>NC_136063.1:297866221-302666221 GCF_964261635.1 Lissotriton helveticus
GAGCACACATTGATGAGGCGTTACAATCTATAAAAAAGGACACGGACACTGCACGTGCCTTGGGAACTCTTCAATTTAAGAAACAGCCCTTTCGGGGTGCTCGAGGACGAGGCACCAATTCCAATTTTCGAGGAGGAAGCAATCGATATCGCTCCTATAACCAAAACAACCAGCGTTACTCCAGTAACCGACAGCAGTCGTCTCGTCAACAGCCGGCCAAGACCTACAGAGGGAAAACCTCTTACAGAGGATCTTCTAATAAACGACAATGACTTGCCTTTAACCCAGCAGATTGGAGGTTGAATCTCCCTGTTTGGTTCTCAATGGTCCTCCATGGACAGATGGGTGCTAGACATCGTAGAAAAGGGCCATGCATTGGAATTCGTCAAAATCCCTCCTCCAACTCCACCTTCCGGGCCGCCACCTCCGCACCTCAAGGAACTTTTCCAACAGGTTCACCTTCTGATTCAGAAGGGTGCAGTAGAGATAGTGCCAAAGTCTCAAAGAGAGAAGGGGTTTTATTCCCGTTTTTTCCTAATCGACAAAAAGAACGGGGAATGGAGACTAATATTGGACTTGAGAGCGCTAAACCAATATCTCAAAAGTCAATCCTTCCTCATGCTAACGCTTACAGAGATCTTGCGTTTGCTCTTAGTCAAAGATTTCATGGCTACTATCGACCTTCGAGACGCCTGCTTACATGTTCCAATACTCCTACGTCTTCGGAAGTTTCTGCGATTTCAGGTGGGGCAGCAACATTTCCAGTTCAGAGTATTGCCATTTGGCCTTCGTTCCGCCCCTCGAGTCTTTACCAAGATATTGTCTCCTGTAATGGCCTATCTACGCCTCCAAGGTGTCCAGATATTCCCTTATCTCGACGATTGCCTCCTGAAATCGCAGTCTCGCGTACAGCTGCTGCGCCATACATCCCTTTGTCAGATGGTGTTTCGCTCCTTGGGTCTGTCTCTCAACCTAGAAAAGTCCCAATTACGCCCTACTCCTTGCAAGGATTTTCTAGGGGCCACATTGGATACCACGCTGGCAAAAGCATTTGTGTCCCTGGAACGTCAGCAGAGGATTCTTCGTCTAGTATCTCTTCTACTATCAAAGCAGTACGTTTCAGTTTGGCTGCTGAAGTCATTTCTGGGGATGGCATCATCGTGCATCGCACTCATCCCACATTGCAGACTGCGGACACGTCCCATTAAAGAAGAATTAGACGGACAGTGGCGTCAGGTCACCGGATCCTTCAACGATCTAATCTGTGTCACAACTCGCAAATGGTGGACACAGCCAGTAAATCTTGCAGCAGGGACGTCATTCCTAGCTTATCACTCCAGATCTCACGCTCACGACGGATGCATCTTTGGAGGGATGGGGGTGGCACACCTCCAAGACCTGTCCATAACAGGAAAATGGACTCTGCCTCAGAAAGCCTGGCACATCAACAAGTTGGAGCTCATGGCTATATTTCTAGCGCTCAAGTCTTTTCAACCCGTGCTGCAAGGAGAGTCTGTCCTTATACAAACAGACAACACAACCTGCATGCATTACATAAACAAGCAGGGCGGAACAAAATCTCCGGTACTGTCTCGACTGGCACAGTCAATTTGGGACTGGTCACTCAAGCACCAAATCACAATCACCGCAGTTCATCTCCCAGGGATATCGAACCTCCTGGCGGACTCCCTCAGCAGATCCCGATCATCAACCCACGAGTGGGAGCTACATCAACCAACACTCGAAATGATCTTTCGTCGCTGGGGTCGCCCGACACTGGATCTCTTTGCCACACCAGAGAACCGGAAATGCCCAGCTTACGCAAGTTGGCATCCCCACAAAGGGTCACAGGGCAATGCCCTTTTGATGAACTGGTCCAATCTGTTTGCTTACTCCTTTCCTCCGATCCCTCTAGTGCCTCGGGTGCTCTGGAAGATACGGAGAGAACCCTGCCACATCCTTCTCATTGCTCCCAGGTGGCCACGACAGGCATGGTTCTCGGAGTTGCTTCTTCTGTTCCAGCGCAAGACCATCCTTCTACATCCTCGGATGGATCTTCTTTCCATGGACAGGGGTCTAATTTACCATCCGGACCCCTCTTCTCTGAGCTTATCAGCCTGGAACCTGAACACTGCGAATTTGCCCATCTAGCCATTCCACAAGAATGTCGAGACCTCCTTGCTCAGACCAGAGCTCCTTCAACTATAAAGACTTACAAGTTGAAATGGAAACGATTCTGCCATTGGTGTGCTGCTGCCAGTGTTCATCCCATATGTGCAACGCCTGCACAGCTCCTCCCTTTCTTCTTTCAATTGGATCAGTTAGGATTGTCTCATGCCAGTAAGAGTTTTTCTGGCGGCAATTTCACGCTTCCACCACGATGGATCCACCTCCCTCTGTTCCTCTAGGATAATACGCCAATTTTTCAAAGGACTATTTCGTAAATTTCCACCAATTCGGCACCCTCCTCCTGCTTGGCGCCTTAACATTGTTTTAACACAATTAATGAAAACGCCATTTGAGCCAATACATAGAGCTGACCTCAAGTATCTCACCTGGAAGGTCGCTCTTCTCCTTGCATTAACGTCTTCTCGTCGAGTAAGTGACATTCATGCATTTACGATCAATCCTCCGTTTCAATCAGATTGTGTGGTGCTTCGCACTAATCCTACTTTTCTACCTAAAGTACCTTCAGATTTCTACATCAATGAACCTGTTATTCTGAAGGCTTTCTTTGCTAACCCACAGTCTCCTGCGGAACAATGCTTTCACTCTTTAGACATTAAACGGTGCTTGAAGTTCTACATCAGCAGAACGGCTCAGTTCCGCAAATCTGACCAACTCTTCGTGGCTTATGGACGTTTTCACAAGGGGCGTCCAGTTACCAAACCTACTATAGCCCATTGGGTGTCTTCGGCTATTGCTTTCTGCCATCAAAAGGCAGGTAAGCCTCTGGCAAATAAGGCAGTAGAGGACGCCATTGATCTGGTAGAATGGGCCCTCACCGAAGATTGCAGTGTCCCGCTGCATCAAATTTGCAGAGCAGTCACGTGGTCCAGCAGGCACATATTCACGAAACACTACTGTCTGGGTGCCATGAATGAAGCGGATACCGCAGTAGGACAAGCTGTGCTTCGTAATCTTTTTCAACAAGGTGAGCCTCTGTTCTACCCTCCTCCTATTGGTTTCCAAGTAATTATTGACTGTTTGATGTATATATGTACTCTATACATATGATTTTCAGTCTCTTCATATGCTTTGCAACTATGGAAACTTTTCGTTGGTGCTGACTGCTATCTATTCTATATTCAAGCATGTGAATCTATGAAAGACACCCTAATACTAGAAAAGAACAATTGTTACTTACCTGTAAACAGGTGGTTCTCCAGTATTGGTGTCTTTCATAGATTCACATGCGACCCTCCCTCCTCCCCTCAGAGGCTCTCTTCTCCTCACAACTCTTTGGTCACTCTTGTGCTCGAAAATCTGAGGTGCTGAGCTCTGAGGAGAAGGTTCAAGAGGGTTGCTGTCGCCTGATTGGCTGCAGTTTGGACCAACATAATGACAGGGATAGACTGCATATGGTTTTTTCCTTTCCCTTGCATTCCTATGTAGAAATATGTGTAGGCAGGTTATGCCTTTTCCTAGTACTTATTTCAGGTTTTATGTTTTATATATTTATATATATATATATATATATATATATATATATATATATATATATATATATATTCACTGAAAAAACCATAGGTTTCAGGCCTTATATAGTTCGGAATTAGCATTAAAAAAACGTTTGAATATATAAAAACGTTATCCGCTAATAGAGTTAGCATTTAAAAAACCTTGCAAAGTCACTGAAAAAACCATAGGTTTCGGGCCTTATATAGTTAGGAATTAGCATTCAAAAAACCTTTGAAATTCACAGAAAAAAACATAGGTTTGAGACCATATATAGTTAGGTATTTGCATTTACAAAACCTTGAAAATTTAATGAAAAACCATAGGTTTGAGACCATATATAGTTAGGTGAATATTTTAATCATACAAAACCAATGAAATTGCATATATAGTTAGTTGCACTAACTATATATTTCGCGCACCCGCAATCCACTGCTGATGATGTCACATATTACATCATTCATGACATGGTCAGTGACATCACTGATGACATCTCAAATGACATCACTGATGACATCACTGATGACATCATCCAGTGACTGTGTGTTTCTGTAAAGTTTAAATATGTTTGACATATTGAAGAATGAGTGGATGTATAAGTGTCTCGATGAAGGATTTAGTAGGTGCGTGACTGACTGTGTGAGTGAATAAATGTGTCGTACTAAATGCATGGGTTAGTGACTAAACTGTCTGAATGTGTGCATCAGTATGTCTGTTGTGATGTAAACTTGTTCAAATCTAAAAATGGCTGGTAACTTTGTGTTTTTAATGTTTTACTTGTTTAGAATCAGTCCTGATGAAGGCGTACTAAAAAGAAAGCCGAAACGCTGCGTCGACCTTGTTGATTCTTACTGTTTTCATTAATGTGTTTGAAGTAATTTTTTAACCAATGTGTAATGCTTTTAATTGTTATTCTTTATATGAATTGTAACTGAATTGTGGAATAAATCTAACAAAACATTTTTTTACCAATATATTTTGTTGACAAGTTTTATTTTATTACATTAATTTCCTTTTTGCCTCTTGAACTATTCTACTGTGTTAATCATCTTGCAACCACCCCTGTACGTTACTGGTTTTGAGAATTAGTACACACATCTTTGCCTCTTTCACCTGAGAGTATGGTATACTTCCTCGTAATATTGACACAGAAATAGGACGATACTGTCCATCAACTTGGGACTTTTTTGTTCTTAAACTTGTGATGTAAACTGCTGCATGTGTTGATCATTAGCTATACGAGAGGCTATATGTGTTATTGATTGGTTGCCCAAGTATTTGTATGGGAGATTGAGTTTGTGTGGGGGTGGCTGGGAGGTGTGTGACTCTGTGCATAGATGTGTGAGCAGTTGATTCACTAGGTGTATGAGTTCAAGAGTGCATGTGGAAACAGCTACATGGGCGGTTGACTGTGTGCATGAGTGTATTGATGAGTGAATGGATATCTCAATGCTGTACTGGGGTGAATGTATGACATTGTTCTGCATTCTGTCCATCACCTGTTGTTTTTGCATTTGTCACCCCGAGTGGGACGGGTATGCTCAGACGCGAGTCCCGTGCTCTCCATGCCTCTGGAATCAAGCTATCCAGGCTGATGAGGGCTGAAAGCCCGAAACCGGTCCTCGGATGCTTGTTTCCAGTCCAGGGAGGACCTGGCTTGGCAGTTCGGGCTGGACTGTTCCCATGGGGCACAGGGTCAAGACTGATTTGCATATGGCTGGGTTCAAACTGGAATGGCATGGTGAGCAAAAAAACGATGGATTTAGGCCCAGATCTCTGTACTGGGGTGAATGTACGACATTGTTCTGCATTCTGTCCATCACCTGTTGTTTTTGCACTTCTAGGAAGTGGGCATTGATCTGCTCTAAAACTCTTTTTGCGCCTTTTAGTTTGATTCCGGTCAACACTGGGGGAGCACATCTGTGCATTCTCCAGAGGCCGCTATAAACATTGGGCATGCAACTGGAACAGCCCTCAGCCATTTGCGGGTCTGGCTGGCTAGATTAGAGGAAGAGGTTTTGACACTTGGCATCTTGGCATCTGGGAGCCAGATCATGGCCCCACTATAGATTAAGCTCCAGAGAAGTGTGGCTCAGGGGTTAGAGGCAGCAGACCCGGAAGCTGAGATCAGTCCTGGACCAGGGTTCAATTCCCTGCCTCAGCAGGGTCTTGGGCTAAAAATTCCACGGACTCGATAATTCTCGCCCCGGTGCCTCCTCGACTCACGGGTTCACACTCTGCAACTCTGGGCAATAGCTTGCTTAATCTCCACAACGGCCCCTCGTGGCGGGATGCCTGACTTTCACCTTGTGGATACCCTGCTATCTCACAGGGGAATACCAGGAAGGGTTCCCTAAGCAAGCGCCGGGAAACCCACTGCGGGTAGCTGTGCGCTATATAAGCTCAACTACATTTACATTTACATTCCACTGCCCCATAGCAGACAGGACTGAAATTTAGGGCAGACACCTGTGGTTCAAAGGGAAACAGTCGGAATCACCCCGAACTTCAGACACACTACAGTATAAATACTGGCGCCATACTTCAGCAGGCTAGAAATACACTTATGGGGATGTGGAACAGGTGATCCTGGAACTCTATGGTGCACACAGCCAGAGGACTCTCTTGTGCACCAGGAGGATTACTGCCATTGGAAGGGACCGTGCACCCTTCCTTAGTTTCACCAGTTGCCTCATTTCCAGGGAAGTGCAGAGGAGCGGATCCGTGTTCCGTTGTGCATTGGTTGCCTGGGTGCTACTTTGATCGACGTGTGTCTGACCGGGTGCCTCCTCCCTCCAAGAGGCTCCCCTGCTTCATCCCCCATTCCTTGATTGTTCCTTTTGTGCCCTCAGTGCAGTGGACCAACTGCCCTCTCCTCACTCAGCCTCAGTGACTTTGTGTTGCCACTTGTTTTACCCAGATTGGGCCTCATTACCCCTCATAATCAACTCAGCAAAATCTTTGGAAGTCACTCTTGATAAAAATCTAAACATTCAGAAACACATCAGCTTCGCAACAAAAGGAGCAAACTTTCAGATGAACACCTTGAGAAGACTCAAACCCTTCCTTCCCGCAAACGACTTAAAACTGGCAGTGCAAGCACTAGAATTCCCAAGACTAGAATATGGGAGTGCTTCTCTCTGCGGTCCCCACAGATCAACGGCTGCCCCCTTAGAGCCTCAATCAGCACAGCAGCGAGACTCATCACATGCTCAAAAAGAAACTGTCACATCTTTCCTGACCCTAGAGCCCTCAACTGGCTACCTTTTGAAGCCAGAATCCACCTAAAAATCGCATGTTTGACTTACAAGGCCATACATCACAACACTCCAAGCTACCTGGCACAGAATCTAGTGCTCTACTGTGGCAGTAGATTCTCCAGGAGCTCCAATAACCTTCGACTGAAACCTCAACTTTTTGCCAAGAAGGAAACTTATAACCGGGCCTTCTCGGGTATGGCGCCCAGAATTTGGAATACACTGCCCACAGAAACCAGACTTTATCCGTCCTTCGTCTCGTTCCAAAAAAGAAGTGAAATCTATTCTCTTATCTAAATTCACTTGAACCCTGTATTTAACTTGTATTTCTATTGTGTGCTCTCATTGAACTGTTTGTTTCCTATATATACACCTGTAAAGCGCTCTGATACCTGCAAGGGTCTTGTTCGCGCTATATAAAACCTTCAAAATAAAATAAAAATAAATACATGTCATAGTAAGTACATATGTAAAACACAGTACATGTGAGAGTTGGCATATATAAATAACTGTGCATAAGAGTCAGTGAATGTGTGAGTGGCTGTATGGATCATTGTGAACTTGTATCAGGGATTGTAAAAGAGAGTAAATATGTGTTAGTATATGTTTGAATAAGTAAGGTGTGTATAACTGTATAGTTGAGGAAATGGAGGTGAGATTGATTCTTTGCATGACTGACTAGGTGTGTGAGTAACTCCATGGATGAGTGACAGTGTGTGAGTGTCTGTATACACTGAGTGTATCTAAGGTTATATTAGAGTCTGAAGAGGTTCATCGTATTAGCACATGAATGATGTCATCAGTGATGTGATCAATGATGTCAAATGAGATGTGATCAGTGATGTCATCAGTGATGTCATTTGAGATGTCATCAGTGATGTCATCAGTGATGTCACTGACCATGTCATGAATGATGTAATATGTGACATCATCAGCAGTGGATTGTGGGTGCGCGAAATATATAGTTAGTGCAACTAACTATATATGGAATTTCATTGGTTTTGTATGATTAAAATATTCACCTAACTATATATGGTCTCAAACCTATGGTTTTTTCTGTGAATTTCAAAGGTTTTTTGAATGCTAATTCCTAACTATATAAGGCCCGAAACCTATGGTTTTTTCAGTGAATTTGCAAGGTTTTTTAAATGCTAATTCTATCAGCGGATAACGTTTTTATATATTCAAACGTTTTTTTAATGCTAATTCCTAACTATATAAGGCCTGAAACCTATGGTTTTTTCAGTGAATTTCAAAGGTTTTTTAAATGCTAATTCCTAACTATATAAGGCCTGAAACCTATGTTTTTTTTTTTAGTGAATTCGCAAGGATTTTTAAATACTAATTCTTAACTATATAAGGCCTGAAACCTATGGTTTTTTCAGTAAATTTCAAAGGTTTTTTAAATGCTAATTCCTAACAATATAAGGCCTGAAACCTATGTTTTTTTCTTTGAATTTCAAAGGTTTGTTAAATGCTAATTCCATTAGCGGATAACGTTTAAATGTATTAATATCCTAGTGGGACCACCTGAGCAGCACTAAGGGGTCAGGGTGTTTCTACCCTGCCCCCTTTTTGTGTTCTACACGTTTTTTTTTCTGCTTTCTTGTGCCTCAGTCTACTAAGACCCAAGATGGATGCCAACACCTCCTGGTTAGAAGTGTTGACAGCCAATGAGCATGTAGCTTTCTCGGGAAGGCATGCTGATTGGCTGCCACTGTCTGTCAACACTCAAAACCAGGAAGTGTTGGCAGCCATCTTGTGCCTTGTTAGAACCAAGGCACAAGAAATCCCCCCCAAACTTACAGGGAAGGACCGGAGAGTAAATGTGCCATTTTCAGGAAAATTGCAGCCAATTCCGTCCATCAACGCCAAAGTTATTCAACATAGAATTTTGAAAAATCCCATAGGAAAAAAATCCTAACTATATATACCTACTGGCGACTCGCAAAGGGGCCAGAGTAGAATCACCCTGACCCCCTAGGCCTGCTCAGGGGGTCCCACAAAGACCCCAAAGGCAAAAAAAAAATGTAATTTTTTTTTGGTAAAAATCGGGGTACGCGTACCGTGCGCGTACGGTATGCGTACCCCGCGACTTTTTTAAACAAAACAAAATTATTTTTGCCTTCGGGGTCCTTGTGGGACCCCCTGAGCAGGTCTAGGGGGTCAGGGTGCTTCTACCCTGCCCCCTTTTTGAGTTCTACACGTTTGTTTTTCTGCTTTCCTGTGCCTCAGTCTACCGAGGCACAAGATGGCTGTCAACAGTTTCTGTTTTGGAGTGTTGACAGACATTGGCAGCCAATCAGCAAGCAGCTCGTGCGCTTGAGGTACGCTTACCGTACCCGTACGTGCGCGTACCGTAAGCGCACCGGTAAGCTCACGGGTAAGCTGCTATAGATATATATATTTTTTTTAACCTTAATTTCTCAAAATCCACTGGACCGCATATCTTGAGACCTAGCAAAGGCACATCGGGCTAACAGTCCCTACAATTTTGCCAAGTTTGGTGGAAATCCATTCAGCCGTTCGGACTAAAAGTGAGTCCAACCGCCCTATGGAAAATTGCATGGGGAAAACACGTTTTGGGACCCCCCTTTTTTCTCGGCCCCCGCTTGACGAATCCCCCCCAAACTTTCAGGGAAGGACCGGAGAGTAAATGTGCCATTTTCAGGAAAATTTCAGCCAATTCCGTCCATCAACGCCAAAGTTATTCAACATAGAATTTTGAAAAATCCCATAGGAAAAAAATCCTAACTATATATACCTACTGGCAACCGCCAGTAGGTAAAATATATATATATATATATATATATATATATATATATAATTTCTATGGCAAAATGAAACCCCTCATTTTGTTCCTTTTCAAATTAACTGTATTAAGTGTTACCACTTTATTCCAATCAAGATGACTTCAGGTGTGCCATACTTTTGTCATAAGTAAGACTGTTAGCGTTCTAGTTGTTCTTTAGAACACTCTGGGACATTCTGTCATTGGGCTATAGTTGGGCTACATCTGGCTGATATTTGGGCTACATTTGGGCTCTTTTGTCTCTGGTGGCCATCTTGGGAGACTGCATATCAGATTTTTTTTGATGAAATATAAGAGGATTTGAGAAGTCACTCAAAATGTGCCCTAATTTTTCTTTCTTCAGCACTAATCATAATTTCTATGGCAAAATGAACCCCCTCATTTTGTTCCTTTGCAAATTAAATGTTTTAAGTGTTAACACTTTATTCCAATCAAGATGACTTCAGGTGTGCCATACTTTTGTCATAAGTAAGACTGTTAGCACTCTAGTTGTTCTTTAGAACACTCTGGGACATTCTGTCATTGGGCTATAGTTGGGCTACATCTGGCTGATATTTGGGCTACATGTGATTTTTTTTTTGTCTCTGGTGGCCATCTTTGGGCTACATTGGGCTACATTGGGCTACATCGGGCTACATTTGGGCTCTAACATATATATAGCCCAATGTAGCCCAATATATATTTTTCAAAGTTAATTTTCGTAAAAACCTCTGGAGCATATATCTTGAGACATAGCAAAGGCACATCGGGCTAAAAGTCCCTACAATTTTGCCAAGTTTGGTGGAAATCCATTCAGCCGTTCGGGCTAAAAGTGAGTCCAACCGCCCTATGGAAAATTGCATGGGGAAAACACGTTTTGGGACCCCCCTTTTTTCTCGGCCCCTGCTTGACGAATCCCCCCCAAACTTACAGGGAAGGACCGGAGAGTAAATGTGCCATTTTCAGGAAAATTGCAGCCAATTCCGTCCATCAACGCCAAAGTTATTCAACATAGAATTTTGAAAAATCCCATAGGAAAAAAATCCTAACTATATATACCTACTGGCGACCGCCAGTAGGTAATATATATATATATATATATATATATATATATATATATATATATATATATAATTGCTATTTTATTTACCGTGGGACTCCCACTCCGACGACGGGGAATATTCGAGCATGTGAATCTATGAAAGACACCAATACTGGAGAACCACCTGTTTACAGGTAAGTAACAATTGTTCGTATTCTCTACATAAAGCTTACCTAATGCCTAGTAGGATCAATAGGTTCTATGCGGCTGCTGCAGCAGCATGTCAAGATGTGGGGATTTTGGAGCAGAATTGTTCCATATGGTATAGTCCTGCTCATCTTTAACGGGGTATTGTGAGGCAGTGGTGGACTGTGTCAATGATATACTTCAATGGGAGATCCCTTGTACACCCCTGGCCTGTCTCCTTGGGGGTTACCCATGCCATAAAAAGCAAAAACAAAATACTAGATTTATTGATTTGGCATTGATACTTCCAAAAAGAGAATTAACAATACATTGGAAATCTGCTGGGGGACCTTGATTGCTTAATTGGCAAGATGAGCTGGTTAAATGGGCAGGACTTGGAAGTGCTGTATTGTTTCGTGATTTGAAAAAGAGGGAGGGGGAAAATTGATCTGGCTACAGCATGGAAACTTGGTGGATAACCTATGAGCTCCTGGTGTTGGCTCAGGTACATCTGACCGCTTCATGATTTAGCGAGAGGGTTCAGAAGGTGGAAGTAATTCATTTTAGTTGACTAGCTTTGGGTAGGAGGGGAACTAAAAATCTGACAGCTTGATTAGAGGTAACAATGGGTGGGAGCATATTAGGTGTAGGTATTTGATGGCGAGAAATGGTATGTTATAATATGTACGCATTAGGGCTGTACAAGTTTGAAAGATGTTTACACATTTAACCTGTTTATCACTGTACTATGATGCAGAGATCATAGTCTGTTTCTGTTGTTCAGTACTACCATAGTTCATAGACCATTCTCTGTTTCTGAATTACTAAGTCCTGGCAACTGTTTTGTTTTGTGTTATATGAAAATAATGACATTTGGTTTAAAATAAAGTGAAAATACCACATAAAAAGGATCCCACACCAAGTTAGAAAAATATAATTTTCTTTAGTAAATTAAACAGGACCCAAACGACAAAAATCCAATTATTAGAACTAGAGATATTCAGTGTTAATGATCGAGGTCAAAATAGCCCCAAAAAGTACACAGCTCCAACTGTGGATTTCTGGTTGTTCCAGACTAGGACAAAGTCACAGGTTCAAGCCAACTACGATGGTGTGCAGGCCCACTTTAGGGACCCAGTTAGGCCAGCTAAACAAAATGCTGGTTTGTGGAGCTTTGCAAAGAACCTGGTCGGAAATGCATCGCTCAGCCGAAGCAATGTGTCGGTTCCAGAAGTCAACGAGGCTGCGATGCAAGGGCCTGCGTCATTGAGGATCGCATCGATGTGGCTTATGATGCGCAGTACAGCGCCAGGGATGCGCCATGCTGTCTGGGCGATGCTTTGGCTCAGAAAAACAGAGAGGCTGCGATGCGGAGTCCAGCGTCATTGAGGCTGCTGTCGAAGAGGGATGCGAGGACCTGTGCTGAGGAGGTGTCATGCAGCAGTGATTCTGAAGATGTTGCAGGCTGCGGATGCAATGCTGGTCCTTGCCACAGATCAAATCCACTCAGCAGTGGAGAGGAGTCTGTTCCACCGGATCCACAGAGGCTGTCAGGGCACTCTAAGTCCACTTCCAAGGGTCCAGGGCTAGGGTGGTATCACTTGGCAGAGTAGACTCACAGATGGCTGGTTCCTGGTGCAGGAGCAAGGTTGTTGGAAGCCTGCTATGTCCTTGAGGCTTCAGATCAGGAGGCTAGCCAACCAGCCATTGGAGTCACTTTGGGTTCTGAATTCAAGAGATGAAGATCCAGTCCTTCTCATCCCGGCAAGAGGGCAGCAAGCAGCAGCTCAGAAGTTCCTTCACCTTAGGAGCAGCAGTCCATCAGAGTGGCAGTCCTTTCAGCATCACAGCAGTCCTTCTTCCTTGCAGAGTATCCACTGGTCCAGACCAGAAGTGTACTGAAGAGTAGGTGTCTGAGGTACAGTATTTATTCATAGTTGTGCCTTTGAAGTGAGGATATGCTTCTAGAGGATTGCCTTTGAAGTGCACAGATGTCCTGCCTTCCTAGCCCTGGCCCCAGACTAACTACAGGAGGTATTCAGCCCTTTGTGTGACGACAGGACACAGACTATTTAGGGGTGTGTGGGGTTAGGCCAAGCTCCTCCCTCACATCCTGCCAGTGATGGACTATTTGGTCACATCTAAGCTCCACATTGTGTGTGGCTGTCTAGGAGGAATACACAAAACCCAACTGTCAACCACATCCAGTCATATGACCCAGAGACAGGCTGCAGGCAACAAATGGCTAATGCGATAAAATGCCAACTTTCTAAAGGTACTGTGGCAACAAACGATGGACAGAATGCTGAATGAATCAAACATTTACCCTCAGTCAAGAGATCTGTGTTAAATCCATCGTGCTTTTGCGCACCACACCTCCCCAGTTTGGAGCCAGCCATATGTAAATCAGTCTTGACCCTGCTCCTCATGGGAATAGTCCAGCCCGAAATATCAAGCCGGGTCCTCTCTGGGCTGGAAACCAGCAACTCACCAGTCAGGCAGTTGAATCCAGTGGCACAGCAAGCAAGGGACCCACTTAGAGTGAAAAGTGCTGCGGCAACAAATGATGGACAGAATGCTGAATGAATCAAACATTCACACCCAGTCAAGAGACCTGGTTTAAATCCATCGTACCTTTGCTCAGTACGCCACGCAATTTTGGACCCAGCCATATGCAAATCAGTCTTGACCCTGCTCCTCATGGGAACAGTCCAGCCCGAGCTACCAAGCCTGTTCCTCCCTGGACCGTAAACAAGCTTCCTAACACCGCTAATCAACCAGGCTAGCTTGAATCCAGTGGCATAGCGAGCAAGGGACCCACATCTGGACATATCCACCTAAATTCGGGCGAAAAGGGTTGCAGCAGCAAATGATGGACGGAATACTGAATTAAGCAAACATTCTCCCCCAGTTAAGAGATCTGGGTTAAATCCATCGTTGTTTTGCTCACTACACCACCCTAGTTTGGACCCTATCATATGCAAATCAGTTTTTATTTTGATTATATTTATTAAACAACAACTTGCACTCATGATGAAAGATTTAGCATCACAATAGTTCGATGATACAGTATAATGGTGTATAATGCACATTTGTCATACAGTAGTTGTTTTCCCTCAGTTAATCCCCCTCCACTCTCTCCTCCCAATCATCTAATTATATTGCTTCTTGGTCTTGTCTAGGTCTATCAACTGGTCTGTACAGTATCCCTCGATAATAGTTCTAGTTCCCCCATATCTTAGTCCCTTTTTGTGGGCAGCCTCTACACTCATAGACCCCTCTATCGCAAGCATACACCAGTCCATACCTGCCTTCCGTTCACTCAAAGTTGGGGCCGCCACTGCCCTCCACCTTCGCGTGATGTTATGTTTTGCATCTATAAATCCCAATGTTACCCATAAGCGCTCACTGTTGGTGAGGTGCAAGTTTCCCCATATATTCAGCAGGCCCCATCTTGTTGATTTGGCCTCCTCCAACTTGTATACTTCTCTCATGTTCGTCAGTTTTGCTGCCCAGTACTCCTGAAGAGGTGGGCAAACCCATATCATGTGGAAGAAAGTACCATCCTGTCCACATCCCCTAGGGCAGACAGCAAGTCTATTATTCCCATTTTCACCAAGGTGGTACATGCGTAGTAGGCTCTGTGTAGAAACTTAAGTTGCACTAACCTAAAACGTAGGCATATGGCCTCCTCCCTGGGAGAAGCCATTGCTTCCAGCCAATCCTCCTCTTCGAGGGTGCCCAGGTCTCCCTCCCACCGAGTCCTAGGATCTAACAGGGGGTCTGGGGCAGTGATTATAATTTTGCGGTACACTAGGGAGATTGCTTTTTTTTGTCTAAGTAGTCATCTAGTAGTCTGTCCTCCAGTGGAGAAGCTGCAGGTAACACCATCCTATTAGGTATTGCCGCTTTCAATGCATGGGTAATCTGGAGATATCTAAAGGTTTCTGACTGCGACATCAGGTCGCCCACACTGGAGATCCCAATCATGTCCCACCTGTCAAAGCCTATGCGTTGCGCCATCAAACCCAGCTTCTTAGAATCCCACAACAGAGTCATTAGGGTTATTCTGCTTTGCCAACCCAGTGCATTTTTTCCCTCCTGCCAAGTGCAAAGTGTGGTTGAAGTCTGCATGTGGAAGGTGTTCACAGATTTTTCCCCTGTAGAGTGCTCTAAGATGGCCACCTGGCTTCATATTATGGTGATCCATTCTGTATGCAGGATTATCCAGGGGTCTATGTACCCGGTGATTGATTACAGTGAGCTGGGCCCCCAAGTAGTATCTCCGTAGGGAGGGGAGCGCTATCCCACCATCATCATTTTGAAAAACGCTGCTCTACCCAGAAGTGACAGTGGCAGTGAACGCCAGTGCTTGATGTCGTTTTTCAGGCGATTTTAATGGAGGCTCTAGATTTTGCTTATAGAAGATTGTGGGATCCCTACTGATCTATATCCCTAAGTACCGGAACCCGTTTGTGTCTATACCGATCTTACACTGCCTGGGGAGTCTGGGTGGGTTTCCTGCTAGGACGTATATCACCGACTTCTCCCAGTTGATGGTGTAACCCGAATATTTGCAGAATAGGTCAAATATATGCAGCATTCTGTGGATCGTGGTATTGGGGTTCACCACATATATTAGAATGTCACTAGCGTAGAGGGAAACTTTATCTTCCCACTCCGGCGTCTATCGCGGTCCCCTGTTGATGGGATCTCCCCGGATCCATACCACCAGGGGTTCCAATACTAATGCAAATAGAGGGGACAGAGGACATCCCTGCCTGGTCCCTCTCTGTAGCGTAAAAACCCTGGACACATTCCTGTTCACTGAGACCTGCACCAAGGGTTCTAAGTACAGAAGCTTAATCCACTTTAGGAATTGTGGTCCAAGACCCAGTCTTTCTAGCACTGCATATAAATGTGATGGGCATCTCAAAATTGGGGCATCTGATGGGCCAGGGTGAAGAGGTAATATATTTGTGACAGACTGTCATGCACTCCCAAGAGATACGTATATTGCTGCAAGTTGGGGTTGAGGCCTTCTCAAATGTCCTGTAGGCCCTTTGCCAACACGAAATCACTCAATGTAGTGCACGCTTGGTTCTGTTGTCATTGGCGAGTCGTTCAAGCCTCAGAGACAGAGCCACATTACAGTCCCCCACCAATCACCACTTTGCCCTCCTGGAGATTCAGGAGCAGTGTCCCTATTTCCGGCAACACCAGGGACTGCTGCCTGGGAGGGATATAGATTGAGATTATATAAAGGGTTGGCCTTCCCAGCAGCTGGAGACCGCCACCAAGCTTCCCTGAGGGTCACTCATAATCTTTTGAAGGGGAACGAAGTGTGCATCAAAATACCCACTCCCCTTGAGTCCCTAGAGTAACCCGAATGGGCAATTAATTTGTAACCCCATCTGTTAAGTGATCCATAATGTGTTCCCTGGATATGTGTTTCCTGTTGGAGGACCACATCTGGTGCATGTTGCTTCAAGTGTTGTAGGATTAATCCTCTTTATTTTGTCCCCTTGTCCATTTATGTTCCAGGAAAGTATCTTGAACCATTTATTCGTATTCAGGGATGATATGGTACCTGGCATTGTGAGGCTGACTGAGGGCAAAACCCTCTCCAACCAACTCATAGGGCCCCCCTCTAAGCATCGGGCTGGCACCACCCGTCCCAGGGATTTCAGAACTCATGAGTGCATGGGGCCAACAACCCAGGCAGCAAGCCATCAGTCCCAGTATATCATCAAATCTATTCACATGAGTGGCAGTAACACAATCAAACAACTCAAACTCACCCGTAGCATAATCCCCTCTCCCTGCCTTCCTGCACTATGGGCAATAAAGTGCCCGCCTCCCCAACTATGAAGAGCTCCTTCAAGCCCAAAACAAAGTTTTAACATTTGGGGTGCGATAACCTCACCTCCTCCCATCTGCCACCCCACCACATCAAGAACATCACTTCACTGCCACCTGTGATAGTGTACAATGAAATGTCCAGCCATAGCGGATTACCTATAATGTCTTTGCGTTGTAGCACTCTATGAGGGTCTCCAAGCATGCGAGTCCCAGGTGGACCCTCCCAGATAGTGAGTGTTCAGTGGTATCGCCATTAATTAGCTGCTTATTTTCTGAACTCCGAGAGTAAAATCCGGGAAGAATGTGACAGTACTATCATCCGATGTGACCGGGAGGGGGCACTGCGTGCTGCCTTCAAGATGACCTCTCTGTCCCTATAATTATAGATGCAGGCTATGATTGGGCCAATGGGAGCTCCTGGTCTTGGCGCAGCTCCTTGTACCCTTCGGGCACGCTCCACTGAGAAGTATTTGAACAGGCCTCTGGGTTGAGATATCTAAGTATTAGGTCCTCAACAAACAGGTTGACTACCGGTCCCTCCGTTCTCTCCGGTATTCCAAGAATGCGAACGTTGTTTTGTCTGGAGCGACTCTCTGCATCTTCCATTCTAGTTTCCATCACTTTTGTCAACTCTTTTAGTTCTCCAACTAGAATTCGGAGCGTTTTGGTCTCGGTTTTGAGAGAGGCGATAGTCTTCATTTTCTTTGACCCATGCCCCTATGTTTTGCAGGTCGGCCCGCATTAAAGTCATCTCAGTGGTCACTGTATAGATCGTGCCTTCCGAAGAGATTTTTACGTTCCGCATTGCAGACATTGTCCTGTAAGGTCAAGAAGACCTCCTTCTTTGTGTCAGATTTGGGGATACCTGGTTCTCAGCTTCCTCAGTGGAGGCATCCACCCTTGGGTGGGCGTATTTATCCATTTTTGTCTGGAGGGCTTCCGGTGGCCTTTTGCAGTCAAGATGTGGCTCCTTTGTCTCTCGTGTCTCTAGGCGTCGCCTTTCCTTCAAACCGTGGGGGAGGGTATGGGGGGAAAAAGGAAATTCCACCACCTACCAGGAGGGACAGCAACCCCTGTGGCCTCTCTGACCCCTACACCCCCACACCGCACCCAACCGAGGTCCTGCTATTTGAAGGGATTTGGTACCCCAGCCTGCCTCGGTCACCAGCCAGTTGCCTTCACTTTGCGCTGTTGGCCTGGGTCCCAGGCGACCTCAATGCGCCACTGGCAGCGTGTACTATATGTCAGTTGATTAGCATGGCCCCTCCATCACAGCTTTCAAAGTCTGAGTAAGCATGGCACCCTGGGCGCCATGGGAATGATTATTTTTCTTCAGGCAGGGGGGCACCGCAGCAACGCTCAAGGGAGGGCACCAGGCTCACGCCCTGCCGTCTCTGCAGCACACAGGTTCTGTGGTTCCCCTGCTTCCCCGAGCCCCGGCAGTCCTCAAAGTGTCTCTGAGGGTCCTGTGCCAGATAATCTCTGCACCCCACGGGCACTACCTCACCTCATAGCCCCTCCGGGGGTTACTGAAAGCTTAGGTCCGCTCATCGATGCTGGATTCTACTCCTTGGGGTCCAGGGGCAATCGCAGCCCTGCACTTGACTCACGGTCCCTGCAGTTGACGCGAGGCCTTCAGACATTGCATCCTCGCAGTTGTTATGCCACATCCTTTCGGCTCCGGCTCATTCCTACTTCACGCTGCTCAGGCCTCCCAACAGGCAACTGCCATTCTGACGTTGTTGGGACCCTCTCGCCGGCACACGGCAACCGCTCCGGCACTGCTGTTGTTCGTGGTCGCCGGTGCTATCTTGTTTGGTAATGTTCCTGTTATATGAACGGATTTATGGGGGTGATTCTTTAGTGGATGATCGGAGCTCCGCTAAGCTGCAGCCGTTACGGTCGGCAGTTGGCCTCATCCCCCTATGCAAATCAGTCTTGACCCTGCTCCTCTGGGGAACAGTCCAGCCAAACTAACAAGCCGGGTACTCCCTAAACCAGAAACCAGCATCCTGTGACCTGTTTTGGAGTGTCACCCCTCATCAACTAGGCTAGCTTGAATCTATTGACACAGCGAGCAAGGGACCTTATTCCAGTGGAATTTTGGGTCCCAAAATTTCCTGTGCAGGAACATATCATGCTCAATTCAAAAGAGCCACCCTGCCTACTACTTACCTGCAGGCTCCCTATCCAACATGGCAGCATCCTGTTTCTTGCTGCAATTTACTGTTTGCATGCTATATAAGGGAATTAGTACCATCTTCCTTGTGTTATAGGTGTGTTTCCTCACTCCTGATTCCATTCCAGGAGGATTTTCCAGAGAAGAAGATCCTGCTGTCCTTTGGCGTCTCCCTTCCTCACTCACTGGTCTTCTTTCTACCAGAGTTTCACTGTCCTCAGGACGTTTTTTTGCCCTCTGGCTTTTTCCTCCCTCTGTTGCTCCTTCCTGAAGGGAGAGGCAACAATAGTCTTTCTTGTCTTCCAATAACCCATTCTGTCTGCCTTGAATAGTTAACCTTTGATATACAATCTGCTCAAATATTAAACTGACCAGGAATATAGGTTACAATAAAGTTTTATATTCATATAGTTTGGACAACAATCTAATCAATCTAGGTAACTTCTTTCTAGTCCCTTAGCTGTTTCACAAAGAAATCAATGGTTTTTGATCAGCCCTGGTGATAAGGACTTTCCCCACAGATAAGAACGGAAATTCTCGACCACCCAAACACATGCTAGGGCTTTCCTTTCAATAGTGGAATAATTAAATTCAGCTTGTCACAGTACCATAGAAGCAAAAGCAACATTGATACATTGATCTTTTTATTACCTTTGAGCTGGGTGAAAATAGCACCCAAACCAAATGCACTGGTATCCAATGTTATAATGCTTTTGTTAAAATCTGAAAAAAGAGGCAGAGGAGCTCCAATAATAATGGCACTCCTGATATCTTGAAATGCAACCTCATGTTTCAGCTCCCACATAAACGTAACATCTTTTTAAAAAAGAGTCTTAACAGAACCGCTACTGACAAAAATAATCTCTACAAAGTAAGAATAAAACTGACACAGACCTAGGAATGACCTACGGTGATAATTGTCTTAAGGTGTTGGTACTTCTCTAATGGACTTCAACAGATCGTCTTTAGATGATATGTCTTCCTGCAAAATTCTGTGCCCCAAATACTCTTATTTTGTGAGCGAAGAACTTACATTTCTTGAGTTGTAAAGTAATTCCCTTTTCCTTGAGAATGCCTAAAACTGCGTCTAAAATTGGATTTTTTCAAATTATAAAATCAGTATACACCAAGATATCGTCCCAAAAGGCCACCGACCCTTAATGCCCCCACATAAGATGTGCATCAATTTCTACAACACCGCGCTGCAGAGGCCTAACAAAACCGCATCCTAATGAACCTGCATGCTGGGAATTTTCAGTAAGTTCTATCTGGGGATATGCAGACTTCAAATCTAATGTAGAGAAAACATTCGATCCATCAATTTTAGCAAGTAAGACTTGTGTGCATGGTAATGGATGACAGTCAACCACAATTTGTTTGTTTACAGATTTTAAATTGACATATTCCCTCACATCACCTTTTAAAAAAAAAAAATATATATTTTAAAAACTAGAACGATGGATGATACCTCTACTGATGCTTCAATAGGTTTTATAATGACAGCATCACACATCTCACTTACCATTTTAAATATTTTCAACCTGAAGATCATAGATCCATGTCTAAGTTTGTGTCTTACTGGATTAGCATTTTTCTTCAAAACTATTGTGTATGAAACCTCTGTTTACAAATACTTTCGAGCCTTAAATGTCGTAGTCATTTACTAACACATTCACATACATCTATTTTTTATATATATATATATATATATATATATTTTTTTTTTTGGTTTCAACAATATTTATTACAGACATATGCTGACACAGCTGTAATATGCCTACAACCCGGGGGCCGGCAGCGTAAAAAAAACCCCCCAAAAAAAAAACTATTCTGCAATGTTAAACACAGCTGATTAGCCGACATCCCGGGGGTTCGGCAGCGTAGTTTATATATAAACAAACCTTCATACAAATTATAGTTCTGGAACAACAGGGATAAAATCAATGTATACATAAAAGACGTTATGAGGTTGTCCAATTTGTATTTCTTGGTGTCAACAATTAACTAACTACCCCCCAAACTTTCAACTACTCACATCTGCCTATCTGCCTATATGCATTGCATTAATACATATTCTACTAGAATACCATGCTCAGTGAACAAGGCCCATTAAACTGATGTCTCCCCGAGCAACGTGTATGCCTAATCCGACCTTTCCTCTACAGCAAACCCTTCACAATGGATACATCCGTCCTCTACACCAATAGCCACATCAGCACCCCCCCGTCGTCAACCACACCACATACGGCTCCCAGATGTCAACTGGCATGGAGCGACAGGATTGCAGTTCCCAATAGTGGGTTAGCTGGTCTTTACAGTATGTGACATTCTCCAGTATTAGGGGTGTCTTTCATAGATTCACATTCCTGAATCATTCCCCGTCGTCGGAGTTGGAGTCCCACGGTATATAAAAAAGCAATAACATGCTATAATAACATTGGAAAAACCAGAAATTCCCAACCAGGAAGTAAAATAGCCCAAGCTACAGTAGAAAAAAAACTTCCACACATGACTATCCTAGTCATTTTGTATAGTCCAAACTACAGCCAATCAGGCGACAGCACCCACCAGAATGTTCTCCCCAGAGGCTCAGGCTGTCAGATTTTCTACCGCACGTCGTGTGAAGGGAGTCTCCCTGAGCTCTGCTCAGTTCTTCTCTATTTTCCTCTTGGAATCTAGTGTTTTTGTCAAGATGTCTTCCAAATAATCTTTATTCAGACCTTGTGAATCTTGTGGGAAGCTCCGGCTTTTTAAAGAAGATCCCCACAAGAAGTGCATTTATTGCCTTTATCCTGAACATCAAGTAAAGGACTGCAAGATCTGTAGAACCTTCCCTCAGAAGACCCTCAGAGACAGAGAGGGCCGCCTGCTTTTGTGGCTACAAAAGCTTAAGGATTCTGATTATCCTGCGTCTGAGGTAGGCAGTATTGCTTCTGGTTCTACTTTAGCCTCTAGGAAGAGAGCTGCTTCTGAGGTGTTAACTTCCCCTGGGGCTAAAGTTGCTAAAAAACAACTTCCATCAGAGGGGTCTGAGAGGCCTTCCTCTTCCAAGACTACTCCCCCTGTTCAGGATAAAGGTGGCCCATCTAAGCCCCCGAAGAGATCCACCAAGAAGTTACCTCAGACATCTGAGAAGAATTTACCTCAGATTCCGCCCCTGTCGTCGACGATGCCGTCGACGACTCCTTCGTCGACAAAGATCTCCGTCGGCGCGACAGCTACGTCGACGGTAACTTTTTCATCTCCAAAGCCACAGATGATCATGTCGATGGCGTTTTCTTCGCCTACGATGGTCTATGTCTCTGTTAGACCTCTCTCGTCGACGGCCATCGTCAGCGCCTCGTCGACGGCTGCTCTGAAGAAAATTCCGTCGACGACATCAACGTCGACGCTGGCTCTACCGTCGACGAAGCTACCGTCGACGGGCTCGTCGACGAGTTCTACTCCGTCGACGACGAAGATACCACAGTCGACGACGTCAATTCCGTCGACAACGTCAATTCCGTCGACGACGTCAATTTCGACGACGTCAATTCTGTCGACTAAGCCCTTACCGACGTCCATTCCATCGATGAAGCCAATACCGTCGACGAAGCCCATACCGTTGACGAAGCCCATACCGTTGACGAAGCCCATACCGTTGACGAAGCCCATACCGTTGACGAAGCCCATACCGTTGACGAAGCCCATACCGTTGACGAAGCCCATACTGTTGACGAAGCCCATACTGTTGACGAAGCCCATACTGTTGACGAAGCCCATACTGTTGACGAAGCCCATACTGTTGACGAAGCCCATACTGTTGACGAAGCCCATACTGTTGACGAAGCCCATACTGTTGACGAAGCCCATACTGTTGACGAAGCCCATACTGTTGACGAAGCCCATACTGTTGACGAAGCCCATACTGTTGACGAAGCCCATACTGTTGACGAAGCCCATACTGTTGACGAAGCCCATACTGTTGACGAAGCCCATACCGTCGACGAAGCCCATACCGTCGACGAAGCCCATACCGTCGACTGAGTCCATACCGTCGACGACTAGTTTGTCGTCATCTAAAGCCAAATCCAGTGCCACGAGTTCTTCAGTGGACCCACCGTCGACGCCGCAACTATCTTCTTGTACTACCTTGCAAGTGTGGTCACGGTCTACGATTTTTCAAACACAAAAACCGTCTTTACTTCAGAGGCGTAGTTCAACATTGGCGTTATCACCTCTGCATATTTCACATCAAAGGGTACCCCTGCAGCTCCCAGACAAACTTCTTGACTCTGAAGATATTGATGAAGAACTTGGGGAAACCTTTGGTACGGCTACAAGTCCTTCTGAACTAAACATTAAACTTCAGGAAGATGACCTAGAGGAACAACAGTCATCTGAACGGATGACGTCACCTGTAGCAAGTGTCCCTGCCACACAAGTGCCGATTGCATTGCTCACCAACCTCCAAAGCATGCTTGACGATTATTACAGGCGGTTTCCGCCATCTGAATCTACAGGTTCTCAGCCTCCTACTCCGGCGGTGGAAGCGCATTTACCTGACTTTAGACCTCCAAGGTCTCCTCCACCGGCGCCGTCTAATCAGCCAGAGGGACAACAATCTTCTGATGAAGAAGAACAAAGAGAAGGAGAGGTTGATGATATGTCGGAGTGGGATCAATATCAGGTGCAAACTCCTTTTCCGTCACCTCTGGCTGCTTCGGACTCACCACCAGTATATGTTGGTGGTTTTCACCTTTTAATGGAACGGGCTACTAAACGATTTCACATAGATATGGAACATACGGAACAGGAATGTTTCCTTTATGATTTTAAGGATCAGCCTAGAAGACAAGTCAAATCTATACCTATTGTTGACTTTATATGGCAGGAAGGTATTAAGGTGATGTCTACTCCAGCTTCCATACCCCCAGTCCTGCCACGGATTGACAAGAAATATAAGGCACCGGCGAAATCACCTGCGTGCCTTATAGGACAACCCAAACTGGATTCAGTTATTGTTCAAGCTGCTCAGAAGAGATCTCGTAACCCCTCATCTCCAATTGCAGCCCCACCGGACAGAGATGGTAGGTGCCTTGACGCCATTGGAAAACGTGTTTCAACGATGGCAGCTACCACGGTCCGGGCTGCTAATTCATTGGCCATCTTGGGCAGATATGACAGGCAGATGTGGTCCGACATTGCGCCATACATAGACCAACTTCCGGAGCCTGCTAGATCTGAAGCACAAAAGATCTTACAGGAAGGAGAAAAAATCTTGTCTGAGATTATCGATTCGGCGGTGAACGTTGCCTCCACTGGTTTCAGGCAATTAGCAGGTGCTGCTGTTTTACGTAGACAGGGGTGGCTACGATCTATGTCATTTATTTATTTATTTTTTAAACTTGTAGGGCGCAACAGCTACCCAAAAAGGGTTTCCCGGCGCCTAAGAACACAGCACAGAAGATGGAGAACGATCCCTTTAGGTTGTTCAAGATTATTGATCGAACAACCAGGTTTTTATCTGTTTCCTAAACCTGGAGTAATTCTCTTCTTTGCGTACATGGAGAGGAAGTGCATTCCAGATGGATGGACCCTGATGGGAAAAGGATCTGCCTCCCATCCTGGAGAGCTTGACTCTGGGCACACAAAAGGTTGCTGCTGAGAGTGACCTTAAGTTTCTTTTTGGGATGTAAGGATGAACTAATGCCTGCAGGTATTTGGGTGCAGTGCCTGTTTTTATTTTAAACATATAGTTTAGGGTCTTAAATCTAATGCGGGTTTCCACCCTGAGCCAACGAAGTTCACGCAGGTAGGGGGACACGCGGGTATTCCTTGGTATGTGGCAAAGAATCCGTGCAGCCAAATTCTGTATCATCTGTAGTCTCTTTATTACTGCTTTGTTAGCACCTAGGTACAGGATATTCCCGTAGTCAAGCCGAGAAGTAACTAAGGCATTGACTACGGTTTTCTGCGTGGAGATGGGCAGCATCCATAGGATCTTTTTGAGCCATTTTAGGATGGTGAAACAGAGGCCCACTACTTTGCTGACCTGTTGCTTCATTGACAGCGAGTTGTCCAAAACTACCCCCAGATTCCTTGAATGGGTGACTGGTGTGGGAAGATTCGCCATCTCGGAGGGCCAGTGTGAGGCGTTCCATAGATCCGGCTGCTTACCCAAAAGAAGAATCTCCGTCTTGTCTCCATTTAATTTCAACTGGTTCACAGTCATCCAGTTGAAGATGTTCCGGAGCCCATGTTTGAGGAGAGACGGAGATAGTGGGTGGGATTCTGACAGCGAGAAGATGATCTGAGAATCATCTGTGTAAGTCATAAATGTCAGTCCAGATTTTTCCACTAAGTCCGCCAGGGGTCTGAGATAGAGGTTGAAGAAAAGTGGACTGAGGATAGATCCCTGCGGTACTCCATGAGGGGAATTCACAGGTCCAGAGCACGCAGTGGATGATGCTATCTGGAATGTTCGTTTGTCTAAGAAGGATCTAATCCATTTCAAGGCATCACCCCGAATTCCGTTTTTTTGCAGCGTGGTGAGTAGCTTTTCATGCGACACAGTATCAAAAGCTGCGCTTAAGTCGAGTAGAATAAGCGCAACCGTTCGACCGTCGTCAAGATGTTTTCGGATAATTTCTTAGACTCCCAGCAGGGCGGTTTCCGTAGAGAAACCCGCTCTGAATCCATATTGGGTTGGATGGAGAAGGGAATTTTGTTCCGTGAATAGAGTTAGGGCAGAATGCACATGTCTCACCAGACATTTAGAAAAAGCTGGGAGAAGTGAGATAGGCCTATAATTAGCTAATGTTTCGGGATCTGCTGTAGGTTTTTTTAATAGTGGGGTTACTATGGCATGTTTCCATAGAGTGGGTACTGTGGCGAGCTCCAGGGACGAATTTAATGTGTCAACAATAATTCTAAGTGAGGGGGTATCCAGTAATTTCATGATATTCATGGGAATAGGGTCCTGCGGAGAGCCAGATTTGATTGTCTTCATGATGGATTGAAGAGTATCAGTTGTAATAGGTGGCCAGTGTTGTAAGGTCTGATTTACGGTAGGGGTGTACTCCAACTCTTGCTTAGTGGTGGTGTCGATGTTGTTACTATCAATTTCTATTATTAATTTATCTATTTTGTCAGAGAAGAATTGAGCGAGGTCCTGACATTGCCTTTCGTTTAATGGACGGGCTGGGGCTGTAGTTTGCGCCCCCGCTAGATCTTTAACCGTGTTAAATAATGTTTTGGCTTTATTAACAGCTTCCGTGATGGTGTTGGAAACATGCACGTCAGGAAATTCAAACGAGGGTATTGGATATGCCTTATGACGGAGACTTTCTGTTTGGCCCGCAAGTAGAAGAGGCCTTGCAAACAATTTAAAAAGGATACAGAAACCGCTAAATCCTTGGGCACCCTCTAATTTCGTAAACAGCCCTTTCGAGGAGCGAGAGGACGTGGATCGTCCTCTAACAGAGGTGGATACACACCGCAATCCTCATACAGACAGGGAAATCAGCGCTACCAAACACAGCGCTATCAATCTTACGGCCAACGAAGAAATAATTATTCCCAGAACAGAGGGAAACCGACCTACCGCGGAAAAGATAAACGTCAATGAGACTTGTCACCTGCCACCGCTACTGCCCCACTCTCAGGAAAAAGTTGGAGGACAAATATCAAACTTTTACTTAAAATGGTCATCAATAACATCGGACAGGTGGGTCCTGGACATTGTGGCCAAGGGCCATGACCTAGAATTCGATCAATTTACTCCGAATGTTCCTCCAAAGGGCCCACCTCCAGCTCACTTGAAAGAGCTCTTTGCCAAGATAAATCTGATGCTAAAGAAGGTAGCAATCGAGAAAGTGCCTCAAAAGATGAGGGGAACAGGATTCTACTCCAGATTTTTCCTGATAAAGAAGAAATCCGGAGAATGGCGTCCGATTCTGGATCTCCGTGCCCTAAACAAATATCTGAAGAAACTAACATTCAGAATGTTGTCACTACAGGAAATATTGCATCTTTTAGCAGCAGGGGACTACATGGCCACCTTGGATCTCCAAGATGCGTATTTCTACATCCCCATCTTACCTTGTCACAGAAAGTATCTGCGATTCAGAGTGGCTGGCAGGGATTATCAATTCAGAGTACTTCCCTTTAGGCTACGCTCGGCACCCAGAGTGTTTACAAAAGCCCTGGCCCCAGTAGCAGCTCCCCTCCGGCTGGAGGCGATACAAATCTTCCCATATTTAGACGACTGCCTTATCAAGGCCAGTTCTTACGAAGACACAGACTGCCATCTTCAACAGTGTCTAAACCTCTTTCGGTCTCTGGGCCGATCTATCAGCAAATCCCAGTTAATACCATCACAGAGACGGGCTTTCCTGGGAGCAACTTTAGACACCCAGCTACTCCAAGCCTTTGTCTCGGACGAAAGGCAAGACAAGATACAGAATATGGCCCGGTCTCTGCTTTCAAAATAGTCCGTTTCAGTCCGACTGTTCAAGTCTTTTCTGGGGATGGTGTTGTCGTGCATTCCGCTAATACCAAATTGCCGACTCAGAATGAGGCCTCTCCAGGAGGAGCTCAGCCTACAATTGCTACAGATCTCCGGCACCTTCGAGGATCTCATCCAGATTACACCTTGCATGCGGGATGCCCTCCGCTGGTGGACACAAAGATCAAATCTACGACAGGGTTGTGCATTCCTTCAGGATATGCCAAACTTTACACTCACCACCGACTCATCCCTTGAAGGCTTGGGAGCTCATCTTCAGGGCCTGACAATCAGCGGCAAGTGGAGCCCTCAGCAAAGGTGTTGGCACATCAACCTGTTAGAACTGAGAGCCATCTTCCTTGCGCTCAAAGCGTTTCGTGCAATAATCCAAGGGGCCAATGTGTTGGTGCGCACAGACAACACTACAAGTATGCACTATGTCAACAAACAAGGAGGGACAAGATCAGCTCTCTTGTCGCAGGAAGCCCAGGAGCTGTGGACATGGTCAACACGACACAAGATCAATCTCCAGGCAGTACATGTTCCTGGAACGGAGAATGTACTGGCAGACACGCTCAGCAGGTCAACAGTGTCCACTCACGAGTGGGAACTTCATCAGCAGACTGTGGATCGGATCTTCCATCTATGGGGTCATCCAGACCTAGACCTCTTTGCAACCAAGTCCAACAGCAAATGCCGATTCTTTGCAAGTTGGCATCCCCACAAAGACTCTCAGGGGAATGCATTTTCGATCAACTGGTCTCTGATATATGCGTACACTTTTCCACCAATACCGCTAGTTCCCAGAGTCCTGCGGAAGATGAAGAAAGAACTGTGCCGGTTGATTCTCATTGCTCCCAGGTGGCCTCGCCACCGAGCTGCTTCTCCTGTCAGAGTGGAAACCGATTCAGTTGACCCCAATTCCGGACTTACTCTCCATTCAAGATGGGCGGATTTACCATCCAGATCCAACGTCACTGAGATTAGCGGCCTGGCGCCTGAGTACCGTGAGTTCGCCCATCTGAACATTCCTGCGGACTGCAAGGAAGTTCTAGCCAAGGCAAGAGCACCTGCTACTATAAAGACGTACAGTCTTAAATGGAAACGCTTTTGTATTTGGTGTCGTTCAGCTGGCATTCATCCTTATTCAGCTAAACCTGAAGAAATCCTGCCTTTCTTCCTCCATCTAGCGAGATCAGGATTGTCTCATGCAACCCTTAAGGTATTCCTAGCAGCGATTTCAAGATACCGACAAGATGGGACAAATTCTCTTTATTCTACGAGAATTATACAACAATTCTTTAAAGGCCTTTTTAGAATGTTCTCTCTGGTACGTCGTCCACCTCCAGCGTGGCATCTCAATGTTGTGCTGGCGCAACTCATGCGCCACCCATTCGAACCTATCCATCGAGCAGATCTCAAATTTCTCACATGGAAGGTTTCACTGTTATTGACCCTGACTTCTTCTAGAAGAGTCAGTGATATCCAAGCGTTCACTGTTCAACATCCTTTCTTACAATTCACTAATGACTCTGTAGTGCTCCGCACTAATCCCAAATTCATTCCTAAGGTTCCTTCGGACTTTCATTTAAATGAACCCGTGATCTTAAAGACATTCTTTCCTAACCCACAAACGCCTGCGGAAAGAGCATTGAATACTCTGGACATTAAGAGATGTCTTAAGTTTTATTTACAAAGAACATCTACATTGTGCAGATCTGATCAACTATTCATCACTTATGGTGTAATTCGTAGAGGACAGGCAGTTTCCAAGCAAACAATCGCAAGATGGATATCTGCAGCTATTGCCTTTTGCCACGCACAAGCAGGAAGACCTTTACAAGCAGCTCCTAGAGCGCATTCTACGAGGGCAGTGTCTTCCTCTACGGCCTTATTCGCTGAAGTCCCTCTTCAGCACATCTGCAGAGCGGCAACCTGGGCCAGTCGCCATACTTTCACCAAACACTATTGTTTGGATGCAGCCAGCGAAGCCGATGCTCCAGTGGGTCGAGCAGTTCTACGAAATCTTTACAACTAAGGTGAGCCTCTGTTTCCCACCTCCTCTTACTGCTGTCAGACGCTTATTATCTCTCTATATATTGCGTATGCTTTTATGATCTGTTTCTTCACATATTGAATTGCTAAGTGCTGTTAATGTTGACAAACTATGCTACCTGTAGCGTCTGACAAGCACAAATATGTACTGCTATCTACTCTGATTCAGGCATGTGAATCTATGAAAGACACCCCTAATACTGGAGAAGAACAATAGTTACTTACAATCTGTGGTTCTCCAGTATTGTCTTTCATAGATTCACATGCAACCCGCCCACCTCCCCTCAGAGGCTCTCAGGCTACTTTGGCTTACCATCACTCCTTGTGAGAAAATCTGACAGCCTGAGCCTCTGGGGAGAACATTCTGGTGGGTGCTGTTGCCTGATTGGCTGTAGTTTGGACTATACAAAATGACTAGGATAGTCATGAGTGTGAACGTTTTTTTCTACTTTAGCTTGGGCTATTTTACTTCCTGGTTGGGAATTTCTGTTTTTTCCAATGTTATTATAGCATGTTATTGCTTTTTTATTTACCGTGGGACTCCCACTCCGACGACGGGGAATGATTCAGGCATGTTTAGATACCATTCTCCTGAGGCGGAAAGCCGGGAGTATGTTTATTTCTTGATTTTAAAAATTTGAGTGTGTTGTTTTTAACCTTACCTGCTCCCCTCTCACTACCTCGCTCGGGGCCATACCACGCTCCTATCTTTCACCGTACAGCGGATTTAGCGCTGACACTGGACTACCAGCCAAGCCAAACACCCCGACGCCATCACCGGCGAGCCCGCTGGCCACGCCCCTCTTCGAGGCCACGCCCCCCCTAGCCGTCCCCCTGCACATATAAAAATGTGTATCTTCAGGACGCGCAGCGGGCACGCCGTTTGCGCACCGAAGGCGCGCCTAAGGCAAGCCCGTCTGTGCCCGTCTGTGCCCGTCTGTGCCCGTCTGCGACAGGCCGGGACCAGGGGGCATGCCCCCTGACATTTCATCTCCTGTTTCTCCTATCACCTATTCCAGAGAGGCCCTTTTTAGTCTCAGACCTGCACTCTGTTTACACAGTCTGTCCCTCAACTGTCATCTGGCCCCTATCGCCTGCTCTATTTGTAACCTTTCCCTTTCCTCCCTCCCTCCCTTCTCTAACAAATATAGCGACCTGCAATTTTCCTTCCACTCAATCTCTGTCTATACACATTAAGCGTCCACAAGCTTTTTTGTTTCTTAGTCTAAATTGTAGGTCTCTAGGGAAACACAAGAGAGACATCTTTGACCTTCTTATTTCCACCCAACGGCTCTATTTCTTACTGAAACATGGCTTAAAGATCACTCTGGCCCTGACATTGCATCCGCCCTCCCCGACAATTACACATACATAGGAAAAAATAGTGGGTAAAGAGGGTGGCGGCATTGCCATAATTTTCAACAGATTATATTCCTGTAAATGGGAGGACTTTGATATACCGAACAGTGAGGCACGATATTTTAAACTTCTGCTGTCTCCCAATTTTATCTTTTCTGGGATGCTCATTTATCGCTCACCTGGCTCAGCCAGCTCGTGGGCAATTGCCCTTCCTGAGCTTATTGCCCCTTTACTGCAGGACTCCACGAATTTCACGATTATTGGTGACCTAAACCTGCACTTTAATGACTCCTCTTGCTCAATTACCTCTAATCGTCTTCAGGACCTAGCAGCTCTTAACATCATTTTACATAATTCTGGCCCCACCCACAAAGCGGGGAATCTTCTTGACCCCATTCTCTCCAATCTTGAATCCATTGTGTGCAGCCCATCTCTACCTATCCTATGGTCAGACCACTACCTGGTGACTTTTTCTGTCACTACCAGCGGTCCGCCCAACCTTCCTTTGGCCCTCACTGATTCTAGACCTTTCAGAAAATGGACTAATCTGGACCCTAAAAAATGTAACGCTTATCTTGAGAATATCATACCCTCTACTGAAGTTACCAACATTGAAGCGGATTCCTTAGTTAACACCTGGCTACCTGAAGCTGTCAATGTATGTCTACCCCTGCAAAAGAAAAAGCATAACCAGCATCACCCCCCCGCGCCCTGGTTTACAGATGCATTGAAAATAGAAAAAACTTTATGTAAAAACCTTGAGCGCAAGTGGCGCACACATTACGACACAGGCTCTAAGCAAAGATATAAGACTGCCTTAAATAATTACCATACACTCTGCAGAACTGCAAAATGAGAATACGTCAATATTACCATACTCAAGGCACAAAATCGCCCCAAGGCTCTTTTTACGGCTGTACAAGAGCTATCGGGAGCAGCATGCCAGCCTAAAGCGCCCTGCCTAGACGCCTCACAATGCAATTGCCTGGCTGAATTTTTTATTTCCAAAATTGACTCCATTTATGTTGCTTTTGACAAACCGATCTCCCCCTCCCCTCCCCCAAAACTATTTGATCCGGCCACCCTATGTGTCCCAGAGGTTTCTGTGGACAAGCTCACCACATCTCTGCAACAGAGTAGCTCAATCAACAGCTCGGTTTCTCTGGACTCTCCCAAACCCAAACACTTAGAGGAAACTCATATTTCACCTGCTCAGCAAATTAGCACTTGGAACCTTCTCAACAGCTCTACACTCACCAACATCATCAATAACATTAAATCTGGTTCTCCACTGGATCCACGTCCCCCTCAAATATTAAAAATTCTGGACACCCCCTCTCTTAATATTATTCTGGATCTACTTAATTCCTCCCTCAGAGAAGCCAAGGTCCCCTCCGCTTGGAAACATGCCATGATTAAGCCACTACTAAAAAAGGCCAATGCTGACACCAACAACCTATCCAATTTTCGTCCTATTTCTCTCCCTGTTTTCGCTAAAATACTAGAAAAACACATTATCACACAACTTACCCAGCATGTTGAATCCAATAAGATCCTCCATTCATCTCAGTCCGGTTTTAGATCTGGCTTCTCAACAGAGTCCACCCTGTTGGGGGTCTCAGAAACTATTTGCTGCCGAGTGGATGAGGGGGAGACCGTGGCACTCATTCTACTCTACTTGAGTGCCGCTTTTGACACGGTCTCTCACCCCATCCTCATCAATACCCTTAAATCATCTGGCATCACCGGCCCAGCCCTCAACTGGCTCATTAGCTTTCTTTCAGACCGCACTTTCCAAGTCTTCTCCACTTCCTCTGTCTCTCATCCCTCTGGAACTCTCTTCCTTTATCCCTTCGCATGGAACCCTGTTATCTTAAATTTCGTAAAGAAGTCAATACCTGGTTATTCAACCAATAATGCTGCTTCCACTATCAATCTGTTTCTTCCCCTCACTTTTTTTTGGTCTCTAGCGCCGGGAAACCTCCGGGTAGCTGCGCGCTTTATAAGCTTAAATATAATAATAATAATAATGTGAATCTATGAAAGACACCAATACTGGAGAACCACAGATTACAGGTAAGTAACTATTGTTTGTCTGTAGCCAGCCAGCAACAGTAGGCGGCCTGTCCTTCTTCCAGTGCACTGCTACCTGCCGCTTAGCCAAGAGCAGCAGCATCGCCACCAACCTGCGAGAGCCCACCGGTATCTCCTTTACGTAGCCCAGCAGCGCCACTAGTGGGGTGGGTTGGATCGAAATGTTCACAATATCCCCTATGTGTCTGAGCACCTCCAGCCAGAAATTAGCTATCTCTCTACAGGACCATGCCAAGTGGAGGAATGTTGCATCCGTACACCTGCAGCGCCAGCAGTTCGAGTCCCCCCTGAGATTCATTTGTTTTAATTGCACTGGTGTGTGGTACACCCGATGTAGATAGTTAAAATGGATCAGCCGGAGCCGGTAATTCGGAGATAAGTGTTCTAGTTCCCTGCAGCAAAAAGACCAATTTTGTTCAGTTATGGTCGCTCCATGTCTGCCTCCCAACTACCTTTGGACGTGTAAGACGCAATGGGAGATGTCTTTTGGGTTATACTATATATACGTGTTAAACGTTTTTATGAAGAGGAGTTTGACAAGACATTCTCCAGAGCAGGGAGGATGGGCGGCTCCTGGGGATATTCCGTGTAGCGGGCTCTGCACGCTGATCTAATTTGGTAGTAGAGCAATGCGTCCGACAAGGAGGGCGTCTCACCCCGGCACATATGTTGTAGTGTCAGGAATGTGGCCTCAGGAGAAAGGTCCCCTCCTTTGACCAACCCATGCACCCTAGCTCGCAGAGTAGCGGCCCTATCTGTCATGGGGCCGAGCAACGGATTGCCATCCAGCGGCATGGAAGGTGCGTATAATTCTGTCATTCCTGCCCTCTTCACTATACCCTTCCAGGCCCATCTGGTCACTTCCACCGTGTCGATTTCACCTTGTGGACGTTTATAACTTCCATACACCCTGCCGCATGCAAGGGAGTCGGCGCCGATCTATCAATCTCAATTGCGACATGCGGCCGGAATGGCGTCGAGCGGTGCCAAAAGTGCAGGAACTGCGCCTGCAGGCATATAGTTCAAAATCTGGGGCTCCCAGTCTGCCCTGATCAAAAGGGAGCGTCAACAGGTTCCAGGACACCCGCGGTTGGTGCCCCGCCCATACCAGCTCAAGAACAGCCGTTCGCAAACATTGAAACAAGGGCACCGGGAGTGGCATTGGTATATTCACGAAGAGATATAATAATTTAGGGAGTAAGATCATCTTGGTAAGCGCTATGCGCCCCAACAGCGACAGGGGGAGGTGCCTCCAACTTTGCACTTTTGATTCGATCCAGTCCATTACCCTGCCATAGTTATCAAGCCACAGTTCGTGTATGGATCTGCTGATCATGATGCCGAGATAACGAGTCTCGGATTCCACCCACTGTATCGGATAGTCTGTTGCACAGGGCTTCGTTTCATCCGTGAGTGCGAGAATGGTGGACTTTGTCCAATTTATCTGAATGCCCGTGAGTCCCCCATATCTGATGATTTCACGCATGAGTGGATTGAAGTTGTCTACGGGGTCCACCATATAGATGGCCATATCATCAGCATACATAGAGATCAGAAGGCCCCTAGATGTAAAGCCAATACTTCTGTGTGTATGGTGCTGGCGCAGTCTCGCCGCCAGAGGCTCAGTGGCAATAGCGAAGAGTACTGGCGACAGTGGGCATCCCTGTCTCGTTCCGCGTGTTATGGAAAAAGAGTCTGATACTTGCCCGTTGATCTGCACCCTGGCTCGTGGTTTAGTGTATAAAATCCGGATTTGTTGTAGGAAAGGAAGGCTTAGGCCCATACGAGTCAATAAAACAAATACAAATTTCCATTCTAAAGAATCGAAGGCTTTAGTGGTGTCTAAAAGAGCCGCCACTGCCTGCACCTGCGGCGCTAGGTAATGTAAAACCCCGAATAACGTCCGCAGGTTGTGCGGTGTAGCTCTGCCAGGTATAAAACCTGATTGGTCTGGTAGCGCTATTTGCGGAAGCATGGGTTGTAATCTGTTTGCCAGTAATTTATCGTATATTTTCGCCTCGAGGTTAATGAGCGACAGAGGTCTATATGGCTCTGGGGGAAGTGGGGTCCTTGTCTGGTTTTAGAAGCGCAATAATCATGGCTTCTCGTAAGGTAGGGGCTAGCTTTCGGAGCAAATTCCTTTGGACCAGGGGGTGCCGCAGGGCTCGTCCCTGAGTCCAACACTTTTCAATCTTTATGTCGCTCCGATTGCCACCTTAGTAGAGAGTCACGGCCTCAGCTTGGTGTCGTATGCCGACGACACGCAGTTGGTCATCTCCCTATCGCGCGCACCCGGTCTTTCGGCGGACATCTTCAGAGCATGCATGCAAGACCTTGCTGCCTGGATGTCCGCCAATTGCCTCAAGCTCAACGGGGGCAAGACCGAGGTGCTGGTCGTGGGGGGTTGCCAGCCTGCGTGGACGTCGGCATGGTGGCCATCTTCCCTGGGCCCAACACCCATTCCGTGCCAAAAAGCGAGGAATCTGGGCATTTGGTTTGATGCCGCCCTCACCTTTGGCCCTCAGATCAACCAGGTGGTCGGACTATGCTTTGGGACCCTTAAAAGCCTCAGGAAGACTCTGAAGTTCTTGCCTGTGAGAGCCCGACAAACCTTGGTACATGCACTAGTCACATCAAGGATGGACTATGGCAACCTTCTCTATTTAGGCACCCTGGAGAAGAATCTCAGCCGCTTACAGGTCCTACAGAATGCCGCTGCCTGATTGGTGCTTAGACTACCCAGAAGAGCTGCTTCTGCAGCGGCTCTCCGGTCTTTGCACTGGCTCCCGGTCAGAAGCAGGGTAGAATTTAAAGCACTCTGTACGTGCTATCGGATCATTAATGGGAGATCCCCTCTCCCTCTGCAAGGACTTTTGACACCTTATGAGCCTCCCCGATCCCTGAGATCTTCCGGCTCTGGACTCCTGGTTGTCCCTAAGGTGTCCAGAGCACGGATGGGGGGAAGATCTTTCAGATGCCTTGCAGCCGCTAGATGGAACAAGCTGCCCATGGCGCTGCGATTAGAGCCATCTGAATCAATTTTTAGAGCTAAGCTTAAAACTGCTCTATTCGCTCAGTAGGTTTGCCGCTTCTGTAAGTTCCAGTAATAAAGTTTCTCCTCAGCGCGGGGACACGCCGTTGTTGCGTCACCATGCGCTTTATAAAACCCCCTAAATAGAAATAGAAAATAGCTCACCCGTGTCAATTGCTTCCATGTATACCTGCCATAATCTTGGTGCCAAAGATCAGCATATTCCTTATAAAATGCGGCAGTCAGGCCATCTGCTACCCCGCCGGCATACTACTGATCACTTGTCGTATGTCATCCACCGTTATTGGTAGATTCATGTATTCGCCATTAAACCAAGCCAGCGCGAGTGTGTCTAAGTACGTCACTATGTCATTTTCAGATGGGCTTACAGAATTAGAGTATAGCTGTTCATAATAGCTCGCCATTGTGGACAATATGCGTTGCGGTGTATGAGCGGTTTCCCCCTCCTCTGTCTGCAACTCTGTGATAAAGTCTGTGCCTTTTGGTGCACTTAGCAGCCCCGCCAGTGTCTTCCCTGCCCTGTCTCCCTCTCTGTGTCGCCTAGCCTGCGCATATTTGTGTAGATACGCCGTCTCCCTCTCTGCTTCGCTTTGGAATTCTGTGAATTTTGTTCTGATCAATGCTACTGTGGCCGCGGATGGGCGAATTTGGAACGCTCTTTCTAGTACAGCCATTTAATTCTCCAGCCTCCCTAGCGTCGCACGTATGTCTCTCAACACTCCTGTCTTTAATGCTATGCAGTTACCCCTGATAACCACCTTAAATGCCTCCCAGAGTGTACCAGGGGAGTCCACTGAACCCTCATTTTAATGCAAAATAATCCTCTACTTTTTCTCAAAGACTCTCCCTAAATACCTGGTCTAGCAAGGCCTCCGACGGGAATCTCCAAGCAAATGGTCGGATGTACTGTTCTGGAACTCTTATTCTTACCACCGCAGGTGCATGATCTGAAAGTGCACGGGAAGTGCTCAGCGCCATCAACTTGTATATGCATGTCCTTCGACAGCAGCCAGGAATCTAGCCGTGACCACGAATGTCTAATGTGTGTGATGCATGTGCCTACCCTTTCTGTGGGATGCAATTCCCTCCACTAAATGTAGATCCTGCATAATGTCTCAACGCCTGAGCGGCCCTGGGATGGTTTTGCGGGCGGCTCCCTCTCGGTCAAGCGCTGAAGATAGTACCACATCGAAGTCTCCGCCCCACAGAAGCGATGTGGCATGAATGACTGTATCTTCTGACAAACACCATAAAAGAATTCTGGGCTATCCGTGTTCGGGCCATATACATTTACAATCACTGTAGGAGTACCATATAGCGTACCGTGTAAGAGGATAAACCTGCCTTCCCTGTCTAATATGGTACTGTATGTTTTCCTTGGGATCCCTTTGCGGATAAGAACAGCGACACCTCTAGAGTAGGAGGAATAGCCAGCTGTAACAACCTCGCCCGCCGTGCATTCTTAAGGCCGCTCCCTCCCGCAGATGAGTCTCTTGTAAGAGGCAAATATCTATCCCTTTCCGTGATAGGTACGACTGTATCAACCTCACCCTCCGTCGGTCATTAAGACCCCTCGGATTCCAGGATAGGCATTTAAGTGGCGCCTCTCGCACATCAGTTCCATTCACATCATTTTCATCTGGCATCTACTTCCACTATTTGGTATCTCATGCATGACCATAACCTTATCCACAAAAATCTTGGTTGCAAATGCGGCAATACAATATGTGATAGTTGAAACTTGAAAAACTGTATCTCCCCCCCCCCCTCTCCCACACCAAACCCCCCCAACTAGGTTGTGTCCATACCCACCCCGCCACAACGGCCCAAAACCAGTCTAACCAGGGTTGTGAACTCTCGGGAATCTTCCCTGAGGGGTACATGGGTCAGTCAGCTATACTCCCCTGCACTCATGGCAGGGTGGCCGAATATGAGGCATGCGGCCCAGGACCCACACACAGCCTATGCATTTATTTTAGAGTGCCCGGCGGCCACACACCCAGTCATTGGACCGCCCCAATATCTAGGGTCCCCTACAATGAAAATCTCGGGCACCCCAATTCCGCCTTTACCGCACCCGCCTGCATATGAGGTATTTACAATATGCACTTATCTGATTATTCAATGCGTCGTGCAGCGAGACGTCCCTCAATGTCACTGAGAGATTTCTCCAGCTGAGAGTCCGGCAGCCCATCACGCTTTTTGTGTTCTTTCGCCATCTGTTTCGCATAGGCAGCTTTTGCGTCCTTGAAAAACATAGGTTTACCATGACCTTGTATTCAGAGTTTAGCAGGATATATTAGAGCGTAGCGGGTGCCAATCTGTTGAAAGATCTTCTTGGCAGGGAGGAACTCCCTGCGGGCGTTTTGGACTTGCATTGTAAAATCCGGGTATAGGGCTATTTGGTTACCTTTATACTATATATCACCCTTTTCCCTGGCGAGTCAAGATCACGTCTCTATCCCTGTAGTTCAGGACTCTCGCCAGTATCGGACGTGCCGGAGAGCCTGGCTTGGGCCGTGGGCCCAGCGATCTGTGAGCTTGTTCTATCAAAAACATTGCCGACAGCTCCTGACCAAAAAGTTCCCTCAGCATTTCCTCTATGTTCTTTTCCATGTTCTGTATGTCTGTTGACTCCGCAATCCCCGTTATGCGTATATTGTTCCTGCGTGATCTCGCTTCTAAATCTTCCTTTTTTTTTTTATATAAGTTGAAGCACGCCATCCATGCCACGCAGTTTTTTTTTTTCCAGGTCCGTCTGCCCTTCAGTCTCGGTGACCCTAGTCTCGCGCACATTTACTCTCCCCTCTTGCTTGTCCATACGATAAGTAATGCGGTCCATTCTCTCCGCCAGAGAGTCCATTTTGGTGTCTAGACTCTGCAGGCTGGATTTCAGGTCTTTAAACATGGAGCGTATATCATCGTCAGGTGGTGACCGTGTCGCAGAACCCGTAGACTGTTCCTGTTGGCCTCCATCCTCCTCACCAGTCTTGTTCTTTTTCCTATCAAAAGTTACTTTCGGCTGCCGTATTTCTGGTTTGCCCATGTTTGCACCTGGGGTCGTCCCACCCAGCGCAGTCGTCGTGGAAGGTGTCGCAATTCTCCTCTTCGTGTCGTGATTCAGTTTTCTTATCGCCAATGTCTTCTCGCTTCTGCCTCCTGCTCTCTGGGCTCATGCAGGCGCCGCCAGCCCCGTGTGCGCCAGCTGTGTATCAACCTACCACCTCGCTTCAGCACATCCAGGCATCCGTCAGGGCAGCCACACCCTCTATGCCAATATAATCTCCACCTGGGTGCCTATGCAGTACAGCAAGTTTTCTGCAGTGTTGGGGGCCCTTGAAGTGGTACGATTCCTGTGGCCCCAGCTGCCGTGGGCGGGGGATGCGGTGGGCTAAGCACTGGTTCAGTCTTCAGACGCGGTGTTTTTGTAAGGCTGTATGGTTATCTGCCACCAAGTGCGTATCAAATTTGGCGAGGGTTTCGCGACCAAGGCGTGTATTGTCCCGTGAGCTGTCTTAGCCCCAAGCAATCTGCATGTCCGATAGGCCTCCACAACCTACGCCGCCGGGTGCGCTACCGCAATTAATTTAGCAGGTCTTCCCTGATCGCCTCAGCACACAGCCGATCCTCCCGATCCGAGCAGTCAAGGCAGCAACCAGCGCTTCACAAAATGGCGGCCGGTCCCCCGCCCTCTATCTAGTAGTTTACAGCGCCAAGGGGGCACCCCAGCCACAGGATGTCACGCTACCCGGCTGGCCACGGACGCACAGCCGCCCGGTAGTATTAGCAGGTCGCTGCCCCAGACGGTTTGCCCCTAGAAAGTACCTTCGTAATTGACATACACCGGCGTTGACTCGCGGCTCCCGCCTCCAATTTCCGCAGCTCCGTGGATGTTTCTATTGTAGTACGGACCGTTCAGACGCACATGTCTGTCGGTCTCTTCTCTGGAGCCACTGTTTTGAGACCGGATCGCTCCTCTGTCCCCGGCGGCTGTGCGTAAGTCGTGGTCCACAACAGATCTCGCCAGTTTCGGGGCGGCGCCAAACTTTAGGGCCCGGCTCCACCACCTCGCCCTAGGCCGCAAATGGCGTCGGAGCGCCGACGCGTCCGGGCGGGCAGTCGGGTGCTCAATTCGCCCCCAAAAGCACATCAGGATGACAACAGCTTCGTTTTCGCTGTTCGGGTCGGTCCGGCATGTCTATGAACGGATAATAAACTGATATTTCCGGTCGGCCGGCGGAGCTGCTCTAGCAGGCAGCCATTCCGCAGCTCGGCCAAGCCACGCCCCATTCACATGCATCTTTATACAAAAAAATGGATTTGCAGTATTAGGATTATGAGAAATGCCTATTCTACCTTGTCTCCATCCTCGCTAAGGCTCACCATCTATTATGTATATCTTGCCCACCATTTTTCTCTCTTGGAATTCAGTAGTAGCTATATAATATCCCAAAACATCAATGTTGTGTATCATATGCATATACTCTTATGTCATTCGGTTCAAATTCGATACCATGAAAATGTTCTGAAAATCTGTATAAGCGGCCATGGTAAAAGGAGATCCGAAATCCGTTGTAACTTCCAATTTTTTGTGATCTATTGAAATCGTGCAAATAGGTGATTTTAAAATATTCCTCATCTGTTTTTGCACAGGACTCCAGGGTCCAGAATCCCTGGTGAGCTGTTCCTGGAGACTGGAAGGAGGCGTGAGACCACAGTGCCTGATAGGGAAGCTCACTACCCTGCATCACAGGACGCATCCTGGCAAAGACTGGGCTAAGAGCCGGCCCGTCTGCACCCATCAGAGCCCAGAGGTGGCTGGGATAGGCATGCTTTCTTACATCTGGTACAACATGACAATGAAGGGACCTTATTGCAATTTTCTCCAATGGTTTAACAATAACTGCAACAGATTAAGATTCACAGATTAAGATTCACGCTAACACATAGCAGGACAGACATTGCCTTTCTTGACCTTTCAATCAAACACATTGAGGGCGATCTGTTTACCACTCTTTATCGCAAACTACAGAGAGAAACACCCTTCTGGCCTATGACTGTCACCATCCCGAGCTCTAAGGGACTTACTGCCTTTCTCACAATTTCATTGAATTAGAAGGAATTGCTCATTTAAGGAGGACTACTTTCATGAAGCCAACATTTTGGCTGAGAAATTACTCAGAAGAGAGTACCCACAAAAACTCGTCTGTAATTCGAATAAGAGAGCATGGTACTGCCCACGAGACACGCACCTTTCACCGAGGACCAAGGAAATCAAGAACAGATTACTATGCGTGACAATCTTCTCACTGGTATCTAACCAAGTAAGAAAGTGCATCCTCAAACATTGGCCAATACTAAATGCAGGCGATCTAGTAAATCTTGAGCGCCCTTTCTTTGCATTTCGAAAAAAATAGAAATATTAAGGACCATCTAGTCCGAGCCAGCCTTCCTCTTAAAAAGACATCACCGACCCTCAATGACCTCTGGGGCATGTCCCCACTAGCTGGACACTCCAAATGTAGTATCTGTTTGCCGGTCAATTCACCATTGAACGTAAAGAACTCCAGTGTGGCGATATTAACATTGTTCTTAAACAGTTTTCCAATTGTAATACTATGAATGCGATCTTTTTTTTTTTGGTCCCTGCAACCTGATCTACATTGGATAAACTACCCAAAAAATACGAATTCATATCTGTTAACATCAAAGCCGTTTTAGCTGCAAAGTACCAAATCCACCACTCATTAACCATTTCTCTGAAAAAGAACACACCGAGGATGACATTAGATGGCAAATCATCACAGTGGTAAAACCTCCAACCAGAGGTGCCAACATCAATCAGATTCTTAACAAGGAAGAACTCAAATGGATTCTTCGAACTTAGTACACAGGTCTGAACCGAATGGAGGATTGTACCTCTTTAGTATGAACTGACCATATATGGCTTTATAAACCAGTCCTTTTACATGTGACCTTATAGCAGTGACTAGAATCATATTAGAAACAATTCACATTAACAAGAACAATATGTTGATAGATGTTTAATGTAGCTTCAGTTGTAATACTTCATTGAGCAATGTATGATTTTACCCCTCTATTTTGCATTTTTCTCCCTAGAAGGAATCGGCTAACCAGCACTATGGTTATTTATTGCCAAATATGTGATTTTCTCCTTCTATTTCACAACTCGCTCTTTGGAAGGATACATTTTCTTCATGATTGTTTATTAACACTGATCTCTGATAATGGATGCTTCTTTATATACTGTCATCTGTCATTTCTTGTCTTACTTTCTCCATCTAAAATGGCCGCGATACTACACCACTTTTTAGAACGCCGAGTGAATGATTTATGCACCGCACACAATCTGTCCACACGTGCTCATGCGACTGTGCATGTAATGACACTAGCTCGCCCTGATCTCGCACAGCGTCTCCCCATACTCTGTTGCCACGGATAGACGTTGGAACCTACTCTGGTCCTCAGCATAACAGCATAACAGCCCTTCATTGATAAGCGCACTTGCACTCTCACTCCTCACACTCCCCGCTTAGAATTTCCTTCTATTGGTTCCCCCTCTATTTTATTCTCTATACCAGATATCCGCTCCTTCTGTACTTCACAACGCCTAGAACCCGGTCCATTCGGACTCCACATTGCCTGTGACTCTCCGACAGGCCTGCCGTAGCAACCAAATAGGAACCAATTGGTATACTAGATATCCGGTCCATTTGGACTCTGCACTGCCAGGTATCCGGTGCATTCAGACTCCACATCTCCTATGACCGGTTTGCTGCGGCACCCAATTGGGTGCTGGTTGATACTGATTACTGCAACAACCATGTGCGATTATGGCTCCTTAAGTTAGTCCCCATTACTTGGATAGAGTTGATTAAATTGAATATATAATTTCATTTTCTGAAACCCTCCTCAATTTGACCCCGCCACCCGTAGAACCAGTCGAATTTCACCTATAGCAGGATTCTCTTCCATTTTCCCATAAGGGTCCACCCCACCTTGGTCAGTATCTACCATGAATCTTTGCACTATTACCGGCGGTTTTTGCTTATGTCACACCTGCTAGCTCGTACATCACTGCCTAACTACAGGTATAGTCACTTTCTATGTAGCTATAAATATGTAATTGGACACCACCATTCCTTCTTTAATATTTTTTTGCTTACCCATAAATACTTATGAGCATGCTCATCACCTATGCATGCCTCACTGGCAATGTCGCATCAGTTAGTACCTATTTCAATAATTTTCCTTTTTTCCTTTTTCCCCCTCCCTCCCTTCTTTTCTTTTTTTGCCCCCCTATAGGCATCTTTCTCAGGCATCAATAGTCCTGTCCCGATGATGATCCCAGGATCTTGCTTTGAGATCGAAACGTCGTTGACTCCCAGCACCTTGACACAAATATATATTTGGTATTATTCTGTTCCCTGGTGCTAATCTGTATGTTCTGTGGCCTAAATACCTAAAGTTGTCTCTCGGTCACCATATGGAGATGCCTGAGTTTGTTTTACTCTAAATTTCTGTTATTGGTCCCATTTATATATCTTCCTTGAAACCTTCAGAATAAACTATTCCATCTAATTTTGATATGTTATCATAGACGTCATTGTGTCTCTATGTGAATTACAACTGTAATTTATTGATGTCAAGTACCACTGTTCCTGTGCAAAATACTTGTACCCAAGCTCTCTGACTGATCGCTTGGGTTCCCTTGTCCTTGTAAAACAAGTTTAGAGCAATCTCTGGATTGCAAGGGTTATAAACCTGATTCCTACTCCTCCAAGTGGATTCCCTTTCTACTGCCTTTTCTCCCTTCCCCCACCTTGTCTCTACCCTTTCGCCTTTTTCCGTGTAAAATGTATGATCATGTCAAGTCATGCCCCATTATACTCAGATGATTACATCAAGAAACTTCCAGAAGGGCCTTCCCTGTTCTCTGACTTGGCTCAGTCAGTCAAAATACACTTTATTCGATTATTCGATTTGATTAAAAATCATAAAAGGCATAAAATTGCATACATAGTTAAAAAGTGACAATTCATAAAATGTACAAAGTCAGCACTGGATCCAAGTAAACAATTACACTACAAGTTACACAGGGGTAACATCGAAATAGAAGGTGCCTGTGACGGGGTGGGTCCCCTGGGGCCCCTAGAGGGGGTTCAGACTATGGACTGGTGGTCCGACCCCGCTATCTCACGTACCTCCGTTCCCTCTCTGCAGCAGCCTGGCCGTGACATAGAAGAGGAATGGCGGACTGGAGACCCCGAATATTGGTGGCCGACCACGGACAGAAACGAAGTCTGTATCTTTAAGAATGCAGATCCCGCAGTGGTAGCCCCGCCCCTGGAGAGCGACGAGCCAGCGTCAAAAGAGGCCCGGATCCAGGAAGCGACGGACGGCGTTTCCCGGGAGTCGAGGAGAGAAGGCGAATATCGAGAGAGCAGTGGCAGCGAGGAGCCGGAGACCAACCCAAGGAACGGAGAGGAGCCGGAGAAGCCAGGAGGCCAACGGAACTACGAGCCGCCCCGCCACGTTCCCACGGGAGGAGCGTGGCTCCAACAGGTACAGGGCCGTGTGGCGGGTTGGATGGGAAACAGAGTCCCGCCCGTTGTAGACTAACTGCATAGACCCGTGTTGTGATCATCCCTTGATACCCTAACTCACGAGCACTCCCCGACCCCCTCCCCCCCCGAATCTCGCTTGGTAAATACACTTGTCACAAGTTTCCCTCACTCCCGGCCCTACAACATGTAGTCCCCATACTTGGTCCTAATACGTCCTCTGTCTTCTTTTCATACCGAGACGCCTGGCCCTAAGGACGATCTGACCCGACACCCGAGGCAAACTGGATCCTCCCCGCACCACGGTATATGATCCAGCCGCGTTCGCCAGGGAATGCATCACCAGCAGAAGGAGAAAGACCTATACACAAATAAAGCCTTAGTTGAAAAGTCTTTATAAGTTCTCGGCCTCTACTTCATTTGAGCAGTCATCTAGGGTAGAAGAGAATAGCCCTATCCCCGACTCCCCACTCACCCCGGGACAGTGCCATAATTAATGTAATACATTTGGTGGCACTTGTCTGTGCTTACTTCTAAAAGCCGCCGCTAAAAAACTTGCCACGCAATAAATAATGCGAGTATTACTCAACATTTGGAGGTAAATTAATGCTGGCCTGACTGTAACCAGGCGAGGTCGCCCCACACACCACTGCTACTGCCTCCATCAGCTGTGCCCTTTGCTGCCTTCGTTTTTCTTTGTTTTTGTAACTATCTTAGCGCTTTTTCCTCAGGGCGACCCAGCCGCCGCTGAGCCGCCCTCTGCCCTCCTTTCCCGCCGCTGCCTCCCTGCGGCCCGCCCCCCTCCTGCCCATTCGCCGCCCCGCTCCCGCCACCCAGCTACTCCTCCCTCCCGGCTCCTTCTTATGTCGCCCCCACGTACGCGCAGCGTTGACACGCAGCGGACGCGCCGATTGTGCTCCGAAGGCCAAAGGCAAAAGCAAGCCCGTCTGCGCCCGTCCGCGCCCAGCGCCAGGACCCCTGGCCCTGGCCCTCGCCGATGCAAGACGACCCGACAGACCTTCGACACCGCCGTCCTCAACGCACTCCATGCCGGCCGGAAACCCGCCTGCTGCCGAGCCACCCCGAAACGCACCCACGGACCCTTCACCTGCAAAAGCTGCAAGTTCACCTGCCTCCGAACCTGCACCGCACCTGCCAAGCCAAACACCAGCAGCAACCACCTGAAGTGCATCCTGCTCAACACCCGCTCCGTCCACAGACACGCCGTGGAACTCTGGAACCTCTTCGACACAACATCACCCGACATCGCCTTCCTCACGGAAACCTGGATGAACGTCTCCTCAGCCCCCGACATCGCCATCGCTATCCCGGACGGGTAAAAGATCATCAGGAGGGACCGCATCAACTAGACCGGAGGAGGCATCGCCATCATCCACAAGAACACCATCTGCATCACGACCGACTCCAACGACACCTTCGCCACCGCGGAACACCTCCACTTCCAGATACACACCGACCCTAAGACGACCCTCAGAGGCACCCTCATCTACAGACCCCCGGGACCACGCACACAATTCAGCAAAGACATCGCCGACTTCATCAGCCCGCACGCCCTCCCCTCCGCCGACTACATCCTCTTAGGGGACCTCAACTTCCACCTGGAGAACAACAAGGACCGCAACACCGCCGCCCTGCTGGAAAACTTCACCAACCTCGGACTCAAGCAACTGGTCAACACCCCCACCCACTACGCCGGCCACACGCTTGATCCCGTCTTCTCTTCCAGCAAGTACATCACCTTCAGCCACGCCACCAGACTCCACTGGACCGCCCACCCGCAACGGGTACCTCACAGGAGTTGGAGCAAGATCACCGCCAACCAGCTCACCACCTCCCTCAGCCAGAGCCCACCCGCCAGCACAACGGACCCCAACGAAGCAGCCCGCAACTTCACACAGTGGCTGACCGCCTGCGCCGACGACCTCGCACCACTGAAGAACCCTCCCAGCAGACCCAGAAGCAAGAAGGCCTCCTGGTTCACCGACGAACTCAAGGACTCCAAGAAGAACTGCCGCACCCTCGAGAAAGCCTGGCTCCTCGACAAGACCACAGACCACATGACCGCCCTCAAACAAGCCACCCGAAAGCACCACCAGCTTATCCGCACCACCAAGAAGAAAACACTAAAGGATCGACTGGACAACAACGCCCACGACAGCAAGGAACTCTTCAGCAGCGTCAAGGAGTTCTCCAACCCCAGGACCGGCAACAACGACATCACTCCTTCACAAGATCTCTGCGACTCTCTCGCCTTGTTCTTCGACCGCAAGATCGCCGACATCCACAACCGCTTCGGCGCACCACCCACGCACCGAACCGTCGAACCAACGCCCCCCACCACCACCCTCCGCACCTGGACCATAGTGACCACCGAAGACACAGCCCGCACGATGAACACCATCCACTCCGGATCTCCGACCGACCCCTGCCCCCACCACGTCTTGAACAAGGCCGACTCCACCATCGCACCCCAACTCCGGAACAACACCGCCACCTTCCCGGAGAGCTGGAAGTATGCTGAGCTCAGCGCCCTACTGAAGAAACCAACAGCGGACCCCACCGACCTCAAGAACTTCCGCCCCATCTCGCTCCTCCCTTTTCCTACTAAAGTCATAGAGAAGATTGTCCACAGACAGCTGGCCGCCTTCCTCGAGACGAACAAATCCCTCGACCCATCGCAGTCCGGTTTCAGAGCCAACCACAACACCGAGACCGCCCTGATCGCAGCCACCGACGACATCCGAGCCCTGCTCGACAACGGGGAAACAGCGGCACTCATCCTCCTGGACCTCTCCGCAGCGTTCGACACTGTCTGCCACCGCACCCTAGTTCAACGCCTCAGCAACATCGGCATCCAAGAGAAGGCACTGGAGTGGATCATCTCGTTCCTCGCCGGAAGAACACAGAGTTCGCCTCCCCCCGTTTCGATCCGAGGCCACCGAAGTCATCTGCGGCGTACCACAAGGATCATCACTCAGCCCCACCCTCTTCAACGTCTACATGAGACCTCTTGCAGCCATCGCACGCCAACACAACCTCAACATCATCTCCTACGCCGACGACACCCAGCTGATCCTCTCCCTCACCAGGGACCCCGACACCGCCAGAACCAGCCTACACGAAGGGATGAAAGACGTCGCCGAGTGGATGAAGACCAGCCGCCTGAAACTGAACTCAGACAAGATGGAAGGCCTCATCTGGGACCATCGCCCTCCGCCTGGGACGACTCCTGGTGGCCCCCCGCCCTGGGCACCGCTCCCAAGCCAACAGACCACGCACGCAACCTGGCCTTCATCCTGGACTCCTCCCTCTCGATGACCAGACAAGTCAACGCCGTCTCCTCATCTTGCTTTCACACCCTAGGCATGCTCCGCAAGATCTTCCAATGGATCCCGACCGAAACCAGGAAGACGGTCACCCAGGCACTCGTCACCAGCCGACTGGACTACGGAAACACCCTCTACGCCGGAACCACAGCCAAGCTACAGAGAAGACTCCAACGCATCCAGAACGCCTCCGCCCGACTCATCCTGGACATCCCCCGACGCTGCCACATCTCCGGCCACCTGAGGGACCTGCACTGGCTCCCCGTCAACAAGAGGATCACGTTCAGGCTCCTCACCCACGCACACAAGTCTCTCCACAACCTGGGCCCCAAGTACCTCAACGACCGCCTGACTTTCTACACTCCCACCCGCCAGCTACGATTGACCAGCCACGCCCTCGCCGCCGTTCCACGCAACCGAAGAGCCACTGCCGGAGGAAGATCCTTCTCCTACCTGGCGGCCAAAACATGGAACTCCCTCCCCATCCACCTTCGACTGACCCAGGACCATCTCGCCTTCAGGAGACAACTCAAGACCTGGCTGTTCGAGCAGTAGCGGACCCCTTCCCCCAAGCGCCTTGAGACCCTCCCGGGTGAGTAGCGCGCTATACAAGTGTTATGTTTGATTGATTGATTAAAGCCGGCCTCCCTCAAGATGGGTAACAAATATTTTTTCCTAATACCCGCATAAAACATAATAAAGTGCATGGTGTCTTGATTGGAAAACATATCACAATTACAAGGGGGAGCTCCCTCAGGCTTAGCCCACGATTGAGAACTACCCAGGGTAAAATGGATCATATTAAATCAAAATTTTGTCAATAAAAATCTATGTAGGGGTTTGGTAACAAATTTGAGGGATGCATTTGCTGTCATAAACTTTCAGGAGGGCCTCCATCGGCCTAGTCCCTAATCTCTTTGAAAAGCCCATGAGGGCAGACGTATAACGGGCCAGGGATAAGCTCTTATCTTTTATCTAGGCTACCGACGTCCCCCTCTCATCAAACAAGACCCCCAGATACAGGAAAGTGGTGACCCTTGAGACCACTTTCCTTACAAATAAAGGTTTTAAAGTTCTGCTTGCTTCTCTGCCGGCCCACCACCATCAAGTGAGATTTTTTTGCATTGACCCTTAGATCCAGATGCTCCATGAAGGACCCGAAAAGGTCCAACAGTGTCTGGAGTCCATTGCCAGTACGTGCAATGAGGACTGCGTCGTCCGCGTATAGGAGAGCCATTACAGGTGCTCCTCCTACACGCGGGACGTCGGGCCCCCCCCTGCCTCTAGATGTTTTCCCAGCCCATTGATGTAAATCGTGAAGAGAAGAGGGGCCAGGATGCATCCCTGGCGCACCCCTTTCTCTGATTTAAATCTTGGCGTGCACCTCCCCTCCTTATTGACCCTAACCGAGGCAAATAGATCCTGGTGAAGGGAAGCCATGAATGTGACTAATGAGGGATCAATTTCAATCTCCAACAGAATGGACCATAGCTTGGACCTATTTACTAGGTCGAAGGCCGAGGAGAGGTCCATAAAGGCCAAAAAAAGGGACCCCTCCTTGGCTTCCATGTATTTTGATATTAGAAGATGCAGATTGGAGCATTGGTCCAGGGTTGCCCTTTTCTCTCTGAACCCATATTGGATATTCGAGAGCCCCCCACAAACCTCTAGATTAGCCCTCAGCTTGGACAAGAGGACTCTGCCTAAGATCTTGATGGCAGAGTCTAGGAGGGAGATCGGTCTGTAGCATGCTGGATCATCGTGCTGCCCCTTTTTAAAGATGGGCACAATGATCGGGGTTGCCCAGGTGGTCGGAAATGTAAGGTAATTTGTGGCACGAAAGACATTCGTTAGCACCTCTGCCTACAATTTCGGCAAGTGTTTATATAGGTCAGCCGGAACGCCATCCGGCGCCTTGTTTTTCGAAGTCTCTAAGATGGCCTTCTCTACTTCATCCTGACCAAAGGCTAAGGGGGCTAAGTCAAGGGCTGCCAATGGGCCGCTGGGAGCGACGCAGTCAAGGTCACCATATACTTCTTTAAAGTGTAAAAGTCACCTCTCAGCGGGGATAACTCAGTCAGTGACAGCGTTATCCGAGTCTGCAAAAAAGGGCTGGTTTATTGTAGCCCAGAATTGTCTACTGTCTCGCAGTGTATCTATTGAGAGCAGCTTATGCCAGGCCTCCCTTTTAATGGCATTTTTCTTACTGGTCAAGGTTCTTTTGTATTCTCTCCTCAAGTTGGTAACAAGGGCCTTGACTCTCGGGGTGGAAGTCAGGGCTGCTTAAGTGCCCTGTGGGCTCTCGAGCAGTTAGCATTGAACCATTTATGGGGCTTATCCCTACTCCTATCCAGGTTCGATGTCAAGTCTTTCGAGATTTGTGTACATACCCGCTCAAATGCCCCTATGATGTCTATATTGGGTGAATCTTGGTCCAAGCAGGTAGCTATGTACCCCTCGATTTTGGGGAGTAAAGACGCGGTGAAACTTTCTGGAACCACTTTTCCCCACTTAAGCCGCTCCCCTGGTCTGTGGGTACCACGGTAGACCCAGGCATAGAGGGACCTACTGGTTTGGCCATTGATTCGCCCCACAGCAACTCCAACAGCAATGGGTTGTGGTCACTATGGGTCGAGATAATTACTTTATACGTCCTGACCTTAGCTAAGATCCCCGGGGACAGAAAATATAATCTATGATAGAGCTGCGGTCCGTGCCCTTATATGTGCATAGTCTCTCGCCTCCCCCTGTGTAAGTTGGTTCAAATATGTTATGATTAGCTAACAGTTCTTCCAGGGCTTCTCCTGACCTTGTGTGCTCAAAATGAGGGGACGTTGCATCTGGGGGACCCTCGTACTCCCCTGTGTAGCAGGGATTGCTGCAAATGTGGATGTTAAAAACACCCATTAGGATGACCTCGAAGTTAGTGTAGTTATTTAGACTGTAGTTAACAAAAAAAAATCCTAGGGAGGCAATGTGATCCTGATCCACTACCCTACCCCAGGAATTATAAAAATTAATTAGAATTAATATACGTGCGGGCGAAGCTGGCCACTTCACAATTAAAAGGTTCGGTGAGCCTGACTCCAACATCTTACAGGGCCCAGTAAGTTTTAGTGAGAAGAGAAAAAGGAGGCCCCCCTTGGCTCTACCTGCAATGCTGGGAATGGCGGGGACGGCAAAGCTGGTAAAGCCATCCAGCCAAAAACTAGCGCTGGTATCCCATGATTCCTGTATGGCTATAACATAGTGGCTCTTAATGAAGTCAACCCAACCTGTATCTGCCCTTTTTGCTTGGATGCCTGCGACATTCCAGCTAATGAGCTTGCACACTCCTGTGCCCTCTGCGGTCGAAATGCCATACGTAGAGAATGGATTTGGGGCTAGTTGTCAGTCCATATCTACTACATCGGCAAGTGGGGAGAATCTGTTTTGTGAGACTGGACCGGGCCCGCGCTGGATGTTTGGATTGTCTGGGGGATGGGGGCCCTTGCAGTACTGGGACCCATGTGTGTGAGGTACTCCCTTCTGTACCTACCCGCTCTAGCCCCTTTTTGTACAGTTCTCCACCCGTTATCTACCGCGGCCGTGTGGCATGGCCTGCGGTATGACACTGGGGGAGGATGATGTATGGCATGCGGCGGGTAAAAGAAGCCCAAGGGAACCGGTGTCATGTTTCCTGTGTCTGAGATCTCTGATCCATCCCAAAACAGAGTATCCGCCAAGTTGGAACTATCAAAGTTGACTATGACCCAATCACCCTTCACATATTTGGGGCAGTGACTGATCCAGCCCACCCTTCTGACCATAATAATCCTGTTTGAGATATTTATCCCTCCGCTGCTGGTATCTGTGCACCATTGTCTGGCCTTGTGCAATAGTACCGTGTCTGGTTCTTTCTCTCCATTCGCGAGAGGGGGGACCCCTATAAATACAGCAACTAAGGGGGCAGCATCCGGTGGCAGCTCTATAGTTAGTTGGCAGCCCTTAGCCCTTGCACTAAGAGCTGGGCAATGAGTCGTGTGGTTTCAGAAGGACCCTGGGTGTTGACTTGTCTGCATGTTATTTTACAAGGGGCCCCTGAACTAGGGATATCTGCAGTCCCCCCGATCGCTTGTCACTGTTGGAACCATAGAACATACTACATTGTGGGTGCTGAGATCAGAGCCATTCCTAGCCTCCCTTAGGGGTTCCTGGGCAGCGCCCAGTTTCTTAGCCAGAGAGTCAATGAGTGCGCACTTTTTTAACAGGCCAGCGAGGCAAGTGTTCAATGTGTCGGCAATGTCTTTCGCTATGCCCACTAGCAAGGGTTCAATGCGGGCAACAAACAGCGCCTCTAAATGTTCGCCAATATTCTCTTTCGCGATTTGATCGCAGGAGATAGGTCTCTCAGTCTCTTTCCTCCTTTTAGTGATGGGTTTTTTCGCCTGCCCAGACCCCTGAGGTTGGTTTAATAGACAAGGGGCAGGGGAGTTGGCTGAGGTTGGGCCGAATGGTTGTGGTTGAGCTAGGCTTGGTGTTAAGCACAACCACTTCAGGCTCTAAAGGGATACACGGTGCTGGGACAATGTCCGAGGAGGTGGACGTGTTTAGTTGTGACGGTGGTATCAAGCCCTACTCCTGTTGTGCTGTTGCAATTTCCTTAGGTAAAGCCCCCACAGCAGATGTGAGGTAGGAAATGATTGTCTCTGAGTGTCTTGGTACCCTGGCCTTCTTGCCCCCCCCCTCTTCCATATTTGTAATGATCTTACGCTTACCCATTGTCAGATGTTAAGGGGGTAGCCCGGCATGGCCTCGGATGGCCACAGATGGCCCCGCCCTTGTCCCGCGCGTGACTCGCGGGGCGAGAGGCGTTCCGCTGTTTTCAAGCGCCTCCGGGCGCGTCTGCGGTGTCACAGGCTAGCCGGGGCAGCTGGGAGCTGTAGTTCTCCCGCTGCTGCCGGTGAGTCCGGCGTGCAGTCAGAGTGTCTTTACTGCCCGAGCCGTTTCCTTCACGGCGATCCTGGGGGCAAGATGAAGGCCGTTGCCCTCACGGCGTGCTGGCAGGTAAGTGCCTGTGTGTCCCCCCTGAGCGCTTCGGCGCTCCGCTGTTTTCAAGCACCTCCGGGCGCGTCTGCGGTGTCACAGGCTAGCCGGGGCAGCTGGGAGCTGTAGTTCTCCCGCTGCTGCTTGTGAGTCCGGCGTGCAGTCCGACTGTCTTTACTGCCCGAGCTGTTTCCCTCACGGCGATCCTGGGGGCAAGTTGAAGGCCGTTGCCCTCACGGCATGCTGGCAGGTAAGTGCCTGTGCAGTCTTAGTAATTTCTTCGGAAGCACGTTGACTTTTTGTACGCCGCTGGGCTCCGTGCTAATAAGGCTACTTTTCCAAAGAGGGGATGCCATGGTCCTGGCACACACACTTCTAGAGCTCTCGGGCGAACTTTCAAAACTCCCTATTAGTTCCAAAGTCGCAGCGTCGCCGTCTTCTAATTACGCAAACTTGGCAGAGTCCTCACAACCAGCTAGTATTTCACTATCTGAACAATTGGAGAAATGCAGAAAAAAAACATGCTAGGCAACAATGATGATTCGCAGGTTAACTGAATATCTCAGGGCAGATATCATCCCAGTGGGTCTCCAGGTGAGAAACATCCCTGGGGTCTTCACTGATAGTAGTACCTGAATAGTGTTAGCTATATCGGTACCACCTTTTCAAAACATTGAAGTGCTTGGGATAGATACAGGCATAGAACACATCCGAAAATTAACAGAAGAGATCAGTTATTTAGAAAAACAGATTAAAGATACGAGTTCCATAGCGGACGCTAAAAGCTCCTTGAGCAAGTCCAAAAGACTGTGGGCGAGTTCAACAGAATTGAACAAAACAAGAGAGCCAATAAAGTCTAAAAAGACATTCGATCTTACAAAATGGAGAATACATATCCCTACTTAGCTGACGATTTTGACACCAACAGAACCTACACCAATTCCAACTTCGGGCTCCTGTGTGGCAGATACAATACACAAAATACCATTGTTGGCTTTCCCGATGCTTTGGAGACTTCGCAGATAACTCTGACCAAGGGGAGGGTCCCAGTTCCTCTACCAACACACCTAATCATTTTTTATGGAGAGGCCATGGGCGAACCGACGAGATGAGGCAGAGGGCGCCAACAAAGCTGGTACAGTACACCGCAGGATCGACAAACCCGACAGAAATATTACCAGTGGTAGAACCCACAACTAACTTATCCAATATGACATACGCACTCGAAATGACTAACGCATCCAATATCATCAATCTCCAGACCATGCCCATTTTTTATTTATCCACTCACCTTCTGTCGGAGAACAACGTTTCTCTATTGAGCAAAGGCCTGTCCTTTGTCTCTACTCCACGACCAAATGTTTTGAAACTATAAACTGAACTAATACTTATTTTTTGAAAAATCCGTTTACATGCCTTTTTTCAAATCAATCCCAGCACTCCCTGTAGTGCTACCATAAACATTCGCCTGCCATCAAACTTTTTCACCCCCACACAGACGTCTCCCCACAGAAATACAGACCTTTGACAAAATGATTCTTAAAGAAATTTCTAACCTTGAACTGACACCTACCTTTATCCCATTCAACCTCTCATTTCAAGAAAAACAAGCACTATCTAACTTGAATTTTAATCATACCTTGGTTATTAAACCGGCTGATATGGTAGTGGCATTGTAGTTCAAGATATTTATCCGTACAAAACTGAGATCATAAGACAATTTTCCAACACTGACCACTACCATAGTTGCCAATGGACCTCAAACACGAAATTCAGAACGTCATCCTTGACATTACAGAGGAAGGCAAAACCAAAGGGTTTTTGACACATAATGAATTCCTATTTCTCCATAGCAAATTTCCCAGGACACTGGTTATTTAAACGCTCCCCAAAATACACAGGAACATCTACATTCCCCCTGGTCCACCAATCGTATCAGGTTGCGGATCCATTCTGGAGCCCCTCGGACAATTGTGGATTTTTTTTTTATAAGACTTTGATGTAGCAACATGTTTTGGGAACAAAGACAGCATGCACATGATCAACCAAGGGGAACAATTCCCCTTCAACCCAGACACTGGCATTCCTCGCACTTTGGATGTAGAGTCGCTCTACACTAACATCCCCCAAGCTGAAGACCTGGCTGTTTTTGAGAATATCCTCAGAACTAGACCACACCCCCATGCACTTCCCACCACATTTTTATCCCACTTACATAATATCTGCTTGACATGCAATTTCTTCTCATTTGATGGCCAATTCTATCAACCGTTAAAGGGGACATCCATGGGAGAGGTTTTTGCCCCAAATTTAGCAGTACTCTATATGGATGACTTGGAGACTAACAAGATACTAACTCCTACTAACCTTTTTTTCAATAGCCTAATTATTTGGAAATGCTATATCGACTACATCTTCATGGACTGGCATGACAATGAAGGGACCTTGTTGGAATTTCTCCAATGGCTCAACAACAACGGATTAATATTCATGCTAACACATAGCAGGACTGACATTGTCTTTCTTGAGCTTTTGATCAAACACATTGATGGCAAACTGTTTACCACTCTTTATCGCAAACCTACAGAGAGGAACACCCTCATGGACTATTACATTCACTATCTCCAAGCCCTAAGGGACTCACTGCCTTCTCACAATTTCTTCGAATTAGGAGGCATTGCTCATTTAAAGAGGACAACTGTTTGGCTGAGAAATTACTCACAAGAGGATACCCATAAAAATGAGTCCATAAATCGATTAGGAGAGCATGGTACTGCCCACGAGACACGCTCCGTACACCGAGGATCAAGGAAACCAAGAACAGATTAGGATGTGTGATAACCGTCTCACCGGTATCTAACCACGTAAAAGAATACATCCTCAAAACACTGGCCCATACTAAATGACAGCAATCTCAATCCTGAGCACCCTTTCTTCTCGTTTCGCAAACATAAAATTATTAAGGACCATCTAGTTAGAGCAAACCTTCCACTTAAAAAAAACATCACAGACCCACAATGACCTCAGGGGCATGTCCCCTCTAGCCAGACACTCCAAATGTTGTAACTGCGTTGCCTGTCAATTCATCATTGAAAGTAAAGAACTTGAGTATGACGATATTAACATTGTTCTTAAACAGTTTTTCAATTGTAATACTATAGATGTAATCTTGGCCATTTTTTTCTCCCTGCAATCTAAATACATTGGACAAACTACCCAGAAAATACGAATTCGTATCTGCCAACATCATAGCTGTCACCGCTGCAAAGTTTTAAATGCACTGCTCATTAACCAGTTCTATAAAAAAGGACACACAGAGGATGACTTTCGATGGCAAATCATCACCGTGGTAAAACCACCCCCCAGAGGTGCCGACATCTGATTCTTAACCAAGAAGAACTCAAATGGATTCTTTGTACTAAGCGTCCGTACACAGGTCTGAACCGATGGGAGGATTGGACCTCTTTTGTGTGAACTGAACATATACGGCTTGATGAACCTGTCCTTTTACATGTGACCTTATAGCAGTGACTAGAATTAAATTAGAAACAATTGACACTAACACAAACTATATGTTTATATATGTTTCATTTTGCTTCAAATCTAAAATGTGGTTGGGTTTTATTGAGCAATATGGGATTTTATCCCTCTATTTTGCATTTTTCACGATAGAAGGAATCCGCTAACCATCATTGTGATTATTTATTGCGGTATATGTGATTTTCTCCTATTTTGCAACTCGCTCTTTGGAAGGATACATTTTCTTCATGATTGTTTTTTAACACTGATCTCCGATACTGGATGATTCTTTCTATACTGTCATCTGTCATTACTTGCCTTACTTTCTCTATCTAATATGGCTGCGATACTGCGCCACCTTTAAGAACGCTGAGGTAATGTGCATGTCATGACGCTAGCTTGCCCTGATCTCACACAGCGTCTCCCCATACTCTGTTGCCACAAATAGATGTTGGAACCGACTCTGGTCCTCAGCATAACGGTCCTCAGCTTAACGGCCCTTCACAATAAAGCCCACTTGCCCTCTCACTCCTCACATTCCCCACTTAGAATTTCCTCCTTTTGGTTCCCCCTCTTTTTTTTTCTCTCTCTCTCTATACCAGATATCCAGTCCTTCACTATACAAGGATTCTCTTCCATGTTCCCATAAGGGTCCACCCACCCTGGTCAGTACGCACCATGGATTTTTGCACTATTACTGGTTTTTGCTTCCGTCACGTCTGCTAGCTCGTACTTTACTGCCTAATTACAGGCATATTCACTTTCTATGTAGCTATAAATGTGTAATTGAACACCACCGTTCTGCCTTTAATGGGTTTTTTTGCTCAACCATAAACCTAGGAGCATGCTCATCACCTATGTATGCCGCACTGGCAATGTTGCCTCAGTTAGTACCTATTTCAATCATTTTTCTTATCTTCCTTTTTCCCTTTTACTTTTTTTTTTCCCTCCCTTATTTCTCCCCCTCCCAACCCCCTTACAGGCATCTTTCTCCGGCATCAAGAGTCCTGTCTTGATGATGAACCCAGTATCTTGCTTTGCGATCGAAATGTTGTTGACTCCCAGCACCTTGACACAAATATATATTTGCTATTATTCTGTGCTATGGTGCTATTATGTATGTTCTGTGGCCTAAAGAACTAAAGTTATCTCTTGGCCACCATATGCAAATGCCTGAGTTTGTTTTACTCTAAATTTCTGTAGTTATTTGTCCCACTTATGTCTTCCTTGAAACCCTCAGAATAAACAATTACATCTAATTTTGATATATTAATGTAAATGTCGTATCTCTATGTGAATTAACACTGTCATTTATTGATGAGGGACCACTGTTCCTGTGCAGTATACTTGTACCCAAGGTTCTTGACTGATTGCTTGGGTTCCCTTGTTCTTGTAAAACACACTTACATCTGGTACACAGCATTTGTTTTATAAACTGCCAACTGCAAGTTCAATTATGTGTCTTTAAGTACTGTTGATTTGCTACTCATCTACCATCAACATGGGGGGAAAGAAAAATTACTAATAATGTCACCACACAGTTTAAAGGAACTACGATTTACAAAATGATGGAGCGGGCTGAGGGGGTTATCTCTACTGAAATTGCACTAACTGAGCACAGACTCTGCAACACAAGAAAGGCAGATTTGCTATATATGATCAGCACATCACTAAGCGTCTCTTTACCTATATACAAAGCAATTACATATACCTATATGTCTTAGATATTGAGTGCAGCTATGGTGTACAATGCTTATCCGCCTCAAGCATTAACCTTAGACAATCTGTCCACCATAGGTGTAACAGAGTATCAACCTCTAATATACAACAAGACACCAGTGCACCTCTGATTCAGTCTCTATAATCCTTGCGCATTTTGCACTAACATTTCAATACAAGACTTTGTTTAAATCCGCCTTTTTTTCCCCCCCCCCCCTCCGCACAACCACTCCTTTTCAATCCAATGGAGCCTTGTATTGTAGACAAATTTTAAAACTTTATTTCGTTAAGATCAAGTGCTTCACAGCCACAGCCGATGCGCGTTTCGCCCGCTGCGGGCTTCCTCAAGGCTGTAAGTCATGTACAAAAAAATAATTACAATCTTGATTTTAAATACTATAATTTAGTCAGCTTACTTATTTGTCAAATTTTACTGTCACCTATTTATCCACCAAAGAAAAGGACCACCCGACAAATCACTTGTCACCTATGTTAGTGATCAAATTCATCTGATACATTTTATCTTGTCGTAAACGCCGTAGCCCTCATTTTAGCTACGGCATTCAACCAAAGACAAACCAGAGGAGACAGCCACCATGCTACACCACCAATACCAGACTACAATCAAAAGTCATTTGTGCCCCTTAGGTGTGAGGTGAGAAAGGATAGTAACCTGGGAGAAACCCCGATCCCCATGACCAGCCATGCCTCAAAATATCATGCGTGAATTAAAAGTAGAACCCACCAGTGCTATGAACAATGCTTAAATGCGCTCACCCGATTCTCAGTAAGTTCAGCACCGTATTTGTCAGCACTTTTGTATTCAATGATCCTATAGCCTAAGAATGATGAGAATAAGATATCACATGTTTCTTACTATCCCATAATTCATTTTAGTTATAAGGACATATAAGGTTAAGTTTACCCATTTTCTTACCTTGCGGTATCTCTATTTTCTCAAAAGTCAGCAAATTGTCACGATCTGTATATTTTTATTTCTGCAATGGAGCCATGATAAGTTCCATCTAATATATAAAAAAAGATCTCATGTCAACCTTGTAGTATACGCTATCGGTTTTCTGAATTATTCAAGTATTACGTCCTTATGCCTGCCTAAAACTATGTGTACACCTGAGTATGCCCCCTCTATAGTATTCATACTTTTATTGAGTATCATAAAGGGCCAGTCATCTACGCACATATGTAAAATCACCCAATTGCACTAGTCCTCCTAGGCCCATTTGTCAGTCGTTTTTAGACTAAATATGCGGGCTTCCAATGGGAAGAGATCCAACTTTGCTAATTTTGAGGCTGTAGCAATATAGGATGAAATAGACCTGTCGCAAAAATTAGAAAATATTCCATCAACTATTCCATTAATTTCCCCAGAATAGGTGGTACGAGGGTCAAGCCCTACCCCATTCTTTTATCCCACAATCTCCAGCCCTCCCTCAGTATACTGTGTACCATATACCAGGGGCTTCTAGGTAAGTTAGAGATGCCAATTAAGAGTAGTCCAATTTCATCAGCCCTTTATCGCTGGTTAATAGAAGTAGAATGCACAGAGTTATAAGGCCAACAAAAACAGACAAGGCAAAAATCTTGGGGAAAACCACACAAAACAATTATCATCTTCAACAATTTAGTTCCAAAAAAGCCAAGCCCTAGCACCCATAAGGAAATGGATTAGGCCCCCTTGGCAAGGGAGATGTTCCAAAACCACCCTGACAATATAAAGGAGCCTCGATCAAGAACTGTACCTTTTTCTGTGGTTCCTAAACTTCATCAGATCCCATCCCTCTGATTCCACTTTACACTACTGACTCATACTCAATACTGTATGATCCTATCTCTACCTTTAATCCAGCCTGCTTTATGCACCGATTTATATACAGTGCTTAATTTGATAAAACGAAAATGCAAGGGCCCAAATTGTTTCCTAGGAGCCCGCTGCTTGTGTCGCCGAATGCCGGGGTTGCCAAATACCAGGGCTACCTACTTTTGATCCTGCCTCATGACTCTTACTTCCACCACCCTACAATTATGGGCTCTATCTCACTCTTTCAGGTAATATTTCATCCTTGTTTTCTCCTTTTGTCACTGCTTTTCTTTCTCTTCCATCCCTGACTTTATCTTTGTTACTCTGGTTTAAAGTCTGGTGATGAAAAATAACCCCTGCTCCCCAAAAATGGCTGCTAGTGCCCACCACCTCCAACGGTCTGGACAAATTAGGCACTGCTCAGACCTCAAGCCCAGTTCTTCGCTAACATCGAGGGGTGACTTACGAGAGGCCATAGGTATTCATATCAGGCCTGAGCGCTGTTTACAAAAGTGTCTGTCAAGCCCAGAGGTGTCTCTGACTGCGGTTGCCCTAAAGTAGAAATCTTACAGCAGTTAAATGGATAGGACTTTACTGTGTGATTCAACATCCGGGCTATGCACCGCAGGGCAAGAACGTAGGCATGCCCATTAGTCACAAACTTGTACAATGTGCTGCACAAGAGAAACATACAATTGGTATTTACAGATATAGCACAAAGAAGCAAAACAAACTCTGTTAGTCATTGTTTTCTTTCATTACACTCACTGCAGTGTGCAGAGACAGAAAAAAACTCTATTTCCTTCTAAAGTCCTGCTGGCTTATTCTCAGCCTCGACTTCAAACATTTTCTGGTAATTTTTGCTTTAGATGTTAAACCGAGTTTCACAGCCTGGGGCTATCTCGTTTTGCCCTTTAATCCTTGAGCTGTTTTTCAGGATCTACAAAAAATCCAAAATTAGTTCATAGATTGTACAAGCAAGGCTTTGTTCCTTCGTCCATTAAACAGAGTGAACAGTGCACTTTCCAGTCCCCTTGGGCTACGTAGGCCAAATGTTAATGTCCCTGATTGAGAAATGGCATGCTGTCAGTCATTTGAGGCTTGCGACATCTGCATGTCAAATGGCGGTTCATGAAACACCTGTTACAGAAGTTCATATTTTTCTTGAGACTATTTCAGATAGGTGTCATAATAATATAGACGATAAGTAAGTTACGTGAATATTAGGATTTTTTTAACTCTTAAAAGGATGTTAATTGAGAAATGTTAATTATTAGCGATTATGGTCTAGATTCACAAAGGTAGTATACACTTGGACTAAATTTGCACCCGAAAAAATACTCAGTGTAGCTTGCACGTCTCCACCAAATTGAAGGGTCTGGGAGCTCTTCACAAACAGAAAGTGCTATTCACAAAACTAACTTACATTTGTGAGTACTATACATGTGTAATGCACTCTTGTGCTTTTGAATAAGTTTGCTCTCCAATTTTGTGAATAGCTGAAAGTAGTAAAGTTACTCAAAAGTGTAAGTTACATAATTCCTGGTCATGATCAGTCCCACTGTATTAGTTCAGGGACACAGTGGAACCCCAGACTCTCTTTTGTAAATGAATGACATACTCAAAATAGCACTAAGAAACCTGGGATGAACTTCAAAAATGTTTATTTCGAAAACTCAAGTCTAGTGCTTAAAATATAAACTGTAACTACACAGGATGAAAAATATAAATGCAGCAATGTATGACATTTATTTTAAGCGACAGCGGCCCATTTAATTCGAAAGTCAATACAAGTGTAGCCAAATTATCACAATCGAGATTGGCTCTGTTTGTGTCTTAATTGACAGTATCAAGAAAAATAAATGAAACATACAACAATATATACACAAAGTAAGTGAGCTAGATGTGACAGGGTAGTGGGAAATCAGCCTATTTCCTTACCACAGGCAAGTGACTTTAAGGTGACTTTTAGGAAGAAAAATTGTAAATATGCAAAAGTTACAATAAGAAATACATCTTGTACTCCACATATATAATTAATTACTGTATAGAGTTAAGATGTAGATGTCGTTTCGATCCCAAAAGAAGTTCTGGGATCATCATCAGGACTGAATGATATAGAGCAATTGCCTGGGAAGTAGCCCGAAATGAGCAGACCCACGGTCTGGAAGATCGTGCTGGTAGATCGTGAATCAAGGTGAACGAGATGAGGATGGCCGGTAGAAGGGCGTATAAGACTGATGCAGGGACGTATCTTAGAAGCGTAGTGAGTTATGCGGAAGACCAACCAAGCAGGCCCGGACTGGCCGTTGCAGGCACTGGGCAATCCCCCGGTCGGCCGCATGTTTTGGGCCCCATGGGGCCGTTTTTGTTACAGGGCTGTTTTTTGCAGCATAGCTGCAAAAACGACCCTGTAACGAAATCGGCCGAAAACCGGCCCTGGCAAAGAGTGCAGTCGCACCCCCAGGGTAGAGGGGGGGGCCGGCTGAGCACTTTGCCAGGGCCGATTTCGGGTCCCAGTCCGGCCCTGCAACCAAGAGGACAATCCGGCAGGTTAAATCAATGAAAAAACATCCAGAATGGAGGATTGCCGGTAACCAACCGGGAATCTGGTTTGGAAAGAAGCTAGGATCAAGCAAATCGGGAGCACCAGGTCAGTCCAAGGCAAGGAAAATTCCGGGGAATGCGCCGGGATGCAATCCCTTTTTATCTGCTTTCCCTCATTCTCCGGTGCCATTAAATGCATACATCAAGCACTGGCTGTGTGCCACTGCTTGCAGGTGGTGGACACTGGAAATCATTTCTGGGAAACGGGGATTATTTTTCGTCAGCTCAAAGCAAGAGAGATAAAGGCAAAAAAGGGATACAAACATGAAACCAGTGACCGGGCATAAAAAGAACTTGCAAGAGTGAGATAAATGGACAGGGAGTGTAGTAGAATAAAGAGGCATGGGGAGGAATCAAAACTAGGTTGTCCATGAATTTAGCAACCCAGACACCAGGGTCCTGAGAAGTTTTAGACTCCTGCTCTGCAAAATGTACATTAAACACTTCATATGTGTTTTGCATTTTGAATTCCAGAAATATTTTATTGGTGGAGATTTCCTAAACTCTCATAGTTTTTGTGAATCCTTAAAATGTTGGAAATGTGCTGTAATATAGTAACTCTATTAAAACAGATTTCTGAACTTTGTAACTAGTGCCTTTATCAATCAGCCCCCATTTGATTCTAGGTAAATGAAGTTAGCTTTCTTGGGGCCAGATGTGCGTGCGTTTTTGCAGTTGCAAATAGAAAATCGGCCCGTTTGCGACCACAAAATAGCTCTGTCCTATGTCAAACCCTATTTTGCGAGTCGGTAACCTATTACCGATTTGCAAAATAGGGTTTGCAACTCGCTATTAGGAAGGGGCGTTCCAAGGGCGTCCCTTCCTAATAGAGAGTTGCACTTCAATGTACAATTGTTTTGCTACCGCAATTGCGGTCGCAAAACACTTGCAATTTAACACCCATTTCAAAGAGGTGGTAAGCCACTCTCAAACAGGAATGGGTCCCTAGGGGACCCCTTCCCCTTTGTGACTGCCATCGAAAATATTTTTTAAGAGCAGGCAGTGCCCACGGGCCCCTGCCCACTCTCAAAAATGAAATCAACGTTTCATTTTTCTTTTTTAAATGCATCCCGTTTTCCTTTAAGGAAAATGGGCTGTATTTAAAAAAGAAACTGCTTTATTTGAAAAGCAGTCACAGACTTGGTGGTCTGCTGACCCCAGCAGGCCACCATCCATGTGAGTGCTGGCCATTTCCAACGGGGTGGCAAATTGCAACCTGCCTCATGAATATTAAAAAAAGGCAGGTCGTATGCGACCCCGTTGGAAATCGCACACAGTGTCTGAGACACTGTTGAAAATTCTATTTTGTAAGTCGCAAATTGCGAGTCGCAAAATGCCCCAATTTGCGACTCGCAAATTGAGAGGGTGGTACATCTGCCCCAAGGATGTGTAACAAGGGGCCCAAGATTCAGGCATGGTCTAGGGACTTAAAGGAATGGGTCTGGGCAGATTTGAGACCACAGCCAGGCTGGGAACCCAAAGCAGCCCTGTAAATTTTGATAGGACCAGTTCCGGGGGATGTGGTGGAGTGCATGTGTGAAGCACGGCTAATTTTGTTACTGGGCGCCGATATTGCAGCACTGCTGCAAAACCAGCCCCCACCCTTCCAGCCTCCCGGGAAAATGCCGGGCATTACTATGCTGCTTTTACAACGCAAGTCGTTACGACGACTTGCGCTGTTGGATAGGGAATAGTTTAATTTTCTATTCCAACACCTTCCCTACTGTAACGTGGGCTGGAGTTGGAATAGAAAATTAAACTATTCCACTATCCAGCGCCTACAGCGCAAGCCGCTGTAACGACTTGTGTTGTAAAAACAGCGTTGTAATGGCACGCATGGTAATAGCCCGCGTTGTAGTGTCATACAACCTCCAAAACGTGACAGAAAAGGTGAAGGAGGCGCCAGCTGCCAAGGCATGTGCAGGTGGGGCCTTGCTTCACCTGTATTGATGGGGTCTGGGGAGGCCTCTACTGATGGAGAACAACTCCACACAGGTGACACTAACGCCGGGTCTTTGTAGTGCAGAGAAAAATGGGGCTAAAATGACTGGACAACTTCGTGATTGCCTAGTGAGGCGCTGCCCCAACGCCCCTAATGGACAAGCCGCCGCTGGAAGATGACTGGACAAGTGTGACTCTGACTCGCGAGCCCCCATTGTGGCGAGATGCTGAAACCCCCATATAGAGATAACAATGGAATTCAGAACAGGCGCTAGGGCAACACAACTTGTTGTTCAACGCTCTGACTTCGCTGCACAATGAATGTTCTGTGGTATTTGTTGGCGACTATGCCACATTTGTTATCTGCCTCTGTTGTGTGCCAAAATGTGAAAATAAAGCATTAAAAAAAATAATTGTTAGCTCGCTAAATCGCAAATTATACATAAGAAAACGTATGTGTAACTGCCTGGTCCAATGACATACCCTTGCCTCTTTTAAAACAGATGGGTCTGCGCCAATGTCGTCCGGCCCTGCTATGTCTACAATATTTGGATAATGAAAGAGGCGTTGCAATAATCACAGTCCTCCTGTAAAAAGTGATATATTGGAGAAAAACTATGATCATGTAGTGCATTTTATGTATAGTGATGATGACTTGAGTAGAAATCTCCCACTAATGAACTGTTGTATGTGTTTTTATATGTGTTTTCTTATAATATGGTGATCTTGTAAAATGAAATGAAATGTGATTCATTTTTAACTTGTTTGCTTTTATGATTGCTTTCTAACAATCTAACAAAGCTATTTTTTGACTTGACTTGACATGCCCTTGCCCCTTTCATGGCCTACTGTTCTATGTACAGCACCTCATGCACGAGATTCTGTTGTTGCCATGGCTGCTGTTGGTGTGGCATTGCAGCACTTTGGTAGGCTGTTGCTGGTTTTCAAAACAGATCCGAAGTTTCCATTGATGAATGATGTCTGATTTGTTTGGTGAATAGAGTTCGATACCCTTCTTAGAAAAAATACCACTCATTTAAGTTTTTCTATGCAGCGGAGAGTGGGTAGGTGAAACAGAATGCGTGGAAGAGTGTGCTATCAGTAGTGTCAATAAGTGTGTTCAATGATAGGCAAATATATTAATCAATATGTTTAGTGGGAAAATATTAGTGAATATTCTTGGCGTTTGGTGTATCAATAATTTGATATTTCAATTTCTAGAATTGTTCTCTTTAAATCACCCAGCTGCTCCTTGGAGCTCGATTTGCTAGGACCTGCCACCTGTGACAAAAATATTACTTGTAAGGAGGGGCAGAGATTTGGAGGGGGAGCTAACTTCTTCCCAGAAGTAATTAAGAGGCATTTTTGCCCCTACCCACTCCCAAAACTCCCTCCTCCAAATAATGAAAAAGCTCGCTGAGGGTGGTGCCATGTCCTGAGGCGTTTCCACACTCCTTAATGGACTACGACGGTTCGAAGCCTTCGAAAATGAGCTGGAAATCCAATGTTTACAGTGGTTATTAGCTCGTTTTCCCTGCCACGGTGTGTTATTGTTTCTCTTTACCAGGTGATGTGTGAAGGGAGCAGAAATCGTGTCACTGTGGCACCCTGTGAGAGATGGCTGTACAGAGGCTTCCGCATACATGCCGCTGTATCCCTTACACTATCATGGGAAAAATGGGGACGAGATCTGGAAAAGGTCCTTCCAGACAAGGAATGGGAAACTCTATTGCCTTTGCCCAAAAAAGTATCATGCAACACCAAATTCAAATGTATACAATACATGATGCTACATAGAGCTTATTTAGCACCACACAGGTTACACAAAATGTACCCAGAGGTGCCCGACCCTCGACGGGACTTTGATGCATATGTTATGGGTATGCCCGACCCTTTCATCCTTTTGTTCACAGGTGTCTGACAGTCTGACACAATAAATGAAGTGATTGTGGGGAATGCAGCCTAAAGCTGTATACTGGGATTCCACCGTCAACCCAAAAACAAAAGGTGCAAGTGAAATTTTCAGATCTACTCATTGCAAAACGATTAATAACCATAAGATGGAAATCAGCCTCGCCACCAAATGTATTGGATTGGCAGGAAGATTCGATGGGGGAAGGCAAAAAATGCTGCAATACGTAGGAGAGGACCACCGAGGATTGCGAAAAACACCAACATCAATGGAATGGGACGTAATGATAGAAGCTTTTAAAGCCCTTGATATACAAATACGTTAACATCTTGAACACTGCACACCCTGTTCCAAACATCATAAGACAGATCCTGGCTGCTAAGATGTATCTCTTAATAACAGAGAGCTCAATTGATGTTACAGCAACATAACCACAAAGCCACGAGCAGACTACACGAATGACAATCTCCGGACAATTCTGCCCAGCTCCACAGAAAATCAGATTTTAGATCTAGTAACACTTTGTCAATCATTACACTGGATACTAATGCTGGTTATGCCTCTTGTACAGAAAAGATTGTGCGCTAAGTAAGGGTATGGAGGGGAGAAGTTTATAGGCTTATATACATCACGGACAGAAGAGGACACACTGGACTCATGTATAACAGACTACATGTACGAAGAGTTGATGTATAGCCATAGTATTGAATATATGCAAATGTAATGATATAGATGTATTCCAGTTATAAAATTGACAACTGGCAATATAAAACTACCACACCAACATGTACCGAATAAATGACAAAATCAATAAAGTTGGTGAGGAAAAAAAACAGAGAGGCACGTGTGAGTTGGCAGTTCTGCTATATCAATCACATACATTACATCAAAAAAGAAAGTCTGTCATGGAGGAATGATTCTTTAAACTAGTTTATGTATTTCTGTACAATTATTTGAAAATTTGTGTATGTTATTGTTTGGAGGCTGTAGCACTAGTAACTTTTGTGAAGGATTGGGAAAAGTTTTTAAATACGATGTTTTCTTTATTTCTACATTTGTTGATCAGTATCTCAGGTGAGTCATAAACCTGCCTGTAAACCTTAGTTTTGTGATAATTACATCCATTATTTTTATGACCGCCTACCTGTGGCATGTCTGGTTTTGCTCCATTTGCCTGCTGTGAGGTGCTTGTCTTTTCAGTAGTTGTACAGGGGAGCGTTTAAGTTTTGTTTCATTTTGTTTAACAGCTGGTACAGTAGCCTATATTTCCGGGGGTAGGAAGTGTATGTGTTTATTACCTCCTTGAATGACAAGTTGCTGTCGGTATAAGGTTTCTTACGGCAGCTACGAAAGTTTGTAACATAAGGGAGTTGTGTACAGAAGAGGTTTTCTGTGAATCTGGGTGTGTTGTTTGGTGGGGTGGAGAGAGAGAGAGAGAGAAACGGATCAAGACCTGATTTTATCTAAGTACAGGGCTGATAGCCAAAGTTCCATTAAAGGCGACCTTTCGAAAGGTCAGGACCTGGGTGTTTTTATGTGTTGGGTGTTGACTGTTCTGTGCAAAGGGCAGTTGTTCACAGGGGGTGAGCAACTTTGTGGTATGTGTGTCCGTTGGTCTTACTTAAATTCAGTAAAGCTTCCAACACAATGTCTTTGATGGACATAAAAAGCTTTCACCCACCGGCTTACAGGGCATCATGAACATAGTTTCGCTGCATAATAAAACAAAGCACCCAACACAGGACAGTGCTGTATTGTTCTGCACGCATAGTGGGAAAGCAAAATTACCCTGGGGTTATCCCCACCCATATTATACCATCAGCACTACTCGAAGAACTTCTTGCAGGAGCGCCGAGGGGCATCTGTCTTAAAAAGACGTTTGACGCATTATACAGTGCAACATTGTACCTGTAAACAGCTACACCGGAAGTACCTATAGCAAGGTAGGGTTATGTTCTGACTGTATAGGTCCGCATTCCAAGGTCCATTGCATTCATCCTGAGCAGAGGTGTTTGTTTAACAGCCAGTTCGCCTTTACTGAAATGTACATTTATGTTGAAGAAAAAGATGAGGATTTCTGGAATTGCTATATGTAGGTATGTTTAGGAATTCAGGGTGGGCTTCGCTGGCTAGGGACCGGTTTACCCAGGCTCTTTCTCAGGGTGCTCGTCATACCAACAGCCTCCTGTTCACCATCACAGTGCCAGGGACCCGCCTCCGGTGGGATGCAGAGGCGACTCCTAACAAACTTTCACTGGAAGAAGACAGCCAGTGTTTTAAAAGAGTGTGCGGAAGTCCTGTTGCCACCACACAAGTATATTTAGCATGCTTTTGACAAAGAAATCCAGTGTCTGCTGTCTGGGCCACGATAAGAGGGCTTTTCTATACTGCAAATGTAATGTGCAGACAACTATCATATAGGTGGTATTTCTGCCGAACTAGACTGAAAGGCACATCACATTGTCCGAATAGTTTTAAGATCTGCGTACGCTTTACAGCCTAATCTGAAGCAAATGAAGAACGCTACTTCAAGCTAGTCCCTGGTTGATGAGGGGTGTTACCCCGAAACTGGTCCCAGGATGCTTGTTTCCGGTCCAGGGAAGACTTAGCTTGGCAGTTCGAGCTGGACTGTTCCCGTGAGGCACAGGGTCAAGACTGATTTGCATATGCCTGGGTCTGAACTGGGTTGGCGAAGTGAGTCAAAGAACGATGTTGGATTCAACTCAGATCTGTGACTGGGGGTAAGTGTCTGGAAAATGTCAGTGTTCCGTACATCATCCCCTTATGTTTGCTTTGTTCGCCCTAAGTTGGCAGGATATACCCAGACATGGGTCCCTTGCTCACTTTGCCATTGAATTCAAGCTACGCTGGCTGATGAGGTGCTTTACCCTAAAACCGGTCCCAGGATGCGTGCTTGTCTGAACTGAGGTGGTGAAGTGAGCTAAAGAACGATGATGGGTTCAAAAGTTTCACCAGACTGGGGTTGAGTGTCTGAAAACTTTCAGCCCTCTGTCCATCATCCCCTTGTATTTGCTTAGTTTTAAGAAAGATCTGCCTAGCGCTTTACTGCCAAATCTGAAGCAATTGATGAACACTATTTCAAGCGAGTCCTCTGCATTGGTTCAAATACAAGTAACCAGCATTCAAAATATGCAGTTCATTGCATCTATGCATTCATTTATATTGGCAAGTCTTATAAAAACTCTTAAGCGGGTTCACGTGGAGAGCGGGCATGCACTGCACACACAGATTTCTTTTGGGCTGTTAGCCACTTATTTAGCTGAAGTTCACTGCATGCATTTTCCTTCCTTGGCTCTTACCATTATACCTACATTCAAAATAATTTTAGCACAAAGTGCACCCACATTATGATTTGATTGGTGCAAACTTCAGAAGTACTACATGCATTTTTCGAAGAAATGTGTGTTGGTTAGTGTTAAGATTCCAACTCGAGATGGGGGATCTAGGTGTGTCCCAATTAAAGGTAAATAGCAAGGGGGTGTGGTTCGAGTATGTTCTGACTATATACTCTGCCGCCAATACTTTTTCTTGTATGAAATCTATTTAATTATTTTTCACATACCTGTGTACATAGTTATGACACAGAATGCTAATAACAATCTTACAAACACATAACATCCTTGCAGATCAATTATGACACTTTGTCTTCACTCAAAAGTCAACGGGCCCCTAACCGAGCATGGCAGTCTTGTACTATTGAATTAGTTAATGGACGAGCTTACTTGGCATAGTTAACCGGTTTAGATAAGTAAAATGGTTTCGCTGCCAAGGTCTTTTTTTGCCAGAGTACAACAAAACGAACTGGGGGAAACAAGGGGAAGGCGGGGGGGTCCCTTAGAGTCGGCGCTTGAGGCTACTTTATAGCCCTGATTTGTCGTGGGTGCTTGCAGTGATAAGAGAAGTATGATGCAAGGATGGTATGTTCAAGTAATGGGGTATCGCCTGTATTAATATGGCCTGCTTCATTCTGGGAGCTCTGCCCCTTGCGGTAGAAAAGCATCTTCAAATAGTTGCAGGGACCGCAGGAGGGAGAGAACTGCAGTGCTTCAGTTTAGACAAGTGTTGGACTAGGGGCTGCCATATTTGTATAAATTTAGAATCAGAGTGAGTGATGTGGCTGGTCAGGCGCTCCATCGCCATGGTGTACCAGAGCTAGGTAAGCCACACCAGAATTGGCGGGGTCAGGGCTTTCTTCCAATGCAGGGCAATAACCTGCTTAACTCTACGTAGCATGTGGAGAATCAAACACCAATTAGAGTGGGTCATGGCATTAAGAGATTGGGATTGGATCCCGAGCACCGTTATCTGTGGCCTGCTCGGGACGGGGAACCCCACTTCGTCCCTGATGTGGCTCAGCACCTCTTTCCCGAATAGAGTTAATATTGGGCAAGACCAGCAAATATGTATAAATGAGTCCGTGAGAGCGTTGCAAAGCCAACACACAGATGTGGAGGTGGGGAACATTTTCTGGTAGTGAAGTGGAGTGTAGTACCAGCGGGTCATAACTTTATAGGCCGTCTTCTGTTGGGCAATGCTTTTATATGTTCTGGGGATATCTCTCCACAGCTGCTCCCATTGCTCTAGATGGGTGTCATCTGCTATGTCTGAATGCCATTTCTGCTGATAGCAATGAAGGGGTACAGGGTTGGAGTGCTACAGAACCTGGTAGGTACGGGAAATCAGGCCTCGCAAGCCTTCAAAGGAGCGTACAAGCTTCTCAAATGTGGTGAGCTGGCGTGCGGCTGTATTGCCAACTTGCGTAATCTGAACTTACGCACACCACTTACTCACATAGAAACTCCAACACTCCACTGGAGGTAAAAATGAGCTTTATTAATATTGTAGGCAAAGGCAATAAGTCACTGAGACTAATAAATTCTTAGGCACCGAGTGAAAGGCAATAAACAATGAATACACCACACTATATACATAAATATGAAACTGTGAATACAGGTATATAAACAGTTAATGTACAAAGCACCTCACCAGATTCATTTGCAGCACCGGAGACTTCAACATTCCTGGGCCAAGCACTGAACACCAAGTTGGGAACCCGTAGACCGGGGCTCAGGGAGTAATCTCTTCGGTCACCAAAGTTGTCCCGCGAGTGCGTCCACTCCAAGACTGAGTTCCTGAGCTCCACCCCACAGACACCGCTTTTTATAGTTAGCAGGCGCTCTCACCCATCTATTCACAGGTGCTGGCCCCCATCTCTGCATCAGACCCGCCCAGACAGACCTGGCCAGATTCTGCTTGGGCTGTGCTGAGGCCAAAGACATTCCTTTCCCTATTCTACGGCCTTGGAGCTCTGTACGGCTATCCTCCCTATGTCCTAGAGATAAGTATGGAATGCATGAAAAACACTCTGAAGGTACATGATAACCTCACGAGGCATCCTCACGAGATGCCTCGCACCCATCTGTACTGGTTTACGTGAAAAACATGTTTATGTTACTGCTTAAGTGTAACTACAGGGCAAAGCAGCACAAAATGGAAGTGCGATGAAATAAAATGGAAGATCAGAGCATTGCATGGAATCGAGGTCAACATGTAATTTAGCATGTGTAAAATGGCAAATGCAGTACATTCCACCCCTTGACCTTCGATTCACCTATCGTACCCCGTTGGTCTAAATACCATGGATCTGGGCCTAAAAAGGGAGACAAGATTAGGAATACATTGAATGCAACAACATAATGAAATACAAATGCAAATAATAACTATAATAACACCCAAGATATACCGAAGCTGTCCAAAATTAGGCAGCCATCCTAACAACCAGTCCCACCATCCTTGGTCAACGTCTTGGGCAACCCCTTTCACTAAATCTTTTAAAGCATTAATATGTGCATGGATAGATGTAGAATGATCAGATAAATTGAAACAACAGAGCCCATCAAAGTCCTCGCAACCGTGGTTATGTTTTAGCAACAAATAGTCCACAGCTGCCCTATTCTGTAAAACGGCTTTTCTTGTTCCTTGAACATCTAATAATAATTCAGCTAAAGCGGCAGAAGTATGATTGAGATTTTTCACTATTAAACAGGCAAGCTTTGCAATTGTCCTGGCATTATAAACGGACAGTCCTGGCACTCCTACAATGGAAAGAGCCAAACTAGTATATTCTGTTCTAGAAAGCAAGTCAATATTGGAGTCACAATCCTCAGGTAACTGAATAGCGGCTCTAGAAGAGCGAATACGTGTAACAGAATGCATGGGGAAAAGCATAAGGCTTAATCGTGATAAGGCACAAGGTCCTCCAGTTATATGGATATATGGATATATTTATTTGTGTACATTATCAAGTTTTATATGACCTATATAAAAAAGTGAGGCGGATCCATTTTGGCTCCTCCTAACCCTTTGGTTAAATTGTATAAGTACCCTCGTTGATTTTCGCAACGTTATCATGTGACCAAGCCTCGTGTCGGAGGCGAAACGCGTCATCCGGACTTGCTGGGTTTTATTTAAAATAAAACACTAATTGCACTAAGAAAATTTGGGTCTGTTCTGTTCGCTTTTTCCTTGTGAGCTGTCTGGAGGGAAACGGACAGGGATGGGACGGCGGTCTCATCAGGCGGAGTTCAAGAACTTATATTAGCTGGTATGTAAGTGTATGAAATATTACCACACGAGAACATCCATCCTTTAGGTAATTTCACATGGTTAACATGACTAGTGGCTAATACTGTGTGATTACAAACCATATAATTGGTAACATTATTACAAAAACTGTCATGTCGTGACTGACATAATGTTTGTTGATCAGGGGTCAATTGTTTGCTTTTCTCTAGTTTCAATTGGCCACACTTGCCAATTTGGGCAGGGTCACAAGTTAATTGATAGCAAACATTTCCAGTAGAGATATTGTAAGTAACAATACTCGTCATGTTCCTCCAGAGGCTATCTGTAACCTCCGGGCAAAAGCGACAGTACTCATAAAGACTCAGATGTGTTCGAACATCACTTTCCTCCACTACCCCATCAAAGTTAGTTTGGTTGAAGATGTGTAGGAGCACATGTGCAGGGGTAGGTACGGCGACAAGATAGGTGGATATTATATCAGCTGTACTCTGAAGATTTCTCATACAGAAGTGGGAAGTGTTCACATTCCCGGCCAAGTAGGTCCAGATGTTATCCGGTTGCTGCAACAATGCTGTCATCCGACTCGGGCGGTTGATCCCCTTCGGCATCCCCTGGCCCTCCAGGACCCCTCCGGACACGCCCAAACACCGACCACACCGCGCAAGCTTCGCAGCGGCAAGCCATACTGTGATCTAGAAACTGAAAACAAACTGGTATAATCACTCTCGCAAATAACATTTTTCAGCCGGTACATTTTCCCACTTTTCCTGTCCGGGTTTCATGATGACTAGGATATTATCCTTGCCCTTAGCAATCAATTCTGCAGGTTCAGGAGGTTTGTTTGGGGACTCCACCCACAATTTTGCCCCTGGGTTCTTGTCAGTAGATCCGAACCCGCCCTTTCCTCGCACAGTTAGAAGGGCTGGGGCCGTCCCCTTCATGACATTTCCTCCATAAACCGGCATGATGACCATTTGGGCAACGCGGTCACCAGGTTGCACAATCAGATCATTGTTTCCACTGTTGAATAGGATAACTTTGATCTCCACCTGGTAATCGGCATCGACCACCCCTCCTAAAACCTGGATGCCTTTAAGGGCAAGCCCAGATCGTGGAGCAATTAGCCCGAAATGCTCTGGGGGAATTTGAACTCCAATTCCTGTCTCAATCAAGGTAATGTCTTGTGGTTGCAATCGATAAAGTTTCAAGGCATGTAAATCAAGACCGGCAGCTTCTGGTGTGGCACGATATGGAGCCAAAGCTCCGGGAGCGGTCTCCCAATACATAATCGTGTTTGTGGCCACATGGGGCTTAATCTGCAAAGCTGGGGTTAACATGCGCATTAAAAGAGTCTCTGCATCAGCAAGGGGTCGGTTTTCAGAATCTGCAATGCATCAGACAAATGATCCCTCCACCCCTTCAATGACCCATCAGACAACTTTTTCAACTGCTCTTTCAGCAAACCATTCATTCTCTCAATTAAACCTGCTGCCTATGGGTAATAGGGTATGTGATAGATCCACTCAATGTTATGCTGCACACAAAAATCTTGCACCATCTTTCCTTTAAAATGGGACCCATTGTCACTTTGGACCTGCAATGGATTTCCGTAGTATAAGATCAACAAATTCAAAGTTTTCAGAGTGTTAGACTGGGTTGCTCTCTTGCATTGAAAGGCGATGAGATAGCCTGAATAGGTATCCACCACCGTGCATGCATACTGACATCCTCGACTCATTGGCATCGGCCCGATGAAATCAATTTGCCATATTTGCCCTGGCAACTTCCCCCTACCTAACTGGCCTCTCACTACCAGTGGAACTGGTCTGTGCTGAGTATGCTGACAAACAGGACAGTGAATGATTGCAGTCTTAATCAAATCTAGGGGAATATACATCGCTCTACCTTCAGCCCACCTGCTAGTGGCTCGCTCACCCAAATGTCCACTTTTCTGGTGCGCCCATTTAGCCATGCCCACCAAATCAGAATCCTGCGTCTCCACCTCAGCTTCATGAATCTTCGCTTCTTGGTCTGCAAAGGAATTGCACCAACGCTCTAGTGAGTCAGTCGGGCAATGAGCATCGACATGATACACTGTAACTGTACTCTGACTGTGACAACAATTCCCAAATTTCCTGCCACAACTCCTTTCCCCAGACCTCCCTGTTGTGAATCATCCAATTGTGAGCATGCCATGTGGGAAGCCAAGTGGCTAACCCATTGGCCGTAGACCATGAATCAGTGTAAATGTGACATGTACCAGGGAGCTCTTGCTTTAACGCCTGGTAAACCGCTTACAATTCTGCAAACTGACTACTTCTCCCCTCTCCAGTAGTTGACAACAACTTTTTGGTCACTGGATTATATGACACTGCCTTCCAATGTCTCTTAGTCCCCACATATCTGGCTGAGCCATCTGTAAACCACACATGCTTTTTGTCCTCTGCGGACAACTCTGAAAAAGGCCCACCCCATTTCACCGGGGACTCCCGCACTTTAGGTACATCTTGCAACATTTCTGCGTCTGCTACAGGAGTCTGTGCCACTTGCTCATGCAGCACTGCGGTCCCCTCCGGACCAACTCGTGCTCTGTCTTTTATATACCACATCCATTTTATGACGCTAGCCTCATGTGCTTTTGACTGGGTGTGAGTGTTTGATTGATTCAGATGCCCCGTCCATCACCACCCCCTTTTGTACCGCTTTTGGCCATAAGTGTGGCAGGGTATGCTCAGACGTGAGTCCCTTGCTCACTTTGCCACTGGATTCAAGCAAGCCAGGCTGAAGACGACTGGAATGCCAGAAACCGGTCCTCGGAAGCTTGTTTCCGGTCCAGGGAAGACATGGCTTGGCAGTTCGGGCTTGACTGTTCCCATGAGGCACAGCGTCAGACTGATTTGCATATAGCCATGTCTGAACTGGGGTGGAAGAGTGGGCTAAAGAACGGTGATGGATTAAAGCCAGATCTTTTGACTGGGTGTGAGTGTTTGATTGATTCAGATGCCCCGTCCTTCACCACCCCCTTTTGTACCGCTTTTGGCCGCCATAAGTGTGGCAGGGTATGCTCAGATGTGAGTCCATTGCTCACTTTGCCACTGGATTCAAGCAAGCCGGGCTGAAGACGGCTGGAATGCCAGAAACCGGTCCTCGGAAGCTTGTTTCCGGTCCAGGGTAGACATGGCTTGGCAGTTCGGGCTGGACTGTTCCCATGAGGCACAGGGTCAGACTGATTTGCATATAGCCATGTCTGAACTGGGGTGGAAGAGTGGGCTAAAGAACGGTGATGGATTAAACCCAGATCTTTTGACTGGGTGTGAGTGTTTGATTGATTCAGATGCCCCGTCCATCACCACCCCCTTTTGTACCGCTTTTGGCCACCATAAGTGTGGCAGCGTATGCTCAGACGTGAGTCCCCTGCTCACTTTGCCACTGGATTCAAGCAAGCCGGGCTGAAGATGGCTGGAATGCCAGAAACCGGTCCTCGGAAGCTTGTTTCCGGTCCAGGGAAGACATGGCTTGGCAGTTCGGGCTGGACTGTTCCCATGAGGCACAGGGTCAGACTGATTTGCATATAGCCATGTCTGAACTGGGGTGGCAGAGTGGGCTAAAGAACGGTGATTGATTAAACCCAGATCTTTTGACTAGGTGTGAGTGTTTGATTGATTCAGATGCCCTGTCCATCACCACCCCCTTTTGTACCGCTTTTGGCCGCCATAATTTGAATTTGAATTTAAAAATTTTTATAGAGCGCGCGTTAAGTGTGCAGTTTCTTGGCGCTAGAGGGTTCTTGAGCTAAGACGGACGCGGGGGGCTATAGGCTGAAAGCTTGTTGGAACAGAAAAGTCTTGAGAGCTTTGCGGAACTCAAGATAGGAGAGGGAGAATCTGACCTGGGGTGGGAGAGAGTTCCAGAAGGTAGGTGCTATAACCGAGAATTTCTGGCCTCCCGATCTTTTTTCCTTAAATCGGGGGATAACTAATAAAGATTTAGAAGAGGAGCGTAACGCTCTAGAGGGGCAGTAATTAGCGATGGTGGAGTTCATAAAAGCAGGGGCAGTGCGCGCCCGAGCTTGAAAGGTGAGACAGCCAAGTTTGAATAGAGCACGTTGTTTAATGGGAAGGCAGTGAAGGGCAATAAGAAGGGGTGAAGAGTGATGATATTTGGATAGGCCATGTACCAGGCGAGCAGCCTGGTTTTGCACCAGCTGGAGGCACTGGAGTGCATAGTCGGGAGCACCATTATAAATAATGTTCCCGTAGACGATCTTGGATAAGACCATGGCCATCACTATAAGTTTCAGTGCAGAGGGGGAAAAGAACCGGGATACTTTCCTGATAATGCGCAGGGTGAAAAAACAAGAAGAAACAACAGAACTGATGTGAGAATGGAGGGTCAAATCTTGATTGAGAGTAATACCGAGGGTTTTGACAGAAAAAGAGGGAATGGGGGGTAAACCAAGGGAAGGGGGCCAAAATGAAGGAGACCAGGGGTTGCCACTGCCTCCAGTTAAAATCAGTTCTGTGTTATCCGGGTTGAGTTTAAGATGGTTTGCATTCATCCAATCCCGGATAAACAGCATGACGGACTGGAGGCTAGTGGCACCGGATAGGGGGGAAGAGAAATAAAAAATGAGTTGGAGGTCATCAGCATAGTTGTAGACTGTGACCTCCAGTTGTTGTAGTGCAGAAATAAGGGGGAAAATGTAAAGATTAAATAAGAGGGGGGAGAGGGAAGATCCCTGGGGAACGCCATAATTCACCCTGGGAGGCAGGGCAGAGAATTCAGCAAGGTGGACTGCCTGAGTACGATCAGCCAGGAAGGAACCTATCCAGGTCAGTACCTGTTCCCCCATGCCCGCCGCCTTGACACAGGACAAAAGGATGGAATGGTCCACCGCCAAATCCTAGATTTGGCGGACAAATCTAGGAGGACCAGGGCTTGAGGAGTGTTAGTGTCAAGTCCCTCCCTGAGTTGGTCCATGACCGAAATAACCACCTTCTCAGTAGAGTGGCGGGGACGAAAGCCCGCCTGACAGGGTGCAAGATTATTACTGTCCTCTATAAAAGAGCTGAGCACCTGAGTGACGTGGGACTCAGCTACCTTTCCCAGATAAGTGAGAAGGGATATGGGGCAATAGTTTGCCGGGGAGGACGGGTCGGCGCCCGTTTTTTTTAGAATTGGGAGGATTGTGGCAGTTTTGAGGGAAGCAGGGACAGAACCAAGCGTAAGGGAATTATTCAGGAGGGTGAGGGCAGGGGCTGGGCATTCAGTAAAGATCTGACAGAGGATGCGTGCCGGGCAGATGTCAGCTGGGGAGCCCGACTTGACACGACTCAGTAGAGGGAGCTGAGATTCTTTAGTCAGTGAGGGAATGGTAGTGAGGGACCGATTATTAACCGGTGGCTGCGGATGGGTGAAAGTGAGCGAGGGAGAAGGGATGTTACCTTTGATGCGGACTATTTTTTTGATGAAGAACTCATTAAGCGAGTTGCATAAGGACTGGGAGGGGGGAATCTTGGGTGAGGTTCTCTCTGATGATGCCAGATCGTGGACGGTGGAAAAAATCTCCCGAGATTGGTTTTCTGCGACTAAGATGCGCCCAGAAAAGTATTCTGTTTTGGCTGTCAAGATGGCTTGTTTGTATTCACTGAGTTGGGTGGTGAAGAATTGTCTTCGGGTCGGGCAGTAGGTCCTTCTCCAAGCACGTTCAGCCTGCCGTAGCTCTAATTTCTTGGCTTTAAGGCCAGGATTGAACCACTTGTTAGCATTGTGGGTGCGGTTGATGGTGACCCGTTTCAGGGGAGCCACTGGGTCACAGGCTTTAGTGAGCCAGTGGTCCAGAATGGTGGCCTGAGAGTGAGGGGCTAGGCCCGATAGATCTGAGCAGGTGGCAGTTAGCGAGTTACACAGGGATGGTATGTCGACTTGAGTCCAATTCCTTGCCCAGGTGTTTTTGGGGAGGAAGATGTTATTTTATGGCTCAGATCCAAAGAAAAGGCAAGCAGAGAGTGATCTGACCATGGGCAGGGCGATATGATAGGAGTAGAGGTCGGGATGTTTAATGTCCAAATCTGATCGAGAATATGGCCCCTGATGTGGGTGGGGCCATGGACATGCTGAGTGAAATTGAGGCTGAGGAGTAGATGGGTAAAATCTTTGGAAGTGATATCTTCCGCGGGGTCAGTAGGCCAGAAATTAAAGTCTCCCAAAACGAGGACAGCGACATTATTGACTACTAAAGTGGCCAATAAGTCCTGGAACGCAGAAAGAAAGCCAGGGAATGGCTGGGGTGGTCTGTACATCAACACACAGGTGATAGGGGTCTTAAGCGTGGTCAAACGTTCTACGAGGCAGTCAGCCGCTGGCAGCCTGGGAGACAAGAGTATCTGAAAGTGGAATTCCTTGCGGGCAATCAGGGCTACACCGCCACCTGCTCTATCCTCAGGTCTATCTGCGCGAAGCATGGAGTAGTGAGGCGGGAGGGCTGCCAGTACACTCGGTAGGGAATCAGATCTGTACCAAGTTTCGGTTAGGAACAGTAGGTCAGGGGAGTTGGAATCCAAGAGGTCAAATATTTCAGTCTGATGCTTGACGGCTGATCTCGTGTTCAAGAGGAGAGCAGTGGTGGAGGGGGGCGGGGGGGAGACGTAGTGCACATAGGAAAGACAATGCCAAGGTTTTGAACATAAGACAAGGTTGCAGGGTTTAGCGGCCAATGTTTATTAAGGATATGCAGTTGTTCAGAGGAGTAAGTAAGAGGACGCGCATAGTGGAGTGCCCCTGTCCCCGGTCGGTCGCGGACGGGCGCAGACGGGCTTGCCTTAGGCGCGCCTTCGACGCGCTGACGGCGTGCCCGCTGCGCGTACTAGGATTGCACATATTTATAGGGAGGGGGCGTGGCCTCGCGGCCATGGGCGTGGCCTGTAGGCCAGTGGGAAATGGCGGCGGGTGTAATCTCAAGCCTCGGCAGCTCCAAGGTCTGCTGCACGAGGGGCTGCCACAGCTGATAACAAGGAAGAATGCCCAGAAGAGAGGGAGCAGGTAAATTAAAATCGACAATACAGTTTTCAAATTAAAAAGTTACAAGCATTTGTTCCCGGCTTTCCGCCTCAGGAACTAGATTTGCCTCTGTCACGCGCTAGCAATCAGCGTGTTTAAGTAGTCTGCGGGGGGAAAGGGGGCGCGGCCTCGTGGCCGTATCCTGTAGGCCAGTGGGAAATGGCGGCGGGTGTATTCTCAAGCCTCGGCAGCGCTAAGGTCCGCTGCACGAGGGGCTGCCACAGCTGATAACAAGAAAGAATGCCCAGAAGAGAGGGAGCAGGTAAATTAAAATCGACAATACAGTTTTCAAATTAAAAAGTCACAAGCATTTGTTCCCGGCTTTCTGCCTCAGGAACATAAGTGTGGGGTTTGCTCAGACGTGAGTCCCGTGCTCACTTTGCCACTGGATTCAAGCAAGCCGGGCTGAAGACGGCTGGAATGCCAGAAACCGGTCCTCGGAAGCTTGTTTCCGGTCCAGGGAAGACATGGCTTGGCAGTTCGGGCTGGACTGTTCCAATGAGGCACAGGGTCGGACTGATTTGCATATAGCCATGTCTGAACTGGGGTGGCAGAGTGGGCTAAAGAACGGCGATAGATTAAACCCAGATCTTTTGACTGGGTGTGAGTGTTTGATTGATTCAGATGCCCCGTCCATCACCACCCCCTTTTGTACAGCCTCCTGTGCATGCCCAATACTGTGTGTCTTGGGTGAGCTCATCACCCATTGCATGATAGGTATCTCCGGTCTCAAAAACACATTGTGCCCTAAGGTCAACTGCTCGCTATCCACCAGAGCCCAATAACATGCCAACAACTGCTTCTCAAAAGGAGTGTACCGCTCTCCAGCATCAGGTAATTTCTTTGTCCAAAACCCTAGGGGCACTTTCTGTCTCCCCTGCTTTTGCTACAGGCTCCAGGTTGCATATTGTTCCTGGACAGTTGCATTTAAATCAATACTTCCCTCTCGTATGGGCCATAAATCCAAGGCACGCTGTATAGCCTCCTTCGCTGACTCAAACGCCTGTTGCTGTGCCTCCCCCCACTCAAACACATGCTTCTTCCGCGTTACTTTGTACAGAGGGGCCAAAATCTGACTCAAATGGGGAATGTGCTGCGTCCAAAAACCAAACAATCCAATGAAGCGCTGCACTTCCTTCCTGTTTTTTGGCACTGCAAACTCTTTGATCTTTTGCCTCACTTGTGGCAGCCCTTCCCTATGTCCCTGATGCCACTGAATGCCTAAAAACTTCACACTGAGAGGGTCCCTGCACCTTCTCGGGGTTAATCACCCACCCTTTGCTTTGCAAGTGCTCTACCTCTCTGTCTAGTTGAGCCTGCACCTGTTCTTGGGCCTCTCCTTGAATCAACACATCATCAATGTAATGACAAAGTTGTACTCCAGAAATGATTGACACCTCGTCCAAATGCTCTGCCACCAGGTTGACAGATCGTGGGACTATGTAAATACCCCATAGGAAGAGATTAAAACGAGTATTGCCTACCACCCCATGAGAACGCAAATTGTTCCTGACACTCCGGGGCAATTGGAATTGTGAAAAAAGCATTGGCAATATCAAGTGCCGCATACCAAGTCCCATTGTGTTTCTGAATTTTCTCAAAGTGATGGTGTCTGGGACCGCGGCTGTCAACGGGGGCGTATGCTTATTAAGCTCGCGGTAATCAACTGTCATGCGCCAGCTTCCGTCAGGTTTGCGCAAGGGCCACACAGGGTTATTCCACGGCGTGGTCATCGGTCTCACCACCCCCGCCTCCACCAAGTCCCGAATGGTTGCGGTAATCTCATCATGTCCCCCTGGAATCCTGTACTGCTTTATGTGAACTACTTTTGTTGCTTGGGGCACCTTCACTGGGGGAATCTTCAAGCGCCCCACCCTCACAGCAGCTACCGAGAAGTACTGCTTTGACCCAAACTGATAGCATCCGTCATCTAAGTATAGGGTAATACCTTTCAGAATGTCAATGCCAATAATGTACTCGGGTATAGGCACAATCAAAACAGTGTATGCTCTCTTGGGAAGTCTGTCTGCCTATTTTCATTTGAATTACTGTTTGCACCGCTGCTGTTTCCTGTCCTCCCAAACCTGTGATAGTAAAATATTGTCCTTTAAATTTTCGTGGATTGCCATGTATCAATGTGGCCTCCGCTCCCGTGTCTACCAAAGCCCGCACCTCCTGAACATTTCTATTTTTCCAATAGATCTCAACCCTCACATGTGGTCTATTATCTTTGCGAGCCCATCCCTGCACCGGAGCTTGGCCAATTTCCTAATCTAATTTTTGCCTGCACAGCTCTGCATCCGCCCGGCGCAGGTCCCGGCGCAGATCTGAATACAATGTGGGGTAACCCTCAGGGAACAACTCCTCCTCTGCCCGGTCCCCATCTGAATCTGTGCAATCTTGGTCCCAACCTTTCTCTTTTGTCACTCTCACATGAGATTCCCTCTCCCTCTCTCCCTCCTGACCTGCTTTTTCGGACTTCTCCTCAGGCTCCGGTTCTCTGCGACTCACTTTCTTGTTATCTTTTCTATTCACATGCCTACTCCCCTCCTTCCTATCCAGTCCTCGCTTACGGTACATTTCCAACATGCTCTTGATCTCAATACCATCAATCTCACTCCTTGACACCCCATCCTTTAACAGCGCCAAGAACAAATCACGTCTGGTCACTCGGTTGTTATCAGTACGGGACTCTGAGCGCGAAACCCTGTCTGGCTTGGCCCATTCCCCAAGCTCTCCCAGCTCACGGACTGCCTCGACTACTTCTCCTATGGTATTACCGGTTTGATTAATTAACTAAGTCATTACCACAGCTTTGTATGCAGGGGGCGCCAAACGAATGATTTTGTTCCGCATTGACACAGTCATTAACTGACCCATTAAATTATGCGCCTCACCTACAACAGCCAGCTTCATCCCTTCCTCCTTAATTCTCTGCGAAGCATCTTTTAGGGTAAACCATGGTTTTTCATTCCCAGGCCAGTCAGAATCTGTGGGGTACTTGTGACCACACCCCCGCGTAGCTAGCTGCAACAGGGTAGTTTGGCCATCACCATGGAAGGACCGAAAGTATCCCTGCACTGAGAGTACAAAATTTGGCAGCGTCCCCCTCATCTAACATGACCCCAGAAGCGCCGTGATCATAGAGGCGCACCATCCAAGCTACTAGCGTCTCACCAGGCTTCTGTCTAAACCTCGCTAAAAGATCACTTATTTCTTGCTGGGTAAAATCCTCCAAACTATTTAACATGACTCCATCTGGGTTCCCTGGAGTGATTTGAAGTTTCCGTCTTAGAATGGGCTGTGCTTCCACTCTCTTAGCATTTTTTCCTTCCTCGTCTCTTCCCTCCTCTTGCAAGGGCTGCTCTCCTTCTGAGGAGAATTCTGACGATTCCCAGATGTTGGATTCCCAATTCGATGGGTCAAAATCTAAGCCTGCTTTGGCAATCGCTAAATGAACCTTCCGTTTACTCACTCGTCCTCTGCTTTTTTGTATCTGTATTCAGCAACACGGACTGCAGCCCGCTCTGCTATCGTCTGATATGTTTCTAACTTATTCTGACAGGATAGCATCGTAGAAATATTCTTAGCTTCAACAAGTTGTTTTTCTAAGCTCAACTGTTCCCGCCGCAGAGATAAACATTTGTCAAAAACTTGACGGTAGGCATGCAATAAAACCCAACCTCTGCGACCCACTGTACATAACTCTACTTTTATCCACAGGAACCTTCTGTAAACAATTTAAAACATCTTCTGGCATTGCTTCGCCCAGACAGTCAAACCAGCTCTCACTTAATCCTGAGCGTTTTGAATACTCACGCGTCAGCGCGGAGTACGGCATCGCCTCCCATCCAGGAATTTGCATTGGGCTTAAGGAATTTCACTCGGTGTCAAAGAACCAGAACCACCTTTTGTCTTTTTAAACATGTTTCTCCCCGCGTAATTTATGAATCCTGCCGACTACGCCAAAATGTATTGCTTTGCCCACTTGCGTAATCTGAATTTACGCACACCACTTAAACTCCAACACTCCACTGGAGGTAAAAATGAGCTTTATTAATATTGTAGGCAAAGGCAATAAGTCACTGAGACTAATAAATTCTTAGGCACGAGTGAAAGGCAATAAACAATGAATACACCACACTATATACATAAATATGAAACTGTGAATACAGGTATATAAACATTTAATGTACAAAGCACCTCACCAGATTCATTTGCAGCACCGGAGACTTCAACATCCCTGGGCCAAGCACTGAACACCAAGTCGGGAACCCGTAGACCGGGGCTTAGGGAGTAATCTCTTCGGTCACCAAAGTTGTCCCGCGAGTGCGTCCACTCCAAGACTGAGTTCCTGAGCTCCACCCCACAGACACCGCTTTTTATACTTTAAATCAACCTGTTCGAGAAGCCTCTAGGAGGCGCTTTCGCCCATCTATTCACAGGTGCTGGCCCCCATCTCTGCATCAGACCCACCCAGACAGACCTGGCCAGATTCTGCTTGGGCTGTGCTGAGGCCAAAGACATTCCTTTCCCTATTCTCCGGCCTTGGAGCTCTGTACGGCTATCCTCCCTATGTCCTAGAGATAAGTATGGAATGGATGAAAAACACTCTGAAGGTACATGATAACCTCACGAGGCATCCTCACGAGATGCCTCGCACCCATCTGTACTGGTTTACGTGAAAAACATGTTTATGTTACTGCTTAAGTGCAACTACAGGGCAAAGCAGCACAAAATGGAAGTGCGATGAAATAAAATGGAAGATCAGAGCATTGCATGGAATCGAGGTCAACATGTAATTTAGCACGTGTGAAATGGCAAATGCAGTACAGCGGCTTCTTGTGTATCGAGGGGTATATGTAGCCAGTGTCAAATTTGAGAGTATTGCAAGCGTGCCATGGCTTGAAGGTGAAAGTCTTGTTTACAGTGGTCAAAGGATTTGAAGACTTCTCCCCCAAAAAGGTCACTAATTGTGCAACATTCTCAGTCTACCCAGGCCAGGAAAGAACTGGGCTGTAAGACTGAGGGGAAGCCAGGGGTGCGGCCAAGTGGCGTGTTGGGGTAGGGAAAGCAAGTAAGACCCTCGACTAATCGCAAGTCTATCCCATATATCCAGGACAGTTCTCGTGGGGGTAGCGATGTAGGCACTGCTCAGCCTTGCTCTCTTTGGCAGCCAGGCCAAGTCCCACAGCAGGCGGCATGCCACCGCCCTATCCATATGCAACCAATGTGTCTCACTTTTGCGGACTACCCACTCCGAGATATAGCACAGGTGTGCCGCCCAGTAGTAAATAAGGAAGTTGGGATAGGCAAACCCCCCTCTATCTTTCGCGGCATTAGGATTCTGTTGGAGAATCTTGGTCTGTCTTTACCCCAAATGAAAGCATTCACTTCCTTCTAGAAGCTTACGATATCTGTTTCGGGAACAGGCGTCAGGAGTGGTTGGAAAAGGTAAAGTACCTCAGGCAGAATGGAAATTTTAACAGCGTTAAGGCGACCTTACCATGATATGGGGAGTGGTTTCTGTCGACTAAGGTCTTCCCAGACTGATCGCTTACAATCCGGCCAGTTGGCCTGAGACCACGACTCCAGCGTGGCCGTGACATTGAGGCACAGATACCGAATTGAATGAGGATCCCATTGAAACGGCGTGAGAGTGCTTAGTTTGAGAACCTCGTGATGGGGGATTGTTAGGTTCAATGCCTGCGATTTAACTATATTAATTTTAAGTCCTGAGATGCATTCAAATTGACAGAGCAATGTGAAAATCGCAGTAAGGGAGCTCTCGGGGACAGTTAAAGTGAGAAGGAGGTAATCTGCGAATAGCGCTACCTTGTGTTCATCACCTCCAAATGGTATGCCCTTTATTGCAGCAGACTGGCGGATGGTTATCGCTAGGGGTTCTACTTCCAAAGCAAAGAGCAGAGGAGATAGGGGGCATCCCTGGCGAGTACCCCAGTGAATATGGAGGGGAGGGGCCAGTAGCCCTTTGACTCTAATTTGAGCCAACGGGGCAACAAATGATGCCATGATACGAGACACCATGACCGGGCCCAATCCAATCCTCTGCAGTACCGCTCTAAGAAAAGTCCAGTCCACCCTTTCAAACGTTTTCTCAGCATCGAGGGAAAGGAGAAATGCTGGGATATTGCGCCGCTTGAACCTTTTCCACCAGGTGGGCTACTCTCTGAATATTATCTGCCCCTTGCCGTTGGCGTATGAATCTCACCTGACCTGGGTTAATCAGGCTGGGAAGGTATGGTTCCAAGCGTTGTGCCAGCAGTTTGGTGTATAGTTTGGTATCAATATTAAGGAGAGAAATAGGGCGATATGAGGTACAGGACGTCGGTTCTTTCCCTGGCTTGGGAATGAGAGCTATCTCTGCCATGGAAATCGTAGGGGTTAAGCTGGTACTGTCAGTGAGGGAATTGAATATCCATAGCAGGGGGCCTGGAGGTGAGGAAGAAACAAGCAATAGAAGGAGACCATAAGTCCATCAGGCCCGGTGTCTTGTCTGCCGGCAAGAATTTTGGTGGCTTTTAGAGCTCTTCTAAGGTAAACAGGGCTTCCAGCTGCTGTGCATGAGAGGGGTCGAGCGGCGGTCAGGTACAAGAGGCAAGAAATGGATCAATCTCCTCCTTAACAATTTTGCCTTGGCTACACAGGGTTGAGAAGAAAGGGTGGAATGCCTGTTGTTTGTCCGTTTCTGAGGTAGCCCATGTGACCTCTTTGGTCTAACTCTGGCAATATGGGTGCGGGAGATACACATCACGGAGTCGGCGGGCCAGTAGGGAGCCAACCTTGTTACCCCCTTCATAGTATTTTTGCTTCAAGGTGAGGAGGGAGTGTTCGGCCTTGATTACTCGATCACATTCAGTTGGACGTGGAGGAAGGCCAGCCATTTTTGATGTTGCTGTGACAGCGTTGCGTGGTCCTTTTGTTCCAGCGGTTTGATATCTCTGGCTAATCCAGCCTCCACCAAGTGGGATTCCCCTGTTTGGGCGATTGCTATGGAGGTGATAGTGCCTTGGATGGTTGACTTAAAGGCATCCCATAGGGTATGGCTGTTAGTATCAGAAAGATCATTCGTTTCAAAGTAAGCTTGGATTGCCTGCCGTATTTCTGCTACATTTACCTGATCTCGTATAATGTGTGGGGGGAGCCTTCAATGTAACAAGGAGCGGGGAGGTGCTCCTATGCCTCCCAGGAAAATCTCAAGATGAGCGTGGCCTGATTTAGAGATGTCCGATATAGTCGCCGGTTCCAAAGACCGAAGCCACATATCGCCAAGCATCTACCAGGCCCAGGGTTGAGATATCTTGCTTTAGTGCTGCAGACATTGCCCCCGTGCCCTGGAAGGAGGTTGCACTACGATCTAGTTGAGGATCTCAGGCCAGGTTAAAATCTCCCCCAATAAGCATTGGGCCCATCTCCTTAGAGGCAAGCACTTTGAGTAGGTTCCTAAGATATGTGTCTTGGGAGTGATTAGAGGCATAGATATTAATCAGAGTGAAGGGTATGCCATTGAGTAGTAGCTTGAGCTTCACATACCGCCCCTCTTTGTCCGGTACTATTCATGTCCCCTTCAAGTGCAGTCCTGCTTTAGGAAGGATAGATACCCATGCTGTTAAGGTTCAAGAGGATGCCCAAATTTGAATTGGGTATTTAGGATGTGTCATGCGCTTTGTATCTGCGCGTAGGGGATGAGTCTCCTGGAGGAAGACAATGTATGGGTCTTGGGTCAATAGGTAGCACCACTCCTGTTGTCGCTTGTTAGGGGCATTCAACCCTTCCACGTTGAGGGTAGGACATTTAACCTGAGTCATAGCTATTTGTGTGGGAAGAGATGTAAAGCCATATATAAGTACTGCCCATCTGCTAGCTGTGAAACACTTGTATCGTCTGAGGGCTCACAGCGCCCGGATGTGGGAAATGTAAGAAGAGTGATAGTAGGAACCGTCCCAGTTATTTCACCCGGTATAAGGTAACGTGTTTCCAATAGTGAAGCAATGCAGAGATAGTAAGGTGCGCTCTCCGCCACCCCCAGGGTGTTCAAGGATAGGGAAGGGATGAGAAAAGAGACAAGCAAACAACAATAACGAAAGTGAGGCCAACCAGGCCATGATAGTCCTTTCCAGTCCTGGAGCGCTCCTTTGGTATGTACCAGGGTGACTCTGAGGAAGTCACTCCTCCTTTACTTTCGAAAACTGGAACATTTTTCTTTTTGAAATCTGCTCATGTCCATTAAAGGAAAAGGTGTTGCTTTGAAAAAAATAAAGGTTTTGCAACACAGTCGAGTGAGCAATCAATCCAGAGGTCGACAGCATGGTTCCAAACTTGGGAAATATTTACCATTCCAACTCGGGGATCAGAAACTGAGCAATATATAGGGACCCCCCTTTCAGGTCTCCGCCTAACAATGATTTGTATTGGGTCACAAAAGTTCTTTCACAAATCAGAAATACTTTTTTGACTCACAAAATGACTCTGATAGATTGTGAAAAGGATATTTGCTGGTGTCGTGAAACTCACTGTATTCTTGAATTGCTTCAATTGTTCATTTATCAACTGTGACTCACTTGGTAATCATTTCTGTGATAAGGTTGACCATATTTATCAAAACTTCACCACCTTCAACAATACAGCCATTACTGATGATTCCCAAAGCAATTCTATCTTAATCAACAATTCTAACACTTTAGATGACACTGTGCCCCCCTGTGCAGTAGAGTTTACAAGTACTCCTTCAAGCTGATGGCATGCTGCCTGCCGCATTTAGATGTGGTGCTGCCGAATCTCTGTCCGTATCGACAGAGTGTTTACCATCGGTTAAGCGGCTCACCGCTGCCGACACAGCAAACTCCTCTGCTGGCTAACATTACTCTTTCACTGCCAGGGTGGCGGGATCGCACTGAGCATATTTAGATTTCTCAGTTGTGCTGGTATTGTTCTAGCAGTGGATTGCTGACAGGGATTTCATTGCGGGATGTGTACAACATTGTACTATTCCTGTGGCTTTTGGATGGATGCTGGCATCACACATCTGATGTGTTTTGTCTAATTGTTTTTGTCTGCATACCACCCTTTAAAACATACTCCATTTCAGAACAAGATCCTTTGCTATTTCACTGCAGGAAAAGATTATCAAGCAGAACTTTTGTCAATGAAGTTAATTATTTTTTTGCTTTCTTTGTTTCTTGTCCCATTTTTCCTTTCATGTATTTTCTTGTGGGGCATAACATGTATTTCATTGTTTTTTGGATAATGGCATGGAGGAGAAGTTCCCATTTTACAGAGGGAGAATTGACATTCATGGTTGATGAAATTATTAGAGTAGAGCTACCGTTGTTTGGAGCCCAACTCCAAAATACAACTGCAGCCTAGAAAAGGCAAATGTGGACCAGAATAGTTGACATAGTGAATGCTATAGCATATAACTTGTGAACACAGGAGGAAATTAGGCAGAGGTGGAACAACCTGAGGGGGAGAGTGTATTCCCTGGCCTCCAAGTGTAACCTGGAGGCCCAGGCAACTGGTTGTGGTTCTCCCAGCCCCCAACAACTTTTTCATGGGAGCAGAAGGTCTTGCAGATCCTGCATCCTGAAGGCGTGACAGCAATCACTGGTGGAGTGGAGATTAGTAAATTATACTTTTGAATGTGTCACTAAACCTAAATGTCGTTTTTGCTTTTTATTTAGGTGTTGCTAATGTGTTTTGCACTTTTTGGAAAGTTAGAAACCTATATATATATCTATCATTTTTCTATGTCTTGGTTGATTGTTTGAATGTATTTTCTTGTATTTAAGATTATAAGTTTCAATCTCCATTACATTTGACATGTTGTCATGGTGATTGTAAGTGTTTTTACACAAAATAATATATTTCAAATATGTATTTAATATTGTAAATGACTGTTTTATTTTTACTGCATATTCACACTAGGTATCTTTAATTTGCAATTGTGCAAGTATTGTTAATGTTTAATTGAAATGACTACCATGATACCTTATTTTAGGTTTGTGAAAATAATACTGCAATGTCATCTTGCTCATTTCCTCTTTTCTATCATACTTTTCACATGTTAAAGTGTTATCTTCTTTTTTTTTATCCTCATTCGCCTTCTCGCCACCCATTACTAACAACGAGGCCACCACTGGGCTTTTTATCTCATGTGCCGGTAGGAGGAAAGAAGCATACATTCATCAAAAAGGGAGGGATGAGGAAACTTGTCCCATTCGATTCCCCAGGGATAGAGTTTAGATTAATCAAAGAGAAGGAGACACTTGTATCTACACGAACCATTGGTTCAAATTGACAACCCTCATAGACGCTGAAGATTTAGACGTTGCGGTATATTTGTTTCTTCCGCCCCTCATCAAGCGTCATGGCATAGTCATTGGGTAGTCAAAAGGTTTGGTATGCCGGCCTCACCCGAGGCACCTCTGGGACAGTGTAGAAGTGTCCAGAGACCAACAATTGTACCTCCAAATGGAAGGGAACGCAAGGTCGAACTATGAGGGAAATATTAAAAACAGTTAGCACACCTCAAGCAATTTATTCGGGAAGGTGAGAACTGTTGACTAAAAGAATAGGGTATGTTCGGTAATCGAGTGACTAGATTACCATATACAATTAGTAGTTAAAAGTCGACATGTTTCAGCTCCTTATGGCCCAGCCGGGTCTGTGGAGCTTTCGTCAGGACAAAAACAAAGCAAAATGTACTTACACAACTTGTGCAGTATTCATGTGTTTAAGTACTCACAGATTCATTTCCCTGTATTTTGGATACATAAAACACAACATCATATGATTCATATATGTGACATCGGCATACTGGACTGGCCACATGCGTCGCAGTCTGTGACATCTTATTCTATTTAGAATGTGCCAAATTGTAAAATGTGCGTGAAAATGCATGCACACATACTCTCTATGAGTGATGAAAAAGTGGGTAAAGAAACAGGTTAGAGTCTCAGTCAGAAACGATCAATTCTTTTTGGAATTCACAGAATTAAAGCGACCACTAGCAAGCAGGCAACCTTAGTATAGTAACACTGGTGTGATTTTGAAGGAGCGCTAGCAGTGTAATTGGCATTAGGATTCAATAAACACTATCTCAGTATCTTTTTAGTGCTCAGTTCGGAGGGCAGGCTGATGAATAAAGAGAAGACGCAAATGCATCTTCATGTCATTTGTCAAACACTCTGCACTTAATTACCTGAGTACACGGAGGAACATTCCTCTTCAGAGTGCTGAGAGTCAATGCAGAATTTACTGAAAACGATAAACACAATGAGAGTAGTCATGTTAGATTCGCGCCTGTTGGGTGTAATCATTAGTTCTGCTACAATTTCTTTTATGGCGCAAAAACTGGCTGTACGGTAGATTATCCCTTAAGGGCTGGGGGTGGTAGCTCAGGTACGACAACAAACTGTTTTTAGCAGTTGGCTTAGTATATGTCTTTGTTTCCAGTTTGCCGTTGTCACAGAAAAGCGTCAAATCTAAAAAGTCAATGTTTTTATTGCTCGCGGTAAACGTGAACTTCAGCCAACGGTCTTGTCTATTTAGCCAGTTAATGAACGTCTGCAGGTCTTTCCAACAATACAGACCTTGTCCATTTCTATGCTAGCTTGTCATAACAAGCTGCCTCTCCGCGCCTCGGCGCTTCCAGAGGCAGAGTCAGTACAAGCAACGAACGGACGAACATGCGGGTAAGTGAGAACCCTGCCGTGTGAATCCCGGGTGGGGCCCCTCCGTCTAACATGACTACTCTCATTGTGTTTATCGTTTTCAGTAAATTCTGCATTGACTCTCAGCACTCTGAAGAGGAATGTTCCTCCGTGTACTCAGGTAATTAAGTGCAGAGTGTTTGACAAATGACATGAAGATGCATTTGCGTCTTCTCTTTATTCATCAGCCTGCCCTCCGAACTGAGCACTAAAAAGATACTGAGATAGTGTTTATTGAATCCTAATGCCAATTACACTGCTAGCGCTCCTTCAAAATCACACCAGTGTTACTATACTAAGGTTGCCTGCTTGCTAGTGGTCGCTTTAATTCTGTGAATTCCAAAAAGAATTGATCGTTTCTGACTGAGACTCTAACCTGTTTCTTTACCCACTTTTTCATCACTCATAGAGAGTATGTGTGCATGCATTTTCACGCACATTTTACAATTTGGCACATTCTAAATAGAATAAGATGTCACAGACTGCGACGCATGTGGCCAGTCCAGTATGCCGATGTCACATATATGAATCATATGATGTTGTGTTTTATGTATCCAAAATACAGGGAAATGAATCTGTGAGTACTTAAACACATGAATACTGCACAAGTTGTGTAAGTACATTTTGCTTTGTTTTTGTCCTGACGAAAGCTCCACAGACCCGGCTGGGCCATAAGGAGCTGAAACATGTCGACTTTTAACTACTAATTGTATATGGTAATCTAGTCACTCGATTACCGAACATACCCTATTCTTTTAGTCAACAGTTCTCACCTTCCCGAATAAATTGCTTGAGGTGTGCTAACTGTTTTTAATATTTCCCTCATAGTTCGACCTTGCGTTCCCTTCCATTTGGAGGTACAATTGTTGGTCTCTGGACACTTCTACACTGTCCCAGAGGTGCCTCGGGTGAGGCCGGCATACCAAACCTTTTGACTACCCAATGACTATGCCATGACGCTTGATGAGGGGCGGAAGAAACAAATATACCGCAACGTCTAAATCTTCAGCGTCTATGAGGGTTGTCAATTTGAACCAATGGTTCGTGTAGATACAAGTGTCTCCTTCGGAAAGAAGCATACGCCTCACTTGTTATTGAGATATACATTCAGTCTGAGCATGACCACCGAACCAAACCAGTCCTTCTCAACAAGTGCCGCCACCTCATCCTCTGATAACGACCTGGATTCAAAAGAAATAACTACCAGCGAGATAGGCGGAGGCTTAATCATTGGACTTTTTCTTATTTGTTCCCCACATTCCCCGGCAGCTACCTCACCCAAAACGAGAAAGAAAGGGTGCCCAGAAACCTAGTCTTTTTCTTGTGTGATCTGAAATATCCAGCTTAGCTATATATCTTATCTCCAATATCCAGTCCATTACTTTAGGAGAAAGCGGCGAGACCCACATTTTGCACAACTCTCTGCGGGCTAACAAAATAGCATAAAAAATAAGTTTGGCATTATCATCCAAGCTTTTTCCCTCTAGGTCATATCTCCCCGTTATTACTAGTTCGAGGCTTACCTCAATCTGCAGGTTCAGAGCTTAGGACAGACAGCTACTTACGTCCAGCCAGAATTGTCTTATATTCAGACAAGACACAAACATGTGTAGGTCATCTGCGTTGGGGGTCTTGCACTTAGGACATTTCACCACACCACCCGCTTTAAATTTCGAAAGTCTGCGAGGTGACCAGTACGCCCTGTGAATCGTAAACAGATGGTTTCGTCTTAAGTTTGCAGGTTCGACTATTTTATACAGCATAGCCATTGTTACTTGCCATTGGTTCTCCGTCGCTATCTTCGGCAAGCATTCATTCCACAGAACCACCGGAAGCAGGAAAGGACCATCCTCCAACTCCAATATCATCCAGTACCACATGGCGACCTCCTTCTTAAAGACCCCCTCTGAACCGAGCTTTATTTCAAAGTAATTTTGAACACCAATTATATTATCTGAATTACTGGCCCAACTCTGAATCCCCAAATTTTCTGACAATGTCCCCAAGAAATCAATTTACCCTCCGGGAACAAGTCCTTCCACCTCTGAAGTAGACCCGCCCTCTTTAAAAGAAGAGCCAGAGCATCATTTGTCCACGGCGGAGACCCTGGAGCGTCCCACAGCGGAGCCATATAACTATAATACGGCAGTTTTAATAGCTTCCTTATCTTGAACCAGATCTCCGCCAGATCTCGGAGTACCTTGAGTCTGACCTGTTTAAAAAATTTGGGGTCAGCAAATTTTTAGAGAAAACCATGATCCTTATTAACCACAGCTTTTAAGCATCACACAAAAAAGTCCTCCAATCGCTGACGAGGTTGGGGTACCCAACAACATCCTACAATTTGTCAAACAAAAGGCCCACGAGTAAATGTGGAAGTCCGGGGCCGCTAAACCTCCCCTACTGACTCTCCTCCTTAACTTTTTCCAGGAGAGGCGCGACCCCTTTGACGCCCATATAAATGAGGCTATCTCGCTCTGTAGCTTAACGAGCCACTCCTTCTTAAACCCAAGGGGGATAGTCTCAAACAAAAACGTAACCTTTGGCAGGATCAACATCTTCATCAGAATTGTACGGCCATACAAAGACAATGGCAAATGCATCCAACCCTTAAGAGTAGCAGAAATTTCTTTTTTTTATCTTGAAGAAATTAACTTTAGCAAGCTCCCCAATATTATGGGTGATCCTGACGCCCAAGTATCTCATTTCTGTCTTGCTAGCTATCCCTTCTATGTTTAAGTTCCAAGTCATAATCTCGGTTTTATCCTGATTTATCTCGTAACCTGAGACAGTCCCAAATTCTTTAGTCAGCTCTACGAGACCCTCCAATGACTCTCTCTATGATGCCTATAAGAGAAAAAGTTAGCTCTTTCAAAAACCGCCCCTTAATAAAACCTTTTTGGTCTTGATGAATCAACTTTGGGATGACCCTACTTAGTCCATCTGCCATTATTTGTGAGAAAAATGTATAATTGCAATTTAATAGCAATATAGGTCTATATTATTCCATGTATCTAGGTGACTTTCCTGACTTAGGTATTAGAGAAATTGTTGCCTCATTCCAAGAGCAGCCTCACCAATAAATATTTCATTGAACAGTTGACACAGTATAGGAGCCATTACCTCTATCAGCACTTTATATACTTCGACCGGAAGCCCGTCCGGCCCTGGGGCCTTTCCCCTCTTACTCTCTCTAATGACCCTTACCACTTCTGCTTGGGATATTTCGTTATTTAACACCCCCACTAGGTCACTTGAGAGTGGTTCCATATATTGTAGACACCCCTCAATCTCCGAAAACCTTGGGCAGAGATCTTCCATGTATACTTTCAGAAAAAACTCATGAAAATCTTCCGCTATTCCCTTACTGTCAGTTACAATGACACCAGAATCTACCTTTTTAACTTCTTTAATTTGATTCCGTACTTGATCCCTTTTTGCTTTCCACGCTAAAAACTTACTGCACCCTTCTCCATAAGAAAAGTGGGCCAACTGACTGACTTCCCATTTTTCCTTAACCCTCTGTGACAACACTGTTGTTAGTTCCAACTTCAATTCAAACAGCTTATTCATTGCCTCCTCATTTGTTGTGTGGCTCCCCTACCTTAGTATTTTAGCTTCCCACAAATGGATTTCCTCCTCCAGATCCAAAACCTTCCTATGATACGTCCTTCTCTTCTTAGCACCCTGAGCGCCGAATCTCCCTCTTAAAAAGGCCTTACAGGTGTCCCACACCATCTCCAGCTTAGCTGACCCTACATTTTTTTCAAAAAACACCTGGATTTCATCCGTAAGAACTTCTAAATAGTCATGTTAAAGTGTTATGTATTTATCAATCTTTTATTTTTATTTATTTATTTATTAAAGTTTTGTATAGCGCTAGCTGGACCCGGAGGTATCAGAGTGCTTCACAGCATGTACAAGTTATAAGCAAACAATATCTGAACGGAAAAAAGGAACAAAGAAGAAAATACAGACAAAGCATCTTTGGTTAAGTAAATCAGCTTCAGAATGACAACAGTACCGGAGCGTGATTCCCGGAGTAGGGAAATCAATATAAGCCTTCTTCAGTCCATTCTAGGTTCATCTTGACGGTCGAGAGCGCTCTAGGAAGAGGGCTTTTAGAAGTATCTTGAATTTCGGGAAGGAAGGGGTCAGTCTGATGTGGGGAGGGATGGAGTTCCAAATTTTGGGTGCATTACCCGCGAAGGATTTCATTCTGGTTTTTTGTTTCCGAGCTCTTAGTGGGATGAGTAGAAGCGTGTTGGAGCTTCTGAGGTTTCTGGTCTGACCGGCCCTTTTGAGTTTGACGGCCAGATATTCCAGTTTGCCTGTGTGCAGGGCTTTATGGGTGAGACAGGCTGTGCGAAAGCTGGCTCGTTGGTCAATAGGAAGCCACTTCAGTTCCCTAAGTGCCGGAGAGATGTGCTCGAACTCTTTCGTTCCTGTGACCATTCTTGCTGCTGCATTGAGGGTCGTGGACAGGGGACCTAAGTGAGAACTTGCTGAACCGGTCAAGGTTGCGATTCCGTAATCGATTCTGGAAAGCACCAACGCCTGTGTGGCCAGTTTGAGATCTTTGGGAGGTAGGAATGGTTTTATTCTGTACAGGAGCTTCAGGTTTAGGAATGCGGATTTAGCGGCTTTTGAGATGTGTTTTTTCATGTCCAGTTTGGAGTCGAGGGTGATCCCTAGGGATTTCACAGAGTTCGTTGGCGTGAGAGCCCCATTGAGGGCGTCTAAGGCTTTGAGCCATTCTTCGATTTGCGGGTTTTTGTCTCTGTTTGAGATGAGAAGAACTTCTGTTTTCTCTTGGTTGAGTTTGAGGTGGTTCATTGAGAGCCATTGCTGGACCTCTTTGAGTGTGGCGTTTAGTCTGTGGATGTCTTCAATCAAAGTAGTTTCCAGGTAGAGTTGTGTATCGTCTGCGTATAGGTGGAAGGGAATGTTAGATTTCCTTAGAAGTGTGGTAAGGGGTTCCATATATACGTTGAAGAGTTGAGGAGAGAGAACTGATCCTTGAGGGACTCCTCTACTGACTGGCCGGGGGTCGGACTCGAAGTCGTTGATTTTTATTCTTTGTGAGCGGTTGTGGAAGAAGGAGGAGAACCATTTAAGTACCGTCCTTTCGATGCCCGCTCGCTCTTGGAGGGCTTTGAGGAGCAGGGAGTGGTCAACTGTATCGAATGCGGCTGATAGGTCAAGTAGGACGAGAAGGCTGCATTGGTCCGAGTCGAGGGACATGTGAAGATCGTCTAGGACGTTTAAGATTGCGGTTTCGGTGCTGCATCCCTTTCTGAATCCAGATTGGTGAGGGTCAAGTAGATTGATGTTCTCTAGGTGTTGGGTTAGCTGAGGGAGAACACATCGTTCGAGAATTTTAGATAGGAGCGGAAGGTTGGACACCGGTCTGAAGTTGTTCATGTCCTCAATGTCCAGACCAGGTTTTTTTAGTAGCGGCGTGACTTGGCCTACTTTGAGGCAGTCAGGAATGAGTCCCGTACTCAGTGAACTATTGATTATCTTGCACCAGATTGGGGCTAGGGTAAGCTTCAAGTCTTTCATCAGGTTCGAGGAGAGCTGCTCTAGGGAGTGGGATGAGGGTTTGGCGGCGGCTATCAGCTTGATTATCTCAACTTCCTGGATGGGGCGGAATGAGGACCAAAGCGTAGGAGGACTCACTGGAGGATTGCTTAATGATGCTAGTGTCGAGGTCCCCGTGAGAGACGCAGGGTCCGTGCTGAGAGCCCGATCAATTTTGGCGATTTTATCATTGAAAAAGCTAGCAAAGTTGTTACACAGCGATTTTGACGCCGTCATGTTGGAGGTTGCCGGTTTGGATGTTTGGCTCCTAATGATATTAAAGAGTTCGTTGGGGCGGTTTTTCGCTTTGTTTAGGGCCAGGCTGAAGAATGATGACTTTTTGTTCATGATGTGCTTATTATAGTTTCTGCGTGTTGCCTTAAGTTGATCGCGATGGAGGGAGGAGGGATTATTCCTCCAGGTTCTCTCAACAGTTCTGAGGTGTCTTCTTTCCTCGTTGATGTCAGTGGTGAACCAAGTCCTTGAGGGTGTTTTTCTAGGTTTTTTTTGTTTCAGGGGAGCCAGCTTGTCCAAGGAGAGTGTCAGGTTGGAGTGATAGAGGGAGGTTAGATCAGAGTTTGAGAGGTGCTCCACTTCGATTGGAAGGAGCGAGCTAAGCCCTCCCTCTAGTTTGTCTCGAGGGACTCTGGAAGTGTTCCTGACCCATTTAGGAGGAGCCAGAGTGGGGGGTTTGGGAAGGGCCTGATGTTTGATATGAAAAAGAATAATGTGGTGGTCGGACTAGTGGACAGGAATGATGTAGTCAATAGTGATTGATTTCTTGTCCGCGATGATTGCATCTAGGATTGCTCCTCGGTGGTGTGTTTCTTATAGGCAGTGTTGGAACAGACCGTGCTCTAGCAGGAGATCATTCAGAGATTGGATGAGTGGGTTTTTTGATTCATTCCATCTCAGGTTAAGGTCCCCCAGAATTAGGCTACTATCGTTGCTGAGAGCGCATTGGGTGATCAGGTCCTTGAGCTGTGCTCCAAATTCGTTGTGGTTACCGGGAGGATGGTACAGGAGATGGCAGTGAAGTGGGCTGTTAGTACTCGATTTGATGATGACCGATAGGCATTCGAAGGAATTATAAAGGCAAGAGGGATGTTCTGAAATGGAGAGGTCGCTCTTGTGAATGATAGCTACACCACCCCCTCTGTGCTCAGGTCTGTCTTTATGGATGATTGAGAAACCTGGAGGCACCAGCATGTCCATGTTGGAGAGAGACAGGGTATCAAGCCATGTTTCAGTGATGAAGGCCACATTCAGGTCGTGTGAGAGGATGGCTTCCGCTATTTCTGTAGCGTGTTTGGCAGCAGATCTGCTGTTGATGAGCATACAGTTGAGGTGAGGTTCATCATTAGGCTTCTGAGTGTCAGGGAGGGCCCTGGGTATAGAAGTTAGGTACTCTGGTGGTCTGGGGTGTCTGCGTTGGGGAGGGTCCCTTCCCATACCAGTAATAACTTGGATTGCGGATTTGGGTGAGGATGTTAGAGTCGGGGTTTGTGCTAAGGTGGGCGAAGTCGGAATCTGTAGATTAGGAGCTAGCTTGTGGAGGGGGATGGTAGGGTGGTCGTATGATGCGGCGAGTGTGGTCGCTTCCTGGTGGGAAAGGTTGGGGTCCGTTCTTTTGGGTCTCTCTGGTCGTGAATCCACCCAGGGTTTCCTAAGAGGGGGCGGGGGCTTGCGTGAGCCATGGTCTGGGTGGTGGGAGGTGAGTCAATTCGGTTAGTTTGTGAAGGAGAAAGGGGGTTAGTCAGGACTGGACAGGACTATTTAATGCTATGTTTTGAAATGTTTATAGGTTTAATGATGTATGTTGTCCTATCCTTGTTATTTCATTGAATTGATTTGATTTGTATCACAAATCCAAGCTTGTTGACCTTAAAATGTTAAGGTATGTAATTTTATATGTTGAATATAAGTGTACTTTACTCTGCCATGTGTATATGATGGCTAATGCAGATTTGTAACCTGCTAGGCCTTGGGATGGTGTGTTTCACAATTCTCCTCTCTTCTGTGTTGTGTTGAAACTTTGGTATATTTCATGTATACTTTCTATTTATTTTATTCATTTCAGGATTTTTTTTACCTGCTTTATTGAAGTTGTTTTGTGTGTTATTTAAGCTGTTTTCAAATTTATTATAATACCACTGAAAGGTACAATCAATAAAGTAATGTTCTTTTTCCTTTTAGCTTGCTTCTCTTTTAGTTTCAAGTTCATTTGATCTGTAATCCATACTATAGCAATATTATTTGTTTTTAATTCGTATTAGTTTGAACACCCAGAGTACTTGGACAACCATCTGTCACTGAGGATACTTCTTCTCTATATCAGGAACAAGACTTCTGTGAGGACTCCACTCCTGCAAGTCGGTATGACAAGGAGCTGCCTGGTCCATCTGATCTGCCTGGTAAAACTACTCCAGTGAGTCTGGCTCTGCCCACACCTACACCTACCACCCAATATCTTACAACACCTCAGCCTATGGATACCTCCACTTCCTGTGTCCAAGCCAACATCACCCCAATCGTGTGCCCTCCAGTCCTGGCTGCTGTTGATCCAACACCAACAGCCAGGAACTGAGGGCACTGGGTCAAGGCCACAGGGTAGTGGCGGTAGGGGTCATTGGAGGAAATCTGTGGGCCAGCATACTGAGGCCACGGGTTCACCCATTGACCAAGTCATGGGAAGCCTCCATCAGTACTAAGACATGATGGGCCAGGTCCTGACAGAGCTCCGGAAGTTGAAGCAGTTGCAGGGGGAGCACAATGTACAGATGGAAACTCTGAACTACAGTTTGGGGTCCCTGACTGGGGTGCTGCATGATATTTTTACTCATATATGCAGGGTTTTCCCAGCAACATCTTCATCTTTCTTTGGTCCAACAACTTCTAGGACAACTACGCTGCTTCAACCACAGAAAGGGAGGCCCTGCCACAAGAGAAAACACCTGCACCCAGCTCAGTCCCAGCAGCTGTGGATCCACCAGCCCCCCTCAGGAGGGGACGTTCATCCGAACCAGCAGGAGATGATGGCAAGACCTCCACCACCACTAGCAAGAGACGCAGAACCTAATTTCCTCTAGTGAGAGACTACAATTCAATCTGTAGACTAATTTCTGGCCTTTTACATGCCAGCTGTATTGTGGCTATTGGAATCCAAGCTATGTAGGCCCTTAAATATCAGTTTCATTCACCATGATTGAGTTAACATCTGTTTTAGTTCATTTGATTTTTTTGAATAAAAAATAAAATAACAAAAGCAGACTGGTGTAGTATTTTTTCTCAATTTGTTCACTTTTTGTAGTTCTATCATACATTTTAAAAATGTATATTGAAAAGATTGTTTATTCATGAATACATTCCATATAGGTAATGTTTCACATTTTTGAAAAGAGTACAAAATTAACAAAAAACATATATAACAGACTAGGATATGTTTTATTTGGAATAAAGAAATGTTACTCATATTCTCCTAATATATTATAACCCATGCATAATCCAAAATTATCATGCAATATTTTGTTTGACCGTTTCAAACCTTGCCACCATAGAAGAAAGGGAAATAACCCAAACAAATCTGATTAAATAGCCAAACTCTTGTTGATGGATGTCATCAGCTGGACCCAGATCTTCTGTCTAACAATAGGAAACGTACATCAATAGCATCTTTAGTGAAAATAATGGCAGTACTCCCTTTGGTGGCCACAGGATCATTCCAATATACTGTTTCAGTATCTTGTGGAATGTCACAACCAACCTTAAGAAGGTCATCCTTCAGTGATGAGACAAATCAACTGCTTCAGCCAGTTCCCACGAAATGAGGATTTTGCCAATGTGAAGGGAGATTTTTATGTCTCATGTCACCTACGACCTGTGGTTGGAGCAGATGATGGCACACTTAGTGCCACCACATGCCACAGAACAAGTGTGCTGTGATTCAGATTGTGAGGCAGGAAATCTGGCTCCAGCTGATGACATAAATCAATAATTGTTTGCCTTTTCAATCTGATTTTGTTTTTTTTAAATTAATTTAGAAATCAAGGCAATCATACATACATTAAAAGTCAATACAATCTGCAGCTGAATCTGCATCCTAGAATAACAAGACATGGTCGTATTTACATGTGTCATACTAACATTCCCGCATCCACAACCCCGTCCTCCCACCCCCCAGGACACAACTGCTCCACTACAGTGAGACATCATCCGTTTCAATTTCTGGCGGGTCACAGATATTACCTCTAAACTTATTCCATGCCCCCCATACTTTTCCTCACTTTTGAGGACAACCGCGATTAACAAAGACTGCTTTTTCCGCCGCCATCGCTTCATCCATATCCTTACACCATTTGTGGAGCGTAGGCAGTGCGTCCGATCCCCATAACATGGCAATATTACGTTTCGCCATCAACATCCCAAGCATGGCTCAATCTTGTTCCCGATGATTAAGATCATTGGGTTCCCACACATTTAGCAAGCAACGCCTCTGCTCCGGTAGGACCGAGATTTCTAGGGCCTGGGAAATAGTTCGCATTATTTTTGCCCAGTATGCCGCAACACAGGAACAGTCCCAAATGGTATGGTAAAACGTGCCTTCCTCCCCACAGCCACACAGGCAGTACTTGTGCTTTGCCGATCCTATTGCATGAAGTGTTGTCTTAGTGTAATATGTACGGTGTAACACTTTGAGTTGGACCAGTCAAAGCCTAGATGGTATTGCCGTCTCACATGGCGAGGCCAAAGCCTCCTGCCACTCCGAGTCGTCAAAGTTGCCCACCTCCTGGAACCAGGTCTGTCTCAGTCTAGATGTTGGGTCTGGCAGGTTATTGATTAGCTTACGGTACGTCAAGGACGTCGCCCTGTGTGTCATTTGTTCTGTCAGAAGTCTATCCTCCAATGGGGTGGCCTCCTGTAGGGAAGTGCCCAACGGTATGGCTGGGTGGAGTGCATGTCAGATTTGGAGATATCGAAATTTCTCAGTCTGGACCATGCAGTACTGTGTTTGTAGGTGCTCAAAATCGACCACCATCCCCTTTTTCCAGAGGTCCCCTACCGCAGAAAGCCCAATGTTGTCCCAGTTTTGGAATCCTTTACTTCTGCGGAGGCAACCCAGCCGTTGGGAGTCCCACAGTAGCGTAATTTGTGTGATCGTCCCCTTACATCGCAATCGGGCTTGCGCCTGATACCAAATATGTATTGTGTGTGCTGTAAGGCCAAGCAGTCCCGGGGGCCTACGATGTCTGTAAAGAGTTGCCAACAGTCCCTTCTCCTCCAAGATTTGTCTGTCTGCCTGATAAGCCGGCTCGTCCTGCGGGGTGTGCAACCAATAGTTAATTATTTTAAGATGCGCCACCCAGTAGTACAACTGAACATCTGGGAGTGCTCTCCCTCCATCGTACCAGCTGCGCACCAGCTTATCCTGCGCGATCCGCGCTGGCTTGGTTCCCCACAACAACCCGGACACCCCTGCTGATATGACCTTGAAGTAAGCTTGTGGGACTAAGAACGGTGTATTTTCGAGGACGTAGAGAAAACGCGGAAGCGCCATCATTTTATAAAGCGCCGCCCTCCCCAGAAGGGTGAGGGGGAGATTACCCCACACCACCACATCACGTTTAAATCGGTCTAATTGAGGCTTCAAATTCTTGGTATAAAACTCGGTGGAGTCAGACGTCACATATATGCCCAGGTATTTAAAGGCTTCTTCGGTAACTTGCAGTGAGCAGTCCGGGGGTAACAGCGGTGACGGTCCAGCCAGCACGTATAGAACAGACTTGGACCAATTTATCCTATATCCAGATACTCTACCAAACTTCTTGCATACATTCAGCAGCTCCAGGATGGAATTTGGACTTTCTAGGGGAAGTTAAATATAATAATACGTCGTCCGCATACAAGGATATGCAGTCTTCCCAGGCATCAGTCCAGCGGAGCCCTCTGATAGAGGGCTCCCATCGGAGCCAAGCGGCGAGTGACTCTAATATCAGCGCGAACAACAGGGGGGATAATGGACAACCCTGACGCGTACCTCGTGCAAGCGGGAAGTCTCTCGATATGTGCCCATTGGCCACAACATGCGCCATTGGTTTGTTGTAGAGCAAACAGATCCAGGCACAGAATTTAGGACCAAATCCCAAATGCTGCAGTGCTGCGTACAAATACAGCCAGAGAAAGGATCACTGCTGGCTCCTGACTATAGGAGCGCCTAGTTAATACTGCGTGCAATCTGCGCAGGTTGAGTGCCGTACTGCGGTGAGGCATTAAGCCAGACGGGTCTGGGCTTATCAGGGACGAAAGATGAGGGGTTAGCCGCATCGCCAATAACTTGACCAATATTTTTGGCTCTGCGTTAATTAAGGAGATTGGGCTGTAGGAGGTACAGTCCTCCGGCGGCTTGCCCTGTGTATGGATGACCACATCAATCTAAATTTTTGATGATATCCCATTCTTCCATGGTGGCAAAGTCTGGAAATGGCCAAAACACTTGAGGCTGTTTCCTCTCACTCTACCTGGGTTCATATGTCTGCATTAAGAAATTAATTTTTTTAATAACATTTGCAAATCTCCTTTTCATGATATATAACACAAATGTCATGTATTTGTAAATTATTAGGTTTCGTAACATAAGGGAGCAGAATATGCCGGACTTCAAGTTGGCCACAAGTTAAGAGAGCTCTGCCGGCTGTCTTTCTATCCTTCATATTCCTGGTGCCCAAAGCTACCACCTTGATTACCTTAGTGCCCTAACAGTCCCCTGCTCACGAGGACTGCCAATAACAGCAGAGGAAACACCCTCGGGGTGACCGCAGAGCTGTGGTGAGACTTGCGGCCTATCCTAGGCCTCCACACACAGTGGTGGATGAGGAGCTGGATACGGCTCTTGATTGCTAGTGGCCCTCAAGTGTGCTGGAGCCCCAGCTGCAATGGATCAGGATGAGTGAGGCTCGCAACCCAACTTGGAATGCACTGGGATCAGTGCCTTGTGAGCAGACTAGGGGCCGCAGCATTTCTATGCAGCGGCACCCTTGAGGGTTACATTGTGGCTGATTACTAAGAGACATATTGGTCCCCTAGTTCTGTCAGCGTGTTTGCCAATATTGAACGCACAGATGATTTATCTATACACTATCATTATTATTTAACTGAGAGAGCGCTATGCTTTACCTCACAGTTCTTTATGCATATTTGCCTAGAGTGAGAGTAGGGCAGTGTCCCTGTTACCCCTGGCTGTATCTTTGTTTCACTAATGTATATCTATAGGAAGAAAACCACGCTGTCACCAGTGACATAGCTGCCCACGGTTTTTCAGTGTCATACTGGGTGAATTGGGAAATTGGCTACGTTAGTTTTATCATGCATTTAATTTTCCTTTGTTTCCCTCACAGTCATAGATGTTAGAGGGAGATTTATTACGGGGCAAACAGACAATGGGCTGAGCACAGTGCTCTGAGAGCCTGCAGGGAATGAGCGAGGGAGTGAGTTAGGGACAATAGGGGCACCTTAATTTGTACCAGGGTGTCCAGGAACGCTTGCTCTAAAAATAGAGAAAATGGATATGTGAGCCATGGAAACTGAGGCTGAAAGTTTAACAGTTTTATTAAGAAGATGCAACTTAAAGAAACTTCAATATAAAGGCATAAAAATCACATCAGTTCTGAATCCAGGGCTCCGTATTCTCAGACAGCCACTTGGATCAAATTGCATTTACTGAAGATTGCATTTACTGAATGGAACCTTTTGAACAGTTAGAGAGAGAGTCTAAGCCTTAAAGACACATTGAGTGTAAACCATAAAGACTTAAAGACACATTTATAAGTTGAGGTAAAATACATTAAAAAAGCAAAGCACATTTCATCTGGGAATACTCACATCTCCCTATAAGTGACAAATCCTGAAAATACAATATAAACACTTTTAAATGTAACCACGTTCCGTCTGGAACAAAGTGTGCTCACTGATGAAGACGGGTGAGTGCGTCCACTCACTGATAACACACTATAAGGGAAGCCCTGAAGTATTAGGCCTCCATATTTATTTCTTTGGTCCTGACGAAGGCCATAGACCTGTGGGGGCTGTTCCAGGCCAAAACATATTGATCCGAACACTAGGTGTTGTGGATCAGTGACTCATTCACTAAACACTGCTTTGTTTTTATACTTATCCCAATCCTACTCTTTTCCACCAATAAAGATTCACCTATAGGATAGGAGATCATTTTAATCCACTCACCACTGTCAACATCCAGACAGTCTCCCTCCTGGTGGAGGTTTTGGTGTCACTTATATGGGACCATCAAGTGACAAGACCGGATGATGACGCTATCTACCAAACCACCCTGAGCGGAGATTACATACACCGCAGTCTGTGAACATGTGGTTGAGGGTCTCCGAGACAAAACGTTCTGAGACTCTGGTTTTGAAACTTGTGTGGTTCATTCCCCCCTTTCTGCTAGATAACCACACCCCATAGTCAGCATGAGTTATAATGTGGTTTGGCCGGCAAAGAGCACTTTAGCTGGTAACATCCCCTCCCATGTGTGTTCCACTTACTGTTGTATGTCAGTTGTTTTTTTTATATGGGTTGACAGGGAGGGCTGGGGAGGCATCTATAAATGCTATGCAAGTTGTGGGATTCCATAGCTTGGGAGGGTTTTCTGTTATACCTGCTTCTTTTTAGTTGTTTGTGAAAAATGTGAAATGTGCTGTATGGTTGGGTTTGGTTGATGCTTTCGACTGGAAGCAGTACAATTACTGACATAGACCAAACAGAGGCTGGCTCTCCTGCACCCATATTGATTAGATTTATCACATGGAATGTCAGAGGCCTAAATGATAGGAGGAAAATACAAAAGGTAGTGGTGGATCATAATAGACACAAGATAGATGTAGCAGTAATACAAGAAACACACCTGGCCCGGGGTTCCTTACACAACTAAGGATGCAGAGCATTTGTTATGCTGCAAGTTTCACCTCTCATGGTTGCAGGGTCCTCATTTGGGTGGCTCATGGCTCTGGTATCCGATTACAGGAAACCTGTGTGGACCCTGGGGGCAGGTTTGTAGTGGCCTGTTATAAAAAAGTGGACTTGGCTGTAGCTTTGGGGAGGTGATTTTAATTGTGTACTAAACCCAGACCGTGATCTTTCAAGGGGGACCCCCTTCTGCCCATCTGCTGCGGCACAGGGGCTCCTCAAGATCGTGGATCGAGTGTGTCTTCTGGATATATGGAGACCTCAGTACCCTACTGGTCCCGGATTCACGCACTGTTCCAAACCCACAAAATCCATACATGTATATGTTTCTGGTCAGTATCACGGGGTTTGGCCTCTCTGGTACTCTGATGTGAGCTGCTCCTGTGAACCTACACGGATCACTCACCAGTGGTGCTGGAACTTAAACTCCAAGATCAGTGGAACACTGACTTTACCTGGCGCTTTTCACCCTACTCCTTGCTGGACTCAGCCTTCAAGGCTGAGATAGCCCAAAATATTGAGGAATACTGTCATAATAATATCGGAACAGTGATTAGCTTCGCAACCATTTGGTAGGCTTTCAAGGCTTATATCAGAGGCATCACAATATCCAAACATGCAGGTGGTCTTAGATCACTTTTAGATGATTTATCGCATCTAGAAAAGGAAATTCGTGAACTGGAGAAGCCAGATCACAGCTGAGGAAAGCTTGCTTGGTGAAATGAAAGCTAAGATAGAGGAATTCCATGACACTGCTAACAGTGAGGTTAAACTTCTGGCAAATATGCTACAGCGTGCATATATGGGGAAGGGGAATGCCCAGGAGCTACACTAGCAGCATTGATGAGACCTAAAAGAGAATCCAAAGTGGTATTAGAATACAAGATTCATGGGGACGACCACTAAGTAGCACTGAACATGTCGCTGGCAGGTTCCATCAGTATTATTTGTATCTTTACTGATCTCGCACCCATATGATGAAGAGGTAACTGCCGATTGCCTAGCACATATAGCCATGACATAGCTCACCAATGAGCATAGGGAATGCTTGATGGCACCACTACAGTCAACAGAAATCGATGCTGCACTTAAAAATATGCAGCCGGGCAAGGCGTTGGGTACAGATGGCCTTGCCGTGGCCTTCTATATAGCCTATAAAGACTCGCTGATCCCACTTTTTTTTATTAAACTTCTTTTTATTGTATAATAAATGGCACATTTAGATCATTCATTAGCATTATGACTTTGCATACAATTGCTCTTATACAATATCTGCAGCCTTTCTTTAAAACGTTACTTTGGTGCTCATGTGTTTCATCATTGTAGTTTTGTCTCATTACAACTTTAATATCCATTGCCTTATACTACTTTTTGTTCTTGAAGCATTGTTGGTAAAGCACATATACCTCCTCTATAGGTGTTCCATGCCCCCCACAGTCGTATCCACTTTTTCGGGCAGCCTCTACGCACATATACAGCCTTTTCTGCCACCATGGCCATGTCCATATCTTTGCACCATTCAGTGAGTGTGGGAGTGGTGGATGCTCCCCAATGTTTAGCGATGTTCCTCTTAGTCAACATCATTCCCAGTGTTGCACACGTCTGCCTTGTGGAGTTAAGGTCTGTTGCTTCCCAAATGGCTGATACCACATTTGATGGTTTTATTTGAGGAAAAGGTAAAGAAGGGCACTATGCCACCTACTATGCGAGACGCCCTAATAGTCACTTTGCTGATGCCTGGGAAACAACCAAATCTCTGCCCTTCATTTAGGCCTCTGTCGGTATTGAATGTGAATACTAAACTGTACGCCAAGGTAGTAGCCAAAAGAATGGCATTGATACTGTCTGTGGTGGTGTGCGCGGAGCAGGATGACCTCGTTCCGGGGTGCAGCATTTCATACAATTTAAGAACACTATTTGGCATCATCCATCACGTGAATCCGGGGATCAAGGCAGTTGCTGGTTTTCTTGAAGCTGAAAAGGCGTTCAACTCTTTTGAGTTGGGATTCATGTTGGTAGTCCTACACCGCAATGGTGTGGGAGAGGTGTTCCTGCAACACATCCAAGTATTATATGCTGAACCCACTGCCTTGATTAGTGTGAGCAGTGTTGCGTCGGCTCAAATAGAAATTACTAGGGGCTTGTGGCAAGGTTGCTCTTTATCGCCCCTGTTGTATGCACTGGTGGTGGAACCCCCGGCGTGCACGCTGTGTGAGTATCATGGGCATAGAGGATTGTGATTTCCTGGTTACACCGTTATTATCTCAGCATATGCTGACGATACACTGCTCTATATTCGTAGACCCGAGAGTAATCTCAAACCTGTACTTAGAGAGGTATTCCGATTTGGGAACTTTAGGGATTACAGGTAAATTGGGATAGTTGCAGTGGATGATGTACGCTATCTTGGGATACAGGTAGATATTGATCCAGCAGTAGTATTCTTTGATAACTATGGGAAAGCGATACAAAAACTAGCGGATGACGTAGAATGCTGGATTAAATGACCATTGTCCTTGATAGAGCGTGTTGCCATCATGAAGATGAAAGTACACTCCAGATTTCTATTCATATTTCAACATATTCCAATGCTTCCGCCACACACTGTGTTTGATAGGTTGTGCTCTTTGCTGATAAGACTGGCATGGGCGGGTAAACAGCCAAGAGTAAAATGTGAAGTTCTAACCTTGCTGCTGACATGGGCGGCCTGGGCACCCTGGATCTTGAGATGTAGTATGGAGCTGCACAGGGCATGCAATTTGAAAAACAGGGGACCCCTACGCGAATAGGTTTGCTATAGGTAGGGTAATAACAATTTTGAAAAGAACTTATAGCAAACAAATAATAACATGCCAAAACCTCTCATTCATACACTAGTGTATATAGCTACGACAATCACGCAATCCTATATGTTTATAGTGGCAAAGAGATGTATATTTTGATTTTCAAAAACCTTTTTATTTCATATCAATAATAATCTGATTCTTTTAATTGTCCTATATAGACTTTACAAATGGATGGTTATAATACAAAATTCAATATTACGTTTTCTAAAGGTATATACATTTAAGAAAAACATGAAAACATAAACACATATCACAAAAAACCAAAAAGACAGGTCGGTCAATAGTCTATTGTAGTAGGCAAAAGCGGTGAATTTTGACTACGCGCGTTTCGGCATTCTGCCTTCATCGGGTGACCGTCATTCGCGTGTATACTGTACAGGACAACAAACTACAAAAAATACAAAGCATAAGTATATTTATATTAGAGATTTAAAAAGTCGTAGCATAATGATATTTACAGTTTCCAATTCGAGAGGGTATAGGTCATTATTTACATACAAATATATATACATTATTTACATAAAGCAGCTCATGACATGAATTGAAATTACCCTTATGTATACTCCAGGGGGTGACAGTGTTTCTATCTACTTATATACATGAATGTCGGTCGATCTAGTATATACGTTCGCTCTCAATTCATACGGGCCATATCAACATGATGGATGTAACTTATTTAGTATGTAAACTTTACAAAAAACATATCGATCTTGTATGAGAGTCTCGGATTTACAGTGACTAGCCCTACATTTTAAGCCAATACAGCTGATGGCACAAATATAACATTTCAGCCTCGATTATGGTCAGCCCACATTTCATATTTTTCAGTTTTGCAAGCAGCTCAAAATATATCTCTATATACTCTATATACTCAGGTATAAATTCTGCATTTGGACACATTTCATTGCTGACCCCTGATTGGTATGGCCCATAGATAAGTCTATACGATCCTGATGAATGAAAAACCTGCTGTATCTCTTTCTGTAACGATCCAAATTCTGCATTTGGACACATTTCATATCAGACCATTGTATAGGAAAAACTCATGGATATAGTCTCCTGTATATACCCAGAATGGGTCTATAACTTCGTGGTGATTAAAGACTTCCTCGTTGTTATTTTCTACGCATATTTTAAGGTATGGCCAAGTCACTAAGAGCAGTAGCATAGGTATATATAATTTAAACATTTAAAGATCACCAACCTTTTGTAATATCGGTATGTTGATAATGGTGAGATTTTTTATTGAGGGCCCACATCTATTTTCATCAATCAAGTCAGCGCACGTGTAGTACTAGTACTAGTTTCTAAATGAAGTGAGATAACGAATACACAATTATTGATGTGTCCTATTTAAGGAAATATTATACTTCAAATTATAGCCTTAGAATTCCAGTAAAGAAGTTGATGTGACCTATGTAGGGAATTATTATCCTTCCATTTTTTGCCTTTTAATTACAATAGAGTGTATTTGGTCTAGATAATGAGGGAATTTACCCATTAGTCGCTATTTTACTTAAACGTACGAATTCTTATGGATCCACGTACATGGTTACCGTTTTCATAGTTGTTTGTACGGAATACACAGGATTTTGAGACCCAATCTGTGGTCGAGATGCTTGTTCCAAATATATTCAAGGACTATACTCAGCGGCCCATGAGTGGTATCAATGTCTGTATCAGAAGGGAAATATAATTACATATACACCATTCATCAGGATCGTATAGACTTATCTATGGGCCATACCAATCAGGGGTCAGCAATGAAATGTGTCCAAATGCAGAATTTATACCTGAGTATATAGAGTATATAGAGATATATTTTGAGCTGCGTGCAAAACTGAAAAATATGAAATGTGGGCTGACCATAATCGAGGCTGAAATGTTATATTTGTGCCATCAGCTGTATTGGCTTAAAATGTAGGGCTAGTCACTGTAAATCCGAGACTCTCATACAAGATCGATATGTTTTTTGTAAAGTTTACATACTAACGGCCTCATGTGATCTGCTGGCTAAGTAAAAATAAGTTACATCCATCATGTTGATATGGCCCGTATGAATTGAGAGCGAACGTATATACTAGATCGACCGACATTCATGTATATAAGTAGATAGAAACACTGTCACCCCCTGGAGTATACATATGGGTAATTTCAATTCATGTCATGAGCTGCTTTATGTAAATAATGTATATATATTTGTATGTAAATAATGACCTATACCCTCTCGAATTGGAAACTGTAAATATCATTATGCTACGACTTTTTAAATCTCTAATATAAATATATTTATGCTTTGTATTTTTTGTAGTTTGTTGTCCTGTACAGTATACACGTGAATGACGGTCACCTGATGAAGGCAGAATGCCGAAACGCGCGTAGTCAAAATTCACCGCTTTTGCCTACTACAATAGACTATTGACCGACCTGTCTTTTTGGTTTTTTGTGATATGTGTTTGTTTTCATGTTTTTCTTAAATGTATATACCTTTAGAAAACGTAATATTGAATTTTGTATTATAACCATCCATTTGTAAAGTCTATATAGGACAATTAAAAGAATCAGATTATTATTGATATGAAATAAAAAGGTTTTTGAAAATCAAAATATACATCTCTTTGCCACTATAAACATATAGGATTGCGTGATTGTCGTAGCTATATACACTAGTGTATGAATGAGAGGTTTTGGCATGTTATTATTTGTTTGCTATAAGTTCTTTTCAAAAAAGCTGCACAGGGCATGTTCACACACTATTGGGTCCATGGCCTGCATGATTTACCACACCTTTATATCGAGAGGGAAGCTGCGGACCCACACTTATTCCCTGAGATACTGTTTCAAAACTCGTCCTGTCACCATAGCGTTCTTGACTCCTTAAATGTAACAGTGCAGGCCTCGTGAGGCCTATTGGAGAAATACGTGGGCTCCCTTTTATACTCACTGCACCTTCACTTAGACTGGTGCTCCTGGTTTCCCATGGGTCGGGAGAGAGATGTGGTGAGTGCCATGCAATCCATAGGGATCACCACAATGGGAATTTCTTTCAGGAAAGTAAGATGTATAACTGGGACGTGGTTCGGGAGAGAGTGGGCACGATGAAGGCTCTTATTCATTTTCATTACCACAGAGCAAGACATAAATGACAAGATCTGCTGGGTGATAATATGTTAGAACCCCTGGAAATACCGGCGCTGTCTGCCTTACTACAAGTGGATATTCCTACTAGATTGTTAACAAAATTGTATGTGTCCGCACAAGAAGCGCGCAGACGTGGTCTGAGAAAGGAACGACTAGATTGGCAAAGAGATTTAAGTAAGGGCATTGGCGATAAACACTGGCACTATTGCTGTTCCATAGTTATAACTGCCTCACTAAATGGAAGACACAGATTGATACACTTCAAGTACACACCTAAGTGTATACATCGGTATAGGTTACATGATGCATCGGACTGTTAGATGCGGAGAAAACGGTGTGGGATCTGCTTATGTTGCATGTTTTTTTTACTTGTGCACATGAATTGTGGCATATGGTTCTTGGTGAACTGGAGGCAACCACTGGTACATCATCAGAGATTGAGCCGGTGCTAGCACTGTTGAGCTATGACTGGGAGATGGATGGGTCGGCTAAGCGACTAGTCGCCATTGACCTGTTACTGGCCAGATGCCGGGTAGTAATGCGGTCGGTCCGTGGACCACTCCCTGCACTCAAGAAGTGGCATGCAGATATGCTTTATTGTAACACACAGTCAGATGTGTATAACAAATTGCTCCCTCCTCAGATTCGTCCCAGGAATTGCTGGGACCATTACCAGATTTATCTAGTTGGCAAGGAGACAGGAGAATCAGAGGGTGGAGCTGAAGTGATAAATGTCAATGCCTGATAATTGTGAACTGGTTTCCTTGTGCAATATAATGTTTTATCACCTCACAGGCAAGACTCTACACGTCCAATGGAATAAGAGTAACACTTTAAAAAGGTGATGATATCTTTGTGCTTAGTTAAACGCTATTAGTTATTCGTCTTTCCATTTTGTCTGTATTATCATTATGCTTTTTGAAGTATGGGATGTTGAGCTACTTACCTCGCTGTACACTATTATGGTCTCCAGACTGCATTGCTTACTGTGTCCAAGACTGTAATTATAATGAATGATGGCTGTAAACCAGCAAATATGTACTTTTCTTGAGAACCTCTTTACATGAAATATATTTTAAAAAATTAAAAAAGGGTTTCTTAACCTAATTTTACACAATACAAATCATTTTAAATAGCGGCCGCCTGACATCTCCATAAGGACATTTTCAATAAGACAGCTCTCTGCAGACGTTGACCGGGTAGTGGGTGTCAAACTCCATGATGGACACAGCCATAGCCTAACTTATGTCAAAGCAATGTACAAAAGCCAGTGGATTTGTACATCTACGTTGACAATTGCGTATGTTGTGGACATGTACACGGTGTTTCATAAAAAGCTCACTTGCCTCCTAATACTGCAAACAACGACAACACCACAACTTTTGCTACTGTTTCAGACCACTGGGAACCACGATGCCTGGAAAAGCAGGTGACCGGGCCCAGCCTTCTCATCAGAGGAGCTGGAGATGCTGGCTATGGAGATCCTGTCCCTGCACAGCTAGCTGTATGGCTCTGCAGACGAACAGGTATATTTCTAAAATGAAAATATTATTCCGACTAACTTGATTTATTTTTAAATACTGGCTAGAAGGTCCGTTTTAGTTCCTACGTGAAGTGTAGTGATTGAAGCAAAGTTTCTGTTCTTTTTAAATTAAATAGAGCAATCGTGGTGTATATTTTTAAATACATTATAATTAGACAACGCCATAACATTAGTAAGTGCTGTGTGTTTTACACTCTATATTTTATTCAGTGTGTATTTCCATGTATTTTTATTCAATAATTCCATGTGAAATCTACAAAATTAACATTATGTTAATGTGGAAAACACATTATATTTTCAATAGAAATTTACATATCTATATTCTTTTTTAACATACCAAATAATTTCGCTGAGCCTGCGCATGCGCTCTTCGGAGAGACATTTAGTAGGGGACTTTTCAAGGTGATACAGGCTGGCCTAGCGCTTGCGTTCAAGCGAGGTGCACGTGCGCAGCCACCATCTGTCTCCTCAGTCACGGGTCATTAAGTTGCTTGTTCCTTTCTTTCATGGCTCTTTAAGCCTTACAGCATGCTCCTCCACACCCTTGCTCTCTGCCTGCACTACCCTCTCACACGCAGCCCTCACTACTCCCTCCCACGCAGCCCTCCTCCTCTGTAGCAACCCCCTTCCCTGCCTAGCCTTTCCTCATGACCAACGCATAAACACAAAACACACACACAACCACAACCACACACACCCACCCACAGCCACACCCACAACCTTACACAACCACACGCAACCACAACCACACACACAACCACCCACCCACACACACAACCACACCCACCCACACACACAACCACACTGACACACACAACCACTCTCATACACAAAACTACACACACAGCCACGCACAACCACCCACAACCACCCACAACCACCCTCAACCACCCACACCCACACACCCACAAACAACCACACCCACAACTACACCCACAATCACACACAACGACTCACAACCACACACACAACTACACACCACCACACACACAACCACAAACACACCCACAACCACACACACAACCACACACACAACCACATACACAACCACACACACAACCACACACACAACCACACCCAACCACATAACCACACAACCACACCCACACCCAACACCACACCCACACACAACCACATCCACACACACTCACAACCACAAACAGACACACAAGCACACACAACCACACCCACAAACACACACACACACAACCACACACAACCACAACTGCACCCAACCACAACTACACACAACCACACACAACCACACACACACAACCACACACACCCACACCCACACACACAACCACACACACAACCACACACTACACCCACACCCACTCACACAAATACCCACAACCACACACACCCACCCACAATGACACAAACACAACCACACACACCCACCCACAGCCACACCCACAACCTTACACAACCACACGCAACCACAACCACACACACAACCACCCACCCACACACACAACCACACACACAACCACACTGACACACACAACCACTCTCATACACACAACTACACACACAGCCACGCACAACCACCCACAAACATCCACAACCACACCCACACACCCACAAACAACCACACCCACAACTACACCCACTACCACACACAACCACTCACAACCACACACACAACTACACACCACCACACACACAACCACAAACACACCCACACCCACAACCACACACACAACCACACACACAACCACATACACAACCACACACACAACCACACACAACCACACCCAACCACATAACCACACAACCACACAACCACACCCACAACCACACCCACACCCACACACAACCACATCCACAAACAGACACACAAGCACACACACAACCACACCCACAAACACACACACACAACCACACACAACCACAATTGCACCCAACCACAACTACACACAACCACTCACAACCACACACACAACTACACACCACCACACACACAAACACACACACACACACACAACCACACACACAACCACACACACAACCACACACACAACCACACACACAACCACACACAACCACACCCAACCACATAACCACACAACCACACCCACAACCACACCCACACCCACACACAACCACATCCACAAACAGACACACAAGCACACACACAACCACACCCACAAACACACACACACAACCACACACAACCACAACTGCACCCAACCACAACTACACACAACCACACACAACCACACACACACAACCAGACACACCCACACACACAACCACACACAACCACACACACAACCACACACTACACCCACAACCACACACACAAATACCCACAACCACACACACCCACACCCACCCACAATGACAGAAACACAACCACACACAACCACACCACACACACGCCCACAACCAAACCCACAACCACACACACACAACCACACACACCCACACCCACACAACCACACAACCAACCACACACACACAATCACACAACCACACACACACCCACACACAACTACACACACAACCACACACACAACCACACACACACAGAACCACATCCACAACGACCCAACCACAACCAACCACACACAACCACACACACAACTACACACACAACCACACACGACTACACATACAACCACACACACACACACACAGCTACACAGACAACCACACACACAACCATAACCACACACACAACACAACCAACCACACAACCATGCACACACACAACCACAACTACATCCACAACCACACATACAACCACAACCACACACACAACCACACAACCACACACACAATCACACTCTCAACCACAAACAAGCACACAACCACACACACAACCACACACAACCACACAACCACACACACCCACAAACACACCCACAACCACAAACACACACAAACCAACCACACACGCACACATAACCACACACACAACCACACACACACAACCATACACAAACACACACACAACCACAACTACACACAACCACACACAACCACACACACAACCACACACAACCACACACACAACACACACAACACCACACAAACACACACCACCACACACACCCACACACAACCACAACCACACACACACAACCATACACACACACTCACACACAACGACACACACAACCATGCACACAACCACACACACAACCATATCCAACCACAACCACACACAACCACACACACAACCACACACAACCACACACACACAACCACACGCAACCACACACACAACCACACACACAACCACACACAACCACACACACAACACCACACATACACACACCACCACACAACCACAACCACACACACACAACCATACACACACACTCACACACAACGACACACACAACCATGCACACAACCACACACACAACCATATCCAACCACAACCACCCACAACAATACACACAACCACACACACAAACACAACAACACACACACAACCACACATGCACAACCACACACGCACAACCACACACACTCACAACCACACAAGCTGACGAGCTTGTGGAGAGGCACCTGCGCTCCTGGAGAGGTACTGTGTCCTGAGAAGACTTTGGCACCCTGCTCAGCAACCCCAAATATTTTCATGCCTAATCTCTACTGATGACGGATAATAATCCAGAAACACGTGTTTAGAGATGGCCAGCATTGATCTGCACCAACCTGGTGAAACACTCAAAAGAACTTTTGTGCAAGTACACACGCTTGATGAACTGCATCCACCATAATGCTTAGGGGCGAACCCACTGGGAGGTGAAGCAGTGTGATCCCACATTTGTTTGCTGTTTAAAAGGCTCCCTCGAGCCGCTTTGAGCTGACACGCTCATGGAGAGGCACCTGCGCGCCTGGAGAGGTACTGTGTTCTGAGAAGACTTTGGCAGCCTGCTCAGCAACCCCAAATATTTTCATGCCTAATCTCTACTGATGACGGATAATAATCCAGAAACACGCGTTTTGAGATGGCCAGCATTGATCTGCACCAACCTGGTGAAACACTCAAAAGAACTTTTGTGCAGGTACACACACTTGATGAACTGCATCCACCATAATGCTTAGGGGTGAACCCGCTGGGAGGTGAAGCTGTGTGATCCCACATTTGTTTCCTGTTTAAAAGGCTCCCTCGAGCCGCTTTGAACTGACGAGCTCGTGGAGAGGCACCTCCGCGCCTGGAGAGGTACTGTGTCCTGAGAAGACTTTGGCAGCCTGATCAGCAACCCCAAATATTTTCATGCCTAATCTCTACTGATGACGGATAATAATCCAGAAACACATGTTTAGAGATGGCCAGCAGTGATCTGCACCAACCTGGTGAAACACTCAAAAGAACTTTTGTGCAAGTACACACGCTTGATGAACTGCATCCACCATAATGCTTAGGGGCGAACCCGCTGGGAGATGAAGCAGTGTGATCCCACATTTGTTAACTGTTTAAAAGGCTCCCTCTAGCCGCTTTGAGCTGACGAGCTCGTGGAGAGGCATCTGCGCGCCTGGAGAGGTACTGTGTCCTGAGAAGACTTTGGCAGCCTGCTCAGCAACCCCAAATATTTTCATGCCTAATCTCTACTGATGACGGATAATAATCCAGAAACACATGTTTAGAGATGGCCAGCAGTGATCTGCACCAACCTGGTGAAACACTCAAAAGAACTTTTGTGCAAGTGCACACGCTTGATGAACTGCATCCACCATAATGCTTAGGGGCAAACCCGCTGGGGGTGAAGCAGTGTGATCCCACATTTGTTTCCTGTTTAAAAGGCTCCCTCAAGCCGGTTTGAGCTGACAAGCTCGTGGAGAGGCACCTGCGCGCCTGGAGAGGTACTGTTTCATGAGAAAACTTTGGCAGCCTGCTCAGCAACCCCAAATATTTTCATGCCTAATCTCTATTGATGACGGATAATAATCCAGAAACACGTGTTTAGAGATGGCCAGCATTGATCTGCACCAACCTGGTGAAACACTCAAAAGAACTTTTGTGCAAGTACACACGCTTGATGAACTGCATCCACCATAATGCTTAGGGGCGAAACCCGCAGGGAGGTGAAGCAGTGTGATCCCAAATTTGTTTCCACACAAACAACCACAACCACACACACACAGCCACACACACACACACAACCACACACACAACCATATTCACACACTCACACACAACCACACAAACACAACCACACACGCACAACCACACACACAACCACACACAACTATACCCACAACCATACACACAACCACACGCATAAACACAACTACACACACGAACACAACCACACACAACCGCACACACACACACTCTCACAACACGCACAACCACACACACTCACAACCACACACACAACCACACACACACACAAACACACAAACAACCACAACCATACACACAACCACACACACAACCACGCACACACAACACCACTCCAGGGTGATTGTTCACACCATGGGTCTTGGAAGGGGGTGGTGGCTAGTAGGCACACTGCCGTCAAAGCCAAGCACCCGCTTGGTACCTGCTCTAACCCTTACTAACTGGACCCCGTTGACAATCACCTTCACTTGTTACTTAAACAACACTAACCTGCTCAGCAGTCATTCTGGCATTGAAGCACACCGGGGAGGCACTAGGCCTTCCTGGTGGGGCCCGATGATGAAGCATGTCACCAACTAGGTTGGTGAGTGAGGGCTTTCTAAAGAATCGAGTTTGATTCTCCATGCTTTCTCTTCTCCTGAGAAGGCACTCTTTCGTTGTTTTGACTATATGAACTGGGGGACCAAGAATGCTTCTTAGATTCCCTCTCTCTCTTTTTGGTATTTGACAAAGTAATGCAAAGCAGTGCTAGGCTCTGCTTTGCATTACTTTTCAGTAATTTCCCTGGCTAAACAAGTTTAGTGCTGGAAAGTAAATTGGGAAAAAAGCTTTTGCACCGATTTGTGTCACTTTTGTGATGCAGACATGGCGCAAAACCTTAGTAAATCTCTCCCATGGTCTCTGCAGCCCCTTTACCATACAGAATGTGGACATTTTTGCAAGACAGCCATATCCCTAGTGGTGAGCAGACCTTCAGGGGGTCTTGCGCTGTGGGTAAGAACCACTATCTCAGGCCTGTTGGCGGAGATTTTAGTGGACTCCCCTGACATCATATGCCTTAGCTTGGCTGCTCACTTGGATGTGATTACCTACTGGCGGTCGCCAGTAGGTATATATAGTTAGGATTTTTTCTCTATGGGTTTTTTGAAAATTCTATGTCTAATAACTTTGGCGTTTGTGGACGGAATTGGCTGAAACTTTCAGGAAAATGGAACATTTTGTTTCTGAGCAGCCCTTGAAAATTTGGGGGGGGTTCGTCAAGGGGGGGCTGAGAAAAAAGGGGGGTCCCAAAACGTGTTTTTAACATTGAGTTTTCCATAGGGCGGTTGGCCTCACTTTTAGCCCGAACGGCTGAATGGATTTGCACGAAACTTGGCAAAATTGTAGGGACTGGTAGCCCGATGTGCCTTTTGTAGGTCTCAATATATGTGCTACAGTGGATTTTGAGAAATTAACGTTTAAAAAAAGATATATATCTGTAACAGCGGACCGGGCAGCGCTCCAGGACGCGTACTTTTCGCGCAACGGAGCTTTGTGAAGCGAAGCTGATTGGTTCTCCGGCGTCTGTCAACATTCCAAACAGTCCGTAGCGGCCGCCATCTTGTCTCTCGGTAGGATCGAGAGACAAGAGGAGGCCAAAGCGAAGGGGCAAATGACCATAAGGGGGAATAGTAGATCCTCGCTGACCCCCTACGTTTGATGTGGAGGTTTTAAAAGGGCTCCGCGGGGCAAAAAAAAATAAATAATAATCGAACGGCTGAATGGATTTGCACGAAACTTGGCAAAATATTAGGGACTGGTAGCCCGATGTGCCTTTGCTAGGTCTCAATATATGTGCTCCAGTGGATTTTGAGAAATTAACGTTCAAAAAAAGATATATATCTGTAACAGCGCTCCGCTTCGCGTACTTTTCGCGTTACGGAGCTTTGCGAAGCTGATTGGTTCTCCGGCGTCTGTCAACATTCCAAACAGTCCGTAGCGGCCGCCATCTTGTCTCTCGGTAGGATTGAGAGACAAGAGGAGGCCAAAGCGAAGGGGGAAATGACCATAAGGGGGCATAGTAGATCCTTCCTGACCTCTTAGGTTTGATGTACCATTTTGTCAAGTTTGGTGTAATTCCGTTCAGCCATTCAGGCTGTAGACGTATGTAAATGTCCTATGGAAAATTGCATGGGGAAAACACATTTGAAAGTGTTGAAATTTAGAACCAATTAAAATGTTACTTTGGTTTTGTATTTGTGTGTGATGAAAGTTAATTGGTTATGTATATATGTCAAATGAGAGGAAACCACAGCCATTTTGTGATACTACTGTCTGAGGTACATTTGTGAGGAATTTTTGGTGGTGAATTTCTGGTGTTTGATTTACACAGTACTAACACTTCTGCTACTTTTAAAAAGGTGAGTTGTTAATTTGTAAGGGGAACTATGTTGTACACTTGAAGATAATTTGAAAAATGTTTTCTGTTATTTATTTGCAGTCCTTCTGTTATACTAAATACTTGATAAAGTTAGTTTTATATTATGTATTACTAAAAACGATAAATGAAAGTGATTATTTTTTTCTGCAATTTACAGCAAGCAATTTCAAAATAAAATGGCTCACAATGAAGAGACCGTGGCAATTTCTTTTGAATTGTCCACTACATTGATTGAAATTGAGAGCACCAATAATGAAATATTGTCACAAGGAGGACATGACTTGTATGATTCTATTAGATTGATTGAAATGGACAGCACCAAGAATGAAATATTGTCACAAGGAGATGACTTGAATGATTCCACTACATTGATTGAAATTGAGAGCACCAATAATGAAATATTGTCACAAGGAGGAGATGACTTGTATGATTCCATTAGATTGATTGAAATGGACAGCACCAATAATGAAATATTGTCACAAGGAGGAGATGACTTGAATGATTCCACTACATTGATTGAAATTGAGAGCACCAATAATGAAATATTGTCACGAGGAGATGACTTGAATGATTCCACTACATTGATTGAAATTGACAGCACCAATAATGAAATATTGTCACAAGGAGGAGATGACTTGAATGATTTTTTTGATCAATCTCTTGATGGCGAATTTATCGAGTGTTTGGAGACCATAGAGTTACAAGAATCATCATTGGAGACTTTTAATGAGGACATTGCTGATGAGGACATGTTACTAGTTCTTTCAAATTTAGAAAATTCTGAAGAATAAATTTATATTTAGAAATCAAAAATTGTTTGAGACATTATTCATTTTTATTTTTAATTTATGAGGTTGTAGCGAAGTGATTGTAGTATAAAATGAGACTTATAGTATAGAGTGCAACATTTTTATGTTACATGGTAAGTTTACTCATATTTACTTCCCTTCTGCCACTATATTATCTCCAATGTGTATTTGACATCTCTTCTTCATCTCCGGCCTCCTTTCTCTCACTGTGTGTCTCCGATGCATCTTATCGCTGCTATTTTGTGTAATTACAGAAGAGAGTAAAATAAAATAGTTCGGAACGTGAAAAGGGGGCAAAGTAGAGTACTCCTCACCCCCTAGGCCTTTTTAGGCGGTCCCAAAAGGATCAGTTTCTGCTTTCCTGAGAGATTATGGTATGAGTTCCATATACCACAATAACTTGCATTACAACATGCAAGATATCTATCTCCTATTACCAACTTTTGGAGATATTCGCGCTAAGCGCGAATATCTCCAAAAAGTAACACCTGCCCTGAGCAGTTCTTAGCCATGTTATCCAATGGGAGGTGGATAACATGGCTAAGAGCATTAGCTCGGTAATGCATGAATATCGCTGAGTTTTTAGCGATATTCATGCATTGCGGCCGTTTATTATCGCGTTTGCGATAAACCTTGATAATAGCAAGGTTTATCTTCGATAATTTCTGACGATGCTTAGTGGTAAAAAATTGGTTGGTAAGCATCGTTAGCGATAAATATCGCTTAACTTTGGTAATATGCCCCAACGTCTGTTAACGTTCGATTCGAAGGAAATGAGGAAGTGTTGAAAAACATTGTCTGCGCCATCTTGCCTTTTTTGAAATGCCACACTTTTGTCGTGCACGGCAGCCATTTTAGATGTCTTGACCAGACCCACTCTCTGCACGCTGTCGATTCGTAGCATGGCTCCTCACCCACGCAAGCATCTTCCCTAGGCACTGGTCACCACCGCTCTCTGTCTTATGCATGGGCAATAAACCTCCCCCCATCTGCGCTGCTCTTCCCTGAGAATCACACTCTGTGCCCGCCCGACACCTCCCTTTCGCCCTATTCACTACCGCACCCTCTGACACTCCTCTTTCTCTGTGTCCGATTGTCCAGGCTATCAGCTAGCCCTGCAGATGTAGTTTATGGCCCCAGCTGTAAAGAATCACCCCTCTTCAAAGGAGTTATAGTAGATCAAGGCCCACACCCGATGAGATCCGTCACACCACACGTGTTCCTACTATCTGAAAACCATCCTGTATTGTGATTGGGGAGGGGACCGAGCCTGAAGCGGAAGATTCCAGGAATGACTCTTTGTACATCAAAGTTTTTACAATTATGTGTCACATTAAAAATATATAGCACTCCAACAAAGTAGTAGGAATATAAAACTTTAATAACATATAAATATATACAAGAAAACAAAAACAGTAAAAACATTTAAACAACGAAGAGACCGTGGCAATTTCTTTTGAATTATCCAATAGATTTATTGAAATTGACAGCACCAATAATGAAATATTCTTGTCAGTAGCGGTCTGTTGTGCGAATAGTTCCAAGGCAGCAGAACGCGCTGAAATCTAGATGGCACGAAAGTGATGTCTAGTAAGTTGCCGCCCAGCAAAAAACGGCGTGGGGCGCCGCGGGGGTGAGTGAGTCCAGTAGGCACCACAGCTATTCTTACCGGCATTGCAGAGTTACTGCTGGGGACAATGCCTGTGCTGTAGCAGGGTCACAGCAGAAACAAAAAGGATTCTGTTGAAGATGTTGTTGGTTTTCAATTTGAAAACAGTTCTGGTGTCAACTGCTATGCTAATGTAGTGGTTAATGTTTTGTTTTCTCTAGAAAATGTAAAAGAGGGGGAGGCAGTCCAAAGTTCCGTTAAAAGGGCAAAGGAAAGGATCGGTGGTTTGAACTATCAGTCAAAAAGGGGAGGGGGTGCAATAATTTTTCCTACCGGGTCACACTGTGCTTTCACCGGAAGTGAGGTGTGCAGGATTCTAGTAATTCAAAGTGAGGCTGGCGCCAGCATGGGAGCGCCGACGTCCCGCGGATACAGTTTCGTCACTCCACGGGCGATCATGGCAGTCATTCCCCATCGGGGGTCGGAGACTCCCGCGGCTCCTCTAGAATCTTCAAGGTCGTGGAGGACTACGGTGGTGGAGTCAACCAGTGACCGGGCCATTTCTTTATGCTGGGCCCGCTCTTGCCAGGTCGACCGCCATTTTGAGAGTTCGGCAGCTACCGGCGATCGCGGGGTCACATGAGCGGACGGGCTCCACCCTGCCGGGCGAGACGTTGCAGCATGGCCACAGTGGAAGAACCCTTTTCCGGGCGCCTGGAGCGCTGAGGGTGCAGCTGGGAAGCCTCCACCTGGGGAGGCGGGAGAGGCCTGTTCGCACCGTCTCTCCCTCCCAGTGCACCCCACGGCGTCTCGCTTGAGATTTGTTATGGCCGGACCAGGCGATGAGGACGAGGGGGGGGGGGTCGGAGGCATGTGCAAGACATCCCCCCCCCAGTGTTGTCGCAGCCATTATAAAAGAAAGAAGTGTCCCGTCCGTCTTCGGGCCGGGCTTCCGGTGGATGTCGGCCGGACGCCCCTGGCTCTGGCCCCATGAACGGGTTTCTTGGTTTATCGGCTGCAGCCGGATCCCGTCGGCCTCGGCCCCCCGACCGTTGGTGGCCGGACCGGAAGAGCATGTGGCGGGACTACCTGCAACTCTCAAGGGCCACCGCGGCCGGACTGGGAGAGAGAGGGGAGGGTCGAGGAGACATTCCCCCCCCCTGCAACTGTTCAGCGTTGTAAAGGCAATCCCCTGGCCGGGTCCCGCTGGCCTCGGCCTCTCCTCCGGCTACACCCTACGTTAGGATCTCCTGGCCGAGGCGTGGCAGCAGGACCTGCCTTATATGGGCTGCTCCCGGCTGGGCGTAGCCGGAACCCTGCCCCACCTTGGAAGTTTCCAGAGTGGGGGCGGATGTTCTACTGACTTGCATTTTCCCTAGTCTATCGATTTTTTTGGCGTGGCAGGCGGTGGGACAGCGAGGGGTGATTTGGTTTCTCTTACTGTTTTTCTGGTCTCTCACCACTGGCATATTTTAACGTTTTCTTGTTTCTAGGACATTAATAGGTTTTATCATTACGTTATGTTATCGTTTCTTTGTTCGTTGTTTAATAAAAGTTCATGTTCATCAGTGGCCTACTGATTTTCGTTTTCCTATTTTTTTCTTTCCAGGTTGTTTCATGGTAAAGTTTCTGTTAACAGGATACAGTGATCACTTCGTTATTATTGCATATGTCCTTTTCACTAGGGGTGCTCTCTGGCCGGGCCAGATGACGTATCTCTAGTAAATGGTCCGGGTGAAAAAGGTGCATCAATCAGTGGGGAGTAGATAGGCATGACAGATTACAACGGGGGAGAAAGGTCCGCATTACGTACCCTTTCACTACTTGCAAAGATTTTCCTACGTTTATTTGCAAACAGGGAATACCTCCAAAAAGAACTAATTCCCAAACAGTCAATGTTCGGACAATCAATCAATCAATGAGGAATGAAATAGGTACGACGTGTTAAAGGCTTGCGTTACCTACCCTTCACTATCTGCAAAGGGAGAGAGAATATTCCTATTCTTCCTCGTTTGCAGGTAGAGAAGATCCTTAAGAGAATTAACTTCGAACAATTCAATGCTCGATTGAAACAATCAACAAGGGGTACTGTGAACACAAATGAACGCCGCTTATGTACATACGCATTGCTATTTTCAACAGGTTGTTCCTAATGTTTCTATTTTAGCGAGGTCAAAAAGAGATCCCATTAGTGGCCTACTGATTTTGCTCGATTCCTTTTGTTTTTTTACACGATTTTTCGCTATCTGCAAAGACTAAACAGAGTATTGCGACTCTGTGCTTGTTTGTAAATAGAGAATGAACCAAAGAGAACAATCAATCAAATGGAGAGAGAAGCAGGCACGACGGATTACAAAGGGGGCAAAGGGCTGCGTTAACTACCCTTCACTATCTGCAAAGAGAGAGTACTCCTAATAGAAATGAGGGGTGGGGGGCAGCATTCAAAGCAGATCAGTGTGCATAAACACGAAAATGTTTTTACTTACCACGTACTTGACATTCGACAGCTTATGATATTTGCTATTAAAAAACCATTGAAATTCACTGAAAAAACCATAGGTTATAGACCATATATAGTTAGGAATTAGCATTTACAAAACCTTGAAAATTCACTGAAAAAACCATAGGTTATACACCATATATAGTTAGGAATTAGCATTTAAAAAACCTTATTTTACTCACCCAAAACCATTGAAATTCCATATATAGTTAGTTGCACTAACTATATATCGCGCACCCGCAATCCACTGCTGATCATGTCACATATTACATCATTCATGACATGGTCAGTGACATCACTGATGACATCACTGATGACATCTCAAATGACATCACTGATGAGATCACTGATGACATCATCCAGTGACTGTGTGTTTCTGTAAAGTTTAAATATGTTTTACATATTGAAGAATGAGTAGATGTATAAGTGTCTGGACGAAGGATTTAGTAGGTGCATGACTGAATGTATGAGTGAGTGATTAAATGTGTCTCACTGAGTGCATGGGTTAGTGACTAAACTGTCTTAATTTGTGCATCATTATGTCTGTTGTTCTGTAAACTGCTGCATGTGTTGATCAGTAGCTATATGATTAACTATATGGGTTATTGATTGATTGTCCAAGTATTTGTATAGGAGACTGAGTGTGTGTGTGGCTGGCTGGGAGGTGTGTGACTCTGTGCAGATCAATGTGTACTTGTATCAATGATTGTATAAGAAAGTAAGTATGTGTTAGTATATGTTTGAAAATGTAAGGTGCTCTATGTTTAACTGTATAGACAAGAAAATGGAAGTGTGATTGATTCTTTACAGGACTGACTAGGTGTGTGAGTAACTCCATGGATGAGTGGCAGAGTGTAAGTGTCTGTATAGGTGTATGAGTGCATATGATAGTGTTGTAAAGATGAGTGATTGTATGTATGAATGATTGTATGGGTGAATGAGTGAATGTGTGTGTAGACGTAGGAATCAGTGAGTACGTATGTAGTAACTAGTATTGGTGTGTCAATGGTTTCAAAAATTATACTCTGTATTTAACACTGGGTGAAACAGAGGTTATATTAAAACGTGAGGAGATGCATTGTATTGTCACATGAATGATATCATCAGTGATGTGGTCATTGATGTCAAATGAGATGTCATCAGTGATGTCATCAGTGATGTCACTGACCATGTCATGAATGATGTAATATGTGACATGATCAGCAGTGGATTGCGGGTGCGCGATATATAGTTAGTGCAACTAACTATATATGGAATTTCAATGGTTTTGTGTGAGTAAAATAAGGTTTTTTAAATGCTAATTCCTAACTATATATGGTGTATAACCTATGGTTTTTTCAGTGAATATAATATATATATAATATACACTGCTGACCCACCAGGAATAACAAGGAATCTATTGTTGTTGATCGACCAAATCAGCATTCAGCTTTACTTCCAGCTACAGGAAAGAACATTTTGGGGGGCGATTTTAATTATAAATTTGAACCATTGTGTATAGATAGCCTTGCCTTGACAGCAGACGACTGGAGTTGGAAATTCCCTCCATTAAGAAATGGTCTCCCTTAGTAGCCCGAATCAACGCCCTTACTTTAAACCAGGGGCTTTGCGCCTGCAATGGCCGGTCAGTCTCAGATAAAATAACAACCACACATTTAATAGGGTGAAACATACTAGTTTAATTGATTACATAATGTTGTACAGTAAGCTTTGGCCATATTTGGTGGGTATGGTAGTCTTATCTCGATCAGAAAGCGACCATAATGCCATGATTCTCAAGCTAAGTTTGCCCATTAATGTACAACATAACATCTGAAGGGAGCCTTTTGATAGAAGACTAAGTGTCACTATTAATAGTCGTAGAGCCAAGTCGAGTGTATTAAAACATTCTCAAGAATCTATTAGTGAGATCTAAAGGATGGTTGCCACTGTTATGGAGGGCATAATGCCACTTGCTTGTGCTGGGAATGCCCTGAGTCACTTGGTACGATCATTGAGAATCACACTTAGATATATATGAATCGGAGGAGCTTTTTTTCTAATTGAAACTGAGCGTTTTGTGGAAAGGAAGCGCCCTAAATCCTGGTTTGATAAAGCATGCAAAAAACTGAAGTTCGCTCTGATCCTTGTGATCAGACAATGTAACAGACCGTGATTTAGGCCACCATATTGTGTTATAAGTTAGCGCTATCAAGGGCCAAAAACGAACAGGGGCAGGGAATATGGGAGGCCCTCCTATATGAATTCAGCACTATAGAAAATAACACTGCAGCAAGAGATTGGGTGGCACACTTCTCCAGTCTATATATGCAGAAGGGAGATCAGCAAGATAGCACAGGGAGACTGCTGGGTTCTGGGGAAATTTGTCTGCCGCACAGCGATCAAGGTGAGGTTGTCATGAATGCTAAGATTGTCTCCCCGGGGTCCTATGCACAAGAAGAGGCAACTAAGGATATTTCAGTGGCGGAAATCATTTTGGCAATCAGGGGAATAGTCCCCAATAAAGCCTTCGGGCTATACAAAATCCCTTGCAACCTATTCTTAAGTGAGGAAAACCTATGGAGTGCTTAATTAGCAGTGTTATTTACAGTGATTCTGTAGGGGCAACTATTCCACACACTTGGTCGGGGGCCGAAATAATGTTCTACTGGAAGATAGTTACAGTGGGAGGGGAAGGACTTTATGTCCTGTTTGTAGACCTTTGATTTGTTACCAAGATCAATGCTTTGGCAGGTCCTTTTCTGAAATGGGGATGGCATGTTAGTTTCTAGATATCATAGGCTGCATATCAACAACTATGCGCAAGTTAGGCATGGTAACACAGGTGAGCTCACTGATTCCGTTCCCGTAACCAGAGGAGTCAGATTGGGGTGGATGTTGGCCCCCACACTGTTAACACTCTACATCAATGGCCTTGTCAAATTCCTGGATCAGTGTTATAACGACACACCTAGATTAGCAAACATGATGGTTCCTGCACTCATGTTTGCTGATGATACTTTATTACTCTCCAAAACCCAGATTGGACTCCAGAAGATGTTGGATCAGTTTGAATGTTTCTGCCAAATGAGTGGATTGGAGATTAATGTGAGCAAAGCTGAGTATATGGTCCTGAATCCTGGGATATCTACCAGGGCCCATCTCACTCTTGCAGGGGCACCACTGGAATGTGTGTGTACATTTGTGCATCTGGGCTTCACTCTGACTGAACATCTGGAGTGGCATGCTCACGTAATACAGCGACGATTAAAAACCGAGCAAGTAGTGGAAGGTGTTTTAAAGTTGTAGCGCAGCTCATAGTATCATCCCATCCTGCCAGCGATACAGTATGTATAATCCTAAAACCTTGTGGATAGCTGCCTATGGTGCTGAGTTGTGGGGGGATCTGGGTGCGAGCCCATTGCCAATAGTTGAAAATTGCTTAATGCGTCAGTTGGTGGGTGTACCAGTAAGTACTCATCGTCTTTCACTTAGGCTGAACTTTGGGATTATAGACCTCTCTGACAGACTGGCACTGCACCCCTTACTTTATTGGAGGAGGATCTGGCAACCCCAGAGTTAGCTGACTATTGACAAGGACTATGGAACATTTTGTCTCAAGTGGGCTCTTGTAGAAATCTGACCAGAGATGGGTCTTTATGTTCTGTGGAGTACCACAGACCAAGCAGGGCCTATTTTCAAATCCTTTATCAAAACAGTATATTGGCATTATAGATATAATCTATAACACAGTCAGTGGAGGCATGGATCTCTAACAAGATAGGCGATTGTATTTGCAATTCTAGTATGGAACCGTGTCTCTCCAGGCCTTTACTGCCAAATGGGAGCGTATGTCACGGGTTAACGAGCTGCAGTAGCGGCCTGTGGTGACTCAAAAGAAACTATTGTGCTCATTATCTTCTTCTGCCCAACCTATGTGACCTACAGGAGCTGCTGGATTTTTCTGCTCTGGATTATTCCGCTTTGTCAGAATTTGGGAACTAAGGAAAACAAACAAGCACTCAGGGTTTTGAGATACCATATATGTAGATTGTAAGGGCCCGATTCACAAAGGTAAAGTGAGACAAAAGTTTAACTTTCCGACTTTTGGAGTTCACAAAGGTCATTTATGAGCTAGGCAAACACAAGGAGATGATGGATGGAGCCCTGAAAGACTTTTCAGACACTCATCCCCAATCAAAGATCTAGGTTGAATCCATCATCGTTCTTTAGTTCACTTCGCCACCCAAGTGCAAACACATATGCAAATCAGTCTTGACCCTGTGCCTCATGGGAACAGTCCAGCCCAAACTGCCAAGCCATGTCTTCCATGAACAGGATACAAGCATCCTGGGACCATTTTCGGGCTAACAGCCCTCATCAGCCAGCCAAGCTTGAATCCAGTGGCAAAGTGAGCAAGGCACACACGTCTGGACATACCCTGCCAACATAAGGCGAAAAAACACAAGGAGATGATGGACAGAGCGCTGAAACTTTTTAGGCACTCACCCCCAGTCACAGATCTGGGTTGAATCTATCATCGTTCTTTAGCTCACTTCCCCACCCCAGTTTAGACACAGCTATATGCAAATTAGTCTTCCCTGGCTTGGTAGTTCGTCTGGACTGTTCCCATGAGGCACAGGGTCAAGCCTGATTTGCATATGGCTGGTTCTAAACTGGGGTGGCAGGGGGAGCAAAAGAACAATGGATTTAACCCAGATCCCTTGACTGGGGATGAATGTATGATTTATTCAGCATTCCGTCCATCATTTGTTTGAGTAGCACTTTTTGCCCTAAGTGGGATGGGTATGCCCAGACGTGGGTCCCTTGCTCACTGTGCCACTGGATTCAAGCTAGCCTGGCTGATGAAGGGTAATACCCAGAAACCGGTCCCAGGATACTTGTTTCCGGTCCAGGGAAGACATGGCTTGGCAGTTTGGGCTGGGCTGTTCCCAAGAGGCACAGGGTCAAGACTGATTTGCATATAGCTGTGTCTGAACTGGGGTAGCAAAGTGAGCTAACCAATGATGATGGATTCAACCCACATCTGTGACTGGGGGTGTCTGAAAAGTTTTAGTGATCCGTCCATCATGTCCTTGTGTTGGCATTTACGAGTTGTAAATGCTCTTTTTGAATACCAATAGTTGTAAAGTTAGACTTTCGTCTCAATTTACATTGGTGAATTGGCCCCATAGTTTTTGCTCTCTCTCATTTTCTGATGGGTGCGGGAGAGTAAGGCACAAGATGTACATATCCCATGAAAATTTGAATAGTGGCAGTCAGTAAAGCGGTAACTAATATTAATGTTGGAGAACAGGATTTGCAATACTTATTTAAATAATAGAGGAACATTTTCTAAAGTATTTATATATTTTAACCGTTAGCCACTGGCCAATCTACTTTATTGTGTAGTAACTTGTACAGTTTGATGTGTAGTTATAGGATTAGCTGGTTATGCAATTATGATAATGAACGCCGCCAGTCAGGGAGACAACTGGCACTTCTTGACTTATTGCATAAAACTACCGTCTTGCAGGAGCCTGTGCTTGCATATTTTATATTACATTTCTTAACTGTTTTTATTGTATGTTTTTACCTTATGTGCTTTTATGGCTCACAGCCGAAGTAAAGATGTATTGACTGACTAGCATTAAGGGGGTAAGGTCTTGTTTAAATTGGAAATTTAACTAACTATTTTCCGATACAGCAACAAATTGTGCCATCAACATTGTTGTACTTTCCCTTTTTTGCAGGGTCATCCTCCTGTATTTTTTTTCTGACCTGTTGTTGGTGGTTTTATGACTCTGGGCACTTATTCACTGCTGATCAGTATTAAAGTCCATGTGCTCTCTCTTTTAAACTTGGTAAGATTGGTCTACACCTGTTTGGCATATTTAATTTACCTATCAGTCCCGTGTTCAATGGTATCACATATGCCCAGGGCCAATAAATGAAATACTACTGGTGGGCTTGCTACGCAAACAAATGATGGATGGAATGCTGAAAAAAACCATACATTCAACCCCAGTCAAGAGATCTGGGTTAAATCCATTGTTCTTTTGTTCACCATGCAACCCCAGTTTAGACTCAGCCATATGCAAATCAATCTTGACCGTGACTGCAACTATTAACATTTTCATGGGAAATGTTCATCTTGAGCATTACTCTCCCACACCCTTCACAAGATGAGAGAGAGCAAAAACAGTGGGGCCGATTCACAAACGTAAATTGAGACGAAAGTCTGAGGGGCATATTCTCAAGAATGTGTGATAACTACCGCAAAATTAGTTTAATGCAACTCTTCACATCACAGTCTATCATGGGAAAATAATGCTGTGTTAACGTGATACCTGTTAGAAAGGCGATCCCGGGGGAGGCAGAAGATGTCTGACTGACCACCCCTAGGTCCACCTCTCCGTCGTGAAGCAGCCGAGCGTTATCGAGAGGCCTCCTGGGTGAGGGTCCTCTCCTAGGATCGTACAGCAGAGTAACCACAATACTACAAACGCACACCACACAAGAGGTTAAGTTCTCAAGCTTTATCAGGAATAAAGGTTGCTGGTTCTCAGCGGTGTGTACAGGCAGATCGAGGGATCTGTAGAGTCTCGTAAAAGGGACGGGGTAGCGGGACAGTCTCAATATATGGGTGCAGGAAGGGATACCCTGCGCTCAGCTCTCAATCCTCGAGCCGGGGGTTCCGAGAGGCCGAGCCGCGGCAGCGCCAGCAGGACTCGACAGGTGGTCGGTAACGGAGGGGAGGCCGCGGCAGCGCCAGCAGGCTCTCAAGATGGTTCAGCACAGGTGGGCCGCGGCAGCGCCAGCAGGCTCTCAAGATGGTTCAGCAAAGGTGGGCCACGGCAGCGCCAGCAGGCTCCCAAGATGGTTTAGCGCAGGAGGGCCGCGGCAGCGCCAGCAGGCTCTCAAGATGGTTCAGCACCGGGGGCCGCGGCAGCGCCAGCAGGCTCTCAGGGTATCTTCAGGTTACAGGAAAATGAGTTCTTCTGGTGTCGGCCGTGACAGCGTCAGCAGGGCTTTCCAGTCTAGGATACAACTGGCGTCCTACTCTGGGGCTGGCCCAGATATAGGACTGGGGTCCTTTGATGTCCGGACCCTCGCGCCTGGGGGCCAGAGGGGCCGGGATGATGGTGTCCAGACACCCAGCAGGGGGTGGAGCCAGCGCCCAGGGAGGCCGGAGGGCGATCGATACCAGGCGCCCGGGGACGGCTGGAGGGCCATCGAAACTCCCCTTCCTCCGGGATCTGTCGAGTGGCCACTCGACCACCTGGGTGGATCTTGGTGCCTCGATGTCGGGGCTTCGCTGGGGCCTGGGCCGGGGCCGAGGCCACGTGTTCGTGACGTGGTGGGCCCAAGATGGAGTCGGGCGAGGCCTCGTGCTCAGGACATGATGGGCCCAAGATGGAGTCAGGCCGGTAGTGGTGGTCCGGGCTGGTAACCGGACCAGCAGTGTTGGGGCGTGCAGGGTCGGGCAGAAGGGGCTGCCCGAGGCTCGGTGGCGGGCCGATGTCGTTCGGGGCCCGCCATGCGGGAGGGGTAGGGCCACGCCATGAGGCCGGGTCCAACAATACCATGCGATAGTCTTGCGATAACGCATCAAATGAACAGGTTAAAATCAACGCGACGCCGCAAAAATGCAAAACAGAAACGCGAAATAGTATCGATGACAGCGATACAAAAATCTGTGAAAACCAGCCACAGGCCTGCAACATCATGCATCAAAATGCACTATAAAAGTAGAAAAAAAAATACCAAAAAAGCCAAACAACAGCGAAGCACAATGGAGGCATCCGGAGCAAGTACAGAGGACAACCAGAAACCCACAAGCCCCCCCCCCCCCCCGGAGGACCAGCTGGGACCTCGGGGTCAGGGAAGGGCAAGGACAAGAAGATTAGGAAGAAGCGATTCAGTCCACAGGAAAACAGGATACTGATAACGGAGTTGATAGAACACCATCAATTACTGTTTGTCACCTCCACTGTGTCACTGGGAACTAAAAATGGAATATGGCAGACCATGGTGGACTAGGTGAATGCAGTTGGAGTGCTGAAGAGGAAAATGGAAGAGGTCAAGAGGCCCTGGAATGATGTGAAGCGCAAAACCAAGCAGAAACTCACAAACAGTTGGAAGGCAGCAATGCAGACTGGAGGTGACAGTCCAGCGTCACAGGAGGAGCTGGACGAGATGGAGGAAATGGTGTCCATAGTCATCAGTGGGGAGATGGTGGCAGGAGTTGGGGACCCAGACACTGCTCAACATGACCGGACACAACAGCAACAGAGTGAGTAACAACCAGGAACTGGGGGAGATGGGCACAATGGCACACATGCACAATTAAGCATAGCACATCTACGGACAAACCATGCTCCAGAACCCCAAATCCCCCCAAGTAACCAATGCACCCAATCATGCAACATCCCAGCACTGCATAAGCACAAAAGCTAGAGGCACACCTCATGTAAAGGCTATGGGGCAGCCAAATCAGAGCTGCAGGGGCGACTCTCCCAAAATGCAGCACACACACATTACATGCAGAGCGCATCAACATTGACAACGATGTGGTATAAACCACAACACATCCACAACAGAACAGAGAACACAACTGGTGCCGCATGTGCGTAGAAACTAGCCAATCACATCTGGCAGTGCAGGGAAATGTGAGTTGACAATGTACAAGTACTAACACACATCCGTGCTGTAGTCGGACCATCCAATGTCCCACATCTAATAGGCATCTCCTCCCAAATAGTCACAATGTACACTGTCATGCAGTCTGAATGTAAAAATGCACAATGCGTCAACATACATGTGAACACAATGTTAAACTGCATCTCTCCTTCACATTGCAGGGGGAAATCCAACATCTCCTGGAGAGCAGTCCAAACCTCTCTTCTCTGATGATGAAGAGGACCACCACACCTTCAGCACCGATACCCTCCAACAGCTCGTGGAGAGCCTCCGCAGCTCACTTCCAGCAGCAGGCTTGCCCAGCTGCTATGAGGATAACCCACCCCCTGCAATGATGCACAGAACACACAGCAGGCAGCACCCACCAGCACGGCTGCCTTCCAGGACTCCCACATCGAACACATGGCCTTCCAACTCCATGTGTTGGGGTACCAGGAGAAGCTGGCTGAACAGGTGCAGGTGGGGTTCGACTGCATGGCAGCCAAACTAGACATCATACCTGGGTGTCTAAGTCCCACCAGGGACCCCTCACAGTCCCTAACGGACACCCACAGTCCGCTCCATGCTCTTCAACTAACCATGGCTGACATTGTCGGAGTTCTGACTCTGAGACAAGAACGACTGTCTAGTCAGAGTGAATCCAGCGATCTTGCCCAGGAGTTGGAACTCATGCGGAGGCTCATGGAGAACATGGAGCAGACACGGGTGGAAAGAGCGGCTGCCATGGCTGCACACCAGCGAGAGGTAGCTGGGTCCCTCAATGCCCTAAAGACCCTCCTCATGGCATTGCTGCCACAAGGCCTGACCCTGATGCATGCTGCTCCTACCACTCCATCCACATGTCCGGCCCCGGATGTGTTAGTGCCACACAGTGCTGCAGACATTCCACCTCCGGCCCCCGAGGTATCACTGCCACATTGTGCTGGAGACGGAACACCACCACCCACATGTGAGGCACATGAAACAGCAGAGGACGAAGATGCGGATGAATCTGCGTTGGTGGTGAGAAGGAAGCGGTAACATTCATCTCCGCCATATGGCCTGTTCCTGCTTGGTTCTGCCCTCTGCATCATCACCTTCCATTGTCCTCTGATGCACTGTGCGACACTCACCATGGACCTCGACATGGACTGCCATATTCTGTTTGGTCACCAATAACACAGTAATCAGACTGCAGACTGAACTCCTCCCCTTCTGATGTACCTGTCATTCCCTGACAGACTCTGGGTGCCCTCTACTGGCCAACAATGTGAAGTGGGGTTTGCATGCCCCTGTACTGCTCCAGCTTCAAAACTCCACTGAATGTGCAATTAACATTCATGTTCACCCAGATGTGTCATGTCTATGATCTGTCAAGTGTGGAAGTATGGATGAATGTGATTTCCCCTTACGTCCATGTTGCTCATATTATGGGACTTGGGTCACGAGTGACACATAACCGATTGCGGTCCGGGTGGCGCCGAGACTACAACAGAGACAGTCGAATTAGTTACTTCCTTGTCCAGCCCAGGACGGAACCACGCCTAGTGCCCAGGGGTCATTGTTCACACCTTTACACTGGACTGGCATATGCCAGGCCAGCCTACTCCGCTTACGCTCACAGGGGGGGATGACAACGCTACATGTCCCAGGTCTTCCCTGTAGGGATATGCTGCTCACAGGTCTAGTTGTCCGCATGCCACAGCCACTCCCTCACAGCTGGTTTATACCCACACCACACCCATCCAGCACAGGCGTCACAGGATATGTGACCTTGCCAATACAATGGGCCTGGGGCACGTGCTGGACGCCATTCCCACTCTCTAACTGGGTGTCTCTGTGTGGTTATCATTTATGCATGTTGGCCTAGGGCTCTGCTGCCTCTCATTGGCCAGTGCTGGGAGTGACATGATGGCATCCACACCATGAGACTCAATCATAAAGGGTCCATGGCTTGCGGTGCACAGACTTGGTGGCACTGGATACACTGCGGCAGGCACAGGCACACCGCCATGGGACGGTATCTTACAGTGCACTGAGGTCGGGGCACCTAAATTGCTGAGCTGGTGTGCAGCCTGGGATGATGCGCCATCCTGGCGGTCCGGACTGGGGGCCATTGTTGACAACACTGCTGGGGGCAAGGCAGGAGCCTACCTACCGCCGAGGGGACCATTGCTGGGCGCTGGGCTGCTGACGCTGCTGTTTCCTCCCGCCGCCGGTGCCAATCTCCATCCCGGCCGCCGAGGGGAGGAACTACGGTTCCCAGCGTCCCTTGCGGCCACTTCCTGTCCCGCGCGCCCGGAGGCGCTTAAAATCACAGAGCTCCCTTGAGGGAGCGGGGCCATTGTTGACAACACTGCTGGGGGCAAGGCAGGAGCCTACCTACCGCCGAGGGGACCATTGCTGGGCACTGGGCTGCTGACGCCGCTGTTTCCTCCCGCCGCCGGTGCCAATCTCCATCCCGGCCTCCGAGGGGAGGAACTACGGTTCCCAGCGTCCCTTGCGGCCACTTCCTGTCCCGCGCGCCCGGAGGCGCTTAAAATCACGGAGCTCCCTTGAGGGAGCGGGGCCATTGTTGACAACACTGCTGGGGGCAAGGCAGGAGCCTACCTACCGCCGAGGGGACCATTGCTGGGCGCTGGGCTGCTGACGCCGCTGTTTCCTCCCGCCGCCAGTGCCAATCTCCATCCCGGCCGCCGAGGGGAGGAACTACGGTTCCCAGCGTCCCTTGTGGCCACTTCCTGTTCCGCGCGCCCGGAGGCGCTTAAAATCACGGAGCTTCCTCCGCGTCACGGACGCGCGCGGACGGCGCCGGGCGGAGCCCCGGCAGAGGGCGGGCCGTCTGTGGCCGTCAGGGGCCGAAGGAGGCCGGGCTGGGCCACCCCATTAACATCCGTCGCTGACAATGGGTAAGCGCAAGAAGGCCACAACTATGGAGGAGGGTGGGAAGAAAGCTAAGGTCCCAAGACATTCCAACTCTATAATGACGTACCTAACATCAGTGGTGGGAGAATTAACAAAGGAAATTGCCAATGCTGAGCTTGAATTGGGCTTGACAGCTACTCCCCCATCAACCACCGTCCCACCTTCCCCCCCAGTTCTGGGTAACTCACCCTCGATATGCACCCCCCCGGCACCACTTTACCCTGTTGTGACTATTGCCAATCTCCCGCCCACATGCCCTACAGCTGAGGAACCTACCCCAACCCTCCCAGCCAGTCAGCCTGAATTGAGGCAGCAGACAACCACACATCCAACTAGGGGACTACTGGATAACAACGTTGCCAGCGCAAGCCCACTAAACACACCAAATGACTTTTTGGGGGATAAACTAGAGGATCTTTTTGTTTCCAGGATCGAACCACTACTTGTTGGGATAGCAAAAGACATTGTGGACACATTGAACACTTGCCTAGAAGGTCTGCTCAGGAAATGCGCACTAATTGACAGACTCATTAATAATCCCCCCAATATGGCCCCCCATGAAAATGCGAAGTGTATCGAGGGTGAGGTCCAGAGGAAGGTGGTTGGGAGAGTGGATTGGGTACAGGCACCATGCGCAGCTTCACAACCTAAGAATAGCGGAGGGGTTATCAACACACTACCCCCAGCCTCGGAAGCATTGCCTTCAACTATGGAGGGGCTGCCACGCACGCAGCATCCGCCCCGCACCCCCGACCCCGTGAGAGCATCTCATAGTAAATACAAACTTAACTTACCACCTAAAGCGTCCCCCTTGGTAGCTGTCTTTATTGGGGTGCTTCCTCTAAGGGAAGGGGAGGTCGAATCCTCCATGGACCTCATGGCCAAATCCAAAAAGTGGTGCGCAGACAAATGTTGTGGCAAGAACATTGCAGATGAGATCATTTTCACAAGGAGGGTGGGTTGGATTGGTAAACATCGGAAATCTACCCAAGGAGACTGTGTGGTTGTTAATTTTAGCAGGGCTAACCTAGCGGATAGACTTTTTTGGGATGGCTCTGACATATCCTTATTGGACCGAGTAAGACCTGTCCCGCTGGGTTTTTTCTACCCTCCTCCTGGGCGCATGTTGCAACCTAGAGGCCCTGGGAACAGCAGTGGGGGAGGGCGCGCATCCCCAGGCAAGGGCAGGATTAACTCCCACACACTCCCACAACCCCCGAGGTGCCCAAATACCCCATTGACTAGCCAACCCCGCGTCCACCAGAACGCCCAGGAGGGCCCTGTGTTGGCTATTGCAAACCGCTTCGCTCCCCTGTCAGGTTTGGAGGACATAGACTGACTATCTGGTGACCCCCACTGGCGCGACAGAGGAGGCAGGGAGCAGAACGATTGGCGCATGTAAGTTACTAAGCTGGAACGTGGCTGGACTTAACTCTAAACGTAACGATAAGGGGTGGATTAGTTTCGTGTCGGAGCACAAGGTTATCGCCCTTCAGGAAACTTGGGATACGTCTGCTAATTTCTGGTTGGATGGGTTTACTTGCTTTGCCAAAGCGGCCAAGGGAGGTCTTTTAATTTTATTTTCCCTAGAACTGAAGGGTTCCCTAAGACAGATTAGTACTGTCTCGCCCAACATCCTTATTGTAGAAAGGGAAATTAGTCCCACCAGGAGGACCTTATATATCAATTTTTATAACTCTGGGAATAGGGACAATTGCGATAGCAACCTAGCTAGCCTAGATGCTGTTTTAACGTTAGTCAGTCAGAATACATATCTCGATGCAGAGTACATACTGCTGGGTGATTTTAATATCCACCCGTGTAAGCTGGTTTGCGGTACAAGTAATAAGGAAGGGGATGAAGGTCCCGAAGGCCCCCACTTCGAGCACACCACTGCAGGGGAGGAGTTAGAAGATTTTTTGGCCAATTTCAATCTATATGAACCGGAGGGGGGTCCTAGAATAGTTACCTTCACGGGTACCAACCCCGGATCCATAATTGATTATATTTTTGTCACACCAGGCATCCTAAACAGGGTTACTACCTACCGTACAGTGCCCTCTCATTACAGCGACCACAACCCGGTCTTACTCGAGGTAGCCTGGGGAGATTATATGGGGCCAATCCCGGGGCCAGTTAGATCGGAGCACACCTTGCGCACTTCTGACCAGGGCAGAAGAGTTAAATGGGCTAAGGTGGTTCCAGGGAACTTTTATGCGGAAGTTTTCCCGAAAATTGAGGCACAGGTGGCAGTGTGCCAAAATCCACATGCTCAGGACTGCGAAATCATAGGGGCCTTTGAGACGATTTGTGGGCAGGTCTCGCAGGATCTTCTGGCAAAACCCAGGAAGGGAGTGCCAAATAAGCAGCGCTGGTTTGACGCCTCCTGCTCAAATGCACATAGGTCCCTGATGTCAGCTTTGAAGAAAACACCTAGGATAAGGGATGACATTGTCAGATTGAGGAAAAATTACAAGCTAGCTATAAAAACCAGACAAGATAACATCAAACGGGAAGCCTGGGAGAGTCTCCTTTCCATGGCCGTCCTGAAGGATAGCCTGCAATTCTGGGAAATAATTAAACAGCCATTCTTCTCTGACCAAAATAATGAGGCCATGGATTGTGTCATCCCGGACGATAAATGGCTGGACCACTTTAAAAAGGTGTATGGGGATAATGATCTGGCAGGTCAAGTTGGGCCCTCGGTGGCCTTCGTCGCCACTCCCATCTATTTTCTTAGCTCAGAGGTGGAGAAAGCTATTCTGGCCACAACCAAGCATAAGGCTCCGGGTCCAGACGGGGTGCCGGCGGATTTTTTTATACATTCCCCCAAGTTATGGGCAGGGGTATTGGCCAATGTCTTCTCTGCCGTTAATGGCAATCCCACACCCTCCTCTTGGTCTATTTCTACCATCGTCCCTATTTTTAAGAAGGGGCAGCGGGATGATCCTGGGTGTTATAGGCCCATATCCCTCTTGGACTCTGCAGTAAAGATCTTAGGCAGAGTCCTCTTGACCAAATTGAGGGATAACGTAGAGAGTTGTGGAGGGCTGGCTGAGATCCAGTATGGGTTTAGAGAGAAGAAAGGAACGGTCGAGTAGTGCTCTAACTTACACCTGTTGATCTCAAAATACACGGTGGCCAAGGAGGGGTCCTTGTTTTTAGCATTTATGGACCTCTCCTCGGCCTTCGACCTGGTGAACAGGTCTAAGTTATGGATGACCCTTCTGAAGATGGGGATTGATGAGGCATTGGTTAAATTCATGGCGTCTCTAAACCAAGAGCTTTTTGCCGCGGTGCGGGTCACCAATGAAGGAAGGTGTACGTCCCGTTTCAAGTCCATGCGGGGGGTTAGGCAGGGCTGTATATTAGCCCCCCTGCTTTTTACCATTTATATTAACGGACTGGGCGCCTACCTGGAGGAGGTTGAGGGTGACGTACCGCGTGCAGGAGCAGTTAAGATCCCCGCGCTCCTGTATGCGGACGACGCCGTGCTGATTGCTCGCACTGGCGTCTGCCTCCAACGCTTACTGGACGCCTTTGGTACATTCATGGACCAGCTGTATTAAAAATAAATACAAATAAGTCCCATACTATGGTTGTGGGGCGACAAAGTAGCAAGAGGAAAACTAACATTTTTTAGTGTAAGGGCGAGGTCGTCTCCAGAGTCTCCACTTTCCCCTACCTGGGGGTTCTCTTCGATCAGAGAGGATCCTGGGGACCTCAGGTGAGGGCAAAGAGGCTGGCGGTGATCAGATCATCGGCAGCCCTCATGGGTTTTGCGGGCAGGCTAGGCGCTAGGCCCATGGAAGCGCTTCTGAATATTTATAAAAGTAAATCAGTCGCTCTGGCCTCATATTGTTCACCCCTTTGGGGTTATGTAAACCTGGAACCAATTCAGAAAGCGGAGAACAGATTTATACGGACCCTTCTGTCTGTCCCTCAGTCTACACCGACTTATTCCATACATAAGGAGGTGGGCTTAGACTTCCTCACTGATGGGCTTAACATGGCACCCCTGATCTTTTGGTTGAAGACTTGGCATAACGAAGATCTGCCACTCAACCATAAGATCATGGCTGATGTCTTGTCTTTAGATCATTTTAAAAGGGTCCCATGGTTGGCCTATCTGATGAAGGCGTTCTCAGACCTGGGACGACCAGAGCTCTTTACTTCCCCTCGGGACATCAAGACCCAGGATATTGACATTGTTAAAAAGCAATTTATGGGGAGGGCAAGAGCATGTCGTGAGGAAAAGGAATTAGCGAAACCAGCAGTGAGGAGACACTATTTGCTTGTAAACTCATTTGCATTAGCACCTTATCTTGGTTTCGTCACAATCCCATTCCATAGGTTCCTTCTAATTAAGTTCAGGTTTAATTTGTTACATTTTTATTTGGTCAATTTCAAAACATGGGAAAAACCTGAACTAGCCCCCCCTGTTGTTGTGATCATTTTTCCACCCAAGATACCATGCACTTTGTTATGTTTTGTGGGTTTTATTTAGAGCCAAGGAAAAAATACCTGTTACCGATTTTAAAGGAGGCTGGCTTCACACAAGTGAGACCAGCCCTGCTCTACCTACAATCATTGAACAACATACGCACTACATTCTGTATGGCTAACTTCTTGGTGGCTGCAGCTAGATCCAAAAAACATATATATCAGACCAATGGCCCACCTTAAAACTGTGTTAGTTAAGATACTTGATCCTGGTGTAATATTATATGAACTAAAATTGGCCTTTCTTCTTTTTTATTAATCCTACGTATGCTCTGATTTGTATGATTTGTTTGTCACTGTAAATGATTTGTAAATAGTTTGTATTGTACATATTTTAAAGTATATGAAATGTTTTTATCTCTTTGTATGATTTTTAACTAAATCGAATAAAGATATTTTGACTGACTGACTGACTGACTGGTAAGGATTAGTGTGAGCCCTGCTGGACCACAATGTAGGCCTGAGCCAGCGGTTAGTGCGAGCATCCCGCCATGTGGCGTTGCCTCGCGGTTCACAGAGTTAATGACACCTCAAGATCTGGGTGGGTGTGCAGCCTGCAATGAGGTCGTGTGCACTGATGTGATCTTTGCCATTGCGAAATCAAGACCCAGAATCAAATTTGTGACCTGGTGGCCCACAGTGCTGGGCTACATGATGTGTAGGGTGCCATGGTCGCGGGCCCGGGCTTGGAGCTTGCATCAGCACGTGGTGGGTCCTCTTGGAGACACGCCGGTGGCGGAAGGTGAGCAGTGAGGCCTGGGTGCACAGGGGCGGGCAATCACCGCTGGGCGGTGGGAGGGGCTGGGGTGCATCAGCCTGTGCGCGCAGGGGCGGGCAAGTGATGATGGCGTGTGCAACTGTATGGACTCTGCCATTCATGTCTCTGGCAACTGTTTCAGATAAGGGACCTGGGGGACTGCAGTGTATACCGGCACGTGGTTGGAGACACACCAATGGTAGCAGGTGAGCTGTGGGGCCAGGGTCCGCAGTGTCGGCACTCTCTCTCTCTCTGCCTCTCTTTCTCTCTCCCTCTCTCTCTCTCCCTCTCTCCCTCTTTCTCCCCCTCTCTCTCTCTCTCTCCCTCTTTCTCTCTCGTTCTCTCTCTCTTTCTCTCTTTCTCTCTCCCTCTCTCTCTCTTTCTCTCTCTCACTCTCTCCCTCTCTTTCTCTCTCCCTCTCTCTCTCTCTCACTCTCCCTTTTTCTCTCTCCCTCTCTCTCTCTCTCTCTCTCTCCCTCTCTTTCTCTCTCCCTCTCTCTCGCTCTCCCTTTTTCTTTCTCCCTCTCTATCTCTCTATCACCCTCTTTCTCTCTCCCTCTCTTTCTCTCTTTATCTCTACCTCTATCTCTCTTTCGCTTTCACTCTCTGTACTTTGATGTGCGCATGACACACCTTCTTATTTAGATTTTTGTCTTGCAGGCTGTGACTTACAGAATGTCCTGAGAAGATCCGCCATGACTCTTCAGAATTGTTGTTTTGGGTTTGGGTGGGCTCCTGGGCTCCAGGGGGTGGTAGCAGTAGGTGTTGTTGTCCTATTGGAGCTCCGGGCTGCATGTTCAGTTGCTCCCGGACATCTGTTCTTCATGTGTGGCTCTGGGCTGTGCTCTCTTGTCTGGTTCCGGTTGTCGTCCGACTTTACACCAGGTAAGAGCAGGTGTTAAAATCCTGCAGCTAACGCGCCTCATAGCATGTTTTGTGTTCTTATCGCCGATCTGGCTGGTTGTTGAGAATGTTGTGGAGTGGTGTTGTTGCGGCTTTTTGCACAGGAACGCCTACTCTGCATCTCATTAGCGTTAGTTGCCAAGGTCATCGGTGGCGATGTTTTTGTGGCTGCTATCGCGGGTAAACTGGTGATATGGGCTGTTAGCACAAGCTTGTGAATGGGGCGATCAATTTATCGTGACTTTGGCTGTGATAAAGTGCTGATAACTCAGCGATAGATCGTTGAGAATATGCACCTAACTTTACGACTTTTGGTATTCAATAAGAGCATTTACAACTCGTAAATGCCAACACAAGGAGATGATGGATGGAGCGCTGAACAATGGATATAACCCAGATTGCTTGACTGGGGTGAATGTATGATTCCTTCAGCATTCCGTCCATCATTTGTTTGCATAGCACTTTTCACCCTAAGTGGGATAGGTATGCCCAGACGTGGGTCCGTTGCTCACTGTGCCACTGGATTCAACCTAGCCTGGCTGATGAAGGGTAATACCCAGAAACCGGTCCCAGGGTGCTTTTTTCCGGTCCAGGGAGGACCTGGCTTGTCAATTCGTTCTGGACTGTTCCCATGAGGCACAGGGTCAATACTGATTTTCATTTGGCTAGGTCTAAACTGGGGTGGCATGGTGAGCAAAAAAAACAATGGAATTAACCCAGATCTCTTGACTGGGGGTGAATGTATGATGTATTCAGCATTCCGTCCATCCTTTGTTTGTGCAGCACTTTTTGCCCTGAATGGGATGGGTATGCCCAGCCATGGGTCCCTTGCTCACTGTGCCACTGGATTCAAGCTATCTTGGCTGATGAAGGGTAATACCCAGAAACCTGTCCCAGGATGCTTGTTTCCGGTCCATAGAAGACATGGCTTGGTAGTTTGGGCAGGGCTGTTCCCATGAGGCACAGGGTCAAGACTAATTTGCATATAGCTGTGTCTGAACTGGGGAGGCGAAGTGAGCTAAAGAATGATGATGGATTCTACCCAGATCTGTGACTGGGGGGGGAGTGTCGGAAAAGCTTCAGCGCCCCATCCATCATCTCCTTGTGTTGGCATTTACGAGTTGTGAATGCTCTTATTGAATACCAAAGGTCATAAAGTTAGACTTTCGCCTCAATTTACACTTGTGAATCAGCCCCATAGTTTTTGCGCTCTCTCGTTTTCTGACGGGTGTGGGAGAGTAAGGCACAAGATGAACATTTCCCATAAAAATTTGAATAGTGGCAGTCAGTAAAACGATAACTAATAATAATGTTGGAGAACAGGATGTGCAATACTTATTTAAATAATAGAGGAACATTTTCTAAAGTATTTATATATTTTAACCGTTAGCCACTGGCCAATCTACTTTATTGTGTAGTAACTTGTACAGTTTGATGTGCAGTTATAGGATTAGCTGGTTATGCAATTATGTTAATGAACGCCGGCAGTCAGGGAGAAACCTGGCACTTCTGGACTTATTGCATAAAACTACCCTGTTGTTGGAGCCTGTGCTTGTACATTTTATATTACATTTCTTAACTGTTTTTATTGTATGTTTTTACCTTATGTGCTTTTATGGCTCACAGCCGAAGTAAAGATGTACTGACTGACTGGCATTAAAGGGGTAAGGTCTTGTTTAAGTTGAAAATGTTGAATAACAATTTTTTGATACAGCAATTGTGCCATCAACATTGTTGCACTTGCCCCTTTTTGCAGGGTCATCCCAGAACTTTTTCCCTTCCTCCTGTATTTTTTTTCTGACCTGTTGTTGGTGGTTTTATGACTCTGGGCACTTTATCACTGCTGATCAGTGCTAAAGTCCCTGTGCTCTCTCTTGTAAACTTGGTAAGATTGGTCTACACCTGTTTGGCATATTTATTTGACTTATTAGTCCTGTGTTCAGTGGTATCCCATATGCCCATGGCCGGTAAATTAAATGCTACTGGTGGGGTTGCTACGCAAACAAATGATGGATGGAATGCTGAATAAATCATACATTCACCCCCAGTCAAGAGATCTGGGTTAAATCTATCGTTTTTTTGCTCACCATGCCACCCCAGTTTAGACCCAGCAATTTGCAAATCAGTCTTGACCCTGTGCTTCATGGGAACAGTCCAGACCGAACTGTCAAACCAGGTCCTCCGTGGACCGGAAGCAAGCATCCTGGGACTGGTTTCTGGGTATTACCCTTCATCAGCCAGGCTAGCTTGAATCCAGTGGCACATTGAGCAAGGGACCGGGCTGAGCATCCACCTGACCGAGAAGAAGGCACGAAGCGCGGCCACTTGTCAGTGATCGAGCGCTGCAAGAAAGCCAGGCATTGCCTAGCAACCTGCTGAAGCTGTCAGCGTGCGAGGAAGAAATCTGTAGCCCAGCCCAGCAGGACACGTCGTCAAGAGCAGTGAGGACTCTCTCCCGGTTCTGACCACTTCATGCCGCCCGGAGGGCCCACAGTGGCTTTGGAGGCCTTGTGTTTGTTCAACAGAGGTGTCCCCGAAGGCTTTCAGGCAAGTCGAAGTTGGGGGTGAAGTAGCCCCACGATAATCAGCTGTACCACCAGGTAGCGCAGACAGCTCCATTGCACCTGGGTATGCCAGACCTTGAGAGTGGATGGCTCCCGCCGTGCATGGCCAGTGCGGGTGCCTCCCTCCTTGGTTTGAACATACCTAGGGTATTTGTTGCGGGTTTGTTGGGAAGGGGTGGAACCTAGACACAGGTCCCCGATTCTCCTCAAGAATCTGATGCATTCCAGAAATTGTCTCAGCTGCGCGGCATGGTCGCGGGCAGCTGCACTCTTACCTGCTGTTAGGGGGCATTTTCTTGGCTGGCATGATGGGTTGAAACCTCGATGGAGGTCCCCGCTTTATGGGTTGGGGTAAGGAACAGCCCCGTAGGCAATTCAACTGTGTGGCCTATGTGTCTAAAGTATTTGGCCTATTTGTTTTGTCCAGCCATGAAATGGGGGTGTAATGCATAAGGTTTTTGCCAGGCGCTTATGATTTATGTGAGCCCCAAACCTGCATGCTATGTACAGTGCTTGGGTGTCCTAACAGGGATGTTTAGTACCATTGCCTTATAACTAGGTGGTTACTGGGTAAATTGCTTATGGCCTGATCTGATTCACGTACCATCAAAGTAAGTGTGTTTTGAGGTGTTTCTACTTTTAATGGCAAAATGATGTATGACCTCTATGTTATGACCATTGCCTTATGGCAAAGTGCTCTATGGTCTAGCTGATGATGACAATGGCCCTATTGGCCAAGTGATTTATGCAATCCCTATTAAGTCATGACAAGTGCCTAGTGGCACAATAGTATATGTGAGTGTGATCTAATGTGTTTTTATGGATAATACAAAGGATATTTTTGTATAACCTTGTGTGGAGTCTCTTGTGTGGTGTGCCCAGTGTGTCACTGCTGTGTGAGTGTGTTGCGCAAACCCTTTACACATTGCCTCTGGGATAAGCCTGACTGCTCTGTCGAGCTACCAAGGGGGTGAGCAGGGGTTATCTTCGGTGTGTAACTCCCGTGCCCTGACTAGAGTGGTGGGTTCTGTCTGGCTTAGGTGCATCCCCTAGCCAACCAGAAACCCAATTTCTAACAATCATTAAGATCGACATCTGTGCAATGCACAAGAAGAGTTCTTGAAGGTGTAAGTTTTGCACAACGTGTATAATGACGTGTTATATATATATTAATTTGTGGAGAAAGGTCCCACCAGATTTCAGATCACTACCAAAGGACTGTTTTGAGCAGACACATGCTTGCCTAAGCAACAAATATACATGAGTTTTTTCGTGTTATAAGACTGTTGTAACAAACAGGCCACAAGTTATAATTGTGTCAGGTGTGATGCTCTTTCACCATTGTGAATAATGTAATGTTAGGCCTATGACAAGTGACATAGCATACAATGAGGGGTGGGTGGAGTTTGTGGAGTTCTACTAATTCTGTGAAATTCCACGGAGTTCCACATGCGGCGGAATGCAACCCAGGCCTAACCAAATGAGAAAAAAGGTCCCAGAATCAGTCTTTCTGGCAGTTTTTTCAATCATAATGATGCAGACGTATGTGTCAGCGCAGCTCCATGCAGCCACACATCAGTGTAAAGACGATGTCAGGTCTATAAAACCTCCCAATGCAGAGCCTGCTCCATACCAAACACATTTAAATTGATAGTGCCATCATGATCTCTGGCAATGTGTATTCAGTCGCAGTGAAAATTAGAGAGTGCAGCCTCGGTATAGCAGTAGAGGTGTGTTGGACCTGGCCTTGTGGCGTGGTTCCCCCCGTTCCTCAGCACCCCGTTAGCCTAGCTCTGCACCCAGAAGCCCCTGGTCGTCCCGTTCCCTGTCCGCCCAAACTCCCTACACGACCCCACCAACCGACGACCAGCCCCGCATGCCCCCGTCCTCCTTCCCGGCCCGGGCACCCAGAACCTGCATCACCCCACAGGGCCCCGACCGCCATTTTCCCTTCCCGAGGTCCCTGACTCCCTGGGCCTTGCCTGACCCCGGCCCCAGCGAAACTTAGGCTCCAGACGCGCCAGTCCCGGCTGGGGGGTAAAGGGCTCCCCGAGTGAGATAAGACAGGGAGTTTCGATTGCACCTCCATCCTCCCCTGAGAGACTGGTTTCTCTCACACCTCTGGCCTTCCCCTGTGGGCCGGTTTCGATCGCACCTCTGGCATCCCCGAGAGCTGGCTCCAGACCCTGCTGGGCGTCTGGGAATTCCCGGACGCATCTTCAAAGGGATCAAAGGGCCAACCGACGGACCTCTCCAGCGACCAGCCCCCGAGGCATGAGACCTCCGCCTGCGAGGGTCCGGTCATCAAAGGGCCACTGGACTATATCAAGGCCCGCCCAACAACTAGCGGGCAGTTGTATCCTGAACAAGAGAGCCCTGCTGATCTGATCGCGGCTTACCCTTGGGGAGAACTGAACCTTCGAACTCTTCGAGCCCTGCTGACGCTGTCGCGGCTCATCTTCGTAAAGACGGAACTAGAACATCGGAGCCCTGCTGGCCTCGTCGCGGCTTGATCTTGAACTCTAAAGACCTTCGTGGAACATCCTGAGCCCTGCTGACATGGTCACGGCTCCTCAAGAACTATCCTCCGGATCGAGCCCTGCTGACCTCGTCGCGGCTCGAGGAGTACTCTGGTCCGGCTGGACCATCGACGCTACCAACACGAACTGATTCGTCCCGAAGTGAGTGCAGCAGTCAGTACGTTCATCATCTTTCGTATCCCCCGGCTCGTTGATTGAGAGCTGTGCGCAGGGTACGCTTCGTACTGGCCGAAAGATTGAGACTGTCCCGTTTCCCTCTTCCCGAATCCCTGAGACTTTACGATCCCTCGATCGCTTGTAAATAAGAGTGCTGATTCCTTTTTACTGTTGATAAAGAACTTTGCTTATTGAAATCTACGGTGTGGTGTCCGTTCGTAAGTGTGGTGTGAGCTCAGTGTGTACGATCCTAGACTCGAAGTCCTCCTCGGTGAGGACCTCACGTGAAGACTCGGCATTACTTGTGGGAGAGGTGGGTCACGGAGTGGTCGGGAGAGCATAGCCTGGCCCTCTGGGATAAATAAGAGAGACCCCAGCATGGCAGGAGAAGGGCACTCCATTGTGTGCAGTCTAGAGTCTGCCCTAAACCAGTCTTCCCATACTACACGCTCTTGTCCATTCAGATACTAGCAATGCATCTTGGGTTCAGCGCCTTAATCTACAATAAATTGCATGAGCTCGCATATGGTTGGGCAACAAAACAAAAACACAAAAACATTTAAGCACACAAGTAAAAAAAAGCAATTGAAATAAAATAGTTATGTAACAATACATATGTACCAAACGTTACCTGTCGTCCTCGCAATCGACGATGCTGTTGTTGAAGCTCAGGCTGGCCGAGGCCTTTTGCCAGGGTCACGCTGGTGAAGCCACTCTCCTTCTTGGGCCCCTTGGACTGGAGTGGGGGCTGCAGGCTCAGCGGTGGCTTGTCCAGGCTCAGCTGCCTGCAGATGCAGCTCCCATGGTGCTTTCCCTCCTGCGCAATCTTCTTTAGTTCAGGTGGGGCCCTGGGCTGCTGCTGCATTGTGTCCTGGAGAGGGTGGGTCACTTGTGCTGTGGGGGGCCACAGTGAGCTGTGGGTGGCCAGGGCACAGGGGAAGAGTAGAGGTACGGCTGGGGGGAGATGCTAACTGGACGGCACAGTGGGCCCATCACTGGTGGCCCGGCGGAAGAAGCTGCATGGTGATGTGCCGTGGTTCTCCTCCCAGACTCTCTGCTGCTGCATCAAGCATGGCTATGCTGCTGGGTCACCTCCGGCAGCTGGGCAGCCAGGAGAAGGGGTGAGCAAGACGGCGGGCATCAGATTAAGTGGCTACATTTTAGATTATAAACATATCACAAATGTTTTGAATCAAAAATACTGTTTAGTTCATGTTAACACACCAATGGGGTCCCCACACCATTGTCCAAGAGTCAGGATTGCCTGCGCTCCCCAGTGCTGAGCTATATTGCGCTTAGCCAGCATCATACCCAAGGTCGCCCAATCCTGGGCAGCATGATTGAGATCCGTCGGCTCCCAGATATTGAGAAGACATCTCTTGGTGTCTGGGGGGACCGTAGGTCCACAAACCTGCGTGATAGAGTACATGACAGCCTCCCAGAATTGCACAATTTTGGGACATCCCCACAAGGTATGGTAAAAAGTACCCAAGGACCCGCAACCTCTCAGACACATCGGGCTGTCAACTCTTTCCATTCTGTATAGTGTGTGTCTTGTGTAATATATGCAGTGCAGTATTTAGAGCTGTACATGTCAGAGTTTGGAGGGTATGGTGAAGTGTGGCTCAATGGTTAGAGCGGCGGACCCTGATGCAGAAGTCTGGCTGGGACCAGGGTTCAATTCCTGACGCGGCAGGGTCTTGGGCCCAATGTCCACGGACTCGATAATTCTCGCCTCGGTGCCTACTCTAATCATGGGCCCCCACTCTGCAACTCTGGGCAATATCTTGCTTAATCTCCACAACGGCCCTAAACCGCTGGGATGCCTGGTTTCACCTTGGGGGTGCCCAGTAGGGAGCATCTCACAGGGAAAGCCAGGATGGGTTCCACAGCGGTATACAGCGCCAAGATGCCTGTCAGGTGATAGTGCGCTTTACAAGTATACATACATTTACATTTACACATGGCTAATTCATGTGGAGACGCAAGAGACTCCTGCCAATCCGTTTCAACCAAGTCCCTGAGTTTGGACTGCCATTTGTCGCTGAGGGATATCGTGGGATCCTGCCAGTTATTTATAATTTTACGATAGTGTTAGAACTGGGGGTCTCTAGTTGGCAGAGGTAAGTACCTTAGACCAAATAGGGACCCTTGCTTCTAGTCAGGGTGAAGGAATAACCCTCTGAGATAACCCCTGCTCACCCTCTAGGTAGCATGGCATGAGCAGTCTAGGCTAAACAGAGGCAATGTGGACAATATTTGCACTTAACACAACAATAATCCCCAATCCACCACAAACTGAGACCACACAGGTAAGTATATTTTATAAAAATATATAACTTTATCTAGTTTCAGCAAGGTAAATAAAGCATTTGCACGATAATCACTTTTTCAAGAATATGTCGCGCTTAATCTTAATGGTTGCAGTTGATCTTTAAGGTGGTACATAATTTCAGGAAGTTCGTATATCAAAAAGTGTCTAAAGTCACTTAAAATCAGCCTTCAAAAATATGGTTACTGATTTACGTTTAATGGGCTCTCAAAACGAGCATTAACATTGCTGCCCACGTGCCATCTTACTTGGGGGCTTCAAGCGCTGCAAATGTGCTTCTCCGCGAGGCTCGGGGACTCTTTCTTTCCCCAGGTGCAACCTCGCGCCTTCTTGGGCCTCAGGCGCCCCGGGCCGTGCAGATCGCACGCGTCCCCGCCCCGGCCGGTCCCCTGTCCTCTCCCGCCCGCTCTCGACAATCCAACGAGCGGCGGGGGAGGTGGTGCTGCTCACTTGGTGGGGGACGGCTGGCCAGGGGTGCGGGACGCCTCAGATTCCCTCGGCGGGGTCGGGTCAGTCTTCCCCGGTCCCGGCGGTGATCGCGGCGATTCCTCGGCTCTTCCAGCCGCCTCAGCCAAGGCAGCCAATCCCGTCGCGGCTCTTCTGACGAGCCCCTCTGAACGTGAGGCCGCCAACCAATGGCAGCGCGGCCTCGCCGATGACGCAACGCTCCACAGGCCAATCCCGTCGCGGCGTTAGTGAGGGGGCTCGGCTCCTTCGACCAATGGGAGCGCGGCGGCTTCGATCTTCGGCCCCGCAGCTCCTGGTCACGAACGGCAGCTCCACAGGGTGTTCCTGGCCCCGGGTCGTAACGGTGATTTGGCGGCAAAGGGTTTTTGAGGGCGCAGGTCACGAATAGACCCCCCTCTCGGCCTCACAACAACTTTGGAGCGGATTTCACGAGGGGAGGCACCACGAGCCTCCGACCCTCGCTGGGAATGTGCCGATGAGCACACCGATCCCTTCCTCATGCTCCGCAGTCGAGTACCACACGTCCCAGGTCACCACAGCACGATCTTGCAGCGGCTTTTGGCAAAGCTGTAGGAACCTTTAACCCTGGGATCCCAACAGGAGGCCAGCTCTTCTCAGGCCCTTGGAGATTCAAGTTGCAGACACAGCACACAGCAAAGTCTTGGCAGTTTCAAGCAGGCAGGGTCACAGCACACAGCAAAGTCCCTTTCTCCTCCTCAGCTTCCAGTTAGACAGCAGAACAGGTCAGCCCTTAGAGCACACAGCAAGGCAATCTTCCTTTAGTTCTCCAGCGGTCCTTCTTCCAGCAGAGGTTCCTTCTTGATTGTAGAATTTTAGAATCTAAACTTCTGTAGTCAGGGGTCCTTCCCTTATACCCCTCAAAGTCTTTGAAGTCCTTTGAAGTCTTTGTGCAAGCGGCCCTGAGCCCGGTCTAAACCAGTTCTGGGGGTTGCTGGAGCACTGAGGTGCCTCTGGTTTTCTTCTTCCTGTCAGCTTCAGGGTCAGCGGTGTCAGTTGGCCGGCAGGAGAGGGAGCCAGCATGGTGGTCAGGCAGACACAGCCCGGCACTATCAGGCGCTTCCTCCTCCCACCTCCCTGGCAGCAGATGCGGCCTTTCACCCATGGGCTGACTCCGACCCCCTCCTCCGGGGGCTATGCAGCCCCTGTCACACCCAGACCAGACAGGCATTCCACAAACCCAGGCACACAGAAAGGTTTAGACAAGAGAACAGCCACTTTCTAAAAGTGCTATTCTCCATCACAGGATTTAAAAACAACCTTCACTAAAAGATGTGTTATTAAATTCTGAGTTCAGGGATATCTTTCACTTATGTCCCATCTTGTTCCTATGGGAAGATAGGCTGGTATCCCATGGGACCAGCCTCCTCCATGTTACTCTATGGAGCAAGATAGCCTTACAGCAGTGAGCACATAAAATGGCTGCTGCCCACTACCAGAGCATGTAACCTGCACTAGTATATGCTCTACCTTATCCATACACTGCACCCTGCCCAGGGGGGTACCTTGAGCCTTCCATAGGGGTGACTGATGTGCACAGCCAGGGAAGGGTTAGGCCCAGCCAGTGGAGACACTGGCTAGGGGGACAGGGCAGTCCACTGATTGCACACAGGCCCTGCGCTGGCAGGCCTGAGACACCATTTTAGGGCTACTCATGTGGGTGGCGCAATCTGCGCTGCAGGCCCACTAGTAGCATCTGTCATCACCAGCCCTGGCACACACAGTGCACTTTACTAGGGACTTCATGGTGATACAAATATGCCAATCAGGTATATTCAATCAATATGACAATTTACAGAGGGAGCACTTACACTCTGGCACTGATCAGCAGTGGCAGAGTGTCCAAAGCATCTAAACCAGCAAAAACGAAATCCAGCACAGCATCAGAAATACATGAGTCAGAGGCAAAAATATGGGGGGAAAACCACGCCAAAGGTGTCGGGTCTAACAGATAGGTCAAGGAAATGGCCTTTTTAGTCAGGTGGTCTGTCAGTAATCTATCCTCAAGCGGTGAAGACTCGGGGAGATCGGTGCCTGATGGAAGGGCTTTCGTGAGTGCGCGCCTGATCTGTATGTAACAGTAGTGTTCCGTCTGAGCCATCTAGTGGGTTTCTTGCAACCGGGAGAATGAAAGCATCTCGCCCTTCTCCCACAGGTCCCTCACCCTTGATATACCTATAAGGTCCCACCTGTCAAAGCCCTTGATGTTACGGAGTTTATATTAAACGTCGGGCATCCCAAAGTGATGTTTGTTGCATTAAAACCCCTCCCAGCCAAGCGCACGGAGTGCCGCGAACCAAATATGTATTGTGTGTGCAGTGGGTCCCACTAGTGTAGATTTGCGGGATTTATCATATAGTGCACCCAAAACACCCGCTGTTTCAAGAGCATGCCTGTCCATACGAAACGCAGAGTCATCCTGTGGTGCATGTATAGGCTGTGGGGTTTTAGGTTTAAACCTATAATAACTGATAAAACCCAACTGAAAGAGAAATAGGCCTCACCAGTGAAAACATATAAACACTGAAAAAACACCTGCACAACCACAAACTAAATGCCATTCAAAGAAAGGAAAAAGAGAGTGAAAGAGTCATTTTTTTCTTCCTGAAGGGCCAATACAATGTAACTTTGTTATACAAGCTAGCAGTAAGAAAGACTGGTCTAACATTATTCTGCTTGAGTTTTTGATGTTTAGGGATGCCACTAAAATATTGTTTCTTGTTCTTTTTGCTTGTTTCAGTTTTTGTGGTCTTTGGTCTAAAGATAAAGGGTTTAGAAGCATGTTTTACGTCTCGTTTCATTATTCTATAAACTGTTGAGCATCTGGAAATATTTTGGCTGCGTTTGATTCTTTCACTGATAGGTAAAATGGCTGGTTTCATAAGACTCTTTCCTAAAATGAGTTATCACATTTACCCACAGAGAATGGGTAAAAACCCTTAATGCATCAGCCCACAGTTTCTAGTGGGTCAGTATGGATAGTAGGTGAATTGCCAACACCTCAGGCTTTAAACATTCAATGTAAGGTATAGTGACAAGTATATGTATACAAAGTGCTATCACCAAGCATCTGGGATAGTGGTGAAAACATGACACTAGACCTTTGGAAAACATGGAACACTGTGTCACTTGGAATGCTCTGCAAAAAAAGGTTCTTTCCAAGTTCGGCAAAGATTGGAGTGATATTGTTTGTATTTACAGTGACTCTGCTACGTATATGGAAAGGTTGTGTGATGACATGTCAAAATTGATACGCGAGCTGAACTAATTCCCTATAGGAGATCCTTGCTACTTGTTAGATAGTATGATGAAAGCATCTTTACATTCTTCAGAGTTAATCAGGGATGATGTTTACTTTTTAGTCCATTCTGGAACACTGTTTTCTTATGCACAGGAACTAAAACGCAAATATTTATCATTTCTTGCTTTGTGTGACATCAAAGAAAGAGTCATCCCAACTGTGTCCTTTAGCTGATTGTTATCAGTTCAAAGGGCTTTGAATGCTATATTATCCATGTGACAACCATTTACAAAATTTTTGCTGAGTGATGATGCCAAAGGCAAGAAATGGGAGCATCTTTGATTGCATATTGATAGCGAGGTAAAGAAAATACACTCTACTGCTTTATTAAATTGTTACAGAAAAACATAACTGCTGTAGTGTACATGATAAAAAGCTAGAGTCTGAAAAAACCCTTGTCTGCCAAGTATTCAGCATAATTGGTGTAGATGTGAAACATCTCCTAGAGAGTAGGCTGGGCGACACCTTTAGTGACTTTCGCACTGCAACATGTTCCATGTTAGAGTGCTTGCCACTTGGTAAGCAAAGCAATGTTGAAGAACAATTCAGGAACGTTTATTTTACAATGTATAAGAAATGGCTTGCAATGATGGATAGAAATGTCCCTCCACACAAATGGCATTTGAAGTCAATGAGATCTCACTGTGGTACTCTGTACAAGTTCTAGATACCTTCAGTAAAGGGGAATTTCCTCCGTAGTTTAAAATGTGCTGCTTCATTTTTGACCGCTTCAATAACTCTGATGAGAATCGCAATGTTCAAGTGCACCAGTATTGGCATGGAAAGCTATGTCAGTGGCCAGAGTTAACAAATTGTGTACTGGCTGTTTTGGCGTTGCCCATCTCAATTCCCAATGTTTAGAGGACTTTTTCACAGTTTACATGGGAAGGATAGAGCGAGCACACATGACCAAAGACTCACTGAAGAAGTATTGCATGGTGTACTACAAGAAGTTTAATTTGCAAAAATCTATTTAGACCTCATAAACACTATACGTACACTGTCTATATACCATGTTCTATCAGTGCAGAAAGCAAGCAATAATAAAACCAAAATGTTCCATAAACACCGGAAAACACTTTTTTTTTTGTTTTTAGTGGTGCGCAAATGTGTAACCACTGATAACAACTGTTTTTTAAGGTACTGAAATCACTGGAAAAAAACCCACCAGAATTGACCAAAAATAGAAACTGAAAACAGGAAAGCCTATGCATGTATTAAATTTTTTTTTTTTTAGCATACTCTCATTCGACCAGTCAGCAGGTGTAAAAATATCCTGGAGCCCTCCACCCAACATAAAAGCTTTAGAAGCAGATGCGCCTTTAAGAGAATGTGCACCGAAAATAGAATCATCAACACCAATCTCACTCATTACTTCTTTCACCCATCTGGCGAGTGTGGGGGAAGAAACTGCTTTATGTGGGGATCTGAGAGACAACAGTTTCAACTCCTCTCAGACTTACAGACTTACAGTTCTCCTTTCATGCTCTTTAAAACATTTGACAACAGATAGATTTTCATTTAGTGGAAAGAAAGGATAGGAGATAGAGGATGACATAGTTTTGGTTCTTTTCTTAAGGTAAAAACAAACTCCCTCAGGTTTGTAAGCCCTGCTAGTAACGTCTAATGCCTTAACATCAGAGGTTCTCCTGTGAGAGACCAAGCAAAGTAACACAGTAAGCTTATAGGAAATACACTTAAGAGAGAGGTTAACGTCATCTCCCCAAGAAGAAATAAGTTGTAATATGTTAATTACATCCCATAAGGCTGTATATTTCGGAGTTGGAGGACTAAGAACCTGCATGCTTCTCATAATCTTTTTTGTTTAAAGGTTTTGTCCTACAGAGACACCATTGACTAAGGAATGTCCTGCAGCTATTGCTGACCTATAGCCATAAACAGTTCTATAACTTAGTCCAGAAGCAAACAGTTCCGAAAGAAAGTTTACTATGTGCAATAAATCAGTTGAAATGGGATTATGGTGTTGTTAAAGACACCAGCGAACCCATTTGTTCCATGCCAGTCGATATGCTGTCCTTGTTCCAGATGCCCAAGACTCAGATATGAGTTGGAAAGCATCCTGCGAAAGCCATGGATTTGCCACTGTCGCCTGAAATCTTCCAGGCCGTCAGAACCATTAGACCTTAGTCTATAAGAGGGTGTGATTCTCTCTGAGGACCCAGGAGTAGATGCTTGAAAGGGGTATACAGCCTTTACAACGAAACTTTTACAACGAACTACCATTACAACGCAACTTTTACAACGCAAACCATTACAACGCATAGCGCTGGGGGGGCGCTCTAGGATAGGGAATAGGTTTAATATACTATCCAACACCTTCCCTACTATCCACGGGGACTGGAGTTGGAATAGTAAATTAAACTATTCACTATCCAGCGCCCAAAAGCATTATGCGTTGTAATGGTATGCGTTGTAAAACTTGCGATGTAAAGGTAGGCGTTATAAAAGTATGCGTTGTGATGTCATACATCCCTTGAAAGGTGGTATTAAAAGAGGGAAGTCGACGGTCATTTCCAAGATGACTGGAAACCATGCTTGAGACCTCCAAAGAGGGGCTATCACCACCATGTTCTGTAGATACCGGCGAGCATGCAAGAGAAGACGTGGAACCATGACAAACAGCGGGAGGCAAATGGCTTTAAGCCCTGCCAGTCTTGGAGGAAGGCATTGACCCCTGTTGCTTGAGTATCGGCTTCCAACTGAAGAAATTCCCCATCTGAGGGTACAATCTGTATGCGAAAAGATCTGTCCTAAAGGGACCCTATTGTTCATGGATTGACATGAATATCCCTCTGTTTAACTTCCCGTTGCTGGAATCCTTGAAATTCCTGGAGAACCAATCCGCTACCCCATGTTCAAACCAGGGATATCTTCGGCTGTGACGGACAGACCCTTGTTCAAATAATAGCCCCAGAAACCCTTCGCTATTTCCGTAAGACCCTTTGAATGTGTTCCCCCCATTGATGTATTTCACTGCAGAGACATTGTCCATGCGCAGCATTATACTGCATTTTATTGAATTCTGGGTGAAGCTTCGAACCGCAAAAGAGCATGCTAGAAGTTCCAAGCAGTTGATATGTAGTTCCTTCTCCTTGCGTGTCCAACGACCTCCTGTTGAAGAGTTGCCACAAGTGGCACCCCATCCTCTAGAATCGCATCTGACTCGATTATCAAATCTGGGGTTTCCCCAAAGATGGCTCTGCCATTCAAGGCTTCTGCATTCATTAGCCACCAAGATAGTTCTTTCTTCGAGTCTTCGTCCAAGCGTGTCATCTGGGTGTAAGACAGAGTCGACTTCAGAGCTTTCGCTTTGAGTCTCTGGAGGGCCCGGTAGTGTAGGGGAACCGGAAAGATCGCCTGGATGGTTGAGGAGAGGAGACCCAGGACCCTAGCTAAGAATATCAAGGGAAAGACATCCAGAGATAGCATCTTCTTGAGTTCTTTACAGAGTTTCTTTATCTTTTCCCTCTGTAATTTCAGTTCTGCAGCCAGTGTGTTCACCATGAAGCCCAGAAATTGGGTTTCCTGGCTTGGTGTGGTACATGGTTTTTTGACATTGATGACAAAATCTAAATGCTCCAGAAGTCGAATAGTAAGACTTGTATATAGACTTAGAACAAAAATTGGCCCAGCACACTTATACAGAGAATTACCAAATTTCATATACAAATTTCAATCATTTAAAGGCAGAATCAGTAATCTTGTTGAAGTTCTTTCTTTATTAAATCTTCATTAAAAAGTCTGTAGCAAAGCCAACGCGTTTCGTCCTTCACGGACTTCTTCAGGGCCACAAATCGATTTTTTTGAATAAAGGATTGAATATATATTAGGCCCCCAGGTGTTTTTGGATGTTATCTTGAAGTTTTCCTGTGAAATTGGAAAGGTGATGAATATGTACAGTCAAAAGTTCTTGCAGAATCAGTAAAGGAATTCATACAATTGTTTGTTTTAATGATTACATGATTGTTGTAAATATTGTATAAAGTGTATATATTGATAATGTAATTGTAAAAATGTTTGGAATTGTAGAAATTTTTATAAAGGAAAAAACATAATTTGAATAATAATTTTGTATATATGTGTGTTATTTGTAGCCCTGAAGAAGTCCGTGAAGGACGAAACGCGTTGGCTTTGGCTACAGACTTTTTAATGAAGATTTAATAAAGAAAGAACTTCAACAAGATTACTGATTCTGCCTTTAAATGATTGAAATTTGTATATGAAATTTGGTAATTCTCTGTATAAGTGTGCTGGGCCAATTTTTGTTCTAAGTTTATATGTAAGGACAGTTTTCTGCCCTGGGAGATTTAGGGGACTTTGAATCTCCGGTCCGTGGCACCTTAAAACTACGAAATATAGGGCGCAAGATAGGTGCAATCGTCTAAAACCCCATTCCCCTGAAGCGCTTTACTAAATAGTAAGACTTGTATGGCGAGATACTGATGCTTTGAACTGACCCATGATAAGGATATCGTTCAGATATATTATTAACCTTACAGCCCTTTCCCTTAGCCAAGCTCCTACCGGACGTAAAACCTTGGTGAAGCACCAAGGGGCTGAAGATAGGCCAAAGGGGAGACTGCAGACTTCCCAAAGTTTTACCTCCCAAGTGAACTGGAGGAATTTCCTGTGGGGGGCCAAATTGGGATGGTTAAATAGGCATCTTTTAATTCCAGACGTGTTAACCAGTCTCCTTTCCTCAAGACGTCCCTTGAAGTGATGGTAAGATACCCATCCTTTTCATTTTTTAAGTTTATGACAGGTCTTTGTCCCTTGTCCTTCTTTTCTACTAAGAATATATTGCTGAGGAAACCTGTTTCTGAGCTCTTTATTATAGCCCCTTTTTCTAACAAATCCTTTACTTCCTGAGATACTAGTTTTCTCTGTTCTTGAGAGAAGCTTATCTCGTGAGGTCTCTTTGATTGAAAGGGGGTATCAATGAATTCTATTTTACCAAGGTCCAGTTCCCAGAGAAAAGGGCTTGGTTCCCACCCACCTTTATATGGGTATTTGAAAGGTCTTTTAATATTCCTACCTGCAGAGAATCCTCTGTTTCTTCTCTCGCCTCGAAATGGTCTTCCCCTGCTTCTTTGCCTTTGAGGGAAGAAGGGCTGGTTTCCATAGAAGGATGATTGTTAGAATCTTGATCCTTGTCCCAGAAAGGGTCTTGAGGTAGATTGGCCACAGCCGGGGAACCGACTCCGCATTCTCCCGGGCCTTCCAAAAATGTTTTCTTGGAAGACTTTTTTATTGTTGTGCTGTGACTTTTGAATTGAACTAAATGCACCAACATATTTGGCCATGCCGCGAATGAAATCCTCTCCGAAGAGTAGCCCCTGTGAGGTGGCTCCTTTCCGTGTTTGCTAATTCTATGAGTTTAGGGTCAATTTTGAGGAGTACTCACTTCCTGCGTTCATTAGAAATGGCAGTATTTGCATTGCCAAGTAGGTAGATGATTGGTTGGACCCATTCACATAGCTCCTTAGGGTCGATAGGAGTTCTCTCGATGAAGGCGCTTTCAGCCAAATCAAACATTTTGGTTAAGGGTCCAATGGTGTCCAGAAGGCGTTCTTGACATGACCTTAGGCTCTTGTCTATGCCTTTTCTAAGGTCTTTTGCACCCTTTGCAATAAAAGCAACAGCCTTAGGGTTGAGTTCGGGGGTCATTGCAATCTTGTCTGGAAGAGATGGGTGAGGGCATTCGGACCTCAGTCTAGATCTGATTTATTTGGGGATCTCCCTTCTCAGCCAGAAACTAATGTAGTCTGCTACATGTTGGGAAGGTAGCCACTCGGGAGAAAGGGGATGTTTGATTAAAAGGCGGTCGAAAATATTGTCCCCGAAGGGGCCGGTAATGCCCATTTTGGAGCCTTGCTTGCCTCGTCAGTGCTTCCCAACGTTTTGTCTCCCAGATCTTCAATGTCTGTGTCAAACCCCGATGAGCAGGAGAGATCTATCTCTGCCTCATCAGGTTCATCACTGTCAATATGTATAGGGAGTTCTGGGTCAGATTGTTGCCCTTGTGTGATGCCCAAGGCATCATTCTGGTCACCGCCTAAAAAGCGTGAATGAGCTGCTTTTTCTGTTTTCTTAGTCTTTTTTGCACTTTTAACAGTGTGTTCTGGTGCAGCTCTTTTCTTTGGGCCCTTAACTGCCCCTTCTTTGGCGCCAAAAGTATGTGCTGTTCTGGTAGCGGGCCATGCCCGTGACAGGGATTCACATTTTTTATTAATAGTCTCATTAAATGCATTACTTTATCCAAGGCCTCAGAGACCATTGATTCCATCTTACCTTCTAGGTTGGTATCAGCGTTGAGAGACATTGTAAAAATCCCTTTCTTTTCCCTTTTTTCTTTTTCTTAATATAGTTAATTATGATTGTAAGGGATTGATAGCGTTATTCCCAAGTTAAAATAGTAAAAATCCTATATGAATGATAAAATAGCCCTCAAGGATTAACCTGAGGAGTTAATTTTTCAATGATTTGTGAAGATAGGGGTTACATTTCCCAGGTAGGGCATGTCAGAGCTAATTTCCTCCTCGTCGACGAGTAGAAAACGATCAAACAGCAGCAACTAAGTGTTGTCTGCTATAGCTATGGCAACCACGCATGTCTCATGCGTGCGTGGTTGCCCCATGGGGCCTTTCCTTTAGTGAATGTCCCCTCCGCTGTACGTGATTGAAAGCGCACCGCGGTAGGTGAAGAAGGGTCTATGACGTCTAATGGTGCCTCCGGAGAAATGCAGAGCTCCACCGGACCACGGAGAAAACGCAGGAGCTCCATGGGACCGCAAAGGTATTTCCTCATGACTCATTAGGAAATTGTAGAATTGCATCAAGGTTTAAACTGTTGCATCCTGTGATTTGCATTTTATTTTTGATTTAAAAATGATATATAAATCAGTGTATGAAATATTTACTATGATGTTGTACCAATTTTTGCCTAAAGTGGAAGCCACCATATTTAAAAAATATTTTCACAATGGTATAACAAACTGGAAATAACTTGATATATTTTGGAGTCAAATGCAAAATGTTTTTGCTCTTTGCTAAAGTGGATTAGAAATGTATCAAGCCCTATGTATTTACTTATGCTGTAGGAGTGATTTGTAAATGAACCCAAAAATATTTCTTAATTTCTTTAACAGCATAAATATATACATAGGGCGTGATACGTTGATAAGCAACTTCAATACTGAATCCTAATAACATTTTGAACATTATAAATATACTTAAGTTACATGAAGTAAGTGTCACCATTGTGAAATGCCCGAACAAAGGAAACAGGATTTCAGTTTATACAAATATTGGTACAACATTTTAGTAGTTAACACACATTCATTCATACTTTAATATGTATGAATGAAAATATTTTGGCTTTTTTGCCATGTACACACACTGTACAAAGGTATTTTCACTTTATATCATTTTTGGTGACATAAGTTCACTGTTCAGCCGCTCAGAGCTAATAAAGAGTTCCTGGAGAGAATTTAAAATGGTAAAGAGACAAGATCATAAATGATAAAGGAGCAATAATGTGAAACTACAAAACTGTGAACAAATGGTTTCTGAAGATGTTCCCTACATGCGTGAATTGATAAAACTGAACCAAAGTTTGAGAGCCCTGAGCAGGTAAAATATGGAAATGTTTTGTCAATGAACAGTTCTATTTACACATATACAATACAACTATTGTATATGTCCTTTCAGCATCTGCAGGAGCAGGTGAAGAGCACATTAGCCATGAAGGCAGGGAAGCAGCTGGCTGTTTTAGGTGTTGAGACCACAGACACCGATCGACACAGTGTCAACATCTTCAGAGACCTCCACAAGCGACCAGTCCCTAGTGGTGGTGGACCCCACAGGAACTGTACCACCTGCATCCTTGTCCGCCACCCAGAGACCAATCCCCACCCTACCTCTTACTCCCCTCAAGTTGGCCAAACCCGACCCCCTAAAAGGGCTTGGGTCTCCTTCACCATTGGCACCTCACCCCCTGCCCCTGTCTCCTGACTGCACTGAGTGTGAGAGCTATTGACCACTTACGCAGCATCTCTGTAGGCCAGACTGTGTAGTGAATGGCATCCAGGGCCTTAATTGCCAAATGCCACAGATGGTTGCATTTCTGGATGCCAGTAAAAGTTAAATTTGTGACATGTAGAGATCACTTGGGAAGATAGCCTCCTCATTGACCAAAGCCTCCCAACAAGCCCAACCTTGTGCACCTTCCTCATCACAAATCACAAGTCCCGCACTAACCCAAGCACATTCCCAGCGTTGCAGGCGCCAACTCCAACAGACACAAGCAACACACTAAACATAAACACAAACACACAAAGAAACACAAGAAAACACCCAAACAACATACAGACACTATCAGCACTACACCCATGCCCACTACAACCACCACACCCACAACCATCACCATACCCACAACCACCCCTACAAGCACCACAACCCCCACCACACCCACAAGCACCACAACACCAACCACCGCAACAGCACAGTCTTCCAAATGCATACCTACAGGCAAAACAACACTGAGCAAACGCACACATTCACTCGAATACAAAACATCTGAGAAACCACACACATCTAACCATACACCAGACACACATGCAACAGCAAAACATATACCCACACACATCATAACCACCTCACAGGATACTCATCCAAACCAACACCCTCACACACAAGCACATCAACACGAAAAACAACACCCACCAAATCACAAATGCACACACTCATCCAACAACATACACCTGCAAAGATACGCACACCCAAACATATACATCATATACCAGACCAACATGTGAATGCAAAACCAACAGACACACACATCATCCACTGCAGTTTCCTCTACCTCCCAAACCCAATCCTCTCCCACCCCTCCTACCCGTACTCCTCCTCCTGAATATATGTCTTACCTTTCCCTAACCCCTATCAAACCCAAACCTACCCCTCCCAAGAAAGATCCTTGAGGTGCCTGCTCTGTGCCCACTAGATGCCCCTTCTTGAGGAGGTTCCCCTTTGGCAGTCTGTTTAAGGAGGCAAGTTCGGGCCAACACTCCAGTATTATGTATTGGTGACAATCACTTTTTTGCTGTTTTATGTTACACAATAAAACACATTGATTTAAGTATCTCATTTCGTAATAAAAAAAATATTAATTTCATCAAGTTTTCAGTTCTTTGATTCTTAAAACTGTAGGTGATGAAATTGTGATTTACATATATTAACTTACAATTATGACAGAAAATGCAAAAAAATTCAAATAAACACATATGCATTGCACCATAAAATAGTAATGACACAAATAACATTTAATAAAATGCAGTAAATGTACTAGACAAGGGGAAATATTTCATTGATAAATATATTGAATAAAGCTTGGAACAAACATTGATTTTACAGTTATTTTAAAACAAACGTTTCACCTTTAGTGCAATTTCTACATTTCATTTCTGCCAATAATGTGTAATGCATGTGTTTATGATTTCATAGTTTACGAAAATTAAGTTAACACACCTGTATGATCATTTTTTGATGTTTTGATTGATGTCCATTTTTGTGTACGTATCCTTATCATGAAGGCAGCTTGCACCAAATTTAAAAATACAATTAAATTATACAGGCGTGCTTCTTCAAATTTGTTAAATGGCAACATTATACACATATGCATTAGACATTGGTATGTTTTTGCGTATAATAGAGATTCCAACATGCATGAGTCCAGAGCAAATGTAAACAGACAAGTCAAAAGGTAACAAGTAAAACTGGAAGCTTACGTTCGAACCCGGTGACGAAAGGGTTGATTTTCTTCATGGTCAAGTAGCAGCAGCAAAGGCAGGACTTGGACGAATGGCTCCATGGTGAAAAAGGAAGTTGTGTAACAGAAAGAAGGTAAGTATTGGCCTTATATCCGTTCCAATCCACCAACTCAGTTGTTTGTGTTTCCCCACTACAGTTACGTTGGAGGGGAGGCACATCATGATTGGCCCGGCAGACAAACTGGCCATTGAACCTCCAACATTTATATAGAAGTGTGGATCACCTACTCGGCAGGCAGAGAACTCAATGGAAAAGTGACGGCGAGACCGAATCTGCCAAGATCTAAATCAGGCCCAAAGTTTGTTGAGGCAGAGTCACCTGCTTTGTATGATAATTTTAATGTGCCCCAGCTTAGCCCTGGGTTGTGTACCCACCCACTCTAACCTAACCACAATAGTTTTCCGCTGTTTAAAGACAGACGTGTTTATTTAGCACTATCAGGATGCTTAGAAAGAAGTTTAGCAGCTTAGGCACCACCACGAGTTTCCTCAGAGGAATGCACCCTGCCATTGGGAGTGGCAGACTGGTCCATCTATCTATCTATTGATTGCTCAGTATTATAAATATATCTGTCATTCTTTTCTTTCATATTTGTATCCCATTGGCATTGTGTTCCACATATCTAATAGGTGTATCTTGCCTTTTTAAAGGGTACTCAATACATTCACTGGGCTCCAGGTGCCCCTTCAGGACACAACAATCACCAAAATCCAGACAGAGGACTAACCTCAAACCTTCACAGGGTTCCAAGTGTCCCTTTAGATTAGGGTGCTGATAGGAAGACATTGGAGGGGCTGACGGTAGGGTGAGCAATGCTCCTGATGGAGCCTTATTTAAAATATCATAATACACAACACATTTACAAATTAAAGATATGAACATTTGTAATTACACTTTTTTACACGTTAGACACAGTGACAAGTGTAATAGAGGCACCATAAAAGCGAGCTTTAAAATGTGAGATAAAGAAAACATACATACAAAAGAGTACTAATACATATAAACGAGTTGCACAAAAGAATTTCTAATGAACATGTTGTTTACTAACGCTAATTGATTACAATTGTGTTGTTAATATAGTGACCTAGTGTTTCTAATACCCATGTTGCTAGAGTAGACCATTTAGGGAAGTTGGTGCAAAAATGTGCAGAATTTAGATACAAGCTTGAAATTCTGCATAATAATAATAGAGATTCTATAGTTTATGAAAAATGTAAACCACATTTTGTAGTGTGAATTTAAAAAATGATGTACTTATATGAATATTGAGAACAATTGCGATAGTATGGTAGTTCTACTGTTGGCTAGTATCATGTAATAATGTTTGGTGTAAGGTCTATATATACCTTATTTGAATTGAGTTAATTTCATTATATTTGATATTGATTTAAAGTTTATTTCATTTAAAATGTGCAATGCCAACTTAAAGGTTTTTTCAAAAAATGCTTTCTCTCTAATGCTGACTTTTCCTTTGGCCTAATAAAACGGGCCTGTTCACATTTAGTGAAATGTTGCTTATCTGTTCAGTATATGTATTATTTTAAACATTCCTAAATATTTTTTCAATGGTCACAGTGAATTATTCCTGTGGGAATAGAAATTCAGCTGTTGCTATATATTGTTACTTTGTATTTCCATTTCCACTGATAATAGGCCTTTGTGGACTTTCGGATCTTTCATTTTTCATGACTAGCATGGGAAAGCATCTCACTGTTACAAGTGTCCTAAATGACGTGATAGTCTTTCGATGGTGGTGTGATGTCACATTATTTGGACGTTGCTAGAGACTCTAAAAGAAAAAACCCCAATGGAGTGGCGCCGCTATTCTGATTTTTCTACTTCGGACCATGGATGCAATGCTGATCAATTTTTGATGATTACTAAGAACTATCTTTTTACTTTTGGACTGCCTTGCTTATGCTACAGTTAGTAGCAGATTGACTGAACACTTATTTGTCGAACCATTGATTTCCATTTTTCCTTATTTCTTTATTCTATTCTAATGGACTGACCCTTAATGGACTATAAATCTGAACCCTTCCTTTTTTCCTCATAGAATTTAAGGTGTTAGACAACAAACTATCTTCCCAGCACGGTTAGAGTAGTAAGGAGAGTAAGAGTAAATAAAATGTTTACCACACTTGCGCTGCAAAACTCCCATCAGCAACAAGTAGCTGCAAGATTGTCCCCAGAGTTTTGGACTGATTTGTAGGGCATGAGTGCCAGATTTTCTGAGGCCCACGGGCGAAGAGTTATTATAGCTGAGTTTCAAAATAGCTAGGGTTTGGACAGGCATTGTAAAAAGAGTTTGGTAAGAAGAGATTTCACTAACATGACTGGTTCAGGGTGCCAAAGAAAGGACTCTAAATTAGTAAATCTACTAAACTAATCAGTTTAGCAATTCTAATTTAAATGCTTTCTCATTAAGGGTTGTTGGGGTAGATGTATCAAGCCTTTTTGCGTTCACAAACGCAAAAAATGCCTTTCCGATGTAGCAAACCCAATTTGGCGTTTTGGTAACCTGTTAGCGAATCGCAAAATGGTTGTGCGTTTCGGTATTAGGAAGGGGTGTGTTTAGGGCGTCCCTTCCTTACACCAAATTGCATCCGTGTGTATGAATGTTTTGTGACTGTAAATGTGGTCACAAGACCCCTTCCCCTTTGTGAATGTTTGTAAAACCATTTTTAAGAGCAGGTAGTGGTTCCCTTTAAGGAAAACAGGCTGCTTTACAAAAAAGATTGCTTTATTTAAAAGCAATAACAGACATGGTTGTCTGCTGATCTCAGCAGGCCACCATTACTGTGATTTTTGCGATTCCTAGAGGGTCGCAAATTGTGAACTACCTCATTGGAACACTCTTGTCTTGTTTATTGATTCATACTGGGGTGTAAGAGTGTCCCACTACTCTCCCTGCCTCTCTTCTTGTTTTGATCTACCTCATTAATATTCACGGACAAGCTTTAATCAAATGAAATTTATATTTTCTAATTGCTATGCAGAGATGAATAAATCATGATCTATTAAGTATCTTTAAAATAACAGTCTTTTTAATATAAATGATTAAAAAGAAGGAATCGACGGCAACATTGGTGGTACATCCAGTACGATATCCCTGTGCATTGGGAGACACGGAACATACTGACCTCTGAGATAAAATCTTGTCCTGTGTCGCAAAGGGAGTAAACTCTGTAGTGCAAAGCCTGTTACGCCACCAATTCATGGAAGCCAGTGAGTACCAGGGACATTGTGGCCTACTTGGCTGGAAGGTCGAATAACCGGTTATGACAGCTGTAGCTGCTACTCTGATAAGGGACATGAGTAGTGGAGCCTGGAGCTACCTGCTCCAAGTAACTGACGTGGCATTAGTCATATTCCCTCGAGGAGAAAGGTGGGGCAGGAGAATTGTAGGAAGGCGGCAAGAATAACAGGAAACAGATGGAAAGTAACGGAGGTTTATTTATCACTCCTTCTCCAGTCAAGTCCACAATCAGAATGCAAATCCCCTAACAGTCATTCTAATCCCCGAGCTTCCCCATTTGAAAGACAACATAAAACACGAGACTGTCACGAGCTGTGACAGGAATAACCACATGCTCGTGACAGCTCATGTAACAACAGAGTACCTAACACACCTTCCCCCCTAAAAACAAAAACAAAAACAAAAAAATAGAAAAAAAAAACAATTAAAAAAAAAACATATATCCCTATTAACATCGTAGAACTAGTTCATAACAAAATCTCTAAACCTAGAAGGAAGGCGATGTGAACGAACACTTCTAGAGTTACCAGAATTGCTGTCAACTCCAGTATTATTGGTATGTTCAGTGTGTTCCCCGACATCCAAAAACACATTACTGTCACAATCATTTTGAAATGAAGTAGGCCCAGAAAAAATTGACGGCCTGTTGAAATTCCAAACTGAACCACCATCAACCCTAACGGCATTCTTGAAAACTTCAATCACTCTTTTAGGATTTGACCACACAGGTAAGCCTTTACTAACACCCTCTTCTTTTTTTATTCGGACATAGTCGCCTACCTTTATCAAACTCTTGGAAGCAGAACCAACTCTCTTCTCCATGGACAGTCTCATTTTCTCTTTATATATTTCAACTCTGCGACGAACAGCTTCAAAATCAACTTTCAAAAACTCATCAGAACCATTCATATTCTTCTTCAACCACCAAGTTGCTAATTTGGTACTAGGCTTACGTCCTCTTAATAGCTCAAAAGGGCTAACCAACGTTACGGAATTAGGGGAAGTCCTATATGCTAAAAGCATGGATTGCAATGCAATCCTCCAATTCAACCCACCTTTGACAGAAAGTTGGATGGCTTCTTTGATCACACGGTTGAAGCGTTCAACCTGGCCATTGGCCTCAGGATGGAAAACTGCAATTCTTCTATGAACAATGCCACACTTAATCATAAAACTTTCCATCTCCTTGCTAACACATTGAGGGCCATTATCAGTTACCACTTCTTGGGGAATCCCTTCTCTGCAAAAAACTTCGTCCAAGAACTCAATCACCCTCTGAGAAGTAACTTCCTTAACCATTTTGACCTCCGGCCATTTAGAATAGTAATCAATCAGGACAATTCCAAAAGACTCTTGCTTAGATAAACAACTAAAAGGACCAATGATGTCTAAACCTAATTTACGCCAAGGACCACTGGGATAATCAACAGGTTGTGGTTCAGAACGCAAAGCCACAGCTGTTTTGTCACTGTGTGAACAATAAATACAAGAACGTACAAAATGATCCACACAGGAATCAATGCCTGGCCACCAAAATGTTTCTTTGACTCGTCTTCTGGTAAAAGATATCCCCAAATGCCCTTCATGAGCAATTTTGAGAATAATATCTCTAAGAGAAAAAGGAGGAACAACTTTATCTCCCCTTAAAATCAAACCATTCTCCTCTACGAGTTCCTCCTGAACCTTATGAAAACCCATCATATCACCAGATAGCTTCCTCGGTTCAGGCCAACCTTGTACTAGATACTTTCTGACACTACACAACTCTTCATCTTTACTCATTTCTATTACCCAACTTTCTTCTTGCAAAAATGATTGATCTTTATCCCCAAAATTGACATCATCAAAGGTAAAAGCTACTTCACAATCATCTTCTAAAACTTCACAAGGAAACTCACAAGAAGAAACTAGCCTGGACATGCAATCTGCGTGTACATTTGCTTTACCCTGAACATATTCAATCTGATATTGAAAGGATTGTAGTCTAGATGCTAGTCTTGCAAGGCGTGCTGACATTGTCCTCCCGCCACCCGGAGACATGAGAAAAATTAAAGGCTTGTGATCAGTTTTTATGATAAACTTTGTACCCCATAGAAACGGTCTGAAATGTTCAGCTCCCCACACACACGCCAATAATTCCCTCTCTATGACAGAATAGTTTTTTTCTGCGTCCCTCAATGCTCTTGATGCGTAAGCAACAATCCATTCCTTCTCATTATCCCTCTGCAAAAGCACACCACCCAAACCAGAACTGCTAGCGTCCACCATGACTATGCATTTGGCACCACCCACAAAAGGCTTGAGACAAGGTGCATTTACAATAAACTTTTTTAATCTATTAAAAGTCTCAGTCATCTCCTCGGTCCAAACAAACTTAGCATTCTTCTTCAACAAACATCTGAACGGATCTACTTTTGAAGAAAAATTTGGTATAAATTTTGCGTAAAATTCAATGAGACCCAGAAACGCTACAAGCTGTTCTTTGGAGGAAGGCACAGGAGCTTTAACAATGCTCTCGACATGATTACGTTTAGGTTTGATCCCGATGCCACTAATGGTATGACCTAAATACTCGACCTCTTTTTGCCCAAACTTGCACTTATCAAGACGTAAAGTAAGTCCTTTCTTTGACAAGGCAGCAATCACGCTCCGAACATTATTATCATGTTCCTCATTGTCCTTGCCAAAAACCAATATGTCATCTTGAAATGCCACGGCACCTTTTAACCCTTCCAAGGTATCTCTCATAAGCCTTTGAAACACTGAGGCAGCACTCGCCAAACCAAATGGCATACGGCAATATCTGTAAAGTCCCTCTGGTGTGATGAAAGCTGTCATGTTTTTCGATTCCTCAGCTAAAACTACTTGATGGTACGCGCTTGCTAAGTCAATGCATGAAAAAACTTGTGCCCCCGCCAAAGTGGAAACCATTTCATGAAGATTGGGTAGAGGATGAGAATCAACCCAAATTGCCTCATTGACACTACGAAGGTCCACACACAACCTGAGTTCACCAGAAGATTTGATGGAAATCACAATAGGCGAAACCCAAGGGGATGATTCAATTGGTTCTATGATGTTCTTTTGACATAAATCTTTAAGCATGTCCTTCAATTTGCTTCTAAAAGATAAGGGCACATTCCTCACTCTATGTCGAACAGGAATAACATTATCATGTAGTTTAATGACATGCTCAAAACCTTGATACCGTCCTAAAGTACTACTAAAAACATTAGGAAATGATTTCTTTAAATCATCTACTAATTGGGTATTTGACAAAGGAATATTAGATACATTGTGTGGTTCTACAGCAAAAACAGGGGGTTTGCTCTGGGATCAATTTTCATTTCCAAAAAATATTGATGAGGCCATCCCAGGAGAGACAAACGTGATCTTGATACATAAATTTTCCCATGAGTCTTGCGGCCAAAAAATTGTAAATCAGCTTCAAAATAACCCATTAGGTCAATTTTGTGACCTGTGTAGCCACCAGGTGATACATCAGGTGAAATCAAGGTTTTGTCAGGCAATTTTTTGTGAAAAACTTCTAATGAAATAATGGTAAACCAAGCACATGAATCTACAAAAAATTCTATATCAACACTGTCAACTCTTACTAGACATGATGGGAATTTGGTACACTCACCCTCCCCACATACATTAATAACAGTGTTGACTTGAAATTCACCATCATCCTCCAAAGTATCACTATCATAACAATCATGTACATAGTTTACTTTCCTTGGTAAAGATTTACACAACTTAGTAAAATGTCCTTTTTTACCACATTTCGAACAAATTTTCCCCAAGGCTGGACAGTTTCTACAGTCTGCTAAGTGGCCATCACTTCCACACCTGAAACAAAGTGGTTTGGAGTTTTTTTTTCCTGCCTTTGATTCCTGAACTTGCCATCTCCTTTAAAAAAAACATCACTCCTTTGCGTATAATTTTTTAAAAATTTTTCAGAATCTTTAGACACATTAAAAACGTCGTTCTTATCATTGCCTCTTATTTCTCTCACAAATTTTTCTGAGTGTTCAATAGACTTGGCAATGTCTATGGCGTTGTTTAAGGATAAATCAGATGTGGTCCAAAGACGTTCTTGTACTTTTTTGTTATTTGTTCTCATTAAAATTTGGTCCCTTAAAACTTGCTCATAGGAAATGTGCTCAAAATCACATGTCACGGCTAATGAGCGTAAAGCTGAAACAAAATCCTCAACAGGTTCATCAGCACGTTGCTTTCGTGAATAGAAAATGAACCTCTCCATAACAATATTTTTCTTTTTACCATAACGCAAATTCAATTGCGACGCAGCATATTCATAAACATTTAGATTTCCTGGATTAACTAAAGGTGGAAGAGTTTTATATTCTTTTAACGCAATACCACCCAAACAGTGTTTCAATAAAGCTAATTTCCGCTCAGCTTCACACTCTCCCTCCTCTAATACATCTACATACGCTAAAAACACAGGTTCCCATATTTCCCAAGACATAGGTGGTTCACCTGGAGATGAAAGAAAAGCAGGGGGAGGAACAATGCCAGACATATTCAAGGTAAATTATTTTAGATAATAATAAAAATAAATAAACTGATTTACTTATTGTGGAAAATGTAGAAGTCAATGTTGGACTGAAGGAAAACAAATAAAATGAATTTTCAAACGTTGAATTAGAACATTGAGTGGAAAATAACAAAAAGAATACTATACTAAGTTCACAAGGTGCGAGGTAATTCCAATGGCATGTCAAACGATGAATTTCCTTCACTCGGTTTTAAGGAAAATAAAAAAATTAAAAAAATCATCACGTTGTTTACACGCTCTTTCAGAAGAAATTCGGCCTTGTTGTTGCAGCGCGTCAAATGTGGTGTGCGTGATGTTTCGTGAGGAGATCGAGCATAAACAACACACCAACGTGTGAGCTCGGAACTCGCCTGCGTCACCGTAACTTTCCTGCGCCGGCAATCACAATTTTACTTTTCACACGCTTCTATATTGTTATCAGCAAGGCTTAGCTGAACAACGTGGTGAAAATCTTGGAAGCGGTAAGATCGTGAAGAAAATGATTTAAACAGAGATGTTATTCGGCGAACTTCAGTTTCGTCCGATGAATCCCTGCTGCCAATTAATCCAATCTTCCTTCTTTAGTAATTATCATCCACGCGGTGATTTCAATCCCGCCCGTCGCCAGTGTAGGAAGGCGGCAAGAATAACAGGAAACAGATGGAAAGTAACGGAGGTTTATTTATCACTCCTTCTCCAGTCAAGTCCACAATCAGAATGCAAATCCCCTAACAGTCATTCTAATCCCCGAGCTTCCCCATTTGAAAGACAACATAAAACACGAGACTGTCACGAGCTGTGACAGGAATAACCACATGCTCGTGACAGCTCATGTAACAACAGAGTACCTAACAAGAATGGCTCTGCTGTTCCAAAACCCCAAACTGTGAGCATAACCCCTGAGCAACCATCAGATGTACTGTCAAGACATATTTGGAAGTGACCTGCAGAGTTTGTTTGCCTGCTCCTTCTCAGGTGACCTTCCGTAGAGAGTGCAGCCCCCGTAGAAGAAACTGAGGATGGACAAAGAGATAGGAATTTCCAACCCTATTTCTTTCAGTGGGTGTGAATATGCAGCATTTCTAGTTGTCTTTACAAAACATTTCAGCCATTCAAGGTGGAAGACATCAAGAACGTTAGTAGGGAACCTGAGTTTGAAAAGGGGAATGTCGGGGTAGTTAGTCATTAGATCTCCTTTAATAAATCATTGCCATTGATGAGCCAACAGTGCTTTCATTCCAACTGATTATGCAAACTTAAGGTTGTGCATTCACCCCTAGAGTAATATCCTGTTTTATGTCAGTGTAAGTAATTACATAATTAATAGGATGCAACAGTTATTTAAATTAACAACGTGACTCTTAACTTATAGCGTTGTTTTAGGTAATTGTACCAACTGAATTTAATTTTCAGAGCGAACCTTCAATAAATATATTTGTAGATTGTTAAGGAAATATGATTGCTCATTTATAGCCCAACATCTATGGATATTAATCAAGCGTCTTAAAGGGAGCTCGATTTTGTAAGGGCATAAACATATTTTAGGGACTTCATGCTGCATCTTTTGTTTTGCATATGTATGTTTGAGTTTCACCATGTAGCTTCCTTTACCATGATTTAACCGCTTAACTTTTGAGGCTTTATCACTCCAGTGCAGAGGCCATTTTTTGGCTATTTGGAGTACTTCACGTTTTATAACTTATTGCCACCTAAAGTATCAACGTCAAATTTGTGCCCTTTTTTCCCCCAACATCATGGTGGTTCTAAAGGTACTCAGGGATTGTTGATGCCCCCCGAGGGGACCAAGGAAATTGCTCAAATATAGCTAAATCTTGAATTTCTGAGGGCACAATAGGAAAAATAGTGCTTCACAAATGTGTCTGTGTGGTGTTCTTAGCATCTACCTCTGTCAGCCTCAGCTTCTAGAATGCTGGTTGCCTAGTGCTGTTTGAAGCTCATGTCAGTTGTGTCCTCAGCTCTCTGCTGGATGGGGTCTCATTATCATCTTGTTCTTGATTAAACTACCTTTGACCAACTCAACACGTCTGAGACTACTTCTTGGAGAAGACTAATTTTCACATGTTGGCGACGAGGATGGGAAGGACGCGAAGAGCACACACCGCCGACGAAGAAACAAACGCGGAGTGAGACGTAGGATGTTTCCACATACTGTCTTCTGTGTTTTTGATCCTGTCTCTCGGCGTACAAACTTCCGGGGGAGGTGCGTCGTCACTGCAATAATTCAAATAACTTTATTTACAAACTTTTACCTCCCAATACTTTCTTTCTCACTCCGCATGCTCAGAGGCAACCACACTTCCTTTTAAGTGTCACTGGAACACAGCCCTGGAATGCAGCAACCATCATACGGGTCATCTTCGGCGGACATCTTAAGGAAGTGTTCCACCAACACGACGTCATCGCGCTAACGTATATGCGCACAACAGTTGTGTCAGCAGATGGTACGCACTTAATCGCTGACGTGCAGCGCTTCTGGGTTTAAAGTTACGCGCTGGCAATTTCTAGCACACGCGCTGGCACAGCTTCCCACACAGCTCTTGCTCTAGCACTCGTTAATGCACCCAGATTGCCAAATTCAAAATAAACACACAGCAGTTAAAACACTTCACTACATTGTACGCTGACACATACAGCTGTGTATATCAATACTCGCTGATGCTCACAGCTTCTTTATTTTAAGTTTAACTGAGAGTTTGCTTTTTATAAGTTTGCACACTGATGCGCACAGCTCCTTTTGCTCACAGCTTATTTAATTTTTGACAACAATCGCTGATGTGCACAGCTCCTCTAATCTCAAGTCTTACTGAGAGTTTGCTGTTCACAAGTTTGCATGCTGATGCGCATAGCTCCTTTTACGCGCATGTTTCATATGTCATATGATTAGGCTTTCCTGTTTTCAGTTTCTATTTTTGGTCAATTCTGGTGGGGGTTTTTCAGTGATTTCAGTACCTTAAAAAACAGTTGTTATCACAAAAAAAGTGTTTTCCGGTGTTTATGGAACATTTTGGTTTTATTATTGCTTGCTTTCTGCACTGATAGAACATAGTATATAGACAGTGTACGTATAGTGTTTATGAGGTCCAAATAGATTTTTGCAAATTAAACTTATTGTAGTACACCATGCAATACTTCTTTAGTGAGTCTTTGGTCATGTGTGCTCGCTCTATCCTTCCCATGTAAACTGTGAAAAAGCCCTCTCAACATTGGCAATTGAGATGGGCAACGCCAAAATAGCCAGTACACAATGTGTTAACTCTGGCCACTGACATAGCTTTCCATGCCAATACTGGTGCACTTGAACATTGTAATTCTCATCAGAGTTATTAAAGCGGTCAAAAATGAAGCAGTACTTTTGAAACTACGGAGGAAATTCGCCTTTACTGAAGGGATCTAGAACTTGTACAGAGTACCACAGTGAGATCTCATTGACTTCAAATGCCATTTGTGTGGAGGGACATTTCTATGCATCATTGCAACCCATTTCTCATATATTGTAAAATAAACTTTCCTGAATTGCTCTTCAACATTGCTTCGCTTACCAAGTGGCAAGCACTCTAACATGGAGCATGTTGCAGTGCGAAAGTCACTAAAGGTGTCGCCCAGCCTACTCTCTAGGAGATGTTTCACATCTACACCAATTATGCTGAACACTTGGCAGACAAGGGTTTTTTCAGACTCTAGCTTTTCATCATGTACACTACAGCAGTTATTTTTTCCTGTAAAAATCTAATAATGCAGTAGAGTGCACTTTCTTTACCTCACTATCAATATGCAATCAAAGATCCTCCCATTTCTTGCCTTTGGCATCATCACTCAGCAAAGATTTTGTAAATGGTTGTCACATGGATAATATAGCATTCAAAGCCCTTTGAACTGATAACAATCAGCTAAAAAACACAGTTGGGATGACTCTTTCTTTGATGTCACACAAAGCAAGAAATGATAAATATTTGCGTTTTAGTTCCTGTGCATAAGAAAACAGTGTTACAGAATGGACTAAAAAGTAAACATCATCCCTCATTAACTCTGAAGAATGTAAAGATGCTTTCATCATACCATCTAACAAGTAGCAAGGATCTCCTATAGGGAATTAGTTCAGCTCGGATATCAATTTTGACATGTCATCACACAACCTTTCCATAAACGTAGTTGTATCACTGCAAATACAAACAATATCACTTCAATCTTTGCTGAACTTGGAAAGAACCTTTTTTTGCAGAGCATTCCAAGTGACACAGTGTTCCATGTTTTCCAAAAGTCTAGTGTCATGTTTTCACCACTATCCCAGATGCTTGGTGATAGCACTTTGTATACATATACTTGCCACTATACCTTGCATTGAATGTTTAAAGCCTGAGGTGTTGGCTATTCACCTACTATCAATACTGACCCACTAGAAACTGTGGGCTAATGCATTAAGGGTTTTTACCCATTCTCTGTGGGTAAATGTGATAACTCATTTTAGGAAAGATTCTTATGAAACCAGCCATTTTACCTATCAGTGAAAGAATCAAACGCAGCCAAAATATTTCCAGGTGCTCAACAGTTTATAAAATAATTAAACTAGACATAAAACATGCTTCTAAACCCTTTATCTTTAGACCAAAGACCACAAAAACTGAAACAAGCAAAAAGAACAAGAAACAATATTTTAGTGGCATCCCTAAACATCAAAAACTCAAGCAGAATAATGTTAGCCCAGTCTTTCTTACTGCTAGCTTGTATAACAAAGTTACATTGTATTGGCCCCTTCAGGAAGAAAAAAATGACTCTTTCACTCTCTTTTTCCTTTCTTTGAATGGCATTTAGTTTGTGGTTGTGCAGGTATTTTTCAGTGTTTATATGTTTTCACTGGTGAGGGCTATTTCTCTTTCAGTGGGGTTTTATCAGTTATTATAGGTTTAAACCTAAAACCCCACAGCCTACATATGATTGAAGTATTCACTTGTTGTTTGCTCAAACACTGTAGTTGATTATACTTCTTCTGTACTCACTAAAATACCATTATTGTTGTGTTACTTCTGTCAGGTTTCCTTTCATAACAGGATGCAGAATGTCAATGCACCTCCATTTTTTTTACCTCACCAGGTGATCTTCCTCTCTCTTGGCAGAAATGGAAAAAGGTTTTTATTCATTATGCCCGGGTCTGTGGGACTTCTTTGAGTGCTGAGAGGAAAACAGCACGGCACTGTTTAGGCTCTGAAGGCCAGGACGTTTTTGAACACCTCCCTGAACTCTCTGATAGTGACTCTGCTTCATCCAATGAGTATGAGATCTGTGTAAAAAAACTGGACTTACACTTTCTTCCAAAAATAAGTACTGTGCTCGAATGTTATCATTTTGGAAGGCGAATGCAGAGAGAAGAAGAGTCCGTCCAACAATATATAACCAAATTACCAAAATTGGCCTCAACTTGTAATTTTGGTTCCGCCCTGGAAGAACGGTTGAGGGATCAGTTCATGTTGGGTTGTGTCCAAGACAAGACTAGGGATGCTTTTTGGCAAAAAGACAATCCTACTCTTCAAAAAGTCATAACAATAGCCAAGAGTCATGAGCATTCAAATGCTTGTGTTGATGTCATAAAGAAAGACTCTTCTAATGAAAAGAAAAAGAGTTCGGATGTGGAGGTGGTGAGGGATAAGTCAGCAGACAAAGGAGTTAGACCCAAAAACACTTTGACTCAAAAGACAACCATTCAAAAGGGTTTTCAAGTAAAGTGTTTTAGGTGTGATGACCCTGGCCCCATGGCTAATTTCAAAGACTACCCAGGTTGGAAGTCTATATGCAACATTTGTAACAAAAGAGGTCATGTTTCCAAGTGTTGCAGATCTGGGAAGATTCACAAGAAAGTCAGTGAGGTGGATCTCTTTATAGACGATGTAGAAGAAATTGTTGTTTCCCAAATTTCTGGGGATTCATCTGATGGCCCGTATGAACTTGTACTAGTCAATGATGCACCTGTTAGTATGCTGTTTGACTCTGGTGCCTAGATTATGTTGGTACCAAAGACGTTTTACGAGAAAAGCTTGCTAGGCAAAGTGACTCTTTCCAAACCTGACATCAGACCCAAAGGGTATGGGGGTGTTACAATAGACTTATTAGGTTACTGTTGGGGAACTATTGATGTCAACTGAAGAATCATTCCTGGTAAAATGTATGTTTCCATGAAGGGTGATTCTCCTATCAGTTGGTTTCACCAGAGGGATCTTCATGTCTATCTTGATCCTAACGAAAAGCCATCAGTCTGTTTGAAAGAGTTGCCACCTGTAAGTGTGGTTGATGATTCAAATCATGATTGGATCAAAGCTTTTCCCGCTGTCTTTGGAAGTGATCTAGGCTGCTTAAAAAAATATGTCCATCGCATTCTTCTAAAGAAAAATGTTGTACAGAAAGTTGCAAAGGTGCGAAATGTGCCTCTCTTGGTAAGGGAAAGTATGAAAAGTGAACTAGATAAACTTCTGAAGAAGGGAATTATTCAAGAAGCTGAAGCAACTGAGTGGGTCTCTCCGGTTGTGATGGCTTGCAAAGCCAATGGTGAGGCCCGGCTCTGTGTTGACCTCAGAGAGCTCAACAGAGCAGTGGTCGTGGATCACTATCCATTACCTAACACCACCAAGATGTTGTTCTCTCTCGAAGGGGCAAGACATTTTTCTGCGTTGGATTTAACCTCGGCTTATTTATTTATTTATTCAAAGTTTTATATAGCGCGAACAAGATCTTAACAGATATCAGAGCGCTTCACAGTAGGGTGAGTAGACATAGTAATTGGGTATAGTATAGTGAAAGGTAGCATAATAGGATAACAATCATGTGCAATAAGATACAGGTAAACACTCAGCTAGACAGTAAAATAAGGCGGTGCAGGGTCTTTGATCTAACTAAAATAGAGATCATGAGGTAGCAGAGAACACTCAATTAGACAAAAGTATAAGACGGTGCTGAGTCTGAGCTAGCTACAATACAGGACTAGAGCTAATAATAAACATTCAAATAGACATTAGGATAGGGTGGTGCAGAGACTCTGATCCAGCCGCCATAGAGATCAGTGGATACCAGTAAACCCTCAAAAGACAATACTATAGGACGGTGCAGGGTCTATGATCCAACTGCAAAAGAGGTCAATAGGTCATGAACAGAAAGTTAATGGATCACTAATCATCCAACGTTACAAGATCGGTGCATAGACTCTGAGCAGCAACAGTGAGGATCATGTAAACTTGGCCATAAGAATTCCATAGTCTATGCGGGGGATGACTAGTGCTTGTACAGCAGTTTGGAAGTCCTTGGCTGGGAGGAAGGGTTTGAGTTTCCTTAGAGTGTTGATTTGAAAGTTAGCTCCTTTCGTTGCTTTGCTAATGTGCTGTTGCATATTGAGCTTTGCGTCAAGTGTGATGCCTAAGCTTACCACCAGTTTAAACTTCACTCTTCCTCTCAAGATCTCACAACTTTTGGCGCTCCCTTTGGAACTTTTAAGTTTTCAAGGATGCCATTTGGGTTCATTTCAGAGGCCTCCTATTTCAAAGAGTGATGAAGAACATATTGGGAGGTCTTCAGGGGGTCAAAGTATATCAAGACGATGTACACATTTTTGGGGCTGATCTTGGTCAACATGATGCGAGGTTGAGGTCTGTCTTGAAATTATTACACGATGCAGGTTTCACACTTCATGCTGATAAATGTAAGTTTAATGTTGCAGAAATAGAATATCTTGGTCATTTTGTCTCTGCGACAGGTATTAGACCAAAGGCTGCTATGGTTAATTCTATTCTTAATTTACACTCACCCTCGACTAAAGATGAGTTAGTCAAATTTCTAGAAATGGCATAGTTTTATCCCAAATGTGTACCCAACTTTGCTGGGAAGACGCTATCGTTGAGGTCTCTTTTGAAGAAAGGGTGAAGAAAGGGTGTGAATTTGTGTGGTCTAAGTGTTGTGAGGAGGAGTTTGTTTGCATAAAAGATGATCTTAATAATGCCCCGTGTCTCAGTAGCTTTGATCCTGCCAAGACCTCTTATCTCATGACGGATGCAGGTGCGACGGGACTAGGAGCTGTTTTGTTGCAGAAGATTGATGGGAAAGAGAAAACAGTGTTGTTTATCTCCAGATCTTTGAAAGGTGCTGAATGTGATTATTCAGTTGTGGAAAAAGAGGCTCTTGGTGTATACGCAAGTTAAGGAAATTCCTGTGGGGAAAGGAGTTCAGGGTTATGTCTGACCACAAACCTCTTAAAGAGGTTTTTACACAGAAGGGTATTGATTTTGTTTCCCAACACATTCATAATTGGGTGGTAGCCTTCCAAGAATTTGAATTTGATGTGTCGTACTTACCTGGTGCAAATAATGTTCTCGCTGATTGTCTTTCTAGACTTGGTTCTGCTAATGATGACACAGTTGACGATGTAGAATGGTTTGGGGGAGTACATTGAAGAAGAAGTGACTGTTTGTTTGATCAGCGAGGGTATTATAACAGAAAATGAATAGAAGGAATGCCTTGTGGGTGATGATGTTTTACAAACGGGCATTACAATGGTAAAAAGTGGTTGGTGTGAGAAGAACGACTGTAGTGAGGTGCTCAAATGTTTTTGTTATGTAAAAGAAGATTTGGCTGTAGTGAATGAACTTCTCTTGCGTGGAAGTAAACTTGTTACGCAATTTACGTTGAGGGATAAGCTAGTCAGAAGCGCTCATGCATCGTGTATGGGCATTGCCCAAACCAAGGCAAGAATCAGAGAGGCGTACTGGTGGCCTGCCATGGATGTTTTTGTGGAAAGAATGGTTTGTGACTGTGCTGACTGTGCGTATTGTGACAAATTACTTAAATGCAGAGCTCAACCCGTGATTGTTAGAGAACAAGCGGTTAGTCCTTGGTCTGATATTTCAATAGATATTTTGGGACCTGTGAGGTTCAGATCTCATGATCGGAATTTAATTGTGTGTATGGATTTTTTCTCCCGTTGGCCTGTGATAAAGGTGGTGAATTCAGTGGAGGCTGTTGTAGTGATTGAATTTTTGGATGAGATTTTTTAGAGTGAAGGCTTCCCGCAAACTTTTGTCGGACAATGGCGTTCAATTTACTTCAAAGGTGATGCAAGATTTTCTGTACTTGAGGGGTATTAAGCACAAGAGAGCTTCCTTGTACCATCCCCAAAGTAACAGTGTTGTAGAGAGATTTATCAAGGTTTTGAAGGAGTCTATGTAACAGGCTCGATCCTGTGGTGAAAATTGGGAGGTGGCATTAAGAAAGAAGGTCAGGGAGTATCGGTTCACTACCCATTCATCTACTGGTGTGGCTCCTTTTCGTCTGTTCAAAGGCAGAATGGCAAGTACTGAAACTGTTCCCTCTTGGGTGTGTGATAAGAGGCCCTTAGTGTGTGACAATGTTGGCAGCACAGATGGCTGGAGAGAAAGGGAGAAAGGTATAATGGATGAACGGAAGGTTCGGTATGATGTAAGAAAGGCTGTCAAGAGTACTGTTGTCAATGTTTGAGACTGGGTCAAAATTAAGTCTCCAAGGAAAACTGGAGGTATTTCCAAGTTTAATAAGCCTTTTCAGATTATTAAAGTGTTTAAGAATGCCATAAAGACTAGTGATCACAAGATTTGGAACCTAAGCAGGGTTGCAAAGTTTCGTCCTGTGCCTTCTATTGATGCAACTTGTGGGACTCCCACGCGTGAGGTGGTTCCGGAGTCTGATGCTGAAGTAAGGGGATCTAGAGCGCTTCTCGTGAGGCGAGTTCCACTACGGGTACAAGATTGTGTTTCATGATGGTTTTCATGCTCTTTAGTTTTCTTATGTTTGTTATTTGTTTTATCATTTGTAAAAGCTTATTTTTATAGGTTGTTGATTTGTGAAGGGGGAGGTGATGTGGTGTTCTTAGCATCTACCTCTGTCAGCCTCAGCTTCTAGAATGCTGGTTGCCTAGTGCGTCAGTTGTGTCCTCAGCTCTCTGCTTGATGGGATCTCATTATCATTTTGTTCCTGGATAAACTGCCTTTGACCAACTCAACACGTCTGAGACTACTTCTTGGAGAAGACTAACTTCCACAGTCTGTTTTTTTCTCCTAACAATGGCATCAAGTAAAGATTTGGTGTGCTAAAGTCACTATCTTCGTAGCTTTCTGGAACATAACCAGTGAATCGAAAAACATTCTTTTATCACAGTTTTGGCATTTTTTTTATAGAAATAGCCAATTAAGTAGGAAGAAAATGGCCAACTGTAACATTTTCATCTGTAACTTTTTCTCATGATGGCCGATTTATAAAAGCCATGTACCGTTATACCCGCTAAATCCTGGTCTGTAGGTTGTCAAAAAATCCGAGGTACCCAGAGCCAAAACTGAACTGCACCTTACAATGGTATTTCATCATGTACAAACTATAGAACAATTCAGTCAGTCAATAAACTTAGTTTGGCCCTCAGGCCATAAAAGTACACCCAACTAAAAAGCATTTCATTCAATATAGCACCAAAAACTAAAGTCACAACACAAAGCAATAAATATCCCTAAAACCCATCATAAAATACAATAAAAGGAAGGTACTTCATCATTAAGACAAACTATACTGTTATACATCATCAGATCTGGTTATGTCTTCCGATAAAAGTGGTGCCTTGTGTGGGTAGGCCTAGTGCACATGACAGGAAACTGGGCAAAATGCAACATGGACTTTTTTTGAAAAAAAATATTAGCTGTGGATGTTTGGCTCTAGAGAAACCTAGAAAACCTTTACATTTTTTAAAACTAGACAACTCAGGGAATCTAGGCTGGGTGGCTTTGATGGCTCTCACCAGCTTTCCCTACCCAAAATCCCTGCAAAGCTCAAACTTTGACAAAAACACATTTTCCTCACATTTCTATGATGGAAAGTTCTGAAATCTGTGGGGAGCCACAAGCTTCTTAGCACCTCACATTCCCCAAGTCTCCCGATACAAATGGTACCCAACTAGTGTGGCCTTGTACCTGCAACTGGAAATGGCCCAAAATCCTGCAACAGGAAACGGGCAAAAACACAACATGGACATATCAAAGATTTTCACTGAAAAGTGACCCTGTTTGCAATGTCAGGTAGCTGTAGTTTTTGGGGCCTAGCTCAGCCGGCACCTATGGAATTATTGCAAATAAAGATATCTCCTTAGTAGGAAGGCCACGTAGGTTATGGAATGTAGGTTTATTGAAGAAGATAACTCATAATTACAGGTTATACAATGAATATATATGCCCCACCAGGAGCAGCATCCTACTGCTCAGCCTGCTCTCTCTAACTGATACTCTCACAGGCCAGGCAATCATCAAGTCCATTATATCACACACACTGGCTCAGCCGCAGGTAACAGGGAAGCTAGAAAAAGAAAGCATTACACCTAAATCAGGAAATCTTTCCAAATAACAACACAGTTTTAGGACCCAACCCTCACTCAAACAGTAGGAAACAGGTGGCCACCCTTCCCTATTATAAGAATGCTAGGCTCCAGGGGATGGGGTACTGGGGCCTAAATTGGCTTGAGGAAGGGAGCCACATAGCCCCCCTCCTCTAAATAAAATTTTAATTAAAAAAAAGGCCGGGCCCCAGGGGATTTAGGGCCAGATGTATCAAACAGTTTTACCCATTCTGTGTCTATGGGAAAATGTGTTCATACATCTGGCCCTGAGTCCCCAGTGATGAAATCGGTGTGAAGGTGGCATGCGGCCCGACTACCCAATCCAAAAAGGCATGGCCCAGGGGATGGAGTCATTAATTATAAGCAACAAGGACCCCCTGAGAATTGGATCAAGTTCCTGGGTCAGGGTAAATAAACTATTGAAAATAACACACCCAGGCAAGCAACCTAAATATACAATGTGATGAGACCCAGAAGACTAAAAATGACAAGGAAGTGTCGTTTGCTTAAAAGAAATTTAATTTTTTTTTTTTTAATGGTTATCATGTACATATGAATAAAAAGTTTTACATACAAAATATTTATATACAATAAAAGTACATTGCATTGACAACAAATTATATTTAAAAAAAACAAGCAATAAAAAATGGTACAAATGAGGTAAAATTGGCCCAATGAAGGGGGCTTTGCGGTCCCCTTCCCTGATGAAACACACCAAAAAATGTTTAAAGACAGCCCAGCAAGTTGCCTTAGGCCTGCCCCCATTTACCAGCACTCAGCAAATGCACCCCCTGGTGCACTACTAGTTGGGAGATAAAGTCCCCTTGACCCTGAGGATCTTTGGAGGCCAACAAGCCCCTTTGTTACCTCCAGTGAGTCCCACACAATTGAATTGCTGAGAAGTCATCGGAGGCCCCACCCCCTTTCTCCTCCACTCTTCAAACTTGCCTCCTGGTGCACTACTGTTTGGTGGATAAAGTCCCCTTGCATGCTGAAGGTCCTTTGGGGCCAACACCCCCTCCTGTTACCTCTAGTAAGTCCCACACAGCGGGATTGCTGAGAGGTCTTCGGAGGCCATGATCTCTTTCTGCACCACTCTGCAAACGCTCCTCCTGTCATACTACTGGTTGGGGGATGAAGTCCCCTTTGCTGCTGAGGGTCTTTTAGTGGCCAACAACTCCTCCTGCTATCTCCAGTAAGTCTCACACAGTGGAATTGCTGAGAGGTCATCAAAGGCCAAGCCCCCTTTCTCCACCACTCTACAAACGCAACTACTAGTTAAAAAAAACATGGAAATTCAGTTAAAAAAAACAAAGGTTACAGTCACGTTATAGTTAGGAAATAGAATTTAAAAAAAGTTAGAAATTCACTGAAAAATACAAAGGTTACAGGGACGTTCTCGTGAGGCTCAGATTTCACTCATACAAAACCAGTGAAATTCAGCAGTTATAGTTACCTGAGCTAACTATAGCTTACACCCCCACAATGCATTGCTTATGACCTCACTTATTAAATCACTCTTGACATGGTCAGTGACATCACTGATGACATCTCAAATTACATCACTCATGACATCATCCACAAAACCACTCACACATTCACTCACACCCCATAAAACCTCTTGTACACCCACCCACACTCCCACACAACCACTCACATACCCATTCACAGACCAATACAGTACACACAGGCACACATACTCATACCTCCATAGGGCCACTCACACACCCACTCACTTGTTCAGCCACTCACACAACCATTCACTTACCCATACAGCCACTCATACAACCTGTCACTCAGCCATACAGCCAGTCACATAGCCACATATGCACCCATACAGCTACTCACATACCCACGTATTTACCTACACAGTCACTCACACATCCATTCATTCACCCATACAGACATTCACAAACACTCACTCTCTAATACAACCACTCACACATCAACTCATTTAACCAAACACCCACTCAAACAGCCACTCACTCCACCAAACAGCCACATACACACCCAATCACTCACTCAAACAGCTATTCAAACACCCACTCACTCACCTAGCCACTACACACTCACTTGCACACCCACAGAGCCATTCACACCGCCACTCAAACCACCACTCACTTACCCCTCACTCACCCATACAGCCACTGACACACCCACTCTCTCAACAATACAGCCACTCACACACCGAGCTATACACCTATACAGCCACTGACACACCCATACACTCAAGGATACCTACAGTCACACAGCCACTCACATAATATATGTTAGAAGTAGTATCACTTAGTAGTAGGGCACCTAGTATACCTAATTTAACTTTTGTAGCAGGTTAGTATTTATGTTCAACAATCATAAACTCTTGGAAAAGACTTACACTCACTAAATGATGTCATTAGTGATGTCATCAGTGAAGTCACTGACCATGTCATGAGTGATGTAAAATGTGAAGTCCCTGTAACCTTATTTTTTTCTATGGAAAAAGAAAATATAGATATTTATTTTCTTTACATTTTCCCTAGTGTCTAGTGTGCTTTCTGCTCCCCAGGGGCATATTGGGGGTAATTGCCCCTATCTACATCCACAGGGGGCAGAACGACTGTCTGCACCTTTTTGGGTCGTGGCATGCCCATGGTGGTCAGCCCCCCACCTATATATTATTTTTATTTTTTTGAAAACTTTTCTCTGGTATATAATGGGATTGCTGCCTCTCCAAAGGGGACAGAGGGGCAGATAGGGGCTAATCAACCCCCCTCTGCCCACCATTGGACAGAAAGATGCTTCCACCCTTTTATTGAGGTGGGGGCATGGCCATGACCATGGGGGCAGTACCCCTCCCCTATGTTTTTTCATGGTGTCTTGTGGGTGTTCAGTCTCCCGGGGAAGGCAGATTGGGACAAGCCCCAAATTGCCCCTGAGGGTCTGGGGCAGAAAGACTTTTACCCTTCTTTCTGGTGTGGGGACATAGCAATGCCCATAGTGGGCATCACCCACCCCTATGCTTTTTCCTATCAAAATCTCCACGGTGTCTAGTGGGCTTTCTGCCACCCTCCTCGCGACTGAAATTTCTCAGACTAAGGGGGAGCACCAGCCCTTGCCTAAGGGACTGCTTCCCCATATCCCTGGTGCCTAGTGAGTGGATACCTGTTTGGGGATCGCTCTCCTGTGGCGAGTGATAAGCAAGGAGCTACTGGACAGAGATACCATAGGCAAGGCGAGATTCTCCCCTTTCCAACAATACCTCTCTCAGCCTGCAACACACTGGTAACATTCCAGAGTGATGTGGTGGTTCAGTACGGTCCTGCACTAGTGCCTGTACTGTAATTACTCTTAACCAAAGACAACTAGGATTCCATCATTTGCATAGATATACCCACATATTAATAAAGGAATGCTTCTTCTTCATACAATGATATGTGATTTGGTCCTTTGATAGTACCAGATAGTACTGGTGAACTCGCTGTTTTTGCACCAGGCTTTGTACTGAGACATTTTATGGAAGCATGCCTTCACCAGGTGCCTGTCTTTCACATTACCATACCTGGGAATTCTACCAAAATGCTGAGTTAAAAAAAATATTTAACCACACTTATATCGTCCCCACTTCATCGGCTACTAACATATTGTGATGGTGAATAAATGTGGAGTTAAGAATAGTAAATCTATATTGTGTATGTATACCTTGATAATATGTTGGTAGCAAATTTAAGTGTAGGTCAACATTATTGACCTCAAAATGTCGACATATAAATGCATACATGGCAACAAATGTGTTTCTAATTTAGTCTGGAATATTTTAACTTGTATTGCGATTGGGACCATCTTGTGATCAGGAACAGTTTAATCACCTTTCATCGAGGACATAATATTACCTATTTGAACTTGTTGATTCAAGACGTTAACCAACTCTGGGTTCCACCCTTGGCTGAATAATGCATACGTGCCAATAGTGGTATAATCCACCCCTGGAGCAAAAGGTTACACAATTTGAGCTTTCACACACACACACACAAACATTTCGTAATCGGATATGACTAGGAATGAGAAACAGTCACAACTCCTAGGTGCTTTTTAAAAAGCATGACTATGTTTCACTCAGAGTCAAATCCAATGGAGAAATATTTTTGCTCCCTAAACTAATGTATTATAACATCTTCCCATGGTTATTACATTCATTAATGTTATTGATTCATTTAGTTGCCTCCCTCCTGCTCTATTTCTCCCACACATTGTAAACCACAAAGCCCTGAAGGGGTACCGTAAAGTTGGTGTGACAACGATCCGTGACAGATGGTTGGCAGACATGCCGCTGCCTCTCACGGAGAGGGAATGGCGGTGGGCATTTGCTCAGGTCCGAGAGGTTGCCAGCAATGCCTGCTTTAAACTCATGCAGTTCCACTATTTACATCACACGTGTCTGACACCTCAGTGAGTATTCAGTTTCAACGCAGCGCCCTGTCCAGCATGTCCCTGGTGTGGTCTGGAACCGGTGATGTTCCTTCATACGACTTGGACTATCACATGGTTGCAGGGTTTTTGGTCAGAGGTATTGCGAGTACAGCAGGACGTTACGGGGATACATATTGAGCCCTCGGTAAGCACTGTCTATTGGACAGTCTCAGAGGCGCAACTAGAGCCACATTTCGGGGTGGCTAAGAAAAAATTTCGGGGGGGGGCTGAAACATTAAGCAATAGGTAGAGTGGCGCTGCAGGGGCTCTTAGAAGGGGTGAAACATCAACAAAGCCTCTTTAACATGCACATGGTCTTTTAAAGACCTGTGAAGTGCTCGGGTGCGGCTGTGTGTGTGCCCGGGAGCCGTCTGAGCCCGGGCTGCCACACACAACAGGGGGGTGAGGGGGGCGGGCTGAAGCCCTTTGATTCCAATGGGTGTTGCGCGCCTGGGCAGTCTCCCAACCTCAAAAACGGATAGCACAGGTTTGCCCTGCTGGGGCTCATGTTGGCCAAGCACCACATTGCAAACCATTGGGCACACACCACCCCCGACTAGATAAATGAAGGGTTGATTTGAGTGAGTGGGGAGTAGCCAAGGAGCGACGTCTAAAACTGATCCGCACTGATGGGAGCGCAGAACGTGATTTAGAGAGCAGGGGAGATATGTTGGAAGGACTGATGGTGGGGGAAGAACTAGGGGTTGCACAGTGGTGTAACGAAACTTGAGGAGGCCCCCAGCAAGGTACATGGAGAGGACCCCTGCTCCGGATTTAATCAGGAGCTCCCAGGCCACAGTACTGTACTGACTTCAGCTCAGAGGGCCCCTGCACCGCGGGGGCTGGTGGGCATGTTATGCCACTGGGGTTGCACCAATTGTTCCTCTCAGGCTGCGGGATCCGCTACCAATTCCTCGAATGTCTGAATGTTTGATGGCAAAGCTTGCAAGCGTAGGCTGAGGGGCCACCCACGGAGACAATCCAGGTGGAAGTGGCTGTGTTCCCCGTATCTGTTCGAGGGGACCAAATGAGATGGCCGGTTCCCTGTAATGTAATGTAATGTAAAAAAAATGTATAAAGCGCAACTAACACCCAACGGTTTCTTGGCGCTAGAGACTACTAGTTTGTGGACAGGTGGCAGTCATCCATGGGCGGGTTAAGCTCTACATCAGCCATTACTCTGTTCATCCCCCTCCCCATGTGCGCAACCTCCCCCGCCCCTCTAAGGCAGGCAGCAGGCCTTTCTTGAAAGTCCAGGGCCCTGAATTCTTGTTCCTTTATTATTATTACTTGACTGGTGTGGGTGTTCACACCCCTTATCGCTCTACTGCTGCCACGGTCAATGGTTATTCTGTGTTTTTCTTGGGCGGTTCATTCCCAAATGTAATGCGCTGTATATTTGAGTTATTGCTATTGTGAAGCTACTGAGCCGAGTCCACCCGCATATTGCTGTGGTTCAATATAAGACCTAGTTAAAGTGTACTGCCACCTGTAGAATGATATACATTCCTTAATGTATACACTTTCCATGTTTGACAGCCTGTAATGTACCATACTGTGCACATGTGAAATAAACACAAGTTTACAAAACAACTTGTAAACCACTTCTCACCAATGACCCCAAAACAGGACAGAATGCACTAGTGATTGTCGGTGTTATTTGAGACAATGGCCATTGTCACAATTTAAATGGCCCGAACTCATCATTCTGTGTGACTGCTTGAGAGTTCTAAAGTTAAATAAATGTGTGTTTCCCCTCGTGAATTTGTAAACCTAGAGCATCTGCGTGTGAGTGGATGTCTAGCTTTCATTCCACTTGTACTTAGTAGAATGACACTCCCCCCATTTCTAGGAGAAAGGTGTTTCGCGTTAGTAAGGAGAGCTGTGCCCATCACTGGTCACTATTGGCGGCAAGATTGAGGTCGGGGACAGCTATCTGTGTTTAGGGATCTCAAATGGGCAAACATCAGCAAATGGGCTGAGCATGGCTCCTGCTTTGGTTAATCTTGATAAAGTAAAAGTGTTGGATGGTAAAATTCTACAGGAAGAAGGGAGTATAGCCTCTAACTTGCCTGATTAGTGTTCCTGGGCACGGATGTCCTGTTCCAACTGTCTCTGACTTTCTCTTTGCTGGTTTTATTTGTTTTAGGCTGTCCAGGTTCAGTTTGTCCCTCCAAGGAGCAAAGTCTTTTCTTACTACCTCTCCTTGTATTCTTCCACGAGTGCTCCTTTCTGTAAACACGCCTGTTCTTATCTTGTCACATTTGCTGTGCATTCAAAGACAGAAGTCCAATGTCTTCCAGAGGGAGCTAGGTGTTACTTTTCTTTTTCTGACTTCAAAGTGAGAGGATTTATGTGAACATCTTGCTAGATACTGGGGTAAGAGGAAAGGGTTTTTCACTAGCACACAACAACATTTAAATGAACTGTGCAAGTATTTCATAAAGCATCAGAATTAGCAAAGCACAAATGAAGCACATTTTTTGTTAATTCTGAAGTGTGTTGGAAACAAACACTCTTAATATGATCAAAACAAATTAATACACTAGGTGATGCCATTTCCACACAATATTGTTTATGCACTGTATAGTTTTATTAGTAAAACTATATGTCTGTGTGAAATAAGTGGCAGGAGACGAGAATTAAGCATAAACAATTTAATGTAGGGAGAATACTGTAGGGAGAATACAAGTATTCTCCCTACATTTAAGTCTATTTAAACCGCCACTCTCTGGAACACGAAGACAGCAGTGTTCCAGCAGAGAATAGAGAGGTTTAAGAGATAAACAAAACATTTAGTGCCCCGGTGGACACCGCCAACTAACCCTAATGAGATGCAGAGTATTTGTTCCCGTGCAAAAACACATGAAAAAACCACAACACCACTTTCACAACGAAATGCCAGATCAGCGATGCGAGTTAAAACCACGCGATAAGCAGCGGTAACAGCAAGTATTTAATACCTGCCTCCAGTAGGTGTAAAGCTGGACGACTACGTGCAGGAGGCAATGAAGCCCCGCACACAACCACACCCGAAGAATGAATGACGCCATGGAGCTAATTATCATGCAGCTCGGAGCCCCAACAGGGCCACAACCCCCACCGACACCACCCCAAGGACCCGGACCACCACAGACGCAGTGCAGAGTAAGACAGCAGACCAACCAAAAACGCACCAGTCTCACAGACCTAACGCCCGAGGAAGTCATTGCCCACTACAGGTCAAAAAGACAACCATCATCCGCATCATGCACAGGTTGACGGTCACAGCACAGCGGCGAACCAACATCCCTCTGCAGACAATGCTGCTGGTTGTGCTGCACCTGTTGGATTCTGGTACCTTCCAACCAACAACTGCCAGAGTCAGAGGGGTCTCACAGCCAGCCCTATCAAAGTTCATCACACCTTTCCTGGATGCCATCCTCAGCTTCAAACACCAGTACCTTCACTGCCCCCACACTGCGCAGGAACAGCAGAAGACCAAGCAAGGCTTCTACGCCATAGCTGGATTCCCGGCCGTGTTGGGGGCAATAGACTGCACACATGTACCACTTGTACCCCCAGCGGATACTGCACACCACTGCAGCAACAGAAAGCACACGCATTCCATCAATGTGCAGGCAATAGTGCACCACTAGGGACTCTTCACCAATGTTGTCGCAAACTACCCCGGCAGTGTGCACGATTCCTACATCTTCCGACAGTCCATCATCAACGAGCGCTTCCAGGATGGCACATATGGAACTGGACTGCTTGTTGTTACGTGCCAAATCAACACACCACACACCTCAAAGTCACCATCACAAAACGCACAACTGTGGGAATGCACACGTGACCAAACCACATACAACATGGCAATCAACATGCCCACCTATTAGACACGACAACACTACTCCATGGTGATCCTGGGCTACCCATGCACACCATACAGCTATATCACGACACCACAGCCACACAACAGCTGAATGTGTGTAGATGCAGAGTGTAGCCATGTGCGAAGGATGCAAGTGACCCCTGAATGGGAATGTACACAATGACAAGTGAGGCGTGGATATGCAGGACAGACATGGGTATGCAAACCGTAGATATGTCCATGCAGACCACAACTGCTGGTGACTGGAGAGTAGTGAACAGTGGATGCAACCATGTCACACCAGGGCGTGGCTCAGATAGCAGAAATGTCACTCGCTGCGATGACCTGGGTGCGTGAGCATAGTGGGTGGTCCCTGAGTACGCCAGGGCTGTGCAGGGGTGTGGACAAAACCCCCGTGGTGCAAAGCGTGGTTCTCTACCGGAAAGGCCAACATCACTGACAGGGTAGCTCCTCGCAGTCTGCCACAAGGCCGACACCGTGAGCAGCAGGGCCTGCGACCCTGTACTCCTGCTGCACCCCAGGATGCTGATACCCAGACCAGGCCTGCCCGCCCAGCGCCCCAGCGCCCCAAGGCCGCACTGCTCATCTGCCAACTCCATTGTGTGTCAAAGAGGGCCCTCCATGTGCCGGGGCAAGCTCCAAGCCCCAGTCCCTCAACCTCTGCAGCCTCCGCAGACCATTGCTGTCCCCCGCAACGCTGGCCCACATTACTCCTTCCTCACGGACATACTCTACCGGCATCCCCTTCGTCACAGTAGGTCCCACATGTGGAACTATGTCCGGAGTCCTGAATGGCAGTGACTCCAAGTCCTTGGCGGCGGCCACAGCGCCAGACCCCCTTCGATCAGTGAGGCATAATTCCATGTGGCAGGCCTGCGACACATGGTGCCACTAACCCTGTTCAACGCAAGCCGGTGACATGTTGTGCCACTAACCCTGTGCGCCGTGAGTGACCGTCAGCCTCCTGCGGAACATCGTTGGTTTCTGAGCCTGTGGCCTGGGGGTTGTCATCAGCAATGGACAGCTACGGACTTGGTGTCTGGCCTGAGTCTGTGGCATTCATGTCCTTCATGTTGCCGGACACAGCTGGCATGTGCCCTCTGCATCATGCCTGCATCATGTCCTGGGGGTCCACGTTCCACTGTCCACCGAGACACTCCGCAACAAGCTCCTTTGACATCTACCAAAACCTGCTCTGCCCTTTTGACCCTACCCCAGTTTCCTGCAGGGCAATGTCCTGTGGCGGTGGGCCCTTGTCGGCCACTGTGCATCCGGGGCCACTAACCCTGTGTCACTCAAGTCATTCCCCCTTGTTGTTCTGGCATTGCATTTCTGAATGCGTGATGACTGTTAAAGTTGTTGCCAGCACCAGCTACTCCCTAAGGGCTGGCTTACACTCACCCCACACACAGCCAGCACAGGTGTCACTGTATTATTGGGCCTGCCATCATATCCTGCCGAACCTAGTATTGAGTCTTTTCTCCCTGCAGTGTCACAGGTGATCAAGGATATGCACTCTGCCCTTGGATGATGACACCCCACACTCACCCAGAGGCAGTTCAATGCGGCCCACATACGCACCAGGGGCATCATTGAACGCACATGTGGCGTGTTGAAGTCATGTTTCAGGTATATGGACGGCACAGGTGGAAAGCTGCTGTACAGCTCGGATATCGTATGCAAGATGATCGTTTCATGTTGTGTATTGCACAACATCTGTGTACCCACCAATGCCCCGTCGATCCCAGTTCCAGAAGGACCGGATGATGATGGGGACGATGGGGCAGGTTGCCCACATCCCACTGCAGCAGCGGCAGGAAGGGCCCATAGGAACACCATCATTGGGAATTACTTCTCATGAGCAAGTGACATTGTGGCCATCCTTGGCACAGCATGTGTGAATAAAACATATTTGCAGGTTACAGGCTGTACTTGTACATTGCATGCACGTATCAAGAGAGAGAGGGAGGACTAGTTAGCTAGTCCGTGTCCCCGTGGGTTATATGTATCATCAAAAAAGACTAGCCAGGTATGACTATTATTATGTTGACTCTGACCAGTTTTGTCAGGGGGCACCTGGTAGGTGTGTTCATAAAGCCCTCACCCACCAACCTAGTTGGTGGCATGCTTCATCATCGGGTCCACCCAGTGACACCTAATGTGTCCCGGGTGTGCTTTGACGCCTGGTTACAGCGGAGCTGGTATGTTACTGAGTGTGCAGTGTGGGGTGTTTAGTGACGTGATAGTTAAAACGGCTTGGCGAAGGTCCCAGTACCCGAGGGTAAATACAATTTTAATAACTGGGCCACCGTCAGCGGTTAAAATAAGGCTATAGGATGTTACAGGCGGCGAGTTACTACCTCCTACATCCGTGGGGTGGTCGACATGTTTCAGCCAGTGCCTTAGAGTAATCTGGCTTTCCTCAGGACCTTTAAAATAGTGTTGGTGCAAGTTAAAAAGTGGGGAGTGTTATGCAGACTATGGGGCCGATTATGATAGAGGATTTTCCGCCTCCTCCGGGCCGGCGGAAGCCACCGCCGGCCCGGAGGAGGCGGAAAATCCTCTGCGGAGTCACCAAAGACCCACCGCCGCATTACGATGGCTGGTGGGTCTTGGATTCTGTCCGCTGCTTTTCCGCCGCGGTCGGATTACAACCGCGGCGGAAAAGCTCTCCTTTGGCTGGCAGTGTCTATCAGACACCGCCATCCAAATTAGGAAGCCTTAGTAAACATGCTTTTCCGCGGCGGTTTTTCCGCCGTGGAAAAGCATGTGTACTTTTGCTTTTGGGGGCCCGTTGCGGGCCCCCAGGGCGTAGGCGGGTGGGGGGTGCACATGGGGGGTACCTATGGTACCCCCCAGCATTTACATGCACAAAGCGGCAGGCACCGCACGGTGCCTGCCGCTTTGTGCATGTAAATGTTACACATGCACTTTTAACATTGCGGCGGGTGCTGCTTGAAGCAGCACCCGCCGCAATTTTAAATATCCAGGATGTGACCGCCAGGGTGGCGGTCACATCCTGATTTGCATGGAGGGACCTCCGCAGTCCATGCGGACGGTCCCTCCACCTCTGGGATGGCGGACGGACGCAAGTCCGTCCGCCATCCTAATCGGCCCCTATGTGTTACACTCACTAAGGTGTTTCTCTAGGTGTGAGAGGGGGGATTCCCTTCTCATGCATACCTGTACAGAGATAGACAAAACATGTAGGGAAAGAAAGAGTCAATTGGCATCTCGCCACATAGTCATATTCAAACTGACTTGCCGAAGCTAAAGTGCATGGTGGGTAGACTATAGTCGGCTAAGGTGTAACGGCAGTGGTGGTACCGTTAAGGAGATAGATCGCAGCTAAATTGGCGTGGTGTTGCTAAGACACGGGTATTACACTGTGTGGTACATAATGTGATAAGGCGTAAGTAGCAGTTCTTACGCTAGGGAGTTTCTTGCTGTAGGCTTGTAATATGTGGTAGTGACCAATCTGCCATTTTTAACTGCAATGTCTAGGTCTAGGAAGGCAAGTCGAGTGGCACTTGAGGTGCTTGTAAACTTTAAGTATGGGTCTCTGCCATTGAGCCATGTGAGGAATTCCTCCAGGGCTGCTTGAGTTCCTTGCCATACCACAAGGATATCATCCACGTATCGACGCCATTTGATGATGTGGTTGGCATAGGGGTTTGTGTTGTCACTGATGTGTGTCCGCTCGAAGTGGTGGACATAGAGTCCCGCCACACTGGGAGCAAAAACACTGCCCATGGACGTAACCACAACACTACAAACGGACACCACACAAGAGGTTAAGTTCATAGGCTTTATCAAGAATAAAGGTTGCTGGGTCTCAGCGGTATATACAGGCAGATCGAGGGATCTGTAGAGTCTCTTAAAAGGGACAGGGTAGCGGGACAGTCTCGGTATGGATACAGGAAGGGATACCCTGCGCACAGCTCTCAATCCTCGAGCCGGGGGTTCAGAGAAGTCGAGCCGCGGCAGCGCCAGCAGGACTCGACAGGTGGTCTTAACGGAGAGGAGGCCGCGGCAGCGCCAGCAGGCTCTCAAGATGGTTCAGCCGCAGCAGCGCCAGCAGGCTCTCAAGATGGTTCAGCCGCGGCAGCGCCCGCAGGCTCTCAGGTGGTTCAGCCGCTGCAGCGCCAGCAGGCTCCTAGGATGGTACAGCAAAGGTGGGCCGCGGCAGCGCCAGCAGGCTCTCAGGGTCTCTTCAGGTTACAGGCAATGAGTTCTTCTGGTGTTGGCCGTGACAGCGTCAGCAGGGCTTCCAGTCCAGGATACAACTGCCGTCCTACTCCGGGGCTGGCCCAGATATAGGACTGGAGTCCTTTGATGTCCGGACCCTCGCGCCTGGGGGTCAGAGGGGCCGGGAGGATGGTGTCCAGACACCCAGCAGGGGGGGTGGAGCCAGCACCCAGGGAGGCCGGAGGGCGATCGAAACCAGGCGTCCGGGACGGCTGGAGGGCCATCGAAACTCCCTTTTCTCCGGGATCTGTCGAGTGGCCACTCGACCACCTGGGTGGATCTTGGTGCCTCGATGTCTGGGCTTCGCTGGGGCCTGGGCCGTAGCAGAGGCCACGTGGTCGCGACGTGGTGGGCCCAAGATGGAGTCGGGCGCGGCCTCGTGCTTAGGTCGTGAGGGGCCCATGATGGAGCCAGGCCGGTAGTGGGGGTCCGGGATGGTGACCGGACCAACAATGTTGGGACGTGCAGTGTCGGGCAAAAGGGCTGCCCGATGCTGGGTGGAGGGCCGATGTCGTCCTGGGCCCGCCATGCGGGTGGGGTAGGACCACGCCATGAGGCCGGGTCCAACACGCGTCCCCCCCAGCTGAAGGCAGGGGAGAGTCACCCATCTTCTTGGGGATTCTCCTCGCCGAGGCCGAAGAATCGGGACAGGCCGTCAGCATTGGCGTGGTCGTTGCCGGGGCGATGCTCCACAGTGAAGTCCATCCCTTGCAGGGAGATGGACCATCGCAACAGTTTCGGGTTTTCTCCCCGCATCTGCATCAACCACCGCAGGGGACGGTGGTCGGTGTGGACCCGGAAGTGGGTGCCGAAGAGGTAGGGCCGGAGCTTCTTTAGTGCCCACACGACGGCGAAGGCTTCCCTCTCGATGGTGCTCCAGCGCTGTTCTCTGGCCAGCAGCCGCCGGCTGATGAAGGCAATGGGAAGGTTGATTCCCTCAGGGTTCACTTGTGAGAGGACCGCCCCAATGCCGTGCTCCGAGGCGTCGGTTTGGACCACAAACTCTCGGCTGTAGTCGGGGGCCTGGAGCACAGGGGCGGTGCACATGGCAGTCTTTAGAGCCTCGAAGGCTGCTTGGCACTCTGGGGTCCAGCGCACCTTTTGGGGTAGCCTCTTGGAGGTCAGTTCTGTGAGGGGCCCCACAATCTTTCCATAGTCTTTTATGAAGCGCCGATAGTATCCTGTGAGCCCCAGGAAGGCTCGGACGGCTGTTTGGGTGATCGGGGGCTCCCAGGCCCGGATGGCGTCAATCTTTGCCTGGAGGGGAGCCACCAGGCCGCTCCCCACTTGGTGTCCCAGATGAGTCACGGACCCTTGGCCGATCTGGCACTTGCTGGCCTTTATTGTTAGTCCGGCCCGTCGGAGGGCCGACAGGACCTCCCGGAGGTGGGTCAGGTGCTCACCCCAGTGGCGGCTGTACAATCTATCCGCCTCGACAGCGAGTTTTCGGGGCTCAGTCAGTTTGCTGTCGAGGAGGTGCTGCCGGAGTTCGATGAAGCAGTTGTTGGACAGATGTTCCCATATAATGAGTTCGACCAACTGCTGGTAGGTGGTGACCTTGCTGCCTTTGATCCACCCCTCGAAGGCTCTGCTGTAAAAGTTCACGTATTCCACCCAAGTGGTACCGGGGATTTTTTTACAGTCTCGGAATCGCTGCCGGTACATCTCGGGGGTGAGTCCATAGCGAGTGAGGAGAGCGGTTTTCATGTGCTCGTACGAGGTCATCTCGGCGTCGGGGAGCTCTAGCAGGGCGTCTCTCCCCTCATTGACGAACTTCCCCCACAGGCCGGCGCCCCAGTCCTTGAGGGGTACTCGATGTGCGGTCATGGCGACCTCGTAGGCTTTGAACCACTGTTGGATGTCGTCGTTCTTGTAATATTCCTTGACGACATCCTTGGGTATGTGCACCTTTGTGTCCAAGGGCGGGGGCGAGATCTTGCCCCCAGAGGCGTTGGCATCATTCGTTTTGGCCTTGAGTGCTAGTTCTTTTAGGCCGCGCTCATGCTCGAGCATGAGTCTCTTTTCTTCGAGGTCTCTTTGTCTTCGCTTCTCTTCCAGGTCTCCTTCTAGCCGTAGTTGCTCGAGTGTGATTTTCCTTTCCGTCAGCTGTAGTTCTCCATCCAACCGGAGTCGGGCGAGCTCCAACTCGTGGAGCCGTTCCTCTCTCGCTCTCGGGCGTCTTCGTGGGGGCTCGTGCCTGGATTGGCGGGTCTCTCCCCCGCTGGGGTCGTGTCGGTCTCCGGGCGTCCGCTCGGGCCCGGGTTGTCTTCATTCCGGGGTGGTGTATCATCGGCGTCCACCCATGCTTGTAGGGCTGATTTAAAGTCTTCCTTGGTGCTTAGCCCAGTGGTAGCGATGCCCAGATCTTTGCAGAATTGTTTTAATTCTTTGTTACTGTAATCTTCCATTTTTTCTTTCTGGAATTCCGTAGTCGGTCTTGTCTCTTGCGTAGTCATGGTCGTAGTGTGTTTTTCTCGGTAGTGAGTGAATCACCCTCTGTACGATCTGCGTCGGCTCGGATCCCGTCGCTTGCCACCAATGTTAGAAAGGCGATCCCGGGGGAGGCAGAAGATGTCTGACTGACCACCCCTAGGTCCACCCCTCCGTCGAGAAGTAGCCGAGCGTTATTGAGAGGTCTCCTGGGTGAGGGTCCTCTCCTAGGATCCTACAGCAGGGTAACCACAACACTACAAACGGACACCACACAAGAGGTTAAGTTCTTAGGCTTTATCAAGAATAAAGGTTGCTGGGTCTCAGTGGTATATACAGGCAGATCGAGGGATCTGTAGAGTCTCTTAAAAGGGACAGGGTAGCGGGACAGTCTCGGTATGGATACAGGAAGGGATACCCTGCGCACAGCTCTCAATCCTCGAGCCGGGGGTTCCGAGAAGTCGAGCCGCGGCAGCGCCAGCAGGACTCGACAGGTGGTCTTAACGGAGAGGAGGCCGCGGCAGCGCCAGCAGGCTCTCAAGATGGTTCAGCCGCGGCAGCGCCAGCAGGCTCTCAAGATGGTTCAGCCGCGGCAGCGCCCGCAGGCTCTCAGGTGGTTCAGCCGCGGCAGCGCCAGCAGGCTCCTAGGATGGTACAGCAAAGGTGGGCCGCGGCAGCGCCAGCAGGCTCTCAGGGTCTCTTCAGTTTACAGGCAATGAGTTCTTCTGGTGTTGGCCGTGACAGCGTCAGCAGGGCTTCCAGTCCAGGATACAACTGCCGTCCTACTCCGGGGCTGGCCCAGATATAGGACTGGAGTCCTTTGATGTCCGGACCCTCGTGCCTGGGGGTCAGAGGGGCCGGGAGGATGGTGTCCAGACACCCAGCAGGGGGGTGGAGCCAGCGCCCAGGGAGGCCGGAGGGCAATCGAAACCAGGCGTCCGGGGACGGCTGGAGGGCCATCGAAACTCTCTTTTCTCATCACCTGGGTGGATCTTGGTGCCTCGATGTCTGGGCTTCGCTGGGGCATGGGTGGATCTTGGTGCCTCGATGTCTGGGCTTCGCTGGGGCCTGGGCCGGGGCCGAGGCCATGTGGTCACGACGTGGTGGGCCCAAGATGGAGTCGGGCGCGGCCTCGTGCTTAGGTCGTGAGGGGCCCATGATGGAGCCAGGCCGGTAGTGGGGGTCCGGGATGGTGACCGGACCAACAATGTTGGGACGTGCAGTGTCGGGCAAAAGGGCTGCCCGATGCTGGGTGGAGGGCCGATGTCGTCCTGGGCCTGCCATGCGGGTGGGGTAGGACCACGCCATGAGGCCGGGTCCAACAAGCATGACAATGCCTCCCCCCTTGTCGGCTGGTTTGATGATGATCGAGGGGTTGTTCTGGAGGCGTCGGATGGTGTTCCTGTCTTCTTTAGATAGATTGTTGAAGTGGTTGGTGGGGTTCAGTAATTCAACATCGTTGTACACTGCCAGTTCGAAGGTGGTGATCTCAGGGGGTACAGTGGACGGTGGTGGGTTGAAGGTTGATTTTGTTCTCAGGCCCGTGATGTTTGGGTTATCATCGGGATGAAGGTCATCCATTGTCGATTTCTCGAAGAAGGCCTTGAGTTTTAGCTTCTTGAAGAATTTTGCCAGTTCTACATGTAGCTGGAATTTGTCGAGTCTAGACGTAGGGACAAACAATAGTCCTTTCTCTAGTACTGTTTGTTCTTTGGGTGGCAAAGGTGTGCTAGATAGATTGAACACCATTGAAGTGTGTGGTTTGTCTATCACTGTTTGCTGGTGCCCGGGTGGTCCTTCGCCTTCTGACGGGTGTTTGAACTCACTGGGTGCCCTTCCTCTGCCCAGTGCACCTGTGGTTGCTGTTGGTTTTGTCTTCTTCTTCCTCTTGATCTTCGGCCCTGTCCTAAAAAAGGCATGTGGGAACCGGGGTTGCCTGCGAAGAGTGGCATATGACGCGGGGTATACATTGGTGGGTATCCAAAGTATGGGTTTTGTATCGGGCCAAAATTGTGGGGGGGGTCCGTAAAACAGCCCATGTTGAGCTCCCTGCCAAGTGTTTGGCCATTGCTGGCCTCGTCGGCCTCTACCACCTTGCTTGTAAGAGCCAGTGCTGGAGTCACTAGAAGCGGAGCTGTCATCAGCCGATGAGTCAGTTGTGTTTGGATTCTTAGGTGGTGGGGTGAAATCGTCTTCAGAGTAAGGGTATGTTTTTCCGTAACTGAATTTTTTCAGGTCTTTGTCAAATTTTTTGATTTTGGCTTGCATCAGGTATTCCTTGTATTCATTTATATCTTTATTTTGATCGTCAAGTTTCTTTTTGTAGGCGGTTATGGTTGTCTTGAAGTGGGTCTCTGTAGCTTGGATGTCGATTATGATGGCATCCGAGAGACGTTTGTCCGTCTTGATGATCAGCACCATCCAGTCCCTGGTGCAGTGCCAGGCGATCTGGGCCCAGTCTTTCCTGAAGGTAGGGTCTTCTAGAAAGATCCTGGGGGCGTTGGTAACGATGAGGCCCCTTGGAGCTGTGTTTGTTCTTAAATACTGGGTTAGGATCACACCATGGAGAATTGTTCGTATTCTGTTGCGCTTTTTCTTGGTTAGGGTCTCCCAATCAGTGGTTTGGGCTATAGAGTTAGCAATGTTGAAATCTGCTTGGAAGGAGGGGTCTGCGAGTATATCACTCACATCATCCTCATTGAAGGTAAGTCCATGGGTCTCTGCCATGGTTGTGGTTTTAGACTCTCGCAGCTGTGCGCTGCCTACATATGCACGTATCAAGAGAGAGAGGGAGGACTAGTTAGCTAGTCCGTGTCCCCGTGGGTTATATGTATCATCAAAAAAGACTAGCTAGGTATGACTATTAGTATGTTGACTCTGACCAGTTTTGTCAGGGGGCACCTAGTAGGTGTGTTCATAAAGCCCTCACCCACCAACCTAGTTGGTGGCATGCTTCATCATCGGGCCCACCCAGTGACACCTAATGTGTCCCGGGTGTGCTTCGACGCCTGGTTACAGCGGAGCTGGTATGTTACTGAGTGTGCAGTGTGGGGTGTTTAGTGACGTGATAGTTAAAACGGCTTGGCGAAGGTCCCAGTACCCGAGGGTAAATTAAATTTTAATAACTGGGCCGCCGTCAGCGGTTAAAATAAGGCTATAGGATGTTAGGCGGCGAGTTATTACCTCCTACATCCGTGTGGTGGTCGACATGTTTCAGCCAGTGCCTTAGAGTAATCTGGCTTTCCTCAGGACCTTTAAAATAGTGTTGGTGCAAGTTAAAAAGTGGGGAGTGTAATGCAGACTATGTGTTACACTCACTAAGGTGTTTCTCTGGGTGTGAGAGGGGGGATTCCCTTCTCATGCATACCTGTACAGACAACATATATGACATAGACAAAACATGTAGGGAAAGAAAGAGTCAATTGGCATCTCGCCACATAGTCATATTCAAGACTGACTTGCCGAAGCTAAAGTGCATGGTGGGTAGACTATAGTCGGCTAAGGTGTAACAGTAGTGGTGGTACCGTTAAGGTGATAGATCGCAGCTAAATTGGCGTGGTGTTGCTAAGACACGGGTGTCACACAGTGTGGTACATAATGTGATAAGGCGTAAGTAGCAGATCTTACGCTAGGGATTTGCAGCCAATGCTTCCAGGAGTGAAGCGACAAGGGGATGACCCTGTTGGGAGATAAGGGTGGCCACTGGGGTTAGGAGACCTGTGGGGAGAAAAAAGCGCTTACCCAACTCGTTGCTTGTTGGTAGTCATACTCACAGCCTTTCCGATCAGAGCCTGCCGTGTACCTGTTGCGCCATCTTCGCACTCCGGTGAACTGGGCTGTCGGTCTCTGTTCGTTTTTATCTGCCCGCTAATTAGTTGATGATTGGCACCTGTGGTGGGAAGTAATGGTAGACAGACTTCCCCGAGTGTGCCGGTAGCATGGTGCGCGTGCGCATTGGTCAGACGCTATGCGAGGCAAGTGGTGCATGCGCGGATAGCAGGTTAGTCTCCGCATGTGCAGATAGATGGGAAGGGCTGCGCACGTGTAGCGCGCTGCACGTGAGAATGGGGCATGCGCGATGGCGTGTGCCCCGAGTATGGTTCGAAATGGGTTAAAAATTGGAATTAAAGAGGAAAAGAAGTGGGAAAGTTATTTTACGATAAGAGTTCTGGGGGTGTGATTATACTGGCTATAGCCAGTGGGCAACAGTGGTATCGTCTCATAAGGTGTGATGGTGTCAGTATGTCACTGAGTTCCAAGGAATGGCATCGTTCAGGCCATTGATTTGGGTAGAAAGGCAGTAGATCCAATGTTGTTCTTTACTAAGGAGTCTTTTCTCATTGTCTACTGCCAATTCAGGCAGTTGCTCGATAATGGTCCATGTGAGGTCTTTTGGGGTGTGATAATGGGTGATGAAATGATTGGTAAGTTTACTGATATTTTTCTTGCACCTAATGGTGCTTCTGTGCTCTGTGACCCTGGTGCGAATTTTGTGGGTGGTCATGCCTATGTAGCGAAGACCGCAGGTACAGGTGAGCAGGTATATGACATTGCGTGAATTGCAGTTGGTGTGGCTACGTTGGGTCCACACTTTGTTCGGCTCAAGTTCCAAGGTTTTTGAGTGTGTAGTCAGGTGACACACACTACAGTCATTGCAGGGGTAGTGTCCGGTAACTTTAGGGAGTCCCCAGGCATTGAGCACAGTGTTTGGTTGTTGTGTGCTCTGTATTTTAGGGTGGGTGTCCTTGAGGTTATTACTTCTTTTGTAAGCAAACCTGGGAGTTTCCCATTGTCTTTGGCCGGAGTTGAGGATCTTCCAGGTTTTTCTGATCAGTTTCGCTACTGATTGTATTGTATGTGGTGACGCAGGTGATGGGCTGCTCCTGTTGTTCTTTATGTGTGGTTTCAAGGAGTGCTTCTCTATTTTGGTTCCTGGCCCCTCTCACACCTAGAGAAACACCTTAGTGAGTGTAACACATAGTCTGCATAACACTCCCCACTTTTTAACTTGCACCAACACTATTTTAAAGGTCCTGAGGAAAGCCATATTACTCTAAGGCACTGGCTGAAACATGTAGACCACCCCACGGATGTAGGAGGTAGTAATTTGCCGCCTGTAACATCCTATAGCCTTATTTTAACCGCTGACGGCGGCCCAGTTATTAAAATGTTATTTACCCTCGGGTACTGGGACCTTCGCCAAGTCGTTTTAACTATCACGGCACTAAATACCCCACACTGCACACTCAGTAACATACCAGCTCCGCTGTAACCAGGCGTCGAAGCACACCCGGGACACATTAGGTGTCACTGGGTGGGCCCGATGATGAAGCATGCCACCAACTAGGTTGGTGGGTGAGGGCTTTATGAACACATCTATCAGGTGCACCCTGACATAACTGGTCAGAGTCAACATACTAATAGTCATACCTAGCTAGTCTGTACTTGTACATTGTCATGTCACAGTTTCCTGCTGTGCCAGATGTGATTTGCCATGTCATGCACATTTGCGGCACCAGTTGTATCCTGTGTTCTGTTGTGGAGGGGTTGCTGTTTGTACCGGGATGTTGTCAATGTCGAGGTGCACTTCTACATATGTGCGTATTCTCCACGGTGGTTGATTCGCTCCAGCGGCTCTGATTTGTCTGATTTCATGCGGTGTGCCTGTCAGTTCTGTGCTTCCACGGTGCTGAGATGTTGCAGACTTGGGTAACTTGTGCTCTTTGTCGAGTTGTGACTCTTGGGCATAGTTTGTCCACAGATGTGTCGTTGACGTCACAGGTTGTTTGTGCAGGTGGTTGTGTCCGGGTGTGACCGTCTCCTTTCCGGTTATGGTCTGCACTCAGCCACCTCAGTGTTGCACCATGTACATTGTCATGGTGATTGGACTGCAGCCATGCTACTCGTCATGTGGTGTCTCTTGCATTGTCAGTGTGGCTGACCTATATGCAGGTTTGCTGTGTTTCGCACGTGTGCATGTGTTGGTTGTGTGCTTGTTGATGTGTTGTGTGGGTGCCCCTCTTGGGCATAGTTTGTCCACAGATGTGTCGTTGACGTCACAGGTTGTTTGTGCAGGTGGTTGTGTCCGGGTGTGACCTGCTCCTTTCCGGTTATGGTCTGCACTCAGCCACCACAGTGTTGCACCGTGTACATTGTCATGGTGATTGGACTGCAGCCATGCTACTCGTCATGTGGTGTCTCTTGCATTGTCAGTGTGGCTGACCTATATGCAGGTTTGCTGTGTTTCGCACGTGTGCATGTGTTGGTTGTGTGCTTGTTGATGTGTTGTGTTGGTGCCCCTTTGGGCACATGGTGTACATGGGACTACTTGGTGTTTGTGTGTGTGCTGAAGTGCAGTCCAGGGCCTCTTGTGCTTTTCCATTGTCCTCTGCCATGCAACGGCATTAACACGGTCCAAGGTGGTGTGCCATTTTTCCTCTTTGTTGCCAATGACACGTTGGAGGTGACGTTCAGTTGGTGAGGGTGTTCTGTCTCATCCGTGGCAATAAACAGGCTTTCCTGGCAACTGTACCCAGTCTTCCTCTTCCTCTTCTCATTGACCTTCCAGGGGCCCTGTATTCCTGGGTGTTCCTCCGTGGGGATTGTGGAGTTCATGTTGTCCTCTGCAGTGGGTCAGGGTGCATCCGTGGTACTACGCAGTTGATGTCTTTTTTAGTGGCATTTTCCGTCTGCTGTTCTTGTGCTTTTTACCGCATTATGCATGGGGACTGCTGGCCTCTTGCTGGTTGTCACTGTGTTCTTATCGCGTTTAGACACATTGCATCTTTTTACGCATTTGGGTTTGTGTTTTTATCTCCATCGCGGTGGTTGTATCGCGGACCTTGGCCGTGTTTTCGGCGGACTATCGCATGGTACCGCCTTGTTGTGAATTCCACGTTAACACAGGGTTATTTTCCCGCGATAGGCTGCGATGTGTAAAGGTGCATTAGCATTTTTGGGTGATGTTTAGCACACGTTCTTGTGAATATACCCCTAAATACACAGAAGTCTAATGCAATAAAAGAAAAACAAAAATATTACAATGAGTTTTCCCTTTTTGTTTAGTCACAAGACCTAAGATACAGACAACAAGGTGAGTGAAAGAAAGAAAAGGATCACAGGGTACACTGTGCTAATGTAATGGTCATTTTAGTTGAAAATGTGTTGTCTATAATGGCATATTTCTAGCACACCATGCATACTCCACTCTATGCCACGCCACTCCAATCTACTCTGCACCACTCCACGCTACTGCACTCTACTCTGCAGCACTCCACTTTACACCACTTCACTGCACTCTGCACCAGTGCACTCTACTCTGCACTACTCCACTTGATGCCACTGTACTCTACACCACTCTACTCTACTCTGCACCACTCTTCTCTATGCCAATGCACTCAACGCCACTCTGCTCTACACCACTCCAGTCTAGGCCACTCCAGTCTATTTGGCACAACTCCACTCGAAACCCAACCCACTCCACTCTGCAACACTCCACTCTATGATACTGCATTCTACACCACTTTACACCATTGTCTACACCACTCAACTCTAAATCACTGCACTCTACTCTGAACCACTCCACTCTATGCCACTTCACTCTACCCTGCACCATGCCACTCTATGCCACTTCCCTCCTCTCTAAAACAATCTACTCTATGCCACTGCACTCTAAGCCACTCTACTTTACACCACTGCACTCTACAGTACTGCACTCTACACCACTGCACTCTACACCAATGCACTGTATGTCACTGCACTCTACTGTGCACCACTCCTCTCTATGCCACTGCTCTTTACACCCCTCTACTCTACACCATTGCACTCAACATCCCTCTACACCAGTGCACTCTATGCTGCTCTGCTCTTCTACACTCTCCACAACTGATCTCTACGCAGCTCTACTCTGCTGAACTCTACAGCACTCCACTCTATCAAACATCACTCTACACCACTGCACTCTATGCCACCATACTCTGCTCTGCACCACTCTATCCCACTGCATTCTATGCCACTCTACTCTACAACACTAAACACAACTGCACTCTATTCCACTCTACTCCACTCTTCTGTATTCCAGTCTACTCTATGCCACTTTACTGTACATCACTACAGTGTACACTTCTGTATTCTATGCCACTGCACTCTATGGCACTCTACTCTGCACCACGCCATGGCACTGCACTCCAAATTTGCACCACTCTAATCTATGATGCTGCATTGTACACCACTGAATTCTATGCTGCCGCACTGTATGCCACTGTACTCTGCAACATTCTACTCCAATGCACTCTACACCAGTCCACACCATGCTACTCCACTGTACCACTGTATGCCACTCCAACCCAGTGCACTCTATGCCACTCTGCTTTACTCTATGCCACTTCACTATACTCTGCACCACTGCACTCTACTCAGCACCACTGTAATCAACGCTGCTGCCCTCTAGGACAATGCATTCATTGCCACTCTACTCCACTGCACTCAACGACACTCTACTCTACACCACTCTATGTCACTGCACTATATGCCACTTCATTCTACACCACTGCACTTTACACCACTGTATTCTACACTAGTGCTCTCTATGCCACTCTACTCTGCACCACTCCACTCTATGCCACTCACTCTAATATGCACCACTCAAATCTATACCACTGCATTCCACGACGCAGCATTGTACACCACTAAATTGTATGCTGCTGCACTATACACCACTGCACTCTATGCCACTCTAAACCACTCTACTCTACACCACTGCTCTCTACGACACTCTACTCTGCATCACTCCACTCTATACCACTGCACTCTGCAGCACTCCACTCGACACCACTGCACTCTATGCCACTGCACTCTATCACACTATACTCTACTCTGCACAACTCTACGCCACTGCACTCTAGGCCACTCTAATCTGCATCACTGCACTCTACGCCACTGGACTCTACTATGCAACACTCTAATCTATGCCTCTGCATTCTACAACGCTGTATTGTACGCTGCTAAATTCTATGCTGCTTCACTCTATTCCACTGCCCTCTACTCCTCTTTACTCTGCAACACTCTACGCTAATGCACTCTACACCAGTCCACTCTACGCCTCTATGCCACTCAACTCTACAACACTCCACTCTATGCCACTCAACTCTACGCCACTCAACTGTATGCAACTCCAATCTATGCCACTCCAATATACAACATTCTATGCCCCTCCACCATATGACACTCCACATCAGTCTCTTTGGAAGTTGGGGAAAGGTGTATCCACTGCAGAGGAATTTATCTGGCAGCTTTGAGTTGGATGACTAGTGCAGTCATTAGTATGGGCATCAGTTTGACAGTCCAGAAAGCATTAGACATAACTATAAGTACAATTGCAAAGGGAAAGAGAGTTGTACATCTTGATCTCACCACCAACAAAATTATGCATTGCTACAATATGCTTAGCTTGAGCATCCAGAGGTGGGACTCTGGGACAAACTCTGTAAATGTGGGCTGATAATAGTAGTAAATCGAACCTACTTTCTCGTGTACTGTTCTGAGCAAACTACTCTGGGGTAGAATCTTATCCTTCTTTATTTGCAGTTTTACATCAGTACCAGTATCCTAGCTAAACATTTTGGCCCAGATTTACAAATGCTTTGTGTTCACTTTGCTTACTTTTGTAACACAAACCCGACACGAAGTGCTATGCTGGGATTTTCTATCCATAAACAACAAAGTTGCCTGTACCACAATTATATTTTAAGCTCTCATTATTCTTCCTTATTGGTCAAACACAAATCCTTTTTGTTTGCACCAGTATTTTATTTATACCTTTTGATTTAAAAAATGTTTATGTTTCCATTGACACATTTATGTATGAAAAGGAGAACAATAATTTACTATTCTGTACAACATTTACAAACAAATATACAAGTATCTACAAAAACCATTTGAAGTCCACATTTTCACTAAGACATGCTTAACATATTAAATTAAAAGTACAAAATGTTACCCAAAACAGACATTTATGACCTTGATGAATTGCAACTGAATAAATCAATATCCAAATGTAAGACGAAATATTTATTGTCCAAAGGAGCAATCAACCAAAAATGACAAATTTCATTAATAGCAGAAATTAATTTGAATTCATTTCTGCTATTAATGAGATTTGTGTTTTTTAGATCCGGAAGATATGTCACCCATTTGTGAAGTATGGCCACCAATAACAATGGGAGCTCACCCTAGGAGCAGAAAGCATCTCCCTCAGAGATATATTCAAAGAAAGTTATGGAAGAGGGAAGCCAGTGGGACAAACCTGTAGGAAGACAAAGCAACAGTGCTGAAGTTATTCTCATTATGCATGTGTGGTGATCTTAGACGCCAGTTCGCCATGGCCTGGAAGATCTTAGACTGTCCCAGAATCCAGTACTGGCTAACAGAACTCCGCAAATGGGCTAGTTGCGAGAGTGCGGTATCGAAAAAGAGAAGTGGAGAGAGAGTTGTGACCTGGGAGCTGGGCTGGGGCTTGGACACAAATGTTGAATGACCTGCCACAAGTGGGGAGAGGGTTGGACAGTTAGCGGTATTAGTTTGTATGTAATGTTATACTGTTTTAGGTTTCAAGCAATGCGGTTGATATGCACTTTTTCTATTATAGATACCCCTGATGAAGGTTAAAAGAACCGAAATGCATTGGGTAATGTGATTGGGAAAATTTGGAGGATTCGAAATTTTCAAAAGTTCACGAATAGGCCCGGATGGGCAATTCTGGAACAATTAGAATGCAGAATGAGAATGAGTTTCGTACCTTTGACGTGATGGATTAACTTGGATAAAAAGTTGAATAAATATGGTTGAATTTTGGAATTACTAAGGTGAAGGTGTATTAATTTAAATACCGATGTTCATAAGGCTGTGCAACTCGTTTGTGAACACGCAAGCAGCAGGACACAATCTCTCTTTTGATCATGTCAAATTGCGATGGATCGGAGCAAAATATGAGTGATGCATGCTAAATTTGTTTGAAAAATAATAACATGGAACTTAGCGTCAAAATATGGGTGTGCTTCGGATCAATGCTTAGCTAACTCTCCATACAGCACATACCCCTCTCTATGACTGTGGCTCAATCACTAGTACCACGTTCACTCTCACAGGGCTGGTTCATGGTTTGATATATTGTTATCTTGGTTTTAGTTTGACTCACCACAGGAAAGCTTGGTTTTCCATAGTTGCAACTACTACCTCCAGCTCATGAAGGGGTCGAAGCTGACATATCACAGGTGCTAAGAGAACTAGCACACTTGAATGAGGTTCTGACTTAACCCTGGTTGATGTGAGGGAATATGAAGCAACTGTAATGATATGTAGAGTACCTGAATGAGAGAATTCATTAAAGTAAGTTTTTAAAAAGTGCATGTATGGTGATCATCCTGCATATTTTCCTGCCATTAAGTTCCACCTTTCCTCATTATCTGTTCCTGTTCCTTTGAATGTTATTAGATCAAGTATGGTCTGTATGGATCTTGGATGTTAGCATTGTTGTTTTGTCCAGTGTTGTAAGTGCTCAACAGGTGAGCCATATTATTTCTTTGACAAACTGCTGTGCAAGGGTGCTCCTATTAAACACGCATTTACTGGATATGTGCTTGTGCTCTTATTACGCAGCATGCTGTTCTCATAAGCTACACACCCAGTGCATTATCTTTAAAGCTTTCCAAGAAAAAGAGAAATGGATATACCTTTCATGAGTGCCAGAAGAATCTTTGTTGCTATGTCCAGACTCTCTTGAAGACAGATGTTGTTCAAATTGATTTTGACGTGTGTCATGGAGGTTTATTAACCAGGGTGTTTCTTGGAGGGAGACTTGCATTAGAGGCGTGCTTCATGGTGCATGCAATAGCTTGCACACAGCCTTGCAGGTAGTATCGCACGACTACAGACAAGCTAGAAATGCAAATAGGGCTTCTTTTACAGTCGAGGAACCAGCAAAGTGGCCAAAGACCTTGCACGTGTTGTAAATCGAACAAAAAATCCAAAAATTGCATGAGACTTTTCTGAAAAGAGTAAGCAAATATTGATGTGAAAAAGGTCTAGTATCATCTGAACTTCTGTTTACCCAAACTGAATTTAGTAACCCTTTCAGGTTATTGCAGGTCTTGAAGTTATTCCTAGAATTTGTTCCTTTTCCCACCACATTACCCTAGTTTAATAGTATTCAAACTGCGTCCCACTCATTTAAAATGGTTTTGTCAGGGACGCCGAAATGTTTAAATATATTTTTATATGATTATATTATAGAAATATAGCCAAATGTAACTATTACATGATGTTACATAGTTGCTCAACAGTTCAATAGTTTTATGGGGCTAAAAAGGATATACTGTATCAAATATATACAAATCTAAATTGCAGTAGTGCTTAGCAATTTCTCAGAGTAAGTGTGGGAGCAGAACCACTCCCCATATTTAGGATACCACAAAATTCATATTACCCAAACTTTACCTTCAGACAGTTGTACCCCGTGTTGGTCTTGCATGAAAAGGCGCCCTTCGCAAATCAATTTAGCAGAGTAGCAAAAATAAGTAACTGGAGCCGCTCAATAACCTAGCTCGAGGTCAGAGGAAAGTTAAAGGGTGTTCTTACAAAAATATAAAAAATCAGGTGATACAGAATAAATGTAATGAATGCTCAAGTACAGAACTATGCAGATTAGTTCAAAATCAAAACCAATCTAAGCCCCAAATGACCAGCAAAATCATAAAGAAGTCGAGAAGCATCTCTAGTGGAAACGGAAAGTCTTCCAAAAATCTGGCTAATCACCAGAATTATTGGCTTTCCTGAACGCTGTTCTTGCATAAAAAATTGGAGAACACAGCAGAATCAGCGTGGTATAATCATAAATAAAAAATTCTCCTGGCAGAACAGAATAAGACATGTCAGGCCTTATTTATGAGGCCGTGCGTCACTTTTACGCCACCGCTGCATCACTTTTTGTGACGCACCAGCGGTGTGAATAATGCTCCATGTTGTGCCCTTTTTACAAAGTGACTCATCTAGGCAGATGCGTCACTTTGTAAACCCCTGCGCCACATTATACCTGCGTCAAGTATAATGTATGCAGGGTGGGCGTTCCCCTGCAAAAAGCCTCCTCATAGAAGTGGCGCATTGAAATCTATGAGATTTCAGTGCGCCACTTCTAGGACACCATTGCGTCAATATCTTACGCCAGTCTTACTGGAGGCGTTAGACTGACGCAGGCCATTTCACAAGGGGCTTGCCCCATGTGAAAGGACTCATTGCTGGGGTTGCGTCTGTTTTGCGCCTTCAGATACGTCAGAAATTCTGACGTATCTGTAACTCCTTGCGACATGATGCATCCATCATGTCGCAAGGCCGTCATTTCTAAGTAATGAGCACTATTCCATTTTAAGAATGCATCCAGCATCTTCCATGCTACCTCCATCCGGAGATTTCAAACTAATATGAAACATTTCAAGATTGACAATACACAACAAAGAATACGACTAGGCACACCAAGGAACTACAGCGGAAGGACCTTGAATACTGCATCAGTTAGGAAAACTAGGAGGTTAATTCACACACACATCGTAAAAAAAAGAAATCAGCTTGTTTTTGCTTCTGAAGAGCTTGTGGGCAGAGATGAAGCACCGAGGGACAGGGTAGGAGGGGTGAATATAGGAGTGAATGATAGAACAGCATTAGAACAACATTCATGTTATCCAAGATGAAGCTTTTAAAAGAAATGTAGCACAGCTAAATTACATTAATAAACACACTTCTATACATTATATTAAACTTACTTCAACCGTAATCATGTAAGCGCATCATTTGTGTGGGATATATGACTGAATGACGATTCGTCACAGATTACTGTCCAGAAGCCACCTCTGCAACTCTTAAGCAACGAGAATAATAAATATAAAGTGCATATAAACACCTCCATCCACCCACTCTCCCAACCCACCCATGTCCCTGGTGTGTCTCGTGCTACTGCAATGCAATATAATTCTGTGCTACACCTGGATCAGCGTTATATTACAGTAGCAATTAAAGCCAGTGAAGATCGGCATTCCACCAGTCAATGACCCTGTCAGCATTACAATAATCCCCACCAATCAATCAATATACACAGAGCGCAAGGCAAGATCCCTGGTGTGCTCACTGCTGAGGTTTCACCCGAGTCTATCTCCGGTGCTTGCAATGCAACCACCAGTGCTTCCCAGGCTCTTGCAGCCTCCATGGATTTATCCCCCTGTGCTCGTCTAGCTAGTTGAAACCTGATTGTACTTTCACTTTTGGCCCACTTAATCAATTCCATTTTCCATCTCAGAACACTGGGGCCCCGTACAGCCTTCCAGTGCGCCGTAATATCCCTATTGTCCAGCAATAGCCCCAAATCCAGAAATGTGCTCGTAACTCTCGTCTTTTAGCATATGGGGGAACCAGTGAAGTAAGCACACTCCTTTCATCCATGAACCCTAAAAATCTCTCACCATCCAAAACACCACACATCCCTGACACCTAAAACCTTACCACCCCTAAATTCCACCCTTCTCTTCACCCTAAAGATCCTATCTATATCTGAACTCCACCCATCCGTGAACCTAAAAAAAGCCTGAACACCCCAACACTCCACTCATCTGTAAATGCTAGAAATGCCTCACCACACCTAACTTCAACCCATTCCTGATCCCAAATACAACCCTCATTACTCATTAACTCCACCCATCTCTGAACCCTTCTAACCCCTTTCAATGCCTGAAACCCCCCCATTATTGACTCCCCTAAAAACCTGTTATCACTCCTGAACATCACTCATCCCTGAGCTAAAACAATTCCTCTCTATCGGAGGCGTTGCCATCCACCGAGCAAGATGGACGCTTTCTAAAGCGGCTCCACTAACCAATCTTTCTAATTCCCTACAAATCCGATATTCTATCCATCCCAATAGCAATCTGACTTGAGATCAGAATGTTGCCAAACGCGGAAACCAGCAAGCTCACCGATTTTCTAGCTGTTGCACCTGCTGGGCGAGATAGCTGCTGCACCTGCTGGGTGTGATAGACATCATAGCTTGCATGATGTGGTGAGGCCCCGGTCTCAAGTATGAGTTTGGCTGCAGCAGCTGCACTGCGGCCACCGGAAGACGACGAAGTGAGCACGACTTTGAGGGGGCTGCCTTGGGCTTACAGTTTCAGTAGCCTCTCTTGGGATCAGCCCTGCCTCTAGTTGGGGGAGCGGAGCCTCGGTGCAGCCTGGAGTTGCAAATGTACACCGCAGGACTACCAGCAGGCGAGCAGGAGCCCACCAGGGTGAATCCATAGATCGGTGCCGAAAAGCCGCCACCCTGTGCAAACCTGTGGCAAGCGGCGCGGTGCGAATCCTTGGTAGTAAACCACCTGCAGAACACTGTGGCCGGACCAGAATGACGGACATGCTCTCGGGATCGCCGACTCTTCGGACAACACAGACTAAGGATGGAGCTGGTGAACCGCAGCCCGAAAAGGCCTATGAAGCGGATTGCAGTAGGGCTCCCAGCAGCCCCGATTCTTGCCTGACCAGTAAGATATTGGTACGGCATGTCAAGGAGGACTCCTAACTACCATCAATTGGCAGGGTTGAGGAGCTGGGAGTGTGGGGAGCATGCAGCAGAAAACCCAACAGGCCGTGTAGAGCGCATGAGTTAGCCCACAGGCAGGCAGCATTGAGTACTCTCCTCTCCCCGCCCTCATATTTGGGAATACGATACACTGCAGCCAGTAACAACAACCCTGATCGGCAGCAGGGGAGGGTGGAGCGCTCAGCAGACCAAGCTCGATAAATATGCACTCCCCAAGGAAGTGGCTGTACTGGAGGGAGCCCAAGACCAGCAACCTCCCACTGTCCAAATGTCCCCTCAGGGGGAAATACTTGCACTCCATGACATTATGGCCGCAATCCAAGGCATACACGCATGCTTGGAAGCCAGAATTGATTCAGTCACATTGGAGGTCTCACTTGTGAGAGCTGACCTCCGCAAAATAGGGGCACGAGTGAAAGAAGTAGAGGACTCTAGGGTTGCCCTTAAGGAAGCCACAGCCACTTTAAATGCTCAAGTCCGCGATCTACGGGCTACAACCAAAACCTTGGAGTCTCGCCTGGTGAACTATGAAGACAGATCGTGGCATAATAACATCCACATAATCGGGGTCCCAGAGCATATGGAAGGGCCTATGGTGGACATGTTTGTGAAAGAACTCATTCTCAACCTAAGCCAGGGGCCCTCCTCACCCAATAATAGCCTGCATCTCCAACTATTGCGACCAAGATGTTGTGCTTCAGATGGCCCGTAGCACTCTACCATTGATTTACAAGAATGCCACCATAACCTTTTTTCCAGACTTTACACTCAAGGTCCAAAAACAACATTGTAGCTTTCTAGAAGTAAAAAGAGCCCTGAGGGACAGAGAGATACAATAGTCAATGCTCTTTCCAGTCAAACTACAAGTGGAAGCTGAAGGGAAAACCTGGTACTTTACGACCCCCTAAGATGCCTGGGATTGGTTTGATGTATGGAGAGCGGTTGGTGGCACTGGGCATAAAGGATGGTAGTGACTGCAACCTGACCCGTTTCCCTGCAAGTGACAGAGGAAGGCAGTCAGGAGAGGGATAACTCTCTGCAGAGTCAGGCTTCTTAAAAACTCGCACTCTACATCTTGTGGTCCCCAATTTGATGGCTCCTAGTGTTGAATATTCTGGAGGATCTAAGGAAGCACCCACTGACAGCATCCAAGTGAATCATTCGGGCTTGGACCGCTTAGATCAGAGGCTGGGTCTGCCCTTGGTGGGATCGCCGACCCAGGTACACTGTACGAACTAACCAACCATTGGTAACACTTTTCCTTTCTTCTTAGGGGATAGATGGTAGGTGATTAGGAAAGGCCACAGCTACCTTTAGTTAAATATGTTGGGTGAGAGGTGCTCTGCAGAGTTGGTGGGGCAAGCAGTTTCAGATCCGCTATGCAGGGAGCAGGGAGGGGGATCTCTTTGTTGTTTTTGTAATATTGTTTATTGTGGCCTGGATGGGACGTGGGGGGATTGGGTAGGCCGATATGTTTGAGGGGGTTGTTCTGTTCGATTTACAGCAGGTATCCAACGCTACACCACTACGTATCTGGTTACACTACATTCATGACCCATTCCCGATCTGTCCACCTGGCAATACTGATGTGTGTTGGGGGGGGGGGCATGTCCATTCACCATTTACCACAATGGCAACCAAGATAAACACCTCTGCTATCCGGTTCCTGTCATGGAATGTCAGCGTCTTAGGGGATAAAGTCAAAAAGGGGGTGCTGCTACATAAAACAACACTCCCCAGATGTGATCCTCCTGCAGGAGTCACATCTTGTGAGCAACGCCTGCAAGGCGCTATATAGATGGAGGTATAGAATGGATGCTCATGCTGGTTACACCTCTGGCTCCAGAGGGACTGGGGTACTTATGAGGAAACAATTACCACTCACTATCCACTGCACCTGGTCCGATGTGCACGGCAGATATGTGGCCCTCTTGGGGACATGGGAGGAAGAAACAGTTAACATACTATCAGCTTACATCCTGCCCAACTTTCATGGCACCTTGCTCCCTGATCTAAGTGCTCTTTTTCTAGGTTTACTGGATGGGGAATTCCTTAAGGGAGGAGACTTTAACTTGGCACTCTGTCATATCAAAAACTGTTGGCATTCTAGACAAAAGACATCATCTTGTCACCAGCTAGCAGACTTTCTTTCTGCCATCGGCCTGATTGACGTATGGCTGACCTTCAATCCCTCAATTCAACACTTTGCGTTCCATTTGGGAGCCTACAGCAGCATCTCACGTATTAACTACATCTTCACCCTAGCTTATCGACTTCCCAATTTCTGCAATGTCCAACATATGGCTAGAGGCATCTCTGACCACTCTCCACTTTGGGCCATCTACAGTTTGGGCAAGAAGCTGGACCATGGAACCATCACACTTAATCTATGGTATTTTAAAATCCCCAGTGTTAGAGGGGGCCTTGTGGAGGCTACAGAATGTTACATTACAGAAAATGAGTCTTTGGTAGCCTCCATCCAGACTTTTTGGGAGGCATACAAATCAGTCATCAAGGGACAGGTGCTTTCCCTGAGGGCACAAAAGAGATAAAGCCAGAATAGCTTGAGTGTGAGATACTCAACCTTGAGGTTAACCTCACCGATAATGATAATAAAGATACTAAACACTCCTTGAGTCTTAAACAAAAAGAATATAGGGATACCCCATTGGAGTCCGCTAATGCCAGGCAATGTGGCATCACCTCTACGAGGTAGAAGATAAAGTGGGGAGACCGATAGCATGGGTAGCTCATCCAAATTATCTCCAAGCTAGTGCACTCAGATCAGTCTGACTTTATGCCGGGGCGCAGTATGGCTCTCAACCTACAACATCTCCGCGGGGTGTTGGGTCGGGGAGGCGGAATTCATGAAGATGCTCTTGTCCTCTCACTAGAAGCCTGCAGGGCCTTTGATAAGGTTGAATGGGCGTATCCTTTCAAAGTACTGGCCCGCTTGGGTTTTTGGCCATGAATTTTTGTTCTGGCTGCGACTTCTCTACAGTGAGCCTCTAGTAGCCCAGGTCGTGATCAATGGGAGGACATCCAGAGTCTTTAATCTCCAGCGCGAAACTAGACAGGGCTGTCCGCTTTCACCACTTCTCTTCAACCTCATACTGGAGCCCTTGGCGACCTGTATCTGCACAGATCAGTTGATCTGTGGTCTGTGCTGGACCAATCAATGGGAAGACATAAGATCTATTTGCGCAGATGATGTTCTGCTCTATATCGTGGACCACTTTTTCTCCCTTCATAGAATTATGCAAATGTGGTCGCTATTTGTGGTACACGATTAATTGGTCTAAATCTATCATTTACATCCTGCATGGTCAGGTGCCCGACCTGGCCACAGAATGTGAGGCAAGGATTGCAGTAAATGGGTATCGATATCTTGGAATATATGTTACCACTAGTCCTGACCTGTTCTTTACCTACAATCTACAGACCCCACTAATGCGCCTTAATAAAAACATCCAACACTGGCGGTTGTTAGCATTATCTCTGCTCGGCAGAGCTGCGCTGTTCAAACCTCGCTTCCTCTATGTGTTACAAAATATGCCCTACCCAATTCCTGCAGCTTATTTCAAGACCATAGAAGGTGAAATCAGGACGTGGCTATGGGACGGGGGCCAGCGCAATTCGGCCTTAATGTTATGTTATGTTATGTTATGAGTTCTTATATAGCGCATGAATCACCCGGGGGCATCTCGGCGCTTCAACCTAGCTAGAATACTGAAGGCAAGAAAGTGATCATGCAGTCATAGAGTCGGGAGCAGTTAAAACAGAAAAGTTTTCAGGAGTTTTCTGAAAATCAAATAGGAGGTACATTTCCGCAAGGGTAAGGGGAGCTGATTCCAATATTTAGGAGCAACATAAGAAAAAGCTCTGCCGCCAGTGCGGGCCAAACGAATACGTGGGATTTTCAGTGTTGCTAGGGAATTAGATCTCAGATTACGACCGGAGGTCTGATGGGCAAGCAGCTTTTCAAGGTAATTAGGACCCCTGCCTTCCAAGGCTTTGAACGTCAGACAGCAGATTTTAAAGCATGAGCGTTTCTTTATTGGCAGCCAATGGAGTTTCTTCAGTAGGGGGAGTGATGGAGAGCCAGGGGGGTAACTTAATACATTGAGTGACAAGAGGTTGGTACTATTCAAAAGTGATATTGGGCCGCACGACTCACGGTTAATAACCAATGGGTTCAGCACCCTGAAGATGAGCTAGCATATCGTATGTACTGATAGGTTCTGTGCCCGGGGAGTTACGTGCGAGCCCTTTACACCAACCCGCAACATATGCCTCTTCAGGGACCCACAGTGCTCACGGTCAGGCTCTGGCATACAACACTTAAAACACTGGGCTGGGGCATAGGTTTACCCAAGCCACTCCACTGTGGGATTCCAAGAAACTAGGCACCCTGGGGACGAGATCTGGCTTTGACAGGGGGGATTTTATAGGACTATTCAAAGTGGGGGACCTCCAAGCCTGGGGAGAGGTTGTCCTTTTCTCTGAGCTACAAAGGGAATACGAGCTGGCTCCCTCTGAAATCTTCTGTTACCTCCAGATACGACACGCACCCCAGGCGGCTATCCCCTGAGAAATGGACCTGAGTTGTCGCCCCTTGAGGATAGACAACTTGATGATCACATGTATCGTAAGGCAACCTCCCTCACGTTTCGAAGGTCGATAAACAACTCACCAGACACACTCCTTCATTTGCAGGAAGAATGGGATCATGACCAGGGGGGTGTAAAGATGATGAATAGCCTGAGGACTTGTCCTCCCCTAGGGAGGTGGCCATAAGGGTGGGGTGTCTGTTGGTGCAGCTCAAAATACTACACAGATCAGACCTCCCATGCACCACAATGGTCAAAATGGGCAGGGTAGCAGACGCACGCTGTCAGAGGCAATGTGGCCAGATGGGGACCTTCTTTCATATAATTTGGGGCTGGCCAGCTATACAACACTTCTGGGACTCAGTGGTGGCATGCATGAATGAAGTGTGTGGGAGCAAAATTGCAATCGCCACCAAATGGTGTCTCCTAAATGTGTGGGATGAAAAGAACCTGAATCATATGGAACGGACATAGATGACTTTGGGCCTGGCGATTGCCAAACCTAACGTGGCATGCCTATGGCAGGGGTGACACCTGTACCCCACCTAAGAGACTGGAAACGGGATATGGACTGGTGCATCATGGCAAAGAAAGTGGTATATCAAAGTCGGGGCTGCCCCAGAAAATCGGAGAAAATCTCGGGCAACTGGAACACCTAAAGGGGAAGCTCCTGTACCTCTCTCACTCTAACTGTCACCATGGCTGTTGTTCCTCAGGACTTCACCTCCGACACTATTATGGTGGAGAGGGGGATGTGAGGCAGAGAATGAGATTATATGAATGCAATTTGTATATCAACCATGTCTGTGTACCTTGAGGTGGCCTTGCTGGCACTTTGCTTGCTGTGAGTTTAATAATAACTTTCATTTCAAGTGTTTCCTTCAATTTTCGATTTATCTGTATTCCCTCAAAATTGTCTTTCCTTAAAACTAGTTTTCCTTAATTTGGTTTCCTCGAATATGCATTCTCGGTTTTAATTTTTCCATTAATTCACATACATCAACTGACTGCACTGCCCTCTATAATCAACACTCACTCAGTATGCCTAATATCAACAAAGTCTAATTCCTTGGATTTGAGATAATGATGACCCGTTTCCCATTATGTCTGGCTGGAGCTCGTAAATATACACTCACTCGTTTAATCGCTAACTAAGAAATAGTAGGCGAATTGTTCATTGCACACTTTAGGCTGGAGAGGCAAGATTCACTGCCAAAGCTGCTGCATAAAAATGTCATTGTAACACTTTTTATTGTTTTTGAAGAAAGGTTCATTAATCACTACTGATTTTGATTGATAGGTATTCCTGTTTTGCATGTAAATAAAAGGACCACGTTTTGTTTGAAATCTGTTTTTATTGTTTTACAACCAAATAACGACATACATAAAAAAAATTGACAGTAAGAGCAGTATGGCTATGTGGATGGTTATAGCCTTGTCATTCTCTGATAGAGAGCAATGAACATTGTGCAGTAGCTAACAAACATACCCTCCGCTTATGGAAAAAAGCTTTTCATTAAATGACGGTAAAAAAATGCAAACAAACCATCCCCTATTAGAAAGCTGTTCTGCCAGTTTACAAAAGAGAAAAGAAGCAAAAAAGTAGGTAAGACAAGAGAAAAACAAAGGAGAAAAAAGGGGGGGGAGGTGGAGAGGCACCCCATATGAGGAAAAGAGGCTAGGGGAGGGAGGTTCCCACATTAAGAGCCCCTGGCATGCTCACCCCAGTCATGGACACTGTGCTCCTCCATACTGGTCTCATGGAGGGGATAGGGGGGGAGGACCACGTTTTAATGAGTAGCCTCCAAGGTTGGTTTACGATCCCCCGGTGGGCTCTGCACCTCACTATGGTCGAGTCAAGTTCTTTCATTTAACAACTATGCAGCCAATTTATATTTTGGTTCGCAAAGGATACGATTGTCTGGGCAGCGTCTGCCAAATTTAAAAATGACTGTCAAGCTGGCAGTCATTTCGTAAGAATTGTCAGGAACCGTTGTGCTGTCTTACTTGTCAATGCTTCAGTCTGAGGCACGGCAACAAAATGGAGTAGTCTGTCAAACTTTTTATTATTTTCAAAAAGAAAATCCAGAAGTGGTATTTTCTTTTTGAAAATAAACCAGAAAAATCCCTCCTGACATGGTGGGCATTTTTTACTTTTTATTGCCCCTTATCGTCACGGTTTGCCTTGCTAGTATTAAAAAAAGAAACAGCCATATGTCAGCCCATCTTAATTGGGCCAGTGGACATATAGCCAATTCTCTGACCGGCCTTCCTTAATCAGGCTGTTTAAGAAGTTTGACTACAGTGGATAAGGAGTAGTCTCTACCATCATCAAACCTGTGTTCCGCCCACAAAGGCCATTGGCGGGTGGATCATTATATTGGCAGTAAGCATACTTTGTCTTTTTTGTGAAATAATATACTTACCACCAGTATATGAATTGGGCTATTAATGTCTTCTGAGAGTTGTAGTTGTATCTGTTCCTATTGATCATATTGAAGTAACAGACCTAAAAGCAAAAGTCCCATACTGTAACTAGGTTTTTGTAATGACAGCAACCTAGGTGCCAACCTTACCCCTAGATTCCTCATCTACCCCATATTATTGTTTTGTATCACTATTTTCATTCAGTCTCATAAAAGAGGTTGAAGGGCGCAGAAGCTTTAGGTGATGTGCCACAAGACAGATTAAATACTATTCTTTTTAGCCCTTTTTAGGTCTCGCGGCCTATCAATGCGCGCAAGCGCATTGAGGGAGCGAGAATTCAAGTGCTCGAAATTCTCGTGAAACCAAGGGCTTCTTGCGCCGCGGTTTTCATTAAGTTCACGTGAATCACGTGACAGCAAGCTCCTTCGTGCACGAGCTTGCCTGAGCCTTCTGCCTATCAGCCTGCCAGTTCTCCTCCCCTAATTATTCACTTCACTTGTGACTCCCCACATCAAAGCCTCAGCCTCCCTCCCTTGCCATTTGCATCCTAACCAGCCTGCCTCGCATAATTGCATCAGACCCGACACTTCAAAGGAATGCGCCCCCGAGAGCCACTTTCACGGCCGTGCATTTCTCTTCCCCCCTCCCCACAGCAATGCCAGGAGCTTGTTTTTAAATGCTTCAATACTAAATACTTATAAGGTCCCACAAGCGAGACCTATTGGCAATGCCAATGCTTGTTAACTTTGCTCTGTCACATTCAGGACAACAGAAAGATGCACAAGCGAATGCATAACAATGCAAGAAAGAATATACCCATGCCATAGTTGTGATGTGTGGTTGTAAGGTGTAAATGAAACTAAACCTGGAGCTATATTTATATGGAGCCTGCACCCCCAGTGTCACTTTTCTTGATGTAGCTGTGGGGCAGAGTGCAGACCGATATTTATGAGGCCATGAAAAGCCACTTTCAGTGGCTTTTCATGCCTGCGTAGCTATGGAGTTAGGCAAAGCAGCACAAGTTGCTGTGTTGCCTTACTATGCATCAAAGAGGCATTCCATGGGCATTGCCGTGGGATTTCCAATGCAACACCCATGGATTCTGAGACATTCCCAGATGTACAAGGACTTGTAAACCTGGGACAGCGTCAAAACCCTACGCCTCCCCAGGAGAGGCATGACACGGAGAAATATCATTATTTCTCTTCCTTCTATGTGTGCTGCATTTTGAAGCTCACATAGAAGGAGGAAAACACCCCCATTGATTGATTTTAAACATAAAACAATAATTCCACGAGTCCATGGACCCTTGTACCATAGTGCAAGGGTGCCTGCGTTGGTGCTAGGCAGTTAATTGTGAACCAGCACAAAGGAAAGGACAGGGATGCAAGGTATTGTTGTAAATATGACGCATCCCTACACTTTCCGTATGGTGCGGAGCAGCAAGTTGGCTTGCGGTGCCCTGTTGTGTCAGTTTGTTGTAAATTTTCCCACTAGTTAGAGAAAAGAAACTAAGTGAGAGACACATCGAATGAGAGTGCAAAAGAAATCACAGGAATGTGCAGAGAAGTAACAAATAAATCCAAGTAAAAAGAAGGATGGAAGGAGCATGAGAGGAATGGAAAGAAAGAAAGATGGAAAAGAGAAAAGAGATGAAGAAGCGTTGAATAAAATGTGTCTCAGGGGACTAAAGCCAGTGCACCATCCTAGAAAGGGACATAATTGCATGTTTCTCTCACTCATGTAAGGTTCAAAATGGCAAGGAATTTTATTTTTATGGCTATGGTGGAGGTGGAGCGGGACCGGAACGGACGTAGACCGTCTCGGCTCCCGGTCCGCGTGCTTTTGGCGGGTGATTTGCAGTGTCTTTGAATTGCAGAATTGTCCGATAGAAGCACCCCCGGGCGGCGGATGATGTGTTCGGCGTGAGCCGCCCCGGAAGAGTGTGCACTCGGAGTTTTCGATTGCGGCTGGGTCTGGCGAGAATCAAAATGGCGGCTGGAGCTCCAATGTTATGTGAAAAGCACTTCTAAAGCGCAACAGCTGCCCCAACAAAGGAGCGTCCCGGCGCTACTGAGTGGAGACTGGAGAGTTGGCTACTGATGACACACTACAGGACTAGACCATAGGAAAGAGAAAGGTCTTAATCTCCTTCCTTAATGCCAAGTAGCCAGTCATACCATGGATATGAACTGGCAGAGTGTTCCACTGTCTTGCGGCTTTATTTCTGAATGATCTTCCTCCTGCCATAGTTTTCTTCACCCGCGGGACAACCAATAGATTTTGACCACAGGAACGAAGCTGGCGCCCAGGGACATAGGGTTGAACCAGATCTGACAAAATCTCGGGTATGGCTAGTTTCCATGCCTTGAACACCATACATAGAGCCTTAAACTCTATGCGATTGGCCATAGGCAGCCAGTGTAGGCGCCGAAGTGCATTAGATGCTGAACTGGATCTACGCAGACCCAGTAGCATTCTTGCCGCTGTGGTCTGCACTCTCTGCAGCCTAGCAATCTCTGCCTTATTGGCCCCCAAATAAAGCACAGAGGCATAATTACTAGTATATGCAGTAGACCTTTGTACTCTCTACCATTCCTATGTGACTCTTAGAGTATATCCATTTGTATCCCTTCCTTATGCATATAGAGATAACTCTAATCACTCGTATATGGAGTAGACCTTTGTACTCTCTACCATTCCTATGTGACATTCATTTCTCTTCCTTGAGTGACTCTACTATTTGTACATTTGCAGTTTTTCTTTCTGTTTGTATCTCTTCCTTGTGTGACTTTACATCTTGTACATTTGCAATTTTTTCTGTTTGTATCTTTTATGTAACGCATCTAATCCTTAGTCCTTATGTTTTGCAACTGGTTCTTATGTAAAGCGCTCTGACACCTTCGGGTAAAGTTTGCGCTATATAAAAATCGCATTAAATAAATAAATAAATAAACTCCTCTGATGATCTCATCTGTCATCTACACCTCTTTTTCCAAACTCATGAGGTGCAGTGCTGCTCAAAACTCTGAGGGACCCTATTATCCTTGCGGTTATTATTAATGAAGCCACTGACACCCATTTTATTGACATTTTTTTAATGCCCTAATTCGAATTGAAGGCTAAATAAACTCGCTTAGGTTTGAACTTATGACCACTAGGCTGCTCTCTTCTCTCTAAAGCTGGTAGACCTACTGGCAGACCTAGCTTGAAGGCCTCGTCTTAGCTGCAGTTACATCGTTCAAGCTGAAACACCTATTTGTCACTTAGTTACTGCAGCTTTGTGCACGTGCTTGCGTAAGCCATCCGTCAGTGTTAGCGTTACATGTCTGTCACCAAGGTCCTTGTTGTTTTACTGGGTATGTTTGCTTAGCCAGTTCATCCAGTTTGGTTTCAGTGCTAGATATATTTCAGAAGTGAGTGTTTTTTTCACATAATCATCGTTGCAAGACTCATGCTTTTATGCTTTGTTTTATTGTGCAAATTCAGATTTTGCCTAGCTTTAGTTGTTGTATAGTTTAGCAGTTGTTCACTTTATTTCTGAAAGAAAATGGGCCGATTCTCTGTGAGTGAGAATGTGTCTGAAGGTCAGTGGAGCCCACTCGCTACTGTGATGCTGCTGCAAACCCTGCAGGGGGCGCTACAGATAGTGTGAGCAAGGGTCATCCTGACATTATGGAGGTAGAGATGAAGAGGAGCTATATGGAATCCAGATCCACCATGGTGCACCACTCAAAGGCCACCAACCCAAGTTGATGAAGGCAGATGGGATCACACTCCTGGGCATGGTTCAGGCACCAAGCTTTCTACACAGACAGAAAACGAATCACTGCTTCTCTGAGGGGATCATAGATCTGTATGACCATTTTGGTGGATCTGAGAGGGACACAGGAATGTTAGCTCCTTAGGTGGACACTAACTTCTCTGTCATTGATCAACTGATTCACTCTCCACACCCTATGGTGGGCAGATGTACCCCAGAACAAGAACCCGGTTCTGGTAAGATTATACATATATATATATACACACACACACACACACACAAACACTCTTCTGGTGGTCGGCAGTTGGTAGTTATCAGGGCCGGCTTTAACACTGGTGGCGCCCTGTGCGACAGACAATGCTTGTTGGCCCCCACCCCCAATTACCACCTCTGCCAGAGATTCCCTCACCACTGCCCTTTAACAGTGCCCCTCAAGTCTCCAGAACCACTGTCTCTTGGATTCATTTCGTTTTACAGCACCACTCATATCATTGTAAGGTGTCAGAACACTTTAAATCACACACACACTGCACAGAGACAATCATAGGTGTATAAATCAGTGTAAAGGAAATGTTCCATTAAACAGGACTACAAGGTGGAATGTAGGAGTGACATGTCATCGATACTGGTAGGCAATATAGTTTGAGTCCATATTCTGGAAAAGCACAAATTCTGAATTTTAACTGTAATTCCATTGTTGGTTTTCTTTAATTACAAGAATCTTTTCTACCCAAATGGACCCTTTTGGCAAGATTAGGATAATGAAAGACTGGGCAAAAAAACATATAGCTCTAACATAAACTTGCAGTTTACACCAGCTGTTAGATGATAGTTAATAGCTCAATGTACTATATTTTCTATATTATGATTTTGACTTACAAACAACAAGTAACAAAGGGGATCTCTTACAGAAGCACTGACCTATTTACATTACCTGCACTTTGTTATCTGCATGGTACACACTCTTTAATGAATGTGCCTAGGCGCAATTCTGCTAAGTCAGCACTTTGTCAGTTGCACTGGCTTCCAGTGCAGCAAAGAATTTGGTTTGTTTAAGGCCATGTGGACTGTGCATAAGTCTATCACCGGCAATGGACCTTCTGTGATCCAGCCTATGCTGCAATTATATCAGGTTTCTCGGACACTCAGATCCAACAATAACAAACTTTTGACAGTTCCTAGGATTCAACAGGCATGTATGGGCGGCCGACGTTTCTCACTTCATGCGGCAAAATTATGGAACCGGCTCCCCGACCCTGTCCGTCTTGAACCTAATTATCTTCTTTTCAGGAAACAGCTGGAAACCTTTCTTTTTCCATGAGTAGTGAAGAATGTCTAGGTGTCATGACTGCGCTGGGATGCCCTAGGGTAGCCATGCGCTATATAAATGCGTATTCATTCACTCTTAGCAGCAGTCATTTTAACCCTCTGCGCTACCTTTGAATGAGTCAAAACTTCCAGTAGACAAACCTCCTTCTCTTTCCAGGAAGAAATTAATCAACGCAGTTAAGTTTTTTAATTGATGTCTGATAATTGCTAGAGGCCAGGAACGCGGTAGCAGGTGCTTTTTAAATGACAATATACTTGCAAAAATGATGCCCCCGCCAAAAGTCAGCGCCCGGTGCGGTGGCACCGATCGCACCTCCCTTAGAGCCGTCCCTGGTAGTTATAGTTAGAACCATGTTTTCATAGAAAATGCATTTTTTGACTTGCCTATGTCTTTGGTGCAGCTTAACGAACCTTCATGAAATTTTCCCCAAAAAGTGTCATAGTGAGTCTTGTTTGTGCAAGCAAAGTTTCTGGGTGATCTGTCCAGTGGGGGCCGAGAACGACGGGGGGGGGGTCAAAAAAGTGTTTTTGCAATGTTAATTCCCATAGGGATTTTGAACACGACAACAGCCCAAAATGTTGGACTGAATTACACCAAACTTGGCAGAAAGCTAGTGCTTGGTCCAGAAAGAATTCTCTAGTTATTTGGTGTAAACCCATTCAGTAGTTTGGAGAAATTAAAAAAAATGAAATTGTATATCTAGCAACGCAAATCCTCTGAGGATCTAACTGTCCCTGTGCTCAAATCTGATTGGCTGCCGACACTTCAACCAGGAAGTTTTGCCAGCTATCTTTGGACTCTGCTTCAGCCGAGCCCGAAAAAAACATTAAAAAAAGAGAAGGTGGCAGGGTCTGAATACCCTGACCCCTAAGACTCTTGGGGGGGGTCCCACATTTCTCTAATGTTTAGCCCCCCGGGAGGGCCAGGTCCTGGGGTCATGTGTGAATAATACAAGGAGGGGAGCACACGGCTCCCCCTCCCGTGGCTCTTTTCAGCCTCAGGGACCACCACCTCCCCGGGGCTTATGTTTTAATATGTGGGCGGCTCGGACTCACTAGCTCCGAGGAACACCACCTTCCTGGGGCTACTTGTTAGATGTTGCGGGCGCATGGACCCGCGCCCCAGGGACGACACCTTCCAAGGGATTTCACTTTTTTAAAAGAAGCAGCGCGCCCCCCTTTCGGGCCGTTCTCAGCCCTGGGGACCATCTACTCCCTGGGGCGGGCCATTCTGAAGAAAGGAGGAGGGCCGTGCTACTCATACATGGCCCTGGGGACCGCCACCCACCCCCCTGGGCCGGCCCCTGCTATGTCCTAGAGGACATAACTGTTTGCTATGGCTTGGCAGGAGCTTTAACTGCTCCAGCCAAGTCACACCAAACAATCTGCTTTCAGCAATTGAAAGCTGTGAAAATGCTCTAACTTGCTGGAAGCGGAGCTTTCATGGGTTTCCCTGCCCATTGTCAGGCAAGCAGGGAAACAGACTAATTACTTTCACATACAGGAAGTTGCATGTTTAGCAGCTCCCTGCGTGTAAAAGCAATGCCAGATCCCGTAGCAGTCGGGATCCGGCTGGGACCGTGGGGGCCTTGAGGCTCCCTCCGGGAAGAGGATAAACAGGCAAAATAAAGGTTAGAAGGGAGCAGAAAGAGGCTGAATAAATGTCAGCAATGAGCAGAAAGAGGCAAGATAAAGGTGAGAAACGAGCTGAAAGAGACAGAATACAGGTCAGAAATGAGCAGCAAGAGACAGAATAAAGGTCAACAACGAGCAGTAAGAGATAGAATAAAAGTCAGAAACAAGAAGCAAGAGGCAGAATAAAGGTCACCAACTAGCAGAAAGAGGCAAGATAAAGGTCAGCAACAAACATTATGAGGCACAATAAAGGTCAGAAATGAGCAGAAAGAGGCAGAATGTAAGTCAGAAATAAGCAGAAAAGAAGGGAAAATAAAGGTCAGTAATGAGAAGAAAGGGGCAAACTGGAGGCCAGCTACAAGCAGAAAGAGGAAAAACAGAGATCAGCAATGTGCAGAAAGAAGCAAAAGCAAGGCCAGCAAAGAGCAGAAAGAGGCAAAATAGAGATCAGAAATGAGCAGAAAGAAAGGAAATAGAGGTCAGAAATTTGCTGAATGTGACAAAATGTTCAGAACTGAGCAGAAAATGCAGAAAATGAGCAGAACCCACTGAGGCACTCATGCACCCACTCACAGAACAGCTGACATTCTCACACCCACTTACAGACCCAGTCAGCCACTCATGCACCCACTCACTCACCAATACAGACACTTATACACCCACTCATACACCCTTACATCCACTCACACACCCACTCAGTCATCCATACAGAAACTCACATAACCATTCACTTACCCATACAGGTACTCACACACTCACCCCTACAGCCAATCATACTGTCACTGACTCACCAATACAGCTACTCATATACCCACTCATTTATTCATACAACTACTGACACAGCCACTCACTCAACCATACAACCACTCACACACCCACAGAACCACTTGTATACCCATTCACTTACCCTTGCAGCCACTCACACAGACATTCACTCTCCAATCCAGCCACTTACACACACTAATGTAACTATACACACACACTCAAACAGCTACTCGCTCACCCATACAGCCGCTCACACACCCACTCCCTCACCCATACAGCCACTCACACAGCCACTAACTCACCCCTACAGCCACCCAAACAGCCACTAACTCGCCCATACAGCCACTCACACACCCACTCACTCTCCAATATAGTCATTCACACATCCACTCACCCATACAGCTACGCACATACCCACTAACACATCCATACAGCCACTCACGCACCCATTCAGCCACTCAGACATCCACTCACACACTGATACGGACAGTCACAGAGCCACTCATATGAGATATGTTAGAAATAGTATGACTAATTACTAGTACAGAAAGAATAGTAATTTAACTTATGCTGTAACTTAGTATATATATCTATAAGGCTTACACTCATGGAATGATGTTATCAGTATTGTCATCAGTGATGCAATTTGAGATGTCATCAGTGATGTCACCGGCCATGTCATAAGTGATGTAATGTGTGAGGTCATAAGCAGTATATTTCGGGGGTGTAAGTTATAGTTAGACCAGGTAACAATAACTGCTGAATTTCTATGGCTTTGTATAAGTGAAATCTGAGCCCAACTATAATGTCCCTGGAACCTTATTGCGACTATTTGCACAAAATTAGTTTATTACAACAAAGCGAGATCTTATGTTATTTACTCTTAGGAAACTCTGATAGCTGTTCATCTAAGTTTACCCGTTGTGATCTTTTATGATGTCGGTATTTTACCAGTACTTTATCACGTTAAGGGAAACTGTGATGTATCAAAACAGTATGCCTTTTTAACAACATGTTTTTAACTGCATGTATTTCTTTTATGTTCATTCAACTTTACATCACGTGGTGTTATTGAAATCAATCACTGGCACTTTAAAAATGAGCCATTGTATGTGGGACATTGTCATGTGAGCAAGGCTCCAAGGAGCCGAAACGTCATGTGGCATACTCTGCGTTAAATAAATGATATACACTTAACTGGTCCGTGTCCTGCTGATCTTTGGCGTCCTACCTGGCGTTAATGTGGATATTCGGAATATATATATGTATATATATATATATATATATGTCTATATATATATATATATATTACCTACTAGCGGTCACCAGTAGGTAGTTATAGTTAGGATCTATTTTCCATTGGAAATCCGCAACATTCTATTTGGATTAACTTTGGCGCCGTTTGACGAATCTTCGCGAAATTTTCAAAACTTTCAGTAGTTCCTGAGAAAATGACAATTAAAAGTACATACATATCTATGGCCTCGGTGGATCCGCGCATCTTGCGCGCACTATAAGCGCACCATCCCGATCACGCGCTCAATGTTGATTGGCTGTCAAGTGGTCAACATTCGAAACCAGGAAGTGTTGGCAGCCATTTTGTGCCTTGGTAGAAGCGAGGATCTAGAAATGAGTGGAACAAGTGTTCAAATCTTATAAAGGGGGCAGGTAAGAAATATTTTGGCCCTCTAGACCTGCTTAGGGGGTCCTACAAGGACCGGGCCCAAAAAAGATTTTTTCATTTTTTTTTTTAAAACAGAGAAATGTGCGCTGGGTGCATGGATCTGCCGTAAAGAAAAACGAAGCGCGGGCTCCTGTGCTTGTCTAAAAATTAGCTACCTGGGAAGGACAAATCCCAGGGTGTAAAATATTGCATTTGAAGCGGGGGCCGAGAAAAAAGGGGGTCCCAAACGTGTTTTCCCAATGCAATTTTCCTTAGGAACCGTTCATCGCGGCTACAGCCCGAACGGCTGAACAGAATTACACCAAATTTGGCAAAGTGGTAGTCCTTGGTTCAGACTCGTGCCTTTTGCTTAAATGGTGTAAATCTGTTAAGTAGTTCCTGAGAAAATTACAATTAAAACTACATATATATTTATGGCCTCGGTGGATCCGCGCATCTTGCGTGCACTCTAAGCGCACCGTCCCGATCACACGCTGAATGTTAATTGGCTGGCAAGTGGTTGTCAACATTCTAAACCAGGAAGTGTTGGCAGCCATTTTGTGCCTCGGTAGAAGCAAGGGTGAAGAAGTCAGTGGAACAAGTGTGGGAAACGTATAAAGGGGGCAGGGTAGAAATATCTTGACCATCTATACCTGCTTAGAGGGTTCAACAATGACTCCCAGGGCTAAAAAAAAAAAAAAATCTCTAAAAACGGCAAAGTGTGCTTAGGGTGCGTGGTTCATGCTGTAAACAAACAAATAAAACGAAGCGCGGGCTTTAAAAATTAGCTACTGGGGGCCAAATCCTGAGGGCAAAAGTTTTACATTTTATGGGGTCCCAGAGGGGCTTCCTAGCTCCGGGGATCGCCACCCTCCGGGGCTAAAACATTAATGGGTGGCTCAACCGACACCCCTCCAGCAAAATAGATGGGTGGAGGGGGGCTCAAAGGCCCGCTACCCCTGGGGCTTTTTCAAAAATGGTTGAGAGGGGCTCAAAGGCACCTCCAGTCCAAAGGACCTTCACTGCTATTTGCTATGGCTCCCTGGTGTGCACGCGTTGGGTGCACAACTCTGACGTGTCGGGTGCGCAACTCCAAGGGAAAAAAGTAATATTTTTCAGATATACATGAATCTTATGTGTTTAGATTTTGGGTGGCTCTAAAAAGAGCCCTTGTGTTTATTGATAGATTTTGGTACTTACAAGTAAGTACCTATGCAGAGTCTAAAGTTCAAGAGGAAGACTCTGTTACCCTCATCTGTAAAATGTACACCATCTGTCCTATAGATGCCATCCATATTGAAACGCAGATTGTTGTGGTAAATGGACCCCATCCTATACTCTCGGAGAAAAGCAGAAACAGATTTATTTACATGTTTCCTAACTTTCTCAATCTGTGGACAAAATTTATTGGACCAGTTAAATTTTTGCCTTTGGCATATGTTAGAATACACAAAGGCAGTTTGGGGGAAAAGTGACATAAATTCTCCAAAGGTGTCCTTCATAAGCATTTCCAGACCTACCCCAGTCAAAGTGCCTAGGTCATTGCCACCACAGTGCACAATTATGAGGTCAGGGTGTTGGAGATGTAAAAAGGATTTAACTAATGGCATCAATTGGTGCCACTTTAACCCTCTCTGTCCAATCCATTTAATGTCTACAGTTGGCAAACCTAGGTCTTTGTCAATGGCTCTATTTTCTGCGTACCTTTGGCTCCACAAAATATAGCTGTGTCCCACAATCCACACTCTAAGCATCTTGAAAGGAGGTCTGGGTGCACTCAGATGGTCTCTGAATAGAAATGATTGGCTGTTTAAAAACATTCTAGTCTGAAAAGTAGGGTGCATGTTTCTGTTTTTTAAAAGCATGTTTTTTATTGGTTAAGAAAAACTGTTTGAATGGAACATTACATTAGATATGGTGATATTTTGAAAAGTCAAGCACACTTGCTGTTTGGATTAGCAACATTGTGTGCTGAACTTGAGACCTGTGTGGTGAGTTGAGTGTTCCATGTAATGTTACCATGGTAACTGGTAATAAGCAGATTGGGGTAGCGTTCAAACCTATGTCAATTGGAAAGGGCTGAAATGTGTAAACCAATAGAAATGTGTGTTAGATTTTGAATTAATGTGGGCAGCAATATGATTTGATATTTACATGTATATGTGTGCAGAATGAGAGGGAAACTTTGCCATTTTTTTGGTTTTGCTGAGTAGTGCAGTACAGAGATTATGTATAAGAAAATCGGGTGTGTTACTGACATTCTTCTTAATCTACAAATCAATATGAAAGGTAAATTAGTAATTTGTGAGGAGTTTTATGTGGGTTTTTTGTTTTTAATATAATTAATGTGTTTTTCCTGGTAAAATCCAGGTAGTTGTGTTGCTTGTGTAGAATTACATTGTGAGATTTTCAAGCCCCTTGCGCAGGCAGTGTATCACTTTGCGTGACGCACCGGTGGCACAGCCTGCTAAGGGATATTTACATGCACAGGTAAAGTGATCCTCCGTGACTTGACCTGTGCTTGTAAATATCGCCCTTGTTCACACAACATTTTGCGTGTTAAGAGCGTGACATGGGTGTTGCTGTGGGGGTTCACATGCAACACCCATTTCCACTGATGCATTTCCAGAGTTATGAGTAATCGTAAACCTGGAAATACGTCAGTTTGCTGCGTCAGTATAGGGGTGGCGTAGGCAAGAGAAACGAGAAGAAAGGTTTTTATTTGTCCTCGTTTTTTCCTCTTTCAAAGCGTGCTGTATTCTACAGCACGCTTTGAAATAGGAAAATGCGTGCAGTGATTGCTTTTGTGCAAGAAGGGGTCCTTTTATTCAGAAAAGCAATCTCCCCATGGCGCAGGCATCCTTGCACCATGGTGCAAGTGTGCCTGTGTCGACGCATGGCAGCTGTTTCTGCGCTATTGCAGGGGAGACCACAGGAATGGGAAATATCATTGTACATATGTTGCATTCCTGTGCTCTGAAAGTGCTGTTGCTCCGTGGGATGTGTGCAGTCATCTCACTTGTTGCAGACTAGTAAATGTTTTTGGTAAAGTGAAAGGATCCTGTTATTTGTCTAGAATTACACTGTGAGACAGTGTGTATTTGGGAAAATTGTGAGAGAAGGATTTGGTTGCTTGATGGGTTTGCAGACACATAAGTGCTTAAAAGTTTTTATTGTTTTTAAGTTATCAAGTATCAATCTACCTTCTATATTTAATTCTTAAGTCTACTTCAGAGCTCATGTTAGGATCCTGCATAAACCGCAATTAGCGAGAGTTTTGGTATCGCTCCTCAAGTGCAGGGTTACGTTGTCAATACAAAGCTATTGCCGTACTCCCCTCTTCTATGTTCTATTGTCATAGGAAAATGTACCTTGCCTCTGGGAACGCCTACATCGCTACTCTTTGGAGATGCGAGGCGAGCCGTTACCAATCTGGCTGCTAACATGCGTTAATGCATCTTATCGTCACCTAGTAAATAGGACGATAACATTTTCACAGCATTTTATTTTTTAAATGCAGCGAAATGGCACTTGATAATATGCCGTCAAGTTTGCTATGACAGATCTGGAATCTCAACTCCTACCCTGTTGTAGCAAATAGCAGTGTCTCGGGGGTAGGCATCCAGAGTCACAGTAGGAGCCGGTCCTGGAGGTGGTGTTCCCCATGGCTTTCGACTGCTCCAGAATGGGGGCCACGCGGCCTCTTTCCTACAATATAAAAAGCCCTGGAGGGTGGTGATCACCGGGGCATAGAGGTACATTTGAGCCCTCCGACCCATTGTTTTTTAAAGCCTCGAAGAGTAGCGGTTCCCGGAGCTGGACGAGGCCTTTAAGCTCCTCCTACCCAAGTATTTTACTGGGGAGTACCTTTGAGCCCCCCCACACATTTAGGGGGTCATTAGGATAGTCCGCCCGCCACTCTAACGGAGATCGGGACCGGACGCTATAAGGGCGGGGGTCCCATAGGGGGAATTAGGATATGCCCGCCACAGTGGCGGGCACATCCTACATGTTTTTCATTGTGGCGGGCGGTGCTCTCTGCACCGCCCGTCACAATGTAAAATATAAGAGAACGCATTTGCATATGCAAAGCGGAAGGCACCGTGCGGTGCCTGCCACTTTGCATATTCAAATGTGGGGGGGGTACCATAGGTACCCCCCCTGTCCTCCCCTAAGCTGGCATCACCTGGGGGCCCAGCAGGGGGCCCCGCAGAAAACACTGCATGCCTTTCCGTGGCCGCTTAATGTGGACATTGTAATATGGCTGGCGGTGTCCATAGGACACGCCACCGTATTATTCCTTTACCGCCGCGGTCAAGCGGCGGACGGTCTTTCCGTCCGCCGCTGTCCCCACCGCCATCCTAATCTGGCGGGGGGAATGCAGGCATGGATGTCGGGCGGATTGCCTCCGCCAGGGTGGCGGTGGCCACCGCCACCCTGGCGGAGGCAATCCGCCCGACATCATAATGACCCCCTTAGTTTGTAGCACCGAGGAATGGCAGTCCCCGGGCTACAGGACTCCTCTGAACCCCAATGAAATGTAATATTTTAGACTCCGGGATTTGGCGCTCACCAGGTAGTTAATTTTTAAACAAGTACAGGAGCCCATACTTCGTTTTTATTTTTTTACGGCGGATCCATGCATCCTGCGCACATTTCTCCGTTTTTTTAAAAAAAAACATGCTTTTGGACATGGACTGCTTTAAACTGCTATACACTATGCATGTACTGGTCTAATCACCTTTACAGTTGTGTTTCAGACCTACAATTCCTCAGTTAGTATCCATACACTGTAGCAAACACCCTGTGACAGCTCTTACAATCCCATAGTGGCTCTTTCAGTACCATGTACTAATCCATTCACTAAAGTAAAACTAAATTATGAATTCACCCAGTGTCTCTCTTTATAGTACTGTAATCATTCAGTCAATATGCATGTACTCGTACAGTGATCCAGGCTTTAGGGCACGGAGTGCTTCAAACTCCTATGCACTATGCATGTGGTGTAGTGTAACCACTTTCACACTTGTATTTAAGGTATACAATTCCTCTGTCAGTATCTATATAGAATGTGTTTGCATAGTAATAGAAAAGTATAATTTATAAGATTTGTAATATACTTGTATTTATGTTTATTTTTTACAGATATTGTTTATCATCATTAAAATAAAGTTGTCATGCCTGAAAAAGGTAGAAAAAGAAAAAGAGAGCTAAAGGACATTTACAAAAACTCAACAACAAGTATTGGATGAGCAACATAATGTGGCCAAAAAGAGAAAATCTTCTGGGAAGATTATTAAGAAGTTTATTAAAAATGTTTCTAGACCAAAAATGAAGGTTCAAAATGTTGATACCAGTGATAACGCTTCAACGAAAAAAAAAAGTCGAAATAATAGGAAAGGAAAATAAGCAAATGTAAAATCATAAAATTTGACTTATGGTAAAAGAAGAGATACAAAATTGTTTTTTTTATAATAGAGTAGTACATAATTAGTGGAAAGATTTGAAGAAATATAAAAAGAGATCACTATTTTATAAAAAGAAGAAGCATATTGAATCCGTTGTTGAAAAGGCTTTTGAAGTAAAAAGAAAACTATTTAATTTAATTTTAAACCGAATTCGATCACTAGATAAACCAATCCATTCAATGAAGGCTAAAAGTAAGAGGAAAAGAGTAATTAACAGAACTAATTTTGTGATTTTTTTTGGGTGAATGGAAACAAAGTTCAAGTTCAGAGCCTTTCTTTAATGAAGAGATTTATTTTCAGACCAATGATTTGTTGCATGCAGATGACACCAGTGTTCGAGCTTATGAGGTTAGAAATGGTTGTCCAATTGACAAAGAAAGAATGGTTCCCAGAAATGCAGAAGAAGTGATAGCTGATGAAGTTCTAGGCAGATGTGCTAAAGTCCCAGTGTATACTTGGGATTGCAGTAGTATTTGGAGTGTTCAACAAGATCTATTGATGTTTTACGTAATTTCTTACAAGAATATAGTAAAAAAAAGTGTTAAACTAAAGATTAAGATGTTGCAAGGACTAGACCCTTGCAGAGTTAGAAAAAATACTTGTTTGCAAGGTTTTTCTCTGACTTGTCTTTCTAGGAAAGTATGTCAAAGTGTTTTTCATCATTTCAGGATGTTGGCAGTACATCATATTCAAATGCAGAAGTTAGTCAGAAGATTGTATTATGCAAAAAGTCCAGCACTAAAATTAAATCAGTTGAACAGTGCTCTTTTGCGTGGGTCAGTTTCAGTTGTGAAGAAGATTTGTGATGATATTGAGTTTTGTTTCATGGTCCTGAATAAGAGAGTGCAAAAACTCAGACATTAATAGAAAATAATGTCAAGAAAATGTTGAACATAGTTGTACAAAAAATTTTGAAGGTGAAATTAAAGTTTAAGGAGATTTCAGGTGAAAGGCAAAATTACTCTTCTTTTTGTTGCTGGCGAAGTCACTATAAAAATCAGACTAGGAGTGTTGATCTGTATTTAAAAAGTGAAAGAGAAAATAATGATAAGTGGAAGGAATTTGCAACTTATTTGTTGGTAGAGAATTGCTTTGATTTGGGTTCTGATCAGCGTTGTTAGAAAGGCGGTCCCTGGGGCGGCAGAAGATGTCTGACTGACCACCCCGAGACCCACCTCTCCTTCGGGAGATGGCAGAGCGTTTGTCGAGAGGCCTCCTGGGAGAGGTTCCTCTCCTAGAATCGTAACAGCAGAGTAATCACACCACTACAAAGGGACACCACACATGAGGATAACTTTTTAGGGTCTTTATCAACAATAAAGATTGGTTCTTTCGGCAATCAGTACAAGCGGATCGAGGGATCCTTAAAGTCTCGGTAACTGGGGAAAAGGGGTAGCGGGACAGTCTTAGTACCAGCCTGGTACAGGGATACCCTGCGCACAGCTCTCAATCCTCGAGCTGGGGGGTTCCGCAAGGTCGAGCCGCGGCAGCGCCAGCAGGGCTACGAAGATGGTTTCAGCGAGGTTGAGCCGCGGCACCGCCAGCAGGACTCCGAAGATGGTTTCAGCGAGGTTGAGCCGCGGCAGCGCCAGCAGGACTCCAAAGATGGTTTCAGCGAGGTTGGGCCGCGGCAGCGCCAGCAGGACTCCAAAGATGGTTTCAGCGAGGTTGGGGCGCGGCAGCGCCAGCAGGACTCCAAAGGTGGTTTCAGCGAGGTTGGGCCGCGGCAGCGCCAGCAGGACTCCAAAGGTGGTTTCAGAGAGGTTGGGCCGCGGCAGCGCCAGCAGGTCTCCAAAGAGGGTTTCAGGGGTCAGAGTAGTGAGTCCTTCTCGGGGTCAGCCGCGACAGCGTCAGCAGGGCTCTCGACTCCAGGATACAACTGCCGACCCATTCCAGAGCTGCCCCAGATATAGGTCTGGAGGCCTTTGATGTCTGGACCCTCGCACCTGGGGGTCAGAGGGGCCGGGATGAGGGTGTCCAGACACCCAGCAGGGGGGTGGAGCCAGCGCCCAGGGAGTCCGGAGGGCGATCGAAACCAGGCATTCGGGGACGGCTGGAGGGCCATCGAAACTCTCCTCCTCCTTGAGTCGTCGAGTGGCCGTTTTACCCCCTGGTTGGATCTTGGTGCCTCGATGTCGGGGCTTCGCTGGGGCCGGGGCCACGTGGTCAGGACGTGGCGGGTCCAAGATGGAGTCGGGCCGGGGGTGGCGGCCCGGGCAGGGCCTGGACCAGCAGAGTGGGGCGAGCAGGGGTCGCCGTGTTCCTGAGGGGGAGAGCCGGGGGTCGCCCGGAGTGGCGGCTCTCGTTGAGGGTTGGAGAGGGAGGTTCGACGAGGAGGCCAGAGGTCGTTGCTGTCCAGAGCCCGCCATGCGGGGAGGAGCGGGACCAAGCCACGAGGCCGGGTCAAACACACGTCCCCCCAGCTGAAGGCGGGGAGAGTTACCCATTTTCTTGGGGGTTCTCCTCGTCGAGGCGGAAGAAGCGGGACAGGCCGTCGGCGTTGGCGTGATCGTTGCCGGGGCGATGTTCCACAGTGAAGTCCATCCCTTGGAGGGAGATAGACCATCGCAGCAACTTTGGATTCTCTCCTCGCATTTGCATCAACCACCGCAACGACCGGTGGTCAGTTTGCACCCGGAAGTGGGTGCAGAAGAGATAGGGTCGGAGTTTCTTGAGGGCCCACACCACGGCGAAGGCCTCTCGTTCAATGGTGCTCCAACGTTGCTCTCGGGCCAGCAGACGTCGGCTGATGAAGGCCACAGGTTGATCAACTCCTTCGGCGTTGAGTTGGGAAAGGACCGCCCCGACACCATGCTCCGAGGCATCTGTTTGTACTATGAATTCCCGGCTGTAGTCGGGGGCTTGGAGCACGGGGGCGGTACACATCGCTGTCTTTAGGGTCTCAAATGCAGGTTGTCCAATGCACCTTCTGGGGCTGCCTCTTGGAAGTGAGTTCGGTGAGGGGGCCAACAATGCTCCCATAGTCCTTCACGAAGCGCCGGTAATACCCAGTGAGCCCTAGGAAGGCTCGGACTGCTGTCTGGGTGACCGGGGGCTCCCAGGCCATGATGGCGTCGATCTTGGGTTGGAGGGGAGCCACATGGCCGCTCCCCACTTGGTGTCCCAGATAGGTCACGGAACCTTGGCCTATCTGGCACTTGCTGGTTTTATTGTCAGTTCGGCCCGTCTGAGGGCCGTCAGGACCTCCCAGAGGTGCTGGAGGTGATCGGCCCAGTGGAGGCTGTATACCGCAATATCGTCCAGGTAGGCGGTGCTGAACCCTTCTAGCCCCGCCAGCACCTTATTCACCAGCCTCTGGAAGGTTGCGGGGGCGTTCTTCATCCCGAAGGGCATCACCCTGAAGTGGTAGTGGCCATCGGGGTTGAGAAAGCAGAGCGCTCTTGGGCGCCCGGGGTGAGTCCGATCTGCCAGTAGCCGGAGGTCAGGTCGAATGTGCTCAGGTAGCGGGCCGCCCCAGGCGGTCGATCAGTTCATCGGCCCGGAGAATGGGATGAGCATCGGCCCGGGTGACGGCGTTCAACCCTCGGTAGTCTACACAAAATCGCAGTTCGGGAGTGGCGCCAGGGGCGGCGGCTTTGGGGACCAGGACGTCCGGACTGGCCCACGGACTGTCAGAGGGTTCGACTACCCCCAGGGCCAGCATCTTGGAGACCTCCGATTGAATGCAGGTCCGAACTCGGTCGGGGACTCTGTAGGCCCGGTGTCGCACAGGTGGGCTGTCCCCGGTGTCGGCATCGTGGACGCACCACTGGGTGACTCCGGGGGTGAGCGAAAACAAGTCTGTGAACTGACCCAGGAGCTTTTGGCAGTCCTGGCGCTGTTCCGGGGTCAGGGTGGAGGAGAGGGTGACCCCCTCGACGGAGCCGTCCCTCTCGGAGGCGCTCAGGAGGTCCGGTAGGGGCTCGGAGTCGTCTTCGGCCCCGCCATCCGTAGCCATCAGCAGGCTAAGTTCTGTCCTGACAAAGTGAGGCTTGAGCCGGTTGGTGTGGAGGACCCTGAGGGGGTTCCTGGGGGATTCCATATCCACCAGGTAAGTGACAGGGCCCTTACGCTCCACCACCTTGAAGGGCCCCGTCCATTTGTCCTGGAGGGCACAGGGTTCGACCGGGGACATGACCCAGACCTGTTGGCCCGGTACGAACTCAATGGAAGAGGCGTTTTGGTCATACCAGCGTTTCATCTCCTCCTGGCTGGCCTCGAGGTTGGCTTCGGCAAGTTCCCGGAACTTCCGAGTTTGATTTCGGAGGGTCAGGAGGTACCGGTAGACGTCGGGGGGAGCATCTTGGACGGCAACCTCCCAGCCTTCTTTGACCAGGCTGAGGGGACCCCGGACGGGGTGTCCGTGCAATAGTTCAAAGGGGCTGAACCCCAGGGACTTCTGAGGAACTTCCCGATAGGCGAAGAGGAGGCAGGGCAGCAGCACGTCCCATTGGCGTCGCAAGGGCTCCTCCAGGCCCATGATCATCCCCTTGAGAGTTCGATTGAAGCGCTCCACCAATCCATTTCCTTGGGGGTGGTAGGGGGTCGTGAATTTATACGTGACCCCACACTGTCGCCACAGGGATTTCATGTATCGGGAAATAAAGTTTGTACCCAGGTCACTGACGACCTCTCGAGGGAAGCCCACCCGGGAGAAGATCCCCATCAGCGCCCTGCCCACCACGGGGGCCGTCACAGTCCGGTGAGGGATGGCTTCGGGATAGCGGGTGGCATGGTCCACCAGGACGAGAATAAACCGGTGTCCTTGGGAGGTGCGAGGCTCCAGAGGCCCTACAATGTCTATTCCCACCCGCTCGAAAGGGGTGTTGACGACTGGGAAGGGTTGGAGGGGGGCCTTGTGCTTCCCTCCACCCTTCCCGCTGGCTTGGCAGGTGGGGCAAGTCCGGCAGTGATTGTTCACATCGTTTCTCATTTTTGGCCAGTAGAAATGGGTCACCAGGCGGCTGTATGTCTTGTCCTGCCCCAGGTGCCCGGCGAGGGGCACATCGTGTGCCAGGTTCGGGAGGAAGTCTCTGAACCGGAGGGGGACCACCAGCACCCGGCCGGCCCCCAGTTCGGCAATCTTTTGTTCGCTGTAGAGGAGATCGTGATCCCAGTAGACCCAGTGGGACCACGATGGGTCTCCGGCGGCTTGAGTGACGGCTTGCTGTCGAATTCCCTCGAGGGAGGGACAGGCCGTTACGCTGGCTCCGGTGTCGCGGAGGGCTTCAGCCCGGTGTCCATTAATGGTGACCCATTGGCGGTACTTTTGAGTGTTGCCCGGGATCGGGGCCCGGGGGATCATGTCTCGTTCACCTAGACATACCAGGGACATAGCGGCGGGCTCCCAATCGGTCTGGTCGTAGCTTTCTTCTTCGCCCCTCTCTTCTCCCAGGGCGGCGGCAGCGATTTGGCGATTTGGAGGTCCAGTGGGGCCGGGTCGTTGGTTCATCGGGCAGAGGGGATCATTGACATAGTGACCGGGCCGCTGGCATCTGTGGCAGGTAACGTTCGGGCGGGGCCCTGGCCGTGCTGGGAGGGTCCCTCCTCTGGCCAGGGATGGCGAAGTGGGTGTCGGAAACGGTCCCGCGGGGAAGTCCCTGGTCCGGGTCTGGCCTCCTCCGCCGCCTCGCGGGCGGTGGTTCCCCGGGGAACCTTGGCCGTAGTCTCCCATCGGGCTCCGGGGAACCCGGGTGCTCACCCATCGATCGGCCTCGACGGCGAGTTTACGTGGCTTGGTCAGCTTGCTGTCGAGGAGATGCTGCCTGAGTTCGATGAAACAGTTGTTGGAGAGATGCTCCCATACAATGAGGTTGAACAGCTGCTCGTAGGTGGTGACCTGGCTGCCTTTGATCCACCCCTCTAGGGCTCTACTATAGAAGTTCACGTACTCCACCCATGTAGTACCGGGAAGTTTCTTACAGTCTCGGAATCGCTGCCGGTACATCTCAGGGGTGAGTCCATAGCGAGTAAGGAGGGCGGCTTTCATATGCTCGTAAGAGGTGATCTCGGAGTCAGGGAGCTCTAGCAGGGCGTCTCTCCCTTCATTGACGAACTTCCCCCACAAGCCGGCACCCCAGTCTTTTTGGGGTACTCGATGAGATGTCATGGCTACTTCGTAGGCCTTAAACCATTGCTGGATGTCGTCGTTTTTATAGTATTCTTTGACGACATCTTTGGGGATGTGGACTTTCGTGTCCGCAGGCGGAGGCGGGCTCCGGTTCCCGGAGGCGCTGGCCTCACCCGTTTTGGCCTTGATCTCAAGTTCTTTTAAGCCACGTTCGTGCTCGAACGTGAGCTTCTTCTCCTCTAAGTCTCTCTGTCTTCATTTCTCCTCCAAGTCTCCTTGCAGCCGTAGTTGCTCAAGAGCTATCTTCTTCTCGGCTAGCTGCAATTCTCCGTCCAGACGGAGTCGGGCAAGCTCTAATTCGTGGAGCCGGCTCCGTTCTCGTTCGCGGGCGTCTTCATGGGAGAGGCCCGTGTCTATGTTGGGGTTTCTTTCCTCTGCTGTGGTTGCGAGGTTTTCTCGGTTCACATCGGGGGCCGTGTTTTCTTCGCCCTGGGGTGGCGTCGCTCCCGTCTCCACCCATGTTTGTAGGGCCAACTTGAAATCTTCCTTGGTGCTTAGTCCAGTGGTAGCGATGCCCAGGGCCTTGCAAAATTGTTTCAATTCTTTATGGTTATAATCTTCCAACCGTTCTTTCTGGAACTCTGCGGTCGGTCTGGTTTCTTTGGTAGTCATGGTGGCGGTGTGTTTCGGTCAGTAGTGGGTGAGTCACTCTCTGTACGATTTGCGTTGGCTCGGATCGCACCGCCTGCCACCAATGTTAGAAAGGCGGTCCCTGGGGCGGCAGAAGATGTCTGACTGACCACCCCGAGACCCACCTCTCCTTCGGGAGATGGCCGAGCGTTTGTCGAGAGGCCTCCTGGGAGAGGTTCCTCTCCTAGAATCGTAACAGCAGAGTAATCACACCACTACAAAGGGACACCACACATGAGGATAACTTTTTAGGGTCTTTATCAACAATAAAGATTGGTTCTTTCGGCAATCAGTACAAGCGGATCGAGGGATCCTTAAAGTCTCGGTAACTGGGGGAAAGGGGTAGCGGGACAGTCTTAGTACCAGCCTGGTACAGGGATACCCTGCGCACAGCTCTCAATCCTCGAGCTGGGGGGTTCTGCAAGGTCGAGCCGCGGCAGCGCCAGCAGGGCTACAAAGATGGTTTCAGCGAGATCGGGCCGCGGCAGCGCAAGCAGGACTCCGAAGATGGTTTCAGCGAGGTTGAGCCGCGGCAGCGCCAGCAGGACTCCAAAGATGGTTTCAGCGAGGTTGGGCCGCGGCAGCGCCAGCAGGACTCCAAAGATGGTTTCAGCGAGGTTGGGCCGCGGCAGCGCCAGCAGGACTCCAAAGGTGGTTTCAGCGAGGTTGGGCCACGGCAGCGCCAGCAGGTCTCCAAAGAGGGTTTCAGGGGTCAGAGTAGTGAGTCCTTCTCGGGGTCAGCCGCGACAGCGTCAGCAGGGCTCTCGACTCCAGGATACAACGGCCGACCCATTCCAGAACTGCCCCAGATATAGGTCTGGAGGCCTTTGATGTACGGACCCTCGCACCTGGGGGTCAGAGGGGCCGGGATGAGGGTGTCCAGACACCCAGCAGGGGGGTGGAGCCAGCACCCAGGGAGTCCGGAGGGCGATCGAAACCAGGCGTCCGGGGACGGCTGGAGGGCCATCAAAACTCTCCTCCTCCTTGAGTCGTCGAGTGGCCATTTTACCCCCTGGTTGGATCTTGGTGCCTCGATGTCGGGGCTTCGCTGGGGCCGCGGCCGGGGCCACGTGGTCAGGACGTGGCGGGTCCAAGATGGAGTCGGGGCCGGGGGTGGCGGCCCGGGCAGGGCCTGGACCAGCAGAGTGGGGCGAACAGGGGTCGCCGTGTTCCTGAGGGGGAGAGCTGGGGGTCGCCCGGAGTGGCGGCTCTCGTTGAGGGTTGGAGAGGGAGGTTCGCCGAGAAGGCCAGAGGTCGTTGCTGTCCAGAGCCCGCCATGCGGGGAGGAGCGGGACCACGCCACGAGGCCGGGTCCAACAAGTGTATTTGTAAATATTGTTATAACAATAAAATGCCCTTTAGAGCTGTGCATAATAATCTAGAGTTGGTTGCTATTCCTCCAGAACTGATAGATTTAAATAGCTATGAGTCTATTCTCATTCAATGTGTGCACCCGTTTCAGGCTATTGTTCGTATGGAGCCTAAAACAGGTAAATTGCCTCCTTCAGATTTACAGAGAGGATTAAAAGGAAGAGTTGTATATTTACCATTAGATTTAAAGAAAAATGTTGAAACTATTGGTGTAGAGTGTGTAGGAAATGTACCACGAGTCATTCTAGTTAATGGTGTTCCTACTAAGAGTAAGAACATCTGGCAGGAGTTAGTGGATGTTAGGAAAATGTAGAAGGCGACTTTGTATTTAATAAAAAACAATGAGTTTTATAAAAATGTGTATATCGGAGAAGAAGAAATACTTTTAGCAGAAGATACTGAAACGTCAAGTGGACAAATTGAAAAAGTGGAAATGTCAAGAAGTGAAGAAATCTATGAACATTACAGTGTACATCCACTTCATTCAAAAGAAATGATGGGAATCCTATTGAGTTATTCCAAATGAAAAAAGCAAAGGGAAGTCCCATGAGTGTATGGGAAGAGAGCTTGGAAGCTCGTTGTTTTCCACAGTTGTTTCCTACAGGAAAAGAAGTACGATATGATGAACGACCTGTGCAAATTCCTGCATCTGAATATCGGACAACAAGATTATATGCAGAAGATCCAAAATTTAGACAGTGTATCCCTTATATATTTCATCTTTTGTTTGAGAGTGACTTGTCTGGACTTTCATATGCAGTCAATCACATATTGAAATCAGGAGTACATCTGCAAAATGTTTCTGCAAAGGATTTTATCAATAAAGTGCACCACAGGGATGATCATTTAGAATCTCAGCTGATTAATCTGATGGCATGTCAGCGTGGCACTAACGAATATTGGTACGGTCATCATGGAGAACTGAAATTTATGCTACGGAACTTAGGAACTCCTACATGGTTCCTTACCCTAAGCTGTGCTGAGTATGCTTGGGATGATTTACTTGAATTTCTTCGAGAGGCAAATGCCAATATAAAAAATATTGAATACAAGACACCTGGAGAATTGTGCTTTTTAGATCCTGTTAATGTATGCAAGTATTTTAATCATAGATTTGAAACTATGATGTCTTTTATCTGCAATAAAAAAAATCCTCCTCTTGGAGAAGTTGTGGATTTCTTTTGGAGAAAGGAGTATCAAGCAAGAGGTGCTCCTCATATACATATGCTATTATGGATCAAGGATGCCCCAAAACTTGGAACAGATTCAGATGATACTGTTTTGTCTTTTATTGATGAATATGCCACATGTGCTGTACCCAAAAGCTCAGAAGAAAAAAACTTAACACAACAAGTCTTACGATTCCAAAGCCTTGGATGTGGAAAATACTGCAGACGAAAGTACAAGTCTAAGGATAAGTTCTATACCAAATGTCGTTTTGCATTTCCACGTCTTGTAATATCCAAAGTAAGAGTGAACAGTTTTATGTCAGCTATGCGACATACCATCACAAGAAAGTCTCCAAAAAATACCTACAATTTAAGAAGAAGCGAAGAGTCAAACTACATAAATGACTACAATCCTGTTATTCTGTCCATGTGGAATACAAACATGGATATTCAGTACGTTGTGGACAATTCCATTGCTGTTGCTCGATATGTAACGTCCTACATTACAAAATCAGAAAAGACGGAAATCAAAGAAATGTGGGAAGAGATTTCTCACGAGAAGACTCTAAGGAAGAAATTATAGTTTCAGTTTGAAGATGTTAACCCATCGAGAAATTGGAGCATATAAATGCTCAGATCGGTTGTCATCGGCAAGTCTATACTCCAAATTTAGAAGAATAATTTGGGTGAGTCTAGGTCTTGCTGCAATGCGTAATCGGGTACTGAAATCTGTTGAAGAAATTGAATATTTAGCAGAAAAAGATCCAGAAAGTACAGATATTTTGAAAACGAATATGTTGGACACATATTACCCAAACAGAAGTCATCATCTTGAGAACATGTGTCTCTATGAAGTGCTGCAAAACTACACTTTTAAACGGAATACTACAGAGAACATCAATGATGGAAAATATGCAGTGATTGGTTCCAAAGGATGTTTGGTGAAACAAACCAAAGGAAATTTGATTAATCACAGGAAGCTGAGTTGTGGCACTGCTGATTAAAGGGAATTTTACTATTTAGCTCTTTTGCAACTGTTCAAACATGGCGTTCAGAATTGGAATTACTTGGAAAATTTCAGAGCTATAACGATTCCTTCAATGCTTGTAAAGATACCATATAATGCACTGTTTTTGCAAATTATTTGAAAATGTTGACCGGTGAAATTGATCAAGAAGCTATTATTGCAGCTGAGATTGCTAGAGACAGTTCTCAAGATAGTCAAAGTTCTGCTGCACTGAGTCAAGATCCACTAGGACAACCAATTGTTGAAAATGAAGCAGCAATCGCCATGAATGAGGTGGAAACAGTAATGTATCAAGCTCAAGAAGATGTAACGAACTTAGCAAACTTGGAAGAACAACTAAATGTTGAACAGAAAGAAATATATCAGCAAGTGACACAACAGATTGATCATGGATTTCTTCATGAAAAGAAAGAATGTACATGCACATGTTTTGAACCTAATGTATGTGAGTGGACAAGCTGGAACAGGAAAAAGTTTCTTAATTAAAGTTATCACCACTTATCTACAGAAAACAACTGAGTCACATTTGTCTTGTGTTGTAACTGCTCCAACTGGGTTAGCACCACACAACGTTAAAGGAATTACATTACATCATTTACTGATGCTACCTGTGGAGCATGAAAACAAATTGGAATATCACAAGCTATCTGGAGAAGCTTGTTGTGAAGTTTCACGAGTGCTCAAGAAAATGAAACTTCTGATTATTAAGGGTGGGCGTAGTATGCGTAGTGGGGCTACGCGAAGCTATGCAAAGTGGGTGAGAAAGTACGCCAACCTACGCACTTCAAGTAGCCCCACTACGTGCCACCTGCCCCCCTCCCCTACATACCTAATTTATGTAAATAGTAAAACAAAAGTACATAAAAGGCACTTACCTTGTCCGCTGCGTCCTGGGGCTCCCTCTACTCGTTCACGCCGCCGTCTTGGATACCAATACGCATGCGCGGCCGCCCGCGCATGTGCATTTCCCGTGAGAAATGCACATGCACGGGCGGCCGCGCATGTGCATTGGTATCCAAGACGGCGGCGCGAACTAGAAGAGGGAGCCCCGGGATGCAGCGGACAAGGTAAGTGCCTTTTATTTACTTTTCTTTTACTATTTACACAAATTAGGTATGTAGGGGAGGGCGGGAGGATGGTGGGTGGTGGGCAACTTCGTTACGCCCACGGAGTGGGCGTAGTGTTGCCTGCTACGCCTACTTTGCAAAGGGCGAAGTAGGCAACACTACGCCCACTCCGTGGACGTAGCGAAGTCCTTCGCCCAGGGTTACTGATTATTGATGAGGTAAGCATGGTCTCAAACTTAATGCTTGCTTTTGTGCATTTAAGAATGCAGCAACTTCTTAAAACAGAGTATGAAATGTTATTTGGAGGAAAACATGTCATAGTTTTCGGAGCTCTACTGCAACTTACTCCCGTAAAAGGACAACCAGTATTTAAATTACTTGCGCATGAAGACACCGGAAAGTCTCTGGGTAGTGTTGGAAATGCAAACATTTGGTCATATTTTGAATACAAGGAACTCATTACAAATATGCGACAGGCAAATGATGTTGATTATGGAACTATTCTTCAAGATATTAGAATTGACGTACTGACAGAACATGGCAGGGAAGCTTTGCAGAGTCGATTACTTTCCAATTTGTTTCCAAATAAAAATGTAGTTCCTGCGAAAATATATATGAAAATTGCAGAAAACAAATCTGTAATCTGCTTAATGCCAACACTGCGTGAGTGTTCTATATTCAACGAACAATTTTTGAAGCTGGAAAATCAAGAAATAATAAAAATGGAAGCCATTGATAAAATTGAGCAGGAAGGAATCACTATTATTTTGACAGAAAAGTTGAAAACAAAATTGGATTCTTTAGAAAAATCGATATCTAAAACTACTGGTTTAGAAAAGAATTTATATGTATGTAGGAACTGTCGGGTAATTTTAAGGCGTAATTTGGATGTAGAAAAAGGTTTAGTTAATGGAGCAATGGGCAAAGTTGTGGATTTTGTTAATTATCCGAATAAAGATGGTATTGAATTTTTTTTAATTAAATTTGATCAGATTGAAGAAGTAAAACAAATTGGTCATTGTTCAGTTCATTTTTTGCTTGTTAAAGATTTATATGTCCGTAGAAAACAGTTTCCAGTTTCTCTGGCATATGCAGTGACTATTCATAAATCTCAAGGTTTAAGTGTAGAAAGGGCTTTGGTGAACATTGCAAATACTGTGTTTAAAGAGGGTATGGCATATGTTGCTTTGTCACGAGTCAAAACTTTATCTGGTTTGTTTTTGATTGATTTTGATGACACATAGGCTACTGCAGATGCAAACTGTGTAAAAGAGTATAATCGGTTAAGAAGAGTTTATGCTCCTAATTTAGGTCAATATCCTGCATTTGAAAAGCGTGTAGTAGGAAGAAATAGAAGGATTGAGAACATCTGTAGTGAAGGTATAGAGAAGGGAAAAAAACAAGATAATGTTGTGATTGCAAGCAAAAAGAAAAAGGACACTGTTGAAGAGATTGTTGGTTATCAGTTTGAAAATAGTTCAGGTGTCAACTGCTATGCTAATGTAGTGGTCAATGTTGTTTTTTTTCTTGAAGTTTTGCAACAGTAAATTATAGAGAATCGGGAAGAAAGATTTTGTTCATTGTTGCATTGCGTTTATGAAAAATTGGGAACTGATAAAAGTAAAATACAAAGTGTTTGTGATATTCGTAATCTTTTGGATGTATGTTCTGGTTCTACACAATTTACGCAGAATATCCAACAAGATGCTCAGGAATTTCTCATGTATATGCCTACCATATTGGAAAATAAAGGTATAGAAATTGAAAATCTTTTTGGCCTTTGTTATAAATGGGAACATCATTGTGAAAATTGTATGTATACATGTAGCACTAACATAGACACTGAAAGATGTATATCTTTGACAATGCCAGACTATAAATCAGTGTCTTCCAATAAACTAGTAAAAGCAGCAAATCAGAACATGAAGTGCAGCCAATGCAAATCAGAAATGTTATCAAAATTATTTATACAAAGATATAGACAATATATAATTTTAATGATGCAACGCTGTACAGCTGATGGAAGAAAATTGGAAACTTTATGTCGGAGGGATGGGCCGAAATAGAACTTCGGAGACCTGTCTGGGGGTTGAATTTTCAAATCGTTATTGACGGATTCAGAATAAAACAAAGGTAGTGGTTCAAGAAATGGTGGTTGTGGCTTTGTTCCGGTATGATGAGGGTGTTCTGGTTGAGATCACTTGCTGCTACTTCAGGCATCTTTTCCTCTCCTGGGGCTCTCCGCATACCAAGGCACTGATGGCGTCTCCCCGAGGTCTCGCCAAAAGAAAAGGTAGAGCGGTAAGTGGACTGATCTCTCTCTTATGGGATTAACCGTCACCACACCCAAGTGATGGATAAAAAGAAAAGGAATAATGAAGAAAGAGAAAAAAACAATTATACAGAGACCGTTCCTAGACCTTTACTGGGGGTCTCTACAAGATGCCAAGGGTATTCTGTATTAAATATAAATCGGCGGGGTCAGGGAATCCTTCGCCCCTATTTAACCCAAAGGTTGAATCAAAAAAATATATAAGCCACTATCACTGGTTGCAGTATGTGTGGTATAACTTCTTTCAGTGGAATATGAAAGAAGAAGTAGAGAGAAAAAAAAAAGAAAAGAGACAAACACCCAAACTCACTCTCTCGTGGGTGTGTTATTGGTTGCGAGGGGTTTCAGTCAGAGTTATGAGGAGTGGTGCTGACTTAGTTACAGCAATATTGTTATGGCAACCTCCTTCCCTTCCCTTTCTCACCCATCCACTCCACTCGCGGCGTGTGCCGCAACTCTCCTGAGTTGCGGCGGCTTTTCAGCAACCTCCGGGGGCGTCCACCAGCCTTCGGTCCCGCTCTCGACGTCCTCCCCGCTGTCCTTCGCTGCTGACTCCATGGTCCTCCGGTCTTCGGGCACTCCCTCCTGCATGCTCCGGTCCTCGGCTTCCTTGCTGGGCTCGGCGTCTTCCGGGTTCCGCTTCCAAGACGCCTCTTCCTCCCACGTCGTCCTTCTTATGGCTGGTTGACCTGCCTTCTCTGTGTCGTCACCGGTGGCCCATTCTCTGTCGTCTCCCGGGCCGACTCCTTCTTTCCGCGGGGATGAAGGAGGGACTATGTTTAACTTCTGCCGTCCCGCTCTCACTCCCAGATCGGCGTTTGTGTAATGAGGTGAGGCTTTGTCCACCGCCTCACACTTTGATAAAACATTTTGTAGCAAGTCAACTATCAATATCAGGAAGGACTTTTGTAGCAGTAGCAATAATTTTCCATGATGGTCCTTCCACAACATCTGGACATTACACTGCCTATCTAAAATGTGAAAAAGGCTGGACACTTTGTAATGATGCTCAGTTGGTTTTTAAACAACGTTTGCCAAGTGAATTATATAATTCCTACCTAATATTTTTAAAGCCAAAGTTTTAGGAACATAATTCGGCCTCTGAGGAATTTATTATGTATTAATACGATTACTATTGCAAAATTTCAATATAACGGATTTCAAGAATACCATTTGGCCTTGAGGAAAGGTGTTTGTTTGAATTACGGACTTTTTCTTGCACATTGTTTCGGCGTATAAGTAACAACATATACAGTATTTATAAATTTAAGTTATAACATTTTCTTACCATTAAGCATTTTATATATGTGTGATTTGTATTTTATGGTATTTTATTGAGGATGAATTTTTGGGTTTTTATAAACAATCTTATTGATTGTTTTTTTTTTTTGCCCGCTGTTATGTGATGTAGTGAAATTCAATAGATTCTGAGAACAGCAAAAAAGGCGAAGAAAATAATTTGTGAAATGTAAAAATGATTCTGTATTGTAAAAAGTATAGTACTATGTATTCTAACTGTATTTTTTCTTCTCTTTTACAGATTTTAAATCTAAAGTATTGAATTTACACATATTTATTTTATTTAAAAAAAGTGAAAAAATGTCTAGCATTTTTTATTTCTATTATTGTGAAGGTAAGTTTAACTAAGTATTAAAATGCACAATAGCCTGTGTTTGCACACAGGTGGAAAAAATGGAGAAGGACGGAGTAGATATATGCGGAAAGATGCTCTGTGGGTGTTTTAAGTTACAGGATAAAATTAACATGAATACTGAGGGACAGATCTTGAAGAAAGTGCACAGCGTGCCATCACACGCCCTTTGGCTGCACCATGCTGCGGCACTTTCAGAGCACAGGAATGCGACAAATCTACAATGATATGTCGCATTCCTGTGCTCTCCCCTATGCTGGCGCAGAAACAGCTGCTAAGCGCCGGCGCAGGCACCCTTGCACCATGGTGCAAGGATGCCTGTGCCATGGGTAGATTGTTTTTATGCAGGAAGGGGCACCTTCCCGCACAAAAACAATCACTAAAAGTTTTTTCCTCTTTCAATGCGTGCTATAGAATACATGAAAATATTTCTCCTCGTTGAGCCTCTCTACACTACCTCTAGGGTAGCGTAGCATTCAGACACATCTGCAGATTGACAATTTCTCGTAAATCTGGAGATGTGTCTACTTCCATGGGTGTTGTGTGGGAACACTCACAGCAACACCCATGAAACGCCCCTTCACCGCAAAGTGCTGTGTGTGAAGGGGCCGTCTTTACAAGGAAAGGAAAAGTCACGCAGGGTGACTTTGCCTCTCCTTCTAAATATGGAGGAGCCCCCAGCACCACCAGTACGTCACGAAAAGTGATGAAATGGTGGTGCAGAGAGCTTGTAAATCTGCCCCACATTGTCACTGGGGACCAACTAACCCAGCAGATATGTATAGAAAGCATCATATGCCAACAATATGTCACTTTTTGTAACATAGTGATAGTGTAAAAAAATCTTTAATATTTACAAGGAGAGGAAAAGGCAGTCTGTGTACCTTTTCTTTTCCATGTAAAACCACTTCATCATAAACACCACTTTACGTTGAAAGGGCGTTCTATAGGTGTTGCTGTGCGTGTTTTCACAGAACACTCAGAGAACAAGACACATCATCAGATTTATCAGTAATGATAAGTCTGGACATGTGTGTGAATACTGCACCATCCTGCAATTAATGTAGAGATGCACAACAAGGAGAATTCTTTTTATTTCTCATCATTTTTTCTCTTTCAATATATGCTAAAATGCACACCATACATTGAAGGAGAAAAGTGTGTTCATTGATTGTTTTTGTGCAGGAAGGTGAGCCTTTTTGTACAAAAATATACTACACATGACACAGAAATTCTTGCACCATGGTGCAAGGGTGCCTATGACACCACATGGATGTAGTTTAATCAGCAGTGCAGAGAGAAGCACAGAGTTGCAACATATTTATGTATATATCTTGCATCCCTGTGGTTCGGAAGTACCTTAGCATGCTGTAGGTAAAGAGCTTACAGTGTCATGCTGCAACACTTCCTTATAGTTCTGCAGTTATACATTCACCATACACCACAAATGCATTCTTTCACTCAATTATGCAGTACGTATTCATTCATCTAAACTTTCACACTCTAGCATACAAATTTAGCTCTTTCTTTAACCAGAGTAGTTAGTTCTGAAAATAATTTTTTTTGTACTTTTATATATTTTTTTGATTTTTTGAAAGTTTTTTTCTTTTTTTCGCTTTTTTAAAAAGAAAAAAAATCAACAGGACGAACAAAACCATGAACTTTGAGGGAATAAAAAAATAAACCAGGCATCGATGGTTATCAATTGCTCTGCAAACTAGGTCTACTGACTGCTCCCCATAACAAATGAAACGATTGCACTTCACGCAGTAAATTCTAACTTTCACAAATTAGGGACGTATGTCTGGTGGTGATGTTGAAGGGGATGCCCCAGAAGTACTTGGTATTGCCGGTGGTGGAGGTGCCCTTTGGCGCAGTCTTCTAAATTCTTCGTGAGCATAGTTCACAGGATGCAGGGATTGGAGGTGCTTGCGCATACTAGCAGTGCCACAGGAGTATTTCTTGTTTGGATCTCCTCTGGACAGCACTTCCTGGTAAATCTTGCATGTCACCTTGGTGGCATTACATTTCTTTTGCCCCTCCAGAAAAGTAAAATATTTCCATACGATCGATGCGTATCTTTCGGAAGGGGGAGGTTCTGGTAGAAATTGTTCATCAACAAAATTATCAGAATCAGAAGATTCTTCCAGTGGTGTAGCCATTTTTGTCTCCAAAAAAGAAATTCAGGTTTCCAATGAAGAAAAAGTGAGGTTCTTCTCAGGACAGGTCTTCTCCTAAGGAAGGTCTAAGAAGAGTAATTGAAATGGGTGGGGTTCTTCAATAGTTAGAACAGTAAGTGTTATAAACCAATCAAATCTGATTTTTTTGTCACATGGGATCCGCGTTGGGTGCGTACACGCAACACGCACCTACCGCGACTTCGCGAAATTGCATTCAAAAGTAATATGTTTATTAAAACTAAAAGAATATTATTTTTTTTGCCTCAATATTTATATTAAATACATCTAGATTTCTTTATGTATATCGAAAAATTTCGCGGAAGTCGCGCGGCCACTGCGTGGAAAGACGTAGATGACGTCATACGGAAACACGCGAGCGTGGCGTGGCGTGATACGTATATGTTGCGTATGCGCTTGAAGACGGGTACGAGTCGCATAGCGATCGCACATGAAAATACGCACCCATCGCACACCCTACGCGGATCCTACAGAGCAATTCTAAAATGGCGGCTACGTTCTGCGCAGTAATCGAGAGAGGTGCGCTTTTGGTGTGCGACTAAAATAAAAAATACATATATATATATTTTTTAATATATATTAAAAATATGTAATATAATCTAAAAAATAAGATATCTAAAAATAAATAGGTTGAAAAAATGTAGTAAATCAGTATCAAAGAAATAAATATAACAATTAATACATTTAAAAATCGTCATTGAAAAAACCTTTGAAATTCACTGAAAAAAACATAGGTTTCACATATGTTATAGTTAGGAATTAGCATTTAAAAAATCTTAGAAATTCACTGAAAAAACCATAGGTTTCAAGGGTGTTATAGTTAGCTGGACATTTCGCTTGTACAAAACCATTGAAATTCCTCTGTTATAGTTAGTTGTCATCAGTGATGTCACTGACCATGTCATGAATGATGTAATATGTGACATCATCAGCAGTGGATTGCGGACGCGCGAGTTACAGTTAGTACAACTAACTATAACGGAGGAATTTCAATGGTTTTGTACGAGTGAAATGTCCAGCTAACTATAACACCCCTGAAACCTATGGTTTTTGCAGTGAATTTCTAAGGTTTTTTAAATGCTAATTTCTAACTATAACATATCTGAAACCTATGGTTTTTTCAGTGAATATATATATACATACATCCATAAATTTAATGTGTGAATGGTTTTATTAATTTATTTTTTAGCTAACTTGTAAAACACCTAGCTTTCATCCTGATGATGCTGAGAAACGTATGCTAAAGAGGACTGGAATTAAATTGATCTAAAAAACAAGTTTTAAGTTTCTTGAAGAAGGATAGTTTTCATGTATCCTGCCTAAGCAGGGGAGGAAGGGAGTTCCACAGCCTAGCTGCCAAATAGCTGAAAGTGCAGCCTCTGATACCAGTTTTTTGGATTCTGGGAATACATCACAATGAGGCCTCAGCTAATCTCAAATTTCTTTTGGGGGAGTAGGATGCAATTAGAGGGTGCAAGTAGCTTGGTCCTTTGTTGTTAAGTATTTTATGGCAGTAGTTCATGGCTTTAAAATCAATCCTTTCCTTCAACTGGAGCTAGTGCAAATTTTCCAGGACTGGTGTTGAAGGAGCGCATCTAGGCAGATTAAGTAACAGCCGAGCTGCCATATTCTGTATGCGCTGAAGTCTCATCAATCACGCCTGAGAGACCCGGAGATATATGACATTGCAGTAATCCAGTCTTGAAATAATCAAAGACTGGACCACTGTCTTCCTGGCTGCCTCTGGCCGGAAGACAAAGATCGATTTCAGGGTTTTTAAAATCCCAAAGCATTGTCCAGCAAGGTTTATGATATGATTATCATAAGATAACTTTGAGACTAACCATATGCCTAGGTTTTTCACTTTTGATTTGGGGGTCGGCAAAGTGCCCTTAGAATTGGGCCACCTGGCAGTCATCCAAATTGAAGGTTGACTATAGAGGAAGAGGACCTCAGTCTTAACAGCATTAGGCTTAAAGCAGCTGAGTGTCAACCAGTCAGCCACTTCCACCAGGCAGAAACAAAGTCTCACTGCAAATCTGAATGCATCTTAGAAAAGTGTGATAATCAGCTGTGTATTGTTAGAGAGCGACACAATGGTAAAGCAGCACCACTCGAGGATGTCAGCTAGGGGGCGCGTGTGCAGATTAAATGGAGTAAGGCTCAGGGAATAGCCCTGAGGCACCCCCTGCTGCAATGGAAACCTCTTCGAAGTATAGGGTTTTTGTGCCACCTGAAAATAATGATTTTGTAAGAAGGAGGCAAACCATTGCAGAGCCTTTCTAACAATGCTGCAACTGCACAGCCATTCCAGAAGCATACTATGAGACACAGTGTCAAATGCTGCACTGAGCTCCAATAACAGCTGTGCGGTTGTGTCTCCTCTATCCCCAGCCTGACGGATAGCTTCAGAGGCAAACAATAGTGCTGACTCCGTGCTATATTGGGGGTAAAAGCCCGACTAGGTCCTGTGCAGGAGATCCCAGGCTAACAAGGAGAGCTGTTGATTGACATATTTTCCTGCTAACTTCGACATGAGGGGAAGCAGAGAGATGGGTCTATAATTCTCAGGCAAAGTGGCATCCAGCATAGGCTTCTTCAGCAGTGGCACGATGGCCGCATATTTCCTGGACTGGGGAAGCTGTCCAGTCCTGAAAGAGCTGTTGAAGAGATCACAGAGCACTGAAGCTATGCAGGTTATTCCTCACTCCAAGATAGCAGGGTAAGCGCGATCTGAAGGGGTCTCTGATTTTATGGATGTCATAATCGGCATTAACTCCTCAGTGGTAATCATTTTGAAACTGGATAGTGCTTCTCTGTCCTTTAAGAGTTCAAACCAAACTTTAAGACAGGGGGCATTTCTGACAGCCTCAGGAAAGGGTAGTACTTGTCGAAGGAGTACTGAGCAAGAGTATTGCAACTGTCTTCAGACGGCAGAGCTACGGCTGAGACACAGTCAAGGGAAAAGAGATGTAACTATCAAAGAGTTCACAGGAGGAGTTCTGTGCTGTTTCTATTTTGCTGCACAGAATTTTTTTCCCTCTGAGTTTTATATAGCATGGACTTGACCCGAAGGTATCAGAGTGCTTTACATGAGCACCAGTTGTGTTACAGATGGACACATTCATTTTTGTTAGGCACGGGGAGATTAAGTGATTAGCCCAGAATCAGAGAATGATGAGCGTCCATGCCGAGACTCGAACCCGGTTCCCCAGCTTTGAGGTCCACGGCTGTAGCCGTTAATTTGTCTATGGTATTCCTTCAGGGCTGTACGACAGTTGGCCTTATTCAGCAGAGTCAAATATTTTATGCCAGATGCGCTCCAGGCTCTTACAGTCTTTCTTCAGAATGTATAATTTCTCCATAAACCAGCCCCGCTGATGGCCTTTGTCTTCTGACAACATGCTCGACAATTGGTGCAATCTGGTCCAAGGAACCATCGATCCAGTCTGTTCCTTGCGAGTCCACTGACTGCATGCAGTGCTCTAGAGCTGGGCAGCTCTCTTATAGAGCTTGGGTAAATGTGACACATGTCACTTTGACCCATTTTCGAGTTTTGATAAGATGACCATGAGAAGCTGGAGGGGGGTGAAGGGCATATGGGTATGTGAAATGGTATTGCAAAATGATCTGACTATAACCACGGGATAGGAGGATCCACCACTAGGTTTATGAAAGTGTAAAAGATAGGGTCCCGTGTTTGACCCAATCTATGAGTGGGGACGCAAACCAATTGCACCAGCAGGAGCGCCTTTAAATAAGCCACTGAGGTAGCTGCAGCCGAAAAATCGGGGTCCTCAACATGAAGGTTCAAGTCTCCAATCACAGTGAAGTTCGGGTACCTGAAAACATAGCCTGGTAGAATACTAACTAAAGAGGTAGTAAAAATGGAGGCCAACCCTGGGGGATGATATATCAGAAAACCTGTAAATGGGTGGTTGGCCGACATCGCGTGAGAGAAAAAAGCAGCTTCCCTTCCTGCGATTACAATCTTTGAAAAGTTGCAGTGAAATGATTGTTTAAAAATAATGACAATCCCACCACCCTTATGTAAAGGTCTATGAAGCCTAACAATAGCGTATCCCTGGGGGACGGCTATGAGGACACCAGGAGGTGAGCTTTCCGGCAACCATGTCTCAGTTAGAAATATTGCATCTGGGTAATGATCGTTTATATAATCATGCAATTGCCAACATATAGCCAAATAAAAAGTCTATAATTCACAGGGGATCCTTAGATTGGAGAATGTTACCTTGTATGTAAAACATAGATATATTTAAAGATATAGATATATATTTATATCAGAGAGAGATCTGAATAAGTTATCTTCTGGTAGCACGCGAGATTGCCTAATTCCTCCTCAGTAGCACAATCCCTTGTTTGGGATAATAAAAACTGGAATGTGGCACACAGCCTAAATTGTGGGAGTGTTTATTGAGTAATGTATGTGGGATTCCTGATACCATTCCAGATAAATGAGTTGAGACACTAACATGCACAATAACATGTTGCTTCATGTTAATGGCTATGATTTGCTCAGAACAGTACAGATGCACGTGCCTATATAAACAAGAACTCACACACACACACACAAAACCCTAGTGGCTTAACAAAACTTAAGGGGGCCCACCTACAAAGTACATGGAGGGCCCCCGGGACCCAGTCAGGAGTTCTCAGGCTAGGGGCTGACCGCCCAGGCACAGTGCTGGAGGGCCCCCCTCCCACCACAGGGTCTGCAGGGCTAATATTACGCCTCTGACACACACACACACACACACACATTTCTCTCTCTATGTCTACCTTCATCTCCCTCCACCCTTGGTCTCTCCCATTCTCTTGCCACCTCTCCCTGGGAAACATCATTTACCACGCTGACGCTCTGCCATGAAGATAAGTACCACCTTTGCCATACAGTGCTTCACCACAAAGTTAAGTATTTTTGTTTAAAATAACAGACTTTGGCATTAAGAAAAGTGGTTTAGGTGCAGGTAGCAGTAAAGCGAACTAAGGGAGGTGTGTGTGATTTTAGGGTTTGGGGTGGATATATAAAAAGGACATCTGCGGGATAGGAGGCCATGTGGTGGGTGATTTCAGGGCCCAAGAACGAGGTAGGGTGCATAGAATGACAGTAGCAATCGGCCTCCCTGCTGTGCCGGGGGGAGGGGGCAAGAGAGGACAGCAACACCGAGAGCACAATTAAACATTTGCAAACATTTGTGACAAGAATTTTCAATTCTATTAAGTACGCGGAGGCGAGGATTATGCTTCTCAATTCTTTACTGATATTTCTCAGCAGCCAATAAAAGAAAAGTAACCAAAACACTACAATACCCATGAACACCTTACAGGTCACATGACCAACCATAGAGCGTCCCCTACATAAGCTCCAGTCCAGGTGACAGTGTCCTCTTTCTTTGCTGCTCTGCAGCCAGTTAAGTACTTTCCCTTTACTACTTATTGTTTTGTGGTTTACACTAACGGTGGTTTATGGGTTGATATACAGATTGATTATTGTAAAGAAACTCCCTTATATGGGGATAACCTGCAGGTGTGCAGTTGATGGTGGCAACAAAGGAACAAATGTGGAAAGGGGAGTACATTGAGGATGTTAAGTTGTTGCATAGGGAATTGTGGGTCAAGGAAGGTTTGAAGGAAGGGGAGATTGAGTTGGCAAAGAGACCTTGGGTTACAGTAATGACTGAGAATTGGACTCCAGTGTTGGACCTGGCCTCGTGGCGTGGTTCTCCTCATTCCTCAGCACCCCGTTAGCATAGCCCTGCACCCAGAAATCCCTGGTCGTCCCGTCCCCTGTCCGCCCCGCTCCCTACACGACCCTACCAACGGACGACCATCCCCGCATTCCGCCATCCCACTTCCCGGCACCGGCCGCCCAGAACCTGCATCCCCCCACAGGGCCACTGGCCGCCATTACCCTTCCCTAGGTCCCTGACTCCCTAGGCCTTGCCTGACCCTGGCCCCAGCAAAACTTAGGCTTCAGACGCGCCATGCCCGGCTGGGGGGTAGAGGGCTTCCTGAGTGAGATGAGACGAAGGAGTTTCGATTACACCTCTGGCCTCCCCTGGGAGACTGGCTTCTCTCACACCTCTGGCCTTCCCCAGTGGGCTGGTTTCGATCGCACCCCTGGCCTCCCCGAGAGCTGGCTCCAGACCCTGCTGGACATCTGGGAATTCCCGGACGCATCTTCTAAAGGATCAAAAGGCCAGCCGACAGAACACTCCGACGACCAGCCCCGAGGCATGAGATCTCCGCCTGCGAGGGTCCGGACATCAAGGGGCCACTGCGCTATATCAAGGCCCACCCAAGAACTAGTGGGCAGTTGTATCCTGGACAAGAGAGCCCTGCTGATCTGATCGTGGCTCATCCTCGTGAAGAAGAAACTGGAACCTCGGAGCCCTGCTGACCTCGTCGCGCTCATCCTTGAACTCTAAGAACATTTGGTGAACACCCTGAGCCCTGCTGACGCTGTCGCGGCTCATCCTCGTGAAGGAGGAACTGGAACCTCGGAGCCCTGCTGACCTCGTCGCGGCTCATCCTTGATCTCTAAGGACATTCGTTGAACACCCTGAGCCCTGCTGACGTGGTTGCGGCTCCTCAAGAACTGACAGACACTCTGTTCACTCCGGATCGAGCCCTGCTGAACTCGTCACGGCTCGAGGAGTACTCTGGTCCGGCTGGACCATCGACGCTACCAACACGACCTGGTTCGAGAAGAAGTGAGTGGAGCAGCCAGTACGACCTCCATCGTCCGTATCCCCCGGCTCGAGGATTGAGAGCTGTGCGCAGGGTACGCTACGTACTGGCCTAATACTGAGAAGTGAAGAGACCTGACCCCCGGGGAACCGAGAAGCCCCTTCCCCGGTGGAGGCCTAAGTACACATCCCCAAGGATGTGGTGAAAGAGTACTAAACATAGCTGCCAAGGTTTCAGATTGCTAGGTGTGACATTTTCATAATTTCAGTGTAATTAGGAGTGACATTTCAACCACTATGAGTGACACTATCCTGCGAGCAAAATAAAGCAATAAAGACGAGGAAAACATAAATATCAGCGATTACACCCATTTGAACAACAAGAAACTAAGAAAATCTTAAAACTGCTGCAAATCACCAGAAATGGAAGGGCACTAACTTATTATCAAGGGGGTTTATCTCCGCTTTTTTGGCTTTAAAAGCCAAGAAAGAAGAGATAAAATTATCTCCCTATTACCTAGCTGTCGCTAACACCAGTTAGCGACAGCTAGTAGGAGATAGCGACCATCTTGGGTACCACTTTGCATGTCAGTGATATTTATCACTAATGACATGCAAAGTGGGCGTGCCAAGATGTTAGCGACTGGAAACAGTCGCTAACATCGCTATCTCCTATTACCAACTTTTGGAGATATTCGCGCTAAGCGCGAATATCTCCAAAAGCTAATTTATTTATTTATTTATTTTTAAGATTTGTAGAGCGCAACAAATACCACAAGTGGTGTCTCGGCGCTGAGTTAGCAGAAAAAAAAGCATACATTCACTGCCGACTCCACAAGTTGCGCAGGGCCTGGTGCGTACTTGCACTGTGCTGCTGTTGTAAATTGCCGATAGATTCGGTCTCCGCCTCCAGATCCAAGTGACCAGAGACTGAGGCTGGTTAGGTGGGGCAGGCTGCAGTGTTGCGCGGCGCAGCCGGCCGTCCGCCGCAAATCAATCAATTTATTCCCCTCACCTGGAGCACACCATCAAAAAACCGTGCCAGTAGTCACAGCTATCCCATAGCACTGCGTGTGTGGTTCCTGTTGCTTTCCCTCGGTGAGATCGATAGAAGGAGGTGCCTAAGCCAGTAACTTAATAGGGCCTCATAGCACAGCACAACATCGCGGTGTAAGGAGCCTTCTGCATGGGCTTCTGTGAGGCCATGCCCACTGGGGCCCTCCAATGCACAGGGACCGGACCGGAGATCGATTTTGGCATCTCTCTTCTGCGTGCGCTGCCAGTAGTAGACGACTGCCTGCCTGCACGCTGCCATTACCCAAGGGCTGAGCTGGTGACTCACCTCTATGTTACTGAGCGTCTTGCGCAGCGGCGGGCGGCATGAGACTCGAGTCTGTCTCTCTTGCTGCCTGCTGCTCACTAGGGTTTCCCGCCGCTTCTGCCTACTTCCTTTTCCTCCTCCTGACATGACAGCGCTCTACCGCCAGCACATGATCCGGATTAAAATCCCGGCCTCCATGGTGCCAAGGTGATCGACAGCAGTATCGACTGCTGAGAGGGCAGCCCCTCCCACCCAATTAGTGTGAGAGAGTGAGTGTGATGAGTCTGATTGTAGCCTGGCGCCGCGCCGGCGCCGCAGCTTGCCGCATTCATTGTTTCCAGTCAACAGTCACAGCAGGTAGCTGCCTGGGCAGACTCAGCGCACACTGCAGAGATACATGGTAGCGCTCTCAGCAACTACAGAGCTGAGAGCAGATCGCCGGTTAACTATTTTAGGAACACAGCTCAGCCAGCAACACGGTCTCGGGAGCAGCAGTGAGCTCGGGCACAGGCGCCGCTGGTGGAGCACCTGGAAGGTGGCAAAATGCGTGACAATGCATTTCAGTGCGGTGATGCGGATCACCGCACTGAAATGTGTGAGCGTCACACCTGATGCGTGATGCTTGGCAGGACTGCTACAAGGGAGACGACATCCAGCAGTGGTTCAAAGCGTACAAGGTCGCCATGACCTCCCACCGGGTGCCCGAGAAAGATTGGGGGGCCGGATTGTAGGGGCGCTTCCTCAGTGAGGGAAGAGACACCATGCTGGACCTGCCCTCCACCGTCATGAATTCTTACACCCATCTGAAGGACGCTCTGCTATCCCGATATGGGCTCACTCCGGAGATGTATCGGCAGCCTTCCGAGACTGAAAAAAAGCGCCCGGCACCACATGGGTAGAATACGTGAATTTCTACAGCCGGGCCTTGGAAGGGTGGATCAAGGGCAGCCAGGTGACCACCTTTGAAGGACTATTCGACCTCATCGCCTATGAACACCTATCCACAAACTGCTTTGTGGAACTGAGACAGCACCTTCTGGACAGCAAATTGGCAGACCCCCGTAAGCTTGCTGTCGAGGCGGATCGTTGGGTGACCACCTGAGTCCCTCGGGGGCCCGTGGGAGAATATGGCCGAAACGAACAAGGATCCTCTCGTCCGAGAGGAGGGGGAGGTCAAGGGAGGCAGCGGGGGTCCCAGTCCGGGCCCAAGCATAGCCCCCCCCCCCCAAAACCAGTCCGGAAGTTCCCCTCCCGGGACTAGAACAGGGCCCCCCTCAGGTAGACAGGGACCCCGAGTCAGCACAGCCTGCTACAGATGTCAGAAACCAGGGCATTGTGCCAGTGATGCCCATTGCCCCATGAACAAGAAACCCGTTGCTGCGAGTCCCCCCACGCGCCAGATAGCCAGAGTGGCCCTAGAAGAGGAAGAGATAGAAGACACAGACGGGTGGGAGCCAGCAGCCATGTCATTAGTCTCCCTTGGGGATAGGGAAATGGTCCCGGGAGCGCCCCTGCCCGACAACACTGAGAAGTACCGACAACAGGTGACCATCAACGGGCACCGCATAGGGGCCCTCCGAGACACAGGAGCCAGCATCACCGCAGTGCGCTGTCACCTGGTCACTGAAGACCAAATTATACCCCACGCCTCCTGCAGGGTGATCTCAGCCGACAATTCCGTCCGCACCTGCCGGATAGCTCAGATCCCGTTTGAGTAGGAGGGAGTCTCTGGTGACTTGCGGGTGGCAGTCCGCACCGACATGCCCGTGGACTGTCTCCTGGGCAACGATCTGGAGAGCTCCCCATGGAAGCAGGTGGAGCGCAGGACTCACCTAGAGATGGTGGGCCTGCCCGAATGGGCCTGCGTAAGCACACGAGCCATGACCGCCAGAATGTCCGCCCCCGGGGGGATGGAACCCGAGACCCCTAGCCCGGTCTCTGACGACCTGGAGGGCAGCGAGCGACCCGTGGTCCTCGAACTACCCCCCGGCGAAGAAATCGACCCCGACGCAGGTCCCTTAGGCCCTCCCGTCGAACAGACCCCAGACTTGGACGACCTCCCTGAGTTAGCCCAGTGGCGCCAGGAAAGAGGACCTTCCCGAGAGGAATTCTGCCTGGAACAGACCTCCTGTCCTTCTCTAGTCGGACCGCGGCAGCAGGCCGCCGCCCAGGCTGCCGGTGACCAGTCCGGCTCCCACTTTGTCTATTAAGAAAACGGCCTTTTATATAGTGATAAAAAGTCAGCCGAACTAGGGTCAGCCCGGGTGCTCGTGGTACCCCTACGTTTCCGCGGCTTCCTCCTGAACCTGGCCCATGATGTGCCCTGGCGGGACACCTGGGACAAGACAAAACCTATCACCGTCTAGTCACTCATTTCTATTGGCCCCGTATGCGCGCCGATCGGGAGGCCCCCTGCAAGTCCTGCCCCACGTGCCAGGCCAGCAGGAAGAGCGGAGGGAAGCGCAAGGCTCCGCTCCAACCCTTCCCCGTTGTCAGTACCCCCTTTGAACGGGTGGTAATAGACATTGTGGGTCCTCAGGACCCCCGGACCTCCTTAGGCCACCGGTTCATCCTCGTCCTGGTAGATCATGCCACCCGGTACCCCGAGGCCATTCCCCTCCGAACGGTGACGGCCCCCGTAGTGAGGCGGGCCCTCATGGGGATCTTCTGCCGGGTGGGATTCCCGCACGAAGTGGTGAGCGACCGAGGAACGAACTTTATCTCCAAATACATGAAGTCCCTGTGGCAACAGTGTGGGGTGACGTACAAGTTCACCACCCCATACCACCCCCAAGGTAACGGCCTGGTTGAGAGGTTCAACCGTACCCTCAAGGGAATGATCATGGGTCTCGAGGAACCCCTGAGGTGCGTGGGACATCCTCCTACCCTGCCTCCTGTTCGCCTACCGGGAGGTCCCCCAGAAATCCTTGGGGTTCAGCCCATTCGAGCTGCTCTACGGGTCCCCCGTCCGGGGACCCCTCAGCCTGGTCAAGGAGGGTTGGGAAGCGGCACCCCAGGATCCACCCCCAGATGTGTTTCGATACATTCTGGCCCTCCGGAACCAGACTCGGAGGTTCCGGGAGCTTGCCGAGGCAAACCTCGAGGCGAGCCAAGAGGAAATGAAACGTTGGTATGACCAGAATGCCACTCTGGTCGAATTTCAGCCCGGCCAGCAGGTTTGGGTGATGGCCCCGGTGAACCTTGTGTCCTTCATGACAAGTGGACCGGGCCCTTCAAAGTGGTGGAACGCAAGAGCCAAGTCACCTATCTCATAGATGTGCAGTCCCCCAGGAACCCCTTGAGGGTCCTCCATGTGAACCGCCTCAAACCCCACTTCGTCCGAGTTGAGTTTGCTCCTCGCCACCGACGATGGAGCGGAAGAGGACACGGAGCCTCTCCCCGATCTCCTGTGTGCGAAGGAAAAAGATGGCTCCGTAGAGGGAGTGAGTCTCTCCTCCTCCCTCACCCCCGAGCAACGCGAGGACTGTCTCTAGTTACTGGGACAGTTCTCGGACCTTTTCTCTCTCGTCCCCGGCGTCACCGATTGGTGCGTCCACGACGTGGACACCGGGGACAGCCCTCCGGTACGGCACAGAGCCTACCGCGTCCCTGACCGAGTCCGTGCCTGCATCAAGGCCGAAGTCTCCAAGATGCTAGCCCTGGGAGTGGTCCAGGCCTCTGACAGTTCATGGGGCAGCCCCGTGGTCCTGGTTCCGAAGGCGGCCGCCCCCGGCGCTGTTCCCGAGCTGAGGTTCTGCGTGGACTACCGCGGGCTCAACACAGTCACCAGAACCGACGCCCACCCCATTCCCCGTGCAGATGAGCTCATTGACCGCCTAGGGTCTGCTCACTATCTCAGCACCTTCGACTTGACCTGCGGATACTGGCTAATCGTCCTCATGGAGGGGGCCAGGGAGAGATCCGCTTTCTCCACCCCGGATGGCCACTACCACTTCCGGGTGATGCCCTTCGGAATGAAAAATGTCCCGCCACCTTCCAGAGGCTGGTTAACCAGGTACTGGCTGGATTGGAGGGATTCAGCGCTGCCTATCTAGATGATATCGCGGTATTCAGCTCCCACTGGACCGAACACCTCCAACACCTCTGGGAGGTGTTGATGGCCCTGCTTCGAGCGGGCCTCACCATGAAAGCCAGTAAATGTCAGATCAGACAAGGGCCCCCCTCCAACCCAAGATCGATGCGATCGTTGCCTGGGAGGCCCCCACGACCCAGACGGAAGTGCGGGCTTTGCTGGGGCTCACGGGGTACTACCGAAGATTCATGAAGGGGTATCGCAGCATCGTAGTCCCCCTCAAAGAATTGACCTCCAAAAAGCAGCCCAAGAGAGTTAGCTGGACCCCCGCCTGCCAGGAGGCGTTTGAAGCATTTGAAGCATTGAAAGTCGCCATGTGCACGGCCCCCGTACTGCAGGCCCCCGACTACTCCCGAGAGTTTGTGGTCCAAACGGACGCATGCTAGCATGGTATCGGAGCAGTCCTGTCTCAGATGAATGAAAAGGGCCTAGACCAGCCAGTGGCCGTCATTAGCCGGAGATTACTCCCTCAAGAGCAAAGGTGGAGCACCATCGAGCGGGAAGCCTTCGCGGTGGTTTGGGCCCTGAAGAAGCTGAGGCCCTACCTGTTCGGTACTCACTTCCGGGTCCAAACCCACCACCAGCCCCTCCGGTGGCTAATGCAAATGAGAGGGGAGAACCCCAAACTGTTACGCTGGTCCATCTCCCTCCAGGGGATGGATTTCACTGTTGAGCACCGGCCTGGTGCGGTCCACGCCAACGCGGACGGCCTGTCCCGGTTCTTCCGCCTCAGTGAAGAGAACCCCCAAGGGGATGGGTAGTTCTCTCTGCCTTTCAGCTGGGGGGGACGCATGTTGGACCTGGCCTCGTGGCATGGTTCTCCCTGTTCCTCAGCACCCCGTTAGCATAGCCCTGCACCCAGAAACCCCTGGTCGTCCCATCCCCTCTGCGCCCCACTCCCTACACGACCCTACCAACGGACGACCATCCCCGCATTCCACCATCCCACTTCCCGGCACTGGGCACCCAGAACCTGCATCACCCCACAGGGCCACCGGCCGCCATTACACTTCCCGAGGTCCCTGACTCCCTAGGCCTTGCCTGACCACGGCCCCAGCGAAACTTAGGCTTCAGACACGCCATGCCCGGCTGGGGGGTAGAGGGCTTCCTGAGTGAGATAAGACGAAGGAGTTTCGATTGCACCTCTGGCATCCCCTGGGAGACTGGTTTCTCTCACACCTCTGGCCTTCCCCTGTGGGCTGGTTTCGATCGCACCCCTGACCTCCCCGAGAGCTGGCTCCAGACCCTGCTGGGTGTTTGGGAATTCTCGGGCGCATCTTCTAAAGGATCAAAGGGCCAGCCGACGGAACACTCCGACGACCAGCCCCGAGGCATGAGATCTCCGCCTGCGAGGGTGCGGACATCAAGGGGCCACTGCGCTATATCAAGGCCCACCCAAGAACTAGCGGGCAGTTGTATCCTGGACAAGAGAGCCCTGCTGATCTGATCGTGGCTCATCCTCGTGAAGAAGAAACTGGAACCTCGGAGCCCTGCTGACCTCGTCGCGGCTCATCCTTGAACTCTAAGAACATTCGGTGAACACCCTGAGCCCTGCTGACGCTGTCGCGGCTCATCCTCGTGAAGGAGGAACTGGAACCTTGGAGCCCTGCTGACCTCGTCGCGGCTCATCCTTGATCTCTAAGGACATTCGTTGAACACCCTGAGCCCTGCTGACGTGGTCGCGGCTCCTCAAGAACTGACAGACACTCTGTTAACTCCGGATCGAGCCCTGCTGACCTCGTCGCGGCTCGAGGAGTACTCTGGTCCGGCTGGACCATCGACGCTACCAACATGACCTGGTTCGAGAAGAAGTGAGTGGAGCAGCCAGTACGACCTCCATCGTCCGTATCCCCGGCTCGAGGATTGAGAGCTGTGCGCAGGGTACGCTACGTACTGGCCTAATACTGAGACTGTCCAGCTTCCCTACTTCTTACCACTGAGACTTTAGGATCCCTCGATCGCTTGTAAATACGTGTCATTTTGCCTAAAACTCTACTGTGTGATAAAGAACTTGCTAACTGAAATCCACAGTGTGGTGTCCGTTCATAAGTGTGGTGTGAGCTCAGTGTGTACGATCCTAGACCCAAAGTCCTCCCCGGCGAGGACCTCACGTTAAGACTCGGCAGTATTCTTGGGAGTGGTGGGTCAGGGAGTGGTCAGGAGAGCATATCCTGACCCTCAGGGATCAGCCCTTCTAACATCCAGCATTCCTACCTTATCCTAGCATGTATTGTGAGGAATACTCCGAAAGGTGTATGGTGTTGTTTAAATACATGGATGTCGTACGAAAAGCTCACATTACTTTTGGTGGAGATGAGGGGGTGCATTATGAGGAGGAATTTCATGCATGACTATTAGAGGATGCTGAAAGAAAATGGAGGGAGCTGGATAATTATGTCTGGCTACACACGATGGCTCCTACTGGTCTGGTACCTACTTTGTTCACTGCAACAGGCACTAGGAAGTGTGCAGCACCTCGGTTACATTTGGATTATACTGGTGTTTTGGTTGTGCTTAACCTTGGTCAGGTTGTCCTGTTCCTTTTTCTTAAGTGAGCACAAGTACTTTAGCACTGGGTCTCTGTGGTAAAGAGTCCTAAGGCCAGCAAAAAAATGTATAAAAATAGGAGTGGTAAAGGCAAAAGGTTTGGGGGTAAGACCACCCAAAGGCTGACGGTTCTAACACAGGTATTGTGACATCACAACTCAACTGAACTAAGTAATTGCAGTAGAGTAGCTACATAATTTTGCGCTGGATCTGCTGGCTCTGACAGGAGACGTGAGTCTAAATTCAACTATAATAAGTTACTGCAAAAGAGTGACTACATGCTTTCCTTATCGTAGTGATTACTGATGTCATAAGTAGACTGTAATTAGAAAATTATTTTCAGGCTTTTATAACTATGTTAAAAGCTACCATGTATGTTATATGGGACAAAGCATCCCCCGGGCAAACATTATAAGAATATTACAAGTCTCCAAGGAGGTCTGTTCTCAAATATATATATATAATATATAGTCACACCATCGCTGTTCCACCACCCTATTGTTTTATTCTGTTTAATAAATGTATGGTCACACTATCACTGCTTAAATACTTGGTGGGAAAATTACTAAAATGTGATGCAATGCAGCATAACAACCAAAGTTGCTGCGCTGAGCCAAATGGAGAGTAAAAACAGCCAAATTCTCCATTTGGCAAATCATAATTTGCATTGGAAAGTGACTATCACTGCAATGTCTTGAGCTTGGTTTGCGTCGCAAGAGTTACAAAGCTGGTGCAACGTGTTAGTAAATCTGGGCCATTGTGTCTTGCTCTTTCTTATGAAGGAGACAGTATGTTTGCAGACATGAATAATAAAAGTTGACTGTGTGGTATGAAATTAAATATACCAAAAAGCAGTTACTAATTTGTTGCCAAAGATATTAGAATCAGTTTAATTTAAGTCAGATTAGAAATGTTAGTACTCAGAATGTGTAGAAACAGTATGAAAAAATCCGTCTTTACTGCAATGGCCTGTAGTGTCCTAGAAATAAACACGTTGGCACAAATATTTTGTTGCTGCTGATCGCTGTTCATTTTACAAACACATTTCAGATGAATGAAAAGCCATTTTCTGTTTTAATTGAACAAACTACAGCTGTGGCCTGCTTTTCACCATGGATGGTCCTTCTGATAGCAGGCTTTATGGCCTCAAAACATAACTTTAGTAACTTATTACCCGTATTACACTTAAGCAACCACATCATTTCACTATTGCAGATAAATTGAGATATCACAAATTAACTGCAACAAAGAAATTAGAGATCGACTTTTATACAGGGGGTGGAGGCTCCCATGCATTACACGATAATATTTAGATCCAGCTGCTGCCAGGAAACCTCACAAGACTCTGTAGAGGAATATTACAAATATATATGAAGTAATCAGTATAGTGCACATTTTTATTATTTACATTTAAGTGACATAAATGGGGCAAATCTTGTGTTGCAAGTTGCTGAGATCATCTTTCTTTCTGCTATGTTGATGAATTAGGCCTCCTGTCCTGATCGGAAGTGAGAGGTGCAAAGTGGTGACCTGTTGGCCCCTGCGTCATCCATGTACCATTTTACGTAATGGAAAAGTGACACAGGACTCTCGTAAATACGCCCCTAAGTCCTTTATCCAGGTTTGAACCTGTTTTTGCATCTGAGCACCACCCTTCACTTGGCCAGTAAACAGGCTAGTGCTAAAAATTTCCTCACTCATTTCGTGATATCCTTAACAATCCCCAATAGTGCCACTGAAGGAGTGGGAGTGATTGCTTAGCTCCCATCTCAGAAAGTGTCTGAAAGACCAGAGCCCTGACGGCTGTCAGGCATTGGCATTCCCATGCCAGATGGAAAAAGTCAGTATGAGGATCCGTGCATCAAACAAACTGGTTTGTTGGGTGTAATACATTCTCTGATAGGATTTAAAGTGTGTCAATCTATGTCTGTTGTTGAAGGATTCTTTGCCAGTTTGTTCCCAGCAATGGTGCCACATCTCCTCTGTCGACTCTCCACCCAAGTCCTGTACCATTTTCCCTTGGCACCGCACTACCAGACTTGTCGCGTCTTGCTTATAGATTCATACAATTCAGTGATCAAGCCTTTAGGGGAAGGAGATGTAAAAAATGCATCCAAGGCCTGAAAGCTTGAAGGTTTGGAGGAAAAGGTTGGAGAACAGGCTTTTATTGTAGGCCTCAGTCTAAAATAGAGGAACACATCAAGCGGGGACATGCCACCCCTGTACTCCAGAGTGATGAAGATGCCATCATCGTACAAGTGTTCCATTTCCCCCATCCGTAGTGCAGTCAACTGCTGGTTCTATAGTTGGTATCGAATTCAGATTCACAAAAAGCAGCAAATTGGATAAGTTCAGAGGGGCTTATTTACAAGCCCCTTGCGCCACTTTTGCTTCATTTTTAACATAAGAAAAGTGATGCAAAAGTGGCGCAAGGGTTTGTAAATCTGCCCCAGAGTCTTTTTTTTTTTTAAGTTTGAAGTTTATTAAGGCATAAAGAAGAAAAGACAGTTCATGAAGAAACAATCAGAAGGTATAGATACAAAAAATCTCTCTCTTACATCAGAACACTATTGATCCAAGAAATAATGTGAGGTAAAAACATTGGAAGTTAAAATTGTAGAAATATGGAGGGTTGGGGAAAAAGAAAACATGAGAATCATACATCATAGAAGTAATAAAAAATAGAAAAGGAAATTAGGATGCATTAATAAAGTTACATATACTAAGATAAAAACATATCACGGTGGTTTTTGAACTTCAACAGTACGTGGTGAAGGATTAGGTGATGGTTTGGCAATTCTAGATAGATATTCGGTGAGGGGAAGCCATAGAAGGTCGCGTTTAATTGCTAGGGAAATAGGGGAGACAAAATTGGTGTCTAAACGGTGGTTGAAACAAACCGCATTCCACCATGCAGAGAAAGAGACATCCTTGGCCTGTTTCCAATGTGATGTAATGTGGTGGAAAGCAATGGCTATCAGGAGATCAAGTAGTTTGTGTTTATGGTGGGGTCCAGAAAGATCAGGGGAAAGGGAGCCTAGGAAAATATGAAGGATGGACAAGGGGAGAGTGAGATTAAAAAGTTTTTGTATTTGAGACCAAACTAATTGCCAGAAAGGAAGAATGGGAGGACATTCAAAAAGCATGTGTTTCAAATCAGCCAAAGGGCAGGGACAGGACCAACAAGTGGGAGAAGTGTCTGGAGAGAAAGAGGATAAGGTTGCGGGAGTGTAGAGCGTTCGGTTATATAGAAAAAATAAGGTTTGGGTAGTATTGGCAGCTCTAGATGTACTTTGAATTTTAGACCAAAGTCTATCCCAAAACATAGGAGGCCAATTTTGAGACAAATCATCCTCCCACGCCAACTCAACTTTAGATTTAGCACGCTCAATAGGTGTTTGAAGGGATTTATACAGAAAAGATGCAGATGGGGATTGATCAAGAGCATTTGAGATGGAAAGGTGAAGTGTAGGAATAGTGTTGGTGGCAGGGAGAGAGGAAATATATTGAGTAAGTGAGGGAAGTAGAGATAAGTATTGTTTGCGAGAAGAGGAGGGTAACGAGAATTGGGTTTGGAGTAAGTGGAATGGGAGCGGGCAAGAGTCAGTAACAAGTTGAGAAACCCATTTTAAACCACGGGAATGCCAGGATTTCCAATAGATTGAACGATTTCGGATTTTAATGAGTTTATTATGCCAAATGGGTTGGGTAGAAGTAGAAGATGCGGAAGGGTAAGTGGATAGTAAGTATGGTTGAAGGAGAGAACGTGTGTGGGAGATGATGGGAGAACAGAGAGAGGTGACGTTAGAGGAAAAGGAGAGAACTTCATTGAATTCATAAGGTTGAAGGAAAGATGATTCAAGTGTTAGCCAAAGTGGAGGATAATACGGAAGATCCGAAGAAATCCAACGTAAGGCTTGTTTTAAGGAGAAGGCATTATGATAAGATTGAAAATTAGGAAATTTTACTCCACCCAAAGATTTTTCCTTCTTTAAAGCAGAGAGGGCTATTCTGGACTTTTTGTTTTTCCATAAAAATTTCAATAAAATAGAATCTATTGATTTGAAATGATGATTGGGGATGCGAATGGGAATCATAGAAATAGTGTATAGAACCAAAGGTGCTAGCATCATTTTTATGGAATCCAGGCGACCCCACCAGGAAAGAAAGAGAGGGTTCCAGCGGTTGATGGAAGAAGTGAGCTTAGTAGAAAGGGATTCAAAGTTAAATTTGAGGGTGTCACAGAGACGAGGGGCAAACCAAACCCCTAGATATTTAATCTTAGAGGGTTGCCAGGAGAATCCAGAGGAGTTAAATAGATGTTTTAGACATAGGGGATTTAGAGGTAGTATTTCACATTTGTCCGTGTTAAGTCTGTATCCAGAGACATTAGAAAAAGCGGAGACTTGGTTTAGGAAGGAAGGAAGGGTTATTTGAGGGTCTGAGCAGTAAAATAAAATATCGTCAGCGTATACCGATAATTTTACTTGTTGTTGTTGAGAACCATATTGAAAACCGGAAATATTTTCGTCGCGTCTAATTTTGGTTAAAAAGGGTTCTAAAGCCAAAATAAACAAAAGGGGAGATAGAGGGCAACCTTGACGAACTCCTCTTTGGAGGGGGAAATAATCAGAAGTGAAGCCGTTAGCAAAAATGGAGGCATGAGGACTAGAGTAAAGTAGAGAGATAAGGGAAATGAATTTAGGTGGGAAACCGAACCAACGAAGAGCCTGGGACATAAAATCCCATCCAATTCTATCAAAAGCCTTCTCGGCATCGAGAGAAATGGCGGCTAGTGGGGAAGGAAGAGAAGAGGCTCTACTCAAAATGTTAAAGAAGACACGAGAATTATCTGATGACAAACGACCTTTAACGAATCCAGATTGTTCCGGACCGATAAGTTCTGGTAGTAAAGGGTCTAATCTAAGAGCTATAATTTTGGCAAAAATTTTATAATCCGTATTGACCAGGGAGATCGGACGATAGTTTTTACATAAAGTATGATCTTTGTCTGGTTTGGGTATTAAACAGATTAATGCTTCTTGGAAGGTCCCCCTAGAGGAACCAGAATCAACAAATGACTGAAATAACAGGAAAAGTTTAGGGAGGAGAAGGGAAGAAAAATGATTATAGAATTCAATGGTGAAACCGTCAGGTCCTGGGGCTTTCCCTTTACGTAGGATTGAGACGGCATGAGAGATTTCAGAGGGGGAAATATCTAAGTTCAGCGTTTGAAAATCTACATGTGAAGATTGCGGGGAAGGAAGATCTCGAAAATAAGCAAGAAGGTCATCAGGATCAGGGATAGATTCAGGAGTGTATAGAGTCTGGTAGAAAGAGACAAATTGAGCTAATATATCTTTATCTTTGAAGAGGGAAATACCAGATGGACCCTGTAACGATTCGATCTTTGTTTTCTCTTTGCGTATTTTAAGATAAGTAGCTAGAAGCTTGCCCATTTTGTTTTGTCCTCCATAATAACGGGAATTACACTTAAGGAGAGAATTTGAAGCTGCGTTAGTGGTAAATTTATTGAACTCAATTTTGGCTGATATAAGGTCGCGAAAAGAGGATTCAGAGGAAGAGTTATAGTATGTGTATTCAAGTTTCTTTATTTTATCTAATAGTTGAGTTGATTTGGTGACTGATTGTTTTTTCTTTTGAGAAACAAAGTCAATGATAAAACCTCTAGCAGCTGCTTTGAAGGAATCCCACACCGTGACAAAGGAAGATCCAGGAAGATGATTTAGTGTAAAGAATTCAGAGGTGAAAGCTGTAAATTTAGTGGAAAATATGGGGTCTAGGAGTAAAGAATTATTAAATCTCCAACGCCCTGAATGAGGAGAGAAGGGAATAAGGTCAATGTCAACAAAAACGGGGGCATGATCTGAGATTAAAATGGAACCGATGTCTGATTGAGTGGCTAATTGTGCTAAGGGTTTGCTAAGGAAAAGGTAATCAATTCGAGATTGGGAGTGATGGGTGGGGGAATAGAACGTGTATTCTTTAAGGTCAGGGTTACATAGTCTCCAAATGTCTACTAAAGCATAATTTCGAATAGAAGTAATAAACTGGGAGTGCATTTTGGAGGGAATAAATTTAACCTTGGAATTCCTGTCAAGAAAGGGGTCTAGAACTTGATTGCAATCACCACCAAAAATAACATATTTCTCATTAATGGTAACTAATTTATCAGAAATAGCTGGCCAAAATAATTTATCAATACCTGTAGGAGCGTAAACATTAAAAATAACGATAGGAATTTTATCAATAAGAAGATTAGTAATAACCCAACGACCATTGTCATCATTTTCATGGGATACAACTGAAACATTTAACTTTTTATGACATAAAATAACAGTGCCATTTTTCTTACCCAAAGCAGGAGAATGAAAAACATGCCCCACCCAGCAACGTTTAAGTTTGCTAGCCTCCTTGTCTGAAAGGTGGGACTCTTGGAGGAGAGCAACATCAGCTTTGAGCCGCGTCAAGTGGGTTAAGACACGTTGACGTTTAATGGGGTTATTTAACCCCTTAACATTCCAAGTAACTACTCGGAATTTGAAAGTTCAGTAGAATGATATGAAAGAAGATATATTGAAGAGTGAATAGGAAAAGGAAGATAATAGTAATAAGAATGCAAGAAACCAGAAGTGTGAAAGGAGAAGATCAAAAGTGAATAAAGAGAGTATAGTGAAGAGATAGAAGAGAAAGAGTTGAAGAAAGGGATAGAGAAAGAGAACAGTAGAAAATAGAGAATAAAGCAAGTAGAGAGTAGTAATATCATAACAGATAAAAGAGATCAAAAAGAACTGAGGGATGACGACGCCAGAAGAAGACGACATCAACAACGGAGACTCACATCGTCGAACATCTGAGGAACCAGCGAAGAAACGAAATGGATGGGAGTACGGATACACCGGGATGGAGAAACACGGGGAAAAGGATCTGTGAAAAGGTAAAAAAGAGTAGAAAGAACATTAGAAATACACATGGTATATGAAACAAAAAATAGCACTAGAACATTATATAAATGAGGTAAGATATACATGGGTGGAGGACACTGAGTCATACACAGGGATCAGTAACAAAGAATGGTAGGGAAACGTAGAAGCAGACAAATGAGGGAACTCGTCAATAATAGACATGACAAAACAAAACGGTTAGACGGGTCTGGCAGTGTCCATGTTCTCGGTTTCATGGCGACGCAGGAACTCTTCAAGGACGAGTGGATCTTCAAAGGTAGTTGTTCTTTCTTTGTAGGTCACCTTGAAGAGGCAAGGATGTAGTAGTCCATATCTGGCGCCAAGGGCTCTCAAACGCGGTCTCAAATCCAGGAACTGCTTCCGACGGTCAGCTGTGACTTTAGCAACATCTTGAGAGAGGTATAGCCTGCGGCCCTCCCACATAACTTGTTTTTTAACCTTCACTGCCGAAAGTACTTGGAGGAGATCCGTGTATTGAAGGAACAGCATGATGACTCCGCGAGGCTTATTGGAAACTTTCGGGCCAAGTCTGTGTGCACGCTGAATATTTAGAGAGGTGGAAGAAGGAAGGTCCAAGATTTTTGGCAAAAAGGTTTGGAAGAAAGCTGTTGGGTTGGATCCTTCTGTAAGTTCCGGAAGATTATAAAGACGAAGGTTGTTCCTCCGGTTGCGATTTTCCAACTCCTCCGCCTGTCGTTTTAGGAGAGAGACATCTTTTTCTAAGAGCGAGATTTTTGCACATGAGGTATGGAGAGTCTCTGTAGATTGTTCTACCAAAAGAACCCTTGATTCCAGCGTAGACCACTTGTCATGGAGAAATTGTAAGGTTTTAGTGGTTTCGGCCATGAAGGGTTTTAGTGCACGGAGTTCCTCTAGTATAAGATCCATTGAGGCAGAGTGTGATGAGGAGCCTGGAGAAGGAGGGTCTTTCTTCAAACGCTTCGTTGAACCAGGTTGTAGAAGTTTACTGGGTGGAGTAGCTTTGGGAATTGCGCCGTGAGCGGCGTTTGGTTTGAGGAGAGCAGGTTCCTCCATGGTAGGCGCCGTAGAGTCCGAGTCTGAAGAAACTTGTGGTTTGGTTTTGGAAGCTGTAAGTTTAAGGGTGCGGAGCTTCCCCATAAATGGCAAGAGACGGAAGAGCAAAGACTCCACAAAATAAGGAAGAGGAGGCTGTGTTAAATGTGCAGTAGGAGGTACGCTTTATGAAGAAAAATTATGAAAAGCGTATGTAACTGCAACGAGGAGTGAGGAGAAGCGACCCCTCGGCAATTACAAAACAACTATCAGTTCCTCAGATAGGACTAGCCATAATGCTGTGTAAAGATAATTTTCACCACATGACCTCAAATTGCAAAAGGAAACATTGAAATCAGCTTAATAGGATTAAGAGTCTGCATACAGAATAGCGTGCTGCCCATGTGTGGGGAGAAATGCTTGAGGCATGAGGAATAATGCTGAGGAAGGCAGAGATACAAAAGCGGTAATGCTGTATAGGAAACCGCTAAAACAAAAGTCACATATCAAGAGGTTTGTTGCAGAAGCTGAGTCCGCTAAAGCATGGAGCCAATGCGTGAGTTTACCGTGCTACTCACGTTGAGTCAGAGGAGCGGCGCTCGATGACTTGGAATTCCGCTGAGGTACGGAGGAAAATGGCGGCCGCCGAGTGGTGAGACGCGTCACTGGCGAAAACTGCGCATACCGCCAGAACAGAGGAGAGCAGGATAGAGTATTCCTCTCACCTCACGTTCCGACGGCGAAATCAATCATTTGCGCATCCGCGGGTCTGGTAGAGACGAAGAAAGTCGCCGGTTCCCGTGAACGACCGGCGGAGCTCCGCAGTTAAGCCGCCATCTTGAGCGGCGTTCAAGCCACGCCCCCCTGCCCCAGAGTCTTAACGCTGATGATTTTTGCCAGTGTTTATCAGGCATAGAACGTGGTACCCATTGTATTGCACTGTTTGAGGACTAAGAAGAAGTGCGGGCCCAGGAAGGCACAGCCGGTCCCTATAGGGGACAGCAATGAAAGCACCCCCAGGGTGGAGGATGTCAAGTAGAGGACAGCCAGAAGCCGGCAAAATCCTTCTGCACAGCATTGGCCTGTGGGGTTCAAAATAACCAATCTAGTGGCAGGAGGAATGGTGGGCACACAATAAAAGGCAGCGGAGGGTAGTAGCAGATGATCAAGGATGCGATTGTTGCATGGTTGCCGCGCTTGTTGCCCTCTGCTGCATTCCAGGCATCAAAATCTTTCGAGGATCACCAGCATTGCAAGGAATGGTTAAGGCAGAATCCCGCACCACCGATCACTGCTCCTACTGGCAACAAACTGTCCGGTGGATTCCTTGTTTTTAGGTTAAGCCTAGAGCCAGCGCGAATGCGCTGCTCAGGGAGACTTTTTGTAGTGGAGTATGAAATAGAAGCCCTACCCACTCTCTGCCCATATTTGCCATTGGCTTCTGTCTTTGTCCGTTCTAAATGCTGGCTTCTGGTTCATAAACAGGCTTGTTAGTCCCTCCTTAGTACCGCCTTGTCTTCATTGTCACCTTCCATGGCGACCTTTTAATTTGGTTGTTACACGGTACCTGTTATTTAGTCTTTAAGCACTATTTTCTTTATCCAGTTTCTTTTAATGCAGGTATGACATGCTTTGGGGCCTTCTTTACAACCCTGCCCTCCCTCCCATTGCCGGTGACTTCTTTACCTATCCCGTTGTCTGTGCCTTCTTTACCCCCTTTCCCTCCGTCCCCTTGTCGTGCCTTCTTTACCCCTCTGCGCTCCCTCCCTTTGTCCGTGCCTTCTTTACCCCCGCCCTCCCATTGTCTGTGCCTTCATTAACCCCCCTGTGCACCCTCCGGTTGTCCTTGCCTTCTCTCCCCCCCCCCCCACATGGCCAGGTACGGCAGAGTCCCCCTCCTCCCTTAACTCCCGCCCTTGGGGAGTGGCCACATTTCCCGGTGCTCAAGCTGCTCACCGCCCATCTTCCCCCAAGGCAAACAACTTCATAAATACCAATTTTTGATTAAGGGTCGTAAACCCTGGACGTATTCATTACATAACAATAATCAAACATTACTATATTTACATCATATAAAAAATACGCAGAAAGTCCGTTCTGTTACGTTGATAGGTACAGTATGTAATTTGGCTAACCTTAACATGTTTCTAATACATAGCCATTCCTATCCTAAGCTAATCATTCAATAACATAATATTATCTTGCTGGATATCCCTGTTTGAGCTTATGGCAAGGTCAAAGACTGGCCCCAGATCCTGATCAAGCTATGTCCCAAACTCCTACCGGAGTGACCTTGTGCATGGGGCCCCATTTACTGGAAGGATACCTCACACCCCGGGCACCCCCTACGCACTGAAGACAATCTCCATAAGGGGCCCATGCAGTTATGCGCAGATCACTTGCACCCTTGTGCACGTGTGGGGTGGCCATGCAGCCTACCAGAAGCGTAACTCCTCTCCCCCGCACCCTTCCAGCCTACCAGTTGTAACCACCCCTGGAGTTCCATGAGAGACCATCTGTCCGCCCCTAGGGCGTCCTCATTTTACAATGGCGATGCCCACTAAGGACCATAAAACTATGCTCAGAAATCATGACCATACTGCTGACCAAGGAATAGCATCTCTAAACACGACAAATTTAACTCCTAAAATGAAAACCTGTTAATGACAAAATATTATCAAACATAACAAAACATATAACAAAACATTCTTCAACAACTTCTGCTTTAGGGGATGGTGGGTGGGTGAATTTGTTGGGACCTCTGAACTAGGTCCTGGCGTGTGATCTGCTGTGGAACAGCAAGGAAAGAGAACATCCCCGCCGCTCCACAGACTTTTAAACCCCCTCAGCGCCGGCAGCCGGTTCTGACCAGCTTTGCCGGCGTAAGGACGACGTGTGACCCGGAAGCAATTCCTACTGCTTCCAGGTCGTGGGCCGCCCGCCAATCAGGAAAGGGCAATGGAGGCGAGAGATACTGCGTCACGGCTGTGCGCGGCGCCATAAGCGCAACATGTCTAAGTCCGTCCCCGCCTTCGGCATATGGCCAGGTACAGCCAAGTACCCCTCCTCCCTTAACTCCCACCCTTGGGGCGTGGCCACATTTTCCCAGTGCCCAAGGTGCTCATCGCCCATCTTCCCCCAAGGCAAACAACTTCATAAAAATTAATTTGGATAAAGGGTCGTAAACCCCGGCCATATTTATTACATAACAATAATCAAACATTACCATATCTAATTATATACACAATGCGAAGAAAATCTGTTCCGTTACATTGATAGGTACAGTATGGCTAACCTTAACATGTTTCTAATACATAGCCATTCCTATCCTAAGCTAATCATTCAATAACATAATATTATCTTTCTCACACCCCGGGTACCCCCTATGCCCTGAAGACTAGCTCCATAGGGGCCGTGCAGTTATGCGCAGATTACTTGCGCCCTTGTGCGCGTGTGAGGCGGCCAACTAGCCTACCGGAAGCGTAACTCCTCTCCCCCACACACTTCCAGCCTACCCGCTGTAACTGCCCCTGGAGTTCCATGAGAGACCTTCTGTCCCCCCCTCGGGCATCCCCATTTTACAATGGTGATGCTCGCTAAGGACTGTAAAACTATGCTCACCAATCATGACCTTTACTGCCACAGGCCAGTATAGTTGCCCGACTATCTGGCCTCCCCCTCTGCCCCTCTGAAGGTCATGCTCCGTTCTGTGTTCCTACTAACCAGGCAAGAAGGTTTTCCATGAACAGCTCATTATCCAGCTTAGAGAGGTGCACGCCATCCTGTAGGAAAAACGTCTCCCCTACCTAATGCACCCATGTGCTATCATCTGCAATTTTGGGGATCTGAATAGTCTATCAATCCTGTTATTGATTCTTTTAACTGAATGGGTCAAGGCCCACACGGACTCCCCCCTCCACCAAAATCTTGGAATCATATGTGACCATACCAGTATAGCCCCAGGGCATCTTTTGGCCAACCATCCCACTTCTGTGATCAATGTTTCCACTAACCTCCTTCCACCCAGATGTATCAGGTTGTTCCCCCTCAGGTGCAGAATAAAGACTTTAGGTGGAGTCCTCTCCCGGTCCAGCAGACCTACCACCAAATCCCTGAATTGGCCAAAGCGGAGGCCCCTCTGTCCATGAAAAGAGAACCTAAAACCAGCCTGCCTTGCTCTAATCATGTAATTGCCTGTAAGAAAAAAGTGTTGCAACCTTTTCACATAAGAGTGGCCAATGACCCATACGTCGTTTGCTCCATGTTACCAGGCGGGTACCTGGTCCACCGTAGATGCTGACAGAGGACGAGCCGCTGCAAGTTTCCCTCCCGGGTGACAGGATGTATAAATTGCAATTCAAACCAGAAGAAAACAACGTCAGTGAAACTTCCAACCCCTAGAGCATATGCCGCCGCACATAGCACTTGTAACTATTAGAGGACCACCTACCGATCCTCTGCACCTCGCTGCTAGCAAAACCTCTAGCCGCTGCTTTGGTGGCGGCCCCTATCCTGAAAGAGTAGGTCTCGAAACTGCTTAGATCTAAACCAGTTTTTTGTATGGCCAAGCCCATGACCCTTCTGAACTGAAATCTAGTGAGAGGGATACCATTCCTATGAATTAATAAAGGTCCCCCCACGCATTTAGGCATGTGTTCCAGGAATGCCTCCAGCCTGGTGATGGGGCAGCAAGCTCTCCCCTGTGCCCTTCGCAGCACCACCCCTTCCCCGCTAGCCTCCTGATCAGTCTTGGACCTGGGGATTGATATGAATAAGGAGTCTTCTTGAACTTTCACATGGATAAACTGAAGCCCACCCTGCCAGTCCTGTTTATTCTTTGCCACCAGTTCCTCAATCCTGGAAGCGCCGTAAAATGCCAGCGAAAAGGCGGCTCTAAACAATAGTGTTTCGGTTTCTGTGTTGCAAACCTGACTAAGCACCTCCAATAAGGGGGCCAAAGTGTTAACCACTATTGGTCACCTTGCATCCAGCTGTGAACCTTGCAAACACTGCCACCCTTTTAACGCTTACACACCATAAATGTACTACTGGGATCCCTTCTGCCCGACACTTTAGCAAAAAAGGAGACAGCCGCTACGTGTCGCCGTGCAGATGCCACTGAGTGCCCCTCATCTCTCATTGCTCTCAGGTAGGAGATGCCACCCATTCAGTACCTAGTATGGCGCCAAACCCCTCGCTACCTGCTGCATCTGTCATCAAGCCAATCTCTGTACTGGGTTTGGGAGGGCCAGGCCACAGTACCTTACCATTGAAGTCACGCAGGAATGACATCCAAATCCTCATATCCTGCTTGATCTCGCTGGATAACCTGGTGTGGTGGTGTTTTTCCTTGAGTCCTGACATGGCCTGTGCTATGGAGCATGAGAATGGTTGTGCCATTGGAATGACCTTCAGTGCGAAGCTTAACTGTCCCACTGATTGTTGAAGCTGATGCAATGTAACCTTCTCCTTTGCCAAGCATTATTGCAAAGCTGACCTGAAACGTGTGATCTTTTCATTGGGCAGACCTGAGAGACCTTGAACAGAATCCAACTTTATCCCCAGGACTTCTATCACAGTGGATGGTCCCACAGTTTTACCTGGCACCAGGGGTACCCCAAAATCCTGCATGAGCGCAGAGAATTTCCGTAGCACCCAGCCACAGTCCGGAGAGCCTGGAGCTCCCAGAAAGAGGAAGTCATCTAGGTAATGCAAAACGTGGTGGTGCACTGTCACCTGCCTGAAAACCCACTCTTAGAAGGAACTGAACTTCTCAAAGTAAGCTCAAGAAACAGAGCACTCCATAAGCATCCATTTATCCATGTAAAACTTTCCCTGGAATTGGAAACCCAGCAGATGGAAATCTAGAGGTTGGACAGGCAACAGGTGAAAAGCTGACTCGATGTCTGACTGTGCCAAAAGGGCACCAGGGCCCAGTCCTCTGAGCATCTAAACACCCTGATCAAAAGAAGAGTACCTGACTGTGCACAGTTCTCCATCAATGGCGTTGTTCAACCACTGGCCCCTCGGAGCTGAAAGATTATGAATCAACCTGAACTCACCCAGCTCTTTTTTGGGGACCACCCCCAGTGGGGGGCAAACAAATCCGTCCACCAGAATGCTGTCAAATGGACCTGCTACTCTGCCCAGGCGCAATTCCTTTTGAATTTTTGTTGACGCCACCCCAGGATTAGCCCTCACCGATAGCTGATTCTGGCATTGTGACACCCCTATGTAGTCAGGTGCAGGGATTCTGAAGCCATCTCTGAAACCTTCCAATAAAATTCTAGCTGACGTGGAGCAATTGTACCTGTTCAACCATGGGTTCAAAGCACTGGTTATTATGGGGGATCGGGCATTCGTGAGGGAAAATCAATCATTTTTGCTTCTTACCCCCTCTAGCTTTTGATTTTTTAAAACACTTGGACTCAAGGTGTGGGAGTTGTTAACACAAAAGTAACATGAATGCTTGAAATTACCAGTGCCTGCTTCCCTGGTCCACGTACGCCTATTTAAGTCCCAGCATGCCCCCTTTTTTCCCCCACCACCCCTGAGGTAACAGGGGGTCCTGACCGAAAGGACTGGCCATTTGGGCTGTTCTGCTATCCATGCCCCAAGTGGTCTAATCACAAAATCATGTCAATCAGGTCCCAAGTAAGGGCAGGGTCATTAGCCTTTGCTCTCCTAAAGTGCTTATCGTATTCCTTCCATCCGATACCACAATACTTTTCGTGAGCGCCCGCGATCCTACTCTGGTAGCATGCCATTTCCGCACCCAAGCCCGGAAAGTGCTCTGACATGACTGCCATGTAAATTGAGAAACCCCTGATCCAGTTAACCAAAGACTCTTCACCCCTATATTTTTGCAAACGATTCGCCCAATCCCTTGTGTGCATTCACTCTATTTTTTTTTTTTAGGCCTCCTCCCTTTCAGTCTCATCTAACAACAAGGAAAACATGTTCACACAACTTCCCTTCCAAATTTTTTCTTTCATCTCTTGTGACACATGTCTCACCAACTTTTCCCTGGACGAGCGCACTTCGCCTAAGTCTAACACTGGCAAGGTCCGCAGCGTACCTGTTCCAGCTGCTTCCACTGATTTCTCCTTTCCTGTGTCCAATGGTGTGCTTAATGCTCACGGTTCTTTTCTGTTCCCTGCAGGAGCTACTCCACCTGTCGCTGCCCCACCTGCCAGAACTGACTGCCCCTCACTAGGCTTCCCACCCGCAGACTGCACCACCATGCTCGCTGCTTTCTCCAGTGCAAACTGCCCACCACCCAACCCCCCTGCTGCTGGGGTCCAAGTACCTGACTTCTCCAACCATGGCAGAACTGCTGCCACGCGTTTGCCACTAAATCAGGCTGCCTTGGGGTGCCCCCTGACGGCCCACCTGGGGCTGGAGGATTTGTATCAGACGTCCCTGGTTGGCTTCCTGCTGGGCCTCCCACCATAGGGGTAACTGGTGCCTGAAGCGGGGCGGCAGCACCTGACACCCCTGGTAAAGTACACATCGGAGGAGAGGTACCCTCTGCACATGGCTGACCACCCCCATCAGTAGCCTGTGGACGCAGGGGGAATGTTGCCTTAGGGGCTGCCCCGGTTCGCCTGGGACTGGCTTCTGCCCCATCCCGCCCATCTACCTTGTTCCTCAATTCCGCTATAGCTTGACCCATGTCCTCCATTTTCTGCATCACGGACTACATAAACTTGTCCATGCGTGGGCGCTATTCACTTCGCTTGGCCTTAAGAGCCATGGTACCACCTCAAGGAGAAACCCACCAGAAACTCACAATTGCACAGCCACTCTATAGAGCGCTTAGTAACCCCCAGGGAGCTTACACCTCTCAAAACCACAACTAGATTATCTAAATAATATGCGTTAAAGCTTTGCCACCTAGTACACCCAGCTTGCAAGCCCCCTCTGCTACAGAACCCCTTCACCTGAGGAATCCTGTGGATTGCCTGTGTGCCCGGGCGCCCAAAAAACACCAGCTGGAGCCACCACCGCATACCACCATGTGGGACCGGCGTGTAATCTCAGCCTGCGTGGCCCCGAGCTGGCTAAACAGGGCGCCCTGAGCAAGGGGCTGCTCACAAATGGTGTCCTGCTGTAGTTAGGACTCTGTAGGCTCCCCCAGCATTCCCAGCACCAAGCGATACCCCCAACAGCTACTCCAACTCCGAGTTACAACCTGCAGGGGAAAACAAAGGAGAAGAAAAGGTGGGGGAAACGAGACAAGAGCTCCTGCTCCTGGCGGTCTCGTGGCAACCTGCAGGGAAAACAAAAGGAAAATCTGGAATTCATTGGTGTGGTGTGCGCTCTAGTCTACGAGCGTGAACGCGATGACGCGTCACGCCGTAGATGAGCGCGGAAGGCGCACGCATGCGCAGAACGGACTTTTGGTGAAGGCGCGAACGGGGAATTGGCAGTTAGCGACCGGAGCTCTCCCTGTTAAGACGCTCGGCGCTTTATGCTTGAGATAACTTTGTTTACTTGTAATAAAATAGTTCTTCACCTACACCGGCTCAAGTGTACATTGTGGGGGCAAGGAAGGAACATTATATTGGCGACGAGGCTGGGACGTGAACACCACCGAGCACAGTGGAAAGAAGCACCACCCCCACCAGCCTACACCAGCCAGTAGGAAGAACAGCAACCAGCACCAGCACAAGCGTAAAGCGTGGCAGCAGCGCAACAGCAGGACGTGCCAAGACTCCGGCCACAAGGCACCAGGTCAGTGCTGCCCTAGGGACAAAAGCCTATAACCCAGCACCCTGGCAACCAAGGGCACCGCCCCACAACCAGAGGAGGGGGTGCAAACAGACGACCCCACGCAGGAAATAAGAGATAATACCCCAGGCAGTCCCAGAGGTCAAAGTGACACGGCAGAGAGCGCAGGAGCACCCAGCGTGCCTGACCAAGCCAGAGCCCAAGCAGTAGAGCACAGAGGTGAAGCCAAGATGGCGAACCAAGCTTCAGCCTTGATGGCCCCCATCCCATTCCTGCCCAGACCAGGGGAACCCCAGTTAAAATGGGAGGATTGGAGAGAATATTTTAAGAATTACATAGAGGCACGTGAGGACGACAATGGAGAGGAATACACACCAGAGAGGAAAAAGAGACTGTTACTCCACAATCTAGGCCCGGAGGGGGTGAGAGTGTTCGCAAACATTGTGCCCAAAGAAAGGGGTGCAACAGAGATGGACGTCTTCAAAAATGCGTTAGATGACCTGGACAACCACTTCCGCCCCGCAGTGTGTGTCTCAATAGACCGCTATAATTTCCAACAAAGGAAGCAAGAGGCGGGCGAGTCAATAGATGACTACGTGGCGGCGCTCCGACGTCTGGCCATCACATGCCGATATGGGCCGCTACAGGAGGAGTATATTAAAGACCAGATAGTCATGCATACCACCAACAGGGCTGTCCAGGACAAACTATGGTCACAGAATGAGACCTCACTCAAGGAAGTCATAGCGATGGTCAAAAAGGCAGAAATGTCCAAACGCTGCGCAGAAGCAGCCAAAAGAGAAAGCACACAAAGGCAGATGATTAACAAGATAGACGAGGCCTCTACATCCTACAGACAAAAAGGATTGCAGGGAGAACAGAGGAAGGAGTCCAGATGGACCGGGAAACAGACAGGCCGCCCCAGCTCAGACAGCAAATTCTCTTGCTATAGATGTGGCAGCGCAGCGCACTCGGCTCAGGATAAACGCTGTCCGGCGTTTCGCGCCAGATGCGCGTTCTGCGGCCTGGTCGGCCATTTTGAAAAAGTATGCCGCAAGAAGGGGGTGAGGACCACCGTCAAGTGTGTGGAACCAGCGGCGTTGGGAGCAAGTGAGGAAGAAGACCTAGAAGACGGTGAAACGGTACTGTGTATTGAGGATCAAGTGTTGGAGGTGACAGGGAAACGCAGAGATAAGCCCCGCACGGACATGCACATAGGAGGTGTGAAAGTACATGTGGCCGTCGACTCAGGTTCACCCTGGACCATAGTACAAAGATCCATATGGGAGGAAGATTTTGCACCAGTTGTTGGGCCAGACTTATGGCCGCCAGACATCAGGCCCATCTCATACACGGAGAACGCCATTCCCTTGGTGGGCTGCCGAGACTTCGAGTTTGCATTTAGGGGGAGGTCAGCCACCTGCACATTGTATGTAGCAGAAAAGGGCCCATCGGTACTTGGATGGAGAGACGCAGGGGATCTGGGGATCATACTCAATCCCGGTGGGAAAGAACAGATACTCCTAACGGATGAGTGGCCCCTCACGAAAGAAGATGATTGGAGATCGGCCTACCCCAAGGTATTTGAAGGAACAGTGGGAAAACTAGACAAATTTGTCCACAAGATGGTCCTCAAGGAGGGAGCAATACCGGTGACGCACAAAGTCAGGAACATCCCCATATCCACCAGCGAAGCTGTTCAACAGGAGCTGCAGAGACTGGAGGACCAAGGCATCATTGAGCCAGTGGACAGTGCGGAGTGGTTGTCCCCCTTGGTGGTGGTCAAGAAGCCGAATGGGAAAGTTCGTCTCTGCGTGGACCTTCGGGAGCTCAACAAATGCCTCATTGTGGAGAAGTTTCCCCTTCCCAACATTGAGGAAATGTTGGCAAGAACAAAAGGCATCTCCCATTTCTCCACCATAGATCTCACGTCTGCATACCATCAGATTGAGCTGCATCCCACGAGTAGAAAGTACACCTCCTTCATCACACCCTTCGGGTGTTATCAATTCCGCAGGATGCCCTTTGGGCTGGCATCCGCAGCGGCTGTATTTCAAAAATTGATGCATCGGTTGTTTAAGGATATATCGGGAGTTCAGTACTTCCAGGATAACATCCTGGTGATGGGCTCCACCAAAAGGGACCATGACAGCAAACTAACCAGAGTCCTTGAGGTGTTACAAAACAGAGGCTTAACAGCGGAATGGAGCAAATGTAAAATAGGGATGCCCTCAGTCACATATCTGGGACACGAAATTGGGACACATGGTATATCCCCTAAGGAACAGAACGTAAGGGCCATCAAGGATGCTAAAGCCCCGAGTACCAAGGAGGAAGTGCGGTCATTCCTCGGAATGGCCGAGTATTATAGTAAGTTCGTGAGACACTTTGCCACCAAAATGTACAGAATGCGACAGCTCATCAGAGACAAGGTGAAGTTTGAATGGGACATGGAAGCGCAAAAGGAATTTGAGATGGTAAAGGACTGCATCAGCCAAGCTGTTCCCTTGCAAGGGTTCGTCTCCGAAGGCAATACAGTAGTGACGACGGATGCAAGTGACAAAGGCCTAGGGGCGGTGCTGGCACAAGAGAGGGAGGATGGATCTGTGGAGACCATCAGCTTTGCTTCACGTGCTCTCTCCCCGACGGAACAAAGGTACAGTGTCATCGAAAAGGAAATGCTGGCAGTCACTTGGGCCATGGGCAAATTTAGACAGTTCATCTGGGGAACCAGGTTCAAGCTCCAAACGGATCACAAGCCCCTGGTCAAGGTATTGACGTCTTCGGGCCATGAAACGGCGACACCCAGAATTGCAAAAATGACATTAAAACTACTAGATTACACGTATGACGTCGAGTATTTGCCAGGTACGCGAAACAGGGTGGCGGATTATCTCAGCCGAGCTTCGGCAATGGAGGAAGCGCCGGAAGTGGTCACGGACAAAGAGGAGATGGTAGCCAGCATGGAAGACCATGAGGTGACGATTAGTCGTCAAGAATGGGCGGATGCTTATGAACAAGACGCGGAGAAAGTGGAGATAAAGAGACACCTTACGTCTGGATGGCCGGACAAGAAGAAACTCACAGAAGGGGTACGGAAGTTCTACGAGATGAGAGAAGAACTGTCCTTGAGCGACTCAGGAGTCTTTCTATACAGAGGAGAAAGGGTAGTACCACCGGAAATTCTGATACCCAGATTATTGAAACAGCTACACGAAGGACATCTGGGCATTGTAAAGACTAAGGCACGAGTCAAGCAAATGTATTGGTGGCCAGGCATGGATGCCCAGATAGAAAGGCAAGTAAGAGAGTGTGGACAGTGCCAAGGAGCGGACAAAATACTTCGACCTTTCAGACCAGCCTTGGGAAAGTTCGACACCCCTCAAAACCCCTGGGAGAATGTGGCCATTGACATACTAGGGCCCGTCCTGGATAGCAGAGGAGTGAACAAGTACCTGTGCGTAGTCATTGATAAGTATTCGAAATGGCCTGAAGTCGACATACAGGAATCCATGGACACAGACACTGTGCTGAGGTTTTTGACGTCGTTGTTCTTAAGAGAAGGAATACCAAAATCCATACTCAGTGATAACGGACTGCAGTTTGTCTCGGACAAATGGAGGCGATTCATGAAGAGGAATGGGATTGAGTCGAAACACACAGCCATCTACCACCCAGCGTGCAACGGCCAAGCAGAACGGTTCAACCGTGTGCTGATGGGCTCCATTCAAGCAGCCATCTCGCAAGGAAAAGACTGGGAGACCGAGGTAATGAGCATGCTATGGGCGTACAGGATCACCCCCACGGTGGTGGGGTACAGTCCCTTCCAAGTGCTGAGAGGCCGCCTCCCATTCACCAGGGACAACGTGGTGTGGAGGGAGAAGACCATCACCAGCAAGTGGTCCCCGGCTGTGGTCCAGCACAACTTGGAGAAGGCCCAGAAGATTTATGCGGCCTATTATGACAAACGACACAACACGAAGGAAACAGAGCTGGAAGAAGGAGAATGGGTCAGGGTCAAGTTGCCCATACTACAAAAGAAAGGAGAAAGCAAGTATAGTCAACCCTTGCAGGTCAAGGAGGTGCGAGGCAGGGCAGCTCTCCTCAGCGACGGCAAGGTATGGTCACAAGACCGCATGGCCAAAGTCAACAAGATTGTAACGTGGCCCCTATCGGTGAAGGAGGAGATACAGGAGGGGTCCGTTGAAATGAAGCTTCCTGTTAGGCAGGGTGCTAATGGCCTGTTGGAAGGAGTAGGTGAGGACAGAGAAATGGAAACCCCTACCACAGAGTCGACCTACGAAGATGATACACAGGCCAGCGAAGAACAGGGAGAGGATCAGAGTGAAGGCGAGAGATTACGGGGAGAGAGAGAGAAGGAGGAAGAGATACCGGTAAGGTGCACACGCAGCGGCAGAGCAGTTAAGGTGCCTTCCAGATATAGAGACTTTGAAATGAGTGGACACTAGAACTGAGACTGGCAGGGCAAATCGTGTTAAGGTTAAAGGGGGGAGATATGTGGTGTGCGCTCTAGTCTACGAGCGTGAACGCGATGACGCGTCACGCCGTAGATGAGAGCGGAAGGCGCACGCATGCGCAGAACGGACTTTTGGTGAAGGCGCGAACGGGGAATTGGCAGTTAGCGACCGGAGCTCTCCCTGTTAAGACGCTCGGCGCTTTATGCTTGAGATAACTTTGTTTACTTGTAATAAAATAGTTCTTCACCTACACCGGCTCAAGTGTACATTGTGGGGGCAAGGAAGGAACATTATAATTGGGACCTTCGAACGAGGTCCTGGTGTGTGATCTGTTGTGGAGCGGCAAGGAAAGAGGGCGTCCCTGCCGCTCCACAGCCTTTGAAACCCCCTCAGTGCCGGCAGCCGGTTCTGACCAACTTTGCCTGCTGCGGGGGACCGGCACGACTGCCATAAGCGCAGCGTGTCCGAGTCCGTCCCTGCCTTCGGCATCACCTCCCTCCCGTTGTCCGTGATGCGTGCCATTCGCAATGCAGTAGGTCTCTCATTTACCTGAGTTTGAGCTATTGGTATTGTGAATGACAATGACTTTTATTTATGTTTTAGTTTTTAAAACATAAATAAAATGCATTGTCATTTACTATGCAGAAGGATAAACGCGCCTAAATTCGAGACCTATTGCATTGCAAATGCTTGTTCTCTTTGTGATTTTTAGGTCTCGCCTGTCGATGCGCATGCGCATCGAGCAAGCGAGACTATAGGGGCTCATCTACTCTTTATCTAACTTGCAAGGAATCGTGGCGATTCCTTGCAGTGCCCGTGACTTTTAAGCTCAATGCGCATGTGCATTGAGCTTAAAAGCGCGTGCACAGCCGCCCGCATTCCTCCGACACCTTTGAAGTGAAGCTTAGCTTCACTTCAAAGGCCCGGCTTCTTCACACCCACATGCCGCTCTGCCCCGCTCCGCCCCCTCCCCTGAGTCATCCTGCCTGCCCCTTCCCGCCGTGTCGCATTTCTCCTCCCCCCTCCCCTCTCCCCTCTCTTCCCTCCGTCTTGTTTTCTTTGATGCTGGTATTTCCATATCTGGCAGCTTCCTGCCCTCACCCCACGCACGCTGTTTATTTATTTATATTTAATATGCAGGAGATCTCAGTTTATTTAATTTATAATTAATGATGCCGCCCACGCTGAGGCTCGAACCCTGTTCTCCTTCTCCAAAGTCGGCATCGTTATATGTTGAGCCACCTCTTCGCACCGTTTGTTTGTGCTGACTTTCTTGCTCTGCCGCTGCTGGCAGCGGCATTGCGCTTGGAGGGAACATGTAATTGACCCGTCTCGCTTCTTTTCATTTGAATTTTTTTTACATTGTCTCCTTCCTTCCGCCCCTCGCAGTTTGTTTTCCTTGCACCGTCCCTTCTTACAGTCCCTTTAACCATTTTGGTGTTGCTCAGCCCCAACTAGCATGTTATTGTCAAGCCTCCAAATATGCAGCACAAACACGACGTACAAAGAGATTAACGTGTTGCCTGGAGCACATTTCGGGAATAACATTAAATGAAAGCCCAAACCCGCTTTACCGCAACTTGCTTTCACTTGTTGTCTTTGTTTCCAGTGCTATTTTAGAGCTTTGTGCAAACTACACTCTCGTTATTTTGCTGGTAATAACTTTGAGGGAATAGCGTATTTTTGTTTTTTAAATAGCTGGCAGCTTCCTGCCCTCACCCCACGCACGCTGTTTATTTATTTATATTTAATATGCAGGAGATCTCAGTTTATTTAATTTATAATTAATGATGCCGCCCACGCTGAGGCTCGAACCCTGTTCTCCTTCTCCAAAGTCGGCATCGTTATATGTTGAGCCACCTCTTCGCACCGTTTGTTTGTGCTGACTTTCTTGCTCTGCGCGCTTGGAGGGAACATGTAATTGACCCGTCTCGCTTCTTTTCATTTGAATTTTTTTTACATTGTCTCCTTCCTTCCGCCCCTCGCAGTTTGTTTTCCTTGCACCGTCCCTTCTTACAGTCCCTTTAACCATTTTGGTGTTGCTCAGCCCCAACTAGCATGTTATTGTCAAGCCTCCAAATATGCAGCACAAACACGACGTACAAAGAGATTAACGTGTTGCCTGGAGCACATTTCGGGAATAACATTAAATGAAAGCCCAAACCCGCTTTACCGCAACTTGCTTTCACTTGTTGTCTTTGTTTCCAGTGCTATTTTAGAGCTTTGTGCAAACTACACTCTCGTTATTTTGCTGGTAATAACTTTGAGGGAATAGCGTATTTTTGTTTTTTAAATAGCATGCACGAAAACAGTATAATTTCAATTTGCACCACTTATTTCCCATGTTTGTGTCAATGTAAAAATCGACCCTGCACACCCAGCACCAGGGCCGTGTGCCTCAATGATGCAGTACACGCACCAGTAACTGAAATATGACGAAAGACTGAAAGGAGTAGCTACAAGCTGTGCTCTAGTTCTGCTCTCCAAAAAATCAGCAAAGAAACAAGCAATTAAGAACATTTCATTGAAGAAACCATTGAGCAGGAAACAGAAGGAAATCCTACAGAAAGAATCCTAGAGAAAGAAGCTTGAGGTATGTAAACACTTTTATTATGCAAAGGACGTCAATTTCAGGATGCTCAGATGCTCTCATTGGAGTGAAGCGATGGCTTACGTTGAATGAAGAAGCAGCTCTGAGCACTTCAAGAACAGCTGTAGTTTACCACAAGGCACAGAGGCTCTGGCAAGCTTGCATAATGTGGCGGTAGTCCACATCTCGTCATCTAGTGCCCCTCCCTCTGACCACATTATAACACGTTTGTGCCGAGTTGGCTCTATGGTTTATGCAGGAATGAAAAGAAACAAGTAAAATGCATCAGAGATGAGAAAATAAAAAACAGCGAATCTTTCGTACTAAAAAGATGTATGTGAAATAGTTACGAATCTGTTAAAATATGAGCGACAATCCTCAAGTCATCCACAACTTACACTGGTGCTGTTCACTGAAGGGTTCACACTCTGCTTATTCAATTGTTGGCCTCTTGCTGAGATGGTGAATAAAAAGCTATTTAGTGTTCATTTGTATTAGAGCATGAATTACAAGATCAGCGAGTAGTAGTGAGACCACCCAACAATTCTCCATCAGTTGGCAAGTAAGGGGCCATTCTAAAATGGCAACACCCAGATCCTGGACTGCCTAACTCTCGGCCCACCCATAGTATAGTCTGGTAAAGATGATGCTCACGAGTGCCTGTGCAGCAACAAAAAATATCAAAAATGCATAATCTCGCCGGCGCTGAACTATGGATCGATAATTATTTGTCAAATACATTTTTAAAACATAAATGTTCCTCTAAGGCACATGGCAGATGCTATCTGTAGCCTTGAAAGTCCATAGGCCCTGAGAAGTGAAAGGTGATTGGTGAGGGCAAGTTGTGCTAAGACATACTCCTAAGCTTGTGTGCTCACCCTCACCCTCAAACCTTCACCCTCAACCCCTCACTCACCCTCACTCTCACTCACCCTCACTCAGCCTCAACTACTCTCACTCACCCTCAACCCCTCACCCTAACTCACCCTCACCCTCACTCACCCTCAACACCTCACTCACCCTCACCCTCACTCACCCTCACCCTCACTCACCCTCAACACCTCACCCTCAACCTCAACCCCTCACCCTCACTCACCCTCACTCTCACTCACCCTCAACCCCTCACCCTCACTCACCCTCACTCACCCTCACTCACCCTCACTCTCACTCACCCTCAACCCCTCACCCTCACTCACCCTCAACCCCTCACCCTCACTCACCCTCACCCACTCTCACCCTCACCCTCACTCATCCTCAACCCCTCACCCTCACACAGTGCAATAGGTCTCAGACCATTTCAGTTAGAGCTTTAAGAAATGTTTATGGCTTTTTTTATTTGTAATTCTTTAGCATTGGCTACAGGAAACAAAAATGCTAAACATTTACAAAAAAAACCCATAAACAATTCTAAAAGCACTAACTCTAATGGTGCGAGACCTATTGCATTTCCAATGCTTGTTGCTGATGGGACCATGGGTTGCTCTTTGTTACTTGCAGTACGGAGCAGAAGAGCCGGGATATGGAGAGCGGGTTGGCAGTAAAGAGACCTTGCCGCAAACCACGCTTTTGAGAGGACTGCGGAGATGACCTTGTACAGGGATCAATCGCAGCAGGATGCATCAGCACTACCTGCCAATAACCTAAACCAGCTGATCATGCAGCTTAAGGAAGCAACCGAACAGCACGGCCATCATGGCTCATCCAGCAGGCATTGGGCATGACTTATGAGGTAGCGGGAGAACACAGTGTGGAACATGGGGGCGGGGCAATGAGGCGCCCCCGGCAAGTGAACAACAGAGGCATGAGCAGCACCGATAGCGAGAAGGAAGCGGAAGCATATGGAGGGAGGTGCTGATGGTTTTATTTTATTTTATTTCTTTTATTTTATTTAATGCATTTTTATAAAGCGCGGACTTTCCCCGAAGGTGTCAGAGCACTGTACAATAGAACCAGTTACGTTACATGAGAGAACTGTTGCAGGAATAGAACAAACAAAAATAGCATGAACAGAGTGTACAAGCAAAAGTAAGAATAAATATGACAAATTTTACAATGACTAAAGAACTTCCTGGCGAACAATAGTAGGCCATAGAATCAAAAGGAAAACAATTTCAAACACAGCAAGCACAGGATGTACAGCAAAAATATAAACATATGTGACAAATTTACAAAGACAGCAGTGGAAAAGAAGACAGCTGCTGCTTTAAGCCGTGGAAGGGATAGGGCCCAAGAAACAAGTGTGAACACTCGAGCCCCTAGGAGAGAAGGGGCAGGGAGTGGCGCAATACAGAAGCCACTGAGAGGTCATACAGCAGCGCAGTTCAACTGGGTAAGAAGCTGCAGTACATGGGCATGGAGCTGTAATGATTATGACAGCCCATAGAAGAAGGCTTGCTCTCAGTACCTCACTGACCAAGCAAAAGGGTTGCGTGAGCATCCAAGAGCCCAAAGCCGTCAGTGCCGGCAAGATATATGGGGCCAGCACGGCAGTGTCAACAGTGGTCAGGACACCCGGGCTGGAGCATCCTCCATCAGCAGCAAAGGATGAGAACCCAGCAAGTGCACTCACACACTGTCTTCCCCAGTTAGTGGCACCTACCTGGTGGTCATGGCACGGTGTCGAGGGCTATGGCCCTCCAACAGGCCCAAAGTGCGCCTGGCCGGGCACCACTGTGTGGCCCAGATATGGGCAAGGAGACAAGAGCATAATTGCGCAGCGGGGCTAAGCATGGCAGTACCAGATATCCCACAAGTTGCTGGGTTGGCTGCGCCAGCGTAGAGCAACCAGATAACATAGCTGTCAACAGCAAGGGTGACACCGTAACTCGGGAGGAGCAGCAAGAACCCTAAAGGACTCTGCATCAGATGGAGCACTAAGCAACCAAAGAGGCCAGGCGAATCCTACAGCAGCATGGCAAGGGGGCACTTCACAAAATGTGTCAACCAGCAAGCCTGCCAGAGAATACGTACGAGACAGGTCTAGCAAGTTTACTCCCACTAGCCATAAAAAAAAGGATTTGGCGCAAGGAGTTTATAGATATTTTAGCTTGTTAGAGGCCTGGCACATTGGACTGGACTTTGTGGCGCAGGATGAAAATGAGGAGGATGGAAAAGAAAGGCACAGGCCAAAAGTAGAGAGATTGAGTGATAACTGGCTTCACGCATTTAGGACATTCGTATGTGTGTTTGTAGAGAAGTTCCCAAAGAGCGCAGCAGCGCTGTTCCTGTATGAGCTGAAATTGCATGAAGCACAGCGTAAATACTAGGGGGAAGCATGGCTGCCATATAATGAGGATTTTAGTGCCAAGAAGTAGGTTTGGCCAATCATTGTTTGGGATCACCAGAATGCTATAGGCTTCACACACAACATGGTAGCAGCACGTGAAGGGGTGGACATGCAGGAGCCTACATTTTGAGACTATGGGGGAAAGAGAAGGCAGGACTGATCTCAGCAAGGCAGCCGAGGCTAATCCTTGTTGGGTGGGAGGACTGCCAAGTACAATACAGTAACTTGCTGTAGGTTTGAGAAAGGGGACTGTAAGTGGGGCCAGGCTAGGTCGCCCCCACGCACTACTGCCTGCCAGCAAGCCTGCTTGCTGATTGCCGCTTCCTGCTGCCACTTCTCTTCGGATGACCCAGCAGCCACTGAGCCGCCCACCTCCAGACTCTTCCCGCCGCTGCCTCCCTGCGGCCCCGCTCCCCTCCAGCCCATTCGCCGCCCCGCCACCCAGCTGCTCCTCCCTCCCGGCTCCTTACTTAAGGGGACCGTGTACCTGGAGTAGGGAGCAACCGCTGAGCCTTTCACCAGGCTAGGTCGCCCCCACGCACTGCTGCCTGCCAGCAAGCCTGCCTGCTGATTGCCGCTTCCTGCTGCGGCTTCTCTCCGGACGACCCAGCCGCCGCTGAGCCGCCCACCTCCAGACTCTTCCCGCCGCTGGCTCCCTGCGGCCCCGCCCTCCTCCAGCCCATTCGCCGCTCCGCTCCCGCCACCCAGCTGCTCCTCCCTCCCGGCTCCTTACTTATGATGACCTCCGAGCGACCGCGCAGCGGCCGCGCCGATTGTGCGCCAAAGGCGCGCCAAAGGCGCGCCAAAGGCAAGCCCGTCTGCGCCCGTCCGCACCTGGACCGCGCCCAGCACCAGGACGCCTGGCCCCTGAGGATGCCAGCCAACACGATGGACGTAGGACGCCGCCACCCTCAACGCACTCAAACCCGACCGGAACCCCGCCTGCTACCGAGCCACACCGAAACGCACCCACGGACCCTTCACCTGCCAAGCCTGCAAGTTCACCTGCCTCCGGATCATCACCGCACCCGAAAGGCCAGGCACCAGCAACAACCACCTCAAGTGCATCCTGCTCAACACCCGCTCCGTCCACAGACACGCCGTCTAACTCTGGAACCTGCTCGACTCAACATCTCCAGACGTCACCTTCCTCACGGAAACATGGATGAATGCCTCCTCAGCACCCGACATCGCCATAGCCATCCCGGACAGATACAAGATCACCCGGAAGGACCGCATCAACCAGACCGGAGGAGGCATCGCCATCGTCCACAGGAACACCATCCGCATCACGACCAACTCCGACGACACCCTCACCGCCCCCGAGCACCTCCACTTCCAGATACACACCGACCCCAAGACCACCCTCAGAGGCACTCTCATCTACAGACCCCCGGGACCACGCACTCAATTCAGCGAAGCCATCGCAGACTTCATCAGCCCGCACGCCCTCGCCTCCTCTGACTACATCCTCCTAGGGGACCTCAACTTCCACCTGGAGAACAACAACGACAGCAACACCACTACCCTGCTGGACAACCTCGCCAACCTCGGACTCAAGCAACTAGTGAACACCCCCACCCACTACGCCGGCCACACGCTTGACCCCGTCTTCTCCTCTAGCAAGCACATCGCCTTTAGCCACTCCACCGGACTTCACTGGACCGATCACAGCTACGTCCACTTCAGCTTCAAGAGAACCACGACCCACCACCACCCGCAACAAGTTCCCCGCAGGAGCTGGAGCAAGATCACCGCCGACCAGCTCACCACCTCCCTCAGCCAGAACCCTCCCACCAACACGACGGACCCCAACGAAGCAGCCCGCATCTTCACACAGTGGCTCATCAACTGCGCCGACGACCTCGCACCACTGAAGAACCCTCCCAGCAGCCACAGCAGCAAAAAAGCCTCGTGGTTCACCAATGAACTCAAAACATCCAAGAAAAACTGCCGCACCTTTGAAAAGCCTGGCGCCACGACCGGACCACAGAAAACATGACCGCCCTCAAGAACGCCACCCGCACACAACACCAGCTGATCTGCACCACCAAAAGGACATCATTCAAAGAACGCCTGGACAACAACACCCACAACAGCAAGCAAAACTTCAGCATCATCAAAGAGCTCTCCAACCCCAGCGCCGGAAACAACGACATCACACCCTCGCAAGACCTCTGCGACTCACTCGCCTCCTTCTTCCACCGCAAGATCGCCGGCATACACAACAGCTTTGACGCACCAACCACGCACCCAACCTCCGAAACAACGCCCCCCACCACCACCCTCTGCAACTGGACCCCGGTCAGCACCGAAGACACCACCCGCACGATGAACACCATCCACTCCGGATCCCCTACCGACCCCTGCCCCCACCACGTCTTCAACAAGGCCGGCTCCATCATCGCACTCCAACTACAGAACATCATCAACATCTCCTTCAACACCGCCACTTTCCCGGAGAGCTGGAAGCATGCCGAGCTCAGCGCCCTCCTGAAGAAACCGACAGCGGACCCCACCGACCTCAAGAACTTCCGCCCCATCTCGCTCCTCCCTTTTCCTGCCAAAGTCATTGAGAAGACCGTCAACATACAGCTCACCGCCTTCCTCGAGACGAACGGATCCCTCGACCCCTCACAGTCCGGTTTCCGAGTCAACCACAGCACCGAGACCGCCCTCATCGCAGCCACCGACGACATCAGATCCCTGCTTGACAACGGGGAAACAGCTGCCCTCATCCTCCTGGACCTCTCTGCTGCATTCAACACAGTCTGCCACCGCACTCTAATACAGCGCCTCAGCAACATCAGAATCCAAGGGAACGCACTGGAGCGGATCACCTCGTTCCTTGCTGGAAGAACCCAGAGAGTCCGCCTCCCCCCGTTCGGTTCCGCGGCCACCGAAGTCATCTGCAGCGTACCTCAAGGATTCTCGCTCAGCCCCACCCTCTTCAACGTCTACATGAGCCCCCTCGCAGCCATCGCACGCCAACACAACCTTAACATCATCTCATATGCCGATGACACCCAGCTGATCCTCTCCCTCACCAACGACCCGGCCAACGCCAGAGCCTGCCTACACGAGGGAATGAAGGACGTTGCCGAATGGATGAAGAACAGCCGCCTGAAGCTGAACTCAGACAAGACGGAAGTCCTCATCCTGGGATCATCCCCCTCTGCCTGGGACGACTCCTGGTGGCCCCCCTGCCCTGGGCACCACCCCCAAGCCAACGGACCACGCACGAAACCTGGGCTTCATTCTGGACTCCGCCCTCGCAAAAACCAGACAAGTCTATGCCGTATCGTCATCCTGCTTCAACACCCTGCGCATGCTCCGTAAGATCTTCCGATGGATCCCCACCGAAACCAGGAAGACGGTCACCCAGGCACTCGTCACCAGCCGAATGGTCTACGGGAACACCCTCTACGCGGGAACCACGGCCAAACTACTGAAAAGACTTCAATGCATACAGATTGCCTCCGCACGACTCGTCCTGGACATCCCCCGCCACAACCACATCTCCGCCCACCTGAGAGACCTGCACTGGCTCCCCGTCAGCAAGAGGATCATGTTTAGACTCCACACCCACGCACACAAAGCTCTCCACGACCTGGGCCCCAAATACCTCAACAACCGCCTCACTTTCTACACGCCCACCCGCCAGCTGCGATCGACCAGCCTCGCCCTCGCCACCGTACCACGCATCCGCAGAGCCACCGTCGGAGGAAGATCCTTCTCCTACCTGGCGGCCAAGACATGGAACTCCCTCCCCATCCACCTACGGCTGACCCAGGACCATCTCTCCTTCAGGAAGCAACTCAAGACCTGGCTTTTCGAGCAGTAACGGACCCCCTCCCCCCCCCCCCCAGCGCCTTGAGACCCTTCCGGGTGAGTAGCGCGCTTTACAAATTGTTCTGATTGATTGATTGAAGTATGCAAGCATATTTCCTGGAATGGCGTGTGAGGGATATAGGTATAATTAATGGAGCCACCCATATGCATGTTTGGCCTGTACGACCCTGAAATACAATTACAGATTTGGAACGCCAGATCCTCCCCTCTTAAAGGGATATGTACGTATCGCCGCATTTTAAAAATATTAGTAAATAAATAATCAATTCAATTGAATTGAAATGTAAGTAAATAAAGCAGTTGGGGCTAAAACACAATTTTTAGAATAGCTACTCTTGTAGCAAACGACAGACTTCCATGGTAGCACTTTGTCTGAAACCTTCTATACTGTTGGCCATTAGTTTTCTCTTACCACTTTGTTGCTTCACTGTGAATTTTAAATTCTAAGTGACTTCCATGGTCATCACACCAAATGAAGGTATAATCCAGCGGTATATGAAACTTATTTAGTGTAATAGGTGTAATCTGTGACTTGCTCTAGTTAATTTGCAAGCCTTAAAATCGACCAAGCCGTATAAATCTCTCTATTACTGGTAATACATTGTGCGAGTGTGATGAGTGTTTACTATAAAGCAGAATGTTGTCGGTATATAGTGATCTGATATATTGTTTTCCAAATATCTCTACACCCTTATGGGCATGATTCTCCTTTATGATGCAAAGGAGGGGGGGCAGCAGATACCTTCGTATCATCCCCCTTCCAATTGGTCCTATATCTGAAAGTTTACCATTTAGTCTTATTCTTGCTATAGGGTTTTTATATCGTAAAGCAATCCAGCCTAGTATATTACCCCTAAGACCTTCCGTGTTGGAGCAGAGAACATATATGACCAGCCAAGGAAGTCAAATGGTTTCTCTTCATCTAGCGTTATAGCTACTGCTAGTAGCTCTAGAGCAACTTGATGGGCAAAAAAGTTCTCAGATTGTCGGTGTTTGACCTGTAGAAAAACAGCTATTCCTGGTAACCTTTCTTAACACTGCTTTGGCGTTAGTCGCCTCTAATCCACTCGACGATTATCAAATAAAGAGGCAGGCGCTGGAATTTGGAAAGCGGGAAACAGAGTTTAATTCGCTCCGGAGCAGAACACGTCAGATCGGATAATCAGGGTATCTTCTCAAGGTGCTCTAACAACATCTCTGAGGCCTGGCCTCTTATACACAGCGTTATTGCTTTATTACATACAACACATTCTTGGTAATGCTTTGATTTACGGAAAGACATCCCCGGAATCCCCGCTCCAAGCCCGTTCCCACACATATCTACAGTAGAAGTCCCCACCCCGATCTCAGCATGATGGCTATCGCGCAGCTGGACATTCCGCTGGGAAAAGGAATATGTGTGATCGGTCGGATCTGATGGTGCGAAGATATTGATTAATCTCGGCCCCCTTTGAAGAGAGGCGAGTTTCTACTGTAGGGGGCAATAAACCGCATCCGCAGGGCTAGGTGATGGCCTGGGATCAGCTCCGACAATCGGGCACAGGGGAAAGGGGATTATCAGAAGCCCATCTGCGTGAAAGAGATGAAAGGGTATGTGGGTTTCGCACGGGATGTGGCTCCGGGGCTGGGTCGCTCTGAGGCTGTTTCATGGCTTCGACAGATGCTTGGGGGTTGCCAGCGTGCGGGGGATGATCGCAAAGCCGGGGAGACGTGCAGGCAATCGGCAAAGTTACGGGAGTGGCCATAGTTTCAAAATGGCTGCCGTTTACGCGCTCGCAAAAGGCCTAAAAATGGGACAAGATGGCGCTGGTAATGTTCACTCTGTAATCTAGTATTCAACAGACCTACTAATTATAAATCCAGCTTGTTCTGGAGAGCTCAGCCCCCCTCATGAAAGGTTGGAGCCAATTAGCTATAAATTGGGCTACAATGTTCATGTCTAAGTTCAGTCAAGACAGTGATCTATATGAGACCCAATCAGTTAGGGACTTATCAGGATTCAACAAGACTGCAATAATAGCCTTCCACAATGCTGGGGGTGGAGGGGAGGAGCTGTCCAGACTCTTTAGCATCCTTAAATTCCTCCATCAGAGTGCAGAATCAAGATATTTGAGTATTCCTTATAAAATGTTGACATTAAACCGTCTGATCCATGAGTCTTCGTATTATGAAGTGCTGTAATCACTCTTCTTATCTCAGCAGGGGTCAGTTGTGTATTAACCCCTTCAGCGCGCATGACAAGGTCAGCTCGTCATGGGCGTTACCTGCGCTGCGCACATGACGAGCTGACCTTGTCACGTAAGGCGGGATTTTTGAAATCGCAGCGCGCAGCGGGAAAACCGCTAGCGCGCATGCAGTTAAAGGACTCCCTTTCATGGGCCCCAAGCTAGGCCAGTATTGTTTCAGATAGGTAGCCATTTTAAGTTACTCTCAGGATTTTTGGTACCTTGCCCGTATAAATCACTATAGAATTTAGTAAATCGTGAGAGGATGCCGCAACATGTACCATCGTCACCCCTGATTTCTATTATGTTCAGAGTGGACCATCTGTTGTGTGTTTCCTGCATGACCCAGTGTAGTTTTCCCTATGTTAGCCTAACTGTGCATGTTGTAGGCCTCATTTTCCTTTGCACACGTTATTATATAAAAACGTTTGCTTTTGTGCCACATTGTACTTCCACACGGAACCTGCATATTTATTTATTTATTTTTGAGATTTTTATTGCGCGACAATTACCCGAAGGTGTCTCGGCGCATGTGACTATTCAGAAGGACCAATACCCAGAAGCCTTACTGGTTGAATAACCATGTTTTAAGAAGCTTACGAAAGCTGACAAGATTCGGAGCTGTTTTAATAGTCAGAGGGAGGGCATTCCATAGCTTAGGTGTTGCTACCATGAAACGCCTGTCCCCCCAGGTCACAGTTCTGGTTCGGGGAACTGGGAGCAAACAAATGTTTGCAGATCTGAGCTGTCTTTTAGGGCTGTAAATCTGAAAGGCCTCTATCAGAAACCTGGGGCCCATGTTGTGGAAAGCCTTGTAAGCAATACAGAGGGCCTTGAACTTGATTCGATTTTCTACTTTAAGCCAGTGGAGGTGACGAATGGCTGTGGTGGTCGGATGACGTCGGGGAATGCCTAGCAGAATTCTCGCTGCCGCGTTCTGTATGGACTGAAGTTTATTTAGGACTTGTTTCTGACTGTTAAGAAAAAGGGCGTTCCCATAGTCCATCTTAGAGAATACCAACGTGGTAATAAGGGTTTTTCCTGCAGAAGTCGGAAGATAGGGCATGAGTTTCTTGATTTTCTTTAAGATAAAAAAAGCAGATGAAACAACTTTGTTTACGTGGTGATTGAAAGACAGCTTATTGTCGAAGATAACTCCCAGGTGTCTGGCCTTGGCAACCGGGACAGGCGGGGGACCCATCTGACTGGGCCACCAGATGGATGACCAATCCGGGACAAGGTTGCCAAAGGTCATAACCTCGGTCTTATCCGAGTTGAGCTTCAGACAATTCGTAGACATCCAGGAGCAGACAGCAAGCATTGCTTCCTGGAATTTTGCTGCCACCACTGGACCATCCTTGTGCACCGCCAGGACTAATTGGGTGTCGTCTGCATAGGATGTCAGACGCAACCCATGGGCTTTTATCACCCTCGCTAAGTCCGTCACATAAATGTTGAATAGCGTCGGACTTAGCGAGGAGCCCTGGGGAACCCCGCAGGGGAGCGCAAAGACGGGGGAGTAGAAGTTGCCCAATTTCACTGTCTGCGTTCGACTAGCCAGGAAAGATGAAATGAGATCTCTGGCCAGGCCGACAACCCCCAAGGCTGCGACACGGTCGATCAGAATAGCGTGATCGACCATGTCGAAAGCCGCGGACAAGTCCAGAAGGATAAGGACTGCCGCTCCTCCTTGGTCCATGATGGATCTAATCTCATCAGAGGCTTTTATTAGTGCAGTTTCGGTCCCATAGCCCTTCCTGAACCCAAACTGAGTATCATCAAGGAGATGGTGCGAGTCGATGAACTCTGAAAGCTGTTGGTTCATCAGTGTTTCACATATTTTGGCCGGGAAGGGGAGGCCAGCAATCGGTCTATAGTTGGCCGAAACTGTGGGATCCAGCGACGACTTTTTCAACAGAGGCTTGATGACCGCATTCTTCCAGACCTCTGGGTAGATACCTGTTTGAAAGATGTTTTTGCATTCTGCTCTTCTCCTGGGATTTAGTCTGAACACCATAGACAAGGTCAAAAATCAGTGCCCCTTGTTATTCTTTCTGGCCAGGCACTAGCACCTAGACATAAAATAGAAATGCAGCTGTTGGTGTGCACACATGTCCTATCATATAGATGAGCCCATGAGAAACAACCAACCACATGGAACGAGAATTCTGGGACAAGAATATTGCGTCTGCTGAGATATAGAGTGTCCATCTGTGTATGTTGAGGTACGGGGTCTGCCAGTTATCCCAGAGATGTTTGATATATAAACATTTAGCTTCATTAGCAAGGGAGAGGGGCTAGGTTAATCTGTCCTATAATATGACAGGACTTTTCATAATATATTGATTATTAACTATGAAAACAGTATTTTTACTATGCATTTGTTTTCTTTTCTTTTTTTCTCAACAAAATGTTATTATTGACACCCAAGTCAGTCCTGGTACAGCCAGGATTACCAGTAATGTACAGTAATTGACAATAATACTGATAACATTTTTAATATTGAAATAACACAGTTTAGAGATTAGGAGTGTCTGAACGAAACCCTTAATAACAAACAGAAGTGCCATATGAAACATAAAAAGTCTGAAAAACATAGCTTCGAGCCATCCAATTTGAAGACAGACGTAATCATAGTCCAGGCTGTCACCCAGTCCAGTCATCATGGCAGCCCCAAATAGCAGAAATGGGAGGGATAGGTTCCAGGTAGAGCCCCCTAAAATCTGCCCACCTCTTCCATATTTTAGGATGTTTCTGAGGGCACCCCTTCAGCTTGAAAATGGGTATCTCTAGACCCATAGAGAAATCTAGGCCCTTCTTCCAAACTGTAACAGATGGTGGTGACACATCTTTCCAAGCCTTAGCAATATCACGCTTAGCTAGCGTAAAACCAAGAAATAACAAATGGTGCCTGTACCTGTTGCCGGCCATTCCCTCTGTAATATGGAGTATGGCTAGACGTGGCTAAACTGGACTATCCTATCCCAAGACCTCTGAGAGGCATGTGATCCCCACCAGCCAAACCCTTAGCAAGGTCGTGCACTGCCACACTGTATGTAAGAAGGTGCCCTCAGCAGCCCCACAACACAGACAGTGGGGGGAGGTGATCAGTCCGGCGCTCCAACGCCTATATCTAGTGAAGTAGACCCGATGGAGGTATTTAAATTGAATAAGTCTTAGGCGTGCCACAATAGCCGCACTGCGCGGGGACTCCACCGCCTCCACCCTAGTCATCATCATCCATGGGGCCCATGTCCAACTGCTAGGCATCTCGAGTTTTATTCAGTGTAGTCGGGCCCTTAGTCACAAGTGTGCAATATATCTTAGTTATCTTGTGGTCACCCAGTTCCCCCATAAAGATTTTAGCTTCAACAGGGTTGAAGTCAGGTATATCTTCTTGATGGGCTAGGTAGGGGCAGACGGCATGTCGGAATTGGAGGTACTTATAAAATAGCAAACGGGGCATGGCATATTCTGTCTGGAGTTACTGGATGAACTTTAAGTTCCGGCCATGTAAGATAGCACCCACCGTGTCAATCCTGATGATCTCCCAGCCCCAAAACCCATACAACAGTGACAGTTGTGGCAGCAGGCCATTATCCCACAGAGGGGTTTCCTTTGTCAATCTCTTCCACCATCCCACGCTGCGCAGCGCCCACTTCCAAGTCAGAAATACTGTCCTGGTCACAGGCGGCAGTCCTCTAAGTGTGGGGCCGGAATCGTATGTAGTGGTGTGGTATCCAACCAGCGTTCGACTGCATATGCTGGATCTCGTCTATCCCCGTACCACCAGTCATTAAGGATAAGGGTATGCCTGGATACCAGGAGTCGCCATACCCCCGCAATATGCAGACTGGAAGCAAGTCCTTAAGGCCACTCGTGCTGCACCTCCCCCCCCAAATGAAACGAGCAAGGATTGCATTCTGTTGTTGGAACCATGAGGGCAGTATCGAGTATGGGTGATTCTGAAGCTGATATAGAGGAAGGGGCAAAGAGACCATCTTAAATATGGCAGATCTGCCAAACAGGGATAGTGGTAAGTGCAACCACAAGTGCACCTGATCTCTAGTGTGCGTCCATAGTGGGGCCAGATTCCTGTCCCATGAGGTGGACTGAGAAGCTGAGAGAAGCACCCCAGATATTTGAATCCGTTTGGGACTACTGTCACCTCACGCAACCATCTGCCCTATTGGTCACCCCCACACAAGGGCCACAGGAATAATTTACCCATGTTCATGTATAGGCCGAAGGTTTTGCCAAAAATGTGCATAATTCTTCAAAGGTGCTGGCCAGTTCTATTAGGCTGCATGAGAAAGAAGAGCACATCACCTCCATAGAGTGCTAAGCGGTCCGAGACCTCTTGTGACCACTCAAAGCCATAGACCGGAGCATCTATCCGTACCCAAGACGCCAGTGGCTCCATGGCCAGCGCGAAAGGGTAGAGGGACAGGGGGCATCCCTGTCGAGTTCCCCGGCCAATTGTAAAGCTTCCTGAGATGGAATCAGCTACCCAGACTGAGGCGGTGATATCGGTGTATAGAAGATGTAATAATTTGTGGAGGCGAGGGCCGATATTCAGGGGACTGACCAATGTGAAGAGATAAGTCCGACTGAGCGAGTTGAAAGCCTTGTCGATGTCTGCAAGGAGAAGTGCTGCTGGTCCATCAAGTCGGTCTACGGCCGCGATAGCATTATGCACACTGCGAATATTGTTTCGTGAAGCACAACTGTTTCTAACAAAACACAAGGGAAACCCTTCTCAAGGAGAACCAGGATAAGTACTGTGTAACAAAAACAGAGGTTCTTGTGGAAAAATAATGTTCTATAGTGATAATACAATGCGCAATCGCAAAAGGCTATGGGTCAAGTGAATTTCAGACAGAAAGGAGGCCGAGTGCAGCTTGATTGAGTATTTACACTTTATATCAAAGTATCAAAAAATGCAAATATATATAACAAATAGTGCTAAGTGTCCCTAGTGTGAAATTAGAACCAAAAGGAATACTGGTGACTTTGTGAAATTTACAAATTGGTTTCCATTGAGCAGAAAACTAACAATTACAGCTATAATAATGTTAGTAGCTATTGTGCTCAATAATCAGTGCTGACACAATGGTTCGTTTATACATCTGTCGATGGTGTTTCGACCCTTCCAGGGATGCAGGTTCTCTTCAGGACCTAATGATATAGGGACATCTAGAATTTAAAGAGAGGGTAAAGTGAGCTAACATACTGGGAGACTTAAATGAAATTAATAATAATGATGTATTGACCAAAGGGTACCTGAAAAAGGAATTGATAAATGTGCGCAGCCACGTGTAGGTAGTAAGAAACACCGGTGAGAGAAGAAAGTAAAAATATACTCACACTGGACCCAGCCGGGTACTACAAGAGTGAGAGAAACAAAAATTGAGGTTAGGGAAGAAAGGATATTAGTGAGAGTTCTATGTGGAGACATTTTAGATACAGGTACGCTTAGCCCAGTGTGAAGGAAAGCGGGTGGAGGCTGGCGAGTGAGGATAAGGCACGGCGAATGCCACTGCCTTTTGGGCCAGACTTCTTAGGAAAAGTATTCTGGAAGGAAAATATGATATACAGTTGTGACTGATATGTTACCCCAGTCGTATTCAGTCAAGGGCTATCTGACAAGCTACTTCTTAGTACAGTCGTCATCTTAATGGTATGCGCCTTGTGTAGCACGACTTGGCATGAAACTGTCCTGGTCCGGGTGGATCAACTCAGTAATATGTGGTACTAAATGATTGGCAATTGCGTTAGCCAGGAGTTTGGCATCGACATTGAGGAGAGAAATCGGGCAGTATGAGGAGTGGAGTTCAGGCAGCCGGCCCGGCTTTAAGAAAACGACTATCTCTGCGTGCCTCTAATCCGGCGGGAGGCAGCCTCTATCCACAGCAGCGTTGAGGTCCACCTAATATGGCGTCATCAGTTGAGATTGGTATTTTTTGTGGAACTCACAGGGGAGGCCATTTGGGCTGGGTGCTTTGCCCAAGCGCATATGCATCAAAGCCTTTTGCATCTCCTCAACTGACAGTGGAGCATCAAGGGCCTCACGTACCGAGTCAGATAGAATCCTTGGAGGTAGGTCCGTGAGGAACCTATGGATAGTATTCGTGGGTAGAGTCTCCCATGGGGGAAACAGGTCTGTAAATTATTTGGCAAAGCTTGCCGCAATTTGCGATGGGTCTGTGAGCATCTACCCATCTGGGCTTCATATGCCTGGGACGGTCTGTGGGTGAAGTGTCTGTTGACAAAGGCGATGGAGTAGGGAGCTGGACTTGTCACCCCAATGGTAGATCCGGCTACGAGTAGCAAGCCAATACAGTCTAGCTTCATCTAGCAATTCACTGACATGTGTTTTTTTTGCGTGCTAAGCAATTGTCGGTGTGTCGCGCCCCGTCCTCCTCTCTACTTCTATGCTCCAAGTCAACCAACTGGGCCTCTGTCTGTAACAGCTTCTCATGGCGTTGTCGACACTGTGCAGAAGGCAATATCTACCCACAAGTGTAGACTTCATATCTTTACATACGATTGTGGGGGTACCCATGTTATTGGAAAAGTAATCTGTGATAGCCATATGCATGTGTAGCCTATACTGCTCCGTGTCGAAAGCCTCCAGCAAAACAGGGAGGTTTTAGGGTTAAGGCGAATGGTCAGAAAGGCCCGGGGTAGAATTTCAGCAGACAATAATCTCTGAATGTTGGGTGCAGGTATGAATATGTAGTCTAAGCAGGAGAAGGACTCATGCACTCCAGAGATGTATGTGTATTTGTGTTCTGTAGGTTGTAGCGTCCTCCAGGAGTCAACCCATCCTCTCCCCTGAGTCAAGGATAGTAGTTTGGACTCTCGCATAACTATTGGTCACCCCACACTACGCCCTCTATCTCCCACTAGACACAATACATCATTCCAGTCTCCCCCAGCTATCGTCAGGACAGGTGGGATCTCAGTCCAGAACGTCGTCACCCACTCTACGAGGTTCCAGGCTGAGGGGAGGGGCATATACACTGCCGAGAATTAGGGGTTCGCCATGTAGATCCACAGAAATTACGATGACTCTGCCAGGCAGGTCCGACCATGTCTCGTTGTAAATATATGGAACACTGCGATTAATGAGAATCGCTACACTGGGGGGCCCCTGGTAAACTGAGAGTGAAAGATTTGGGCAAATCCGAATCATGCCAAGCATGGTGTTTTAGTACCCAGTAGATGGGTTTTTTGTAAAAGAAAGACTTCTGCCCTATAGTGTTTAGCCTGTCGGAGTACAGCCCCCCCATTGGATCTTGCCGAGAAGACCACGGACATTCCAGCTAAGGATCCGAAGCTAACGCCTTCCGGAGCCTATCATAGTTAATGAAATGTTTGGTAGTGGGACACATGGACAGGTGCAGATTCCTGGGTGACCTGGTCAACCCGGGAACTATGTATATAATGACTGGATGTGGCACTAAAAAGGGAAACAAACAAGAACTTTCCATTAACCCCCCAACCCTCCCACCCACCCCAATACCTCATGAACATTGAAGTATCTATTGCGGCATGATATGCATCCCACCCCCAACGGGGGGTAGAGTCAGCATCAGTCAATGGATCCCCAATGAAAGTCCCTTGCACATGAAAGCGTCTAACATTAAGGGGATATATATACAGTAGTAGCCCAAATGTTCCTGCCGGCTGAATTGTTTGGTATCTATGCAAATCTTTGTGGAGTAGCAGTTAGGATGCTGAGGGTTCCAGCTGGCCATCTGCAGGTTTTGGATCCTTTCTTGGAGCGCGATCTATGGCGTTGATTATACGTGGCCCGGGATTACGAATGAGGAGTCTGAATTGAATCTGGGTAGAGTATGGGGGTTAGGCTTCACAACTTCCTCCGTCCAGTGAAATACTTCCTCTGGCGTCTCAAAATAGTGTGTCCGTGATTGGTAGGACACCCCCAGGTGGGCTGGGAACAGTAGGGAATACTGTATCTTAAGGCCACGGAGATGGACCTTGGCCTCAACAAAGGACTGTTGGTGCTGCTGGACCAGCTTAGTATAGTCCAGGAAAATAATAATGTCTTGTGGCCTTTAGCCTGGCCTGCTGTAGGATAACGTCTCTGTCCTTATAATTAAAGAGTCTCGCTATTAGCAGCCTGGGGCAAGCACCAGGTGGTGGCTTCTGCAGCAATGTCCGATGCGCACGCTTAATTATAAAGCATGGAAATAATGTGCTGGGAAGGAGCCATTTTGTAAGCCATTTGACGAGGAAGTCCTCCACACTGCCACCCTTGCAACCCTCAGGGAATCCAACAAAATGGACATTGTTCCTGCGAGCACGTTCCTTTTCATCTTCTACGTGCGTCACTAGGCCCTTTGTGAGTGTCTCTGAGGTAGATACTTTTTTCTGGAGGGTGTTCACTGTGTCCTCCACCGTTGAGATCTGGGATTCTGACTCAACAATGCGCTGCACCGCATTTCAAAGATCCTGCCGGAGCAACATGACATCTGGGCCCACAGTGCCATTCTTGACCTCGAGCATCTCTCGGGAATGTGTGATTGCTGCGAGCAGCACGGCATTATCTGGCATGGCCACCGTCTTGTCTCCCTGAGCCGGCTTCGGGGCTGCCAGGCCAGTGTATTTATCCATCATGCTTTGCTTAGAGGACGTGTTAGGTGGTTTATCTTTAGCCATTCTATATATATGTAGAGGAGAAAGTCTTCCAGGTGTTGATCTGTGAGCCGGGCACTCCCCACCCACCCTAACGGGTACATCACACAGCCCCAAGCACACACAGTCTCAGCATGTGGATCATGCAAAACAGCTGCAGGTTATCTCTGGGTAGCTTTGGGAAGGTGCATTCGTCGAGGGGTCTAAACTTCATCTCCCATCGGGATCTCCAATTGCAGGCAAAGCACTGAGCCGTAGCATCTCAGCCACCCTCACACTGCTGAAATGTTGAAGAGAAAGAGCCAGGAGGGGAGGAAGAAGCGACACCCTTCTACCCTTGGCCCTCAATCAGCACCCAGCCAGGTATCACAGCGATCTGCGTGGGGCCGGCCAGGTCTCTCCAGTCTGGGCCATCGCACCACGGCCGGCACCAACATGTCGAGTAGGACTCCTTCCAAACCCTGCAAATCGTGAATGGGACAAAGCAGGGGCGCTGCGGCCCGATACGGCCACTGAGGCCTCGAAGAGCCATATGGAGCAGGGCCTCTGCATCCACAGCTATGAGGCAGCCAGGAGGAAACGCCTACACCATCCGCTGCAGCGTAGGCCCCAGGGTGGCCCGACTCCACCTGCGCTGTGGCCCAAAATGGCCACCGAAACCTCTGCAAGGGCGCTAAGATAGGCCACGGCCCCATGGCACCAAACAGTAGCTAATTACCATGCCCGGCAGGGCGCAGAGTGCAGCTCCGACCTCTGCACTATCTCCGGGCCATCCGCATCGCAGCCGCCCAGAGAGCCAGCCGGGGGAGGTCGGGACTGTCACCTACCTCAAAGCAGGGCCCAGGATGGCAGAACAGGCCCAAGCCCACACCGCGGCCGACCAGGCCGCTGAGTCCCCGACAAAGTAGGGATGTATGCTGCAGGCCCCGCGTCCCTAGACACTGCCGCGGACAGCCTCACCTACCAGGGCACGGGCACCCCAGCAGTCATCTGCTGAACGAGTGTCCGGATCCACCAGCAGCACAACTCTCTCCTTGGCGTGTCTTCGTCGCTAAGCTGGAGCCAGACGGGTCTCAGCCACAACATAGCCACAAGCTGTATGACTCACGCCCACAGGAGCCCTCAAAAGGCAGCAGTGGGGCATTCCAGGGCCCCACAGAGTCTTTTGTGCATGAAGGACGGGCAGATGGAACTGGATAAGTAAAGAATTATGAATGAGCTATGGGAGCCTTCCTAAGGCACGTCTGCCATGTTGGACCGCCAGGCCATGCCCCATGCGTTTGTTTTCTAATTTTGCCACGTATACTGCATTTCAGAGCACAATAGTTTGAATAAATATACTAAACTGCCTTTGTGGCTCCTGATTATCTTATTGTGTACAAGTTTGGGATTGAAAGGCAGCTTCCTGTTACTGCAATCCCTGGGGGGATCGAGAGTGTTGTGTTTTGAGGCGCCAATTCACTTGTTTTTCTGGTAATATGAGGAGGGCAAGTGAGGCACTATAGCTAGTCGGACTCTGACCCATAAGTACTGAGGTGGTATGGTGACTCAGTCCCTACATAATGTCCTATGGTTCTAATCATAGTTCTGTCTAAGAGCAGAATCCTTGAAACACATCTTGGGTACAGTAACATAGCCAAGGTTCTGCTAGGTCTATCAGCCTCCCCATATTGAGGATTCATAACACATTCTCCTAAATATTTCACTTCCTTGTCTGCCTATTCTCTGTATTGTGACAGTGAATTATGTAGCTTGCTTCCTACCTCTAGATTGCGTCTCAAGTTTTTTTAGATCTGTTCAAAGCTAATCTTACCTAGAGTTTGTTGCAGTGATCTCACAAGGCCACACTGCTTAGACACACTGAGGCCTCCTGTAAATGACTTCAATGCCTCCTATACCATGCGATATATTTCTACAGAACCAACATTGTTTTTAAAGTACTCCTCAATGCCTTCCTAAACTCATGTTTAAATACAGCATTTAATAAGGTCCTAATGGTGCCTATCCATGCTCTATCTAAAATGCTCTGGCACATCAGATTTGTAGTCATCATTAGTGGAGAGTGCTCCTATAATGACCTTGGCTATGTAGCCATTTCCACCACCTGTGTACATACATCTTTAGATGTTAAGCAGTAGTCAGTTCTTGAGTGAGTGTCATGTACAGAAGAATAGTGTGTATCCTGTGGCCTCTGGATACGCTTGCCTTCAAAGTCCGTTAAATGGTAAGCTTGCATCTTTGAGAAAATGGGGTTCTGTTGCAGTACCCCCATCCCGCAGTTTTTTCCTGGTGTTTGGTGCAACTTTGATTGAAAGTGTGCTGGGTCACTGCTAATCAGGTCCCAGCACCAGTGTTCTTTCCCTAAAACTGTACCTTGTTTGGCACCCACTCAGCTACCCCTGTAAGTCTCTAGTAGATGATAACCCTTGTATCTAGGGCATTGGGACTGAAAAGCGTACCCTAGGGCTGCAGCACCAGTTATTCCCCCCTAGGAACCTCTCACCAAGGCCATGCAAACTGCCACTGCAGCCTGCATGAAGATAAAAATGACAAAATTTACATGGCACACTGCCCGGTGTACCATGCCACACAGCACTGACTCAGGTATAAGTATGTCTCCCCTTTAGGACGCCTTACAAGCCCTAAGGCAGGATGCACTATATCAAAGGTCTGGGCATATCTGCTTTAGAAGATATGCCCCTACAATATTTAAGTATATTCTTAGATATTGTAAGTGCCAGGGAAGCCATAGAGAGTACATGGGCAGGACCATGATGGATTCTCTGAACCCAGGAATGTTTGGTACCAAACAACCCCTCTTAATAAACCCGCACAGGTGCCAGTGTCGGGTTTATTGAAACGTGCACAGAAGGCACCCCAGAGGCGCCCCCTGAAAGACTGCTAACCCTGGTTGGTCACAGACTGGCTTTAGGCAGTGTGCTACTACCAGACATGGTTCTGGACCCCTAGATCGAGAGCCCCTACTCTCTGGGACCAGAAGCAAAGTACATCCTGGGCAGAGGTGACACACCTCTTCCGCCAGGATCGGCACAGTGCTCAAGAGGGAAGCCTCAAAAGCCTGCCGACTTTATAATGTTACTCCCAGCCTCTGCTGCTAGCTGCAGATGGAAACCCCCGGTTTAGCCCCCCACTTTGGGCAGGAACAACTAGAAAGAATAGGAGGTGTGACCTCCTTTGCCAACTTTACCACTAAGGTGTAGGAGGTGAGGTGAAGCACATCTTTCAGTCCCTACCATCTTTAAGATGGTGGGATTCTTCCAATCAGGGCCAGGACTTTGCCTCTCCCACAGGAGGGTGACGTAATTGAGGGTGTAGACACCCCAGGTAAGGTGCCCATTGGCCCTACCTGTCACTTCCTTAAAACACCCCTAAATCTATTATTTAAGTGGCTCCCATAGACCCTGTAGCTAGTTCCTGTCGACCTAAGAAGAAGAAGGGCAAAGATGACGCTGTGAAGAGAAGACTGCAGGGGCGGCCGGTGAATTTTGAAAGTAGAGGGCCGGAAGGCTTAAAGTTTAACAGTGAACATTCGTGATGGCAGTTCATACAAATGTATAAAGTTCACTGCCGACCCGTGGTTGGATTAAAGGCAGGGTGGTGGACGTAAAGTCCTCGGCTAACCTAACTGCTTCACTCCATCAGCCACATGCTAAATTGGGCCCCAGCTGGTTTCATGGATGTATATGATTAAAATCCGACGGAATTATTTCATTCATTCACTGTCATAATTTGGCACTAAAGTACAACAGCAGGGTAAACGTGCTGACCAGAGGAGCGCAATGCCACCTATTAATCACCTCTGTGGAGGGTTCCATTGCATACATAAGGCTGCTGAACAAGAAATCCCCTGTATCCGTGCAGACGAGCTCTGAAATCATGTTGAATGCCAAAGAAGATTAACTGGGTAAGTCTGAGGAAGTTCTGTGAGCAGCAAGGCCACTGTGACCTTCAAGGCCTCGAAATTAGGAAAACCCGAAAGAGGATTTGAGGAGGCATGACTAAGTACTTAATGCCAGCAGACGTTCTGCGCGGGACGAAAACTGTTGCTCATTCTTTTTTCTTGCATTCACGGTAGTATAAGATAAAACCTTTTTTGTTCTATTCAATTAACAGAGAAAGTACTCACCGTTTTCAGCTTGGTCACCATGATGGGCACGTGTTTCTCCCAGAGGTGTCTCTCGAGCCCTGATGCATCTCTGTCATGTTTCGAGGCGCCGGACGATTACGGCCGCCTCGAACTACACTTCCCGAGGCGCCGGAAGATTACGGCCGCCTCGAACTACATTTCCCGGCATGCTGTGCGCACGCCACGCACGAACGTGAGTGGCGCGCGCATACCAGGAAATAAAGGGCTGAGTCGGACGGCGGTTAGACGCCGATAATTCCGTTTTCGTGTTGGCGTGTTCCTGGATTACAAGGCTGGTAGCGGTAAGGGTGGAGGACGTTCACTGAAGCGCCAGAACTGTGAGTAATCAAGAGCTGTGAGGTGTGGGGCGTTGGTAGTGTCGATCCCAACAACACACCCACAGTTTGCCTGGTTCCTGGGAGCATCACTCGGAGAGTGTTGCTAGGAAGTTCACGAACTTCAAGGATAGAGTTTGAACTAGGGGGAGTTTGGTGTGGTCGATCCGGAAACAAGTCCTGTGACTTGTGTAGCCCCACGGAAACCCCTAGTTACCTCTTGTACATATTGTATATAAGCGCCTTCAGGCATAGTAACGAAAGGACTCACGTGAACCCTATTGAGCCTCGTTACTGGTATCCCTCACATAAACAGTACTTCCTATAAATGTGGGGAGTGTTTACCAAGGAAGAGAGAGTCACAGAGTGAGTTAACACTGTGACCCAGTTACGAAGATTGTGCTGCCGGTGTGCAGAGTTCATACTTGTTTTCTTTATTCCCGAAATAACAGGAGACAGGAGGGGTAGAGGACGCAAATAAAGGGAACTGTGGTATCCTATGTAAAGTCTTTCAAGCATTGTTCTGGGTAGGTGTGTAATCTCTATAGCGCACTAATCACGAATCTGTACAAACACACTGAACCAGAGAGATTGATACTTGTGTATGTTTGTTTTCACAGTCAGGCACAGTTCTGCAATCCATACCCTACCCCTGTCTCCATTGGACTAAGGCATTGTGTATTTTCCTTTACAGGTAATGAGTAGGGGCAGTGGAAGGGTTGTGGGTAGAGAAAAGTAGAACACTGGTGTAGGTCAGGGAGGTAGGGTGTTCTAATAGCGTGTTCTTTGTCGTTACAGATCTCCCTCCCTGCTGTCCCCTTCCTTTCCCGCGCCCCGCTGTATCACCTTAGTCGTTCGTGTTTTATCTCGGAGCACTGGGGTTGTTCAGTGGGGCCGGGATTAGGACTCTCATCACAGCCCCGAGGAAGAAGAGAGCCGAGCCTGATAGAATTATCGGCCCAAGGATTTTACCTCCTCTTGGCTGTGTTGGGAATCAACCATGACCACCTTAGAGGACGTCATGGCTGCTTTGGCCTTAGTACAGGTAGAGCTGGCAGCTTCCAATAGAGAGGTAGCGGCTGCAAGGGCTGAAAACGCCCAGATGCGAGCCCGGTTTGACAGATTGCCATCTACTACCACCTCAACAGGGGCTTCTAGTAGCACTTCCCCTACCACGTCTGTGGTGGTTGAAATGCCCGCACAGATCCCTCTGGCACCACCAGAACGATATTACGGGGACATAAAAAAGATTCAAGTGTTTATGACACAAGTACAGATGCACTTTATGTGCAAACCCAAGATGTTTGCTACACACCAAGCGAGAGTAGCTTTCCTTATCTCGTATCTAGGGGGGGAAGCAGCTCAGTGGGCGGTGCCCATAGTAAAAAGGGATGACCCTCTTCTGTACCAATGGGACAATTTTAAAGAGGAGTTCGAAAAAACCTTCGACAGGAGGGCAGAAACCCTCACAGCAGACAGAGAGTTGTTGAAGCTAAGACAGGGAGATGCAGATCTGGTCACATATCTCAACAACTTCCGGAGACTCGTGGCCGAAACTGATTGGCCAGAAGCAAAAAGAACAGCCTTGTTCTATCAAGGACTGAACGAAGACATGAAAGACGTTTTAGCCCAAATAGATCCCCAGCCTCGCACATGTTCTGCTTTAATTGATCTTACCTTACGCTTAGACCATCGCATGAGGGAAAGAAAAGGAGAGTCTAAGAAAAAAGATAAAGCAGTGATGCCGTATGAGCAAGCCGGTAGCAGTGACAAACCGGCTCCTGCTTCCGAAGCAATGGAAATAGGGGCAGTGAGAGCCTCACTAACCAACAGCGAAAGAGAACACAGACGCAAACAAGGATTGTGTCTTTATTGTGGGAAAAAAGGCCATTTTCTACGCGAGTGCCCGGTGAAGCCAAAACTCAACCGGACTCGGGGAGGACAGAGTCTTGCTGGAGTGGCCGCAAAAGAGTCGGAAAACTACATGGCTTGAAGGTGAAGGAAGGGAAACCCTCAAGCGTCCACATTATCCCTTCCCTTACTCCGAGTACGATGGACGAGCGGAACCACCTTTTTTTGAATATGTTTTTGCACATAAACGACATACCTCAAGAAGTACAAGTAATGGTTGATTCTGGGGCTACAGGCTGCTTTATGGACTGTGCTATGGCTCGTCATTTGGGAGTGAAACTGGTCGCTAAAGACAGACCTGAAACAGTCTACGCCGTGGATGGCAACGTACTGCAAGCAGGCCCTATTATCTACCAAACGAGAGAGTATGAAGCCGTTTGTGCTCCGTCCCATCATGAACGTCTGGCATTCAACATCATAGAAGCCCCACAATATGGAATCATCCTGGGTCTCCCATGGTTGCAAAAACATGACCCTGACATACGGTGGAAAACAAAAACGATCCAGTTCCTTTCGAGTTATTGTCACGACCACTGTTTTCCAAGGATAAGCAATCCGACTCCAACAGCAAAGACTAATTACGCTATAGCTACGGCAGCAGAAAAAGAAGTCACGCTGCCTTCCTGTTATGATGAGTATAGGGCTGTGTTCAGTGATAAAGAGGCAGAGGTACTACCACCACACCGAACATATGATTGCCGCATTGACCTCATCCCTGGTTCGGAGATCCCCAACGGAAGAATTTATGCCCTAACACTCCCTGAAACAGCCACGTTACGTGAATATTTGGACAAATACCTGGCCTTAGGTTATATTCGCCCATCCAGATCTCCTGCAGCATCTCCTCTATTCTTTATTCCCAAGGCAAACGGGGAAAAAAGGTGTTGCATAGACTACAGGGCGTTAAACGCCATCACCGTGAAAAACCAGTATCCTTTGCCTCTAATCCCGGTGTTGCTGGAACAGGTCCGGGCAGCACGCATCTACACAAAGCTGGATTTACGCGGAGCCTATCACCTCGTCCGCATCAGACGAGGTGATGAGTGGAAAACCGCTTTTAAAACGCGGTACGGGCTCTATGAATACCTGGTGATGCCCTTTGGGCTCTGCAATGCCCCAGCAGCTTTTCAGTTTTTTTTGAATGAAGTCCTTCGGGAATACCTGGATCGACATGTGGTCGTATATATAGACGACATCCTCATTTATTCAAATTCAACGGAAGAACACATCACGCACGTAAAAAAGGTGTTAAGGGCACTACAAGACCATCACCTCTTTTGCAAAATCACCAAATGTGAATTTCACGTCACAACAGTGGAGTTCCTTGGAGTTATGCTTACTCCTTCAGGACAAGTGATGGCGGAAAGGAAGGTCCAAGCAATTGTAGAGTGGCCCCGCCCCTCTAACGTCAAAGACATTCAGAGCCTGTTGGGGTTCGCCAATTTCTACAGAAGATTTATATCGGGCTTCTCTGGAATGGTGTCACCACTCACGAAGCTTACAAGAAAGAACACCCCGTTTGTGTGGGACGAAAAAGCCCAACAAGCCTTGGACGCCCTCAAAACTGCTTTCTCCTCCGCTCCTGTACTGACGCATGCCGATCCGGACATCCCGTTCGTAGTAGAGGCAGATGCCTCTGAAATAGCCCTGGGGGCCGTGTTATCTCAAAAAGACGAAGCAACCGGCACCCTACACCCGATTGCATACATGTCCCGGAAACTCAGCCCTGCGGAAATCAATTACACCATCGCGGAGAAAGAGCTACTTGCCATTCGTGATGCTTTCATGGAATGGCGACACTGGTTGATGGGGGCTCGACACCAGATCACGGTTTATACAGACCATCGAAACCTTCAGTTTCTACGAGCCGCGAGACATTTGTCTCCCAGACAACTAAGATGGATGATGTTTTTTGAGGAGTTTCGTTTTGTGGTTACGTTCCGGCCTGGTACCAACAACAGGAAGGCGGATGCTCTAACACGGAGAGAGAATCTCTTGATACCATCGGAGAAACCCGTGCGGTCCATCATTGAACCTGCAAAAGTCATAGGAGTCACCCAGACTGATGACTTTTTGTTTCGTGTGAGGAGGGGAGTGCAGACATGTGTGTGGCGCACTTGGCTCAGGCATCACCCAGAGTGGAAACCAAGACACGGCGTGCCGATGAGAGGAACACAGATACTGGTACCCACGATCGTTCTACGAAAGACAGTGTTCTCTTGGTGTCATGAGGTGCCGTGTGCAGGTCACATGGGGTTCGTCAAAACGTTAGAAAAAACCCAGAGGCAATTCTGGTGGCCTTCCATGAGATTGGATTTGCGCAGATGGGTAACGGAGTGTGCCACTTGTAGTCAAATGAAATCAGACAGACAGAAACCGCAAGGATTGTTGCAACCTCTGCCCACTCCAGAGAATCCGTGGGAGAGGTTCTCTGTTGACTTCATTGTGGGGCTTCCGAAAGACCAGGGCAAGACGGCCATTATAGTGGTTGTGGATTTTTTAACAAAAATGGGCCATTTCATAGCCTGTGCCCAGGTACCCACAGCAGGACAATTGGCACATCTACTTCTGGTGAACATAGTACGAATACATGGTCTTCCTCGGGACATCGTGTCCGATCGCGGGGCACAGTTCACTGCGAGATTTTGGAAAACTTGGTGTACAGCATTACACATAACCTCGTCTGTGTCCACCAGTTTCCATCCACAAACGGACGGACAGACGGAGAGATTAAACCAATCTTTAAAACAGTACCTCAGATGTTATGTGCAAGAAAGCAGCGACTCCTGGGTTGATTGGTTGTGGGTGGCAGAAATAGCCTATAACAACACTCAACATGCATCCACTCAACACACCCCTTTCTTTTGTTCATATGGACACCATCCCAGGTTTACCCCTATGTTGTTGCCTTCTGATAACGTGAAGCTGCCGGAGGTGAGGGAACGGATGTTGCGGGTGCGCAGAATCCTTCTGAATGCACGCAAGAACCTTGTGAAGGCCAAAGCTGGTTACAAACGCCATGCCGATATGCACCGTCGACCAAATCCGGTGTATCAGAAGGGTGATCTAGTATGGTTATCCACCAAACACATTAGGTTTAAGAAGCATAGTGTGTTTAACCCGCGGTTCATTGGACCCTATAGGGTGGTTGAGCATGTGAATCCGGTGGCGGTGCGCCTGCGCTTGCCTGCACACATGCGCATCCATCCTGTGTTCCACGTCTCCCTCCTAAAACCCTCCAGGAGTCCGGTTCGTAGGTCCCCTTTGCCTCTCTGGGTGCAACAGGATCAGGAGTATGAGGTGAGGTGCATTCGGGACGCTAGGAGGGTGAGGGGTCGTTTGCAATACCTTCTCTCCTGGAAGGGGTTTGGTCCGGAGGAGGATTCTTGGGAACCGGCGTCGGCTGTTCGTGCCCCACGGTTGGTGGCCCGTTTTCATCGTTTGTTTCCTACCAAGCCGGGGGGGGTGAGGGCCCCTTTGTGAGGGGGGGTGTACTGTCATGTTTCGAGGCGCCGGACGATTACGGCCGCCTCGAACTACACTTCCCGAGGCGCCGGAAGATTACGGCCGCCTCGAACTACATTTCCCGGCATGCTGTGCGCACGCCACGCACGAACGTGAGTGGCGCGCGCATACCAGGAAATAAAGGGCTGAGTCGGACGGCGGTTAGACGCCGATAATTCCGTTTTCGTGTTGGCGTGTTCCTGGATTACAAGGCTGGTAGCGGTAAGGGTGGAGGACGTTCACTGAAGCGCCAGAACTGTGAGTAATCAAGAGCTGTGAGGTGTGGGGCGTTGGTAGTGTCGATCCCAACAACACACCCACAGTTTGCCTGGTTCCTGGGAGCATCACTCGGAGAGTGTTGCTAGGAAGTTCACGAACTTCAAGGATAGAGTTTGAACTAGGGGGAGTTTGGTGTGGTCGATCCGGAAACAAGTCCTGTGACTTGTGTAGCCCCACGGAAACCCCTAGTTACCTCTTGTACATATTGTATATAAGCGCCTTCAGGCATAGTAACGAAAGGACTCACGTGAACCCTATTGAGCCTCGTTACTGGTATCCCTCACATAAACAGTACTTCCTATAAATGTGGGGAGTGTTTACCAAGGAAGAGAGAGTCACAGAGTGAGTTAACACTGTGACCCAGTTACGAAGATTGTGCTGCCGGTGTGCAGAGTTCATACTTGTTTTCTTTATTCCCGAAATAACAGGAGACAGGAGGGGTAGAGGACGCAAATAAAGGGAACTGTGGTATCCTATGTAAAGTCTTTCAAGCATTGTTCTGGGTAGGTGTGTAATCTCTATAGCGCACTAATCACGAATCTGTACAAACACACTGAACCAGAGAGATTGATACTTGTGTATGTTTGTTTTCACAGTCAGGCACAGTTCTGCAATCCATACCCTACCCCTGTCTCCATTGGACTAAGGCATTGTGTATTTTCCTTTACAGGTAATGAGTAGGGGCAGTGGAAGGGTTGTGGGTAGAGAAAAGTAGAACACTGGTGTAGGTCAGGGAGGTAGGGTGTTCTAATAGCGTGTTCTTTGTCGTTACAGATCTCCCTCCCTGCTGTCCCCTTCCTTTCCCGCGCCCCGCTGTATCACCTTAGTCGTTCGTGTTTTATCTCGGAGCACTGGGGTTGTTCAGTGGGGCCGGGATTAGGACTCTCATCACAGCCCCGAGGAAGAAGAGAGCCGAGCCTGATAATCTCGTTGAAGGAAGGAGGGAAACAGGAACCCAGCACAGACTGAAGGAAGAAGTGCTGGAAATCCCGCCTCCTATTCTCACAGGCTGACAGTAACAAGGGTCAGCCAGCCACAGGAGGAGGCAGGATCCTTGAGAATGTGATGAGCCACGTCAAAGATCCGGTCGAGCAGAGTATTCGACCAAAGTCCTGGCAAAACTGCCGCTGTAAGTAGCGCCTGCTTGCCCTCACCACTGCCTCACAGACACACACTGCACATGCGGGATTTGGGCGGTATTGATGTCATCCACCTCGCATGCACAGCGTGTGTTTGTACAAGGCTGTGCTGCACTGCTACCAGAATAGACAGTGTAAGTGCTGCAGCCTCAGACATTCCAATCTCCTTCTCCGTTCTCCGAGACTGGTGGTGCTCCGCACCCTACGCCCTCATGCAGGAACCGCCACTGGAAGACTGACAACGCCCACTGATTTGGCCCAAGCCCTGATGGCTTGTCTGCAGCTTCAAAGACTCAGCGAAAAGAAAGACACCTGTCCTGCGGCCAACAACCCCTACAACTCCTGTGAGGACTGCCTGCATTTGAGAAAGAACAGAACTCCTGAGGACAGTGGTTCTGTCCACCAGAAACCAACACAAAGGACTCTGGTGCCCTCACGATCTGCAATCTTTGACCACTCTGCACCCAACGATCCTAAGCCCAAGTCCATTGTTGACTAACTCCTCTTGGACTCCACGACCACGCATGCAATGTGAATCCAAAGGATCTCCCCGACCACAACTGGCTCCAGTAAGAGAAACCCGACATCAAAGGACACCCCTGCATTCGAAAGCTCTGGGCCTTGAGGAGCTATACTGACGGTTACCCTGGGACCTACAACATCCCAACGTATCTCTGCTCTTGCTGGTGTTCCTGGTAAAGCCTACAGTTTTAATGCTGCCGCCTGTTTTCTAATCCAAATTTCTCCATTCACATTGCATTGGGCGTACAACTCTGTGTTTGCACCGTAAACCCGGCCGCCCCTGTGAGTGTATGTTTGGTGCTGCCTTGTGGCCCTCCTCTGTGCTTGTTTTAACCTCCAAAGCTTGAGCCCTGCAACTGATCTACTTACCTGCAAGTAGTGTGTCTTCAAGCACCCTAAGTCTCCATTGGGTAACACTGGACCTGATCTTCAACTTTGACCTCTGCACCCGGCCACCCATGCACCACTGGTGGTGCAAGGTTTGTGCTGACCTGAACCTTGCCCTGTGCTGACCCTGCAACCCGAAGACTGGATTTGTAAGTTGCTTACTTACCTGTAAAACCGCATTATTGGTTTCCTCCATAGGCTAACATTGTAAAGACTGAAAATTGCATCAAGTGCCCACTTTTGAAACTGAAAAGTATTTCTATTTAAAAAAGTACTTACCTTTTTGCGAAGATCTTGGTCTAAAAAAATCTTGAGCAAAGTTTATTTTTATAACATTTGTGAGGTTCCCTTTTTGAGTTGTGTGTCATTTATTGGCTTTTTTTGTCTTACACTCATCTGTGTTAGGCCTAAGGCCACTCGCCCACACTACCACACATAGAGCACTTTGTTATTACATTGAGCCCTGTACACACACTTCTGGGGGAATCTCTGGACTCTGTGCACTGTATAACCACTTAGTAATATACCATATACAGAGCCAGCTTCCTACAGCATCAACCCATCAACAGCCTGTGCAGCTGGCGCTAAATCTCTGTGGGCCTTCGTGAGTCTACATTTACTTATATCTAGAACAGTGTTTCTAATATTATGACCACACTTGACTATCAGGTACTCAAAAAAGAAGAAAGTATTTTTGTTTGGTCCATATGAATGAATCCAGGAAGAGGGGCGTGGCTACGACACTGCCGAGCATGGTCGCCTCAGCCCCGAGCTCCGGGTCGATCTCAGTATTTATCCTGACCGAGGACCCCCTCAGCGGCACCACTGACCAGGCTTGGTCCCTGGCCGACGCGGAGCACTCCGGCGTCGGTCGGATGTGAGTGGGGACCTGCGGCTGCTCGGAAATCGGCCCATCGGAGGGCACCGGGTCGGTGACGGCCGGCCATCTTGCCGGGGCCTACAACGAACTGTCAATCCCCGGCCTCGATTGCAGAAGGACTGCTCGGCGCCGGACCCTTGTGGGAGCCCAGAGGACGGTACCGGGACGGACGCTGGCGCCTGGAGCTGGGGACCAAGCGCTGAGGTCCCGACTGGCCGGGGACGACGGGCGGAGGCGCCGGAGAGAGGGGGCTGTGGCGTCATCGCCACGGAGCTGAGGTGCGGAGCAGTTCCGGAGGGGGGGCCCTGCACACGGCGGTCCCGTCGGGATTGTCCCTTGGTGGCACCTTTCTGCTGTCGGCTGTACAACCAGCGACTGGCGCACTGGCCCTGCGGATCTCAACCGGGGAGTGGCACCACCTCAGGAGCTGGGAGGGCGCCTGACCTGCTGGGGACCTGCTGGGGAAGCAGCAGCGGTGCTGGGCGGCTGGAGGCCGCCGTGTTAGCGGAATGTCCAGGATCGGCCGGTGGGGGCCCCACCCTTAGCCCCGTGTGGACGCAGGTGATGGCAGTTTGGTACCTACGCCGTTGAACACCGGGTTCTGGGAGCACCGCTGACCCCCCAGCGCTGCCCTATTGCGTTGAGTGAGGGGCCTGGGAACGCGCTGATGCCCTCCCGGGTTCTGCCATTTTGATATCCTGACATTCGCAGGGGGTCCGGAGCGGCTCAGCATCACTGGTGGCCCTCGCTGACGGCCGTGGGGCCTGGCGTGGAGGAGGCCCCATAGGAGCACCGAGTGCCTTGGGCCCGACTGCGCCCCCTGGAAACTTTTTGTGTGTGTGACCCCGGTCCCCTGCCTGGCCGGACTGCGGGACGACGGCTCCCGTCACCACCCGGAGCGTGCATCGGGACGGACCTGCGGAGCTTGGCGTCAGTGCGAGAGCCGGTGACTCTCCATGGGGAAGCCGCGGAAGGGAGCGGGCGCGGCGCCGCCAGACCAGGCCGAGGACTCCCTTGAGGCCCACAAACTGCGGCCCACGGTTTGCCAGGCGACAGGGTTGCAACAGCAACAGATGGACCAGATCCTCAAGGCCATAGGGGACACAAGAGAGGCGCTGCGCCAGGACATCGCTCAGGTCTCCACGGGCCATGGCCTCTTGAAGGCGGATCACAACAAGCTTGCTGACTGCGTCAAAGCTGCGGAGCTGGTGCTGGAGACGTTAGAACCGGCCCAGAAAGCGTCGGACGCCACGTTGGAGGACTTAACGCGCAGGGTACAGCAACTGGAAAGGAGAGCGGCTGACGCGGAAGGGCGCAACAGACGCAATAACGTCCGAGTGGTGGGTCTGCCCGAAAATATCGAAGGGGGCGAAATGGTTTTGTATCTGGAGAACTGGCTGCGTGATGTGGTGGTCCCTGAGGGTCTGACGCACTTCTATACCCTGGAAAGAGCCCATAGGGTCCCAGCTCGCCCTCCGGCCCCGGGCCGTCCCCCCCGGCCAGTGATAGCCCGGCTGCTACATTTCAGGGACCGGGACATTATCCTGCGGCAGGCTAGGTCGGCTGGCCCATACAAGGTGGACAATGCCTCGCTGTCAATATTTCCCGACTATTCCCAGGAGGTCCAGCGCTGCCGCTTCTCCTTCGTCGCTGTCAAGAGAGCACTCCGCGACGAGGGGGTGCAGTACTCTTTGCTGTTCCCGGCGCGCCTGAAGGTGCTGGTGGATGGAGTGGCGACGTTCTGCGACTCGCCGGACGACGCTTGGCAGTGGTTGGAGCGGTATCGAGCAGGCAAGGATGGCACAGGCACCTGGACGGAGACCGCGGAGGACAGGCCGAAGCCACGCAGGAGCAGGCGTAATCGGAGGCGAGAGCAAAACAGGAGGTCCCCGTCGGCGTCACAGACGGACCTGGAGAGGAAGGCTGCCCTACAGGCGGTGTCGAACATCTCTGGAGCAGTGCCGGAGACTCCGGCGGTGGACTCGGGCTCCCGGTTGGGCTCTGATGAGGCGGAACCAGGAGGTTCAGATGGGGGTTCGGACAAGGACCCTGGGCAGTTGCCTCAGGTCACCCCGCAGACTGCCGATGGACTGATGGACGAATGATTTCCGGGCAGCTGAGCGAAGGACAGTAAGGGGGTGTGCTCGGCCTGTGGGGATGGCATTGCCTGGGTTGATGGGGTCTTGCAGTCTGGGGTGCTGGGACTGAAGTTGTCATCTGCTTTATGGGAGTAGTGCCGGAGTACGCAGGGACCCTGGCTTCTTTGGTGGGGCGGTGGTGCTGCTGAGAGGGGAAAGGGGGGTGTTCTACTCTTAGTCGGGATCGACCTCTCATGGTGTGGTGGGTCTTTGGCTGTCCGGCCGGCTGGTGGGGAGTCACCTCCTCAATCTCACATAACTTGTGAGTCTCTGGCAACTCCCAGAGTTTCCCTCGTCTACGGGGGTAGGGTTTGGATGGGTAACAACTGTTTGGAACCTGTTCTGGGGGAGGGTGGGGTTGGGGTTGGGGTTGGTTGGGGTTGTTTCGGGTTTCGGGGGATTGTCAGTGTGCCGCTGGGGCTGTCAGGGATTGGACTCCGATACGAGCCCATTGATGGCGGCTAGATTAGAATTGAAGTGCATTACCTGGAATGTGCGGGGGTTTAACTCCATGAGGAAGAGATACAAAGTGCATTCATACCTAGTTCGCAGGGGGGTCCAGGTGGCTTTTTTGCAGGAGACGCATTTAACGTTGGCAGAGGGGCAAGCGCTGCAGCGGCGATGGCGGGGGCAACTCTTCTATACTACCTATTCCGCGCATGCTAGAGGGGTGTTGATTTGGGTGCGGGCAGGTATCCCCTTTCAGCCCTTGACGACGAGGGTGGACTCGGATGGGAGGTTTGTGGCAGTATTGGGGCGGTTGGCTGGCCGAGATGTTACGCTTTGCTGCGTTTATGCCCCAAACTTTGATCAGGCTGCGTTCTTCTCTGTGTTGTCGAGGAGGTTGACACCTATGTTAGTGGGCACGGTGTTCATGGGGGGGGACTTTAACTCAGTGGCGGACGTGGAGATAGACCGTTCCCACCCTCCGCTGGCTCAGTCGGTAGTGCGCAGGGTGGCCCAGGCTCAGAGGGACTGGCAAGAGCGGTGGGGGCTCGTGGACGCATGGCGGACATATCACCCCGCCGATAAGGACTATTCGTTTTATTCCGCACCTCATGATCTACATGTGCGCCTCGACACCATTCTTTGTTCGACTGGGGCCCAGGAACTCACGCGCAACTGTGAGTACCTGGCGAGGACCATATCAGACCACAACCCTTGCCTACTTACGGTCCTCTGGTCCAGACAACGGCAGCCGGTCCCCACGTGGCGGTTGAATCCGTTGGCGCTGGAAGACCCGATCTTTCACACCGAAGTGCAGGAATGCATTGAGCGCTACTTCCATGAGAACTCGGGTACTGCGACCACTCGAGCGATCGAGTGGGACGCCTTTAAGGTGGTGATACGAGGCGCGTGCCTCTCGTCCTCGACGGGGGTGCGTCGGACACTGCTGGACGAAGTCGAGCGGGAGGAGGCCACACTGCGGCAGGCGGAGAGGAATGGTCACACGGCGGGGGGCAATAAGGAGGAAGTGTTGGCGGCTCGAGAGCGAGTTGCTACCCAGGTGGAGAGGCTCCGCTGCCATGATTACCGGGAATACATGGTCCGAGCGCACGCTGAGCGGGATCGGGTCGGTTCGCTGTTGGCGTGGCTGGCCAACCCTCAAACTAGGGGTACGCCAATACTGTCGCTGGCCACTCCGACCGGGGATTTGGTCCATTCTCAACAAGAAATCAACGGTCAGTTCCTGGCTTATTACGCGGAACTTTATCGTAGCAGAATGTCGGCGCAACCGGCTGGACTAGATGCCTTTCTGGAAGAGGCTCGGTTACAGCGACTGGACTCGGAGCAGGGCACCGCGTTGGGTGCAGCTATTACACTGGGGGAGATCAGAGCGGCGATTAAACACATGGCCAGAAAGAAGACGCCGGGAGGTGACGGCCTCCCGGTGAAGTTCTACACTGCGTATGTTGATCTCCTGGCACCCCGACTACATCAGGTGTATGGAGAGGCGTGGGAGCGGGGCAGGCTGCCGGTGTCGACAAGAGAGGCGATTATAGTGCCGTTGTTGAAAAAGGGCGGGCTTCCCACGGCTAGAACGGCGTATCGCCCGCTCTCGATGCTCACTGTCGACTATAAGGTGCTGAGCAGGATCCTGGCGACGCGGTTATCTGTCCATATGTGCTCTCTGGTACACCCGGACCAGTCGGGCTTCATCCCCACCCAGAACACCTCGACGTGTATACGGCACCTGATACGGGTCATGGACATTGAGGGGGAGGGCCCCGCAGGTGCGGCCGTGCTCTCGGTAGATATCGAAAAAGGCATTCGATAGTGTGGAGTGGCCGTATTTGTTCTGCGTGCTCCTTCGGTTCGGGCTAGGGGACGGCTTCGTCCGCTGGACGCGGTTGTTGTATGAGTCCGCTACTGCTAGGGTCCGCACGGGCCGCTCGATATCTGCGGCATGCTCGGTGGAAAGAGGCACCAGGGTTGCTCCTTATCCCCGCTCCTCTTCGCATTGGCGATTGAACCCCTAGCGGCATGGGCCCGACAAGGTCGGTACTATGAGGGGGTTTCACTGCGCGGCGTTTCGCATTATATTTCCTTGTATGCCGACGACCTCTTGCTGTACTTGGCTGATGTGGAGGCGTCGGTGCAGGGTGCACGGGCCTTGCTCCAAGAGTTCAGGGACTTGTCGGGGCTCCGTGTTAACTGGTCTAAGACCTGTCTATTCCCTTTGACCCCCCGCTGTGCCCAGCCTGTGGAGCTTGAGGGACTGCGCTGGGAACCAGATTGCCTGCCATACCTCGGAGTCCACATTTATCATACCCATTTGCTCCTATATGAGGGGAACGTGGGCAGGGCCCTGAGGGGCATCAGAGGCAGTATGGGGTTTTGGCGCACTCTTCCGCTGTCTGTGGCCGGACGAATAGCGCTGCTGAAGATGGTGGTCCTTCCGCGCCTGCTTTATTTTTTCCGCACACTGCCGGTGTGGATCCCGCTCTCCTTTTTGCGAACATTGCGGTCAATGGTGATAGCGTTTATCTGGGGCTCTGGCAGGAGACGTGTAGCTTTGAATACCTTGCTTAGGTCCCGAGAAGAAGGTGGCCTGGCGGTGCCGGACTTTGAATGGTATTATCTGGCAGCGCAGCTACAGTGGCTCACGCAGGCTGTGGCGCGGGAGTTTAGAGGCCCGGACGGCCCGCAGGGTCGGATTATGCAGCGCCATGTCCTGTCCTTCATCGTGCTCCAACAAGGGCTTCGGTTGGATCAGCTGACTCTGGAGGAGCGCACCCTTCGCCAGTGTTGGCTCCGTGGCCACAGGCGGGCAGGATGTCACGTTCCATATGCGCCGGAGATCCCCTTGGGCATGTGTACGGCCCTCCCACATGGTGGGGACTGGTCGGCACTAGCCACCTGGGAGGATCGCGGGATCCACATGATAGGGGATTTGTATAGGGATGGTGCCCTGCTGTCGTTTTGTGACCTGCAAGAGGCCTTCGATCTCCCGAGGGGTGACTTCTTGCTCCATGCGGCCCTGGTGACTGGGATTCAGAAGCGCTGGAGGATGGGGCTGGTAGAACCTTCCACGTCGCTGGGCTGCCAGTACGTTGTGATGGCAGCTGGCACTTATAAGGCCATCACCTGCCTATACCGGAGACTGGCGCTAGCTGAACCTCCCCCCCTAGACAGGCTGCGGGAGCGCTGGGAGGCTGACCTCGGTCGGCAGATACCAGAGACGACCTGGCCTCAGCTTGTACGTAGGGCCTGGAAGGGCACACGCAATGTTGGGTTCCAACTTGTTCAGTACTTCACTCTGCATAGGGCGTACTGGACACCAGCCAAAATACAACGAGTCTTTGGTGGCGCGCACTCGGTATGTCCCCGCTGCGCTACGGAGGGTGCCGACTTTGTGCACATGTTCTGGTCGTGCGCAGGGCTTGGCACTTACTGGACTGAAGTTCTGTCCTGTCTGAATGCGGTTACGGGACGCCAGATCGACACGGACGTGGGGACTTGCCTTTTACTCTGGTTTCCGCATACTCCAACCACGAAGGTTACCAGCAAATTTTTAGACTTGGGGTTAATTCTGGCCAAGAGGGAACTTATACTGCATTGGAAATCCAGAGGGGGGCCTAACTTCCTGAGGTGGCGGGGGTGCTTTCTGCAATGGGCTGCTAGTGAAGGGTCTCTTAGATTACAATTAGCTAGACGCACCGCTAATGATAAAGCGCTAGATGCGGCCAGGGCGTGGAGCGCGCTAGTGATGGACCTACAGTCTCTTTCGGAGGTTGATGAGGATGGTGGGGATGGCGCGCTGGCGAGCCGGGAGGGGGCCACGGGGGTAGAGAGCGTGGGGGCACTGGCTGAGGAGGCGGGGCGCTAGGCAGCATGGCCGGCAGTGAGCGATGATGGATTACATGTGTCGCATATGATCATGAGCGGAATGGGTAACATACACTGCCCTGAACAGCACCTGGACTCCCGTTTGGCTGTAGAACCGTGACTGGAAATGGTTGGGGGAGGTCGCCCGCTGCATCTGGAAGGTTTATGACATGCCGTAGAAGGGGCGATAGAGGCACACTGGCAAGGGGGGGGTAGTGGGGGAGGTGGGAAATGGTGGTTAGGGCTCTGTTGGTTGGGACTGTTAACGACGCTGCTTTACTGTACATCCTGTGAATAGAGATGCATACGCAGCGTGATTGTATGATGTGTGCAGAAAATCAATAAAAATTTGTTTAAAAAAAAAAAATGAATGAATCCAGGAAAATCTATCTAGGCCAATCACACCGGTAGTAATACACTCCACATGGCGGAATCAATTGTCCTCCTAATTGGCATCACTACTCCCTTAGCTGTGGCATTGTAGGATGTAAAGTATCTATGGGCTCCTCCACTCGTAGTAACCTCTGCCCCCTCACCCCCACACACATGCGCACAGTGAGTTTCCAGCAAGTATGCCACGTCTAATAAATGCTAATAAGGTACGCCCCTACCTGCCTACCTTTTCTAGAATTATTTAATCGCCTTACATTCCACGTCATAAATCTAAGAGTTCTCTGGGAAGTCTGCATGTCAGAGTCTAATTATGTGGCCCCCTCCGGTCATGTATGTGACCCTTTCAATTTGTTCCTGAATCAATTGCGTGACTCAAATGGCATTTAGGATAATTAATTATCTGTTTTGCGCATTTTGGGTTTTTTACTTGGGAGTGGAGCCACCTCCAACTCACGGCTTATCCAGGTCTATATTCAAGGTCGTCTTTAAAGTGTTTTTTTCTCTTTCGTTTTAAGGGTCCTATTGTTAAAGTGCCCAGTATAGCATAGAGGGGTTTTTTTAGGTTTCGCTGGAGGGCGGAGCTTAGCTCCGCCTCCAGAGAAATCTCTTGATTTTAGTAAGGACTCTGGAATACGCCCCCCTGTCCCATTGGCTAGCTCCATAAATGGAGGCTAGCCATTGGAACAGAGATCTGTCCGTCAAGGCCGGACCAGATTCGGGGGCGTTCCCGAGATTTTTTCCCAGGGCGGAGTTACGTTTTTTCCCGTTCCCTCCCCTTTCACTGATGCGCTGTCCATTCCCGCCCCCTCCGTGTGCCTTTCCGCCCCCCCTCGCTGTCCTGTGCACGTTTCCCGCCGTCCGTGTCCTCTCCCGCCCCCTCCCGCCGTCCGTGTCCTCTCCCGCCCCCTCCCGCCGTCCGTGTCCTCTCCCGCCCCCTCCCGCCGTCCGTGTCCACTCCCGCCCCCTCCCGCCGTCCGTGTACACTCCCGCCCCCTCCCGCCGTCCGTGTCCTCTCCCGCCCCCCCCCCCGCTGCTGAATCAGAAAAGCCCATTGGTCACTGCTCGATTGTCCTATTGGCTAATCCGACTCTGCCCCATAGAATTCTACAGCGTACAGCCTCATAACCGAGAGTATGCCGCCTGGCCGCAGGGACTGACATATTATGCGGTGCTCCCTCCTCCAGTTACGGCCTCAGTGACTGCCTGCTAAAACCTGGGCCACTAGATGGGAGGGCACCCTCTCCGACTTCGGGAAGCGAGATGCAGTAAATGCACTCCAGGTTCTTTGACCTGTAAGGTTATTGAGCGGCTGCTATGTAGATGATGTATTGAGTCCATTTGTGCCAGTCCTTTGCGAGACACTGTTGCCAGGGCTGGTGTGGTCTCTTCATCCACGTGGGCACTGAAGGTGCGTGGGGGCAGTACCAGTGCAGCAGGGACGCAAGTCCTTTTCCACCTCAGCGCTCATTGGGGGCGGGGCCACCACATGCAGGTTACTTGGCACTGCTTGTCGTGTATGGGTCTACAGCAGCCTTCGTAGCACTGCGGGCCGTGACTTCCTTGCGGGCTCTGTGTGCAAGGCCGCAGTGGGGGTGACATTAATGCTGGCTGCAGCAGGTCTGATCTACACTCACCTCTCCTGCAGGCACTGCAGGAGGGAGGTGGCTTCTCTCCTTTCGCAGTGAGGATCGACAACATGGAAGCACCTCAAGCGCGGTGTTGGCTGTGACGCTTCATCCCCTTTTATTGCTCTCAGTGGCTGTAGTGCTAGGAGCAGGTGTGGGGTACCCTTGACACAGGCTACACTTCTCCCCATGAGGAACAGCAGACTGTAATTTGATCCATCACTTCCAAACCAAACCCTGAGAGTTCGGTAAATTATTTCCTTGCGATGTTACCAGGCAGTTTACAAGCTCCCAAAAAAATAACTGTAAACGTGAAGCCGCCCTCGGGTGTCGTCAAACGCCCCCACCCCCCATCCAGACTCTGGTAAAAAGAAAACCTTGCTAACACTAATCACACCTACGCTATTAGGGGCCCCAGGGCCCCTAGAGAGGTCTGGTCTATGCCCCTCCTCCAACCTGAAGCTCTCTATAGCGCCTCGTTCCCTGCTCCTCCTTCTCTGCGCACAGAAACCCCCTGATACCACCGCCCTAAGGGGGCCGCCCTCTTTACCTCGGTCCCTTCCCCGTCTCCCTGTCTTCGCCTCTGAAAGTGCCTTGAACGTGGGCATCGAGGCACTACAGACACATCATGAATAGACTTACATGAGGTGGGCGCCGCCGCTGCGCGGGCCGGGCCCCCGGGTCTGCTCGCCCATCCGTCCTAGGTGAGAACGGCAGGAGGTCCCTCTGGGTCCGGGGCTGGTGGCAGCTGACTGCCAGCATCCGATGCCAGCCCTGGCAGGCGGCACCTGGCTCAGGTGTCCCCGCTGCATTATTCATGCGCACGACTGTCTGTGGTCCCAGGGGGGGGGGGGCCTTGTGCGGGCAGGGAGGGGCGATGAGCGCCTGCAGAACACACCTTCACAGCAGCAGGACCCGGGGACACCGGGGCACAGATTTATGGGCACTTTGTGATGGGTTTGTGTCACAAAAGTGCAAAGTGTTGCTTTGGTATTTACTGGAAGGTAGCGCTATGTTCTGCTTTACCTCAAGGGGGCGCACCCCGGGTGGTACACAGCCGTTCCCATGCAACTACCCGTGATTTTTCACTCAAATCGCTTTCTACAAGAAAAGGGGAAAACAGGCATTTGCGTCAAAAAATTCACCTACCTCCAGGAAGGGGTGACGTTTTCTCACACCGTTTTTTAAGATTGTATGTGCTCTGTAAAGTGCTACACACATTAAACGTTAGAATAACTTGTTCCTATGTCTTACTATTTTGTACGGGAGCAGGGCCCAATGCAAAGGCTAGTCTAGACATCACGCACAACGGTCAGGGGCGGTGGAAGTACCACAGGAGGGGGGGGGCTGTACATATAGAATCCTTGGTATGTTGGTGTAAACACAGAAACAAAGGACATGGACTCATCAAGTCTCTCTGATGCCTTTGCGATCCCATCTGTGTGTGCATGGACAAATATAAGCCAACATTACCAAATCAGGTCAAGCATCACACCTTCCTAAAAGGATCCTAAATAATCCAATCTCGTGCAGCTAGTAACTGCACAGAAAATGATCATTATGCACTAAATCAGTGTGCTGCATGGCCAACTACAGCAGCAGAAATCTGTTCTCATCCGAATCATGACGCACACTGAGCTGGGCATTCAAAACCAGAGTTTACCTCTGTGTAATAAATTGCCCAAGGGGTGACCAGCATGCAGCTGGGTGAGCTCTTCTGATGTGACTGGATGGCCACTGTGATATTTGTGCACATCGCCACTGCTTGACCCAGCCGAGGTTTTACACAATTAAAACTTTGTGATGGATGCTTGAGGTCTGGATATTCTGGTATAAAACAGAACTGGCTGCAAATTGTATTTATATCACACTTACCACAGACAAGGCTTTGAAGCACTTTGCGGCATGTAGGATGCTACTCTGGAACTCAAAGCTGGAGGTAAATAGATAGAGGACTAGTAATAGGCGCTTCCTTTTCCTTGTAGGATTAGTTGCTTTAAGTTTGTGTTCTCGGGGGTCTCATGCTTTTAATTTTGTGTTAAAAAAACGGATAGGGTAAGTGAAGTGGATTAGTAATGGGAAGAGGTTTTTGGGAGTGGTGGGCATGCATGATTGCTAGTTGGATGGACTGAGGAATGTGGTGACCTTTTGACAAAGCCAATGATCTGCTTTATGTATAGTGATGTGGTGACTCCTCCCGCCCTCGACAATGCCAACAGGCCTGCTTTTATAGACTGATGTTTGGACATTTGACAAAGCCAGGATGTGTGCCGCATTTAAAAGCATGGATCCCAGTTGCCTGTTTGCTACGAACAAGTTATGATTTCTCACGAGTGAACAGTGACTCAGACTGTTGCCAATTAAATGAGAGGCACCAGCGACTTTTCTTAAATGCATGGACTATTTCACATGCAACAGGAGAGACTAGTTACGATTTGATTTGTCACGAGAGTAAGAGAACAAGTGTCCAAGGCCCAGAGAACACCACAGACCTCAGAGAGAAAGAAAGACCAAGGGAGAATGAAAAGGGAAGAAAGAAAAAGAGAAAGAAAGCAAAGTAGTAGAAGAAACACCGGCCTCCACTAATCATCTAGCACAGTAAGCAAGTAAGGACACCGTGGGCTTCTATAGACAGGCAATGAAGAACAAACAAGACAAACACCACAGTGTAAATGCTACATGCAATCAAATGGGCACCTAGTACCATACAGAATGTGTTAAATTACAAAATGAAGAGAAACTCTACTATTAAAATTTAATTCTCAGAGTTGTAGATGCCAATTCCACATTTCAAATCCAATGAAGATTCACAGCTAAGATCACAACGATGTCCAGTAATCATAAACCTTTAGACCTAAAAGCATTTTCCACCAAAATCTCCTAAAAATCATCCAACATTATATAATCTCCAGAAAGTTCTAGTCACAACCTATCAAGACTTTTTTGCTCTGCGAGTATGGATCCTACAGAGTACGCCAAAGCATACAATGTACAAAACAAATGGAGACATTGATGCTCAACAGTCATCTGATATGGTCCATTCTGTGCACATGCCAGTACACAATCCCAAATTCCAACATGTGACCTCTTTAAATGGTAAACAACGCAGACACTGCAGCAGTGTTGAAGGACTCTACACAAATTGACCTCCAGTTGCAACTGTGAAACACCACATTTTGGGCGCATTGCCAGCTAAACATTTGCAGCGGTGATTTAAGTGAAATAAAACAAATACTTTTCACATACGTGCACTTTCCGTAACAAATTAGAGCCCAACTTATGTTTCAACAAATATAAACAAATACTATGGAGAATTGTAGAACAGAGTCAAATTAGGTCAAAACAATTGCAGGACCACCACCAGAAGTGCCCATTGTATAGGGTAATTGAGGACCTTCACTGGAAGCAGCTAAAGTCAACCACTTCTTTCATCCCATTAGGTTGTGTACAATCCAAATGGTCCACACAGAACACTACAAAAGGTAAGAATAGGACTGACCCGCCATTCTCTGTTGCACACCGCGCTTCCAACATTACATTATGGAATTACACAGCACAAACGCCTCAGGTCTGTGGTACACAGTCCATAAAACAAGCATTAAAGAACTAAATAACCCACAATCCTTGGTCAGTGCAACATCCCCAAGTCTCACTGGGAAAGACAAAGAACTGATAGATGCAATGTTTGAATTAATCTCAGCCACTAGTTATGTTATGTTATGTTATGTTATTAAATCTTTTCTATAGCGCTCGGCTACTCAAGAAGAGTGTCCCGGCGCTTTATAGGAGAAAGAGAAGAAACTGCGACATACTAACATAACACCAGATAAAAAAGAAGAAGAATCAGTAATTGCTCTTTACAATGCAATGGTTTTGCCTTTGTTAAAGTTAGAGCTATTGGCATTGCTCTTGACATTATTTTTATTTTATTTATGTTTTGTTTTAACATAAATACATGGCATTGTCATTTACAATGCCACTAGCTTTATCTCTCGCAAATGACAGACAAAAACACCCACACAATGCCCTTCCACACACACAGCCACACAGAGCCCCCCACACACACAGCCACACACAGCCCTTCACACACACAGCCACACACAGCCCCCCACACACACAGCCACACAAAGCCCCCCCACACACAGCCACACAAAGCCCCCCACACACACAGCCACACACAGCCCCCCACACACACAGCCACACACAGCCCCCCACACACACAGCCACACAAAGCCCCCCACACACAGCCACACAAAGCCCCCCACACACACAGCCACACAAAGCCCCCCACACACACAGCCACACAAAGCCCCCCACACACACAGCCACACAAAGCCCCCCACACACACCCACACAGAGCACTCTACACACACTTACACAGCACAAGCAGGCAACAGGGGCACACGGAGGCACAAGCAGGCAACAGGGTCACGAAAACGGAGGCACAAGCAGGCAACAGGGTCACGAAAACGGAGGCACAAGCAGGCGACAGGGGCACGAAAACGGAGGCACAAGCAGGCAACAGGGGCACGAAAAAGGAGGCACAAGCAGGCGACAAGGGCACGAAAACGGAGGCACAAGCAGGCAACAGGGGCACACGGAGGCACAAGCAGGCAACAGGGGCACGAAAACGGAGGCACAAGCAGGCACACGGAGGCACAAGCAGGCAACAGGGGCACACAGAGGCACAAGCAGGCAACAGGGGCACACAGAGGCACAAGCAGGCAACAGGGGCACACAGAGGCACAAGCAAGCAACAGGGGCACACGGAGGCAACTGCAGGCAGGACACTACCGGGCTGTGCCTTGGGACTGAGGACGCCGTGAAAATGGGGCATGTTATAGCGCCATAATTCTGTGAGTACTGACCCCCCTCCTTAAGGTGTGGAGCTCTCGGCACTGACCACTCGGCCGCCCGTAGCACAGGACACTGGTGGGCGTCATCACTGTACCAGCCCTCTCTTGGAAACTGGGAGCCCCGGCTCGTGCTGCTCTGCGGGGACAGGGTAGGTGGACAAATTCTGTCCGGGCAGCGGACGAGGGTGCGGCGGGCCTGCTGTTGCCCGGATCCTCCTGCTGAATACTGTGAGGAGCGAGGGAGCTCCGAGTGTGTGTGTGCGGCTGGTTGTGTGTGTGTGCGGCTGGCTGTGTGTGTGTGTGTGTGTGGCTGGCTGTGTGTGTGTGCGCGGCTGGCTGTGTGTGTGTGCGTGGTCGGCTGTGTGTGTGCGCGCGGCTGGCTGTGTGTGTGCGCACGGCTGGCTGTGTGTGTGTGCGTGGTCGGCTGTGTGTGTGCGCGCGGCTGGCTGTGTGTGTGCGCACGGCTGGCTGTGTGTGTGTGCGCGGCTGGCTGTGTGTGTGTGCGGCTGGCTCTGTGTGTGTGCGCGGCTGGCTCTGTGTGTGTGCGCGGCTGGCTCTGTGTGTGTGGGTGGCTGGCTCTGTGTGTGTGGGTGGCTGGCTGGCTCTGTGAGTGTGTGTGTGTGTGTGTGTGCGCGGCTGGCTCTGTGTGTGTGTGTGTGACTGTGTGTATGTGTGGGTGCAAATGCAATAGGTCTCACATTTGCGAGAGATTAAGCTATTGCCATTGTATATGACAATGACATTTATTTATCTGTTTCCAAAACCAACACATAAATGCAAATGTTGTCATTTACAATGCCAATAGCTCTAACTTTTCCAAAGGCGAAACCATTGCATTGTAAATGCTTGTTTTAGATCGTGGACTACCTACAACTGATTCACAAAAACCTTTCCGCTCATAAATCAGGCTTACGCATGTAAAAAACACGTGAATTCCGATCTTGGCTCAGGAAGGTAGGCCGCAGGGACGGCGTATTTTTGCATAATCCCTTGTCATTTACGAGGGTGAAAAAGGGAATGAATCTTCTTAAGCCTGACTGCTATTGTTCAAATGGGTGCCTCCTGCCAAAACCGTTTGCCTGGAGCGGCTGTCAGCAGTGTTTATTATTACCTCGTGCGCTCAGCCTGCAGAAAGGGCGGGTTTCCAAGATGGCGCCTTTCTCCCGCGGAATGTTGAGCTCCCTGCTGGGAGGACTCGGGCATATGTGCAGAAATGTGCAGACCAGTTGCCACTGGAAACCATACAAGATCTGTGCATTGAATACCCACTGTTTCACGCTGGCGTCCTGTGTCTCCTTGCTGTGTGGTAGGTAGCTCTTTATAAGCAAAGCAACCAACTTCCAAAATTACTCCTCGTGGACGAAACTTGCATACATATGACATTACCGATGGTGACGTCAACGCAAGTGCGATTATTTGTAGCACTCAGAAAGCCATTGTGCAAGCAAGCATAAAACAAGTGGTTGAAGACTTCGGGCATCATACCGTAATTTCCACGTACCTACGGATGCAGAATCAAACGTTAGATGGTGTGTGATTTGCAAACTGCACATTGTATGTGAAAGTAATACTACTCACATACTACAAAATGCTATTCAGTAATCTATGTGCAGACACCTCTGCCACTCCTATCTTTTCTTTTTGTAGTTCTCTGCACCGTGTGCGGAGAAATCTACACAAGTAGGTATGCATTTTAGTAGTAATCGTGAGAGTGACAGGGTAGTAGTTGGAAAATAGGGGAATACTTATGTGGAAAAGTCAGCCCATATTGCACCTGATGCCCAGGCTGCGGGTGCAGGGCGACTCTTAGTTCCCATCTTGAATAATTACCAAATAAAGAGACGGGCGCTGAAGGCAGGAAAACAAGAACAGAGTTTATTTCTCATGAGGAGAGCATGTCATTTCGGACATTCTCATAGTGTCTTCAGGAGGTGCTCTAACAAGTTTCTCTGAGGCTTCGTCTTTTATACACAGGTTTGTGGCACACAGGCATCCTTTATTACAATCAAGACATTGTGAAGTACGAAGATATTCCAACACGTGACTACAGTAGGGGCCCTTATCCTCCATACAATAGGAGGGGCTGTCACGCAGCTGAGTGTTCTGCTGATTCCTTTAGAATGTGTGCTCCTGATCGAATCTCAGGGGGTGGGGAGGTCATGATCAATAGTGGCTCTTTTTAAGAGAGGTGAGTGCATACAGTAGTGGGCAATAAACTGTATCCTCAGGCTAAGGGATGACCAGCGGTCCATGTAGACAATTAGGTTCAGAGGAAGAGGTCATCAAAGGAGGGGTATTCATGGAGGGAAAGGAGGTGTTGGTCAGGCGCGGGGTGCGATTCTCAGAGACAGAGTCATGCGGGAGGGGAGGGCTCATGACTTGTGCATGTGAGAGCGGGGGCGGTCAGGGTGCATGGGGGAAGCTTGCAGGGTCAGGGAAGGGCGCTGGTGATCGATCGCAAACAGAGTGACTACGGTACCTAAAATGGCTGTTGTATATATGTGTGTATGGGTCTATGCTGGCGGGATAACACAGTCTGTGTTCTGCAATGTCCATTCTGCTTACGACAAGAGGTACAGTGAACACAAATGAACGCCGCTTATGTACATACACATTGCTATTTTCAACACTTACACCAAAAAATGGGTAGGGTTTAGGCAGGGGTAAGGAGGAGGGATTTAAGATTTACATGCAAATAGTTATCATCCACCACAAAAGAGTAAGCCCATTGCCATTCACAGGGTCAACGACCTATGTGGCAATCAGGCAGTGCCCAAATGGATGGTCTGGCAGGTCAGCGTATGGGCTGTTTTTTTAGCAGTTTTTGGGCCTCTTATTGCCGGTTTTTACTATTGACTTCCCTGATATAACCACTAGCATTGTTTACAGCAAACTAAAATGCATGCAGTCTCCTGTACCTTGTGAAGCACATATACAGTTTAATGTTATAAAGATAAATAATGAATACATAATAATTATATTATTTTAAAATGTAATAATCTTATTTTAAAGTTGACATGACATTAAAGTTTGTTATTCGTGTGAAAAAATTTATTAATTTAAATGTATTCTTCACACAACTTTTAACAAAATGTAATACATATTAGGAAAATACAAATATGCTGTGTTTGGGATTGTTCTAAAATGATTCTTAAACAAATAATATTTATAAATTGAATAAATATACTTTATTTAATACACATTCAATTTAATGAGTTAATGTGCTATAACTTTTTATTTTATTTGTTTAATCTTTTTTTTTGTTTCCAAACAAAAAACATTGATATTATTATCTAACAGTAAACCGTAGTTCGAGGCCCACCATTGGGACATAGTTTTCACCCATGTATATGTGTCCCTTTCTAGTACCACATACATTATTTTTTTTAAATAGTAAGTAAGTTTATTGTTTGATTACTTAAAAATCTTTACAAAAGAAACAATCCTAAAAACAATCATATCAGAATGGCAGTTAAAAAATAATGTGCAAAAAGCAACGAGCAGCAATAAATAAATAGCTGAGTGTGAAATAAAAATCATACGAAAAAGCAGACGACCGTTTAAAAGGGATGTATGACATTACAACGCATGCTTTTACAACGCATGCTGTTACAACGCAGTTTCTACAACGCATGCTGTTACAACGCATAGCGCTTTGGGGTGCTGGATAGTGAATAGTTTAATTTACTATTCCAACTCCAGTCCCCGGGGATAGTAGGGAAGGTGTTGGATAGTAAATTAAAACTATTCCCTATCCTAGAGCGCCCCCCAGTGCAGTAATGGTTTTCGTTGTAAAACCTGCATTGTAAAAGCACTGCGTTGTAAAAGTTTCGTTGTAGAGGATGTTTCCCGTTTAAAAGCTTTCGTACATAAATTTCTTGGAGTGGATAACTAAGAATGAGTAAAACCCATACGAAGAGCAAACAAGCTTTTTAAAAGTGTTTGTGCTTCAAATGAAGGAGAAAGCAGGTGACCAGAAGATGAGATTAGGGCAGAACAGAGTTAAAGTGGATTGACTGTATGGACATTACATACGTATAGCGTCATACGCCGTTTCCATTGCTGCCGCCCCTCGTTCCTCTCAAGTCAAGGGACACCCTTCATACAGGAGACTGATCGTCAAGCTGGACCCGGAACTTACCCCTAAGCTGGTAATGCTTGGCATGTGGGACAAACAGACCATGGACAAGTACATGCAGCCTTTTTGTAACGTGGCCTTGATGGTGGTTTGACACGATATAGTGCGATTTTGGGGGCATTCAACACGAATAACTGATGGGCAGGGCTCGTGGCTACCCATGTAAATTCGACTAAGATTGGGGTCGATGGAGAAATGAAGAGGAGGACATGGAATAGGGCTAGATGGTCCAGGAGGGCAACAGGGTTCAACAACCATTCAAGACTAAATGATGGTATCCTATGGTTCCAGCCCAACTCCAGATAATAGAACTGAATTTGCTCTCCCCCACCAGATGATTAATTAATTTTTAGTTTTTCCTTGAATTAGTCGTTCCCACATTTCCATTTTTTAATGACTTTAACGACTCCATTATTTAACAACAACACCACAATATAATTATGTACAATGGGAAAAAAAATTGCACCAACCTTTGCTATAGTTTTGAATCCATGTGGACCTGATTATATACATGTAAAGGGGACTGGGCTGTTTTTATTGCTGCTTTTATAACAGACTTCTTATTAGAATTGTAAAATTGTAAAACAAATTCAACATTGAAAAGGCGCACACATAACTACTGAGTCCTTCCTTGAATCATTTCTATAAAATATCAATATGGAGTGGATCCTACTCTGTAGACCAATAACACAGGAGTATAATTTGTTATTACATGCACATATACTGACTATAATGTTTAGTTAAAGCTTTGGGATGTACTAGCCCCGGGTACTACATTTCCCAGAAGGAGTAGTGTGGTAAGAGGTGTGGTAGTGCAATGACGTATCGGTGTCACGCTTTCCAAACACAGGTTGTCATGTTGTAAGATGAAAACCAGCTCCATACACCACACAGTGGCAGCTGGAAGGTGAGACGCGGATCAAGTAGGTGAACGGAGTCATTTTACCCTTGACTATGTAAGTGACCTCGTTATGCCTAACGGCTACAAGATATTAGAGGATAATTAATCACTCGCTCTAATGACCTCATTGTTTCTCTCTCACTCTTGCAGATGTTTCATTAGCCTGGCCTTTTTAACAAACCTGTGCTCTAGTATGTTAGACCTTACAAGGGCATGTCCCACACTCCTCCCAAGTAACCTAGTAGCTATATATATATATATATATATATAAGAGGGTAGGTAATTAACAATTTAAGCCGGCCTACTTTGGTTTCTTCGCATGTGCTCCAAGCATGTATCATATGTACTACTACTCGATGTCGTGAAACGTGTGCAGACCTTTGATTGATGTGCACTTGGACCAATATACAGTTTTTTTCTAAGACGGTGCTGCTGTACTCATCGATTTGAGGGGAAGACATTAACAGTGCACCACAATAGGACATGTACAGTGAGTCACCACGGAAACATAAACAATGATTTCATTTTATTGTCTTTTGTCTTATAGGAACCCAAGAAGGGAACCCAATCAAAACAAGGGCACTACCTTCCTTCTTGCATGCCAGATGTGTGTTGCATGTTGTGTTTTGTCCTGATTAAATATAGTTAGGTTTGACTGACAAACAAAGATTCTACTCTGGGTCATAGTTTCAGAGCCCTGACAAAAGCCCTGGATCTTATGGCCACCTTGACGTAAGCCTGAAACATCTCGATGACGACACATAGAGTGTAGGACCATTATCTCCACAACACCTCCTTATTATTGTTTTAATCATACCAGGAACACCTCGAATAAAAGTGATACCTTGGTGTTTAAAGGTATTTGTAGCCTAAGACCTCAGCAGGAGAATAATCCCAAGTGCTCTCTGGAACATGGTCGAACCCATTCTGATTTTTAGGAACCAGGATGAGACCCAATGATGTAGCATGACACCAATAGGGTGTGTGAGGGTCTACCTAACACACTGTGTTGTATGTCCAAACAATGTGGGTGTATCTTCACTTCAAGTGTACCAGCCATTCTCCAATATTCTCAGTAGGAACAGTTGAATGTGTAGGATACCTTATTGTGGAGGTCAACTTTTATCTGACCTGCTAGAAATGTCATGTAGAGGCCAGGTCTGAGTTCCAGACTTTGCATCTACTTCGCGGAGAGAGGGAGTGTGACAATCTGTTGAAGACAGATTTGTTTTCATCAAACAGTTGTGATGGGAGGCATTGAGCTTTTTAGGGTCCCTACCAGAGCACTCCCTCTGCATCTCTTAAAATTGTTTATACACACATGTCCATATGCACGTTAGGAAATACAACACCTGTAAGAATTTTATGACCACAGCCATTTTAAATGTTTTTCCAACTGATTATTTGGACAAAGAAAAATACCAATGATTTATCATTACAACTTTCAATTATATGGAGGAGCATGTCAATAAAACAGCCTTGCACAGTTATGTTTCCAGAGGGGGAGCCAACAGGTAACTTGTCCCTTTTAGAGCTAGGAGATTTGCATTTTGATTCCAAAGATTATTATAAGAGGTTATCATTCCCTACCCCTCTACTGGCTGTCCTCCTACAGTGTTAGCCACACCTCCTCCCTACCCCCCAATGCATATATACCAGGAGGCAACACTCCTTTCCTGCTGGTCCCACCAGATAAGTCGGTACCACTCCAGTGATCCATGGGCATTGGAAGGCCACTGCCACCAGTGATCCTCTTCCCTGTGCTTGATAGTTACAAATCCCTCTAGCCCTAACATCATGTTTTCTGTAGCCCATTTATTGCTGCATATCCAAAGTCATTGTTCAGGGTGAAGAGCACCAACAGTGCTTTTGTCAGAAGGAGCATGGCCATTGGTCCTGACTCTTAGATCTCACTACTGATAGTGAACAGCATGCTAGGCCTGAGCAGCCGCCGCTCGTCTTTGGCAGTTACGGCCTGCATGCATTGGTGAGATACTCTGCTTCGGCAGTGTTGTCAGACCTTGCAGGTCACACAGCACGTCGACACAGTGGCAAAATAAGTTCTGTGGGTCACTCTGCAGTAGTGCCAAATGGCACGATGTAACTTGGGGGTTACCAATGCTTAAGGAAGTTCACCACATTAACCACGCAGGGAGGCTTTGTGCCTCCTCACAGCTGGGGTCCCGGTACATGTCCGCTGTTTTGGTGCCTCACTTGCATGGAAGATGGCTGAGAGTCTCTCCTCCTGAAGGGGTAATTACTCCCCTTCTCAATATGAGCAGACATGGAGCTAGGCTTCTAGGAGCTAAGCAGAATCATAGTTTCTCCACCAAATTACGCAGACTTCAGGTGATATATCTTCTCTGGGTTGTCAGGCAGACACCAGCCCTGGATCAAAATCTGCTCTTTGGGACCTTGGAACTGGTCCAAAGTGGGATAGTTTGTATCCCACCTTAATACTCATTTCCCAGAGAGGGGATTTTGATCAACTGTTTAAAGTCAAGGAGCTGGTTTGGGGTGGTTCTTTCTAAAAAAAAGAATTCTGACTGCAGTGCAGACACAGTCTTTGTGCAAAGTTATAGCTCTGATAACTCTCACAACAGGTAGTGATGATGCTGGCTCCAAGCAGGAGTATCCAAAACATGGTCGCAATGAAAAGTGAAAACTACACCTTGTGTGTCAGTCAGTCAATAAAACTTTATTTGTTTTTTTACAACCATAAAAGTACACAATTAGCAGCATATCATTCGATTAAAAAGCATAAACAAGTCAGTATCATAAAATGTGTAGTACATTTTCTTCATTCCTAAATACCACATTTCCTTTAAAATAAGGGCAAATATCATCCTAAAATTGTTAAAATCAAATAATTTATTTGTGTGCATTAAATCCTTCCGGTATATCGCCTACAGCACTGTTATCCTTTAATTCCACAATCTCGTATTATTCTAAGGGAACAACTTACAATATTTACTCTGTACATTTGAGGAACACTTTAACTTTATTAATAAATTTACCCATGGCACAGGCTATATCTAAATTCATCATTCCCACTAAGAGGTTAACAGCTTGCGTCCTATTCTTAATCCCGTATATTTTAAAAATCGGGCATGGAAACTCCCTTCGTATATCTAAAATCTTCATACAATCTAATAAGATGTGTAAAATGTCACAGGGGGTACCTAAAGTGCAAGTGCATTTACCATAACTGTCTATCATTAAATTTTTAACCCCATTATTGGCATAGCAGGGGTTTATCCCAATTCGCACGTTTAACACTTCACGCCTTAAACGGTAGTTAGGTAATCTGTCTACATAAGGATAATGTAGGTCGTTTTTCCAAGCCAAGGACATGTGGGACACTGAGTTTTTTCGCAAGAGGAACTCCTGGTCATGTATACGAGACATTTCAAATCCCAGTGACCTAAGTTCTTTCTTATCTAACATTAAATTGAGCGACTGAGGGCATAACCTTAATCTAAGTACTCTATACGCTTCACTTACTGAGGCTCTTGTCTCTTTTGCCCAGGACAGCTCACTGGTGGCAATTTCACCTTTACCCCACTGGGAGACTTTTTGGGCCTCACCTGACCCTAGACGGTGCCGAAAACGTATTAGGGCCATGCAGGCTGTTATGGCCCAAGAGGTGATTCCCAACTCTAGTCTTGCTGCTTGTACCATAGACGATCTTGGCAACGAGAACAAGCTTTTTAGGATATTTTCCTCCTCTTTATCCCAGCTGTTTTAGCCACTTAAATAAAGTACCTCTGACCCATACAGGAATTGTGGAGAGACCATTGCTAGGTAGGCCTTTATAAACGGTCCATCCGACATTTCTCCATATACACTGTTAAATCTTTTTAGTCCCTTCAAAGAAGCCGATGCCCTCATTTTTAAGGCTTCCAGGTGGGTATACCATTTCAGGTTACTAGCAAACCACATTCCCAGGTATCTATATTCTGTTACCTTCTCGAGCAGTTCTGTACCAAGATACCAGGAAAACGTTATTTTGCTCCTACCGAAACATAGGATTTTGGTCTTCTCTATGTTCACTACAAATTTTTTATTTAAACAGTATTCTTTAAACATGTTTAGTTTTCTTTGAAGACCTATCTCCGTCTGGTCCATAATTACCAGATCATCTGCGTATAATAAGCAGGATATATGGTTTCCTACTAGTTTCGGGCTAGCCCCTCTAACCTCTCTTAATTTTAAGGGCAGGTCAGCTAATAACAGGGAAAAGAGCAAGGGGGCAAGTACACACCCCTGCCTCAGGCCATTACCAATCTGGATCCTTCTAGACAATCCTCCCTCCTCATCCAAGATTGATACAAGGTACTCCTTGGGTGGGTTTCCCACAGTAGTGATCAGAGAAAGACAAACAGGCCCTGCCTAGAAACTTCTTAACCCTAAAAAACAGAATCTGCTGACCTCTTATCTCTTACAATCCACTGATGGCAGTGCCAGTATTGACTAAGCAGCTAAATAGGCCCTCATAGAATATCTAAGGGTAACCCTGTCTTCATCCTTCACCCTCACATCTACCATAGAGCCACGGCCGCCATCGCACCCGAACTACAATGCACCATCAACACCACATTCAAAACAGGCACCTTCCCAGACGATTGGAAACGTGCAGACGTCAGGTCACTGCTCAAGAAGCCCACAGCTGAACCCATCGACCTCAAGAACTACCGGCCTATATTGCTCCATCCCTTCGCAGCCAAAGTTGCAGAGAAAACAGTCAACAGGGAACTGACACGATTCCTCGAAGAGAACGCCATCCTTGACCCGTCTCAATCCGGATTCCGAAGCAACCACAGCACCGAGACCGCCCACAACAATAGACCCAAATACCTCAAAGACAGAATCAACTTCCACGTATCCAATCTTCCAACCTCGCAATGGCCGAAACCCCACGCATCCACAGAGCCAGAGCGGGCGGAAGATCCTTCTCTCACATTGCAGCCAAGACCTGGAACAAGCTACCCTGCAGACATCAGAAATGCCCCCTCCATGAACACCTTCAGGAAGACCCTCAAGACCTGGCTTTCGGCTAAACAGATCTGCGCCCCCCCCATCAGCGCATTGAGACCCCCATGGGTGAGTAGCGCACTTACAATTCCCCTGATTGATTGATTGATTGTTTGATCCTTCTACACTTTGGTGTCCGGGGTGGCTCCCTTCAGTTCCAAAAATGCAAGCAATACAGTTTCACTGTCTGGGGAAGCTGTATTTCTTCCTCCGTCTTGTGCCATGTCAAACCAGACATTATCTAAAATGGATGCCAGTCGTCCAGCAATTAGACTGTCACAACGACATGGGGTCTTGCTACCATCCATACTTCACATACAAGCACTCAACGTGAACACTTGATTTCAGCGCCAGGGTTGGGTGTTACACCTAAGTGGATGGTGCCTTAAGGCATTGAACTTTACCTGAGCCAGCTTGGGGTGTTCAGTATTATAAATGAACAAAAACTGATATGTTGCCACCATCTCTTCATGTCAACAACCCAGGGTATGGATAGTGGTCCTATGTGAAGATCGAGCACGTGCTTGATCCATGTCACTGAACAGGCACGGACATCGAATCACTATGGACAGGCCTAGTAAACAGCACACATGCTAGATTAGTATGTTAGCTGGGCGAAAAAAGCTAGGATACCCGTTTCACATGCAGCTGGGTCACTCTGGACAGTGGTACATGCCTGTTTATCATGCAGGAGGCATTAACAACGCTCTAATAATAGGATCGTACCCATTTGAATACATTTTCTTATTTTTACTGACTTCTTTTTATCACAGAGACTTATTTGGGAAAAGATGCCTCATTTATTCTACATGTGGCCTTTCCTAAGGGTCATTCCTCTGTTCTTAACATGTCTGATCGAGAAATGGTGTGGGGGACTAGCGGTTGTCTGCAAATAAATGACTGCCACTCACTAATGTCAAAGACCATACAACACTGGAGTGCGTCTTTGCTCGTTGGCTGTTTATCTGACTCTACTTTCTCCACCTCCTTCTTAAACGTTTACCGACACATCCGATGCTCTCCTGGGTTCTGTACTGGCATATTAATCAATCTCTCAAACCTATATATCACGGTTCATCTCAGCACCTCATTGGATACACCTGAACTCCATTACACAGCAGTGCTCATCGATGACCCTGAAGGTTTTTACATGTCCAACTTATTTAAAAAATCATAAATTTAGTCACTGAACCAAATCAGTCTTCTGGACTTTTATGTGGTTCACTTATAGGACCTGCAGTTCCTATCTCAATAACAGAAAACAACCCGCTACATGAAGTGCCATCACATCAGCAGCTTAAATCTCAATATTTCCATCACATGGATCTCTCCATTGACATACACAAATACACTTCAAGGTGAACTCAAGATTCTCATTCTCATTCTCATTAAGCTCGGTGGAGGTGTCAATTGCTACCTCTGAGGATGTGGTGAAACTGTCTTCATACAGTTTGCTAAAATGGGATTCCCATACTGAGGCTGCAATGTTTGGTTCTACGGCAGCTTTCAGTTCCCCTGTACCTGTGTGTACCAATGACCAGAACTTTCTAGAATCCTTAGTTTCTAGCGCCATTGTAAGACTATGCCATCTGTCCCAATCCCACTCTGACTTAGCGAGGGCGATGGCTTCCCTATATTTCCTTCTCACCTCGTGTATTTTACTTTTGGCCGTACCAGACTTCACCAGGGAGATCAACTCAGCCTTGATCTTCTTACACGTAGAATTATATCATGCTGAGGTTGGTGTCCTTTTCTTCCTACTCGTAGTAACTGGATAGAAGACCTCTCCTAGCCTATCTACCAAATCTGCATGAATTTTCCCTAGTTTCTCATGGAAGACAGTAGATTTGGGTTTATTTATCAAGTTATCCAACTCAACTAATCTGGGAAGCGCCAAATCATAAATTTTCCTGATACACTCTGTGGAATTGACTAGTTTTCCCCATTTTACCCTACGTCTATTGTTGGTTAAAACTAAAGCCCCTGTATCTAGTTCTGGATTATTTAATGGTAGAGTTTCTTTGGGGCCTGGGTGCACCAAGTCCAGTGAGAGAGCATTATGGTCGCTATCCGTTCTCATCACCACCCTGAAATCCAGGACGCTGGACCACTTACTAGTATCTACAAAAATATAGTCTAGACGTGATTCTTTGCCTTTCCTGTTGAAAGTACACACTGAGGGGCTGTTGGACGGAGTGCGCCCGTTACAGGCCCTGAGTGCGTAGTTCAAGGTGAGTTACATGATCTGCAGCGCCAAGGGAGACCAAATTTTCGGACTTGGCGATTGACACGGTGGAATCCCCCAATAATCGTCCTCAGCCGTCAGGGCGCCCTCCTTTAGACCATGTAATGGTTCAAAGTGGCTATTAACATCTCCTCCCATCAGAATATTACAATCTGCTGGTAGTAGTCCAAGAAATAAAGATAAATCATCTAAAGTGGACACGCTGACTGGACGGGAATAGACATTAACAATCGCCAAATTATAGGTACATGGCCATTTTAAAAGAACGCATTGGATGTCTTCCGAATGGGTTGCCATAATTTCTGCTGTGCAGCCCAAATAGGACGCCACCCAGATTGCAAGTCCACCAGAAGGCCTCCCTTTTCCTCCCCACCTAGCTGGGATATAGAAAGTTGCGAAGCCCACCCTGGGGAAAAGTTCCCTGGCCCAAGTTTCTTGAAATAGGCAGATATCATTACTGTCCACTAGGGAGCCCCAGTCACTACAATCTATTTTATTAGCCATGCCCGCGAGGTTCCATGATAGGACCTTCATCCTTTTTAGCCCGGAGCTTGGTGGGTTTCCCTGGACACTCGTTCGACCCAGATCTTGATGGGTGGCTAATGCCCCTTCCATGGATATCGGCCCTACCAGGAGCTCAGCGTCTATTACATCTGCGGGTGGCGTGACCAGGGAAGGGATTCCTGGTACATCGGTACCAGCCGACGTAGTGGCGAGATGTGTAGGGCATTGGGAAGTACCAATGGCACTTAACCGGTCAGGATAAAAGTGGGCAAGACCAGAATTACCATTATGCTGGATGTCTGGCATTGTCCTCAACTGATCTGTATGGGAAACCACCCCCTCCCCAGTAGACTCAACCCATGAAAGTCAGTCAACCTGATTGAGGCAACTATACCTATTGGCATGGATAAAGTTGCTCTGCGTTGTTGTGTCATGACGTAGGGGCCTATATCTTGTACCGTCAATGGCAAAGCCCACCCTAGTCCAGCCATCATTCCCTCCCGAATGCAAATTACTGTTTCTTGGATAGAAAAAGGACAACCGTACCAGTTGTATGGATGAATTTCCTGGGCTCCCCAGCCAATTGCAAATGTGAGAAAAAATGTTGGGGTTCCTAAAACTTACCAAAATGCAATCGCCCCCTATTTTCTTTACAGTATGGCCTACCCAGGGAACCCTCCTAACCATCAGTATTTCCCCTCTAATATTGGGAGGGAGTGGCCTGTGAATATTCAACCAGCTGATGACTTTGTTTCTGAGTGAATGAAAGGGTTCCAGTGCAGAGTCGGGAAGCTCAGGGACCCCGATCAAAATCACAGTGTGAGCTGCCGCCTCAGGAGGTAAGTTAGCTATATTTGGGCGATTTAGACTATTAGCGACCCGTTGAGGGCGATCGGCCACCCTAGTGGGCGTCTTTTCTTTCCTCTGGGTAGGCGCTGTAATAGGCAACTTTGACTTCCGCACTAAGGGCACGGGAGGAAGTTGCCTTTGTGGGGGTATTGGATTGGGTTTGGGTGTAGTGACCATAGATACACTCTCACTGCGAGGGGCATTGGTCTTCTTCGCTATTGGGGTACTAGAAGCACTAAGGGAAGAAAGGGACCCCATACTCATCATAGTTGCACCTTGAGCGCTTGTCAGAGTCCTTAGCTGATCCTCCACCCCCCCGGTCGCTACTTCTAGAGCTTGTAATCTAATATCAATATAATCAAGTCTGGCCAACAGGGGATCTAGGAGTTTCTTGACAGCATCCACAATAAAATCGATGGACTGGGCCCTTACACCACAAGACCCTTCACCAAAAATAAATGGGCCAGCCGATACATGCGTCTGTGTGTCAACAGGATGCATTGGGCTTGCCGTTTCAGTAGCCATCACGGTGGCAGGGTGTTCCATCGTTTCAGGCCCAGTGTCAATAGACTTTCGGATTTGATCCAATTTGGGCCTTTTTTTACCCTTCGGCTGTCTAGCTCTTTTTCTCTTTGGGACTGCACCCTCCCGGAGGCCCTGTGAATGTACTGAATTTAAGTCACTTCCCTCATCCACAATGATAACTGGGTTAGGTGTTAGAGAAATGGAGACCTCAGATGCTGTAGTACAGGAATCTCCGCGTGGATTAGAAGGGGTCCGCAGCTGCTGCAGAACAGATTCTATAGTTTGGTCTATACTATCCAAGAGAGAAAAATGAGGGACGTTCTCAGTGTCTAGGGTTTTGGCAATCATAGTTAGGCACGGGGATAAATCAGATCCTTCAACAGACTGATCTTCTGGGGATGTCATGCTGTTATTTACAGCAATATTAGGTTTGATGAGAAAACTATCCAAAGTAGCCTTGGTGGATAGTCCTGTTGTTTTGTTTCTGGTCTCCCTCGTTGCCATGTTCTTACAGTATCGGTATGACTTATTCCCAACCAAACATTAACAATCAGTCACGGGGGGACCTGAGCGGCTACAAAGGGGCCAAGAGGGGTGGCCCGGTCCGGTCTCTTCTGGGCTCGAACGGGCTACAACGGGCCCGCCCTTAGCCCGGGCTTCGCCCCGTGCTCCGTCCCGCGCACGTCCCACGTGCGTGGATGGAGACACTCCTTTATGCAAGGGGGAGGGGGCGGGAAGAGTCGCAGGTGCGCCTGATGGTGATCGCGCTCCGCCTGCTGGGACTCGCAGTCCCGCACCCTCTGGACAGCAATTGGCAAGGTCAGTTAGTCCCCAACAGCATGCGCCCGATTGCACTCCTCGCTGGTCTCAGGAAAGCCTTTCTCCTCTTCACTAGGGAAACAGAATCACCTCCACACGGCTGCGAGCGGCACCCGCGTAGCGGTGGCCGCGAGCCGTTATCTGCTGCAGGGGGGAGAGGCTGGAAGAGTCGCAGGTGCGCCTGATGGTGATCGCGCTCCGCCTGCTGGGACTCGCAGTCCCGCACCCTCAGCAATTGGCAAGGTCAGTTAGTCCCCAACAGCATGCGCCCGATTGCACTCCTCGCTGGTCTCAGGAAAGCCTTTCTCCTCGTCACTAGGGAAACAGAATCGCCTCCACACGGCTGCGAGCGCCACCTCCTTCTTAAACGTTTACCGACACTTCCGATGCTCTCCTGGGTTCTGTACAGGCATCTTAATCAATCTCTCAAACCTATATATCATGGTTCATCTCAGCACCTCATTGGATACGCCTGAACTCCATTACACAGCAGTGCTCATCGATGACGCTGAAGGTTTTTACATGTCCATCTTATTTAAAAAATCATAAATTTAGTCACTGAACCAAATCAGTCTTCTGGACTTTTATGTGGTTCACTTATAGGACCTGCAGTTCCTATCTCAATAACAGAAAACAACTCGCTACATGAAGTGCCATCACATCAGCAGCTTAAATCTCAAAATTTCCATCACATGGATCTCTCCATTGACACCCACAAATACACTTACTAGGCCATGCAACCTCAACCTAGGTTCTGTTTATCAGGATCTATTTTCTGTGTCACCACTGGACTCACTGATGACTGTCTACTAATTTCACTAGTGGCTCTAAGAGACTTTTAACAAAGTGCTCTCCTCAACGCTTTACAAAGCTGACACCACAGAAGGTTGGCTTGCTAAACCCAGTTATATGATATAAAAACAGTCACTAGAACCCCTGAAACACAACGAGAAAGACACAAAACATTAACATGAAAAATCGAATAGAGAGGCTATACAGAATAAAGAAGTCAACTACCAAGAAAGTCAAGAGTTCTCCCTATAGAACCCTATAGATGTTTTGGTTCATGCTGAACCAAAACCTCTTAAAAATCATTTCTGAATTAATTAACTGTGACTGCAACCCAAAATGCAAGAACCACTCTCAGGAGGGCTCCACAACTCACTGGCAAATCACTGAGTTAAAAAAGCTACCTAATTATAGATTGACTTCAAATCAAACAGACATCCCTTTTCCATTCAGGCAGACAACTATTATCTATTATAAAGATAACTCAAACCTCTGTATGTTTGATATTATTTACACAAAAATGAACTAGTGACATAAACAATACTAAATTTGTATGTGTATAACCAACTAATACATGCCATTGAAACATATTCACAAACATCCTCCTAGCATTGTCTGCTGCCATCATTTTCTATTCCCTCTCAACTGGAGCGTTCCCCAGTGAAATCAAACTGCATGAATACATTAATTACTTAAGAAGCAAGGACTTCATTAATCGGTCCCAGCAAACCACTGGCCTATTACAAACAGACCTTCCCTAGAAAACCTCATTAAAAAGCAACATCCAAATCTCTAGTTTCATCAAACAAAACAATCTCCCCTCGGACAAACAGACAGGATATAATCCTTGAAAAGACACTCGCTCTAAACTAAATACTATTTGGGCAACTTCATGTCAACTCTACTAGCTTGGCAGCCCTCCTCCTTCTTAACTTTTCAATAGCTTTGACACTGTCAATCAATAATTACCATGGCATGAGTGACAATGGAATTCAAGACACTGTTCTAATTGGATCAAGACCTACCTGTCAGAAAAGGTCTAAATTGTCATGTTTCCTCTCTTCTGTAGACCTGTATTCACAAATCTGCAGGACTTCCACAAGAATCAATTATCACCACTTTGCTCCGTTATGTTTTTCTGTCCAAAAGCTCATACCTCTTCAAAGCTCACTTCCTACAGTTAGCTTGCCCTCACTCAGATCACTCTAAAGCTGAAAAATCCATCAGTCTCGAAATATGACTGACTCAGCCAGTGATTACAAACTATAGACCTTGAGATGCAATCAACCACTTGAAGCCTAGGTCCTTACAAGTGCAAATTCTCCCCTGTAGATCATTAAAGAAATATCACCTCACAACTGTCTGCCTTGAGAAATGTTGTCCTCTCTAAACACCTCTAAGGAAGTAAAGAACCTAGCTGTACTCTAGAAGTCTAACCTCTAACTCCAACCTCAGGTTGCAAGTGACCAGTTATCAATAGCCAGCATGAAAATGGAGGAGGCTATTGTTTCCTCAATGGATGTGGGGAGTGTATGAAGAAGCAACGGTATGAAGAGCCACCGTCTAATGTAAAGTAATGGTTCAAAGACATGAAGAACCATAGTAGACATTGAGAAAGAGCTGAAACAGAGTCGAACCCTGCAGAACCTCACAGGTCACTAAATTCATTGAAGAGTAGAAAGGGTACAGAACAGTGATATGAAGTCTTTCTAACAAGATGGGACCTCTCCAGTCCATTACTCCAGTGCTTCAGATTTAGCACAAGGAAAGAGCTGTAATGATGTTTTAGCTGATACATCTAAAACTGTGTAGAAATGCTTTAAAAGAAGGTTTTCTAATTATTTTTATGCTAACAGGAGACTTTTATGCATATCTGTTATTAGTAAAAGAGGACATTCACACCATGATTAATAATGATATATGAAATGTAAGTACATACAGCTGCTGAAATAGGCAACAGGTCAACTCTGAGAAGCCATAAGTTAGGTTTGTTCGTAATCTCCCTGGCCTATAAAATTAAATGTTACTATTTATTTATAGGTGCCACTTCCTAAAATGTTGTTGACTTTTTTATTGATACTCCAAATGATAATGAACATTGCCTAAAAACTGATAAACAAATATTCATAAATTCCAACCAGTGGTTGTATTCATTGGAATACCCAAACAGATCATATGGTTGAGAAATGGAAAATTGACTTCAAGACTCACAATCTATCCCACAATTGCAAACCGTACTGGTTACCCTCTTAAGAAACGTTTGTAATGTGGGAATAGATCACTTAACAGATACTTAATTGTATGACATTAATACTCAACCTTATCCCTGCTTTTTATTTATTATGGTTCAACCTATTAAGCATTATTTTGAGAAATACTTTTGTGCTGATAATCATACATTTCATTCACTCCCAACAAAAGGAGAAATACCAAATGTGAAGCACTTATTACGGGGTATGAGGATTAAGATCAGCCTACAAGATTAAAATTAACTATACATAATATATTTTTCATGGCAACAATTCAGAATAAGGATTAAATGAGATTGTAGGTGTTAGCAGCGCATGAAACTTTGACAGATTGCTCTGCATGGCAGGGATTACTTCGGGAAACCATTGAGTAATGACTCATTATTTTATAAACCTCCATCTAACAGTTCAAAGTGTTTTTGTGATGTACTGTATGTTAAAATACAACAAAATAAAATCTTTTTTTAAAAACAGTTATATGAGTTAAAAAGGTAAATCCTCAGTCAAAATGTACACTCCACAGGATTTGTCCTAGACATGTGGGGGCTTATTTACAAGCCCCTTGTGCAGCCAGTGTGTCACTTTTTGTGATGAACCAGCGACGCAACCTGCTGGCCATATTTACAAGGACACGTAAAGCCACCCTCCATGGCTTTTCGTGTCTTTGTAAATATGGCCCCATTACATGCAACACTTTGTGTGAAAGGGGCGTGCCATGGGTGTTGCTGTGGGTGTTCCCACGCAACACCCATGGCTTCTGCCACATTTCCAGATTTACGAGAATTCGTACACCTGGAAATGCATCAGAAAGCTACGCCTCCCCAGGGGAGGCGTGGGGAAGAGCAATGAGGAGAAATTTTTCATTAACTCTCGTTTTTTCCCTCTTTCTGTATGCGAAGCACGCATAGGAAGAGAACATCACCTCTTGTGATTGTTTTTCGTGCAGGAAGGTGTCCCTTCCTACACAAAAACAATCATCCCTTTGACGCATGCGTCCTTGCACTATGGTGCAAGGGTGCATACATCGGCACATGGCAGCTAATTGTGCACCAGCGCAGGGGAGAGCAAAGGGATCCGTCATATTGTTGTAGATATGACGCATCCCTTTGTTTCGGAATTAATGCAGTGCGGCGTAGCCAAATGGCTTGCGGCACAATGCTGAGTTAACTCCTTGCAAATAAGGCACATGGTCCTTGAAAATTTCCCTAATATTCCTGCATGTTGCCCACTTGTTCGCTATTCCAGACACATGGAGAGGGAGTATAGTCAAGCATATACAAAATAAATGAGACCCACAGAACTATCGACTAATTGCCTTTCTTGATATAGAAGGAAACATTTAGCAAACTTTAAAAATATAGAGGCTTGTGTTTCGGATGAAGACATTTTGCCATTGAGCTAGACCAGTTTCAAGGTAGGAGCATCTCCATCTGCGAATATTATTTTAGCAAACGTACAGGCTATCTGATTTCTATCCAGAGATGTTAGTGGTTTACTTGTGTGTTTTAAAGATTAATATTCTGCATTCAGTAGGTTAGATAGGACTACCAAATCTACACTGAGTAACTGGATGGAGTGGAAAAAGTAAATATATACTCTAGAATTTTTTCGGAGATACATACATATGTTGTCAACAGTAATTTTCATCTGCAAACCAATCATAAGTACCATTTGCTTCTTAACCCAAATGTCTTCTAAAATATTTAGGCCTCTGATCGCTTTTGATGTCGGCCTGCTCATTGGCTTAAACTAAAAACTGGGCAGGGATGAGTCCTGCCTACAGTTTGAAAGTCTTATCTTACTTCAAATTACAGAAAATTCTAGTAACTTAAAAAGCAAAAGTATTTCAGGAACAGAGGAATTGTTTCACATTCCTATAATGCAGCTGGCAGAGAAGCAGAAGCTGGGTGGACCTTGCTGCGGTGTTTCCTAAAAATGAGGGTATATGATGGTTGTTTCCTCAAGGCTAGGACTAACCAGACGTCCTGGTGACACACTGCTGGACTGCCCCTTGCTACTGGTTATGGCCTTGTTTATATAGAAGCATTCAGCCAGTACAAAGTTTCATAGATGCTAATATAACGTGTTCAAGAACCTCTCTGACACGAGGTAATAGGAGGTTTTCCAAGATACAACTTTAAGTACAGGTGTGCTGAATGGTGACGCAAGAAACCTTCTTCCCATGAAAGTCAGAGCAGATCTGGGCAGGAAAACTCACCTCACACTAGAGACGGTCATTCAACTGCCACTCTGCTCTGATGGTCCGCGGCGGGGTGGGCCTTTGGAGTACAGGGGTTTTCAGTGCAGAGTCACCTGGGGGTTCGCTGTTGAAACGTCCGCAGTTCCCCTCCTCTAAATAGCGTGGGGTAAATGTGAGAATGGCAGATACACCCCCCCCTTTTGTACTGCTTTTGGCCGCCATAAGTGTGGCAGGGTATGCTCAGACGTGAGTCCCTTGCTCACTTTGCCACTGGATTCAAGCAAGCCGGGCTGAAGACGGCTGGAATGCCAGAAACCGGTCCTCGGAAGCTTGTTTCCGGTCCAGGGAAGACATGGCTTGGCAGTTCGGGCTGGACTGTTCCCATGTGGCACAGGGTCAGACTGATTTGCATATAGCCATGTCTGAACTGGGGTGGCAGAGTGGGCTAAAGAACGGTGATGGATTAAACCCAGATCTTTTGACTGGGTGTGAGTGTTTGATTGATTCAGATGCTCCGTCCATCACCACCCCCTTTTGTACTGCTTTTGGCCGCCATAAGTGTGGCAGGGTATGCTCAGACGTGAGTCCCTTGCTCACTTTGCCACTGGATTCAAGCAAGCCGGGCTGAAGACGGCTGGAATGCCAGAAACCGGTCCTCGGAAGCTTGTTTCCGGTCCAGGGAAGACATGGCTTGGCAGTTCGGGCTGGACTGTTCCCATGTGGCACAGGGTCAGACTGATTTGCATATAGCCATGTCTGAACTGGGGTGGCAGAGTGGGCTAAAGAACGGTGATGGATTAAACCCAGATCTTTTGACTGGGTGTGAGTGTTTGATTGATTCAGATGCTCCGTCCATCACCACCCCCTTTTGTACTGCTTGTTTATATAGAAGCATTCAGCCAGTACAAAGTTTCAAGAGATGCTAATATAACGTGTTCAAGAACCTCTCTGACACGAGGTAATAGGAGGTTTTCCAAGATACACCTTTAAGTACAGGTGAGCTGAATGGTGACGCAAGAGACCTTCTTCCCATGAAAGTCAGAGCAGATCTGGGCAGGAAAACTCACCTCACACTAGAGACGGTCATTCAACTGCCACTCTGCTCTGATGGTCCGCGGCGGGGTGGGCCTTTGGAGTACAGGGGTTTTCAGTGCAGAGTCACCTGGGGGTTCGCTGTTGAAACGTCCGCAGTTCCCCTCCTCTAAATAGAGTGGGGTAAATGTGAGAATGGCAGATACAGCATCCATTTTCATCCTGGTGGAAGTCTCACATTCCCCAGCCTCTGAGTGGATTTCTTAGGCAGAAGTTGGTTCTATCAAATTCTGTAAGAGGTCAGTACAACTCAAAAACATAGAAAGAGAAAAACAGTCACTCAACATTTCAGTGTTACATATCTATGGTAGGATGTGTTGAATAAAAAAAGCCCAATAATCTTCACTGATTCATTCTTTACCTTATCAGTGATAACTTAATTATAAAGTATATCGGTCACCTATAGGTACATTGAATATTGCTCATATACCTCCAAAGCCATGATATCAATATCTGTCTACTTTTATTCTACAATGCCATTTTTACAATCTTACTTCTATCTTGGTATTTTTGGGTCTTTCTGCTATTGTTGATCACTCCACTCTTCTTTCCTCACTTCATTCTTTTGATATTTAGCATTCAGCTCATTCCTGGTCCTCTTTTCTATCAGTTCCATTGCTTTCATGTCTTGAAACACATCTAGGTTTTTTCTGCTGCACTGATGTACGATGTACTTCAGGTTGCAGTACTCGGTTCTCCCTTTACTATATATATTATTTCACTAACATCTGACATTCCTTCATTTGGTTTTCGTGGAGGTTTATGCAGATGACACTCAAATCTATTCTCATTTCCCACCTTTTATTGAGACCATTTCTACCGTTCTTTCTGCCTACCTCTCTGCTATTTATACTTGAATTACTGGCTTCCCAGATCCTCAGTTTAATCAATCTATGATTGAAATCCTGTTTTTTCCAGCATCTGAAACATTTTCTCCTTCTCTGATCGCTTTTCCTACAACATTCATCACACCTTCTATCTCTGTCGTGACCAGGCATCATCTTGGAAGAGGTCAAATATTAGGCAGACCGCAGACACACTTCAAAAGACCAGCACTCTGCTCCCTATGATGTATGCCAGTCTTCTCAACTGGTATAAGATAATCAAGCAAGAGAAAAGATCTGAGGAACATGAACTCTTATTTGGTATCTTGCATATGAATTTATTTATATCGTTTTTAAATCATCACTAGGCCAACACTTTGTTAGAGCTGACATCCTTGGTGTGGTATTACCCCAACCTTTTTGCCTTCATACCTGTTAGTTGAACATGTTTTTGTTGGCTTTAGTACTCTGTCCACTTTACCACTGCTAACCAGTGCTAAAGTGCTCTCCTTCAAACACAATTGCCCTACACTTAATTGGCCCATTTTGTTTTACTTGCAAGTCCCTAGTACATGGTAGTACTTGTACTAGTGCCTGTATATTAAATGCTACTAGTGAGTCTGCAACACTTATTGTTACACCCACTAAAGAAGCTACCACAGCCAGTAGTGCAGTTTTAAACTAGCAAACACAACAAGGTATGTGTGCTCAATTTTATAATATATGTCTGTACTTAAAAGGTTTTTTATTTAGGAGAACCCTCACCCACCCTAGGTGGCATGCTTCATCATTGGCTCCCTCCATCCTCTCACCAGAACCAATTGTACCTGTTGTGGGCTACAACTCTCTTCAATGGAGAGGAGATCTTGAGGTGTTTGAAATGATGCAGGCCCATGTGAAGGTAATGGTGTGGGTGAGGAGTGCTGACTGCATGTCAGGTGAATTAAAACGATCTATTGGTAGGCTGAATCTAAACGTTATTCTAATGTCCCTGATGAAGCGATCATAACAAAACACATTGGCCTGATAATGATTCAAAATCTTCAGAAATGAATTCATTTTCAAATACCAAACAAGAGTTCATGGCATTTTAATCTTTTTGTCCAGTTTCAAAATCTTGTTTCTTCTACCTTAACTTTTCAAAATCAAATTTCCTTGATTAGTCCGGCATGCTACATTACATTGAACTATCCAACGTCTATAACTTGTGTTCTTTTATTTATATTCTTCTGCTAAACTCCTTATTCAATCACTTGTTCTTTATTGCTGCTCTTTGTGTATTGGCCTTCCTCAATGCATTCTTCTTATGTTTCACCCTATTCTCTGTTCTTCTGTTTGCATTCCATTTGGACTCAATATTTCTGTCCACATGTCCCTGTCCTTATCTCATTCACTTTGGTTTGTTGTCCTGTATTTTTCTCAATGTAACTTCTTATGTATCATTTTCTAATTTCCTGAGGCCCCGATTATCAGCAGACCTATAATGGTAAACACAGCATGAGCACAATTCTAGCCTGGTGAGTTTTGGAAGGTCAAACCTGCTGAAATTTACAGGGTGAACGCATGTGTGTAGTGATTATTATTATTATACCAATCTACTTCTACATATTGGTGAAGATCGGAATTTGTTCCAACCACCGACTCACGCATCAAATTTCGATTTACAAATTCGAGACTTTTTTTTTTGGTGCTTAAGGACGATTTTATGGCGTTGGATGACATTTGTTGAAGGATCGATCTGCACGTCTTCTCGGTATCCTGTGACTCCGTGTTTCTCAGCTGGTAAACGTCAAAGTCACTGAAGGATTGAGTCGAGTGTGCAGTGAGTTTATCAATTCGCATTAAATCCATTCATATTGGGGTTACGCCATCTGTCCTTGTTTAGGGTCAGTGAAGGAAACTGTGCGTAGATTAAATATTTTTAATGTGTTATCACCTTCGGATTACTGTGGGGCTCAAGTTGTTTTGTTTTGGATCTCCGAATATTCGGAACAGTCGTTTGAACTTAGCGCCTTACCTCCAAGATACATGACGTCCTCTGCATGATGTTCTAAACTCGAACAAGCTGTGGGTCTTCCTTCGAATTGCTGACGAACACAACTACGTCGTTTCGTCTTCTGATCCCGAACTACTGCGAAGTCACGCGATTGCGCACCGTGAGCCATCTGGCAGTGCGTGAAGAAACGTGACTCCATTTTTGGATGATTGTCTGAGCTGGTGAGAAGTCACACATTTACGCACCGAGAGCCATTCGGCGGTACGTGAAGAAACGCGACTCCATTTTGAATTAATCTCAACAGACTCATCTTTACACGCTGATAGCCTTCCGGCTGAGTGCGAAGGATCATTTCTTCATCGAATATTGTAGTTATTCATGTTTGGTTAGTGGTTATAAATAACACTAGTTATATTATCGTGTGATTAGAAAAATGGTGACATCAACATTTTAACGCTTTTGATATCACAATGTAAGACACATTTAATGATTCTGTTTATTTCCTGTAACTATTTTAAGAGTATTTTGTTTTAGGAGGGAAGGGGAGAGAGGGAAGTCACACAGCCACCTCCTTTCTTAGAAAAACCTGGAAAACCAGTGATGTTATGGTCTGAATGGTTTGGTTTATTTGAAAACCATATAGTAGCTATAGATGCTGCTGACTATTCTCCTCCTCGTAAATTTGCTTTGTTGTTCGGTAGCTTGGGTTTGGCTGCTCAACGTATTTTTAACAGTTTAACGCCTATTCCTCCTCCTTCAGGTCAATTGGGGGATAGACAGTGGAACGTTTATTTGGAAGCGATTGCAAGACTTAAAAAACAATTCGAAGAGTCACCTAACATTATGTTGTTAAGGCATACATTTTATAAAAGAAAGCAGAAAGAAGATGAAAAAGTAGAAGAATATATTTCTGCGTTGAGGGTCTTGGCAATTTCATGTGATTTTGGTCCGTTTCTTGACAACTATATCAGAGACCAATTTGTTTTTAATTGTGCTTCGCCTAAAGTTAAGGAGAGAATTTTCAGTTGTAAAAATCCTTCTTTGTCTGAGGTTATAGATTTGAGTCTCAGTATCGAAAGATCTATAATTTCTACAAAGGCGATGATGGCGGATTCTTCTCCTAAGGTGAATATGGTCTCTGAGGAAATTGAGAAGGAGGAATTATATGCAGTTGGAGGGAAAGATAAATTTGCAAACAAAACAAACCAAACAAAACTATTGCTTCAGGTGTGGGTCTAAATCTCACATTGGGAATTTTAAAGGCTGCCCAACGGTGAATAAACGTTGCTCTATTTGCAAGAAAATTGGGCATTTCCAGAAAGTTTGTAGGTTTCAAAAGAAACCAGTAAAGGTTAACTACGTTGACATGGATGATTGTTCAGAGTCCTTTGATAATCTCTTGTTGATGTTGGATTCGCAAGAGGAACCAATTTTGATTAAAGGTCCTTTGTGTGATGCTACTATTAATGACACTGAAATTCAGGTAATGGCAGATTCTGGATCGCCTATCACTATCCTTCGAGACACTACTTTTTATGAAAAATGGAGCAAAAATGTAAACTTGATACAAACTGATGTAAATCCTAAAGCATTCAGTGAGAAAGATATTGACATGTTGGGATTCGTCATGGGAAATTTACAAATACTAGAAAGGTCAATTGTTACTAAAATGTATGTAGCGATAAAAGGAAAAAATATCGTAGGTTGGAAGGACCTAACGAAAATGGACTTGTATCTTGTACCAGGTGATGAGAATCCTATTAAAGTGCGAGAGTTTCCTGTTTGTTATGTGGAAGATGCAAAAATAGATCGCTTAGATCTTTTAATTGAATTTAAGAATGTTTTTAGCAATAAGATTGGGTGGTGAAAGGCGTTGAACACAGGATTTAATTAATTTCTGGTGCAACGCCAGTGGCACATAAAGTACGCCCAGTACCTTTAAGTGTGAGATCAGAGCTTAAAAATATGCTGGAGGATTTATGTGAGCATAAAATTATTCATCCTACTGAGTCGTCTCAATGGGACGCCCCCATTGTTGTCGCTCGAAAAAAAAATAACGATATCAGATTATGTGCGGACCTTAGAGGTCTTAATAAAAACATCAAAGTGGACTGTCATCCACTCCCTAAGAATCATGAATTGTTGGCAAACTTAGGCGGGGCTAAATGGTTTTCTTTAATAGATTTGAAGTCTGCATACCATCAAGTCCCCTTGTCTAATGAATCTCAGGAGCTGACTACCTTTGTTACCCCATTCGGCGCTTTTACATTTTTGAGGCTTCCTTTTGGGTTGGCATCGGCAGCCAGCATCTTTCAAAGGCTTATGGATACATTATTCAAAGACCTGTTGGGAGTCCAAGCCTACTTGGATGACATCTTGATTTTTGCTAAAAGTTAGATGAACATAATATTCTTTTGAGGAAAGTTCTTTCTATTCGATACCGTTGTTTCCTATTACGCTCTGCGAACAGCTTTCTGCCCTTTTAACCTCTTCAGCCCATGTTGCCATATACGGCGACTTTAACTATTGGTTTAACCATGCTGATGCTGGTCCACATGCCTCCGAACTGTTTGAGGCACTTTCTAGCCTCAATCTGACGCAGCATGTCACCTCTCCCACCCACATCGGGGGTAACATCCTAGACCACATTTGGACTCAGGGCATATCACTCTCTGACCTGACTATCTCCCCTTGTGTCTGGTCGGACCACTCATTGATTGAGTCGTCCATCCTTATAACAGGTTTAGTCAGGCCTCCATCCCGGCTCGGAGGGTCTGCTCGGAATTGGAAGTCTCTTGACTCACCTGCCTTCCTTTCCCTACTTGCCAATACCCAGCCCCCCCTCTCTGAGTCCCCAGATACTGACATCAACACTATGGATGCCAATATCTCTCACTGGTTAACGGCAGCCAGTGATACCTGTGCACCTATTATCTGCTATTCTCGTACCCATCTCAATAAATCCCATAAATGGTATAATCCCACCCTAAAGCAACAACATTTGGAGCTGCGCCGACTCGAACGTAGATGGCGGCGTCACTATCTTGCTATTGACAGAGAAGCTTATGTGTCCGCACGCAGAGCCTATAAGGCCGCAATTATCACTACCAAAACTACTTTTATTTCCAACAGGATCCTAACAGCCCCTAACAGATCCAAGGAGATCTTTAAAGTCCTCGGCGAATTGACATCGGACGCCAGGACACTCCCGATCCCCCCCCCCTCCTTGGAATCTTGCACTGCCTTAAACCTTTTCTTTACTGATAAAATCATCTCCATCAAGAACTCTATTCCTCACCTGCCCCCCTCTGTCACACCAGATTCCCCCCCTGTCAACACATTCACCTTCTCCCAGTTCCCTGTGCTCGACCCAGAATCCCTCGCCAAACTGTCTGTCCGTGTGAAATCTGGATCCCCCAGGGACTGTTGCCCTCCCTTCGTGCTTCGCGACATCTGCCACACCCTTCCCCACTGCATCCTTCCTTTACTCAACTCCTCTCTCAGCTCGGGCACCGTCCCCAGGTCATTCAAAGAGGCCACATTGGTGCCTCTCTTGAAAAAGCCTGGCGCTGATCCAGCAGTCCTAGCTAACTACCGCCCTATTTCCCTCTTACCCTTCCTATCCAAAATCCTTGAGGCCCACGTCACGACTTGCCTCTCAAACTTCATCGAGGAGTCCGGGTACCTGGCACCCAACCAGGCCGGGTTCAGACCTGCTCACTCAACCGAGGCCGTGATTCTCGCTGTGCTGGACAATCTCAGACGCAGCGAGGATAGAGGACAACCCCAGGCATTAGTTTTACTCGATCTTTCGGCGGCCTTCGACACGGTGGACCACAACATCTTAATCCACCGTGTCGAATCCGCCGGAATCTGTGGGGCCGCTCTATCCTGGGTTAAATCCTTCCTCGAGGAAAGGTCCCAGGCAGTCAGCCTGGGTCCTTTCAGCGCTTCTAGCGTCCCCTCTTCTTGTGGAGTCCCCCAAGGATCTTCTTTATCTCCCCTTCTTTTTAATTTGTATCTCCAACCCCTCCTTCACTCCCTGGGTAAATGGGATATCACCGTGTTCAACTACGCGGACAATTTACAGATTATTTTTCCCCTCACTACCCCTGATGCTGCCCTTCATTTCCAGGCCGTTATGACACATATCCAGCTCTGGATGAGCCAAAACCAACTCAAGCTCAACCCGAGCAAGACTGAGCTCCTCCTCCCGGGGAGAAGTGCCCTTCTTTGGGGCCCTCAGTACTGGCCGACAGAGCTTGGAACACCACCTTCCCCAGCTGGATGTGTCAAGAGTCTCGGAGTCTTGATCGACTCCGAGCTCACTCTCAAGGCACAGGTGAGCGCAGTAACATCCTCCTGCATGTTCCAACTTTACAGGATACGGAAAGTCGCTCACCTTCTCTCACCTGAAGCCCTGCTGCAAGTCCTTATAGCCCTGGTGATGTCCAGGTTGGACTTTTCAAATTCCATCTACTACGGTCTCCCTAAAACTTTATTATCGAGGCTGCAGATCGTTCAAAATCAGGCCGCCCGGCTGATTTTTAAGATCCCCAAATGGCAGTCTGCTCAACCTCTCTTATGTCACCTTCACTGGCTACCAGTGAATGAAAGAATCACCTTTAAAGTTCACTGCTTGGTGTTTAAAGCCCTCACTGGTTCCGCCCCCGCGTTTCTCAAGTCTCTCATTATCCCTTATTGCCCCCCTCGTACCTTGAGGTCCACTCATCTCCGGCTCCTCGCCGTTCCTCGTTTTAAACTCTCCAGATCAGGTGGCCGCAGTTTCTCCTGCCTAGCCCCTAAGTTATGGAACTCCCTTCCTCTTGCACTTAAGTCATCCTGTTCCCTCCTCTCCTTCAGGAAATCCTTAAAAACCATACTCTTCCCCCACTAACTCCCTTCCCTTCTTGCTTCTTTCCCTCTTTTTCAGTCCAATCAGCGCCAGGAAACCTCCGGTGACAGTGCGCTCAAGAAATTTGTTATAACATAACATAACATAACATTCTTGGGGAAAGAGGAATGACAGTGAGAGAGGATAAGTGCAAGTTTGGTGTGTCGAAGTTGGAGTATTTAGGGCACACAATTTCAGAATCCGGTATCAGGCCAAAATTCTCTGTGGTGAGAGCACTTAAAGAGGCTAAACCACCAAGTGATAAGGACTCGCTACGCTCATTTTTGGGGCTAGCTGAGTACTATGCCAGATTTGTTGTTAACTAAGCTCAAGTGGTTGAATCACTCCGCATGTTGCTCAGAAAAGGTCAAAAATGTGTTTGGTCTAAAGATCTTGAGGAATATTTTGCTAAGGTGAAGGAGTTAATCATTTCAGCACAGGCTCTTCACGCTTTTAGAGATGATTGCATTTCTATTATTTCAGTAGATGCAAGCATGAATGGCCTAGGTGCGGTATTAAGTCAAGAAGTGGATGGGAAAGAGAAAACTGTGGCTTTTGCTTCTAGATCACTAAAACAATTTGAACGGCATTACAGTACAATTGAGCGGGAGGCTTTGGACTGTGTTTGGGCGGCGCAAAATTTTTAAATGTATATCTGGGATCATAAATTTGTGATGTTGTCAGATCATAAACCACTTTCCTTTATTTTTAGCAAAGTGGCTGGAAACAATAATCTGTCTCCTAGATTAACCAGACTTGTATCTAAGCTCCAGGAATACAATTTTGAATTGAAACACATTACTGGAGGAAAACATTACAGGGGGGACTGTTTATCCAGGATGTTAATGGATAAAGATGATGAGGATGATTTGGTGGAGGAGGATGTGGAGTGTGTGACTGTCGTTGATGCTATTGAGGAATGGAACTCTGTGATTTCAGAGAAGGATTGGAAGGAAGCTAGTTTGAAAGATGTTATGTTGTCTCAAGCTTTGGAATTTTCCTCTAAAGTTTGGTGAGGAATGTATCTGGTGAATTGAAAAATTTTGCTCAAGTAGCAGATGAGCTTTCAGTGAAAGACGATATTTTGTTGAGAGGATATAAATTTGTTCCGCCAAGTGGTTTAAGGAATATTATTGTGACGTTAGCTCACAAAGGTCATTTAGGTGTAACAAAAACTGGTATGAGAATTAAGTCTCATTACTGGTGGCCTGGTATTGACGCTCAGGTTAGGTCAATGGTGGATAATTGCAAAGAATGCTTAATGTCGGATAAACATTGGAAAACTCATGACTCTCCTTTGCAGCCTACTCAGTTTCCTGGTGTGGCATGGGAAAAAGTGGAACTGGACTTCTCTGGCCCATATAATGTTTTGCCTGATGGAGATATCTTATTTTGGCTATAGACTATTTTTCCAAGTGGATGTATTATAAATTTGTGGATGCTCCAGACTCGGATAATACTATTTCATTTTTAGAAAGAGTGTTTTTACTGGAAGGAGCTCCTCAAGTGCTGGTAACGGGTAATGGTACTCATTTTGTGTCAGATAAGATGCGTACGTTTCTGGAGTTGCAAGATATCAAACAACTTAAAGTAGCTCTTTATTCTCCTTCCTCCAATGGTTTGGTGGAATGTGGAAATAACATCTTGAAGGAGGGTATTCAAACAGCAATGGCGTCAGGTTTAGATGTGAGCAAACTTTTGAACTGTTAAGAGGGAGAAAAGTACACTCTACTTTATTTTCTTCTTGGCTAGGTAAAAGAAGTTCTAACTGGAAGGGGTGTGACACAGAGGAACTGAATAATACAGTTAGACAGAAACAAAATGTGATGAAGAAAAATGTTGATAAAAATAAGAGTGTGAAGGATTTACAAATATCCATTGGTGACTGGGTAATGATCAAAAAACTTTCAAAGTGTCTAAGGGGAATTACATTTTTACAAATCCTGTACAGGTAGTCAAACTTAGTAAAGGAGCGGTGTTCTTGGGTGAGAAAGGTTGGTGGAATGTAAGGCAACTGGTAAAATTGTCTGAGAATCCAGTGGTTCTAATCAGTAAAAAGAAAAATAGTTTAAACCAGGAATGGTGTGGTTGGATACATTGGTTACAATAGGATGTCAGGAACAGTGCTCATTTCCATAATACTGAGAATTCTGCTGTTCCCTATACTGTTGATAATGCTTCCATTCCTTCTTGCAGTCGTAGTGGTAGACTCAGAAAAACTCCTGCAAGATACAATGGGGCAGATTTACAAGCCCCTTGCGCCTCATTTGCGCCGCTGTTGCATCAGTTTTGTGATGCAGCGGCAGCGCAAATCCTGCTCCATGGTGCAGGGGTACTTACAACGTGACGCATCTGGGAGATGCGTCACGTTGTAATGCCCTGCGCCACATGTAGGCATTCCTGTGCGGGGGGGCGTTCCGGCACAGGAACGCCTCCTAAAAGTGGCTGAGTGAAATCTACAAGATTTCACTCAGTCACTTTTAGGCCCATGCTGCGTCAAAACCCTGCGCCTGCCTGACGCAGGCGTAAGGATTGACGCAGCATTAACTAGATAGGGCCCCCAGAGCATTGCTGGAGCTGCGTTGTGCTTGCGACGCAACTCCAGCAATGCGTCACTTTTACGGCACAGATGCGTGACGCATCTGTGCCGTTTTTGCACCATGGTGCGCCGCATTGTAAATGCGGCGCATCCATGATGGCGGAGCTGTGGCGCACAATAACTGGCGCATCCCTGCTGATTTGCAGGGATGCGCCAGTTATTGTAAATATGCCCCAATGAATTTATTTCATATTGATGTTTGTACTTTGTTTTCTTTTTAATGTTAAGGGGGAAGGTGATGTAGTGGTAACGTATTTGATGTTGATATTAGGCAATACAGCATGTTTATATGTCATGGAATGTATTTCTTTAAATGTATGGAGTCTTCTTGAGTCTTGGGTTCGATGTGCTGCTTCAGTTGCTTGAATGACTCCGGACTGAAGAGGCAATCCTCCTGTGGTTGGAACTATTACAATACTCTTAATTCTACATCTACTGTTTCTTGGATTATTATACCAATCTACTTCTTCAATGTGGTAAATTATGCACATAACTCCTCAATTTAACAAAGATTTAGGGGTATTTACTGCACCTACTTGGCCACTCATTAACAGGGACTGAAAGTGCCCGACCACTTCGTAACTTGTTGATGTCTTCATTGTTTAACAATGAGCTCATAACCGATATTTAGTTGGACATGGTCTCTTAAACTGTCCCCATCCTCCCTGTGCTCACTCCAGTTTCAGGTCTTTTTCCTTTTAGCCTTATACCTGTGGAATGAGCCATCTGCTGTTATTCCAGCCCTGTAGTTACAAATTGTCTTAAAGGTCATCACCTCATATTAACATGTTCTTCTTTTTTACTTGTTTTATACTCTAGTGTTCTTCTTGATGTTTCCTTTTTCATTCACTCGAATCTTGTACAGCTGTATTACTTTTGGGTCAGCGCACTGGATAAAAATGCGTTTGAAATAAATGAATATATAGTTGCAAATGGAACACGAGTACATAAAATCTTCTACCTAGCTACATTCCCTAGTAGAAGGGTAGGGTGTGACCATAGGAAATCCTGGATCTTTGCGGGCAATCTCAAACATATTCAAAACATCTCCGCACCCAAAATGAAGGAAGAAAACTACTTTAGAAAAAAGTTGGAGTGTGTTTGCAATTGGCATGGTTGTGGCTCCCAAACACCCCATATTTTCTGCTGTTGTGTGAATAAGGGATTTCTTCACATGGAAAAATGCTTTCCATAAGTGGACAAACGTGGTAAAAACATGGGCACGTGCACATTTTTGCTTACGTTAAGCCCTTTGATTGGCTGCCTGTGGACAATTTGCTGGAATACAGATATCGGGGGTGAAAGCATGCAAGCCATTTGTATTTTCATAGATTTCCGATCTTGAACATAAATAATAAATCTATGCAAATCTGAGCATAAGCATACAGCACAGACTTGATCTTTTTTCCAGAATTGTCCTTTTTTTGTTAATACATTCAAAGGGTCCTTTTGTGTCCTTCTTATTCACTTTGAGGGACTCCCGCCTGGATTTACTTTTGATAGATGTTGCTGCAGAAATGGCCTGACTTGGCCTGTATCACGCTTGAGGATTTCCTGGAACAATAAAACAGGTTCTTGCCTAGTCCTGCTTTTCAATAAACTGAAATTGCTGCCCGGTGTCGATGGTGTGAAATATTAAAGCGAGTTTAATCTTCTGCTGTCGACTCAAGATGTTCTCATTAGGATAAACATTTCATTAATTAAGTACTACACACTGCCATCATTGCGCAATTATCATATGCTTCAAACTAGGGTTTGGCTGCCTATTAATTATGACCTTGAATAATGCAACAGAACTATTCATTTTGGACTGGGAAAATACATTCCAGGCGTGGCATTGCCACTCTACCGCACATAAGTGCTTGATGGATGAGCTAAAAAGATAAATACATTAAAAAATTCACAGGTTTTAACTAGTGCCACTGATTATCAGGGTATTTAAGGATGCAATGTTTTATAATACCCAATCCTATATATGGCTCTTTTGCCGCTCCTATATGGACTCGTCAGGCATAGGCTGACTGGATATTTAATGTTTTTTTCCACTGCCACTTCTCCAAGTATCTAGTATGACCTGTCATATAATTGTTGCTTCTCTGCTGCTCATCAGTGGACCCTTCACAGCATATACATCAGCTGGTTTGCATAATATCTATTTCTTTGGGTTGATCAACCGGTGCTCCTGAACATCACATCTCAAAGAAGCAGTTCTCGTCATCACCTGGAGTGTTCCTATTCTCCATATTATAAGTGGTATATCTGTATGGTACAGACCACTCCAAAGATAATAAGTACCTGTGTGCCCGACCACGTCTATTCTCACATTTCTTCTACATCTATGCCTGTGTGCAGCAACAAGCTTATTGTGACACAATTTGAGCAGCTACTGCCATACATGCACAAAAGTCAAACAATTCACACATAGGCTGTACACTTATACACACGTTCTAGCTATGAACCAGTATATAATGCTTCTGTGTCCCATCTCTTACTCATGTTCGCATTAGGTCACATGACTGGCACATACTTTCTACCCTTCAGTGCCATATGAGAGGTTTGCTATGCCTCATAATTGGATGGTATGGATGCTGGCGTCCTGATCTACAATCAGATCCTATATTCCTAGAACCCTCTTACCTTTTTAAACTTTCATTTGAAGGGGTTTCGAATTTAGGGGTTTTGCCCAAGCCAGGTTCTTATACATAACTGCTTAAGTCCTTTCATGATCTAGCCCTAAAGGTCTTCTAGCACTTAGTTACACTGTTGACTTGTTCAGCACCTTGAAGCTAACTGTATTTATCAAGTGCACAATATAAATAAATGTTAGTCATCCATTTTTTCATGTCCTTTTAATTTCCATGGTTATTGGCATCTATTTTTCTGTATTCCTTTTCCTTTATTGGCCATGATCGCCCAAATGCAGAACAATGAACAAGAGGTGAGACAATGGGGAGAATGCGTAATATTGGACAGAAAGATAACTGACTGTATTCTAACAATAGTTCAATAGTGTTGTCTTTTCTAAGATAAGCCAGAAAATAGTTTTTCTGCGATTTTTGGGAGCTTGCGCATCCATTTCTGATGAGATAATGACTTAGCTTAGTAAACTGGTAGTTAAAACTCGGCCTTCAAACCATGGTGCTTGGAGAGCTAGAAAGAGGTTTGATCTATGAAGTGGATAAAGAACAATGCTTTGGGCTCTTTCAAAGACATGACATGCACTTGTTAATCGGATTTTCACATGTATTGAAGCTAACCATCTTTGCCCAGGGGTCGAAATTCACCACCACCCTTGGAATACAATAGAAATCACATATATAAGGAAGCAGCAGTACTTTATTACTTTTACAGCAAGACACTCAATGCACCTAAATAGGCTCCAAGGCATTGAGATATTGCACAAATTATAAAACATTTTATATATTCGAATATGAATAAACAGTTAAAATACATGTTTTCACATAAAATATCAAATCCCTGTACAGAGGAAATCTAATTTACAACCAGATAATTTTAGACAATCAATATAATTTGTCATAAGTAGAAACATTTCAAGCAACATTTTAAATCTTGTTGAAGATGGCTTCTCGTGATATCTTTAGGTCGGTCGTTCCTTATTTTGGATCTTGGTCACATTAGCATTTTCTTCACATTAGACTGCAAAGTTCTAATAGTTCATCAAATTTAAATTATGTTTTTACAATAGTATGGAATTTGCCCAGTTGCCCGCTCCCAGTTTGAACCCAGAAGCCAGACACACACCTACTGCTCTGCTCTAAAACACTATCCGCTATTTCTACCATCAGTAACACTGTCACATTTCTTAAGATTCATACTGATCGTGTGGCTCAGTTACAATGCACTGTACTTTAATGCTTAAGATTGATTCAATTACTCAAGCAGAGTATTGAATGACTGTTGTTGGAGACTTCCAGGTATTGGGGAGAGCTTATTAGCCGGGAGATGTGGCTGTCTGCCTCTATTTCCAGTGCCATTAGGGAGAACTACAGTTTTGTGAAGGTAATAGAATGCACCACACTAGTCATCGGATCTAGTTCGGCAGCATATTAGCATTAACAAGTATTTGCATCAAAATCCATAATTCACCATACCATATCCTCCATTAGTACATGGTCCATTATAAGTCTATAATGTAGAGGACAGCCTTCAGCATAATTGGTGATGCAATTGCAGATTGTCTCTGTGGCACGGCCACGAGTCAAAGCCCCTGAGAATATCACTTTCAGATCATTTTACTGTGCCATGTTTTCTCCATCTGGTACCAAACCAAAAATCCACGTATCCAAGTGAGTTATTTGAGTTTTTGATGCGCTGCTTAATACTGAAAAATGTTCAATCTAGTGTTCTCCACTCAAGAAGGTACTTCAGGCACGCATAAGGGTATCAAATTCAGGTCCTCAAGCAATAGCCTTTTCTCTGCTAAGACAGGCATGAGACGGAAGGAGGCAGAAAAATATGAGAGTAAAACATGATAAGTCACGTGAAAGTTAGGATACAAGAATCACATTTGCAAAACTGAAAATCGTATCTATGTCATTGTCAGTTGACTGTCCTTTTCAAAACATATCATCCTTTCCACTTTTTCTTCAATATTTCCAATACTGAGTGATTATCAAACACACTGCACAGTACGTAGGTGCTTGGTTTAGGTCTGGCACGCTGGCCTGTAACCCGGAGGAAGGTGGGGATGGAGCAATCAGGTGACTGTAGGCCTGGAGAAGGGCCTCCAGTTTTGAGTGAACCTGGACCCGCAGTTGTCCTCTAGCCTACTTCTCCCAGGTCTGTAGAGGTTGCCGTTGTTAAAGAAGGAAGACGGGGAGTTTGTGAGGAAAGTCCTCTGGTAGTATTGTGTCTGCATGCTGTTTGGAGTCGATGGTGATGTTATTGTGTATCCGTGGAAAGAGTTGACTCTCTGGAACGGTGAGTTTGCAATCGGGCTGTTGTAGACCGGTGACCTGGGGGGTTGCTTGGTTTGAGAGGTGCTGTGAGTTGAAGAGCTGCTGCTGAGCGGCTCAGAAGTGGTGTTGGCGCTTTCTGGGGTGCTGCTCTCAGACATACTGCTCTTTGCGACACTGTTTTCTCGCAGCAGCACTGGAGTCCTCGGCGTGATGGGTTTCAGACCCATCACTGGTTTAGAAGCACTGTAGAGATACCGGAATTCCTCATCAAAGAGCTCCACAGCATGGCCACAGAACTTAGACAGAATATTGCGATGAACCTGGCCAGACAGCCACGTGAAGCTGTGAAGAGAGAAAAGAATGAATGTAACCACACAGTTCCAAATAACACACAGTTTTCTTGTCCAGAACATATTGTTCCTCATTGTTTTTGTTATCGTTGCACAACATTTACTTAGCCAATATGCAGGACTCTCATCTTTTCCTTAAAATGTATATATATTTTAGCACAGATTTTTATTTCTTTATAATATTTCTTTCAGGGATGGTCACTTAACACACTTTTTTTACGAAGTACATTGTGTCAATATTAGGATATCTAATAGGGGAATGTTGCAAACAAATACATTAAAATAAAAGAGAAAAATAAGCATGTAAGTTTATGTACTGTGGACCAGGTGAAGGCAGCATGCAAAGCCCTACTTCTATTAGGAAGATGTTACACTTCCAATTTGTACAGCATGATAGAAAACAGACTGTCAACATTTCTCTGTCAAGTGCTCACAGGTAAAAGGGAACACAAAGCGTTTTTATAAAAATTCCTAATACAATATACAGAAAAATGTATGGCCGGATTATAATCCCAAAAAATATACTGAAAAATTCATATAGAAATTGACAATGTGGACATTATCCATCTGTGGGTATTCATTATAAGGACAATGCATGCATCTATGGGCTTGCAACATGGACATACTGTCATAATTTGTTACATCATAATCATTTGTATGGCACAATATGTGCTAGTTGCAGTCCTTTATTCAGTACTATTATCCAGATTAATAGCGCTCAATGTGTTGACATTGAAAGGATTAAGGCCTGAGTCAGCCCTTTCGGGATTTGAACCTGATAAAACAGACAACGCATAGATATCAGCAGCAAATGTTTCACTCACTGAATCATCTGAACATACATTTGTTTCTATTCCTTGTGGTTGATCTAGTCTGGGACAAACAAATCAGATTTGTATTGGAAGGCTGTTATCACAGCTAGTTAATATTTTTTAAAGTACCATAAGCCCCAGGTTTTTGGCAGTGTGATAGAGTGCGATGCTCTCTGCATTTATGTGGCACTACAACTCCTCTCTGCAAGAAAATACGTTCTTCTATCCAGCCAGATGAAGAAGGTACAATAAACCAAATGTTTGAATAATAAATACAAGAGGTAGTATAAAATATCATCTTATAACTTCAATCGATAATCACAGAAGCAAAATGAAGAGCTCTACTCCCCCTTGAGTGGAGGCAGGAATGCAAACAGCAGTCACAAGGTGTTCAATAAAAAACATAAAGAACATCTTATAGTCCACGAAATTTACCACAAAGATCAGTCTGCACCTAAACGAATTCTTCTAGAAGAATAATCATGCGCACTCTCAAGTAAGAATTGACTAACAGGCAGCTTTGCTAGACTTTCCTTCGAGGTAATTAGGATTCTAGCAACTAACGTCCTTCAGAAAAAAAGTATATTCCTAACTGGTCTGCCGCTGTAAGGACCGTCGCAACATGATCCGAAAGGCGCCACTTCTGTGTCTGGAGCAATATTTAATTCTAAAGGCCAACGGATTGTCACAGACATGCCCAGACAAAGACTTAAAAGTGGGGAAGTTAAACAAACAAGAAACATATGTTCCTAGTTCTCATCTCCACAACCACCATGTGGTCAGGCCCCCTGCTTATGTGTGAGCCTCTTCTGTGGACCAACAAGGGATAAGTTAACATTAGACAACACCAAAATATTCAAAGATGCTTCCTTTCATAATTCTCTGTTTTACTACCAGGGTTTCAAACTCTCTGCATCAAAACATCTTTTTTCCGATTTTTGAGTTAACCCCAAGGCAAAGAAATGGATCCCACTGCCGTCTGACTAACTGGAACCCGCAAGGCCTTTGCCTGGAGCAGCTGTAATGTTGCAGGATTAATGACAGGCGGACCACCAGGTTGTGTTCCAGTTTTTTATCTTTATTTATATATTTAATTACTGGCAATTTGGAGGAGCGCCGGCCGGCGCTGCCGATCTGTGTAGTCCCCGGCGCGCAATGGGGAATCGCGCGCAGCGCGCCAACATGGCCGCCGCACATCACGTCTGACGTGACGTGCATAAACTAGAATGCAAACTCTACATATCTCCCCTTTTTATCAAACTTTAACTGAGTCACTTACAGTCTAGTGTCCAACTCGAAATCTCGAAATCTGGAGGGCCGTACCACCGGCCTCCCACTTCTTGTAACTCTCACCGGGTTCTCCATAGTTTCTTGGCTCCTCTCCTCTTGGTTCTCTGCTCCTTCTCTCACAGCTCCTTCTTCACTCATGCTTCTCTCAAACCTGTCCATGTCCATACCTCTACTTCCGTTCACTTCTTCCTCTTCTCTATCCGTTTCTCCTCTTACTCCATCTTGCTGCTCGCTGGCTTCTTGTCGCTTCTCCTCGTTCGCACCTTCCATGTCTTCCCATTCATTTCCATGTTGCTCCCAGCCCAAAACCTTATTGCACCTAGCCATCCGGTCCTGGGACCACACATTTCCATCGCTCAACAAAGCAGCTCGATCATACACCTCCACCACTTGCATAGGCTTGCTGTACTTGCTGTCTCCCTTCTTCTGTAGAGTGGCTAATTTTACTCTCACCCACTCTCCTTTCTCCAATCCTGTACTTTTGACATTCCTCCGTTTATTGTAGTGGTCACTGTAAATTGTCTGTGCTCTTTCCAGGTTGGCCCGCACCACTGCAGGGGACCATTCACTGGTGACGATCTTTTCCTTCCAGATCCTGTTGTCATGGGTGAAGGGTTCACGTCCCCTCAATATTTGAAATGGGCTGTACCCCGTGCCCGTGGGGGTTATTCTGTAGGCCCACACCATGTTCTCTAACGCCTTTTCCCAACTTTGTCCACTGGATATGGCGGCTTGGATGGCTCCCATCACCACCCGGTTAAACCTCTCCACTAGGCCGTTACCGGCCGGATGGTAGATCGCTGTGTGCTTGACAGTGATGCCATTCCTTTGCATGAACTTGCTCCACCTTTCCGACGTGAACTGGGGCCCATTGTCACTTAAGACCGATTTGGGTATTCCTTCCCGGGTGAAAGTCTCTGACAGGAACTTTATGATGTTTTCTGTGTCCATGGACTCATCTATTTTCACCTCCGGCCACTTTGAATATCGATCCATGAGTACGCACACGTATTTCTGCGTGCCTTGGTCGTCTAGGACGGGTCCCAAAATGTCTATCGATAGTTCTTCCCAAGGATTAGCGGGAGGGTCAAACTTCCCTATTGCTGGTCTCAAGGGTTTTAAGGTCTTATCTGCTCTTTGACATTGTGGACATTCCCTGACATGCCTCTCAGCCTTTATGTCCATGCCAGGCCACCAGTAGTTTTGCTTTGCCCTTGCTTTGAGTTTACCTATGCCTAGGTGTCCTTCATGTAGCAGGTCCAACAGTTTTGAGGTGAGGTTCCTGGGGGGAATCACCTTGTCTCCCCTGTAGATGAATACCCCCTTGTCCCCTACTGACAGCTCCTCTCTGACTTCAAAGTACGGTTTGAGGCTCACCCTCACATTCCTTTTCTCAGGCCATCCTTGAACAATGTTCTCTTTTACTTCTTGCATGTCCGTGTCTTCCTCATAGGACTCTGACCATTCTTGTAAGCTTATCAACCTTTCTTGGTCCTCTATAAGGGCTACCAACTCTCCTTTGCTTGTGTGGTCCTCCTCTCCTGGTTCCATGGCGGCTGCCCTACTCAGGAAATCAGCCACTCGGTTCCGGTTCCCAGGAAGGTACTCCACGTCGTACCTAAACTCAAGTAACTTTAGTGACATCTTGGCTATTCGGGGAGTGGCGCTGGCATGTCCACTGGATGTCAGCACCTTCACCAATGGCTTGTGGTCTGTTTTGAGTAAAAAATGTGTTCCCAACAGAAATTGCCTGAACCTCGCCATGGCCCACACGACCGCCAGCATCTCCTTCTCAATCACGCTGTATTTGCTCTCTGTATCCGTCAGTGCCCTGGACGCAAAACTGATGGTCTCCATTTCTCCTCTTCCTCTGTCTTGCATGAGCACGGCGCCCAGGCCCTTGTCGCTGGCATCCGTCGTCAGTACAGTGATGCCTTGTGGATCGTAGCCCTGCAGGGGAACAGCTCCTATTACATCCCTTTTGATCGTTTCAAACTCAGCTTGTGCTTCCGGTGTCCACTGGAACACAGTGCTTTCCCTGGTCAGTAACCTCAAGTTGTGGGTCTTTGAGGCGAAGTGGACCACAAACTTGCTGTAATACTCCGCCATCCCCAGGAATGACCTGACCTCTTCCTTGCTTTTGGGTGGTGGAGCGTCAGCGATGGCCTTTACATTTTCCAACTTGGGTGTAACGCCCTGTTGACCGATCTCATGTCCTAGGTACGTTACCGACTGTAGACCCAACCGACACTTCGCCCACTCCGCTGTCAGCCCTTTTGTTTCCAGCGTCTGTAGCACATGTTCCAGCTTCCGGTCATGATCCTGCTTGTCTCGGCCCATCACCAGGATGTCGTCCTGGAAATACTGGACGTCTTTGCAGTCCCTGAATAGTTGGTGCATCATCTTCTGGAAAACCGCAGCCGCCGAGGCCAGCCCGAACGGCATGCGACAAAACTGGTAGCAACCAAACGGGGTGATGAAAGAGGTGAGACTTTTGCTGTCCGGGTGGAGTGCTATTTGGTGATAGGCCGATGTCAAGTCGATAGTGGAGTACCACCTCACTCCTCTGGTCTTGGCCAACATTTCCTCAATTCTGGGGAGGGGGAACTTCTCCACCACAACATTTTTATTCAGTTCTCTCAGGTCCACGCAGAGCCGGACCTTCCCATTGGGCTTCATCACGACCACCAGGGGCGCCAACCATTCCGCACATGTTATCGGTTCTATTATCCCCTTCTTTTCCAGCTCCTGCAGTTCCTTCTGGATCGCCTCTCGTACCGCAATCGGCACATTTCTCACCTTGTGAGCTACCGGTATGGCCCCTTCCTTGAGCACGATCTTGTGTTGGAACTTTTCCATCCGTCCCACCGTGCCTCCAAACACTTTTGGGTAGCTCTCCTTCCACTTGTCCAAGTCCGGCCATTCCTCTTGGTCTGCGAGTAGTATTTGTTCTTTTCCACCAGGATCCAGCTTTATCCCCAGGTCACCCTGGTCCAGCCATCCAAGGACAGAGGGTCCTTTCTCCGCTATATATAGTTTGCACCACGCTGATCGGCCTCTGAATTCAAACAGCAAGCGCCGGAACCCCATCATTGGAATGCGGTCACCATTGTAAGTAACCGGCCGAATGTCTAGTTTCTCCAGCTCTGGGCCCAACTTGGGTCTGAACATTTCTTCCCACACTGCTCGCTGGACAATGGTGAAAGGAGATCCGGTGTCTGCCACTACCGTGATGGTGATTCCTCCCATAGACATTTCCAGAATGGGTTTCGTGGATTTCTTCCCTTCTACACTTAGTACTTGGTCGTATATACATAAGACTGTGATCACCTCTTCTTCTGCGATCTCCTCTAGGTCTTCTTCGCCTTGGTCTATGCTCTTCACCATTCCCTTGGGATTTTTCTTCCTACACACCTTCTCGTAGTGGCCCAAAATGCCGCAGTGTAGGCACTTAGCTCTGAACGCGGGACATCTCCGATCACGTGCGTCGTGGGACCAACTGCCGCACCTGTAACATGATTTCTTGCCTTCATTGCTTGCTTGTTTCCCTTGCCATCTGTTGGTTCCTCTGGCCATCGGTTCTTTGCCTCTCTGGTCTTTCCGGTGGTCTCCCTCTTGAATCCTGTTCACCATCGTTGGGGGGTTTATGTCTTTCTTTGTTGCATCGGCACATCTCCGTGCGAGTTCCGCCCTCTTTACAATGACCATTACGTCTTTGAGTGTGGTGTTGCCGCTTGCCCATAACTTGTCCTGGACATTTGTGCTAGTGGTGTGCATCACGATCTGGTCCTTTATGAATTCGTCTTCCCACAATGCGTATTTGCACGGGGCAGCTAGCTTCCTCAGGGCCGCTACATATTCCTCAATGTTCTCTCCCGGGCGTTGTCTTCTCTGCTGGAAGTTAAACCTGTCCACTGATACACATATGGTGGGGCGATAACGTTCGTCCAGATCTTCCAATGCGTGTGCATACACATCCTTGTCTGTATCGTCCCTCTTTTTGGGCACCAGGCTCTTGTAAATCCTGAGACCCTCTGGGCCCAGGTTCAGTAATAGGATCCGTTTCTTCCTTTGGGGGGTGAACGATTCTTCGTTTTCATCCTCCAAGACCCCTATGAAATTGTCGATGTATTCTTTCCAGTCCTCCCACTTCATCAGGGGGTCCCCTGGTTTCGGTAGGAATTGCACCGGCGCAATCGCATAGCCTGCTGGCGTGCTCATCCTCACCTCCCTGATCGCTGTCGATTTGACGTCCTTGCTGGTGGGACTCCCTGGGGTGCTGTCCTTCACCTCTGTGGTGGAGTCTTCCAGGGGACTTTCAGTGCTAGTCCCCACCTCCTCCTCTTTGGTAGCCAGCGCTGTACCTCCAGGGCCCGGCGTGGTGGTAAGGGTTGCACCGTGGGCTGTCTCCTATGGGGCGTGCTGCAGCCTCTCCTGCCTCTTCGCCGCCTCTCAGTTGTCTGTGGCACTGCCACGCTCCTCCTCCCGTGTGGTGGCTCAGCTGTGCCTTCCCATGAACCCTCTGCAGTGTGGGCTGTGTGGGGCAGCTCAGCTTCCTGCTGTAGTAGTATGTGGGTTTCCCTACCCTGCTGCTGTCCACGTGGGTGTCCTTGAGATTTCCTTTCCTGTCCACGTGGGTGGTCAGCTGGGGCCTCCCGACCTCGTCGCCACTGTAATGTTGCAGGATTAATGACAGGCGGACCACCAGGTTGTGTTCCAGTTTTTTATCTTTATTTATATATTTAATTACTGGCAATTTGGAGGAGCGCCGGCCGGCGCTGCCGATCTGTGTAGTCCCCGGCGCGCAATGGGGAATCGCGCGCAGCGCGCCAACATGGCCGCCGCACATCACGTCTGACGTGACGTGCATAAACTAGAATGCAAACTCTACAGCAGCTTGTGCTGCAAGGGTAGAGTAGGACACACCCCGGCGGTGGAAAGGAGCCCCAACTCTTTATTTACCAATGCCCAAGCCCAATTGGGCCCCCGATTCAGCTCAAGACCAATTCATATCTGTATGATCTGAGAGACTTCACGGTCCTCGTCAGGTTCTGCGTGGGGGGGGGGGGGGTTGCATTACGTCACCGCTGTACACTATCACTGACTCCTAAAATGCAAACACTCAAACAAACCAACGCCTGGTAAGTTGCCTGCCGACGTCTGGAACAGTTGAATACGTGACAACTGGAGCAGCGCATGTACGTCATAAATGATACGGGCACTACAATGAGTAAGGTGCAGACAAGCCTCTTCCACATCCGAGGCCTGGGGTCACGCCGGAGAGGTGACGAACACGTGTGCCACGCGCCGGCCTGCTTTCCATGACAACTAACGTGCGCATGCCGCGGTTGTGGCGCATAAATCACAGGTGCATTCCCGAGATTGCGGCTTTACGTCTTTGGATGTTAAATATTTACAGATGGAATCTTGTGGGCGAAGATTTGGAGTCACACTACCGAGGTTTGTGAAGCGAACAATAATCTGCTGGAGGACACGAAGGAGGCTTTTGGGCCCCACCCTGGGCGTGTTTGTTTGTTGGGCTGAGTCTGTGTTTTCAGCTTCTGGAAAGTGGAACCACATTCTTTGTCGAGTGTCTCGGTGTGCATCAATATGTTTATGAAGTGAAAAAAAGGGCAGGGTAGGACCAAAAGCCCAGTTTTTGTGGCAGTTCAGTCAAGCGTACAGTATACATGTCCATTGTACAGGGAAAGCACCTGCACGTTACTGCTCGTGCACTCCCTGGTCTTTGGCACATTGCCTGTCACAAGGCAAGCACAGAAGGCCTGGTTAATTAATCATTCGAGTACATTAATCACAATGATCAACTTCCATTAATACAGCAATTGCTTCCAATAATTTCTTGGAACTATTAGCAGAGGGACATTAAATGAGAACATTGGCGCCACCCATTCCCAGAATCCCATTCATTCCAGGTGAGACCGCTGCAGTTTTTGTACATGGTAGTCTAGAAGGGGGCATCACATTTTTAGAAAAGCAGACCTAGATTGAACTTTGGGTTCATGAAGCATTTTTCATAGGATATACCACCAGCCCGATGGATTAGGCCTATTAACATTTAGCTGCCAACAGCGAGAGCTCAGGGGAGGTTACGGTATGAACAGGGGTGGTGATGAGGTCAGCTACAGAGTAATGTGTCCCACTAAAAGGACATCTTTAGGATATTAGTGCATATTGCATAAACATGTTTGGAAACTTAAATTAAGGACCAGAGTTGAAAGAACAGCTAGAAAGCAATGCAAAGCATTGTGTTACATAACTGAATATAGAAGTCTGCTGGCACAGTGCAAAATTGCACAGTACCACGTGAGTACCTGCACAACCCTTAATAAATGTAAGCCATTCTATCACGAAGCTTCAGTCGAAAGATAAAATGAAATGCACAGATTGTGTATGGTACTATATGCTACGGTCTGGGATGTCATGGCCTAGTGTATTTGTACCAATTATTATGAGATGGGGGTGTCAAAAGGGTAGTCTTGGGTCTTCCCAATGAAAAATCCCCAAAAATCGAATGGCTTGCAATTCTTTTGGTTCAGGTCCACAAGATGTTCTGTACTTATGGTCTGCCTGACAGCGCAGCTGTTGGCAGACAATTATGTGAGAACGACCAGGAAAGAGATTTTGGCTCCGCCCACATGTTGGGACCCAGGAGTACATTTTTTGATTGCGCAGAAGTTGTATGCTTCCACAAAAAAAGTGATTGCCCTTCACACAGCTATGGTCATTTTGCTTATTTATCCACCTGCCTCAGCTTGAACATTCAGGAGCATACACATGTCATGGTAATGCTCTTAAAGAGCCTTGATAACTAGATCATTTATGGCGTATGTCTTTAGCAGCAACACAGATGGGATGAGGCAGTGTATATGGATTTTTAAGTCTAGCTTGGCAGTGCATTTATAAGCCAGACTTGTTGGCATTGCCAATGCTTGTTTTGTGCTTTGTGGTGGGAATGATGAAACGGTTGGCCTGCATTGATGTAGTTATCAGTATTACAGAAGGTGCAGGGCCACCAGCACATGAATGCCCACACATCTCATATATGATTGGCGTCTAATACCCAACTGCTTGCATAAGTGCCTATGGCATCTTAACTACGAGGGTAGTTGTCAAACCGTGGCTAAACCACTATTCTCTGGTACCTTGGAAGTGGGGTCGAAATGCCAAATTGCTTTGTGGGTTCTTCGCTCCCTCTCCAATTGGATGTATCCTTCAGCTGGGAGTTTAGTGGAGGCATTGAAGTCTTGGCTTGCTGTGGGCCTGAGAATTCACTAAGAAGGTTTGACTGGCCACCCGATTTAGTAAAAATTCAATGTTCTTGACTGCAGCTTTATGAAAAGTTTTAGTTGCTTGCTTTTACCCCGGGAATACCTTTTAGGTCAAATCAACTAACTGAACAAAGCCAATTTGTGAAATAGATGAGCATGGTAAAATATGCAGTATTAAAAACAACACACTAAGGTCCTTATTTACTATTCTTCTTGGCCACTAAATAGTGTTTTGGCGCTCAGATACCTGTGCACTTTCACTCTGAAGCGACTTTTGAAAAGAACAGCACAGAATTGCGATATAATGTGACTTTGAAAGTGCTTGTTTCATATTGTATGCATTTTTATGGCAACCATTCCTTTCCTGTAGTCAAACCATATTGTCTAAGTGTCTAGTGCCTTATATGGATTTGCAAAAGCATGAGAATATGCACATGGAGGTACAGTCCACCTTGTCCTTGTATTTTAAAGAACTTTAACTAAAATACAAGTGCACACACACGTGCACACACACACTCCCTCTCTTTCTTACTCTCACACTCACTTTTTTCTAAGTAAATCGACCAATGAATGAGAAGAGAATACACAGCCTATGGTGGTTTCCAAATAAGTCAGAGCCCTTGACCTGACCTCCTGACATCAAACAGTTGTGTGTTCCAAGACAGAACCTGTTTAGCAAAATGTGCACTAAAATGATTATGATCTGCAAGGAATGCAGTGATAACCTGCAGGTAACAGCAAGCCACCTACAGCTGTTTCACTAACCTTTTCATGACTTTTGACACCGTCGACCCAGTGTTCTGTCAAGAAGGCTGAATGCTCTCTGCTTCTATCTGAACAGGGTGTTCTAACTTGAATGGCAAGGCAAGATGTTAATTAAACAAACAAGAATGAAAAGGAAGTCCTAGGCGGGTAAGTGAGGCACTGAGAGCTTTAGATACCCACTGGGAAATGATAAAGTCGCTCAACCAATTAAATGGGTTAGTATTTTGCATTAACTTCTGCTTTTTCCTGCATTCCATGCTCAGGGCGCAGCGTCGCGAATCAGACATAGCAGTGGTCATCTATGAGTGACGCGGAGCCACTGATGCATATAGCAGTATTGTCCACATGCAGCAGGGCATTAACAGATGTTAATTGCCCTTTCTTTCCACTCATTATGCACTCTAGCTTTTGTCTCGGGCTTATAATTGTGGAGCAGCCAATTAACAGAGGCAAACACACTTGTGGGGAGTAATAGTATAAAATTAGTTATAAAAAGGGCTTGAATACAAATCTGGCTTTTTAGTCTGTGCCTCTTGCCATTTTTTTATTGGTTTCCACTAGTCTGGCATTGATGGTAATGGTTCTTTTTTAGGGGCAAAAAGGCGTGAATTGATTTGACTTAAAGTACTAGTAGTGTGTTTTTGAAGACTTGCTTAAAATTGTAAGTGCCTGGACAATGATTTGGACAGGTGGGGCACAAAACCTCGTTCTTTGCAAAATAGTGAAAGATAAAAAAATAGCACATGTAAGAAAGAAAATTCTGCATCAAAGCATGGCTGTGCTGTCTATCATAGCAAATTAAAGGCAGTACATTAGCACCAGGTGTGCTGGGACTGGAGGCAAGCTGTATACACGACCTGATAATATGGACTATGGAGAAACAGGAATGAAAGGAGAGGCTTCCTTTAGGATTGTAAACGAAGACCAGCAAATAACTCCCTTGGTTCAAGAATAGCATATTATTATAACCACACTCATGCCCAAGTCAAACGTGTTGAGATCTGTTCAATGCTCGGTAACGTCAAAAACAGTGAGAAAGCAAGTTTAGAAAACCCAATAAAATAAGCCAAAACATTTGGCATTTTTTTCTACATGTTAACATGCAAAACCAAAAAATATTCAGAGCAGTACAATCTGTTTTTCTTCTTTTGTAACCAAAACGTATTTTGTTTCTAGGTAAAAAGCTGGATCGCACTGTGTAGAATTCAGACTAGTTTTTACCATAGACATTTCTAATCTTTGCAGTACTGTATTCATGCTGCTCCTCAGGAGCTCTTGCATCTTAGACATGTCTACGCCTTGAATTAGATAAACCTGCAGTTTGCAATGGGAACACTGACTGTAGTGTAAAGCCTCGAGGATTGGTTCTTCAATATATATTACTAAACACGGAAAAAAGTTGTTGAAAAAAAAATATGCAAATTCGACATGCAGCAACCTTGTAAATGCGATGGTCCCACTCCACCTGCTGACAATGTGGAGATCCTCTCCACCACCACATAACTCCCAGTTACAATCATTCCCTTAAATAGTAGTTCAACTCCAAATTGCGATAGGAGACTTGATCTTGAAGTGAAGGAGGACTGGATTAAATCATGGTGTACCCCTATTAACCACACAAGATACTGCGCTTCAACATGGGATGGCTGTATGTGAGAATTTCAGGGTAAAACATATGGACCTGTCAAAATATTATGGCCACAATATCAACTACCACGATATCATGATGGTAAGTATATATAGGTAAATGTACATTTACTATTCTTTACTCATCAATACTATTTTGATATCGTTTATAAACAATAACATTTATTTAATGAAGTTCGCTGTTGAAAAATCCCTACTAACTGTACTGTATCCCAAAATGGCCTAACGGCCTGACAAATCTGTTGTGTTCAGACAACCCTCCACTAAGCAAAACCCTTACTGCGCATACATAACAACATGGCAGCCTGCACCAACAAGAAGATAGGTGTGGACTAGAAAGAATTAATAAGTATTGTTAGAAGTCAGTTTCCACCATTTAGGCGAAACATGGACCAAGCAACGCTACAAAAACTCTAAAAAATATATATTTTTAAAGTGACAAAATCAGCAACACTGTTTAACCCAGAACACTAATTGCTGTATTTTTAGGCAGCAGGAGCTCATGGAAAGTCACCTGAAAGAATCAGCCTTTGCTAAAGATATCCGGTATTTTAGTGTTCACACTAGGTGTTTATGTGTTGCGGTTATTACTGCTTCAGCTGTACACCCGAAGGAAGTTACTGGCAAACAGTTTACATCCAACTATTACTTCTTTATAAACCTTCGCTGTCCTTTCCTCCCTTATGCGCCACCCCACAGTCACCAAAGGGAAAAAAAACAAACACAAACTTCTTGTTCCTGCCGCTGCAAAACAAGATCTGTATTGTACCAGCTTGATACTATCAGCCTGCTGTCAAGACATAGCCGCATCGCCTGTCAGGAACTTCTTTTTCTTCCTCAAAAGAACACGCCTTGAGACCCCATGTCCGTCTCACCCACAGCCAGCAAAAATGTAAATAAACAACAAAAACTGAAACTTCTTCTGCTGCTGCAAAACAAGGTCCACAATGTACCAGCATGATATTATCAGGCAGATTTTCAAGAAAGTGCCCGCATCCCCTGTCAGGAGCTTCTGTTTTTTGCCTCTAAAGAACATACCTTGAGAGCACGTTCACCAAGAAAAGGTAAAACGACAAAAGTCTCCTTTTATATTTCACCCAGGAGACAGGGGCGTAAGGGGGGACGGGGGAGGTTGCTTGTAAATGTATTTTCTGATAAGTAGTTGGGTACAAGGGCTTTTAGTCGGGTATTGTGAGAAATCAGTTGTATTTCAGTAAGAATTTTTACATATACACAGACAAAAACGCACACTCAATCTCACTCTCTGGTTTGAAAGTCCTCAAAAATATTGGTTACTTTACAAAATAGTGTGTGTTCTCTCTTAGTTCTCCTATCAATCCTCATTCCTCTCCCTTTCCACTGCCTCTTAGGCCCCTTTCATGAGCCCTGCTTGTCAATCATAAAGTATTGAAACATATGGCAGCCCGATTGACGGAAAATCTGAAGCCCCCTCCTTCAAATCTTACTGCTCAAGCTACGCACCTGCCTGGAGAGCCTTTAATTAGATGGTAGTAGCATTTATGCTCCTAAATGCGCCTGGTAGAATTTAGCCATGTTAAATAAGGTTGTAATTGCATTTAGCACTTTTAAGTAAGACTGCAGCTGCATTTAGCCGTGTTAAATAAGACTGCAGTCGTTTGTTGTGCCCTTAAATAAGGCTACTTGCTTTAAATGTCTTTAATAAGACACAGGAGTGCTTAGAATAAGTGGAACATTAGTTCTACGGAAGGGGTTCTCTCCTATATGCCCCCAATAACAGATTCAATTTTGTCTGTAAAAAACGTCCTCCCATGTCAAAGAAATTACCATGAAGGAACTTAGATAGAACAGTGATAGAAATAGAAGAAGTCAGAATTGTCTCTGCCAGCAAGCAGTCAGCTTGGCGGGTCAGCGCTTGCCTCTAAGACAGCGACAACATCCTGAATATTTTCACTGCCTCCCCAGTGATTATTTTGTGTAATAACCATTTTTCGCTATGCAGATACGATATTTACATGCACACAGATAGGTTCCCAGATGGTTCGTAGAAAGCATATATTTAGCAAACACTGCAATGAATCTGTTTACCTAGATATAGAACTAGCTAATGCTTTTATAACAAGAAAAAAACAACACAACTCTTCTTTTTGGTTCGTGAGTCCAGGAATAATCCTAACTAATAAGTCTTGTTACTAGGTGCACAAATCAGCCCTATCAATACAGCTCTGGCAAATATAATTTTCTATGTAGAATTATTTTGGTGAAGGAGAAAGCTGCCTTCACCGAAATTCTGTTCAAATTGTCACACAGCACCACGTTCAGTTGTTACTTAACAATCTTTTTTTAAAAATGTAAAGGTTAGATACAAAAATAAATCAACAAAATAATGATTAATAGTGAAAATACTAAAAGTAAAATTTTTAGCATATCGAAACATCAGCCGAGGAACAAGAACATTTTTGGGGTAAAAAGCTAAAGGCTAATACTCAAACAATGTCAAATATTTTAATCAATATGAGCGAATTAGATTTGTTTCTAAGAAAATGTCATGTGAAAGAGATATTTCTGGAGAATCTGGGCGAAGGCGAAAAGTGTCTGCCTGTGATTGGTCTGCACATTTACTGCCTTCCATTGTGATACCGAACAATCTCCATGTCTTCACAAACGATCGGCTTCAGCCAGATCAAAATGTATACTGTCCACTTTTTGCAGATCTCACACGGCTATCAGGAGAATCATAACAGTGGTCCTTGACTATAGATTTAGAATGAAATCATCAGTAAACCAATTTACAATAAGTAATGCGAATCGATCTGCATTTATAAAGACTGAATCTATATGGGAGAAAAAAATAATAACTTCTTATTGAGCTCTCTCCTTCTTTCTTAGCACTTGCGCCGGATATCAACAGCACTATCCCTGTTGGTACTGTAAATAAATGTGATTGTTTGCTTTTTTGCTGATAAAATTTGAAATTGATACTGTACTTCCATTGTTTGGTTCGTTTCCTTGTAAATATAGCTGTTCACCTTGGGTACTGTCTCTGTAGATCATACAGAGAGCTCAATAAGAAGTTATTATTTTTTTCTCCCATATAGATTCAGTCTTTATAAATGCAGATCGATTCGCATTACTTATTGTAAATTGGTTTACTGATGATTTCATTCTAAATCTATAGTCAAGGACCACTGTTATTATATCATAAATACCCAGGTCCTTTTTGATTTTGTGGGTGAACACCCCATTAATCTAATGATATTATCAGGAGAATCAACCAAACCGGGCAGCAAGCGGGCTTAAATCTTGCCCAGTTAGATGCCTTTGCCGAAAGAGAAGGCAAGAGCGCCAGATGGAACTTGCATTGTAGCCTTGGAATACAGCATGGTCTACAGATTCTTACTCAGGGCTTTTCGTGGCCTTGTAAATACGGCCCCTTTTTACGCAGCACTTTGTGTGAAAGGGGCATGACATGCATGTTGCTGTGGGTGTTCCAAAGCAACACCCATGTGTTCTGCCGCATTCCCAGATTTACAACATTTCGTAAACCTGGGAATACGTCCGAATCCTACGCCTCTCCAGGGAAGGCGTAAGGAGGCGCAATGAGGAGAAATACTTTTATTTCTCCTTGTTTTTTCCTATTTCTATGCGTGCTGAAGAAGCAGCACACATAGAAAGAGGAAAACACCTCTCATGATTGTTTTTGTGCAGGTAGGTGTCCCTTCCTGAAGGAAACAATCATCCCCGCAATGCAGGCATCCTTGCACCATGGGGCAAGGGTGCCTGCTTTGCCGCTAGGCAGCCAATTGTGAGCCAGCGCAGGCAAATCACAGGGTTCCATCATATTGTTGTAAATATGACGCATCTTTGTGCTTTGAAAGTAATGCAGCATGGTGCAGCCAAATGGCTTGCGGCACCACACCGTGTTACTTTCTTGTAAATAAGGCGTATTAGTTTTAATCAAATCACCTCAGATGCAAAGATTTACCTATGCTGGAAGAGAAACTGAGAAGAAAGGTCCACTGATGAGGCTAAGGTGGAGAAGGTATAAGCAACTATTTCCCTCTGGAGAACAGAAATTGACAGACCATTGTATTTATTTATTTATTTGAGAGTTTTATATAGCGCGAACAAGATGTTTGCAGATATCAGAGCGCTTTACAACAAGGGGTGGTAAAAACAAGAGAGCAATTAACAAGCTTTTGAGCGACAGATAGTGGAGGTAGTAAATGGGTAGTAAAAATAAGGTAGATAAAAGAGGGAGCATAAACAATCAGTTAAACAATAATACAAATAGTCAATCTGATAAACAAGTATTACAAATAGTCAGGAGTCTCAAAAAGTTCCAAAGTTAGGTACATGTTCAGGTGAATTTAGCCATACGTATAGCTTTCACTTCTTTCTTAAAGAATGTAGTGGAGTAATTGGCCCAGATTTACTAAAGAGTTGCACTAGTTTGGTGCAAAGTACCTGAACCAGCCGCAATAGCAACAACCGCCACAATTACATTTCATGTGCAAAAGATAATTTGGGCTGATAGTTGATCCTCGCGCAGTGCCAAATCAGCTTTGCACCAACTCCCTTCTAATTTATGCAAAGGGGACATGTTCATAGTTTTTTGCTCAAAATCAGATCTACCAACGCATCATGATCTGAATTTGTGCCAGATCTTAATGCCTAGGGAAACCAGGTGCAAACTAGCGCTTAAGTGGTAAATGGCCCAGTAAACCATTGATCAATGTGTACCCCATAATATTGTACAGACCTTACACCTCTGACCACTGAGTGGTGGAGTACTTAGGAATTTGTAATGGAGGATGTACCTTCTGTACAAATCCTATGCTAGATAGTACTTGTTCACCTTTGCACCACAGTGTAATGCTAGCGTCACACAAAACAGCTATTTTAGCATGAGTGATTGGTGAGCGACTCTTGCTAAATCTGGTGCTGCATTTTTTTGTTGTCCTTCATGCAATGCAGCACTGCAGTTTTTCATGCAGCCCTCCTTTGGATAAAGGGCAGTACATCTGGGCCATTGTGTACCCTTTGCTGTGGGGTGACCTGATAATTTATCAGCAGTAGGAGGCCATTTTAATGTCAAATGTGTGTACGCTCTAGAAGGGACCATGAATGGTAAGGCAGTGAATAGCCTTTCAAGCCAATGTATTGACATAATCTAGCATTTTCAGTGAGTACCTCAGACCTCATTTAGTAAAATCTCTGCTCATAAAAGGTGATGCTATTACAACGGTACATATTTATCAGCATCTTAAAGATGACAGACAGCCACTCTGCCGACATTTTAACCTGAGTACTGCAGCTTACAGTAGTCTTTGCAGCATGTGTAGATACCAAGCAGGCTGCCTTATCAAACGTTATAAAGGAGCCAAGACTAGAAACAAGGGGACATGTCCATCACTGGGTAAACGGAAGTTAAACGAGATTGCTGTGTGTTATGCACAGTTCGACATCACACAACACCCAATCCCAAAGGCTGCATCTTGGCATGGGTCCTGTGCTATAACCGTTGTATCCCTTTTAGATTCCCCAGTTGAAAAAAAAAATTACTTCAGAAGATGGGTCCTTCTTCTTGACATCCCGATCGTCGCCAGATTATGAAGTAATCAAGTAGGCAGATCTTGTACCAAGAGTAATTTATTCACTGGAGATAACAGCTTATACAACCACTAACATTGGAAAGCCAGAATGATCTGGGCAACTCCCACATACAGAATGTAGAACACACAATGAAGCATAACAATTCCAATGAGGTAATCTAAAAGGGACACAACAATAACCATGGAATCATTGCCGCATGTCTGTGACTCCAGGCAGAAGTCATATTTCTATGCTTACCCTGAAAATTGTAGGAAAGATAGAAATGTCCCCAGTAACCAAGGACAGAATAATTTTCTAGTCTAACTCCAGTCCTCGAATATAGTGGGGGGAGTGCATTTTCACGCGCCTTGCTGTAACGTCTGCAGTTAGGAAGGGGATTTGTGGCTGCATTGGCTTGTGTAGTAGAGGTGGTAGGGGATGGAAAGACTGGCAGCCTCACCAGATGAAACACCCGTGAAGTACTCGATGTGATGTGGGCCAAGGGCAGCTTGCAGTGTAGCTCCCTGTCTCTCTGATGCATGTGCTAGCTTTGAGCATACTGATCGATGAACCTTACAGGGGGATTCAAGCATGCAGGAACAGAGACGGATTCCTCTCTCTGTAGATGTAAAATAGCGATGTGAGAGGAAATGCCATCAGGAATACCTGCACGTCGCTGCCTGCTGGATTGTGTTGATGTGATTCTCTGACCGATAAGCATGAGCTTCTCACTGGGGCACACATTCTCTGGCCCCCGTGGATACGTAACATTCGGTGCCATTGTTACGGCTCACGTCACGTCATGGTTATTGATGCGCTGATCACGCAGGCCTTGGTTCAGAGTTATCGGTGATGTGCTGATGGACTCCTGGGTGTGCGAGCATGCCCAGACAAGGAAAAAACAAAACAGGTCTAGAGCCTGGGAAGTCTAAACAACGTTTGCAAAAACATCTGAATGTGGCGATCAGCACTGCGGGAGTGCGCCAGTCAGTCACCACACAGGAAAGAAGAAACCCGCTGCCTCTGCAGGGTCGCAACCACAGTTGGCATAAGTCAATTCTCACACTATACTGGTCAAGAAGGACATTCAAAAGGACACACTTGCTCAGAGCACAAGTCCTAAAAAAAGAAGTGGGGGACTAATCAAGTTAGGCAGTATGTAAGTGACATCATGGAGCGTGCCATCACAGCACATGACGTCATAGTGCGTGACATCGGACGCGCCATCACTGGAAGTGACATCACAAGAAGCGACATCAGATATTAAAACCTCACACATATGTTTATCATGACTACATTTAGGCGTATTACGAGATTTAACAAATGAGATTTCGCGTCAAGGTTGTGACAAAAAAGTGGCGCAACCCCAACGCAAAATCTGGGTCTCAACTGATACATTTATTTATTTTTAGAACCCTGCCACAAAGAAATTGGCAACAAGGAGAAGTGAGACTACTAGGATCTGTTCTGCTTAATTGGTTTCAAAGTCTGCATATTAAAATATCTTATGTGGTTAAGGCACTTGCTGCAAAGATCTTTGGGTGCCCATTAAATCTCAGGGAATAGTAATACTGGTAGGATAACTCTTGAGTTTAATGCTTTTGCTGAAGAGATCTGTGTTTTATCTAGTCCCTGATTCGAGTGAAAGTAGTGTATAGAAGCATAATGTGTCTCCTGCTAAACACATCATAAAACATGCACATGACAGGTTTTTATTTTATGCAGATAGGTAAGTGGGTTACTACTTTCAACACAGAGATCTTTTTGTTACTTGCAGTTTATGAACCGTAAACCTTCTAATATAGCACGGTGAGGTATGGAGTACATCTGACTCCTACACATTGTAACCTTCACTGTCTTATGTAACACATCTTGTACATTGATTTACACACTTACATGATTTATTGTCAATGTATAATGTGTATGTTACGTAAAGTGCTCTGACAGTCTGCATTGGGATGAGTAGCGTTATAAAAGAAATAAAATTGTGCTATTTAAATAGTTGGGTAAATACTAGGACAGACCAACATATCTGACATTCTTATAATGCACTTATATTCACGGACTGAACAAAGTCAAAAGCATGCCTCTTCAGTACCTGTTAAGTGATAAGCCACATGCTTTTGTTTCCTCTCCATTGCATTTATTTGCATTTAAGTGTGGGCCCCAGAATGCCTCACTCCAGGATACTCGGTCAAAAGAAGGCCTAATGGCCCCTCAACTTCGGCCTTTATATTTTGTCCACCTGGAGGTGAAAACAAAAAAGCCCCCTCACTGCCTGCACATTGCTGCTGGGAGTGGGAAGCAGACAACGTGCAGGTGTTGCTGAACGTGCCTCGGTGTCTGATAAGGACACTGGGACAAGTTCAGTATATTTCTGTGGAGCCCAACTTCTTGGCAGGGTGGATGGCGTCCACCCTTTGAAAATAGTGGGTGAACATGCAGTCTACCCGTGATTACCCCTGACTTGTGCCCTGCCCTTGCTTTTAAAGTATAAATATGTGAGCTAGTCAGATCCCAGCTTAGAAGGAATCATGAAGCAAGCAGTGTATAAAGCAAACAATATCCTACTTCTGTTTTTTATCTTGTGGCATGCAAAACAAATGAAGTGATATGTGAGCCCTAAGTGGGATGGATAGGCCCAGACATGGGTACTCCGTCCGCTGTGCCATTGGATTCAAGGTGTACCTCACATATGACCCCCCCCCAACAAGACAGAAACATATCCCAACTTGCATGTATTCCACTACAGAGGGGACATGATCTAGCCATTTGGGCTGGACTATCCCTATTGGCTCATGACAAAGTTTCATCATCATATGGTTGGCCCCTGGCTGTAAGCAAAAATATGATGAAATGGGATAAGAACCAGAGTATTTACCAGTAGTTTAAAATCATTCTAGAGTTCTAAGGATCACCACTCCTTTACAAAATGAAGACAACGGACCACAGCGTAACTTGGGCAACAAAAGATTATGTAAAATAAATGATATTTTATTGCATGTGATATAAAGTTGATACAGTTATGAAAAACGACCACCTTTCATCACTAAGGCCACATTCACTGAACATCAAGTCACAAAAACCATGGGAAATGTCCACTGTGGGGAACCAGAGCCTATAGGGCCTCAAGGGTGAGCTGGCTTCCAAACAGAACCTGTTATACAAAAAGAATCATGGATCCTTAGTAATAGGTGCCTCCCTGATTTCAGGGCACAAGCCGGCTCCTAAAAACCCCCCGCTTGATGAAGAGCGGGCCTGTGGGCATGTCCTATGATGAAGCATGACACCTGGTGGTGTGTGAGGACATCCCGTCACACTTTTGTGTGTGTCTTGGAGCAGACTGGAAAACATGAAAAAATACAAAATGTGGTAGATTAAGAAAATTATTTAACAAATCACTCGGGGGGGAAGGGCTTTTTTGTGTATAACACGTTCACTGAAGATACTTTACCAGTTCTAAACTGGCCTACAGGCCTATGAAGCAGTGCTTTTTTTAGCATGTTTAGGCCGGTTCTATGGCCAGGAGGGACGGTTTTTACTGTTATTTCCCACATATTATTACTTTTTTTTAAACTATATACTTCGCTAATGTGGGCCACTTTTATTTTGGTGCCTGGGCCTATTTTTTTCCAGAGTCCGACCGTGCATGCAACAAACTACAGTTGAAAAGGTGCTGTATTACTGCACATACTATTGTACCTCCCAATACCTAACTTAGGGGTCGATTATGATGGCGGTGAATCCGCATCCTCCGGGCCGGTGGAAGCCACCGCCGGCCCGGAGGATGCGGATTCACCGCCGCGGTCCCTGTCAACACCACCCGCCAGATTAGGATGGCGGTGGGATCAGCGGCGGACGGCAGGTCCGTCCGCCGCTGATCCGCGGGGTGTAGACCGCTATTTGGTGGCGGTGTCTGCAAGACACCTCCAGCCAAATTAGGAAGCGTGTATAAACATGCTTTTCCGCTGCGGTTTTTCCGCCGTGGAAAAGCATGTGGTCTTTTGTGTTTGGGGGCCCGTTGTGGGACCCCAGGGTGTCGGGAGTGGGGGGTGCACATGGGGGGTACCTATGGTACCCCCCAGCATTTACATGCACAAAGCGGCAGGCACCGCGCGGTGCCTGCCGCTTTGTGCATGTAAATGTAAAGCATGCATTTTTAACCTTGCGGCGGGTGCTGCTTCAAGCAGCACCCGCCGCAAGGTTAAAGATACGGGATGTGACTGCCAGGGTGGCAGTCACATCCTAATTGCACCGGAGGGGCCGCCGCTGCCCCTGCGGACGGTCCCTCCACCTCGGGGGTGGCGGACGGACGCAGGTCCGTCCGCCATCCTAATAGGCCCCATAGTCTTCAACGATCGCTAGGAAGTAAATACAATGCAATAGCATTAGGACAATGGGAACACTTTCAGAAAACAATCAGAGTACTTGTGCTACCCAAGATCAGCTTTTGTAAAACAAGTTCCCATGTTGATGGGGCTATCTTTGAATCAATTCATTGCTTATCATTATTTCTTATTGTGTGAACACAGATACAGGTGGCGGCACTTAGTTTTGGGGAGTGGAGCTTTCTTCTCATTGTTACTTCTTGACTCAGAGCAAGAGAGAGAAGCTTGGAAAATGAACTACAAGGACGAATAGAAAGATAAGAAAACAGTAACTAACGGAGAAAGCAGGGATGTAAATAAACCTTTCTACCACTGAGAGAAATAGACAGTTATTGAAAGGTGGTAAAAAAAGGGGGGCATGGGGTAGAGTCAAGGGCTTGATGCTTTTATATTTTACAATGCTGCCACTTTGCAGCATCGGTGGCAGGCTCCTAAAAAAACGTTGTGCACCCTGCAGTTATTTATTTATTTATTACGAATAAAGCTCTGCATAGTTGGCTAGTGGAAAATGAGCCAGAAGAGCCTATTACAGGGAACGTCTAACAAGTCTCTACTCACGTCTTCCTTGTAACCCCAAGCATTCTAAATAGAAATCCTTCCACCATCCCTATTTTATCAAGATCCCTAACTTTGTTCCCAGCAATGCCTTGCCTATCTAAAGAGTTGTGTAACTACATTATAAACTCAGTTTCCATCTCTGCAAGGCCAGGTTCAACATGGCGACTGACATCTAGCTTTAGAGTTTTTTTTTTAAATGGCTAGAACTGGTTTAGCTAGCTGCAGTATTTTAAAATAAGTATTCCCAATAAATGTTCTCGAGGAGTAAAACTGTTTTAAATTAGACCCATTCATGCAGGAGGCTAGCATGAAAAATACTTCCCCCTGGGAATCCTTTTTCCTTAGTTACATTAATGGTGAATGTGTAAGTGTATACATTATTGACACTTTTATTATTATTTATTTATTTAAAACATTTATAAAGCGCAGCTGTCACCTTGCAGGTATCCTGGCGCTGAGACCACTCTCTAAGATGAATGCAGTAGGAGATGAGCAGTAGAGTGATTGGCGTTTAGCATTTTGGATAAAGCCAGGTTTTAATCCGTTTCCTAAAAGGGAGAAGTTCTGTTATTTGGCGGGCATCCAGAGGCAGGCTGTTCCAGAGTTTTGATGCAGTAACCCTGAATGATCTTCCTCCTGTCCTGGCTTTTTTAAATCTTGGAACTTTAACCAGACAGGCTGTTGTGGATCTAAGAGCTCTGGTTGGACTATACCATTCGAACAGCGATTGCAGAGGAACAGGGCCAACTCCGTGCAGAGCTTTAAAAACAAGGCAGAGAGATTTAAAAGCAACTCGCTGTTTCATAGGAAGCCAGTGGAGTTCAGCCATTGCCGCAGTAGCCGAGGATCTCCTAGGCCATCCCAGGGCCAGTTTGGCGCCAGCTGATTGAACTCTTTGGAGTCTGTCCACCAGTGCAGACGGAGCCTCAAGCAGCAGCGCATTACAATAGTCAAGGCGACTAAGAATGGTACATCTGGCGATTAAGGCCCGGGCCTGCAAGGGTAGGAGTGGGAAGATCTTGCGGAGTGAACGAATCAAAGCCGTGCAGGTAAGCACTGCTTTCGCAACCTGGGCTTCCATGGTGAGTTTGTTGTCTATCATAACTCCCAGATTGCGAACGGTGGTGACCGGCTGTGGTTTTTCCAGAGTTTCAGGGGGCCAGAACTCAGCTGGAAACGGGCGGGGGATCCGACTTCCGGCACAGAAGAGAACCTCGGTTTTGGCGGCGTTGAACTGTAAGGAGTTCTTGTGAAGCCAGCAAGCCGTGTCTCGCAGACAGTCATGAAACGACTCCAAAGGAATTGATTCCTCACCCTCCCAGGAGAGAATGAGCTGAGTGTCATCGGCATAGTTGATTGCTCTTAGCTTGTGGGCTTTGATTAACGTAATTAAAGGTTTTAAATACACGTTAAATAAAATCGGGCTTATGGACGAGCCCTGAGGCACCCCGTGGATCACCGGGGAGAAGGCCGATTGATACGGGGGGAGGGACACAGCCTGCTTCCTATCCCGCAGGAAGGAATGAAACCAACGCAGGGCAGTACCGCCCACCCCGGCCTCTTTTAGTCTCTCCAGCAGAATCATATGGTTGACCGTATCGAATGCGGCAGACAGGTCCAACAGGATCAAGGCAGCCGCCTGACCCCTGTCTGCACGCATACGAAGGTCCTCCATGGCAGTGAGTAGAGCTGTTTCCGTGCCATGGGCTGGACGGAAGCCAAATTGTAATTCGTCCAGAAAATGATTCTGCTCCAGGTGTTTGGAGAGGCATGAGCTCGCCCAGCGCTCGGCAATTTTTGCCGGGAAAGGCAACAGGGAGATTGGCCGATAATTCTGTAGACACTCAGGGTTCAGGGAAGGTTTCTTCAACAGTGGCCTAATAAGAGCATGCTTCCACCGGGCAGGAACTAGGCCACTGCTCAAGGATTGATTACAAATCATACAGAGAGTGGGAAAGAGTTCCTCTCCAGATGACTTCCAGTATTTAGGGGGGATGGGGTCGAGAGGAGAGCCCGAGGAAATCCCATGAGCTAGTCTGTTAAATTCTACCTCAATAATGGGGGGACATTCCCACATGAGATCCATGGGCTGGTGCTCTTGGCTCGCGGCTCCAGGGTCAATGATGTCAGTGTCAAGGCCGATGGAAGCGACCAGAGTGGGGGGAAGGCTTAAGTTACGAATGATGGTCTCAATTTTATCATTGAAAAACAACGCCAAATTGTCGCACAGAAGTTGAGTGGGAGGGGTAGCTTTTTTTGCGCAATCAGGATGGATAAGGCTGTTTAAGATCTGAAAAACACTTTTGGAGCTGTTGGCGGCTGTGCAAATTGTGGAACAATAATAAGCGGCTTTGGATTTCATAATCGCATTTTTATATTCCAAGAGTTGAGTTTTCCAGATTTGCTTGTTAGCATCAAGGTAGCCCAGTCTCCATTTTCTTTCAGCCTGCTTACAAGCCGATTTAAGAAGCTTTAGAGAGTCGTCAAACCAAGGGGCTGATGCTCTCCCCTTGTGCTTACATGTTTTTAATGGAGCTAGGGAGTCAATGGTTGTCGACATCTTGAGGCAAAAATCCTCATAGTTATCCTCGGCCGGACGGTGTGGGGAGAAGCTGTCCTCCACTTGGAACATAGCGTCGGTAGATCTGCGCCTTTCCAGAGCCTTCCAATCTCTATAGTTAACTTCAGAGGGAATACTGTGTGCTAGTATTTTAGTTCCCTTACAGTTAATGAAAAATTTAAGGAGAGAGTGGTCTGTCCAGGCAATGGGCAAAATGTCATTCAAGAGTACTAACTGAGGGGTGGAGAGAATAACCTTTTACACCGTGAATCCGTAAGCACCAGAGTGCGCAACAAGGGTCCAACTCTTTCAAGGTCTTCCAAAAGGATTCACTTCCGGGATATCGATAAACAGAGGATTTGACATTAGGAATAGTCAAATCTCATTCTAAAGGCTTTGGGGTAAGAAGTACAAAGGGTCTCGCCTCTTATTATTTTTTTCAGTGCGGACAAAGGTGAATTCTCAGATTTTCTACAAGTTCTTGCGGGGACAAACAATGTCACACGCATCATCTGGCTCCATAAAAGAGATGACAGCTTCTTAAGTGGACTTGGCAGAGAAAAGGTGTGGGTGAGAAGTGTGATGCCTCAGCCCTAAACATATTAACACAGGTCTCTTGCATTATGAGAAATTAGCAAGTTTACGAAAGAGCAACATTTTTTGTTAATATTATCTTTAATGCTGATGTGAAAAGGGGCAGGACAGAATTTAAATTTCAGGTAGATTAGGAAAAGATTAATATTAGGTGTGTTGCGACCTCTGAAAGTATATCCTGTAAATGTTTCCACACCTTCAAGTTAGATAGGTTTCAGACTGTAATGACTAGGCACAATTGCTCAGTTACAGTCCACAGATCATGTCAAGCCTGCCACCATTGCACACCCACCCAAAAGGGTCTGAGGGAGGAACCTTTGAAGGTAAATGAAGAACCAAGATTCCCATCTTAAATACTTTCTACCTCCAAGGTCAAATGGGAGACGTGACCCCAGAGGGCAGGGAGCAAAGGTCAGCTCAGATATAACATGAAAGTAAGAGAAGCCCAGCCCATTCAATCTAATGCCTTGCACAGCTTTGGCTTGTGAAAAAAAAATGAGTACATTCTTCACAAGTAATAACAAGTCGGCACTTTTTTAACACATTTTGCTTTTATGGATGTGAGAAGGCAACAACCGATGTAAAAACAAACTGCAATTTCAACTGCGTTCAACATCTCTGGTTACCAACTTCAAGAAAAGAATGTTGTATTTTGTTGCAAGAGTTATCTACAAATCCATCACCGATTGTAGCTAGCAAAGGTCTATCCAATGGAATACACTGCAAATAACCGAAACGTAGCTCATGATTTTCTGCTGTTGGTTTTGCAAAGTTGCCAGTTTCTGTTTTTCTGGCATTGTCTATTGTGTTATATTTATTCTACATTCCTGACTGTATGAGGTCCCTGTTTTTTAACAATAGTATTCTTATTTGAAGCTTGATTCAAAATGAGTGTTTGTAGAAGATTCTGCTAGATAAAAGAAAGATGATTATTTGTATAATTTTGGGCCCATGCCAACTGAAGGAATTGTGGTAGGCACTACATGTAGGATTGTGTTTTGTGGGAGCGAATGTTTCTGAATTAAAGGATATTGGATGCACACATCATTACTTTTAAGGACGCCACATGTGTCCAATGGGTTCAGTGCTCAGACCCTACTGTTAAGATGCAGTTGAATAGACCCAAAACGCAACTCCATCTCTTACCCCTGGCGTCTTCACACCAGGTATAATTGCTACTACAAGTTTGTTGCAACACGACCGAGTCACCCTTCCTTACCTCACCCCACAAAACCATAACATTTCCTACAAATGTCACATTATAAGCCCACTCGTTACCAACCAAGCACAATGAACGGAGTAGGTTCTTATTTGTCAACCCACAAGTGCTTCTTGGACTCGCAGGGTTATGCGCGCTATACAAATGCTGCAATACAGTTCATCACCTGTGACATGAAACCATACTGCTCGGGCTACTTGAGTGTGTCGCTGTTAGCGTGCATGTTCAGGGTGTGCTTGATACCTTATGGCAAATGAAAACCTGCTGGCTTTGAACCAGAGTTCTCAAATTTCGCATCCTTTGCTAATTGAGGCTTTATTTTGGAGTGTACCTTACACATGTGCACCCCTGGGGATGGGGGCAACCAGTACTCTTGATAAAGCAGAGCAGCTTACTGTCTGGCACATCAGATGAAGCTCTCAATTGTTGCTAAAGAGCCCCGGGCAACTTCTCTTCCTAGAAGCACAATCATTGTGCATTATTGGCCTCTTCCTAGAAAGAGCCAACGTCACTGGAGCAGGTTTGGGCATGGCTCTCCGGCTGGCCAGCTTCCTCAAACAAGATGGACCCTATCTGACACCATAAGGTGCACTTGGTTACATCATGCATTCCTCTCCCCTTCATATGCCTGTTTATGTCACAAGGCATCACTTTAAATTATTTTGAAGTTGTTCGCAAACACGTTGCCGCACTCGCGTGGGATCCTGGGAGACAAGAGATTGTGCCCCAACTTGCAGGAAACAGCGCAGCTCCTGTTGCAGCGCATGTTTACTAGATGTGGTTGAAAGCACCAAAAAGGAATATCTGTGTGACTTGTGAGGAGGGAATATGAATGAGAAATACTTTGGGAAACTGACAACAGCAGAAACACCATAATTAGTCGTATCAAATCCACGACTGCAGCAGGGCAGGTTGGGACAAAGTGCATCGGATCTGCTCAGGTCTTCATGTGAAATGGATCACGTGATTTCTTTGGGGTCAAACAGCAAGTGCCTGCATCAATAGGGGTCAATTTGGGCTTCACAGACTTACAACATAGGGTCTCAGGCACCAGATTACGATCCCAAATGGATTTTATTCAATTTAATAATGAATGTCTCAACACCATACATAAATAAATGTGTGCACCTAAATTCAACACATGCGTAATATTATCCTATGTGTCTGATAAAATCACGTTTTCATACCACCCTAAGGCCGACAACTATCTAAACTTACAAGTGTAAATTCATGTCTAAAATTCACAAAATATGAATTTATTCCATGCATTTACAAATGTAACATTACATTAGTATGCCTTAATGTTAAACAAGAGTAAATCTACTCACAGGCATCGTAGTGAGCATTCCTGGCCAGGAATAACCAGCTAATTCAGTGAACAACAAACAGTTTGTGAGTTTATGTATATTCAAAAACGTATTTATAGTCAATTCTGATCCTTGATATGATCAGAGAATTACTTGTCATGTCAAGGGCTTTATTAAAGCCATATGCTGGGCGCGAGAATGGGGGTGGGGAGAAGACCCCAAGTTGGTGAGTGTTGGAACGGAAAATTTCTCTGCATGGTAAATGACATATACACCTGCCCTAAGTGGCCATCTGTATTGTCTGGATTCGTAATGCAGATTCTTGGCAAACACGGATCAAGCATGTGCGCCATGACATAGCCCTATCTCATGGATTGTGGTCTTGTTGGACCGGGAGGGGTGCCTAAAGCGCTACCCTCATAGTGGTGGAAGGCTACCAGCTTTGCCAAAGAGTTAAGTAACGCAAGCGCAGTTGTGGCAGCATACTGTGTAGCGATCAGTAGGAGTGAACAGGTCCTTTTTAGACTGTCACTGGAGTGAGGCCCACAGGCTCACTCACCTTTTTAAAAGTTCTGCTTCTGTGTGTGAACTCATCCTTGACCTACGTCAGGTTGTTGTAGAGTGCTGCGCAGTGCAGAAGTAGTTACTCTGCACTGGATATGTGTGTGCCTTGGAAGGATACAGTACTGGGATAGAGCTGTGTCATGTAGTGCATGTACTGGGTTGATGTATATATGTGAGGGATACATTAAATGAGAGATGAAGTGCTGTGCAGGGAGGTGTATGTGTGCTTGCAAGAAGTGCAATACAGGAAGGGTGAAGTGTTGTGCAGCGCGCACGTGGTGAGTGTGTGCTGACAGTGTCTGTGTGTTTGCAAATAGCACAGTACAGTACAGAGGAGCTCAACAATGTGTGCTGAATGTGTGTGTGTGTGTCTGTGGTGGCACAATGCACAGGGGAAGCTCCTCCGCCATGACGGAGGAGCATCGCCCCTCTGCTTTTAGGCAGTGAGAAACATAAAATGACAATAACTTAGATTTATTGTCATTTTATGTTTTGTGTCCTGCTGCTTTGTGGCGGGCGGGTGGGTGGGTGGGTGGGGCAGCTCTGCTCTCCGAGCAGGGCAGGGAAGGAGTGGTTTGCCCACTCCTAGCGTGCACAATAATTGTTTAGTCATGCACACTTCCTTGTTTTCCATGCTGGTTGCATTAAAGCCTGCATAGAGAACATGCCCACCCCTTCAGCCCCTGGCTGAGTGCCGTGTCATGGTGCTCAGACCAATCACAACTCTGCATTGCAGTGTTATGAATGGCTTAGGGGAGTGAGCCTGGCTGCCTGCTTCCTGTCGTAGGCAGGTGAGCCGAAGCAGAGAAGACACGAGACCAGGCCTCGAGGTAAGTTTAAAAATAATTATTTCCGATCCCATCTCCTCTCTCCCGCATGACAACCGGCACCCTCCCCCCTTCTCCCCCCCCCCCCCCCCCTGCGCCCGCCAGCGGCGAGACATACTGGCCACGACTGGCAATATATAGAGGTAAAATTACTGGCCAGTATGTGTGCTTTGTATGGAGACTGAGTGGAAGTATGCCTGCAATAGTACATTACATGGATGACCCTGGCTTCTATTTTGGGATCCCTGGCCTGCCTAGTGAGGACATGAGGTGTAGACGAATCCCCCCAGACAGCTTCAGTGTCTCTCCTTGCTGTGACAGGCAGAGTTTCAAAAAGAAAGAAGGAGGAGAAAAGTGCACACTGTAAAAGAAACACAACCCCCAACAAAAAAAGTAAAAGACTCAAGACCATAAATCACATTTGGTGTCTGGAAATAAACTATAATAAGCGGAGGTTGAGACCTCAACGTTTGTGCAGACGCTAGATGGACTGTGTGAGAAGCAGAAGCTCTGCAAGACTTCTGCCTGTGACCAGGACTCAGCCCAAGCAATGTGCGGGGAGCACCAAGCCTTTAGTGCCTCGTAGTGGTGACCCTATATGTTATGGGAGGGGGGGCGGGGCACTGTTGAAGTAATTGTGTGACCGGCACACCATGACTCATGAACGACTCAGCTGCAACCTGGTATGCCAGGAGGAGCCACCGTGGTGTGGACAATTGCGCTAGAGGCTGTCTGCGTTGTGTCCGGAGGTACCGCTGCAACCCTGTATGCAAGAAGGGGCTGCTGGTACTAAGTAGCCAAAGAGTTCCTGCCATTGCCTGGGAGGCTTTGACCAGCGGGTCGAGTCCTGCACATCGAGATCTGCCCCCCCCCCCCCCGATCGAACCCTGAGGACATTAGAGGGTGCAGAGGAAGACCTAAAACTTGCTGGGCTCCAGTCAGAAACTGGAATACCAGCCCCCTCTCCCTCAATTGGGAAAGACTGACTTACCACGTCTATGCAGCCTAGAAGCATCTCAGATGTCTGGGGAAAGCCAACAGTGCCGCTCAGGAGAGAGCCTGCACCTGCTGGGTGCTGCTACGTGTACTGCAAGCAGCCCGATGTCATCAAACAGATCAGAGGTTGCGAGGGCCCTCGTGGTTGTTGGTCCCCGGGGGACTCGCTGCTTTAGGTGAGGCTGCAACATGTACACTTTTGAATAATTCCTAAGAGTCAAAGGGGAACTTTGGAATATGACCTACTAGTGAGCATTCCCTCGATGCTGCCACCAGTAAATGGAGATTAACCCCAACCACACTGCAAGGAAGAGGGTGGGACAGGGGTTTGCCTGACAAACACTAGATCCCCAACCTTAAGAGGGATTGTGTTGTTGCGTACGAATATCACTATTCCTTTGCATGTGTTGAGTTAGAAATAAAATACTTCTTTTTCATTGGCATGTGTAGAGTTAGAAAAAAAATGCTTATTTTTCATATAAATCTGGTTAATTTATTTATTGACATTACTGTGTGCACTTTGAGGTATGAGCCATGTTCACTAATCTGTATCTACACCTCCCGCCAAGGGAGACTTTGACTGCTCATCCGCAGCCACCACTGAGAGTCAAGTGCAGAAGGGGTACTTGGCCCAGTTGCTCAGAATCCATATTAGGTCGGGTCCCTGGATATATGGAGTAACAGGCCTCAACCACCACGGTTGGGCCGAGTAGCCCCTGCATGCCCTGTGGCCCTCTGAAATGGGTTCTGACAGTAGGGTTTGAAGGGAAGGAGTTTCTTCATGGGGAAAAATATTTTCCTCACTGAGAAAGACAAAAAAAAATAGCATTTGCAATCTCATGCTCGATGTGGTGGGTTGACAAACTTCTGCTATTTATGTTAAAAAATATGGCATTGCCACTTTAGTTTGTGCCATTGGAAGCCGTGATAGATGTGCTACATCCAAACTCTGTGACCTACCATAACACGGCCATGTTTGAGCTATATCAAACTTTTTATTGAACTTTCTTTCGCATTCTTGGGCATGTACATTATATGCTTTAGATAAAGAAAATAGCATGTTCAGATTTGCATTTTGTTTTAGATATGGGCCTCTCAGCTCTTTTAGTGTGAAAAGTCATGCTACATATGAATAATTGAGATGCTAAGACTTTTTTCATGTTTCACTCTGAATTATTGTTTGTACCTTCTAGACACCTGAAGGAAGAATACCGGAACAGGTAATAATAAGTTCCAGAAATGAAGAGGTTTCTGAGTGGGATGGGGGCGTTGGCAGACTAATGACAACTTGTGAAAGAAATGGGGGGCGGGGTGACATCTGGTAACAAATAGTACAAAACAGCATTCCAATCTACGGTTGTCAAGGTAAATAGTCCCTCAACAGTACTCCATGACCCACCGGTCTGTGTTTACAAAGGGGCAGATTTATGTTAACTGGCGCATACCCAGGGATGCGCCAGTTAATGTGCGCCACAGTGCGCCACAGCTCCGCCACCCATGGTGCGCCGCATTTATAATGCGGCGCACCATGGGGCAAAAACGGCACAGATGCGTGACGCATCTGTGGCGTTAAGGTGGCGCATTGCTGGAGTTGCGTCGCAAGCGCGACGCAGCTCCAGCAAGGCTCGGTGCTGCCCCATCTCAACAATGCTGCATCAAGATCTACGCCTGCTTCAAGCAGGCGCAGGGTTTTGACGCAGCATTGACCAGAAAGTGACTGAGTGAAATCTCATAGATTTCACTCAGCCACTTTTGCGAGGCGCACCTGCCCCGGAACGCCCACCCTGCGCCGGAACACCCACAAGCGGCGCAGGGCTTTAAAACGTGACGCATCTGCCTAGATGCGTCACGTTGTAAATCGTTCGTAGAGATGCGCCACGTTTACGCCGCCTTGCGTGACGCAACAGCGGCGTAAACGTGGCGCAAGGGCTTCATAAATCTGCCCCATAGAGTCTTATGACCCGGGGAGACCAACCTCTGAAATGTAGCTGCTGGATAGAGGGACGTGTGGGGTTGGGGGGAGGGGTGAAACGAAGTTCAGCTTCCTGTGATACTTCAAATACCAGTGCGCCAGCCTGGCTGCAGGACTAAGGACCAATGATTAGCTGACAGGAGAGCCCTAACTACAGGGAAACACATCTGGAGTGTTGGGGGGGGGGGGGATGATCATGCTCTTTACGGATTGTAGTATGGAGTATCATGCAACATATCTATCTGTCTATATATATGTATTTTTTTCTCGAAGTACATACATTTGACTTTATAGAAAACTTATACATGCTGGTTAATATTTCTGTACTCAATATTTTGGCTACGAAATTCAGCTAGCACGACATTCCATACTCGATATTCCAGACCTACACTCTTTTCAAGTAGGTGCATGAGGTTGTTGATGAAGGTGATGATGATGTTGTCATCGTCGTCCAGCTTTGGGTGAAAAATTAACAAGATGTGGAAAAGTTGGCCATTTCATCAGTGTGCAAAGGAGAACGAAGGGAAGGAAGAGGAAGGGAGGAGGGGATAAAGACGTCAGACAAAATGTGTGACTTGATGGTAAAAGTCAAGGAAATAAATGACCTTGAAAGGGGGAGAAATGTGAAGATCTGCATGGGTGGGTTAAGTGAAAGGAGCTGAGGCTAACCTAATGGTGGACTCTGGAGGATTACTATACCCGTAGCACTCGCGCCTTGAATTTCCAAACTTGGGGCAGTATGCAATACCCACTCAGGAGTAAAACTCAACCATACCATAATTGTATTTGTGCCCATAAATGGGTGAATCTAAATGAACCAAGTTTGTGTGTGTGAGGTTAGGGTGCTTTGTCCCTGATATGTAACAAAAAGACAGGTAATGCCAGTAGGAGAATATTCAGCCCTTCAAAGAAGCAGGATCGTTCTCCAGAGCAATATCTTTTTAATTACATATGATTCTACTGAAATACACCATTTGTTTTGTATTTTACCATCTGTATAGCCCTTACTAGCCCACTATGGGGCTGTGAAACACCTAGCCACATGCAGAGCATACTCACTACATTCTATTCTATTCTATTCTATACGGAATTTGTTAAGCGCACGGTCACCCAGGGGTTTCATGGCGCTGAAGAAAGCAGATGGTAAAAGGTAAGTGAGAGAGCAGATGGTGTAATGCCCTAACCGTACGCTTGTTTAAATAGCCAGGTCTTCAAGGCTCGTCTGAACTCTGTCAGCTTGGTGCAGCTCCGGATGGACAAGGGCAAGGAGTTCCAGGTCTTAGGGGCAAGATGTGCGAAGCTGGATCCGCCGAGTCGTTTCTTTTTGAAAGTCGGCACCGTGAGGAGGGACAAATGGGTGGAGCGAAGCTCACGGGTAGGTTCATATTTGTTGATAAGTTGGTTGATGAACCTGGGGCTCTTTCCGTGGAGAGCCTTGAAGATTATACAGCCTGTCTTAAAAGTGATCCGATGGGTGATGGGGAGCCAATGGAGGGAGGCCAGCAGAGGTTTGGCTGACTTCCTGCGATTGCTCTTAAATATTAATCTGGCTGCTTGATTTTGAGCAATCTGCAGGCGTTTGGCGATGGTGAGGGGAAGGCCCAGGTAGGTAGAGTTGGAGAAATCTAACCGGGAAAGAACCAGTGCGATTACCACCTGGATGAGGGCAGAGTTGGTCAGCAGGTGAGCAATTTTTTTGATCTTTCTTAGCTGATAGAAACAGGAGGAGATCACAGTTCCAACCTGGGTCTTCAGTGAGAGATCGGCACTGAGAGTAACCCCAAGACTTTTGGCAGACTGGGAGGGGGATGGAGGAGCACCTAGCGAGGGTGGCCAAAAGTGGGGCCCCCAACTGAGTGCACTGTTGCTAGGGAGTACTAACTCAGTTTTTCCTGGGTTCAATTTAAGGTGGTTCCGATCCATCCAGCTCTGGATGTGCAGCATGGTCTTTTGGAATTCCTCGACAGAGTCCGGAGAGTTGAGGGAGAATACCAGCTGCAAATCGTCTGCGTAGTTGAATATGGTGACCTTCCTATCTTTCAGGGAGTGCAGTGGGGGTTTGAGATAAAGATTAAAAAGGAGGGGGGACAGAGAGGAACCCTGTGGGACACCGCATGTGGTAGGGAGTGTGGGGGCTATGAAATTTTCCAGCTTTACAGCCTGGGATCTATCCGCCAGGAATGACTTAATCCAAGAGAGAGCCGCGCCGCTGACGCCGGCTTGTTCGACACGGTGTAAAAGTATGGTGTGGTCCACCGTGTCGAACGCGGCCGATAGATCGAGTAGCACGAGGGCCTGATGGATTCCACTATCGGCATTGGTCCTTAGGGTGTTCTGCACGGCGAGGATCACCGCCTCGGTGGAGTGTGCCTGGCGGAATCCCGCTTGGTTGGGTTCCAAATAATCAGACATTTCGATGAAATTGGATAAGCAACTGGTTACGTGAGTTTCCAGTAGCTTAGCGCCGTAAGGGAGAAGGGAAATGGGGCGGTAATTAGAGAGGTTGGAGGGATCGGCGCCTGGTTTCTTAATAAGAGGGACCAGGATGGCCTTTTTGAAGGAGTCAGGTACTATTCCCCGTGAAAGGGAGGTGTTCAGAATAGGGAGAATGCCCTGGGGGAGTGCAGTGTAGACTTCTTTTAGGATGTGCGGAGGACAGGGATCGTTGGGTGAGCCGGATTTTACTCGGTTCATTAGCTCCAGTAATTTGGGTGGTTCGATGGGGGGGATATCCTGAAGAGTGTTAGGATTTCTGCAGATATCCAAGTCGTCTATTACAGTATGGTTGATTTGGATGCTGGTTTTTATGATGTCAATTTTCTCCTTGAAGAAGTTGTTGAGCATGTTGCACATGTCCTGTGAGGCAGGTTGAGAAGGGGAGGTTCTGGTGTCATTACATAGGTCGTTGACGACTCTGAAGATTTCTTGAGATTTGTTTTTGGCGTTGGAAATTTTTTCAGAGAAAAAGGAGGCTTTGGCAGATAGGATTGATACGTTGTAGTTTTTGCGAGCTGTCTTGTAAAGTGCTCTGTCAGCGGCAAGGTAGCCGTGTCTCCACTTCCTCTCCAGTTGACGGAGTTCTAATTTCTGCTTTTTTAGGTCGGCAGAAAACCATTTGTGGGCGTCCATACGGCGGGCGCGGGAGAAATTGGTAAGGGGAGCATGATCATTGCATGCAGAGAAGAGCCATTCGGTATGTGCTTTGTCCATCAGATTGATGTCTGGACCGGGGGTAGGGATGGAGTTGGTCAGGGTGAGGAGGAAATCTTGGAGATTTAAGGATCTCCATTTCCTGACTAACCCCCCCGGAGGTGCATGGTTGTTAAGGTGACCCTGGATGGTGATCGAGAATTGCAATAAGTGGTGGTCAGACCAGATGCATGGTGATGCCATAGGGCAGGAGATGGGAATATTGCGAGACCAGATGTGGTCTAAGATATGTCCTTTTCCATGGGTGGGGATCAAGACATGTTGGTGGAGGTTTAAATTGGAGAGGAGTTCAAAAAGTTCTGTGGCGTGAGGCCCAGCTTCCGGGTCGTTGTACCAATAATTGAAATCTCCTATGACCATGACCTTGTCATAGTCGACGACTAGACCAGCTATTTGCTCAGGCAAGGAGGTAGGGAAGGAGGGCATAGAAGTAGGTGGCCGGTATATCAGTGCTAGCACCATGGTGCCAGTCTCCGTGTCGGATTTGATAACTAAGTTATCCGTGTCTGGTAGGTCTAGGGGAGGTAAGGTGGAAAACCTGAGGTCTTTATGAATGATGGCGGCGACGCCTCCTCCGACTTTTCCTGATTTTCTATTAGCAGACAGAATGTAATAATCTGATGGTAAAGCCGAGAGTATATCTGGCAGGGAGTCTGTAGTGAGCCATGTCTCCGTGACAAAAAGTATGTCAGGACTATCTGCAGTCAGGAGCAGGAATATATCTAGTTGGTGTTTGGCCAGGGATCTGGTGTTAAGGTAAAGGCAGCGGAGGGTCCGGGAATTAGGTTTTGGGGCAGGCTTACTGTTATTAGGTATTATAGAAGGAATAGGTGCCGATTCCTGTGAGTGATGGTGAAGGAGAATGTTACTTGCCTTAAGGCGGGCGAGAGTGGTTGGGTCCAGGGATTGAAGAGTGGGGTTGTGGAGAGAATGCAGCTCTAGGGAGGAATACCTAATAGGTTCCTCATGAAGCCTGGTCCCTGGGCCCGTCCAGGCGCGGACGGGCGCAGACGGGCTTGCCTTAGGCGCTCCCGCTGCGCTCGTCCGCTGCGCTTCCTGCCGAGGCACATGATGAAGCAGATGGAGGGGGCGTGGCCTCAAGGGGGCGTGGCTAGCGAGCACGCCTGCGATGGCGGCCGCTGGATGACCACAACAAACAATAGCCGCAGCAGCGCTCAATCGGCTGTGTGATAGGAGGGCGGTGAGAGAATTACATGAAAATTTTGGAAGCCACTGAAGTCCGGACCCTTACAGGGCTAAGAACTATTAAGAGAATTCATAAATGCAGGGCATAGTAAAGCCCAAGAAAATACAATATGCCCCAGAGGAATTGCGTTTATACCATACAACGCATTCCACACGTTACACAAAACAGTCACCAACAAGGTCATGATTGGACCTGCGCATATTCAGATCAAAGCACTGAAGACAATGCCAATTTCTGCAGAACCTGAAGTGCCCCCATCTGCGGAATTATGCCGATATCCATCACACGCATATTAATGATTTGACTAATGTTCCCATTTTGTAACATCAACACTGAAGCATTAGTGTCTGGGCATGTTGCCCATATCAGCAGGTTTATTAACAGTGCTTAATCTATAAAATCTATGCGTGCCAGTGTCAACCAGGTGCAAAGAGTGAAAGACTAGGAGGATTCTCAGAAATAACACCCTCCTGCCTCGAGAATTAGGCATACGGCCTTCCAGTTTTTAATAATGCCCTTAGGACAGGGAAGCAACCATTCTCCGCACGCGATTTACAACCAAACAAGAGATGAGAGAAACGCATTGCAGTGTGATAATGTAAAACACCAAGAAAACCAAAAAACAAGCATTCCATGGAGATATGTTTCACCGACTCAATCTGTCCAATGAAATATTGTAGCCGAGAATTCAACACTGTAACTTTTCAAGCTCTTGTGCTTGAATTAAGAAGTCGTACATATGGAACTTTTACAACCGTGAATGAAACAGATGAGTTTCCGCACCTTAGACCTCCACTTGTGCAAAAGCAAGCTCCAGCCATCATCGTGCAAGAGACGGGCCATCTTCGGAGCCACTAAGAAACCAAGGGTGAGTGCTAGAAACAAGATCCTGCCACTGGAGGTGAGGCAAATGCTAGGTCCATGGGCATTAAACACTCGGCGTGATTTAGATCTTAGCGGATGGGTTACTCCATCACAGGGGTGACAGATATACCGTCCACCGAAATATAAATCTTGTTAAATCCTATTGATTTATATTTCTTCGGATGGGATATTCATCATTGTTGAGACAAAGTAACCCATCCGCAAGATCTAAATCAAGCCCTCTGTTGGCGGGTCCTCCTGAATCTCGATGCATGTGTTGTCCCAGAAGGCGAAGGACCCAGGGCAATGAATTATCCCTAGGTCTTCTAAATATATTTATAGCTGTGGACCCACAGGTAAAACATCATATGAGGCATAGGCTGCATGATGGTTGTGATTGTAAATGCTGTGTAGAGGGATGGTGGAAGCAGTCTTTTGCCTCCCACAGGCGCTCTCTGACCTTACAAGCATGCCTCAGCAGTGTGCCATAATATCTCACTGTTGTGCTCTGGCTTATCTCACTGCCACCCCTCCACCCATGACCTTTACCTCCTTTCCTCTGCTGTCTCTTTTGTACATTCTTCCCCTCGCCTTATCTGTACTATACCTCTCTTCCAATTATCAAATGCGTACAATAGGCTCCCTAGAATGCAGTACACCTTTGCCTGGAAGGAACAGCAGGATTTTGGGGAAGGCAACTCCATCCACAAGTCTCCCTGCCTATTCTCTCCATATTAACACATCTTACCTCTAGTCTGGCCCCTCTTTTCTGTCTTCTCAGACACCATTAGTACTTTGAAGTGACCTGAAGCCATGAAGTGCTATACAAATCACTAACAGTGTAGGAGTTATTTGCCTACATCAGAGTCTTTATGATTGCTTATATGATTATTTAATATGAACATTATTTAAGGTAAAACTCAGAATGTGTTGCCTATTTAGCTGTATTCCTAAAGTTGTGGTACTCTGGACAGCGTACTGCTTCAAGAAGTGTACCACACTCAAAAGAGTGCTTAGTTTGTAAAAGAATCAGTGCCAGGGCCCAAAGTTCTGTTCAGAAGCCCATGGTCTTTGCTATGCCATGTTATCAAAAATCAAGCCTGGTGGTCTTGAATCCACGTTATGCCTCTTTAATCCACCAGACACTCCCGGCCTCCATATCTCATGCTTGCATATTCATTTTCATCCCTGCTCTCTCTTTTCTCATTGTTTTTCAGACTTTCTCTTCCTTCTCCTTCCACCCATTTGTGTTTTTCTCTCATGTTGCGGAACAAAATTTGTTAAGGAAAAATTATTGTTCCTCAAAAATGAGTGCCAGTAGACCTCGCCCACAACCACTGGTTCAAAGTAAGCACTTCGTTATAACACACAGCCATAGATCAGTCCATATACCCTAAGGGATTTTGAGGTTCTTTGCATACTCTTTGTCAGAGATAGAAAAGGAAAAATGGCCGATCTGATGTGCAGTGAATTGAGACCCTGCTGCAGAGATCGGTGGGCAACTAACCGGCCACAAATTCAACCTCCGACTGGGTAGAGTCAGCCTTTTATCACCTCAAGTTTATAATATGAGTGCCCTTCATTTGGATAATGACTCAATCCAGTGTTGCTAAATCTAACATCATTGTTCTACAGTGCACCGTGAAGAACCTTGGAAAAGCATTTGCAAAAGCAATTTCTCCCAATGGGGAATAATCTACACCGAGGGGTTGATTCTTCTTTGTTCTGCAACATTCAAGGTCAGCGCCACCAGGCAAGGTTAAGCTCACCTGGAGACTGGGGAAAGGAATGAAAGCTGCAAGAGCTGCATCTGCCACAGTTATTTGCGGCCTTAATAAAGATGCACACTTCGTAAATGTTCTGTGCTGCTTTGTTTGGGTGCTACCACAATCTGTGTTTTGACTTCCTCTAGCTTGACCAATCATGAAAGGACCACCTATAAGAGGCCTTAGCTGGACTTCAGCTGATGTCCAAGGAAGGGAGCCTTCCCAACCCATCAGGCCTCAGTACAGTAGTGCTTGAATTCAGACTCAGCTGGAATACTGAGATACAAGCAGTAGATGTCTGAGAAGAGTTTAATACAACCTCTGGGTGAGTCCAGTGAGTAGTGGGTACTTCACTGCTTCACCGCATGTCATTGCCGTATGTTTGCATACACAGGACTGAAGAAGTCAAATATGGAAAAAAATGAAGAAAGAAACTCAATTAACAAACATCAGCGTGGAGAGGAGGAGTGTTTGTAGACCTGGAGTAAAGCCTATTTCTCCAGTACTCTAAACTGCACAACTTTCCTGAGCATTTCATTTAAATCATGAAATTGTACAAGTGCTTACGGGAGATCCAGTTTACAGTGGGCAGATATAGTTAATCAATTCACCTCTCCCAGCGCCACTGTCAAAACACAAAATGTACACACACACATGCGCACTCCTACTATTAACAGATCTCTGGCATTTGTGTTATTCTGCATTTTGCACCTTTTAGTCTCAGTGAAGGGATCGGAAGTGAGTCCGCATGCCGGTGGCTTCTCTTCCACGCTGTTGTTTTGAAGGGAAACAAAGAGTATTTACACCACAACCAGCTCTGCTTCCAGTGGTGACCTTTCCAGCTATGAGACTCACCTGTAGGACCCCGAGAGGACACACCTCCAGTCCGAGATCATGAACTTCTCCTGGATTCGACCTGAGAATTTCTTTCCTGATTTTGCACAGTAGACTTCACCCGCCACACTTCTTATGGAAATATTCTGAAAAGGGCACAGAAGGGTCATGTTTAGACTCACACACAACAACTCTGTGTTGACAGTTCGACAACGGTGTGTAATGTGTACACAAGGAACTAATTTGCATTCGGTACCATCGCAGCTGAGAGTGCAAGGAGATCAGTTACCAAGATCAGTTAAAGCTTACAAAGCTGTCAGTCTATGCACTGAGCATGAGGGATGGCAAAAGGCCCTCCTTAGCATTTGGGATCTGACTTTCAATAAAATTGGCTCTGCTGTGCAAAGCATTTAACTCACCTGAGAGCTATGCCGCAGCCTCCTGTAACACATGGACTCTGGTGGCATCCCTAGGGGGGCAACCCTACATGCTAATGACACCCGCCCTACACACTGTCAGACCTCTGTGTTTGGGGCATGTCTAGTCACTGGTTGCAACCCTACACGCTAATGGCACCCGCCCTACACACTGTCAGCCTCTGTGCTTGGGGCATTTCTAGGTACTGGTTGCAACCCTACACGCTAATGGCACCCGCCCTACACACTGTCAGCCTCTGTGCTTGGGGCATTTCTAGGTACTGGTTGCAACCCTACACGCTAATGGCACCCGCCCTACACACTGTCAGACCTCTGAGCTTGGGGCATTTCTAGGTACTGGTTGCAACCCTACACGCTAATGGCACCCGCCCTACACACTGTCGTCCTCTGAGCTTGGGGCATTTCTAGGTACTGGTTGCAACCCTACACGCTAATGGCACCTGCCCTACACACTGTCAGACCTCTGTGCTTGGGGCATGTCTAGGCACTGGTTGCAACCCTACACGTCAATGGCACCCGCCCTACACACTGGGGGTATTTCTAGGTACTGGTTGCAACACAACACACTAATGACACTCATACACACTGTCGGACCTCTCTGCTTGGGGCATATCTAGGCAATGGTTGCAACCCTACTTACTAATAGTAGTGCCACACACTGATGGCAACTCTTCATTCTAGTGGAACTCTGTAATTTCATAAAAACCATGCACTAGTGAAAGTCCTACACACTGCGGCAGTCATACACACTGATGTCAGCCCTACATGCTGATGGCAACTGTACACGCTGGAGTTAAATCTAGACATGGGTTGCAACCCTACATACCAATGGCAGTGCCACACACTAATGCTAACTCCCGTGGAACTCTATGCATTAACCAAAACTATGCACTGGTCACAATCCTACATATGGGGATCATCATGCACACTAATAGCAGCCCTACATGCTGATGACAGACATACCCGCTGGTGTCATGGATAGACACTGATGGTGACCCTACAGTCTAATGGCAGTGCCACTCACTGATAGCAACTCGTCATGTTTTATTTTATTTTATTTATAATGTTTTATATAGCACGAACATGACCTTAGAGGGTGTTAGAGCGCTTTACATTACAATGTACGGAAAAGTTAGATGGTTGGGGGTAAAACACAGACATTCAGTAATCGATGTTCGATATCGAAAGATAAAGACAGTAGTATATAAGATTAAAAAAGTTGCTAACACTGATATAAGGTTTAGGGTTTTATGGAATGCATTTGTTCATTAGAAGCGATTTCACTTCTTTTTTGAAGGAGGAGGAGGGTATTTGTCGTACATCTGGGGGTAAGGAGTTCCAAATCTTTGGTGCAATACTAGAGAAGGCTCTGCAACACGTTCTCTTTTTGTGAAAGGATTGTGGTTTCGATAATAGTGAGTTCACAATACAGCAGTTTCTGCACCCTCCAGAAGGTACTAGCTTTTGCGCTAAGTAGCTGGGGGTTTTGTGATGAAGGCCTTATGGGTCATGCAGGCAATCTTTAGTTGTATTCTTGCCTCACATGGTAGCCAATTCAGTTCCTTTAAGGTCAGTGAAATGTGGTTATTTCTTTTTTTGTTCCAGAGACGAGCCTGGCCGCAGCATTGAGATAAGCCTTCTCAACTGGTGGAACGCTATGCATTAATATAAACTATGCACTGCTGACAATCCTGCACATTGTGCTGGGGCAGTCATGCACACTGATGTCAGCTGTACCCGCTGGTGTCATAGTTAGACACTGATGGTGACCCTACATACTAATGGCAGTGCCACTCTCTGATAGCAACTCGTCATACTGGTGGAACGCTATGCATTAATATAAACTATGCACTGCTGACAATCCTGCACATTGTGCTGGGGCAGTCATGCACACTGATGTCAGCTGTACCTGCTGGTGTCATAGTTAGACACTGATGGTGACCCTACATACTAATGGCAGTGCCACTCTCTGATAGCAACTCGTCATACTGGTGGAACGCTATGCATTAATATAAACTATGCACTGCTGACAATCCTGCACATTGTGCTGGGGCAGTCATGCACACTGATGTCAGCTGTACCCGCTGGTGTCATAGTTAGACACTGATGGTGACCCTACATACTAATGGCAGTGCCACTCTCTGATAGCAACTCGTCATACTGGTGGAACGCTATGCATTAATATAAACTATGCACTGCTGACAATCCTGCACATTGTGCTGGGGCAGTCATGCACACTGATGTCAGCTGTACCTGCTGGTGTCATAGTTAGACACTGATGGTGACCCTACATACTAATGGCAGTGCCACTCTCTGATAGCAACTCGTCATACTGGTGGAACGCTATGCATTAATATAAACTATGCACTGGTGACAATCCTGCACATTGTGCTGGGGCAGTCATGCACACTGATGTCAGCTGTACCCGCTGGTGTCATAGTTAGACACTGATGGTGACCCTACATACTAATGGCAGTGCCACTCTCTGATAGCAACTCGTCATACTGGTGGAACTCTATACATTAATATAAACTATGCACTGGTGACAATCCTGCACATTGGGCTGGGGCAGTCATGCACACTAACACCGCCCGCCCCTACATGCTGATGGTGACCTACTTGCTGGTGCCAGCGCTAGGCAATACTAGCAAACATCTGTGTTACGCATTCCTGAAGTTCTCCCTAGTGAAAAGAAACAGTTTAATGTGCACTGGAAGGGACAATCACTGCTTCCCTAAACATATTCCTTCTGTGTAATTATATCAACAATGCTTAGCATTTTACAATGTAATAATCCTGGTCAATGCCTGCACAGGAAAAGCCTGCATCTTTAATTGAAGTTGCACAACTTATGTAACAGGGTGCGAAGAACAGATGTAAAATGCACAGAAGGTGGAATTACATGCCAGTGTTCAAACTTGCAAACGTATCATCTGCTTAGATTTTTTTAATGCTATTTTTCGCCTGGACAAGATTGTAGATATTACTTAACAGTAAACACACAGCCATGTTACCCCTCAGTTCACAGAGATTAGCAGATATTCAATGTAAACCTCTCACAAATGTAAATTATTCGTTTAATAAAAGTTTTAAAGATCTGTAAAGCCTGAAACTGGACTTCTACTTCAGGAAATGTGTGTTCCATATGTTGCATTCGTAAAGAGTAATGTTTGTCACGTGCACAGCCTCTTAGTGCTGAGAACCGAAGCGCCTAATAGTGCAGGAGGTTAACAAAAGCATCTCACTGAAGGAATAAACAGGCCTTTACAGCCCCTTGTGTCTTCTGTGGAGTAGAGAGTGGTTGGTAGCACGTGCCGGAGGGGCGCAGCCATGACAGAGGAAGGTCGCCTTCCAGACAGTGGCATGAAGGGCTGTGGTACTTGTGAGAGGTGCTCACGTGAGACATGAAGCGCTGTGGTACTTGTGAGAGGTGCTCACGTGAGACATGAAGCGCTGTGCTACTTGTGAGAGGTGCTCACGTGAGACATGAAGCGCTGTGCTACTTGTGAGAGGTGCTCACGTGAGACATGAAGCGCTGTGCTACTTGTGAGAGGTGCTCACGTGAGACATGAAGCGCTGTGGTACTTGCTTGTGGGTTTTCTCGTGAGACAAGAAATTGCTTCCGGTGTCCATTTCACATTTCCAAAGCCCGTGAAAGCACTTTAGTGCGCTTATCTCTAATAATTGCTAGAATAAAAAAATTCGATTTGACGTGCGAGGGTCCATTGGCTGTCCTGCTGTTGTTCAACTAATTTGTCATGCTTTTTTCCAAATTCACTATCAAAAGCTGTCCGTTTACAGCTGTGCCAGGCTCCTTTTGGTATAAACAGCGGAAGGATGAGGATAATGGGGCCTTACAACAAGTGCTTGTTTTATATAGTCTATTACGAAGGAGTTAAAAAATAACATTCGTGCTAATACAGTTCAAGGAAACGTTAATTCGTTTCCTATTTGATAATAAAAGGAATTACAATTAGAAATGTGCCATGATAACCCATAATATTTGAAAACTTGATATTACAAATCAGTTGTTTTTACTTTTTATCAGGGTTACTTTAATGATTGTATAGTTTCTTTGACTACTAGAGCCCAACTAGTAGTTGGCATTTCTTGAAAAGTAGTGGCAGAAATGTTTTAAACCCTTTGTTCATGTGTCTGTCGCCAGGCACTGGGTCAGGTGCTCTTTTCACCAGCCTAAACGTTGCCTTCCACAGAATACCTCAATTTCACTCCCATGTCGCCCACTGTTCTCTCCTTGTGCGTGACTGACATTCAGGACTATTTATCTGGGTGTTTTTATTTTTATTTTATTCTTACCCGCTTTACTTCTATTGCTCCTTCTTTCTCAACGTGTTTGTACCCTTGACTCCACCCCTAGGCTCAATTTCCCTAAGGCCTGCTGTGCCTCCTTGTGCTAAAGCTCCCCCCCATGAGCCTGAGTTGAGCTGAATGAGCTCAGAGGAATTGACCACCGCATGTGGGGGCAAATTAACAAGAGGCAGCGATAATTATCGCTGACTGCGCCTAGTGCGAGTTTCTCTATCGCTGGAATTCATCGGCAAGCTAGCGCTGTATTTACAATGCTTAGCGCATTGGGGATGAAAATTCCAGCGATAGCAGGGAAATGTCCCAACATCGCTGGAAAACCAGCGATGTTCCCTGCAAAAGAGCGATGACCTTGCTGATACGACCCTGTGGTCGTAACCCCACATTCCTCCTCCCATGCAAAGTATGCCTAACACTGGATTTTAGCAGAAGTTAAAATCCAGCGTTAATTGCCGCTCAGCGCGATTTTGTGTATCGCTTCGCCGTCCAGTGCATTGTTGTAAATATTGCGAAGCTGCCTTCGCAATATTTTCCCATGTAGTCTATTGAGGCACGCCTACTTTGCATCTCATTAACGATGCGATGCAAATCGGGTGCTAAATCACATAAACACACGCTAGTGTGTCCTTGCTAATATTGCGATAAAATTATCGCCCCTTTTTGGCCGAAAACAGACACTAAAGCGGCGATCATTTTATCTCCCCCTCTTGTTAATATGCCCCGTGGTCAGATTCTGCCTTGTTGCTCTTGCACACTTTGGCTAGGGCAGATGGCGACAACCAGCTTGGTAAATTTCACCACAGCTTGGTTGTTTGGAATGATCAAACTTTGCCATAGCGCTAATGCAAGTGTCTCCAGACAGCACCACAGTATCCCATAGGGCGATATAAGATCATCGATTACTCCTATTCAATAGTGTGGGGGTGGGAGGGGGAGATGATGATGACTCATATGCCCTTTCACCAGGAACTGTGCATTTTTCTGTGCTGCCGGGCAGCAAACATGACACCGATATAAAGACAGCAAGTCATTCACCCCAGAGAGAAGTCTAACACGCATAGCTAAAAGAATGTTCAGCCGTGACTGTGCTTTTTTACCAGTGAACACAAGAAAAATGTGATAAACAGGTTGCTCTGCGCTGCAGCTACCATGTTGTTCTTGGGGAGGGGTGCTATAGGCTTACCAATCAGTGTGCGCCTGTGGAAATTTGATATCTACTTTTTCTCATGAAAGGAGCCGAAAAAGATCATTTGAGCCAGTGGTCCACACTAGAGCGCTGCTGGGTTTTGACCACAGAAACTAAAGCAGCAGGTGGTGCACCCTTACCAAGATTGCTCTGTTCTGGCAAGTACCAAAGTACAGAACATAAATGTGGAAAGGGATGTCCCGCCCAGGATATTTTTGAATGTTTCTGTAAATACTACGAACAGTTTGAGTTAGCAGACTTCACCACATTTATAATGCACTTGGAGAGGCCAGTCGCAGGCTTGCCGATCTGAGTGTGATCCATTTGGTGCGACATGTCAACAGAGACTCTAGTATCCTCCCTGAGAGTGGACTCCTGTTGGTGGCAAAATAACAATGTTATGGCAAGACCTAGAGCTTACTCTATACAGCAACCAATTGGGTAGAGAGTCCTGGCAGGGCTTCTGGATCTGGCTATGGTTGCAGGTGGGTATTGAGTTGGGACTTGGGAGGCAAAACAAGTTTACTTGTATTGGACCCCAGGAGATTTGGGGCATGGTAAACTTCCACATTCCCTACATACTATGACTATAAGGAATTTTCCCTGTGTCTGTAATAAAAGAAGACATTTCCTTCAAAGCTAGCTAGAAATATCATAACTCCAGGACTCATTACATATTACCTATGGGGCAAGGGTGACATAGCAAAGGCTGTGCTCCAATGTCAGCAAAACTCACTGAACTGTAATAATGCCATGATGCAGTTGGCTTCTTCTTTCCTAAAGCCTATATGGTCCTTACCTATAGCATATAATGGCACAGCTTCATTGGCACAGCATTGACGATTGAAACGCATCGGTGGTTGTGCACTGTCAGCCACTTCCTGCTTGTTTCTGTTGTTTGATGGTCAGAAAGGCTTTATTCCTTTCTATCTGATGTCTATTTCATCACCCTAAGACGGCCTTGCCATGAGAAGCCTCCCACTGATGACTTAACAGACCACCCTCCATGAACTGGACGTGCAGGGGTGGAGCACGTGAACTCATTTGAATATTTTGTAATCATATTCATTGTTCTCTGGACATACCTTGAGGTGAATGTCTCTGATCTGCAACTTTTCACACATGTCTGTAAAGAGCTTTATGTTGCTAAGGTCCAGTAATATGTAGACAACAACGTTGCGTTTGTTTGCCGCCTCCAGCACGTCGCAGAAGATCTCGGCATCGGTGAATTCATCCATTATGATGGCGAGGGCCTGAAACAATAAGAGAGATGGTGATGGACATATGCAAGGAGTTGGCGTGAAACTGCAGAACACATGCAGAAGATGCAATGCAATGTTATGTGTGGCAGCAGCAAATATCTACTCTTGATAAGGCCAACTCTCCAAACTTCACACTTTATGTGATATTTTAAGATTGCACAATATTGTTTTACTACTCTCTGATAGAAACTTTTGTATGGCACCCAAAATGTCCACTTACCTTACCAAAAGACCATGCAACCTCCACAGAACCTCACAGTCGATGTATTGATTGGTGGCTACCTAGTTTTCTGCCAGGACTTTATCCCACAGGCAAGCCACCCATGTTTAAAACCAGGTGAAATATTTTGTGGGACAGGTAGATGAAAACCTTAATAGGTGAGGGATACGTGTTTAATTGATGTACAACGCAACCTGAGAATGAAGGAATCATTTGCATTAAAGTGCAAGTGTCAGAAAAATGGTTTAGAATTTGTTTAGCAACAAATCGGCTTGAACTCTTTCTCTAGTTTTCAAGAATGTTTTTGGGTCTGCACTTACCAGGAAATACATGGAAATACAAAATACACCCTACTGCTATCAGTACCTGGAGGAGATGTGATCTTGTGGCTACACTGTGGACCTTAGACTATGGATGCCTGGGTTACAGCTCTTGGCTAAAACTTGTTGATTCGGGCAAATCACTTTATATCCCTGTGCCTCAAATTGTAAATATGAGTAATCAAAATATGTAAAAAAAGAACAATCATGCAGGTTTCTGCACAGTACGTTCCAGTTACAAGTCCCCACATAGTAGGATATACAGCAGGGAGAAGTAACACGACAAGAATAATGTAGAAAAATATCATGTATTTAATTAATAAAAAAGAACATAAAATTAAAAACATTAATCATTAAACATTCCATGTATCAAGTACTCATTCATTACAATACTGTTTAAAAACAAATTGTGTACATAAGTAGCAATCTTAATTAAATTTGTCGATGCGCGTTTCGGCGTAATTGGAACGCCTTCTTCAGGAAAAGCCACTGATATTCACTTCATATGTATACTAATTCATAGAAGTGTATCAATTGCAGAAGGACACTGCAGAGACAGACTTTAGGATTGGTCCATGCGGTCCATATATCGGGTCAAAAATTATTGTCAGACACAATGTAAATGTGGATGGAGTACTGTGATGAAAATCCACGTAAAATTGCAAACAGCAAACAGGAAGCCAATCTAGAATCCTCAAAGGGACCTTCTGATAAACGGTCTCCTAAGGGTTCGTGGCCACAACTGTTTAGCGGGGCCTTCTGGATAAGACGGCACGTCCTAATTATGATTTAAAATCTGGTAATAAAATTATTTTGCGGAAAATAAACGCAATACTTGTGGTGGTAGAGGTAGTGGGTAATCTTAAAGTGAGGGAGGAATATTAAATCCAAACGAAGACTACCTGATATGAGTCTTTTGACGTCGACCTAGATAGAGGGACGGACGTTGCCTCCACCATGTTTCATCAGCGGATTAACCTGCATAGTATGCATCAACAACATGTCCCCACCCCCTCTCTACAAACAGCATCTTGGTTTCTGTAATCTGGTCCACCGAGACCCCACATTTCCATGTTTGAGACCTTCTCCCTACTATGAAAACCTTCTGCGTACAATGCTGCTCTCCTACTTGCGTCTGTGCTCTAGCAGATCACAAGATTTACACATAAAGATTTGGATGCAGAAATAAGGGACTATTATTTGTACAATGCTCCTTTGTTGTAAACACTCAAATAATATGTTTACACCATCTTGGAATATGTTCCCCCACATCACAGGTGCAAAGCAAACTTTTATGCCCAGGTTTCTTATTTTTGCAGGCAGCACAGCCAGCAACCAAGTTAGCTGTGCTGCGTTGCACAGGGGCGAACACACCACACAGCCATATATCTACTTAGATGTGCCTGCTGCTCCTGTAAACCCCCGTGCTTGAACTCAAACAAGGCTGCCTTGCACTGAGGGCAGGGGTGAGAGTAAGCTTCTAGCACAGCATTTGTTATCGAGGCGTACCCTTTAAGTACACAATTCTATGTCTACACAAACTCAGAGAGTTCCCATGGATTAGATCATGTTGTGCACTGCAGCAGGCATGCAATGAGTCATTTTTTTTTTTGCTTTGTGTTTTTTAAGGGCACATTTTCCCTTTTTCACGCCGGCCTCAAGTTTTGCAGCTTAACCTGTAACAGCTACCTTAAAAAATCGGGTTTTATGTCAAAGCTTAGGCTGTGTGTGCTGTTTGCACTATATAAAGCACCGCAAAGTGTCTTTGTGCTGCGAAAAGGGTGCCCTTCCAGCACAAAACCTGTCAACACACCTTTTGTGCTAGAGAATAAATACAACGCGTCACTTGAGTTGCTTTTTTGCCGGCACAAAGAGTTAGTAATCTGTGCCTTAGCCCTTAATGTGTGGCTGGAAGTGGAGCGCGCCGCCAGTCCCACTCATTTTGGGCCAGCAGGACTTTTGTCATCATACTTTCACCTTGAGCAGGAAAGAGGAAGTCATTAAATAGAGAAAGGGGGAGAGAAAGAGAGTAAATCAGTGGCACAAGATGAAAGACTGGGATGTAAAGGACCCACGAAACATAGGGTGAGGGAAGAAAAAGACATGAGGTTGAATCAAGATGAAAAGCCTTGGCAACCCCAACATTCGGCAGTGCAGGCGGGCTTCTGGGAAAAAATGGAACCCGTGCACTGATTTTTTATATAGTAAGCTCTGGACTCAACAAACTGCTAAAGAACCAAGGAAAATATTCTGAATGGCTACTCGAGGCCCTTTTAGTGGAACTCTGATACTGTTTTGCAGTGTGAAAACTAGCTCTTTCGGTTATTATAGATTGCATCTTGGCGCTTTACTATTTCAGATGTATTTGTAAAGATATAAACGCTCTCTAAACGCATCAACGCTTCAGAGAAGGATTATTATTAATATGAGTTATATTATTATTATTGTGGTTGTAACAACAAGCACCGTCAAGAAAATAAAAGCGCCAGCATGACAATAACAGTTATTGTAATTGCTTTTACTATAGTTCCATGCATACCATGATGCATGCTTTTATTCTAAACTGCAATAGTAGCAATTATACTGTTAAGTCATTGGGATTTGTACAGGGCACGAGCTGCCGAATACGATTGCAGCGCTTTCTGTGATATTATTAAAACGGTTATTCTAACTGCTAGAGAAGCTAATACTTTTTTTATTAATAGTAAGTCTAATATTAATATATCTAATATAGGCAAACGACACTAATGTTAGTTATTGTTCTGATTGGTAGCACTATTACGTAGTGACGAGTGAGTACCACTGCAATCACCTCACAATAAGCACAATGCTGCTGCTAGTAATACTACTACTAGCAGGACATTCTTGACAACATTACTATGCCACATTAATAATCAAATCTACACTAAGAATTATTTTAACTGGGACTGGTATTACACAGTCAATGTTTTTACACTAATTAACGTGCACATATCATGTTAATATTGATAGTAATAATGGAAATAACAGTAAGAGTGGCACCAGTGGACTATGCAGGCTGCCCGCGATATATACGTATTCACAGAGAGCGGCATACTGCTTGGGACGTTGTGGCCTGGCAGTCATCGAAAGATTGACCCTACAGTACACAGGGCACATGCAGGAAATAATATGGCCCTGGTTGTGTTTAATAAAAGTTGTGGGCTGCCGTTATTGAAATGGCTACTGTGTAAGTATCGACCCCCAGTGGAAGGGGGTACACTGAGGTGTGGGGGTGACTGCGCCTCTCTCCTTCGATGTACTGTTTGCTGAGTCCCAAACACACGACAACATCTGCTCCTATCAATGCCACCCCTTGACCTCTACTGACCCCCCTCTATTCTTCTGCCAATCACTGCTCCCTGGACTCCCAACAGGAGGTCACTTAATGGTCTATGAAGCATGGGGCCCCCTTGGTGGTGTAGAACTGGAATATTACAGGGGACATATGAAAGGGGAAATTATCCTAGGCTGCTGTGTGTAGCAAGGACTCCTGGGTGGTGTGTGAAAGGAAGGCCTGTAGGTGGTGTGTGCAGGAGGAGAGCTGCAAGTGGTCTGTGCAGCAAGGACTGACTCTGAGGAGGAGGAGTGAGTGCAGTCCAGAAGAATATGTCATGTTAAGGCCAAGTTGCTGAACTTGGAACTAAAACACTTGTGAGCTTATCTTTGATTTGGAGTTTACACAAAACATTGTGTGATTCTATGGAAATGTGACCCAAGTAGGCACGGGTCTGAGGTTGCTTGTGGCCCTCTCTAGTGGGAACCTGTTTAGCTGTTCGAGTCAAAAAGTCTGGTGGTCTCCCTGGAGTAACATAATGGACAAAGTATAACTGGTCTAGAATCGGCCAAGTGACTGGAATTAATTCAAGCATTCCACCATTCACTGTTTTATGGCCTGATGTATACATAGGTGGGCCGCCCACCATTCCGCCCTGGGGATGGAGTAAATTACTCCCTGGTAGAGAGGCCGCCCATCTAATTTATAAAAGACCTCCAAGCAGGCTGTCATTTATAAAAGCATTGCCAGGAACTGTTGTGACCGAGGTTCCTGCCGGTGCATATTACGCTGTCCAACTGGGCTGCTGCATTTTCTTTTTGAACAGAAAAAAAGATAATGCTGCCCTCACCATGGAAGTGTGTTACCACCAGAAGAAACAGTAAAAAATGACTAAATGTCTGCCCATCTAAATTCGGTGGGAGGACATGTGGCCTATTCTACGGCAACCCTTACGCCCCAGTGTTGTCGGAGAAGTTTGGCCATGGCTAAGACAGAGTAGTCTCCACTTTGGCCAAACTGAATGTCCTCCCACATTTAAATGGGACGGGCAGACCTTCAAATTGGTGGTCTGTATACTCTGTCGCCATTGCAAAGGAGTATAAATGCCACCATTAGATAAATCGGGCCATTTGTTTTCTCACGGATGCTCCAAGAACAGCAGGTATGCTCAGACGGTGGTCCTGTGCTCACTGTGTGCAGGACTCAAACTTGACCTCACTTGTGAGGTCAAAATAATCTGAAACTAGGTAGCATTTCCCTGTGGAGGGGACCTGGACGGTAGTTTAGGAGCGACCGCCCGTCTTGAAGCAGCACAAGTCTGACTTGCATATGGCTGGTCTCTGTGTGGAGTAGTGTAGGGACAAAAAATGATGGCATGGAATCATTGGGTTGGCTGGTACCGAACCAGATACATTTCCTTCTACGCACCATGTGCTTGACCCAGGGATTGAATTCTTCCTCTGCAGTCAAAATCAAAGTTCTGCATAAAGCGCCCTCAGTGGCATAGCTAGACCTCTGGCTGCCTGTTGCGGCCCCTGTGTTTGCCGCCCCACGACGGCTGCAGGTAAGAGCGGGGGTGATGGCCACAGGTAGGAGAGGGGGTGGGGTGCTGGCAATCCCTGCATTTGCCATGACAACCACAGGTAAGAGCGGCCGCCGCCCCCAAAACGTGTGCCGCCCCCTGTTACGCCACTAAGCGCACTGAATGCTCTTCGGGCAAGGCCACACTATTATTGCTAACATTTTGTAATGAATAAAGCAATTAGCGCAAGATAACACAATGTTGCTAAGTTAGCATTTGTGTGCATTGATATGTTGGACAGTTCAGACCACATCTTTTTGTCGGAGACATTTTAAAGCCTGGGCAAAGTGGGCTCTGGCCCTGGGCCCAGCCTTTCAAGGGGCCCCTGATAGAGACAGCTCTGTTCTTGCACTGATTACCATCATTCTAGAGCAGATGGTTTTAAATATCCCTTTTCTTTTATTTATTTTTAATGTGATTGAAGTGTGCGTCTATTACGGACATTTTGCAGAGAAATGTGATGTTTGTTTCATGCAACACCCACAAAAAAGTTTCTTCACGCTCAAAACAGGACCTCACATATGAGAAATGGGAGTGTCAGTGATTATTTACAGGAACGTCGGTGAGCTGCTGCTGTGGTACAATATTGAAAACACACGTCACTATCCCTGAATATTAGACGTAAACGCATTTCGAATTTGGACGAGTGTGCCTGTCAGTGACCTGACCATGAAATAGGTGAAACTGAATCATAAATTCAAACCTGCTCTGTTTAGGGCCCCCCAAAATAGGTTTGTCCCAGGGCCCCCAAAACCTTACGATGTCCCTGCTTTTCGTCTACTACTAGGGCGGAGGAGTCACTACACATTCGTAAATGTGGGGTTTCAACATTCTGACGCCTCCGTGCTCAGGACATCAAACAACGCCAGATTTTAACCTGGGGATGAAAAAGTCCCAGCGCTGACGGTTGTCGCATTTCCTGTTCCTTTCAGTGAGTCATGGTGGTGGAGTGGCCGAGCTCGTTCGGCACAGAATGAGCCATGATGCGGGCCCCGAGGCGGCGGCAGCCCCGTGTGAGGAGTTCACGGCCTCCACTCTGCCCAGTCAGAGGGCGTGTGCGCCCGCTAATGCCTCGCCTGGAGGCGGTAAACCGGCGGTGATCGCTCGCATTGTGCTTCCACAAAGCCCTCGGGATCCCTCTGTCCCCGCGTCACGTCCACATTGTCTGCCGCTGACGCCTGATGTTTATCACATGTGATTGATGGTAAGAGAGCTCGGTGGGTATATGCACCTGTTGTAGAGATCTGTGTTTCACCTGTAAGACGCCGGTTTGAAAACAACCACCATATAGCGCTGCTGTCAAAGGAGCACACATTCATACATTTCTTAGTGGACTGGACATATGGCATTAAAAGTAACCCAAAACGAATATTTCTGTTTGGGCAACAGGGTGTTTTGATTGGCAGGGTCTTTTGCAGGTTCATGGGATGTGTGAGATGGTCGAGGTCTGTCCCTGGTGAGTGTAGAAACAGACCCTGCCTGGTGCGTGGTTCTCACAGAGGTCTCTCTGCAGAAGGTGTTCACTGACGGCCCTGGAGCCTCGCGTGCAGCGGTGGTCCCTGTATGGAGGATGCCGCAGCTCGTTCAAAAGTAGTATTTACAGCCGGGGTACTTACATGTGTGCAGAAGAAGTGTGTAAGTAGGGAGGTGTGTATGTTGTCGGCAGTGGGGACCCCCTGGGGTCTCTCTGCAGTGTGTGGCCTCCAGCTGCGTGATGTGTGTAGCATTCGGTGTTTATATGGGTGGTGTCCGAGCAGCCAAGAGCTATTCCATGTGTGTGATTGCTGTGTGCGTGTGCAATAAGGAATTTCTTCCTAGTATGTTCAGCAAGTAGTCCCTGCGTGGTGTGAGCACTGACCTGCGTGGTGTGAGCAGCTGTCGTTTCTGTTCTGTCTGTGGTGTCTGTAACAGGGTATTCTGGGGCGAGATGCGCAGCAGTGAGTCCGTCTGTTTAAGCATGCACAGCGCACACCTCTGCGCGGTGTGAGAAGCAGCCGGTACCTGGCTGTTGTGCGCAGCGGTGGAAGGCTGTGAGGCGTCCAACAGAGTTTGCTCGTGTGGCGTGCCCAGTGCGTAAAACACACGTGGGATTTGATCAATAGCAGGTGTGAGTAAGTGGGATAAAAGCAGAAGGTGTCGGGTGGTCACTCGTGTGTGACTATGCAACAGGGTAGCCCGTGTGTATGTGTGCAACAGAGTCCCTTTCTGGTGCGTGCAGTGTGGTGCTTGCAAAGCGCAAACATTTGCGCAGTGTGAGAAGCAGCAGATGCCCGGAGGTGTGTGCAGTGCAACAGTGTATGCCCGAGTGTATGTATGTTGTGTTGTGCGTGCGCGCAGTGCGCAAAGAGAGCGCAGCGGTACCTGGGTAGTATGCCCGTGTGTATGTATGCATGCATGCATGTTGTGCGTGAGCGCAGCCGTACCTGGGTAGTATGCCCGTGTGTATGTATGCATGCATGCATGTTGTGCGTGAGCGCAGCCGTACCTGGGTAGTATGCCCGTGTGTATGTATGCATGCATGTAGTGCGTGCGCGCAGTGCGCAGCCGTACCTGGGTGGTCCTTTGGATGCAGCGGCGCACGATCTCCCGCTGGCTGTTGGCCTTGTCGCCCTGGAAGTAGACGGTGGTGGAGGCCTTGTCCTTCAGGTAGGGCTTCTCGCCGGCCCCGTAGCGGTGCAGCAGCTCCGGCTCGCTGCCCTTCTCCGAGTTGTTCATGGGGTAGCGGGTGCCCTCGGAGCGGGCGTCGGCCGCGCCCCGCGCCGCCTCCTCCTCGGGCCCCGGGCCCTCGCCGCCGCCGCAGCTGGGCTCCCGCGCGTGCTCCGCGATGTAGGCGGCCTCGGCGGGGGACAGGAAGTCCACCTCGCCCTCCTCCTGCAGCGCGCGGCGGTAGGCCTCGGCGCCCCCGTCCAGCAGCGCGTCCGTGGCCAGGCGCGCGCTCTCGTTGTGGCTGAAGTCCACCTTGGCCAGCCGGCTCCACTGGTTCTTGGCCTCCTCCAGCCGCTTGCGGATCTTCCCGATGTGCTTCGACCTGTTCATGGCTCCAGTGCGCAAGCAACTAACGCAACACACTCTGCCTTGCGCAGAGTCTAATATTGGCCTAAATAACACAACTATTAAAACAAAAACCCTAACTAATAAGACGCTGCTGTCAATTCAGGTTAGAGTAAGAGACTGGCCAAAGAGTCAACCGTCCTATGATTGATCAATTACACTTAAGCTAAATAGGAATATCAAATAATCGAAAGTGTGGCTGTGAGCCCTTGCTGCGGTGTGAGCCCTGCCAGGGCTTTCGCAGAGTGAGCGCCCCGAGCGCGAGCAGCCTGTCAGACCGCTCCGCACATGCACCTGTGCACAGCTGATCAGATTACAGGAGGGCAGGAAGCTGCAGCCCCATCGGGGCATGTATGTGACACGCCCACCCGCCCGGGGCTTCACGTGTGATTCAGCAACTTATCATCCCAGGTATCTGAATCCGTCAGCGCTTCTTCTGCGAGGCTTCCATGGCTGGGGTAGTGTCTCCCGGCGGAGATACGGCGTATATAAACGTATAGCATAAGTTTACAGAATACAGTCTATGTTGTGAATCATCTCAATACATATCCACACCCCTGGGGTTCCCCTGGAGGTGGCAAGAACATAACTGACCGTTTTACTTCTTCAGTCAGTTTGATGCTGGTGACTGTAGAGATAAAATACACATGATCATTTCAAGAGCAGATTTACAATACCTTAATATCTCCTGTGACCTCTGGGAGGGGGTGCTGGTTTTGAGGGTTCCTGCACTTGGTTCAAGTCTACTAGACGAAGCAAGCAGTAAAAGCCGCCACCTGGAGATGTTGCAGGTGTGCAGGCTTTTCATCACCACAGGGCTGCCGATGGGCTTTGGGTGAGTTGGTTGAGAGCCGTGGGGTCAGAGGTCAGAGGACCTCCGCAGGCACATGACCCGGCTCAGCTCGTGAGACGCGCAGTCTGCTCAGGTTCAGTCTGGTGTTACAGGACTCTGTCCTCTTGGGCACCACACCAGGGTGCTGCAGCGGCCCTTGAAGCCTGCAGATTGCTCTTTGTAATCTTTCTATTTTTCAACACATATTTTATTCGGTTTTAAGGTATTTATACTTGCCGTACGGTATATGCTTTGATAAGTATATTTTCAACCATAGGGATACTTGATTTTAAATATGCCAATCTTGCAGCTCGTGCAGATATGACTAGGATTGAAACATGCCATTGTGTCTTTACAGCTATTACTGCCTATCAATTAGTACATACATGTGTCAGGATTCACTTTTTAAACGAGCCCCTACTCCTTACAAAAACATAATAAAAACCAAATAAAACTTGCTACCGTGGTCTGGTTATCTGTTTCACGTGTTTCTTCTATGTGGGGCTCTACGCTTTGCAATCTTTCCAGGGGGCAGCTCTGGGTTCAGCTACTTCTGGCTGCTGCTGGACGATCACAACTCCTGCTGGGTTGGCAACAAATTCCATCTCTCAACAGCAGATTAGCTTCCAGGTCAGACTCCTGGTGATGTCCCCTCTCCTCTTAGCAGCTGGCTGTCAGAGAGACATCAGCTGTGGTTGCCCTGCAGTCTTCTGATTACTCTGCAGAGCACCCCTTTCCTGGGTAAAACAGTACTTGGAAATGGAACAATAAGTGGGTTAACACCTCCCACTTTAATACAGCCCAGGCAGAGCCTAGGGAGAGAGGGACCGTGGATTCTCTGTCTGCACTCTCAGACCCGAGATGGGCTTGTTCTTCTTTGATGTGCCCTCTCCGGGCTGTTTTCCAGGCACAGTCTTTGTTCAAAATGATGCTCCTCACAGCAGCTTCATCTCCAGTTTGGAGCACCCACAACTGAGAAACAAAGAGGTATGAACTTTCTGCACACAGCTTTCAACAGAGTCGCATTGCACAGTGATTAGGAAAGAGGCAAAGGGCTGGCCCAGCTAAATGACCCTTTACACTCTGAGGTACGGAGACTGCAGTCCCACCCAGGACCCTCGCCATCTACCAAATGGCATTGCTCAGGAGGACTAATCAGCAGCCCCTCTCAGCAAATGGATCTACATGAATTTCTAAAGGATCCCTGTCTCCTCTTTCCCCACTTCTGTGAGGGGGTGTTCAACTTACAGTTTCAGGAATGGCAGCAATACACTTCTACTTTCTGGGAAAACAACCTGACCTCCAACTTGTGCAAATGGACAGACCAGAGGCTTCCAAAATGGCACCCGCAGCCTTCAAATTACATTCTCTGTATGTGTGGGGTATTTTTATAACATGCACCTAGCCAAAAGGCAGAGGTGCACTCTGGATCACTCATACACAGTGCGTGCACCAAACAGCAGAGGCGGTACCACACAATGTTCAACATGCACTAGGATTTTAGGGCGAGGAACGGGGTTAGCACAAAGAAGAGGCTGGTTACATGAGTGGGCCAGTAGCCTTCCACAACAATGGCACAGATAAAAATGTCTAGTAACAAATAGCATGTCACAAAATACAGTACTCGGCCACCACCGCTGTACCTGCTAAACCTATGGCTGGGACGGTAGTCCACTATTACATAAAAAAACAAGCATTTACAATGCAACGGTTTCGCCTTTGCAAAAGTTAGAGCTATTGGCATTGTAAATGACAAAATTGTCATTTATGTGTTGGTTTTGAAAACGGATAAATAAATGGCATTGTCATTTACAATGCCAATAGCTTAATCTCTCGCAAATGCCACACACAGACCGACACCTACACACACACAGACCGACACCTACACACACACAGAGCCCCCCCCACACACACACAGAGCCCGCCCCCACACACACATAGGCACACACAGAGCCACACTTATGTCAAATAAAAATGTGATACCAGATCTTACGTAATCTTGTAAAGAAGCAGATAATATTTACAAGCGCTTTCTGCGAGATGAAAAGCCCAGGACGCGGAGCAAGTCGGCAGCATTTTTACAATGACATCATTTTGTTCTATTTCAGGGAAACGTGTCAAAACTTCAGGTCTAGAGCATGGATGCCTTCTGCCGTGAATAGAGCCCTCAATCAGTCTCGACAACAGATGTTGCATTCGGTAGCTTCGATTTAAATGTGTACGTGCGGCCTAAACAATTCGCACTATGCAACGTGCTATTGGCTTCCCAGCCCTGACTGAGGATGTCATATACGACATGGGGGCCACTTGGCAGCCGCGCAGACCGCCAGGCAACCAGGAAGACCCCCTCCCCAAGGCGGGGCCCTTCTGGTCTCGTAATGTACGCTGAACACATTGCAAGGTCTCCAGCGTTACTGTTTGCTGGACGGCACCACTGCAGCCATGTCACTTCACCCAGGGTATGTAGAATATCAGGCGTCACAAATGTCACTCAAAAAGCGTGAGTCAGCGATCGTGGTACCCTGTCTCGCTCCTTTCCCTAAAGGGTGGCGCACCCCCCTCTCCAACCACCACCATCTCCATTACTTTTTGAAGCCCATCATCAAAGGGGTGGCACGCCGGTTCTCTTTCCACCCACACACGTCCGCTCCAATGCCACATAGATGGGTCTGAGTGCCTCGCCTGTGAGAACTCTTATATCGCGCCTGTGTGTGAGCTCTTAGTCGGTACACTTCTCTAGCTGTTGTAAGTACGCAGGCTAGGTCTGCAGCTCTCTCGTCTCTCCCACGCCAGGGAACCACCAGTTCCACTCTGTGGCTGCCTTAAAGTTGCCACAGGATGTGGAATTCATGCCCCGGCCTGCCTGCATCTCCATCACCAGAATGTTGCCGGCTTTGCTGACATCTTTTCTGGTTCGGAGATGAATTGTGACATTATTCGCCGGGCTGCCCCTTTAAATCCTATTTTCCCATAGCGCTTTCAGACCTAATCGTAGCGATCCACGTTACTACCACCCAAGTCAAGGGAAAACGTTTTACCGACACCAGAGGTAAAACTGAGCTGACAGAGCGTTTCTGCAGGTGATGAATTACGTTTCTGCCTCGGCTATATCACCAGCTGCAGGACATGTAAGTATTAAGAAAGATGACACCTTCACGCGAGTACATGTCCAGAGGGAGAAAAACGGGAGGGGGGGGGAGCAGTCTGCCGGCCGCCTTTATCTCAATCTGATAACATGGTTTTCTGAACAAGCGCCTCGAAAGACCCCACGGGCTTCCACGCTAGCCTGTTACCCAACTTGTCTGCAGGATACCATGTATTGCATTATTATACCTCTACTTGTACTTTGTACGCTTTTGTAACCCACACATTTGTCACTTTTTCCTCCTGTAATGCACCGTTTGCTACCTCTTGTATTTTGTTTGCTCACGATTGTCACTCTTGCCTCATGTAATGTAACGTTTGCTTTTGTAATTTGTTCACTTGTTATGTTCTCATGTATCAGTTCTGTTCCTATTATGAAGCGCTCCGACACCTTCGGGTAAAGTCCGCACTATATAAAAACGCATAAATAAATTCCAGTCCGGGACTTGCATTTAACATATAAGTATATTCTCCGATGGATCCAATTATATCAATTGCCTTATCAAGCACCTGAGAACAATGACTACATGACATGGAAGCCTGTCTGAGCATCTTATAGAGCTTTGCATTCTGGTACTTGTAGTTTTGCTGCCCCCCCCCTCCCTTTCGTAAACGTAGGAACTGTAACAGTGCCCTTGCAAAGCCCACCCCCCTCCTCACCTGCCCAGCTCCCGGCCCACCAGGGTGTAGTTGTTGGAGAAGGGGTCCGTCCGTATCCTGGTCTGAGTACTGGACACCATGGTGCTCCTGTTCATCATGGCAGCCAACAGCGGTGGAGACTTCTCCGGTTGGTAAGTAAATAAACAAAAACACAAAAGTTCAAAAACTCTTCCAGAAAGAGAAAAAGAAAGTGAGGTCCGGATCAGGTCTCTTTAACCCAGACCCAACAAGGTACTCCCAGGCACTTCATGGAAAAACTGCCAGCAGCGCCCCCCTGGCTGCCCAGCAGGACACGCTCTGTCCAGGGCAAAAGTGAACTGGCCAGTGTGCAAAGCTCTGCTCCGGCTGCGGTCCGCCGAGCACGGGGCTTGCTTCTGCAGCCCGGGGAAGACCGCGCAACTCGTGCTGCAGAAAAATGCACGGCAGTGGAATGTTTTGGTTGATTCAGACGGGAGCGAGGGCTGGGACGGGATTCTGCTGGGGGACGAAGCAGGTTCTGTCCCCTCGTCCAGGTCAAAGAAAGTCTCTTTTCGTTTGTTGGCTACTCGCTCTCTGCCTCTCTCTCCAGGATCTGGCAATAAGGGGGCTGCGCCGTCTGCCTGCCCTGCTAAGTGTGTGACATTAGCTGCCGACGGAGACTCGCTGGGCGACCAGAGACACCATAATATGCATAATTTTAGTCAGAACTTGTTTTTAGTTTGCAATATTTTTACATTCATCTCAGGGACTTTACGCCAGCAAAAAAAAAATAAAAAAGGCCACGGACAGTGGGCTAGGTTAGACAGCATCGAACACGGACAGTGGGCGGGCGGGAGGGAGGAGGCACGGACAGTGGGCGGGCGGGAGGGAGAACATTTGGAACGCACGGACAACGGGACGGCGAGAGGGAGGGTTTGGGGGGCGGGACTTAAAAAAAAGAGTCAGAAACGCCCACGATTTGCGTTCTGACCGAGAAAAAGTGATTGACACTGATGTCTTCCAATGGCTAACCTCCATTTATGGAGCTAGCCAATGGAAGAAGGGGCGGTTTCAAGTCCCCACTACTGAGATAACATTAGATTTCGCCCTGGGCAGAGCAGCACTGCTTCGCAGTGCTACGGCCAGGGCGAAACCTAAAAACTAAAAATATGTACTTTTGATGCCCTTGTATATACATATATTTATAATACAAAAAATATACATTGCCTTTAAGCAATTGAAATAAAAAAGTTATTTGTAGAAACAATACATACTTATGGTCATGTGTATAGATTATGATTAGTGCACTTGACATGTTTTTTTTTATTTCAAACGATTTTATTAGAATTTTTTTTTTTTACAAAATCAGCACAGAGAGAATGAAGGCAATACTGGTCATGTTATAACGCCGTTGGGGTTACAGTTCGGGTACAGTATATATGGTTAGAGATTTACATGTTGGGTAGGCATTTACGATCTATGGCGTTTGCAGCCTTGATGAGCCTATGCATTGCCCTCGAGAGAGGGAAGCGAAAGTGGGAAAAGAAAGAAAGAGAAGAGAGGACAATAAGAGCAGCGAGTTAGTTAGTAGGCATAGTTCCATGGTTTACGGTGGGCGGCGGCTGGGGGCGGGGTACTGAGACGTGTGGGCTGCCTAAGTTGGTTTGTGCGAGCCCAGGTATTTGTCCAAGGAGTGCCACATCTTGCCCTTTGCGCTGCATTTTGGTGAATGATTTTGTGTTATGTTGTCCGCCCCTCTTAGGAAAGTGATCCAGTTGAACCAACTTTTGAAGGGCGCTTTCCCCTACTAGCTAGCAGGTTTACTGTGCTTAGTAGGGGTCCCCTTCTTCTCAATCCACCTTCCACTGACCAAGACTGAATAGGTGCAAAATAATAAACTCAAACCCATTCTCTTCCACTTTACAAAAAGGTCCCTCTTCCAAAAAAAGCATTCACATAAAATCTCCTCTCTAAATAAGGTAAAACACCCTCCATGAAGGGCACTCGCCGCTTTGTGGCCTAAACTGCCTAAAGATATTGTGAATATGCTACACTACTGCCACTGAAGGATAACAACCATTTGAATCAATGGCAGACAACGCCCACCCTTTCATTATGTGCTCAGAAACAACTAGCTGGCGTTTTGTGAAATACAAAATTAAAACTTGATGATTTAGTTAGCATTTCCGCAGTATGCATGCACTAATTCTAGCAGTTTCAATATAGAGATGCCCATGGTTAAAGGAACATAATGAAGGCTTGTTACTAATTATTTGATTTGTGTAAACCACAACGGTTCAGGGCCAGGCTTGTCAATAACAAATGAGATCTTTAGAAGGACAAATACCACAAGTACAAATTACATACTGAAAAGACCTGTAAGTACAAGGCTGTACACGGGCTACAACGCATTCACACGTTCAGATTAAATTAACTGGTATTATACACCTACTCAGACTTCAAAAATATCTTGCTGAATGTAGTAATAAAGCCCTCAGCGGCTGACCTCCACCACGCTGAAGGCGAGATGCAATGTATCACAGGTTTATTTACTTATAATGTCTATGTACCTCTAGTGAACGATAGGGTATTATCGCACTTTTCAAGAATCAGCTAGTATACATGGAACAGCAAAGGAATACATGTGCAAAAATAATAAATCAACAACGCAGGCTAGAAAAACGAATGACACTATTAAGAGGCATGAGGATGAATACAGTTGTGGGTAGGGGCAGGATGACAGGCACAAGGTGCGGAGGAGTTTTAAGGTGTACAGAATATGATTTCCATTAGGCACCTGTTAAACCCGACACAGTCCCTTCTTTCTACCGCCTGGATACCCTCTTGGGTAAGATGTGCGCTCTACAAACACTGATTACATAAAGAGCTGGATATCGTCCGTACTCACGCAGGGAATGTGCCAACCTTTCGCAGACTATACCATTTCAGAGGCTTTGTATATGGTTGCCGTACACCTCAACACACTCGTAAGTCAGTAACATATTGTACAGACCCTCAAAGATTCACTTCAGTGTTCGTCAAGCGCACCTGATATACAATCACGAAAACAGACGCAGGTCTCATTCACTTGAAAGCTCAGATGCAGACTGGACGCGATACACACCTCATTACATGCTTATTATCATCTCGCATGCTACAAGTTCAATGAGAAAGTGTACGTGGTATTTAAACTCGCAATGACTTATTAGCAACTAGCTGAACGTCGCTTCGAATACACATGCCCGGTACCGCTTAACACCAACTGTAAAGCAACTTATAAAGGATTCAGTGCCAGCTATTCATACACACATGGAATTTCGGTCGTTTCGAATGGCTCTAGTGCTGCTCCTGCAACCTTCTCCCAGGGCGAACATCAGCCAAAACGACCTCGCTAAATACGTGTAAGGAAGATACATTCCACACCCATTAAGGCTGAGACACCTAATCATTCTCACCCTGCTGTTGCTGCTCGTATCCCGGGTCAGGCTTTTCCTTCTTTAACCTCCGACTGGCGCTCACGGGGGCAGTGACGGCGGACACTGGCGGGCCCCCCTCAACGGCAGCAGAAGCCCCTCGGCTAGTCTTTCGGTCACGGCCACCTCGCTCCCGGGAATGCTTACGGGCCCCACGCTCCTTGTCCCGGTGTTTATGTTTCTTGTGTTCGCGGTGTTGTTCTTCGCCATCCTTGCGGTGCTTCTTGGAGGAGCCCATGATAGCGTTGAAGTGGAGACTCCTCTCGTGCCTGGTGTTGATGCACCTACGTTGTGTTGACCTTTCAACTTTGTGGAAACGGAAGGAGGACAATCTACAGCAGGCGTAGTTCAAACAAATAATGTGCACAAATTGCGTCCATCTTAGGATCAGGCCCCGCATTTTTCAGGTCTTTCAGAGAAAATGAATAGGTTTATTTGTTGTTCAGGCGCATCATGGCACCTTTCAAAGTCTCAACTTTAATTTGTTATCACTTCAGCTTTTAAATTAAAGCTCTAACAACACATTTAAAAAAACAAGTCAGGTCCTGGGCCGGCAGCCAATCACAGCGCGGCCCGGGAAATGACATCACGGGGGTGTCCCGGGCCGGCGGCCAATCACAGCGCGGCCCGGGACACACGGCATCAAGGGGCGGGACTTAAAAAAAGAGTTAGAAACGCCCCCGATTCGCGTTCTGACTGGGAAAGAGTGACGGACAACAATGTCTTCCAATAGCTAGCCTCCATTTATGGAGCTAGCCAATGGGAGACAGAGGCGGGACCAAAGCCCCATATGTAAGACATAAGATTTCGCCCTGGGCGGAGCAACTAATACGCAGATGCAACGGCCAGGGCGAAACCTAAAAAAGGGGCACGCGCGGTGCTCCTCTCCAGGTCCAGGACTTCACTCCTGTAAAGGGACAGTGTGAGACCCCATTTGGAGGCCACAGGACAAGCAAGGGCTACTGGACACACATTGTAGGGTCTAGGGTCATTTGCCTCTACTATATTGGGGTCTGTTCTAGTGTGGCTCTGCAAGCTGGGACAGGCAAAACCCCTTCAACATTCACCTCTCAGTGATAGCGAAGGCAAGCATTCACAGGCTTAATGGGGGTTAGTGCGGGTTGCAACAGGCTCAGAGCTCAGTAGACATCCAGCAGCGCAGTAACATGCCTGTCTAACCCAGTGCTTCTCTTAGCTAACAGGAAAGTACTTTATTCCTGATAAAACAGTATACTACACATTAAAAGAAAGTATCAAATACCCGAAATGCGGGTGCGGGGCTAATACAGCTTGAAAGGCTGCCTCCCCTTACTCTGCTCTAATCCTGCCCCTCTTCTTTAGCAGTGTCTTTCAGGTGTAGAAAACAGTTCAGGTGCATCAATTCCCCTCTTTAGTCTTTAAGCGTTTTAGGGCAATATTAGAGTTTAGTCTCTCATCCATTCTGTGGGCTGCGGCAGGCCTTGGGTCGGGCTCCCACTTTTAGGCAATGTTCACTGGTGGCATGTTGGCTGTGTACTGCATGCAAAATTAACAGTTGATGGACGTAATGCTGCACTATGGCAAACATTCTCCCCAGTACAGAGATATGGGCCTAAATCCATAGTTTTTTTGCTCCCTGTGCCATTCCGGTTCAGACATGGTCATATGCAAATCAGTCTTGACCCTGTTCCCAATTCGAACAGTCCAGCCCGAACTGCCAGGTCAGGTCCTCCCTGGACTGGAAACAAGCATCATGGGGCCAGTTTCAGAGCAGCGCCCCATATCAGGCAGGCTAGCTTGACTCCAGTGGCATGGAGAGCACGGGACCCCCGACTGCGCATACCCGACACACTCGGGGTGACAAATGCAAAAAGAACAAACGATGGACAGAATGCTACACAATGGCAAACATTCATGGGGCTGGTTTCGTGGCATCACCCCTCATCAGCCAGGCTAGCTTGACACCAGTGGCATGGAGGCACTGGTGGCAACAGCTATTCTCAGACTGCACCCCTCTTCCATGGTCTTCCAGCAGATGGGCTCTGGGTTTGCAGCAGACCTTCTGCCTCGGGATCGGTGAGTATTTGTGATAGTCGCTGGGCCTCCCTGTGAAGAGGCAGTCATACAGTCCTTCTTCCAATCACCTGCCTCACTGCAGCGACTTTGCAGCTTCGAGGTGCTTTTGCCCACAATAGCTGGGTCTGATTGGGCACACTCAGCTTTAGGGCCAAGGCCAACCAATCAGCACCTCGAGGCAGCAGCTTCTTTTCTTGAATGGTGTAGTCCATGTGGCATGCAATTACCAGTGTCATTGATAGGCACATGTTTAGTTTATTTAGAGCAACCTGGGGTCAGGGTTCTTCTTCAGTGGCATTGATCCCTCGGGCACCACTCGACAAGTGCCACAGTCACGCCTTCAACAATCACTTTGGGCACACGAACCAGTGCTGCAGGTCAAGGGCAATCCTTTCATCAGCTGTTCAGGCCAAACAGAAATACTTTGGTTAATGCCACAGCTGCAACAGCAGGGGTGATGATGGGATTTGCTTGGGCATGGATGCTCTGCTTGGACTCAGGGTCTGGAGCATGCCAGTCACTCTCTCTTGGAGTCTCTGGTGGACAAACCACAGCACCAGGGTCTACCGCTCTGGACCACACCAAAAGTCAGCTGCTCCTGCGGGTCGGCTTGCTACTTCCCTCTTCATTCAGGGGTGACTCTTCAGGCATTCCAGGACAGGGAAAAAAGTTCTTCCTCCAGATGAAACTCCAGGGGATGTCCCCTCACCTCTGGGAAGCTGACTTTCTTGCAAACACCACCTACCGTTACACAGAAGTTCTCTGAATGTTCTGTGGCACACTCCCTCCTTGGTCTGAGAGAACGTAAAACTAGAACAAGTGGATCAGCAACTCCCACTCTAATAAAGGTGCAGTAGATAGGGATGTGCATTCTCAGTTTGCATTCAGCCTTTTTTAATGTGTGATGCTCTTCACAGCAGGGGTGTCTCCTGGCTAAAGCACCCACAACAGAGGTTGTTCACCTGTCTATAATAGCCATACCTAACAGCGATCAGGAACAGACACATGCCCTTCATACTCTGACAACAGGAGCAGCAGCCCCACCCTGAACTCCCATCATCCACCAAATGGTAGTCTCCAAGAGGACTAATCAGCAGCCCTCTCCCTTTAAGGATATCACTTAGTTTCTGAGGTGGAGCCTGTCTCCTCTTTGCCCACTTCAGTATCTATATTTCTTTCATACAGTTTTAGGAAGGTCAGCAATGCACTTCTACTGTCTGGATCAGTAGCCTCGCCTCCATCTTGAGCACATAAACAGGCCAGGGCTTCCAAAATGGAATCCATATGCCCGTGCCAGTGTGATTCACTCTAATCATCATCATCATACATTAACTCGCTTATCACACACCACCTGCATGCAACCATGAACTCAGGATCTTAGTACTAGGATCTGGGTTCATTGCTATCAGGAGAAATGTAAATGAACGGGTAAGGAGGCTTCTGCCTTTGTGACGTAGATAAAAAAAAGTCTGGTCATACTATGGTTACTACAAAACACGGTAGGCTGCCAACAATGTGCTACACGCATGAATTCGTGACAGGGACAGTTGTCACTTGGGAGCTTACTTACAAGGCCCTTGAGCCACTTTTGTGTCATTTGTAACATGGGAAATGTGACGCAAAAGTGGCGCTAGGGGCTTGTAAATAAGCCCCTTGGTGTTCCTCACCGGGTTCAAGGCAAGTTATAGACCACTCTAATGTAAAAGGCAAGTCTAGGAATTTGTGCACAGGCTAGTTAAAAAAATTAAATACAAAGAGGATACCACATACTCAAAGGTACAGGGCAGGAAGCTCAACTTTATACTATGCAGGGGACATTCACATCACAACAGCACAAGCATATGTCTTTGTGCACACGCTAGATTAGGATGAGGCTGGGAACAAAAATCAGAAGTCAGGGTACCAGTCCCTCGCTGTGGGCGTTCAGAGTAGGGGAACACCACTGTACACCATGCAGGAGACATTTATGTCTGAACATGTACCATCCTGTCTCCGGCTTGCATCTAAATTAATTTATAAAGCATTTCAACCCAAAGATATCACAGTGCTGAACATTTAAAACACACACCATAAACCACTAGGAATAGTTAGGTTTTCTGGCGGTTCTTAAACTTAGATGGCGAGTCTGCCTTAGTTCAGGAAAAAGATAATTCTAGCTTCAGTCTAACCGCTGAGCAAGTTTGAGCTTTGCCTCTTGAGTCGTTCGACACAGCCTTTCACTCACTGCCAGTTTGGCCGCTGTACCTCTCAAATCTTTGGTCAGTACATGCCAAGTACGTTTACTGGTCCAATGCACCAGACCCCACATATGTAAAAAGTGATGCCTAAGGGTGGGGCATCAGAATTGGGCTCTTGCCTTTACTGACAACCAGTGTAGAGAGCATAGGAGTGGGGACTGTAGGTTTCTGCAGTGGTACTGGCTGTATGATTATATACCTTCTATGATATGCATGGTATTACAGCAGGAACACTGCTAAGCATGAGCCACCAAAATGAAGCAGTTCTCTGATGACTGCTCTGGAAATAGGTGTATGTAATGAAGTCACTGTCTGAATCCTCGGGGCGCTTGCTCAGAGGATTCCGAAGATTGGCAGTTGGTTCATGATCGTCATTGGATGGGGTGATAATAATAAACTCAGCTCAAACTTACCTGCTCGATGTGTCTTCTGTTAACGACATCCCAAATTGGACGACGAGGATGGGATGCTGTTCCGGCGTCTGGGGTGCACCCCAACAAGACGTTATCCAGGTCCCTGAAGTTGTCTGCCAAAGCTGAGTCTTCGAGTTAAAAGTGAGGTGTTGTCGAGCCAGGGATTGTGTCAGAGAAATAACGGCGGAGTCTACAAATGAAGGCGAGCTGTTGGGCCAAAGATCGGCGGAGTCTACAAGTAAAGGCGAGCTGTTGGGTCAAGGATCGGTGTCAGAGTTTGCCTTAAAATTGTTTGTGATGCGAGTAGCAAAGGTTTAGGTGCTTTATTAATTCAGAATAGAAACGGGAAAGAGAATCTAATTGCTTGTATCTCAAGAACTCTTAGGGATGCTAGATGAAAGAATTAGAAGTCAATTTCTACTTCGTTGCAACAGTAACAAAATAAGAGAGGAACTTCGGATGAAAGATGACCCTCTTGAAGAGGTAATCATTGTTGTGAAGCAAGTAGAACACATGTTGAAATGTGTAAGTGAGCTTAAAGTAGAGAAAGAAACTGATATATCCAATTCTAAGGAGAAGGAGAACACTGATGAAGTTCAAGTACTTAGACCTAATGCAGTTAAAAGCAAGGGTGAAAGTAGTGTGAAGCATACTGTTGAAGTAAAAGGGTCCAAGAGTAAAAAAAATAGTCTCTATGTCACATGTTTCAGATGTGGTTACAGTGGTCATAGGGCCAATGACAAATACTGTCCTGCTTTGTCGCGAGAGGACACTTTAGCAAATGTTGTAGGAATCGGAATAGGAAGGGTTTTAAAGGCAGTGGAAAAGAATCTTGTAATGAGATATTATTACAAGTCACTCAGCAAGGGAATGTTTTTCCTTCTGAGATGGTCAGCATTGTTGGGAAGGAGATCATGATGAAATTTGATTCTTGCTCTCGAATCACTATCATCTCGAAACATACGCTAGTAAACTTGTTTCCGGGTGATAAGTCTCTTCATGAAATGGATATTCAACCTGGTGGGTATGGAGCGAGCAAGATTGACATGTTGGGTTATTTTACTGCAACAATTGGTGTTTGTGGGAAGGTTACATCTGGAAAGATTTATGTATCCTGCAAAGGTGATGATCTTTTGGGTTGGTCTCACCAAAAGGAGTAAGGTGTCAGTTTACAGCCAAACACATAACACTCTGGCGTCGCTTCATTGACGATATCCTAATCTTCTGGAGTGGTGACCATACGTCATGTATGTCGTTCTGCACCTGGATCAATGGACAGAACCCCTATCTCAAGTTCACGGGGACGATCTCTGATACTTCCATCCCTTTCCTAGATCTCAGGATCAATCTAGAGGCTACGGGTGTAAACACCACACTCTATCGCAAGAATACTGATAAAAACAGCCTACTTTTGTATAACAGCTATCACCCTAAAGCCCTAAGCGATAATCTCCCCTTTGGTCAATTTTTGAGAGTCCGCAGAAATTGTACCACCAACACCGACTTTAAACAGGAAGCGTCCATCCTACAGCACAAACTGAGGGATAGGGGATATCCTACCAAATTGATAAGAAACTCCTACAAAAGGGCATTAAACAACCCCAGAGAAACACTACTGGAAACTAGAAAGAAAGAACCTGAGGATGTGATTACTTGTGTGACCACATTCACAAAGAACTCTGTCTTTATAAAAAAGACTATCAACAGGCATTGGAACATCATTAACTCTGGGGGGTTGAATTTTTCTCGCCCTAGATTTGAATTCAAACGCACCCCTAATCTGAAAGATGCCCTGGTCCACACAAGACCAAAAAAACAAAACTCAAACACCCAAAGCACCCTTTGGAATCTCCCCCCTGTGAAAGGTCATTTCCCGTGTGGTGGCTGTACTGTCTGTCCCCAAACCAGTGTCACCAAAGAGATCCAACTATCTGACACATTCACGTGGCGTCTACTAAAACATACTAATTGTAATAGCGCCAAATGCATCTACCTCCTCACCTGTCCTTGTAACCAACAGTACATTGGCATGACTATGAGGCAGATAAAAGTACGTATTCAAGAGCATAAAAGTAACATAAGATGCCAAAAGATCAACACCAGACTGTATCAACACTACACACAAATGGGACATACAGCCGAGAGTATCCGCTGGCTGGTTCTAGAATGTCACCCCGGCATCACAAAAGAAAACTTGTTCAGGATTGAACAAAGGTGGGTACATCACCTCAAACTGGATACCCTGGGTCTGAATGATGCTGTACCTTGGTCCTCTATTCAAAACTAGGCGATCACCCCTCTCCCAGATTAAATGCGGTGACCTTGATTAATCCCAATTATTGCGATCTGACCATACATCCATCTCTGTCAATTCACTGACATACCCACTAGCGCTGTTACTTGTCTCCAATGACCTGAATAGGATCTCCTTACTACGATCTAGGAGCCTTCCCCGGGTCATACAATGCACCGGCACTTCACACTATTGATCCCGCCCATGCCAGGCGTTCCCGGTCATTTCATTAACCTACCTACTAGCGCTATACTTGGCTCTAGCGACCTGCTATCCACCTGCCCACACAGACCTACGAGTCCTCCACTGGCCGTGCAATGCTCCGGCACTTCACACTCTCGGTCCCACCCATGCTAGGTGACTAAGCAAGACCGGACCCCACCGATTACATGACCAATAGCCACTAAGCTGCACTCTTCCTAGACCACCATCGAGACTAGTTGTATGACACCTAGCTATTAAAACACGTAGTCATATGATTACTAACCACCGAGTCTAGGTCTATAAATATTCCCAACAAGGGTTCCATTAATGTGAGCCTATCAAGAACAGCGGGTTAAACCACCTCGTAGACTCACCTAAGATGGCCGACACCCACACCCTCAAATCCCTAGAGGACTGGAATTACTCCAGTAGCGAGCGACTCTAGTTGCGAGCCTCGACGCATGAGCTGGACCCCGGGGCTCGAGCAACTCCGGTTACCAGCCTTTGCGCACGCGCGAGACCTGATCGCGCGACCACACCCACGATTGGCACCGGCGGAGATTGGATACGCCGGGTACAAGTAGGAAGCCACAATGGCGGCCTCACTACCAGTCGCTCTGATTGCCACACGGATCACACGTGGGGGTAGGTGTGCCGGCAGAGACCGCGCGCCATTGGGGTAAGTCTTCTCCCGGTCTTTGGTTTTGCTGTCCCTATGGGTGGAGCGCTTAATTGTTTGCTCGTGTTTCACTGGGGGGTTTGGCGGCTGGGGCACTGTGCCCAGTAATGAATGTGGTAGCCTGGAGCACTTGTACGTCTCTGTTGAGCGGACTCCATGCCCTTATATTCCCTTGTGCAGTGTCGAGCGGACGTGTGGGCGCGGACTTGGCGTCCCCTCGGGTCTCTCACGTCTCCACGTTGTGCTGACGTTGGGGGCCTGGGGTGGCGGCGGGGCTCGTGCTCTCGCCTTTCCCGACTCGGGACACACCGGGGGATGGGGAATGCTTTCTGACTCATTACTGAGGGCATACCTTCGTCACGGTTGCTGCTTTTGGGACTTGGCGCAGGGCACCGGTGGCGATACTTACCGGTTTGGCCTGACTATTAATGCTCAGTTCTAACAACCCACTACAGACCTTTATGGATTGTCATCACTTGTCCCTCCCTTATTACTCAACAAAACCGCCCATGTTATTCTAGGTCCTCGACTCTACTGTGCAGGTCCCACAGGAGCAGACTGCGGTTTACCTTAGGGATACAATTAAGGTAAGCGTTTCTCAGTCCAATCTTCATGTTGGTTTTTAAATGGTTTAATGTTTTGTGACTCCTCTGGGTCTTTAATACTAATCTGTGAGTGTGTTTCCAATGTATAGGGAAAACTACCTGGGTTGTTAAGGAGGCTCGTGTTTACAAGCTCTCCTATTTTGTTTTTCTCCCACTTCCTAGGTAGCACCATTTGAGGCAGGACCAGTTGGCCTGTCCATCAAAAAACCAACATCACTCAAGGTTGTATAATAGGCTTTTTCACTGTGTAGTACGATAACACTAAGGTCCTGAAGAATTGCTAGAGTAAGCAAGAAACATGTTGACCTAAACAGAGGGTTGCAGATACTCACGCCACCGACCTTCATAGCGTCTATCTCCCCTCCCACTGTTTTAACCAAGGGAGTCAGCCACGTTAATAAAAATCCTTGTGGACTAGCTTACCCTTTTTTAAAATCACCACCACTTAATCACGACTACACTATTTTTCCTGCCCTCTCACACGCATGCACCATATGGCTGGAACAGAAGATCTCCGCTAAAGAGCCCCTTCGCGGTGGGTGCCCGTCAGACATTGCAGTGCCAGTCTGACGAGGAGCAGGACCCATATGATGAAGTATGACACCTAGCTTGCTGGGTGTGTGAGGGTTCTAGTTCCCAAGAGGGAATTTTCCCTCTCTCTCTTTGCTCCTTTCTTTTCTTTCCCTATACTCTCACTCACCTCCATTCTAGTCCTACCTGGGGAACTTTGTACTACTATTTGTTACTGCCAAAAATCCACAGGTACAGGTTGATCATATTGACACAGTGATAATAAGTTTGTCAAAGAATTTAGTGGTTTGTTTCAAAACAAACTTGGGAAGCTTATTGGTTACAAACACAAATTTAGACTCAGAGATCATGCCGTCCCTGTGGTAGCCAAAGTAAGCAAGATCCCTATTCATCTTCAAACTGCAGTTGTAAATTAACTTAAGTTAATAGACTGTGGAGTTATTGAAGAAGTTGAAGCTACAAACTGGTTAGCTCCTATTGTCGTCGCGCGCAAAGGGAATGGTGACATTCGTCTTTGTGTGGATCTGAGGGCGCTAAACAAAGAGGTGGTGGTCGACGGATTCTCGGATGCCAAGGTTTCCAGCACGCTAGATCTGATGTCAGCGTATCATCAGATTGAACTACATGAAAGTTCACAGTATTTGACAGCCTTCACGACTCCTTTTGGCATTTTTCGCTTTAACAGAATGCCTTTTGGTTTAATTTCTGCGGCTGCAGTTTTTCAGAGAGCAATGACCATAATTCTGAAAGGTCAGCCTGGAGTGAAATGTTACCAGGATGACATTATCATTTATGCGTCAAACAACATAGAGCATGACATACATGTTCGTCAAGTTTTACAAAGACTTCAGGACGCAGGTCTTACTGTCAAAGCTGAAAAATGCAGATTTGAAGTCAATGAAGTAAGTTATTTAGGTTGTGAAATTACTGCTTCTGGGATCCAGCCCAAGAAAGAGTTGGTTGATACAATCAAAACATTGAAAGAACCTACAACAAAAGAGGAACTCATCTTTTTTGGGAATGGTAGAATACTATAGTCAATTCATAAAGGACTTTGCAAGTAAAACGTATCACATGAGGAAACTGTTAAAGAAAGACACAGAATTTGTATGGGGTGTAGAATGTAATCAAGAATGTATTAATGTGAAACAAGACTTAAATGATGCTCCCTCTCTAAAATCTTTTCAAGTGTCTTCTGACACTAAAATTGTTTGTGATGCGAGTAGCAAAGGTTTAGGTGCTTTATTAATTCAGAATAGAAACGGGAAAGAGAATCTAATTGCTTGTATCTCAAGAACTCTTAGGGATGCAGAATGCAATTATTCTGCAATAGAACGTGAATCATTGGCTGTTTTCTGGTCCATCATGAGATTCAAGCAATTCCTCTGGGGTATCAAATTTTGTGTACAAACTGACCATAAATGGAGGTATTTAACAAGAAAGGTCTTGACTCTATTTCGTCACATATAAGAAGATGGGTTGTGGCTCTATAGGATTTTTCATTCACTGTTAAATATATTCGTGGTGCAGGCAACTTTTCAGCGGATTGTCTATCCAGACTTGTTGATTTAGACTATGTTCAGTCGGATTACTGTGATGATCTGGATTTAGAAGAGGAAGTGAGTGTGTGTGAAGTGACTGAGGGATCTATTAGTGAAAGATAATAGTTGGAGGAGCTGATCAAGGATACCCCTTTAGTCAAGATTAGAGACATCGTTGCCTCTGGTACAATGTGTGGTTCACAATTTAAGGAATTTTCTGGATGTTGGGAAAAGATCTGGGATGAACTTGCTGTTGATAGCGGTTTTCTGTTGAGGGAGACGAGTTTAATTCCTCCTGAAAATTTGAGAAGGAACATTTTAAGTTTAGCCCATGAAGGACACATGGGCATTGTTAAGACTAAAGGAAGACTTAGGAGAGATTTTTGGTAGCCTACACTTGATTACAAAGTAGAGTGTTTGATTAGAGATTGTGTGGAGTGTTCTGTTTCTGATAAGGGGCTCAAAACTAGTCAAAATCCCATGGTTTGCAGAACTTTACCCAAATATCCTTGGGAAGAAATTGCAATGGATATTTTAGGACCCATAAGGGGTGAGCATGCCACACCTTATGTCATCGTGCTCATGGACATGTATTCCAGGTGGGTTGAAGTCTCGTGTGTGAAGGACATCTCTTCTTCAGCAATCATCAGGTTTCTGGAGAGTATATTTGTTAGAGAAAGTTTTCCCAGATATCTACTCACTGATAATGGCGTACAGTTCTGTTCTCAGGAAACAGAAGTGTTTTTGAAGAAATGTGGAATTGTTCACAAAAAATCAGCTCTGTATCATGATCAGACCAATGGTGCTATTGAAAGAGTTATCAAAACTTTAAAGGAGGGTATTCAATTAGCCAGAGCGAATGGACTAGACTAGAAAAAAGAGTTGTCCAAAAGACTTCAGGGTTATAGATTCTCTCCCCATAGCTCTACAGGGAAAATGCCTTTTTAATTATTCAAAGGTAGATCACATTCTACGTGTGTGTGTCCTGGGTGAAGTGGAGTAAGGGTTGTATAGATAATTCTCCTGGTTTGTGGAGAGTGAGCGAGATAGCATCTCAATACAAAAGAAAAGAGGACTATGATTCTCTTAAGTGTGTGAGAGCGGTGGAAGTTGATGTGGGTGATTTTGTGAATATCAGCACTCCTAAACGGTGTGCGGATTGGTCTAGGTTCACCAAAGAGTTACAAGTGATCAAATGGTTTCAATGCTGTTAAGACTCACGATGGTCGCATATGGTACAAAAGTAGAGTTTCTGTTACACGTAGGATAACTAACCCTATCTCCTTTTCCAGGTCAAGACCAATCTCAATTGCAAGTGATTCTTCTGTTCCAGAGTTACATGGTTCTTCTGGAAGAGTTTCACCTGCACATAGACGTAGTGTTAGGTCTCCATTCTCCCTCCAGCACTCATCAAATCCCAGGCTTCAGCCAGTACACAGACCCCTACATTTGACTGACTGCGTTTGGCTTGAACTCTGCAGCGCTCAGCTGCCTGTTGGCTGGGCTTGTGCTACATGAATACCATGTGAATACAAGGAACTCTAGAAGGTGTGGACCTTAGCACTGCACTTGTTAGAGATGCTTCCTGTAAGCTCTGAGGGTCTTCCAAGGAGGAATGAACCCCGTTGTCTGCCAGAGAAGGACCTGAGCGAGAAGGGGCGGCTATTACTGCTCTTTGTAGAGGCTCAGATCTGGAAGCCTCACCTTTTAGCAGGTGGAAAGAGAAATCAGACAAGAATGTAGTCCCTGATTAGTTCTCATCGTCAAATGAAAATTATGCAATAAATAAATGAAATCACCAGTACACATCACCAGACGGACAGGCGTTCCCCAAAGATGACTAGCCACAAGTCAGCTGATGAATAGCTGTTAATTTTGGCAGTGGTGGGGTTGTAGCTGGATCTATAGGATCATGCTAAAAAGGGGTTAGAGACGTTTTTACTCGAGTCGCCCAGGGGGAGGCTGTGTGCTGCTGTTCCTCACCTTCCATAGGATCTGGGCCTGCCTTAAGCTGCACCTAGAAGCCTGAAAGGTACTTAGGGGCATATTATCAAGAACAGAGTTAAAATTATCGCTGCTTTAGTGGCAGGAAACTGCCGCTAAAGCGGTGATAATGGGCTTGATAATATGCCCTTGTGAATTCCAATAGAAGCCCAGGTTCCCACCAGAAAATGGGCTTCTATGGGAATTCACAAGGGCATATTATCAAGCCGATTATCACTGCTTTAGCAGCAGTTTCCTTCCGCTAAAGTGGCGATCATTTTAACGCCGTTCTTGATAATATGCCCTTCAGTGAGGAGAGGACCTTGGTTTAATTTCTGTGAACCTTTCGCTGCAGCATTTGTTTCAGCGTGAAGCCTAGTAGTACCCTACCTTCCGATCTTTCCGATGCTACCTCTTGCCCATAGGTTGTATCCTGCTGCGGATGTTCAGAGAGACCTTCCTAGTTGCTCTCACAAGCACCAGGGAGGGCCCCGTTTTCATCACCCAGAGGCAGAGGATGGTATGCCATCTGCCGCAGGAAGGATCCTACACCCACTGACTGTATCTGCAGGATCATTGCTCGGTGGACTGCTTTGTTTGAAGGGGTTGTTGCAGCCAGACCGCCCTTGGTGCGTCCCACCGTTGGCTTAGCAGCGAGGGTTTAGGCAGGTACCACCGTCCCACTACCACAGCGCTGCTGTTCCATAAATTCATGGGTCTCAAGTCACAGAGTCTGCTCGCCACCACAATCAGACAGCATGGACTTCTACTCAACTGCATCCACCACGATTGCATGTGTGGGAAGCCGTGCCCACCTGGTCTGGGTCAGGGGCTGTATCCAGGGTTCAGACCTACACAGGAACAGAACATAGCTATTGTTTCTTTATTTATTGATACCAAGCAGTGCTGGGTTTCGAATATACAGTACATTTCCTCCGGAACATACAAACTAATATATATATTTTTTTGATTGATACAAAGTACGGCTGGATATGAAATAGACATTACATTGCCACCAGAATATACAAATTAATATTTGTTTTAATTTTTTGATACAAAACAATGCTGGATATCAAATATACAGTACATTTCCACCAGAATGTACAAATGTATACTTCTTAGTTGTTGTCCAACTCATTTCCCTCAAGTTTCGTTTTCCCCTGGATTACCTATTGTTGATACATAATGCTTATGGTATTGTGTATATGTCAGGATTGTGAATCTCTCTTGCCAGCAGCAGGTGCGCTGTTTGTCGCTTTACAAGCACTGAACCCCGAGGTGAAGCACAGGCAGCCAATTACAAGGGTGGAGAACCCCGTATAATGCATCGACATATCAAGGGTGCCATAAAAACATGCACACTCTGGATATCATGATCGCCTCATACCTATGGAACCCAGGGGCATAGCTTCATGGGGGGTGCTAGGGGTGTTACACCCTCCCTAATAAATGTATATCCTGATAAATATTTGGGTACAGTCCTTTCAGTCAGATATGGTGAGGTGTCTGTCGGGTTTCACCAGGAATTTTACATACACTTAGACAAAAATGCGCACACACACTCTCTCCCCTCCTTTTTAAAGTTCCTCAAAAATCTTGGTTATTCTAAAAAATATTGTGTTTTCTCTCACTTAGTGCCCAAACAATCTGCATTACTCTCTTTTTCCACTGCCCCTTAGCCTCCTCTCATGTACCCTGCGTATCTTGAACATTACATGCCAACGTTAATGTTGGAAAATCTGAAGCTCATACCCCCCCAAAACTTACTGACCAAGCTACGCCCCTGATGGGCCCCAGTGCCCATTGGCATACTGCATTAGAGACAGTGATCCCTGGTACAATTTCACAGGGAGGAGCTTAGACAAAGCTGTTCTTTCCAATCCAGATTCGTGTTGCCCTACGGCTATTGGCTCAGTCACCTCCAGCGAGGACGGAGATGGAAATCCCCTGATTTATTCTAATCTCCACCAAGTAGCCCCAGCCACCCACTAAATCTATATATAATGCTTTCTTATGGTATGTATTGTCTCTCAGTATGTAAAATGTCATCTCTTGCCATGTTCTATGCTCCACTACCTCTTGAGCTCCATTCATCATAGGCAAAGCCAATAAGTTTGGCGGCGGCTGACAGCCTTCTGGCAATTCTTCTTTCATTTAGTCATGGTTTTTGCAAATCGTTACTGTTTAGAAATATAGCTGGCCCTCATCAATCTAAAAAAGAAATTGATACAGGCAAAAATGTTTTGGGGTCTCCAAAAACCCATTACCGTAGTACTTTCTAGCACTGAAGGGAGCTACTTTGTGTGTGGATGTGTTCCTTGTGAAAGGTCGGCATGCCATACCTCATAGTGAAGTCAAGCAATGGTTGAAGTGGGCTGATACACTGCCCGTTAATGCATGCTAGAGTAGGTGGAAGAAAAAACGTAATGACACCAACCACAGACTAATGGATGAAGTCTGGCTGAAACCCCTATTAGTAACTATGTTATACACATAATATTATTAAAAAAGCGATAGGTCTAGGCTAATACAGACCAAAAAAAGTCTGGTATTGGCTGCAAGCATCTCGCCTTTGAGAAGAAAGAAGGAAGGGAACAAGGCACGAAAGATAGAAAGCGAGAGACAAGACGAGAGAAGTAAAGAAAGAAAGAAGAAAAGGAAAGAAAGAAAGTGAGGGTCGGAAAAGTCCTCTGCATGGTAATGGACATGAAGCCCTAAACTGAGTGGCCAACTGTACTGGTATCTGGATCCCTAGTGCTGATTTTTGTTGTTATAGGCAAACAAGTGGTAGAGTACATGGAGGATGTATTGCTATGCAATGCATGTATGGTAAATGGATGTATGACGGTACGACGCGGGCTATTACCACGTGTACCATTACAACCCGTGTTTTACAACGCAAGTCGTTAGCACGACTTGCGCTGTAGTGTGCGGACTTAGGAATAGTTTAATTTACTATTCCAACACCAGTCCCCCTGGATAGTAGGGAAGGTGTTGGAATAGTAAATTAACTATTCCTTGTCCTTGAGCGCCCTCCAGCGCAAGTCGTGGTTACGACTTGCGTTGTAAGAGACACGTCGTAATGATAGCGCGGGGTAACATCCGCGTCGTAAAGGATGTTCCCCATGGTAAATGCATGTGTGCGATGTATGTGTGCCTATGATTGGTAAAGTATATGCTAGATACAGTGCATTTGTGTAAACTGTATGTGTTTGATGTATGTGTGCCTATGAGTGGTACACTACATGAAAATACCGTGCTGTGCAGTGTGTGTAGGTTGTTTTACATGCACTGGGATTATGTGTGCTTGTGGATGGTACAAAACATGGAGGGCCCTGGGTTTCATTTTGAGAGACCCAGATATACATGGTGAAACATGGAGAGGAGGTAGAGAAATGCCCCAGACAGATTTGTGTATTTCTTCAATTCTGTGAGCTGGGTGGGACACACACTAGAAAGGGAGAGCCAGGCTCCTCCAGCACACATTTATTGGTGATCTTTGATTCAGTGAGAGGTCACAAGGAAGGGGCCTGGGCACATCTCAGGAAAGAGATGGGGCTGATAAGAGAATCATAAATAGTAGGGCTAGGGACCCGTGGCTAACCTTTTGATGCACATATCACTGTGGATGACATCCAGGTATCAACTCTGATCACCCCCATGGTCTGTGTTGTGGGACTATCCGCTTTGGACTTCCTCCTCCTGTGACAGACTGCTTTTCAAGAAGAAAAGAATAAACAGGAGTGGACACTTCAAAAGAAGCAGATCCACAACATAAAACTTCAAAGACACAGACCCTAAATCACATTTGGTGCCTCGAAATGGACTATAAGAAGGGGAGTTAGAGAACCCAAAAATTGTCATCTGCTAAGCAGCCAGATAGGCTGTTTGAGGAGGGAAACTTCCGAAAGACTTTTGCCTGTGACCAAGACTGGGGACCAAAGCCTGCTAGTCTCTGCTTTAGAGAGGACATCACCCAGTGAAACCAAGACCACCTAGTCTGGAGCACCAGCGCTTGCCAAGAGCAGTTTGCCCTTTGAGGAAGTGGAGAGAGCAATGTCGAGTGGGGAGCCCTGTCGAGTAGACTCCCTCTGCGAGGTGTGAAGAAACAACTGCGGCACCGATCGGGTCATGGCCAGTGTGCAGGGCAGAGTCGGAGATCCCTGTATACCACCGAGGGCCGCTGTGAAGTTAGCCATGTGTCCCACTGCACAGATCGGGCTAGAGCCCATGCGAAGTATTGAGTCAGTAACCCCATATGCCAGAAGGGGCCACTGTGAAAAAGACTGCTGTGTCGTAATGGCTGTAGCATTGTGCTTTAGCAAGCAGCACCCCTGTATGTCAGGAGGGGCTGCCGCATAAGACTTTACCGTGCCAATCGGGCTTGATCCTGTGTACTGTTAGATAAGGTGACCCTGTATGCCAGAGGGGGTCACCGGGAGCATCAAGAACCGTGACCTACTCTGCACACGCCTCCCAGCGAAGTGCCCATGCTGTGGGAACACCTGTGCACCATCAAACTGGTGAGGGACCTGCAACAGGATCATTGCAACCACCCTCACCGGGAGACAAATCGGACATGTACCCCGCAGGAAGAGCCGTAGAGAAGCTCTGGTCTCTTTGGGAGCGGGACCGCGAGCTATGTGCTGCCACTTGCGGCAGACTCACCTGAACTCAACTACATCTATTTCGAGTGCTGACTGACGGGGCCCACTCAGGACCTTCAGACGCTTCAAGCCTTCCTGTGCAGGTAAGACTGATTTTGAACCTGTCGGCCCCTCTGTGCAATTTGCTGCTAGTTAGCACTGTAGTGCTGGAACACTATTGACTTTAATTTAGAGTCGAAAAGCACTCTTGAGACTTGGAACACTAGTGGGTCATACCTTGGATGTTACCAGTAGAAATGGGGTGGTACAGAGAAACATTAGAGGCCCGACCTTATGCGGGGGAATGTGTAATTATTTGTGAATGTCGTAATTCTCATTTGTGTTGGTAGAAAATAAAACACGTCTCTTTTATAATAAATATAAGAATTTGGCTGGACAATGAATTATTGCTGCTGCTGCATGCATTTGGAGCTGTGAGCCTTTGCTCACTCCCGTGTATCCACACCTCACCCCCTACTCCCTGTTGGAGACTGCTCCGACCACAAATACCCTGAGAGTCAAGTGCGGAAGGCGCACTTGGTCCAGTGGCTGTCTGAAAGGGGCTCTGACAAAAATAAGGAAGGAAAGAAATAACGGAAGAACAAAAGAAGGCAAAAGAAAGAAGGAAAACCAAGAAGGACAGAAAGAAAGAATGAACAAAGAAAAGAATAAAGGAAAGAAAATGGAAAGAAGGAAAGAAAAAAGAAAGAAGAAAACAAGAAAAAGGCAAGAAAGAACAAAGGAAAAAAATTAAGAAAGAAAAAAAGGAAAAGAATGAGAAGGGGAGAAGGAAAATGACAAAAAGAAAGAGAAAAAGAAAAAAGTAATGAAAGAAGGCAAGAAAGAAGGAAAGAGAAAAAAAGAAATAAGACTAAGAAAGAAAGAAAAAAGAAAAACGATGATAACTTAATACAGAACAGTTTTCGAATGTACATAATCTGATCCGATATGCTTTGAAATAGGAGAAGTCAGATTAGCAAAACACTTCAAAAGGAATTTACAACAGCAATGGATGGAATGTGCATCAGAAGCCTCCTGCTTCAGAATGCAGCACTCATAGAAAGAGTAAGTAATTGGAAGAAATAAAGATAATTCTCCTCAGTTTGCCTCATCTGGCAAAGTGAAGCATTTTGACACATTCCCAATTTTACCACTGATGGGAAATCTGGGAGTGCGCCAACATTCATGTGTGGATGTGTGGGAACACCAACGCTCCACCTGTGGAACTTCTTTCTAGGGCAGAGTAACGCAATGCAGCAAATTGCATTGCGTTATTCTAAATTTAGTAAGCCACACAAGGCCATGCAAGATGGCCTTGCATGGCTTGATAAATCAAATTTAGGAGTTGCATCACTGTTGTGCTCCGTTGTGGGGTATAAAGTAAAAACAAAAATACTGGCACTGAACGGCGCTAGCTTGTGTGCAGATGTGCACCTTGGGAAAGAATAAAATGCAGTCACTCAAAGTGAAGTTAACCAGAGGCTTGAGTAGGCTGACCCACTGTGCCATACTGTGCCATGCTGTATGCTATAATGGGCAATGGGCAGAAACAAATGTGAATGACACAACAAAAGTTCAATGGATGAAAAGAGGTGGCTGAAAGTATTTTATACATATTTTATTTTCCCGACAGTTAAAATGCTTCAGCAGAAGTGTAAGGCAGGGAGTCTCCTGTGCTGTGAAACCGAGGGGGTACAGGCAGATAAACAGGCCTTCTTTCCAGGGTGCCTGCTTTCCTGAAAGTAAATGTGCACAACTGGTTAATCTGCAAATGTAAAGGGTGCTTCGAAGTCATGTATTGGCTTTAATTGATTGAATCACTTGAAACTTCCTGATAACCCCGATGTATTCTTCTGAGTGGTATTGCAAGGGAGTCACCTGCTGAGCTGTGAAGTGTGTGCTTTTAAATGACAATTATTAAAAAATGTGTGCAACTACAGTCTGATATTACTAAACTCTGTATTTTGAAAGCACTTTTTTTATCTTAAACCTTTTTGTGCATTTTAAAGCAGCTGATCTTATACTGTGTGTAATGCAAGTTTAATATAATGACTTACATATTGCAAGTGCTTTCTATCACAGACTTGGTCCTCGCAGCACTAAACAACATACACAAGTCACTATTCTCCATTGCACTACCCAGGATTCAATTCTGTGGCTCCCTGGTTACAGACACAAATCACTGCAGTGCATTATCTAATAATGGTTTTATAATGTACAATAGTGTATTTCCCACTGATTTCATTATCTTACATTTATTTTTCATTTTTCATTTAAACTGTGCATTATTTTATATGTAGGTGATGGTGAGGGACCGAAAAAAGTTACAGAATATTTTGTTTTTTAGCCATGCCTTTGACTACACCCCCACACTCAGTCACCACGCCCACATTGCGCGCAGCATCACAGTTCCCACACTTTTTTTTAATGCACTTCGGCCACTGAGTTAAAGTGACAGGAAGTCCACAGGGCGAGCCCTGCCCTTATTTCTACAATGTGTACTTCGTGTGATTACTTGTACCATCAGGAAATGAGTTACCGATGACTACACGACCACGGAGGCTTGTATGTGGGTCAGAAGGTGGCACACAGCGAACTGGCACTAATGACAAACTATGACTCACACCTATTACCTTAACAGGATGAAGAGCAAAAGGGAAAGGGGAAAATGCATTGTACTTCGCAGTGAATTACATATTGTGGTTATAATGCTGCCCAGGTACCAGAAAGACGAATTAAGGCCTTATTTAGAGTGTGGTGGGCAACATGCTCTGCTTAATTCAGATACTCTGTCCATCACCACCCTCTTTATGAATCGTTTTGGCCACCACAAGTGTGGAAGGGTATGCTCAGATGTGAGTCCCTTGCTCACTGCACCATCAGGATTCAAGCAAGCCGGGCCGAAGACGGCTGTAATGCCAGAAACCGGTCCCCGGAAGCTTGTTTCCTTTCCAGTAAAGAATTGGCTTGGTAGTTTGGTCTGCCCTGTTCCCATGATGCACTGGGCCAGGGTCAGACTAATTTGCATGTAGCCAGGTTCTGAGCTGGGATGGTGCAGTGAGCTAAAAAACGGTGATGGATCAAGCCCTGATCTTTTGACTGGGTAGGAGTGTTCTGCTTAATTCAGATACTCTGTCCATCACCACCCCCTTTATGAATCGTTTTGGCCACCACAAGTGTGGAAGGGTATGCTCAGATGTGAGTCCCTTGCTCACTGCACCATCAGGATTCAAGCAAGCCGGGCCGAAGACGGCTGTAATGCCAGAAACCGGTCCCCGGAAGCTTGTTTCCTTTCCAGTAAAGAATTGGCTTGGTAGTTTGGTCTGCCCTGTTCCCATGATGCACTGGGCCAGGGTCAGACTAATTTGCATGTAGCCAGGTTCTGAGCTGGGATGGTGCAGTGAGCTAAAAAACGGTGATGGATCAAGCCCTGATCTTTTGACTGGGTAGGAGTGTTCTGCTTAATTCAGATACTCAGTCCATCACCACCCCCTTTATGAATCGTTTTGGCCACCACAAGTGTGGAAGGGTATGCTCAGATGTGAGTCCCTTGCTCACTGCACCATCAGGATTCAAGCAAGCCGGGCCGAAGACGGCTGTAATGCCAGAAACCGGTCCCCGGAAGCTTGTTTCCTTTCCAGTAAAGAATTGGCTTGGTAGTTTGGTCTGCCCTGTTCCCATGATGCACTGGGCCAGGGTCAGACTAATTTGCATGTAGCCAGGTTCTGAGCTGGGATGGTGCAGTGAGCTAAAAAATGGTGATGGATCAAGCCCTGATCTTTTGACTGGGTAGGAGTGTTCTGCTTAATTCAGATACTCAGTCCATCACCACCCCCTTTATGAATCGTTTTGGCCACCACAAGTGTGGAAGGGTATGCTCAGATGTGAGTCCCTTGCTCACTGCACCATCAGGATTCAAGCAAGCCGGGCCGAAGACGGCTGTAATGCCAGAAACCGGTCCCCGGAAGCTTGTTTCCTTTCCAGTAAAGAATTGGCTTGGTAGTTTGGTCTGCCCTGTTCCCATGATGCACTGGGCCAGGGTCAGACTAATTTGCATGTAGCCAGGTTCTGAGCTGGGATGGTGCAGTGAGCTAAAAAACGGTGATGTATCAAGCCCTGATCTTTTGACTGGGTAGGAGTGTTCTGCTTAATTCAGATACTCTGTCCATCACCACCCCCTTTATGAATCGTTTCTGCCCCAAACATGGCACATGTCCCCTCCGCTGTATACAAGCTCATTGAAGCCTACAGCACTTGTAAAATGGCGGACAGGACATCCATCACATTTTAAGGGAGCATCTCCTCGCAAACTCCAACTAATGCCGGAAGCGTCTCAAACGGATTCTGGGCAATTATCCAGCAATGGTGACTGGCATTAATGACTCTATCGTAATTAGAGCCTTCTCTTCAGTGATGGCCGAACTCATTCATAAGAAAAGCTAAACGGCAGTGTTTTCAGCAGAGGTAAACCGTGGCCACTGGCGTAACGAAAATGGAGGGGCCCTAGTGCCGAGGGGGCCCCTTGGAGCTTCAGGCCCCCCCCCCCCGCACCGCGTGGGCTGCGGGGGCCTGTGTTACGCCCCTGGCTCTGCAGGTGACTTTGTGTTCATGTCCCGCTGCACCAAGGTTCCAAGGGCTGCAGGGACGCAGGTGCGGCTTCCAGGCTGTAACCAGGCGATTACAACAGTGTGATCCTCGTAAAACCTGGAAATAATGCTATGTTGAAACAATAACAGCAACGATTTATGCCCATGAGATAGGATAAGATAGGAAAATATACAAAGCTGAAAAAAGCCAGAGCGATCTGACATTAAAGGCTTTAGACTGTCAGTATTGTAAACAGACGGATATCCGCCAATAAAAGCACCGGCAAGAATCTTCATAGTAAGAATCCGCCTCTCTCTGGTACTAAGGACGGAAGCAGCCTCCACCCCACAAAGGCAGGCAGGGCCTTCTCTCATCTTCACTCACATCTCAAGACAAGACAGTGAGAGAGACTCTTGAAGCAGGCACAAAGGCGCCTCTCTCCGAGGGGGTACAGCTGAGAAAAGACCAGTGTCAGCCGGGTTTTCCATTCGTGGGCAAAAAGAGGTATCTTAGAATGAGTCAGCCAATGGGTAGGCATTCCAAGTCTGCGGGCTCAGTGGACTAATGCGTCCACTATTGGTGTCTGTGTTCGACCTCACATTCAGGCGGGTCCACTCAGACGTTCATCCTTCTGAGGTCGATAGAATGAGTACCATTGAGTTGGGTGACAATAAACATCTGGGGCCTCATTTATGAAAAGTGACGCATCGCTGCGTCAAAACAGCGATGCATCACTTTTCATTGCGCCCTCCTTGCGACACCAATGATGCGTCATATTTACAATATGATGCATGCGCAAGGAGTTACAGATACGTCAGTATTTCTGACTTATCTGCATGGTGCAAAAGTGACGCATTGCTGGAGTGTGTCATAAAAGTGACGCAACTCCAGCAATGTGTCCTTTCACATGGGCCAAGCCCCATGTGAAAGGGCCTACGTCAGTCTTACGCCTGCTGAAAACATTCGTGGGGTTTTGGGAAGCTGGGTCTCTGCATCCCTCAGGAAGAAGTGGCTTCATGAACTCTCCATGAGACGCCCCTGTTGTTGACTGACGTGAAGAGGAGGAAGGTCTGAGGACAACTTTGGAGAAAACCAGTAGGTCCAGTTGGAGATAGACAAGGCAGAGGAAATGCCGCTGCCCGCGTCCCCCACAGGGGGACATCAGCAAGGCAGCCCCCTTAGTGCCCATTAGGCAGAGCTCCCTCTTTAGTCCCCGTAGAGGGGGAGGCTCGGGCATTTCACCAGCCCCTCCCCTGGCCGGTGCGTGCGTCCGGGGGAGGGCACGCTGGGGGCGGGCCGGGTATTTAGGCCCCTGCCGCCCAGTAGGCGTCCTCTTTGCTGGTCGTTCTGCCCTCCCTGCCGCTTCCGTCCGGCCTCTGCTCCGGTCATCCTGCGCCTGCCTGCCTCGCTGCACGGCTCTCTTTGACCTTGGCGAGTCCTAGATCGAGCCCCCTTCATGCCCGCTCCCCCCATTATGGGGGTTGCAGCTGGGCCGGGCGACCCGCTTAGCGCGGGCCGCTGAGGCTGGTGGTAGGCAGGCCGGGTGTCCTATCGTTCTCTCGAGCCCGCTCCCCCCATATGGGGTTGCTGCCGGACCGGCAGCCCGCTTTGCTGCGGGCTGCTGAGGCGTGTTACAAGCGGGGGGGGTCCCTGTCATCGACGGCAGCCCCCTCCAGAGCTGTGGTGGAGTTACAGGGCGATCTGGAGGCAGACTGGTACAGTAAGGGTACCTCTGCGGCAGACTGGTACAGTAAGGGTACCTCTGCCTGGCACAGTAAGGGTGCCTGAGCCAAAGACCTGGAACCGCAGGGAGGTTCCGGGGAACCGCAACGGCGCCCCGTCAGTCCTTCGGGCGGTTGGGGGGCCTGACCAATCGGGGGTGTGCCATACTACGCTCCGCCCGGAAAGGGGCGGGAGTAGAATGCATGATCACGTGATCCAGAAGGGGATCTACAAAGGTGCTGCACTGTCCGGGCGTCGACCCACTGTGCCGGCTGGCTCATAAGGCGGGCAGGGCAACGAGGGGCTGCCTGCTGTGGATCGCCCGTAAGATAACCCACAGATAACGGCATACTTTTGTGTATGAAAATAAACCTGCAGCAGTTCTTTACCCATAACAATGTGTCCAGTGTAATCTTTATATGGGCAAGTGTATAAAATGAAAGGGAGGGGCGGATGGCGGTGTGGGAACTATGCTGAAAAGTCTGGAATGGAACGGTGCGGGACGGACTCATGGATTTTTCACCACCCACTGCAGGGTTAGCAGTGTAAACTGAGGCTTCCGTTAGTTAGCAGTATCAAGGCTACTTGAAGCTCACCACAAACAAGAGATGGAGAGGGACCCACCCCACCCCTTCGTCTTAAATCTCCATAGCTGTAAACATTCGTGGGGTTATGGGAAGCTGGGTCTCTGCATCCTTCAGGAAGAAGTGGCTTCATGAACACTCCAAGAGAAGCCACTGCTGTTGGCTGACGTGAGGAGGAGGAAGGTCTGAGGACAACTTTGGAGAAAACCAGTAGGTCCAGTTGGAGATAGACCGATGGCTGTGCTCCTAAACAGAGGGACTGAGGAGCCTGTCTGCGGCTGCCCCTGAAATCCGGAGCCTGGCACCGTAAGAGCCCCAAGAAGTTGGGGGCATTTGGAGCATCTGAACAAGAATCGTAGAACTCTTCCCTACAAGTTCTGACAGCGGCATTTATTTCCAAGAGCATCTTTGGACACACGGACACTTAAGAGTATGACTTTGTTTTTGAAGTGCAGTATTCTTCACACAAAAAAAAAAAAAATTAAATATTTTTCTGGGGGCCGAGGGTAACATTGTTTGTTTTGTGATAAAAACAAAGGAATTGTTGTTCACTGGGCCTATTCTAATAAGCTCAGCCAAAGCAGTGGTGTATATTTTTTACTAACAAGGTGCTTCAAATGTACAACGCATTCGTTTTTTTTATCAGACTTGTTTGATTGTGTGCGAATTTAGCCAGCAAGGTCTTTTTTTTTTACTAAATTGGTTTCACGCTTTATTTGTTACATTTCCTGACTTTTCAAGAAATTAATTAATATTTTCTGTATGCTCATTGACACTGGCCTGTACTGTAAACGTATGAATGAATATTTGCTGTACTACTGTAGTGAGCCTTTTGATATACAATGTGATATATTGCCAACTTGTACATTACTGCTACCTATAATGTACACACCTATCGACATATGATCAAAACCTGAAAAATAAAAGAGTTATTCAGAAAAAAAAGACTCAGTCTCCCAGGCTGCAGCTCAGCGTCCCACGATGACCTGGCTTCTTGGCGTTGGGATATCAAAGGAGCAGGCTTCTCAGCTTTGATGGCCCTGGGGCTATAACACAGAGTCAGCCAACTCACTCTTGGAGCCACCTTCTCTGTCTGGGCATCAGGGACAATGTTTCTTAAAGCTGGACACCACAGGCACAGTCCTTTCTTCGCTAGCCCAAGAAGGAGCAGGTGTAGTCCAGCCTTTGGTGTAGCACGTATTTGTTGGGTCAAGGGAATAGTAGAGCAGTCCTTCTTTGGTCCTCTTTCTAGTCCAGCTATGATCTGAGATTTGGGTGGCTAGGGTGCCACTTTTATGCCCATTTCTTGTCCAGTGGGATGTGGCGACTAACTAGCCAATGGGCTACCAGGTCCCTTCCTGCCTGATGTCACCTTCCTGAGAAGTGTGGTATCTAGCTAGTCCAGAAATACTATGGCGCCGACTCCCAACATTGCAAAACACTTCTGTTGGTGTGTCGAGCTCCCTGGCTCAACCTAGAGATGTGGCTATCTAGGGGCAACTAGCCCCCGGAAAATCTGGTTTAACAACGGCTTCCTCCTCTCTGTCCGAGATGGCAGCCTCTCTGCTAAAACAAAAGAGCAGTCCTTCTTATGTCTGACTACCATTTGCCTATCAAAAGCGGTGTCCCCCATGAAAGCTTACCTTTTTGGCTCACCCCATCTCAAAGAGGTTACATCTCTTCCTGCGGCATTCCTTTTGGGTTTCTTGTAGGGGTGGCCGGAATTGGCGGAGTTTAATTCCATGGAGTTACATTAAAATTCTGCAGGATTCATCTGATGGGTATGCACTCTAGTGTATACCCCTCAGTGCCTTTACATACTTATGTAAGGGCATTGAGGGGTATGCACTGCAGTGCATATCCCTCGGCCCTTACATGAGTGGGTAAAGTCACAAATGGGTATGCACTCCTGGGCGTCAAGAAGTATGCACTCACTCAGCACCCTTAGCATTCCCCTCAGCACCCTTACATATCTAATATGCACTGCAGTCCAAACCCCTCAGTGCCCTTACATCCTAATGTAAGGGAAGTGCTATGCCTTGCACTGCAATGCACTGCACTGCTCTGCAGTGCATACCTCGTGCCCTTACATAAGAATGTAAGGGCACCGAGAGGTATCCACAGTGCTGCAGTGCATGCTCCTCAGCTCCCTTACTACTGGGCAGTAGTGTAAACAGGGCTAGAAGGGAGAGCAGTCCCTCTGTTTAAAAACCACTGCGGAGTAAACGTAATCTGCAGTGGTTTTTAAAACATAGAGGGACTCCTCCCTCTTCCAGGCCCTGTTAAATTAAAAACCACTGCAGATTAATTCCGCTGGCAGAGTAGCAGAATTTAATCAGTAATTCCGCGTTACAAGAGTAACGTGAAATTACCAAATTCCTCTAATTGCACAAGCGGAATTAAATTCTGCGGACAGTAGCTTGTGTGCAATTGTAAACAGTCACTGGAACCTTTGGGCAACAAAGTGTGCACAAGAAACATTAAATTCAACTTGGGCAACAAGTCGAGTTTAGTACAAGGATTCTTTTGATAAATTGTATCATATTTAGTAGTCCGATTCAGAAGTTAGCTCTGCGGAGTTTTGAGTGTGTAACTCTGTACTCGTCAAAGCGACTACTAGCCTATCCATAGTAAAGACGACAATGTGGGAATTTTACTGTCAGAATATGCAAATTACCAAACACGTTCAAATGTTTACTACCATGCATCATGTGTTTAGGGATCACGAGGCCTGCCTTAGGGGTGACTTGTAAGTATTAAAAAGGAAGGTTTGGGCTGTGCCATTAATTTAAATGCAAAGTTGAGTATGCAGATTAAAAACTGCTCTGCCAGCTGACAATGGCGAGCTGGGAGACCTGCTTTGCTTTGTCACACTTGTGGTGGCACAAGTGCTGAAGTCCACAAGGTACACTTCACTTACAGGCCCTGGGTACCCCTGGTACTATACACAAGGGCTGTATAAGTAAGTTAATTTAAGCCAATTGTGGGTAAACCAATTAGACAAATATCGTTCTAAGGGTTGGAGTACTGCCGCTCTGAGTCAAAATACCAGCAGCATCAGTCCAAAAACTTGGAGGTGATCAGGGAAAAAAAGAGGCATTTCCTTACTAGAGTGTTAGTAAATCTGTGCCTTACAGTCAGCTTTGGGTCAGCCCATTGCTTTTCATTGTTTGGCTTCCTGGTCAGTCTCATTTGCTTGCTTTTTATTCCATAGTTTTCTTTTCTCTGTTTCTGTTTGTCTAGCCTTTTGTTTGACTCAAGATCCTTCTTGTTACTATCACCACCAAGAGCGAAGGTCATGTCTCATACTTTTTCACACTACTCTTGATGGAAACTGTACCCCTCAAGTGTGGGTTCAAAGACGGCGAAGTATAGAAAAGGGTTAGAACTGTCTGCACTGCCAGTTGATCCGGAGAGACATTATTGTCCAGATGCAAAGCAAACACAAGATGAAGGACGGAGCGCTGAAACTTTTCAAACTCTCATCCCAGTCACAGATCTGGGTTGAATCCATCATCGTTCTTTAGCTCACCTCGCCACCACCGCATCCTCGGACCAAGTTCAGTACAACACCCCTCTTCAGTAGGGTGTAGCTTGAATCCAGTGGCAAAGTGAGCAAGGGACCCACACATGGGCATACCCTGCCAACAAAGCAAACACAAGGAGATGATGACATAGCGCTGAAACTTTTAAGACACTCACCCTCAGTCACAGATCTAGGTTGAATCCATCATCGTTCATGGTTCTTCAACTCACTTCGCCACCCAAGCATCCTGGGACTGGGTTCGAAGTAACCCCCCTCATCAGCAGGGTGAAGCTTGAATCCAGTGGCAAAGAGAGCAAGGGACCCACAGCTGGGCATAGCCTGCCAACTCATTGTCCATATTCACACACAGCTTGCTTCACGTTTCTCGCCAGGGGAGTTGACTATTAGGGAAGCCAAACAGTACACTACATTTCTAGAAAACAGTCAAGCTGGAAAATCCAGGTTTCTGTGAGTGCCCTTACCTATAATGCAGTTCAAGGAGCAGAAATACCTAAGGTAATTTCAGCTAACAAGATTCTAATACAGTGTGGGATAAAAAAAAAAGTAGATCCCAATGTTTTGGTTTACATTTGGAACCCCCCCCCCCACTCCAAATTAGCAAAGAAAACCTATGGTATCTGCTGCCAAGGTAATTAAACTCCATAAGCCACATTTGTTTACTGTGCACAGAGCCGCCGTTGCATGGCATGGGTAAAGCGGGCAATTGCTCACTGAGCTGATCGCGACAGTTTGAATTCTCACTGTAATTATGAGCGCATAAAAAAAGATTCATGTTTAAATTGACAGCAAGGCATGCAACTTCAAAGAAAGATTAGTCTGCATTCCCATGATCCTGCCAACCTTAAATCATGAACGTCCAGGTGGTTGTTGGCTGTAAAATTAAAAAAAATGTCTGCCTTCTCTGTTGTGTTAATTAATCTCTATTTTTTCTCTCTATCTCTCTTTACCTGTCTCTATGTATGTGCACCTTCCCCCGCTGTCTCGGTCTCAGATTTCTCTACCCCACCTCTATCAGCTTCACTTTTTTCCACCACTCTCTCATGAGCTAACTTCTCTCTCTACCACGTTCTGTGTAGTGGGGTCTGCTTCTAGGGCAGCGGAGCGCCCTACTTAAAATTAGGGCAAGAATACATATAATTTCCACTGCAGACACAGATGGAAAAGAGGAAATGAAAATAATATTAGAGAGATACATGTTGAAAAGTTGTGCTTTATATTAAGTACGGAAGAGTAAGAGATTTTGGTTCAGTCTAATATGATCAGGGATAGAATTCCAAAGCCTAAGGGCTAATCAGGAGTAATCTTGTTTGGATGATTTTGCTCTTTTTGATACTGGAATTTCCAGAATTAGTCGTCTTTTTCCTGGTATTTCTGGGTGCCTCAAGTGAGTTGAAGTTTGTCATTCAGATATAAAGGTTAGCCTGTGTACAATGCTCCATGGGTTAAGTAGCCTTGTCAATTCTCACTTCCAGGGATAACCAATCGAGGTGTCTTAGAATGGGTGTGAAGTGGTCTGATGATGTTTTGATCAAATCTGCACATTTGAATTTAAGGATCACAGATACACTTGCCTACAACAAGTGGCTGGCGAGGGATAAATCACACTGCACCAGCATATGTACAAAGAGTTAAAAAAACCTACCACTCTCCTCACACCCCTTTAATTTCACCAGCATTGATAAAGGTCCCAACAAAGTAAGGCCCTGGAGTCATGGCTAGAACCTAAGAGGCTGCAATTGCTTACACATGTCAGCACTTCTGTCATTAGATCTGATTGACTACCCCTGAGTGTAACTTTCACTTGGAACTGATGCAGCGTGAACGCTGATAAGTCTTTACACAATATATACTCTTACCATGAGAATGACATTTTACAAACAAAATGCATGTGCACCTTGCACATAAAAAAAAGAAGCACATGAAGCAATGAGTAGACAAAGAACCGTAAAAGTGTGCTTAGAATTTAGAAATAAAAGAAAAATATATTGAGTGCCTAACATGCTAACAGTTCGAATTTGTATGAGCTCCAGATCATGTTAAAAAGCAAATAACCCATTAGAACGGGGAGGGCATCACCACTGTGCCTACTGTCTTGGAATGTAAGGGGCTTGGGAGATAAAATAAAGCGGGGATTGGTCTTACAGCACATCAGGAGGTCCAACCCCGCCTTGGTCCTGCTACAGGAAACTCATTTGACTGGGCCCGCCGCACGGGCCATGGATAGGAAAGGCTACAGTATGATAGTGCACTCTGAGTTCACTAAGGGGTCCCGGGGTACTGGGATATTAATGCACCGCTCTACCAGGTTCATTGTACACTCAGTTAAGACAGACACTCAGGGACGCTTTGCGGCGGTCCATGGACATTGGGAGGGGAGGCCGCTGAACATAGTCTCGGTATACATACCACCAGCTCTGCACACCGTGGCTCTTCCAGACCTGGGGAACTTTCTGTTACACCTCCCGGAAGGGGACCTAATAGTGGGGGGAGATTTCAACGCAGTGGCGCACAGCTCTCAGGACCGTTACCCAACGCGCACACGCACTCCGGGGCCTACCAAATTGTTTGAATTCATGGAAGCACAGGGTTTAGTGGATATATGGAGACAGTTTCACCCGGACGTCCAGCAATACACGTATTATTCGGCAGTTCACGATAGTCTGTCACGAATAGACTACTTCCTCACATTGGGAGGGGGCCTTCTTAATATCTCTGACACTAACATCAGGCCACGAGGGATTTCGGATCATTCCCCGTTAACTCTGACTCTATCCAGCCAGGTGCGAACCCACAGACGCCTCTATCCTATTTACCCGGGGTATTTTAAGGAACCTGTAATAACCAAGGCTTTAAAAGCAAGTACGAAATCTTATATCACGGAAAATGAGGGTTCGGTTGCCTCACATGTAACATTCTGGGAGGCCTACAAAACAGTCCTTCGCGGGCAGGCGATATCGGCTATCGCACAACATAAACGCACGCAAAGCAGAGAGCTGTCAGACCTGGAAGACCGACTCGCCGATGCGACTCGGGCGCATGAAAGTGACCCAAGTGAGGACACACTTCACACGCTCCGGCTGAGTCAGCAGAGACACACCGATCACCAGCGACGTATCGTGTTGGGTGGGATGGCGGCAACGGCAAGTAGAGTATATGACATGGGCGATAAGGCAGGTAAACTCTTGGTATGGCTGGAGAGGAAACGTGGAGATCAAAGGGCCATACTACAACTCAAGGACTCGAGGGGGGTGTTGCAGACTAGGCCTGACCGAATAGTGGAACTCCTCGCGGACCACTTTGAGGCTGTTTATTCCCCTGAAACTGAAGTTTCGCGTGAAATAGTGGAGGGATCGCTCATGGGGGTACCGACTCGTACCCTCCTCCCGGACGCCAGGGACGAACTTGAATCGGAACTGACGTCAGATGAAATACGGGTAGCCGTAGCAGCGTTGCGCCCAGGGAAAGCATTGGGTCCCAACGGCGTACCGATTGAATGGTACAAAATTATGTCCGAGACACTTTCCACTCCCCTACTCGAAATGTACAAGGAAAGCCGGGAACGGGGGATCTTGCCCTTTGACCAGCGCATGGCTACCATAGTGGCGATTCCGAAGCCTGGCAAACCTCCTGAGGAATGCAGCTCATACCGCCCTATATCGCTCCTCAACGCCGAAAATAAAATTCTGGCGAAATTACTGGCCGCTAGACTGCTGCCACACCTGCGACACCTAATTCATCCGGATCAGTCGGGATTTATGCCGCATCGGAGCACGGCGCTGAATCTGAGAAGATTGCACGGAGTGCTGGCACGCGCCCCGCGATTGACGGAGCCAGCAGCGGTGCTCTCGTTGGATGCCCGAATGGCGTTCGACTTGGTAGAGTGACGCTATCTTTTCGCAGTCCTGGAACATATGGGATTTGGCCCCGGCTTCATCTCATGGATCAGGTTGTTATACACCGAGCCCGTTGCGAGGGTGACGACCAATGGGTGTATCTCGCGGGAGTTCCCACTGGCAAGAGGCACAAGGCAGGGATGCCCGCTTTCGCCGCTACTCTTTGCATTAGTGCTGGAGCCCCTGGCCACCATTCTCCGTTCCACTCACTTGCTGAAGGGCATACAGTGGGGTGACGGTTGGGAGGACAGGGTCTCCCTGTATGCGGATGATATGCTGGTCTACCTCATGGACCTAGACGCTGGCATTCCGATCCTGCTGGCCCTCTGTGAGACCCATGGCGCAGCATCAGGATATAAACTAAACTGGTCCAAGTCCGTGCTGTTCATGATCCGGGGTGACCCCCCGGTGCTGCCTGATGGATGCCAGTTGATCATAGAAACACGTACCTTCAGGTACCTGGGAATCCAAATCGCGCTGGACTCTGAGACATTTCTAGAGCTCAACCTGGTTCCCTTGATGACTAGACTGAGGGCGGATGTGCGCCATTGGAAGGCCCTCCCCCTGACATTACTGGGTAGGGCGGCGCTCTTTAAAATGCTGGCACTACCTCGCTTTCTATATGTCCTGGAAAACACCCCGACGGCGGTTCCAGCGTCGTTCTTCCGCCAGGTGACGGCACAATTGACCACGTTGCTTTGGAGTGGCAAGCCGGCTAGGGTAGCACAGCTGAAATTAATTAGAGATTGGTATAGCGGGGGGATAGCGCTCCCGAGCCTTGAACTGTACTATTGGGCGGCGCACCTTAAGGTGATCAACCAATGGATTCATGGTACCCATGATGACCCGGCGTATGTGGCTGATAGACGGCAATTAGGTACGGCTACCCTCCTGGCACCACTCTATAATAAGGGTTTGGTTGGGAAGCTGGAAGGCCCGACCAAGCACACGGTGACTATCTGGCATAAGGCACAGAGGCGGCTTGGATGGGAGGGGGTGATTACCAGACTCACACCACTATGGGACTCCAGGGCGTTCGGCACTTTGCGTAACAGTAAAGGGTTTGATCGATGGGATACCATCGGGATATCCACGGTGGGCGATCTATGGTCGGGAGGCGCGGTACTCTCTTTCGATACACTGAGGACACAGTATGACCTGGGAGTGACAGAAACGTACAGATATGTACAAATTAGACACGCACTCATGTCTGTGTTGGAAGCCGGGGCGCTGATCCCGGAGTCGGCTCCGTTAGAGGACCGACTACTAACGGACTATATGGAGACGAGTGCTACATCCCTCACGTACCGTAAACTGTTGAACAATTTGCCAGATCCGCTGGGGCGCCTGAGGGAAAAGTGGATGGATGAGCTGGGGGATCTGGATGAGTCGGAGTGGAACGAGGCAATAGCGTCACCCAGAGAGGCAGGCATATCCATGCGATTTCGATTGGTCCAATTTAAAATTTTACACAGAGTTTACTACACCCGCACAACACTCTATAACATACACAGGGCGGAACATCCCTATTGCTTGCGCAACTGTGGGGAGGAGGGTACACTGTTCCATACATTATGGGAATGTCCCACTTTACAAAATTACTGGAGACGCGTAGCGCGCACAATCAGCCAGACGCTGGACACCCCTTTCACACCTACCCCTCGGGTATGCATACTACACGTGTGGGGCCCGACAGATCTATCACTACATGGGAAGCGTTGGGTGGTCATTGGGATGATGCTGGCGAAGCGCGATATAGCACAGAACTGGGGTGCGCCGACTACTCCGACGCTGTCGCAGTGGTGCAAGAACATGGATATGCTTATGTTGAGGGAACGGGAGGTCTATAAACAGAGACTCAACCCGCGCAAGTGGAATAAAATATGGACGCCATGGAACTCATATAGAGGGGATATTTGTGAGCCGTTACCGGAAGATGAGGATGCAGATAGTTCTGGGGAGGAGGATGAATTGGACTAATGTGACGACATCTGGGGTGGACGTTGATGGGGGGGGTGCCTGGGAAATAGAATATGGTCTCATGGATGGACTAGCCATTGTCCAAACCTAAAGTAATGTACGCATAAGCTCTACTCACACTGATAATATGATTGTCAAATGATGCGGTTGTTACGCTTGACCCTTTTATGTAGTATGTTCAGAGTTGGGGGGAAAAGAAAATTTGAAAAGTTGCTCCACTGACTGAATGCAGCTGAATGTTGACGCTGCATGTTATGCTGCTGATTATTACTGCTAATTTATGAAGGCAACAATAAAAACAAATTTTCAAAAAAAAAAAAAGCAAATAACCCATAAAATATATTTTCTGCAATCTCGCAACTAGTCAAGAAGTTAATTTCGGTTGTCATTTATTTGTGCTTTGGTTATAATGATGTGTACTTCCATTAATGATTTTGAATGTATTTTGCCTTAGCCAACCATTTTCATTGCTCATTGTAATGCACCATTGAACATTCAGTGCAACTCTTTAGTCAACAATGTCGAAGGGTGACATTTTATGTGAATTACCTTTAGAGCATATATGACTTAGATTTCCTAAAATGAAAAAAATATTTATAATTATTAGCTAAAGGTGCATGTTAGTACTTTGAAAATGTGGTAATAGGCCATACTTGCAAATGAACAATTTCATGAATGATATATGATATTCAAATAATGTATTAATATATTCATTGAATCCTATTTGCTCATACCTATAGATTCACTTATATTTGTGTATTTTAGTTACTAAATGTAATGCTTTAAGTTGACTTATTTTCTGAAATGTATATGTTCACATTATACCCTGGGAAATAATTTTTCTTCCTTTCTCACTCATGCAACTTTCTATAATTTCTCATTGAAGTTGGTAACAATTGATACATGTTGCCATACAGTTAATTGACACAGTCATATAAGATGGACTTTTGTTTTTTATCTATGGAAAGTTGTTTTTTGAATAAATTCCATTATGGACTAAGCCTGTGCATTCAGGATGAACAACTGGCTCCCATGAGCAACCTATGAAAGAATCCTGAAGTAATTACTTTGTGCATCTTGTACTGGATGATGAGCAAATACCTATCTGACATTGATGGGGTGATTGTCGATGTAATCTCCAGACTCGAAAAACAATATGGACATGATTCCTTGGGGAGTGGATGGACATTCATTTCCTTCCTCTCTCCACTGCTGCTTCTGCTTTAAGCTCTCCTGATGTTTTGCTCTTTAAGAGTGGCCAACGGTGGAGCTAGCTGCGAAAGACCAACTGCTGATACTGCTGCAGAATTTACTGCCCCTTTACCCCTATTTGATTTTTCTGCCATGGACTCAAACTGGCAGGCTTGCTAGCTATTCCCCTACTTGCTTTTCCTGCTGATTTACTGAACTCTGTACAGATGCTAAGACGCTTTTTGAGAACTTTGCTCTGACCTTTTTGGTCAAAGGAACAATTCGATTAAATTGACTCTTCGAACTCTTTAGCTGAACTACATTATCTCAGATGTCATGTTATGGAATCTTCTTAAACTAATCTGTTGACTTGTAAGTCTATTCTGATTTTTCGATTGATGGGCAGTCTTAGACTATTCTGAGACTAATGCTGAACCTATTGAATTAATTGCCTAATGACCTAATTTGCCTAATACAAAATTGATTTGAACTCTATATTGTATGAGTCTTCTCTAAACTCACTCATGTTTTTCCTACAAAGATTGTGCATACGAGATTTAACTTCTAATGTTTAGTAGAGATAGTCATAGATTATTTTCAGAAAAGTAAGTCTTACTAATTCTAATTTGAACTTGGTAGCAGAGTTGCTCGTTTGTATTATTTTAGCCTGACTAAACTTCTTTAAGAGGTTTGATCTCCTGATGCCATGCTATATCTGCATAGCATGGTATTGCGTATAGTATACTTAAATCTGAACCCAAATCTGTGAGTTAGTTACATATGTATGGTCTTCATTGAGTAGCCAACAGTGACACCTTACTTCCTTCACCCCTCAATGCGATGAGCAAGGTCCATCGGTGGGCCAACCTGGATGGGTGGTAAAATAACTCAGTCCAGTAAATAATAAATACATTAATAGTATAAAAAGGGCCCAGAAATTTCCACTGGATCAGGCTATGGATGGCATACTGAGGTACCGGGGATGGATGAGCTTTCTGAAGATGAGTATCCCTGGAAGGATGCTCATATCGCCTCAAATGCATCCCCTCTCTATTCTAAAGAAGTTGTTTCCATCCCCAGAGTATCTACATCATGTACAGCCATTCCTTGGAGTCTGAGGATCTTTCTGTCCCCCACAAAGCTGTGATGACCTTTCTTGTCCGCATAACACTAGTGATATTTGTTTACTCTTGCATGAGCGAAAAGGAAAAGTGTGCTTCTTGGATAGACTTGACAATGTCTACACAGGGTATCGTGGTATTGCGTATCCGAACATAGAGCCTGTTACATCAAGACATTGGTTCAATAAGCGTGAAGCTTCAGGGAATGCGAAAGAGGCTGATTGAAAGGGCCCGTTCCCCCCACAGCCCACCAACATGCATCTGAGCTATTGGCATCCCATTCATGTAACTTGGTTGGTGTGCAGTACTAGTATTTCTCTATTCTTTTATGACTGCCCCCATCCCACCATGTAGCGTAAGCTCTATCATGTCTCCTCCCACTCTTTTTCCTTGAATATTCGACCGAGTGCCACCTCTTCTGTCTAGGGTTGTTTTCTGTGATTGCTACATTCATAAGAAGTATATATATATCAGAGATAAGTTTCTTATCCTTCTCTCTAGTGATGAGTCACCTCTCAACGTGTGTCGGTGATCAGCAGGTTCTGAGGTTTAATAGAATCCAACCCTGGGCCAAATGTCAAACGTGATATTAATGGTACGTTTCTGTCTCCGCTATATGTCACGTAACGTTTAAAAGTGTTATATAGCGCACAGCTGCCCCAGCAAAGGGGCGTACCGGCGCTTACAACTAGGTGGAATAACACACACAACAGCTCAATGCCGTATCTGCCGTCTCACAGCCAGAAAACTACACTGAGGGAAAAAGAAAAGTTTTAATAGCTTTCCTAAAGGCAAGCAGGCAGTCTATGCCCCGAATATGTTCAGGCAAAGAGTTCCACAGCCTAGCAGCAAGACAGCGGAAAGAACGCCCACCCGCATGGCAAAGCTTAACCCGTGGGACAACAACCAAGTGTTGCCCCGCCGAGCGAAGCTGGCGGGGAGGGACATAAGGGGTGAGTAGGTTGCTCAATAGGTCAGGGCTGGAAGCTTTCACTATCTTAAAGGATAGACATAAAGATTTAAAAAGGATCTGCTTCTCCATAGGAAGCCAATGCAGCCCCCGAATAGTGGCAGCAACGGGGCAAGAACGCAGAAGACCCTCCAAAATTCTAGCTGCAGAATTTTGGACACGTTGCATCCGAAGTATTTCCGCCTTATTTGTCCCCAAAAGAAGGGAGCAGGCATAGTCCAGGCATGATAAAATGGTCGCCTGCACAATCAGCTGTCGTAACGGCGGATCAAAAAACTTCAGAAGAGGATTAAGACCCCGCAACAGGCCAATGCACGTGGCGGCTACTTTCCTTGTATGGGTCTGGAAACCTAGGGATGAGCCATAAAGAAAATTCTGTCTCGCACACCGCTGTTTGAGCAAATTCATCTTTGTTAATTCTCTTGTGGAGCTATCCTGGTGTGCGCTTCATCCAAAAAAGCGCCAGAGTTGTAAATCAAAACGAAGACGCTGATATACGAGTACTATCAGTCCCAGGATGCATCACACCATGTCGGTTGGTAACCTTAGTCGTAAACGAATTAGTCCACAATTCATATTTCTGTTCCATATTTTTAATAGTTTATAGTTCGTTTTGTAGATAAGTTCAAAACAAGGTAATTTCAATTTTCAAATGACTGTATAATGCACAATCGCCTTTAAATACAGCATGTAAAATCCCTTGCACCGAAAGTATATGATAATGTTAACCCAATGCATTTCAAGCCGTTAAGGCCCTTCGTCAGGGGTTCATATCTATAGGTTAAAATCAAATATATTGCCATTAGCATTATTGTTGTTGTTGTATTGCTTTATTTCGATATAAAAACATATCATAAAAGCATTGCGTTACATCAATTTGGTAAGAACATTTGAACAGTAGACAATAAAAAAAACCTTCAGAATCAATTAAGCAATGCACAAATATAAAAACCTATGAATCAACAGTGGCATTAAGAGAATGAATAGTTAACCAGATCATACAGTCTTTTACAGGCAAGAAGCGCTTTACTGAATCAATAGTTTCTTTGCAGTTCTGATTCGCCAGGCCCAGCCCAAGAATTTTGCCATACAACAGGCAATGAAGGGTCGGGCATCTGAACATAATATACGTAGGGCTTCCAAGTGTGATCTAGTACCCAAGCTCCTACATAGTGGCTTCAGCCATCTCGACCTGGGGGCCGCATACGCATAGCACTCAAACAGCAGATGGGCAATGGACTCAACCCTTAGGTCACAGAAGGGGCAATAAGGTATGGTTTGCAATGGTGGTTTCCAGGTGGAAGTTAACAGCCCTAGTGGGAGGACTCCCACCCTAAATTTGAAGTACAATGATCTGTCTCCTGGGTTATGGATTAAGTCCAGGTAGGATTCTCTATATGGAAGCTCCTTAAATGAAAGAAACTGGACAACAGATTTACAATGCTTCGGATTGGACATTCTCGCATTAGCCACCCATAACCAATAAGCCTTCTTCAGCGTTTGCTTAGAGGGTGCTGTTCTGTTAACCCAAGCATCTCCTAGACCCAATTCGTGGAGAAGCCGCTTAACCTCCCTGAACCAGGTTACCTTATGCCAGCCCGATAAGGATAGTAGTTCTCTTAGGGCATCTGCATAGCTGCACAGTTCTGGATCATTCCATATCCTAGACCACAATAAAAGGGGACGTAGCCTAGCTTGCTCACCTATTGGGCGTGTACCTGCGTCAAGCAAGAGGGGGAGTGTAGGGGTACTGTGGGGTAACTTCATAAGATCTTTGTGGAAGTTATTTTCGAGGTAGGTTAAGGTGTCAACTCTCTGTACACCCCACAGTTCCGCGCCATACAAAGCTGCACTCACCACCCTTGCCCTGTAGATGTCTAATAGTGCCCCGATGGGTTTAAGAGATGAGGCGCGTTGTTCTTTAAGCAGGGCCCCTGCAACCCTCTGATGGGTCAGAAACACCTTTTGATGGTGTGCCTTCCAACTCATGGTGTCGCAGAGTCGAATACCCAGGTAGTCAAACTCTTTAACTCTTTCAAGTGGGACAGAGTCCAGAGCAGGGGGGACAACAGATTTCCTGAGAGGGTTAAGGACAAGGAATTTGGTCTTGCTTATATTTATAGACAGGCCCTTGATGTCACAGAAGGCCTTAAAACTAGAGAGCAACTTTTGAATGCCTGCTGGTGATTTTGAGATTAGAAGGGTGTCATCCGCAAATAGGAGCGTCGGTATTTTCCTACCGGCCAGGGAAGGTGCATCAGATGGTTGTTGAAGGAGATGCTCCACCACTCCGTTCACGTAAAGAGAGAACAGAGTGGGGGCAAGCACACAGCCCTGGCGGACGCCCCTATCTACAGGGATACAAGATGTTTTTTTCCCCCTGGAGACCCCATCTGATCTGGGCAAAGTTGCTTTCATGGAACTTAATAAGCAAGGCCAACAAATAGGGGGGTATACCCAACCCATCCAGGGCATTCCACAATTGGGCTCGCGGGACCAGGTCGAAGGCAGTTCGCAAGTCTATGAAGACTAAATACAAGCTGCCCCCACCCAGTACAACCACTTTCCAATATAACATTAAGAAGCGGAATGTCTGCTCGTTGGTACCTGTCCCTGTTCTAAAACCTGCCTGGAAATCTGACAGAACCTGGTTTTCTTCCACCCACTGCAAAATCCTACCCAATACCACTTTGCCCGCAACCTTTTGGGTTGAGTCAAGCAGGCTAATTGGGCGATAATTGGCTGGGTCGTCCCGACAGCCTTTCTTAAAAATAGGGACGACCTCAGCGCCCCGCCAGGAATCAGGAAGAGAGCCTCCCAGAACAGCCGCATTCAAGAGTGAGGCGATTAATCTGCTCCACAATGATGGGTTTTTCTTCAACAAATCACCCGGAATTCCATCTGGGCCTGCAGCCTTGTTGGTTACAATACACCTAATTGCCCTTTCGACTTCCTTACTACTGAAGGGACAGTCGTTGATTGTAGTAGTGACTGGGGATCTGACCAAAAAACCCAAGCTTGGTTGAGGTACACCTAGTGGGACAGAGTAGAGTTTGGAAAAGTGGGCAAACCAAACATCGCCAGGAATGTTACAGGTAAGTTGGAGATCGAGAGGCTTATTCCTGGCTCTCAATAGATCCCAAAACCCCTTGGAATCTTTCATAGTGCTCGCCTCCATTAACTCCCTCCAAAAACTGTAATCATGGGCCTCCTTGGCCATGGTCACAGTTTTTTTATAGAAATGCCTCGCAAGTCTGATATTGCCCGGGTCCTTGGTCTTCACTGCGGAAATAAGTTCCCCCTTGGCAGCCCGACATTCAGAGGAATACCACTTGTCTCTTGCCTTAGAAGCACCTTTCACTACAACCCTCGCACTGGTTTGGGGAATGATAAACAGTTCGCTTAATGCAGCAATAGTTTCTGTGAATGTCGTTAAAACAGCTGCACTGGTAATACCTGGAGCATCGAGACGTAGTCCCACCGCTGTCATTATGGTCCCTGCTTGTGCCATCCTTTCCTCATCCGCTGCTGCTTTAGCCCATTTTAAGCGCCTGCCACAGTTTGAGGGAACAACTTCGTGGGATGTTTTCCACAAATAGGTAGTCTTAGCTGGCTTCCTAACATGCCAAGGTGGGATGAGGATTAGGGATAGAGGGTTGTGGTCACTATCGCAAGATGCTATGACTTCCATGTCTTGCAGAAATGGCCAAAGGTTGTAATTCAACATAGTATAGTCTATTCTGGAGCTGTGTCCCGTTCTGTTATAGGTGTGCGCACCCATAGAGTCTGATTTGGATCGACCATTGGTTGGTCTCAGATCATGTTCCATGCAGAGTGCATTGATGTCAATTGCAGTCTGCGTCCATTTTCGGATCGGGTCTTGGTTCAAAGTAGGGATGCCTCTCCTTGTATCCTCATCCCAAGAGTCCAGAATATCCTCCCTGGCCAGTGGCTCAAAACAACAATTGAAGTCACCTGCAAGGAGCACATAGGAGTCAGTACTGTAAGCGACTAATTCACTATTTAATCCTGTGGAGGATAGCGATGATGCCCCACCCCTAGCCCCCCTTAGGTAGAGATTAAAAACCTCTAGCTTCCTTCCCCCTTGGCAGCGTATAGTTATCCTCTGGAGGTCTGGAGAATTAGTGGTCTTTTGGCTTACACTTACACCTAGTGCGATGCTAACCCATATTAAAAGGCCGCCAGACGGGCGACCTTTGCATCCATGTTGTTGGGAAGCTGGGACAAAGTAGGTTGTAAATCCTACTCTGTGCCTGGGTTCATGGCACCAGGTTTCTTGCAAAAGGCAGATGTTATAGGAGTCCAAGAAAATATTCCATTCAGGGATGTCAAAATTGCGGGCAAGCCCTGCCACATTCCAGCTTAAAATCTTTAACAGAGGTTCGCCTAGGATAGTCAGCCTTGGTGGATTAACAACTGCAACCGAGTTAGGCGCAAGAGCAGCCGCCCCTGCAGCCGCTCTGTTTAACCTTTGCAGTGGCTCAATCTGCTGTTGGTTAGGAGCCCTTGTAACACCGGTCGGGTTCCCGTCAAATGGAGCATTCTGGATGGGTGACAAGGGAATCGTAAGAGGTGGGACCAGTGAGTGCACTGCATCATGAGATTCTGGGGAGGTTAAGGTGTTTAATATGTTTAATCCCTCCTCTATAGGCAGAGCATATGGCATTTCTTCCAGGGCTGGGTGGCTAGCGAGAGTAGGTTCAGTCAACAAGGAAAGAGAATCGATGGTCCCTAAGGTCAGGGGTGGAGAGGCCTTTTCCACTGTTTCAAGGGTAGGTTGCCTTAGAAGTCAGTCTACCTCCTCGAGACCACCAAACCTATTCGAGGTTGGAAGGCCATTCCAGCATGTAGAGAGATCTTGGTAATTAATAGGATGGCTCCTCCATGCATGATGCTGAACCAGAGACCAGTCATCTTCCCGTATGAGTTTGGGGCGTGGTGGATAGAAGAAAGACAGAGGCCTAGGTATGACACGGGAACCTTCACCAGTGTGCCAAGAGCAGATGTGGTGTGCCGTATGTGGGTCGTCAAAGGTCACCACTATACAATCCCCGGCAGTGGTTTTCCTTGTGGGGCCCACCCAGGGGACACGACGCACCATCAGGACTCTGCTCTTCTGACCGTTGGGAATTGGGCGGTTCACATTGAGCGAGTGCATTATCTTATTCTTCAGAGACCAGTGGTTCTCGTAATGACCATTTCCAATCTGGGGGACGCCCGTCAATACAGCCACATAGTCGTTGGCCTCTGGAGGAAGATCAATGTAGCCCCCTCTAAAATTATTCTTAACAGGAGGGCCCTGGGTCTGTTGGCGAGGAGCTTCACTGGGAGGAGGTCTAAGAAAAAGACCTACGGTAGAATTTAATGGTGGTTGAGGGGGGGGGACGCTTGGGAACCTTAGGTTTGTGAGCAGTGGTAATTTGATTCACACCCATGGTCCGCGGTTTGGGAACTGGGCGTACAGAAGCTGGTACTGGAAGAGGAACGTGTGGGGCTTGTGGTATTGGGTCATCTACAGCAAAGCCCTGATTTTCTAGACTTCTCAAGCCAAGAGTGGCCAAGGCAATAATGCTTTTTTCCATCTCTAGCAAGTTGTTTTCGATACATGAGAGTCTAAAAGCAAAGGGAGAAAGAAGTTTCTTAAGAGTTTCCCAAACTAAACCTATAAATTCCCCATCCTTCCCTTCCAGCCCCTCATCATGTAAGCCCTCATCCTCTGCAGTTATAGTAGTAAGGTCAGAGGCTGTCCCCTCATTGGCTCCCACTCGCTGCGACTGTTCCCTGGGGGTAGACCCTCCTATTACAATGGGAACCGGTACACAGACCAGATTCGGCTGTTGAACCACCGCAATTTTAGCCTTCTTACGAGAGTAAGCAGACCGGGAATTGCGTTTCCTTTTGGGTAGTTTTCCATTAGTATTAGTGCTCTTGGATGTGTTAAAAATTACTGGGGTGGGGAAATTAGAGCTAACATCCTGCTTACCCTTGTGTGTGTTTAAAGTTACCGGTGTGGGGGAATTAGGACTAGCATCCTGCTTAGGAGTCACCGCAGGCAAGTTCAGTTCGACTGTCTGGGAAAAAGGCAGAATTTTCTTTATGGTTCTAACAATGATCATCCTACCTGACTCAGCACCCATTAAAACTTTGGAACATCGAAAATCGTTGAGAACTTATAAACATTCGACTACATACCAGCACTGAAATCAATATATTCAACCTCTGAACAAAATGCCAACACATGAAATGTGTATTTGTTGGACGTGATCTAAATGTTATGTATATTTTCATGTATATTTTCATGGTTGTACCGGTAAACAGCTATTACGTTAGCAGCGTTGTGATGATACACTCGAGGGTAGGGCGGGGCAAAGAAGAGTAACTGAAGGGAGTTGGATTGCGCTAGTGGGGAGGGACAACTAGAGGCCAGTAAATCATGGGAGTTTCTAAACCTTGTGAAGCAAGTCGAGTAATGGAGATTCAAGTGGGCGGGATCAAGGTGTTTATAACACGAGTCGAAATTAGAGAAGGACTAGAACAGGAATTGTGGGAGAAGATTCAGAATGTTAAGCTCGCAGCAGAATAGTGAAGAAAGGTATGTCAATCTACCGCAAACTATCGACAAAACTTGTAATCTTTATTTTAAAATGTTAAGCACAGAGCGCGTAATCCACGACACCGTTTCAGTAATTTTGTTTGTAGAGGGAAAACGTTGACTATGGGTGGTACCACTAGATACGCTATGGCGCGTCGAAAATAGCTTGACAATGTATATTTGACATGTGGATACAAGCTTAATAATGCTAATGGCAATATATTTGATTTTAACCTACAGATATGAACCCCTGACGAAGGGCCTTAACGGCTTGAAATGCATTGGGTTAACATTATCATATACTTTCGGCGCAAGGGATTTTACATGCTGTATTTAAAGGCGATTGTGCATTATACAGTCATTTGAAAATTGAAATTACCTTGTTTTGAACTTATCTACAAAACAAACTATAAACTATTAAAAATATGGAACAGAAATATGAATTGTGGACTAATTCGTTTACGACTAAGGTTACCAACCGACATGGTGTGATGCATCCTGGGACTGATAGTACTCGTATATCAGCGTCTTCGTTTTGATTTACAACTCTGGCGCTTTTTTGGATGAAGCGCACACCAGGATAGCTCCACAAGAGAATTAACAAAGATGAATTTGCTCAAACAGCGGTGTGCGAGACAGAATTTTCTTTATGGTTCTAACAATGATCATCCTACCTGACTCAGCACCCATTAAAACTTTGGAACATCGAATATCGTTGAGAACTTATAAACATTCGACTACATACCAGCACTGAAATCAATATATTCAACCTCTGAACAAAATGCCAACACATGAAATGTGTATTTGTTGGACGTGATCTAAATGTTATGTATATTTTCATGTATATTTTCATGGTTGTACCGGTAAACAGCTATTACGTTAGCAGCGTTGTGATGATACACTCGAGGGTAGGGCGGGGCAAAGAAGAGTAACTGAAGGGAGTTGGATTGCGCTATTGGGGAGGGACAACTAGAGGCCAGTAAATCATGGGAGTTTTTAAACCTTGTGAAGCAAGTCGAGTAATGGAGATTCAAGTGGGCGGGATCAAGGTGTTTATAACACGAGTCGAAATTAGAGAAGGACTAGAACAGGAATTGTGGGAGAAGATTCAGAATGTTAAGCTCGCAGCAGAATAGTGAAGAAAGGTATGTCAATCTACCGCAAACTATCGACAAAACTTGTAATCTTTATTTTAAAATGTTAAGCACAGAGCGCGTAATCCACGACACCGTTTCAGTAATTTTGTTTGTAGAGGGAAAACGTTGACTATGGGTGGTACCACTAGATACGCTATGGCGCGTCGAAAATAGCTTGACAATGTATATTTGACATGTGGATACAAGCTTAATAATGCTAATGGCAATATATTTGATTTTAACCTACAGATATGAACCCCTGACGAAGGGCCTTAACGGCTTGAAATGCATTGGGTTAACATTATCATATACTTTCGGCGCAAGGGATTTTACATGCTGTATTTAAAGGCGATTGTGCATTATACAGTCATTTGAAAATTGAAATTACCTTGTTTTGAACTTATCTACAAAACAAACTATAAACTATTAAAAATATGGAACAGAAATATGAATTGTGGACTAATTCGTTTACGACTAAGGTTACCAACCGACATGGTGTGATGCATCCTGGGACTGATAGTACTCGTATATCAGCGTCTTCGTTTTGATTTACAACTCTGGCACTTTTTTGGATGAAGCGCACACCAGGATAGCTCCACAAGAGAATTAACAAAGATGAATTTGCTCAAACAGCGGTGTGCGAGACAGAATTTTCTTTATGGTTCTAACAATGATCATCCTACCTGACTCAGCACCCATTAAAACTTTGGAACATCGAATATCGTTGAGAACTTATAAACATTCGACTACATACCAGCACTGAAATCAATATATTCAACCTCTGAACAAAATGCCAACACATGAAATGTGTATTTGTTGGACGTGATCTAAATGTTATGTATATTTTCATGTATATTTTCATGGTTGTACCGGTAAACAGCTATTACGTTAGCAGCGTTGTGATGATACACTCGAGGGTAGGGCGGGGCAAAGAAGAGTAACTGAAGGGAGTTGGATTGCGCTAGTGGGGAGGGACAACTAGAGGCCAGTAAATCATGGGAGTTTCTAAACCTTGTGAAGCAAGTCGAGTAATGGAGATTCAAGTGGGCGGGATCAAGGTGTTTATAACACGAGTCGAAATTAGAGAAGGACTAGAACAGGAATTGTGGGAGAAGATTCAGAATGTTAAGCTCGCAGCAGAATAGTGAAGAAAGGTATGTCAATCTACCGCAAACTATCGACAAAACTTGTAATCTTTATTTTAAAATGTTAAGCACAGAGCGCGTAATCCACGACACCGTTTCAGTAATTTTGTTTGTAGAGGGAAAACGTTGACTATGGGTGGTACCACTAGATACGCTATGGCGCGTCGAAAATAGCTTGACAATGTATATTTGACATGTGGATACAAGCTTAATAATGCTAATGGCAATATATTTGATTTTAACCTACAGATATGAACCCCTGACGAAGGGCCTTAACGGCTTGAAATGCATTGGGTTAACATTATCATATACTTTCGGCGCAAGGGATTTTACATGCTGTATTTAAAGGCGTTTGTGCATTATACAGTCATTTGAAAATTGAAATTACCTTGTTTTGAACTTATCTACAAAACGAACTATAAACTATTAAAAATATGGAACAGAAATATGAATTGTGGACTAATTCGTTTACGACTAAGGTTACCAACCGACATGGTGTGATGCATCCTGGGACTGATAGTACTCGTATATCAGCGTCTTTGTTTTAACCTAGGGATGAGTCCATCCAGACTCCAAGATTTTTAACCACTGCCTTAGGCATGGGGATATCCCCCAGAACCGATGGCCACCAATGCTCGCTCCACAAACTTGCATTCTTCCCAACCAGCAAAATCTCCGTTTTGTTAGCATTCAATTGCAAGCAGTTTGTGGCCATCCATTCGGCTACTGCCGTCATCCCTGGAGGCGGTTGTAGAGGACCCTTCAGCTAAGGTAACAACAAGCTGCGTGTCGTCCGCATATGAGACCATAAAAGGGTCCCACTGTTTAGCGAACATAAAGATTGAACAACGATGGGCTCAACGCTGAGCCCTGGGGAACCCCCTGACCGATGGAATGGGTCTGGGAGAGGAATGGGGGGCAGACACTCGGAAGGATCTTTCAGTCAAAAAGCATCTAAGCCATTCCAAGGCCGACCCAGTAACCCCAGCTTACTCTAGCAGCTGAAGAAGGATGCCATGGGACACCGTATCAAAGGCGGCACTCTGGTCGAGCTATGTTATGTTATGTAATGATATGTATGTTATGCTATGATATGTTATGTTATGTAATTTGTAGAGCACATGGCTGTCCCGGCAGAGGGCTATACTGTACTCTCTTATAAGATTTTCAATTGACCTGATACGTCAAAAAGGTCACCCACTCTCTGGCAACCTTCAGTCTTCCATATGTTAAATGGTCCTTTCTCTGTTTTGGAGTGAATTCAGGGTTATCTATTTATAGAGTGAAAAAGGTAAGGCACTGTAGAGGTAGAAAATGCCCCACAACCCTATTGCACACTGCTAGCACTGTTCTTGCCGTGGGTGATGAATAAAGTCCCCAGGATCTGTATTTTTCACAAGCCACGGATCTTTCCAAATATTAATCTCTGTGACCAATGTTCCCTTTAACTGTTTTCCTGTTTGCTGGAATGGAATGCGTGTGTGGCCTTTTTCTCGCTGTGTGCACAGCAGCATGTTCAGGTTAGCTACTATGTGAATAGGTGAACTGTCACTTCAAAGTGAATATTGTGCTGAACACTCCTCCAAGAACTTTTGTTTTATAAAATCATGCTGAATTGTAACTATTAAAACGTATATTTTCTAACTATGCTAGGTAAAAAGCCACACATGTTATTAATGTGACCATCTCACTTCAAGTCATGAACCAATCATGAACTTTTCATCTACAACTAATTGATTTCAGGTTTGTTAGTCTAATTAGCTCAATGGAAACAAAACAAGACTATAGCACCCATAGGGTATTATTTCTAAGTCCAGGACTAGAAGCAGTGTCCGTAAGGATCTGGAGGGAGGTAGTCATCCTATATTTTTGTGACTATTCTAATTGGGGGCTCATGAACCCATCTACAACGCTTCAAGATTTGCTCATAAGAATTACTCATCTGCATCAGAAAAGCTTTTACTTGCAAAGCACAACATATTTGCCAGAGTCAGCACAGAACATATTTGTAGCACCACAGGGCCATTTTAAGAAACAGCACAGATGTTGACAGTCTGAGCTCATGTGCCTTTAGAATCATGACTCATTATACTTTCTGTGACAGAAGATACAATACCCATTGTATGAACTTCGCCAGATTTGTACATCTGAATGCTTGTGGTTAGAAAATGTGTTTATCAAATTTACCATGTAACAGATTTTGTTAGTCTGAATCCCATAGTGTCTCCTGGATACAGGTAATGTGGCGATAGTGCCACCAATTACTTTGCTCTTCCATGCATTACTTCACAAGAGAATGCTTGCTATAAGGGTACCAAAGAATGTCTGCCATTCATTTATTGTGCATAGGGATGGCAAACCTGTCAGGTGTATTGGACATCATAGGTGTTCCTCAAATGTTCCTGAGCCAGCAGTTACTGCCAATAGAATTCTTCTCAACTCCCTACAGTGCCATTCATGTCCTCTTTATCGTTTTTTAGGTCGAGCGTGGGCTGGCAGCGAAGCTGCCCCGCCCTGCGAGAGATCTTGTAAACAACTAAGGGACTCTAAGCCCTGCCCCTCCTTTCCATTGGGTAGCCTCAGCGTTCATGGTAAAAGCTGGCTTCCCATTGGAAAAGAGGGGTTTTGGGTGTCACCCTGTCTGCTTTTCGCACTGCCCCTCCGGACACTGTGGCCTGATTTGGGGCTTGTCGTGAAGAGTATTATTATCTGCTTGTTTATTTAACAAGTAGATAAGAACATTCTTCACTGTCAGCTGCGAAGCAGGCACCGAGCACAGAGGTGCACGCGTCACGTCACGGAGAGGGCAGGGGGATCCCGGCAGACTCTGTGATTTGCGCGGGCAGCCTCTCCTCCCTTAAGCCCCCCTTGTTTGTTGATGAACTTATTTATACGTTTTAAACCAAGAGAGGGCACAGATAGTGCACGTGCGCCCTGGGTAAATCACATCACAGAATGCAATACACAATACACTGTACACCGTGGTTGCTGTCACTTCCACCTTTTTCCCTGCCACGAAATGATGAAGTGCTTAACAATTTGTTCAGGGAAGCGAATGCCCGCAGGCTGAACCTGCCCGCAGCCTCTCAAAAGATGTTTTTTTTTTTTTTTCACAACAACATTTTTATTGATTTTATAGATCGGGTAAGCAAAACCGCAGACCTCCACAGTCAGGAGAGTCCTGCCACAGCGTTAAGTATATAGAAGCAAAATGCAAGCCCAATCAGAAACAACCCCACCCAACCCCCCCACCACCCAACGCTCCCAGACGAGCCCACTACCCACCCTTTATCCCTCCCAACCCCGTGCACGTGATCATTTCTAGTCACCAATAATCGGTCAAATCTGGTAAGAGAGCCAGTGTCCCCTCAGGCCCACAGCCCGTCCACTGAATCTGTTTCTTCGCCTTCTGGTTCCACCGGGGGATCAAGTATCAAACCCCTATATATTCCGCCCACCTTTTCCATATCTTGAAGTTTTTACGGGGACACCCTCTTGCTTCAAATACCGGGCGCTCCAATCCCATGCAGTAATCAATCCCTGCTTTCCAAGCACTCAATGGGGGGGCCCGCTCACTCTTCCACGCCTGCGCCAGGTCTCGTTTGGCAATGACAAGGCCCAACAGCAACAGATGACGCTTGTAAATGTTTCCCCCAACACACTCTAGGACATGGAGAAGGGCCAAGCGAGGAGTCCGGGGAAGATCCCATCTCAGCACCTCCGATAGACAGCTCCATACACCCCCCCAGAACCGGGACAAACCAACACAGGACCACACAGTATGTAGCAGCGTGCCCATGCCAGCACCACATCGCAAGCACTCCGGAGACCCAATCAAGCTCACCTTCCACAATCGCTCTCGTGTATAATAGGCCCTGTGTAGATATTTGAACTGTATCAGGCGCAAACGCACCGCAATAGCAGCACCCCGCGGAGACTCCAGAGCCTCCCTCCAATCATCCTCATCCATTGGGCCAATGTCTCGCTCCCAGGCCTCCCGCAGTTTAAGGAGGGAAGAGGAACAGTGAGTAACCAATGTTTGGTATATGCGGGACACTTTCTTATCGCCCAGATCGCCCATAAAAACTTTAGCCTCCAGAGGGCTGAACTCCGGCAGCGACTCCAGGCCCACCAAGCTAGGTCCAAGTGCGTGGCGGAGCTGAAGATATTTGAAAAATTGGGTATTAGGCATATGATATTCAACTCTGAGCTCTTGAAAAGACTTAAGTGCCGTGCCGGATACGACGTGGCCCAGCGATGAGATCCCAATGGAGTCCCATCCCTCAAACCCGGATAACGTGGCCAATGCAGGAAGCTGCCCATTATGCCACAGCGGGGTCTCGGCTGTCAGTCTGCCCCACCAGCCCATACGGCGCAGCGCCTGGCGCCATATCGTAAACACCACCTGAGTGGCCCGGGGTAGCCGCCGCCGCAGTCCGGCCGAATAGAGTATCGTGTGCAGAGTGTGGCCTCTCATCAGCAGATGTTCCAACGCGTATGCCGGGTCCCCTCTATTTCCATACCACCATTCATTGAGGACCAGCAAGTGGGAGGCCTGGTAGTAGGACAATACGTCTGACGTCGCAAGCCCGCCACAGTAAGTGGACAGAAAACATGTACGCAGTGCCACCCTGGCGGCACCCCCAGCCCACAGGAAGCGTCCCAGAGCAGAGTTAACCTGCCGAAACCACTGGGGTGCAATCGGGTGCGGGTGATTCTGTAGTTGGTACAAGAGGCGCGGGAGTGCAACCATCTTAAATATTGCCGACCTGCCAAAAATAGTAAGGGGCATTCGCGCCCACGTTTTAAGGTCCGACTGGACTTTATCCCAGACCGGCACCACATTCCGCTCCCAGGAGATCGACGCAGATTCCGATAAGAAGACACCCAGATACAGTAGGCCTCCAACCGCCACTTTCAGGGCCGACGCCCATTGGCCCGCGCGCGCTCCATCGCCCAACACCCATAGGGTGGACTTTCGCGAGTTAAGGTACAGACCCGTGACTTCCCCGAAAATGCGCATGATTTCTAACACCCGCGGGCCCGACCTATCTAGGTCTGTAAGGAAGAACAGGACATCGTCCGCATACAGCGCAATCCTATCGGTGCATCCCCGGTCCCATCTAAAACCTTGCAGCTGTGCATCAATGCGCACCCAAGAGGCAAGGGGCTCCATTGCTAACGCGAAGAGGTAGGGGGAGAGCGGGCAGCCCTGACGGGTCCCCCGCCCGATTGGAAACCGCTCAGAAACAGCACCCGAGACCCGCACGGCCGCCGTGGTGTCAGTGTAAAGCAACCGAACGTATGAAATGAAAACCGGGCCCAGGTTAAGGCGGGGCAGGAGTGCCAACAAATAGGCCCAGCTCACGGAGTCGAACGCCCTATCTATATCCGCCAGCAACAGGGCCGCTCGCTCACCCATGGCCCCCATCGCATCTATGGCCGTCTGGGCCCGTCTAACATTGTGTCGCGTCGCCCTGTGCGGCATAAAGCCTGCCTGGTCCGGATGAACTAAATCCGCTACGTAGGGGAGAAGCCGGTTCGCCAGCACTTTTGCCAGTAGTTTAGCTTCTATGTTAAGCAGCGATATGGGGCGATACGAGTCGTGCTTAGCAGGCGGCCTACCCGGTTTCTGGAACACCACCACCTCAGCATGTCGCCAATCAGCGGGCAACCGGCCCGACTCACGCGCAGCCTCCAGGGCCGCCTTATAGTGAGCCCCTAGCTGGAGCTGGAATTTCTTGTAAAATTCGCATGGGAAACCACTCGGTCCGGGCGCCTTTCCCGTGTTGAGTTGCGCCAGTGCGTCCCCCACCTCCTCCCCTGTAACAGGGAGGTCCAAAATCGCCCGCGCCTCGTCGGAGACCGCCCTCGGGGGCAGGTCCGCGATAAATTTGTCCGCCGCCTCGGCCGGAAAAGATGCTTATTTTTAATAGTATTCCGTTGTCCTTGCATGCTGCCTATACTCTGTCGTGGTTGAGCGTGGCTTGTTTTTTTTTTGCATCCATTTCGCGGGGAAGCCGTGTTTTGTTCGGCGTTCTCTGCACCTTTCTCGTTTTTTTTTCTGGACGAAAGTGAAAGCTTGTTTACAGTAGCCTTGCTCCTCAAATGCTGTTGCTGTGTTGCCATCTCTCTAGGGACACTCAGCTTGAAAACACTCGACTTGCTAGCTGTAATGCTACATCTGGTATGCTTTGCCTCTAGACACGTTGATCCCTCGCAGACTTTTCTGACTCCGCCCCTCCTGATTCTGAAACTGACCAATGCAGTCACCACACAGTCTCTTCTCTCTGTCTTATGATGTCTGCCCTGCCACCATTTACTTAGGACCCTCACCCTCACACACCCTCACGTGCTCTCACCCTCACACACCCTCACACACCCTCACTCACTCTCACTCACTCTCACACCCTCACCCACCCTCACTTACCCTCTCTTACCCTAACACCCTCACCCCACTCACCCTCACAACCCTCTCACCCTCACTCACCCTCACCCCCCACACACCCTCACACCCCCACAAACCCTCACCCCACACCCTCACCATTACACCCCCTCACACCCCTTCACCCTCACACACCCCTTCACCCTCACACCCCCTCATCTTCACCCTCACACACCCTCACCCTCACACAGCCTCTCACCCTCACACACCCTCTCACCCTCACACACCCTCTCACCCCCTCTCACCCTCACACCTCCTCACCCTCACATCCCCTCACCCTCACATCCCTCACCCTTACACCCCCTCACCCTCCCTCACACCCTCACCCTCACACCCCCTCACCCTCACTCAACCTCTCACCCACCCTCGCCCACCCTCTCACCCTCACCAACCCTCTCACCCTCACCCACCCTCTCACCCTCACACACCCTTTCACCCTCACCCTCACACACCCTCTCACCCTCACTCACCCTCACACACCCTCACTCACCCTCACACCCTCACCCCCCTCACCCTCATAACCCTCTCACCCTCACCCCCTCACACCCCACACACCCTCACCCCCACACACCTTCACCCTCACACCCCCTCACCCTCCCTCACTCTCACACCCCATCACCCTCCCACCCCATCATCCTCACCCTCAGACACCCTCACCCTCACACACCCTCACACCCCCTCACCCTCAGACCCCCTCACACCCTCACACCCCCACAACCCCTCACCCACACACCCCCTCACACACCCTCACACTCACACACCCTCACCCTCACACCCTCACACACCCTCTCACCCTCACACACCCTCACCCTCACACCCCCACACCCTCACACACCCTCACTCACCCTCTCAACCTCGTACACTCTCTCACGCTCACACACCCTCTCACCCTCACACACCCTCTCACCCTCACACCTCCTCACCCTCACACCCCTCACCCTCACACCCCCTCACCCTCACACACCCTCACCCTCATACAGCCTAACCCTCACCCCTGTCACCCTCATCACCCACACCCTCCCTCACCCTCACTCACCCTCTCACCCTCACCCTAACACCCCCTCACCCTCACAACCCTACACCCTCACCACCCCACACCCTCCCCCTCATACCTCCTCACACCCCTCACCCTCACACCCCCTCACCCTCACCCTCACACCCCCTCACACCCCCTCACCCTCACACACCCTCACCCTCACTCACCCTGTCACCCTCACACACCCTCTCACCCTCACACCTCCTCACCCTCACACCCCTCACCCTCACACCCCCACACCCTCACCCTCACACACCCTCACCCTCTCGCCCTCATACACCCTCACTCACACTCTCATCCTCACACACCCTGAAACCCTCACACACCCTCTCACCTCCTTATTTTCAATACCAATAGCTCAAACTTTCCTAATGCGAGACCTATTGCATTGCAAATGCTTGTCCTTTCTACATTCCCATATCCCCCAGCATCTGCTTCCAGCAGGCCTGTGTGGGAGTCCTTTCCTCCCACTCTGACTTCCTTTATATACATACCGGAAGTGCTCTCTAGCTTCATCATTCATCCTATCATGTCGTAGGTGCTTTCAATCTTTCATACTTTAGTCATTATTTCTTGCATTCCATCACCCATTGTTTCCATCAGCAGGGGTTTAGCCTAGCCAGTAAAATTCAGAAGGGTGTGGATTGAGGGAGGGACTCAAATGTTCCAACTAAGAAAACAGAGGGCTGCAGGGTGAGAGACCAAGGTTTGCATGGACTGCTTCCAGTGCCGGCTGCTAGCAGGAAAAAGTGGTGAGCACCGCTGGGGAGAAGAATAAAACAAAAAGAAAAGAAAAAGGACCTGCGGCCTCACCTGCTTGCCAACTCGGTGTTCTGCAGCCCCCAATGCACAGGCTTCCAGATTGTCCTGCGCCAATCCAGACGCTGCTCTCTTGCTGGTTTTACTCAGCATGAGAGAAGCGCCAGGATTTGGGGGAGCAAGCTGGTTTTGCGCAACAACAAAGAATGGGAGCCTGTGGCTGCTGCTTTCCATGCATCAGCATGGAGACAGCTAAGTGTGCATGATGGTGCATGATGGTTTGGGCTTCCTAAGACAGTCGGCCAAACTGTCATGCGCATTTGCAGTGCCCTGTGACCACCGCTCGTCCTGCTGCTGTCAGAGGATTGCCCTGCTCCGGCTCCTATTGTAAAATAAAATGATAATAAAGCAGTTTTATTAATTACTTTATTATCATTTTACTTTACATATTACATGTTTTCATTTTCTGGCAGTAGGGCGATGCTCCTCCGCCATAACAGAGGAGCCACCGCTGACAGTTTCCACAATGAACAAGGTAATTATTGATTTGAATTAGGTGGAATCTTATATGGAATGGCACAGTGGGTGTTTTTTTTTGTTTTTTTTTGGGTAAAGACTTTTATTTAGATTTGCAAGGTTGCACACCGCTATTTAGCCAACAACCCGGAGGCAGGCAGCATCAAAAAGTACCATTAGACCTCGCCTCGCGGCCATATGTCTTGTATTCTTGCATACAATCTACAACAGTTTGCGTGTGAAATAACTATAAAAGTAAAACAGAAAACAAACAGTTGGAACTAAACCTAAAGCTCATGTGTGTTATCATGTTCATCTTGTCAACCCAGTGGGTCACGTGTCACCAATTCCGGTGTGGGCCCTCAAGTCACCATCCAATAGAATGGGGAGAAAAAGGGGGGGGAAGGGGGAGAGGGGGCAGTGGGGAGTCAAGTAGCCCACCTCAGGCAGTTCAACCAACCTGTCAATCTCAGATGTGGGGTTTGTATGTACGCCCTTACAAGCACAACACCCCTTTGTTAGCGATTCAAGTCACATCTTACCTGCACCCAGGCCCTCGCATTCCTGCCATACAAAACGTACAACTCTCGCATCCCCACACGTTCTTTCCTCACTCATCCGACACGGTGCCAGCCAGCAAGGACGTCAGGGGCTGCCAAATATCAGCAGGTCTTGATCGTGGTGGTAATAGGTCCCAGTAAGTAGTCAGTTGATCCCGACAGTATAATGCCGAGCTCAACCACCCAGTCACCCCAGGAGCGACCTCCCGCTTCCAATGTAGTGCAATTTGTCTTTTCGCCAGTAGCAGCAACATAGCGATCAATTTCCTAAATGTACAGGGTATAGAGGCCACCATTCCCAACAGTGCCATCAAGGGGTCCGGGGGTAACTGCTCTCCCAGGATCCGTCCCAATGTAGAGAACACCTCAGCCCAGTATCGCTGTATAGGAGTGCATGTCCAGGTTAGATGAAAGAAATCCGCCTCCATGACGCCACAACACCAGCAGCGAGAGTCAGCTATCAACCCCAGTTTGAAGAGCTGTGCCGGTGTGCGGTACAGCCGATGTAAAAAATTCAAGTGGATCAGTCTCAGCCTGTAATTTGGAGACAGGTTCTCCAGCTGAGTGCAGCTGAACGTCCACTGGTTGTCCGTTATGTCGAGACCTATGTCTACCTCCCACTTAGTCTTTGAGTCGGGCCGTATCCACGGTGCTGTCTCTTGTGTTACTCTGTAGATCCTGGTGATCAATTTATTTGAGGATTTATTCGCCAAGACGTTTTCCAACGCTGATAACGTTGGTGGCACCATCGGGAACATCGGGTATCTGGCTTTACACGCCGCCCTGAGTTGATAATACAGGAGTAGCTCAGATGCCGTAGGGACGTCTGAACTGCAGATGCCTCCCAATTCCATAAAAGTGTCATCCGGGTATAGATCACTAGCGACCAATAACCCACTTTTGCGTGCCCTTTCAGTTATCGCCGCATCTTGCAAGGGACTCAGTAACGGATTACCACCTAGCGGCATCGACGGAGCATATAATTTAGCAACGCCCGCCCGTTTCGCTATGTTTTGCCAGGCCCACCGTGTTGTTTCAACTGTGTTCACATCCTCCGGCGAGCGTTTGTATTTATGGTAGACCGTCGTGGCGAACGGAGTGGGCGCCGACACGTCTGTCTCGATAGCCACATGAGGTTGGTACGGGATCGGGTGATGCCAATAATGCAGGTACTGTGCCTGGGCACTGTACGCGTATAGCTCAAAGTCTGGGGCCGCCAGTCCACCCTGTTTAAAGGGTAGTGTTAGTACCTTCCATTGGATTCTGGGCTGTTTGCCCGCCCACACTAAGGCCAAAATCGCAGAGCGCAGGCGTTTAAAAAAGGATACGGTGAGTGGCAGAGGTATGTTGGCAAATAAATATAAGAATTTTGGTAGTACAACCATTTTAGTTATGGCTATCCTACCTGTCAACGACAGCGGCAAGGTGACCCACTTTTTCACTTTAGTTTCGAGCCAGTCCATTGCCTTTCCATAATTCAATAGCCATAGGTCTTGTATGTGTATCCCCAGATATTTCACCTCGTCTGTCACCCAGGTTATAGGGAATTCGGTATTGCATTTTACCGTACCGTCCGTCAACGGCAGTATCGTAGACTTAGACCAGTTAATGGTAACGCCCGTCAATCCTCCGTACCTCACTAGTTCCCGCATGACGGGGTCGAAATTATCGGCCGGGTTCTGCACAAAGATTGTCACGTCATCGGCATAGAGGGACACCAGGAGTCCTCTGGAGGTGAAACCTATGCTACGCTGGGTATGATGTTGCCGCAGGCGCGCCGCAAGGGGTTCCGTAGCGATGGCGAAAAGCAGTGGCGATAGGGGGCAGCCTTATGGCACAGTGGGTGATGGGTGTCAAACAATCGGTCGGAATGCTACCCAAGCGATTGCCACTGGTTAGACTACTTGCAACATTTCAGTCTGTCGTTTTTTGGGTGTTTGATTGCCAGTAATATGCCTGGAAACGTGAGACTGGCACAGCTTTTCAGGCTCACTAATGCCAATGTTTGTGAATTGCTTTCCAAGCCTATTACTGTCAATGTTTGAGAAGTAAAAAAAAATTTACATTTGCACCTATTTAAGGAGTACTTCTATGTGTGCAAATTCACTACTCTTATTTTACCAGTCACTATGGGGCATATTTACTGGAGGCTTCTGTTGTGTTTGCACCATGTAACATGGTGCATGCATGATGCAAACCTCTACAGCAGATTTATGAAGCCATATAAAGTTACTTCGCATGGTACTGAAAGGCTCCAAAAAACTGCGGGGCATATCAACAACAACCGGCGATAATTATCGCTAAGCGCACTTAGCGCTAGGATAATTATCGCCGGCTACCGCTGGTTTCTATCGCGGAGATAGTGTGCTATCACCAACGCTTATCTCCAATACAATAGAAATCCAAGTGTTAGCCACAAAAATGTGCGATTAGGCAGACAAAACGGCGCCACTATAGACAGGAATGTTTTGTATTCCTTTAAATGTAGTGCATTTTTGCCTTTTCCCTGTCACGCAGTACAGCAAGGTGACTTGCTGCACTGCATTTTTGTTAATATGCCCCCAGATTTCTAAGATTTCGATATAAAAAAATAAAAATAAACAAGTTAAAACCTCTTAGTGAAATGAGAACGATGAGAAAAACCGACACGGGCATAGCGGAACCAACTCATGGTCCTCAGACACAACTACCAAACCAAGAATGTATTTTGAGGGGTTTCACACCCCCAAACAACACCGCTGAAGCTACACCCAAGCCATTCACCCCTGGGCCAGGCAGCTCTCCCTGGGAAATCATGACTATGGTCACATACAACACAATGGCCTTTAGTCCCTGCCCTGGACTCACATATTGTAAATCTATTTTCACTGCATGCACTCTTCTTTGTCTCTGTTACAAGACGCCTTGATGGTAGAGTTGTCAAGTTGGTTCATGCGGGCAGGGCTCCATGTATTAGTCGCGCCCTTTAAAGATTATTGTATAAAGTGACTGACGGCCCATGTACTAAGTCAGAGTGGCAAATGGAGGAGGGCACGCAACCAAATTCACAGGGCGAGCCAAGTCGGAGCAGAGACATAGGTCAGTGCCTGAGCCGAACCATGAAAACATTTGGAATGTATATCGTGCAAGAAAGGCAGGCGGATCTTTTTACCTTAGTGCATCAGATTATATCACTGCATAGACAGACATGTATTAACAGAGTTTGTTTTTAGAAAAATCCATAGCTCCACCCCCAATGACAATTTAATTAGTGAACTAAGAGGCAAGTCAGTTGTCATACAAACCCTAAAGATGGCCTAGATTCTTTTTATAGATGGAGCAACATTAGAGTCTATTAAATGAAATATAAGAGGTACTTGTACAGCACACATCATGTGCTAAAGTATTTAAAAGTGTGCTCATATGTGAGAATAAAGAAAAAAGGAGGTTGTGTGAAATTAAAGATTTGCCTAGGATCACACAATCTGGACAAGCAGGGAAGCTGGTATTGGTTACGTTATCTGGTTTCACATTTTGGAATTCAGTCACCAGATGGGTATCTCTATCTCTCTCTCCCCCATTTACATCAGAGGTGAGTGTTCTGTCTTTCATTCTTGGCTCACAAGGAGAAAAATCGACAGAGATAGCAGTTCTGACTCAGAGCTCCCAAGCTACGAATGCATTTATTTGGGGAGTGTTACACCCCAAACATTCCCCTGAAGCTAGGCCCCAGTTCATCAGTCTCTTTCTCACACTCTAACACAGTTTCTACAATTTACCATCTACAACACCCTCCTGCAATCTTTCTTTTAATAACTCTCTCCGTTTCTCTCTTTTGACTGGGTGACCTTTACTTACTGTAGTATTTGGATGGCAAACTGGTATTAATGAAATGGAACCTTTATTCATATAGCGTTAATATCTGTAAAAATTATAAAATACTGAGCTAATACTATCACAAAAAGTGCCACATTGTGCCGCATAATTTGCCTTTTCTTGCTGCAACATTCAGTTAACCCTGCCATATAATTTGGTCCTCCACTGCTGCATAATTCAGATCCCATGCAGATAACTCACGATTGGGCATGGAAGGTGAATGAAGACTGTGAGAGCCCTGGGTGCTGCTCACATATGCTTAAAGCAGGTGCATATAAAGAAACATTTAAGATGTTTCACACTACAAACGCGTTTCTTTCCACAGCAATATGGCCTGTTATTATCTTTGGAGAGGCCGAAATAAACTTATGAGAACAGAAGGTGGAATAGCTGATGGTTGGGAGAGGGTCATGTTTAGTTCTACATAGTGATTACAGAGATGTGCAATATCTCAAATTAGGAGCAAGAAAGCCAGACCATCATTGAAACTACGAACAGTAACAAGAGTAGCAAAAAGGTTGCTTTAAGAATGTAGTTGCTGCTTTTCCATTTTTTATTTGCTTAGATTGTTTCCTGCGGGCCAGTGCTTAATTTGAGCCGGGGGTTGCGGGTAGGGGTCAGATGCACTCATTTCTAGGGACCGACACTTATTTTTCCTCATCATACATTTCCAGAGAAAAAGAGAGGGAAGACACACAAACATTAAAAATGGAGGGAGAAAAAGATGGACAAACAGTCACCCAGGGAGAAAGCAGAGACCAGCAAGAGTGGAATAAGAGGGAAGGGAGAGCGTGGTAGTGAATTAAAGAGGCCTGAGGTGGATTTGGGACTATGCAGCCTTGATATTTGGCGTGCTGACATTTAATAATGCCAGCTGCTGACATCTGAACAGTGCTTTGGGCACCAGCACTGATAAATATCTCTTCTCCTGATCAACTTTTTATGGCACTGGAAAAGGCACACAGCGGGACGCACACTCGACCCTGTCTACGCCAAAGAAACAACGTCTCCTACAGCCACACCACAGAACTTCCCTGGACAGATCACCACCTCATCCACTTCTCCATAAATAAACCACTGTGCACAAGCACTCCCACCACCTCCCCTGTAGAAGCTGGACCAAACTCACGAAGACCAGCTCACCTCCACCCTCATCAGCACCCAACCTCCGACTACGCCAGACACAAACACCGCAGCACGCAACCTCCGCCGCTGGATCACGAACTGCGCCAACACACTTGCCCCCCTCAAGAAAGCCACAGGAAGGCACATCAAGAAAGCAAGTTGGTACACCTCTGCGCTCCAAGAACCCAAACACTCCTGCCGGTGACTTGAAAAGACATGACGAACAACAAAACCCCAGAAACACGGGGCGCCTGCAAAACAGCCACCAACGCACACCACCATTTCATCAAATCCACAAGGAAGAAATCCATCCAAGGCAGAATCCGCACCAAGGCCCACTATACTAAAGAACTCTTCTCCATTATCAAGGAATTCACCAAACCCTGCAGCAAAACAACAGACGTCCCACCATCCCAAGACCTCTGCAACAGACTCTGCAACTTTTTCCACCTTAAGATAAAGATGATGTACGACAACTTCGAAAACCATGACCTCCACACCGCTCCTGCGCCCCTCCAAGCAACGGCACCCGACAAACCCTGCTCAATTGGATGCCGCTCACAGTAGAATACACCTTGAGGGCCATGAAAAGCATCCACTCTGGGACACCATCAGACCCCTGCCCACCTCACATCTTCCACAGAGCCACCTCGGCCATCGCTTCCGAACTACGTCAGATGATCAACTGCTCCCTCAAGGCCACCACCTTCCCCGACGACTGGAAATACCCTAAGGTCAACCCCCTCCTGAAGGACGACCTGCCGGACCTCAAACACTTTAGGCCCATCTCTTTGCTTCCATTCGCAGCCAAAGTCATCGAAAAGGAAGTCAACACACAGCTAGCAAACTTCATCAATGCTAACAATAGCGGCAACATCTCCCAATCCGGATTCCACAGCAACCACAGCACGAGACCGCCCTACTCGCCGCCACCGGCAACATACGCTCCCTCCTCGACCAGGACAAAATGACAGCCCTCATCCTCCTGGACCTCTCGGCTACTTTCAACACCGTCTCACACCGCACCCTAGCCACAAGACTCCATGACGCTGGCATCCGCAACAAGGCCCTCGACTGGATATGCTCATTCCCCACTAAGAGAACTCAGCGGGCCAGACTCCCGCCCACCTATCGGAACTGACATAGAGCAACTGTGGAGTGCCCCAGGACTCCTCCTTCAGTCCCACCCTCTACATGGGCCCCCTCGCAAACATCGTCAGGAACCACAGGTTCAACACCGCCATTTACACCCATGACACCCAGCTTATCCTCTCCCTCATGAGTGAACCCAACATCACCAAACACAATTTCCAAGAAGGGTTGAAAGCCATCGACACCTGGATGAAGAGCCGCTGCCTGAAACTCAACTTAGAGAAAACAGAAGTCCTCATCCTGAGGTCCACCACCTCCACATGGGACAACCCCTGGTGGGCCCCCGCCCTAGGATGGACCATGAATGAATACTTGGCATCTTACTGGACTTATCGCTCACAATGAACCACCAGATCAACCCTATATCCTCGACTTGCTTCAACACCCTCTGCATGCTTCAAAAGACGTTCAGATGGATCTCACCCGAATCCGGAAAAAACGCCAAGCATGCCCTCATCAAAAGCAGACTAGACTACACCAACGCGCTCTATGTCGGTATCAACAAAGAACTCCTTCGCAAACTCCAGAATGTACAGAACGCCTCAGCCAGACTGATCCTCTACATCCCGCCTCGCAGCCACATCATCCAACACTTCGGCGATCTCCACTGGCTCCCACTCGAAAGAAAAATTACCTTCAAGCTCTTCACTCACGCATACAAGGCCCTGCATCACACCAGACGAAAATACCTGAACAACCGCCTCTCCTTCCACGCACTCAAAACACACCTCCGATCAGCCGACCTCTCTCTAGCCACCGTCCCACACATCTACAGGACCAGAATGGGAGGAAAGTCCTCCTACCTCGCAGCCAAAGCCTGGAATGACCTCCCCCTCCACCCATGGCAAGCCCCCACACTGTTGGATGAACCTAGCACTCAACGGAGCTGCCCCCCCCAGCACCTTGAGACCCTTATGGGTGAGTAGTTGCACTTTACAAACCCTGTTTGATTCATTGTAATGCACGCCCCTTAATGACCTCCTGCCCAGTGACCCCCCCAGGCGAGTGCCAGTGAATATCTTTGCATCCACATTGAACCAGCATATTGGCCTGTAAGTGCTGCTGCTGCACAGGGAGTGGTCCTTGCCTGGTTAAAGGATCAGGGCCAGCTTTTATGCTGGTGTGACAATCTTTTTAGATGCCCCCACTTCCCAATGACCTGATCCACGGATTCCCTCACTACCACCCTCCAACAGTGCCCCATATACCTCCATGTCCCCTCTTGCATACATTTAATTTGTTTGTTTTAAAGCGCTGGATGGTTGACTTTACTGAAAAGAATGTATACCTACCCAAACAAACCCTTATAGCAATATGTGGAATAGCTAATGGAACACAGGGGGAAAAAAAATCCTTACTATACCTTGCAGGTTACATGCAGCTCTTTAATGACAGTTCATAAGTCTCTGTTCTATAATATTATTGTAACTTCTGAACTGATTTAACAAAAAGATCTCGTAACAAAAGCTGCAATCCACTCAGCTATCCACATAGAATACAATTCTGTGATCTGCACTGTGCACGTTCTTTGCAGCAGGCATATTAACCCTTTGTGCTACTTTATGTTGAGTCTAAACTGCCACTAGACAAAACTCCGATCTCTCTTCAGCAGGAACATTAATCTTTGATGAAGCACCGACGCAGATCTCCTCAAAAACATATGAGGCAATGTGCCCCTAAGGAGATTAGTTGAAGAGCAAATAAAAACACACTCAGTTAAATAAGCCTTGTTGAAACCAGTAAAAGTTATAAACCATGAAAGGTTAGTAAATAATCAAAGTGCAATACAGAAGTAAAATAATAGTCAAAATGTATGGTAAGTCTTGAAGGGAATTAGCATAAGGCTCAATGAAATGCAGCAAAGATTTTGACAGAAAGCCAAGTCTCACAGTAAAAAAGTGTAGTCTTAAGCAAGAGAGACTGACAAGAGTCTGCTCTCAAAGAGTCAGGGTTAACTAGATAGTCTCACCTTTTGTGATCTTTTATAGCAAAATGCATAGAAAAATGGGCATTAGGATAAAAGGAACTAATTGTTGCATGGCTCAACCAATCATAGAATAAAAATATCCAACAATATCAAGCTTAATAAAATAATAATTATTCCATATTTGACCCTATGTCAAAGGAGGTTACAGTACAAATCTAGTTATACAAAAAACAATTACAAGCTTATAAATGAATAGCCTTACAGTGGTACAACCAGTTACAGCTGTAAGGAAGGCTACCTCCAGAGCTCTTCGACAATAGCATGTCAACACACCTTTTTCTTACTGCTCATTTTGCTATGTGAGATAAGACAAAAAATGAAAACACATCATGGCTGTGTTACGTTTCAGAAAGTTTGAGCCTAGTTTAGCCAACTAAAGGAAAAATACAGTTTATAAATGCAGTGTTTTTGTTTTTAATGTCAAATGTTCATGATGTTGAGCAAACATTATGAACTAATGAGATATATCTTCTTCACTGGCATTATTCTTCTAGGGCCAGATGTACGACAGCTTTTTGAGGTCGCAAATGTGAAATCGGCCGGTTTGCGACCGCAAAATAGAACTGTCCTATGTACAAACCCTATTTTGAGAGCCAGTAACCTATTACCGACTCACAAAATAGGGTTTGCGACTCACTATTAGGAAGGGGCGTGCCAAGGGCATCCCTTCCTAACAGCGAGTCATACTTCAATGTATGATTGTTTTGCGGCCGCAACACTCGCAGTTTACCACCCATTTCAAAAAGGTGGTAAGCCACTCGCAAACGGAAAGGGGTCCCCTGGGGATCCCTTCCCCTTTGTGACTGGCAGTGAAAATGTTTTGTTTTTTAAGAGCAGGCAGTGGTCCCAGGGACTACTGTCTACTCTTAAAAAAATGAAACTGAAACGTTTTCTTTTTCTTTTTTAAATGCATCCCGTATTCCTTTAAGGAAAGCAGTCTGCATTAAAAAAATACTGCTTTCTTTAAAAAGAAGTCACAGGCTTGCACATTGTGACCTGCCTCATGAATATTAATGAGGTAATCAATTTGACACCCCATTAGGAATTGCAAACAGTGTCTGAGACACTGTTGTAAATTCCAATTTGCGAGTCGCAAAACAACGCAATTTGGGAGTCTTTGTAAATTCCAATTTGCGAATCGCAAAACAACGCAATTTGCGACTCGCAAATTGAAAGGGTCGTACATCTTGCCCCTACTGTAATATCACTGCTTGGTTCAAAGCAAGATATAGTCTACTTTATCAGTAGCTAACATTTTGACTTAGGCTCTTATCGCTAAGAGCAAGTGTCCAATCTTAAGGGAGGATGTTCTTTTATGGAACCCCTCTAGTTGTGCTTCTAGGGTTTTTGTTTTTACTTCCTGGGTTGGATTAACCTGAGTGAATCTGATATCATACAGATTATCATCACTAACATCTCCTATGGTTGTAAATCTTGATCACAAAAACATTAGATACTAAAATGTTTTGTAAAAACACTGATTACCAAAATATCAGCTTTCGGAATCCAGCTGGAAATACCAAAATATCGACCGCAAAAATATTGTTAATAAAAAACTGAAATACAACAATAGTGAAATCCGAAATTTAGAGTGCTAAAATATCGAGAAACATTATATGAATGTAAAGCAACCAAAACATAAATATCCAAAATATCGAAGACTAAAATTTCACTTTAAATAATAAAAATACATACACATAAAATATTGTATTGAAACATAAAAATAATAACCTTCCCAAAATAATCCATAAATAAACCTACAAGCATTAGTAACAGTATAATTAGTGTCTTCTTTAAAAGGTAATACCTAAGAAACGATTGCTAAATAAAACTTTGACCAGTGAAATCCAAATCCAATACAGGTGATAAAACATGAGTAATAAGGGCCTTGATTCACAAAAGTCTCTTTGGAGTATGTAAAGTAAAATGCAGTTCGTAAGCTTAGGGCTGGACGTTTCCACCTGTCCTATCTGTTATATATAGAGATAAGTGTCTCTGTGGCGGAGAGCTCCACACATGTAAGTATAGGATTTAGTAGTAAATGTTGGAGGGACATATGGGAGTGGTGGAAATATGGGAAATCATTACTGTTAAATGGGTGGAGTTAATGGAATTTAGGCAAGGGTTGAGGGTGTGACATGCTATGCAAAACAAACACCCACAAAAGAGTGAGAAAATTGGTATTCATAAAATACTCTGCTAATCCTGCCACAGCTGTGATAAAGACAACATGGGTTTAAATATACCAAAGCCCGACCATAGAAAACAATGGAGGCCAACTATAACCAGACCCCCAGAATACAGCAATTTACAAAAAAACTAAATCACAAACTTGTCACTTTAGTAAAAAATCTGGCTATTTTTACAAAAGTGCCCACAAAAATAGAGTTTTTCTTTTTTATATCCTGCGGGGTCTGCTCCTTGTCCAACCCTGGGTAGCAGCTGCACTTCTGGCGCTCATTCTGCTGCTTGGCACAAATGAACATACGTGCCTTTCCTGCCATCTTGTGGTTACAAGCGGAACAGTAATTGTAACACGTAAAGAAATAGTTCCTCGTGATAGTTACTGGTAACAGGAAAATCAGGTATACTTCTGCACACCGTGCGTGGCCGACATGTTTTGTGATTCTATGTCGCTTTTTGAGGGCTATGTACGTGCTAACAAGACCATTTTAAAGAAGCCATGGCCGCAGTAAACAGGACTAGGATTGACCCCTTCAGAGGTTCTTGTTTATTAAATGCATTCCAACGCAAATTTGTACTTTTTGAAATACTGCACAGATTGCCCTGAAGGACAAACAGGTCACAGTCCAATTGTAAACACGGTTATATCGTGAAGAAGTCTTAAAATATCTACTACTAACTATGGAAATTAGAGACCCATATCCAACTGACCAATAACTTGGTAAAAAAATATAATGCATATTGCTACCGTAACTAGTGTGTTTAACCACACACAAGTTATTAAACGTGTTTACTCCTACAACACTTACTAAATTTTACACAGTGTGAAATACATACCATAGAGTGACTAGGCAAAACCTACTCAACTATGCAACCAACACATGATTACTTTTGTTTAAGGCGTTTGTTTTCAGAGAATACAAATTCATAGTCCGAGCACGTAATCAAAATATCTGCATTTTAATTAATTGCAGAGCTGCAAAATCGCATTAAGTATTGCATAACATGGCACACATTAACTTTTACCTAGCAATATTTAGCATGCTGGCAATGTTTAATTTGAAAGGGAGAGTACCGGCGCTTCTTAAAAGCACACAGATGCTCTTGGTCAGTGAGTACCTACACTTCTGTAGTTCCATTTCAACCACTGGTCTAGGAGAGCTTCCTTGGTGAGTGGGGATGAGGTGGGTAAGTCCCGGGCTCCTCCATACCTGCCGCTCACCCGCTGGAAGAGTAGCATCAGGTGACACCTTCACCCCACCACCACCACCCAAAACGCTATTCCCCATCCTGCCACCCGACACCCAAACACGACTGTAAGAAGTTGGAGTATTTGTTGAGAGGTGAAAGAACTCCCCTCAAGTAATTGTCACAATCCTTGTCAGGGTGAACCACTAAAGAAACAAATTAAAGCTGAGCTCAACTCTCTGGTAGCGATGGCACAGAGCACACAGGTTTAACTTAAAGGCAAAGTGTGACCATTGCAAAATAAATTGCCGCTAAATTTCTTTTTGCGACTAGATTTGCTTATCTATGCTGCAATATTCTGGGGTGTCTGTATAACACCAACACCCCATAGTAAATAATGTAAATTAAATTAAATAAAAATGTGAAATATATACGTATATATACATACATTTCTAGGTTAAAAAATGTAAGTGTATTTAATGCTGAATATTATTTTATTAATTTAATAGTGCACTTACAGGTAAAGAAGATCACATTTTTAACTTAAATAAAATCTCTAAACCAGCATTTGCCAAACTCTGGTCAGTCAGGAAAGTCCAAGTAGTACACAAAGATGCCTTTAAAATCGGTGTTTCTCTTGTCATAATTGCCAGAGCTTCAAAAACAGGTAAAATGTCAGGCTATGTCTTCTGACAAATAGCTGCTTATTCTTTTAAAAGAACGAATGGGGATTACTTTTCTTTCTTTGACTTCAAAGTGAGAGGAGTTTTTAAACAGTTGCAGCGGGCATCAATCGCGGGATGGTCGCATGGAGGGGGGTTTAATACATTTTTAAAATGTATCTGTCCGTGGGTACCGCGATTTCCTGCTCTCCTGCCTCTGGCAGGAACAGGAAGCAGGCAGCCTCCCTACCCTCCCCGAAGCCAATCGCAACGCTGCCAGGCACGTATGGGGAGGCGATTTTCCCCATGTATCTAAAGCAAAGGGGTAACCCAGGATCCGCAGAACCTGGGCGTATATGATACAAGTAACAATCGGTTCTGTCAGTTCAAACTATTTCTGTGCAGTTTTCAATATTCAATTAAAACGTGATTGAATAAAAGCAAACAACTTGAACCCAAAAGAGAATAAACACATTTATCTCATTCATAAAGAATAAGGTATTTAATTCATATTTGTAAATCTCTGAATAAAGTCAAGAATTACCATGACATGAGAGCTGTCCGATAACTCAATTAAAAAAGCGGCGCATGTGGGCGCGATTATAGCCACATGGTGAGTAAAGTGCCAAAGTGAACCAATATTGTACCAGTGATTACACAAGGAGATATTGAGAAATAGGTCCAATTACACATCAAATAGTGGCGGTCACCCTAGCTTGGTCAATGAATTACATAAAATGGTGTGCTAGGTTGCCTAATGCATGGACCAAAAACCGTTGACGTTTCGAACCTGACAATATGCATTAATTAACGATGTCAACATGGGTCTTCTTTGCGTACACCACAAGAAATTCAGGAGTACCGGCTGTCCATCATGTTTGTTTGCCTTCAGATTCTGGCCCTCAGCTTCTTCTGTTAGGCCTTGTATTCACATATTCCCCCTTCTTGGGTAGTTCTCCACCTCTTCACATTTCATAATGGTCAGGTTTACTTTTTCCTGCAGTAACACACTTATACAAAATGCATCTGAGATTGAATAATCTAATCGTGGCACTTCATTGCTAAGATTCAGTTTGCTCAGGCCCACATAATCAACATAAAGAGTTCAGCCTAGTGTTCTGTTCTCAGTTTTTGATAGCTTCACTTGATAGATCTTGATTCAGTTCCTTCTTCAACACTTTCTTAAAGATTGCTAAACTGTCAAGCATATTCGTCTTACTGAGAGCCATTTCAGAAATCTGTGGGACTGCATTTGCCACCAAAGTTGGCGTTCCTATTCTAGGCTCCACAGATCCTGCCATGGCTAGGTATTAAAGCAAACCTTTATGAAGGTTATTTTTAGCAGCATTCCAATACCAAATGGGGACTAGTCCTTGTTTTGTTTAGCTGGTGGGGGGGGGCAGTATTTCTATATTAACTAAGAACAATCGAAATTCTGTGTTATAGCTTTAGTTTATATTCAGGACTCCGCTAAAAAAACACAATTAATGACACATAATTCTCATACAAAACCTAATGCAGGAGAGGAACCAAGAATCTGATTTGTGTGAGAGGAGGTTAATATTTGCCACAATTCCGTAAGCACCGAGGACCTGGATAGGTCAACCTGAGTGCTGAAGTCACACTTAATGTCTGATTGGAGAACTGTTATGCAAGATGATTAGAAGTGGCAAAAAACCTCCACAAGCTGTGCTGTCAGGTGGAAGCACACCATTTATTCCTTACCCACCAGATGATCCAAAAGGCTGATCACATGAAGCACACACTTGTCCCTTCCATGTGGGAGTGCTGTCAAAAGGGATCCCACGGTGTTGGATCTAGTCCTGATCTCTTGACTGGGTGAGAGTACTCTGCTTAATTCAGAGACTCTGTCCATCACCACCCCTTGTTGTAAATAAAAGGGATCCCACAGCATTCCCAATGGACTCCTCTGGTTGTGCTTAGCCACTGACACACTCACCTCTACAGTCTGCAGGCTCCACTCCCTTAGCAAAGGGTTCCGCTCTCAGCCCCCAAAGTCATGGGCACCATTTTCAGAGTCTCCGGAAGATAGTGGCCACAACTCCAGCTCTGCATATTCCTCTAGATTTCGGCTCTGTATGCCAGCAGGCCCCAACAGAGGAACTCCTCTCACTTCCCATTTCATATACAGGCCATCAGGAACTTCTAAAGTAACTACAGTAAATTACATTGTTTCAGTAGGGCAGACTATTAGTTAATGAGCGACATGTCTGCAGAGCTTAGAGCCATTCCCTATGAGCGTGAAATCCTACATGTTCCCTCTGTCCACAAATGGCATTTGACATTTAAGTTACAAGAGCATCTAATGAGCATTTTGACCTGAGGCTAAATGAGTCAATTGGTGTTTACTGATCCTTTTGAATATTTTGGTGTCAAGGTCAATGCACTGTGACATATTTAGCAGAGCCCTTACCATTCCCACCATTACCGCTATGCCCAGAGTCAAAATATGCCAGCATTCTAAGTTCATAAAAATAAAAAGTCACGGAGACCACCCAGATAGATGTATCCCTACAATATTTTTTCCAAAGATCAGCAGTATCAGAATTATAGGATCAGTGTACCCCATCCAGGGTTTAAATAGTAAATCTGTCAGATTTACAGTCCCAAGGCATCACCTAAGGCAGCGGCTAATACCACAAGAAAATTCTTCACCAATTCGTCAAATGATGGAGCATATGTCCTTTCATGCTTGGCGGGAGCATGGTTTTGAGACTCAGGAAGACATGTACCAGGGCAAATTCTTCCTCACATATGAACAGGTCTTTGATGTGTTTGCGCTAGAACAATGACAATATTTACATTACGCAGGACTTGCTGATACTGCCAGGACAATTTGGCCCACATACCTGGCTGCCCACAATCCACATGTACAATGGACGTTCTATTGACCTGTGGTGCAGGTCGCCACCTGATAACCCAACTCTACAGGGTCATGAGACATGATCCTTTTGCCTAAAGCACAAATAGCATGGGATGCTGATCTTGAAGGCCCATTGAAGCATAGAGGGTGGACAGCCATTGCTGGGCTTACATGCACATTGTCATGTAATGCACGGTTTACTTCGATTCATTATAACTTTCTTCATAGGACTTATGTGACCCCACAAACACTTCACTGCATCAACCCAATAAGACCAGATTACTGCCCAAGATGTAGGGCTAATAATGCTGGCTTTATACACCTAGATAGGAAAACAAGGGTACCCCAATAATAGAACCTGGGGTGGAGTAGTATTTTAAAAAACAATGGTTCAGGTGTGGCCAAAACCAGTCCTAGAAGGACGCAAGGGTTGCGTCAAATTAAGGAATACTGCAACTAAGTCTGGGGCATCAATTAATGTTGGAGGGAGCAAGAAAGGGTGTAAACAGGGACACTTCTCGATTAGGATAACAACGTTTATTTATTTCAATGTTATATAAGTAGAAGTAATAGATCAGGTGCTTACATATAAAAAGTGACAACAAACGTGCAATGCTCAGTGAGTGTGACTTTAAAATATATACAACGTATTGACAACACACAGGTGAGCTCCTTATTAAAAATGTATATAGAATACAAAGAGGTCAGGTTGTAGAGGGTCCACTGTGTTTTCGATCTCCGTTATTAGTGATCAGCTTCAGGACATAGCGTATGTGAGCAATCCGGATTATAGCCGGAGGGCTAATAAATGAAGGGAGGCGATAACCGCAATTAAGGCGGGGAGAGAGGCCTCTTCGTCATGGGTGCTGGCACTGGTGTCTTCCTGAATATCGATTGGAGCCACAGGGGGAGTTCCTGTTAGGAGTGCTGGTTGAGTAACAATTATTTGGAGCATATTCAATTAGGTGGAGCGATCGAATTAAATTCCCATCGGGTTATGATAGTGGAGGTGATACGAGATGCAACACAGCCGTGTTGCCTACGGAGAATAATTAATTTCTGCCGTCGGCTGTTCACCTTCGGAGCAACCAGGTAGCCATCAGGGGCGGCTCTAGGCTCATGGCGGCCCTGGGCAGGGAGCGTAGGTAGGGGGCCCCGGAAGAGGGGTTCCGGGCAGCGGGCGGGGCGGAGTGCGGAGGCCAGTGAAGAGGGGGGTCAGGATGTTTGGAAGTGGAACAGAGCCGGATGCCGCCAAATCCCTGCCAGGGGCCGCCACGCAAATATGTATCCATCCTCATAGGATTATTATATTAAGGATATATATTGGCGTAGTGGCGTAGTGGCCCCTGGGTTTTGGTGGCCCTGTGCAGGTGCACAGCTTGCACATGCCTAAGGCCTCCCCTGTAGCCATCAACATTCATTAAATCCTATCTGGTAATGGTTCGTAAGGTGATGCAAAAGCGACACAGCCATGTTGCTTACGGAGGATAATTAAGTTATTTCCTGCTGTCAAATGTTCACTTAGACGTCAGGCCGTAGGACTGAGTCTGATGGGGGAAGAGCGGGCATGGTCCCTTGCTTCCTCGAGGTGCGCACTGAATGCTGGCAGCTCTGAGGTTAGAGACTACTGGGCGCAGGTGGTGTCGGAGCTGCGTAGGTTTACACACATCCATATCGACGACACTCCTTTATGTTGCTTATTGGGACACGAAGCAAGACCGAAAAAGAATAAAATGGCTTATAAATTCTTGCACCTTGCCATAGTAATAGCTAGACGTAGGGTTGATTCTACGTGGGAAGGGACAGCATTATCCCACAGTGGACTATTGGCGACCAGACGTACTGGAATGGGCCTTAGCGCAAGAGTCGCACAAGAAACTAAACAGGTGGGATGACAAATTGGTTGATGACCTGGGTGTTTGGAGCGATAACAGTAACGCTGTTATTACAGCGGGTGTAAGCACTGACTTAGCAGACGATCGTAGCTCAGATGGGAGTGTGGAAGAGGATGAATGAGAAGGGCAGATCATTAAGGTAGATAATGTACGTTTGTGGTAATGTGCGGATGTGATGGCGCTTGAAGCGCCCCTTCCTGGACGGTATCCTGATAAAGTGTACTCTTTGCCTCTAGATGCCCTAACTGATCATTGCTATTTAATCATCATGTATTGCAGCCAATTTATTTGAAAATGAAAATAAAGTTTTAAAAAAAAAGGTTTAAAAAAAAAAACTCCACCAAAATGCAGGTGGTAAACACATGATACAATATAAAATGCCATGCTTGAACATGCTGACAGAAGTAAACTGCACTATAGCTGAGGTACAGCATGTTTTGTAGTGAGCATAGATCAGGTGACAACTGAATTTGCCTGGCTTATGACTATTTACTAAGGAGCATATTTATCATTGTTGTTGTGTTGCACTTGCACCATGCAAGGGCCGGCAAGGGCCACGACAACAAAGTCAGATTTATCAACCCATGCAAGGCGTGGCCCTGAGTGGCTTGAGAAATCTAGAGTAACACAGGCAGTGCGAATCGCTGGGTTCAATGGGTGGAGCGTGGGTGTTCCCAGGAACCATCCATGGACTTTGGAGCATTCCCAGATTTACCATTACTGTTAGACCTGGAAATGCATCAAAATGCTACGTCTCCCCAGGAGAGGTGTAACAAGGAGAAATATCTTTAGTTCTCCTCGTTTTTTTCCTCTTTCTGTATGTGCTGCAGAATGCAGTACTTGTAGAAAGAGGAAAATGCACCTGAGGATTGTTTTTGTGCAGGAAGGTGTCCTTCCTGCACAAAAACAATCTTGCTTCCAACGCAGGGTGCCTGCATTAGCACTAGACAGGCAAGAGTGTGCCTGTGCACGGAAAGGACAGGAATGCGTCGTATGAGGTTAAATATGGCGCACTCCTGCCCTTTCCCTTTCACACAGTGCAGCGCAGCAAGGTGGCTTGCTGTGTTGCACTGCATGAACATTTTATAAATATGCCCCTAAACAGCCATTAGAAATTGTTGATGCCCTGCTTCCCTGGAGGGAGCATGTATAATGTTTTCTGGAGACAATCATCATTGACATTTTGGTCTGCTATTTTCATTACATTAATTCAGTGTTTAAGTAAAGGTATTTGTACACCTTGCAGATGTGCATAGGGCTGTTTGCCTCCGTTTTTGCCTTTTCTGTTAACCCCTCCCATGCTGGTGACCGAACCACTCCGTCACCAGCCTCGGTTGCGCTGTGCTGGTGACGGAGTGGTTCCGTCACGGCCCGCTCGGCGTGCCTGCGCGGCGCTTTCCATTGAGCGGGCGGGGCCGTGACGGAACCGCTCCGTCACAAGCACAGCGCGCCCGAGGCTCGTGACGGAGCGGTTCCGTCACGAGCATGGGAGCGCCGCGCGGCACCTCCTCCCCCCTAGCGCTGCGGCAGAATTGCCGCCGCAGCAAAGGGGTTAAATAAAGCCCTGTGAGGTATACATACTGGCGAGTGAAGGATCAGCCAGCCAGCTTGCTTCTGCTGAAGTAACCCATATTATCACTCCTGTGGTTGATCGCAACTCTTGTTCCGTATGATAGGTGAGCTGGAGAAGGCATAGATGAGCTGGAGAAGACTTAGGTGAGCTGAAGGAGACATTTGGTGGCCTGGTCACATATTCCCCGGGTCACTGGATGATCATGGAACTTTTACCAACCTTCTTTTGTTTTTTTTTAATGGAGTTTTATATAGCGCGTACCTGACCCAAGCACCAGTTGCGTTACATGAGGACACATTGATTTTTATTAGGCACAGGGAGATAAAGTGATTTGCTCAGAATCACAGGATGTTCAGCGTCATTGCCGAGACTCAAACCCAGTTTCCCAGAGTCGAGGTCGACCGTCCTAGCCGTTAGGCCAACTCCTCGCCTCAAAAGTCCTTCGATTACTTTCCCGGTCTATGTGGTAAACTGTGTTGGTGGCTGTCATGTTTTAATGATCTATCTAGACAGACAGATCCATTCACAAACCTTTTTCCTCAATTAGCTGCACACAAAAAAATTAGAACAGCCATTTTTTTATTCCTGATTCACAAAATCCAGATTTCTACTGTTGCAAATGAGATTTAGTAGTACGCCTTGGCACTCTTTCGGCGAGGGGTGGGTGTGTGGGTTTTGTATGGAGCTGTGTATGTAAAGGTAGGTGAACAGCCACAAACACACGTTTTTTGATGTTCAAATACCCTTTGCAGGTAATTTCCCATCTTGAAAACACTCACAAGACTTCTTCTCTTAGGGGCAGAAACCAATGGGTTCAGAGTAAGGCAATGGGGATGTAACACCCCGAACATTAACATCCGTAAAAAAGAAGGGTTTCTGCCCAAAAACAAACAAAACATTTTATCTGTGCTAATAGTTCATATTTGTGATTCAGTTCCCTGTGAGACATGTTCTGCTTGATGGAAGTTCCACAAATGCAATATTATAGATCTGATAGTAATGCCCCCAAAATATATTATTAACATATCTTTCCAGGAGCACTACTAGAATTCTTTGAGAATTCCATAAAGGCTGGAAATTCGTGCCCAACACTTAGGGGTAATCCTACGGAAGAGCATTTCTGACATGTCCCCCCTGCTCTTTGTGAATGAGGACAACAGTATGGTCTGTAGTGCGACTACACAAAAGCATCGGCTGACTGCCTACTAGACTGACTCTTTTGGTCAAATTAATGTTTCATTGTGCTGTTCTTGAGAAACTTTCTGCCTCCAGTCCTGTACCGTGAGTTTATTGACCCGCTGGTAAATAAGCCATGTCGAGCACCAAAGACAGCAATATAATAATAATAATAATAATAATCCACATTTGTAAAGCGCACAATCACCCGTTAGGGTCTCTAGGCGCTGGGGGCTGTCGGGAAGATTAAGCAAGCTGTTGCCCAGAGTCACATGGTGCTGGGCTAACCTGCCGCCGGAGCCGGGGATCGAACCCTGATCCCCAGATTCCAGCGTCAGTCGCCCTGGCCGCGGCGCCACACCTCTTCCACTGATATAAGCACCAGAGCAAATATGGCCAGAGGTGCAGAGGATGGTTTTCAGGCTACTGTGACTCAGACCTTTCTAGGCACACCACAATTCGGACAGGTTGCCACTATGGCTTGATTAAACCCGATTTAATAATAAATGGCCCAATTCAACATTTTATTGAATGTTAGTTGAACTTACAGGCGGGAAAATATCTTCCAATCCTGATTTGCAGAATAAAGAAATCTTCCAATTTCAAGCCTGATTTGCAGAATTAAGATCACCGTTCTTTGACCCAGTGAGCTTAAATTTAATCCTGAACATAAAGTCTGCATATTGTCCATTGGAGTAAATCCCTGACCACAGGTGAGAAAGGAGTTATTCCCGGGCAGCCGTCCCGCAAACTCCTGGGTGTAGGGTATTCACAGTTTTGCAGGTGTTTTGAACACTTGGATAGCCTCCTGAAAGAACAGAACAGAAATAGGATGGCTGCTTCCCAATATTTTATGTTATTTTAGAGGAATAGATTTTCCGAAAAGCAGTAAACGTTTTTCGCGTGGAAGACAAAGTAAAAAAAAGTATTATAGTTTTTCACCATTCATGCTCCAGGCATGTACACACACTCCTCTCTCTGACATACATACATATCTCTGGCAATAAGAGCACCTTGTGTATATTTCAATGTACACTAATTTGGAATCTGCGAATCTATCAAAACAAGTGCAAATGTATGCAAACTGCAGACGTAGGTCAGCAGTGCCTATAATCACATATTTCCAAGGAGTAGAATGTGTTCAAAACATGATTGAGTGAAACCTGTGTCTGCCTTTAGCAAAGAGACAAGAAAAGTGATTCAGGAGTGAGATAAAGGGAGTTACTATCTGGCTGAAGAGGCTCTGTCTTAGAGAGACGCCAACACGTGTACATAATTGGTGGACTGTCTACTCACCATGGGAACCTAGTAACAAAGGTAGATCATGCTTTCCAACAAGAACAATGGGTGCTCGTCAGATGCCGACACTTTGCTGCACTCAGAGATAGCCTGGCTTTGCCGCGAAAGCTGGAGTTTCGGTAAAAGAGCTTTTACTGCATCAAAGGACTTAGGAGTGCGTAGAAACCGTTGTTTACAAAGCATTGGTTCACATGTGCTGATAAACAGAAACGGCCGCGTGGCGTTACAGCAATGGCTGACCTGACCTCACCATGACCTCCCCGCACAGCGTGCTCACGTACAGGCTGCACTGATGTTGAAAATACCTTTTGCATGATACACCACGGATTTCAAAGATCCCCATAAAGTAACACTAACTGAACAGAACTGCACTCCTGAAGTAGGAAGTGATATTTAAAATATATTACAGCATATAGGAGATGTGTCACACTCATACACATGATTCACATCAGGTCACAAGACACAGGGACACTGCTCAGGGCACAACACAACACACAAGATTATTGAGTTCTAATATCGTCCCACAAAAATATATTAGCCAAATTATCGATTACCAAAACATTGTAAAGAGAAGTATAAAGGTAAGTATAGATTTACCATTCTTAACTCCACATATATGTACTTTGATGATATATACTTAAGTTGTTTAGAGAGTGGAGGAAAGACACCTTTTTTTAATAACCATTATTGTTGAGTACTGCATCATTTTTGACCCACAATTCGTCCCCTACTTTGTCACTCCTACACTCTAACATAAATTTGTCGCATTGGTCGCAATTTTCTAAGGACAGTTACATCATTTTCAAATGATTCACCTTTATTCTGCCTTCTTTTCCCAAAATAAAACCTTTGTACTATTATAGAAATCTTGGGCAAACAGTGCATATCTAATTTCTTTACCTCAATCTCAAATTCATTTAACGCATCACAATCCTCCTCCTTACTTATGTCAGGTAAGTTCTCACATCTTGGCCTTCTGCCCCTAAACAATGTATCAACAAGGACTTTTTTCTTTCTGCAGAAAAAGTTGGACCACGTGTTTTTAAATAATCAGTGAACACTTTTTTTTATTTTGCCCACATTATTGAGGGTTTTCCAGGAATGGAAAGAAAGAAGGGAGACAAGGTAACATGCTTCATAGTGCGGAACAGAGAAGACGAGCAAGAAAAAGAAAAATCCTTAGGTTAGCAAGGAGAAGAAAAGAGAAGAGTAAAATAAAAGAGTGAAAAAGAAGTGCAAAATAAAGGCAATGCAAAGGAAGATGAAGAATAAAGATAGCAATTAGTGAATGCCAAAAAAGAAAGAAGTAAAAACATCTACGCTAAACGTAATAGAAGACACAGACAAGAAATCACCAGTGCATAGTCTTGCACTCGAGGTCCACCTAAAAACCACATTTTATATTAAAAGAAATAGTTATAGTATTAACATTGCAATAAATGAATGCATACTGCAATGCTAAAAAGCACTACACCTTGTACAGTAGTTCTTTCTTAGTTCCCCTTGTACAACGTGTAGACCTGCAGCATGAGTTTTGGTGAAGAAGTCCTTCCTAACTTTCCATGCATCACAGTAAACTTGAGTTGGTTATCTTCAGCTGCAAGATGGTGCACTCTGAAGACAGAAGCACACTCCACAAGAAACAGGACAGCAAGCGCAGCCCCAGGAATCAAGTAGGCACCGGACGACAAGTGTTGACCCCAAAAGACGTTTTCCCACAACCGAAGCATCCTTTCACACTGCTGCTGCCTGACAGATCCTGAAATGAGGTGTGCTGGCAACCAAACTGAAGAGACAGCTGTTGCACAGTGGGCGCCGAAGGTGGAGGGGCGATCCAGTGGAAAAATGAATATGCGCAAGTATTACAATGAAGCCAAATCCAATATAAGTGGAAAAGCAGGTTTATTGCAGCACGGCTAAGGCGTCCGCCCAGCTTTGCGGAAGTCAAGAAGAAAAGGAGAGGGTCTAATAATACTAGATTATTGAGTGCAGTTTGTCATACCATAGTAGGGGGCATCCGCTAATAAGGTTTGAATTGTTGTATGTAGCTCGTCATACCATAGTATGGGCAATTTCCGAGCGCAGTGGACAACTGTGGTTACAACTTACAGTATGGTCCACAGGTGGATTTATAAGCCGAATCTTACCTCTAACTGACGCACATCAAATGGTATATCTACTTACGTCTAACAAATGATAGCAGACGTGGGATGAACAGGTTTGTCAAGGGCCTTGCGCTTTATAGTTGCAATGAGTTCTACTCCATGATGATTTGTCTGCATCAAGAACTATAATAATCCTGCATGCAAGGCCATAGCTCCCATTCACCGTGGGATTTTGATGTTCACTTGACCAGTAACGGTACCAAAAATATTCAGCCATTTCCAGGTTATTCTGAAGAGGCACTATGGCTTCCATATCATTTCCATCAGTAAGTCTTTGACCTGGCCAACAATAAAACACTGCAGACGTTTTTCGGGTGGTTGAAATGAGGACGTGACAGTAATGTTTTGGCCTAAAGCAAGTAATCTGACAAGATGAAAATCGTTTTGCCAGGAGGGGGTCCTGTGGATGGTAGATGGACTCTCCCATGCTCCCAGCGATGCTTTTCATGCAACGCCTTATGTACTAACATTGGTAGGCAAAGCAATTGCCTGTCTTAAAGAGGCTACAAATAGAAGAAAGGTGTTGTTTTTCTCCAGAATTTCCCACTATGGGTATACGTTTTTTTTTTACTGTGCTCTTTGCATGCAGGCTGTAACGTTTCGCTAATATAGTGTGTATGAACTTGAGGTGGAACCTTTCAGAACGAAGGTATGCTACACCCCAGGCCCGCATCTCCTCATTATGGTGCAAAGGAGTGTGGCCGGCGTTAGGCATGATAAGGCACAACCGCTGGGAAAGTGAGGACCACCATATCTTCGCTGATACAGTACTGTACTGTTGACTCTCACATAGGGTTATCACTGGTTGAGTGTTACCGTGTGTTGTCTAAGAGGCTGTTACAGAATGGAGGTGGATGCAGTGAGGTTACCGAGCGGCCGTTATTGGGTAGTACTACGTATGTGTGTCCGCAGGGGTGACCATAGGGTGGTTAAAACATATTGGCATGTCCATCGGTGTGTTACCGCATGGTTCCGATAATTTTATAGCATGACTAATGCGTCCCCTATAAGGGGCTTGTGTGTGACCTCATGGTCCCAGGCGCAGACCTCAGCGTGTATCATCCAGCCTTTATCATTCTAAATTGATAAACTGCGTGCCATTGAGTTGGGTAACAATAAACATCTGTGATTCGGCGCCAACACGCCTGCTGGTGTACAAGAGCTCTACAGTTGCATGTTTTGTTTAAAAGGTGGCAAGACTCCCAAAGATGGATCTCAATGGGTTTTTAAGTGGATGGGAATATTGCTGCATCAGAGTTCCAACCAGTGACAGACTTCCTAGGATCATCAACCATGCCAAACAACTTCCAGAAGGGGTAAAATGTAAGCAGAGTAAGTCATAGGTTTACAAGTCTCAATGGAAGTATACTTAACAATTCTATGAAACCAACTGAATTTAGCACAGATATCACTGCGAAAAAGGTACTTTTTTTACACCACAGTACCTCACTAGCTGTGTGTTCAATGTATCGCAACATCCTGGGCAGCGGCAAGAGGCCTCTAGATTCAGGGGCACTACTGAACAGTACTGATAGGGTATATGCCTTCTATCTGGTGACATGGATGGGTGTTACCATAGCTGGCACATGGGATATACTGGCAAAACCCGGGAAAAGGGAAGAGTGGGTGCCAGGTGCGCTCATTGGAAGTCACATGCAAGGTTCCCTATGTAGGCTATGCTAAGTGTCAGACTTGAAAGTCGGTTTTCAAATGTTCCCTATGTAAATGCAACTGGAGCTCTGCTATGCTCTCTTAATTGGTAATTTGATTTTCAATGTTCCTCAATTTTGTGGCAGATGGCGCTATGCTAGGAGCTCTCATTGACAGTCACATGCAATTTTCCCTATGTAGGCTATGCTAATAGGACAGAATCAAAAATATGAGTTCAGGGTTCCTCAAGTATATGCAAGTGGTGCGATGCTAGGCACCCTTAATTGGTAAGCATGCTGTCAAAAGCAAAGTTAAAAAGCTCTTGGTTCAGGTCAACCAACAAGGTATATATATGGTATATTACACGTTATTCTTGTTGTAGTTCCACAAACAAAGCCTAGCTAATGCGAACATATCCCTGCTTGGTAACGCGTGAAGACAGCCTGGTTAGCTCGCTCTAATTTCATGCCACCTTTTGTGGTTAGAACTTACTTGTGGGGTACAAATGTGTCTGGTCAATCTGAGGCGCGAGGAGCACAATGCGGTGCTTACAGGGGGGGTCCATTGTTTTGCCACGGAATGGTCAAACCTTTGACGTGTTCAGGTTGAAGCATGACTGCTTACTATGGGCATTACATCAAGATATTTCAAACCAGGGGGATGTCACGTCAATATACTACAAGTTTTTGATGTCAGCCTCGAGAGGCGCCTGCCTCTGTGGTCGCTTACTTACAGTATCAGTACTTATGATGTCATTATTTACCAGGCCTCGTTCTCACACCTTCGAGAGTGCCATAGGCACGCGGGTGCTGTTACAAATATTAATATGTATTAGGAGTCTGTTGTCAAGTAGCATACATGCACACGTCGCAGTTATACGGACACTTTTGATGCTGGTTAGGTCACCCTATAGCTCTGCACCTGTGTGCTGGTACACGTACGCAAGTTATGCCTAGGGATTATCACACAGTATCTATGCACCCTTTGTGCTCATTCACTTATGATGAAATATGTATTGTAGCACACAATATCTCGGCATTCTTGTGCTTGAGTTCTGAAGCATGGGGAGGTCCGTGTCATGTCGCACGGTACCTATGCACCCTTTGGGCTTGTGCAATCAAGCTTTATATGCCTGGGGTGAGTCACCCCCCTTTGAGCTCCTGCACTTATACTATTAATGTATTGTGCCACACAGTATCTCAGCACCCTGGTAACACTTATGCAGTGGACGTCCATGTTTGTGTCACGGTACCTAGCCTTGGGCGCATTCCGGGATAAGGTGCCTAGGTCGTAACATACAATATCTAGGCACCCTGGTTTGTACACATTTTTAATCACTAGACGCATATGTGGTGGCACACAGGATCATACTTATGCAGCGTGGGCTGGGGGTGTGGGCGGAACAAGAGGGATGCAGTTTCATGTGATAGGCAAGAGGCCTGGCATACAAACCACATCCCTTATCCAAAGGCTAGGAGCATTAAGCAATTGTGCTCTAAACACTATGTGCAGCTGCGCATTCTGTAGCCCATTGGCTTTGTTTCTCGTGAATTGCAAGTTTCTTTACCCAGTGACTCATGGAGAAGTTTGGATTGGTACAATGTTAGATAGTATCATGTACAGTTGTGTACGTTTTTAGCTGTCAGTAGGGCAATACACTGACGCTTGTGCCATTTTCATGTTCACTTGCAATTTCCCAAGGCCATGGTGCGTAATTTGGAAACGAGAACATACTTTGTAGGCACAAACCTAGGGGGTAACGACCCGGCTCGCCTGGGTCGAAGGGTTGTTGTTGACTCCGGGGGCAGGCGAATAACAGGGTATGATCTTCCTAGTGGGCTCAGGGGGGGAGACAGATAGTCAGGCAACTATGCTGTCCTGTGGCGGTAAGGTCATGATTGGTAAGCATAGTCTTCGGTCCTTAGCGGTCAAACATGTAACTCCAGGGGCAGTGACAGCCGGTAGGTAGGCTGTCAGGGTGCGGGCCGGGGGAGGCATTCTTGCCAGTGGGCCTGTGACCACCCCCGCAAGCGCATGCGCATCAGGGCGCAATTATGCAGAATTTCTACAGTCCCTGTTATGGAGTTTAAAGCACAGGGCGTAGGGGGGGCCCGGGGGAAAATATCCGTCCGATAAGCTGTACCCCCTGCGCAAGCCGAATCCGGCGGAGTAATTTCTCATAGGTTGCTGGGATCAGGAGGCTGCCAGTCATTGACCTTGCCGTAGGCTCTAGAGGGGACACGCAGAAAGTGTATATATGCATTGTTAGATTTACAGTAGGAGTGTCATGTGTATTAGAGTTAAGGTTAGCCATGTGACATCATCGGCCTAACAATGTATCTGGCCTTTCTGCGTAATTGTAAATAATGTTAATAAATAATGTTTTTTAATTTTGTAATAAATACGGCTGGGGGGGTTACATCTCCCTAATCCAAAAATCTAAAAATTGGTGTGGTCTCAATTCTTGCCTTGAAGGAGTGAGGCAGACCCCATCCAGGCAAGGGCTGGCCGTAGGTAACAAAGGTAAAAAATGTACTTGGGGAGTACCAGGCCATATGGACCAGGCCGGACGCTAAAATAGCGTGGGCCGCCCTTATGGTGGTCGAACCTGTCCCCGGGGGAAAGGAGGAGATGGGAGCACTCCCACCTCACCTCCCCCATTATCGTCCAATTGCCCGGTTACGGCGGAGCGTGAACCGGAAGCACTTTAAGTGCTTCCGGTTCACACGGACACCCAACAGCGGGGTCAGACCAGTTTAGACTGGCCAGTGCCCCCCCTGTTAAAAGGGGGTGTGAGGAGCAGAACAGTCTCTTGTTCTTACGCTCCCCACGGGCACAGCACCCGGGCCACAAACGGCCCGTAATTGTAAAGTGTAACTTTTTTGGTTTTGCGGCTGTGTTATACTATTATATAGACCTTTTGCTCGGCGTTGCTATGATTAAAAGTGCGTGTTTCTCAGAGATAAATAACATTTTCGATTATCTGTTTTTTCTTGTTTCTCCCTGTGTTGCTTTTTGCACCGTCGCTGCCATCCTTCCCACACTCTTTGTTGATTGTTTTTTTATTAAACAACAAAAAGATGACATTACCAATCAGAGTTTGATGGGGTAAATCACATTACACCGTTATATTCATACAAATCACTATTATACAATATGATACAGTATATAGAAGTGTGGCGATCATTATGGCGTTACGGGATTTCTAAAGAGGGAATAATTGGAGGGACACACATATTACCATGGTAGTTATTCCATTTGCTCCTTATATCAGTCCATTTTTTGGGGCATCCTCTAGCAACATATACGTTTTTTCCCCGTAGCATACACCAGTCCATTTCAGCTTTCCACGCCTCCACTTTGGGAGCACCCCGCCCTCCACAGTCTAGCTAGGTTCCTTTTGGCTACCATCAGCCCCAGTGTAACCCATATTTGGTCTTTTCTATTTAAATCAATAGGTTCACAGACAATCAAAAGACAATTCATAGCCTCAATTCCTATTACTAGTCCAAGGACCTCTCCGAAACAGTCGTGTACCCCTTCCAATATTTCTGGATGTACACACATTCCCACAGGAGATGCATAAACGTACCAGCCGGACTACATTGCCTTCTGCACATGCCCTCACCTGCCCTTCCTATACTGACAAGCAGAGTCCCTGTGATGTAAATTCTATGGAGGATCCTCAATTGGACCAGTCGCAGCCTGGAGGAGATTGCTACTTCTCGTGGGGAGGCCACTGCCTCTTGCCACTCCTCGTCGTCAAGCTCCAACCCAGTACTCCCGGATCAATTTGAGAGGATCTGGTGCATTATTAACCAGCTTCTTATGTCAGGCACACTGCTTTCGTTTGTAGGTACCCATAGAGCAGTCTATCTTCCAACGGCAAGGACTCAAGGGGGGGGTCACTTCCTTCTGCAACTGTGATGTTACTGCATGTCTCATCTGCAAATATCTAAAGTATTCTGTGTTCGCCAGGTCGTATTCTTGTTGCAGGATGGCAAATCAGATAATTTCTTCCTTCTGCCTTAGGTCTCCTATTTCCGTGATCCAATCAGATCCCACTTATCAAACCCCTTTGATCTTTTCAGGGTGCCCAATTGCTACGAGTCCCACAAAGGAATGGCCATTGTGAGCTTCTGTTCCCCCCCCAGGCTTCTGTTAACTGTGTGCTGCACGTGTCATGAAAGCCTGGTCGGCCCCATTAGGGGTCATCCCAGTGATGGTACGTACACTGATATTTAGCTGCCAAGTGGGCCGCCCAGTAGTATTTCCTAATGTTGGTTAGCATAATCCCCCATCATACCAGCTCAAGACTAGTTTTGGCAATGCTATGCGAGGGAGACCATCCCAAAGCAGTTCCCTCTGGTGACTCTCTAACTCTTTGAAATATTTTGGCGTGACCGGATCTGGGGAATTTGGAAGCGCATAGAGAAAGCGTGGCAGTGACATCAATTTGAACAATGCAGCCTTTCCCAACAATGGGAGTGGGAGAGTCTTCCAACTGGCCACATCTCGCTTCAATCTCTGCAGCAGGGCGGAGTGGGTTACGTTCATAGCTAACTTTGGGATCTACTGGGATAAAAAATTCCCAATTATTGGAAGCCCTCATTCGCTTCTTGCATGAGACACCCTCTTGGTTGGGGAGGTGGCTCGCCAATGAGGACATACATTAGGGATTTGCTCCAGTTTATCGTATACCCAGAGTATTTCCCAAAGTTGGTGAATATGTTAAGTACTCTGTGGAGCGAGGGCTTGGGGGATGCAAGATAAAGCAGTATGTCGAATGCATCTCTCTGTTGACTGTTGACCATCACTCGTGGCCTTTATGCCTCACTCCTCCCGCCCTGTTCATTTCTCCATCCATCCCCTCCTGGCCCATTCCCTCCACGCTGCTTGTTTTTGACTACTGACAATTCTGGAACTCAGCATCTATTAAGGAAGCTCACGCTCACGCTCTGTGAATTTCAGCAGCTCGAAAAACGTCTGTAAAGGGAAGAGGTGCACACTCATATCTCCTGGCTCCCCTATTTTCTTATTACTTCGTTTTTATTCGTTTTTGCATAGATAAAGCATCATTTTTGTAAACATACACAGTAAATTTTGCACCATATCTTCCCATTAGAAACAGTTTCCAATCCAATGAAGTCACAAATACACAGTATTCTAACAGTTGAGGTCAGACTTATCACAGCCCGTCGTATATTCATGGGCTTATTCTGAATCTGTACTATCATCTTCAGTTTCTGATGGTGGATCGCAGATATCACCTCTGTATGTATTCCATGCCCCCAGATTCTCTTCCATTTTCGGGGGCAACCCCTACTGCTGAACACCGCCTTTTCCGTGAACATGGCCGCGTCCATATCCCCCCTCCACGCCGCCATGGTGGGCTTCTCCGCTCTTCCCCAACTTTGTGCTATATTTCTTTTGGCCGTCATAATATATCCAATGTCGCCCAGCTCTGACCAGAACGGGTAAGATCATTGGGTTCCCACACATTTAGAAGACAACGTCTAGGTTCCAGCAGCAGTGAGATTCCCACTGACTGAGACATAGTTCTTAATACCTGTGTCCAATACTCAACTATTTTGGGGCAGTCCCATATGGAGTGATAAAAGGTCCCCTCCTCGCCACATCCCCTCAGGCAGTAGGGATGATCTATCCTACCTATCTTGTGGAGGGTGCTTCTAGTATAATATGAGCGATGTAGTATGCGTAATTGCACCAGACGGAGACATGTGGGAATACCGACTTCTTTCGGGGATGCCAGTGCCTCCTGCCACTCTGATTCATCAAATTCCCCACATTCATGAGACCATTTTTCCCGTAAGGTCCCCGTTGGACCGGACAAATTATTAAGCAATTTACGGTAAATTAGGGAGATCGCTATCTTTGGCAGATAGTCACTCAGTAACCTATCCTCTAGGGGAGACGCTTCTGGGACTTCCGAGTTTGGTGGTAATGCTGTCAGTAAGGCGTGTCGAATCTGTATGTATCTGAACTGTTCAGTGGGGGCTAAATCTTATTGTTGTCTTAGTGTAGCAAAGGGAAGCACTCCTCCTTTCTCCCACAGATCCCCAATCGTCGATATCCCTATAGCATCCCAGCGATCGAAACCCTTGGTGTGCCTAAGGTTCCCTAGCCGTTTTGTGTCCCACAGTGGAGTAAGTTGTGTTAGTATTCCCTGCCACCCCAACTTTGCCTGCGCTGTATGCCAGAGTGTGTGTGTCGCAATGGCCCAAACTTCTTCAGAGATAACTTTTTATCGTAAAGAGGAGCTAGTATACCAGACTCCCCCAACTGCTCTCTGTCCGCTTTTAGCACCGGTTCAGATTGTGGAAGATGTATCCACTGATTAATTACCTTCAATTGAGCTGCCCAATAATCAAGGTGTACGTCTGGTAGCGCTATACCACCATTGTACCAGTTGCGTGTCAGCTTGGCCTGTGCTATACGTGCGGGCTTATGGCTCCATAGTAGGACAGAGACCTGCGCCACAATTGTTTTGAAGTAGGAGGCCTGCACGGGAAAGGGCGTATTTTCCAAGATGTATAGAAAGCGTGGCAGAGCCATCATTTTAAAAAGCGCTGCCTTGCCCAGCAGGGTCAGTGGCAGTGATTCCCAATGTTGTACATCTTGCTTAAGACGTTCGAGTGGTGGCAGCAAATTTCGTCTATAAAAGTCATCAGAGCTAGCTGTGATGTGAACCCCCAAATATTTAAACGTGGTTTCGGCAGTCTGTAGTGGACAACCGTCTGGCAGGCGCAGTGGCGGACCATGAAGTACGTACATGGAGGATTTAGACCAGTTAATAGAATATCCGGATGCCCGCCCATATGCCGTGCAGACATCCAGAAGTGTATTTATAGAACGCCCGGGGGAAGTGAAGTACAGCAGTATATCGTCTGCGTAGAGGGAGATTTTATCTTCCCAGTCCACTGTCCATTTGAGGCCCCTAATAGTCGGCTCCCATTTTATCCATTCCGCCAGGGGCTCTAATACCATGGCAAACAAAAGTGGCGACTGCGGGCAGCCCTGACGTGTGCCCCTGGCCAAGGGAAAATCTGCTGAAATATGGCCATTAGCTGTGACATGTGCCATAGGTTTTGTGTACAACAGTCGGACCCAGGCACAAAATCTCGGTCCAAATCCCAGATGGCGCAGCACCGCCAAAAGAAAAGGCTAATGGACCATGTCGAACTCCATATGGGCGTCTAGGGAGAGTATCACCGCCGGCTCCTGCAGATATACCCCACGTGTCATCACCCCATGTAGCCATCTTAAATTTAGCGCTGTGTTCCTGCCAGGCATAAAGCCTGATTGATCCCTGTGCACTAGTTTAGACAGGTGCAGCATGAGTCGTAGTGCTAATAGTTTGGCCAGTATTTTGGCTTCAGCATTCATGAGGGAAATAGGCCCATATGATGTACACTGATCCACCGTTTTCTCAGACTTTAGGATCATTACAATGGTGGCCGTGCGTTGGTCCAGCGGGAGTTCTCTTATCTCTAGGCTTTCATTAAACATATTCAACAGGTGGGGTGCGAGGGAGTCAGTCATTTTTTTATATAATTCAACTGGTATGCCATTGGGTCCCACTGCCTTGCCCGACTGTAGTGCTTTAATAGCCATGACCACCTCGTCTGTCGTGAGATCACCCTCTAACAATTGCGCTGCTTCAGGGGTCAGTTTGGGCATTTTAAGGTCTTTAATGTAGGTCAGTGCTTCCTCCTCCGAGATTGTCGAATCTGAGGAATAGATTTTCAAGAAGTGGCGTGCTAACATGCTTACTATCGCATGCAGTTCCGTGGTGAGTTGTCCACCCTCCATTGTGAGCTGCGCTATCCACCTGTCCCTCTGCTCCCGCTTATCTAACCACGCCAGCAGTTTACCCGCCTTGTCCCCTACATCATAAATTTTATGTCCCGTGTTTGCAAGTTGCTGTCTGGCCATTACCGTCAGATATTCCTTGTGTCGGCGCTGTGCATTCTGCAGGTTACGGGACGAATCAGGGATTGGGTCAGCAGTGTGCTGTGTCTCTGCAATAGTCACCTCAGCCTCTAAAGCTTGTAGTTCCAACTGTCTTTCTCGCTTATAAGTTACAATGGAGGTTATTGCTTGTCCTCTGAGAACTGTCTTGTATGCCTCCCATAAAGTGACAGAGGAGGTTACAGAACCAACGTTATCATGAAAATAATGCTTTGTCACCTTCTTAAGTTCCCTTCTAATCTTGGGATTGTGGAGATATCCAGGGCGTATCGGATAAGTCTGACGCCTTTTCTGCTGGTGATGGACGTAGCTAACCATCAGTGGGGAGTGGTCAGATATGCCCCTTGGTTTGATTTCTACACTGCTAATATTACAAAGGCTACCCAGCGACCCCATGAAGTAATCAATTCTGGTGAGGCTGTTGTGAACACTGGAGTGATAGGTAAATTGACGCTTAAGGGGGTGATACTTCCTCCAAATGTCCACCAATACCATAGCTGCCATAAAGCTTCCCAAACTGGACGTCCCCGAGGATTTTGCTCTGAGAGGGAATCTGTCCACTGAATCATCATCCACTGAATTAAAGTCTCCCCCAAGGATCAGCTCACCGTTAGGCAACCCCAGTAAGAATGTTCTGAGATCCGGGAGGGCCATTGCTTGTAATGCTGGAGGTACATAAACAGAAACAATATTAAAGGGCCTCCCTTCCCACTGTGCATGTATGGTGGCAAATCTACCTGCTTCATCAGTTTTAACGTTGCTGACGATTATGGGGAAATGCTTCTTTACCCATATACCAACCCCTCTAGATCCTGAAGTAAATTCAGAGTGAGCCATCATTTTATAACCCCCTCTATCCATAGCTTTAGTAGATGTGCTTGTGAGGTGTGTCTCCTGAAGTAGTACCATCGCTGCTCCTCCCCTTTTTATGCATTGTAAAACCAGGCCTCGTTTGATTTTATCGCCCAGCCTGCATACATTCCATATGAGTATGGACAGGGATGGGGTCACTTCATCAGAGCCCCCCTGCGAGTTAGCTAGTGAGTCGTCCCCCATTGTCATATTCAAAAGTGCTAGAACTGTAAGTGACTTGTCTTATGTGAAGCCGGGCCGAAGACGCCTGAAATGGCAGAAACCGGTCCCCGGAAGCTTGTTTCCTTCCCAGTACAAGAATTGGCTTGGTAGTTTGGTTTGCCCTGTTCCCATCATGCACTGGGGCAGGAACAGACTAATTTGCATATAGCCAAGTTCTGAGCTGGGATGGTGCAGTGAGCTAAAAAACGGTGATGGATCAAGCCCTGATCTTTGGACTGGGTAAGAGTGGTCTGCTTAATTCAGGCACTCTGTTCATCACCACCCCCTTTTCTGAATCATTTTGTCCACCATAAGCGTGGAAGGGTATACTCAGATGTGAGTCCCTTGCTCATTGCACCATCAGGATTCAAGCAAGCCGGGCCGAAGACGCCTGAAATGGCAGAAACCGGTCCCCGGAAGCTTGTTTCCTTCCCAGTACAAGAATTGGCTTGGTAGTTTGGTTTGCCCTGTTCCCCTCATGCACTGGGACAGGAACAGACTAATTTGCATATAGCCAAGTTCTGAGCTGGGATGGTGCAGTGAGCTAAAAAACGGTGATGGATCAAGCCCTGATCTTTGGACTGGGTAAGAGTGGTCTGCTTAATTCAGGCACTCTGTTCATCACCACCCCCTTTTCTGAATCATTTTGTCTTATGTGAAGACTACTGTGTGTTTCTGTGAGTAGTGACATCGTGCAACAAAATTCACAATTGCTCATCACATAAACATTAAACAAAAAACATGTACAAATTCCCCCCTCCACCTCCCTTCCCTGCCATGCAGACTTTAAACTGCCCGCCCCCCAACTCAGAAGAGCGCTTAGTACCCCAACCCTGAAACTTCGAGAGCATATATGTATAGGGGTGGGAAAGTCCAAGGAGGACCAGTCACTCCCCCAGTCCCTTAGTCCCGAGCCATCAATTAGTCCATTGTTGTGAACATAAGGAGTTAGGCCCTGAGTGCCAACTATGTATGATTCTCCCAATCAGAACCCTGTTTTCTTAAATGTGCTTGTGTGCTTTAGTGTTCAGTGTCTCCCAGGGACACAGGGAGGTTGGCTGCTGTGAAAGAGGTGCATATCATTTCAGTTAGTCCACATTTTACTTTTTATTTACAACTGTTTGGTTACGCGATTGGTCCGCAGCAATATACAATTTTGGTACGACCACCAAGGATAAAAGCACTGCAAGGAATCGCAGCAGAAACTTAAACTAGATTCTTTAAATACTAATAATCACCGGACATACAGCAAAATGCACATAGCAGCACACTATTTTATATGCATTTTAATTGTTTTCGCTTGTCTAGTTATGGTATAACACCTGCGATCGGACTTCACCACGGTAGCAGATCTTTGAGGTAGTATTTGTTTTGGGACATTGCATGAATATTTTTTTTGTTTTGTTTTTAGCAACTTCTAACGATTGTGAAATGGTGCAGTGTGTGTCCTGCTTCGGGGCACGGTTGAAAATAAAATAGTACACTGGGATGCCTGATAGACCTGCTCCTTTGGCGTTGCTGCTAATGTGCAGCTTGCCACACACTTTGTTTATAACCTTCTGTTTGTAGTGCTGAGTCAAAATCTTGTGGCTTTGGACTACTGCCTCATGCTATAAATTCATGCCCATCTACTGATGCGCGGTGTATATATATATATATATATATATATATATATATATATATATATATATATATACACATATATATATATACACATATATATATATGCACATATATATTACCTACTGGCGGTCGCCAGTAGGTATATATAGTTAGGATTTTTTCTCTATGGGTTTTTTGAAAATTCTATGTCTAATAACTTTGGCGTTTGTGGACGGAATTGGCTGAAATTTTCAGGAAAATGGCACATTTTGTTTCTGAGCAGCCCCTGAAAATTTTGGGGGGGTTCGTCAAGGGGGGGCCGAGAAAAAAGGGGGGTCCCAAAACGCGTTTTTCCCATGTTAATTTCCATAGGGCGGTTGGCCTCACTTTTAGCCCGAACGGCTGAATGGATTTGCACGAAACTTGGCAAAATTGTAGGGACTGGTAGCCCGATGTGCCTTTTGTAGGTCTCAATATATGTGCTCCAGTGGATTTTGAGAAATTAACGTTTTTATAAAGATATATATCTGTAACAGCGGACTGGGCAGCGGCCCAGGAAGCGTACTTTTCGCGCAACGGAGCTTTGTGAAGCGAAGCTGATTGGTTCTCCGGCGTCTGTCAACATTCCAAACAGTCTGTAGCGGCCGCCATCTTGTCTCTCGGTAGGATCGAGAGACAAGAGGAGGCCAAAGCGAAGGGGCAAATGACCATAAGGGGGCATAGTACATTGTCGCTGACCCCCTAGGTTTGATGTGGAGGTTTTAAAAGGGCCCCGCGGGGCAAAAAAAAATAAAAATAATAATAATCGAACAGCTGAATGGATTTGCACGAAACTTGGCAAAATTGTAGGGACTGGTAGCCCGATGTGCCTTTGCTAGATCTCAATATATGTGCTCCAGTGGATTTTGAGAAATTAACGTTCAAAAAAAGATATATATCTGTAACACCGCACCGCTTCGCGTACTTTTCGCGTTACGGAGCTTTGCGAAGCGAAGCTGATTGGCTCTCCGGTGTCTGTAAACATTCCAAACAGTCCATAGCGGCCGCCATCTTGTCTCTCGGTAGGATCGAACAGCTGAATGGATTTGCACGAAACTTGGCAAAATTGTAGGGACTGGTAGCCCGATGTGCCTTTGCTAGGTCTCAATATATGTGCTTCAGTGCATTTTGAGAAATTAACGTTCAAAAACAAGATATATATCTGTAACAGCGCTCCGCTTCGCGGAGATAAAATTATATGTGTATTACCTAGCTGTTGCTAACACTAGTTAGCGACGGCTAGTAGAAGATAGCGACCATCTTGGGCCCCACTTTGCATGTGAGTGATATTTATCACTAATGACATGCAAAGTGGGCATGCCAAGATGTTAGCGACTGGAAACAGTCGCTAACATCGCTATCTCCTATTATCAACTTTTGGAAATATTCGAGATAAGCGCGAATATCTCCAAAAGCTACCACCTGCCCTGAGCAGTTCTTATCCATGTTATCCAATGGGAGGTGGATAACATGGCTAAGAGCATTAGCTCGGTAATGCATGAATATCGCTGAGTTTTCAGCGATATTAATGCATTGCGGTCGTTTTTTATCGTATTTCCGATAAACCTTGATAATAGCAAGGTTTATCTGCGATAATTTCTGACGGTAAAAAAATCGTTGCTAAGCATCGTTAGGGATAAATATCGCTTAACTTTGGTAATATGCCCCAACGTCTGTTAACGTTCGATTCGAAGGAAATCAGGAAGTGTTGAAAAACATTGTCTGCGCCTTCTTGTCTTTTTTCAAATGCCACACTTTTGTCGTGCACGGCAGCCATTTTAGATGCCTTGACCAGACCCACTCTGTGCACGCTGTCGATCCTTAGCATGGCTCCCCACCCTCGCAAGCATCTCCCCCAGGCAGTGGTCACCCCCGCTCTCTGTCATATGCATGGGTAATAAACCACCCCCCATCTGCGCTGCTCTTCCCTGAGAATCACACCCTGTGCCCGCCCGACACCTCCCTTTCGCCCTATTCACTACCGCACCCTCTGACACTCCTTTTCCTCTGTGTCCGATTGTCCAGGCTGGTCCTAGGGTATCAGCTAGCCCTGCAGATGTAGTTTATGGCCACAGCTGTAAAGAATCACCCCTCTTCAAAGGAGTTATAGTAGATCAAGGCCCACACTGGATGAGATCCGTCACAGCAGAAGCGTTGCTATTATCTGAAAACCATCCTGTATTGTGATTGGGGAGGGGACCGAGCCTGAAGCGGAAGATTCCAGGGATGACTCTTTGTACATCAAAGTTTTTACAATTATGTGTCACATTAACTATATATAGCACTCCGACAAAGTAGTAAGATTATAAAACTTTAATAATTTATAAATATATACAAGAAAACAAAAATAGTAATAACATATAAACATTTTTAGGGAAAAACAACGAAGTAGCGGTCGGCTGTGCGAATAGTCCCAACGCAGCACAACGTCCAGATTTCCGGCGTGGGGCGTCGCGGGGGGTGGGTCATCAGTAGCAAACTGTTGTGCGAATAGTTCCAAGGCAGCAGAACGCGCCGAAATCTAGATGACACGAAAGTGATGTCTAGTAAGTTGCCACCCAGCAAATAACGGCATGGGGCGTCGCGGGGGGTGGGTCATCAGTAGCAAACTGTTGCGCGAATAGTTCCAAGGCAGCAGAACGATGGCACCAAGGTGAAGTCCAGTAAGTTGCCGCACTGGTTTTGGTATCCTACAATGCTGCTCCGAATAACGGCGTGGGGCGCCCCGGGGGAGGCGGCGTGAACGGGCCTCTCCAGGTGGAGTCTCGTCTGCTGTAGTGGGGCGCCCCTTTACCGTTTCAGTTGCCATTCCGTCCGTTTTTGGTCCACTGTGTCAAAAGCCGCAATTCAGCTGAGTCACAGGACTCTCAAAATGGCGGCAGGCTGTTTCCTTTTTGGGCCTGGTCCACTGAAATGGCCCTGGGACACCTTGGAAATCGGACGCTTGTCTGCTAGGTCTTGGACCCCATTCTCGAAAGCGTCCCCTTCGCCTTGAGAATTCATCAAAAGTTTTGGGGGCTCCGACTCCTGCAGGCTTCTGGTGGGGAGCGGCTGCCATGATTGCTCGCGGAATGACCACGACTGAGCTACAAGATGGTGGTGCTCTCATGCTGACGCCAGCTTCAGTCTGAAACATCCAGAAACAAGGTGCGGCTTTCATCGTTTGGGGAAAAAAAAAAGTTTTCATCCAATGAAAAGTGTTGTTTTTAGGTCACATGATCAAGCCTTCCATCATTAGGAAACCAAAAGTAAAATGAACCAATGAAAAGTTTTATAAACAAGTCACATGACCTGTTATGCGGCATAGGGTATAAAATGCGGAGAAAATACGTTGGCACGTGAGGCGGCGTCAGTAGCGGACCGATGTGCGAATAGGCCGAAGGCAACACAACGCGCCAAGATCCGGATGGCACCGAGGTGGTGTCTAGTAAGTTGCCGCACTGGTGTGGCCATCCAACAATGCTGAAAGTCGGCGTGGGGCGCCCCGTTGGCCTGTGAGTTTGCGTCAGTAGCGGACCGATGTGCGAATAGGCCGAAGGCAGCACAACGCGCCAAGATCCGGATGGCACCGAGGTGGTGTCTAGTAAGTTGCCGCACTGGTGTGGCCATCCTACAATGCTGAAAGTCGGCGTGGGGCGCCCCGTTGGCCTGTGAGTTTGCGTCAGTAGCGGACCGATGTGCGAATAGGCCGAAGGCAGCACAACGCGCCAAGATCCGGATGGCACCGAGGTGGTGTCTAGTAAGTTGCCGCACTGGTGTGGCCATCCTAAAATGCTGAAAGTCGGCGTGGGGCGCCCCGTTGGCCTGTGAGATGGCGTCAGTAGCGGACCGATGTGTGAATGGGGCCGAAGGCAGCGCAACAATATTTTCGGAATAGAAGACACCACTAGGCGCTGAGATGCCAAGATCCGGATGGCACCGAGGTGGTGTGTAGCAAGTTGCCGCACTGGTGTGGCCATCCTACAATGCTGAAAGTCGGCGTGGGGCGCCCCGTTGGCCTGTGAGTTTGCGTCAGTAGCGGACCGATGTGCGAATAGGCCGAAGGCAGCACAACGCGCCAAGATCCGGATGGCACCGAGGTGGTGTCTAGTAAGTTGTCGCACTTCTGTGGCCATCCTACAATGTTGAAAGTCGGCGTGGGGCGCCCCGCTGGCCTGTGAGATGGTGTCAGTAGCGGACTGATGTGTGAATGGGGCCAAAGGCAGCGCAACAATATTTTCTACTATATTTCCGGAGTAGAAGACACCACAAGGCGCTGAGATGCCAAGATCCGGATGGCACCGAGGTGGTGTGTAGCAAGTTGCCGCACTGGTGTGGCCATCCTACAATGCTGAAAGTCGGCGTGGGGCGCCCCGTTGGCCTGTGAGTTTGCGTCAGTAGCGGACCGATGTGCGAATAGGCCGAAGGCAGCACAACGCGCCAAGATCCGGATGGCACCGAGGTGGTGTCTAGTAAGTTGTCGCACTTCTGTGGCCAACCTACAATGTTGAAAGTCGGCGTGGGGCGCCCCGTTGGCCTGTGAGATGGTGTCAGTAGCGGACTGATGTGTGAATGGGGCCAAAGGCAGCGCAACAATATTTTCTGATTTGAAGACACCACAAGGCGCTGAGATGCCAAGATCCGGATGGCACCGAGGTGGTGTCTAGCAAGTTGTGGCACTGGTGTGGCCATCGTACAATGGTAAAAGTCGGCGTGGGGCGCCCTGTTGGCCTGTGAGATGGTGTCAGTAGCGGACTGATGTGTGAATGGGGCCAAAGGCAGCGCAACAATATTTTCTACTATATTTTCGGAGTAGAAGACACCACAAGGCGCTGAGATGCCAAGATCCGGATGGCACCGAGGTGATGTCTAAGTTGCGGACCGATGTGCGAATGGGGCCAAAGGTAGCGTAACAAGATTTTCTGTATGGAAGATACCACTAGGCGTTGAGATGCCAAGATTCGGATGGCACCGAGGTGATGTCTAGCAAGTTGTGCCACTGGTGTGGCCATCGTACAATGGTAAAAGTCGGCGTGGGGCGCCCTATTGGCCTGTGAGATGGTGTCAGTAGCGGACTGATGTGCGAATGGGGCCAAAGGCAGCGCAACAATATTTTCTGACTGACACCACAAGGCGCTGAGATGCCAAGATCCGGATGGCACCGAGGTGATGTCTAAGTTGCGGACTGATGTGCGAATGGGGCCAAAGGCAGCGTAACAATATTTTCTGTATGGAAGATACCACTAGGCGTTGAGATGCCAAGATTCGGATGGCACCGAGGTGATGTCTAGCAAGTTGGTGTGGTCATCCTACAATGCTGAAACTCGGCGTGGGTCACCCCATTAGCCTGTGAGATGGCGTCAGTAGCGGACCGATGTGCGAATAGGCCGAAGGCAGCACAACGCGCCAAGATCCGGATGTCACCGTGGTGGTTTCATAGTTGAGAGGCACTTCATCTGCAGTGGGGCGCCGAGATCCGGATGGCACCGAGGTGATGTCTAGCAAGTTGCTGTACTGGTGTGGTCATCCTACAATGCTGAAATGTAGTGGGGCGCCCATTTACCGTTTCAGTTGCCATTCAGCTGAGTTTCGGCTGCTCTTGATGTTATAGCGACAGGCGGCTGCAAGAGGACTCTCAAAATGGCGGCCTGTTCTTTGGATTTGGGCCTGGTCCACTAAAATGGCCCTGGGACACCTTGGAACTCGGACGCTCGATTTTTTTTTCCTTTCCTGTACATGCAAAAAAAAGTAAATGCCCGGTACGTTACACGCTTCATCTGCCACGATGAACTCTCCAGAGGAACCGGAAAAAAATATAGTTGTGGTAACTATACCATGCATCGTCATATGGAGAGGTGGCACCAATTAATTATAGTGCTGCATAAAAGAGAGATTTGGAGGAGAACCCCTGACCTGCTAGTACATTCATCAAAGAAGTGGCACTGAGAGCTTCAGAGGCAAGGGAAATGGTCCCAAATATTTAGAAGAACTTTGGAAAGATTAAAATGACATGTTTAGATTGTGGTAAATTAATTTCATGTGGACAGATGAGTGTTACTCTAATAAATACAGCATATGAACATCATCATAGTCGATGGTTGGTAGAGACATTTTGACTATATCCTGGACCTGCCCGTCCTCGCCCAAAATGGCGCCGGAATAAATGGGACTCGTAACTCCTTGTTGTGTACTGGTTGCAGAACCTTGAAATCACGAGATACGTATGCAGTTTTGAAGCACATGGCGGGCGGGGACGAGAATTGATTGAATATTTCGACATCCCTAATGATATTAAGTTCTGATGTGTTATTGATTACTGTACTGTTGAAAATTCGAATTAACGTCACCCATGGTACTTGCCCGCAAATGTATATCTAGATAATTTTATTGTAACTGGCCCTGTCGTATTTTAATTATAAAATGTACGTCCACCGATTCCGTAACTGTTAGACACCTTAGTTCTTGCAACCTAATGGCCCGCCCGTTACGTTCCTCTACAGTGTAAATGTCTATTCATCATATACGATTACAGTTTGCTCCGTGGCAGGCCCACGTGGTTATAGGCTCGTATTTGTATAATGAAATTTTCACAATAAAGGTTTTTAAAAGAAAACATGGTAGTAGTATATACATTGGTAAAGTTTTTAATAATAGTCACTGTTTTAGAATCATTAAAAGGCAAGTGAAATAAAGCAGACCAATTACATGAAGGGTAAAAGGTATAATACGAAGGAACGCAGTAAAGATAAATGGTCAAGGGCTGTTGTGTTTTCTATTCCTGCAACATAAAGTGATCGATAAGAATCTCATATTCAGGCGTATCGGCGACTAAGACAGCAGGTCGACCCTCTTTTGCTCAACGGCTCCGTCATGGGACGAAGAAACGCTCTTTTTCTCGAAAAAAGAATATATTTTACTTGCAGGACAGTTGTAAAATTTCCGGGAAAGTACATTAGCCTGGAACATTATAACATATATTTAAGAAAAAATAATGTTCGGAAGTAATTAAAAGCGTAATTGTTAGGTGATATGACCAAGGCTTTCATCATTAGAATAAGAAAAGTAAAATGAACCAATGAAAAGTTTTATTAACAAGTCACATGACTTGTTATGCTTACGTTACGCGCTGCGCGCCCCGGATGACTTCCGGATGCGCTAACGCGGCGCGTCATATGACGCATTACGCGACAACGCAGGTCCAGAATATAGTCAAAATGTCTCCACCAACCAGCGGTCGAAACACAACCCCTTTCAGCAGGCTAAATAGTTCTGTTAAATGACAACAGAAGGGACAGGGAACAAGAACCATCAGTCAAAGAGGGGAGGGCTAGTTCTTGTCTACCGGGTTACATTGGGGCGCTACCGGAACTGATCGAATTGGTAGTCTACAGTGTTTCTGGATGTTTCAGACTGAAGCTGGGGTTAGCATGAGAGCACCACCATTTCGTAGCTCCGTTGTGGCCATTCCGCAACCAATCATGGCAGCCGCTCTTTATCGTTATTTTGGGCGGGGTGGGTGGCGGAGCCGAGCTGTTTTGCAGCCATCATTGTGTGGAGTTCAGTTCATCTCACTAGTTTTGTATTTGTCATGAGGGGTTGTTCCTAATGTTTCTATTTTAGCGAGGTCAAAAAGAGATCCCATTAGTGGCCTACTGATTTTACTCGATTCCTTTTCTTTTTTTTACACGATTTTTCGTTATCTGCAAAGACTAAACAGAGTATTGCGACTCTGTGTTTGTTTGTAAATAGAGAATGAACCAAAGAGAACTAATTCTAAAACAGTAAATACTTGGATAACAATCAATCAAATGGAGAGAGAAGCAGGAACGACGGATTACAACGGGGGCAAAGGCCTGCGTTAACTACCTTTCACTATCTGCAAAGAGAGAGTACTCCTAATAGAAATGAGGGGGGGGGGGCACCATTCAAAGCAGATCAGTGTGCATAAACACGAAAATGTTTTCACTTACCACGTACTTGACATTCGACAGCTTATGATATTTGCTATTAAAAAACCATTGAAATTCACTGAAAAAAACATAGGTTATAGACCATATATAGTTAGGAATTAGCATTTACAAAACCTTGAAAATTCACTGAAAAAACCATAGGTTATAGACCATATATAGTTAGGAATTAGCATTTAAAAAACCTTATTTTACTCACACAAAACCATTGAAATTCCATATATAGTTAGTTGCACTAACTATATATCGCGCACCCGCAATCCACTGCTGATGATGTCACATATTACATCATTCATGACATGGTCAGTGACATCACTGATGACATCACTGATGACATCTCAAATGACATCACTGATGACATCACTGATGACATCTCATTTGACATCAATGACCACATCACTGATGATATCATTCATGTGACAATACAATGCATCTCCTCACATTTTAATATAACCTCTGTTTCACCCAGTGTTAAATACAGAGTATAATTTTTGAAACCATTGACACACCAATACTAGTTACTACATACGCACTCACTGATTCCTACGTCTACACACACATTCACTCATTCACCCATACAATCATTCATACATACAATCACTCATCTTTACAACACTATCATATGCAGTCATACACCTATACAGACACTCACACTCTGCCACTCATCCATGGAGTTACTCACACACCTAGTCAGTCCTGTAAAGAATCAATCACACTTCCATTTTCTTGTCTATACAGTTAAACATAGAGCACCTTACATTTTCAAACATATACTAACACATACTTACTTTCTTATACAATCATTGATACAAGTACACATTGATCTGCACAGAGTCACACACCTCCCAGCCAGCCACACACACACTCAGTCTCCCATACAAATACTTGGATAATCAATCAATAACCCATATAGTTAATCATATAGCTACTGATCAACACATGCAGCAGTTTACAGAACAACAGACATAATGATGCACAAATTAAGACAGTTTAGTCACTAACCCATGCACTCAGTGAGACACATTTAATCACTGACTCATACATTCAGTCTTGCACCTACTAAATCCTTCGTCCAGACACTTATACATCTACTCATTCTTCAATATGTAAAACATATTTAAACTTTACAGAAACACACAGTCACTGGATGATGTCATCAGTGATGTCATCAGTGATGTCATTTGAGATGTCATCAGTGATGTCATCAGTGATGTCACTGACCATGTCATGAATGATGTAATATGTGACATCATCAGCAGTGGATTGCGGGTGCGCGATATATAGTTAGTGCAACTAACTATATATGGAATTTCAATGGTTTTGTGTGAGTAAAATAAGGTTTTTTAAATGCTAATTCCTAACTATATATGGTCTATAACCTATGGTTTTTTCAGTGAATTTTCAAGGTTTTGTAAATGCTAATTCCTAACTATATATGGTCTATAACCTATGGTTTTTTCAGTGAATATATATATACACATATATTACCTACTGGCGGTCGCCAGTAGGTATATATAGTTAGGATTTTTTCTCTATGGGATTTTTGAAAATTCTATGTCTAATAACTTTGGCGTTTGTGGACGGAATTGGCACATTTTGTTTCTGAGCAGCCCTTGAAAATTTGGGGGGGGTTCGTCAAGGGGGGGCCGAGAAAAAAGGGGGGTCCCAAAACGTGTTTTTAACATTGAGTTTTCCATAGGGCGGTTGGCCTCACTTTTAGCCCGAACGGCTGAATGGATTTGCACGAAACTTGGCAAAATTGTAGGGACTGGTAGCCCGATGTGCCTTTTGTAGGTCTCAATATATGTGCTCCAGTGGATTTTGAGAAATTAACGTTTAAAAAAAGATATATATCTGTAACAGCGGACCTGGCAGCGTCCCAGGACGCGTACTTTGAGCGCAACGGAGCTTTGTGAAGCGAAGCTGATTGGTTCTCCGGCGTCTGTCAACATTCCAAAAAGTCCGTAGCGGCCGCCATCTTGTCTCTCGGTAGGATCGAGAGACAAGAGGAGGTCAAAACAAAGGGGGAAATAACTATAAGGGGGCATAGTAGATCCTCGCTGACCCCCTAGGTTTGATGTGGAGGTTTTAAAAGGGCCCCGCGGGGCAAAAAAAAATAATAATAATAATAATCGAACGGCTGAATGGATTTGCACGAAACTTGGCAAAATATTAGGGACTGGTAGCCCGATGTGCCTTTGCTAGGTCTCAATATATGTGCTCCAGTGGATTTTGAGAAATTAACGTTCAAAAAAAGATATATATCTGTAACAGCGCTCCGCTTCGCGTAACGGAGGTTTGCGAAGCTGATTGGTCATTCTGTCACTGGGCTATAGTTGGGCTACATCTGGCTGATATTTGGGCTACATTTGTTTTTTTGTGTGTCTGGCGGCCATCTTTGGGCTACATTGGGCTACATTGGGCTTCATTGGGCTACATTGGGCTACATTTGGGCTCCAACATATATATAGGCCAATGTAGCCCAATATATATTTTTCAAAGTTAATTTTCGTAAAAACCACTGGAGCATATATCTTGAGACATAGCAAAGGCACATCGGGCTACCAGTCCCTACAATTTTGCCAAGTTTCGTGGAAATCCATTCAGCCGTTCGAGCTAAAAGTGAGTCCAACCGCCCTATGGAAATGAAGGAAATGAATGGGTAATTTGTAATTAGCAAATAGCTAATCGCAAACTAGGAATGGTAAAGAATCGCTATTTATTCCTTAAAGTTCGCTATTTAGGAAATGCAAAAAACTTTGATGATACATATGGCGGTTCATCTCTAACAAGATAAGAAGCATAGGGATACATTTATGATGACTGGCGCATCACCAGGGATGTGTTAGTCATTCTGTGCCGCTGTTCCGTCACCTATGGTGTGCTGCATTTACAATGCGGCGCATCATGGGGCAAAAACAGCACAGATGCGTGATGTATCTGTGCCGTAAAGGTGGCGCATTGCTGGAGTTGTATCGCAAGTGTGATGAAGCTCCAGCAAGGGTCGGGGGTGCCCCTGTCGCAGGGTTTCTGTTCTCACACAGAACTGTGGACAGAGGATTGGAACCTCGGCGAATTAGGGTGTCCCAAAACTCACGTTAGTAATCAAAAACTCCTTAGCAAGCTAGGTACAGTGTCACATTGGATATAACAAACTCTCAATGTTTAGACAATCCAGAATATGAACTTATAGTACCTCAGGATACGTGGAACTCATGAACAGTCGGTCGTTATATATTTCTTAGAAACCAGAACATGGAGTTAAGAAGAACACATGTGTATTTGAAATGTTTATTTACTAATGCCGTCTTCTCAGGCGTAGTATCTTAGATAATACAAGTACACATATTATCAGTAGCAAAATTACCAGCATAGTTACTAGTACATAAAAAGCGAATGGTGATAGTATGTTAACATGCTGTAAATGAATAAGAGTTAGCAACACTTATAAGCAGCCGCGGGCCGTGGAGGGAGTTACGGTGAGGCAGGGAGGCGGGGAGGGGGAGAAGCAGGGTGGAGAATACAAGTACACATATTATCAGTAGCAAAATTACCAGCATAGTTACTAGTACATAAAAAGCGAATGGTGACAGTATGTTAACATGCTGTAAATGAATAAGAGTTAGCAACACTTATAAGCAGCCGCGGGCCGTGGAGGGAGTTACGGTGGGGCAGGGAGGCGGGGAGGGGGAGGGGCAAGGTAGAGAGGGCTCCACCCTGCTTCTCCCCCTCCCCGCCTCCCTGCCTCACCGTAACTCCCTCCACGGCCCGCGGCTGCTTATATCTCACCCTCCCTAATACACATATTATATTATTTGCTAAGAAGGTCTCTTTGTGTTGGTTTAGGGCGTGCCCATACTTTAGTGTCTTAGATTTGAAGGAATCACATCAGCATACACCAGCTCTCTCTTCATGTGAACCGCATCAACTGTTGTGTATGTGTGTTCGGCAAAGCAATATAAAACCCGCCTCATGCCCAGAATTGGCAGAAGTTGCACTTATGTTATGAGTATGAAGTCGTGGAGATCAGACCTCATAACAATTCTGTATCGTGTTGTTCTTGAAACTTTAGCACTCGCTGTACAGATATAGTTTAACAAGCAAAGCAGATAGTAGAGCAATAACATATTATTCTCATGTAAACCACGATGAACTACTAGGTGGAAAGCTAAAGCAACAACTAAGTGTCGTGTGCAGAAGTTGCAAAAAAGGAAAAATGGCGTTTAAACCGGTAATGAGCCCATGCTAACTTAACACGGTGTAAAGATATCCAGGACCTAGATGACACCTCCCCATGATCCGGAAACGAACTGAATAAGATAATAGAAGTGCCATCTCATGAGAGCAGATTGCAAGTTTATATGTGGACGGTCCGCAAGGTAAAGCATTAAAAACTAGGAAAATTTAATGCTAAAGAAAAATAAAACAGCCAAGTACTTTATCGAGTCTTAAGCCAATAGGCAAGGTAAATAATAAAAACTTGACAAATAAGTCAATGAATTGTCAATGAAATGCTAGTACTCAGCATATCAAACATGAAAAAGGTCTATGACATAACTGTGTATGCAAAATAAGCTGCAACAGCCTCCAATAGGAAGTCACCGTCTTCATCCGAAAACAGTTCAGCCATCCAATTTAAAAGCGGAAAAGAACATACGTGCTCTCCCAGCACCGGATCCTCTATCACCATCAGAGGACAGCTCGGTGGGTTTTCAAGAAAGCTCTGTTCCAAGAAAGACTGTGCTGCCGCCAGTAAATTCCAGGGACCAAGTAGTCCATGCATCAATGCCACAGCCATAATCCTTTCGCCAGGACAAACCAACTCGTGAGTAATGATAGGAGTCATCAGCTGATTAAAGTCGACGTCAGGAGAAACCGGTCCGCAGAGACACAAATCAATGGCCCAATCGAAATCACAGGTCAGGCAGTGAAATACAGGCTGGACACAGGTGAAGTAGGAGAATCGAAAAGATAATCCATATGCCGTGCTTAATATCGCCAACGGCATTGTGCCATAATATTCTAGCATGCGATTGCGGAACAGTGTCAGCAGCTGCAGGGTGGGAGGTTGCATAGGAGGGACATCCATATTTAAAAATGTAAAAAAGCACAAGAGCGTCCGCTGGTAATGCAAGTAAAAATGCCAATCCACGAACCAGAGTGGAGAAAATAGAATGAAAGGAAGCAGGGATGACTCCAAAGATTTTCTCAAATGAAGTCACGAGACCACTGGTAACAACTTTAAAAAAGTGCGCCAGGGTCTTTGTGGAGGATGCGTTAAAGATAGTCGGAACCATCTTGCTGAAATTGAAAGGCAAATCTGAATTGAAAAGGGTCTGCACCTCTGTACGGGTGTTCGCTATGTGAAGCACGAAAGTTTCACGGCCGAACTCAAGGCTAACTCTCTCTGAGACAAAAGAGCTCTTATTCTTGCCATGCCGTTGAAATCTGTCCCAAGGTTGGTATTTGTGGCCAGATTGAAAACTCCCTATGTTCATGTGTGGGAGGAAATAGAACATTTCTGCAGCAAATAACCCGTTCACTTACTGTTACGATAAAAGGAATACTTTTAATTAACTCAGAACAATCTTCATTATTGAGCATCAAATAACTACCATTTTCCAACAACTTGAACGTGGGGATGATAGCAGGAACTGGCGTGCCTTGCAACACGCAAGCCATATTTGGTCGGTGTTTGTTGCATGAACCGTGTAACTGTATGTGCCTACACATTAGTGAATGATCTGGCGTCTCAGTGCATTCCTCTCCATTCAGATAAACTTCTTGATCATCTTTGAAACATCTGTATGTGTATGGAAGCGACCAGACCTCATGAAGAAAAGCACTACCTAAAGGTTCATAACGACCTATTGGTATATATTTCATACAATTTGAAAACTTATATAAAGCAAAAGGCAGCGTTATTAAACCGTGGATAAGGCACGTTGCCAAAAAACCCGCAATCCTCTGCTGATGATGTCACTGAGCATGTCATGAATGATGTAATATGTGACATCATCAGCAGTGGATTACGGGTAATAGTATCTCTAGTTTACTCCCCTATAGCTGTCTTTCTTTTAACATAAGTGTCTGTTTCCTTCCCTTATACTTACTGTTTTTGGTTCGCTTCCGGTTCGCGTACCGGCGAGCGAACTGGGAAGCGAACTAAGAGAAATAGAGGTTGGCACAGTTCCAAATATTGTACCAATTTTTTAATAACGGGGAGGTAGTTCTGAAAAGAACTTTTTTTTTTATTGTTTTTGTTGTTTTATATTTTTTTTATTATTTTTCGGAACATTTTTTTACTTTTTTTGAATTTTTCTGAACAGTTTTATATTTTTTTGGGTTTTTCTTGGAGGGGGCAATGAAAACGATTCATTGTAAAGGGCTCAACAGGAGCAACAAAACAAAAAAAGAAGTATTTATTATTTTGGGCGTTTCGTACAAACTTGCATATGATAGTCAATAGCTCTGTTGATCAGAGTGATGCTTCTTTCTCCGTAGCAAATGAATCCATCGCAAAATACGCAGATGTGTTTTACTTCACCAAATCTCATATATTTGGCACCATCTCCCTGCCCTCTGGTCCCGTTACTTCCGGTACAACAGATCTTCTGGCCATAATAGGGAGATTATCTAGGTCGTTCCGAAACTGTGCAGCACTGTAGTTGTTAGGATGCCACCTAGTCATATGGCGATGCATTGTGTAGTTTCCGAAACTGTATTTTTTCTCGGTTCCTCTGGACAGTCTATCTTGACATATAAGGCAAGTTACGTATCTTGCATTTACTTTTTTCTGACCTTTGGGAATTTTAAAAAATTGCCAAATGAAGTTTTCTTTCCGGTGAGACGTCCTGGGCTGCTCAGGCAAAAACTGCCTCTCTTCGTGCTCGTCGTCCTGTTCCTCTTCTTCCTCTTCTTGTTGAATTATAACTTGAGCAGGTGTCCACTCTTCCTTGGATGTGGTGGAGGTGGTGGGGAAGCACCAGCTGAAGCTACTAAAGAAGCCATTGCTCAGTGATCACAAAGGGTCTTTCTCTCACAATGATGAAAGTCAGAGTGAGGAAAGAAGGAGGGATTTTCATCATTTGGGAAAAACAAGAGTTCTCAACCAATCAAAAGTGTTCATTTTAGATTATATGACCTAGTCTTACATCATTAGGAAACCAAAAGTGAAATGAACCAATGAAAAGTGTTATTACCAAGTCACATGACTTGCTGTGTTTACGTTAAGCGCTTTGCAGGGCCTCCCGGTTTGCTTCCAGAAACCTGCGCTTTGCGACTCGCTTCGCGTACCAGTTCGCTAACGTAGCACGTCATATGACGTATCACGCGAGAACGTGAAACGTCATGCGGACGGGAGGCGTCACGATGTTGTTTTCTAACGCGGCACTTGCGGTAAAGAAACGTTTACCGGCTCGCGGTCTATTTCGCGGCATCAAGGTCAGCTAACGGGAAGCTTCCCGATTCGCGAAGCGGGAACGAAGAAAAAAAAATATTTAAAAAAAAAATTATTCATAAACATATAAAATATATTTTTGGATTTAAAGAAGAATACATTTTACAGCTACAGATATTAGCTGTTAAAAAACCAATGAAATTCACAGAAAAAACCATAGGTTATAGACCATATATAGTTAGGAATTAGCATTTACAAAACCTTGAAAATTCACTGAAAAAACCATAGGTTATAGACCATATATAGTTAGGAATTAGCATTTAGAAAACCTTATTTTACTCACACAAAACCATTGAAATTCCATATATAGTTAGTTGCACTAACTATATATCGCGCACCCGCAATCCACTGCTGATGATGTCACATATTACATCATTCATGACATGGTCAGTGACATCACTGATGACATCACTGATGACATCTCAAATGACATCACTGATGACATCATCTAGTGTCTGTGTGTTTTTGTAAAGTTTAAATACGTTTTACATATTGAAGAATGAGTGGATGTATGGAAGACTGAGTGTGTGTGTGGCTGGCTGGGAGGTGTGTGACTCTGTGCATATCAATGTGTACTTGTATCAGTGATTGTATAAGAGAGTAAGTATGTGTTAGTATATGTGTGAAAAGTATGGTGTTCTGTGTTTAACTATAGATGAGGAAATCGAAGTGTGATTGATTCTTCACAGGACTGACTAGGTGTATGAGTGCATATGATAGTGTTCTAATAATAACTGACTGTATGTATGAGTAATTGTATGGGTGAATGAGTGAATGTGTGTGTAGACGTACGAATCAGTGAGTGCGTATGTAGTAACTGGTATTGGTGTGTCATGATGTCATCAGTGATGTCATTTGAGATGTCATCAGTGATGTCATTTCAGATGTCATTAGTGATGTCATCAGTGATGTCACTGAAGTATGGTGTTCTGTGTTTAACTGTATAGATGAAGAAATGGAAGTGTGATTGATTCTTTACAGGACTGACTTGGTGTGTGAGTAACTCCATGGATGAGTGGCAGTGTGTGACTGTCTGCATAGGTGTATGAGTGCATATGATAGTGTTGTAATAATGAGTGACTGTATGTATGAGTGATTGTATGGGTGAATGAGTGAATGTGTGTGTAGACGTAGGAATCAGTGAGTGCGTATGTAGTAACTGGTATTGGTGTGTCATGATGTCATCAGTGATGTCATTTGAGATGTCATCAGTGATGTCATCAGTGATGTCATTTGAGATGTCATCAGTGATGTCATCAGTGATGTCACTGACCATGTCATGAATGATGTAATATGTGACATCATCAGCAGTGGATTGCGGGTGCGCGATATATAGTTAGTGCAACTAACTATATATGGAATTTCAATGGTTTTGTGTGAGTAAAATAAGGTTTTCTAAATGCTAATTCCTAACTATATATGGTCTATAACCTATGGTTTTTTCAGTGAATATATATATATGTATATATATATATATATATATATATATATATAATATATATATATATATATATATATATATATATATATATATATATATATGTATCAATGCTCCGAGTTTGTCCCAAACTTGAAAACGCACACCAACTCCCACTGATCACGAGTAAAAACAGAGGCAGCATGCGGCAAGTTGCAGCGGCATTAGAGTCTTCCTGTCTGCTCAGTTCTTAACGCCTGACGCGTTTCAGTGCTTCTGCACTTCATCAGAGGCGTGGTCATATCATTTCATATGCCCATCCATTTGAATGTTCTGCATCCAATGAGCGGCTCGGTTGAGCCCAGATGGAATTCTGGGACATGTGGTTTCTTTGGCCGCATGTTGTTCTGTTTATTATCCCTTGTGGCAGTTCCCATATTTAGGCTCTGTGTATCAATAGTCCCATGGCCCCCACTTTAGCAGGGTGGTGCATTTTCTGCGGCTGGACCACCGCAAAATATCAACGCTCCGAGTTTGTCCCAAACTTGAAAACACACACCAACTCCCACTGATCACGGGTAAAAACAGAGGCAGCATGCGGCAAGTTGCAGCGGCATTAGAGTCTTCCTGTCTGCTCAGTTCTTAACGCCTGACGCGTTTCAGTGCTTCCGCACTTCATCAGAGGCGTGGTCATATCATTTCACATGCCCATCCATTTGAATGTTCTGCATTCAATGAGCGGCTCGGTTGAGCCCAGATGGAATTCTGGGACATGTGGTTTCTTTGGCGGCATGTTGTTCTGTTTATTATCCCTTGTGGGAGCTGCGTGATGGATGAGGACAGGAGTGACGTTTGGGGCTCATGGTAGAGCCTTTGGAACGAGCAGTAATTTGAAAGTGCATCCATCCAGGATATATGGACTACATCTCCCACAAGCACAATATGTGTTTTCATATAGGGAGATGGTAGACGTCGTGCACTTTACTGCTGGCCCCTGATGAGGAAAATACATTTCCGAAACGCGTCGGGCCTATTTCAAACACACAACTGCCCATACCAACTAACGCTTTGGGGAAGGCGCACGCAGGCTCAGGTGCTATCCGCTACTTGGACAACCCCATGGAGCGTAATACATTAGCGGCGGTCCTGCCGCTGGGTTGCACCACCCCGAAAAAACGGGGGCCACGAGACTCGCTATCCAAGGAGGCTCGTATGTGGAGCTGCGTGATGGATGAGGACAGGAGTGATGTTTGGGGCTCATGGTAGAGCCTTTGGAACGAGCAGTAATTTGAAAGTGCATCCATCCAGGATATATGAACTACATCTCCCACAAGCACAATATGTGTTTTCATATAGGGAGATGGTAGACGTCGTGCACTTTACTGCTGGCCCCTGATGAGGAAAATAAATTTCCGAAACGCGTCGGGCCTATTTCAAACACGCAACTGCCCATACCAACTAACGCTTTGGGGAAGGCGCACGCAGGCTCGGGTGCTACCCGCTACTTGGACAACCCCATGGAGCGTAATACATTAGCGGCGGTCCTGCCTCTGGGTTGCACCACCCCGAAGAAACGGGGGCCACGAGACTCGCTATCCAAGGAGTCTCGTATGTGAAGCTGCGTGATGGATGAGGACAGGAGTGATGTTTGGGGCTCATGGTAGAGCCTTTGGAACGAGCAGTAATTTGAAAGTGCATCCATCCAGGATATATGGACTACATCTCCCACAAGCACAATATGTGTTTTCATATAGGGAGATGGTAGACGTCGTGCACTTTACTGCTGGCCCCTGATGAGGAAAATAAATTTCCGAAACGCATTGGGCCTATTTCAAACACGCAACTGCCCATACCAACTAACGCTTTGGGGAAGGCGCACGCAGGCTCGGGTGCTACCCGCTACTTGGACAACCCCATGGAGCGTAATATATATATGTGTGTTTATATATGGTGATGCACCGTTACATCGCAACTTTTACAACGGGAGGCTTTTACAACGGAACTTTTACAACGCAGGATCCATTACATCGGATGCCATTACAACGCATGGCATTACATAGCAGATGCTATTACAACGCATGGCATTACATCGTAAGTATAGGTAAGTATTTAATTTTTTTAATTTTATTAATATTAATTATAATTAAATATATTTATTTATGTTTTTTAATATTATTAATTTATTATTTATTATATTAATTAAAGTAATTTTTAAAATAAGTACAGGTGTACAGGGGTGTTTTTAGGTTTCAGGGTAGGGTTTGGGTTTTGGGATACAGGGGTGTTTTTAGGTTTCAGGGTAGGGTTTGGGTTTTGGGGTACAGGGGTGTTTTTAGGTTTCAGGGTAGGGTTTGGGTTTTGGGGTACAGGGGTGTTTTTAGTTTTCAGGGTAGGGTTTGGGTTTTGGGGTACAGGGGTGTTTTTAGGTTTCAGGGTAGGGTTTGGGTTTTGGGGTACAGGGGTGTTTTTAGGTTTCAGGGTAGGGTTTGGGTTTTGGGGTACAGGGGTGTTTTTAGGTTTCAGGACAGGGTTTGGGTTTTGGGGTACAGGGGTGTTTTTAGGTTTCAGGGTTGGGTTTGGGTTTTGGGGTACAGGGGTGTTTTTAGGTTTCAGGGTAGGGTTTGGGTTTTGGGGTACAGGGGTGTTTTTAGGTTTCAGGGTAGGGTTTGGGTTTTGGGGTACAGGGGTGTTTTTAGGTTTCAGGGTTGGGTTTGGGTTTTGGGGTACAGGGGTGTTTTTAGGTTTCAGGGTAGGGTTTGGGTTTTGGGGTACAGGGGTGTTTTTAGGTTTCAGGGTTGGGTTTGTGCTTAGGGCTAATTAAATTATATTTACCATTTATAAATTAATTAAAATATATTTATTAAATAAAATTAATTATATTATATTAATGACATTTTTTAATTAAATTAATTAAATTAAATAATTTTTTTAAATTAATTTAATTTAATTACAATTTTAAAAATATTTAAATTAAATTACTTTCATTATATTAGATTTAAATCTATTAAATTAAATTAATTACTATTTTAAAATGTATTTTATTTAAATTAATTAAATTAATTAAATTAAATTAATTACATTTTTTTTAAAAAGGTATACTTACCTATACTTACGATGTAATGCCATGCGTTGTAATAGCATCTGCGATGTAATGCCATGCGTTGTAATGGCATCCGATGTAATGGATCCTGCGTTGTAAAAATTCCGATGTAACGGAATGCGTTGTAAAAAAACGCGTTGTAGTGACACCAATCCTTATATATATATATATATATATATATATATATATATATATATATATATATATATATATATATATATCCACTCCACTCCTTCAAAGAACGAGTAAGGCCACATTATAGCTCCTTGAGTGAATGCATAGTGATGCATGCATGATTATAGCACTGCATACTTTTAGATATGCATGTGCGTTGCCGCTCAGCGCCTAGATACAGGTCATTCACAAAAGCGCTGTGTTTTCATTCTCATACCTGGTGATGCATGTGTGTCTTGTGCTGTGCACATCTACCTTTGCTTGGCTAGGCTAGCATTACATGCTTTGTCTACAGATGCACAGGGGTACATGCAGCATTGCCCACTCATGCCATGGGCCACATGGCTTATCTGCTGTAGCACTCCGCAAATGCACTTCCAATTTTCGGCACACAGTTGTGTTGCACAGACATGTTTCGGGCAGCTGCCAGTCCAGGATTCCTCTTCTACAAAGGTACATCTGCCACCATGCTGTGCCTAGAGGCTGGCCCACATTAGGGCATCTGGGAAAGCCTCTAGGGCCTCTCAGCCTGTCTGGGTGCATCCAGTGCCCATCCCTCTTTATCCTTGTGTGGTTTAGTGTCCAGTGTCTTCCAGGGCCACCCCACCAAAAGCAATTGCCAAAGCTAATAGGACCCAAAGGCGAGACCTATTAGCTTCGCCAATGCATGTTTACATTATAACAGCCAAAGTCGGCCTTTTTAGGTCTCGCCTGACCCAGCGCATGTGCTGCTCTGTCGAGACATTTAGTAACTGGCTTTTCAAAGTGCTACCAACAGGCTTTTGGCAGCCACCAGCTTGCTGTTACGCGCCCAAGCGCGCGCGACGTGCATAGCTGACATTTGCCACTCACCAGCCTGCTTTCACTTTTGCCGTTGTGTGCGCCTGCGCGCAGAGAGCTCTTGCTCTCACCCTCCCCGGCTTTCTCGGCCCCCATCCTCTTCCGACTAGATGTTGCTCAGTATGTGTACAGAGAGCCCTCGCTCTCCAACTCCCCGGCTTTCTCTTCTTTCTCCGCCCCAACCCTCTTCCGACTCGATTTTGCTCAGAAAGTTTACAGAGAGCCCTCACTCTCCACCTCCCCGGCTTTCTCTTCCTTCTCCGCTCCCACCCTCTTCCAACTCGATGTTGCTCAGCATGTTTACAGAGAGCCCTCGCTCTCTTCCTTCTCCGCCCCACCCTCTTCCAACTCGAATTTGCTCAGTATGTTTACAGAGAGCCCTCGCTCTCCACCTCCCCGGCTTTCTGGCGGGTAGATTTCCCCAAAGCGGGCTCACTTAAATTTGAACAGGTCTGTATCATTTTTTCTTCCATAAGAACATGAGTGCTTCCCCCACATCGGCCCTTGACGTTTATGCATTCACCTCTTCCCCACTGGGTTGGTCTGAAAAGCCGCTTGTGTGCCTTGCTGCCTGCGGAAAGTACAATGTTTTCGACTCTCGCCTTCAAAAGACAACCACCACTATATTTGGACTGCTGGCCCACTTGGCCCGCATTGTCTGGATTTTTCTAGATGCATAATATTTGTGTTTGCTGGGTTCCTGTGTGAAGCTTGGTACATCATGTGAACACTGTTGTCTGCAGACAGTGGTGTAATACTGTTTTAGCTAAAGCTGTTTTATGTTTATTAAGAAAACACGTATACGTACCCGATTGTAATGGCAACATCGACTTAAAACTTTTCATACCTCACTTCAGCCATTTCTAAACATTATTAATAGCAAGTGTTATTGCCCATTTGAATAGTACTAAGTTTACCGACTTCTAAAGGATGGCTTAGGTTTCGAACTTGGTACTTGCCTATCATATTTTATTCCACTAGTGAGGGTTTAATGCACTGTGGCCTGAATCACTGCGAAACAGTTGCACTTGACATGGTACAGACAGACATGTTCAAATTTTTAAAAAAAATATTTGTGGCTTAGACGTGTATTCCTTTGGAACAGGAAAAATGTTTCGAGCAAAAAACATATCTTCATATTTTTCACAACATATACAATACAAAGATCCTGCATTTGCTACATTTCTGAGTAGCTCATCAAGTTATGTTTTTCTTGCGCTGTCAAACTTTTCAATTACAAATGTACATTTACAAATATATTTGTGCTCAGAGGTTACGTAAAACACATAACAAATTGCAAACTAAATAATAGATTTAGCAGCTTACACTTGGGTTCTCATTTGTATATAAGCTCAGTTTTGTATATATTTTCTTGTATTCCTGGAACTCCACTGAAAATCATGCTTGTCAATTTATTATATTATGGGTGCACTTCCGATTACCACAACTAATCTGTTTCTTCATCGACTTGATAACATTTTAGTTACATTCAAAGATGTTGGTTAATAAGCAATTCCTTCTTTAATAGTCCTATTTTAAATGTTTTGAGAAAAAAATTAAAATACACTCCACTCATAGTGTAATAAGAAACATTTCCTTGCCGCTTAGCAATGATTTTCATTGTTCTTCATGCTTTCCAATCCACATTCATAACTTTATTGCTTAACGCCATTGAAAACCTATACACGTTTGAAAGCAGTACATTATAATTTTTTACAACCCCTGTGAATACTGCATGCTTTGTGTTGTGATCACTTTATTCGTAGTCTGCCTTTTGATGCTCTGCCTCTTACTGATGAGCCTGCTCATGAAATACATGTTTGAAAGAGAAGAGCACAATGTCAGAAAGGACGTCTTATTAACATTTTTAAGCAGATCGAAAATGCTGTGTGGCAGATGTATTGTTAACAAGTCCCCAGCAATGCAGAGTCTACTATAATTTTATGCAATATATTTGTGACTCTAGGGAGCAGAACCCTAGTAATGTACAGCACCCCAATATTTGGGTCATCCGTATATTTACCTTTGGCAGCTAAGCTCTGGCAGCCATGATCTTGTGTTAAGTCACCACTCTCTTTGACATCAGGCCCATAATCTCAAGTAATTAAAATAGGGACTAGGGCCACTCCACTACTGAGTTCTAGATCAAAGAAAGTTAAAGAGTTTTATTGCAAATCTCAATAGAGGCATTACAGAGAAATGCAAAATATATTCCATGATGGATCAGGTACAGAGTACATAGAAATCTGGACTTTTAAAGTCCCAATAAGCAGCATAAATCATAAGTGGGATGGCCAGCATCACTGGGAGGAAAAAGGAAAGGTTCTTAATTTAACTGTCAGAATCGCAAGGGAAGCCAACAGCAGCTCCAGTAGAAAAGAGAAAGTCTCTCTGTCTGTTGTAAAGAGAGACGGGCCAGTTTTAAGACAACATGGTGTCCCTGGGAAAAAAATGGAAAGATTCACACTTCCCTCTTCCTGACCTCTCACCCTGTTTTTAGGTCTCGCCTATGCAGTGCTCTCCCTCTCTCTCTCTCTCTCTCTCTCTCTCTCCCTCTCTACCTCACTCTACCTCTCTCTCTACCCCTCTCTACCCACCTCTCTCTCTCTCTCTCTCTCTACACACCTCTCTCTCTACCTCTAAGTGGCAGCCGGAGGCAGACAGCACTGCTTGAATTTTTTTTTAAACAAGCATTGGCATAGCCAATAGGTCTCGCCTTTGGGGCCTTATAAGGGTTTAACCATGCAACAGTTAATGTTGTTGCACCAAGGATATTGTGCTAGATAACTAAATACTTATAAGGTCCCAAAAGCGAGACCTATCGGCTATGCCAATGCTTCTTCAAGGTAGCGTCCTGGGCAGAAAGAAATTTGGCACCCGCACTGCTACTGGTGGATAAAATAAGCCATCAGGGAGCCCCCTTTAGTGCTCAGAGGTCTGATTACATCAGAGTTGTGGCTGGTCTCTGCTCACAAACATGGCCACACCTCCTGTCACTCACCTGAATCACTCACATTACCTTCTCACACTGGTGCCAAGTTGTTTGTTGTGGGGGTTTAATAGTGGTTGGCAGCAGGGGAGACAGATATGGGAGGCGAGTTGAGGGGGTGTTACAAACCGCGCCTGCAGCACCAGAGCAAGATGAAGGGGAGTCTGCTGTCTGCATGACCTGAATGCAGACACCACCTTATGCCTCTCTGAACATGTGGCGGCCTGAGCCCAGCTCGCCCATGCCAAAAGCCAGCCTTGCCCACATCTATGTTTTTATTTTTCTTAGGAGATCCGTCTCTCGTTAGGGACTGAAAAAACCTCAAGTCCTCGCCTTTACCAGTTTAGTAGCCCACACCAGCACCCACTCATGGTGTCGATGGGAGGAGGGGCCCTGTGATGAAGCATGCCACTTCAGGGAGGGTGAGGGTTCTGTCCTTTATATAGATATCTTAGGTTTCCCCAGTCACTGCACTCAGTGAATACCTTTAATTTGAGCTGATCATTACTTCTTCAGGAAGTTGATGTGAAGATGGTGTCAGCAGGTTTCCGGAGGCCATCTTGAATGGAATGTTGATTGAGCTCAGCACACTGCCACTGTAGGCGCTGAGATTCAGAGGGTCCTCTAGTGCTGTGTTCAAACTCATTGCCAATAAAAAGATGGGAGGTACGCTTGTAGCATGTACAATTTCCCCATTTGTTTAAAGAAGCACATAAGATATAAACCACCAGTTCTCCCCCGTAGACAGCAACTGCCAGCATAGAGAACCCTCACTTCTAAAATATACTGGAACTTTATTACCTCACAACATACTTGTACCTATTGACAGCACCAAACAAAGTATTACACTGGAGAGCATTGTACAGCATACGCCCATGTTTGGGGCTCTTAGTCCACTCATGCTACCAGATTGTGGACACAGTTCGGGTCTTATGCTAGTGGGTCTGGAGAACTACACTGGAACCACAGTCATCTTACACAGAGGAGGAACCAGGAAGTACCAGGAATAACAAACAAAGATCCTTGCGGAAAAGAAAAACGAACCGTGGCATCAAATGCCTCCATATACAAATAATGTGTTAGAAGTTCACTAAACGACAAAATCTGGTTTCAAACCAGTGTCACAAGCTTGAGTCATTAAATGTTCTAAATCAATGGTTTTGCTACGATTCTTTGATTAGTTAACTAATAAGACTCACAAAGATGTTGCTGTGAGTAGATGTGACTTATTCTTGTATTACTCTTTTCTCACTATTGAATTCCAGAAGAAAGGAAAGAGTAAGTCACAGAAAAATCTTTGGGATTTGTGACTGTGTGTTGCAGCTGACACAAGGTGCCGTTGTTTCTGTTGTCTTGTAGACCAGGCACTGCCAAACTCAATGCACAGAGTCACTGGGAGACAAAGAATCACCTTCAAATGTGGACTATAAGGGATTTGTTTACTTATTATTTCCCTCCACCAGCTTGCCTCAAGAGTTCTCATAAAATTGCCACTTGTGTAGATTTCTTTGTAAACTCATGTAAGAGGAATTACATATGGCTAATAAGACAAATTTCACCTAGACATCCACTGCGTCAATGGTAAATATTAATGGTTGAAACTCTTTCTACATGAACCTGGAGTTACCCAACTACTTGCTGTTCTAGAAGGCTTAACGATGAAAGGTTTTTCCCATATTGTCCGAAAATTGAACTTAAACCTACTTTAAGTTGTTTCCCACAGCATCTGTGCTCTCCGGTAACAGCCATGGTGAGATAGATCTACATGTTAGCGATTCGCTTGCACTGAAAGTTTGGTTGTCTTCCACTATCCTAAAGACTCAAAGTTGGTTGTGCCTCATAGAGTGGACCACTAGTGAGAAACATCCGCTGCAGGGTCTCAATAAACGAATCTCAGACCTTTCAACATCTCTGAACCATATGGTCAATGGTTGTCCATGGACACAGTTACATTCCATCACCGAGGCAGGCATCGTAAGCTTAGGATGGGCTTTAGAGAGAAGCAACTTGGTCAATAGATTTATCCTACTCTCTGCCCACCATAAATGGGATTACAATTAACAAAATTGAAGAACACTTCAAAGATCTGATTGGTTGTATTTTAATTCACCACTGCTTAAGAGAGATGAAAAGTAAACATCATGTAAAACCGGCCAAGCCAGTGGCACAGGTTTAAATGCTGGCATGGTTGACGGAGACTCTTCTGTTTCCAAAAGTTGATATGAAAATCATACCGCGATTAAACATGAGTATTTCATTATAAAGTCCTGGGATTTACTTTGCATTCTTCACGTACTTTTTATTTGCACATTAGCAAATTGGTTTCCTCGTACTCTAGTCAGCTGCTCCTGTTATCACCCCTTCCATCGCACCTCAACATCAGGACTGCAGGTCAGTCCTCTGGGATTTCTAGGCCTGATGGCGAATTTCTATAGGCCAAATATGTTCTTATTTCTTGGGTCTCAATACCTTATGGACAACTTGAGGATGATTTCAGGAGGGAGGCAGCGACTTGAGAAGCCAGGAAAGCCTCTGGCAGAAGTTCCTAGATTTCCCAGATCCGCGTTACACCCCTGGCACTCTTTACACTAAAAAAAAAGAAGGTTGTAAAGTGGGCTCCTTTATGAGTGAGATGGAGAACAGCCTGTAATCCCCCCATCTCCAAGTTAACAATTTTAATGGGTTTGGACAGTTTTAGAAAGGGTAGCCTCCTGTTACTTTATTACAAGAAGGAGTCTGAGGGCCCATCACGAAATGTGGAATTACTAGGGGAATCTGTATACCACACACCTGATTTCTTGCATTAAATCCCCATTTTTCACTTACTTTCATCCAGACCCCTGCTGCTCTGAGCATCAGGGATAATGTAAGACCCACATTACTTCCACACTTCACTTCCATGCAACCACCTTTATGTAATAGATCTCCTGCTACACATACATTTTGATGCGTGTCTGAGACATAATACATCTCGCCTATGGTCAAAACGAAACCAGCAGATTTTGACTCCACCTCTGAACACATAACAATATTTTTAAGGTCAAATGAACACCCCTATGCTGGATAGAGTTTAATCCTCATTTTCGAAAGCCACGTTTCTTTCGAACCATTTCTGGGGCTCTGGGATGCTGAAAACAGCCTCACTTACTGCTGAGGTTTGCCCTAAAGGTTCATCGAAAGGATTAGTAATTAGTCACCAGGCCAGGTGTGCTCATTTATGTGAACAGTGATTTTGCCAAACTTAATTAGGCATCGGAATGACAGGCTGTCATCATCAATCAATCACAATGCAGAGGTAGCACCTTTGCAATTCTTCAAGCTGTTGGCACAGTTTACCGACTACAGGACATAACATGCTTACATCGTGCGTACAGTGGGTACAGAATACATGCCTAGTGGTGGGAAAGGTGGTGCAAAAAGAAATATACACCAAAACATTTTACTTTTGGATTCGTTTCATAGTGGTTGGTGGTTTTGATCATATAAAACAAATATGCGGAATAAGGTAGATTTCCCTCTTCATCATAATCTTTATTTCGGATCTCAAAATATTCATAAAAGCGATCATTAAAAGAATTAATGATAAAGGCCCAGATACAACATCTTTACGAATAAAAAGGCTAAACCTATAATCAATATAACATTCATAATGAACAATCCACATGATTTATAACATTTGCATAGCAATTAAAATTCACGTCCAACATGTTACCGAAATAATCATCTTTTCTCCCTTAATTATCTAAGTTTAATCTCCTCCTTCAGGAAGGGGACAATTGAAAAATACAAACTCATTACTCCGCATTTGTTAAAAGAACAAAGCAGTCGTTCCTGTCCAAATCCTAAACGTTTAAGGAGAGATTTCCCTTCTTAATGTGAAGGGAAAGTCATATTTTTCTTCAGTTCAAAGAAAGCAAGGAATATGTTCAAATGCCATTTCCTAATTTTTGAAGTAGCAGAGCTACCTAAACTCACAGGTTATAATTCCCATAAATACATGGAAATAGGTATAATTTTAAAGAAGATAAACATATGGTCGCCTGCATACCAAATGAGTCCCCGATGGCCTCCTGTCCCCGGTCACTCATTCAGGCCTTTCTTTTTCTTTTTTTACTTTGATGCTCTTTCCCTCTCCTCCATACTGGATCTCATGATGCCTACTGGGTGTCTTGGCTGTGCACAGGGCCATGCTGCCAACTTTATACCAATTGCTGAATTACAGATTTTTTTTATACATTTGTGTTTCCTTGCATAATCAGCAACGTTCAAAATGTGGTTTTACACTTTATTCTATAAGTACATTATGATATAGTGCAGATTTCTTTCAAACAAGTTTTCTATGAAATTCAGAAATATGTTTCCCTGACAATTGTTAACTAGGCCTCAATTAGGGACTGTCAGCCATTTTATCCAAAATGGATTCCTCAGTGTCTTTTCCCCATTGGCCATCTCCCTACTCTGCAGCACACAGTCAAGCAACACATAATTTGTTTATTTCCATCGCCATTTTTTATGCTGTTCTTGAGTAATTTACCTAGCCAAGTCGCAAAACTGCAACTATTGCATCCAGGACTTTCCGCTAGATCATGTGCCTATTCATTCATATAACACACAGTTGTTCATGTAACTAGTTTGTTCTACCATATCCGGATGAGCATAGAAGGGGTAGCATAATTATTCATGTAATGGGACGGTGCTAAGACAATATGACTTTGAATTAAGTGGTGCTCAGATTTGCTAAAGGAATGATACTTTTGATCACACCACAGGGTGGCCGGGGGAGCTGGTTGCCAGGGCCGATTTCGGTTTCCAGTCTGGCCCTGTCTGCAGTCCTGTTAATTTCATATGCATAGTGTATAAAAACACTCAATTTGGGAGTGGGGGGCCCAGAAGACTTATCTAAATTCTTAGATGCTGCTAGGGTTGGTATCTGTTTTCCTTTGATTTGGCTGCTCACTTGGACTTAGAATAATTCCCGATTTTGTAATTTTCTGTAATGGTCTATTTCCTGAGCACCTTTATGACGTTAACTCTGTGCCACTTATTTTGAATTCCTGTAATATAAAACTTTAACTATTCAGCTGATCTAGAATTCGTTATTGATTGGGCCCTTTGCTTAATTGACTATATTTCAGATTTTTGGATATGTTGGGACGTTCCTTAACTTGGGGACACACTGCTTCATGAAAATTGAGGTTTAACATCCTCTTCAATTTATCAAATTGCCGGCATTCTATGGATGTAAATTGTGATGTTTGTCAAGGGCTTTTGGGTCACCAGCGCCCACACCTGCAAGAACAAATCCAAGAAGGTCTAAACAAATCCACATTTTAAGTATGCCATGTAAAACCACCAGTTCATATAAACCCATAATTAGTTGTACCTTCACCTCCCTTGTTATTAATATTACAACTTATCCTTAACAATAGGTAAGCAAGTCTACAATCTAATCGGGACCTGAAGGTGAGGATCATGGGAGTTCATAGCTTATTTTACCAACAAATATGTCATTTCCTTTATACTACATTTTAATTGACTTAAATGAACTCAGCACACCCTCTTTGTATGCAAATATCTATCTACATCAATCATCATAATTTCTTTTCAGGTTATAATATTTGTGGTATACATGTGCTGGACCAACAGTTACTGGGTGTAAGTACCAGCGGTATCAAACCTGCCTCGTTCTCCATTTCCTCTGGCTTTTTACATTCTTGTTCGTTCAACACCCCTTGACTCACACCGACCCCCAGTCCCTCACACCCCTCACATCTGATATACCTCCCTGAATACCAGGTGCCTATATGATGCTTCTGGCGTCTCTATTCTTGTGGGCGGCCTCTCCTCGGCTAGGTATAGTAAGTTGTCCAGTAGATGGCTCATTACTGGGTTTCTATAACTTGCCGCTCGGAGCACATGGGCATGTTGATTGCTCTGGGGACACACTGCATTACCTGAGAAACTTCTGTTTAGCAACAGTTCTAGAAGACACATGTGATTGGAGACTACTTTCGATAAATTGACTCCCTAATCTGGAACCTCTGCACTTTCATGGCGTTCAATAGCATATGACCTATATGAACTAGCATGTGACTGACTTTTCCTCACAGAAACCTGCCTGAATCCTGCATCAGCACCTGACATCACCAAGGCCATTTCCCCAGCTACAAGATTAACATACAGGACAACCTTCACAAGCCCGGCAACTTAATTGCCATTATCCATAAGAACACCAACAGCTGCACCATATCCATGAGCATGTCATCCTCCAGCATGAAATACCTGTGGTTCAAGTTCCATGTTACAGCCAACTTCACCCTAAGCAACACTCATTTACAGATCACCAGGACCATGCACCAACATCACATGGACCATGCACCAACATCTCAGGGACCATGCACCAACATCACAGGGACCATGCACCAACTTCAGCGATACCATCACGGACATCATTGCACCAATTGCCCTCAATGCACGCAATTATACCCAACTTGGACGCCTGAACTTCCAACCTAGAAGACTATTCCAACCCCAACTAGAGAGCACTCATTGACGACCTCTGAAGCCTGGGCCTCACCCAATGAGTAAATGGACCTACCCACATTGCAGGATACCTACTGCACTCTATTTTCACCAACTTCCACAACATCTGAGTTGGCAAGTCCACACCAGCCCCTGACAGATGATGCCCTTGTCAAGTTCAGCATCCCTGTCCTGGTCCACCACATAGGGACCACTGGCAGACTAGCCCACCAAAAGTGGAACAGCATTACTGACAAGGACTAGAACACCGCTCTCAACACCCAACGACTAGAACACAGCAACAGCCTCCCCAAAGCCATCAAGAATTTCAACAATTCGGTCAACTTCTGCGCCGACTCCTTAGCCCCCCTAAAACCCAGCATTACAACAAGATCCAGACCCCATGCCAGTTGGTACACAGAGGAACTCAGACTGATGAAATGCCACTGCAAAAAACTACTAACCATATGGCCAGTCACCACCCCAGAAGCAGCAGTCACCACCATGAAGTCAATCCACTCAGGGGCCCCATTGGAACCGTGTCCACTCCACGCATACTCAAGGGAACTGCAATTCATCAGCACCATGTTTACACCCATTCTCAATGCCTTCACCTCTTCTGCGACATTCACAGATGTTTGGAAGCACACAATTGTCCTCCCATTACTGAAGAAACCCTCTGTAGACCCTTCAATGTTCACCAACTACAGACCGATCTCCCTGCTACCATTCTTGGCCATGGTCTTAGAGAAAATAATTAACAGAAATCTCACCGAATACCTCAATGGACACCAACTCCTCCACACCACTCAGTCTGGTTTCAGCCTCGGGTACAAAATGGGAACTCCGCGTATTGACGCCATGGATGACATCTGCATGACTCTAGACAAAGAAGACATGGCAGGCCTCATTGTCCTGGACATCGCCACATCATTTGACATAGTTTTACACCCCATCGAACATCTACACGCCACCAAAAGTAAAGACATGGACTCTGATGGCTCTTCTACTTCCTGACTGGAAGGACCCAGTCAGTCAGCCCGGAACTGCATACCTCGGACACCCATGATCTCATCTGCGGAGTTCTGCAATGATCCTCCCTGAGCTCGACCCTCTTCAACACATACACGATTCCTCTAGCCAGCTCCATTCACGCCCATGACATCAACATCCTCTCCTGCGCCAATGTCATGCAATTAATTCTCTACCTCACAGACAAAACACCCAGTACCCGGATCAAGTTAAATGCCTGCAACACTGAAATCGGTTCCTGGACGAAGCTCAACTGTGTAAAGCTGAAGCCTGACAAGAACAAAATCATGATTTTTTGGAGGAGCATTCATGGTGGGACTCCATCTGGTGTCCAACAAAATTAGGCCCAACACCCACCACCCACGCCAAGGACCTCGGGGTCATCATCGACAGTAAACTGGACATGACTGCTCAAGTCAATGCAGTCACTGTCTCATGCTTCCATATCCTGAGGAAGATTTTCAAATGGCTCCCAATCAGCACCCGGAAAACCATCACACACACCACTGTCACCAGAAAGCTGGACTATGGGAACCCTCCACACTGGGATCAACAAAAAATCACCAGAAGGCTGCAAACTACTCAGAACTCAGCGGCCAGAATCACTCTCACCCTCCCACGCCACACTCGCATCACATCACGCCACACCTGAAGGAGCTCCACTAGCTCCCCATCACAACAACCACAATTCAAACTCCTCACCCACACTTTCAAGGCACTACATAACACTGGGCCAGAATACCTCCACAATCACCTCTGCTTTCAGAAACCTTCCAGACACCTCTGCTCATTTGTACTTCAACTTGCACAAATCCTACACATACGGAAAACCAAATCCTGTGGTCGACCCTTCTCCTACATCACTCCTAAAGCATGGAATGACCTGCCGCCACACGTAAGAGCCTCCTCCTGACTTCTGGAATTCTGCAAAGAAGCTGCAGACCTGGCTTTTTGAGTAGTCCCACTCGGTCCTAGGTGTGGCTAAACTCACACCTGCTAAATGCTAGGATATAGCATATGGCAACATTTTGTGTGTTCAATACAGTACCTCATTCTCACATTTGTTTGGTCAAGATTAATTTTGTTTATACAGGTGTAGAAATAACAATTGTGATAATTTGAATCTGCCATTTTAGGATCCCTATCATGTGTTCACAAATTCTGACCCACAAGTCATCCAGTATATCTCTACAAGTCTCTTTTCCATTGAGTCTATTCTTTCTAAGATTTACAGGATACGAGTCCCTCAGATTCTTCCATAGACTTGCTCAGCCTACCCCCACAATGTTGCTAGTACTCACTGAAACTCATAGCATCACTAGAACACAGCATTAGGCTCTCAATGCTGCACAAATCTATCCCTATGGAGTCCACACATTTGATTTAGAATTTTCTTTTCATCATCTGACAATAAGATCTGTTGTCATTTCAAAGCTCAAGCATACTTATAGTGGCAGAATTGGGTAGCATGGTTGTGGAAGTATCAATTTTATTGTGGCTCTCTGCCAGTTCTCTTATGCTTGTCTAACCTCTAGTTTGACTCCTCGCCTCCCTTCTGGCAGAAAAGAAGTTATTTCATTTCCCTAGGGGATATTCTGTATTCCAATAATCTCTCCTCTGCTATTACCTACTTTCTCAGCCATTGGACCCCAATTTGCAGCGATAAGATATGTGCCATCCGGGAGGCACACTCCACCCTTCGGGTAAGACATCTTGATTCTTCACGCTCTGTTTGCCCCCACACTTCCCACGCGGAGCATGACCTATTCATGAGATGGTCTGGTTCAGCAAAGATCCTGGTTCCTAGATAGATCAGGTGTATATGCAGTAGGCACAGATATCGTGCTAAGAGCAAAACAAATCAGTAATCCACCCCAGCCGAAGCCTTGTAAGGAATTCTACAGTATTCTTTAGTATTTGCACAGCTCAGCTTCCGTTGTGGTCTACAAAACCTACGATACAGTCAAAATCTAAGGTATCTGAATTTGTCCATCACCAATTGAAGTGGAACCTCGCCATCTGCGCACCTCTGCCAACCAAAGACGAAATTGGAAACACGTTGGACTTGTAAATATTAATCCTAAAGCCAAGCACTATCCCTCATTGTTCTGTCTTTATGGGGTATTCTGAAATGGATAACCAACACAGTGAATGATATAATCTGCAAACCGAGACATCACTTGCTTGCCTCCAGCTACCTGTTAAGTTATGTGATGTGAATTGGTTTCATTAGTGGTTAGGCTCCATTGTGAGAATTATGCCCAAGTTCGATGGGGGAAACCAGGAGAGGTTACGGAGAAGTTCGCTGTGGGAAAGGGAGTGCGCCAAGGGTGTGTGCTGGCCCCCACTCTATTTTCGTTATTTATTAATGGGGTGGTGAGGTATTTTGAGAACTTTCCTACGGAAGCACCCCTACTTGCTGGCCATAGGGTACCTCTGCTTAAGTTTGCAGATGACACCCTGATATTATCCAAAATGAGACAGGGGCTACAGTTGGCCCTGTCTCGTTTTGAGGAGTTCTGCTGCGATCATGACTTGGTTATTAATGTAGAGAAGACAAAGTTCATGGTTTTCCATGGGGGTAGGCCCGTTACATCTCGAGTCTTCATGAGCGGAAGGCTTTTGGAGCAAACCAACGTCTTCACTTACCTGGGGGTTACTTTTGGTGATAGACTGAGTTGGTCACCACAACTGAAGTTAATGGCGCTTAAACAATCGTAATTAGTGGGCGCTTTAATAAAAGAACATAGGCAGTCACAGACTAAGCCTATATCCCCTGTTGTTAAAGTGTACTCTACAAAAATAGTCCCTGCGATTCTCTATGGGGCTGAGATCTGGGGTGCCTCTAATTTGTACCATTTGGCACTTGCCCAGAACACATTTATAAGATCAATTGTGGTCCTACCGAAATCTACCCCGCGTAGCCCCCTCTTGCTCGACCTTGGTTGCCAAGCCATAGAGGACATTGCACGCTATAGAATGTTGGCCTTCTGGAGAAGGATTTGGATAACCCCTGAATTATCCTTATTTGCTAAAGGTCTCCTAGAAGTTAGGGGAATGGAAGGCTCTCATAAAATCTCATGGCTCACTTGTATTAAAGCTTTACTCACCAATATGGGTATGAAGGACTTGTGGGATAGTCCAGAGACTGCTGTATTTCCAACTAAAGTTTTTTATAGAGCAGCCTACTGGAACTACATTAAAGACAATAGGTTCTCAGCCATATCTAGTTCGATTCTGACTAGTGAATGTTGTGAGTTTAAAGATGTACCTAGTATGGAAAGCTATTGGGATCTAATAACAAAACCAAGAGATCGCAAGCTTTTCCATCAGTTCCGAGTCGAGTGCCTCCCATTGAGGAAGTTTACATGTAAGTGGGCTATAGGAACAGGAGATAAATGCTCGTTTTGTCCCGAGCATATTGAAAATATTGATAATCTCCTTTATGTTTGTCCCGCTTATCAGCAACCACGAAGTATGTGGCTCAAACCCCTTTGCAGATCCCTGGGAACCAGTTCAGCCCTATGTGCCAGAAGGTTGCTGAAAAATGGGTGTCACGACATAGCAATCAGAGGGGTTGCTAAATTTCTGAGCTGGTCCTGGGCTTTACGGGAGAAAAATAGGGGGTCTCCAATAGAGGGTTAGTATCATCCTAGATAATGTTATGATATGAATTGTTAGCCTTGTTTCTTTTTTTATCCAAACTACTCATTTTATGGAAAGTCTTTGTATGCGATTTATTTAATACGGTCTTAGTGTGCGTTTTTAAAAATTGTATTTATAGGTATTCTTATGTCATTTTTGATATAATCATGTAACATATCTCATTGTTTTTAAGGAGTATAAGAGTATATATGAACTCTTATATGTCTTTTAAGATGAATAATCGAAATAAAGACTATTTGATGATGATGATGATGATGTGAATTATACTTAGAAAGTGCCTGGACGTCAAAGATAACTGGCACTGTCTGGGAATCCATAGCATGACTTGTGTACCAGCATCTCCTACAGATTGAAAAACAGGGCTTTTCTTAAACGAACTGGAGCAGAAGATGCACATTTCACAATAGTTGAAGCTGACAGCTTCTTAACTTAGTTGCTGCTGTAGAGAAGGCCCTACCTCCAGTTCCGACATATAAAAGAGAAGACGGGTACAGACTACAGAGTACCCAGAATGAATCAGATTTTTGTATAATCGTCATTCTTATTATTATTATTGTTGTGGTCTCCTTGTTACTGTATGTCACGACTACACGATGCACCAACTCAGCCAACACTTGTTTTGCCCAGAAGACTTAATGTGGCCAGGGATTCCTCAAGGCTGAGACAGTTCTAATATATTTATGTGAAATGAAAATGCTCGCAAATTATATAGAGCATAACAATATTTCTGAGGCGCGGAAAACATTAGGTACACAGTTAAAAAGAAAAAGGTGAAAGCACTCATGATAGTGCACAAGTAATAAACATTTTTCATAATTGTCAAACAATTATATGGCATTTGTTTAGAAACTAACAATGAAGCATTATTTATACTTATCATTTTGTATTTCTCTTTTATGCTATCCCCTGTCAGTCCTACATAAATGTCATGAATTTGTATTGGAGACTAACTGATATGGGTATGTGAATAGGTCATAGTGCATTTAAAAACATTTTTGGTAGGCTGTTGGACTACAGTAAGATTTCTTCTACTTAATGGTTGCTTTAATTAAAAAAAGAGGTATGCAAGAGGCTCTGTCCCATCTAATTTAAAGTTATAATTGGACTTGCCACAGGAAATATGTACATATCTCTGAATGGAACTAAGTGGAATCATATGTCTAAAGACTCTAGATACTCATGGCCTATTACCGTGATAAAGTAAATTTCTGAATATAGCTCCCAACGCTACCCCATATGGCAGAATTTAAAAATAGATGAGAGAACAGAGACAATAGAATAGAGTAAAGTATTGAATCCAACAAGAGGAGACATAGGAAAGAAGTACATTCCAAACATACCAGAGAGAGCATTAAAAAACCAAGAAACCACTGAATGGTGGGAAGCCACTTATTTAGTAGTGGGTAGGAGCCCAAGGGGTCCAGGGATCCCGATATTTATCACCCAGTGCTGCAGTAGAAACTATTTATCCATCTAGAATTGAAAAAGGATCAGACAAGGTATGTATAGCCTTGAATAACATAAGACAACTGATAGAAATAGCAGAGGAAGAATGTGAAAAATACAAAAAAACAGTGGATTATTTTATGCAAAGAATAGACGAAAATTGTGGGAAATTACCAAGAAAAATTATGAGATTTCAAACAAAGTACTTGATGGTTTTGAAGAAGACATTATCAAATGTGATAATCATAAATTCAAGAGAAACCAGCTAGGTTACAAATTAGGGAGGGTGTACCTTTACAGAAAGACATCAAACCAGATAAACAGTAACCGGTAAACAAACACGTTTTCATGACATCACAATCAGACACTGATTCAGTGACCACCCTAGCAGAAGAAGCTACAACATCAAGGTTTAGAGTGAATATTTTAAAGGAAGTAAGGAGACATTGACAAGGAACATCAAGCAGAAATCGCAAAGGGTACAACGCTTCAGATACAAAAACCAGTTTGAAGCCAAACAAATAAAGAAAACACCAAGGTCACTATTCTAGGAAATTCAAGGAGGGTCGAGAAGAAAGAAAGTCAACACAAATGAACAGCAACTAATTACTAACTGCTGCTATTTCTGTTACATTGTCTGTGGCGTTGCTCCGCTTTTTATTTCCCCTCTTTTCTCCTTTTACCTTATAGCATTGTAATTTACTTACCCTTTAATAAAATGTGTCATTAAAAAAAAAACACCTAATTACTAAACTATCTTTGAAAGACATAATAATGGAAGTCGAAATCATGAATACAGGACTCTCCTTTTGCCAAACAGCAAGATGGGATCTAACACACACTAAAATTAACCTCTACAAGTGTCTAAGAAAGTTGAAATTCAATGCATTTTTTAATGATAAACTGACACTAAAGTTTGTTCAGTCTCCTTTACACATCATTAATAAGCTAACTTTGGGAGACTTTGAAGACACGCACTCCTGCCTCCTCTAAAAGAAAGAAGAGAATTAGAAAAACGAAATCTATATCCACCCGTTCCTTAGAGCCAGGAAATTTGATTGACCTATTTTGTATATTGGTTAGTAACAATCTTGAACAATACTTCAGAAGAAGCAAATACCTTCCTTAGAATGTCCTCGGAACTACCCCCTCAGCACGGGACAACACCTGGTGGCCCACCGCCCTCGACAACCCCACCACTCCCATGGACCACCACACCCAAAACCTCAGCATCATACTCAGCTCCTCCCTCACCATGACCCGACAGATCAACGCTGTCGCCTCCACCTGCCTCAACACCCTTCGCTTGGCCTTCAAATGGACCCCCCCTGAATCCAGAAAGACCATCACCCACGCACTCATAACAAGCAGACTTGACTACGGAAACGCCCTCTACACTGGAGGCAGCAAATCCTTGCTACACAAACTACAGACCATCCAGAACACCGCGGCCAGCCTTGTCCTCTGCATCCCACTACATGAACACATCATCCAACACCTGCGAAACTTCCACTGGCTCCCCTTCGAGAAGAGAGTAACCTTCAAGCTACTCACCCCCGCCTACAAATCCCTCCACAACACCGCACCCCAATACCTCAACGAAAGAGTCGCTTTCCACGTGCCCCTAGAGAAACCTCTGCTCCAATGACCTTGCCGAAACCCAGCGCATCCGCAGAGCAAGAGCGGGTGGAAGAGCCATCTCCGAAATTGCAGCAAAGACCTGGAACGACCTCCAGATCGACATCAGACGCTCCCCCACTCTGCACACCTTCAGGAAGAGACTCAAGACCTGGCTCTTCGTCTGACTCGGAGCTGAACTCCTCTCCCCCCAGTGACTTCAGACCCTCGCAGGTGAGTAGCGCGCTTCACAATTGCCTGATTGAATGTAACTCCAGAGGAGAGCAACACAGTTAAGAAACATGTTAATTAATATTACCATTGGGGCTTTATTGATTTAGGTGAAGGTGTCACAAGATTAATATATTAATTCTTACATTTGACATCATTTGATGTAAGGCCTGACCTTTTTGAAATAATAAACATTTATTTAAGCTGTGTACAGGCAAGTGGAAGGCAGAGAGGAATTCTTCAACTCCCTAGGAGACCAGATCATCCAAGCGGAAGCTGTAAACACCATTAGTAAAGGCCACAGGATGGCATCTCGGAGCCAGGACAGCCTTGTCAGCTTGCTTGGCTACCGAGTAGAGATAAGCAATGACCTTCTTGACAAAGAAGAACACTTTGGTGTTCAACTGAGGTATGAGGCTGAGAGGCCACTGTAGAAACTCATAGAAGCCCGTATGGTGCTAAAAGAGCTTATCTACAGGCAAGAATGGAGGGGTTAGGTGTTAGAAACAGACTCCATTATCACGCAAGAGAATTCAGAACTACTGCTACAATGTTGCAATTGTTATTAATATTCATTTTTAAAATATTTTTCATTGCCAATTTTTATAGTTTCAGCTATACATAATTAATGCACCAGAAGAGAACACTGGTTTTAATAAAAGGCATTTCAAACAAAAAGGCCTTGTATTTCTTTGCTATCTCCTTAAGTTATGCATTTGTGTAGCGAACATGAGTACCCTAGTTGGTGACACATTGCTGATTTAATGGGTAATGTGTGCAAGCCACTTCCCCACTGTATGGACAGTTTATGCCGGTCATTTTAACTGCATCCCATTCTATATGGATGTGTGGCGTCAGTCAACAAACTCAAAACTTACAAATAGAGGATGCGCCTTCTTTTTATGAGGCCAATTTTGAGTTTTATGTCCCAGAATCTGGAACTTCAGCACTCCAGAGGTATGCACAAGTCCTTCAATCAAATCTTCCACGAAGAACATCAAAGTCCCACTGAGCTATTTGTAAATGGAAGAGTGCCTCTTTTCCTGTGAACTTATGTAACCTGTCCTGTATTTATGCCTCCCTATCTGGTGCAACATTTCCTATTGCTATTGTAATGTGCTCTGCTAGACCCGGGTCCAGCCGGCACAGACCAAATATGTAAATTTAGGTCTCCTTTTAAATCACATTGTCACTTTTTTCTCCCATTTTCTTTGTGTGTATATGGCTTTTGAATTTTCAGAAACAGGACTTTCTTTCGAAATTGTGTGTGTGTGGGAGAGAGAGTGTGTGTGTGTGTGTGGGGGAGAGAGAGAGTGTGTGTGTGTGTGGGGGAGAGAGAGAGTGTAGTGTGTGTGTGTGTGTGTGGGGGAGAGAGTGTGTTTGTGTGTGTGTGTCGGTCTTTCTTTCCTTCTTTGAAGGTTCTCGATCTGCATCAGCTGAACACACGACTTGTTCACTGCAAAGCAGGCTGGGATAGAGTCTGCTGCCTTATGTATTTCTTTTTTTTTTTTATTTCTGAAATTCTTTATTGTATATAGAAAAATATAATTTTACATACATGGAGGAGGCTTATACATGAGTGGAAAGAAGAAAAGAGAGAAAAGAAGAGAGAGAGGGGGGGGGCATACCATACTCTTGAGATCATTCGCCCGTTCGTGGTCTCATAGTCCCAAAGTCTCATAGTCCTGTAGTCCATATTGCGCCCATTGGTGTTCCTTGGCGTTTGTGACCAGGCGGCTTGCTCCCCGCGCCACCCCGGGGGACAGTGGAGAGAAGTCTAGGTTATAGGTTGTAGGTTGAGTAGGAGATGTGCTCGGTGCTCTGTTGGCGCTAGCCTATTTCGGCCCGTGACCCCAGGTGTTCATGGCGGCTTGTGTGATGCCAGGTAGTGATCTAAGGATCCCCACATGGTCGACTGTTTGTGCGTCTTCGGTGTGTGTTTTGCTGTTATGTTGTCCGCCCCCCTCAGGAACGTGACCCAGTTGAGCCACGCCTGTGGAGCCGCCTTTGATGTGTCCTTCCAGTTAGTTAGGACTACTTTGACTGCGGCTGTCAGCATGAGATCTATGAGGTCCCGGTCCTCCGTCTTAGTGATTGCCTGGGACGTGAACCCTAGGGCTAGGCCTGTGAGGTCTGTTTGTATGTCTATTCCTGTGATCTCGTGGATAAGTGTTCTGATCTTCCCCCAGAAGTCCTTGATTTTTGGGCATTTTAGTAAGAGGTGTTCTAAGTCTCCCCTTTCTTTATCACAGTTCCAGCACACGTCGCTGTCTCTAATGCCTACGGTGGCTAATCGGGCTGGTGTCCAATATGCCTTGTGTATCAGCCAGAATTTTGTCTGGTTTAGCGTGGCTGTTACTTTTTTCCGACTGGTGGACCTCCAAAGCTCTGCTCTAGCTTCCTCACTGAGTGCTTGACCTGCTGCCTCCCCCCAGAAGTTCATGACCTTGTCATTGAGTTTGGTGTGCTTGGGGCTTAGGATCTTGTAGAGGTGTGCTACCTGGTGTCCTAGCGTGTTCAGGCTGTTAGCCAGCTGTATTATCGAGGGTGTCTGGGTATTGAGGTTTGCTTTCCTAATTGCGACCTTTATCTTCAGGAAGTTGTATAGTTCTACGCTCTCTAAGTTGTACTCTCCTTTCAGGGTGTCGAACGTTACGTCGGCGCCCTTTTTCTTAAGGTCACTGGCTGTGGATATCCCTTGGCTGTACCAGTCATGCATGTCTAGGACCTTACCCCTGTATTTTAGGGATGGGTTATGCCAGATTGATTCAAAAGGTCCTCTTTTGATGCTCGTATTTAGCAGTTTGTCAATCTTAAGCAGAGCTCGTTTTGTGTTTCTTAGTATCGGGTTGTCTTTTATTGCCGGGTGTTTGGTGGCCGTGAGGAGGGTGATGGGTTTCATACCGTTTAGCAACCCCTGTTCTAATGTTAACCATGCCGGGGTGTAGTCCTGTCTTGGGTCTAGCCAGTGCAGTCCCTGTCTAGCTAGACACGCCTCGTGGAATCGCTTGAAGTTTGTTATGTTTAGCCCCCCTTGTTCTTTTGATAATCTGAGTTTTTGCATGCTTATTCTGGCCCTCTTCCCTCTCCATAGGAAATCGTTCAGTATCTTGTCTATCTTTTTGTGGAAGTCCTCTGTGTTGGTGAGGGGTAGCATGGCTAGCATATAGTTGACCATTGGTGTGATCATCATTTTTATTGTCTCCACCCTCCCCCACCATGTTGTGAACTTGGGCGACCACCCGTCTACCTTGGCCTTGATTTTCTGGATTATCACCTGTTCATTGTGTTCTAGTGTCGTGCTCAAGTTCCTCTCGAAGAGGATGCCCAGATACTTAATAGGTTTATTTTGCCACGCTAGACCTGACGTGCCGAGTACTGTCCTTGTTGTGTGGATGTTCAGGGGCTTGCATTCTGATTTGTCCTTGTTGAGTTTGTACCCTGAAACCTGGGCGTACCTCTCAATTGTGTCTGTCAGTGCCTTGATGGATCTCTCGGGGTCCTCTGTCATTATTAGCACATCATCTGCGTACGCAGCCAGTTTAAAATTTTCCCCTCCTATTGGCACCCCCGCTATATCTTCGTTAGTTCGTATCATTGTTAGGAGCGGTTCTATTGCTAGTAGGAAGAGGCCGGGTGAGAGAGGGCAGCCCTGTCGTGTGCCTCTGCCTAAGTTTAGTATGTTTGAGGTGCCCCCGTTCACAACCACTCGCGCTTTGGGGCTGTTGTAAAGCGCCATCACCATTCTCCTGTAGTTGGGTCCTAGCCCGAACTTCCCCATGCAGTGATCCAGGTAGGGCCATGAGACTCTGTCGAACGCTTTTTCGGCGTCTAGGGCTATCATGACGGCCGCTTTGCTGCTCTGGGCCGAGTGGTTGATTATATGGCATAGTAGTCTGGTGTTGTCATGGGACATGCGGTTTTTGAGGTATCCTACCTGGGAGTTGTGTATGAGTTTAGGTAGGTAGGCGTTAAGTCTATTGGCTAGTATCTTCGCGTATATCTTGCAGTCTACATTTATGAGTGAGATCGGCCTGAAGTTCTTCGCCTCTGTCATGTCTTTCCCTTCCTTTGGTATGACTATTATATTTGCCTCAGCCATTGATGGGGTCATGCGTCCTTTGAGGACGCATTCCTCGAATACCTGTTTCAGAGTGGGTTGGAGTGTTGTCAGGTGTTGTTTATAGAACCCAGCTGTGAATCCGTCCGGCCCTGGAGCCTTGTTCTCTTTGAGGCCGACCGTGGCTTTCTTTATCTTATCCTCTGTGACCGTGAGCTCTAGGATGTCTCGTTCTCTGTCTGTTAGTGTGGGTGTAGTTATGCTTTTGAGCAGTTCCTCGCCCCCATCCTCCTTTAGCGTGTCATCTTTTGTGTATAGACCCTCATAGAAGTCCCTGAATACCTCGAGGATGTCCTTATTGGCAGTCTGCGCTTTGTTGTGCTTGTCCTTGATTGCCCCAATTGTGTGCTGTTTTTGTTTCCCTTTCAGGTAGGTTGCTAGGTTTTTCCCCGCTTTGTTGGCGGTGCAAAGGTTGATTGATTTGTATTTGTTGATCCAGGTCCCTGCTCTTTCGCTCAGTATCCTGTTGAGCTCATACTTCCGTTTGGTTAGCTCTGTGAGTGTGTTATTGTCTTCCAGGCTGGCTATGTGGCTGTTCTCTAGTGTTTTGATTTCTTTCTCTAGGTCTGCGATCTTATTGTTCCTTGCTTTGTTCATTTTCCCTTTTATTGTCATTACTACCCCCCGTATGGTTGCTTTAAGAGCATCCCATAGTACCTCTCTAGGCGTCTCTGGTGTGTCGTTGATTGTCAGGTATTCTCGAATTGCTGTGTCTATCTCTGCCTTCGCCCCTGTGTGTTGGAGGAGGCCGTCATCAAAACGCCACCTGCGTGTTGGCTTCTCGTTGTGTCTGCCTGATAGTGATAGGCTTATATGTGCGTGATCTGATATCGTTCTGGGTCCTATCTCTGTGTGGTCTATAAGGTGCGTGTGTGTTCCTGACATCAGTATGTAGTCTATCCGACTGTAGGAGTTGTGGGGGTTGGAGTAGAATGTGTATTCCCTGGCATCCGGGTTGCTTAGGCGCCATGGGTCCTTCAGGCTCAGTTTCGTGCACAGGTTCCTGAGAATGTTAGGGCTAGTGGTTGTGTGGCGTCTACAGGGGTGCTTGTCTATAGCTGGGTCTAGGACTTGGTTGAAATCTCCGGCAACGATCAATAGATCTTCCATTGGCAAGTTGTGTAGCTGGGCCCCTATCCCCTCCCAAAACTGTTTGTCTTCACTGTTAGGGCCGTATATGTTTGCGACGTGGTAGGTCTCTCCTGCTCTCTTGAGGCTGGTCACTAGTGTTCTGCCCTGGGTGTCAGCTTGGTAGCTTGTGAGAGACAGGTTCGAATTCTTGCTGATTAGTGTTATTACCCCATTCTTCTTGTTCTGGGCCGGCGATCCCACCACCTCCCCTATCCAGTTAGCCCTTAATCGCGAGATGTCTGCCTCTTCTAGTCTGGTCTCTTGTAGCACATAAATGTCGCTTTTAAGTTTCCTTAGGTGGTCGAGCACCTTCCTTCTTTTAACAGGGCTATTTAGCCCTTTGACATTTAGGGAGACTATTTTGATATCTGACCCTATGCTACTCTGCCCGTTACGTGTCATTAATGCTGCTTTGTGTTCGCTGTGCTGGTGGGCTTCCCTTAGGCTCGTTTGCTTCTCTGGCCATGTGCCTATTTATGTGTCCCTGTTTCCTTCTGCTCCTACTTGGTGCAAGTGTGAAAGAGAAATAAAAGATGCAAGAGATGCAGAGAAAGAAAAGATAGTCAGTAAGCCCATGTACAAAACCTCCCCCCCCCCATTTCCCCTCCTCCCCCCTCCCCCACTCTCGCCTTCCCACCCCCCTCCCTCCCTTACTTGCAAAAGGGGTGTGCGACGACAAAGTTCCTCTGCCCGCATCATCCCTGAGGTAGAGTTGGTTATATCTTCGGCAGTTGTGTTCTTCCATGTTCGGGTCTCTTTTATGTCCTTCAGCCCTTCAGTCTCTCAGTCTCTATCTGTAACCTGGGCCTTTCCTACATTTCCATTTGCTGTATATACGCTGTTCTGTGCATCTTGTCGGTCCTCACTGTTCGTCTCTTTACTCTAATTGTTCGTTTAGCGGCGACGCGCTCCTCTTTGGTGCCCCTGGGCTTTTGTTCTCTTCCATGTCCTCCACTGCTGGACCTTGCAGATACCGTTTTAGGGCCTACGGGCATTCAAAAAACATCGTCTTCCATTTGTCTATCACCTTGAATTTCGTCGGGCTGACAAAGCTGAAAGTGGCTCCTCTTCTTCGCAGGGTGTCTCTTTGCGCCAGGAAGCCTTTCCTTAGTTCCACTGTCGGTTTCGAATAGTCTTGGGTCAGTACTATCTTGCTGCCGGCCCATGTTAGATTCTGATTTTTCCTGGCGAAGGCAAAAATGGCCTCTGTCTGATTTAATCTCAGCGGGTTGCAGATTATCGCTCTTGGGCCTCTGCCTGTGGCAGGTTTCCCTGCTGGTATTCTGTAGGCCTTCTGTACCTCGAAGCCTCTCTGGAAAGTGATACCTGTGAGTTTTGGGATCATCTCCTCCAACATGGCGGCACAGGAGCCTGCCTTATCTTCAGCTCCCTCTGGCACTCCCAGTATTCTTATATTGCCCCTTCTAGCCCTGTCGTCTTTCTCCGCTAGCTGTTTTTGTACAGCCTGCGTGGCTGTTCTCAGCTCTGTTATAGCCTTGGTGTTTCTGCTCGTTTCATCTTCTACCAGGCTTACTCGGCTTTCTGCAGCTTCTATTCTTGTGTTTGTTTTGTGAAGGTCCGCTCTGATGGCCGCCATCTCCAGTTGCATGTTCTCCAGCTTGAGTTTTGTCTCTCTTCCCACCTCATTGCCCTCGTTTACCTTCCGCAGGATCGTTTCTAGCGTAACCGGCTCGCCTCTTGCTTTGGTCGGGGACCCCTGGTTGTCAAATTTGGGTTTCTTCTGCTGATCACCTGCCAGCTTCCCGTCGCTGCCTGCCATTGTTCGGATGCCCCTCCTTGACAGGATGTTGATCAGCCTCCCTCCTGCTTGCACCACCTTGGGTGTACTCGTTGTTTTTACTCTTACAGCAGTGGGTTGGACAGCTTGTCTGTATCTGCTTGGCTCTCTGATGTGTCTTGTTCTTGTTTTTGCCTTTGGACCAGCCAGCGTGCTGGCTGCCTGGTTGTGGCTTGCACGGCCACTGGTTCGCTGGTTTCTTTTTTAGCTATTTCGGCTTCCCTTGAGGGGGTTTGCTGGGGTGTCTGTGTTGACGGGCTAGGTATTTCGCATCCCGCTGCGGCTCAGCGGGCTTGTGGACTGCGATGTATGTTGTCTCTGTCTCTGTGTTGCTCGTGGGACCGGATTTATGGGCTTCTCCGGCTTCTCAGGCTTAGGGCGCTCGCTTCCTGACTTCTGCCCCCGTTGCCCGTTGCCTCACCGTTGCCTCACCGAGGCGGTGTATCCCGCTTCAATTGCGGCTTTGGCATGTCACAGGGCTCTATATCGCGCTTTTTCTTGCGTTGCGCGGATCGCCCTTAGTCCGCCCCTTGTGCGGCCCCCCTTTCTTGATGTTGCCCCCGCACTCGGCTTGCGTCGGTATCAGTGCTTGTTTGCTTGTCCTTGCGGCTTCCGGTGTGCTCTACTGTTGTGGCTGACCGTTTGTCTGGCCTTTGTGCCGCTCGTTATGCCCTCGGCTTCAGCGTTGCAGTGATCTCGCTGCTTCTGGCGTGATAGACATTCCGCCCCCAGCGCTCACCTTCGGTGCTCTTGCCGCCGCCCTTCACCTCTCCCTTGAGCTTCGCTGGGTTCCGCTGGCGCTCTCTGGCATTCGCCCCCTCAGTCTCACCGTCTCTCTGCTTGGCCGCAATTGCTTCCGGTTGACTGGCTCCTCACTTCCGCTTCCGGGGTCGCTTGGCAGCCTACCTCTCACCTTCCGCTTTAGATCGGGGAAGACTTCCGGTAATGGCGCCTCGCCTCCACTCACTTCCGGTTGCCTGGCGTCGACCCTCCGGGCTTTGCCTTTGGGGACGTCCCGCCTGCAAGGTATGGGGCACTTGCTCTCCGCTCCTTCTCTCCGCACTGCAGTTTGGCTTCTTCTCTTTGTTGTCGTCCTTTTGGGTGGTTCCCACTGTTAGCCGGCTGGCCTCGCCCGCTCCAGTCGCGGGTGTGTTTGGGATTGCTCCGGTCCCTCAGGTCAGCCTTGGGGGTGCCGCGGTCGCGTCTCCGACGCGAAGGCTCCTTCGTCTCGCTCCGTGTTCTCCGCTGTCTTTCACTTCTCGCCTCACACCGCCATCTTGTTGTTGCCTGCCCGGTATGTTCAGGGGCTGATTTCTTCGCCGTTGTTGCGCTTCCCGCTCTTCTTGCACGTCCGTTAGTTGCGCGAAACCTTCCTACACCTTGTGCCTTCTCTTTTGTTCCGGGGTTGTCGGTATTTTCTTGTTTGGCTGGTGGTTTTCCCCTCAGGGATGCGGAGCTGCCGGACCTAGACGACCGTCTCCATTGCCGTCCAAGCCACGCCCCCGCTGCCTTATGTATTTCTATTGTCACATTTACTACCTAGAGGTCAAGCGAAGTACAGGGTTTTGATGCTGTTTAGTAAAAGGCAAATTATTTGCATCCATAACTTTATTAGAATTAGGCCTTCCTTCATGAAGTTTAGCAAATTGTGCATCTTAAATCAAGCATATTTCCTTCTTTCACATTTGGGGAACCACGTTTTATCTCTATTTCTCATTATATAAACGCAGCATAAAATAGAATGCAGCTACTAGCAATGTTCCCAGGTAACGATTTGAATAAAGTGGTACAACACTGCCATCTACTGGTGCTGGTAGTTTAACACCTGACAAAAATACATCTATCGCGGTGCGTTGACATTCCATTCGTGGTCTGATGAAGTTCATGCTTGTGTAATATGGGCACATCGTTTTTCATGGGAGAAGCACTATAAAAGCAAAAAAGAATTTAAACATAGCTGCCAAGTTTTCTGTTTGCTTATATTTGACATTTCAGTTGTTCAGGGTCACTCTGTGTGACTTTTCACTGCCCTGTGTGTGACACAATTTACGAGTCATCACATCCTTCAAATTACTATATTTAGTGCAATATTATGGTCTAGAAATGCCACTAAATTAACCTCAACAGACCAGACGTACTTCTAGACGATCACTCACCTCTATCCCTTTTGGAATATGAGCATTTTCTTGCACTCTAAATCCTTTGAGCCCTGTCTTCTTTATATAATAGGAACAATCAGGCACGCAATGGATTAGTACGGACAAGTCTACAAGTGCCTATGAGTGACACGCACAATTGTTTACATTGGACACTGGCAAGAACGGCTGGGGTGATAAGCTATAATGCATGTTGTAGCTTCAGAACGATGCTTATGTTTAGTGATGCCTTTTGTCCAGCCAACGGAATTTAAGGGCTAGTCCATTCTTTGGAAAAGTGTGAATATAAGTCCAAACATGCTCGTTTTGCTAAAAAGCTAGGACGGGCCACATGAGCCTATTGGCGTCAATTCACCAAAATGCAAGGCGAAGCCGAAGTGACATCACATGGCAATTTACCTTTACTTTGACTCATAAACACATGCTCACTCACATTCACATACCCTCTCACTAACACTCTCTCACCTGCAATCATACATAAAACATACATTTAAAAGCATTTTTTACTTACCTTAGATAGGACCACCGTCCAGCTAATTGCAGTCCATTTTTATTATACTAATAGTGAATAACATAAGTCACTATTAGTGTAATAAAAAGTGACAGAAAACCAGGAAAGGAGAGCCCCAACCGGCGCCCATTAGGAAGAGCTGCCCTTGTATTCCAGGCACTTATTTAGCCTCTCTTATGCCAGGGGTCTCAAGGGGTAAGCCAGCAGTCGCAGCGGCGACCCCTGGTGCCCCCTAAACGACGCCCATGCATGAGTCACACCTATTTGGCAGCCATTTCCTGGACTTACAACACCTCATCATCATACACAGTGCACCATACACAGGGAGTCACAATGAATAATGTCTCCAATCGTGCATCTTTTTCTATTTTCATATCATTTTAAACTAACAATTCGTCCTGTAAACAACAATATATCATACTCCTTTTGTCAAATTAGATTTCTATTCTTGGCGTGATCCTCCGCAGCTCATTTTCACTGTGAAGAGCTGGATTCTACCTGCTGGCTTTGAGTCATCGTAACTTGGCAGGTGAGTCGCTGTCCTGCACATCCGCCAAAAGACGCCCCATCATCTGTGACATGCTCAGTTGGTCACGACTTTTCTCAGCCAATATGATGTTGTGTTCTGGAACTTGTACTTTTCAAGAGCTGTCGTCTAAAAAGCCAGAACTTGTTGAAGATGTCACACACGTCAGCTTAGACTGGTAAATAGCTGTTATTTTTCTTTAGAAAAAAAATCAGCAGTATAAAATAATTGGCAGCAGCTTCTTTGACTTAAGGTACAAGCGAGCATGAAAAGTGTTCCTTCCTATTTATTGGTAGTTGTTGGTCCACATGCTGCTGGGCCCATTTGTCCTTCTCAATGACACCATCTATGCAGGGACACTAATCTGCAGGACATGCCCACGATTCAGGAATAGCACAGTGGCTAACCTGCCCTTCACACAGAGCTGGGGCACCCATACAAAGAGACATGCGGAACTATCCCTGGTGCTGAAGCCTCTGAGAGATCCCCAAGCCACACAGTATCAGCAGGCGAGGCCACACTGAAAGAAAGAGCCACAGAGACATTCAGTCCGGCATGGAACAAGTTCTACAGTCTATGCACAATAAAACACGCAGAAAACAAATTACAGACAGAGTTTGGATGTCTGTTCAACAAAACAAAACGCATAAAACGATGTGATTCATATGGTTAGCTTACACCCTTCCCTTAGGGAAAGTATTCTAAGGAAATAGGAATGTAAACCAAAAAATGTCGCAGTAAAGTGAATAGTGAGGCTTTGCAGTTGAAGATTGGTGAAATTCTGAGCCTCTCGTTCCCAGCACCAGGTGGTTTGTATCTGGACTGCTGCTTACCACGGTGCCCACTGCTGGGGTGCGAGCTGCGTCTGAAGTTTTCAGGAGCACAGGCACTCTTGCAATGAGCTCCTGATTCAAAGTACCCTAATAATAGCACCAGATTACATATACACTAACATTTCTTCTCCCACGTGGGAAAGCTGTACGTAGTACCCCCTTTTTCCTCCTCTCCCTTACAGCTTTGAAAGCTCCTGTTGCTCTTTTGATCCACAGCCCCCAACAATCTCTGCTCCGACCCCAGCCAGCAGCTAACTTCTACCAGTGTCAGCAGAGTATACATTTCACCCAAGAAGGGTCTGCATTACTGTAGGAAAGTAGGATTTGCTTTCATAGTTACCCCCACTTTTTGCTTGATATATCTGTTTTTGGCATAGTCTGACTGGGATCCTGCTATTCAGGACCCCAGTCACTGTGCTTTCTCCCTAAATTGACCATGGAAACTGCTTTTGCACATCCACAATTGGCTACTGGTATACCCTTGTAAGTCCATAGTATATGGTACGAAGGTACCCAGGGTACACCAGGGATCTCCCATGGGCTACAACATGTGCTGTGCCACGCATGGGAGTCCACTAAAAACAGTGACTCCAGGCCTGCCACTGCAGCCTGCGTGAGTTGGTGCTTGCTCCTTTCACAATGGATAGGTTTCCTTATATCTGGGGTCACTACACTTAAAACCTATAAGTCACCCCAATGGCAGGCTCCTCAGTCCTGAGGGCAGGGTGCTTAGTTATAAGTGTGAGGGTGACCCTGCATGAGAAGGACACCCCTACAGACCCCGGAGTCGATTCTCCAGGCTTGGTAAGTGCGGTCAGCCATAGGTATACATATAGCGGGAATCTGTCATTACGAGATGTCCAACTATATAGCGACTGCCCCGAACCAGGTAATGTTTGGTATCAAACATGTTGGATTCATTCCCCAACACAGATTCCAGTGTAGGAAGTATGATCCCATGTACTGGGGGCTCCCCTAGGGTACCCCTACTGTACTCCCGGTAACAGATTTTCAGGGTCTGACAGCAAGCTAGTGCTACTGCCAACCAAAGACATGATTCTGCCCTCCTGCTGCTGAGCTAAGCTCAAGCAGGGGAAGGTAGAACAATAGGGTTCCTGTCGCAGGGAGGTGTGACCACCTCCTAAATAGGACATAGTGTATTGGCCTGGGGGTGCTTGCCAGCGCTACCAGACTGCTTTGAAAGATACATTAAGTGCCCTCCTTGCATACCCCAGTTTGAGTCAGTTCAAGGGAAACCTTGTGGTGCAAAACTGGACAAAGGACATGGGAGTATCCTCCCCTCTGTCCAGCCCCTCCTCCGAGTTGGACCCTTGAGTTGTTCCAAAAGTTCCCTTAAGGTACTTAAAAACTTACCTGTGGGTGGGTCCCCAGATTCATCATGGGACAAGACTCAAGACTGAAACAATGCCATTCTTCAACCATCTAGACACTTTGACTTATTCTGGAACCGAGACTGCATCAAGGAAGACTACTACTGCTTCTGGTCTCCATGTTCTACAAGTCTACTTCGTCATCTGTGTCCGTGCTTCATGCAGGTTTTTTGACAGACCTGTGGGCATCAAGGAAACCTGAAGTAATCTCTCTTGGAGTGATGGAGACACTCACCTGCATCTGCAGGCACCACAACCAAACTGACCGGTCTGCTGCTCCTGTGGTCCCACGGGCTTCCTGAGACGAAGCAACACAGGTGGTGGTTCTTCAACTCCTTTGAGGCCTGACCTGTCCTCTCTGCAATTTTGAGGCCAGTATACCCCTGTGCACTGCGTCGACTTGCCGCTGCCAAGGCTTGTTGGTTCTCCACTGCAGAAATCTTCGGCTACAAGAAGCTCCTTCCTCCAGCATCTCTTCCTGCCAAGTACAGCATCCTCACCACATTCTGTGCACAGTGGGCCTTCCTTCTTGGTGAGCTGCTCAAGGTCCTCTTGCGTCTCCTGTGCCTTTGCCTGTGGGTCCTCCTGAGGGTCTCCTCCTGCTTCAGTGAGCTCACTTGCTTGCTCGGAGCCTGCTCGGACTCTCATGCTGTTGGTGAGCCTCTTGAACCTTGCTAGTCCCTACATTGCTCCTTCTTCGCTCCCCACAACAGTTGTGGCTACCAATGCTTGTTGGTGCTCCAGCCGTACACCGAGCACCTAGTCACCAATGTGGGACAGCTCATGCACAGTTCCTGGTCTTCCTTGGTGTCGCCTGGTCCTCACAGCTACAGCGACAAGGTAATCGTCAACACTTTTGAACTGTTTGACATTGGTGGGCATTGCTCTTCTGTGCCTCCTGGTCGCTGCTGAGTGCCATAGACTATGTTCCATCTGCTTACAAGTTCTTCATTTCAAGAATCCACCCTTGGATTCCACCAGTGTTTTTCACCTTTGTCTCCCGAGGCACTTTTCTCCAAGTCTTCTATTGTCATGTAAGGAGGTTTTCGACGTCTCATCACCCCTATGCACCTGGCTTCCCTGGTAGAGGTAACCAGGTCTCCAGGGCACCCACAGGTGGGGGTGACTCTCCAACTTTCTGTACTCCAAGGGAATTCTTTGGGGTCCTCTGGGAAGGGTCTATCTACTGCAAAACTGCAACCACGACTTCTCTATTGACTTTCATTGGTCAAGCGCCTATGCTTCCATTCTGCACACAGCCTCTGTGGGGTTCCTGGGTACTTACCTTGGGTGATTCCTTGGGTCCCCGGCTCCTCTGGGTCTTCTGGTCCAAGTCCCGTCCTCTTCTACAGTTCGCATTAAACTTCCTTACCATGTGGTCTGGTCTCTCCCTGGAGACCACTGTATTTTGTGTGACTTACCTTATTGCAATTGAAGTATTTTTCTGTATTTGTGTTGATATCTCCTGGTAGGAGATATTCCAAATTGTTAGTGAATGTTGTGTAATGAACAGAAATATTTGTATATACGCACTGTGTGGTTTCCTGTCATTTAACTTGCATCCTAAGGTTAAACTGATAAAACAAGCTGCATAACACTCCTTCAAGGTAAGCCTGACCTCCACAGCTACTACTTTAAGTGCTTTCTATGGTGATCACAGAGCACTAAAACCATCATAAGGGTTGCCTGGATTAGTGCAAGGTGCATCACTTAAATAAGTGTTACCACATACTAAGCCAATCTCCCACACTCTCCATGACTTATGTATGATTCATGTGGGACTCCTTAAGTAATACTTCATTGTAAGAGGTACATTAGTGCAATCCAAGCACTGCCAAAGCCAACAGATGTGGCTTTAATGAGAACACGCGATAATGCAAACAACATTCGTTCATGCATGTTTGTCTATGGTCTTTGATGCCAGGCCTACGGACTTTGCCTGTAACTGGTCTCTCTCCAGATCCTGGAAAGAGACCAGCATAGGCAAAGATGCCATTTGTGGTTTTTAAACTCTATAAAAAAAATTTATAAAGAAAAAACATATTTTCTCACACAGTTCTCACAAAAAGCTAAAAATGTAAATGCAAATGTTCCCTGTGCATAGACATGATAGATGTTGCTTAGTTTGGAAAGTTTTTCCTCTCCACTTTAGCGGTGTTCCCTAATGCTGCGTAAAGGTCGAGCCTTGGCTTTTTCTCCCTTTCTTTTCTGTTACTCTCTGGCATTGTGATTACAACCGCATCAATTTCTCCATTTTAAAACAACAAAGCCCAGTTTCATACGAGTGGAAGCCACCTCACCTGTACAGATGCCAAGAACAAGAAATTAATGATAAGCAGGATCCTAATATTTTGGTTTCACAAAGTGTGTTACACAAAGGCTAAAAATGCCATATTTTGCGTCCCACCAAGAAAATCTAGTTTCATGCACCAACATGCTGATCTAGCTGTTTGAGGGTGTTGTGACAGCTACACTCAGGTGAGATGCCATAGTTGAATTAAAGAGCCCAGAAATTAGGGGAGCGATACAAAAGGGGATGATGGACGGAGCGTTTGAGCAAATCAAACACTCACCCCAGTCAACTGATCTGGGTTTAATCCATCACCATTCTTTAGCTCACTCAGCCACCCCAGTTCAGACATGGCCATATGCAAATCAGTCTGACCGTGTGCCTCATGGGAACATTCCAGCCCGAACTGCCAAGCCATGTCTTCCCTGGACCGGAAACAAGCATCCTGGGACCGGTTTCGGATTCATAATCCTCATCAGCCAGGCTATCTTGAATCCAGTGGCCAAGTGAGCAAGGGACTCACGTCTGAGAATACCCTGCCACACTTAGGGCGAACAAAGCGATACAAAAGGGGATGATGGACGGAGCGTTTGAGCAAATCAAACACTCACCCCCCCAGTCAACTGATCTAGTTCGCAGGGTATGCTCAGATGTGAGTCTCTTACTCACTTTGCCACTGGATTCAAGCAAGCGGGGCTTAAAACAGCTGAAATGCCAGAAACCGATCCTCGGAAGCTTGTTTCCAGCCCAGGGAAGGCATGGCTTGGCAGTTCGGGCTGGACTGTTCCCATGAGGCACAGGGTCAGACTGATTTGCATATGGCCATGTCTGAACTGGGGTGGCAGAGTGGGCTAAAGAACGGTGATGGATTAAACCCAGAGCTGTTGACTGGGTATGAGTGTTTGATTGGTTCAGATGCTCCGTCCATCACCACCCCCTTTTGTACCACTTTGGCCGCCATAGGTTGGCAGGGTATGCTCAGACGTGAGTCCCTTGCTCACTTTGCCACTGGATTCAAGCAAGCCGGGCTGAAGACGGCTGAAATGCCAGAAACCGGTCCTCGGAAGCTTGTTTACGGTCCAGGGAAAGCATGGCTTGGTAGTTCGGGCTGGACTGTTCCCATGAGGCACAGGGTCAGACTGATTTGCTTATGGCCATGTCTGAACTGGGGTGGCAGAGTGGGCTAAAGAACGGTGATGGATTAAACCCAGATCTGTTGACTGGGTGTGAGTGTTTGATTGGTTTAGATGCTCCGTCCATCACCACCCCCTTTTGTACCACTTTGGCCACCATAAGTTGGCAGGGTATTCTCAGATGTGAGTCCCTTGCTCACTTTGCCACTGGATTCATGCAAGCCGTGCTGAAGACGGCTGAAATGCCAGAAACCGGTCCTCGGAAGCTTGTTTACGGTCCAGGGAAAGCATGGCTTGGTAGTTCGGGCTGGACTGTTCCCATGAGGCACAGGGTCAGACTGATTTGCATATGGCCATGTCTGAACTGGGGTGGCAGAGTGGGCTAAAGAACGGTGATGGATTAAACCCAGATCTCTTTACTGGGTGTGAGTGTTTGATTGATTCAGATCCTCCGTCCATCACCACCCCCTTTTGTACCAATTTGGCCGCCATAAGTTGGCAGGGTATGCTCAGACGTGAGTTCCTTGCTCACTTTGCCACTGGATTCAAGCAAGCCGGCCTGAAGACGGCTGCAATGCCAGAAACCGGTCCTCGGAAGATTGTTTCCGGTCCAGGGAAGGCATGGCTTGGCAGTTCGGGATGGACTGTTCCCATGAGGCACAGGGTCAGACTGATTTGCATATGGCCATGTCTTAACTGGGGTGGCAGAGTGGGCTAAAGAACGGTGATGGATTAAACCCAGATCTGTTGACTGGGTGTGAGTATTTGATTGGTTCAGAAGCTCCGTCCATCACCACCTCCTTTTGTACCACTTTGGCCGCCATAAGTTGGCAGGGTATGCTCAGACGTGAGTCCCTTGCTCACTTTGCCACTGGATTCAAGCAAGCCGGGCTGAAGACGGCTGAAATGCCAGAAATCGGTCCTCGGAAGCTTGTTTCCGGTCCAGGGAAGGCATGGCTTGGCAGTTCGGGCTGGACTGTTCCCATGAGGCACAGGGTCAGACTGATTTGCATATGGCCATGTCTAAACTGGGGTGGCGGAGTGGGCTAAAGAACGGTGATGGATGAAACCCAGATCTGTTGACTGGGTGTGAGTGTTTGATTGGTTCAGATGCTCCGTCCATCACCACCCCCTTTTGTACCAGAAATTAGGGGAGGCGGTCGGCACGGGGTGGGTTGGTTGGTGTCGAGGGCAAACGATAAGGGAAAACCTCATAATTCCTAATGTGGGGCACTGGAAGCTGACAAAAAGGTAAAAACCTCTCTGACCATCCAACTAAAAAATGTTAAAGGTGAATCGGGGTACCGGATAAAGGCTGCAGTGCCACAATAGTGAGACACTAACGTCCTCCCGGACGTTTCAGGGCACATACAATACCCACTGCTCAGAACCCGAGGAGAGAAGGGAGAGGGCAAGCAGCCCTTGCAGTACAAACCACATACACCACCTCAGCAGAAGATATGAGCAGGGCATGGGTGTCCGCGGGGCGGAGCAAGGAGGGGCGCTTGCCCCCCCTGGAGCACCCCTCCTTGCCCCCCTGCGGATGACCATCACCATGCGGCGTCTTCAATCCCTCGTTCACCTCTCTTTTAAACCTCATGTCAAATCGTCTCACTCCTACCTCTACCTTAAACAGAGGCGCAACTAGAGTCTAATTTCGGGGGGTGGGGGGGAGGGGGGTGCTAATCCATCCAGCCATATGCAGAGTGGAGATGCAGGGGCTCTAAGAAGGGGTGAAACACAACAAATAATCATTAACAAGTAAATGGTCTTTTAAAGACCTGTGAAGTACTCGGGTGCAGCTGTGTGTGCGCCCGGGAAGCTGTCTCAGCCAGGCTGACACACACGATGAGGGGGAGGTGAAGCCGAGTGCAATGAGGGTTGTGTGCCTGAATTTAAACACTCTGCTGTGCCCTCCAAGTTCCACCCCTTCTGTCATACACCGCTCCTAACACCCGTGCCTCAGCAACTGAGACTCCAAGGAACGAGAGAAAAATGCCCCAAATTCAGATTCTGATGTAAGTATGTTTGGTAAGTACTGTGTCCTCACAGAAGCACATAGTGTCGCTTCGAACCGCCACTAACACTTTTATTAGAACTCTTCAGTTCTTCCATGACAGCCACCTACACTCTTTGAAGCATGGTACCTATAGTCCTTCATTCAGGGTGGGAGAAGTAAAACAACAAGACCGACCTGCAACACGTCACTGATCACCTCACAGCTGCCAGTGCTGCATGACGACATAAGTAACATTTGCATATAAACAACTAACATAAAATCACGTTTTAAAATGAGAAGGGCGAATGGAGATGGATGTTACAGGGCTGGGCTGTGGTTCGTTGGTTCAGAACGCCCCGCCCCTAATATAGCCAGGGTTTCAAATGTCTGCGCCCCCCCGCCCCCACCGATGCACAGTGTGAGCTGGGGATTTCACTCAAATACCCACCCTTTACATAGGGAAATTCCATTCACCATCACTATAGACATGACAGTACAAGCAAGTCATAGGGAGGGATTTGTTGAATTAACCCGGGACATGACAGTGAACCTACAACCCTGCTCATATATTCGGAAGGGGTGTTCCCACTTTTGTAATCTCCCATACATTTCAGTGTTTTTCTAGCAGTCACCTCAAGAGCTTAAGAGCGTGACGAGTCTGAAAGTAGGTCACCTATATACCGTGACGGCTCCCAAACAGGGCAGAACCTGGCCATGTTCATTGAACATCTATGAGAGTTGCTTGTTTTTGGTTGGAAAAATATATATTAGATTTCATACTTTTCAATTTGATACCTTTTAAGCGAAGGGAAATTAAGGGATTTTTCCAGAGTTAAACACATTTCAGTTAATTAGAAGGAAGGTTCCGAAGTTGGTAATTTTGTTCCCAGGCCACATCGCCTTCAAACAAAAAGTAACTGAAAAAAGGAACGTTCTGTGCAGAACATCTCACCAAATGAAGCAGCATGCCCCAGAGGGGCATGGAACGCCACTGACGCCTTGCACATGGCAGTGAGTTTGTGTTTTTACCTACTAACACACCACATCTATTATTTATATTATAACTTCTAACTCCCAAGTAACAATGACTTAGGAATAGGGGCAAAGTTTAGTAAATCGCTGTTTCGTTTGGGTAATTGCAATATGATGATGGAATCAATGGCCTATAACATGGTGCAATGGTACTTACTATATTATCGAGCAGAGAAATATTGGAATATGCATTGTACGCTACAGACGCACATTGGTATGTCGCTCAGTGTTTCTTTTGCAATGTCAACATAAATACACTTAAAAGTCGGATAATAACTTCTAAATGCCAAGCAGCAACGCCTAACCGTCGTTTCACCTGGTGTAACCCTCACACCAACGCACCCACCCTCATACTACCTCTGGTCATTCTCATAACATTCACACCCCTCAGAATGACAAATCACCACTTCTAGCTGCCTCGTCATGGGGTGGGAGTGGGAAAAAGGGATGGCCAGTGCAGGTGACGCTTTTCTTTTGTATAGAAATTTCTGCGGGCGTCATAGCCCAGGGTTTGCTGTCTGTGCACTTGTATAGATGTGTATTCCGTACAAGTGCACAGACAGCAAACCCTGGGCTAAGACGCCAGCAGGAATGACTTTACAAAGGAAAAGCGTCACCTGCACTGCCATCCCTTTCCCCCTGCTGTCTGTGCCACTTGTATGGAATACACATCCACGGCGCTGCTCACCAGATAAATGGTTAACATGCCATGGATCTGTCTCTTTTTGCATCCGAGGGCACCAACGAAGAAGTAGAGGAGGCCCTGGCAAGGAGAAACCAGGAGACATTTGACCCACATCTATCTACACAGTGAGACCTTCGGGAGGGGCTGGATGCAAGGACGACGGTGCTGCTGATCAGCCCGACACCACCGAATAGTATCAGAAGAGCAGGCAGCAGTTTTTAAGTGAGTTCCAGTAACTTTAATGCATTCTACAGCATCACCAGCATTACCTACTGGCTGCATATCTAGGTTACTCTAAGTGAACGGTGTTCTAGACTTACATGCATGGAAACGTCAAGGACAGTCCCCTCCGAATTATGCAAATATAGTTTAAGCTTGTAGAGGCAGATTTACAAGCCCCTTGCGCCACTTTTGCGTCACTTTTCCCATGTTAAAAGTCACTAAAAAGTGGCACAAGGGGATTGTAAATCTGCTCCGTTGTTTTCAGCTTTTGGGGTGCCAGTGGGGTAATTTTAGTGTTCAGGGTGGGTATGGGTTTTGGGGTGCCAGGGGGTAATTTCAGAGTTCAGGGTGGTAATGGGTTTTAGGGTGCCAGGGGGTAATTTTAGAGTTCAGGGTGGATATGGGTTTTGGGGTGCCAGGGGGTAATTTTAGGTTTCAGGGAATGTATGGGTTTTAAGGGGTCAGGGGGTAATTTTAGGGTTCCGTGTGGTAATGGGTTTTGGCGTGCCAGGATGTAATTTTAGGGTTCAGGATGGGTATGGGTTTTTGGGTGCCGGGGGTAATTTTAGGGTTCAGGTTGGGAATGGGTTTTAGGGTGCCGGGGGTAATTTTAGGGTTCAGGGCTGGTATGGGTAATGGAGTGCCAGGGGGATATTTTAGGAATCAGGGTGGGTTTGGGGTGACAGGGGTAATTTTAGGGTTCAGGGCGGGTATGGGTTTTGGGGTGCCAGAGGTAACTTTAGGGTTCAGGGTGGATATGGGTTTTGGGGTGCTAGGAGGTAATTTTAGGGTTCAGGGTGGGTATGGGTTTTGGGGTGCCAGGGAGTAATTTTAGGGTTCTGGGTGGGTATGGGTTTTGGGGTGCCAGGGGTAATTTTAGGGTTCAAGGCGGGTATGGGTTTTGGGGTGCCAGCGGTAATTTTAGGGTTCAGGGTGGATATGGGTTTTGGGGAGCCAGGGGGATATTTTAGGGATCAGGGAATGTATGGGTTTTAGGGGCCAAGGGAGTAATTTTAGGGTTCAGGGCGTGTATGGGTTTTGGGTTGCCAGGGGGGTAATGTTAGGTTTCAGGGCGGGTATGAGTTTTGGGGGAGGGCAGGGGTAAATTTAGGGTTCAGGGTGGGTATGGGTTTTGGGGTGCTTGGGGGTAATTTTAGGGTTCAGGGTGGTAATGAGTTTTAGGGTGCCAGGGGGTCATTTTAGGGTTCAGGGCTGGGATGGGTTTTAAGGGGGGTAATTTTAGGGGTCAGGGCGGTATGAGTTTTTTTTGGGGGGGAGGGGTAATTTTAGGGTTCAGGGTGGGTATGGGTTTTGGGGTACCAGGGGGAAATTTTAGGGTTCAGGGTGGGGATGGGTTTTTGGGGTGCCAGGGGGACAATTTTAGGGGTCAGCGCGGTTATGGGATTTGGGGTGCCAGGGGCCTAATTTTAGGGATCAGGGAATGTATGAGTTTTAAGGGGCCGGGGGTAATTTTAGGGTTCATGCGTGCTGTAATTGTTGTCCAGTTTCAAATGCAGAATTCACCACTTTTTTTTCTCAGCTTGGCCTGAGCATTACCCGATCCTGAATGTCTGCCATTTTAGCCCAGCCCCTATTGATTAACATTATCCACGCCCCTTCATTTGCTAGGTTAGCCCCCCCCCCCCTGGAAAAAATTCTGCGGGCGCCCTTGGTGCAGGGATCACCTTTCCAGTTAATGGTCTCCCATTGCCTTTTATTCTAACAGGGTTTTATAAAAAGGCAGGGCATGTCGTTTTTTGATGTGGCACTCTTTTTGAAAGGCCGGTTTTGGATCTTGCCCATGGATGGAGAGATTCAGTGTTTATGAACACTGATGGAGAATGAGATTGCCATTCATTCAGCAGTGACCATGCAGGGCGCCGTCGATGACGTCCACAGACAGCCAGGCCATCCCTCTGGGGAATGTCAACGATGGTCGATAACATATTCAGCGAAATTGCCTCAAAGTTGGGCAACCGTAGATTTCTGGTGCACTTTGGGAAAGCTCGACAGGTCAACTGTAGGGCCCAAACCTGAGTGCTAAAGGAGTAAGCAAAGCCATATCCATAAGATTCACAATTCTTTGAATCAGAACAGCACGTAAAAGCAGAAACACAACTACTTATGGCAAAAAGCTATGCAACTGGTTACAAAATCAATAACACAAGACATTAACAACAGCTGTTTTCTTACTAGAAATCCTTTTTAATTTCACAATAAAACACTTCTTTGGTAATAAAAAATATTTAATCAAAACACTACATTCATATAAAATATTATATTATTCATTCTTAATTTCCAAGTAATTTAAAATGTGCTGTACAAAAGCGGACAATTTCAAAGCCATTCATAATTACAACTTGAGCAGTCTTGGGGTTCAACACTAACAAGTGCAGCTCGAGGCTCACGTAGCTCACGTAGCCCACGTCGTCATTGAAAAGGGCGGTGCGGGGTATCGACCCCGCGCCTGCACTGCCAGCTTCTTCCGCAGTTCCCGCACTTCCGTCATCAGTTCACGTTCTCTGCATTCCAAATCGCCTCTTCCACGGTCTAGGGAAACTTAACAGGAAAAACAGGTTTCAATTAAAAGTGGTCAAAAGTAGAAAATATCTCTCAAGTGTGAGTTATAAGTAACATAACACTCCGAAAGAAAGATCATGACCCTCTGCCTAGAGCAGTGGTCGTCAACATTTTTAATGCCACAGCGCCTGAGGTGTAAAAAAGAAAGAAAAACAACAACAAAAACACAGTGGCCCCTGCATAAAACCTTTTTTTATTTTTTACAAATTATTCTATAACACTGACAATCTTTAAATATGTATAAACAAGTTTAAGCATTGCATATCCATTAAAAAAATACAATCAAAATACATGATTGCAAACATACGATTCTGGTCAACCAGGTTTTTACTAAAGTGTAAAAGTATCATTCAGTGACCCACCCCCTTTGACACCATCTCCCAGTCATCATATGAATGACAAAAGATGTTAGTAATGAACCATTACACAGTGGCCTCCTGTCCCCTTTTTCTTTCAGTAAAATTAAAGCACTGTTATCAGCATGATGATTCTCTTGGACTCGTGGAGAAGTGTGGCTCAGGGGTTAGAGGCAGCAGACCCGGAAGCTGAGATCGGTCCTGGACCAGGGTTCAATTCCCCGCCTCGGCGGGGTCTTGGGCTAAAAAATTCCACGGACTCGATAATTCTCGCCCCGGTGCCTCCTCGACTCACGGGTTCACACTCTGCGACTCTGGGCAATAGCTTGCTTAATCTCCACAACGGCCCCTCGCGGCGGGATGCCTGACTTTCACCTTGTGGATACCCTGCTATCTCACAGGGAAATACCAGGAAGGGTTCCCTAAGCAAGCGCCGGGAAACCCACTGCGGGTAGCTGTGCGCTATATAAGCTCAACTACATTTACATTTGGACAGTGCCTGGCGAGCCCCTCCCCGCCCGCCCAACCCCCACTCCCTGACCAGGATCAATTAGGGCCCCCAGTTTGAAGACTTCTGCCTAGAAGATTTCCCAAGCAGTGTTCAGTGCTGCATCTCTATGACGGTGTGCAGGCAGCTGAATCGAGGGTCGAGCTGGGCACAGGGTTCTGGCCGAGTAATGTATTCCCCCCCCCCCACATGGGCAAGCCTGTGCCTATGGAGTTTGTGCCTATGGAGTTCCCCAGGGGATAGAGCCAAGTTGAGCAAGCCTGCGAGGGAAAGGCCAGCGGCTGACACAGTGCACCGAAGCAGTTGGCTGGAGCCGATGTGGCTTGTGCTGCCGGTGATCTTATATTTCCCACCAAACACCCATCAGGCCTTATGCTCCAAAAAAGAGCCGCCCGTCTTTAGCACACTGCATTGGAGACACTGGCCCTTGAAGCATGGCGGGTGGGCAAAGCTGCATCAAGCTGGGTGTGTCGGCTCAAGGCTGGCTCAATGGCCCTGCAGATCATTCCTTCATAGCTCATCTCAGTGCATCACCACAGCAGTCTCAGTTCCTGTCCAGGGCTAGCTCCAGGTCTGGGTAGGCCATTGGAAACTGCTGAGCACTACTGGGCTTCCCAGAACAACAAAAATAATCAGTTACCCTCATGTGCAGCTCACCATGACAGCACGTCACCAACTGCATCAAATTAACCACTTGGCTGCTAAGGGGTGTGTGCGAGGTCCATTCACTTTCCATTGAAATCAATGGAAAGTCCATGACGAGTTACCCTTGTCATTAGCGCTGAAGGGGTTAAACAACACAAACCCATAACCCACTCCAAGGTACCAGACATGGATAACACTGCGGAGCCACAAGCATAAGTGCACAACCATCTCAACCACTACAACTACTGCAGAAATCAATCCAGTTTTCTGAAGGTTACAGAAGCAGTGCTCCTTTCTAAACTCAAACGTAGACTCTGATTCCATCTATGGTCAAGAAAAACAAAGACAGACCACTCTAAGTCAAAGCTGCCCATTAACCAAGAAGCACAAGTTACTTACCTTCGGTAACAATATATCTGTAAGAAACATTAGTAGTGATAGATTCCTTACCTTAGAATTACCCCCAGGCGTCAGACTGGATCCGGAAAGTTTTCGTCAGCAGTACCCCTGCACGTTGGTAGGCGTCGTCGTGCGGCTCTGGGTGCGTCGTTGGCGCCGGGATGACGTTGATGGAGCTACTTGGACGCGCCCACGCGCTAACATCAGTTCTGTACACGACGTTTTGCGCCAGGAACGCAGAGCCATGCAAGAAACTGACCACTGGTGCCATGAACTAGGGCCCTGAAAGGGATGACCTTAACCCTAGAAATCAGTTTGCAGAATGGGGAGGTAAGGAATCTATCACTACTAATGTTTCTTACAGATATATCGTTACCGAAGGTAAGTAACTTGTGCATCTGAAAGAAACACGTAGCAATAGATTCCTTACCTTAGAATAGATACCCCAGCAATACCAACCCCAGTGGTGGGTCTGCGAACCAAGATCACACCAGAAGGTCCTGGAGAACAGAACGGCCAAAGAAGCTATCTCTCCAAACTTGGCTGTCCAGACAGTAATGCTTGGGAAATGTGTACAGCGAGGCCCACGTAGCTGCCTGACAGATGTCATGCAAGGGAACTCCCCGTCCCAAAGCAGTAGTGGCTGCCGTCACCCTAGTAGAATGGGCACATAGCCCCACCGGAGGCTCCTTTTTAGCCAAAGAATAACAATCCTTGATGCACAGAATGACCCATCGAGAGATGGTCCGCTTATGCACGGCCCGAACTTTCTTGGTACCCACGAAGCAAACAAAGAGCTGGTCATTCACCCGGAACTATTGTGTGCGGTTGAGATAGAATGAGAGCGCATGTTTTGTGTGCAGACGGTGGAGCCTCTCTTCCTCTTTAGAATGATGCGGACGCGGAAAGAAGGTGGGCAAAGTGATGGTTTGTCCGATGTGAAAGGCAGTGACAACCTTTAGCAGAAAAGATGGACGAATCCGTAGAACAACTTTGTACGGATCGACTGACAGAAAAGGAGGTTTAGAAGAAAGAGCCTGGAGCTCACTCACTCTTCTGGCAGAGGGGATGGCAACCAGGAAAGCAGTCTTTAAAGTGAGAAGACGAAGAGGACAGTTGTGAAGTGGCTCAAAAGGAGCACACATCAGATAAGTTAGAATTAGGTTCACGTCCCACTGAGGTATTATGAAAGGAACAGGAGGGAAAAGATGAGTAATGCCTTTAAAGAATCTATTTACAACGGGGGACTTGAAAAGGAAAGTCTGATCTGGAAGCCAAAAAAGGCCGAAATGGTCGAGAGATAGCTCTTGCTAGTGCCGGGAGCAGAGCCCTGCTGGGCCAAAGAGAGGAGAAATAGATGGACTTTTGAAAGAGGGGCAGAAAGGGGATCCACAGCCTTTGCTGTGCACCATGCCACAAATTTATTCCACCTGCAGGCGTATACCGTTTTAGTGGCGGTATGCCTGGCTGCCAAGATAACGTCACAGACTTCGGGAGGCAGGTCGAAAGACGTCAACTGCCGCTGCTCAATCTCCACGCAAGGAGGTGGAGACTGGACAGGTTGGGATGGAGAACCCTCCCCTGCTACTGCGACAAAAGATCCTCCCGAAGACGCAGACGGAGCAGGGGATCGATCGCCATGCTGAGTAGCTCGGGATACCATACTCTCGAGCCCAGTCCGGAGCCACAAGAATAACTTGGGCCCGGTTGAGCTTGATCTTCTTCAGCACTCTGGGTAGAAGTGGTATAGACAGAAAGGCGTATAGTAGACCGTAACTCCACTCGCGACGAAAAGCGGTGCCTAGTGAGTGCCTCCCTGGAAATTCCAACACACAGAACTGAGGACACTACACGTTCTCTTCGGTGGCGAATAGCTCTAACCAAGACACCCCCCACTGCTGAAAGAGACAGTGCGCCACGTCCGAGTGCAGACACTATTCGTGATCCATCATGCACCGACGGCTGAGTTTGTCCGCCCTGGCGTTCAGAGAACCTGCCAGGTGTTGTACCACCGGGGACATGCCCTGATGTTCCAGTTATGTCCAAAGGGGCAGAACCTCCTGACAAAGGGTCCACAACCCCACCCCGCCCAACACCTGCACTACTCTCTTGACTACAGAGAGAAGGAATGCCTTCAGTGCAAGTTGAATCGCCCAAATCTCCAGAAGGTTGATATGGAGTCGGGCCTCCGCCGAAGACCAGAGGCCTCTGATCTCCACCTCTCCCATGTGGCCACCCCTTCCCAGGAGGGACACATCTGTCACCACTGTGTGCTCCGGTTGGAGAAGGGAGAGGGATCTGCCATTGACCCAATTGCGATTTGTGAGCCACCACTGCAAGCGTCATGCAGTGCCCTTCGAGATCTGGATGTGATCGGACAGGTTGCCCTGATGCTGTGCCCACTGGAACTTCAGGTCCCACTGCAGAGCCCGCATATGCCATCTGGCATGACCCACTAGCAAGATGCAGGAGGCCATCAGGCCCAGTAGCCGGAGGGTCATCCTGACGAAACCCGGGATAGAGGCTGAAAGATCGGAATCATAGCCTGAATATCCTGGGCTCGCTGTTCGGGAGGATAAATCCGAGTCCAGAACCGCTCCGATGAAGAGGGGCATCTGTGAGGGAATCAGGTTCGACTTCGGCACGTTGATGGAAAACCCCAGCAAATGCAGGAGGTCGGCCGTAGTCTGGAGGTGGGAGACGACAGTCTGGGGCGAGCCCGCCTTCAACAACCAGTCATCAAGAAAGGCGAAGACTGAAACCTCGATCTGCGCAGATGAGCTGCGACCACCGCCATTACCTTTGTGAGGGGATCTGGTAAGGTAAAAGGGGAGCATGGTGAACTGAAAAAGCTTGTGGCCTACCGTGAATCGCAGGTAACGCTGGTGGGTCGGCAATGAGCGTCCTGCAAGTCCAACGCTACCATGCAGTCTTGCGCGTCTAGGGCAGACAAGATCTAAGCAAGCGTGAGCATCTTGAACTTCTCCTTCCGGAGGAAGCGATTGACGTTCCGAAGGTCCAAGATAGGAAGCAGGCCCTTGTCCTTCTTTGGAACCAGAAAGTAGTGGAAGTAACAACCTTAACCTACTTCTGGCATTGAAACACGCTCGATGGCCCCCTTGGCCAAGAGGGCAGCAACTTCCTGCTGGAGAAGTGCCAAGTGATCCCCCGACATGCGGTGGTACTGAGGTGGCATGGCTGGAGGGGTAGTCTAGGAGGGAAGGGAGTAGCCCCTTCAGACAATTTGCAGCACCTACTTGTCTGATGTGATGTTGCACCAGTGGGGGAGATGATGTCGAATTCTGCCGCCCACTGGCGTTTGGTGGGCCTGAAAGACCGGACTAGGAAGGCTTTGTAGTGGATGCTGCGGGGTGGAGGTGGACTGACCCGCCCTCTGGCCCCCTGAACCACCTCAACGGTCCCCACATCCTAGGCCACGCTGAAGTTGTTGTTGTTGTGTCCTGTGGCCCTGCGAACGTGGTGGGGCACCCCTTCCGTGGCCACGAAAGGAGCGAAAAGCAGAAGGCGGAGGAGGCCGAGTGGCCGACAGGCCCAAGGACTTCGCCATAGCCCAGGAATCCTTAAAGCGCTACAACGCTTTATTGCCAAAGAGGCGAATGTCATCAAAGGGCATGTCCATTAGTGTGTTCTGTACATCCCCTGAGAAGCAAGTGATCCTCAGCCAGGTGTGGCGCCTAAGCGCCACAGTCGGGGAAATCGATCTGCCCAGCCAGTCAGCGGTGTCCAGCCCACAACGTATGGTGAACTTAGCTGCGTCTCTCCCAGCAGCAATAGCCTGGGAGAGGACTGCCTGGGCCTCCTCCGGGTAGTTAGGCAGCACCTGCGCAACCGTGTCCCACAGAGAGTGGGAATAACGGCCTAAGAGGCGTGCAGTGTTCACCGACCGCAGTCCTAAGCTGGCAGATGAAAACAGGTTCTTGTCAAGCAGCTCAAGCTTCTTGGATTCCCTTTCCAGAGGGGCGGAAAGGGAACACACTCTGGGAAGTAGAGGCTTTGACAACCACGCTCTCAGGGGTGGAGTGTTGGGAGAGAAAGAGGGGGTTGCCCGGAGCCGGGCGATGGTGTCGGGCCACGTTCCTGTCCATAGAAGCCCCTGTGTTGGGCCTGGACCAGGTGCCCAAAAGAACGTCAGACAGTGCTTCATTAAAGGGCAGCAAGGGCTCCAAAGAGGTTGACGCCGGCTGGAGCACTTCTGTCAGGAGGTTAGTCCTGAAGGCCACTGTAGGGAGTACAAGGTGGAGGGCCTTGGCTGCCCTACGCAACACCACTGCGTAACTGGCTTCCTCCTCCGTAGCCACGGTAGGAGGAGACAGCATGCTACGGTCAGGTGAGGTGTCACTGGCCTCCCCCAAATCCTCTGCCCAATCCGGATCATAAGCACACTCCTGTGCTAGAGGGTCCTCAGACCCCTACCAGTCTTTCCCTTCCTCCGAAGTCTGTGGAACAGGCTTAAAATAAGGAGGAGGGACATAGGGCAAAAAGGGCCTCATCAGCGTCGGAAGGAGCACAGAACCGGCACCATATCCGGTTCGGGGCTGAACCTGGGAACGACGTCGTCCCGAGGAGCGGGCGACGATGTAGAGGTTTGGATCACCAACCTCTCAGAGGTGGGGTGTTGGGTGAGGAAGTTTGGGTCCCCAGGTGGGGGGATGAGGGGCTAGGGGGGTGGCGGCGGGTGGTTGTCCTGTTCATTGGGTTGTTCCGGGCTTGGACCAAGTTTCCAGTAGGACATCTGTCAGTGCTTCATTAAATGGGAGCAGCTGTTCGGAAGTGGAAGCTCCTGGTTGTAGCACTTGCGTCAAGATGTTAGTCTTGACTGCCACCAAGGGCAACTCGAGATCCAGGACCTCAACAGCCCTCTTCACTACCATTGAATATGATGCTCCCTCCTCTGTAGCCACAGTAGGGGAGAAAGCACCCCCCCAGTATCTGGGGATGTGTCCAAACAAATGGCATCACTGAGTTCCTCATACCAATCTATACCTTCCTAACTTGCTAACTGGTATTCTAAAGGGTCCTGTAAACTCTCTCATTCTTCTCCGAGGCCTAGGCCTTCAGAATAGGGCTCAGGCACCAACCTAAGGCACAGGTGTCCTTCCTGGCGACACCAGAATTAGCATCGGTCGTCTCCGTTCAGGCTATGTGTCAGGAGAGGTCCTGTGGCACGACCGACGACGGCCCAGATCTGGGAACGGCTCCACGAGGGCCCTTTGAAGCAGAGGCCAAAGTGGCCGGCGCGGAACCGAATGGGGCCCCTTCTGACCCAGAGGGGCCTGAAGGCGTGCCAACGGGTTTGAGCCGCTCATATACACTGCGCAAAGCCTCAACATTCTTTTACCTGAGAGGGGGTCTCTCCGACTCCTGGAGAAGCTTGGAGGCTCGGAGTTGGCCCTTGCATCGATTCTGAAGCACAGTGCCTCGAACGTTGATGCTCCGTCATCGTGTCAGCCAACAGACAAGGAAGAGTTGAAGCATGCTTAGACCTCTTATGCTTCTTCCCCGAATATGCCGATGACCTGGAATGGGAGAAAGATGACTTGGAGCTCCTGGAGCAGTCTCGCAACCTCCCTCTTGATCGGGACCGAGATCGCTGAAGAGTCGTGCAATACAGCATCGCCTGCCGAGCAGCTTCAGGGACCATTCCCTCAAAACCTTCGGAGCCATGGCCCAGCAGTCAAGGCATAATTTGAGTCGTGGCTGCGCCTGAGACACCGCAGACACACGAGGTGTGGGTCTGTAACTGACATGGTGCAATGACATGTGCAACACAGTTTCAACCATGTCTTTCTCAAAGTCATCCTCGACATAACTAGGAGGAAGAATTCAGCAAAAAAGAAATAGTCGCAAATATTCTGTCAAAAACCGACAGAGGGGTAGCTCTTTGTCCAGATCAGTGCTAACTGCCTAGGAAAGAAAAGAGGTGGCATGGGCATGCCGAGGTGGGCATATATAGGTGACACGGACGTCCCTTCCAGTGCGAATGACGCAAACATCGATTGACACCACCGACCGGCACGCAGGGGTACTGCTCAAGAAAATATCTTTCAGATCCCGTATGCCGCCTGGGAAATTCAAAGGTAAGGAATCTATGGCTAGATGGCTCTATCATATTTAGGACTACTGAAACATCACTAAACTGGTGGAGAACATGAACCAAACTGTACAGTCCTTTGGACAATGCATCTCCAAACTTGCACACTTGAATTAAATCATTGATTTAATATAGCTGCTACCCATGAAACTTCACTTAGCCAACTGGCAATAAAAGTGTCCGAGGGTGTGTGGGCAAATTTCAACTGTATATGAGTAAGAAACACCTGAAAAAAATAAATAAGGAAGCAAAATAAAAACCGGACTGGATCATCAGCAAAGCCTCCCGGGTCTCCGACAATGAATGAGGCAGCGAGAAGGAAGGCATTTCCACTATCTAATGTAACAGAACGCTCAACAATGCAAACGTCAAACAACGAAGAATATGCTAAAACTTCTAAGAGCAAACAAGCTCTTCTTCAAAGTCTTGCTTTCCCAGTATGAAATCTAGAGACAGCCAAATAGTTGCTAACAGCCTTCTACATCAACCAGTGCTGTCCAAAAAGATGTCCCACACAAATCAGCTGTGCCTTCCTGCATGGGCCTTGGATCCAGGCCCAATAAAGATTTACTTACCAACCCCTCACCACCACGACAGTACACATAATGAGATTAAGTCCAGGTCAGTCAGTTCTACCCTAGACCCAGTTAAAACCATTGCTGACGGCCTGGCTTTGTTCCTCAAAATCCTATCTAACTCGTGCAACTACTCTCAGGCACCACTACTAGTCTGGTCAGTCAAATTGAATGCACTGATCATTCATCTTTACTCAACCTCATTAATAGGAGAGACAGCAACAGTTGTCCATCCAAAACGGCAACCATCAGAGGCTCTCTGGGTGTAACTTCCAATCTCTCACTCCCCTGATGTAGGCAAACACCATTCTATAGAGATCGATTTCCACCCAATGTACAAATCTCAAGGGACTCATGATATCCTCAATTGGCAAAATATTATTAGACTGTTTTTGTCACTTTCCAAAACTAGAAGAAGTCAAGTCAGTTGGCTTAATTAGTTAATTATCGTGTTTATAGACAGGATATATAACATCAATGCTCTTACGCAGACAACCTGGGAATCCACCATGTTTACATCGAGAATTTGGGGGCACTGCACAGACCTGGAAGCCTGGGGCATACACATCACTGAGGACGATGCTCTCATACAGCCTGTGAGCACGCTACAAAATCACAACACGACCGGATAGGCTTAAATAAAAAACTTCTACCAAAGCCCTGACAATAAACCCACAAGACACCATGAACATTACCATCCCGAAGGAGCTTCCTCAACATGTCTATCAACTTTCCTACAACAGGCATTCACCCATCATCAAGGGGCAATACACCTTCTACCTAATGGCACAGGATCCATCAACAGTGAGCCCAATCATTTGCTCCTAATCTGCTCCTAGAATATTGCTGCTATTCAACGACAGCTGAAACATGGAGAGGCCAATTTAACAGCTTTTTTTAAGCAATTGTGACATTGTCTGCCCACAGGAATCTTGGGACCATTGTCACTTCCATCTAACAAACTTTAACTTTTTTGAAGTCAGAGACAAAAAAAAAACACTACGAGTTAAGCAACTGGTGGCATTCTGATGCTAATTAACAATCACCTCAGGGTCAATTGTGCGCAAATTGGCCCCACCTCAAACTATTTCTTAACTGTCCTACTAGGGGCCCCAGACAAAATAGCACTAACATTTATTTATATCTTACCCCGAACATGCTTAAGGATCGGAAATGTACTTTAGTAATTTTCAAAGAAATCAAAGCCATTATTGAGTTATACTGCAACTCCACAATCATCCTGACAGGGGTCTTCAACGAGTACCTACTAGAATCAGGGTCAGCAGATACACGCATGACGGACTCACCTGACGTGGCCTTCAACATACCACCTCAAGGCAAATCAGAAGATCTGCAAAAAGGCTACATACATTCTCAAGCTACTAAGCGATCATGGCTTTAGCCCACTGAACAATCAATTTGGTTGCAACCTATTGGCAAAATGTACCTTTGAGACAAACGTTGCCAAATCAAAAAGTGATTATACCTTTATTCATTATTCCAAATTCTGCACCTACAAAAGTTTAACTTAATCTCCAGGAATGAGTACAACTACCATCCTAAACAAAACCTTCTGCAATTTCACCACACAAGACATGGCCAGCTTTCACTCTGCTTTCCAGAGGAAACATATTTCAACAAAAACAGAACACTGGTCTGGAAAAGCCACTGTGAATTGAAACTAGTGGCACTGGAACAGCAAGCTTTTATCAATCCAGCTTATATGCAACAACCTCACTTGACTGGAGTAAGTAAGGGTGACTGATTATCTACCTGGAAAAGGCTGGTCAACGCGATTCTTCTTTATGTATCCTTAAAAACCAACTCTTTTGCCTCATCTGATAATTTAATCATCTAATGCGGCTAAATAACACCATCTTTTCACCAACATAAAACAACGCTACAGGAAAGCTTTATGGAAAGTACTATCTTCACCTTGCACAACTGATCTTCCTAACTCCTTCTGGCCATCAGACCCAACTAATGAACCTGAATCTGTTTAATCATGCCAACAACCTATCAACGCCTCTAAAACAACATTTCTGAAATTTGGCAAAAAGGGGAAGCATCTAGGTTGGCAGATAGGCAAACACCAAATAGACATAGTTCGCAACTATCAGGCATCACGATTGACTCTACATAAAACCTAATCGGCTTACCCTGACAGGTTAAAAACAAAGCTCTCACAGTCACTAAGGGAGCCAAATGTTTCTCCACCATCTATGGCAGACATATAATCACACCTTCTCTTCTGGCCTTGAATGTCAAACTCCTTCTGCCTCTTCTCTATGCCACAGTGGATTTCCAGCAAAACAGATCAATATCCTCAACACCCTCTATATCTACAACATCAGGCGTTTACTCAACTTAAGTTCCTCCACTCCTCAGACAATCCTGTGCCTGGAATTGAACCTATAATAATAAGCAGCTGATATTTAACTTCTCTCTTTGTTATGGACACAAAGATAAGCTAAAAACATTGATCCTGATGGAGCGATCGATCAACACATAGCACCTCCAATCTCTGTCATACTGGAAAACTCTTGGAAGAGCACAATTTGCCTTCTCTGGACAATTTATCCAAGAGGCATTCGCAAACATTTAATATGAACATCTCTTCAGCTAGGTAGTCACAATAACCTAAAAGCAGTTCTTAAACAAAAACATATCCATCTAGTGTTTGACATTTCCTGTGCAACAAAACACTTTTCCCTCGACTCAGACCTGGAGGCAGTCATACAAATCAAATATTTACGGTTTCACCATTTTTACATCTCCATCGCTGAACTAGAGGGCTCCTTGTCTACAACACTGTGTCCACATGCTGGGTGCTGGCTATGCGGCTACAGATCAGAAACCTTGGAACACATACTAGGAATCTGCCCAAACCTACTGGATTGGAGGTGAAAATGTCTGTTGGAATCTTTCATTGAAAACAAAATACGAGTGATCAAAGAAGCAATGAGCTGTTGCTTCTCTCTGCAGAAAAACTGCTTCATCTGTATACTGGTGAAATATATTGACTTTACCTATCAGAGGCCTCTTTGACTGCCATCGCACCTTAACTAGGTGTCTCACTGAGCTGCTGAATCAAGGCCAAGCATAATGTTCCAGGCTCAGGGATTCGTTTTTATGATCATTTCTTTACTGTAAGTGGATCTTCAGACAATTTCTTTATGATTAATTGATATTTTATCCTGACTTATTTGCATTTGATTGATTTTAATACAAGAAATATTTATTCATTATTTCATTCCTTCATAAATACTCTTTCCCACCATCCTGAGAAGTTGTGCGAAATCAGGGACCAGTCACAAAAGTGGTCTTTTCGGTGCAAACTGCGGCCTGGAGCGTAAAAATTATACCTTGAGCTGTTTTTGCACCATCCAGCTCAGAATCTTAGACATGCAATTTTGTAAGTTTGGAGCACAAACCTCAGGATCCCCATGTAATGCAAATAGAATGCGGGTATCATCAGCATACATTAAAGATACAAAGCGATATCGCTCTATTAGCTGACCTAAAGGGGTCACATAAACATTAAATGGCATAAGGGAGAGAACAGATAGCTATGGCACACACCCGTTCAACTTTTACAGACCGATCTGACAAAAAGCTCTAAAACTAGTTTATGCTGTTCCATCAATAAAGTATTCCGCCAGGCATTGTAAAAAGTACCTGGTGGTCCATGGTATTAAATACGGCACACATATCAAACATCATCAATGAAGCTGGAATATCTTTGTCGATGTACAGACAGAGCTGATCTAAGACTGTTGCCACCACACTTTCAGTGCTGAATCCCACTAACAAATCTGCTTGAGTTGAGTGCAGCACTGTTTGGTAGTCCACAAAGGTTGAGAATTGGTTAAACAGAGCCTTCTCTAATAATTTGGGTATGTAAGGAAGTCGAGAGACCGGGCAGTAGTTCTCAAAACAGTCTGGATCTAATAGGGGTTTCTTTAGGAGAGGTCAAATTCTGTCCTTTTTTAGTTCAAGTGAAATAACTCTTTGTAGTAAAGAGGAATTTATGATAGTTTTAATTGGGGCCAAGGAGGTCAATTAAAGCTGTTTGTGCAATTTAGCAAGAACCTGTAATATACTGCTACCAAAACCAAAAAGTAAAAAATCTGCCAGTTGATTACTCCCGAATACCATGCAATTTTTTAAGGATTTTACTGAAATCTCTTATTCATCAATCAATTGAACAGTGCTTTAGTACTATTAGGTGCCAGTAAAATCTTGGCATTGTAAGTCGCTTTTGTCTGTGTTTTTTTTCTTTTACAATTCTTTATTGTCATCTCAAAGTGCGAGAAGAACACCAGCCACAAATATCGTCAAAATAAAAAAACAAAAAAGCATTACACAACAGTGGTGTTTTAAATCTTGTAAACATACTGGAAAACATTACACAGTGAACTCACCCATGCTATGACCCCTTTCCCCCCCCCCCCATGCTGCAAGATCAATATCCATCTCATGATAGCAGTACATAGTCGTAATACAAGAGGGAGAGAAGCTAAATATTCAATACCATATAGCATCTTCTTGCATGAAAATAAATATACAACACAAAGGATAATCCTGCAAGGACCATCAACATTTCACACATGTCCCTTCCCAACTCCCTTCCTCCACTTGCCAACTAAATTGCTATTAATCGGGCATTCAGACTCCTTTGTGTATGTCGTGAGAAGGTCACACAGACCCTGAGTGTTCATCCATGCGCAGCACTGATGCACTCCACTCGCCTGTCTCAACCACCTCCGCATCCTCATAGTCTGTCACCTCCGGTGTAGCTTCATTGGGATACTTGAGCACCGCCCATACCATAATTCCCCAGGAGAGTAAGTCGTCTGCAATCCTGTCATCCCCATTGGTTTGCCTCATGTGTACCTCCTCCTCTCCAGCCCATTCGAGTAAATCCCTGCACAAGTCCTCATATTTAGGAGGTCTGTAGCTGATCTAGTTGATCACTATGCGCCTCTTAGTAACTATTAACCCTAAAGTTGTAAAAGAGCAGCTCAGTTTCTTTTTTGGGTTATCTGGGAGGAGGTCCAGCACACACTGTTTAATTGTACCTGTCACCTTCCATCCAATCACCCTATGAAGGTGGTGCATTATCCCAGCCTGGTGTAATATGATAACGGGGCATTGCAAAATCCACATGTAGAAAATCAGCCTGACTTGCCCTGCATCTAGGACAGCCCGTGATCTGGAGGGGTAGGTTGTGTGTAGGCTCTTAGATGAGAGATATATCATGTGCACCATTTCAAATTGAATTAATTTAAACCGTGCGCCCAGACCCTATGCACTGCTGCATGTATAGGTATTGAATCTATAGGCTCAAAGATCTCTCACAAGGCAAAGAAAAGCACATAACAAAACAAAAAAAATCAGTCAGTGATAATGAATCTGTTCGTTAGCACGAAGAAAAACTATTCAATCTTTATATCTAGTCCTAGAGTTAACTCTCAAATAAAAACAGCAGTGAAAGAAGCGGCTGATGAATCAGTCGAAGTATTAAGCAGCCAGGCGGAGATAAGTCCATGGAATGAAGTACTCAAAAAGATGTAAAAAAATTAGAGAGGTGGGCTGCCTCACAACGATCCTTCAACCCTAGATAGTAATCAGGGGCAATTCCGAATCAGAAGCGAGACATTAACTCCCCAGCGAGGCAGGACTTACTTCACTTCATCACCTGCAAATAGGCAACAGCTTGCACAAGAAGATAACCAAGATAATAGGTCTATTCTTAACAACATTCCTTTTAATAGAAGACTCCCATAGGCATAGGTGGTCACAAAGTAGGACAACAAGTTTTGACTGTCATAATAGGAATCCCATATTAAAAAACTCGGATAAAAGACTCTCCCACACCGCAAATCTACTCTATATTCGCTGATATGAATCAAGGTTCTTGCACAACATATTAAACTGTAGCAACATATTAAAGCTACTAACTTCATTCCCATCACTTGCTCAGATTACAACTGAATCTCTAGATTCTATTCAATTAAAATATGATTCTTTCATCTCTCCATGGGAAATGACATGCACAACATGGTTTAATGAGGAGTTATAGTTTTGAAAAATGGGGACCCCTACATGCAAAAATGAACTTGCTAGTCGTAGGGAAATTGACATTGAAGGGAAAAAAAGACTTGAAGCAAGTATACAATTATCAGAAATTGTAAATTTCAAGGCAACACAACAATAATGATGCATAAAATAATGTGCACTATTATAAGGTGACAAACATGACCATTTTGATTTATTTATTATCAAAACTTTTTATTTTAGTTTTTTTATATATATATTTTTATATCCAATATCAAAACATTATTCTTAACATATGATAAAGCATTACAATCATCAGTGCATAGAAAACAATACAACACAATCATGAATCTATAAGAAACAGTACAATGGATATAGACAGATAATCAAATAATTTGTTACATTGTATATTGTGAACAAGTAGGGAGATCCAAATTTACTGTGGACAATGGGAAGGCGGGAGGTAGGTAGAAGCTACGCGCGTTTCGGCTGGGGTGCCTTCATCAGGGGACAGGTTCAACTTTCATTATTTCTATATCAACAGAGGGTTGCAAAAGATGTAGCTACTTATTCTTGTCTAGGTTATTCGTACCTATTTATGTTAAACCAAAAACAGAAAAAGGAACAAATAAATGACTGTATTTTGTGTAAAAAAAGGGGGTCTTCTACGGGACAGGATCTTATTCAATTTGTGTGCATTGTTCTAAAGATACTTGTGGATGCCAAGTATTCAGAATCCTTAAATAAAACAAATTTTAAAAAAAGTATTCAGAATCCTTGTTTTCAATTCTAGTATATTATATTGGTAATATCGTCAACTTTTGATATTAGTAGCCCTATCGGCCTCACTTTAATGAAAAATCATAGAGTAACATGCTCAGTTGCCAGTGCTAAGGGATGTAGAGCTAAAACATTTTTAGTAATGGGATTCTTGATTGCGTTCTTCAGTTGGATTATATAAAGTCCCGGAGTCCTGAATACTGACTCGTATTTATGCCGCAATATATGTAATTATTTGCCTCAAGGTAACCGATCACAAAAGCTGGAAGATGGCACTCTTTTGAAAGAATGGGGATTAGAGATTAAGAAATGTAATAACAAGAAGTATCCAATTTTATTAATCTCTAGACCAGCTGCTGAGGCGTGGGTGGAGACAAGTCTTACGACAACTAGAATTCAGGGAGAGAATGTTAACGTGTTACAAGGTGCAATTGGTCAACTATTCAATCCAGTATATTCCTCTGGAATCACAGTCACAAGTTCTATTTATGGCCCACAAACACAGAAAAAGATGGGCTTAATTGATGATTGGTCATGGCTACTTACAACTCTTGCTAAGTGGAGATACTTAAGGAATGACTGATGGGCAAACTGTCAGGCAGGACCACCTAAACCAATCAACATCTGATCCTGGAATGTCCATGGCCTGTTTAGACTGCTGGAAGACAGAGACACTATAGCGTGCCTACAGAACTTTGAAATCCTAATTCTACAGGAAACGTAGATAACCGATAATGCGAACATCATTGGCTTTCAAGAATATTCCAGCCAATGCAAATCGTTCATCCACATATGGACGGCAGAAGGTGGTCTTTCAATCTATGCCTCATTGGAAATAAATGCTAAACCAAAGGTAATTGAATTCAAAGTAACGTGGCTATTATGCATTAAAATGTATGCACAATCATCAATTATATTCATGAATGTATACCGGAGTACAAAGAGAACAACCAAAATAACTCAAGTTTCGACACTCTGGGAAAAAAATCAAAACCCTGACATACCAACATCCTGCTACCGGTTTGTTTATTTCGGGTGATTTTAACATGCATATGGTTTTAGGGAACCTTCCAGCAAACAAATAGAAATATAATCGAGATGTGTTGCACCTAACTACATACATTTAATCTAACGCTTCTGCAGGAAGATCCTTAATAATGTAACAAGGGTACCTACATATCAAAATGTAAAACAAAACTCCATAATTGATTATACAATTATTTCTAAAGATCTAGTAACTAGAATAGGTCGGTATCATGTCACCCCCGTTTGGAAAGCAAGTTATAACGTTGTCATCAACAGTACCATATCATCCAAAGTCACAAAATCTCCAACAATTACCAACCGCTTTTAATTTAAAAAGACTGACATGGCAGTTACCAAAAAAATCTGAAATGATGGACTTTGTAGAGAACCAAATTAACTCAGCAGCCCATGATCCAAGTCTGGGAATACCTATGATGGAAATCTGGCCTAGTTTATGCACCTCATTAATAGACAATTTTTGAACCAATACTTCTTCTATGGGCCACCATATTAGGACATTACATAAAAGATGGTACTCCCACAGGATATACTTGCATAAGAAAGCCCCCAAAAGAGCAATGAGGTCATTATAGAAGTTATCAAATTCCGCTCTCAAATCTTCCAAATTGCAAACATTGAAAGGCTTGAGGAAAATGTATAAACAGGAAATCTGGAAGGACAAAATATCTCACAAAGAGATATTTGATTTTCAAAACTGGACAAAACTGTAACATACCTGTAAAACAAAACAACATAAAAGCCTTCTGGGGAATAATCAAGAACTTGGAATATGGCAGCATGAGAGCAAACAGTGCAAATATCTCCGGAACAGGTTGGGCTACCTACATTTCTAAACTGTATGGGGATCTGTCAGAAACCGATATGGGCAATAATGGGCAGCCGACTTTTTCAGATAACTTAACCGACATATATTGTGGGAGCATCGAGAAAGAAAATGGAGAAAGAAAACATTTGTGATGAAAATGTATTAGTTATTAAATCCCTAAATGAGGAAATGTTAATAACAATAATAGGTGGGATCAAAGCAAATGGAGTACCAGGCCCGAAATGGCATTCCTAATCCCGTTTTTAAAGCAGATCTCTGGGCAAGAGCTTCAACCCCACTGTTCAAAGATGTAGTGACCACCAAACTGATTCTGGAATCCTGGCAAGAAAGTGTTATCCAACCTATCTATAAGTGTGGTCCAGCAGACCGCCCGTCCAATTATCAGCTAATAGCATTGACAGATGGGGAGGCCAAAGTTTTTGTGACATCCCAACTAAAGGATTTGGAAAAGCGGGCCCCAACATTAAAAATAATCACAATTTAGCAATCGGGATTTCGAAAAGGTCAATCAACAACCACAAACGTATTGTCCTTGACATTGCTTGAAGAAAAGGCGAAATATAAACGGCAAAAGCCATATATCTGCTTTGTAGGTTTGAAAGCTGCCTCTGACTCTGTTCCCGCAAACTTCTCTGGGCAAAGTTGGCAGCAAGGGGTGTACTGCCGAAACTGCTTAGCACAATCATATTGCTATACACAAATACGTGGGTTAGGGTAAAGCTGGTTGATGGTAGATGTACAATTCGTCACTTTTAAACGTTTAGGGGACTAAAACAAGGCTGTGTATTAGCTCCATGTCCTTTTAATTTGTTTTGGCTGATCTACCCCTCATTCTCCAAAAAGTTCACTGGCAGTCACCAAATTTTTCTGGCACGGACCTACAATACTTACAGTATACGGACAATACCATTTTTCTTAGCCGGACTCGGGTAGGACTACAACGGTTAATTGATTCACTTAATAATGATATTATAGCCAATAATCTTCAAATGAATGTAAAGAAAACAAAAATAATGTCAATAGGCCATTCCAAACCCGGCATGAGAGTATGGAAATGGGCCAGCAATTGAATCTGTTAAAATTTACAAGTATTTACGAATTACATTTAACGATAAGAGTATCTTTTGAAAATCATTTTAACATTTTAAGAGCAAAGGCTAGATCTCTTATATTTGCCTTCCTTACATTCTAAAATAAGCTTTTATGCCAGAGTCATGAGTTTTTAGTTAAAGCCAATAAGGTAAAATTGAGCCCCTCTTTGGCCTACGGGTCTGTAATCTTTTGAAGTAAAGATGCCAAACTTCAGCTTGCAAATTAAAGTGTTCAAATCTACTTTCAGTATTCCGAACAGTATTGATCATGATAATGTCCATTTGAATTTGGCTTGACCAGCCAAACCCTTGTGAGACATTGTGGCATTTAAAAAAAAGTTATATCCTTTGTATTGCTCTGAAACCGGTACTTAAGAAAATAAGTGCAGGCAAGGACTAATTAAATATGACTATACAAGTGCCTGGAGAAACTACCTGAAAGAGTTTTCGGACCTTTAACCCTTTGCATGCATCCGTTACGGTGGGCGTGTGCGTCCAAATTGCACACGCGTGGAATTACGCCCGCACGGCAGGGGAATTCCGGCCGCACCCAAAGGGTTAATCTCCGGGCGTTTGATCATTTGGAAAAAAAGAAAACTTCACTTAAGGGGATACTAAATTGATCAACCAATTTTTTATCATTATTTTGGGACAAAGAGGCACTTGTGGGGAAAAAGCATGCCTGGTTGGTTATTAATTCATTTAACATAATAGAGCTTCAAACATATTTATCGACATACCTTCAACCATTTATCAGGGACCATTTTCTTAGGTTAAGACTTGGTAGATATCCGACTGTGATATCCACTGTATGGGTAAAAAAATGGACTTCAAATAATTGCCACCTTTGTGGCGCCCCAAATGAAACTTTATTAAATATGTTGTGCATAAGCCCATGCCTACTAAAAGAGCAGCAAGCTATGCTGAAACCTGCTTATTAACCAGTGGGAGAGAACTTGCTGACAAGCGATAATAAGTTGTGTTTCCGGACAATTGGCTCGCCTAACCACCCTATTTGTTAAATTTATTCGCATAATAGATACAATGCTGAACCAGGGTTTAAAACCCCCATGGGATGATACGCACAGTCACTTTTATTACTTTCTAGGTAATTTACATAAAAAATAGATACCTTTTAGATTAGGATACGCTTACAATAGTTGGTTTATAATTGTTTTTTCCGCCTTATGATGTGGATTTTTAAGATGTGACTAGGTGGTATTTATGCTTTACAAGGTATGCTATTATTTATAAAAGATTACTTTGTATGATGTGTATGTATTTAATGGTATCAATGCTCCCAGCACTGCATGCTACCCCCAAAGTATCATAACATTTGTAGTAATACTGTTTTGAGTTCTATGGAATTTCTACTGTATTTTATATTGCATTTCCCTGTAAAATATGAATCGATATGAACATGTCCTCATTCTTTCTTTTCTAATTGGAATGATTTTTATTAATCAATCAATAAAGAGTAAACTGTCTCCACTTTCGCGTTGCTAGAATGCCTCCAATTGGAGCAGGGTCAAGCATCTAGCATAGCGTGCTACTCGCCGAAAAAGCACTTTGATGCCTCGTCAGGGGTAGTAAGCGCTATATAAATGAAATTACAATACAATACAATCTGCGCAGAGTGCGCGGTAAATATGTGTAATGAACTTGTGTCCCCCCGCCACAGAAAGAAGTGTCACCAAAGACTTCTTAGGCTCAGGGGATGATGGCCAAAGCGGTCGGGCAGTGGCTGCTATTTTGGCATTTTGGGAAAATTGACATCTCCCTCGATCACACATCTCCATCACATCCATCAGGGTTACAAAGCGACCCGACGGGTACAAGTCCAACAGCATAATACAACCTCTCTTCTGCCACCGGTCCACTGCCATCGTTTAGGACATCTGCTCAAAAGGCGCACTATCCATATATCTAATTCCAGCAAATAGACTGCTCTACCTATTAGCCACTGCACCGCTCTCTCCTACAACAGCCTCATCGGACAAATCAGATGTGGAAATATGCAAGAACATAAGTCTCCAAGCACACGCACAATTATATGAACAAAGCTTTTTGTATTCTTCTTATTCTTTGTATTTGATTCCTTCTGCCAGACAACACGTTTTTCATCAAAGGGTGTGTTACCCTATGACTTCCTCAGGGCTATAATCCGTCAGTATCCTTCCAAGCGAATGTAGGAAAGCGAGTAGGAAATCCGTAGGTATCAAAGGTCTAGATGAATGAATGAATGTTAGCCTTATAAAGGGAAAACTTTGCCTGGTGGCATCAAGGAACTGTGGAAGGGCCATCAGACAATGGCACCTGTGGGGCTCATACTGATAGGCTGGTAAAGAGCCAGGTCTTTAGAGACTTGCGGAAAAGAGTGAGACTCTTGCCCCGAAATTATAGAGGGGAGGGAGTTCCAGAGCCTGGCGGCGGCGACAGATAAGGCTCTGCACCCCCTCCCACCCCCCCACACCCACTACAATCTGACTCTCTTAAACCTGGAGACTATCAACAGATTTTTGTTCGCTGATCTTAGCAACTTGGTAGGAGCGTAGTGACGAAAGAGTCTTTTAATACCTTCTCAACCTAGATTGTAGAAGGCCTTGTGAATAAGGCAGAGAGCCTTAAACAGGATTCTCTGGTTTAAAGGAAGCCAATACACCTCACTGACAGTGGCAGAGATTGAGTGGAATTTAGGAAGGTCCACCACCAGTCTGGCTGTGGCATTCTGTACCAGCTGCAGACGATGAATGAGCCCTTTGTTTCTACCCAGATAGAAGGCTGTTGGTTCCCAAAGATCAAAACCTCTGTTTTGTCCCCGTTAAGTCTAAGATAGTTTTCTACTATCCAGGAGGAGAATGCCTGCATATCGTTTCTAAAATTGGTGGCAGACACCTCTATAATTTGGGTGTCGTCCACATAGGACAACAACTCCAGTCCAAAGGATCGAACGACCTTGGCCAGAGGAGCGACATAAACATTAAAAAGGGTCGGACTCAATGAGGAGCCCTGAGGCACTCCATAAAACATCTGGCCAGGGGCCAAATAAAATTGATCCATTTTCAATATTTGTGCCAGATCACTGAGAAATGAGGTGAGCAGCTTAAGGGCAGCGCCACCGCCCCCCATTTCTTTAAGCCTGTCCACCAGTCTCAGAGGGAATATAGTGTTGAAGGCTGCCGTAAGGTCAAGCAGAATCAACAGCGTGGTATGTCCAGCGTCAACCTGAACACGAATGTGGTTGATTACGGAAGTTAATGCCGTGTATGTGCTGTGATCACTTCTAAAACCATGCTGCGAGCCATCGAGCAGCTGATATTCCACTAGGTAGGAGCTGAGAGGGAAATTCAAATGTTTCTCTCGAATTTTTGCTGGGACGGGTAGAGGGAGATGGGGCGGTAATGTTTTTAGCTCAACTGGATCAAGTGAGAGTTTTTTCAAAAGAGGTTTGATCACCGCAGTCTTCCAAGGGATAGGGTACTGCCCAGCTGAAATTGCTCCATTGAGCAAAGAGGTGAGGTGAGGTACAATGACTTCACTCCCTAATTTCATAAACTTCAGTGGGCATGGCTCCAAAGGGGAGCCGGAAGTAATTCCCCCTAGCAGGCGTTCTGTATCCTTTAGTGACAAGTGGGGGTGGGGTGGGTGGGGGGGAGGGGCATGGGGGTGGGGGAGGCAAGAAACTTGCATTTCTCTGCCAGTGTTAAGGGGTTATCAGGAGGAGGGGGGGGAGGTCGTCAGGGACTGAGTTGTGCTCCCAGTATTGTGAGTTTCTAAGGCAGAATATATTTCTGTGATCTTAGAATGGAAAAAAGTAGCCATTATGTCACAGAGGTCCTGGGACCTGTCCATGTGACCAGAGATTGAAGGGTAGGAGAGAGAGTTAATTACATTAAAAAGCTTCCTACGAGATCTGAGGGATTTTGTAACCTTGGAATAAAAAGACACTATACGTCTATATGGCATCTCCTATGCACGGGTGCAGACTCTGGAGTGTTGACCATGCGAAAAAACGAACGAGCAGTGGACATGCAACCGGGTTGACGGCGCCCAGAAAACTCCAGAGTCCGCACCCGGGCAAAGGAGACGCCATATAGACATTTGATACCTATGAATTTCCTACCCACTTTTCTACATTTGCTTGAGAGGATACTAAGGAATTACAGCTTTGAGGAAGTCCTAGGGTAACACACCCATTGATATAACACGTGTTGGCTGGCAGACGAAATCAAATAAAAAGAATAATACAAAAAGCTGTGTTTATATAATTTTACGTGTGCTGGGAGACTTATGTTCTTGCTTGTTTCATGTCGGATTCAGGGTTGACATCTTTTCTCCTTTAGCACTGCACTAATATGACACTCTAGAAGAACTGTGTGTACTGTGTCATCAAACGCCGGATCACCTTTAATCTTCCCTGTATAATTATCAGGCGTGGGGAAATATCTCAGGCAAGAAATATTTCCACTGAGCATCAGCAACACCCCTATCTGATGACCATCATGAGTGTCATTTAACAAGGCCCTCTCCCAATCCCGTTCCTTGTGCTGAAGATTTGCCGCTAGGTAAAAAAGTTCCATATGAGGAACCTCCATGCGACCCTTGTCCCATTCTATCTGGAGGGTTTTAAGGCTTACCCTGCTGCGTTTACCAGCCCAAAGGAGCTCCACAAGCAAACAAATACCAGGACCACCACCTTTATGAGAGACATTCTCCCCATCAGGGTCAATTTCAGCTGCTTCAAGAATGCTATACAGGGGCGTAGATTCTCAATCACATGCCCAAGATTTAAGTCATACGCCTATTGTTCTATGTGGGTAATGAACAAGTTACTTGCCGTCGGTAACGCTTTTTCTGGTGGATACAGTATCTGCCTGTGGATTCCTCATCTTATGAATATCCCTTGTGCCAGCATTCCGCGGAAAATTTTTCCTAGCTCTCCCCACCAACGAGGTTGTCACAATGCCTTGGCTCCGCACACGGCTCCACATGACATCACTGGAGCCATAAGAAGGCCACGTCGGTGTGATGACGTCAGTTCCACCCATTTTGTCTGTGCCTCCGAGGCAAACGGGCTGACCGACCATAGAGACAATGTATACATAGTACACAGTATTCACACAAATACACACAGTGTAAAGTGAAATAGAAAAGCAAAGAAAGCAAAAATTTCCTATAAGCCTACACAAAGGCAAATAGAGGCAATACAAAATGGCAATATGAAACAACCATATTAACCAATACCTCTTTTAAGGTATAAAAGGGTGGACAACGGTGAGGAGGGTGGGTCAGTGAGGAATCCACAGCCAGATGCTGTATCCACCAGAAAAAGCGTTACAGATGGTAAGTAATTTGTTCCTCTGATGGATACATCTGCCTGTGTATTCCTCACCTTATGAATAGAATCCCACAGCAGTCCCACTCCAGGAGGAAGGTGTCCACCCTTCTAAACCAAAAAGTCTTTCAAAACAGAACGGGCAAAATGGCGGTCGCTCCTCACTTCGGAATCCAAGCAGTAATGCTTCGCGAAAGTGTGGAGGGAGGCCCAACTTGCGGCCTTACAGGTGTCCAACACAGGAACACCCCTGGACAAGGCAGAAGTAGACGATTTAGCCCTAGTGGGGTGAGCTCTAATGCCTTCGGCAGTCTCCTTCCCAGTCACAGCGTATCAGAACTTGATGCACAAGATGATCCATCTGGATAAAGTTTTTATTTATTTATTTTATTTTCCACAAAGAACTGATCGACCTGATGCAAGTCCTTCAGTCTATCCAGAAAGAAACGAATCGCCCTCTTAGGATCGAATCGAGGAAGCCTCTCCTCTTCCTTGGAAGGGTGAGGGGGAGGATATAAAGTTGGGAGGGTAATTGACTGCCCTAGATGGAAGGGACTTAGCACCTTAGGCAGAAAAGCAGCCCTGGTCCTGGGGACCATCCTTTCAGCATGTATGGTCAGAAACGGAGGCTTTGAACTCAAAGCCTGAAGCTCACTCACCCTCCTAGCCGAGGTGATAGCCACAAGGAATACCGTTTTTAATGACAGCAGTATCAAAGGACAACTATGCATAGGCTCAAAAGGGGAACCCATTAAGAAAGTTAAAAGTAGATTTAAACCCCACTGGGGCATAATAAAGGGAGAGGGCAGAAACATGTTAGTAAGCCCCTTAATGAACCTTAAAACAATCGGAGATTTAAAAAGAGACGGCTGATCAGGCAAACAAAGAAATTCCAATAAAGCAGACAAATATTCTTTAACAGTAGCCACAGAACAAGCCTGCTGGGCCAAATGCAACGAACAACAAAGAATATCAGAAAGATGAGCTCTTAAGGGATCAATAGACTTCTCTCCACACATTTGAACAAATTTAGACCAGCTGTAGGAGTGGATAGACTTGGTGGAGTGTTGTCTGGCCGATAATATAACATCAACCACGTCAGGCGAGAGAGAGAAAGAATTCAGGTTGCCTCGTTCAATCTCCAAGCATGAAGGTGCAGTCTCTGGAGGTAGGGGTGTATAACCTGACCCCTCCGACTGCGAGAGGAGGCCTACCCGGAGAGGGAGGCAGAGCGGAGGGTGCAATGAGAGGTGAAGAAGGTCCGTGTACCACACCCTCCTTGGCCAATCCGGGCCATCAATATAACTTGGGCCCGGTCTTGGGGAATCTTCCTCAGAACCAGAGGAATCATGGGTATGGGAGGAAACACGTAAAGGAGTTGTAAGCTCCAACTCAACTGAAACGCGTCCCTCCACGCCCCCTCCACCGGAAACTGGAGACTGCAGAATGACGGGCAGTGCGCATTGTCAAGAGTGGCAAACAGGTCCACCCAAGGAGTCTCCCACGTCCGGAAGATGTGTCGAACTACCTCCGTATGAAGCCTCCGCTCGTGGTCGACAAGAACTGTCGACTGAGACTGTCCACAGGCATGTTCAACACTCCTGCCAGATGATTTTCCATCAAGCAAATCCGAAGGTCCTGAGCCCAAGAGCAGAGCCGCAACGCCTCTCTGCAGAGATGCTACGACCCTACTCCTCCCTGCTTGTTGACGTACCACATCGTGGCAGTGTTGTCCGTCAGGACTTGAACCGACTGACCGAGAAGGGAAGGGAGAAAGGCCTTGAGTGCCAAACGGGTCGCCTGCAATTCCAGAAGATTGATATGAAGCAATCTTTCCTCTGGAGACCAAAGACCCTTGATCTCCAGATCCCTCAGATAAACACCCCACCCTAGGGTAGAGGCATCCATTATCACTGTGGCCACCGATGGAGGAAGATGAAAGGGCTTTCCTTGAGACATATTGCCCTCCACGCTCCACCAAGACAGATCCGCTGCAGCATCTCCAGAGATCCTGACTGACTCGCCGAGATCTCCGTTGTGCTGATACCACTGCCTGTGGAGACACCACTGGAGTGCCCTCATGTGCCAGCGTGCATGGTTGACCAACAGAATGCAGGAAGCGAACAGACCAAGCAGGCGAAGGACCTTCAGAACCGGAACAACCGCTCTATTGTAAAACAAGGGAATCATTTCCTGAATGTCGAGAATCATTTGCGAAGGTGGGAAAGCTTGACACACAGTGGTATCTAGTACTGCCCCTATGAACAGGTTGCGCTGTGAGGGCACCAAGTGAGACTTGGGCACATTTATTGAAAAACCCAATTTGTACAACAGCTGGGTTGTTACCTGCAGATGATGACGGACCATCTCTGGCGACTCTGCCTTCAGTAGCCAGTCGTCCAGGTAGGGGAAAACCAGGATCCCTTACCTCCTGAGATGGGCAGCCACCACAGCCATCCCCTTGGTGAAGACTCTAGGTGCAGTAGTAAGACCAAACGGAAGGACTGCAAACTGGAAGTGTTGCAAACCAACCGTAAACAGGAGATACTTCCTGTACGACTTCAGGATTGGAATGTGAAAATACGCATCCTGCAAGTCGATGGACACCATACAGTCCTCTTGTTGCAGCGCTTGAAGAACCTGCGCTAGGGTGAGCATCTTGAATCTCTCCTGCTTGAGAAACAGATTCAAGATTCTGAGGTCCAGGATAGGAAGTAACCTGCCATCCTTTTTGGGAATCAGGAAATACCTGGAGTAGCATCCCTGACCCCTTTCCTGCTCCGGAACCACCTATATCGCACCTTTTTGTAACAGGACAAGAACCTCCTTCTGAAGGAGAAGTAAATGATCCTCCGTGGAAAACCCTTGGCAAGGAGGAGGGAATTCCCTGTAGTGAAGGGCATACCCGTTTTCTACTAGATACAAAACACAAAGGTCCGAAGTGATCAATTTCCAATCCTGTAGAAAATGGGTAAGTCGGCCTTCCACGGGACATGAATGATCCAGGATGGCGGATCTAGGGCTGCTTTTCCGCATTACCAGGAGGGGTTGGGGAGGTAGAGGAGGAGGAGAAAGAAGGCTGACATCTGGATCCACGAAGGCGACTTCTGACATTACCCTTATAGGACTTGTACAAGGGGTTTTGTTGCTGTTGCTGTGGATGTCTGAAACTTCGAAAGGAAGACTTCCCGAAGCCACGGTATCTTCTATATCCATAATCCCTCGCCAGAGTCTGCAGACCCAAAGACTTCGCTGTGGCCTTAATGTCCTTGAATCTTTGCACAGCAGAATCAGCTTTCTCTCCAAACAGTCTAGACCCAACAAAAGGTAGATCGAGAAGGGCAGCCTGTACATCGGGAGGGAACCCAGAGACCTCAAACAAGCATTTCTTCTTGTTGCAATGGATGAAACCATCACCCTGACAATCGAATCCGCCGTGTCCAGGCCAGACTGGATGACTTGGCGAGCCGCAGCCTGTGTGTCTGCCAGCACCTCACTCAAATTTCCCCTATCTTCCTCAGATAATTTAGGAAGAAGTTGTTTGGCAGAGTCCATAAGGGCATGAATGTATCTACCCAACAGACAGGTAGCATTGGTAGACTTTAGAGCCAGATTAACTGATGAGAAGACTTTTTGCAGATTGTTCCAACTTCTTTGAATCCCTGTCAGCAGGAGCCTGTGGTAAAGCACCCGTGGACTGCTTGGAACAAGAAGCCTGTACCACCAAACTCTCAGGAGAGGGATGAGATGAAAGGAACACCGGATCCCCTGGAGCAGGCCTATATCTTCTGGACACCGACCTTGAAACTGCAGGAGCAGAAAGAGGGTTGCACCACACATCAAGGATTCCCTCAGTCGAGGCATCATTGAACAGCAAGAGTGGTTCAACCACAGAGGACAGAGATTGAAGCACCTATGTGAGCAAAGTAGGCTTATACTCAGCCATAGGGAGCTGCAAATCCAAGAGCTCTGCAGCCTTCCTTATCTCAGTATGGTAAGGTGCAGCTTCTTTTGAGGGGGAAGCATTCTGTAAAGCAAAGTCCCACTCTGTGGAAGTATCAAGTCCACTTGCCTCACACAAACCATCAAACATATCCTCTGTATCATAGATTTCACCTACCTCCATCTCTTCAGCCTGGTACTGTTCCTCCTCCAACAACCTCTGCGCTTCTCTCCTCGAGCTCATCTTCGGTTGAAGCGTCGATGGCACCGGGAGCGGCGTCTAAGGAGGATCCGCGGTAGTAACCGGAGCCGATCGAATCCTAGAAGGTTCACGGGATGGAGCGGGAGACTGCCCGTACGGCGTTGACATCCTTCGAGCTGGAAACTGCCAGGACAGCGTCGCCAGCATAAATAGCACAAAGGGGACCTGAGGATACTGGTGAGGCACACCCAAATAAAATGCCATTGGACCGATGGGACCCGAAGGTGCACCAGAGGGTTACGAGGCTCTGGCGAACAAGCCATACATCGCATAAAAAAAATTATATGGATCCGAACCCGGCGCCGGAAAATGTGGGTACCGAGCCGGTTCAAGATCCAAACGAGGCACCTCTGGAGTCGGAGCTGCCGGAGCCACAGGAGCTGAAGAAACCTCATTATCAGCCGGATTCAACACACCCTCTGGAGTCGGTGAAAATCTCGGTGTTGGTGACTGTGCCTGAGTCCCCTTGTAAGAAGGAAAATGAACCGGAGTCACCTGAGGAGACACTGAAGGAGAAAGAGAGACAAAGTCCTTCTCTCAACGCCAAGGTGCTGGAGAAGGCGACCTTGAAACGACAGGCTTCGACAAATGGCACAGAGATGATGCCTCTTCTTCTTCTTATGCTTCCTCTTGGAGTCATGTGACATCGACGACCTTGACTTCGATTGTTTACGACCCCTTCTTTCTTTTCTTGCCTTAGACATATACAACTTTGCTTCCCGTTCCTTCAGAGCCTTCGGGTTAGTCTTCCTGCAAGAAGAACAGCCCTCGACGTCGTGGTCAGACGACAAACACCACAGACAGTCCTCCTGACGGTCAGTGATCGACATATGACCCCCGCACTCTTTACAAGGCTTAAAGCCAGACTTCCTCGGGGCAGACATGCCAAAACACAGAAGGATACAATCTAAATCACAAAGTATCCAGTCGAAAGTATGGAGAGTCCCAGAAAAAAAGTTAGTGTCGACAGTGCGGAAAGAAGGGAACTGACGTCATCACGCCGATGTGGTCTTCTTATGGCCCCAGTGACGTCATGCGGAGCCAAGGCATTGTGACGACCTCATCGGCGTGGAGAGCCAGGAAAACATTTCCGCGGAATGCTGGCGCAGGGGATATTCATAAGGTGAGGAATCCACAGGCAGGTGTATCCATCAGAAAAATATGCCCAAATATTTAACACTATCTACCTGCAATGGTATCCCAATGTCTGGCAACAGGGGCTAGATATATATCCCTTAGTTGCCCCAGGGGGAAGAGGGCCCACTTTCCTCTGTTGACCCGGAGTCCTGAGAATTCCCAAAATTCACGCATTACATTGAGTGATATGGGACGCTATATCAAATCTACAAAGTATATCATGGCGTCACATGCATATAATAACACTACATGATTTTAGCTGCCAACATGTATGCCCCATATATATATATATATAGTGTCTGTCGGCGGCAACACGCCAGAGGCTCCATTGCCATCTGTAGAAGAATTTCAGTGGAAACATATCTGCCTATTTGTACTCTCGCCCTCGAACAACCATACAGAAGTATTTTTCCAGCGAATTAAATTATTCCCCAGCCCCACCCTATTCAGGACCTACCAGATATGGTACCACCGCACCGTATCAAAAGCTTGCTCTATGTCCAAAAAGGCCAGAGCACACTGGTCCTCTTACAATACCGGGGCATTTATAACGTTCAGCAGATGGCAAAGGTTTTGCAGTGTTTTCGGTGTGGTATAAAGCCAGACTGGTCTGTGTGGACCAACTGGGGGAGATGTGGGAGCAACCAGGTCGCCAGGGTGTGTCTTATGATCTTTAAATACCCATTCAGCATGGAAAGAGGCTGGGATGAGTTTGCCTCTATGGGGGTCCTTCGCTGCCTCGGTATTCATGGGATCCGCGGGCACCCCCCTCTCCAATGCCTTATTGTACACCGTTAACAAGCGTCCCACCAGTGTCCCAGCAAACACTTTTACATAATTCTGCCGGGAGCCCATCTTGCCCTGATTTGCTGTATTTCAGTGCTCCCGTGGCTGTCAGCAGTTCCTGTCATGATAACTGGCCCCAAAAGAATCCCGGTCCTCACGAGAAAGAAGCGGCAAGTATTCAGGAAGCTGGGCAAAACCCTCCTCACAAAGCGTCGCAGTATAGAATGCCCTTAAATGTGCCGCAAACACATCATTTATCACTTCTGGGTAAATATCGTATTTCCCCCCCAAGCGCCAGAACTGGGTGGATAGCCATGTCCTACTGGATCAGATTCGCCAATAGGTGACCTTATTTGTACCCCTCCATGTACCAGCGCCTCCGTCCAGTGTGGCGGATATACTTCTCCAGCAGATCCCATAATTCACACACCTTATGACGCTGTTTATCCCAATCGCTTAGCATTGCTGGGTTTTCGGAAAGAAGTCTCTCCAATGTTTCCAATTCAGTTTCCTGACATGTTTAGTCCCCCTTCAATGTACGACATTGGCCTTGGCCATACATAACCTCCTCAATACCTCCTTCATGGCATCCCATTCAGTCACCCTGTGCCCTGTACTATTCCAATTAAGCTCAAAATATTGTGTTATGTCCTCCGACACTGCCTTCTGCAATACCCGATCCGACAGGGCTCAGCATTAAGCGTCCACAATGGTACCCACGGCACAGGTCGCTCCAAAGCTTAAGTGATCATGAGCGGAGAATGATCAGAGATATAGCGAGCTAAGACTTGTGCCTCAAAACTCTATGTGTGGCGCTCGTATAAATCAAGAATGAGTCCAACCTACTGTATGTATTCGCCGCTGGGTTGTATTGTGTTAGCAACAAGGACCCCCTGATACGGATATTTATCCTGGGACAGGGTAAACAATATATGTGGAGTAACAATCCCAGGCATATATTAGAGCAATGACCAATAGATTAAACAAAACAAACTAGTGCAGTTTTTAGAAAATATACATTTTTAATTTGATTAAAAAGGATTTAGTAAAAAACAGTGCATTGATCAGAATTGATAAAAGATTGTATATTGATACATGTATATTCACAAAACAATTTAATTAAAAAGGAGGTGAGGTGGCATCCGGTCGACGCGTTTCGACATAAAATATGCCTTCATCGGGACTTAAACCATCCAATTTCTAAATTTGTACAGATGTACAGGGACAATACTGTTCACCGCTGTATAGATGCTGTCTCATCGGGCTCAAAGCTAGGAGATTTATTTGCAGTTTTCTTGTATTTTTCTTTAAAGTAGCATAGGAGCTTTCGTTGCCTTAAGTTTTTTTGGGTTAAAATGGGAACAGATGACACTATCCCTTAGAGGATTATGTTATGTTCTTCATCTGGGGTCGCCGCTGGGTTGTAACATGAATACTATAAGCTTTTTGGATGGTGAGTTTGCTAGCTCCAAACTTGCCTGTATCAACGCTGTTGTCATGCGCGGTCTAGCACCCAGGCGCCAGGGTGTTCTGTCTACCAGGCTATTCAAGACACAATTAAAAACCCCTGCCATGAGGACCTCCGCTGTAAGTAAATCCTGCGCCTCCACTAGCACATTCCTATCAACCTATGAGCGGTGTGTCTGAATGGAACTCCTTTGAGCCAGCCATATCAATACCCCTCTGGCATATCCAGGGTAGGATGTGGCATACACCTGTCCCCTCCAGCGTTTCCTCAGATATTTAATACAGTCCCCCCCATAAGTGTGTTTCTTGCAGGAATGCTACCGCTATTTCGTAAATGCAGAGGTAGGCATACACTCTATTGCATTTCACCTGGCTAGGGAGAACTCTCACGTTTCAAGTTAACATTTTAAAGGTAGGCCCCATCAATACAGTACTACATTCAGGCTATAGATATATACCGGAACCCCCATCACATGCAGCCCGTACCATTCGGGATACAATACTTTCCGTGCCCAGTCCAGAAGCATTAGGATGACTTGGACCTGGTGTATCCTGATCTTCTTGAGAACTCAGGGCAGGAGTTATATCAGTGGAAAGGCATACAGGAGTCCCGAGTTCAACTCAAGGCAGAATGCATCTCTAAACGAGAGACGCCTTGGAAACTCCAGCGCGCAGAAGTGCTGATATTGCGTGTTCTTGGTGGGGCTAACAGATCAAGGCTTTTCCTATTCATGAAGGAGACATTGCGCCACCTTTGAGTGTAACTGCCACTTGCTAGGCACTGGCTGCTGAGTTTGTCCACCCTGAATTCAATTAACCCGCCGGATCGTTCACCACCAGGATGATTACCTGGCGGTACAGCCTTATCTAGAGGTGCAAGGCTTCCTGGCACAGGGTCTGTGACCCCACTCCGCCCTGTTTGTTGCAATACCAAATAGAGGTGGTGTTGTTTGTGAGCACCTGTACCAACCTCCCCTGAGGGATGGTAGGAAGGCTTTCAGGGCCAAGTGGATGGCCCTCTGTGATCCAGAAGGTTGATTTAGAAATGGGACTCCGCCACAGACCAGAGGCCTCTCCTCTTCACCTCTCCCAGGTGGCCGCATCAGCCCAGAAGTAACTCATCAATCATCACTGTCAACTGTGGGTTGGGAAGGGAGAGGGATCTGCTGCTTATCCAATTGCGGTGCAGTAGCCACCACTTGAGATCATTCAGTCTCTTCCAAAAATTTAGACGGGGACAGATAGGGCCCCATGAAGTTGGGTCAACTGGAACTCCAGATCCCACTGCAGAGCTTGCATTTCCCACCTATTGTGCTCAACCAGCAGGATGCAGGAGGCCATCAATCACATCATACTCAGAGTGGACCTCACGGAAAATCCTGGACCAAGGCTGAAAGATTGGGATCATAGCCAGAATGTTCTGGACTCAGTGGGAATGACACAAAACTAGACTATGTCCGGAATAGCTCTGATGAAGGGGAGCATCTGGGAAGGAGGCAGGTGTGACTTTAGCAAGTTTATAGTGAATCCCGAAGATGACAGGAGGTTTGCTATAGTCTGGAGGTTGTTGATTACTGCCTGGGGTGACCCTGCTTTTAACAGCCAGTCATCGACGTTCGGGAAGACTGGCCTCGCAGACCTCTGAAGGTGTCCTGCCACCACCATCATCACCTTTGGGAACACCCAAGGTGCACTGGTGAGACCAAAGGGGGGCACAGCGAACGGAGAATGATTTTCTCCCACAACGAACCACAGGTAGCGCCGATGGGCCGGCAGGATGAGAAAATGCAAAGACATGTCCAACACTACCATTTGGTCTCCAGGGTCGAAGGCAGGCCAGACCTGGGCCAGGATGAGTATTTTGTATTTCTCCTTCTAGAGAAATAAATCGAGAGGGTGCAAGTCTAGAACAGGCCAAAGACCTCTATCTTTCTTGGGCACTAGAAAGTTGTGGGAATAACAACTGCGTCCTACTTCTGGTGCTAGCACCCTCTCGATAGCCCCTTCGGCCAAAAGGGCTTGCACTTACTACTGCAAAGAGGAAAGATGCCCTCTGTTAGCCGTTGGATAGCTGGTGCATGGAGTAGAAGGCACGAAATGAAGGCTAAGGCGTAGCCTTTGCAAACAATTTGAAGGACCCACCGGCCCGATGGGATCGCTTGCCAACCCGGACAGAATGGGGGGATTCTGCCTCCAACCAGGAGGCTGTGACCCTGTAAGGGTACACTAAAAAAGTTTTGCTTGTGTGGTCAGGAGTAGAAACGATGGACTGAGCAGCATGCAGACCATGGCCACAGGGGTGGTGGGCAGGCACCACGGCCTCTCCCATGAAGCTGCTGGGTTCCCTGTTGGGGTGGGACAGGCTAGTGGTAAGGAATGCCTCGTCCAAAGCCATGAAAGCAACATTTGAATTGTTGCAGGCAAGGAGAGGCAGAAAGGCCCAGCCAGTGAGTGGTAGAGCTACTCTCCTTAAAACATTCAAGGGCAGAGTCAGACATGTCCATGAACAAGCAAGTTCCATCGACCAGTGTGCACATCATGGAGGACTGGACATTGCCAGAGAACCAGTTGATTGCAGCCACACATGGCAATGAATGGCAACACTAGGGCCTATAGCCCGTCCACAGGTGATGGTTTTTAGTAGATAGGAAGAAGTGGCGCTCTGCTATATTTGCAAACGTGTGAAGGAGTAGTTAGGATCAGTATGGTGCTAACCAGGTAGAGGAGACCCCTGTAACCCCTATGTGAGTGTAGGAACACCTACACCAAAATTGTACTCTTGAGTCCTGGGCACACGTACAGCGGTGTGTCAAAAGGCAATCGTGTTACGTAAGTTCATATGAAAGTTCCGTATTCAAAAAAGTTTGCAGAAGAGTCGTTCTTTGTTCTTATCCATTTAATTCACGTAGACTATAGTCAGCACATAAACAACCAGCCGACACGTGTTTCGTCTAGGAGAATAATCCCTTGACTTCTTCAGGGCTGAGATACTGTAAACAAAAGCAGTGTGATCGAGATGCCGGTGATAATTCCAACCTGGCAGCAAGGAACTGAAGGGTCAGGATGTTTGTTTTCACCTCCGTAGTGGCGAGATGGAGGTTCAGGACCTCAGCATAATTATGACATACGATGCAGAGTCTTCAGTGGCTGGGACTGGAGAAGAGAAAAGGGCTGTCTCTGAGGCAGCATTTAGCCCACTCGCTTTTTGCAAGTCATCATACCAATTGTCATCGGCATAGGGTTGAGTGAACTCCTCGCCTTGGTAATAATTATTATCAGAGTCAATTCCAAAAAGGCGGTATAGATGCTGAAATTGTCCTGCTGAGTTATCCGCTTTATGAAAATTTGCCTCACACCTGCCAAGAAGGAGCCACTTGAAGCAAATCAGACGGCCTCCACCAGAGCCAAGTCCTTGTCTTTTGCACCAGCAAGAGGCATTCCTGTTGCAGACATCTGCAAGGCAGAGACATGGGCGTCCCTAAACACTTTCACCAAAGACTTAGAGGTGCACAGGGACAAGCGCTTTGCCAGGTCTGTGCTACTAGTCTTCCCTATTTAACCATCCATCAGCCTCCAGGGAACGTACTGCTTGTGAATGTATTCAACAGGTGAGGAATCTGCAGGAAGACATATCTATCAGAAGAAAAAGTTACTTACCTTCGGTAACTATCTTTCTGCTGGATACACTACCTACCTCAGATTCCTCAGTGATCTCACCCATCCCTCCATCTGTAGCTGTAAGTACAGAGATTGCGTAATAAGGGTTCATTAGTCGTTTGGCACTACACTTTATACAGTGCTCAATTTGAGCCAGTGATTGCCAGTAGGGGCCACCATCACTTATTTTTATTGACTGGCAGTTACTTTCCACATCAGATATTTACTGAATGCAATAGAGGGAAAGCACACATATCAGAAATACAGAGGAAGAGAAAGACAGCAAAAATGTCACAAAGGGGAAATCAGGAACCTGCAGAGTGCAATAAAGGGGCAAGGAGTGCCTGGCAGTCGATTACAGAGTTATTAGATGGATTTAAAACTACAAGGCTTGGTATTTGGCACAGCAATGTTTAATTGCACCGGACATGGGCCTCTAAGCAGAGTTTTGGGCACTGGCACGCTTTATTTTACAAATTAAACACTGACTTTATCTAATCAATGTTTCTCAGTCTGCTTGCCTCAAAGGCTTGAAACATGGATGGAAACTGATGTTGTGGTGCCAGGGAAGTATGAGTTTATTCCAGCGGTGATACAAAGTCAGCACCCCTTACCGGTGACATAAAGCTTTGAAAATTTCCAGATCTTTTCTGATGTCTAGGATTATTTAACTGGTGAGGAATCTGCAGGTAGAAGTATCCATCAAGAAACACATACACTCCAGTGGAGAGCTGAACACCAAAGGGAAAAAAATAGTCCTCTCAAGAGACCAGTGGAAGGATACAACCCATTCAATCAGAACGCAATGAGACTGAAATGCTCCTAGGCAGAATAAACACAATAACTGGGAGGCAAACTATAAAAACGAAAAGCAGACACGAGATATACAACAAAGCCACCCAATCATGAGCAAGGGGCTAACCCAAAGCCCACTCTTAGTATTTGCTCTGTATTGGAAACAGTAAGTCTGCTAACAGACATCTAAAGCTGCTGTAGTGGAAACCTAAAAAGTGATACCTGTGAAAGAATTATATGCTCAGTTATTTGTTTTTTAAACTACACCCAGTGAAGATTCTGTTCTCAATTCTACCAATTGTTTGAATTATTTTGAGAATACACCTTTAAATACCATACAGTTCTGGCAGCCAGAATCACTCTCAACCTCCCATGCTGTACTCACCTCAGACCACACCTGAAGGAGCTCCACTGGCTCCCATTTACACAATAGCACAATTCAAACTCCTCAACCACACTTTCAAGGCACTAAATAACACTGGCCCAGCATACCTCAACAATCAAATCTGCTTTCACAAACCTTCCAGACACCTCTGTTCGTCCACACTCCTACTTGCACAAACAAACAGATCTGGAGGTCGAGCCTTCTACATCACTTCTAAAGCATAGAACAATCTGCTTCTACACATAAGAGCCTCCTCCTCACCTACTGAATTCACAAGAAGCGGAGGACCTGGCTTTTGGAGTTGTCCCACTAGGTGCCTAGACTCACACCGGCTTACCACCAGGATACCCTCCCAGGTGGTAGTGCATTTTACAAATCTGCAACGCATTATACTTTGCAGCATATATACAACGGTGTAGATGTTTCGCTAACCACCACCGCAACAACTATGCAAGAGCCCACAGCGTTGATACAAATGTGAAGGACACTTAAATCAAGCAGAGCTTGACGGTAACTGACTTAAAGCCTACGCTCTGTGTATTTGTGTGTGTTTATGACATGATTTTAAGCACACTACTAAAGCAGTCTGCACCCAGAGATAAAGAAGGAAGAGGAAGTAACTAGCATTTCAGAGGTGTGATTACCCAAAAAGGGAAACTACTTACAATGACTTGAAGTCTCAACTGATGACAGATCATTCAAGCATGCATTTCCAGGCTTTTGTTTGGAATCATAGTTGTGACGTTCCTGAACATTCTGCATTGTTCCAATCTTCATATCCCGAAGCCTCTCTGTTGTAAAAAACATAGATATGTCAAAATTGCCAAAAGGTTTGTGTATGCACATTTAAATGCGAGTCATTATTGGGTGATGCCCAGCTAAATTTTCACTTGCAACAATATGATGATATGAAAAAGTATATCTAGGCCTTGTGTTTGCCTTCTGTCCTATATGAAGAAACTGTAAAAGTCTTGAGTACTTGGTACTGCTGAAAGAAATGGAATACGTCTGTGATTCAAATTGGATATATAAAGCGAGCAGCTGTCCTTTGGGCTTCCCGGTACTGAAATTAAGCAGTCCAGCACAGGAAAAAGAGAAAAGGTACCATCATTCAAATAGCCAAGTCTTCAAGAGTCTTCTAAAAAGATCTGCATTGGCGATTGTTGAAAGGGAACTATTTTGAACATTTTACACAGCATTTCCTTCATCCTGCTATGACAGTTATAAAAGAAGAGATGAGTTACTTACCTTTGTGAAGATTTTTGTTTCCCATAAATCATTCATCTCAGTCTCCAGACGGTGTAAATTCAAAGTAGAGCAGAGAGGACATCTGCCAATTTTTGGTGGACCCCCCACATTGGCCAAACCAGAAATAACCCATTAGTTCTGACTTTCGTAACTGGTTTGCCACTTGAGCTCCTACACTCTAATCTGTTTAAGTTAATAAACCTTTTATCTTTTTGCTCCTACCTGTGCTAGGTGATTAGGTGAGCTACATGGGTAATACAAGGAGTCTCGATTTTTTCTTTTGTGCTGGACTTCATTATGTGTGTTTAACAGTACTCAATTTTAGCCGGTGGTTGGCAAAGGGAGGCACCATCACTCATTTCTCCCCACGGGGCTTTTATAAGCCTCCAGCAGCAGAATACCTAGACCGGCCCCTACTTCCTAACAGAACTTTGGGAATAGTGTAACTTTTCGAGGAGGCTCTACACTAGACCTCCCTCTCCTTTCCTAGACAACAACCTGCGCCTTCTGAGTCAAATTGTGTACCCCGGAGATGTGTACCACGTGTTGCACTCAGTTCCCTCTCTCTGTGGAGCTCTCTCTGTCCGATGGTATTCCTGGCATTGAGTGAACCACTGCAGTACTTCTCTGGACTATGAGGTGGACTCCCACCCCCTTCCAGTGCAGGCCTACCCTAAGGCCTATACTCCTCCTTGAAGAGAACAGGAGTCAACAACAGTATCCCGCTAGGCCTTACCTAAGACGGCGTGTGACAGATTAATTTCTCAGGATGTGCTGCTATACCTGGCACCAGACAGCCCTAACTTGCAGCCTAGCCAAGCCTTGGGCTTCCAACGTGCTCCAACAATGGCTGTGGAGCTCAGGTGAGGAAAGTGTGGAACCAGTTCAGTCCCATCAATCCACCCTTCCTCCCTTGCTTGACATGAACTTTCCCTCAATGGCTAATGTAAGGGGGAGGGGTTTATTTATTTATGCGGTTTCGTATACCGAGGATATTACACAAAGAAATCTATCATTATATGAGGCATGTAAGGAGAATGATACCCTGTAAGCATCTGTTCACAGCTTGTAGTGCTGCAGATTGACATGCTTTGCATACTCCCGGCATTAAGGGTTGAGCTCGAACATTAAAAGCTATTTTTTCTACAAAGAAGCTTCAAGCCCCTTGGAGTTCAAATGTGTATGGGCACCAATTCCATTTTGGTCAGCAGGTGAAAGTGGAGTGTGGTGAATATTCGGTATGTGCTTTGCACTTTGTCTTGGAGAAGATATTTGTATTTAATGCAAGAAACGCGTGCTATAATTGCTCACTTCCACGAAGGAGGTGGATGCATGTGAATAAACCACACTAAAGATTACACCAGATGCTTACAGGGTAAATAACATTTTCTATTTGTAGCATCTGTGTCTGGAGATGCACATGATTTGCATCAACTCTAAAGCAGTTTCCTGCTTGCAAGTGATTATGGGGCAGATGATGCAGATGTTTAAAGGAAAATGCTACTTACCAATATGCATCTGTTCTTGGCATGTAGAGCTGCACAGTCTCACACTGTGCATTAGATCGCCACCTGGTGTTGGGCTTGGATGATTGCACGTTGTTGTCGTCTTGGAAGAAGTCTTTGTAGTCACGAGATAGATGACTCCTCCCTTGGACGATAGTGCGCATTGGCATCAGCTCCATCCTTAGATTGCTTTTCGCCATGATGGGAAATGATAGAGTTAGTAGAGAGAAAAAAGGATGTCCATGTGTGTATATCTAATTAAGATGGAACTGGAACAGATACAGGTCCCGGGGAGGCGGGTGGGCGTGTGAGACTCTGCAGCTCTACATGCCAAGAACAGATGCATACTGGTAAGTAGCATTTTCCGTTTGAGGCATATGAGCTGCAGATCTCACACTGTGCATTGATTGTACAGCAGTGTCTCCCCTAGCGGTGGTCACCTGTATCTGTTGCAGTAGTTTGAAAAAAAGTTTTGAGGACAGCTTGGCCTACAGCAGCTTGCTGCTTGGCTTGCACATCAACACAATAGTGTTTAGTGAAGGTGTATGTTTTAGACCATGTTGCTGCTTTGCATATGTCTTCTAGGGGAATGTTCCCTAGGAAAGCCATAGATGCTCCTAGTTTGCGTGTGGAGTGCGCCCTAGGAGGAATTGATTATGTACGTTTTGCTTTTTGATAGCATATTTGTATGCATTTTACAATCCACCTTGCAATTCCAGCTTTAGAGATGGGGTTGTCTTTATGTGGTGGTGAGAAAGATAAAACCAATTGTTTTGTTTATCGAAAGGATTTGGTCTTATCAATGTAATAGAGAATGGCTCTTTTTACGTCTAGGGTGTGTAGAGCTCTCTGCTACCGAGTCAGGGTTTTGAAAAAACACTGGCAATTCTACTGATTGGTTTAGATGAAATGGAGTAATGACTTTAGGAAGGAATTTGTTCTTAGGAGCACTTTGTTACGGTGTAATTGTAAAAATGGTTCTTGTATAGTGATAGCTTGAATCTCACTTACTCTCCTGAGAGAGGTAATAGCAACAAGGAAAGCTGTTTTCCATGTGAGAAATTGTAGTTCACATTTGTGTAAAGGTTCAAAAGGGGGTCCCATGAGCCTGGTGAGACCAATGTTTAGGTTCCACACCGGAGAAGGTGGTAACCTAGGAGGAATGATTCTTTTTAATCCTTCCATAAATGCTTTAATTGCAGGTACTCTAAATAATGACAGATGTCCATTTTGTAGGTACGCAGCAATGGCTGCAAGATGTAATCTTATGGATGAATATGCTAGATTACATCTTTCTAAGTGTAGAAGGTAACATATGATGTTCTGGATGGAAGCATCCAGGGCATCAGTTTGATTATGGTTACTGTAAATGGCAAATCTCTTCCAATTTGCTGCATGGCAAGCTCTAGTAGTAGGTCTTCTGGCTTCTTTAATGATATTCATACAGTCTGGTGGTAGGTTAAGGTAACCAAAGTCTAAGACTTCAGAAGCCAGATCGCCAGAGTCAATTGACTTGGATCTGGATGCCTGATTTCTCCATGGTTCTGCTTTAGCATGGATGGTGTCAGGTACAGTCTTTGGTGCGGAACTAGAGAGAGTTCTAGTAGCGTTGTGAACCACGGTTGGCGTTCCCAGGTGGGAGCTACTAGGATCATTTTGAGAGACTGTTGTTATAGCTTGCGCACTACTAGTGGTATTAGTGGGAGTGGCGGAAAAGCGTATGCAAATCTGCCTGACCAGTTTATCCATATCACATTGCCCTTTGACAGCGGGTGTGGAAACCTGGCGGCGAAGGTTCGGCATTTTGCGTTTTCATATGTGGCAAACAGAACTATGTCTGGGTGACCCCACTTGTGAAAGAATGGTAGAAGAACTTGTGGATGTAGTTTCCATTCGTGAATTTGTTGTGTCTGTCGACTTAACAGATCTGAAATCTGGTTGTGAACCCCTGCAAGGTGTTCTGATAGCAGATATATGTTTTTTGGAATGGCCCATCTCCAAATGTTTTGTGCAAACTGGGACAGTTGCAGAGAATGTGTGCCTCCTTGTTTTAGAATGTAGTACATGGCTGTCATGTTGTCCGTCCGGATTAAGACAGAATTGTTCTTTACATGTTCTTGGAAGGACTTGCGTGCTAGGAATATTGCTAGCAGCTCTAGGTGATTGACGTGGAGCATTTTTTGTTGAGTGGTCCATTTTCCTTGAGTTGTATGGTGTAGGAGATGGGCTCCCTATACTGTCAGGGATGCGTCTGTTGGGAGCACTATCTTTGGAACTGGCTCGAGGAACTGCCGCCCACTGGACACATTTTTGGTGTTCCACTACTGCAGAGAGCGATGTGTGCGGCTGTCTACCAACACCAGGTCTGTAAGTTGCCCTTGAGCCTGGTTCCCCTGTTGTTCAAGACATTCCTGCAGTGGGCGCATTTGCAGTCTTGCATGTGGTACAATACAAATGCAAGATACCATCATGCCTATTAATTGCATGAACACTCTGGCTTGGAGAGAGTGTTAGTTCTGAAATCTTGTGATTAAGGCTTGAATGCTCTGTACCCTGGCCGGACTGGGATAAGCTAGAGCTGTCAACGTATTTAATGTGGCCCCTAGGTATTGATGTACATGAGAGGGCTGAAGATGCGACTTGGTGTAGTTGATTGTGAACCCTAAGTCGTGCAATGTTTGAATTGTTTGAGATGTGAGTTGGACACACTGGTTGAATGACTTGGCCTTTATGAGCCAATCGTCTAGGTATGGGAAGAAATGTATGTGCTGTCTTCTGAGATGTGCTGCTACTACTGCTAGGCACTTTGTAGACACTCTTGGTGCAGTTGTGACCCCAAATGGAAGGACTTTGAACTGATAGTGTTGTCCTTGTAGCACAAACCTTAGATACTTCCTGTGAGAACGATCTATGGGAATGTGGAAGTAGGCGTCCTTGAGATCTAGTGTAGTAAGAAAATCACCTTGTTGCAACAGTGGGAGCACTTGTTGTAAAGTGATCATATGAAAATTATCTGAGTGTATATACAGATTGAGGGGCCTGAGGTCTAGAATTGGTCTTAGTGTCCCGTCCTTCTTGGATATTAGGAAATACAGCAAGTAAACCCCTGTCCCTTGGTGTTGTAATAGAACTATTTCTATTGCGTCTTTTTGATGCAATGATAGAACCTCTTGGTTGAGCAGCGCAAGGTGTTCTGTAGACATTGGACACTGTCTGGGTGGTATATGTGGAGGGTTAGCTGTGAGTTCTAGGCAGTAGCCATATTGGATACTCTGTCTGTTGTGATGGAATTCCAGACAGGTAGGAACTGTGCTATTCTCCCCATGTGGAAGAGGTGTGGCGCTGCGGTCAGGGCGACTGACACTGGACGCTGGGGTCACGGTTCAATCCCTGGCTCCGGCAGCAGGTCAGCCCAGCAGCATGCGACTCTGGGCAATAGCTTGCTTAATCTTCCCGACGGCCCCCAGTGCCAGGACACCAATTGAGTAGCTGTGCGCTTTACAAATACTGGATTTACAGGAGTGGAATGCTGTTGAGGGAGCGGAAGGAAGTCGCTGCTTTGTGTTGGGAGAGGTCCGATTGTTGTTACTACCTCTTCCTCTGCCTTTGTTGTTATTGCCTCTGTAGCCTCCTCTAAAGTATCCTCTATTGGATTAAAAGAAGCTGAGTTGTCTGCTCCAGCTTGTTTGGATCCTCCTCTATAAAAGGAGCGACAAAAGGAGCCTCTTGTTTGTGTGGACTGCAAAGCTCCCATAGATTTGGCAGTCTCATTATCTTTTTTCATTTTTTCAAGTGCTGTGTCTACAGCTGGGGCAAAAAGCTGCTGTTGATCAAATGGTTGATTTAATATGGTAGTTTGCACCTCTTGCTTAAATCCTGAGATGCGTAGCCATGCATGTCGTCCGAGGAGAGCGCTAGTATTTATTGCAGTGTCTGCGGCATCAAGTGCACACTTTATGGAAGCATTAGAAATTAGCTTACCTTCTTGGATAAGGTCATTAGCTTGTGCTTTATATTGGTCAGGTAGATGCTGTAGGAGTGTTTCTAGCTGATCATAATGAGCCCTGTCGTATCTTGCGAGGAGGGCTTGTGTATTAGCTATGCACCATGTGTTACCAGCTTGGGCAGCTATTCTCTTGCCTGAAGCATCTATCATCTTTGACTCTTTATCAGGAGGTGGTGCATCACCCGATGTTTGTGAGTTTGCTCTTTTTCTAGCGTTGGAAACGACTAGTGAGTCTAAAGGTAACTGTCCTTTAATGTATGCAGGATCCCCAGGAGCAGGCCTATATTTCTTTTCTATTCTGGGGTTTATGATCCTAACCCGTACAGGGTCTTTAAACACTTCTGGTGCGCGTTTAATTACTCCTTTGGTCATAGGTAAAATTTCCACTGACCTCTGGGCTTTCTCGAAAGTGTCAAGTAGAGAACAGCCGAGCAAGATGGCTGCTTAGCCGAAGAGCTCCGGCTACGGTATAGGCCTTCACATAAATCCGACCACTTATCCGGTGACTCACGGTGCTCCAGGGGCCTGAGCTGAGGCCCGGGACCAAGCGGCGCTGATCGGAGAAACTCTGCGGCGAATCTGACATCGGGGAACGGAAGGAACGGTGCGAGACCTGTGGCGGCCTACCATCCGGGCAGAGACCGGGGCCTAAAGTGATTTGAGGTCCGAGATTGCAGCGGGGAGACGGCGGAGTGAGGCGAGTGCAGATGCAGAGGCAAAAGACACGTCCTGCACCAGCGCGCCTTGCCACGCCCGGGACCCTCCCTGGGGGGCCCTGAAGTTACCAGTGATAGGGGAAATACCGCGGGGAGAGAGACAACAACGCGGAGAGGCCTGGAGACTGGGCGGCGACCAGGAGCCTGAATTGCGGGAGGCCGTGATTGCTGTCGGCCTTAAGGGAGCGGAGGCTCGGCAATTAGCAGTGGCTGGGAGGGCGCCCATCGCGCCGAGAGGAACTGCCCCCCCCAACAGATGGTGGTGCTTTGGCAACGCGGCAAACTTGGGGACATTAATCGCCCCTGACAACCCCAGTGACTGGCAGTTGTGGTACCGGCTAAGACAACGCAGTCAAGGGAGCGAGAGACACAGGCTGGAGGCCGCACCTGCAGCAAAAACCAGACGCAAGCTTCGGGGTTCCGGGTACCAGGTAGCAGCGGAGAGGCCGCACACTCCATTGTCGCTCCACATACCAGTGCCAATATAGGACTCGACGCCTAACAACCTGCAAGGCCCATAAAATAAAGAGTCAAACAACGTTGTATAGAATATTACGCAACCCACCGGCGACGATACAATGTCGGGCAGGGGTCCAAGGACTCAGACCACACAAGCCAAACTGGACAAATATGCCTACGACAAAGGCTTTCCGCCACTTCCGGAGGGGAGCGCCTCCTTGGGCAAAGGGACGGATGGTGAAGGGGTGGAAAAGGTAACACTGGAGGACATCATGGCAGCACTTTCAAGCGTCCAAACTACAGTGGGGACGATCTCGACAGATGTCACTCTACTCCGAGCGGACTTTCATAAAATGGCGGACAGAGTTAAAGAAGTCGAGATAGTCACCAAGTCCTTGGTGACAGATACCACGGAGATGCAGAAAGCCCTATCCCGACTCGAGGTAGAAAACAAACTGCTAACGAGAAGCTTGATGACCAAGAAGGGCGCTCCCGCCGGAACAACGTATGCATTCTTGGAATTCCGGAAAGCGAAGGTGCTCAAGCTATGGACCTCTATGTTGAAGAACTGGTGAAAACGCGGATGCAGCCCAAGGGCCTCTCCAGTTTCTTCTCAGTGGAGAGAGCACATAGGGTTCCGGGCGGAAGGCCTAAACCGGGAGCGCCCCCCCAGACCGGTGCTCGCTAGGCTATTCAATTTTCGGGATAGGGACGCCATCCTGCAAACGGCGAGAGTCTCCCCACCGATTCGGATCCACAATTCAACAGTAGCCTTTTTCCCGGACTATACAGCAGCGGTCTCCGGGCGTAGACAGAGTTTTCTGGAAGTGAAAAAAGCACTGCGAGCGCAAGAATTGCCCTATTCCATGCTGTTTCCTGCACAGCTCAGAGTAGTAGCGGAATGCAAGACGTGGTTCTTCGGGACTCCAGAAGAGGCCTATGACTGGCTAGAAGGTTGGCGACGAGTGGATAAACCGCGTCGCGGGAATGAAGACCGCCAACGCCGGGGTGAGGAGGACGACACAGACAACCAAGCAACACGACGCCAAGACTCGGACCGCTCGCCACGGTCGGAAGCGAAGGAGATCGGTCAAGGATAGACCTACTAGCCCCGATGATACCTGGGAGAGAGCGCCCACGCATGCAAAGCCACGGTCGTGCCGACTTTGGACACTGGACTGAAGCAGGCCCTGGAGGGGTGGAAGGACTGAGGCCTCCTCTGGACTCTTTACCCCCGTCAAGCAAGTACTATGGTTGGGGTGGCGGGCGGTTTTAAGTCTGTTTAGCAGGGAGGCAGGGTGGGAGGGAGGGACAGCGGGGGGGGGGTTCGGATTCTATTTAGTGTTGTTCTAGTTTGTAATGGCACTGATAGTAAAGCGGAGAATCGATGGATCGGCAGATCCTTAATTGAGTTGATGAGGCAACAGTTCCCGGTATCTACACACCACATCCATGGCATTAGGCTCACGACCTGACTGTACCCAGATTGCAAACCAGGAAGCTCAAGTAACCCCTCTAAAATTTGTAACGTGGCACGTCCGAGGTCTGGGCAACAAGATAAAGAGGGGTCTGGTGCTGCAGGCCCTAAAACGCCAAGGCCCCACGTTAGCGCTGCTGCAGGAGACGCATCTCACAGAGACGGCATGTAAGGCATTGGACAGATGGGGTATATAGTGGCAGTACACTCCGAGTTCTCCTCGGGGTCCAGGGGGACAGGCATCTTGGTGAGGAAAAACTCTCCCTTCATATTTCTCCAGACTAAGACGGATGACCAGGGACGGTTTGCAGCACTACAGGGTCAGTGGGAAGACCGACTCCTTAATGTAGTATCGGTATAAATCACGCCGGCACTTCATGCAGTGGCACTCCCAGCACTCAGCGACTTCCTCCTCGCACTACCCCATTATCATTGGGGGGGACTTCAATGCTATAATGGACACCACCATAGACAAGTTCCCGGCTAGGTCTCCGACGCCCGGACCTCCCGCTTCCGGAGTTTCGCAGAGGCAATGGGGCTCGTAGATGTTTGGAGACACACACATCCCACAGCTTGCCAGTACACGTACCACTCCACTGTACATAACAGTCTGTCCAGGTTAGACTATTTTATGATGCTGGGAGCCAGACTACAAAACGTTGAAGAGGTAGAAATCAAGCCATGGGGCATCTCGGATCACTCCCCGGTGATACTAACTTTCTCCTACCGCCAGAGGTCTCGCCGGAGGATATACCCTATTTATCCCAGATATCTCTGTGTTCCCGCGGTCAAAAAAGAACTCCGTAAAGCCACAAAACATTTCTTTGAGGAAAACACTGCATCGGTTACTTCGCCATCAATAGTGTGGGAAGCGTACAAAACCGTCCTTAGAGGACAAGCAATAGCATCTATCACGGGGCACAAGCGGACAAAACAGAGGGAACTGTTAGATTTAGAAATAGCACTACAAGCAGCCGACACAGACCACTCAGCAGATCCCACACCAGAAACGGCGCACACCCTTCACCTCTGACAACAACAACACAGGGACTATTTACAAGAAAAGACAGTGGCTAACCTGGCAGCGACGAGGCATAAACTATATGACGTAGGAGACAAAGCGGGTAAAATGCTGGCCTGGCTCGATAGGCAAGAGAGCAGCACTAGGGGAATACGACAAATACGGAAAGCGGGGGGACAACTCACGACGGACCCAGAAGACATAGTACACACACTAGCAGATTATTTCCGGGAAGTTTACACACCGACTTCGGAGGCGACAGAGGCGGAGGTTGTGGAATCCCTACTATATATAGAAATGCCAACACTAACACAAGAAGCTTCCCTGGAACTGGAGGCAGACCTAAGGATTGACGAGTTGCAATCCGTTTGATACAATCAGGTAAAGCATTGGGACCCAACGGGATCCGGTAGAATGGTATAAACAAATGGCAGAGACTGTAGGCCCGCCTCTGTTGGCAATGTACAACGAAAGTTTGGAGAAGGGCGAACTACCACTAGACCAATGAATAGCAACAATAGTGGCAATACCAAAACCTGGTAAGCCCCCGACCGAATGCACCTCATACCGCCCAATATCACTGCTAAATGCAAAAGCTAAGATTTTAGCTAAACTGTTGGCCAACAGATTGATGACCCACTTAACACACTTAATACACCCAGACCAATCGGGATTTATGCCGAATAGGAACACGGCCCTCAACCTTAGACGCGTACAAGGAGCGCTGGCAAAGGCTCCCTCGCTGTCAGAACCGGCGGTGATATCCTTAGATGCAAAGATGGCCTTCGATATGGTAGAATGGCAGTACCTCTTTGCGGTCCTTCTACATTTGGGATTTGGTCCTAAATTTTGTGCGTGGATACGGCTCCTATACGCCAAACCTCTGGTTTGTGTTATGGCCAATGGGCACATATCGGACGGGATACCGTTGGCGAGAGTGACGCGCCAGGGCTGCCCCCTGTCGCCGCTCCTATTCGCGCTGGTACTGGAGCCTCTGGCAACACCGATTAGAGGGATCCCGTTGCTAAAAGGAATCCGGTGGAGGGAGGGCTGGGAAGACCGTCTCTCTTTATACGCTGGCAACATACTAGTATATCTCACAGATCCAGAGCACTCGATAACAGAGCTCCTTGACATCTGCGATAACTTCGGGAAAGTGTCAGGTTACACAATAAATTGGTCCAAGTCTGTCCTATACATACTGAAGGGGCCTGCACCGCAACTCTCTACCGATTGCCCGCTTGTGGTTGCTGGGGACTCCTTTAAATACTTAGGTATACATATTACAAAGGATGCGACAGACTTCTTCTCCAGAAATCTAGCACCCCCTCTGGAGCGCCTACGGCGAGACTTGATACATTGGGCGTCCCTGCCCCTCTCGCTCCTTGGTAAGGCGGCGTTATATAAGATGATGGCTCTACCCCTGTTTCTCTACGCCCTTGACAATACACCCTTCCAGGTCCCATCCCGGTACTTTAAACAAATAGCGGCACAGGTTTCAGTGCTTCTCTGGGGCCACCGACCTGCTCGCATAACGCAGGCAAAACTACATAAAAGTTGGTACGATGGCGGGATAGTGCTCCCTGACATACAGTTGTACTATTGGGCGCCACATCTTAAGGTCATTAACCAATGGATCCATGCACCTCAGGATGACCCAGCATATAGGGCAGATAGAGCCCAATTGGGCACGAATAACATGCTTGCAATCCTTTATAACAAAGGGCTGACACTGAAACTAGAGGGCCCCACAAAACATACAGCCATGTTGGTTGGGATGGAGGGGGGTTATAACTAAACTTACCCCGCTCTAGGACACCAAAAAACTAGGGCAACTGCGACACAGCAATGGATTTACACAATGGGACAATATAGGCATCTCCACGGTGGGGGATTTGTGGGACAGAGGGACGGTGATACCATTTGCCCAACTCCAGCAGCAATATGACTTGGGCCCGACTGAGACCTACAGGTATGCACAAATAAGACATGCGTTGTTGGCAGTGATCCTGCCAGATACTGAGGTCCCCGAGGCCGCCCCGCTGGAAGACCGGCTACTTACTGACTACATGCAAAATCGCGCTACATCTCTCACGTACAGGAAGTTGCTTAACCATCTACCAGACCCGACAGTTTCTCTACGGGGTAAATGGGTGACGGATGGTCGAGACATAGATAACTCAGAGTGGCAGGAAGCCCTGGCGTCACCCAAGGAGGTGGGAATACCCGCAAGGCTTCTGCTAGTACAGCTTAAGATCCTGCATCGAATATATTACACCAGAACCACCTTACATAGATTACAAAGGGCACAACATCCATATTGCCTTAAAGGGTGCGGGGAAGAGGGTACTTTTATACACACAATATGGGAGTGTTCAGCAATAGCAGACTACTGGCGACAGGTACAAGGTACAATATCGCAGGCTATGGAGGTGTCCCTTCTACCAGAACCTCGCAGATGCATACTCAACATGTGGTAGCCCAATGATCTCACGCGCCACGGACAAACATTGGTCACGTCGGGACTCATGGTTACAAAACAGAATATTGCGCAGAAATGGGGTGCTGTGGAGTTGCCCTTGTTGGCGGCCTGGTGTAGGGACATGGATCTTGCAATGGTCACAGAACGGACAGTATATGCTACTCGGGGAAGCCCCCGAAAATGGACTCAAATTTGGGCGGCCTGGAATACTTTTCGGGGGGACATCTGTGACCCGCTACCAGAGTCTGATGTGGATAGCTCAGATAAGGACTATGGGTGGGGTGGGAAGCCTGATAGGGACTGATCTGCCGAAGGGACTACTACAGACTGTACAGATCACTATTGATTTCATAACGGCACTATATTCGGAACTATGTAACCTAACCGTACTAGATGATTTTCTGCTTACTGTCACTATTGCCTATATGTTGACTGAATATAATAAAAACATTTTAAAAAAAAGTGTCAAGTAGAAAATCCTCTTCTGCCTCATCTGAGTGCAGTGTGACCCCATGATGAATGGCAGCTCTATTAAGTAAGTGTCCAAACCCAATATTATCTTCAGGAGGAGAAGGTTTGCATATGGATCAGGAATATCTGGTGGGATTGGCTACTCCCAGTCAGGTGGATCTGTTGGGTAGTTAAAAGGGTTATTTGGGTCGTTCCCTTCCCCCGTAATATCATCATTGTCATTATTATGAGGCGGTGTATGTTGTGGAGAGAAATGAGATGGAGAATTTTGAGGTGGTGAAGGAAGAGGAGGAGAGATAGATTGAGGTATAGGAGAAGAAGGGCGCACTGGTGATGTAGCAGAGTCCTTCTTTACAAGCACTGGATGTTCATGTGCTGTATCCAATTTCCTCTTTCTGTGTGGCCCAGTAGACACATGTCCTGTGTCTGGGTCAATATAGATAGTTTTCTGTCGAGGATCAGGGTGAAAAAGCTCCTCTTCCTCAGGAACCGCTTTCGGTGCCGATTTTTTGGTTCCGAGCGGGGTTATGTCTTTTGTGTGTCTTTAGCCTTAGGAGTTGTGGCAGGGTCCTTTGGCGTGGATCTTGGCTCCGAAGATTTTGGCTTTGAAGCCAAAGCTGGTTTCGTCTGCGTTGAAGCGTCGGAACAATGTTTTTTATACTCTGAGCCGATTTATCTTTTGGAGTCGACGGTTTCGGAGTTATTTTCGGAACCGGGACTTCTTTCGGTTTCAGTGCAGATGGAGCTAGTGGTATTGGCACATGCGGTTCGCTCGGTTCCGAGCTACCGGAAGGCTTTTGTTTTTTCTTCGGAGCCGAACTCGAAGGCGGGGCTTCTGAAGTCGTTTTCTGGTCGCGACTGGGCCCTGGAGGCGGAGTGTTGACCTTTGCCTTCGATTTGGGTGTTGGGGATGGGACAGGGGCAGTAGTACTCACGCGTTGACTCGAAGGTATGGAGTCATCGGAGTCGTCTGCCCCAGATACGATTTCGCGATCTTCGGAATCTTCCTCTGGGACATCTGGACCTTCGTCGAAGATGTCGTCTGGTTCCGGAGCTGATCTCTGCATGATTTGTCGACGGGCCCTTCGATCTCGAATAGTCTTCTTGGATCGAAAGGATGCGCAGGCTGGACAGCTGGACTCGTCCTGTTCTGCTGATAAGCACAGGTTACAGACCTTGTGATGGTCACTGTGCGGGAATTTTGCTCCACACTGGGGGCATTTCTTGAACATTTCCTTTCCATGAGCTGTAGGCCTCACGGCGTGGATAGGCCCAACGGCCCGCGTCGACGACCGAAATCGAGCTGATGAGACATAGTCGATGTTTTTTGATGTCGAAAGTTGTTTAGAAGAGTGTTAAGTACGTTTTCTGAAGCGTCGAACTACTTGGAAGTAGTTTCGAACCGGAGCGGAAAAGTTGCATCCGAACCTAGTGGCGGAAAAAAACAATCTAAGGCAGGAGCCGATGCCCATGCGCACTATCGTCCAAGGGAGGAGTTACCTATCTCGTGACTACAAAGACTTCTTCCAAGACGACAACAACATACAATCATCCGAACCCAACACCAGGTGGCGATCTAATGCACAGTGTGAGATATGCAGGTCATATGCCTCGAACACAATGTTTTGAGTACAGTCTGGCCAACAATGTCTTGTTGAATAGCTAAGATGTCTACACACTAATGGTTTGTAAATGTGTGTGGTGTTGACCAGGTAGCGGCTTTTCAGATATCTGCCAAAGGAATGCGAGCTAGGAAAGCTGTAGTGGCTGCCTTTTTGTGTGTAGAGTGATCCATTGGTGGTTTAGGGAGTATATGTTTTGCCTGTGCATAGGCAGTATGATTTCCTTTTTGAAGGCAAGCCTTCTCTTGTTAGGTAGTAGTGGCAATGTGCTGGATATTTTACCCTGGGTGTTGCAGAAATCAAGCCTCTATTGTCTGGCATCCAAACACTCTCACACTCTGGGAGTGATTATTACCGTGGGCAGAGCACAGAGTATCCCTGCCTATGCTATCAATTACACAAAGTGTGAACGTATGCATGGCTAAAGATATTAGGTCAAGCGGGAATAAGGAGCACATGATGATGACTGAGGAGAGGACAAAGGACTAAGGACAAAACCCCCGAAGGAGGACAGACAACTAGAGCCGGAAGGAGCTCAAAAGTTGAGCCTGGGGACCTTTCACAATCACTTCTTGAAGTAATCCAATCATGAAAGAGAGTAAAACTTGAATGTATTCATCTTAATTAATATCCTATGTAACAACTAGGTTGCACAGCCCTCCGTTAGTTTCGCTCTCCTCCAATTTACTCTATAAAAACTCACAACTTATGATGGAATACGGTGATCCAACAAGCCCGTCATTATATTCTAATGACACATTACTAAAATACAACAGGACCCTCCCAACTGGCTAGCAAGGTCATTGCCCCAGAGTTTGAGAAAGACAAAACATTGACTACAGAGCTACTGAAACAGAAGCTCACTCCATGTACTGTGAAACTGGAGTTTTAAGGAGTTTTAGCTGAAATGTCATATGTTAATATGTGTATTATTATGTTGCACTGTTGTAGTTCAGAGGAATGGGGGAAGGGTCTTCTGGACTCTTCCGAAGAGAGGAGGCTCTATCGAGTGAGAATGAACTGAGGTGTGTCTGTTAACCGAGAATATTCTGTAGGCAGAAGGTTGTGACATGTTATAAAAGCATCAACAGAAGCGCCCTGATGGTTTGGTACATTGACGTTCTAGCTCGCTTGCAAGGAACCAAAAAACTTGTGGGCAGCTCTTTGCTTTAATGTACCTGTGCAAAATGCAAAAAAAAGTATTTTTTATTCAAAACAACATACCTTGATATAACAACTTTGGAGCAATATATATATATATATATGTATAAATTGAATCAACGACCCACTAGACTTACAATTACAGAGCAAGATAGCTCATGCTGACGTGAGAAGGCAGTCTCAAAAACCCGGATAGGGAGACCAAAGTAAGTGCAAAAATATAAAGTTTATACACTAGATCAACATCCAACAAATAAAACAACTAGTTTGCACCTGTCTGCAGTGCAAATAAGGAGAGTACATCCATCAATAGATAAAAGGTAACAGGTTGCAACTAGGGCTACTTTAGTTAAACAGAAGCAACCTGAACAGTCATTAGTGAAGTACAATAGCAATGTCCAGCCATTTGCAGACTCCACCTGTCTCAGTCAACAAAAAGAGATCATTTATATACAAATATTACAATGGAAAAAGGAATCTCAAGCTGTGCTTTAATTTTTAAGACCACTGCGTCGGGCTGCTAATTTAGTATGATAGCTTACTGGTTGAATACATATGCCATACCAATCCAACTCAGTCCATATGGTCATCAAATACATTGTTTTTATAGAGCACCAGTATGCCATCTGACGGCAGAGCCTCCAGGAGCATTGGGACGGTACAAACAAGAGGAATGATACAGACAGTGGTACCTTTTGGATCAGCGTGTGTACTTGGCTGCCCCAGATGGCCTATAGTAATGCCTCCTATAGAAATATGTACTCCTTATACCTGGTGAAAGTTCCAGCTAACAAGTAAAATAAGGGTTCCACTGGAGCCAGTGTCTGGCATTAGGAATCTAGGGCAACCACTGAACTGATCAGGAGAAATTTCATTTGATTCCAGTTGCAACTTTGAACTGTTTTGGTGTTTAATGATACAAAAGCCTGCATGCACATAAGGTACAATGTAGGAAGCCAATTTGCTGCAACTGGATGCAAAAGGAACCATCTGTAGTTGGTCAGGCCCCATTTCCTTTAAGGTTTTTTTAAAATCAGATTTGTGAAATTAATGTGAAACAGTGGGTAGCAAACAAAGTACAAAAGAAATGAGGTAGCTCAGTGTGCTTATTGAATCGTTTACTAGTTTAAACATTTTCTCACTGGGGTTTTTGTGAATGTGTACAATACAACAGCGATTAGAAGTTGTTATTCGCTGTTTCACGAACACCTAATACATTGCTTGACTGTGGTGAAGCAAAAGGATTATTACATGGTGTTGGTCCTTTTCCCCGTTGTGTTTGTGCCTTTTTCTTTCCACTGTCTTGAGAGTGAGCTACCGATGATGATAAGTGGGTACACTGGTAATCACTAGCCAGACAACCCCATTGGCGGTTCTACCGTGAGGGGCTCACTCTCTTTCTCCACAATTTTTTGGTGGTGTGGGTGATGGTTGTTTGAAATTTTATTGCTGACCTTGTGTGTACTTTGACCTAGTTTGACACCTCTACATGAACTAAGAGCCTCAACACTAAAAGGGAAGGGGTAGTGATACTATTATGCACACACCCTAACGGTTTGTGTAGTTCAATTGTAAAATAAGAGTGTCGTGAGGGATAGGCCACATTCTGATTTAGAAGGTTTTTGTTCCCCATAAATCATTCATCTCAGTCTCCAGAATGTATACACTCAAAGTAGAGAAGACAGGACATCTGTCCGCTGCAGGTCACACATTCCACTCATGGCAAGTCTGACTCAACCTTTCATACTCAAAGTCGATAAAATGAGAATCTTTAAATTGGGTAGTGGGCGAGAGCTATAACTTAGAACAGCATTTACTCAGTTTGTATTTCTCCATCCGCTGGATCACTTAAGTTGAGAAAGGCATACCCTTTCTCTCCCATTTCTAACAGCTCCCATGTTTTTAATTTCAGAGCTCACCTCTGAGATGTTTGATTTATGATTTGGTATACACGCTGAACCATAAGACGGTCAGAATGATACTCCGGAAGAGTATTACCTGAAAGAACTTCAGAAACCACATCAACTTGTCTATTTCAAAGACATACGGTCCTAGAAATACAGTCTCTATAACCCTTACTGTGTCTAAACAAGTGGAGATGAGAACTCTCCCTAGGAATTCAAAAGCAAGAGATCGCAAGAACCGCCATCCGTACCTGATCTAGTTATCTCTGGACCACGAAGTCTGGAGCTTGCATCACTGGTGTTTAGAAAGCGTATGCCCAGACAGAACCATCAACAAGGATCCCTTCTATTCAGTCCTTTCAGGGACATTACGTTGGGCAGGATTATGTGTTTCTGCCCAATATAGTGGACATTTGCCATAACTCTGGGGCTACAGGTTTGTTTTTCCCTATATGTCTACTGAGGACTGTGTCAAATTTCTCCTCATCAAAAAATAACATTAACCATGTTTTTTACCATTAATTCCACTTATCCCTGGGTCTCCCCATGGCTCTCAGATACCCCTACCTCACCCCCCCAAAAAAACAGTGACTCACAGTTATACAGTTTATAATATAGCATATACAAACAATACATATGAAATACAGGACCTCATGCTGTTACAGAAGCAATGCGAGGGGTACTGTGTCAGCTTGCATCGTTACTGCATCACACATTACAGAAATATTTTAACATGAATAACAAAGCTCACAAGATACATTCAGGGAGTCTGCGTCCTTCTAAATATTTCCTTGGTTTTAAAGATACTTGTTTGGAAAAGGTGCTTTGAGAAAGAGTTTGAGTATCAATGTATTTTTATAGCAGGTGAGATTAAACTACTTGAGGGGGTTAAGCAGTCTAAGGCGTCTCATATCTTAGGTGTATGCCCCGAGAAGAAACTGGCAGGGTTGGATGCTTTCATACAAATGTTTGCTCTGCACGCAATAGTTAGCTTTGCATCTCACCCTGTGTGAGGTCCTGAGGATGGTTTATTTCTACGAGAGATATTTAGGCGTATTTAGTTGTCACGCCTTGCAAATTAAACTGCCAATTTAATAAATGTGCCTTGCTTCAAATAGGAGCCATTTTAAGGAGAGTAGCGGAGAGCTATGTTCATATCGGTTCGACCTTTGAAAAAAGCCTGAGGGCAGCATGCAGAACAATAGCCTTTAAAGGTGCAAGGCTTTTATTTGTGAGTTCAGTGAGAAGAGCATTTTCATAATTTGGGCAACAAGGGAATCCACTGCAGCTTTTAGATCATTTATTGGTAGGACATGATTGCCGTATGAGGAGTTTCAGTCGGATGAACTACCCCCTGGCTGGATTCTTAATGTGAGCTTCAGGATTATTTCTGTCTTAATGTGACATCTAAGGATGTGGCAGATTCAGCAATTCAAGGCTGAAAACCTGAAGATTGCACTGCAGTTATCCAATTTTTATTTAGACGAAAGTCAGGTTTTGTATAGGAGTGGGCGGGAAACTCCGCTCCCCCGGCAAAGTTTGCAGAGTTTTGCCCACTCTGCCAAAAAACTCTGCCAAAGGGCATGTGGCAGAGCTTTCCTCATGCATGGTTTGCCAACGTTAAGTTGGCGAGTGAGAAAATCGAGTGCTAGGACAAGTTTCTCAATGCGGGCGGTCGCAACAGGCCCCTACCGTTCGAGAGAAAGCTTCCTCTCAAGTAGAAAATCTACTCGAGAGGCAGAAAAAGCAGTGCCCTCTGGTACGCTACTTGGTGCCGTTCGCACTGATTTTGCAGGGCAGAACAAGCTCCCAGGGCTGCAGATGTTGGCTCCCGAGCCAGGAAGAGAGCCATCTAACCACTTTCACCTTTTACCACAGCTGGCAATAGGGCCGACTGTGAGTAGGATTTTTCCCCCAGACATTAACACCAGAAATCCACACAGTTTCTGGGAGATCAGGACTACTACATACTACTCGCCTCATGCTTCCTACAGTGGCTACTGATTGCCCAGTTTGTAGTGCAGACCTTAATTTCTAGTGTACCTTAAAGGCAAGGAAAAATCTGAACCAGCCCTGCCTGAAAAGATGGACCAGACTGTAGACTTGCTGAACGCTCCCACGGGTGACAAACTCTCCCAAATTATGCCCAGAATCATTCCAATGAACTAGAACCACTTGCAAGGCAGCGAGAAAGACTTAACACATGAGAATGCCTCTCTACAAGGCAGCTAGCGTTGACTGAAAGAAGGATGAAGCTACCAGAGGACTACATCCGTTTCCCAAATGCCTTGGTCCTCCCCAACTCTCTGTCTATCGGGGGTTGCAGGGACTGAGTTGGGATTAATACTGCTTTGTAGACGCCTGAACTACCAGGCTCTCAGCAGTAGGGTGCTGCTTCAATAAAGCCGGGTCACCAGGAGTAGGTCTGTGGCATCATGCCATCAGTCTATTTACATTTGGGCAGGGCCAAGGTTTAGCCCAGTTAACCTAACAGTGCCAGTCATGGATTCACTAGACAGAAGCAAGGGCTTTAACAAGGTCTGCCCAGGCAGCAAAACGTCAGTGAGGACACTGGTTTTCACCCAAAACAGATAGCAACTGTAAGTCCGGACCTTCAGGTGTTAATCCTATGACTACAGTAAATTAGGCTGTCGGCACTGTTGAAGGCCCAAGGGAAAGTGTCTAACCTACTGGCCTCTTTTAGGTCCAAATAGAAAGTCAATATCATATTGGGATGGGAGGGGGAATTCCATCCCCATCACTTCACCAAAACTGGTTGACTTTGGCCAGAGTCATGGAAGGCTGGAAAGATTTTCAAATAGCTCCCAAAAGCATCTACAATGCATCACAAGACAGGACTCACAAGACCTTCAGTGAAAAAATTTAGTTTTGATTAAGTTCGGACACCGTTAACTGGTGTTGTCTTGTGTTTAAAACTCCACAGACTTTAAGCAGTGAGGAATTTGGTACCCTGGTGGTAATAAGCAATTAAAACATCAAAATGTTTTTAAAAACCCACCTAAAAATGTGGCTAGCCATGGACACCCAAAGCCTGCACCTCTATCGGCCATATACTTCACTTGCGATTATGTCTGTGTGTTTCAGCCCCTCTATTACCTCCGACATTGTCAAGAGCCTGAACAGCAGAGCAGAAAAACTCTACAGATCCAGCCTGGAATGGAAGGATATTTCTGCAACTGTGAGTCTACATCACGTGTCTATTACTGTGCTAGAGTATTGCTTTTTATTTTATATACAGCTCAGGAAGCATGTGTGGTCTTTCCCCAACATACCTTAGGAAAAAAACACACACGTGTGAAAGTGACCTTTCAAAGAGATGATTCAATTGACATTAACTACTGTTAGATGTTTCAGCATACCAATGCTTGCATTTTACTTCAATAGATGGAAGTTGTAACTGTACTGAGAGTAATGTCAAATCTAGAAAAGAGGAAATATCGAAACTTCATATCCTGCTGATGGAGCACAACTTTTACAAAACTTTTCATGCAAAGAAAATTGTCCAACCGGAAACAAATTTAATAAATGGTGGAAATAATAATCTTTTACGAACCAAAACACTCCATTTCAGTAGGACCGTCATTTCCAGCAAATTCGACAACAGGATTGTTTTCATCATCTAATAGATCCTTTCTTTGAGCTTCCAAGACAACAGTTTGAAATTCTTCGGCCTCAAGCTGAGCTCTTGTCTCTGCAACCTCTGCCCACTAAAGAAGAATATATTCATTTAAATGATCACTAATAACTTCTCAGATACATGACATATACCACTTGAAGCACTATTTAAAGGTAAAAACATGAACTGTCACCCTAATAAAAGCACTATAAAGTATATCAAAAGAGCATTTAAGAAATAGAAATATTATATATGTGTCTATGTTCTCATATAGTGTTGCTTAAGGCGCTTACTTTACCTATTTCTTACAAAGTGATATTAAGAACATGATTTTGAAGATGAAAAAACACATTGGAACACACCAGTTATGGTGATCTACACCACTTAATTCACCCAAATTCAATGACCATCCTCTCACACATGATGTCAAAGATCACATCACAGATCATTGGTGACATCCCATATCATCTCAAAGAACATGTTACTTACTTTCGGTAATGCTTTTTCTAGTGGATACGGTATCTATTCCTCACCTTTTAAATATCCCAGTGCACCAGCATTCCACGGAAAACAGCATTCCACTGAAACTTTTCTTTACAGCTCTCCCACTTCGTCGAGGACATCATAATGCCAGGGCTCTGCATGCGACTCTGCGTGATGACATCGGAGCCATGAGAATCCCTCGTAGGCATGCTGATGTCAGTTTCCACCCATAATTCTCGCGTATTGAGGAGAACGGGTGAAACCAACAGTACCCAAGTGGAAGCACATGGTAGGTCTCAAATGAAAGACTTAAATATATTCATACCATATATGCAGACATACAAATATCTATTTATATACATTAAGAAAAATAAACAAAATACTATATAAACAAATACCTTTCTTTTTTGGCATACGCAGAATTGCAACGGGGAAGCGGGTGGGTCAGTGAGGAATCCACAGCTAGATACCGTATACACCAGAAAAAGGGTTACCGAAGGTAAGTAACTTGTTCTTCTGATGGATACACATTCCTGTGGATTCCTCACCTTTTGAATAGAATCACCAAGCAGTCACGCACTTGGAAGTGGGTGCCTGTCTCCCTATACTAAAAAATCCTGCAACACTGAGTGGGCAAAGTGATCATCCCTCCTCATTTCAGAGTCTAACCTGTAGTGTTTCGCAAAAGTGTGGAGTGAAGCCCAAGTTGCCGTTTGCGAATGTCAATTACAGGGACATCTCTAGTCCAAGGGGAAGTAAAAGGCTTAGCACTAGTAGAATGAGAATGAGCCTTCAGTCGGTTCCTTGTTAGCAATGACATAGCAGATCTCGATGCACAGGACAATCCATCTGGACAATGTGCTCTTATGCACTGCTTTTCCTTTCATCCTGCCCACATAGCCAACAAACAGCGGATTATCCAGACGGAGATCACAAGTTCTGTCCACATAAAAGCTCACAGGCCGTTTAGGATCCAAAAGATGAAGCCTCTCCTCCTCTTTAGATGGATGCGAGGAGGATGGAATGTTGGAAGGGTGATAGGCTGGGCCCAGTGGAAGAGAGTGACCTGCTTTGGCAGGAATGCATCCCTGGTTCTCAGTGCCAACTGATCTGCATAGAAAGTCATGAAAGGAGGTTTCACACTTAATGCCTGCAATTCACTAACACGCCTGCATGACTTTACGGTCAACCAGAAAAATTGTTTTGAAAGTAAGCAACCTCAAAGGACAACTATGTAAGTGCTCAAACAGAGCAGCCATAAGGAAGGTTAGCACCTAATTAAGATCCCACTGAGGCATAATAAACGGACTGGGAAGGAACTTGTTAGTAAGTACCTTAATAAACCTTAACACGATAGCGGAATTAAAAAGGGATGGTTGGTCTGTTAAACAGAGGAATGCCGAAAGGGCAGACAAGTATACCTTATCTGTCGCAACCGCACAACCTTGCTATGCTAAGGCCAGTGCAAAGCACAAAATGTCAGAAAAATGGGCTTGGAATTTTTTTCACAGTGCTTTACATACTTCGCCCCATCTATAAACCAACTCGGTGGAGAGTCTTCTGCCTAATAGCATAACATCCACCACATTAGGAGGAATAGAAAAATAACTCAGGTTGCTCAGTTCAATCTCCAGTCTTGTAGGTGCAGGCTCTGGAGGTAGGGGTATAGAGCCTGCCCCTGCGGCTGCAAGTGGAGGTCTGCACAGTGAGGGAGACAGAGAGATGAAGAAGGTCTGAATACAATACACTTTGCAGCCAATGCGGAGCTATTAATATGGCTCAGCATGGTCTTGGCAAATCTTCCTCAGAACTTGAGGAATCAAAGGTAAGGGGGGAAATGCGTAAAACAGCTAAGGGCCCCCTGTCCAATTGAAATGCGCAAGTGTGCGTCCTCGAGTGGCAAATAGGTCTATCTGAGGGGTACCCCATAGCCAGAAAATATGTTGCACTACTTACAGATGGAGACCACACTCGTGATCGGCAGTAAAGCGCCAACAGACTTTCCGCTTGCCCGTTCAGAACTCTGGCCAAGTGATCTGCCATGATGCAGATCTGGTGGTCGTGAGCCCAGTACCAAACTCGCAGAGCCTTTCTGCAGAGAGGATACAAGCCCCATCCTCCCTGTTTGTTTATTTACCACATGGTGGTAGTATTGTCTGTTATGACTTTAACTGACTGCGAAGAAAAGGGAGGAAGGCCTTGAGAGCAGACGTATCGCCCGCAATTCCAGACGATTGATATGCAACAATCTTTCCTCTGGAGGCCAAAGACATTTGATCCCCAGATCCCTCAGATGAGTTCCCCACCCTAGAGTGGAGGCATCCGTAATCACTGTGGCCACCGATGGTAGAAGGTGAAACGGCTTCCCTTGATACAGGTTGCCAAACACACCCCACCATTGAATATCCACTGCTGTGTCGCTGGAGATCTTAACCAACTCTTTGAGATCTCAATTGTGTTGAAGCCACTGCCTGTGGAGGCATCAATGGAGGGCTCCAATATGCCAGCGTGCATGACTGTAAGAAGATGGCTCTCTATATCCTATACCAAAATGAGATAATACCAATGCTCTATTTTGTGGTAGTGTGGGAGAGCAGTTAGGCTTATCAGAGGGTAGTGTTACGCATTTGTTGTACACACAGTGGCAATAATAAGACACACTCTAAATGAGTAAATCAGAGATTAATTAAAAAAAAAATTATATTTATTTTGTAGAACCATAGAACTTTGTCATAGGTAAATACGTTTATCAATAGAAATACTTTTTGGTTTAAACAAAATGGACACAGTGTAATTTTCTTACTTTGCAATGTTAACCTATGGGAGGAAGAAAACATTCAGCATACATAGGGATAACATTGACTTACAAGACCGGTCTTCGGAAGTTAAGGTATTTATTGTGTAAGGTTCAGTTTAGCATCAACAGCGCACCACCAGCGGCACAGGGGCGGCCAAGTACAAGTTCAAGGTCAGGTGCCCAACAAAAATCAATGAGGATTGGGGGCAAATGGTCAGAGGCTGCTTACAAGTGAATAACAGCGGCTGGGGGGGGCCAGTCTCTGGGTGTTGAAGCAAGCACTGGACGGGGCACAAAGCAGCACCAACACTACACCACCAGGGGCACGCGGGCGGGTGCAGGGGGCCAACACAGCGTTGAGGGTCCAAAGTATAGCAATGGAGAAAACCAAAATCCGAACAAGGCTGTAGGTTGAGGCCAGTGAGGCCGGTCGAAGAAAACTTACAACTGCAGAGGTACATTGTGATGCTTGCGGACGTAGGGCCACCTTTTGGCCTCTTCACCAAGGCCCAGGACAAATGGACGGGTGCAAGGGGGCCTTTTGGTGTAGGAAACGGCTAACTGAAGCAGGTCGCCGTGGGGGAGAGGGAGTTCCGTGCAGAGGCTGCATGCAACGTTGAGAAGGCTAGGAGAGGTCAGCTTACGGTGGACTCGGGCTCTGGAGCAATGGGGAAACTTGCTGATACCAGTGGGAGACGTGGGGTGCAGAGGTGGAACCGGGGCAGGCATCGGCAGTTCTTTAGGTTGCACAGTTCTTACTTTAAAGATGGCTGCTTGGTGAGCAGGTCCACTGTTCTCAGGAATCTTGATCTTTGTTAAAGGCAGTTCAGTCTTCCCAGGCTTCTGGAGGCTGCTGGGCTGCAGTATGAGTCGTTTTTGGGGCTGGCGACAGGCCTGTAGGGCTGGGGCCAAGTCAGTTGGTCTCTGCTGGTGCGGGTCTGTAGTGTCTGGCTTTTCTTAGGTTGTCAGGGACTGAAGTTCAGGTCTCATGGGGGCAACCTAAATACTACATTAAGGGGCCTTTATCAGGGGTGCCAGGTAGAAGCCAATGGGCTACTTACCTTAAGGGTGACTACACCCTCAAAAAGCTCATCCCACGTTGGGGGTGGGCATACCCCTGATCCTGACTGTTGTAGTCCCACCATCTTCAAGATGGTAGGCACTGAAAAGTGTACCGCACCTCGCCTCCAGGACCACGTTAAAATTTTTTAACAAAGATAAGCTTTACCGACATTTTTTTTTTAATAACCCAAGGTTCATGTCTTAATTTAGCATTAATTTATTTAAAAGAGGCATAGAAAGGTTGCTCACCAGGACCCACCTAACCCAGTCAGTAAATGAAAAATGACGTGGTCATCCCTGAAATTAAAATCCTCTAGCAACTCTGAATAATATTTAAACTATTTGACACCCAAACTGAATTTACTTATTTATCTATCTATTTGGCAGATAATGTATTTAGAACAGAGATGCTCTACAAGAGAAAAATGCCCTACACAGAAATTAAAACAAAGTCAAAGTAGACAGCGTCGTTTTATCAGAGAAAACAGACATACATATAAATAGAAGTCTGTGGCTGCGAATTTGGACATATAGGTATTGCTTGGGGACTACGTGTGTAAGATAAGAGACTAACTGGATGGCTTCTGTGAAGAGAGTATTTATGAATGAAACTACCCAATTCCTGAAGAATGAGGCTGGCAACATAAACCAATCTAAAAACTAACTATGAACTTCTCACACCATGGCTCATTTGAGATATTAAATACCACAACATTCGTTATAATTAAATACTGCTTTTTGGGCTACAGGGCATTTATTAAAACCAAACCTGAAACAAGAGAAACATGTCTATGATGTGGCTCCTTAAGTCCCACCTTAGTGGTAGCAATTCTTAGGGTGGAGGTTGTGAAAGAAGTTAAAGGGACCCGTCTAAACCGACCTGTCCAGTGAGTGTTTACCCAAAAGATGAACAGTGGTGGGGTTGGATTAAGTATATACAATAGTATGAGTGATTCAACTGCGTTTAGCACTCACTTTTTTTAGTTCCACTTCTTTCATGACATTTAGCAGCTCTTTTTCTTTGGCTCTGTTGGTATCAGTGAGGTTCATCAATTCTTCATAATGATCCCCACGGTCCAAGTCATCGCACTGTTGTTTGTGCAAAGCCTTGATTTTCCATTCAGCTTCAGCACGCATTTGATCAGCTTGCACTAAACTTTCCTCAAGCGCCTAGAACAGAAACACATTTTTTATTACCACACACTATCAAATTTCAATTCTCCTAAAGAGTGCAGACTTTGTGACTTGTAGGGAGAGACTAAATACTATGCTTTACCTCATTAGAACAAGAATTGCCCAGTTCACAGTGGTGCCCGTCATCATAGAGTAAGTTCCAACAATCTTTTATCAGCTACCAGAGATCCTCTACTCGAGTCACCCTGATCAGAATAGATTGCAAGCATTTCCTAACGCAAAGAGTCCAAACCATTGCTTGAATCTGTGAACATGTGCAATACCCAGAGTTAACAGTTATATTTGGCCTGATCCTTTCCTCATGCACCTTGACTTCTCATCGCTCCCTCACCACCCTCAGGTCTACCCCAATCAACCTTCTTTATGCTCACCCATGCAAGAATCCACACCCGGTTCCAACTTCCCATCTAGTCTCCATCAGTCTTCCTCAAACCCCTCACTCCCACCTGCTCCTGGCAGCAGCTCTACTCCACTATCTGCCACCAAAACCAGTGGTCCCTCTCAGCTCAGCCTCTCCACCCTCCCAAACCCACCACTTGAGCCATCACATTTTGCCACCTCATCTCTATCCACCATTTACCTACCCTAAGCTCTACCTTCTGGCCACAATCAGACTACAACTATTCACCTCCCTCCTCCTGATGCTTTCCCCTCCATATCGCTCCTTCAAGTCTAATCCCTGTGAGTATGCCTTATGCCCACTAACCTGGACTGAAGCATATATCAGTAACCCACTCTTGTTTCCCCATCATCTATCCTTGCTCTTGAGGTCTTCCTCATCATGCCTGTTGTCTGCAGGGTGCTGCTTTGTTCCGAGCCGTAGGAAGTCTTTTCTGGAACAACACCTATGACGAGCTACAGCATGGCTTACTGGGTGAACTTGCAAGCAGGGCAATATAGGACCCCACTGGGGCACAGAATAGATCTTCAATGCGCTGGTACAGGAGTTTCACGAGAGTACCTAACTGGTGCAGTTACCCTCGCAGTGTGAAAGTGGCCCAGGCACATAGAATCCCTCCTAACTGTACACTTGTACAGAGCTTTTATAGGCAGAGGGATTCAGATAGTACGTAATAAAGTGCCTATTCACAAGTTGCAGCATAAGACCTAAGTAGGCAAAGAGTCCTCTTTAATGCGGTCACTCAGCAGCATCAAAATTTACCGAACCCTTCCAGTAGCTGTGCGCACTGGCCTAACCTGCTGGGCATGTCAATAGAAACTGCTGCGGACATGAGAATAATTTTTCAAACATGAAAAAGCAAAGCGAAATCCTAACATGTTGAATCCCACTGTGGCCATGGCCATGAGAGTTATGCAAATTAAATCACTTTGCAGTTTTTAACAAATGTATTTGAATCCTTAATAAGCACTTTGCTCCAGTGAGAAGATCAATATATGGAGGGCTCATTGTTTTTCCATGCAGTGTTTGGATAGATTAAAGCAACTGATTTAGCAACCCATTAAGTCAGGATCACTAAAGAAGACGTTGCATACCAAGGATTGCTAATCTTTACTCAACCCAAACTCATTCTTCAACACCTAACAAGATTGTACATTTCCATTCCTCACATCGCTCAAGCAACTGATACCACACATTTTCCTTCAAACATAACAAAATAAATATACTTATATTCCTAATGACAAATACTCCAAAACTCAACTCCAGATTAGCCCCTAAAATAATCCTCAAATTTCTCATTCAACGTGACGTTCGCTTGTTCAGCACCTCACAGACCTCGAGATTACACAGGCTATACTGATTACGTCACAGCTACAACCTGACTCACCCCCATATCCAGAAATATATTGGTCTCTTCTTCTGCCAGTACTCTTTCTGTTGCCTTACTTCCAACTCCGTTCTGACACTCTTTTTGCTTCAAATCTTCCCACCTCCATTTTCTTAGCGGATTTCAAAACTCTAATCACTTTCTGTGTATTCGACCAACCTGTCAAACCTTTCCTTACCAACTCGGGTATGTTAACCCTGACCATTTGACCCACCCAAATGTTTGGCCATTTATCACATGCAACCCACAACTCTTATACAAATAATTGTTGATTTTCTTCTGGTACTTCTTGACTTTTTTCTCTACCTTCATCATCTTTCCCCAAATTCCACTCAACCTCCGGTCTTCGAATCAACCAGCGAGGTAGCAACTTAGTAGTAGGTTTAAGCTCTCCCAACAATTCAAAAGGGTATTTCTTAGTAAATATGTTAAACGCAATCTTATTTGACAAAGTTGCTTCCTGCAGCATAACACAACATGTAATGCAAACTGCATAGACTCCTTAGCTACTCTACTAAATAGTTTGACACCACATTGTCCTCTGGTTTGTTCAATACCACCCTAGAATGTTTCGCACTACTTTTTATTAAGCAATCCCGTATTTTACACTAAAGAAATTGCACTCCATGATGGGAAATCTGATTTACGGAATGCGATGGAATGAATAGATCTTCTAGGAAATGTATCACTATTTCAGGATTTACACTACCTACCATTCCAACCTCTGGCCAGTTGGTATTATAATCCACAGGGGCAATAACAAAATATTCTCTCAGGAGGTAATGAAGACGGACTAATAATATCAATGACCAACTTCCTATACAGACCAGCAGGTACCTTGACTGGGCTACCAGGACCACTAGACGCATTTCAGGCTTATCACTTTTGTCCCAAACTTCACATTCTCTCATAAATTGACAGATGCGTCAATACAAGGCCACCAAAAGTATTCCTTAGTTTTTCTCTTTGTGCCACATATGCCACAATTTCCATCATGACACATATTAATGATCTCAGAATGTAAACCGCTAGGCAAAATCATTTCATCTTTTTTTGTTGTTGTAGTTTTATATAGCGCAAACTTGACCCGAAGGTATCAGAGCGCATTACATGAGCACTAGTTGTGCTACACAAGGATACATTGATTTTTGTTAGGCACGGGGAGATTAAGTGATTTGCGAAGCACAGGATTTTGAGTGTCCCTCCTGAAACTCAAACCTGGTTCCCCAAATTCGAGATCAACCGCTCTAGCTGTTAGGCTACATCCTCTCCCCAATCTTTCATGATGATATCTTCACACACCATCAGTTGCTCTTTCACCTTGCCATAGCTCTGACATTCACTTTGCAGATCTTTTTTATCTGGACATTCTTTCTCTAAAAATGTTTTTCATCATTCAAATTGTCATTTTTCTTCACTTTTCTGATCCAGCCTTATTCTAATAAGTCTTTGTCATGGAGTCGTTCCAAATCATTCTTAAGATCTTTAAATGTAGCACTTACCATGCTTAACACAGATTTTTAGCTTAGGTGTTTTAAGCCACTCTCTTAGTTACATTGGCCATGCCCCTTTATAAGACCCCCCCAGTTCTTTCATCCTACTTAAAGCCCTGGTTTGGTGCACTCCTTTTTTACATTGAATGGTCCTACGCTGTGCCTTGTTGTTGCCTGCCTCTGCTTGTTTGTGCGGCGTGCCATCGTTCTTTACAGCCAATGGCCATCATGCATACCTATAATGGTCGGTCATCAGGCTAAAGCAGACTCTACCATTTATTTACACGCATGGTAAGAGCCATCCCAGCGGCCGAGTGGAGAAGACGAGTGTCGCTTTTTAAAATGCACAGATTAAAAGGCTAACAAAGCTACTTTATAAGTGGGAGCAGGTTTCAGTGGGGGAATTAAATTAAACCTGCATACTTGTTGTTCCACTTAGGATAATGTGCGTCACGGCTACACATTTATAAGGTTCCAAAGGCGAGCCCTATTAGCTAGGTAAATGCTTGCTTCCTAGATTGCTGCAGGTCACATGTATGCCCCAGACCTAAGGAGCACTGTGATAATTACTGTGCTGTGATGACTACCATAGATTTGTAATTTAGAGTTGGTTTTCATGGCACAGTAAACCTTGTATGTGTGTGTGTGTGTGTGTGTGTTTGTTGTTGTTTTGTTTTAACCAAGGCCTTCGTCTTAATCTAATCATAGAAAGCCTTCACAAGAAATATGATACGTACTTCTGAGAGTACCGACTTGGACTTGCTGACATGTATATTTGTCTGTCTTGGAGAGCGCTACACTCGGGACAAAAGTCATTTATGTATATGTACACATAAAGACACACATTCATTCATTCAGTGGGCCACTGCACAACTGCAGCCTAACGTTTCCAGAGATGCCATGTCTGTTTTAGGAGATCACAATAGCTAGTAAAAGTGCAATCTTGTATCATTGATACACATTCCTGTTTGCATCGCAGGACGTCAAAAATGAAAACGTTTAATTGAAATTTAAACGCACAAATCGATGGTTGCACCTCAGCGCGCGCACGCCCTCCAGTCCAGTCCCCACTTAGCACCCTTCTGTAGACAAGAACGTTTATTTTCAGTCGTAGCAATCCAGGAGGATGTGCACACACGCTACACCCAGACCTGTAAAACACATTATATATATATATATATATATATATATATATATATATATATATATATATATATTCAAGAGCAATGCGCCACGCATATATATATATATATATATATGTGTGTGTGTGTGTATAAGTATATGCATATATATAAGTATGTATATATATGTATAAGTATATATGTATATGTATAAAAGTATATGCATATATATATATATGTATATATATATATGTATGTATATGTATGTATATAAATATATATATAATTATTTTTTTAACCAATGAACCTGCGCATAGGAGGTCACTCCACAGTGCCTTAGTACAATTTTTAATCACTCATTTAGTATGCACACCCCCAGTGGGCGTGTACAATTGCCTTGTGGGACATTGAGCCTCGTGGTGCGCTATGATTCTTTCCTTTGGTAAGGTCATTAAACTGCAGTCTCGCAGGCTGGTTTCTTTTCTCCCCAGCCTGAGACGGTGCTCCTCCCCACTGCTGGCTGCAGTGTGAAATCTTTTAACCAATGTGCCTGCGCATAGGAGGTCACTCCACGGTGCCTTAGTACAATGCAGCCTGTTCGCTTTGTCCATATTTAATTATTTCATGCAGACGCGTTTCAGGATACCAGGGAGAAAAGAAACCAGCCTGCGAGTCTGCAATTTGGAACTTTCTGAACGTGAAAAGCACAGCGCCATGCTAACTAAGCCTGCTGCCTTGGTCTCCATTACCTACTAAGGTGAATAATGGTTTTGAAATGCAAGCAAGATTAATGACCTTACCAAAGGAAAGAATCATAGCGCACCACGAGACTCAATGTCCCACAAGGCAATTGTACACGCCCACTGGGGGCGTGCATACTAAATGAGTGATTAAAAATCGAGAAAAGTACAAGGTGGTGCACTTTTCATTTACTTGCCTGCTGCCCATGAAGAAGGGATTGGTATCCTGAAACGCGTCGGCATGAAATAATTAAATATGGACAAAGCGAACAGGCTGCATTGTACTAAGGCACTTAATAATTGAACTCATGCTATGATGGTCTTTGTTGCAGCCCAATATACCGGAGGTTTGCAGATGGGGAGTGCATCCTAAAGCTTGGAGCATTATATATATATATATATATATATATATATATATATATATATATATATATATATATATATATATATATATATATATATATATATATATATCTCGAGAGAGATTGTCAAACATTGCAGAAGATCTGGAGAATCTCTACACAGACACACCACACTTCCACTCTGATGACCGTGTGTCAGGGAAGCAGAAGAGAAATGTAAACAGTAGTAAACATACGTCCCAATTCTGAAGTTTCTGGTTAGTACAGGCTTTGTGTCTTTCTTTGACAAATCACCGCTCTGAGCATGTATTCTTCCATTATTGATAGTCAAAATATATCATATTTCAACTTGCTCGGCTATTTGGGGCGAAGGGTAATACGCCTTGAATTATGCTAAGAAATATTCATTCCAAGTACAGTGGAGCGCAGATTAAGATCTGGGCACTACCTTATTCGTTCTACTCCTGAACCGGGTAGGGATGGGCTGGGCATGGGGGTATGGACACGTGTAAAAATGGTGGGCAACATAAAGATGGGACCTATAGAAAATGTTGGAGCAACCAGTCAGAATGTTTCTGTTTCAGATCTCCTTTAGCTGTCTGTTGCCAAAGATCACTGTGAACAGTGCAATCTATAGAGCGGGCTTTGGGCCAGGCCCCATATTCATGGCTGCATAACATTCTGGTCTATTTCACTTCCTCCTCCCAGTTCGACAGCTTTTTCCCCTGTTCTCGGGTTCAACTTGCCCAGGTGCGTTTCTGTCTCACAGTATTCTGATTGAATAGAGCATGTCTCCAATACTGGCGTTATTGCATTGCCGTGCATATTAAAGGCTATTCTATACCTGATCCCTCTTTCTCCTCCCCCTCTTTTCTCTTCGTTAAAAACTTCCCAGGTGAGGCCTATTGACTTTGCCAGTGCTCGCTTCAAATACTTGTACGTGTTGCATGAATACTTTCCTTTCGTTGGGTAGATAGCGGTCGAGCCTGGGAAAGGAAGATTTGTCAAAATTGGTGTTCAATAAGCCGGTCTTCTAAAACATACAATTGTATTAGACTGGTAAATCACAAAAGCCTTTTCACACAAGACAAACTGTATAAATGGCCATTTTTCTGACCTTCTGAATTTCAAAGTTCTCTGTCCCACCAGCTTCCATCAAACGCCGAAACATTTGCTCTTCGAGTTCAGACTTTTTTCGATTAGCATCCAGCACTCCTTTTACGTCCTGAGTCCTAGTTTCATGATCTTTGGAAAGTTGCTTGGAAAAATGGGCCAAAGTAATATTATTAAATTATTGCAATACTTATATTCATTCGGCTGTTATCTATTACTATGACAAATTAGCAATCAAATAAGTAAAGTCTTGCTCCTGAGTGACAACATGGGTTTCACATATATCTCCATAGTTTACACCTTCATATACATTCGCGACCCTTTGCTCTGTAATATTTCAATGTCAAAAGTGCATTTAAATATCTACCAATACCAGGGGGAGAATCCCAAATTTATTAAGGTAAATAAAAACGGAAGCAAGAGTAGTCACATATATACCGTAGCAATAATAAATTCATCCGCTGTATGTAAAAATTTGACAGAAATGTGGACTAGCAAAAGTGTTAGACCTGACAGCCTTAGGGTGGTCTTCCCCCGAACATTTTGCCTGCTTGCCTCCAATCCTGCTGAATTCTTTTTGTTGGCCTTAGGACTCTGAACACTTTACCACTGCCAACCATTGCTAAATTGCATGTGTTCTGACCTAAAACATGGTTTGATTGACTTATCCACAATTGACAAATTTAATGTATCTGTAAGTCCCTAGTAGAGTGCACTACCTGTGCCCAGGGCGTGTAAATTAAACGCTACTAGTGGGCCTGAAGCACTGATTGTGCCACTCACACAAGTAGCACATTAAATATGTCCCAAGCCTGCCACTGTTGAACCTGTGTGTGCAGTTTACACTGCCATGTCGACTGGGCATTTAAAACTTCTTGCCAAGCCTTAAACTTCACTTTTGTTACATATATAAGTCACACCTACGGTAGGCCCTAGGTAGCCCATAGGACAGTGTGCTGTGTAATCAAAAGGTAGGACACGTACTTCTAAGTTTTGCACGTCTTGGTAGTGAAACACACCCACGTTTATTTTTCACTACTGAGGCCTACCCCTCTGATAGGTTAACATTAGGAATTCCTTTTTACACTTATTAAGGTATAATTCCGGATTGAGAAGAAATACATCCGTCATGTTTCACATCATTGGAATGGTAGTGATAAATCAACTTTACTGGTAAAACTGAATTTATCACTACACTTTCAAAAATGACCCTTTTAGAAATGACCCTTTTAGAAAGATTCTTTATGCAACAGGGCAACCCAATCTTCACTCAAAGAACTGGGTAATACAACGTACAAAAAAGTGTTCCTAGAGGAATTATTTATACTCAATTCAACAATATGTTGGTCAGTGCAATGATCCTGTGATGTATTCCTATAGGTACTGTATCGATTCCCCTATTCCTGACCCTGGTTTGGTTAATAATTAACTAGCAGCCATCCAACGGTGCAAAAACCGTTATCTGATTAAGCCACACCATGGCACAGAAGCGCGTTATCTGATTAGGTCATAACGCATGCCATCTAATTAGACAAGCGATATTCCTCCAGCCCCTGATAAGGCATACGGAGTTCTCAAAACAAATCAAACCTACAGCGACCTGGGAAATTCCCATAGCCATTGTTTTGATTTCACCGAGAACTTCAGCAAAAGAATGTGCGAACGAGCCCGTTCATATGACATCCTTATTGACGTATATATGTCCATCCTTACGTCAATCTCGGCACCTTTCAGGTATAAATATTACCGACATTGCCTTAAGCAAACACATGCGGTGGTGACGAGATCGGAGCAGCGAGACGTGCTGAGGAGCCCAGCAGAGAGCGAAGCCCACAGACGCTGCCCCGCCTTCCTGACGCGCTGAGAACGAGACGCTGCCTTTCTCCTGCCGAGAAATCCAGCTCCGGCGCTTCCAAGCAGCCCTCGCAGGCAGCTGGAATATCAAGACCTGGGATAAGAGATACCAGCCCTCCATCATTCTAGATCTCAGGTACAGAACTGAATAACCCCTTGCAGAGAATTCTCGAATCAGTCCCTTGGCAAAACAAACTTAACTTAAACTGCTACTTATCTACTCCCGCCCACGTATTAGGCTTAGGTCAGGTACACTGGGGTAGGCGTGGTTAGAAGCACCAGTTGAGTATGATTAGTCAAATGTATATATGTATGTATCTATTTTATCCATTTTAAAGTATCATATGGCTCAGAAACCATATCAATGCTTTTACAGTATTATTTTATAATTCTGTCTCTACTGTATGCACTTTACTTAACTACAAGTATTGCAATAATAGCGATTCATTTCTCTTGTATGAGAAAAGAGACTGATCAATAAATAACATCTTTTATTGAACCACGGCCATCTCTTATTTCTCTACAAACTGGTGAAACTAAGAATGCACGTACTGACTGAGTAAAATAAGTTGTCTATTGTTTTCACACGACTCTAGAGATACATTCTTGATTAGGGGAGAGCAAAGTTGTCATGTTCTATGGTTGTCAGAAACTAAATCCCTTCTTGTCTATCCAGGGAGGTTAAAATCCTCCTTGCCTATTCGAGAAAGTTTCTAGTGAACTCTGAGCTAGCTGGCAAACACAAAACTTTAAGTCTAATATCGTCGGTAGAAGACCTAGTTAACCTCTGCCCTAGGTCTATACTATTGAAGATATTATTCCAATGCGCAGAGCCTATTGGGATAATAGGAACTACACTACATGGCGCCCAACGTTTGGATAGGCGATAAAACTAACGCAAGACATTAGAGTAACTCAGTCGTGCTTTTTCACACAGAACCCCTTTTTTCCCATAATGCTCCAAAGACGTCTGGAGTGGGTGAAAGGTCATATCCGCCAAACCTCGCAGGAGGAGACTCCTATGTATGGTTCTTGGTTTATTCGACGTTGAAGGATACACTGTTCCAAAATATTGTGCATCTAATCTTTATATTCCGTGGAAACTTGATCTGCAAACAAACAGAATAACCTTCCTGTCAGTAAAATGACAGAAAGTGAAGAAGAAAGGGAGACAGTTAGACTAGCAGCTGAACTCCTAGTAGCAGACAATACTCTGCTGGAAAATGACCCAGATGCAATACTCATCCCGGTCAACATAAGGAAATCTATAACCCTAAAACTTATAGAAAATGGACTGACACCAAGAGGTGGTACAGTCATATTCGTAATTGAGGCACACGAATATCGGCAGACAGAGGTATTCTATTCATGGATAAACTTTCCAGCAGCAAACGCTGTAACAAAGGACTTCCACTATTACAAAATAGAGGAACCTCCTAGTGAGTACACTCCTTTCGAGGAGGTGGAAATACCACTCAAATTCCAAAAGCATCTGCTCTTGTTTAATGGCGCCCTAAAACATAATAATCACATCACCAGGCTCGGTCCACTAGGTAGACCAGGAGCAACGTGGCCGGTCCTAGCCGGATACACACCACATCCAGACATTGAAGAAATGCCTGCACCAGAACTTTTAGCACAGCTAAAACAATTAATAAAAATACATAGACAATTAGTCCAATATGTAATGCGGACTTCAACAATCCAACCAGCAATTAAAATTCCACAGCTGACCAGTCATCAGGGGAACACAAATAAAATTACACCACAGAACATACAGTCCTGTCTAGGTAAGGTACCCGCAAAACGGGAACAAATTCCTTTCTGGCTAGCTCAAAAAATAACTCAAATAGAGGCGGTGTTTCCAGATACCACCCCTGTTGAGAAACATAGGATTCTGACTATCTGTCTTCCAATGGGAATCGCACCACATGTGGAGGATTGCGACACTTGGGGAACAGTCTTTGCTTCCATTTACACAAAAACACATGGTGTACCATCCATGTCAGTAATACCAGATGTGCTAAAACAGATTCAAGATGAATACGGTCCAGAACCCGCTTTAACTCTCGGTATGAAACTACTGAAAGACTTCAAGCAGGTCTCTGCAATATTATTAGCCAACATAAAGGGAGAAGCAGCAAATGTGGCGATTCGCCAGAGGTTAAAAGAGACAAATATAGCAGACCAACCATCGGAAATTGCCAGAATCATAGAAAAATCCTATGAAGAACTAGGAAGAGATAGTTTGGGTGGAATACCAGTGAAACCCCAACTAGTTGAAAGTCCTGAAAAGGTATTTATAAAAAATAATTTAAACACTCAAAAAAAGAGCTGGGATGGAAATAAGCAATCCAATCCTAAAGAAAAAAGATTCCAGTCCAGAGGAAGGTCTCCTTGGCGGAGAGAAAGATCTCCCGACCAAGTACGCAAGTCTCCCCAACGGGAGCCCTCTGTGAAAAAAAACAACCTTAGAAATAGGGATAATATAAAGAAACCTGATAGATATCAAGATATTGATACACGTCCCTCTCAATCTTTTCAGACTTCCTCGCAGAAATCGGAAATAAGAGGACGATCAGAACTAAGGGAAGAGCACGTCAAGTCCAAAGACAAAGAACCTGCTCATCTGAATAAAAAATTACAATTTCCAAAAAAGAAGGTAGCCAGTATTAAAGTAATCAACAATGCCGAGAATACTGAGGACACAGCTGAAAAACGGAGAATGGGCTCAGACAATGCTAGACAGCGCAGCAGAAGTGAGCATAGCTCGCAAAATCCTTATGAATCATCTGGAGACAGTGGACACGAATGAATACATTCAGGTGGAAACTGCAGATACCAGAGTTAGCAAACCTCATAAAATATATGAAATAACATTGCGTATAGAGGGGGATAAGACTAGAAAAATAAGGGGACTATTTTGGGATAATCTGTCCAAGGGCTATGACATCCTTCTAGCTGAACAAGACTGGCCTCCAGAGTTTGTCAGGGAGTGCCCACATGGCGAAGAAATAATTATGCCTGCCTTCTCAAACCATATTCCAATTCATAAAAAATATACACTTGCAAGAAAGTGGGCAGTAGCTCAAGCCCCTGCCTTATATAAAAATCATGTGGGATGGGATGAGGACTCTCCTCCTCACAAAATCCAGTTAAAATCACAACCTACTGCACAGAGGCAGTACCCGATTAAGCAAGAAGCTAAAAAACAGGTAAAAGAAATCCTAGATCAACTTGAATATCAGGGGGTGATTGAAACCTGCACCTCACAAATGAACAACCCTTTGTTTCCTGTCTCCAAGCCAGACAATTCATATCGTCTTGTTTTGGACTACAGACACCTTAACTCATGTTGCAAAACATTTGCAGTACAAAACTCGCACAGTGCTGCACTAATGAATAACATAGTGCGCAAAAAATACAAAACAACCTTAGACATTTCTAATGGTTTCTTTTGTCAAAATATAGCACCAGAGAGCAGATATTTGACGGCGTTCTCAATAAATGGCACGCAAAAGAATTTCTGTCGTTTGCCCCAGGGGTTCAAGAACAGCCCAGGGTTATTCTCAGCGAGGGTAACAGAGTTACTACAAACCTATGATGACGAGGCATTATCTTATGTCGACGACATCTATCTAACAGACGATGACTTGGATACTCACTTGAAGAGAGTGAACACCATAATACTTGGGTTCGCAGCAGAGGGTTACAAATTTAACTTTAAAAAGTCAAGAATTGCCCATCTAACAGTCCTGTTTTTAGGATATGAACTATCAAGTGAAGGCAAAAGCCTGGCTGACAATTTCCTAGAGAAATGTGCTGTAATCCAAGCACCCAGAACACTAAAAAACCTACAATCAATTCTAGGCTTCCTGAATTTCGGAAGAACTTATATTATAAATTATGCAGAAAGGGTCAAACCCCTTTATGATCTAATAAAACCAGATTTTAAAAGAATCAATTGGACTCAATTCAATTCAATTCAAGAATCTTTATTCGGTGATTAAAAAACACCATAAAAGCACACTCAAATATACATAGTAAAAAATCATTAAACATTTCAAGATTCTTTGTACAGTAAATTTACAAAACATAATACAATAATATATCCATAATTCACACTTAAAAGTTAGGATAAAAACATTTCAATCTTCTCCTCTAGTAAGCCTTAAACGGAGTGCTACCTTGATAAAATTCATAATGCTACACAGTATTAATGGTTCCGTAGCTTTCTGTAAGAATACTAGTGCCTCCCTAACGTGGACCAGATTAGCTTTTTTCAAAAGGTTTACAAGGTATCTGCGTCTGGGCATTGAGTAAAAGGGACAGAGTAAAACAAAGTGAAGGGAGTCCTGCGGAGACCTATTGTCGCAGCCGCAGGACCCCTTCTGTTCTATTGATGTAGCAAATCCCGCTGGTGATGCCAGCATAAATGGGAGTAGGTTCAATCTGAAACGGCACATCAAGAACCTGTCCTGTGCATTATGCATGAGGTACAAGTATGGCTCCATACCTTCCACACTCTTCACTAGGTGATGGGCCCTCACTGTCTTTTTGCACCCTTCAGCCTCATCTCTGCGTAGGTTTTTCCGCTCTAGAAAAATTCTCCCTACCTGCAGTTTGTTCTGGGCTACAATAGTTGCAGGGTGAGTAAACAGGTTCCCAAAGCCTAGCTCCTCTAGGGTATTCTTCACATAAAGGAGCCAGGGGATGCGCATACACTTGTCCCTCTCTAGGCAGTCCGATAAAATTTCTCTACTTAGTGGACTCAAAAACACACAGAAATTTTGAGATCTTTACAAACAGACATGTTAATTAAAACAAAATTACAAACACGTGACAACACACGCAACCTTGTGATTCGAGTCATCCCAGGAAGATGCGGATTCACATACCTGACCTCTAATGAGGGAGAGAAGGTACCAATAGCATACAAATCACATTTGTACACAAAAGCTGAAAAAAGGTTCAGCATTAAGGAAAACATTGTTCATGCGGTTCAAACAGCTGTAGAAAAAGAAAAATACCAAGCAGACGGTAGACAGGTTACAGTCAGAACAGCAGAATCAGCTTTTGAGGCATTAACAACACCATGTAATTTACCGACAACTGCACTAAATCCAGAATGGATACAATGGGTAAATTCTGTTGCTACAGACAAAGTAAAATACTATTTTGACCCGGAAATGAAAGAATTAAAATATCTAGAATATGAGAAAGAATACCCTCTGCCAATCGACATTCTGCCTTTACGACAGTACGCCTGTGTAATACATACAGACGGGCATGCTCAACCCTCAGTTTGGGGAGAGCTGGCTTACAAGGCCACATGCGAAATTGTAAAAGAAGTGTGGCGCGGAGGTAAATTAAGACCTCTACTTACAAAAACACACTCAGTGGAAAATAATTCAGAACAACAAACTGAAATAATAGCGTTAAAAATGGCGCTAGATAATGCCGATCGCGAATTCCCGACACTTATTGTGTGCGATTCGTATTACTGCGTCAAATCATACAATAACGATTTACAGAAATGGATTCAAAACGGTTATAAAGATGACACAGGTGCAACAATAAAGCAAAAAGTGCTTTGGGAACAAGTAGTTCTTTTACAGAAAGAACTACCAAAAACTCACGTGATACATTCACTGAGTCATCAGCGTGATGGCGTTCACGTTGCAGGGAATTCATTGGCTGAGACAGCCACAGCGGTAGCAACTAAACCGGCTTCCGTAGCTACAAAAAAGCGTACAGTAAAACACATTGACGGTGAAACTGTGCTGGCGGTGAAAACGTCATCAAAAGGCGACTGCTCGGCGCTACCGATCAATTATCCACTCAATTATACATACATAATCGATGCAAACTCAGTCCCTTTTGCTCGAATCCCTGGAGTGGGGGATAGAGTGATTCCAAACACGGACAGGAGAGGCTTGTTAATAGCAGACGCACATATGGGTGAGGGTCTCAGACACCTTAAGCTAAAAGATTCTCTGGTAGAATTACAATCAGTGTACTGGTGGCCAGGCATGAGCCTGCATCATCACATTTTTGTAAAAAACTGCCCAGACTGCAATAGAGATCGCAGTGGCGAGCGGGGAGGACTATTGCCATGGCATTTCACTCCAGATGAACAATAACAATAAGAAAGCCCCCATCATGGAAAAAAAAAAAAAGCGTTATATTAACATAAAAAGACTAATTTTCACTTGTAATGTAGACCCCAGCGCTCGGCTGACGTCTGGACTGTTATAAAAGGATTTGCGAGTCTATAATGGCATATACGCTAGGAGCATGCTATGTTTTGACTAATGTATTCCTTTTAGCCTTCAAGCTTATGGGGAAGCATGGCCAAATGAGCATAGCATAGCGGGACTCTTCTCACTTCCTTCCTGAGGGATACGGGATGGTGTAAAGAAAAAACCAAGACATAAAGCAATCTATAACGGAAAAGGTATTAGGTTCGGGTGCTGGGTGGGTCAAACATCTAATAAGTGTCCAACGTAGTCTAAATAACCTGCCAAGGAATTCTCTGAAAGGGTTCAGTCCGTACGAACTATTGTTCGGGACTAGAATGATGATCCAAGATCTTGATAGTCAGACTTCAGTGGTTAAAGACAAAAGCTTTGATATCAAAGATCGTTTGGCTATTTTACAGGACTTAAATGAAACAAGAAAAGACCTGAGCAACATAAAACTGAAACAACAGCCAACAACCACTGAAGAGAAACCACCTGTCCCAGCAAGGCCTGTCTGGATTCCAAAAGTCGGGGATCTAGTCAGAGAGAAGATCGCGGTAAAGAAGGAATTTGGGCCTTCTTACAGAAAAGCAGTTCCTGTCTTGTCTGTCAACGGGACAAGATCAGTAGTACTACCGCCCCTTGCTGGTAAAAAGGAGAACCGAGTTGTATCCATCGACCTGGTTAAACCACAATCATGTGGCTGATAACAAACAGTAGGCCAAGTGGACTCCCAAGAAGTAGCAGAACACCAATGTTTGCTACGAATACAGAGGCTCAAACTGGAAGACTGATCACATTTGGAAAATCTACAGTGAATCAACAAGGACTATGCAACAAAGCAATGGAACTTGAACCTCTTAAAACCCAAATTAAAACTTTTCATCAAGAAACAACAACCTATGATGATGTAACTGCAGACTTTGCTAATGAAACAAAGCAAAATCCAAAAACAATTGGAACAATTGACAGAACAGCATCCGGCTACTTCATCAACTTCGATGATTCATCTGAAGACCTGAGTGAAGCAAAAAAACAGCCATCAACAAAAACTTTTAAAGACAAAGCTAAGGAACTTTTTCAACAGCTGAAAGAAACCTATCTGATCTCTCCATGGATTGAATTTTGGGTGGCCTTCGGTGCATTTATCCTCATTCTTTGGCTCATCTTAGTACTATATTTGGGACATTTCATTGAAGGGAAATATGCTAAAATGGACACAGCAAGCCAGAAAATCAACTTGGTCCTTAAACCACACACATCTTCACACATCGAGAAAAGAGAACTTTCTTCAGTAAACTTCACAGCCAATCCTATACCAGGCGGTGTAGCATGGGACAAAACTGATTATGAAATCTATGGTCCGGTTGAAATCCTGAAGTATCCACACCAATTCAAGATCTCATTGAGTGACTTTGTAAAACCAAGCTCATTTGCGGATGATTGGGACTTTGAAAGTATTAATGATATGATGTCTGATCTTGTGATGTCTGCTAAATTTACAGAACATGATTATTTGCAGGGTTCGTCTAATTATGATCAGATGTTCTGCTACAACCATTATGGTAACTATTGTCTACATAAATCTGCTCAACCTAGAAATGTTTTAAATTATAACCAATGGGAACATTGTGCTACTCCTCCAAAAGATAGCTCGAAAACATTTTATGATAAATATTCATACTTTTCAGGGTTTAACACAAGTAATGCAGAAACATTTTATTTCAAATTGTCAAATAAGACAGGTATGAAGACCATGCTTACAAACACAAAATTGATATATTCCGATTCATTCTTTGAACAAATGAATACATTTGGGTTTGATTTCTGGAACAATAATATTGAAACAAAAACTGTTTGGGGTACAAGAGATTGGCAAGTACAAGGTATAGAATCATTGTTTAGAGCCTGCATGATCCCAGAACAAATTATATTTTTGAAGGACACTATTCAACAAACTACCTGTCTTGGCTTAGCCAAAATCAAAGATTTGAACAAACCGTCTATTCCAAAGTGAACAGTAATAGCTCTATAGTTGTTGAGATAGACGTAAACCATATATTAAACCAAAACAGAACACATCCTGAATGGAAAAAATGGTTGATCTGGCCCACAGATACAAATAACTGTCAAGACAGATTCCTGAACAAAGAACAGGGGTTCACATTGACTAGGCCAGACCCTAGATATTCCCAAAGACAACATCCAGGGATAGTAACCACCTACAGCGTGGGCAAGCTCTGCCTTCAATGGCTACAAACGTCCACACTGGCTGAAATTAAGCAACACCTAACTTTACTTACAGAAGGTGCTGACTTGCGTGATTTCATATTGGGACCACGCAAACAGCGTCAAAAACGTTTCATAGCGGCCTCTATATATGCAGCTTATAACGAAGTCTGGAAAGTAACTCAAATTGAGACAGCAGAAAAAATATGGGAAATTGACCGTATTAATTTGGAAAAATCACTTTCTGTGGTGGACAATGGGTTAATGACTCTGTCCTCCAGAATATATTCTCTGGACAGCATTGTGTCTTCAGCAATCGATATAATATTGCAAGACTTACTGATGTTACAACACGGTCAGTCCCAATTGCGTTCTATTGTACAGCTTGGCTGGACGTTACAAAATTTGCGTTCTGGCTATGTGCCTTGGCGTTTAATCAACACAACGTCATTATTTAATATCTTTAACCTCACTGATAAACAAATCAGTTTGGCACAGAAGGGTGCTGACTATACAATTCTGAGCATTGAAAAACTTGAGAGATTACCATTGACAATGTCAGAACGACCTGTCATTGAATGGATAATACATGGAATAATAAATATTCCGATAACTACTTTCCAGTTTCAATTCTGCCAAAAATATATACAGGCAGGCCAGTATGAAAGGTTGGGTAAAGGATACATTAAGTCAATATGGAACTTGCCCTATACACACGAATGTGTCAGCAATAAAGGCCAGAAAGTGTTTCTCAGTGGCGATAATTGTGCAAGATCACTGAGCGGTACACTTCTGTGTCAGGGTATTAGTTTGCACGGAGCCTGTGAAGGGACTTCAAATAACCTTTCATGTTACCAGCTAGGCACACCTGCAACACGAATAGAACCATTCTTTAGGAGACTCTCGAACGGGAGTTACATTCTAATAGTAGATCGCAGATGTTGTAGTTTGCTGCCCGGAAAACCTTATCTCATAACTGTGACTAGGAAGGTCATGTGCTGTGAACATGTATTGTTCCCCAGCGAGTCTGCAGACAGGGAGGCAAGGTTATGGCCCGATTTGAAAATTGCTTCTATTCGAATAGATACTTTAAGCAGAATGAAGACTGTGCTCCTACAGACGCCGACCAGGCTCACGTCATCAAAAGAAACGTATGATCTCCAAGTTGCAAGGACAACAGAAGAGATTCATTCATTATTATCAACTAATTCCCCCATACATTTCGCAGAAATACTGAACGAAATCTTAAATATTTCTGATACCACTGGTATCTCCAGTGTATTTAAAGCAGTGTTTTCGGGTGCTTTAACTCCATTCAAAGCCATCCTGGGTATTTTTCCAGACTTTGTCCATTCCATTTTTGGCGGACTTCCTCTCCTTTTAGGACTAGTAGCGGGTATTCTATTTTTGATCCTGTTATTTCGCTATGGCAAACCATGTCACAGACAAAACACCTGCGACAAGGGAAGAAATGATCCTAGCCATTGGCTACCGGGACCGGGTAACTAAAATCCTTGGACTATCCCGGCTCAGAGACCTGAACATGACTTGGTTTCTTTCATTTAGACCAATGTGGCAAAGTTGTGTTATGCCTGTATTAAGGTGCTTGCTATGCGGCGAAGAATGCGTGTTGGACACCTGTCTGGCACTACAATCGGATGTGCCAATGGACGCAGATACCTTGTTGGGTCCGGTAACGGCTCATGCATTGTGCTGTCCCCAGCGGCTACCAATCCTGATGACGGCATTCGTGGAGTCTTCACCACTACGATTGAGGGGTAGTGAAGTACAAGATGAAAGCAGCATCGATCAGGTACGACCTTCAGTCAGCTATGCTGATCCAAACATCATTGGAGGCAATCATGCTCAGGCTCATGAATGCATGGTAACAACCTTTTCCGAATTAGTGGAACTTACGCAAGAAGCTATTTACAGTTTTTTCAACAGTCTAAATGATATGATGTTTTCACCAGAGCAGCAGGAATAACTTTGAGCAAACTAGCACTTGGAGTTCCCTACATGCTGAATTTGGCCTTCAACTTTTTGAAGAAAAGCGATATGAAAAAATGTTTCTCATAATTTTTTTTCAGACTGCAAGAACTTTTTCCCCAAATTCCACAATATTTACGATTTTTGGGACACTTATCTTCTGCTTAAAGTAGACGTTATTCTTAGAGAACTAAATTTCTATTTTTAGGTAGTCACAAGACATTCGCTATGCTAGCACTGTTATACATAAATTTATGATTGTGATGAGATGGTCTCGCACTTTTTTTTCTGTATTAAGAGCCATTTCATGTGTGGTTTTCGCATTTAGATTATGCTGACTTTTTAACATATGAGTAGCATTATTAGACTGCTTGTGCTTATAGTATACGTGACAGTACATGTGATTGTGTTTCGTATATTTTATAAAATCCAATTTTCGGAATGCATATAAATGTATTTTGGGGTGGTACGGTATACACAAACGCTACTGATATTCACTATGCCTAGATTTGTAAATATGGACATAGTCTACGTGGAGTGGGTGTGATGTATTCCTATAGGTACTGTATCGATTCCCCTATTCCTGACCCTGGTTTGGTTAATAATTAACTAGCAGCCATCCAACGGTGCAAAAACCGTTATCTGATTAAGCCACACCACGGCACAGAAGCGCGTTATCTGATTAGGTCATAACGCATGCCATCTAATTAGACAAGCGATATTCCTCCAGCCCCTGATAAGGCATACGGAGTTCTCAAAACAAATCAAACCTACAGCGACCTGGGAAATTCCCATAGCCATTGTTTTGATTTCACTGAGAACTTCAGCAAAAGAATGTGCGAACGAGCCCGTTCATATGACATCCTTATTGACGTATATATGTCCATCCTTACGTCAATCTCGGCACCTTTCAGGTATAAATATTACCGACATTGCCTTAAGCAAACACATGCGGTGGTGACGAGATCGGAGCAGCGAGACATGCTGAGGAGCCCAGCAGAGAGCGAAGCCCACAGACGCTGCCCCGCCTTCCTGACGCGCTGAGAACGAGACGCTGCCTTTCTCCTGCCGAGAAATCCAGCTCCGGCGCTTCCAAGCAGCCCTCGCAGGCAGCTGGAATATCAAGACCTGGGATAAGAGATACCAGCCCTCCATCATTCTAGATCTCAGGTACAGAACTGAATAACCCCTTGCAGAGAATTCTCGAATCAGTCCCTTGGCAAAACAAACTTAACTTAAACTGCTACTTATCTACTCCCGCCCACGTATTAGGCTTAGGTCAGGTACACTGGGGTAGGCGTGGTTAGAAGCACCAGTTGAGTATGATTAGTCAAATGTATATATGTATGTATCTATTTTATCCATTTTAAAGTATCATATGGCTCAGAAACCATATCAATGCTTTTACAGTATTATTTTATAATTCTGTCTCTACTGTATGCACTTTACTTAACTACAAGTATTGCAATAATAGCGATTCATTTCTCTTGTATGAGAAAAGAGACTGATCAATAAATAACATCTTTTATTTAACCACGCCCATCTCTTATTTCTCTACAAACTGGTGAAACTAAGAATGCACGTACTGACTGAGTAAAATAAGTTGTCTATTGTTTTCACACGACTCTAGAGATACACTCTTGATTAGGGGAGAGCAAAGTTGTCATGTTCTATGGTTGTCAGAAACTAAATCCCTTCTTGTCTATCCAGGCAGGTTAAAATCCTCCTTGCCTATTCGAGAAAGTTTCTAGTGAACTCTGAGCTAGCTGGCAAACACAAAACTTTAAGTCTAATATCGTCGGTAGAAGACCTAGTTAACCTCTGCCCTAGGTCTATACTATTGAAGATATTATTCCAATGCGCAGAGCCTATTGGGATAATAGGAACTACACTACAATCCAGCTGTGAACCATCAATATAATTGACATATTGTATAAACGGTGTACTGTATGTGAATGTACTTCCGGTCCTGAAAGGAAGCTTCTCCCCTCTGAAACAGGTCACATGTCAAGACCCACAGGCAGGTCTTGTTCTAATTCCTCCTCAGATCCTGACCCTACCTCCTAATTTTCTGTGTGGGTATCGAGGTCCTCTTCCCATGCTCTCAAAGCTATTTGGAGCTCTGCTTTCCTTTTTTTAACTACACATTTGATTAAGTTTTAGAATCCACCATGTAAAAGACATTTACATCTGCACAACACAGTCAAGTTACAAGTGACCGGATAGCAATTCAGATACCAAAACTACAGTAAGCCCCCCCCCACCTCCCTGGAACTCTGCTTTCATAGCACTTCCTTTGGTAAACAGCCTCTTCTCCTGGCAAAATCCCTTATGCTGGGCCACACTGTAGCTCTCTGGCTTGACCAGCTCAAACTCCATCTTGGCAGCTGAGGTCACAGACACAACAGTAGAAAAATGGGATATGGGAAAACGTTGGAAAAATACAAAAATTTCAATCAGAGTAAATCTACTCAAATCGGTATAGATATGGAGTAGTAGTGTACACCAAGTCCCTGTATGACACTGCACAAATATAAGTCCTATCTTCACCATTGACCACTGATCCTGGAAATTGGGTTTCTAATTGGCAGAGGTATGCATCCTGTCCAAGCAGGAACCATGGTCCTAGTCAGGGTAAGTCACAACAAACCCTAAATTATCCTGTGCTCACCCTCGGGTAGCTTGGTAGAGAGAAGGAAGTTTTAACTTAAGAGGCAATGTGTAAAGTATATGTGCAACACTTCAAAAAGTGATACAGGGGCAACACCACAAAAAAACACCACACCTGTTTAGAAAAATAGTTTGATTATCTAAATATAACAAGATCAAAACAACACAAATTCAATAATCATAAGTCAAGATATACATTTTTAAAGATTAAAAGAGAAAAATGGTGTTTAGAAGCAATAGCATCTAGAGGGTTATCTGGTCGCACTGGACAAAGGCAAAGTCAAGAGTTCAGGCCAACCGCAATGGGGCGAATACAGAAGCCACGCAAGGCCAGATGAACAACAGTACCTTGATCCTGGTTACAAATCGCGAGATGCAGGGGGCAGTAGAGCGATGCGGTGTGTCAATCTGTATCTAAAGGTGATGTATCAATTTTCTCCATGCAATGATGGCGATGGGCTGGTTCCAAGATGCGTTGGTCCCGAAGCCGATGCACCAGGTTTCTCTGCACAGTAAAGGGGATGCTTCGATAGTCTCTCTCTGCAGTGGCGCCGATGGCGATGTGCTGGTTCCAAGTACGATTCGCCAGTTCAGTTCGCACAACAGCGGCGATGCGTTGATTGCGCTCAAGCAGCAGGGGATGTGTCGGTTCCACTGCAGCAAGTACCTGAATGGACCAGGCACAGGAGTAAGGTGTAAAACTGTGATATCCCTGAGACTTAAAACAGGAGGCAAGCCAGCAAGCCCTTGGGGATCACTCTAGTTCCAAGCGAGATATTCCAGTTCTTTCCCAGCTGGGCAGTGGGTAGCAGGCAGCAGGGCAGAAAGGTAGAAAAGTAGTTCTTCCAGATCAGCAGAGGGGCAGTCCTTGTAGCAGCTCAACAGTTCTTCCTGGCAGAGTTCTTCACAGATCCAGTAGTGTCTCATTTAGTAGGATCAGAGACCCAGTTGTGCCCTTGAAATGGGGGTGACTTCAAAGAGGGGCTTTAAAGTGCACAGATGTCCTCCCTCCCAGCTCTGGCTCCAGACCTACTCAAGGGGGAATGCAGCCCTTTGTGTGAGAACAGAACACAGCCTATTCAGGTGTAAATGTCAGCTCCTCCCTCCCATCCTGCTAAGGACTGACCAATCAGGATGTGGATGGCCACTCAGTCACACCTAAGCTACTTTTGTGTGTGGCTGTCTAAAGGAAATGTGCAAAGTCCAGCTGTCACCCACCCCAGCTGTGTATTGGAGACAGGCTGCAAGCACACAGGGCTAAGAGGAGAAATATGCCATCTTTCTAAACAATACAAAATAAGTCCGTAAACTTCGTGACCACAACGGAGAACTACAATCTTTCCTTTCAGGTAGTGGATTGGATTATCTGATATATATATATATATATATATATCCAACCAAAAAGTTCCTTGTTATGGAGGACGCCTCACCACTGGTGAATATTCGCCATATCTGTTTTATTGCAGGTAGCAGCAGCGTGAGTGCAACCATGCCCACAAGGTACAAACTCCAGACCCAACGCGTTTCGTGGTTACTTCATCAGGGGCTAAGGAGAAGGCAGCAACAGCAGGGCAATTTCGGCGGCATCATAAATGTTCACAAACACCCCGCCTCAGTGGGCGTGGCCTGGAATCAGGCCTGCTGGTATTTGTAGTGTCACCATTAATCTCAATTGAGCTGCCTGCTACTTACTGACCCAAATTAATCTTGATTGTCATCACAGTGGATCGTGGTATCAGGTCACAGTTTGTGGCTCCCGCTTGTATTCCTCAAAAAACGGCACCAGTGTCTTACGCAAACCCGCCGGTTGACGAGCTTGCAGAAATGCTGTGAACAGCATCGGAGCGTCTTCCGCGACTCAGGATAGCCGCTACACATCCAACCAAAAAGTTCCTTGTTATGGAGGACGCCTCACCACTGGTGAATATTCGCCATATCTGTTTTATTGCAGGAAGCAGCAGCGTGAGTGCAACCATGCCCACAAGGTACAAACTCCAGACCCAACGCGTTTCGTGGTTATTTCATCAGGGGCTAAGGAGAAGGCAGCAACAGCAGGGCAATTTCTGCGGCATCATAAATGTTCCAAACACCCCGCCTCAGTGGGCGTGGCCTGGAATCAGGCCTGCTGGTATTTGTAGTGTCACCATTAATCTCAAGTGAGCTGCCTGCTACTTACTGACCAAATTAAACTTAATTGTCATCACAGTGGATCGTGGTATCCGGTCACAGTTCGTGGCTCCCGCTTGTATTCCTCAAAAAACGGCACCAGTGTCTTACGCAAACCCGCCGGTTGACGAGCTTGCAGAAATGCTGTGAACAGCATCGGAGCGTCTTCCGCGACTCAGGATAGCCGCTACACATCCAACCAAAAAGTTCCTTGTTATGGAGGACGCCTCACCACTGGTGAATATTCGCCATATCTGTTTTATTGCAGGAAGCAGCAGCGTGAGTGCAACCATGCCCACAAGGTACAAACTCCAGACCCAACGCGTTTCGTGGTTACTTCATCAGGGGCTAAGGAGAAGGCAGCAACAGCAGGGCAATTTCGGCGGCATCATAAATGTTCACAAACACCCCGCCTCAGTGGGCGTGGCCTGGAATATATATATATATTTTTTTTACATGCCTGCATATATACAGTCTTAGCAAGATGCTGGAACTTTTCATTCAGTTCACTGTCCTGATATTGCTAATCCCTTACATCTGCTTCTGTCTATTGCTCATTGTAGCACAAATATTTTATACAATAATCACTTTGGTTCAATAAATATTGAAAACGCCCCACAGTGTATTCCTTGTATATTTCTCTGAGAGAAAGAGAGCATGAGTGACTGAGCAAAAGGGGTCTAGGTCTGTTACCACGATCTCTGGGAGAGCTCAGGCTTGGCATGTGTTGTGGTTCCCTAAACCAGTTGCAACCCATCTAGGTTTAGAAGTGCATATGGTGGTACTGTGGGCTAGCTGGTCTTTAGGACAACATATCCTGCGCAGGTCAGTCTGGCACCATTCCTCGGTTTATGTTGCCCAACAAAGCACAGTTCCGACTGGGAAGTGGGGAACTACACAACAGCATATGAGATGTGATTTCTGGAAGCGAATGGTAAAGCCCAAGTCACGCAGGAGGATCATTTGTATTTGTATTTGTATGGGATATTTCTAAAGCGCTAACTGTCGCTCCGAAAGGAGCATCCTGGCGCTGGACAAGTGTACAAACCAAATATCAAGATCTAAATAGCAGCCATTACAAAGCCATCTGGCAGACTGAAAATCCACATTTTTAAATGCTTCCTGAAGGCAGTTTCCTGTACAAGGTGTCTGAGGCTGAGGGGCATAGCATTCCAGGCTTTAGAGGCCAGGACTGTAAGGGTATTTCCTCCTTTGGTTTTAAGCTTAAATCTTGGAATATTAGTTAAATTACCACCAGACGACCTCAGACATCTCGGGGGATCATAGCGAGTGAAACGTTTCGTGAGGTATCTCGGGCCTGTCTTATTGAGGGATCTAAAAGCAGTTAGTAAGATCTTAAACAGAATCCTTTCATGAAGGGGTAACCAATGAAGGGTCTGAAGAGCAGCAGAGGCAGAAGATCTTCTAGACGATTTAATGACTAATCTTGCTGCCGCATGTTGCACGGTCTGTAATTTTTTTAGCGTAGCTTTTTTGACTCCAGCCATCAGCCCGTTACAGTAATCTAGTCGTGATAATATCAAGGCTACTGCAACTGACTTTCTAGAGTCCGTAAGCAAGAAGTCAAAAAACTTCTTAAGGGATTTAATGAGACTAAAACAGCTTCCTGCGGTATTCCTGACATGTTGGTCGAATGAAAGAAAGGAGTCAAATAGGACTCCTAAATTTCTAGCAGTTTCAACTGAGTGAGGCGGAGCAGGTGACTCTTCAGGCCACCAGTCCTTTGGGCAGAAGAAAACCTCCTTGCCCAAAGGTAAAATCTCAGTTTTGTTGGCATTACATCTTAAATGATTATTTGCCATCCAGCGGAATACATCCGTCAAACAGATCTTAAAATGTTGTTCCGCATTGGTGGAGTTTTTATCCAGAGAGACCACAAGTTGGGTGTCATCGGCATATGATGTTACTATTATGCCGTATGACTATCAATGCAAGAAGAGGAACCATATAAATATTAAATAGTAATGGGCTCAAAATCGACCCCTGCGGGACCCCAGATGAGACCTTTTTTTCGTTAGAAAGAAAAGGGCCCAAGGAGACCGTTTGGGTTCTATTGGTCAAAAAGGAAACCATCCATGCCAGATCAACATCTGATATACCTATATCTATCAGTCTACCAATCAGGATTTCATGAGAGATGGTATCAAATGCTGCCGTGAGGTCTAGCAAAATCAAGACAACCTTTCTCCCATCGTCCTGCAGGAATTTAATAGAATCAGTGAGCTCAATGAGCGCAGTTTCTGTAGAGTGTCTAGGTCAGAAGCCTGACTGTTGGGGGTGTAAATGTTATTGGTATCTACAAAGTCCTTTAATTCCTGATACACTATCTGCTCTGTTAATTTCCGTAAGACTGGGAGAAGTGATATTGGGCGAAGATTTGACAAATCGGTGGGGGGTTTATTGCATTTCTTCATTAGTGGTTTGACAATTGCCTTTTTCCATTCCAGTGGTACCACTCCTGAGTTTAATGATGCGTTTACAATAGCATTAATAGAAGGGTTAACTGTATCAATTAATTGATGGAGAATCTGAGGAGGGCACGAATCAGAGGGTGCTCCTGACTTACAGGCCAAGATGAATTCCCTAGTTTGAATAAGGGAGGCTGGTTGAAAAGCACTCAAGATATGAGTAGAATTGTCCCCCCTCCCTGCATGACTAAAGGGAGGCGGTGAGGAGAGGTCAGGAAAATCCCTCTGAATGAGCACGATCTTCTCCTCAAAAAAATCCGCAATTTGATTGCAGAATTCTTCCGAAGGGGGAATTTTCGGCTGGAGAGCTTTGGAATGCGTAAAAGATTTAACTATAGAGAAAACCCTTTTCTGCTTTTGCTGAGCCTTGTTAATGGCTTTAATGTAGTAATCTCTTTTAGCCAATTTGATGTTGGCAAGATAAGATTTTCTTTGTTGAACATAGGCCATTTTGGCTGAGTAGTCATAGGATTTCCTCCATTTACGTTCCATTTGTCTACATAGTAGGTGAATTTCTGCCAACAAATGTGAAAACCAAGGGGCATTCGGTTTTGATCTTGTACCCTTATATTGGCCTTCTTTAGGCGGGGCACATTCTATGATAATTTTATGCATCCAGGAGTTAAAACGTCTGGAATCTTGGGTCGCATCTCCCGACAGACTGGCAGCTAGCAACTGTCGCGGAGAATTCTCCTTTATAGTTTCAGCCACCTTCTTCCAATTAATATCAGTAGTTAACTGTTGATTGACCCTGGGTGTTTTAGTCTGACGTGAGAGGCAGATATTAAACGGAATCAGACTATGGTCTGTCCAGATTTGAGGAACAGGGCTAAGAGTGGATAATGCCGGGAGATTGGAACAAACGCCGTCCAATGTATGACCTGCAGAATGGGTAGGAAGGTCAACTAATTGATGCAAACCGAAAATATCCAAGGTCTGATAAAAGTTGGTAAATTGCGCATCATTTTTGGATTCCAACTGGAGATTGAAATCCCCCATGAGCGTAAAGTGAGGGTAACGCAACAGGAGCTGTCCTAGACATTCTCCTATTGAATCAAGAAATGGAGTGGCGTTACCTGGAGGACGATAAATCAAACCTCCTGAGAATGAAGCAGAAGCATTCAGCGTAATCGAGAAGCCTATTGCCTCTGCCCCTTTTAAAGGACCTAAATTAGATGTGTGGCATTTAAGGGTACTTCTGATTATTAGGGCGACCCCTCCCCCTCTGCCGTTCTGTCTATCCTGCCTAAAGATGGTAAAGCCCGCTGGAAGGGCAATTGCGAGATCAGGATTGCTGGAGTCATTCAGACAGGTCTCCGTCACAAAAAGGTAGTCCAGGTCACACTCAAGGATCAAATCCCTGATGTCCTGACTATGACAGCCTATAGACCGGGCGTTAATCAATCCACCCTTAAATTTAGAAGAGCCTGCCTTCATAGGGACTACACATGGCAAAGACTCTGAAAGCCATGGGGTGGTCCATTTACAGGATATACACTGAAGGGGCCCCAGATGAACTCCAAAGAAGGGCAGTTGGAGCATGAGTTAGAGTCCCTATACATTGCTAGATCTGTCCCATTGTACATATGAGTAGGTGGAATAGGAGTGGGATTGGGTTGGATCTGTTCAGAATATCCTGCGCCTGTCGCGGACTTGGCGCAGACGGGCTTTCCTTTGGCGCGCCCGCTGCGCCCGTCCACTGCGCTTCCGGGGCCGGGTGTTCATTTTATAGCAATGAAGGAAGGCGGGGTGATCGAGAAACTAGAGCCTTGTCCTGGAATCCACCAAAGATGGCGGTACCTTCTGTGGGAGCGCGTCAGCGTCGGATCTTCCTGGTGGAGATCGAGGATCACAGTGCCACAAAAGCGAAGTGAATTTAAAATTACATAAGGTAAATCAGATTCTTAAATAAAACGACACCAATTTTAATTCTGTCACAGTTTTTTAAAAACGTTAATTAGCAGCCTAGAACCCCCGGCTCACGCCTCAGGGGAAGGAAAATACACATGCACTAAGCGCACGAGAATGAGCTCAGTTTAAGTACTCAGAGGGCGGGGGGAGCGAGCAACTAGAGGGCTGCCCTGGAATCCAGCAAAGATGGCAGTACCATCTGTGGGAGCATGTCAGCGTCGGATCTTCCTGGTGGAGATCGAGGATCACAGTGCCACAAAAGCGAAGTGAATTTAAAATTACATAAGGTAAATCAGATTCTTAAATAAAACTACACCAATTTTAATTCTGTCACAGTTTTTTAAAAACGTTATTTAGCAGCCTAGAACCCCCGGCTCACGCCTCAGGGGAAGGAAAATACACACGCATCATGGTGTGCTGAAGATGTTCTGAGCCTGGAGCAGGAGACCAGTCAGTTATCCAAGCATGAAAATACCTCAGCTTCTGAGGGAAGCATTCACCAGGGCCAACACTTGGATGAACACTATGGTTCCAGACCAAAATACAAAGCCGTCAACTAAAAGAGGTAGATCTCCAGATGAATAAGTAGCAGCACCGGTTGGTGGAAAGAATTGGCAGATCGAAGCAGGCATCAAGTATATCTAGGAACACAAACCATTCTCCTGCATTGGAGGCCAACAGAAACTGGCTCAAGGATAGCATGTTGAACAAGTTCTGCTGAAGGAATAGATATAGGAGATGAATATTAAAATCCGATGCCTCTCTTCTGCACAGGCACCAGCAGTATGGCTCTTTTGTTCAGCAGAGTGAGACTCCGTCTCCAAGTTTGAGGCAAGTGTCAGAGACCACATTCTTGAGGAAGGTGGGCATTATTGATAGAGAGAAAGGATGGGAATGGCATAGCCCTTGTGGATATGATGAAGCACAGAGCAATTTGAAGTAATCATCTACTAACGGGGAGATCCTCCTATGTACCATAAGCTTGTGGCGAAAGACTGAGGAGTTTGAGAGATCCGAAAGTGTCAGTAACAGTTAAGGTGGAGGAGCCTGAGGAGCTGCGGTTCAACCTCTGCTCCAAAAGGAGCAATCTAGCTACGAGGATGTCTGGACCAGCTGGGAAGATTGCCATTGTCATGAAAGTTGCTGTAAGAAAATAACCCTATGTATGGTGACCCTAATTTGTTTCTGGACTGATGCTGCTGGTTTTATGACTACACAGTGGGAAACTGCTAAACAGGCCTCAGTGCAAGAAAAGTGTCAACATTGGTTAAACTCCTGATTGACATTTTTAACTTACCTACAAGTCCCTAATATATGGTACAAAAGTGTACTTAGGGCCTGTAAGTTAACTCTCACTAGTGGACCGCTGCACATATTGTGCCTCCACTAAAGTGACAATGCAACACATGTCTCCAGGCCTGACCCTGGAGCATGGGTGTGCAGTTCTAAAACTGTCAATTCAACATGGCATAATAAAACTCTTGCTTGGCCTAAACCTTCATTTATTTTTATGACTTACAAGTCACCCCTAAGGTAGGCCCCAAATGCCCTCTGGGCAGGGTGCATGGTATTTCAAAAGAAGGGCAAGAATATTTTCAGTTTAATATGAGCTGGTAATGAAGGACCTCCAAAGTCGTTTTTCACTGTGGCAAGGCTGACTCTCCCATACGAAGCACCGGGTTACATTATAACACCTTAAAATGCTTAACTTCAGGTTGGGAGTAGCTAGGAACATGATAAAAAGAGTTAATAAATAAATGCATTAATTAGTTAATAAAATATAATTCATAGTAATTCAAAAATCTGGTAAAGTCAGATTTTATTTTAATATTTTCAAACTAACACTTTTAGAAAGTTGTCATTTTCCTTCCTAAGCCAAATGTATCTTTCCACAATTGATCAGTCACCAATCTGTTGATGGCTCTCCTGTTGTGAGATGTGGATTTCTCCCATATAGTGGAAAAGGCATAGGGTGTGGGGCTAATGTTTTTCCACCATTATCAGAATGGTCACGGGCAGATGTCACTCATAACTAGGTATGCCTCCCTTTTATTTCATAACCACCTTGTCTCCAAACCCAGTGGAAGGAGAATCCACTCCAGAATCGGTTTGGGGTGACCACAAGGGAGTGTTAGCCCATTATCATAGTTAAGTCGCTGGGTGGGCACAGGGAGCTCTACCGAGGGGAGCCAGGGTAAAAGGTTCTGCCACATTGGTTTTAGGGAGAGTGGGGCACTGTGGGAAGTCTGAAGGAGACTATGACTAGGACCTACAATGGCTTCTTATCCGACCCATGCTACATTGTGGTTGGCCTTAAACTATACCAGTGTCCCAGTCTAGTGCGACCAATTGCCTGCAGTTCGCGCTTTGCACTTTTTGGTACTAAAATGTAATTCGAACTTTAAAAATTCACATCTCAGGTTTTTCCAATTGAAGTTTTGTCATTTTGTTGTTATTTTGTTCTTTAAAATATTCTCTATTGTTATGATCTGATTTGATTTTGTATAGCGCTCCAATGCGCTGAGGCGTCTTGGCGCTGTTGCTGTCTTGTGTTCAGTACTGAGAGGGAAGATTGATTTGCTGCTATTACTGACGTGTAAATAGCCAGGTCTTTATTGATTTCCGAATGGCTAGGAATTCAGAGCATTTCCTTATAGCAATCAGTAGGCAGTTCCATTGTGTAACAGCTCTGAGTAGAAAGCTCCTGACACCCATGGTAGCACACTTCGCTCTTGGAGGGGTTAGTAGCATCGCGTCTGAGGATCTGAGACTTCTGCCAGGGGAGTACCAGGCAAATTTCAAGCAAAAATAGCTTGGTCCTGTATTGCGCAGTGCCTTGAAGGTAATGCATCAATTCCAGTCGTTCGGCTTTAGTTAGCCAATGCAAATTGACCAAAGCTTATGGTTAGGGATTCAGGTAAGGAGTCAAGCAGCAGCGTTTGGCAGCATTTGGAGTTTTTTTTAAAGACTTTTTCCGGATGCCAATAAAAATGGCATCAGAGAGGTGACAACTGTTTTTTGAAGTTCACAGGAATGTATGGACAGATCTTCTTTATTAATTTCAGTGTATAAAACATGGAAGATCACCATGGCGATTCCGGAAGGTTTCAGCATCATGTGTGCAAATCGGCACAGTGGAAAAAGAGGAGGAGGAGTGGCAATTGTCTATAAAGACAAGTGGACAATTAACTCTCCCCATTTTAATCCCATCGATAGCATTGAGGGGCTTCCTTTTTGTATCAACCTCTCGGCGTCTGTCTCATTTGCAGGCCTGCTGCTGTACCGACCGCCTAATTCCAGCCCTATTCATCTCCTGGCCTTGTTAGATTACATCACTCTAGCTACCACCCGCTATGCTAATTTCACTGTTCTGGGAGACTGTAATCTCCATGTAGGCGATCCCTCTTGCTCTATGAGCTCGAATTTGCTATCAACACTCTCTGCTTGTGACTTGCCCCAGCTAGTGGCCCATCCTACCCACAGAGCTGGACATATTCTGGACCTAATTTGTTCCAATCTCTCGGGCATGAAAATTGATGATCCAATCCCTGTCACATGGTCAGACCATTTTTTAATACCATTCTCGGCCTCTATCTCTCGCTACGACCGACCTTCTTCCACCCCTAGGGATTTTGGGAGAAATTGGAGCAAAATTACATCTTTGACCCTTGAAGATCATCTTAAAGATAGTTACCCTGACTTGGGCGGGGATTTGGATTCACGTATTGTTAATTTCAATGAATGGATCAGCAAGGCTATCAATTCTCTGGCACCCCTTAGGCGATAAAAACTTTTAGATCCGCCCCAGCGGCCCCATGGTTCTCGGATGAACTACGCCAATCTAAGTTTGCCTGCAAAGTACTGGAGAGACGCTGGAGATTGGACTACTCTAACAACAGCAAAATTAATTATCGTAAAGCCCTAAAGGAATACCGGAAACAGATTATAAAACACAAAAGAGATTTCCTAGCTGAAAAGATTGACAAAGCTAGTAATGCTCCCAAGGAAATCTTTTCAATTGTTAGATCATTCACTGACCCCCAAGCTCTGATCCGCAAGCAGCCAGTCTCCCAGGAACTCTGTTTTAAACTATCAGAGTTCTTTGAGGACAAGATTGCACGGATTCAGGCTTCTTTTCCGATCAGAGATAATACGGACCTTCTTGTGGCTCGGACAGTGCCATATTCTGCTGGTCCTGCTCTAACTGAATTTGCCGAAATCTCTACTGAGCTTTCCCTTCAAGAGCTACTCAGATGTAGATCAGGCTCCCCTGGGGACCCATGGCCTGCTAAATATTATAAAGTGCTAGCCTCTTTTTTAAATCCCTTCCTTAACTCTATTTGGAACTCCTCCTTAAGTTCAGGGATCTATCCAGAGGCATGGAAACATGCGTTCTTGATCCCTATTTTGAAAAAGGCCACTGCGGACCCGGAGGATACAGCTAACTATAGACCGATATCTCTTCTTCCAGCCCCTGCCAAAATTCTAGAACCGCTTGCTCACCAGCAACTTGCCAGTTATATTGGGAGGAATGGCCTCTTCCATGATTCCCAACATGGTTTTCGCAGGGGCTGCAGCACGGAATCGGCACTCATTGAGATGGCCGACTCTGTGCGATGGACCTTAGATCAGGGATCGAGGGCGGTGTTGGTGCTGCTGGATTTATCAGCAGAATTCGACACCGTCTCTCACCCCTTACTGCTTAATAGATTGCAGGACATTGGCATTCAAGGCAAGGTCCTTGATTGGATCAGCTCGTTTTTGTCCAACCGCACACAACAGGTTCACACCCCTCCTTTTACTTCAACACCTAGACCATTGAAATGGGGTGTCCCCCAGGGCTCTTCTCTTAGCCCACTATTATTTAATGTGTATTTTTCACCATTGGGAGAGCTGATCTCCCGCTCAGGAATAAAAACAACGTCCTATGCGGACGATATCCAGCTGCTTTTTACGTTTAAGGATCCATCCCCTAGTGCTTTGGATCCACTCAAAACATGTCTGAGAGATATCGCCAGTTGGATGGACCTTAACTCCTTGAGACTTAACGCTGGGAAAACAGAGGTGCTCTTTTTTAATCAGCCATCTCCTCTCAGCTCGAACCTGTGGTGGCCGGAAGATCTGAGCCCAGCCCCGACCCCAAAGGACTCTGTGAGAAACTGTGGAGTTCGTTGGGATAACAAATTATCTTTTGACAGTCAGGTTCAAACTGTCTCAGCGGCCTGTTTTTCCAAGATAAGGATCTTAAAAAAACTAATCAACTATCTACCCTGTGCTAACAGAAAAACCATTGTTCATGCCCTCATCATCTCCCATCTCGATTATGCTAATGAACTGTATCTGGGTCTCAATAAAGGTCTCTGACAGAAACTCCAAAGGGTCCAAAATGCTGCTGCACGCTTAATCAGTGGCCTTACCCGCAGACAGCATATTTCCCCATACTTAAGGGAACTACACTGGCTCCCTATGGGCAAACGAATTGAGTTTAAGGCAATGATACTTGCCTTCTGATCCACTAAGGGCCTCGGTTCGGCTCACCTTCAATCTACCTTGCGACCCTACAGCAATCTGAGAACCCTTCGCTCCAACACCAAACTTTTGCTGGCCACCCCAAGATACAGGAAAGCCCGAGCGGGTGGAAAGACCTTTGAGCTCGGAGCTGCTCAAAGATGGAATAAATTGCCTCTGGATCTTCAAAGGAGCAATTCGGAACGAGAATTCCGCAGATCTTTGAAAACCTTCCTGTTTCGCCTGTAATTTCTAGCCTTCGAGACGGTTATCATTCAATCAGCGCCGGGACACCCCGTTGGGGTATCTGCGTGCTTTACAAAAGACACAATAATAATAATAAGATGTAAGTGCCTTTACTTGATGATCAAAGTTGAGTTTATCATCAATGAAAACTCTCAGGTTCCTTCCTTTTTGTACTGGGGTTGGTACGGGTCCCATATTCGGGGGTCACCAAATTTCAGAACAGTAGGACCTCTGTTTTACCAGCGTTTAATTTGAAGCTATTTGCTTTCATCCAATGATCTATTTGGACCATGCAGAAGTTGAATCTATGTCCAACTTCCTCCTGATCTTTGGAGATTGACACCGCAATTTGGGTGTCATCGACACCACTGAGAAACCTAAAGACTTTATCAGTTTGACCAAAGGGGCAACATACAGGTTGAAAAGTATGGGGCTCAAAGAGGAGCCCTGCTGTACCCCACAAGGCAGACAGAATTGCTTTGATGTAAATTCGCCCATGGCTACATGGGTTGTTCTGTTTGTTAGAAAGGTTTTGAGTAGAGTCAACGCTGCACCTCGGATTTCCCAACTCCATTAAGCAGTTGATCAGAATGGTATGGTTGACCATATCAAAGGCCGCGGAAAGATCAAGTAGTATTAGGACGGCTTGACCGCCATTATCCATGATCCATCTGAGTTCTTCTGAGGCGGTGAGCAGGGCTGTTTCAGTACTGTGTGACTTGCTAAAACCATTTTGGGAGGGATCCAGCACATTATTCCTGTCAATACATGCCATGAGTTCGTTATTGAATGATTCTTCTAGCAACTTAGCTGGAAAAGAAAGTCTGGAAATGGGCCTGTAGCTACTAGGTTCCTGTGGAGTCAAGATTTTTCAGTAGAGGAAGGATTGATGCTGCCTTCCATCCAGAGGGAATAAGTCCTGTACTAATCACTTTATTTAAGATTTTTGTCAACTGCTCTCCAAAGATCCTGGGCGCTAAGTGTACGATTTTTGGGGGGCAGGGGTCTGATGGTGAACCTGATTTGCATGACTTTATTAGTTTCATAACCTGCCCTTTATTCAGGGGCGTGAACCTATCCAGTATTGTATCTGATGGTAGTGAGTTATACATTTGAGGTATAGGTAGTTCTTTGTGACAGGGTAAAGGAATAGAAAACCTCAGTTACTTTATTTTGAAAAAAGCTTGCAAGAGTATCACCGAAGGTACTATTTACAGTGACATCCGTTTTGGTGACCATTTTTGATAGTTTTGTTACCGTACTGAGTTCTTTGGCTGAGTTTTCTGCTTGGTGAATTTTATCAACGAAGTACTTTGTTTCCTCTCTTTGGATGAGAGTTTTATATTCAGCAACGGTTCTTTTGTAGACCTCTCTGTCATGAGGTGCATACTTGGATCTCCATACTCGCTCTTGTTTCCTACATAGTCGTTTCTGAGCCCTCAGAAAATCAGGGTTCAGAGGGGGTGGTCCAACATTTTTTTTTTGCATTTTTTCTGGTGCTAGAATATCCATGGCCTTTTTTACCCATGTTGTGTACCTCTGTGTAGCTGTTTCAACATCTTGATAAGGATCTACACTAATTATAGGTAGCGTGGATCACCAGGCAAGATGGCATTCGCCGCGCGGACGTTTGTGTGAGGAGCTCCTGTGTGTGGATGCTTGGCTCACCTTCTACGTGCTGATAGCTCACTTTGACTGGGCTGAGAGGGAGCGTGAAGGTGCCTGGAGTCGGCTGGCACCTTTATCGATCAATTTGGTTGTTTGCGGGCTGTGCTGTTTTCATTCTGCCGGCGGACTCTGGTGCTGGAAGGGCGTGTGCCGAGTGTCGGAGTCGGAGCCAGTGTCGGAGGGCGAGCGCCGAGTGCTGGAGCCGGAGTTCGGGGGCGGTTCATCCCGCGGTCAGCAGCGCGAACACTCCCAACGGCTCGACGGCTCCCGGACAACAGTGAACAGTTACGCGTGAATAATACACGGCTTCGGTGGAGAGCTGCTGGCGAATTCGTGGCAGCTACAAAAAATACAGAGGTGAGCGCTACAATATCGCAGTGTTGGAGACTTTGTGACAACATTGTGTTGCTTGATGCGCAGTTCTCCTCTTGCTTACGAACTTCAACGAACTTTAACTCGCTCTCCATTTTGCAACGTGAGCTGTGATTCTATTAATATTTAAACTGGGTGTAAAGAGAAGCTAAAAGGACTAAAGGAAAAAAGGATAACAAGGACAAAAAAAAAGGGGAGTGTACATAGCTTCTGCCAGTAACATAATTTGAGAAGGCTCATTATGCCTCCTAAGGTTGCCCATGAGGGAAAAACTCGACCTGCAGGGGATAACGTTGTCGGCACGCGGGCCGCTATTGCTGCAAAACAGAAAGAGCTACAGAAGGAAACACAGTGTCTACAAGAGGCTGGGAGTGCTGCTCAACCCAAAGACTCTGCTATAGGTCACCCGAAGATACCTCAAATGTTTCAAATGGCTACTGGAATATCAAAAAATAGTACTTTATTTAATAAATCTATAGTGGTCAGCGGGGTTGACGGTATAGATAATGCAACTGGAGGGGAGCAGGATGAGTCATTGCAGTTACTACCCAATACTTCCATACCACCATTTCCTGCGCCTCCCGGTTTGTCAGTGGCTCTTGAAGACGCAGAGGTTGCAATAGGGCCAAACACTGAAGAGGTAACGGAGGAGGCGGGTGGTGTAACCAGCGATGACGAAACTCAAGATCCGCTGAGCAGTAAGGACGGTGAATTTTATTCACTTTCAGAAGCTTCTGAAGGATCTGATTTGGAGGAAACTTCATTTCCAGAAGATGTGGTGGGGGAAAATACCCCAACTATGCCGGTTCATACTTTCTCCACTAATACTTCAGCCCAAGCCTCTACCATTCGGAAAAAGGATAGGGCTGGTGCTTTAGACTCCACCATAACTCCAACTGAAACAACTGATTGGGATTTATCTGTAGGTACACAGGTACTTGAGCAGCTAGATCTGTCTGGCCAAGCCTGCGAGGACGGCGAACTAGCCAACCCTAACCAAAAGCCTGGATCAGTATCTTTGGAAGAAATTTACCGATCTATTAATGACCATCGATTAGAGGCTAGAGCCGAGCATTTAAAAAAACTCATACTGCCTGTAGAAAGCTTCAAAATACTGTTCGGCGTTTGGCAAAAACCTGTAACGACTTTACAGATCGTATGATCGAGGCAGAGGCGCGGATTTCAACACTTGAAGACCAGGTGGTGACTCAAGTAGCCGACATGGCAGAAAATAAGGCGCATAAAGAAGATATACATGATAAAATGGCTGAACTAGAAAATCGCCTTCGGCGCAACAATCTGCGGCTACTAGGGGTACCGGAAGTCCTTGAGGGCCAGGATGTGCGCAAATTTGTTATAGAACTATTTGAGGAAGCATTTCCTGAAATCACTGAATGGACATGGAGCTACGAGATACAGCGAGCCCACAGGTTTCCTTTTCGGCAGCGACCAATGCGAAGTGGACAAGCTGGCCCACAACAACCACAGGCCATTTTGATATCCTTGAATAACTTTTTGGCAAGACAAGTTTTGTACGATAAGGCCCGGCCCGATAAAAGGAGAGCAGGGAAAGGTATTCAGTTCTTTGTAAGGCCAGACTTTTGCCACTCTACAGTGGAAAAGCAATGGAAATTACGTCAGTTAATTGCTCCAATACAAGCAAAAGGGCTACAAGTTTTTCTACTGCAACCTGCAACTCTAAAAATTGTGAACAAGGGCAAGAGTCGATTCTTCACTTCTGAGGCTGCTGTCAATGTTTACATGCAAACTGTTTCTTGAAGGGCTCAACTATTGGTCTGACTGTTGTGGACTTCTTATCATTGCCTTTTGTTCTAATTGGTATTGGCTTATTTTACATTCCACATTTCTCTTGTTATTTAGTATTTCAATCAAGGTCAAAAGAGATATATATATTCTGTTTTTTTTCTCTTTTTCGATTTGGTGAGCCGAGCTGCATGGGAACAACTCACCGAGCATCACAGGGCTATTTGCCCAATTGCCTTAGTTAAGGGGGGGGCATTGTTGGAGACTGGGGGGGATCTGGGTGGTGTTGTGTGGATCTGGGTTGGTTGGGGTCACCGGGGGATTTACTGGGATAGGGGGGTAGGGGTTCGTGGGGGAAAAAGGGGAAAAACATCAGTTCATAGCAGCTGTTTTAGATTTTTTGGAGCAAGAGTACAATTATGTATGTTTATTAATGACCTGCAATTAATTCTTACATATGGCGGCTAGGAAGCTACGAATCTACTCCTTCAATGTTTGTAGTATTAATAACATTTTGAAAAGAAAAAGGGTGAACTATGTATTACGTTTAATTAACCCAGACATACTCTGCCTGCAGGAAACGCACATTCCTTGGTCTAACTACAAGATTTTATTAGAATTAGGCTATTCAATCTTAGCGGTGTCTAAACAATCTACTACGAATCGTGGGGTAGTTATAATGGGCAGCCAAGCTGTAATTGGTACGAGTAGGATACTGGTCGACAATTTTGGACGGTGGGCTATTTGCGAGTGTATTATTGGGGCCATGAAAGCTACTATATGTACTGTGTATGGGTCTAATCTTGATGAGCCAGATATTCTAGAATCTTTAAATGTTGAACTAGCGCAATGGCCCACGCCCTTAATACTACTGGGAGATTTTAATATCCATGGTGATATTCATATTTGGGACTCCCGGCCCCAGAGATATTATGGTCGTAAGCCAAAGGTATATCAGGAATTATACCAGTTAGTATCCCAACAAGGTTTAATTGATGGATGGGCTAAGCTCAATCCTAGTAATCCAGGATATACATTTTTCTCCACTCCCCATTTCAGGTATGTGCGCCTCGATTGTATTTTTCTACCTCAACATTTAACCATAGGTGCGAAGATTCAAGTTATGCCCCGAATAACGTCAGATCACAGCCCGATTGTCCTGGAGGTGATATTTATGCAACCGACTCGTCTCATACGTTCATTTACTTTCAATAAAAAATTCTTAAGCGATGAAGAGTTTGTTACACATCTTAAACTATGGGCTGCACAATTTTTAGATTTTAATAGAGGCACTGCTAGCCAGCCGATGGTATGGGACTCTTTGAAAGCGGGGATTAGGGGGGAAACGTGTAGCTATGGCTGGGCCAAACAAAAAATTCAAAAAGATAGGATTGCTGAAATGCTGGAGGACATTAGACTAGCAGAAACTGAACTTATGACGATAATTCAGACTAATGCTGACCCCCAAGCCCAACAAACTAAGGTCGCTAGTTGTAAAGCTAGGATTAACGGGGTGAGGAGTCAAGATATAGCCTCTCAGTATAATACTTATAAAATCGAAAGATATGAATACGGAGAGGCAACGGGGAGATGTTTGGCTCAAAGGATGCGGGGCAAAAAGGCGGCTCAACGTATTGTCTTGCTGGAGAATGCTAGGGGAGAGTTGGTGGCAACCCCAGATGGTATTATGGAAGTTTTTCGCAGTTACTATCAAGAATTATATACACAAGATATAATTTCTCAAGATCAGATGGAAATTTATCTTAACGATTTGGATTTTCCTAAACTTGGACCCTCTGAGAGAGAAATACTTGAGGCTCCAATCACTATACAAGAACTGCAGCTTGCCCTTGAAGACCTTGAGCAAGGGAAGGCACCTGGGCGTGACAAACTTCCTTTAGAGGTTTATCACGTATTATTCAGTGTTATTAAGGAGGACATGCTTGCTACTTTTATTATGGCTCAACGAGGTAGTTCGCCGGCATCTTGGGACGATGCTAATACTGTAGTTTAAAAAAAAAAAAAAAAAAAAAAAGATAAGCCTCCTGAATTGCCTGGGTCATACCGGCCCATATCATTATTTAATGCTGACGTAAAAATATATTCTAAAATATTAGCCACACGATTACTCCAAGTTACCCCGAAGCTAGTATCTCACCATTAACATGGGTTCCTCCCTGGGAGAAGTACGATAAACCATCTCCATCACGTTATAGCGCTAATTGATTAAGCAACCGCATTACAAAAAAATGTGGGTATTATTTTTTTTAGACCCGGAGAAAGCCTTCGATCGGGTTGCTTGGCCATTTTTATGGGCCATAATGGTTAGAATGGGATTCGGTCCGTTATTTATGCAGGCTGTTCAGAATATGTATAGGAATCCCCGGGCTAAAATTTGCACTATGGGACAGGAGTCATCATTTGTTCATATCACCCGGGGCACGCGACAGGGGTGCCCCTGTTCGCCTCTACTTTTTGCGATTTATATAGAGCCACTACTGCAGCGATTGGAATCTACCAATCTAATAAAATCTATGATGGTGGGTGATTATGAAGCACGCGTACTTGCGTACGCTGACGACATCGCGTTGATAACATCAGATCCTGAGCTAGCAATACGGGAGGTTGAACTTTTGACGCAATCATTTGGACAGGTTGCTGGCTATAAACTTAATATTTCAAAAACCCAAATTGTTTGTTCAACTGGACTGTGTATTAGTGAGCCACGAGTGACGCAAGAGGCTAAGTATTTAGGGATTAAAATCAGGATGTGCATACAGGAGATAACTGATGTTAACTGGAATGAAATAATAGGTGCGGTTAAGAGCCAGTTAGAAAAGTTAGAATGTCTGCATCTGTCAATGGTTGGGCGGCGTGACGTACTTAAGATGTGCATTCTCCCCAAAGTACTTTATTATTTTCGGACAGTCCCTTGGAGTTATCTAGACCACAATTGACGAAATTGCAAAGCATTTCGGAATGGTTTATTTGGGGCTGAAAGAAACCCCGTCGTGCATCTAAATATATGACATTACCTTTGGATCGTGGAGGATGGGGTGTCCCGAATTTTCTCTTTTATTATTTAGTTTGCCTTAAACAAAATTCAAGGTTTATGTTAACTGGGGGAACCACACGGTTGTATGAGACACCTAATGTCTATTAAATGATAATGGGAGAATCGGCTCGCGAAGCCCTGTTGAAATTTTTGGAGCCTAGTTATTTTAAACGTACTAGATTTAAAATCATGATTGCGGCTTATAAGGGGTGGTAGCTACTTCGGAAAATCTTGGATATACAGCGGGTTAATTTTTATACACCCTTAGACTCTAGGAACATATTACCATCTATATCTTGGGATGCCAAGATGTGAATTTGGAAAAGTAAAGGGATATCCCATTTGGGCGATCTCTTTAAGGATGGTACAATGGTCCAATTCACGGATTTAATGGAGTTGTATTCGGTGCTGAAAATTGATTTCTTTAAATACTTGCAAATACGGGATTTTATGTATAAACGCCAACTACAACCCATTGTAATTAACAAATTCATTGAAGCTCTCTCAAAAGGTGTCAAGATAGGTGTCTTATATGAAATTCTATTATCAAAACAATTGGATGATATACAACTGCAGGTTACCAAATGGCAAAACCGATTGGGATTTTCGGGCGTATTTCTGCAAGATTCCATAGATATGGCAGGCGCAATAGTTCAGTCTGCCGATTTGCGTACGCAACATTCCAAAACTGTATTTAATCTGTACCATACACCCGTGAAAATGATGAAATGGGAAGTAATTATGATGGTAAATGTTTTCGATGTCAAGTGGATGCAGCCGATATTGTTCATATATTTTATAATTGCAATGCACTTTCTCCGTTTTTTTAAGCATAGAGCAATTTTTATCTACTATATTGAAGGTGCAATTTCATGTAAGTCGAGAACTGCTGCTCTTCGGGGTTGGTATTGATGATGAAATCGCACAGAACTGTTATCCCCATCGAATTTTCCTTTTCATGGCTATGGCGGTAGCTAGACTATGCATTGCTACAATGTGGCTGAAACCCGAACCACCTGCTTTCGAAATGAGGAGAGCTAAGATCTATAATGTGTTCCATTTAGAATATAATTTATATCGCATTAAATCTACGGAAAAAAAAACAACTGGGATTGAAGATATGGCAGCCAATGCTCCAACATTTTGAATTGTCATTTGGATAATATTTCTGTTTATTATTTGTTAAAGTGCTATAGTATTGTCTTAATGTTATGGAACTATTGCTTTATTTTTCTTTTTTTGTCAGCTATAAACTGAAATAAAAAAATAAAATAATAATAATTATAGGTAGCGTGATTAGCAGGGTCTTTTTGAGTTTTACAGTGTTAATTCTACCCCATGCTCAAATTTTTGGGGTCATTAAAGGTGTGAATGGAAGTGTGAGTTATATTGTATGGTACTTTCAACTTTTTGGGTACTTCTACATGCTTTACACATTGTCTGAAGATAAGCCTGTCTTCTCTGTGTTATAGCTACCAAAGGATGGAGCTCCGGCTTAAATTGCTGAAACCTTTACAGGCCCTAAGAAGAACAATGACATTACCATCCACCTCAATAAAAAACAACTTTCTCACATTTACCCTATGGAAATGGCCCACAGACAGTTGTACTGATGGTGAAATTGCCTTGCCATGGAGTCCAGGCCATGCGAGGTTGACGTGGTGAGGGTGTTCTGAAAGCGTTCCAGGGTAGAGAGGGCCATCTCCCTGAAGGGCTGCCTGCTACTGAAGTGTATGCTAAAAATGGTTGCCTGGAACTCTTCTGAAAAGCCTGTGAAGCATCCAGACACATCTGTGCAGAGTGACTATCACAATCACGGACCGAACCACCGTAATACTATATTATTGGTGTGTGGACTTCTGGGCTTGAAACGGTGTTCAAATCTGGCCCAGAAAGTGCCTCAGACAATGAGCGATAGTTCCCATATTTTCTTTGAGGATTGAGTGGATCTGTTAGCAGTCCGGTAACCAATGTTCCTGTTCGATGTTTATGCTTCAACCTATGGAAATGGTAAGATTACTGTGATTGCTGCTTGATCTGGTGTCGACTGCCCTGGCCTCTGTCCGAATGATTTTTACAATGTAGTAAAAACTGGTGCTTTTAAGATTTGGCTGAAGCTCACAGTCACAAGAGTTAACTTAGTCAAAAGGTGTGTACCTGATATGGGAAGAAGGTGTGCACAAAGATGTCCACAGAAGGAAAAATGTGTTACATTTCTCTTGACCATTCCCAGTAGCAGAGTCATAAGGAAAACCACGGCATACATATGCACAGTACTGTTTTAAGGCTAAATTGCAGATTGCACTCAATGTGAACTTTCACAAAACTACACAAAACTACACAAACTAAATATGGCAAAATGCGGGGAGGAGCCGCGCCGGCGACCAAGATGGCCGCTTGAGCATCGGCTCCGCCGGCCGCCACATCCTGACCGACTATCTGGCACAGTCTCCTGAACCCCGTCCCTACCATCGGGTGGGGGACCAGCACCTGAGTCGCTAGGTGAAATTCTGGCTCGATTGGCTGCTTCGGCGACCGAATATCGTCGTTGGGAAAATTGGGGCCTGTGGTCTCGGGGACCGGGACCCCAGGTGTGGAGCCATCCGGGGTGGAGTGCAAAACATCGGCCTCCGGGACCGGAAGTGGCCGGTCGGATCTTATTCTGTCGCATCCGGGTGGCGGTCGGGATGTCTTGGGCCTCTCTACCCCGCTCAGAGGTCAACCATCGCAGGGCCTGCCGACGCTCGACTGAGGAGTGGTGGGTTTCTCCTGCCTTTGCGATCGAGATGGCGTCGAGAGACCTTGAAAAGCTTCCGCCGAAATCCTCTAAATCTACTCGGCAGGTCCAGTCAAACCGAATTGATAAGAATGCCGTCTCCAAGGGGTCCCCAGTTGATTTGAAATGAACCCCGGCTGGGGGTGCGGAAGGGGTTTCGGTCGGTGACGATCCCACCATGAAAGATCTGATGGCTGCCATCACTGGGGTACATTCTTCCTTGGGCAAGATGAACACGAAACTGGACACTGTCGCTATTGAAGTGGGTCTCATCAGGGTTGACCTCAGCAAGACTATTGAGAAGGTCAAGACCCTTGAGGTTAAGACGGCGGGTCTCCTCGAGGATGTCTCCGAGCTCCAGAAGGAAGTGCGTGACCTTAAGGCGGCCCGACATCAAATTGATCGGAAACTCGACGAGTATGAGGGTCGGGCGCACCGCAACAACGTCCGCATTTTGGGGGTTCCGGAACGATCCGAGGGGGTGAACCCAGACCTCTTTGTTGAGGAGCTCATCCTGAAACACCTCAAGCCTAAAGGCCTCAGTAATTTTTTCACTGTGGAGAGGGCACACAGGATCCCCGGCAGCCGCCCGAAGGTTGGGGCGCCTCCGCGTCCCATCATTGCCCGGGTCCTGAATTTCCGGGACCGGGACGCTATCCTGCAAACGGCGAGGTCCACGGGCCCGTTGGCCTACGAGAACGCTTCTCTGTTGTTCTTCCCGGACTTCACTCAGATGGTGAAGAGACAACGGGAAGGGTTTATGTCCCTCAAACGGCGGCTGAGGGACCGGGACATGAAGTACTCCATGATGTATCCGGCTCGTCTGAGGATCGAACACGATGGAAAGACTTGGTTCTTCGATACTCCTGATGTGGCCGCGGACTGGCTGGATCGAATTGAGGGCTCGGACTCGGGGGCTCAGGCCCGAACGGACAGTGAGGAACAGTGAACTGTTTTAGACTATAAGCCACACTGATGCTGTCGCTGGCGCAGAGGGTCTGGTAGGGGTTGTTCATTCTCCCCCCCCCTCTGGACTATTTTTGTTCGCGACTCTTTTTGTGCCTTTACCAGATGGGGGGGACAGTGGTTGGTTTGGGGTGGTGGGGGGGGCGGGCGGCCTGTTGTAAGGTCCTCCTCCGTTTTTCTACCTTTAGATAATTGTAGTTAGTTGGGGGTGACAGGCACACTGCGAGTTGGGGATGTGCATTTGCTACATGAAGGGTGCAGGGTGGGGGGTTGGGGGTTTGGGTGTGGGGGGTTTTTGTGTGTTGGTTTGTTTGTTTTGTATGACCAGGGATTGCTATGGGTGCCTTCGGATCTGTTCTTCATTGGTATGCTGTATGGCTTCTGTTAGACAGGGTCTGGGGTTCTCTATCCTCAGCTGGAATGTGAATGGATTGGGTGATAAGATAAAGCGCACTATGGTGAGTCAGTTAATTAGGCGGCACTTGCCAGACGTAGTATTGCTGCAGGAAACGCATCTCATGGGAAGGCGATGTATGCTTGTTGCACACGCTGGTTTCACGTCTGGCTCTAGGGGTGTGGGCATCTTAGTGAAGAACTCCTTTCCCTTTACGGTCCGATCGACTTGGGCTGATAACCGTGGCCGTTATGTTGGCATGTCGGGGCTCTGGGAGGGTAGGCCTATCATCTTTGTGTCTATTTATTTCCCCCCAGCGCTGCAGGTTGACACGTTTCGTGACTTGGGCCGGATGTTCCTCACTTTACCCGTCAGCACCATGGTGTGAATGAACCATGGTGCTGACGGGTAACACAAGAACACAAGACTCCGACACGTGACGGTGCGAAGGCACAGCACGCCAACACACAGAGTAGGATCTATGAGCATGGGGACAAGGCAGGGAAGTTGATTGCTTTGCTGGAAAAGGGTGACTGGGGGTCCCGGTGTGTGCCGGAGCTGCATATTGCGGGCTCCGGGGCCACATCGGATCCTCAGTTGATAGTTGAGGAGTTTGCTCGATATTATGAGGAGGTGTATTCCTCGGCTGGCACTTTTACTGAGGTAGATAACGCTGACATGATACAGGATATACCGATGCCTGCCTTATCGGATGATCATAGGAAATTGTTGGACTCTGCCCTCACGGAGGATGAGGTAGCGATGGCTATTAGAGGGGTCCATTCTGGCAGGGCTTCTGGCCCTAATGTCGAAATTGATGCTTCCTTGGTATGACGGGGGTATTGGTCTGCCTAATATCCGGAAATATTACTGGGCGTCCCTGTTGGCACCTATCAACCATGCTATTTACGGCTCACCGGTCGATCCGGGTAATGCGATGGACCGTGGTCAAGTGCCGGGGGGGGAGAGTACACCCGGGTATTATATGCGAAGCGCGGTCGTTTCCCGCTGGTAGGGCCTCCCTCGATCTCCACGAGGGTGTGGCATGAGGCCAACAGGGACCTTAAGTGGGCTGGGCGCTTGACACTGTGCACTCCGTTGTGGAGTTCTGAGATGTTGGGGATGTTCTGGAAAACGAAGAGGTTTGATCGTTGGGACCTGATCGTTATAACGCAGGTGCGTGATGTGTGGGGTAAGGGCAGACTGCTGACGTTTGAGAAGCTGCAGGCTAAATATCAGCTGAATGAGACTGAATGGTTTCGATACCTTCAGGTAAGTCATGCCTTGTGTGCTGTTTTCCCCAGGGGCGAGACACCGCCGGTGGCCTGCCCGCTTGAGGATCGAGTGCTTGATGGCCATGTGCCCACTAAGGCGATTTCCTTAACATACAGCAAGCTGGTCAATCACACCGAGGACCCCTTGGTGCTGTTGCGCGGACAGTGGGTCGCCGATGGCTTTGTTCTTGATGAGGAGGATTGGAGGGAGGCGGTGTCGTCCCCTAAGGAAGTGGCGGTCCCCATGAGACTTCGATTGGTTCAACTTCGGATTTTGCACTGCTCCTACATCACGGGTCCGGGATTGCTGAGGATGGGTTTGGCTGGGTCTGCTGACTGTCGGAGGGGGTGTGGGCTGCCTGGGACGTTCCTGCACATTCTGTGGGAGTGTGAAAGGGTTCTTGACTTCTGGGCCAAGCTGCATTCGAAGAGGAGTGAAGAATGGGGAGTGAGGGTCGAGATGGAGGCGAGGAGATGCCTGTTGAACGTGTGGGAGCCTACGGACCTGCCGAGACATGGTAAGGTCTGGGTGGCTCTCACTTGTATGGTTGCTAAGCGGAATATAGCACAGCTTTGGGGTGCTTCTCTGGCACCTCGGGTTGGGAAATGGATGGATGACCTTGACTGGTGTATGTTTCGTGAGAAGTCGGTGTATGTGTCCAGGGGGCGACCCCGCAAATGGGTCAAGATCTGGGGAACCTGGAATGCCTACCGAGGCGATATCTATGAACCACCGGAATTGGATCCTGCCAGTGTGGACCAAGAGGATGCCTAGGCCCGTTTTCTTCTTTTAATTGATTGCTATTGCCTTTGGAAGCCTGCATTTCTATATTTGTAACAGTGGTCGACCGATGCTCTCTGGTCGATGTTTGTATATGTATTGTTTGTTTCTTTTTGTTAATAAAAAGAATTAAGAAATATATATATATGTCAAAATGCCACTAAGAAAATATAATGACACTAAATCACCTTGAATCCAGTTGATGAGAATCCTAGAACCAAACAGAAATGGGTCCTAAGCTTCAGACGTTCTAGGGTACAATACAAATGTGTTAGATAAATGTTGATAATCTGACTCAAAATTGATGGACGGAATGCAGAACAAATCAAAACATTCACCCCAGTCAAGAGATATGGGTTAAATCCTTCATTCTTTTGCTCACCATGCCACCCCAGTTTAGACCTGGTCATATGCAAATCAGTCTTGACCCTGTGCCTCATGGGAACAGTCCAGCCCGAACTGCCAAGCCAGGTCCTCCCTGGACCGGAAATAAGCGTCCTATTAAAGGCTTTCGGAGGTTTCACCCCTCATCGGCAAGGATAGCTTGAATACAGTGGCACAGTGAGCCCGGGGCCCATGTCTGGGCATACCTAATGCGAGAAAGCAAAAGACACACAATTGATGAACGTAATCTGACAGCACATTGGTTTTCTGTCTTGGACAATACATTTTCTGGCAGCCAAAGAACTATCCATATTGCTAGAAGATCTCGCCTCAAGGTAAGCCAGGTGGAGCCCCAGTGTTGAACGTGTAGCTGGTCCATTGACCAGCAGTGATATTGTGAGGCTGGAGCTATTAGGATGGCTGCGAGACCTGTGTTCTTAAATTTCTGGATACCTCTCAGGATAAAGAGTGCCAGAGGTAAGCCACAGAGGAATTTCCATAAACAATTAATACAAAACAGGTTTTAAAGGAATCCATTATGTGAGGCTCTTGCATTTGATCCATAGTGCATCGCCAGGTCTCCGACGGGCCCCAGGCTGCAAAATGGAGTAGAGAACTGCCTGGTTGAGATACTAATCACTAGGTGTGAACATGCATCTGGGTCTGTTAGACCTGGCCTTTTTGCAGGGTCACCCCATGATTGTTGCCTTCTGTTGCTGAGCTCGTTTCGGTTTCCATTAGGACTCTTTGCACTTTCTCGTTGCTAACTAGTTGTAAAGGGCTGTGCTCTCTCTCTCTCTAAAACATTGTACAGTTGGCATCTACCGGATTGGTACATTTCATTTACTTGTAAGTTCCCAGTAGATGATACTATGTACCCAGAGCTTGTAAATTAAATATTAGTAGGCCTGCAGCACTCATTGTGCCACCTGCTAAAGTAGTCTTTCAGAAAATGTCTCAGGTCTGCCACTGCAGCCTGTAGGGCAGTTTTAAGATGCCATTTCAACTTGGCAAATTAACTCTCTAGGTCCAGTTTCTAGAACAGTTAAATGGAATGAATACACTTGGATGAAAACAAAGCTTTTAAACCTACAGTGAGAACCCTAAATTCAAAATGTGACGAAGTACCATCGGTGAGCTGGATGAGATTAGGTTTGAGATAATGTTATCAGGCAATTAACTAAATAAGAAGAGGAGTGTATATTGTGGAACTACAAGATGACTACCACAGGCCCACTATATTTTCTTTTTGCTCATCTGGATGTGGATAAAGACTGCATATTCATTAGGCTCATATTGTATAAAACCTATGGGCTCAGTAGGTAGGCACATGAAAGTAAGAGTAGGCATGTCCAAAGATCTTAACCAGTTGTTGTGTTGTGTTTCTGTGCTGAGGACTTTGCAGCTCAAACTCGGTCACACTAATGTTCAGCATCATAAGCATCGTTTTTAAGCAACTACTGTTGGATATTCCATCTTCTCCTTCTCTGTTTGGATCTGCGAAGGTTTTATTACAGATTTAGCATGGATCTGTTGCCAACAGTTCAGAGAAACTGTTCCACATCTGCAAGAATCATTGAATAGCATTCCGTACCTTGTATACAACACCTCTGTATGGTATTATCACATCACACTACCATCTTGCACTAATAGCTATGTACTTTTTGAAGCACTGTATTCAACTTGTTGGAAAAGTTACTATTCACCACTGTTTTCTACACGAAATTTGAAGAAAACAGTTATTTTCTCTTTGTTCTTCTCGGCACTCAAGCACTTAAAGCAATCGAAAAGACAAATGTCGCCGATCAATTTCTAGTTGTACAGAGTATATTTAAATACAGTACAAGTAGATTCTTAAAATGGAAGCGTTCACAAGACTTACACTAGCATGAATTATAATGATACAAATTTAGTATTTCAGAAATATTTCAAAATCATAAAGCTCAAAGGTTTGAAAATCATAATTGCTAACCTGTTCGAAAAATCGCCTTTGTGCTTCAAGTTCCAGCTCTCTGACTTCTATATCTTGAACTACAGCTGCAGTTTCCTGTTCACGCATACGCATCTAGAAGATAAACAGGCACAGTACAAACAGTGTAGTAGCAATTCGGATTAAATCAAGTGTTGAAAGAAATGGACAGTGCATAATACATTTTGAAATTAGAAAAGGCCAAAAATACCTTATTACAGAAAATTAGGCGAAAGAGCCTTATTTATTTTCAGCAGGATTTAGACTTTTATTTTTAAATGTTAAGGTTTTCCATACTCCACTTTCAACTGAATTCTCATGGACATTTACATAGCATAGATTACAAATCACTGTACCAAATGAAATAATGGATGTTATTTGAAGTTTATAAGGCCCATGGTTGGTTTGCAGTGCAGCGTAAATTAGGTGACTTTTCTAGACTAACCTTTAAAGTTGCTCAGTGTAAAATAACTTAGATTAAACAGTTTCTTGCACTTTAATTCATTAGTGCCAATGCTAATATTTGAAGGCTGATTCTCCGTTTGCTTGATATTCCTGCCTGTGGGATTTCCTAGAAAACATTCAAGTAAAAGAAGAAAAATCATTTCTGAAAAAATATAGACTTGTTAGTTTGTAGTCTCCGTTCTTTGCCCAGCCTTGCAAAATGGCCGCCAGAGGTACCCTCTCGCAGATAACACGTTATTCCCTAGAACTGCTAGGAAAAATGCTTGCCAGACACCGAAGTCATCTCTTACTAAGCCGAAACAGACGGGGCACTTCTGGCTTATGTATTGACCAGGGTCAATGTTGTAAAAACCTTTAACTTGAGAGCTTAAAGGCAATGGCCCATTTGGTCTGAATACTCGTTACCTGGCAGATCACTTACTTGCAATAGAGGTCAAGGAAGAAACGCAAGAGGATAACACATCAATAGTTGGAAAGAAGGTACAAAATGTGCAGGTTTCTTCAAGTGAAACTTTGCCAATACTTTCTGCAAACAAGTAGGTTTCATTCTCAAGCTCATTGTACTACTAGAGAAAATAGCATGAGTTAAGTCTGTAGCCAAAGCCTGAATGTCACGCTAACATTTGTTGCTAAATTTACTGCAATCAGAAGGTGGTTAAGATTTAGATATTTAACAATACAGTTAAAAAAAAGTCTCGAATGGTGAAGTCATCAACTGTGCTCGTACTTTGTCAAAGGGCCACAGCACAGAAATTTAAGGTTCTACAGGCAGTGTCTTCACCAAACCTTTTAAGGGGATCATAAACAATAAAAGCTCCTGATCAAGGCAGAGTTAACCTTTTGGATTAGATAGCTGCAAACACTCATTTCCTGGCTGCAATGCAAGCTCAAATACCACCAATAACAGGATCAATGGTTACTGTTCCTCCAGTTCCAGAGTATCAACCACCTGCTGGAACAAAAACGTTTCATAGTTGTATATCTAGCCCCTACAGCCCGAAAATCATAACCTCTCAGAATCCTAACACATTTGGGAAGGAAACAAGGGCAACTTGTAAGGATTCTCTTGTCGGAGGAAAAAGAGATACTTCTTCCTTACCCTCCTTGTAGAGTTCTCTGAATCCGTATAGTATCACAAGACTAATACTGCATGACTCAGAATCCACTTAGTGAGTTCCATAAATCCACAACATCGTCAAACAACTTTTGGGTAAAAGTGCCACAACCGCCAAAGTCAGCTCAGAGCATCCACCTGGACCTTGGTAGCCCATTTTAGATGAGCAGCATACATGACTGTCTGATGCAGACCAAACAGCCACACTACTTAGCATGGTGCATGACAGGTGTATTATATTTAAGTTTTAACACTTGCCTCCTCCATACCAGAGGGAAGAACATAGTAAGTGCCTGACTACTTTAAAGGTTTTAACTGAGCTGTCTCACCCTGTCCGACAAAGGTCCACACACATAAAGAACTGTCAGGTAAGGATACTATGCTATTAATGATGCATCTAATACCGCCTGAATTTGAGGGTTAGAAGAATAAATGTCAGACCTTCCAATAGATTTAAATAAGTTCATAAATAGGACAAATAGTTATGTTAACCACCTAGACTGACAACTTAGTCAGGGCCAACTGAAGAGGCCTTATATTCCAATAGATTACACAACATCAGGAGGTATATAAACATCTAGACGTAAGCTGCTTAAGCTCAAATTGAAATTAAAAGCAGGAATCACAACCATTACGTACAGGGTAATGTCTGGATGCAGAATTTTTTTTTTAAAAGAAGTGTTCATCATGACTCAAATTCTGTGACCTCTGGTTTAAGAGATGATCTTCATTATGGTAAAACTCTAGTTCGTATAAAAGAGTTAGTTTTTTCAGACAATTGAGCAACACAGGTATATAAAGTCCTTTGATATTTTAGATCAGTTGGGGGGAGTGATCATCTACATATGAGATGAATAATCCAACTTTCATGTAGGATCACCGCTCAGTCTACCAGCCCTACCTGCAAACCTCCACTTCTCCTCTATACAGATCTATCATATACCATTAAATAAGAGATTTGGGGGTCACATTTAAAAACCCGAAAGGCAGATGTTTACAGGACAAAATGCGCATCTTAGCAACTATGAGAACTCATTAAAGCAGTTTAAATAGGCTGTCTGTTAAGTGAAGTGGGAGGAAGATGTGCCAATCCAGGCCTTGTTCTGGAGCACGCCAAAAGAAGGCCTGAATTGACATATCTGTTATATCTGTTTAAATACATGTGAAATGACAAACAAACGAACCAAAATGACGAGCAACTGAATTGTTGGAGGATAAGGAATAAAGCCATTTTGAAACATGTTCGTATTATATTTGTGAGAATCATGGATAACGCTGTGCGTCTGTCAAAGGAGTGAAACTCCGCTCCAGTTTTTTGAGATTTCTACAAGTGTGTGGTATCAGGGTAGATCACGCTGTCCAGGTTGCACGCAAAAAAGTTTAAATCATTGAAATGTTTACTTGAAAGGGGATTACACAGTGAAATTGGTGTGCACTTGATCACTCATGTTTGGAACAAAAGATTAACAATGCCATCAAGAATAAGGATCAAAGTAATTTTGGAAACTAGTAGTTGATGGTTTTACAACACCAAGACACCACACTATCTCCCTGATCTGAAAGAGCCTGTTAGTTATAGATTCCTTATCTTAAGGACTAGATCCAGAGAATTTTTTCTTAGCAGTACCCCTGCGTGTCGGTAGGTGGCATCAGTCAACTCTGTGTCCAGCGTCGTGTTCACCGGGATGGCGTCTCATGTCTATTTAGACACAGCCCCTGCGAGTTGACGCCAGTTCTTCCTTTCTCAGCCCCAGCCTAGTCCAGATCCGGAAAGAGATTCCCCTTTAGTCGCTTTTTGACTAAGCTTTTTTTTTACTTTCTTTTTGAGCCTTCGGCTCCTGGTGCGCGAGGGATGTCCCATTGTTGGACCTGCATCAAGCCCTGCGAGGCCTGTCACAAACTGATGTCTGTGACAGACCCACACCTCGTGTGCCTCTGGTGCCTGGAGCGTGACCACGATCCAAAATCGTGCTCCGACTGCCGGGCCATGAATCCAAAGTCTTTACGGGAGTGGTCCTGAAAGCTATTGGAGGCCTGGCAGTCGGCTCTGCGTTGTTCCCGGTCTCGATACACATAGCAGAGCCTCCATATCAGGCAGTCACTTATGCTGCTCATCTAAACTGAGCCACCAAGGTCCAGGTGGGTGCTCTGAACTACCTTTGGAGGTTGTGGTACATGCTTCGGTGGTCCGCCTGGTTGAGGACGTCTGGCTTTTCGGGGGATGACTAGTCAACTTTGCTGGCATGCCTTGTGATGGCGTTACCTTTCTGGTGTCAAAGCAGACTCAGAGCTAGAACGCATTAAGGATTCCCAGCTACGGCCAGATCCTTGGGCCTTGCAGGGTCGTCCCGTCTACCACAGTCTGCTTTTCTCCCCTTTCGTGGCTACAAAAGGGGTACCCCACCACTTCCAGCCCAGTGCAGCCACTGGTTCCCGAAAGCTGCCCAGCCTCTGCGTAGCCGCAGACGCAGGATCCATCGACAAGGGTCTGGGAGCCAGCGGCGGGCCAGTCCACCTTTTCTCCCCATGCATCCTCCTCCAAGTCTTCCTAGTCCGACCTTTCAGGGTCACCAATAGCCAGTGGGCAGCAGGATTTGCCATTACCTCACCCACTGGCAAAACATCACGTCGGACAGGTGGGTTTCGCAAATAGTCTGAACGGGCTACTCCCTCCCCTTCAAGACTAGGGGAGAGACCGTCTTTCGATTGCATGTCGGAGGATCATTTGGCTCTTCTCCACCAGGAAGTCTCAGCTTTCTTGGCCAAGGGAGCTATTGAGAGGGTTACTACACCGTAAGTAGGTTGTGGTTGTTATTCCTGATACTTTCTGGTGCCCAAGAAGGACAAAGCCCTGCATCTTATTTTAGACCTTAGGGCCCTCAACCGCTTCCTCGGGAAGGAGAAGTTCAAAATGCAAACCTTGGCACAGGTCCCGACTGCCCTCGACCCTGGAGACTGGATGGTGGAGCTGGACTTGCAGGACGCCTATTTTCACCACATCCCGCTCTGCCAGCTCACAGGCACTACCTACGGTTCACGGTAGGCAACGAGCATTTTCATTTCACTGTGCTCCCCTTTGGCCTTACCAGTGCCCCTCAGGTGTTCATGAAGGTGATCGTCTAATTTCGTCTGCGCAGATCAGGTGTTCGTCTTCCCCTATCACAATAACTGGCTGTTAAAGGCTGGCGCACCCCAGGCTGTCGTCTCCCACCTCCAGGCTACGGCAGATCTGCATTTGCTGGGGTTCACTATTAACTTGCCAAAGTCACACCTGACTCCCTCTCAGATGCTCCCTTTCATCGGAGCTGTTCTGGACACAGTGCAGTTTTGGCCTATCCTCCCGAGCAGCGAGTCTGGACTATTCGGGCTATGATACCGATATTTCAGACTCTTTGCCGGATTTCTGTGAGAATGACCCTTAGGCTGCTGGGCCTCATTGCCTCCTGCTGGTGGATAATGCCAGATGGCATAGGGGGGCTCTGCAGTGGGTACTGAAATTCCAGTGGGCGCAGCCTCAGGGTAATCTTTCCAACTATATCCAGATCTCGTAGGGAACTGCGCAACAACTGCAGTGCTGGCTAACAAACCATGCTTGGGTCAGCGGCAGATCCCTCTGCCTTCCCCAACCAAAAGTCACAGTAGTGACAGATGCGTCACTCCTGGGATGGGGCGGCTATCTGGGAGAGGCAGAGATCAGAGGCATCTGGTCTCCGGCAGATTCCGGGCTCCATATCAACCTTCTGGAGCTCCAGGCAATCCGCCTGCCACTGAAGGCATTCCTTACCTCTCTAAATGGGAAGGTGGTGCAGGTGTTCACGGACAACACCACCACCATGTGGTACTGCAATGAACAGTGCAGGGGGGGTCGTGGATCTTATGTCAAAAGGCTCTTCGTCTCTGGACATGGCTGGAACATCAGGGCATGGCCTTGGTCGTTCAACACCTGGCAGGTTCTCTGAACGCCAGGGTAGACAAACTCAGCCGCTAGTGCCTGGTAGATCACGAATGGCGCCTTCACTCAGAGGTGTGCAAGGTCTCTTTCAGCAGTGGGGAGAGCATTGGTTGGATCTATTTGCCACCAAAGAGAATGCACAATGTCAGCAATTCTGCACATTGGAATTTCCAAAGCAGCACTCGCTCGGCAGCTCTTTTCGCCGCGAGTGGAACTGTGGCCTACTGTACGCCTTTCTGCATGTACCACTTCTGCCCAGAGTGCTGAAGAAGATCAAGCACAACCGGGCCCAAGTTATTCTTGTGGCTCCAGTCTGGACACGAAGAGTCGGGTACCCAGAGCTCCTGATCATGGCCATCGATCCTCCACTCAAACGGCCTCTTCAGGAGGATCTTCTGTCGCAGCAGCAGGGGAGGGTTCTTGACCCGAACCTGTCCAGCCTCCATTTCCTTGCATGGAGATTGAGTGGCAACAGTTGACAGCTTCTGACCTTCCATCCAAAGTCTGCAATGTTATCTTGGCAGCCAGGCGTCCATCCGCGAAAATAGTATACGCCCGTCGATGGAATAAGTTTGTGGCACGGTGAACAGCAAAGGCTATAGATCCCCTTTCTGCCCCTCTTTCAGAGGTCCTTTTGTAAATACTTTCTTTGGCCCAGCAGAGCTCTTCCCTGGGCACTCTTAAGGGCTTTCTTGCGGCCATCTCTGCTTTCCTTCGGCTGCCAGATCATCCATCTTTGTTCAAGTCCCCTATTGCAAATAGGTTCTTTAAGGACATTACTCATCTCTTCCCTTCAGCTCCCTTCGTAATGCCCCAGTGGGACTTGAACCTTGTCTTAACTTATCTCATGTGTGCTCCCTTCCAGCCTCTTCACAACTGTCCTCTCAGGCTTCTCACTCTGAAGACAGCTTTCCTTGTTGCCATCACCTCTGCTCGCAAAGTGAGTGAGCTCTTTTCTCTAAGCCCCCTTTCTTCTCTGTGCATCCGGACAAAGTGGTGCTTAGGACGAGACCATTGTTCCTTCCAATAGTGGTTACACCTTTTCAAATTGGACAAACCACTACTTTGCCCACCTTTTTCCCACCTACACACCCTTCCAATGAGGAAGAGAGACTCCACCATCTGGACCCTAAAGGGTCTACTTTCCTTCTACGTGACTGCACAAACGATTTCGGGTGGATGATCAACTCTTCGTTGAGTACGTAGGTGCCAAGAAAGGTCGGGCTGTTCAAAAGCTTGCCATCTCTAGATGGGTGTACTTTGTATTAAAGTCTGTTACGCTTTGGCGAAAAAGGAACCTCCAGTGGAGCTACAAGCTTATTCCACCAGACCTACATCTGCCACCACTGCTCTTGCATGCAGAGTTCCACTCCCTGGCATCTGTCAGGCAGCCACATGGGCATCCTTGCATACATTCCCCAAACATTACTGCCTGGACAGCCAAGTCCGAAGGGACGGCTATTTTATCCTTTCAGTCCTCCAGGACTTTCTGGTGTAAGATTGGTTCGCAGACCCTCCTCCGGGGTTGGTATTACTGGGGAATCTATTCTAAGGTAAGAAATCTATAACTACTACAGTCTTTTTCAGATTAACAAGTTACTTACCTTTGGTAATGATGTATCTGTAAGAGACATCTTATCCCGGTGAACGCGACGCCAACGGCGGACACGGATCGACCGATGCCACCTACCGATGCGCAGGGGTAGTGGTAAGAAAAAATTCTCTGGATCCAGTCTGATGCCTGGAGGTAATTCTAAGGTAAGGAATCTATAACTATCATATGTCTCTTACAGATACATAGTTACCAAAGGTAAGTAACTTGTTCATCACAAACTCCCTGAGAGAATAATATCTAGACAAACTGTCTACGGCATCACTTGTGTTGACACAAAGTTTTGAAAACTTGGATTTGCATTTTATGGACTTCGATTAGGTAGGGAACAGTCCAAAGAAATTAAGGAGGCCGTCTATACGACTAAGTTGAGTAAAGTGGCCAGACCTGATCACAATCCAAATGTGGTTTACAAGAAAGGGCCAGAAATATAGTCAAATTTTTTATGTCGACATTTTAATCACATACAAAAAGCAGTTAGCACTGAATTCATTTGGCACGATTCCTTAATAACTCAGTTTTAAAAAAACAGAAACAGATCGTCCAGCAACAGAACTCTTTATCTCTTTGCTTCATTCATCATCCAAAATATCCGCCCACCTTTTGCTGCAAGAATTTGAGAACTAGGTACCAACTAGTTCCCTCATACCCAAGGTTCAAGCAGAGTTAAGACCAGGACAGTTCACATCACAACTTTGAACTGAATTACATTAAATGCACAGCTGTCTACAAAGGAAGTTTGTTGATGTTAAATCAGTCTCTGATGCAGTGGACCAAGGACTCCACTGAGCCAAGTTTGAATATCGCAAGTGGCATACTCAAACTCTTAATTGCACTTCACACAAGCACCTAGGCACAAGTTACAGTAGGACCTTGGAGTACACAGGCTGCTCGGGCCACAACACACAACTGTTTTAAACAGGGGTGTGTGCTGTCACCACTTCCATTTTCCTTGTTTGTAGATGATCTACCTTCCTCCATGAGGAAAGCTATTTTTTATCCACCTGTAATAAAACTGTTGACCAGTGTTATATTTGGGGGTCTCTAGTTGGCACAGGTAGGTACCAGTGACAAATAGGGACCATTGAGTCTAGTAAGGGGGTACACTCCTAAAATAACCCCTGCTCACCCCCTTGGTAGCTTGGCACGGGCAGACAGGCTTATCTCAGAGGCAGTGTGTAAAGCATTTGTGACCACATACAGTAATCAAGTGCCAGCACTACAGATGGACCCCACACAGGTTTTATATCTAAAATAAGTATTCTTTATATAGACTTAACACAAGACCACAAACGACAAAAATCCACAGTACTGTACTTAAAATGGTAGTTTTAGATTAGTTCTGTTCAGTTCTTAAAAATGCGACACTTTAAGTCAATGTACCTTACGATGCGTGACGCTTCCACAACAAAAGTGTTGCAGCGATAGAAATGCGGCAAAGTTCCGGTGCAAAGACAAAGACGTGAAGATCTTCCAGATGCGGCACGCTTCTCCGATGTTGCGAGAAGTCTCGGCTCTATGCGTCAGCTGCAGCGGCGACACCCTTGTTCAGAGATGCGACGATGGCGGCGACACTCTTCTCCCTCGATGCGAGACGCTTCCGCTCGATGCGGAAACTGCAGCTGCGACACCCTTGTTCAGAGATGCGACAACAGCGGCTCCGACGGCGGCACGCTTCTCCATGGATGCAGGAGCTTTTCTTGATGCGGTGCAATGCGTCAGCTACAGCGGCGTCATCCTTGTTCAGAAATGCGACGGCAGCGGCTGCGACCCGCCTCTTCTTCGGTGCGAGATGCTTCTCTCGATGCGGTGCAATGCGTCAGCTACAGCGGCGACATCCTTGTTCAGAAATGCGACGGCAGCGGCTGCGACGGTGACATGCTTCTTCCTCTTGAGTCGCGCTTCCAGCTCCTTGCGACACGCAGTCCCTCAGAAGGCCAAAAACAGTAGCAGCCACTTCCAAAGAACTCTTGGGGAGCTGAGGGTTGAAGTCGGCTGTCCCTGAGACTTCAGCAGGAGGCAAGCTCTTCTTTCAAGCCCTTGGAGATCCTTACAAGTTGAAATAAAGTACACAGAGTTCCTTTCTCCTTCCTTTGGCAGTCAGGCAACCACTGCAGGCCAATAACCCAAGCAGCACTTCAGCCTAGGGATAGTCTCTCCTCAGTTTCTACAGGTTCCTCTCCTCAGTAAAGGTTTCTTCTTGTTGGTCCAAAAGTGATCTAATTTCTTGGGATCAGGGTCTCAATATTTATACCCCAACATCCTTTGTCCTCTGAGGGCAGAGGGGCCTTTACCCAGTCCAAACCAGTTCTGGAGCACTCTGTCCCTCACCACCCCTTGTTGTAAACTCTGTTTACATGACTCCTTCTTTCATTTCACAGTGCAGGGCAGAAACATCAGACGCCCCACAGGAGGTGGAGCCAGCATTGTGGAGGAAAAGCACAGCCCTGGAGCACCTTGTTGACATGATTCCTTCTCTCCTTTCAAAATGCAGGGCAGAGACATCAGACGCACCACAGGGGGTGGAGCCTGCACTGTGGGGGGCAGGCACAGTCCTATTCAGGTCCCAGGTGCAATTCCTCCATCCCATCTAGATGCAGATCTCTCTATTCACCACTGGGCTGACTCAGCCCTGTCACTCAAACTCCAGACAAGGAATACACATCCTAGCAGAGGCCGGCTTAGCTAGTTAGGCAAGAAAATACCTACTTTCTAAAAGTGGTATTTTCAAACACAGAATGTTAAAATCAACTTTACTAAAAGCTGTGTTTTTCATTCTGAGTTCAGGCATACTAAACTCGAATTTCTACCATGTTCCCTGAGTCAGTTAGGATTATAAGATGTAATAATCTAAATGCCCATTCTGGCCTATGGAGAACAGATAGCCTTACAATAGTGAAAAACGAAAATGGCTGTAATTCACTATGAGGACATGCCGCACACACCAGGGCATGTCCTACCTTATACTTACAATGCACCTTGCCCTTGGGCCTACCATAGGGGTGTCTGATATGAAGAAAAGGGAAGGTTTAGGGACTGGCAAGTGGGTGCGCGTGCTCAATCAACATGGCAGTACAGGACTGCACATAGGCTCTGTAATGGCAGACCTTAGACATGCTTTTATAGGCTGCTTCTGTGGGTGACACAACCAGTGCTGCAAGCCCACTAGCAGCATTTGGTTTACAAGCCCTGGGCACACTTAGTGCACTGTACTAGGGTCTGACAGGTAAACCAAACCAGTCAATCATGGAATCACCAATTCATACATTAATTTATATTAGGGAAAGCATATGCACTTTAGCACTGATCAGCAGTGGTAAAGTGCCCAGAGTCATAAAATAACCAACAGCAGGTCAGAAAAAATATAGGAAGAAGGCAAAAAGTTCAGGGATGACACTGCAAAAAGGGCTAAGTCCAACAACCAGTAAATGCTTTATCATATAGTGATGATTTGGTAATTTTTGATTGCACGTCCATAAAGTTGCAAATACAGTGGCATTCCCTGGAAAATGATCATAAAATTGATTAATTATTAATACAACCTAATACAAAGTAATGCAGCAAGGGAAGAAGCCCCTTGACCTTGCTGGTAGGTCGCTCCCCCACCACACAGCTCCACCTGTGTGCCATGACGCTGCTGCTGTAGAAGTTGAGGATCTCCTCCACCCGCAGGCTACCACCTGCGCCTCATTCCTGGTGGCCAGTGGTAGGCCATAGGTTTGTATCTTGTGCCCGTTTTGTCCTTCTGTCCCCCTCTCACTGCCCTTGATTTGTGCCCATTTGCCTTCTGTCTCCCCCTCGCTGCCCTTGATTTGTAACCATTTGCCTTCTGTCTCCCCCTCTCTGCCCTTGGTTTGTGCCCATTTGACTTCTGTCTCCCCCTCGCTGCCCTTGATTTGTGCCCATTTGCCTTCGGTCTCCCCCACGCTGCCCTTGATTTGTGCCCATTTGCCTTCTGTTTCCCCCTCGCTGCCCTTGATTTGTGCTTGTTTTTTTGCCTTTGGTTTCCCCCTCGGTGCCCCTGTTGTGTCCGGTTGCCTTCAGGTGGCCCCTCTGCTCCCGTTTCCGCCGCTGCGTCCCCTGCGTCCCCGCCCCCTCACTGCCCATTCGCTGCTCCTGCCTCCCAGCTGCTCCTCCATCCCACATCCCCATATATGGTAGCCGCGCGCAGCGGGTGCGTTGCAGGCACGCCTAAAGCAAACCCGTCTGCGCCCGTCCGTGCCTGGACCGCCCCCCCCGCGCGAGAACCCCTGGTCCCTGCACCCGCCACGGCGAACATCACCGCTACGACGCCAGCACACTCCACGCTCTCAACCCCGGACGGACCCACACCTGTTACAAGGCCACCCGAAACGCACACACAGTCCCTTTAACTGCCGGAACTGCAGCTAAGCCAGCCTCAGAGCCGCCGAACAACCCGCCAAGAAAGACCTCAACCACCTCCGATGCATCCTACTGAACACCCGCTCCGCACGCAAACACGCCATCGAGCTCTGGGACCTACTCGACATATCATTCCCGATCATCGCCTTCCTAACAGAGACCTGGATGAATGACTCCTCCGCACCAGACATCGCCATAGCCATCCCAGACGGCTACAAGATCACCCGCAGAGACCGCACCAACTGAGTCGGAGGAGGAATTGCCATCGTCCACAAGAACAGCATCAGGGTCTCGACCAGCACCGACAACACACTCAGCACCGCCGAACACATGCATTTCCAGATCCACACAGACCCCAACTCCACCCTCATAGGCACCCTCGTCTACCTACCCCCATGACCCCGACCCCAGTTCAGCGACTCCATAGCCGACAACATCAGCACGCACGCCCTGACCTCCACCGACTACATCCTCCTCGGAGACCTCAACTTTCACCTGGAAAACAACAGCAGCAACTCGACAACCCTGATCGATAATCTCTACAACCTCGGACTGAGGCAACTCATCACAAAGCCTACCCACTGCGCAGGCCACAAGCTTGACCCCATCTTCTCCGCCAACCCACACGTCGCCTTCACCCACACCACCGAACTCCTAGCACGGACCTCCGCTGCATCCACTTCTCTTTCCAGAAACCCACCATACACCACCGCACCCAACAGATCCCTCACCGCTGCTGGAGAAAAATCTCTGAAGACCAACTACATGCAAACCTCGCTCCCAGCCCACCCACTGAACCCTCCAACACTGACGACGTGCCTGCAACCTCAAACGCTGGATCGACGGCTGCTCCAACACCCTCCCCCCGCTGAAGAAACCCCCTCACAGAAACACCAGCAAGAGGGCCAGCTGGTTCACCCCAGAACTCCTAGTCTCCAAGCAAGCCTGCCAGAAGCTAGAGAAGAAATGGCACAGCGAACAGACTCCGGACAGCCACGCAGCCCACAAGGAAGCCACCCGCAACCACCATCACCTCATCAGGAGTGCCAAGAGGACTTCTTTCAAAGTCCGCCTCGACAACAACGAACACAATAGCAAAGAGCTTTTCAATATCGTGAAGGAACTCTCCAACCCTAGCTCCAACACCAACAACATCCCGCAGTCGCAAGCCCTGTGCGAATCCCTCGCCACTTTCTTCCACTGCAAGATAGCAGACATCCACGACAGCTTCAACACCCAGACAGCCCCAAAAGACAGCAACACAACAGTCTCTCCACACACCATCGGCCACGATCCCCTGCTAGCCTGGACCAGCGTGAGCATCGTTGACACCATCAAGACCATGAGCACAATCCACTCCGGCTCCCAGTCAGGCCCATTCCCGCACCACTTCTTCAACAAAGCCAGCATCTCCATCGCACTACACCTGCGCAACGTCATCAATCTCTCCCTCTAGACCGCGACCTTCCCAGAGAGCTGGAAACACGCCGAGATCAACGCCCTACTCAAAAAACCCAAGGCTGACCCTGGAGACCTCACTTCCGGAACATCTCTCTGCTCCCATTCATGGCCAAGGTCATCGAGAAGATTGTCAATAGCCAGCTAACCCGATACCTCGAAGAAAACAGAATCCTGGACCCTTTCAAATCAGGGTTCCGCAGCAACCACAACACCGAGACCACCCTCATCGCCGCCACCAACAACATCAGGATACTGCTGGAAAACAGTGATACCGCAGCCCTCATCCTCCTAGATATCTCCGCCGCCTTCGACACAGTTTGCCGTCGCGCACGCCGTAGGGATCCGAGACAAAGCCCTGGAATGGACCACCTCCTTCCTCTCCGGCAGAACCCAGAGCATCCGCCTCCCCCCATTCCATCCGAAGCCTCCGAGATCATCTGTGGCGTACCCCAGGGTTCCTCCCTCAGCCCGACACTTCAACATTTACATGGCCCGCTTGCACACGTCGTCCGACAGCATGACCTCAACATAATCTCCTATGCCGATGACACTCAACTGATCCTCTTCCTCACCAAGGATCCCATCACCGCCAAAGCCAACCTCCACGAAGGAATGTAGGCCGTCGCCGCCTGGAAGAAGACCAGCCGACTGAAGCTGAACACGGACAAAACGGAGGTCCTCATCCTCGGCTCCAACCCTTCAGCCTGGGACGACTCCTGGTGGCGGACGGCACTGGGGGCAGCTCCGACACCCACCAACCACACACGCAACCTGGGAATCATCCTCAACTCAACGCTCTCCATGACCAAGCAACTCAACGCCATCTCCTCCTCCTGCTTCAACACCCTCCGCATGCCCCTCAAGATCTAAAGGTGGATCCCGACAGATACAAGTAGAACAGTCACCCAGGCCTTCGTCAGCAGCAGACTCGACTACGGAAACGCCCTCTAAGCGGGAGCCCTGACCAAGCTCATCAAATGACTGCAACGCATCCAAAATACCTCGGCACGACTGATCCTCGATGTAGCACGCCATGGCCACATCACCCCCACCTGAGAAACCTGCACTGGCTGCCCGTCAACAAGAGGATATCCTTCAACCTCCTCATCCACGCACACAAGGCACTCCACAAGACCGGCCCAGCTTACCTCAACAAACTACTTTCCTTCTACACCCCCAACCGCCAGCTCCACTCCGCCGACCTCGTACTCGCCACCGTCCCGCGCATCCGAAGAACAACCACCAGCGGGAGGTCCTTCTCCCACCTCGCCGCCAAGACCAGGAACAGCCTCCCACTGATAGACCCAAGACCTGCTGACCTTCAGGAGGCTACTCAAGACCTGGCTGTTCGATCAGTAGTGCCCCCCCTCCAAGCTCCTTGAGACCCTCACGGGTATGTAGTGCGCTCTACACATGTTTATTTGTTTGATTTGACCTAATTTCTCCAAATTTAAATTAGAGGAGATAGAATTCTTCAAAATATGTGGTGGTGGTATTTGATACGACCATGCTCTTCAATGGAAATGCTAAACAACCTCGGTGCAAGCAGCCTTGTTTGGCTTACACAGATTCAATTGAAAATATGAGAGTTCCTCAGATCTACAGTTTCTAACGGCGTATCTCACAAAGGTTGTACCTATGAGCTGGGTCATTCTACATTGTTTTTAAGCCATCTGCAGATCTCAAAGCTTCTGAAGGCCACCCACTTCGTAAGGTGGTAAACTTCTTCAAGCATGGCCAGAGTGAATTCAGACAGTTTTCTAGCTACCTCAGTAGAAGTGGCTGCAATTACATTGACCTCAGCTTTATCAAACAGAGTCCCAGTTGCTCGCTACGGTGTAAAAGCAAGTTTTTATTTGCACACAAGACGAGTTAGCTTGCCCAAACTGTGCTCTAATCACAGAGTAATAAATAAAGTTGACAATTACGAAATGGGAATCAAATAATAGCACCTAAAGGGACACTCAAGTCAAAAAAATTGTCTTTTAACGCTGACTTAATACATAATAACAATAAAATGGCTCTTGAACACTTACACAAAGTGAAGCTTACTTTTGGAATCTCGCCATGTCTAGTCCCAGTCCCAATATGTGACATGAAATTCTGCTCCTAAGATTGGGAGCTCATCAAAAACCAACACATTGAAATAAGGGCAAAGCTTTTAGCAAAGTGTCATTGTTCTTCACAGAGACCTGATGGCCATGTGCATATTATGCTGCTATGCCCGGTTTTTAAATATTACGGGTAAAGTATTTAAAACCTTTATTTATTGAAAATAAAACCCACACAGTCACTAAAACCCACACAGTCACTGCTGCACTTAAATTTTTGATTGAGATAAGCACAGAAAGGATAGCAAGAGTGGCTGTCTTATTTCTGAATGATTGCAAGAAGGTTTTAACAAGATTTCTTTTGTGCTTGATCTTAATATTTAGCTGTTGGATGGATGTGTCTGTTTGTGCTGTTTTTATTATTTAATTGTACTTTTAAGTTTCTTATGCTATATATCATCAAATGTACCATACTAATAAATACAAATAAGCTTAAATAAATGGAAAATTGTGATGAAGACTTCCAATGAAAATCTCATACCGGAGAAGGTGACGTTATTTACCTGTATTCCTTGTTCTCCTTCATGGGACATCCACTAAGTCAAGCAGGCCACCCTCCTCCAGGGTACTGACAATGAGATGATTATTAGAGTTTGTTCACGATGCCAGGGTTTAGTAAATCAGCAGAGCATTGAGCTGCAGCTTGCCTGAAGGTATGGTAGGCACTTTCAACTCGGCAAACCTCGTGGCTGTCTCACCGAATTCACTGTTACTTATGTCAAATTTTCATTTTAAAAATAATTATTATTTCGTGCATTCGCAGTCTCATTCCATTGCAGAGGGAGGTTTTGTTTGGTGGCGATTGGTCGTTATGTGTTCTAAATAAAGCCAAATTGGCGTAATGGAAGCCAGTAGACAGATAGACTTGCACAAATAATGCATGGGAAGCAAAACTTAACTGCGTCTAAGAATAAATAAATACATAATAGATAACAAAAATAGACCATGGGATAGAAAAAAGATGGAGTTTCTGTGTTACCAAAAAGCAATCTGGGATGTTAGAGTTTCCCACACTTGAATTCTATTCGGAGCAATTTTAATGCTTTTCATTCTCATTTTATTGGGAGGTGCAGGATCACAAGAAATGTAGTTGCACATCAGGGGTTTATGTTTTTTTTTTTCTTCAGATTTAGGGCCTGATAATCAGATTGTCAAGTACACTGCCAGCCCCCTGCCCGTTGAGAGGACGCCCCCAAGCCGGTGGCATCCTGAGCACTCTAACCGGAGTTTAGAGCAGGGCTCGTGGTGAGCCGGTGGTGCAGCACGGCAGCGGCATGCTTTAGCTCTGATACAGAGCCTGAAGTCTTTGTCTGCCATGCAGCACTGCCCCCAGTACGTCGGGCGCACTGTTTCTTGCAGCACATACTACAAAGGAAACAGTGCATACAGAGGACCTGACGGCATGGGGGCAAACAGTGCTGACACCCATCAGAAAGAATGTTGTGAAAGTGGGCACGGGTTGCATGTCTAGACTGGTGAGATACACTGGTAAATCCTCAAATATACATGCACCACATGAGAGAAGTTTTTCTGATGATTATGACCACTTGAGTGAAGATACTTGCAACAGGAAAGCTGACACTTCCTCTGGTAGATGTAGGTATCTGCCTGTGAAGCTAAGAGACTATGTCTTATATGTATGCAATGTTTCCCTTGTACCGTTTTCCTTTTGCCAACTTATCTTGTTTTTCCTTCCTGCATTTAAATATTTGTGTTCTTTTTGTTTAATTGTTTTCTCCCTTATTGAAAGGGGATGTGGTGTAATCTTAGAGATGCATGGAACCCTGCTATGTCATGGAATGTGGTGATGCTTGTCATCCCATGAATCACTCACTCCAGAGAGGGGCATCCTGCTGTACAGTGTGTGCTGTGCTGATACGCGGTTTACCTGACTAAACATATGAACTTGGAAATACAGCGTCGTTTCAACACCGACAACTTATCTCAAGGATGAACTAGGCCTGGAGACAGTTGTGCCCCCCCAACGCCTGCCTTTCCACCGCCCTTTTCATGGCGGTGTCCATGGGCATCCGCAGAAATGTTTCCGGGGGCGCGGGGGGGGCAACATTTTAACTTCATCACCATCCTCCGACAAAATATAATATGACAGAGCTTAAATAAACAAAGAAATCCATAGGGGGAAGAGAAAAATCTTGTGAGGTGCCAGATCAGACAACCTGGCAAGTAATAAACAGAGGGAAAAACTAAAAATGACCGGAAAAAAACAAAAACATTCTCAATCAGGTTGATGCGGTTCTAGAGCATGGGTACTCACAAACTTTCTCTCACGGGCCAAATTTACAGTGTGGTTTGTGGCCGAGGGCTGCACTGGTGGGGGCGGGGTCAGTGAGGGAGGGGGTGGGGCTAGAGCAACAAAAAAACTATGACCATGAGGTTGAACACAGGTCCCTTTAGCGGACGCCTTCGTCCGCTGAGCCACCAGACCCGGCATACACACATCTTTCTTTCTCTCTCTGTCTCCCTCCCTCTCTTTATCTCTCTCTCTCTCCCTCTCCCTCTCTCTGTCTCACTCACTCTGTCTATCTCTCTCTCCCTCCCTCTCCCTCTCTCCCTCCTTCTGTCTGTCTGTCTCCCTCCCTCTGTCTGACTGTCTCCCTCCCTCTGTCTGTCTGTCTCCCTCCCTCTGTCTGTCTCCCTCTGTCCGTCTGTCTCCCTCCCTCTGTCTGTCTCCCTCTGTCCGTCTGTCTCCCTCTGTCTGTCTGTCGACCTCCCTCTGTCTGTCTGTCGACCTCCCTCTGTCTGTCTGTCGACCTCCCTCTGTCTGTCTGTCGACCTCCCTCTGTCTGTCTGTCGACCTCCCTCTGTCTGTCTGTCGACCTCCCTCTGTCTGTCGACCTCCCTCTGTCTGTCGACCTCCCTCTGTCTGTCGACCTCCCTCTGTCTGTCGACCTCCCTCTGTCTGTCGACCTCCCTCTGTCTGTCGACCTCCCTCTGTCTGTCGACCTCCCTCTGTCTGTCGCCCTCCCTCTGTCTGTCGCCCTCCCTCTGTCTGTCGCCCTCCCTCTGTCTGTCGCCCTCTGTCTGTCTCCCTCTGTCTGTCTCCCTCTGTCTCCCTCCCTCTGTCTCCCTCCCTCTCTCTGTCTCACTCCCTTTGTCTCACTCCCTTTGTCTCCCGCCCTTTGTCTCCCGCCCTCTGTCTCCCGCCCTCTGTCTGTCGCCCTCTGTCTGTCGCCCTCTGTCTGTCGCCCTCTGTCTGTCTGTCGCCCTCTGTCTGTCTGTCGCCCTCTGTCTGTCTGTCGCCCTCTGTCTGTCTGTCGCCCTCTGTCTGTCTGTCGCCCTCTGTCTGTCTGTCGCCCTCTGTCTGTCTGTCGCCCTCTGTCTGTCTGTCGCCCTCTGTCTGTCTGTCGCCCTCTGTCTGTCGCCCTCTGTCTTTCTTTCTCCCTCTGTCTGTCTCCCTCCCTCTGTCTCCCTCCCTCTGTCTCCATCCCTCTGTCTCCATCCCTCTGTCTCCATCCCTCTGTCTCACTCCCTCTGTCTCCCTCCCTCTGTCTCACTCCCTTTGTCTCCCTCCCTCTGTCTGTCTCCCTCTGTCTGTCTCCCTCTGTCTGTCTCCCTCTGTCTGTCTCCCTCCCTCTGTCTCCCTCCCTCTGTCTCCCTCCCTCTGTCTCCCTCCCTCTGTCTCCCTCCCTCTGTCTCCCTCCCTCTGTCTCCCTCCCTCTGTCTGTCGCCCTCTGTCTGTCGCCCTCTGTCTGTCGCCCTCTGTCTGTCGCCCTCTGTCTGTCGCCCTTTGTCTGTCGCCCTCTGTCTCCCTTCCTCTGTCTGTCGCCCTCTGTCTGTGTCCCTCCCTCTGCCTCCCCTCCCCCCCTGCCTCCCTCTGTCTCCCTCCCTCTGTCTCCCTTCCTCTCTGTCTCCCTCCCTCTGTCTCCCTCCCTCTCTGTCAACCCTCCCTCTCTGTCAACCCTCCCTCTCTGTCAACCCTCCCTCTCTGTCAACCCTCCCTCTCTGTCAACCCTCCCTCTCTGTCAACCCTCCCTCTCTGTCTCCCTCCCTCTCTGTCTCCCTCTCTCTATGTCTCCCTCTGCCTCCCTCTGTCGCCCCCCTCTGTCTTCCTCTCTCTCTGTCTCCCTCCCTCTGTTTGTCTCCCTTCCTCTGTCTGTCTCCCTTTATCTGTCTCCCTGTCTGTCGCCCTCCTTCTGTCGCCCTCCCTCTGTCTGTCGCCCTCCCTCTGTCTGTCTCCCTCTGTCTGTCTCCCTCTGTCTGTCTCCCTCCCTCTGTCTCCCTCCCTCGGTCTCCCTCCCTCTCTCTGTCTCACTCCCTTTGTCTCACTCCCTTTGTCTCCCACCCTCTGTCTGTCACCCTCTGTCTGTCACCCTCTGTCTGTCACCCTCTGTCTGTCACCCTCTGTCTGTCGCCCTCTGTCTGTCGCCCTCTGTCTGTCGCCCTCTGTCTGTCGCCCTCTGTCTGTCGCCCTCTGTCTGTCGCCCTCTGTCTGTCGCCCTCTGTCTGTCGCCCTCTGTCTGTCGCCCTCTGTCTGTCTGTCGCCCTCTGTCTGTCTGTCGCCCTCTGTCTGTCTGTCGCCCTCTGTCTGTCTGTCGCCCTCTGTCTGTCTGTCGCCCTCTGTCTGTCTGTCGCCCTCTGTCTGTCTGTCGCCCTCTGTCTGTCGCCCTCTGTCTTTCTTTCTCCCTCTGTCTGTCTCCCTCCCTCTGTCTCCCTCCCTCTGTCTCCATCCCTCTGTCTCCCTCCCTCTGTCTCCATCCCTCTGTCTCCATCCCTCTGTCTCCATCCCTCTGTCTCCATCCCTCTGTCTCCATCCCTCTGTCTCCATCCCTCTGTCTCCCTGTCCCTCTGTCTCCCTGTCTCTCTGTCTCCCTCCCTCTGTCTCACTCCCTTTGTCTCCCTCCCTCTGTCTGTCTCCCTCTGTCTGTCTCCCTCTGTCTGTCTCCCTCTGTCTGTCTCCCTCTGTCTGTCTCCCTCTGTCTGTCTCCCTCTGTCTGTCTCCCTCCGTCTGTCTCCCTCCGTCTGTCTCCCTCCCTCTGTCTCCCTCCCTCTGTCTCCCTCCCTCTGTCTCCCTCCCTCTGTCTCCCTCCCTCTGTCTCCCTCCCTCTGTCTGTCGCCCTCTGTCTGTCGCCCTCTGTCTGTCGCCCTCTGTCTGTCGCCCTCTGTCTGTCGCCCTCTGTCTGTCACCCTCTGTCTGTCACCCTCTGTCTGTCGCCCTCTGTCTCCCTTCCTCTGTCTGTCGCCCTCTGTCTGTGTCCCTCCCTCTGCCTCCCCTCCCCCCCTGCCTCCCTGTCTCCCTCCCTCTGTCTCCCTTCCTCTCTGTCTCCCTCCCTCTCTGTCAACCCTCCCTCTCTGTCAACCCTCCCTCTCTGTCAACCCTCCCTCTCTGTCAGCCCTCCCTCTCTGTCTCCCTCCCTCTCTGTCTCCCTCTCTCTATGTCTCCCTCTGCCTCCCTCTGTCGCCCCCCTCTGTCTTCCTCTCTCTCTGTTTCCCTCTATCTCTGTCTCCCTCCCTCTGTTTGTCTCCCTTCCTCTGTCTGTCTCCCTTTATCTGTCTCCCTGTCTGTTCCCCTCCCTCTTTCTGTTGCCCTGTCTCCCTCCATCTGTCTTCCCCTCTCTCTCTCTCTCACTCTGTCCCCACCCTATCTGTCTGCCTCCCTCTGTCTCCCTCCCTCTGTCTGTCTCCCTCCCTCCCTCTGTCTGTCTCCCTCCCTCTGTCTGTCTCCCTCCCTCTGTCTGTCTGTCTGTCTCCCTCCCTCTGTCTGTCTGTCTGTCTCCCTCCCTCTGTCTGTCTCCCTCCCTCTGTCTGTCTGTCTCCCTCCCTCTGTCTGTCTGTCTCCCTCCCTCTGTCTGTCTGTCTCCCTCCCTCTGTCTGTCTGTCTCCCTCCCTCTGTCTGTCTGTCTCCCTCCCTCCCTCTGTCTGTCTGTCTCCCTCCCTCCCTCTGTCTGTCTGTCTCCCTCCCTCCCTCTGTCTGTCTGTCTCCCTCCCTCCCTCTGTCTGTCTCCCTCCCTCCCTCTGTCTCCCTCCCTCTGTCTCCCTCCCTCTGTCTCCCTCACTCTGTCTCCCTCACTCTGTCTCCCTCACTCTGTCTCCCTCACTCTGTCTCCCTCACTCTGTCTCCCTCACTCTGTCTCCCTCACTCTGTCTCCCTCACTCTGTCTCCCTCACTCTGTCTCCCTCACTCTGTCTCCCTCACTCTGTCTCCCTCACTCTGTCTGTCTCGCTCTGTCTGTCTCGCTCTGTCTGTCTCGCTCTGTCTGTCTCGCTCCCTCTGTCTGTCTCGCTCCCTCTGTCTGTCTCTCTCTTGGCCTGTCTCCCTCCCTCTATCGCCCCCCTCCCTCTGTCTCTCTCCCGCTGTCCCCCGCCCTATCTGTCTCCCTCTCTCTCTGTCTCCCTCTGTCTGTCTCTGTCTCCCTCCCTCAGTATCCCTCCCTCAGTCTCCCTCCCTCTGTCTCCCTCCCTCCCTCTGTCTCCCTCCCTCCCTATGTCTCCCTCCCTCCCTCTGTCTCCCTCCCTCACTGGCTCCCTCCCTCACTGGCTCCCTCCCTCTCGGTCTCCCTCCCTCTCGGTCTCCCTCCCTCTCGGTCTCCCTCCCTCTCGGTCTCCCTCCCTCTCGGTCTCCCTCCCTCTCGGTCTCCCTCTCTCTCGGTCTCCCTCTCTCTCGGTCTCCCTCTCTCTCGGTCTCCCTCTCTCTCGGTCTCCCTCTCTCTCGGTCTCCCTCTCTCTCGGTCTCTCTCGGTCTCCCTCTCTTTCCCTCTCTCTAGGTCTCTCTTCCTCTGTCTGTCTCTGTCTCCCACCATGTATCTCCCTCTATCTGTCTCCCTGTCTGTCTGTCTCCCTCCCTCCCTATGTCGCCCCCTTCCCTCTGTTGCCCCCTTCCCTTTGTCTGTCTCCTTCTGTCTGTCGCCCTCTGTCTCCCTCCGTCTCCCTGCCTCATTGTGCTTATCTATAATAATGTCCCCCCTCGCCTCTTTCACCATCTTCTCTCGTCAATCATTTCTCCCTCTTTCCTCTCCCCCTCTCCGTTTGTCTCTACTCCCCACTCCGTCTCTTATTTTTCCTTTTGGCTCTGCCTCTCTCTTTTATCTCTCCTCTACTCTTACGTCTCCCTTAGCCTCAACATGTAGGGTTAGTTAAATTTTTCAACTACAACATTGTCAAAATCGAATTTTCATTTTTTCCATTTTTAGTCATATTGTTCTTTAAATGTAGTTATTTCAGTCCTTAGTATTTTTTCCGGAGTATTTTCACTCTCAGCTGTATACAGCACTCTCCCGATTGCACAAATTCATGAGAATGAAACTTTCAATTTCAATCCGGTCTGTCACTTCACAGTTTTTAAACTAAGAATGTTGGCACTAACCCCGCTCCCCAAACGACGCCCCCACCCACGCCCCTTAGCTTTTTATCTGATCGTTGTGGCCTGCTGTGAGGGACTAAAGCTCACGGCCCCTGCTAATTGAAAGCATCAGCAGCTCCCCAAGAACTCAACGTCATATCCTGAGGCCTGGGATGGGGGGAGATGCTCCATGCTGTGTCTCCTCTGCCGGCCCATTGTCATACTGCCCATGACAATGGAACGGCTGACTCTGTGACCTGCTGGGACTCACACTCGAGCTGTACTGTAGCAGCCTTTCAGGTGTCGCCCCAGCAGGAAAGTCGACCCAGGTATGTGGGCCCATCCTCTAGAACCGGCCTGGATCCAGGGCGCCCCCTCTTGCCCCCCCCTCCGGACGCCCATGGCGGTGTCCCAGCCATGAAAAGGTCGGTAGAAAGGCAGGTCATAATGTCTCGGTGGTGCTGATGCTGGCACCGCCTCCACTGACCACAGCCGCCATGGGAGCTGCGATCTTGGTGGTGGCGGCGGTCTGGAGGCGGTCGTGCAACCACACACCTTATATGGCGGTCGGACCACCAACAACGGTCCCATGAATCGGGCCTTTAGTATTTACTACTCCTAGACTTTGCTACGGGCTACTGTAGGCCCTTTGTTGTGCAACGCGTTTATCCTTTTGAACAGATCGTTGTCACAGAATGTTAAGGCGAGATGTACACACCTTTCTTTCAATTTCATCATCCAGCCTCCTGAGTTCCATTTTGCGTTGATCCTGCTGGTACTTCAGAAATCGACGTCTTGCAGCATCCAGCAGCTGGAGCTCCTTGACTCTCAGCTCCTTCTTCATTGCAGCCAGTCTTCAGGAAAAAACACATGAGGCAAGTTTCAGAAGTAAAAACTCATAACTGAAGCAAATGTGAAAAAAACACTCCTTTTCTCTTTGTTGTGAATAACTTTCAGTAACAGTATCACACATTCAAAAATGCACCACAAATCTCAAACTAAAACCTGTTTAAAAACACAAAGGCTTTGGAAAGTCCAGAAACATTGCTAATTAGCAATAAACTTGGTAAACCCATGGATTTTAAAAAAGTTGTGATTTTCAGAAAATAGACTACAAGATAAGTGTTATTGAAATGTTTAATATTGGTGCATAAGTAACAACAGATGTAAACAACTATAAAAATGTAAAAATGCTTTTAAATAAATTGTTTCCATCAGCACTAGGTGGCTCCTTCCCTAGAATAAGACAAACTGTTCTGATGCCTCTGAGGGAGGGAGGGAGAGAGAGTGGGAGGAAGGGAGAGAGAGGCGGAGTGTGGGAGAGGGAAACAGAGAGGGAGAGGGGGAGGGAGGGAGAGAGTGTGTGTGTGTGTGTGTGTGTGTGTGCGAGAGAGATGTGGTGCACACAAGAAAAGTTGTGGTGCGGCATTCAGAGATAAGGTTCACTTCACTACTGTATAGGCTGTGTGAAGAAAAACAACTAAGTTTGCGCCAAAGGCAAACGGCCTGAGTTCTCCACTGGTTTCCTTGTTGTGATTCAGGGTTGCATCTTTATGTGGGTTAGTCTCAGGGTGACACAGGGCCACTTACTTACCTTCATTAACATTCTTTCTTGTGGACACTCTAATCTACTCTCAGATTCATGTTATGTTATGTTATGTTAATTATTTCTTCTATAGCGCTCGGCTACTCCAAGGAGCATCCCGGCGCTTTGGCGAAGAATATCTGCAGGTAGAAGGGCAACATAACAGCTATGTTCATCGCCTTAACAATATCCCCAGAAGCCAGAATGCATCCGGAGAACTTCCTCAGCAATGCTCCAGCATGCTAATAGGTGGCGCTATGCAGTGCCACAATTACTCCATACTGCCCGGAAAGTGACGGAACAGCAGATAAGCACCACCCCTGCGTGTTCAGATCAGGCTGTTTTTTTTATTTTTAATACTTCAAGCCCTTAAGCTCTCAGACGTGCAGTACTATGAAAAAACATAGAAGCCAGAAGACCAAAATTTAACTTGAATCCTCATTATTATCTACGGGAGTCCACTCCACAGAATGTGAAGGTGGGCGTTCAGTGAGGAACCTGGGGTTAAATAGTGTACCCATCACCAAAGGTAAGTACTTTGTTCTTCTGATGGATATGGCAGACTCCTCACCTTAAGCATGGATACCTTCCAAAAGTGGAGGGTCTGTGGAGTGGACTCAAATCAGAAGGTACTTCAGGACCAAGTGGGCAAAATGGCTGTCCTGTCAAGGTCGCAATGTTTCGTGAATATGTACACGGATGACCACGTTGCAGCCTAGAGGATGTCCAGAAACAGCGACACTCTTGCCACTTCCATTGTAGCAGCAATGGCTCTGGTTAAACAAGCCCACAGTTTGCTTTCCGGCCAGCCCAACAGCAATTATTTAGGCAGAGGACTATCCATCTTCACCAGCTTTCTGTACTGCTTTCCTTTCTTTGCTCCAGAAATCAACACAAAGGTCTTTATTGAAGTCAATGTAAAAGCTTAACAGCCGTTTGGGGATTATGTGATCTGATGGAAGAGTGATAGACTGCTCTGCCCAAAAAGGCAGTACTACTTTGGATAAAGAATCTACCTGTGTTCTCAACACAAACGTGTCTGCAAAGACAGTGGTGTACAGCAGATTGCACTGCAAGCACCTGCATTTCATTCACATGGCACGCAGAGATGATGGCAGTTAGGAAGACTGTTTTGAGCATCAGCAGTCGCAGTGAAAAGCCCATCATAGGCTGAAATGGCATACACATAGCACATGTTAACACTAAATTCAACTCCCTTGCAGCATGATGAACAGCTTGAAGGAAAACAACGGAGGAAGACGTTTGCTAAAACCCACCACAACAGGCGATTTAAATAGTGATGGTTGAGCAGGTAAGCACAGAAAGTTCCAAAGGGCTAATAGTTAACCCCTAACTTTGCCCATTGCAAGGCCTTCCTGGGCCAGCAATAACCCAAACAAACCACTCTCTGAAAGTTTGACCTGCCAAGGATCGGTATGAAGAGCACTACACCAGGCAACAAATTTCTCCCAGCGGCGAGCATAGATGAACTTTGTCGATGACCGTTATGCTGCAAGGATAATATTATTCAGAGTGGCCGGCATACAAGATGCATTCAACTCTGCTGCTCAAACTCCATGTACAGAGGTGTGGGTTGCAGAGATTCGGTGCAGAGTCCACCCATGGTGCTATCAACATAACTTGGGCCTGCTCGGTTCTGAATTTCCTCAGAAACTGAGGCAGGATAAGGAGTGGTGAAGACGCAACAGGAGTCCAGTATCTCAGATTGGAATCGGCCCCTACCCGGCCTCGGAGGCAAGATGGCAGCCGTGTAGCTACGGCCGTTAGCAGCAGGTCGCGATGAGGAAGCGGTTTGTAGCCCCAGGGTGATGTTTTTGCAGGGATTACGGCAACCTGTGGACATGACTTCATGAACAAAGTTACCGGCGATAAAATATTAATTTTTTTTGTGTACTTATAGAGCGCAGTCCTGTCACCCAGAGGGCAATATGATTGCCGTACTTGTGTGCAGCGGCTCCGGGAGATTCTTGTTCCGGGCTCTGGCGCAGGCTGCGACTGCTCTCGCCGCTGGCGTTCCACGAGCATCGGTGGGCGGGGCATGCGAGTGAGGCAGCGGAGCAGAGCGGAGTTCCGTGCTGAGACGAAGCACAGGAGCGGAGTTAGGAGCCACGGCTGGGATTTGGGTGGCGGCAATTCCTGGAACCTGACATGCCCGACGAGCCTGAGAAGGATTAGGAGAGGAGGTTGCTTGCTGCACTCAGGAGCTATGGCCCCCAAACCAATCAACTCCAAAGCGGCAATATCCAAGAAAAAAGGAGGGGCAGAGGGGGGAACGGCGGTGTTGGCTGCGCAGGATGAAGGAGACCCCCGGCTGAAACAGCAATCACTCACTGCAAGGAAACATCAGCAGCTGGCAGTTAAGACACGCCAGGCAACTGCCACAATTGCAGAGATGTTTTCCAAAAACAGCAAGGTAAAAGGAGTAAAGGAGATCCCACCCCAGGCAGTAGATGGGGCAACGAAGGATACGGGGGGCCAAGATGCATTATCCACCAGTCTAGTCGGCATAGAAGAAGGTGCTGAAGGTACGGCTGCCCAGCAAGTATCCACTGAAGCTCCTCAGAGTGACAGCGTGCAAGTGATTGTATCCGCCCCAGCGGCCGATATAAGTGGGTGCCCTGCAGTGGGAAAGACTGTAAAGGACCGAGAGATTCTGGACAATATTGCAGGCACCTCTCCCAAGGCAGGCCAATATACCAGCAGTGGTCCTCCCCAGGTGGCGGTAGCCTCGGGTCCCCGCGATCTCGACCCAGCATCTATGGAGGCTACCATTGAGGCTACCCCAGGTGGAGCATCGAGGGGCCTGGTGGAGAAAGTCCCAAGTGAGTGTTTTTTCTCGGTGTCCGAAAATGCAGAATGGTCAGATGAGGATGAGCACAGCTCCTACCTGGAAGGTAGTATTCAGGACTCAGAAAGTGATATGGAGCAAGAACCCCCTACTACAGCTGTCAGGCCAGGGGCGGCATCGAAGGGGCAAGAACACTATGAACTAAGTTGGGATCATTCATCGGCCATGCCATTACAAGGTAGTCCAAATACGGCGGTATCCCAGATGTCGCTCCTGGAATTGATTCACTAGGAAATTATCGCCCATCGTGAGGAGACTCGCCAAGACAGTAAGAAATCACAAGCCGCAGTGAGGAAGATGCAGGGGGTGGTGAGGGAGAGGTGTGGCGCCAGGGCGACTGACGCTGGAATCTGGGGATCACGTTTCGATCCCCAGCGCCGGCGGCAGGTTAGCCCAGCACCATGTGACTCTGGGCAATAGCTTGCTTAATCTTCCCGACGGCCCCCAGCGCCTAGAGACCCTAACGGGTGATTGTGCGCTTTACAAATGTGGATTATTATCTAAAGCTTGCACGAATCTGGGGGACAGAGTCTCAAATTTGGAGGAGCGAGTTGTCTCAACTGAGGCCGAGGCAGTACCTGCTGTAACTAAAGTGGATGCCCACTGCGCACAAGTGGTAGATATTCAATGGAAACTCGAGGACATGGAGAATAGAATGAGACGTAACAACCTTAGGGTCCTCGGGATTCCAGAAGGGGTGGAAGGGTCAGACATCAGAGCGTATACCATCAAGCTATTCGATCAAGCATTTCCGGAGCTCTCCAGCTGGAACTGGCTCTCCGAAATTCAGAGGGTACATCGCACCCCTTTCAAAGTTCGGAAAAACGCAAGGGAAGGGGATAAGCCAAGGGCCATTCTAATCTTCCTTGGCAATTTTGTACTAAGGCAATTAATTGCAGAGAAGTCAAGACCGGAGGACTAGTGATGGGATCTCATTCTTCGTTCGGCCGGATTTCTGCCATGTGACGGTGGAAAGGAGATGGAGGTTGCGGCAGCTCATTAAACCATTTCAGGAAAAAAACTGCAGGCCTTTTTGATAAACCCTGCCCAGCTAAAGGTTATTAATGAAGGGAGGACCCATTACTTTGCTTCTGAGATAAAGGCGAAGGAATACCTTGACTCTTTGTGCAACTAGGCTCTAGTTGAAAGTGCATGAGTTGAGCATTGTGTTTGTTAAGGATATCTTCCAGATAAACACCAGGATGCCGCATCCTCTTCTTATTTTCCAGGTACTCAGGTTGTGTACTGGATCTCACAGTGATTAGGTGTGTTTATTTCCTGGGGTGGGATGTTAGGTTGAAATTATTTTGTATCTTTTTTCTATTCCTCATTGCGACTACTGCTTTACATCACACGCATAGACAAGGTCTGAGCGCCTCGACTGAGGGAGTGCAGGGGGGGGGTGGGTCAGGGGGGTTTGTGGAAGTGGCAGAGAGTGGGGCTGGGGGTTGGGGGGTGGAGTGGGGAGTGGGGAGGGGCAACGGGGTGAGGGGTGAAAAGGAAAAAAACAAGATAATCTGGTGTTGTGTTGAGATTGGTATTCACGAGCCCGACTCTTTAAGTGACATAATTGTGTTGGTTGAAATAATGCTATTGAATATTTGGAGAAGAATAGAGCAGACAGTGGTAAGGATGGTCAGTAAACTACTTAATGCTGAACATTAGAATTTGCACAGTCAACGTCAGCGGTCTGAATGACTGGAAGAAACGACAAAAGTTGGACTTTTTCGTTAAATACAACGGGATTGATATACTTTGTCTGCAAGAGACTCACCTCCCTTGGGCCAAACGGAATCTATTATTTATCAAGGGTTTCGACCTGATAGCTTGCACATCACAGACATCAACAACTAGGGGGGTTGCAATTTTAGGTAGATCATGTTTAGGGGGGGCTAAGCGGGTTAAAAGCGATAGCTTGGGAAGGTGGGTCATTGCAGAGTTATGCTTAGGGTATACAATCTGTTCAATCTACGGGGCAAACTGTGATGATCCTGATGTTTTTGATTTTCTGGAAGAGGAGTTAGCGGGCTGGCCAACCCCAATGATAGTCTGCGGAGATTTAAACATATCTACCGATTGGCATAATGTGCATAAGTATTCAGGGCGGAAACCCAGGGTGTTCCGGGCTATATCCTCTTTAATGAGCTCACACGGGCTAAAGGATGTTTGGGGGGAAAAGGAGCCTCTGAATCCCGGGTTAACTTACTTTTCGCACCCGTTTCAAAAATATTCAAAATTAGATTACTTCTTTATTTCTTCTCCTGAATTGAATAGAGTCAGTATAAGGAAAATACCTAGAATAATCTCGGATCATAATCCGCTGATTTTAACCTGTGAAGTAATTAAAGCAGAGAAACGGCATTCCAGCTGGACCTTTGAAAGGAGGTTATTATCGGATCAAAGATTTTTAGAACATATTAAAAAATGGACAGGGGAGTTCTTTGACGCAAATCGCTATAGTACATCCAGGAATGGCGTCTGGGATACGTTTAAGGCGGCTTTTAGGGGGGAAACCATTAGCTGCACGGCGAGACTTAGGAAAGCGGATAGGGGAGAGCTAGATAGACTTTTGGGCAAACTAGCGAAGGTGGAAGAACTGCATATTAGTGATATAGGTAGGGGTGTCGATGGGACAGAGAGCCAAAGAGGCCTGGTAATTATCAAAGCGGAGCTCCAAAAATTGGTTACGCAGAAGGCTGTAGGGAATTATCAGGCATCTAGGGCAAAGAGGTATGAGACAGGGGAACAGGCAGGCAGGGTGCTGGCGCTTCGTATCAGACAGGATAGAACCAGGAATATCATAGAGAGCATACAAGAGGATGGTAAGAACTACTCTGAGTCAAAGGAAATTTTAAAGGTCTTCAAAGATTTCTATCAAAAACTGTATGATGAAGAGAGCCGTCAAGAACAGCAAGTGGCGTGGCGGAGAGTGGGGACAGGGGCCCAATGCTGGACGCACTATCTAGAGAGGAGTTGGAAAGGGACATAACTAGAAGTGAGATTCAGGCTGCCCTAAGGGATCTTGCTGCCGGAAAGGCAGCAGGTCCGTATGGAATTCCCCTGGAAGTATATAAAAACATTGAATCTGAGACAGTTCCAATTTTACAAGATCTTTTCAATGGGATACTGTGTACAGGGGACATTCCCGATTCTTGGAAAGAGACCAATATTATTATCTTTCACAAGAAAGGCAAACCCAAGGAGAACCTGGGCTCTTACCGCCCTATTTCGCTTATTAACGCGGTTACCAAGCTATACTCGAAAATCTGGGCCAAAAGGTTGGGGAGGATCATTGGCGGTCTCGTCTCTCCCTGGCAGCATGGGTTCGTGCCGGGTTGAGGCACGACCGACCATACTCGACGAGCTATAACGCTGTTTGATGCCCATGCCGCCAGGGGGGGGAGGGATGGCCATGATCCTCCTCGACGCGGAGAAAGCATTCGACCGCGTGGTCTGGGAGAACTTGTGGGGAATCCTGGTAGGTAGGGGTTTTGGCCCTAAGACCATTAGAGATCTAAGAGCAATGTATAAAGACACGGTGGCACGGGTGTCAGTAATGGGAGAGAGCTCGGAGAAAATTGTGATCAAGAGAGGAACTCGCCAGGGATGCCCCTGTTCTCCGATCCTCTTCTCACTATATATAGACCCCCTGATCCAAAAAATCGTGGGATGCCCACAGATTAATCCTGTGATGCTGAATGGGTTCACAAATAAACTGCTAGCATACGCTGACGATCTGGCGGTTTTCACCACCGATCCACAGCAGGCGATGCCGGTACTTGTTGAGCTGGCGAAGGATTTTGGAAGTAGGTCTGGGTATCTGCTAAATGAGGGGAAAACCCAGATTATTTGCACCCCGAACATCTTTAAGTCAGACAGCAGATACACAGACTCAGCAGTTTATTTGGGGGTAAGAATTAATGCCTCAGTGGATAAGATCATCACTGATAACTACTGCCCCCTTATGGGATCGATTGAAACAGAATTAAAAAGGCTGGATGTATTATACCTCTCTCTGGTAGGGAGGGTTAATGTCCTTAAAATGTCAATATTCCCCAAGGTCCTATACCTGTTTCGAGCCATCCCATTATTGCTGGATGAAAAACTAATAAAAAATCTGGAATCAATCTTCAACATGTTTATCTGGCAATATGGGAAGACTAGGCTTTCCATGAAGCTTATGTCGCTCCCGTTCGAAAGGGGGGTCATGGCCCTACCAAACCTCCGTTTATATCATCTGTCTTGCCTTTTGGCTCAAATGTCTATACTGTTTCAATCGGTCCCAAGCCCGCAAGAGGTTCGGGGAGATAGGCAGGATCCCCCATCCATTTTTTAGCTTTTACTAGGGAAGAAGGCTGTTGGTTTACTTTTGAGTGAGGTAGACCGGAGATACTATAAGAAGGCCCGGTATAAGATTCTGGATGGGGTTTGGGGGACATGGAAAGCTACCCAAAAAATGCTGGAAATCCCTAAGATCAATGCTCATCATCTCCTCTGGAACTCTAATGTGTTCCCCTATTTGGGTTCGGACAGGAATGGCCAGTTCAGGAAAGAACATGGAATAAGGACCATAGGGGACATCATGGCGGGAGGGGAGGTACTTAGGTTTGAAGTGATTCAGCATAAGTTTGGGATTCCCTCTAATCACTGGTTTCTCTATAGACAACTGGCTCAAACAGTGATGGCATTTAGGCCGAGGATTTCAATAATGAATCGTATCCCCCTAATTGATTATTTATGGAATGGGGGCAATAAAATTAAACTAGTTTATAACCATTTAATGGTGGGCATCCAGGACGATTTGGAAAAAACGGAATCTGCAATTGCAGTGAAGTTAGGCGATCCAGATATTGATTTAGATCTAGCACTTGCACTAGATAAGAGACTTTTTCGATCCTCTAGCCTACGGGCTCAGCACTACAAAACGCTGTTTAACTTGTATCATACTCCGGCGAAGCTGCATGCCTGGGGCCTGGTGGAGAACGATAAGTGCCCTAGATGTGATAAGGGCCCAGCTGACTTAATTCACATGTTCCATCAGTGTGATCGGCTATCTTTAACATTAAGGGAAATTGAAAAATTTTTGGAGGGGCTGCTAGAATGTAGGATTGTTCTATCTCCTTCACTAATGTTATTAGGTGTAGATAAGAAATTGAATTTGGGAAGTGCTGCTGAAGCTCTGGTTTTTATATCTACTGCTGTACTTCGCATCCTTATTTCAGCAGGTTGGAAAGATTCCTCCCCCCACCTTTCAAATGTGGATTGCAAGGCTGCTAGGATTGCATAATATCGAGGCGTGCCTCTATGAGCTAAAAGGTAAAAAATACAGGGAATTAGGACGAAATATCTGGGCACCACTTGCTAGGTGGAGAAGTTGGAGTGGCTAAGTACGGTTTTAAATTGTATCCCGATTATGTATTGTTTATTGAACTACTGTCTGAATATTTTAATAGCACAGTTTTTTGATAACATATATTTATTACTGAATTGTTATTAACCTGTATCATGAACTTCTCCTTAAGGTCTAATTGGAATAAGGATATAATGAATTTGTAGATATCTCTCTTTTGTATGACATCAATTATCTCAATAAAAAAAAAATATAAAAAAAAAAAAGGAGTCCAGTATCTCAACAAAATGAGAGTGTATCTCACAGAGACTTTTCTGGAAGAAACTTTAGCATGCAGTAGAGCTCAAAATGTGTGTTCCTGCTGGTGGCAATCCGAACTAAGCAGGGCACACCCCAATGATCAACAATACCCACTGCCACCTCGGAGTGGAGATGACACTTGTGATCTGCCTGTTGACATCTGCTCAACTTCGTCGCCTTTGGCACTCAGAGATCCTGCTACATGGCTGGTTACCAGAAAGATGTTCAGCTGGTCCAGGCACAGCTAGGGGCTCATGGCATATGACCCATGATCCTTCTCTTCCTGATTGTAGCAGAACTACGTTAGTCGTGTCTTCTGTAAAGACATGCACCAGCCTGTCCTTGATGGTTGGCAGGAAGCCCAAAAGGTGAGGTGGAGCTGGCTCCGCGCCAGAGACCTCTGATCTCACCTTTCCCTGTGACTCATACCCCAGAAGTGATATGTCTCTACCAACTATGAAGCTTAGGTGAGGAAAAAAGAGTGTCATGCGCAAGTCATGTTGACACAAACTCATTTTCAATTTTTCTTATCTAAACAGTTGGTTTCTTTAGGAAAACCTTGTCGGATCTACACAAATGATCCCTTGCTAAATTGAGAATTTTGTTACTAAATATATAGCTCTCCCTCCATCACCTATGGGTTTCACACCTGTTTCCACCACAAAGTTGAAAGTAGATTGAAAGCACAAAAATTATGAAAAATGGGCTACCTCTTAGAAAAATGACAAAACAGTGGCAAACATGTTTTTATATACAGCTCTGCGTTTTCCTGAAAGCTGGGACGATGGTGATTTTAGCACAGCAAATATTTCAATTATGCCATTTCTAGGAAGGGAAACTGACACTTTTTCATGGGGCACTTCTTTCCAATTTCTTCCCCAAAAGTCTCAAATTCGTCAATATCTCAGCTATTTTCTCAGTCACCTGCAGGGCAATCCACGAACTCTAGGCCCATTTAAAATCCCCATTATGTTGAGGAAAGGGTGGGGCTTAGCGGTGATTTATCATAACTCATTAACTCCAGTGTTTCAACCGGCATTGAATTATTTTTATGAAGCCCTTTCAGTTATTGTCAGTTTTGAACATCACAACATCTTTAATGGGATACTGCTCTATAGACCCCAGGGCCTCGTCCGGGATTTCTGGAAACAATAGGGACCTTACTTGAAGATGGCTTGTGCCTTGACTCCTTAGTGGTTCTGGGGGACTTTAATTTCTATCTTGAGGATATAAATGACCCAGACACCAGGGGCCTTAACAAAATAATGGAAGCCGGGGACCTGAAACAACTGGTAGTTGGTCCCACACATTTGAAGGGTCACACCCTAGATGGGATATTTTGTAATAATACCGATATATCCTGTCTAGAGGTCCTTCCTTTGGCTTGGTCTGACCATAGTGCCATCATATTCGGACTGAAGACACCCAAGGTTGCTAAACTAGAGATGGCACCACCCAAAGATATGGAAATAATGATGTGGAAAAACCTAGATAAGGCACAACTTAAGGAGGAGCTTATGAACACTTTACCCCCCCCAGCCTCTTTCGGGTGATATTGACAAAGCTACATATGATTATACTAATTGGCTCAATAAAGCATGCAATAAACTGGTTACTTCAAAAATATGGACTCCCAAGAGAATCAATCCCTCGGCACCTTGGTACTCAGACCAGCTTAAATGCCAGAAACGGGTCTGTAAAAAACTTGAACGAGCCTGGAGGAGAGGTGACGGCTCGGTTGAGAAAGGTAATTACAAAACCAGCCTAAAACAGTACAAAGATTTACTGATGGAAGCTAAGAAACTTTTTTTCACCAGTGAAATCCTCCTAGCCAAGTCTAATACAAAATAACTTTTTAAAACTGTAAAAAGGCTAACTTCTCCGCCCAGCCCAAAAAAGTTAAGTAGTTCCGAACTTTGCGACAATCTGGCCATCTTTTTTCAACAAAAGGTAGAGGCCATATTTGGCACTTTCACTCCACAGCTAGAAGGGCCTGTTTCTCACCCCGTGGACCCTAATCTGGTGGACCCAGTTGGGGGACCAGTTTTTGAAAATTTTTCCCCTCTTGGGGGTGAGGAAATCACTAAGCTACTGTCCTCTGTTTGCTCTGGTTCACCCTCGGACCCCTGTCCGGTCCTCATAATTAAAGGGGTCTCTGAAGTGATTTGCTCTGTCCTGAACCCTCTCATAAATCAAAATTTTACCTCCGGAATTTTTCCCACAGCTTGGAAAAAGGCCTCAATCCTCCCCCTTCTAAAGAAGCCTTCGCTGGATCCCTTAGACCCGGGAAATTATCGGCCCATCTCACGACTTCCCCTGCCCGCAAAAATTACTGAAAAAGCAATGAATGCCCAGCTCAGTAGTTTTTTCCGCGGAAATAATGTACTTGATTCCAACCAGTACGGCTTTAGAGCCGACCATAGTATTGAATCAGCCCTTATCAAATCCTGTGAGGAGGTAAGGGAGGTCTTGGACAGTGGTGGGAAGGCTATACTGATAATGTTAGACCTTTCAGCAGCCTTCGACAAGGTCCATCATAAAGTTCTGATGGACCGGGTGTCGAGGGACGGGGTAAAGGGGGGTCGCCTGGAATCTCCTCTGTTCCTTTCTATCAGAGAGAATTCAAACAGTCGAGTTGGATAACAAGAAATCCCAGCCATTTAGTCTTCCATGTGGGGTGCCACAGGGTTCGCCACTGAGCCCAACGCTCTTCAACATCTATGTGACGTCCCTGGCAGCCCTGATTAGATCTTTTGGTTTCCAGCTGACTTCGTACGCGGACGATACTCAGATCGTCCTCTCCTTCAATGACGATTAGATAAAAGAAACAGGTGCATGTTTCCACGAGTACATGAAGGCGATCACATGCTGGATGTCGGCAAACTGTTTGAAATTGAACTCTAACAAACCAGAGGTGATTGTTTTTGGTAATAACCCGCATGTCTGGACCCCAGACTGGTGGCCTACAGACATGGGGAATTATCCCACCCCAGTTCTCAAAGCGAAAAACCTAGGAATCATAATGGACAACAAACTGACTTTTTGCGATCACATGAGTTCAGTTGCCTCCTCCTGTTTATGATCCTTCGAGTTCACAGGAAAATGAAACCGTATCTCTCGGACTTTAAATTTAGGATGGTAGTTACCATCCTGGTAATGACACGCTTAGATTATTGTAACAGCATTTATCTGAATGCCCAAAAACAACAGCTTAATAGGCTTCAGATGGTTCAAAATGCTGCAGCCAGATCACTGTCAGGTATACCAAAATTTGTGTCAGTCCGAGGAGAACTGGAGCGGTTGCATTGGCTCCCGGTGAAACAAAGGGTTCACTTTAAGGCCCTGTGTACAGCTTTTAAAGCCCTTAATGGGATCGGACCGGACCATCTGAGGCAAAGGTTCAAATGGTATACCCCAGCAGGACGTTCCGATCCTTGGGGGCAAAACTTGTTCAAACGCCTACTTTTAAAAATGCGGGTTGGGGAGGGAGGAGCTTTATCACATGCACATCCAAGCCATGGAACGAGTTGCCGTTTCACTATAAGGAACGCTGATAATGTGCTCGCCTTTAGAAGGAGCCTGAAGAACTGGCTATTTTCGCAGTGAGGGAAATGATCGATCATCTCGGCTCATGGTTCAGACAAAGCTCAGCGCCAGGACACCTTTTGGTATTTGCGCGCTTCTTATAAATTTCAATAACATAACATAACAGAAAAAAGGGCACAGATTTGGCATGGATACCATATGTGGAAAAAAGTTATGGAGTCCTTAGCACGAAGTACTCCAAATTGCCAAAAAGGAATCATCACTGGAGTAGAAAAGACTCAGCACTTAAGCAATCTCGAGCCATAAAAGGGCATGTCCATTAGAGACACTTGGACATTCCCTCAAAACCGGTTGATCGTATTCAGGCATGTTTCCTAAGCACTACACTGGGGTTCATAGCTCTGACCACACATTCTGCAGGGCTTGAAACCAGCATGCAAGACATACTTTGTCCGGTTTAGGCCATCTTGTATCATTTGAGCCAATGAGACTCTTAGGCCATACAGGACAACTGGCAAGATTTAGATTCCTATGTCCCATAAAGCATGGGTGTGCCTTCCCAAAAGGCACACAGCATTTAGAGTTAGTAAGGCTTAACCAGCTGAACAAAACGTTCTCTTTCCAAATGCATTAATAACTTTTGACTCTTTATTTGGAGGGCCAGCGGAAAGAAATTTGGCGTGACCTTATAAATCCATGCATGAACTACAAGGCTTTCCGGTGTAAGATACCATGTCAGAAAATCAGGAACACCTTGAAAACTGGTCGACTGACCAGAGGGCTAGAGCACAGCTTGGACCAAGTGCCAATAACAGTGTCTGTAGGAGCCTCGTTGAATGGCAAAAGGGTATGAAAAGAAGCTGGATCTGGTTGAATATTATCAGTTAACAAGTATGCCTCGGTTTCAACAGTATAACTGCAACAAATGATGGACAGAATGCTGAATGATTCAAGCATTCTCCCCAGTCAAGAGATCTGGGTTAAATCCATTGTGCTTTTGCCCACTACGCCACCCCAGTTTGGACCCAATCATATGCAAATCAGTCTTGACCATGTACCTCATGGGAACAGTCCAGACCGAACTGCCAAGCCAGGTCCTCCCTGGCTTCCACAGTTGGCAGCTGTAAATTAAGTACTTCTGCTGCCCTTTGCACAGCTTCTGCAAAAGAAGCACTTTCTTCCATTGGTGATCGAGGTGGAGAGTGTAGCATAGTCTCATGGAATGCATCCAGCCCACTGGCATTTTGTGAATCCAGGTCATAAGTATAGTAAGGGGGGAGCAGATTATCCACCGCATCATCATCATCAGTGCCATGTGGAACATTTTGCATCCCTTGAATTGCATCAGAGTCTGAGCCACATAAGTCCTTTAGCCTCACATAATACTGTCATTGAGGCAGAGGCTGAGGATTAGAATCCAGCCATGCATTTGAGATCTTGTAGCCCAAAATAGGCCTGGCACGAGCCGATGATGGGATGGGGTCAGAGACTAGTGTCAGAAACAGTTCTTGGCCTGGCACCAACAGAATTGGTGTGGATGAGGATACAGAAGTGACAGACATGGGCCTTGTGGCCGGAGTATGATATGAACCAGTATCAACATAGATGCCACAGAGATAGATGGCACAGAGGGATGGCTACCTGGAAGACGTCTAACTGGAACTATTTGGGGTTCAGTGAGGCTCGAAGGAGCACCAGAGGGAACCAGAAGCTTCTGAAAGAGCTGCAGCATAGTGACCTCCAGGGCGGCAATTTTCGGGTTGGTGGCGGCCCATGGAAATCACGGTACACCAGAATAAACTGCAGAACTGGATTGGAGGCAGAAGAGGCTTTTGATTGATGACTTCACACCCTCTTATCTGATTTTAAGTGGTAAGATGGGATTCAGTCGAGCTTGACTTTTTTGCACTTAGGGCTTGTTTTGAACTTACTGAAAAACTACAGTGGGGAACAGGGCTTTGCATGGGACTGACTCCTTAAAATGGATTGCGAATGGGCTCGCTGCTTGGAAGAGAGTGCGATCTATATTTTAACTGCAACCTCTTCTTCTTATGTTTGGAAATGCAGAGTTTTGCCTCCTGCTCCTGGATCACTTCTGGATGCATGAGGGCCCACCTATCACACTACTTTGAATCGTGACATGAGCCAAAGAAGCACTAGCCCTTATTGTGCGGGTCTGCAACCGACATCTGCTACCTGCAGTCACGACACAGTTTAAATCCTCTTGTTTTTGGCAGTATCATCCTACCTGGAATACTTCCCAACATAATTTAGAAGTCGTTTGAAAATCAACAAAGCTGGGAGAGGAGCTCCGGATCTGCAACAAAGGGAGTAGAAAGAAATTAACTGATGTCAGTGCACAGGGGTGAGGCTTACATGCAGCTCTGCTCCATCACTTTTTAGGGCTTTACAGACTTATCGCTGTGCCACATGGTTGGGAGCAATTCTGGGAAAATTCTCTAGATCCAGTCTGGCACCGAGGGATATTTTGTAAGCGAGGAATATGCAGTTAGTAGTATCCTTCAGAATCTAGGTGTAACACAGGAGGCAGGGGTTCTTTGAGTTCTTCTGTCAGAGCCGGAGAAACGTCCAGTTCTGTGGTTCTCTTATATTTTAGTACCTCCCTCCCTGGAGAACCTGGAACTGAATGAACGTGCACTTTCAGAGGTCAGTCGTATATTCTTTTCTGTGGTAGGGAAACAGAATATGGGGTGGCACATCAAAGGTGTCTGTCATTGCCATTACCTATCAGCTCATACTACTAAGGAAGCAGAGATGATTTGTGGTCCTGATAGAGAGAGAGACTGCTTACACCAGCTTAAAGAACATGAGTCTCTAGAGAACAATACTCAAAAGCCAATTCATCTACGCTCCCAACCATCCAGTATCCTAATATTCTAAGATTCACATTAGCTGCAATAAACATCCAACATAATGCATCTTAACCACATGGAAAACAGTCTTCAGACAGTGGTAGAACTAAAGTTGCCCTAACATGGCTTCACCAGAGGAGACATTGTTAAAAGCTGCAACTCACCATGAAAGGGAGGTGGTTGGATAAAGAAATAGGCTTCATGGATGGGTTTACAACAAAGACAGAGAATGTTCTAATATGCCACATGCCTAGCGAGACTGGGAAAAGAACACCAAAACAGTTATAGCCATCAGTCTTGATACCCATGACAATAACGCTGATGCAAGGTTATCTGGGCAGGACAGGTGATCTAAAAGAAAGGACTATTTATTCACCAAAGTACCAATGCAAAGGACTAAGGGCCTCCTCACTATTCCTATTTTCAAGTTGTTAACACAGCTATCCAGACTCACAAGCCAGGTATGTCAGAGGCTTCAGTGCACAATAATGTAACTTATTGTCTCCTGTCCAGTATGTATTCACCAACCTGTCTTGCATATACGATTATGATGCCACCAATCTCTGCAGTTCTAGTGTCTATAATTCCCACATAAACAGCAGGTTCCTGATTCAATGCCAACAGAAGATAAATGTTCACTGATCAGTATGAAGCAGTTGTGAAAAGTTCACTGCTTCAATCACTTGTTTTTAATGCTTTGCTCAACCACCTGTTCGAGAATTCAATAGCAGTGAATTAGCTTTCAAACCGATATATGCAATGATTCCGCTGAGAAATCACTGGACGTTTGATCAAAATTAGCCATGTTGGACTCATAACTGACCAATCCACACTTTGCAGATTAGAAAGTGGAGATTGGAAGCAAATACTTGACCATTTAAATTTGTCACATATGACCGAGGTACTATATGGATTGATTGATAAGGGCTCGGGGTAAGCATTTCTGAGATCGCCCGACATGCCTAGAACAGGCTTCTGTGTCTGGTGAAAGGCACAGATAAACTCCTCACAATTAAGAAAAACGTGAAAATATTTGTGTTCTGAATCACAGATCCCATGAATGGCTTGTTTGCCACAGTTTTATTTTGCACTATATAAACAATTTTGATTGATTAATTGAAACTCTGCAACCGCTGTTGCTGGTCTAACTGGCATATAATGTATTCTGACAAAGTGGGACCTTCGACATAAAAGCTTCAATGGTAAGTTATGGTATTTTTCTGGACTCTAGGACATGCCCACTTTATAGGGAATTGGTTCTTTAAACTGATTATTGGATTCAGTAACAATTCGGTGTCATGTACTCTCTTTTTTGTCTGGTACCAGCTAGCATATTGCTGTAATCAAACCCTAACTCATGGAAGTCGCTGTGGCTAGGTTTTGTAGAATACGTTACTTACCTTCAGAAATGCCTTATTCAGTGGTGACAAGACCTAACTGCAGATTCCTGAACTTGAAATTATCCCCAGGTGCCAGACTGGATCCAAGAACATTTCTACAGCAGTAACTCTGCGCATCGGTAGAGAGTGTGGAGCGACTCGGTAACTATGCTGTCCGCCAGATGGGATTTTGGCAGAGCCCATATAAGCTCTCCCGCGACGCGTGGACGTCAGTGTCTTCCGTGACTACTTTTCGTGCTAAAACAGGGAACCACGTACAGAAACTGCAATGGAAACTCTGTGCCCAAAAAGAATCTTCTTTTTGAAAAATGGTCAGATTTGTTTCAGTGTTATATATACACAATACTTTTTTTTTTAAAGAGATAATTAGTTCTCTGAGCAAAGAGGATGGGAGTGTAATAAAGGAATCATCAGCTAAATCTTGTCTTCTACCAGATAAGGCATTACCGAAGGAAAGTTTACTTATTCAAAAGACACGTGGAGGCAGCACCAAATTCAAAGTAATTTGCAGAGGCGAAGAATAATGTAAAAAAATTATTTTTCTTTTTATTAGTTTTTTTCTTTTTTGAAGGTGCACAATACAGCCAACGCGTTTCGCTCCCCAACCTTGGGAGCTTCGTCAGGGCAGGGAACATTTGTAGAGATGAATAATTATTCCTCGTGTGTGTCCAAACACGTCAGGGGGCCATAAATCGCTATAGTCAAGATGCAATAGTGTGCAGATACCTGTAAAGGTCACATGTATTACATATTCATATGGGCCAATGTGAGTACCGTCATGATGGTGAGCAGTCCGTGATAAGCTGCAGGATATATTAAGTCTCACATAAGGATGACAACCGGACCGTCCCCCGTAAGAAACGCCAAAGTTTACTTGTTCATCTGATAGAAACGTCTAGTCGCAGATTCCTTACCCCAAAACGGGATACCCAAGTGTGAGAAAATGGGTTTCTGTTGCAATACTCACCCCACCTTTTGCCTGGCTTTTGATACACCTTTGACTGTACAGTACTGGGTCCCTGCTGTCCAGGTTTCCAGTACCAGCCTTTCCCCCTAGAAACATGTCCACAATTGGTACTTCTGCCCCTCTGTAACTCCCTAGAAAGTGGTACCCTAGGTACCCAGGGCCTGGAGGCTGAAGAAGGCCCCCTGGCACCCCCTCACTAGGACCATGCCACTGTCCCTGCAACTGGCATGCCTATGTGAGGTAAAACAATGACCAAGTTGACATGGCACGCTGCCTATGTGCCATGCCAGCTAGCATTCCCTAAGATATAGGTAAGTCATCCCTCTAGGAGGTCTTACCAGCCCTAACGCAGGGTGCACTATATCCCATGTGTGGGTATATCTGTATGATATGTATGATAATATTGTAATATTGTAAGTGTCAGGGAAGTAATATAGAGTACATGGCCTGGGAACTAGACAACTCGAATTCCACAACCCAGGAGTGTTTGATACAAAACAGGTCCTTCTAATAAATCCCCACTGATGCCAGTGTGAGATTTATTAAAACATGTACCCAGAGGGCAGCTCAGAGGTGCCCCCTGAAAACCTGCTGACCCTGGTGTGGGCACTGACTGGATTTACACAGCCTGCCATACACGGACATGTTTCTGGTTCCCTGGGTGGAGAGTCTCTGCTCTATGGGACCAGAAACAATGCACATTCTGGGCAGAGGTGTCAAACCTCCTTCCCCAGGATGGTCCAGTGCTCAAAGAGGGACTCTTCAAAGGCCTGCTGCCTTTGTAATGCAACCCCAGCCTCTGCTGCTAGCAGCAGATGGCAGCCCCTGGTTCACACCCCCACGTTGGGCTGGAAACCATCGGGAAAACTTAGAAGAATAGGTGGTGTGCCCAGCTTTGCCAACTCCACCCCAAAGGTGGGTGAGGCGAGGTGAAGATGATGGGACCTATGCCCCCTACCGCAGGAAGGTGGCATAATAGAGGGTTTTTCCACCCCAGGTAAGGTGCCCAATGGCTCTACTTGCTATTCCCTTGAAACACCCCTAAATCTAATATTTAGGTGGCTACCCCAGACCTGGAAACTAGATCTGCAACGACCTAAGAAGAAAGAAGACACCATGCAGAAGAAGCCAGAAGACGTCAACTGCCTTGGCCCCCAGCCCTACCAGCCTGTCTGCTGCTTTACCGACCCTGTGACTTGTCTTTCAACAGTCCCCTCTGAAACCCCTGGGAGGACAGTTGCCTTCGAAAAAGACTCCAATCTCTTGTGGACAGTGGGCCTGTCCAGAAGAGACCGACTCCTTAGACTCCATATCAAGGTGGATCCACGTCTCCTTCCCACAATGCACCCGACACCCACGGCCCGAGTCTGAGTGGCTCACCTGTGCAGTGAAGTTTCCCCGGCGATCCTCACCTTGTGCCCAGCAGTGGGTGACCTCTCCTGCACTCCCCAACGGCACCTGCAGTGTGAATCTAGAGGCGCCCCCTGACCTCTACCAGCTGTGGTACGAAGACTCCGACGTTGAAAGGCACCCCTGCACCCGATTCCCCTGGGCATTGGTGAGCTGAACCGACGGTGCCCCTACAGCCGCCTACATCCCAAGTTATCTCTGCTACCGCTGGCCTTCCTCTTGCAACCGCTGGTGTAGTCTCTTTACCGTCAGGAAGTCCCTCATTGAAAAGCACTGGGCGTTTGACGTCAAATTTGCACCTTGCCACCCCTGTACCGCGGGTGGTGTATGCTTGGTGCTGCTTTGTGGGCCCCCCGTGCTTGTCCGAACCCCAAAGACTGGCACCTGCAATCGATTTACTTACCTGCATGCAGTGTGGCTCCAGGCACATCCTGTCTCCATTGGAAAGAATTGGGTCGAAATAAGATTTTGAACTCTGCACCCGGGCACTCCTATGCCGCTGGTGGCGCAGTTTTGGTACTTACCTAACCCTTGGCCCTTACTAACTTTTGGTTCCGAAGATTGTAAGTTAAATACTTCCCTGATTAAGCGCAATATTGTTTTCCGCATAGGATAGCATTGAACTGTGTGAAAAGGTTTCAAAGTGTTGATTTGATCAAAGTGAAAAGTGTTTTTAATTAACAATGTTCTTGCCTTATTACGAAGACCTTGGTCCTGAAATAAAGTACAAAGTATATTTCTCCTTCTTGAGTCGTGTGTACAATATTGATCATTGTTGTGAAATAAATGTCCTACAAGCCTCTGTGTTGGGCCTAAGGCTGCTCACCCACACTACCACTAATGGAGCACTTTGGGTTTTAAATTGATCCCCGTACACTTTTGGGGAACCCCTGAACTCTGTGCACAGTATTACCACCTACTGATAATATCATATATAGAGCCAGCCTCCTACACTAAGCAATACCATCCCCGGAGGAGGGTCTGCGCACCTGATCTTAGGAAAGATCCCCAACTTTGATAACTGGTCTGAAATAGGAAAAAGAGAGACCGGCTGCCAAAAAGGGAGGTGAGGAAGAAGATATCTCAACTGAAAATTGAGGAGAAGCCTGTATGGAACTGAATCCGCAACTTGAGAAAAACCCTGGGCAGAAGATACTATTGCAGAAGAGTAAAGATGAGTCAGGAAGAACAGTCCGTAGAACATTTATATATTTATTTATTTGTGTGACTTATAAAGCACCCAAATCACTCCCAGAGGGGTATTTCCGCGCTACGGAGGTGCACAGGTAGGGAGAAAAAAGATTTTCAAAAATGCTCAGAGCTTACGGAAAAGGAGATAGCCTGGATATTTTCGAAGGTGGCTGGGAAGTTGGTTCCAATAGGAGGGGGCTAGATAACGGAAGTCTTTCCCACCTACGCGGGATTTCTTAACACGAGGTACCAGAAGAAGCGACTTATAGCCTGAACGGAGTGTTATGGAAGGATGATAGCGGGTGAGTCTATCAGCTAAGTAGCTTGGGCCATTGCCGTTTAGTGCCTTGTGCACAGTGCAGAAGACCTTACCTCTGATTGGCTTGTGGATTGTAACCAGTGTAATCCCTGAAGTAGCGGAAAACAGGCAGTCCTGGCAGGGTAGTTGGAGACAAGGCGAGCTGCTGTGTTTTGGACCACTTGCAGTCTATTGAGGGAAGACTAGTTATCAGAAATCAGAAGAGCGTTGCAGTAGTCTAGGCGACTTATTACTAATGCTTGGAGGAGTGATTTACTTACTGTCAGGTGGAGAAAATGAAAAACCCTTCATAAAAGGCTTATAGTATGGAAGCATGAGCCTACGGTGGTAGTGACGTGCTCCTTCAGCTTGAGTTTTTGATCCAGATGTACGCTGATAGCACTCAGTTCAGTAGGCTACCATTCTGGGGACCAGAACAGAGGAGCTTCTCCGAATAACATGATCTCCGTTGTGAGAAAGTGCCATCTTTCTTGCCTTGGTATGCCCCCATTTTTTTCTGAACTGCTGATGTACTTTGACTGAGTGTGCCCTGGGTCCCTGCCAATCAGGTACCCAGGGCCTGTGTTCCTTCCCTAGAAAGAAAAGCTATGCTGCAACAAAATACCCAATTGGCATCTCTGGCCCGTCAGCCTCTAGTAAATGGTACCCTAGGTACCCAGGGCATGGTGATCAGAGAAAACCCCTGAGGGCTGCAGCACTTATTGTGCCACCCTCAGGGGGCCTGTACCCTGGCTCCCACATGCTGCCTTTGCAGGCTGAGTGCCTAAGTACAAAACTAAAGCAAGAGTTGACATGGCATACTCCAGTCACCCCTCTAGCTGGGTGCCCTATGCCAGAGGTGAGGGCCCAGGTGCACGAGCTCTGTGCCACTACAGTACCCAGGGCCATTCCTGGGCCCTGTAAGTGCAGTGTTGCCATTTAAGAGTATATGGTGCTGGGAGGTTGTCATTAACGAACTCCACAGCACCATAATGGCTTCACTGAAGACTGACAAGTTTGGTACCAAACTTCTCAGCACATAAAACCCGCACTGATGCCAGTGTGGGATTTAATGTAAAATGCACGAGAGGGTATCTTAGAGATGCCCTCCAAAAACCCAAACCTACAATCCATGTCTGGGCTGAGTGGCTGCCACACAGCAGACATGTTGCTGGACCCCGGGTGGAGAGCCCCCCGCTCTCCTGGGTCTGCAACAAAGCACATACTGGGCGAGGTGCTATGTCTCCTCCCCCAGGATGGTGTGTCAATACAATAATTAGGAACAGGATAAAAGGGCGGATAATTACTGACAAGAGAAAAGGAACACTAAATCAACAAAAACGTGTACGGTGCAGTTAGGTTTCATATCTTTTTTATTTTTTATTGTTAAACAATCATATATCAAAAAAGGGGAAGGAAAGGGAGGGACCAATATATTTTATACATTCATTATTGTGTGGTCTCCGTCCTATTCTACAACAGCATATAGTTATACATATTTGTTGCTATGGACAACTTGTTTGCGGTTTACATTCGTGGTGCTGTGTAGCATATTACATTAAAATACATGGCTAAAGATTAGGGTGTTACACACATCCTCCCCCAGGATGGACAGGGGAAGCTTCAAAGGCATACCGCCTCTGAGAGCTTCTCCAGACCATTTACTGTACCCAGCAACCAGCCCCCCACCAGTCCTACCCCCACTCTGGCGGTAAGACTGGCGGGAAAAACTACGTCAGGAAGGGGGGTGTGCCAACCTGTGCCAACTCCACCCCTCAGGTGGAGGAGGCGAGGTGAAGCACGACCCCGGGCTCCGGCCATCTTGTAGATGGGGAGTCCTGCCCAATCCCAGCTAGGCTCCTGCCCCCCTCCCACAGGAGAGGAGCAGGCTAGGGGGTGTACTCACCCCAGGACAGTGACCCATTGGTCCCTGCCCTTGCACTACCTGTAACTCCCCTACATTTAGTATTTAGGGGCCCTCTGAACCTTCCTCCCTCGGATCCCGATATCAAAAAAAAGAAAGAAGATCAAGAAGAAGAAGACCCGCCGTGCAGCTGCTAACAACAGGACAACAACAACTGACTTGGCCCCAGCCCCACCCCCACCGGCCTGTTGATCCTGGAACCTGCTCCTGCCTAAACCCGGCGACCTCCGCGGACAGCAACCTTGGGACACCCAGAGGACCTGCCTGCCTTGACCCTCTCGACGACTGAGACTCCCATCAGCAGAGGCTCTGCTGCAACCACCCACCTGGTGCCCACCAGGAAGCTCCGGACCAGCCCACTCTGCACCAGCCGAGCCCGGTCTGGGACAACCCGAACTAAGACCACGAGGACGTCCCCCCGGCGACTGGGACCCGAAGTCCAGTGCCCAAAGACCCTCCTCAATGAAATAGCTGAAGCCTGCAGACTCAGAACCAGGGGCCACCCCAACCGCAACCTGCCGAGGGTAAGCTTTTCCGACCCCTAAAGACACCCCTGCACCCGGCGCCCCGCGGCCCCCTGTGCCACCCTTTGGGGTACCTACCTGTGCACCATCATCCCAACTTACCTCTCGAAGTGCTGGTCGCCCCTGGAGAGTCACCGTCCCCGAGCCTGCAGCCTTTGTTCCTTTTTCAACATCCTCATTGGATAACATTGAGCGCCCGACGGCTCAAAAGAACCCTGCATCCAGCCGCCCGAGTGCCGTTGGCTGTGACCTCTTTGCCCTATCCTACTTCCCCTCTTGCCCTGAGCAAGTGACCAGGAGCCCAGCTCTCAGAGCCGCGTGGCCTGCTCGCCAGCAGCCACCAACCGAAGGCCCCCTTCCCCTCATTAGATAACATTGGGCCAACCTACCTCTGCACCCGGCCGCCCCTGCGCCACTGGGACTGAACTAACTGTACTCACCTGACCCTGGAGGACCCCTGAGTCTATGCCCAGAACCCTAATGTCACCAGCCAAGTACTCACCTGGAAACCGGTAACTCACTTACCTGCCATTGGATAACATTGACCCATTTTTGACTCGAACATTTTCTAAGTGTGAAGTTTTGAAAACGGAAAATATTCCTATAAAATCAGCCAAAGTCCGAATTCGAAAATACTCACCTGTGATCAGGAGGGTAGCCAGTACTGTACCTTTCAGCCCAGTACTGAACCACAAGAGTAATACCTAGCGGGTTTACTAGTAACTTGTATTTTCTCCATAGGAACCCATTGTCTGCTTTTCTATGAAATTTCCTTTGTCTACTTTTGAAAACTGCAAATATTCTCTAAAAATCGTACGAAATACTGAAACACAATTACCTACCTTTTGAGTTAAGCCCCCAGTGCTGGCCCTAGGAGACTAGTGCTGGGTTACAAAAGTAACACGACCGTACTTTACCTGTAACCTGAATTTCCTCCCATTGAATAACATTGTGAGAATCACCTCGAAAAGTTTCTAAGAGTCAACTTTTAAAACCGCTTTATATTCAGGAAAAATCATCACTGTAACTAAAACGTTTTTGCTAATCTGGTTTCAGCTCAGACCCCAGGACTGAATCCAAGATCTAGTCCTGGAACTATAAAGTAATCCATAAAGTAATCAACTGTACTTTCCTATGAAAACCCATTGAGCTCAATACTCAAGTGTGTTTCAGAACTGTATTGCTTATTAGCTAACCTGTGATTATTTTGTGTACAAACTTATTGCTCCTCTGCAAAGTATTTACATGAGAGTACTCGTAACTTGAAAAGTATATTTTTATAACTGTTGGTTCTAAAAATGAAACAACCATATCTTTGGATATACAAACAATTGGCCTGGAGTTCAGCCCTTGAGTGTGTGAAACCTTTTGCTGACTGAGTGTGTACATCAAATGCTTTACACTGTCCTCTGGTACTGCCTTACTGCTCGACCAAGCTACCACTTTGGAGAGTAAGGTCAGTTCTGACTTTAACCTCTGCTACACCTCTGGAGTTGGTGGACTCTATACACACTGTACTTCCTTCTAGTCCAGTATGTACAGAGCCACTTTCTCACATTGGTGGATCAGCGGTGGGATACAAACTTGCATTTGTTGGACTACTTGGTTACCATCTGATCACACGACAGAACTCAAATTACCTTTAGAATTCTGAAATTGGTCTTTTCCAAAAATACTAAACCTCTGGTAGGGCCTTGCTTAAGTCCCATTAGAAGTTCTGAAGTCGGGGAGTAGGACCGGGTCCTGGAAGAGTCCGTGCGGGACCGTGATCCGCGCCTCTTGTGCCGCCGTCTTGACCTCGTGGAGGATCTGTGACGACTGCGCGATCTCCCCCTCCGTCCGGAGCGGGATCGCGACCTCCATGGCTTCGGTCGCCCTGCCGGATTGACTGGGGCAGGTGACTTCGGCTTGGCAGGGGCCCTCGGCCGAGGGGTCCTGTTAGACCTGGCTATTTCTGGTAGGCTAAGGCTGACGCCAAAGAGAGGCAGAAACCACCATTCTAGTCAGGGCAAGGGAGTCACACGCCAAGATAACCCCTGCTCACCCCCTTGGTAGCTTGGCACGAGCAGTGAGGCTAAACTCGGAGGCAATGTGTAAAGCACTTGCGCCAGCGCACAACAGCAACAACATCCTAGGCACACCACAAAAGGAACTCCACACAAGGTTATGTTAAAATAACTTTTGTATTGTCAAAACACATCAGATAGAAATCACACATGTACATTGTGCCAACTGGCACGGGCAATATTCACAAGGGACTATTCACAAGACAGGGCCACATGGGCCACTGTCATAATCAGCACTTAGTAGAAATAGAAATACTGTCAGAAATTAGAATAAAAGGATATAAAATCACTGTAGCACAAATTAACAGTTATAAATCACAACCAGTAACTACTTGTAAAGGTAGATACACACTACGCAATACTAATAACCATAGGCCTAGATCACGCATGGACACATAACCTCTCTAGTATAAACTATACTAGGCAAAACACAACCACCTAAGAATAAAATACGTTTAGGGGTAGAAGCAAGAACACATTACACATGATGCATCAAAAACACATTCAGCGGTGTAGCGAAAAAGGTAAACACATGATGCATAAAACATTCAGAGGTGTAAGGAAAGAAAACACATGATGCATAAAACATTCAGAGGTGTAAAATCCAGGAAGACACATGATGCGTTAAAACATTCAGAGGTGTAATAACAAGACACATGATGCATCAAAAACATTCAGAGGTGCCAGGAAGGAAAACACAACTCAATAGCGCAAAGACACAAGATGCCCAAAACATTCAGAGGTGCAAGGAAAAACCACACAATTGCGCAAAACCTTACATAAGCCACCACCTGTGGCAATCCCTAGGCTAACTGGCCTTGTTGGGGCTAGGACGCCCTGTGTCTCAATGTCAGAGGCCTAAACGGTGCAGGTGCCCACTACTTGCTGGGCACCTGGGAACATCCCAAGCGCCTAAACGGTGCAGCTGCACACTAATTGCTGGGCAGCTGGGAAATAAAACTGCGACAGGGTCCTCACTAACCCTAGAACAGAACTGCGCCCAATCGTTGGAGCCACACAGGCTCGGACACCACACTCGTGTCACATTGCGCAGAACGTTGGAGCCACACAGGCTCTGAAACAAATATGCCCTAGTTGGAGCCCACAAGCTCTACAGATAACATTGCCCCCAGGGAGCACACTGGCTCCTTAACCAATCAGGCCCCTCATCCACCAGGCATTGGCACCACTGGCCGTGGGGACCCCCACTGGGGCTCTTAAACAAAAAGGTGCCCCAACATTGGAGTCCCTCCTGGACTCAGAGAACAGAAATGCCCCTGGGAGCCTTCTAGGCTCTAGGAGCAATGAGGGGGGTCAACAACAGCTGTAGGGGCCCGGGGGCGGGCACCGATCATGTGCCCCGACATCACCCCCTTTGTACAACAAAGCCCTCTGGGCCCGAATCACTATGGCGGCCGCGTCAGGGCAGGCCCCCTTCTATGCGGGGTTGCTCGAGAGCGGGACACCGGCAGGGTGCCTCACTCAACTTCCCCCCCCAGCCGGCCTTTACTCACCGGCTCTGGGGCGATCTGCGGCTCTCTTCCTTTGGCAGCGGTAGCGCATGGCGGAGCTCTCCCTCCTCATGGGAGCCCCGCCTTTACAAAGCGCCCGCTTCGCTGTCCACCCGGTCCCCCATCTCGGGACCGGGACTCGAGGTGGAGCCTTCGTGGCTCCAAGGCAGCCCGTCTCCTCTCTCGGCCGCTCAGCTTCCTCTCGCCGCAATCGCGGGGCTCTCCCCTCCGCATGGGAGCCCCGCAGTCAGCTCACCGGCACTTCCTCAACAGGCCAGCATCTCCGGTCTCCCTCTCCTTACGGGAGACCGACCGGACACCGCATGGCTTCCCCCAGGCAGGGGGAAGCGGAAACAGCGTCCTCCCGGCCCCGCTCACGACCAGGCGGCGGGCCGGACATCTTCTTCCGGTGTTTCCTCCGGGCTGCGGCGGTGACCAAATGGAGGCAATAACGAGGGGTGGGCACCCTCGAAGTTAAAAATAAACATAGAAGCGAGGTGGGCACTCGCTAAATAATTAAATAAATGGGCAAAGTCGCAGGGTAGGCACCTGCCAAACCTCACGCAAAATGCGTGAGGGCGACACGCTCGCAATGGGTTCAAATAAAGCGCTCTCCCAGCGCTATAAGTAATATACAGCGCTCCCAGGCGCTATAAATACCAATCAAGCGCTCCCAAGCGCTTAGGCTTCAACAAGCCTGGGTAAAGGCAAGAAAAAAAAGGTCTCTGCAGGAAAATGCAGCTTCTCCATGCTGCCAAAGGTCCCAGAGATTTCAAGGGGCCAAGCAATGTCCCCCCTATCAGCCCAGGCAAGGCAGAGGGGTCCCCCAGAAGTCCTCCAGGCATCCAGGAAAGTCCATCAGGTGTCTAGGGGCTGGGCAGGGCCCAGGGATTCCCCTGGGCCAAAGCAGCAGCACGCCCCTGGTAGGATTCAAGTCAGAAACAAGAACATTTTGGAAGTGGACCCAGCCCCTTCTTATACAGAGAAAAGTCTTTGAAGTCTTTGTGCAGGGAGTGTGAGAACCAGCTAGAACTGGTTATAGGGAAGTCCTTTCAGTATCAGGGACAGCGGGGAGGTGGAGCCAGCCTTGTGGCAGGCAGGCACAGCCTCATTCACACCCAGGCGCTATCTCCTCCCACTTCCCTGGCAGCAGATGCTGCCTTTCATCCACGGGCTGACTCAAGACAAGCCCCTGGGGCTCCCCAGCCCCTGTCATCCTCAAACCAGACAGTCAATCCACAAGCAGGCCCAGGCACTCCTGGGCCAAGCTCACCAGCCAATCACACGCCAGCCACAGACTACACAAATATGCCAACTTCTAAAAGTGGCACTACTAGACTAGACACAATCAGGCCGCATACACCATTACGCAGCATTTAATCTCACGAGTTCGCACATACCAAACTCGACCCTGCACTCCCCACACATCAGGAACTACCATGGGCATACATATTCCCCATTCATTCCTATGGGAGGGCAGGTCACTCACCACACATACACAGAGAGCTCACGCACTTTACACTGTACCACAGTGAAAAAGTGTGCAGAGGCCTAAAATCACCAACACCAGGTTCTAGAAACAGGCTAGGAAAAAGCAAAAAGTTTCGGGGTGAACCTGCCAAAAGGGCCAGGTCCAACAGGTCCCCTTAGAAGGAGTCGGAAATCATGGCAATGAACCTGTCCTCGGAGGAATCGGAGGAGGCTCGTCAGCCGGCAGCTGAGGTTGAGGCTGAGGCTCAGGTTGAGGAGGAGGAGGAGGCGGAAGTGGAGGCGGGGTGGGAGCCCGCGGAGGAAGTCCTCTCGGTAACAGAGGAGGAGGAGTAACTGTCTTCGGCCTAGCAGGGGTATACACAACAGAGTACACCGAGCCCGGTGACCCGCCCTCCTTACTAGGCTGGAACTTTGGAGAGTCTCCCAAAGGCACTTGATGCCTGTCAGACTGACTCCTGGCGCCAGAACTCCTTCTGCGCCTTCTCGGCGTCGAAGAACGGCGACCCGACGGCGAACGTCGGCCCCTCGACAGCGAGCTTAGTCTCCTTGACGGCGAACGTCGGCCCCTCGACAGCGAGCTTAGTCTCCTTGACGGCGAGCGCCTATCCCTCGACGGCGAATGTCTTCGCCTCGACGGCGATCACCTTCGCCTCGACGGCGATCACCTTCGCCTCAACGGCGACCGCCTTCGCCTCAACGGCGACCGCCTTCGCCTCGACGGCGAGCTCCTTTGCCTCGACGGCGAGCTCCTTCGCCTCGACGGCGAGCTCCTTCGCCTCGACGGCGAGCTCCTTCGCCTCGACGGCGACCTTCTCCTCGACGTCAAGGATCCCCTCGACGACGACCTTCTCCTCTTCGCTGACGGCGAACGGCGGTGTCGCCTTGACGGCGAGCGCCGACGCCGGGCCTCTCGACGTCGATAACTCGACGACGACTCCGACGATGACATCGTCACAGGAGATCTCGACGGCAGCCTGTTCAGTTCCCTCGACGTTGAACGTCGACGCCGCTTCGATCCAGAGCCCTGGGGAGACGGGGAACAGACTGCAGTCATCCCTCTCGACGCCGTAGTCGGTGCAATCGACACAGACGGAGAATGGGGACGCTTGCTGGTCTTCCTGCCCCTGGGGAGCCCCCCAGAGGCCTCAGCATGGGCAGATGAAGCCCCTCCAGACCCACCTTGTGCCTTCAGTCTTCTGTCTTCGAGGCCCTGAAGCCTGATCTTCATCCTATATCTCAGGATCCTGCTGGAGAAGCCCTGGCAGATGTCACACTCCTCTGGGACATGGGATGAAGGAAGGCAGATGATACACACCTCGTGTGGGTCAGACTTGGCCTTCTTCCTGGAGCACTCCGGGCATTTGTCGAATAATGCAGGCATATTTGACAATTAAAGAGTGCACCAAAAGACAAACAGGAAGAAACACCAAAGTACTTCAAGAAAAGTACTCAAGTAACTTGAAAAAGTGAACAAATCACCAATAAACCCTTGAAAAGCGAGAGCTCAATGCTCCAGGGTCCTGCTTGCAGGATCGGAAAAAAGAACTGAAAGTAAAAAGGGACCTGCAGTGCATTCTGGGATACTGTGAAGTTCTGGAAAGTTCTCTTAAAGGCACAGTATCCTGTTCTGAGCCACATAATGGCAGCCTATGGGGCTTGTCTGTCCATGTCTTCCTCTCTATCATTCCAGAGGGTTTTTGCTGGTAAAGCAAGGGAAATCTGGACAGGCTTTGCTGTTTGTGGATTTTTGGTGGAATTTCCAGTCGAAGTACTGGACAGTGTAGCCTGTGGATATAGGCTGCATTATCGGTCTTTAATTCTCTCTTAAGTGTCTGTGCAGTTCTGCATTTTTCGACACCTTAAGAGATTATTTTTGATTGCTCCGGGGTCCACGCACATGGGCGGGACTATTCACTCGATTATGACTATACACAGAGATCCCCTACTACAGAAGGTGTGGACATTGTGGGTCCACTAGAACCTCCCAAAGCCCCAGGGAACAAATTCATTCTAGTAGTAGTGGATCGTGCTACTAGGTATCCTGAGGCCATTACCCTTAGGGTGACACCAGCTCCTGCAGTAACCAAGGCCCTCCTAGGTGTCTTCACCAGGGTAGGGTTCCCCAAGGAGGTGGTTTCAGACAGAGGTCCCAACTTCATGTCTGCTTACCTGAAACACATGTGGAAGGAGTGTGAGGTGCAGTACAAGTTCACTACCCCATACCACCCACAAACCAATGATCTTGTAGAAAGTTTCAACAAGACATTGAAAGGTATGATCATGTGGCTCCCTGAAAAACTTAAAAGGAGATGGGATGTCCAGTTGCCATGCCCGCTTTTCGCTTATAGGGAAGTGCCACAGAAGGGAGTGGGGATTTCACCGTTTGAACTTCTGTTTGGTCATCCTGTAAGGGGACCACTTTCTCTTGTGAAGGAGGGTTGGGAGAGGCCTCTCCAAGAACCCAAATAGGACATTGTGAACTATGTGCTTGGCCTAAGGTCCAGAATGGCTGCGTACACAGATAAGGCATCCAAAAATCTTGAGGCCAGCCAGGAGCTGCAGAAGCACTGGTATGACCAAAAAGCTGCCATGGTTGAATTTCAACTTGGGCAAAAGGTGTGGGTTTTGGAGCCAGTGGAACCAAGGGCTATCCAAGACAGATGTAGTGGCCCTTACCCTATCCTGGAGAAAAAGAGCGAGGTCACTTACTTAGTGGACCTGGGCACCAGCAGGACACCCAAAAGGGTTATCCATGTGAACCGCCTCAAGCTCTACCATGACAGGGCTGACCTCACCATGCTAATGAGGAACAGGAAGCAGAGAGTGAACCTCTCCCTGATCTCCTCTCTACCAGCCCAAAAGATGGGTCAGTGGATAGAGTAGTCTTTTCAGACACCCTCACTCCCCAACAGCAGGCTGACTGCAAGCAGGTCTTGCAGCAGTTTGCTAGCATCTTTTCCTTGACCCCTGGCCTGACCAGCTGGTGTACCCATGACGTGGACACTGGCGACAGTAACCCTGTCAAAAACAAAATCTATTGACAATCAGACCAAGTCAAGGAAAGCATCAAAGCTGAAGTCAGCAAGATGCTGGAGCTAGGGGTGATTGAACCCTCTGAGAGCCCCTGGGGCAGCCCAGTGGTTCTAGTCCCCAAACCTCATCAACAGGGTGGAAAGAGAGAGATGAGGTTCTGTGTGGACTATAGAGGGCTCAACTCTGTCACCAAGACAGATGCTCACCCCATTCCAAGAGCAGATGAGTTGATAGACAAACTAGGGGCAGCCACATTTCTAAGCATCTTTGACTTGACTGCAGGGTACTGGCAAATTGGCATGGCCCAAGGAGCCAAAGAGAAAACAGCATCCTCCACCCCTGATGGGCACTATCAGTTTACTGTGATGCCTTTTGGGTTAAAGAATGCCCCTGCCACCTTCCAGAGGTTGGTGAACCAAGTCCTGACTGGGTTGGAATCCTTCAGTGCAGCCTATCTTGATGATATTGCCGTCTTTAGCTCCACCTGGCAGGATCACCTGATCCACCTTGGGATGGTTCTGCAAGCCCTGCAATCTGCAGGACTGACTATCAAGGCATCCAAATGCCAGATAGGGCAGGGCACTGTGGTGTACTTGGGCCACCTTGTTGGTGGAGGCCAGGTCCAACCCTTACAGGCCAAGATCCAGAGCATCCTGAACTGGGCAGCTCCAACCACCCAGACTCAAGTCAGGGCATTCCTTGGCTTGACTGGATATTACAGAAAGTTTGTGAAGGAATATGGGTCTATTGTGACTCCCCTCACAGAGCTCACCACCAATAAAATGCCCAAGAAAGTGAACTGGACTGTTAGCTGCCAAAAGGCTTTTGACATCCTGAAAGTAGCAATGTGCTCTGCACCCATTCTAAAAGCACCAGACTACTCCAAGCAGTTCATAGTGCAAACTGATGCCTCAGAGCTGGGGATAGGATCAGTCCTCTCCCAGATCAATGAGGAAGGCAAAGACCAACCTGTTGCTTTTATAAGCAGGAGGCTACTGTTAGGAATTAGGTCCGGTCCGCTTTCTATGGCCATGCTTTGCCATCACATGACCTGCCTTTATGGGACTTAAGATTGGCCCTGCCCATGAACCAGTGCTTGGTATCTTAGAATATTGGGTTCCAGGTTCTGGGTTCATTGACTTAGTCTGTTGGGTTCACGGGCTCATGTTCCCTATTCATTTTTCTGTTCCTTGACTCCCGTTTTGTTTTTCCCTCTTTTGAACCATTGTTCCCCTTCTTTTTGAACTTTTTGATATCCTCGAGTCATTCTTTGAGTGTTAAGGACCCTGCCTCTGGAGCTCGGTTTGTGACTATCGTCTATTTGGATTATCGAGGGATAGCTGGGGCTCCAGCCCCCTCGGACACTCACCTAAGGAAGAAGCGCGGCGTATTGGGACTTCGTGAAAGAAGACAGGAGCCACCCGGAAGACGCTGCGAGCTTGCCGAGTAGCGCGCTCGGCTCTCGGTAACAGAGGAGGAGGAGGAGTAACTGTCTTCGGCCTAGCAGGGGTATACACAACAGAGTACACCGAGCCCGGTGACCCGCCCTCCTTACTAGGCTGGAACTTTGGAGAGTCTCCCAAAGGCACTTGATGCCTGTCAGACTGACTCCTGGCGCCAGAACTCCTTCTGCGCCTTCTCGGCGTCGAAGAACGGCGACCCGACGGCGAACGTCGGCCCCTCGACAGCGAGCTTAGTCTCCTTGACGGCGAACGTCGGCCCCTCGACAGCGAGCTTAGTCTCCTTGACGGCGAGCGCCTATCCCTCGACGGCGAATGTCTTCGCCTCGACGGCGATCACCTTCGCCTCGACGGCGACCGCCTTCGCCTCGACGGCGAGCTCCTTCGCCTCGACGGCGAGCTCCTTCGCCTCGACGGCGAGCTCCTTCGCCTCGACGGCGAGCTCCTTCGCCTCGACGGCGACCTTCTCCTCGACGTCAAGGATCCCCTCGACGACGACCTTCTCCTCTTCGCTGACGGCGAACGGCGGTGTCGCCTTGACGGCGAGCGCCGACGCCGGGCCTCTCGACGTCGATAACTCGACGACGACTCCGACGATGACATCGTCACAGGAGATCTCGACGGCAGCCTGTTCAGTTCCCTCGACGTTGAACGTCGACGCCGCTTCGATCCAGAGCCCTGGGGAGACGGGGAACAGACTGCAGTCATCCCTCTCGACGCCGTAGTCGGTGCAATCGACACAGACGGAGAATGGGGACGCTTGCTGGTCTTCCTGCCCCTGGGGAGCCCCCCAGAGGCCTCAGCATGGGCAGATGAAGCCCCTCCAGACCCACCTTGTGCCTTCAGTCTTCTGTCTTCGAGGCCCTGAAGCCTGATCTTCATCCTATATCTCAGGATCCTGCTGGAGAAGCCCTGGCAGATGTCACACTCCTCTGGGACATGGGATGAAGGAAGGCAGATGATACACACCTCGTGTGGGTCAGACTTGGCCTTCTTCCTGGAGCACTCCGGGCATTTGTCGAATAATGCAGGCATATTTGACAATTAAAGAGTGCACCAAAAGACAAACAGGAAGAAACAACCAAAGTACTTCAAGAAAAGTACTCAAGTAACTTGAAAAAGTGAACAAATCACCAATAAACCCTTGAAAAGCGAGAGCTCAATGCTCCAGGGTCCTGCTTGCAGGAGCGGAAAAAAGAACTGAAAGTAAAAAGGGACCTGCAGTGCATTCTGGGATACTGTGAAGTTCTGGAAAGTTCTCTTAAAGGCACAGTATCCTGTTCTGAGCCACATAATGGCAGCCTATGGGGCTTGTCTGTCCATGTCTTCCTCTCTATCATTCCAGAGGGTTTTTGCTGGTAAAGCAAGGGAAATCTGGACAGGCTTTGCTGTTTGTGGATTTTTGGTGGAATTTCCAGTCGAAGTACTGGACAGTGTAGCCTGTGGATATAGGCTGCATTATCGGTCTTTAATTCTCTCTTAAGTGTCTGTGCAGTTCTGCATTTTTCGACACCTTAAGAGATTATTTTTGATTGCTCCGGGGTCCACGCACATGGGCGGGACTATTCACTCGATTATGACTATACACAGAGATCCCCTACTACAGAAGGTGTGGACATTGTGGGTCCACTAGAACCTCCCAAAGCCCCAGGGAACAAATTCATTCTAGTAGTAGTGGATCATGCTACTAGGTATCCTGAGGCCATTACCCTTAGGGTGACACCAGCTCCTGCAGTAACCAAGGCCCTCCTAGGTGTCTTCACCAGGGTAGGGTTCCCCAAGGAGGTGGTTTCAGACAGAGGTCCCAACTTCATGTCTGCTTACCTGAAACACATGTGGAAGGAGTGTGAGGTGCAGTACAAGTTCACTACCCCATACCACCCACAAACCAATGATCTTGTAGAAAGTTTCAACAAGACATTGAAAGGTATGATCATGTGGCTCCCTGAAAAACTTAAAAGGAGATGGGATGTCCAGTTGCCATGCCCGCTTTTCGCTTATAGGGAAGTGCCACAGAAGGGAGTGGGGATTTCACCGTTTGAACTTCTGTTTGGTCATCCTGTAAGGGGACCACTTTCTCTTGTGAAGGAGGGTTGGGAGAGGCCTCTCCAAGAACCCAAATAGGACATTGTGAACTATGTGCTTGGCCTAAGGTCCAGAATGGCTGCGTACACGGATAAGGCATCCAAAAATCTTGAGGCCAGCCAGGAGCTGCAGAAGCACTGGTATGACCAAAAAGCTGCCATGGTTGAATTTCAACTTGGGCAAAAGGTGTGGGTTTTGGAGCCAGTGGAACCAAGGGCTATCCAAGACAGATGGAGTGGCCCTTACCCTATCCTGGAGAAAAAGAGCGAGGTCACTTACTTAGTGGACCTGGGCACCAGCAGGACACCCAAAAGGGTTATCCATGTGAACCGCCTCAAGCTCTACCATGACAGGGCTGACCTCACCATGCTAATGAGGAACAGGAAGCAGAGAGTGAACCTCTCCCTGATCTCCTCTCTACCAGCCCAAAAGATGGGTCAGTGGATAGAGTAGTCTTTTCAGACACCCTCACTCCCCAACAGCAGGCTGACTGCAAGCAGGTCTTGCAGCAGTTTGCTAGCATCTTTTCCTTGACCCCTGGCCTGACCAGCTGGTGTACCCATGACGTGGACACTGGCGACAGTAACCCTGTCAAAAACAAAATCTATTGACAATCAGACCAAGTCAAGGAAAGCATCAAAGCTGAAGTCAGCAAGATGCTGGAGCTAGGGGTGATTGAACCCTCTGAGAGCCCCTGGGGCAGCCCAGTGGTTCTAGTCCCCAAACCTCATCAACAGGGTGGAAAGAGAGAGATGAGGTTCTGTGTGGACTATAGAGGGCTCAACTCTGTCACCAAGACAGATGCTCACCCCATTCCAAGAGCAGATGAGTTGATAGACAAACTAGGGGCAGCCACATTTCTAAGCATCTTTGACTTGACTGCAGGGTACTGGCAAATTGGCATGGCCCAAGGAGCCAAAGAGAAAACAGCATCCTCCACCCCTGATGGGCACTATCAGTTTACTGTGATGCCTTTTGGGTTAAAGAATGCCCCTGCCACCTTCCAGAGGTTGGTGAACCAAGTCCTGACTGGGTTGGAATCCTTCAGTGCAGCCTATCTTGATGATATTGCCGTCTTTAGCTCCACCTGGCAGGATCACCTGATCCACCTTGGGATGGTTCTGCAAGCCCTGCAATCTGCAGGACTGACTATCAAGGCATCCAAATGCCAGATAGGGCAGGGCACTGTGGTGTACTTGGGCCACCTTGTTGGTGGAGGCCAGGTCCAACCCTTACAGGCCAAGATCCAGAGCATCCTGAACTGGGCAGCTCCAACCACCCAGACTCAAGTCAGGGCATTCCTTGGCTTGACTGGATATTACAGAAAGTTTGTGAAGGAATATGGGTCTATTGTGACTCCCCTCACAGAGCTCACCACCAATAAAATGCCCAAGAAAGTGAACTGGACTGTTAGCTGCCAAAAGGCTTTTGACATCCTGAAAGTAGCAATGTGCTCTGCACCCATTCTAAAAGCACCAGACTACTCCAAGCAGTTCATAGTGCAAACTGATGCCTCAGAGCTGGGGATAGGATCAGTCCTCTCCCAGATCAATGAGGAAGGCAAAGACCAACCTGTTGCTTTTATAAGCAGGAGGCTACTGTTAGGAATTAGGTCCGGTCCGCTTTCTATGGCCATGCTTTGCCATCACATGACCTGCCTTTATGGGACTTAAGATTGGCCCTGCCCATGAACCAGTGCTTGGTATCTTAGAATATTGGGTTCCAGGTTCTGGGTTCATTGACTTAGTCTGTTGGGTTCACGGGCTCATGTTCCCTATTCATTTTTCTGTTCCTTGACTCCCGTTTTGTTTTTCCCTCTTTTGAACCATTGTTCCCCTTCTTTTTGAACTTTTTGATATCCTCGAGTCATTCTTTGAGTGTTAAGGACCCTGCCTCTGGAGCTCGGTTTGTGACTATCGTCTATTTGGATTATCGAGGGATAGCTGGGGCTCCAGCCCCCTCGGACACTCACCTAAGGAAGAAGCGCGGCGTATTGGGACTTCGTGAAAGAAGACAGGAGCCACCCGGAAGACGCTGCGAGCTTGCCGAGTAGCGCGCTCGGCTTCCGCATCTTGCGTACCAGTCAACATCGTTGTGGGCTGTTTGGTCGTTTTCCGACGCGCTGGCAGAATCAGAATAGCGCGAGTTCGCGCTGGACGCTGTGTTTTGTTTTTTGTGTCCTTCTTGTCCCCGTGCCCCATATCCATTCCAAAGACTGTCCCTAGGGTTTGTTTTATGCCATTTGGTTGGCTTTTTCCCCCTAACACGTTTAAGAGAGTAGGGAAGAGAGAGCTTCTTGGTGTATTCCCCAGGACAAAGAAGACTGCTTTTGGGGATACAATTGTTTTCCTGCTACCTGAAATTCCCGAGGCCAATCCTGTCTTTATAACAAGTAAGGAGGTTGTGTATTCTATATGGCGGAGTATGGTCATGGATTAAGGAGGGAGGCTGTTTAGTGGGATTTGGGGGCTCAAGAAGTAATTCTGTATATTACTCCTTCAGGTACAGAAGCGTGGAGGTGGTAGCAAGTATTGGTCTGCTGTCCAGTTCTAGGGGCGAAGCTGTCCTGACGTCTCTTTCCCTTGTTTTGTTTTCCCACCCCCTGTCCTGGGCTCAGGTGTTGTCTCATGGTTATATGTCTTATGAGTGACATTTGAGTCAGGGTAGTGGATTGGGCCGTACTACGTTCCTGCAGTGTTTGGGCCGGTGGAATCTAACACTACTCCCCAGAGAGCAGCATTGGAGTGCCATTGAGAGGGAGGCCTTTGCTGTGGTTTGGTCCCTGAAGAAGTTGAGACCCTACCTGTTTGGGACTCACTTCCTGGTTCAAACTGACCTCAGACCTCTCCGATGGCTAATGCAGATGAAAGGGGAAAATCCAAAACTACTGAGATGGTTCATCTCCCTACAGGGTAGGGACTTTGAAGTGGAACACCGACCAGGGACTGCCCATGCCAATGCAGATGGAGGGGGTATTGGGGGGCGGGGGGGCGGTTGTGTGAGAAAGTGCCATCTTTCTTGCCTTGGTATGCCCCCACTTTTTTCTGAACTGCTGATGTATTTTGACTGAGTGTGCCCTGGGTCCCTGCCAATCAGGTACCCGGGGCCTGTGTTCCTTCCCTACAAAGAACAGCTATGCTGCAACAAAATACCCAATTGGCATCTCTAGCCCCTGTCAGCCCCTGGTAAATGGTACCCTAGGTACCCAGGGCACAGTGACCAGAGAAGACCCCTGAGGGCTGCAGCACTTATTGTGCCACCCTCAGGGGCCCTGTACCCTGGCTCCCACACACTGCCTTTGCAGGCTGAGTGCCTAAGTAAAAGTAAAGCAAGAGTCGACATGGCACACATCCCTGTGTGCCATGCCCACAGAACCCACTGCCCTGGCATACTTCAGTCACCCCTCTAGCTGGGTGCCCTATGCCAGAGGTGAGGGCCCAGGTGCATGAGCCCTGTGCCCCTACAGTCCCCAGGGCCATTCCTGGGCCCTGTAAGTGCAGTGTTGCCATTTAAGAGTATATGGTGCTGGGAGGTTGTAAATGTAAATTGTAAATTGATTCTTGTATAGCGCACTACTCACCCGCAAGGGTCTCAAGGCGCTTGTATGAATACCGCTGTGGAACCCATCCTGGCTTTCCCTGTGAGGTGTCCACTCCTGGGCACCCCCAAGGTGGAGGCCAGGCCTCCTTAGCGTTGTGGGGGCCGTTGTGGAGATTAAGCAAGCTATTGCCCAGAGTTGCAGAGTGGGACTCCATGATTGGAATAGGCACCGAGGCGAGAATTATCAGGTCCGTGGAATTTTTGAGCCCAAGACCCGCTGAGGCGGGGAAATGAACCCTGGTCCCGGGCTACACCTCTGCATCAGGGTCTGCCGCTCTAACCATTGAGCCACACTTCTCCTCATTCACGAACTCCACAGCACCATAATGGCTTCACTGAAGACTGACAAGTTTGATACCAAACTTCTCAGCACATTAAACCCGCACTGATGCCAGTGTGGGATTTAATGTAAAATGCACGAGAGGTTATCTTAGAGATGTCCTCCAAAAACCTGAACCTACAATCCACGTCTGGGCTGAGTGGCTGAAGAGGCAGCGAAACAGCAGACATGTTGCTGGACCCCTGGGTGGAGAGCCCCCAGTTCTCCTGGGTCTGCAACAAAGCACATCCTGGGCGAGGTGCTATATCTCCTCCCCCAGGATGGACAGGGGGAAGCTTCAAAGGCATACCGCCTCTGAGAGCTACCTTTGGATACGGTAGCCATAAGGGATTGCCACCGCGACTGCGGGGGTGGAGCGAGGGTTGAGCCAGGTTTTTTTCAGAAAACCAATATCGGTATGTTCTGAGGAAAGCAAATCCCAGATTTCAAAAGCATGTTTGGGCAATGATCTGACATTAGCTCGGAAGCAGTGCCAGTCTAGGCTAGAATTACTAAATCGTTATCTCAAATTGAGCCGGGCCAAGAAAACGGAATGGAAGGCCAAGGGCAGTAGTCAAAGCTCCTAGCCATAGAAGCAAATAATGCAGAGCGCACACACTAATAGTATAAGAGAATCATTGCTGGCAATAACAACAATTAAGGCCACAGACAACACATGGTCAGATTGAACACTCAGAGAGGGAGAGGAGCTCTCTGGGACTGTTCAACGTAAGATTCTCCGACGGAGAGGCAGAGAGCCAGAGCCAAGCAACAAACATATGGAGGCCTCCCCAGTTACGAGGGAGAGCGCAACAAAGTAAGCAGAAACACACTCCTCCATAAGATAGGTAGGAGAAGATCATTCACTGTAGAGATACCCAACAAAGGAAGGTATGAAAGATCAGGAAAAAATAGATATATGTATGAAAAATAACATAACATATATATATATATATACACAAAATACCTGAGCACAAGTAAATAACTTACCACGTCTACAGCAATTTAAACATTTTGGCATCACCCACTGGAGGGTTATTAATATACACTGGACAGTGCACCACAAGTACCAGCATGCAATGCAAAAGGCCCATCGGGCGTTCAACAGGGGGCAAAAACTATAAATGGATGCAATTGTCGTGTGGTGATTATTCAGCAGATGCCAAGGTTTACCTTTGATAAAGGTCAGTGTCAGCGTCATACTAAATAAATCAGACTATTAAATATAAATATATATATATATATATATATATATATATATATATATATATATATATATATATATATATATACACACACACACACACACATACAAACACACACACCAATGCGTATACAGAAGAAAAACTGTATAACAACTTGTGTCCAAGAAGGGCACATATGAGCTGCCACCATGTCAGGCATGGGTCAAGATAGAACAACAGTGAGCTGGCAACCAATACACTGGACAGTGCACCACAAGTACCAGCATGCAATGCAAAAGGCCCATCGGGCGTCCACCAGGGGGCAAAAACTACAAATGGATGCAAATGTCGTGTGGTGATTATTCAGCAGATGCCAAGGCTTACCTTTGATAAAGGTCAGTGTCAGGCCTGCCGATACTGTGTACTAAATAAATCATAGACTATCATATATTACCTACTGGCGGTCGCCAGTAGGTAGTTATAGTTAGGACCTAGTTTCCATAGGAAATCCGCAACATTCTATTGAGAATAACTTTGGCGCCGGTGGACGAATCTTTGCGAATTTCTCAAAGAAGATGGCCTGCTCTGCTCCGCGCCTTCCCTGGAAGTTTGGGGGGGATTCGTCAAGTGGGGGCTGAGATAAAAAGGGGGTCCCAAAACCTGTTTTCCCCATGTTATTTTCCATAGGACGTTTAGACACGGCTACAGCTCGAACGGCTGAATGGATTTATAAGAAATGTGGTAGAAAGGTAGAGTCCGGCTCGCAGATTACGCTTTTCTTTGAATGGTGTAAATCTGTTCAGTAGTTGCTGAGAAAATTAACTTTGAAAAAATATATATTGGGCTTCATTGGGCTATATATATGTTAGAGCCCAAATGTAGCCCAATGTAGCCCAAAGATGGCCACCAGAGACAAAAAAAACAAATGTAGCCCAAATATCAGCCAGATGTAGCCCAACTATAGCCCAATGACAGAATGTCCCAGAGTGTTCTAAAGAACAACTAGAACGCTAACAGTCTTACTTATGACAAAAGTATGGCACACCTGAAGTCATCTTGATTGGAATAAAGTGGTAACACTTAATACATTTAATTTGAAAAGAAGCAAAATGAGGGGTTTCATTTTGCCATAGAAATGTTATATATATATATATATATTTTTTTAAACAATTGCCCAAAAGCTTTTCAGAGGGCACACGGCAAAGTTTCCGCCATTCGGCATTGCACACAACAGCTTGCAGTGAAAGTTCCGATATAATTTTTCAAAGCCGACGCGTTTCGAGGCGGGATTGCCTCTTCTTCATGGGCTGTTTGGTTAGGGCGTGCATCAAGGGCTCACATAACTCTGGTTCCGATATTTAACAGGAAGTGTCCCAGCCCCCAGTGGGCGTTGTTCTTGCCTAGGAGCGTCATAGCTCCCATTGGGCGTTGTTAATTGCCAGTCTTGTAATCGGTGCTTTCTGGGAACCGTAGTCCGTTGTGTGAGTAACATTAAACTCCATTAGTAGGATCAATGCACGTCCTGAATTCAACCATTATTTAAACCTTTAGTAGGATTTCAGAACTGCTGCTCGCTGAAGTTCATAGGAAGCGTTGCGCTGAACAGGTGTAGATTAGTGCTACTCCACAGCCTCGCATTCAGTCTCGCGATGGTGCTCAATCTGCACGGCAGGGCCGCCGTGTAAGAATTTTTTTAAACAATTGCCCAAAAGCTTTTCAGAGGGCACACGGCAAAGTTTCCGCCATTCGGCATTGCACACAACAGCTTGCAGTGAAAGTTCCGATATAATTTTTCAAAGCCGACGCGTTTCGAGGCGGGATTGCCTCTTCTTCATGGGCTGTTTGGTTAGGGCGTGCATCAAGGGCTCACATAACTCTGGTTCCGATATTTAACAGGAAGTGTCCCAGCCCCCAGTGGGCGTTGTTCTTGCCTAGGAGCGTCATAGCTCCCATTGGGCGTTGTTAATTGCCAGTCTTGTAATCGGTGCTTTCTGGGAACCGTAGTCCGTTGTGTGAGTAACATTAAACTCCACTAGGCAAGAACAACGCCCACTGGGGGCTGGGACACTTCCTGTTAAATATCGGAACCAGAGTTATGTGAGCCCTTGATGCACGCCCTAACCAAACAGCCCATGAAGAAGAGGCAATCCCGCCTCGAAACGCGTCGGCTTTGAAAAATTATATCGGAACTTTCACTGCAAGCTGTTGTGTGCAATGCCGAATGGCGGAAACTTTGCCGTGTGCCCTCTGAAAAGCTTTTGGGCAATTGTTTAAATAAAAAAATATATATATATATATACATATATATATTCACTGAAAAAACCATAGGTTTTAAACACGTTATAGTTGGGAAGTAGCATTTAAAAAACCTATGAAATTCACTGAAAAAACATAGGTTTTACACATGTTATAGTTAGGAAATAGCATTTACAAAACCTATGAAATTCACTGAAAAAAATAGGTTTGACACCAGTTATAGCTGGAAATTTTACTCGCATAAAACCAATGAAATTCCCACGTTATAGTTAGTTGGACTCACTATAACTTGCGCGTGCAATGCACTGCTGATGACGTCACATATTACATCACTCATGACATGGTCAGTGACATCAGTCATGACATCACTGATGACACCATCCTTGTGACAGAGTGACAGACCTCTTTTCACTGTAATGTAACCCTTGAAACACATATTCAAAAATAGAAACTAAAATTTTCAAAAAAATGGAGATACCCATACCAGTTACAACAACCAATTCAATAATTCCACCATCTATATACACATCCACTCATTGATCAACAGTTCTATATAGTCACTCGTACATATACTCATTCATGATATGTAGTGATACACCTATACATCCTGTTACACACCGACAGTCATCCAAAAGATACTCTCACACATATTCACACATGCAAATAAACTATTGAACATCCATTTATTTGGATATACAGCTATACACACACAACCACCTTACTTCTATGGAAACTTACACATACTTACTCTCTTAAACAATCACTTATAGAAACACATACTTATCTAAACAGGAACTCTTACAATCTCTTTCTCTCACATATACTCACTTATATACATCAATATTCACATATATTAGATTAAAACATATGTAGTTACTGATAAAGACACTAGTGAGACAGTCATTCACTCACTAACGCACACATATACACACTCTTCCACCCATACAGTCCTGCACATATGCTGTCTTCAAAACACATACAAAGAGAGAGTCAGTCATTCATGCATCTATGTGTTAAGTAATACCCCCACCAAACCATACAAACACTCATACTGATACTAACAAAAACATCTAATAACCCATATACATACACATGTAGCTACTCACCAACCCATGCAACCACTTATACACAAAGTGAAACACTAATACATATATTTAAATATTTAAACATTACTCTCTAATATATGTATTCACTAAGATACACTTAATAAACCAGTTAAACAATTTTTTTTTTTAAACATCCAAGTAATCACTTATTTAAACATTTATTCTTCCATCAACTTTTACATATACATATATAACACATTTATTTTTTTAAAAGACACACATTCACTGGATAGTGTCATCAGTGATGTCATGACTGATGTCACAGACCATGTCATGAGTGATGTAATATGTGACGTCATTAGCAGTGCATTGCACGCGCAAGTTATAGTGAGTCCAACTAACTATAACGTGGGAATTTCATTGGTTTTATGCGAGTAAAATTTCCAGCTAACTATAACTGGTGTCAAACCTATGGTTTTTTCAGTGAATATCTATCTATCTATCTATCTATCTATCTATCTATCTATCTATATATATATATATATATATATATATATATATATATATATATATATATTACCTACTGGCGGTCGCCAGTAGGTATATATAGTTAGGATTTTTTCTCTATGGGATTTTTGAAAATTCTATGTCTAATAACTTTGGCGTTTGTGGACGGAATTGGCTGAAATTTTCAGGAAAATGGCACATTTTGTTTCTGAGCAGCCCTTGAAAAGTTGGGGGGGGTTCGTCAAGGGGGGGCCGAGAAAAAAGGGGGGTCCCAAAACGTGTTTTTAACATTGAGTTTTCCATAGGGCGGTTGGCCTCACTTTTAGCCCGAACGGCTGAATGGATTTGCACGAAACTTGGCAAAATTGTAGGGACTGGTAGCCCGATGTGCCTTTGCTAGGTCTCAATATATGTGCTTCAGTGGATTTTGAGAAATTAACGTTCAAAAAAAGATATATATCTGTAACAGCGGACCGGGCAGCGCTCCGGTTCGCGGACTTTACGCGGTACGGAGCTTTGTGAAGCGAAGCTGATTGGTTCTCCGGAGTCTGTGAACATTTCAAACAGTCCGTAGCGGCCGCCATCTTGTCTCTCGGTAGGATCGAGAGACAAGAGGAGGCCAAAGCGAAGGGGCAAATGACCATAAGGGGGCATAGTAGATCCTCGCTGACCCCCTAGGTTTGATGTGGAGGTTTTAAAAGGGCCCCGCGGGGCAAAAAAAAAAAATAATAATAATAATCGAATGGCTGAATGGATTTGCACGAAACTTGGTAAAATATTAGGGACTGGTAGCCCGATGTGCCTTTGCTAGGTCTCAATATATGTGCTCCAGTGGATTTTGAGAAATTAACGTTCAAAAAAAGATATATATCTGTAACAGCGCTCCGCTTCGCGTAACGGAGGTTTGCGAAGCTGATTGGTTCTCCTGCGTCTGTAAACATTGCAAACAGTCCGTAGCGGCCACCATCTTGTCTCTCGGTAGGATCGAGAGACAAGAGGAGGCCAAAGCGAAGGGGCAAATGACCATAAGGGGGCATAGTAGATCCTCCTTGACCTCTTAGGTTTGATGTGGAGGTTTTAAAAGGGCCCCGCGGGGCAAAAAAAAAAATAATAATAATAATCGAACGGCTGAATGGATTTGCACAAAACTTGGCAAAATTGTAGGGACTGGTAGCTCGATGTGCCTTTGCTAGGTCTCAATATATGTGCTTCAGTGGATTTTGAGAAATTAACGTTCAAAAACAAGATATATATCTGTAACAGCGCTCCGCTTCGCGGAGATAAAATTATCTCTGTATTACCTAGCTGTTGCTAACACCAGTTAGCGACGGCTAGTAGGAGATAGCGACCATCTTGGGCCCCACTTTGCATGTGAGTGATATTTATCACTAATGACATGCAAAGTGGGCATGCCAAGATGTTAGCGACTGGAAACAGTCGCTAACATCGCTATCTCCTATTACCAACTTTTGGAAATATTCGCGATAAGCGCGAATATCTCCAAAAGCTACCACCTGCCCTGAGCAGTTCTTAGCCATGTTATCCAATGGGAGGTGGATAACATGGCTAAGAGCATTAGCTCGGTAATGCATGAATATCGCTGAGTTTTCAGCGATATTAATGCATTGCGGTCGTTTTTTATCGTATTTGCGATAAACCTTGATAATAGCAAGGTTTATCTGCGATAATTTCTGAAGATGCTTAGCGGTAAAAAATTCGTTGCTAAGCATCGTTAGGGATAAATATCGCTTAACTTTGGTAATATGCCCCAACGTCTGTTAACGTTCGATTCGAAGGAAATCAGGAAGTGTTGAAAAACATTGTCTGCGCCATCTTGCCTTTTTTCAAATGCCACACTTTTGTCGTGCACGGCAGTCATTTTAGATGCCTTGACCAGACCCACTCTCTGCACGCTGTCGATCCTTAGCATGGCTCCCCACCCTCGCAAGCATCTCCTCCAGGCAGTGGTCACCCCCGCTCTCTGTCTTATGCATGGGTAATAAACCACCCCCCATCTGCGCTGCTCTTCACTGAGAATCACACCCTGTGCCCGCCCGACACCTCCCTTTCGCCCTATTCACTACCGCACCCTCTGACACTCCTTTTCCTCTGTGTCCGATTGTCCAGTCCGGTCCTAGGGTATCAGCTAGCCCTGCAGATGTAGTTTATGGCCCCAGCTGTAAAGAATCACCCCTCTTCAAAGGAGTTATAGTAGATCAAGGCCCACACTCGATGAGATCCGTCACAGCAGACGCGTTCCTATTATCTGAAAACCATCCTGTATTGTGATTGGGGAGGGGACCGAGCCTGAAGCGGAAGATTCCAGGGATGACTCTTTGTACATCAAAGTTTTTACAATTATGTGTCACATTAAAAATATATAGCACTCCAACAAAGTAGTAAGATTATAAAACTTTAATAACTTATAAATATATACAAGAAAACAAAAACAGTAATAACATATAAAAATTTTTAGGGAAAAACAACGAAGTAGCGGTCGGCTGTGCGAATAGTCCCAACGCAGCACAACGTCCAGATTTCACTGATTTCGGCATCCGGCGTGGGGCGTCGCGGGGGGTGGGTCATCAGTAGCAAACTGTTGTGCGAATAGTTCCAAGGCAGCAGAACGATGGCACCAAGGTGATGTCCAGTAAGTTGCCGCACTGGTTTTGGTATCCTACAATGCTGCTCCGAATAACGGCGTGGGGCGCCCCGGGGGAGGCGGCGTGAACGGGTCTCTCCAGGTGGAGTCTCGTCTGTTGTAGTGGGGCGCCCCTTTACCGTTTCAGTTGCCATTCCGTCCGCTTTTGGTCCACTGTGTCAAAAGCCGCAATTCAGCTGAGTTGCGCCCACTCTTGCGGTGCAGCGATAGGCGGCTGTCACAGGACTCTCAAAATGGCGGCAGGCTGTTTCCTTTTTGGGCCTGGTCCACTGAAATGGCCCTGGGACACCTTGGAAATCGGACGCTTGTCTGCTAGGTCTTGGACCCCATTCTCGAAAGCGTCCCCTCCGCCTTGAGGATTCATCAAAAGTTTTGGGGGCCCCCGACTCCTGCAGCCTTCTGGTGGGGAGCGGCTGCCATGATTGCTCGCGGAATGACTACGACGGAGCCACGAGATGGTGGTGCTTTCATGGTGACGCCAGCTTCAGTCTGAAACATCCAGAAACAAGGTGGGGCTTTCATCGTTTGGGGAAAAAAAAAAGTTTTCATCCAATGAAAAGTGTTGTTTTTAGGTCATATGATCAAGCCTTCCATCATTAGGAAACCAAAAGTAAAATGAACCAATGAAAAGTTTTATAAACAAGTCACATGACCTGTTATGCGGCATAGGGTATAAAATGCGGAGAAAATACGTTGGCACGTGAGGCGGCGTCAGTAGCGGACCGATGTGCGAATAGGCCGGAGGCAACACAACGCGCCAAGATCCGGATGGCACCGAGGTGGTGTCCAGCAAGTTGCAGCACTGGTGTGGCCATCCTACAATGCTGAAAGTCGGCGTGGGGCGCCCTGTTGGCCTGTGAGTTCGCGTCAGTAGCGGACCGATGTGCGAATAGGCCGAAGGCAGCACAACGCGCCAAGATCCGGATGGCACCGAGGTGGTGTCTAGCAAGTTGTGGCACTGGTGTGGCCATCCTACAATGGTAAAAGTCGGCGTGGGGCGCCCTGTTGGCCTGTGAGATGGCGTCAGTAGCGGACCGATGTGCGAATGGGGCCAAAGGCAGCGCAACAATATTTTCTGACTAGAAGACACCACAAGGCGCTGAGATGCCAAGATCCGGATGGCACCGAGGTGGTGTCTAGCAAGTTGCCGCACTGGTGTGGCCATCCTACAATGTTGAAAGTCGGCGTGGGGCGCCCCGTTGGCCTGTGAGATGGCGTCAGTAGCGGACCGATGTGCGAATGGGGCCAAAGGCAGCGCAACAATATTTTCTGAATAGAAGACACCACAAGGCGCTGAGATGCCAAGATCCGGATGGCACCGAGGAGGTGTCTAGTAAGGTGCACTGGTGTGGCTATCCTACAATGCTGAAAGTCGGCGTGGGGCGCCCTGTTGGCCTGTGAGATGGTGTCAGTAGCGGACCGATGTGCGAATGGGGCCAAAGGCAGCGCAACAATATTTTCTGTATGGAAGATACCACTAGGCGTTGAGATGCGAAGATCCGGATGGCACCGAGGTGATGTCTAGCAAGTTGCTGTACTGGTGTGGTCATCCTACAATGCTGAAACTCGGCGTGGGGCGCCCCATTAGCCTGTGAGATGGCGTCAGTAGCGGACCGATGTGCGAATGGGGCCAAAGGCAGCGCAACAATATTTTCTGAAGAGAAGACACCAAAAGGCGCTGAGATTCCAAGATCCGGATGGCACCGAGGTGGTGTCTAGCAAGCTATGCAGCTGAGTTGCGTGCGCACTTGCGGCGAATAGGTCGAAGGCAGCACAACAATGTTTTCTGAATAGAAGACACCACAAGGCGCTGAGATTCGGTTACCACCGAGGTGATGTCTAGCAAGTTGCCGCACTGGTGTGGCCATCCTACAATACTGCTCCGAATAACGGCGTGGGGTGCCCGAAGGGGGGGGGGGGGAGGCGGCGTGAACGGGCCTTCCTAGGTGGAGGCTCGTCTGCTGTAGTGGGGCGCCCCTTTACCGTTTCAGTTGCCATTCAGCTGAGTTTCGGCTGCTCTTGATGCTACAGCGACAGGCGGCTGCAACAGGACTCTCAAAATGGCGGCTTGTTCTTTGGATTTGGGCCTGGTCTACTAAAATGGCCCTGGGACACTTTAGAACTCGGACGCTCGATTTTTTTTTCCTTTCCTGTACATGCAAAAAAAGGTAAATGCCCGGTACGTTACACGCTTCATCTGCCACGATGTACTCTCCAGAGGAACCGAAAAAAAATATAGTTATGGTAACTATACCATGCATCGTCATATGGATGGGTGACACCAATTAATTATAGTGCTGCATAAAAGAGAGATTTGGAGGAGAACCCCCGACCTGCCAGTACATTCATCAAAGAAGTGGCACTGACAGCATCAGAGGCAAGGGAAATGGTCCCAAATATTTAGAACTTTGGAAAGATTAAAATGACATGTTTAGATTGTGGCAAATTAATTTCATGTGGACAGATGAGTGTTACTCTAATAAATACAGCATATGAACATCATCATAGTCGATGGTTGGTAGAGACATTTTGACTATATCCTGGACCTGCCCGTCCTCGCCCAAAATGGCGCCGGAATAAATGGGACTCGTAACTCCTTGTTGTGTACTGGTTGCAGAACCTTGAAATCACGAGATACGTATGCAGTTTTGAAGCATATGGCGGGCGGGGACGAGAATTGATTGAATATTTCGACATCCCTATTGATATTAAGTTCTGATGTGTTATTGATTACTGTACTATTGAAAGTTCGAATTAACGTCACCCATGGTACTTGCCCGCAAATGTATATCTAGATAATTTTATTGTAACTGGCCCTGTCGTATTTTAATTATAAAATGTACGTCCACCGATTCCGCAACTGTTAGACACCTTAGTTCTTGCAACCTAATGGCCCGCCCGTTACGTTCCTCTACAGTGTAAATGTCTACTCATCATATACGATTACAGTTTGCTCCGTGGCCGGCCCACGTGGTTATAGGCTCGTATTTGTATAATGAAATTTTCACAATAAAGGTTTTTAAAAGAAAACATGGTAGTAGTATATACATTGGTAAAGTTTGTAATAATAGTCACTGTTTTAGAATCATTAAAAGGCAAGTGAAATAAAGCAGACCAATTACATGAAGGGCAAAAGGTATAATACGCAGGAACGCAGTAGAGATAAATGGTCAAGGGCTGTTGTGTTTTCTACTCCTGCAACATAAAGTGATCGATAAGAATCTCATATTCAGGCGTATCGGCGACTAAGACAGCAGGTCGACCCTCTTTTGCTCAACGGCTCCGTCATGGGACGAAGAAACGCTCTTTTTCTCGAAAAAAGAATATATTTTACTTGCAGGACAGTTGTAAATTTTCCGGGAAAGTACATTAGCCTGGAACATTATAACATATATTTAAGAAAAAATAATGTTCGGAAGTAATAAAAAGCGTAATTTTTAGGTCATATGACCAAGCCTTTCATCATTAGAATAAGAAAAGTAAAATGAACCAATGAAAAGTTTTATTAACAAGTCACATGACTTGTTATGCTTACGTTACGCGCGTCGCGCCCCGGATGACTTCCGGATGCCCTAACGCGGCGCGTCATATGACGCATTACGCGACAACGCAGGTCCTGAATATAGTCAAAATGTCTCCACCAACCAGCGGTCGGAACACAACCCCTTTCAGCAGGCTAAATAGTTCTGTTAAATGACAACAGAAGGGACAGGCAACAAGAACCATCAGTCAAAGAGGGGAGGGCTAGTTCTTCTCTACCGGGTTACATTGGGGCGCTACCGGAACTGATCGAATTGGTAGTCTACAGTGTTTCTGGATGTTTCAGACTGAAGCTGGGGTTAGCATGAGAGCACCACCATTTCGTAGCTCCGTCGTGGCCATTCCGCAACCAATCATGGCAGCCGCTCTTTATCGTTATTTTGGGCGGGGTGGGTGGCGGAGCCGAGCTGTTTTGCAGCCATCATTGTGTGGAGTTCAGTTCATCTCACTAGTTTTGTATTTGTCATGAGGGGTTGTTCCTAATGTTTCTATTTTAGCGAGGTCAAAAAGAGATCCCATTAGTGGCCTACTGATTTTGCTCGATTCCTTTTCTTTTTTTTTTACACGATTTTTCGTTATCTGCAAAGACTAAACAGAGTATTGCGACTCTGTGTCTGTTTGTAAATAGAGAATGAACCAAAGAGAACCAATTCTAAAACAGTAAATGCTTGGATAACAATCAATCAAATGGAGAGAGAAGCAGGCACGACGTATTACAACGGATCTGCAAAGAGAGAGTACTCCTAATAGAAATGAGGGGGGGGGGGCACCATTCAAAGCAGATCAGTGTGCATAAACACGAAAATGTTTTCACTTACCACGTACTTGACATTCGACAGCTTATGATATTTGCTATTAAAAAAACCATTGAAATTCACTGAAAAAACCATAGGTTATAGACCATATATAGTTAGGAATTAGCATTTACAAAACCTTGAAAATTCACTGAAAAAACCATAGGTTATAGACCATATATAGTTAGGAATTAGCATTTAAAAAACCTTATTTTACTCACACAAAACCATTGAAATTCCATATATAGTTAGTTGCACTAACTATATATCGCGCACCCGCAATCCACTGCTGATGATGTCACATATTACATCATTCATGACATGGTCAGTGACATCACTGATGACATCACTGATGACATCTCAAATGACATCACTGATGACATCACTGATGACATCTCATTTGACATCAATGACCACATCACTGATGATATCATTCATGTGACAATACAATGCATCTCCTCACATTTTAATATAACCTCTGTTTCACCCAGTGTTAAATACAGAGTATAATTTTTGAAACCATTGACACACCAATACTAGTTACTACATACGCACTCACTGATTCCTACGTCTACACACACATTCACTCATTCACCCATACAATCATTCATACATACAATCACTCATCTTTACAACACTATCATATGCACTCATACACCTATACAGACACTCACACTCTGCCACTCATCCATGGAGTTACTCACACACCTAGTCAGTCCTGTAAAGAATCAATCACACTTCCATTTTCTTGTCTATACAGTTAAACATAGAGCACCTTACATTTTCAAACATATACTAACACATACTTACTTTCTTATACAATCATTGATACAAGTACACATTGATCTGCACAGAGTCACACACCTCCCAGCCAGCCACACACACACTCAGTCTCCCATACAAATACTTGGACAATCAATCAATAACCCATATAGTTAATCATATAGCTACTGATCAACACATGCAGCAGTTTACAGAACAACAGACATAATGATGCACAAATTAAGACAGTTTAGTCACTAACCCATGCACTCAGTGAGACACATTTAATCACTCACTCATACATTCAGTCACGCACCTACTAAATCCTTCGCCCAGACACTTATACATCTACTCATTCTTCAATATGTAAAACATATTTAAACTTTACAGAAACACACAGTCACTGGATGATGTCATCAATGATGTCATCAGTGATGTCATTTGAGATGTCATCAGTGATGTCATCAGTGATGTCACTGACCATGTCATGAATGATGTAATATGTGACATGATCAGCAGTGGATTGCGGGTGCGCGATATATAGTTAGTGCAACTAACTATATATGGAATTTCAATGGTTTTGTGTGAGTAAAATAAGGTTTTTTAAATGCTAATTCCTAACTATATATGGTCTATAACCTATGGTTTTTTCAGTGAATATATATATATATTCACTGAAAAAACCATAGGTTATAGACCATATATAGTTAGGAATTAGCATTTACAAAACCTTATTCTACTCACACAAAACCATTGAAATTCGCATATATAGTTAGTTGCACTAACTATATATCGCGCACCCGCAATCCACTGCTGATCATGTCACATATTACATCATTTATGACATGGTCAGTGACATCACTGAAAACATCACTGATGACATCTCAAATGACATCACTGATGACATCACTGATGACATCTCATTTGACATTACTGATCACATCACTGATGACATCATTCATGTGATAATACGATGAACCTCCTCAGACTCTAATATAACCTTAGATACATCAGTGTAAACGGACACTCCCAGACTGTCACTCATCCATGGCGTTACTCACACACCTAGTCAGTCAATCAACACCTCCATTTCCTCAACTATACAGTTATACACACCTTACTTATTCAAACATATACTAACATATATTTACTCTCTTATACAATCCCTAATACAAGTTCACAATGATCCATACAGCCACTCACACATTCACTGGCTCTTATGCACAGTTATTTATATATGTCAACTCTCACATGTACTGTGTTTTACATATGTACTTACTTTGACATGTAGCACTGAGATATCCATTCACTCACCAATACACTCATGCACACAGTCAACCGCCCATACAGCTGTTTCCACATGCACTTTTGAACCCATACATCTAGTGAATCAACTGCTCACACATCTATGCACAGAGTCATACACCTCCCAGCCACCCACACACACACTCACTCTCCCATACAAATACTTGGGCAACCAATCAATAACCCATATAGTTACTCATATAGCTACTGATCAACACATGCAGCAGTTTAAAGAACAACAGACATAATGATGCACAAATTAAGACAGTTTAGTCACTAACCCATGCACTCAGTGAGACACATTTAATCACTCACTCATACAGTCAGTCATGCACCTACTAAATCCTTCATCCAGACACTTATACATCCACTCATTTTCAATATGTAGGACATATTTTAACTTTACAGAAACATACAGTCACTGGATGTTGTCATCAGTGATGTCATCTGAGATGTCATCAGTGATGTCACTGACCATGTCATGAATGATGTAATATGTGACATGATCAGCAGTGGATTGCGGGTGCGCGATATATAGTTAGTGCAACTAACTATATATGCGAATTTCAATGGTTTTGTGTGAGTAAAATAAGGTTTTGTAAATGCTAATTCCTAACTATATATGGTCTATAACCTACGTTTTTTTCAGTGAATTTTCAAGGTTTTGTAAATGCTAATTCCTAACTATATATGGTCTATAACCTATGGTTTTTTCAGTGAATTTCAATGTTTTTTTAATAGCAAATATCAAAAGCTGTAAAATGTATTCTTCTTTTAAAGGAAAAATATATTTTATATGTATTTAATATAATTTTTTTATGTATATACATTTTTTGAGGGAACGAATTTATCAACTATTATGCTGAAGAAGAGTGTGGGGAAAAAAACAAAGAGGAGGACTAAGAGGAAAGAACAATCAGTTCAAAAATACAATTGCTTTAAAGCATGAAGTGCTTTTCCACACATTTACATTTAAATAACCCATATTAGAACATACAAAATATCTACAGATGAGACGGTGTACATTGAATTTTAGACTCTTCATTGGTACCTACATGTTGGTACTTAGATCACCCACACAACACAACAGCTCTATTCAGAGCTACCCTACCTCAAAGCACTCTAAAATATTATTTTAATATTTTCCTTTGTTTTCCCCTTGTTACGCTTTCCGGAATGCTACCCGGTGCGCGGACCGGGCGCTAACCGTGCGAAAATTTGAAAAAAAAAGTGTTTTTTTTTACATATATGGGTTTCCTCAGCCACCCTCAGAAAACCTAGGGGGTCAGGATATGTCTCCCGTGCCCCCTTATACCGATTCCCAACATTGTTTATCCTCCATCTTGTGACTAAATTTGTGCGAAACACAAGATGGCGGACTCCCGTCACGCTACCGGTGAGCTACCCGGTTCGCGTACCGGGTAGCGCTTCCACCGCGAAAAATCGATAAAAAATGTATTTTATTTTTTTGCCCCGCGGGGCCCTTTAATAGCCCCCACATCAATCCTAGGGGGTCAGGAGGGGTCTACCTTGCCCCCTTTCATTCATTTCCCCCTTCGTTTATTTCCACCTCTTGTCTCTCGATCCTACCGAGAGACAAGATGGCGGCCGCTCCGGACTGTTTAGAATGTTGACAGTCACCGGAGAGCCAATCCGCTTCTCCTCGCGAAGTTCCGTTACGCGTCTGGTACGCGAACCGGGGCGCTAATCGGGACGCTGTCACAGATATATATATATTTTTTAATGTTAATTTCTCAAAATCCACTGGAGCACATATCTTGAGACCTAGCAAAGGCACATCGGGCAAACAGTCTCTACAATTTTGCCAAGTTTCATAGAAATCCATTCAGCCGTAAAAGCGAGTCCAACCGCCCTATGGAAAACTCAATGTTAAAAACACGTTTTGGGACCCCCCTTTTTTCTCGGCCCCCGCTTGACGAAACCCCTCCCCAAACTTTTAGGGGACGCTCAGAAACAAAATGTGCCATTTTCCTGAAAATTTCAGCCAATTCCGTCCATCAACGCCAAAGTTATTCAACATAGAATTTGCAGAAATCCCTATTCAAAAAAATCCTAACTATATATACCTACTGGCGACCGCCAGTGGGTAATATATATATATATATATATATATATATATATATATATATATATATATATATATATATATATATATATATATAAAAAACATTTCTATGGCAAAATGAAACCCCTCATTTTGTTCCTTTTCAAATTAAATGTATTAAGTGTTACCACTTTATTCCAATCAAGATGACTTCAGGTGTGCCATACGTTTGTCATAAGTAAGACTGTTAGCGTTCTAGTTGTTCTTTAGAACACTCTGGGACATTCTGTCATTAGTTGGGCTACATCTGGCTGATATTTGGGCTACATTTGGGATCTTTTGTCTCTGGTGGCCATCTTGGGAGACTGCATATCAGAATTTCTTTTAATGAAATATAAGAGGATTTGAGAAGTCACTCAAAATGTGCCCTCATTTTTCTTTCTTCAGCACTAATCATAATTTCTATGGCAAAATGAACCCCCTCATTTTGTTCCTTTGCAAATTAAATGTTTTAAGTGTTAACACTTTATTCCAATCAAGATGACTTCAGTTGTGCCATACTTTTGTCATAAGTAAGACTGTTAGCGCTCTAGTTGTTCTTTAGAACACTCTGGGACATTCTGTCACTGGGCTATAGTTGGGCTACATCTGGCTGATATTTGGGCTACATTTGTTTTTTTTTGTCTCTGGTGGCCATCTTTGGGCTACATTGGGCTACATTGGGCTACATTTGGGCTCTAACATATATATAGCCCAATGTAGCCCAATATATATTTTTCAAAGTTAATTTTCGTAAAAACCACTGGAGCATATATCTTGAGACATAGCAAAGGCACATCGGGCTACCAGTCCCTACAATTTTGCCAAGTTTTGTGGAAATCCATTCAGCCGTTCGAGCTAAAAGTAAGTCCAACCGCCCTATGGAAAACTCAATGTTAAAAACACGTTTTGGGACCCCCTTTTTTCTCGGCCCCCGCTTGAAGAAACCCCCCCCAAACTTTCAGGGGACGCTCAGAAACAAAAATGTGCCATTTTCCTGAAAATTTCAGCCAATTCCATCCATCAACGCCAAAGGTATTCAACATAGAATTTTCAGAAATCCCTATTCAAAAAAATCCTAACTATATATACCTACTGGTGACCGCCAGTAGGTAATATATATATATATATATATATATATATATATATTATATATACACATATATGTATGTATGTATGTATATACACACACACACACACACACCAATGCGTATACAGAAGAAAAACTGTATAACAACATGTGTCCAAGAAGGGCACATATGAGCTGCCACCATGTCAGGCATGGGTCAAGATAGAACAACAGTGAGCTGGCAACCAACCACAAGGCCTTGTACAAAAGGAGAAGAAGCAGAAAACAACATCACCAACTGAGCATGATACTCAGGCAGCTGAGAGATCGGAGAAAAGAAAAACAGGGGAGAAAATCTTGTTAGAATAGAAAAATAAGACCACTATGGTAGAATTGTCAAAGGGTGAAGTTGAACAAGGCCAACACAGGAGGGCCTTTGCAGATAACTAGTCCCCGTTTGAAGGAAGAATAAACTACAGGGAAGGGACCTGGCAGAAGTAGCGGAAAAGATGGAGGAAATAGCATGGAAAGACCAATGCTACAATTAAAGGTCCACAGCAAGCCTAACGAGGATGTGGCCTAAAAAGAATAGGAAACGTTCTGGTGCACTGGACGACCCGAGTCCTGAAAACAATCCATGTGACATCACGAGTAAGGGTCCTGACGTCACCCAAAATCATAATTGGTATTCTCTTTAGGTGAGGGAGAGCGAACCACCTAGGGGTTGGAACAGTATCCGCTCTCGTGAGAGCGAGGGGAAAAACTCCCCGGCAAAGAATCCCAGGGATCACCAACCTCCGTACGAACCAACCCAGAGTGGAAGGCCAAGGAAACCATGTTCAAGAAGAGACGAAAGATGAAAAGATGGCTATTAACCCCAAAAGGATTCAGAAAAGGGGGTGGGGATGAACAGAGTGTCTGAATTAAGCAGACCACTCTTACCCAGTCCAAAGATCAGGGCTTGATCCATCACCGTTATTTAGCTCACTGCCCCATCCCAGCTCAGAACCTGGCTATATGCAAATTAGTCTGTCCCTGGCCCAGTGCATCATGGGAACAGGGCAGACCAAACTACCAAGCCAATTCTTCACCAGAAAGGAGACAAGCTTCCGGGGACCGGTTTCTGCCATTTCAGGCGTCGTCGGCCCGGCTTGCTTGAATCCTGATGGAGCAGTGAGCAAGGGACTCATGCCTGAGTATACCCTTCCACGCTTATGGTGGACAAAATGATTCAGAAACATACACATATACATTTGACTAAACGTACTCAACTGGTGTTTCTAAATACGCCTACCCCGTGTACCTGACCTAAGTCTAATGCGTGGGCGGGAATAGAAAGTTACAGTTTAAGTTAAGTTTGTTTTTGCCAAGTGAATAACTAAAGAATTCTCTGTGAGGGGTTATTCAGTTCTGTACCTGGAATTTAGGATGGATGAGGAATGGTATCTCTTTCTCTGCTCTCGATATTCCAGGCTGCCTGCGAGGGCTACCCGGAAGCGCCGGTGCTGGGTCTCTCGGCTTGAGATAGCAGCGCGTCTCTCAGCGCGTCAGGAAGGCGGGGCTGCTGCCAGCGGGGTCTGCTTCTGCTCTCGGCTTCGGCAAGTATGGCTGCTCCGTCTTGTCACCACGCGTGTGTTTGCATAGGGCAAGGTCGGCAATATTTATACCTTAAAGGTGCCGGGATTGACGTAAGGATGGACATAGGTACGTCAATAAAGATGTCATACGACTTGCTCGTTAGCACATTCTTTACTAAAGTTCTCTGTGAAATCAAAACAATGGCCGCACGGATTATCCAGGTTGTCATAGGTTTGATTTGTTATGAGAACGTCGTATGCCTTATCAGGGGCTGGAGGAATGTCGCTTGTCTAATTAGATCTCAAGCGTTATGACCTAATCAGATAACACGTTCCTGTGCCGTAGTGTGACTGCGTCAGATAACGGTATCTGCATCATGGGGGATTTCTTGCCTCATGGGCTGACTGTTAGTTAACTAGATAGTTAGTTTAACCAGAATAGGGTCAGGAATAGGGGGACTGATTCAGAACCTATAGAACCTATAGAAATACACGACACCCACACCACGCTAACTATGGTCATATCTACTAATCTATGCATAGTATAACATAGTACAACATACTATAGAGTATAGTGTATACCTTACCACCCCAAAATACATAAATGCATTTCGAAATTTTCAAATATACTGAAAAATTGCAGTCATATATATTGTATGCACTTAAGCTATGAAGTAAATGCAAAAGTAAACACGCATTTTTATGTATTATTGCTCTTTGGTATATGAGTAGTACACATGAAATGGCTCTTAATATAGCTATACAGAAAGGAAAGTCGAGACCATTTCATCACATAATAAAATATTTGTGAACATACCAGCGGGCAGCTAAAGTCTATATAAAGTATCTAAAAATAGAAATCTTAGTTCTCTAGGAATAGTTTCTTACTTTAAGCAGAAGATCAGTGTCCCGGAAAAAAATATATAGAAAAATATTTTAAGGGGCTTGCTGAAAAAAGTTGCTGTCCGTGAACTGGATTGTAATTGTTCATGTGACTTTATTTTTTAAAAGTTGAAGGCCGAATTCAGGGAACGCCGTGTGCGAGTTTACTCAAAAGTCTCTATTTCTGTTCCGGAGAGAACATCATATCATTCAGGCTTTCGAAAAAACTGTCAACAGCTTCATGGGAAAGTTCCACTAAGTCGGAAATAGGTGTAACCATGCATTCATGCGCATGATTGTCTGCATTGACATTCTGATTTGCATTGCTGACAGAAGGTCGTACCTGTTCGATGTTGCTTTCATCTTGAACTTCACTACTCTTCAATCGTAGTGGTGAAGATTCCAGGAATGCCGTCATCAGGATTGGCAGCCTTTGAGGGCAGCACAAAGCGTGAACCTTGGTAGGAACCAACAGTGTATCTGCATCCACCGGCGCATCCGATTGTAGCGTCAGACAGGTGTCTAACACGCATTCTTCTCCGCATAGCAGACACCTTAGTACAGGTAAAACACACCTTTGCCACATTGGTCGAAATGATAGAAACCAAGTCATATTTAGGTCTCTAAGCCGGGAGAGTCCCAGGATTTTTTATATCCGGTCCCGGTATCCAATGGCTAGGATCGTATCTTCCATTGTCGCGAGAGTTTGATCTGTGACATGGGTTGCCATAACGAAAAATAAGGACTAGGAATAGGATTCCTGCAATTAGTCCCAGGATCAGGGGAAGTCCGCCAAAAATCGAATGGACGAAATCTGGAAAAATACCCAGTATGGCTTTGAATGGTGTTAATGCCATCGAAAATACTGTCTTAAATACCTTTGAGACCCCAGTGGTATCAGAAATATTTAAGATTTCGCTCAGGATTTCCGCGAAATGTACGGGGGAATTGGTTGATAATAATGTATGTATCTCTGCAGTCGTCCTTGCGACTTGTAGATCATACGTTTCTTTTGATGACGTGAGCCTTGTAGGCGTCTGAAGAAGCACTGTTTTCATTCTGCTTAAAGTGTCTATTCGAATAGAAGTAATTTTCAAACTGGGCCATGCCCTCGCCTCCCTGTCTGGAAAGGAGCTGGGGAACAAAGCACGTCCACAGCACTTGACCTTCGCCGTCGTAGTGACGAGATAAGGAGTCCCGGGCATAAGACTACAACATCTGCGGTCTACAATAAGAATGTAACTCCCATTATAGAGTCTTTGAAAGAATGGTTCTATTTCAGTTGCAGGTGCGCCTTGCTGGTGACATGAAAGGTTGTATGAATTCCCTTCACAGGCTCCGTGCAAACTAATACCGTTACACAGAAGTGTGCCGCTTAGTGACATAGCACAATTGTTGCCACTAAGAAACACTTTCTGTCCTTTATTACTGACACATGCATGTGAATAGGGCAGGTTCCAAGTTGTTTTAAGGTACCCCTTTCCCAATTTCTCGTACATGCCAGCCTGTATATATTTTTGGCAGTATTGAAACCTGAAGGTTGAGATTGGAATATTTATGATTCCGTGGATTATCCATTCACTGACAGGTCGTTCTGACATTGTCAACGGTAATCTTTCTAGTTTTTCAATGCTCAAGATTGTATAATCAGCACCCTTCTGTGCCATACCGATTTGTCTATCAGTAAGGTTAAAGATTTGGAATAGTGACGTTGTGTTGATTAAACGCCAAGGCACATAGCCTGAACGCAGATTTTGTAACGTCCAGCCAAGCTGTACAATAGAACGCAATTGTGACTGACCATGTTGTAATAACAGTAAGTCTTGCGATAATATATCGATTGCTGAAGACACAATGCTGTCCAATGAAAATATTCTGGAGGACAGAGTCATTAACCCATTGTCCACTACAGAAAGTGATTTTTCCAAATTAATACGGTCAATTTCCCGTATTCTTTCTGCTGTTTCAATTTGAGTAACCTTCCAGGCCTCATTGTATGCTGCATATACAGAGGCTGCTATGAAACGCTTATGACGCTGTTTGCGTGGTCCCAGTATGAAATCACGCAAGTCAGCACCATCAGTAAGTAAAGTTAGGTGTTGCTTAATTTCAGGCAGTGTGGAAGTTTGTAGCCATTGAAGGCATAATTTGCCCACACTGTAGGTTGTTATTATCCCTGGGTGATGTCTTTGGGGATATCTAGGGTCTGGCCTTGTCATTATGAAACCCTGTGTTTTATTCAGGAATCTATCTTGACAGTGATTTGTATCTGTGGGCCAGATCAACCATTGTTTCCAATCAGGATTTGTTCTGTTTTGGTTAAGTATATGGTTTATGTCTATTTCTTCATCTGTTTCAGAGCTATTGCTAAACATTGTTGGCTTTGGAATAGACGGGTTATTTAAATCTTTGATTTTGGCTGAGCCAAGACAGGTGGTTTGTTGAACAGTGTCATTTAAAAATATCATTTGTTCTGGGATCATGCAGGCTCTAAACAAAGCTTCTAAACCCTGTACTTGCCATTCTTTTGTACCCCAAACACTTTTCAAATCAACATTTTTGTCCCAATAATCAAATCCAAAAGTATTCATCTTTTCAAAGAATATGTCTGAATATATCAATTTTGTGTTGGTTATCATGGTTTTCATCCCTGTCTTGTTTGACAATTTATAATAAAATGTTTCAGCATTACTAGTGTTAAAACCTTGAAAGTATGAATATTTGTCATAAACGGTTCTAGAGCTCCCTTTTAGAGGTGTAGCACAATGTTCCCATTGATTATAATTTAAAACATTTCTTGGTTGTGCAGATTTATGCAAAAAACTGTTACCATAATGGTTATAGCAATACATACTATCATAATTTGTAGAACCTTGCAAATAATCATGTTTTGTAAATTTAGCAGACATTACTAAGTCAGACATCATATTGTTTATACTTTCAAAGTCCCAATCATCAGCAAATGAGTTTGGTTTTGCAAAGTCACTCAAGGAGATCTTGATTTGGTGTGGATATTTCAGGATCTCGACCGGACCATAAATTTCATAGTCAGTGTTGTCCCAGGCTACCCCACCAGGTATTGGAATTGCTGTGAAGTTGGCTGAAGAAAGTTCTGAAGAAAGTTCTCTTTTCTCGACGTGTGAAGATGTGTGTGGTTTGAGGACCAAGTTGATGTTCTGACTTGCTGTGTCCATTTTAGCATATTTTCCCTCAATGAAGCGTCCCAAAGTAAATACCATGATGAGCCAAAGTATGAGGATAAATGCACCAAAACCCACCCAAAATTCAATCCATGGGGAAACCAGATATGTTTCTTTCAGTTGTTTCAAAAGTTCCTTAGCTTTGTCTTTAAAGGATTTTGATGATGGCTGTGTCTTTTGTTCGCTGAAACCTTCAGAGGAATCATCGAAGTTGATGAAGTAACCAGATGCAGTTCTGTCAACTGTTCCAATTGGTTCAGGATTTTTGTTTCTTGCATTTTCACTTGGAACTTCATTGTAGATTGGTGTGTCTCTGCTAAATGTTTTTATTTGGGTTTTCAGAGGTCTTAGTTCTATTGCATTGTTGCATAGTCCTTGTTGTTCTTCTGTAGGCGTTTCGAATGTGATGAGCCTCTTTGATAGGACCTCTGTACTGGTAGCAAATCTTGGTGTTCTGCTACTTATTGGGAGTCCACTTGGCCTACCGTTTGTTATCGGCCACATGTTGTGGTTTTACCAGGTCGATGGATACAACTCGGTTCTCCTTTTTTCCAGCAAGTGGCGGTAGTACAACTGATCTTGTCCCGTTGACAGACAAGACAGGAACTGCTTTTCTGTAAGAAGGCCCAAATTCCTTCTTTACCGCGATCTTCTCCCTGACTAGATCCCCGACTTTTGGAATCCAGACAGGTCTTGCTGGGACAGGTGGTGATTCTTCAGTGGTCGTTGGCTGTTGTTTCAACTGTATGTTGCTCAGGTCTTTTCTTGTTTTGTTTAAGTCCTGCAAAATAGCCAAACGGTCTTTGACATCAAAGGTTTTTTCTATTACCACTGAAGTCTGACTATCAAGGTCAGAGATCAACATCCTAGTTCCGAATAATAATTCGTACGGACTGAATCCCTTCAGAGAATTTCTTGGCAAGTTATTTAGACTACGTTGGACACTTATTAGATGTTTGACCCACCCAGCTCCCGAACCTAATATCCTTTCTATTATAGATTGCTTTCTGCCTTGGTTTTTTCTTTACACCATCCCATACCCTCAGGAAGGAAGTGAGAAGATTCCCGCTGGGCTGTGCTCATTTGGCCATGTTTCCCCCCCAGGCTGGTTTGCCTGAGTGAAAGAAATGGTCGAACGTAGCATGCTCTTAGCGTATATGCCATTTAGACTCGCAAATCTTGTATAACAGTCCGGACGTCAGCCGAGTGCCGTGGATCTACATTATAAGTGGAAACTAGCCTGTATATGTTAATCGCAAGCCATTCTTTTTGCTGGTAATATTATCTGCCTTGATTCGACGAGGTATTAAACTGCTTCTCTCCCCTCCGCGATCTCTGTTGCAGTTTGGGCAGTTTTTTACAAACATGGTGTAGTGCAGGCTCATGCCTGGCCACCAGTACCGTGATTGTAATAATCCAGAGAATCTTTTAATTTAAGGTGTCTGAGACCCTCGCCCATGTGTGCGTCTGCGATTAACAAGTTTCTCCTGTCCATGTTTGGAATCACTCTATCCCCCACTCCAGGGATTCGAGCAAAAGGGACGGAGTTTGCATCGATTATGTATGTATAATTGAGTGGATAGTTGATCGGTAACGCTGAGCAGTCGCCTTTTGATGACGTTTTCACCGCCAGCAATGTTTCACCGTCAATGTATTTTAATGTACGCTTTTTTCGATCTACGGGAGCCGATTTAGTGGCTGCCGCTGCCGCTGCTTCAGCCAATGAATTCCCCACAACGTGAACGCCATCACGCTGATGACTCAGTGAGTGTGTCACGTGAGTCTTTGGTAGTTCTTTTTTCAAAAGAGCTACTTGTTCCCAGAGCAGTCTCTGCTTTATTGGTGCATCTGTGTCATCTTTGTAACCGTTCTGAATCCATGTCTGCAAATCCTTGTTATATGCTTTGACGCAGTAATATGAATCTGACACTATAAGTGTCGGGAATTCGCGATCCGCATTATCTAGCGCCATTTTCAATGCGATTATTTCAGTTTGTAGTTCTGAATTAGTTACTACTGAGTGTGACTTTGTTAATAGAGGTCTTAGTTTACCTCCGCGCCACACTTCTTTTGTAATCTCACATGTGGGATTGTATGCATGTTCTCCCCAAACGGAGGGTTGAGCATGTCCGTCTGTATAGATTACACAGGCGTAATGTCGTAGAGGCAGAATGTCGATTGGCAGAGGATACGTCTTTTCATATTTTAGATTTTTTAATTCTTCTAGTTCTGGATCAAAGTAGTAGTATACTTTGTCCGTTGTGATTGAATTCACCCATTGTATCCATTCCGGATTCAATATTGTTGTTGGTAAATTACACGGTGTTGTTAGTGCCTCAAAGGCTGATTCTGCTGTTCTGACTGTGATATGTCTACCGTCAGCTATGTCTTTTTCTCTAGCTATTGCGGTTTGAACTGCACGAATGATTTTTCCTGTATTACTGAATTTCTGTTCAGCTTCTGTGTACAAGTGTGATTTGAATGCAATTGGTACCTTTTCTCCCTCATTAGAGGTCAGGTATGTGAATCCGCATCTCCCTGGGATGACTCGGATCACAAGGTTGCGTGTATTATCACGGGTTTCTAATTTTGTCTTAATTAGCATGTCTGTTTGTAAGGATCTCAAAATTTCTGTGTGTGTTTGAGTCCAACTGGATCTTTTAAAGTCTGGTTTAATTAGATCGTAAAGGGGTTTCACCCTTTCTGCGTAATTTGCAATGTATGTTCTTCCGAAATTTAGGAAGCCTAAAATTGACTGTAGGTTTTTTAGTGTTTTAGGAGCTTGGATTACGGCACATTTCTCTAGGAAATTGTCTGCCAGGCTTTTACCTTCACTTGATAGCTCATATCCTAAGAATAGGACCGTCAGATGGGCAATTCTGGATTTTTTGAAGTTGAATTTGTAACCCTCTGCAGCGAACCCAAGTATTATGGTGTTCACTCTTTTCAAGTGAGTCTCCAAGTCATCATCTGTTAAGTAAATGTCATCGACATAAGATAATGCTTCATCATCATATAGTTGTAGTAATTCTGTTACTCTCGCTGAGAATACCCCTGGGCTGTTCTTGTACCCCTGGGCTAACCGACAGAATTGTTTTTGAGTGCCATTTACTGAGAATGCAGTTAAATATCTGCTCTCTGGTGCTATATTTTGACAAAAGAATCCATTGGAGATGTCCAAGGTTGTTTTGTATTTTTTGCGCACTATGTTATTCATTAGTGCAGCACTGTGTGAGTTTTGCACTGCAAAAGTTTTGCAACATGTGTTAAGGTGTCGGTAATCCAAAACTAGACGGTATGAATTGTCTGGTTTGGAGACCGGAAACAAAGGATTGTTCATTTGTGAGGTGCAAGTTTCAATCACCCCCTGGTATTCTAGCTGATCTAGTATTTCATTTACTTGTTTTTTAGCTTCTTGCTTAATTGGGTACTGCCTTTGTGCAGCTGGTTGTGATTTTAACTGGATTTTGTGAGGAGGAGAATCCTCATCCCATCCTACATGATTTTTATATAAAGCAGGTGCTAAGGCCACTGCCCACTTTCTAGCAAGTGTGTATTTTTTATGAATCGGGATTTGATTCGAAAAGGCAGGCATAATTACTTCTTCGCCATGAGGGCACTCCCTGACAAACTCTGGTGGCCAGTCTTTTTCAGCTAGAAGGATGTCATAACCCTTTGAGAGGTTATCCCAAAATAGTCCCCTTATTTTCCTAGTCTTATCTCCCTCTATACGTAATGTTATCTTGTATATCTTGTGGGGCTTGCTAACTCTGGTGTCTGCAGTTTCCAGTTGAAGGTATTCATTCGTGTCCACTGTCTCCAGATGATTCATAAGGACTTTGCGAGCTATGCTCACCTCTGCTGCGCTGTCTAGCATTGTCTGAGCCCACTCTCCGTTTTTCAGTTGTGTCCTCAGTATTCTCGGCATTGTTAACTACCTTGATACTGGCTACCTTCTTTTTAGGAAATTGTAATTTGTTTTTCAGTTGAGCAGGTTCCTTGTCTTTGGACTTGGCGTGCTCTTCTGATCGTCCTCTTCTTTCCGATTTCTGCGAGGAATTCTGAAAAGATTGAGAGGGACGTGTATCAATGTCTTGATATCTATCAGGTTTTTTAATATTATCCCTATTTCTAAGGTTATATCTATTCCCAGAGGGGTCACTCTGCGGTGACCTCTGTCTTAGGTTTGGAGATTTCTCTCTTCGCCTCGGAGACCTTCCTCTGGACTGGAATTTCTTTTCTTTGGGATTGGATTGTTTGTTTCCATCCCAGTTCTTTTTTGGTGAATTATTATTATTAAAAAATATTTTTTCTGGACTTGTAGTCAGTTGCGGTTTTACTGGTATTCCACCTAGACTATCTCTGCCTAGTTCTTCATAGGATTTTTCTATGATTCTGGCAATTTCAGCTGGTTGGTCTGCTATATCTGTCTCTTTTAACCTCTGGCGGATCGCCACGTTTGCTGCTTCACCTTTTATGTTGGCTAGTAATATAGCCGAAACCTGCTTGAAGTCTTTCAGTAATTTCATTCCAAGAGTTAAAGCAGGTTCTGGACCGTATTCATCTTGAATTTGTTTTAGCACATCTGGTATTACCGAAATGGATGGAACACCGTGCGTTTTTGTGTAGATGGAAGCAAAGACTGTACCCCAAGTGTCACAGTCCTCAATGTGTGGTGCGATTCCCATTGGGAGACATATAGTCAGAATCCTGTGTTTTTCCAGCGGGGTGGTGTCAGGAAACACCGCCTCTATTTGGGTGATTTTCTGTGCCAACCAAAATGGTATTTGTTCCCGTTTAGCTGGAACTTTACCTAGGCAGGATTGGATGTTCTGTGGTGTAATTTTATTTGTGTTCCCCTGGTGAGGGGTCAGCTGTGGAAGTTTAATCGCTGGCTGAATTGTTGAAGTCCGCATTACATACTGAACTAATTGTCTATGAATTTTTAGTAATTGTTTCAGCTGTGTTAATAATTCAGCTGCAGGCATCCTATCGATGTCTGGATGTGGTGTGTATCCGGCTAGGACCGGCCACGTTGCTCCAGGTCTTCCTAAAGGACCGAGCCTTGTAATGTGATTATTGTGTTTTAGGGCGCCATCAAATAAGAGCAAATGCTCTTGGAATTTGAGTGGTACTTCCACCTCCTCGAAAGGAGTGTATGTTTCAGGAGGTTCCTCTACTTTGTAATAGTGGAAGTACTTTGTTACAGCATTAGCTGCTGGAAAATGTATCCATGTATAGTATACCTCTGTCTGCCGATATTCGTGTGCCTCAATTACGAATATGACTGTGCCACCTCTAGGTGTCAGTCCATTTTCTATAAGTTTTAAGGTTATAGATCTCCTTTTGGCGACCTGGATGAGTATTATATCCGGGTCTGCTGTTTGCATGGTAGCATCAGCATCTGCTATTTCAGTTGCTAATCTAACTGCCTCTCTTTCTTCATCACTGTCTCCCATTTTACAGACAGGATGGTATTATGTCTATTTGCAGATCAGGTTTCTTTATGGAAACAGAGATTAGATGCACAATATTCTGGAACTGTTTTATCCTTCAACGTTGACTTGACCAAAAACCATACATAGGAGTTCCCCCCTGCGAGGTTTTGGAGGATATAACCTTTCACCCACTCCAGACGTCTTTGGAGTATTTGGGAAAAGGGGTCTGAGTGAGAAAGCACGACTGAGTTACTCTAAATGTCTTACGTTAGTTTTATCGCCCTTTCCAAACGCGTTGGGCGCCATGTAGTGTAGCTCCTATTTTCCCAATAGGCTCTGCGCATTGGAATAGTACCTACAGCAGTAAAGGCCTAGACCAGACGTTAACTAGGTCTACTACTGTCGATACTAGACTTAATTTTTGGGTTTGCCAGCTAAGCTCAGAGTTCGCTAGAAACTTTCTCGAATGTTCAAGGAAGGATTAACTCCCCTGATTAGACAAGAAGGGATTTAGTTTCTGACAACCATAGAACATGACAACTTTGCTCTCCCCTAATCAAGAGTCAATCTCAAGAGTCGTGTGAGCACAAGGCAATTATTTTACTCAGTCAGTACGTGCATTCTTAGTCTCATCAGAATGTAGAGAAAAGGAAGAGACGGGCGTGTTCAATAAAAGGTGTTATTTATTGATCAGTCTCTTTTCTCGTACAAGAGAAATGGATCGATATTATTGCAATACTTATAGTTAAGTAAAGTGCATACATTAAAAGCAATAGTATAAAATAATACTGTAAAAACATTGATATGGTTTCTGAGCCATATGATGTTTTAAAATGATTAAAATATATTTACATACACATATACATTTGACTAAACGTACTCAACTGGTGTTTCTAAATACGCCTACCCCGTGTACCTGACCTAAGTCTAATGCGTGGGCGGGAATAGAAAGTTACAGTTTAAGTTCAGTTTGTTTTTGCCAAGTGAATAACTAAAGAATTCTCTGTGAGGGGTTATTCAGTTCTGTACCTGGAATTTAGGATGGATGAGGAATGGTATCTCTTTCTCTGCTCTCGATATTCCAGGCTGCCTGCGAGGGCTACCCGGAAGCGCCGGTGCTGGGTCTCTCGGCTTGAGATAGCAGCGCGTCTCTCAGCGCGTCAGGAAGGCGGGGCTGCTGCCAGCGGGGTCTGCTTCTGCTCTCGGCTTCGGCAAGTATGGCTGCTCCGTCTTGTCACCACGCGTGTGTTTGCATAGGGCAAGGTCAGCAATATTTATACCTTAAAGGTGCCGGGATTGACGTAAGGATGGACATAGGTACGTCAATAAAGATGTCATACGACTTGCTCGTTAGCACATTCTTTACTAAAGTTCTCTGTGAAATCAAAACAATGGCCGCACGGATTATCCAGGTTGTCATAGGTTTGATTTGTTATGAGAACGTCGTATGCCTTATCAGGGGCTGGAGGAATGTCGCTTGTCTAATTAGATCTCAAGCGTTATGACCTAATCAGATAACACGTTCCTGTGCCGTAGTGTGACTGCGTCAGATAACGGTATCTGCATCATGGGGGATTTCTTGCCTCATGGGCTGACTGTTAGTTAACTAGATAGTTAGTTTAACCAGAATAGGGTCAGGAATAGGGGGACTGATTCAGAACCTATAGAAATACACGACAAGAATAGAAAAATAAGACCACTATGGTAGAATTGTCAAAGGGTGAAGTTGAACAAGGCCAACACAGGAGGGCCTTTGCAGATAACTAGTCCCCGTTTGAAGGAAGAATAAACTACAGGGAAGGGACCTGGCAGAAGTAGCGGAAAAGATGGAGGAAATAGCATGGAAAGACCAATGCTACAATTAAAGGTCCACAGCAAGCCTAACGAGGATGTGGCCTAAAAAGAATAGGAAACGTTCTGGTGCACTGGACGACCCGAGTCCTGAAAACAATCCATGTGACATCACGAGTAAGGGTCCTGACGTCACCCAAAATCATAATTGGTATTCTCTTTAGGTGAGGGAGAGCGAACCACCTAGGGGTTGGAACAGTATCCGCTCTCGCGAGAGCGAGGGGAAAAACTCCCCGGCAAAGAATCCCAGGGATCACCAACCTCCGTACGAACCAACCCAGAGTGGAAGGCCAAGGAAACCATGTTCAAGAAGAGACGAAAGATGAAAAGATGGCTATAAACCCCAAAAGGATTTAGAAAAGGGGGTGGGGATGAACAGAGTGTCTGAATTAAGCAGACCACTCTTACCCAGTCCAAAGATCAGGGCTTGATCCATCACCGTTATTTAGCTCACTGCCCCATCCCAGCTCAGAACCTGGCTATATGCAAATTAGTCTGTCCCTGGCCCAGTGCATCATGGGAACAGGGCAGACCAAACTACCAAGCCAATTCTTCACCAGAAAGGAGACAAGCTTCCGGGGACCGGTTTCTGCCATTTCAGGCGTCGTCGGCCCGGCTTGCTTGAATCCTGATGGAGCAGTGAGCAAGGGACTCATGCCTGAGTATACCCTTCCACGCTTATGGTGGACAAAATGATTCAGAAAAGGGGGTGGTGATGAACAGAGTGTCTGAATTAAGCAGACCACTCTTACCCAGTCCAAAGATCAGGGCTTGATCCATCACCGTTATTTAGCTCACTGCCCCATCCCAGCTCAGAACCTGGCTATATGCAAATTAGTCTGTCCCTGGCCCAGTGCATCATGGGAACAGGGCAGACCAAACTACCAAGCCAATTCTTCACCAGAAAGGAGACAAGCTTCCGGGGACCGGTTTCTGCCATTTCAGGCGTCGTCGGCCCGGCTCGCTTGAATCCTGATGGAGCAGTGAGCAAGGGACTCATGTCTGAGTATACCCTTCCACGCTTATGGTGGACAAAATGATTCAGAAAAGGGGGTGGTGATGAACAGAGTGTCTGAATTAAGCAGACCTCTCTTACCCAGTCCAAAGATCAGGGCTTCATCCATCACCGTTATTTAGCTCACTGCCCCATCCCAGCTCAGAACCTGGCTATATGCAAATTAGTCTGTCCCTGGCCCAGTGCATCATGGGAACAGGGCAGACCAAACTACCAAGCCAATTCTTCACCAGAAAGGAGACAAGCTTCCGGGGACCGGTTTCTGCCATTTCAGGCGTCGTCGGCCCGGCTTGCTTGAATCCTGATGGAGCAGTGAGCAAGGGACTCATGTCTGAGTACACCCTTCCACGCTTATGGTGGACAAAATGATTCAGAAAAGGGGGTGGTGATGAACAGAGTGTCTGAATTAAGCAGACCACTCTTACCCAGTCCAAAGATCAGGGCTTGATCCATCACCGTTATTTAGCTCACTGCCCCATCCCAGCTCAGAACCTGGCTATATGCAAATTAGTCTGTCCCTGGCCCAGTGCATCATGGGAACAGGGCAGACCAAACTACCAAGCCAATTCTTCACCAGAAAGGAGACAAGCTTCCGGGGACCGGTTTCTGCCATTTCAGGCGTCGTCGGCCCGGCTTGCTTGAATCCTGATGGAGCAGTGAGCAAGGGACTCATGTCTGAGTATACCCTTCCACGCTTATGGTGGACAAAAAGATTCAGAAAAGGGGGTGGTGATGAACAGAGTGTCTGAATTAAGCAGACCACTCTTACCCAGTCCAAAGATCAGGGCTTGATCCATCACCGTTATTTAGCTCACTGCCCCATCCCAGCTCAGAACCTGGCTATATGCAAATTAGTCTGTCCCTGGCCCAGTGCATCATGGGAACAGGGCAGACCAAACTACCAAGCCAATTCTTCACCAGATAGGAGACAAGCTTCCGGGGACCGGTTTCTGCCATTTCAGGCGTCGTCGGCCCGGCTTGCTTGAATCCTGATGGAGCAGTGAGCAAGGGACTCATGCCTGAGTATACCCTTCCACGCTTATGGTGGACAAAATGATTCAGAAAAGGGGGTGGTGATGAACAGAGTGTCTGAATTAAGCAGACCACTCTTACCCAGTCCAAAGATCAGGGCTTGATCCATCACCGTTATTTAGCTCACTGCCCCATCCCAGCTCAGAACCTGGCTATATGCAAATTAGTCTGTCCCTGGCCCAGTGCATCATGGGAACAGGGCAGACCAAACTACCAAGCCAATTCTTCACCAGAAAGGAGACAAGCTTCCGGGGACCGGTTTCTGCCATTTCAGGCGTCGTCGGCCCGGCTTGCTTGAATCCTGATGGAGCAGTGAGCAAGGGACTCATGTCTGAGTATACCCTTCCACGCTTATGGTGGACAAAATGATTCAGAAAAGGGGGTGGTGATGAACAGAGTGTCTGAATTAAGCAGACCACTCTTACCCAGTCCAAAGATCAGGGCTTGATCCATCACCGTTATTTAGCTCACTGCCCCATCCCAGCTCAGAACCTGGCTATATGCAAATTAGTCTGTCCCTGGCCCAGTGCATCATGGGAACAGGGCAGACCAAACTACCAAGCCAATTCTTCACCAGAAAGGAGACAAGCTTCCGGGGACCGGTTTCTGCCATTTCAGGCGTCGTCGGCCCGGCTTGCTTGAATCCTGATGGAGCAGTGAGCAAGGGACTCATGTCTGAGTATACCCTTCCACGCTTGTGGTGGACAAATTGATTCAGAAAAGGGGGTGGTGATGAACAGAGTGTCTGAATTAAGCAGACCACTCTTACCCAGTCCAAAGATCAGGGCTTGATCCATCACCGTTATTTAGCTCACTGCCCCATCCCAGCTCAGAACCTGGCTATATGCAAATTAGTCTGTCCCTGGCCCAGTGCATCATGGGAACAGGGCAGACCAAACTACCAAGCCAATTCTTCACCAGAAAGGAGACAAGCTTCCGGGGGCCGGTTTCTGCCATTTCAGGCGTCGTCGGCCCGGCTTGCTTGAATCCTGATGGAGCAGTGAGCAAGGGACTCATGTCTGAGTATACCCTTCCACGCTTATGGTGGACAAAATGATTCAGAAAAGGGGGTGGTGATGAACAGAGTGTCTGAATTAAGCACGGTGTTGGATCTAGCCCTGATCTCTTGACTGGGTGAGAGTATTCTGCTTAATTCAGAAACTCTGTCCATCACCACCCCTTGTTGTTAAATATTTTGTCCACCTTAAGCGTGGAAGGGTATACTCAGATGTGAGTCCCTTGCTCATTGCACCATCAGGATTCAAGCAAGCCGGGCCGACGACGGCTGAAATGCCAGAAATCGGTCCCCGGAAGCTTGTTTCCTTCCCAGTGTAAGAATTGGCTTGGTAGTTTGGTTTGCCCTGTTCCCATCATGCACTGGGACAGGAACAGACTAATTTGCATATAGCCAGGTTCTGAACTGGGATGGTGCAGTGAGCTAAAAAAACGGTGTTGGATCTAGCCCTGATCTCTTGACTGGGTGAGAGTATTCTGCTTAATTCAGAAACTCTGTCCATCACCACCCCTTGTTGTTAAATAGAAACCCCAAAAGGGGCAGATGCACATCTGAAGAATAGCCAAGCCCGTACCAACATAGGGGTTGGCATTGAAGGTGTGATGGAAACGTCTCCAACAACACATCAACCAAAGCAAAAAGCCACAGTAGCTTTGCGCAGGGCTGAAGCAGATTAAACCGCCATACAGAGGCATAGAAGAGAAAGGATCGGCAGACTAGGCCCGTCATGCCAAGGTATGGACATGGCACATCCACAAGAGGCCTATAAGAGAAGAGGCAGGAGTCAGTTTTGCCCGTGCATAGTGAGAGCCAGCACAAGAAGGACTATCACCTGAAGAAAGAAAAGAAGGAACACCATCCAGGTCAGGGCCAGAGAATGCACCTGAAGCCATGAACCATGACCCTTTCCCTTGCGTCTGATAGGGAAGAAGGGTGCTAAGTGAAGAGGCAGGAAGAACCCCTTGGCCAGTGTGAAGAAACATTCAACAGCAAATGGCGTGGGGCTGGGGGGTAGTTTTTTTAAAAACTTTGTTTATTGAAGCATTACACACATAGCATACAATGCAATCATAATATATCAGCAAAGATTAATGGCTTCATTTCGCGTAAGAAGACATAACTAGTTTGTGCAATAATAACAAACATTAGCCGCATAAAAAAAACTACAGTGATTGTTTACAACGCCACACAAATGTATCCAGACTTCTGAGGCAATAGCAGAATAATCAGTTCCAAAGTACATACAGTGGGGCAAGGTCGATAGTACGACCGACAATCAGTCCGAGGTTTGCTCCGTTTGAGACCATAGGTACTCCCGTAAAGGGGCCCAGATGTCTTTGGGCCGGGATGATGACGGCAGTTCTTCTGAATACAGTTCTAATTGTTCATGACAGTAAGCCATACCCTTAAGCCACAAGTCCACATTCGGTTTCAGTTTACTGTCCCACGTGAACAATACCCGCCTTTTGGCGAGTAATAAAGCCACTCGCACATAACGGCCCACTAACGCTGTACACTGAGGAGTGTAGGTTAGTAAACATTCTAATGGCGTACATGGTAGGGCCTGTCTTGTCATCTTATGTATCAGAGCAGTGATTTGTTCCCAGTACCTGAAAACCGCCCCACACTGCCATGCGAGGTGCAGAAAGTCAGCCTTATCCCAACCACACCTCTTGCAGCAGGCCGTATCACGCAGACCTAGCTTGTGTAGTTTTAGGGGGGAGTAATAGACCTGGTGTATGAATTTTACGTGTATGATGCGGAGATTATTATTAGATGTTAATCTTCCCGTCAGTGTGCATATTTGTTCCCATAGGTCTTCTGTAAGTGGAGGGAGCAGTATCGAATTCCAGCGGGCCAATCGCTTATCGTGGCCAACGGCCGTTTCTCCCTGTACCACTTTATAGAGTTTAGTTATCGACCTCTTCCGGTTGGGGGTGACTATCACCATCTGTAGCGCCTGAGAAGCAGGTGGCTCCTTAGGGAATGTAGTGTAGTGAGCATTTATCGCCTGACGCAATCTATGACAAGTGAACTGAAAGAGTGGTGTGGGATGTTGTACATAATCAAAGTTGTGCTCCATGATATATTTCCCGTCAACGTAGAGATCCCCCATTAGTGTTACGCCCACCTCTCGCAGTGTCAACATGGGGCCCTGTTCTTGCGCTACCGAAATGGCGGCATGCCCAGATAGTGGCAGATTAGGAGCATACAGTGGAAGTCTGTTGGTTCTCCTCCCAATTTCCTGCCATGCTCGCACCGTGATGTCATTGGTGTTAATCTCATGTTTAGGTGTATGACGGTTAACGTGAGTAAGAATTCCCGTTAGCGGCACTGGGTATGCATCGCCCTCCTCTACTGCGATATGAGGCAAGAAATCATGCGGTTTAAACCAGAAGTAAGCATATTGCACCTGACTACATGGATAATACACGTAAAAATCCGGAGCTTGAAAGCCCCCCCTGTCAAAGGATTGTGTAAGAGTATGCCAGCTTAGTCTAGGCTGTTTGTTCCCCCATACTAGTCGCAGCAACTGAGACCGAAATTGTTTGAAGAAGTGTTGTGTAAGGCGAACGGGAACATTACAGATTAAATATAAAAACCGCGGAAGGACAACCATCTTAATCAGGGCAATGCGATCTGACAGCGAAAAAGGCATGTTCACCCATCTATCAACCTGTTCTGTGAGCGTAATGTAGGCCCGGCCATAGTTTTCTCTAATGACCACATCTGGGTCCCTATGGACCCATACTCCGAGATATTTCACTGGTTTAACCGACCATACAAGAGGGTATTCCAGCTGCGGTGAAGTGGTGACTTGTGTCAGGGGAATAATGATGGATTTTTCCCAGTTAATTTGGAGACCTGAGAAGAGGCCGAATTTTATGTACTCTCGGATCACCGGAGAGAGGTATGTGTGGGGTTCCCGGACATAGACAACCATATCGTCAGCATAGAGAGAGATTTCCACAGGTCGATTGTGAAACGACAAGGCGGCTGCTCTATGATCCTGTCTGATTCTGCAAGCCAACGGTTCTAAAATGAGGGCAAATAGGAGAGGGGACAGGGGACAGCCCTGTCGGGTCCCTCTCTCCATAGGAAACGACTCTGAAGTAGTCCCACCAACTCGGACCCTAGCCGTGAGGTCGGTATAGAGAACTTGCACCCATCTGATGTAAACCGGGGGGAAGCCCATACGGCGAAGCATGAAGAAGAGGCATTTCCATTCCACAGAATCAAAAGCTTTCGCCGCGTCTAATAATACGGCCGCAGCGGGTAGAGCAGGATTTAACACATGGAGCATAGCAAATATAGTTCGGAGATTTAGGGAGGTGGAACGCTCAGGGATGAAACCGAATTGGTCAGGGAGTACTAAGAGGGGCATTAAAGGTTGCATCGAGTGGCTAAAATTTTGGCATCCAAATTTATTAGCGAAAGAGGGCGGTATGAGTCGCAACTTGTTTGGGACTTATTTTTCTTCAACAGAGTAATGACGAGGGCCTGCCGGAGGGAGGGGGGAAGATAGCCGGTGTCCTGGGCTTCCGCATACATTTCAAGTAAATGAGGAACGAGAAGATCCGCGTAGTGTTTATAGAATTCCGCAGTTAGACCATCGGGCCCCGGAGCTTTGTTGTTTGGGAGAGATAGAATGGCCTCTCTAACATCTTTTTCATCTACAGGTGACCCCAGGTATTTCCTGTGGCCATCTGATAACCACGCAATAGCTGTGTCCTCTAGGTAGTCAGTCATGGCCTCCTCCGACTTACCTCCTCTAGTGGAATACAGCGATGCATAGAACTGTCTGAACTGCTGAACGACTGCGTCGTGTGTGTGGTGGGATGTGCCAGCGCGGTCTATAATGTGGTAAATGGGGGGGTTCTCTGCCCTGCGCTGTAATCGGTCCGCCAAATTTTTACCTGGTATACCTCCCTCCCCATATGCGCGAGCAACATGGCGTTTGGACAAATATCTGATTTCTGTTTCCGCTAGTGTGTCGTAGGGCTGGGGGGTAGTTGAAGGATAAGACCCCCATACACCATCTTCCAACGTGCACCACAGCATTGCACGTTGAGTCCTTCATAAGAGGTACTACTGTGTCAGAAACAGATGGAGTAGTAGCTGTAAGGCAGACAGACAAAGTACCCTGCATGGCAGGGAGCAAGGCAACAGTGTATCCGCACAGTATCATGAAAATACCCCAATAAGAACTTGAGGAAAAAAGCAAAAGAACACAGTGCAGCCACTGGTGTAGAAACCCAACAGGGCCAAAAAATAAGTTGCTTCATAAAAACAAACGGGAACCACAAACTGACATTGACAGGGTAGAGGGCAAGAAAGGAAAATACCTGCCGGAGCAGGAGCACCACACCAGATGCTACTCAGAGGCGACGAGAGAAAGGAAGAAGCTAACGGACTTCGCCCTATAACGGCTTACTCAGAAAAGAAATACAGGAGACCATCCCTAACAAGACTGAGTATGGGGGGGGGCGGGAGGGGGGAGGTATAGCAAGCATGGATTAAGATTTCGCTCCGCTGTGACTATCCCGTAAACAGAGTAAAGTGGAATCAGCTTGAGAGCCTAACAGATATTGAACATCAAAAGGCAGGTCCACCAAGGCTGACTGAACAACCTCCGAAAAGTCAGAGGGGTACAGCCAGGTACGTCGGCGAAGAGCTACTGAAAGAAACATGGCTCGTGGTATCCATGTCACAAAGAATCAGCAATTTAGACGCCAGACGGCCATCCTGGACCAGCTCAGTAAGAGTGTCCGAGTATCACCAGGGAGAGAGGGGAGAGGGCACAAGACCGAATCTCACAACACGTCAGAAAAACAGCCCAAAAAAGCGGTATTAAGGGACTGCAAAGTGGAGCTGGTGGCAGAAAAGATATACCGACCAAGAACATCTAGAATTTTAGACTATCTGTCTGGAGGGGCGTCAGGCACGGCGCCGATGTCGGAAGAGGCTTTAACAGCCTGAACCACAAAACTGTGCAGAGTAGACTGGCGGAAACGGAATAGCGGATCTCCAGGGGCAGGATGGTGCCTATCAGCTGTAGACCGGTCCACGGAAATGCTTGAAACAGGTTTAGCGCAAGTGCTCAACCGAATATCAAAGAGGGCTTCAATGAAGGGGAGAACAGGTTCAGTCCTCATCTGGCTCTGATTAGGCACCCCAAGTAGGAGACCAAAGGCTACCTCCACAGAAGGAAGCTGCAGTCCCAAAACCACAGGAACTCTCTGCAAAAGCCGAACAAGCCTCGAAGCAAGGCTAAGAGGAGAAAACAAGGCTGCGGATGGGGAACAAATCATAGTCAGTTGCCTCACCAAAGTCAGACATCCAGTGAAACCCTGAAGCAGGCTGAGGAATGTCAGTTACGTCATCACCAACATCACAAAAAATACTCGTGTCCCAGGGGGAAAATAGAAGGGGGCTCCTCTGAAAGCAGAGGAAGGTAGCCCGAAAATAACTATTCCACCAACCCCGTTCCTAATTTTGACCGACTTCAAAGAGGTGACACCTCGAAGTTGGGGAGGAGAGACAAAGAAGAGACGATCAGCGCCCTCGGCCCAACACTGGTATCACAGGTGGAATCTCTGAAGGGCTGTGCATCGGAGCTGATACAAATTTGATCACGGATTCAGAGGGCCTCAATTACAGTGAGGGAGGTCCCGCCGGTTTGGAGTCGGCCAAGGCTTCACCGACCTCATTGGTGCAGAGACGTGCTGCAAAATGGCATTAAGGGAGGGACTGTATTCCCTCATCTGAGCCAGAGTTGCCTCAGCGCTGGGAAACACCGGAAGGCCTGGGACGGATTCTCACTCCAACCTCTAAATCAGAGAAGGCGGGTCAGGGGAGCATCACATACGCTGTAAAGTCGGGGAAGGTCATGATGCTGACCGCCTACAGCATGAGTTACCAGCCGACAGCGAGGGCGAAGGTACTTCAGGAGCTGGCCCTCGAGGTGTCCTTGAAGACAGAAGAGTACTGCGACCAATAAACGGCCTTCAACCATCGCACCGCTAGCAGTGTCATGCAGTGCTCCTGCAAAGCAAACGTCCGATGCAGAAGACATGAGCCACACCGTTTGGTGTTGGGGTGCACGGCTAGAAACAACATGCACATAGACTGAGGAAGCGGGGTCGACATCGCAGTCCACAGGACCCCAAAAATATCCAGAATAAGCACACTGTTCCTTCGACAACGTCGAGTTAGGCAAAAATATGGTCAGAGGTACCGCTCTCCAGATCCTCGGGGAACACAGAAAGGAAGAAACCAGCATTATTGCATCTGGAGAGCTTATATGGACTCTGCCGACGTCACATCCGGTGGACTTCGTTGTTATGGAGTCGCTCAAAGCCCTCTACAGAGGCGCATAGGTACTGCTGTAGGTACCAATTAATAAAGCACTCCTCGATCCTCATCCCTGTAGGTGTTACACACATTATGCTGCAATGTAAGCAAGCTTTAAATGACCAAAAGTGGTAGGTGTTTTGGTGTGAAAGGCCCCTAATATGACAAACTACAAGCACAGCAACTATTAAATTTACAATCCAAAACAATTCCAGAGTTGTTTTTATTAAACTTTATAGTCAATATTTATCTATTTTATGGTTTTCAAGCTAATTAATCAGGGGCCAGATGTACGACCACTCCATTTTGCGAGTCTCAAATTGTGATGTACAACAGTGTCTGAGACACTGTTTGCGATTCCCAAATGGGTCACAAATGACTTGCCTCTTTAATATTTATGAGGCAGGTCGCAATGTGTGACCCATTGGGAATGGCTAGCACTCACAGGGATGGTGGCCTGCTGGGGTTAGCAGACCCCCATATCTGTGACAGTTTTTTTCCAATGCAGACAGTTTTCCTAAAAGGAATACAGGATGCATTTAAAAAAGAAAAATTAAATGTTTCGGTTTCATCAGGACCCCTTCCTGTTTGCCTGTGGCTTACCACCTACTTGAAGTAGGTGCTAAACTGTGAGTGTTTTGCGACCGCATTTGCAGTCGCAAAACAATCAGACATACTATTGCAACTCGCTATTAGGAAGGGACACCATTGGCACGCACCTTCCTAATAGCGACTTGCAAACCTTATTTTACGAGTCGTTAATGGTTTACAGACTCGGAAAATAGGGTTTGCATATACCACACACTTTCGCAGTTGCAAACAGTCCCATTTCCCATTTACGACCACTAAAAAGGGGCGTACATCTGGCCCTATAGTAATGCTAGTACACCGTTTGCTCTGCGAAACAGATTTCAAGGTGAATATGCATGTATGAGTATTTATATCATGCACACTAATCTATAGAGCAACAGGGTATTGTATATGAGAAGACTAAGGGATGCAATGTGAGGGGAAACAGGACCTGCTTACTTGAAGAGGATTCTTTTATTTAGCATCTATGTCTGATGAACAGTCTATGTGGTTATTTCATGAGAAGCTGATTTTATATGCATATCTTCACATAAATATATTTTCTTTGAATTTGAAGGGAACACATCATTTAACCTTACAATTATAATCAAATCAACTCTACAGACATGGGCACCATAATAATGTATTTTTACTTTCTAGCATGTGATAAATGGCTATGTTTTCAAGAAAATATGGAATAACTTTGGCAAACAGAAATCGAAAGGGGTTTGCGGTTTCATGAATTAATGAATAATGTGTGTCAAACAGCATCATGCGTCTATTAGAAACTTGGAACTACCTTTGTCTCTGATCTGCAAGCTTTTGTTCTTCTTCAAACACAATTTTTCTCCTTTGTTCTTCTGCTCCCTTAAGAAGTTCTTGCTGTTGGTACCAAGCATCATCTTCCACTTTACGTTTTAAAGCCTCAGCTTGAATTTCATGCGTCATCTGCCTATACAATATAAACTACAATGCATCAAAGACATGGAATGGAATAGAAATGTCATCATGAACTTCATAAACTAGATCAAGGTCTATCTCATACATCTTTTAATGTTGTCTACATCTGACATGGCAAACAAGGAAATCAACTGTGACAGAAAAGTCCTGTGTACAAAACAAATGGCTTGATAATACTGAACCGCTTGCTCTCCCACAGCAAGAACCATGGTTGGAACAACCCTAAGACAGGCATGTTATTGTTGATACTGATAGCACGATGCCACTTTCATTCTACGTCCCGTCTGTCAGCTCAGAATGCAGGGAGGCTAGTGAATTGCAAATGTAATGAAGTGGGACCCAGTCACTCTTTTTATTTTAACTAAAAAATATATTTGGATTTTCAAATTAGGACAGAAAAGAAGAAATACACACTTGTTGAACAATTGCACATTATTTCTAATATCCAGAATTCCATCTAAGAGTGTATGTTTCACATCTCACATCTGTCAAGTGTTGAACATCTTGGATTTCTGGAGGTTTAGGCCTAAGGTGTATGGCTGAGGAAGATATTGCTTATTTTCAAGACAGAGCTTGGCTACAGGTATGTTTGTGTTGTGGGAGACACATTTCTCGACTGTAGTAAAACAGCGACAATAGGTTAGGGCCTTCTTTTCGGTTTCTCTGATGGTAGCTTTTTAGGTCTCACCTAGTGATGCAGCACGAATGTGCTGCCATCCCTTTGTGAGGCATGCAGTATACACTATAGTGTGGAAGCTTCGTTGAAGCTCCGCCCACTATCTGGCCCATCTTCTTCATTGGCTTAGGTTATAAATGATGCCTTCCGATTGGTTTTGAGCTTGTTAGTCCCTCCCCATGACAGCCATGTCAGTCATTTGTATCCTTCCATGGCTACTGACCCCCTCACTACGCAGAGTACTTTCTTCCCATCCCTCGCTCCCTCATTCCGTGACTACTTGGGGCCCTGCCCCCCTCCCACACACTCCCGATCGTCCACACTCCATTTCCCGTGTGCCGTTTAGCTACGTTCCTCAGGTTCACTTTTTACTGTTGTGTGCACGTGATCTGCTGCAGATTCAGTTTCTCTACTGACTGGAGTCCGTGTAAAAACTCACAAAATCATGTTTAATCATTGATAGATCTACGAGCTTTTAACTCTGTAGCAGCTCGTTAGCCTGTGCGACGGGGTGAAAAGGGGAAGAAAGTGAAAGCCGTAGTTCATTACAACACGGACTCCTTGAGCTTGGGAGATCGTGAAGACGTCTGTTACCGACTTGACACAGGAGGGGCGAAGCAACATCCTCTGCACCGTGCAGGTCTGCGGGAAAGTGCTGTCTGACCTGCCGTGTCCCAATAAGATTCACTGTGTTCAGGTGTGCGGTCTCTGTCTGATTACTCCCTCTTTATGGCTCGGAAGTGCACACTTGCGCCAGCTCCGCATTACCAAACTGCCGGCCCTCGTTTCTCTAGTGACCCTGTAAGCGACCTTCTTCACCTGTTTTATAGCCATTAACGATCTATTTACCTTTGTTAGTGTGACTCTTCCTCTATGGATGTTTTACGTTTTATATAGCTGAAACTTGGACCAAAGGGATAAGATTTAACATTCTTTAAACACTGGGAGATTTAGTGATTTGTCCAAGATCACAGGATGCTAAACCGAGGCCTGGATTCGAACGCGATTAGTTCTAAAATCGTCAGCTCTGGCTGTTTGGCCAGATCATTTCCCTCCTTCACGACCAGGTCCACTTCCTTCTGTTTCGTGAACCCATGTCTAGATTCTCAACACGTCTTCCTGTCTACGTTTCTGTAGTAAGCAGGCTGACACAGGATAAGTTAAGCTGGTTATTTATTGGCTACATGGATAGCAGAGCCAGGAGGACCAGCTCTGCCAACAGCTCAAATAGGAATGTCTTGGCTCAACACGGTTGCCAAGACACCACCATTCTAGAGTCCTAGCATCATCACTAGGATACATAAGTTAGAGTACAACATATCTTCTCTTCCTCCAAAACAAAAACAAAGAAAAAAAACAGGTTCAACAATATCTCTAGAACTTTTTATTTACAAAATATTTGTTCAACAAATTAGAAAAAAGCATCATGACCTGTACCTGGTAGGTTTAACATTATCTCTAGAACTTTTTCTACAACTTTTTTGTTCAACAGGTTTTGAAATATTTTCCTCAAACGATGAAGAGGCATTCTGTACCCGAATCTTCACTACCCTATTTAGATTCCATCAATGACCTCCCTCGACCATTATTGCATTTGCAAGAATCTTAGTAACCTTGAAAGGTCGACTGAACTTACTATCACCTTTCTTGGCATGCACAGCATTCTTGATTTTGACCATGTCCCCCACTTCAAGCGAGCCACTCTTACACCTTTACGGGAATCAAACCAGATCTTCTGTCTAGCTTGCGAAACTGATAGGTTTTCTCTTGCCAACAACATTAAATGAGCAACATTAGATTCAGACTTGAGCCTCTTACTCATCCAAGCAGATCTGAAACTAGTGTTCGGTTTCCTTCCCCCCAAACAGTTCGAAAGGAGAAATCTTAGTGACAGAATGAGGTGTAGTCCTATAGAAACAGATCATGGCATCTAATGCTTTACAGATATCATGACAACCAGCCCTAGCCCACCTAATACACTCCCCCACCACCCGATTCATTCTCTCAACCAGGCCATTTGTTCGTGGGTGATAAAGTGAACTCTTGTGATATTTCACACCAGACTCCAAAAGAAAAGCTTCAAACTCAGTGCTGATAAACTGCTTGCCATTATCAGACAACAAAACTTCTGGACAACCCTCTCGTAACCAAACGTTTTTGAGAAACTCAATAACAACCTTTGTGTTGGCTTCCTTGACCAGTTTAATTTCAGGCCACTTTGATGTGTAGTCCATGAGTACCAAAACAAAATGACACCTACCTGGGAGGCCTTCATAAGGCCCCATTACATCGATGCCAAGTTTCAACCAGGGCCTTTGGGGCACTGAATCGGCATCAATGGTGGAACGGAGACCTTCAAACTTTTGTCAGCAGCACCACAGACACAGCAATTTGCAACAACAGAATCAATTCCTCCATTCATTACCGGCCACCAGTAAATGTCTCTGATATGCCGCTTGGTGAGGGGAGAGCCAAGATGACCATCATGTGCTCTTTCAATGATCGTTTTATGAAAAACACTTGGGGGCACAAACTTGTCAGCTCCAAGTAACAAGCCATCTTCGATGGAAAGTTCACTTTCAACTTTCCAGAAAGGTTCAGGAGGGTGAGGAAGTGTTTTTTTTCTGGGCCAACCATTTCTGATAAAAACACAAACTTCACGTATCACACATTCAGATTCAAGAGCTTGCACCCAATCAGTCTCAGAACCTAGACTCAGATTAGGTAGATCTAGCACAGCAACGAGACAATCGTCACAATCTTCAGTAGCAAACTCATACAAATTGACATCATCACTCTCATTAGACTTGATGGGAAAACGTAATAAGAAATCTGCTCTTCCATTTTTACCACCAGAAATGTGCTCCACTCCAAACTGAAGAAGTTTCGTCACCATACGCATGATCCTAGGTGAACAAAGCTTACTTATAGTCCCCCCGAAAATGTTTACTAAAGGCTTGTGGTCAGTCAAAAGCAAAACACGTTTTCCCCAAATGTAAGGTTGAAAATTCTCAATAGCCCATGCACACGCCAATAACTCTTTTTCAATAACAGAGTATTGTAACTCTGGAGTTCTCAACACTCTGGATGCAAACCAAATTGTGTTTTGACAGTTATTGTCCCATTGTGTTAAAGTTGCACCAATGCCAACTTGACTGGCGTCAACACTAACAACAAGAAAGACAAGGGTCAAACGGTTTCAGGACAGGACCATCACTTAAAGAAGATTTCACAAACTTGAGGGCACTAATACAATCATTGCACTTTTCGAACTTTACACCTTTTTTAAGAAGGTTACTTGTAGGACGCACAATGGATGCAAAGTTAGGAATGAACTGTGAGTAATACTCACATAACCCCAACAACGACTTGACACTGGCTTTGTCCACTGGTTCTGGTGCATCGATTATAGCTTGAAGCAATCCTGGTCGGGGACTTATTCCATCATGAGAAATAACGTGTCCCAAATATTCAACTTTATAACACTAAAATTGACATTTCTCTTCTTTCAAAACAACACCTCGCTTCTTGAACAAAGTTAAAACTTTTCCTAAAACCACATCATGAGAAGCAAGATCCTTACCGAAAATAAGAACATCGTCCTGAAACACCAAGACTCCTTCTATATTCCTGAGAATATTGCTCATAATCCTCTGAAAAACGGATGCTGCTAACGCAAGCCAAAATGGCATATGATAGTAGCGAAATGTTCCCAAAGGTGACACAAAAGCAGTTAGATGGCGTGATTCAGGGTCCAGTTCTACCTGATAGTAAGCACTAGCTAAATCAAGTTTAGTGAAAAATGTTGCACCTTTAGTGGAAGAGAATAAATCACTGATTTTTGGTAGGGGATGAGAATCTACCCATATCTCTTTATTAAGAGATCTCAGGTCCACACAGACTCGAAGATCTCCTCCCCTTTTCTGGCTACAACCAAGGGAGAAAGCCATAGTGAGGAATCTGTTGGTTCGATGATCCCTTTGGCACATAGCCCCTTCAATTCTTTTTCTAAGTCCTCCCTCACACTGAATGGCACACCTCTGAGTTTATGTTTCACGGGAAGAGCACCTTCTTTAATAATTATTTTGTGCTTAAAACCTTTGATTTTTTCCTACATTTTTGCTAAAAACTTCAGGGAATTTACTCTTCCATGCAAAACCAGTATCATCACAATCGACAACCAAAACTTGCTCTTTGGCTCCAGGCTAAAGTATCATGCCGAAAAAGCCTTGGTGAAAACAACCTAATATGTTGAGACCTTTCACTGCAACGGACCCATGGGACCAGCCGGTGCGCCAGAGGGGTACATGGATCTCGCATAAACACCATACATGGCGTTTAAAAAAATGCGAGGGGTCCTGTCCTGGACCCGGAAAAGGGGAACACGAACCCACCGGCTGATCCTGGGGAGGCTGCACCGGAATAGATTCCTCTTGTTCCTCGGGCTGGTGAACCAGAGTCGCCGAGTCATGAGGAACCTCTTCCTCTTCATGTCCCGGAGACTGATAAGGAGCCGGAGAAGGATTAGACTCCAGAGGTACAGACTCCCCTTCAGGATTTCGAACCGGAGAGGGAGAAACCATGTCCTTACAATGCCGTCTACCAGACGACTTCGCCTTCGAATCCGATGACTTCGCTTTCGAATCCGACTCCTTACCCGAATGGTGCCTTGATCCATGCTTCCTCTTCTTATGTTTTTTCTTTAATGATCTGGAAACATGACCCGAAGACACTTCGAAGCTGACCTCGACCGGGACCTCGACCGGTACCTCGACCTCGAGCGCCTCGATCTTCTTGGTCTCTTGACCTTTTAGCTTGGCAATCAGGAGTTTAGCCTCATATTCACGAAGAGCCTTCGGATTCATCTTCAAACGGGATCGACAACTTAGGACATCATGATCTGAACTCAGGCACCATATACATTCATCATGCGGATCTGTGATGGACATCATTTTTCCACATTCTTCAAACGGCTTAAAACCAGTCTTCTTAGACGACATCTCCACAGAAGACAGCGACACTGGAAAGATACAGAAATCCTTCAAAAGCAACAAAGTGACATTAAACGAAACAGAAGATCCCTCGAAACTGTTAGCGTCAACGACGCACAAAAAAGGGAACTGATGTCATCACGCCAACGTAGGCCTATTATGGGGTCGGTGACTTCACCGGAGTCGCGCGCGAAGCTGTGCTCCTGTGATGTCGTCCACGCCGGCGTGCTACAGAAGAATTTTCCGAATGTTGCTGACGCAGGGGGATATTCACAAAGTGAGGAATCCACTGGCAGATGTATCCATCAGAAAAATCTATTTTTCGTCCCTCATAGGAGATCATTATAACCTTAGCCCCTGAGTCGACTAAGAGTTTTACAGTGTGATTACCTACTTTGATGTCCACTATTGGATCAACACAAGAAGGGGGATCCCCTTCAACAACCTCCTTCCTGGAATTAGTTTGTAAAGATTCCACTTCTTCTATGTTTCTGACAACAGAACAACTTCTGGATCAGACTCATTATCAGATTCAAGTTTCCTTTTCTTCTATCTTAACCACACTGACCGAATGATCCCTCCACTTTGTTACCACTGTTTTGCTAATTTTGTGACCTTGCCGCCTTCTGTCTCCCTTCAGTAATAGCTTTACCTACACACTCTTATTTTCTATTTTGTATCTATGGCGTGGCCTGTCTGTAATTTGAAGAGAATAGGATGTTTCCACTTTCTGAGGATATTGACTATGAATATTGAAGACAAAAGTTCTGCATTTCTAAAACTGCTTGAAAACGTACGGTTCTCTTTGTCATAGCTGTACTTTGAATACGAGTTACCGAGTGGCATGTGGCGTGTGGCGGAATCTCCTTTGCTTCCGGATGTATACATAGCGCCTCCTAGGAGGGTCACGCAAATTGCACTCAGACCCTGGTTTAAGCAGGCACTCCATGGACCAAATTTCAGTGGCAGAAGAGTGCAGTAAGAGCAAAACTGCGGGTAGTAAAATGCAGTTTTTGTTGTATATTTGTTACTGCACAGGGCAAATCTTGCAATCCGACACAAAACCCAAACCAATGCTGAACGCTATCAGTATTTGCCTAGATGTTTCTGCATATGATTTAAGTAGACACTTGCAACGGGGCCCTGTCATCAGGCCTCTTAACGCACCCTCTTGCTTTGCATCCATTGTTTTAATGTTCACCTGCTCAGAGGCATGTTTGTGCGCAGTGTAGTTTCATGAGACGAAAATCTACAATGTACGGCTGCAGTGTTTGTACATCAGGTTACCCAGGAGACATGCGGCGAATGAAATGAAGCATTACAGTTATCAACAATTATGTTTTATTGGTTTTTTGAGGTTTGTGTCGGGTACCCATAACAAATCTCGAGGTTGTTTAAGGCATAAGGGAGGGATTAAGGGATTACTCAAAATTCCCATTCCAGTGTTCCTTTGTGGAACTGAATCGCGTCTGTTTATCAAGATAAATCATTTTTGCAGCTGCAGCACTTGTTTAATTCCTTCAGTCACTGTAAGGGCAAGAGCACCTGCTTCAATGTTAATCGTGTACAAGTGACAGGAAAAGCATTTCAGTTTTACCAGTGGGGACGATATGAGGAGTAAACAGAAGAGAATCTCGTGCTGCTTGGTGTCTGAGGCAAATTTACCTGAACTCTTTGAACCCATGTGAAAATCTGCACAAGATTTACATTTTCTTAAAATAAAGCACCACCCCTCCGACTGTACCAACTTGAATCCTTTTAACTGGCGAAGGCGTCATTCCAAACATATAGCGAGTGTCATTCTTGCAGTTACTAAAGCACTGCCTTCTCCTGATGTCGAAAGAAAGTACTCAAAACAGTATTTAACTTAACAGGCATAAACTGTAAAACACTTTACTTGACATGGTTCTCTAACATTCTTTGAAGTGTACATGTTTGCCCTAAGCCCTTTACAGACTTAACATTTAGGATATGTTGAATCTGTCAGATGCATTTGTACAAGTTATGACTTAATCAAAGGCAAATTATTAGTCATTATTATGCCCAATAAATGCAAGGGTGGGGGGGTAAAAAATTGTGTACACTAAAGTTGCTAGAAAACAAACAATTCCAGAATTTGCAGATTATTGGGTACATTTATATCTTTACAGGTGCCCCTGTACTTTCATAGTACTGTCCTGCTAATATTGCACCAAACATGTAAAAAATATCACTACACTGTGGGATTAGTAAGTGGTGATTGTGGTAGGGAAGTGACTTCAGCAGGAGAGACAGTTGGCCTAATGTTTTGTGGAAAATGCAGAGGTGAGGTGGATAATAGTAGTAAAAGTGGGCAATAGGTTGGCCTCACGGCCGTAGTTAGTGCTTAACAAGACGGGGTATTTGATAGCAATGGGCTTTAACTACAAAGTGTGTGCAGGTGGTCCCATGGATAATATGGTGCATAGCTAAATACTTATAAGGTCCCAAAGGCGAGACTGTTGCATTGCAAATGCTTGTTTTGGTTGCCTTGAAGATGTCCTGGTCTGTTTCCCTGGACTAAGCTGTGGCAAGTCGCCAACCCGTCTTGGCCCTTGTGGACCGGGCTCGAGGCACCTACCTTATTTCCCGTTCTCACACGCTCTCTCCCTCTCGGGCCTCTGTGCCTTATGACTCACGCTCTTCCCCTTCTCTCTGTTCTGACGTTTGTGCCTTCTCACATTTTGCTCTTTTCATTCATCTCTTGCTCTTTTTATCTTTTGTGCCTTTTTCTACTCTTTGCTTTTTTAGGTCTTGGCCTGCTTAGGTTGCGCTTGCGCAGTCTCGCTGCCGAGATTTTATGTCTTCTAGTAGTGGGCTGAAGCCAGCCCCTCTTCTCCATTGGCTGGCTTCCTAAACGGCGGCCAGCCATTGGAGAAGAGCTTTGTCAGTCAATTTAAACCCCGGCTTTTTCGGATTGGGGGGCTTGTTTGTTGCGGTCTTTTCTCTCCGTGACGTCATCCCTCCAAAACACGCCCCCAATCCAAAAAAGCCGGGGCCGTTTATTGTGAGTAGACTCTCGATCTGCGCAGCGGCTGCCGGAAGTGACGCACCGTTATTGCTGGCTGCCAGAAAACGTCTGTTTGCTGTCGGGCGCTCTGGAGACGGGAGAGGGCAACGACTGGGAAGCGGAGTCGAGGGAGTGCAGGCGAGCGGCTTGCAGCGCACGAGGCAGCGTCTCAACCAGGCACAGATTTTCTCGGGGTGTGTGTGGGGGCGGGTGCCAGTGGGGGGAGGGACAAGATAGCTCAGCAAATTGGTGCTGCTTATGTGCCCGGTTGCCCCCTCGCGCTGGTCCCCTGCCCAGCGCGGTGTTCACTCCCTCCATTGTGGCCAGTAATGTTCTATCTCGGGCGGGATGACACCTTCTCCCGCCTGATATTTTTATCCTCTAAAGCTCCCCCCCCCGGCCCCCGGGCACAGGGGAGCAGGCTGACATTTAGCGCGTCCAGAGTATCCACCCTCCGAAAGCCGGGGGGACCTCAGTGCTCTGCTCCTCTTCCTCCCGACCACCGAGGCCGTCTCTCGCCCTCCACCGCCCCCGCTCCGCAAAACCTCCGTGCCCCGGGGGGCAGGTGCCAGCTGCCGCAATGAAGGTCCTGTGTCTGGTGTGACATTTGCTCCTCAGGGGGTATTTTGGGGCACCCCTCGTGCTGGGGGAGGGCCGGGTCCCTTCACGGGTGGGCCGTGCCGCCGGCCTGTCTATTTCCAACCCAAAGGCAGTGTATTAAAAGCCCGGCTGACGCCCCTTGGGGTGTGATGCGTGCGTCGTGCTATGCGGGGGGGGGGGGGAAGGGGGAGGCTGGTGTGTGGTGAGGCTGTGGGTGCACCGTGCCCCTGTCAAGTGGCGAGTTCCCTGTAATGTAATGTAATGTATTGCGACTTATATAGCGCACGTATCACCCGAAGGCATCAAGGCGCTTGCCTTGGGAACCCGTCCTGGCTTTTCCCTGTGAGATAACCCCTAATGGGTATCCCCAGGGTGAAAGCCAAGCATCCCGCCGCGGGTGGGCCGCCGTAGTGGAGATTAAGCAACTATTGCCCAGAGTTGCAGCGTGGGACCCCATGATTAGAATAGGCACCGAGGCGAGAATTATCGAGTCCGTGGACATTTTGGGCTCAGGACCCTGCCGCGTCGGGAATTGAACCCTTGTCCCGGGCCAGACCTCTGCATCAGGGTCTGCCGCTCTAATCAGTGAGCCACACTCCTCCACCCCCTTAAGTGTCTTTGGTTTTATTGGGCTGAGCATGGCCAATAAGAAGAAACCCATTGGCATCTTTCCCATATTGGCACTTTAGTGACAGCCACTTGGTGCGTGCCCCCCTCCTTCGACCCCCCCACACACACAACCCCAACCAAGGCCGGCTCAATCTGGACAACGGACGTTTTAAAGGTTGTCAGAAACTATTTCGGTTGGTGTTGTGTTTTTTTTTCACCGTGTGGACTGCCCAGGACAACTGTGCGCACCGTGAATAGGACGCGCCGGGATATCAGGTTATCCAACGTAGGTGGTGAGCAGAGGAGAGCATGCTTGCAGAGTCGCCTCATTAGCGGTGGAGAATGGGCAGCCCAACTGGAGCCTTGGGACCGGGGCCTGGGGTCACCCTAGCATCTGTATGTATGTCACGCCTTCACAGCACGCCCGTTACTGCCGCTCTGACCACTAGAGCCGCTGTCGTGTGAGGGGCACGTCCTCCGGGTGGTTCTGGGGCGCCTGGATCTGTCCACTACTCTTTTATTCAGTTCATGCAGCTTTAACTCAGTGTGCAATATACGTTGTGTGTTTGTGTTAGTGGTAGATTTCGGGCAGCAGGTACACATTCCTATAGTCTGCTGGGTTTTCTCCCTGCTGTATTGGGGATAAGGGGTGTTACACACTCCGGGGTGCTCTGTGCAGTTTAGAGACTCTCCCTGCTGTGTAGCGATAGAGGGGGCGTGTCACCCCCTTGGGACCATTGGGACCATTGTGCAGTTTATAGACCCTCCCTTACTGTGCGAGTGATGGGGTGTGAGTGCTCACTGCGAGGAATCCTGCAGCTCATAGACTCTGGTTTGTGCAGGACAGGTGGCCTGGGGTACGTCCCTGGGACTATGTGTGCTCATGTATGCGAGGTATTTATGCTATTTAGGTCTCGGCTAGCGTAGGCTGCGCTTGCGCAGTCTCGCTGCCGAGATTTTATGTCTTCTAGTGGTGGGCTGAAGCTAGCCCCTCTTCTCCATTGGCTGGCAACCTAAACGGCGGCCAGCCATTGGAGAAGAGCTTTGTCATGTGCCCTTGTGAGGTAGTTTTGGGATGTAAAGTGTGCACTTTCCCATACAGGCCATGCTCGTGTGGGGGGAAACACTGCGATCGAATGGGTTTGGAGCGGTCTCCCATATGTTGTCTGATCACCTGAAATCAGAGCCTTGTGTGGTGTTGCTAGTCATGCAGGCGATTCACGGAGTAAGCAGGTCATTCTAGCCGTACACATTGCTAGATAACATTGACCCATCAAGCCCACCTTGTCCGTTTTCGTAACACAATGGGAATTACATTAGAATCGCATACAGGATGCATGTGTGATTCAGACATGGAAGTCACGCGGTATCAAGTATTCTCCTTTTTTCAAAACCATGAAGGTACAGCTAATGATGATGTTGGTGCTGTTTTACTGTTTTGGACTTTAAATCCAATCGAGAAGCTCCCAACCCCAACTTTTGTGAATGGGATTCACCATGTCTGCGTTCAGGAGGTTTGTGCAATTAAAAAGACACCCCAATAATGCACTTTGGAGGCGGATCTATCGAAAAGGCGCGACAGTTGTAGCCTGTCAGTCTGGCCTGGATTGTCCGTTATGCCAGACATTCAGGAGGCCGTGTGTGTGTGGCTCTGTGTGTGGCTCTGTGTGCCACTGTGTGTGTGTGGCTCTGTGTGTGTGTGGGCTCTGTGTGTGTGTGGGCTCTGTGTGTGTGTGGGCTCTGTGTGTGGGTGTGGGCTCTGTGTGTGTGTGTGTGGCTGTGTGTGTGTGGCTGATGTGTGTTTGGCTCGGTGTGTGTGGCTCTCTGTGTATGTGTGTGTGCCTGTGTGTGTGTGTGTGTGTGTGTGTGTGTGTGTGTGTGTGTGTCTGGCTGTGTGTGTGTGTGTGTGTGTGTGTGGCTCGCTGTGTGTGTGTGTGTGTGGCTCTGTGTGTGTGTGTGGCTCTGTGTGTTGTGTGGTGTGAGAAATTGGCCTGATATATGATGCTCACTAGTTCTAGTGATCACCTTGTATCAGTCCAAACAACCCTTATGGCGATTGGTTGTAAGTCAACCTTATAGTCCAGCTAACCTAATGGTAGCATGGACAAAGCAGTCTTAGGCTAAACTCTTTTGCCATGTGAAGCCAGCTGTTTTACCACAATATAACCCCTTGAATACCAGATGAAAGGACACCACACAGGTTGTTATGAAAATAAACAGTATATTTATTAATAACAACACCTCTGAACTCTTTATGAGGTCAGAGGGCTAAGCACATGATCAATCTCTTACGAAAAATACGATAAGTTGCACGAAATTACAATGGTGCCCTAGGGGCACGACAAACCATATACTAAGTAAGTGGAATGTGAAAGTCGATAAAAGGAATGGAGCTGTCCAGAGGCTGTAGGATCGATGGGACCACGCTACACTAACTCTAGGTAAGTAATAGGAGGCCCACGGAACGCGTGTGCAGAGTGTGAACTCACACGCGAGATGCGTAACAACGTCTATGGACAGTACAGTTCAAGTTAAAGGTGAGTACGGACAATCCTGACTAGTTAGGACAAACGACTGTGGAACTGGACACTAGGACAGTTGAACTACCCTTGAGCACCGAAATGCTCTCGTTACCTCACCCACGGGCTGCGGGTGCATAGGTGCCAAAGTGTGTCGGGTTCCCGCGTTGAAGTCAATGGAGCCTGAAAGAAAAGATGCTGCAGGCGACCAGGAGGAAGATGTTCGGTGCGATCCAAGGGTGGATCGGTGAAGAAGAAGACCTGAAAGCAGAGGGGACAGTGTTCAAAGTCACTAGCCAGTGACCGGCGTGGAACCAGGAAGGAACCAGATGCTGTCGTCGCGATCAGGTGAAGAGTGGACGCTTGACTCTGCAGCCACGTGGACCAGGAGGGGTCTTCGACGACCAGGATGGAGGCACGAGCTGTCCCACGCAGGCTCTCGCTGTCGGCGGTTTCGGATCCGGAATTGGAGTCAACATGCCTTGGCAAAGGCAACCCACGCGGTGAGTGGAAAAGACGTCTGGTGCGGACTAGGAGAGTCCGGGGTGCCCCTCTTTTGGAAGGGAGCAAGGGCCAGTCTGGAGCAACCAGACCAGCAGCAAAGATTTCAAGATTCGTAGTCTAGGAGGCCACTAGCCAGCCGGCAAGTGACCAGACATCGCGTCAAGCAGCAGACAAGCAGAAGGGCCCCACGCAGATCTCGTGGATGCTGGAGGGCTGATCTTCGGTGCAGGGGCTGCTCGGGGCTGGGGCTTCTCAGTCCCCAAAGCACTTGGTCGAGTTTACCTCGGGAGTCGTGCTGGAAGCGAAGTGCAGTTTCTTTGAAGATGGCCGGTCCCACGGGTCTCGTCGCACCCACGGATCTCAGCTGTGCTGCAGATGTAGGTTGAGGTCGGAGAGGTCTGGGAGTCCGGGTCTCGTCGGGCTCTGAAGTCTGGATCCTGGAAGGAAGACGACAAAGGGAAGCCGCTGGACGCTTGATGGTGCCTGCAGTTGCAGGGTGGACACTCCTTGCCCACAAGGGAGATTTCTTCAGTCTTCTGTGGAGAAGAATGTCGAAGTCCAGAGTTTCTTCTTGTAGAGTAGTTCAGGATTAATCTAATTTGGAATGGGACCAGCTCCTACCTTTATCCTGCTAAAGGGGGCTGCACTACTGACTAGGTCCCTCCCCTGGGTGGGACCAGGAAGGGGGGTGGTTACACCCCCTATCCTTTGTCCGGTTTCCCGCCAGAGCTGGGGCTGGACTGCCCCAGCAACTGGTTTGAACCGGTGTATGCACAGGGCACCTTGTGTGCCCCAGGCATGTCTCATTCCTTTCAGGCCTATCCTACCCAATACACAAAATCCTGTCTGGGGTGGTGCTAGCACCTCCCAAGGCAGGAAACCCTTTGTCCAAGCCGCCCTCGCTGGAAGGACTCCAAGCAGCAGGAGGTCAGACTTGTGTCAGCATCCATTTTGTGATGCCAAGGCTTGAGTTAACTTTAACCGGGGTTCTCCGTTAGATACATGTCGTGTCCCTCTAGAAGGGTGGAATGCTACCCCCGTCGCCAGAATTGGCGAGGGGGTAGTATTCCAATTCGTAGGACACCTTACTCGACATGTTTTGATAATGTTATACCAGAGTTAGCATTTAACCGCGAGGTTGATAATGCACTTTAAGAGTATATGGTATAGCGTTATCATGGAACAGCTATTAGGACTTGGTTCCGCAAGCTGCAGACGGGCTCAGCTCATGCCAGAGCACCATCTCACATAATTCCAAGCACTCTGCCTTCAGGATTGTTAAGGCCTGCCATAGGAGTGACTGATAGGAGGATATGTGTCCATTTTAGGGTTAGATATAGGTATACTATATCTACAGCAAAGGGTGATTACACCACCTTGCCCCAGCTGCCGTGCAGCCAGTTGTCAGTTTTAGATGGCCAGCCAGGGGTGGCATAATACATGCTTCAGCCCCAGGTAGGCCCTGGGTACACCTATGCCCTGGATACCTAAGGTACACTGTACAGGGACTGATAAGTTGGCCCAGTACCAATTGGTAAATGCACCTAAAGTACATGGTTGTCAATTTAGAGAGAGAACAGCTAGGCTGTGGGTCTGATTAGCAGGCCCACAGCCAGGGAAAGTCGTAAACCAGTGAAGCAAAAAGCAAAAATCTGGGGTGACCATAGGATTGCAGACCCCACTCTCCTACATGTGGCTCTGTGTGTGTGTGTGTGTGTGTGTGTGTGTGTGTGTGTGTGTGTGTGTGTGTGTGGCTCTCTCTGTGTGTGTGTGTGTGTGGCTCTGTGTGTGTGTGGGGGCGCTGTGTGTGTGTGTGTGTGTGGCTCTGTGTGTGTGTGGGGGGGGGGCTCTGTGTGTGTGGGGGGGGCTCTGTGTGTGTGTTGGGCTCTGTGTGTGTTCTGGGCTCTGTGTGTGTTTTGGGCTCTGTGTGTGTGTGTGTGTGGCTCTCTGTGTGTTTATGTGGGGTTCTGTGTCTGCTAATACTCTCTACTACTCTCTAATGCTCACCTATTGACATTATATATGACAATACCATTTATTTATGTTTAAAAAAAGCAAAAAATGAAGAAAATCCCATTTGCAATGCCAATAGCTCTAACTTTAACAAAGACGAGTCCATTGCATTGTAAATGCTTGTTTTGTTTGCTGTTTTCGATTCTTGTGCCTTCTGATTCTGCTCTTTTTGCCTTTTGTTCCTTTGACTTTTGAGTCTTTCATCTCTGAATTGTTTTTCTCTTTTTCCTCTCACTCTTCCCTCTCTTGCTTTCTTGCCTTCTGTGCCTTTATCTGACTCATGCCATTTTTTTGCTCTTTCATTTTCCTTCTTTTTCTTTGCCATTTTGCCATCTGTGTTGCCTCCTTCCCGCGCTTATTTTCCCACCTTCTGTGCCTCTTGCTCCTACCCCTATTACTTACCTGCTCCTTTTCGCACCTCCCGCTACACTCCTCCCAGAACCTACTTAGTGAACCACAGACGCGAAGCAAGCCTGACTGCGCACGTCCGCACCTGGGAAGTGCCCAGAGCCACTAATTAAAGAAAGAGGAACAGAAGGAAGGAAAGAAGGATTACATGAAAAAGAATTACGGAAAGAAAGGCGGAAAGACAAAGCAATAATTCATTAAATTAAAAAAAAAAAGGAGGAAGGAAGGAAAGAATAAAGGAAATACATTTTTTACAATGGCATTAGCAGGGATTGGAATCTGATAAAGCTTGAATGTGCCCTGTGTTAACTTCAAAAGTGTTCTGCTATCACACCAGGCTCTAAATACAGAGGCACCACAAAAAGTAATTACAAAGTAAAAAATAAAACCACTGGCACTGAAGGGAACTATCTTGTGTGAGGGTGTGCTCCTTGTGTAAGAGCACAACGCAGTCGCTCAAAGTGAACTTAACCAGTGGCTTAAGTAGGCTGACCCTTTGCCCCATGCTGTATGCTATAGTGGGCGCAAGTAAAAGGTGAATGGCACAACAATAGACCAATGGAAGAAAGAGGTGGCTGAATGCCCCCTTCAGTAAATACAGTATACATATAATTTTTGTAAAATCAAAAGTTCTTGACTAATGCCATTCCTAAAAATGGGGGTAGATTAGGAGAGAGGAATTTTATAGAATTCAAAGTAAATTTGTACATTCTAACGCAAAATTTAGGAGAGCATTTTATTTCACGAAACACAAAGTGATGGAAAGATTACTAAACATGGACACATGATCTGATACTACAATTGAAAGTACTACCTCTGCAAATAAGGTAGAAAAGGGGATTTCTTTTTTTCATATAAACTGAGTGCTGTAAAGAATAATGGGGTGAAATTGTTGTTTAGGATTCAAGCGCCTCCAATCACACTAAGAGTTTCATGTTCGAGGCACCATGTTTTGAGATTTGAGTTTTCAGAAAATCTGGAAAATTGCTGACCTCACAGCTATCATGTAACAATCAGACTAATGCCCCCAATCTACCCTACTTACAAACTTCACATGCTGTGCCCATACAGTAGCATGGACACTTTTTCTTTTAGCCAGAAAAATACTTTACTCCACAGGGCATTAAATGGCTCCTTATATATTATTCTGGGCAGCTTAGTGATCACGAGATTTATGGTGTCAATTACGAGGAACAAAATTGTCTAGTTCCTAATATGTGGCATAGACAACATTGACCCTGGCAGTGGGCCTTCAGGAATCTGGGTCATTTTTCCTATTTACAAACAATGGCCATAACCTCTTTGTAGTTTCCTATTAAAAGAAGCCTACTGTGTGGTGCTCTATGTGTCATTTATATCCTTAGTCCTTTTTGAGTGGAGGTCTGTTTGAATTGCTCTCCGGCAAGATCGTATTCCTGAGGAGAATTACAGAGGGTTACTAGGCTGAGCCAGTGTAAGAGACAAAGACTCGATCTTGTCTGTAATTATCAATTTTGATAGTTCTGAGGGATCTCCATTTGCAGACGTGGAGCACAATTTCATTGCTTTGGAGGAAATTGACTGGGCAAGCTTAGTTTGTAAGGTTATTGTCTTCAATAGTGGTGGCACAAGATCACTGGAGTCTGTATGTTTATTTCTAGCTCAGCTCCTTAATTTCCAACAATAAAAAATGGCAGTCTTTGTGGTATAGGTTAGAACTATGAGCACTAATGTTTTGAACAAAGTCTTATCCATTTGGACCTGCGGGATGGGAAGCACTAAGGTTTGTCACTTGTGCTTGATTGGTGGCTGCTACCAGATCCTCACTGACCTTCTAGCTGAAGTCCTTCCTGCTCTCCATTTACCCTATTATACACCCTTTGCGTGGGTAGATAAGTCAGTCCTCCTATGCAGATTGCAGTTAGGGATCCCTACAGGACATTATAGTTAGCACTGTGACAATTAAAGTTGTTTCTTTCATATAAAAACATATCAGTTTTACAAGGCACATAGTGATCGCAGACTTCAGCTCACAGCACTGGTGAACAATTCAAAATATACAATACAAAAACTTAACAGAGGGTCAGTAGAGGATATATATATTTAAAGACCTAGTTGCAACCTATCCTCCCATCCATCTATTACAAAACATACATGGGTTCTACTGGTCTAATAGTATGTGGCCATAGCAAAATAAGTAGTGTAGTGAGAAATTAGAGTGTTCATACACAGAGAGAAAGAAAACCCATCAGCCCACCCAATGGCAGAGCATCATCATCTGGGATTTTTGAAAGACGACTGGTATCTACTAGGTATCTCACCGGATGTGAGCATGAGAATAATCCTAATTTAGATCCACCAGTGATGGAAAGCCAGGGAAAAAGTGGTGTGGTGGTGCTGAAAAATATTTGCAGTGCTGGTATGTGTGAAAAAGTGTGAGGCTAAAATTGGCTACTATAATGCTTAAATCCAATTTTTATTCCAGGATCATTATAATGCCAAAACTAAAAACAGTGTGCAGATAGTATTGAAAAAATATTAACTATCAAATGGTGGAAGAGGTCACGCTCACATCCGGTGAGATACCTAGTAGATACCAGTCGTCTTTCTAAAATCTGAGATGATGATGCTCCGCCATTGGGTGGGCTGATGGGTTTTCTTTCCCTCTGTGTATGAACACTCTCATTTCTCACTACACTACTTATTCTGCTATAGCCACATACTATTAGACCAGTAGCACCCATGTATGTAAATTCAATTCAAAATGCCAAATAAAATCGGATATATTTTTTTACGTATCCCTTACACATTGATGCAATGATTACCAATCAATGTAAATGTTTACAATGAAACAGAACTAAATGTGAGGTTATATTTTTGACATCTTGTATATACTCTAGATATAAAATGTAAACTAGGGTTAAGTATTTGTACTTAAGGCTACATATTCCCATTGTTTAACCAAAGGCATTTTTTTACAAAAAACTAATAGGTTACCTGTAGCTGAAGCCACCTGTCTTGCACTGTAACTAGTATAACGCTTTTTTAAATACACAAACAGTTTGAGAACCGGCATTGAATATATGGTAGATGGGTTTGTTATGTTAACTCAAGAATACATGATATATTTTAAAGATGCAATAAGGTAATGCATTTTGTTTTTTACTCAAAACACCTTAACTTTGATATGTTTTTTCAACCTTCTAATATTGTCACTCTAAAGTTTAATTGGCGATAGGAAGTCTAATTTATCATTGGGGGAAGCCATGTTCACACACAGACACATGCACATGCACATGCACACTTATGGCATGGATTCTATGCTGTATCATTCTGTGATTAATTCTTGTAGTGATTGCCCATTGTATCTTTTACTTTTTTTTTTTAAGACAATCTTTCCTTTCGGTTATTTGCAGTCAACAGTTGAGTATGAAACATATTTGATGGAAAAAATGCAAACATTCCAACTGTGGAATTCAAAATTTTGAGGTCCTTTTTTTTATATGGCTTCTCTTACAGCAAAACGTGCACAGGGAATACATTAATGTATGGGGAAAACCCCAAAGAAATTACAGATTTGGTTAGTAGGATATATAGACAAATCCGAACAGATTTTTTCAAGTTAAAAAAATACAAGTTGATAACCAATAAAGCAAACTATTAAACAAATTAAATAAATGCATTTTGTCATGCCCAACACGTACTTAAAGTGGGCGCTAGGAGGAGTAATTTGAGATGAGTCCTAATGGAAATAACAAAAATCTAAATACCTTTCACGTAGATATTCCATTTCCTCCTGCCTGATTCTTTCTCGCTCCTGATTTTGATAGTCGACCACAAACTTGGGATATTTGTTGTACACTGGATACTGTCCCTTAGTCAGAGGCACAAAGTCTTCAAGCAACCTTTGTGGATGGATGTCTGCAGGAGTGGCATTCATAAGATGATAGGTCTCTTTAATCATAAGGTTTATATCCAAGTTGTTCCGGTGATGAAAGAAATACTGTCAAACAAAGTTTGCCCATGAATTAGTTCCAGTAATCCTGAAACATTTTTCCTAAATTTATAGAGTACACAGCATAGATTTTATTGCCATAATTAATGTTTTCAAGGCACTATCACAACATTCATTACTATGTTTTACTTTGTAGACATACTGCTGAAGTGTGCATTCAATCAGAGTCTCATATAAATGTTTCATGCTATGGGAATTTTTAAATTATCACATTTGCAAAAGATGGTGACACTACCTTATCTTGGAAAGTTGCCGTGCTGAATCTTCAAAGGAAATTACCACAGCAGTCCCCATCCAAAATATTATTTTCCCCTAGCATCAAGAGGCCTTGACATTACCTTACGTCATGCTAGATCAATAGACCATACCACAGCAACAAGTTCAGATGTCGACAGTTGTTTTATTATTACAATATTTGGATACAACTTTTTTGATGTAGCACCTTTTATAATAGCAACTATTGCACATTAGATTTGTGAGGAGGGGAGGGGTTCACAAGTGAACATGTACAGTATAAAATACTATAGAACCTGTACCTATTGATTCCCAGTCTTGCATCCTTCAGACTCATGGGAATCATTAGAATCTTTAGGGACATCAAGAGTGCAGGTAATCTTATTAGTCTTAAAGTCATCTGAATACGTTCTTGAGGACATCCTGACATAGCTGAGCATCAGTTCATGAACATACTTTCGCAGAGCATTTATATGAAATCATGTGATATAGCCCACACAGCCTCTTGCATATGATTGTTCAAATGTCCTTTACAAATCGATACCACCAAAATTGTGATTACCAAATGAGCGGTGTAAGGCTCTTAGGTCTGTTTCCTAGAAGCAGCCACCAGAGGTAACAAATAAACTGGGACCTTAGGGCATCACTCCCCCAAGAGGATACTTCAGACATTATCTTAAATGACCTCCCGAGCACTGACACTTGGTGGATGGTAGGGGAGGGACAGGTGTAGCAGCAGATATAGGCTATTTCTTTTACATTTTCTTGAGTGCTACTTTATGAAGGCTGATTCAGGAGTTCAAACTATTGTGCTGGTCTGGTGGATGATCCTGCTTGGAGCAAGCATTGTCACTACCTACTGTGAGACCCATTACTGTGCACCAAGGGAAGGGGGAGATCACCAGAGATCCACACAACTTGCCAGAAAAGTGGAGGTCTTCCTAGTAGGAAGGAGTGTGACATGGTGCTGGGGCCACACCTATAAATGAATGAATTGTTATTTATAAAGCATGACAGCTGCCTCAAACAGGCATCCCGGGGCTTCAATAAGGAACACAGCATCCTATGGAACTGGATCACTTCCAGCACTTTTTACAATTCATTTTAGAAAGCAATATGAATCTTGTGCACAAGTAAACTGCTACCAATATATATATTGGTATTCATCTACGGACTGAAGTGGACCGACGTGTTTCAGTGCACAATTTGGAAGTCATGCACTGATTTCTCCAACAAAAATTGTGGTGGGGAGACTCACAAGTGTAGAGTACTTTGATTTTGACAGATTTCCCCTTGTAGCACAAATAGATTTGGTGTTTCCCTGGGCGGTGAACTCCGCTCGCAGTGTTTTCGCACTCCGCGTTACTCTCGGTCGAGTTCACCAACGTCAAGTTCCAATGGATCTTTGTCTAGAGAGACGGTGGAGGGCAACCAGTAACAAGGATAGGAAGAACTTGTGGGATTTGTTAAGAGCTAGATTGAGAAACCGGGCATTGGGGAAGAAACGGATATACTGTTGGTAAGGTACCATGGTAGGACACATACAGGGAGTGCTGTTAGTGCTCCTAGACCAGGTCTTTTCCAGACATACCCCCGTTTGTACCCAAATTTGCTTTCTGTTATCCCCAAAATATTCTCCCACTCCTGGATTTCAAGGGCACCAGTGTCACCAAATCCAAGGGTTATTCCATCGGGTATGTTAAGTCATTGTTTCGGTCGGTTAGGCTGAAAGGATTAGGCCTGAGAGATTGAGAGGTAGAAGTTGCAATTAGCTTGCTAAGAACAAGAGGAAAGGAGGAAGGAGATACAGGTGGAATGATTCAAAGAGGAAAGCTAAGAGGAAACAGGAGAAGCAAAAGGAAAAGTGAAGAAAACAAAAAAAATGGAGAGAAAGAGAAAAAGGATAGCCTTGGATAAAGATACCCTCAGGATGGAATCAGAGACAGCTACTTCTGGAAAAAGCAATTCTATGAAAGACTCCCGTACATGTTCGAAAACATCTTCTGCACATACATGTACAACATCAGATCAGTTTGGAATGATTTATAAGCATTGACATTGATTGCAGTTGACAGGCTTTAAATTAAATTTCTACGGCAACTGTGTTTATGAGCTGCTTGCCTATGGAAGATACAGCTGGCATTGGGAGCATGCCAGTGACTAATGAACAAGTTGCTTACTTTCAATAACGTCTTATCTGGTTGAGACTCTATCTAGTCGCAGATTCCTTACCTTTAGAATTTTCCCGAGATGTCAGACTAGATACGGAAACATTTTAATGAGCAGTACCCCTGTGTGACAGTAGTTGGCGCCATTTGGCTCTGTGTGGTGTTGGTGATAGTGCTCATATAGGCGCCACCTCAGCGTGCTGACAGTTTCTTTTCATGACTTTTCACAGCAGGAGCGCAGCCATGAAGAACACTCACAGATAGACAACTGGCAAGAAGACTGAGGATAATTGCTCAGGAGACCTTACCTTCTTTACGCTACGAGGAATCCCAGAAATAATATATTTAGAAGGTTTTTTTCTGATAAGATTCAACTGCATCTATTTATCAATAATCACACCATTCTTGGAAATTCTTATCTCAACCGAAGAACCGAGGCTTTAATTTGGGTGACTTGATAGCACGCTACGGGGATTCACAACACAAAATATAACTATTCTCCATCGGAAGGCCTGCTTCATTGGTATTGACCCCACATCATATTTCAACCCTGATGAAGTCCTTTTACGGACGAAATGTGTTGGCTGGGCTGTATTCATTCTTCTAATCTGAAAATAAAAGTAACATAACTGAATTCAAGAACTATCAAGACTCCTGTCTACATAGGTTTCATTAATGCCATGATTTAAAAGATTATATTGTACTTGACATTTGAATTGCTTTAGATATTATTGTGCTCCTGGATACTATCTTTGCTATTAGAAGAGAAATTCGTTTTCTTTGAAATTTGAACACTCAGTAGTGGGGTCAGGTTAAGTGTGAGCTGCTTTGTGCTATGTCAGATTTTGGGGACTTATTTACTAGAGCAGCCCATATAGCCCACACTACTGTTCCGTTACCTTTTATGAAGAACACTGACCACTGGTGTGTAAAACTAGGGCCCTGAAAGGGGAGCAGCCCTGTCTTCAAAATTCATTTGCAGAGTGGGGAGGATGGGTGGGTCGATAAGGAATCTGCGGCTAGATCGTATCAACCAAATATTGTGTTACCGAAAGTTATTAACTTGCTTATCTCATATAGACTCATAGCTGCATATTCCTTACCTTAGATACCAAAGCAATACCTTCCTTCCCTTAGGTGGGTCAGCGCAAACATTTCACACCAAAATGTCCTTAAGGAATGAATGAGCAAAGTGCCTTTCCCGACAGAACTGACTGTCCAGGCAGTAGAGCTTAGTGAACATGCGCAGAGAGGCCCACGTTGCTGCCTGGCAGATATCCAGGACCTTGACTCCCCATTCTAACATAGCGGTCGCAGCCTTACCTCTGGTGGAATGAGCACGCAAACCCTCTGGAGGTTGGGCAATGCGTAGCAGATTTTACAGTTTGCCCGCCATAGTGTTCAGAGAGCCTGCCAGGTGTTGAACCACCAAGGATATGTCCTGGTGTTACAGGCATGTCCAGAGGTGCAGGGCCTCTTGACAAAGGGTCCATGACCCCACCCACCCTGCTTGCTGCAGTACCATATGGTGGTGGTGTTGTAAGTGAACACCTGCACTAGCCTTCCCTTAATGAAGGATAGAAACGCTTTCAATGTCAGCCAGATCGCTCAGAGCTCCAGCAGGTTGATGTGGAGGTCAGGTTCCGCCAGAGGCCTCCGATTTTCACCTCTCCCAGATGGTCGCCCCATCCCAGGAGAGACGCATCTGCCAATACTGTCGGATCCGGTTGGGGAAGGTAGAGAAGTCTGCCATGGACCCAATAACTGTTTGTTAACCGCCACTGCAGATCTTTTGCAGTACCCTCTGAGATCCGGACCATGTCGGAGAAATTTCCCTAATGCTACACCCACTGGAACCTCAGTTCCCACTGCAGAGCTCACATATGCCAGAGGGCATGTGTCACAAGCACGATGCAGGAGGCTATAAGGCCCAGCAGCCTCAAAGTCAGTCTCACCGAAACCCAGGACAGAGGTTGCAACATTGGTATCATAGCCTGAATACACCGACTCACCGTTTGGGGGGAATAAATCCAAAAATGCACTGTGTCCAGAAACGCTCTGATGAAAGGTCTGAGAAGTGGTCGGGTATGACTCTGCATGATTATAGTGAACCCCGGTGAGTGCAGGAGGTCTGCTGTGGTCTGGAGGTGGGAGACGACTGCCTGGGACAAGCCCGCCTTCAGTAGCTCATCGCCGAGATAGGGAAGCTGGCACCACTGATCTCCGCAAATGTGCTGCAACCACTGCCATAACCTTGGTCAACACCTGGAGGGGCACTGGTAGGACAAAGGGGAGCACGATGAACTGAAAGTGATGTACCTACTGTGAAACGCAGGTATCGTCCGTGAGCTGGCAGGACGGGGATGTGGAAGTATGCATCTTGCAAGCCCAACACTACCATCCAGTCTCCTGGGTCTAGGGCAGATAGGAGAAATTGAAAATGAACACGCTCGCACAAGTCCTATTTCAGGAAGAAATTGATAGGACTAAGGCCTCCATCCTGCTTGGGCACCAGAAAGCAGTGGGAATAGCAACCATGACGTGATTTTGATGCTGGCACACTCTATGGCTCCCTTGGCCAATAGAGGTCGCATTTCCTGGTGGAGTAAGGAGAGATGTTCCACTGTCAGCCTGTCATAAGTTGGTGTCATGGGTGGAGGGGTGGTCACAAAGGGAAGGAAGTAGCCTCTTTGGACTATTTGGACAACCCAGCGGGCAGATATTATTGACCTCCAGGCGTGGCCTGCTGCCTACTGGTGGCCCATGATGTTCAGAGGGCAAACTAAAGAGACTTGGAAGCAGCGGCTGCATCAGGGTGGTGAACTGGGCTGACCTCGGGCTGCCTGACCCACGCTGTCATTGGGTAAAGGGTCCTCAGCATCACAGGGGTTTGGAAGCTTGCGTGCCATTGTGTCTGGACGGGTAGAGATGAAGCCGAAAGCCTCTTCCATGGCCACAAATGCGGACTGGTGTTGACAGGAGGCCATGACAAGGCCCAAGGGGACCTGGCCGTAGCTCTGCTGTCCTTGAAACGCTTCACTGCTGAGTCTAGGGGTCTAGGGGCTGCTATTCTTCAGGGTCCCAAGTCCCAGCCTATAGGAATAAGGCTCAGGCCCGGAGGGAATGGCTTCAGTCTGCACCAGAGTCCGCATTGGGCGACACCCTTCAAGCTCTGTGTCGGAGTTGTGGATAAGAATACGGGACAGAGCCTTAATATCCGAGCCTGGTTTAAATTTTCAGGGGAGCGTGCAGTCCATCTAAGAAGTTAGTTGAATGTCGGGACCAATTGGGATAGGGCGTAGTAGAGATATTTTTGGCACCAATGCCGGTAACTTGTAATCAGCAAAAAGTCACACGGATAAGCGGTTAATGTGTTACAAGTTAGTCTTAATGGGATCTCATGCTCGACTCTTCTTCTTATTATTATTATTTTTATTATTTTTTGTCATAGTTAACTGCCATCAAATAAAGGACTTAACTTGAATGGATTGTGGAATAGAAACCAGCCTACGTAAATGAAAGAAGTGTTTTGGGCGGTTTCAGTGAATTAAAAAGGTTAGTAGCAGTATTTTGTATTTAATAAACACTTAGACAACATAGAACTCTTACTTTTGGACTAAGGACTGCTGTCGTTTTTTCAGGAAAACTATATCCTCCGACAAGGGCTCACAGCTCCAGACAATCCCCATACTTTTGACCATTCAATGAATGGGTAGATCGTGTTCGTGGTAAGCAACAAGATTAGCAAGAGTATAAATTATAATTATGTTTCCCACATGCCCACAAGTCAGTGTTTGATTGATGTATATTTTTGATTTAATTCAATTTAGGAACACTTTAGTGTGACATACCTCATTGACATGAACTTATAACTGAAGCGGTGATCTACCCTACTGAAAACATCAGGGTAAGATCACCTGTCATAGTTGTGACAATCAAAGTAGGAATAACTGTATGTCTGGTTATTACCAATAGGATACCCACTCACACATTTGTCTTTTAAATTAAGCCAGCTGAGAGGCAGTCTCGTTACAAATTTTAAAATTCTTGTGAATTTTTTCTCTTTTCTCACTTTTTCTATCCTTTGTTTAAATTCACGTCACGCTTATATTCTCAATTTTGGGAGTGTGTGAAATGTGCTGTTCTGCTGGTTACTGGATCACTGATGAAAGACAAAAAACACTGAAATAAGAAATGTGATTTAGTATGCGTTGATGTTTACACAGGGTAATTTAAGTCATAGTGGTTATGTAATGTACGATCAAATTGTGAGATAGATAAATTAGATTAATGATGTAAATGTATGTTATTTATCATTACAGATATCCATCCATGCAGTGGTTTAAAATTCGTTTGTGAATATCTGATTATTCTGCTAAAAGGTCCTGAGGAAGGTGGTTCTACTCCACCGAAACGCGTCGACCTTGCGTAACAACTTCGTGTTACAACTTGCGATCCCTCAGACGCAGAATAAGGAGTGAATGTAGTGTGTGTGAGATAGTTTGTTTCAGGAATTTGTAAGATTTGATCAGGCTTTTGTTCTTTTCTCTGCATGGTATGGTTATGTTTTTTATTGTTCCAACTAAGTACTATATGTTTTATCAAATGATTGTGATAACTTGAAAGTAAAAAGAAGAAAAAGATGAACGATATTTCATACATAAAAAAATAATAAAAATTATATATGAAAAAAAGCTAATGTTGCCACTCTGTGTCAAATAATAATCGTCAAAGTATAAAAATTGTTAATCTTTAAACTGTGTAGGTCGTGAGGGAATTTTTCTGTATGCTATAAGAATGCGGACAGCACCACCGTTGATAGTGGGACCAGAGCCAGGAAGGTTTAGGTGACCAGACTTGTCCTTCTGTGGATCCAAGGGGCCCGACTGGTGCTGAGGGCTGACTCACTGAAGAGGAACCAGTAGGTCCCCTCCCGAACCTGTGGAGCCCAAAGAAGCTTTCGCGGGGACGGGCCACCCAAATATGAGGCACATGGTTCATACAATTGGGAGGGGGGCGCTCACAGATTCCCAGAAACTCAAGGAGGCATGGAAACGACCCAACCATGGAGCCAGGCCTCGAGTGACGATGCTCCCTCGTCTCATTAAATGACTTCAACAGACGAGGTGAAGTCGAAGATTTCTTCGACTTCTTGCTCCTCTTCTCCTTGCAGGACGTACCTGAGTGAGACGACTGACTGCGATATAGATCGATGGCTCCGCAACCAATCCAGGACCTTCCTTCCAAACGTGATTGAGACCTTCGCAAGTCAAGCAGAAAGGAGCTTGACGGACCACTCCCTCAAGTCTTTGGGGTGCATGGTGAGACAATCAATGCAGGTCTTCGTGTCTCGGTCAAGCTTAAGACACCAGAGGTACAAGAGGTGCGGGTCTGTTACCAACATTTGCCGGCGGCAGGCGCCACATGGCTTAAACATAGCCTTCCTCATTGACATCCCTGCCACACCAGGAGACATGTCTAAAAAAAACTTGACAAAAAGTTGAAAAAGACCAAAAAAAGGAGGGGTAGCTCACTTTAGATCTGATGGGTGCTGAAAGAAAAGAACTGATGTCAGTACACTTCGGTGTAGATAACGTCACATACTGGTGCTCAGAGGTACTGCTCACAAAAAATGTCCGGATGCAGTCTGACGCCTGGGGAAAATTCTAAGGAAAGTAATCTGCAGATAGAAGTCTCTATCAGATCAGATGAACTATGAGAGAAGAAATTAACCTCTGATAACACTGTTTGGGTTGAAGCCAATTCAGTACCTTCTGACACCCAGAGAAAGTAAGAGAAAGGATGAAGTTTAGTGTGAAATCTGGTGTGTTGTGTGACTGGAATGAGTGGGTGTGATGTATAGAGGTTAAGGATTTTCCTGCTCTTAACCAACTGATGGTATGAATGAATGAATGAAAGGCAATTTATAATGCGCAGAACAATGACCCGCAGGTATCAAGGCGCCTAGCAAAATAATCAGAAAAGGGAAGAAAAGAACCAGGGAACTTTACATATATGCTTGCCGAAAAAGAAGGGTTTTTAGCGCAGAGCGGAAGTGCTGTAAAGAAGGGAGAGATCTCAGATCTAGGGGAAGTTCATTCCACCACTTAGGAGCAAGAGTGGAGAAAGCTCTACCACCCCATTTGGCTCTTCGTACACGGGGGGTGGTCAGACGCTGTTTTCCAGAGGAACGCAAGTTCCTTCCGGGAGTATAGTGGGAAATAATGGATCCGATTCCTGTGTCGCTGTTTTTGACAATGGCTCTGTAGGTCATACATAGAACCTTGAACCGAATCCGGTGTTCAACCGGCAGCCAATGCAGTGTTTTCCTGGCTGCGGTGGCCGAGGAGCGTCTGGGAATATCCAAAACAAATCTAGCCGTCGCGTTTTGGACTACCTGCAGGCGCTGCAGCTGGCCTTTGTTAAGCCCAGCATACAGCGCGTTGCAGTAATCAAGGCGAGAGCCGATAAGAGCAACAGCTATTTGTTTTCTTGCCTCGAGGGAGAGATATTTCCTGATCCTACGTAGGGTGTGGATCAGACCCCAGCAGGTGGAGACGGTTCTGCTCACCTGGCTGCCTAGGTCAAGGGCAGGATCTATCAGCACCCCGAGGTTCTTGGCAGACGTTGTAGGGGAAGGACAGGTTCCTAGAGAGTCAGGCCACCAATTGGCTGACCAGATATTATCTTTCCCCCCGAACACCATCACCTCAGTCTTCTCACCATTCAGTTTTAAGGAGTTCTGAATCATCCAATGACCAACCGCCTCCATACAAGATCTGAACTTGGAGGCGATCAGATCATCAGAATTGGGAAGAGAGACGAGGATTTGAGTGTCGTCTGCATAAGAGACTACCTCCATCCCAAAAGATCTTATTAGTTTGGCTAGTGGGGTAACATAGATATTAAAGAGGGTCGGGCTGAGTACCGACCCTTGGGGGACCCCACATAGCACAGGTTGGGATGGAGATAGGAACTCCCCCAGCTTGACTCTCTGCTCCCTCCCTATAAGGAAAGAAGTCAGAAGATCCAGAGCTGCGTTCTTCACCCCCACCTCCCTCAGCCGAGATGTAAGGACTGAGGGGGAGAGGGTATCGAAGGCCGCAGATAGATCGAGCAGGACAAGGAGAGCGGTCTGGCCCTCATCGACTGTCGTGCGGATTTTATCGAGCACGATGGTGAGGGCTGACTCGGTGCTGAATTCTCTCCTAAATCCATGCTGGGAGGGGTCTAGGCATCCTGAGCTTTCCACAAAACCAGCAAGATGCTTGTTAAGATGAGCCTCAAGCATCTTTGCTGGGGCAGGGAGCAGGGAGATGGGCCTGAAGTTCTTTAATACCCCCGGATCCAGAGAGGCCTTCTTCAACAGGGGTTTTACTACCGCCTTCTTCCATTCTGTGGGGAAGATACCATCTCTAATAGCAAGATTCATTACCTCTAGCAGCGGGGGAAGGAGAGTATCCCTGCACTGCTTTATGACTTTCAGAGGGCAGGTATCCAAGGGAGAACCAGACTTGGTCTTACTTAGTAATAGTTCTAGATCTTGCAGAATCAGCGGAGGAAAAGAGTCCAACGTGCTTGAAGGGGAGATTTCTGTGGTGGTGGAACTCATCTCTACCCCAGATGTAAATGCACTAAGACTAGCTTTTTGTTCCTCAAGGGCCAGGTGAATATCCTGGATTTTTGTGTGGAAGAAGGAGGCGATCTTATCACATAGATCCTGTGAAGGGGTAACAGGATCAGGGGTCTGCAGTTTAACCAGGGAATCGACTGGAATGGTAACATAGCGACTCAGAGAAGAGTGCTACACCACACTTGGCCAATAACTGTCTGAATTGACCGAGAGGGAGATAGAGAAACTTGCATTGTTGGCTGGAGCAGCAAGCTCTAATCAAAAAGGGGCAAAGAATTAGCAGGAGACATAGTTCCAAACTAGAGGGTATGGGCCAGGACTATTCCCAGGGGTCCAGAAAAGGACACAGACACAAAGTGTACTGGTTTCTTAGATGGAACAAAAAAGACAAGGAAGGTTCCTTTAATGCCCACAGTGGTTACTTGCTAAAGGTGCCACAAGCAAGGGAATTACAAGAGAGAAAAATACGGTCAGGTGAAACATCTTGCACCCACCATAACACGTCTGTTAACAGATGCGAAGGGAGAAGAAGAGTTGTCCTGTGAGGTAGAGTTCTTACAGAGGAAATATTTCAAACCTGAGGAGATTCTCCCTGGTGCCAATAGTAGAAGTTTCCTAGACAGTGTGGATAATAAAGAGCATGTGCTCACCAGAGTAGTGTTGTGCAGTTTCTATTAATCTATATAGGATCTGCGCGTTTAGACAAAATAAACTATGGGACTGGTGTCCAGACGCCCCCACCGGATATGTTCGTGTGTATACCAGCTAGCTCACAGTGCCACTATGAACTCCTCTAGCCAAGGAGAAAATACTTTCTAGCAACTATCCAACATGACAATCCTGTCCCCTCAGGGATCGTGGAAACAGTACAGTACTTTTCGCTCAGTCACTCGTGATCACTTTGTCTTCGAGAGATGCACAGAGTAAACAATGGTGATGTTTTCAATAAGCATTTATTGAGTCAGTGTCATTCTAGTGTAAAATGTGTGCTGTAACAACCAAAAGTCAGAAATAGATATAAACGGTTAAAAGCACCAAAAGAGTGAATGGATAGTAGATTTCTACCATAGTGCTAAACAATAGATACTGTTAGGTATATAGATACATGACAGTAAAAATACGTACTCCTTCGATGCTAACCCTAAATAGATGTACCTAGCCTGTATGTAGGTATATACCGAAGAATCAAGTGATACAAAAGGGGATGATGGACGGAGCGTTTGTATAAATCAAACACTCACCCCCAGTCAACTGATCTGGGTTTAATCCATCACCATTCTTTAGTTCACTCAGCCACCCCAGTTCAGACATGGCTATATGCAAATCAGTCTGACCCTGTGCCTTATGGGAACAGTCCAGCCCGGACTGCCAATCCATGTCTTCCCTGGACCGGAAACAAGCATCCTGGGACCGGTTTCGGATTCATAATCCTCATCAGCCAGGCTATCTTGAATCCAGTGGCCAAGTGAACAAGGGACTCACGTCTGAGCATACCCTGCCACACTTGGGGCGAACAAAGCCATACAAAAGGGGATGATGGACGGAGCGTTTGTATAAATCAAACACTCACCCCCAGTCAACTGATCTGGGTTTAATCCATCACCATTCTTTAGTTCACTCAGCCACCCCAGTTCAGACATGGCTATATGCAAATCAGTCTGACCCTGTGCCTTATGGGAACAGTCCAGCCCGAACTGCCAATCCATGTCTTCCCTGGACCGGAAACAAGCATCCTGGGACCGGTTTCGGATTCATAATCCTCATCAGCCAGGCTATCTTGAATCCAGTGGCCAAGTGAACAAGGGACTCACGTCTGAGCATACCCTGCCACACTTAGGGCGAACAAAGCGATACAAAAGGGGATGATGGACGGAGCGTTCGGGCTGGACTGTTCCCTTGAGGCTCAGGGTCAGACTGATTTGCATATAGCCATGTCTGAACTGGGGTGGCTGAGTGAACTAAAGAATGGTGATGATTAAACCCAGATCAGTTGACTGGGGGTGAGTGTTTGATTTGCTCAAACGCTCCGTCCATCATCCCCTTTTGTATCGCTTTGTTCACCCTAAGTTGGCAGGGTATGCTCAGACGTGAGTCCCTTGTTCACTTGGCCACTGGATTCAAGATAGCCTGGCTGATGAGGATTATGAATCCGAAACCGGTCCCAGGATGTTTGTTTCCGGTCCAGGGAAGACATGGCTTGGCAGTTCGGGCTGGACTGTTCCCATGAGGCTCAGGGTCAGACTGATTTGCATATAGCCATGTCTGAACTGGGGTGGCTGAGTGAACTAAAGAATGGTGATGGATTAAACCCAGATCAGTTGACTGGGGGTGAGTGTTTGATTTGCTCAAACGCTCCGTCCATCATCCCCTTTTGTATCGCCATATACCGAAGAATCCCCCTAGGATGAAGCCAACCCCATTACCTGAAGTGAGAAACTGTAGGACCCCTTAGTTATTATGCAAATGATGGTAATTCTGCTGTGATTCCGAGAATCCATATGCATAATATAAATGAGGTTAGTTTTCTGGGAAAACCACACAACAATGATGCTGCACCTAACTAGGTAAAAGGTCAGCGCAAACCTGTAACATTGTATAATGGCATGGTAAAATGTAGGTGAAAGGTTAGGTGACTTCCTAAGCCTATGTTGGGGTGCCTTACAAATCATAACAGTAGAGAGAAATCGGGAGCTGCATATTTCTTAGGCAAACAGTAGATTGTGCCCAGATTAGTACCAAGAACAGAAGCCAACATGGCTAGGACCACATCAGCATTGCGGACCACAGCATAGGCTGCACGTCTGTCTCAACTGGAGACTGATATTCTCAGATTTGTAGCAACCAGAGAAGGCTAGCAAGCAGATCAGATTTCAAATGTGGGACCAGTGGGACACTAGTTCCATCCCTATGTGCACACCATCATTCCTCACACAAAACTGAGGATTCGTTGTCTGTTGTGTTCATCCAAGTATTTGGTATTGTTTATTCAATCAATATATTGCAAAAACATTTTCCACATTAAGCGTTCGATAATCAGTCTGTTATTTTCAACATTTTCAATGTGTGACAAAGTCCTTCAATCAAATCCAATGCATTTCGGGCCGGTAGTTGTGCCCTTCATCAGGGAACAGACACTGTAAACATAAAATAATAACAAACTATCAGTAAGTCTCCTGTCTGAACTGGGATGTGGAGGGGTGTGTGGGAGTCGCATCATAATAGGTCGTGAAAGTGGTATGTGGATAGTTACGGTGTCACCTTAAATAGCCTCGATACCCGTGTATATCAAGCAAAAAATGATCTGAAATGCCTCACGTGTCACGTTTGCCGGATTAACAAGTTATTCCTATAGTTCAGGAATCTGAGAAGAAAAAAGGCTAGTAAGGAAACTTTTTGAGAACAATAGCGGCTTTACTGCTATGTCTAGGTCGATATTACCGGGAAACTAACCTGAAAGTTCGTCATAGTGTCCGTCCGATCTCACTCGATTCAAGAACGCCGGTCGGGACGTGTCCGCCATAGACCGCGTTTGATGAGTTTACTTAGTTCCGATCACGTGATGATTGAAACTGAAGATAGACTGATGTTCGGGTTAGTGGTCGACCGGGAAAGTAGACGTGATAATGGTGTGATGCTAATAGTAATCTAGCAAAAAAGTTGCTACGTGCTGGTACCTGGTGGGTATAACTGTTTACGTCTATACATGGGCTGAGGTTTATGCCCAAAAAAGAAGGAATAAGCCCTATACCTCTCAAACTGAGACTTCCTCTTCAGATAGCGATACCACCCAAAGACCGCGGAAAACTCAACCTATTACTAAACTCCCGGACACCACACAACTACAACAACCAACTACCAGTATCCAAACTGAACCGAATCCTTTTTTAGAACAAGGACAATCACAAAAAGGAGACCCCTGAGAGGACAAAACAAAAGAAAAAGAGAAAGAGACACCTTCCACGAGAAGCATGACGGGCACCATCAAAGACAAGAAAGGGAAGAAGATTTAGATTTGGAACAACTGGTCATTAACATCAGTGACTACCACCTTACCCCTTATGAAACTCAACTTCTACAAAAGGGCACATCATTTGTACCAACCACAACTACCGACAACCTAGAATTGGAAGTAAGCTTCTTTAAATTCATGCGTAAGCTTCGACTTCGACACTTTTTTGACAACGTATTACCTCAACAAAAAAAAGATGAACCTGATCAACTACTGGGCCTAAGACCAACCAGCACTTTTCAATCACCGGTCAGCCACAAAGCACTTGACCTATTCGAAAACAGGGTGAAACAAGACCTGCATGGCATTAAACATGTCAACAAAAGAGGTAAAAACATCACACAAAAGGATCTGGACAATCTTAGGAAATTATCATCCAACAGTGAAATCATCTGCACAAAAGCTGACAAGGGAGGAGCTCTAGTTATTATGAACAGAAATATGTATGAATTGAAAGTGATGGAACACATCTCTGACACCACAACCTATATGGAGTTAGAAAATAATCCGACACAAGAATTTATGAAGAACTTTCAAAATATTCTCGAGAAAGCACATGAAGCCGGCACCATTAACGATAGAACTAAGAACTTCCTCACAAAACCTTATCCGAGGAGTCCGACGTTAAGAATGGTACCAAAAATACACAAAAATATCATGGATCCCCCACTAAGACCCATAGTCTCCACATGTGGAAGTTTACATGAACCGATAGGCCAACTTCTGGACAAATATCTCCAACCTATGGTACAAAAGATGAGAACATACATAAAGGACACTACCCACTTCATTTCCACACTACAAGAGTTAACATTTGATGCAGAAGACAAATTGGTACTTTGCACTGCCGACGTGCGTTCACTGTACACTACTATACCCCATTCTTTGGGAATCGAAGCGATCGAACTGGCACTATTAAACACTGATTTAGATGTACCTTTCCAAACATTTTTGATGGAGCTTATGCTTTTCACACTATACCAAAGTTACTTTGTGTATCAAGACAAATGGTATCAACAACTAGTCGGAATGGCCATGGGCAACTCAGCGGCACCTGTATACGCTAATATATTTATGCAACACTACGAGGAGACTCACATCTTTGCCAACAAGAGATGGACTGACAATCTTAAACTCATGATACGTTATATTGATGATCTATTTATCATTTGGAAGAACACTAAGGAAGAACCACAAACAGTTCTCACTGAATTCAATCAAATCGATGAACGTATCTAATTGACCTGGGAAATATCAGATGAAACAGTAAACTTTTTAGATGTTAATATTTCCATCAATGACAACGGTCTTGAGACTGATCTCTTTACAAAACCTACAGACAGAAACAATATGCTCCATTTTTCAAGTTTTCATGAACCTAACCTTAAAAAGCATCTCCCATTTTCACAGATGGCACGTGTCAAAAGAATAACATCGGACCCCAACAAATTGGGAGAAAGAATCGAAGACATATCAACCAAATTTCACAAGAGAGGATACCCTAAAGATATCATAGAGGAATCCAAACACAGGATTTCAAACATTGACCGAAAAAAACTGCTACAACCCAGTCAAAAACAACAACAGACCCGGATAGTGGTAGTCTCAAAATACTCCACCTCCACTGCCAAATTTAAAAAGATCATACTCCAACACTGGCCATTGTTAAATCTTGAACCAGATTTCAACCAGATCTTTTCCGAGCTCCCATTATTCGCTTTTACTAGAGGACGCAACTTAGGAGAACTTCTTCAATACAAACCGGCCACAACAACCATATTCACTGGCACCAAAGCTTGCATAAACTGTGGAAACTGCAACAGCATAATCAAGGGCAACAAAATTAACCACCCCATGAAAGGACACGAACTGAAACTGAGGGTCAATGCTACATGTGACTCCAGTAATGTCATATATGCCCTTAAATGCCCATGCGGCAAACTATACATTGGAAAAGTGGAGCGCAAAATCAAAATTAGACTCACCGAACCTAAATCAAACATACATCTTAAAAACATGAAATCCTCAGTGGCAACCCACTTCATTGAAGAACAACATAACATTTCACAAATGAAATTTATCATACTGGAAACCATTCCGAAAATTGAAGGCAGAGACAACACCAAATTTTTACTCCAAAGAGAAAACGCCTGGATACAAAAACTCTCAACCCACAAGCCGTTCGGCTTAAATGATAGAATCGAACTTTCTTGTTACTTTTAAAACTGCTCCAAAGTCGAATTAGTAACTCTTGTGATTTTGTATGTTATTTTTCTTTTGATCTTGCACTTGTAAATTTGTAAATAAGTATCTCCTATGCATCAGTCCTATACTCCATTGCACCATTCATCCACTAGCTCACCCATCTATGACATAGATGACTAACGCCAGCCCGATTGGGTTCGATCGTCCGCACCACCTTATTTTTATTTTTACTTCTTCAATTTTCCACTTCTATTCTTTTTGACAAACAGTTATACCCACCAGGTACCAGCACGTAGCGACTTTTTTGCTAGATTACTATTAGCATCACACCATTATCACGTCTACTTTCCCGGTCGACCACCAACCCGAACATCAGTCTATCTTCAGTTTCAATCATCACGTGATCGGAACTAAGTAAACTCATCAAACGCGGTCTATGGCGGACACGTCCCGACCGGCGTTCTTGAATCGAGTGAGATCGGACAGACACTATGACGAACTTTCAGGTTAGTTTCCCGGTAATATCGACCTAGACATAGCAGTAAAGCCGCTATTGTTCTCAAAACGTTTCCTTACTAGCCTTTTTCTTCTCAGATTCCTGAACTATAGGAATAACTTGTTAATCCGGCAAACGTGACACGTGAGACATTTCAGATAATTTTTTGCTTGATATACACGGGTATCGAGGCTATTTAAGGTGACACCGTAACTATCCACATACCACTTTCACGACCTATTATGATGCGACTCCCACACACCCCTCCACATCCCGGTTCAGACAGGAGTCTTACTGATAGTTTGTTATTATTTTATGTTTACAGTGTCTGTTCCCTGATGAAGGGCACAACTACCGGCCCGAAATGCATTGGATTTGATTGAAGGACTTTGTCACACATTGAAAATGTTGAAAATAACAGACTGATTATCGAACGCTTAATGTGGAAAATGCTTTTGCAATATATTGATTGAATAAGCAATACCAAATACTTGGATGAACACAACAGACAACGAATCCTCAGTTTTGTGTGAGGAATGATGGTGTGCACATAGGGATGGAACTAGTGTCCCACATTTGAAATCTCATTCTCACAGACGTCGCAGGACCGTCGACGTAACCTATGTAGCACCTACAAATTTGAGAAATTCACTAAGACTATCAGAACCAGCTGTGCATCTGCCCTGCCCTACTTCTTTGTAGCAAGCAGATCAGGGCAGACTGTAAGAAGGCAGAGGCCATGGTGACCATTGCCCCTGGTCCAGACAGAGAGGAGGATGAGGCATGTGAAGCATACCAAGTGCTGTATGCTACGTCACTGCCAGAGCTGTAATGTTTCTGAGCTGCTTCATAACCTACCTCAGAGGAATTCAGTTAGGCACAACTTAAAGGTGCTACACTTGTGGAACCTCGAAGGAAACCCAGGAACAGGTATGCACAGGAGTGGTTGAATAAGTTACATTGGCTGTAGGGTGGGAATGGTTTATCGTGGGTCTGTTAATCCTGAGCTAGGAGTAAGCAGGAGGCTACAAGTACCCATAGCACAGAGGAACTTCTTGATGTTCATGGCAAATAAGGAGGGTTTACGATAGTGAACTTTGATTTACTGGTCAGGAATTCGCCGGGACAGAGAGGTTATGCAGGATCTGTCATCTGTGCCAAATGAAAGGTAAGGGAACATCACTGATCCGCGTGCTCCCCTTCTCTGGTTGCATGATTGGAACGTACCAGAGCACCTCAGGAGAATGTGGGATCTTCTCTTGCCATGTTTCTTACTTGCCAACAGGGAAATTCTAAAGAAGGGAGTTGGGTTCAATTCCTTCCGTCACATGTTTGGGCACCCAATTTATGCCCCACTCACCTTAGTCAGAGAAGGTTAGGAATGAACTTCCAAGCCACCCTAGAAGGACGTTGTGGACTATTTTACTGGACTCCGGTAGATGATGGCATTGATCATGGGTAAGGTGAAGAAATATTCAGGTAAGCCGAGAGCTGATGAAGGGACTATATTACCATACAGTAATGCTGACTGGGTACTAGACAAGACCGGAAGTGTTGGTGAGGAAGCTCCTTTATAAACAAGATTGGAGGTTAAGCGGTGCAAGCCATGTAAGGTGGTGTAGAAGATTTCTGAAGTAAATTACTTGGTACCCACAGGAAGCAAGAAGGTTGCTCTATGTGAACCAGCTGGTTATACCCCTAAAAGGACTACTGTAAACATATACTTACAATGGCAGAGGAAGTTCAGGAGAACAGTGAGCCACTTCCCTTCCTACTGTAGAGTGATGAGAAAGAAGTCTCTATAGAAAGATTACAGTTTGCACGCAACTTGACTAATAAGTAGCAAAAGAGGTACTGGGGCAAATGTAAAATCTCTTCTCACTGACCCAAGGCTTGACACTCATCTCTGCACATGACAGAGACACAGGATAGTTTGCTATGAAAGAGCATTGTGCACAGGATGACAGACTGGGTACAGGAGTGCTTCAAGGCACAGGTTGCTCTCAATGAAGTCACCAAGACAGACGCACACTCAATCCCAATGAGCAGAGGAGTTGATTTACCGAACGGGTGCTGCCTGCTTTAATGGAATATTTGGTCTGACCAGTGGCTACTGGAAGATCGCACTGACTCCTCGTCCCAAAAAGAAGGACACAGTAATGATGTTGGAGGATCTGTTTTAGATTAGGGACAGGCTTTTTAGGTTCACAAATGCTTCTGGGCACTTTCCAGGGTCAGGGGATCAATGTTCTATCAGATCTTGAAGAGTTGCTTGTGACCTACTTTGACGATACTGCTGATGGAGCGAGAATTCGCACGTACAGCGAATAACAGTAATAAAATATAACCAACATGTTTGTCTTACTAATTTCCCATTTATTCTGACATCTTGGGTATCCTAATGATGCTTGCCTATGTGTTAATTAACCTTAATACGCTTCCCACTAAAAATGGCCGCTGCTTGGCGGGGTTTTCTTCTGCGCATGCGTTGGTCACAATCACGTGACGTACTCGCAGTTCTGGTGGGAATCTTTGCGCTTGCGCACTCGACTTAAGATGGCCACTGTGTGTTCTCACATGCCGAAGCTTGCACTATCGTTTTCTGCATTGCCGTTCGTGTGCACTAATCTTACTGCTATAGTTAGTATAAAGTAAGGGGAGTCATATAGGGATTCCTGGTATACAGTGTATTCATTTATTTCTGTGTTCTAAATTGTTTTTCTTTACTTTTCATGTATCGTAACCCTTGGGCCTGGGAGGGATTCAGAACCCCATCTTAGTAGTCCCTACTGCGCATGTCATCCTAGCAGAGGGAAGAAAACCTTGTACCAGTGGAACTCAGCCAGCTGGCAGCCACAGTCAAGATGCTCATGAGAAATGACCTGCGACCCAGCAGGACGAAGCTGAACTGTACTGCAATTGACACAATTGTATATAATCTCTGTAGTCTCCATTGTATTTTGTAGAATATGTCATGGGAACCCCAAATTCAATAGGCGGTCCCAAAAGATGCAAATTGGGACTTGTAGAAGTTTATCCTGGTTGGTGTGTTGACCTGTCCTACTTGAGAACCAATCGAAATTGGGGATTCTTACACTTGCAACATTTGGGGGTGGTACATTGACCCGAAAACAGTATATCTAGCCTAGGTTTAGCTAGAGAAATTGTCTGACTTGTCCAAATAGCTGACCTGTCACTGACCCAACGCACTCAATAGGTGACTGATACAGAGAGCTGCGGAGCACTCTGTCCGTAATTTCCACAGACCCAAGTGGGGGTTTTAAGAACCTTAAGTGCTGGCGGAGCACTTTGCTGGAGAATTCGATAACCCAATCGGGGTTCTGACTGAGAGCTGCAGAGAGGGTGTAGCGCAGGCGTTGCTACCGAATTGCGGGTGCTGGTCCTTTCCTTGATGGTCCTGTCCTGATCCTAATCTGGTTTACCTGTCCTGTCCTGGGGTGTCCATTCTGCACCTGCTGGCCTACTGGCGACTGTTCTTCCTTGGGGTTTCTCCTGTCCTTAACTGACCCGTGGCCAGGGTTGGTTTTCACACCGTTCTAGGTAAATATAGTGCTGGGAAATCTATTCTGCATCCTTCACTCTTTTCTTTGCTTTAATAAAGACGTACTCTTGCATATTAATTTTCCATGCTTTCTTTGCACCGACAAATGAAAAAGTCATACCTTATAGTTGTTATAATAGCATGTTCCAATTTTTTCCTATCCTTTAAGTATGTTCCTGCATACAGCTTATGAAATAGATGTTCCTTTTCTTTACCGTACTTTAGGTAAATGAAGTGATTGCTCTGAAATATTAGCGGGTTCCACTTTTACCTTTCCTATAGTCACATGTTACTTTTCGAGTCTCCATAGACTGAGTAAATTCTCGTACTGTGTCACTTTTGAAGGGGCATATTCTAGCATGTTCCTTATTTGTCCCGTCCTTTAGTCACTCCATGACTAGTCTAAACTCCTGAAAATTCTTACTAGCATGTTCCCTGTTCTTACCTTCCTTTAGAATCCTAAATGGTTGGTCTGATTTATTTCTTATATGGATACGTGCTCTTCATAATTTTAGTTATTGACAATTTATTGGCTGTAAACCTTATGCTTAATGAAACTGACGAATTTTAGATAAAGGTTTTTAAAACTTCCTGAGTTTGTGGTTATTATATGAGTGCAAATAGAGTAAATAGTGGTTGTATTTTGTGTTTGCCTTTCTTTTACAGCTAGCTCCCTGATCCATTGTGGTCATTAGGTACCCGTAGCAGTGGAATGGTAAGTCGGGTACATTAGCAAATACAATAGGAAGGAACAGGGTTACTGGTACTAGAGTGTAAGGTTACCCGATCAATAAATATGGTAAATTTAATTATTTTTTTTTATGGGCCAGATACGTATATGGTAAAGTTATAGTCGGGTGACCAGCGCGCTCTATCAGTAATTTTCTGGTAGCAGAGGTATGGTTAGGGACTAGATAAAGATAGGTAGGACTAGTTAGGATAGGAAGGTAGGTTATTTGCTGCTAATTGTGAAAATGTTGCTGCTAATTGTGAAAATGTACAATTGAGGTTTTATTGCTGTGAAAATTATTAAATGTTTTTAATTGTTTTTCTTGCTGCTATATTGATATATGTACTAATACACTCGTTAGTGATTGTTATATGTTTGTTTCGAATCCCCGGGGAAAGAATAGCGGGTGGTGAGGAGAATCCATCGCGCAGTGAGGTCAGTGGCTCGAGGAAAATTGGTGCAGGTTAGGCAGAACTGGAAGCACTAATTAGGGTTTTCTGTATAAATGTATGAATAAATGGTAGCGAAGAGTTCGCTGGCAAAACTTCTATTGTGATATAACCTAGTAAGGGTCACACGGAAGGAGTAGCAGGTTCGTCTAAGCTTGATTGATAGCAAAGGAGTTCACTAGTGAAACCTTTGGCTTAGTATATATATCCCAAAGTGGATGAGTCGAAGGAGTAACAGGTTCACTGATGCTTGTGTGAAGAGTAGGCAGAAGGGATCTACTCGTAGTATTTGAAAAGTAAATAGAAAAGTTTACTTGCAGTGAAACAAATCTTTTCTTTCTAGACACTAGAGTACAGTGGCGAATGTGTTTTCGTTGTAAATTTAACTAAGCACTTGCACTTTAAAAGGTAGAATTCAAAGTGTTTCTTACCTTGTGAAGGAGGGAGTCAGTTGCGGAGCTGCGCTGACGTCACTCAGTGCCGCGCTGGTATTGGTTGAGACAGCGGGTCTGTAGCTGAGGCGGAATTGTAAAGGAGGGGTGAGCACAGGAGCGTGAGAACTCGTAGGCGAGAAACGCCGCGCACCCATTGGTTGAATTATTTTGAAATCGCGCAATTGATTGGTTTGAGAAAAATTGAAAGACGTGTTAACATTGGAAGAAAATAGTAAACAGAAGAACGCATTTGCGCACGATCTAGGGTTGCAAAGTATATGTGGTATCCAGAATTTTTACCTGATCCGAAATACTTAGGGTTCGCTAAAGAACAGATGCTAAAAGGCAGACCTTATAATATGTACGGAAGCAAGAGAAAAATGACTTTAGTAGACAAAGTTAAAAATTATTTCAAGAAAGATAAGCCCATCAAAACTAGAGAAGGAATAGTTATTCCACCACCAAATACTCCCGCATCATTCATGTTATTTGACAAAGGGTATCACACATGTGTATGGTTGGAAAACTGGGTGGAATATACAAAAAATGACGGAATTTTGGCATTTCCATTAGATGGTACTTTTAATAGCCGGATTCTGTTCAATTTGAGAACCCGAATGAATGATTTACATCCCAGACCCAGACTAACGCAATATGAGGCCTTAGAAGAATGGGAAATAGAGGCTTTTGAACGAGATAGACCTAGAATTGACAAGGGAATAAGTAAATGGTACCCGAAAATGCATGGGGAAGCCAAAGAGAAAAAAATGAAGCAGTGGAGACAGAACATGATAACAGAAGGACTATACCCTGTAATTGCTCTAGAAGCGCCAATGGGAGAAAAAGGGACAGAGAAAACAAAACATTTGATGACCAGTGGGGATTCAGATGATGATTATTTGGAGGAATTGTTAATGAAGAATCCACCTCCTTATAATGAAGGACCCAGAGCCTCAAGTGTAGGGGATGCTTGCCTAAGACCTCCTTACCAGGAGGGATCAAGATCAGTAAGTGCAAGAGACGGCTGTCTAATACCTCCTTATCAGGGGGAGCCGAGACCTTTAAGCACAGGGAATCCATTCCTGAAACCTAACTATGGTGAGGGACCAAGTATGACGCATCCAACTGCCCCGACTTATGCCCCAACCCTGACTCCGCAAATAGTGCATGAAACAAGCCTGGAAAGAGTACTGCAGGAGAGAGAGCGAGAGGCTATAGTTAAACAGAGAACAGAATTAATTCAGAAAATTTCCCAACTAAATACAAGTCCTGAAGCCTTGACAATCCCAGTAACTATTGGACCAGTTGTTCCTTTGTACGGGGATAAGCAGAATAACCCAAACCCTCCGATTATTACCCCAGCTGTAGTGCAGCCGAGAAAAGAGCCCCTAATTGTAGATGACCAGGCAAGTGAATGCGAATCTGTGATTTCCTTGATGGATTTACGAATAAAGGAACCAGAAAGGGGTTCACGGAGGAAGAACACTCCTTTCAATTCAGGAGAAGTGCAGATTGAGTCAGCTTCTGGTACTAGAAGTGCCACCGTAGTGACTCCTGAAGAAATCGAGAGATGGAGTCAAGAACTAGAGAAACAAAATCCTCAGTCAAAACCATTAGACATTTACAAACTAAGAATAGAATTGGAAGAACTGATGGCTGGAAATGTGGGGTTAGACAGATTGAATACTTTTACTGAGGAAGAATTGCTGTTTATCTGCAAGAGTATCACCCGTAATACCAGAGTGTTCCACGAGAAATTAATGGACACTGCGGCTAGCATGGGAATAGATATTGGTAAATCTAAAGTGTTGCAAAAACCCTACAGAGCAGAGTTTTCAGACAAAGATTTGGAAAACATGAATGTGTCGGGGGGGAAAAAGGTACAGATCAGAGAATTGTTGAACCTGTTGCAAAAATGGGGAGAATTAGAAAAGTGAGGAATTCCCGAGGGACCCTAACACAGGGGCTCCTTCACCCAAGGTAATGAAAAAGTACAACCAGGTAATGTTGCATCTCAAGGGAAAAGTGCCTGCAAAGAAAACTGATTGGACCCGAATAGATAGAACTACCCAGAATAGAGATGAAACTGTGCATTCCTATTATGAACGACTGTTACAGGTGTTCAAAACGTACAGTGGTCTAGACAACATCGAGATGAAGGACATGACCCACTTTATTTATAGATTTGTGCTAGGGTTGAGACCTGATATTTCACAATGGATCAAAGACAATGAAATCTGTTGGCAGTCTAAACCAATTGATGAGGTCCTGAAGTATGCCAAATATTGTGAGGATGAGATGGCAGACAAACGAAAGGCATTGAAGGAAAAGGTCATGTGGGCACAGGTAAAATTGGCAGAACAACAAGAACAACAGTTGAGTAAATTAACCAGTAATCAGAATCAAGGCCCCGGGGGTGGGGGAAAGCCCAGAGTGAAAATGAGCAGAGAAGAGGCCAAAAAGAAGTTCCCCTGTCACCGGTGCGGACAGATAGGGCACTGGAGAGACGAGTGTCCACATGTACAGAATGGTAACGTCCAAATTAATGATTTAAATCCACAGACGCAGAATGAGAAACCAAGAAAGACCCAGCAACAGGTAAAACAGAATCAGTTGCCTCGTGCACCTAGACAGAATTTTAGGAGCAAAGCACAGCAGGGTGAAGACACCGAAATGTGGGAAGTAAGGGAAAATAAGAATGCAGCAACCTCACAATTTCTGTTAAATGACACGTTCCTCTGTGATGACACCTACTGACGGTGCCTGAGGGGAGGGGCGGGGGGGACGAGGAGTGCGTGCTTGGCGCCTCCTTGCCGGTAGACCAGTCAGGGCCATACATTGAAGGAAAGACTGAAGGAAATGACGTCACCTTCCTGTTGGACACTGGTGCTACCCGTTCTACTGTGAGAACAGCAGACGTTCCAAACCTACCCCTCTCGGGAGAAGCGATCCAAGTAGTGGGCGTTTCTAATCAGTTAATTAGTACCCCAGTTACAAAACCCGTGGAGATTAAAATTGGAAATTTTAAAGAGATGCATAGATTTGTTGTCTGTGACTCCAGTCCTGTAAACCTATTGGGACGAGATTTGCTGAGCAAAATGAACTGTACTATCTTTTGCACACCAAATGGCGTCGAAATTCAAACCCCTGACGACGATGGAATTTACAAATTAATGTTAGCAAGACCCGACTCTGAAATTAAAAGACTGACAATGCAAGACTTGCCTGAAGACGGTGCCTGAGGGGGGGGGGCGAGGAGTGCGTACTTGGCGCCTCCTTGCCGGTAGACCAGTCAGGGCCATACATTGAAGGAAAGGTTGAAGGAAATGACGTCACCTTCCTGTTGGACACTGGTGCTACCCGTTCTGATGTGAGAACAGCAGACGTTCCAAACCTACCCCTCTCGGGAGAAGCGATCCGAGTAGTGGGCGTTTCTAATCAGTAAATTAGTACCCTAGTTACAAAACCCATGGAGAGTAAAATTGGAAATTTTAAAGAGATGCATAGATTTGTTGTCTGTGACTCCAGTCCTGTAAACCAATTGGGACGAGATTTGCTGTGCAAAATGAACTGTACTATCTTTTGCACACCAAATGGCGTCGAAATTCAAACCCCTGACGAAGATGGAATTTACAAATTAATGTTAGCAAGACCCGACTCTGAAATTAAAAGACTGACAATGCAAGACTTGCCTGAAGAGCTCCAAGGAACAGTGAACCCAGAAGTATGGGATTTTACTGGAAAAGATGTAGAATTAATGGAAAATGTTGACCCAATTAAAATAGCCATAAAGGAAAATGCAGCATACCCAAATATTAAACAGTACAAAATGAGTGCAGAAGTAAAAGCAGGAGTTGCCATAGAAATAAAAAGATTGTTAGAAGCAAACATCATACAAGAAGTAATGAGCAGCCCATGTAATTCGCCAATAATTGGAATCAAGAAACCTAGTGGAAAGTACAGGGTAGTACAGGACCTGCGCAAAGTTAACAAAATTGTGGTCCCTTGTTGTCCTGTCGTGCCAAACCCTGCAGTGATTCTATACCAAATTCCATGGAATGCTGGATGGTTTACCGTCATTGACTTATGTCATGCATTCTTTTCAATCCCACTGCATCCAGACAGCAAATTTCTTTTCTCATTTCAATTCGACAGTCACGTGTACGTCTGGAATCGCGTCCCTCAGGGGTATACAGAAAGCCCCTCAATCTTTAATCAGATTCTGAAAAAGTGCCTTGAGACCCTAATTTTGCCCGGAAAGTCAGTTTTGGTACAATACATAGACGACCTCTTGGTGGCATCTAAAAGTCGAAGAGACTGTGTAACTGACACAATTGCCTTGCTGAACCATTTAGGTGAAGGGGGGCATAAAGTATCACCCGAAAAATTGCAATTCTGTACCACATCAGTGAAATATCTGGGGCATCAGATAGAGAGAGGTATCAGGAAAGTCACCTCAGAAAGAATCAGGATAATTCAAACATGGAATTACCAAATACCCAGAAAGAAATCAGAATGTTCCTCGGAGTTGTAGGGTACTGCAGGCAGTGGATTGTGGGATTTGCAGTCCCAGCAAAACCGTTAATAAAAATGACAAAGAAAGGAGCAAGTGATCCTGTAGATTGGAATGACGAAAGCATAACAGCTTTCACAAAATTACGAGACTGTCTCTGTACTGCTCCTGCCTTAGGAATGCCCGATTACTCAAAAGATTTTGCACTGTTCTGTGACACACGAGATAATTGTGCACTCTCAGTCCTGACCCAAATTCATGGTTTGACTCGACGTCCAGTGGCATACTTTTCTTCCACATTGGACCCAGTGGCAGCTGGATTACCTGGATGTCTGAAAGCTGTAGCTGCAACCTGCATGAGTCTTGAACAGACTGAGTCCATTGTGATGGGAAATCCAGTAACTGTGTATGTTCCCCATTCTGTTGTAATCTTACTGACAAGGACGAAAACCCAGTACCTCACACCTAGTCGGCTGACTAAGTACGAGAGGATCCTTGTAGGTGCAGGAAATGTAACCATCGAACAATGTAACATTTTGAATCCAGCTACCTTACTGCCCAGCTCATTTGCAGAGGAAGTGAGGGAGGAATTTGCACATAATTGCATTGATTTGACTGAGTTCAGTACCAAACCACGCCCAGACATCAAAGAGAGCCCTCTGTACAGTGAAGATTATGAGCTGTTTGTAGACGGCTCATGCATGAGACATGAGGACGGTGGCCTGAGCGCTGCCTACTCAGTGTGCACTCTAGAGCGTCCAGTGGAAGCATCTTATTTGTATGGAGTCAAGTCTGCACAAATAGCCGAATTAATTGCATTGACAAAAGCTTGTAAACTTGGGAGAAATTTGAGAATAACCATATATACACTGATAGCCAGTATGGTTATGGGGATGTGCATGACTTTGGCCAATTGTGGCTACAGAGGGAGTTCCTGACTTCTTCAGGCACCCCTATCCGAAATGGAAAATACGTGCAGGATTTACTGGAAGCAATCCAGTTACGAAAAGAATTGGCTGTGGTCAAGTGTGCTGCTCACAAATCAATGACAATGACGATGTGACAGCAGGTAATTGTTATGCTGACCAGTTAGTCAAACATTGTGCAAAATACAAAATGGCAATCAACATAAAGGTTGGGGGAAACGGAAGCAGCTGACCACTTTTGATGCTAGAGGGAGTGAATACATGGGAGGAAGTGAGAGACTTACAGGAAGCAGCAGACCCACAGGAGAGGCAAAGATGGAGAAACTTGGGTTGTCGTAGGAGGCATGAAGATGGTGTCATTGTGTACCTTGATGATATGCCTGTGTTGCCAGACTGTATGCTTGCTCCTATGGCTAGGCTGATCCATGGAGACACCCATGTAGGCAGAGATGCGATGATTCGCATGTTCTGCCAAACATGGTTCAATTCGAGATTCAGAAGCGTAGCGGAAGCACTCTGCCAGAGGTATTTGACCTGCCAACAATTTAACCCTGGAAAGAAAACCATAGTATTACCAGGAAAAATTGGAAAGGCAGAAGGCCCTTTTATTAGATTACAACTTGACTTCATTCAGTTGCCCCCTTGTCGAGGAATGAAATACCTACTTGTCATTGTCTGCCTGTTTTCAAAATGGGTGGAAGCTTTCCCTGCACGAAGAAATGACAGTATCACAGTGGCAAAATTGTTACTTAGGGAACTAATACCTCGTTACGGTTTCCCAGTCTTAATTGAATCGGACAGAGGAAGTCATTTCCAAAAATGAAATAATAAAACAGATCTGTGAAGCATTCAAAATCACGCAACATCTGAACTGTGCATATCGTCCAGAGGCTTCTGGAGTGGTAGAACAGATAAATGGCACAATCAAATCAAGATTGGGAAAGATGTGTGAATACACTCAACTGGAATGGCCAGATGCTCTGCCTCTAGTGCTGATGGGACTCAGAAGTATTCCAGATCGGAAAACAGGCTTGAGTCCCCATGAAATCCTGATGGGAAGAGCAATGCGGCAAGCATGGGTGCCAGGATACAAATTAATAAGCATATCTGATGATTTGATACTGGAATACTGTAAAGAACTGGCTGACCAAGAGCGTTCTATCTCTCGCCAGGTTGGGGGAGAAGACGTCGCCAGGCCAACAACTCCAGCACATAACCCGAATCCAGGTGACTGGGTCGCCATAAAGAAGCACACTCGGAAAAGTTGGCCTGAACCCAGGTGGGGAAAGCCACGACAGGTGATCCTGGTAACCACCACAGCTGTAAAGTGTGCAGGAGTACCTCGCTGGATCCATGCCAGCCACACGAAGAAAGTGACTGAACCAGACCTAACTGAAGCTGAAGGTTGTGCAGCTGAAGGATCCCAAGACATCGGTCCTGAAGTAGCTGAAGAACAACCGAGCTACAGTCAAGAAGATTGGATTCCATTTATTGATCTGACAATCGACCCTATACGAACTAGGAGTCAAGCTCAACTAGATAGACAGTGGGATAATAGTGAGGACGAGGCAGGGGAAGAAGAAGCTACTCAGATCATCGAAATCCATGTAAAATCTGATTCTGAGGAGGACCAGGTAGGGAGAGAGCAGGTAATTGACACTCCTCCAAAAACACCTGCACCAGAAAAGGGACAGACAGAAATTAGGGCGGAAGTTCATGCGGAAGAAAATCAAGAGTTCGAAGAGCTTGAACAGGAAAAGGTAGGGTTAGACAATTGTGTTTAGGAAGAAGAGACCGAAACAGATCAAAGCCAAGCTCAGCAAACACCTGAACAAGGCCAGTTTAGGGACCAGGCAGAAGAAACAGATGAAAGACCTTGACTAGTCAGTTAGGGAACAATACAGGAGATGAACTTGATCCAAATGTGCCACAACTGAACGAAAACAAAAGAGTGTTTGGAAAAGGCCAAGACACAGTGCCAGTTAAAAGACTCAGAAAAGGTGACTCAGTACCTCGATTTGTGAAAAGGCTGAGATTGCGTTTGAAGACAATAAACGAAGAACCTAACCAAATAAATGAGGTTTCGAGTCAAACTGACCCAGTGGTGACAAAGCAAAGGAGAAGAAGTGCTCGCATTAAAAAGCTGAATAACAAGTATTCGAGCCCTGAATGGACTTACTATGTACTGGAAGAATTTGAGAATCTGGAAATAAGTGACGCAAGTACTGAAAGTGACGGAGAATTGATTGCTGAACAGAGCGAAGACGAAGCAGAACCACCCTGAAAAAGTTACTCAAGTAAGCAAATTGTGCAGATTTACAAAGAGGGGTTGAAGCTTCTTTTGAGCCGAAATGTCTGATTCTTCTGAGAATGGGAGACCGAGACGAGGTTGTTGTAAAACATGCTGCCAAGTATGTTTATGTAGTGTAGCAATAGTACTGATCCTCTGGATAGGACTAACAATAACCCTTCCTTCTATGATGAGCAAAAACCCAAGTTTGTACCCAAATAATAATTTACCTGACGACACTGTAGAATCACATACTCGAAAGACACCACGAAGAGTAGACTCATTGGACAAACCACTTAGCCGGAAACGGAGACAATTAAACTTAGAAGCACCAGATGAGGAAGGATTACACTTTAACAAAATTAAGAACAAAACTCATTTAAATGTTTTCGCAAACCTGTTATTGCATTATGTAGAAACTATGGAAATAGACAACTGTTATGTCTGCATGAAGCTACCTACTTCTGTAGCTGAAGGTGTGACTTATCACCTGCCCTTAACCTATGGAATTTCCTGTAGTATACTAACTAGCTTATTTTATAAAAGAGGACCTTTACAGTATTACTACTCAAACTCTGACGTAACGTTTTCTGAACTTCCTGTTCGAAGAAACCTGAACCCTGTACATACGACTAGAGATGTAGCTAAGTACATGAGTGATTATTTTCTAACTGTAGGAAAAATTAATATAGATGATGCACATAAAAATAACCTGATCTGTTCTTTACATGAAAAGGAAAAGGAATTTATGGACATGGTAGAGAAGAGAAGAGAGAGTTTCCAAAAGAAAGCCAAAGACAATAACCATAAAGTTCCTAAATAAGCAGAGAGTATAGGGAGCACCCCAAATGGTGGAGCTAATGCTGCGATGCTTCTGGATTTCGAAAAGAAGGGGAGACCTGTCTTAAAAGGGAAATGACTAGTTATTATAACAATATTTTCATCGGTTCCAGTGACTGCGATCATAATTACAAGGTAATTGGAGGTTGGGGTTTTAAAGATGGGACAGAGCCTGTGTTTCCTGGAATTTACTTTATTTGTGGGAACAAGGCTTACTTCAAATTGCACGACCATTGGTACGGGAGTTGTTATTTTGGTATTGTCTTCCCAAAGATATACCATGTGGGGAAAATCACTGGAAGCAATGAAGAAACTAACCAATTAGTACGCAATAAAAGAGAAAGTGCTGGTGAAATTGCATGAGATATTTTTAGCGCAATAATACCTGCAGTGGGAGTGGTTCTGAACACACACAAAATTTGCAAATTGTCAACAGTAGTAGATCGGTTATCTACTGACACTGCTGGAGGTTTCCTGATGGTAAATACCGAAATGGTTGCGGTCAGATCAATGGTTTTACAGAACAGACTTGCGCATGATACCCTATTGGCAAAAGAGGGCGGAGTCTGCAGAATGTTGAAAGCGCAACATTGTTGCACTTACATACCTGATAAAGGTGTGGAAATCCAAAGGTATGTAAGGAACATTATCTAATTTGGCAAAGGAACTCAAACCACTGGAGGTTGACAGTGCCTGGAAGAGACTTACTGATGGTCTTTCCGCCGTAGGTCATTGGTTTGCTAATTTAGGTAAAAGTTTCCTGATTAAAGTACTAATGCCAATTGCAGGAATAGGTTTAGTAGTATTCGTCATATTCATCTGTTGTAAATGTCGAAAGCACCAGAAAAAGTATACAGTGAACCAGAGAGGGGTAAAGGGAAATGTGGATGAACTTGAATTAGAAGAGATGAACAATCAGATTTATAAAAGGGTGAAGAATTCTCACCCTAATAAAGAGACAAAAGAGAAATTGAACCGAATGTTTGAAGAAATTGAATTGGGCAAACTGTGAAAAGTTGGCATCTGGTTCTACTGATTTGTGATGATATAAAATATCATCAAAGAGGGGATTGATGGAGCAAGAATTTGCACGTACAGCGTCTTGCTTGTATTCAAGAACCTCGAATAACAGTAATAAAATATAACCAACATGTTTGTCTTACTAATTTCCCATTTATTCTGACATCTTGGGTATCCTAATGATGCTTGCCTATGTGTTTATTAACCTTAATACGCTTGCCACTAAAAATGGCCGCTGCTTGGCGGGGTTTTCTTCTGCGCATGCGTTGGTCACAATCACGTGACGTGACGTACTCGCAGTTCTGGTGGGAATCTTTGCGCTTGCGCACTCGACTTAAGATGGCCACTGTGTGTTCTCACATGCCGAAGCTTGCACTATCGTTTTCTGCATTGCTGTTCGTGTGCACTAATCTTAATGCTATAGTTAGTATAAAGTAAGGGGAGTCATATAGGGATTCCTGGTATACAGTGTATTCATTTATTTCTGTGTTCTAAATTGTTTTTCTTTACTTTTCATGTATCGTAACCCTTGGGCCTGGGAGGGATTCAGAACCCCATCTTAGAAGTCCCTACTGCGCATGTCATCCTAGCAGAGGGAAGAAAACCTTGTACCAGTGGAACTCAGCCAGCTGGCAGCCACAGTCAAGATGCTCATGAGAAATGACCTGCGACCCAGCAGGACGAAGCTGAACTGTACTGCAATTGACACAATTGTATATAATCTCTGTAGTCTCCATTGTATTTTGTAGAATATGTCATGGGAACCCCAAATTCAATAGGCACTCCCAAAAGATGCAAATTGGGACTTGTAGAAGTTTATCCTGGTTGGTGTGTTGACCTGTCCTACTTGAGGACCAATTGAAATTGGGGATTCTTACACTTGCAACATTTGGGGGGTGGTACATTGACCCGAAAACAGTATATCTAGCCTAGGTTTAGCTAGAGAAATTGTCCGACTTGTCCAAATAGCTGACCTGTCACTGACCCAACGCACTCAATAGGTGACTGATACAGAGAGCTGCGGAGCACTCTGTCCGTAATTTCCACAGACCCAAGCGGAGGTTTTAAGAACCTTAAGTGCTGGCGGAGCACTTTGCTGGAGAATTCGATAACCCATTCGGGGTTCTGACTGATAGCTGCAGAGAGGGTGTAGCGCAGGCGTTGCTACCGAACTGCGGGTGCTGGTCCTTTCCTTGATGGTCCTGTCCTGATCCTAATCTGGTTTACCTGTCCTGTCCTGGGGTGTCCATTCTGCACCTGCTGGCCTACTGGCAACTGTCCTTCCTTGGGGTTTCTCCTGTCCTTAACTGACCCGTGGCCAGGGTTGGTTTTCACACCGTTCTAGGTAAATATAGTGCTGGGAATTCTATTCTGCATCCTTCACTCTTTTCTTTGCTTTATTAAAGACATACTCTTGCATATTGATTTTCCATGCTTTCTTTGCACCGACAAATGAAAAAGTCATACCTTATAGTTGTTATATTAGCATGTTCCAATTTTTTCCTATCCTTTAAGTACGTTCCTGCATAAAGCTTATGAAATAGATGTTCCTTTTCTTTACCGTCCTTTAGCTAAATGAAGTGATTGCTCTGAAATATTAGCGTGTTCCACTTTTACCCTTCCTATAGTCACATGTTACTTTTCGAGTCTCCATAGACTGACTAAATTCTCGTACTGTCACTTTTGAAGGGGTACATTCTAGCATGTTCCTTATTTTTCCCCGTCCTTTAGTCACTCCATTACTAGTCTAAACTCCTGAAAATTCTTACTAGCATGTTCCCTGTTCTTACCTTCCTTTAGAATCCTAAACGGTTGGTCTGATTTATTTCTTATATGGATACGTGCTCTTTATAATTTTAGTAATTGAAAATGTATTGGCTGTAAACCTTATGCTTAATGAAACTGATGAATTTTAGATAAAGGTTTTTAAAACTTCCTGAGTTTGTGGTTATTATAGGAGTGCAAATAGAGTAAATAGTGGTTGTATTTTGTGTTTGCCTTTCTTTTACAGCTAGCTCCTTGATCCATTGTGGTCATTAGGTACCCGTAGCAGTGGAATGGTAAGTCGGGTACATTAGCAAATACAATAGGAAGGAACAGGGTTACTGGTAGTAGAGTGTAAGGTTACCCGATCAATAAATATGGTAAATTGAATTTTTTCTTTTTTTTATGGGCTCGATACGTATATGGTAAAATTATAGTCGGGTGACCTGCGCGCTCTATCACTGCCATCTTTGGCAATTTGTGTGAGGACCAGCTGAGGCACCTATAACAAGGGACAAAACTTACCATCCAGGAAACCAAGTGGGGCAGTCCTCTGTGGGCTATGACATCATGTGGGCAAATGGGATTGTCCGCCTGTTGGATACCAATTTCCAGTCTTCATAGAAGTGGGACACGCCACTACCTAAACCCAGGTGAGAGTCATTCTAGGATATTACATGAACTTTGTTTCCAACTATGGGTCCAGCCCTGATAACCTAAAAGCAGCCTAGGAAAGTGATTTGGACAGAGGAATTTCAGAAGTCACTTAAAGAAAACACAGTGCAATGCTTCTGTGCTGAAGGCACTTGACTACGGTCAACCACTCAGTGTACAGACTGCCGCCTCAGACATGGGTTTTGCAGAAGTCCTAGCTCAACTTGGCAAAAAGGTAGGGAGCATCTGGTGGCATTCATCAGGTGCAGGCTGCTGATTAGGAAACAGACCTGGGATTCCATTGAAAAGGGATGGTTTGAGATAGTGTGAGATTTGAGGAGTTCCCAACTTACTTGCTAGGTAGGAAGTGTGCGGTCCAGAGAGATCACAAAGCACTGAATTGGTTGATGGCAATGAAGAGTGAGAATCGAAGTTGAAGATATCGAATGAATGAAAGAACTAAGCACACATTTGTTTAGAATCCTTAAATATAATGAAACATAAGTTAGGTTTTTAGACACAGCTGTTCATTTAAGTAAACAAATCCTTATGTAGATGGTCCTTGAAGATGAGAAAGTGATGTGACACAGTACTTGCGGAAGGTGGAGAAAAGTGTGCAAGAAATAAAAAGATGCCCAACAACAAAGGAGCTTCAGAGGGATAAATAATAGCCAAGTCGCCCTCCACTCATAAATCACTTGACAACAATGGCCCTGGTTATGCGGAACAAAATCCACTAGTGGTTTTATGATACCCCCAGTCATTCATGTTACAGTGTATAGAGTTGGCCCTGCAACGAAACTATTTCAGCTATAAAAACTAGATGTTTTTACAAGTATCCAGAACATCTATGGGCGCATCTTTTGCTCCTAGTCTGGCTTGCATTTATGTGGGGCAGTTTGTGGAACACTATATTCACCATGCATCAAACCCCTTCCAAAAGAATATTTGCCTCTGGAAGAGGTATATAGATGGTGTGCTGTGCATACGGCCTGGCTCTGAAAGCTGTCTTCTTGAGTTTCTGAACTGGCATAATGGCCTGTATGTGTGTCCTAAGTTCACCTGGACTATGAGTACCCAACAGGCAGTCTATCTTGATTTAGACATCTCAGCAGTTGATAATAAATCATGCACCACTGTTCATCAGAAATCCACAGATAGAAACTTGTTGCTTCATTACCAGTCGTTTCATCCACGAGCCTTGCATGACAACCTTCCTGTGGGCCAGTTTTTACGAAACCGTAGGAATTGTTCAACCATAAGTGCCTATATGCAGCAGTCTGAAAGAAAACAAGTTACTTACCTGTAACTTTAGTTCTCCAGTATTGGAATCTTTCATAGATTCACATGCCTGAATCATTCCCCGTCGTCGAGACGGGAGTCTCCGGTATATAAAAAAGCAGTGCTTAGTAGTAAACTGAAAAGAGGCCTAGGCCCATTTCCCTTTTGCAACCCATAGCCTTTGTTATGTAAAAAAGGCCCAAACTTTTCCCTGAACCAATCAGAGCTCCTCACCCTCTAGAACACTCCTGAGAGAACCTTCTGCTCCTCAGATTTTTCGCGCACTTGTGCATATAACACACTTCTTGTGCTAAATCCGAGGTGAGCCTCTGAGGGGAGGAGAGTGGGTGCATGTGAATCTATGAAAGATTCCAATACTGGAGAACTAAAGTTACAGGTAAGTAACTTGTTTTCTTACTCCAGTATTGGAACTTTCATAGATTCACATGCCTGAATCAGAATAGCGAGCAGTGAAAACACAAAGCACATTTTCCTAATACATTACATAATCATGCAATACCATTAGAAAATGAAACAATCTCATAAACATATATACATACTTATAAAAAATGTGACTTGGTAAACAAAAGAAATTCTGGATGGAGGGATGCAAGAAAGGCTCACCGTTACTGGATGATATTCCGCAGTACCGCCTCTCCCACAGCCGCATCCGATTCTGCGGCTGACCTCCAAGCAGTAGTGCCTGGTGAAGGTGTGCGTAGATGCCCAGGTTGCTGCTCTGCAGATATCCTGGATTGGCACTCCTGCAAACAATGCAGTGGATGTGGCCACTGCCCTCGTGGAATGGGCACGGACTCGTGCATTCAAAGGCTTTCCAGCAGCTTGATGACAGTAGACAATTGCACTGGAAATCCATCTGGCAATTCCCCTCTTTGACAGCGGGAAGCCTTTCCTGGGTGTGCCGAAGGCGACAAATAACTGGGAAGACTTGTGAAACGCCTTAGTTTCTTTCAAGTAAAATTTCATACATCTCTGAACATCCAGCGAGTGTAATACTCTTTCTGCCGCTGTTGATGGATGAGGAAAGAAACGCTTCAGCACCAATGGTTCGTTCAAATGAAAATCAGTTGGCACCTTCGGAATGAACTTCGGGTTTGTCCTGAGAATCATTTTATCCTCTTGAAATTGCAAGAAAGGCTGGTCTAGCTCCCATTCGTGGCAGGACGATTTCAGCCTGCTGAGAGTATCCACCTTGATGTTTTGATCCCCCGGGAGGTGTTCTGCTGTCAATGATATTTCCTGCGGAATCGCCCATTCCCATATCTCCTGGGCTTCCTGAGACAGGGAGAGAGATCTTGTTCCCCCTTGCTTGTTTACATAATGCATCGCCGTGGTGTTGTCTGTTCTTATCAACACCGGCGCACCTTTTATCCTTGGCAGAAAAGCCAGTAATGCCAAGCGGATCGCTCTGAGCTCCAGCAAATTTATATGTAATTGCTGCTCCTTTGCCTTCCAACGGCCGCTGACCTGAAGGTCCTGAAGGATAGCTCCCCATCCTTCTAACGACGCGTCCGTCGTTACCACTAGCGGAGCTGCTCTTGTTAGAAAAGTCAGTCCTTGAGACACATTTGCCCTTTGCGTCCACCACTTTGCCGCCTGCAGCATGACTGGTGTCACTTTTATTGTGTCGTCGAAGGATCCCTCCGCCTGACGCCATTGGAGATCGATCTGTTCCTGCCATGGTCTCATCCTTAGCCTGCAGCAAGGTACCAGTGGAATACAAGAGGACATTGTGCCCAGTAAGGATTTGTACCTGCGGACTGAAAGAGACTTTCTTTTTCCCAAGTCTTGGAAGAGGGACATAATCCTCAGTTGTCTTTCCTCGGAGGGAAACGCTTTGTTGCATTCTGTGTCCAATATTGCCCCCAGGAATGTGATCACTCTTGCTGGGTGGAGGTTTGACTTTCCCTCGTTTAGAGTCAAACCTAAATTGGCGAATAAGTCAATGCAAGCTTGCGTTGACGCTCTGGCCTGAGTCTTTGATGGTGCTTTGACTAGCCAGTCGTCGAGGTACGGAAATATTTTATGTCTTTGTTTCCTCAACACAGCCGCCACTGGAGCCAGGCATTTCGTGAAAACTCTTGGCGCTGACTTCAAGCCGAATGGCAGTACCATGAACTGGCAATGTCTTCCGGCTACCCAGAACCGAAGGTACTGCCTGTGTGCAGGATGTATCGGCACGTGGAAATACGCGTCCTGTAGGTCCAATGTGGTCATATGATCTCCTGGGTTTAATAACGGAAGGATGTCTTGCAAGGATACCATCCTGAAAGATTGTTTCTTGAGATAGGTGTTCAAGGATCTGAGATCCAGAATGGGGCGCCACTGGAGCTTGTTTTTCTTGATAAGAAAAAACCGGGAGTAAAACCCCTTGTTTTCCTGGGATTTCGGTACCGGTTCTATTGCTCCCTTCCGGAGCATTTCCGAATCTCCTGCCGGAGTTGATGCAGATGGTTGGCTCTCTGATGCATCGGTGGCATACAAGGAGGAGTCTGAAGGAATTCTAGGGTGTGACCGAATTGAACAATTTTTAGGACCCATTGGTCCGTTGTTATTTTCCGCCAATTTTGAAGATAGTGAGCAATCTTTCCACCCAGGGGAGCATCTGACAGAGCCGGAAGATGGAGGTTGTCATTGCCGACGTGTGTTGTCCTTTCCTCGGCCACCACGTCCTCTTGGGAGTTGATTTTGGGTATCCTCCTGACTGACGCTGGTTATATTGCTGACGGTACGGCTGCGATGAGGACTGATAAGAAGATGAATATCTCCTTTGTTGGTATCCTCCTCTATACGAGGATTGACCTCTACCCCTGGAGCTACGAAAAGGGTTTTTTCTGTACTGCAGTGTTCCCAGAGCCTTTGCCGTATCAGTATCCTTCTTGATACTTTCCAGCGTATCATCTACATGCTTCCCAAATAATTCTTCTCCATTGAAAGGGAGGTCTAATATTTTGTTTTGTACCTCCGGCCTAAATGCTGTTGCTCGCAGCCAACCCTGCCTACGCAGACAGCCGCTCCCCCCAGGGATCTAAAAGCCGTGGTCGCTATATCCATAGCGCAGTCTATGACTTCAGCCGAAGTCCTCTCTCCTTCCATGAGAATTTTCTTCACCTCCTGCTTCTCTGGATCTGGCACCAAGTTAACGTAGGGAGACAGGTCGCACCACATCTGCCTGTCATACCTCCCCAATATTGCAAGGGCATTAGCTGCTCTTACAAGCAGAGCAGACATTAATGAGAAACGCTTCCCTGCGTTATCCAACCTTTTGCCCTCCTTGTCTGGAGGTGTTGCAATCGGAGCAGATGGGTTCCTGGATTTCTGTTGTGCCGCCTGCGTGATAACCGAATCAGGTTTGGGATGACCTAAAAGGCAAGCTGGAGCATCGACTGGTGCTTTATACTTTTTCCCAGTCTGGCCAGAACCGGTGTTACCGTCGCTGGCGTCTCCATAACTTTCAATCCTTCTTTCCAGATATGAGACACTAAGGGTAGAGATCGCACAGTTCTCCGATACAAGTCTTTAAAGTCATATAGAAAACATTCAGCCATCAAACTATGAAATCCACCAATGTCCTCTGGTGGAGAACTCACTGGTCTCTGCGGAGGAGTTGCAGGTGATGGGGCAATATAATCATGCCATTCTGCATTTGTGTCCGCAAACTCACCATCCTCCTGATCTTCATCGGAGGTATCGTGGTGTGTTGTAGGTGGTGGTGACCTAACAGTAGGTTCCGGCACAATCTCTCTCCTACGAATCGGAGTTCCTGGAACCGACCGTGGACGTGGAGTAGCCTCCATGGTCTGTTGAGCGACTGGAGCCGCTGGGTATCTATTCCTGTAATCCTCCAACATTCCCTGGAGATCCTTCAACAAAGAGGATGGTACACTGGTCATCTCCTCTCGTTGCTGTTGTCTATATCCATGTTGTTCCTGGGGTTGTTCTTGATAACCCCCATATTCTTCCTCGGAATCGTATTCCTGGCACTTGACCTGTAGTTGCGAAGGGCTACTGGAAATACCATACTCATCATTTTCCTCCGAATCTTCTTCCTCCAGTTAATGAGACGGTAGCAATGGGGAGACCTTGCTTGGAGATGTAACCTCAGGTGTAATAGGTTTTTTCCAAGGCACCAACCTTTTTTCTGGTGTTTTTTCCCTCGTCGACGAGCACGTCGACGAGATTCCCATCGCCGTCGGCGACCAAGTCATTGTCGTCGACGCTACCGTCGACGTGAAAGTGACCGTCGACGCTGTCCTCGTCAACGTCGTCGTCCTCGTCGACACTGCCATCGTCGACGCTGCCGTAGACACAGTCGTCGACGCCTTCGTCGACGGTGAAACCGTCGACGGTATAGTCGTCGACGGTGAAATCATCAACGCTGTTTTCTCACCAGCCTTATCCTTCTTTCGTCGACGACGGAGGTGTTTTAGTCGTCGTCGATGATCCCTTTTTAGTCGACGGTCCCGTCGACGGAGCTGATTTCTCCTCAGAAGGCGCAGAAGAAGATCGTTTGATGGTAGTCTTGATCTTCTGAGGAGACTGTGGTAGATCTGAGGTGGATTTTGCTCCTTTCACCTCACCAGCAGATCCCTTATTCCCCTGAGATGAGACTGAAGGGGATTTTGAGGGACTGCGCCCTGAAGACCCTGGAGTGGTCTTTTTTGGGGCCTTCTCAGGTCTTTCCCCTGAGGAATGTGTCTGAGGAGATCTACTTCTCTTCTGAGATCTCTTAGACGCCACAGATTCCTCCTCACTCTCACTTGAGAGGATTTCCTTCCTGGCTTTGACCTTCTGGAGCCAGATCAGTAGCCTTCCCTCACGATCTCTCAAGGTCTTATTTGAACAGGTACGACATACCTTACAATCTGCTGCCTTATGGTCTGGATAGAGACAGTAGATGCAGTCCTTGTGAGGGTCATCTGTAAACAGCCTTTTCTTGGAGCAGGTTGAACAAGCTCTAACTAATCCTTTTTTTCTCCTTCTCAGACATAGTTAATATAGAAACCTCAAATTCAAGTCAAAATACTGTATAAGTAAAGAGTTTGAGCAGAGCTCAAAGGAGACTCCCTAGCATAACGTGCGGTAGAAAAATCTGAGGGGCAGAAGGTTCTCTCAGGAGTGTTCTAGAGGGTGAGGAGCTCTGATTGGTTCAGGGAAAAGTTTGGGCCTTTTTTACATAACAAAGGCTATGGGTTGCAAAAGGGAAATGGGCCTAGGCCTCTTTTCAGTTTGCTACACTACTAAGCACTACTTTTTTATATACTGGAGACTCCCGTCTCGACGACGGGGAATGATTCAGGCATGTGAATCTATGAAAGTTCCAATACTGGAGTAAACATAGTTGAAAAGCTGGTACAGAGAGCTTATCCAAGAAAGGTGGTGAATAAAGCACAGAAGAGAGCTCGGAATACACCTCCGGAAGCTTTTCCTGAAAGGAATGTGAAACATACTAGTGATTGCCTGCCAGTGGTCATGCCCTTTGACCCTTTGTCATTGAAAATCCATAAGACTACAAGGAAACATTGGTCACTCCTGTCCACAGCTGAGTTTAAGATGCCACAGCCCAGGTTCGCGTTTAAGCGCACATGTAATTTGAAGGATAAACTTGAGCATACGCAGCCTGTGCAGCGCATCAAAAAAACATCTATTCCACCTGGACACTACCCATGTAGTAGTTGTTCAGTGTGTGAGCTGACAGAAAAGACTAACAGTGTACAGTTGCAGAGTGGAAAGATATGGCACTTGATCAAATTTAGCAACTGCAACACTGTTAACGTGATATACAGCCTCACGTGTCAATGTGGGTTACACTATATAGGTCTCACTACATGCAAGACCAAGATGCGTATTCAAGAGCATCGGAGTAAAATAAAATCAGGAAAATTAACCACACAATTGGTGCAGCACTTCCGGGAACAACACCCTGATTATAGATCATTGAAATGGGTCGTGCTGGAAAAAGTAGGGGGAGAGACATGTAATCTCTCTCTTTTTTTTAAAACATTTTTATTAGAAAGCAAATACAATCGGCATATACATTTCTTACAATCGAGTTGACAGTTGTAAACAGTCTATCTGTAAATATTCCACACAAAGATAATATAGATTTAATTACCTCAGTAGCGTTATAACTCATCATCCGAATCATGATCCAATATCAGGGGTGTACATATGTTCCCCCTGTAGGCATTCCATTTGCCCCATACTCTTCCCCATTTCTTTGGACATCCTCTGTTAATGTATGAAGCCTTCTCCGCTGCAATCCAAATCCCTACACCACTCGAGTAGAGTTAGAGCATGTGCCGTCCCCCATTTCTGTGCTAGATTTCGTTTGGCAATCATCATTCCCGTAATTGCCCACTGACGTTCAGCATGGTTAAGGTCTGTAGGCTCCCATACATTCAAAAGGCAGCATTTAGGATCGAGCGGGACTTGTTTCTCGCTGACTTCTGTAATAGTGTCCATCACTGCTGCCCACTAAGGTGTAAGCAGTGGGCATTCCCACAGAGTGTGAAAGAATGTACCTATTTCACCACATAGGCGTAGACAGTGCAGGTCGAGACATGTAATCTTGATAAGATACTCGCTATAAAAGAAGCCTGCTGGATTTTTTCTGAAAAGGCTGACTTGGATTGAATGATTTTATAAAATTGAATAAGATCAGCAGATAATTGATCTGGTGCGGAGGACTCTTTACATACTCTCTCAAGCATCCTGTGAATGGAGGAGGGATTGCTGCCTTGTTATCGGTGATGCTCTGTGATTAATGGTGAACTTGATGGCCTATAAGTGGAGTCATGGATATGTGTCCCTGTTTTTTGTTCTAGAAGATGATCTTCATAGTTATTGACCTGATGGGCTCTGTTACATAGAAACATAATTGTATATAAAATCAGTATTTTACACATTTCAAGGACAGTCCACAATATGGATATATACTGGCAAATAATTTTGCCAGCATATATCCATGATGATTATACAGGCCCTTAAGTAATGCTTTTGATTAATCATTACATTTTCTTGAGATACGATCTTTACGAGTATTTGCCGCCAGTGTCATCACCTTAGAAACTCTGTGATGCAAAGTTGGCGAAAATAATTTAAAAATGGCGCCCAGTGTTGTACCTTGTTTAATGCTGTTGCGCGGTGACCGGAGGATTAGTCACATGACCTTATCCATCAAAACACACATTTGAAAATGGAGAGCCGGGACCGCGTCTGCATGTTGGGACGAGACGAAGCTCGCCATACGCGCGGACACGGTAAGAGTATGTATGCACTGTTGGTCACTGGACGGGTTTCCCCGCTGTTTGTCTTGCTCTTGGATACAAACGGAGAGAGTTGGGGCACCTAATAGATTTGTAAGATTCGGTCTATAAAAGCATACAGTCTGTAAACGAAGGCTGCAATTGGCATACAACCCCTTGATATGAATGAGGATAGTCAGGATGCTTGATAGATTTTTAGTATTCTGATTTTAGCGTTCATTGTGTGAACGAGGGGTGTAAGGCATACAAACCCTAGTGAGTGGAGAGACTTAGGACGGTTGTCGGATTTCTAATGTTTAGATTGTAAAAGCAGTCAGTGGGCAACACGAGGGTTGTAATTTGCTTTTAAACCCATGTTAAAAATAATGGGGTGATAAGATCACCATATTTTGACCCAATGAGATGGTTAACAAATGAATAGTGGCTATATGTCTTCACAGGTGCATTCTAGGCAACAGAGAGTGATGTAAGGGGATTCATTGTTTACGAAAAATACCCTTTGGCATGGTGGGAAGCTGGTAGGAGGGCCCTTAGCTACCACCTGGTAAATACATTTTGAAATTAATGAAGTCGGGGAGAATTTCTGACCTGACATACCAGTACCTGCTATGTAGGATGTCGGGTCAATTGCTGACCTGACATACCAGTACCTGCTATGGTAGGATGTCCTAACTGGTTGGTGGTTTTAATCGGAACAATTTGTGTTTGTTTGTGTTTCTCAGTCACTCTGTGTACAAAGTCAGACGTCCAGTGAGGTGCATGTTGACCTCGAGCCCTGGCGAATTTGCCGCAACGAAGGATAGGCAATGAAACATGTTGGCCCAGCTTGAATTGGTCTGTAACATGCTGTTTTTTATTTTTGAGTAAGCTCATGATTTTGAATTAAAGGGTTATGTCATATATGTGAGTCTTAAATCAATTTTTAATCAGAGATATACTTTATCTCTTGCAAATCATGGGGTCTTTTTCTTTGTTGATACACGCATCACCATTTTCACCTCTTACCTTTATACTGGGCACACTCTTTATTTTATAGGTGAGAAAGTTACCAATGATGAGAAACGTGGGCACGCTGGTGAAAACCGGCCAGTTGTTCCTTTGGGGTTGCACATGTGAGGGACTTTCTCACCTTCAAACACATTTTTCTGTGTTTTTCTATATACCTTCTTTAGTTAAGGGTATTGTTGTAACGAGTTAACTGACAAATCTCACATTTAAAAATATTTAAGATCGCGGGTATTTAGGACTGGATTAGACTGGTGAATTGACTAGACCAGCGGTTGGATAGAGGTAGATAAACCCCCCCCCAAACACCAGCCCTATGTAAGGAAGTTGAGTTTGTCCCACATAACCTGGTCCATTGTTGTTATAAAGGTATCTTAATGCCACCAAATGTCAAAAACAGTCGGGGAGCACACAGCTTCCTTAGGGTGTAAAAACCTGACTTAACAGGTGCAGTAGAATGCATCCGAGTAGCAGCGAGTAAATACAAAGTATCATCCTACATAGTATCACAAAGACCGAAATTGGAGAACTCTTGAATCTCAATATATTCCGCAATCAGTAGTGGTAAAAAAATAAAAAATCCAATAATGGAATAACCATCTGGCAAATGGTAGAAACGAAAATAGAAAAATACTTCACAATGGTACGGGAATGCTACATCGGAAAAGTGTACTATTCTTTTTCCAATAACCTAAACTTCACATACTGTTGTGCACTATAGTTCAACAAAGACATGTTGCAGATGGTAAAGTAATGAGCAGGAAAAATACTGATTCAACCCCCTGCAAAGCTTTCTGAACAGAGTTGCTCCTGACACTGAAGTGTGAAAGGATGTAGACCGAGATATCATTAGAAATTCTATGAGGATTATTTATTTAGCAGGTGATTACTGATTAGTCTTTCCGAGCACTGCAATTTGGTTTATGGTAGAGTACGGGGTCAGTCAGCAAATTCTGTTGTTAGAAGTAGGGAAGTTTCTAGGCAGAGCCTGCTTTTTTGTCTTACCTTGAGTGCTACTTGAGGAAGGCTTATGACACCTAATAGGCAAAGACGTATTTCTGATATCTGGTGCCAACATCATTACTACCTGTTGACAGTCATCCAGATGAATAAAGACTGTTTCTGTACTTCAGTCAGGAAATTAAATACGGAAAGGAACCACCCCAAATTGGTTTCTTAACTTTAGTCAGTGGCTCAACATCTTTTTTGGAAAATTAGTTAAAAAGGTAAAACTCATACAATCCCGCTTTTTTCCAGTTCCAATGTCTGATGGTAGGCATGTGTAGAAATCAATGAGGTCTGGTAGACAGCGCTTGTAGTTTTAGTTTATTCTTCAAGTTACAGCTTAGTAAGTTCCAATGTAAGTCTTAATATAAGCCCTTAATATAAGCCCCACCAGGAGCAGCCTCCTGGCTGCTCAGCCCATCTACTCCAACAGCACCACCTTCAAGTACAAACATCCATAACATACCAAATGACATCATATAGCTAGAGCATCAGGCAGAGAACCAGGGCCAGGGAGATGCATTACATAAGAAGCAGATTACTACACATCTTCCCCTTTATAATATTTAACAAAATGAAATAGTATACACATATATAAACATAGGAAGAGAAGATAAACATTCCAGAAGTAAACGTAAAAGAACACCATAATAACATGAGCCAAACTCTCCTTATGTAATACTAATAATAATGTAAAAGTAATGCAATAACGAGAAAATAGTAATGTAAGTAATAAAATAGCCTTCCCTATGTAATAATAATAATAACGATGCAATAGTAATAATGTAAGTATTAAACAGTAAGACAGCCTTCTCTATGTAATAATAATGATAATAATAATAATGACATAGTAAATGTAGTAATATAAGTAATAAAGTAGTAATATAGAAGTCATAAACTTAAACAAATGGCAGGACCAGGGAATACCATACGCCCTCTACTCACACACTATAATATACCGTCCACTTACCAGGAACACCCTCTACTGCATACTATTGCAGGACCAGGGAAATTTACATATCCTCTAATGTACATACTATAATGTTCCGTCTGTTTACTATTGCAGGACCACACACGCATTAATACACAGTAGCCTCCCAATAAGAGAACACACCTCCGTGTAAAGGGAGAATCCACCTCCCTATAAACCATCACACACAGTAACCCAAGGGGGAATCCACCTCCCTATAAACCACCACATACAGTAACCCAAGGGGGAATCCACCTCCCTATAAACCACCACACACAGTAACCCAAGGGGGAATCCACCTCCCTATAAACCATCACACACTGTAACCTTCCAAGGGGGAATCCACCTCCCTATAAACCACCACACACAGTAACCTCCCAAGGGGGAATCCACCTCCCTATAAACCACCACACACAGTAACCTTCCAAGGGGGAATCCACCTCCCTATAAACCACCACACACAGTAACCCAAGGGGGAATCCACCTCCCTATAAACCACCACACACAGTAACCCAAGGGGGAATTCACTTCCCTATAACCTACACACTTGCAGTAACCTCCCAAATAGTTGTATAGGGGGAATCCACCTCCCTATGAACCACACATTCGCAGTAACCTCCCAAATAATTGTAAAGGGAGAATCTACCTCCCTATAAACCACACACTTGCAGTAACCTCCCAAATAATTATAAAGGGGGAATTCCACCTCCCTATAATAATCCTGTAAAATGAAAATACACATTGAGTATCAATTTAGAATATGACACGTTGCAAATCAAAAGCAGATGTACATTACATTGGCATATATCACCAAATTCAATGCAGTGTCACTAAGTGACTTAGCCGTCATCACATGCACCACAACAAACGAGTGAGCGACTTAATACTTAACAATCATTTCACACAGTACAGTTCTGGGTTTCCTATTTCCTTTGACCCACACTCTAACTCCTTATAGGAATATTTCATTACTGTGCCAGTTTTGAATCCTCCTTTCTCTGAGAGTGTACCAGTTAATTCCTTTTCTTGGAGCCATTGTGCTCCATAGCCAGAAGATGGCGCTGTTGCACTAGTTCTAGGTTTTTCAAAGAGACATTCTCAGTGATATGTAGTTTTCAATTAGTGTAAATGACAGTACCTGTGATGATCTTCAGGCAGCAATGCTCATGGCAACCCTCACATTAAAATCATATTTATCACCAGTACTTGACTCACATAATTAACTCTAATGGCAATCCAGGTCAGCTACAGAGCACAGAGACACAACAACAAACCATGGAGACGCCAGTCGTGGTTGGCAAACACTGCACAGTTACAACAGACTGTGCAAAGGCCTGTAGACTTCAATCCAAAGTTTTCTCTACATTTGTTCTCTGTCACATTTTTAACAGCAGGGCTTGATGATTCTTTAAAGGCATGTGATCAAAATATGCAATCATTGCTCACAGTTGAAACTGTAAATTCTTGTTGACTGCAGTTTTCTCCACATTTGTTCTCTGTCACATTTTTTACAGCGGGGCTTGATGATTCTTTAAAAGCATATGATCAAAATCTGCCCCCAATTATTTTCTACCATGTGCAGCCACTTCTCATCAGGACACACCGGAGCCTTGTCAGCATTCGACACCGGGGCATGACCTTCGCCCCTACCGGGGCTCGATGTGTGCCCCCGACATCACTACATCACAGTCCATTTCAACACGTTGAGGTTGATTTAGCACATACCTCTTCGTTGGGCTTCACAGTTTTAAAACAGGACTGCAGATACACTTTACAGTTTCATACACAGGTGGATCTGACACCTAAAATTATTTAGGGCGACCGTTGTCTGGGTCACTGGTGGGGCAGGTACCAGATAGCTTGAATAGTTCAATGTCTTTAGTAATATTAGTACCTTCAGCTCAAGTTCCAGTAGCTGCCAAATATTCTTCTTTTTTCCATGTGTAAGTTCTTCTCCTTTTTAAATCGTCGCCAATGTAGAAATCAATAAAGTCTTAATATAAGCCCCACCAGGAGCAGCCTCCTGGCTGTTCAGCCCATCTTCTCCAACAGCTCCACCTTCAAGTACAAACATCCATAACATTCCAAATGACATCATATAGCTAGATCATCAGGCAGAGAACCAGGGCCAGGGAGATGCTTTACATAAGAAGCAGATTACTACACAATGTTCTTTTGATATTGCTTTATTATTTGTTATACAACTATTGTGGAATGGCCATCTCAAAAGGTTTGACTAATTAGCTTTCAAACTCAATAAAATATGTTAAAAAAAGAAAAATCGGATGCAGAGTTTGAGTCTGCCAAAGAGCCAGCATTTCAGAGGTGAGGAACATCACCCGAAGTATGTGCCACTTGTTGGAAAAGCTGTGGGTCTGCCTAGCATCTAGAAGACGGTCTGTCTGCTCAGAGTGGGAAGGAGTGTGCCTGGCTAAGCAGGAGAAGAGGAAATGTCCAGGACGAGAACATGTTTCTGCAATGAGGAGCACCCAGAAGAGTGGACTTCTTAACAAGAGTGTGATCAGCAGTGACCCAAAGTGTGAGGGGTCACCTGGCCTCTCCCTGCATGGTTCATGTGTGCAACCCCAAAGCAAGAGCATGTCATTGGTCATCACTGCAACATGACAAGAAAGCCCTCTTATGCTGCTGCCCCTAAAGTACTGCGAGTTTGGACAACACTAGCGAGGCATGCTGTGTTTCTTCCCCCCGTGGCAAGTTCCAAAAGGCAGCGCTACTATCTGCCATCCCGCGGCTGTTTGGAGGGGCTAACTACAACTGCGAAGGGCGCACCACTGAGCTCTGATCCGCAAAGCAAACAGGTAAGACGGAGCATCAAGTGAGAGGCTCAGATACTATGACTTGGAAAGAAAATTCTGCATGTTAGGGAGAATAAGTATCCGAGGGAAGTGTCCGAAGACGCATAATGAAAAATCCTATACTCTACTGAGAAGAATCGCTGCTAGCCCAAGCCCAGTTGTGAGCTTGTTTATTCTTACTAGGTCCCGTAGGTGTGAGAACTGTAGAATCAAGCTTTCGTCACCACTCGGTATCTCAGTGTTAAGTACGGCCCCCACCAGCCATGCAGTACATTTACGCATAAGTACAAAAGCCAACAATTGTTGATAAGAACTTTTAAGAGAATATAAAATACTATCAATGGTATTTCTAAGGGGAGCACAATGCCCAATATAAAATACTATCAATGGTATTTCTCAGTGGAGCACAATGCCCATTTATATATATTCAGTTTATTTTTGTGGATTTCAGTGGAATTTTCCAAAACATTCGAAATTACTGCTTTTCATTGTTTATTTAGCTGCCCAATCTTCCCCATAACACACAAAACTGTGTTTTTACACTGTTTACTAAACATGTTGTTCTTGCAGGAATTGTTATATACCACACATTTAACCTAAAGGAGAAAGAATATAGGTATGTAGTGTCTTCCTAGAGCCAGTATGTCCAATAGACTTGTGTTAGACTAGTTTAGGAATAGGCAGTCTGTATATTGCACTCTCATTCACATCTCTTTACCCCCTCTTACATCTCATTTACTCTCACACTCACTCTGTCAGGACTCTGGGTCTGAATTAGATCTTGGCGGATCTGGTCCCTATGTAATGTTTCTGACGGTTTCACCCCACTCCTACTTGGTGTTCCACCCGCTCGATTTAGATGTTGGAGGGTCTATGGAAGATAGCCTGTCTGAGTGCCGCCGTCCCCGCCATAATTTTCCTCCCACGTCCACAACGTCATAGGCAAAAGCAAGTGTTTGAGGGAAACCAGCCAAGATTACAGTTGACCCATTCACGATGTACCTTTCCATCGAGGAAACTGTGGCGGGGACACCTCTAAACTTGAGTTGGCAGAATCGAAGGAAATGAGTTAGACACTTACCTTTTGTTTCTGTTTTACTTTTCCGTCTTGAACCCTATTATCCAGGTCGTTCCTTTGATGCTACTACTTGAACACAACGCTATCAAGTCTGTTGTCGCCAGGATCTAAGGTAAGCTTCTTTTTCACTTGACTCATGTGTTAACTTTCGCTTTGACCTTGTGTATTTTTACATCGCTCTTACATGCAATTTTTTTCTCATGTGTAATGCAGTAGTGTTCATTTTATTACTTATTATTGTAAAATGAACACACCTGTTTTGACACTTAAAACATATATTTGTTTGTTGTGGTGCTGGTGGGGGTACATTCAATAGTGTATGTATGTTGTTTGTGTGCTATGCCTCATATAGAATAAGCTCAATAAACAATGGGGTCACCCTGTGTCCCTCAGAACCTGGGTATAGTAATGCAAAAGGTACAATGGTTCTGTCGGGTATAACCACAATATTTCTTATAATTACAACTCAATTTCAAGAACAAGTTATGTTCTACAAAGGTTGAATGTGAAAACGTTTTGAGGTGACACACAATAAAGGCACAGTAACCACAATGAAATCGGGTTTTCTGGGTGTTAGGATATTTTATATAAATTTCATCATTTATATTTACCCACATATAAGGAATTTTGTTGCATACACGGCTGCCAACAACGTGAAAATTAAAGTGAGTTGTGATCAAGTGACACGGTGTGATCAGTGACACAATAAGTGCGTGATATGTACAAGGTGGTTAAAATATATACACGTTTGGAATAGGTCAGGGTAAACACCAACACAATGACCCTGCTGCTCTATTCAATTTCAGTGTTTTGTGAGCAGGGCCTTGAACTGGACCAGGAGGTATTGTCGTCGTTTCAACCCTATGTGCGCGATATTAAATGGTCATGGCGGGTCTTCTTCAGGACTGGAGTGGGGGAGAGGGATGACAGCCTAACGGTAACCAGAGAGATTCCTGGTTTCGCTCAAGTCAGTGTTGATCGAGGGCCCATCAAGTTACTTTCTATGCAGATCTTGTGTTGAGCCATATACGTGAATCAGAATTCCAAAGTGGGGTGATATTACTTGTGAACGTCTGTAGAGTTAGTAGTGGATTCAAATCCGGGATTTCAAGCACACGGGCAGTGGAGACTCCTGCCGTGTAACCGCATAACATTGACCTTGTGTATTTTTACATTGCTCTTACAGGCAAATTTTTTTCTTATGTGTAATGCAGTAGTGTTCATTTTACAACTTATCAATGTAAAATGAACACACCTGTATTGACACTTAAAAAAAATATTTGTTTGTTGTGGTGCTGATGGGAGTACATTCAATAGTGTATGTATGTTGTTTGTGTGCTATGCCTCATATAAAATAAGGGGTACATTACCTACATATATATTTTGAAGCAAAAACAACATGCATATATGTAGTGTTATATTAATAAGTTGTACTTACCAGTAACTACTCCGCCATGGACTCATGCCACCAGGAACCCGCTGCTAGGACAACACCTGCAAACACAACAGTGATGGACAGAATGTGGATCAATGTCACACATTCACCCCAGTCCAAAGATCTGGGCCCAAATCCATCGTTTTTCCACTCCACACCACCCTGGGTTAGACAATGGCGATATGCAAATCAGCGCTGACCCTGTGCCCCATGGGAACAGTCCAGTCCGAACTACAAAAGCCATGTCCTTCCCAGAACGGAAACAAGCATCCGAGGACCGGACCGGTTTCGAGGTAACACCTCTCATCAGCCCGGCTAGCTTGATTCCAGTGGTGTGGAGTGCCTGGGACTCACGTCTGAGCATCCCCAGTACACTTAGAGCGGTAATTGCAAACACAACAGTGATGGACAGAATGTGGATCAATGTCACACATTCACCCCAGTCCAAAGATCTGGGCCCAAATCCATCGTTTTTCCACTCCACACCACCCTGGGTTAGACAATGGCGATATGCAAATCAGCGCTGACCCTGTGCCCCATGGGAACAGTCCAGTCCGAACTACAAAAGCCATGTCCTTCCCAGAACGGAAACAAGCATCCGAGGACCGGACCGGTTTCGAGGTAACACCTCTCATCAGCCTGGCTAGCTTGATTCCAGTGGTGTGGAGTGCCTGGGACTCACGTCTGAGCATCCCCAGTACACTTAGAGCGGTAATTGCAAACACAACAGTGATGGACAGAATGTGGATCAATGTCACACATTCACCCCAGTCCAAAGATCTGGGCCCAAATCCATCGTTTTTCCACTCCACACCACCCTGGGTTAGACAATGGCGATATGCAAATCAGCGCTGACCCTGTGCCCCATGGGAACAGTCCAGTCCGAACTACAAAAGCCATGTCCTTCCCAAAAAGGAAACAAGCATCCGAGGACCGGACCGGTTTCGAGGTAACACCTCTCATCAGCCCGGCTAGCTTGATTCCAGTGATGTGGAGTGCCTGGGACTCACGTCTGAGCATCCCCAGTACACTTAGAGCGGTAATTGCAAACACAACAGTGATGGACAGAATGTGGATCAATGTCACACATTCACCCCAGTCCAAAGATCTGGGCCCAAATCCATCGTTTTTCCACTCCACACCACCCTGGGTTAGACAATGGCGATATGCAAATCAGCGCTGACCCTGTGCCCCATGGGAACAGTCCAGTCCGAACTACAAAAGCCATGTCCTTCCCAGAACGGAAACAAGCATCCGAGGACCGGACCGGTTTCGAGGTAACACCTCTCATCAGCCCGGCTAGCTTGATTCCAGTGGTGTGGAGTGCCTGGGACTCACGTCTGAGCATCCCCAGTACACTTAGAGCGGTAATTGCAAACACAAGAGTGATGGACAGAATGTGGATCAATGTCACACATTCACCCCAGTCCAAAGATCTGGGCCCAAATCCATCGTTTTTCCACTCCACACCACCCTGGGTTAGACAATGGCGATATGCAAATCAGCGCTGACCCTGTGCCCCATGGGAACAGTCCAGTCCGAACTACAAAAGCCATGTCCTTCCCAGAACGGAAACAAGCATCCGAGGACCGGACCGGTTTCGAGGTAACACCTCTCATCAGCCCGGCTAGCTTGATTCCAGTGGTGTGGAGTGCCTGGGACTCACGTCTGAGCATCCCCAGTACACTTAGAGCGGTAATTGCAAACACAACAGTGATGGACAGAATGTGGATCAATGTCACACATTCACCCCAGTCCAAAGATCTGGGCCCAAATCCATCGTTTTTCCACTCCACACCACCCTGGGTTAGACAATGGCGATATGCAAATCAGCGCTGACCCTGTGCCCCATGGGAACAGTCCAGTCCGAACTACAAAAGCCATGTCCTTCCCAGAACGGAAACAAGCATCCGAGGACCGGACCGGTTTCGAGGTAACACCTCTCATCAGCCCGGCTAGCTTGATTCCAGTGGTGTGGAGTGCCTGGGACTCACGTCTGAGCATCCCCAGTACACTTAGAGCGGTAATTGCAAACACAACAGTGATGGACAGAATGTGGATCAATGTCACACATTCACCCCAGTCCAAAGATCTGGGCCCAAATCCATCGTTTTTCCACTCCACACCACCCTGGGTTAGACAATGGCGATATGCAAATCAGCGCTGACCCTGTGCCCCATGGGAACAGTCCAGTCCGAACTACAAAAGCCATGTCCTTCCCAGAACGGAAACAAGCATCCGAGGACCGGACCGGTTTCGAGGTAACACCTCTCATCAGCCCGGCTAGCTTGATTCCAGTGGTGTGGAGTGCCTGGGACTCACGTCTGAGCATCCCCAGTACACTTAGAGCGGTAATTGCAAACACAACAGTGATGGACAGAATGTGGATCAATGTCACACATTCACCCCAGTCCAAAGATCTGGGCCCAAATCCATCGTTTTTCCACTCCACACCACCCTGGGTTAGACAATGGCGATATGCAAATCAGCGCTGACCCTGTGCCCCATGGGAACAGTCCAGTCCGAACTACAAAAGCCATGTCCTTCCCAGAACGGAAACAAGAATCCGAGGACCGGACCGGTTTCGAGGTAACACCTCTCATCAGCCCGGCTAGCTTGATTCCACCAGTGGTGTGGAGTGCCTGGGACTCACGTCTGAGCATCCCCAGTACACTTAGAGCGGTAATTGCAAACACAACAGTGATGGACAGAATGTGGATCAATGTCACACATTCACAACACCAGCACAACAGGGAAATCTAAATAGGCTTGGCACAAACCCGCTGGCCCGCTGGCCTGACGGCGACGGAGTACTGTTAGCCAGGAGAGAAGTCTGTCACGGCGACGGAGGTGCGCGGCTTACGCAATAGTAGACAGTCTGTTGATTGCGGACAGCCATTTAGCCGGCCCAGGTCTAAATCCGGTGGGCAGGACCCCGTCAGCTTGACAGAGTACTTGTAACCTACACCACGGATGGACAACAGGAGCCCCGCAAGGGTCTAAATCAGTCTCTCTGCCTGGTTTACGGGTCTATTAATGTATTTTGTGAAACGTTTCATTAAACATATTCCTGGACTAAATTGGGGGTTATTCACTTATTTCTTATGGAATATTATAACATTGTATGGGTGGTCAACCCTGCCAACAGTATAGTAACTTGTAAAGCTTTAAGATTGTGACATGACATACTGGAATATCCAACTGGATGCCTATCACCACATTATGCCACCACGCAGCCACCCAAAAGAAAACTTGGGGCTCATATCCGGAATACCTAGCACGCATCCAGGATCAAGGAGATGCATATGAAGGGTTGAATGGCATTGAAGGAGGATTCTTGCCCATAGCCACATTTGACTTAATGCTGCCTGAGACTGAATATGCTTGTACTCTGCAGAGGATTGTGTTTTGCAAAGAAAACTCTCCTGGTATAGATGCTGACCACTGCTATATAAAAGCACTCTGGATATGGACAGCCCCTGGTGACTGTGTAACAAACATTTATGTCTCTGTTGGTTAAGCCTGTGATTATTGTCACATGTATACTCCTGCACTTTGTATTTGGCCAGATCCGCAGCCTGTAAGTCACATATTTGCGATGAATCTTCAATTTGTCTGTAATGTCACGCCTGTGCTGGAATTTCTATTCCATGTGGCCTGATTGTTAATGTACTCAAAATGAAAATAAAGTTTGTAAGAAAAAATTGTGAATTACATCAGATTAATTTGTACCTTTCTAATCCGAGGCACCTGAAACTTGATGCTTCAAGCAAGCTCACTGCTGCTTTTCGATGCTCTTTGCTGAACTACATTAAGGTGATGCTGCTGTTGTGAGGACATTCATAGCTGCGAAGTATCCCCATGGCAAATTACTTACTTTGAGTCAGTCCTGACCTTTTAACAGACATCTCATTGTACTCTGGGATTTGAAACATTCCTGTTTATATCTAAATATGAGATAACAAACCACAGCAGTGAAGTGCCATTGGCAAAAAGGCAGGATTAGCTGAAGGTATCATACATATCAGCGGGATATCTGGCAGCTATGAATTTTATTGTTATGTGGAAAGTATTGGTTTATGATTTTATCACTATCCCATTATGTCAACACTCTTTTCACTGTTACTTGTCACTACATGCTGCTTTGAATGTTTACAACCTGGGGTGTTTGGCAGTTGACTGGTTATCAATACTGCTTGTTATAAATAGAATATGGTGTTTCAAAGGGTTTCTGTGTGTGTGAGTAAATGTGATAGTACATATTGGCCAAGATTCGTATGAGCAAACCATTTCACCAATCAGTGTAAGAATTAAACAGACAAAAGATCAAGCATGATTTTAATATTTCTAGGTTCTCTACAGCATATAAAACAATTTGATCGGACCTAAAGCATGCTTTGCCTCACAGCCTCAGTTCTTTTGGAACGGGAGAATATGACATCCAGTAAGGTATGATATCAAGAAAAGATAGCCTACATTGACAGCTGGGGAGGAAGGATTGTTTATGACTTCAGTGAGAATACCTATGATGCAGATCTAGGATTACAAGCACATTTCCTTCTGCATCGTAGGATACTCACTGATATCCGTAAATGTAGAAAAGAGTAGTAGGCATACCCCACTACACAACTGTCAATGTAAGGAAACACTGTTGCTCATTGAGGCATGCACTATAGGTGGGGTAAGCTTTGGGTATCTAATTAATTAAATCATGCTGAGTTGCCTGACCCACCAATGTGTCAGCTCAAGATATTTCATCAAGACAGTATTATCTATTGAACGTATGAATAGATTAGTAGCATGTTGCCATACAGATTTCAACAAAGGGGCGCTATTGCTCTAGCAGGATGGGCTTTGGATTTGCCATTTAGAGGTTTGTTTGCTACCTGGTAACAACCAACTCTGCAAGAGAAAATTCATAGAACACACAAAAAGTGACAACAGGAATGCTGGCAATCACTCAGGGTAGCATTCCAAGCCACCAATCTTTTGCCCACCATATCATCTCAGTTTGGACCCAGTTGTATGCAAATCAGTCTTGACCCTGCTCCAAAAGGAATAATACAGCCCGAACTGCCAGGCCCGATCCTCCACAACCCAAGACTGTTTACACCCTTATTGGGGCTGTTCAGTCAGGTGTAGCTTGGTTCCGGAGGCACAGTGAGCAAGGGACCCACATCTGGGCACATCCTTGCCACTTAGGGCATTACTATCCTGTTGAAATAGAAAATCAAGTAGGACTCAACAGTGGATAAAGCCTGCAACTCTTTAATCCTTGTTGATGCAATTGCAACTAAGAAAGCAAATATACTCCAAAAAAGATGCTGCAATGAGGCCTTATAAATAGGGTCAAGGGAGGAGTTTAAAAAGAACCAGATTTAACTTCAATGGTGGAAAAGGCGCTTTAAAAGGGATGGAAGGTCTTTTTTCATTCATCCATAATGTTTTTGATAACTGGGATGGCGAAGAATGACCTTTAATTTGGGCCTTTGTGGTAAGTGTTTATGTCATCTAGATGAACTTTGAGCCAATTGAATAGTCTTTGATAAAAGAGAATTGAGGTTTTTACTGAGCCAAATACAGCAGGTAAGGAAGAATACTTGTGGAAGAATATGAGTGGGTCATGATTGTTGTTACGGCACAAAATCACAAGTCATTTCCACTGAAAGCATAGGAGCTGCTGGTAGACAGTCTCTTTGGTTCATTAAGAATCTTCATACAGTCTGGCGGTAGATTTAGTTGTTGATACTATATGACCTCAGGAGGCATGCTGCTAAATGTAAGGATTGTATACCGGGAGGCGCATCTTCCCACCCATCCTGGAAAGTAGATGGTGGTTGCATGGCAGTCTCTTGTGGGAATTAAGCAAATGGGAAGTACCTCTGGAAACCATTGTTGATTCGGTCACTCCAGATCTTTGTGGATCAGCCTCACGAAGGATCCTTTAAACTTCATTATGACTGATTGCTTTAGTGGTAGCGGTGGAAAAGAGTACAGACATCTGTTCAACAAAGGCATCAAAATGGCATTACTCGACTGTGGGTCCCACACTATGTTTTGCGCTTTGTCCAATGGCGAATGTCTATTTTTGGGAAGCAATCCTGTAGCCAAACTCCCACTCGTGATTCTTGTAGAAGTATCTGCTGACTTAGTACATCAGCATGATAGTTTTACAGACCTGGCGGATGCATCACTTTTAGAGAATCCTTGCCAGCCTAAATCACTTGGGCTTCCAATGGCAGACGTTTGACCTTGTTTCTCCTTTTTTTGTTCAAGGAGTACATTGTGGTGGTTTAGTCTGTCTAGTCTGCCTGTGTGCAGCAGTGATAGGAAAGCCCCGAGGACATGGAGGACTGCCTTGGGTTTGAAAACTTTAACGTGGTATTGTTGTAGTTGCCCTGACCACTGACCCTGAATTGTGAGATCGTCCAGGTGTGCTCCCCACCTGGTGAGTGAGGCATCAGTCACAACGCTCTAAGTAGGAACATCTTGATGGAATGGACTCCCTCGAGTAGATTGCATCTGTTGAGTCATCACTGAAACTGTGCTTGTTGATCTAAGCAGATCTTTTTCTTCTCAGTCGAATGTGACCATTGGACTTCCAACCACTGTTGTAGTGGTCTAATGTAGAGACAGGCATGGGGCACTAGCTAAATGAAAGAGGCTATGAACCCTACCAGAGAAGGGACTTGCCTCACTGTCGGTTTAGTGGCATGTAACAACTGGCTGACATTTTTGGAAAGTTACACGAAGGAATCACTTCACCTCTGATGGTGTTCAGAGATGCTCCCCGATAGTTCAGATTTTGAACCCAGAGATGTGATAGATATTTCTAGATTCACATAGACCTAGTCAGTCTAATCATGCAACAGTGAAGATGTCATTTTGTCTGAGATGCAGTATTTGACTTTATTAACCGGTTCTCTAATTATGGGTAGACAAAGATTTTGGTTTTTCAGAGATGGGTTGCCACTACTGCTATGCATTTTGAGACTGTCTTTGAGGCTGAATCCAGGCCCTAAAGGAGAAACTGGTATTGGTTGTGAGCCTTGCAGACAAGGAATCTGAGACACTTTCTCTGCTTTATTGCTACTTGGATGGGAAATAAGCATCCCGAGGATCCACAGAGCTCATCCAGTTTCCCTTCATGAACTATGGAAAGATCTGATGCAGTGCAAGCATCCTACAATTTTGCCTTAGATGTACTTGTTGGCATGTCTTGGGTTCAATATAGTTCTAAATACTCATTTGGGGGCTTTCTTGGGTACCAAACAATACTTTTTCCTCTTTGTGATGGAGGAACAGTTTCTACTGCATGCTTTTGGAGCAGTGATTTTACTTCTACCCACTGATGGCGCAACTTATGTCATGGTACTCAATACGGTGGAATCCTGGATGACAGATATTTGAACTGGATGTTTTAAGCCGCCCTGAATAATGTGCAAGACCCATTTGTTAGTTGTGATTCTTCTCTACTCTACTCTGCCAGGTGTTTTTTCACACTCCCTCTCACCGTAGTGGAAAACAGAAAAGGTGTGTGACTCATTGTTGTTATGGGAGCCTGTATGACTGAGGGGGCTGGTGTCGTCTGCCATGACTTGTCCTCCATGTACACTGTGATTGTTGATGTTGTGTACGTTACCCCTTAGATTGGGGGTTGTATGTTATGTTATGTTAATAAATTCTTGGTAAAGCACAACGACTCTCCTTAGATGGTACTAAGGCTCAGACAGATGGAGAAGCAGCCATTAGTAGGGCCATTGAGTCAGGTTAGAGCCCTCTACAGTTGCCTGGCATCCCTTAGGTGTAGAATGGGATCATGCACCTGGGGCAGAAACAAGAGTTCCTCATAGAAATTGGAAAGAGTCCAAAGGGCATCACTAACTGAGAGATCTGGACACAATTGGAAAGATTCCCCTAATGCTGTGCCCACTGGAACTTCAGGTCCCACTGCAGAGCCCGCATATGCCACCTAGCATAATCCACCAGCAGGATGCATGAGGCCATGAGGCCAAGCAGCCTCAGGATCATTCTGACGGGATAGAGGCTGAAAAATCAGAATCATAGCCCGAATGGAAAAGTTACTTACCTTTTCTGGTGGATACAGTATCTGCCTGTGGATTCCTCACCTTGTGAATATACCCTGCGCTGTTCGAGAGGATAAGCTCTAAATTGCACTGTATCCAGAACCGCCCGATGAAAAGGAGCTTTTGAGAGAGAATCAGGTGCGACTTTGGCACACTGATAGTGAACCCCAGCGAATGTAGGAGGTCCGCCGTTGTCTGAAGGTGAGAGACGACAGCCTGGGGCGAACTTGCCTTCAACAGCCAGTCATCGAGATAGAGGAAGACTGGAACCCCTGATCTGCGCAGATGAGCTGCGGCCACCGCCATCACTTTCGTGAACACCCGAGGGGCGCTGGTAAGGCCAAAGGGGAGCACTGTAAACTGAAAATGCTTGTGGCCTACCGTAGGTAACGCCGATGGGCAGGAAGGACGAGGATGTGAAAATAGGAGTCCTGCAAGTCTAACGCTACCATCCAGTCTCCAGGGTCGAGGGCAGAGAGGGCCTGAGCTAATGTCAACATTTTGAACATCTCCTTCCGGAGGAGGCGGTTGACGCCCCTGAGATCCAAGATAGGATGCAGGCCTTTGTCCTTCTCGGGTACCAGGAAGTAGTGGGAATAACAACCACAACCTACTTCTGGCACAGGGATTCGCTTGATAGCTCCCTTAGCAAAGAGAGCCGTAACTTCCTGATGGAGAAGGGCCAGATGATCCTCCAACATGCAATGGAGTGTGGGTGGCATGGAGGGAGGGAGGGGTAGTTTCGAAGGGTAGGGAGTAGCACCTTCGGGCTATCTGCCAAACCCACCTGTCCGACGTGATGTTGTGCCAGTGGGGGAGGTGATGGCGAACCATGGACTAGGAAGGTTTAGAGGCTGCTGCAGAGGGGGTGCTGGTGGACTGGCCTGCCCGCTGGTCCCATTGGCCCTGGGTGTAACGTGGTGGGGCACCCCTTCCGTAACCACGGAAGGGGTGAAATGCAGGTTGCGCTGGGCAAGAGGTGGTAACAAGGCCCAAGGCTCTGACATTAGCCCTAGAATCCTTAAAGCGCTCAAGCGCGTTGTCCGCTTTGTTGCCAAACACGCAATGGCCAATAAAGGTCATGTTCAAAAGAGTTGATTGGACATCGCCCGAGAAGCCAGTGGACGTCAACCAGGGGTAGCATCTCAGGGCTACTAACATTGAAATTGTCCTGCCTAGGGAGTAGGCGATGTCCAGCCCACATAGTATGGCGAACTTGGGTGCATCTCTACCCTCAGCCACTGCACGGGAGAGAGCGGCCCAGGCCTCCCCCGGGCACTGTGGCAACCCCTGCGCGACCGTATCCCACACAAAGTGGGTGTAATGGCCCAAGAAAAATGCGGTATTCACCGACCGCAGTCCTAAGCTGGCGGAAGAAAACATCTTCTTCCCAAGATGATACAGCTTCTTGGATTCTCTATCTGGTGGAGTAGTAGGGAACGCGCCTTTGGAAGTTGAGGCTTGGACCACAAAGCTCACGGGGGTAGTGTGTTGGGAGAGGAAAATGGGGTCGGCCAGGGCCAGACGGCGGCGTCTGGCAATCATCCTATTTACAGGAGGCCCTGTGCTGGACTTGGACCAAGTGCCCAGAAGAATGTTCGTGATGGACTCATTGAAGAACAGCAGCAAGGGATCTGAAGAGGTCGCTTCCGGTTGAAGCACCTCGTTCAGGAGGTTGGTCCTGACCGCCACCGTAGGAAGCTCAAGGTTCAAAGCCTCAGCCGCCCTACGCAACACCACAGCGTAAGAGGCTCCCTCCTCCGTATCCATGGTAGGGGGAGAAAGCATGCCACGGTCTAGAGAGGTGTCCAGACCTCTGGCCTCACCCAACTCCTCTCTTCAGTCCAGTTCAGTTCATCCAACTGGTCTGCCAAAGGATCAACAGACCCCTCCCAGTCCTCTTTACCCTCCTCTGGTTGCCACTCTGGGCAATAGGAAACACCAGGGTAGACCAGTGGTACAAAAGTACCGGTCGGCGCCAGTAACGGCGTCGTTCAACGCTGGTCCGGCTCAGTGTCCAAGTCGAGGAGGCCATGGCCGACGCTGGCTAGGGACACAACCGGCATCGGAGGGGGTGCAGGTGTTGCCAATGAAATCGGCGCTGGAGGTGGTGTCGTAAGGTTGACGGGCACTGATCCGGATCCAGGCCTGGATTCCTGGAGGCCCTGCAGCTCCTGGGACGAAGACGCCAGCATCAAAGGCCTAGAAGCCCCAGCTGAGTCCGCAGGGCCCGAAGGCACAGAGTCAGACTGCCCAGAGATGGAGTGGAGGACTTCGTAAAACCGATGTAGTTGAGCAGGGGTCACTCCGGCTCCCAGGACCAGAGGGTAGCTCCGAGCAGACCCAGTAGGCTCCGTGGACGTAGCCGAAGGACGACAATCTTCCGCATCCCGCGTCGCCAGAGGAGAACGGGAAGAATGATGGTGCTTCTTCGCCTTCATTTTGTACTTTGACTTACCCGAAGATTTCAATGGAGTGTTGGTGGTGACTCCGCGACCGGTCACGCGACCTCCCTCTCGACCGGGACCTCGAGTGGCGCAGTGCTGACTGCAGGGCCTCCAGAAGCTTTCGGGACTGCTCCAGCTAAGCCTTCGGATTCATGGCCAACAGTCTGAGCACGACTGTGGGTCATGGTCGCGCTCCAGGCACCAGAGGCACACAAGGTGCGGGTCTGTAACCGACATCAATTTGTGACAGTAATCACAAGGTTTGAAGGCAGTCTGCCAATGAGGCATCCCTGTGCACCAGGAGTTGAACGACTCGGAAAAAGATGTCGATAAAAAGTAAAAAAATGACAATCAAAAATTGACTAGAGGTACCGCTCTCTCCGGATCTGCGCCGGCTGGCGTGGAAAAAAAAAAGAACGGCCGTCAGCGCGCAGGGGCGGCATCTAAGTAGATACCACTACGTCATCCCGGCGATCACGACGCAAACTTGACCGACACCACCTACCGACGTGCTGCGGTACTGCTCCGAAAAATTTCTACAGATCCAGTCTGACACCTGGGGGTAATTCTAAGGTAAGGAATCTATAACATATTCTCTTTCAGAATTTTTTTTTCTTTTGCATAAGCTGTTAATTTTGCTCACAGAAGAGAGGTATCTAGTCTTGTTTGTCACTACAGTGTGAAGAACAGAAAAGGCGCGGTCTGGGAACATATTTTCTTCTTACAGATAAAATATACATGCACACTTTGATAACAAAATATACCTCAAAATCTTCTTTCTGGTTACAGTGAAGCAACGGAGCGCGGAAACATATGATGTAGGCTGCTACTGCCATCACAAAGAAAGAAGGGTGGTTGGAAAATATATTATCGAACAGTTTCAGCCACTCCTCCCTTGTTAGAACCTCAGAAAACAGGGTTTCGAGAAGAGGCCAGGCATAGATCTAAAACAGAAAATGATATTTCAATGCTTCACACTAACAAGATTTAGCAAAACCCAAAGACCCTGTAATAAGTGAATGCACTTCATTCTGTAACATGGAAATAATTCTATGTTGTTGTATTGAGAAAGCCACCCAATACCCTCAAGAATCCCAAATCATATTAATAAGAAAGAGGAAGAGTGTCAACGATGTAAACATAGCATAACATAATTAAAGCACAGACCCAGCACCACATAAATACAACCTTTGGTATGAAGGGGACACAAATTATGATTTGTTAAACATATTTTATCACAGAGACATAATTTTGCAGATTTATCCAAATTTTCATCAGGTAAACGTAAGAGATAGGAACAAGTGATTGCAGTTGATGCTCCACAGATAATTATGTCATGGGATACAAGGGAATACATTATTGGACCCTTGTCACTTTCCCATCCCTCCATGGACCCACGTGTTTCACTGCCAAAACCCTGGTACGTTTCCCCAACATACGGACACCAGATCTCAAATCTACTCATTACAACACGTCCCATGGAGCCCACATTTTACCCCAATTACTAGAAAATCCCATTACCTCATGTGCTGCTTTTGCACGGACATGCAGCTATTCATTCTTCATTCTCCACATGTCTATGTCAAGGACCTTGGTACTATCCCACACACATGCTATGTCTCTACAGTTCCACATTAGCCAATAAGCACACAAAATCATTGTGCATTTGTGAGGTCAATCTCTCCCAACATGGTCATGAATGGGAGACTGGTGGGGGTGTCAGTGTTTTCTCTACACCCAGGACAGCCATCATCTCAATGTTCAACTTATGCAGGAATGATTAACCTGAAGTACGCCACCCAAGTTCATGGACAAAGATCCCCTTATTCCACAATTAAATGCCTTTATAAAGCACTGACCATAAAGCATGCAAGATACTGAGGTGTGCAGTCTGATTTGATAAGAGTTCAAAGACATTTTTACCAAAATGAGGAACCAACGTATACAACAAAGCAGGACATGAGAAACCCGTCATCAGAATATTATATTCCTGTACGTAGCATCCCTCACACATGTAGGACTTTACTCAACAATAAAAAAAGTTTGCCAGATTGTTAGGGTTAACAGTTGCTGTCTACAGCACCAGGCATTAGTTAATCAACATTCTAGAAATTCCAAAAGTCTCATTAAACAATTCAGAAGAAAAGATAATCAGTCCCAAACACCACCCAAAAGAAAAAAATCAGAAGTCTTAAGAATCTTATATTAGCCACTGATTCAAGTTATTATTTGTGCTCAAATCAATGCCTGGTTGAAAGCTTATATCGAATTATAATAAAGTGAATGTAAATATTAAAATCAATATATATAGAAATCAAACAAAAAAAGAAAAATGTAATTTGCCTTGCCCTTACCTGAGAAGTGACTCCATAATTTACGAAATGTTTAAGGATTTCCTTGTCATGGTGGGTCAACACATTTTCAACCATACTAAGGATGTTGATAGGAGGGTTAGGAAAGTACTCAAACCAATGTTGGCACCAATTAACTACATGAAGGATAAAATAAAAAGTAGATTTTGTGTTTGCTCTATTATAACACTCTTCAAGGCCAATACATATTTCATTGGTGCATCCAGTGACAGCTAAACAAAATTAGCACCATCTGCTTTTCAACACATGCCAGAAAGACAATATTGAAGCTCTTGTTAGGTCAATAATATACATCTCTATTTAATGGAACGGATTTAATAGTATGCAATTTATACCATAAATGGTTTCTTGGCCAAAAAAACTGCAACTGCTGTGTTGAGACATGTGGTACAGTCCTTACCTGATGATAGAGCACTTTCATTAACTCAGAGTTAGGGGGGGGTCATAACTCAAAGAAATTGTCATAGGGGCTGACTTAATCGTGAGTTTGTAAAATTGTGCATGACCTGCTTGGAGCCACCCTTTGTGCTCTGCTTTCAGCTTATATCTTTGCACTTGATGGCTACCAGCTGATGTGTGACAACTGTTTTGAAAGTGAAGGAACATTGAACTACACTACATGATCTTGGAATGAGTGAGGACGATGCCTCTTGTTTGTGCACCTGACTTTCCATGTCCTCATCCCGACCGTCCTAGCAACTAATTTCTACACAGGCCTAGAAGGAAGCAATCATCTCCGTCAACTGACACCTGAAAATGCCATATGTGATACTTGGTGAGACCACGAAGGAGCTGTCAGAAATTTGTTTTAAGGTGGGCACAACACTAACAGAAGGCCAACATTACATCAGTATGAAGATGCGGAACCTCAAGTACCACAGGAACAACCAGCAACTCTTTCCTCAGGATTTCCATTCCAGGCACTCCTATTAAAGTGTAAGTGGTTGCTTGTATATCCTGACTGCTCATGCATGATGCTGAGTAATATGCTTATGTGTTGTTAATTTTATGTATGTTGGATATCTACTCCAACATTTACAAATTATATCCGCACTATTGGTATGCTGATGTTAGTCATTATAGTTAGACCAGTTGCCCCAACATGGTTCTTTTGAGCACTGTTAGGGACCTTCACTTCTGTTTGAATGAAACCTGCCCTCTGATTCTTACAGTTTGATAAACCCACATAGATGGCATCTTACTGTTCATCCATCAGACTTCCCACTTAATATTGCTCCTTTGTATCCTTGGACCCTCTACGTTCACATTTGTGCTATCCCTGGTAGTCCCAGCAGGTATGATGGAAGAAAGGCCTACAATCTAAATCTACTCACCCTTGTAGTCCAACTTTTGCATTTCTTTGTCCCTTTATTTTTCAGCGTCCCTGACTCGGTTATATCCTGTGGCCCTTTCTCTCTTCCTTTCTGTATTTACATCTTATAGCCAAGACATTTTGTGTTCCCACAGAAATGTATGCAATATTGCTACCTACACCTCTTTTGCTCCACATGACAAAGACCGCTTCTCATTTGCAAGAGGCCCGGCATATGTCACTGCTTCCACCACTTGCCCATTTGGAGCATGCACCCAGTTACACCATGAACCTATAGACCCACCATATTAGGCCTCTATGTTGTTTCTAGGAATGTGAAAGGTATGTCCACTGTACTAAGTTGAAGTATTATGATATCTTAATTGGGAAGGTGGGGCTCCAGGCATAACTCTCATCCAGGAAAAACACCATTCTCCACCTAGAACGGAGAAACTTACAATGAGACCTACTGTCAAACATAGACTGTCCCCAATGCAGAACCACCAACTCCTGGCAGTGCCAGGATATGTCGGGTCACAATATTCATCAAAAAGTCCCTGCCCGATGCAGTTTTTCGTTTTTTAAGGCCCACTAGGCAAGTTAAGCCTTTGTCAAAATGAGAACAGTTGCAAGGACCCTGGGTCTAGATTTTGTATACTCACTAATTCTAACAAGATGGGTTTCAACTCCTTCAATCCAGACTGCTCACTGAGTTGGGTAGAATGAGGGTGCTCCTGGTGGGCGACTGAACCTCACTAATGACCAAATGACAGACAAACTGGGTTCTACTGATAAATGCAACCATGTTGACAAGACACTACAACCCAGCCACATCTATATAGATGTGTGGAGCCTACCCAATCTGTTGACAGGGTTAACACATTTTTCAACTTTGTCCTTGGCATGTCCTCATGCTTTATCTGTTTAGGGTGCTTTACTACTGGTGACTTTCTACTGAGATAATGTAAGTAGGCATATCAGATTAAGCCCTCATTCAGTTTGATATTAATCTGAACCATGAAGCTCTCCTCCAGAATACTGAAGATTGGAGGTTTCTAGATACAAAATGCTAGATGAGTAAAATCCATAAACCTACAAGTGCAGCTCTATAATGAAGAGCATGAGAACTTTGTTTCCCTTGCAAAGATGTTATGGACAGAACACACAGTTATCTGGAGGGACGCGTTGATGCACAAGTCTACCACTGAAAAGAGAAAATCCTGAGAAGAGCAAAGCAGGCTACAACAGTCCACTGCACCACTTACAAAAGAGTACAACAGCCTCTAACCAGACCGTTAGCACATATTGGAGGATGAGAAGATTGCCCTTAACAAACAAGGTACTTGCCTTCTGAAATACCTTATCTGGTAGAGACTCTATCTAGCTGAAGACTCCTTATCTTAAAATTATCCCTAAACGCCAGACTGGATCTGGAAATGTTTAGTGAGCAGTACCCCTGTGAGCTGGTAGGTAGCGTCATTCGGCTCCGTGTGAGGTCGTCAGCACCAAAAATGACAAGTGCGGTGCCTATATGACACCACCCCATCGCGCTGCCGTCAGTTTCATTTCCCCGACTTTCCACGCAACGGGAGTGCACTGCCACGAAAAACACTGGATACCTGGTGTGTAACAATAGGGCCCTAAAAAGGGGTAAAAACCCTGTCCCTAGGAATCTGCTCGCAGAGCAGGGAGGATATGTGGGTCAGTAAGGAATCTGCAGCTAGACAGATTCTCTACCAGATAAAGTTCTAGCGAAGGCGAGTAACTTGTTCATCTGATAGAGACTTCTAGCCGAAGATTCCTTACCTTTGAATAGATACCCAAGTAATGCCTTATGGAATGTGGGTCTGCGAAAGAGGATCATACCAAACCGTCCTACAGGACTGAACAGGCAAAGTGCCCGTACCAACATACCTGACTAGCCAGGCAGTAGTACTTTGTAAACATGTGCAGAGAAGCCTGCGTTGCTGCCCAGCGGATGTCCAGGACCGGGACTTGGCATGCTAATGCAGTGGTCTCTAGGTGTTGCTTCTCAGTCAATGTGTAGCAGATTTTAGTCCACAGCACAATCCATCGGGGGATGGTCTGTTTCGGCATGTCCTTCCCTTTCTTGACGCAGACGTACCCCACGAAGAGTTGGTTGTGCACCCGGAACTCTTCTGTGCAGTCAAGGTAGAACAACAATGTTCTTTTTGGGTCTCGTGGGTGAAGTTGCTCCTCTTCCTTACAGGGATGCTACAGAGCGAAAAAGGTAGGCAGGATGATGGATTGACCTACATGAAAGGGAGTGCCCACCTTCATAAGGAAGGAGGCCCTAGTGCGAAGGACCAGCTTGTAAGGAAAGATGTTGAGGTACGGAGGCTTAGATGACAAAGCCTGGATCTCACTAACCCTCCGGGCAGATGTTATGGGTACCAGAAAGGCTGTCTTGATGGTAAGGAGCCTGACAGAACAGTTGTGTAGTGGCTCGAAGGGAGTGCACATGAAAAAGGGAATACTAAATTTAGGTCCTAATAAGGAATGATAAAGGTGAAGAAGGAAACGAGTGTTGGAGACCTTTCAAAAACCTATATACAATAGGGTATTTGTACAGGGATAGCTGATATGGCAACTGCAGAAATGGCAGAAAGATAGTCTTTTAAGGTGCCCAAAGTAGAACCATGCTGGGCAAAAGAAAGAATAAACAGAAGCACCTAAGAGAGGGGAGCAGAAAGGGGGATCAACTTGTTTTTCTGCAGACCATGCCACAAACTTTCTCCAACAGCAGACATATACTGTCTTGGTGGAGAGATGCATGGCTGCCAAGATGACATTACAGATTTCGGGCAGAGGGTCGAAAGCTGTCAACTGTTACCGCTCACTCCCCATGCATGAAGCTGAAGCGTTGACAGGCTCAGATGGAGAACACTCCCCTGTTGCTGTGACAGAAGATCCTTCCAAAGGGGCAGCTTAATCGGAGGAAGAATGGCCATGATCAACATCGTGGGACACCAAACTCTACGAGCCCAGTCTAGAGCCACAAGATTGACTTGGACCCGGTCGTTCATAAGCTTCTTGAAATCTCTGGCTAGGAGTAATATGGGAGGAAAGACTTACAGGGTGCCTGAGCCTCACTCGAGACAAAAAGCATCTCTGAGCGGAAGCAGCCTTGGAAACGCCAGCATGCAAAACCACTGACATTGCGTGGTCTCTGCGATGGAGAACAAATCTAACCAAGACTCCCCCCATTGCTGAAACAGATCTTGCACCCCCTCCGATTGAGATGCCATTTGTGATCTGCTAGGCATCTGCGGCTGAATTTGTCCGCTCTGGCAATCGGAGAGCCTGTCAGGCGTTGTTCCACCAGGGATATGCCCTGATGTTCCAGCTATATCCAGAGGCACAGGACCACTTGAGAAGGGGTCCATGACCCCCACCCCACCCTACTTGTTGCAGTACCACATGGTAGCGGTGTTGCTCGGGAACACCTGTGCTAGCCTTACCTTGATGGTGGGTAGAAAGGCTTTCAATGCCAGCCGGATCACTCAGAGCTCCAGCAGGTTAATGTGGGGAATGGATTCTGCCGGAGACCAGAGAAGTCTGATCTCCACATCTCCCAGGTGGCTGCCCCATTCCAGGAGTGACGCATTTGTCACTACTATCATATCTGGTTGGGGAAGGGAGGGGGGTTTCCCACTGATCCAATCGCAGTTCATTAACCACCACTGCAGATCTTTCCAGTACCCTCAGAGATCGGGACCATGTCAGAGAGATTTCCCTGATGTTGCATCCTATGGAACTTCAGGTCCAATTACAGGACCCACATATTCCAGAGGGCATGTGTCACAAGCAGGATGCAGGAGGCCATGAAGCCCAGCAGCCTTAGAGTCAGTCTCATGGAAACCCAGGATAGAGGCTAAAACATCATAGCCTGAAAAACCTGGCCTCGTTGATCAGGAAGATAAGCCAGCCATTCAGATAGGGTAAGACTGCCCACCCCCTGATCTCCGCAGAGGAGGTGCAAGTACCACCATTACCTTGGTGAACACTCATGGGGAACTGGTAAGGCCAAAAGGGAGCATGGCAAACTGAAAGTGCTTGTGACCCACCATGCAAAACTGGCAGAGTAAGGAGAGATGGCCCTCAGTCAGTCTGTCTAAAGTGAATGGCATGGGTGGAGGGGGTAGTCACAAAGGGGAGGAAGTAGCCCCTTCAGACAATCTGAAGAACCCAGCAGTCTGATATTATCGACCTCCAATGGTGCAGGTGATGGTCCTGCCTCTCACATGTTACCCAGGATGGTGAGAGAGCTTGGAGGCTGCGGTGCCGGGGGATGATGGTAGACTGACACAGCCTCTGGCTGCCCGACCCAAGGGTGGTTGTGAGTACAGCGTCTATGGCCACACAGGAGCTGGGAAGCTTGCATGCTGTGGTGGCTGGGTGGTAAGGGGCATGGTTGGAAACTCCTTCCATGGATGCAAAAGGTGGACTGGGGTAGGCGAGGGACCATGAAAAGATCTAAGGACTTGGCTGTAGCTCTGCAATCCTTGAAGCGCTCCAGCTCAACGTCCGCATTTTCTCCGAAGAGACAGGAGACATCAAAGGGAATATCCATAAGCAAAACTTGGACACCTCCTAAAAAACTAGTCATCTCCAGCCAGGCGGGTCTGTTCTGTCCAGCCAACATGTGATCGTGAACGCAGCTGCAACTTTCCCATCAGTCGGGACCATAGGCAGCACCTGCGCATCGGAATCTCAGAGTGAATGGGGGTAACGGTCCAAAAGGTATGCAGTGTTCACAGACCGCAGTGCCAGGCTGGTGGAAGAAAACATGTTCTTGCCCAAGTTGTCCAGCCTTTTGGATTCCCTATCCTGTGAGGTGGTAGGGAATGCACCAGGGTTTACTCGGGAGTTGGAGGCTTGGACCACCAAGTTCTCTGGGTAGGGTGCTGGGTGGGGAAATTGTGGTCACCTGGGTCAGCGGGCAATTGCCTGTTCACAGGAGTCCCTGTTTAGGGCTTGGTTCAGGCCCCACGCAGGATGTCCGTGAAGGCTTCATTAAATGGAAGAAGTGCTTCTGAGGGGGTGACTCCCGGCTGAAGAACCTCGATCAAGATATTAGTCTTGACTGCCAGACAGGGGGGCAGGGACCTCTGCCACCATCTTCACCTTGATAGAAAATGAGGCTCCCTCCTCTGTAGCAACAGTAGGAGAAGAAACAAAACCAGTATCTGGGGAGGTGTCCAGTACACTGGCATCCGCCAATTCTTCACACCAAGTGTCCTCATTGGGGTCTAGCGTTTGGTATTCATAGGGGTCCATTAAATGGCACCCTTAAAGGCACAGTGCACGTTACTTCTGGCGCGGGCAATGCCATGCGGGCCGAACGATGCCACCTACCGTCATGCAAGGGTACTTCTAGCGAAACATTTCCGGACAATTCCAAGGTAAGGAATCTGCAGCTTGAAGTCCATCTGAGTTCTTATTCATCTACATTGCAGCAAAAAGCTTAAGTAAAGTTGAAGTTGAGGAACTACGAGCACAGCCAAAAAGTGGGTAGGTTGATTACATTGAAATAGTTCCAGGGAAAAGACATCTAGCCATACCTGCTATTTGTAGGAATGTGAGGTGCATACTGACACACTATGAGGAGAATATAGATGACTGCAGTTCATGAAGCACTGTATGACTCAGATCAGACATGACACTAGAAGAAAACTGCTTGAGCCCTTTGTCCCCAGACTCATTGAATTTGAAAAGGAGAGTCTTCCTTAAAGGCAATATCACCATGGAAGAATTCACCACTGTGATTCCTAATCAGCTAACCAGTAGATCTGCCTCTGAGGAGGGATACCCTAGAAAGTTCTATACAATGTGCAAAACTCATGGTGCCAATGCTATATAAAAGGCTTTGAAAGTGGCCAAAACGACTGGCTCTCTTAGGCCTACTTTGGAACAAATCATCATAAGTTCTATTTCTAAAGACGGAAAATACATTATTGAATGCAGTAGTTGTAAGCTAATCTGCCATATCAATGATGATACCATAATTCTGTACAAAATCTTGGCCACTAGGTTGTGTAGAAAAATCCCATCACTGGTATACCCATCCCAAGATGGGTCTGTACCTGGACAGACTTCTAGGTACCACTTGACACTTGTACATCTCTTGTGCTTGCTTTAGGGTCGCCGAGGTCGATATCCTCATTCTATCTCCTGATGCTGGAAAAGCATTCAACCATGTTACATACATAAGTCAGAGAGATTTGGCTCAGGTAACGATTTTATCTATATGGTGAAATGATTATATAATCACTCTATTGCCCAGGTGAATTGAGGGGGAATTCCATCTCAACCTATTACATAAACATGGCACAGGGCAGGAATGCCCTTTATCTTCACTCCTGTTTCTGCTTATACCTGAGCCTGTGTCATCTCGCGATTAGAACTTTGGAGCAGATGCTGGGGGTTCCCACCCCTGCAGGCACTGTAAAATCCTTTCTATATGCTGATCACATTCTAACCACCAATGTCTCCTAAATCTTCCCTATTTGTCTTAATGTCCATAATAGGATTTTTGTCTCCTTTCTCTGAATATGAAGTTAATTGACGGGAGAGGGAAATTGGAGGGGGCTTTGTGAGGTAATGCCCATGTTCTATGCTACATCGAAACCCCACAGTAGATTATTCGGCATGAAGAGGGTACAGATTATCTTAACTCTACTTAGGGAGACTAAGCAACAGAGGTCTAAATAAGACAGTTGACAGTAATCTACAACACCTCTTAAAAAAGACCCTTAACAACTGTGCGTGATGGTCACATCAACGTCTCCCACTCTGAGGGAGGGTACTAGTGATCAAGATAGTAGTAGGTGCCAGATTCAAATAGTTGTTTGTACGCTGCCATTGTTGATCCAGAAAATGACTCTGAACTACATTGGTTCTGAAATCAAAATGTTTAACTGTAACAGAAAGAAACTGAGACTGGAAACCTAGCAAACTACAAGCCCACACTGGTTCCGGAGGTCTCCACCTTCCATATACGGGGTATTACTACATGGCCCACCAGCTGACCCAACTGACATGTATGTTGGTCGACGGAGAGATTAGCCTTCTGAGCTTCACCCAAGGGTTTAACAGGCTGTTCAAGCACAGGTCACTATCAATCACAATTGAAAATCTGATATTAAAGACCATGTTGGGCAACTTGAAAATAATTTTAAAATATTTAAAAGTTGACCTGGATTTCACACTTTAGTCCATCAGTGGAGATTTGACCTTAAGAGACAAGACCATTCAACAGAACACTTGGGAGACTGAATGACTAAAAGAGTTGGCATATGGGAGGTATCACTCACTCTATTCTTAAATGCTCTCTGCGTCGAGTTTTGGCTTACCTCCTTCGTGTCAAAGTCAACTACCCCATGGTATTAAAGGACGTCTGGGGGCAGAGCCCCTGGTCATTTTAGTCTCACATACAGAACTATCTCAATAATGGAGGATGCTCAGGGTGTAGTCTTAGTGCCATACTGAGTTCCTATTGATCACATTCACGCTAAACCTGTTGTTTTGGCCACTAGAGCTTTCTGGCAGTCGACATTGTAAAATTACTCTCATACGAAGACTGGATGACTTTGTTAACCTCCTATGATAAATCCATTAAGTAGATCAATCCATACATGGTGCTCACTCACCTATTACAGTGGCAATAACTTCAAAGCAGATCAGTTGGTTGTTCTGGAATAATTTCGCAAATGGGAATGCAAGTAGTGGAAGGTATCGTGTCTCACCAAAGATGGCTGACCAGTGAGACAATGCTGACAGAGTTCTGTAGAGAGTGAGAAACAGAAACAGTCAAACCGCTTGGTTTGAATGTGACACACATTTCAACTTTAACTTTGATAACTTGATAAAAACACTATTGAACTGAAAATTGTACATAATGTTCTTTTTAACTGGCACTCTATTCAGTGAGATCCACTCATTCTAAATCTTAGCTCTCTTATTTTGTTAAAGCCCACATTAAAATGAAATGTGCAGTACTAAACTGAAAGAAATTGATCATGTGACAGTTCATATTTTATTTTAAATGGATCCCATGTGACATAGCTCACACTTAAAGCAATTACTTAATCTGCCAACAAATCAAAAGCTCAATTTGGTTGACTACTGAGACTAAGCTAAATGTCACATTTTTATCATGCTATCAGATTGCTCACACACACTAATGACTGACACTCAGTTGAATAACATTTATAATATTGCTTCTTTCTAATATCTATTATTGATCTATCTAATATTTAATATATCAAATTACTATATGTTTTTGAATATTAGTCCTTTATACCATCTTGAAAAACATTATTCTAATGTTGTTAATTCTATCTATGTGTCAAAACCCCAGCGGCAATCGCACAAGCTTTTGCCGCTTATCTGGAGGGTCTATACCAAACCCTGACCGGAGGGGATGAAATCGGCCTGAGGGACTTCGTGGTAGATCTCTCAATCCCCTAGTGAGGAGGGATGCGAGGAATGTTTTAGAAGCAGGGCACACGAAGATAGAAATCTCGGAGGCTATGGGCCAAATGAAAGGGCGGAAATCTCCAAGCCCCAATGGTCTGCCCGCCGAGTACTTCAAGTGTGTTCAACCCTTCGTGGCGGGTTCAATGCAAGATATGTTTTACAAAGCCCATCAAGACTAGGTCCTCCCGTGGGATCCGAGGAAGGCCACAATATTGAGGTTTCACAAGTTGGGGAAGCCATCTGGGCAGTGTGCCTGCTTTCAGCCAATCTCCTTGCTCAACCTGGAGCCTCAGACTTTGGTGAAAGTCCTTGCAAATCGTTTGATGAAAGTGATAGACTGCCTGGTGGAGACGGACTAGTCTGGAGGCGTTCAACTCCCTTGAATAGCCCCATCTGTGGGCACTACTACAAAACATGGCATTTGCCCAAACTATTTGCCCTGGGTTGGGCTGCCCTATAAACATTCAATCGCCAGTTAAAGGGTCGGTCTCTACAGAATTCAGCCTCAGCAGCAGCACTTGCTAGCCCCTTATACACTATCCTTTTTTGTGGCAGTTGAACCAATGGCAGTTTGGATACACCAGGACACACTCCTTAGGGGGTTGCGATGGGACCCTGGGTGGAAAGATTTTATATCCCTTTATGTGAATGACATACTGCTGTACCTGACTGACCCATAACACGAATCCCCACATTCTGACTTTTTTGGGTCTTACTCAGGACTCTACATCAATTGGTGCAAATTGAAAGTCTACCCACTCTTGCAAGAGGGGAAGAAAGGAGTCTTGAAATATACCCCTAGATGGGCTTAAGTACTAGGGCATTTTTGTGGCCACGGACAAGGAGCTATTTATCTGGGAAACACCAGGGTCCTGGATAACTACAGAGGGGATGTGGGTTGGTGGTGGAAGCTTCTGCTGTCGCTGCTCGGCGTAGCCGCCCTTTATAAGATGATCCGCCTGCCGACATTTCTTTACATCCTACAAAGCATTCCCTTTGAGGTTCCAGAGGAGTTTTTCAAAGCATTGGACGGTGTGGGCAGAACCTTATTGTGGGGTGGGAAGCACTGCAAGGATAGTCCTGCTCATGCTGACAAAGAAACCACTAAAGAGGGGGAGTCCACTTCAAAATTTGAGTCTCTACTACTGGGCGACCCAGCTCCAGGTAGTTAATGATTGGGCTTTCTCATCCCGACAACAGCCATTACTAATGGCAGACCAGCAGACAATGGACCCTGAGGGCTATGTCCGCCAACTATATGAGCGTAGAGAGAGGGCACCCCTTCCAACACCGATGGAGATGGTGGTAGAATTCTGGAAAAGGGTAACAAATTCCCTGGTATGGAAAGGTAAAGTGACACTGAAAACCTGATGTAGGAGGCAGATGTCCTCAAGAGGGGGTGCATAATAGAAGGGTATAAAAAGTGGGACCTGTTGGGCATATCCAAAATAGTTGACATCTGCCACAATGGTAACACCAAATCATTTTCTGAAATGCAAGAACAATATGAGCTGGTAGACACTTAAGACCTCCGATACCTACAACTGTCATATATCCTACGGAGCTACAAAGGCCTCATGGCAGAGATCCCAGAGGAAACACCTCTTGAATATGGAGTCCTACGATCTCCCCAGGTTAGTTCCACGGTATGACAAATATACTCAACCTTGCTACACAACAGTCTTCCTCCACTCCACTGCCTAAGGGCTAAATGGGAGGAGGACCTGGCCAGGTAGGAGGATGACGATTGGGGGGTGGCTAGCAGCTACCCCCGTAAGGTGGCGATCAGGACTGGAGTCCAGCTGATGTAGTTGAGGATTCTGCACGGGGCATACTACACAGGGACCTGGCTGTTTCGTATGGGTAGAATAGAGACAGACCATTATCCATGGGTGTCGACACAGAGGAACACTACCCCATACGATTTGGAGCAACCCGAAGATTCAGGGCTTTTAGAAGGAGGTGCGGCATAATATCTCAGATACCCTGGACATTGCGATACACCTCTCACCCCAATTGGTGGTCTTGGGAGTGCGAGGAGACCAGACACTAGAGCGATATATGCTCCTTTTTAGCAATGTCGCTCTGACAGTGGTGCAATATGACTTGATGCAGAGATAAATAAGCCCATCTCTTCGGTAATGGGAGATGGGTATGGATTGGTGCACGAGGGCTGAAAACATTTGATAATATCTGGGGCGAGTTGAGGATGCGGCTTCCCAAGAGCTCCTGAGGCAAATACTGATATAGTGGAATGGGATGGGGGGTTTAGATAGGAACACAAGGCGGAGGGGGCCTCTTTGATGGTCTTTCCTACTGCACCAAAATCCATAGCTGCACTCTTGGGGATGTATCCTTATACAAGAGGGGATGTTGGAATAAAGACTGGGCTAGTTAGCCTTGCACAGCTATTGAGTGGAAGAAGAACTGAAAGCACCTGGATTCCCTCTCGGGTGATTAGCCATGCTTATAAATCCCTATTAACAGAAGATTCGGACCTACCTGACAGCCGATCCACCTAAGTGCATCGCTGGTAAGCCTAACTATGCGGCAGCTCAAGCTACATTCTTCTCCGCAGCAGCAAATCCTATTCAGCTAGACCGCTCACTGAAGGTTTTTTGCCTCGTGCAGCCCTGGTCTTCTACAGCCTGCAGCTTCATCCCACCGTAGTTCTATTTCCAAAAAAGTGACAAAGTACGCAGGTAGAAATCTTCACAGCAACTTCTTCCAATGGCTCCCTGATTACAACAACGCCTCCTCAAACATTGCCGGCTGCCCTGCCCCACTGAACTTTACTAAACTTTTCTTTAAAAATTCTTCCAAGTCTGAAACTGGGCATAACCTTTGACTTTGCCCCAGTCTTGCACGACAAGATACCTGTGGGTGTCGCTTTGATGTTTTAGGGGTTATTTTACTAGTAAAACGCTAACATTCATAACTCCAGTTCTAATTATTATGATTTATTTATTACAATTTACAGAATTTTTCTATAGTACTAAATAGGAAATAGCACTTTTATGTTCATTGTAACAATACCCTGTTGATTAATTTGCCCCAAACTTTCTGAAACATACCTTCAGAATTCAGCCTTTCAGCGTGCCAACTTTAGTGCAGTCAAAATTTATAAACCAGTTGCTTCTGCATATAATATTGCAAATATCTTTTTTAAAATATGTATCTTTTTGTATCCTTTTACAAGCATGCACATTTACAAACCAATACATAACAGAAGCAGCTATGTCAACAAGTCCCTCATCATCCATAGGTCATGCTACAAGATCCTTAAGTATCCATGCCGGTATGTGGGCCCTCACCCTCCATTGAATACATTATTCGTACAGCCTTACCCCTGTCATCCAACATACTGCACATTCTTTCCTTTGTCTGTGGATATTCCATTCTCCGTACATGCTCTGTAATGTCCGCCCACCCAACAGGCCCAGTTTGGCAACAGTACTCTTAGGCAACCATCTCTGAAGGCTGAGATGGAGTGTATGTCTGTTCCACCATCGTACCCACCTCCTCAAATGCTTTCAGTGTCTCTCTCCACATCCCTAAGCGCTCATTCGCCTTAGCGTTTCTTCGGGACATCGTAATATGTCTCTCTTCTGCTATGGCCCATTCAATTGAGTCTCTTGTTTAAAGTGACCCTGCCATGCTTCTAGTTCCCAGCCAACCTATGGCTATTTGCCATTTCGCTAAGATCAATGCCAGGTGGAGAAATTTAAAATTGCATCTTCCTCGTTTGGGGTTTGCTTTTGATTCCCAATAGGCTCTGCCGAAGAGAGAGGTTAAGAACAATTCTATGTCAGGACAGGAGGCTCCGATTATGCTTTCTCATTTCTTTAATGAAATGCTCAGCAGCCAATAAAAACAATCAAAAAACTACATTTCCCATCAACACCAGGGAATGACCATAGAGACTACGCTATAAAAGGTCCAAACATTAGTCCTTCTTCCTCTTTCTTTGCTGCTCCGCAGCCAGTTAAGTCTCTTTACATTTATTCTCTTGCATTTGCTGTTGTTGCTGTTTGTTGACTATTGTTATACACTTGCCTTGTATACCGCTGCTTTGTTTCCCCTTGTGCGCGGTGCTTGTGTATACTTTGGCACTCGGCTCCTCTTCTCGTGTGTGCCGGTGTTTTTAGGCGTCCGTTAGCGGCGTGTCTTCTTGGGAGCGTGTGTTCGCCTCCCTGCGCCTGGCCGCTTGTGCCCGGTTGCGGTAGTGGAGTGGGAGCAGGGGTCGTCGGCTCACTCGGAGAGTGCGAGCGCTCTCGAGCCGGTGTATCAGTGGCAGCAGCGTCGCGCATGCGCGCTGCATTATTTCCGGCTTCAGGCTGTTTCTCCTCACGCCGGTTCAGTGAAGGAACGCTTTTACCAGCGCTCACGCCCACAGCCCTGAACTTTCGACCCCGTTCGACGCCGGAGCACAGGGAAGTGCTTTGGTTGCTATTATGTGTGCATAGGCTCTGCCTAGAGTGAATTTTGGTTGGCAGGCTTGTCTCCCTCCACATTTAATTTGTTTTGCCTTGAGTTGATTCCTTCAACCTCAATTTAGCCTGCTTTGGGGTGGTCACTCCCCCTTACTTGTATCTTTGATACACCATATCGGTGCCAGTCATCTTGTGGGCTCTAAATATCTGCACTCTAGTGCAATGGCGGATTACTATGACGCAGATGATGACTGTGTTTATTATGATGATGAGGATGACTCTCTTGGATATGATCTGGTGGAGGAATTGGATAAGGGTGTGCAACTTTCAGTAAATAAGGCACTTGTTTGGGCTATAAATCCCCTGAAACGACATTTGAATCAGTATGCAGTGCAACAGGGCTGGTTGCCTCCTTCCCAGAAGTCCACCAAATCGCCCCATAATCCACATAAGTCGGACTTTCAGAGGCTGGCGAAGACTTTGGCTTCGGAGAAGCTTAAATCGCCTGCGTCACACTATGCGGAGGAGTCAGACCATGCTCATGCCTCTTCTGGTCAGTATTCTCCCCCTCCCAAGAAGCGTCTCCGCAAGGAACATTTTGTTGACGCCCCTGAGCGTCCTTCCCTGCTGACTTTTGAGCCAGAGGACATTCTCCATCCAAACTCGACGTCTTGGTTGCCCTCTCCTGCAGTGGCCGCTTATATTGAGGCGCACGTTCGCCAACCATTTGAGGCGTCAGTCAGGGCCAGGCTACGTTCCGAGTGTCCGATGCCGGACCTTGCGGACCACCTAGCAGAGACTCCGGAGGTGGACCCGATGATGGTCACCTACCTCAAAAAATATTCGAGAGATCCTAAGAAGGGCCTGGACCGTTTCTGGCGGTCTTGCCAGGATAAGTTGCTGGACATGCTTGGCCCCCTTTCCAAGATCCTAGATCTAGGCTTCAAAGCTAAGGAAGCTTCAGCTCTCGTGGACCCGGATGAGCTCATAGAGTGGGCGCAGAGGGCTGTCTGCCAGCTGGGGAATGTTAATTGCGCAGTTTCTGCGGAAAGGCGTCGGTCCATTCTACTCAAGCTGGATCCCAAGTTGGCAGAATTGGCGACTTCAGAAGCGGGTCCAGAGGCGCAGGGCCTTTTATTTGGTCAGCCATTTTTAAAGGAACTGACGAAATTTGTGTCCGCCTTCAGCGGCATTGAGAGGGCACAGGCATCCTTGCGCCGGTCCATGCGTCCGGTTTTTGCCAAGGCCGGACGACAAGGGGGACGCTCGTTCGGCCGTGGGTCGCAGCAGCAGTCCCAGAGAGGAGCCTCGCAGCAGCGTGGTGGTCAGTATAACTCAGGATACTCCTCTCGTGCCAATTTCTATCCGTCCCGCAAAGGAAAGGGTCAATATGGCAAAGGGCGATCAGGTGGACAACAAGGCCATTACCAAGATTCCGGCTCTACAGGTGAGCTTAATTCAAGCATGCGATGTGATGTTGGGGGGCAGAGTGCAATTTTTCCTGAACAATTGGCGTATGATCTCCAGCGATGCTTGGGTGCTAGAAACCGTTCAGGGTTTCAAAATAGAGTTCTATCACCCAATACATCAGACCCGTCTTCCCCCACCTATGCTTTTTTCCCCGTCACTCTCAAGCCTGTCTATCAGACGAAATCGAGGTTCTCCTCAAAAAAGGAGCGATTGTTCCTACCGCACGCCATCCGAAGGGCTTTGTCAGCTCGGTCTTTCTGGTAGAGAAGAAAGGGGGCGGGTCTCGCCTGGTTCTCAACCTGAAAGACTTCAACAGCGGGGTGGTGTACAGACACTTCAAGATTGAGGGCATCCATCTTTTGCGGGATCTCCTTCGGGAGGGAGATTGGATGGTCCGTCTGGACCTAAAGGACGCGTATCTGTCAATCTCGATTTACCGGCCCCATCGTCGATTTCTCCAGTTCCAATGGCTGGGGCGTTGGTACGAGTATCAGGTTCTCCCCTTCGGCCTTTCGTCAGCACCATGGTGCTTCACGAAATTGCTGAGACCAGTTGTGGAACATCTGCGTTCGCAGGGAGTAAGACTGATCATATATCTGGACGACATTCTTCATATGGCGGATTGTCCTTTCCAGCTTCTGCAGCATCTGGAGTGGTCCATCGCACTCTTGCAGTCTCTAGGTTTTCTGGTCAATGCTCCGAAATCGGTTTTGGTCCCCACTCAATCTATAGATTTTCTGGGCTTTCGGATAGACTCGGTGACTTGTCAACTTCTCTTGCCCGGCCAGAAGCTGCGCTACATCAGGAGAGAATTGACGTCTGTTATTTCCAAACAGACTGTGTCGTTGAGGTCGTTAGCACGTGTGGTTGGTCTTCTAGCGTCCTCCATTCAGGCGATCTTTCCGGGTCCTCTCCATTACAGGGCGATGCAACGCCTAAAGATTCAGCATCTCCGGAAAGGCCTCCGCTATTCGGATCAGATTCCTCTTTCGGAGGAAGTGCGGGGGGAGATGCAGTGGTGGCTGGACCACATGGAGGCCTGGAACGGTCGAGCCCTGTTCGGTTCGTCTCCGGAACTGGTGGTCGAATCCGATGAGAGCCAGTGGGGTTGGGGAGCCCGTTGTGGGTCTGTCTCGACGGGGGGCCGTTGGTCGCCCCAGGAGTTGTCTCTCCACATAAATTGTCTGGAACTCCTGGCGGGTTCCTTTGCGATACGGCGTTTTCCCCCCCTTCAGACGAGTTGTTGCATTCTTCTCCGAACCGACAATGTGTCCGCGGTCCGCTATGTCAACAAGCTGGGCGGGACACGGTCCAAGGTATTGGCGGAGATAGCCAAAGATTTTTGGCATTTTTGTCTGCAAAGGAAGATCACGGTTATTGCAGAGTATCTTCCGGGTCGCAACAATCAAGTTGCGGATTGGCACTCCAGACATCTCCGGGATTTCAGCGACTGGAGACTTCATCCTCGAGTCTTCCGTGCCATTCTTCGGCAGTGGGGCCAGTGTCACCTGGATCTGTTTGCCTCTCGCCTCAACGCGCAACTTCCCCGGTTTTACAGTTGGAGACCGGATCCCTTGACTCTGGCCAAGGATGCTTTTCTTCAACAGTGGCCCTCGACTCTTTGTTATGCGTTTCCCCCATTCATGATGCTTCCCAGAGTACTAGCTTACACCAAGCGGTTTCGAGCGGAACTAATTCTGATTGCTCCTCTGTGGAGGGCTCAGGCGTGGTTCCCAGTTCTCCTGGAGATGTGTTGCAACTCTCCACTCCTTCTTCCCCTGAAGTGGAATCTGTTGCAGGATCCTCTCGGGGATCCGCATCCCCTCATTCTGTCCGGCTCTCTCCAGTTGCTGGCGTGGCGAATCTCGGGGATTGTTGGTCGATCCCGGGCATTTCTAGCGACGCTGCCAAATTCATTAGTAACGCCTGGTCTCCCAATACTCACAAGCGATATAGAGGGGCTTGGAAACGCTGGTGTGATTGGTGTGTTCAACGGGAAGTTGATCCCGTTTCAGCGGATGTCAGTCTAATCATTAATTTTTTGACTTCCCTGGCCACTTCCGGTCTGGCCTATAGGACAGTTAATAGTTTTCGTTCGGCTATTTCTGCTGGACACGTCCAGATTGATGGTAAACCTGTTGGTGAACATCATTTACTTTCCAAACTGCTTAAAGGGATTCGTTTGGCGAAACCTCCCACTCCTAAATATGTTTCTTTATGGGATGTTTTGGTTGTACTGCGGTTTTTGGAGGCTTGGCCTTCTAATCTTTCCTTGTCTCGTAAACAGTTGTCTGCAAAATTGACCATGTTACTGTGTCTAGTATTGTGCAAACGCGTTTCTGATATCCGCGCTTTGGACCTTGCGGGTCGCAGTTTCACCCCTGAGGGTGTCACGTTCACTCTCTCTAGGAGGACTAAGTCCAACACTTCCTCCATTACTTATCCTTCTTTTCCTGATCATCCCAATCTTTGTGTTGTCCAGTGTTTGAAGGATTATGAGGTGAGTACCGCTTCTTTGCGTACGGACATGCATGGTCAATTGTTGATTGCCTTGCAGAAGCCTTTTCGCCCTGTTGCACCGGCTACTTTGGCTCGCTGGGTGCGCTGGCTCATGTCCGAGGCGGGCATTGATGTTTCTGTGTTTGGGGCTCATTCCGCAAGAGGGGCAATGGCCTCTAAGGCTTTTTCCATGGGTGTCACTCTGTTTGATATTATGAAAGCTGCAGATTGGTCTTCAGACTCTGTTTTCAAACAGTTTTATTATAAACCTATTGTTAGTGTTGCCTCTGTTGTGGTGGACCAGCTTTGAACAAGCATAATCGGAGCCTCCTGTCCTGACATAGAATTAAAAATTTGCAAACATTCGTGACAAGAATTTTCAATTCTATTAAGGACTAGGAGGCGAGGATTATCCCACCCTTTTCTATGACTCTGTTACATTGTTATGTACTGTATAATGATTACATTCTGATACAAGTCTATTTTTTCCTTGTTTTTCCCCCCCCTGACTTGCTTTAATTTTCTCCATTATTTGGATGTTACGGCTCTGTATCTTTTTCAGGTTCAGACCAGAAATGATGATCTTCGTCTTCTTTGGGAGTCTCCTGTGTTTCCTAGTTCTCGGACCCAGGGTTCCTCGATCTTCTGCTACAAGATCCTTTGGATTTCTGCGGCATGTTTCGAACTGTTTTTGTTGATTTACTTGGGATTGTTTTTCGATATGGAACTGTTTCCACAAAGAAAGAGGAAGAAGGACTAATGTTTGGACCTTTTATAGCGTAGTCTCTATGGTCATTCCCTGGTGTTGATGGGAAATGTAGTTTTTTGATTGTTTTTATTGGCTGCTGAGCATTTCATTAAAGAAATGAGAAAGCATAATCCTCGCCTCCTAGTCCTTAATAGAATTGAAAATTCTTGTCACGAATGTTTGCAAATTTTTAATTCCTGTTGCTCTGTGTAATAGAGCTACTAACACCAGCCAATAAGTCAACATCTTGTCACAGTACCATGTTAGATGGACAACAGCAGCTCCTTTCTAATCATAATGTGTAAAAGTTGTTGACCGACCCAAGAAACGCTACTTAGTTTAATCGTGGTTAGATAGGTACAATGCACATCACTGAAATGAATTAGTCTGAATCTCGAATTACCGGTTACCCCCTTTATTAAGGTTTAGGTCTTCATTAGCTGTGAGCTTTCCATTTAAATCGTCACTCCACACCGTTCTGGCTAACAGCTCCTTCTGTCTGTCTGCCATGAGGGCTTTACACATCTAAAATCGCAAGTACCCGCCCCCTCCCATGCCAAGAGTCACTAGAAGGGTCTCGGCTCTGGGGTTGGGTTGCGCCTCCGGAAATTCAGTCCAGAACTCATGGCAGCCATTGCAATTTTTGCGTACCACAGACAATGCACAATCCCCTCCGAAAAAGCCTCCGGTGCCTCCTGCAAGGAGATAAACTGTTCCCAGGGATACGGGTTACCCAGTAGTTGACTTACTTCCTGCTACTGTACGATTAACATGCCAAGGCCAATGTCTCTGAGTGGTTCACATGTCCCTTGTAACAATCGTTTCTCCTGGTTATCCATATCTGCTGCCCATTCAGCCGCATTTTGTATATGCGCTCCATAATACTGCATGGCTATGTCACAGAGCCCCAAACTTCCCTCTCACTGATACGGTTTAAATGTATCTAGCACCACGTGACTTCTTTTTCCAGCCCATACTACTGAGACCAGAAGGCCGTTCAACGTTCTGAAAGTTGGGGGGTCGCTAGGTGGTGCGCGACCAAGATGGCCGTGCACCAGTGAGGCTCGCGCCGGTGTTCTATAGAGGAGTGGACCCCATCGAGCGGTGTACCCCTTTCACTCTGCGCATGCGCATTAATGGTGCGCATGCGTACAATACACCCCACCACGCCCACCATCAGTCCGCGTACCGCTAACGTTTTTCATTGCGTTTGCGCATGCTCTATTCGAACATGGCTCGCGCAAGCGGTGACATGTGCGTGCGTGGCAGTGGTGCAATCCCTGGCATTGTGCGCTGCGGGTGCTGCTGTGCCGCTGTTCCGCCTTGTGTCTGACGGAAAGTTCAAGGTGCCAGTGATGAGCTCGGCGCACTGTTGATCCCGAGCACGTGCAGCGCGAGCTGCGGAGGCCCCGTTGTGCACTGCAGACCCGCCTGGGACACCCCGGGGCTCCTGCATCACTTTGTACCAAAATATGCATTTGCGGGGGCTGTAGACGGACGTCCGAGCATTTGGAAACGCTCCAAGAAGGCTTTGCAACAGCAATGGAGGAATGTATTTCGCTGTTAACTTGCATTGCAGGGAAGCATGTTTTGGGAGGAAGATAATGAAAGAAAGGCAATAGAATACACATTTTCAGTGCATCAAAAGGTTTAATCGATCTTCTTGGTTCGTTCTTAGTTTTGTTCTTTGCTTATTTCTTAATATGAACGCTACAGTTGGCCGTAATATTAGTCTGATTTCCATATAGTAGGCATTTTTGCAAATAACTTCTGGGGTTGTTCATTTGTAAACGCTTCTTTGTAATGTCGTACCTATTCTGGATAAAATCATATTGAGTTTTTTTTCATGTTCATTCACGTCATTTCTATCAACATGTTTAGTTAACTTAAACATTTTGTCCCCCTCAATACATACATGAAGCAGTTGCTCATAATGTTACATTTCTTTCCTTATGCACAAATAAAATAAGTTTTTGCAAAACGTTTCTAAAAAGTTGTTTAATAATTCATTACTGCTTGCACATAAAATGCAGAGCATCCCATGATGAGCAGGGTCAAAATGTATTCGCCTATGGCTGGGTCCAAACTGAGGTGGCCTGGTCCATGATTGTCAGTGACTGAGATTAAGTCAAGAATTCCATCCATCACTTTGTTGTTTTTTCATTTGATGCCCTAAGCGTGCCACAAATTGGGTCTTGGGCTCACTGTACCACTGGAACCAAGCTACTTCTGGCTGGAGAGCTCTAAGTAGGGCAAAGTCAGTTCTAGGTTACCTGTGTTCCAGTTCAGGGAGTACCTGGCGGTTTGTGCCGGCCTGTTCTCATGAGGAACAGGGTCAAGAGTAATTTGCATATACTTTGGTTCATACTGAGAGGGCATGGAAGGAGAAAAACAATGGACTGAATTGCTGCCATCTTAAAACCTCATCTGCCATAGTATAAAACAGGCCCTAAGGTGGGAAATGCTTAGTGGCGTAGCTAGCCCTTTCGCCGCCCTTGGCGGTCCCTGGGTTTGCCGCCTGTGGCCGCATGTAGAGTGAGTGGGGGTGCTGGCGGGTTTATCTGAAATTGCCACGAGGGTTGCAATGTAGAGTGGTGGGGTTCTACCGATTTCCGATACCTACACGGCAGGTAAGAGCGGGAGGAGGCTGCTGCATCCAAATCTCGTGCCACCGAGGGTGGACCGCACCCCATTTGCTAGGCCACTGGAAATGCTTCTCTCAAGGGAGCCATTGCTTCTCCATATGTGTGTGTGTGTGTGTGTGTGTGCGTGTGTGTGTGTGGAAAAGAAGAAAACAAGTTACTTACCTGTAACTTTTAGTTATCCAGTATTGGTGTCTTTCATAGATTCACATGCTTGAATCATCCCCGCCATCAAGGTGGGAGTCTCACGGTACAAATAAATATATACATAACTGTAATGAAACATAATACAATAGGTTATAAGGCACTGCACAGTCACTGCAGTAGCCCATCCTTCTCCTTTTGTAAAAATAACCAAAGTTGAAACGCAGCCAATCCGACTCTAGCACGCTTTAGAACACTCCACAGAGAGGCAAGTCCCTCAGATTTTCCAGCTGCGGCCCGGAGAGACGCAAGAGACCGCCTTGCTCCAGGTACGCTCGCTCTCAATCCCCACATGTGGGCCTGTTGGGGGACTGTTTCTGTTCACATCTTTCCTGTGGGGAAGAGTGTAGAAAGTTTTTTAACTTTTACTCTTATACAAACAGTTTGGGCTTTACTATTTGCCATGTCTTTTCAGGTGTAGCAATGGTTTGTTTGCTGTCCATTCATTTTTTTTTTATCTTGTCACGCGATATGGGAAGCTGCATCTTTCTGTCATATAGAGGCTTGGCGATCCGGTTAGTAAATCTGCACTTAGGAGAAAGGCGGTTTCCATTGCATGGGCGGTCTGCTACTGCATTTGATATGGAGGCAGGCATCTTTTTGTGCATCTTGTAAGGAAGATGTATTTATTCTTCCCTGGTAATCTGCAAAACTGAAAAAATGCAATTATTTTATTGCATTTAAGTGACTTGTTTTCTTTCTTACTCTCAGAAACTGTATCTCTATACTCAGCCCGGTTCACCCCCTCCCCTTCTTCAAGAACTATGTTTTTCTCTGTAAGCCCTCCCTATATCCTAATACTTCTACCCCTAACAGTGGTCTAGTAGATCACCCCTTCGATACACTAGCACTTCTACCTATAAACTGGCGCCAGTCCTCCACATAACTCCTGCTCTCTTGCCCTTTTTGTGCAGTTTTTATCCTTTGTTCCATTTGCACATGCGCAGTCTCGCTGGCGAGATTTAATGACCGAGTAGCGAGGGTTAACCCCGCCCCTCTTCTCCATTGGCTGACTTCCTAAACGGCGGCCAGCCATTGGAGAAGAAGTCTCAGTTACGTCATTGTCTCGCTCTAAGGCCCGTCTTTTTCGGATTGGGGCGTGTTTTTTAGGTTTGTTCTACCCTCTTCTCCATTGGCTGGAATGCTAAACAACAAGTCAAAAACACGCCCGTTGTTTACATTCCAGCCAATGGAGAAGAGGGGAGAAAGAAAAACATGCCCCCCAGTCTGCAAAGGACAGGGCTTAGAGCAAATGGCCAGCGCGTGTTTATCTCGGGAGAAATCTCTTAGCGCCAGGGCCCTGTATAAAGCCCGCTCCCTCACCAGTAAAACTAGCTTTTCAGGATACTTTTGTTGGGATTATTTAGCCTGTGGTGTTATCTGCGTTCAGTAGAGGGTAGTTACTTCCACCGCTGGGCACACTGCCAGCAGATAACTCTGGTGATTGGGAAACCATGTTTTTCCCCCTGGATTTATGTTGACTTTTTGTTTCTGATTCAATATCTTATTTTCTTCCCGTCTGCTTGTACGGTGCTGCCCTCTTCCTTGTTTATCTCCCTAATAGCCGTACCGTGGCCACAGGAGCCTGCATGCACTAAAGTCTCCCGCCCCTCTCTGCCCAGACGGCTAGTTATCGGCGTGTGACAGAATGATAGGCAAACAAACCAGCTGGTCATCCGGAGTCCGGCCTGGATGGGATCACTGGGGTGGCACGGAGGTACACGCGTCCCAGCGGCAGCGGCGCGCGCACTTTTCCCCGATCCCAAAACAAAAGGGATCGCGGGGCTTGGCATGGGTAATTCTCCTGGATTATATAACTCCCCTCCGAGCAGCCATAATAAAGTGGCGGGAGGGGCGGGCGAGGGGCGGGCGGCGGCGTCAAGTGTCCCGCCTAGCACTTGGTGGAGTGGTAAATACCACCATAGCAACAGCGTGACGAACAGTGGCGGGAGTAAGACGGGGCCAGAGACTGGAGGGCCAGGTGAGGCGAAGGGAGAGAGACCTGGAGAGTGGGCCAAGCAGATGGCAGGATTGAAACAGCCACAGGAGAGAAAAGCAGCTCACCAAGCTCACGTTTCTTAATAAGTGTGTTGGCAGTCCTGAGCAACGCTTAAAACGGTATTATCAAAGCATCCATGGCGATCGGATTAGTATAGGCGGCATTCTTTTCACACACGCAGAAGGTAACATATATTTTAATTTTGTTGTTCGTGTGCCATGAAGCGTGTAAAGCAAGCAGAAATCAATGGTGCTACCTGACTGCAAACAGAAAAGCGGCGCCACTGCTCTAAAAGTTTATGATGGCTCATTCCTGTCAGGCCTGCCTCGCGGGCTCCCTGCTGCGTGGCTGGAGTAGGTCAGCAGTAGTCACTGGTTATAGTTTTATTTTGAGGGATTTATGATTTTTGGTTCTTTCTTTTAAATTCTGTGCAAGGTCCTTGTTACCAGCACATATCTATGCCTGGCACTGCTTGGACAGATTGTGTCACATGGGTTCCTTCTGAGCTGTGCAGAGCAGATGACTCCACCCCCCCCCTATGACGCCACTGCCCACAACCAGCCTGCTTCTCTCACCCTATGCATCCTGCCCCCTCCTCCAAGTACCCCTTATCACCTTTTGCCAGTCACAGCATTTCCACGGGGCTCTCTGATTGCACAGCTGCCGGGCCTGGCTCCTCTCGGTCTGCTGCTGCTGCTGCTCCAGTTGGCTAATTTTTACAGAAGGCTTGATCTGGAGATGACTGATTCTCCTGCTGGAGTTTGGACAGGAAGATGACTACTCCGTATTTAAGTTTTTTGCTGCCCCTAATTTGGAGGTGAAATAGTTCTTTTTAGCGGTTATAACTGCTTCTTTATATTCAGCTAGGGCTAGTCTAGAGTAAAGTTTTCCCTGCTCACTGTAGTCTAGCCTCCAGGTGTGTTCTAGGAGCCTACACTGTGATTTTATATTTTTAAGTTCTGGTCTGTACGATGGGGCTGAGGCTAGATCTCTACATTGTTTTGTATATTTTTCTGGGACCAGAAAGTCAATAGCTGATCTGATCCAACTGTCGACATTATCAGCAGCCTTGTTATTATCGTGTAACCAACCGAGGGTAATATTTAACTAGGTCCTCTACTAGGTTAGTTTTGTGCCACGGTCTGGTTTTAGAAGGAAGTAGTTTGTTTTGTTGGGGGACTTTGTTCTCTGGAAAAGAAGAGGGCCTTATGATCGGTTCAGGTCAATGGAAGTATTTTTTTCAAGGTAATGTTTAGGTTATTGTTAAGATTGCATCTAATGTTTGATAGCCCTTCTGTGTGGGCTCCATAACAATCTGGGACAGCCCCAAGGCTGCCATATTATCTAATAGGAGGTATGTGTCCGCGTTGGTTACGCATTCTAGGTGATAGTTGAAATCTCCAAGTGCCGTGAAAGTGGGGGAGTCTGTGCATGATTCCGTGAATCTTTGGAGCGATTATGTGAATGGGGCCCTAGGACCCAGGGGCCAGTATAAGAGTAGTCCAGGGAAGGATAGGGTGTTATTAAGTTTGAAATTAAAGGTCATAGCTTCTACTACCAGATGCTGGATGGGATTCAATGTAGCTTTCAGGCTTGAGCCTCCACCCCTTTTCCCTTCCCTGTCTACACTGGCCAGTTCGTATCCTGCTGGTAGCGCCGCGATCCAGTCGGGCTCCGTTAGGTAAACCAGATCAGGATTGGTATCAAGAACTCAAACTCGTATTTTTGCTTGATTAATGATCATGTGTTTAGCAGTATATAGGTTAGCGATTTGATTGTGGAGTCGAGAGTGTTGTTTTCCCTCTTTGTGAGTATGGGTGTATGTGCCTCTAAAGACACAGCTATGGACATTATAACCCACTACCTCACAGATAACGACCAGGAAGGTACACCCCTAGCGGCAGTATGGGAAGCATTGAAATTAGTGGTGCGGGGGGAGTTTATTGCGCTCGCATCATTTGCGAGATTACGCAAAGAGAAGCGCAGAGTTGGAGAAGGAGGTGGGTGCCTTGGAGACGATACATAAGAGGACTGGGAGGTAGTTAGAGACAAAGCGGCGCATGTTGAAACACCTCGATTTAGATAGAGCAGAACACACCCTCCTGCGCTTGCGACACAAATTTTACCTTAGCGGGGACAAAGGGGGGGGTATGCTGGCGCATAGGTTACGAGCGCGAGCTCAGATCATGACAATTTTGTCCATTAGAGACCCTCAGGCAGTTAAGCATACCACTGACACCCATATTGTGGAATCCTTCCGGCAGTTCTATCAGGGCCTGTACAGGGGGGAGGCGATGGACTCTGGGGTGGTGGCAGACTACTTGACGTCCTGTAACCTTACACCTCTCTTCAAAACATCGGCGGACGCTTTTGATACTGCGATTCACATAGAGGAGGTCATATCTGCGATTGCTCGGTTGAAGGTAGCCAAATCCCCGGTGCCGGATGGCTTCTCTGCCATTTTCTACAAAACTTATTGTGTGGAGCTGGCTCCTCTTTTCACCCAACTCTTCAACTCCTTACTCGATACAGGGGAGGTGACTCCCTCCATGTCAGAGGCAGCTATCGCGGTCATCCTTAAACCTGGGAAGGATCCTAGAGACTGCCGCTCGTATAGGCCGATTTCTCTTGTACACATTGATGCGAAGCTCTTCGCGAGCATCCTAGCAGCGAGGCTCAGCCCCTTGATGGACGGTATCATAGACCCAGACCAGGCAGGCTTTGTCCCAATACGACAGGGGGGATAATACCAAACGGCTCCATCACCTCATAGACCTGGTCCGCCGATCATGGGCTAAGGCTTTTTTTCTTTCCATGGATGCAGAGAAAGCCTTTGATCGGGTGGACTGGGAATACCGGTTTGCAGTCGAGGGCCTACGGGCTGGGTGATAACTTTTTTAGTTGGGATCAATGCCTCTATGCCGCCCCTACGGCAGCGGTGCGAGTGAATGGGTGTAAATCAGTCCTTCTCCCCATCACTAGAGGGACATGACAGGGGTGTCAATTGTCCCAGTTGCTTCCTGCGCTCTATATGGAGCCTTTTGCCCAACGCGTACGGTCAAATGTGGGTATCGCGAGAATTAAGTTTGGTGCCAACACACATAAAATTAGTATGTATGCCAACGGTGTTATTCTGACTCTTACCCAACCTCACTCCACACTGCGGTACCTATCGGCGGAGCTCCTCGAATTCGGGAAGGCTGCAGGATTTAAAGTACATTTCTCAAAATCGCAAATTCTTAATATTTTTATACCCGCTGCAGAGGTCCAAGATCTGCAGCAGGACTTCGCCTTTCAGTGGGTGCACTCTGATATTACATATATGGGCATCCGGCTGACTTCCTCTATCGCTAACATGGCCTCCCTTAATTATAAACGATTGGTGGATCAAATTGCCAAAGCACTCTCGGACTGGTCCCGCCTCAACTTGGCCTGGTATGGGAGGCTGGCGGCGGTAAAAATGACTGTGCTCCCGCGTATCCTATCTCGCTTTTAGATGCTACCAGTGAGCCCCCCGCCGGGCCCCCTTCGGAAGCTACAGGGGCTCCTTAACAAATTCCTGTGTAGCAACAAGCGGCCGAGGCTGGCATTATCACTCATCACTGCGCCGAAAGCTGAGGGTGGGCTGGGCTTTCCCCTGCTGGCGGCTTATTATCAGGCGTCATGTCTCCGATATGTCACGGAGTGGAATAGGCCCTTGTCCAGCAAACACTGGAACTTCATGGACCAGACCGTAGCAGGCTGTAATATCTAGCGTGAGCAATGGCTGCCGCGCAAATACAGAGCGTGGGGACTTTACTCTTCCCCGGTGACTTCACCGACTTTGAAAGCTTGGGATCAATTAGCGCAGCGCAGAGGATGGACTATGTTTCCCTTCCCCATGACTCCTAGTGTTGACAATCCCAATTTTCGCCAGGGTGCGCGTCCCCAGTCTTCCACTGCTGGAGCGAGGAGGGCTGCAAAAGGGTTGGCTCCCTATTCGACCTTGAAGGCTTGATCCCCTTCCCCCAATTGTGTATAGACTACTTCCATTTGCCAGAGTCCGACGCTTTTCATTATTTGCAGTTAGCACACTGGGTGACCCAACCGTCAAACTTCGCTTCAATGTCCCGCCCCTTGACCGTTTTTGAAAAATGGTTAGCCTGCAAGAAGGATGACCGTGAGCTCATATCTGAATTGTATGGGATGATCCTGACATAACCCAAGAAACAGCGTACGAAGGCGCAGGTTCGCTGGGAGACTGAATTAGAGCGCTCTTTGACACGTAAAGAATGGGAACATATCTTTTATCGAGCGCACCACCCTGCCTCTAACACCGCGGGTGCGGAATCGGCCTATAAAGTAGCCGCTTATTGGTACTATACTCCGGCGCGCATCAAATCTTGGGATGTAGCGAAGTCAGGCCTCTGCTGGCGGGGGTGTGGCCTTACGGGCACTTTGGTGCACCTGTTGTGGCATTGCCCGAAATTGGTGCGATATTGGAAAGCGATTCTTGATGACCTTGACAATGCCTTTCAGATCACATTTCCCCGGGCACCTGAGCACACGCTGTTGGGACTCCCTCATCCCAAGTCCTTTCCTTTACGCTCGCTGAGGGGTAGACAGATTGCGTTAGCTTTGCTTGTGGTGCGACAGGTTCTTTTAGCGCAATGGGGTTCCTCGACCACACCTGATCCGCGGGATTGGATCCAGAGACTTTGGCATCTTTTGGCAATGGAACGTCTTTCGCTGAGCATTGATGGGAAGGGTTACGAATATGCAAAGCTATGGGGTCCATTCTTACAACTCCATTCTAAAGATCTGAGGGAAGTCAGGTGCCCGAAATACCTACAAATTCTACAGCTTATTCCTTTGGAGCCTTGGGGGGGCCACTAAGGTAGTCTGTGCAATGTTGAGATGTGACTGGCGGCCATGGAGGGTGGAAGGGGGAGTTAGAGACTGATGCGGAGCAGGGTGGGGGTGGGAGGGTTTGGGGGGTGGAGGGTTTGGGTGTTTGTCTATTTCTTGTTTATTTTTTTATAAAAGTGGTGTCTAAGCAGCTGCCCTGGCTGTATGCTATGGCTTGAAATTTCTTTCGCTGGATCGCCCTCCGGGCTGTAGACCCGTACGCTGTGTACTTGTCAGGATATTACGCTCTGCCGGCAACTGGATGTAGGCAGCTGAGCTGTGTATAAAGATGCTTTACCACGCAATAAAAATAATTGATTCTAAAGGCACGGCTACTGGGACACTTACCAAGGAGAAGAAATTGCATACATTACATCGGTAGGAACAGTTATCTTTCTCCCCATCCCGTAGAGGGGAATTACAGCTCTTACTTTTAAGTGCAAGTAGTTGCTCCTGTGAGTAGACATGGTAATGGAAATGACCAGGGGTTCTTCTGGTGCATGAAGCATTCTGGGTGCAGACATCCTTGCCTTTGGCATGCCTACAGGGCGTCCGCTGCGCGGTTGCGTGAGCATGCAATTTTTTGTCCCTGCGTGGCCAAACGCTAGCACGCTAACCTCTAATGTCGGATTCTAGCAGCGGGCCAGCTCTTACTTACAGACACCGCACAAGCAGTTTAAGAACAAGCAGTTTAGGTCAAAGTGCAAATCTAAAACAATGGATATGGGGGAAATCGTTGCTTAGTCAGCCTAAGTTTAAAAATTAATCCTCGGTAATGCTTCATGGTCACGTCATTATGCGATTTTATGTCCCTGCGTGCCCAAACACTAGTACACTAACCTCCAATGTCGAATTCTAGTGGCAGGCCCGCTCTTAATTACAGGCACCGAACAAGAAGTTTAAAACAACAAGTTTAGGGCAAATCAAAAATAATGGATATTCGGGAAACCGCTGCTTTAGTCAGCGTAAATTTTAAAATCAAGCAATTGACCTGCTATCAATACTGACTTATGAGCAAGGGGGTCTGATATATCAAATAATTTTACTCATCCTGTGACTATGGGAAAATGTTATATTATTTATTGACCAAGACTCATATGAGTCAGCCATTTTTACCAATCAGTGACAGAATTAAACTGGGCCAAAAGATCAAATATGATTTAATATTACCAGGTTCCCAGCAATGTATGAAATAATAAGGTCAGACTTGAAAATATGCTTCTAAACCCTGCAACTTTAATCCAAGCACACATATTTGGCAGAGGCAAAAGGAAACAAACATTTTAGTGGCGTTGCAGAACACCAAAATGCAAGCAGACTAGTCTTACTACCTTGAATACCAAACTCGCATTGTGTTGGTCTCTTCAGTAAGAAATAAAAATGGACAAAATCTCTCTCATAATATTCCAACTCCCCGTGAACCAGTCGTGAAGCCTGTGTGTGCTAGCAGTATGTATCGTAGCCTATTCAGCGCACTGTACTGATTCCCCCGGAGATGTGTCTCCTGTATTAAAATGATGTCTTTCGATAAATTGTAGTTATACTGTCCATTTCAACCCAATGTTAAGGCCGTTGACATTCCAGGACCATATCTTTATTGATTTAAAAGATGCTTTAAGTGTCGCCATCATGTAAGATTATCCTCCTACTTCCCCTTCCGCCCCCCTGTGTGCAACCACTCCTGTAGAGGACACTTTATATCTCGGATTTGTTCCTCTTATACCCCTCCCTGAGCACGTAACTGTCTGCTAAGAACATGATAATACAAGAACTTCCCCAACCTACAACCCCCTCCCTGCTACCCTGCTGTAAAGGCTGTGCATTCCCCAACTTGTCAACCTGCAGAGAGCCTGTCGCCCAATTGCTAACATTTACCAAACACAGTGGGGAAATGTTTTGGCCACTTCCGATTTCCAACTAGTACAGTTACTTGTGTTGAACCCCAGTGTTTACAATTATGTTGTGTAGTTCCCTTTCTTTTACTTTTCCGTCTTCATTCCCTTCGATAGCACTAATCCCCCATCCCTTCATTAAGTACTGCTTACAGTTGCATGCTAACTTCCTTAGCGTCGGGCTCCCCCTAAACCAGGTCATCAGTGTCCTCAACTTGCACTACTCCCATCAATGTCCAGCTCTGTTGCATGTGCCTCCTCTGCTTCTTGGTGGATTGGCTGTTCTCCATTCTTTTAGTCTCTGTCAGGGCCTCCTCGGCCTGATCTCGTCCCCTAGATGACGCTCCTGTTGGTAGTACGCCTCCCCTCCAGCCAATCCCATGCCTCATGGGAAAGTAAAGTAAAGTGCCAGGCCTTCCCCTCTGACATTATTCTGAGCTTTGCTGGAAAGAGCATCATATATTTAATTTCCCACTCTCCGAGTTCCCTCTTCACTGCCTCAAAGCTCCTTCTCTGTCTTTGCACCTGCAGCATAAAGTCGGGAAAGGACCGGATCAGGGTATTTTCAAAATGAATGACTCCTTTTGCTCTGGCAGCTTGCAGGATGGCACCGCGGGCGCGGTAGTTAAACATCTTGGCAATTATTGTCCTCAGCAGTGCCCCGGGTTTGAGCGGAGGCACAGGTGCCCGATGCACTGTCTCTATCAAGAAAAATCTGGACAGCCTCTTGGGTCGCAGCATATTCACAATGAATTCCTCCAGGAAGAGGGCAACCCTGGGACCCTCCGCCCCTTCAGGTACCCCCACAACTCTGATGTTGTTTCTTCTTGCCCGTCCTTCCTGATCTTCAAGTTTGGCTGCCATTGTCTTGGTCTGATGGGTTAGAGATTGTATTTGTGCCTCCAGGTGTCTAGTCGTGGACTGGAGCTGGGTGACGTGTGTCTCTGCTGTCACAACATTATCCCTGAGTTCTGAGAGCTCTGTCCTGATCAGGTTGACCTCAATAGTCACTGTATCTATTTTGGGTCCAGTGTACCCTTCAGGTCCTTTATAGCGGCCATTATGACCCCCAGGGAGGGCTCCCTTACCTCCTCTGATCCTTCTATTTGTGGGGGTTTGGGAATTGTTTAGTTGTTCATCTTGTTTGACTGCATGGCTCCTGGCCCCTTGGGTTTCACCATTGCGTTGTCGGTCTTTGACTATATTGGCCAAACTTGTTCCACCTTTGGTGTCCAACACGCCCGGGCCCTGTTGCTGTTCATTTCAGGTCAGCTGTGATAATGGGGTGGGAGGCAGGTGGACGAATTGGCTGGCTGCTGCCTCTGCTCAGCCTGTGTCCCTTGCTGCAGGTCCTCTTTTATTTGATTCAATTTAACCCCCTTCGCCTATGGTCTGTATGCACTATTGAGGCCTGGTCTGTGTACGCCGGGGATCAGGTCACGTGCCTCACTCGCGTTTCAGACCGTGTCAGTGACTGCTGCCTGGTTCCTGCTGCCCCCGGTATGCTCCCCATGTGGACCTATGTGCAGCCACGTCCTATGACTTCGGATCGAGTGGGGGGGATGGAGGGAGGGGCGGAGACGTGGGTATTACGCGGTCTCCTGGGCTGTTTGTGTTTTGCGGCCCAGTGGACGAGAAGTGCAGGTTTGTATATTCGACGCAGCACGCTTAACTCCCTAGCCACCCTTGCTTTATGTGTTTCACCTGCCGCTATGTCACATTTTTGAGGGCAGCCTTCTCAGTCAGTGCGGTCCCCGGCAGGCCCAGCCACACCTCGCTGCCCGGCCTCCTCAGCTGCTGTACAGTGCCTTTCACCACAAATCCGTCTGGGCGGTCAGGGGCCTCACCCGCTTCCCCGCTGATCCAGGATGTCATCGCTGCAGATGTCAGCGTCTTCTTGGGCGGCTCTTGTCAATGGCATCGGCGGCTGCTTCCGCACACCTATTATGTCTCCCTGCTCACCATGTCTACCATCGCTTTACCAGGATTCTCTTTGGGTCCTCAGATGCCCCAGCTGGTCTGTAACACTTTTCTGTTATTTGAATGTCGAGTTACATTTGGATGGCTGATCGGATTGCTGGGTTATGCGACATTAATGGCGGAGTCCAACTACAGTGTGACCATCTTTAATTCGTGGCCAAGACACGTCCCCAGTATATTATTTTTGACTCATTTAAAAAACTTACCGGAAAAACTTGCCCATATAACTTGCCAAAGCCCCACACACTGCACTTAGAAATCAAACTGCAAATATCCTAAATCAAATTACATCATCCTAATCCATAAGTATGTGATTGGAACAAGACAGTAGGTTTGAAAATCTCACTTACCTCTGCAACACTCGCAATAGCTTTCGGCTTTTTATAGGGTATTCCTCTTGAAGGTGCAAGTATGCAGGATGTGTACCTTTGTCAATTAAACTACTAAAGGCAGTGTTGTTTTCTGGCAGTCGCAGCAATGAGCGCCAAATAAACATCCTGCAATTCAAAATGGATGTTAAACAAGCATGTCTTTAAAATGAATTAAAACACTGAAATGAAACATAATAAACTACTTACTGGTAAATAGAATTCTACAGCATTCATTTCTACCATGGATTAAAATGTTTTTAAAAATATGGACTTGGGGTATTTTAAAGTTTATTTAGGGATTTGTCATTAAAGTCACAACATTTAAACAGTACAAAACAATTTGTGTTCTCCCATGCCCCCTCCAGTGCCTAGTAGGAATGATGACCAGTCCCCCTTAGTAAGCACTCAAAGGGTGATCGCTGTTTGATCTTTATTCCTTTACTTCAAAAATAAACAGTGGCTCGTTTCTAACAGTGCCAACCATGAGCCGGCTTAAATATGCCTGTGGATGGCTGTGGCCTCCACACGGGATTCCACTCCTAGACATGGGACACGGTTGCCCCGAGGAAGGGTTCAGGCGGGGCACTCCTGAAGAGGTGCACTGACCTCTACAGTACTGGACATTTCTGTGAGCTTACAGCCCCTCCAGCATACATTATTGAGCCTGCTATATAATCACCCTTTGGCTGCTGCTCTTTATTTTTGGTGTACACAATCTTGCAAGCTGCCCTTGACGGCCCCGGAGATCTTCCCTAAACTGCAACATAGCAAGGCATTGTGAGTGGTTGTTACTCCCATGCTTCCCTCCCTTGATACTACCTTTGAAGAATTTCAAATGGTTTACTATCCTTCACACCGATGGGGCTGCTTTTGCCACTACGCTTGAGGGACTTGGTCAGCGCAGGACCGTCTAATAAATAAATGTACTGTCAACTGCGGCATTCAGTCAGAGGTATAGGCTTGGAGCTCCCTCAGCCAGCGACAGACACCACATGAGAGATATTTAATTGACCTGGACTTTTATGTGTGTGCAATAACTGTTGCTGCAATCCCAGAGCATTGGTGCTGCTCGTGCAGCCATATCCCTCAGATAGTTGGATACTGGCCAGTGCACTCAGGTGGTGGCCGGTGTTGCCTTGTACCAGACTGTTGGGTTGCTGTGAAATGGGTCGCCAATGCAGAGTTGCGCATGTTGCATCTTCAGTGCCCCCTGCTGATCATGACCGGCTGCTCAGTGGTGTGAATTACTCAGATGGAGCCGCTCCTCTGCTCTCTATTAGCGCCACACTGGACTATGTGCTTGCAGCGGTGGAGAGGATTGGTACCTGTTGTAAATAGATTAAGTAGGCAGCAGGACACGTCTTCAAGATATTAAGATAGGTTTATTAAGTTACAAAGAATAAGACAGCAGAGCAGTAAACCCCCACAGCTGACCAGACCAACTGCCAAGGCTGCCACACACCAGATAGAACACACTTAGGAACTATGGGAGATAGAGAAGGTAGGAACACTAAGAAAGGACTACAGACACCAAGTAGTCATATTGAAGCAAGAAAGAATATACAACAGTACCACTCTGGACCGGAGCGGCCCAGTCAGGTAAGAGCAGTGGGGCAGGCTGGGGGGGGGGGGGATTCGACAGATTACCATCCATGCCACCGCTCTTACCTGCACGGGCCGCGGCTGACTCTGGAGACCATGCGGGCATCACCTGAAAGCAAAATAGATGCAGTGACAACGGATCTGATGCTGTTTCATGCAGATCACTGCAAACTTGCTGACAAGGTTCATAATGCTGAGCTGACCATCGCGGAGCTTCTGCCGAGGACTCGTGAAATTGACTCTTCGATGCGCCTGATGGCAGAACGAGTGGAGGTTCTGGAATGCTGTGTGGAAGATTCGGAGAGCTGCTCACGCCACAATCATGTACATGTGTTGTGTTGACTGGAGTAATCGGATGCCGTTGCATATGTGGAGCAACAGTTGCAGCAGGTGCTACCTCAGGTTACTCTTTCATAGCTTTTCTTGGCGGAGCGTGCCCATCAGGTTTTGGCACCCCGTACGCAACCAGGCTCTAACTCCAGACCGTTTTTGTTTCACCCACTACTCTACAGAGACAGGGATGCTATCTTGCGTGAAACACAAAAGCTATGAGAGATCACAGTGTACAACGCAAAGGTAATGTTTTTCCCGTACTACACTGTACTGGTGAAGAAACAACATAGCTCCTTTCTCGCAGTTAAGTGGCGGTTGTAGGAAGCTGGCTCTGTATATACTATATCAAAGTGAAGTATAGTGTGCACAGAGTCCAGTTAGACCCCAAAGGTAGGCAGAGGTACAGTTAGATAGAACCTTACTCTCTATTTGTGGTAGTGTGGTCGAGCAATAAGGCAGTAGCAGAGGACAATGTTAAGCATTTGTTGTACAAACGCAGTCAGCAAATGAATTCACACACTCAAAGACTGAACTTCAGACCAATTGTTTTTGTAAAAAAAAATTATTTGAGTTATTTTATTTTCTAGAACCAAGCAAGCCTGGCACAGGAATAAGTGCTTTACAGTAGTAATGCAATTGAAATACAGTTTGAATGATAATTGTATATGCACTTTGATTTGATTTACCGTATGGATGCAGAGAAATGCAATAACTAGTAAATGCAGTACATAGACTTGCATAGGCTTTTCAGTAAAATAGCAGGTAAGTAACTTTTGAAAATACAAGGCTTACACCGAGTAGTATACCTATATACTGCTCTGGGACATTTCCTGAAAATAGGTAAGTAAAATTGCTTTTTTTAGATTATGCAATTTTAAAGAATTTCTTTAGTTTCTCAAACTCCACACTTAGAATCTTTTCACAGATAAACAGTCAATGTTATCCTATGGAGAAAAATGGGGTTATCGGTTTTGAGGTAAGTGTTTGGTAGTGGGAGTTGAGGTTCTGGAGGTAGACTGAGGGGTCCCCCAGGGTCAAGGATGCACTCTTGTTACACTCTCAGCGGCACTAGGGCGGCCGGGTGCAGAGTGCTGAGGCCCAATGTTATCCAATGGGGATAGGGGGCCTCTGGTTGGTGGGTGCGGTATAGCAGGCCACTCGGCTGTGGGAGCAAAGCTCCTGGACTTTAGCTCAGGGCAAATGGGGAAACAAATAAGCACCAGAGGTGCACCCTCAGCGGCACTAGGGCGGTCGGGTACAGGGTGCTGTTTCGACGTCGGGCGCCCTGTTGGTTTCAATGGAGAACCTCCGGTTTGCAAAAGTGTTGCAGGCAGGGAAATGTAGGTCTTTTGGGTGCGACCACCATTTCGAGAGTTACGTTGGGAAGTTAGGGGTTGGTTAGGCACTGTTGGTTTGGGCACACAAGGCCGTGGGGCATCGGGTGCAGAGGTGCCTTTTGGGGTCGGATCATCTTACCAGCTCCTGGTCGAAGTTAGGGGGGGGCTTCTGGGTTTAGACTTCAGGCGTGGGCTGGGGGCAGGTCAGAGGTCGCCGGATCTCAGGTCAGGATCACCAAGGTGACCTCCTCGTTGTGTTTACCCACTCTAGCTCAGGCCGTGGACGGCGGGTGCAGAGTGGGACAGATCCTCGGTGTCCGGCTAAAGCCAGAGGTCGCAGATTAACACATCCCGTGTTCACGGGAGACAAAGTCTTTGTGCTTGAAGGCAGGCAGGTCGTCCAGGGATTTCGAGGTTGCTGGCTGCAGGACACACCAGGATTTTGTAGGAGCAGGTTCAAGGGGGAAGTCAGTGGGCGTCTTCCTCTTGTTAGCTACTGCACGACTGTTTGGTCCTTCTTCTTCTTGCAGGTTCTTGTCTGAGGAAGCAAGGATCAGGGGTGCCCCTAAATAGTATATTAAGGGGCATTACAGGTAGGTAAAAGGCAGGGACCAATAGGTCCCTTCCCTGGGATGGGTACACCCCCTATCATGCCACCCTCCAGTGGGAGGGGGGCATGAGCCTGTCCCTGGTTGGCTGAGTACCCCCATCTTCAAGATGGCGTGGACTGAGAGTTGTGCTTCACCTCGCCTCCTCCACCTGAGGGGTGGTGTTGGCAGAGGTGGGCACACCTCTCTTCCTCACTTGTTTTTCCCACTGGTTCTCCCGCCCAAGGTGGGGGTCAGAACCAGTGTGGACCAGTTGCTGAAAGCAGTACGTGGCCTGGGGAATCTCACAAAGGTGGCAAGCCTTGAAGCTTCCCTTTTGTGAACCCTGCCTATCCTGGGGCAGGAGGCTTGGCACCTTGTCCCAGGATGTGCATTGTTTCAGGCCCCAGAGAGCAGCAGGCTCTCGACCCAGGGGACCAGAAACATGTCTGGTGGTGGCAGCTGAAAGCAGCCACCCAGCCTGGACAATAGTGGTAGGTTCGTTTTCAAGGGGCATCTCTGATATGCCCTCTGTGTGCATTTTCCATTAAATCCCATACTGGCATGAGTGTGGGTTTAATGTGCTGAGAAATTTGATACCAGTTTGTACTTCATTCACGTACATTGTTGATGAGTGATTGTTAACTGTGACTGGACCATTACTAATGTCTTGTATATAACATTTCACTGTCCCTCTTGCGCCGTTCCTCACTGGTTTTCACTTGTCACATCGTGCCGTTCGCTGTCTTCACGAGCACAAATTTGCACAAGTGGTACAGGTTACATGTCATTAAATGTAACCCAGTGCTTTTTTTGTTCCTTTTTTTCTAAAGCTGTAGATAAAAAACGCTCTCAGCATTTTTTGCTAATCAATTCATGTCTCTCTGCTTTTTTATCCCCTTGCTCCTCTACAAATAATGTGTACACATTTAAACTTGCCTTGTATTTACACCTGTTGAGACACTGTTATTTGTTGTATATGCTTGCTACCCAGGTTCAGCTAGGTTTATGGGTTACCAACCTGTTTTTTGGTGTTTAGTTATTCATAATCTGGGCATAGTCCAGTTCAGAGTGGGCATACTGTCTAGGGCTGTGCAGCGAAGAGTGGGTATCTGAATCAGACAAAACAATTGGATTCCCTTTCAGTGTCTGAGGCATCTATGGGCCTGCAAGTGCCGTCGGTCATGGTGCTAAATGCAGCGTCAGGCATGGTGCCAAATGTGAGACTATCGAAAGCGATGGTCCTGGGTTAGACGGAGAAGAAATTGAAGACATGGTCAGCCTCAAAGCGAGTTTGGGGGGCGCAGAAGACGTCAAGGACGGATCTGCCGATGGTAGACCGATTGGAGGACCCCTCAGATTCATAGGGCCTGAAGGTGCTCCAGAAGAATAAGGTGTGGCACCGAAAATGTGGTGGTGGAGTTGAGGTATGTTCAGGGTGGGAGTAAAGTGGGACTAGTGTTGAAATAGGATCGTGGTGGGAGAGTTCCTGACCTAGAGGTGCCTTGGGCATTGTGTGACTCAGAGTGGTAGCAGTGGCAGGCTGAAGGAGATATGCTTTAATTTTTATTCATGCTTCTAGTAGCACATACTTCACATACATGAGCCCTGTCACCTCGATGATCACTGGTATTGAGAACAGCCTCAGGAACTAGTCCATGCCCTCGACTTTGACTAGGACAATCATGGTTTCAGCTTCAACTGTTATGGCTTTATCAACCTCAGGAGTTCAGCAATGGCACGTTAAGCCTCACGGTGGCGGATGGAATATTCTTGTTCATTTTTGAAGCACCACAAACATCTGTCAATGACAGTCACAACACAGTTCAAATGTTGTAGTTTTAGAGGATGACATTGTCTGCACACTTTGAGAAGATGTGAGCTAAAATCTATGCCAAGAGTGACAGAATTCGTTAAGCTTCAGAATTGCTTAGGCATGAGCAGAAAGAAAGGCACAGGCATCAGTGCGTGAAATGGCACAGACAAAGAGTGGCCCGACATCATGCCAAGGCCGGACTGGACCAGGCAGAGCTGCATAAGGCCACCTGTAGAAGCGCAAGATAATTGCTATTAAAGTTTCTGGATCCAGTTTGGTAGCTGGGGAAATTCAAAAGGTGAGGAATTGGCGGTTTGAAGCCTATTTATATTTTATTTATGCATGAAAGGCTTGAAGCCGTAAATTATTAAGACAACCTCTCACGCTCTTAGTTGCATTGCCACTGCTGAATTCACAACTTCATATTGCTAAGTGTGACCCTACAGACAGTTTAACTTATCTGGGAGACCTCATGTCATGAATACATCAAACAGAACAATCCGAAGAAGTACAGAAAGAGAGAATGGGATTTGGGTCAGCCTGCTACAGTCATTGGTTTTCATGTGTTGTTCAAGGATTGTCCTTGCTTTGATGGGCAGTCCATCAAACCCATGCCAATCCTGTTTTCACTAGCTCAAGAAGAGGCTTCTTTGTTATCCTTGTAAGTCTCCATCCTATCATAACATTTCCACTGTCCCAGTCCATTTTTCCCTCCTCACTTTGATTTTCCCTCCTGCACCTTTTGGTCACTGCTCCCAAAAATTGTTCTCACCTCCCCTTTGTTTATGCTCCTCAATGCTGTGCCCTGCCCAGCCCCCACCTACTCCTTGTCACCTTTGCACCCCTTCATTGTTGTCCTTTTCTTCTTTGACTTTGCCTCCATGCTAACCTCTCTCGCTCCTTCCTTCACGTCATTCCCTGCTCCCTTTATCTTTGTCCTTGGTACTCTACACCTGCTGATATTCAAGCCAATATTCAGCACACTCCACATTCTCGCTTTTACCGGTCATATCTCGATTAGGATTATTTGTAATAACTGTGTCTGCATCCTTTGATGATGTACATATTTTGCTTCACACTTTAGCTTTTGACAACAGCAACAAACACAGGCCAGAACCGGAGCGACAAACACCAAGAAGAAAGCTACACCTGTATAGAGGCCTGAGAGCAGACTCAGGCGTGTGTGAACACACAAATTCGACATAGCATACTGTAATCTATTATTATTAGACCAGCCTCTGTGGACACAGCTATTTTAGCACCTTGGATTTATGGCCGATCAAGCCCCCTGATGCCGCCTCCGATTTCTGGCCATTTCAGCCACAAGAAGCCGCCATTGAGTAACGGCAGCTCTAACCCCCAAACACTGCTTCCGATTACCGGCCCCTCCAGCCTCCAGAAGCCGCCATTGATTAATGGCCGCTCCAGCCTCCCAACACCACCATTAACCAATGGCCACTCCAGCCTCCAAACACCGCCACTGATCAATGGCTGCCCAAGCCTCCAGACGCCGCCTCTGATTTCTGGCCACTGCAGCCTCCGGGCCTCCGGGCCTCCTGATGCCGCCACTTCGTACGGCTGCTCCAGCCTCCAGACGCCGACATAACTCTCCGGCCGCTCTCCTGCATCTGACCCTCTGTCTCGCTGCTCCTTGGCGCCCGCACGTACATTAAGCCTCAATGGAGCTCTTACAGAGGGAGAGCTCCTTTCCCCTTGATTTGGGCAAGTGGTAACACCTCGGGATAATCAATATCCCGCCGTCGCCTCCTGGCGCATGAGCCGGGCTCTCCCAAGGCCTGTTGTCTCCCATGCCCGCGCCTCACCTGAGGCCTATTTGAGCGAGAAAACCGACAAACCAAGACCGAGCGCCCCCGAGAACGACTCAGCTGGGATCGTATGAGCTGTATGAGATCCGTCTGAGGCCGGTTGTGACTCCCCCCGCCCTGCGCCTCGCCTGATTTCTGACGACTTGGACCCGAGGCTCTTGATGAGCCTGCCGATGGACGCACCTGGATAACTCAGCCCCCGGAGGCCGGTGCCCTGAAGGTGAGCCCGCAACCCGTAATTCCTGAGGGTGCACCTCGAGGGTTGCGCCCTGACTGCTCTCCCTTCAGGACAGGACACATAATATTCAGCTGCTTTGTCCCTACGAGGCAGGCAAATCCCTGAAGTAATCTGATTCATGCTGAGGCCTCTCGACTGTGGTCTGCTGATACTCCCCAGTCCCCCACGTCAAGGGTTGCGCTTTGATTGCTTTGTCCTACAGGACACACATATCTCCTCCTTTGCCCCAACGAGAAAAGCGCCTTGAACCTGCTGTAATCCCCGACGTTATTGGATGACAGGCGGAGGCCTCTCGACTGTGGCCTGCTGATACTCCACAGTCCTTGCCCCGTGCGGGGGCTGGCGATCGGAGCCTTGATGAGCCTACTGAAAATAGACCACCTCGAACTCACAAACCCTTTAATTTCCTGTGGCTGTCCACCAGAACACCTTGACCCTGAGGTAGGCTTGCCGCTAATTGGCCCTGATGTTGCTTGTAACCGAATTGAGACCTGCCGTCTGTAACATGCAGAGTCTCCCCCGTCCTCTCCCTGTCTGACACTGTTGATTGAGACCCATACAATTATAGTGCCTAACTGCGGGTCCCTACCGTGACGGTCTAACAAAAATACTGGGCCATTATAGCCCCTGGACCCAGGCCGGGGAACGGATAGATAGGTACAAACAGTGGCTCCAAGCACCACACTGAGACCTCTGGAGCCCAGCGCCTCTTTCGGGCCCTTATGAGAACCCTTTGATGAACAATTACCCTGTAATAGCGTGAGACTATATAATGTGTGATTAATGCTCTACATTGACCCCCTCTATCCATGCTTTGTTCAATCAGTTTATAATGTAATGTAATGTAATGTAATGTAAATGACATTTGTACCGCGCAACTTCCACTCCAAGGAGTATCTTGTGTGAATCAGTGTCAACCCATATATAATATGTGATTCTTTGTTATCTTACTAGCCTGGTCACCTACCTCTATCGCTCTCCGCTCTATACTGACGACTTTCCAAATCTCAATATCTCAATATCCCCCGTCCTACCCTACTACTACCCCCAAATCTCCCTTTCCCCCTCCAAGACCCTAATCCTCTACTCTCCTACCTTCGACCCCCCTGTGTGGATGCCGTGACATCCTAGAACTCAACCCCACCCTCCTTCCCACTCCCTCTCCTTCTGCGCTCTTACCTTAGCCCCCTTCTTCTTTAATTCTCCCTTTCCCACCGCGCTCTTACCTTTTAGCCCCCTTCTTCTTAAATTCTTGCCCGCTCCTTTTCTAGCCTAACCTCTCCACCATGTCCCGCATCATTACCACCCTCACCCCCCCCTCTGACCCCCACAGACAAACAGTCCGCCCACACCAAACAAGGACCCAACTCCTGGACCATTCCATATCCTCCAAATCTTTCGAAAAATGCCAAAAAGAATCTTAAACATACATTTTTAAACCAACATCCCGAAACCCTCATTGAAGACAACTATCACAGCCCCACATCCCTCATTAAAACTAACTATATTTTCTACACCAAACGCCCCTCCAAATGGAAGAGCAACTTTTTACACCACCTTCCAGTAGCTAGCGCAATCAAAATCCCCCACGGTTTTAAACTTGCCACCTCTCCTTCCTCGTCTTTCCCTGGTGAAATAACCATATCCATCTACAAAACTGGCAATATTCTGATCCAAGCCTCCGAACAGCACCTCACAATTTTTTTAACTCTTCTTCAGCACTCTGTCTAACCAGCTGTCACTACCCTCTCCTCCTTCAACACCCTCGTACCCCCTCAATCCCTCCGAGCACCCCCCAACCGCCACATCTCCTAACCCTCTCCCTAACGTCAGGACCCCCCAACAACTACTACTACCCTGGCACCCTCACTTGAACTCTCTCCTACCTCAATCCTATCCCCTCCACTGTTCCAAGCTACCCCCCCATCCACTCCCTATTCCCCTCCACATCCCAGGGAATCACTCCTTCCCGCTATGACTCTCCCTGCTCTCTAACTCCTAGCCCACCCTCCACTCTGTCATCCTCCCCCCACTACCCCTCAAATACACCCCTCCCTATTCCCATACCCTCCAATGCCCGTCCACCACCTACACCTAACCACCTCCCCAGTACCCCACCTCCCCCTCTAAACTGTCCGATAACTAGAAAAACTCCTCTTGTCCTTGGCCCCTGCCTCCACAAATGGAACTTCTATGTCACCCTCATTCGTACCCCCTTGCCGCAATCCGGTCCCCTCTCCTCACTCCAGCTCCCCTTCCCAACTACTCCCAACTTCCACCTCCCAGAGACTGACGCCACCCCCCACAACAATTCCCCCCCCCCCGTAAAGACACATTCCCCTCCACAACTCCGGCTTCACCCACTGCTCTGGAAACATCCCCCTCCTTCCCCGCCATCCCACCCCTTCAAACTTCCATATCCCCAATTGACCATCCACTTCCTACACCCTATCACCACCCTAACACCCCCTCCCCTTATAATCCACCCCCTTACGACCGTTAGCCCTCATGTCCTGATCCCCACCTCCTCTAACCTCTCACCCACCCACTACGCCGAAAACACATCCCCTTTCACACCTCACATACTCCCCTCAAATCCCCTCTTCCCCCTCCCCCCACTCCAAACGTTCGCACTTCATTCCCATCCCTCCCTCCCACTCCCGGGCCACTCTACTCTCCCCTCCCCTGGCCTCATCCACACACCAACCCACTCACATTAATCCCCCTTGATGAACCGCGCACTCCAAGATGTCAACCTCATCTTCCTTGTCACTCTGTCCCTAACACCTCCTCCACTCCTAACACCTCCACTTCCCTCCTTTTCAACCTCAGCCAGTCACTTCGTAACCTGGACGATAATCTTGTTACCCTAGCTACTGAACTTACCCTGCTCAGAAAAGATTTTAATCAATTTAAATTCTACAAACCCATTTCCCGCCCCTCCTGCCCCCCCCACCCCCCATGTGCTAAGTCTCGAAAACACTTAGATCCCAAACATGGGTCAACAACGCCACCCTTACCCGCTCTCATAGACCCTTCGTACCTCTAACACCTACTCCGCCCTCGACCTCTCTGCCCTCTGCTTCACCTACCTCAATGACCCCAACTGAAAGAATCTCCCACCCCTCACTCTAAAATCCCTGTTATTTTGGGGACCAGAAGTACCCCATAGACTCTTTGCTCCCCCAGACTCCCCACTCAACTCACCAGTATTCAATTACTCCCTCTCCCTATCGCCAAACCCAACCCCCTTACATCCATGCTCGTGAACTGTAGTTCAGCAGTCTGACATGAAACCGGAATCTCTGAAACCATTCTTAATGAAGACACCGACATCGCCTTCCTCACGGAAACCAGGCTCAAAGACCATTCGTCACCCATCATCGACCCTCTGACCCCCCCTGGCTCTACTCTATTATCAGAAGAGACAGACCTGAAAAAATAGGGGGTGGCCTAGCAATCATTTTTAAAGAAGAACTACAACTCTACCCCATTAATAACACTGATTACACAACCTTTGAATACTTAGGTGCCGAACTCAAAATGAAATGCTCCCCGCCAATACGACTGCATAACATCCATCATCCCCCTGGTGAACCCCTTCTCTTTACAGAAGAATTCTACGACCTCCTTACTAAATCGTTACTCTCCAGCTCCAAAAACCTCTTCCTAGGAGATCTTAACCTCCACTGGAACGAACCTGATGACCCGGCAATGAACCTCATCAATAATCTCCTTGACATTAGCGACCTCAAACAACTTTGCCTCTCCCCTACCCACATCGAAGGAGCTATCCTAGACGCAATCATCTCCAACCCAGATCTTACATCCCTATTCAACATCACCCCATCGACTGGTCTGACCACCATCTTATTCGGTTCACAATATCGCCCCCAACCCCTCCTGCCCCTTCAAAAACCAACAAAACTACAATTGTAACAAGAAATTTTAAACAAATCCCACCTGGTGCACAGGAACATAACCTCCAATCCCAACTTAGTGTCACCCCCTATCTCTTCTAATGCAAATGAACTCACTGAACATTTCAACAATATTGTTTCAGAGGTGTTAGACCAACTTGCCCCTCTGAAAAATAAAACATTAAAAAAAGCCCCCTCTAAATCATGGTTTACCCTAGACTTTAATAAAGAAAGACGCTCACTGAGACTAGCGGAAAGAACGTGGAGACAACATACCACCCCATCTCATCTTGCCCTCCTTAGAACTGCGAGATCCTCCTACAAGAAACACATCTTTTCAGAGAAAGCTTCATTCTTTCGTCTACAATTCTCTCGCACAAAAAAACAGACCCAGAGAACTGTTCAACATTATTAGAAATCAAACCGCCCCTGCACCCCCTAACCCGGTGGCTTCCATTAACAAATGCAAAGAAATTGCCAACTTCTTCTGTGAAAAAATTACGAAAATAGACTGCACTTTCCTCGATACTCTACCCTCGCCCACCCCTCTACCTCCCCTGACTACCACACCTCTTCCACCTCTCCGCTGGATTGTATCCCTGCCTCCCCCAGGCTTCCTCCCCTCTCTTACCCCTCCAGAACCCATTTCCCTCCCGCTTAAAATTTCCACCCTGTCTCTGAACAGGATGTCTTCAACATTTTAGCCAAAATCAAGCCTTCCTCCCACACTAAAGACCCGCTCCCCTCCACAAGCATCCAAGATCTCAAACATGTCATTGTCCCCTACTGGACCAACATCATCAACGCCTCGCTCTCAACAGGGAGTGTGCCCATCTCCCTTCAACTCGAGCAAATCACTCCCATCCCCAAAAATCCCAAAGCTGACCTCAACGACCCGAATAATCTCTGCCCCATCTCCAACCTCCCACTACTCTCCAAGTCCTTGGAAAAATGCGCCCTTCTCCAACTCGACAAACACATTGACTCGTTCAACCTGCTTGACCCCCTTCAATCTGGCTTCCACAAAGGTTGCAGCTCGGAAACTGCTCTTCTCAACATAGTCGATGATATTCACCTAGACCTGGACAAGGACAAGACCTACCTACTCATCCTTCTTGACCTTTCCACAGCTTTTGGCACAGTCTACCACCCAACCCAACTCAACACACTCAAAAATTGCTTCGGCCTTAATGCCACTGTCCTTAACTGGTTCACCTCCTACATCCAACATAGAACCCAAAAAATTAAAATCCCAAACTGCCTCTCTAGCCCAAACTCTGTCTCCCTTGGTGTCCATCAAGGCTCCATCCTCTCTTCCGCGATCTTTAACCTTTTTATGGAATCCCTTACCTGGATACTCAAACAAGAAAAAATCAACTGCCACCTATACGCTGACGACACCCGATTGTACTACAAAATTAAATCCCAGGCTGATATACTGCATCTGAACACGGTCTTAACAAAAATCCAAACCTGGTTCCACAACAATCATCTGAAACTCAACCCCAGCAAAATGGAGATCATCCTCTTCTCCCCCAAAAACAACCCTCTCCCCTTTCAATCTTGGATCACTGACCTTAACGCACTAAACTGCTCTCTCTCTCCCTAACCGATTAGGTTAAATCACTCGACATCACCATCAACAATTATCTCACACTAAATTCCCTGTTAAGAACTCAGCAAAAAGTGCACTCTTCACTCTCCGGCACCTCAAATAAATCAAACCTTTTATCCCAGCTTAAGACTTCAAATTAATTATTCAGTCTCTTGTTCTAACCAAAATAGACTATGGAAACGCCCTTCTCTCCGACACCCCCAGTATCCACCTGGCCCCCATCAAATCCGTTCTCAACCTCGCCGACAGACTAACAACAAACTGTAAACGTTTTGACCACATCGCCCCCGCCCTTAAGTCCCTCAAGTGGCTCCCCATTGAAGGCAGATCCTCCTATAAAATTGCCTGTATTACACACAAAGCCCTTTACCAGAAGACCCCATCCTACCTCACAACTAAACTTAAAAAAGCAGGCTGTACTCGAACACTGAGAAGCACCAACACTCTTCTTCTCAAACCTCCCTACTTAAAAAACAGCCTTGAAGTCCCCCTTCTTCTCTGGCAAGGCCCTAACCATTTGGAACGCCCTCCCCAAAGACCTTCGATGCAACCCCTCCTATTCCAGTTTCAAAAAAGGACCTTAAAATTAATCTTCTCACAAAATTTTAGGGAAACCAAAACCCGGATCTCCTTTCTGACTACTTCTCCTCCCACCTCCTTTTGCCTCCCCGCCTTCCCCACTCACTCACCCTCCCACCCCTTTTCTCCTGTGGCCTCCCTCTCCCCCTCCCCCTCACTTTACCAACTGCTACCTATTATGTCCTATGAGTACTCCCAGGCATACTGTTAAATCTACTATTCTACTATAACCAATCTGGTTACTGCAACTTGCTTCTCTATCCCATCCTATATGTACTTCCTTATGTTTCCTTAATTAATCCATGTATTCTTATTTCTGTTTCACCGCCTACAACCCATTTCGCTCAACTGACAAGACTGTTATCATGTACTACCATTGCCGATGTAAAGCGCTCGGATACCCTCGGGTGAAGCTGGTATAAAACCTTCAAAATAAAATAAAAAATTAAAATATGGTACTCAAAGGTACTCTGCTGTAAACATTTAGCTGTCACTTTGAATAACATAACTTACACCTATGGGAAAAGGCAAATTTGATATGAAGCTAGGTAAGGTGCCTTAAAAGGAGGATGCACCCACACCCTTTGAACTTAAAAAGAGAAGGATATTTAGCATTATATAAAAATAAGGCAAATAAAGTGTGATGCACAGGAATGTTCATTTCCAATTATTTAAAGAATATTTCTGAAAGTGGGTAAGGATGTTTTTCTTCATTTCAATTCACACCCAGTTAGCATGTAAGCATCCTTAATTCCCAGCAGCATCAATGTGAAGTTTCTAAAATTTAAATAGATATGCTTGTTTCGCTACAAAACTATTCTTGAAATATATTTACTTTATTTTATTACTTGCATCATAAAACAACATTTATTAAATGTAAAATTACCTTTCAGGAATAATAATGTCTACCTCTGAATATAACTGCATACCAGGTTCAAATTCATAAGCATGTTTGGTTCGCTATATGAAAGAAGAGACTGTTTTGAGCAGCTTTAGATTCAATGTACACAATTAGAATTGAGCATTTTCGATTCTGGGGTCCAGGATACCTCATCTCAACTGAAGGTTCTCATGTGAACTTGTTCTGCTGCTGGCCTGGGCAGTGCTTCCTTGACTGTAGCCATTTGCGAGACAGATATTTTACTAGTGTAACAACTCTTCTCTTATACTTTAAAGGTAGGGAAGCGATCTCCCTACCGACTACTTGGGTACAGTTGTAGAGTAAAAGCTCTAGCAACCCAATTCCGCCAGAGCAATAAGCAGTGGAAAAATGAGACGTTTGGCTTTTCCAATGCTTGTTCAATCGGCTTTCTACACTAAACAAGGGAAACTAAAATGATTACCTGTACTTAGTTGGATATTCCCCAAATCCTTTCAACAAGGCTTGTAGGCGGGTTTTATTTAGTCCATCAGGCAGATCATTCTAAAAGTAAAAACAATAACAGTGAATTTAATTTTGATAAGAATTACATTTAGTTTGCATGTAAAAAAGCAGTGTTTTCATGAAAAGGACATTCAGTACATGGTCAGAGGTTGCTGCATTATAAGGCTTAAGTAGGGCTGCACTTTAGCACAGCATGTCAAATAATGCATATCTAAAAAGTAACAGAAAGGTACTAGAACCATCCTGCTTGACTTGTGCTCTTGAGAGTTAAGTTAAAATTAGTATTCAGCTTCGTCACTGATATTGTATTATCACTGTGCACGAGTGAGTGAGAAAAGGACCTTCAATTTGGTTAATTGTTTTTTCAGTTCCAAGTCTCATTGAAACTTTTCTTGCTCACAAGACCAGTTTTAAGATGCGGCCCAATAAGGACAGATCAGTATACTGTTGTAGTTCTAGCTAGGACCCTAAATTCGATAGTCCTGATTTTATGCCCTTATGTGGTTATAATGAATAGTATCCTTATAAAGGCATAAGAATCATATGCATATTTAGTCATAGCCCATGCTGTCCAAATTAAGCAAGGCTACTTCCCCATGCTCCTAGCAAGTACAACGAGTTCTGTAAACAAACCAAACCTCCAGCAACCTGGGAATTCCCCATTGCTTTTGTTTTGATTTCGTCCTAGAACTCCTGTGAGCACTCTAAGAACGGCCAGTTCTTGGTGACATCTTCATTGACGTCTTATGTCCAACCTTACGTCAAACCCGGCACCTTTCAGGTATAAATATACCAACGTTGCCTTAAGCAAACACACGGTGGTGGTTTTGGAGCAGAGCAGCTATCTACTTGCCCGAGAGCCCAGCTGATGCGAGAGCCCACGGACGTTGCCCCTCCCCTTTGACGCACTGAGAGAGACGCTGTCTTTTCTCCTGCCGAGAAATCCAGCTCCGGTGTTTCCAGATACCTTCGCGGGTTACTGGGATATCGAGTCCTGAGAGAGAGAGAGATACCAGACCTCCTGCTTTCTATTAACCCAGGTACAGAGCTGACTAAAACCTTTGAGAGAATTCTTGACTCAGATTCTTGGCAAAAACCAACTTAACTTCAACTGCTACTTACTTACTCCTTCCCACGTATTAGGCTTAGGTTAGGTACACCGGGGTAGGCGTATTTAGAAGCACCTGTTGAGTACGTTAGTCAATGTATATAAGTATGTATTTATTTTATCTATTTTAAAGTATCTTATGGCTAAGAAACCATATCAATGCTTTTACAGTATTATTTCTTAATCCTCCTTTTACTGTACGCACTTTACTTTACTATGAGTATTGCAATTGTGGCAATTCATTTCTCTTGTATGAGAAAGAAGACTGCTCAATAAATAACACCTTTTATTGAAAACGCCCGTCTCTCTTTTCTCTGCACTCTGGTGAAACTAAGTATGCACGCTTGACTGAGTGAAATAGCTGTCTATTGTTTTCACACGACTCTAGAGATACACTCTTATTCTGAGGGAGCAAAGTTGTCATGTTATATGGTTGTCAGAAGCTAATCCCTTCTTGTCTATCCAGGGAGGTTAAACTCCTCCTCGTTTATTCGAGAAAGTTTCTAGTGACCTCTGAGCTAGCTGGCAAAACTTAAGTCTAATATAGTCAGTAGAGACCTAGTCGACCTCAGTCCTACGTCTACACTGCTGAATATATTATTCCAATGCGCAGAGCCTATTGGGAATATAGGAACTACACTACATGGCGCCCAATGTTTGGTAAGGCGATAAATCTAACGCAAGACGTTAGAGTAACTCAGTCGTGCTTTTTCACACAGACCCCTTTTTCCCGTAAATACTCCAAAAGACGTCTGGAGTGGGTAAAAGGTTAAAATCCGCCGGAACTTGGTAGGAAGAGATTCCTATGTATAGTTTTTGGTTTAGTCAACGTTGAAGGATACAGTGTTCCAAAATATTGTGCACCTAATCTTTGTTTCCTTGAAACTTGATCTGCAACAAAAACCTTTCTGTCAGAAAGTGAAGACGAAAGGGAGGCAGCTAGAATAGCAGCTCAACTCCTAGCGGATGACACAAGTCTCCGAGACAATGACCCGAATGTTATACTCATTCCGGTCAACATAAGAAAAACTATAACTCTTAAACTTATAGAAAATGGACTGACATCACGAGGTGGTATAGTCATATTCGTGATAGAGGCCCATGAATATCGGCAGACAGAGGTATTCTATTCATGGATAAACTTTCCAGCAGCAAACGCTGTCACACACGAGTTCCACTATTACAAAATAGAGGAACCTCCGGAAGAGTACACCCCTTTCGAGGAGGTGGAAATCCCACTAAATTACCAAGAGCACCTGCTCTGGTTTAATGGCGCCCTAAAACATAACAATCACATCACCAGGCTCGGTCCACTAGGTAGACCAGGAGCAACGTGGCCGGTTCTAGCCAGCTACACACCACATCCAGACATTGAAAAAATGTCAGTACCAGAACTTTTAGCACAGCTAAAACAACTGATTAAAATACATAGACAATTAGTCCAATATGTAATGCGGACTACAACAGTCCAACCAGCAATTAACATTCCACAGCTGACCCCTCATCAGGGGAACACAAACAAAATAACACCACAGAACATACAATCATGTCTTGGTAAAGTACCCGCAAAACAGGAACAAATTCCATTCTGGTTAGCACAAAAAATCACTCAAATAGAGGCACTATTTCCGGATACTACCCCTACTGAGAAACACAGAATTCTGACTATCTGCCTTCCAATGGGGATCGCACCACATGTGAAGGACTGTGACACTTGGGGCACAGTCTTTGCTTCCATTTACACAAAAACACATGGTGTTCCGTCCATGGCGGTAATACCAGATGTACTAAGACAGATTCAAAATGAATACGGCCCAGAACCTGCTTTAACTCTGGGTATGAAACTACTGAAAGACTTCAAGCAGGTCTCGGCTATATTATTAGCCAACATAAAAGGAGAAGCAGCATCTGTGGCGATCCGCCAGAAATTGAGAGAGACAGATATAGCAGAACAACCATTTGAACTTGCCAGAATCATAGAAAAATCCTATGAAGAACTAGGTAGAGATAGTTTGGGTGGGAAACCCGTAAAACCGCAACTAACTGAAAATCCTGAAAAGATATTTATTAAAAATAATCTAAACACTCCAAAAAAGAGCTGGGATGGAAATAAACAATCCACTCCCAAAGAAAAAAAGATTCCAGTCCAGAGGAATGTCTCCTCGGCGGAGAGAAAGATCTCCGGACCAAGGGCACAAGTCTCCCCAGAGGGAGCCCTCTGAGAAAAGATACAACCTTAGAAATAGGGATAATTTGAAAAAACCTGATAGATATCAAGATATTGATACACGTCCCTCTCGATCTTTTCAGACTTCCTCGCAGAAATCGGAAAGAAGAGGACAGTCAGAACACAGGGAAGAGCACGTCAAGTCCACAGACAAGGAACCTGCTCATCTAAATAAAAAATTACAATTTCCAAGAAAGAAGGTAGCCAGTATTAAAATAATTAAACATACCGAGGATACTGAGGACACAACTGAAAAACGGAGAGTGGGCCCAGACAATGCTAGACAGCGCAGCAGAAGTGACCATAGCTCGCAAGATCTTGATGAATCTTCTGGAAACAGTGGACACGAATGAATACATTCAGGTGGAAACTGCAGATACCAGAGTTAGCAAACCTCATAAAATATACGAGATAACTTTACGTATAGAGGGAGATAAGACCAGGAAAGTAAGGGGTCTCTTTTGGGATAATCTTTCAAAAGGCTATGACAATCCTTTTAGCTGAGAAAGACTGGCCACCAGAGTTTGTCAGGGAGTGCCCTCATGGCAAAGAAATGATTATGCCTGCCTTCTCAAATCATATTCCAATTCATAGAAAATATACATATGCAAGAAAATGGGCAGTAGCCCAAGCTCCTGCATTATACAAAAATCATGTTGGATGGGATGAGTACTCTCCTCCTCACAAAATCCAGTTAAAATGCCAACCAACTGCACAAAGGCAGTACCCAATTAAGCAAGAATCTAAAAAACAAGTCAGGGAGATCTTAGATCAACTTGAATACCAGGGGGTGATTGAAACATTCACCTCACACATGAACAATCCTTTGTTTCCTGTCTCCATGCCAGATGATTCATATCGTCTAGTTTTGGACTACAGACAACTTAACTCATGTTGCAAGACATTTGCAGTACAAAACTCACACAGTGCAGCACTAATGAATAACATCGTGCGCAAAAAATACAAAACGACATTAGACATCTCTAATGGATTCTTTTGTCAAAACATTGCACCTGAAAGCAGGTATTTGACCGCTTTCTCAATAATGGGGTCACAGAAATTTCTGTCGACTCCCACAGGGATTCAAGAATAGCCCAGGATTATTCTCAGCAAGAGTAACAGAGTTACTACAAATATATGATGATGAGGCATTATCTTATGTCGATGACATCTATCTCACAGATGATGACCTGGAGACTCACTTGAAAAGAGTAAACACCATAATACTTGGGTTTGCTGCAGAGGGTTACAAATTCAACTTTAAAAAGTCACGAATTGCCCATCTAACAGTCCTATTTTTAGGATATGAATTATCAAGTGAAGGCAAAAGCCTAGCGGACAATTTCTTAGAGAAATGCGCAGTCCTCCAAGCACCAAAAACGCTGAAGAACTTACAATCATTACTAGGTTTCCTGAATTTCGGAAGAACTTACATTCTAAATTATGCAGAGAGGGTTAAACCTCTCTATGAATTAATAAAACCTGATTTCAAACCAATCAATTGGACTTAGAAACACACAGAAATTTTAAGATCATTGCAAACAGACATGTTAGCTAAAACAAAATTACAAACACGCGAAAACATACGCAACCTGGCAATCCGAGTGATCCCAGGAAGATGAGGATTCACGTACCTGACCTCTAATGAGGGAGAAACGGTACCAATTGCTTACAAATCACACTTGTACACACAAGCTGAAAAAACATTCAGTCTTACGGAAAATATTGTAAATGCGGTTCAAACTGCTGTAGCAAAAGAAAGAGCCCAAGCACAAGGCAAAAGGATAACTGTTTTAACAGCAGAATCAGCCTTTGAGGCATTAACAAGCCCACGCAATATGACTAAGGTGGCATTAGATCCAAAATGGATCGAATTGGAAAATTCTCTTGCTGCAGAAGACGTGAAATACTATTTTGACCCGAACATGAAAAAAATAAAAAAATTAACATATGAAAAAGAATATCCTCTGCCAATCGAAATTCTGCCCCTACAACTTTACTCCTGTGTAATATATACAGACGGATCAGCACAACCCGCAGTTTGGGGTAAGCAAGCTTACAGTGCTGCGTGCGCGGTTGTTAAATGCCGGTGGCACGGAGGTAAATTGAGACCACTAGTAACTATGTCTCAATCTGTAAAAGACAGTTCAGCTCAACGAACTGAACTACTAGCTTTAAAAATGGCGCTCGATATTGCCGATCGCGAATTCCCGACACTAATAGTGTGCGATTCACATTACTGCGTCAAATCTTACAACAATGACTTGCAGAACTGGGTTCAAAACGATTACAAAGATGACACAGGTGCCACAATAAAGCATAAAAAGCTTTGGGAACAGGTAGTTCTTTGGCAGAAGGAACTACAAAAGACTCACGTGATACATACACTGAGTCATCAGCGTGATGGCGTTCACGCTGCAGGGAATTCATTGGCTAACACAGCCAAAGCGGAAGCAACTCAACCGGCTTCCATAGCCACAAAAAAGCGTTCAGAAAAATCTCGAGCTTATAAGGAGGCCATGACCAGCATGGGCAATGCATTGCGGAACTCTTGTCCCTTCCATCCTGAGGGAAATGGGATTGTGGAAAGAAAAAACCGGGACATAAAGCAATCTATAACGGCGAGGGTATTAGGTTCAGGTGATGGGTGGGTCCAACATTTAACAAGTGTCCAACGTAGTCTTAATAATCTGCCAAGAAATTCTCTAAAAGGTTTCAGTCCGTACGAACTATTGTTCGGGACTAGAATGCATATTCAGGACTTAGATAGTCAGACTTCAGTGGTAGAAGAAAAATACTTTGATATCAAAGATCGTTTGGCTATTTTACAGGACTTAAATGAAACAAGAAAAGACCTGAGCAACGTAAAGTTAAAACATCAGCCAACAGCCACTAAAGATAAACCACCTGTCCCAGCAAGGCCTGTCTGGATTCCAAAGATTGGGGATCTGGTCAGAGAGAAGATCGCGGTGAAGAAGGAATTTGGGCCTTCTTACAGAAAAGCAGTACCTGTCTTAGCTGTCAGCGGAACACGATCAGTTGTACTACCGCCCCTTGCTGGTAAAAAGGAGAACCGAGTTGTATCCATCGACCTGGTAAAACCACAATCATGTGGCCAATAATAAGTAGTAGGCCCAGTGGACTCCCAAGAAATAGCAGAGTACCAAAACTTGCTACAATACAAGAGGTTCAAACTGAGAGACTAATCACATTTGATAAACCTGCAGTGAATAAAAAAGGACTATGCAACAATGCCATGGAACTTGTGCCTCTTGAAACCCAAATTGCAACAGTTCGTCAAGAAACACCTGTCTACAACGATGTAGCCTCAGACTATGCTAATGAAACAAAAAATACAAAAGCAACTGAAAATCCAGAAGCAATTCCAACAATTGACAGAACTGCATCTGGCTACTTCATCAATTTCAATAACTTTTCTGAAGATCCAAGCGAGCCTGGAGAAATGCCAGCAACAAAAACTTTTAAAGACAAAATAACTGAACTTCAACATCAACTCAAAGAAACCTATCTGATTTCTCCATGGATTGAATTTTGGATTGTGTTAGGTGTACTTTTCCTCCTACTTTGGCTCATCATGGTTCTTTGTTTGGGAAAATTCATTGAGGGAAAATACAGTACAATGGACAGAGCAAGTCAGAACATCAACTTTGTCCTAAAGCCTCACAAGTCATCTCACATCGAGAAAAGAGAACTATCATCAGTGAATGTCACAGCCAATCCAATACCCGGTGGGGTAGCATGGGACGAAACGGATTACAAAATCTATGGCCCGGTCGAGCTCTTGAAATATCCACACCAGTTCAAGGTTTCATTAAGTGACTTTGTAAAACAGAGTACATTCTCTGATGATTGGGACTTTGAAAGTATTAATGATACGATGTCAGATTTAGTAATGTCAGCAACATTTACAGAACATGATTACTTACAGGGTTCATCAAATTATGAAGAAATGTATTGTTATAATCACTTTGCACATCACTATTTGCATAAATCTGCTCAACCTAGAAATATTTTTAATTATAATCAATGGGAACATTGTGCAACTCCACCTAAAAGCAGTTCGAAAACATTTTACGAGAAATTCCCATACTACTAAGGGTTTAACACAAGTGATGCAGAAACGTTTTATTTCAAAATGTTAAATAAGACAGGAATGAAAACGATGCTGACAAATACTAAATTGATTTATTCGGAAACATTTTATGAAAAAATGATTACATTTGGTTTTGATTTCTGGAAAAACAACATTGAAACAAAAACCATTTGGGGTACCAAAGATTGGCTGGTCCAAGGTCTAGAAGCATTATTTAAAGCCTGCATGATCCCAGAACAAATTATATTCTTGAATGATACCATTCAACAGACAACCTGTCTTGGCCTAGCCAAGATAAAAGAATTAAACAAACCGTCTATTCCAAAGCCAACACCTGACAGTAATAGCACTACAGATGTTGAGATAGACGTATTCCATATTTTTAACCAAAACAGAAGAACACATCCTGATTGGAAAAAATGGTTGATCTGGCCCACAGACACAAATAACTGTCAAGATAGATTCCTGAACAAATTACAGGGGTTATAACTGAACAGGCCAGACCCAAGATACTCCCAGAGACAACATCCAGGGATAGTTACAACATACAGTGTAGGCAAACTATGCCTCGAATGGCTACAGAAATCCACACTGGCTGAAATTAAGCAACACTTGACTTTACTTAAAGACGGTGCTGACTTGCGTGATTTCATAATGGGACCACGCAAACAGCGTCAAAAACGTTTCATAGCGGCCGGTATATACGCTGCATACAACGAAGCTTGTAAAGTGATGCAAATTGAAACAGCAGAAAAAATACGAGAAATTGATCGTATTAATTTGGAAAAATCTTTTTCTGTTGTGGACAATGGGTTAATGACTCTGTCCTCCAGCATATATTCACTGGACAGTATTGTATCCTCTGCTATTGATATAATAGAGCAGGACTTACTAATGTTACAACATGGTCAGTCCCAATTACGTTCTATTGTACAGCTTGGCTGGACGTTGCAAAATCTGCGTTCAGGCTACGTGCCCTGGCGTTTAATCAACACAACGTCATTATTCCTTATCTTTAACCTTACTGATACACAAATCAGTTTGTCACAAAAATGAGCAGACTATACGATTCTGAGCATTGAAAAACTTGAGAGATTACCATTGACAATGTCAGAAAGACCTGTCATTGAATGGATAATACACGGAATAATTACAATTCCGATAACAACTTTCCAATTTAAATACTGCCAAGAGTATATACTAGCGGGCCAGTATGAAAGGTTGGGTAAAGGGTACATTAAGTCATCATGGAAATTACCTTATACACACACATGTTACAGTGAAAAGAAACAGAATGTATTTCTTAGTGCAAAGAATTGTAAACAATCACTAAGCGGTATACTTCTATGTCAAGGTATTAACCTGCATGGGGCCTGTGAGGGAACTTCAAATAACCTTTCGTGTCACCAGCACGGCACACCTGCAACACAAATAGAGCCATTCTTTAGACGACTTTCTAACGGGAGTTACATTTTAATAGTGGACCACAGCTGTTGTGGCATGGTGCCAGGAAAAGCCTATCTCGTGAGCGTGGGTTCCATGGTCACTTGCTGTATGCAAGTATTGTATCCAAACAGCACTCCAGATACGGAGGCAACAATTTGGCCTTCTTTGAATATCTCTTCTATTCGAATTGATACTTTAAGTAGAATAAAGTCTGTACTTTTACAGACAACTGTGCCATTAACGTCATCAAAAGAAACGTATGATCTGCAAGTTGCAAGGACAACGGCAGAGATACATAGCCTTTTATCAACAAATTGCCCCGTGCATTTCGTAGAAATGCTAAGCCAAATTCTAAATATGTCAGATACCAGTGGTATCGCACATATATTTAAGACAATTTTTTCGGGACTGTTAACACCCTTCGAAACCGTTCTGGGCATTTTACCTAATTTTGTCCATTCTGTCTTTGGCGGCCTACCACTTCTGTTGGGACTCGTAGCAGGCATTTTATTTTTGATCCTTCTGCTCCGATATGGCAAGCCAAGTCGCAAACAAGACTCCAGCAACAATAAAAGAAACGATCCTAGCTATACGCTATCGGGACCGCATAACTAAAGTCCTTGGATTAGCCCGGCTAAGAGATCTGAATATGACCTGATTTCTTTCATTCAGACCCATCTAACAGAATTGCATCTTACCTGTGCTTCGATGTATGCTATGCGGAGAAGAATGCGTGTTGGACGTCTGTCTTACACTACCATCAGCAGTACCATTGGATACAGATACTTAGCTACGTCCTGTAACGACTCATGCATCGTGTTGTCCCCAGCGGTTACCCATTCTGATGACGGCATTCGTTGAGACTTCACCACTACGATTAGGGGGTAGTGAAGTACGAGATGAGAGCAGCATCACCCAGGTACGACCTTCTGTGAACATTGCTGATCCTGACATCGATGATAGCAATCATCCTCACGACTGTACTGTTGCGGCATTTTCAAACTTAGTCGAACTTTCACCTGAAGCCGCAGACCAATTTTTTGAGAGTCTGTCTGAAATGATGTTCTCCCCCAAACAGAAATAATAACTTTTTAAGCAACAAGCACACAGCGTTCCCTGAACTCTGAATTCGGCCTTCAGCTTTGATAAACAAAATCTACTGAAAATATTTGGATATTTTTTCCCCTGAAGCGAAATTATTTTTTTTCCACTTCCAAAATATTTACCTTTTTTCCAGCACATGTACTCTGCTTAAAGTAGAACTATTCTTAGAGAACAGAGCTTCTATTTTCAGGAATTCTAGAGACAATATTTTACCTCAGCCTCTAGCATATGTACAGAATTTGTATTATTATGTGATGGAAAGGTCTCGACCTTCTTTTCTGTATTAAGAGCCATTTCATGTGTAATTTTCGCAATTCATTCAGGTGATATATATATGCATTTTTTAACTGAATGATACCACTGCTTGAAAAACGTACAGTACCATTACTCATTTTCGTATATTACCATATACCATTTCAAATATGCAACTTTATGTATTTGGGGGGGGGGGGGTTGGAAAACACATGCATCATTATATGTTTACTATTGCTTAGTTTTAAGTAATGAGGGACATTAGATCGTGGAGTGGGTGTTGTAGTTCTATCTAGGACCCTAAATTCGATAGTCCTGATTTTATGCCCTTATGTGGTTATAATGAATAGTATCCTTATAAAGGCATAAGAATCATATCCATATTTAGTCATACCCCATGCAGGCCAAATTAAGCAAGGCTACTTCCCCAGGCTCCTAGCAAGTACAACGAGTTCTGTAAACAAACCAAACCTCCAGCAACCTGGGAATTCCCCATTGCTTTTGTTTTGATTTCATCCTAGAACTCCTGTGAGCACTCTAAGAACGGCCAGTTCTTGGTGATATCTTCATTGACGTCTTATGTCCAACCTTACGTCAAACCCGGCACCTTTCAGGTATAAATATACCAACGTTGCCTTAAGCAAACACACGGTGGTGGTTTTGGAGCAGAGCAGCTATCTACTTGCCCGAGAGCCCAGCTGATGCGAGAGCCCACGGACGCTGCCCCTCCCCTTTGACGCACTGAGAGAGACGCTGTCTTTTCTCCTGCCGAGAAATCCAGCTCCGGTGTTTCCAGATACCTTCGCGGGTTACTGGGATATCGAGTCCTGAGAGAGAGAGAGATACCAGACCTCCTGCTTTCTATTAACCCAGGTACGGAGCTGACTAAAACCTTTGAGAGAATTCTTGACTCAGATTCTTGGCAAAAACCAACTTAACTTCAACTGCTACTTACTTACTCCTTCCCACGTATTAGGCTTAGGTCAGGTACACCGGGGTAGGCGTATTTAGAAGCACCAGTTGAGTACGTTAGTCAATGTATATAAGTATGTATACATTTTATCTATTTTAAAGTATCTTATGGCTAAGAAACCATATCAATGCTTTTACAGTATTATTTCTTAATCCTCCTTTTACTGCACGCACTTTACTTTACTATGAGTATTGCAATTGTGGCTATTCATTTCTCTTGTATGAGAAAGAAGACTGCTCAATAAATAACACCTTTTATTGAAAACGCCCATCTCTCTTTTCTCTTTTCTCTGGTGAAACTAAGTATGCACGCTTGACTGAGTGAAATACCTGTCTATTGTTTTCACACGACTCTAGAGATACACTCTTATTCTGAGGCAGCAAAGTTGTCATGTTGTATGGTTGTCAGAAGCTAATCCCTTCTTGTCTATCCAGGGAGGTTAAACTCCTCCTCGTTTATTCGAGAAAGTTTCTAGTGACCTCTGAGCTAGCTGGCAAAACTTAAGTCTAATATAGTCAGTAGAGACCTAGTCGACCTCAGTCCTACGTCTACACTACTGAATATATTATTCCAATGCGCAGAGCCTATTGGGAATATAGGAACTACATTACAATACCACATTGACGGATTACCCAGAACTGCTGACAGAACCCAATAATCATATTGTACAGTGTTTCAGGCCTCTTGACAGGTAGTGGTTTCAACCAACCACAGTGGAAAAAACATTCCACTTCATTTCTGAAATTATCAGCGCATGGCAGAAAAGCAAGGGATCATGCCATTTGTTTCGTAAAGATGAGATGTTATGGGGTATTTTACATTTTTGTTTGTTTGGTCTACTCCTAACCAGTACTGTTGGGAAAAGCAGTTAAATATATTTGCGATGCTATCTGAAGAACTGTCTTATGTTACACCAGAGTTAAATGTGTGGTCTAGGCTCGAAGATATGTGCGTCTTTAGATCTCATTTCTATTGCTAGGTCATTTTGTATGTTATGTTTTGTGTATTTATATATCGCCCTAATAGCTCGTGACGGTATTCAGACACCTTGCAGGTGATGGGCAGCTGTCTCCTGGTGAGGTTAATCGAAGAGCCAGATCTTCAGCTTCTTGCAGAACTCAAGAAGCCAAAAGGAGGCTATGGTGTGGTGAGGGACGTGGTTTCATGCTGTGAAGGAGAGGTATGAGAAGGAGCGGCGCCGGCTGTGGTTTGGCAGATGAGGGGTATGCATACAAGTGAGTCCGGCTGAGCAGAGTTGCCTGGGAGGTGTGTAGTTTGGAGCCTGTTCAGAAGTTTCTTAGTGATTCATGCGTAGGGTGTGTTGCCATAATCAAGTCTCTGGTGATCAAGGCCTGTATGACCGTTTTCCTGGTGTTGGAAGCCACTTGAAGATTTTTTGTGGCATCCTAAGGATGTGGAAGAAGGCAGAGGTAATTTGCTTACATCGAGGTTGTTGTTCAGCATGATTCTGAGATTTCTTGCAAGGGAGGCTGAAATTGAGGGTCCAAGGATAGTATATTGTACATCTTACATTGTTGTTGGAGTGTCTGCCGAATAAGAATTAAGCCTACTTTGATCAAAGGAGGAAACCAAGTCAGAGCTACATGAACTACATAGAGCTCTACCGGGACTCTTTTTATGAGGATTTGATCTGTGACAATGTGCCCTCGATTTTGATGAAAGAAGTCAACGCCCTACTAAAGAAACCATCGGCAGACCCCAGAGAACTCAAGTACTACTGATTGAGCTCCCTGCTCCCGGACAAAGTATAAGAAAAACTCATCAACCATCAACCCTCCTCACGTCTGGAATGGAAACGTCCTACTCAAACTCCTCCCAATCCGAATTCCACAGCAACCACAGAACCGAGACTGCCCTCATCGCGGCTACCAATGACACCCAAGCCCTACTTGACCAAAGAGAGACTGCGGCTCTGATCTTCTTAGACCACTCAGCAGCTTTCGATACAGTCTCCCACCACAGACTCATCACAAGCCTGCACAACATAGGCATCCAAGGAGCCGCTCTCTGATGGATTGCCTCTTTCCTCAATGGAAGAATGCAAAAAGCGAACCTTCACCTCTGCAACTGAGGAAATCATATGTGGCGTACGTCAAGGATCCTCACTCAGCCCCACCCTCTTCAATACTTATTCGACACCTCTGGCTGGCATCGCCAAAACCCATGTACTCAACATAATTTCCTATGCAGACGACACACAACTCATCTCCCTCCCTGAAGATACCACCAAGACCAACTTCCATAACTGCATGACAGGCGTCACCAACTGGAATAAGGACAACTGCCTGAAGCTCAACACGGACAAGACAGTGATTCTAATTTTTAGAAACAAAAACTCCCTATGAGACACATCCTGGTGGCCCTCAGAACTCAGACCTACTCCAACTACTACAGACCACGTTAGGAACCTAGACAACAAGCTAACCATGATCACTCAGGTCAACTCCGCATCCTCCTCGTGCTTCTTCATCCTCAGCATGCTTTGTAAGATATTCAAATGGCTACCCCAAAGCTCAAGGAGAACCATCACCCAAGCCCTCATCTCCAGCCCACTGGACTACGCAATGCTCTCTACGCAGGGATCACAGCTCACCTCCTCCGATGACTACAGACCAGACACGTCCGGTATATCCCTAGATGAACCCACATCACCTCCTACCACAGGGAACTCCACTAACTTCCTGTACAGAAAAGATGCCAGTTCAAGCTCCTGACCCATATCTACAAGGCCCTACACAGCTGCGGGCCCACCCATATGGGTATACCTGATGCCATATATTTAATTAATATTTTATGAGGAGATTGGAAGCCAAAAGGGAACGATTTGAAATGATAATGGCAAAGGGCCACCTCGAACCTGAATGTATGTGGAAACAGGAATCTTGGAAGGATAGATTCTTTGTTCGTCAGAAGCTGCAACACTGTCTGCAAGGTAACCATGCAAGCAATTGTTTTCTTAGGAAGACAGTGAAATAATGCAGGTTTAGGATGAGTCTCCTTTCTCCTGATCTTTTCTGTTTGATGAGAAAACATTGGAAGAAAAGCCTACATTCCAGTGATTTTTTTCATGGCTCTTTTCCATAGGATAAGGATTTTAGCTTTAGCAAGCGCAGATGCTGATGCTTCATCTTGAGTGGTGGTGGGTGTAGAAAGAGCTGGAGAAACTCCAGAGTGTACTTGAACTGATGTAGAGCCAATACTCATTTGTCCAATGTGACTAGCACCCACTCTTGACAGAAAGCAAATGTCCTTCCACCTTGGAGGCCAACTCTCCAGTAGATACAAACAGTTGTAAACAGTGTGGGGGAGTAGAACGAGAAGACGTCCTGTCTTCTGCAATTCAGGAGACGTGCCCCTCTACATTTGGATTGCGTTTTGTTATAGGATTCTGCTGGTGGTGCTCTACAAGCTAGTTGTTGTTGTGCAAATGTAAAAATGTTCCTGCTATTGCTACTGTTGCAGTTAAATGGATGGAACCGGCAGCTCAGATAATCACCACAATATGTCTCCAGCACCTCTAAAGAGCTCATAACATCACTGCAGCGTGGCGCAAAAGGATCTATCGGTATATATGTCAGTCTATATGCTCTGGAGTGCATTACTGTTGTGCTTTTCAACAATGGCTTTCGGTTGAAGGGCGTATTCAAAAAATGTGGTTTTGAACTTCAGGTTTGGAGAAGGCATCTTAAGGCAGCCTTGTTTACAAAATAACGCTGCTCCTGCGAGCTAACTGAAACCAAAATGTGTCATATTAATTGTAAATCGATGGTAGCTGCCAAAAATCCTATTCTTCCTGGTATGGATGTTCTATTACACTGTGAAAAAGCAGTTTATAGAGGAAGCAAGAGCACCAGCCCAAATTCACTTGCTGACAGTATTGCTGACAGTGCAGACGCACAGGCTAGTAGCGATCTTTTAATTACATTTTCGTGAATTTTTATCAATTTGAATCTTTAATGCTTTATGAATTTCCATTGCACTGGCACTTTAGAAAAGCTATATTTACCTTTTAGTCTACTCGAGCATTGCCACTTTGTCACTTGCCTTTAGTTCCACATCGTTGCTGCTGCTTCTCAACTGTTCCAGGTCTCACCCGCTCTCTGTTCCACCGTGGGGTTTCCCGTTTGAGTGGAGAGAGCGAGCGAGTATGAGCAAACTCTCACTTCCGGTATCGGTTGGGGCTACAGGATTCAGCGGGCTAGCTGCTGTCTTGGCCCCTGTTTAAACCGTATGGCACGGCAGACGCACAGAGGATGCGCCGCTGGTGTGCCAATGGGAAGTTCGTCTGCGCCCAGCCGTCGCCAGGACCTCTGCATCTTTTACGCCAGATAGTGACATTTTGCCAAGATGCTCCCATTTGGTTGAGGAACTTGCAGGTATTAGACTTTCTGGTAGGGCTTCTTGCTTGAACAATTTATGTTGCATGGTCGATGCCCTTCACATTATTGCGGGACCTTTCTCCTTTATCACTATCAAAGTCTCAGACTGAAGCAGAAGGCAGAACTACAGCCTGCCCCTAACAGGGTGGCCATGAAATCAACCTGTGATATAACTCCTCTCCCTTCTAAACCCCTTCTAAGTCTGCTCAAGTTTGGAAGTGTTTCATGAGCAACGTGAGATCCCTGGCCAGGCATGCTGTGGAAATATGGGACTTGCTTACCTCAGAAATACCTGATCTTGGATTCCTTACTGAGACATGGCTGAAACCTTCCTCCACTCCTATTACTATGGCACTTCCTGAGAACTATTGCATTCAAAGGATTGTCAGGGAGGACAGAGTGGATGTAGGCATTGCCATTATTCATAAAGATTCTTTGAAAGTATCCATAATTGATAATTACTCGGAGGATAAGATAGAGAGTTGTATTTTCAGAATTGATCTCTCGCCCCAAGATTGTTGGAAAGGTGCACTTGTGTATCCCCCTCCCCCCCAGGACCCCTTTGCGATTTCACCCTCAAATTGATGGAATGGATTGCTATCTCCTCTAACCTTTTTGTTCTATTGGGGGATTTTAACATACAGAGAAAAAACGTGTTACACAGAATCTGCTCAGCTCCTTTCAGACTTGGCCACCTTAGGCCTGAAAAAGATTAATCATGGTTCTTATCATTCGGCCGGCCACATGTTCTGACCAATTCTCCTTGAATCCACACCGAGGCCCCACACCCAGTAGTATGGTCTAATCATTCCCATATTGATTTTCAGATCATGGGTACTAAGGTGGTTATTCCCTCTAGCAATGCCTCTCATAGCTTCAGGAGACAATGGTGTAAAATCACTATGGACGCCTTTATGAAAGAGATCACGACACCCACAATGCAGGAGTCAGGGGGGTATTAATTTAAGTTTAGATGACTATCATAGTGCGCAAAAATTAGCTATAGTAGTCTTCACCTTTAAAATGACACCACAGACACACAACGACCACATGCGGCTTGGGTACTCACCTGATTTGTGTAAGGTGAATGCGAATTGCAAAAAACTGGAGAAACGTCGTCGTCAGTCACACAACCTGAACAAGAAATAGACCTAAAATATTACCATAGCGCTTTATCACAAGAATATAAAAAAAGCTTGAAAAGCCCACAATGCCTCACAACTTAGCCAGGCAGGGAATTCTTCTAAAGAACTCTATAAAGTTCTTAAATCTTTCACCAACCGGAAAGCGTGTACCAACAACACCCCCCTCTTTTAAAGCACTATGTGATGCTATCGCTAACCACTTTGAAGAAAGAATCAATCTGATCTATGATAAATTTCCTGGGGCTAATGACGTTTTGCGAGAAGCATCAAGTCACACTCTATCCAATTCAGACAATGCCTGCCTCCTAGAAACGTTTACCCCATTTGGGATGGATACAATGGAGGAAATGCTGACATCAGCCAAATTAGGGTCACCTTTGGAAATAGTACCAGCTAGGATTTCCTCTTGGTTATCCAAAAAACATGCTCCTTCTGTTTGCCCTATATTAAATCTATCACTGAGTGAAGGTCAACTTCCACCAGTGTGGAAAGCAGCCCAGGATATTCCAATTTGCAAGAAGGCGAACTCCCTGGTATCGGATCTATCAAACTATCGACCCATTTCCCTTCTTCCTTTGATGAGTAAACTTCTAGAAAGTTACATTAACAAACAATTTACAGAATACATAGTCTACTGGATGCGTGGACCATTCTCAGACTGGTTTTAGACCTATGTACAGTACTTAATCTGCATTGATAGCAGCAACAGATTACATCAGACATTCTCTTGACAACAACTAGGCGACTTTGTTGGTGTTGTTGGATTTATCAGCATCTTTCGACATAGTATCCAATCGTATACTACTCCGAAGATTGAAGGAGATAGGGTTCTGTGGTCGAGCTCTACTTGGTTTTCGAGCTTTTCGTCTCCACACACACAGACCATTAATCTGTGACCTTTGCGCTCTCACACCTTTGAGCTTAATAAAGGAGTCAGTGCCACAGGGTTCTTGTCTTAGCCCCACATTGTTCAACGTTTATGTGGCACCCGTTGAAAAAATTATTAGAGAGCTCGGATTTATTCCGATTTCATATGTCAAAGCCTCTCTTATCGCTTGATAAAAGAATTACAACCACTCAATCCCGCTTCGAGGAAGGCATGAAAGCAATCGCATCCTGGGACAACTTTCTCCAGCTGAATGCTGGTAAGACTGAGATTATCTTCTTTGGCAATGCCCAATCGCTCTGGTCTCCAGAGTGGTGGCCTCTTGAGTTGGGTATAGCACCTGTTCCTAAGACGGTGGTAAAAAATGTGGGTGTCCAATTGGATGAGACTCTCACTATGAAAGATCAGGTAGTGGCTACCACTGGCACCAGTTTTCATATGATGTGTCTTTTGCGTAGAGAATTTCCTCTCATCCCACTCTCGGTGCAAAAAACTCTCATTCAGGTGCTGGTGATCAGTCGCCTGGCTGCGGCAAATGATTCTTCATTGAATAGACTCCAAGTGGTGCAGAATTCAGCAGCTCGACTGGATCAGAACATGCCCGCCAGATCGGCTTCTCATCCCCTTTAGCGACTACTGCACTGGCTTCCCATACATAAGAGAGTTAAGTTCAAGATCTGCTGTATAGTACGTAAAGCTCTGAACGGCAGAGGACCCAGTTATTTGATAGAAAAACATATCTCTTACCAACCGAGCAGATCTTTACGCTCTGGAGGGAAATCCCTCCTTGTTACTCCCTGTTTAAGGAAAACACGTACTGGGGGTAAAACCTTCTCCTACCTAGCTCCCCACTACTGGAATCAACTACCTCCACACCACCTGAATTGTTCGGAACATCTTTTGAGGAAGGTACTTAAAACAGAGCTCTTTGCAACAAATTCCCTCAGGTTTGTGTCCATTCACCAGCAGCGCTGAACTAAACTTGCCGGGGTGATTTAGGCACTTTATCAATTAATTAAATCAAATCAAATCAAGATCTCTCAGACACCATCCTGCTCAAGAGAAACTGTTTAAGACCATGATTGCAGTGCTTACCGCTAAAAAGCTGTAACTGGCCTTCAGCTTCAGTGGGCAGGCAGAGAGGTGGCTGTAACTGCCATGGAAAATAGACTGAAAATACTGGGACTAAGACGGGAAGACTATGTGGATCCCCTACAAGATGATACACAAGACTCAATGGAGGATGGTGCAGAGGGTTGTAAATCATCACCACCACAGATCATCCATCAGAAGAAAACCTTACGGACTGGTCCTAGGGGAGCCTCTAAAGAGCTCTAATGATAATTCAGGGTTTGTGAAAGATGAACTAGCTGACTGGCAGGTCCCCATCCCTCATGCATACTTCACATAAACCCTCCTGGATTCGGTCATGGCAAAAAGGCCCCTAAAACTTGATGTCATTATTCATTATATTGAGGGAGGAGTGGATTTTCTGGGACCTTTTGACCCACATCACCTACCTGGTTGTTCATCACTACTGAGGATTACTCAAACATCATTAGTCTCGTTTTGCTTTTGCACTCTTCATATTTTTGTATTTACCTGATACAAACTCTTCATGCTCTCGGAGTCAAATTGATACTTTTTTTTGCTAATGATATCCCCCGCCCCAATAACATAGGTAGTGGGCTAAAGATTTGAGTCTGTTTTGTTTTGTTACTGTTAGTACTTCACTTAATTCTGTTTCATCCTGTTGTGGTCAAAGGAGGGGGGAGTCAGAGGGCATGGGGAAGTTTCCAAAATGCCAAGAAAGGAGCCTCCATCGAAACCCCAAGGATGTTTTTAGTATCAAGGAAGGTTGTGCATGATAATGTGCTTTACTTCGTTAAACATAAGAGGCCTCAACTCTCCAACCAAATGCACTACTAGCCAGTGACAGTATCTCAGGTTGCTAGAATCAGAGGTCAATTTTATTTAAGAAACACATCTATCGAGGTCAGTTTTGCTTATGTCACAAAGTTTTCCAAATACAGTGCCACACATCTGCCCCATAACATGTAACAGGTGTGGTCATCTGTTTAGCAACTCTGTCTTATTATAACATGATCATTTAGAAGATGAGAGACCCTAATGGTAGGTTTAGTGTAGTTATCGTGCCTATAGTGTGGGGAGAAAGTTTACAGCAGTCAACACATCAACTTCTATTGCTGGGCAGGAATCCGGTATTTTCTCTCTTGGAAACAACAGGTGACCTAGTGGAAGGGAATGAGGTCCTTGGGGCGACTTTGGTCTGCAATGCGGTTTGGATAGGTCCAGCAAATGATATGACCCATCTTGCACGTTAAGTAGAGGCCTGAATGAAACTGACTGAGGTGTGGGATTACAGGACATACGGAAAGCACTGTAAGGAATGAAACGCACTTTCACTTTCCTCTCCCATGTGCATAAATCTTACCCATATAGTGACTGCTTTTTTCCTCTCCCCTGGGCGTGGTGGGGAAAGAGACATATATGGGTACCATTTCTTTGTCAGATCATGCAGATGTAGGACTTATCTGGAAGTTCGCCGATCGTCGCCACCGGCCAAGGGGATCCCAAATCTAAGGGTACTTATTGACCCAGTGCACAAATCTGAATTTAGACAGGTCATTTACACATTTCTGGAAATGAAAGGTAAAGGCCCCATCTCACTAGTTATGAACTGGGGTGCACTGAAAGTGGTCAAACATGGATACTTCCAATTGGTGAAAGCCTTCTGAAAACAAGCAAAGCTTAGGAGAAGTAAACTTGAAGCAGAAGCTTGGGGTCGTAGAGTCCTGAGTTAAACACAAAAAACCTCTGACGTTACAGCATGCAAAAATAGGATTAAGGGCCATCTCCTTAAGCTACAAACAGAAACGGCTGAGGGATCTCTTCTTGGGTTGCAGAAAAAGCTTTACTGTTGGGAAACTATTAGCAAGAAACTCAAATCCCAAATAAATAAGATTAATTAGAAGTAAGGAATGGTGAAGGGAAAATAGTCTGCTCCAAGACAAATACGATATTGGCCTTCTAGAACTGCTATGAATCCCTTTATTCCAAGACGACCTGAGATCAAGCCTACATGCAACCCAAAGATCAGAGTCAACATTCGACAGGTATGATGAACTGGACAACCCAATAATGAAGGAAGAAGGGCCTTGAGGTGTCTAAAGTAACGTGCCCCAGCAAGGTGCCAGACACAGACTGCTACTCCGTAAGATTTACAAGACCTATGGGAAGCGTGTTGCTCTATTTCTTTTAAAAACTTTTACTGCGTAAGAATGTGTTCCTCAATCAATGGCAGAAACTAACATAACCAAAATCCCCAAGTCTGACAAGGACTCTTCAGAATGTGCTTCTTACCACCCCATAGCAATGATTTCACTGATGCCAAAATCTTTGCAAATAATCTGGCTAATAGACTAAAGTAAATGGGGACCAATCAGGCTTTATCCTAGTAGACAAACACACAGAAAATGCTCATCAAAATGCACGTTCGTAATTCTTTTAGATTTACATGCAGAAAAGGTGTTTGACAGGGTTCATTTGTCCTTCCTCTGTTAAGTGATTTCCAAAACCGGATTTGGGTGATGCTACATTTGTTGGGTTCCGCTAAATATGTATAGGGATCTCAAAGCCAGAATATTGCTCACGGGTGATTTTTCTGTTTTGCTTATGTGGAAGTACACACCAGGGATGCCCCCATCAGCTCTCCTCTTTGCTCTAGCAACAGAATCTTTAGTGGTGAGGGGGCGGTTACACCATAAAACTGTAGGTGTTCTCTTTGGAGACGCTTCATACAAAATCAGCTGATCTGCAAATGATCTTCTTTCTGAGCCGGAGATGCCCTTAGAATTCGTACAGACTGAACTTGAAGACTTTGAAGTAGTATCCAGGTTTAAAATATATCACGCAAACTTGGAGCTCAATAACATTTTGTTGAGCTTTGACAGGGTGCAGAAGTCAGTTAGAGTGAAGACTATATGTGTCTTGGCTGACAAAATAAATGCAGTTAAGGTGAAAAAGTTACTTATCTTTTGTAGTGCTCTTTTTCCGATGGATACTTGATCTACCTGCATGTCGAAGACAGTCTTTTGGATCGCTATAACGTCATCTAGATGTGCTAGGGAGTTGCTTTAAGTGTCAAACCTCCTTCTTTCCTGACAAGTTGGTGTTAATAACCATGGTTACCATCTTGCCAAAGGTGGTTTCTCCCGTCCACATAGGCCAATCCATCATCCTGTCAACCTTCTTCCTTCCTCCCCACCAAACAAAGGAAGAAGAGCGAATTAATCTACTTCAGTCTAAAAGAACATTAAGCTTTTCAATGGACAGAACTTGTGAGTTCAGACTAGATTTCTAGCTCTTCTTTGACTACGTAGGGTAGATGAAAGGCAAGGCAGAGCAAAAGAGGAAATTATCAAGTTGAGTAGTCCTATGCATCAAGTTATGTTATGCTCTGGCTCACAAAAGCCCACCAGAATGTATTTGAGCTCATTCCACCACAGCAAAATCTTCTACTTCTGCAATGGTGAAAGAAGTGTCAGTAGCAGACATCTGTAAAGCAGTGACCTGGGTTCCTCTCCACACTTTTGCAAATGAGAAGGGAGGAGGAAAGTTCACCTCAAATGCTCAGACCTTTGGTATTTTTTGGTATACCCGGCCATGCACCCACCTCCTGGTTGATGACTGCTTGGGAAATCTATTCACAAGGTGAGTAGTCTGCAGGTAGTAGTATTCATCAGAACAAATAGTTACTAACCTTTGGGAACTATCTTTCTGGTGGATACCCTATGTTTCTCACTAACCCATCCCCCTTCCTGTGGGATAACCATGGCTGGTTATTCCATGTCTTCTTAATGTGGTCCCATCATATTACAAAACACTTCACCTGTCTTGCTGAGGTTAGTCTTGAAGGCACATACAACATGAAAGGAAACAGGCATCAGCATGCTGACAGGGGTGCTTTATGGCTCCAGTGAGGTCACCCGGATGCTGAGTATGGCGCCGAAGAGGAGCCAGACACCCCTACAGGTATGAGAGAACTATTGAAAAGTTTCCAGATCAAGAATGGTGCCTGTAATAATTCAGAAGGTGAGTAATTTGCAGCTAGAAGTATCTGTCAGAAGAATGTTTCACCCCGAATCCTGTAAAAGTTTCAGGTGGTGCCGAAGGCCATCCCCCATACTGAACTCTAAGTGTTCCAATCATTACTTATTAAATATGTCAGGGGAGAGAAGAAGACCAGAGTAGAGAGGGCCCACACTCAATAGGGTCAACACCTCTTGCTTGAGACTATTCAGGGAATGAACTAGTTAGGAATCTGATAAACAAACAGTAAGTCTACAGGGACCAGATCATAGCAGATTGGTTTGTAACCCTTTATGCTTACCTAAAGCAGATAGACCCCACAACGTATACATTAGGTGTGTGGCCTGTACAATTCTTGATACTTGGGAGGAAATTATGTTGCACTAAATGCCTCTCAAGCCTCGAACCTTCGATGCTCAAATTTCACCTGGCCTGCAACCTAAAGTGGAGGTGGCACAAATGGGATTGCAGAATGGTCAGTGACTTTTTTTTAAACAAAAGTTTAACAAAGTACAACAAGGAATACATACCTAAAGAGACTGACAGACATGGTTATTCCCAGCTCTGACACTGGGTTTTGGATCCAGCCATTAAAGTTACTTACTAACGCCTTATCTGGTAAAGACTCTATCTAGCCGAAGATTCCTTAACTTTGAATTATCCCCAGGCATCCAACTGGATGCAAACATCTTTCGTGAGCAGTACTCCCCGGAGGAGGGCTGGAAAACAATTTCCTACTAAAAAGTCCTGCAGGACTGAATGGGCAAAGTGCCCATCCCTATGGACCTAACTATCCAGGCAGTAGTGCTTGGTAAACGTGTGTAGAGATGCCCATGCTACTGCCCGACCAGGACTGGAACTTCTCATGCTAACGCAGTGGTCACAGCTTTAGATCTATTGAAGTGCGCAACCAAACCATCAGGGGTTGCTTCTTGGCCAATGCATAGCTGATTTTGATACAAAGCATGATCCAACTCGATATGATCCGTTTCTGTATCGCCTCCCCTTTCTGGGCTCCAACATACTCCACGAAATGTGGTTCCTCTATCAGGAACTCTTTTGTGTGGTCAAGGTAGAAAGACAACGCTCTTTTTGGGTCCAGTCGGTGGAATTGCTCCTGTTCTTTAGAGGTAGGAGGCAGAGCTTTACAGGTAGGCAGGGTGAAGACTGGCCTACATAAAAAGAGAGTGACCACCTTCGGTAGGAAGGAAACTCTAGTTTGAAGGACAAGCTTGTATGGGAAGATTGAGGTATGGGGGCTTAGATGACAAAGCCTGGAGCTCACTCGCCCTCGGGCAGATGTTATTGCCACTAGAAAGACCGTCTTGATAGTTAGAAGCCTGAGAGGACAGTTGTGTAGCGGCTCGAAAGGAGCGCACATCAGGAAAGTGAGGACTAAATTTAGGTCCCACTGAGGCATGATAAAAGGTGAAGGTGGGAACAGGTGTTGGAGATCTTTCCGAAACCTGTGTACAATAGGGTACTTGAAAAGGGATGGCTGATCAGGCAACCGCCGAAATGCTGAGATGGCAGAAAGATAGCAATATTAAGGGCCGCAAAGCAGAGCCCTACCGGGCAAAAAGAGAGAATAAACAAAAGGACATGAAAAGGGGGGGTAGAAAGTGTGTCAACCTGTTTTTCTGAACACCATGCCACAAAATTCCTCCAACGACCGGCGTGTACCGTCTTGGTGGAGGGCTGACTGGCTGGCAAGATGACATTACAGACTTCGGGCGGAAGCTCGAAAGCTGGCAACTGTCGCTGCTCAATCTCCATGCATGAAGGCGGAGTGTTGACAGGTTCAGGTGTAGAACCCTCCCCAGCTGCTGTGACAGAGCCTTCCATATGAGAAGCCTGATAGAAGGACTGATGACCATGCTCAGCAAGTCGAGATACCAGACTCTCTGACCCCAGTCCAGAGCCACAAGGATAACTTGGACCCGGTCATTCCTTTTCTTCTGAAGAAGTCTGGGAATGAGTGTTATGGGTGGAAAGGCATACAAGAGGCCGGAGCTCCACTCGAGATGAAAAGCATCTCCGAGTGAGAGCCGCCTTGGAAACTCCAGGGTGCAGAACTGGTGACATTGCACGTTCTCAGAGGTGGCAAACAGATCCAACCAAGGTTCTCCCTATGGCTGAAACTGACTTTGCACCACGTCTGGATAGAGACGCCATTCATGTTCCGCTGGACATCTTCAGCCAAGTTTGTCCACCCAGGCGTTCAGAGATCCCGCCATGTGTTAAACCACAAGGGAAATGCACTGATGTTCCAGCGTTGTCCAGAGATACAGGGCCTCTTGCCAAAGGGTCCACAACCCCACCCTGCTTTTTTTGTTGCAGGACCAAATGGTGGTGTTGTCTGTGAACACCTGCGCTAACCTTCCTATGATGGAGGTAGAAATGCTTTCAATGTTAGTAGGATTGCTCAGAACTGCAGCAGGTTGCTGTGGAGCCCAGATTTCCATCTCTCCCAGATGGCCGCCCCATCCTAGGAATGACGCATCTGTAACTACAGTCAGATCTGGTTGAGGGGGAGAGGGGTTAAGCCCCTGACCCAATAGGGGTTCGTTAACCACCACTGCAGATCTGATACAGTGTCCTCCGAGATCTTGAGAAAGATTTCCTTGATGCTGTGCAAACTAAAACTTCAGCTCCCACTGCAGGCATGTCTCACGAGCAAGCTACAGGAGGCCATGACACCCAGCAGCCTCAGAATCATTTTCACTGAAATCTAGGAGGCTCAAACATCAGTATCATAGCCTAAATATCTTGGACTCATCATTTGAGAGGATATGCCCGAAAGTAATTGTGTCCAGAACTGCTCTGGTGAATGGGAGCATCTGAAAAGCAGTCAGGTGTGACTTCTGCACATTGACAATGTACCCCAGTGAGTGCAGGCAGTCCGCCATAGTCTGAAGGTGGGAAACAACTGTCAGGGATGAACCTGTCTTCAACAACCACTCCTTGAGATAGGGTAAGCCTGGCACCCCCGACCTCCGCAGATGAGCTGCAACTACTGCCTTTACCATGGTGAATACCCAAGCGTGCTGGTGAGGCCAAAGGGGAGCATGGAGAACTAAAAGTGCTTGTGACCTACAATAAACCACAGGTAACGTCTGTGGGCAGGCAGGATAGGGATGTGGAAGTCTGCATCATGTACGTCCAACGTCACCATCCAGTCTTATCGTTGACATCCCTGCCACACCAGAATACGAGGTCCAAAATATTTTGACAAAAAGTTAAAAAAGACTGTCAAAAAGTGACTGGAGATAGCTCTCTCTAGATCTGCGCAGACTGGCACAGAAAAAAAAAGAACTGATGTCAATTACACTGGAATAGGCCCCTACCACGTTACTTCCGGAGCGGATGACGCCGACAATGTCATGCAGAGCGGAATGATGCCCTATACCGCTCACAAAAAAAGATCTAGATCCAGTCTGATGCCAGGGGATGATTGCAAGGTAAGGATTCTGTGGCTAGAAGTCTCTATAAGATTAAGCTGACACCAGGGAACTGTGAAACATTTTTAAGTCATGTGTGGGAGCAAAGGGCTTAATCTCAACCCTGTATCATATCAATAAACCTTAGGGTCAAAGACGTATCAACTCCAGTGTGAAAAAATATCTGGGGTGTCATAACTGGGCAGGAGGAGTTGGAAGGCCTATGAAAATAGATTCCGCATTGCTACAAACGCATGCAGCACAGGGAAAGTCACTATAGTTGATGACTCAATTGTATCTCACCGCTTTAGGCTCAAACGTATAGTGGTGGGCAGATGGCACCTTTATACATATGGTGTGTTTTTGTGGCAACATTTTTTTTGTTTTTTTACGAAAGATCTGCTGGGGGTATTTCATGAAGTTGTGGGAAACTCAGTCCATGAGGACCTGAGAATTTGGTTGTTGGGTGTCCAGAAGGAAGGCTGAAAACACTGCTTACCGCTTAGTGTTTTTGATGAGTTAAGCACACATCCTACCCAGCGCCTCAAAGAATGAGGGCCTCTGATCTTTACCACTTGCCAGCTTTAGGCAGACTAAAGCAACAAAACTTGAATGTGCTACATAACTGAGTTTGTGTCTTGCTTCAATTCAGTGACTCAGGTCTTGCTGACCGGGTGGGCAGCTGAGAAAGAGAGGAGGGAGTGTTGTTTGCAATTGGCATTGGGGTTTTTTGGGAAGGGGAGAGGGGGGGTTGGCGGCTATAATGTGCATTTTTGAAACATTATGCAATTTAAAGCTTTCAAAAGTTTTTAATTTGTCCGGTTTACAAAATTCCAATAAAAAAACACTTTTAAAGATTAAATAAATTAATAAATGTAATTTGGCCAGTACAACCAATAGATAGGCTGCATCCTCATAAATGCTCTTACAAAAAATAGTTTGGAGATATTGTAAAGTTTACTGGGACCCTACATATGGTTGGGACTATTCAGTATTTACTAGTATCAATGAATATAGAAACATCAAGAACATCGCGATCCATGGCTATCTCATGAAGCAACTTATTCCCCAGGTACTCATGCTCATTTTGGTTGGATCACAACAAACACAGAAATTACACGTGGTTCCCATTTACATATTTATTTTATTTATTATGCCTGCAGGTATTAGTGGGAGAGTGGAACACAGCAAAATGATCCACTGAAAACATACTGGTAGCCCCTTGAGATGATCGCTACTCGACTATTGTAATCTTAAGTGTGTATACATCTTAACCACTTGGATGCTAAGCCTGTGCCTAGACTTTCAATGTAATTTCCATTGAAATGAATGGGCACTCCATGACGAGCTGAGCTCGTCATGAGCGTCCAAGGTTAATAAAGATATATAATTTAAACCCTCCATATCTGTACTGAAATTACGATCAACGACACAGCATCAAACAAATGTAAATACATGAAAGATTCTCTAATTCAGGCACACATTAATTATCTTTGGCTATCACAGGATAAAATCTGCTGTTTGTTCAGGTAACAATAAAGGACCTTTGATATCGTTTATAAAACAATTTTTCCACAAAATTATACGATCACAATAACTATGTTATGACACCCATTATCACCTCATCAAGTTTCCCCAGTATTAGCAAAAAAGGTGTCCTTACATCATCCACTATTTCAGAGTACACCTTCAGAAACAGAATAAATTTTACCAGTAAATGCGAGTTAATTTCATGTATAATGTATGTGTATGTCTCTTCCATTATGCAACTCCCAATTCGCTCTACTTCAATGGGACATCTATTTTCTTTTTAGAACTCTGCTACAAAGACAGTTGCTGCCTTTAGCACAGAATATCAGGACTGGAGAATTTTGATCTTCTGATGCCTCATGGTTAATCAAGAGGGTTCAACTATATCAGTACTTACACTAGATCTGTAATCCATCTCTGGATCTGGAAAGTACTTCAGATCCATCAACATACAGCCGCATCAGACAAGCCAGTAAGCGTCCTTCACTTCACATACTCTCTTAAAGTTAATGTAAAATGTATCAGAGTACATTTTAGAAAGCCTCTGTAGTATGTGGTGCCACAGGCAAATTGAATCTTTGCCTCTGTTCACATAGTATATTACAGAGATAGGGAGGCACAGTCCATACAAAAAATACTTACTGTTTCTCAAGTGTAGACATCTGAACCTCTTAGAACTGCAGAAAATTTGTCAAGTTTGGCCTGTTCTTGTATCTCCAGATGGAGCTACACAAGTTAGATATTACCTGCCCTCCTATAGGTGTCTCACCTCATTGAGTCTTGTAACAAACTATTATGGAATATGATCCAGCCCCTTGGATGGAATTCACAGAGAAGTGACAGCCAAAGGCTATTTTATTCATTTGCTTTCACATTAGAACGATTTCTCCAACCGTGGTCAACACCAGGCGCTTTAGAACTTTAAATGTAAAGGCTCTTCTTGAGGCTCCTTGCAAAGGAGATCAAGAAAATACTTTATAGGGTAATCCTCCGCTTTGCCTTGAACAGTTTTCGACTCTCTACCATAAGTGGGTTGCCCCATAAAACACTCTAAAATCCCTCCGTTTCAACCTTTCCTTTAATTTCATGAAGCAAAACATCTTCATATTTATCCTAAATTTTGTTTTACCTCCCATCAATTGACCAAACCTGACTGCCAATTAACTAAAAGATTAAACTATACATTACAATAGGCAATGATGTATACTTTGCCATGAATTGATTCCAGAATAGAAATTCATCACTGGCATGCAAATAATTACATATTTATGTTAGCAGCATAAATAAACAAAAATAATTTGCCACTTTTTGTTTTAAGGAGATATCACATCTTTCTTATTCCTCTCAACTTTACCGATGTTAGTAATTAACTATAAAAAAAGACCCCAGGTAAAAATATATTTTTTTTTAAAGAAACAAACTGGAATTTTGTTTTGCCAATTAAAAAATATTAAGACAATGCACTTACCTCTTTATCTTCAAGTGTAGAATTGACAGCTGACTTTAGAATTCTGGTCTGAACTTTACCTCCTTTTGATTTCAAAGGCCTTTCTGTCAGCGTGGACGATACCTTCACCAGAAGTTTCGATGTAGCTGAACTGTCCACAGACGCTTTGCCCTTAGGTAGATTGTCAACTACTTTAACCAATGGTGGAGGTGGCTAAAGTAAAGAAAGAAAATAATCAGAGAATTCACGATTGTGTGGCCACAATCATACAAAACGATAAACACACATTTACAATTGGCATTCTAGTATCACTACACCGTTGTAAGTTCCACATTGACTTCTCTTGATTACAATTAGAGTAAAAAAGTGTAGTTTAGCAGGACATAACACTCTAGGTTCAATAGTGCTGTGAATAATGGATCAAACATGACTATGCTGGCATAAGTAAGCGTCATCAATGAATGGGGAGGCAGCAGAGAAGGTAGTGAGACACGGATGACTAGCAAGACAGTGACCTGAGTGAGTGGCAGAGTAGGACATGAAAGAACAGGGCTGGATGACTGGATGGAAGTATACTATGGCAGGGAGTTAAAGCAGGAGAAAACAAATGTGCCTTGGGGAAAACATAACCAGGTAACAGCTGGATGGAAAGAGACAAAGACATTAAGGAGGAATTGAATTATACACTATAAGTGTCACAGAGACAGAGGCAATGAGATGCAGCAGGGTGCCAGAGACAGTTAGACTGTGAAACTGAGTGGGTTGGCAGACATGGCAATAGTAAATGAGAACAGTGCAGGTAAACAAGCCAGACAATGGTCACAGCTAGTGCCTGCGCCGACGACCTCGCGCCACTAAAGAACCCTCCCAGAAGACCCAGAAGCAAGAAGGCATCCTGGTTCACCGACGACCTCAAAAACTCCAAGAAGACCTGCCGCACCCTCGAGAAAGCCTGGCTCCTCGACCGGACCACCGACAACATGACCGCCCTCAAACACGCTACCCGCAAGCACCACCAGTTCATCCGCACCACCAAGAAGAAATCCCTGAAGGAACGACTGGACAACAACGCCCATGACAGCAAAGAGCTCTTCACTATCGTCAAGGAGTTCTCCAACCCCAGCACCGGCACCAACGACATCACTCCGTCACAAGACCTCTGCGACTCCCTCGCCTCGTTCTTCCACCGCAAGATCGCCGACATCCACAACAGCTTTGGCGCCCCACCCACGCACCCAACCGTTGAACCAACGCCCCCCACCGCCACCCTTCGCACCTGGACCACGGTGACCATCGAAGACACAGCCCGCACGATGAACACCATCCACTCCGGATCACCGACCGACCCCTGCCCACACCACGTCTTCAACAAGGCCGACTCCACCATCGCACCCCAACTCCGGAACATCATCAACGCCTCCTTCAACACCGCCACCTTCCCGGAGAGCTGGAAGCAGGCCGAGATCAGCACCCTCCTGAAGAAACCTACAGCGGACCCCACCGATCTCAAAAACTTCCGCCCCATCTCGCTCCTCCCTTTTCCTGCTAAAGTCATCGAGAAGATCGTCAACAGACAGCTGACCGCCTTCCTCGAGACGAACGGATCCCTCGACCCCTCGCAGTCCGGCTTCAGAGCCAACCACAGCACCGAGACCGCCCTCATCGCAGCCACCGACGACATCCGGACCCTGCTCGACAAGGGGGAAACAGTGGCCCTCATCCTCCTGGACCTCTCCGCTGTGTTCGACACGGTCTGCCACCGCACCCTAGTCCAGCGCCTCACCAACATCGGTATCCAAGAGAAGGCACTGGAGTGGATCATCTCGTTCCTCGCCGGAAGAACACAAAGAGTCCGCCTCCCCCCGTTTCGCTCCGAGGCCACCGAAGTCATCTGTGGCGTCCCGCAAGGATCTTCACTCAGCCCCACGCTCTTCAACATCTACTTGAAACCTCTTGCAGCCATCGCACGCCAGCACAACCTCAACATCATCTCTTACGCCGACGACACCCAGCTGATCCTCTCCCTCACCAGAGACCCCGACACCGCCAGAACCTGCCTACACGAAGGGATGAAAGACGTCGCCGAGTGGATGAAGGACAGCCGCCTGAAACTGAACTCGGACAAGACGAAAGTCCTCATCCTGGGATCTTCGCCCTCCGCCTGGGACGACTCCTGGTGGCCCCCAGCCCTGGGCACCGCACCCAAGCCAACCGACCACGCACGCAACCTGGGCTTCATCCTGGACCCCCTCCCTCTCGATGACCAGACAAGTCAACGCCGTCTCCTCATCGTGCTTCAACACCCTGCGTATGCTTCGCAAGATCTACCGCTGGATCCCGACCGAGACCAGGAAGACTGTCACCCAGGCACTCGTCACCAGCCGACTGGACTACGGAAACGCCCTCTACGCCGGAACCACAGCCAAGCAACAGAAAAGACTCCAGCGCATCCAGAACGCCTCCGCCCGACTCATCCTGGATGTCCCCCGACGCAGCCACATCTCCAGCCACCTGAGGAACCTGCACTGGCTCCCCGTCGACAAGAGGATCACGTTCCGGCTCCTCACCCACGCACACAAGTCTCTCCACGACCTGGGCCCCAAGTACCTCAACGACCGCCTGACCTTCTACACGCCCACCCGCCAGCTACGGTCCACCAGCCTCGCCCTCGCAGCCGTACCACGCATCCGAAGAGCCACCGCCGGAGGAAGATCCTTCTCTTACCTGGCTGCCAAGACTTGGAACTCCCTCCCCATCCACCTTCGGCTGACCCAGGACCATCTCGCCTTCAGGAAACAACTCAAGACCTGGCTGTTCGAGCAGTAGCATACCCCTCCCCCCAAGCGCCTTGAGACCCTCCCGGGTGAGTAGTGCGCTATACAAATGGCATGATTGATTGATTGATTGATTGACCAGGGAGTGGGTTAAGGTGTGAGAGGGCAGTGACAAGTGTAAACAAAGTTAACAGAGAGTACCAAGCATTGAACAAAAGTTGATAGAAATCTGAGTAAGTAATCAACCAGGCTATTTCGGATAACCCAGAGCAAGACACATGAGCCTCTTAAAGACTGTCTGACTGCAGAGGGAGAGGTCCACATGAACAAAGGCTAACCAAGTCAGGCTCTGTATCACATCCGAATGGGGCTAAGGGTACATGAGAAGAGCACTTCAGGCAGAGTATGTCAGGAACTGACAAAAAGATCCCTCGTAAGCACAGCTCTACCCTGCAGATACCGCTCTGAAATAACATAAGGAGCCTATATAGGCGCCACTTCGCGCACTGACGTCAGTTGATATCAAGGCTGTCTGCACTCCCAGAAGCAGAGCCCCAAAAGCAAATTGGTGTGATCAATGTGCAGCTTTCTAGCCTTGGGATCTTATTAAAGGATAGAGGCCAACCACATAATGAGGAGGATGGGAGGGTTGGTGAAGAATCTGCGGCTAGGCATAGTCCCTACCAGAAAAAACTTTATCTTTCGATAGAGACTCCTAGCCACAGATTTCTCACCTTTTGAATAGACACTAAAGCAATACCTATTTTGAGGTGGGTTTGTGGATGGACTCAAACCAGAAAGTCTTGCAGGAACAAGCGGGCAAATGTATCCACTCAGCAAGCCTTACAATCCATAGTGCTCTGTGAATGTATGAAGGTAGCCATCTGGCAAATTCTAGGACAGGAACACCGTGTGCTAGCAGCAGGTTTGGCCCTGATGGAATGAGCATGCATTCCTGGATGCTGCTTTTTAGCCTAAGCATAGCAGATCTCAATACAGAGCACAATACAGCAGGAGATGGTTCCCTGGGGATACCTAGGGCCTACATTATGTGTGCCTTACATGCAGTAAAAGGGAGGTTTGGCCCTGGCAAGTAGGGATACTTCCCAGGTCGGCATAGCAGTTAAAAACTGTGCACACAGACTCTGCAATGGAAGGTCAGAGATACGTTTGGAGGGCTACTCACCTGGGTGGCACAATCAGTGCTACAGGTTTTCTAGTAGCATTTGATTTACAGGTCCAAGGGACATGTTGGGCACTGTACGATGGACTTACTAGCAAATCAAATATGCCAATCATGGAGAAACCAAATGCTATTACATTTTGGACACAGAGCACATGCACTTTTGCACTGGTTAGCAGTGTTAAAGTGCCCAGATACAAACACCAGCGAAAACGAAATCCACTACACAATCAAAAACAGGAGGCCAGAAGCAAAAAGACAGGTGAAACCACACCAAAAGATACCAGGTCTAACACGATTCCCCCCAGCAGGAGGTGGGGAGACCTACCCAACCTCTTGTGAGTTCTCATCACTAAGGTAGACAAACCTGGAAAGGCCATCAGTGTAGGCGTGTTCTGTTCCAGGACAGTGTTCCATCGTAAAGTTCCTTTCCCTATAGGGAGATTGACCACCTCAACAGTTTAGGATTCCTACCCCTCATCGGCATCCCAGAAGTGAGTCCCAAACAAGTAGGGTCTTAGCTTCTTCAGCGCCCAGGCCAAAGCAAAAGCTTCCCTTTCTATTGCGCTCCACCTCTGCTCCCTGGGAAGTAACCTCATACTAATGAAGGCTACTGGTTAATCTAGCTGTTACAGCTCTGCCACTCCGCCATGCTGTGAAGCATCAGTATGCATCACAAGTTGCTTTGAGCAAGGAGCCTTGAGCACGGGCGCTCTGCACATGGCTTCCTTCAGGGTGTCAATAGTGGTCTGGTACGACTCTGTCCAGATCACCCGACGGGACTGCTTCTTGGAAGTCAGCTCTGTCAAGGGGACAACAATGGTGCTGCATACCTTGACGAATCTCCTGTAGTAACCAATGAGACCTAACACTCTTTCCTCTGTTTGGGTCTTGGGGGGGTCCCCAAGCCAGAATGGTATCAATCCAATGCTGCAGGGGCTGCATTTTGCCGCCCCCTACTTGGTTCCCAAAAAAAAACAGACCAGTGCCCTATCAGGTATTTACTGGCCTTGATCGCTCTTAAGTGCACTCAACACTTCTCCCAGTTGGTGCAAATGGTCTTCCCAACTGGAGCTGAAGGATGCAATGTCATTTAGGTAGGCAGCACTGAAGTTCTCCAACTCAGCCAGGACCTGGTTGACCAACCTTTGGAAGGTGGCAGGGGCATTGTTCAACTCAAAAGGCATGACACAGAACTGGAAGTGCCCTTCTGGCATTAAGAATGCTGACCATTCTTGTGCCCCCTCAGTCAAGGCAATCTGCGAATACCCAGATGCTAAGTCAAACGTGCTGAGGAACTTGGCATCTCCAAGCCGAGCAATGAGCTCATCAGCTCTTGGGGATGATATGCACGTCGGTCTTTATGACCGCATTGAGCCCACGGTAGTCAATAAAGAACTGGAGTTCAGGTGTGACTTCCTCCTTGATGCTGTTCCTCACTCAGTCAGACAACCTGTAAAATTTGTGCTTAACAGGAAGGCTATCCCCAGGGTCAATGTCATCAGTGCACCAATGGGTGACTCATGTGGTGAGTGAAAACATTGAAGCAAACTGTCCTAACACGTAGCGAGAGTGTCTCTGCTATTCCAGGGTCAGTGTTGAAGGGAGGATCACACCCTCCACTGACCAATCCTGCTCTTTGGACGACAGGAGGTCGAGAAAGGTTCACACTCCTCTTCCACCCCATCATCCGTGACCAAGAGCATGGTCAACTTAAACCTCTCAAAATGTGGCTTGAGGCGGTTCACATGTAGGGCCCTCAAAGTGTTCCTAGGTGTCTGCATGTCCACCAGGTAGGTGACGCCACTCTTGTGCTCATTCACATGTTAAATGGACCAGACCAGAGGTCTTGTAGGGCAAGGGGCTCTACTGGCGCCATCCCCCCACCTTTTGACCAGGCTGAAACTCAACCAGAGTGGTATTCTGGTCGTACCAATGTTTCATGTCCTCCTGTCTAGCTCCCAGATTCTCCTGGACGAGTTTCCGTAAGTGGGCTGTCTGGTTTCTGAAGGTCAGCATGTAAATGAATTCATCCTGGGGGCTTCTGGAGAGCTTGCTCCCAGTCCTCCTTCCCCAAACTGAGAGGTCCTCTCAGAGGGTGCCCACAGAGAAGTTCAAAATGGCTGACGCCAACCCATTTTTGTGGTACCTCCCTGTAAGTAAACAGAAGGCATGGCAACAGGTTGTCCCATTTATACTTCATGGGCTCTGAAAGACCCATAATCATGCCTTTCAGGGTTCGGTTGAACCTTTCAACCAACCCATTGGTCTGAGGCTGATAAGGCATGGAGGACTTATAGGCAACTCCACATGCCTTCATGTATGGAAACATGAAACTCGTAAAGCAGTCAGATACAACATCCTTGGGGAAACCCACACGGGTAAAAATCCCCATCAGTGCCCTGGCCAGGGTTGGAGCAATCCCCGTCCACAGAGGGACAGCTTCCGGGTACCAGGTGGCATGGTCCACAAAGACCAGGAGGAACCTGTTGCCCATGGCTGTCTTGGGATCCAGAGCCCCCACAATGTCAGTGCCCACCCGCTCGAAAAGGGTGCTCACGAAAGGAAACTGTTGGAGGGGAGCCTTGCATCTTCCCCCTGTCTTTTCACTCACCTGGACAGGACCTGCAAAACACACGAGGCCTCCCTCATTTGGGGGCAAATAAAAGTGGGTGACAAGTCTGTCAAAGGTCTTGTCTTGTCACAAATGACTTGTCAGATTGGCGTGGCTTGACCGGCGATGTGAGCAGACGCGTGGCTGCGGAGCTCCCACCGCCGTTGGGCCCATCATTGGCTATTTGTGCGTGATTCTGGAGTCTGGACCCGCCACACACCTCCCTGGGACCACTGCCCAACTGTGTAGCGTGTTTGGGTGCGAGACCTCCGTGCCCCATCTGAGCCCCGGCAAGAACGAGCAGCCGGCTTGCAGTGAGAGGGGCCGCCCGGTCCGTCCGCCATCTTGTGACCGCGGAGGAGACAGTCTGCAGCGGAACCTATTGGACCCTGGGGCTGCCGGTGGCCAGAGCGACCCCCGCCCTCCCCGCGCGAAAGCCTTGTGACGCCCTTACCTGGGGCAGCGGTGTAGCGGAGTGCCTGGTAGGGGGCCCCTGAGCGACTTCTTGGTCCTGCACACCCAGTTTCCCGCGCTGCAACGTGGAGCGGTAAGGCGGCGGGACCCGACCTCTGGCCTCAACGAGGATCGGGGGCACTGCTAGCTGCTAGCCTCCCCTCCCCAGCGGGTTGCTCCGAGCAACCGGCCCTGCGGAACCGCGGCGGACAGCAGTGAGAGCGGCCAGAGCGGAGAACTGAGGCGGACAGTGCCCCCGGGGCACTTTTGAGAGCGGACGGCGCCAGCCTGCGGGGAAACATCGAGGCTGCGAGTCTTCACAGCGGCTCTTCCTTGGGGGTGAGTGCTGGCCTGGAACAGTAGTGTGGGTCACTCTCTGGTGCTGATCTCCCCCGGGGACTAGTGCCCCCGTTGGGCCTGCTTATATCCCTGACTGGCAACGCATGGAGGGTGGAGGCGAGGAGGCCTAGGGATCCCTGGACTGCCTGATCTGCTACGTGGGGTGTGTGCTGGGTGCTCGTTACTGCGGGGTGGGCCGTTGCGAGGCCAGGACCCTTTCAGTGCGCTGTGACCTTGCGCCAGTGCCCCTCACCGCCCCCCTTTGTGTTTTGTGCTTTCTCCCGGGCACCTTACGCCGGGCAAGGGCCCTGACGCAGCCTAGGAGTCACCTTGTGGTCCACGCGGAGGATGACGCGCACAAACAGGAACAGCAAGGCGGAACCAGCGCCGACCCCCAAGGGGAACCCTGTAACGGCCATGTGGGGCAAAGTAGGAGCTCCGGCGGCCAGTGGTGGCCCACCTGCGGAGATGGCCGATTCCCCCCCGGTCACCCAAGCGTTCATGGCCGCCTTCATGACCGAACTTAAGACTGAGATCGGATCCCTGAGGTCGGAGGTCCACTCGTGTGTCACGGAGCTTCGGAAAGAAGTCACGGAACTGGGGGACCGCGTGGACAGCCTGGAGAGAACTGCGGACACGCGCACCGAGGACCAGGAACATCTATGGCAGCGCTTAACGGCCCTGGAACAACAGAACATTGAACTCCAAGTCAAACAGGAAGACTTGGAGAATCGGGGCAGGCGGAACAACCTCCGCATCCGCGGCGTGCCGCTCGGAGAAGAAGGGGAGGACGTGATGGACTTTGTGGCGCAACTCCTCCACGAGGTGCGGGGCGACGAGGATGTATCACCTCCCACACTGGACCGTGCTCATCGTGTGGCGGCGCCTGCGGGGAGATCGGGGCTTCTCCCGGACATTATCACGCGGGTGCATTTCTTTGTGGAAAAAGAGGAGATTTGGAAACGTGCTCGGGACAAGCCAGACCTGCAATATAAGGGCCACAAGATCCAGATCTTCCAGGATTTGGCGCCCAACACCCTGAAGCGGCGACGCGCTTTCCGCCCAGTGACGGAGAAACTGCGGTCCCTGAACATCTCGTACCAATGGGGACACCCCTTTGCACTTATCTTTCAATGGGAGGGTAGGCGTAAATCCTTGCGATCCTACGATGAGGCGGCGCGTCTCCTCAACATAGCAGGCTCTCCCCCGGGGAGCCCCTCAAGACGCCCTCCGAGCAAGAGGGCACCGCTCACCCCGGACTGGACCGCGGTGCCGAGGAGACAGCGTGTGACGCCTGTGGACGTGCCACCGACGAGCCAAGCCAGGCAGGAGGTCATCGCCCACATTAGAGCGCTGGAAGAGGCTGAGATCGACCGTGCGGACCGCTCCCCTGCGGGACGGTCCTCCACATCGTGAGATGGACAGCACATGTATATCACTTGCCTTGAGGTACTGTTCTCTTATATCCCTCCGGAGGGCAGGGATGGTTGTGGGGCGGGAGGGAAGTTGCTTGGACTCCTGATCTCCTTGTGCTGGGCCTAGGAAAGTGGGGGCTCCTTACCTTCTAGTGTTCCCGGCCAGTCATGTCCCACCGAGACTGTCTCCTGGGGAGTGACATCCCAATGGACATTCGAACCTGTGGGTGTAGGATGCCCTACTCTGGAGATAGTGTATTTTGGCCCAGTTGGCCACGTCTTTACGGCCTAGGCCGTCAGTCCCTCAGGCTGCTGACTGTTTGGCTTTCTCGTTTGACCTTCCTTTTTCTCTTTTTTCTATCTTTCCTTCCTTTCTCTGTCTGCTATGGGGGGCTGGGGATGGGGGATGATGCGGGGAGCGGGGGCGGGCCCTCTGGGTGGGGCTCTGAGCTGATGGGTGCCCTGCTGCGCGAAGCTTTGCGTACTAACCTTAGGGATCCCCAAGATGGCGAGTGACATAGCCAGACCCCTTAAGATTTTGTCACTCAATGTTAAAGGCCTTAACTCACCTAACAAGCGCCAACAGCTATGGCATTACTTCCTGCAACATGACCCGGACATCATTTTCATACAAGAGACCCACCTTCTCCGGGCAGATACGAAGCGCATGGCACACCCTAGATACCCCCTCCAATTCTGGGCTACAGCTGATACGAAAACGGCTGGGGTAGCAGTTTTGTGCAAAGCTGGCATCGGGCGGGGTCCTGACAAGCTCTTCCGGGGTGGTGACGGTCGCTTCCTTAAGGTCTCGGTCGAGGTGGGCTCCCGCCGTCTTACGCTGTGCAACGTGTATGCGCCCAACCTGGCACAAGATCGCTTCCTTCGGGATCTTTTGCGCGCTCATGTCCCTCGGGGTGGGCCCTCTATTATTCTGGGGGGTGACCTTAACCTGGTATGGTGCCCTACGATGGACCGGAGTACAGGCTCCTTTCATGGGGCAGGGGCGATGTCCTCGGCACTGCGCAAACAGATAGGCGATTTAGGTCTCTTCGACGCATGGCGCTACTTCTCCCCCGACAAAAGAGATTACTCTTTTTACTCTAGTGCTCACCGCTCTTATTCCCGCATCGATCATTTATTCGTCTCGCACAACCTGATTTGTGATGTGATGGATGTGGAAATGTCCGACATCTCCATCTCGGATCATGCGCATGTGGAGTTACTCCTCAGAGATCTGCGGAGTGGTCCCCCTAGGGAACGGAAGTGGCGTTTGCCCCCACACCTCCTCAGAGATCCAGCGTCGGTTGACGACATCCGCGCGGCCACCACCTCCTACTTTGAGTTCAATGACCTGCCGGAAACGCCGTTCCCGGTGGTGTGGGACGCCTTCAAGGCTACCATTCGGGGTCACATCACCTCCCTCGAGATTGCGAGAGCGCGTGAACGGAGAGTAGTGGAGGAGGGACTAGTGGCGGACTTACGGGGGGCAGAGGCACAGAATCAAGAGGAATCCACTCTGAAGACGCGAAGGCGTCTAGCGAATCTACGAGGGCAATTGCGCATGCTGCGTGCGAATCGGGCGGAGAAATCCCTCCTGGCTCTAAAGCGTATGCATTTTGATGGCGGGGACAAGGTGGGGAAGCTCTTGGCGAGGCGACTGAGGGTTAAGGCGGCCAGATCCCACATTGCGAATGTGATACTCCCGGACGGGTCTCGGGCGACGACGATGGAGGCTAAAATGAAGGCGTTCCGAGACTATTACGCCTCCTTATACACGGCGGCTCCGACTGGCGCTACCCCGCCGGAGGAGATTCTGGAGCACTATGGCGGGACGCGCTTGCACCCCGGAACGGCGGAGAGGTTAGAGGAGCCGCTTTCGCTTGCCGAGGTGTCTGAGGCCATCAAAGATCTGCCCTTGGGGAAGACACCGGGCCCGGACGGCTTACCGCTTTCCTTTTACCGCCTATTCGGGGAACAGCTGGGTCCTTATCTCCTCAGACTCTTTGCTTCCTTCGATGGTGGCCAGGGTCCCTCACCGGACATGGGTATGGCGGAAATAGCTCTAGTCCCTAAACCTGGGAAGGATCCGGCGCTTTGCTCGTCATACCGCCCGATTGCGCTGCTTAATACTGATTTCAAAATTTACACGAAGGTACTGGCTAAGAGACTCGATCCCCACATGCCGGACCTCGTTGACCCTGACCAGGTGGGCTTCATTCGGGACCGTCAAGGGGCAGACAATGTGCGGAGACTGGCACATTTAGTAGGGAAAGTGCATCACTGGCACATTCCGGCGTGCCTCCTGTCGTTAGACGCTGAGAAAGCGTTTGATCTCGTGGATTGGGGGTTTCTCCAAGCGGTCCTTTGCAGGATGGGGCTCGGCCCACGGATGATTGCCAGGATCATGGCGCCTTGTGTGGCGCCGAGGGCAAGGGTCAGGGTGAATGGGAGGTTGACGGAGCCATTCGCCATTGGCAGAGGGACAAGACAGGGCTGCCCTCTATCGCCATTGCTATTCGCCCTGGCGATTGAACCACTGGCAGACCTGATCAGGCGCAACCCGGACATTTGCGGCGTACAGATGGGAGGGCAAACTCATAAGGTGGCGTTGTACGCGGACGACCTCATCCTCACTCTAACGGAACCGCGACAATCCTTGCCGGCGCTTCATGAGGTGCTCTGCTCCTTCGAAAGCGCCTCTGGCTTGAAAATTAATCACGATAAGTCATGGGTGCTTAACCTCACGATCCCTCAGGCCGATGTCCCTCCCCTGGAAGTGCTGTGCCCCTACCGATGGACGGACCAACATATCCGATACCTCGGCCTCTCCCTAACTCCCTCTTTGGAGGGCTGGTCGGCGCTCAATTGGGCGGAATGTCGCAAATCTGTTCTCGCTGAACTACAGCGGTGGAAACCTCTTATCCCCTCTTGGCTGGGCAGATTGAACGCGGTCAAAATGTCTATATTGCCTAAAATACTCTACCTGTTCCAGTGCCTTCCTACACCTATCCCTCTGCCGAAGATTAGAGCCTTGCAAAGGGACTGTACTAAATTCATCTGGGGGGGCAAGAGACCCCGCTTCTCTCAGGCACTCCTTATGGCCCCGCGGGATCGTGGAGGGCTGGGATGCCCGAATCTGGTGGACTATTATTGGGCCGCTCACTTGCGGTTTGTAATAGAGTGGGGTATTAGGAAGAGTGAGAAGGGGTGGCTGCACCTTGACCGGGCGGTCACGGGTCGTACGATCTGGAACCTCGCTTGGACCCATAGGGCGGGACGGTCCCCTAGTGCTTACTTGGCGGTTCCCACAAGAACGGTCCTGGACGTGTGGGACAAGGTAGCGGTGCGGAAAGGCTTGACGACTTTCCCCTCGCCGCACACCCCCATAGAGGATAATCCATGGTTCCCACCGGCTAACCACACCCCCGCCTTTCGCGGGTGGACGCGAGAGGATTGCAAAGTCCTTACGGATCTCTTTGACGGAAGCTCCATGAAGTCCTTTGCCCACTGTCGGGAGGAGTTCCGTCTTCCCCCAGAGGCTGATTTGCAGTTTCTGCAGTTGCGTCACTGGGCCCTGTCTGACGCGATATACCCTGGGGCCACTCGGGCCTTCACCCCGTTTGAGAGGCTGGCCCGCTCTGGTACGGGCACGAAGGGCCTTATATCAAACATTTATCAGATTCTGCAACATCCTCTTGCTCCCCCTGCTCACCCGTATCAGCGACATTGGCAGGAGACTCTAGGTGCTGATATTGATCCGGCACAGTGGACCCGCCTATGGAGTGATGTTCCTAAGGTGTATCGCAGTGTGCCGCAACAAGAAAACGCGTATAAAATAATGACGCAGTGGTATTATACGCCCCAACGCCTACACAGGATGTTCCCCTCTGTACCGCCCGGCTGCTGGAGATGCCATCATGTGCCTGGTGACTTCATGCACATCTGGTGGACCTGCCCTGTGATCGCTATCTTTTGGAAGGAGGTGTTGAGCCACATACGAGGGGTGCTGGGATTTCCTCTGCCTGATGCTGCTAGCACAATACTGTTGGGACTCAAACCTGTTGACTTGCTGGCCCTGACCCGCAGTGACTGGACCTTAGCGATGCAAATGTTGGGTGCCGCCAGACAGCTTATCGCTCTGTATTGGAAGAAGGTGGAGGCACCCCCCCTAGCTGTGTGGTTCGGCAGACTGTGGCAAGTCATCACTATGGAGCTGCTCTCAGCTAGGCTACAGTCTCGCACGACCCGCTTCGAAAAGGTTTGGCGGCCTCTTGTGGCTTATCTTTGCAAGAGCGAATATGCTAGGAATATGCCCCCAGCGCTGCGAGCATTGCAATTGGTGAAAGATGCGGTGCTCCCCTTTACCCCTCGCAACCTTGTGACGCCCTCGCGGCTGTGACTGTCCCCCCCAGGCTTCCTCTGCTCTCCCTCTGCTCTTCCTCTCTGCTCCCTCTAACCTCTGCTCTGCTCTTTTGACTGCCTTCTACTAGGCCTCTGGTTGAATGTTGGGCCCATTGGGCCGGTTATTTGTTTCAGATTGACATGTTTGTACCTGCCCGCCTTGCGGGACGATATAAAAGGCGGGGTATCACTGGGGTGTGCTGGACAGCGCTTTTTGGCCCCCTTCTTGAGCGACTTCATGGGACCTTGATTGATCTTGAAGTGCAGTTCGGCAAGCGTGCTTGGAGATATTGTCTCACATAGCGATTGCACCCTGAGTTCTTTTACGCGGCCGGCCCCATGAGGGTTGTAGGCTTACCGCTGTGTCAATGTGACCCTTTTCCTATGTGTGTCTCAACCTGAGACTTAATAAAAAAAGATGTTGGAATAAACAAATGACTTGTCAGAGGCACATTATGACCCGGAACTAGTAGGAAGGCTCTGAAGAGCAGGAATACTACCAGCACAAGGGCTCCCCAGGCTCAGCAACCATAGGCTCACTTAGCTGAACTTTTCCACATCCGCACTGAGTTTTGCCAACCCCAACTGGAGCTTCCTTTCTACCCGCCTGTCTCTCAACTCTGCTACAGACAGGCTTTTAGATGAAACACTACTGCTAACTCTGGAGGGAGCTCTTCCACCATTCAGGCTGGACCCCCTACCCCAGAGGCAACGCTGACTCCTCCAGCCATTCCAGATACAAGCTCAGTTCCACTTCCTCCAAAACAACATTCTTATCCTCGGTGTGCCCTGCTGCATCCCTGGCTGCTAACCAAGCCCTCAGCGCGTTTTACAGCTCCTCCTTTATAGTGAGGCCTTTAAAAGAGCACTTGAAATCTATGCAAAACATTATTTTTTAGCTGAGAAACGTTTAGGTTTCCAACCTCTCCTGCTCATACTCCAAATGAGCAGGTGCAGCTGCTGGCTCCTTATACAGACATTATTGCAAAAACTCAAAAGGTTGCTAAAAGAGGAAAAAGAAAAATAGTATGTTGGTACGTGATGGTCTGCGATATGGAAGTCGTGTACAACAATCACTGTATGTAATGCATAAGTACAAGTCCTATCCTCACATATGATCACCAATGTTAGAAATTGGGTCTCTAGTTGGCAGTGGTTTGCACTCAGTCTGAGTAGGGACCTACACTCTAGTCAGGGTAAGTGTAATGCACTCTACGTTTACCTGTGCTCACCCTCGGGTAGCTTGGCATAGAGGAGCCACTGTTACACACACAGTAACAGTGAAAACACCACAAAAGTACACACCAGTTCAGAAAAATAGCCAATATTTATCCAAATAAAACTAAGACCAGAACGATAAACATCCAATACACACAAGTCAAGAGATGAATCCTTCAACATTAAATGCGGTTATAGGTTTTGGAAAACAATAGCTCAAACTGGGGCTATTTGGTCACGCCGGTCTGAGACCAATCCACAACTTCAGTCAGTCTGCGATAGACCACAGGCCGGTTAACGGAGTCACACAGACGCTAGTACAGTACCTTAGATGCGTTATAAATTCAAAGATGTGCAAGGCGCAGAGGAGGGGAGGCGTCGCAATGGCAGGTGATGCGTTAGTTTCTTACTGCTATGCAGGGCGTTAGCACGTTGGCGCTCGGGAGGATGAATTGCGCAAAGGAGGTGAGACGTCACTGTAGCAAAGTGATGCGTTGGTTCCTGGAGGAAGTGCACGATCATTGAACCGCTAACACCTGGGGAGGATGCGGGGCACAAGGGAGGTGATGAGTTGGTTTCAGGTGCAAGACCTCGGGGTCCTGAAAACAACGAAGTGTCAATGATGCGTCTATGTCACAGCGCGGTGAGTCGAAGTCGAACCTCCAGGACATTGTTGACTTCGGTGAAGCGGTGCTCGAGGCTCAAGCGGCTGCGGTACTTAAGAGGCACTGCAGCACAGTCAGGGCTTGCGTTGTAAGTTGCGGTCTTTGCGTTGCGCACTCAGCGAACAGGGACCACGGCTTTGGTGCAGGCAGCGGCGATGTGTTGATTTCACAGGGATTTGACGGTTCCGTAGTGATGCTTGGAGTCAATGCGTAGACTTCTGCGTTGCAGCACCTCCAAGGATCCAGGACTGGATTTGGCACCACTTGGCAGGTCAGGACTCCGCAGAGGAGCCCAGGTGCTGGTAGCACGTTGCAGGTTAAGTCTTTAATGGCCCTGTGACTTCCAACAGGAGGCAAGCTCAAATGAAACCCTTGGAGAAACTTTAGAAAGCAGGATGCAGAGAGCAAAGTCCAGTCCTCTCACTCACAGGCAACAAGCCGCACACAGCAGGCCAAAACAGCAAAACAAGCAGCCAAGTGGCAGTGCCTCCTGGCAGTCCAATACCTTTTCTTCCTGGTCGAATGTCCACCGTTCGAGAAGTGTTCTGAGTGTATGGTGTCAAAGGTCCAGTACTTGCACCCATTTTAGCCTTTGAAGGAGGGAGAATTCAAAGAAAGGTCTTTGTAGTGCACAAGACCCTACCTTTCCTTGTCCTGCCTCCAGACACACTACAGAGGGGTATGCAACTTTTTGTGGGGGGAAAGGCACAGCACTATTCAGGTGCAAGTGTCAGTTCCTACCTCTCACCCAAGCTCAGGAAGACCCATCAGCCCGGTGATGGGCCATCAGGATATGCCGGGCACACCGCAACTCCCTTTGCGTGACTATCTAGAGGGAATCCACACAGCCCACTTGTCACCCAACGCAGACGTGTATTCCAGAGATAGGCAGAGGCACAGAATGGTAAAAGTATGAAAACGTCAACTTTCTAAAAGTGGCATTTTCAGACCTGCAATTTAAAAACCCACTTCATTAAAGGATGTGTTTTTAAATGGTCAGTTTAGAGAAGCCAACCTCCAATTTTCTATCAGCTCCCAATTGGAAGATACACATGTAAAACGCTACAAAGCAGTTCCAATGCCATCTATGGGAGAAAGAGGCCTTTCTGTAGTGAAAAGCAAAGTGTCTCGTTTTTTCACTGCCAGGACACGTACAACTTAAAAGCACATGTCCTACCTTTTAAATACACAGCGCCCAGTCCCTGGGGTTACCTAGGGCCTACCATAGGTGTGCCTTACACGTAGTAAAAGGAAAGGTTTGGGCCTGTTCGACATGGCAGTTTCAAACCGCACACAGGCTCTGCAGTGGCAGGTCTGAGACATGTTTGGAGGGCTACTAATGTGGGTTGCACAATCAGTGTTGCAGCCCCACTATTGGCATTTGGTTTACAGGCAATGGGCACATGTACTGCACTGTACGAGGGACTTAGTAGTAAATCAAATATGCTAATCATGGAGAAACCAAATGCCATTACATTTAAGATGCAGAGCACATGCACTTTTGCACTAGTCAGCAGTGGTAAAGTGACCAGAGCTCAAACCCAGCAAAAACTAAATCCTGCACACAATCAAAAACAGGAGGCCAGTGTTTTCGTTTTCAATAAAAACAATTTTAAAAAAAAACAGGTGGCCAGAAGAAAACTCACAAGGGAAACCATGCTAGAAGATGCCAGGTCTAACAGTAAAGTCAATTCTGAAAATGCCACTTTTGGAAAGTGATGTATTTAGGGGTTGGGCCCTTCTAAGTACAGCCAGATTGGGCCTCTTCAAATATTTTGCATAACCTTGAGTCCAGCTGTGTTGATTAAACAAACATCTTTGGAAAAACCAGGTCAATTAAGTTACTTCTCTTGGCCCATGTATTTATTCACAATTCTGATATTTCGAAACATTTTATGAACTTGAGGCATACTTTGAAAGGCACACTTTTGAACTTTTTTTCATACACACAAATATACCCCACAACTATACAAAGTTGTTGAGTACTACAACGGTAATTGCATAAAATAAACTGAGTTGTGCATAAAACATCACAACATCAAACAAATGGTGTTTAAATTTCAAATCAACAATTTTAAACTTTATTTAATACACTTAAAACCAGTCAAATGATCTTTTCAAAAACAGAGGTTGCAATCACTGTTGTTCTCTGCGCTATGAACCTCTTGTTGATAATCTCACTTCGGGGTTTCAAAATTATTTAATTATAGTGGGATTTTGCCCACAAAACAGACGATGATCTTGTAAGATACCAGGGTTTTCATTGATGCGTTTCGAACCACTAATTATCTGGGGCTCTCCTCAGGACCATGACTGGTCATGATCAGAGGAGGAATGATACATAAAGTATATTAGCTGATGAACACCTGACTCTTAGTTGTTCAACTAGATATTCCCAGTATGTAGACATGATTATGTACATTATGTCTCCTGGGACTATACACTCTTATGGGCTTTTCCTTTGGTTCCTCTTTTCCAGCTGATATTCATTTACAATTCGCCTTCATTCAGGACATGATTATTGGTACTTGCTCGGTTTTTTTTTTAAACAAATGAATTCTAGCAATATGGCAGGGAGCTTCGCTGTTTGACTTCATTGCCTTACATTAGACATTGTTCCACGCGTGTGCTTTTATTTCGAAATGCCAATTTAAACTACATCTTTCAACTTCTCGTCATAATTAGCAAACGCTGCCTGTCGTGTGCTTGTCCCAGCTAGTGTTGGAAAAGCCTTCCGTTTAAGACGGTTACATTGTAGCATTCAACTGCAGGCCTGCTTGTACCTCGACTCTTGGCCTGCAGAATGGCACTAAAGAAGGGCGTTTTTGGAGTTTGAGCATGAATGAGCAGTGTCACTCTGTACTTCCTCGGTATCTCGCTTTTGGCGTGCACTGCCTGCTTTAGAGATGTACATTGTATAAAATGTTTTTTCGTAAAACGTATTGACTTGTAACAGGGCGCGCTCCAATTGACCGGTCTACAAGCCTGATACTTTAATGCATGTTGCTGACAAAAACTTACTGCTTTTCATTTTGTGTGAGGCTCGTGTCACTGCTGTCCTTGCTCCTTCCTCAGAGCAGGCTGAAGTGATCGCCTTTCCTTTAGAGATTCATTCAGATCTGAGTGGTGGAGGACTGCCGCAGCCTCCCACTGAACTTTGGTATTTGTAGTTAGAAGGGGCTTTTAGTGGAAAAAATACTCTCCAGCCATCGAGTGGCACTTCGGATTGGCCGAGGGGTTTACAGAATGAAAGTAAGGATGAAGTAATTTGTAATTTACAGTCTATTTACTTAGGACATTTCATTAAGACCTCAATTAACAGAGTTGAATTTTAACATTAATTATGTTTCTTTTTTTCATGAGGTTTGCTTCCAAGTCATCACCCCTGGAATTGGGCTTGATCACACTCAAAACTTTCCATTTGACGTCTTTCTCTGTGTGCCCCTTACTGACAAAAAGGTTTACTAAGGTGGCTGAGGCCGTTTTAGTTGTGTTGAACTATACATTGCTTAATTTCTTGGTTGGTTTTACCCATGTACGTTTTGTCATAATGCCAGATTATGGCATAAACAAAGTTTTTGATTCTGCAGTTCGAAAATTGGGTTTGGCCCTTTAAAAAACAATCTTCTATTGTCTGTCCGCAAATTAAGTCTCCTTTTCCGGTTTTCCAGGTGCAAGCTCTTACAAGTTGTTTGCCTACACTGGCATTCTTCGTCATCGCGGAAAATGGAAGGTCAAATACACACTCCGATTTTTTTTATCCAATACCAGTTGTTGCGGATGATCTTTTTGAAGTTGTTAGTCTGTGGACAGCAGGTGGAGACAACACATTTCTCTAATGGCTTCTTTTGTTTTTGGTCTGGGAAGCACTCACGTGGCGTGAACAACGCTTGTTTCATTGAGTGTTTGAAAGGTTTGTGCGGCTAGCCCTTCTCAATTTGTCCAATAATATAGCCGCATGGAGAAAAGAATCCTCTTTTCTAGAACAATTTCTTCAGATTCTTAGAAATTGACTGTAGGGCAGATTGTCTCATAAATTCCGGGGGAGAAAGGTTCTGTAGTGGAGTGTCCTGTTCTCATCAATTGGCTTTCTGTGTAAGGTTGTTACTAAATGTTTCTTCTATTGGCCTGACTTCAACTTCTAAAAATGTCAAACTAGTTTTGTGTTTGGTCATGCTGAATTTTATATCTAGGCTTTTGTTATTGAGCCACTCATAGAAGGCAATCAGCGTTTCTTCCTCACCACTCCATAGGCACCAAATGTCGTTGATGTATCATAGCCATTGTGTGATATAGATGGAAAATGAATTGTTGTTGTAAATGTAGTTTTCTTCGAACAGAGCCACGAGGAGTACCACCACTTCCGGCACAAGAGGACAGCCCATAGCGGTCCTCTTTGTCTGGAAGAAATATTCATCTTCAAATTTGAAATAATTCCTTTTAATGGCTATAGTTGCCAGCTTCATTAACACCTTTAAGTCTCATGACGAGCTCAGCTCGTCATGAGCCACGGTGCTCGTGTGCTCATGACAAGCTGAGCTCGTCATGACCGTTAGAACGCTCGCATGCTGGGAAAATTCCCCTGCTGTGCGAGCGTTCTAAAAGAACGGGTGTGGTCATGAGGAGCTCAGCTCGTCATGAGCACACGACCACCATGGCTCATGATGAGCTGAGCTTGTCATGAGCACGGGGGCGCTGTGCGCGCCCCCCGCCCCCCAGCACAGCAGGGGAATTTGCCTAGCTGCGAAGGGGTTAAGAATTGTGTGGGGACTCTGCCAGAGGCGCAACTAGAGGCAAATTTCGGGGGGGCTACAAAAATTGGGGGGGGGGGGCAGATTCTTTCAGCAATATGCAGTGTGGAGATGCATGGGCTCTAAGAAGGTGCCCAATCAAAGCCTCGTTAGCAAGTAAATGGTCTTTTAAAGACCTGTGAATTACTCAGGTGTGGTTGTGTGTGTGCCTGGGAAGCTGTCTCAGCTTGGGCTGGCACACACAACAGGGGTGCTGAAGCCCTTTGAGCCCTACGGGCATTGCGCGCCAGGATTCTGCAGTCGTGGCCTTGTTTCAAAGTAATACTCAATAGCCTCTAGACCCTCATCGAGAGGGATCGGAGTGTAAAATGAAGCGACATTTAATGTCACCATCCTTTGACTTAGTGAGGACTTAGTGAGGAGAATTGATGCCCTTCTACTTTGTTAATAAAATCCATTGTGTCCCTTAGATTGAATCACAGCTCAAAACTATCAACACACCTGGACTCTGGTTATTCAGAATCTTTTAGAAAGTTGCCATTTTCTTGTCCTAAACCATTAGTGCCCTCTGCCTGGGTCACATGACTAGGTGTAGCTGCAGCTGGTCTTTATCCATCCCAATAGAGGGTCTGGGTGTTGGCAAATTGGGCCATCCGGACTTGATTTGGGGAGGGAGGAGACTTTACCTACCACACTTGCACTTCAATGACACTGGCCATGTACCCTCACAAAGAACTTTACACTAGCCTACTGTGACTGGGACCAGGACGAGGAGGAAGCAAATTACAGACACTTCTGTAAGGGGAAAACTCCAGAAGCTCCTTCCACTTCAAAAGGAGCACCACGTATAAAAATAGACCCACTCTTCAGTGAAACTGTGGATATTACACAAGAAGGACTGCCCTTCTGTCAGAAGCCTGGCCTGCTGTCAGAGGAGGAGACTGGTCCTGCGCCCTTCATCCCAGGCAACCTGAGTGACTCCAAGGGCTAATTAGCTGGCCTCCTGTTCTGTGCTATAGGGTCACAAGATGCTCCAGAGGTCTCCCTGCAACTGACCTGCTGCACTGGACCTGCAACATGACCTGCCTGAGCCCTGCTGGCCTCTGCTAGATTGAGTTCCAGATTGCTAAGTGGTGCCTCCCAGGTCCTGGACCTTTAGTGTGTCATCAGCTGAGCTCGTCCTAAAATAAAAGGAGAAATCATGAAGTCCTGTGCTCGTCACGACTGGGACCGTCCACGCCAAAATCTTGCTGCTTACGCAAGTTCCGGGGAGCCCAACTCTTCGCACTACAGCTACCACCAGCAACAACCGGCAACGCAAGATCTGCACTTCATGCTACTGAATCAAAAGCGTGGAGTGACCGCCAACAGGAATCTCCAGCAACGACCATCTTCGATGTTCAGTCTCCTCTTCGTGCTACATCGATGACCATCCACAACTCTCTCCCTGTTCCTCGCGGCCTCCTCCACCTTTAATAGAACTCTTCGTGCTGGACTTTAGAGGCTTTCAGTGGGACTAACCTTGTCCCTGTATCTGTCCCGCGCTCAATCGTGGTTGGCCTGAATTTGTGACTTTCCCCGGTCAGGCATAGCCAGATAACTGCGGGTGACACTTTGTGCTTTTAGGTGCTATACTTACCGTAATCTCTAAAATTGCTTATCTCCGCTTCTACGGATTCAATTTTTGTTGCTTTGGTGTCAAATAATGTATTACATTTTACTCTTTTTCTAAATTGTAGTGGGTTTTTTCTTGTATTGTGTTTCTACTTTATTACAGTTTGTGTGCTGCATAAATACTTTAGACATTGACTCTAAGTTAAGCCCGACTGCTTTTGTGCAAAGCTACGACATGGGTTAATTTAGTGACTTTTTGTGGTTCACCCTGATCCTGTGGCTGTTGCTTGAGAAGGGCTCAAACCCCCCTCAATCAACAACCCAATTTCTCACAGGCTTGTTAACGTCCTGGAATACTATGATGCCAATATGCTTGTAAAGTGTGCACTGTTATTGGACATTAAATCTGTATCGCTCACAATAAGTAAATCCACCTAGAGCACCTCACTGGGGCTTTAAGAACTCTTGGGTAAGAATGGCGACTCGGACGCCACTGTGTAGCTTGCCACAAACAAATCACATACAAGCTCAATGACAAATTACACACTTTAGATTAAGCCACATGCAACTAACCCCGGAAGATTAAATAAACACTCAAAGGAAAATCCAACCCTAAATTCTTGAATTCCCTAGCTAGATTTTTGGCAACATTAGCTGTTCAGAAGGAACATGGGGACATGAAAAATAAAAGATGAGACCACAAAGCAGTAAATTGTAAGTATAGTGGAATCCACATTGATTTTGTGTTCAATTTCTAGAGAAACATTTCATCATCTTGTAAACAGAGGTCTTACCAACATGAACAAGCAAGAGAATACATTTCCAGACACACATCAATATATTAAAGGCAGAACACTTTACAACATATTTGCATGTCTAATAACCACAGAAAAACTGTACACAGATTTTTGTTCTGTCAAATTGTACCTTATTTACTTCTTGGGTCAATGCCTGGACATTGTATATGTTCAGGCTACCATCTTCCATTACAGATGCAATGTATCGCCCATTTGGACTAATTGATGATGTGCTGATCCCCTCATCATGGCTGCCAATATCAAATAGGACTTTGTAGGTTTCTATGTTGATAAAGCGCATTATACCATCTTGACTTAATACTCCAAGAACCTAAAATAAAAATCGGATATTTGTAATTAAACCTGATTAAGAATAAAATAACATGAAGTTTGTGTTTTGCACTTTAAAATCATGAAAATCAATATTAACAACTATATGGCCCAGTCTTACCAAAAAAGTGGATAAGATAAAAAAATCATTTGACATTTCTAAATGCCACTTGAGTTACTGGGAGTGTTCTTTATGCTGAAGTGTGGCTAATAGTCTGAAAAATATCAATAAACAGCACAACAGAAAATATACACTATTGTAGGTGTTTGGAGGAAGTATGATGACGACAAATATTTGAAAAAGATAACCAGCAGTAGCACTGAGGTGAATATGCGTTAAACCCTGAGTATATTACTTTGCGGAAGTGGCTATAAACGAAGAAAAAGTTAATTATTTGTTACAAATGCATACCATATGGGGATTTTTTGGAAGCCTGTCAGAAGAAGCCATTATCAATAGCCATTATTAATAAAACTGGTTTAATTATCTCGTTATTCCACCAAAGCGGGGGTGACAGGAATTCAGGAAAACCCTGCATAACCTCCATATCTAAGCAGTATCTCCCAAAGACTGCGGCAACCTGCCTTAACAGGGGACTAGCAAAGTCCTAATGGATCCAGCATTTCTGGATAAGGAAACCTCACCCAATCTTTTGTGATATGTTACATCATCGGAAACCTAACCTCATCCTGGTAACGTGGTACTACCTGGACAGACTCTACCTTCTTCTGGCGAAAGTTCCGAATAGCAACATTGGACAGGTAAAGAGATCCAGAAGCTATTACCTTATGGATAAGCTCAAAATGTTTTTTATTAAGGGTTCCAAGCTAAGATTTAAAAAGAGAGGAGGCCGTCCAGTGAGTCCTTTGACTAATGCATCGTAGGAAGTGCCAACATGTTCTGGCCTTCTTTAGGGCAGTACTGGATCCGGACCCGACTAATGTATACTCTCACGCACCCAAGGCCTTAATTAGGGAACAATGACATTTCTCACTGTGTCATGAGTTTGTGATTTGTGAAATCCAGGGAAACATAAAAACAATGAGCGTAATCATTCTAATATTTCATGCACCCCAAATATGAAAGTAAGCAAGAAAATTGCGCCAATACGACAAAAGGTGAAAACACTGCAAAAAAGATGTGGGAAGAGTACAAGCCCTCTAGCTAGAAAAACCTTTGCCATTCTACTTACCCAGAATGTTGGTTATTTCGTCCTGATTACGAGGAGGAGCATCCTCTGAAGTCACACTCTTAAGTAGGTAGAAAGATCATTAGTCAACAGCAGCTGATGCTAGTGGTCTGAGCTACGATAAACTGGTGAAAATTATCTAAAGAACAACTTTCCTTACAGGTAAGAGTTCTAAAAATGGGAGAGGAAATCATTACTGTGGTATACCTCTTAATAAGAAAAATAAGGGAATATCTTTCAGCTGTATCATACAGGGAATAGTGAACTGTACAGCCAAACACAAATTTGGTTTGTTACATACCCCCTCAATATTGTTTGTCAGTGCTACATCATACTTTTCTCATACATCTAAGTTTGCCTTGATAGTGGCGTTAATCTCGTTTTTTAAAAAAAAAAATTGGTTTAATGTTTTATGGGGTATTACCCCGAAATAAACCTTTTCTACTACTACTCAGTTTTATTTATGGAAAATTAAAATGATGTATAGAAAATCAGTTGTTGCTGGAAAGATGCCTTATAATGCTTAAAGTTCCAAAGTTCTTGCATCACTAATACTTTCTGTTCATTCAAGGCCATACGTCCTTTTCTCAAAGGCATGTAATGATTTGCGCCTTCTGATGCTAACCACTTCTCCGATTGTGCATTCTCATAGCACTATTCATGCAGAGTAAGGTCATACTCGCAAAGTGGGTACTGACTTTATATTGTTTGATCACGCAAGCAACACATACTTTTTTGTTCTAGAGCTGGTACTGGCTGCTGCACCTACTTCTTACCCTCCTTCCGTCGCAGTTGGCTGTCGGGGAGGAGTTTATACGCCAGGAATTTGCTCCTTTGTTCATCAGGTACTGCACCGCTGCGTTGGCGCGAGGACTGCAACGTCATACATGGGCGGCAGCCATGAAGAGGTTTGGGAATGGTCCCATTAGTCCCTGTGTGTCGTGAAGGGCACGAATAATGCCCATGTAATTATCAGAGCAGCCCATGAAGTAGGAAGAAAAGAGAAAACACCTGCCCCTTTCCTCCTTACGAAGGATATTTCCCTGCCCCCCAAGGATGACCGAGAGAAAAAAACATATTCTGATAGGGAATTTTGGCGTTTAGTCAAAATTAGAATAGAAGTATCCCTAAAGAGTTATGCAAGTTGTGCTTGTAGCAATGGGTGACAAACCTGAAAGTCATGTTTTACGCATTGGTAGGAACTCCTCTACCACATCTAAAACATATGTGTTCTATTAGTGTTGATCCAATTGTAATTGAGACCAAGGTATCTCATAATTAAGGCCCCTACAGTGTGGTCCCAGTATATCCGGCGCTGCTCAGATTTAACCAGTGGCAATTTCATGTTAGAATTGTATGCATGTATTTGCTCAGTCATTTCATTTCATTTCTAAGTCTTTATTTCGATTGTTGAAATCATAAAAGACAACAGGTTAACAAAGAAATATCAAGATTTTTTTTAAAAACCAACAAGGTAACATGATATACAATTAAATTCAAGACACAGAACCGGTGTACACTTCAGAGCAATGAGGCAGATCACAATCTATCCCACCTTTACTTTAAAAAAAATAATTTAAGTCTGTTTTTTTTAAAAACAAGTTATACAAAGAGTGGGTAGACAGTGTTCTATATACAATACGTGTCCCTATACAGGTTTTAGGTGTCAGATAATAAAAATACTCAGTTAAAACGTAATTTGTGAGCTCGGATGATCCACATCCAATGGAGAAATTTTGCTACAGCAGTAACCACGGTTTGAGTGCTATTTGTTTTAAGAATCCTTAATGCCTCAACCCCTGTATTGAGTCCCAACTGCAAGCAAATGGGTTTTAGCCACATTTGCCTTGGGGCTTTGTATTCAGGACAGATAAATAAAATATGCCCGATACTTTCTCATTGGGTACAGCAAAAAGGGCAGCTAGGGTCATTGCCGTTTCTCCATTTGGCAGTAAAGGAATTCATTGGTAATGTACCCACCCTGAATTGGTGGAATTGCTTCCTATCCTCGGGTATAGTAATACAATCCCAGTATTCCTCTAAAGCTGTCGAGTTTTTAAGTTCCAGAAAGTCCGCAGTCAAAGACGGACCAACACAGCTGCCAAATCTTTTCAAGGAAACCATACTCCAATAAAGTTCTCTAAATGTTTTCTTAGGTGGGAAGGTATGGGCTGTTGGATCTTTCCACAAGCTGGCTAGGCCCATTGCTATGTAGGTTGCCTTTGCCTCCCTCATCCAGGGGATTCGATGTGCTCTATCCGCATCTCTAACTTCGAGAAATGCCCGAGCATACTGGGAGAGATCTGGCGTGACCCACAATCTCCTCCAGTATGCCACTGGTCTGTAGCGGGCCATGTCCTCCAGGCGTTGGGAACCTAGGTCATAAAAAAGAGGGGTCAGAGGGGTCGATACGGGAAGACCTGTGATACCTCGTAAAAATTTATTTTGTGCCCTAGTTAGGGGTTCAAGATTATTATAACCCCATAATTCCGCCCCATAAAGAACTGTAGCTCCAATCTTAGCATCGTAAATTTTCAATGCAGGGGTAATTGGTCTGGTGTGTGAGAGAAGTAGCTCTTTTGTTAAAGCTCCAGCTAGCTGCGCATGCTTAGTAACCAGCTGGGATGTGTGGGATTTCCAATCCAATTTTGAAGCCAGGGTTATGCCCAAATATGAGAAAATCTGGGTCAGTTCGAGTTGTGCCCCGTTCATGACCACCTTCCCTCTTACGTATTTGGACTTGTTGAGGACCATGAACTTGTTCTTACTCACATTTATTAAAAGTCCATGGTCATTGCAGAAGACCTCGAACACATTTATAGCTTTTTGTAAGCCCCGTTGAGTTTTTGAAATCAACAGGGTGTCGTCTGCAAACATCAGCAGGGGGATCAACCTACCATCCAGTTTAGGGGCATCAGTAGGCTGGTGCTCGTAGTAGGAGATCACCCTGTTGATGTATAATGAAAAGAGGGTCGGGGCAAGTACGCACCCTTGGCAAACACCTCTGGCAATCCTGAACTTGTCAGTAACACCACCCTGTTGGTTCCATCTAACTTGGGCAAAATTGTCCATATGTAGTATTTTTAAAAAGGACAAAATATTTAGTGGCATACCCTGCTCTTCAAAAACGTCCCACATTTTGGCACGCGGCACCAAGTCGAACGCTGATTTGAGGTCGACAAATGCCGCGTAGATCGTGCCCCCACCTAACACAACCACCCGCCAATAAATTAAAACAAATCTAAAAACCTGATCTATAGTGCTTGTATGGCTTCGGAATCCTGCCTGGAGAGGTGAAAGAACTTCTTCCTCCTCAATCCATGCTTGGATTCTCTGCAAAACAAGTCTTGCTACCACCTTCTGAATACAGTCTATAAGGCTTATGGGCCTATAATTCCCTGGATCTGAGCGCTCCCCCTTTTTGTAGATCGGAATGATCTCAGCGCCCTTCCAGGTATCTGGTATGGGCGATCCATTGGCAATTCTATTTACCAAGGATTGAATATACGGAACCCAGACCTCCTTGTCATATACGAACAAGTCAGCTGGGACTGAGTCTAGCCCTGGTGCCCTGCCCCCAGGGATGGTATTCAATACCTTATCTACCTCTGTCCTCTCAAAGTGTAAAGGACTTAGATCCTGATTAGAGGGAATATGATCCACATTCGTCTCTCTAGGTATATATGCCGATGAAAACTGAGACGCATAATGAGAGACCCAGAGGTCAGGAGAAACATAATTTATTGGTTCTCCCCTTTGTATGCCCCAACCCCATTTGATCATATCCCAAAAGGTACACATTGATCGTTCCTTACTAGCTATATATAGATCTCTCCAGTAGTCCTCATTCCAAGCACGTTTAGCATCGTACTGGGCTTTCTTATAAAAGGAACGGGCACTCTTTACTATTTCTCTAGCCTTGGATTTTACCGCCTCTGCAAGGGCTTTGTACGCAGCCTTGCAAGACTTGCCGTACCATTGTTCTTCTTTTTTAAGAGGCCTATTATGTCTTTTAGAAACCTTTTTTGTAAAAAAAACCTTTAGTTTCTTTAAAAAATTGGTGTGGATTAGATTAACGTGTGCCACTACCTCTTCCTGAGTAGTTACATTTTTGGAGTTCGGCTGTAGCCTGAATTGTCAGAGCCCTCATAGCCGCAATCTTATATTCGTCCACTAAACAATTGGCCCATCTAACACGTCTAGTGTCATTTGATAGGACGATTTCCATCCCGTCGGGAAAAATCTCTTGAGAGCAGGAATTAGTCACATACCACCCAAATTCATTCTCACAGTCCAGCGTCAACAAAATGTTGAGTTCATTTTCTTATAAAATGTTTAGTTAATTTTGTTATAGTCTTTTTGCCTCCAATGGTGCTGCAATGTTCATTAATATGCGTCTTGACTTTTTTGGCACTTATGCCAATATATTTTAGCTTACATGGTCAATAAATTAGGTACATCACATTCATTGAGTTAATTACTATTTGTGTGTCGTTTCAAAACGTCTGGCATTGTCAAATGTAGGTCCAGCTCCTTCCTTGCTTTAGTAAAGATACAGACATTGCATTTTCCACCGAGAAAATGGGCGGTAACAGGTGGAAGTTCCAACAATTTTCTTTCAGTTGTTCTTTCTTTCGTTTAAGTTTAGTGTGTACCAAACTATCCCAAATGCTCTATTCTTTAAAGAGAACATAAGTTCCTCAAAATCCAGAGTGCCAGATAATAAGTCTCCAATTATTGTTGATTTTTTTTATTCATAATTGGATTAGGGACGGTATGTAGCCACACAAATCAACCTTATCTGTTGATTTCTCTTGAAGGTTTGTAGGCGCTGTTCCCTATTATTATTCATGGTCAGTTTTTTACTTTGCTGATGATTCTTTCTGAATATTTTTCTCTAAAAGCTTGGGACTCATTTTTTTACGCTTCTCAGAGTTTTTCCTGTCAGTTCTATTCCTTCTTAATATCATGAATTGCCCAAACGGTAGGTTTTCACTCAGGGATCACGGATGAAAACAGCCAAATCATAACATATTACTTCTGATCCTAGCATGTCATCACATGCGAAGATTCTTAAATCTAGGAAGGAAAGTTCCCAAGTGTTGGTCTGCTGGTGAAACTTTAAACATTTCTATACCAGAGACCCCAGGATCAGGAGTGGGTGAATTGTATCAGGAGTTTGGGGCATGGAGCATGGCACATGCCAAGGGGGCCCGCTTTCGCCACTCCTTTTGACTTTTGTGTTAAAGCCGTTCGCCATAAGGCTCCAGCGGGACCTAAGAGACTGGGGAATTACAATTGGAGACTCCACACATTTAATATTCCTCTATTTGATTAGGCCCTGTAGTACTTGACACAAGGCCACCCATGCCTGGAAATATCTCTCCCTTGCTGGCGTCCCATATCTATGACGTCAAGGAGCTCAACAAGCACAGCAGTGAAGTGGCGCAAGCAGAGTTGAGGTCAGTGTTGCAACACTGGGCTATTTCCCTCACAAATGGACGACATTTTTCCCATTTGTGCGAGGAAAACCCACACCTGGAGGGTAGCTACTTTTTGGGGGTGTATTAGCCCATAGTGCGCAAATTTGTAGCGGGGGCAGCGCCAAAACTCATCTTGCACAGGATGATGACAAATTGTGTTGTCAGTGGGACCGCACGGTTGAATAAAGGTCTGCAGCGATTTGGCGAATTCGGCGAATGAGCATAGTGCATAGCTGGGGTATGATTGGACACTTGGACACAAGTCACTCACTGACTATACACACAGGCTACTGCTTAACCCAGCAGCACGTGTCAGTGTAACTGCAGGTGCAACTGCTGCAACGCGTTGCCAGCCACCGTAGCGTACTGGTGCGGTGGATGTACAGTCTGTGGGTCACAGGGCTGTCAATTTTGTAGAGCGTGATAGAGCTAACAATGACGGCCCTGGCAATAATATTTGGCCAGCCCCTGTGGCGTTCTTCAAAAGTAGCGGTCACACGCCACACGGTCACTTGGTGGGGCCGGTGGACTCAGAGTTTCTAGAGTCGGGATTTGTTAGCATGTCACACTGTCTCTCTTTGGTCACTGCACTAGAGAAAAAGTGACTGAGTGTGACCAACACGGCAATGGACTTCAAGAGTCCCACATTGGGACACTGTTGGAAGACGGAAACAGTAAGCAGAGAGGCAGAAAGCTAGAGGATGTTGATGAGGGTGGTCGGCCACACAAAGAGGGCTGTGAATGAAAAGGAAGGAGCACTAATAGGAGAAAGAAACATCTGCTCCTAAATCTTGTGTCAATCCCCCAGTGCTATGTAAATTCCCACCAAAGCCTATGTGAATCGCCTGAATATTGCGAATCCCTCTAAATACAATGAAAGGCTCTCATAAATAGTGCGCCAAGTCAGCCTAATTCCTGCATGTCCCCACCTAATTACACAATGCATTGTATGCGTGAACCCCTCCTTAATGCTGCGCAATGTCACTATGCATACTCTGTCAACCGATGTGACCCCCCCCTTCAACAGCCCTCCCCACCCAGTGTACACGCTTCCGAGTGTGGTGCCAACCGTCCCCAAACTCTCTACTTATCACCTGAATCCCTATTCAGAGGATACAACATTTTAGGTCCTGTACTTAATTAAATATACCTTGTGTGTAGCACTCAGCAGAAGTGAAGAATCCACAGGCAGATACTGTGTCCACCAGAAAAATTCTTCTGATTGATACATCAGCCTGTGAATTCATCACCTTATGAATTGAATCCCCAATCAGTACCGCTCTCGGAAGAGGGTGCCTGCCTATCTATACCAAATAATCTTGCAGCACAGACGTGCAAAGTGGCTGTCCCTCCTCACCTGCGAGTCTAAGCAATAGCGCTTCGCAAAAGTGTTGAGGGAGGCCCAAGTTGACGCTTTGTAGAGGTCTACAACAGGGACACCTCCAGCTAAAGCTGAAGAAGACTTATCTCTGGTGGAATGAGCTTGAATACCTTCAGGAGGCTCCTTCTTGGCCAAGGCGTAGCAGATCTTGATGCAGAGGATGATCCACCTTGGCAGCATTCTCTTGTGGACAGCCTTGCCCTTCATTTTACCCAAATATTCAATGAACAGGTGGCTGTCCAACCTGAAGTCTTTAGTCCTGTCCAGGTAGCAGCTGACCGCCCTCTTGGGGTTCAGGCAGTGTAGTCTCTCCTACCCCTTCGAAGGATGAGGGGGAAGATAGAAAAAGGGGAAAGTGATTGATTGCCCCAGGTGGAAGGGAGTGACCACCTTAGGCAGGAAAGCAGCTCTGGTGAAATGAGGTAAAAGGGGGCTTGGAGCGAAGGTCCTGCAGCTTCCTAACCCTCCTAGCGGAAGTGATTGCAATCAGAAACATTGTCTTAAACGCTAAGAATCTCAAGGGACAACTATGGAAGAGAAAAAAGGGAGACTCCATCAGAAAAGTAAGAACTAAATTAAAATCCTACTGAGGAATGATAAAAGGAGTGGGAGGAATCCTATTTAGTGTGTCCCTTAATGAATCTCATGACTATGGGAGATTAAAATAAAGAGGGTTGGCCTGGCAAACATAGAAAAGCCGACAAGGCAGACAAGTAGCCTTTAACAGAAGCTATAGCACAACCCTGTAGTGCCAGGCAAAGAGAGAAACTCAGAGTATCAGCCAACTGGGCACGCAATAGATCAACTGACCTCTCTCCACACCACTTTACAAACTTGACCCACCTACCAGAATAGACAGATTTGGTGGAGTGTCTTCTGGCAGATAAAGTAACATCCATTACATCCGGCGGGAAGGAGAAAGAGTTCAATCTCCAGGCATTAATGTGCAAGTACTGGAGGTGGGGTTGTAGAACTTGGTCCTACGACTGCGATAGGAGGTCTTCCCGGAGAGGGAAACGGAGCAGAGGGTGCGATGAGACGTAAAGGAGGTCTATGTACCACACCCTTATTGGCCAATCCGGGGCAATCAGTAGGACTTGGGCCCAGTCTTGGTGAATATACCTCAGCACTAGAAGAATCAACGGTATGGGGGAAGGAGGGCGCGTAAAGAAGCTCCGAACCCCAATCTAACAAACGCATCCCCTAACGCTTCCCTATACAGGAAACATCCTGTTTTTTTCTCTGTGTTCTGGTTGGAACACACTTTCCTTCTGTGATGCGAGCAGGTTTCGATGCACCGGCTCGGTAAGTATTTAATTAATTTTTTGAATGGCATTTCGGGGTCTGCTATAGCGTCCCTGTTTTTTTGTACGCCTCTGATCCTCCTGGGGCGGCGATTGCTGGCTCCGCTCCCGCGCTGAGTGAGGGGAGTGGTTGCCTTCTTCGCTTTTGTGTTTGCTGCTGCTCCCCCGCTGAGCGATGGGTGCAGCGGTATTCTTTGTTTTATTTTTTTTTATTGCCTCGAGCGGTCCGCTGCTGCTCCCGCGCTGGGCGCTGGGTACAGCGGTATTTCTTTTTAAATTGGCTGCTCCCTCGAAACTCAGCGCTGGGCGCAGCGGTGTTATCTTTCTATAACTAGCTCCCTCGCTGGACGCCTGGCGCGGAGTTGTTCTTTTGTCAGCTTTTGCCTCTTCCCCGTGCTGAGCGACTGGGGTTGCGGCAGTGGGGCCTCTTAGTAGTGTGTGAGTTTGGCTAACCTGCTCTCCTTGGTCTCCTGCTCCTGGCGTCCTCGCGGGGCAGTTTCTGTGACACTTTGTAAGTTAGGGGGTGGGGCCGGTTGCTGGGCAACGGTGTTCCCTCCCTATTTAAGGTCTTCACCTCCTTCTTCTGATACGTTTTATTTCAAGATGGAGGGTAAACACTCTGGAAAGCGTCCTTGTCGGTCTTCTGGCTCAGATTCGGATCCTGTAGCTCAGCACCCAGGGAGTGTGGACCTTGATGTGCTCCAGTCCATGATTCATAAGGCTTTGTCTTCTGCCTTGGGGGCTCGTGATGCACCAGTGCCTTTGCTACCTGCTGGTTCTTCTCTGCCTGTCCCGGATTCTGATGGCTCGGATGATGAGCAGCATGGCCATTTTGTTAAGGGCGCGGAGTTGAAGGAGGTCCTGACGCACCTGAAAGACAATTTGGCTTTCCCTTCTGTTGCTCCACTGGCTGAGGATGATGATTATTTCTCCCAGTACCGCCGTAGGGAGCCTGACACCCTTCCTGTTCACAAGGCCGTCAGGGGTCTTATGTCTCGTGAGTGGGCTGATGTTGAAAAGGCTGGTTTCCCACGGTTCCTTGCTAAGAAATATCCTCTCCAGGACTTTCTGTCAGAGTTTCCTCCTAGTGTTAAGGTGGATTCCCTCATGGTGGGTCTGGCATCCAGTGGATCTATCATTTCTGAGGACGCCTCGCCTAGTGACCCAGTGGATAAGAAGGTGGCCGGTGCGGCTAGGCGGGCCTATCCTGCTGCTAACTTTTCAATCCGGGCGGGGGCCTATGCCTCTTATGTTGTACAGTCCCTGCTCCATGATTTCCAGGTCCTGTCTGTGGCCCTCCAGGAAGGGGAGGATGTTAATCCCCATCTGTCCCTTATGGAACAGCAGGTTCGTTTGTTATCGTACATCTCTTTTGACTCTGTCTGCTGCTGCTGCCATTTCTGGCTCCATTATTTCTGCTTGCCTGAATATTTGGATGCGCTCCTGGAAGGTGGATGCTTCGCAGAAAGCCCTTCTTTCCCGTTTACCCTTTGATGGTTCCAAGTTGTTTGGATCTCGGCTTGAGGATCTCCTTAAGAAATCTGTGGAGGATCGTAAACTCCTGACTCCTCTGCGGCCACCTCTGAGGGGGCGTGGTCTTAGTTACAGGCGTGCTTTTGGAAATCCCCCAACGGCTGCGAGGGGTCCCTCCCAGCCCTTTCGCGGAAGGGGTCGTGTCCGTGGCACCCTCTTCTCTGCCAAGTCCCGGCAACCACCTGCTGGCCCTGCCAAGTCCTGACTATTTTCGGGTGAGCAGCCAGATTGGTCTGTTCTCTTCCGCCTGGGCTCTCGACTTCACCGATCCCTGGGTTCTTGGCCTGGTGGTAGAAGGGTATTCTATCGTCTTCTCTTCTCCTCCGTCAGATCTTTTTGTCCCCACTCCCACTCCTCGGAATCCTCTGAGGTTGTTGGGGTTACGTTAGGGGATCCGGGATCTTCTAAAGAAGGGTGCCATCGTGCTTGTTCCCGTGCCGGAGATGGGACAGGGTTGCTACTCCCTGATGTTCCTGGTGCCGAAACCACCTGGGGACTTTCGCCCCATCTTGGACCTCAAGACCGTGAACCTCTATGTGCCTTACCAGAGGTTCAAAATGGTGAGTTTGCAGCGGATCCTGCCACTTGTCTCCTTTGGGGCCTTCCTGTCCTCCCTGGACCTTTTGGATGCTTATTACCACATTCCTGTGCATCCCCTCTCCCAGCGTTATTTGAGATTCTTTGCCCTGGGTCAACACTTCCAGTTTTGTGTGCTTCCCTTTGGGTTGGCTTCTGCGCCTAGGGTTTTTACTAAGGTCCTGGCTCACCTGGTAGGTCTTTTGCACGCTCAGGGGGTGCTATTGTTTCCTTACCTGGACGATTGGTTAATTTCTTCCTCGTCTTTTCTTAAGGCCCTGGAGGATGTGACGCTGGTACGGCTTTCCCTGGAGTCTCATGGGTTCCCGGTGAATGTCAGCAAGTCCCCCCTTGTCCCGTCTCAGGAGCTTAAGTTCATCGGTGCTCTCTTCAACACCAGGTTGGGGTTGGTGTTTCTGCCTCCAGATCGCCAGCTCCGTCTTCGGTCTCATCTGAACTCCCTCCTTTCGAGCTCTTCAGCCTCTGCACGGACCTGGTTGCGGGTTCAGGGGGACATGTCTGCCTCTCTCTTTCTGGTCCCTTGGGCTCGCAGACACCTCTACCATTTGGTGTATCACCTTCTGGCCCACTGGGATCCGATGTCCCTGGACTACGAGGCCTCTGTTTCTGTGACTCCTGCCGTGTCTCTCCTGCTGCAGTGGTGGTTGGTGCCGGAAAACCTGGCGAGGGGTGTTCCCCTGGATCCTCCCCTTCCCTGTACCCTGACCACCGATGCCAGCCCTTGGGGTTGGGGAGCCACCCTCGGGTCTCTCTCTACCCAGGGTGCTTGGTCCCCCGTGGAGAGTTGGATGTCCTCGAACTGGAAAGAACTGGCTGCTGTCTTCAAGGCTCTCATGCACTTTTCTCCTCACCTGCGAGACTTGGGGGTTCAGGTCAGGACGGACAATCAGGTGGCTCGTGCCTACTTGAACCATTTGGGGGGCACTCGCTCTCCTCTTTTGGCTCTCCTGGCGGATCAGATCGGGTCTCGGGTGGAGGACAATCTGCTGGGTCTGACGGCTGTCTATCTGCTGGGGAGGGAGAATGGGCGTGCGGATCAGCACCCGTCTCTCTGTCCCTGGCTCCTCTGGTTTTTCAGGAACTGTCGGAGAGGTTCGGGAGACCCTGGTTGGATCTCTTTGTGTCCCCTCAGGATGCTCTTCTGCCAAGGTTCTGTGCCCTTCTGCCTTGTGTGGGTGCGTGGGGGGTGGATGCCCTGAGTTTCCCTTGGCCCCAGGATCTGCTATATGCCTTTCCTCCTTTTCCCCTTCCCAGCAGGGTTCTGGCAAAGATCAGGTCGGAGAGGATGTTGGTACTTTTAGTGGCTCCCCTTTGGCCTCGCCAGGTATCCCCTCCTTCTACGTCTGGCGGTTGCTCCTCCTTGGTGGTTCCCGCTGTCTCCTGCTCCTCTCCGCTTTCCTCACATGTCTCATCAGCCTCTCACCCAGTTGGCGTTGGGGGTTTGGAAATTGAAAGGCGAAGGCTAGTCTCCCTGGGGTGTTCCTCTGCTGTGGCGTTGTCTACCCAGAATTCTCGTAAAGGCAGTACCCTTAAGATCTACGAGCGCCACTGGCGGAATTTCTCTGTTTGGTGTTCATGCCGGGGTTTTCTCCCTGATTCCTGTGAAGGGGGTTTTGTTCTTGAGTTCCTCCCGGATGAGTTTTTGCTTGGTCTGTCTGTTTCTACAGTCCGCAGCCAGTGGTCTGCCATTAAGGCTCTCCGTGGGTCCTCTCTCGTTCCTTTTGAGGCCTTTGGCTTCGCGCCTTCTGCGCAGTTTCTTTCTTCGGCGGCCTGTCGTTGCTGCTCCTGTCCCTCCCTGGGATCGTCCCTTGGTCCTTCATGCCTTACAGGATTCTCCCTTTGAGCCTCTGTCTTTGGTCTCTCTGGAGTTTCTGACCATGAAGGTTTGCTTTCTGGTGGCCATTACTTCTGGCCGTCGTTTGGGGGAACTTGGGGCCTTGCTTTGTCATCCTCCCTTCTTGCGTTTTTTTCCTGACAAAATGGTCCTCTGTCCTGACCCGGCTTTTCTTCCCAAGGTTCCCTCGGCTTTTCATTTGTCTCAGGACATTGTCCTGCCTGCCTTTTTTCCTTCCCCTTCCACTGCTGAGGAAATTCAGCTCCATTCCCTGGATTTGACCAGGGCTCTGGTGTTCTACCTGGAGCGCACTGCCTCCTTTCGCCAGGTGGATTTTTTGTTTGTTACCTTTGGTGTTGCCCGGCAGGGTCATCGCCCTACCACGGCCACTCTTTCCCATTGGATGCATTCTACTGTCTCCCTGGCCTAACGCCATTTGGGTGTGTCCCTTCCACCGGTTGTTCAGGGTCGCTCTACCCGGGGTTTGGCTTCCTCCTGGGCTTCATTGAAAGGGGCTTCCCTTAAGGGTCTTTGTGCTGCGGCTACCTGGTCCTCCCCTCACACTTTCGTTTCCCATTATCGGTTGAGGATGGGGGAGGATTTTTCTGGGGATTTTGGTTCCACTGTCCTTGCGGCTGTTCACTGATTGTGTTTCTTGTCTGGATTGATTACAATTTTTATTTTTCTGGCATCTTGGGGTTTCTTCCTTGTTCGTCTATCGCTTGGGTATACGCTCCATGGTTACTGTGACGAGGGAGACGGACGAGGTAGGTAATGACTCGGTTACTTACCGGTAATGTTCATTACTCCGCGTCATAGTCTCCCTCCTCACAGTCTTATTCCCTCCCGCCCGCCCTTGCTGGTGGGGGACGAACAATGGATTTTGCTTTATATTTCAGGATGTTTCCTGTATAGGTCCCACCCTTATAGGTCAGGTGGCAGGTACTTCTTGCCGGGCGACCATCTTGGGTGAGGACCTTTTTTGGATTGGGTGAATGCTGTGTCTGGATCACTGGGTGCTCCATGGTTACTGTGACGAGGGAGACTATGACTCGGAGTAATGAACATTACCGGTAAGTAACCGAGTCATTCTCGTGAGTGGCAAATAGGCCCAAATGAGGAAACCCCCACATATTGAAAATGTGATGGACTACCAGCAGATGGAGACTCCACTCATGATCGGCTGCGTACTGCCGACTGAGACTGTCCGCATGCACATTTAGCACTCCATTCAGAGGATTCGCAATGTCGCAAATCTGATAGTCCTGAGGCCAGGACCAGAGTCACAAGCCTCTCTGCAGAGACAATACAACCCTACTCCTCCCTATTTGTTGATGTACCACATCGCGGTAGTGTTGTCCGTCACGACCTGACCCGACTGACCGCGAAGGGAAGGAAGGAGAGCCTTGAGAGCCAAACGTATCACTCGCAATCCCAGATGATTGATGGAAACAATCCGCCTCTGGAGACCATAGGCCTTTGACCTCCAGATCCCCCAGATTAGCTCCCCACCCTATAGTGAAAGTATCCGTTATCACTGTGGCCACCGGAGAAGAAGATGGAAACGGCTTCCCTTGAAACAGGTTGTCCGAAACACTCCACCATAACAGCATCACTGCAGTGTCTCTGGAGATTCTGACCACCTCTGAGATCTCTGTTGTGTTGAAACCACTGTCTGCAGAGGCATCACTGGAGGGCCCTCAAGTGCCAGTGTACATGGTTGACCAACAGTATGCAGGAAGTAAACAGACCAAGCAGGCGCAAGACCTTCAGGACTGGAACAACTGCTCCATTCTGAAAAAGTGGAATCATGGGCTGGATGTCTTAAATCCTCTGTAGAGGCGGGAAGTCATGACTCACTGTAGTGTCCAATACAGTTCCTATGAACAGGTTCCGCTGATAGGGCACCTTGTGAGATTTGGATACGTTTATCAAAAAATCCAAGTCTAACAACTGACACGTTGTTACTTACAAATGATGCAGCATCTTCTCCAGCGATTTTGCTTTGAGCAAACAGTCATCCAGATAGAGAAAAACCAGGAATCCCCGATCTTGGAGATGTGCTGCTACCACCGCCACCACCTACGTGAAGACCAGTGGTGTGGATATAAGACCGAAAGGAAGGACTGCAAACTGGTAGTGTTGAGATCCCACCGTAAAACGGAAATACTTCCGATGCGACTTCAGGATGGGTATGTGAAAATAAGCATCCTGCAAATTGATCTAATCCATCCAATATTCCTGCTGCAATGCCAGAAGAACTTGAGCCAGGGTCAACATCTTAAATTTCTCCTGCTTGAGGTAAAAATTCAAGACCCAGAGGTCTAGAATCGGCCTCGGTCGACAGTCCTTTTTGGGAATCAGGAAGAACAGGAAGTAGCATCCCTGACCCCTTTCCTGCTCCGGAACCACCTCTACTGCACCTTTCTGCAGCAAAGATAGACCCTCCTGTTGTAGAAGCAACAGGTGTTCCTCTGAGCACCAACAATGGAGACGGGGGAAAGGAGGGGGAAACTCCCGGAAGGGACGGGCATACCCATTTTCTAGGAGATCCAAAACCTAGAGGTCTGAAGTAACAGATCTCCAATTTCATAGAAAATGTGACACCCGTCCTCCCATGGGACCGACATGCTCTAGGATGAAGGATCTAGAGCTGCTTCTCTGCGGTACCAGTTGGAGGGACGGGAGAGGGAGGAGGAGGAGGAGAAGACTTGCTGCCATGCTGTGCCTTGCAGACAACCTCTACCTTTTCCTCTGTACGACTTATACAGAGGGTTCACCTGTTGCTGCTGTTGTGACTGCTGCTGCTGTTGTTGTGACTGCTGCTGTTCTTTGGCATGAAAGGAAGATGTTCTGCCAAACCCACGAAATCTGCGGTACCCAAAACCTCTGGGCTGGAACTGAAGATGCAACGATTTTGCTGTGGCTCTACTATCTTTTTTTTTTTTTTTTTTTTTTTTTAAACCTTTATTGTGCATAAATTGCTCACAAATACGGGCCTACAACCCATCGGGCCGGCCACCACAATTATAGAAGCACAATGGTCAGGACAGAAGCTCCAGCAGGATACCACAGTAATCCAAACGGGAATCAAAGGCGAAAAGCCACTGAGCAACCACCACGAGCAGGATGAGAGAAGGTTGATTTTATAATAGAAGAAGGGGTATAGCAGAATGATAGCAATCATTAAGGTCCAGAGGGCCATGGCGGGCCGCGAGCAAGCAGTAATACAGAATACAGGAAAATTCAAAAAGAACAGTTACATTTTAACAAAGGCAGAACGTGAGTCCCACATTAGTAAGCAATTGCAACCGCTGCCCAGCGCCCACCCACCACTACGAGAACACACAATGATACAGAGCACGGAAAATAGGCTTACAAAACAAAGAGCCCTCTGCTACAACAACCCAGGGGAGGGAAGAAAAAAAAAAGGGGGGGGGGGGAAGGGAAAAAGGAAAAGGACATAGGGAAAAAGGGGAGAAGAAAGAACGCGGCATCACGCATGCGCCCCATGGCTAACAAAGCACTCAAAAATAGACCGGCACAGGGAACCAGTGGTAACAGGAGTAATAGATGCGTAGTAAACCGTGACGGCAGGGAGACCAGAAGGCCCATGCTAGCAAAAAAAACCCAGGGGGCCCACATGCAGACATCGCGTCCCGAAAAAAGGGATACATAAGAGCCATAGAACCAAAAAAGGAAAAGAGGGGAAAAAACAAAATGACAGACCCCCCCCCACCCCGCACACCCCACCCTGCACCCCTGCAGAAGGCTATGGCCTACCCCCCAGCAGCGTGCCTGTCGCCCTAACTAGAAACCCGAAATATAGAAGAGTTAAAAGTAAAGAAAGAACCACAAAGACAAAAAGAAGAAGGGGAAATAGGGAGACGACGACGGGGAGAGGAGCCACATAATCAAAACCATCAGCTCCCACCCCCCCGTCCGAACACACTCAGTGCCCACGGGAAGATAATAATTACGAGGATAAACTTCCAGGAACATGAAGGAGAATCGAACCTAATCATACAGTCACAAACGGATCATCCGACCATACCGCAAAATAATAGTCCACCGAGGCAAGTTCATCTCAACCCTGTCCTTGTCTATCCAAAGCCGTAGGCATCCAACGCACCAGGAACCAGATCATGAGGAACCAGAGGCGAATAGCAGGGAGTCCAATCGTCAATCCACACAAGTCATATCGATTTCGACCCAGATGAACAGGAAAAGACGGTAACCACCGCAGGTAATGCAGGCACAGTTCCGCCGACAATAGGAGGAAAGCCGTTTCGGCGGAGCAACCACAGGATCTTCGTTCGGCCATTCGAGGCAAAAAAGGAATGGGAGATCCAACTAGATCGGTCCAGACGGGACCCGGCCGGCGGACCCCCAGCACAGGAGAAATCACATGATGATTGAGAGCAGCGGGTATCCGTACACCCAAACAAGCGGCAGCCGCCGGGTCCACGACCTCCAGGAAAGTCCCAGCAGCACACAGCAGCGATGAAGCCGCACACATCGGAGGGGGCCCAGCAGGCCTGGCAAAATGATCATCATCCGGTCCAGCGATAGGTGCGGTCACGGAAGCACTCCAGGAGCGCAAGGCGGCGAGAATGTCGCCAAGCGTAGGCTCACCTTTACGGTATTCAGCAAACGAGCCATGCGGCGGACCAGCGTCGCCAGTCTCGGCCAGGCTGAGAGACAGGGAGCCGGCCGCCATCTTGAAAGCCCGGCGGGGCCGCGGCAATCTCCGACCCCCGTCCGGCCACAAGCGGGGTCACACAGGATACAGCCGACCACAAGCAGAGGCACCCCCAGGGCAGGAAGGCGGGCCACCAGGATAAGGAGGGTCGCCTGCTCCCCCACGCCACCGGCTCCGTTCTCAGAGTCCGGGCGGAGGGACTCAAGATGGCCGGACAGGAGAACAAAGGGGAGACGAGCCACATACACGGTCAACCCCCGTCCATGGAAGGCAGCGCCTCAACACCAGGCAGCAGGATCGCCGGTCCAGGCCCGGAGAGCCGTCACCGGTCTAATTGCACATCGGCCTCTCCGACCGAGCCCACACCTCCACCAAGGGCCGGCTACAGCGCTCCGCCCCACCCGGGCGCCGCCGAGGAGTTTCAGGCCCGCCCGCTCCGGAGGCCCCGAAGCAAACAAGGGCGCAGCTCAGGATCCGCGGCACCTAGGAACAGACGGATCAGACGGTAAGTGCCAGCGAAATGTCTTAGTTCCGTAGTCTACCAAAGAATACTTCCCGGGGCAGGATAAGACACAGGATAGACGTTCCAGGCAGCAAAGCGAACGGAGCCGAGCTAAAACGCGGCCATCGCGGACGCGAGCTTGGCTCCTCCCCTGGCTCTACTATCTTGAAAGCGATGTAGTGCCGAGTCCGCTCTGGCACCAAAAAGAAGAGATGCATCAAAAGGCAAGTCCAATAAGGTGGCCTGTACATCAGATGAAAACCCAGCCCCCCCCCCACTCCTCCCTTAGCCCGGCGTGCCTCCTGGTTGCCACCGAGGAACCCATAACTCTGTGACAGAGTCTGCAGTATCATGTCCTGACTGAACGACTTGACGGGCCACAGCTTGGGTGTCTGATAGAACTTTTGCAAAATGTCCCTGAACATCCTCCGGAAGCTTGGGGAGCAACCTCCTTTGCCGAATCCATCAGAGCGTGGATATAACAGACATGTTGCAATTGTCGATTTCAGAGCCAAACTAGCCGAAGAAAACACTTTCTTCGCTGACTGCTAGATACTCCTGGATTCCCTATCTGCAGGTGTAGACAGCAAAGAGCCTGCAGACTGTTTAGTAGAGCATGATGCCTGGACTACGAACATCTTAGGAGATGGGTGTGTGGAAAGGAAAGCAAGATCTTTAGGAGCCACCTTGTATCTCCTTGCAACCAATATGGACACCACAGAGGCAGTCATTGGCTTCTGCCACACCTCTAAAATGGCCTCCGTCAAAGCCTCATTAAAGGGAAGACGAGGTTCCAAAGCAGAAGAATGAGAATGAAGCACTTCTATTAAAATATTGGATTAAAGCTCTGCAGTAGGTAACAACAAATTAAATAGATCCTGCTGCCTTTCTTATTATAGAGTGGTAAGAGGAAACCTCCTGCTATGGTAGACCTTTCGGTGAAGAGAGCTCCCATTCAGGAGAAGTGTCCAATCCACTTGCCTCCTGCAGTCCCTGAAATTCCTGCATAGAGTCAACAATCTCACCCTCTTCAGCCTCTTCCTGCTGCTTCTGATATTCTTCCTCCTCCAGCAGCCTACGTGCCTCCCTTTTGGACCTCACCTAGGGGTAGGCGAAGGCGCCAGGAGAGGCTGAGTCGGCACCGGACCAGCGCCAAACAGCGCTGGAGAAGACCCATTAAACGGCACTCTTTCATCCAAGGATTGCACTGGCTTCGAGAACTTCGGTGTTGGGAGAGGCCAACTCCCCGGGGCCCTTGGCATGAAAGGCATAAAAGGTGCCTGTGTGAAGTGAGGTGGCAATCCTCCAAGGTTAATGAAAGCGTCCCATGGGGCCAACCGGTGCACCAGCAGGGTTAGCTGCTCTGGCAAACATGCCAAACATCGCATTTTAGGAAATGCGAAGGATCCGTACCTGGAGCGGGAAAGGGTGGATAGGCATCCGGTACCGCTGGTTCATAGACCGCTTGGAGGAGGCAGTCTGAATAGGTCCAGTTGCGGCGCTGGAAACTCTGAAGCTGGGGGTGGAGTGGCCAGAGGCAAAGGCGTCGCTTCTCTGGGTGCCGGTGAGACTCTCGGAGCCGGATAATGTGCCAGAGTCACCTGAGGCAAAGGGGAAGGAGAAACTTCATCCTTGCAGATATGTTAGAGTATCACAGACCCCAACTTCGGTGTTTCATCCTTCGACCACCGACGTCTGGATCCATGGTGCCGCTTTTTTTTGTGCTTCCTCAACGACTTCGAGGTATGCGGAGTCAGCGACTTGGACCTCGACCTTCTCCAGCTCCTTTTCTGCTCTTTCGCACTGGCCATAAACAGCTTGGCCTCTCTCTCTATTTATTTATTTATTTGGCTGCTTTTTTTATCGTGTTGACTAGACCGCGGGGTAACAGAGTGCTTTATCTAGGAGTATACACGGAAGGTTAGTACAACCTTTTACAGTATTCACTTCATTGTATAGTATAATGCAGTGCACCATCTCACTGTGACAAAGGAGTGCGTTTTATTGACCTTTTAGCAACATCTTCATTTTTCGTTGCCAGAGTGGCGTCTCCTCTGGTCCAGGCGCAACCCTTCATTTCTGCTCTGTAGCCGAGCTTGGCATGCTTGATTGGCTCCAGGCAGGGTGTTTTTGCAAGTCCTGCTACACGTTTGCCCCTTTCCATCACTCTGCCCCCATCCACCCTCTGCCCCTAGGCAGAGATCACCACTGCCCAGGATGGAAAACATCTCCCCAGCCCTCCACATGTTTTGTGGGGGGGGGGGGGGGGGGGGCAGACCGGACGACCTGGCTGTAGTAGCGTCTGAGCAGCATTTGCGATGTCCCAGTGCTTCTCAATGCATGCGTTGACTCTTGAGGTCTGTCTCTGGCCTGTAACTAAGCAGTTTCAGGTGAGCAATCACCATACACAGTAGCAGTACAAACTGCTAACATGCTACCATTAGCGTTGCCAGCAGCAGAAGTGAGAACTGCTGCTCTGAGAAGAGCTGACACTCTGTGGCCGCAATAATAAACAGGTCTGTAAAAAAGTAATCTAAGAGTAGCACTGTGCATTCATTTTGATGTATATTCTTCCTTTGTTTGTCTAAATAATTATCTTGAATGGAATTCTTAGTACAAACAATGTATATTCTTTGTCTCAATCTATAGCACTTGCTTAAACTTTGGCCATTTATGCATCGGAAAAGAAATTCAACTAAAGCTATTTTCAAAATATTCTCATATTACGCTGCAGCCGTTGCGTTAGGAGAAAGGCTGTTTAAAACAAGTTAAGGAAAAAGAAACATGCATGAAGAAAGCACTTGAAGGAAATCATCTTTAGAGGGAATGGACACACACGGAGGAGGCAGAGGAGTTAGAAAGGTAATGAGAAACAAAAAGAGGAGGATGGTGGGATATGAGAGGAGAGCAGAATATTCATAGAACACTAAAGATTCAAAAGGGACCAATTTTAAGAAAGGAAACTAAGATACACAGGGAGCAGTGAGAGGGATGTGATGGGAGGAGAGACATACTTAGTAGAAAACCAGAAAGATGGGAAAGGAGGCAAGACTGGTAAAAGGAGCAGAGATGTACGGATAACAGGATGGAGAGAAGAAAGGATAAAGGAAACAAAAGCTGGAAAAGCAGCAAGAGGGAGAAGATGAAGTGAGAGGAAAGACTGAGTTGGAAAGAGGGGGGCGAATGAGACTGGCAGACCGAGAGTAGAGGGTGGGATGGAAAATGGGGAGGAACAAGACAACAAAAGAAGAGAGAGGAATCAATGGGACGTTGCAAGATGGAGACAGAGAGTAAGAGGAGATGATGTCAAGAGAGTTCAGATTTGTAACAAAAAAGAGAAGACCGGATTGTGCTAATGCGGAATCTAATGTTTCCTGCACTGAGTGCTGAATCTGGTGGAGAACCTACAGTTTATTTTACTTAACTTTCCTTAGGAACAGTACTGCCCAGGAAATGCCACCTTGTGGATCACCATCCTTTTGTCACTTTCTAGAAATCCAAGGATTTCCCATTAAAGACAACTCAAAATAAGGCTCTCGGACAGGCAGGGCCAAAGACAAAAAAGGCCCCTTCCCACCCAGGAGCTTCTCTGGAAGCATGACGCTTAAAACACAAAACAACAAGCCATTAAAATTGTAAGGGGAATGGTTCACACCTGCAAATGTTGAGGTATGTTACTGCAGGCAATCACGGACTGCTGCTGTATGTATTTATTTTGGACAGGGTGCCAATTGTTATCAATCGTGGTCCAAAATCATTCATCAACACAAGGCACAGATATACACAGTGGAGAGAACATTTAGTAACATAGGTGCTAGGTGGTCTATCCCCAGTAAGGATAGGCATAATTAGGACCGCAAAAGATCAGGAGCTTTGCATATGCTTAAAGGCGAATTCAACCTGGTCACATTTTATACAAAATGGTCCCCGTCTGCTATTTACTTCATTATATTTAATAGGTGCTCTGTTTAACTCGCTATGAAGTGTCTCTCAAACGTCACACATAAGGCAGTGAAATGTCACTCATAATTACACTGTAAACGTGTAAATGTCACAAATACACACATTTGAGAAAGGACCTTAAAGTAATATTTGCAGTTTAGACCCCAGTGCAACTGAACATTAATGTAACAGTAAATGTGTACTGAAACTGCACATAAGTTTTGAGCTTGGGTTTAAAAATGAGGTGTGATTGCAGATTTTGACTGAATAAGTGGCTAACACATCTAATGCTGTGTCCGCAAGTGTAAATATTGTATTAGCTTCCCTAATCCAAAATCTTTTGTTTTACTGCTTGCCGACAGAAGGTCGGGAATGAAAGAGAGACCAGGTCCAGCACTGACACGTTTCAAGATCAAGTTAATCACAGAGACGTGCAATGCTTAGCTTTACCCCAAGGCAACTTGGGCACACATATTAAACAAGCTGTTGAAATGACTTAGGGCAGGCTAGTCTCGTGCCACAGGTGCCCAGTTAACCCCCTCCTACTATCTGTATATTGAATAGAATTTACATTCATCCTTAAAATGGTTTCGGATTACTATTTCTGCATAGTTTGAGAGTTGCGACTTTGGGCTGATGCTGATCTGTGTTGGCCTAAATGTGGGCTTATACTTAAGCAGCTTTGGGCTTGGGATGGGTCTCAAAATCTGGCAATACTGGTTCTGGTACAGTTTGGAGGGAAGATACACTATTTGTGTCGGTTCGTGCAGGGGCTTTTCCTGTAGGAGGAGTACGGCCTCAACGGTAGACAAGTTGCCAAATTGATTCGTCTCGCCTCAGAAACAACAATAACCTGTTATGAAATGTATAACCAGGCAGCTAGCAAAATCCAAGCCATTGGAAAAGTGCTGCAGTCATCAGCATTAAATAATTGCTTTGCACAGGGTTGTTACAGCTTGTTGTGCTCGACACCACTTTATGGCAGTCCAACTCATGACATCGAGAAGAAGGACAGGAGGTATGATAGAAACCAGTTGGATTTCATCACAAGAGTTACACACACAGTGTGCTGTGGACGTGGCACCATGTACTGCAGTGAGCTCCTAATGATACGAGGTTTAACTCATAACAGTCTAACAAACAGAACATTTCTTATAAGAATCTACTTGACACCACTAACTACTTCAAGATACTACAGTCTTGTGAACATAAATATAAATAACTGTATGATGTAGCAAATTTGGTGGGATGCGACTGCATCAGTTGCTCCCTGTGTCCTGGCAGCCCATGACAAGGAGGACTTTTGATTTATCTGCTGTATTACCAGTAAGGCCTCGATGTATCCTAATAATTATTTTTCTCCGCAGTTTCCTGCTAATGCTTGAACCGCAGCCCTAGTATGGGTTTGTTTGCTATTAGAAGATTCTTTGGTGAACGTGGGACGGCCAATGATGAAGCCTGACACCTGGATGGTGTGTGAGGCCATCCTGTACATTTTCTCGCACAATTGTGTGGGTCCATAAATATCAGATGAACAGAGTAGCTAGGGCTTTTCCTCGGTGAAGGAACACCTATATCATAAGTTGTGTAAAGGCCCCCGTAAGAGGTTGGGTTAGTAAACATAGGGACCCGTTTATTTCTGTGGTGGAAGTATCCTAATAAACTACAGCAAGAAACCGATTATTCCCGGGTGATCTATGCACAACAATTTTCATGGCGATTACCATCAGCAGAAACGTGAATCACGGAGTAAAAGGAGATTAACTCGCATATAAGATATCATTAAATTTGACAGTATTGAGACAGAAAAGGAAAGCAGATAACAAGTGGTTACTGTGAGATTTTCGTGCTGTATATTCTCTCAATAATTTTCTTTCGGCCCTCTGTGAGTTGCTGTGTTGTGTACTCTTTCCCAGTTCTCTTTGCCAAAGCGCCGGGACACTCCTTGGAGTAGCCGTGCGCTATATAAGAGACCTTATAACATATATAAAAATGTTTTATTTATGAGTGAAGTAGTGTTGCTATCGACGCAAGCTGTTCTCCAACCGGCACTGTCACCTGCATGAATTCTATCCGCGTGCGTGGAACTCTGACAAAGTGCGCATCAGCTTCCCCTAGAGAAGTCAGTATCAATCGACCATGCCACATCCCTGCCTTCTCAAGCACGAAGGTAAAAGGTGAACTATTTTCAGTATTGGAAGCAGTCTTAGACAGTAAAATAGTGTGCTTCCCTTAACCTACACTGCCACCTGCTGTGCAAAAGAAGATTAAACTTGTTACATTAAATAAAAGTGGAAACGGCAAGAGCGCAGCAGAACTAAAGAAAATAGTTTATAGCCAAGGCATTGCTCAACCCCCACAGTTTTACCCAATACCGGCTCACCATCCATTCAATGGGAGGAATAGATATACAAATTTGAGAAAGAACTATTTAATAGCTTTGGATGGCCAAGATTTCAGTCTCACCAGGAAAAGCGCATTAATGCTGAAAACGTTTTGTATAGAAGGCCAGCGCATCTTCAAATATTTACCAATATCGCTGGATCAACAAGGACAATGAACTGAAGATTTAAATAAGGCAGCTAAACAAAGATTAGGGTTCAAATTTGCTAAATCCATCAACATAGCAGCGACTGTTATATACACAAGCGCAAATACAGAACGAGTCAGCTGAAGAATTTGTAACGTGTCTGAGCGAACTGGCCATTAAATGCTAATTTGGTGAATTGACAGATGAAATAATGAAAGATCTACTTATAATTCAATGATAAGGCAAAAAGATGTAGGAGAGACTTCGCGCTTCCAAAAATCCGTGTCCAGTGTGTGTATGTAGGAGATGGAAGAGAATGCAGTAAGAATAAGTCTAGAAGTGGCAACCGCTACCACTGATCCTCAAACTGATCAACCAAATGAAGACGTGACAGTAGTCAACAGAGGGATTTTCACCGGCACGAGATCTTCCAGTAAGAAATTGGGAGGAATTATAAGACATATGAGCAGGGTAAAATGTGCAGTAGATGTGGGAGTGGGAGAGGTGTGGCGCCGCGGCCAGGGCGACTGACGCTGGAATCTGGTGGATCACGGTTCGATCCCCGGCTCCGGCGGCAGGTTAGCCCAGCACCATGTGACTCTGGGCAATAGCTCGCTTAATCTTCCCGACGGCCCCCAGCGCCTAGAGACCATTACGGGTGATTGTGCGCTTTACAAATGTGGATTATTATTAGATGTGGTAGTACTTTCCACAATTCAGGCTCAAAGAATTGTTGTGAAACTAAGAGAGTGTAGGAAATGCAGCAGGAGTGCGTATTTGCCAAGATGTGTAGATCCAAAGAGAAAAATAATGTTGCTTCAGTTGACAAAGACATTTATTGAAAAAGTGTTGTGTATAGGGGTTAAGAAAAATGCTTTGAAAAGAAAATGTAGGCCAAAAGCTGAATTTTTGGTGAATGGTAAATGTGTAGAACTCGTGGTATATCAGGTTCGATGTTAACCATAATACCAAAGAAATTAGGGGTAGAAATGTGGGAAAAGTGATCTCTTGAACCTAAAGAGATGAATCCCACTGGTTATCAAGGAGGTAATATTGACATTTTGGGGTACATGTGGGCTGACATTGTTCTTTGAGACAGAGAAATCAGAGGTAAGGTAAACAGTAAACATCAGGCCCCACTATTTTAGGCTGAATTCAACAGTATGCCCTGCAGATGGTCATTAACCCTCCAGGGAAAGAGTAGGTTCATGGTGGTTGAAGACATAAATATAGAGGGAATTATAAGTAATGTAAGGAAACCTTTTGAAGGAAAATTGGGAGCTTTAAGACGGTATGAGAATAAGATTGTGCTGAAACGTAATGCTCAGACCATCTGATATTAACAAAGGAGGATATCTATAGCCATCAGGCAGTAAGTAAGATGCTGGAAGACATTGTACATGAGGGCATAATAGAACCAGTTGAGTCTCCAAAGAAAGATCCCCGTGTAGTTATAACAAAGTAGTCGTATGGGAAAGTATGGTTCTGTTTCAACCTTCGTACACTGAACCAAAATATTATAGTAGGTTGCTTTGCCCTACCTAACATAGTGAAGTTGGTCAAGCAGTTGAAAGGGGGGAGAAAGGTCTCCAAATGTGACCTCTGAAGTGTGTATCATCAGGTCAAACTACATCCAGAATCTAAGACTCTTACAACGTTTGTAACTACTGAGGGGGTATTCTAACTTAATTATCTACCTTTTTGTTTAGCCTCAGCTGCAAGTATATTCCAACAAATTACAGTCAACATTTTCAAAGGACAGAAACAAGTTGTATTTTTTTTTTACAAGATGTAGTATTGATTTTTGGTTCAACCACGAATGAGCATAACATGGTGTTAAAACAAGTATTAGAAATGTTAGCCAAAGCAGGGATGATCTTATGAAAAGAAAAATGCCCATTTCTCGCGAGGATGTTGAATATCTTGGATATACAATAACTGGAGAAAACTGATCTCGTCTTGGCAGTCACGAATGCACCAGAACCAAAGGATAAGGATGAACTGAGGTTGTTCATGGGTCTTATTGAGTATTATGCCAAATTTATAAGGAATTTTTCAGAGAAGACAGAGGCGTTAAGAAGCTAGTTGAGGAAGAGAAAAAAATGATTGGCAGTGTGAACAAGTTAATGCTTTGAAAACTGTGAGAAAAAACATAATTGCCAAGATAGTGACTCCTTTTAACTTCAAATGTAAAACCATTGTGACCGTAGATGCCACCGCAGTTGGAGTTGAGGTGGTACTGTCACAAAACCAAGCAGATAGTGAGAAAACTATAGCATTTGCATCCCACTCCTTGACAGATGCTGAGCATAATTACTCTGTCATAAAGAGGGAAGCTTTGGCCGCTGTGTGGGATATGAAATAGTTTAAGACCTATGTAAATTTCATATTGATCACAAGCCTTTGTTATGTGATCTACCACCTCATGCAACGTCTAATTTATCTGAAAGGTTAGCTTCTCATTTGCAAGGTTATAGATATAGGTTGGAGCACATCCCGGGGTGGACAACTAACAAGAAGACAATTTTTCTAGGTTACCACTGCATTGTTTATTGAGTGGCAGTGAGGAAGATGGTAAAAATGTGGTGGCTAATACGGAAGATGCCTTGCGAGAGCGCAATGGAGCCATTTCCAAAGAAAAGATGTTGAGAGAACAAGAGAATGATGATGCTTTGAAAGAAGTAAAGAGTCTAGTGAATAAGGGGTGTGTGAGAGAAAGCAATGTGAGTTAGACCATTTGTCAAATTATTGGGAGAGTTAACCATTAAAGGAGAAGGTGTATTGATACACGTTGAGGTTTGTGTTGTCGTTTGCCTTGAGAAAAAGAATTTGTATGACTGCCCACGAAGGCCACTTATGGCAGTCTGTGATGGTCAGCAATATAAAGGGACAGTTGGTTAGCCTAAAATGTATGGGGATATAATCCAACCTGTAAGGGAGTATGTAGCTTGTCTTGAAAGATAAAAAAGGCTGAAAGTTAGAGGTGGTGTTTAGCTACATAACCATTATCCTCATACAGCATGGAAAAGGGTGTGCTTAGACTTCGCTGGTCCCATTTATGCTCTGAGATTTATATTTTGAGATTTGTGGTGGTGCCAGTATATATACATTCACATTGGTTGCAGGTGGAATTTCTGAATAACATTACCATTGCCAACACCATAAAAGTCTTGCACAGGAGGAAGTTCCTTCATACTGAATCTCTGGCAATGGGATGTGGTTAACCTAGGAGGAAATGAGGGCGTATCTGAGGAGTACAAGTGTCAAGCATTGTAGGATGTCCGTTTACAACCCTCAGTCCAAAAGTATGGTTGAAAGGGTTAATCGCATGGTCAAGGGAGTGACAGAAATGGCTGTGTAAGGTAGGTAAGATGTAGTGAAAGGTGTATTGGATGCGGTCTGGACACTTCGCTGTTGTGTGAATGTGACAACTGAAAAACTTTCTTCATGATTAGTGGTCGCATTGCGCAAACCAAACTTATTTCCACTTGGTTGAAGGAAGTCACTGAATGGGATCAAAGCCAAGGTTCTAAGAATGTACGTGGGGGCAATCATAGAAGCTGGGTGAGTGTAGGAGATTGGGCAGGGCATAGATACCCTAAAATGTATTCAGAGGGGCCGCAAATTGTGGTCTGTGGTGAGCCAGAGAGCCGCATTGATGGTAGAAGGATGGGAGTAGGGGTTTGTGGGTGGTTAAATGTTGCAAGACACTTCAGTAGAATATTTTACTTAAGTTCACTTAGCTTGTAATTAAAAGCTTCACCATTTATTTAACATCTTGCTGAATGTTAGTGCTCACAGACGTGACCAGCAGCCGAGCTCAGCTGTTAACCCGAGGGCCTATTTTGAAAGTCAGGAGGGCCACATTTTGAGTATCAATGGGGTAGAGATTAATTAAGCCAGGGTATGTGAAAATATGGTAGTCACAATTTAGAGCTGGGCAATGGGCACAAATGGGAACAGACATAGGGTGGCTGTCATGAAAATTGGGTTAGTGGTAAATATGCATCTACCACTGGCAATAAGGCCAGTAACACAGTCTAGGGCTCAGGATAGGTCTCAAATTATTCCCATGTTCAACCATGGGTAGAGTGGCTGCGAGCAGACAGGCGTACTTTAGGAGGCAGGTATTTAAAGCATTTACACAATTCATTAAATAAGTAAGACATAACACTCAATAAAAATCCCACACATCAAAACAGCCAAAATCCAATAAAGGGAACCGGAGATATGATTTTTTTTACAGAATAAACACTTTCTAGCACTCAGTCACCTTATGCAGTATTTTTTCCAAAGTTGCTCCAAACTTTTGTAACTTCTTTCTGAAGTTCCTCTCGAGGGATCAAAGGGTCCAAAACACAATCCAAGGGTCTGGAAGCTCTAAGATGGTCCAGGAAAGTTTGGGTCCACAATTCCCACAATGCACCTGCCCAAAACCCTTAAGAGTCCACTAGATGCACTCCAGGCAGGAGACTATTGGAGTTGATGCAGGTGAGCTCTGTTAACCTGTAGCTTGCAGGAAGTCCACTCTCTATTCCTCTTGAATCAATGTGCATCCAAAGGGCTGTAGTTCCAGATAAGAAATGCGTTACTTACCTGTAACTGCAGTTATCCAGTATTGGTGTCTTTCATAGATTCACATGCCTGAATCATTCCCCGTCGTCGAGATGGGAGTCCCCGGTACATAGAAAAGTAATGTCCTATAGACTTACATAGAGAAAAGTAGGCCTAAGGGCCTTGCCTTAGTAGCTCGGTAGACGTAATATATGGTAGAGAGGGAGAGATGAGGCCTTCCTGGGGAGGCGGGTGGTTGCATGTGAATCTCTGAAAGACACCAATACTGGATAACTGCAGTTACAGGTAAGTAACGCATTTCTTATCCAGTATTATGGGTGTCTTTCATAGATTCACATGCCTGAATCAGAGTAGCAAGCAATACATATTGCACATTTGTGATGGAACATTATGAGCAGTCTGAGATAATACATATCATGCGACTAGTAACCATCAACAAATACAAAGAATAAAGTAAATAAATGTGCATACCAGTACAGGATGGTGGGAAGGAGGAAGGCTCATCTTACTGGAATAGATGGCGAAGTACAGCCTGGCCCACAGCTGCATCCTGCATCAGTTCCGTATCCAGGCAGTAGTGCCTGGTAAATGTGTGCGGCGACTTCCAGGTCGCTGCCCTGCAAATGTCCAGAATCGGCACTCCAGCGAATAGTGCCGCCGATGTGGACACAGCTCTTGTGGAATGCGCTCGGACTGTGGAGTGTAATGGACGTCTGGATTTGTCATGGCAAAAAGCAATTGCAGATGATATCCATCGTGAAATGCTTTGTTTGGAAAGTGGCATGCCTTTTCTAGGTCTGCTGAAAGCGATGAAAAGCTGATTTGTTTTTCTGAAATGTTTTGTTTTGTCTAGGTAAAATTTAAGACATCTTTTTAGGTCCAAAGAGTGAAGGGATCTTTCAGCTGCGGTACTGGGATTAGGGAAGAATGAGCGAAGTACGAGTGGTTCATTTAAATGGAAGTCGAAGGGACTTTAGGAATGAAGCGAGGATTAGTTCTTAAAATTACTCTGTCTTCTCTGAACTGCATGAAAGGATCTTGTATGGAAAGAGCTTGTAACTCACTGACTCGTCTTGCTGAGGTCAAAGCCAAAAGAAGTGCAGTTTTCCATAAAATGAATTTGATATCAGCCCTATGGATGGGCTCAAACGGGTGTTTCCTCAATTGGTTGAGTACCACATTAAGGTGCCATGATGGCGGAACTCTTCGTGGCCGTGGAAATGATCTATAGAGCCTTTTAAGGAATTGCTTTATTAATCTGTTGGACCATAGAGAGGGTCCTTTTGAAGTTTTTGTAAAGCGGGAGATTGCCGCCAGATGAACTCTAATAGAGGCATGGGCAAGTCCAGATTGTGCCAGATGTAATAAATATGGTAGTAATTGCTCCGGAGTGATCCTTAAGGGATGGAGATCGTTGTCCTTGCACCAGACACAAAAGCATTTCCATTTCAAGGAATAAGTTTTGTTTGTGCTAACTGCTCTTGCCTTAGCGAGGACTTCCTTGCACTCCTGCGGGATGTTTAGCTGGTAGAACTCTCGGTACTCAGGAGCCATGCCGATAATCTGAGAGATTTCAGATTCGGGTTGAGTACTTGGCCGTTGGACATCGAGAGTAGAGAGGGATGTTGATCCAGATGGATTGATGGTCGGACTGAGAGGCGACGGCGGTCCGTGAACCAATGCTGTCTCGGCCAGTAAGGGGCAATGAGAATCAATGTGCAGTGCTCCGTTTTCATTTTCCGAATGACTCTTGGTATCAGGGGAGATGGCGGAAATGCGTACGCAAACACGTTGCGCCATGCGATGGAAAATGCATTTCCGAGGGACCGCGGTTGGGGATGCCAACTTGCGAAGTTGTGGCATTTGGCGTTCTCCCTGGTGACAAAGAGGTCTATTTGCGGTCTCCCCCATTCCGAGAAGATGTTGTTTAGCACTTTTTGGTTGAGTTCCTATTCGTGGGACAGAGACCTCTGTCTGCTTAGAGCGTCCGCTATGACGTTGTCCTTGCCTGGGACATACTCTGCTGTTAGTTTGGTGTTGTTGTGTACTAGCCAGTTCCAAATTGTTTGCGATTCGCGAGATAGTGACAGCGAACGTGTCCCTCCCTGCTTGTTCAAGTAGTGCATTGTTGTCGTGTTGTCCGTTCTTACAAGCACTGCTGAGTTTTTGATGCGAGGGAGGAATGCTTTGAGAGATTGGAGAACTGCCCTCAGTTCTAGGAGGTTGATATGTAATTGCTGTTCTTGTTCTGTCCACTTGCCACTGATTTGCAATTCTTGAAGGACTGCACCCCATCCTTCTAGAGAAGTATCTGTAGTTATGACATGTAGAGTTGCAGGCATCAAGAACGTTAGACCTTTCGATAGGTTCTTGTCTGTTCTCCACCAAAGTAAGGCCTTGGTTATTTGTCGAGTAATGATGATGTGATCCTCGAAAGAACCTGGACATTGAGTCCACTGCTTGGTCAAGGCCTCCTGGAGGGGGCGCATTCGGAGCCGACAGTGAGGAATGAGTAGTATGCAAGAAGACATCATCCCTAGTAGGGACTTGAAAGTACGGACTTTGATGGTGTTCCTTGAAGACACTGCGGTGGCCAGAGTGATCAGTTTGTGTTTCCCTTCCCGAGATGGGAATGCTTTGGAAGAGGACGTGTTTAGAGTAGCCCCCAGGAATGTTATAACTTTGGAGGGCTGTAAGGTCGATTTCTCGTAATTGAGTGTCAGACCTAGGCGTTTGAAAATAGTGAGACAGGCGTTGGAAGACATTCGTGCGTCTGTCATGGATGGTGCCTTCACCAGCCAGTCGTCCAGGTAGGGGGAAGACCTGGTGTCCTTACTGACGTAGGAAAGCTGCCACAGGAGCGAGGCACTTTGTGAAAATGCGAGGCGCTGATTTGAGGCCGAATGGGAGGACACAGAATTGGTAGTGTTGACCTGCTACTGCGAATCTTAGGAATTTTTTGTGGCGCCTGTGTATTGGGATTATGGTAATATGCGTCTTGCAGGTCTAAAGACGACAAAGTCTCCTTCCTCTAGAGATCCCAAGATTTCCTGGATGGTCACCATTCGAAACGATTGGCTTTTCAAGAATGTATTGAGTGCCCTGGGATCTAGTATGGGCCTCCATTTCTTCTTCTTCTGTTGTATGAGAAAGAAGCGGGAATAAAATCCCTTCCCTTTTTGAGCTGATGGAACTCGCTCTATTGCTCCTTTTTTCAACATTGAAGAGATTTCTTGAAGGAGTAACCTTAGGTGCCTGTGTTGGATCTTGCGAGGAGGAGTTAACGGTGGGATTGAATTGAATTCCAATGAGTGTCCGTGTTGGATCAATTGGAGTACCCACCGATCCGTTGTTATTAATCTCCAATTGTGGAGGAAGTGTGTCATTTTTCCTCCAATTTTGAAAGAACGAGACGGTGGAGGGACTGGCTGTTGGAAATGGTCATTGGCGTCCGCCTGCTGGTTTCCTCTAGGTTTTCCCCCTGTAATTCGATCTCCCGTAGGAGGTCTGACGACCTTGTTGCTGTTGCCGCTGCTGGTATTGGGAACGATTTTGATTATAGGAATAAGAGGTTTTTCCTTGATATGATCCCCTGTAAGAGGGTTGACCTCTGCCCCTGTGCCCTCGAAAGGACTGGTTTTTGAATTGTAGTGTGCCGAGAGCTCTTGCAGTGTCTGTGTCTTTTTTGATTGACTGCAAGGCCTCATCTATTTTGTCGCCAAATAGGTGTTGTCCGTCATAGGGCATGTCCAAGACTTTGTTTTGGACCTCCTGGCGGAAGGATGTTGCTTTGAGCCATCCTTGTCTGCGCAAAACTGCTGCACCTGCCAGCTGCCTAAAGCCTGTCATTGCGACATCTACTGCAGAATCGATGATTTCCGATGCCGACATTTGTCCCTCCTTAAGGAGCGATTGAACCTCATCCTTTAAATCTTCAGCTATATCTGCTAGGTACGGGACAATGTCTTCCCACAATTGTCTGTTGTATCTGCCTAGTAGGGCAATGGCGTTGGCCACCTTGATAGTCATAGCTGACGTTGTAGAAAAACGTTTGCCGATGCCGTCCAATTTCCTGCCCTCCTTGTCTGGTGGTGCTGACAGTGAGGAGGACGGATTTCTAGAATTCTTTTATGCGGCTTGGGTGACTACCGAATCTGGCTTGGGATGGGCATTAAGGCAGGTAGGTGCTGTTGTTGGTGCCTTATACTTCTTATCCAGTCTAGGTACCACTATTGAAACCGATGCAGGTGTTTGCATTAGTTGCTGACCTTGTTCCCAAATGTGATCTATTATGGGAATTGATCTAGCCGTCTTCTTGATTGGATCCTTAAAATCGTAAAGGAAACAGTCCGTTTCATGCGATTCCATAGTCATGTGGAACCTAGTGGCTGCTCTCTCTATCAGATTATGGAATACGCCAATATCCACTGGCGGAGAGTCGGAAGTATTGGGTTCAGGCGTGGCTGGAGAATGAGCGATATAATCCTCATCGTCTCTGTGAGTGGACAGGTCGTCTCGAACCTCCCCTTCTTCTGGTTCATCGCCCTCTTCCTCAGAAGTTTGAATGTGATGAATCGTTTCCCTCTCTTGAGGAATATCCAAAGGTGGTGGTCTTGTCTTTGGAGATGGTTGTGGTCTGGATGATGCTGGAGATTTCTCTTTAGAAGGGGCCGCTGGCGATTCAGGGAATCGTTTTTTATAGTCCTCTATCAAGAATTGTAGATCGTGACTATAGCAGCTGGAAGGCAGATCATAGGTGTGACATGAGTCTGGACTTGTGAATGAACAGTCTCTTCCGTAAAAATGACCTCATCTCCATCTTCATCTGTGCTCTGGCATTTAACAATGAGATCCGATGGACTAGTAGCCTGATCGAACTGGTCATCTTCTGATTCATCATCTTGTAGCTGACAAGATGGGGGTAATTTTTGTACCCTACTTGGAGATGTTAAATCTGGCGTAATAGGGTTTTTAGCAATCTTTTTTGGCGGTATCAGATCTGATTTTTCCCATGGCGTCGACGATGTTGTCGTCGACGACGTCGTCGTCGTCGACGGGGCTGACGTCGATCGTTTTTCAATCGTCGACGATGAGGTCGTCGACGGTGCCCTCGTCGACGATGAGGTCGTCGACGGTGCCCTCGTCGACGGCGCAGTCGTCGGCGGTGTTGTCGTCGACGGTGTTTTCGGCGTCGACGGTCCTGTCTACGGTATTTTCGGTGGCGGCGGCATACTCGTCGACGGTGTCTTCGTCGTCGATGGCGTACTCGTCGACTCTGACTTTGACGCCGACGATGCTTGTTCCGTCGTCGATGTCTTCGTCGACGGTGCGCCAGATGTTGATGGCGTCTTCGTCGACGGTGAAGGTGTCAACGGTTTTGGTCTCGACGTCGACGGTGTCGTCGTCGTCGACGATGACGTCGACGGAACCTTGATCAACGTCGATTGCTTTTTAATAAGTACAATCGATGACAGTGGCTTACCCGCCGTCGACGATTGAGTGGTCGTCGTCGATGAAGAGGCTGACGATGCCACTGTCGTCGAAACCGTCGTCGTCGATGTGGAGACGTCGGTGGTTTTTCTTGAGGAAAACGTCGACAAACTCGTCGTCGATGACTGCGATGGCTTTCTGAAGGTGGGAACATCCTTCACAGACGTGACAGATTTTACCTCAGAAGACTTTGTGGCAGTCTTTTTATGAGGAACGTACGTAGGGCTAGGAGAAGCAGCCCTTGGCCTCTTCAAGGACAGTTTTGATGAAACTGAAGCCATTTCACTGCCCTGTGAGGACAGGACATCATCATCTCTGGTTTTAAGTCTGTTCAACCAGAGGAGCAGTCTCCCTTCTCTGTCTTTAAGAGTCTTGGTAGAGAAAGTTCTACAAATTCTACATTCTTTAGGAGAATGGTCAGGGTAAAGACAGTAGAGGCAAGTTTCATGCTTGTCATCGACGTGCAGTCTCTTCTTACCACAAGATGAACAGGCTCTGAACAGACCTTTCTTCTGCTGATCAGCCATTGTTGGTTGTGGAAGAAAAATATCCAAGTTTTATGATGAAAAGAGATAAATCCAAGAAACCTGAGGAGAACTCAGGTGGAGACTCCCTAGCACAACGTGCGGTAGAAAATCTGAGGGACTGAGGCTCCTGGCAGGAAGGTTCTAGAGGGAGGTGGTAGCTGATTGGCTAACTTCAGGAGTTTGGTCCTTTTTACAAAAGGACATAGATAGGCTACTAAGGCAAGGCCCTTAGGCCCACTTTTCTCTATGTCTGTCTATAGGACATTACTTTTCTATCTACCGGGGACTCCCATCTCGACGGGGAATGATTCAGGCATGTGAATCTATGAAAGACACCCATAATACTGGATAATGCAATAGCCACAGTCAATCAGAATGCAGGGCCTGATGGTGCAAATCACGTTTCCCTCCTAGCATCCCCTCTTTATTCCTCTTGAAAAGAGGTACATCCAGAGGACTGTAGTTTCAGATAATGCAGCAGCCGCAGTCAGTCAGAAAACAGGGCCTGATGATGCATATCAAGTTTCCAGCAAGGCAATCCTGCTTCTCCTCTTAGTTCAAGCAGTAGAGCTGAGAGGTTCTGCGCTACTCACATATTTATTCAGTGTTCTCTAAGGTCAAGCAGGAGAGCACTCCTGTCCAATGAGGTGCAGGTGAACACCCTAGAGCATCACCACTTCCTCCAAAGTGTGCCATGATCTTCTTCCTGAAAGCACTATTCCTCCAAAATTCAGTATGGCTGAATTCTCAGCAGAGGAAAGAGAATGAGTTAAACCAGCCTCCAGTATGGCTCATTTCCATAGCTCCCCTCTGCCTATTATCTGCAAATTCCTGCCTTAAGCCTGCATCTGGCTGGGACAGAGGGTTGGTGGGTAGGTGGGCCTGGCTTTCCCTACCTATCCCATTTACTCTTTGAAGCTCCATGCTTTACAAACCCTCTCGCCAGCTCTGCCATTCCTGTGTAGCAGAGCTCTCCCTACCAGATAGCCTCTCTCTGGGTGGGACACTTATTACTTAATCAAAGCAGCCTGGCAAATCCACTTAACTCTAACCAATCAGGGGTGACTACAGGAAGGCTGAATTTTGGCTTATAGACAAGAAACGTCTTTTCTGTATACTTTAGGATAAATTCAACAATAACTATTGCCACGCTATCCTATGGGACTAGGCATCTACAATGGGGAAACTACAATGTGCAATTTCTCCATCAGGGCATATAAAATATATTTTATAAGGACCCTGCTTATAGTTACATGACCTAGATGTCCCATGGGCACATCTAGGGGAGACTTTAGGGGTCCTACATATACATAAACAGTGTAGATCCTCACTCCACAGTGCTCCTAGCACCAAAGTCGATTTAGGGAGGCACATTACTACAAAGGGGAAAGTGAAATGTGCAATTTGTCTATCCCCATTGCATATAAAACCTCTTTTATAAGGGTCCTCCTTATAATTGCATGGCCCAGTGGATACCTAATATGCCAGAAAATTTTGGAGTGTCTCACTTTTTAAGTGCCCCTACCACCAAAGTCGAGGTTGTGCACACTTTACATTTAAAAGCAGTGCTGCAACACAGGGCTGCTTTTAAAATGACCTAAGGCTCTTAGCAGTGCACACATGCAAGTGTAACAAAGATTGCTCGCCTCTAAATTGCCTTGCCCTATTATACACTAGAGTCTTAAAGGTAGTTTTAATCCCCCTGCCCTATTATATACTAGGGACTTACAGGGTAGGTCATGCCAATCTTAGGTGTACCTTAACACATAATGTGCCCTAATGCATATGTGTGTGTTTGCACTGTGTGATCAACATAGCACTGGTGCTTGGCCTGCCCAGCAGAGCCCAGGGCACTCTCAGAGTTAGAAAAACAGCATCTGGGGGTCTCAAATTGGGAGAAAAAAAGTGGGGTGACATTGCAACCAGACCCCGATTTCCAACACACTCTTTTTCAGAAAAGAGGTGTAGGAAATCCTGTATGCTATAAAGATGATGACTCCGATAGTTGCAGTGGCCCCATGCTAATGCCCGATGAAGAATGCCTGAAATGTGCTGCATCTTTTTAAGGGACACATGTAGGGCCTGGTGATCATATAACAGGCTGTAGATAGGAAACGAGCATTGAAGCTGGGTTGAAAGGTGTGAGGAGGAATGTTCAACCCATGTTCAAGAGAGCGCCTGCCAGACGTGATGACTATGTTTGGTAGATAGTTCTGCAATTCATGTAGTTCAATGCTTGTTCCGAGCCCTTTTGTAAGTTTGTGTTAAATTTTCATTTATCCGCTATTGTATCTTGTTTTATGCATTTCTATTCTTTGCCAGAGTTTTTTTTGCTCTCTCCCATTTAATTACTCCCTATGTTACCTTATTGACTTATTATTCACATTAATTCTGTGTTGTATTCGGTTTCTTTCATGGGAAAATGGGGGTGATATGTTGTGATGTGGCACTTTAAATGGAACAGGGTGACATCTGGTGGAATGTGTCCTAGTAGCCCATAACACAAGGACGGTTGATATTCTGCTGTCTGGCCAAGAAGGCCTCTTTTGTCTATGGTGTATCCTAATAAATTACAACAAGAAACTGATGTTTGCCTAGTGATCTATGCACAACAATAACCTAGAATACACGTTAGCTAACTTTTCTGTGAACTAAGATAGTAAAATTACTAAATGAATCTCTGTTTTAGATATTAAGTATACATTAACTGTTTGTTTTTCAGAATCTTTATGTTGTATTGAATGTACGGCCTTGAAGAAGAGATCCCTGAATTGCAAAACGCGTGTTCGTCACGTGTGGATTGCATATTTATTGGGACTAAATAAGAGATTTTGGATAATCTGCTCAAAGTTGCCCTCATTTCTGATTAAGACTGCTGATATGAGAACCTGTCACTGCACGTTGGAAGCGCATGTCGGCAACTGGTCAGCAACCTACTATCTCGGTGACTAATGTCTGGATGGTACTTAATCATCAAAAGCAATGCTAAAACAGACTTGATTCTGGTACTGATTTTTTTTCTTCTTTCTATAGTAAATTTCTTCAGTTAAGACAAAACTCACCTGACTTGACCCACCATCAAAGCTATCCGGAAGAAATTCCAGCTGGCGCACAACGCGCACTTTTGTAGGCATTTGAATTATCCTTAACAGCTGCTTTGTGTTCAAACACCATAAATGAAGTAAGTTAGACTTTCCTCCAGCTACAAGGACCCTGCCATCCCTGCAAAAAGGAAAGATAGATTGAATGCACTAATTTCCACATAATGAAAATGCCTTTTTACTATAAACTTTAATTTGTATTGGCATACAATACAGTTCAATACTCTTTAGGCAAGTTTGAAAATGTACAATTATTTTATTGGCGTTATAGGACTTAAGATTCACAACAATAGGAAGTAACTGATGAGCTACAGATCCATAACGCTTTGAACACATATGTTGTACAAGAGGGGCGCAGTTCCTTTCAAGTTGTTCCATCCCAATTTACAAACTGAAAATTAGGCAGAGGTTCCTAAAGCTGACATATCCATCATCTGGTGTTGTCCAGATACCCCTGCTAATGTGGGCTGAGCGTGAACAGGTTGTGTATGCATGGACCATCCCTGCTTCTGTGTGTCCAGTTTCTTAGAGATCAGATATTTCTAACATGCGCACTACGGAGGGGCTGGTGCTCTCAATGCCGCTATCTGGGATCTTGGTGTTGCCGGACTCTGGTAGGGACACCCCTGATCCCAGATGAACATCAACATGTCACAGGTCGCACATGGCACAGCTGAGACACACTTGGATTGCCCGACCCTGACTGACTGGCCAGTGACTGCCTTGGACTAGCAGTACAACTAAGGAAGACTACCTCAGTCTGCGAGACTTGTGGGGGCCATCTCACGCTCTTTTATATCAATGTAACAGCAGCTCTGGGGTTTGACCCCATGGCCCATACAAATGTTTGGTTGCGGAGACTATGTAGCACTAGAAGCCTGCTCCATATCGGTCTATCACTTGGCATATATGGGCTCTCTGTTACTAAGGACCGGTGCCCCAGCTGGGCACAATGTTTAGCTAAATGGGTCTGGATCCACTGGACTGCACGAGTCTGCCTGCGACCTTGCTGAAATGAGAGATGGAGTGGTTTTTTTACATGACGGGCATCAAAACATGTCTTCGAGTGTTTTAAAAAAATGTTTTAAAACAAACAACTTTGACACATGAAACGTTTTTTAGTTTCCGATAATTCAACAGTTTCCTTACTCAAGGTTCAGGGAGCAATATTTTTAGATCTAGTTATGCATTTCCATTGGCTACATCTTCTATTTCTTACACGTGAAGTAGTAAAAAGCCAAATTAAACAAGTAGAGCATTTTTCATTCAATGTCTGATAAAATACTACACATCCAACATCATTACGATTCATTTTTTCCAGCTCCGAATGTCTATGAAAGGAACTGTTGTCATGATGGACAAGTTGGTGAGGCGTTATGAGAGATGAGCTGTGGACAAACACTCCAGAAGCAGCTTCTACCAATGGAGGTAAGCAACACGCGCTGCTAGGGTGACAGACCAAGAGGCGCCGATACCTTCTGAAGTCAGATATGCTCTTTCAGCAGCTAAATAACTGATGGTTTACAAAGCACGTGAATGGGCTTTGGTCATGCATGTTGGAATCAGGAGAGATGGGGAAATGCTTGGATTTAGGTCCAGCCTGAAGACATTTTTTGTTATTTGGCAGACCTCGCGATCGTAATACAAAAGAAAAATTAAATGAGTATAACAAAAGGGACTTGTGGCAACCCCTTTAGCAAATGTTTTATTGTAGTGTCAGTCACATTCTTTTTCCGACCAAAGTTAGCATGCACAGCATGTTACGAGTCAGCTTTCTACAGCCATTAGCTTTGTCACAACAGTCATTGCACATTTGGAAATGCTACATGAGGAGGGTTGAAGTGTCAGGCACTATGTGTGACAGCATGCTGCCACTTTATCCAAGTGCTGGACTCAGAAAGGAGCAACCTTCAGCAAAGGAGTTCCTCAAAGCAACACTGCTGCCCAGTGGAACGCCCTATTGCAAGAAGCTATTAAAGGTTAATTGTGGTGTGTTTAGAATACAATTACATTATTCCAACAAACTGAATATTGTCAAAGCACCATATAAATGAAGGTCATACATCAAGATAGAACAATTGAGAAGGAATTACAATATTTAATTTTCTTGCTTTCACAGGGAAAGGAAAAAAAAGGAGGTCAAAGCTCAAATGATCACACGTGTTACAGAGTTCAAAGTGAATGTGTGTATACAAGAGAAGGCAATGGACCATGTAGCCTTAAGAAACTTTTACAAAGATAATCAATTGCAGTACAGTATAATGTAATTTAATCAGATCATTTTTAGATCCGTTTGCCATTTATGCTGACCGTGTTTTGACCCACAAATGATTTGAAAGTCATCTTTCAAACAAAAAAATTATTGAGTACAGAAGGAGATCTTTGAATAGAAAATTATAAATAAAAAACGTTTGGAAACAAAACCAATTAGGCATCTGCAGAGTGTGGCCAAATAAATTAAACAGAAGTATTACACAAAAAGTTGCTACACTGTCCCTGTGATCTAAACATAAAAAACTGAAAATAAGACTAAACTAAAAGAAGATAGGAAGTGACTAGAAATCGAAGCAACCCAACAAGGAGAGAAAGTAGAACAAACTGCACTGCGAATACTGTGATATTGTTGCTAATACGCTCTAGCTCACTTCTGGTGTCCCACAGGGATCCGCCTCAGTCCTCTGCTTTTCAATATGTATGTCCGCCCCTTGGCGGGCCTAGTGGAAAGCTGTGGCCTTACTCTATTCTCATACACGGATGATACCCAGATTATTTTCTCTCTGACATCAGAGCAAGATTCCACCCTGGAAATTCTTAACTCCTGCCTCGGCTTGGTCTCCACTTGGATGAATTCCTACTCTCTAAAATTAAATAGTGGCAAGATTGGGGTCATGGTTCTAGGTAGGGACCTCAGCTCTGGGGATCCCAACACCAGCCTGCCTTGCTGGGTTACCCTTCCCGTCCCTGCGGACAAGGTGAAGAACCTCCGTTTTTGGCAAGACTCCACTCTGTCCATGAAGCCTCAGGTTGCCATGGTGAACACCTCATGTGTTGCTACTTTGAAGTGGCTTAGAACAATCTTGTGGATACTTCCCTTCGCTGCTCAAAGAGTCGTTATCCAGGCTTTGATTCTGTCAAGGTTAGACTATGGTAATATCTTCTATCTAGGAGCAGACAAGTCTGTTATCAGGTGCCTCCAAGTGATGCAGAACTCGGCTGCCAGGCTCCAATTCCAAAATAATTACAAAAAGGGGCTCCAATTCCAGCTTCCTAAACACTCCTTTGCCTTCCTCATGACCTACACTGGCTCACATATCACTTTCAAGGCACTCCGTTATTTGCACAAATTATATTCCCACTCCAGACCCAAGTACTTACAAAACCTCACCTCTACCTTCCACCCCCATCTCCTGTACTCTATGTTGCAGCAATCAATTTCTGTTTACTGTTCCTAGAGTCAGGCACACCTGGGGTGGGCAGTCACTCCTTCACTCTTTTGGGACCAAAGCTATGGAACATACTCTCAGAATCTCTTCTTGCTGCACCTCTCTGCTCACCTTTTGGAAGGAGCTGAAAACTTGGCTCTTTTGAGCTCTCTTCCTAACCTGTCCCACTCGCCGCTTGCCACTGGAAACCCTCTGGGTAGCCATGCGCTCTACAAAAACCAAATAATAATAATAATAATGCACAAACAGTACATGCCAAAAACAAACTGAAGAAGCGTTTAATTAAATCATTTTACAAAGCTCATGGTGCTAAGTTGCTTAAAGTGGCCTGAACTAAGGATTACATGTCAGCTACCTGACCACAGAAAATGTGAATCAGGGAAGATTAACATTCCAGTACAAGACAACTTAATCAGGTGCATAATGCTCAAGGAGGAGCAGAAGGCGTCCAGAATTGAGTGAGACTACATCGTAAGCTTATTCAGAACAGCTATACACAGGAGTTAGACAATAACTACCTAAACCGGCTGCGTATTTAAAGCTAATCTCAATCTTGTGGCACTGCCCCCGCCAGCCTCTGCGTCCAATTGGGGTTTGGTAGCACCCCACACAAAAGCATTGGCCTTTAAAACTGAGCGCTGTGTGATGTCGAATATCTCCAAACTGAGGCTGTGTGACATCAAAAAAGGGTCAAACGTAAATGCAGCCAAATCTTTTTACATAAGATAACAGTAAATTTGAAAGGAGATATAAAAACAAAAATTTGAAAAGCAGTTAAAATGTTAAGACAGAAAAAAATAACTCGCACTGAGGTCCAAAGGAACACTTCAATAAACAATTATGCCTATATACAATTAAAAAACAAATGCAGTGTAAAGAACAAATACATAGATATGTACAAAAGCATCACATTCAGGTACATATTGAAAAACTAAAATCATCCATTCTCTAGTTCACCCCCAAAGATAAAAAATGAAGTAATTACAGAAAGGGTGATATTATTCATATCAATTAAAAGAACAATATGTACAAAATCCTCAAAGATCAATGGTGCCTAATTCCAGCTTAAAAAACAATAACAGATGATTCAAAATGTGTCGTAAATTCAAATATAACATAAAAAGGCAGATAACAGCCACTGTGTGCATAGGAGAATCTATCCTATTGAATTAAATTACTTCAAAGCAGAATAAATATTTCCAACCTATATTTACAGCTGTGTAAACTCGATACAATAACATATAAACATGCTGAGGTAATAATTATACTGTTTCATTCTTGTATGAAGTTCAACAGTGTTACATTTAATAATCTATGTACATTCAACTCTGTTAGCAAGGGTAGCAGGTCGTCACCATTCACAGGCTTTTCCACCACTGCAAACCACAGGGGAAACAGATGGTTTAGACAATATTATAAGGAGGCTTACCTTTTTGCATCCTTCGAGAAGAGAAGGGGGCCGTACTATTGGAATGGTGATCTACCTGCATCTAGCGGGATGTGCACTACACCTAGATGCTGGGCTTAGATTGGAAATGGTCTGGATGCCCTTTGAAGCATGGCGCCATTGCAAAGGTATGGCGATTTCAGCCTTGAAATTAGCAGGTACTAGTGTGTTGATAACCATCCATGACTTCTGATATGGCTGAACACCATCCTTGGTATGGAAAGAAAACCTGTCCTTCCCTGTGGAAGAGAGGATCATAGCCTGGTTTGGAAAGTTATCAATATTATTGCACCTCTGTTCTAGTTTGGGGCAGTGAAGTTAACATCTCCAGTGAAGTCAAGCCCTTAGATGCCCCTTCTGCCCCAAACTTGTGCCACATCCTGCTCAGCTGCTTTCATTATGGGCAACAGCCAAGCAGGCAGTAAGCGATTGACAGCTGGAGAAATAAAGAGCAGCTAAATCAATATAAGGAGGAAGAGACACGAATTGCGTAAGAGGCAAGGTGCAAGAGACACTCGGGCTCGAAAGGGAAAAACGGACACAGAAGTTAGCCACTTAGATCATGTCCTAAAGGAACTCATAATTATTCCCTGGCTCGAAGTGCATCAACACTTTATAGAAAGGATTAAAAAACAAATGAATAAGAGAAAGAGTTTCCTCTAAACCAGCCTTATAAGTACATCTATAGCTCCTTACATAGAAGCGTTAAAAGGATGTTTCTAATCAATTGTCGTTAAAATGTATATCTCCATCCTTGCTATAATTAATTGTATAGATTTCTTTTTATATATACCGTATACAAATCACAAATTCTGTTGAAGGGTTAGCCACCACTGGCAAAGAACGCTCGTACAATGCTGTATATGTGGTTACCCTCTTGCTGACGAGTAAAATGTGATCTATGTCTTTTTGTTTACCTTTTGGGATGATGTGAACAAAAGGGTGTTTATTGAAAACACACTTGTTAAATCTATTCCACATCAGAACTCCTGGTTTAATGAATCACTGCAAGAGAGGAAACAGACAGCCCATTTGACCTGGAGAGTGATTGATTGATTGATTGATAGCTTTATTTCGATATGCGTATATCATAAAAGCATTACACAAAAATATATAAAAACGACATATCAGAACTCATAGACTGTGCAAACATCATAGTAAAAACAGAATAAATAGATAACTTGGTTAAGAAAAGCATTAAATCGATAAGGACAGTCTTTTGAGACGTATCAACCAGGCCCATTTAAAAAATTTAGACACAGCACAAACAATAGGGGGGGCAGTATTAGTCAATAAAATGCGTAGGGCCTCAGAATGCTTGCGAATGCCCATCTCGTTGCAGAGGGGTTTAAGCCAAACAGATCTCGGGCGCGCATAGTCTGGACAATCAAGAAGAAAGTGCGCCACAGTTTCGCAACAGTCAGAGCAGAGCGCACAAAAGCGTGATACCTGATTTTGCAAGTTCCATCTAGAAAGGAGGTCAGCTAGAGGTAGAGTTCCTAGTCTGAACTTGATGTACAAAGCCCGATCCATTGGGATGGTGATAATGTCCAAAAAGGGTTCAAAGGCAGTGACATCTTTAATCCTTAAATATGCTGCGGTGGAATTGCAGTGGTGATGGTTGCTCATAAGCTTAGTGGACACCCAACCCCAGTATATTTTCTTCAGGATCTCCTTTGGGGGGGCTGAGTGCGTAAGCCAACAGTTGCCCAGACCTAGTTCCCCAAGCAGGTATTTAATGTCCCTGAGCCACTTGATCTTTGACCAACCAACCGAATGCATTATCTTTGCCAGCCCATCTGCATAGGATTTGAGTTCCGGGACTCTCCAAAGTCGCACCCACAGTAGGAGGGGCCGCAGACGGGCCAGATCTTTCATTGGTTTACAACCCACATCCATAAGCATCGGTACAGTCGGGGTGCTCATCGGGAGTGCCATCAAATCTTTAATAAATTTGTTCTCTGCTTTGGACAAGGACTCCAAGCAGCCCAAACCCCATAGCTCTGCTCCGTATAGCGATGCAGGTACCGCTCTAGCCTTGTATATATCAATGATTGGTGATACACAATGTTTCGATGATGTGCTATACTCCTTGAGCAGGGCTCCCCCCACCCTTTTGTGGACCAGTGTCATTTTAGTGATATGGGGTACCCAACTCATGCGGTCGCTCAGCCGAATTCCCAAATAGTCAAATTCGGCGACTTTTTCCAGCGGGATCGAATTTAAGATAGGGGGACACCCCAATTTCCTGGGAGGGTTCATTACTAAGTATTTAGTTTTTTGTACATTAATAACGAGATCTCTCATTGAACAGAAGTCCTGGAACCGGTTCAGGAGTTTTTGGAGGCCCTGGGGAGTTTTCGAGATGAGAAGGGTGTCGTCAGCAAACAACAAAGTTGGAATTTTAACATTACAGAGTGTGGGGGCGTCTGCTGGATCTTCAAGCAAGTAGTCAACCACCCCATTCACATAAAGCGAAAAAAGGGTGGGTGCTAGGACGCAACCCTGCCGTACACCCCTCTCTACCTTGATCTTGTCAGTCTTCTCCCCATTCAAGCCCCATCTGACCTGAGCATAGGTGGCTTTGTGCAATTTCATTAGGAGGTCCACGATGTATGGGGGCATCCCAAGGCCGTACAGCACCCTCCAGAGTTCCTCCCGGGGGACAAGGTCAAAGGCAGTCTTTAGGTCTATAAAGGCCAGATAAAGACTGCCCCTGCCCAGTACCACCACCTTCCAGTACAGTAACAGGAGTCTGAAAACTTGTTCAATGGTTCCTGTGCCAGTACGGAACCCAGCCTGCATCTCGGATAGTATGTGGTTTTCGTCTACCCATGAGAGGATCCTACCCAAAATTGCTTTTCCCGCCACCTTCTGGGTCGAGTCAATCAGGCTTATGGGCCTGTAGTTTCCAGGTAGGTCCCGATTTCCTTTTTTAAATATTGGGACTACCTCGGCCCCTTTCCAGGATTCTGGAACCAACCCACCCCCCATGATGGCATTGAGGAGAGCGGAGATCAACACCCCCCAGTCACCTGGATGTGCACGAAGAAGATCCCCTGGTAGCCCATCCGGGCCTGCTGCTTTTAGTGGAGTGAGGGTTTTAATTATATTCGTAACCTCTTGGGCTGAGAAAAGAACCATATCTCTATCCATAAGATAGGAGGGGAGAATGAATTGGTCGTTAAGTGGGCCTTCAATAGCACAGTAGAGACCCAAAAAGTGATCAAACCATGCCTTGGCAGTAATAGTACACGTCCTCATGGTGTCATCAGGACGCTTCCTACTACCCACCAAATTCCAAAAACTTCTCGCATTTCTCCCGCGACTGGCCGTCAGGAGTTCCTGCCAGAAGTTGTCTTCCCACTCCTTCTTTGCGGCATTTTGACATAATAAATAAGACCTTCTGGCCTCCCTGGTCCTTTCTTGGGATTTGGATTTAACTGCAGCGACCAGCAGAGTCTTCGCCTCACTGCAAGCGCGGTTAAACCACCCCTGTCTAGCCCAAGAACCTGGTCTCTTTCCCTTGGTGCTACTTGGGACAGTAAAGAGATCACTAAGCGCCAGGGTTAGGGTACAAAATCTTGCAAGGACGTCCCCCACCCCACACCCCCGAGGATCAAGGTTACCCACTGCTGCCGCTAGGCTTTGAGAAATAAAAAGTAATTTCTCCGGTGAAAGGGACAACTTGGCCCATTTAAGCCGACGGCCACAGTTCGAAACAACTGACATATCCGGGACTGAGGAGCACAGATTGTTCCTACCAGAATCATCTAAACACCAGTTGGACAAGGTAAGTGAAAGAAGGTTATGGTCACTATCTACAGTAGATATAATGACCATATCCTTAACAAACGTCCACAAATGAATGTGCAGGAGAAGATAATCTATCCTGGAGGAGTGCGCAGGCCTGTTGTAGGTATGAGCTCCCTCTTTATCGGAGTTGGTCCTACCATTAAGTGCCCTCAGGTCAAACTCAGATGTTATAGAGATGACCTGGAGCGCCACTTCCGACCATTTCTTGATTGGACTAAGCTCTAAGGCCGGAATGCCCCACCTATTGTCGACAACCTCTTGATCCTCTAAAACTTCAAGGCCAAGAGGCTCAAAGGTACAATTAAAATCCCCTCCCACCAGGGTACAATGCTTGTAAGGCGATGCTCGTAGCAGGGCTTCCAGCCGTGCTATAATGGAGGATTCTCTGCCTCCCTTTACACCTCGGGCATAGATGTTAAATATATTAAGAATGACCTGGCCCTTAGAATTTTTTAGTGTGATATTAAGAAGGTCGGGACATTGGGTATCATGCTCAACCACCCTACAATTGAGTGCGGTAGCTACCCATACAAGGAGGCCTCCCGAGGGACGGCCACGACCGCACTCTGTTGGTACTGCTGGTATGTGGTGGGATGAATATCCCGCCTTATGAGAAGGCTCCCTGCACCAGGTTTCCTGGAACAGACATATAGAATAGTCCTCCACCAGGGCGTTCCAGTCAGGCATTGAAAGTTTCCTATCCAGCCCGGCCACATTCCAACTGAGAATCCTAAAAAGTGGATCCGTCACAGTCGGGATGCTACCGGCCTCGATGGTATTAACCAGATCAGTAACTTCCACCAAGGGACAGGTGTTCATAGACTCTGTCGGAATCTGCACTATCTCTAGTTCCCTTGCGCCACCTAGTCCCTTATGCTCCCTAGAAGCGGGCGACGAAATAGATTGAACGAAAGAATTTAAATTCCCGCAATAAGGGGTACCAATCGTTCTGTTGGGTGTTGGGGTCCTATTATTAACCTGGCAGTCAAGGGATTGTCACTGCCCCCTCCCTAAATCATTCCACACATCCACAACGGAGGTGGACGGGATGGTAGGGTAAATAGGGTTCTGTATGGATTGGCCTGCAATCCCTGGCCACAGGCAATTTCCAGGGCCGTTCGCCTCAGCGATCAGGGAGGTCAAAACACAAGAGGGGCGCGGGTAAAAAAAAATGTAAGGTCGACAATACCAATGCCTCCCTTGCCCGTGCACCAGCCCTGTCTCGTAATCCACCCCACCACCCTTGGATCTTGACAATTGATCAAAATACAGTCCCCCCCCAGGTTTTTAGTGGTAGAGCCTATCCAATCTATTCGCCTCACTCCCAGAATGAGACCATCTACGTCCCCAGGCAGCGGCCGATTCACCCTTAACCAGTGCATGGCTTTGTTCTTAAGCGTCTGGAAGGATTCTCTCTGTCCAGTTGTAAGTGGTGGGACATTAATCAGGACCGCTGCATAGGGGAAGGAGTCAGGGGTGAGGTTCATAGGGGGTGTCTTATGTGGGGGCTTTTTCAAGGGTGGTAGGGGCGGTCTGGGAACAGGCGGGACAGGGCGGGGTAACGATTTGATCGTTGTTGACTGGTTTACAGTTCCTGGGGCAGATGATACAACAATACCCTTTTTGGTACCCTCCGATCCTCCTCCCTCTACAGTACCCAGCCGAATACTACTAGGCATTGGCTGTTGCAAAACAGATTGGCCCGTTGATGCAATGATGGGTGCATTTGCAACAATACCTAGTGGTGCTGGATTAAGGGACTTCGAGGGTCTCTTTGCCAATCCACCACTAGTTATTACAGACAGGGGAGAGTTTGGATGTTCCCTTTGACCCTTAGCATGTGATGGGGCTTCAGCAATGATCTTACAGCTGTTGTTGCCCTCCTGCCTTAATTGTGTTTTTAATAGTGCCTTAGTCGAAAAGAAATTGTCAAGAGTAGCTTGCTCGAAGTGGTTTAAACGGTCGGCAAGCTTTGTGATGCGTTCTTCTAGTGGAAGCAATAGGGACCGTAATAGCCGTTCTACTTCAGGAAGCAAGCTAGTCAGCCACGGCTGTGTGTCAGCTGTTACCATCTCTGTGTCTATAGAGGTGGGTAAACTAGGATCTATGTTGCCAGAAGGTGTAGTTACCCCCTCTAGCGCGGGTTCCCCCCCTCGACTCTCTACAGTAGCTGTCTTGCTAAGATACATACTTTTGTTAACTTTCCTGAGTTTATGGGGTGGTTTAGGGGGAAGGCTTTTCCTAGGTGTATGGTTACTTTTCCTTTTAAGACCCGGCTTTAAGTTGGTCAGTGGAGCACCTACCACAGATAGGGGGATTGGGGTTGTGATAGGACTTCCGCTTGCACGGGAGACGGATGAATCACCCACACTACCCTGGTTGTCCCCATTCGTGCTTGCATCTTGACCCAGATTACAGAAATCAGGTAATTGGAGTGAGGACAATGGTGTTACTAAAGCGGGATAAATTTGGCCAGAGCGCTTGTCCCCCGAATTCTTTAACAGTTCAATTGATAGTCTGCGCTCTGCGCGCCTATCAGCCAGCGATAGCTCTTTGTCAATAGGATTAACGGGGCGATTGAAAAACTTGTCCAAGGGACCAACCACAGATAGGCCAACATCGGCCGTTGGAGACCTCAGGACTGGACCATTGGAGTGGTCCGGCATATTGGGATGTTGAAAGCCCGCTTGACTGTTAACTAGTAGATTTATGCAAAGATCAGCGGAGTGGCCCAGCCCGGCCTCCAGCGGCCCCGGACGGCCACCGACGGTCCCGCCCTTGTCCCGGGCTTCTCCCGGGCACGCTCCCGCGCAGCGGCCCGTTGATCTCCTTTTAAGGTGGAGAGGGAAAGATTATGGACAGGGGGCGGGGCCAGCAGGGAGAGCAGCCCAGGTGTAGCGAGGGCTCGCAGGGACTCCTGGATGGTTGAGTCCCTGCTCCCTAGCTCGCAGCCCTGCCGTCAGCTCCACACGCCCCGGGGTCACAGCTCCTCTCCTGGTGTCACACGCACTTAAAATGCGGCGCTGCGGGACCCGCGAAGCGGGTCCGGCGAGGTTAGTTCCACAGCAGAGTCCCAAGCACAAGGTGAGAGGTCTTTAGGGATTGTAGCAAAAACCGGCAAAAGGGTCCCACCAGAGCAGGCAGCACACCCGCTTTTCACTCCGTGGGCGGGGGGCGGGCCAGCAGGGAGAGCAGCCCAGGTGTAGCGAGGGCTCGCAGGGACTCCTGGATGGTTGAGTCCCTGCTCCCTAGCTCGCAGCCCTGCCGTCAGCTCCACACGCCCCGGGGTCACAGCTCCTCTCCTGGTGTCACACGCACTTAAAATGCGGCGCTGCGGGACCCGCGAAGCGGGTCCGGCGAGGTTAGTTCCACAGCAGAGTCCCAAGCACAAGGTGAGAGGTCTTTAGGGATTGTAGCAAAAACCGGCAAAAGGGACCTGGAGAGTGACATACAGGGACGCAGGGAAGAGAATGAGTTTCTTACCTGTAACTAAAAGAAAACTAGCTGTGATAGCGATGGAAGATCTGTAGGACTTTATAACTCCACGTTGACCCCGCCAGCATTGGTTCACGGAGCTTCTCCACGGACCTGAAGAACTATCGGCCCATCTCCCTGCTCCCTTTCATCAATCAATCAATCAGAGTACTTGTAAAGCGCGCTACTTACCCGTGAGGGTCTCAAGGCGCTGAGGGGAGAGGGTGCCGCTACTGCTCGTAGAGCCAGGTCTTGAGGTGTCTTCTGAAGGCGAGTAGGTCTTGGGTCTGCCGTAGGTGGGTAGGGAGGGTGTTCCAGGTCTTGGCGGAGAGGTAGGAGAAGGATCTGCCGCCGGAGACTGTTCGTTGGATGCGGGGCACAGCGGCGAGGGCGAGGCTGGCAGAGCGGTGGTGGCGGGTGGGGGTGTAGAAGCTGAGTCTGCTGTTCAGGTAGGCTGGTCCGGGGTTGTGGAGTGCTTTGTGTGCATGGGTGAGGAGCTTGAAGGTAATCCTCTTGTCGACGGGGAGCCAGGGTAGGTCTCTCAGGTGGGGGGCGATGTGGCTGCGGCGGCGGACGTTGACGATCAGTCAGCCGGAGGCGTTTTGGATGCGTTGTAGTCGTCGTAGGTGTTTGGCTGGGATTCCTGTGTAGAGTGCGTTGCCGTAGTCCAGTCTGCTGCTGACGAGGGCCTGTGTCACCGTTCTTGTTTCGGTTGGGATCCACTTGTAGATCCTGCGGAGCATGCAGAGGGTGTTGTAGCAGGAGGAGGAGACGGCGTTGACCTGTTTAGACATGGAGAGGGAGGAGTGGAGGATGAATCCTAGGTTGCGTGCAAGGCCAGTGGGTGTCGGTGCTGTTCCCAGTGTGGTCGGCCACCAGGAGTCCCAGGCTGAGGGGGTGGGTCCAAGGATGAGTACCTCCGTCTTGTCCGAATTCAGCTTCAGACGGCTGTTCCTCATCCAGTCGGCGACGGCCTTCATTCCCTCATGGAGGATGGTTTTGGCGGTGTGCGGGTCCTTGGTGAGGGAGAGTATGAGCTGGGTGTCATCGGCATAGGAGATGGTGTTGAGGTCATGTTGGCGGGCCACTTGTGGGAGGGGGGCCATGTAGACGATGAACAGCGTCGGGCTGAGGGATGAGCCCTGGGGTATGCCACCGATGATGTCGGTGGCCTCGGATCGGAAGGGCGGACGCTCTGGGTTCTGCCGGAGAGGAAGGACGTGGTCCAGTCAAGGGATTTCTCTTGGATTCCGGCTTCTAGTAGGCGTGTCTTTAGAGTGCGATGGCAGACCGTGTCGAAGGCGTCTGACAGGTCCAGGAGGATGAGGGCTGATGTTTCGCCATTGTCGAGTTGGCGCCTGATGTCGTCTGTGGCGGCGATGAGGGCTGTCTCGGTGCTATGATTTTGTCTGAACCCGGACTGGGACAAGTCGAAGATGTTGTTGTCTTCCAGGTGGCGGGCCAGTTGCATGTTGACGATTTTCTCGATGACCTTCGCCGGGAACGGGAGCAGGGAGATGGGCCGGAAGTTCTTGAGGTCCTTGGGGTCAGTCTTCGGCTTCTTGAGGAGGGCGTTGATTTCGGCGTGTTTCCAGCTTTCCGGGAATGTTGCTGTTTCGAAGGAGATGTTGATGACCTTCCCTAGTTGGGGTGCGATGGCAGCATCTGCTTTGTTGAATACGTGGTGTGGGCATGGGTCTGACGGAGATCTTGAGTGGATGGAGTTCATGACCTTGCATGTCTCGGCGTCGTTGACGTTGGACCAGGAGGTCAGGAGGTTGGCGCTGTTCAAAGGGGAGGTGGGGTCTGGCGTAGTCGGGGCAGTCATGGTGTTGAAGCTGTCATGGATGTCAGCGATCTTGCGGTGGAAGAAGATGGCTAGTGAGTTGCACAGTTCTTGTGAGGGCGGTATGTCGTTGGCGTTGGAGAGTTTCTTTACAATGCTGAAGAGCTCTTTGCTGTCGTGTGTGTTGTTATCCAGGCGGTCTTTGAAGGAGGATCTCTTGGCTAATCTGATGAGGTGGTGATGTCTGCGGATGGCGTCCTTGTGGACTGTGTGGTTGTCCGGAGTGCGTTCATGGAGCCATATCTTCTCCAGTTTCCGGCATGCACGTTTGGATGTCTGCAGCTCGCCGGTGTACCAGGTGGCTCTCTTGCTGGCGTAGTTGTTGGAGGGTTTCTTGAGTGGGGCGAGGGTGTTGGCGCAGTCGTCGATCCACTGTCTGAGGTTGCGGGCTGCGGTGTCTGGGTTGGTGGGGTCGGTGGGTGGGTTTTGGGCGAGGGGGGTGATCAGCTGGTCTTCGGTGACTTTGCTCCAGCAGCGGCGAGGTAGCTGTTGGGTGCGGGGGTGCGGTGGTGCGTGGTTGGTTTATTGAAGGTGAAATGGATGCAGCGGTGGTCGGTCCAGTGGAGTTCGGTGGTGTGGTAAAAGGTGATGTGGGTGCCTTTCGAGAAGACGGGGTCCAGTGTGTGGCCAGCGGCATGGGTGGGTGCGGTGACAAGTTGTCTGAGGCCAAGGTTGGCGAGGTTGTCGATCAGGGTGGTGGAGTTGGCGTGGTTGTTGTTCTCGAGGTGGAAATTCAGGTCCCCGAGGAGGATGTAGTCCGTGGAGGCGAGTGCGTGGGTGCTGGCGAGGTCGGCGATGGAGTCGCTGAATTGAGCTCTGGGTCCGGGGGGTCTGTAGAAGAGTGTTCCTCTGAGGGTGGTTTTGGGGTCGGTGTGGATCCGGAAGTGCAGGTGTTCGGCGGTGTTGAGGGTGTCGTCTGCGTGGGTGGCGACCTTGAGGGTGGACTTGTGGACGATGGCTATTCCTCCTCCGATTCCGTAGGCGCGATCCCTGCGGGTGATTTTGTAGCCGTCCGGGATGGCTATGGCGATGTCGGGCGCAGAGAAGTCGTTCCACCAGGTCTCGGTCAGGAAGGCCACGTCTGGGGCGGAGGTGTCGAGCAGATCCCAGAGCTCGATGGCGTGTTTGCGGAGTATGAAGCAGAGGTGGTTGGGTCCAGTCCTTGGAGGTTTGGTGGTTCTGTCGCAGGTGAAGCTGCAGGTGTGGCAGGAGAAAGGTCCGTGAGTCAGTTTCGGGGAGGCTTGGAAGCAGGTGTGGTTTCGGGCGGCGTTGAGTGCGTAGAGGGTGCTGGCGTCGTTGCGGCGTCTGGTGTTGTGGCGTTCGCGGGGTCCAGGGGTTCTGGTGCTGGTCGCGGTCCATAAGAGGGGGATAAGGAGGGAGGAGCAGCTGGGAGGCGGGAGCAGGGTGTGCAATGGGGTGCTGGGGGCCGGGCCTCAGAGACGCAGCAGCAGGAGGGAGCGGGGAACGGTGGCAAAACAGGCGGGCGGCAGGGACCAGGCAAGAGGCAGTACGGGAGGGGTGGGGGAGCAGAGGAGTGGGAGGTGGTGCTGAACTGGGTGGGGTCGCAGCGACGGGAAATGGAAGAGATGACAGGGACGGAGGCAAAGTTCAGGGATAGTGAATGATGCACAATACGGTTAAAATACAGGCAACAGTCATTCAGAAATAGATGTCGGTAGGGGGGGGGGGGAGCGGCAAACCCCAGGAAGGGGCAGAGCAGCCTCGAACCCCGGGGAGAGAGGCACAAGGCTCGGGCGAACCGACTGACAAGCGGCGCTGCTGGGAAGAGTGCTACCTTTGACCAGAGGTCAAGGAATCACCCGCTCTCCCTGCAGCGGTCGTTTTAGTAGGGGAGGGGTGCGGGAGCAGAGGAGTGAGAGGCGGGGCTGAACGGGGGTGAGGTCGCAGCGGTGGGAAATGGAAGAGATTACAGGGACAGAGGCAAAGTACAGGGACAGTGAATGATGCACAATACGATTAAAATACAGGCAACAGTCACGCAGCAATAGGTGTCGTAGGGGGGGGAGAAGCGGCAAACACTGGGAAGGAGCAGAGCAGCCTCGAACCCAGGGGAGAGAGGCACAAGGCTCGGGCCAACCGGCTGACAAGCGGCGCTGCTGGGAAGAGTGCTACCTTTGACCAGAGGTCAAGGAATCACCCTTTCACCGCCAAAGTTATTGAAAGACTCGTGAATGCCAAGCTGACCGCGTTCATCGAAGAAAACGCCACCCTAGACGCCTCCCAGTCCGGATTCCGCAGCAACCACAGCACCGAGACTGCCATCCTCGCTGCCACCAACGACATCCGCATGCTACTCGACCAGGGACACACCGCAGCTCTCATCCTACTGGAACTCTCCGCAGCGTTCAACACCGTCTCACACCCCACCCTCGCAGCCAGACTACATGATGCCGGGATACAGGGAACCGCCCTCAACTGGATCCGTTCCTTTCTCCTCGGCAGAACCCAGAGGATCAGAAATCCCCCCTTTATCTCCGAACCCACAGAGATCAACTGCGGAGTACCACAGGGATCATCGCTCAGCCCCACACTTTTCAACATCTACATGGCCCCCCTCACCTCCATCATCAGACAGCATGGACTCAACTTAGTATCTGACGCCAACGACACCCAGCTCATCCTCTCCCTCACAAAGGATCCCGATGACACAAGGATCAGCTTCCAGGAAGGAATGAAGGACGTCACGGCCTGGATAAAGGACAGCTGCCTGAAGCTCAACACTGAGAAAACAGAGGTCCTCACCCTGGGACCCTCGACCTCCACCTGCGACAACACATTGTGGCCCACCGCCCTCGGGAGCCCCACCACCCCCAACTCGACAGACCACGAGCAGTACCTCTGCATCATCCTGGACTCCTCCCTCTTGATGACCCGCCAGATCAATGACGTCGCCTCCACCAGCTACAACTGCCTCAGCATCTTCCGAAAGACCTTCGAATGGATACCCCAGAGCACAGAAAAAACGTCACGCGCGCACTCATTACTAGCAGACTGGACTACAGAAATGCCCTCTACGCCGGCATCAACAAGACCCGCCTACACAAGCTCCAAACCATCCAGAACACAGCGGCAAGACTCGTGCTCGGGACTCCTCAGCACAAAGACATGACGCAACACCTCCGTGACCTACACTGGCTCCCCGTCAAGAAAAGAATAACCTTCAAGCTTCTCAAACACACCTACAAATCCCTTCACAACATCGGGCCTCAATAGCTCAACGAAAGAGTCTGTTTCCATGCATCCAAAAGGAATATCTGGTCTGCCGACCTCGCCCTAGCAGAGGTCCCCCGCATCTGCAGAAGCAGAGCAGGAGGAAGGGCGTTCTCCTAAATCACAACCCAGACCTGGAACGAACTCCCAATCAGCACCAGACGCTCCCCGAACCTGCACGCTTTCAGGAAGGACCTCAAAACCCTGCTCTTCAACTGAGTAGGAGCCGCCCCCCAGCCCCCTAGCGCCTTGAGACCCTCACGGGTGAGTAGCATGCTCTATAAACCCCCTGATTGGTTGACTCCCGCTATCACAATCCAAGCCTTATTGCCTACCAGTAACGACGACTCTGCTACCCATGATCAAGGGGCAAATCCTTCATCTGCACCCAGCTTCTCTTCAGTTGCATGCTTGGCACCAGAGTTCAATGAGTTCAAAGATTTAGTCATTCCCCAAGACTGTAGACATATACTGTCAAGAGCTAGACCTGAGTCCACTACCAAAACGTATAGACTGGAAATGTTTTTGTTCTTGGTCGCTCCTGAATGACATTCACCCTCTTCTCTCATCTCCAGATCAAATCTTGCCTCATCTCCTACCTCTGGTAAAATCAGGTCTGGCGTATGCGTCAGTCAGGGTCCATCTCGTGGCCCTCTCCCGATAGAGACGCATTTCTGATGCTTTTTCCCTTTGCTCTTCTCGCATCATCAAACAATTCATGAAGGGATTATTCAGGACTTTTCCTCCCATTCGCCTCGCTCTGAAGAGTTACAGCCGTGAGGTGACGGGTGGAGTAACTGTCGTGGGCCTGGAGCATTCCTATGAGTAACTATGGGGCACGGGCTTGCGGCTGACTGTCCCTGTCCAGGGCTGTCATGTAAATAACCTGCACTTCCCCCGAGAGGAGGCTTTTGCGTCCATAGGGCATCGGGCTGCTGCCCTTCGTGAGGAGCGGCGGAGATGCGTGGAGGCACTGCGACGTGTACCACCTCATGACTATCCTTGTTCTCTGAGTCAAGGGGCACTAAAGACCCACGGGAGATAGCAACTGAGGGGCCTTTGACGACGTGTGTCCCCGGCGGAGTGTGCCCATAACCCTGGTAATCCAGCCAAGCACATTAAGGTGGGTGTATGTGCACGAGGACAGTGCTGTTAATCGCATGCTTAGGATCATTGGCTGAGCAAGGTGAAGTGAGTTGCCCCATTAAAGCCAAACAACCAAGAGACGTATGCATAGTGTGACCCGTGGCACAAGAGCATCATCTGCTCCCATGACCTCTAACAGCTCTGAGCCCCACCCGGAGTGAGTCCCTGTGTGACTGACATCGAACGAACGAGAAATCCTGCTTATATACCTCACCTTGTGCTCATTCACAAATCATGGGCAAACCAGACAAGCTCCAGCCCAAGCTGCATTTTGATTTGCGCACAACCCCACGGTCACAGGACCCCGCTCCTACTGAACATTTCAATACCCTAGATGACCCGGAAGCCGGAGCAGATGTAGATATGAAACATGCATACCGCACCATCCAACAAAGTCTCTAAAAAATAGACAGTAAAATTGATGTGCTGTCTTTTCGACTGGACCGCATGTCGGAATGGCTGGACAAGCATGGGGACCAACTCAATACTGCTGATCAACGGGTCACAGACATGGAAGATCTCATGCGCGCAGACGCAGAGACGGGCAAAGAAAGGGCCACAATCCTACGTGCACGCCAAGCGCAGTCCGAAGACCTTGAAGCGAGGTCGAGGCGGAACAATGTTAGCATTTTGGGTGTGGCAGAGTCATCTATTTAGCAATATGGAGCAGTATGTGGAGCAGCTTCTTATCACACTTTTGGGCTGGAGCACCTTCTCTGAAATTTTCATAATAGAACGCGTGCACCGCTCATTGGCACCCAGACCGATTCCTATGGCACCTCCTCGGTCAATAATTGTGCGATTCATGAATAAAAGGGTCCGAGAATCTGCCCTGCGAAAGGCCTGTGAGCTGGGTTCGGTCCAACATGAAGGTTCCCATATATCTCTGTTTCCTGATTTTACATTGCAAGTTCAAGGGCACGAAGGCTCTTCATCCAAGCAAAAAAGAAGCTCCGGGACTTGAACTTAGACTACTGTATGCTTTATCCCACGAAGTTAAGAGTCAAACTGGACGGTAAGGTCGACTTCTTCACTGACTGTTAAGCTGTCCTGCGCGCCATCAAGGATAGAGAACAGCACCTGAAAAGACGTGGTTCACCGACAACTTTGCAGTCGCATTAAGAGAATTCCACAAGTCTCTCCGGGGATCGAGCACAGGAGGAGTGACTGCAAAAACTGTCTTGTTGTGGACACTCTAAGACTTTTCATGAAACATTATGGGTGACCAGCGCAACTTGATGCGGGGGCACGTAAAGTTGAAGCAAGGCATGGTCTGTATGTGCTATTGGGAGAGGGCCTGATCAAAGCCTTCAAGAACAATACTTGTTTGACGGAATCAGGCACAGATTGCTGGGTGCATATACTACGTTATTTAGCACCTCATGGGGATTCAGGGTTCACCTGATTGTGATCCAATTGTAGTCATGTTGGTGAAGGGAATCAGAATTGATTTTGGGGTTATTGTTTATTTTTTTTTCTTGGTTGGGGTGGAGGGGGAATGCAAATAGATGTGTTTGTTCTGGGTTTTCGTGGCGTGGAAGAGAATATTCTTGATGTTTGCATGTATGATTGCATTGGTTTTGTTTCGTTTTGTTGTTGTCGCACAGTGTACACCGTAGATATGGGGTTCCATCTACCACAGTCCTTGCTTCCACAGAATGACCACAGGTGAGGTAGGGCCACAGGTCTTCGACTTATTACCTCAAATGTCAGCGGCCTAAATGATGACCGGAAAGTCCGAAAAATACGAGCTTATCCGAAACGGCACTCTGCGATTGTTTCAATTTTACAGGAAACGCATCTCCCTCCAGAACGCAGTGAAGATGTTCAATGTAAATTACAAGGCACTTGTTTTTCCTCTGATTTCACATCCCATGCTAGAGGTGTTCTGTTATGGGTCGATAGAAAGGCAGGTGTGGAAATGATGGGCTTGTTGTGGGTCACAAGGCTCTCTGCAAGAAGGGCGATTTGAAGTTCATTCTAGTGGGATTGTATGGCGTGAATTATGGCGATCCCCAATTTTGCAATTCACTAGCGGCTAAATACCATGGAGTGAGATCTCACAGATTTGGGGAGGGACTTCAATTTTATCTTAGATCCTACATTAGATAGGTCTGGGGGCCCTTCCAGGCGCCGAGCAGTGGCCTTAAAGGACATTATGCTTACAGATGGCCTCCTAGATATTTTGAAACATAGATCTTCTTCAGAGCGGGGTTATACACACTACTCCTCTGTTCACGACACTCATACCCGTATAGACGTTTGGTTAATATCTGGTGGCTTAGAACCTAGGGTGCTCCTCTGCATACTCCTCACGCGCACATACTCTGACCACTCCCCGGTTCGCCTGACACTAAGCCACAGTGCTCCCCGCGTCCTAGCGTTTAAGTGACGCTTCCCTCAGTTCTCCCTATTAGATGCTGTATTTAAAGAAGAGCTGGCAACGGCGATAGAAGAGTTCTTTTCTAATAACATTGGATCCGTACAATCATTTGCTACAGTCTGGGAAACATTTAAAGTCTATATACGGGGTGGTAATTTCAAAGCAAGCAGTAGTATTGCGCTCTATCCGGGGTAGGTTGGATCTTTTAGTTAAGGAAATTGGGCAGTTGGAACGGGCTCTGAGACCGGGAATACACGGAGCGCCGCGCACCTTAAATTAAAATTAGTGGAGTTTCAAGACACCGCCAATGACGAAATTAAAAATATGGGAAAGTATGCAACGACACGCATTTACGGGGAGCGGGATCGACCACCGTTAGAAATGGGATCTCTGGTTGGCTTTGGTTTGTGCCAAAGCCAGGCAGAGACCACCTCTCTAGTCAGGGCAAGGGAATTACACGCCAAAGATAATCCCTGCTCAACCCCTTGGTAGCTTGGCAGGCTTATCCTGGAGGCAATGTGTAAAGCGTTTGTGCAACACACTCACTCAGCAGCAACACACTAAGCACACCACAAAAGGAACTCCACACAAGGTTATATCAAAAATAGCCTCTGTATTATCATAAAACACATTAGAATAGTATTCACCCAACATACACTGTGCCAGTAGACAATATTGACAGGGAATTATATACTTTATTAGAAAACAAAAAGATCCACCTCTAAGAAGTTTACTGTATGTCTAGAAGTGTAAGGCATACACAATATTTGTTAAAATACCCCTCACACACCAAAAGGACCCTTGGTGTCATGCTTCATCATCGGGTTCGTCCCGCCCCGCTGCGGGACGGGGCGTGCTGCGACTACGCTGAAGCACTTTGTTATTGGAAATGCTATGTGAGGTGTGTCTGTTGTGAGTGAAATGGGTCAGGGGTGAATGAAAAAGTGATGTCAAAAAATACCTGGCCTTATGGATTCAAAAAAACTTTATTTGGTCATAGGCTGGTACTGTTAAAAGGTGTGGGTCGGAGAGATCACGCTAGAAATGTGCAGATCCTCCTTTGGGTGTTAACAAGTTTCAAAGCTGAAAATGCTTCTTCGTCAGGACAAGGTATGATCCCTCAGTCACTCACTATGTTGCTATCAATATGTGAAGAAAATATGTACAAGTGATTTTAAAATACAATACCTATGTGGTACGGGTATAAGTTTTCTAAAGCTCTATCAGTATTTCTGAGTATAAGCTAGAACCATAAGGAGTCAATGCTCCTTGAGCCTCCGGGTTGAGAGGTAGGATGAAACTTTCATATTAAGTTGTGCAGTCAATGCTTCCTCTCTCGCCAACCGGGTTGGTCCCGCAGCGGGGCGGGAAGACCCCGATGATGAAGCATGATACCAAGGGTCCTTTTGGTGTGTGAGGGGTATTTTAACAAACATTGTGTATGCCTTACACTTCTAGACATACAGTAAACCTCTTAGAGGTGGATCTCTTTGTTTTCTAATACCTTACATGGAGGAGGGTGCATCCACCATAGTACTCTCACGAGCACTACCTCTTCACTCCCTAACCCTTGATTTTGATTTAAGGGAATTATATACACCTGACAGGGCCAATTGGACCACTGTCAGAACCATCACAAGCACAAATAGTAAATGTAGAACTAATAATACATATAGAACACAACCAGTAACTACTGGCCAAATACTGTACAGGGCATCCTCTCCTGCAACATAAATCACATTATGCAAGCAGCATCACATTAAGCGTGAAATACATTCTGCGCCCACCTCATGAGCATAAACACATTATGCAATAACCTCACCAGTCTAAACGCATTAGACCATAACCTCCCCAGTATAAACACATTATGCAGTAACCTCATGAGTCTAAACGCATTAGACAATAACCTCACACAAACACATCATGCATAAATCACGGGGTATAAATTACAGAACATGAATAACATTTTGTATCACATGCGGAACACGGCAGGGGTGTCCCCTCTCCCCTCTTTTGTAAGCAATAGTTGCGGACTCCTTAGCTTGTGCCATTCGTGAATATCACACTCAGCGAGGGTTGGGCTTTCCAGGGTACACCCTTTATATCTCTGCCTACGTAGAAGATAGATTGCTAAAAGTCTATGACCCAGAGGTAAATTTTTCCCTATATTGCGGGAGGTGGTTCAGTTTAGTGGGCATTCGGGGGTTACGAGTTAACTGAACTAAATCTATCATATTTCCCCTTACCCTCGTCACCATGGTACACAGTACGGACTTCCCACTGCGCTGGACCGATGGGGCAGTACGGTACTTGGGGATTCAATTTCACACTGATCTAACGCTCGTGATTCAGGAAAACTATAGTAAGGCCACACGAAAACTAGTAGACAATGTAGATAAATGGATCCTGCTCCCACTCTCATTCATGGGGAAGAATCGAGACTATGAAAATGGTAATCCTACCGACATTCCTCTTTCTCTTCCAGAATATACCTATTCTCATGCCCAAATCTCTATTCAAAATCTGGCGCACACAACTGATACGGCTCGCATGGGCCTGTACACAGCACCGCATACGGTAGGATTCGCTCACTTTACCTTATGAGCTCGGCGGGTTGGGTGCTCCAGATTTAGAAAAATATTATAACACGGCGAATAGTACATTCACCCATTACTGGATTCACGGTCCACAAGACACACCATTTTTACATCTGGAACACATGCATGGCAGAGGTTATTACACATGCAGGCAGGGACTTTCCTGTGCTCCCCCAAAATGCCACTTCAGTGAGGTTTGTGGCTCTCACTGAGTCAGGACATAGGAGCAAGGCAGGCACTAGAATCTGTTGGTATCACAAAAATTGGAGATTTCTTTCGAGATGGTATACTGACCATCTGGGAGGCTTTGCAACGGCCAGAGGCAGAGCCGACGGATACGGCACTGTTTCATTTCTTCAGGGCTAGACACACATGGCACGCTCTTCTGGGTGATGACTAACAGGAATCACAAGCTATGGAGTCACTTACTACCCTTATTAAGGTCGAAGAGCCCCTTAAGCTGATTACTAAAGTTTACACCAGCCTGCAGGCTACTCGTGGTTCTGAGGTCCTCCGCGTCAGACTGGATTGGCAAAGAGTGGCAGTATTGTTGTTCCCGTACCCGGTCAGTTTCTCTCAGTGGGAGGCACAGACTCATCCATTACAAATTTCTACAAAGAGCGTACTGCACCCCTGCACGTAAGTTTCGGTGTGGATTAGTGGAGGACTCCTGCTGTCAGAGGTGTGGGGCGGAGAACGCTGGATTCTGGCACCTCGCTTGGCAATGTCCGGGTATCAAGATATTTTGGGAAGAGGTGTTTCATGAGCTAGGTACAATCATTAGTGCTGATTTGGAACCAAACCTAAAATGGTTCTCTTGGGGTGGGATCTCCCAGTTAGCAAGACAGTGAGGCTGTTACTTGCTATTGGGCTCCTCCTAGCTAAATGCCATGTGGCACTGCGCTGGATGGGCGCCCCGCTACCACTGATTAAAGACTGGCATGCTGACATGCTGTATTCTAATACACAGGCCGATGTATACAATGAGTTACTCCCTCCCAGAAGTCAGCCCAGGGATTACTGGGGACCATACCAACAATACCTCTCTCACACTACCACTGACACAGACTCTGACCCACGGACTACCCCCCTCGAGACCTCATCTTAGGTGGTGGGAACATAGTTGATCAGGGAAATTGTGGCCACACATATAACACATTTGGTAGAGCTGCCGGAATAGAGCAGAGAGTCGCGTGAGACAATGGCAGGTTACATTGAATCCTCTGCTGATACTGCCCAGGATGTGCCCTATTTTGACATTAGGAAGTTGGTAACCACCAGCTATTTGACTTGTGTTTATGCATAATGCTTTTGACATGTATTACGATGCCTTGAATCAATGTAACTGTGTGTACAATTGTTTGTACTGTTTTTTGTCCTGAGTGGAAAAGCACCGCTACAATAAGTAAATCTCCACTGATCTTGGGAGAATAGTAAGTCTCTGCAATATCCTTCTATAAAGACGCTGAATCGTAATGTACAAAAGTCAATGTTCCTTTAATAATCCACTTGTGGACAACACACCAGCCAACGCGTTTCGTTCTGTCACTCAGAACTTCTTCAGGGCTGTGAGTTAAAAAAGACATACAAAAATATATGTAACACCAAGATTGCCACTTAAAACCACATACAAATATACAAAAAATGTGTCCATAAATATATAAAAAAATTGTAAAAACGTTTTTTCAACAAGACAGTGCCTACACACCCACAAATGATGTGACATATGGTCCTAGAAAAACCAACACATAAAATATTCATTCAATTATAACTGACAAAAAATTGTCTATTTTCTCAATAGCATTCAGTATTGACACAATCTTTAGGTATTGTATCTTATTCTGAGAGGTTACCTGTCGGTAATGAAATACCTCCTGTGGATCATTTTATACATGTATATAACACTTAAACTTTGCCAGCGTCGTTGCATATCATATATCCACCCCAATCAGTGTCAAAAAATGTGGAATACATCCTGCGCACATCATATCAACATAGCCCATTTCTAAGTACACGGTTTTTAAAAATTCATATAGATCAAATTATGGCAGAACTTTGGTGGCAACTCTGATATCAGATGTTAATGATCAAATGGAGAATATTTTCCACATATTGAAGTGCCCCGTTGTCTGCCCGATCAGATAATATGCATACATCAGATCTATCAACATTAGTCGAATTTGTCCTACTTCGCACATGTCTCTATATGAGCCTGTTCAGTTAATTCTTTATATAAGTCAACCTGTTATTTTCACATTATGCATATCACTCGAGTACACTGCACAAACTAAATTGAGAACATGAATATAAGGGTAAATAAACAACACATCCTACCGCAATCTCTTTTTCCAGTCATATAATATTTCAAACGGTTTCCTTGTTATCAAAAGTTTTTCCTGTATTTCAGGGTATTCTATCTTTGGTTATCATGTTGCAAAGGGACCGAGAGTCTAGATGCCTTGAGTAATTTCCATATTTGTATCTAAATTACTTGATAATTCACAATTAAGGCTCTCAACCTAATATTACCAGAAAGAGAAAGAAGACGAAATTGTAGAAATCATTAGGTCTCCAAAGTATCTAATTCTGTAATCTTTGTACACATTATGACAACACACCTACCTTATGTTTTTCAAAGGTAAGTTCGACGTTGTCAATAACCGGGGGGTCCCAAATCCTATTCCTTGTTGGTAACCAAAATAATATTATCTCCTTACGGCAATTACCTGTGAAAATACATTTGACGAACGTCACATAATCATCCCTCATCTTGTATATCGACTAATTTATATCTACCGAGTGGTCCCAGCAGCACCAAACCAATGGTGCTGTCCATGAACTCGTGATAAACTTTAATACAAACGTAAAAAACAAGGTGTCTTAACACGACCCATCACGTGGTCGGTAAGAATACAAGCTAGGCTATTTGGACGTAAACCCTATCTTTATATACTCTAAGCTTTATCGGAAATGATCGTCTTCACTAATCTACTTAGCCAAACTAGTGGTACTATTACAACACATACCTTTTCGTAGATCCGGATTACGTAAAGTCGGCGTCCCGGAAATCCAAAACGCGGTCGTCTCTATTCCTGGAAACGCGGCCCGCCCTAGTTGAGTTTTAAATGGGTGGCCGCCTTAGTCACGTGTATCGGACATTATGTCGTGCAGCGATAACCACTACTTATGAACCCAATGGTGCCGCCATCTTGGCATGGTCATTATGTACTTAATAGTCGATTGAATCTACCTTAAAAACCGCACCCAAATTAGCGCAAAGGCGGTTATTACATAGTATTGTGTCAGACAGCAAGATAGTGAAAATAGATAATTATTCGAGGTATATACATTTGATTTCTTCTACATTAGTATTAACAAGCGGTCCTGTTATCCTCTATTGTACAGAGAGATATATGATCTATTTTGAGATATATTAGCCCAAGAAGACAAAAAGGGTCAAATTTAAGGAGATGCAGCGTATAGGTCATCCGTCCAAACATGTCACAATGTGACATATGAGACAATACATGAACCATTAGAAAGATGATGGGTAACTACTTGTCTGGAACTTAATAATTAGCATGATAGTTGCAATACAAGGAACAATGCAAAAACTACGATGGTACTGTATCAATCATATATGGCAACAAATGTCACAAGGGTATTAGACGGCCGTGACGACAAAAATATCAGCTATGATGACAACAGCCAAAAGAACTCATCTTGGTCGCATGTGAAGATAGAATTTAACAATTAAAATTAGCAATAGTGCAATATGAAACATATAGATATACTATTAAATGGTGTTTTTATATATCGTCATACAGTTTTAAACAATCTGAGTTAATTGTTATCAACACCAAGGAATAGGAAACAACAATTTATTGTAGATGGTAGTGCATCTCATCTTCCGTATTGTGTCCCCTTTCAAAGCATCTCAAACGACATATCCAAGAAGCCTCCTTTTTACGTAAGGTCAATTCTCGGTCTCCCCCCCTGGGGTGTAAAGGTACATGATCGATGCCTTGAACCCATATGGTGTTATTGTCTTTGTGATGTTCACGCATATGGTATGTCATAGGGTATCTCAGATCATAGTTCCTTATGGCACGTACATGTTCCTGAATTCTCAATTTTAACGGACGTACAGTGCTGCTAACGTAAATTTTTTCACATGCACAACCAATTACGTAAATAACATGACTGGTATTGCAATTTATGTAGTACCTTATCTCGTATTCACAATTGGTATTATATTGGAATTTCTTGGATTTATTCCTTCCCAGAGGGCAGATGTTACAGCCCCGCATGTAAAAAAGCCTTTTGGTTTTGTAGGCATCCAATTTGTGGTTTTCGAAGTTACAGGGTAACTAGGACAAAGTACATTGCGTAAGGTTTTACCTCTTCTAAAGGTGATTTTGGGAGTGTCGCTAATCTCATTTCTCAGATTAGGTATCTCGGTAAGTAGATTCCAATGTCTTCTTAGGGCCTTGAAAACCTCAGTACTATTTTGAGTGTACTGTGTAACAAAGGCCAAGTTTGGTTTTTGAGATTTTGTGTTTTTGGTTCCTCTCTTAATCAAAGTATTTTTTCTAGTAACAGTTTGTATTCTTTTCTCTGCTTTCTCCAAAATTTCTGCATTATACCCCCTGTTTGTAAATCTGATTTTAGTATCCTAAAGATGTTCCAAAAAGTTGTTTTCAGTACTGCAATTACGTCGGATGCGCACCATCTCTCCAAACGGTATATTGTTAATAGTGGACCTAGGATGCGCACTCGAGGCGTGCAGTAAACTATTACAGGAGGTGCTTTTGCGATAAAGACTGCTCTGTATCATGTTATTCTCCACATAAAAGAGTACATCCAAGAATTCAATTTGGGTATCACTTGATTTCATGGTCAATTGTACATTGAAGGGATTGTTATTCAAATACGCAAAGTAATCTGTCAACTGATCTTCACTTCCCTTCCAAAGCATTATGATGTCATCGATATACCTCCCCCAATAGATGATCATATCCATCCAGGGGGAGGCATATCTTCCCCAGGCATGTTCTCTTTCCCACCACCCCATGAAGAGTCCCGGATACGAGGGAGCAAATTTGCTCCCCATCGCAGTGCCCCTAATCTGGTGGTGCCAAGTGTCACCATGTAGAAAAAAAATTCTAGAGAGTATGAGCTCAGTCATTTCAATCAACATTTCATTGTGTTCGACGTGGTCAGCTGTTCTTAATGACAAAAACGAAGAAAGGGCTCTTAATCCAAAATGTTGTGGTATACAGGTATATAAACCTGTCACATCTAATGTAACAAACATACGGTCAGGAGACCACTGTAAACCATCAAATTTATTCAATATATCGCCTGAATCTTGGATGTAAGCCGGTAAGTTCCCTACTAGGGGTTGTAAAAACCCATCGACATATTGTGAAAGTCGTTCAGTGGGGGAATTAATCCCTGATATGATAGGGCGTCCTGGGGGGAAGAGCCCCCCCTTATGTATCTTAGGAAGTAGGTAAATACATGGTGCCATAGGACTTACCACTTTAAGATATCGACACTCTTCCTCAGAGAGACCAATTTTTATGAGGATACTGATCCGCCACTCAGAGAAAAAGGTGGCGGCCTTGAAACAGGAAATTGTAAAATTAGAACGAGAAATTGACCAATCGAGTCTCAAGGACAGTATAAAAAAGAACTATGAAATCTTTGATGATGTGATAGGACGATACCAAATTTACTTACGTGACAAAAAGTTGAGAAAGATTAAGCGTGACGATAATGATTACAAGACAGGGCGTATTTACACTTTTGCCCATAAATTTGACACTATAAAACCAGGGGAGAGGGCAAACGTGCGAGAGAGGAATCTGTCACTGCTAGCAGCAGTTCAATCTCCTCTCTGGATAGCTCATCCTCCAAGGATGGTGGGGCATGTCAGGCCATCTCCCCTAAACAGAATTTTTTATTGGAGATGGAACGAATCCGACAAGGGAAAAAGAAAATAAATATCAACCCAAACCAAAAACCAGGAGGGGGGGGCAGGGGGTGGAAAAACAGCCCCCATAAGAGGGGTAACCACCCACCAAATGGACACCAGGTCGAAGAAAACTTAGAATACAATGCACTTCCAACCACCAGAAACCCCGGTTCCTTTGCTGAAAACGCCCTGACAATTGTAAACTTATCAGACCGCATGCTCACTGATGTTGAAATCAATACCTTACAAAAAGGTTTACGTTTTTGCCCGTCACAAGTTGGGGATCCAACTTCACTGATGATTGATTTGTTTAAATTTGTAAGACTCTTAAAATTAAAAGACCACTTTCAAAACAATCCTAGTGTTCATAATGACAATTTCACTACTATGTCTACATGTAGCACTACCATCTCTGATTTGCAGAACGTGCAATTATTATTGTCTTTTGAAACAGGTGATAATCCTTCTTTGCAGGAAATAAGATCTGACCTCAACATTGAAGAGGATATAACAATCACAAGGGGTCTCAAACCTCGTTCCAAATATGTTCCAGTCAATACACACAGAAATATTGATCTATTTAGAGAACGAGTGACAAAGGACCTTTATAAAATGATCGACTCTCCCAACAAATATATCAATAAACGTCAAAATATGACAAGGATGGAAAGATTGGCACTTGATGGCCTGGCAAAGGACAGTAGTATTACTATCAAGGAAGCAGACAAGGGAGGGAATGTGGTTGTTATGAATACTGTTGATTATGAAAATGAGATTAAAAGACAACTTTCTGACACAACATGTTACAAAACTTTAAATGACAACCCCATTCCCTCTCTTGTCGCCCACATCAATGCAAGAGTACACGACTGGGGTGAAATTGGTCTCCTCTCTGAGGAAGAGTGTCGATATCTTAAAGTGGTAAGTCCTATGGCACCATGTATTTACCTACTTCCTAAGATACATAAGGGGGGGCTCTTCCCCCCAGGACGCCCTATCATATCAGGGATTAATTCCCCCACTGAACGACTTTCACAATATGTCGATGGGTTTTTACAACCCCTAGTAGGGAACTTACCGGCTTACATCCAAGATTCAGGCGATATATTGAATAAATTTGATGGTTTACAGTGGTCTCCTGACCTTATGTTTGTTACATTAGATGTGACAGGTTTATATACCTGTATACCACAACATTTTGGAATAAGAGCCCTTTCTTCGTTTTTGTCATTAAGAACAGCTGACCACGTCGAACACAATGAAATGTTGATTGAAATGACTGAGCTCATACTCTCTAGAATTTTTTTTCTACATGGTGACACTTGGCACCACCAGATTAGGGGCACTGCGATGGGGAGCAAATTTGCTCCCTCGTATGCGGGACTCTTCATGGGGTGGTGGGAAAGAGAACATGCCTGGGGAAGATATGCCTCCCCCTGGATGGATATGATCGTCTATTGGGGGAGGTATTTCGATGACATCATAATGCTTTGGAAGGGAAGTGAAGATCAGTTGACAGATTACTTTGCGTATTTGAATAACAATCCCTTCAATGTACAATTGACCATGAAATCAAGTGATACCCAAATTGAATTCTTGGATGTACTCTTTTATGTGGAGAATAACATGATACAGAGCAGTCTTTATCGCAAAAGCACCTCCTGTAATAGTTTACTGCACGCCTCGAGTGCGCATCCTAGGTCCACTATTAACAATATACCGTTTGGAGAGATGGTGCGCATCCGACGTAATTGCAGTACTGAAAACAACTTTTTGGAACATCTTAAGGATACTAAAATCAGATTTACAAACAGGGGGTATAATGCAGAAATCTTGGAGAAAGCAGAGAAAAGAATACAAACTGTTACTAGAAAAAATACTTTGATTAAGAGAGGAACCAAAAACACAAAATCTCAAAAACCAAACTTGGCCTTTGTTACACAGTACACTCAAAATAGTACTGAGGTTTTCAAGGCCCTAAGAAGACATTGGAATCTACTTACCGAGATACCTAATCTGAGAAATGAGATTAGCGACACTCCCAAAATCACCTTTAGAAGAGGTAAAACCTTACGCAATGTACTTTGTCCTAGTTACCCTGTAACTGCGAAAACCACAAATTGGATGCCTACAAAACCAAAAGGCTTTTTTAAATGCGGGGGCTGTAACATCTGCCCTCTAGGAAGGAATAAATCCAAGAAATTCCAATATAATACCAATTGTGAATACGAGATAAGGTACTACATAAATTGCAATACCAGTCATGTTATTTACGTAATTGGTTGTGCATGTGAATAAATTTACGTTGGCAGCACTGTACGTCCGTTAAAATTGAGAATTCAGGAACATGTACGTGCCATAAGGAACTATGATCTGAGATACCCTATGACATACCATATGCGTGAACATCACAAAGACAATAACACCATATGGGTTCAAGGCATCGATCATGTACCTTTACACCCCGGGGGGGGGAGACCGAGAATTGACCTTACGTAAAAAGGAGGCTTCTTGGATATGTCGTTTGAGATGCTTGGAAAGGGGACACAATACGGAAGATGAGATGCACTACCATCTACAATAAATTGTTGTTTCCTATTCCTTGGTGTTGATAACAATTAACTCAGATTGTTTAAAACTGTATGACGATATATAAAAACACAATTTAATAATATATCTATATGTTTCATATTGCACTATTGCTAATTTTAATTGTTAAATTCTATCTTCACATGCGACCAAGATGAGTTCTTTTGGCTGTTGTCATCATAGCTGATATTTTTGTCGTCACGGCCGTCTAATACCCTTGTGACATTTGTTGCCATATATGATTGATACAGTACCATCGTAGTTTTTGCATTGTTCCTTGTATTGCAACTATCATGCTAATTATTATGTTCCAGACAAGTAGTTACCCATCATCTTTCTAATGGTTCATGTATTGTCTCATATGTCACATTGTGACATGTTTGGACGGATGACCTATACGCTGCATCTCCATAAATTTGACCCTTTTTGTCTTCTTGGGTTAATATATCTCAAAATAGATCATATATCTCTCTGTACAATAGAGGATAACAGGACCGCTTGTTAATACTAATGTAGAAGAAATCAAATGTATATACCTCGAATAATTATCTATTTTCACTATCTTGCTGTCTGACACAATACTATTTAATAACCGTCTTTACGCTAATTTGGGTGCGGTTTTAAGGTAGATTCAATCGACTATTAAGTACATAATGACCATGCCAAGATGGCGGCACCATTGGGTTCATAAGTACTGGTTATCGCTGCACGACATAATGTCCGATACACGTGACTAAGGCGGCCACCCATTTAAAACTCAACTAGGGCGGGCCGCGTTTCCAGGAATAGAGACGACCGCGTTTTGGATTTCCGGGACGCCGACTTTACGTAATCCGGATCTACGAAAAGGTATGTGTTGTAATAGTACCACTAGTTTGGCTAAGTAGATTAGTGAAGACGATCATTTCCGATAAAGCTTAGAGTATATAAAGATAGGGTTTACGTTTAAATAGCCTAGCTTGTATTCTTACCGACCACGTGATGGGTCGTGTTAAGACACCTTGTTTTTTACGTTTGTATTAAAGTTTATCACGAGTTCATGGACAGCACCATTGGTTTGGTGCTGCTGGGACCACTCGGTAGATATAAATTAGTCGATATACAAGATGAGGGATGATTATGTGATGTTCGTCAAATGTATTTTCACAGGTAATTGCCGTAAGGAGATAATATTATTTTGGTTACCAACAAGGAATAGGATTTGGGACCCCCCGGTTATTGACAACGTCGAACTTACCTTTGAAAAACATAAGGTAGGTGTGTTGTCATAATGTGTACAAAGATTACAGAATTAGATACTTTGGAGACCTAATGATTTCTACAATTTTGTCTTCTTTCTCTTTCTGGTAATATTAGGTTGAGAGCCTTAATTGTGAATTATCAAGCAATTTAGATACAAATTTGGAAATTACTCAAGGCATCTAGACTCTCGGTCCCTTTGCAACATGATAACCAAAGATAGAATACCCTGAAATACAGGAAAAACTTTTGATAACAAGGAAACCGTTTGAAATATTATATGACTGGAAAAAGAGATTGCGGTAGGATGTGTTGTTTATTTACCCTTATATTCATGTTCTCAATTTAGTTTGTGCAGTGTACTCGAGTGATATGCATAATGTGAAAATAACAGGTTGACTTATATAAAGAATTAACTGAACAGGCTCATATAGAGACATGTGCGAAGTAGGACAAATTCGACTAATGTTGATAGATCTGATGTATGCTTATTATCTGATCGGGCAGACAACGGGGCACTTCAATATGTGGAAAATATTCTCCATTTGATCATTAACATCTGATATCAGAGTTGCCACCAAAGTTCTGCCATAATTTGATCTATATGAATTTTTAAAAACCGTGTTCTTAGAGATGGGCTATGTTGATATGATGTGCGCAGGATGTATTCCACATTTTTTGACACTGATTGGGGTGGATATATGATATGTAACGACGCTGGCAAAGTTTAAGTGTTATATACATGTATAAAATGATCCTCAGGAGGTATTTCATTACCGACAGGTAACCTCTCAGAATAAGATACAATACCTAAAGATTGTGTTAATACTGAATGCTATTGAGAAAATAGACAATATTTTGTCAATTATAATTGAATGAATATTTTATGTGTTGGTTTTTCTAGGACCATATGTCACATCATTTGTGTGTTTGTAGGCACTGTCTTGTTGAAAAAACGTTTTTACAATTTTTTTAATATATTTATGGACCCATTTTTTGTATATTTGTATGTGGTTTTAAGTGGCAATCTTGGTGTTATATATATTTTTGTATGTCTTTTTTAACTCACAGCCCTGAAGAAGTTCTGAGTGACAGAACGAAACGCGTTGGCTGGTGTCTTGTCCACAAGTGGATTATTAAAGGAACATTGACTTTTGTACATTACGATTCAGCGTCTTTATAGAAGGATATTGCAGAGACTTACTATTCTCCCAAGATCAGTGGAGATTTACTTATTGTAGCGGTGCTTTTCCACTCAGGACAAAAAATTTACTTTTTTCCCAAGTTTGGGTAATGCTCTTGGAACAGGGAGCATGTGGAATGTGCACGCTGATTAATTGAAAATTGATTGAGTTGGTGATATTTGGATTGGTGCTTTGTGTTTGTGCCTAAGTGGTCCACTGTTCATTTCGCATTGTAACAAAAATTGTTTGTACTGTGTTTTATGATGAAACTACAAAAATAAAATAATTTACACAAAAAAAAAAGATTTCTCACCTGGAAAGTGGCTTTGCTTCTCGCGCTTACTTCTGCAAGGAGAGTAAGTGAAATTCAAGCCTTCATCATAAAAGAACCCTACTGACGCTTTACAGAGGACTATGTTGTACTGCGAACAAACCCTACGTTCACCCCGAAGGTTCCATCTGAGTTGCACCTTAATTAATCTGTTATCCTGTACACCTTTTTCCCACATCGTTCTTCACCAGGGGGGAAATCTCTCCACTCCGTGGATGTCAAACAGTGCCTTAAGTTGTATTTGCAACAAACCAAGCAGCTAGGCAGAACGAATCAACTGCTAGTCTCTTATGAGCCTCTAAGACTGGCTTCTTCTGTCACAAAAAGAACTATTGCACAATGGATCGCTGCGACTATTCAGCTCTGTCATACTACGGTGAGTAAACCGCTTACGACCAAGACCAAGGAACATTCTACGAGAGCAGTTTCCTCTTCTGCTGCTCTTTTCACTGGCGTGCCAGTGGACAAGGTTTGCAGTGCAGCTACATGGAAGAGTACTCATACTTTCATGCGGCATTATTGTCTGGATTTGACAATTTACAGTGAAGTAGCGGTAAGACAGGCAGTTCTATGTCATCTATTTCAATAAGGTAAGCCTCCACTCTTAGAGGTGTTTTTTTCTTTACATTACTTGTCTTCAACCAACAGCTTAAATATATATACACACACACACACACACATATATATATACACAGGTGCGACATCTTGCCTTGGAGTTTGCCGAATAAATAAATAATCAAAACAAGTTCCTGAGTGCGGCGCAAATCTTTGGTAGAAAATATAAATATATATATATATATATATATATATATATATATATATATATATATATATATATATATATATATATATATATATATATATATTACCTACTGGCGGTCGCCAGTAGGTATATATAGTTAGGATTTTTTCCCTATGGGATTTTTGAAAATTCTATGTCTAATAACTTTGGCGTTTGTGGACGGAATTGGCTGAAATTTTCAGGAAAATGGCACATTTTGTTTCTGAGCAGCCCTTGAAAATTTGGGGGGGGGGGGTTCGTCAAGGGGGGGCCGAGAAAAAACGGGGGTCCCAAAACGTGTTTTTAACATTGAGTTTTCCATAGGGCGGTTGGCCTCACTTTTAGCTCGAAGGGCTGAATGGATTTGCACGAAACTTGGCAAAATTGTAGGGACTGGTAGCCCGATGTGCCTTTTGTAGGTCTCAATATATGTGCTTCAGTGGATTTTGAGAAATTAACGTTCAAAAAAAGATATATATCTGTAACAGCGGACCGGGCAGCGCTCCAGTTCGCGTACTTTTCGCGCAACGGAGCTTTGTGAAGCGAAGCTGATTGGTTCTCCGGCGTCTGTAAACATTCCAAACAGTCCGTAGCGGCCGCCATCTTGTCTCTCGGTAGGATCGAGAGACAAGAGGAGGCCAAAGCGAAGGGGCAAATGACCATAAGGGGGCATAGTAGATTCTCGCTGACCCCCTAGGTTTGATGTGGAGGTTTTAAAAGGGCCCCGCGGGGCAAAAAAAAATAATAATAATAATAATCGAACGGCTGAATGGATTTGCACGAAACTTGGCAAAATTGTAGGGACTGGTAGCCCGATGTGCCTTTGCTAGGTCTCAATATATGTGCTCCAGTGGATTTTGAGAAATTAACGTTCAAAAAAATATATATATCTGTAACAGCGCTCCGCTTCGCGTACTTTTCGCGTTACGGAGCTTTGCGAAGCTGATTGGTTCTTCGGCGTCTGTAAACATTCCAAACAGTCCGTAGCGGCCGCCATCTTGTCTCTCGGTAGGATCGAGAGACAAGAGGCGGCCAAAGCGAAGGGGCAAATGACCATAAGGGGGCATAGTAGATCCTCCCTGACCCCCTAGGTTTGATGTGGAGGCTTTAAAAGGGTCTCGCAGGGCAAAAAAAAAATATATCGTTTTTTTAGTTTTTTTGCGTGGAGTGCGCCCGGTTCGCGAACCGGGAAGCGTTCTGGGGAGCGTACTTTCTTGAAAATTAGTGAAAAAAGTTAGAGTAAAATAATAATTGTGAGTGAATAGATGTAGGGTAGCTCTGAGAAGAGCTTTTGGGTTTATGGTACATTTAGGTACTTATAAGTAGGTACCAATGCACAGTCTTAAATTCAGAGTGAAAATTCTGTTGCCCTCATCTGAGAAGTGAACTCCATCTCCTCTGTAGATATCTTGCATGTAGCAACGCAAGTTATTGTTGTACAGGGAGCCCATTCCATGGTCTCTCATGTAAGCTGAAACAGATTTGTTTACATGCTTCCTCGATTTCTCAATTTGTGGACAAAATTGGTTCGACCACCTCCATTTTTGTCTTTGGCATATATTTGAATATACCAAGGCAGTCTGAGGAAAAAGTGCCATCAATTGCTCAAAGGTGTCCTTTAAAAGCATTTCCAGACCTACCCCAGTCAAAGTGCCCAAATCATTACCTCCACAGTGCACAATTAACAGGTCAGGTTTTGGCAAATGCATAAAGGTTTTCACCAATGGTATCAATTGGTGACATTTTAATCCTCTGTGGCCAAACCACTTAATTTCCACATCTTGTAAATTGAGGTTAGGTAAATTCCTGTTTTCAGCGTACCTCTGAGCCCAATAGATGTAACTATGTCCAACAATCCAGACAGAAAACATGGCGAGAGAAGGTTCTCCTGCAGTCAGATGAAGTGTGGCAATGAAATGGCAGTTGAAAAAATGAGAGTGTAAAATGAAAAAAACTGAGGAGTTTCTGTGTTAATGAAGCAGTAAGAGTGATTGGTGGATTTTGATTGCTGAAAACAGAAAGTTAGGGTGCATGGATGAGTTCGTTGAAAGATGTATTTTGAGTGGCGAAGAAAAAATCATTAAATGAAAGATTGCATTGGATATGCAGGTGCACTGAGAGTTCAGAGTTCAATTGCAACATTGTTGTGTGAACTTGGAAACACCAGAGGTCTTGCAAGAGGTGGTTGCTATGCAGAAAAAGCAGAGAGGGGGCAGAGGGGGGAAGGGTTTTGATTTGAAAAAAAGTGAGGGAAGAGTTTTGATTGAGTGACATGAGAGATATGTGTGAAGAATTACAGCATTTCTGTGCTTTTGATAGCTTCAGACTCTGGAGTGCATACCTTTTGCTCTGCTGAAGACAAATTGGTGTGTTTCTGAGACTGTTTTGAAACTCAAAGTATTTGCTAAGGTGAGAAAAGATTTCTTTAATTTAGATAGAAAATAGTGTGCTTTAAGGAGAAAATTATGAAGAAAGTTGTGTTTTTCAAATGTTGCTTTGTCTCAAGTGTTTTACAAATAGATTTTGTTTCTTTGAGAAATTGTAATTGGAGAAAATGTGAAGTATTAGTACTGACAGGGTTTTTATGTGCATAGGAGCTGTGGAGTGTTTTCAAATTATGACTTGTAAATCGTTTTTGAGAAAAAGCAATGGTTTTAATATTGATGACAAGGACATATTGGTGTCTGCTTCTTTATAAGGTAATTGAGAGTCTCTGATGTTATTTTTCCCATTTCAATGTAAGAAGTTTGTCTGTGGAGCAAATTGCTTGTAAATATGCTCCCACCTGTGCATGGCAAATTTAGATTTTGAATGTTTGCGTTACATAGGCATGTTAAAGGTGACTGAAACATGCTGCAAAGGCAATCAAAAAACGCTTTTATGTGTCTTAAGGACATTTTAAGTCATTTCCCCATGTGCAGTGTTTTCAAATTATGAGTTGAAAATCGTTTTTGAGGTAAAGGACTGTTATCAAAATTTATGTGCGCCATATGCCCCCAAATTTCTTTTTCAGGGGTGCAGCAGGGTGTTCTTGAGACACCCCTGCACCCTCGGAAAAATTCGTAATTTGCGATGAGGTAATTGCTAATCGCAAATTGCACCTTCATTCCTATGGGCCTCCTGCTGCATGGAAATGAATGGGTAATTTGTAATTAGCAAATAGCTCATCGCAAACTAGGAATGGTAAAGAATCGCTATTTATTCCTTAAAGTTCGCTATTTAGGAAATGCAAAAAACTTTGATGATACATATGGCGGTTCATCTCTAACAAGATAAGAAGCATAGGGATAGATTTATGATGACTGGCGCATCACCAGGGATGTGTTAGTCATTCTGTGCCGCTGTTCCGTCACCTATGGTGTGCTGCATTTACAATGCGGCGCATCATGGGGCAAAAACAGCACAGATGCGTGACGTATCTGTGCCGTAAAGGTGGCGCATTGCTGGAGTTGTATCGCAAGTGTGATGAAGCTCCAGCAAGGCTCAGGGGTGCCCCTGTCGCAGGGTTTCTGTTCTCACACAGAACTGTGGACAGAGGATTGGAACCTCGGCGAATTAGGGTGCCCCAAAACTCACCTTAGTAATCAAAAACCCCTTAGCAAGCTAGGTACAGTGTCACATTGGCTATAACAAACTCTCAATGTTTAGACAATCCAGAATATGAACTTATAGTACCTCAGGATACGTGGAACTCATGAAGAGTCGGTCGTTATATATTTCTTAGAAACCAGAACATGGAGTTAAGAAGAACACATGTGTATTTGAAATGTTTATTTACTAATGCCGTCTTCTCAGGCGTAGTATCTTAGATAATACAAGTACACATATTATCAGTAGCAAAATTACCAGCATAGTTACTAGTACATAAAAAGCGAATGGTGACAGTATGTTAACATGCTGTAAATGAATAAGAGTTAGCAACACTTATAAGCAGCCGCGGGCCGTGGAGGGAGTTACGGTGGGGCAGGGAGGCGGGGAGGGGGAGGGGCAGGGTGGAGAGGGCTCCACCCTGCCCCTCCCCCTCCCCGCCTCCCTGCCCCACCGTAACTCCCTCCGCGGCTGCTTATATCTGACCCTCCCTAATACACATATTATATTATTTGCTAAGAAGGTCTCTTTGTGTTGGGTTTAGGGCGTGCCCATACTTTAGTGTCTTAGATTTGAAGGAATAACATCAGCATACACCAGCTCTCTCTTCATGTGAACCGCATCAAGTGTTGTGTATGTGTGTTCGGCAAAGCAATATAAAACCCGCCTTATGTCGTGGAGATCAGACCTCATAACAATTCTGTATCGTGTTGTTCTTGAAACTTCAGCAGTCGCTGTACAGATATAGTTTAACAAGCAAAGCAGATAGTAGAGCAATAACATATTATTCTCATGTAAACCACGATGAACTACTAGGTTGAAAGCTAAAGCAACAACTAAGTGTTGTGTGCAGAAGTTGCAAAAAAGGAAAAATGGCGTTTAAACCGGTAATGAGCCCATGCTAACTTAACACGGTGTAAAGATATCCAGGATCTAGATGACACCTCCCCATGATCCGGAAACGAACTGAATAAGATAATAGAAGTGGCATCTCATGAGAGCAGATTGCAACTTTATATGTGGACGGTCCGCAAGGTAAAACATTAAAAACTAGGAAAATTTAATGCTAAAGAAAAATAAAACAGCCAATTACTTTATCGAGGCTTAAGCCAATAGGCAAGCTAAATAATAAAAACTTGACAAATAAGTCAATGAATTGTCAATGAAATGCTGGTACTCAGCATATCAAACATGAAAAAGGTCTATGACATAACTGTGTATGCAAAATAAGCTGCAACAGCCTCCAATAGGAAGTCACCGTCTTCATCCGAAAAGAGTTCAGCCATCCAATTTAAAAGCGGAAAAGAACATACGTGCTCTCCCAGCACCGGATCCTCTATCACCATCAGAGGACAGCTCGGTGGGTTTTCAAGAAAGCTCTGTTCCAAGAAAGACTGTGTTGCCGCCAGTAAATTCCAGGGACCAATTAGTCCATGCATCAATGCCACAGCCATAATCCTTTCGCCAGGACAAACCAACTCGTGAGAAATGATAGGAGTCATCAGCTGATTAAAGTCGACGTCAGGAGAAACCGGTCCGCAGAGACACAAATCAATGGCCCAATCGAAATCACAGGTCAGGCAGTGAAATACAGGCTGGACACAGGTGAAGTAGGAGAATCGAAAAGATAATCCATATGCCGTGCTTAATATCGCCAACGGCATTGTGCCATAATATTCAAGCATGCGATTGCGGAACAGCGTCAGCAGCTGCAGGGCGGGAGCTTGCACAGGAGGGACATCCATATTAAAAAATGTAAAAAAGCACAAGAGCGTCCGCTGGTAATGCAAGTAAAAATGGGAATCCACCAAGCACAGTGGAAAAAATAGAATGAAAGAAAGCAGGGATGACTCCAAAGATTTTCTCAAATGAAGTCACGAGACCACTGGTAACAACTTTAAAAAAGTGCGCCAGGCCCTTTGTGGAGGACGCGTTAAAGATAGTCCGAACCATCTTGCTGAAATGGAAAGGCAAATCTGTATTTAAAAGGGTCTGCACCTCTGTACGGGTGTTCGCTATGTGAAGCACGAAAGTTTCACGGGCCGAACTCAAGGCCACCTCTCTCTGAGACAAAAGAGCTCTTATTCTTGCCATGCCGTTGAAATCTGCTCCCAAGGTTGGTATTTGTGGCCAGATTGAAAACTCCCTATGTTCATGTGTGGGAGGAAATATAACATTTCTGCAGCAAATAACCCGTTCACTTACTGTTACGATAAAAGGAATACTTTTAATTAACCCAGAACAATCTTCATTATTGAGCATCAAATAACTACCATTTTCCAACAACTTGAACGTGGGGATGATAGCAGGAACTGGCGTGCCTTGCAACACGCAAGCCATATTTGGTCGGTGTTTGTTGCATGAACCGTGTAACTGTATGTGCCTACACATTAGTGAATGATCTGGCGTCTCAGTGCATTCCTCTCCATTCAGATAAACTTCTTGATCATCTTTGAAACATCTGTATGTGTATGGAAGCGACCAGACCTCATGAAGAAAACCACTACCTAAAGGTGCATAACGACCTATTGGTATATATTTCATACAATTTGAAAACTTATATAAAGCAAAAGGCAGCGTTAATAAACCGTGGATAAGGCACGTTGCCAAAGCAGCCAACCTTTTGGATTTATACTGGAAATGTTAAAGGAAGAATTATGGAGTAGGGCCTGTAAATTTTTAATGGACAACCGAGTAAAATTACTCCAACCATCATATTCCTCTAACTCCGGGATAGTAGGGGTGTTTAATTTTTTAGAAGTAGCCAATCCAAAGCATTTGGTCTGGGAAATTGTTTCATTCACAAACAACATATGATTTGGGATGAGATATGCACGGTGCAAAGCCTCAGTGCCTTGTACCTGCCAGGTTCGTGAACCCCAAACTGATGTAGATCCTGGATATCTTTACACTATGTTAAGTTAGCATGGGCTCATTACTGGTTTAAACGCCATTTTTCCTTTTTTGCAACTTCTGCACACGACACTTAGTTGTTGCTTTAGCTTTCAGCCTACCTGCGTCAAGATCTATGCCTGCTTCAAGCAGGCGCAGGGTTTTGATGCAGCTTTGTCCTATCTGATTGTAAATGCGGCAGACCGTGGGTGGCAGAGCAGCGGTGCACGTTAACTGGTGCATCTCTGGGGATGTGCTAGTTAATATAAATCTGCCCCTTTCCATACATACTGAGCATGTCATGAATGATGTAATATGTGACATCATCAGCAGTGGATTACGGGTAATAGTATCTCTAGTTTACTCCCCTATAGCTGTCTTTCTTTTAACATAACTGTCTGTTTCCTTCCCTTATACTTACTGTTTTTTTGGTTCGCTTCCGGTTCGCGTACCGGCAAGCGAACTGGGAAGCGAACTAAGAGAAATAGAGGTTGGCACAGTTCCAAATATTGTACCAATTTTTTAATACCGGGGAGGTAGTTCTGAAAAGAACTTTTATTTTTATGGTTTTTGTTGTTTTATATTTTTTTTATTATTTTTCTGAACATTTTTTTACTTTTTTTGAATTTTTCTGAACAGTTTTATATTTTTTTGGTTTTTTTTCGGGGGGGGGCAACGAAAACGATTCATTGTAAAGGGCTCAACAGGAGCAACAAAAAAAAAATAGAATTTATTGTTTGGGGCGTTTCGGACAGACATGAGCATGATTGTCAATAGCTCTGTTGATCAGAGTGATGCTTCTTTCTCCGTAGCAAATGAATCCACTGCAATGTACGCAGACTTGTTTTACTTCACGAAATCTCGTTTGTATATTTGGCACCATCTCCCTGCCCTCTGGTCCCGTTACTTCCGGTACAACAGATCTTCTGGCCATAATAGGGAGATTATCTAGGTCGTTACGAAACTGTGCAGCACTGTAGTTGTTAGGATGCCACCTAGTCATATGGCGATGCATTGTGTAGTTTCCGAAACTGTATTTTTTCTCGGTCCCTCTGGACAGTCTATCTTGACATATAAGGCAAGTTACGTATCTTGCATTTACTTTTTTCTGACCTTTGGGAATTTTAAAAAATTGCCAAATGAAGTTTTCTTTCCGGTGAGACGTCCTGGGCTCCTCAGGCAAAAAGTGTCTCTCTTCGTGCTCGTCGTCCTGTTCCTCTTCTTCCTCTTCTTGCTGAATTATAACTTCAGCAGGTGGTCCACTCTTCCTTGGATGTGGTGGATGTGGTGGAGGTGGTGGGGAAGCACCAGCTGAAGCTACTAAAGAAGCCATTGCTCACTGGTAACAAAGGGTCTTTCTCTCACAATGATGAAAGTCAGAGTGAGGAAAGAAGGAGGGATTTTCATCATTTGGGAAAAACAATAGTTCTCAACCAATGAAAAGTGTTCATTTTAGATTATATGACCTAGTCTTACATCATTAGGAAACCAAAAGTGAAATGAACCAATGAAAAGTGTTATTACCAAGTCACATGACCTGCTGTGTTTACGTTACGCGCTTTGCAGGGCCTCCCGGTTTGCTTCCAGAAACCTGCGCTTTGCGCCTCGCTTCGCGTACCAGTTCGCTAACGTAGCACGTCATATGACGTATCACGCGACAACGCGAAACGTCATGCGGACGGGAGGCGTCACGATGTTGTTTTCTAACGCGGCAGTTGCGGTAAAGAAACGTTTACCGGCTCGCGGTCTATTTCGCGGCATCAAGGTCAGCTAACGGGAAGTTTCCCGATTCGCGAAGCGGGAACGAAGAAAAAAAAATATTTAAAAAAAAAATTATTAATAAACATATAAAATATATTTTTGGATTTAAAGAAGAATACATTTTACAGCTACAGATATTAGCTGTTAAAAAACCAATGAAATTCACTGAAAAAACCATAGGTTATAGACCATATATAGTTAGGAATTAGCATTTACAAAACCTTGAAAATTCACTGAAAAAACCATAGGTTATAGACCATATATAGTTAGGAATTAGCATTTAGAAAACCTTATTTCACTCACAATGCCAGCAATGCCCGGTAAATACGATCGCATGAACGAACATTTCTTGAATGCAGCCCCTGATGACGGGACCAAGCTCCCAGAAACGCGTCGGGCAGATTTGATTTTATGTGAAATGAGGCAGTGCGCTAAGAGAGAAGCCCGCAGGGCGGAAGAATGTCGAGTGCCTCCCCAAAAGCTTAGGCACATTGGACAACAATATATATATATATATATATATATATATATATATATATCTCTGCTCCAAAGTTTGCCCTCCCAGTAAGGAACACTCGAACACAAGTGCTAAGCTTCAAGCTTTATTAGGTATGCAAAAAATCAACATGTCGATGTGCTTTCAGCTCCGCCGTGTAAAAACGCCTGCCGCATTTCTGGGTGATGAACAGCCCTTCCTCAGAGGCTCCGGTAGTTCCCTGTGTGCACGTGACACGCCCCTTTCCAAAATGCTGAATAGCAGTCCTATATGGACTGCTGGGATGCAACGTCAAATCAAGCATTCTGGGCATTGTAGTGTCACAGTAATTAAAACCACTGATGATTTTGCTGGAAATGTTGCTTTCTGATTTAAAAGTCCACAGATGGACCTCGACATGGAGTTATGTCCTCAATCCTCCACTTGTGCTCCTAAAGTCAGACCTGGTAGATACCAGACCTGCACGGCCCCCATAGGACGTGCTATTCAGCATTTTGGAAAGGGGCGTGTCACATGCACACAGGGAACTGCCGGAGCCTCTGAGGAAGGGGTGTTAATCACCCAGAAACGTGGCAGGCATTTTTACATGACGGAGCTGAAAGCACATCGATATGTTGATTTTGTGCATACCTAATAAAGCTTGAAGCTTAGCATTTGTGTTCAAGTGCTCCTTACCGGGAGGGCAACCTTTCGTGCAGTGATATATCAGTATAAGCATGTATATTATTACCCACCATCCTCAGGGTACATATGTATATATTGGATTATTTCTATATGCATTTATCTATGCAACTGCTAGCTACTCTGATTCAAGCATCTGAATCTATGAAGGATCCAATACTGGAGAAGAAAATTAGTTACTTACCTGTAACTACGGTTCTCCAGTATTGGTATCTTTCATGGATTCACACACGACCCACCCTCCTCCCCTAAGAGGCTTCCCTTATTTCCTCAAGATAGAAAGTTTCACACTTGTGCTTGCAAATCTGAGGAACCTAGCCTCTCTTGGGTGTTCTACAGGGTGTTGTCGCCTGATTGGCTACTACTTAAGTTTGGTTCTTTTTACAAAATGAAATGGATAGGCTATTGCAGTGACTGTGCATTGCATTGTAGCCTATGGTAGTGTTAACTACTGCTGTTATAAGTATACCGTGGGACTCCCACTACGACGACAGGGATGATTCAAGCATGTGAATCTATGAAAGATCCAATACTGGGGAATTGGAGAACCATAACATTTCTAAGATATACCAAACACCTATCACCCACAGCGCGTCTACACTTGAACCCTTAGGGAGACCTGGCAAACAGATCGATAATGATGACTGGCGGGAGGCTCAGTCCCCCAGGCCGGCTGCCATCTCCTCATGCCTGATAAAGCTAAAATACCTACACAGAGCACACTATACCCGGGTGCGGCTATACAGGGCAGGTCTCTTATTGCTTCCCCAACATGTCTGTGCTGTGGGGTGGAGGAAGCCACTTTCATCCACACACTATGGGCATGTCCGGTTCTGGACAGGTTTTGGAGGGGCGTTCACAGATGTTTCGCAGAGGTGCTGGGGTGGACAATACACAGTACACCATGGCTCGCTTTACTTCACATCACGCAGGACATCGTGGGCAACAGATACAAACGACACCTACTGTTTCAGGGTCTGACCTTGGCAAAACGAGATATAGCCCGCTGTTGGAAAGCACAGTCCCCTCTCCTGTTAGGGATTTGGAAGCATGGACTAGATTTTTCCATGGTGTTGGAAGAACCGGTATTTAGGGCCCGGGTGTGCCCTCAAACCCACACATATATAGCAAACACTGGGAAGCAGTTAGGGGAATTGTCCTGACCCCACAGTCCACATTGTCGGACCCAGGGGTTCTGCCTCTTGTATAGTGTAACATTTGCATGCACCGCCATAAAGTTGATGAAGTGGATGATTGCCAGAACATCATCCAGGGACACAGTCATATCTTAAAGATGTTACCCTTTTTTCCATCGCTATCGCAGCTAGTTTTCTTTTCTTTCTTTTTTCTCTGGTTTATGTTATTAAAGTACAAAAGCGCTATTCTCCATATTTATGCCAATATTATGTCCTGTTTTACATGTATAAAATGGCTCCTGGAGCATGGTTTTGGCACGGAAAATTCAATAAAGTATGTTTATAAAAAAACAAAAGATCCAATACTGGAGAAAAGGACTTACAAAACTCAACTAAACAGCTACAGGAAAGATTTCAGGCAGGTAAAATCTGTGTAACAAATTACAGAGGCATGGGACTTGGTCTTGTGTTCCATTTCCTCATCCTCCGGACATTCACCAACTTACCCTGCTTTTGCCTTGTTCGGAGGTGTTCTGCGACAAGCAACTCTGCCTTTTTTTTTATCAACAAATTGAAAACGATCTGCGACAGGATAAAAGATTGAATGACATTCGAGGAGGCGTGGTTAGGGCCTTTTGTAGGACTTGAAACTTCATGTCAAAGGATCGTGCCAAGGTGTGCACTCCTTTCGCCACATAGTCCCCAATTTGTGGCACAATCGGTCTTAACATTAAGAAAGATTGAAAACTATCTGGGCTTCTGCAGTGCCGTGAAAACACTTCTGTTCTGTTAGGACCTACCAGCTACAATCGTGATTTTGGCATTCATTGCCCCTGCTGTTGACTTAGTGACATAATGATTGTTAGCTGCACGCTTTATGAATACAATTAATTCATATAGGACTCAAAAGTAACAGTTCAAAGAAAGAAAATACAAAAGTGATTTAGAAAAGTACAAATGTAAATGCTTTTGTGTTACTTGTACCTGCTTACTGCAAAAGATTTGTAATCAAACTTTGCTCCTTCTTCTAGAGCTGGTAGTTGGTATTTACAAGTTAGAGTGTCGCTTTCCCAGGCAAATATGGAGCCGTCTTTAAAACAGCTAAGCATGGTGTTACTCATTGGTAGAAAGAAAACCTTAAAGGAAAACCAAACACAAATGTAAGATTCAGTGGGGCCCGTCAAATATACATAAAAATAGCAGTCAACAATTTATTGACAGATTTTTGTACGGGTCATAGGCTCGAAGCAAGGAGAAGCATACCGTAGAGATATTACATCGAGCTTAGTCTAGCAATAACAGGTAAGAGAGGCAGCACACGTTGCCATTTAGAAAAATAGAAAATGCATCTTTAATAGCCACATAATTCTTAGAACTTTACTTTGACCTCTGAAATCAAACTTAGACTCAAAGGTATACATACATTTTATATCCATATACGCTTGCAATGACGCTACTTCAGAATGACAAAAATAACCTGCATAAACTGTTACTGCAGCAGGTCCTTCTGTAAGAGATATAGAAATAACTCTTAGTTCCAGTTAACACTAAACATCAGTATGGCCTTTACCTTTCGTTTATTCTAGTCTGTTGGGTATTCTTTAATCTAAAGAACGGAAGATCAGGCTCTTTCCCTGCAAACCCAGTTGGTACTCTTCACTAAAGTATTAGATACAAGCAGTTCATTATAATTGCAATACCAGAAGGAAAGATGAGGGTATGTGGGGTTCAGATGTGAGGTTGGGTAGGAGAGAGTAAGGAGAGGAACAATGAGAGCGAAATAACACACACAAAAGATGCTAAATGAAAGAGACAATGTATCAAAGGAGTGATGTGGTCCATCAATCCGTTTCCCGTGTACTGTTAACAGCCATGACCTGGAAATGGGTGTTGATCTATTTTCAAAAGTAAGACGCCTCTTGAGTCTAGCTAGCACATCTTCAAAATCCAGCCTGGGAAACACGTCTATATGTGGTAGAAAACCCGGGTATTTTAATGGATCGCATTCTATAAAGTAACCTACATAGTTAAAGATTCTAGATAGCACAAGCTGGCAGAAAGAAAAACTTAAATATTTTGACACATTGACCCTCAGCTCAGAGGCCAAATCAAAGTGCTAAAACCAGCCCATCATGTCCGCTACTGTAACGTTTGTTGCTTTGGTATTCAGAAAAATGCAGTCTGCAAACCTGCTTCTCAAGAATATACCAGTGTTTTTCAACACCACTGAAATTATCCATGAAGAGAATTGGCACCTTTGAGGCAAACAATGGTTTCATAAACATTTACCCATCGCATAAAATACAGTCAATGCTGTTTTGGTCATCAAAGGAGAGGGCAGTATAATCACAAGGTTTCTCCTTCTGCTTTAGATACTGTCTGTGTGTGTGTGTGTGTGTGTGTTTGGGTTTTTCGGTGGGAAGGGTAATTTTAGGGTGGATTCAGGTTTTGGGGAGGGAAGGGTAATTTTAGAGTTTAGGTTTTTGGGTGGGAGGGGGTTTTGAAAAAAGATATATTTACCTTCACCATTTTTACCAAGTATAAGCCTTTGCGTTATAATTGCATGCGTGGTAAAGACATATGCGTGGTAAAAGTTTGCATTGTAATGGTAGCTCGTGGTAGTTCATGGTAATGGCATTGACGCAATAATACCCAGTTTGTAATGGAACGTGTGGTATTAGTACACGTTGTAATGTCATTTATTCCCCCACCAGCAGTGCGCAGAGAAGCGTGTTTGTAGAGTGGTGGGAAAAGGGGGCGTGGCCTCAGACCACCTCTCAGCAACCCCACTGTGTGGGGCTTACTGAAGGTAACAGGAGGTCTTGTTGGGCTCTAAAGACCCTCAGCAGCCAACGGGACTTAAGCCTCCAACCAGTAGTGCCAGGAGGTGGAGAAAGAGGGTGGGGCCTCCGGCGAGTTGCTGGCTTTTTTTCTTTTTTTCCCTATGTTTTTAGAAAGGGGGGCCTCTACTGGACCGTTATGGGCCCCGGGGACCCCATCCCTGGGTCCTGATTCTTTTAAAAAAAACTTTTTTTTAAACCAAGTGGGGGGGTTGTGCGGACCCCCTCCTTGGCCAATTTAGGCCCTGGAGACCCCATACCCTAGGGCAGGGTCCTCGGGGCTGGGGGTCCGCAAAGGACCCCCTTCATTAATGTATTTGTGTCCCAGGGAGGTGGCAGCCCCCGGGGCTGCATGGGGGGGCTGGAGCCCCCAATGCATTATTATTTTTTTTAGCCACAAGAAGGTGAGGTGGTGGTCCCTGGGACTGCAGGGGGCTGTGTGGCCCCCGCATTACTGTTATGCATAGCCCCGGGGAGGTGGTGGTCCCTGGAGCTGCAGGGGGTGGCTTAAGGTATTCTAGGAGGAGGGACCCATGTAGCCCCTCCTACATATTTAAACATGCCCCCGGGACCAGGCCCACTCGGGGGTCTATAGTAAACAGAGTGCGGAAGACCGCACTTCGGTTTTGTTTTTTGGATTTAAAAAAAAATGCTTTTTGGGCCCTGGGGGGTCCTTGTGGGACCCCCCTCCCTCCCGCTCAAAGTGGCCTAGTGGGGTCAGGTTTTTTTTACCTTGCCTCCTTTTCTTTTTTTGAAATCTTTTTTCTTGGGACTCGGTTCAACTAAGTGACAAGATGGCTGCTAACACTTCCTGGTTTGAAGTGTTGGCAGCTAATCAGATACCAGCAGGTGATGGGGAGGGGTCTTGGATCCACCACGTCCCTATATATACAACTGGGAATGTCTTTAAATTTCTCAGCAACTACTGAACGGATTTACACCATTTAACAAAAAGTTTGTTTTTAGGACCAAGAGCTACCTTTCTACCAAACTTGGTGCGATTCCGTTCAGCAGTTCGGGCTGTAGCATGTAAAGTTTCCTATGGAAATTAACATAGAAAAAAGCGTTTGGGACACCCCCCCCCCTTTTTCTCAGCCACCGCTTGATGGATAGCCCCAAAACGTTCAAGACAGCAGCTGAAGTGAGCGGCAAACTAGTTTTGAAAATTTCACGAAGATTCATCGAACGATACCACAGTTATTGGCAAATCATAAGACGCTCTTCCTATGGAAAAAACATCCTAACTATAACTACCTACTGGTGACTGCCAGAGACAGACAGACAGACAGACAGACACACACACACACACACACACACAATGCATCTGTCAGCAGCAGAAGCCCTTTGTGTCCTAACAGGTTCTTCACACTGGAGACTTACAAACCCACTAGATTCACTCACTCAGTCCTCTGCTACTGAAGGTGGCTCTCCCGGGGTACATCTAGGCTGAGCTCTTAACACAACATGATCCTGAACAACTCAATCATCACAACCACCTACCAGGACGCCTAAACACATGCCACAGTACTCCCCTTAAGAAACCTTCTCCAGACTCACAGACATAAGCCCACTCCTGGCCTATATCCCTGCTAGATAACCAGGCAAAAAAGATGATAAACAAATGGTTTGCCACCCCTGTCACTGCCAACCACCTCCTCAACATAACTTAATCAGGATTCAGGGCCAATCACAGTACAGAGACCGCACTCATCACTGCCACTGACAACATCTGGATGGTCAGAGGTGACACCATGACCCTCATCCTACTGGATCTTTATGCAGCATTCAAAAGTCTCCCACACACTCTTTACCCTCCGCTGTGAGTGGTCTGCTATACAAATACACATATTGTAACATAACAGGGGAAGTGGGACGCATTAACTATGGCAATGCTTGTTTTAGCAAGTACCTTAAAATTAATGCTCCATCAATCAAGGACAGAATCAGAAACACGTATTGAAACACCCGAGATACTAGTTCACTAGAAAAAAAGTAAAGGAAACTTACATAATGTTGTAGTACATGTCAACGATTGTTGACTACAGCCTTAAAATTCATGGGGCTTAAACATTTGATGTTCTGTAACACAAACTAAAGCACATCTATCAACAAAATGTGCAGCCTCACTGGTGAAAACAAGACACATGCAATGTTAGCAAACAAATATACAAGACCTCTAAGTTGGGCAAATTCGTAGTTTACATTTTCATTCATGTAACTAGATTGGAAAACACTCAATTTAGTATCTTTCTTTCTACAGTGTTTTTCTCCCTTACCATTGAAGCATCGGACTGTGGAGTGGGAATTTATGAAGTGTTTGAGCCTGCTCTAAAGAAAACCAAAAGTGGGTATAGTCCAGATGAGCCAATTTTCATTAAGCTAGGTCCTGCAGGCACACGAATTTCCAGTTTTTGCGAGTGATAAAATAAGTTTTAATTAGTCATGGAAATAGTTTCAAGCAATCATTCTCAAATGGAAAGAACAAACTGAAAACCTCTTCCTCTCCAGGAATGGTAAAGAGCAAAAGAAACAAAAAGGGTAGGTGCCAGAGAAGTGAAGCACCATGTCCTGCATGACAGGTGGATGAATAGGACAGACTGTTTGCGATGCACAAGTGAGGGTACATCTCACACACCCAAGGGACACTTGCACAAGAGCATCGCCACAAAAGATTGCTAGCTGTTTGGGCTTTCTAGTCTTTCCTGTAGCTAGCTTGGAGATCAGGAGAGCAAGGCGACTGAGTAAAGGTGAAGCAGGGGACTGTTGGAAAGACACTCGACTGTCAGCGGAGTAAAGTCACTCCTAAAGAGAATTTCTAGCTCTAAACCTTCCTATTTGAATGAAACATCCAGGCTAAGGAAGGCAGTACACTAGGTTGTAACCAGCAGTAGAATTTCTTTTTTTCCAAAGAAAGGGACTGTGATGCTATGCACAATGGGGGCAGAGCGAGTAAGCGTAGGGGTGGGGTCAAAGGTGAGGCTAAAAAAACAAAATATTTTGTAACTTGTTGGGGTCTTTCACCTTCAGGTATGTACATATGAAATAAAACACAGCTTAAACGTAAAACAAATGCAAGTTAAGATAATTAGAGGGAAGTGCACTATCGTACTTTTTGTAACCTCTATTAGTTAATGCACTGCAGAGGTCTGTGTCTGTAACCAGAGAGACACGAGATTGAATCCTGGTTGGAGCAGTGGAGAATAGTTAGTGTGCAGTACAGGGGCCTGCGTTATGCCCCTTTAAAAAGCGCATTTGGAAAAGGGGGGTGGTGATGGACAGAGTTTCTGAATGATGCAGAATACTCTTACCAAGTCAATAGATCATGGTTTTAATCCATCACCGTTTTTTAGCTCACTGCACCATCCCAGCTCAGAACCTGACTATATGCAAATTAGTCTGTTCCTGTCCCAGTGCATGATGGGAACAGGGCAAACCAAACTACCAAGCCAATTCTTATACTGGGAAGGAAACAAGCTTCCGGGGACCGGTTTCTGGCATCACAGCCTTCTTCGGCCCGGCTTGCTTGAATCCTGATGGTGCAATGAGCAAGGGACTCACGTCTGAGTATACCCTCCCACACATAGTGTGGATAAAATCGATTTTGGAAAAGGGGGGTGGTGATGGACAGAGTTTCTGAATGATGCAGAATACTCTTACCAAGTCAATAGATCATGGTTTTAATCCATCACCGTTTTTTAGCTCACTGCACCATCCCAGCTCAGAACCTGACTATATGCAAATTAGTCTGTTCCTGTCCCAGTGCATGATGGGAACAGGGCAAACCAAACTACCAAGCCAATTCTTATACTGGGAAGGAAACAAGCTTCCGGGGACCGGTTTCTGGCATCACAGCCTTCTTCGGCCCGGCTTGCTTGAATCCTGATGGTGCAATGAGCAAGGGACTCACGTCTGAGTATACCCTCCCACACATAGTGTGGATAAAATCGATTTTGGAAAACGGGGGTGGTGATGGACAGAGTTTCTGAATGATGCAGAATACTCTTACCAAGTCAATAGATCATGGTTTTAATCCATCACCGTTTTTTAGCTCACTGCACCATGCCAGCTCAGAACCTGACTATATGCAAATTAGTCTGTTCCTGTCCCAGTGCATGATGGGAACAGGGCAAACCAAACTACCAAGCCAATTCTTATACTGGGAAGGAAACAAGCTTCCGGGGACCGGTTTCTGGCATCACAGCCTTCTTCGGCCCGGCTTGCTTGAATCCTGATGGTGCAATGAGCAAGGGACTAACGTCTGAGTATACCCTCCCACACATAGTGTGGATAAAATCGATTTTGGAAAAGGGGGGTGGTGATGGACAGAGTTTCTGAATGATGCAGAATACTCTTACCAAGTCAATAGATCATGGTTTTAATCCATCACCGTTTTTTAGCTCACTGCACCATCCCAGCTCAGAACCTGACTATATGCAAATTAGTCTGTTCCTGTCCCAGTGCATGATGGGAACAGGGCAAACCAAACTACCAAGCCAATTCTTATACTGGGAAGGAAACAAGCTTCCGGGGACCGGTTTCTGGCATCACAGCCTTCTTCGGCCCGGCTTGCTTGAATCCTGATGGTGCAATGAGCAAGGGACTCACGTCTGAGTATACCCTCCCACACATAGTGTGGATAAAATCGATTTTGGAAAAGGGGGGTGGTGATGGACAGAGTTTCTGAATGATGCAGAATACTCTTACCAAGTCAATAGATCATGGTTTTAATACTCAGACGTGAGTCCCTTGCTCATTGCACCATCAGGATTCAAGCAAGCCGGGCCGACGAAGGCTGTGATGCCAGAAACCGGTCCCCGGAAGCTTGTCTCCTTCCCAGTATAAGAATTGGCTTGGTAGTTTGGTTTGCCCTGTTCCCATCATGCACTGGGACAGGAACAGACTAATTTGCACATAGCCGGGTTCTGAGCTGGGATGGTGCAATGAGCTAAAAAACAGGTGATGGATTAAAACCATGATCAATTGACTTGGTAGGAGTATTCTGCATCATTCAGAAACTCTGTCCATCACCACCCCCTTTTTCCAAAATCAATTTTATCCACACTATGTGTGGGAGGGTATACTCAGACGTGAGTCCCTTGCTCATTGCACCATCAGGATTCAAGCAAGCCGGGCCGACGAAGGCTGTGATGCCAGAAACCGGTCCCCGGAAGCTTGTCTCCTTCCCAGTATAAGAATTGGCTTGGTAGTTTGGTTTGCCCTGTTCCCATCATGCACTGGGACAGGAACAGACTAATTTGCATATAGCCGGGTTCTGAGCTGGGATGGTGCAATGAGCTAAAAAAACAGGTGATGGATTAAAACCATGATCTCTTGACTTGGTAGGAGTATTCTGCATCATTCAGAAACTCTGTCCATCACCACCCCCTTTTTCCAAAATTAATTTTATCCACACTATGTGTGGGAGGGTATACTCAGACGTGAGTCCCTTGCGCATTGCACCATCAGGATTCAAGCAAGCCGGGCCGACGAAGGCTGTGATGCCAAGAAACCGGTCCCCGGAAGCTTGTCTCCTTCCCAGTATAAGAATTGGCTTGGTAGTTTGGTTTGCCCTGTTCCCATCATGCACTGGGACAGGTACAGACTAATTTGCATATAGCCGGGTTCTGAGCTGGGATGGTGCAATGAGCTAAAAAACAGGTGATGGATTAAAACCATGATCTCTTGACTTGGTAGGAGTATTCTGCATCATTCAGAAACTCTGTCCATCACCACCCCCTTTTTCCAAAATCAATTTTATCCACACTATGTGTGGGAGGGTATACTCAGACGTGAGTCCCTTGCTCATTGCACCATCAGGATTCAAGCAAGCCGGGCCGACGAAGGCTGTGATGCCAGAAACCGGTCCCCGGAAGCTTGTCTCCTTCCCAGTATAAGAATTGGCTTGGTAGTTTGGTTTGCCCTGTTCCCATCATGCACTGGGACAGGAACAGACTAATTTGCACATAGCCGGGTTCTGAGCTGGGATGGTGCAATGAGCTAAAAAACAGGTGATGGATTAAAACCATGATCTCTTGACTTGGTAGGAGTATTCTGCATCATTCAGAAACTCTGTCCATCACCACCCCCTTTTTCCAAAAACATTTTTATCCACACTATGTGTGGGAGGGTATACTCAGACGTGAGTCCCTTGCTCATTGCACCATCAGGATTCAAGCAAGCCGGGCCGACGAAGGCTGTGATGCCAGAAACCGGTCCCCGGAAGCTTGTCTCCTTCCCAGTATAAGAATTGGCTTGGTAGTTTGGTTTGCCCTGTTCCCATCATGCACTGGGACAGGAACAGACTAATTTGCATATAGCCGGGTTCTGAGCTGGGATGGTGCAATGAGCTAAAAAACAGGTGATGGATTAAAACCATGATCTCTTGACTTGGTAGGAGTATTCTGCATCATTCAGAAACTCTGTCCATCACCACCCCCTTTTTCCAAAATCCTTTAAAAAGCGCACACATCAGGTTGTAACTCCTTTCCAATACCACTTAAAAAGAATAAATCTGTGTCATCAGGAAGCGTCAATTGAATCCATTAATTAAAACCAATACTGGTTTCCGGGCTCCCTTTACATTTGCCGAGGAGCCCGTTGTATACATTTAAACTTCTTTTAGGTAAGCAAGCACCCAGGCAAGAAGACTTGTTTAGCAATCTGCCGGACACTTCAGCTCTCGGAATTAACCGTCCCGGTACGGTTATCTTTTCACAAAAAGTAGGGGAACGGATCCTTAAATTAAAAAAGTATGGGCATGTCGTGCCCCTCCAATCCTGCCTACTTCAACCCTTGGTTTTAACTCAGAACAAGATGCATCCTGCATACGAAGGGTCCAATTTAGATGTTTACGGACGGATTACTCCGTCACACCGGTAACGAATATCCCGTCCGCCGAAATATTCCATAGGCTATAATGGCATTTACATTTAATTGTGACTGAGTAACTCATTCGCCAAAATCTAAATCAGGCCCTTATCCTCATTACATACACTGCAAGAACATTTAGACCTTATTTAGGAGCTATATTAACAGGAAGGGCATGTGGATTTCTAGGCTGTGCTACAGGGTGAACAAGAGAAGAATATAAGTGCCATGCATGAAAAATGGGGTTTAACCTATGCACATGGTAGTTTTACATCTGCTGTGTTTTAGTGGTGGCGCTGGTGAAAAAAACGCAAATGAAATGAAAGCATTGAGGCAGGTAAGACGTAACAAAGCCTGTAAGAGTTTGAGTTGTATTAGAAGTGCACTGAGTGACCTACAGTATTCTCAGCTCTTATTTGACCAATAAACATACCTTTTGCGAAGGACCCTTCAAATAACTGCTAAAATGTAAGATTTCTAAGTAGTAAAATACTAAATGATAAACCTACAGGAAACAAATATCAACTACTAAGTGTTTACTTCTTAGAGCCATAAATTACATCTGATACAGTAAATATATGAAATATTCAAGTAAAGATAGAGTTGCTCGACCTCTACGTGGTATACTTTACCACCTTCCTAGTCCTGGGTTTGCACTTAAGAAATAAGTGCATTCTAGGAATTTCAATTTTCATTGGCTTCATCTGACCTGCACATATTTTAACAATGATTTGAAAACATAAGACCAAAATGGGATACGAAGACAGATCTCACAACCCTAAGTCCAACATATTTTAGCCGGGAAAGATGGAAGGTAGTGAATGGCAGTGCTGTATATTTATGAGCACAAAAACGGTCTGTCTGCGATCACCCAGTAGAAGTGACTTACAGAGGAATCAATTTGTGTTGACAGTCTACAAATTGTTCCACCTCAACCATAATCTATAGCAGAAGAGTTATCTATTAAGGGCCATGGACCATACAAATCCCTAACACAATTAAGCATCCATCCGTCTGTCCAGTGATTCATTTGTCCTCCTGTCTGTATTAAGTGGGACCTGAGCTGAGCCGGTATGTGTGAATGTTGTCTTTGTGTGTAAATCTCTGTGTGTTGGTCTGTGTATACAAATAGTTGAACATTTCTTGTCTCTATATTGTGATGGTTGAAAGGCTGATTGTGTGTGTAGATAGGTGTATATAGATCTGGTGGCCTGTGTGCATTTAGCTCGGTGTACAGGTGCCTGTAGGTGGGCTGCTTATATATGTGGTCTTATGGAAATATACGCATGCATGTTGTGTATGCGTCTGCGTGAAGGCACCATAAAAATGTCAAACCTATTGGTGCCGCAACCCTTGTTTAACTGTATACTTATACAAATAACATTGTCAGTTTGTGGTTCAAGCATTCTTGGTATTTTGGGAAGCATGGCGTACTATAGGCCCTATTCATGGAAAGTCTTGGGTGTAAAAAAAATTTTTTTTTTAAAACAACAGGACGTTAGTTTATTCAAAGAATAAATGTGCTTTTAAAAAGACAACAAGGAAAATCTGTGTAAAGAAATAGTACATGAAGTTCCTAAAGCAGTAGTTCTAAGACTTGTAGTAAAAAAAAGAGTTTTCTTTAACACAAAATCTCTTAGGCGTAGGGTGGGACCGAAAGGTATGCAACCTATCACAGACTGGAAACCCAGCCAGGAGTTTATCAGGCTTTGGACTACATAACATAGAAACATGAAAGCTGGAGTTTTAATCTAAAAATAAAAACAAGTTATCATTCTATATACCTTTTGAATTCCCACAGACTGGCGGACATTCAGCTTCCTCTTTCTCTCAAAGGTATCCAAGTCCCAGAGCTGAGCAGTATCACTCGATGTTGTGACTGCATACTTCCCAGAGCCGTGGACAGATATTGAAGAGATGGCAGAATCATGGCCTCGCATCCAGCTAACCATATCCTTGGTATCTGCAAAGACAACGGGAGTGAGTTAACTAGATAAGGCAGGTGTGATCCAACTTGGAACTTCAAGAATTAAAGAATGCAAAGAAATATTATATATTTTAGTTAATTTAAATACTTAAACATAGCTACAATATTACTGAAGAGGGTGTTTCCAGAATTAGCATGTTGTTGCATATCTGCTGTGACAGGAGTTAAACCCACTGAGAGCTGATCTGAAAAAGGGAAATAAATTACAGTAAATCTGCCAAAAAGATAAAAATTTTCCTTAATGCATCCAGCAGCATATCCACCCTATTTATTGTTCTCTGGACACAGGTGAAATAATCTGGCTCCACCACAGGCTATGCTAATGAACAGAAGTAATGTCACCAGAACTGATGGCAGTCAACTAACCAACCCAGAACAGCTGATCCGCTATCAGGACTCTTCAGTTCTTTCCATGACAGACCATCATGAGTGGACTTTAAAGTAAGTTTAAGTGTAATGTGCCTTAAATTCTACCTCAGACCACCATGCATGCATATAAGTAACAATACTAATGTGGATAATGGCAATGTACAACACAAGGAAGAGGCACATCTGATGATGAAATTCTATGATCAAACATGACAGTATTCACAACATTACATTTTGAATTGATCTTGGATGAAATGGCAAGGAATGGATATCCAGTAAACCATAGCAATATCAAAAAGAACGCTTTTTGGTGCAAACTCATGCACAATTAAATTTGAATCCACGCACTCCACTGTGGTATCTAAAATAGGCTACTCTTTCACTCAAGGAGATTCCTTAGGGAATTAGTAATTTTATTATTTTTCTCAATTTAGGAATCTCACATTTATCATTTTCCTCCATCTTCAGTATTAGGGAGACAGACAAAATAAAACCTGTATGTATATATTTTTAAACAATTAGTGAAGAGGCAATGCCAAGCATCAAACCTCGAAACTCGAATCCCCAGCTCCTAAGTCAGCAGCTCTGGCCATTACGCCACATCCATTTTAAATTGATATTGGTATTACTCCAGAGGGCTTTTATTACATTTATTTGCAACTTGTTGTCAGTTATTTCAATTAGTGTGTTAGCAATATTGACGTTTCTGGAGAAACAGTTCAACCGTTTCCCACCTACTATAAAAAGATGCATAGGCTTATTACATTCTTCCCCTGGAGTCCACCCACTTTCCGTGCTAATGTTGCTTCTTAGCTTACAGTGTTCAAAGAGATTTCTCTTTACACAGTCGGCTTGCAAGTCCCTAGGCACCTTGGGACGTGCGAAAAATCACCGCCAAATTGTACAACTTTTGTTTAGCAGCTTTGATTACTACTACTTCAAAGTTCAACACAGTGCTCAGTTGTGCACTGGGGGGGGGTATTTTTACATGTATTTACTTATTTAAAAATGTATATAGCACTAGCATGTGAAAGTTGGACACAAATAAGCATATTGACTTTTTAAGTTGTTCATTATATTGAAAGGTATTTTAACATTTTGTTTGCAAGGTAGTTGTTAGAAATTGGGTTGTTGGTTGACTGAGGTATGAGCCCAAGTCAGACAGCAACCACAATCCAAGTCAGGGTAAGAAGCAGGCAAACCCCAAATGAACCTGTGCACACTCTCTCGTAGCTTGGCACAGAGCAGTCAAGCTTAACTTCGAGATAATGTGTAAAGTATGTGTGCAACACTTCAAACAGTAAAACAGTGAAAACACCATACAACAAAGACTTCACAACAGGTTAGCAACATAGTGCTTAATTTAATAAATAAAACAAGATCTAAACGACAAAAATCCAGAACTTGTGATATTATTTTTTAAAGAATAAACTGTAAAATAGCACTTCGAAGCAATAAGCACTTACTTGGGACATCTGGTTGCACAAGACCAGGACAAAGTAAAAGTTTCAGGCCGACGCGATAAATCACAGGCCGGATACAGGGATCCAATGAGGCTCGCTGAACAAAAAAATCACCTTGATCCTGGCTGTATCAACGTCCAAGATGCGGGTGGAGCCGAAACAATGAGTCTGTGTTGATCCATGCAGCAGGTCGTCGATGCGCCGGTCCTGATCCATGCAGCAGCGACAATGTGTCGGCTCCGATCAACACAGAAATGCATTGCGGGGATATGTCATTGAGGATGCCATTGACAGAGGTACAGAGACCTTGTGTAGTGGTGGTTCCAAAGGCGATGCATTGGGGCCGGTCCACGTGGTAGACTTGATGCACCGGTTCTGGTCATGCAGCAGGAGCGATTAGCTAGTTCTGATCCATGCAACAGGAGCAATGCGCCGGTTCAGATCCACGCAACAGGGCCGATGCGCTGGTTCTGATCCACACCATGGAGCCAATGCACTGGTTCGACAGGGGATGCATGAGTTTTGCTGAAGCAAGCACCTTAGATCTCAATTTCCAGGGGCCAGCTTCAGGCGGCACCACTTGTCAGGGCAGACTCAGAGGGCAGAGTCCATATGCAGAAGCAGGTAAGTTGGAAGTCTTTTATGTCCCTGAGACATCAGATCAAGCCAGCCAGATGTTGCAGTCACTCTGGGTTCAGGTGATGCAGATCCCGTGCTTCTCACCCAGGTGGGGGGCAGCAGGCAGAAGGGCAGCACAGCAAGGCAGGGCTCCAGCAAAGCAGCATTCCAGCCATCCTTTTTCCTGGCATAGTCTTCACAGATCCAGACGTGTACTGAAGTGGTGGTGCCATTGATGGAGCAAGGATTCGCACGTAAAGCAACTTGCTCGTATTCAAGAACCTCGAATAATATTATTAATAAGTAACCAACATGTTTGTCCTACTAATTTATATTTTCCCGTATACACTGGGTATCCGAGAGACGCTTGCTCATGTGTTTTACTAATCCTAATACGCTTGCATTCAAAATGGTCGCTGCTACGCGGGAATTTCGACTGCGCATGCGTTGGTCATACCTATCTCCTCCTCTCATGTCCAATCGAAATTGGGGATACTTACACTTGCAACATTGGGGGGTGGTACACTGACCTGGAAAACAGTATAACTAGAGTAGGTTTAGCTAGAGAAATTGTCCGACTTGTCCGAATAGCTGACCTGTCACTGACCCAACGCACTCAATAGCTGATCGAGAACAATCAATCAATCAATCAATCATAGCATTTGTATAGCGCACTACTCACCCGGAGGGTCTCAAGGCGCTTGGGGAGGGGGGGTCCGCTACTGCTCGAACAGCCGGGAACAGAGGTGCTGCGAAGCACTCTGTCAGGAGACTCGCTGACCCAATCGGGGTTCTGGGACCTGAAGTGCTGGCGAAGCACTTTACTGGGAATTCTAAACCCAATCGGGTTTCTGACTGTTAGCTGCAGAGAGGGAGTAGCGCAGGCATTGCTGCCGAACTGCGGGTGCTGGTCTCAATCTTCGGTGGTCCGGTTCTGATCCAAATTTGGCTTTCCTGTCCTGTTTCTGACCTGCACCTGCTAGCCTACTGGCTTGCAATTTTCGGGGTTTCTGTCCTTAACTGACCCGTGGCCAGGGTTGGTCTTCACTCCGTTCTAGGTAAATATAAATCTGTGTGGGTAACAATTAGTATATTTGCGTCCTTTTCTTACCCTCCCTGAATCTTGCTACAGTCCTAATTGCATATGTTCCTTTTCTTTCCCCCTCCTTTGGGATAAATAATAAAATCGTGATTCTTGACATTTCTTCCCCTCTTGAATATAAAGTACGGTCCATGAATATATAGATGTTCCTTTTCTTTACCCTACCTTTAAAGAAAGCTGAAGTGGGTATTCTGAATTATTAGCGTGTTCCATTTTCTTACCTTTCCTATAGTTATATGGTTAATTTAGTATTGTCATTACATTTCGTGTTCCTTTTTTCCCCCATCCTACTGAAATCGATTAAACTGTGACTTATAGCATGTCCCTTATCTTTCCCGTCCTTTAGAAAATATCATTACAAGTCTGATTTCTATAATTTCATTTCAGTATTTTCCTTGTTCTTACCTTCCCTTTAGAATTCGAAATGGTTGGCATCATATATCTTTTGCATAGTTACGTACTATTTTTGATTTTACTTATCGATAGCTTAATTTCTGTCAATTTATGGATCATGACTTTTGATGAAGATTAGATAAAGGTTTTAAAACTGTCTCGAGTCTGTGGTTATTATATGAGTTCATGAGTTTGGTTTGAATAAAATTGTTACCTGCCTCGATATTATTCTAACTCCGTGATCCCACAGGTTTAGGTACCGGCGACTAGGATTGGTAAGTCTATGGTATAGGACCTAGAAAGTACAAATATCTGATAGCCAGCGCACAGGTTACTTGTTCTAAGAAACTGATGGATATAATCGAATATGGGCCCAGGTGAAAAGTGAAAAGTCGGGTGACCTGCGTGCTCTATCAGTGCCAGAGGTCCAGTACTTAGACCCAGTTGTGCCTTTGAAGTGAAGGAGACTGTAAAGGCATTGCTTTAAAGTGCCAAGAGGTCCTGCCTTCCGGTCCTGGCTCTAGACTCACTACAGAGGGGTATGCAGCCCTTTGTGTGGGGACAGGACATAGCCTATTCAGGTGTTTATGAGGCAAGGATGGCCCGTTAAGTCACACCGAAGCTCCGATTGTGTGTGGCTGACTGATGGGAATACAGCTGTCACCCTCACCAGACGTATATCAAAGATTGGCATCAGGCACAAAATGGCTAAAGTAAGAAAATGGCAACTTTCTAAAAGTGGTATTTTTAGAATAGCAATTTAAAATCCAACTTCACTTCACCAAACTTGAAAACTTAATCTCTTCACAATTGGGAATTACACCTATAAAATGTTACAAGGTAATGCCAATGTTCTCCTATACGGGAAATAGGCCTTAAAATAGTGAAAAAGGAGAGTTTTTCACTACCAGGACAAATAAAACTTAAAAGAATATGCCCTTCCTTTTAAATATATTGCACCCTGCCTTCTCGGGTGTCCAGGACCTACCTTAGAGGTGACTTATGTATAAAAAGGGAAGGTTTGGGCCTGGCAAGAGGTTTATTTTGCAATGTCAAAATGGCAGTGTAAACTGCCCACAAAGGTTCTGTAATGGCAGGCCTGAGCCATATTTAGAGGGCTACTTAAGTGGGTGGCCTGTGGTAAGCAGCAGGTGGGATTACATGACGTATACAGACTAAAATAGGTCTTGCCGAGAGTGCATGTGTGCTGACATTCGACCTAAAAACGATTTGTAAAAGTTGGAACGATAAGAAGGTCAGAAGTAAAGGTAATGAGGGTACAGAGAGGTTAGAAAATAACTACCCCTCGACGACAGATATAAACAAGACAAACAAGTTACTTACCCTTCAGTAGTGCTCTTTCTGATGGATACTCTATCTACCCGTAGATTCCTCTCCTTTAGAATATCCCCAAGTGCCAGACTGGATCCAAAAGACTTCAACAGTAATGGTCCCACATGCTGGTATGCGGTGCCTTGCAGCTCCGCATTTACTTCATCCCACCCCGCAAGTGGCGTTAGAGCTGAATTATAAGCACCACTCCTATGTGCAAATTTCAGTTTCTTGATTGACTCTGCCCATGCCCTCAGGCGTGGAGCCCAACCAAATCAGAGGAACTAGTGTGTAGATTCCTAAAGTCTGAACTTTTTAGATGAACAAGAAACCATTCCACAGGACGGATAGGTGGAAGGGCAGTGAGAAATATGTGGTTAGCTACAGCATACCAGAAAACGTTTTACCTAAGGTAGGTAGCTTATTCGTCTGAAGTATACTTTTAATTACAAATTCCTCACCTTCAGAATAGATACCAAAGCAGTACCTTCCAAGTTGGTGGGTTTCAGGAATGGCTCAGATCAAAAAGTCCTGCAGGACCAAAAGGGTAAAATGCCCACCCCGTCAAACCTGGCTGTCAAAGCAGTAGTGCTTTGTAAACATGTGTATCAATACCCATTTCACAGCCTGACAGAGGTCAAGGATAGGCATGTCGTATTGCAGCGCAGTGGTAGAAGCCTTGGCCCTAGTGGAATGGGACCAGAATCCCTCCAGAGGCTGTTTCCTTGGGCAGTGTGTAGCAGATCTTAATGCTGAGGACAATCTACATTGAAACAGCTCTGTACAGCCGTGCCCTCTTTTGCCCCAGTGAACTACACGAAGAGCTGATGGTCTACCCAATGGGCTTCAGTGTCATCAATGTAAAAGCTCTTTTGGAGTCCAGCAATGGAATGTCTCCTCCTCTTTCGAGGTGTGAGAAGCAAAGAAAGTGAGGATGGTGATGGATTGCGCAACATGAAAAGCAACAAGACGTTTGGTAAAGAGGCTGCTCTGGCCCTCTACACTACTGTACTGTGAGGAGTTCACTCATATGACGAGCCACAGTCACCACAACCAGCAACAGTATTCAGAGTCAGGAAACATAGTGGACAGCTGAGGATTGGTTTGAATGGCGTGCACATGAAAGTGAGGACCAACTTTTGGCATCAACAAAGGTTTTGGAGGGAACAAACAAGTCAAGCTTTTCAGAAATGTCATTGCAACAAGTGATCTGAACATGGACGGTTGGTCTGTTAAATGTACAAAGGACAAAAGGGTCGATAAATAACATTTAAAGATGGCCAATGAAAGTCCCTCCTCAGCCAGAGATAAAACGAGCAGAAGGACATTTGACAATTTGGCCTGCAATGGATTGGTATTGCAGGTGCCACACCAAGCTACAAATTAGTGCCAGCGCCCGGCATAAACAGACTTAATAGCAAGATGTCTGGCAGCGAGGAAGACATCCACAACTGCGGGAGCAAGATCAGATGCAGTTAACTGCAGCCACTATTGAAAAAACGAAGGCTGCTATAAAGGAGTCGACGGGCAAGGAAGAACAACTCAAAATTATATAAAGAACCTGTCTAAAATTACTTAATCAGTGGACCACCATCATCAATTTGACTAGAATGTGATAAAGGCTCAGAAAAATTAGTTTATACATCAACAATGTATATTTCTTCATTTATAGTGATACATCAATTCCTTCTTTGCTATAAAAATGATCCCTTTCGTCATTTATATTTTTCTTTATACATTTTGCAAACAATTTGCGATTATAGAACAAATTCATTTGACAACACATATTAAAACACAGACATCCACTCACTCTCATCCACATACATACCTTTATCAACTACTTCACACAAGATACTCCATAACTCACAGTCTACTTGAAGATATCTTTTTCTCAATAGAATCATAAGTGCAATTCATTATTAAACATTGCTCCTGTTTTTATACTTGAAAATATCAAGCAAGTGAGAAAAAAACATCAGGTCAATTCAATTGTACATTTAATATATTTTGATGTTCTTGAGTCTTCTTATTTTAGTGTTGTTGTGTCCAAATGTGGCTAAGCCAATCTTCCTTTAACTGCTGCCACTAAATCTTCACACATGGAAGTACAGATTGTGCAGGTTTGGGTGTCGTACCCTGCTCTGGTGAAGTAACCAGAGGTCCTTCCGTAGAGGCATCCTGATTAGAAGACAGATGTTCATGCCCAAAAGTTTCAGTACCACTCCCTCCTTGCACAATCCAGAGCCATTAGAATAACTTGAGCCTGGTCGTTCCTGATCTTCTTCAGAACACAGGACAGGATAAGCAGTGGTGAAACTCATCCAGGAGTTCTGTGGTCCACGCTATCCAGAATGCATTTATGAGATAGCCTTCTTGGCAATTCCAGCGCGCAAAACTTTGGACATTGCGTGCTCTCAGCAGTGGTGTCAAGTTCTAGACAACGTTTTTTCCTTTGCAGGAAGATGTCCTGTGCCACTTTGGGTTTAACAGCTATTTGTGATCTGCCAGATGCCATCAGCAGTGTTAGGCTGCCCTGGCATCCAAAGATCCTGCCAAGTGGTTAACGACCAGAGAAATGCCCAGATGTTTCATCCAGCTCCAGAGACGAAGTACCTCATGGAACAGGACCCCAGCCGCCCTACTTGTTGCAGAAAAACGTGGTGTTTGTTTAATTGATGAAAACCTGAACCAGCCTCCCTTTGATTGACAGTAGGAAGGTTTTAAGCACTAGGTGAATTACCCGCAACTCCATCAGAATGAGGTGGAGGCTGGTTTCACAGGAGACCAGAGCTTTCTGATCACCACCTTTCCCAGATGACCTCCCATCCCAGTCTTATCAGTGACATATCTGTCACCCCCATCAGCACTGGGCGGAGCAGAGAGCAGGGAGAGGTCGAATTGCGGTTAAGACCCCACTGCAGGTCTTTTTTCAGTCTGCACCGAAACCTGTATGGAATCAAAGAGGTTCCCAAGGTGCTGAGCGCACTGAGACTTCCACTGCAGAGCCTGTATGTGCCTCCTGGCATAGTTGACAAGCAGGATGCAGCATGCCAAGAGAACCAGAGATCTCAGAGTCACTCTCAAAGACACCCTAGACCAAGGCACAAATGTCCAGATCATAGCCTGAACGTCCTAGACTTGTTGTGATGGAGGGAAGGGACGAAACTGCACCATATTCAGGATGATTCCGATAAAAGGGAGCCTCTTCGAAGAAGTTAGATTTAACTTCGGCATGTTGAAAATGAAACCAACAGTCAGGAGGTTTGTCGCCGTCTGAAAGTGGTCCACGACCAACTGTGATGAGTTCACTTTTAATAACCAGTCATCGAGGTAGGAGAAAACTGGTATCTCCAAAGGTTTACAGCGACTACCACCATCACTTTTGTTAATACTTAAGGGATACTGGTGAGGCTGAAGTGGGTCACATATAATTGACAATGCTCCTGGCACCCTTGAACTTGAACAAAAAATAGTCTATGGGACTGCAGGATGGGCATATGAAAGTAGGCATCCTGCAGGTCCAAAGCCACCATCCAGTGGGCAAGATCCAGAACCTGGGCTAGTGTGAGCATCTTGAATTTGTCCTTCCGCAAGAAGGTGTTTAGAGGGCCGAGAGATAAAATCCCTGCAATTTTAGGAGGAGGACACAGTTCCCTTGCACATTGGAAAAGAGAATTTTGAGAAAGAAATTGTCAAGGGAAGAGTAAATAAATTGGGAGCGAGCTTGAGTTCTGCATATGAAGGCACAGAAAGAAAGGAGCGGACGTTGATGTGCAGGGTCGGCGCTTCTATCCAGCTCCATCGCCACATCCAGGGCTGGATGCAGTCAACATGTAGCCGCAGGGTGCCACAAACCGGCATGATGTGGCATTGCTGTCAAAATCATCAAGATCCAGTCTGGCGCCTGGGGTATCCCAATGGTGAGAAATCTGCAGTTAGAAATAACCGTCAAAGAGCACTTTAAAAACATCCCAATTAGAAAACGTAATGAAACATAAGATGGGTTCTACAAATACTTGACCTTGACCTTTAATGCAATGCTCGTACCTGTATCAAAGCATTTAATTGAATAATCAGCAAGAGCCACAAGGTACTCAGTTTTCCGGCGAAGATTGAAGGACAATGCAGTGCATGCTTGCAGCGTTCGTTGCACAAGATCAAACCTTTAAAAGAAAATGGACAAAAAGAGGTCAAAATAAAGAAACGTCTGCGACCTCCAAATTAAAATGGACATCACATTCTTCGGTTTTATTTAGTTCAAAATGAAAAATATATAACTAGACAGAAGGATAAACTGTCAAACTGTCAAAATGCAATTGACAAGCATACACTTGAATGAAATTCCTTCATTTTATTACCATGCCTAACGGTTTGCAAAAGCGCTGTAGCCAATACAAATATTAACATTGAACTACACTGCCGGAAACCACACTAGACCAACACAACACAACGAAAAGGATAACCAAGTCTATAAAAACCCTGTCCTCAACCCATGCTCTACCCAGCTCGACAATCTGTCACCAACTGACTTTGCTCTCCAGATCTGTGCCAAGTCTATAAAAACCCTGTCCTCAACCCATGCTCTACCCAGCTCGACAATCTGTCACCAACTGACTTTGCACTCCAGATCTGTGCCATTTTTAATAACTCCCTGTCTAGAGGTAAGCTTCCCGATTAGCTCAATCAAGCCCATACTTCTTTTGTGATTCAATGTCAATCTTTTAAATTCCCTTATCTGAATAAATACATTGTTACCTTAGTCCACAGCTATCCTCCCAAATGGGCCCAGGCAAGCTCATGTAAACTTTCTGATTAAATATCTATCTTCAAATCCAGAGATCTGAGTGAAAACAAAAGCCAGTTGTCAACACCTACAAAATCACTTGCTCATTCACAGCCTTCTAAATGACTGCCAGTCCAACATCTACCTTGACACAGCAACGAGATAGGGTCACTCAGTTGAAAATGTATTTGAACATCTTTTATGCTCTATGTTTTTTATACAGCTCATGCCTGACAAATATTTGGCCTAGAAATGCCCTTGCTAGCAGATGTATGAATCTCTGAATTCGGATTTGCCTATAGTGGTTCATTCGTGCCGCTGACAAAGGACAAACCACAACGATTATAGGAAGTGTGTTCTCTTTGTTGCGTGCGGAGTTTGAGATATATTTTAAGGCTTCTAACAAAACTAGATTTTGCTGTCACATTACCAGCAGACTTTTTTGCTCTACTGTGTTCTAAACAGACATGAAAACCTCTTCACATCTTCAAACAGCTTACACTGCTCATTTTGCTGACTTGTTCTAGAACATTTTTGGGGCTTTTAAAAACAACTAGAATCTCCAAGATATTATTACTAGGATCCTAGTACGTTCATGATTATATTTAGGGATATCAACTCGATCCCTGTGGCATTGACATAAGGTTTGCTTTCAGGAGTCCACCATTATTGCTAATAGGTGTTGCTCGGCTTTTATTGCTACTCTTCTGGAGAAAATGAATGGGTCATATCGAACTATACATCATTGTCAGCTCATGATCAAAAGGTATATTTGGACATAACGCCATAAATATTTTTTTAAATAATGTATTTTTGAACTAAAATCTTTTGTTACATTTCAATACAAATCATAAATTTGACAAAAACAGAAGCATACTTCTTAAGTGCTCTCTCACTTTCAATCAGTTGTATTCTTGACTATGATCAAAAAACATTTCTGATATTCAGGCAAATCACACAAAATTCGTCACCGTTCCCCAGCTTTCTTGCCTTCAATATACGCCACCCTGTCCATCAGGGTCACAGTTTCGTTAGGCTATCAGGGATCACCATCCACAGTTTCTCATATTTGGTTGTTAGGCCTATGATTCCATACACCATCTAAGACAGGCTGCAGGGGGCCTTTTCATTTTTGTATTTCCCAGTATGTGAACAGTTTAATGTCTTTATCTTTGGTAGGTATGTCATTGGGGGAGTTCCTTCCGACAGCTAGTTTAATAGTGAACCCCAAGATGTTTCAGAGTCCAAAGCACTCTCTGACAGATAGCATGCCTGTTTTCCATGGCCATAAAGTTCTAGAGTCGAGAGTGCCAGTGTGCAAAAGCTGGGGGTTATTTCTTCTTCGAATGAGCCAGCACAGTGGTTTTTGCAGCTCCCAAGCAGTGTCACAGCAGTGTAGCCTTGTTTAGATCTTTACAGATCTGCTTCAAATGAGAAAACAATGTACCCCCTATATGTTCATTTTAGGTCTGGCAAAAGGGGAATCCTCACAACAAAAGTACAATATCCCAAATGACCTGTAAAATATATTGCCCTTGAACTCCGGAGTGTGCCGTGCCTTTTTCGATGAGAAGGAGGTACTGGTCTTGTGTGTTGTCAGCAAGCGGGTCGCTGACTAACGGCACACCCTCTCGATCTGGTGCACCGTGTTGAGACCAGCATTCTTTCTTTGGACATTTGCACGAACTGCAAAAACACGGAGCCCTCCCCTAGCAGCTCGGACACCCACCTTGGCAGGATACACTGTATTGGGGAGAGAGGAGGCGACGCTGTTCGCCTGATCAAGGAGTTTGGGAGAGAGGCTTTTTGGTCGTCCTGCTTGGCACTCAAGCTGGAATACAGTCCATATCCAGCAACTGGACACACAATCTAAAAATAAATAAAAAATACTTTGCATACTCAACCACTTGTCCAACTGGAGGGAGACTGTACAGGCACCCCAATGGACTGCATCTACCAGCATGCATTGCTTGGCAGGCTGAAAGCGCGAGTGGTCAAGACACCGCCCATTGGAGGAGGAGCATGATGACAGCATTAAGGAGCAAGTTACCACTCACCTGCACCTCATTTCAACCAGCACAGAGACCCAGGAACAGGCACTGATGAGAGCCATTTGGAAGGCTTGAAACGCATCTGTCTTAGCGTTTCAAGGGGACTGCTAGCACCATGCGCAAACAATTTTAATAAAACCCTTGCCCTTGAAATCCGGAGTGTGCCGTGCCTTTTTCGATGAGGAGGAGGTACTGGATATATATATATATATATATATATATATATATATATATATATATATATATATATATATATATATATATATATATATATATATATATTTAATCACCAAAATGCTCCGTTACCAGGGGCACGCTTTTAGACAGCCGGTGAAAGTTCCAGGGACGGGCTTTCCCTGCAATTTCAATTCTTCACCAAAAGAAATACTCGCACTCCACCAGAAGTATAATTATGCAGGTTTAATTTCAGCTTCACCAACGCGTTTCACAGCATCCGCTGCTTGATCACGGTTACAAACATTGGTCCCTTTTCAGTTTCACCTTTTTATACCAGTTAGTCACAATCGCCTTGTTATGAGGCATTGTGGTCCTGGTAGTTCCATATTTACATTTTTTTATATATATATTTTCAACAAAACAAATGACGTTTTTTACTTGCATATATTTACACATATTTACACATGATGTTACTAATGTCTAATCAGTATGCAGATGCAGTATATTGGGTTTAAATCCTCATGTAATTTATTTCTTATTTTTATGATGGAAATCATAGTCTCAGCGCTGTGTTCTTTGTAAAACACTCGATCGACCGTTGGATCCACCTCTCTATATCTTTGTTTTTATATGTATATATATAGGGACTTAGTGCCCTTGTTGTATAAATATATAGGCTCCATTTACCTATCAATCTTTGCTGATGGGTATACTATTAAACTTTCATGTATAATTCCATTTATTCATTCATTTGAGGGCTCAGTGCCCTATGTTTGCCCAAACTTTGCATACTGTTCATATTTATTTGTGTAGGTCAATTTTCGTCTTTAGCCTTTTACAGGTGTACATGAAGTTCCTCGTCTCCATTGAGGCCCCCGGGTATCTTAGTTTTAAAGCGAATGATCAGCCTAGATTCCATACGCCGTAGCATCATCAGTCTGTTTCCCCCTCTTTCCTTTATTGGAACTGTGGCCAAACCACTGTATGTCATATCTCTCCAGTTCTTTTTTTCTTTTTCATGAGTTAGCATGTGTTTTGCCATAGCATAGCTCAGATCATGGTTTTCTATGGCTCGGATATGTTCTAAAATCCGTTTCTGGAGGGGGCAGATGGTACTCCCAATGAATCTTTGACCACAAAAGCACTGTAGCAGATAAACCACATGGGTGGTTTTGCAGTTAATTGTATTTTCTATTGTGAAAGTTTTTCCTTTTGGATCCTTTAGTTTAGTGAGATTGCGTCCAACTTGACAGGCTTTACATTGGCTGCATTTGGTAAAGCCATTTCGTTTTTTCTCTAGCCAATTTTTAGATTTTCTTGTTCTTTCAAAATGGCTGTTGACTAATTTGTCAGATAGAGATGGAGCTTTCCTGTATGTTATTTGTGGGAACTTGCCAATCTCCTTCCCTATGTCGGGATCCTTTTCTAGGACATGCGAGTATTTTTGTAGGACTTTGCGTATTTTGTGGCTTTCTTTTGTATAGGTTAGTATCATTCTAATTGGCTCCCCGGTTGTATCCTGTGTTTCTTTTCCTTTTTCTTGATCTCTTTTCGGAATTAATGTTTCAAGTCTACTTTTTTCTCTAGCTCGTTTTTCACCTTGATCAATATCACACTGTTTGTATCCTCTTCTCTTGAATCTGGTTGCAGTTTCTTTGAATTTTTTGTTCATTTCTTCCTGATTAGAACAATTTCTCCTCATTCTTATAAATTCCCCATAGGGTATGTTCTTTTTCAAAGTTGCTGGATGGAAGCTTTGACCATGTAAGACACTATTCGTGGCTGTTGTTTTTCTGTGGACTGTTGTCTCCAGATGACCATTTTCAACATATACTCTGGTGTCCAGGAATATTATTTCTTTCTTACTGAGGTTATGGGTGAATGTCAACCCTTCTTCATTCTCATTTAGAATTTTTAAATATTCTAAAAACTCCTCATTTGAACCATTCCAGATTATGAAAAGGTCGTCTATAAAACGCAGCCAGAGAATTACTCTGGCTGTGTACTGGTCGTTTTCTTCTCTCCAAGCTACCATTTTCTCCCACCAACCCATCACTAGGTTGGCGTAGCTTGGAGAGAAGGATACTCCCATGGCTGTCCCACACGATTGGCATGTCCTAGAAAAGGATCCCGACATAGGGAAGGAGATTGGCAAGTTCCCACAAATAACATACAGGAAAGCTCCATCTCTATCTGACAAATTAGTCAACAGCCATTTTGAAAGAACAAGAAAATCTAAAAATTGGCTAGAGAAAAAACGAAATGGCTTTACCAAATGCAGCCAATGTAAAGCCTGTCAAGTTGGACGCAATCTCACTAAACTAAAGGATCCAAAAGGAAAAACTTTCACAATAGAAAATACAATTAACTGCAAAACCACCCATGTGGTTTATCTGCTACAGTGCTTTTGTGGTCAAAGATACATTGGGAGTACCATCTGCCCCCTCCAGAAACGGATTTTAGAACATATCCGAGCCATAGAAAACCATGATCTGAGCTATGCTATGGCAAAACACATGCTAACTCATGAAAAAGAAAAAAAGAACTGTAGAGATATGACATACAGTGGTTTGGCCACAGTTCCAATAAAGGAAAGAGGGGGAAACAGACTGATGATGCTACGGCATATGGAATCTAGGCTGATCATTCGCTTTAAAACTAAGATACCCGGGGGCCTCAATGGAGACGAGGAACTTCATGTACACCTGTAAAAGGCTAAAGACGAAAATTGACCTACACAAATAAATATGAACAGTATGCAAAGTTTGGGCAAACATAGGGCACTGAGCCCTCAAATGAATGAATAAATGGAATTATACATGAAAGTTTAATAGTATACCCATCAGCAAAGATTGATAGGTAAATGGAGCTTATATCTTTATACAACAAGGGCACTAAGTCCCTATATATATATACATATAAAAACAAAGATATAGAGAGGTGGATCCAACGGTCGATCGAGTGTTTTACAAAGAACACAGCGCTGAGACTATGATTTCCATCATAAAAATAAGAAATAAATTACATGAGGATTTAAACCCAATATACTGCATCTGCATAATGATTAGACATTAGTAACATCATGTGTAAATATGTGTAAATATATGCCAGTAAAAAACGTCATTTGTTTTGTTGAAAATATATATATAAAAAAATGTAAATATGGAACTACCAGGACCACAATGCCTCATAACAAGGCGATTGTGACTAACTGGTATAAAAAGGTGAAACTGAAAAGGGACCAATGTTTGTAACCGTGATCAAGCAGCGGATGCTGTGAAACGCGTTGGTGAAGCTGAAATTAAACCTGCATAATTATACTTCTGGTGGAGTGCGAGTATTTCTTTTGGTGAAGAAAAAAAAAATATATATATATATCTATATATCTATATATATCTCTATATATCTATATATCTCTATCTATCTATATATATATATATATATATATATATATATATATATATATATATATATATATTAGCTCCTGCTGCACTTCGTTCACGCACTCAATACACGGGTGCTGTTTTGCGGAAAGTGCCGCCGCCAAATATCTTGCTCCTCGTCCTTTTGTCCTTAAACAAAGACACAGCACTCACGGGGGGGAAGTCAAAGTTTTTATTTCAGACTTCCAAACGCACCAGACGCGTTTCGGCTTGTGCCTTCCTCTGTGGTATTTATATATTTATTTCACTGAAAAAACAATAGGTTTCACACCAGTTATAGTTAGGTGGAAATTTTACTCGCATAAAACCATTGAAATTACCACGTTATAGTTAGTTGCACTCACTATAACTTGCACTGCTGATGACGTCACATATTACATCACTCATGACATGGTCAGTGACATCACTCATGACATCACTGATGACATCTCAAATGACATCACTGATGACAACATCCTTGTGACAAAGTGGCAGACCTCCTATCAGCATAAAATAACCTTTGACACACACATTCAAAAATAGAAGCTAACATTTTCTTAAAAAAGGAGAAACCAATACCAATTACAACAACTTATTAGGTAATTCCAACATCTACATACACATCCACTCATTCACCAACAGTTCTATATAGTCACCATGCATGTACTTACTCATCATATGTACTCATACACCTATACATCCTGTTACACACTAATACTCATCCATATAGTTACTCACACACAAATTCACACATGCAAATAAACTATCAAAAAAAACATTTACTTGATTATATTGCTATATACACACACCACTACACATACTTCTACAGAAACGGAAACATATGTACTCTCTTAAACAATCAATTATAAAAACACATACTCACTAACCCACCCATACACACAATCCTCCACCCATACAGTCTTGCACACATGCTGCCTCAAAATACATACAAATAGTGAGTCACTCATTCATGCATCTGTGCTCTAAGTAATATCCCCCACCGAACCATACAGACACCGATACTGATACTAAAAAAAACAACTAATAACCCATATACACACTCATGTAGCTACTCACCAACCCATGCAGCCACTTATACACAAAGTGAGACACAGATACAGATATTTAAATATTTAAACATTACTCGCTAATATATGTATTCACTAAGATACATTTAATAAGTCAGTTAACCAATCAATTTTACACACAAAAAAACATCCATTTAGACATTTATTTACCCATTTATTCTTCCATCAACCTTTAGATATACATATATAAAAAATATTTATTTTTCAGAAAGATACACATTCACTGCATGATGTCACCAGTGATGTCATTTGAGATGTCATCAGTGATGTCATGAGTGATGTCACTGACCATGTCATGAGTGATGTAAAATGTGACGTCATCAGCAGTGCATTGCACGCGCAAGTTATAGTGAGTCCAACTAACTATAACGTGGTAATTTCAATGGTTTTATTAGTACAATTTCCACCTAACTATAACTGGTGTGAAACCTATGGTTTTTTTCAGTGAATTTAATAGGTTTTTTAAATGCTAATTCCTAACTATAACTGGAGTGAAACCTATGGTTTTTTCAGTGAATATATATATATATATATATATATAAAATTTCTATGGCAAAATGAAACCCCTCATTTTGTTCCTTTTCAAATTAAATGTATTGAGTGTTACCACTTTATTCCAATCAAGATGACTTCAGGTGTGCCATACTTTTGTCATAAGTAAGACTGTTAGCGTTCTAGTTGTTCTTTAGAACACTCTGGGACATTCTGTCATTGGGCTATAGTTGGGCTACATCTGGCTGATATTTGGGCTACATTTGGGCTCTTTTGTCTCTGGTGGCCATCTTGGGAGACTGCATATCAGAATTTTTTTTTTTTTTTTAAATATTTTTATTAAGCATTTCCAAGATAATTTTCCCGCATATTCCTGTATATGTTACAGCACATACCAGTTTCACAGGTGGTTATATACATTACAATATTATTCTGCTACATTTTGACGTAAAAGATTCACCAAACATATGTGTGGTATGTACTACCCATTCCAATACAACAAAACAGAAAGAAAGCATCTATAAAGTATTATGACGGCCTTTCATTCACTATCCTAAGTTTGACCTACTATTTTCCCACCTAGTGATAGGTTGCCATATTCTGTTACCTAGTACCTTAGCTCTCCTACCTTTCCTCTCATAGATTGCTTTTTCTAGATTGTACATAGAAAGAAGACTTGCAATCCAGACTTGGAATGGGGGGGGAGCCTTGTCCAACCAACTTCTTGCTATACATATACGATAAACTGCAAGTGAGACAAAAATAAACTCTACTGGCAGAGCATCTGCCGTATCCCCCACCCCCAATATAATTAATTCATCTGTAAGTTTGATCTTAATCCTAAGTGATTTATCAAAAAACTCTTCGACAGCCATTTTCAAGGTGAACAATTGTGGACACTGTGAAAACATATGTACAATATCTGCTTCAATTGAATCGCATCGGGGGCATGTTATTCCAGATGTGCCGCCCCACTGGGCAATTCTGGCCGGGGTATGATAAAGTGAGAACACTGTCTTAAAGTGTTGTGATTGCAGGGTTGCAGAGCATAACACCGTTCTGCCCAGATCCAAAGATAACTGAAAGGTTTCTAACCCTGACCCCAGTTTTCCTGACCATTTTTGTGAGTATTTCGCCCTTTCATCTGTTTTATTGTCTTTCAGTACCGCATATAGCTGTCTTATCGTACACTTATTAGCTGTTTCTATGTATTCCATAACTTTACATTGTCCCAGCCCTGCCAGGCCGCCTTGTTTTTGCATTAAAAAACTTCTGGTTTGGAGATATTTAAAAAAACTATTATGCTCTAACCCGAATTTCGTTTGTAGCGCCCCAAACTGTAGCATGTTCCCCTGGCTGTCAAGCAGATTCCCTATTTTCACTATACCCTTATTATGCCAGTCCCTCATAGTGGCATCCCTGAAAATGTCCCTCGGTAGTGAACAATTTGTGTACAGTCGTGTGTAATTGTTGAACCTGCCTAGTCCAAATTTTTTTGTCATTCCTTTCCAAACCCTATAGGCCGCCTTCAAAGTCTTAAACCGTGTGTGTTTAAAATAAGTGAAGTCGGTTGTGTTTAAAAACCCATTCTCAGCCCCCTCTCCCAGTAGTGTAGTATATACATTAGTAAACCCTGCCTCAGTTTCCGTTGTGTGTTCTGTACCTCCCCCACCTATTAACCCCTGGCAATACTGCATTACGGCGGCCCAATAATAGAGCCTAAAATCCGGTGCCCCCCAGCCACCTTTTTCTCTAGATACTGTTAAGTGTCTATAGGCTCTCCTTGTCTTCCCTTTAACCCAAATGAATTTGTTCAAGATCACTTCCAGCTTATTGAACCATATGTTGTCAAAAAATAATGGGATAGACCTAAGTAAATACAAAACTTTTGGGAATGTTACCATTTTTATTACATTGATTCGACCCAACAAGGTCAAATGCAAATTATTAATTCTTTCCGTATTTGTTTTTATTTTTGCCAACAGTGGACTCATATTAATTTCAACTAACCTATCTAAGTCAGCTGTGATCTTAACACCTAAATACGTAACTTCGGGAGCTACTCTTATGTCCTGAAAGTTCACCCAGTTATTTTGTATAATTTGTGTTTTTCCTTTATTTAGTGAGTAGCCTGAGATTGTACCAAAGGCTACAGCCTCCTGTTCAATTTCTAGGATAGCCGACCCTGGTTCTGGGGTAACCACCGCCACATCATCTGCGTAAGCAAGTGTTTTATATTCGTGAGAATGCAACTTAATCGGGAGAATATTAGGGTTCCCTTCCAATCTACGCAAAAGAGGGTCAAGGTATAAAGCGAATAACAGTGGTGAAGCCGGACAGCCCTGTCGTGTACCGCGCCTTATACGTATTCCCGCAGTATACCCTCTGTTTATCCTCACCTTAGCCGTAGGTTCTAAATATAGTGCCTTTATAGCCTTTATATAACCTGCTCCTATCCCAAACCACTCCAAGGCCTTCCACAGATACCCCCAGGAGACCCTGTCAAAGGCCTTCTCTGCATCCAAGAAGATGGCCGAGGCAGGGTCTCCTGTGGCGCCTGCAGCATCCAGTATAGTAACCATCTGCCTTGTGTGCTGTGTAGTCCCTTTACCGGGTATGAATCCATGCTGTGTTGTGTATACCAGACCCTCAATTACCCTACTTAATCTTTGTGAGAGCGCCTTGGAGTAGATTTTTGCATCGGCATTCATGAGTGTTATTGGCCTATATGAACCCGGATTCAGATGTGTTTTTTTTTTTTCAAAATAACAATAATATTTGCTCCGGCCCATGATTGTGGTACATTTTCCCCCTTCTGTGCTTGACTTAAGGTTTCCAGCATATCAATCCCCAGAGTGTCCCAAAATTTTTTATAGAATTCCGCCGGAATTTGGTCGGGCCCCGCTGCCTTTCCTGAGGGGAGTTTAGTTACTGCATTATGGATTTCTCCCAATGTCAATGGTAGCTCCAGAGCCTCCTTGTTCTCCTCACCCAGTTCCTCATGAGGAATGCCTGTTAAGTAGTCCTCTATCTCAGCTTCAACATTCCCCAGATCTTGGTCATATAGACCAGAATAGAACTCCCTAAACACCTCCCTCACATCTTCTACCTTAGTCACAACATTTCCCCCTTTATCCTTGATTTCTTTGATTTCTCCCGCTGCCAAATTTTGTCTAATGCGGACTGCTAACATATGACCTACCCTCTCATTAAATTCATAACATTTTTCCTTTTTTGTTAAATAATTACTTGCCGCTTTATTTGCCAATTTTTCGCTGGCCTCTGCTCTTTTCAGCTCTATCTCTAATAGAATCTCCTCGAGAGGTTCTTGATTAATGACCGCTTGAATAAGCTGTTGTTCTAATACCATTAGATCATGTAGCCTATTAGTTAATTCAAGTTTTTCGTTTTTACTCCTGTGGAGGGTATAGGCCAGTGTTTCCCCTCTTATCCCTGCTTTAAAGGTATCCCAGACCACTCCTGTAGATGCCGTACCTCTATTTACCTCCCAAAATTGTCTGATCCATACCTTCATCCTATTTACATAATCTTCTTCTCTAAGTAACCCTCTTTCAAATGTCCAGTTATATTCTTTATAGATAGCACTGAAATTCTGAGGGATAGTTAATACTAGTGGATTATGGTCCGAGAAGACCCGAGGGAGCCTTTCTATTTTTGAGTCTGATACTAAGGAGCTAGTGACTAAGTAGTCCAATCTAGCGATAACCTTGTGGGGAGCAGAGTAAAAGGTGCTGCCTGTTCCAATGGGATTGTATGCTGACCAAACATCAACCAATGCATTATTAGACATTAAATTAGCAATAGCCCTTCGTGTTCTCTTCTTGCGGTCACCCTGCGTCCCCCCCACCCAACAGACCCAACCCTGGTAATCCATTAATGTTGAAGTCCCCGCAGAGGATTACCGGTTCTGCCCACAATGCCAGCTCGACATCTAGAAAGTCAAATAATTCGGGTTCGTCTTCATTAGAGCCGTATACAGACACAATTGTATAACGACCTCCAGCTGTCTCCCCTTCTACCATCACCCATCTCCCTCCATCATCTTCCTTCTTTTTCTTTACCAGCATAATTCCTTTTTTCGCAAAGATAGCCACTCCTTTTGTTTTTGAATCTTGCTGTGTATATGCTAAGACTTCATACCCTAGCTGATCCATAAGATATTTATCCTTTCCTCTCACATGTGTCTCCTGAAGGCATATAACAACCAATTTCAATAGTCTACACATAGCCGCGACTTTCTGTCTTTTCCCACCATCATTTAAACCGCAAATATTGATAGTAGCAAACCTTAACGCCATCTAATCTTCGAAGTTGAGCCATCAGTCATCATCCTCTTAAAATTTACTGCCACTTGTTTACTCCTAAGCATCTTCTTACCTTGTGCTTTACGTAACCTTAATTCTTCACCACCCCCTTCCCACCCGCCTCCCTCCCCCACCCCCCGTCAACCCCCCTCCCCTTACTTACCCCCCCCCCTGCTACAGGCAAATAGGTCAATCTTGACCTATGTGTGACTGCTCACTGCTGTAGTGTTGCCTCCTTCTCCTACCCAACCTACCCAAATATTACCATATTCAATACTTCCTTAGTATTGTAATATGGATCTCATGCTGGATCAACATCCCTACTCTTCTTGCCTTTTTGATTCTCCGTGATTTCTGCAAGGTACTCGCCTGCCTTTATTTCTGAGTAAAACATTCTGATACGACCCCCTGTAACAACTTTCAGCTTCGATGGATACATCAGGTATGCTTCAGAGCCCTGGCGCTGAAAAGGAGTAATTAACTGCCTAAGTTTCCATCTCCTTTCTACGGTCGTATGGCAAAAATCTGGCCTAGTGAAAAATTTAACCCCTTCAAATGACTTCTTTTTATCTGGTCTGGCAGTCTCCATAACTTCCTGTCTGGCCAAGAAGTTTCCAAAGAAAACTAGCATTGCCCTTGGTAAGACATTTTGACTAGTGCCTCTTGTTTTCTTCTGCGTCAGTGGGAATCTGTGTGCTCTCTGAACTTCTAATTCCCATTGCCACTGTGCCTCTGGGTATGCGCCTTTCAGTAATTTGATCACAAACCCCCTTGGGTCCTTCCCTTCCACTCCTTCCTCCAGACCCAGAAATCTCAGATTGTTCCGCCGCTGGCGATTCTCGAAATCCTCCAGTTTCCACTGTAGATCCTCGATCACCTTTCCTTGCTCCATTCTAGAAGACTGCCAGTCTGTGACTTCATCCTCTAATCTGCCAGTTCTCTCTTCAACCTGCACCACTCTTTCTTCCACCTCTTCATACTTTTTATTCATTTTCCTAATACTCGCTTGTATTTTTTAGTGTCTTGCCTGGCTCTCCTACTTTCTAATCTGGCCTCCATATGCATTTGTTTTAACATAGCAAACATTCCATCTAAAGTTGCTTGAGGTGGCAATTCGGCGGTATCTTGAGAAGCATTGTCTGGGTGATTATCAAGTGCTTCACCTGGGTCATGTTCCTGATACATTTTAGAAGAGCTACCGTAATCTCAGAGGAGTTTCCTATTTGTACTTGATGCTGATCTATCTATATCTCTGTCACGTCTTATCATGGTTCTCCTTTTCTTCCTTTGTGTTTCTTTGCTTCTGGGTTCGCTAGAGTGGGACCTCTCTGATTCTGCCCCTGATGAAAGATCTGTAGTAGTGCCCTCCTCTTCTGAGCCCATCAGGGAGGAATCAGACCCTTCAGTCACAGAGTAAAATTTTTCCACGTCGGGGGAGCGTACTCTCCTTCCTTTAGCCCCTTTGAGCCCCCTTGATGTGCGACTTTTGACACTTCTCATGCTCCCCCAGTTAGATTGAGTTAAAGTATTACTGTCCCCAGGAGTGGGAGCGAGGTTTACCTGCATCAAAGCCTCTAGCATTTGGGAATTATTAAAATTCACCGGGTCTTTTGCCTCCTCCAGCTGTCCGCTATTCGACTTACTGGGTTCGCTCTCCGTAACTGTAGCTGCATCTGTGTCTTTGCCTGCCTTCTCAGCGTTCTCCCCTCTCAGCGCGGCTCCCGCGTGAGGCGTGGATGATTGGAGCTCCTGCTGCTTAGCAACTGCCGTGCTTGCGTCCTCGCGGTCGGTGAGAGCAGCAACCGCGTTTGTCTCCGTGTTTGTATCTACAGCAGCTTCGGAAATCGAAATCACCGGGTGAGCCTTGCCTGCAAACGCCTCCGTGACAGTAGATTGTCTTAAATCTTTAGTAGATACAGGTACGGCAATCGCGTTTTTCAGCCCTCTGCTGTCTGATTGTGGGCACCTCTGCTGTTGCATTCCTTTCATTCCAGGGGTTCCTGCTTGCGCCGTTAACTTGGTTTCCGCCTTTTCTTTTTCTTTGACAGCTCTGTCTGGCTTCTCTCTTTTCTTGAGCTCACTTTTTTGGGCGGCAGTATTTGCAGCAGCGACTCGTTTATTCATGGTTGTGAGTTTTGGGATCGCTCCAGCGCGCTGTGACATCCCTCTGATTGTAGTAATACCTTGTATGTACACTTTCCTCCAGTGCTCTCCAAAGCAGAAAATTAAAGCTGCCAGGGCCTTCTGTATCCCCCCAGTACTTCCTGCATTCTTAATCTTAGTTGCTCCTTGGAGAATCAGCATATCTTAATCGAGTTTCCAGCCGCATGTCCCATGGGTTTGGGAGAAGGAGTAAATGCGACTGCTCTCTACAGCTGCATAGCGGCCATCTTGCCCCATCATATCAGAATTTTTTTAATGAAATATAAGAGGATTTGAGAAGTCACTCAAAATGTGCCCTAATTTTTCTTTCTTCAGCACTAATCATAATTTCTATGGCAAAATGAACCCCCTCATTTTGTTCCTTTGCAAATTAAATGTTTTAAGTGTTAACACTTTATTCCAATCAAGATGACTTCAGGTGTGCCATACTTTTGTCATAAGGAAGACTGTTAGCGCTCTAGTTGTTCTTTAGAACACTCTGGGACATCAAGTCATTGGGCTATAGTTGAGCCACATCTGGCTGATATTTGGGCTACATTTGGTTTTTTTTGTCTCTGGTGGCCATCTTTGGGCTGCATTGGGCTACATTGGGCTACAATTGGGCTCTAACATATATATAGCCCAATGTAGCCCAATATATATTTTTTCAAAGTTAATTTTCTTAAAAACCACTGCAGCAAATATCTTGAGACATAGCAAAGGCACATCGGGGTACCAGTCCCTACAATTTTGCCAAGTTTGGTGGAAATCCATTCAGCCGTTCGGGCTAAAAGTGAGTCCAACCGCCCTATGGAAATTAACATGGGGAAAACACGTTTTGGGACCCCCCTTTTATCTCGGCCCCCGCTTGACGGATCCCCCCGAAACTTTCAGGTAAGGAGCAGAGCACAGCGAGGCAAAGTTAAGGAAAATTACAGGCAGATCCCTCATTCGGCGCCAAAGTTATTCCCAATAGAATGTTGCGGATTTCCTATGGAAAACGGTCCTAACTATAACTACCTACCTACCAGTAGGTAATATATATATATATATATATATATATATATATATATATATATATATATATATATATTCACTGAAAAAAACATAGGTTTCAGGATTTATATAGTTAGGAATTAGTTTTTAAAAAACCTTTGAAATTCACTCAAAAAACTATAAGTTTTAGTGGTGTTATAGTTAGCTGGACATTTTACTCATACAAAACCAATGAAATTGCTCCTATATAGTTAGTTGTACTAACTATATTTCGTGCACCCGCAATCCACTGCTGATGATGTCACATATTAGATCATTCATGACATGGTCAGTGACATCACTGATGACATCTCAAATGACATCACTGATTGCCGGGAATGATTACTATTCCCCCTGCGAAGCTGGTCGCGAGACGGCAATGGAGCAAATTACGGCTAGAGGACTTACATCGTGTCCTCGCCGCGGAGCCTTTAGAACCTCTGGTAGCCGCCGACTCAGGCTACGACAGGTTTTGCTCCTGGATCTCCAAGGCGCTGGACACCCTTATTCCAATCACCGCTCGTAAGATCAGCTCTAGGGACTCTAGTCCGTGGTACAATGGCGCCTTACGAACACTCAAGGGTAGTTGTAGGCGAGCGGAGAGGGCTTGGCGGAAGGCGTACGATAACGGGAAAAAAGCTTTGTATCTCGCCTCCGTCAAAACTTACCATCGGGCGTACTACGCTGCTGAATTCGCTGTCAGCTCCAACCCCTCCAAAACCATCTTTAAAGTGATGAAGGATCTTCTAGCAAAGCGAGCCTGTATTCCGACGATTGGCTCGACTGATCACTGTGAGGCCTTGGCTGTGTTTTTTTTGGAAAAGGTCCAAAACATCTATAAGACATTTCCTAATACAGAGCCACCAGCTGAGTCTCCGATTAACATCCATGGAGACACCTCTTTGCACACGCTGCCCCCACTGACACCTGAGGGGTTTGACCTTCTGGCTCAGCAGGTTAAATCAGGGTCCCCCGCTGATCCGCTCAGACCGACTCTTTTTAGAGATCAATCGTTTGTGGGCCGGGCCGTGGTACACTCCTTGATTAACATCTCGTTGGAGTCAGGCACGGTACCCGCTAGCTGGAAGCGGGCGGTAGTCTCTCCCATCTTGAAGAAACCCTCCCTGGATCCGGAGAAACTTGAAAATTACCGGCCTATCTCCTTGCTCCCGTGGCCGACCAAAGTATTGGAGGCTCATGTTAACAAGGTTCTTTCAGCTCACCTCATCCATGCTAACATCTTGGATCCCACTCAGAACGGGTTCCGTGCGGGGCATAGCACGGAGACCGCCCTTCTCTCCATGGCTGAACATCTTCGCATGGTGATGGATGCGGGGCAGACAGCGGCGCTCGTGTTATTAGATCTGAGCGCCGCGTTTGACACCGTCTCGCATCCCATCTTATTGCATCGCCTGGAGGAGATTGAGCTGAGTGGTCTGGCCCTCCAGTGGTTCCGGTCCTTCTTAGACAATCGTTTCTTTAGCGTTGCCACCCCACCGTTCCAGTCCCAATTCTATCCTCTAAACAGGGGGTGCCGCAAGGCTCCTCGCTGAGTCCCACATTGTTCAATCTCTACGTGAGACCGCTGGCTGAGGTCGTCAAGCAATGGGGCATGACCATGGTCTCATATGCCGACGACACTCAGCTAGCGGTTACGATCAGCGGGGATGCGGACCGGGACGCCCCTAGGTTTCAGAGCGGACTCAGGGCGGTGGCGTGCTGGATGAAGAACAACTGTCTCCAGCTCAACGCAAAGAGAACTGAGATCATGATCGTCGGTAGGAGGTCGGAACTATGGGGAGACAGATGGTGGCCAGCAGAATTGGGGCCGGCCCCCATCCCGGTCACAGAGCTGAAGAACCTTGGAGTATGGATGGATCCCTCCCTCAGTTTCGTGAGCCATACGAAGAGAACTGCGGCCTGCTGCTTTGGTATACTATGGTCACTGAGTCCCGTTTTGAAGTTCTTTGACCATCGCACCAGGCAGCTGATAGTCCAGTCCACAGTGTTATCTCGTCTGGGGATGTATGACGTTACATCGCGCACATTGAGATCGCACGCTTTTTCCCTGCATCTATTACATCGCACAGACCATGACATGGGATTGCTCACCTGTTGCTCATTTTATTTCACTCGCTGAAGGCGTCCTGGACTGCGAGCGCGAAGGACTCGCTCTTCCTGGTGCTGTTGCATTTTAGACTTGCTTTCAGCTTTCAGCCTTCACTCCTCGCGGAACCCGCTCCGCGGGTCCCGCATCGTCAGCGGTCTTCTTGAACGGCGCTATAAAGCATTGGCGCTTGAGCTTCTGAGGCGGTGGTGAAAGCAGGGCTGCGAGCGAGGGGAGGCGCAGGACTACCTGTCCCAGGAGCGCCTTACCCTCGGCATCTACAACAGCTGACCCGCTCTCCCTGCTGGCTCCTCCCCCACCTCAGCGCAGCTAAAGGCCAGCGCTTCAGTTCCCCCGGCGGATTGCTCACCTGTTGCTCATTTTATTTCACTCGCTGAAGGCGTCCTGGACTGCGAGCGCGAAGGACTCGCTCTTCCTGGTGCTGTTGCATTTTAGACTTGCTTTCAGCTTTCAGCCTTCACTCCTCGCGGAACCCGCTCCGCGGGTCCCGCATCGTCAGCGGTCTTCTTGAACGGCGCTATAAAGCATTGGCGCTTGAGCTTCTGAGGCGGTGGTGAAAGCAGGGCTGCGAGCGAGGGGAGGCGCAGGACTACCTGTCCCAGGAGCGCCTTACCCTCGGCATCTACAACAGCTGACCCGCTCTCCCTGCTGGCTCCTCCCCCACCTCAGCGCAGCTAAAGGCCAGCGCTTCAGTTCCCCCGGCGGATTGCTCACCTGTTGCTCATTTTATTTCACTCGCTGAAGGCGTCCTGGACTGCGAGCGCGAAGGACTCGCTCTTCCTGGTGCTGTTGCATTTTAGACTTGCTTTCAGCTTTCAGCCTTCACTCCTCGCGGAACCCGCTCCGCGGGTCCCGCATCGTCAGCGGTCTTCTTGAACGGCGCTATAAAGCATTGGCGCTTGAGCTTCTGAGGCGGTGGTGAAAGCAGGGCTGCGAGCGAGGGGAGGCGCAGGACTACCTGTCCCAGGAGCGCCTTACCCTCGGCATCTACAACAGCTGACCCGCTCTCCCTGCTGGCTCCTCCCCCACCTCAGCGCAGCTATATATCTCCCACTCGGTACCGCAACGCGGGAGCGTGCGGGAGCGCCCCGGGAGAAGCCCGGGACAAGGGCGGGACCGTCTGAGGCCGTCAGAGGCTGCAGTAGGCTGGGCTGGGCCCCCTCCCTTTGATTTTTGTTATTAATCTGTTTGTTATTCATTTACTGGCTTGTTGTATATTCTAGAGAGCTTGATTAATTTTATCTTATTTATTCCGTTCCCATGACGGCTAAAAAACTCCGTTCTGGCCGTGTTTTAGTAGGGAAATCCGGGTCTAAAACGAAATCTAACCCTTTACGCAACAAAATTACGTCCTCAATGCAACTTAAAGGCCAGTGTCAGCTTTTTAATTTATGGGACAAAGGGAAAGACAAGCCGTTAGAGTCACAGACCCTAAGTGAGGCACCAGATTTGAATGCTCCGGAGTCTGTTAATATGGTTATTAATGTGTCTTCTACCTTGAGTGTGGCTCCTAGTCCATTTTTATTAATACCTTCTAGCCCCACATTAATAAGGGATTTGTCTTTGATTTCACATGACTTGCAATTAAGTCCGAATGCTACTTCAGAATCATTGGGTAATAAGGCTTTGAAAACCGATAGTACTGTTTTTTCTCAAGCGCCCATTATGGAAATTCCTAAAGTTATAGTGAACCATAGTCCTTCGTTAGTTTTACCAGTTAATCCGCCCATTTTAGAAAGGGATTTTACTCTACCTGACATCGATTTAACAGCACACAAGGATAGGATGTTAGCTTTTCAGGGGAAATCTAGGGGTATCCCAAATTCAAATGAAATTATATCCATTTCAAGTGCGGGCCCATTAAGTAGTACTCCCTCTAATAAATTAGATTTTTCCCTTGCTCAACTAAACTTTACCTCTTGTTCTGGACCTATTTTGAATAATTTAGCTGAGGGGTCCCCAAGTAATGATGGGAAGTTAATCTCTAACTCATTATTTTCTTTGGAAACAATTTTATCTTCGATTCTGAGCCTACTTGAAAAATTTGTGGGAGGCTCTGAGTGTATGTTTGACACGGTAACTCAAATATTGCAAGTTCTTTTGCAGAATAAGAATGGAGCAGTGTCTGATTGCCCGCCAACGCTTGTTTCTTCGTTGGAGATCCCTAAAATAAGTTCTCCAAGTGCTCAAATAGCACGGGATTCTGCCCAAACTCCTCTCTTTGTGGATAGTCAAAAAATAATGAACCCAGCAGTACTTCCAGCTGATCTTAAAATTGTTAAAGCAGTTTCATTTGGTGCTAATTGCGTAGCTTCCAATAGTGATAAGATAGAGGAAATTTCTATGTCCCCAGTCAACCATAAGACGGAAACACCCTCTCTCTTCCCTATATTTTCCGTTCAATCAAAAAATGAGGAGATTTGTATAGTAAATACTGGAATAGCTGACAATTTGCTCCCTCCAAAACAAAAAAAGAACAGATTAAAAAAGAGAAAACCTATTCGAAGAATCTCTAAAAAAAGACAGAGAAAACTGCTATTTGATAAAAGTTTGGAACCGATTTCGGAAGTTCTCCCTCAGGCTGAGCAGTCTTTTGTTTCTCAGGAAAATATGATTGTTCCCCCTAAGGTGGAACTTGCGTGTACAGGACCAGGTCCCACATCTTTTACTAATCCTTTTCTTTTTAAGGCCACTTCTCCGTCCTGTAATCCTTTCTCTTCCCATTTGAACCCTTCAGCAAGGTCTCTCCAAGATGTACCTAAGGTCCCTTCTCCTTCTGTTAATCCTTCCTTTTTCCCTCTTAATCCTTTAGCAAGGCCTTTCCAAGAAGTTCCCTCAATTGTAACCATTCCTCCTAAAGAAAAAATAAATGTAGATACTTTGTTTCTTGATTTTTTTCCCTTATTTGAAACGGACTTGATCCTAAATAGATCTGCCTTACTTATTTGTTTCAAAGAGATTGATAGTTTAAAATTAGTTCAAACATCTGATTTGGATGTAGTATCTCTTCTTAACTCTTTGATAGGGAGATCTACAAGGGTGAAATTTCAATCTAAAATAGTGTCTAATCTTATTTTACAGTGGGCGGAGGAATTGCAAATTAGAGGAATAGATGTTGTGCCTTTCTTTGGGGAAAAAAGAAATCAAAGGGCTGTGGCCAATCTGTTATCTTCCCCCAATACAGGTTTGTTATCATCTGATTGTTCTAGTACTAGATCAGAGGATTTAAAAATATGCATATCTAGGAATGAAAGGCGAGTGTTATATAAAAATCCTCCTCTTAAACAAACTGTGAATGATGATCAGTCTAAGTGGAGTTGGTTACCTGGAGTTTTAGCAAGTACATCTGGTTCCTGCCCCAAACTGCATTCAAATTTTTAACAAAGAGTTGAAGCTTATGTCGTGGAATACTGCAGGCTTTAAAGACCATAAGGAGAAATTAGGCTTTTTATATTCCCATAAGGCAGATATAATCTGTTTACAAGAAACATGGGTGGAAGGTAGATTAGCGCTTGAAAAAGATTATTTTGTGTTGGAAAACGGTGCAATTGCTTCCAGAAGAGGCCATGCAAAGGGAGGAATAGCATGTTTGTTAACAAATAGAATAAAATGGAACTATTCACACTATCTCGATCCAGGGAAGTTGTTCCAGGCAGTAACCTTAAAAGATGTATTTAAGGATTCCCCTAATTCATCGTTGGTAGTAATAAACATCTATATTCCCCCAAATTGTTGCTATAATGATAGTCTAAAAACACTGTTCTCCTTTTTAACTAAAACTATGGATGCTTCTCCACCTCCTCATGTATTAATGTTTGGGGATTTGAATTGTAACATATCCAATTGTGGGTTGGATTTATTCAGAAACAATCTCAGGGAGGAGTCTTTGAATATACCATCGGCCCAGTTTCCAGTCAATGTTAAAACCAACAAAAGAGGTAAACTTGTCCTAGAAGGTCTACATAAAGTTGACTGTTTAATAGTAAATGGGAGGCTCCCTTCTGACACCCCAGCTGCCTTCACGCATAAATCAAACATGGGAAAATCTATTATAGATTATGTTATGGCAGATTATGCCGTATTTTCCCGGTTGAAAAATATGAAGGTCATAGAGTCTAATCTTAGTGACCATAATGCGTTGATGCTTTTAGTCTCTGTCAGTCTTCCGAAAGTAGATTCTTGGAGTATGGATACGGACCTGGTGAATTTTGACTCCAATTCTGGGAAATGTTTCTGGAATTTCCGCACCTTTGAAAGTTTGGAGTCTCTGTTGAACCAAACGGTCAAGAGTTTATCTCTTTGGGAAGGGAGAGAGCTGTTGGGTTTTGCTAATTTTTTAGAATCGATAATTTCCATAGCGAAAAAGAAACCCTATGTGAAAAAATGTTCTACAGTCCCTTATCCCTTGCGGGCTTTAAACATAGAAATAAATAAAGTAATAAGGGGGCAATATTTATCATTTTCCCAAGAAGCCAAGCAAAGGTTGTTAATTTTAAAAAGAAGAAGAGTTAGGCTTAAAGCCCGTTTAAAGCGTAATAAGGAAGATTCTCTCTGGATACAACTGAGAGAAGCTTCTTATAATGGCCAAGCCAAGACTTTCTGGTCTTTAATTGGCAAGGGATGTGGGACTAGAGTTAGTGCCACCCCTATTGCCATTGAGGAACAGATTTGGGTCCAATATATTGAGAATTTGTACAGTAATAATAATTCTCAATTTTCTACTATGGAATTTAATCATGTCTCCCATATATTTGAGTGCCCATCGGTAAAGGATATTGAACTTGCTATTATGAACATGCGTTCCTCTGGTGCGATGGGTCCAGATAAAGTCCCCATCTCTGTTTTAAAACACCAGAGTGAACTTTGGAGCAAAATTCTCTTTCCTGTATTTAAATTTTGCTTTTCGAATGGAATAGTCCCCCCCTCCTGGAAAGGAAGTATCATTGTTCCGTTATATAAAAAAGGGGCAAGAGATCTCCCTCAAAATTATCGTCAAATCGCTTTGCTTGACGCCATTGGTAAAGTTTTCGCAAAATGTATTCTTATTTTAATGAACCAATGGGTAACTGAGTTTAAAATCCTGCCTGTTGAACAAACAGGCTTCAGACAAAGTCACGGAACCTTAGACAACCTGACCGCTCTTCATGTTATTACGGAAAAATATGTGAAAGTCCGTGGTGGTCAGGTCTACGGCGCCTTTATCGACTTCTCCACCGCTTTCGATAAAGTGGATAGAATATTGCTCTGGAGAAAGTTATTTGATTTAGGTATGCCCCCTTTTCTTATTAAATTAATTCGTGCACTTTACTCAGATACCTGGTGTAGAGTTTTACTGGGAGGTGAACGTGGTTTATCCCAAATTTTTTTTACTTCTAACGGGTTAAAGCAAGGTTGCCTGCTGGCTCCTTTGCTGTTTTCCCTTTATACAGTTGATTTACCTGCGGCCCTCTCAGCATGCGCTGGTATTGCCCCGTCTTTGGGTGGAGTTCCGATTGCATGCCTTATGTATGCAGATGATATCTTGATTTTGGATCTTACCCCGAAGGGCTTGAATAATCGTTTGCAAGCGCTGTCTGAATACGCTAAAAACAATTACCTATTGATAAATACGGCAAAAAGTAAAGTGATGTGTTTCTCCGGTAAGAAGAAACCTAAATTTCTTAAATTTTCCTTGGATGGTGGGGGAGCAAAAATTGGAAATTGTGAAAGTTTATACCTTTCTGGGCAAAATTGTCACAAATAATCTAAGTGACAAAGCACATATGGATAATAATTCCCGGAAGGCTATTTCACAGGGAAAGAGCTTAGTATCACTATATAAAGCAACAGGTAGAAGGCATTTTTCTATTCTTCTCGATGTTTTTAGAGCAAAAGTTCCTGCTTCCCTATTATATGGTATAGAGTTAACAGATTTAAAAAAGTGGAGTTTCTTAAACTCCGCAGAAGGGAAAATTCTGCGTAGTTTATTATCTGTTAGCACAGCAAATTCTACTGTTTCCCTGAGACAGGAATTGGGTTTACGCAGCAGTTGGGTACAAGGTTTGGCCAGTGTTATACGTTGGGTAGTAGGTATAGCAAAAAGTGAGTCTAACACCTTAAGAGAGCTTATAAAAAATGAATTACTGGGAAACTTTAATGACTACTCTTTACTTGTAAAAAACTTCAGATTCGCAGTGGTACAATTGAAACTGGATGAAGAGACATTGTTTTCTTTATCATCTTATCAATTAAAAACTATCCTGAAATCTACCACATGGGAACTGGGGTTTCGTCAGGATAGAGATGCCCGGTTGTTAAAAAAAGGTGGTACTCCTGTTATAGAGTCCTGTATTTTGCGGAAAGCTCAACCTTATATGTACTGGAACATCTCTCATGGCGTTCGCCGCTTAGTGTACTTATTAAGACAAAATCTGCTTCCGTTGAAAGATCTTTGTGCTAGATGGTATGGACATTCAGCACTCTGTGATCTTTGTCAGATGTATGACCAGGACTTAAATCATGTTATTTTTGTTTGTCCTGCCCTGATGCCTTTTAGGCGTAGATGGTTACGACCAATTTGCCTTCAACTCAACATTCTTTCAGCTTCATCATTGCAGGCGGCCTTGATTAACCAACCGAATGAAATGTTTTGTTTTAAACTATATGGTTTTTTTAAATGTTTTTTGGACCTGTATTAAGATGTTTATATTGTTTTTCTTGTATGTAGTGTTGATAAGATATTTTTTATGTGCTTTTGCTTGGTATGTATATTTTGGTTCTTATGTGGACCTTCAAGGAGTTCCTTTATCATAATAAATAAACTGAATTAGTGACCATGACATCGTCTGTTCTTACCTCGCTATCTGTTGCAACGCGATTCCGTTGCTTTCTATTGGCCCGTACATTACCCCGCAGTACACCAAGTCGCATGGGAAAACAACGCGGTGTTTGATATCGCCTGCATGTTTCGTACTACGTTAAAACTTGTTATATATAACTTCCATTAAATATATGTTGTTATCGGAAATATACGGCTAAAAAGAATTCCTGGCAATAAATACAGCAGTAGAATGTGTTGTTTAATATCAGTGCGGTGTGACTGATAAGATGACGAATGCTCACCTCTTACTATTATAACGTGAAAACTTGTAGGTGTGAAAATGAAGGTGCACTCAGGGGGCGGGGGTCAAAACTCTAATGATCTCATTTTCAAACGTCCAAGGCCTTCTTCCTGCCTAGGCATGCTGACCGAGATTATTTGTCAGATGATGCCTTCGTATCTATAAAGTGATCTTAAATATGTCTGTGAGCAGTTTCTTTTACGCCTCGGGATGTGATCAAATGATTCAGCTAACAATAATCCATACCGCTGACGCTGGTAGGCAGCTGCACAGTTCACAAAGGAGGACTACCCCACTGAACTGAAAATAAGATTCCAAGGGCAGTGGGCTGGAAGCGTAAATAAGAACATGAGGTGGAAAAATACAGTGGCTTGCGTAAAGTAAATAAGAACATGAGGTGGAAAAATACAGTGGCTGGCGTAAATATGGGTAATAAAAGTACAGTCCCGTTTGTTTGCCTTATGTGTATACAGCCTTTATTAAATACGTTTCTTTGTATTCAGGACCCCATCACAACAATAATGAAATCCTTCCTGAAAAAATTGTTTTACAGTTGCAAATGTCATTGTGAATTTTCATCGCTGCTCCGTGGCCCGATGTCAGGGGGTAACGCTAGCATACTGAGTGCTTTTGACAAAGTCCAGCGCACTCTGAAGCATCACACATGACACAAAGTTACCCATCCATCCACCCACCCATCCACCCACACATCCACCCACGCATCCACCCACACCCACCCATCCAGTAATCCACCCATCCATCCACCATGCACCCATCCCCATCCATCCATCATGCATCCATCCACCCATCCATCCAGCCACCATGCATATATTAACATCTGTGAGCCTTAAATATTAATGATTATTAATCCATTCTATCCATTATAAAATAGCATTGGCATCGCAATGGAGGCTGGAACCTTGGTTGACAGCACCAAAGTCGGCAGAGCTAGGCATCATCCCACATCCTCTCCATTTGCCTTGTGCGTCGATTTCACATACAAATACGCGTTTATTTGACACCCGTTTCATGTTTATTAATGTAATGTTAACATATGCGTGGCTGTTACATGTTTATTAATAATTACATTGTTTCCATATTATATATTGACATCTGCGAGCTGAGCAATGTTTCATGGCGTCAGTTGTCACGTTGGCATCGCTAGCGATGTAATGTTTTTTTTATTAAAACCACGTTTATTTGCAATGTTTCATGTGTTCCATGTTTTTATTATATATTGACATATTTCACATACAAAAACACTTTTATTTGCAATGTTTCATGCTTATGAATGCACCCATCATTCATTCCTGCATGCATCCACATATCCACCATCATTCATGCATCAATCATTCATTCATGCATCATCCATATCTTAACATCTGTGAGCCTTAAATATGAATGATTATTAATCCATTCACCATCCACCCATCATTCATTCATGCATATATTAACATCTGTAAGCCTTAAATATTAATGATTATTAATCCATTCTATCCATTATGAAATAACATTGGCATTGCAATGGAGGCTCGAACCTTGGTTGACAGCACCAAAGTCGGCAGAGCTAGGCGTCGGACCACATCCTCTCCCTTTGCCTTGTGCGTCGATTTCACATACAAATACACGTTTATTTTCAATGTTTAATGCTTTTATTATATATTGACATCTGCAAGCTGAGCAATTTATTAAAAACACGTTGAAATATATTGACATATTTATTATCTATTGACATATTGTGTTTCATGAGCTGAGCAATGTTTCATGGCGTCGGTTGTCACGTTGGCATCGCTAGCGATGTAATGGCTAGCGATGTCTATGTGAATGCGATGTAGCAGCATTCGTCGGGATAACTTGCGTTGCAAAGCCATGCGCGATGTAATAGGCGCGTTGCAATGGCAGCGCGATGCGATCCATTCGGTGTAACGGGTGTTTCCCGCAGGTCCCTCGTCTGGACTATGCCAGCTCGCTTCTGGTAGGGGCTAATGTGGCGGAGGTTACCCGCCTCCAACGTGTCCAGAATGCCGCGGCGAGAGCTATTGTTGGCCTACCCCGATCATGTTCCGTTTCCGGCACCTTGAGATCACTACACTGGCTGCCTATCAGGTCAAGAATCCAGTTTAAAGTGCTGTGTCTGGCATTCAAGATTTTGAGGGGTGGGAGCCCTCAAATTCTTGTGAACCTTCTATCCTGGTATGTGCCTGCCCGGTCTTTAAGATCTTTGGGGCAAGCTCTTACAGTGATCCCCCGATACAGGTTGTGCCGGGTAGGTGGCCGCTCCTTTCGGGTCAGAGCGGCTGAACTTTGGAACTCTCTCCCTGTTGACATGCGACTGTTTTCTGATCTTTTGGCTTTTCGTAAAGCTCTAAAAACTTTTTTGTTTGATTAAATTTCCTTTGTCTTTCTCTGTTATGTTCCCTGTAGGTGTTGCTTATTACTTGCCATGCGCCAGGACGCCCCTTAGCTGGGGCAGCTGTGCGCAGTACAAAAGTTCGTAACATAACATAACATAACATATATATAGCCCAATGTAGCCCAATATATATTTTTTCAAAGTTAATTTTCGTAAAAACCACTGGAGCACATACCTTGAGACATAGCAAAGGCACATCGGGCTACCAGTCCCTACAATTTTGCCAAGTTTGGTGGAAAACCATTCAGCCGTTCGGGCTAAAAGTGAGTCCAACCGCCCTATGGAAATTAACATGGGGAAAACACGTTTTGGGAACCCCCTTTTATCTCGGCCCCCGCTTGACGAATCCCCCCCAAACTTTCAGGGAAGGAGCGGAGCGCCGCGAGGCAAAGTTACGGAAAATTTCAGGAAGATTCCTCAACCGGCGCCAAAGTTATTCCCAATAGAATGTTGCGATTTCCCTATGGAAAACAATCCTAACTATATATACCTACTGGCTATCGCCAGTAGGTAATAACATTTCTATGGCAAAATTAAACCCCTCATTTTGTTCCTTTTCAAATTAAATGTATTAAGTGTTACCACTTTATTCCAATCAAGATGACTTCAGGTGTGCCATACTTTTGTCATAAGTACGACTGTTAGCGTTCTAGTTGTTCTTTAGAACACTCTGGGACATTCTGTCATTGGGCTATAGTTGGGCTACATCTGGCTGATATTTGGGCTACATTTGGGCTCTTTTGTCTCTGGTGGCCATCTCTGGGCTACATTGGGCTACATTTGGGCTCTAACATATATATAGCCCAATGTAGCCCAATATATATTTTTTCAAAGTTAATTTTCGTAAAAGCCACTGGAGCACATATCTTGAGACATAGCAAAGGCACATTGGGCTACCAGTCCCTACAATTTTGCCAAGTTTGGTGGAAAACCATTCAGCCGTTCGGGCTAAAAGTGAGTCTAACCGCCCTATGGAAATTAACATGGGGAAAACACGTTTTGGGACCCCCCTTTTATCTCGGCCCCCGCTTGACGAATCCCCCCCAAACTTTCAGGGAAGGAGCGGAGCGCTGCGAGGCAAAGTTAAGGAACATTTCAGGAAGATTCCTCAACCGGCGCCAAAGTTATTCCCAATAGAATGTTGTGATTTCCTAGGATATCTATCTATCTATGTATATATATACTCTAACTGCCCATTGCCAGGTCCAAAAGCAACTTCAAATCATGAAACTATTTTGTATATTTTTTTTATTTTCTTATTTTATATTCATTATAACCATAGTGGATATCCTACCACACTTTACAAATGGCATGTTCTAAACATTATTTACAGTTACTTTAACCATATACATTTGAATTTTTAAATCACCAAAAATGCATTTATACAAAAGAAAGGGAATTATTTCATATATTTTGGAAAAAACACAACCTCACATCACAATCTACTCTCTCCACCACTCATTCCTGTACTAGCAACATGTGACATACACTACAAACTGCAACGGGGAAAGATCTCCAATTTCTGCCATTGTGTTGTGGACTAGGATCTCTGAAAAGGCAGTCAACATGTGTTGCGGTGGGTAAAAGATGGTAGTAATTCCCCTTCTTCAGGGCCACACAATTCACACCATATACTATGGTGAGACAATATGGGGTAATCGGTCTCCATCATTTTGTTAGGGCCACGTCCCTCTCATCATGCAGTACATCAAGTAATAATTTAAAAGACGGGTGTTCTTCCAAGAGATTACCAAATAATGGGCTTGAAAGTCCTCTAAGATGGACTAATGTGTATGTCTGGAGCTTCAGGGCAGCCTGTTTGGAAATCCTTCAAAGGAATACTGGATGTCAGCCCGACTCCCGTTGATTTCAGTGGCCTACCCACCAGATATGAGTCCATTCCCCTACCTAATGCGTTTTTCTATGAGTTTTCTCCACTTGCCTCTTTGTGGATGGTGACTGCACATGGATGCTTCCATGAGGAACCTGCATAATGTTGAGATGACCTCTCTCGTCTGCGTGGTATGTCAAACCAATTTCTAAAATTAGGATATGTTATTGCAGCATTGTCTCTTTAACTGAGACGTGAGAGACCCAATGATGTAATTCTGATTGCTTTAGATGGACCTCTTGAACAGCTACTACTTCAAATTTCCTTTCCCCAATACACTGCCATTACTCTGTGTGTTTGTTTGGGGTATTTAACCCATTTCACATTTAATGACACTATCTTCATCATCCAGATGTCTGTATAGGTGTTCTTAACGTCAGGCTCCATTTCTTTTAAGAAATGTATACTTGCTGAAGACCAAGCTTTTTTTCTTGGTGGCGGTAACCATTAAGGCATCTTGTTAGTGTGTGTGCACATCAGTAAGCATAAATCCCACCCGCCAGCTACCCCAACGTCAGAACACTGGTGTAGGTCGTCCCTCAGATCAATGCACCACTTACAGACCCATATCCTTACTCAATGCGGAGATGAAAATACTTGCCAGAACCCTGTCGCTCCGTTTGATTACACTGATGACCAAACTGGTTCATCCGGATCAATGGGGGTTCATTCCTGGCCGCAATACCACGCTAAATTTACAGCACCCCCACAGAGTCCTTGGACGAAAACACAGAATCAAGGAAGACACACTGATTGTGTCTCTTGATGAGCGCATGGCCTTTGATACAGTTAAGTGGCCATAACTCCTTGCTGTTCTCCAACATATGGGTTTTAGCCCAAATTTCCTCTCCTGGGTGCCACGGTTATACTTACATCCCATGGTGCGTGTGGTGGTTAATGGCAGCGTCTCTGGGGATTTTCCCCACAGTAGAGGAACACAGCAGGGTTGCCTTTTCACCCCCTGATCTTTGCCCTGATCCGTGAACCACTAGAGGCATGGGTCAGAGAGGACCCTCTGATTCAGGGCTTATGCTGGACAGAGGAATGGGAGGATAGAATATCGTTGTATGCTGATAACATCCTCCTATATGTTGCCTCGCCCAGGTCCATGATCCCCAGTTTAATGAATATTCTCTCAATTTTCGAGAAATATTCTGGATATTTAATAAATTGGTATAAATCAGTGATGTTCATCCTCTTCGGCCCAGAGCCCCGTCTTCTCCCAGGAAACGAGTTCCAAATCGCCAGGGAAAGTTTTGGCACCAGGGTGTCCACGTAACCTCTGACCCTAAGATTTTTATAGACAAAAACCTGATGGGCCTCCTGTCACGCCTCAAAAGCAATGTGCGACACTGGAGATCCCTCCCACACTCCTTATTGGGAAGGGCAGCGTTGTTAAAGATGATGGCGCTGCCTCGTTTCCTTTATATTCTACAGAACTCCCCCTTTCCGGTGCCAGACTCCTATTTCAGAGCAATTAATAGCAAACTCAGGACACTGCTCTGGGATGGGGTTTAACCCGTATAGCCTTGGCAAAATTGACCTGAGTTTGGTATGAGGGAGAGATAGCACTTCCGGATCTCCAGATGTACTTCAAAGCAGCCCAACTGAAAACCATCAACTACTGGGCCCTTTCTCTAAAGACGAACCTGCCTATCGTATGGATCACCTGGTCCTACGAACAGGGGGCTACCGCCACACATTATATACCAAATCAGGCCACCTATCCCTGGAGGGACCTAGTGCCTTAACAGTGGCCCTCTGGCACTCAACCCTACGCAGACTGGGATGGGAGAAGAGGATCACACAAGCTACCCCTTAATGTGACTCAGAACTCCTCTACAAGATGGCAAATAGACAGGGATTTGATAGGAATATCCACGGTTAGAGACTTTCCGCTACTTACAAATCCGGCATGCCCTCATGGCAGTGCTTCCCCCCGGACCCGATGAAGCCCTGCCAGGATCGTCTCTCCTGGGAGAAAGATTGTTAGAGGAACATTTATCCACCAGGGGAACCTCACTTACATACAGTAAACTTATCAATAACTCCCTAGACAGTCTTACCCAACTCAGGGACCAGTGGAACACAGATTTAGAAGACATGCACAAGGAGGACTGGGCAGATGCCCTGTCCTCCCTGAAAGTGGTCGCTATATGACTGCGTTTTCGTTTAGTACAACTAAAAATACTACACAGAGTATATATCTCCAGCACTACACGGGTCAAAATGGGCAGACAAACAGACATGGGGTGTCTAAGGAAATGTGGCCAACCAGGAACTTTCTTCCACATTTTATGGGAGTGCCCAAACATCCATAAATACTGGAACGATGTGTTAGCATGCATCAGCGAAGTTACTGACACCACTATAGGACCATCGGCCAAACTATCCCTCCTAAATATATGGGAAGCCACAGACATGACACGAGCAGACCAAATATGGGTAAAGTGGAGTATAATGGCGGCAAACGCAATATTGTACAAAAATGGGGGGCGAAGGAGACTCCTTCCCTACGCGACTGGAAAAAAGACCTGGACTGGACCATGGTAGGGGAGAGATCGGTATATGAGAGGGTGTCCCAGAAAGTGGGAGTGGGTCTGGAGCAGATGGAAAACATACAGAGGAAACCCTTGTACGGCCCCAATAGCAGCAACTCCTTGCACAACTTTATAGGCCCTACGTTCTGATAAAACGAGGAGGGATGACTGGATTGCCCTACTAACACAGTCCTGTTAATGATGCTTACAATAGACTCTCACCACAGACCTTTATTTCAACTGTGAAAGATAGAAATTACCTAGAAATATTATATCAGTTTTTACCAATTGTATATAAACCAACGCTCCTATTGCAACAAACAATGTCATGTGATGTTTACCCCTATGTTAATAAAAAGAATTTACAAACAAATAAAAAAAGAGAATGCAGCCATCTTGGTCCATGTCACAGCTCCACCCTAAACATTTTAGCTTGACCTTTTACAAAATGCCACAATTACCAAATGGAGGCCAAGTTTTCCAGTACAGAATTTGCAAAAAAGAATCATAATAACTGTAAGGTCTTCACTAGATTTAAGGTGACCTAAAAGGCTTCAAGGTCTCCCACAGATAGGTCCAATTGACTCGGTCAAAAGATTTCACTGCATCGATTGTGGCCACTGCTAATGGGGATCCATAGACCCTATGAGCAAGTGAGTTAGTTCTTGAAGATGTCTCCCTAGAATAAAGCCTTTTTGATCTGTGCTGATCACTGTATGGAAGACCTTAGATAATATTTGTGCGATAATTCCTGCAAAGATTTTGTAGTCGCAGTTTAATAGCGAGATTGGTCTATAAGATTCCGCTTTCTTAGGATTTTTCCCTGGCTTCAATGACAAGAGCAAAGTTGCCTCATGCCAAGATAGAGGAACCTCTTTATTATCAAGGTTAATATCATTAAATAGGAAATTACAAATGGGAACTAGATTCTCACTCAAACTTTAATAAAGTTCAGCCGGAATCCTATCAGAGCCGGCTGATTTCCTGCTTTCCATTTTAGCCACCTGACGCCTAATCTCTGCCTCACTAATCACAGCTTCCAAGTAGTCCCTATATTTGTTAGATAAACTAGGTAATCCCCTATCTGCCACCCAAGCTTATATATCCTGGGGATCAGAATCTAAATGTTCATGATAACTGACCTCAGGGTGGGGGCGTGGCTGAGCGCGCAATGGTGGACGACGTGCCTGGGTAGAGCTCCGTGAGAGGCTCCCCTACCACAGGCCATTTCTCAGTGAATACTTCCCGCTTTGCCTGATAACTGACAGCGAGTTTACATTGAGCACCCGTCTATCCCCTGACAAAGTTTGGGGCTGCTGGCCCCCACGGAACTGCTCCGGCGGAGGTGACTGCTGCCCGCCCTCCCTGCGAGCGGTCCCGGCCGGTGTGGTGCGACACTCTAGGCCGGGGATCCGCCCGACTGCTTGGGCCTTGCACAGAGAGACGGCGACGCTCAACGGCGCTGTCCACGAGACTCGAAGGAGTGGGTGAGCGGAGGACCTCCGGCGGCTAGACGGGATCGCCCCCGCCCATTGTGCTGCAGTAGGGGGGTGCTGGAATCGCAAGGCCCCCTGCCGCCGGGACTACTTTCACCTACAGACTGCCGCGGAGGACCTGGCGGTGGACCTCCCCTGTTTGCTGAGGACCACACTTGCTCTTTTCTGCACCCTGAAACCTGGTGACTTTGCGCGGGGCCCCTGGCTACGAACATTTCTGCCCGGCGCCCGCGGACACTCGGAAGATGAGCTCGATCTCCTTACCACTGCAGCGCGGAGGGTCATCGGCGGGGGACTGTGGCGCCTTGACGGCGATCCTGTTTGGGACTATATTCATCGTCCCGCTACAACTCGAAATCCCCCGGTGCTTGACTGAGAGACGACGGGGAACGTGGTGAGTTGCGCCTGGCGGCTCCCCTCCCCTCCCCCCCCCGGCTGCAACTCGAGAGCGGCTCCGCCCTGAGCACTGGCGCGGTGCTGGACGCCATTAGGGAACTGTCGCAGGGGTCCTGATTGCTGCCTCAGTCCACGCCGGCCCTGGACATCGCTGTGGCCCTACTCCTACGCGATATCCTTCGCCCCCCCTGCTCTGGATTGGGGTACTACAGCCGCACCCTGGAACTGTCCTGCTGCGAGCCCATTCACGCTGTGCTTCCCGCCGAGACGCTGGAGGCGGTGCACTGAGTGGGGGTGAATAGCTGTGGCGCATGAGGAGACTGGTGAACACCCAGCGACACGGAGAGACTTGCAGGGGCTCACGACCTTGTTCATGACTGCTGCCACCTTCGTGAACGGACGGTTGGGCACTTGAGAGGTAGAGCCCCCTCCTCCCACCCGCGCTTCTTCGTCCCTGCATGCATCAAGATTGCGGCACGTTTACCTGGCACTTGCGCCATTTCACAACAGACCCTGCTCCTCCTGTGGCCCTGTTGGCGGTGCGGGCGCTGGTGACCCCCTCTCCTTGAGGCCATACGACGTTTCCCTCCTACTAAGCGCTGATCCCAGGCATTTATACACGTGCACCTACTCCATTTGTTTAGTTCTACGGAGCGACGCCTTCCATGCCTACAGGACCCAAAACGAGAGCCGTGGCCAGTTGCGTACAGGTGCGAGGCAAGACGATGAAGCCATCTGAACAAGATCACACGGCCTCCAAGCTGGACACCATGTTGGCGGCAATGGAGCGCTTGGAGGAGTCGCTGCAGTTGACCCGCACCTCACTAGAAACCAAAATTGACAGTGTTGCCATAGATTTGACCCACCTCCGCGCTGACCATAAGAAGCTTACTGAGCGCACAACTACCCTGGAAACCGCGATGACAGAACTGACACCTAACATCACCCAACAGGATACGCATGTCCGCGACCTTCTTAATAGGGTGGAATTCTTGGAGGACGCGGAAGGACGGGCCCGAAGGAACAATATTCGCATAGTGGGTCTTCCGGAGCGATGGGAACCTAGAGCGGCGCCCGAACACATGGAACGTTGGCTGAGAACCATTCTCCCGGACGGTACCCTCTCGCAGCACTTTGTTGTAGAACGTGCCCATCGCGTGCCGTCCCGCCCTCCCCCTGAAGGTTCCAACCCGAGACCACTGTTGATTCGTGTGCTGAACTATCGTGATCGCGACGCTATCCTCCGTGAAGTAAGGAAGCTCACCGAAGTCAGAGTCGAGAACGCGAAGATCATGTTCTTCCCAGATTACACGATACAAGTACAGCGTCAACGACACTCATTCCTGGGAGTGAAACAGCACCTCCGCCGCCTGGCTCTCAAATATTCCCTACTGTTCCCTGCTCGCCTACGAGTCGTGGCTCAGGACAAGACGCACTTTTTCAATACCCCTGAGGAGGTTGAGACTTGGCTCGACTCGGGTGTTGATACCGAGCCTGGCGGGATGCCTCCGAGGATGCGTCGGGACAGAGGTGCCCGACGGCGCCGACGCAGGAGACCATCGGTGACGGCCTCGACACACACGGACACAGAAGTGGGCCCAACCCTGAACATCAACAAACTGAGCAACAGGAGGCTCTCCGCATGGTTGCGGAAATCAGCGGATCGCTTCCGGGGGACCCTGCCCTGGGAGCCAGCCCCGAACGTCAGCCAAGTGATGATGAGTATTTGTACGGACTGTCAGACTCCCAGGTGTCGGGAGACCTTCCCGACGTTACACCGCAAACTGCTGATTTGCTGCACTGATCATCTTTTCCCACTAGTCGACCTCCACGGAAAGGGGGATACCATTTCTCCAAAGGCTGGCCCACAAGATACTGGTCATGCTGATGTCCTTCTGGAGACGGTGTCCGAACTGGAGCTACCCCCCGGGCACCTGAGCGAGGTCACATTAATTTAATTTTGGGCATTTGTAAAGCGCCTGGTGACGCCACTGGCGTGTCCCCGCGCTGTGATAAGTGAGTGGTCGCCCCCCCCTCCCACTGAAGACTACCTGCTGAAAAGGTGAGTTTTAAGCTTTTTCCTAAACAGGATTTCCGATGGTTCAAGTCGCAGTTCTGGGGGAAGGGCATTCCAACATCTAGGGGCAAGATGTCTAAAAGATCTTCCTCCCATACGTGCCTTTCTTACTCTGGGTACCCTTAGTAGTCCCGCCTGAGAGGACCGTAGGTTGCGAGTGGGCTCGTAATAGGTCACCAGACTCTGAAGCGGTTCCGGGGCTTTACCGCTCAGGATGCGATGACTTGTGGAGAGGGCCTTGAACTCAACCCTCTTCTCCATAGGAAGCCAATGGAGGGCTTGAAGAGCAGGTTTGGAGGGTGACCTCCTGGGGAGTCTGAGCACCAGCCGCGCCGCGGCATTTTGAAGCACTTGGAGGCGGCCCATGACCTTGCTCGTGGCCCCCAGATACAGCAGGTTCCCATAATCAAGTCGCGAGGTGACTAGGGCGTGCACCAGCGTCCTTCGAGCAGAAATGGGAAGCAGGTCTAGGACTTTCCTTAAGGCTCTTAGGACACCGAAACACACCCCCGCCACCCGGCTGATCTGGGGACCAAAGGCAAGGTCTTTATCCAGCCACACGCCAAGGTTCCTGGCCTCTTTGCAAGGAACAGGGACCTCGCCCAGGCAGGGTGGCCACCACGCCGACGACCAAGCAGAAGGCCCACCCCCCACCACGAGCACCTCAGTCTTGCTACCGTTCAGCTTTAAACAGTTTGCGGACATCCAGGCTGCAAGATCTTGCATGCAGTTCCTGAAGATGTCCGCTGCGAGACCGGGTGCACGCGATAGGGAGACGACCAACTGCGTGTCGTCGGCGTAGGACACCAGGCGAAGGCCGTGTCCCTCCACAATGGCCGCTAGGGGGGAGACGTAGATATTAAATAGGGTTGGGCTCAGGGACGAGCCCTGAGGCACGCCCTGGCCCAACTCAATCTCCCTCGAATAACATTCACCCAGCCTGACCTGGAAACACCTGTCCGACAGGAAGGACCTGATCCAGCCAAGCGCAGCGCCTGTAACCCCACCTTCATTCAGACACTGTAGCAAGGTGGAATGTGCTACAGTGTCGAATGCTGCGCTTAGATCGAGCAGGATCAAAGCCATAGTCTGGCCCTCGTCCACACCCTGTCGTAGTGCTTCAACCGCCACAAGAAGTGCTGATTGCGTCGAGTGACGGGGGCGGAAGCCAAATTGCGAGTTGTGGAGTAGCGAAGTCTCCTCCACGAACTGCATGAGTTGTACGTTGGCTATTTTTTCCGCCACTTTAGCCATGTAGGGCAGGAGGGAGATGGGGCGGAGGTTGTCAAATTTTTCAAAATTTACATTGGCTTTTTTTTGCAGGGGGAGTACGATTGCTTGCTTCCAAGCTTTGGGGACACTCTGGGATTTGAAGGAGGTATCTATTAAGTGGCGGACATAGGGTTCGAGTACTTGCAGGCTACCCTTAAGTCGACTGGGAGTCGTCGGGTCTCTTGGGGAACCAGATTTTATTGACCCGCAAATACGGATTAGGTCTTCAGTTGGAGGGGTGACAAAGGAGGTAAGCTGTCGTTCTCCTTTGGTTTTAGTGCCTTCCCCAAGTAGAAGACTGTTGTTGTTATTTGCCCGCTGAGGAAAGGAGTTGTAGATGTTATTAACCTTGTTAGCAAAGAACTCTGCAATACGGTCGCAGCCCTCCGTAGTGCATAGTTTCGCGGGCCACACAGCGGGCTTCCCTACTGCAATGGTTTTATAGATTGAGAAGAGTTCCTTGGTGGACTGTTCAGCTTCTTCAATCTTGGTGCAGAAGTACAGTGATTTGCCCTTTCGTAACAGCTTATGATAGTTACGCCTGCATTCTATGTACTCTGCTTTGGCTGGGGTGGAATAGGCAATCCTCCATTGCCTTTCGGCCCGTTTGCATGCAGCTTTAGCCACCCGCATGTCCTCAGTGAACCAGGGAGCTGATCTCTGAGCTCGGCCCCCCGTTTTGGCCGCACCAAGTGGAGCCACCAGGTCCAGGGCCTCCGTGATACGTTGGTCTAGGTTGGAATTGATATCTTCCACGCCCACACCACCGGGATGTCCTTTCACGGTAAGTGCCTGATTGAAACGAGCTTGGGAGAACGCCGCCCATCTCCGCCTAGGATGTTTGTCGGCAGGAGGGTCGGTCAGGCAAGGTCCCTGAGTCCCAATGGTGAATGGGATAAGGTGGTGGTGCGACCAAGGGATGGGGACTGGGGACTGAGCTTCCACTTGATTCCAATTTGCGAAAACCGGATCAAGGAGGTGGCCCATTTTGTGGGTAGGGTGTTGTACCTTCTGTACAAACTGCAAGCTAGCCATCGTACGACAAAGATCATTAGCTACCTTGTCCGTAGGGGTGTCCAGGTGTAAATTTAGATCCCCCAGGACTAGGTATTTGTCCGTGCTTAATGCAGCTTCAGTGACGTCCTCCACTAGCTTCTCAGTAAAGGCTGTAGAAGGGCCAGGCGGGCGATAAATCAAAAGGCCTTTTATGGTGGAGTTGCCATTTATCGTGATCGAGAAGGCACCAGCTTCACTACCCTCAATGTTCGTGCGTACAAGCTGGCATTGATAATCTAGTTTGGCCACTATGGCTATGCCCCCCCCCTCTCCCTTTGATTCTATCTAATCTTTGTAGACAGTAGCCCTCTGGGATGGCTTCAATGATTTCTGGCATGGAATCTTGATCTAACCATGTTTCCGTGAGGAAAAGTAGATCCCATTGCTTCCCGCTAAGGAGGTCGTAGATATCGAGGCAATGCTTCCGTAGAGAGCGTACGTTCAGCAGGCCACATATCAGGGAGTGTCGGGCACTGATTTTAGCTTCCCCTATATCGAAGGCAAAACTGCAGTAGTTGCAGCCCACGTCATTACCTGCCTCCATGCTGTGTAAGCAGGGACCCTTATGCTCATGGCGGAGGAGAAGAAGATCCTCTCGACTCCAGCTGATATGAACTGCAGGAGGGGCAGGGGGTCTGGCCCTGGGCCGCAATCGGCCGCGGACGGGCGCAGACGGGCTTAACTCAGGCGCAACTCCGGCGCGCCTTCGTCGCGCCCGCTGCGCTCGTCCGCTGCGCTGCCTGCAACACATCCGCCTTATATCCCCCCCAGCGTCCCAACAGCTAGAGCGCTTCAGGTAACTTCCGGTAGTGTCTGGCTCGGACCCTCCACGCCCTCTGCTCGAACGGTGCTAGTCACCGGCGTCAGAACGAGGCGGGAGGGAGGGGCGAGTCCAGCACTCCGTTGCTAGGTGGCGGATGTTGTTAGTCAGCTTAAAGGACCACTGCCGAGCAGACTGCAGAAAGCGGAGCAAACACGCAGTGCAAGAGGCTTGTGCGCGCTGGCTCACCGCAATGCCAGGTGAGGAGAAATGAAGTTTTAAAAATTAAAAGTATAAAAGGAGCTCACACGCCAAATCAGCAAACAGCATACAGGTAGTAGTCACCCATACACTGGAAGCGCTTCAGTAAAAAAAGCGGTAGGGACACTGCCACTGCCCACTTACCACGCGAGGATTCAGGATCCTGTGCCTTATATCCCCCCATGCATGCACTACTGACACTCCTTGTCGGCCCGAACAATGGCACATCCTGGGTATCCATGACGAGGAGGACATGCCTCCTCAGAGGTGAGTGCCTGTGTGTGCCCCACCGACTCCCGCTGTCACTTCCCAGGTGCCCGGCCCATTTGAGCTTCCTCCACCATGTGTTGCTGACTATTATTGTTTGTGGGCATTGAAACACTAACTGCCTGTGTTGGGGAGTCTACACCCTCCCCCTGTTTGTATGCATCCTTAGTACACTTCCTACTGCAACTTCAGTACTCTCCCCCCTGAAGATACGAACTGTTAGTGCTCACTAGAGCGTTTGGACAGCGGCATGTTCGACTGTTGTCCTTTTGGTATTCTGTTTATGTTTTTCAAGTTACTGAAATTGGTGCTTTTTCCCTTCCCTATTACTGTGTGCGGGCGGGGCGACGGGGCGGTGCGGGTGCTGTGGGAGCTATGGTATGACACATTGATCTGTGGTGCTGTTGGGTGGGGTGGTGGGGCGGGTGGTGGGGACGGGGTGGAGGAGTATGTCCTTATCAATGTAATGTCTCCTGTTAGGTTTTGCACCTGGAACGTGCGTGGCATGCATACCCCCTCGCGACGTTACCAGGTATATTCATATCTCAAGCGACGTCAGGTACAGATAGCTCTACTGCAGGAGACACACTTAACGGAATGTGAGACACGCACCTTGCGTCGCAGGTGGAGGGGACAACTACACGCCACCGATTACTCGGCCTATGCGCGTGGGACTTTGGTGTGGGTTCGACCGGGAGTCCCCTTTGCTCTTACTCATAGCACACTGGACCCTGAAGGCAGATATGTAATATTACAGGGTAGGCTAGATGGACAACAGATAATCATAGCCTCTGTGTACAACACTGAACAGGGACACTTTTTGACACAGTTATCAACAGTGCTGGCGTCATGGCCGGGTGTTCCACTTTTACTCGGCCGCGACTATAATTGCGTACTGGACATCCACCTTGACCGCTCCTTCCCTCCACTAGCGAGCGCACCGGTAATTGGTACCTCGCGCACATTCGCTGACTGGGCGGTTCAGTGGGATCTTCATGATGCTTGGCGCACTCGCAATCCTACCGTACGAATGTACTCCTATTATTCGGGTGCGCACACACTGCGCGTCAGACTAGACAGATATATGCTGACTAGAGATCTCTTACCTCATGTCACTGACACCTGCTATCTAGGCCGCACACACTCCGACCACAACCCTCACACGCTTGACTTAGCCTGGGAACGCCCACACCCTCCGATCCCCACATGGAGACTGCAACCTGGCGTCTTACTAGATGCCCCATTCCGAGAAACACTCTCGTCACACATTCTTCAATATTTTGATGAAAACACAGACACAGCGTCCTCCCAGCAGGTCGAGTGGGACGCATTCAAAGTAGTCGCACGGGGTTACGGTTTGGGCACACAGGCGGGGCAGAGGCGCCAGGTAGATAGAGAACTGACGAGGGTGGATTCTACACTGTTGGAATGCGAACAGGAGGCTGCACAGGGTGACGACACAAGGCTCATAACTACGCGTGTGCAACATACCCAGCTTATGGATAGGCTCAAAAATCTGAATTATGCCGCACACTCGGCACACACTCACCATGCTAGCGACAAACCAGGCAAACTTTTGTCCTGGCTGATTAGGCAGGACACACAATCACTGCCGATAATGTCGATCCGCACTATACAGGGGACAGTGGTGTACACACAAGGGGCCATACATGACGCTTTTACTACTCACTATTCAGACCTGTACCGCTCCCGACTCCGGGCCACTAGGGACGACATCGTGGAGTACCTGTCGGACCTGCCTTTACCGGCAACCACTGCGACCCAACGCAACGAGCTGGGCGCGCCCCTCTCGGCGGAGGAACTCCGGACAGTTATATTCTCCTTGTCGAACGGTAAGACCCCAGGCCCCGACTGCTTGCCTGCGGAATTTTACAAGGCCTACTCCACAATCCTCATTCCTGAGCTCCTAAGGATGTATCGAGCGGCGGTGGCCGATGCCATTCTCCCTTCCACCCTTAACGAGGCGAATGTAATCTCCCTTCTGAAGCCTGGTAGAGACGGGCTTAATTTGGGCTCCTATAGACCACTAGCCCTCCTCAACACGGACTATAAGATCTTGGCGTCCGCCCTGGCCCAGAGACTGGCGCCTCTGGTTCCCACACTGGTGCACGCGGACCAAAACGGCTTTGTGCCTACTCGCAGCACGTCCTATAACATCAGGCGATTATTCCGTGTGCAGAGCCTGGCTGTGTCCCGCTGGCCGCGTTCGGGTTGGGTCATATTGGATCTTGAAAAGGCGTTCGATTCGGTGGAGTGGCCCTTCCTTATACAAGTTCTGGAAAAATATGACCTCGGTGCCGACTACATCCGGATAGTGGAACTCCTTTACTCTTGCTCAGTGGCACGAGTGCGCACTGGTAGACTCTTTTCGGATCTGATCCGAGTGCATAGAGGCACCAGACAGGGATGCCCCCTCTCCCCTTTGATTTTTGCGCTCCTGATGGAACCCTTGGCTGCGCAGTTACGTGCCTCTGGAGTGGATTGGGGTATCCCCCTGGCTGACGGGCTACACTCTGTGTCCTTGTACGCGGACGATCTGCTGATCTATGTCAGAGATCTGACCTGTTTTACTCGCGCGCTCACTGCCATCTTCAACACCTTTGGCGACGTATCGGGGCTACGAGTTAACTGGGCGAAGTCGGGGGTGTATTCTTTCGCTGCGGACACCCCGGAGTGCGACATCACGGTGGCAGGGGAGCGACTAATTTGGTATCCGGCCGTCTTCAGATATCTAGGCATTCGGGTCTATCGCGATCCCGCTGCTCTGTTGGACGGCAACATCACAAGGACAATCTCGTCGCTCACAGCCCAGGTGTCCTTTTGGACTTCCCTGCCGTTGAGCGTCCCGAGTCGCATTACACTAGCAAAGATGATTGCCCTACCTAGGCGGCTGTATTTCTACGCGAACATGCCTGTATACGTCCCTACTCGTATTTTCCGAGACCTGGAAGTTCTGATCAGGTGTCTGATCTGGAACAAGGGGCGCCCCAGAGTAGCATTGAAAACCATGTACGCTGCAACGGAGAGCGGTGGGTTGTCGGTCCCTAACCACGAGCTCTATTATCTGGCGGCACAACTCCAAGGGGTCACATATTGGCTGGCCGGCAAGAATTTGGGCGATACTGCTACATTGGATGAGATCATGACGACCCCACAAATCCACGCTCTATCTCACCCCTGTCTAAGACCCGCTGTCCTGACCAGCTGCACCTCGCGGTGGCCAGAAAGTGCTATGTCAGGTCCCTGAAACTCACAAGCGCCACCAGGCCATATGCACCCAACCTACCGCTACTGGGAACGCCTTGGGACGGTGGTACCCTCACGGGACCGGCGTTGAGTACCTGGACGGCATCTGATCTGGAGAGCCTGGGCGATCTGTTTGAAGATGGAGCCCTACTTTCTTTCGCGGCTTTAGTGAGAGACGCGGGCCTACCGGCTGGCCAGTTCTTAACACACGCGACACTCCTACACATTCTGACACGGGCTTGGGGACCACTGGCGGAGGAGCCCCCACCTCATCTATTGCTCCAATATCTGCATGTGATGGGGAACGGCTCCCACGTGATACACTGGCTTGCTCAGGCGCTACACTTCCACACGCAGTTCCCATCGCAACGGCTGCGTGACAAATGGGCGGCCGATCGAGGCCGGGACTGGACCGATAAGGAATGGTCACGGATACTAGCTGGGATGTTACACGTACCTCGCAATGCCCGTTTTAGAATTATACAGTACTATATTATCCATCGTGCCTATTTATCGCCTGACAAAATAAATAGATACTTTGGGCTGACCACATCAGCGTGCCCCAGATGCAAACTAGTAGACGCTCCATTCCTCCATGCCCTCTGGACATGCCCCTCCCTGCACGCCTACTGGCGGGCGGTGATGGAGGCCCTATCAAACGCAACGGGGGGACGATTGCCGCATACATGGGAGGCGGGCTTGTTGGGTTTGTTTAAACGGACGAAACAGACAAAGGTCCGAGAACGATTTTGGAATCTGGGCCTGATAACAGCGAAACGCCTCATCACTAGGCGTTGGAAAAGCGACACTCCCCCTCAAACACTGCACTGGCGTACGTCCTTTGACAACTGGGCACGAGCGTAAAGCACATCGCTACACAGCGAAGAAACTGCGGGGCTCCGCAAGAATCCCATAGCGCAAGACTGGGATGGCCTTCTAGCGGCCTTTCATCGAGAGTGCTTACGTAGTGGCATTGTTTAGACTCTGCTGCCTGCCCCTGCGTGTCCCAGTTACTACCCTTTCCCCTTCTCCCGCCCACCTTGATTTCCCCCTGCCCTCCCGGCCTCCCCCCGCCTCCCCCTCCTCCCCCCCTTACCCCCCCCGCTCCGCTGAGCACATGACGGACATTATATTCCAATCCCCGCTGCCACTGGTGCGGTGCGCGTGCCCGCACACACTCGCCTGGCCTGCACACTTCACGTAGACATGCACACACAATAATACGCACCCACCCAATTTCTGGTTCTACCACCTACCTTTTCAGATTGTTCCTTATGTTTACCTGTTTAGTACTAAAGATTTGAATGTCTATTGCATATCGGACGAGCCCATCCTGCCTTGGGCTATTATCACTGTACATTCTTTGTTCCGAACTGAACAATAATCTGAATGGATGCCGGAACGTAACGTTTGCTCTACTATCACCCATGTTACCTCCTACCTACTGTCGCTATGCCGATTATTCGTGGAATTGACATGCTACTTTACTACCCTGATTATATGCTGGCCTACACGGCCATGCTACATACTGTACGTGATTGATTGTAGTAGCTATTGCTTTGTTGATTATAATCAAGCAATACTAATCGATTCTCATGTCTCCATTATGTAACACTGTACTGTGATGTACGAACTGATACAACAAAAATGCAATAAACATATTCAAACAAAAAATAACTGACCTCAGGGTTCTTAGTAGTTCTTGTCTGAGCTCTTTCTATGTCTTTAGCATCCTCCCTGTTCCTGCTTCTACAAGAGTGTCTATTCTATTTCTGGCCTGATCGGTCTTAGTCTTCTATGCCAATAGCACCCCACTCTCCTCCCCATATTGAAAATGCTCACTTTTTTACGTGTCTTGTGCTCAGGAACGGTCCAATATTCACCCTGTTAACTCTCTAACTCATCTTGATTTACATCCTGACTAGACTGTGCCGAGACCTTATTTGCTGGTTCCGTCCGGGCAATTTATTCTGTCAACTCCCCCAACCGTTTCTTAAAACCTGAACGTTTAACATGGGCGGCCTGTTAGATTTGGGGGTCTCTAGTTGGCAGCGGTAGGTACCTTTGACCAAATAGAGACCCTAGCGTCTAGTCAGGGTAAGGGGATACACTCCTAAAATAACCCCTGCTCACACCCTTGGTAGCTTGGCATGAGCAGGCAGGCTTATCTCAGAGGCAGTGTGTAAAGCATTTGTGAACACATACAGTAACCCAGATACAACACTACAGATGGACACCACACAAGTTGTAGTATAAAAATAAGTATTTTTATATAGACTTAACACAAGACCACAAACAACAAAAATCCACAATACTGTCCTTTAAAAATGGTAGAAATAGCTTAGTTATCTTAAGATTTAAAATGCAATACTTTGAGTTCAATGTACCTTAGGATGCGTAATGCTATACAACTTAAGTGTTGCAGGGAAGGTGATGCGTCGGTTCTTTACACACAAGAACGGTGATGCATTCGGTCCCTACTGATGCGTAGGGGATTTGTCGGTTCTTCTTTGCGAGGGGAGGTGATGCGTCAGTTTCTTACTGCGCTTCCGTGGCGATGCGGCCCGCAACGCCGTGATGCGATGAAGATCCGGTGCAATGAAACAAAGATGGCGTCTTCTCTTGGACGCAACACGATGCGCGCATGCTAGACGGTCGTGCGGCGACTCAACGAGTCTTGTGAGTGGTGACAGGCCCTGTGACACGCTTCCCGGTGATGCGGCGTCATCTGATTCGACGTTGATCCTCTTCTCCGGCGACGCAAGGAGCTTCGGCAACAATGCAACAGCTTGCAGCGGCGACACGCTTTCCCAGCGATGCGACGACAGCGGCTGCAACAAGCTTCTCCGATGATGTGGCGGCGTCTAGTGCGACGTCGATCCTCTTCTCCGGCTATATGAGGCAATTTTGCGTTGTGAAGCGACTGCGGCAGTGGCGGCAACACGCTTCTTCTTCGTGAGTCGCGCTTCCAGCTCCTTGCGACACGCAGTCCCTCAGAAAGCCCACTACAACTGTAGGCACTTCCAAAGAACTCTTGGGGAGTTGGTGAATGAAGTGTGTTGTCCCTGAGACTTCAGCAGGAGGCAAGCTCTATCTCAAGCCCTTAGAGATACTTCACAAGTTGAATGAAAGTAGCACGAATACCTTTCTCCTCTCTTTAGCAGTCAGGCAACAACTGCAGGCCAATCCCTCACGCTTAGGGATAATCTCTCCTCAGTCTCTCTGGTTCCTCTCCTCAGCAAAGGTTTCTTCTTGTCAATATCTGCTATAATTGGCGAAGAAACGGTTGGTACCACAGAATGCCGCAAATTGGTGTGTTGGGTGCAGTGCATAGTGTGTCTCCTGTAAGAAAGCTATTTGAATAGCATGCCTGGTCATGTAAGCTAACACTTCACGCCCTTTAAGAGGGTTTGAGAGGCCTCCTACGTTCCAGGATTAACACTTTAGGTGTAAAAAACTAGGTTTTACTTTTAGCAGAGACATGCGAACGGTGTGTCATATCGTGGAGCGCATTGTAAATGCACAATACTCATAGAAATGATGCTCTGCATCGTAACATAAGAAAAACAAACAAGTTGTAAAAAAAATCTCCCATACCCCCCTCCCACATCGGATACCTATAAAACAGCACCTGGTGAATCCCATTTTAAATTCTACTGAAATGAAAACAAAGCCCAAAATCAGCAACTGGAAGAAACTTCCAAGGGGGGTAGGCAACACTCTGCGGAGCCACCACTCAAAGCGTATTGAATAAATGTGAACTGCGCCGCCGTGCACGTGTCAGTCCCTTAGGCAGCTATGTTCGTTGGCATCCAGCATGTTTTATACAGTCATGACTCCTTACAGCCTATTCGTGCTTCCGCTTCTTGGTCTTGCAGATCAGGCTTAGGTCTGGCGTGGAGGTCGATTAAGCAAAAAAGGGAACGCAGCTTGGGTAGCGATTATACAGCAGCCAGTCTTTATTCCGACCCAGATGCTTAGTCTTTCCCCTGTTTTCGGGTGTTATGTGAGTGTTGATGCTGCTTCCAAAACATCGTAGCCTCTTCAGGGGTCTCGAAATCTGTGCCTTTGCAGCGATCTGAATACGAAGTTGTGCCGGGTAGAGCATAGCATACTGTACATTGGTCTTCTGTAGTGTATGTTTAATGTCTGCATATTAACGGCGTCCCTCTTGCACTATTGGAGTAAAGTCCGGAAAGACACAAGCTCTAGGCCTTCGTATGCGATGGTCCCCCGTTCTCGGGCCAGAGGAGTGCCACGTCACGGTCGTGGTAGTTAAGGAGCCGCGCTATTATTAACCTTGGAGGTGCCCCTGGCGCTGGCCGCGGTCCCAATGTTCGGTACGCTCGCTCCACTGCAAAAGTTCGGGAAAATGATTACCTGCCAAAGATGTCCAGCAAGACAAGTCTCTATAAACTTGGCCATGGGGCCAGTATTCATAGACTCGGCCACCCCAGCAATCCAAACGTTATTGGGGAGTGAGCGGCATTCCAAATCTTCGGCCTTGGAGGCCACTGTCTTCAATAAGTGCTCCGCCCTCTCTAGCCTCTTGCTGATGGTAGGTTGCGAGTCTTCCAGGCTAGATATCCGCTGTTCTACATCGCCAATGCGGGTATTGTGCTGTTCGAGTCGCCCATGTAGGTCATCAAGGCATGTAGTGAGGGTGTCTAGGCGATTGTCGATTGCACGTAGTTCCGCCATGATGGCGGCTGCACTCTCTGGCGTGGGGGCCTCAGCGCCTGGTGGTCCTTCTGTCTCTTCCCGCCAGGGGGTCTTTGTGCCATCAAGGGACAGTTGGCGCTGCTTGGGGGTCTGTCCGCCCCATCGTGAGGTATGGCTACCTGCAGTACGCTTGGCACAAAATGACTGGTCTCTATGTAGGTCACGCAGTCAATGCCGGTAGAGTGGGTCCAACCTGGAAAATATGGCAGCCCAGTTGAACACCATGGATCTGTACACGGGTCTGTGTGGACGATCTCAGAAGTGCTTTGTCTGCAGATTAGAGCATATGGTTGCAGATTCGCACGAGGCTGGATCCGGCCTCCATGCACATCAGGTCTTGCTGGCAGGGAGGGGAAGACTCAGCAGTTCTGTATGCATGTCCAGGAGGTACACAACTGCGTTTGTGTCCTGGATTACCGGTCAGCAAGCCATTTCGGGGCAGACCCCCACCTCGTGTACTCACTGCTGCGGCATGTGGCAATCTCCGCCCGTGGCCATCGGGCCCATGTGATGACGCTATGGCTGTACGGTCCGCAACAGGCATTTTCTTCAGGTTTTGACCCCCTGTCACATGGCCTTCAAGGGCCGCGTCCAATCTGGGGAATATTGCAGCTCAGTTAAGTGATATGGGTCGGTAGGCTTGTATGTATAGCACCGTCTAAGAGGTACTTAGCCTGCAGCACGGAGCACAGGGATGCAGTACTGCACGTGGCCGCTCCCAGCCTCCATGTATATCAAGTCCCATTCGTGGTGGGGGGGTTGAGGGGGGAGACTCGGCGCATCCGTAGGCCTGCTCCAGGAGTTTGTGACCCGCCTTTACCCTGGGTCACAACTCAGCGTGTCATTTCATGGCAGCCTCCCCACCCAGCGTACTCACTACTGCATTTGTGCTGCGATCATCACCCGTAGCTATCGGGCTCGTACGCGGCAATGCCACCACTGCTTCACCCGCTACTAATCTAGCTGCCGCAGCTCCGCACCCTGCCCTTAGGCTTGCCGGGACCCCTGTCGTCTTGGGGCCTCCGAGGACCATGACAGGCCCAGGAGAGTGCAAACCAAACCACCGCGATTACTGGGTTAATCCTGGTCATCAAGGGCTCCCCGTGCAACCACAGGTTCGCAGCTCGCCATCCGTGCTTCTTTATTTAGGTCAGGGGCGGCGTGTGCGGTAGGCGGCTGATTACATTACGGGTGGCTCTGAAGCTTCAGAGTCAGTCGGCCATCTTAGTCACCGGCTCGGCCACGCCCTTGTATACATTTCTTGATCTGGAATCTACTAAGTAATTTGGTTACATTGTTTATACTTTGTTTCTTGCTTGTTTCTTTTTGCTTTTGATGTTTCAACTTGTTTGCTATTGGTACAACATTTTGCAATCTGTATTTTTATCTGTTTATTGCTCATTTTTTAATGTTTAACTTGTACAATGCTCTTATACTCGGACGGGTCATGTTCGCACTAAAAAAAAAAACCTCCTTAAACAAATAAATAAACAAATGCATTTGAGGTGCTGGAAGGCCTGCGTCCGATCCTCAGCCATACTAGGGCCAGAAACTTGGGTTTCAGCTGCTCCCAAACAGGAGTAAGCTCAAACAAAAATAGGTTATATGTTCCCTTGCAGGCCATCTTTTCTCTTGTAAGATCTTTGTGGGAGAAGGAAGATGACCACTTGTGCTTTTGGTGTTTTCTTTCCAGAGAGTTCTTGTTTGACAAAGTTCTTGACTTTGAGTTACCAGAACCAAACAGAAATCTCATATAACACTCCCCTTATACTCTTGATGGTACATAGCTGTGATGACCTTTGACTACCATTTTATTTTATTTTTTCTGATCAGCAGAAAGAAAAAATACAGATAGATATCCTTTTTCATATGACTGCAAATTACAGATGCTTTTTGCTTATTGACATGTACAGCCGATACAATTTATCATTTTTATAGTATTTACCCAGTAGCATCTGTATAGTGTGTTGCAGTATGTCCGTATTGTCCACGGTCCACACCTACATCCCCCCTTAACCTCCAGCTCTCTATGATTCACGTCACCAATGCTGTTCTAGAGAAGCCCACCCCCTGAAAGCTCTACTGATGTAGTGTGTTATAGATTTAGTCGTCGGTTTGTGTGGATCTAAGGTATTGTACAAATGGTTCCCAAAAAACCCAGGATCTAGAGGCCTGGGGAAGTACCTCTGCATAGGTCTCCATCGTCTCTTTACAGTAGGTCATGTCTTCGACACAGTCCTTATATCGTGGTAGGCGCCTGCTCCCCCAGCGTAAAGCTAAGCGTCAATTGGCCAGCAGTAATGCCACAGCCAGAAGCTTGCGTCTCCTGGCTAATTGGACCTTGTGTATCCCTAGCAGACATACCAGCGGTTCGTTGGGTATCTGCTCTGCCAGCATGAGCACCAGAGTGTTAACTACTTCTTGCCAGTAGGGTTGGCGCTGGGGGCATGCCCACAACATGTGCAGAACATCCGCACCAGCTGCGCCATATCTATGACATTTGTCTTCTTGTCGTAACCCGTATTTATGCAATTTGGCCAGTGTGTAGTATATTTGATGTATAAATTTGAAGTGAAAAATGCGCAAATTGCAGTTTGAAGTGAGTCCCTGCATCTGAGCGCAGCTGTAATCCCGGACTTCTTTAGTGATAGGGCAACGGATTGCCTCCTACCATCTCTGAAGCGATTTATTATGGACTTGTATCTGTTCGCCCAGGGCCACATTATACAATCGTGTTATTAATTGTTGACGTGTAGGTGCTGTCAACAAAATCTGCAGTGTGTTAAGCGTTGTTTGTTTGTCTGGGAATGATGATATAATTCCCTAACTGCCATACGCAGTCATAGGTATGCGCATATCCTTAAAGGCGTGCGATGTATACTAAGGGACGGGTCATCCTGTGATATAAATTGTCAATGTGGGAATATGTTGCCCATGTGTTCATACCCATTTCCCCCAGTAAAGTTAGCATGTACTTTTCTTGTGTTACTGTTATTCGTGGATGGTGGGATGCGGGCAGCGCTGGGGCATATATTGGAAGTTTCTGGGCGCGTTTCGCGAGCATGTACCATGCCCTAGATGTGCAATTGACCGGGTGTATGACATCTCTAGGGGTGTTCCTCCTTGGGTTTGACATGAAGGTGATCAGTAGGGTTGGCCTCACGCTCTCATGTTCGACTGCTATATGCGGTACATGGCTGTGTGGATGTTACCAGTAATGGCACGCTGTGCCTGCGCACTGTAATAGTACAGTTAGAGATCTGGTGCTCCAAAGCCCCCTTGATGATATGGTCTAGTCAGAACTTTTCACCCCACTCTCACCTGCTTCCCCCCCCCCCCCAACGTTAGTCGCAGCATGGCTGTACGAAGTTTAGTGAAAACTAATTGTGCGAGCCAGATCGGTATATTCATAAATAAGTATAGAAATTTTGGTAAGACGACCATCTTTTGTATAGCAATCCTGTCAGCCAATAAATGCGGCAGCTTGATCCACCTATCTATCTGGTCCTCTAGTTTGATGATTGCCCTGCCATAGTTTTCGCTGATCACTACCTCTGGATCCCGGTGAATCCATATGCGGAGGTATTTTACAGGTTCAGTCTGCCAGCGTAAGGGGTAATCCAGATTTGGCTATGTTGTGCTTGGTGTGAGTGGTACCACTACTGAGTTGTCCCAGTTTATGCGGAGTCCTGAATAGTGTTTGAATCTAATGTATTCTCTGATGAGTGAGTTTAAGTTAAGATCTGGGTTACGAGTATATAGAACCATATTGTCAGCAAACAGTGATAGGCCGACTGGTCCAAGTTGAAATTGTAGTGCGGTATCATCATGTTATTGCCTTATTTTACACGCTAGTGGTTCCAGCACTAGTGTAAATAGATGCGGCGAGAGTGGGCATCCCTGCCTGCTTCCCCGACTTATGCTGATCAAGTCTGATGTATTGCCATTCACTCGAAAACAGGCGCTAAGCTCCGTATACAGCAGCGCGATCCAGCGCATAAACGGTACCAGAAAACCCATCCTATGCAGTACCGTGATCATAAAGGACCATTCCACTGAATCAAAAGCCTTTACCGCGTCCAGTAGGACCGCGGCTGCTGGCACATCAGGATCCAAGTGGTGGAACATTGCAAATATGGTCATCAGATTTTGCTCTGTGGACTGAGTCGGTAGAAAGCCGGCTTGATCAGGCAAGATCGGATTGCGTGGCAGAGGGTGTATCCTTGTTGCAATAATTTTAGCTAATATTTTAGCGTCTACATTTATTAAGAACAACGGGTGGTAAGATTCGCACTTTGTTAGGTCTTTATCTGGTTTGGGGAGAGTAATCAGTAGTGCCTCTCTCAGTGAGGCAGGGAGCCTGCCCTATTCGGAGGCCTCAACATACATATCAGCCAGATGCGGGATCAGTAAGTCTCTAAATTCTTTATAGAACTCTGCAGGAAGCCCATCCATACCGGGAGCCTTATTATTCGGGAGGGAGTTAATCGCATACTTTATCTCAGCTTCAGTTATGTGATGGCAGAAATATTCACGATGTTCTTCTGACAGCCATGCCAGGGAAATGTCATCTAAGTACTGGCATATTTCAGGTGGGGACATGGTTGACTGTGTAGAGTACAGGCGGGTATAATATGCAGAGAAACAGCCCAGGATCGACTGGGTGTCGTATGTGAGTTGGCCGTGTGTGTTTGTGATGTGAGTTATGTAAGACGCTGTATGTGCGGGTTGTATCCTATTTGAGAGTACCTGTCCAGGTCTTCCCCCTTCTCCAAACCTGCGTGCTGTATATCTCCCCCAAATGTTGTTTATCTCATCGTCAGCAAATTTGTGATAGGGGTCTACCTTCAGCCTGATTTCTGCCAGTAGTTTGGTGTCCTGTGTGGTCGTGTACTCTGCTTCTAAGTGTTGAATATCCCCTTCCACCATAGACAATTGCTGCTGAAAGTATTTTAAGATACCCGCACGTTTGCCAACACAGTGGCCCCTGATAGTAACTTTGAATGCCTCCCATAGTGGAAACCCGGTGCAGCCGACTAACCCGGCCACCCCCTGGATCCAGGACCTAAGCGCGACTCTGCGCTCCCAGTATCTCCGGGACCGCAAGGTACAAGCGGTATTGTGGTAATCTGCCCGCTCCGTCCCCGGACCTTGACACACTATTCTTGTAATCCCGATTCACCAAGTCATACCGTTGACTAACTATATTACCGATCCTGTCCCATCATTTTTAACTCAAGCTCGCCTGTGAGCTCTTTAACCTTATGCCCCTTGGCTAAAGAGGCTCAAATTTTAATAAGGCAACTACTGTTCTGTCCTGATGATGGACCCCAGCATTTAGTAAGGGGGTCCGAAACGTCGTCGACCTTGTGTACCATATACCAGTACAATGATTTACTACATGAAAGTATGTAATGGTACCTACTGGAATCTCTCTGTTTAATTTTGAAACTTTACAGAGACTTTTTTGACTTTGCCTTGTAAGCCCTTCTGTGTATGTTGTCTGTGTCTATGTATTGTCGTGGGTTGGTACAGGCTTGTGCCCCACGAAAGTGAATTGTTGAAGGTGCATTATTGTTTCGCAAAACGTTTATTGAAATATAAAACTTGAAGACCTCTGTCCGGCTGGGCATGTCTTCTACAATATAGAACTGACTGGGTCTATATTTATGTTGGTTATTATTGTCTCCTTGCTAGGGACCACTGTTGTGTCTGTACGATAAGTTCCCCGAGGTCCCTCGCTGATACTAATTGGGGTCCCCTTGTTGTTTTAAATAGATCCCATAGTGTTTTAGCACTACTCACAGATCCCGCATTGTGGTCAAAGTAATCTACTACGGCCTGGCGCAATTCTGAGCAGAAAACCTGGTCCAGGAGGGCCCCCTGTTGTAACCGCCATGTAAACTGTCGTGGAGTGTGTGTAGGGATGGCGAGCTCCAGTCGAACAGGTGTGTGGTCAGACAAAGTCCTAGACAAGTGTTCTACAGATGTTGTCCATGTGCAAATATCTTGTGTGGCTATCCAGTAATAAATTCTGAACCATGTATTATGGACTGTAGACGTACAAGTGCCTTCTGTGTGACCTGGATGCCTCAAACGCCATATATCTAGCATTGCATATTCGTCCATACCGTCTCTAAGCACCTTTGCTGCTTGCTTCCCATATCTTTTGTTACCTGTGGACCTGTCCATGGCTGGATCTAGGCATGTATTGAAATCTTCACCCCACACGACAGCTGTGGGCGTTAGGGTATGCAGTTTAGCCCATATTTGTGCAAAAAAGGATGGGTTGTCACTATTTGGGCCATATGTTGTAACTATGGTTAGAGCTGTGCCCCCGAAGTCGCCCTGGTCAATGACATGCCTGCCCTGGTCGTCTTTAATGGAGCTGTGTAATGGGAAGGGAATGCCTCGTCTGATAAGGAGCAGTACTCCTCTGGCCTAGGTAGAGTAGGAGGATACCATTCTGTAGGATGCCCACCTCATGCCTAGTCTCCTTTCCGTGAGTTCAGTCAGATGTGTCTCCTGAAGACAGGCAACATCTAAGCTATGACTGTCTAGGTATGCAACGACCTTACGTGTTTTCTGCGGGTTGTGTGCAGACATTCCATGTCATGAATGTCAGCGGTCTGGTATGTCTTGCTCTATTAGCCTTATTCAGTGTTGTATTTGCGAGGGATTTGACGCTGTTTTGTGCGTGTAGTCCTGTTGTGAGATATAGTAACCATTCTAATGCCGATCAGGTTTTTCAAATTAACACTGCCTTTCCAATTCGCCATTCCCGTTCCAGCGAAGACAATCCCATTAGATTTGTACCTTACCTAACATCCCCCCTCCCAACCCCCAAACAAAGAATCACCCAAGTGTGGTATACACAGGTTGGCGGAAGCTGCCAGACGGGTTACCCTATGAATATAGCACACAGGTGGGCGCTGTGTTAAACATGGAACCTGATGCACCCATACTCCCGTTAAACCAACAGCCAAAGAGCAGGATCGCCCTTCCTAAGCAATGATTGTGTTTCAGCCTGGGCACGCTGTACAGACCCATGTATACAACATGCAAATGGTGCTACAGTAGCCATCACCCATACCCTATATTAGCACTTCTCTGCATCCTTTGTTTATATGTTTGTGTATTGTCTTCATGGTCTCGTAGGCGCCAGCACAACAGCTCCGGGAGGATGTTCTTGGCGATATATGAGTTGGCAACCTTGGCTGCGCATCATCTATATCACTGCACCTCCATAGCATATATAGTCCCCTATTTCATCGTCCATTATTCCTTTTGTGGTTTTCAGCTTCTGTGTCCACTGTTCTACGCCGCTATATCAGTGAGCTGTTCTGCTACTACCGTACTATTATTCGACGTCCGAGGAATTGGCCTGCTCCTCTGGTCCTCCTCTAGGTGATGTCCGGCGTGTGCTTTGGGATCCTCTGTTGCAGGTACTGGAGCACATCCTTTGGTTCGCTGTAGACCGTAGCCTTCCCGCCATCTGTTAAACGTAGTCTGGCCGGATAGAGCATCACATAGGGGATAGTTTGTTTGAATAGTTTCTTCTTTACCGGTACAAATTTCTTTTGCGCCTCCTGGATTAGTGGTGTGAAGTAATGGTATATAGATATGCCCATTCCCTCATGTTTCAGGCTTTCCAGCTCCAGAGCCTTTCAAAATGCCGCATCCCGGTCCCTGTATTTTAAAAGTTTTGCTATTATCGGTTGCGGTCTGGCCCCCGGAGGCGGCGGCGGGGCTAGGGTTCTGTGTGCTCCCTCAGAGAAAGTGTCCCTTCCCAGAAGAGTTATGAGCAGTTGTTAAATACAGCGTTCCATGGATCCTGGGTTTGTTGTCTCCGCTATTCCCATAAGGCACAGATTGTTGCAGCTAGAGCGCGCCTCTATATCATCAGCCTTTGCCATTAACGTTGCTAAGTTCTTTTCCATTTTCTGTTGCTTGGTTTCCATTTGCTGAGGAGCATATTCGGCTTCTGAGATGTGGTGTCCCGCTATGTCAATGCCTTCTGTGTGCCTGTCCATGCGGTCTACCCTGTAACTTAAAGAGTCTTTCTTGCCGTCGATATTGGAGAGAGCAGTTTGTACCGACAAGAACATGGCCTGCACGTCACCATTAGTGACTCCGTTCGCAGTTGCCGCAGCCTGCTGCGTGGGGTTTTGCTCATCCAAGCTAGTCTCAGTGGATTTCTTTGAGTGTTCAAAGTTTATTTTCTGTTGGTTCCCGTCTGGTTTGCCCATGGTGCAGCCTTGAGAGCCAACCAGTTCCTTACTCTGGGTCTGCACCAAAACAGTGCGCAGGTGGCATTGAATTGACGTGGTTATGAACAGACCTTTCGCTTTGGCGTTAAAGAACAGCTATGTTTGTGCAACATGCGAATTCAGGTAGGTGCGCAGCAGTGGCACAGCGGGGGGTTACGATCCCTCCCAAATGGAGTGGTCCAGAAGTGAATGTTTTCGGCTAGCGTATGCCAGCTGTGCAAGTTGGCTCGAAGGCTGGGCCCCCTGCTCTTAACATGTAAGCGCCATTCGCATCCCGGTGGCGACGCTGCGGGGCACCCAGATGTGAACTGGAGTTCCCCACAGAACAACCACAGAGGTATGCGATTTTATTCCAGCAGCTGAGCGCTTACCGTCATGAGTACATTTTTGCAGCGTTTTCTTGGTGGACCAAGGATTGACTCTGCATTTGCACTTTATCCGCAATATATGTGCTGGGCCTACGATCCTGCCCTGACGCAGCCCTCCGTTAGGCAAGCATAGTGTATTTCTACATTTGATATGCTGGACTACAAATTTGTTCTGGCAATTCACCACCTTGGGAATGGCGGGGGCCGCGTCCCACTCACACTCAGACTCTCCTCTGGGCTCTGCCTCTCCGCCACTGTGTGTGCTCCCCCCTCCCCCCAGGCAGCAATACGGCATTCTTGCTGCAGATGGTGGTCAGTATGAGCAGGTACGTCTCTCCCGGAGCCTCAGCCGCTGCTCGGCCTCTATGCAGCTGTCGGGCAGCAGGCCCGCCACGCAGTTTGGGCCGCCTCAAAGCAGCGCACCCACCACCTCTGGAGCAGGATCTTTGGGTTCCGCTGATGCTCGCCAGCCGCAGTCAGGGTACTTTCTCCAGTTGTCCGATACTCGTAGAGGGCAGCAGCTCCCTCAGCTTCGTTACTCCCCTTCAGTCAGTGTATTCACCGGGCAGCGCAGCGGAACCGCCATCACAGCCGTGCGTGCTCTGCGTCACAATCAGGTATCACACGAGATCGCAGCTTCAACTTACGTACATGACCTGCGGGCCTCACGAACGCAGCTCTGTCGCACCGTGTCTCCGCCAGCTTCAGGCTATCGTAGGCAGCGAGACAGGGGTCTGTGGAAAGCCACTAATCTCCGATACAGTTATCACAGATTTTCAGACCGTTTGCAGGTTCATGGGTGCAGGATAATTACAGGATAGTGCAGTAACCGGAGGACCTCACTCAAAAAGCAGCCATCTCCAGACATGGCAAGCTCCGCTTCAGACTACCGTTGTTTTAATTGACTTTATGTGTTTAACTTGTGATTTTATTTTGTGTCTTCTTGTAGCCTCAGAGTGGGGAGTGTTTGCTTATTACAGCCTTGCTTGGAACAGAACGCGTGGGATGTGCGTTTGAAAGCATGAGAGGGATAAATGTGTGGAATGTACTTCTCTGTCTCAAAGTGTAGTGTTATAGACAGTGGTGCCCAAATGTGCATTATGTTGTACATTGAGAAATGAGGTGTGTGGTGCTATAGGCTGTGGTGCACAAATGTGCATTATGTTGTACATTGGGAATTTTATGACGTTTTTACTATTGGCTCCAAGGGTGGGGAATTCCTATCTCCCGACGCCCGAGACATCTAGATTTGTTAGGGCGAGAGGTTTTAATTTGCATCAAAGGACATCAAAGGATAAGTAGAAAGATTTATGGTAATATGATACAAAGCTGTTCAACACTGTAGGTCACAGCCAGTAAATAAGTTGCTCTGAGCAGTTTATTGGCAGTGAAAGGGTCAATGCAAAAGCTGGGGTCTGCACTTTAATTTCCCCAGAGCAGAACAACAAAATGATAAAGCAGAGCTCAAAGTTGGAGCCAGCTCGATCAGCTTGTTTGGCTTCCAGGCCCTCCCCTGGTCCTTTTATTTTCTTCAAGCATGAGATGCACATTGAGCTTCTGCAGCTCCAGTACACTCCAGCAATGGCATGTGAGAGGCTGCTTTTTTTCTGCCTCTTGGCCCCTTGCTCTGACTTGAACTGTATGACCCCTCCCTGTCATGTATTCTCTGCTCCACTCCTGGGCCTCATAGAGCTCCAATAGCCCTGCTCATCTTCAACTCACTTTGATTTCCCTTCTCATGCACCCCCTCCTTGGCACTTTGCGTTTCCTGTACACCTTATGTTACACCCGGAGCCTAAATCTGCTAACCCCACCCCACCGCCCTCCACCGCCCTCTCTGACATCCCTGACCCACTCCCCTTGGCCTCTCATTTCTTATGTCATCGAGGGCTTACATTAAAGCTCAGTTTCCCCATGGGCTTTCATGCAGGCCTAAAGCCACCCCTAATTCTGTCCTTGCCTTGCACTAGGCCTCTCATCTCACTTTGTGCCTGCACCGTGGGCATTGTGAACACACCGATGTAGCAAATACATCATCTGTAGAGTTTTTGATGGGCCTCTTCAATCTGCAGGTCCGCAGACAAAGGCCCATAATGGACTTGAAAGGGTGGGTGGGAGAGTGAGTGAAAGGGTGGATGAATAGATGCATGGATGAATAGTGAAAGGGTGGATGGATAGATGCATGTATGAATAAGTGAAAGGGTGGATGTACAGATGCATGGATGAATACTTGCAAGAGTGTATGGTAGATGCATACATTTATGAGTGAAAGGGTGAATGGATAGATGCATGTATGAATAAGTGAATGGGTGGATGTATAAATGCATGGATTAATACGTGCAAGAGTGGATGATAGATGCATAAATTAATGAGTGAAAGGGTGAATGGATAGGTGCATGGATGAATGAGTGAAAGGCTGGATGTATAGTTGGATGAATGAGAGGAGTGAAAGGGTGGATGTTTAGATGCATAAATGAATGAGTGAATGGGTGGATGTATAAATGCATGGATGAATACTTGCAAGAGTGGACGATAGATGCATACATTAATCAGTGAAAGGGTGAATGAATAGATGCATGGATGAATGAGTGAAAGGCTGGATGGATAGATGGATGAATGAGTGGAGTGAAAGGGTAGATGCATGGATGAATGAGTGGATGGATGTAAGGATGGATGTGTGAAAGAATGGTAGGATAAGTGCAAGGGTGAATGAAGGGATGGGTGAGTGGACGGATAGGTTGAAAGTGGATTGATGAGTGAAAGGATGGACGACGTATTGAAAGGGTGGTTTAATGGGCGAGAGAGTAGATGAATAGATGGCTGAGTGGGTTGGGATGGATGGGTGGGTGGAAGGGTTGATGGATGGATGGGTGGACTGTTGAGTGTAAAGGTGATGGAGAGATTAGTGAAAGGGTGGATGGATATATGATGGAAACGGAAGATGGACGGGTGAAAGGGTGAATGGACGAGCGCAAGCATAGAGTAAGTGAAAAGGAGGATGGATGGGGTGGGTGACTGGATGAGTGAAAGGATGAATGGAGGGATGAGTGAAAGGGTGGATGAATAGGAGTGAAAAGGAGGATGTGTGGGGTGAAAGGCTGGATGAGCAAAAGGATGGAAGAGTAAAAGGAAGGCGGGATAGATCAGTTAGATCGATGGGTTTGGAGATCGCAGGATAGGTTTGAACAGGGACTTCCTGAACGCCCCGCTTTAGTAGCTACAGTAGAGGTATAGCTCTTGATGGGCCTCTTCTGTCTGCAGCTCGGCAGACAAAGATTCGTAATTAATGTGAAAAGATGAATAGATGTTTGGGTGAAAGGATGAGTGAGTGGAAGTGTGGCTAGCTAGATGGGTGGATGGATGATTGAGGGACCGGGATGGTTGAGTGACGGGGTTGGTGGATGGACAAAGGATGTTATAATGAAGTAAAGGGTGAATGAGTGGATGGGTTACAGGGTGTAAGTATTAGAGAGCAAAAGGATGGATGAGTGTAAAGGATAAATGGATGGATGAGTGGAACGATGGATTGATGGATGGGTCGAAGGGTGGGTGGAAGGATGAGTGAAAGGGAGGGTGGAAGGATGAGTGAAAGGGAGGGTGGATAGATGAGTGAAAGGGAGGGTGGATAGATGAGTGAAAGGGAGGGTGGATAGATGAGTGAAAGGATGGCAGGATGGTTGAAATGGATAGGTTTGGAGATGGATGGGTAGGTTTGGAGATGGATGGGTAGGTTTGGATATGGATGAGCAGATGGACTGACAGATTAACAGATGGACAAACAGATTGGTGAAAGGATAATGGATAAAAGAATGAATGGGTGCCAATGTAAAGGTGAAATGCTAGATATCAGTGGGTGAAAGGATGAATGGATAGATGCTTAGATGGAAGAGACAAGAGAGCTATGCTGGCGAGGATTCCAATTACTTTTTTCGCTTGCTTGGTGTCATAAGAACTTTGGATCAACGTGGGGGGTACTTTAATTTTCTGGTTACTCACTTGGCCTACACTATGCTCCTTTCTCTACCGTGGGATTATCAGGTAGGCGTGGTGCTGTATGCCAGCGCGTTCATACTAGACTGCTAGTATTTGGTCTCATAAAGGCCACATTGCCATAGAAATTCCTGGCACTGAACAAAACTACTTTGTAAAAGAGCAGAATGCTGTGACACACAATGAAGCTAGCTCACAGATAGGCAGAGATAGCATTTTAATAAAAACAAAAGGTCTTGGTTAACTCAGATTTAATTAGGGGCTCAAGGTGAAAGTCACAAAAGTGCACCCATAATATATGTCCTTGTATTAATGCAGATTTACGTTTTTCATGTATTCACATGAATTTCCTTAAGTAGGCCTGGAACCCGTAGTCCTTGAAAATATTTGTGAATTGCATCTTAGCATGAGCAATATGCCCCAGCGGAAATCTGTTGAGAGTTTACAAGTTCACTTTTTCTCCAACCACATTTTTCCCAGCCCTGGAAGAAACTTTACTTCTGCCATTGTCAGGGGTAAATTGCCAACCTTTCTCAGTATTGGAAAAGATTAGAGAAGAGCTGGTGAAAAACTCCAAAATTCAAATCCTTCTATAGTATTTGCCTGACATAACCAGAGAGGCTATTACCAGAGCTCTTCTATAAAGAGATTGCAGCCATTATTTGACGGCGCACTACATGGCACCAAAGGGACGAGTGGATTTTGTTACAGGACATGTGGACATGTAGATTTATGAAGCTATTTGTCCCATGGACAAGTACATATTTTATTAAATTCCACACCCCTGTTGCTGTGATATGCCATCATGACATCTTGAATTATGACTCCTGAGTTTTGCACACATAAGAAGGCCCGCAGGTTATTTGTGGTTAATCAGGGTATTCGTGTTTAAGATGTTTTTCTCTATGAAGGGTGTTTTTCTACTTTTTGAAAAGTTTTATACTTTCTCAAACCGCTGCAAGATAAGGGAAACATCTAGAGTTGGAGCGCAGAAGAATACGAGAGAAATACTTCGCCTTTGGAATGCTTGTGGGAGACTGGCCAACTCTGGCAAACTTCCTTGGCACAGAGGAGGTCTTCTCGGACACTTCTAGTGCATCGAAAATATTATAAAACTGAGAGCCTTTGACTTGGAAACTGAGTCCTCTTCTTGAGGGACGGACGCGTCCACCCAGTGCTGCATTTCCCGGCTTGAGATGTCGCTTGACCCCAGGGCTGTGCTGTCATTTAGGATCTTCCAGTCTTGTGTGGGCTAAGATGAAGCTATTTTAGCCGGTGAGGTATTTTCTCTGTTTATTTGTATTGCAATGTGTGAGTGTTTCTGTGTGCACATTCAGGTATTCAGTTATTATAATCACCTGATGTGTATATATTTTATATGTGTCCATGCTTTCCTTTGACAGGGTTTATTTCTTGTGTCTGATTACTTGCATTTAAGAGTGCCTATTTCTTGTGGTGGACGTCCAGTATTATTATCGTTATTATTACTTGCTTGGCAAACCCACACACACACACACTTGCATGTTGTTTTCATTTGACTTCTGGGAAAGCATTTCCGTTAGAGAGTGTTGCACTAATAAAACCCCACGTTTAATTCTGAAAACTGTCTCTTGATGTGCCTCATTTAGTAAGTGTGGGGACCGACCCCTTTCCAGGTGTTTTCTTGCTTTATGTGGGGAGTGCCTCTGTTTGGGAGTGAATTTCTTTCATTTGGGAGTGTAAAGCAAGACAATAGTTCAAGTGCAACCATGCCGGGCAGACCAGGTATTTGCTGTACGGATCTGGCACCTACATATACCAGTAACATTTGTAACATTTCCCTTTAATTTTGGTGAGATAGTCACAAAATCCAATATTTTATCGGTCTTGAAAAAAAGATTGAATAAATCGATATCTCCTGAGCTGCATAAATTAGGGTGAAAAAATCATTGAACTAGCATACCTGGCTCCTGAGATAAAACATATTGAATTAAAGACTTCAAGTGTGGAGTAAGACAGGGTCGCCTATTTGGGTAAGGTAAATGGTGTTAGGACAAGAAGTCCTTGTGTACATGTAGCGGATACCAAAAAGAAAATATGCTTGCTGGACTTGTTAGGACTGCGGTTGCTTTGTGGGCACTGTTCTGTGTTGCTGTAGATATTCAAATATGAAATGTCATCTCATAATATTCTTTGAGGTGGACTGACTTACTAAGGACAACTGTAGGCATGAAAACATTGATTGAACTGGAGGATGGAGTTAACAAGAGATGCTGGTAAAACACTCCTGGGTGGAAGCAGTTATGCCTGCTGTGGAAGAGGGGCCCAAACTTGACAGTGCTGCCCGGATGTCTCTAAAGATATAAAAAAAAAGAAATGTACCTTTGATTTGTACTGTGGAGGTGAATGGGACATTACCAAAACATGACTTCTAGAGACACAGACTTGGGAGCTGCACTCCTTTAGATTGATGTTAGGGGAAGGAGACGGAAGCTGGAGTCCTACTTTAATTAATTTCATGATGCAGAGATCAGTCACAATGGGAACATTAGAAAAACGTTTATTGCCAACTTCTAATGTTCCCATTGTGACTGATTTCTGCATCATGAAATGAAATGAAATACCAGTATTTGTAAAGAGCACAGCTACCTACGAAGTGGTGTCCCGGCGCTGGGGGTCATCGGGAAGATTAAGCGAGCTATTGCCCAGAGTCACATGGTGCTGGGCTAACCTGCCGTTCGCACCAGGGATCAAACCGTGAACCCCGTAGTCCGGAGTCAGGCACCCTGGCCGCTGCACCACACCTAAGACTCTAAGGCAAGATTTTCTACTAGATGTGGCTACTCACCGGTTTCTGTTCAAGTTGAAAACATAGATATTCCCTTGGTGGTCTCCTGCAAGAAAGTCGTCACCTGTACTGTCAAAGGCCACATGCAAAAAACGTATTGTTTTAGAGTGGTAGGATGTGGCACTATGGATAACATTCACGATGACCCTGAAAAGAGAGTATAAAAAACAATAATGAATACTAAGTTTTCAGCACACATAATTTACATTGCATTTGGGGGTTAAAAATATTAAATATTTTATATGTTCTATACATCATCACATTATTGATGGATAATATCTTCACTATCCCAATACAAAACCCCGATTCAAGACAATATAAAGTGTTCAATAACAATGACTTAATAATCATTTTCATGTGGTGCTTCATACCGTATTGCGGCTTGGTCTGTGACTAAAAGTTCTTACGATTAAGCCTCCCAATAGTGCTCACTACCAACTTCAGAAGGACCAAAGTCTTGTAGGTAGAAAGCTCCACCAAGTAAAACTGATGAGCCAGGACAGTGCAGCCTACAGAACGGTCATGACTTGACCCTCGACCAAGGTAAATAAACAAACAGCTTTCATTACTTAACAAAAAGGGCACTTCCTATTTTTGGTTAGAACACTTACTCAGAATTCAATAGACTCTACTTAATGGATACTCATCATGACCAGGTAGAGACTGAGCAAATGTTTGCATCAACAATGTGCCCATGTTTTGCCCATCGTGTTTGTTTGTGGAAAACACACAATGCTAGTGCTTAACCTAGTCACTAAATCTATAAGTTTTAGAAATGAGCAGCAGCAACATAACCCTTACAACTTAGGAGCCTGACTTTCATCAGTGATAACGACCCAAATAAGGTAGTTTCATGAAACTTCACTCTATAAATGCGAAAGCACCTGGATCAATTAAGTAGATTAAGGTCAGCACAAGATTTCTGACAGTAAGACTTACGTTTAGCTGTTACTCTAAGAATACCTATTTTGAGCGCTGTTATTCAATATAAATCCATCACCTCACCATTATCGCCAGTATTACTATTTATGTGTTATAACTGAGAGCGCCTGGCAACCTGGAAAACATTATCGGCAGGGAATATAACAAATTACTAAACCAGGATAGGAAAGTTATCGTACATCTAAGACTCATGTAAGAATCCAGATGAAACAGTGCCTCATTTAAAAGTAGGCAAGTCAGAAACTGAGCCAATTATCAGCAAGCAACAACAGGAGGAAGGGGGAGAGGGACAGGGCAAGCAACAACAGGAAGGGGACGGTGAGGGTGTGTGGCAAGCAACGATGACGGAGCAATTGGGAGATGAAGCATTTAGAAAGGAGACCGGGGGAAACAGGAAAGCAAAAACACAGGAGGGGGACGGGGCAAATAACAATGTGAAGTGGGTTCAGGGGAGGAGAAGGAGACGACCTGCAAAGACACCTACTCTTCGTGAGCACTGCAAGTAGAAGAAAAAAGTAGGCACGGCAGCAAGCGCACATAGTGGAAGGACAGTCACAAAGAAAGGAAGCCGGAGGAGGGAGAAACGCACAAAGAGGAAGTGACTGGCAACAAAGCCAATCAATGGTAAGCAGTGGGCAGGCACTAAGCTCATAGTGTACAATGATAACACGTAAAATCTGAATTCTACCATGCCACATGGAATTTTATTTGGTACCATGATCAGGCTGAAGTGTAAGTATTTAAACCTAGAGTAATATTGATGGATTTCTTAAATACAGTTGGACAGATATAGGGATAAAGGTACATAATGTAAAATGTGCCCATATCTTTGAACAAAGGTCTTTCATGTTCCCTTTAAAGGAAGCTAGGTTAAAATTCTTTGTTAGCTCCTTTTTAAACTGGAAGGGTCTTAGTTGGCCCCTGGGCGGTCCGATGTCCCACCAGGGGGGAGGGGGGGGGGTGGAAGTCATGACATCTACTACCCTGGCAGAGATCAATCCATCATAAATAGCGACCGACCTAGTGGAAATATCCCTACTGTGAAAAGCTCTCTTTACAAGAATGAAGTATGCTGAGCAGGCACCATGTTTAATGTAGTTTGTGCCAAATGACAAAAGCCATGAAAGAAATTCAGTTGAGTGCCACCAGCACATGGTCCCAGATATCCCCTACAAACTGCAACACAAGAAATTGCATATACATGATCATATGGCCATGCACCAAACAATACATTGGCATGACTACCAGACATGTTAGAGTAACAGAACACCGAAGTAATGACAAACGTAGAAAATACACCACTAAGAGGAGCTCACACTACAGAGAGAAAGGACACTCACCAGATGATTTGAACTGGACAGTCCTAGAAACCCTTACACCCACAAACAAAGCGACTTGTTCCGCAGAGAACTACGCTGGATTTTTCGACAGTCAACGAACCTAATAGGGTTAAATGATGAGATACCTTGGAGTGAGCTCCAACAATAGAACCAAGTCTTGTCTGGTTAACTCTTTTTCTAGTGCGGGTCTTTAATACCCATACAAACCGGTTCGGAGTAACTCTATCCCCACTACGGGGTATAAAAATCCATACAATCCGGCTCAGTCCCAGATGATTTGCCAAATCTGAGGGGTCAATTAACATTTTAAATTATAATTTTCAATAATGTATATATATATATATATATATATATATATATATATATATATATATATATATATATATATATATATATATATATATATCACTATGTCTGGGATCACCCACTAAACCCTCAGACATGCAACTCACTTCCGGTACTCCAATTACATGCAGATTAATCCATCATGGCCACGGTGTAACACCACATTATGGCCAAACCTGACACAGACTAACCCAACAAGATAAAAAAGAATCCCTCTTTTCTCTCTCTTTCATCTGCCTGCTCAGTCTTAACTCCTAGTGTATAGAATTCGAGAGACCCTTCTAGCCTTACATTTTAGAGAACTGCCCAGTGTTTCACCGACACACAGAGGTGCTTCTACTATCTGACCAGAGACATAGTTTATCAATCACTCTGTGAGCCTCGCCCATTCCAAAATGGCACCCACACCACTCCCCAGCTGTGGTTAGTATGCCCGCTTTGTCACGCTGTAGCTGTTTAACTGAAGTAGCAAGACTCAGGCACGGCTCTTCCGGTCAAAAGATGTCTTCTTAAACATGGAGAACTACGAGATCCAGTCTGGGAACTTACCGGACAAGAGCTGTTGAGGGAGCAAAGGGCTCCAGAGTCATGAGACGTGTTGAAGCGTTGAGACTGACTCCTGCAAGTCAAGGGGAGAGCACGTAGTCAAAGTACTGCTCCCTAATTCCCTACGCTCCTGGTTTTTCCTCCCAACCAGAAGTCACACAGTACTTTGACTACGCGCTCTCCCCTTGACTTGCAGGAGTTGGTCTCGATGCTTCAACACTTCTCATGACTCCGGAGCCTTCAGCTCCCTCAACAGCTCTCGCCCAGTAATTTACCAGACTCTAGCAGAGTCTCCATCCTAGGACCTTCATCTAACCTTGTTGAGGGTCTTCTTGTAGTCACTAATATATAAATCACCCGTCATTTGGTGGAGGTTGGGGCTACCAATACCTAAAACAATTAGACTTGCACCTCTCCCTTATGCCATCTAGTACATTGATCACACACTGTGTTGATTGAAAACGTTTACAACTCACATTAGAAGGCACTCCATACTCGAAGTTCCTAAATTGAAATAGATACAATACAAACATGAATTAGACATAAGAAAGACACTACGGCCACAGATGCAGGGTGGTTTGTAGGTGCATGCAATGTTTTACTGTAACTTCTCCCTTATAGTATACCGGATTTATGACCTGCACACTGTTCATCAGGTGAGGAGTCAGGTCACACTATTAAAGCAGCAGACGCCAATGGACTCCATGTTGATAACCTAACAAACATTTGGTGTTGACCCTTTACCTATTCTTTACCTTCCCCTTTCTTTCCCCTTTGATTTACCTAGGGTCCTGAACCGGGAGGACCTCTGAAGCTGTTGGTGTATCGTTGAGGGCATGGTTTCCTATTCCTACACCTAGATGTAAACCACCATCTTTTGATTAGTTAACAGTCGCTCTAGGTCCTGATGAAATGTAATGATCTTCAAGACAACAAAGGGCATGAAACATGTCGACCACTATTCTCACTTAATGTTTGATGGGATTATTAGAACTTTGGCAAAGAGCCCCCCTGCAGGCCCAACGAGGAGCTGCCCTAGGATGAAGCATGACACTCTTTGGGTGTGTGAGGGCCCTTGCTCCTTATAGGGGCTATTCCACCCCGGTCCCCTTTTCTTTCCTTAGGAACAGCGAACCCTACTATTCACAGTTATTTTCTTGGGGCTTGTGTGCTGGACCTTTATTGCCCCCAATCCCCTTTTGATGTGTTACCATGATTAATGGGCCAGTTGGACAAACTTTTTTGTTCTGAGTATTTTCTCTGTACTAAAAGTAAATGACCCCAATGCACAGAGCCTTTTGACCTGTGCCTGGGTTCAGTGGTTTGTCTGTCTGAAAACAGAGCAGATTAACTGTAGGCTTTGTGGGGCCACATCCTTGTCCCTTCTCGTGGCAACCATCCTCCCCGAGCTCTCATGCGCTAGCATCACGCATCCAAGCCCGCCGCTGGCCCAAATTGATCGTAGAGGACTGGACCCGTGAATTGGAATTAACCATACCACACACGACCCAGACCCCTCAGTAGCCAACAAGAAGTTCTCCTCATGGTTTGAGAATTCATTAAATGTAATACTGCCCAGAAAAACTATACTAACAAAAAACGGACCGAATAAATCCCCCTGGTTCACCCTGTTCACTCTGTAAACTGAAACAACAGTGCAAAAGACTAGAAAGAGTATGGAGGAAAAACTTTGCAAACGAAAAAAAAACAGACTACAGGGCATCAGTTGCCTCCTACAAAGCTGCACTAAAAGCAGCCCAGGCTGCCTATTATCAGTAAAAAAATCATAGACTCCTCCAGAGAAATTTTTCAGATCGCAAAAAAAACTTATGAAAGTTCCGGACCCCCCGCAGTCCCTGACCCGTTTGGCCTCCGATGCAAGGAATTAGCAGGCTTCTTCTCCACCAAAACCTAAAATATTCTTGACCTCCTCCCACTCACTAACACTGAGCTCCTCGAACCAGAACCTCAGATCAACGCACCCTACCTAGAATCATACGTTCCACTCACTGAGAAACGTCTCCCCCCTAGCCTAGACTCGATCAAGAGCGGCTCTCCGCTTGACCCTGCCCCCCTCAAAAACCTGAAGTTGGCAACACCCTCCATGGTCTCTCCCATCACTAACTTAATCAATGCCTCTCTGGCCTTGGGCATAGTCCCGCAAAACTGGAAGAAGGCCATGGTAAAGGGCGCAATTAAAAAAAAACACTTAGATCCCACGGAGATGGGCAATTACCGTCCCATCTCCTTACTCCCTGGATTAGCAAGGTTGCAGAGAAATACGTCAATCGCCTACTTTCTGCGCACCTCGAAACCTCTAAACTGCTCCATTCATCCCAGACTGGTTTCCGCCCTGGCCAGGGCACCAAGACTGCACTAATAGCGGTGGTAGAGGAGTCTAGAAAGATTCTTGACTCGGGAGGGTCCTCAGCCATCATCCTTCTGGGCCTAAGTGCAGCCTTTGACACGGTGAACCACCACACCTTGGTACACAGTCTCAAAAAGGTGGGAGTGACAGGTATGGCTCTGTCCTGGTTGAAATGATTCCTGGAAGACAGATTCTTCCAGGTATTCGAAGGTAACACCTGGTCCCAACCAGTGCTGCTCCAAAGTGGGGTTCCCCAGGGCTCGTCTCTAAGCCCCACACTTTTTAACGTGTACATGTCTCCACTAGCAGAGATAGTAGCCCCTTTTGGAATTCAACTATTTACCTACTCGGATGACACCCAGCTTATCGTGGCATCGAACCAGGCAGAGCCGTTCCCTACGGACCTGCGCTCCTGTCTCAAAGAAGTCGCTAGCTGGATGAGCTCATCCCACCTCAAACTCAACGGTGAGAAAACTGAGCTCATGCTGTTGGGCAACCAAGCAATTTTTAATTCTAACACTCTGTGGCCGACTTGCACAGGGCCTGCACCAACACCAAAAAAGGAAATAAAGACCCTGGGCATCTGGCTCGACCACGATCTTACATTTAGAACCCAAGCCAGAAAAAACGCCGCCACCTGCTATGGTCTGCTACAAACTGCACGAAAAGTACTTCCTCTTCTACCTTGCCACTCTAGAAACCTTCTAATTCAGGCGCTTATCCTCTCCAGGCTGGACTGCGGTAATGCCCTTTATCTGGGTGATCTAAACTCAGTCCTTTCTAAACTACAGGTGGTCCAAAATTCGGCGGCAAGAATTCTCACAGGCACCAAAACCCGCTGCTCAGCCAAGCCTGCCCTATAAGCGCTTCATTGGCTCCCGATACAGGAGAGAATACATTTCAAGGCCCCAAGCATCGCACATAAAAGTATTTAGGACAAGAGCCCTCCTATCATCAAAAACCTGATCAAACCATACAAAGCCACCAGAAACCTCCATTCAGATGAACTCCATCTGGCCGAGGTCCCCAGAATTAAGATGGCCTGGTCAGGGGGCCGCCTTCTCTCTTACAACGCCTCTAAGCTTTGGAACTCCCTTCCTCTCTTTATCCGCAAGAAAGCTAACTACATGACATTTCGCAAACATCTGAAGACATGGCTATTCCCTTAATCCCACCTGTTTTTCTACCCATCGCCGCAGCACTGGGATGCTTCCGGGTAGACATGCGGGTAACAAAAACATTTTCCCTTTCATTTCATTAACACCAGCTTATAACATTTCTTCTGCTCCTTTAATCCCAAATAAGGTTGCAAGTTTTTTTAATCTAAAAATCAAGCCACAGAAATACTCAAAACTAGTCATAAATTTAAGAAATAACAAGATTAATTAGAACGATGCAGATTATCATTATAAACTCCTAGCCAACATATAGGGGCCTATTCACAAAGGTAAATTCGGTGATAAATGTAAGTTTAAGGTTTTTACGCTTGCCACAAATTGATTTCTGGCAGCATTTATCCAATTACTACTGCATCCCAAGTGCACTGAAATCCGCAGTAGTAAATCCCACTCAAAGGATGAGAAATAGGTGCTCCCGGGAATGGTTTGGCTTAACCGTTCTCGAACACCCACAAACACGTATGTTTGTCAGCATCCCCAAACTCCGATCCAACCCCTTTCCACTTCGGAATTGGCTGGAGTTTTTGCTCCAGTCAAAAACTGGATTAACTCTCATTCCAAGAAGGAAAGTGGAAAAGATCACTCCCAAAATTGCTGGGGGTCAAGGGAAAGAGCTTTTTGCGCAAGGAAAAATATTTTCTCTGTAGAGAAGGAACTGCATTTGCACAGGATGCTTCCATTGCCCCTGCGCAGAGTTCTCTGCTATGTGGAACTCTGAGCAGGGGGAATAGGAGCATGTGGGAAAAGTCACTTCACATTACAAGAACAAAAGTATTCCTGGAAACCTACGCCTGGTACAGCTTTTAAGTTGTTCTCTGGGATAAATCCACCACCTGCCAGTGGCTGGCAGGATCTAGGAATTCACCCCTGCGCATTGAGAATCACCTGACTTAGCTGAAGGTTCAAATTGTGCCTTAAGGCTGGATCCTCTGCCCTAAAACGGTATCAGTGGAGAGGTACCAGGTGCCCAGCCAATGAATACATTTAGGAGATGATTCTTGTGGCTTATATGTGCAAATCCACGCAGTGATGGTGCACATCAAAGCCACTGTTGGATTTCTTGCCTGGAGGTTTTGAGCCACATCATCTCTATCTTCCCTTTTTGCCCCAGAAGCTTTCCATCTATGATGCCCTGCCCCCTGGGAGGTAGTCTGAAGGTGGATCATGCTCAGAACGCAACAATCTCCCAGCAGCACAGTAACCAATTGTCCAACCCAGTGCTTATCTTTTTTCAAAGACAGTATTTTAATACTCTCACAAACTAGATACTACACGCTACAGTATACAAGCAATAATCTACTTGCACAGGGCCGGTGTACTCAGGATTTAAGGTCCCTTTTATCTCCCATACTCCCCTTAATCCTATGCAAGTGCTATCCCTCTGGTATATATAGTGCATGGTCTCAGTTTTAAAGTTACTAGTCCAAATGTCAGTTTCACCTATGGGAATCTTTCGGTACTCCAAAGGCAGCAGCCAGGCCCTCAGCAGGCGTTTTGTCTTTAATCCCTATTCCAGGAGACCCATATGCTGGTTGTGAGGGCAATAGCACTCTGGCTCAAGTACTGACTGTTAACATCTGTGGGCCCACTACCCTGGGACTACCTGTAGGCAGTCTCCGGTGTTGTTGACAGGTCACAGCCCCTCTTCCAGGCAGTGGCGGCTAGAGCTATAAAAATATGGTAAGGCACGATGGCGCTAAACTCACCATAGATATTGCTCCCCTGGTGCTGCACTTCGGTCCCCCATCAGCGTCCTCGAGCAGGAAAGTACTTCTAGCCTGCTCAGTGGAACGACAACAACCAATCCTTGAGCTGCTTTCATGTGGTTTTCAGCACGAGAGCAGCTTCAGGATTTGTGGGAGCAGGTTAACCCAGTGTTCATTTTGATGCTAGGGGCCTGTGCCAGCAATTACCCGGTTGTTTCACAGCCATGGGATTGCTGGGTATACAGTGCGCATGTCGAGCTACCCAACGTGTACTGCAGGGGCAGCTGGAATCCTGCAATCGCAGTATTCAGACCCACCCCCTGTGCTCACACTGCGGCTTATATGTAAAATGGCATTGACATGCCATTTTACTTATATGTGTGTACCTGCTGCACTGAGCAGGCGCCGCAATGCTTCTCCGCTCTTGAGGAGGAGCCTCCACTGATTTCAGATATGGTTGAATCAGGCGGGGTCAGAAGTAATGGGGTCCGTGTAAGAGCTTTCATGCAGCAGGGTTGCTCCAACTTCTCTTGTTACAATGACTTGGTCTGTTTTGGACACAAAGGACAAAACAACAACCCACCCCCAGCTATCGATTGATTAATTGAGATACGCAAAACATTTTCCATATCTTTCATTGATATAATCCTTTTACACACAATCGCCTCGTCTTACACGAACATAGATATTAATGATTCATTTACATTCGGTGAGTGACACATACAACACTGTTCAGAGTCCTTACCCTAAATATTCAAGAACGCTATCCATAGGACAAATCATATGCTTAGCTTGAAAGTGTTCGCCAAAAGCCCCCTCTCTACTGATCCCAATCAATTTTTCAGTAATGCTGGTCACTTGATCCTTTCAAGTGTGAAAGAAGGGCCATTCAAGGATTCCTCATGCCACGTTTGCCAAGGCGTTTCAACCTCAACAAACCCTGGGTAAGCTTGTTCTTAGAAGGTCATCATCAGGGATTTGCATATATCATCTGGGTTTGGACTCTATAAATGTAATGCAAACATAAAAGGGAGGGACAATGTGTTAAGAGATTATACCCACTCAAATGTTTATATTTTTTTAAAAAATCTATATTGCTCGTAAACCTCAGTGATGTGGATATCATATGATTTCGACGGCTGCCCGTATATGTTTAATTTGTTATACTCATCCCGATGCGCGAGTGACCCATGAATCCTACATGAAAAATGCCCATGGTGCATATTTTTAGGGATTGCCCCCTCAAGATGTAACTGGATCTCTTTTTTACACCAAACCATGCCGTGTTAGTGTGCCTGTTATCTTATGGGTTTGTTATTAAAAAGTGTACAGTGTTCTTCTTTATGGGGCTTCCAAAATCCATGTTTTCAAGGTAGCATGCTGCATGCAGTCTACAGTGCCTCTCCTGTTTAATACACAGATTTTTCTTCTGCTCACCTACACGTGTTCAATGCAGTCCTAAGTTCAAAGAGCCAACAGGATGCTTGGTCAAATTTTCTGAAACAGGAATGTATCATTTTTAAGCTCTCATAAAAGGTGAATCACGTTGTTGAAGGATACATTACATATTTAAACGCATCCTACCTTACTTCTTTTGTAAAGGGTCTCGGTCCTTCCTTACGGTCGCGTTCTAAGATACTCAAGGTCACAACAGGTCAGCGTTTCCTAGTCTGCTCGCTGGGTCTTTCTAGCATTGTCGGCTTGCAGCATTTTCCTCTTTTAAGCCATGTACATTGGATAACACTTTCAAAGAGGTCAGATTTTCGGTTGTCGATGGGAAATGTAGTCCTGTGTCTCTAGAAGCTTGAATATTGTTAAAGTTGCGCTATGTTTCCTACAATGTGTACTAAGGCTCCACTTACTCATTGTGGGGTTCCCTTCAATCCTTTATACATGCAGTCTTCGCACGTTTTCATCTAGAGACCCACTTGTCACTGCATTATATACTTTGTTATACTATTTTATCACATCTATTGATATTGTTAAAATTGGCTCTGATGTGGAGGCCTGATGTTCAGCTAATGTCTTATTTCGATCCGACCATCTAGAATACATTGCCAAGTTTTAACATCTGATGTAAGCCCATTACCGCTGTATGTGAACGTCATCCTTTGTTTCATACAGGTGTGGGATTATGCCTGCTCTTGAAGGGATTCCCTTTAATCCTTTACATGCACTGTATTTCCACAATTTATCATCTGAAACACTACTTGGTGCTGCATCTGTATTTTTTTCTCTCTCATCTATAGGTATTTTTAGTAAAGGTCCTAATGTGTGGACAAAGCCTTCAATTTGCTCTTCATTATTCATCCTCTGGTTTTCTACAAAACGCCGTTGGATTTCTTGAAATCAATAAAGGTATTATGTTGTCTTATTGTAGTCTTTGATAATCTAGACTGCATTGGCAATTTCTGACATTTCATTTAGGCCAGTTTCTTCTATACGTAACTTCATGATCATAAAGGCTTCCTGTCTTAATTAGGCCCTCTCCTTGCCAGATTTGATTTGCCTTAAGATTGCCCATTTAAAAATCAGAATCTTTATGGCCAGTTTGCAGAAAATGGTGAACGAGTGGAGCGAACATTGTTTGACGTCTTATTCTGGATTAATGTTGGCTGATACAGTGTCTTATTTCTTAGGTTGTCTGTCTGTTGTCTATTACTACTAACGGTACCGCTAGATGAGACAAAAGAAAATACAGATGCAGCACAAGGAGTGTTCCAGATGATAAATCGTGGAATTGCAATCATCAGTGGGTCGGCAGCTTCCACTTTTATACATATAAAGCACTCAGGAGGGGTGTATTCTTTACACTTGCAGAGCCGTTTTGTGTCATTTTTCCCTTCATGTACACTTTCCAGTCTATTTTTCAAACTCAGCCTTTATCAAGAGTAGTGATTCTCCACCTGTTGTCTGGGGACCGGCGAAGTCTAATCAGGGGGTTGATGTCTTCTTAGAAAATGTAAAGAATCAAAATGTAAAAGTGGAGTGGGAGGCAATAGCAACGCGCCTGCGGCTGGTTCAATTCAAATATCCACGCAGAGTGTACTTCATCAGCGAGCGCCTGTGGAGGGCCGGGATGATTGCATACCCCGAGTGTCTTCGCTGTCAGCGGGAGGAGGGTACACTCCTCCATACAGTCTGGAGCTGCCTTTCACTGCATAACTTCTGGAGGGGGGGTATACTCCTTCCTTGCGGAGGTATTGGGTTTGGAGCTCCCCTACACGCCGCGCTTGGCCTTGCTGCTTGTCATGAGGGAGTGCAATCTATATAAACGCCATCTCTTGCTACTGGGCCTCACGCTAGCAGAAAGGGATACTGCCAGGCCGTGGAAGGCGCCCCGGGCTCCGTCCTTGGCCGCGTGGAAAAATGGGCTAGATTTTTGTATGGGGCTTGAGCAGCCCGTTTTCCTTGCCAGGATATGTCCACGCAATTATTATAAGATATGGAAGAGGTGGGCAGACTACCGGGGATCAGAACTGGACCCGCCACTGGAGGTGGAGGCACAGTTGCCGGATTAATTTATTTGTTGTATTTATGTTTAATTGGTGGAGGGGACGGGATGACCCGGAGAGGCGGTGATCTTCAGGTGTGCAGCTACAAACTTGATGGACTTTTGTGATATGGGCGCAATCGGGGGGGGGGTTGGTATTATGCAGTTCAATACTCTTCCTAAAAGTCAAAGTCATTATTATTGTGTAATTGCTGTATGCAGAGGCCTCTGGACTGCAGAGCCCTGCAATCTATGTGAAACTAGGCATATAAAATTTGTTTAAAAAAAAAAAAAATTTAAAGTGGAAATGATAAAATATGAAGTCATTTGAAATTGGAAGCTAAAAATGAAGTTAGTGTCCTCGTATTGATTCATGGTAGCGAAACAAACTGCATTAAACAAACTACAGTATGGACATGAGTGGCCTCAGATGAATTTAGAAAAGCTGTTCCATCAAAATTAAAATGTAGATTTTTCTTTTTCAGATTAGTTTGGGAAAAATCCTTTGATGCTATTCCTGTCGTGCACAACAAGCCCCTTTTATGTTGTGAACCATGAACCACACAAGGAGCCCAACGTTTGTGAGAAGAGGGCAAGTTTTGGCTATCACTCTTTGAAGAGTGTAAAACCAACAGCATCTCATTTTCAAATAAAATAGTTCATCATTTGCGCACCTATTTGAAAAATGCTTGTTCCTATATTGTTTGTGTATTGCTTTAAGGTTCACATAATCAACAATTTCTAGGCCTGGGTCCCAGTCATCCAGTAAAGAGTCAGTGGGGGTCCCCGGATTCCAATAATGGTTCAGTGGTGGTCCCCGGATTCTAGTAATGATGAAGTGTGGGTCCACAGATGTCAAAAAGATAAGAAGCACTGGTGTGGAGTGATGCTCCTTGCAGCACAGTCACCTTAAGGATGGAGAGCACACAACAGAGGCACAAGGAGGTATGACCATTCTGTGATTGGCTATCAACAGTCACACTAAGGAGGGATCAGAAAAAGAGACACACTCTGCACAGACACTACCGTCACAGCTTTCATCCCCGCCATCTCCCAAATGGCAGTGCTCAGGCAGACTAATAAACAGCTCCTTAAGGTGAAAGAATTGTTTTGCTTCGCTTATCAGATAATACAGAATTTCCCTCACTGTAGCTCAACCCAACAAAGCAAAAGACATTTAACACTACTAACAAATTTAAGAAAAGGGTTTTATTTTACAAAATGCAAAGACTCTCTTTCTAGAATAAGGCTTGGGGTTTATTTTACACAATGCTCTCTAACAGAAATGCTTTCCCAGATGCCAAATGCACAACATTAACATACACAAATATAAATATCTAGTAGATAAATAAAAATGTAAATGTTAGTTTGTTCAAAATCGTAAATCTCCGAAAGTTCTTCACCGATTGATTTGAAATTTTGACACAAGGCTGGATTTGATTAAGCGTGTGTTTTTATATACACAATGTTGGATTCGAATATGTGTCCAATATGCGCGTGTTTTTAATCTAAAGGCCAAACAGACCTTATCAATTTGGTTACTGCGCAACAAATACAAGGGACGCATAGAGACAATAGTCTACATATATTAGGATGGACAGTAGGTGTCAGGATGGCAGACCGGGAAGTGGGTGGAGGGAGGGGGGAGGAGTTGGTTCACTTTGCAACATTAGCGCTTGTTTATATGGGGGGCGTGGCTAGGGCGCCGATGGCGGAGGTCGCCTGAGCGCTCGGCTCCGCGATCGAGCCGCTTTTATCCTGGTATACTGGCTCCAGGGCTCCCCCGATCCTCATCCGGGGGTCGGTGCGGGGGCACTACGTGGAGACCTGCGGCCGGAGTGCCTCGGAGTTACCGGAGGAGCGGAGAGGGAGCCTGGACGGGCAGCCGAGGAGCGAGTGGCGCAACCTCCATCATGGCGCCCGCCCCGGCCAGGAGCTCGTAAGGCACTCGGCGGCCCTCGCAGGTCGCGGGACTGGAGGGCTCCGGCCCGCCGCCTTCCTACTCCTGACAAGGTGCGGGGCGCGCCGGACGCCTGGATCACCGGTGGCCTCCAGCGCTTGGCGGTCCTCGCTGGCTGTGGTGCGCACCCGACGGGTCCCCCCGGGCCACTGCAGGGCGACGGAGCCGGGGAAACTCTCGGGCACCCTCACCGGACCGGGGAAGCTGCCGCCTGCTACTCTGTGCCCATCGGGGACCTCTAACGTGGACCGGCCCTGTGGAACGAAGGAGTACACGCACAGGGGTCTGGAGCTGACCGCCGGGAGACCGCGATCCACCAGGGCGGAGGCGAGGGTCTGAGCCCCAAGATGGCGGCAGTGGTTGCTGGAAGCGCAAGTGGGTAGTAGCGGTGCAGGAAGACCAGTGAGGGGCCCGCCTTCTTCCTAAGGCTATCCTTGTTCCCGGCGAGGCCCCGACTTCTGCAAGGTTGGTTGGGGCGCGGATACTCGCACACACGGAGCGGCCTGCACCAAGTGCGCATGAGGGTTGCCTCGACCATGGTGGAAGGATAGGCCGATTGCTGCGGTGCCCCTGGTCCTGACTGACGGGATCCGATCGAGCTGCCTGCTGATTGCTTGCCCTGAGCCGGGGCCTGGCTGCTTCGCCTTTGGCCGTGCGGTTGGTGCCGACTGGGAACTCGAGCGGAGGTTGGACCGAGCTCGTGGACCAGCGAGGAGCCTCCCGGGTGTCGAGCGAGGCCACTCCTTGGGGCCCAGGACTTTTAGTGGCTGATGCTTGGGGCGACCATGGGCAAACCGAAGGGCGCCAAGGGGAACGCGCAGGCCACCTCCGATACCGAACTGCCGGACAAGAGTGACCGAATGGACCCAGAGGTGCCGACCGACCCGAGTCTCCAACGGCAATTGGACAACATCTTGGCGGCCATTACGGACACGAGGTCGGCGCTCCAGCGGGACATCGCCCAGGTGGTGACGGGCTTGGGATTGCTCAGGGCTGACCATGGCAAGCTCTCGGACAGGGTCAAAGAAGTGGAAGATTCGTTAGGTACCCTGGAACCGGCGCAGAAGACGTTGGCAGTCGTCATGAAAGATGCACTGACGAGAATTGATACGCTGGAGAAGAGGGCGGAGGAGGTGGAAGGGCGCAACAGGAGGAATAACATCAGGGTGGTGGGCCTGCCAGAAAAAGTCGAGGATGGCGACATGATATCCTATCTAGAAAACTGGCTCAAGACGGAGGTAGCGCCCGAGGGACTTTCCTCCTTTTACACTCTGGAGCGGGCGCACAGGGTTCCGGCCAGACCGCCACAGCAGGGCCAGCCGCCGCGCCCAGTGGTGGCGAGGTTGCTGCATTTTCGAGATAGGGACCTGCTCCTCAACAACGGCAGGAAAAATGGGCCATACCAGGTGGACAACAGTAAGGTGAACATTTTCCCGGATTACACCTATGAGACTCAACGTCAGCGGACCTCCTTCCTGGCAATCAAACGTGAACTGCGCAACGAAGGTCTCCAATATTCCTTGCTCTTTCCGGCGAGACTCCCCATCATCCTGGTTGGCAGGACCAAATTCTTCGACACCCCTGACGAGGTGTGCAGCTGGCTGGAGCTCTATAGGGCTGGCAAGGACGGCCCTGCCTCTTCTTTCCAAACCACTGCGGCGGCTGGACTTCAACGTAGATCTAAGAGGGTCCGCAACCGCCGGGGGGGTTTTGGTCGCCCTTCTGATGTGGTGACTACGGCGGAACGGCGTGGTGTACTTGAGATGCTGTCCAGCATCTCGGGTTCCCAGGGAGAACCACTGACCGAGGCACCGGAGACGAGAGGTGGTGGAGAACGCTCGGACACGGAGGACTCCCAGGCTGATAGCGTGACCCTCCCTGTGGTCACCCCGGGCACAGCGGAATAACTACTTGATGGCCGAGGGTGAGCCTGGGTGAGTCGCTCCCGGTGGCGCTGGGAGATCTGTGCGGCATGGACTGCCACAACCCCTGCTGACTCTGCTAAATAATTGTATGTTACGTGAGTTGGGGTTCAGCCCGGGACCTGTGCCAGTAATTTAGGCTCGATCGCCACTAGGTGGCTTGAGCAAGTGAGTGCCCTCCCGTGGGTGCTCTGCCCCTTCCTTTGCCCATAAGGCACACCTGCAGTTTTCTGGTTCTGGAACATGGTTTGGATGGGTACTGAGGGGCAATCTCTGGGTCCTATTCTGGGGGGGAGGGACGGGTGTCATGGTTGGGGGTTACACTGTTTTTGGTTTCGGGGATGGGTCGCCGTTGGGGCAGTGAGATTATTGTGTGTTTTTTTCTGGACAGGAGGGAACGGGGGGGGCCTAACAGGACAGCAGTGGGATAATGGTTGAATTTTCCAACCTGAAATGCATTACTTGGAATGTGCGCGGGCTACACACCATGTCCAGACGCCACAAAGTGCACGCTTACCTGAGGCGCAGGGGTGTTCAGATTGCGCTGCTACAGGAAACGCACCTCACGAAAGCGGAAGGCTTAGCCCTGCAGCGTAGATGGAGGGGGCAGTTATATTACACCACATATTCGGCTTACGCTAGGGGGGCGCTGATCTGGGTGCGCGCGGGGGTTCCACTCCAGGTGACGAAGCACACGATAGACCCTTGGGGAGATTTGTCGCCATTGCGGGTAAATTGGGGGGTAGAGAGCTGAACATTTGCAGTGTTTAGGCGCCCAATACGGACCAGCTGGCCTTCTTTGCGACGCTCTCGGGATCACTGGCCCACTACATGACGGGACCGCTCTTGATTGGGGGCGATTTCAATTCGGTGGCGGACGTGGATCTTGATAGATCTCATCCCCCCCTGGAGACCTCGCCCACACATCGAGTGGCTAAGGGTAGGCTGGCCTGGCAGGCTGAATGGGGACTGTCGGACATATGGCGCGTCCAACACCCACATACCCGGGACTATTCTCATTACTCTGGATTACACGAGTTGCACGTGCGGCTGGACGCTCTGTTGGGGTCGGCGGACGTGATGTCCGCGGCTGTAAGATCCGAGTACCTAGCGAGGACCATCTCTGACCACAACCCTCTGGTGGCCGACCTTAGGTGGCTCCCGGGTGCGCCATGCGTCCCTACGTGGAGATTGAGGCCCGAACTATTAGAGGATCAGGTATTCCGAACTGGACTGGAGGACAGGGTTACCACTTACTTCGACGACAACGAGGGTTCGACTGATGCTAGGGCCACCGAATGGGATGCCTTCAAGGTGGTTGTCAGGGGCTACTGCATAGCTGCGAAGGTGGGAGTGCGCCGGGTCCTATTAGAGGACCTAGAAAAGGCTGACCGGACCCTCCGAGATCTGGAGTTCAGGCGCCCCGGCAGACCTGAACTTGGAGAGCAGTTGGCGGCCGCGAGAGAAGCGGTAGCAGTTCAGGTCGAAAGGTTACGTAGCTTCGATTACAAGGCCTTCCTCACTAGATCGTTGGCTGAGGGCGATAAATCGGGGGCGCTCCTGGCCTGGCTGGCTAGTCCCACGAGGCGTTCCTCCCCCACGGTGGCCATGCGCGCTGCGGCGGGAGTGGAGGTCTACACCCAACCGGAGATCATGGACTGTTTCACGGACTACTACGAAACACTGTACCGAAGTAGGGCGGATGTGGATGCTGACCACATTGACACTTTCCTGCAGGAACTACCTATCCCTGTTCTGGAACCCGAAGGCGCCAAGGAGCTGGGGAGGGAGGTGGAGCTGGGGGAGATCCGCAGCGCCATCAAGAGAATGGCGCGCAATAAAACCCCAGGCCTGGACGGACTTCCGGTTGAGTTGTATGCCACCTACATGGACCTCCTTGCTCCGCGCTTGCTGCTGATCTACAAAGAGGCAATGCACCTGGGATACCTCCCGGGGTCGATGCGGGAAGCCCTAGTGGTACCTCTGCCCAAACCGGGCAGGGAGACTAATGACCCGGCGTCCTACAGACCGCTATCGATGCTCACCGTAGATTATAAGATACTGAGCAGCATACTGGCGTCGAGATTGTTGGGGCACATGGGCGCCCTAGTACACGACGACCAGGCGGGGTTTATCCTCAAGCGCAACACCACCATGAACATCCGCCGCTTGCTTCTTCTGCTTGAGGATAGCCACGTTGAGGCCTCCCAACCCATGATTCTCTCTATAGACCTGGAGAAGGCTTTTGATAGCCTAGAATGGGACTACCTCCATAGGGTGTTAGGGGCGTTCGGATTAGGGGAAGGCTTCTTGCGCTGGACCGCGGTGCTTTACGCCTCGGCGGTGGCGAGAGTGAAATCGGGCCCGTTGATCTCCCGGCAATACTCGGTAGAGCGCGGCACGAGGCAGGGCTGTTCGCTGTCGCCTCTGCTGTTCGCACTGGCAGTGGAGCCCCTGGCGCTGTCGTTTCGCACCGGTGCCCACTACAGAGGGCTGAGTACCGTGAAGGGGCAGCAGTTCATTTCCCTCTATGCGGATGACCTGTTGCTATTTTTGGAGGATGCTGGAGAGGCATTAGCCGCCGCCGATGCAGCACTCACGTCTTTCGGAGCGTTATCGGGCTTACGGGTGAACTGGTCGAAGACTTGCTTGTTCCTGGTGCGTAGCGGAGAACCCCGGCCCATCACGGAGAGGGAGATTCGATGGGCGCCCTGCTGCTTCAAGTACTTGGGGGTCCATATTTATCACTCGTCCGCCGATGTACTGGAGGGCAACATATCTCGTTGCATCCGGGCATTGAGGGGCAGCATGTCCTTCTGGGCAACTCTGCCGTTGTCAGTGGCGGGATGCATGGCGCTGCTCAAGATGGTGGCGCTCCCCTGTCTCCTTTACTACTTCAGAACATTACCGATATGGATACCGCCAGCTGAATTCAAACATCTGAAGTCACTCGTGATCACGTTCCTTTGGGGGTTGGGCCGCCGCAGGGTGGTGCTTCAGACCCTCATGAGGCCAAAAGCGGAAGGGGGGCTGGCGGTCCCAGATTTTGAGACGTATTACTTAGCTGCTCAACTGCAGGTTTACACTCAGGAGGTGGCGAGGGAGTTCCGGGGACCGCAGGAGAAGAGAGGCCTAGGTGTCCCCCGGCACGTCCTTTCCTACATTGGGTTGCGGCAGAAACTGGCGGTGGGAGACCTCACGCAGGAGGAACGTACCATCAGACTATGTTGGAACCGTGTCCAGCGCAGATTGGGAATAATCCACCCATACGCCCCCGAGATCCCACTGGGGATGCTTACCGCGCTCCCCCACGGTGGTGATTGGTCCCAGTTACGCTCCTGGGAGGAAGCGGGTATTCAGGTCATGGGGGACCTATATGAAGATGGTGTGCTCCTATCCTTGCAGGCGCTGATGGAACGCTTCGGCATCTCCAGGGGGGATTTCCTTCTGCATGCGGCGGTCACGAGGGCGCTGCAGACGTATTGGCAGTCTGGGTTGGAGGAGCCGCCGTTGTCCTTGACATGCCAATATGTGATGATGGCAGCCGGGACGGTCAAGGCCGTAACGTGCTTATATTTTAGGATGACCCAGGAGCAGTTGACTCCATTGGAGGCGCTCAAGAATAAATGGGAGACGGATGTGGGGAAACCCATCCCGGAGACCACATGGGCCCAGCTGCTGTGTCGGGCCTGGAAGAGCTCGCGGAACGCTCGGTTCCAATTGGTTCACTTTTATGTTCTACACCGAGCGTATCTCACCCCGGAGAAAATTCGGAAATACTTTGCGTCAGACACTGCGGCTTGTCCTAGATGCCGGACGATCGGAGCGGACTTGGCCCACATGTTGTGGTCTTGTTCTGCCTTGACCTCTTACTGGACGACGATTGGGGACACCCTTGCAGAGGTGACGGGACGTACCCTCCAGTTTGACATTGCGGTGGCGCTTCTGCATTGGTTCCCCCATACCCCTAAGACGCGGGTAACCAGCAAGTTTATAGACATGGGTCTTATCCTGGCGAAACGGGAAATAACGCGCCGCTGGAAGGCACGGGCTGGTCCGACGGGCACTAAATGGCGCACTGAGTTCCTAAAATGGGCAGAGGGAGAGAGCACCCTGCGTTACCAGCTGGCGAGGCGGCAACAGAATGAAATGGCGCTGGACGCTGCGCAGGCATGGGAAACACTGGTGCAGGCCCTGCGGGATCACAATTCCCCCAGTGACACGGACAGTGAAGCTGCAGAACCTCCTGCGTCCCTGTAATGCAAAAGACTAACCGCATACTCCTTCACACTCCATGTAGTTTCCTCCACCAAGTACAATTGAACTGCTGTTGCACTAATGGCGGGGGGGGGGGGGGATGGAGCATAGACGACACGCACAGCTCATATCGAGAACACTTGATCCTCTATTTGTGTCATCTTGCCCTTGGCTCATTGGGTGGGATAGGCTGTATTAGGGGAGAGGGGGAGGGAAGCCGTTTTGATATTGGGGGTTGTTATATAGGTTTTCCTTATTTGTATTAAAGTAAAAGCGCGACTGGCCACAGGGCAGTACTTATCCGCATAGGGCCTCTGTTGGGCTTATATGTATATGTTGTGTCTACATTGCCGCCCGACCCTCGGGTTGTGGGCTAAATGGCCGTGTATCAGTTTCGCAATAAAAATTGTTTAAAAAAAAAAATAATAATAAATTAGCGCTTGTTTATATATACACAACGTTGGATTTGAATACGCGTGTGTACAATACGCGTGTGTTTTTAATCGAAAGGCCGAACAGACCCTATCGATTTGCTTGCCGCGCAACAACTACAAGGGACGCATACAGACAATAGTCACAAAAATATACTGTATACCCACAAGCATTGTGAAATTAAACATATTAGAAACGTGCGCTTTTCTTTCTCTTCCATTTAACCAGACTGAGCCACAGAAACGCGTAGCCGGGTACAGCTAGTATATATATATATTTACACACACACACACAAGCAATAATAACACACTTAGTAAATATAACAGGTAAATGCATGAACAATACCATGAATAAACAAGCAGCAAATAATATGAGATAACACTGAAGAAAATATAATATGCTGGACGTCCTGCAAGAGATTAGAAAGATATATATAGATACATTTATTTATTTTGAAAGTTTTATAGAGCGCGAACAAGATCCTGGCGGATATCAGAGCGCTATACAAACAATAAATGTTACTTTTACAGTAAATAAGAGCAAATCCAAACATATGTACAAAGCAAATTATAAAAAAGAAAAACAGCATAGTAAGATGTAACATCAAAAAAAATGTCTTGTGGTTGGGAGCGCGTGTGCATCTCGTAACAGGGTTTCAGTAGCCCATGCTCATTTGAATTTAGCCATGAGGATGGATTTTACTTCCCTTTTAAAAGAGGTAGTGGACAGGTTAAGTCTGATTTCTGGGGGTAAGGCATTCCAAATTCTAGGCGCCATCCCAGAGAAGGATCTATTATAAGTTTTTCTCTTGTGGAATTTTTGCGGTTTCAGTAGTAATTTTTCTGCATTTCTTGTGGATCTAGACCCACCCGAAATCGTCAATTTCTGTGACAGGTAGCTGGGTGTCTTGTGATGCATGGCTCTGTGCGTCATGCATGCAATTTCAGCTGAATTCTCGCCTCAAGGGGTAGCCAGTTCAGGGATTGAAGGTCTGAGGAGATGTGGGAGCTACCTTTAGACCCAGTTATGAGTCTTGCTGCGGTGTTGATTGAAGCTCTTAGTGGTGCAGTTGACGCTTTGGGTAGGCCACCGAGCGAGACACATCCATGTTCCACTCTAGGTATAACCAGCGCCTGTACTGCTTGCTTGAAGTCATTGTGAGGTAGGAAGGGTTTCAGTTTCCTCAGTGTGTTTATTTGGAAATTTGCTCCCTTGGTAGCACTACTGATATGTTTTTAGGTCGAGCAGACGAACGCTCAATGCGTGAGCATTGAGGTGTCTGCTTCAGACCTAATGCTGCCCGTATGTAGTTTTGAGGACACCAATCTGACACGTGCTTTGCAGTTTTCACCGCGTGAGCGCGCGCGTCAGCGCCGCGCATGCGCAGAGTAACTTGCTCACACACAGGCAGCCCCCACCCCAACCCCGGGACACATGCAGGCAGGAAGGCCCACACAGACGCGCGCACGCCACACTGACACACTGACACACTGACACACTCACACACACACACACACACACACACACACACACACACACACACACACACACACACACACACACACACACACACACACACACACACACACACACACACACACACACACACACACACACACACACACACACACACACACACACACACACACACACACACACACACACACACACACACACACACACACACACACACACACACACACACACACACACACACACACACACACACACACACACACACACACACACACACACACACACACACACACACACACACACACACACACACACACACACACACACACACACACACACACACACACACACACACACACACACACACACACACACACACACACACACACACACACACACACACACACACACACACACACACACACACACACACACACACACACACACACACACACACACACACACACACACACACACACACACACACACACACACACACACACACACACACACACACACACACACACACACACACACACACACACACACACACACACACACACACACACACACACACACACACACACACACACACACACACACACACACACACCCCCCCCCCCCCAGCCCCGCACGCACACACATGCACTGCCCCCCCCCCCCCCCCCCCCCCAGCAACCCACTCACCGGCTTCCTTCGTGCGGCGGCTCTCAGCTGCAGGGCCCGGTAGCAGGACTCTTCGGCACCGGGGCGCAGGGTAGGCTCCTGCCTGCTCCGGTGCTCCAAACACGGCTCCAATCGCGGCTCTTCCGTGGGAGGCGGGTAGGCTCCCGCCCTCCTACTTCCTGTTTCCTGTTGTCGCGCCGGCCTGCCTGACTTCCTGGTCGCAGGCCGGCAGAGTAACAAGGATGTTTTGCGGTATGTATTTATTTATTTAATTATGCATTTCTATATAGCGCAGACTTTACCCGAAGGCGGTATTTATTTATTTATGGATTTATGCATTTTTATATAGCGCGGACTTTACCCGAAGGCGGTATTTATTTATTTATGGATTTATGCATTTTTATATAGCGCGGACTTTACCCGAAGGCGGTATTTATTTATTTATGGATTTATGCATTTTTATATAGCGCGGACTTTACCCGAAGGCGGTATTTATTTATTTATGTATTTATGCATTTTTATATAGCGCGGACTTTACCCGGAGGCGTCAGAGCGCTTCACATTAGGAACAGAAATGAAACATAATGAGAAACATTACAAAAGAACAGGTTGCAAAAACATACGTTACTTACATAAGGTAATAGTGACAATTGTGAGCAAACAAAATACATGAGGTAGTAAAAACTATAAGCAACCAAAAATACATGAGGTAGTAAAGGTAAAAGTGACAATCGTGAGCAAACAAAATACTTGAGTAAAATTTGTGAGCAACCAAAATACATGAGGTAGTCAAAAGTGCACAAGAGGAAATGAAAGTGACAAGTGTGCAGTTATAAGAGAAAACAGAGTATAATTAGAGGTATAGTCCTGCAATAAGTGCTAGACACTCAGGCTCAGGAACAAGCGTTACATGGGCAAGGTGGCACTTGTGCAAGTATCAAAGGCAAAGACATGTGAGAGGTAGCAGCCGTGTGTTGCAAGGGCAGAGTGGTGTGTGCATGTTAGAAAAGGGCACCGAACACCAGTACATGTAAAATACTGCAAAAAGGCAGACCCTCCAATCACAGGCATACACTGGGAAGGCACTTCCATAGTCATGGAAAGTAGAAATTATCAGTAGTGGGAAGTCTTCCTCACAAATAGCAAGAGGACGTGAATTACTTTTGGAGGTGTCTCTGGAGGAGGAGAACTTTGAGGTCACTTTTGAAGGCCTGGGAGGAGGCGGTGGTCCGGATTTTTTTGTCCTCTCGCGGTTTGTAAATACAAAACATTGCATTACAAATGCTATAGGTATCACATTTGCGAAAGTTATAACTATTGGCATTGTAAATGACGAAGCTATTAATTTAGCTATTTAAAAAAAAAGAAACATAAATAAAAACTTTGCCATTTACAATACCAATAGCTCAAACTTTCCTAATGCGAGACCTATTGCATTGCAAATGCTTGTTGCATGTTGAGGTTACTGTCTAAAGTTATTCCTAGTGATTTCGCTGAGTCCACGATGGTAGGTTGAACGTTGAACGCCGTAATATGCTTGATCCATCTTGCATTTTGGGGATTTGGGCCGGAGGAGCTATTAGTAGGAATTCAGTCTTTAGGGCATTCAGTTTGAGGTGATTTTCTGCCAACCACGTTTGGGTATTCCTAAGGGCTGTATTTAGTAGTTTGACGTCCTCTAGGGTGTGGATCTTGAGGTATAGTTGTGGGTCGTCTGCATACATGTGATATTACACGCTAGAGGTTTGTAAAATTTTGATTAGAGGTTCCAGGAAGAGATTAAACAGTGTTGGGGATAATGCGGATCCTTGCAGGACTCCCAAAGATACTGGGACAGGCTTGGACAGGGTGTTATTGACTTTGAATTGTTGTGTCCGATTTTAGAGAAATGATGTGAACCAGCTTAGCACTGCCCCAGAAAAACCCATTCTGTTTTTCAGTAGGTCTAACAGGTTCTCATGCTTGACCATATCAAAGGCCGAGGAGAGGTCAAGTAAGATGACTAAACAGGATCCATTTTGATTGAGTATTTGCAGGGCATCGTCAATAATGTGTGTCATGGCTGATTCTGTGCTATGGCCTGCACGGAAACCTGATTGGTGTTTGTTAAGAAGGGCAAAGTTATCAATATGCTTCGTTAGCTCTAGATGCACACATTTCTCCAGCAGCTTGGCTAAGGTAGGGATATTGGAGATAGGGCAATAGTTGTTTAGGTCGGAGGGGTCTGCCGTGGGCTTCTTTAGAACGGGTGATACCTGGCCTACTTTGAGGGTATCTGGGATGCATCCTTGTTGAATTGAACTGTTTATGATCTTGGACCAGAGAGGTAGAAGCAGTGGAGTAAGGTCTTTGACTGCGTTTGCCGGAAGCGGGTCAGAGAAGTGGTTGGCTGGGTTCAATGCACTGAGTATTTTGCCTATGGCATCTTCGGAGTAGGAGGTAAATGATGACCAGTCTGCATCATTTTTTAGGTTAGGCTTTGATGTGAGTTGACCTGGCACGTTTAGGGGAGCTGGATGGGTTTGTGTATTTGGTCTCGCGTATACGGTTAGATCATTTAAGAGGTCGTTCTTGATGGTATCGGTCTTCAAGGTGAAGAAGGTGGAGAATTCTTCACAGTTTGGCTGCGAGCATTCTGTGACTTGTGGCCGGTGAGGTGCCTCCTTGGATTGGGTTTTGATCAGTTCAAAGAGTTTTGTGGGACGATTTCTTGTCTGGTCAAGTTGAAGGCTGAAAAAGTCGGCTTTGGTGCATTTGATCTTTTCGGAAATATTCGGAAATATGCGTTTCTCTTTGTGCTGAGAATCTTGAGGTGGTTGGCGGATGGCATAGATCTCCAGGCCCGTTCCGAAGTTCTGAGCGAACGCCTGTCCTCGTTGAGTATACCGTTGTACCAAGGCTTAGAATCTTTCAGAGAGACTCTTTTTAGTTGCAGAGGTGCTAACCTCGTTTATTATTGATGTCATGGTCGAGAGGTAGTGGTTGGTGAGATCCTGTACTTTGGAAGATCCTGCAGGGGGCAACAGTAGGTTGTAACAGGATGAAGGCAAGGTGTTGGGGTTGAATTTTTTCAGGTCTCTTTTCCACACTTTTGGCCTTGTGTATTGAGCAGAGTTCAGTTTCACCGTTTCCTTAATGGTGAAGGTGATGATGTGATGGTCCGGCCAGTCGCAGGGTTGGATCAACTCTAGCTGAATGTAGTCTGTTTTAGATTACTTTGGATGTGCACCTCAACTCACTCACACATCACAAAGAAAACACCTCAAATGATCAGAGCCACTGGGCAAACATCACAATGGCAATAATCAAAGCTCAAGCACTTCAAATGACCACAGCCACTGGAAACACACATCAATGGCACTAGTCAGAAACAAATTAACCCAATCGTTCAATCAACATCTTTGCCAATTCTCGCTGAGGGGTCCATTCACAGCTGGCTTGGATTCTCGACTGGGACTAAAGTTCAGTTTGTCTTACAGCAATACATCTATTCTGTAAGTAAGCGCCCAGCTCAACTGTCAACAGACATCAGCTTGATAGTCTCAAAACTCGCACTAGAAATTTCAAGAATACTCCCTCACTCCCCCTCCCCCACCCCCCCTGGGCCAGAGGAATCTTACCAGAACTGGCCAGTTTCCAAGCAAGCATTCCAATGGCAGGAAGAAGTTCCCATGTTCCCTCTTCAATTTTGCATGTTCCAGCCTTTATCTTGACGAAGCTCACGAAAGCCTTCAAGAGTACATTAAACAATCTCTCACAAAACAATCCTTGAACGTGATTAACCCAAACTTGCAAGCGTTGCTGTGCACGCAGATAAAGCTCAAGCAAGGCAGAGTCAGAAAACAGGATGACATGAGGCAATGTCAACGCCAATAGCAAGAACTTCATAATACTCATCAATTTACAACACAATGCATAATTGTGAACAACTGCTTATAGATTGACATACGTCATCTCTCAATGTACAACACCAAGCACATTTCTGCATCACTGATCACAACACTGCACTTCGAGACCAAAAAGTACATTCCACAGCTCTCTCTCCCTCTCATGCTTTCAAGTCATACCACAGGTTCTGTTCTTGGCAAGTCTGTCCTACTCTGTGACAGCTCCCACTGAAAGTCAGCAAGATTACAAGAAATAAACCTGTAAGAGAAGCAAGGCATATGCAGGACGTTGTACATTCAGACTAGGATAAAATAACACACCAAAGTCAATTAAAATAATGGTATTCAAAGGTCATCACAGGGTGTCAGACCACATGAATGTCTCTAGCACTACAAAGGATCTAATTGAATTTCTAAAAGGAAACCTGTCTCCTCTGCAGTGTCTAGTTCTCCTTTAGGAACTTCCACTGTTAGGGAAAACAATCTCCCCTCTATCTTGTGCATATTAACAGCCTTGGGACTTCCAACGTGGAATCCAAAGGCTTCCTTTACGGGGAATGTGTGAGAGAGAGAGGCAGAGCGTAGGTGTATCTTGGGCTGATGAAAGTGGAGGAGGGAGTTGATGTATTCTGGTCCAACATATGGAACTTGCAGGTCTCGCACAGACGTAGAGGCAAGAATGCATCTTAAATCAGTGCTACCTTTGGGTTAGCATGTAGCAGTAGATCTTTGTGCAAGTGGATCAAACTGCCTCTACTCCTGCAATACAGATAAAAAGGTCTGGTGGCAACAACAGATTCATAATATATAGTGAAGTTGCCATCTCTTAGATAATCTACATGATAGTCAACGTTATGTATTGTTATGTTACTGGGGTTTGTAAAGCTTGACTAATCACCCGATGCGCATCCAGGCACTGCAGTAGGCGTGAAGGTTGTATGCAGGGTCTTAGTTGAAGAGAGAGGTATTCAGCTTTTTACTGAATTCCAGAAGTGAGGAGGAAGGCCGTTCCATGTTTTGGATGCAATGTATGAGAAGGCTAGCCCTCCTGTTCTGCTTCTACAGATGAGGGGTATGTGTGCAAGATGGAGACAGACACAGCGTAGACATATGATGTGCTGAAGGAAGTGGGGGCAGGAGTTGAGGTATGCTGGTCCAATGTTATGCAGTGCCTTGTTTGCGGTGTGCAGAGTTTGAATTGGCAGCGTTAGTGTATCGGCAGCCAGTGAAACTCTCTGAGGTGTGGCGTGATATTGATGTGACGGGGGAGGTCCAGAACAAGTCAGCCAATGGCGTTCTGGAAGGTCTGAAGACAGTGGAAGAGGTGGCTGTAAATTCTGCCATAAAATGCATTACCATAGTAAAGTCTGCTGGGGAGTCGGTACGTCTGGTGCTCTTGTGAATCCATCTTAACATTTCTTTAATGTGTCTCCTCAGTTTAGAATGCTGCGGATCTCATCTGTGGTACGAAAAGTGCAGTCTCTGTGCGGTTATAGATGCAAAATCAGGTTTAGGAGTAGTTGAGAAGATTGATGAGATCCAGGTGGTTGGTGAGTTGCTGGTTGATTGCTTTCTCTATCACCTTTACTGGGTACAGTAGTAGAGAGATGGGTCGAACGTTGGGTCGAACGTTGGTTAATTTGTTGGGGTCAGCTGATGTCTTTTTTTAGGAGGGCTGTGACTGCAGCATGTTTCCACTCCTCTGGGAAGTTGCAGACACGATAGACGAGTTGATGATTAGAGCGAGGAATTTGCTCATTACTGGTCCTCCTAGGTTGTAGATATGGTGTGGACATGGGTCTGTGTTCATAAATGAAATGGTGCCTTCCTCAGTGAGTGTTCTCCAGTTGGTTAGGTGTCTGTCTTAGTGGTAGGTGTGGAGTTCTTCTGGGTTCGGTTGCTTTTCAAAATTATTTTCAATTTTCTCGATTATGTTGCTGAAGTAATTTGAAAGGTCGTCGCAGAGTGCCTGGGAGGGGGTGACTGAATTGGTTGAGGCACCTTGGGAGGTGAATTTCTTGATGATGGCAAATATCTCTTTACTGCTGTTGAACTGGCTTCAATCCTATCGTGGAGGGATCTTCTCTTGGTAACTCTCAGGAGTTCGATCTGCCATCAGAGTAGTGGTTGGTTCTCTACTTCCTTTACAGCTTTTTGCTGACTATTTTGGAGTCCTTGAGTTCTAACGTGTACCAAGAGGTCCGGTTGCTGGTTCTGTAGTGTTTCTGAGTTTTGATTTATGTGACAGCGCTGACGTAGTTGGAGATCCATTGGTTGAATTTGGTGATGCCCCTGATAGACGTTCTTGGTGGTGTTGGGTTGGTTTCCTTCAAAAGAGTAGCGAAAATCTGCTTCTGTTATTCTGCTTCAGTTCCAGCTGGGTTGGTTGATGGGAGCTTTGGCTTGTGTTAAAAATATTGAATTTGATGATGTAAGTGGTCCGCCCAGGCTAGTACAGAGGCAGAGGCAGTGGCAGATGCAGTTGCCGGAGGTTAGGGTCGCATCTAGAGTGTCCGTGATGAGCTGGGAAAGTCCTAGGTTGTGTAGACTTTCGAGGAGGTCGTGAAGCAGTGGTCAGAGGGGTCTTCCATATGGAAGTTGAAGTCACCAGAAGGACGCTCTTGAAGTTGATGGGGAGGGGGCAATAAGTCTGAGATAAGGTGCTGAAGTTACCGCGTGGACCAGGTGATCTGTAGCTTAATGTACCTTCACTATAGTAGTTTTGTTTGCAGGTTGAAGTACATGTGTTACATGAAAGTCAGTGGTGGTTGTGCATTTGACAGTGTCTTGGTAGATGATAGCGATACCTCCGTAGTATTTATGGAGGCAGTCCTGGCGTGCAAGTTTGTTTCCTGCTGGGACTTCCACAGCAATGTCGGGAGCTAAGGCGGGCTTCATCCAGGTTTCCGTTCATTGTGGCGGTTCTTTGTGCTGTTGTTGAGGTTGTCTCGAATTTCAGTTACACCTTTTTTGAGAGAGCAGGTATTTAGGAGCATGCATGTGAGGGTGTGCTGAAGGTCAGGTGTGGTGATGGGTCAGGTGAGATCGTGAGCTGGTGACATGGGGGCCTGAGTGAGGCGGTGTGTGGTACGGAGTTGCTGCAGGCGAAGTGACAGTGGGAGCAAGAGATAGGTCCTACCATGCTGTGCGATGCAGTGTGGTGCAGCAGCAGCGGGTGGAGGAGCAACCAGGGTCGAAAGTGTGGAGGCGGAGTAACAATGGTGGGTGATCTGAACTGGGTTTATGACGCTGGACATGGTCCAGGCATAGATGGGTTTGCCTTTGGCACGATAGCAGCACACGTCACACATTCATGCAGTGGTTGCCATTGAGTAGGTTCTGGGATAGGGAGGGGGAGTGCAGGAGGAGGTGGGCGGGGCTAAGGGGTGGCGTGAGGAAGAAACAGGAGAGAAGCGTGGGAAGTAGGAGAAGGAAAAGCCTGAAGGGTGTTGGGAAGTCCAAGACAGTTTGTTCCGCCAAGTGGACGGGGTGACACGCACATTACTGGGGGTTGGGAGAGTACCTACGATGGCCTTGGCCACCGTGACTAGGCAACTCACAAGGGTGGTATTGCATTTCTGAACAATTGGCATTTATATTGGGCTTCACAGTTATTAGTAGTCAATGACTGTATTGGGGACTCGCAAATGGTGCAACATGTGGTATCCCAGATCCATTCCACACTCCTGCAAAATAGCCTTCCACTGCTGGACACATTGAGGGAAAAATGAGAGGTGACCTATGTTACCTAGAGGAGTGGCATGCTGGTACCCAGGTGAAGAAGCAATCAGATTGGTTACCAGTTGATCCAACTAAAGTTGCCCCACAAGGCATATTATACCAGAACCCAGTTATTTAAAATGAGGAGAATTGAGAACGATCAGTGCCTCCGGAGAGTATTCTATTACATACGATATGGGAATGCCCAATAACTCATGAGTATTGGAGTATGGGGTGGGCCATGGACTCTCCACTGTAATAGATTGTCAAATGTTGCTCACCCCACAATTGGCGTCCCTGGGTATCTGGGGAGAACAATCCCTTGACCGCTACGCCCTTGTTGTGTGCAATGTTGCTTTGATGGTGGCACAAAGAAACTTAATTAAATACTGGGGGAAAGCAAGGTTGTGGTCTATGCAGGAATAGGAGAATAACAAGGATTGGTGGAGAAGGGCTGAAATGCTACTAAATAAGGAGAGAGGAAGCTTGAAAAGATCTGGGGCCCATGGGAAGTAGCAGAAGAGGTAGCCCCTACTGATGATTGATGGGGAGGCCGTAGCATCAGGCCAGGGGGGAATCAACAGGCATGCAGGGACTGGATGGATGGGGGGGGGTGGGGAATACTTGTTTGTGTTGCACTTTATTCTCCACAGATGCGGCCTCAGTTCAGACCTGTTCAATTGGGATTATTGTAAGAGATATCTTTTGGCACGCTTTGCCCTGACTTTTTGCTTTCTGAACTCCTGATTTGACTGTGTGCTGAACCAAGTTTTCGCTGGCTTTAGGATTCTGTGCACTTTTTCACAGCTGAAAATTGCTAAACTGCATGTGCTCTGTGTCTAAAATAAAATGGAATTTGGTTTTGCCATGATTGGCAGATCTGATTTATTTATAAGTCCCTGGTACAATGCACTACATGTGCCCAGGGCCTCTAAATTAAATGCTACTAGTGGGCCTGTAGCACTGTTTGTGCCACCCACATGAGTAGCCTTTTAAAACATGTCTTAGACCTGCCACTGCAGCCTGTGTGTGTAGTTTTATACTGCCATTTCGACATGGCAAGTTCACCTACTTGCCAGGCCTAAACCTTCCCTTTTATTACATATAAGTCACTCCTAAGGGAGGCCCTATGTATTCCTATGGTCAGGTTGCAGTGTATTTAAAAGGTAGGACATGTAATTTTGAGTTGTACATCTCCTGGTACTAAAAACTCCAAAATTCGTTTTTCACTACAGCAAGGCTTATTTCTCCCATAGGTTAGAATTGGTGCTGCCTTTTAACACTTTACAAGTGTAACTATCAATTGGAAAAAGATAGGAAGAGTAGGTTTGGTGTCTCTAGACTCGCAATTTAAAAAACACATTTGCTAGTATAGTTGGTTTTTAAAATGCAGGTCTGAAAATGCCCACTTATAGAAAGCAGGCATTTTCTTACTTTAACTATACAGTGCCTCTGCCTGCCTCCGGAATACATGTCTGGGTTGGGTGACAGCTGGGGTTTGTGCATTCCCTCTAGACAGTCTCACACAAAAGGAGCAGAGGTGTTCCCGCCATATCCTGATGGTCCATCACCAACCAGGCTGATTGATCTTCCTGACCAAGAAGGCTGGGCCTGTCCCTAAACAAAGAGTTGCATACCCACCTGTATGGTGTCTGGAGCCAGGGATGGGCAGGGTCTTGTGAGCTACAAATACTTTTCTTTAAAGTCTCCCTACTTTAAAGACTAAAATGGGTATAAGTGCTGGACCTCTGACACCATACGCTCAGAACACTTCTAGAACTGAGGACATTCTGCCAGGAAGAAGAGCTGTTATGCTGCCAGGAGGGGCTGCCACTTGGCTGCTTGCTTTGCTATGTTGGCCAACTGCTTCTTGAGTGAGAGGATTGTACTTGACTTTCCACATCTTTAAAGGTTCTCCAAGGGCTTGTTGGTCATGCCTCCTGTTTCTGAAGTCTGGAGGAGGTCTAAGGCTTCATCAGCATCTTGCTACCAGCACCTTGGCTCCTCTACTGTGAGCCCTGCTCTGCCAAGTGCTGCCTAATCCAGTCCTGGGTCCTTGGAAGCGTTGATCGGATCCGGCGCATTTCTCTGCAATATCAACACATCGCCGCTGCCTGCACTGAAGCCATAGACACCACTCACCAACTGCTCAACGCAACGACTTTGACTTACATTGCAACCTAAACTTTGCTGACGCAGTGTCCCCGAATCACACCTGCTGCATGAGTCTTGAACACCGCATCAATAACGTCTGTGATGTACCTCCCCAACTCTAACGCATTCCTGGCCCTGCATGGCTTCGCGCCAAAGCATCGCCTACAGCCCAGTGGTTTGGCCTCAACACCTCGGCACAACACACAGCGCTCTTGAAATTGACGCATCAACAACGTTGCCCGACCGTTGAAATGATGCATTACCTTCGACAGGGTTGCATCCCCTCCGTTGTTCAATGCATCGTCCCCAAGCTTCGACGCATCTAAGGTACTGTCAGTGGTCTGCATAACTCCTGTATCCGGCCCATACTCCATCACAGTTGGACTGAACTTTTTGATTTGCTGGGTCATGCACAAAAAGATAGCCCCAGTTGGAGCTATTGTTTTCTAAGCACTGCATTGTGATTGGATCTTGCAAAATTCATATCTTGACTTGTGTATGTGTGATTTTTGTCGTTTGGCCTTGTTTTAATCAGATACATGTTCTCTCTTTTTCTAAGCGGGTGTGGAGTCTTTTTATTGTGTTTTCATTGAGTTACTGTAATTAATGTGCTGCACAAATATTTTACACATTGCCTAAGTTAAACCTGAATGCTCTGTACCAAGTTACCAAAGTGTGAGCAGCGGTTAATTTAGGGAATGTGTCCGACTTACCCAGAATAGAGTTATGATCGCTACTTGGACAGGCTGCAAACCGCTGCCAACTAAAGACCCCATTTCTAGCAATGTTTGAAAAATAATATGATGATAGCTCAACAACATGCTTCTTGAAGTTATGTGTATGTTATGTTACATGTCTGTGAATGAAAATTCAATAAAACCATTTAAAAAAACCCAATATATATTCAAATGTTAATAGACACACACCATTATTACATGACGCACCCACCATCATACACCAATACTCTGACCATCGTAAGTCCACACAAACAACATCATGTGCCAACAAAATGAACATCATTGATTCATCATGCACTACAATCTAATGCTTAGGGAGCTATTTATAGAAAAAAAACACTTTCATATCACCAATAGACATATAATTTTTATGGACTGTCTTTCATTGCAATTTATTTAAGACTTTTTTTCTGTGTCACATTTATGTTCATTATTGCTACGCCTTCATAACACATTACTGTCCAATATTGCTCTTTTTATAATTAAAAAAGCTAATATTTATTCAAATCTAATCAAAACAATGATGCAATCAAAATTACAATATATTAGGAAAAGGAGACAAGAACTTTCGATCAGCCATTATCTTGTTTGCCACAGTTCAAATTTTTTCAGCCAACACATGTTTCGCAGCAACCTATGCCTCATCTTTAGCGCTGACATTTTTGGAAGAAAGAACAATACATTTAATTTGCTTTGTTATTGAACTCATGTATATTATATCCAAAACAATATAACAAAAAATATACAAATTATGGACATGAGCATTTTAATAACACTTGAAGACTAATTGCTTTAGATTTCAAATGTCGATTCTGTATACATGACAGAAAAACATTTGATCCTGCACCAAAAAGCAATTCAAGCATAGTTATAGAAACATTTTCACATAGCTTATGTTAAAAACACGATTTCCAAAACCAACATAGGACAACATTTTCCTTTTCATGGGTGCTATTCACAAAAAAAAATTCAAAAGATAGGTATAACTTTTCAAAAGTTAAAGTTTACAAATCATTTCCATTTTTTTATATTTTAATATTTGATTCTCTTTTTTTTTATACATTCACAGCAAAATACACAAACAAGTTAAATTCATTTACATTTAGAAATTCATTACAGCAAAGAGAGTTCAAATATTAATCCAGCGTCTCATCCACCCGCAGTACTTGACCCAGTGTCTTTCATCGTTCCATCATTTTTTCTATCCATTTCAACATCCAATATCAGTCCTCAAAGTAATCCCGAAACGCACTCCAAATTTTTATGCCCAATTTCTTTTTCCTCAAACCCCTAATTGAAAAAAGACCCCACTCCAACTTAAACAAACTGTACATTTTAGCACGCCATTGATCAAAATCAGGTGGTTTTTTCTGAAGCCAATCAGTAGCTATACATAGCCGTGCAACAGTCATAGCAAAGAAAATAAAGTGCCTATATTGATACAATGACTCCACAGGCCTATCCATCGGTATTTTCCCTAACAGCATCATAGCAGGTCTTATATGTACGGGTATTTTTATAACATGAGCAAGAAACTTTTCAATTCCTGTTATAAAACATCGAAGTTTTACACAACTGTAAAAGATATGTAACCTATCTGCATCATCAGCCTTACAGCGAAAACATTTACCATCATTCCCATCTCCCCATTTTGCCTTTCGAAGCGGAGTATAATATAAGTCAAACAAAGTTTTAAAAAATTGAGCTTTTAAATTTGCAGACATTAATGCTTCCTTGGATAACAAAAGCAAATCTTCTATAACTGTTTCGGGATCCTCTAGTGCACTCACCAATTTTAACCTGGTTTTATCTAGATCATCTCTTTTCCCAGTAAGCAGTAGCTGGTATAACATTCCTATTTTTACCTGCTTCCTGACACCTTCTACTGCTTTATTTTTCTGAAAGACCAGCCCTCGTCGAAATAAATAATCCTGTACTTGTAAAAAAAAAAATTTAAAATTCCGGGGAAAAAATAATTGATTCTTTAACTCATCATATGATTTACAAGTCCCATCCTCCTTATACATATCACCTAACATTCTCACCCCCTTCCTCTGCCACTTTATTGCCATATCATCCGAAAATATCCGGGGAAGAAGCCTAAAAGTATTAAAGGGAGTGTAGTAAGAAATTTTTCCTATTGCCATTATATTGGTAAACCATTTCCAAACCTTAAACGCACCAACCACTACCTTGAAACGAGTCAGTTTATAATAACTCATCTGGCTCAATAAAAAATGATTGTTTCGCAGTTGAGCCTAACTGCACTTCAAAAATAGAGGGGGCAAAAGCCACATCCTCAGCAGACTCCCCAGTTATCAATACCCTCATCTTGAGTAAGAAACAAACGGCATAATATAAAAAAAAATCAGGCACCCCCATCCCTCCCCTAACAGATGGTAGTGTCATATTTCATTGCCTGTCTAGGTCTACCTGGGCTCCAGATAAATTTACCACACAACGACTGTAGAGCCTGTATTCTATCTTTGGTAATTTCTAAAGGTATTGACCTAAACACATAGAGTACCTTGGGTAACATATTCATCTTTATAATATTTGTCCGTCCAATAATGGTAAAATGTAGTAGTTCCCACCTATCCAGAGAGTTCTTAATTTTAACCATTAGTGTATTCCAGTTACGATCCACTAGCTCGGTCATATTGGCCTTTAATTCAATACCCAAGTACATAGCCTCTTTCACCACTCTCTCATCCTGCCAAGCTAATGAATCTGAACATAAAATCTGAGTTTTCGACTCATTTAATTTGTATCCCGCTACTCTTCCAAACTCCTTCTCCAACCGCTCAATCTCTTTAACAGCGGTGCCAGGATTAATTGTTACCACGGCAATATCATCCGCGTAAGCGAACACAGAAAAAATATATTCAGACACGCGATATGGTGGGATCAAATTGCTTCGACTCAATAACTCAATATAGGGATTGATATATAAGGCAAACAAGAGGGGGGAGCACGGGCATCCTTGTCGAGTTCCCCGTACAATGTTTAAAGAATCCGAAAGTAGGCCCATGGCAGAAATCTTAGCTGTGGGGGTTAAATAAAGAGACTGTAGGGCAATAATGAATTTTGATCCGAATCCCATTTCCTCCATTAATCTCCACATATAACTCCACTGAACTCGATCGAACGCTTTTTCAGCGTCAAGTAGGATGAGCGCTAGATCGTTTTTATTCACAGCAGCCATATCAAATAACGTAATAACATTGTTAACGTGCTCTACCGTTCCTATTTTTGGTATAAAACCATGCTGTTGTTGGGATACTAAAGAGGCCATACACTGGCAAGAATTTTAGAGTAAATTTTATTGTCAGCATTTAGTAAAGATATTGGACGGTAGGATCCTACCTGGTCTGGCGGCTTACCCTTCTTACAAAATACCGCTATCGTGGCATCTGACCATGAGCTAGGAGGGGAGCCTGCTTGGGCCAACTGCATGACAGCTAGCAACTCATTCTTAATAATTTTATAGAACTGTCTATAGACCTCACTAGGTATTCTGTCAGGGCCTGCTGCTTTACCGAAAGCAAGGCTATTAACTGCTGTTTCCAGCTCCTCCTCAGTTAATAAGGATTCAAGTTCTTGAGCTAGTATAGGATCTAGTATTTTTAGGCCCGCAGCAAGCATTTCCTCCCAGTCTAATCCATCCCCGATCCCTCTTTGCTGTGCATATAATTCAGAATAAAACTGCTGAAAAATTTTAAGGATCTGCTGAGGATCAGAATGGGACACACCCATGGGATCTTTCATCGCCTGGATGTTTCTGGCCGACTCCTTCATCCGTAGCTGGACAGCCAACCTATTCCCAATTATTTCACCATACTCGTGCTTTTCCATTCTAGATATTAAATACTTTCTAGCGTTCTCTGCGCTCCAAAAGCCCAAAACCTTCGCTCTGTCCATTGCCACCTTATTCTCTAGTTCTGCTAAATCATTCAAACCTCTAGCAACACCATTGGTTAAAGAGATTTCAGACTGAATTAAATGTCTATATAACATAGCTAATTCTTGTTTAAATTTATTTTGCTGCCAGAAGCTAAAACTTATACATTCACCGCGAAAACCCGCTTTAAAAGGTGTCCCAGACTATAACCACAGTGGCCGTTCCTTTATTATTTTGAAAAAACAAACAAATCCACCTTTCCATATGGGCCTTAAACTCATTGCTTAGCCCAAGCTTCCGATCAAACGTGAAATTTGGACATTTAGGTCTGTTTAAACATCCTTTTATCTCTAGTACTATAGGGGCATGGTCCGATGAGACCCTAGGATAAACACTCACTGTAGCTCCCGCCAATAGTGACACTGGGGCAAAAAAGTAGTCCAATCTAACCAACTTCTTGTGGGGATAAGAGTAAAATGTAAACCCGCTGTCCTGTGTCCTCAAATTACCCCACACATCCATCAACCCTTGATCACCCACTAAATTATGCAAAGCCTTATATACTTTTGGTTTACGCCCCTTATATTTATCAGCCCCATCCTGCAATGCTCTATTCCTCAAGTTAATGTTAAAATCTCCACATAGCACCACTGGTGGCCGCCAAGTGGTCAATTCGAAATTTACCTCATTTAGAACCCCCGGATCATCCAAATTAGCTCCATACACTGTACAAAGCGTCAGTTTCTTTCCTTCAAAACTGCATTCTGCTATAGCCCACCGGCCATTTTTGTCCATTGATGTCCGGCCAGTTTAAACATAATTTTGTTTAACAAGAATAGCAACCCCCTTATCATGCTAGTTTGCCCTGTCGCAACTACCAATGAGTATCCCAAATCTTTTAACACCTCCCTTTTGGACCATGGAATATGCGTTTCCTGTAGGCAGAGTATGTCAGGGGAAATGTATCTCAATTCGGCTGATACCTTTTGTCTTTTGATAAAGTTATTAAGGCCAGACACATTCAATGAACACATTTGTACCCCTCTATCTGCCATTTTTTAATCATAATCTCAAGATACAACCCCTTCTTAAGGGCCATTGCCCTTTCAAAACCAAAAAATATTCTTAGAACTCTCAATTCAAATTGATGATTTCTGCTGCATAATAGTTTTTGCTTTATTTGCTGTGAACAGTTTTCCCCCTTTTTTCTGCACCCCCCTCGTGCACTCCACCTCCCGCTACCCCTATCCCCCCAACCCTACCCTCCCTCCCCCACCCCCCCAGCCCCCCACCCTTAATAGAGGCTTTAGGACTTATGGTCCTGTTGATGCGAGCTTGCCCTCAACCCCCTGCCTTCGCCCGCGGGGCATAATATCATCTTACAACACATAGGAAAAAAAAAACCAGCAAATGCTACTCAGTAGAGGTGCAACTCAAAAAGAAAAAAGGAGATGAGACATTGCACACCTAACAGTTTAAAGGTCTAACATATTGCCTTACATTTTGCCCAAAAATTCCTTAGCAGTGGCAGCAGTAGTAAAGAAATGGGTGCGCGCCCTAAAAATTATTTTCATCTTAGCAGGAAACAACAAGTATGCCTGCGCACCCTTGGCTTGGAATTCCGGAATTAGGGTCTGAGGCAAGATGGCGTCCGCGATGGACGCGTGAGCTAGCTGCTCCTGCCGGACCTTGCGGGGCTTGGAGCTGCTCGAGTGAGGAGCAAAGGCGTGCGAGTCGGCTGAGACATTCTGAGCTGCAGGAAAAGGCTTACCGTGAGATTTGAAAAATATTACTGCGTTTCTAGCTTGAATGCTGTGGCTGTGGCTGCTTTAAGCTGCGGGGGCTGAGGCACAGTGTTTTCCGCGGAGTTGGTGGGATTCCTCTGGAGGCGGCTCAACCGGCTCACCTGGTCAGCGGCAAGCGGAGAGGCTGTTTCCCTTACGAGCCAGAGGCAGAGTACTCTGGAAGGAGGAATGGCGCCGAAGGGGCGGAGAGGACACAGGCAGGGAAACGTCGCTGCAGAGACACAGGACGGGTCTGACCAGGCAACCTCTGCACTGATGAAAGGTGCTTCTCGTTCTGGGAATCGAAGCAAGGAAGTGGAGATAGAAACTGCGACTGCCGCTGCCGAAGGTAAAGATGCAGTGGAAATTAATACTGGAAATACAGGGAAAAAAAATGTCAGACTTCTTTGCTTCTAGACAGAAGGGAACATTTAAGCAGCAGCAGCAGAATGGTGTCGGGGAGGACTTTAATGACTATTTTACCCTCTGAGGCTGCGTTAGGGCAAAGTGGAGGTATCTTACAGCAGGAGATACAGGGGTGTGTGGCAGTGAACCCACTGGTGGAAGTGTTGCTGGAAGTGAATGTAAATAATACTGACGGGATTAATGAAGAAACTTTGCGAGGAAAAGCTGATTCTGTCGCAGCCCCCGCCCCAGCTTTAAATTTAACATCAGCCCCTGCGGTTAATTTGAAGAGTGCTTTTAGAGTAGGCAGCTCTAGTACTCAAGCGGTGATTTCTCATGCTATTGAGTCAGACTCTGCTGATTTCTATTCTTTATCGGAACAGTCTATGTCCTCATCGGAGGATCTTGTGCAGCAGTATGCAACTTACATGAGTATGGAGGATGGAGGTACTTATAGTAGCTTTGACCAGGAGGATCAGGGCCCTGTCTCCCGTACTGTTCGGAGATTACAATTAAATCAAAGTGGCGAAGCGACAGTGGGAGATATCGAGAAAGTGGCGGATAAAAGAAAAGCCCCTCCTGAGACAGAGATTGAGCCAGAGTCAGAAGATATATCATTAGCTTTGATCTACAAGACTATGATGCGGCACAGGGATGAAACTCGAGAAGACAGTTTGAGAGTTCAGAACTCCTGCAGGAAACTTCAGAACACGGTCAGGCGCTTGGTGAAGTCACACTCTGAGTTTGTGGCAAGAGTAAATGAAGCGGAAGCACGCATATCTACCTTAGAAGATGAACTTGTACAACAGAAGAAGGTAATTGAAACCCAACTCGCTACAAAGGAGGAGATCAATTGGAAATTGGTTGATTTGGAAAACCGATCCCATAGAAACTATTTGAGGTTTCTGCAAATTCCCGAGGGCAAGGAGGGGACAGACCCTCGTGGGTTTATAATAGAACTATTAAAGAAAGCACTGCCCGAAACAACAAAATGGGATTGGGAGAGGGAGGTGGAGCGGGCACACCGCTTTCCTTTTTCCATTAGAGCGAATCAAAGAGATCAGAAGCCGAGAGCTATATTAGTAGCATTTAACAGTTTTTTGGCTCGCGATGAGATTTTTTTTGAAGGCCCGACCTGATAAAATGAGATGTGGGCTGGACTGTGAATTTTTTGTTCGCCCTGATTTATGTAAGCAGTCAGTTGAGTTGCGTTGGCAATACCTTTAATATTTGATTCTCAAGTCTGTGCTTTCTGCTTAGGGGTCCATTGATTCCTTGTCCCTGGTCACCTTTCTTTTCTTCTAGTAACAGCAAATTTTTAGCAATTGTAGTCTTCTTGTCAAAATTGAGGATAGGGCGAATAATGATCTATTCTCAATTTATTGTCTCCTGTTCTCAAGTTGTTCTATTAATGTTCCTGGTTTAGACTATGTACCTTCAGCATATGGGGAGAAACATCAAGGTTCTAAGTCTCTTACAGTTTTTAAATCATTGTCTTCAAGTGGTCTCCCACTCCCCCAACTACATAAAATGCAGTCAACTGCTTCACTGGTAGCTTACCAGTTTCTTTTAGACAGGTTTCAGTAATAAATCTTCATACTAACATCCGTTTTGTATTGTTTAACAAATGAAGTATGTGTATTTCTAAAAAAGAAGCATCAGAGCCAGATTTTAGCAGAACAGAAATTTAGAGTTCCCATGTTTTTCCTCTTACATATCAGCACTGTCATTAAACCCCTACAACTATAGCTTTCAATTCACATAGACCTTTTACAGTTTATCTTGCAGCTATCTTATCATATGCATTACTGTCTGCTGTTCTACATAATGTCCTTTTTTACAATTCAAAAATCTAAAGTCTCCATAATGAATCTCTCTGTACTATAGGTGGCCTTCCAGTTTTCCACTTTTGCTGCGTTCTTATCATTTATGTGAATACACCTATTCTTTATGTGTCATGTTTTCACAAAAAGCACCACATGGTGCCTCATAAATCTCCACCTGCCCCACACATTCCGTTCTGGTCAACTCCAATTCTCTATCGGCATATTGATATTATTGTTTTCGCCATAAACCATTCAGCAACGTGGATTGCCCACACACACACCAATATCAATTCATGAATTCGTGTTGCCATGAAACTCAACATATTCGCAGCTGCGATTTCTATTCCAGTATTCAAGTAAGGAGACGACGCTATCTCGAGCGCCGGCAAAAACGTAATGCACACGATTTTAATTTGTGAAATGTATGTGTTTTTAAACCTTGTGAGCACTTACTTGACTGATTTGCACAGCGCTTTGTCCCCGGTCCACCGCCAAAAGTTTGGTTTGTGTGGAGGGACGGCGCCACGCCCACCACGAGGAAGTGATTGCGACTTCCTGTGCCCAAACCAATCAGCGATTGCAGCTGACTCCGCCCCTATCCTTTTAACCCATGTGTCCTCGGCCACGCAGCGGGCGCGCCGCTGTCGCGCCGAAGTCAAGCCAAAGTCCTGCCCGTCTGCGCCCGTCCGCGACCACACGGGACCAGGGGCCAGAACCTTTGTCTCAACCTCTATAACACCCGCATTACCTACACCAGAGAGAATCTCTTGTCATGCATTCCCCCTCAATGTTCACGAGGTAAGGTTATTAATTGCATGCACACCCCTACCACATGCACCGACTGCAATCTTTGTCTTCTTTCCTTACCCTCTGTAACTGATTTGGAAACTGCCGACTTTCCACCGGCACGCCATATAAAAACTTCTACCCCCACCCCTAAATGACCTCTCTTTCATCAGCCTAAATTGCAGGTCACAACCCAAACATACAAAGGGACATCTTTGATTTACTTACGTCATCACAACCAGCTGCACTTTTCCTTACTGAGACCTGGCTGAACAATAGCTCGGGACCAGACATAGCAGCAGCGCTACCCGCTAATTACAGCTACATTAGCAAAAATAGACTCAATAAAGATGGAGGTGGAATTGCTATCATCTTTCAAAATACATACACATGTCAATGGATAGATCTTGACATTCCTAACTGTGAAGCCGGATCTTTCAAACTCCTATTATCCCCAAACTTCACTCTATCTGGTGCTTTAATATATTGTGCTCCTGGCACAGCCAGCACCTGGGCATCCACTTTTCCGGAGCTTATTGCCCCGTTTCTGTTGGATGCCTCCAACTTTCTTATAGTTGGAGACTTAAACATACATGTCAATGATACCTCCTGTCACACCAGCACTAACTTTATAGCGGATCTATCTGCTCTAAACCTTACCCTCTACAACGATGGTCCTACCCATAAGGCCGGCAACTTACTTGATCCGATATTCTTTAACCACGACAATATTGTATGTAAACCACCCATGCCTATTTCTTGGTCAGATCATTACCTGGTGGAATTTACCATAGCCGTGCCCCGACCAATCTCCTCGCAGAAGCTCTTTCTGGACCGAGGGTAATGAGAAACTGGAAAAAACTGGACATTAACCAGCTGAATGCACATCTTAACAACACCAGGCCCCTCTCTAATATAACAAACATAGAGGAAGATGTAGCCATTCACAACTGGCTCAGTTCTGCCATTAATGTATGCCTTCCACAAAAAAATAAAAAACAAATCCCACTTCATCCCCCGGCCCCTAGGTTTACAGATGCACTCAAACTTGAGAAAACGGCTTGTAAAAATCTAGAGCGTCGTTGGCGTGTTCACTGCGATGCTTCACTAAAGTTACTATATAAAGCAGCCCTATTGAAATATCATGCCAATTGTTCATTAGCCAGAGCTGAATATGCCAAAACAACTATCGAGAATGCTCAAAACCGGCCCAAAGCACTTTTTAAAATAGTGCAGGAACTCTCTGGCTCTTCCTACCAACCAAAAGCTCCCTGTCTGGACTCCGCACAGTGCAATGCTCTGGCAGAATTTTTCATAAACAAAATAGACAAAATCTATGCTGACTTCAAAGATGGTACTTCTTTTCCAATAGTCCTGGATTTTCCTAATAATATTTCCAAATCTGAAGATGTTAGTCCAGCCCCTTCCTCAGATGGCTCCCCTCAGCTTCTAGCTAACTGGGACCTGCTCAACCTGTCATCATTACACGAAATCATCAAAACTATCAAATCTGGCTCACCCCTTGACCCCTTCCCCCCACAAATTCTCCTTTCACTTGACACCCCCTCCCTCACGCTCATTCTGGAGCTCCTGAACTCTTCCCTAGGAGAGGCCATAGTTCCTAAGGCATGGAAACATGCCATGGTTTCACCATTACTGAAGAAAGCTACCGCAAATCCAGATGACCCCGCTAACTTTCGCCCAATTTCGCTTTTGCCCCTATTCTCCAAAATCTTGGAGAAACACATTGTTAGCCAACTTACCTACTTCACAGAAACCAATAACCTCCTGCACACATCACAGTCGGGATTTAGGGCAGGTTTTTCAACCGAATCAACCCTCCTTGGGGTTTCTGAAACTATACGCCGGCAAGTTGATGGGGGGGGAGACCGTGGCACTCATTTTACTCGACCTTAGTGCCGCATTTGACACGGTCTCCCACACCATCCTCCTTAACACCTTGCAAACCTGTGGCATAACTGGACCTGCCCTGGCATGGCTAAAATGTTTCCTCACAGATAGAACCTTCCAAGTCTTTTCTTCCACATCTTCCTCTAAACCTCATAAATCACTATTTGGAGTTCCCCAGGGTTCGACTTTGAGCCCCATCTTATTTAACTTGTACATCAGTCCCCTTGCCACCTTAGCCGAAAAATCTGGGTTGACGATTTTCTCATATGCTGACGACACCCAGATCATTTACTCACTCTCTGCAAACTCCCACTCCAACCCGTCTTCCCTCTGCTCTGGTCTTAATAACAACGCCAAATGGATGTTTGATAACAAACTAAAACTCAACGGAGGAAAGACCGAACTGCTTCTGTTTGGGAAACATACCACCCTATGGGGCCCCCAACATTGGCCACCTCAGATGGGACCCACACCTACCCCCTCTAAAACCGCTCGCAATCTGGGCATCATTTTTGATGAACATTTGTCCATGAAACAACAAGCGGTCAGAGTGGCAGCCACTTGCTTCGCTATCCTCAAGTGGCTTAAGAAAATCATGTGGTGCTCCCCCAGAATACACTAAAAACCGTAGTCCAAGCCCTAATTACATCTAGATTGGACTACGGCAACATCTTATATCTGGGGGCATGTAAAGAAGTCACTAGGAAACTTCAAACAGTGCAAAACGAAGCAGTTAGGCTGATATGCATGCTACCGAAAAAATCCCCAACTTCTTCTGGTCTTCGGAGTCTTCACTGGCTCCGTATTGAACACCGCGCTAAATTTAAAGTTCTGTGTTTTATGCACAGAATCAAGGCTGGCACAGCCCCCTCCTATCTGAGCACCCTTGTTCACCAATACCGCCCCCCAAGGACCTTACGCTCTTCCAGTCAACATACATTTCAGATACCTAGGATCAACCTAGCTAGACAGGGAGGCCGTTCCTTCTCCTACCTGGCCCCCTCGCTTTGGAACTCGCTCCCGATCCAGCTGCGCACTGATGATTGCTACCTCCAATTTCGTAGGAACCTAAAAACATGGCTGTTCAACCAATAATTTATTCAAATAGCCCTCTGTCCCTTTCTGTACTCTTGCTCTTTTAGTCCTTAGCGCCGGGAAACCTCTGGGTAGCTGCGCGCTCTACAAAAATAAATATAATAATAATAATAATTCCAAACAAAAAAGATAAATAAATGAAATGCAACAATTAAATGAGTTCGAGGTTACATTCTAACTACAGTTATTAAGTTGGTGCTGCAATATTGACATAACATAAGCAAAAAGGTTCCTGCAGGACTTTTTTCACATTATTTAACAATTTATGTGTATGTCATAACAATGAGCATAATCAATAGAAAACAAGAGATTGTAATTTGATCAATGTATTTTATATAATGAAATAAGATATATACAAAAAATATATCCTATTTGATCAGCATAGGTAGACATCCATATGACAATTCATGTGCGGCAACTCAAAGAATAAACTGCTACTTCGTTTTTTTTATATATGAGCAGTAATGACTGACACTTTTGCAAATTATATGGACAATATTTACAATTTATGCCATATATACATTATTTAACAACTATATACATTCTTGATATACATAGCTTGATGATGTTATTAGCAAAAAAGTGTTAATTCGTCGACGTTTCGGTCTCACACCCCGAAATTAACTGAGACCATCATCAGGACAACCGTTGCACCATGAATCTATAGTAAAACAACATATCATATAATCAATAATAATCTCCTGTATGCATGCTGTGTACCGTCTGCGCCACACCGGATATGGTGCCCAAAAACTGAGAAACTATATACAGTGTCTCTATACATATATACAACTATACAACTGTACAACAAACCAATCACCAAATACCCATTCTATAAGCTTAGAAAGAGTGCAAGTGCCACAAATTATTACCGGGTGAACACCTCTAACTTATTAAAAAGTCACCTCATCTGTAGATACTCACAGATGATGTAATGTCAAAAGTAGACCCGTCCGGTCCTACAACAGAACAAGAGTACCAATCTTAGTACAACCACATACATATAGTCACCTAGAGCTGACATGGTCTAATAAAGCATTCAGCTTACCTCCTGTGTCTTTTTTTATAGAAAACTAGGAAGAGGTAGGTCCAAATTCTCAATCAATATCTTCGGGCATGCCTAGTTTGCCTTCGTGGAATCTTCATAACATAAGAATAACGCATATCCCTTAGTTCGCACTCATAACATAATCAAATCAAGGACCTAAAAACGCTACACCTAAAAAGACTCTAAATAAAACGAGATAAACTTACTGTCAGGGAATAAAGCACCAACACGGTCCACCACTTGCTCAAACAGTCGAGTGAAGGTTGGCGTCTTCCTGGAACTCTATGGCCATTTTCGCTGATCACGTGGTATCGCGTATAACGTGGCGGCCATATTTGTCTTATTATCACTGCCTGACTATCCATACAACATTAGGTGTGGGTCAGGCAAGCTTATTCGTTTGCACCCACGGCTAAGTATACTAAATACCAGTGAGATGTAAAACCCACAAAGTGCCGGAAGGGTCATCCTATCTAACTCAATATTCAAGTCGAAGTCAAAAAATGTCAATGGAACCCAAACCTGTACATTATACTATAGTATGCTCTATTATTCCTGAACTCCTAGGGAGAACAACAACCTATATACAGCCATCTTATATCAAAACTTAGAGGGTATGTTCCTACATATGAGGACTACCTAAGAGTAGCTAATGTCTGCCATTCGACAATTGAATTAAGCCCACTTTCCACAGTTTTAGCTGACCATATCCATCTGTTCTCTTTTTGGGTGAGCAGACGGTCCACGTCACGCGTTCTTCTAGAGCTTTTAACTGCTTCAAGAACGAACCACTTCATATCATGTGGAGCATGTTTTTTAGCCAAATAATGCTCAACCAATGGTGCTGTTTCTACTTGACAGCGTATCTTCGACTGATGTTGTGTGATACACTTCTTAATTTCTTGGGTGGTTTTGCCTATGTAGTAAAGAGAACAACGACATTCTATACAATAGATGACATTTCTAGTCAAACAATTAGTATGTTGTCTCAGCGTCCAATTCTTCCCATTAATGCAGCAGTTTTTTATGACCAGGGTTGTCTGGCAGGCACTACATGAGCCACAGGGGTAATGGCCCATTACAGGAGTCATTCCCCACATACTCTGGATCGAATTTTCTGTTGGTTCTTTGTATGCCTTTACTAGATGATCCCTCAGGTTGCGTGATCTTTTGAAAGCAAACCGAGGTACAGGGAGTTGTGGTTCAATTTTGTGTATTAAGTGCCAGTTCTTTGTCACTATCTTCTTAATTAGATTAGATTCAGACCCGAATGTAGTAACACATGTAATCGGGTTGCTAGTCACGCTTTTGATACTTTTAGGTTCTAGTAGGGCTTGTCTGTCGTAATACCAGGCACGTTTCATTGAACGTTTAACCAATCGGTATGGGTAGTTTCTCATTGATAGTTTTGTCTGTAGGATCTTTGCCTCTTTGAAATAATCCTCCCTTCTGGTACAGTTTCGTCTTAGACGTAAAAACTGACCAAAAGGGAGGTTATCTAGTAGGTTATGTGGATGGTGACTTGTATATTTGAGTAATGTGTTGCGTGCTGTTGATTTTGTAAATAAACTTGCAGCTAGTTTACCGCCGTCATTCCAGATTTTCAGGTCTAGAAAATTGATACATTCTTTGTCATACTCCATCGTAAACTGAAGATTACATTCTTGTCTATTGAGCCATTCATGGAACTCTTGTAATTGCGAAATAGGACCCTCCCAGATTAGACAAATATCGTCAATATAGCATAGGTATTCTTTTATGCAGTTCACAAAGGGGTTATTGTTGTAGATAACCTTATCTTCAAATGCTGAAACAAATAAATTGGCTATGTCCGGGGCAAAAATCGCCCCCATAGCCACTCCTTTGAGTTGCACATAAAAGTCACCATTGAGGATAAAATAATTATCTTCCAGTGTGATCTTGGCACAATTGACAATGAAGTCCGTCGGGACTTGGTGGGGGCCTGGTCTTTTATCTAGCACATCTCTGATCACTTTGAGAGCTTCTACTTGAGGAATGTTTGTATATAAACTTTCTATGTCCATGGTGACTAGGACATTGATTACATGATCATACTCTCTTCCTTCTAGGCGGTTGATCACACTGGTACTGTCCCTAGTGTAAGATTTAGTTAGTATCACATCAGATTTTATGTAAAAATCAACATATTCAGCTAGTGGCTGTAAGATTGATTGGTAGCCCGCACTTTAGGTCTGCCAGGTGTTTCTTTGTCATTTTTATGCACTTTGTGTATAAAATGCAGGAATTGAAAAATCTTTTTGTTTAGGTAGTCAAATTCTTTTTGGCTCAACCATAAACCATCAAGACCCTGCTTCGTAAGATTAAGAATCTCTGATCTAATCCTATCAGTAGGGTCTCTTGACAGTTTTTTATAATGAGAAGGATTATGTAGTTGTCTTAGTACTTCCTGGTCATAATCAGTTTTGTCCTGTATTATGATACTTCCGCCCTTGTCTGCCGGTTTGATCACCAGCTCATCCCGGCTTGCAAGGGTTCTGAGAGTCTCATGTTCATCTTTAGAAAAGTTGAACTTAACAAATTTCCTGTCATTAAACATTTGTTCCACCTCTGTCAACACCACATTTTCAAACGTTATTATTTCTTTCGGTATTAAGTTAGTAGCAGGAAAAAATGTCGAAGGACAACGTAATCCTGTAACTGATTACGTTAATCTCTCGAAGCAGGGTCTTGATGGTTTATGGTTGAGCCAAAAAGAATTTGACTACCTAAACAAAAAAGATTTTTCAATTCCTGCATTTTATACACTTCCCGAAGTGCATAAAAATTACAAAAAAACACCTGGCAGACCTATAGTTGCGGGCTACCAATCAATCTTACAGCCACTAGCTGAATATGTTGATTTTTTCATAAAATCTGATGTGATACTAACCAAATCTTACACTAGGGACAGTACCAGTGTGATCAACCGCCTAGAAGGAAGAGAGTATGATCATGTAATCAATGCCCTAGTCACCATGGACATAGAAAGTTTATATACAAACATTCCTCAAGTAGAAGCTCTCGAAGTGATCAGAGATGTGCTAGATAAAAGACCAGGCCCCCACCAAGTCCCGACGGACTTCATTGTCAATTGTGCCAAGATCGCACTGGAAGATAATTATTTTATCCTCAATGGTGACTTTTATGTGCAACTGAAAGGAGTGGCTATGGGGGCGATTTTTGCCCCGGACATAGCCAATTTATTTGTTTCAGCATTTGAAGATAAGGTTATCATAACAATAACCCCTTTGTGAACTGCATAAAAGAATACCTATGCTATATTGACGATATTTGTCTAATCTGGGAGGGTCCTATTTCGCAATTACAAGAGTTCCATGAATGGCTCAATAGACAAGAATGTAATCTTCAGTTTACGATGGAGTATGACAAAGAATGTATCAATTTTCTAGACCTGAAAATCTGGAATGACGGCGGTAAACTAGCTACAAGATTATTTACAAAATCAACAGCACGCAACACCATTACTCAAATATACAAGTTACCATCCACGTAACCTACGAGATAACCTTCCTTTTGGTCAGTTTTTACGTCTAAGACGAAACTGTACCAGAAGGGAGGATTATTTCAAAGAGGCAAAGATCCTACAAACAAAACTATCAATGAGAAACTACCCATACCGATTGGTTAAACGTTCAATGAAACATGCCTGGTATTACGACAGACAAGCCCTACTAGAACCTAAAAGTATCAAAAGCGTGACTAGCAACCCGATTACATGTGTTACTACATTCGGGTCTGAATCTAATCTAATTAAGAAGATAGTGACAAAGAACTGGCACTTAATACACAAAATTGAACCACAACTTCATGTACCTCGGTTTGCTTTCAAAAGATCACACAACCTGAGGGATCATCTAGTAAAGGCATACAAAGAACCAACACAAAATTCGATCCAGAGTATGTGGGGAATGACTCCTGTAATGGGCCATTACCCCTGTGGCTCATGTAGTGCCTGCCAGACAACGCTAGTCATAAAAAACTGCTGCATTACTGGGAAGAATTGGACGCTGAGACAACATACTAATTGTTTGACTAGAAATGTCATCTATTGTATAGAATGCTGTTGTTCTCTTTACTACATAGGCAAAACCACCCAAGAAATTAAGAAGTGTATCACACAACATCAGTCGAGGATACGCTGTCAAGTAGAAACAGCACCATTGGTTGAGCATTATTTGGCTAAAAAACATGCTCCACATGATATGAAGTGGTTCGTTCTTGAAGCAGTTAAAAGCTCTAGAAGGCGTGACGTGGACCGTCTGCTCACCCAAAAAGAGAACAGATGGATATGGTCAGCTAAAACTGTGGAAAGTGGGCTTAATTAATTTGTTGAATGGCATACATTAGCTACTCTTAGGTAGTCCTCATATGTAGGAACATACCCTCTAAGTTTTGATATAAGATGGCTGTATATAGGTTGTTGTTATCCCTAGGAGTTCAGGAATAATAGAGCTTACTATAGTATAATGTACAGGTTTGGGTTCCATTGACATTTTTTGACTTCGACTTGAATATTGAGTTAGATAGGAAGACCCTTCCGGCACTTTGTGTGTTTTACATCTCACTGGTATTTAGTATACTTAGCCGTGGGTGCAAACGAATAAGCTTGCCTGACCCACACCTAATGTTGTATGGATAGTCAGGCAGTGATAATAAGACAAATATGGCCGCCACGTTATACGCGATACCACGTGATCAGCGAAAATGGCCATAGAGTTCCAGGAAGACGCCAACCTTCACTCGACTGTTTGAGCGAGTGGTGGACCGTGTTGGTGCTTTATTCCCTGACAGCAAGTTTATCTCGTTTTATTTAGAGTCTTTTGAGGTGTAGCGTTTTTAGGTCCTTGATTTGATTATGTTATGAGTGCGAACTAAGGGATATGCGTTGTTCTTATATGTTATGCAGATTCCACGAAGGCAAACTAAGCATGCCCGAAGATATTGATTGAGAATTTGGACCTACCTCTTCCTAGTTTTCTATAAAAAAAAGACATAGGAGGTAAGCTGAATGCTTTATTAGACCATGTCAGCTCTAGGTGACTATATGTATGTGGTTGTACTAAGCATTGGTACTCTTGTTCTGTTGTAGGACCGGACGGGTCTACTTTGACATTACATCTGTGAGTATCTACAGATGAGGTGACTTTTTAATAAGTTAGAGGTGTTCACCCGGTAATAATTTGTGGCCCTTGCACTCTTTTTAAGCTTATAGAATGGTTATTTGGTGATTGGTTTGTTGTACAGTTGTATAGTTGTATATATGTATAGAGACACTGTATATAGTTTCTCAGTTTTTGGGCACCATATCCGGTGTGGGCAGACGGTACACAGCATGCATACAGGAGATTATTATTGATTATATCATATGTTGTTGTACTATAGATTCATGGTGCAACGGTTGTCCTGATGATGGTCTCGGTTAATTTCGGGGTGTGAGACCGAAACGTCGACGAATTGACACTTTTTTGCTAATAACATCATCAAGCTATGTATATCAAGAATGTATATAGTTGTTAAATAATGTATATATGGCATAAATTGTATATATTGTCCATATAATTTGCAAAAGTGTCAGTCATTACTGCTCATATAAAAAACTGAAGTAGCAGTTTATTCTTTGAGTTGCCACACATGAATTTTCATATGGATGTCTACCTATGCTGATCAAATAGGATATATTTTTTGTATATATCTTATGTCATTATATAAAATACATTGATCAAATTACAATCTCTTGTTTTCTATTGATTATGTTCATTGTTATGACATACACATAAATTGTTAAATAATGTGAAATAAGTCCTGCAGGAACCTTTTTGCTTATGATATTGATTATACCCAGTTCCGTGGGAATATTGGGTTGCCCTATTTTGTTATTGCAATATTGACATAATCACGGAGGGTCTGACTGACTCGGTCCAATTTTGGAACACTCTCCTGCCCTACTGGGATGAGTGGCCGTAGCTAAGATGATGTTTCTACCACGGTGTCTGTATACTATGCAGAATTAGTCTGACACTCGACCCCAGACAATATTTTGGAGATTGCACTCTCTTATCACATCACTTGTATGGGTGGGCAGGAGGAGTAGAGTGGCACATGAGTTCCTGTTTTTTACCACACAGGAAACTGGGTTGGCGGTCCCGAATATGGAGATGTATTACCTGGCCTTCCAGCTGCAGCATGTCGCTCATCGGGTTGTCAGAGGGGGAGAATCCGGAGATGGCGCTTTTAGCCAACAAGAAATGTGGTACTACTCTCCCTCGGTTGTTGTTATCAAGGGGGCGGGATGAGGCCCTATTTCGTACCTTATTAGGCACACATGGTTCCTTTGGGAGCGAGCTGTCAAGGTAGTGCGGAGGAGAGCCCCCTTTGCTCAGGAGTAACATTTTGGGGACCAACCAGATTTTAGCACACGTGCGGAGTTGGTCGATGTTACTGCCTGGCTGTGGGGTGGAAGAGAGATCCTTGCAGACTTGTATCCCACTGAGGACTTTATCCCCTTTAAAGCAGCTCAGGGGGCCTATGGATTAGGGAATGGGCAATTTTAATGCATGCCAGTATAGCTGCCATAACTAGGGAAATATGGCCTACATTTCTCACTTCTCCGTCCAACTCACTCTTGTTTCAAGGGTTGTTACAGTTGGAGGGAGCTGGCCACATGGTCTCGCACCTAAATAGGGCCATGATCACTGACAATCCCTGAACCCCGTTCGAGGCAAAGTTGCCAAGGAGGAGGAATTGGGGCGTCACTGGAAGACGAGCAGTGGAGCAAGTCCTGTTCTATGGTCTGGACGGTATTCAGTAATGTCCTTTTTAATTCCTGCACAGTACATACATCACTCCAGCGCTGCTGCATAGGATAGACCTCAGTAGGCCCAGTGGTTGCCATCGGAGTCAGGCTCTAATGGTGTCTTTCTTGCTTGGTGCTGTCCTTTGTTTAAAACTTTATGGGAATCTGTCATGAGGCGAGTGCCCACGGTCTTTGGGGCTTCAATAGTGCTGGAACCGATAGTTTGTCTGTTAGGAGATAAGAGCATAAAGGCAACAAAAAAAAATCATTTAAGTTCTTGCACTTACTCTTGCAACTGGTAAAGAGAGGAGTAACAATTAGCTGGATGGGGCAGGCTGAGCCTAGTGTGGATGGCTGGGTGAGGGATGTAAATGAGTGGGCAGTTGCAGAAGAAGTACGCCTCCAGAAATGTAGACATGATGATATAGTTGAAGACAACCTGCAGACTTGGGGTACACTGCTGACTACATTTGTGGGATGGAAAGGTGGTGGGGGGTTTGCGGGGAGTTTCTTCTGAGGATGAGTTGTAGGTACCTCCTACCACCGGCGCTGTTGCGCCTGCTGTGCCATGAGAGGAGTGTGTTGGGACATGACACTTATAATTTTTCCTTCTGTGGGCTTTGATCTGCAATACCTTCCTACTGCATGTTAAATGTTTGAGGATGGCTGTAGTTATTGTTTTTCTCTAATTTATATTGCGGTTTTCAGGTCCAAATAATAAAAGATGTCTAAAACAAATGCTTTAAGCTAAATATCATTTTATGCTCATCATAAATAATTATTTCGCAAACATCGCTCCGCATTACTTAAAAAACAACAGCTTACAAAACGTATCCCGTACTCACCAAATTGGCATGGCTTCCCCCTATATTCCATTAATCCTACTATTCACCCTCTACATCACAAATCATGTTTCCTCGTGTCTGATGCCTTTCAACTACGGGTTAATTTCTAAATAAAGAGAGATCAAAACAACAAGCAGTCCATTTACTGGGTGCTGCCCATTTCTATCTAAAACAATTCTAATTATACTCAGTTACAAAGTAATACTGTTATTCTTTCACCTACTATTTCTCCAACATGTTGTCGATTCCCTGTGCCAATATCAATCCCCTTGCGTTCTGACAGTTTAAATACCCAAAACAATTAGAGCAACTGTTACCTTAAATAAATTCAAATCTCCAACTTGTCCTCTATCATTAATAAAATCTGAACTGGATTAATAATCAATGGTTGCGCCTATATCTACTCATTGCACTAAAGATATCAATTTAATGTGGCACCCGTAATATCTAGGAAACATTCTGATAACGATCCTCAAAGTAAGACGTATCTATGAAGGATTCTTATACTTGAAGAAGAAACAGAGACTTTTAAACCAACTACATTGCACCTAAATTTCAAAAGATCAAAATCTTTATACCCGGGATTCGAACCCTAGTTCCTTTTACCAACGTTCCCTCATCTTTTGCTTTTGAGCTTTTTGGATTTTGCATGGGGAGTAGAAACAAAACTACTTCTATATTACAGGTAGATAACTCTTAGATGCATGATCTTGATTCAGAAAATCTACATAACAGTTAATAAATTGAAAATAGTAACTAAATTAATAGCCCTATTCTGGCAATCGCTTTAAACACAATACCAACCATTCAAAACGAATACACCCAAATCCTCAGACAGGGATCGAAGCACTACACTCAATTCTTGCAGTCATCATCTGAACTATCGTGATAACCCGTATTTCTTACCCACAAGCAAAAAAAAAAAAAATCAATAGAACTCCCTCTTTGCAGAAATCCAGAGACAAGTTAACCATACAAAATTCTTGGAAATTACAACAAATACAAACTTTCTAATTTTATCCAGACCAAACATATACCACAACACCATACCAACCAAATCTCCAAGCAGTTAGGTGAGGTAATGGACATGCAAGCACTAAGTCGCTACTGGTGTGCACAAATATTGTTTCAAGTCACATCCATATTTCTATTTGACCATATATTGGTATAACTTGAATTTAAAGAGAAAGGTTGAAAAAGTACAAAGTAAATTGAATGGAAAGGAGCCACAAGATAATAGAACAAGCACTGGCATAGCCAATAGGTCTCGCCTTTGGGACCTTATAAGTTTAGCCATGCAGCAGATTATTCCCTATTAGCATGCCTACACACTCAACATTTTTTAACAATCTTGCGGTGATCAGAGGCCAAACAGTCACATGATAAATAGCCTGGATTAGCGCACAGCCAGAACGAACCCCTTTCAAGAGAGCTTTTTCAACGTTATGATGCTGTAAAAATATTCAATGTCAAAGTGAGATGTCACAGGGTAGCAAGAGATTCCTCATTAAAAACAAAAGAAACACTTATGTTTTCTTTTAAGTACGAAATAATCCAAGGGACTTAAGCTGAGAGTAAGAGAACAAAACATACTGAGTCTTGGCCCCCAATAGCACGCTCCATTTAAAGCCTGCTTGCTTCCACGTGGTAATAATACAGGTTGAAGGCAGTACACCTGCAGATGGCTGCAAGGCCCTCTATGTTCTTGATGAGCCAACAATAGGTCATTTGCAACCAGACCTCCTGCACGGTCTAGGAGGAACAACCCAAAACATTGTCTTTAAAATTGCTCCCTTTAATTTAATTGCTCAGAAGGGTTTTGATTTACTTTTACTCCCTTTCCCATAACAAAATGCACAATACAACTGAAATGCATTGCTTGTTACAAAACATCACTAGTAAAACAGTCAGCTGTTATTATTTTTCATTTTACAATATATTGATTGCAAGCATATAGTGGATAGGTCAGGTTTTCTCTTTTTCTGGCGCTTGCTTGTAATAATAAATAACCATTGATGCAGCCGGTCAAGAACAGATAGATTGAGGTTGCAAATGCTTGTTTGAGGGGCTCGGTTTCCTCTTCAGAAAGGATCCATAGCCGGCTTTGCACCCCGTGGGCTGTCTCAACTGAGGCCTCATAGTGAGACGCATGAAGTTTAAACTGCCCACTTCTAACTCAGATGTTGGCCCCGCCCTAACAATTGGTGCAAATAATGTTTACTTCTGTGTTCAGCATAGCGCCTATGTGGTGTGAAGCGTTATTTTCACTTTGTTCACTTCCCCAATCATTGTTACTGGTAGCAATAGAAAGTGCAAAAGTAAAAAGAAATGTGGAACTAATGCAAGGAAAGATGACGTAAAAGACATTAAATGTGTTTCCTTCATATTTGGGGTTATTGATAAATTGGCTGCAAACGCATCTTTCAAATTAGATTCACGACAATGGACAGCAGGGAATATCTTATCAGTGTGGTCATGTAAAGAACTCTTCTATTTGCCTTTAAAATTATTTAACTGTATGGAAATGTGGGTTTTTAATTGATTAGCATAAAAGAAAGCAAAGTATCTGTACATGTCGTTAATTACAATTACGAAAAAACATGACTGAATGGAAAATATAAAAATCACAAGTCCCATAATGCCTCGGGTGAAATGAATCCCTCAACGGGGGCCGAGTACTTTTAAATGTTGAACGAGCTGATTTGTCGGAGTGAGCTCTCAGACATTCAAGCATATGAACGTGGTCCGTTGGAGACTTGCTTGCTGTGCGGGGGTGCCCCCGGCAAGGAAATTCTGTCCCTTGTCCTTTGACCTGCGTCATTGTTTACACTTGTGAGTAGATGCTTTTTTTGTGGACAAAGATTAAAGAAAAATCAACATATGTTTGTGAAGACTTACAGGGTTGCGAATAAATGACTGACAATTGAGAGACTACGAATACCATGATGCCCATTGCCCAACCGGAAAAGCATGATCTGCCATTGCGTTGCATCGATTTCATTTCCTATGTTCTCATTGGGACATGATTCGCAGCATTACATTTAAATATAGCCCCCAGAAGCGATCCGGTTTATACAGTGCTCTGTGAAAAGAGAATGTCACACTTAATGCTAACAAAGCGCAGCAAGACACACAGGGAAATAAATTAATTTCATTCAACCTCACACCCGGCCTCATGTACCTCTGGCGCTATTACCGGACTCCGGACTGGTGACCTGAGCTCCTCCTAATATTTTTGGGCGCCATGTGTGCGTTTGGGGATTAATGGTCTGGTTTCGAACACAAAGAGGACATCATTGTAAAGAACAAGAGTGACAAAGATTGCCTTAACTGTTTTGTTGGTTGAAAAATTGTGATGTATCGCTCGTATGCTGACTGCCTTCTGTTCCAAAGCGATTTGAGACACTGTAAGCATGCAGGCACGGCATCACGGGGCTTAGAGAACACAGTGATTAGAGTGCTATGTATGCTTCCGCGCTCTCATTGCTGAAATTCCGTTTTTAACTTACCTGTTTTATTATTTTTTTTATTCTTTGGTTATTTCATCCTGTTTTTAAACCAGGGACTTTTGCCCCCTTCACTCGCACTCTAATTGGAACGCACCGCTGTTTGAGCAGGTCCGGTTCCCGGGGTGGGGTCATTTCACAGCCGCCATCTTGGAGTGGTGTCATCTGACCGGGCGCCATCACCTGCGAGCGCTCTAGTGCGCAGGAGCTAGTGAGTGACACCTACTTAATGCTCCCCGCCAAGCGCAGCGGTATCGCGCAGCGGACGCGCCTTCGCTTAGCCTGAGTCGTGCCAGAGTCCTGCCCGTCTGCGCCCATCCGCGTCTGGACGTGCCGGATGTGCTGGTCATGGCTAATTTCCAACCTGCCAGATTTGCGGTGAGTGCGTTGATCTGCTATTCTAGAGATGATTTATTGTCTATTAGACAGCAGGTCCCTAGTTGTGATGTGGCTCCTGGGAGCCCTTTGTGTGGCCCCTACCAATGTGTATGCGGTAGGTGGTCGCTTTGTACTCCCGCTCTCTCTTGCTCTATGGGTAAATTCTCAGCACCCAGGAGTAATTGCCTCTCACGCAAACTTAGCATTTGGAACCTGAATGTCAGGTCGCTGGTGAATCACCACCATGCTATTTACGACCTGATCAAGGATGAGTCTCCGGATATTTTTTGTATCACTGAGACTTGGCTGCAGGAGGCTGATACAGCTATCCTTAACCTGGCTTTCCCGCCGGAATACTCGGTGTACACTCTTAATCGCCCTACTAGAGGTGGGGGAATAGCGCTTGTTGTTAGGTCCTGCTACCCCTGTGACTGGAGAGGCTTAAAAATTGCGGGCTGCGAAAGTGCTTCTTTCCAGATTTCTATCAGCCCCCAGTTTTCCTTCTCCGGCATGTTGATTTACCGTCCACCGGGTAGTGACGTGGCGTTTAGGGAGGCTCTTCCAGATGCGATAAGTATGCTGGCCGTAGGATGTGCTAATTTCTCCATTCTAGGGGATTTGAATCTCCACTTCGAGAATTTGTCCATCCCTGCTGTTAGTAGTACTTTGGCGGACCTGGAGGCCTTTCAATTGTTCCAACGGGTCACCTACCCCACTCATGTGGGAGGGCATACTTTGGACCCTTTCTTTACCAACCTTACAGAGGCCAGGGTTTTAACCTCTACCCCTCTTGCCTGGACTGACCATTTTTTGGTAAGGATCCAGTGCCCACTGTATGAGCCCCCCTCTAAACCCATGGCCAGAGCCGTCCCTAGACGACATTGGAATAAACTTAGATTAGAGGATCTGTACCGTACTCTGTCTGAAGACCCACTCGGCCCGTTTGATAACGTGGAAATGGGCTACAACCTTTTCTACGACTGGATCACCCGTGCTTTGGATTCCCTCATCCCGGTGACTTTGAGCAAATGTAGCTCAAGGGACCCTAGTCCCTGGTATGATGGCTCTCTACGTACATTAAAAAGTGCGTGCAGACGCGCTGAAAGAGAATGGCGGAAAGCCTACGACATTAGTAAAAAAGTGTCGTATCTTGCCACTATTAAATCCTACCATCGCGCTGTCTGCAGAGCCCGAGCGGCATTCTATTCTCTTGAGTTCCGCAATAGCTCTAACCCTTCCAAAGCCATTTTTAAGGCTCTAAAAGATCTGATGGCAAAAAAGGGCCCGATTAACGACACTGGTTCGATTTCACAATGTGAGGCCTTGGCGATCTTCTTTCTTGAGAAGGTCCAAGTTATCCGCCGTACCTTTCCTACTTCTACATTGTATAACGGACCGTCCCTTTGTCCCGAGGAATCTATTGTCCTGCATACCTTCCCTTGCTTATCGCCTGAGAGTTTTAATCAATTGGCCCAACATACTAAGTCTGGTTCTCCGGCAGATCCGCTGAGACCGGCTTTGTTTAGGGACCCGTCATCTTTTGAGGTTCTACCGGTGTGCTCTCTGATTAACCTTTCGCTTGCTACTGGTATGGTCCCCACCAAGTGGAAGCATGCGGTGGTCACGCCCATTCTGAAGAAGCCTGGTTCAAATCCTCTTAAACCAGAGAACCACCGTCCGATATCGCTTCTCCCGTGGCCGGCGAAAGTAGCGAGGCACATGTGAATAGGGCCCTTTCTGACCACCTTTTGCGGGCAAATATCTTAGAACCTACGCAGAATGGTTTCCGTGCTGATCACAGCACGGAGACAGCCCTTCTTTACATGGTGGAACATCTGCGCATGGTGTTAGATTCGGGTCAAACGGCGGCGCTCGTTTTATTAGATCTTAGCGCCGCCTTTGACACCCTCTCACAAAATTCTCCTCCAGTGCCTGGAAGAAGCTGGTATCACAGGGATTGCCCTTCAGTGGTTCCGTTCTTTTCTTGCCGACCGTTCTTTTTGCGTGGCTATTCCACCCCACCAGTCCAAATTCCATCCGCTGGACCAGGGGGTTCCGCAGGGATCCTCGCTGAGCCCCACGTTATTTAATCTGTACGTGAGGCCGCTGGCTGATGTCGTCAAGCAGTGGGGCCTGACTATGGTCTCTTATGCTGACGACACTCAGCTGGCGGTCACGCTCAGCGGGGATTCTGACTTGGATGCCCCTAGGTTCCAGAACGGACTGAGGGCGCTTGCCAGTTGGATGAATTCCAACTACCTCCAGCTGAACGCAAAAAAAACTGAGATAATGATCATCGGCAAGCAATCGGAACTATGGGGCGACATTTGGTGGCCTCCGGAACTGGGGCCTACCCCGACTCCGGTAATGGATACAAAAAATCTTGGGGTGTGGCTAGATCCCGTCCTTAGCTTTGTCTCCCATACTAAGAGAACTGCCGCCTGCTGTTTTGGCATTCTGCGAGGACTAAGACCAGCCCTGAAATTCTTTGACGCCCCGACCAGGCAGCTGGTGCTGCAGGCGATGGTGGTCTCTCGGCTTGACTACGCCAGTTCTCTCCTGGTTGGGGTGAACCAGGCCGAAATTGCACGTTTTCAACGTGTTCAGAACGCGGCAGCCAGAGCCGTGGTGGGTCTGCCTAGGTTCTGTTCTGCTGCCAACACTCTGCGTTCCCTCCACTGGCTTCCAGTCAAGCAGAGGATCCAATTTAAAGTGCTCTGTCTGTCCTACAAAATTCTTAAGGGCTTTTCTGCCCCGATTCTCATGAATCTTTTGTCGCCGTATGTCCCTGCCCGTTCTTTGAGATCTTTAGGTCAGGATTTAGCAGTGGTCCCTCGGTTTAAGCTTAGCCGAGCTGGAGGCCGCTCATTTCGAGTACGGGCTGCGGCCCTGTGGAACTCTCTCCCTCTAAAGATTCGTGCGCTTGATAATCTCTTTTTATTCCGTAGGGCTATCAAGACTTTTCTATTCCTTTGAGCCTGTTTGCCTCCTAGTTTGTTCTTTTCCTGTTGTGTTGTGTTAGTTACCTTGTCAAGCGCCAGGACGCTCCTTCGCTGGAGCAGCTGTGCGCGATATAAATTTTTATAACATAACAATGGAGAGGCACGGGCTGTGAGGTAATGTTGCCTACAGCCCCCCCGCCCCCGTGGTTTCAAAGGGTCCCAGCCAGCGGGATATATTCTGTACCCAAGGGCATGCGCTCTTTCAGGCATCCACCAGTGGACACCAGGGACTGGTAGTATATCTGTCCACAACAGCAGTCGAAGTGCATAAATAAATAGAAAACAAGCACAGACAGTGGGCATGTTTATCTCTCATGGGCTAGAGTGAACAGCAGACGCGGGGACAGTTTACCTCGCTTTAAAAGTGAAAGTGGCATGCGTACTAACGTGAACAGCAGTTGCGGGGACAGTTTAACTTGCTTTAAAAGTGAAACCCTCCCACGTCACGCCAAACAAAGATGGTGTTGGCCTGTCCAGATGTGCCGTCCTAAAAGTGGAGGTAACCAAGAAGCCAGAGATCCAATCACAAGCCACTGTTTACCATAAGCGATGACGCGAGCCAATGGGAAACAGGGGCAGGGCTTCCAGTCCCTTCTGAATCCATATCTATTGCAAAAAGCCCTCGCAGAGCGACTAGCGCATGCGCGCTGTAACGCCAGACGAGACCTAAAAAAATGAGGCTAAAAAACAGGGTAAAAGGAAAAGGGAAAAAAATGAAAATAGAATTGAAGAAAAGAAAAAGAAGTGAGGAAAAGTTGGCACCAAGTGTAAAACTGATAACAAAAAAAAACAATCCCCTGCTTAGTCTAAAAATGTGGTGTGAAAGTCTCCTTTTCTGTTCACTAATAATGCGTTGTTACTACAAGAAAGGTGAGTAGAGATAATGTATTGGGAGTAATTAGGACAGGTATCAATGTATCCCTAAGCAGAAAGCACAGGCTTAAGAATCAAACATTTATAAAAAAATAAAATGATCTGAAACATTAACTTCTGAATTTTGAAAAGTGATACCTTCCTTTGAAAAAACATTTTTGGGTATAGACACCCACGAAAAGGAAAATGTTGCCCTATGTTGGTTTTTGAAAACTTTTTATTTTTTATTTTTTATTTTATTTTTTTAACATAAGCAATCAGGCCTCGAAAAATCCACTCGCAATTTTTGCAGGTCGAGCTAATTTTAGCACTTACTCGACCCTGCTGGCGAGTAAAATTATGCTGGAAGAAACAGGTGTTCTGTTTATTCAGAAAGTGAATGAGCAATTAAAACGCCTTTAGATCTGTTTTATCTGGACATGTTTGCCAACTGCTCAAGGACACAGGTCAAATGATGTCAGTTTGTCTTTTTACTAATTGTTGCTCAGGTGTTCCTGGGTTTGATTTTCTTTCTCTTTTTACAGTTGATGCTTTTTGTCAAGTGAACTATTTGACAATAATTGTGAAACAAAATGCAATAAAAGGTCTTTTTTTCTCTAATACAACATGTGAACAGCTTGTAAATGAATAGTACAAGTAGATCAGAAATTATGAAAGAACATTTTTTTGTAAATCAGAAGTGTGATGCAAACAAAGATTTAAATTTGAGGAAAACAAAATCAGAACACTTTACTTGGTGAAATGCAAATGATGAATATTTGCAGAAACTTTATTTCCAAACATGGTACACTATATAGTTTTAAAACCACATGTCAGTGACAAATTCGGTGGCGATTTCATTGTAAAATCTGCTGCTTGCAAATAACATTGGGTTGCTACTTCATGCTTTAGTTATGTATTTATTAAAAGTGATAATTTGTAAACAATATGTGAGAGACATTCCTGGCCAAGCCCTGATGACAATGAATTTAATTAACTAAGAGGCAAGTCTGCAGTCAAGTGTATCTTATATGTAGCTAGATTTGCATTCTATATGGAGCTAATGTTTAGTCTATTAAATCAAACAAAAGCGTTTTCTGTACAGCAGACATGCAGAATTTGTGTATTTGAAAGTGCTCTCATATGCGATAAAAAAGAAAATGGCGTCTCAGTGAATTAAAATACTTGCCCAGGATCACATAATTTGAAACCAGTTTATTGGTTAAGAGCATTATAATTTGGTCGAGTAGATTATTTAAATCACTATAGACCTGCAGGTCTAGTAAAAAAAAAAAAATAAAAAAATAAAAAAAAAAAAAAAAAATCGGATTTTTCAAGCCCTGGCAATGTGAAAATGTTTCTATATTTGTATTGCATTTTTGGTGAAGGATCAAATATTCTACTGACAAATGAACACAGAATTTGCTTTGGGAATCTAAAGCAATGAGTCTTCAAGTGGTAGTAAAATATTCATGTCTATAATTTGTATATTTTTAACAGTGTTTTGAATATAATATACATAAGTTCAATAACAAAACAAAGGAAATCATTGCTCTTTCTTCCAAAATTTCAGCCTTAAAGAAGTGGCGTAGGTCGTCGCGAAACATGTGTTGTCTGAGAAAAACTTGAACTTACGAATTACGTCGAGTGAGTTTCGTATACCTACCTGGTTGGGCACCAGGCAAATAGTTAGAGCTTGCACAGGGCCATTATTATGTTTGCCCAAACTTTTGGATACTATCATACACCAATACAAAGGAGTTTGTAAGAAAGTGTGGTGTGTAAGGATTCAACATCCCATCAGGTAATGAGGTTGGATAGTTCCTTGGGGGTTGGGGATTCTTGACTTTACACCTACACACACTTTAGGAACACTTAGAGTAGGGGTCGGATCGAAAGAGTATGCTCAATTACTGCCTTGTTTTATATGCCTTTTTTTAGGTCTCGCCTGTCGATGCGCATGCGCATCGAGCAAGCGAGACTATGGGGGCTTATCCACTCTTTGTCCAACTTGCAAGGAATCGTGGCGATTCCTTGCAGTGCCCGTGACTTTTAAGCTCAATGCGCATGCGCATTGAGCTTAAAAGCGCGTGCACATGCCCCCAGCCGCTTGCCTTGCCTACTCTCCCGCCCCCTCACTTCTTGATTGCACGGCCGCTAGGCCGTGCCTCCCCTACTCTCCTCCTCCTACTCTCCTCCCCTCGCCGTCTGTTCCCGCACTCCTCCCACAGCCCCGCTCCGCCCCCTCCCCTGCCTGGTCACGTCGCATTGGTGTAAACATCCAGCCCTTCCATGAGCCCTCACAGAGTCCAGGTCTGCCCGCACATGCCTTTGAAATGTCTCTCAAGGACAGACAACTGCCTACTGGGGTGAGCTAACCCTTTCAATGCCTCTTTGATAAACACCTTTACCTCATCCTGCAGGGGCTCCTCGAGACCCCCTGACATTTCCGCCACTCTTTTAAAGGCAGCTACACAGACTGTTTGGCTTCTGTGTCTGCCTGCTCACTTCCTCTCCTCTTTCCCACATTGCTTTCAACCCCAAATTAAACACAGCAAATTAAGCTTTCAACATCGCCATGCAGACCCAGCCCACAAACATGGTTTATTCTGATCTTTTTTTAATCACACACGTAAGCCCCCGCTCCGCCCCCTCCCCTGCCCGCCGTGTCGCATTTCTCCTCCCCCCTCCCCTTATCTGCCTTCCCTCCGTCTGTTCCCTCTCCCCGCTCCGCCCCCTCCCCTGCCCGCCGTGTCGCATTTCTCCTCCCCCCTCCCCTTATCTGCCTTCGCTCCGTCTGTTCCCTCTCCCCGCTCCGCCCCCTCCCCTGCCCACTCTCCCTTTCTATTCTCCTTTACCACTCCACTCTGGACTCCTTCATTTTGTGCTGTTTGACATATTTCTTCTCTCATCCAACTCTTCTGCGGGCTCCCCTACTTCTCACTGTAGTTTGCAACAAATCCATCCTCCTTAAACTGTGTACACCATTTGCCTTTCACCCCTCCATTCCCTCTCCTGTCGCTCCCTTTAAATTCCCCCCTCCTTCCTTTTACTACCACTTTCCCTCTTTGTCACAAAAAAAACCCTTTTATTCACTCGCTTTTCGTCTCTTTCTACCCTCCTCTCCTCCTATTCTTTTCCCTTACCCTGTCTTTTCTCCCCCTTTTGTCTTTCGAATCCCACTCTCTCTCCCTCCCCTCCCCCCCTCTCATTCCCCAACCCATTTCAGAGCTCAGTTCCGGAAGTGCCTCTTGGCAGCCGTGAGCTGCTGGGTAATTGCGCGTTTTGTAACATTCCCAAAATGCATCTTTGACAGCTTGTCCAATGCTTCAATCTCTCCCCCAAACCTAGTGGGGCAAGTGCTTCGCTGCGCGCCGCAGCGGCGCTCCAGCGCGCCGGTAATGTTTCCAACCCACTGATATATCATAAGCGCCATGTGCTGTTTTGTGGCTGAATTTTTTTTTTAAAAAGGGGAGCGGATATTAAACATCATACGGTATGTTAATGTCAAGTACGCCTGGATAAACATTGAAGACTTTGCTCTGACTCCAGCGTGTGGGCTACGAGATAATTAACCTTTTCCAACCATCCCTGTATTTTTTCTGGATGTCCACTTCTACAATGTTAACGGCGGTGCACTGTTCCGTTTGTTGATTCGACTCTGCTGAGATAACACAGCCCCCTCCCCTGCCCGCCGTGTCGCATTTCTCCTCCCCCTTCCCCTTCTCTCTCTTCTCTGACATGCAGTGTGCGGCCCTAACTGAAGTAGTGTAAACCCCGGCGCACAATAGCCAACACCCTCACTCACCCTCAACCCCTCACCCTCACTCACCCTCAACCCCTCACCCTCACTCACCCTCACCCTCACTCACCCTCAACCCCTCACCCTCACTCACCCTCAACCCCTCACCCTCAATCCCTCACCCTCACTCACCCTCACTCACCCTCAACCCTTCACCCTCACTCACCCTCACTCACCCACCCTCACCCACCCTCACTCACCCTCACCCACCCTCACCCTCACTCACCCTCACTCACCCTCACTCACCCTCACTCACCCTCACTCACCCTCACCCTCACTCACCCTCAACCCCTCACCCTCAACCCCTCACCCTCAACCCCTCACCCTCACTCACCCTCAACCCCTCACTCACCCTCACTCACCCTCAACCCCTCAGCCTCACCCTCACTCTCACTCACCCTCACTCACCCTCAACCCCTCAGCCTCACTCTCACTCACCCTCACTCACCCTCAACCCCTCAGCCTCACTCACCCTCACCCTCACTCACCCTCAACCCCTCACCCTCAACCCCTCACCCTCCCTCACCCTCAACCCCTCACCCTCACCCTCACTCACCCTCAACACCTCACCCTCACTCACCCTCACCCTCAACACCTCACCCTCAACCCCTCACCCTCACTCACCCTCAACACCTCACCCTCACTCACCCTCAACCCCTCACCCTCACCCTCACTCACCCTCAACCCCTCACCCCCTCACCCTCAACCCCTCACCCCCTCACCCTCACTCACTCACCCTCACCCACTCACCCTCACTCACTCACCCTCACTCACCCTCACTCACCCTCACTCACCCTCAACCCCTCAACCCCTCACTCACCCTCAACCCCTCACTCACCCTCACCCTCACTCACCCTCACCCTCACTCACCCTCACTCAGCGCAACCACAGCATCTTCACTAAATATATTTAATAAACTTTAAGCTATTGGCAATATAAAATAAAATCCATTTTATTTACGTATTAATTATTAATTGTTTTTTAAAGCCATTGATTTTTTTTATATCAATACATATAAGTCACATATAAGTCCCGTTAATACAAAACATGTTGCTTTACAAATGCTAGAGGTGTCACATTTAGAAAAATTATAACTATTGGCTTTGTAAAGAAGAAAGCTATTAATTTAGCTATTTAGAAAAAACAACACATAAATAAAAAATAAAAAAATAAATAACACCTATAGCTCAAACTTTCCTACTGCGAGACCTATTGCATTTCCAATGCTTGTTTTCTTTGAGGGTGGGATGCACACCATTTTTACGTAGTTCTTCGCATTCTCCTTTGTTGTCCAAGATTGCGTGCTGATTGGTATGGGTGCCAGGCCCAACTGTATGAGTAACATTGCTGAAGAAGCAACACCTTGATCTGTTAGATACAAATAATTACATACCTATTACAAGCCTTCCATTCCCAGCAAAAATATTTGAGAAATTGATGAACTCGCAATTAGCCCAATACATTGAAGATAATAACCTCCTGGATGAGATGCAATTCAGCTTTAGGAAAGGCCATGGTACAGAAACCTCCCTCATTAAAGTAGCAGATAAAATTAGAGCAATCTTAGACCAAGGTGCTGCTGCAGTGTTAGTGCTGCTAGATTTATCTGCAGCCTTTGACACGGTCGATCATTCTACTCTGATTAATCGTGTCTCAAACAATGGCATCAACCTGAAGGCCAAAGAACTACTGGCCTCTTTTCTTTCAAACCGCACACAACTAGTGAGTCTCGGCGATTACTGGGCCTCTCCTTTTACCCTCCCGTGTGGTGTGCCACAAGGCTCATCCTTGAGTCCAACACTGTTTAACATCTATGTGTCGGACCTGGCCAGGGTCATCAAAGCCCACGGGATGGCTCTTACATCTTACACCGATGACACACAATTGGTGCTAGCAATCCACAATGATGGAGGAGCAATTGCGGCAAGCTTCCAAAATGGAATGCTCGCCATCAGTACTTGGATGGCGAACAATTGCATAAAGTTAAATTCCGATAAAAAGGAAGTGTCTGGGGAGAGTGGCGCCAGTCCTTAACACCTTACTGAATCCACTCCTTAATTCCTCTTTGTCCACTGGTGTGGTCCCTCAGGCCTGGTAATGTGCCTTGATCTTACCGCTGATTAAAAAGCCTAACCTAGATCCCCTCATTCATGCGAACTACAGGCCGATCTCTCTCCTCCCTGCGCTGGCGAAAGTGACCGAGAAGCATGTGCATCGGTCGATCTCCAATTTCATCGAGGAGAACGACCTCCTACACATGTCTCAATCTGGCTTCCGTGCTAATTTTAGCACGGAGACTGCCCTTCTCGAGGTCACCGACGCCATCAGGGAGGTTTTAGATTCAGGAGGCAAGGCCATGCTGGTTATGCTTGATTTGTCGGCGGCGTTCGACACCGTTCCCCACGAAGGCCTCCTTTTAAGACTCTGGGAAATTGGCTTACGTGGGACGGTTTTGAACTTGTTTAAATCTTTTCTTACCGGCCGCCGGCAAACGATCTGGGCGCCTCCTTATTCCGCCGATATGTCGCCGCTAGAGGTGGGGGTTCCTCAGGGTTCCATTCTTAGCCCCATGCTTTTTAACATCTTTATGGCCCCTCTGGCGGTGGTGGCGGAATCCTTTGGCGCCCAGATCATATCCTATGCTGACGATACCCAGCTTCTGTTCTGGTGTGACAGGGGCGGCTTTCGACGGCACACGGATTAGGGACTGTCTAGGTGCTGTCTTCGAGTGGTTCCGGCGGCATGGCCTAAAATGCAACTCCGAAAAATCGGAGCTGCTTTTTTTTGGCTGTACCCCTGATCCCAGCTGGAAGGCCTGGTGGCCACAGGATAGGTTTTCCCCGGACAATGTTTCCCTGAAGGCGAAAAACCTTGGAATTCTGATTGACTGTGACCTATCTTTCAGACCCCATATCATTGGGCTTTCAGGGAAATGCTTTGGCATGCTCAGGATGCTTAGGAAGTTTCTTCCTTTGTTGTCACTCCACCACAAAAAAACCATCGTGCAGGCCCTGATAGGGTCGCGTTTGGATTATGCGAACGCCCTCTACTTGGGTCTACCTAAATATCTTTTGACCCGCCTGCAAGTGGTGCAGAATTCGGCAGCTCGAGCCATCTTTGGGCTCCCGAGACGGGCCAGCGCCGCTGAGTTTCTCAAAGCATTACATTGGCTGCCCATCCCCAAGAGAATCTTATTTAAAAGCCGGACCTTGGCCTTTAAAGCCCTTCACGGTGTAGGCCCCAAGTACATTGGGAAACGCCTATCCTTCTACCTGCCTAGCAGGGCTTTGCGGTCAGCTTCTTTGGCCAAAGTGGTTGTGCCTGCCATCAAGCGTTCCAGAATAGCAGGCCGGTCTTTCCGTTATCTGGCTCCGCGGGGCTGGAACGAGCTACCTCTGTCTCTAAGAAAGGCTAACAGCCTTCTCGCTTTCAGGAAAGAACTGAAAACTTGGCTCTTTGCTTAATAGTAGCTTTGGTTCTCCTTGGTTTTTAGCTGCTGTGTTGTCACTCTGCACTTAGTTCTCTTCGCCAAAGCGCCGGGATGCTCTTGGGAGTAGCCGTGCGCTATAGAAGAAAATAAATAACATAACATAACATAACATAACATTGATTTTTGGTAAGCTGTATCCTGTTTGGTCCGTTATTTGGTGGCCTACCAATCTGGGACCACCGCCTCCCCCGGTAACGAAAGTTAGAAATCTAGGTGTCACGTTCGACGACAAACTGCCTTTTACACCACATGCCAATACAGTTGTCTCGTCATCTTTTTACACTCTTAGGATGATAAAAAAAAAACTGCCCTTCCTTCCATCTAGTGCCGGAAAAACCCTTATTAGCACCCTAGTAATGTCAAAAATCGATTACTGTAATGCCCTTTCATCAACGCTCAGAAAAAGCTCACCAACAGACTGCAGATGGTGCAGAATTTGGCCGCTAAAATGATAACAGGTACCCCCAAGTGTCAACCAATCTCAACGGTAGTTAGAAAACTTTACTGGCTACCTATAATAAGCCGCATTAAATTCAAAGCTCTTTACATTGCCTTCAAGGCCATCCATAAAACCGGACCTGATTTCCTGACGAAGGCTTTGTGTGTTTACGCTCCCAATAGGCCCTTGCGTTCATCAACGGCCAACCTTTTGAAGGTCCCTCGCACAAAAAAAGTTTCCAGGGTGACAGAAGTTTTACTGTCGCTACTGCTAAATTATGGAACACCCTCCCTCTGCATATTAAATCCTGCCCAACTCTACTTGCCTTCAGGAAACTGATAAAAACTCAGCTTTTTAATCAATAAGCACCCTCCTCTGGCTCGATCTTCTACACAGTCCGCAGCGCCGAGACACCCAAGGGTATTTGTGCGCTCTACAAATTGCTTAAATAAATAAATATAACCCCATAGGAAACCTGGCTGGGGTGGCACAATGAACCCATGTTTTTGTAAAAGCCTTGCTCAGCTCAGGCCAAATCATCATGCACCCTTAAGATGCATGTGATGTGTTTGAAAGAAGAAAAAAAATATATTTGTGAGCCAACGCAGTTAGACAAGTATGGCTAATAAAAATAATAAAGAATTTTATTAAGCGCACAGCTATCCCCAATGAGGTGTCCCAGCGCTGTAGCAGACAGAGCAGGGGAAGTGCAAAGCACAACTAGTCGATTCGGCTAAATAGCCAGGTTTTAAGAGATTTGCAGAACTCGAGATCTGACTGAATCAGGCGTAGGTGAAGAGGTAAATTATCCAGCAATGAGTGGCATCCACCTCAAAGGATTTTCCTCCCATTCCAACTTTTGAGAACCGAGGGGTGACCAGAAGGTGTTTGTTATTAGACCGCAAGAGTCTGGTTTGATGATAAGGACGAAGTCTCCTCCTTAAGTAGAGCGGCCCTTTGCCTTTACCTGCCCGAAAAGCTACGGTCAAAGCCTTAAATTCTATTCGCTTAGCAAAGGGCAGCCAGTGAAGTTGGCTTAAATAGGGAGATATGTGGTGACGAGGCGGGACCCCGCAGATCAGACGTGCCGTAGCATTTTTTACAGTCTGAAGTCTGTGGAGCAAGCCAAGAGAAAGACCCAGATATAATCAATTTGCATAATCCAGATGGGAGGTTATCAGCGCATGGACCACGGTTTTACGGGTTGCATTTGGCAGATAATTAATGAATTTTCTGATGATTTTAATTTTGCCAGAGCAAGCAGCCGAAACCGTTTGGACCTGCGTAGACAGAGACAAATGTTTGTCCCATCTAACGCCTAGATTCTTAATCGAATCCTTAGGTAGGGGTGCAGTACCTAATTCATCAGGCCACCACAGTTTCGAAGAAAGGGGAGACGGTTGGTTAAAAATGAAGTTACCGTCCATCCAGGCCGCAGTATTCTTAAGGCACTCTTTTAGCGGCTCAAAAGTGGAGGCTGACACGTCCCGAAAGGTGAACAATAACTGGATATCATCCGCATAAGATATAATTTTGATCCCAGTTTTTTAGATCAATTCTGCGAGAGGGGTCAAGTAAACATTAAAAAGAAGTGGATTTAGGGCCGAGCCCTGAGGCACACCCCATTTAAGGGGTTTGACAGGGGAGATGAAAGGGTGGGTCCGGAGCTGTTGTTTGCGTTCAGATAAAAGGATGATAGCCAGTTCAGCACTGTACCCTGGATGCCAATATCCCCAAGTCGATTTAAGAGGATAGAATGGGAGACAGTGTTCAATGCTGCCGACAAGTTCAGCAGCACCAGCAACGACTTAGATCCTCCATCGACTGCCCAGCATATTGAATCAGCCATTTCAATCAATGCGGATTCCGTGCAACAGCCGGGACGAAAGCCAGATTGGAAGTCATGAAGAAGATCATTGGTCTCAATAAAGCCGGCCAATTGCTGATACAATAAGTAAGTAATTCTTTATTGTTCGGTTAATTAAAACCATTACAATATATAGCATTCTGCAGCATTTAAAACAAACTTTTAAGGCTATAGTAAGGAAATAAATAAGAAAAGGGGAGGGGGGGAAATAAATAAATAAATAGAAAAGTGTGAGGACTGTGTGGCAATGAGTCTAGCCAGTTTCAGTGAACTTTTCCAGAGCACAAGTTTATCATTCAAACAATGTTCTTAAGTCTCAGTGGGAATCCGGCATGAAGCGGCGTGCCTCATTTTCTCCACGAAACTGTCCAGGAATTTTACTGATCTGCAGATCAGGTGGGCATCCGCTGAACATAAAATCTGGACTATCGCGGATCGGCAGGTGCGGACTGCTAGCTCATTACGTTTAAGCCAGTGCCGCCGACCTTGATACATAGCAGGACAGATACAAACTATGTGTATGAAATCTTGTTTACCTGCACCGCAAAGATCACATTCCGTTGTTTCTTGTGGTCTCCATCTGGGTTGGTCTAGTCTTGTGGGCAAAGTGCCCAGCCTTAAATGGAGAAATTTGCGTTGGAGGGTCAACGAGAATGCCGTGTCTAGATAAAGTGCTGGTGCAGGCCTTGTATACGATTTAATAGTCATCCAAGCGTGGGTTCGGGTGCTAAAAATTATTTTGTCATTGAGGAACGAGTGTTTCGTAGCAATCCTTTTGGCCACCTGGTTGAACGAAGGAACTGGCAGTTTTGTTTCCCACAATGTTTCCAGCTCAGTTGCCTCTAGTGAGAACTTTAGGTATTTTGAATACTCAGAGTTCGGGCTTGTTTGGATCGCTTCCCAGAGTGCACCGTTCATTTTATTCTCCTTGTTCCTCCAGACATTGTACCAGAATTTAATGGCCTCGTATTTTTTCAGTAAAACTTGAGATTGTAATCCAAATTCAAGTCTAACTTGTGCTTAAGAGGAATTGTTCGGTAACAAGAAGACCCGTTTGTAGACTTTAATTTGTATTTTACCCAGGAGGGTGGCGCTTTTCCCGTAGTGCAAAACACTCCCGTATGCTATTGTAGGCAGAAATGTTGCTTTCATTACAGTTAGCAGAGGGGAGACAAGAGGGCCCTTTAACTCGACTGCCAGGCTGGCAAAGGCGTGCAGTAGGGTGGCCCCCTTTCTTTCCATGACTTTGAAGTGCTCTAGGAAATTTAAGCGCTTGTCTAGGTGTACCCCCAAGTATTTGTAGTTGTTTACGGATTCTAGCTGATCGTTATTTATTCGGAAGGTTGGCGGGGTTTTGCGTCATCGTGATATGAGCATTGTCTTTGTTTTTCTGATGTTTATTGTTAGCAGGTTCCTTGTTGTGTAGCTAGACAGGTCGTCTAGCAGGCGTTGAAGGACGATTCTTGTCTGGCTCAACAGTACCACATCGTCGCGTACGATAAGTGTGTTAGATGAAGGGTACCTAACCTGGGCGGATGCGCGTTGACCTTGTTTAGGCTTTCTGCCAGGTCGGTCATAAATAAGTTAAATAGGTGGGGGGCCAGAACGCATCCTTGCTTTAGTCCGTCAACAGTATAGATTTTCCTGGTCAGGCAACGCCCATTGTCGATTTTCACCTGCATCCAGGTTTTAGTATAGAGGTCAATAACGGGCAAGAGGATCGAGTCCGGTAGGCCCTGTTGTTTTAGTTTTGCCCATAGCATTTGCCTGTTGACACGGTCAAATGCCGCCTTGAAGTCTACAAAACAGGTGTGAAGCTCCTGGGAATTCTGTAGACTTTTCTCGGCAATGAGGCATAGGGCCATGGCATTCGTCGTTGTACCCATGCCGTGGCGAAATCCGGTCTGGTTCAGTGGTATTTTACTGTTTGTTTCTGACCATTCAGCCAGGTCTGCTAATATCAATGACGCGTAGTATTTTGATTCAGCGTCGAGGAGAGCGATCAGGCGGTAGTTGTTCGGATCCTTACACTCTCCGCCTTTGTAGATTGGAGTTATGATCGCTCCCCTCCAGCTCTCGGGAATGCCACCTGTGTTGGTTACCGTTCGAAACAGTAAGTTGAGTTTACTTGCCCAATACTGTGGGTCCGCCTTGTAGATGGCTTGTGGAATGCCGTTTGGACCTGGGGCGCTGTCTTGCCTGCTTTTTCCAATTATTTTTAGAATACTTTGTTCGCCGTCATCCCTGGGCCATGATGCCATTGTTCCAAGAACCTTTGCGCTGTTCCCATAATGAACTGGGGCAGTGACTTACCGCGCTGGGTTATCTGTTGCTTCGAAGGCCAAGGTAGTGGCTGTGCTCGGATGATTGATTGAGAAGGTGTCCGTTAAGTGTTGAGACCATTCCGATTCGGTTATACAGGCCATGCTTATTGGTTGTGCTGTTCAGTTTACGGAGTTAACTTGTAGCCAGAAGGCCCGCGAGTCCGCTCTCTTTATGTTGTGCAGTAATTTGGACCAGAACTCATTTTGGAGATTTTGTTTTTCGGTCCATATTAGTTTCTTGTATGGAGTCCTGACCTTGCGTACTGCAGACCAGACACTGGCGTTTTGGATATGTCCACGTGCTTGATGTATAAGTTTTTTCAAGTGCCTCTTTAATGGTAGTACTGATCTACTAAATGTGGTGTTAAATTTAAAAGAGGTTCTTGTTTTGTTACTTGAGTTAGTCCTAGTAAGTTTCTTCAAGTAATTATTCCAAGTGACTGGGTTCAGGGCGTTCTCTGTCAGGAACTCTTCTAATAAATTGTTGGCATCGTTGGCTATCCGTGGGAGGGATTCACTTGTCCACTTGAGCCACTTCAGGTTGATGGTAGTGACATTGCCTGCGAGCATGGGGGCTGGTGCGAGTTTAGGTATATCCGTCGCAATCTCAAAGTGTTGTTTAGAGTGGTCACTGTCCAGGGAACAAATGATGTGGAAGTCTTGTATTTGACTAAGCAGGGGTAGTGTGACGGTGTAGTCCAGTACCAAGCAGGAGTTATGGCCAGTGTAGGTCATTGAGGGAGGGTTGTCTTGATTAGTTCTTCCGTTTAATGCTCTGAGACCGAGGTTTTCAAGGTCCCACATGAGTTTTTTACCCTGCTTATCCTTCTTCCTTGCCTGAGGGACCACCTGCGGCAAGACATTCCAGATTTCATTTGCAGCATTAATGTTGGCTTCGTCCTCCGGCTCTTGTAGAAGGTTTGAGTTAAAGTCGCCCGTGAGAATTATCTCCCAGTCTGGGTGTTCCAAACGTATGTTAGTGACCACCAAGGAGATACGTTGAAATAATGTTTTTTGAGAGATTTTTTGGGATTTTAAGATGAAGGTTCTGGTTATGGCCATTGTTGTACTCTCTAGTTTTAAGATTTGCATGTCCGCGGTTGAGTCAGGCGATTGTGTTGTTCTGATCTTTAAAGATGTTGATATGTAGACGGAAAGGCCCCCACGGGCTCGCCCAAAACGCTGTAGGCGAGTCGCACTTACGTGATAACGCAAGCGGCGGGTATGTCAATTGGATCGGTTTGCCACGTTTCCTGTAGGGCTATTATTGCGCATGGGTCCCAAGTGGCGGATTTGCCGTTTTTGTTCATGATGTCTTTAGCACCCGCAATGTTCCAGGAGAGAATTTTTATGGCGTGGCTTACAGTGTTAGTTGACTTACCGGGCGTTCAAATTGGGAATGGCAATTGCGGTTGAAGATGCTCGTGGTCTACTACTTCAGCTCCCCTTGCTCCTTGGAGGACCGAGCGTGTTGGTCGATTCCTCAGTGCTAGATTTGCACTCTTTGTCTGCCTTCTTAGGAGCGGGGATGGATACGCTGCCTTGACCATTTCCTTCAAACGAATTCCCCATTCCTTAAATTTGGCAGTTTCAGAGATAATGTGGGTCACTATTCCAGCCTCCCTCCATATCGTGACTGTACACTCTTTTTTTGGCTCGTCGTCCGATGTTGTGAATTCAACCGGCAGGAGGTCTGCTGAAGTAAGGTAACCAAGACTGGGGATAGCTGATGTTAAGCGGAGTATGTTCCCACGGTTTAAATGGTCTTGCAAGCCTTGCTGCTCGAATTGGGGAATGAAAAGAAGCTTTCCTACGTTGGGAGCTTCCTCCTTTGCCGTTAATGGGTTGTCACGGATTTTGACAATTTGGCGTTGGTACATTTGGTTGCGGTTCCCAGAGACTCATGTTATCGGAGTAGCAGTTTCCAATAGGGAAATGAACACCGTGCGGGGGTCGCTTGTGTGGAAAGCTTGATGGCTTCTCTTCATGTGTTGTGCTTGTTACTTGACTCATTGCTGGTAAGCACTCGTTTGCGTCAAGCAAGTTCTCCGAGCGGCGTCTGCCCCCTGCTTTCCTGCTGATTTCGGAGTTACCATTTCTGTCAGTTGGGAAGGTTACTTTGATGAGGTCAAAGTTTTCCCTGGTCACATTTGTTGCCAGGCGTCTATCGGGTTCTGTGACCACGCTGAAGATGGTGATTGGAAGTGAAGATCCTGTGTCACTGATGGCTGTCTTTTCAGCAACCCGATTGTTGGGTCTGTCTTTCCCAGACTTGTCTTTGGATGGATCTTTCTTAGTTGTTGTGAGCTGTTTGTTCCTGTTCTGCGAACTTGGGATCTGTTTAAGGGGAGGTTCGGGTTTTCCCGATGTGGATTGAGTATTTCCTAATGGCTTATTTGGCTGACCATCGATGGAGTCTTCTTGGTCAGTGGAAACATTTGATCCCGTTAGGTCGCAGAGCTCTGTGCCCATGGAGTTCCATATGCCCAAGGCTTTTGTAGGAGTAGCCTCTACTGGGTACGGTGTTTTGGCAAAATCTTCTGTTGCCGCTTATTGGAGGGGTTTATTCTCACGACTTGTGCCTCGGTTGTTACGGGCGTCCTCTGACCCTTGATTTTTTTTTGTCTTTTGGTGTCATCTTCTGAGATGGGTCGTTAGTTGTAGCACTCTTGCTTTTTGCTTTGGCTTGTTCAAAAATAGGGAAGATTGATAACGTCTGCTTGAGCTCGGGTTCGCTTCTAGGACGTTGATTTCTGTTTTTTCTAGCCCTTTTTTTTCCTGACGTTTGGTTAATTTTGTTCTACTGTCAGCTTTTGGCGGCTGGTCCATGGTAACAGGTTTAGTACTGCTCTGTTCATTAATCAGGGCGATGTCAGATTTTAAATTTAACTTTTCTGGTCAGTTGGTTGTAGTAAAGCTCGGGTTGTTATGTCTGTCGTTTCCTTCTGCCAGCTGTTGGTAGGGGACAACTATGTTGGCTGCCTCTATGTTCTTGGGCTTGTGTGGATTACTTGTTTGAGTCACGTTGTCAAAGGAAATCAAATCATCATTCAATTGAATGCTGGTGGCAGTTAGGTTGGTCTGCTTACATTCTTGCAGGATGTCCTTCAGTATAAGTGGCAGATCCTGAAGTTTTTCCAATATTGGGTGACAGGTGCAGGAGTGAGTTGGCATACTTGAGCAGACTTGTTCTGTTAAGATGTTGAATGAGCCAGCCATTACATCGAGTTTTTTGTTTATGCCAGCTATGTGCTCGCCTATTGAGCCCATTAAGTATATTTGTACATCAAGCTTGTCCGACTGCATATTTAGAGTTTTTATCGATGTTTCCAATATACGCCCCAGTGCTTTGTGTAACGTGAATATGGATTCTAAGTTGATTTTGATGTCCGATTGAACTTCTGGTTGTGTGCTATGTTCTTTGTTAGGAATAGTAGCCTGCTCCAGGGCGTTCTGACCGCCTGGCAGTGTTATATGTTTCTGTCCTTCGGTTAGTTTTTGTTTGGTGTTGGAATTTCTTTCGATAAATACTATGTCTGGTGTCAAGGAACTTGAGATCTCTAGTATGGACTCTTCCTTTATTTTTGGCGAAATAGGTAGAATTTCTGACTGCGAGTCATGGATTATTATTACTGGGTCCTCAAGCGCGGCTGGCGATAATTTATCGCTTGTGTTGAGTTGCTCCGTGACACTTCGAGTTGTATTTATGGACGGGCGGTCCCTATACCTTGTAGTCTTGTCGTTGCTAGTTGTTGTTGATATTTCCGGTTTCCATGCCAAGTGTAGGTCTTTTATTTTCGCAGTCCTCAGTTTTAAGTTTTTGTTTGAACATAAGACCGGTCTAGGAGTTGAATGATTATTTAGGTAAACTTTATCTGATGGGTCACACTGGTTATTATTAGGTGGACTGTCCCTTTTGCTGTCTGGTCGCCGATTGCTAGGCGAGACTAAATTCAGTTTGGTAATACTTTACTTGTGCAACCTTCAAACAGGATGTCTGGAACTGTGTTTAAGTCTCGTGTTGCATGTGTTTTTTCCTCTGCGTCGGCTCGTGCTGCTGGTTCGTGTGTGTTGTTGTCCCTACGGACTTGGGCTTGGCATTGCATTGTGCGTATCGTTGGATCGCGATCTTGTTCTGCGCAGTTAGGATTCGTCTCAATTCCGTTTGGTATTGTGGGTGTAACAGGTTGGACTGATTGGGCGGCCGACGTGTCCTTTGTCTCCGTCTTTGTGCTACAGATATTCGGAGTCATTGGCTTCTGTAGGCCGTTTGTGGTTATCGGTTGTTGAATAGATTACGGACATCGGGTCCTTCATGAACGTGAACTTCCCGGAGGGTTTCACTGTTCCAAAAATCGAGTAGATGGGAGATATTAGACTGGGGGGGTTGGTCGACTTGCTGGGTGTGAGCAGGCGATTTGATCTTGGCCTTGGCCTTCTTCCTGATATTTCTTGGTGGGTTTACTCTCGGCCTCCCGGATCTCATCTTTCCCCTCAGATGGTCCCAGATGGTTTGCTTTATTTTTTTTGTAGATTAGTGTTGTTTTTCGCGTGTTCATGTTTACTTGCCGCTAGTTCGGGTGCTGACTGGGATACTTGCAAGGTGCCGTGACAGTCTGCGCGCTAGTCGACGCTAGTACCCTTGAGGGGGTCCGTGCCGGTCCTACTTTCCTTGTACCGAACGGGGTGCGGATCAGGTGTAGCACAAACCTCCTCCTTACTGCTGTTCGCTTTGGTCGCTTTGTCTCTTCAATTTTTGTGGCTGTTTGGAGCTTTTCGCTACTGTCATTTTGGCGTTTGTGAGGCGGTGGTTATGATGACAGAAACAACGTTAGGGGCTTGTACAGGAGTGTTGTTATCACAGCGCTTTCCTATTGCTTCCAGCGCTCACACTACCTGTTGCCGCTGACCCGCTGACGGCAGCGGCTGACAGAGTGTAGTGTGTTTATCTAGGTACCTATATCGATACTCCTATTTCTGACCCTTGTCCGGTTATAATTCACTAATATCCATACAACGGCACAGAATCCCGTTTTCAGATTAAGTCATAGCGCATGCTGTCACATTAAGCAAGCCCTATTCCTCCAGCCCCCTAGAAAGCACACCGAGTTCTCAAAACAAACCAAACCTCCAGCAGACCTGGGAAATCCCCCGTAGCTATTGTTTTGATTTCGTTCGAGAACTCCTGTAAAGAATGCAAGAACGACCAGTTCTTATGACATCCTTACTGACGTATTATGTCCATCCTTACGTCAAACACGGCACCTTTCAGGTATAAATATACCAACGCTGCCCTAAGCAAGCACACGGTGGTGATGAGCTTGGAGCAGCGCTACTTGCCGGAGAGCCCAGCTGATGCAGGAAGCCCACGGACGCTGCCCCTCCCTTTTTGACGCGCGGAGAGAGACGCTGTCTTTTCTCCTGCCGAGAAATCCAGCCTCCGGCGTTTCCGGCTTACCTTCGCGGGTAACTGGGATACCGAGTCCTGAGAGAGAGATACCAGCCCTCCTGCCTTCTAAATCCCAGGTACTGAACTGACTAACCCTTCACAGAGAATTCTTGAGTCAGATTCTTGGCCAAACAAACTTAACTTAAACTGCTACTTACTTACTCCCTCCCTCCCACGTATTAGGCTTAGGTCAGGTACACCGGGGTAGGCGTAGTTAGAAGCACCAGTTGAGTACGATTAGTCAATGTATATATGTATGTATATCATTTATCCATTTTAAAGTATCATATGGCTAAGAAACCATATCAATGCTTTTACAGTATTATTTTATAATCCTGCTTTTACTGTATGCACTTTACTTAACCTTAAGTATTGCTACTGTAGCGATTCATTTCTCTTGTATGAGAAAAAGAGACTGATCAATAAATAACACCTTTTTATTGAAACACGCCCATCTCTTATTTCTCTACAATCTGGTGGAACTAAGTATGCACGTACTGACTGAGTAAAATAGTTGTCTTTTGTTTTCACACGACTCTGGAGATATACACTTGATCAGGGAGAGCAAAGTTGTCATGTTCTATGGTTGTCAGAAACTAAATCCCTTCTTGTCTATCCAGGGAGGTTAAACTCCTCCTCGCCTATTCGAGAAAGTTTCTAGTGAACTCTGAGCTAGCTGGCACACAAAACTTAAGTCTAATATCGTCAGTAGAAGACCTAGTTAACCTCTGTCCTACGTCTATACTATTGAAGATATTATTCCAATGCGCAGAGCCTATTGGGATAATAGGAACTACACTACATGGCGCCCAACGGTTTGGTAAGGCGATAAAACTAACGCAAGGCATTAGAGTAACTCAGTCGTGCTTTTCCACTCAGACCCTTTCTCCCATAAAACTCCAAAGACGTCTGGAGTGGGTCAAAGGTTAAATCCGCCAAACTTAGTAGGAGGAGACTCCTATGTATAGTTTTTGGTTTATTCAACTTTGAAGGATACACTGTTCCAAAACATTGTGCATCTAATCTTTGTTTCCGTGGAAACCTGATCTGCCACAAAAACACTTCTGTCAGGAAAAATGTCAGAAACTGAAGAAGAAAGAGAGACAGCTAGAATAGCAGCTCGTCTCATAGAGGAAGACACAAGTCTCCTGCAAACTGACCCGGACGCAATACTCATCCCGGTCAGCATAAGAAAAACTATAACTTTAAAACTTATAGAAAATGGACTTACATCAAGAGGTGGTACAGTCATATTCGTAATTGAGGCACATGAATATCGGCAGACAGAGGTATTCTATTCATGGATAAACTTTCCAGCAGCAAACGCTGTAACAAAGGAGTTCCACTATTACAAAATAGAGGAACCACCGGATGAGTACACTCCTTTCGAGGAGGTGGAAATCCCACTCAAATACCAAGAGCACCTGCTCTGGTTTAAAGGTGCCCTAAAACATAATGATCACATCACCAGGCTCGGTCCACTAGGTAGACCAGGAGCAACGTGGCCGGTTCTAGCCAGCTACACACCACATCCAGATATTGAAAAAATGTCAATACCAGAACTATTAGCACAGTTAAAACAACTGATTAAAATACACAGACAATGAGTCCAATATGTAATGCGGACTTCAACAGTCCAAACAGCTATTAAAATTCCACAGCTGACCCCTCATCAGGGGAACACAAATAAAATCACACCACAGAACATACAGTCCTGTCTAGGTAAAGTACCCATTAAAAGGGAACAAATTCCATTCTGGTTAGCACAAAAAAAATCCCTCAGATAGAGGCAGTATTTCCGGATACTACCCCTACTGAGAAACACAGAATTCTGACTGTCTTCCAATGGGGATCGCTCCACATGTGGAGGACTGTGACACTTGGGGTACAGTCTTTGCTTCCATTTACACAAAAACACATGGTGTTCCGTCCATGGCGGTAATACCAGAGGTGCTAAAACAGATTCAAAATGAATACGGTCCAGAACCTGCTTTAACTCTGGGTATGAAATTACTGAAAGACTTCAAGCAGGTCTCGGCAATATTACTAGCAAACATAAAGGGGGAAGCAGCAACTGTGGCGATCCGCCAAAGATTGAAAGAAACAGATATAGCAGAACAACCTTTTGAACTTGCCAGAATTATAGAAAAATCCTAGGAAGAACTAGGAAGAGATAGTTTGGGTGGAAAACCAGGGAAACCCCAACTAACTGAAAATCCTGAAAAGGTATTTATTAAAAATAATCTAAACACTCCAAAAAAGAGCTGGGATGGAAATAAACAATCCACTCCCAAAGAGAAGAAATTCCAGTCCAGAGGAAGGTCTCCTCGGCGGAGAGAAAGATCTCCAGACCAAGGACACAAGTCTCCCCAGAGGGAGCCCTCTGAGAACAAATACAACCTTAGAAATAGGGATAATTTGAAGAAACCTGATAGATATCAAGATATTGATACACGTCCATCTCGATCTTTTCAGACTTCCTCGCAGAAATCGGAAAGAAGAGGACGGTCAGAACACAGGGAAGAGCACGTCAAGTCCAAAGACAAGGAACCTACTCATCAAAGTAAAAAGTTACAATTTCCAAAGAAGAAGGTAGCCAGTATTAAAGTAATCAAACATGCCGAGGATCCTGAGGACACAGCTGAAAAACGGAGAGTGGGCTCAGACAATGCTAGACAGCGCAGCAGAAGTGAGCATAGCTCGCAAGATCCTGATGAATCATCTGGAGACAGTGGACACGAATGAGTACATTCAGGTGGAAACTGCAGATACCAGAGTTAGCAAACCTCATAAAATATACGAAGTAACGTTACGTATAGAGGGAGATAAGACTAGGAAAATAAGGGGTCTATTTTGGGATAACCTCTCCAAAGGCTATGACATCCTTTTAGCTGAAAAAGACTGGCCACCAGAGTTTTTTCAGGGAGTGCCCTCATGGCGAAGAAATGATTATGCCTGCCTTCTCAAATCACATTCCAATACATAGAAAATATACACTTGCAAGAAAGTGGGCAGTAGCCCAAGCTCCTGCATTATATAAAAACCACGTAGGATGGGATGAGGACTCACCTCCTCACAAAATCCAGTTAAATTCTCAACCAACTGCACAAAGGCAGTACCCAATTAAGCAAGAAGCTAAAAAACAGGTCAGGGAGATCTTAGATCAACTTGAATACCAGGGGGTGATTGAAACATGAACCTCACAAATGAACAATCCTTTGTTTCCTGTCTCCAAACCAGATGATTCATATCGTCTAGTTTTGGACTACAGACACCTTAACTCATGCTGCAAAACCTTTGCAGTACAAAACTCACACAGTGCAGCACTAATGAATAGCATAGTGCGCAAAAAATACAAAACAACATTAGACATCTCTAATGGATTCTTTTGTCAAAATATAGCACCTGAAAGCAGATATTTGACCGCTTTCTCAATAAATGGCTCGCAGAAAAAATGTTGTCGTTTGCCCCAGGGGTTCAAGAACAGCCCAGGATTATTCTCAGCGAGAGTAACAGAGTTACTACAAATATATGATGACGAGGCATTATCTTATGTCGATGACATCTATCTAACAGATGATGACTTGGATACTCACTTGAAAAGAGTGAACACCATAATACTTGGGTTCGCAGCAGAGGGTTACAAATTCAATTTAAAAAAATCAAGAATTGCCCATCTAACTGTCCTGTTCTTAGGATATGAATCATCAAGTGAAGGCAAAAGCCTGGCCGACAATTTCCTGGAGAAATGTGCTGTAATCCAAGCTCCAAGAACGCTGAAAAACTTACAGTCAATTCTAGGTTTCCTGAATTTCGGAAGAACTTACATTATAAATTACGCGGAGAGGGTTAAACCTCTCTATGACTTAATAAGACCAGATTTCAAAAGAATCAATCGGACTCAAAAACACACAGAAATTTTGAGATCTTTACAAACAGACATGTTAGTTAAAACAAAACTGCAAACACGCGATAACACACGCAACCTTGTGATTCGGGTCATCCCAGGAAGATGCGGATTCACATACCTAACCTCTAATGAGGGAGAAACGGTACCAATAGCTTATAAATCTCATTTGTACACAGAAGCTGAAAAAACATTCAGCATTAAGGAAAACATTGTTCATGCGGTTCAAACAGCTGTAGCAAGAGAAAGATACCAAGCTGACGGCAGACGGATTACAGTCAGAACAGCAGAATCAGCCTTTGAGGCATTAACAAGCCCATGTAATTTACCTACAATGGCACTAAATCCAAAATGGATACAATGGGAAGATTCTCTTGCTACAGACAGAGTGAAATACTATTTTGACCCGGAAATGAAAAAATTAAAAAATCTAGAATATGAAAGAGAATATCCTCTGCCTAGCGACATTCTGCCCATACGACAGTACGCCTGTGTAATATATACAGACGGACATGCTCAGCCCTCAGTTTGGGGAGAGCAAGCTTATAACGCCACATGCGAGATTACAAAAGACGTGTGGCGCGAAGATAAATTGAAACCTCTGTTTACAAAAACACACTCAGTGGAAAATAATTCAGAACAACAAACTGAAATAATAGCGTTAAAATGGCGCTAGATAATGCGGATCGCGAATTCCCGACACTAATAGTGTGCGATTCATATTACTGCGTCAAATCATACAATAACGGCTTGCAGAAATGGGTTGAAAACGGGTACAAAGATGACACAGGTGCCACAATAAAGCAAAAATCGCTTTGGGAACAAGTAGTTCTTTTACAGAAAGAACTACCAAAGACTCACGTGGTACACTCACCGAGTCATCAGCGTGATGGCGTTCACGCTGCAGGGAATTTATTGGCTAAGACAGCCACAGCGGAAGCAACTAAATCGGCTTCCGTAGCTACAAAAAAGCGTTCAGGAAAATACATTGACGGGGGAAACAAGGCTGGCGGTGAAAACGTCATCAAAAGGCGACTGCTCAGCGCTACCCATCAACTATCCACTCAATTATACATACATAATCGATGCAAACTCCGTTCCTTTTGCTCAAATCCCTGGAGTGGGGGATAGAGTAATTCCAAACACGAACAGGAGAGGCTTGTTAATAGCAGACGCACATATGGGTGCGGGTCTTAGACACCTCAAACTAAAAGATTCTCTGGAAGAATTGCAATCCACATACTGGTGGCCAGGAATGAGCCTGCAACATCACATATTTGCAAAAAACTGTCCAAACTGCAACAGAGATCGCAGTGGCGACCGAGACGGTGTTTTACCATGGCGCTTCGCTCAAGACGGGATTAAACAATAAATATATAAAACCCAGTATGATTAATGCGTCAAATTAACATATAGAGACTATCATCACTTAAAATGTAGACCCCAGCTCTCGGCTGACGTCTGAACTGTTATAAAAAGATTTGCGAGTCTATAATGGCATATACGCATGGGGCATGCTACATTCTGACCATTGCCCTGCTTTTAGCTCTCGAGCTTATGGGGGGTATATGGCCAGCATGGGCATTGCATTGCGGGACTCTTATCACTTCCTTCCTGAGGGAAACGGGATGGTGTAAAGAAAAAACCAAGGCATAGAGCAATCTATAACGGCAAAGGTATTAGGTTCGGGAGCTGGGAGGGTCAAACATTTAATAAGTGTCCAACGTAGTCTTAACAATCTACCAAGAAATTCTCTGAGAGGTCTCAGTCCGTACGAACTATTGTTTGGGACTAGAATGTTAATCCAGGACCTCGACAGTCAAACTTCAGTGGTTAAAGAAAAATGCTTTGCTATCAAAGATCGTTTGGCTATTTTACAGGACTTAAACGAAAAGAGAAAAGACCTGAGCAACATAAAGTTGAAGCAACAGCCAACAGCCACTGAAGAGAAACCACCTGTCCCAGCAAGGCCTGTCTGGATTCCAAAAATCGGGGATCTGGTCAGAGAGAAGATCGCGGTGAAGAAGGAATTTGGGCCTTCTTACAGAAAAGCAGTACCTGTCTTGTCTGTCAACGGGACAAGATCAGTAGTATTACCGCCCCTTGCTGGTAAAAAGGAGAACCGAGTTGTATCCATCGACCTGGTTAAACCACAATCATGTGGCCGATAACAAGTAGTAGGCCAAGTGGACTCCCAAGAAGTAGTAGAACACCAAAGTTTGCTACAAATACATAGGTTCAAACTGAGAGACTAATCACAATTGATAAACCTACAGTGAATCAACAAGGACTGTGCAACAAAGCCATGGAACTTAAACCTCTTGAAACCCAAATCAAAATCTTACATCAAGAAACACCAGTCTACAATGATGTAACCACAGACTATGCTAATGAAACAAAGAAAATTCAAAAGGCAAAAAAGAATCCAGAAGCAATTGAAACAATTGACAGAACAGCATCTGGCTACTTCATCAACTTCGATGATTTTTCTGAGGATCCAAGTGAACCTGAGGAAGAACCAACAACAAAAACCTTTAAAAACAAAACAAAGGAACTCTTCCATCAACTAAAGAAAACATATCTGATTTCTCCATGGATTGAACTTTGGGTGACACTAGGGGTATTCATCCTCATACTTTGGCTCATCATGGTACTATGCTTGGGACATTTCATTGAGGGAAAATATGTTACAATGGACACAGCAAGTCAGAATATCAACTTGGTCCTGAAACCACACAAGTCTTCACGCATCGAGAAAATAGATCTTTCTTCAGTAAACTTCACAGCCAATCCTATACCCGGTGGGGTAGCATGGGACAGAACTGATTACGAAATCTATGGTCCGGTCGAGCTCCTGGAGTATCCTCATCAATTCAAGATTTCATTGAGTGACTTTGTAAAACCAAACACATTCGCTGATGATTGGGACTTTGAAAGTATTAATGATATGATGTCAGATCTAGTGATGTCAGCTAAATTTACAGGACATGATTATTTACAAGGTTCATCTAATTATGACCAGATGTATTGTTATAACCACTATGGTAACCATTATCTGCATAAATCTGCTCAACCTAGAAATGTTTTAAATTATAACCAATGGGAACATTGTGCTACTCCACCAAAAGTTAGTTCAAAAACATTTTATGAAAAATGTTCTTATTTCTCAGGGTTTAACACAAGTGATGCAGAAACATTTTATTTCAAATTGTTAAATAAGATAGGAATGAAAACGATGCTTACAAACACAAAATTGATCTATTCAGAGACATTTTTTGAAAAAATGAAAACATTCGGTTTTGATTTCTGGAACAAAAATATTGAAACGAAGACAATCTGGGGTACAAAAGATTGGCAAGTGCAAGGTTTAGAATCATTATTTAGAGCCTGCATGATCACAGAACAAAATATATTTTTGAATGATACAATTCAACAGACAACCTGTCTTGGCCTAGCCAAAATTAAAGACTTAAACAAACCGTCTATTCCAAAACCAACACCCGACAGTAATAGCACTACAGATGTTGAGATAGACGTATCCCATATTTTAAACCAAAACAGAACACATCCTTATTGGAAGAAATGGTTGATCTGGCCCACACAAATAACTGTCAATATAGATTCCTGAACAAAAAAAGAGGGGTTCAAATTGACCAGGCCAGACCCTAGATACTCCCAGAGACATCATCCAGGGATTGTAACTACTTACAGTGTAGGGAAACTCTGCCTTGAATGGCTACAAACATCCACACTGGCAGAAATTAAGCAACACTTGACTTTACTTAAAGAAGGTGCTGACTTGCGTGATTTCATTATGGGACCACGCAAATAGCGTCAAAAACGTTTCATAGCGGCCTCTATATGTGCAGCTTACAATGAAGCTTGGAAAGTAACTCCAATTGAAACAGCAGAGAAAATACGGGAAATTGACCGTGTTAATTTGGAAAAATCACTTTCTGTTGTGGACAATGGGTTAATGACTGTCTTCCAGAATATATTCACTGGACAGTATTGTATCATCTGCAATCGATATAATAGAACAAGACTTACTGATGTTACAACACGGTCAGTCTCAATTGCGTTCTATTGTACAGCTTGGTTGGACGTTACAAAATCTGCGTTCAGGCTACGTGCCTTGGCGTTTAATCAACACAACGTCATTATTCAGTATCTTTAACCTTACTGATACACAAATCAGTTTGGCACAAAAGGGTGCAGAGTATACAATTCTGAGCATTGAAAACTTGAGAGATTACCATTGACAATGTCAGAGCGACCTGTCATTGAATGGATAATACATGGGATAATAACTATTCTGATAACAACTTTCCAGTTTCGATACTGTCAAAAATATATACAGGCAGGCCAGTATGAAAGGTTGGGTAAAGGATACATCAAGTCAACATGGAACTTACCTTATACACACACATATGTTACAGTGATAAGGGACAGAGTGTATTTCTTAGTGGTAACAATTGTGAAAAATCACTAAGTGGTATACTTCTGTGTCAGGGCATACGTTTACATGGGGCCTGCGAGGGGACTTCAAATAACCTTTCATGCCACCAGCTCGGCACACCTGCAGCACGAATAGAACCATTCTTTAGACGGCTTTCTAAAAGGAGCTATATTATAATTGTGGATCACAGATGTTGTGGCTTGCTGCCAGGAAAACCTTATCTAGTAAGCGTGACATCCATGGTCATTTGCTGTGAGCGAGTATTGTTTCCGAATGACACTCCAGACAGGGAGGGAAAAATGTGGCCCGGTTTGAATATCTCTTCTATTCGAATTGATACTTTAAGCAGAATGAAGACTGTGCTCCTACAGACGCCAACCCATTTGACGTCATCAAAAGAAACGTATGATCTCCAAGTTGCAAGGACAACAGGTGAGATACATGCCTTGTTATCAACAAATTGCCCCCTACACTTCGCAGAAATGCTAAACGAAATCTTAAACATTTCTGATACAAATGGTATCGTGAGTGTATTTAAGACCGTTTTTTCGGGACTGTTAACCCCATTCAAAGCAGTCCTGGGTATTTTTCCAAATTTCGTCCATTCCATCTTTGGCGGACTTACTCTCCTGTTGGGACTCGTAGCAGGCATTTTATTTTTGCTACTCCTGCTTCGTTATGGCAAAACATGTCACAGACAAGACTCCAGCAACAATGGAAGAAACGATCCTAGCTATACGCTACCGTGACCGCATAACTAAAGTCCTTGGATTAGCCCGGATAAGAGATCTAAATATGACCTGGTTTCTTTCGTTCAGACCCATATGGCAGAATTGTGTCTTACCTGTATTAAGATGCATGCTATGCGGCGAAGAATGCGTGTTGGACACCTGTCTTACACTACAATCAGAAGTACCATTGGATGCAGATACTTTGTTGGGTCCAGTAAAGGCTCATGCATTGTGCTGTCCCCAGCGTCTACCTATCCTGATGACGGCATTCGTGGAGACTTCACCACTACGATTGAAGGGTAGTGAAGTACAGGATGAGAGCAGCATCAACCAGGTACGACCTTCTGTAAGCAGTACTGATCTAAACATCACTGAAAGCGAACATGCCCATGACTGCATGATAGCGACATTTTCCAACTTGGTCGAACTTTCACCAGAAGCGATAGACTGTTTTTTCGAGAGTCTGTCTGGAATTATGTTTTCACCCGAACAGAGAGAATAACTTTAAACAAACGAACACATAGCGTTCCCTGAACTCTGAATTTGGCCTTCAGCTTTGGGAAAACAAAGCTACTGTGAACTATTTTTTCTCTCCTCTCCCCTGGAAAGTGAAAACTTTTCTCCCAAATCCAAAATATTTACCCTTTGGCACTTATCTTCTGCTTACAGTAGAACTATTCTTAGAGAACAGAGCTTCTATCTTTAGGAACTCTAGGGACAATACGTTACCTCAACCTCTAGCTAATGTACAAGTAATTGTATTTATCTGTGATGAGATGGTCTCGCACTTTTTCTTCTGTATTAAGAGTCATTTCATGTGTAAATTTCGCAAATCATTCATGCTGAGAGAAATTGTGCATCCTTTTTTTGAATGATTACACTGCTTGAATACATACAGTACCTATACTCATTTTTCGTGTATTTCGAATATGCCTATTTTCAAATGCAAAAAATTTATTTTTGGGTGGTTCGGTATACACATGCACTATTAGTTATGTTTACTATTGCTTAGTTAGTAAATATGGACATAAAAGCGTGGAGTGGGTGTAGTGTGTTTATCTAGGTACCTATATCGATACTCCTATTTCTGACCCTTGTCCAGTTATAATTCACTAATATCCATACAACGGCACAGTATCCCGTTTTCAGATTAAGTCATAGTGCATGCTGTCACATTAAGCAAGCCCTATTCATCCAGCCCCCTAGAAAGCACACCGAGTTCTCAAAACAAAACAAACCTCCAGCAGACCTGGGAAATCCCCCGTAGCTATTGTTTTGATTTCGTTCGAGAACTCCTGTAAAGAATGCAAGAACGACCAGTTCTTATGACATCCTTACTGACGTATTATGTCCATCCTTACGTCAAACACGGCACCTTTCAGGTATAAATATACCAACGCTTCCCTAAGCAAGCACACGGTGGTGATGAGCTTGGAGCAGCGCTACTTGCCGGAGAGCCCAGCTGATGCAGGAAGCCCACGGACGCTGCCCCTCCCTTTTTGACGCGCTGAGAGAGACGCTGTCTTTTCTCCTGCCGAGAAATCCAGCCTCCGGCGTTTCCGGCTTACCTTCGCGGGTAACTGGGATACCGAGTCCTGAGAGAGAGATACCAGCCCTCCTGCCTTCTAAATCCCAGGTACTGAACTGACTAACCCCTTACAGAGAATTCTTGAGTCAGATTCTTGGCCAAACAAACTTAACTTAAACTGCTACTTACTTACTCCCTCCCACGTATTAGGCTTAGGTCAGGTACACCGGGGTAGGCGTAGTTAGAAGCACCAGTTGAGTACGATTAGTCAATGTATATATGTATGTATATCTTTTATCCATTTTAAAGTATCATATGGCTAAGAAACCATATCAATGCTTTTACAGTATTATTTTATAATCCTGCTTTTACTGTATGCACTTTACTTAACCTTAAGTATTGCTACTGTAGCGATTCATTTCTCTTGTATGAGAAAAAGAGACTGATCAATAAATAACATCTTTTTATTGAAACACGCCCATCTCTTATTTCTCTACAATCTGGTGGAACTAAGTATGCACGTACTGACTGAGTAAAATAGTTGTCTTTTGTTTTCACACGACTCTGGAGATATACTCTTGATCAGGGAGAGCAAAGTTGTCATGTTCTATGGTTGTCAGAAACTAAATCCCTTCTTGTCTATCCAGGGAGGTTAAACTCCTCCTCGCCTATTCGAGAAAGTTTCTAGTGAACTCTGAGCTAGCTGGCACACAAAACTTAAGTCTAATATCGTCAGTAGAAGACCTAGTTAACCTCTGTCCTACGTCTATACTATTGAAGATATTATTCCAATGCGCAGAGCCTATTGGGTTAATAGGAACTACACTACAAGAGCGGCAGTTAGGGGTGTATGCAGGAGTGTTGTTGTCACAGCGCTATCTCTTGACTTCCATTAGCTCCCAGCGCTCACACTTCCTGCAGCCACAGTCCACTTGCCACTCTCGCTCTGTGTCAAGGTTAGTTTACTGGCGATTGGTTGGGTGACAACGGGAGTCACGGTAGGGATTGATGTTATTGGTCCTGTAAGTGTTGTTTATGTTAGGTGCTCAATTGGTCGAGTTCGGCCGGTGGCCAGATCGTCTGCCGGCCAGCAACTTGGGACCCAACAAGCTCCCAACAGTGCACTGCCTCGGCGCCTCCCCCCGCAAGTCACCACTGGACGTGGCGCTGCTAGACCGAGCTGCTGCGCCCCCCCAGGCAGCTGAACAAAGTCGACGGACTTGTGGATCGGGGGACCGAACCCACGCTCGCACCCTTGTCTGCACCCGCTCTTCGCCACGCCCGAGCCCGGACCGACGTCGGACGGGCGGCAGGCAGCAGCCGGCAGGCGAACTAGGAGTAGCGGGTAAGCGTAGCCCGTCCGTTCACCACCTTTTCTCCGCTAACGGCGAAGCTGGCAGTCCCCCTACCTCCTTGTCCGGGTTCCCTGGTTCCATGGCCCTCACGACCACTTGGTCCTTTTTTGGTATGTCTCTCAGCACGGCGCGGCGTGGCGGGCTGGCGTCCTCTGAGCGTTAGCCCGTTCGGCTCTGCTCTCTCTCGCCACTGACCGCGCTCAGCTCTCTGCTCGCCACTGACCTCTCACCAGTGAAACATTCAAATTGCTGATACAATAGTTTTTCTAAGACCTTAGCTGGGGCAGGAAACAGCGAAATAGGTCTATAGTTGCTAGTAATATCTGGATCTGCATTAACTTTTTTTAAGATGGGCAAGAAAAAGGCATGTTTCCACACTGCAGGGTAAATACCCTGTCTAAGTGAAGAGTTCCAAATGGAGATTGAGGAGTTCTGAAAAAGCGCTGTATTGTTTAACTGGCCAGGGGTCACTTGGGGAACCTGATTTGCACTTCTGCAACTCAAGGAGGGAGACTTCAGCAGATACATCAGCAAGATCTGAGAGCACAATACTGGGGGTCAGCTTCGGATGATCATCCGTAGGGGTCTGGCAGATTGCTTTGATCTGAACTCCTCTGAATACCAAGGAGCAGCGGAGAGAGCTCTATGTAACTTTATTGCTTTCAAAGGGGCAAGGGAATCAAGCGCATCACCAACCCACTTTTTTTAACTTTATTCTTCAGTTTATACATCTTAAAAACAATAACACACAACTGACATCTATTCTGTGTATGTACGCAGATCGACGACCTCATTAACGGCACTTAGGACGACAGGCGGCAACGGGACACCAACCCACTTATTAAGATTTAAAATACTGTCATTGAGATCGCTAGAGAGAGAGAGAGCGTAGAGTCCCCTAGATGTTGTGTAAAGTACTCTGGAGTAAGTCTCCTCCTATTTCTACTGTACTCTTTAGGAATAGAGGTGACTCTACCAGTGCTAGTCAGCTGAAATAAGAAAGATCAAAAAATGATATGACCATGCTACTGGCAGCGGAGAGTGAACAATGATCTCAGGTAGACTAGTACAAATCAAGTCCAGTATATGACCTGCTTTGTCGGTTGGGTGGGATACCAGGTGTATAAGATTGCACCCAGTTAATGTGGAGATAAAATTGGACCTATGAGGACAGAAGAGATCATCCACATGCAGATTCAAATCCCCCAGCATAATAAAATTAGAATAACTTATACTAGCCTGGGAGATATAATCAGCCAGGATTGGAATTTGGTTGAGGCTAGAATTAGGAGGTCTATAGAGCAGCAGGCCAGAGCAAGAAGAGGACGCCGAAAGTCTAATACAAAAAGATAAACCCTTGATGGAATCTAATTGATCAAAGTTAGAGGCTGCTATCTCCCATATAAATGTATCAACTCCACCACCCAGTTTCCCATTTTGCCTGTTGGCACAGACTATGCCATAGTTTTCAGGGATAGCTAAGGTCAAAGCGGGGTTGGTGTCATCCCGAAGCCACGTCTCCGTCAGAAACAAAAAGTCCCAGTTATTGTCTTCGATGGATTGAAAAATATCCAGCGCGTGTTTGGGCATGGATCTGCAGTTTGACAGCCTGCCTTTTAGTTTCACTACAACGGGTGCTGAAGAGGAGTTATGTTGAAAATTAGTACGTTTTGGTGAACATTATCTGCGCCATCTTGCCTCTTCCCCTGATGCCACACTTTTGTCGTGCGCGCCCGCCATTTTTTTAAGATGCCCCGAGCAGAACGAACCCATTTGCATGCCGCTGGCCCCTGACATAGCCCTTCGCCTTCACTAAGACCACCCCCTGCTTGCACCTGCCTTGAGTCATAAACCCCTCTTCGGCGCTGCTCTGCCCCAGGCCCTCATCCTGTTCCCAGCGCGACACCTCCCTGCTTCCCTTTCATGATCTCCGGCCCTTAGATGCAAACCCCCTTTTTTTCCCCGTGTGCCCGTTTTGTCTTCCCCGTTCCCAGGCCGACACCCAGCTCTGCCGATACCATTCCTTGCCCCTCCCCGTACAATAAAAAGCTTCCCCCATCAAAGGATCCCCGGGTTGATCAAAGCCCCCACTCCATGAGATCCGATCAAACCCCCCACATTCCGTGAATCGGCGGAATATCCAGCTGCGTGATACTCATCACCTGTTGTGACTAGGGTGGGGACTTCAACTGTAAATGTGTGTGGGAACGGGCTCAAAGGGGAGTTCCGGGAATGTCTTTTCCATACATCAAAGCTTTAACATGAATGTGTAATCTACAATAAAGTCATAAAACAGTGTATAAGAGGCCAGGCCTCAGAAATGTATCTAGAGCACCTCAGAACGATACCTTCTGTCCGTTTCGTTGTGTTCTCCTCCGGAGAAAATAAAAACCTTGTTTCCTGCTTTCCAGTCTCCAGCGCCTGCCTCTTCATTGATTAAATAACTAGAGGGTCACAGAGGCAATACCGCCGGGCAAATATCGATTGTCCACGACCCGACTCAGGTTTTAACAATTGGCGTCCCAAGCGTGGGGCCCATCAGCGACTCGTGGATCCAGTGGGAGAGGTCCCGACGACAGAGTGAACGACTGCAACGATCGGGAGAGCTCTTGCCCAATAGACCCTCGTCTGGCAGCCGATCATCCGAACTTCACTAGTTCCGAACAGACCTCTCTCGAGTGATCTACGGTCCTGACTGGGGACCATCAGGAGTGCCGTGAGAAATACGAGAAAAAGAGGACGATCGGGCGCTGGATTCGGAAGACAAGAAACTGTCCACATGGTCCGGGTAAGGTCGTGTAATCACGACAAGTTGCGAAATGAGTGCTTGATTGTTTGATTGTTTAAAAATACTAGTATTGTTCTTTATTTATTTGGAGATTCACTGTCTACAAACGGAGAAACAACGGGCTCTCTCTTTGCAAGCAGTGGAGGATAGGTAGGGCAGCAGCCGTGCTTATTTTTTTCTCCCCCACTCAATAATTACTTGAAACTGAACTGTTGTTCGCAAAACTATTGTTTCCTGGAGATTCCCTGTCTGCAAACAAGGAAGAGACCACCCTTTTTGCAGATAGTGAAAAGGGTAGGTAACGCAGATCTTTGCGGACCTACTCATTCTCCCCATTGTTATTTATTGGTCTTTTTGTTATTTTTTGATCCATGAGGTATTCACTGCCTGCAAACAACGTTGAATAGAAATATTCTGTCCAGTCTTTGCACCTAGTGATAAGATAGGCAGTGCTGACTTTTAGTCCCTCGTTACGAGCCGTCATGTCTGTCTTCTCCCCACTGATTAATAGCCTGTTTAGCCCGGACCGTTTATTAGAGGTGGACCATATAGCTCCACTAGAAGGCACCCCTAATAAGGACATGTTCATAAACTATGGATTAGTCACCATAGCCTATAATAAATTGTGGCACAGGTATACCGAAGAGAGTCAAGACAAACAGTGGCCACTGGCAGGATCCTTTGACCTTGATAAAATAGAAACGTTAGAAATAGCCCTTCGAAATAATAAGACAACGCCAATTATGCTCGACAGTCTCGGTATGTGGCGCAGAGAGGCTATGCAACGACAGAGAAAAGACGAGGACAAACCAAGTAGAGAAATATACCGACAGGACAACCCCAGGACATCGCTACCCACAACTTATCCCCCGACACTATGCAAAAGACGACCAGACTTAGGGCCAGACCAATGCGCTTTTTGTAGGTATGTCGGACACTGGAAAGCCCAATGCCCGACTCTACTGAGCGTGAGTAAAGGCAAAGGGCCGACAGGAACGACAGACCGGCAGTACGAGAAAAAGCGCGAGACAAAGAAGAACCCGACTTACATAGACAGACCAGACAGAACCACCATGTTTGATTATGCCCGATGGCACAGATTTCGCCAGGACAATTTCAGCGGCATGCTCAAGTTCTCCTAGGTCGGGCAACGTCAAGACGGGAACCCAGCCTCGTTTCAAATTCACAGACGGAAAGAGATAATTATGACCAATAACTGTTTTATATTCGTCTTGGGTCTTTGTATGTCGTACTTGTACTGTCCCCCGTCTGAGTTTGTGTGTATGTAATGTACAAATCTGCGTCATCCCTCTACACGTGTTTCCGTGTTACTCAACCTCTGTTAGCAGAAACTTAGCATAAAAGCAACCTGGAAAGAAAGAAATGGTAAAACAAAATCCGTAGACCATTAATGAACTTGAACTTTTAATTTAGCACAACAAACAAGGAATGATAACGGTAAACTGTAGAAAATGAAAGTCAAACAGAACATTCGCCCCCCCCCCATTCTGGAACCTTCCAAAGTAGGGCAGGGTTACGGCTACGCCCAACCAACGGCAACCCATATAAGGCGGGCCCGGCCGCCAACTCTTGGTCAGGAAATCTTAACGTATGGGGGAGCCGGAGGAGAGGCAGGAGCCAGCAGCCGGGGCAGTTGTAGGTAGTCCCGCCACATGTCTCCTCAGCCAGCCGCAACGGGCCTGGATAGACTTAAGTAGTCCCGCCACATGTCCAGAGAAGAACGAGGCACCTCTTCCTTTTCTCTTCCGTAACAGCCGCAGCAGCTCTGGACGGCGGGATGTCCTGCACGTGCCTCCACAACAATTTGTCCAAGTTGGGCTGGGAGGGAGAGGCGACGCGGACGAGCCTCTCCCACCTCCACCGATAGGAGGTCTCCCAGCCCCCGGCCCGACGCCGAACACCCCCAGTCAGGCGATGGTGCCAATACTTGCGCAGCACCGAACGTGCAATGGTGGCCATATTTTCGGAACACCGAACCTGCAATGACTGCACTGATACTCGTGCCGCGCCGAATGCGCGCCACAGGTGACCATACTCCCACAGCACTGAGCACAGGACTTGGGAAACACCGGATGTGGAGAGACCTTCATGCGGGGCGATGAAAAGGAGCGGCATGGAGTGCACCGGGAGAAGGAGACGATGCGAACGAGTCTCCCTCGCCCCCCCCCCCCAGGTGGGGGCATCACAGCTGCACCCCAGCTGAACGTCCCGCTTTCACACAACAGGGACCTCTTCCTTTCACTCCGAAGGATCTCTCCCACTCTTGCAAACTCGACGAGAGTGGCCCCTATAGGGCCTCAAAATGGCGTCTGGGTCCGCTGGAAGGCGGGCCCCGGCCACTAGAGTAACTTTGACCGGCAATATAACTCGAACATTTGCCCCCTGGAGCACGAGCCCCCATCTCCGACAGCATCTCCGCAGCCTTGAAGATCCTACAAAGGTCCCCGGCGGAACCTTCGGCCTTTGCAGGCTTCCGATAAGGGACGGCTGCCTTGGTCGCCAACGAAGCAAACATGACATTGCCACTCCTTCTGTTAGCATGAATTCTAGAACTGCCGAAAAGGACTCTGGTCCAAACTGCCAGTAATGGGAAACATTTCCCCCTGATGCTGCTTCCGGACTGAGCCGGCCTCGCCCAAAATGGCGCTGGTATCAATCGGAACTTACGAACACCTCGTGGTGTTCCTTCGCACTAATATAAACTTGATGTTCTGAGATTTTATATGATCCTTTGTACACTTGGCTAGAAAAGACAAGGAGAACTCACTCGACGAACAGTATGAAAGGATCCCCGTTACAAATGTTGATTACAAATGTACGATGTATTATATTTTTATAACTGATGTAAACCTCATTTACGACGCACACGTACGGTATGCATATAGGAAATCTGATTACCACTATTATGATTATGCTTCTAAATTATGAAAATAAATGCCCCCGAGCCCCCAGCCAATTAATAGACGTTTTAGTCTCTTACAAATGAATGAGTAAAACTTTCCGATGTTTTTATTGCTGCAAACGACACCCCCCACTGTACGCACTTTAGCCATTGCCACGACCGGCCAAATACGACCGCACCCTCATAATCCTCATGCTGAAATGATTTTGCAAAATAAAGTTTTTGAAACTATGGACGGGTATTGCATGCTTTATTTAAAAAAAAAAAAAAATGTGGGATCGGTGGGAAAGTTCTTTTCTGTGCACCCTACTCTGCTCTCTCTTTAAGGTTAAAAGAAGATGGTTGCCCAGCCCTGGAGGACGGATCGGATCGACAACACGACACTCCGCCTTCAAAGTACGCGACTGACTCATGAACTCTCGCGTAGAGGAAGACCTTGACTTCCAAGGATGGGTAAAACGAACGGTGTAAATGAGGGAATGTAAAAGGAGGGTGAAATGAAATAATGTAAATGTGATAAAGTACAACGTTCCAAAGTATTAGGGAACGGAGCTGACCCAAGAACCGAAGAACCTTAGAACGCCACAGCGTTGAAAGAGGTTTAAGGATCCCGATAGTGAGATACATCCTTTAACTAGATACCTCGCACTAAGCACCTCTGGTTTCCTTTTTACGTTTCCCCGCACACGACCTATATGGACACACTACCCCCCTCGACTCCAGAAACCATATCCCCGGGGACCCTGCCCCGAGGAGGAAAGACGAGTAAGAGGTAAGTAAAGGACTTATGAACCCATGTGTTTGAATATGCGCGAATGCTGTCTCCCCCACCCCCCTTTTCCCTCCCTCTGCAGGTTACATCAGAGATTACAGCCGAGGTGTGGCGAAGATCTGAAGCCTTGCCATGTCTAATACACGAAGCGGACTAGCGCCGCAAGGTGGTATCTACGCACGCCTGCAAACTACTCACGTATCGAACAAACCCGGAAAATTAGCACAACCTGATAAAAAGTGATCACCCTTAAACCAGACCGGACGAATGAACCCATGTCACGTATGATGCGAAACTATGAGGGAATGTGTGTGTGTGACTGAGGCGTCGACCCAACTGGTCGAAGGACCGAGAATGCGAGAAGTGCGACAAAATGGTACCTCCTTTCTTCTTTCCTTTTTCTCAAGGCACGTCCCCTCTACCCTGTCTAATGCTCAAACTGCATGATTACAAGATTCTAACGCAGACCCGTGAATGCCCTTTACTGTGTAATGCACTAAATAGCCTTTCTTGAATACACTGCCACCCTCTCTGTTGCACGTGTACTATTTAGCCTGCCGTTGCGCTCTCTCTCTCTCTCTCTCTCTCTCTCTCTCTCCCTCTCCCTCTCCCTCTCCCTCTCCCTCTCCCTCTCCCTCTCCCTCTCCCTCTCCCTCTCCCTCTCCCTCTCCCTCTCCCTCTCCCTCTATTTTTGCACTCCCACTCTTCCGAGTGATTAGCCCCGAAATTGGCAGACTGCCACCCCTAGCACACCACCTAATTGGCTTCAAATACCGTCAGTATTTGCACAAAAACGTGTCTTTAATACAATCACCCTGAGGCCGCGTCATTACCTCTCCTTTTCCGCTAGAAGTCAATGAACCGAGGTTGGGCCGTAAGGGAAAGGACAGGTAAGACGACAGAGGTTCCCTAATCTGACCCGAAATAAGGGAACCACATGTCAGCGGCTCCTATGGTATAAAACAAGGACCTCAGAATACGCGACCCTCCCCTCCCCGAATTGTCGCAATACCCAAACCGGAAAAATGATCACCCCTGTTACCTCCCCTGTATCAACCGCCCAAAAACTGGAATTATGAAACTACCCCTCATTTCCGGTTGTGAGAGATGGGTCGATTTATGCCCTTCCCACAAGTTTCCTATGTCCCTGGTTGTTTCCCATAAAACCCCTGTCCTTCCTAATTAAGTAATCGGGCTGTAAAGGGTTACGTAGGATCCAGAATGATGTTTTACAAGGTTAACAGACTAGTCCAAGGTAAAGAAATCATCGAAATGAACCCCGTAGTAGTTGAAAACCAGGTAGCCATGTTCGTCTCTCAGCAAAATACCTGTGTAGTGCCATGTTGACGACTCACAGTACCCTTTGTAAATGAAAAAACTCTAGAGAACGGCATATCTTTGCCAGGTTCGTCTCACAAAGGTGGGTCACCATCAGATGAACTGTCGTGACTGTAATAAATAATTGTAAAGGAAAATCATAGTAAATCCAACAGGCCCGTCACCGGTCATTCATATGCCAGTTGTGAACACTAATATAACGGGCATTTTCATTCTTTGCCTGGAGCTGGGAGAGAAATAGACTTTTTGATTATCTTCATCTGCAAATTCTCTAAAGACTGTCTTTTCAAACTTGTTTAAGGGTACTGCTGTTGGAGGAGAGAAGGACCGGATGTGGGAGCACGAGGCCTGACTGCAGACTAAGGAATACCTGCGACATTAGCCAAGGCGAGACCACGACAGGAAAGAGCTGCAGGACGAGGCACTGTTTTCGACAACATGAGAAGAAAGGGTCGACCTGATGCCCCTGCTCGATGTCCAGTGTTGGTCGACAAGTCCCCGCTCTCTGAATTCGGTCACACGCCCGCCTATTTGAAGTCTCTCGTTTCCCTAGTTTGTTCCTAATTTGGCCTTGCTCCATCCCCCTTTTCCTCTGACCTACCCTATGGACTGTTTTGTACGCTCTTCTTCCATCTGAACTTTCTGACAATCACCTCAAAGGACACAGGGTGATAAGGACCTTTCCGACCAGAAACGCGAGGAAAGGGTCGTGCCCTGCAACGCAGAACTTAGAACAGAGCTGGACTTGTAGCTCCACCGCCGGTGCTCAACAGCGCCAACGAAAGGCAACAAAGAATGATGAGAACTCGTTAAACTTCGAACATTTGACATCCCCAATCGCCGTTTCTGCTAGACCTCATTTCTCTCCCAGCCGCCATTGTATTGATCATGCTCCAATCCGAACCTGATATATATGTAATAACCTGCCAGTATGAAATATGCTTGCTGCTCTCGCTACAGAATCGTTTTTGTATTGCATTTCCTATGACTTTCCTGCTAAACAAATTGATCAAAGTTTATCAAATAGGCCCACCTCCTAAAAACTAGAAATGTTAAAATGTATTGTTTACAACTCTTTTCCTCTAGGGTTCCTACCGTTTTCTTTCTCATGCCCACCACAATAGAACCGAGTAGAAAATGAACCCCACCACAATAGAACCGAGTAGAAAATGAACCAGCAAGATGTCTTGAATATGTTAAAGGGAGGACTGTTGAAAATTAGTACGTTTTGGTGAACATTATCTGCGCCATCTTGCCTCTTCCCCTGATGCCACACTTTTGTCGTGCGCGCCCGCCATTTTTTTAAGATGCCCCGAGCAGAACGAACCCATTTGCATGCCGCTGGCCCCTGACATAGCCCTTCGCCTTCACTAAGACCACCCCCTGCTTGCACCTGCCTTGAGTCATAAACCCCTCTTCGGCGCTGCTCTGCCCCAGGCCCTCATCCTGTTCCCAGCGCGACACCTCCCTGCTTCCCTTTCATGATCTCCGGCCCTTAGATGCAAACCCCCTTTTTTTCCCCGTGTGCCCGTTTTGTCTTCCCCGTTCCCAGGCCGACACCCAGCTCTGCCGATACCATTCCTTGCCCCTCCCCGTACAATAAAAAGCTTCCCCCATCAAAGGATCCCCGGGTTGATCAAAGCCCCCACTCCATGAGATCCGATCAAACCCCCCACATTCCGTGAATCGGCGGAATATCCAGCTGCGTGATACTCATCACCTGTTGTGACTAGGGTGGGGACTTCAACTGTAAATGTGTGTGGGAACGGGCTCAAAGGGGAGTTCCGGGAATGTCTTTTCCATACATCAAAGCTTTAACATGAATGTGTAATCTACAATAAAGTCATAAAACAGTGTATAAGAGGCCAGGCCTCAGAAATGTATCTAGAGCACCTCAGAACGATACCTTCTGTCCGTTTCGTTGTGTTCTCCTCCGGAGAAAATAAAAACCTTGTTTCCTGCTTTCCAGTCTCCAGCGCCTGCCTCTTCATTGATTAAATAACTAGAGGGTCACAGAGGCAATACCGCCGGGCAAATATCGATTGTCCACGACCCGACTCAGGTTTTAACAGTTAGAGTTACAGTCCTTATTGCAACTGGTTGGACTAACAGCACTTAAAGAAAACCCACAACACGACCAAGAATAATCCTCCTAAGGATCCCGGAGTGTCGAGCAAGGCAAATGGAGACAGGGTGAGGGCCTAATGGAGATCAGCTCTGAGCGGCTATATGTGTATCTTCGACTGCTAATAAAACGGGCAGCATCTCTGGCCCTGGCCGCGGACGGGCTTGCCTTAGGCTAAACATTGTGATGCAACTTCAGAGGAAAGGATCAAGGTATAGGTGACAAATTGTGCTTGGCTCAAACACTTGACATACCGGTTGGGTAAAGAAATGCTACATTTATTAGGATCAATGGAAATACTGGTAACCCAAGTTGACCTTCATGAGAGAATGGATAATTACTTTATAGTCAAAATCTTCATATGAAAGTTGTATGATGGAATAAAGCGGGGGAAAACTTTGCATGCCTTTACACTGCATTTTATCCCGATTTTTATTTTTTTGGAATGCATACGCTTTTACAACGCATGCCATTACCATGCATTGTTTATATATATATATATATATATATATATATATATATACATATATATCAAAAAAAAGATTTGAGGGGGGGGGGGGGAGACCAACTTACCATACATGCGTGGTAAAGCATGTGTTGTAAGAGCATATAAGTTGTAAAAACATGGATGGTAAATATGCGTGGTAAAGGCTGAACATGGTATAAACAACGCAGTAAAGGCTGTTACCCCATATGAATATTTGCCTGGAGGTGGCACAGTTGGCACACTTTTGGAGGGTAAATATTACTTGGCCGAGGCTAAATCCTCAGGGATCCTGTAGGAGGATATGGTGTTTTGGGGGGGGAAACAAATATTTGAGAGGTAATTTGATTTTTCTGTAGGATAAGTATGATTACTTATTCAGACGTTAACTACATAGGAGAGTCACCCACTGGAGTCACCTCTTAAGATAGTTTTTTAACAGCTCCCAAGATTTATATGAATCTAGAAGGTGGCACAATTGACTAATATTTTACTGGAAAATTTACTTGGCTCACTGTAAATCTTAATATACTTTATATGGGTATGTGTCTTGTTTGACAAAAATATATTCATAGTATGACAATGCAAAGTCTGAATAAACGAAGTTTGTAGAATTATTTGATGTTCAGTAAATGGATAATGTTTTATATAAAACAGTACCCGTGAATATGATGCTAGTCGAACAATATGCTAACTTGAACTTGTGAATAAGAAGTGAACTTAAACTTGCAAAGAAGTTGCTGCCCGAAATACGGGATAACTCTAGCACCATACCCCTTCTTAGAGCAATAAAGAACTTCAAGATTCTCAGTGCCATTGCTCGCCTCAAAGTTGGTGTCTATGGACTAATAAACATTTTTGTGTAAGTAAGCAGCTTCCACTGATGCAGTCTGTGCTTTACCTGTTGTATGCATGAAAAATAATTTTGCACTACTGTGCACAGGCCATGAGTTCGAGTCCGTATTTATTGTCTGGATACTATTACCCACAGTCCTGTTTGTCACGCTACACATTAAGGACTATTAAGTACCATGTGGATTCCAAAGAGAAGATCTGATCGGACAATCGTACACGGATCTGGCAAACTGGAAGTTGCCTGGTACCTATGTTACAACTCTCCTGCCAGCTGGTCAAATTATTTTTTTTAAAAATCCCTTTAGAGAAGCCATGACTTGTGGTTTGGTAAATGCCTGTTTAAGAATGGCGTTGTCACTGATATCTACCTCCAACTTGAAGGAGAGAAAACATTACACCAGAAAGACTTTAATACTGAAACTGGCTGCAGCAAACGAAGGTGTGTCAAGAACGCTCAATACTTTTAAGTTGCCCCATTGCAGGTCTTTCGTGTAGCGCTCTAGCCAAGTCCTTACCCTGCGGTGGATGAAGGGGTGGGCTTCCTGTGCCAGATCTTCCCAGTCTCCTTGCATGCTATATCTGTGCTCTGCATCTTGGATGGTCGCCAATCTCAGGGACCCGATAGTTCACTCTCTCCCCCTCGGTAAGGGAAGAAGCTGCACGCCGCGCAAAAGTTCAAAACTCTGACTCAGCCGCACTCGTGAAGCCCTTATGGAAAGGTCGGTGGATCCAGAAACAGCCGAACTAACGTCTCTGTGAAAGAAAGCTGGGCAGGGAACACGAATGTAGCGGCAGAACGGTGATCCTGCAGGTCAATGCCTTAAGCTCCAGCAGCTGCTTCACGCACACAGCGTGCCCGCCGCACGCAAAGCTGACAGTTGGACGGTAACCAGGAAGAGTATCTTGGTTGCTATGAGATTGAAATGCATGCTGGGTAGTAAGGTGTTTGTAAATAAAGTTTGAAGGGAAAACCCAAACTTATAGTTTGTGAACGTCGCTGCTGAGCAAATGCGAAATTTCCTGCACATATAACTCAGTTTTCAGGCTTGCAAACACACGTGTCAAAAGCCCTACTGTGCTCTATGTATGCCTGGCATTTTGGTTAATTTGTTTTAATAAGCGCCACTGTCGCATATAGGATTGGAAACATTCGTGTCATATTTACTATTTTTTGTGAACACCCTGCCCTCGACGGGTATCGCTTCCGTGCTCCGCTTGTGAGTTTCACGCGCGCGAGGCAGTAGTCGTGCCCGTCTTTACTGGGAAGCCATTCTAAAGTCATCAAACCAATATTAGGCTGTACGGTATCAAACGTATTGCAACAACTCGATGAAGATACACGCTCCGCCCATTAGCGGCCGGGCCAAGCAAACACGGAAGTTCCTGAATCCGTAACCCGGAAATGGCGTGGGGTTGTCGAATTCTGAGTGGACACGTCAGGGGAGCTCTGCGCATGCGCGCTGTGCCTGCTGGTGCCAGCCTGGGACAGTTTCGGGTGGATGTCCTGGTGAAGAAGCCGCTCCTTCCCAGCTGAGGAGCTGTAGCGGTGCCCTCCCGGGTTGCCGTCATGTCGGACATCGGGGATTGGTTCCGCAGCATCCCCCTGCTGACGCGCTACTGGTTCGCCGCTTCGATCGCAGTGCCGTTAATTGGGAAACTGGGTCTGATCAGCCCGGCCTGGCTGGTGCTGTGGCCGGACGCTTTCCTGCATCGCTTCCACGTGAGTGCGCATCAGGGGCGCCTGTGGTCTTGCTTATTGCTTTTCTTAGAGACCTGCAAAAACACACACAGATGATGGACGGTATGCTCAGACGTGGGCCAGTGCTCTCCATGCCACTCAAGCTAGCCTGGCTGATGAAACCGGTCCTAGGATGCTTGTTTCTAGTCCAGGGAGGACTTGGACTGGCAGTTCAGGGTGGACTTTTCCCATGGGGCGCAGGGTCAAGACTGATGTGCATATGGCTGGTTTCAAACTGGAATGGCATGGGGAGCAAAAACGACGTTCTGCATTCTGTCCAACAATTGTTCTGTTTGCATTTCTTAGAGACCTGGACTTGAATACCCCACTTCTCCAACTTGTTTGGCCAGACAGTTTCCTTGTTTGGCCAGACAGTTTCCCTGTTTTACTGACCCTGCCTTCTCCTTGCAACTTTTGACGTTCATGTCTCCGCCTTGCTGTGCACTCTGCTCATGTCTCAGCCTTGCTTTGCACTCTGCTCATGTCTCAGCCTTGCTTTGCACTCTGCTCATGCCTCAGCCTTGCTTTGCACTCTGCCCACCTGCATGCTCTGTCTGAGTTAGGCATTTGCGTTGAACAGTCACGCTTGATGCCTCTGTATTTTTCAGAGTTGAATGTTGCAAGCGGAGTGCATCTGTCTTGCGAGCACTCATTGAGTTTCAGTTCCCTTAAAAAAAATTCCACTTCAATAGTCGGTCCCCTGTGTATGATTATAATGAAAGCCAAAGGTGTAACTGTAAGAAAAAAAACACAAAGTACATGAAATGCGGACAGTCCAGCAATTGGGCTTTATGAAAGACTACGCTTGATTAAAAACAAAACACTGTGGCTTGGTTCCTTACCGGTTCGGTGTGTCTGACAGCTTACTGCACCCGAGGCCTGTGGTGATTTCCTTTTACTATTTTAAGCCTTGGGAGCTGGGGAAGAGCTTACTCAGCACCCGAGGCTGTGTTTTTTTTTCTTTCTGTGCAACGATGATCGTCATCACACAGAGAGTGAAAGTAAAATGAGCCGATAGGGTCATTTACTTATACTTGCATCGGTGATCCGGGGCATATCTCAGCTCAGCTCCCCCCCAGCACCGAATTCGACAGGGGTGGTGTCGCTGGACCACTCCCTAGTGGACCCCTTGTTCGAGATCGCAGCAGGAGGACAATTTCCAAGCAGGAATCCCCCTATTAGACCCCAGACACTATTTTTTGAGGGAGGGAGCAGGGAGGCTGAGTATGCAATATAAGAGTAAACCGTTTGGGCTTCTTGTAGGCATATGTTAAATAAAAATATCCTGTGGGTTCAACAGCCACGACTAAAGACCCACTGATCATCTGAAGCCCTGCGGATAGACGTGATTTTAAATTTATCCTACAAACGAAGTAGGCGAATTGACACAGGACCCGTCCCTAAGAATAGTGGTGATTGGATCTTGACTTGTGTTCAGGTTGATTTGATCCTTTCTATTATTTAGTAGAATTTTTCAAGGTTCTTTGATTTGTGTTAAACCATGGCGCATTATAGAGCATCATTTATTGCTCCTGCCAGAGACAAGTACTGTTTAATCTAATTTTCTCAAGCTTGCACACACAGTTGATATGCAGTCCGTTAATGCCCTGACTGCTTCTTAGGTCGTAAGTTCTTGGCTCATTTTACCTGGAAAAGAAGCATCTGTGAGATCAAATAAAAAAAAAAAATCGAACCAAAAAAATACTTTTTTGCCACTTGACATGAGTCAGTGATCCATCTAAATAAGGACTGAAAACCATCAAGTAGGTGAAAAGAAAACAAAATCTATGCGTACCACTCAATTGTCTTTGACAGCACAGAATCCTGTCCAACTAGGCAGAATGCATATACAACGTAAACAAAAAATCCTAGAAACCGGATTTGATTAGCCTTCCAGGGTTAATCATTACCAATAGTTTTGTGATTGTGCACTCTTTCGTAGTATTTATGTGAGGCCTCATGCAACATTGGAACACACAACAGACCTATGCAGCAGGCTGTGTGACAGTTATGACAGTATTGATAGCTTTTGACCATATTCTTCTTCTTTTTTTTCTCTCATTCTGCCTAGAAGATTGGCTGTGGGCTGTTTTCATAGTTTTGATCCATCAGCAACAATAAAAAACACTTAAGGTGGCCCTTTTGCTCTATATATGTTTCAGTCAGTATATCCAGCCTCTGTGCTGTGCTTATTTTCTTTCCCATGCACATGGGGAGTGTTTGTGCCCCATTTTTTTAAATAAGACAACCTAACTCTAGAAAATATTTCTTACCGTTTTGTTTCTATAGTGTTCTTTCCCTGAGTTATAATTGGCTTACATTCCCAGCCTGTCTGGCTATTCTAGAACTGATGCTGGCTACTGCCCTGTGCTATGCTGTAGGAAACCAGTATTACTGTTGAAAGCAAATGCTTCTTTTGAGAGCATTACAAACTGTCCCTTAGGAAGAGCGTACCATACACATTGTGATTCCTGCTTATTTGGTGACACCAGTTGTCAAATCAAAGGATTAAACCATGACTTGAATTAGGCATTGTTGTAAATGGGGGGCCTCTAGTTGGTAAGTACCTTTGTCCAAATAGGGACCCTTGCTTCTCGTCAGGTTAAGGGGGATACACACTTTAGATAACCCCTGCTCACCCCCTGGGTTGCTTGGCACGAGCAGGTAGACTTATCCCAAAGGCAATGTGTAAAATATTTGTACTCAAAACACACAGTAATACAGTGATAACACCACAAGTGGACACCACACCAGTTTACAAAAATAAATTATCTTTATCTAAACTCAACAAGACCAAAACGACAAAAATCCGACTTACATGTAATAAGAATATGACATCATAAAGGTTTCAAGCAACTGGGTCCATAGAAAACTATGGATGCGTGATTTCTCACAAAGTACCCGTAGATGCGTCAAAATTCACAAGGCCAAAAACCAACAGAGCTGGGAAGCTTCGATTAACAAAGAGATGCGTCAGTTTCTGAGAGCATTGGGGGGAGGGTGATGCAGCAGTTCTGCCGCATGCAGGAGAAGTGATGCGTCAAAAACGGTCTGTAGGGGGAAGTGAAGCATCGACTCCAAGATGATTCTGGCCCGCGGGTGATAAGTCGGGAAAACCTGCCACACAGCTGCGATGTTTGGAAATGTGGGTGCGGCAGGGATCGATGCGGCGTTGAGCAGCGCTGCATTGGTTTCTTCAGTCCCTTGATGCGTTGATTCTGGCAGCCACAACAGGCGCTGTGTCTGTTTCGGCAGCAGCGCTGGAATTTGTGGAGATTGTTCTCGCACAGCGGTGCTGCGTTAGAAAAACAGACGCAAGAAGAGTGGTACATCGAGTCCTCCTCCAAACAGCAGGAACACACTCCAGAGAACTGTAACAGGCACCTCCTGGCTGATCAGAACCCTTAGCAACAGAGTTTCAGGAAACTGGGGTTGAAGTCTTTGTGTCCCTGAGACTTCAGAAGATGAGGCCAGCACACACAGGCCTTTGGAGATCATCTTCAAGCAGGTTCAAAGCCGAGTTCTAGTCTTTGTCCTTTCCTTGTCAGAAAACGCAACTGCAGGCCAGCCCCACACAACGCACAGCAAAGGGACAGTACTCCTACTGACAGCTTTCTCCTTGGCAAAGGTTCCTCTTGAGTACAGAAGTAATCTAAAGTTCTGGGGTTTTAGGTCTAATACTTGTACCCCAAAATGTCTTTGTTCTCTTTGTGCAAGGGTCTCTGAGCCCAGTCCAAACCAGTTCTGTCCTCACTGGTGCAGTACGACCACAGGGGGTGGCGACAGCATTGTGCAAGGGAGACAGGCCCTATTCAATTGCAAGGAAATCTTCTCACACTACTGTGAATGCAGCCAAGCCCCATTCAGCTTAGCTCTGAGTAATCTAGGAAGGGCCAGGCACACCTTAACCTCCCCAGTGGCTGTCTACAGTGAATGCATATCCCCAGTTCTGTCACTTCAAAACCAGACAGTCAATACACAAACAGGCAGAGGGACACAGAATGGTTAAAGAAGAAAATGTATACTTTCTAAAAGTGGCATTTTCAAACATACAATTTAAAAATCACCTTTACTAAAAGATGTGTTATTACATTCTGAGTTCAGAGAGACTAAACATTATTTCTCCATCTTGTCCCAATGGGAAGTTATACTTGTAAGATGAAACAACGTATTTCCCATTCTATCCTATGGGGCAGATACCCTTAAATAGTGAAAAATGAGATTGCAGTAAAATGAAATTTGCAGTATTTCACCATCTTGACATTTCACACACACCAGTACATGTCCTACCTTTCACACAAACTGTACCCTGCCCAGGGGGCCACCTTGGGCCTACCATAGGGGTGCCTTACATGTAAAAAAGGGAAGGTTGGGGCATGGCACGTGGGTGCACTTGCCAGGTCGACATGGCAGTTAAACTTCACACAGACACTGCAGTGGCAGGTCTGAGATACCTTTTCAGAGCTACCCACGTGGGTGGCACAATCAGTGCTGCCGGACCACTAGTAGCATTTGATTTACAGGCCCTGGCACACTCTGCACTTTACTATGGACTTACCAGTAAGTCAAATACGCCAATCAGGGAGAACCAATTGTAACAACAATTTACACAGGGAGCACTTGCACTTTGGCAAAGTGCCCAAGGCATCTAAGCCAGCAAAAACAAAATCCAACCCAGCATAAAAAAAACAGGAGGTAGAGTCAAAAAGTCAGGAGAACCACACCAAAGATGCTAAGTCTAACAAGCATTTTGACGTATGAGTCTTGGTAATGATAACTTGGCATGGAATGTATGTTCCACCTGTAATCATAATGGTTCTGACCAATTGAAAATGGAATAGAAACAAATTAAAAGAACCATCACAGAGACTGGGGAATTTGGATGAAAGCTGGTAATGCAGGGCCTCCACATAGCAACACTTATCTCCCTTTTAAATGGCCCTTATTTGGCCTTAAGTGTTTATTTAGTACTGTTTCCCTGGCCTGTATCCAGCATGCAGGTTTCGCTTGCTAGCCTTCTAGAAAGATGACTGGTACGCCTTTGTTCTTTAGCTGATGCAACTAGGTGTAAGCTTAAGTGTCTAAAAATTGTTGAATGGAAAAAGTGTTCTTTTCCGATTACTCAGACTGGAAATGAGGCTCTTAAATGTTTCTGCAGTGCTTGGGCTTATATATATTTTTGGGGAGAGACCAGTGTATTATATAGAATAAATCTGATTTAGATTTTTTTTTTAACTTTCATGAATACTTTTTTAGTATTTTAAACATGACCGGGTTGTATTTTAAGCAAGCGCAAAATAAGAAATACTTAAAAAAATAAAAACACAGAGATCAGCACATGCATAAAGGATTATTTCTTATCGTGGTTAACTACAACACTCGAAATGCTTTAGAAGAGGCGACCGGCAGCAGGGAAAGAACAGTACAGACTGTGGCAGACACTAGATTATTTGTGGCTAATGTTGCTTGATGAATGCCGATTCCTAATCCAAACATAAAGTATATTAAGCCATTTGAAAACGTCTTATTGTGGTGATCACTGAATAGATTTAATATACCTTATTTAGTTTTTGCACAAACCCTTGTTGTCTTCTTTACCAGTGTCTATTTTGTTTCAGGTTCAGTTCTTTTCATATGTATTTATTTGAACGGTTTTCTGTGACATGCCCATGTCTTCTGGCCATGGCTTACGAGTACTTTACTGTTCAAATACGCATGACGGACAGTGTGGAAGTAGTGTAGGCAAGGTAAAACTTTGACATAGCATATTTGAATTGTTATGTAGATTAGAATTACACTGTATTCCGAGGGTGGTTAGATTATAGTGATTGATATGGTTAGTGTAAGGCTTGTAAAGTTGTTAGAAAGGGTAAGTTCAGGACGGGTTAGCATAAGACTGTGCTCTTAACTCTTATGAATCTATTATGGGAATTCTAGAGTTTGGGACCTTATACTCATATGGACCTTACATGTTTTTTTGATATCCCCCGCACCCCCTCCAATCCTGACGCTTCCTTCTATGAATTGAAATACATTTTTGAGTTTTTGTTTTATTTTGCAGGGGTTACAGGGGAAATAGATTTCTGAAAAACCTGTCTTGACCCTGGTTTTCCTTCCTTCATAATCTCTATTTACACCAGCAAAACGGTATTAAAAAAAAATAAATAGTTTGAATTCTGTTCGAGATACCCACCACCATCTTCCTTTCAGCACTAGAGTCAAAGTATTGTTCCTTCCAGCTATTGTTTACACCTTTGCCTAACCACTTCATTTGTATGCTCATTAAGAAAGGCCCATATCCACGTTGTAAGAAATGTAATCCTTCAAAATAAGTCCAAATTCTAACCATTTGAACAGAGTGGTCCTGTTTATCCTTTTGTTTAATAACCTTATTCTAACAGATCTTGAAAGAGCATGATGGCTGTTCCACACCAGATTTGGTTTTGGTAGTCTTCTATTATTTCTCGTCACTATCTCTTAAATATGAAAATAGTGATCCCTTGTAAAAACATTAAAATGTAGCCCTCTCCTGTTTCCGAATCAATTCTCCGTACTTGGACTGAGTTATTTCCGTCTGTGCTGTTTTGCCATTATTCCTTTAATCTGTGTATTATGTTTAGTGTGATTCTCCTGATCCGCAGTCTGAAAATCTGCTCTTCAAACACCTTCATCTTTCCCATTAATTATACCTAGTAATAGGTTTTATCTCCTGGGTCACCTCTATTTTCAAGAACCCTTTCTAACATAGGTGCAACAACTTTTGTTTAATCCACTGTGGATTGCTTGACGTATCGCTTTGTGGTGTAATTTAATTAACAAAACGTTGAAGGTACCTCTTCTATTGTTAAGACATCGCCAATACGCTCCCTTGTTTGGTCTTCACACTCCCATGTTTGGTCCTCACTACTTGAAGTATGCCACCCTTGCTTTCCTTCGTGGACCTAAACATCTCATTGATTTATCATCTTTTAACCCACTGATGGTGACTACATCAGTCTTTTGCCTGGACTGCGTGCATGTACCTTCTATTAGTGGTGTGAAACTAATTACAAGGGACAGTGCCTGTCTTGTCCCATCGCCATCAAATATCCACTTTCCTTTGTGGGGAGACGAGTGTTGACTTGAAAATTATGGAAGGGCTAGATGAACCTTACAGAAAACTGCAAAGTTCGCAGGCAAGTTTGCTGAGGCGTTATGGAAAAATGTAAACTCCTATTTGGGTTATCTGGGAGTTTGACAAGTGTGTGTATAATGGGAGCATTATGGAACCCTGCAAAATAGACTTTGCTAAGTCGTCTATTATGAAAACCTGTATTTTGAAGATTGTACCAGTATTAGTTGATGTTACCACTTTTTGCCACAGTAGTGCCTCATGATCTTGTGACTAGGCAACTGACTTTGGAATTTAGGTACTTAGGTTTTAAACCTGGCTCCAGTATTTGAGGGAACACTGTGTGATGCTCCTAAATTGAAATTTACATGAAATACTTTACAGCTTTAAATATGTGCAGTGTAATGTTATTTTGCAATTTAAATAAGTGGAATCTCCAGTTGATGTACATAATCTAGAAACATCTCCCACTATTGTACAGCATACAGTTTCTATTCAGCTAAGTTTAAATACCAGTACGAATCATAATGAGTGGCCTTTTTAATACTGATGAGTGGTAGGTCATATAAATCAAATGTGAGTCACATGTATTTTATCACACCTTATAGATATCCAGTGCGATAGTCTAAACTCCTGAGTTACATTTTAGCGGGTCAAACCTGCTGATAATGATCAGAAGAAAAATGCCTAGGAAATATGCATGCAATGTGCTTTGTGTGCAAAACCTGTAATAGTTGATAATTATCATACCCAATCAGTTCGGAACACATTGGTGTTGGATTTTATGGTGGGTGATAAGTATCTCACAGCAATAAATGAGCTTAAATGAAGACAAAACTTTTCCAAATATTTATTGGTGGAGAAACCCTTCAAACCTTCCTTGCATAACGTTAGTTAAATCCTGACAAGTTTTACCAAGGTTTCTGACAAAATCTTTCAAATAGCCAGTTGTGTCAAAATGTTCACAAAAAGCTTTGGGAAAACATGGTATATTTGCTAAAATATTGTATAATTCCTTTCTGTTTTTACAAAGTTACTCCTCTAACCTGCTTTAAGACACACCTTTGAACACAAGATGTTCTCAAGATTCATTGACAGGAGAATCCCGCCCACCCCCCCCAAAAAAATCGAACTAAATGTTACCCATTATTGCTGGCCATATGTGCCATATAATTAGCAATTTTCCCAAAGCTTGCTGAGGTATACCTATGCCCCCTTGCTTTTCTGAAATATATATTGTTCAATATGCATCTAGGTATTTTGTTTCAAATTGTATATGTGTGTGTGCCTGTGTCTGTGTATGTTTATATGTATGTATATGTGTGTGTGTGTGTGTGTGTGTGTGTGTATGTATGTGTGTGTGTAGGTATATATATATATATATATATATATATATATATATATATATATATATATATATATTCACTGAAAAAACCATAGGTTATAGACCATATATAGTTAGGAAATAGCATTTAGAAAACCTTATTTTACTCACACAAAACCATTGAAATTCCATATATAGTTAGTTGCACTAACTATATATCGCGCACCTGCAATCCACTGCTGATGATGTCACATATTACATCATTCATGACATGGTCAGTGACATCACTGATGACATCTCAAATGACATCACTGATGACATCACTGATGACATCTCATTTGACATTACTGATCACATCACTGATGACATCATTCATGTGATGATACAATGAACCTCTTCAGACTCTAATATAACCTTAGATACACTCAGTGTAAACAGACACTCACAGACTGTCACTCATCCATGGAGTTACTCACACACCTAGTCAGTCTTGCAAAGAATCAATCACACCTCGATTTCCTCAACTATATAGTTATACACACCTTACTTATTGGAACATATAATAACACATATTTACTCTGTTATACAATCCCTGATACAAGTTCACAATAATCCATACAGCCACTCACACATTCACTGGCTCTTATGCACAGTTATTTATATATGTCAACTATCACATGTACTGTGTTTTACATATGTACTTACTTTGACATGTAGCACTGAGATATCCATTCACTCACCAATACACTCATGCACACAGTCAACCGCCCATACAGATGTTTCCACATGCACTTTTGAACCCATACATCTAGTGAATCAACTGCTCACACATCTATGCACAGAGTCATACACCTCCCAGACACCCACACACACACTCAGTCTCCCATACAAATACTTGGGCAACTAATCAATAACCCATATAGTTAGTCATATAGCTAATGATCAACACATGCATCAGATTACAAAACAACAGACACAATGATGCACAATTTAAAACAGTTTAGTCACTAACCCATGCACTCAGTGAGACACATTTAATCACTCACTTATACAGTCAGTCATGCACCTACTAAATCCTTCATCCAGACACTTATACATCCACTCATTCTTCAATATGTAAGACATATTTTAACTTTACAGAAGCATACAGTCACTGGATGTTGTCATCAGTGATGTCATCAGTGATGTCATTTGAGATGTCATCAGTGATGTCATCAGTGATGTCACTGACCATGTCATGAATGATGTAATATGTGACATCATCAGCAGTGGATTGCAGGTGCGCGATATATAGTTAGTGCAACTAACTATATATGGAATTTCAATGGTTTTGTGTGAGTAAAATAAGGTTTTCTAAATGCTATTTCCTAACTATATATGGTCTATAACCTATGGTTTTTTCAGTGAATTTTCAAGGTTTTGTAAATGCTAATTCCTAACTATATATGGTCTATAACCTATGGTTTTTTCTGTGAATTTCATTGGTTTTTTAACAGCTAATATCTGTAGCTGTAAAATGTATTCTTCTTTAAATCCAAAAATATATTTTATATGTTTATGAATAATTTTTTTTTAAAATATTTTTTTTTCTTCGTTCCCGCTTCGCGAATCGGGAAGCTTCCCGTTAGCTGACCTTGATGCCGCGAAATAGACCGCGAGCCGGTAAACGTTTCTTTACCGCAAGTGCCGCGTTAGAAAACAACATCGTGACGCCTCCCGTCCGCATGACGTTCCACGTTGTCGCTTGATACGTCATATGACGTGCTACGTTAGCAAACTGGTACGCGAAGCGAGTGCCAAAGCGCAGGTTTCTGGAAGCAAACCGGGAGGCCCTGCAAAGCGCTTAACGTAAACACAGCAAGTCATGTGACTTGGTAATAACACTTTTCATTGGTTCATTTCACTTTTGGTTTCCTAATGATGTAAGACTAGGTCATATAATCTAAAATGAACACTTTTGATTGGTTGAGAACTCTTGTTTTTCCCAAATGATGAAAATCCCTCCTTCTTTCCTCACTCTGACTTTCATCATTGTGAGAGAAAGACCCTTTGTGATCACTGAGCAATGGCTTCTTTAGTAGCTTCAGCTGGTGCTTCCCCACCACCTCCACCACATCCAAGGAAGAGTGGACCACCTGCTCAAGTTGTAATTCAACAAGAAGAAGAAGAAGAGGAACAGGAGGACGAGCACGAAGAGAGGCAGTTTTTGCCTGAGCAGCCCAAGACGTCTCACCGGAAAGAAAACTTCATTTGGCAATTTTTTAAAATTCCCAAAGGTCAGAAAAAAGTAAATGCAAGATACGTAACTTGCCTTATATGTCAAGATAGACTGTCCAGAGGGACCGACAAAAAATACAGTTTCGGAAACTACACAATGCATCGCCATATGACTAGGTGGCATCCTAACAACTACAGTGCTGCACAGTTTCGGAACGACCTAGATAATCTCCCTATTATGGCCAGAAGATCTGTTGTACCGGAAGTAACGGGACCAGAGGGCAGGGAGATGGTGCCAAATATACAAATGAGATTTGGTGAAGTAAAACACACCTGCGTATTTTGCGATGGATTCATTTCCTACGGAGAAAGAAGCATCACTCTGATCAACAGAGCTATTGACTATCATATGCAAGTTTGTCCGAAACGCCCAAAATAATAAATACTTCTTTTTTTTGTTTTGTTGCTCCTGTTGAGCCCTTTACAATGAATCGTTTTCATTGCCCCCTCCAAGAAAAACCCTAAAAAATATAAAACTGTTCCGAAAAATTCAAAAACAGTAAAAAAAATGTTCAGAAAAATAAAAAAAAAAGTTCTTTTCAGAACTACCTCCCCGTTATTAAAAAATTGGTACAATATTTGGAACTGTGCCAACCTCTATTTCTCTTAGTTCGCTTCCTAGTTCGCTCGCTGGTACGCGAACTGGAAGCGAACCAAAAACAGTAAGTATAAGGGAAGGAAACACACACTTATGTTAAAAGAAAGACAGCTATAGGGGAGTAAACTAGAGATACTATTACCCATAATCCACTACTGATGATGTCACATATTACATCATTCATGACATGCTCAGTGACATCATCAGCAGAGGATTGCGGGTTTTTTGGCAACATGCCTTATCCACGGATTAATAACGCTGCCTTTTGCTTTATATAAGTTTTCAAATTGTATGAAATATATACCAATAGGTCTTTATGAACCTTTAGGTAGTGCTTTTGTTCATGAGGTCTGGTCGCTTCCATACACATACAGATGTTTCAAAGATGATCAAGAAGTTTATCTGAATGGAGAGGAATGCACTGAGACGCCAGATCATTCACTAATGTGTAGGCACATACAGTTACACGATTCATGCAACAAACACCGACCAAATATGGCTTGCGTGTTGCAAGGCACGCCAGTTCCTGCTATCATCCCCACGTTCAAGTTGTTGGAAAATGGTAGTTATTTGATGCTCAATAATGAAGATTGTTCTGAGTTAATTAAAAAGTATTCCTTTTATCGTAACAGTAAGTGAACGGGTTATTTGCTGCAGAAATGTTCTATTTCCTCCCACACATGAACATAGGGAGTTTTCAATCTGGCCACAAATACCAACCTTGGGACACGTTTCAACGGCATGACAAGAATAAGAGCTCTTTTGTCTCAGAGAGAGGTGGCCTTGAGTTCGGCCCGTGAAACTTTCGTACTTCACATAGCGAACACCCGTACACAGGTTTGCCTTTCAATTTCAGCAACATGTTTCCGACTATCTTTAACGCATCCTCCACAAAATCCCTGGCACACTTTTTTAAAGTTGTTACCAGTGGTCTCGTGACTTCATTTGAGAAAATCTTTGGAGTCATCCCTGCTCCCTTTCATTCCATTTTCTCCACTCTGGTTCGTGGATTGCATTTTTACTTGCATTACCAGCGGACGCTCTTGTGCTTTTTTACATTTTTAAATATGGATGTCCCTCCTATGCAACCTCCGACCCTGCAGCTGCTGACACTGTTCCGCAATCGCATGCTAGAATATTATGGCACAATGCCGTTGGCGATATTAAGCACGGCATATGGATTATCTTTTCGGTTCTCCTACTTCACCTGTGTCCAGCCTGTATTTCACTGCCTGACCTGTGATTTCGATTGGGCCATTGATTTGTGTCTCTGCGGACCGGTTTCTCCTGACGTCGACTTTAATCAGCTGATGACTCCTATCATTACTCACGAGTTGATTTGTCCTGGCGAAAGGATTATGGCTGTGGCATTGATGCATGGACTACTTGGTCCCTGGAATTTACTGGCGGCAGCACAGTCTTTCTTGGAACACAGCTTTCTTGAAAACCCACCGAGCTGTCCTCTGATGGTGATAGAGGATCCGGTGCTGGGAGAGCACGTATGTTCTTTTCCGCTTTTAAATTGGATGGCTGAACTGTTTTCGGATGAAGACGGTGACTTCCTATTGGAGGCTGTTGCAGCTTATTTTGCATACACAGTTATGTCATAGACCTTTTTCATGTTTGATATGCTGAGTACTAGCATTTCATTGACAATTCATTGACTTATTTGTCAAGTTTTTATTATTTACCTTGCCTATTGGCTTAAGACTCGATAAAGTACTTGGCTGTTTTATTTTTCTTTAGCATTGAATTTTCCTAGTTTTTAATGCTTTACCTTGCGGACCGTCCACATATAAACTTGCAATCTGCTCTCATGAGATGGCACTTCTATTATCTTATTCAGTTCGTTTCCGGATCATGAGGAGGTGTCATCTAGGTCCTGGATATCTTTACACCGTGTTAAGTTAGCATGGGCTCATTACCGGTTTAAACGCCATTTTTCCTTTTTTGCAACTTCTGCACACGACACTTAGTTGTTGCTTTAGCTTTCCACCTAGTAGTTCATCGTGGTTTACATGAGAATAATATGTTATTGGTCTACTATCTGCTTTACTTGTTAAACTATATCTGTACAGCGAGTGCTAAAGTTTCAAGAACAACACGATACAGAATTGTTATGAGGTCTGATCTCCACGACTTCATACTCATAACATAAGTGCAACTTCTGCCAATTCTGGGCATGAGGCGGGTTTTATATTGCTTTGCCGAACACACATACACAACAGTTGATGCGGTTCACATGAAGAGAGAGCTGGTGTATGCTGATGTGATTCCTTCAAATCTAAGACACTAAAGTATGGACACGCCCTAAACCAACACAAAGAGACCTTCTTAGCAAATAATATAATATGTGTATTAGGGAGGGTGAGATATAAGCAGCCGCGGGCCGTGGAGGGAGTTACGATGGGGCAGGGAGGCGGGGAGGGGGAGAAGCAGGGTGGAGCCCTCTCTACCTTGCCCCTCCCCCTCCCCGCCTCCCTGCCCCACCGTAACTCCCTCCACGGCCCGCGGCTGCTTATAAGTGTTGCTAACTCTTATTCATTTACAGCATGTTAACATACTATCACCATTCGCTTTTTATGTACTAGTAACTATGCTGGTAATTTTGCTACTGATAATATGTGTACTTTTATTATCTAAGGTACTACGCCTGAGAAGACGGCATTAGTAAATAAACATTTCAAATACACATGTGTTCTTCTTAACTCCATGTTCTGGTTTCTAAGAAATATATAACGACCGACTGTTCATGAGTTCCACGTATCCTGAGGTACTATAAGTTCATATTCTGGATTGTCTAAACATTGAGAGTTTGTTATATCCAATGTGACACTGTACCTAGCTTGCTAAATAGTTTTTGATTACTAACGTGAGTTTTGGGACACCCTAATTCGCCGAGGTTCCAATCCTCTGTCCACAGTTCTGTGTGAGAACAGAAACCCTGCGACAGGGGCACCCCCGACCCTTGCTGGAGCTTCATCACACTTGCGATACAACTCCAGCAATGCGCCACCTTTACGGCACAGATACATCACGCATCTGTGCTGTTTTTGCCCCATGATGCGCCGCATTGTAAATGCAGCACACCATAGGTGACGGAACAGCGGCACAGAATGACTAACACATCCCTGGTGATGCGCCAGTCATCATAAATCTATCCCTATGCTTCTTATCTTGTTAGAGATGAACCGCCATATGTATCATAAAAGTTATTTGCATTTCCTAAATAGCGAACTTTAAGGAATAAATAGCGATTCTTTACCATTCCTAGTTTGCGATGAGCTATTTGCTAATTAGCCGAATGTAGCCCAATGAAGCCCAATGTAGCCCAATGTAGCCCAAAGATGGCCGCCAGACACACAAAAAAACAAATGTAGCCCAAATATCAGCCAGATGTAGCCCAACTATAGCCCAGTGACAGAATGACCAATCAGCTTCGCAAACCTCCGTTACGCGAAGCGGAGCGCTGTTACAGATATATATCTTTTTTTGAACGTTAATTTCTCAAAATCCACTGGAGCACATATATTGAGACCTAGCAAAGGCACATCGGGCTACCAGTCCCTAATATTTTGCCAAGTTTCGTGCAAATCCATTCAGCCGTTCAATTATTATTTTTATTATTTTTTTTTGCCCCGCGGGGCCCTTTTAAAACCTCCACATCAAACCTAGGGGGTCAGCGAGGATCTACTATGCCCCCTTATAGTTATTTCCCCCTTTGTTTTGACCTCCTCTTGTCTCTCGATCCTACCGAGAGACAAGATGGCGGCCGCTACGGACTGTTTGGAATGTTGACAGACGCCGGAGAACCAATCAGCTTCGCTTCACAAAGCTCCGTTGCGCGAAAAGTCCGCGAACCAGAGCGCTAACCGGTCCGCTGTTACAGATATATATCTTTTTTTAAACGTTAATTTCTCAAAATCCACTGGAGCACATATATTGAGACCTACAAAAGGCACATCGGGCTACCAGTCCCTACAATTTTGCCAAGTTTCGTGCAAATCCATTCAGCCGTTCGGGCTAAAAGTGAGGCCAACCGCCCTATGGAAAACTCAATGTTAAAAACACGTTTTGGGACCCCCCTTTTTTCTCGGCCCCCACTGGACGAACCCCCCCCCCCAATTTTCAAGGGCTGCTCAGAAACAAAATGTGCCATTTTCCTGAAAATTTCAGCCAATTCCGTCCACAAACGCCAAAGTTATTAGACATAGAATTTTCAAAAAACCCATAGAGAAAAAATCCTAACTATATATACCTACTGGCGACCGCCAGTAGGTAATATATGTGTGTTTATATATATATGTGTGTGTGTGTGTGTGTATATATGTGTGTGTATATATTATATATATATATACATACAGTTCCACAGTACGAGCGTACTTGTTGCACTCCTTACAAAAAAGACGTAATTGCAATGACGTCTTTTTGGAAGGCGTGCAACAAGTACGCTCGTACTGTGGAACTGTTTCTAATCAGGGAAACCTCGGACCCTGTCTTGCACCGCCACGTAGTGTACCGATATATATATATATATATATATATATATATATATATATATATATATATATATTTAATATATCAAGAAGACTCGAGCTCCCGCAACCTCCAGGCGGCGATGGAGACACAGACACCCCGCAGTATCAGGCAAGATGTTATGTATTTAAAATCTTGTTCTCATGAACGACGCATTTCGGGCTTCAGGAGCCCATGTTCACATGTAGAACAACATCGCCATATTGGTTTTTTAAGTGTTTGCTTAGTGCACACCCACCTCCAAGGCCCCGTGTCACATGTCCATCGATACTGAAGACAGACTACAATCTCAAATGCTAAAAACAATTGCATTGTATTTTACTATCGCTAAAGTGTTTACAAAAACAATTTAAAAATAGAACAGTTTGTATAAATACATAAATATAAGGTTACAATTCTACTTTGTTTAAATACATGACAAAACCATTTCTTTTTTTTATATCTATATTCATTTACGGTATGTGATCCTTCAACTGCACGGTTTAAAGCCCAAATGTATTGTTGGAAACACTTGTAGAGCTAAAAAAATGCTGTCATATTGTAAGGATCAATCCTGTACACTTCCGATGGGACAGTAGAGTAAAGTGCATAAATGCCTATCAGCAAAAAAAACATGACATGCAAAATGGTGCAAAAGTGCAAATATATAATTGTGCAAAAACATATCTAAAATTGTATTCAGTATAATTAAATGCAAATTTCACATCTATTAATAAAAGTAAAATCTATTTTAGAAAATACCATTAAAATCATATAAAACAGGGACTCCCGCAGGTAGGACCCATTGAACTAAAGCAGCACTGCGTGGACAATTTCAGGGCGGGGGGGTTCTAAAGGTCGCAGCAGTCTCACCCTCGCGAACAATGCAGCTGGTTTGGGATAGTAAGGACCAGGGGCGCAACTAGGTCTTAACTTCGGGGGTGGCTAACATAGCAAATAAGGGGCGTGGCTAAAGGTAATCAAGGGGGCGGAGCTAAAATGGCAGACAATCAGGATCAGGTAATGCTCAGGCCAACCTGAGAAACAGAAGTGGCGATTCTGCAATACAAAACTGCACCTTGGTATTCATCATGCACCGCATGGAGACGCTTTCCACAGAGGCTCAAAGCAAAGACAACACTCTTCCAACCATACAAGCATAAGGTGTAACCTGCTACCCGCATGGACAACTGCTTCAGCATCGCACATAGGGGTAGTAAGTGCTCTACAAATACAATATAATACGCCCTGCATTGTGTGTCTCTCTTGGAACACAATGACTATGTGAGGACTGTACCTGCTCTCTGCATTAACGTATCTCAACTATTGATGAAAAGTGTCAGAATTGGTAGGACTGATCTGTCCCGTCAAAGGAGAATTCCAAACAGGCTATGGCTGAAGGATGCACTGGTTGACAGTATAGATTGGGGTCACAAATATGGAAACACATATGGCACAGATTTGGTAGAACACTGGTTATGGGAGCACACCCAGGAAGGGATGAGCAGAGATAGAATAAGAGCCACAGTCCCCTGAGTATTCTCACCTGCGACAGCAGTTGGTGAGCTCTATCACATGTTTGTGTCACCACAGTTTTATTTTGTTCCGTATGGGGTTGGCTCTGTGGACCTGAATCTGGAGCTTGCAGCTACTTCACTTCTTTCTATGGGGTTGACAGTGTCTTCCACCTCAGCAAAGTATCCTGCCTTTCTTCTCTTAGGTTCTCTGGCTGGATTCAGGCAGCTGGGAGACTGGTCACACTCTTGTTCTGAATGTTAGCAGTAAAATTCTCTGTGCTAATGTTGAGATCTTTTGGTTCACATTTCTTACTTTGTATTTGATCATATTTTCTCTGACTTACTCCAGACTTTCCCTCTGATAGATGGACCATGGCAACGCATTGATTGGCGCGTCCTTGTGGTGATCTTTTGGGGGGTCTCCCTTTTCTCTCTCCCTTATCCCTTTTTCCTCCCAAGGGTCAGTGACAGACCTCACCTCAACCATTGTTGATATTCACCATCATAGGAGACTGAGTGAATTTGACAGCAATTATGCAGTCTCGTCCATAAATCTCGATCCTAACACCATGCCCATGATGTCCCAGGTGCCTTGACGCTCATGTACCGTTGACATGTGCCCAAAACAACATGCACTACCTATCTTCAAGCATAGTTCTCCGTCTGGGGCCAATGTTCCCCTCAAAGCAGCTGCTGCCTTGCCTTGTTAAAACAGCTGAATACAAATTCAACACACCAAAAGTGCTTAGGTGAAATCCCTGCATTCAGTCAAGGATATCACCTCGGTGGCAGCCCGTCTCAAACAAAACAAGAGGTGTGGGGCAGGGAGGGTTGTTGAAACCTTTCAGAGGCGGGCTGGCAGGGGTTGGTTCTGGGCCTCTCCGAAAGGGTAATTAAAATCACATTCTTGGATGCTAAAGCATCCATGCTACACGCAGCCTAAATAGAAATTTAACTGGGGAAGAAAGGTTTCCATGCTTTAATTATTTTAATGCGTGTCAGTAAAGTGTCATGCGGTCATGATCATCTTAGCCTGGCAGATATGTACACTCATCTGTAGCTGGGTACGTTCATTTTGCACTGCCGTCCCCTGGCCATTCCACCAACAGCTTCACTATTCCCATTCAGCAGAAGACGTACATTCTTTTTATAGTGCAGCTTTGAGAACACCCACTTTTTCACAACTGCTCGTGAACGTGGATTGTCTACAAACAGCAGAAGTTCTGCAGATAAAAGAGTACGCTTCCTTTATTCCCTTCTTTGAACCTCAGCAATTTACACAACGTTCAAGCAGGTTTCAGGCCTCCTGTTTTTGTGCGCGAGTAGCTTTTCCAGTTAAGGTTTTTCTGTAAATTCAGGCACGTATAGAAGTGTTCATCCCGTTACAAGAACCAGAATGCAGAGAAAACGTTAACTGGACATTTCTAGCGCAAGGAATGGGGAAACGTGAGAATACTGCATAATTTCCTTTTTTTTTTTTTTTTTTAAAGTTCTAAGGCAACAAGTTTAATAACTATTATTTCTAAAGCACTGACTGCCACGAACCAGTAGTTGTAAGATGACTTAAGCAGTCTTCTCAACGTGGAAAAACAGCACAGCGGTTGTCATGGTATCTGTGCTAGGTAAAAATGTTCATACGCAACAATTGAAAATGAACAATAAAACATTACTTCTAAGACCACGGTTGAAAGCAGCCCTCCAACAGGGTTTGTTCTAATCAGAACGGAGATGGAGAGGACATTATCTGAACCCTATTTTCACCATTTCTAGATGTCTAGACGTGCGTTTGGGTAAAATCAACATCATTGTTCAGTCAATGCAATTTGGCACAGAGGGCGGTGTGACCATTTTGGAAAGATGTTTCAGCTTTGTCTGCTTCTTAATAAAAAGGGCTGTTGTAACTTTACGTCATTCAGTCTATCTGGACGTATATGAAGTCCAATTAACTGAGGGGTGTGTGGGGGAGGTAGGGGATTCATCCCTGTATCTCCTTGCAACTTTTACAGATTTCCCTTAGAAGTGTTCTTTTGCATAGGAGTATTTGTATGTTAAAATAAATACTAGTAAGGTGAATCATTGCCACTTTATTGCTCTAGTTCCTCTCAAATCTCTGGGGGTAGCTTTCTGCTTTGATGTTAATAAACCACCTGTCATAGAACCACTTGAGGAAATACATTAGTGATTTTTTGTTGGTCTTATGACACAATGTAATGCCACTGAATGGTAAATGGCATTTACCAGTTGTTGAGTGCATTTACATAAATTGTTTCTTGGTTTTAGGAGTAGCAATTCCATCCAAAAGTTTGCTTGGTCACCTTGCCTAATCATATTCAATTTTTTTAAGCGTAATGTTAAATAAAGATGGCCACCTTTTATTCTGGGTTTCAATGCATTCCCAATTCCCATCTGCCTCCTGCCTAGAAGCTTTTTAATAGCTCAGTTTGCCAAATGTTCTTGCCTTTTCTTTCTATGTTTAATCGATATAGTTGTCAAATTGATTTCAGAAACGTCAAAAGTCTAAACATGTAGTTGGGGAAAACTTAAGTGTGTTTGTAACATATTCTCTTAAGTTTACTTCTGGATAGTATTTGTGCTCATAAAACCAAAGCCCATACCTTTCTGAGGGGCAATATTTTTTTATCGGCGGCGCATAACTCATCTGAACTGAAAAACGATACTTGCTTCAGCATCTTAGCCTCCTTTCTAACAAATGTATATTTGGTTGAGATTCATTCAGTAGGACGCCTGTGTCATATGTGGGTAAGGAAGTGTAACCTCCCACCCCTATCCCACAACTTGCATTCTTTCAGCAACTGTTGCACCCTGTCCATTATATGTTTTTAGTCTGCGGAAATAATTGGGATGGTACTTGAAATGTCATATTACCATCTACAATATGTCGTCCTATAACCTCTTATCTATATGTTTAGGTACGCACTACTTCCAGTAAAAGGCGCACTAAATAGTGTAGTCTGTAGCCTTAAGAATTGTTGCTCTGGCCAGAGATGAAACCCCTTGATTAAGCAACCTTTGCTATTAAGAACCTGAACACAAGGGAATGTTTATTTTTAGAACAAAATAGATTCAGCATCATCAAGCAAATTTGACCTGTTTAACTTGAAGCAGAATACTGCATAATTTCCTTATTCACGTAACGCCTATTGCCTATTTACTACGAGACAGCTTTCAGGACATTCACGATTCTGGGTAGTCACATTTTTTTTTTCTTTCCACTGTCACGTTAAAACCTTCACACCTCCCAGCAAATAAAGTCTCGCTTCACGCCATCAGGCTGGGTTTACAGTGCACCAGAGAATACCGAATCCCAGCCAATCCTGCTTTAAATAATCAGCAGAGGTGTGTGGGTGGAGGCGACTACAGGAGGCAGGCGGGCAACTAGAGTGGGGGGGATGGGGGGGCTATTCTTCCAGCCGTAACCAGAGTGGATGTAAGAAGGGCTAAAAACATAACAAAAGCTTCATTTACATTTAAATGGTCTTTTACAGACCTGTGAAGTACTCTGGTGCGGCTGCAATTAAAACGTCGCCAGCCGCGAAGCTGTGTCAGCCCGGGCTGACACACACGACGGGGGGGGCTGAAGCCCGGTGAGCCCAATGGGTGTTGCGCGCCTGGTAAGGACCCTGCTCAGTTGGGGTGGTGGACGGTTCTTGATCCGCCGGGCAGGGAGGGGGGCGAGGGGTTTAGATGCTGTAAGTTTTCTTTTGTTCTGTTCTAAGTTGATTGGTTTACAATCTCTTCATAAACGCTTATTGTTGACTCTATGGAACACACATACACAAACAGGCATGACGGTTCAAATTTTACAGTCTCTCCTTGAACTATTGCTGTCACCTACATGGATAGACTCTACACCTACGGGGCAATTATTAGCAACGATAGAGCGCACTCAGAGGAATGACATACACTTTGATTTGATTAAGATAGGGAGAGCAGCTGTACGGCCGAAATCACAGCACACACACTATGCTACGACGTGAGATACCGGGGAATAGCACCCAAACGCCACAGACGATCTCCCCCCCCTGACAGTCATCTCATGGAATGTAAATGGGCTTGGACACAAAATCAAAAGGGGACTGGTTCTGCAATATTTAAAGCGGAAGGCCCCCACGGTGGTGTTGCTCCAACAAACACATTTGACGGGCATGACCTGCAAAGCATTAAACCGATGGGGGTTCAAAATGGCTGCACATGCGGAGTTCTCCTCAGGGTCACGAGGGGATGGTATCCTAATACATAAAAGCTCTCCACTGATGATCAAAAGCACTTGGACGGACAACCAGGGACGTTTTACTGCTGTCACCTGCCAATGGGAGGGACGCATCTATAACATGGTCTCGGTGTACATCCCCCCGACACTACATCAGGCAGCCTTCCAGGACCTTGGGAAACTCCTGCTCGATCTCCCCGAGGGAGAATTGATTATATGGGAGACTTAAATACTGTGATTGACACAGCTATAGACCGCAAGCTACCCAGGGAGGCAAGTAGACCCAACCAAGCTCTTAGAGAATTCCTAGATGCTATGGGACTGACGGACGTTTGGAGACTTGAAAACCCCACCGAGCACCAACACACATTTTATTCGGGAGCGCATAACAGTCTCTCCCGAATAGTTTACATATTGACGTTAGCAGTACCTCCAGAAAGAATAACAGCGATAGAACATTTACCGAGCGGGATTTCAGACCACTCCCCGATTCAGCTTACCTATACTACGCAACTCTCTAGAAGGCAGAGACTCTACCCAGTATACCCAGGCTTGATAAAAAAAATCACAAGATAGCCAAGGCATTAACAAAATCCACTGTACACTACTTTGAGGAAAATACATCGACAGTAGACTCACCATCCATCCTCTGGGAGGCATACAAATCGGTAATCAGAGGACAAGCCATTTCAACTATTACGCGGCACAAGAGGGAGCATAGAGAGAACCTAGAGGCTGCAGTGCAAAGAGCGGAGACGGCCCACGCTCTAGATCCCACCAACAACACAGCACAAACCCTAACACTAGCAGCTCAAGAATACAGAGCGTATGCAGAAGATATGGCGAAAACTAGGCACACAGATACACTACATAGGGTTTATGAGCTAGGAGATAAGACGGGGAAAATGCTTGCATGGTTAGAGAGGAAGTAAAAGGCAGATAGGTGGATCGCCCAACTAACACTAGCAGATGGCTCAACCACCACGGATCCCCAATTAATAGTAGAGGAATTGGCCACCTATTATGAAAAGATATACACACCACGAGACACAATGACAGTAGAGGACTGCACACAATGTTTGCACGATATACCACTGACTACACTACCGCCAGAAGACATGCGCACACTCGAAGACGACTTAACAGTAGAAGAAGTAGGAAAGGCACTGGCGGCGCTTCACACGGGGAAGGCACTGGGACCAAATGGACTACCGGTGGAACTCTACAAAAAAGTCGCCCACAAGATCACCCCCCACCTGCTTTCCATGTATAATGACTGTTTAACACAAGAAATACTACCCAGAGACCAAAGATTAGCCACAATCGTGGCAATCCACAAACCTGGGAAGCCTCCGGGACCGACCTTTTCATATCGTCCGATATCCCTAATGAATGCGGGCGCAAAATATTGGCAAAACTATTGGCGCTCCGACTACAACCTCACCTCACAACATTGGTCCACCCGGACCAGTCGGGCTTCATGCCTGGACGAAACACCTCCCTTAACCTAAGGTGTCTTAATGCGGTGCTTAACCGCACTCCACTGTTGCGGGACGATGCGGCCATTCTCTCATTGGACGCCACAATGGCGTTTGACCTTGTGGAGTGGCCATTTCTCTTTGCAGTGCTCCAGAAGATGGGTTTCGGCCCCATGTTTTGTAGCTGGATCAAGCTACTATACACAGCGCATCTAGCCCAAGTAGTAGCTAATGGCCATATTTCACGAGAGATCACACTGGGACGAGGCAGGGATGCCCGCTGTCCCCACTTCTTTTCGCGCTTATATTGGAACCACTGGCGACAATAATACGCACGGCACCGTTGATCCACGGGATAACATGGGAGGCGGGCTGGGAAGACCGAATCTCCCTTTATGCCGATGACGTACTGATATACTTAACGTCCCCGACGGAGTCACTGGAGGTCCTACTGGACGTCCTCACGACATATGGAGAAGTATCAGGCTACACCATAAATTGGACAAAATCACTGCTATACCACACGGCCAGGTGCCTATTCTTCCCCCTGACTGCACATTACAAATAGTGACCAGAGGGTTTAAATACTTAGAAATATATGTCACCCCACAAGACTCGGTATTCATGGAAGAAAATGTATTGAAACCCCTGAAGAGGCTCAAAGCGGATGTTACACATTGGAGATCTCTCCCGCTGACGCTTCTGGGAAGGGCAGCACTCTTCAAAATGCTCGCACTCCCCAGGTTCCTTTATGTGCTCCAAAACACACCTTTCCCGGTCCCTCTTTCTTATTTCAAAGCAATTGACGCAAAAATCTCCTCCTTGCTGTGGGATGGGAAACCGGCCTGTATAGCGCAATCCAAATTGATACGTAGCTGGTACGATGGGGGGATAGCCTTACTGAGTATCAAATTATATTATTGGGCTGCGCAACTGATGATTTTTAATCAATGGCTACATGCTCCACAGCACGACCCTGCATATAGATTAGACAGAAGCGTGCTACCGGTGGAACACTTGATGAAGGCCCTTTACACTAACAAAAGAAGGCACGCACTCACAGGCCCTACGGCCCATACGATCAAAATTTGGCATACAGCACAGAGAGCCCTGTGATGGGAAGGAGTGCTCACATTGGCCACCCCACTCTGGGAGACACGCCGCCTTGGCACCCTGGCCAACACCAAGGAGTTCCGGCAATGGGACCTAATTGGCATTACGAAAATAGGGGACCTGTGGGTGAGGGGAGAAATTATTACATTCGCAGCCATACAAGAGAAATATGGAATGGCTGGTACCGAGTTATACCGCTAAATCCAAATCCGACATGCATTCCAGAGTGCAATCCCCCCAGGCACCAAATTAACTGATTCTTCCCCCCTCGAAGACAGACTCCTCACTGACTACATGGACAAAAAAGCCATATCGCAAACAAACGTAAATTAATTAACAATCTTCCGGACGCTACGGTGGTCCTCCGTAGCAAGCGGGAGGCAGAATTAGGGGACATAGAGGACTCAGACTAGATGGACGCGCGGGCTTCGGCCAGAGAGGCAGCGATCCCATCCCGGCCAAAACTAGTGCAACTCAAAGTGTTACACCGCATATATTATTCACGCACCATGTTACACAAATTGGGACGTACGCTCGACTCACTCTGCCTAAGGGGTTGCGGACTAATCGGAACATACTTTCATATAATATGGGAGTGTCCAAAAAATACAAACCTATTGGGAGCATGTATTAAATGAAATCTCAGGAGTGGACGAGGTAGAAGTCCAGCGAGACCCCGGATGTTGCCTATTAAATATCTGGAAACCCACGGACCTCAACTTGGGACTACAGACTTGGGCAACGCTTGGGATGGCAATTGCTAAGCAGAACATTGCCAGGAACTGGGGCTCAGGGATAGTGCCCACACAGACACAATGGGAAAATGACATGGACACAGCTATGGTGGCGGAAAGAGCGGTTTATGCCCACAGGGGATGTCCCAAAAAATGGTCCAGGATATGGGGGAAATGGAATGAATCCCGGGGGAATATTTGTGAACCTCAGCAAACATTATCCGACCCTGAAGATAGCCCCTAGACTTGAAGGAGAACCTGTGTTAAGTACATATCGCAACCCGAGAGTGATGATGGGGGAGAGAGCGGTGTGGTGGAGGTTAATCATTAAGCAACTGAACACATATTGCAATTACTTGCCCTGTAAACAGGGAACCGTATACTGTATTGCTGTATTATCAATGGAGAAGATTGATGTTTATTGATTAATGTACACTCCTGATGACGAAATACTAATAAACAGTTTAATAAAAAAAAATCATATCAATATATTGCTAAAAATCCATTATACTGAAAAATCTGTAATCTGAAATATTGGCTGCAGCAGGTGAAAAATTATTCTTATTACTTCATAATACAAAAAAATATTATCTAAATCATCTTACAATTTGCCAAGTGACATAAAACCAGAAGTGTTTCAAGACGCTGTTATTAACAAAGAAAAGCATATCTGCATACTTATCAAGATTAGTCAGAGGAAATTATGCATATGTTCTGCGTTGTTTAACCCATTTGGCCACTTACTGTCGAATTCCAAGATGATTTTGGTTTCTAACTGTCTCAGTTGACGCTCCCTATTGCCCCCTTCCGTGGTTTAGGGATGGCGTTGATAACATAATAGTTTAGACAGTTTACATCATTGTCATGAATTCTTTAAAAGTGCCTTGCTACTGGGTAGGCTGGATCACTGTGGAGGATGGCTCGTTTATGTTGCAGTATTCTGACATGCACCTGTAGCTTCGTACTACCGATGTAGTTAAGGCCACAGGTGCACGTCAGAACATAAACTGCATATTCAGTCCTACAGTTATAGCTGCCAGAAATAGAAATGGGTAAATCACTGAAAGGAGTTGAGTAATGGGTCTTGTTACAGCCACATTTGCAAGCCCAGCAAGAGGAACATTTCTTAAAACCATGGGCTGGCTGTAGCCAGTTAATGGTTTTCCTTGATTCAGGAGAATTCTTGTCAAGAATAGAACCCATTTATTTAGCTCTCCTGAAAGTAATCATAGGAGTTTCTGCTATTCTATTGCGCAACACATTATCAGTTAATACAATGGGCCAATGCTTTTTGATGATAGTTCTGATTTTCCGTTCCTTATTGCTATAGGTGGTGATGAGTCTAGGAGTGTCAGCATTTCCAGACAAGGATACCGAATTATTATCATGATTATGAGGATAAATATTACTGCTCTTAAATAAACTGCTCATAGGCCGAATGCTGGCCTTGTTCATGGCCTCTTTTATAATGTTTCCGCTGTATCCTCTAGCTTTTAGTCTATTAGACATGTCATGTAAACATTCGGTAAGGTCAGATCCTGCACTACAAATGCGTTTTAACCTTAGGATTTCTCCATAGGATATACTCGCTATAAGGTGCTTAGGGTGTGTACTGCTCGCATGAAGCGTGACATTCCCAGACGTAGGTTTTCTGAATAAAGTGGATTCGAGTTTATCCTCCTTAATGTAAAGCCTTCCATCAAGAAACTCAACTTGAGTGTTATCTACGTGAGACTTGAAGGTTAGGTTCAGGGAGTTATCATTGATAGTTTTAATAAACTGTTGGGCTTCAATTTCCCTGCTCCTCCACAGACTAAAAAGATTGTCAATGTATCTAAGGTAACATAAAACATGTTTATCAAACAATGCCCAATGTGACTTTCTAAGAACCTGTTCCTCCCACCAGCCAACATGCAAGCATGCGTAGCTGGGGGAGAAACAGGCTCCCCTCGCCACTCCTCTCAATTGTTTAAAAACATCTTTATTAAAAAAGGAAAAATTGTTATTAAGGCACCACGAGATAAGCTCTAGGATCACCTTATTATGTTCGTAGAATTCGCAGGATCTCATATCCCAAAAATGTTGACTGCTGTCAAACCCATGCTGTGGTCTATGCTAGTATAAAGTGACTCAATTTCAAGGTTAATTAAATACAAGTCATCAGTCCTCACTAGCTCATTGGTTTTTATAAAAAAGTCTCCTGTATCTTTAACATAGCTGGGCAACTCCTTGACCAGATCCTGTAAAAAATAGTCAATATACTGACCTACTTGTTCACTTGCACTATTAATAGCCGAAATAATGGGCCTTCCCGGAATGGGCATTACATTTTTGTGTATTTTTGGAATCCAGTACATTACAGGTAGAACAGGATGGCTGCCTGGTAGGGGGGATCACCAAACTGATATTTATCCCCAAAAACCCTGCCATCCATATCTTCGCTGCAGCACGCCACCGGGGTGGCGCAAGCTGCTTACACAGAGAGACATGGATCTGGATTCCGGACCTACCGGCGTAGAGGAGCCCTGGAGAAGATTTCCGCACTCTGATGCCGACCATCTTGGCCGACTCTTGAAGAGACACCGCGGTGCCCGGTTGGGAAGTAGGTCCTCGATTTACTTTGCCAGGAGGTCGCACAGGGAATCTTAAGTCGAGCTCGGGGTGCTCAGGTGAGGAACCGACTCCGCATGTTGCAAGTCCCCCAGCCGGAGTCAATACCGCCGCTCGGCCCGTGTCGCCACCGACGCTGAGCCCGCCTTACCGACCGCAGCTGTTGCCGGAGTGAGGCCCGGTGCTGCTGAGGCCATTTTCTCCGATGCCCTTCTCTCCGCCCGTTTGGGCCGCCTCTGATGCCGATGCTGAGCCGCATCTCTGTCTGCCTGCTTTCGCTGCCGGCACTGAGCCGGCCCTCCACTCACAAGTTAGACTGAGCTGATGCCGGTTCTCTGCTGCCGATGGTTGAGCCCACCCCATCCTGCCCGTTTCTTTGATGTAATGTCCTCTCGGCGCCCTGATGAACAACCGCCTTGCCAGCTCTGAGACTTAGCAGCTGACTGCCTGCCTCTCTTATTTAACGATGAGCACAGCTGATGCCGGATTCTAGCAAGCGGTGAGCGCCTCTCCATATTCTTTAGCTTTACCTGACTTAACCACTTATGAAACGCTACTTTGCAGACACCCTAGGTCGGAGGTCGTTGAGATGGCCATCTAAACTATTTTTTGTACTGATGCATTTTTAGTGAGTCTGCGGGCATTTCATAATTGATGATATCCTAAATTGCCATACTCATAGCGAGTGAAAGGGGACTGATCCTCACCCACATAGTAAATGTAAGAGGTCTGCTCTTTGATGCCACTGAAACTGAAAGGGGACTAAACCAGAACCCTACCACAACAACTGAAAGAGGACTAAGCCAGGAACCACCTACAACAACAGAAAGAGGACTTAGCCAGAAGCCCCTTCAACAACGGAAAGAGGACTAAGCTCTACAGCTTCTTCTGCAGTTTTTTTTTCTTTTCAAATTACTGCTCTGGATACCCACTTGCACTACTCTTAGCTACTGAAAGGGGACTGACCTCACCTGCCCTTGCACTTTGCCTTTCGCTACTCATCCAAGACAGGCCATCCTGTCACGGTAGCACCTTCCATACGCAAACCCTAATTGTAGGGCAGACCCGCGGAGTCATCTCGCCACGCAAACCGACCACGGGGGCTCCAACATCACCACTCTCCCCAGCATGGCTGAGCCCTGCTTGACTTCCACGGGAGCCAATTATTACACCGTTATCTACCCTCCAAATCTGCCTCCAAAACCCTTAAGCTCTCCATCCTGAAAAAGTCATCCGGATACGCAGATCTCCGGCCATCGGCTCTGCTTAAACCAGGGCACTGTCATCAACGACCTCATCTTCCATTCCAGGAAATCGTCTCGCTGGCGTAATGCCTTCTTGAGCTTCCTCAAAGTACAAGAAACAAGGAACATCCCTCACGGAAAAAAACTCACAATCACTCCATCTGCAAATTTGCGTGCAGAGCTTACCATCACCTTATACAATAGCGGCACTATCCTGATTCAAGGGCCTCCCAAAAGCCTCATAAAATGTGCGGACCTCTTCACCCTTAAAAAACATGTTCACCACCCATCTCAGTTCACGCTGCCGCCGCTCCTTCTCGCGCCCACTCCGCCAAGTATACCTGGCCCCTCACCAACCTCTCCTGCCAGCGACCTCGTCAGTGACCCACGCATGCCATCCACTGCACGCCCTTACCACAGAACCTAGACCTCCTAGGGATCCCCGCTCCGTCGAACTCCAAAACTCCCCTTAGGGCCCACCTCACATGCCCACCCAGCCCCGCCATCACGATTCCAGCATAAGTCATCATAAGTGTCCCCAAACCCATAACCTCCTGCTACCGGCCTACTGTAACACCCGCTAGGGATCACAACTCTGGTATGGACACGCCTAATTAGGCCCATAACTCTGGCCGAGCTAGCCCCTCCCATAGGAATGCAAATCGACCTAGCCCCCCTCACGCCAACCCAACATCTTGCCTCCTACCAGCCCTCAGCCCGCCTGAACCTCACCTCTAGGCTACCTGCACATACCATCAGAACCGCTCCCTGGCAACTGGACCATGGCCTACCAGAACATACCTCTCTTAGAGATATTGAAATTCTCCACCGCAGATCCTCTGAGTTAACACTGAGCATCCACAAATTGATTCTGGACCTAAAGCACCTCCTTCACATCACTGAACTCTCCTTCTCCAATCTACGGCCCTCACAGAATGCAACCCACATCCCCCTCATGATGCCCCGCCTTCACCCCCTACCACTATCCCTGAGACGCTTGCGCCCTCGTAAGCAACCCTGCCTCCTCTCTGAGGAGGAAATTCTTGCTCTCCTCCACACCTACAAACCCACCCCTGGCACGTTTAATCCCTCAGAACTCACAGAGGAAGAAGTGGCTGACCTCCTCAGTAGCTATGATTCGGGCCTGACAACCCCATGCCCCTTAAACCTGAGGGGAGAACACCCTATCTGCACGGTTGCAACCAACCCTAACAGATCTGCTACCCTCCGCATCAGAGGAGTGGTCAAAAGCAACCTAGCTAAAGTTCCCACCTCCGCTTCTACATGCGACACCCACTCCTACCCCTCCCCAGCCGGCCTCCTAATAAACTGCCGGTCAGCAGTAAAGCATGCATCTGATGTCGCCTATCTCATCCTGAGTCATAAGTTGGACCTAGCGGTCTTGACTGGATCTTGGCTCAAGGACTCCTCATCGCCCTACCTCAACCTCTTAGTCCCGCACAACTATAACATCGTAAGGATGGACCGGCCCTCAAAGAAAAAAGGGGGGTGGCATTGCCTGTATATACCTTTCTAACCTCCTTGTTACGGAACTGCCGGTGGACCCCTCTGACTCCTGCGAATACCGCACACTCGCCATCTCCAATAATACCTCACAGCTGTGCAAACTTCACATCTTTTACCACCCCCCTGGCAAGAACGACACCTTTACGGACCTTCTCATGGAAATCATCACAGCCAAGGTGTCCCCAAACTCTTAACGACATTTTCCTTTGCGATTTTAACTTGCATTGAAACAATCCTAAGGACCCTCAGGTCAGTGCCATCAGAGACGTCTTGGCCGACCAAGCCCTTACCCAAGCCTGCTCCCTCCCTACTCATTCAAAAGGTGCCACCCTAGACTGGATCATTGCTAAGGAATCGGCTGTCAAACTTATCTCCATTGATCCTTGTGATTGGTCTGATCACCACGCCATCACCTCCTACCTGCCCAGCACCCATAAATCATGGACACCTCAACCTGTGATTCCCAAACGATGGGTTAGGGACACCAAGAACCTCGACCACAAGAAACTTGCAGCAAGTCTGCTCTCCCACCCCCCACAGTGCACATCGGTCACCAACCTAGCGGATCATTACTCCTCCACCATAACCGATATTCTAGATGACCTGGCACCTCTAAAATTAAAAAGAACCCAGATCAAGAACCGAAATCCCTGGTTCAACGGACCCTTTAACAAGGAAAGGAGATCCCTTCAACAGACGGAACGAATCTGGAAACAACACCCATCTGCAGCACACCTTAAACTTATTCGACAGGCCAGATATGCCTACAATAAGAAAATCCTTAACACTAAAAAATAATTTTTCAGAACTGAACTGGAGAATGCCAAAAATCTACCTCGCAAGCTGTTTGACTTGGTCAAACACCTATCCAACAAACTAGCGAAAACCGCCAAAGAAACCTAAACCCCTAATATCAAGCGAGGAATTCTCCACCTTCTTCTGTGAAATAATCTCTGTTCTACGAAATGAACGTAAATCCGCATCCCACCACCAAACTCAGTCAGCCAGCTCCACCTCTTCTCTCCGCATTGTCCTCCCAAACCTCACCAAATAAACGAGCGTATGTCCAACTTTAAAGTCTATGACGATCACTCTATCTCAGGAATTCTTGCCTCCTTAAAACCATACAATCACTTTAATCACCCTCTCCCCTCTAACTGCCTAGCTGCCGCCTCTCAGGCTATCATCCCTTCCTGGACCGTAATAATCAACCCCACCCCCCTTAAAGAGCTCAATTCCAGATTCGCTCAAGACTGGCCAAGTTGTCCCCATCCTAAAAAAAAACACGCTGGACCCTGGCTCCGCTGAGAACTATAGACCCATATCTAACATCCCACTCCTTGCTAAAGTTCTGGAAAAATGTGTGCAACAGCAGCTAAGTCTGCACATCAACAACTTTCACCTGCTAGATGACTTCTAATCAGGTTTCAGACCTGGGCACAGCACAGAAACCACCCTCCTCCACATTGTGGATGACACCCTCCAAGCCCTAGACCTAGGCAAAACCTGTCTCCTAATCCTTCTAGACCTTTCCTCCGCCTTTGATACGGTGAACCACAAAATTCTCCTAGAACGCCTCAAACTCAGGATGGGAATGGATGGCACCGTCTTTGAATGGTTTAGATCCTTCCCCCAAAACAGCTCACAGAGAGTCCTCATCAACGGTGATCTATCCACCCCCTCGCCGGTTTCTGTTGGAGTCCCCCAAGCATCAACCCTCTCCCCCTCCCTCTTCAACCTTTACCCTGAACCTCTCACCGAGGTGCTTCGTGCCGCCAACATCTCCTACCTTATGTACGCCGACGATACACAGGTCTGCATAAAAATCGCTTCCCCTGAGGACATTCTCTCCCTTAACGAGGCCCTGAAGCTGACAGTCCATTGGCTCACTGCCAACCAGCTGAAACTCAACGCAAAAAAAACCAAATTTCTTCTGATCTCCCACCCAAACCCAATCCAGACATCCAGGAATGGATCAAGACTATCACGGCACTAAACTGCCCTCCTGCCATTGTTGACTCGGCAAAATACCTTGGAATAACCCTTGACGGCAGCTTGAATATGCAAGGCCATATAAACTCTATGGCCAAAACGGCTAGATTCCACCTGAGCTACCTAAGAAACCTAAAACCCTTCCTGGATGCGTCCAACCTTAAAACGGCAACCAAGGCCCTAGTCATTTCCAGACTTGAATTTGGATGCTCTACTCTTGCAGGGCTACCCAAGAACTCTCTGGCCCCATTGAAAGCCTGCCTCAACACCGCCGCCAGACTCCTAACGGGCTCAAAAAATGTGACCACATCTCTCCCCACCTCAAAGCACTGAACTGGCTTCCCCTTGAGGCCAGAATACAATTTTAAACTGGCTGCATTACTCACAAAGCTCTATACTCGAATTCCCCTTCATTTCTCGCACAAAAACTCGTGATATCCGGAGGAGCCAGTAACTCCCGATCTGCCAAAGACCTGCTGCTGCAACCAGCATGCTTCTGGAAGAAGAAAACGTACAATCGGGCCTTCTCTGGGGCCGCACCAAGATTCTGGAACTCTCTCCCACCCTCCATCAGAAGACTTCCGTCCTTGGCACACTTTAAAAAGGAGACCAAAACGTTCTTAATGGGAAAATACCTCATCTAATGAATACCTTCCAATCACCTCATCGACATACCCCACCCTCCACCTTGGCATTATCCAAGGCCTCCACGGATGAAACAGTTTCCTGCACTCCGGGGCATCCCCTCAAGAGCTGAGACTGCGTGTATATTATACCTTCCTGCTTTAATTTTTAACTACTTTAATATTGATCCCACATGTAGCTTGGACGATTGACAGCGTGCACCTCCTGAATAATGCAGCCCCTTGTATTTTGTTATCTACTTGCTTTAATTTTTCCCACGTGTAGCTTGAACTATATACACCGTGCTCCACCCGTACAATGTATCCCTAGCTTTCCCAATGTGATCCCTCCCATCCTTACGCTTTGTATTCCTCCCCCTCAAACCTGTAAAGCGCTCTGATACCCTCACGGGTCTGGTTCGCGCTCCTATAAAAATATAAAATAAATAAATAATAATAAACATTATACATGAATTTGTATTCATCTGTGGATATGAGACCTTCTTGTCTCCATTGTGCTAGCTGTTTTTGTAATATATATTTTGCTGTAACATACATTATTGTCCAATTGTCTATGCGTCTCCTGAATATAGTCTTTTTTCTTTTTACAAATTACCAAATTGCCACCTTTATTTGACTTTCGTATTATAATGTCATGATTTTCACCCAACTTTTTCATTAGCTTATCATATTCCCGTTTCTTATAGTGCATGTTTTTCTGTTTTCTGTTATTTACACTATAGTACAATTTTTTAAGGTCATCAACAACAATATCATGAAATGTGTCAACCGCATCTTTGGGCATAAGTGGCACGAAGCAGGATATATATACACACACAAATGTATGTAATATATACATACTGTATAGTATACCTATGTACTTTGTTCTCCACAGTGTAAAATCAATTTACAAACATATCTATGTCAGTTGATTCTTATTGTGGTTCAGAAGTTGCTCATCACCATTTTGTCTGACACTCAGATGTTGCACACATTCCACCAAAGTTTGAATACCCATGAGTTCTAGGGATTCATTTGTGTTGCTTTATTTCATTTCTACTTTACATGGTGGCACCCTACTCATCCATGCCCCCTACAGTTGGCTCTTTAATGTTTTTTTTTTTTTTTAAATCTGTGAGCAATATCTGGATAAAATCTATATCTTTATTTTTAAAGGACACCATCTCAGTGAGAACAATATTACATTTATTACATCTGAACAATGGCATTTGCACGAAAAGAAATGTAGGAACATATTTATACAAATAGCATTTCAATGACATCATTGCTCAATTTCTCACTGTCTCAGGGTTAAATCTATGTGTAAGCGCATACAAAAATTATTGACTATCTTTAATAATTGTTACACAGTAACATACTAATTTTCAATCTCCTTGATCTAAAAATGTGTAATGATCAAAATGTTTGTCCTTTATTATTCAGGTAATATTTTCATTGATTGTTTTTATTTATTGAACTTTGGGTTGTGGATATCCTGTTGCGATTTCAGTTTTTGGGGGAAATAGCACCTACTAAATGGTAAAGTATAGACAGTTTCTGTATGGACCCTTCCTTGGATATGCTACTCTGACAGCAGCCTTTGCTGCCCTTCAGGCTGAGTTGTGACTTCTCGAGAACAGGGTTCAATCCTTGGCCCTCTGACTCACTCACATGCCACAGCCTAATGTACACACAGACACACTGCACCTAACATGGCATGCCATTATTAGATCTATTCCCAGCAAACTACATATACCATGGCCCAAAATCCACACAAAAAGGATAGTGTCACCACAGCAACTCCTCTGGAATTCACTTTACCTCAAGTGCATTATTTTTGCAGCCTGTGCTCTGCCAAAGAATGTCTCAAAGCACATATCTCTCAAGCCTTCTTTACCTTTTTCCTGCTAAACAATTGTCTAATTCTAATTATCTAATTTTCTTGCCTTACAAAGACGTCTGAGATTTTTAATTCATGTGTTGGAAGTCTAGCATTGCATGACATGTATTGCACAGCCTTTTTAATGAATAACCAAATTTGTGTAGTGCATAGGGGATTACAGTATAAAGAGAAAATTGGCAACCCCGATATTCCCCAGGAACCCGGGTATTAAGTAGTATAGGAAACAATGGTTCACAAACATCCATATTTCATCAAAACAATTCCAAGAACCACAATCAATTAATGATATGCGTAAACTCAGGGTATTTATCCCCCAAAGTCATATTACAGCATTACCAGGCGCTCCAAATGAAGTTTGGCGCCAGGCAGAGGAGGTGAAATAAAGTGAAATGTGCACTACAAAAAGTGACTCTTAAGTTGTTAGTTTTGTTAGAAGATCCTATTCATGTGAGCGTAGGATTTCAATATTTGATGTCATTCATAATCATTTTAAAACAGTACAATAACAATGTTTCAACCCCCGAAAAAATAATTTGTCCTAGGGGTCTTGCTCAGAACATAAATAGGTAGCACTCTGAAAAAATATATACAAATAAATATGATCCAAGTTACGTCTCGCCAATCAAGAGTGGACCTGAATGAAAACCTTACCTACAGATAATGTCATCCATCTTGGACAAAAAAGGAATAAAACATAAAATCGTTTGTTAGCAATGGAAGAAAACAATCTTTAAAAATAAAAATATGTTCTCCTAATCGAGATGTTCCCCTAATTTACCAGAGTGAACTTTTACTTTAGTACTTTGCACTCTCTGGAGAAGTCAGTGTTCAAAGGAGTGAATACAAATAATTACGATAGGTAGAAGTAGTAGTGATAGCTATAAATCAAGAAGAGAAGATTCAGTAATGACCTGGGATTAGCCTTTCAGCCACTCTTTTTATCACGTAGGCTCTGATGATCCAATAACAAAGACTCCACTAGTGAACATGTGATTGGTAGTTGAAAACAAAAGGAAAGTGCTCACAAAGGACTCTGCTCCACTTCTGATTTTACAAGACAAGAGGGCCAAACACACACAAGCGTTGAAAGTATTCGAAGGGCAGCTGCAGATGCATCATTGCATGCACACTAACCTAAAGTCATTAATAATGTACAGACTTTTGATAAAGCAATCAATTGTCCTTGCTACCATCTTGACTAACAACATAACCTTTATGAGACTATCTGCAATTAAGGGCCTCGTTAAACACATTGAGTAACTGTTGTGCTCCAAAAAGAAAACAGACTAAAAGTTATACAAAAAACTTTAACATCTTACAAAAAAGTCTTATTCATGTTTGAATCTGCATGTAAAATGTAGTTTTACACCACCTTGAGAAAATGGAGACCCCACTTGAAATTAATACATCCGGGTTTAAAAAAGGCCACAAATGTGAAAGTGAAATACATTACTCTTTTTTTAAAAAGATCTTAACATATTACAAAGATGTAATTAATCGGAAAAGGAAATGGGGCTTGTCTCTAAAAGAGCAGTATGTGAAATTGCAGAACCAATCAACAATAGATCTCATGGCTAATAATACAGGAGCATGAGTAAAAGAAACCAAAGATTGCACTTTGGCCGGTTTGTGAGGGAAAAGGAATATAGCAATGTAGTCAGTGGACAAAGGACGAGATTACATTTATACCACGATATGTTAAAGGAACAAGACAAGAATAATGGCTTCTCATACTTGGACACCTTTACATGAGTAATATCTAGACACCACCTAACACCACAGACCTACAGAAGTCAGAGTAAGGAATCCATATTGCCTAAAGGTCATGTTTGTTCAGACAAAATTCCACAGATTTCAAGTTGTCAATCCATTTGGATACAAGGGCTGTCAAAGTAGTAGAGATATCCCTAGCAAGATGCATGAACTCAGCTCAGTCACTTGCCAGTGCATTTCATCATGCATATGTTAATTTTCCTTATAATTTCCCACTGTAATAAATTGGGTTATTGGTTGAAGGGGGGGGGGGGTAGGCCCACTCGGGCAGCAACTACAATCCTTGTCAGGGTGAACTACAAAATTCACTAAATTTACCTGTGCTTAACCCTTTGGTAGCTTGGCACAAAGCAGACACCTTTAATTTGGAGGCAAAGCGTAAAGTATTTATTCAGCACACAAACATTTATAAAGAAAATAAACATAACACCAGAAAAATCCCAAACCAATTTAGACAAGCATTGGCATAGCCAATAGGTCTCGCCTTTGGGACCTTACAGGTATTTAACCATGCAACGGTTGATCCAAGGATATTATGCTGCATAACTAAATACTTACAAGGTCCCGAAAGCGAGACCTATTGGCTATAATGCTTGTTTTTATGTAGTGTTTAATGTTATTGTTAACGTTGGTCTGTTTAAGAACACCCAGTTTTCCCTTTCTCTCTGCTTTACGTTTCACACGCAGGGGATGTGATTTACCTAGAAACGAAACTTCAATTATGTGCGGGCCTGGGATTAGAAATCTGTTTTCAGAACCAATAGTCGAATGGGAGAGGTGTGGCGCCGCGGCCAGGGCGACTGACGCTGGAATCTGGGGATCAGGGTTCGATCCCCGGCTCCGGCGGCAGGTTAGCCCAGCACCATGTGACTCTGGGCAATAGCTCGCTTAATCTTCCCGACGGCCCCCAGCGCCTAGAGACCCTTACGGGTGATTGTGCGCTTTACAAATGTGGACTTTTTTACTTTTAATAGGTAGGCAGACACTAGACCTCTCTTCTGCCCACTATGAACAGCAGAAATCCCACAATAAGCGACCCCAAGGACAGTGCAGTGATTTTTGTCGAGGAATAACAGTACAACCCTGTGTATGTCATTCATAGTATTGTCAAAGGCTGCACCTGTTGATATGTATACTCTTAGTGAGGAATTTACACTTTTAGCTGCAGTGATTACAAGCGGACGAGCTAAGTCTTTCTATTATCTTAAATGGCGGCGCCGTGAATTTGATTTCAGACACTTCCCGCCATGTACAATCAGGCGCATTCATCTTTAAGACCGGCCGAGTTCTTGATTTCTAGATTTCACTGGCGCCTTTCAGTAGCGCCAGTCAATGGGGACGCTTTGCTTCTTGAGGGGCCGTGGTGTTTCCTTAAATAGAAGCTGATGGTGTGCTCTCGCAGCCATCTTTAATGGTGTGGATCGACGTCACGCCACCGCATATCCATTACACTCTCAACAGTCTCATGAGGTGATGTCTGCGGTTGGCTGCTATGGTGAAGTATTTAGTATTTCTCATTTTGTAAGTCCAGCATTTGCTCAGGCGGGTGACGCACAGTGCTACCTTACAGTGCTATAAAGCGCAAATTAAATGTGCCAAAGCCAAGTTTCTCGAGGAGACGCTGAGGCAGGCAGTAAATAAGTCCCAAACTCTGTTTAATATTGTCAAGGACTTATCCCATCCGGCCAGTGTGGCTAATTGCATTCCGGCCTCTCAGTCCCTATGCGACTCCTTGGCAGCGGCCTTCGAGAACAAGATTGCCACCATCTTGAGTGGGCTCTCTGATTTAGGGTCCCCCTGCTCCCAGTTCCAGATGGGTACGGCCCCTTTGTCCATCTCTGGGACCCCCGAGGTTGTGATGGAACAGGCACGGCTTGACAGTTTTCCCCTCCCCCTCTATGAGGAGTTCTGCCAATTGGCAAATGGTGTATAGTGTTTAGGGCCCTCCATGATCAGGGGCCTGTCCCGCTACAAGAGCTTTTTTCCTGGTACTCGACCTCCAGACCCCTGCGATCTTCATCGGCATATCTGGTCACAGTCCCTAAGATCCGGAGGATACGGATGGGAGGCCGTTCCTTTGGATACAGTGCGGCCAAACTCTGGAATTCTCTGCCAGTTACTCTAAGGAGCACGGGGGAATTCTTCTCATTTAAGAAAGGCTTGAAGTTCCATCTATTCCCCAGGGCAGTGTAGTGCTGTGTTTTGCGTTGGTCTGGATAAGTCAAAGCGCCTGGATACCCTTTGGGTGACAGTTCGCGCTATACAAATACGCAATACATACAATACAATACATACCTTTCAAAGGCATATCAGCAAAGCTCCCGGGCATCTCTGTTCAAAAGCATTCCATCACATGCCCTGACAATCCATCTTCAGTGAGAGATTGGGAGGAACAGCTGTGCTTTCGGGGAAGAGTGCTGTATATCTGCCCTTGCTAGGCGATTAGTGTGATGTAACCAAAGCACACAGATAACGTTTCGAACAAGGACCAGACACGCACAGCGTTTCCCTTGCGGGAGCGAGCAGCGGCATCATCTGTTTTGAAAGCGCGAGCAAGGTAATAGCCGACACATGGCACCGCTGCTCACTCCTGCAAGGAAAACGCCAAACGTGCACGAGTGCCAATAGAGAACAGTGCAAAACATGCACGAGTTTAAACAAAAGTCCTGAGCGCTTCCAAGAGGTCCCTCCTAAGCAGCGTTTGTTCGCTGCGTAGGCGAGCCCTACAAAACTGTACATTTTAATAAATAAAATTAAAACAAAACAACAAAAATCCAATCAGCAGAACCAGGGATAGACAATTTCACGTTTTAGGTCGGTTAACACCTAAAAATGCCACTCTCAGTCATCTAGTCGTGATAGACTGTGGGGGAAATCCCTCAAGTTCAAGCCGACTGCGATGGAGGGCAGGCCGGAAACCGGGACCAGGTTAGTCTTCCTGAAAATGTTACCTTCCCAAAGACCCCTGAGAAGACACTTGAACTTCAGGATTTCTCATTTTCTTGTAGAGAAGTACACTCGGACATCAGCCAAGGGTCCAGGACCTGGCGAAGCACCTCTTGGGGATCAGGAACTCACTCTAGCATAGGCCAGCAGGGCTCGAGCAGATCCAGGTGCAGGTTCAGGCAGTTCCAGTTGCAGACAGTCAGCTGGGCAGTTGTAGGGAGGCCTCCAGAGATTGCCGTGCCCCTGTTGCTCAACAGGAGGTCAGCTAAATGATCCTCTGAATCAATCATAGTTTGCGATGAAGGGAGCAGGTCCATTCTTCCTTCACAGAGAGCAGGACAGGCCTCATACAGCAGGGCAGTCCTCTGGATAACAAAGCAAGCCTTAAGCAGCAGGGCAGTCCTCTGGTAACAGCAGGACAATCCTCTATGGAAAAAAGCAGACCTTAAGCAGTCCTCTGGAAAACAAGGCAGTCTTTCTGTTATGTCTGCCGCTACAGCCGTGTTCTGAAGAGTGGCTCAGGATGTCTAATATTCATTTTTAGTGCCCTATTCGAAGTGGGAGAATTTTCTAGGCTACCTCCACATCTGGTCCTGGAAAGTTCTTCCTTTCCCCTGCAAAGGCTCAATGAAGTTTAGGGTCACAAAAGACTAAAGTTGGGTTTCTTTTTTGGTGCTAGACACCAATGTAAGTGGAGCAGGGAGCATCTCCACCCCCAACCATTCTGGCAGGATGGACCATCCTGTCCACAGCTAGGCCCCTATGGTCCTCTTTATGTTCCAAATGCTCACTCTTAATGGCAGAGCAATTAACAGGCAATAATGAGTAGGGGCCCCCGAGAACTAATCAAGGGCAGACCGGCAGGGGAAAACAAATGCTATCAAAAACAGAAAAGTCTGCCCCCTCTAATTTATACAAGTGGCTCAAGCAGAGTCCAAAGTTTATAATTAGCAGAATTGAGCTCACTAATGTGCACCACCAAACCACATAATCAACAGAACAACATAATAGAAAGGTATTAAGATTTTTTATTTATTAAGTTCATCACAAAATAGTTCATTTCATAATCAAAAGACAAATAACTACAATCACCAAATCAAAACTAAAAGGCCCCACACTACCCTAAAGATCTTTCATTCAATCAGAAACACTTAAATACATTCTCTTCTTCCTCTCAAACCACATACCAGCACACATACCCATATATCCATCAAACAATTCATCACTCATCCTTGTTGAGATTTCAGATGTAGCACACTTTCACTGTCCTGTATCGTCTTCCCAGTAGGAACCGGGGACCAGATAGCGTAATTGCAGGACAGGATAGAACAACGCCAACGCGCGTTTCGGTGCCGTGCCAGATCTACGGCCACACCTTCATCAGGGCATTCAAAAGTGGGTAATGGGGGGCAGGATAGTATCAGCAGAACAGCAAACAATTTAAGCGCGACACCGTCGTCACATTAGAAAAGGATCCCACATTAGACAAGGATTCAAATCAATATTCACAATGAGGACTCCAAGACTGCAACAGCTGGCACTTCCCTAAGAGTATTCGTGGGGGAGACAGACTAAGCAAGCTGAGGTGCCTCGAATCGAGATACATCCTGGAGCTTAATTCAAAGGTTCCGGGAGGCCTGAACCTGGAAGAAGATCTGATCACTCAGTTGTAGATTAGCACTAGGGTCCAAGTGATGCTAAACAAAGAAATACAGTGAATGAAGTGTTTGGAAAATGTTGAGGGGCGGCGTAATCCTGTTCTAGCAGAAGTTTGTTTTAATTTTTCGAATTCTTTGCACTTTCTACCCAAGGGTAGTTTATCTGGTGAGCACAATAGTTGGAGGGCGGGGGATGCCCACTAGGGCAAAATTTGAATATTTCAAATGTGTTGTCACAGTACACATTACAAAAGGACACTAATGCCCACTTGGGCAAAACAGACTATTGTTATATATTACCTGTAAATTTGCTTTCACAGATTAGCACTATATAGCTTTGCACAATCCTTGCAGTATCTCCCTAGCAATTCCGTTACCAATAATTTAATTAAGCTGGTAAAGGGAAATGTGCTTTAATTAATAAAGTTGTAGAAGAGATAAAAAAACTCTGCACGATAGAATTAACGCCTTCTGGTAAATGAAACCTACAGTGCTATATCGCATTTTAAATAACAATGGCAGGTGTGCTGTGACAGCGTGTGGTAAAATGCATATATGTATACATTTTATATACACATTTGTACTGATGTATGAGATAATTGTGTAAAAACTACAAGTCTTTCTTCCCCGCTACCCAATTTGTAGTTCCGATCACGTGATGAGGGGTGGTGCACTAAGTTTAAAATGGCGATTGTAAATGTCTGTAACTTCGGTGATCAAGCCTGGTCAGGCGAAACGTGTCCGAGAGCTGACTGATAATAAATTAATTTTGGCCAGCACACAGTTTCGTCAACTTGTGGTTTTCTACTTGAGAGGATTAATTTTAAAAGACCCGACTTCGGAGGTCTTTGAGACGACGAAACGCCCGCTGTTCGGGCTGGTGGCAGCATTTCCGAAAGTAAGGAGGAGTTGAATATATATATATATATATATATATATATATATCTGGCAAAAGCTCTATTTTATTTTGCCATGTCGAGATGGCAGTTTAAAGCTGCACTGCAGGCTGCAATGGTAGACCTTTGGCTACTAAAGGGCTACTTTAGTGGGTGGCACAATGAGCGCTGCAGGTCCATTAGTAGCATTTAATTCACATCCCTTGGTACATGTTACTAGTACTTACTAGTAAATTAAATGTGCCAATCAGGTGTAAGACAATCGTACCATGTTTTAGGGAGAGAGCACAAGCTTTGTGCATTTTAACACTGCTAACCAATGCTAGAGTTTTAAAAGCCAACAAAACCTGGTTCAGCTTAGGAAGGGAGTAAAGAGAAAAAAGTTTGTGGTCCAATATTCATTTAGGGTGCTACTACTGTGATTCTTTTAATCTTGCTTCCAAGTTAGAGAATTCTTGTTTTCACTTTCTGAGTGATTCGTCCTATGTACATAAAATCAGTTGGAAACCAAATTCGCATATGAAATTCCCAGAATTACAATTTGTAAATTTGAGACTGCATTTAGTTCCACCATATTCAAAAGTTGTGGTTACTTTGCAGTCTATACATTGTCTACATGTATACTGAGCCGCAACTGGGGATAGGCCCAGCTGAGAAGACCAGAAGCGGTATCTGCTTGAGGTTGTTTCTTGCACTATCATAACCTGCATATTCTGACCACCCTTAAATATAAACAAAGGTCTGTATGACCACGTAGAATATCCTCTACTAAACACCCGTTATTTTCTTAATGGTGTTGCTGAACATTTTGACAGTTCTCACAGAGTCGAGAAGGATCATGCAGATTTTTTCTCGTCTCATCTGCAAATCGGTAGAAGTGTGGTTGCAAATGACAGGATAAACTAACGGATTACCATTTTATGCTGCATCATCCTGTCTTTATTGTAAATACTGATGAAAATAGTTCTGTAAGACATTGAATGAAATAAATGCATCACAAGAAATGACTTGGGTATATTTTTCTTGTTTGAACAGATATGGAGACCTATTACTGCAACATTTTATTTCCCAGTTGGTCCTGGAACAGGATTTTTGTACATGGTGAATTTATATTTCTTATATCAGTATTCATCACGGCTTGAATCAGGTATGTGTATATAAGTGTGTACATGATATTTTCAGTAAAACATGACTGTTGTAATTACAACTTTTAGTTGGCCCCATATGCCTGTTCCTTTTGCAGATATGAAGTTTTACATGTATGAAAATGATGAAGATAACCATCCCGTACTGCTCATTTGCCAATCACAGTCTTTGGCCTGTTACCTTTGCATGTGTGTGTTTATTCACATGTATGTCCTCAAAGATCTTAACATAAGGTTAAGAGAAGAGCTCAGTCTCTCCACAGCATCTTGTCTGTAAGTTCTCAATGCTACAGGGCTTTCCTCTGTTGGTAAAACACGCTGAATGTAAAATAAATAATTTTGCCAGCCCTATTCCGAAAGAAGGTATACATTACTTTTTGATTCCATATTTCAAGCCCAGTCTATTGGTAATTGTTTGACCTCACTGACAATTAGAATAGGCAAGGCTCTCTGTCTTGAGTAACTCCTACAATGCATTATATTGTTACTATATCTGTTTCCAGGAAGAGCAATACCAATGTATCCATTTCTCAGTAAAAGGGTTTGTTCTACCTCTTTCTGGGTCTCAGTGATTGGATTTTACTACTTGCTGACTCACGTTTTTACTCCACAGTCAGACTGTAGGCTGAAGCTTTTGGCCTTCCCTTATAATCTGCTTAGGTTCTGATTGCTCAGTCCACTTTTTGAAATACAGTCTTTCAATTTTCAGGGTACCCAACATGGTTTTATCAGTAACAATGGTTCTCACATTTCTACTTTTGTCAAGCTTAAAAATACTCATGGTTAATATTTTGGATGCGTTCATGTTCGTTTCGGCAACGCCACTCTGGAATTCTGGTCAAGAATTGAAGGCAAGTAGCAACTTTGCACCAGGTGTTTTCTTCTGACATTCTAAAGAAAAAGAGTGAACTAAGCCTGATGTCCTGAGCAATCACTTATTCTTCTTATGATATACAACTGCTGAGGTCTTTTAGGAGATCCAGAAAAACAAGGCGCACACCTGAGTAACCGCTAGATAGTGGAAAACAGAATTAGATGGTGTAGGCAATGGGGCGAGTGGTAATACCTCACAACCACTCAATTAGACCAGAAGACTGGTCTGCAATGAATAAGAACAACTGTGCCCCTGCACTAACACATACATAGAAAAAAATTTTAAAGTTTGAATTAAGTTATTCACATGTAATAGTAAGATTTGGCACATCAATCTAAACAGATAGTAGAGCTTCGTGCTTTAGTGAACAAGAACAGAGTGAAAAAATGTAATTCAATTGGTAGTCTGTTCATCAAGTATCCATTTTCTGTTTATTGTTCCGTTTCGTATCCGGAACACGGCGCCGGGAAACCTCAAGAGGGAGAACCTCGCCTTTCAGGCTTCTGTGGTTGTAAGCGCACCCGCCTAAACCACGAAAACCCATCTCCTCCCGGTTTTCACCTCACACGCGAATTACCGAGAGTCCACGTACTGACCGGCTCTCTCCCCCTCTCTCTTCTGTTATCGTTAAATAAGCTCGTCCTATCTCGAAAGCCACTTCCTCCAGCCCTGAAGATTCGCAGTAGTTCCCTGCGATGAAACACGTGTTGGCTTATGAAACGGAACAATAAACAGAAAATGGATACTTGATGAACAGACTACCAATTGAATTACATTTTTTCACTCTGTTCTTGTTCACTAAAGCACGAAGCTCTACTATCTGTTTAGATTGATGTGCCAAATCTTACTATTACATGTGAATAACTTAATTCAAACTTTAAATTTTTTTTCTATGTATGTGTTAGTGCAGGGGCACAGTTGTTCTTATTCACTTATTCTTCTTAGACAGGAATAGCACCAGCCTGGCAAGGATATGTTGCAGAAAAAAATCTGTCACATTTGCCACATTGGTTGAACTTCACCAAATTTGCCTGAGTAGTGATATTAACCAGCTAAAGTGCTGGACAGAAGAGGGAGTAGGGCAGGCAAACAAAGATGCTGCTTACAAGTGCAGGAGCCTGTTTGCCAATTAGGGATATATTGAAATGTGGAGATTTGGAAACAGTGAGGCAGAGCCTCTCTTGTGTGCATTAGGAGAACACTGTATTAATACGTTCTCTAGGGCTACCTCCTAAAGTTGTGTGGTTTGGATTTGGACCCCCTGACACCAACCCAAATCAGAAATCCAGTTGGACTGCAACCCAAATACAACCCACACTAAGCAATGTTGAGCAGGAAGTGTTTACTGGTAACTGTCCCATAAGATAAATTCACGGACAACCATGGAGCTCCCAACCTTCTTTTATAAATGAGTAACCGAAAAACAGGATATGTATTTTAAAATTTATATTTTAAAATCCTAGTTTAGTAAATAAACTGTGAATGGTAACTACACAGAATGTAAATAGTAAAGATGTGAAGGTTATAATTATTTCTGTTATTCTAATTACCTACAACATGTTTATTGAAATCTATACTCTTAATAGTCTCATGCTGCTAATTCTAGATGCTGTGCTAACTTTAGCTGAACCATTTAAGCCTATGTCCGAGTTTCAGAGATGGTGCTCACAACATGCCTAACAGGAGCTGTTGCGTTGTGTTGTAATAGCAACGTAGCCATTTCCTATCACCTTTGTGCAGCTCTGGAACACAAACAGCAACCTGTGAAGGCACCTTTCCGCATTGTCTCTTTCCGCTAAAGCGGGTGCAGCAAACTAGCGTGACCTCTTTAACCTATAGCCTGATACCAGAGTTTTGCATAGGATCTGATCAAGAAAATTGTTGAAAAACAACCCTATCTTTTTTATCATATTACTTCTTCTTATGAAAACAATAAGAAAGCTTGCAGACATCTATGTTATGATTAACTTAGCAAGAGGACATACAATCCTGGACGTAAATGTGTCCGCTGGATTATCACATTTATCTGATCTATTTTAGTTAAAACAAACAATCTTCGAGAGCAAGTGCAGGTGACGCAAGCATTTCGGTGCATAGTTGACTGTTCACAGGTTCTATAAAGGAAATAGAGTTTAAACATACGGTATGTTAGAAATAAGAGCGAGTAAATCATAGTGTTTATATCAGTAATTGTGTTTCACTTGGTGTGAGGGCGTAGATAGTGTGAGAAAATGTCATGACTGCTGCTGCTGCTTGTTTTCACAGCACGTGTAACTTGTAGTTTTAATTCACCCAGGCACAAGTAGCAATCTCTTTACTCCCACTTAGATCCTCTACTTACCCTGTTCAACTGTAGCTTACGAGGGAGATCAATCCTCCCAAAAGAAACCAGCAGGATGCGGTTACTGAGACCGTATGTTTTTCAGAGAGCTGTGAGGACTCTTGGAACCAATCAAGGCCTTGCGCCTCCCTAAAGGCCAACCGAGTCTCTGCAACCCCCGCAGATTCTGAATGGGTCAAGAAAGAGCTACGTTTGTTATGGTGGGATTGTGATGTCTGAGGCCATCAGTTCTCTACAAGGAGCTGTGTATTCTCTTGCTGGATAAGGGGGAGTAGGGTAGCTAAGTGTGCTTTTTCTTCATATCCACAGGGCATTGTTTCCTCAATTAAAAAAAAACAACTGATTTTACAATGAAGAAAATGTGGTAGAATCACATCACAACGGCATGTTCCAAGGCATTGTTTTAACTAGATTTAGTTGGAAATAGTGTATTAAAATCTTTGCCACATTTTGCTTTGATCCTTGAGACAAGTTCCATTGTGTATTTATTTGTCCCTTATCCTTTCTTATTTTTTTTTTATATTTTGAAAAACATTTTATTGAGATTTTCGTGGAAGGTACACAATCGTGTAAGAAAATTCATATAAGTTTAGCTTATATCCAGCACTTGCAGGCCTCGAAAAATCATGAAAAGTTTTAGACCTGGAGGTCTAGCAACTTGAGTAATCTACTCGACCTAATTGTAATGTACTATACCCATCTTCTGGTCTCATTATGTCATCATAGGCAAATATTTTGTTTTCCAGAGCCACTCTGTTCTACATTATCACATATGAGAGCACCTTCCAATATGTGAGTTCAGTGTTCATGCTATGCAAAAAAATCTATCTAGTTTGATTTAATAGATAAAACGTTTGCTCCATGCATTATAAGAATCTATCTCTTATATATGGGGTATATTTGACCTCCTATTTGCCTCCTAGTTCACTTATAGCATTGCCATCAGGGTAGGAGAGGAATGTTTTTCAGTTCATATTTAAAAACTCACTTTCAATAAATATATTACTAAAGCATGAGGTGGTAGTGCACGGTCATATACAGGCAGCACCTTTTCCATTGAAATGGCCAGAAACCTTTCCACTGACATGCAGTTTTGCATATAAAACTATATAGTGCATAAACAATCTGTGGAAATTGGGTTTCAGCAAGCATATTTATCATTTGCACATCACCAAGTAAAATGTTCTGATTTGTTTTCATCCTATTAAAACTATTTTTTCCATCATACAGAATCACAAACCAAGGGCTTTCATAACTACTAAAATGTATTTTGAAATGTTAGCACAGTTCACTTTTCAGCTATGTAAATTTGTGTTAGAATAAAACATGACATCCTACCGCCTTTCATTTCACACTTTTTGTACAGCATGTTTGTCAGACAGTTAACTTAACAAATGCTGTGAACTGTGCAGTCAGAGAAAAAAAAGTAATTTTAGATGTAAACTGACTTTTGACTTCTGTCTCTGAACACAGAAAAACTGTGGCAAATTTTAAAAAAAGATTTAAAGGCATCTTTAATGCTCCTTCACTTTTGTGAGTGAACAGAACATCTGTTGCTTGTCAGCTTGCCACAAGAGGCAAGTAGGCCCTAAATATAGCTTGCCCTGATAAAATGACTCACCTTAACAAGTGGGCAAGTAGATTTGTCGAGGCCAATTAAGTATTGCAGAAATCCTTAATGCTGGCATATATCAAGAATATTTTGCACACCATATTTGTAGTCCTTCAAACTCATGACTAGAGGTGAGTATTGAAATCTGAGCTTTGAAAGGTTTAGAGCAGGGCCTACTAAAGACTCATGAAATGTACTATTCACTGTCTGCTGGAAAATCGGTGTGAGGCCTAGTTCCTCTGGTTCAAAAGCTTGTAATCTGCCATAATGCATAGCTTTTTCTATTCTAACAGTCATGAGTAAGCGGGGCTGATTAGCACAATGACTGAATGCGATTACAGTGAAAATACAAGCACTTTATGCCCCGTTACAAATCATAAATTAGCATCTACGTTCATCTGAGTTCTTAATCAGAAACTCTTTGAAATTGTGGCACATAAATCATCTAGCTGTTTATAATCTGAGAATGACTCCTCTTACTCCAATGGTGACATCTACTACATTGGGAAATATACATTTCTAAACGTTTCTACATTACATAGCACAGTGTTTACAGGTAGTTGTTTCATATGACATCTAATGAGTTGTTTAAAGTGATCTCGTCATCTGTTCCCTCCGTCTGCCTCCTTTTTGTGATTCTACAGATTTGTGATCATAGATGCCTTCTACCAGCTCCTTTAGTGGCATTTTCTTAAATACATCTTTAACCACAGGCAATTATTTGCTCCAGCTGCAAGCTACAGCATGAAAAACTACAGTAAATAACTTAACAGTACAAAATGTGTTAAGCTACGCTAATCGACCCATCTCATGGTCCATTAATTCACAAAATAAAACTGATAAAATGTTTCCGTGCTATATATCAAACCCTTGCAATTAATCAGTAACGATATGAAGGTCAATGGGAGAGATGAAAGGTATAGATAGAGTAACTTGTCAAGACAATGAAGGTGTCAATTAATGAGGAGCCTTGAAATCAATTTTTTTTTAAACAGTCAGATCTTCTGAAAGCTATTTAGAACATGCTTGAATTTGAAGTAAAGATAATTATTTAAACCAACATGGGAGATCTTTCAGCCATAAGGAAACATTCATTTTCTCCTTTTGCTACCAGTTTGACAGATTGAACCTCTTTCCTACCACTAAAGATTTTAAGACCTATAATCTCATTTCTTGAAGTTTTTGTTGTTCCCAGAACAATTTGCAGTAGATTAAATTACAAACAGGCGAAGCTAATTGCTGATCTGTGCATCACTCTGTTATCCAAACCATCTCTCTGAGTCAGCGCAAGGAAGTCGTGTAGCAAGTATTCGTAAGAGCAACTCGGACCACTAATTTATCATCATGTTTGTGTCTAGGTATCTGCATCACACTGTATCCAATATATATCCAAGTGTTAATTCATTCTTCCACCAACATATATGTTTCAGTGTTAAAACTTTATGTAGATTGAACAAAATCTGTATTTGAACAGAAGCTGTATTGGAATGGGTTAATTCTCTCAGACGAATGAAAAAAAATTAATGAAGAAATTAGTGTCAGCATTATCATTTAAAAAAAAAAAGTTCAATATCTGTATCCTGGAAACGCAGAGAAGCATGGCTTTAAAGTATTCTTTGTAGTCCTATTAGACACCCAATGACTGCAACCTTACTATTACCACTCGTCCATATTATATGTCGCTGCTGCACGCCAAGATTAGCATTGTGTGGACTAGCAATGTGTGAAATTATACACACCTTTGTGTGGTAACGTCAGAACTTTTTTTAAACAAACCTTTACAAGCTTTGTAAAGTTATTAAAATAAACAATAGAAAAAGGGGCAGCTTGAGTGAACATGAGGAAAGCACTCTCAATACAGTCGGTGCTGTGAGCATTGGTGGGTAATCCACTGACACTCAGCAGCCATCACTGCAGTTTCCTGCCACCAGAAGTCCAAACTGTCTTTTTAGGTGGACCTGGGCAGTGAAATAGCTAGTGTGCAGGCGCTGAGTATGGGTTGGTTACCCACTCTCGAACTAAGGACTGCCATGAGATGTAGCTGATCACTCACTGCAGCTTGACAGCTAAAATAGCATTTTGGTGTACAGCAATAGTCCTTCAAGTTAATCCCTACTGCTGAAAGATCTGTTCTACTCAGGCAGGACATACACCTGCAGCAAATTCTCTGGTACATTGCACCCAATAGATCTGTGATGAGCCAGATGAGCATACATTTCCTCAATATCACACGAATAGCAGAGGAGTGATCAAAGTCACTTCAAAGATACACAGGGTGGATGGAACGATTAAGAAGGGGAGACTATGGAGATAATGTTCCTACACCCTGTGTAAAGTCGATATGTTTCAGCCCTTTATGAGAGGCCTAAGGCTTCTTCAGGACAAAATCACTATTGTATGCCCCGGAATAATACCAGTTTATATGTACATCACCCCAACTATCAGTTCATCCAGGAAAAAAACCAGGACAAACAGTGTGTGTGTATATATACGACTTAATTTTGTTCGAACAACAAGTAAACAGTATCCGATCTAGTATACGAAAATTGTATATGTGAAAGGGTCATGAATTATATACATCTTAAGTTCTAATGTACTTGGTTTAATCGAGTGGTTTACATGGTTAACGTCATCATAACATGTATAAAGATGAATACATCAATACTAATAACACACCACTCCAAGATGGTGTTGGCTAATGTCAACTGCCAGTAGTCCTTCCTTGATTGTGAGGAATTAGTTTAAGAACATGCCGATGTCCGGTGGCTACCGACATCGAGAAAGGCTGTTTGCCGAAACGCGAAGGCGTCTGTCTTATCTGTTGAAAAATAAAGCAACTTTGGAAATTGAAAATCCCGTGAGTGTGGGTAATTCTTTACAACGTGGAGGATTCGAGACGAATTTATATATATATATATATATATATATATATATATATATATATATATATATATATATATATATATATATATATATATATATATATATATATATATATATATATATATATATATATATATATATATATATATATATATATATATATATATATATATATATATATATACATATATATATATATCTATCCAACAATGTGGTTCCTGTTTTCCCTGAAATGGCGCTTCATAGCGGTGCGTCGCTCCTGCGACAGAACCAAGCCGCTTGTAAATCCAACAACGTCAGTCTCCGAAGAAAAAAACTAAATGAGCCGCAACTCACAGCCACTGTTCTTTTCAAAACAATTATGTTTATTTTCTTGTTTTAGCACAGATTCCAACCTTGAGTTGCGGCTCATTTTGTTTTTTTCTTCGGAGACTGACGTTGTTGGATATATATATATATATATATATATATATATATATATATATATATATATATATATATATATACCTGCCAACTTGATTGTGATGAGGAGCAGTTCCGGGTGTGTCGGCCATATAGGGGTAACCTGGACAATAATACTAGTGACCCGCCCTTGGTCACGGCCTGGCATCACCATTGCTACTGCGGGGGTCCACGCGCCTTTGGATGAATTGGCGCACGGTGTGGTGTTTCCTACGTGGTTCGTTGCGGGGAATCCCACCGCCGCAGCATTATGGGTTCGCTTGCTGTCAAGACAGAGGACAGTTTGAGTGGAACGGGAGACGACCTCTTGATTGTTTTTTGCAGGACTATATCCCCCAATGATTGTATAAATGAGGAAAAGGAAAATCCTGACGGCACACATTTGTGAAGCGGATTACGTACTACTGGTCCCAGAATGCCTAGGGGGTGATCAACATGTTTGATTGAAATAAAAGAAGGATTATACCAGTGTATGGTTTGCCTGCTGTCATTTCCGAATTGCCTATGAAGAAGGGTTTCACAATCCGAAACGCGTCGGCTAGAAGTACGGGGAGTTTGCCTGCCAACCTGATTGTGATGAGGAGCAGTCCCGGGTGTGTCGGCCATATAGGGGTAACCTGGACAATTTTTTATATATATATATATATATATATATATATATATATATATATATATATATTCACATATATACACACACACACACGTGAAGCATGCAAGGAGGCTCATTTGCCCTATACTATTGGGTCCTGTAAGATAAAAATATGATGGACTTGTGTATAATAGGGATAATTATACGCATGTCTGTGCATTATCACAGCGATCAGTGCGGAAAAAAAGGTATGAAAATATGTTCTACTTGGTTAAGACATACATCTGCAGGAAATTCTCTGGTGCATTGCACCCAGTAGATCTGGGATGAGCCAGGTGAGCATAAATGTCCTTAGACAAAGTCAGTAAACTTCACCCATCTTTGCAATGGACAAAGTTTCCTGACTCTACCCTTTATTTTTTTTAAACAGATTTTATTGGGGTTTTACTTAAAAGTGCATTACATTTACCATGTGTTCAAGACATATAAGCATCTTCCCAACTCACATTCCTCATCCCTGTAACATTGCAGTTTTAATTCAACTCCCTCTACCCCCTCCCCCTAAACGAGTCGCTTAATTGCAACCTGTTAAATCTAGCAGTGCATAAGTATGTCTACTAGCTCATCTATTGCTCTTATTGGGGTCTGATTGTGGCTAGAGAGGCCATGTGCTGGTCGCTTTTTCCTATTCCTTTTGGGCCTTTGCACCTTCTTCTCTGTCTGGCGAGGGTGGGCCTGAGCGATTTGCTGTTGTCTCATCCGAGTCTAGCGCCCATACGTCATCTACTAGTCTCCACTAAGCCCCTGCAGTTTCCATTGTTCCTATACCCCGTCCCGCTTCTCTGAGCAAGGTTCTGCCCTCTGCATCTGCCCACCTCTCCATTTCTCTTTTCCAAGTCCCTCTTCTCGGTCTCCCTGCCGACTTCTAGTTCTTACCGATTTCTCGCTTAGCTAATATATATGCAAGGTCCTGGAACCTCCCTGTAACCCTCGTCTTGGCCGTATGTGGGAACCAGCTCGATAACCAGTGGCCTGGTATTTGTGGTATCTCTTTATTTATAATATTTCCTACTCTGTTTACCACTTCCTCCCAAAAAGTTCGGAGTCCAGGGCAGTCCCAGAACATGTGCAGTACATGTGCCTCTCTTTCCCCACACCTAGGGCGAGCCTCCTCTTCTGCTTGGAAGTATAGGCTGATTCGCACAAGTGCGAGGTACGGTCTGTGCAACACATAATAGTTTATCAACTTAAGTCATGCATTTCTTGATATCTTAAGGGTCTTTTCCACAACGGACCCCAGCTCTCCTCCGGAATCGGTACCCAAAGGTCCTCCTACCACTTTTACTGACTACCCTTGCATGCAAAATTTCCATTTCGCTTAGACAAGGCTATACTGAGCTATGTGATCTTAATAAAAAATAAAGGATTCCAACAGGTGTATACGAATTTCATTGGGTATGAAGAACTACAACGTGAGGGGCTTCATGCACAAGATATTCACCAGGATAGCTCATTCGACTCGAGGCATGCTCCAGTTTGGGTTTGGGTTTATTTTAAAAATGCACTGTAATGCACTTGACATTACTGCAGAAAAGACTGATAAATATTAGTATAATGTAAAAGTTGACAACTTGCTGCCTTTCAGGGGTAGACCTGGGATTCCAGTTAAATTATCAAAATTAGCCAATAAATATATCCTCAATATATACATATATTTTATTTTATCTTTTTTTTTTTTTTTACGTGCTTGCCGTTTTTCGACAACATTGTCGGATTGTGTTGCAATATATATATATATATATATATATACAGATATTTAAAGCATTTTAGTAGCAATACGCATATTTAATTATGCAAATTGCAACAGTTAGAGGGATTTCAATTAGGCTATTGACCGTCCTTGGGTGTATTTACAGTTCTAGAGATTCTAACCAAATATAATTTAATGTAAATACTCCATTGAACACAACACATTTTCTGGTTTTCAGAGAAATTGCAGCCTTTATGTTGCTGAACACTCTTTTTTTACCAGTTAACGTTTACTTAGGTGGATCTTGGAAAAATACTGCTTTGGTAAATATTGCAAATCAAATTGTTAGCTTTTATGGCTTCCTCCAGAGACGTAGTGCAGGTGCTTTCCATAGGTTTTATTATTAAAAAAAGAAACGGTTACAAGTTTAGTTGTGTCCTCTCCAGAAAACATCAATCTCGGTTTCGTTGTTATAGAGATGTTGTTTTTTTACCTTTGTGCTCAGAATAACCCTTTATCAAGCGTTCCTCGGTCTATTCTTTAATGTTTCCAACCCAACAGCGTTTGTTGTGATATCATTAAATTAAGTTTCCAGGTAATTTCAATGGGATATTGTCACATTGGTTTCAGCCTGGAATGTTATTCAATCTCTTTTATCCCACCAGATTCCTTGGCACATTAGTGATATAGTGTCTACACATTTGTTTTGCTTAATTTTCAGTGAGATGAGTTTATATTTCTCTATATGAAATTATATGGACAGGTTTGTACTTGTACCAGTTTTCAGAGGCATGGAGTGCGGGCCCCGCAACATCAATGGTAAAATGACTCAACCTCCACTGTTTTGGCCCGGCAGGCCCTGTCTGGCCTTTGGGAACTGGGTCTGACATTTGGCAGCAGGTGTTGGAATATCGTACAAAGACCCGCTACAAGCCACAACAGCAGATCCAGCCTTATTAACTGTAAAACCTACACATCAGGAATGCCGTATACAGGGTGAAGGGAGTAGACCGTGGCACCTTGCCACTAGATAGGTTGAGGGATCTTTGTCTGGATAGAGAGTGGAGGGCTCCCAGAAGCAAGTACAGTGAGATAATTGTGAGTTTAATGAAAACCCAGTGAGAAAAACGGGAGTGGACAATAGAAACTGAAGTAGATTCTGGGGAGGGTATATTGATACAAACCCAGGTTGGGAGTGTTGTAGAATCAAACTCTCTAAGCCCCGCAGTTCAGTTTTCTCCTGGAGAAACCCTGCGTTTTTCTCTTAACAATTTCTATTGTTCAGTTTGCACAGACTCAAGAAATGATCCCCTTTGAAGGGTCAAGTCTAGCAGAGACCCTGAGCTTGAAGGTGGCTCTCCAGTAAGTGGAGGTTGAAGAAGAAAAGGACCATGAGTTTGAGAGGAAAAAGCTAAGATTAACTTGCCTTGCACTAGATAACAGGAAGAGGGAGAAAGAGAAGAATGGGTCCATGCAGAGAACACAAGTGAGCGGCAAAGGCAGGACAAGAAAAGGGAGAGAGAATGGAGCGGGATATAATAGCTTTCGATGAGGAAAAGCTTGGGATGGCAGCTGAGACATTTGCCCCCAGAAAAGCGATTTCATTTCACACTCTTATGATGCGCTCTTTCAGGTTCTAAAAGAACTTGTACACATGTATGTGGAAGGACAAACTATTTTGGCATGATTTTTGAGTTTTGAGATTGCTTGTAAGGCTCTGTCTTTGAATGATGTGTCCAAGCCACATAATTGAAGAGTCCGTTGCCACTGGAAGGGATAGCAGTCATTGGAAAGATGCCTGTGGCGGAGCAGTTTGGTATGAGTGGATGAAAGAAACTGTGATTAGACAATTTGGTCTGAAGCCAGTTTAATACCTGCAGTAGTTTAAAGACGGCAAGCGAGTGGATGGTGTTCTGTTTGAGACTAGGATTCACAGTGTTGCATATCTGGAATGAGTATGTGAGAGGAATGAAGGCTACAGGTTTTTATGCCACGAACCAGCTAATGGTTCGAAAGTTACTCATGGAGGAGTGCTATTCCCCACTTAGACATACTTTTCAGATCTCACATAGAAGGATCCAGGGAAACCTGCAGTTTTGGCTGACAATTGGCTATCCAACAGAGTTAACAAAAGGCTGGAACAACATGGCTCTAAGTCAAAGTGTAAGAGCATCTCTCCACAGACTGGTTCCAAATCATAGGGTAAAGGCTAGAACAATTCCCAAGGTTCCACAGGGGGACAGAAACAAAAAGGGGATTGGGTTCCTAGTCCGGAACAAAGGATGGAAAAAGGGGGACGGTAAGATTCCCCCTAGCCCAAAGTGATAAATCTTTTCAAGTGTCACAGGAAGGGACATTTTAAGACCGCCTGTCAGGTGAAAGACCCTGTACCACCTATATGCGTAATAGCTAGCCATTATGCTCTGAAGCACTCATACCCAAACACAGTGGGGTTTTGGCTGGAGGCTAGTATCAATGGGAAGAAAGTTTCTGCCCCAAGGGATACAGAAGCCAATAGCACTATTATAGAAAGGAAGTATCTCAAGCCAAAAGAGATTCTATTAGATGCTAAAAGCTGAGGCTTATTAGCCGATTAAAAGGACATGGAGTATCCGATTGCCCAAGTTGAGTTGGAGCTCAGTGGTAGATAGGGGTGCGAGAGAAGCAAGATGCTAGATGTCTCCTGGGCAGTGATTGGATTACTCCTAGTTTAGTACCAGGGCTAAAGCCAATATAGCCTGGATTATATTTACTGTGTTGACTAGCGTACAGGCTGCACTTCAGTTTCAGGAAGAGACTTGGGCCATTTCTTATTTGAAGAAACTGGAACACGGTACACAGCGGATCACAGCAGACTCTGAGAGGACATCGACCTTGGCATCCACTGTGAGAGCAAAGTGAGATATCTGAAACGGACCAGGTGTTGGAGTTTGGGTCACTGCTAGAGCTGCAGGGGATGTTAGCTGGTGGATAATCTACCCTGTATAAATTCCACAAAGCATATGTTAAGTGCCCTACACTTGTGCGCCTTTAGAAGGAAGCTCAGAAACAGGTTAGCAAAGAAGTGGTCTTAAGACACTGTCTGCTAAGATGATGGCATACTGTAAAGTCTTGTGCCGGTTACTAGCAAGAGGCTATTGTAGTAGATTTCTTTAATTGCTGTGTAATGAAGTGGTGGTCTTTTGTATAAAGAGAGGCACTGTGTTGGACTTTGAACTCATTGTGCTGCTATGGAGGTGTTTTTGATTATTGAGCCCCCATACCCCACACTAACCTCCCTAAGTAGCCTGTAATAGATTTCCCTTGCTATCACTCACTGAGAGTCAAGTGTAGAAAGTGTCGTCCATGGCACAGTTTGCAGAGCTATCTTAGGGCATACCCCAGGACAGCAGTTGTAAAAAGCTTTAACTTCCACAGTTGGGGCCCAGAAACCCCCTCCTGCCCTGCGGCCTACCGAACTAGGATTGACTGATGTAATGCTGTTTCCTCTAGACCTTGGACTATTGGTACTTTTGCACAGGTGGATCTTATTGATCTTGCTGAACTCTCTGCATGTCTTATGTTTCTCCCCAGGTATTTGTAATTATTTGTATCAATGTTTACACTTTATTTGCTATAATAAGTTAAGTTTATAACATTTCTGAATTTTATTTTTTCACAATTTAGGTGCTTTTGATGGGAGACCCGCTGATTATTTGTTTATGCTCCTATTCAACTGGATTTGCATTGTTGTATCCTTTCTTTGAAGAGTAACAATTGCTTGATACTGTTTGAAATGGCCCCAAAAAAATTAAAAGGTGCTACACACTTCAAAAATTAAGTTACTAGAAACATACAACACGAAAGTAAAACTATAATAGTTGTAAGATTGATTTTCTCACAGAATTCAGCTTCATCTAAATACAGCTTTTAATTTACAGCAAAAGGTAGATCTAAATTTGTAGCCTCCTTTAACCAAAAAGCTGATTTAATCTTTTTTTTTTTTTTTTACATGTTGCTGTTTTTCACTTTACCTAGCTCCCAACTTTTTGTGCCATGATTTCTTTAACATAATCATACAACTTTAACTAACTTATATTTCTGTTTGTCAAGTGAAATGTTTCTTTAACCATGTAATAACAGATCACTGGTTTAATAATGGACATGCAGGTGAGTGGACGCATTTATGTATGTATAAGTGTCATTTTTGGGCAAGCAATCTTGTTTTTTAAAATTCTGTTTAAAAAAAAATATTTGTATTGAAATTTTGCATTGAACACATCAATCTTGTATACATCCCAATGAAACCATAGGCACAGTGGAGTAACTGCACAATTAATCATATAGCCATCAACCTATACTCGCGGCCATCCAAATATAATGAAAAGGCAACTGCAAGACAATAAATCTGTATTCATTCTGTCACTCATTATGAGTGTTGTGTGGGGTTGGATTGTCTTCACAGTCCCCCACGGTAATCTTTTTTTATTCTTGGTTTTATTTTAGGCTCCTCAGTTGGCCTGCTTTTTTTCTCTTTAGAGTTTTCTTGTGTTCATTCTCTTGAAGGTAACTTTGTAGTTTGAATAAACATGATCACCCAATCCACGCTTTCAGTGACTTCTTCCATACTCCAACTTGTCTCCTGCTTTGTAATCTTCTCACTTGTTGAGAATGGAGGTAGCTGGTTTCATATGGAAATTAAAATAAGAACACGTTTCTTGCCTTCAGTTTCCTGAGCCATTTCCATTAACAGAATCCTGCTGATTAGTGGTTTTAGGTGAATTCTATTACAGGATTTGTGGTAAAAACGCACCATATGAGTTTTTTCTGGACACATTTTGGCACTTCAGCCTCGCGGATAACACATGGGGCAAATTGCCCAGGATGCCGGGGATTCCTTTGGAAACCGCTGCATAAACACATACTTCTGCAGTTACCACAGTCTTCTGTAGATGAAACCTTTTAATGATCTGGTAATACTGTATTCCTAAAAACAGTATCCCATAATATTGGTAATTTCGATTGCGGTATTAGCACATCAGATTTTGCTGATGAGGATTTATGTGGTCACCAAGCATACATGTTCTTGTATTACAAAATCTATGATAGGTGCACTGCTTACATACATCGTGGCAGAAGGAATCACCCGATTTGATCATTGCTCGATAATATCCCAGAGCTGCTGACTCTTAATATGTATCAAGTTTATGTTTATTTGCAAGCTTTTAAAATGAATTACAGGACATAAAAGTGCACCTATTTACAATATGGTCTACACAGTTCTAGACACATGAATCCTATATTTCTTTACAAAGGTTTTAAAGGTAATCCCATAAAAACAAAAAAACCTATTACATTGTATTTCACAATGATCGGGACCAAAATACCTTGGCTACAGGTTCACAGAAGAGGGATTTTCCCCTGAATTTTAAGCTAGAGAAAATGAAAGAACCAATTTGCATAGCACACAATACAAACTGAATGGTGTCTGCGATATTAAATAGAATGTTATCATTCCACTCTGAAGATCTTTCTTCTCTATTCAGTGTGTTTGAAGTTTGTCATTAATAAACTCTTTAAGTGATAATATATTGCACTTGATAAAGAAAAAATCATTGCAATTGTTGAAGTTGGTTTCACTAACTGTTCTTGGTTTTGGATTCTTTTCCAGTTGCTAATGATTCCTCTGATCATGTCCGTGCTATACGTCTGGTCCCAGCTGAATCGAGATATGATTGTATCATTTTGGTTTGGAACAAGATTTAAGGTATGATGGATATATTGGACATGCATGTAGCTAGGTTGATAAAGCAAAATGTTATGTTATGCATCCTCTTGAAAACAACCTTGTGAAAAATATACACCAGTAAGCAATTTGCACCAATAAATTGATAGCAAAGGATGGCAGGTTTTTTGTAACTCTCTTCTCGCTTAAAAACTGGAGGGTAACTTTTTTTTAGCAGAAATCACTTAAGGGGCTCAAAATCCATCCTATAATGATTTTCCTATTTCATGCCAATTTTGGGACTCTACACTTTTGGGGCCTGTCTTTTGCCAATGGAAATGCTTTCTCCTTGTCTAGAGTCTCTGCGGGACTGAAAGTTGATTCCAGGACATAACTCCTTGCTTATTTCTCAGTAATAATGAGATACAATTGCTTGCCATAGGGGCTGATTGTTTTTCGTTTGCATAAATCCATTGCAGATTATTTTTCTGTTCACATACTATCACTCCGAGGTTAGGTTTGGGAAAGTTCACTTGTTTTAGTCTAAACATTTTTAAAGTTGTATTCCCTAACCATGTAAGTGTTCAGTGATGAGACTTATCTATGCTGTTGACTGTGTTTCTATACTCTTTTGCTCTTTAGATATATTTTTCTAAGATTTGGTCACAGGAAATAGATGGGAAGACGTCTGTAAACTACAAACTTTTTCCTTGATGGAAACTCCTCCAATTTGTAGTTGTTGATTTTTGTAAAACAATTAAGCTGTACTAGCTATCTTATAGAATCAAGCGGAAAACAATTCACACTTCTGAGACAAGAGCACTGGGACCTTTCATGCTAAGTGCTTGGATATCTGAAATTCTTAAAACTAAGAGCCACTTTGGAATCCTAAGGATGGAATGAGCATTGCACTTAAAGGTCTTGTGGTGAAGGGCACCTTCCCAATGCATGTAGCTTTTCAAGGACTCAGGAGAGGGTGTCATCAGTGGAGCAGCACCAAAGACCTGTACACCCTTAGACCAGAAAATCTTTCCACCTCTAAAAAATATTATACATGATGCATGTCACAAAAATTGATCATAGTGTCGAAGGAGTTTAGTAATAGTCAAAACGTTCACCCCTAATGGCAGAAACAGGCATTTTGAAAGCGTAGGCCCACTCAAAAATATAATGATAGTGTTAATGAGAACATCAGTAAGTAGTTCAAAGAAACCATGAAATGTCAACATAGCCTGAAAACATTATAGAGACGTACAAGGACCTTTTGATTCAGCAACGTGAGTCACCTCAAAGTCACAAAAAAGCATGGCTTTAAATGAAGCTTTAGAATCTGCCCCAACTTTAGAAAAATATTATGATGGACTTAAGGGGAAAATAACCACCAATAAATCTAGGTATGAGCAATATACCATTACCTAAGATTCTCGGAGAGGATTCCATGCATCTGACTCAATTCTTGTTTTGTGCTTGGCTTCGAACTGATGTGACGGATGAAGTGGAAGGTAAGACAGAGGAGGAAGAACATAGTCTAAAGGAGAATTCTATACCTGAATCCATATACATTGTTTTTGCCTGTTTGCGTTCCTGTAAGGTAGCCAGAAGTGAATTCTTTCCTTTACAAATGAAAACTGTAAACAAAGAATATTGCACCTAGCTAGAGTAACTTGGTATCTACCAAAGTGTGCACACATAGTGAAATTAACTAAGGACATATTAGCAAAACCAGGAACAATTTGTTCAGTAAAGTCCCTGCCCAAGATCTGCTATTTGGTGCAGCAGGGCCCACCTCTGGTTAACAAGAGCAGAAAATCAGACGTTTTTATGACATTTCAGCTGTTCTGTCTACAAGTTACATCTGACGTCAGTGTGGTGACATGGAGGAGATTACCGAACCACGTATCACAACAGTCAGATTTAAAGCACTTACATTATACTAAATCATGCAATTGCAAATCCAAGAATCAAAACATCAGATCAAGCTCAGAAATTGGCAATACAGATGCATCGGGCCTAATCTTCTAAACACTGTTGACTAAGTATCTGACTTACGTCCAAGCACAGAATACACATTTTGACATAACTACCCTATTTGGTCAACAAACGACTAACTGGTTGGAGAAGATAAAGCAAATTGCAGGTTTAGTAAAAGTTCCGACAAGGCATTTTAGAGAGGCAGACAAATAACTGACTCCGTGAAACATGAATAATCTTTACAGTTACAAGGATAAGGTCATCAACATCCACCAGCACATAGCAGTAAACCACACAGCATATTTCTAGAGGATGATGGAAATTAATTTCTACCCGACGAAGGGAACCATCTACAATAAACATGAACACCACACCATCTGTCACGTGCCCTCACCCCCCATTTGCCAACATTCTCAGAGACTGGGAAATCTAATACTTTCAGACAAAGGAATGCCAGATACAATAAGCGACTCTTACTCTCCCGCTCCACTATTTTGGATGAAATATGTGGATCAATTACATTTTGGTGATTTTAATTGTAAGAAATTAAATCTTAAACAACCTGTTCTGTTCCATTTAATTACGTTGTAAGAGAAATGGTTAGATAGTGAGTTATTCCAGTCCATTATTTTCCACAATACTGGTTTCACTGATGCTTTTCATTTCCAGTTGGAAGAGTCACTTATCTGATAGATAATTTCAAAATGCGAATGAATCCTGCGTCGAGGTCTACTTTCTCAACTAGCCTCTGCAATTTGTATGCTTTAAACAACTTGTGAGTAGTGTTACTGCAAACAAAAAGGTTTCTCGTCCACCATTCATCATCCATATTTCTGCTTTATGTATTGAAACCACAACCTGCATTGTAACTGGCTTCTTAGTACTGGAGGGAAATGGTGTAATCTCTCACCAGTATTGTACTCACACAACACGTTCCCCTCCATATGTTACTTAGTCCTGTTCATCACAGAGCATACAGGATTAAATTCACTAGAATATTAAACTTGTGAGCGAGTATGGCTAATCAGACCTATTAAGTTCAACTGAATGTTTTGCTCACTCAGTCTTTTTCTATGATATCCCTTGAATATGATGAGCCTGTTTTCTTCTCTCTTTTCATAGCATTCTGCCTACCTTTCAACCATAACTTCATACCTTTTGTGGGACGCTCAATGTGATTTCCCCCTAGTTTGATTATAAAATTTGTTTTTCCCTCATTTATCTGAGAAGGAAAGTCTTAATAGTCTGAAAGAAACTACCTCTAGAAGGGAACCAACACGACCAATGACTTGAGAATACATTTGAACTATTATAGGACAAATCTTTCCTTAAAGTGCTCTGCTACAGAGTGCACCCCAAAGGAATATAGAACATACATTTTGTAAATTAAAAGCCAATTGAGAAGCATCTCTTGCAATTCCCAAAACACTCCTTCCATCTCCAAACTGCTTTTTCCTCATGGAAGTAACGAGTTAAGAGAAAAACAGCAAATGATCACTAAAATGGGAGCTTTCACTGAATATGCTGAGGTGAAGTAATGGTCACTTCGGTATCTACAATTAAATCCTGATGTTCCTCTGCTGTTGTGACTAGCAACTGTAATTTTACAGTTAGTCCGGAGGCATATATCATTCTTAGCTTAAAACATATAACAGTAATCAAATGCATGTTCTATTGGCTTATTATGGGGAAAAAATACAATTGCTTTACGATTCATCCCATTTAAAAATAGCCTACTGCAGCCATAGCTCAGAAAGCTCTCTTGATGAATCAGAACCGTCTTAAGATGTTCACTCCTTATGTTATATGATCAATTGAATGTCATAATCTGGAATTAGTCATTTATCTGAAGGGAATGACCAGATGAGAAGACATTGCATATTTTTTAATCATAAACATTAAAAAAACACAGTTTTGGGTGATTAGAAAACTGCAGCTGTTTAAAAGTTCTTTCTGTTTTTAATACTTCTAAAAGCCAAGAAACAAACCCATGAAGGAGGAGAAAATAAATACAAACCAGCATAGTAGGTTTTAGAAACAATTGTAACTTTGTCGTTTAGCCAGAAGCAGTATGACATTCTACGGTCTACAATGCAAAATATACACACCAAGTGGATTCATTCTTGATGTGTATTGATGAAACTGTTAATTAGAAACCATTGCAACTATGATCAGATTTCCCTTGTGGATTGCCAGGTTGTTTAACAAGACCTTGATATTTGATGAAAAGGGATCAGTATTTATAGCGAAACACTATTGAGATCAACCAACCCTAACTGATTTGCAGATGCAAGTTATTTCAAAATCCAAACATAGTTTGAGGCATTCCAAAGCCCCAACAAAAGATCTCCATGGCCCACAACCTCCATGTCATTGCAGGTTGTGTATCTTGCCAGTAAGAATAGTTCCAAAAGAGGTGGATTTCATCCAGATGGTGTGACCCCCACTAATTATAGCTCCTGTCTGCATTCTTAAATTTAAATTTGTTATTAATGATGAAAATGTATAGTTCACCATTTGCAACAGGTATTGAAGGGACATATTCTTTGCTAGTGCTCTTAGATGCAGTCTGTGAGGAACAGACCCTCAATCCTTTAAAAACTAATAATACTACTTCACAAATTTTCCAAAGTTGTCATCTAGGTAAAGCTTAGAGTGCCATCCTGCTGGTAAGTGGGACACCCCGGTAAGAAAGTCCATATGAATAATAATTATAGGACCTTGGTGGAAATGCCTTTTAAAAAAAGTATTTATCCTAGTTTGAGACGTGTCGCAGAGGCTTTTTCTCTAGACCAAAGATAAATTGTCCATCTAGTGAAGGATACGACAATTCTTTTCTGAAAATTCAAGGCAGCAGAGGATCCTACCACCATCTGTAGTAAACAGCTGCTGTTCATTGTGGACTCTCCCACCCCACTACACCTGCTTCAGTCTTAAACGTACTTACTAAGATCCAGATTCTAAAAGGTTAGCATCTAACAGTAACATGAGGTGACCCGGCTACAATTTATTTTATTTTTTAAATGAGTGTCCAGATCAAATGTTATCTGTACAGGGGGTATCTAAAAAAAGGACAATTTTTAATCGATAATGTAAAAGCCTCAGCATAACATCCTGGATAGAAGACACTGGGATTACGACAGTTTAGCAAGTAGACAGAGAGAAATGTGAGATTGAGACAAAGCCCCTCTAAATTCAAGTTTGATGATCTTTACCTTCACCTGCAAAAGAATACCATGACTGAGTTTTCACCAGGATATTCAAAACAAGAACTTCAAACGATCACACATTTCAGTTGCTAGAGAAGTTCAAAAGCGACCATTACAGATTTACATGATTCCACAGCATTGCTTAATCCTGTACCCTAACATGTGGTCTAATTGGATCGTCGTATGCATGTCTCCAAAATAACAGCAAAGTCTTAGAGAGAATTGTAGATACTGCAGAGCTGAAGAGAGATTGCAAGGCAGACACCGGGTATCGTCAACATCAATCTTCCAAGATTAAGTGGAGAGACTCCCTGTGTAGTGAAGAAATCACAGAACGGTGACCATCGTTTTAAATCAAAGTATGCCAGCCAATCTTCTTGAAGAAGGGTTCACAGAAAACGCATAGTTATGCTTTTAGATAAGGATATAGTACATTTTTAGAGCTCTATAAATGTATTACTGGGTGTAATCTCTTGTTCTTCATTTGTCCAAGAATAATGTTTCTGAGAACCCTCCGAGATCAAGAAATTGTGTACCCTCATCTCCAGAAACGTTTCTTCAAATCCTCTCTAACCACATCTGAGTCTACCTTTAATGATTTTTAGTGTGCAGTCTAACTCTGTACCCAAACCATAACACATTATTAGAATTCAGACATCTAATGTGATTAATTGCAAATTAGCTTGCAAAAGGATAGTCGCTGCCTAGGGAGGTAAAAAAGAGGAGCGTTAAATTAAAGCAGTGACTTTTTCCCCAACCTTGTTACGCATGGTTGTAAAATCCTAGACCTTTTAAGGAAGAGGTTGCTTTTTTTATCACTGTCATAGGTTGATCTTTCAGGGATCTACAGGACGCAGTAGGTAAAGAGACCTTTCCAATTCGTGCCTTTGGGAACATTCCATGATTCCATATTCCAAGATAGAGCTTGTTCAGTTACTTACTCTTTTATGAATTGGTTACTAAAAAAGGAACCATTGCCTTCTGAAATCAGTATATTTTATAGACCTCAGTTTCCTCCAATTTGCAGTTTTAAAAGAAGATGCTTTCTCTACACTCTAAACAAAGTGCAGTATTTATGCGATCCAAAATACAGCAATGTGGTACAATACAGTACAATGATGTCCCCATTGTTACAGTACCTCTACACCCACTGGAATGTCACCAAGCCAAACCTCCTACGCTAAGTCCAAATATTCTGTTAGTGGACCTAATCTTAATCATTAATTACCCTTTTGTAAAAAGAACACAATAAGTTAGCATCTGTAACAGGAATTCGGAAAAACCTATATGAAATATAGTTTGCCTTTTTTAGTTACTATTTAGAGTCCAGATCAGGCTTACACCTGCACCATTGAGTTCCTAATGACTTTGGGAACTGTGTGCATGGGAGAAGACTGCTGATGTATAGCAAATCTTTGAGATCTTCTTGAAATATGAGATGTCCTACTCCCTTGTGATCCCTCTCCTTACCATCCATGCTAAAGCAGATAGATACCAACAAACCAATGTTGAGGAATGGCAAGGAAAAGTTTAAAAACCTGTACCGTGACAAACAAACATCTCCATGGCATTAGGAAAACAACAGTTTAAAGCTTTGATAATCCAATCTTCCTTCACATCTGGTGGTCCTGCTCTATGATTCAAACATACTGGAAGGAAATCCTGGGGCATATTAAAGGGGTCTTGGGATACCCCCTCCCAGCAAACTTGTAGCCATCCTGGTGCTAGGCATGAAACCTCGGGAACTGGAGGGCATGACGCACGCCAACTGGGCACTGACGCAACATATGACAAACCACTCCTTGCACTATACTGGAAATGATCAGAACCCCCTCTCAATGGCATCCTGGTTTTACAAACTTTGGCAGGTCCCGGTGATTGTACACATATTACATCAGCTTTCATGAAGAAAAGAGTTTCACCAACGTATGGCAACCTTTGAAAGCTTACCTCTCTAAGCTGGATCTCCTGAGTTACCCACCCACCAGACGCATATCTGCTGCTTTTCGTATTGTAGTTAGCTTTGTTGTACAGACATGCACCACGACATTGAATACTCACCAGCTCTACACCGAGGTGGGATCGAACTTTTCTCATTTCTGAAATTATTGGTTATGCTCACCCAACCAAAATCAACCCCACTCTAATATTGCTACCTATATAATGCTATATTGTATTGTCTATGAATGCTGTTTATTGCTGTTTCATTTTTTTCAAAACCAAATCTATAAAAAAAAAGTTAATATTTACCTGCAATATGTTTAAAATAGTGAGTGGTAGTACTTAATGCAGACTATGTACTCGGGAGTGGGAAGACAAAAGAGTACATATGGGCATAATTAACTTAGGCGGGCAAGGGCATGTACCCGAGGCCAAAAGGTTGGTATCCTCATGAATACCCACTGATCTGCTCTCTACACGGGACAGAATGCGGCTTACGTTTGGTGCAGCATTTCCCCACTCTGCTCAAAGTAGTTTAGTGCTTGCACTTGTCATAACAGTGGAGAGTTGCAGTTTGAACATTAGGGGAGAAATAAAGTGGAGTGCACATAATCACAGAAAACAACTATAACCATGTAAACTTCAGAAACCTTAAGTTACATAGAAGATACAAAATGTAAGTAATTTATTCAAATCATAGCAAGAAACAAAGCAAATGTGTACCTATATAGTCATGCGCTCACTTACCAAAGCAATAAATGTCTTTTTTGTTGCATTTGAGTATGGAAAATGTCTTTCTTTTGTTTTCTTGTTGTGTTGATTCATAGAATTTTTTTTATAAGAAAACTATTTCTGGTCTTGTCATAATAGTATTCACGGTGGATTTAATGTGATAGTTTTAGGAGTATTCTGTAGAAGGTACTCAGACTCTAGTGTCTGTTTGGCACAAACTGTTTGCCAAATGGGGATTCAGCCACCTGTTCTATAAAAAAAATTAAACGTACTAGGACAAAAGATGTTGTGAATGCCATTCGAAATTTACTTTCTCTGTTTTCAGACAGAGTAGCCTCCCCTTTCACTGAAATGCTTTTGTAACTGAAATAGATTATACAGAATTAATGAATGCTATGATATAACTTGACTCATTAAAGGTAGTTCAATTATGTTCGTTCATTGGGTATTTTGTATGTTTCCACTAGGCCTGTTATCTACCCTGGGTCATTCTTGGATTCAACTATGTCATTGGTGGATCGTAAGTATTTGTAGAGCTCTGTTTGACTCAAATATGAAAGTACTCTTACCAGTTTCTGACCACCTACTTTCAAACAGACAATCTACTCAGTTTTGTAACATTAGTATTTCCAAAAGGCCATATTTCTTATGAATCTGTAATAATAATGTTTGTTTGTGAATCTGAGAGAGAATTTATCTTTTTCTCAGGATCTGTGTTCGGTGGTAATAAGTGGGCAATCCTGTGGGATAACTATCTTCACCTACTTAATCTGCGGTTCATTTATGCATTTTATTAGATCAATTTGTTATTCGAATTCATTTGTAATTGGCTTATAGACAGTGTATTTGTCTATCACAGGAATGTCGCAAATGAGTGCAGCAGTCAACTGTTATCTGGCACTTGTCATTTGACTGTGTTTAATACTACAAGGTTTTTCTAAATATATAAAGCTTCACATTTCTGTCAACACATGAGATAAGAGGAGGAAGGAAAAATCCTCCTACTAATAAAAAATATTTTGAACTTAAAGGCTGTGTAGCGTCTCCCACTCCTGCTGTGAATGCATTGGTCACGTTTTCAAAGCTGGATTTGAAGAAATCTATACTTTCCATCTAGAACTTGTGTTGCGGTCAATAAGGAACATAAACAAATGTTAACAACTTTCTAAAAGACCTCTACCACATACTTATTAATTGTACCCATTGTTTTCCAATTTTCAGAGTCTGGATTTGAGAATCAGAAAACACCAATTTTTAAAGGGACAGCAAATTAAGTCTCCTATAACTTGGGAGCACTATCTTGCTACTTTTGTCTCCTCATCAAATTTCCATTAGAGTAGTCCTCCTGTACATAAATCATCTAGTTTCTTTTTTAATGATGGCTTTCTTTTCTGCCCTTGTTCATGCAGCCTTTGTTTTGCATTGTTTTATTCTCGTTTTCGTTTTTGAATTATTGTAGAGGTATATAGCTTCAAATTCTGTAAAGCCCTAATCATGTACATTTCAAATGTAGTTACTCATAGGAAAGTTAATACAATATACTCCAGTTGTAATATTTGTGCCAAGATTACCACTTTGCAGGTAGCAGTCTCCATCAATACCATTTTATGCACAGCTTATGATGCTAGTAGTTGCAGGATATTAACTACCCCTTTACATGGTCTTTCATAAGTTCCATAGATCATGTTTGATTTCTAAATTTTTGACTGAGAGCGTACTTTTTTATCAAAACCTAATCGCCTCTTTAGCTGGAGTTCTCTATTACACTAAGTACTGATGTACAAGATCCTATGTATTTTCAACGCTTTAAATGTTACAGGGCTCTCTTTTCGAAAACCTGCATACATCTGTCTCGTAAGATGACCTTTCGAGTATTGTTGTTGAGATGGAAGGATTGCTCCCCTTCAGATGGACGTTTTGGAGGAATTTTTCCTTCTAAACAGAGACTGCAGAGATGTAAAGCTACAGTTCACAATCGCATCTAATTCCATAAAAAATAATAATAACACGTCTATGCAAGAATCATATTCTTGTGGTTTTTTTCTGACATGGCTTTTGAGGGCCGAGCAATAGAAGTGTTATACCTGAGACCAATTTTCATTGTATTGCCCTTCCTCCCTCATTCTCCATTATTGTGGAGGTTTGATGTTCTAGTATCTTGTAAATCCGAGGGGGGAAATGCTTACATTAGTGCTTAACCATGTATAGAAATACAAATACAACATTTAGTATTGTAAATGATTGCATTTTGTTCGATCATCGGGAGCAATGATCACTAAACACATCTAATTTTAATATTTGTAACTTCTTTCTTCCACCGCAAGATCGCCGACATCCACAACAGCTTCGGCGCCCCACCCACGCACCCAACCGTCGAACCAACGCCCCCCACTGCCACCCTTCGCACCTGGACCACGGTGACCACCAAAGACACAGCCCGCACGATAAACACCATCCACTCCGGATCACCGACCGACCCCTGCCCACACCACGTCTTCAACAAGGCCGACTCCACCATCGCACCCCAACTCCGGAACATCATCAACGCCTCCTTCAACACCGCCACCTTCCCGGAGAGCTGGAAGCACGCCGAGATCAGCGCCCTCCTGAAGAAACCTACAGCGGACCCCACCGATCTCAAAAACTTCCGCCCCATCTCGCTCCTCCCTTTTCCTGCTAAAGTCATCGAGAAGATCGTCAACAGACAGCTGACCGCCTTCCTCGAGACGAACGGATCCCTCGACCCCTCGCAGTCCGGCTTCAGAGCCAACCACAGCACCGAGACCGCCCTCATCGCAGCCACCGACGACATCCGGACCCTGCTCGACAAGGGGGAAACAGTGGCCCTCATCCTCCTGGACCTCTCCGCTGCGTTCGACACGGTCTGCCACCGCACCCTAGGCCAGCGCCTCAGCAACATCGGTATCCAAGAGAAGGCACTGGAGTGGATCATCTCGTTCCTCGCCGGAAGAACACAAAGAGTCCGCCTCCCCCCGTTTCGCTCCGAGGCCACCGAAGTCATCTGCGGCGTCCCGCAAGGATCTTCACTCAGCCCCACCCTCTTCAACATCTACATGAAACCTCTCGCAGCCATCGCACGCCAGCACAACCTCAACATCATCTCTTACGCCGACGACACCCAGCTGATCCTCTCCCTCACCAGAGACCCCGACACCGCCAGAACCTGCCTACACGAAGGGATGAAAGACGTCGCCGAGTGGATGAAGGACAGCCGCCTTAAACTGAACTCGGACAAGACGGAGGTCCTCATCCTGGGATCTTCGCCCTCCGCCTGGGACGACTCCTGGTGGCCCCCAGCCCTGGGCACCGCACCCAAGCCAACCGACCACGCACGCAACCTGGGCTTCATCCTGGACCCCTCCCTCTCGATGACCAGACAAGTCAACGCCGTCTCCTCATCGTGCTTCAACACCCTGCGTATGCTTCGCAAGATCTTCCGCTGGATCCCGACCGAGACCAGGAAGACTGTCACCCAGGCACTCGTCACCAGCCGACTGGACTACGGAAACGCCCTCTACGCCGGAACTACAGCCAAGCTACAGAAAAGACTCCAGAACGCCTCCGCCCGACTCATCCTGGATGTCCCCCGACGCAGCCACATCTCCAGCCACCTGAGGAACCTGCACTGGCTCCCCGTCGACAAGAGGATCACGTTTCGGCTCCTCACCCACGCACACAAGTCTCTCCACGACCTGGGCCCCAAGTACCTCAACGACCGCCTGACCTTCTACACGCCCACCCGCCAGCTACGGTCCACCAGCCTCGCCCTCGCAGCCGTACCACGCATCCGAAGAGCCACCGCCGGAGGAAGATCCTTCTCTTACCTGGCTGCCAAGACTTGGAACTCCCTCCCCATCCACCTTCGGCTGACCCAGGACCATCTCGCCTTCAGGAAACAACTCAAGACCTGGCTGTTCGAGCAGTAGCATACCCCTCCCCCCAAGCGCCTTGAGACCCTCCCGGGTGAGTAGTGCGCTATACAAATGGCATGATTGATTGATTGATTGATTAGTTAGAACAACATACAATTTTTAGTTGTCGTCATGCCACCTCAGACAGAACCAGACATTGGTATTGGTATTGGTAATGGTATTTGTAGAGCGCGACTGTCGCTCCGGAAGGAGCATCCTGGCGCTAACTGGAAAGTGAAAAGGAGGATGAAATTGGTCAGGATTAGATGGCACCCAGCACATACTCGTCTGAAAGACTGAAGATCCATGTTTTTAGTTGTTTCCTAAAGTGGATTTCCTTGGTCAGGGACCTCAGGTACTGGTACATAAACACATGAGCTTTGGCCCTGCTTCAGTAAAAACCGTCCAGCCCAAGCTGTCAGGCCAAATACCCTCTGACCCGGAACCCAAGCAACCCTGACTGTTTTCGGACTAGTTGGCCTGCTGGGTATAGTTGGAGCACAATGGAACAGTGAACGTGGGACCCGGGTCTGGGCATATCTGTCACACCTAGAGTGTTACATTAAGGAAAACAAAAAATATCTACCGTATGTCTCAAGTTCTAGATTTTTTAACTTGCTACAATATTACTCCACTGATTGCAGTACATCTAGCACAATGGATGTCCACTCTTTTTCCTACATATTTCTAAGGGTTTGATTATGCATTCTCAAACATGTATGACAAAAATCTTTGTAAGAAGTGGAGAATGTCAAATGATTGATATTTGCCTTGCTTGTTGTTGATTTCATTACCTATGTGTGGTGTACAAAAATACATTTTAAAATATTTCTTGCAAAATGCAATATTATTATTTGTTTTTATCTCTTGCAGCATAATCAATGAACTAATAGGAAACCTAGTTGGCCATCTCTACTTCTTTTTAATGTTCAAATATCCAATGGATTTAGGAGGAAGGAGTTTCCTGTCCACCCCGCAATTTCTGTGAGTTTAACTATATTTATTTGTATTCCATAGTATTCTTTTAAACAAGAAGTCCAGGCTTACTCTCTTCTTTTTAATTATAAAAACTGGCCTAACAAGAGTCAACAGGTAGGGATTTTAATTAGAACTTAAAAGTACTTCTGTTCTGGTATTTTTATTCATGCACTAGCTATTGTATAGTTACCATATAGAGAGCAACAGAGTCTGTTTGGACTTTGCTTGAGAGTGATGTAAGAACAATAAAGTAGAATTCTGAAATAGTTAGTGACCCCAGCTATAAAAGTGAAATTTACATACTGATTGTTGTGTGAAATACATATTAAACGGAAGCATAGCAAGACAGTCCAACATTAGATCAGTGAAACTAAAAAAAGAAATACTGCAATACAAAATGTTTCTGTATTATAGAACAGTGTTTATTTTACAAATATATTCTGTTTTACTGTTTAGCGTTTTCGCTTAATTCTGCTTAAATGTGCATACACAAAAAGGTTAAGAAAATAAAAATGATGTAAAAAAGCATTTGGAAGAATTTCAGAAAAGTAAGTGGATGGGGGGGTGGAGAACATCAAGCGAAAAAAGGTAGAATAGAGTAGTATTGTAGGTTCCCCTAATTTCTTCTTTTTTTTTTAATGCGTTGCATGCTCATGAAGGCTCGACGCCGTCATGAGCCACGGGAGGCGTGTGCTCATGACTGCGTGGAGCCGTCATGCCGCTGTCGCTCTGCCCACGCGGCACTAATTCCCTTCCTGTGCGGGCGAATTAATGAGTGGGCGTGGTCAAGACGGTACAACGCCGTCATGAGCACACGCGGCCCGTGATTCATGACTTTGTGGAGCCGTCATAAGTGCCGCGCTCACCCCCTAGCTCCCCCGCGCCACGGCGGAATTCGCGGTGCAGGTAATGGGTTAAAATGCACAGACACTGACGTTTACTTCTATTATCCTAAAACAGATAATATAGTGAATCTCACCAACATTCAGATATTTCTAGCACAACCAATGTGTAATTTTCCAAGTTCAGATTTGGAAGAAACCTCTTTCATGGTGATGAAGGTAATAAAAAAAAATGTGTTGACCTTGCTTAAGTTGTTAGTTTATGGAAATTATTACAATTGAAAGCATCACGGTTAGAGTAATATCTCCCCTGTACAACACACATTTGGTATGACAAGATTTTTTAACATTTCTCTGTGGGCGAACTGGCGTATGCGCCTGCTTTGCGCACCCGGGGGGAACTTTGGTATTACAGAAGGGCAGCAGACGCTATTGCCTATTACAGACGTGGGCGCAGTGGCAAAAAAGCTCTTAGGAGGTGTACTAACTGTGCCATCTTTCAGTGCTCTGAAGTTGGGAAAAAGGGTTCCCATGGACTCCCCAGACATCCCCTTGCAGGTGGGTGCAGTCCACTCACTGCACTTGCCAGCAAGAGGATCTATATTCCCACCGCAGAGTGCATGCAGGTTGCTGCCTGCACTGTGAAAACACGGAGCGGCTTCAAAGCAGCCGCTCCGTTTTTCACATGAATGCGCTGCCCCCAGGGCAGAACTTTCATCATAATATGACACATTTTCCTTCATTGCGCTGAGCGCACATTTTAAAAGGTGTGCCCAGCCAATGAAGGAAAATGCCCCGCATGTATAATATGACCCTTAGTGCAGCACGTTTAGGTGTGTCCATGCTTGTTGTAAAACCTCACACATTATCCGTTTTAATAATAATGAGAGGCCTCTCGGAGAAGTTGCTGCTTATATGGTATTACAAGTGAAAGCGTTAGTTCACATTAAATTTTAGGCCATGTCCATGAAGTTTAAATTTAAAAATGTGCATCACAATTGTTTCTAATGCTCCACACATTTTTTATGCTTCCAGGTATCGATGGCTTCCTAGTAGAAGAGGAGGAGTATCTGGATTTGGTGTTCCACCAGCTAGTATGCGTCGGGCTCCAGAAGATCAAGGAGCAGCAGGTGGAAGGCATGCCTGGGGTCAAGGATTCCGGCTAGGTGAACAGTGACCCACTTGAAGCACTTTTCACAAAAAACAATGCTGTTGCACATAGAACTCTGGCACATAATATTTTGAGGACCGTTCTTTCTAGCGCTGTTGGATTTAACCCCTGGAGAAAACTTTCTGATGTAAGGCAAAGTAAACATTTTAACGGAGGTAAAAACCCTTCAAAATAGTGAGCAATGCTCTACACAGCCTTTACATCTTAACATATCTTCAAAATGTTCTTTTGGGAGCATCTTTCCATTTGAGTTGGATATGGGTTTTTTTCTTTATCGCTGATGCAAATTCAGGACTCCTTAATGAATGGGTTCCTCTATTTTTTTTATTTTTTGCAGCCTGGCCTCTATCAATGGAGCATATAATAGTCATCTTGTTTGTGAAATATTTTGAATCAAAAACTGATTTTTAGAATTACCCAGTATATTTTTTGAGTTCAGTATGCCTCTTTTGTAAACCTTTTACATGCAAGCAATATATTTCAAAATTGCATTTCCTTGATTTTTAGTTTTCTTGGTAGGCTCTTGACTTCTACTGTCTTCCTTTAGGAAGATAAAGCATTGATGCCTTCCTAGGGAAAATAAATACTTTGATCTGGTAACGTGGACAACTCATCCAAAATATGTCTCTAGCCCAAGTCATTTCGGAATGTTTTACAAAAATCAAATTTCCTTGATGCGCTGCTGTCAGATGAGATAGCTGAAATATAATTTTTGGGGAAGTATGAGAGATAGAAACTTAGTACGGTGTTTGATAAATGACTAGATGACTGCATCAGGGAACAAGAAGGTAACCACACTTGACCTGTTTATAATCCTGTTTTATCTGTTCATTTACATTGGCCAAAAATCCAATTAAAATCTTCTTTTCAAATGATAATTGGGGTAATCCTTTTTATATGTTTTTTGAGAAATGTGTTTGTATGTCCTTTTCCTCAAAGTAAGGTGATTGTGATCCCACATTGTTTGTCTTTCATATCGATGGTTGAACCAAGTCTTTTACCCAAAATATGAATGCATAGAGTGTTGCATGTTCTTGAAGGAGACTGAAGTGTCCTCTTTCAATGATTTAAAAGTTCAGTCTTTTTTTTTTTTACCCTGATACAGTCCTACTTTATCATTCGCACAGATAGAGTGAGAATTTATACAGGACTGCAATGTGAACAAAATTGCCTCAAGACATGCTCCTTATTAATGGAAGGTTCATTGCGATGGTATAATAAAAAAATGGTGATCGGCTTTTGTCTGAAGAGAAGGTGAAGTTGACGATTATCTTAGGCAGTACATTTGAAAGTGTGTCCATAGCTATTGGCCCTGCATTTCAAAGTGTTTCTTCCTGCGATGAAGCACACTCTTAGCAGCCAGGGTGCCGAATTTGCGTGATTTGGAAATTTGATCAGATACTCCTGTGTTGTACAAATGTTGCATAATAATTGCATTAATAAAGCCTACAAATCCACTTATGATTTTGGAGCACTTAATGCATGTTAGTAGGGGTTCCGCGCCTCTCTGACATGGATAATCCCTCTTGAAGTAAGGACTGTTTAGTAAGAAGTGCATTATATAGCAGAGTTAACATACCAAATTTTTATTTGTGATGGAACAAATGTAATATATTATTTTGTACTTACCATGATTAGCAAATCAGATTTTAAAATAAGTCCCGCTTTGATTCATTCAAAGCATTGCAAAGGTAAGTTCTTTTTATTTGCACTAGTTCCAGACGTTTCACTCTAAATCCTTTTTCTTTTTACTTAAAGAAAAAAGGCATTTTGGCGTTTCTTCATTAGAGAAAATGTTTGAAAGTGCTTCAGAAGGTGGAGGCGGGGTGAACAGCTCCCGATGCCAATCTCCTTTGTTTCATAACTTAAGACATAGTCACAATAGTTCACATTGTCTTATATAGCCTTGCTATCTTTAACAGGTTGCGAACTGGAAGATATCAAAACGATCCACTCATCATGTAGTTTGTGGATTAGAAGGGTGAAAGAAGCTGGAGGCTGGTGAGCACCGGAGATGCTCGTGGCATAACTCAGTGGCAGAAAAGAAGTTGTGGCCAACTCTCTTGCTGATATAAGTGGAGAAACCCCCAGTCTGCATGGGAGAGGTTCTGGTGCTGCCAATGCTCCAGATCTTACAGACCAGCAAACCGCCTCTCGCGGAAGCCTGAGACACCCCAGAGAATACACATCAGTTATGTTATGTTAAGTAGATTTATAAAGCACAACATTTACCCAAGGGTATCTTGGCACTAATAGAAGGCAAAGTAACAGAACTGGCTTAGATGCTCCTACTTGGAAGCAACTACCTCCCCATCTAGTTTTTTTAAACCTTGATGGAATAACAGAGTGTGAACTCAAAGATGTAAGGTTCCTCTTAGGAATATACCATGAAATTGAGTTTCTCAAAAATTCTGGACCAATGCCATGTAGGACCTTATAAGTGAGACAGAGTGTTTTAAATGTAATGCGGTTTCTGACCTTCAACCAGTGTAGTTCTTTTATGGGGGAAGACTCGGACTGATATTTTGGCAAATTTAGCAGGGCTCTGGCAGCTGAGTTCTGCAGCACCTGTAATTTGTTTAAATGTTGGTTCTGCAAGTTGGAGTGTAGGCCATTTCAGTAATCAATTCTCAATAAAATGAGTGATAGGATGACTATTTTCCTTCCACTGACTGGACTATAGGGCAGAATCTTTCTTTGATTTTTAGCATATTATAGGAGGTGGATATGATAGTATTAACTTGTTTATTAAGATTAAGTTTAACGTCAAGAATCACACTTAAGCTTTTGAGTTCAGAGTGGGGAGTGGGCCCATTTCTGATGGCCAGCAGTCAGGAGTGCAAGAAGAGGGATCGTTTCCAAAGAGCATCACTTCTGTCTTTTCTGAGTTCAACTTAAGGTAATGTCTGTCCATCCAGATACAGATTTCTTTCATATAGCAGTAAGTCAATGGAATTATGACCGAGGCACAGACGGGAACAGCTGAGTGGTTGGGCTTATCAACGAGTGTCTCCTGTTAGGCCCCACTAAAACAGCTTATCAACCCCTTCAGCAATTTGTATTTGTAACGTATTTGTAACAGATTTGTAAAGCGCTGAAATCACCCCTAAGAGGTATCTCTGCGCTAGAGAAGAAGGGTATGCTAGGTCGAAGCCCCTGGTAGCAAAACAATTCTGTCTTTAGGAGTTTCCTAAAGAGAAGGAGATTGGTGCAGTTACGTAGCTCAATGGGCAAAGATTTCCAGTATTTCGGAGCCAAGTGGGCAAGCCGATAAGCAGCGCAACACAGATCTGCCATTTTGAATTGGGCAGATCACCCAGTGAAGAAGTCATGCAAAGAATAGAAGGCTGCCATCCTTCTCCTTTCCAACAGGAGTGCAGACGCCACCCAAGACCCACAGGCAGAACTGCATGACCACTATTCAGTGGGGGTTTTTTAAGCTGGGGTGGCAAATGGGTAAATTCAGCATTCAAAAACACAATTATTAAAGCTTAAATGCTAATTTGTGCGGTGCTTGAAAGAGGAGGGATGTCAGCCCTGCTTTCCTTAAACCAGAAGCCTCTATGCGCACGCAAATCTGTAAAAGTGCAGTAGTATAAATCATCCAGACGTTCTTGTATTCCCAAGTTTCTTCTTTATAAATGCCAAATTTTTCTGCCAGCCAACACATGTTTCGTCATTGGGGAATTCACCCCACGACTTTCTCAGGGCTGCTACGTATAAGTCAAATCTCTAATTGGGATCAAACCTGCTCCCAGCTGAGGTCCAATCCTAGTGGCACGCTATAATTTTGGGAGTCAAGACTCTTCCCAATGATCAGTGTTCAATCGAGTCCGCTCCCTATGTGTCAGTGTTAGTCTCTAGTCGGGAGGAGTTCTGCTCCCGGCTGCGGTCCAATCTTAGTGACACAATATGTTATAATTGTCAAAACAGTCAACAATATTCAGGCGAGTCCGCTCGGTTCATATCGGTGTTTGCCTGTAGTGTAGCTCGAACTCGTAGACCCATCCGCGGCGAGTGCACCCGTTCGGGCGTTCGTGTTGGCTGGCAGATTTTGATTAATAAAGAAGGAACGTGGCAATACAAGGACGTCTGGATTATTTATACTACTGTATTTGTACATATTTGCGTGTGCTTAGAAGCTTATGTCAACACTACTAATCGTCACCTGCTCTCATGTGCTAGTGCTTGCACATTGCTTCATTTACAGTGGACAATTACAAGCTATTCCATATGATCGAGTGACAACTGATCAACTAATCCCAACAATAAGTTAATATACAATATACAGCCAGACCTCCGAGCATGATAACACTGGAGGCATAACATTAGAGGACTTATGATTGACTGGAAGGGGCTTTATTTTTGCTGGGATACATTTAAGATGTCCACAGCCTCAACCAACCAGGAACTGAAGCCTTATAGGGGGAACTTGCCAATTTCGAAATACACTAATGCACCATAGATCAGCGCCTCGAGGATCTGCAGCACATAATCTATACTAACTGAGGTGAAGAGTTGTGGCATCTTAAATGTTAAGTTACAGACCTGGAAGACCGGAGTAGATGGAATGACAATCGAATGTTTGGGCTCCCAGACCTAAATCACTGCACACATTTAATACCGTTTCTGGTTAAGCTACTTCCTGCACTAACCGTTCTTGAATTCTCTTTCGGTAGTGGAATTACAGAGAGTACACAGACTTCGATCTAGGAGAACTAGAACAGAATTCTCCAACACAACAGTCATTACTTGTTTATTGCAATACCAACATGTGTGACAATTACTCCAGGCCTTTAAGAAACACGGCCCCTTGGATTACAAAGAAAGCAGAATATTCATAGCAGCAGAGTCTTATGAAACGAACGTTGTCAGGAATACATCTTTGGCGCTTAGCCAACAGCTTAAAAACATAGACATATGGTATGATCTCTTGGAAGTAGAAACCATGATAATTACAGTGGATGGTAAAACAAGAAACGTTTATGACCCAAGAGAGCTGGAACAATTCTTTTTTTAAATTGGGGGACAGTACAGTCGATATTGGCTCCCTTGCAGTGGCAGAATCCCTTAATTCACTTGACTGGGACCCCACCAGTGTTCAATACTCACAAGAACAACTTGGGTTGCCACCTGTGAGACAAAGAGATGCATTCCATACTAAGATAGCCGGCAAGGACCCATACCCCACATCAATGAATCTTGATCCCTCTGAAGGCATGAAAATTCATCAATGACTATCATACTTGGTATCACTAAACTGCAGCACATACATGATTACCAAAGTCTTATTTCTTAATGGCTGCCCTGCAGGACAGTGACCTACTTTTGCATTTAGCTACTGGCTCAGAGCGAAAAGCACAACATGTGATTAAAGTCCAGGATGCTCCAGATTTGAATAGATGTGGAAGTGAGATTCATTCTTTCTTTGATTCAGAACCATTTTATTGTAGCGGGATTGGTTTACACAGCCAACACCCAGAAAAATGGTTTTCTATCGAGACTCACCAGGCTCTACGGATTTGGACTCAAACAAGTATTTATTGTTGATGTCTCGATCTCAACTCTGGACCATGTATTTGCTAGTTTGGCCTGAACTCTGATACTCACTGATGTAATACCTGACCATGGGCTCGACGATACTTGGCGTCTTCACCGAGTGGAAAGGGACTACCTTATTTGATGCCCCCATGGTACGGAAAAAAAATCGATTTCTTTTTGGCTATAAATTAACTACTACTCAAGGTGCAACACAGTGCTATAGGAGCTGTGAATGTGTCGGACCATGCCCCGACTGTGGTTTCCTTTTATCTTGGTATAGTTGCCCGAAGACCTGGCGAATGAACTCTCTCTTCTATTGGTAACCACAAGAAAAGAGAACTCTATGCTCCCCGGTGCAGGATTAGTTAGCTATAAATCTAGGCTTTGCAGTCCCAGCAAAGCCTCTTTGGGCGGTATAAATGTGCCTTAGAAGCTTGATGATCAGAGATGCATTGTCAAGACGAGTAAAAATACTGCAGTAAAGGATGGCTCTGGAAACTGAAATCATACCATTACAGTGGATTTACAGGAGGACTCCCACGTATGAGATGCTCCCGCTCCTACCCAGAAAAAAGTATTGACTGAACACACTCTTTTCCAGAGAAGACCCTTCACTGGGTAAGCTGTGGTTATTTTTATAATCTCTGATGAAGGGTACTTATTCAACCAATGAAATTTGGTCAGCAACACTGGTTACCAGCATTTACGAAGAACAAAATCAAACCGCAATTAACTACTGTTCTGACTGTTGTAATTAATTTAATGTTCATTGCGCCTGTTTAACTTATGTTATTAATGTTATGACACAAATTGGGATTTAAATTGTTAAAACCTATCCTTTGTTTAGTTCTCGATTGCCCTTCCTGGTAGCAAGATGCATTTTTTCTGAGCATGGAAACATTCCAGATTACTTTATGTAACTAGATATGAATGTGCAACCCAACCATACCTACAATTGTAATGGTTACACACAGATCTACCTCAACCACGAAAGTGGATCTGGAGTACACTTTTATGTGCAAATCTACGGGAAAGAGGTCCATGACTGAACCAGCACAAAAGCAAGAAGACAAAAAACTCTACTCTTGGGCACTTGCTATCTTCCACATCTCCTATTCGGTGCTCCCTCTCTTATAGGACTTTCATTGATTCCAATCGTGAATATGCATACACTGAGAGTTCAGTTTGCTCATAACCGGTTAATCACTCCCCAAATCACTGCGGCCTGCAAGAACATGTTAATCCATCTACCCTTATTCTGTTGCCAAATGAAATGATATTGGTACTAGCAATAGTGGGATCCGTATTCTACAACTGCAACATCACTCTAACAGACCTCTCAGAGAAAGCTCCTAAGGATACAGAGCAATGCTCCTTTACAATCATGTGCAACTGCCCACAAGTGATTTCTCCCTTAGCACCACAGTGCAAGTACTTAAATTGTAGCATTGTTAAAAAAAAAGCAGGGATAGATTGCACATCCCTTATGCAGAAATAATGAAGGACAGTAACATGAGCTGCTGAGGCTCAAAAATTAAAAAATCTTCAGTGAAGAGCATATATTGTGGGGGGCCTAGGGTTCCTCCAGAAGGATTAAACAGATTTAAAAAGGGTGGCTTCAAAGGATATCTCAGAATCTGTACTCCCCAAATCCCTCTTCCCCACCTGTTCCACCCCTATTAAGCAAACCTTAAAAAAAAATAAAAGCGTCTACTTCTGTGGAAAGTGGAAATGAGCATGCGAATCTCAAAGACGGATGAAAAAACAGACTACTGCAGGTAAATTACAAAGAACCGTCTACAATGCTGTGATGACACTGCACCCTTGTTGATTGCTAAATACCTCGCTCCCTATTAAGTGAAGAGCATTGTTCAAGAAAATGTGTCTCACTCCCATGACCCTGATGGTGTGTGCCATATCCACATGACTCTCTCAAAGGGTTAGCAATTCTATCAGCCATCGAAAGAACTGATATTGTTGCCCTAGAATCGCCTTGTCAGATTGGGTAGATACCAGGACATGCAAATATCAGCACATGGGAATGTTTTCATACACCTCTGAGAGTTCATGGACACATCCTAAAGCTTTGCAAGTGTCCTAAAGACCCATGCCATCCGAACAGCCTGTTCAGTAGTTTAGTCTACCAGTCCAAATAATCCATCCTTCTGCTTCACACACACTCTCTCTCTCTCTCTCTCTCTCTCTCTCTCTCTCTCTCTCTCTCTCTCTCTCTCTCTCTCTCTCTCTCTCTCTCTCTCTCTCTCTCTCTCTCTCTCTCATCGATCTCTCTCGATCTCTCTCTCTCTCTCTCTGATCCCTCTCTCTCTCTCTCTTCCCCCCCTTCTAGTTCCTGCCACATTTTAACATAATTGCCTATTCAAATGACTAAGACAAAATCACAACATGTTTGGCTGGGGGACGATTTTTGCCTTGCCCACCGTTTTTACCACTAAGTAACTCGTGAGAGCTTGAGGAACAAAACGCATTCCACCGACAAGACTAAAGGCTGCACTTTGGTATTTAATAATTTTATAATTATTAAGAATACTGATCTTATCAAATTCATAGAATCAGCACATTTTATAGGTTGCATTTTAAGTCACTCGAAGATAAGTCCCTATATGTTTAGGCTCTAATATGTTGTTTCTTCTTATAGCTCAACTGCTCGGTACAACATCAAAGAGAACAGGAAGTAGTCATGGCCATGGAGCACAACAGGCCATTTTTACCCATGAAGTGTTTTCCTGCTTGAAAACTCAAACTGAAAGACACTCTAATGTGTGTGTTTCTTTCTCCATTGGGAAATCACTTTTCCCTGTGGTGAAGCATCTCCCCATAAACCTCCCCAACAAGTTTTGGTGTGTTCCATTCCTCTTTCCACTGTGGATGGGGATTTACTCCAGTCTTTTGCTGGAGCAAATCAACCATTTCCAGGTTGGAAAAGGATCAGAGAGGAGTTTTTCTGATTATGCATTGGTTCACTCACTTCCCACACCTTGATTTGGGCTTACTACTCTAAATGAACACCGTTGGAGCATACAATTACAGAAAAGGCATTTTTGCATTATAGGTTCCTTCTGTGGATACATGGCAGCTGTAAATGGAGCCATTTTAGACCATAAATGGCTTTGTGAATCATGGCTACTGTACTTTATGGTTTGCCAGTTGAGCACACGATGTATGCCTGTGAACTGACGTGCCAGGCAGGCAGCATAAATAATGTTGAGTTTGTAAGTTTGGCTGGTTTTAAAACATTAATGTGCTTACTTTTGTTTTGGTTCCATTTTCATTGTGTATAAGTATCATCCCTTGCATGGTAAACTGTGTAAAACTTCCATCATCCTGCTTCGTGTTCTGGATTTTTTAAAGCAAATATGATGAAAATAGTAACAAATCGACAACTGCTGGTGTACTGAGACACATTCAAGAATATGTGCAGTATGAAAATATGTATGCCCTGCAGCCTAAACTTTATTGTGATTATCCCCAAGTTACATACTTTTATGTGCTTAAGCACTCCTTATCTTTAATGTGAAATTAGCTTGTTCTGTGATTTAAGGTTGTTTGCTGGGTCATTATTTTGAGTGATCACAATTCAGTGTAGAGATGGTAAAAACGAGGACTTCTAGTAATAACTTATCCGGGTAAATAGCTTTATTAATGTATATTTTTTACACTGTCAAAATCCATGTAATTATTTTCCACTTCACTGTCTGAAAAGTGAGTGTCTGTTGAAAAAAAATGTTACTGTCCATGGTAATCCATTCTTAAATGATATTAGTGTATTTTTAAATCTGTATATGAGTGGTGGGAGATGCATTAATAGTACACAATTGATTTGGCTGCCAACAATGTAAAATACTTTTCTCGTTTTAGAGAGTTGTCTGCTTTTACTCTCTACTGATATCATAATTCTGATATTGAGTCCTTAATCTTGAAGGCAATGCTTTTGCTAAGTATGGATTGTGTTGATAAAGGTATGTACATGCTAGCCTTGCTGGCATGCAAGCTGAGGGAATCATTTATTTTGGTAAATTTAAGAAGATACTAGTTCACTTGTCCGGAATTTCCAAACAAAATAGTTTTGATACTTTCTTTAAAATATAAGCTTTCCAAATGAGCAACGTGTAAAAATCAATTTTATCTAAAGCTGGGATTCTGTTATTTTGTACTGGGTTTCTACATGTGTGTATTGTTTTGTTAATGTTTTAAATTAAAGCTTTACATTAAAGTTTTTTGCCTTTCTCTTGTTTTGCCTTTAACAAATTTGTGGGTAAATATTGAACTAATGCATACACCATTTGTAAGCATGTTTTGACTTTTTTTTTGTGTGTCATGAATGGTGTGCATGATGAGCATAACTGTTCTATAATCAGTGCCATAGGTAAATGCATGCATAACATTTATATTTGCTAATAGGTTCATTGTTTTTGCTCAGTCTTTTAATGTTCATATGCAAAAAATTTGCGGGCCCTCATTCCATTCTTTACCGGATCTTTGTACCTCCGAATTTAGTGATCCAGACATGTCCACACGTGTATGCACATCAACATGATTGAAGTCCTTGGAATTATTATAGAATAAATAAAGTCTAATTTAGTTACGAAGATTTTTTTTGCCCTCCTGCCAACAAGAACAGCAGCACATACAGGAAAACTGGCACAATAAGTGCTGCAACTACTTTTATTTTGTAGCCTATATGAGGAGGAAAGGAATGCTCATCATAAACCAATTTTAAAGAAAATGAATTTTAAACCGTGTTTGGTAGCATTATACTTTTTAAAAACACTCCCTGACCCTTTGGTCTGTTATTCAGTTGCGTCATTCCTATGGGCTTGCATGAGGAAGAGAAAAGGGATAGTGCGTAGATTATGGAGTCTGTATAACAATAACACAGGTATCTAGACTGAGCACATGAAATGGCTCTCTTTAAAAAAAAAATTATGTATTTTCATCATCATTCTGAAATTGTGATGAAATATATCTAATCTTAAAGATAGAATGTCGAAAAAAAATTATTGTGAATTATTTATATGTGCTTTTATGATCCTTTTAATATGATCGAATGAAGATGATTGAAAAGTGCTGCAACTGAGGGCAACATCTGCAAAAGGGAACTGAGGGAACGGCAAAATAAAGAGTTGGGACAATAATTCTAGTTTTCTAGCACAGATCCTCACTACACTACAAAATACCTTTAATGAAGAGGGCACTGAAAGTTTGATGCCATTGATTGAAAATGTAAGGGTTTTCCAAAAGAGTAATGTCGAGAGAAACAGGGAGAAAGACCCTTGAGAGCCTTTGCCAACAGAGAAAAATCGAAACTGACATGGTGCTTAGGAGACTTCAGAGAAAGAATGAGGAACTAGAAGATCACTCTAGGATGGTGAGCTTTCATTTTGTGGAGGTACCAAAAGGAATGGACGGAGGTATATAAGTAGAAGCCTTCTGAAATCAGGAAATTAGTGAAACAATCCTCCCAGACCCAACCAGGGCCCTGAAAGATTTACCGAGAGTTAGAGTGCCATTCGAGAAACCAAAAACTGGCTGACCAGGTTGGGCCATTATTGTTTACTCCATAGATTTTCGGATAAAAACACATTCTAGAAAAGGCTTGAAGCACTAAGTCACTTACTTCTATTGGCGGCTTCTCTTTTAGGATTTCTTCAGACCTTTCATTTGAAACCAAGAAAATTGGTAAAGGTATCTTAGTCCTTGTTTCCGAGTTCAAGAATGATAGTTGACCAGCACAGACCATACAACAATTGATGAAAATCCATTGGCATGGTGACTATGAAGTATTTATAGAAGTTGAAGAAGCTTGATTCTTCCTTGCAAAAATGTGTTGATGTAGCATCCCCACATATGCAACACGCACGTAATCCAGGTAGATTTGGGACGCGGGGGAAGAAGCAATGATGCAGCCAATAAAGCAGAGTAAATTGGGATAAAACTACAGCTGGGAAATGCTTTGGATAATAAATATGTACACAATGCATAGTCTGTATCCTATGGATGTAGGTTTATGGTCTTGCCAAACCCACGGCCATCTTCCTTATAGGTGAGTAATGATGAAGCATTCACCTGACCTTCAGCACTGGGCTACATGGACCCTAGCCAGTACCATGGTGGATGAAGAGATGTACGAAAGGCTGATGAGGGAGAAAATAATAAAAACAGGAGTTGGCATAAAAATCCTCTGTGTAATCCACTATATTTTAAAGGTGAACTTGATCTCTGATAAATAGTGTTAAGGTTATTTCAGTGCACGTCAATGGTCTTTATGATGAGTGTAAATGTCGTGTATGCATAACATGAGTCTAAGAATCTATTGCATTACTAAAATTGATGCACAAATTCCATTGCATGAGAGGTGAGGGAAGGAGGCTAGTATTCAAATGCTTTGGCTCGCATAAGTGAGGTAGCCTGCATAGTTGGGAGAAATTGGGGAGTGGTGGTTAAGAGTGGAGCATAAAAAGATTGGTAGATGGATCATTGTGCATCTTGTGATTGGGGAGGGTGCAAAATTGTGCAGTGGTCAACTACTGAGGGCCTGTCTCTGATGAAACATGCCCTCTAGAAGAATTGCTTCTGGAGCTAGCGATGTTCTTTCAAAAGCAACAGATGGATAAAAGAGTAACAATAGTGTGGTGAATATTTGAAACCATACATCAAAGCTGTGATTTAATCGATGTGTGGCCCGCAAAACATCTGCGGGTGCTGATTATACCCACCTTAATAAAAATATTTAAGTCAAGCAAGATTACCTTTTTTCTTTTTCTCCAGGATACGTAGATGCGGGGAGACCAATATGCCGGGCTGTTTTGTCAGGACACTTATCTATTTCTTATATACTAGGAAGAAAAGTGCCATTAAAAATACTGTGATTAGGGGGTGTGGCCTGTAAGGCAATGGTGGCGGATGTGCTTGGTTGAGCTGTCATTCGATAGGTCCCGGAGCCAAGAATCCTGATATATGTCTCCTACTGCAGGCAGCGCGGGAGGGTGGCCAATATAATAGTTCCTGGAGCTGCACCGGGGGCTATCTATCAGGGAATTGTGAAGAGCGCTACTCACCCATGAATGAGGGTCTCATGGGAGGGGGGTGCAGCTCTGAGTAAGCCGAAGAACCAGGTCTTGAGGCTCTTCCCGAAGGTGTGCAGAGTGGGGGAGCATCTGATGTTGATCGGGACCTCTTTCCAGGTCTTTACCGCAATGTAGGTGAAGGCTCTCCCACCCGCTCTGGCTCTGCGGATGAGCGGGGTTTTGGTGAGGTCGGTGGAGCAGAGGTTTCTTTTGGGTACGTGGAAGGAGACTCTTTTGTTGAGGTATTTGGGTCCAGTGTTGTGGCGGGATTTGTAGGTGTGGGTGAGTAGCTTGAAGGTTACGCTCTTCTCGACAGGGAGCCAGTGGAAGTCTTACAGGTGTTTGGTGTTTGGTGATGTGTTCATGCCGTGGGATGCCGAGGACTAGTCTGCTGCGGTGTTCTGGATGGTTTGGAGTTTGCGTAGCAGGGGGCGTTTCTGTAGTCCAGTCTGCTTGTTATGAGTCCATGGGTGATGGTCTTTCTGGATTCGGGTGGGATCCATTTGAAGGTCTTGCGAAGGATGTGGTGGGTGTTGAAGCAGGTGGAAGCGATGGCATTGATCTGTCGGGTCATGGAGAGGGAGGAGTAGATTATGAAGCCAAGGTTCTGGGCATGGTCCGTGGGGATGAGGGGGTTGCTGAGGGCAGTGGGCCACCAGGTGTTGTCCCATGCTGAGGGGGTGGGCCCGAGGACATCTGTCTTCTCCAAGTTGAGCTTCAGACAGCTGCTGCTCATCCAGGATGCAAAGTCTTTAATTCCTACCGAGAAGCAGAGTCTGGTGGTGTCTGGTTCCTTTGTGAGGGAGAGGCTGAGCTAGGTGTCGTCGGTGTAGGAGACTATCCTGAGTCCATGCTGTCTGACGATGGCGGCGAGGGGGGCCATGTAGATGTTGAAGAGCGTGGGACTGAGCGATGATCCTTGAGGTACTCCGCAGTTGATCTCAGTGGGTTTGGAGAGGAAGGGCGGGATTCTTATTCTTTGGGTTCAGCCAATGAGGAAGGGGCGGAGCCAGATGAGGGTGGTTCCCTGTATGCTGGTGTCGTGGAGTCTGGGGGTGGGAGATGGTGTTGAAGGCTGCAGAGAGGTCTAGTAGGATATAGGCCGTGGTGTGGCCTTGGTCGAGAAGAGTGCGGAATTCACCTGTGTCAGCGAGGAGGGCGATCTCAATGTTGCGGTTGCTGCGGCATCTGTATTGGGAAGGGTAGAGGATGGAGTTCTCTTCGATGAAGTTCGTCAGCTGGACTTGATGATCTCAGTGACTTTGGCGGCAATGGGTCGGAGAGAGACGGGTCGGTAGTTTTTGAGGTCCGTCACGTCTGCAGAGGGTTTCTTGAAGAGTGGTTTCTGCGCGTTTCCAGTCATCTGGGAATATGCCGGATTCAAAGGTGGCGTTGATGGTGCGTTGTAGCTTGGTTGCTATGGCGGCGGTGGCTCTGTAGAAGATGTGCTGCTGGCCCCACATAAACAGCAATAGGAAAGAAGTCTGGACGTGGCGGCCCGGGACCTCTGCAAAATAGCACCCTGACTGGCGTTAAGCGAAGATCATCCCCGGCCTCATCAGAGGCTGCTCTTGAAGCCATGAGCACCAATAGAGGAGCTTAAGAGCTTGTGGATACTGGAAGACGAATGTTGTCACGAGGAGAAGCAGAGTAAGTGGCGCCGTCGGAGTGTGATTGGGCGAGGCCTACATCCTGCTGGCGGACCGAAGGTGGGTGCGGTCTGTACCAGCGGACGGGCTGCAAACCTGGATCGAGCCCGCATAGTGAGAGGTGGGATTGGTGACCTTCCCCTCCTGCCCCCCGAGCCGCCCTGGATGTGGACAGAACCAGGACATTTGGGCCCCAGATCTCATTGGCTTCAAGTATTGAAATGCAGTGTAGGGGTGGGGCCACACAGTGATGCCTGGGGACCCCCCGCACTAATGCTGCATAATTGAAGGCCCTGACTCCTTTGTAGACCACTGGAGCAGTGGTTGGCAACATAAGGAATTGCCTATCTCTCCAGCACACCCTTGGAGACACTGTACTGAGGAGTGGTTGGATCCATTCTTAGGGATTCTGGATTGTTCTGCCTGCGCTACTGGCCATATGCGCCTGGAGCTTGGGGAGAATGGAGTGAGATGTGGATGGATAAGCTGTAAGGCATCACAGCCATACAATCAGTGACCCTTGAGGGGACCCCTAAGCTGCATCACTGTATGCTGTGAACTTGACTGAAACAGGATGGGGAAGCCCAATGTAGCAAAGTCCACTGTGGTGGCGGCCCCTGCGGTCTTGACCCTAGACTCTGAGGGGAATCCGCTTTCAGCTCACATTCGCCATTCTTGCTGCTATTAAGGACACAAGGCTGTCCCTGGAGGAGCAGATTGCTTCTGTGGGGAATGATGTCAGTATTTTATGAGCAGACCACAGGAAACTATCGGAGAGGGTCCGAGGCGCTGAAATGAAACTAGATGTGGCCCACCTGGAGATTCGAGACCTCACGAAGTGCTGCGCAACACTGGAAAAAGATATGGCTGTCCTGTATCTTTTTGAGGATGCAGAAGGGAGGTCTCAGAGGCACAGTGTAAGACTTGAGGGGGTCCCTGAAGAGGCTGAGGGCCAGAATATTGAATTCTTCATAGAGGGCTGGTTGGAAAAGACAGTGCTGCAGGGTAAGCCCTCACGAATTTGTGGGTGATCAGAACACACCACATACCGGCTAGGGCCCCGTCCCCAGGGCGCCCTCCCTGTTTGATAATTGCATGCCTACAGGGACAATATCCTTCAACTCTCCTGACGAGACTGGCCCGGGTTGCTGAAGGGACAAGAGGTTAACAAATACTCCCCCAGACTATACATCCCTGGTCCAAAGGGAGGCTTTCACACCTATTAGGAAAGCACTGCGCCAATTGGGCCCTTAATAATGCCCTCATCTTCCCAGCGAAACTGCAGGCGTTTTGTCAAGAGAGGGCATATTTTCTACTGTCTGTGAATGAGACATGGCAATGGCTGGAGGCCAGAGGACTCTAATTCGAAACAGCAGAATCCCAGAAGACTGATTCAGAATGCCAACAACGAAAACACAGGAAATGGAGAACTGCTGGCCGCAGATCTTCTACGAGGGAGCACATGAAAGGTGAGCAAGCACAAGTTGTGAATGCTGTAGATAGCAGGGATATTTTAGACACAACAAATAGAGAGCTCTGGTTGTGGAGGGGGGACGGAATCTGCAGGCACTGGCACGGAGACTGACGATGAGACCCTGCTGGTGACTATCCCAAGGACATTGGATCATATAGTATGCAAGTACTGGTTATGTGGTAAGGGCTTAGGAAATTGACCAAGTGACTAATGGATCCCGGTGGGGATCGAAAGATACCTTGACAGGCTCCGAGACTGCCGTGGGCGGGAGGGGACAGGCGGTCTACAAATAGGTGGGCTATTTTATCTGAATAGGTGCCTGTGGAGGCATTCCCCCCACACAAGTAGTGTAAAGTTGTAGGGTTATGTTTTGGGGTTCAAGGGTTCACACAGTGAATTTAGGGGGTGGTTGAGTTGTGGATTACAGCACGGTAAGTTGGGGGGAATGTAATAGTTTATGCAGGAGTTGACACACCAACACTAAATATGGATACGGGGCAGCAATCCTCCCCCCTCGGCGCAACTAGGTACAGCGTGCAGGGACGATTGTACCCACTATGGCTCAATCACGTAATTTAACCCTAGTCTTGTGGAATATAACCGGGCTGGGTAATAAACTGAAGAGAAGTTTAGTTGCTAGAGCCTTAAATAGATACAAGGCCGACTTAATTCTCCTTCAGGAGACCCATTTGATGGGCGCACAACACAGCTTCGGAAGGCCTCATTTGCACAATATACTTCCAGTTCACGTGGGGTGGTCATCTTATTGAAAAGATCCCCGACTTTCTATATCCTCCGTACCTGGTCGGATAAAGCAGGATGTTACATGGCGATAATGGGGGAGTGGGAGGGCGAAAAAGTGATCCTCCTTTATGCACCACTGGTTCTTCATTTACCAACACTACAAAAAAAGTCCACTTTTAACGAGTTTCCCACAGGCATTCACGATCATCATGGGTGACTTTAATTTAGTCTTTGACACACTCCTGGACAGAATAAGTACAATGTTGGAAGGGTAAAGCATGAAAGGAAAACTGGGGGGCTTTATGCAGGCCTTTGGCCTTCTAGATGTTTGGAGGGATTTACACAGTCAAGAATAGGGCTTCTATTTTTACTCCCATAGTATGTCCTCCAGACTAGATTATATTCTGGTACCCAAGGGCAGTGTAGAGAAAATTTCCGATGCCAGAGACCTAGCAGGGGGTGGGTTTTCACATGCTCCTCTACAGGTTACCACAACTACTGCCAAAGTCAAGGAGGTCCATTCATGTCAGATGGCCAATATGAGACTAGTAAACAAACCTGTGGTCAAGGTACTGGGGAAGTCCAGAGATCTCTATTTCTGTGAAAATGTGGGTACTGTTGATAGTGCCAGTGTGATATGGGAGGCATACAAGGCCACGATCAGGGGAGTGCTGATTGCTGAGGAGGTATGAGGGACACTAGAGTGCGAATGTACAGAATATTAGGAGGTAGTGTGCCACAAAGTCAAAACTTCCTTCCTAGCCAAGCAGGAACTAATTTATGAGGCAAGTATCAAGTGAGGCAAACTGCTGCCATGGATTGGTAGCAGGGAAAGGGAATCCATGGATGTCAAGGAACTAAGATTAAACACTGGGCAGGTGGTGAAGGTAAGCAAACAGATCACAGAGCCATTTGCGACATACATGAAGGCTTTTTATGGAGTTGAAAATCAGAAGATTTGTGACTGATTGCCCCATGAAAATCTTGTCTACGGAGCAGAGGGAAGGATTGGAGTCAAGTCTCACTGAGAGGGAAGTTAAAAGAGGCCCTGGTGCCTAACTGGCTCCCTGTGGATTTTTTCACAAAACCGTTGGAATAACGTCCAGACCAATGCGCCTTATGTTTGAAGACGCCCTTCGTAGCGGCAGTATCAGTACAAAGTGAGTGTTTTACGCACCGCTTGCAGATTTTATTTGATATTTTATTTGAGAAGTTTTATATATCGCTGACCTGACCGGAGGATATCGGAGCGCTTTACATCAGTTACAAAGCAGAACATAACATAATACAGTAATGCGGAAAATCCCGTAATAAAAATACTAATAAATGTCAATGACGGAGAGTTCCAGTTCGGAGAGGAGTGAGGTGTCTACTATAGCGCTCCGACTGCTCCTATCGGTTCACTAGGGATTGCTCGAGGAACAGGATTTTGAGCTGACTTTCGAATTTAGCAAAAGAGGGAATAGTTCTGATGTGAGGGGGAATAGAGTTCCAGATTTTGGGTGCGTTTCCGGCGAAGGACCTGGCCGCAGTTTTTTGTTTTCATGATCTCAGCGGGATGAGTAGTAGGGTGTTAGAGCTTCTGCGGTTCCTCATCAGACCGGCTTTTTTGAGTTTGGCAGCCAGATATTCGGGTTTGCCAGTGTGCAGGGCTTTGTGTGTGAGGCAGGCTGTTCTGAAGTTCGCCCGCATTTTGACTGGGAGCCAATTGAGTTCTCTGAGTGCAGGTGAAATGTGATCACATTTCTTGATTCCGGTATCCATTCTGGCTGCCGCGTTGAGAGTTGTTTTAAGAGGAGCAAGATGTGATTTAGCTATTCCTGAGAGGATTCATTCCCATAGTCTAATCTTGACCGCACCAATGTTTGGGTTGCTTGTTTGAGATCTTTGGGCGGGATGAAAGGTTTTATTTTGTTCAGTAGCTTCAGGTTGAGGAAGGCGCTTTTAGCTGAGTTCCTAACTGTTTTTGGTCATATCCAGTTTTGGGTCTAGCGTGATGTCTAGTGATTTAACAGAGTCGGCCAGGGTGAGGTTCCCATTGAGCGCATCGATAACTTTTAGCCAATCGACCATTTGGGGGTTCTCTTCTTTGTTCGAGTGATTCTGTTTTGTCAGGATTCAGTTTTAAGTGGTTACTTGACAGCCGGTGTTGCACTTCCCTCAGTATGTCGTTGAGTCTTTGAATGTCTTTGACGGAGGAGATTTCCAAGTAAATCTGAGTATCGTCAGCATATAGGTGGAAGGAAATGTTAGCTTTTTTGAGTGGGGTGGTGAGGGGTTCCATGTAAATGTTGAAAAGTTGGGGGGAGAGTACTGACCCATGAGGAACTCCCCTACTGACTGGGTGAAGGTCAGACTCAAAGTTTTTGATTTTGATTCTCTGGGTGCAGTTGTGTAGGAAGGAGGAGAACCATTGGAGGACCACCTCATCAAGTCCGACCCTTTCTTGGAGAACCTTAACCCCTTCCATGCTCATGACGAGTTGAGCTCGTCATGACCGTTAGAACGCTCCGACGCGGGCTAATTCCCCTGCTGTGCTTGGCGTTCTAAGGACCAGGCGTGGTCATGACAAGCTCAGCTCGTCATGAGCACACGAGAAACGTGGCTCATGACGAGCTGAGCTCGTCATGAGCACCGGGGCACTGTGCTCGCCCCCACTCCCCCCAGCACAGCGGGGGAATCGGCCCCGCAGCCAAGGGGTTAATGAGAAGTTTGTGAGCTACTGTGCCGAATGCTGCCAATAGGTCTCAGAGAATGAGGAGACAGCATTGTTCTGGGTCAAGTGATTTTTGGAATCATCGATGATGTTGAGGATCTCGGTTTCTGTGCTGCAGCCTTTCCTGAAGCCAGACTGATGGGAGTCAAGGAGGTTGATTCTGTCCATGTGTTGAGTTAATTGTTGAAGTACACACCTTTCTAGGATTTTGGATAGAAGAGGAATGTTAGAGACGGGTCTAAAATTATTCAAATCCTTTATATCTAGGCCAGGTTTTTTTAGCAGTGGGGTGACTTGTCCCACTTTGAAGCAGTCTGGAATGACTCTGCTTTTTAGGGAGCTGTGTATAATCTTGCACCAAAGTGGGGCTAAGGAGAGTTTCAGCTTTTTGGTCAGTTGTGCCGGTATAGGGTCTAGGTCGTGAGATGAGGGCTTGGAGGTGGAGATCAGTTTGACTATCTCAGCTTCTTAAATGGAATGAAAGAGTAACCAGGACTTGGTGTGGGGTAAGGGAGCGCTAACATACGTCCCAGACGGGCTGCTATTTGAAAGCGGGGCGCTAATGATGTCCAGTGAGAGCTCGAACTTGGAGATCTTGTCATTGAAGAAGTTGGTGAAGTTGTCGCAAAGTTCTTTGGATGCCTACACTGAGGACGTAGCGGGTTGGGAGGTTTGTTGTCTGATGATGTTAAAGACCTCCTTGGGTCTGTTTTTTGCTCTATCCAGTGCGGAGCGGAAAAACATGGACTTTTTGTTCTTGATGTGACTTTTGTACTTCTTCCAGACTGTTCTCAGTTGTTCGCGGTGGATAGTAGTAGGATTGCTCCTCCAGCGTCTTTCTGTGGCACTTAATTGTCTCCTTTCGGCGTTGAGGTCGGAGTCGAACCATGATCTGGACGGAATAGCTCGGCTTTTTTTTAATTTCAGGGGTGCTAGTCGATCAAGCAAGACCACCATATTAGAGTTATAGAGCAAGGTGAGATCAGGGGATCCGACCAGTCCACGGGGAGAATGTAGTTGATTGTAATTGCGTCTCGATGAGCGATGATGGCATCCAAGGTTGACCTTTATTGTGAGTTTTTTCTGAGCAGTGTAGGGATAGATAATTGTCACAGAGAAGATTGTTTAGAGTTTGAATTAGCGGGTTGTTCGCCTCGTTCCAGCGTAGGTTAAAGTCACCAAGGATTAGGTTGTTAGCGTCACCGAGTGAGCAATGGGCAATCAGATCGGAGAAGTGTTCCCCAAATGTGGGGGTGTTGCCTGGTGGGTGATAAAGAAGGTGGCAGAGTATTGTACTATTATCCTTAGTCTTGATGTTGATGGTAAGACATTCAAAGGAGCTATACTTGCAAGTGTCCATTTCAACAATGTCGATGTTGTCCTTGTGAATGATAGCTACACCTCCACCTCGTTGATCTTTTCTGACTTTGTTGATAATAGTAAAACCTGGGGGCACAAGCATATCCAAGCATGGTGGGGAGATCTCATTTAGCCACGTCTTCGTGATGAACGCAATGTCTATGTCCTGCGAGAAGATGGCTTCTGCTAATTCCGTTGCATGCTTAGAGGCTGATCTGCAGTTAATGAGCGTGCAGTGAGTGGAAAGACCTTTTTTGCTGAGATTCTTTCCAGGTGGGGCCCTAGGTATGGTGGTGAGGAAGGGCGGGGGTCTTGTGGGTTTAGTGGGGGGGTTAGTCTCTTCTGAAGCCCGTGATCACTTGGATTTTGGATTCAGGGGATGCTGTGGGAGGAGAATCTTATGTTGAGGCTAGATCCGCTGCTTCTTCTGCGGACATTGCCTCTTTGGTTCTTGTAGGTCTTTGTGTCTGGATCTCTGCATCCTTTTTTAGGTGTCTTTGTACCCGGGACACAGGGGCTTTGGTTCTTATGGGACTCTGTGTCATGATCTCTGAGTCAATTCTAGCGGGTCTCTGTAACCGGGTCACGTGGGTGGTTAAGGACCCGATAGGGTGTTTTAGATGGTTGGAGCTGGTCGGGGTGGGAGCCCTGGGCCGGGAGGTTAGTTAAGATTTCATTTAGGCCCAGGAATAATATATGTAACTGACGTTCTAATAGGGCTAGACGGTGCACCATGCTTTCAGGGACCGGGTGAGGAAGTCTTGGCTAGGGCCGTCTGTGTCTATTGCTAATTGTGTAGACCATACTGCCTCTGTTTCTGACCCTCGGTAGGGGGTGCAAAGGGTTGTGTCGTGAATTCTTCCTCATGATGTCTGCGGGAGTGATAGAGAAGTCAGTGGACTGTGCCAGCGGGGCAGGGTTAAGATGTTGATGCTGGTGAGTCTGCAGCGGTGAGTCTCGGGGGGGGGGGGGGGGGGGGGGGCGGGTGGCGCTGTGATGTGTCCACGAATAGTGTTTCTGAATGCTGTGTTTGAAGTTTCTTTTTGCTTTCAGGGAGAGGTGGGGGGAGCTAATTGCAAAGTAGTTCATGCCATGCTGTTTCAAGTGGGTCGGAATGGTGGGGTTGGTGGAAATTGGCATGACGGTGGCATTGTTGCATTTCTTTGAAGGGGGGCCTTGCTTCTGATGGGGTGGGGGATCTACATTTGTCAGGGAGTGTCATCTGGGGGAAGCTGGTCACGGCGTGAGGCTGAAAGGCACGTGAGGGCCCTCACTAATATGGAGCCGTGAGACTAGATGGGGAGAATAACCTCAGCGTAAGGATGGTGGAAATAGGTGTCTGTGGTATCTTGTTGCTCTGTTCTGAGGTGGAAGGAAGACAGTGTGCTAGAGTATGATGTGGGGGGCACTCATCCACTGCAGATTGAGTGTAAAGTGTGGGACCCCCTTTCTCTGGCTGTCGGGTTCAGCTATAGAGCGGGCTTGCAATGTTGCAAGCATTGCTCTGGGGGAAAATGAGGTCCTGGGCGCTTCAGCCGGGGGTGGATGGGATTTGCCACCTTAAGTTGGGATGGGGGGGGAACGGCTTACCTGACCTGCTGTATGGCCCTTTAGCTTCCTCTCACTCCCAGGGTTTATGGTCTCAGTAGAAGTTTGGGCAAATGAACAGGTCGTATTTTTGCTAAAATTACTGTACAGATTTAGTGCGGGATGACGAGGAACAGCGTCTATTCTCACACTGACTGCAATTGTTTATCAGTGGGGGCTGATCTCCTCTGACCGCTAATTTTGGGGGTCAGTCGTGGTTTGGTGTGTGTAACAGCATCGCATCTCACGCTGACTAGGAATACATATCAGTGATTACTGTACTCACGGAGCCGGCATTTTGAGGTCAGGCATCCGAGTCAATTGTCCGCTGGTCTGTGCCTCCTTAAATGCGAGTTACTGCAAGGGGCACTCGCTTTGACTCTCTTGTTTGTAGATTGCAGGGGTAGATCGGGTTTCCAGGTCTCATTTGGACCATTACGTGTGTTAGATGAGTTCGTTGGAGAAGCTGAGGGCGGGCATCTTGAGATTAAGCGAAACATTGTGGTATTAGGGCTGGAGGACCGACCTCAGCCCTGATGGAGCGAATTGCCCAGCGGGTCTATTGTAGGGGGGTGAGAACGACCTGAAACAAGGCCAGCTTCCTTTCTGTGGACCGGGAGTCACCAGCGCCGCTAATGCGGTCTGTGAGTTGTTCTTTTGGCCACCATCAATGGGTCAGGCAAGTCTGGTTGTTTCGTGGAGGAGGTACTTATTCATCTCTAGCCGTCATGTTTATTGACCGTTGTTATTCACTTCAATAAGCGACCTTAGGCGCATGATTATCGTGTTTGGTCCTAGTCATTGGCTGCATAAAATTCTCATTTTGATGGGTGTGTTCTAGCGCCGGCCATCTTGGGGACAGGCTGTTTCGATTTCGACCTGAGCTCCTGCCAGTCTAAAGAGGGTTTATTCTCCGTCCTGGGCCTCCTCCAATCAATTCGAAGGAGGAGGGAGCCGCACTTCGCTACGCTGAGTGCTCCGGTGTACAGCGGGGGGAGCCGAAAGTTGACCAAGGGCGGCCATCATGGGGTCAGTCGGTCATAGTAGCGGGACGCTGTTCCGTGCAGAGCTGGCTGAGAGTACTTTCATGGTTTATTCAATCCCTACTGTGGACCCCCGTCGGAATTCGTGACTCCTGCGAATCGAACCCGGGGCTGACCAGGGATCACTTGGAGGGTTCCGTCGCAGTGGACATCGCTGCAAGACCGCTTGCCATCCTGGAGGTACCGGGCGAGGGATGATTTCCAAGTGCTTCAGCTCACCGCCGTTTGGATTATCTCCTTTTCGGTTCTGGTGAGTCCTGAATATTTTCGGGTAGTGGCTGTGGCAGGGGGGTCGGGTGGGATTTACACTATGTTAGTGATATCAAACCCTAGTGCCCAATTTCATAGCTCCTTCCCCGGCCATCTTGCCTTGCGAGGTAGTTTCCAAACCACAAATAAAAGGCGTTGCCATTTACAATGCCAATAGCTCAAACTCTTGAGAATGCGAGCCCTATTGCATTGCAAGTGCTTGTTATTCCTGCTTTGGGAGAAGATGGGCTTGGGCCTTGCTTCATTAACTGGGTCAAATTTCTCTATCAGGAACTCCATGCTAAAGTAAAAGTGAAAATGTTTCTTTTGAGGGAATTTCCTATTTGGGGGGAGGGGGTACGAGACAGGGTTGTCCCTGCTCCCCAATGCTCCTCGCTCTGGAGATAGAGCCCCTGGTGACTCTTAGGAGGGTGGGCGCCAGAATATGAGTCTGGACAGGGAACTCAGGATGGGAAGAACGGATATCATTATATGCAGACGATATCATGCTTTATTTGACCCGCCCAGACCAGTCATTGGTACAGATCCATGAGATTTTCCAGCTCAACGGGGGGTTCTCCAGGTTCACGATTAATTGGGAGAAGCCCCACATAGCATTGTCCATGATACAGCGGTCTAAGTACGACAGGGTCATTGCTCTGCATAATGTTAGGAAACACTATGAAGCAGCACAGGAGGGGTAATGAATAATCGGACATCTACAGGTGTGGAGGACCTGGCGGTCACGTCAATAACTAGGGAATGGGGGACCATAGTTATATGCATGTGTTGTATGGGGGCTCCTTAGACGAGCGAGCATCACCAGCCACGACCAAGGTTCAATATAGCTGGAATCGCCTGCTTAGGGAAATGGAGTAGGACAAAAGGCTCACACCCAAAACTCCCCTTTGGAAGGGCACTCGTTTGAAGAGAGTGGCTGAATTGAAGGGCTTCTTAGGCTGGGATAGGATAGGCATCAACAAATTGACTCGGGTATGGGACGCTAATGGGGTCGCCCCTTTCAACTATTTACAGGGGAAGTATCAGATGCCTATCACACAATGGCTGAAATATAGGCAGCTGCACCATGTACTCACATGCAGTATTATTAAGGCGGAAGAGACCCAGGAGGATTCCCGGCTGGAGTGAAGGTTATTAGATGGGCAGATTAGGCACAAACTGATATTGCTGAAGTATGGGATGCTAATGCGTAATATACAGGGGTTTTTGAACAACCTCAACAAAAGGTGGATGGCAGCTATTGGGGACTTTGATGACGAAGATTGGCAGGAGGCTCTGAGATTCCCAGCAGAAGAAGCCATGAAGGCAAGTTTTAGGCTAAAACAAATTAAGGTACTGCACATGACTTACTATACTAGAACACTGCTTCACAGGGAGGGGAGGGCGGAGAGCCCTTTGTGCCTCCGCAGGTGCGGGGAGAAGGGGACTTTCATTTACCAGTGGGTGGCAGTTCCCTGTAATCTGTACATTTTGGGACCAAGTGAATCTTTGGACGAAGCAGTGGTTTTGGACAAAGACCACCTTGCAGGGCTTTGTTGGGTGTGTGGGACCCCCTTGCCTCAAAAGTTACCACAAGATCCTAGTGAACAGGGAATACGTGGTGGCTAAGAGGGATATAGCTCAAATACGAATCTCTTGTTGGTCCACAGAAGATGCTTCCACATAAGCAGGGGGCCTAACCAGTGCCTCTAACTTTCAGACACTCGTAGGAAGGAATGACACGCTGTAAAATTATCGAAGAGGAGATCTATAAAGAAAAAATGAGAAGATATGGGGCAAGGAAGAAGGGGAGACAGGAAAGGACCACCTGATCGTACTCCTAATGGAGATATACAGTAGAGAGCGGAGACGCAGGTGGAGAGTTACTTTATTAGGTCCCACTTTAGACTGCACTACACGCCTTGATCATGCCGATCAGGGGGGTTTTCTGAGTGCAAGCAGGGGGCGGGATGAATACATTATCAAAATGTACTGCTGGATTTATGATCAGTCAAGGTTTTGATGTACTGCTCCTGCATTCATTTTGTGTTGTGTTTGAAAACAATAAAAATATAATTAAAAAAGTAAAAATACTATGATTATATTTATTATTATTAACCCACCCAACATGCGTGCTGACAGTTTGAAAATTAACACAACAATTTCTGACCTTAACAGTGATGAGATGGGATATATTAATAAGCTGAGCTGTGCGTGGTAAAACAAATAATGTATGACCACTGGTTGTGGTTATCATCGATCTCTGTTGAACATGTATCTTTTTGAAAAATAAATATAATCAATGATTTTTTTTTTTTATTAAATGAGGGTGCATACACCAGGCATTTTGATTGCCCAAGCAGGCTTTATAAGAAAATGCATCTGAAGTAAAATCTATTAGATAAAGATTAAAACAGCAAAGTTTGAAAAAAAGTGAAAAAAAAGAACATTTTTAAAAACAGCCTATCAGCAAGACTTTGAAAAAGAAAATAAAGAAAGTGCATTTTTATCTTATAATATCAGGCTCAAAATACCAACAATCCTGATTAAAAATTTTTTAAATAACGAAGCAGAAAGGGTAATAGAGGTGTCGGGCCTGAGTGACGTGCTGTAGTAAGGCGCTTTTTCCGAATGCGTCTCAAAGTTTTTTTGGGGTTTGGCAGGTGGGCAAGCCTGCAACTTCCTGCCAATGATGACTTTTTTTGGGAGGGGGGTGTCCTCCAGGGTGATGTCTGGCCAGTGGGGGGACACTGGGGTTGACATCCAGGAACCAGTTGCCATGCTTCCTGGTTGACATATTCTATTCGGCAACATGGGGGCTGGGCTTCTTATACCCTGGCAGCCTATCACGGCTGCTATTCAATGTTCCCTATGGATCTCTCCCAACCTAAGATGAAGTGGTTTTACTTCCTTAATGCATCTAATTGCTTTCAGGTCTTTTTTTCCTATTAAATGCGATGGAAGGGTTGTCTGATGCGTCACAACGCTCCCAGATTCCTGGTTTCCAGTTTGTTTAGTTCTTCTTAGTTCCCAGTCTGCTGCTGTTGTATTTGTGAATTCTGCAGGTTTTTTTCTGCCTTGTCGCTTTTTTCCTCCTGATGGTTTCCTTAGAGGGCACATTCCCGCTGTGTGTTTCTTCACTGGCTGGTAAGGTAGAGTCCAAAGGTGATCATCATGCTTTAGTCATCGTACCATCCAGTCCTGACGATCTGCCTTGCATCCAGCACTTGAGAGATTGCGACACCAGCTTCTCCAGGGAAGGATGGATTCTACTCAAGCCCTACAGGACACCATTCTGCAGCAATCAGTAGAGTTGGATTTTTTATGTAACAAGAACACATTATTACGTCAAGCCTTGACAGCCAGGGTGCCAGAGTTCCTGCCTGTTCCTGCAGCAGTCCTGCATTTTGATGGAGATCCTAATAAGTTGAAAGAATTCTTAGTTTCCTGAACAATACATTTTACATTCCCACCCACTCATTTTGCTCAAGGCAAAACCAAGGTAGATTACTTAATTAGCTGCTTTACACTAGCTGCCCTGGCCTGGGCAACACCCTTAGTAACCACTGCGGATCCTAGACTGGATGATTATTCTGCCTCTGTAGTAGCATTCTGACAAATGTTTAAGAGACCTAATCTTGAAAGTTCCGCAGAAGTGCTTTGTGAAATCCAACAATGAACACAGAATGTGTTATCCTATGTGACCCACTTTAAGCGCCTGGCTGTAGGAACAACTTGGGTGGAGCGAACGTTGTTAACCTTTTTACGCCGGGGCTCAAAGAAGAAATTGAAGACAAATGTATGGATACAACCCAGTCCAGTGTCAGAAGTTATCGAATCAGCATTATACATAGAACACCGACTCAACTTCTACCTCCACTCTACGAATATCACCCCTATCCAGGAAGACTGAAAATCTTCTGCCAATGTCAGCCATTGAAGAACCCATGCAGATTGGAACCACAAGAGGCCCAATATCTGAGGAAGAAAGACCTATATGCAGTGAAAAGCGGCTCTGTCTGTATTGTGGAGAAAGGGGATGTGTTCTTTGTCAGTGTCCTATGAAACCCAGAAGGTTGTCTGGAAACTAGTACGTCCTGTTCTTGAGAGAAAGAAACCCTCCCTCAAATAATGTCTTCTGGGTCCCCAGATACTATGGAAGATGGTTATTTATTTCTGTTACGAATAACTATCAGAAGCACGTCTCAGTTAGCCCTGGGCAAAGCACTACGCTATGCTTGTGTAGTTTGCGCTACTTTGCACTATGCGAACTGCATGTAGCACAGTACAAACATGCGTAGCGGTCATTTTTTGCTTGCTCGCGGTCCTCAACGTCAAGTTGGCGACCGCGAGCAAGCAAAATGACATCCCGGCGAGATTTTTTCCTCGTTCGCGATCAGTGACATCAAGTTGCCAATCGCAAGCGTGGAAAATAAAACTCCCGGCGAGATTCAACGTGGGGAGGTCAGGTTTCTCATTGTGAGTGGTCGCGTATGCTCACGACTGCTTGCGATGAGAAACTACCAGTCCGCGTTGAGAAAGCTGCCCCTCGAGTAAAAATCCATTTGAGCGGCAGAAAACTACAGCTCGCACTGTGCAAAATGCCGTTTTCAATGATCGCACAGTGCCGGATGCTTGTGCAATCATTGAAAACGGCATCTTGCACAGTGCTAACAGGGTACTACGCAGTTCGCGTAGTGCTACACGGAGCTCGCGTAGTGGGAAGTGCACTTTGCGTAGCTTCGCATAGCGCTACTTCGCAAACTACGCCCAGCCCTAGTCTCCGTATGCTCCCATCCTTACATTATTGGGTTCCGATGCCAATGACATGTTTATGAATAAGGAATGGGCATTATCAAATCATATTACCATGCAAGTGAAAACAAAGGCTGAGTTGGTACAGACTATGGTTGGCTCACCTATCTATTCTGGCCCAGCAACCCAGTGTTATGCAACTTGCATTTAGCTTTTATTTTATTTCCCATGTCAACTTGGCCTCATTTTCTAATGGTGCTTGTTATATGTTTTTCTATTGCTAGAATGGCCCTTACACAAAGTTATTCCTAATAGGTATTGACACCCTACAGTCTGCACAGTTAGTTCTAGGGTCACACATATTCAGAACATGTGGTATTATTTTATTTTCTGTGCTCTCAAAGAGACCACTCTTCTGCTTCAGTCTTATTAAAACTCTGTCCTGCACCTTTGACACAGTTTGATTAGCTTTGTTTTATTATTTAAACCACGTCCGTGCTGAAGTTGGTGAGAGGTGCACATCTGCCAAAGTCCTCGTGGAATGCTGCAGAAAGATGCAGCTCCGTTGTCCCGACCTTCACCTTGAGAAGGAAGATAGCTGTATACACAGAGTTGCATCCGTGGATGCACTTATCCTGGGTTCCTGACATACACTATCAATGCATGGAGTTAGGCCATTCCAACAGACCCTGCAGATGGGTACTCCCAATATGCTCTCTTTAGCATTGATGCTAGCAATAGATGGAAGTAACATTGACAACGTTACAGTTACCATGATCAGATTGTTTGTATTTTTGACTATTCTAATAACACTCATTACAATAAATTGTCTAATCTTTCTTACAATCGAGTTCATGTTTATTTGTTAAGATTAGAGCTTTTCAATAAATGTTTAAAAATGCAATATTATATATTATTTTCTTTGTGACACTTTAGGCCTGTAAGAGTGACAAACGAAAGGGTTAGATCTGTTTCCATGATTTCCTTGAGAATCTGAGAGTCATGCTCAAGGTTTCTGACCACATCTATAACTCATGATTTTATATCTCTGGAGGTTTAGGAGTTTGAATGCTAAATAGCTAATAGAATAACATTAAACTGATTATATAAGAAGACTGAGTCTTTTTTTTTTTTAAAGTTTGAAAAACCTTTATTTTGCAGAATTGAAATACACAGCTTATAGCCACAACCCGGAGGCCGGCAGCGGGAACAGGAGCGAAATCACTAGTAACAATGAGGATACACAGCCTGTTAGCCGACAACCCGGGGGTCCGGCGGCACCTTAAGCAATATCATGTTCGCCCCTTCGGGCCTCTGCGTAAGTGTAATCGCGCGCCTTGCGCTGTACCATGGAGGTACGTGTGCAATCCGCACCCCACTGCGCACGCCCCAGGGCCACTCTGCCGTTCCCTGTATAGCCATGGTAACTGTAAGGTTCCTAACTAACATATTTCCCCAACCTCCCATAACCCATGAACCAAACTCCCCTCTCCCTCTCTACTCTACCTTATCTAAAAAATGGTTCTAAGCTCTGCTGTTCGTCTCCCATCCCCGTGGTGAAATGTAGTATGGTGTGTGTCTAAGGTCTGGATCTTGCAACTGCTCTACCGATTAGCTGTCATCGCTCCCATAATGAATCATGAAATGAAATGAAATGAAATCTGATTTGTATCGCGCTACTAAGCCCAATGGGCGTCAAGGGCGCCTAACCAAAAAGAAGCTAGCTAGAGCAAATATACTCTCTTACTGGTAGGCCTTGATAAAGCACCAAGTTTTGAGCGCCTTTTTAAAGAGGGCCAGAGACGGTTGGGCCTTAATCTCCAGAGGGAGGGCATTCCACAACCGAGGGGCAATGATGGAAAAAGCTCTGCTGCCCCATCTGACCTTTCTTGCGCGGGGAACTATAAGCAGATTCATCTCCGAAGATCTAAGGGTCCTGCTAGGAGCATAGCGAATTAAAAGAGAGCCCAAAGGGTCCAGAGGGCCAGCTAAAAGAGCTCTGTAGGCCAGACAAAGGATCTTAAATGAGATCCTCTGTTGAATGGGAAGCCAGTGCAGGCTCTTCCTGGCCATTGTAGCAGAGGATGCATTAGGTAGGGCCAAAACAATTCTCGCAGCCGCGTTCTGCACGACCTGAAGGCGCTGGATAAGGCCCTTGTTGGAATCTGCATAAAGCGCATTACAGTAGTCCAACCTGGAGCCCACTAATGCAACAACCGTCTGCTTACGTGCTTGGGGAGAGAGATAGTGCAGAATTCTTTTAAGGCTATTAATATTCCCCCAGCAAGTGGCCACCGTTCTGTTGACCTGAAGAGTCATGGACAGCGATGTGTCAAATATAACGCCGAGATTTCTGGCCAATTGGGAAGTAGAGGGGCAGGTTCCCAAAGATGTAGGCCACCACTCCTTAGACCAAATGTCCAGGTCTTTGCCAAAGACCAGGATCTCTGTTTTATCGCCGTTCAACTTTAGGGAGTTTTGGACCATCCACTCCGCGACTGTCTGCATACAAGTCCTAAAGTTGACAGCGGATGTAGTAACAGAGTGGGCCAGGGACACCATAATTTGAGTGTCATCGGCGTATGACACAACCTCCATCCCCTGCGATTTTACTAACCTAGAAAGGGGGGCTACATAGATGTTAAAAAGGGTCGGACTCAAGGCCAACCCCTGTGGCACCCCATATTGCACGGATTTGGCAGGGGAGAGGAACTCTCCGAGCATGACTCTCTGCTCTCTTAGATGTAAAAAAGAGTGCAGAAGGCTCAAGGCCGACCCCGCAATCCCTGCCTCCCTCAGGCGAGATATTAAAGTAGAGGGAGAGAGGGTATCAAACGCTGCTGTGAGGTCAAGTAAGACCAACACAGTGGTTTGGCCCAGATCTACCTTCAGGCGGATGTTATTGACCACCATAGTAAGTGCGGATTCAGTGCTATGGAGCTTTCTGAATCCGTGCTGGGAGTTGTCTAGGTACCCCGAGGAATCCAAAAAAGAAGATAGATAAAAATTCAGATGAGATTCGAGGATTTTTGCAAGGGCCGGTAACAGAGAGATAGGTCTGAAGTTTTTAAGCTGTTCGGGGTCCAGGGTGGGCTTTTTTAAAAGGGGCTTCACTATTACTTTTTTCCAAACCGAAGGGAAGGTACCCTGAGCCATGGCACCATTCATCACTTCAAGAAGAGGCGGCAAAAGGGTATCCCTACATTCCTTCAGAATCTTCAGTGGACAAGGGTCCGCAGCGGAAGCCGACTTTGTCCTGTCTAACAGGCGATCAAGCCCATCAAGGGAGAGCGGGGGGAAATGAGTAAGGGTCTTGGTGGGGTCTCTCGACCAAGACTCTAAGTTGGCTAGAGTTAGGGAGGAAAGATCCCCCAAAGTGTTCCTCTGAATTTCCAGGGCGAGATAAATATCCTCGATTTTTTTATGGAAGAACTCTGAGATATTATTGCACAACTCCTGTGATCCCACAACTGGATCAGGCACTTGGAGGGAACACAGAGAGTCCACAATCTTAAAGAGTTCCCTAGACGAAGTGAGGGATGTGGTAAGATTAGAGAAAAACTCCTGTTTTTCTTTAATTACTCTAGTCTTATATTCTCGCAAAAGACGCTTGTGTGCCTCTCTTTCAATAGGATCCCAGGATTTCCTCCAGCTTCTCTCCTGTCTCCGGCAACTCTGTCTCAGAAGGCTTAACGGCTCCGTGAACCAGGGGGCTGAAGGTTTACGCCTTGCCGAATACCGAAGAGATGCGGGGGCAAGCTCATCAACAGCTTTAGAGATGGAATTAAAAAGCTCTTGAGCCGCTTCCCCAGCTTCTCTCGAAGAGAAGTGCCCGCTAGCTTTTATATATGGTGCAAGGGTTTCGTTCGTAATATTCCTGTAACTCCTTTTAGGACCTCTATTGATAGCACTCGGAAAAGACATCTCTACAGGGAGGGATGCCAGTTCAAGAGGCACTGCCAGATGGTCTGACCAGACCAAAGGCACCGGAGGACCAACTGAGAGTCTGGGGTCGTTAGTAAACACACCGTCCAAAATGTGGCCCGCCGATGGGTTGGGCTATGTACCAGTTGAGTGAACTCACATGCTCCCAGTGAGTCCACCAGCATGGCAGTGTCATTGGCTCCCAAATCGTCTAAGTGGAAATTCAGATCCCCCAGAATGGTGAGATGGGGCTTACCAAAATAGGGTTCCAGAATTCTCAGGAGGTCACCGCTAAAACTGGCTCTAGGGCCAGGCGGCCTGTAGATGAGAATACCGGTGAAAGCAACCGACGGAGAACATAGAATAGAGAAGTATAGTGCCTCAAAAGGGTCCGAGGCAACAGACAGAGCTTTTATAGTGCAGGACAGAGAGGCTTTGCAAAGAATGGCCAACCCCCCCCCCCCTCTACGTCTAATTCTATCCTGTCTGTGCAAATTAAAGCCATCAGGAATCGCCAATAGTAAGTCATGACCTGACGAGTCAGAGGCCCACGTTTCAGTCACAAAAACCAACTCGGGTTGTCTTTCGGTCACAAACTCGTGAAAGGCGATATTGTTTTTAATAATAGACCTAGCGTTGATAAAAAAGCCCTTTCTGGATGGAGTGGCACTCTGTGCTACCGGCGAGATCTGAGGTCTACTTTTAAAAGTCACGGGGAGCGAAAGGATCGACTTACAGGTGTGACAGAGGGAAGAGTGTAATATACCCTCAGGAGAAAAGCTATGGTGACAAGGCAACGGAGAAGGCTTAAGTGCCATTAGCTCCTGAAAAGTATAGACAGATGTTACCTGTGGGGTAGGAGGAGAGTGTCCTGCGTCCAGCCCGTCCTCAGCGCGGACTGGCGCAGACGGGCTGAACTCAGGCGTAACTCCGGTGGAAATCCGGCGTCCCCGCTGCGCGTGACCGCTGCGCATCAACATGACCTCCTTTTGAAGACGTCTATCGTCCTTATGACGACTAGAACGTCCAAGCTCCCAAATGGCGCCGGCAGGCGTCCCTAAGTACACCCAATATGGTCGCCACAAAATCCTACACGAACCGGGAAGAGGGCCCGCTCAACAGCAGTGAGTTTCAAGTAATTATGGTGCAAGTGGGGGGCTGGATACTATAAACAAGGAATACTCAACAAATAAAATATTTAACGCAAATACAAAACGAGGTATTTTAAAATCAAGGAAGACCGCTATTCCATCTGCATAAGCACGCAGCACGCAAGAAACGCTCTGGATAAGCTAGCAAGGCATGGATCATGCATCATCTGCTGTGTCACCACTGCGTGCCGCATCCGCTATTCCAGGACCACTGCACCTCCATGCGTAGAACACAGCGTCCTACCCTCACAATGCTTCAGTGCGTTTCAGGCTCAAGTGTCTCGCCACTTGAAGTCTCCTGTCTCTCCGGGACATCCGTGGGCAATGTGTTTTCCGCGTCCCGAACCCTGAGGTAATCCCGGTAGAGGCTCCAGAAATTCTTTGGGCGACTCCTGGGAGGGAGTAACTCACTGTAGTATTCAGTCTGTGTGCAACAATATTGCATGTCCCGTTCCCATCTCGCGATGGTCGGCAATGGACCTCTCATCCAGCACATTGCCACAACTCGCTTAGCCATCAGCATGCCCATATCGGTTAGTCGCCGCACTGCTGCTGGAAGGCCCCTGGAGTGACCTAAGAGTGCCAGGGCCGGGTCGACCGGCAGCTCTATTCCTAGTATCCCGCTCACTGCGGTGAATATCCCGTCCCAGAAGCGCTGGATTCCCGGGCACTGCCACGATAAGTGAATGAGGTCCGCAGTCGGCGCATGGCAGCGCTCGCATTCGGCAGACTGACGGAGCCCATACCTATGCAGCCTCTCCGGGGTGTAATACACACGCTGGAGAAATTTGAAATGGATCAGTCTATATCTACCATTCAATGACAGTTTTCTGGTGCTCTGGCAGCAGTGCGTCCACATGCCGTCATCTATTGCAATGTGGAGGTCATTCTGCCAAGCGGTCCTGGCCTTGGATTGACATAGCTCGTCGCATACTCTATTCATCCGATATAAGTTTGTGACCAGTTTGCGGGGGGAGGGGGATTTAATAACGTAGGTGAGTTCCGTCATTTCTGGCGGTTCCGCCATCTCAGAGCCCAGGAGAGCTTGCAGGGCGCCGCGGATCCTATGATATTGAAAACGTGTGATTAGTGTAGCAGTGGCTGGAGCCTCTGCAGCCTGCTCCCAGGTTTTCGCTACTCCGTTTATGAATAGATCTCCCGCCTTCACGATACCCAATGTCCGCAACGCCTGGAGCACTCCTCTTTCCGCTGTCGGGGACAGCCATAGTGTCCATTCAATGGGCATTAGGGGGGAGTACAACAAGGCACCCTGTTGCATTCGCAGTAGTGCATTCCAGGCGTGGTTAGTGGATTTGATCGAGTCCAGTATACCAATCCTGCGGTCAGTCGGGCAAAACACCGTAGCTGGGAGCGGTGCTGCAAACAGTCGCTCCAACCGGACATGTGGTATCTCCTCTTTCCCGTGTATCCACGTGTGCATATGTGACGCTTGCTCCACTCTGTAGTACTTTTCCAGGTCTGGGGCATTCAAACCTCCCGTTTCGTACGGCTGTATTAGAGTGGTCCATTTCGCTCTCGGCTGTTTTCCCCCCCAAGCAAGTCTCATAAGGAGCTGTGTCAGACTGTTAAAAAAGGACTTGGAAAGCACTATCGGGAGTTTAGTAAAGAGGAACAAGAATCTAGGGAGGATCACCATCTTCATAATGGCTATGCGTCCCAGTAAGGACAGAGGAAGGATGATCCATTTTTCCACGTTGTCCTCCAGCCTGCTGTACGCAACTCCGTAGTTTTCACGGATCCGGAGTTCCGGATCGGAGTGGAGCATAATCCCTAAATACCTGACCGGTTCCGTGGTCCAGTGCAATGGGTATTCCATATCGAACTGAACAGTTTTCGGTGTCAGGGGGAAGGCCACTGATTTCGGCCAATTGACTCGGAGTCCCGAGAGTGCGCCGAAGCGCACCACCTCGCGTAAGACTGAGGTGAGATTCGACTCAGGGTCTCGGACGTATAGCAAGGTGTCATCCGCGTATGTCGATATAACAATTTTGTACGTGGGGAAGTTCACTCCCTCGTTGCCATGATACTGCCGAAGAGCGCACGCTAGTGGCTCGGCCACCAGAGCGTAAAGCAGTGGCGAAAGCGGGCAGCCTTGCCTAGTGCCTCTGCCAATCGCAAAGGATTCCGAGACCCGGTCTCCAATGCGAATCCGGGCAGTGGGGTGATAGTATAGCGCTCCCACCAGTTGTAAGAACGGTTCGCCCAGTCCCAGGCGTCTCAGTACTCGGAGCATAAAGGGCCACTCCACAAAATCAAATGCTTTTTCCATGTCTAGGAAAACGGCCAAGGCCTTAGTGTCCTGCCTGACATGTTGCATAGTCCCCAAGACTGTCCGGATGTTATAAGTAAGATTTCTGTCAGGGATGAATCCGGTGCCACCAGCTATGGGGCCAGTAACGCCAATCTCGTCGCTAGGACCTTGGCATAGAGTTTGGCGTCCACGTTTAGGAGAGACAGCGGTCTATAGGAGCTGCAAGCGTTTGCAGGCTTGCCTGGTTTAAGAATAGTTACTAGCAGGGCTTCTCGCATAGAGAGAGGCATGCACCCCTCCACGGCAATGTCATCAAATAGAGTAGATAAATGTGGAATCAATAGTTCTTTAAACGCCTTATAAAAGCCCACTGTCAGCCCGACCGCACCTGGGGCACTAGCTTAACGCATAGTCGCTAGCACGTCCGCGATCTCGTCCCTGTGTATGGGCTGCATCAAGAATTCCCGGTCGGAACTCTTCAAGAAGGGCAGCTGTATATGGCCCAGGTAGTCGTCCATTGCCTCCTCATTGTTAGCGGTACGTGAAGAGTATAGCTCTGAGTAATATTCCCTGAATTCCTCGATAATCTCAGACTCTTCCGTGAGGAGGCGACCATCGGTTGCCTCCAGCTCTGATATTACTTGTGGGCGTCTTGAGTTGCGCAGAATCCTGGCCAGGTGTGCGCCCGGGCGTTCTCCCTCGCCATACGTTCGGGCAGTCGCATACTTCCGCATGTGTTGGATTTCTCTGTCAGCTTCCTCATTGTATTCTGCTATGAGATTCTTAATGTCTTCCGTTACCGCGGAGCTGGATCTCTCCAATTGGGATTTCTCCAGCTCAGTTAGTCTGGACTCCAAATGTACCAACCTTTGGCATATAGCTTTAAGAACACTCGAGTGCTTCGCCATAGCAATACCCCGGATGTAAACCTTAAAGGTTTCCCATACTGGTTGGAAGCTTTCCACCGAGCCCACATTGGTGTCGAAGAAGTGTTCGATCTCCACCGCAAGTTCACCCCGGAAGTGCTCGTCCAGCAGTGAGTGCGGGGGGAAACGCCACGTGAATGGCGGAATCCGTTTCGCAGGCGTCTCAAGGACTAGGAGGAGCGGCCAGTGATCGAAAAGGGTACGCGGTAGCACAGCACAGGACTTTATGAGTCTCATCAGCGAGGTTGACGCCAACCAGTAGCCCATTCTGGTATGTATGTCATAAAAGGCCGAGTAATGTGTGTACCCCCCTCTAGTAGTGTGCCTACTTCTCCAAACGTCTGCTAAGTCTAGTTTAATTAGTTCAGAGTGTATTTTTAAGGCTGCCGCTGTAGGTCTACGCGCAGGACCTGTGGATCTATCTAGTTCCGGGTCTAATGCCAAATTCAAGTCGCCACCCCATACTAATTGTGTATTAGAGTATGTGTGACAGTGCTCTGCTAGAGCACCATAAAAATCTGGGGAATCATAGTTGGGGCCATAAACGTTAACCACCACGAGATCATGACCCCTCCCCACACATCTAGTGATCAGAAATCGGCCCTCGGGGTCTGCCCTCAGCAAAGATAGTGACAGTTTCGATCTTGGGTTAGCCCACGTCAGAACCCCTCTAGAGTGGGTTGTGAAACCTGCGGCGGTGCAGTTGCCCGCCAGACCCCTGCTAAGAAGCATTTTACTCGTGAGTGGGAGGTGTGTCTCCTGTATCAGAGCCAGGTCCACATTATGTCGCTGTAAATAATGCAGTACTTTCCTAAGCTTCCTGTAATCATTCAGACCACGCACATTCCACGTCAATGCTCTCAGCGTCCCAGCCTCCCTATCCGCTGTTATACTTTCTGAGTTAGCCATCGCAGTGGTGGGGTAATGCAGTAAAATATAGTAGCAATCGCAAAGACCCATGAAGACAGAGCAATCAGGCAGAGCAAACCATAACATCTCCAAACATTCCCCCGTCCCTCCACCCCCTCCCACAGTTGACCCCCCTAACACGGCCATGCAGGTGCCTTACCCTCCCTCGCCGCCCCAATGCTAACTCTCCCAACTTATCAACCAGAACGACAGTAGTGCATTGCGCTCGGGGGTCGAGATTAACCAACAGCTCGTTTCGTCCAATGTCCTCCATGCACTATGTCGTGCTGTCCCCCCTTCCCCCCGCCGTGCACTGCCATATAGGAAGATAGAGCATCCTATCAGTGCCTCAAATTGTCCAATGGTGTCCGCACTATTCCCCTATCGCGCGGCTCCCCCCTCCCCGCACCCCTCAATCATATTCTGTTCAATATGCATCTACGTATTTCGCCCCAGAGGGCACACCAGCGCAGCTATATCAACCAAATGTCCCCCTTGGTGCGCAGCCAACCCCGCAACTTATCTGTACAGAGTTCCATCGTCCGAGGGGGCTGATTCAGGCACCAGCCACCGCTGGGCAATCCGTGCACCACTGCACTCAGTCCTGACAGCAGCATCCCAGGGGAAGATCCCCATAGCGAATCCACGACCTGGTCATTCCTGTTCGTCTAGGTGGCTAGTCTCCTCATCTGCCGGCTTATCCGCGTCTTCGTCTCTCTGATCTCTTGACCACCGCTTCATCGCCTGCATAAGTTCATTAGGGTCTGTGAATATGTGTGAGTGACCCTGCCTATTGACACGCAGCTTGGCGGGGTACAGCATGGCGTAGTCCAGACCTAGTTCTCTGAGTCTCTTTTTATGGGGAAGGAAGTGTTTGCGTGCTTCCTGCACTTTCACCGTAAAGTCAGGATAGATTGATATCGCCGATCCTTCGAATTGCAGCGAAGCCTGTGATCTGGCAAGCCGGAGAGCCGTGTCCCTATCCCTGTAATTAAGCAGCTTAGCTATAATCGGGCAGGGGGGCGCTCCCGGCTTCGGACGAGGGCCCAGGGAGCGATGCGCCCGCTCCACCACAAACATCGAAGAGAACACACCTTCTCCCAGAAGTGTAGTGAGTAACTTTTCCACAAAGAGTTCCATCTTGCCTGTTTGCGTGGTTTCCGGAAGTCCCGTTATGCGAAGGTTGCATCGTCGCGAGCGCGCTTCCAAGTCCTCCAACTATTCCTGAAGGGTGCGCATAAGGTGTTCGATTTTCCCGTGCGCCGTGTCTAACTCGGTTTGCGCTTCCTCCACTTCCGTTATCCACCGCTCGGCCATGTCATGTTTCTCAGCATGCTTATCGAGACGTTCAGCCATCCGATCCATCCTGTATGTCATGGCATCCATCTTAGCGTCCAGCGCTGATATGCTGGTCTGTAGGCTTTGTTCCATGGAGCGCAGCATGCTCTTTATGTCATTATCAGGCGCCTGCTCGTCCGCAGTTGGTGTAGGCTCCCTGCGCTCCACAGGGGGGTTTTGCGTTTGTATTCGCCTCTGCGCGAACGGAAGCCTGCTCTGTGTTTTGTCCCCCTTCCCTATCACCGCAGCCGTGTAGTCGCTCCGCAGTAGAAAGGGGCGCCCAGTGGTACCTCAGGGGGTCTCCTGGCAGAGTGTCGGTGCTATGTAGTCCCGGCTTGGGGATCCGTCAACCGCGTCAGTTGTCCACTGTGGTTCGCACACGCCTGCCCAGCGCTGTAGCCCTTTAGCTAATGACCAGCACTCGGGAGCGATGGGGCGACCGTATCTCCAGCCACCCAATTCAGTCACTGCGAGGCGCCCTCACCGCACCATGGGAGACGCCTCTAACATTCAGCGACGGCCACTCCAGCACGATCACGCGGGCAATCTACCGCAAGATGGGCAGCACTCAGCTGGTACCTTGCCCCGTCCGGGGCAGGCGCTACCCCCACTAGGTCGCACCGGTGTACAAGATCCACTTCTCTGGGTCCCCCACTCCGCAGTTGTCTCATGGGATCCCCTGCCAGGGCACAGGGCTGCCACGTCGCAGGACACAATCGCGTTCCTTCGAAAAAAGGGGGCGGGGGCGCTTCCCACCTACCCACAGGATGGCCACCGCTCACCTGCAGCGAAGCCCGATGTCTTTAATTAGGTCTCGCGCTGCCCAGACCACAGGGGCCCTGCCGCCACAAGTCGCCACAGCGCGATACAGTCGGCGCCGCTCCCCCTCCTCTGAATGGCAGCTCCAGGGCACTGTAGAGGGTAGGTCTTCCCCTACGAATAATTTATCGTCGGGTCGGTGCCCCCCTGGAGGCCAGGTGCTATCTGCGGGGCGCCGTGGCGCCCTTGTCGCCGGCCGGGGCAAACGCTTCCTTCCCTGCCGCACGCAAGGTCACGCCGGTCGGCGGGGCTTTGACCGGGGGCCGCGGCTTCTTGGCCTATCCTGCGGGGTTCCTCACACGAGTGCAGCCGGGCGCTAGGACACCCGATCGCTGCGATTTCGGGGTCGCTGGGGACCTGGTGTGAACCCGCTTCAGGGAGAGTGGGAACAGGGCATGTATATTCGCTCTATGGCAGGATATTGCAGGATTATAAGCAGTGCTGTGCGGAGCTCTGGGTTCAAGCAGCCATTTTAGCTGCTGGCAAGCTCCGCCCCACAAGAAGACTCAGTCTTTGTATAATGAAGTGTTGTTGTTCTAAATAGACAGTCCGACGAGATTATTAGTAACTGTATAACACCAATGTACAGAGTCTCTGCAAGTAAGGACTTTTAATCATTATTAGAGCATAGAGTTTGATGTGATTTCTTCACCTCATCATCCTGTAATATTTGCAGTACCGTGGCTAGTACGTTTGAGTCCATATATTAACTGGATAACTCAGATTATATCTTTCAGTTGAGAATATTGTAATCACCACTGTATTTCTTCCAGTGAGAGCAAGGTAATAGCTACTTTACCTACTCCTATGGAACTAACAGCGCTGGTGGCTCGCTTGTCCTCCATTCCTGCACATTATCATGACTTTTGGGAAATCTTTGAAAAAGCGAAGGTGCAAATGTTACCTCCACTTTGTCAATGCGATTGTGCTATTAATCTCGTACCAGAGACAGAAATATCATATGGCTGGATGTACATGCTTTCAGAAACAGAAGAAGGTTCTTTATCAGTACCTGGATGAACATTTGGACTTTGGGCTCAATCAATCAATCAATCAATCAATCAATATATTTATAGAGCGCACTATTCACCCGCGAGGGTCTCAAGGCGCTGAGGCAGAGGGGGGCCGGGGGGCGGTGCTACTGCTTAAATAGCCAGGTCTTGAGGTGTTTGCTGAAGGTGAGATGGTCCAGGGTCAGTCGTAGGTGAGCGGGGAGGGAGTTCCATGTCTTGGCGGCTAGGTAGGAGAATGATCCTCGGCGGAGGCTCTGCGAATCTGTGGGATGGTTGCGAGGGCGAGGCTGGCGGAGCGGAGTTGGCGGGTGGGAGTGTAGAACGAGAGGCGGTTGTTAAGGTATTCGGGGCCTGTGTCGTGGAGTGCTTTGTGTGCGTAGGTGAGGAGCCTGAACATGATCCTCTTGCTAACGGGGAGCCAGTGCAGGTTTTTCAGGTGGGCCGATATGTGGCTGTGGCGAGGGACGTCGAGGATGAGTCGTGCGGAGGTGTTCTGTATTCGCTGCAGTCGTTTCTGAAGTTTGGCTGTGGTTCCTGCGTAAAGGGCGTTCCCGTAGTCGAGTCGGCTGGTGACGAGGGCCTGCGTGACCGTCTTTCTGGTTTCTGTGGGGATCCACCGGAAGATCTTTCGGAGCATGCGCAGGGTGTTGAATCAGGAGGATGAGATGGCGTTGACTTGTTTGGTCATCGTGAGCGAGGAGTCCAGGATGAATCCCAGGTTGCGTGCTTGGTTCGTGGGTGACGGTGCGGTGCCCAGAGCAGTGGGCCACCAGGAGTCGTCCCAGGCGGATTGGGATTGTCCGAGGATGAGGACCTCCGTTTTGTCTGAGTGCAGTTTCAACCGGCTGAGCTTCATCCATTCCGCGACTTCCTTCATTCCTTCCTGGAGGTTGGTTTTGGCGGTGGTTGGGTCTTTAGTGAGGGAGATTATCAGCTAGGTGTCGTCGGCGTAGGAGATGATGTTGAGGTTGTGTTTGCGTGTGATGGCAGCGAGGGGGCTCATGTAGATATTGAAGAGGGTTGGGCTGAGCGAGGAGCCTTGGGGTACGCTGCAGATGATCTTGGTGGCCGCGGAGCGGAACGGCAGGAGGCGGACTCTCTGGGTTCTGTTGGAGAGGAACGAGGTGATCCAGTCCAGTGCTTTTCCTTGGATCTCAGTGTTGTAGAGGCAGGTTGTTAGGGTGCGGTGGCATACGGTATCAAAGGCGGCTGAGAGGTTTAGGAGGATGAGGGCGGTTGTCTCCCCATTGTCCATCAGGGTCCTAATGTCGTCGGTGGCTGCGATGAGGGCTGTCTCGGTGCTGTGGTTGGCTCGGAATCCGGACTGGGATGGGTCGAGCGAGTTGTGTACCCCGAGGAATGTAGTCAGCTGTTTGTTGGCGGTCTTCTCGATGACTTTAGCCGGGAAGGGAAGAAGAGAGATGGGGCGGAAGTTCTTGAGGTCTTTAGGGTCCGCTGTGAGTTTTTTCAGAAGGGCGTTGATCTCTGCGTGCTTCCAGCTCTCTGGGAAGGTGGCTGATGCGAAGGAGTTGTTTATGACGTTCCGGAGGTGGGGTGCGATGATGGCGTCTGCTTTGTTGTAGATGTGGTGAGGGCATGGGTCGGAGGGAGAGCTGGAGTGGATGGTGTTCATGACGTGGGTGGTGTCTTCTGTGCTGATGGGGGTCCAGTCGCTTAGGGTGGTGGTGGGGGTCGTTGAGTTGGAGACAGGAGGCGGAGTCTAGGTGTCAAAGCTGTTGTGAATGTCTGCGATCCTGCGGTAGAAGAACGTGGTGAGGGAGATGATGTTATTGTTGCTGGCATTGGGGTTGGAGAGCTCTTTTACGATGTTGAAGAGTTCCTTGCTTTTGTGGGTGTTGATGTCCAGCCGCTCTTTGAATGATGTCCTTTTGGTGGTGCTCATTGTTCACGCTACATCCCCGGCAGGAGCTCCTCTATTCTTTGTACCTAAGAAAGTCAATGATTTAAGACTGTACATAGATTATAGCGGAGTTAACAAGATCATGATTAAGGATCGGTATCCTCTTTTATTAATCAAGGATATTTTGGAGTCTGTCAGAGGAGCTCAAGTGTATTCTAAGCTAGATCTTAGAGGGGCCTACCATTTGCGGAGAATACACCCAAGAGATGAGTGGAAGACTGCCTTTCAAACTCCATTTGGGCACTTTGAATATAGAGTAAGGCCATTTGGTTATGTAATGTTTCTTTTATTTTTCAATGTTTTATGGATTCTATCTTTTCAGACATCTTAAACCTCAACGCAATTGTATATTTGGATGACATCTTCATCTTTTCAAGATCTCTAGATGAATATTGTCAACATGTCAGAAGTTTTGCATAGATTATGAAAACATTCATTAACATGCAAGCCTGAGAAGTGTCTGAACAAGCAGAGGTGGAGATTTGGGGTTTCTGCTCTCCTCTAGAGGGCTTATGATGGATCCAAAGAAATTGCAAGCCGTTTAAGAATGGCCATCCCCTTCATTCATCAGAAAAACTCAGTTTCTTGGGAGTCACTATTTTATATCAGCAGTTCATCCATAATTTCCTCAATTATTCCTCCCAAATTTCTCAATTATTAAAGAAGGAGAATCTGAGTACAGTATTCCATTGGGATCAGGCTGCTGAAGATGCCTTTTAAGCCTTAAATAAGGCCTTTATTTCAGCAATAGTCTAGAGGCAACCAGATTCCACAAAGAAATGTATAGTGGAGACTGATGCACCAGGAAACTCGTTGGGTGCCATAGTTTTACAAGTGTAAGAAGATGACAACCGTGGACATCTCATCTTCTATTATTCTCGATCTCTAGCACCTTCAGAAATAAATTATTCACTGAGCGAGATAGAACTATTAGCAATGAAGGAAGCTTGTGTGGAATGGAGACATCTTCAAGGAGGTCAACATCCTTTTGAAATCAGGACGGATCATCGGAATCTTGAGATTTTGCAAGTTTTCAATGTTGAAACAGTTGACATGCCCTGTGGGCGTATTTCTTCTCCCAGTTCGATTTTGTGATTACTTACTTTCTGGGTTCTCGTAAAGTTCTAGCTGATGATCTATCCCGTCAAGATTCCCTTATTCTGGATACTCAACCATAAACTTTGTTGGCCCCAGCACAAATAATAGCTTCAGTCACCTCCTTTTTGTAAGAAGTCACCCAAGCATATTTGTCAGGAGTGAGAGCCTCAATTCTAGTGTGAGTAGATCTCTTACCAGTTCCAATGTAAGGCAGAAGACACGAGGCCGGAATACACAGTCTAATTGAAGCCAATTAGTTGCCAGATGGTTCCAGTCAAGGAAAGTGTAAATAGAATTGCCAATCTATTTTTGCGGAATTCTAAGTTGGCGGCCGCACATGAGTTTCAGGCCAGCGGTCTAGTGTTTTGGTATTCTCTACCGCATTAAGCATATCGCGTGCCTGCACCTGAGGAGCAGCACACTTCAACTGTCATTTTGCAGTGAGAAGATCGTATCTGAGAAGTGCTTCAGTTTTCAAGAAGAAGAAAGGATTCTGCAAGGGAGATTTTTCGCTTGCCTTCTAGTCCGGTTTTTTCAGTAATATCATCAGCAATTTTCAGGTCTGTAAAAAGTTGAATATTTCTGGGAACTCCTCAGTATTTGAGTTTAGGTATTTTTTCAAGGTGAACAAGAGAAGGTTTTCTGGCTGTGGAATTTTCTCTAGCCTTTATTTTTTGTTACAGCCTTTACCTTTTTGGTGAAGCTTAAAGACTATCATTAGAGAGAGAAAGCCCAAGGCTCTATACTTACCTCTATGCCTCAGCGCCTTCTTTTTTACAAGAGACTTCAGTAGAGACTTGCTGCTTAATATCTATTTCCTGCCACGCTTTCAGCTTGTTAACGCTAACCAGAAGAGGCTTTTGAACAATGCGTTTTCAACTATCTTCTCATTCTGCTCTAACTCATTAACTACAAGAGAGTCTTTCATTCTCCTACGTAGCTATATATATATAATTTTATTCCCACACAATGTCAAAAGACGTGCGTAGAGCCCGTGAGCTCACCGCAGACGAAATGTTTTCGGAAGCCCTAGAGACTGAAACCACTACTATTTCGGGGGCAAATGTGGAGGCAGAAGCAGATTCTACTAGTCTAAGGGATTCGTTTAAATTGTTGGAGAAATACAAAAGGCAAGAGCAGTCTAAATGGTGGGAGGCGCGCTCATTAAAAAGATATCTAGATGTGGGGAGAATACCCAGGGGGCTGCGTATCATGTTAGCCCCCAGCTGTGAGGTGCCAAACCCCCTGATGATGGCGGAGTGGGGTGAATGTAACCTCGAATCATAAAGACGCCTTGTGCAAATCCTTGTTAAGTATGCGGAAATTGATGGGGCAGAACTACAGACAAAAATAGATGCCCTGGAAGCCAGCATAAAACAGCAGGGAGGTGAATCCACAAAAGAAATTAAACTGAGAGATGAGATGACTAGTAGATTGGTCAAAGAGGAGGAGAAGATTAAACAACGGAAGATTCATAAATTTAAAAGGGATCGAGACGATTATGCCAATGGACAGATTTTTACGTTTCCTCGCCGTTATGATAGCTTAAGGGCAGCTACTGCGAGCAAACGGAATGAAGTAAGTAAAGGGACTGAAAAACAGCAAACAGAACTCTCCTCAGTGTCAAGCTCAGCTCCAGAAAGTGAGTCTGATAATGAAGGTGCAAGAAAATCTACCGGAATTAAACTGACATTGGGGAAGAGTTGGATATTTTAAAGCAAAGCAGGCGGGATACATTGAGACCAAGGTTTGGAGGCACAGTGGCAAAACAAGGTGCCAAAGGAGAAGGGGGAGACGCCAGGCCCGCAAACAGTGGAGAACCAAAGAAGCGGGGCCGGGGGCGTGCCCGGAGAAACTAGCCTCCATAAGAGAGGAGGAAGAAAGCCCAGGCAGAGTATATGAACATCTGGAAACAAAATCAGTCATAAATTTGGGCTCTGTAGATCTGTCCAAAGCGGAAACGCAACTGCTCTCCTTAGGCTTAAGTTACTGCCCAGGATCTAATTTCAAATACACAAGAACTCGGGCGGATATTTATCAGTTTATCCGGAAATTGAAGCTCAAAAAATTACATTTATAAAAACCAGCAATAGAGCAACAACAACAACAACAGAACAATTCTGCAAGTAAGATTGTAACCTCAGGACTATTGGTCTCAGATCTGAGTTTGTATCAGGATATGTGCAAATTGGCTTCGAGGGAAGAGGCCAATACTCAGGAAATATCCACCCTGATAGACCAGCAAAAACCGGAAACACACTTCAAATTAAAATCTAAGTTTGTTCCATTGGCAGCACACAATGGTCTGGACACCTTTAGTGAGCATGTGGTAGCACAAATTAAAAGACTGACCCACGCAAACAATAGAACGAAGAAAAAATATTCAAATGAGGAAAGGAAATTCAAGCAGTTGATTTTAAAATTGCAGCAGGAAGATCTGATAATAAGGAACAGTGATAAGGGCGGGAATGTCGTTCTGTGGCCATTTGAGGACTATTTAAAGGAAGCCTATAGCCAATTGAACAATGTCCAATGCTATAAAAAGAGTAACCCTCTGAAGTACCAAGTCATACAGGAGACTTTGTTTAAAAAACTATTGGCATGGAAGGGCTTAGATCTCCTGAGTTGGGATGAATATAAGTTTATCAAAAAGGAACATCCTTTGGTACCATATATATATTTCATCCCAAAGGTCCATAAGAGTATAACGGCTCCCCCAGGAAGACCTATCATTGCTGCCTGTGAAGGGTCATTGGAAAATCTTTCAAAGTACATTGATTATTTTCTGCAAGAACACATGAAGAATTTAGAATCTTATGTGCAGGACACTAGCGACTTCCTTGAAAAAACTAAAGATATAGTATGGAGTCCGGACTTCTTATTGGTAACATTAGACGAATGTTCATTATATACCTGTATCAAGCACAGAGGTGGGTTGCGAGCTACAGAGTAATTTTTGAGTACAAGATCAATGGAATACGCCCAACATACTAAAATGTTACTTGATATGTTGTCTTTTTACTTGGAAAACAATCATTTCCTCTTCAATGGCAAATTCTATCAGCAGGTGCAAGGAGTAGCCATGGGGGCCAGCTTCTCCCCCAGTTATGCCTGTTTGTTTATGGGCTGGTGGGAGGAGCTGGTCCTTAGGCGAAACTTTGAACAAGTTTGCACATCACATATCATATCCTGGCTGCGTTTTATTGATGATGTTTTTATTGTATGGCGTGGGACAGAGGAGAGTGTGTTAAAATTCATTGATGAAATTAATCAGAATGATCTTAATTTGAAATTTACTTTTAACATCAGCAATCACTCTGTGACATTTTTAGATGTACAGGTTTTAATTCAAAACAATGTATGAACAACTACCCTTTTTAGAAAACCGACCTCAGGCAACACAGTGCTTCACGCAACCAGTGCGCACCCTCCCCATTTAATAAGAAGCATACCGTATGGGGAGATGCTTCGCATGTGACGTATATGTAGCGATCCATTGGATGCGAAGCAAAAGCAGTTGGAGAGTTGTGCACGGTTTTTAGATAGAGGGTACAGCCAGAAGGTAGTAGAAGCAGCAGTAAAAAATTCCCAGTTAAAATCAAGAGAGGAACTCCTCATGTATAAAGCAAACAAAATACAGGAAGTTGAAAAGAAGAAGCCTGAATGGGTCCGACTGATTTTAACCTACTCCAAACAGGAGAAGGAATTGAGGAGCATAATAAGACGAAATTGGCACTTCATCCAGAATGACCCTGTGATTGGTGACCAAATGCCCTCAAACCCAGCTATAGCCTTCCGGAAATCTATGAGCATTGAAAATATGTTATCAAAAAACAGTCAGGAAAGCTTCAAACGGGACATTTGGCTATCGTCTAGAAAGGGTTTTTATAAATGCTTGACATGCAGAGCCTGCCCGTTTGGCACTAATACTAAAACCTATAAAACAGCTTTCTCCAGGACAGACATAGAAATAAAACAACACCTTACCTGTAAAACAGAGTATTGCGTGTACAGCACTTGAGGGCAATCACTAATAAAGATCAGAATTACCCAGTCGCAAGACACTTCCAGGCCGTACATGATAGTAACCCCAAACATTTAAGACATTTTGCAATAGAGTCAATACCAACGACCAAAAGAGGAGGGGATAGAGAAGCCAAGTTAAGAAGAACAGAAACTAGTTATATATTGGAGATCGACTCCAAGTGGCCTGGGGGTTTAAATGCGACTGAGGATCTTCATACATTCTTGTGATTAGTGAATATAAAAGAAATGCCCCTCTGCCATTTGTCTACCTGTATGTCAAAGGGTAATCTGATTGCTAGGTTTCAAATTAGATGAATTGATGAAAAATAGCCATTGTTAATCTGCTATCGGGGTATAAGGAACATGAATATGATGAATATGATGATAACTCTATCTAGTGAACATACTTTGTGAAGACTGTTTTTAGCAATTGGTTTTAAGACATTTGGGTACTTTTTATTTAGGTGTCTTTTAATTAATTGTTTTAGAAGTGTCACATAGTGTAGCGTATTTATTTATACATAAAGTTCTGTATATACCTGTTTAGTGAGTTTTGCACACCTTAGGACCTACCAGAAGTTTGCGTATTTGCACGACTAAAATATGCAGACATTGCCCGCTTTATGGTATGAATCTTCGTATTTGCTTCCATATTTGCACCCTGTAAGCACAAGTCACTTTCAAGTATTCAGGCACATGGCACTTTGAATCATAGTACTGTTGCGCTATTGCACTTTCTTCTTTCAATGAAATATTTAATTGAATTGCTGTGGAAATACAGTATTGAAGCACGATAGCACTTTACATTTCAATGAATTTTTCAAATTGAATGTTATTGGGATAGCTAATAAGAATATAATATATAAGGTTCCTTTTGGTGCAATAACTTTGTGTGTATATATATTTTTTTCTAAATATGATATGATTATTGCCTATGGATACTTTAGCTTTGTGAGGATAATATGTTTTTAAGTTTTGTTTTTTTAGTTTATATGATAATCTATTACACTAGAGGTGAGCACAAATTATGTTGTAAAAATTACTTTGACACATCACAGGAGTTTAACACCAAATGGAAAAGACATATATATGAGAGAAAGCATTTATGCAAAAAAAGTTTTTGTTATGGTCAGCCCACGAGCTAAGGAAATATTTTTATTAGAGAAATGTAATTATTTCTGTATGCATTTAGGCAGTTATGTACAAAATATCCAAAAAAATGAGGCTATGATCAGTTGCACAAATGACAATGTTTAGGTATGCATACCGGAAAGTAACTTTTCTATGTCCATTAACAATGTGATGCACTGGCACTTTAAATTTGGGAAAGTCTCTGCGCATGATCAGGTGATCAAGGCCGCTTGGACGGCCGAAACGCGTCTTGACGAAATGTGGGAACAATAAAATAATGCTGAATAATCAAGTTGGTCCATGCCCGTGATTTCCGCGTGTAAGCAGTGTCTTGTTGCGAGCTGATATATATATATATATATATATATATATATATATATATATATATATATATATATGTATATATATATATATATTATTATTTTTTTTTTTGTATGTATATATATATATATACTTGTACTTACCAACTTTAAACTTCGCAACTGGTATCAAGCCCACCGCAACAGTAAAAAAGAAAGAAGGAAAGACAGAACTTGAGAGAGCAGGCAAGGAGTAATACAACTAATACAAGACTTATCAAATCCTTTTGAGAGAAGCTAACCCACTGTGCTTAACAGGTATTAAATAACTTGAAGAAGTGTTTATAGAAGTACCGTGGGTGGGGTTTTAGTAATATTGTGATTTGTGGTTTCAGGTGCTGGAAGGTCCCGTCTCCGGAAATTCGCTAAGAAGCACCGCAGTGGCAGTCTCTCTTTTCTTCCCATTCCTCTTCCCCCTCAGTACTGTGGGCAGCGTACCTGCTCGCCCTCAGTGGTGAATGGGAATTGAGAAATATACTTCAGCTGCAGAGTAGTTCAGCGGTTCGGCTCCCGTGGAAGACTAAGTTCTGGTATGTGCTTCTGACAATATTCCTCATTGGCCATGGATGAATTAAGGACAATGTGTGACACTTTTGTTCCAAGGAAACAAGATGCTTTGTATTTTTTCAAGATATCTCTGTCAATTCCTAAGTCTAGACTGTAGAGAGCAGTCTTGCATCAATGTCATGTCATTGTAAGTGCTGGTCATTGTGGAAAGAAGAATACCCTGGAGTTAGTCCTTCGATCTTTTTGGTGGCCTGCCATCGCCATGGATGTGGAACAGTATGTGTCTTCTTGTCCGCCATGTAACCAGAAAAAAGTCTATTATGACAAATCCTATGGTCTCCTTCATCCACTTCATGTGGCCCCCTGGCACCCTATATCTACAAACCTTAGTGTAGAGCTAGCACAGCTGAAGGGCTACACTTTATTTATGCTAACAGTTGACTAGTTTTCCAAGATGGCTCACTTTTCTTCCTTCAAGAAAATTCCTACTGCTGTGGAGATGACGCAATGTTTTATATCTGACATATTTCACTTATATGGCTTACCATCTATCATTGTTTCCAATAGGGTACCCCCATTAATTTCCCCATTTTGGAAAGCAGTATGTACAGCACTTGGAATCTCCAGAGCCTTGTTGTCAGGATTTCACCCCCAAACTAATGGGCTCACCGACCGTACAAATCAGATACTGTTGCTTTTGTAACACAACCTATGATAATTGGACTTCCCTTTTGCCATGTGCAGAGTTTGTCTACCACAACCACACACATAGTATCATTGGGGTGTCACGCTTTTATTGTCTTCAAGGTCGCCATACTATGATGTGTCCAGAAGTTGTTCCTACTGATTCCCTGGTCCCTGCTTCTGCAAAGTAACTACAGCATCTGGTGTCAGTAAGTGAAACTGTTAAACACAGTTTATGTCTAGCTAAGGATAGGATAAAAGGGCAAGCAGATCAACGTTGTTGCCCATCCCCAATATACTCAGTGAGAGATGAAGTGTGGCTTTCCTCTAATTTTCTGCCTTGGCATGAGCAACATCCAAAACTTGGTCCCCATTTCCTTGGCTCTTTCTCTATTGTTCATATCATTAATTTGGTTCCTGTTCACCTTTAACTTCCCCCTTCATGTGGGCTCATCCAGTGTTCCAAGTCTCCCAGTTGCAACCTGTTATTCCAGATCATTTGCAATGTGTGTTTGATTAACCCCACTTCTTGTGCTTGTTCATAGGGTTCCTGCATTTGAAGTTTTTGAGATCTGCGATTCTCGCATGAGGCGTGGGATGTTGCACTTCTTGGGCTGTTGAAAATTAGTGAACAGTTTTTGGAACCAGACTTTGCAGTTCATGCCCCTCAGCTCATTCGTAGGTTTTGTTGCTTCCACCCGGACAAACCTGGTGCTAGGGGAGGCTATACTGTCAGGCATGACTGCGGCTTGACTAGCAGGACGTGCAGCGGTGCTGCAGTGAGACGCGTTTGCCGAATGTATTTCACAGTTGGATCCGAGCACGGCAGGCGTCGGTGCCTGCACCTACCTGGCAATGCTGGCTCTGTTCGCAGGGGTGAAGGTCTGCCAGATTGTCTGGGGGCACTAGGGTTGACATCTAGGGAACAGTTGCCATGCTTCCTGGTTTCCATACTCTACTCAACCGCGGGGTTGCAGGGCTTCATATATCCTCCCAATCTATCATGGCCGCCATTCAGTGTTCCCTATGAAACTTTCCTAACCTAAGATGGAGGAGTTTTACTTCCTCCAGGCATCGCATTGTGTCCTGGTCTTTTCTTTCTATTTAAAGGCCTTGGAAGGATTTTCTGATGGGTCTCAAAGCTACCGGATTCCTGGTTCCCACTTCTTCTTCCTTTGTTCCCAGCTTGCTGTTGTTGTATTAGTGAATTTCAGAGTTTTTTTCTTTCTTGTTGCTTTTTCCTCCTGGGGATTTCCAGCTACGTGTCTCTCCACTGGCTGGCAAGCTTGCTTCCAATGACGATTATCCCAGCTTTAGTCATCATACCATCCATCTCCGTCAATTTGCCTTGTGTCCAGCACTTGAGAAGAGGATCCTGAAGGAATGCTTCAAATATTTATGATGAAAAAATTGTATTCAGCAACTGCTGAGATCAAGGCAAGTGATTTTTAGCAACAGCTGACTGAGGAATATTACCAACAGATTCTCAAGAAGCTTTGATTAGTAAAATAACAGAGAAATAATTAGATCAGCCATTATGTCCCTACCCTCCTCAAAAATCCTAGGTGTTGCCAGCCTTCCATGCAAAGTTGACACACTCCTTGAGAATTACAAATCTCTTGAACCCTATGCTCAAAGTTGACCCATCTCCACAAATTATTTGCCTTGGGAAACACGTATCGTTTCTAAAGCCTGGTAAAAGGGCAGGGGTGTGCAGATCATATAGGCCACTACATTGTTAAACACTGATTAAAAAATGCTGATAAAATTAATGTCCTTAAATTTAGCCAATCTACTGTCGAATTAAGTGCATCCCAACCAAACAAGTTTTTAAGATGGGCACTTAGTTCGGCTCAGTTTTGTGCGACAGTCAGGGAGGGATTTGCGTTCCAGTTCGCCCAGTTGGTTATGATCTGACGCTCGTGCCTCGACAGGCATATCTAGTTTTCCTACAGACCTGAAGTATATGTTTTACTCTGGGGTACACACAGTGCTTAATTTGATCAGGTGCTTTCAGGTGCTCAGCACCTGCACTTCTTTCACAGGGCCGGGGCTACAATTTCTGAACCTGCAGGTGGTGGTCTCAATATTAATTGTTCAAATTCAAAATAAAAAGAATAACATACATTGCATAGTTACTGGCTGGTAAATGTTCATAGGCAGGCCGGCATACGCCTGTCCAGGCAGGCATGATTGTGGATCACCACATTAGTGATGATGTCATCACGCTGATCACAAATCCAAGAAGTCATCGACAAACTATGGCTTGCATTCTATTCCCCTAGTCTGCTGCACCCTGCCTCTGCCTGAGCCTAAACCTCCCATTGGATAATTGTAGCTGGGGGCTGGCTCATGACGGAGTTGAAGCAAGGAAGCTGCAAGAGCTCATTTGGAACTTGGGACGTGAGGGCTTTTGAGGAAGAATAAATGAAAGTGGACTTTCCACTTGTTGCGTAGCCAGAGTAGCATATCCGGCAGCCCTGCATTGCTGCTATCATCAATGTGCTCGATGCGGTTGTGGCCCAACACAACTTTTGTGCGCCATGGTGTCACCTGTAGAATCTGTGCCCTGCACCCCACCATGGTAATTGCTGAGCGTGAGTGAGTCCAGTAGCACCACAGCCAAACTTACCGGCATTAGCAGCATTACTGCTGGGGACAATGCTTGTGCTGTAGCAGGCAGGGTCAAAGCAAGCTAAGCAGTGGATGTCGATGCTGTTGCCATCCCTGGACCTACTAATGACAGGCAGCACTAGCGGTGACATGACCTGCTGTGCTCAAGCAGCCGCCTGTTCAGCAATGAACCCAGTCATACCACACTGATTAATATATGCAAAAAAGCATTTTCATTTGGTGTACATTTTGTTTTTGCACTTGGTGTAGGTAAGAAAGTAAAAAACGTCATCTTCCGCATCTTTAGGAATGACAAACAGGAAAACGCAGTTCAAAATAGCAGGGACATGTACAGGCTGACAACAGGGGTCACAGGCAGCAGCAGTGTTAGAGATGAGAGACAGCAAGAGTAAAGAGGAGAAGAAACAACAAGAGAGAGATAAAACGGAGCGAAGTAGAAGAAAAAGAGGAGAGCAAATCAGATGCAAAGAGAAAGCAGACATGAGGTGACGAAGAGAGCATTAAGAAGAGAGAAGATGGAATGAAAGGATGTGGGGGACTGGACAGAGGAAAAAAAGCAGACAAATGATAAAATGGAGACACAGCTAATCACTGCTAGAGTGATAGTAAAGAGCCAAGATCTAGGGGAGAGAGAGCAGAGCATGGATAAAAGTGAAGAGAAAAAAGGGCAGGGCTAAAATGAATAGAGGGCAAATCAGAAATACAGGGTGTGACAAATATGATAGAAAACAATTAGAGAGGTGAGAGGATAGACTCTTAGAGCAAAGACTTAGGGGACGGACAACAGATCAAGGTTAGAAGATGGAGACTGACGCAGTGAGAGTTTTGAAAGTGGGGCTGACCGGAGGAAGGCGTGAGCGGTGGCCTCCTTGGCAAAATTTTCAGCACCTGCACTTCTTTTTTTTTTACAAATCAAGCACTGGGTACACATTACATTTTCTCACCTTCTCGCCTTAACTATTTCATCATCCCTAAGGCTTTGGTGTATAACATCAGCAAGGTGCACATTGGACCCTAGGGGTTTGTCAAAACACTCCCAGGTTGAGATGAGACAGGCAGAGGAAAGGGGAAGCCCCCTCCAATGTGAGACTGAGTAATTGGATAATGGTGGATGCCTGGTTTAAGTGGGCCCTCCAAGAGGCAACTCGTGACTACTTCGACCATATCGTGGGTTTGGTTGACTCTGTCTTGTGTGAAGCCTGATAAGTTCCCATGAGAGTCTTCATGAAACGTTACCATGGGGCCACATAGATAGAGGAATTGGATGCAAAGATTATTTACTAGAGGCCCAATATCTCGCCTCCTCTGATCCGGCGGTTCTCCGTGACTCACTCCACAATAGCACCGTGCTGCATCAAACACAGATGGAGACAGCACAAATAGCCTGAGCAGCGACTCATAGTCATATCTATCAGTGGGGTGATAAATCCAGCTAAACCGTCCACGGCCTCTGCTCAGCCGCACTCTTGCGAGACCCCATCCCTAGAATCATCAACGCCCAAGGAGACCAATTTGTCGGATATCGGCTGTTTGCCGAGCCCTTCACAGATTATCACAGTCCGCTTTACTCCTGCCAGGATGTGGAGAGCTCCTTGAGGTGGAGTTGTTCATCCAGGGCCGCCCCGTCCGAGTTCTCTCACCGCACAAAAGAGAGGCTTTGGTGGCTGGCATTATGGCGGGAGACTTGAGCGCAGTATTGATGTAGCCCTGCCCATGGAGGTTGCCAGGTTCAAATGGCCCCCCTCTCGAGTTCTATAAGACCACTTGGGTGCTCACTGCACCCATTTGTTGGAGGGTTTTCGAAGAGGCCATGAAATGAAAACTGTTGTCGTTGCTGCTCAGAACTGCAGACATTGTAGTCCTCCTCAAACCCAGCCAGTCGTCGGAGAGCTGCGGATCTCGCTCTTCAATATAGAGGTCAAGGCATGGGCCAATGTGTTCACTAATAGGCTATTAGCGGTCATATCTACCTTAGTTCATCCCGATCAATTGGGCTTATGCCTGTCCACACCGTGAGACATTACATACGGTGAGTGTGGAATGCCATTGCCCTTTCACTGACTCATCCTACTGAGAGTGCGCTTTAACCGCTAACTTGTACAAAGCTTTCGATTCCTTTTCTTTGTCCTTTCTGTTTCCCCTCATGGCTAGATTAAAATGTGGTCCTCTATTTATAAATTATGTGAAACTCTTATATACAGTGCTGTTTGCACAGGTCAGGGTTGGTAGTGAATCTTGCATACCCTTTTCGGAGGAGCCTGGAACGCATTAGGACTGCCCCTTTCCTATTTGCTTTATCCATCAAGCTGCAAGCAAGTTGGATGGTCATTGATGCTCAGTTGCATGGGTTCAAATGGAGTCCTGGACTGGAGGAGAGGATAGAGTTGTATGCTAATGATGTGCTCCAGATCTTTGATATCTTCGGGGTCTTCTCGGAACTCCAGGTTCACCCTAGTAAGTCCTTGGTGTGCCTGGTGTGTGAGGGTGCAGAGGAGTGGTCTTCGGCGTCAGGACTTTAGGTTCTTCCCTAGGGGCTTCGAAACTTGGTGATCTTTTTCACTGCGGATGAGGCCCGAGCCTGGTCTTCTAACATACAACCGCAGTTGGGCAGGCTGCTGCTTGACCTGAAACACTGTGCGGCGTTACCTCTCTCTCTCTTCTGGGCAGATCTGCCATCTTTAAAATGGTGGCCCTCCATTGTTTTTTTTATTAGTGCCAGAATATCCCATTCCCTGTGCCGCTTTCCTTTTTCTCCTGACTTGATTCCCTACTAAGAGGTTTCTTGTGGGCTGCAGGCCCTGCACGCATAGACCATTCTAAATGGTATAAGTCTACCTTTGATGGAGGCATTGCCACTCTGGAAATTAGATCCTGTTATCGGGCAGCGCTATTGAGCGTACTCAATGAATGGCGGTTTGAGGGCTTTTCTGATCCTGCCTACACGACTGATGTATCTGCATTTGGCTTGCACACTCTACTTCACTTCCTGTATGGGGATCTGATACCCCATGCACTCCCCCCGGCGACCCAGGTGATACTGGAGACATGGAGGGTGATGAGTAGATCCATGGGATGGGAAGGCCATCTTACTGAGGAGACACCTTGTGAGAGGGTATAATCCTTCGTTAGGTGGCTGGATTCCGCAGGTGGGACCTCATAAGCATCTCTAGACTGGGGGATGTCCCTGACTGGGCTGTAATCAAATCCTTTTTCACCCTTTAAGATGAATTCCAACTCCATTGGTCCCTGCAGCTCCGTCATGCGCTATCGCCCTATTTGGTACGAATGGCTCCCATTCCAGAGTAGGCCCCTCAGAGGCTAAAATCTTGCTAACCATATCCCACAACATAAACATTTCAGTTACTTACCGTTCAGTGGTGATCAAGGCCGGAGACACTCTTTCGGCCCTTAGGAACATCTGGGTGCATGCTCTCGGCCCTCTGGATGACGATGACTGGAGAGAGGCGTTGGCCTCCCCAAGTGAAGCAGCGGGTGCGCCTCAATTCCGCCTCATACAACTGAGGTATTTGCATAGAGTCTATTATACCAGGGAGCGGTTGTGGAGACGAGACCTCATTGCTTCAGCTGATTGTTTGCACTGTGTGTCTGCACCATGCGAGTATCTCCATATGATCTGGGACTGCCCCGTCCTCAACCCCGTGGGGTGGAGGTGTTAAGTCTCCCCCTGCCAGGAGGTCCAAGGTGTGCTATACTTCATATCTCGGATGATATTGATGACAATCGCTAGACGCACATTTTTGGGGCTGGTCCTTACGGTGGCTAAGCATGATATCACCAGAGCTTGGAAGGACACTTCAGATTGCTCAATTGTGACATTTTAACTTTGCACTCTTTAGTCACTTCACATTCACAAAAAAACCCGCTCTGCAGTAACCTGCCGTTGCAGCACACCAGGGTGGCATTTGGCCACTCCTGGTGGGGCCCGATGATGAAGCATGTTACCGACCAGGTCGGTGAGTAAGGGCTTTCAAATTAACCAATAAAGGTTTCCTTCGCAAGCGACTTAGACCATGTGCTAGACTACTTGCTTACTCCTTTTGTAGTCATTCTAATTAGTGACGCTCCTTTGTTGTTCTATTGAATTTTCACCCAAGGGGAATAGGAGCGTTTCTTGTTTCCCTTCCTCTCTTGTTGTTTCAAGTAGTCTATATCATCGGACAGATGGGTGCTGTACATAATACATCAGGGTCACATCCTAGAGTTCCTCTACAAACCACCGGACCAACCTCCCATTCACAGAAAACAGCAACAGCTCTCTGCCCCGCAAGGCAGAAACTCTGTCTCTTCTTGTAAAAGGAGCAATAGAGGAGGTCCCTCTTCAACAGTGAGGGAAAGGATTTTACTCACATTTTTTCCTGATACAGAAAAAGCTATCGAACAAATTGAGGCAGGTAATAGAGCTCAGCAGCTTAAACAAATTTCCTCAGGAAACAATCTTTCCGTATGCTATCTCTTCAAGAAATTCTGATGATACTGAGCAGAGGGGAATATATGACATCTTTAGATTTATTAGAAGCATACTTCCATGTTCCAATCCACGTCAAACACAGGCGATATCTCAGATTCGCGATGGCAGGGCACCACTACCAATTCAGAGTGTTACCCTTCGGTCTCAGATCCCGCACCAAGAGTGTTCACGAAATGCATGGCACCGGTCGCAGCGTATCTGAGACAGCAAGGTCATCAGATATATCCATATCTGGACGATTGGTTAATAAAGGGCGCATCGTATCAAGACACTCAAGAATCCTTGGAATGTTGCACGATTCTCTTTCACTTTCTGGGTTTACAAATAAACATGGACAAATCTTCTCTAATTCCGTCCCAGTCTCTTCAATTTCTAGGAGCCTTATTACGAACAAGCGAAGCAAAAGCATACCCTTCAGAGGAATGCATCCAGAAGATTTTGAAGCTGAATTCACAACTAAAGAAAGAAAAGAAAGTCCACTTCAGTAAGGATATTCAAATCATTGTTGGGGATGATGTCATCCTGCATCCCCTTAGTTCCGAATTGTCGGCTCCACATGCGGCCTCTTCAAGAACTTCTCGACCTTCAATGGGTGCAACATCCAGGTTCCTTCGAGGATCGGATCCTCATCAATCCTCAAATAAAGAAAGCATTGTCATGGTGAGGAAAATGAGAGAACTTATCGGAAGGTCTGCTCTTCAAGCCCCAATCTCCCAGTTATGTAATGACAACAGACGCCTCCCTGCAAGGATGGGGAGCTCACCTCCAAGACCTGGAAATTCAAGGACATTGGAGCACACAAGAGGCTCAATTGCACATCAACTTATTAGAGCTAAAATCGGTGTTCTTGGGCCTCCAGGCCTTTCTCCCCAGGTTTCACGATTCACCAGTCCTAGTCAGAACAGACAGCACAACAACAATGTTTAATCTAATAAAGCAAGGGGGAACAAGAGCTAAGCACCTATCGGCGCAAGCTCAAGAAATTTGGAAATAGCTTCTAGGCACAATATCTCTTGGAGGTTCAACATGTCCCTGGAATTCACAACACAAGAGCAGTTTCGCTAAGCTGATCAGCAGGTGTTTGTCATGAGTGGGAACTGAATCAGGATCAAACCAGTCAATGTTATGGGGCACTCCAACTCTGGACCTGTTTGCCAATCGAAACAACAAAAAATCCAAACAGTTCGCAAGCAGATTCCCTCAGCTGGGATCCTGGGGGAATGCTCTTCAGCTCAGTTGGACAGGAATGTTTGCATATGCATTTCCCCCATTTCCTCTGATCCCAAGGGTGCTCAGGAAAATGAGATCAGAACTGTGTCACTTAATTCTGATAGCCCTGGCATGGCCGAGACAATTCTGGTTCTCGGAGCTCCTTCAGCAGTCAGCGACTCCCAGAGTGCAGTTTCCTCTAATTCAAAATCTAATTTCCATGAACAGGGGGCAACTTCTACGTCCCCAGTTGGCCTCGCTCAACTTGTCGGCATGGAACCTCATGAGCATGAATTTCAGTCCCTAAATATTCCCAATGAATGCAGAGATATCCTCTCGCACTCTTGTGCAATTTCCACAAATAAAATGTATGTGGCAAAATGGAAAAGATTTTCCCAATGGTGTGCGACACAATCTCTTCACCCCTTGCACTCTTCTCCGGAACAAGTTATTCCTTACTTATTGCATTTGGCCAAGGCAGGCCTTTCTCACGCATCTGTCAAAGTGCATCTTGCTGCCATTTCAAGATATCGCAGAAGACCGAATCATCCATCCCTTTGGTCTCAGAGAGTGATAAAGGAACTCTTGAAAGGATTGTTCAGAGTTTTCCCTCCAATTAAACATCCATCAGTGCCGTGACAACTTAACACAGTCCTGGCACAGCTCATGAATCCACCTTTCAAACAAATTCAGAAAGCAGAGCTGCAATTTGTGGCTTTACTCCTGGCTTTGACGTCAGCCAGAAGTGTCAGTGAGATTCAGGCTTTTTCCATCACAGAGCCGTTTCTTCAGTTCAAAACAGACAAGGTGATCCTAAGAATGAATTCTAAATTAATTGCGAAAGTTCCTTCGGATTTTCACCTCAATGAGCCTATTGTTCTGCCTGCATATTTTAAGGACCCATCCTCTGCAGCGGAAAAATCTTTGCACACACTTTATTCATTGAATGCAGGAGCAGACATTGAATGGAGGCGCTGTCCCTATGCTCCCGAACAGACATAAAAGTCATCTTTTCCTTTTTTTAATGTTTTTTTTATTTACATATTGCACAGAAAAAACCTTCAAAGATACAAAACATTACGTCCACCACCCCCACCCTACCACATGATAAAATCACAGATACAATAAAAAGTAGGTCAAAAGAAAAGAAAAAGATGATAATTCAATTGCACATTCCAAAGTAAATTGATTTAAAATACCAACTTAGCTTTATGAATTTTATACCATCCAGAATATAAAGTTCGAGTATCGTGTTATATATAAGTCCAGCTTTGAGTAGCTCCTGGAAAAAGTGATCAATGCTGAGAGTGCAAAACAGAGAAAAAATATATAAACAATGCAAAAGGCCAGACAGAACCTAAAGCAGCATATTAGGATGTATACATGGCTTGCAGAGAACATTTTTGAGTGCCAAAGAGGCAGGGCTATACAATTCGGTCCGATCTTTATAACTCAGTACACAGTGCGCAGTATAGATTATGGATTGCCCTGGGAGAGGCATATGCACAGGGGTTCCCAAATTATAATCCCCTTTTTTTAGCTTGTATCCCCTTTTTAGCATAAATGGCCTTTTCCAGATTCCCTATCGAAAATAACAGGGACAGCCAGTGTGAGAATGAAGGGGGAGTTGAATCAATCCAGGTAATACAGAGCCTAAAGACAGCCATGGCAAAACAAATGAAGGCCCCCCCTTCTCTTCTGCTGATAGAGTCGCAGATCCCAAGCAGGATGGTTGTGGGGGTTAGCAAAATGTCCCGTGCTACAATTTTCCTTAAAAAGACTTGTATTTGGGCAATCAAGGGCCCTAATTCTATACACAAAGCAAACATATGCACAGAGTCTGCACCATATTCAGCACATCGGGGGCAGTACCCCACTTAGCAATTCTACTTGGCGTATAATAAAGAAAGAAGCAGGTTTTATAAAATTGTGCCTTTAAGTTGGCCGATAGAAGGTCGTTCTGTGCTTATTAAAAGGCTAGATGAAAAGTATTATCAGAAATTTCCAATTTCTGCTGCCATTTGTTGGAAGTTAAGGCCATGTCAACAGTCATAAGTCTATTTAACAAGGCGTAGATGGACCCTAGCCGGGGAACACAGGGTGCAGATAATCTCTCTACGAGTTCGTGTTTTTCAAAGCCCGAGGGCCCCCCGGCCTTCTGTGAAAGAAAGTCCCTAATTGCATAATACTTATGAGCTTCGTTCTGGCTCAGATTAAATCTCGTCTGGAGTTCTTCAAAGGCCAAGACCCCACTGGTCAAATACAGGCCCCCCAGGGTTTTAATCCATGAACTAAACCATTTATGGAAGTAGGAACTCTCGAAAATTCCGGGCAAATTAGAGTTGTTATTAGTGGGGGTATAATAATTAAGTCTACCCAGCCCAAGAAGTTTACTTGTGGCCGTAAATTCCTTGTTAGCTCCGAAAAGGGTGTTAAATCTTACCCTCTTAAAGTACCCAAACTCTAATTGGCGCCACAGGCAGCCTTTGGCTTCAGAACCCAACAATAATTCAAATGGTGACGGGAGCACCGTGTGGGAGTTCGAGAATTGATCTTGGAGCACTATGGTGCACCCTTGTAGAGCCGTAGCCCAATAATATAGTTGCAAGTTTGGAAGAGCTCAGCCCCCTCTCTCTAATGGAAGAGAAAGAAATTTAAGTGATCTTCTGGGATGTGAATACGCCCAAATAAATTGGGAAAACAAACAGCAGAATTTCTGTAAGGCTTGCTTCGTAAACTCAAAAGGGATAGCTCTAAAGTAGTATAGAATTTAGGGGAAAAACATCATTTTAATAATGTTACAATGGCCCACGATAGTCAAATGTAGGTTGTTGAGCCTATTCAGAGCCTTCTTGGTGTCTGCAGCGAGAGGCTCCAAGTTCTCATTCACTATTAAGTCGGAATCTGCCAGGATATTTACCCCTAGTGTGTTTGGCCTTTTTTACCACTCTATGATCAGCCCAATTGATCTGCCTATTCATTACAATCTGGGTTTTTCCCTTATTTAGCGAGTACCCTGAAATTTTTTATGGCTTTAATGGCCCTCTCAGGATCGGGCGTGACGAAAGCTAAGTCGTCTGCATAGGCCATGATTTTAGTGTGCAGTCCGTGTCTACTTAAAGCAGGGATTTGTAGATTGTTGATGTGTTTTCTAATAAAGGGATCTATGTATATAGAAAAGAGCAGCAGGGAGCAGGGGCAGCCCTGACAGGTCCCGCGCGTGATCTCAAATTGCTTGGTTAATTGCCCATTTATTAGAACCCTTGCAGTAGGATTAAGGTATAAACCTTTTATGGCTTGAAAGGCATTAGGTCCAAAGTTCAACCTTTCCATGGCATGTCACAGGACCAACCAGGAGACCCGATCGAATGCTTTTTCGGCGTCAAGTAGTATAAGCGCCATCGGGTCTCCTGATGCTTGTGCCACATCAAACAGGGTGATGGTTCTCCGAATGTGATCTGTAGTACCCCTCTCCGCAATGAAGCCGTGTTTTCATATGGATACCAGATGTTCAAGTTTGGCGGAAAGTCGGGAGGCAAAAATTTTACCATAAATTTTAGAGTCACCATTTATGAGTGTACTTGGGCAATACGAGCCCATTTCTAAAGGGGATTTATCTTTTTTAAGGAAGATAATTATCTTGGCTGTTGCCCAGGAAGCTGGAGGGGTGGCCCCATTAAAAATCTGTTCTACCAAAGCCGTAAATATTCCACTAATCTGAGTGTTGAAAACTTTATAAAAGTCCACTGGGATGCTGTTGGCGCCCGCCAGTTTACCATCTGGTAGATTTGCCAGGGCGTTAGCTATTTCCTCCCAGGAGGGGGGATCTTCTAATTGCCTACGGTCCTCGGTATCAAGATGTGACAATGACACAGAGTCTAGATATTTATCTATCTTCTCATGTCTCATAGCTTGAGAATCACTACCTTCTTCAGTGTATAAACGTGAGTTGAAGTCACAAAAGGCCGCCCTGATCTTGCTAGGCTCGCTAGTGACGTCCCCTATGGGAGTCTGTTTAGAGTGTATCCCATTTGTAGTAAGATGTTGCCTTGTCCTTACCGCTAGCAGGTGGCCGACCTGCTCACTATATTCATATATCTTTTCCCTTGCAGCGACCCATTTTGCAGCAGCTTTTCTTGCCAAGATTTAATCAATTTCTGCCCTATGGATGGCTAATTTTAACTGGGCGGGTTCGATGTCTGCCGCTTCTGGACTGCACCAATGAGTTTTTCTTCAGCTTGGCTCAGTTTTTCAAGAGTTTTAACATCTGCTCCCGTTCGAGTTTATTCTTTCTTATGGAGAACTGCAGGGTCTCCCCTTGGATTCTTTCTTAAGGAGAACTGCAGGGTCTCCCCTTGGATACCTGCCTTCAGGGCGTCTCATACAACCATAATTGGAGGTGATCCCAGTATTAACTTCCAAAAATTCCTGGATCCAGCTTTTCATGTGAATTTGATAATTCACATTGAGCAATAGTGCTCTCTCGAAGCTCCAAGTCGAAACTGGCTTACGAAACAATGTGCCTCTTTTTTTTTTTTTTAACTTTTTATTAAAGAATAAAATGACAAAATACAGAAACAATAACAAAAACACAAACAAGGCATTACTTTACAATACAGTGTCACATCGCGCGGGGGGTGCACTACAAAGCGAGTTTAGGAACACATCATATGAGTGGGGGGGGGGGGCAGAGGGACAGAAAGCAATCAAGATGTCTAAATCGTCATAGGGGAAACGTTGGGCCGGGGAGATATCGGTTCCGTATCCAAGTCCAGGAGGGGAGGAGCACATATCGCACCACGATAAACATTCCATGGAGACCATATCTTCCCCCATTTGCGAGGCGCACCTCGAGAAACATATACTGTTTTTTCTCTGAACATGCACCAATCCAAATTCTGTTTCCATAGCAGAACAGTCGGCGGTCTCTGGGCACCCCACAGTTGTGCGATATCTCGTTTGGCAATCATATTACCTAAGGTCACCCATCGAAGCTGCGCCACACTATAATCATTCGGCTCCCAAACGTTCAGCAAACATCTCCTCGCCTCGGGCATCGACCGCACACCTGTGACCTCATTCATAACTTCATGCACACGCGACCAATATCGCATCACAACAGGACACTCCCAAATGATGTGGAGAAACGTTCCCACGGAACCACAGCCACGCCTGCACAGTCCATCCTCAGAAAATCCCATGCGTACAAGACGGGGGCGGTCACATATATCCTATGGAGAATTTTAAGCTGGACAAACCGGAGGCGCGCCGAGATCGCCACTTCCCGAGGGGAGGAGATCGCGGCCTGCCACTCCTCGTCATCAAGTTCCAGCCCGTCACTAGTCCACGCCTCACAAAGGCGACACAATAGGTCAGTTCTAGAGTTGATCAACTTTTTATAAATAAGCGAGATCGTACTGTCAGGGACGTACCCATCTAATATCCTATCCTCAAGCGGGGATGCCTCCGGTATATCCGTGCCCAAGGGAAAGACAGACAGGACCGCGTGTCGAATTTGCGCATACCGGAAGAATTCTCTATCATTCAACTCATATTCAGTTTTCAGCTCATCAAACGTCTTGACCCTGCCCCCAATCCAAACGTCATTCACCTTGCTGATACCGATGACGTCCCACTTGTCAAACCCCTTCGACCGCCAAAGGGAACCAAGTTTGTCCGATGCATACAACGGGGTCGCACGAGTCAACCGGTCCGCCCAGCCCAACGCCACCGTAGCACGATGCCAAACCTGGACTGCCGTCCTGGTAGGGCCAGTGAGAGTCCCACCAGGCGATTTTGCATAAAGAGCTCTATCGTAGTTCCCACCGGGCAGCAACCACTTATCCATCTCAAAGGCCGGATTCGGCGAGGGCCCATAGGTACAGTGATTAATAGCCCCTAACTGCGAGGCCCAGTAATAGCGGCGGATATCAGGGAGCGCGATGCCACCGTCGTACCACGGGAGCGTCATCTTAGCGATAGCAATACGAGAGCGGCCCCCCCACAACAGTTGTCTCTGTAAACTTTCAATCTCTCGGAAATAACTAGCAGGTACGGCGTCAAGTGTGTTGTGCAGCGCATAAAGGAACCGGGTTAGCGACATCATCTTAAACAGCGCCGCCCTTCCCAGGGGAGAGAGAGGGAGCCTACCCCAAGCAAGGACATCAGCGCGGAGGCGCCGGAGGGGGGGCAACAAGTTACGTTCATAACGAAGCCCCGGGTCTAGGGTAACAAAGATTCCCAGGTATTTAAATCCCTCCCGCACTACCGCAATGGGACAGCCACGAGGCAAAAGAGGAGCGTCTCCCGAAAGAACATAAACACAAGACTTCGACCAATTAATGACAAGGCCAGAATTCTTACGGAAGGAGGTCAATACGTCAAAAAGGACAATCAACGATTTTCGCGGCGACGTGAGGTATAACAGGATATCGTCCGCATATAAGGATACGCGGTCCTCAAACTCCGGAGTCCATCTAATGCCCTTCAATGACGGCTCCCACCTCAGCCAAGCCGCAAGCGGCTCCAAGGCGAGGGCAAACAAAAGAGGAGATAAAGGACAGCCCTGGCGCGTACCTCTTCCCAGCGCAAAGGAAGCAGAGAGTTGACCATTCACGACCACTTGAGCCAAGGGGTCAGTGTAAAGCAGCTTCACCCAGTTAATGAAAACCGGACCAAAACCAAATTTAGCAAGGACTGCCCATAGGTATGGCCACTCTATCGTATCAAACGCCATAGTGGCGTCCAGGGACGCCAAGATGGCCGGTTCCCGCAACGTTCCCGCCCGTGCGAGGACGCCATGCAGTCGCCGGAGGTTAAGCGCGGTATTGCGATGCGGTATAAAGCCGGATTGGTCCGGATGAACCAGGTCGGCTATAACAGTAACCAAGCGATTGGCAAGCAATTTGGCCAGGATCTTCGGTTCAGCGTTAATCAGCGATATCGGCCTATAGGAGGCGCAGCGGTCGCGGGGCTTGCCTTCCTTAGGAATCACTACGATAGAGGCTAGTCTCTGATCAGGAGGGAGGGTACCCATCTCTAACGATTCCAGGAACATCGATCGCAAATGCGGGGCTATCGTGTCCGGACGGAGTTTGTAGAACTCAATAGGAAGCCCATTAGGACCCGCGGCCTTCCCGGAGCGAACCGAACGAATGGCAGCCGAAACCTCCTCCACCGTGGGCAGCGCATCGACGAGCTCCCTCTCAGGAGCAGACAAACAGGGCAACCCGATATCACGCAAAAGCAAGTGGGAGTCGCGTTCAGATCTATCAGACACAGGGGAGTATACTCCCCGGAAACAATCAGCAAAACATTCAACTATTTCAACAGGATCAGTAAGAAGCACTTCATTCACATCCACAATCGCAGGGACCACCCAAATCACACTCTCCCTCTTATCCAGCCAGGCAAGCAACTTCCCAGCTTTATCACCAACATCGTACAGGCGTCCCTGCTGTTCCCTGCCCATGACCTTCGCAGCATCTGTGACCAAGGCTCTATATTCAAATTGCTTGAGACCCAACAGATGTAGTCCGTTCGGGGTGACCCCGGACTCCAGTTCCCCCTCCAGGGCAGTAATTTCACCCTCGATACGGAAACGTCGTCTCGGCTACTCCTCTTAATGTTACTAATCAAAGAGAGGGCCTGGCCTCGAATAACAGTTCTATATGCTTCCCACAACGAAACCGAGGAGGAGACGGAGCCAACGTTGTCAGCAAAGTAGTGGTCAAGTGTCTTAATCAGTTAAATTCTAACCTTGGGATCACGGAGGTACCAGGAGTTAATCGGGGCCACGCGACCTTCCGTCCCCAGCTGCGCATCCACAACCAACCACACCGGGGAGTGATCCAATATAAACAATGTGCCTCTTAAACTTAAGATCAAAGGTTTATGATCTGACAAGATTCATGGTAAAACATCTATCTTACTTTCATGAAGTAGAGAAGTTGATATCAGAAAATAATCCAATCTGGCAAAGGAGTGATGAGGGGCTGAATAATGTGTATCCCGGCTGATTCGGATTGAGGTTAGACCAGACATCCATCAGCCCGTGCGTGTGCATTAAGTTCTTCAAGGCTTGAAATACTTTAGGTTTCCTACCCATTTAGTTGCAATGGCTGTTTGTTCCCCAATTACTGGCTAAGTTGATATTAAGATCACCACAGAAAATTATGGGAAGGGGCCAATGGACTAGCTCTTCGGAAATGTAGTTAAATACCCCAAGATCGTCCGCAGTGCTACCGTAGATTGAATAAAGGGTGAAAGAGGATTTCATTTTAAGCCGGCATTCTGCTAAAATCCACCTCCCTTGGGAATCAGATTTAATGTGAGAGGACCGCATTAGACGGTTATGTTGAGCCAGAATGCCTACCCCTTTAATCCGGGCACCTTGCGAGTTCCCCCCACTAGGCTAAATCCTATTTAATTCAAAAGATGTAATTGCGAGCCCTTGATGTGTGTTTCCTGGAGGCACACTATGTCCGCTCCCATGAGTCTAGACCTTGGGAGACTTTTTGCCGTTTGTGAGCATCATTCAAGCCACACATATTTATTTAAGCAATTCTAAATTGTGTTGTATTGGTCATTGTGATGCACTATAAAATGTAGCATATGCATAAAAGTTGCATTGAAAAAACATACAGAGAACACCTAATACATGCTGCCCCAATTATCAAATTTGCACTATCAAAAATTCTAATAGCCTTGACTTTTCTGCAATAAATGGTGTCAAAAACCGAAGTGATAACCAAACAAACCCCCCCCAAAAAATCCCAACCACAATCTTGATGCCCTTCCCAGCAACTTCCCCGAACCCTCCCACTCCCATTCTCCCGCCCGCCCCCCCACACACACAAAATGAGCAATCAGGAATAACCTGAATGATGGTCGCCAGCAATAACACCCCGCCACCCAGCCCCGCCTCGGGAATTCACACCTTAGGATAGACTAGACTATGCTTGTCATACTAGAAATAGAGAGGGAGATCCTTTTGGTGACAAATGCTTACACCTTCGGAGCCTCACGGCATGATAAAGAGAACAGCCAAAAGACCTTCCAACCCTAGCATTTTGCCCCGGTCTTATCTTAGCAAAACAGAGAGTGAAAAATTAGGCAGTGTCAGTGAAGATTGTGATGATAATATTGGACTATTAGAACCTATTAGTGCCTAACTCTGTCCTTTCTTGGATTTTAACGCGTTAGAGTACTCTTGTGCTTTAACTTCAAAGAAGAACATTTAAGGAGTGCCGTTCAGGATGACTTTGAGTTTGGCAGGGTTCATCAAAAAGGCTTGGCCCCCCAGTTGCTGAAAAGGAGTAATTAGTTGGTGGAGGCGCCATCTCAGCTCCACTGTAGTATGGCAAAAATCTGGTTTTGCAAAAACTGTCACTCCCTCAAAGCTTTTCTGGGAGTTTGGTCGAGCCTGGTCATAGACCAGTTGTCGGAGCAGAAAGTTTCCAAAAAACACAAGGAAGGCCCTGGGCTTAGCTCCACTGCCTGTTTGTGATTTTTTCAGCCTGAGGGGGAAGCAATGAGCCCGTTGGATCTCGTGATCCCAATTCCAGTCTGGATGATCTGAGAAGGCTCCGTTCAAAAGTTTCACAATGAAGCACGATGGATTGTCCCCCTCTACCCCCTCAGGAATATCAAGTAAGCTGAGACTATTCTTGCGCGGTCTGTTCTCCGGCTCTTCCAGCTTCCACATGACGTCTGTCATACAAGCATTTTGGGAGGAACATAGGTTGTTCAGCGTCGCACATCCTATTCCAGGTTTTCCGTGCGTCTTTCAATCATATTGACCCTTTCGCCGATATCGATAGTTTTGCTCAACCTTCTAAGACCGCCTTTGAGCTTTTAGCGGCACCCTTAGCTTGTCTGCTATCTGATCGAACTTCCTGCTGGAACTGTTTGATCAACAGAAAAATAGATGAAAGCGAGGGTTCTTCATGGCGATTTGGAATAGCATGCAGGTTGACTGTACCTAGGGATTGTCGGAATCTTCGCCAAAAGGAAAGGCGATCTGAGAATTAGAATAGTCCCATTTTAATTGGCGCTGCTTCCCAGTACGTTGCCCCTCTTGTTTACTGTGTGCACTCTTCCTGCGTTGTACCGTTCCAGTTTCTTTGCCGGAATCGCTGCAGTTAGTCGGAGTGATTACCATCGCTAGAGGTAGAGGAATTATCTTCAGCCGCTGAGTCTGTGCCATCTGATACTGAAAAGAAGTAATCGCCAGCCGGGTTGGGAGATTGGGCACCCTGGGGGTGTGAATCTAGATCATGGCCTTGTTGGGTCTTTGAGCTGCAACTAGATTGCTGGACTTGTCCGGGGTGGGTTGAATCAAGATAGGCATTTAGAACCTCTACCTGGGGAAATGTAGTCCTTACGCTCGGAGAGGGGGCAGCGAAGTCAATAAGTTCAGGAGTTCCTTTCGGTTCTTCAGGAGAACTTCCTATAGATGTACCCCCAGAATGAACCGGCTCTGAGGATCAAGCTACTCAGAACCTTTCTGCAGAGATTCAGTGTTACGATCCTCACTTTCCAGAGTTTTTGAAGATTTTTCTCCCGTTGGGGCAGTGCAGCTCACTCCGGAAATCAATTTAGCAATTGAGGTCTGAGACCCTCCACTCTCCTTAAGGGCACCCCCCCAGTTTTCCCTGTGGCCCTCCTAGCATTTAGGTTTTTTTTTTTACCTTTTGGCGCAGTATCCTGCTCGGGTGTCTGCCCCCCGTGCTCAGGGAGGCAGTGTTGTTGCCAGCTGTCCTTGGTTTTGTGCTTCTCCCACTGCGGGACGCCATTGCCCGACAGTCAGCAAAGGGCTCCCCTCACGGCCTCGGAAACATCACCGGGAGCCGCGAAACAGATGAGAGATGCCTCAGCTCCCAGCAGAGAAAAGTCCCGGATCCACCCTGATGCCGTTTCTGATTGCAGCGGGTTGACAGTGAAGTCTGCTCTACGGCTGCAGGGTTTCCAGTAGTTTCTTTGTAAAGAGCTCCGAGGTTTGGATGCTAGTAGGATGAGATTACTGATTAACCCTGTTGCAATGCCAAGTTGCACTGCGTCAGCGGTGAGCCCAGTTCCTCTGAAACAATGTATCAGCAGTCCTTTCGCAGCAAGATCCAATGTCTAAAGACCGGCGGGTCCAAGCCAGACAGCATAGCCGATGTCAGAGGTTGCGTGAGGCGTGGGCGGTAGTGGCCGAGAGTTAAGCTACCGCCATCTTGCTCGATGCTCGTCTTCAGTGTTCCCCTAAAAATTACAAATCAATTGTTAATAGCGCTTGCTGAACCTAATAAAAAGTTTGGCTCCGTCAAGAACTAGCATATCCAGATGGATAACCTCAGCCATTACTTTATGCCACGAGAAGGCCGGAAATCCTCTACACTCAACAGTTCGAGGTCACTCAACCAGAAAAATGGCGACGTCTGCCTAATTGTTTGCGGGAGTATCGCTCCCTGATATTTGCAGAGCGGCAACGTGGACGAATATCCACACGTTTACTGGGCACTACTGTTTGGACACAGCTTGGAAAGCAGATTCAGAGGTGGGACATTATTTTCCTTACAATTTCTAAAAAATGCTGTTTTTCTTGTTAATGTTTTTCTCTTAAATGTTACATTGGATAGTACTGTCTAATGCATCTTTGGTTTTTTATATCATATGTTACAATATGGTACATGCTGAGACACACAATACATTCTAGCTTCTAGAGGATATATTAGCCTCGCAATGAGGAAGCAGAGCCTTAGGAAAAAAGGTTCTATCCTGGAAACGCTTCCTTGTATGAGTACTGCTTTCTATTCTGATACAAGCATGTGAATCTATGAAAGATTCAAAACTGGAGAAAAAACAAGTTACTTACCTGTACACTATGGTTCTCCAGTATTAATATCTTTCATAGATTCACATTTGGCCTGCACCCCTCCCCCTTTCTCAGGTAGACCATTTTTATCTCTGGATACTTTCTTGGCTCACACTATGGGCTGGTAATCTGAGGTATGATGGCTCTGCTGGGGATTGTGATCTCAGGGCTGTTGTCTCATTGGCTGGCATTTGGTCCACATAATGACGGTACTAGGCTACCAAAGTCTATCCTTATCTATGGTATCTATGCAGTTTTTTCTTTTACTGCTATTTATTTCCTTTACCGTGAGACTCCCACCATGATGACGGAGAAGATACAAGCATGTGAATCTATGAAAGATATCAATACTGGAGAACCATAGTGTACTGGTAAGTAACTTGTTTTTTAACACACTTTATCACTGGTGCTTCGTGTTTCTAAGCTAGCAGAAAAACATGTGAACAGACATCTCTCCAGTTTCTGGAAGACAATAAGCTCCTGCATAGCACTGAGTCAGCCTTGCTGCTTGCCTCAGAGTCAGTGAGGCGGATTTTGGACAAGGGCGACACTGCAGCTATTCTTATGCTTGATCTCAGTGCTGTGTTCTAAACTGTATCCCAGAATATCTTGGTCAAGCGGCTCTGGAACAGCGACATCCTTGGCAAAGCGTTGTATTGGCTGACCTTATTTTTGCTGGGATGCACTTTTCAGGTTTCACACAGACCATTTCAGTGGATGGTCTGCTCTCTCCAGTAAGGAGTGCCACTGGGCTCTTTATTGAGTCCAACCCTTTTTAATTTCTACATTAGTCCTTCGGCTGAGGTCATTGAGTGTTATGGTTTTTCCCTCATCTCATAGGCTGATGACACTCAACTTTCATCCCTATATCTCAGAACAGTGAGCTCAAGGCCTCTCCTCTCCACGCATGTTTGTCAGAGGTCACCACATGGATGGACTACTTAACTGCTTGAAGCAGAATGCCAGGAAGACCAAGGTCTTGGTATTGGCAAAGCATCTTATCATCTGGTCTAACGCTTGGTAGCCAGGCAGTCTTTGTCCTTCAGCACCTCTTGAGCCCAAGGTTAAGAACCTGGGCATCTGGCTTGATGAGAAACGTTCTTAATTCCCAGAGTAATGCCCTCGCAGGAAAGTGTTTCAGGATGTGGGAATCTCTGAGGACAATCCTCCATCTCCTATCTGATTCCGACCAAAAAAGGTAGTCCAAGCTCTGGTTATAGCCAGATTACACTACTGTAATGTGTTTTAATTGGGTGTTTCCCAATTGTGGTTAAATAGACTTCAACGGGTCCAGAACGCGGCAGCTTGGACACTGCATGGACTTCAAAGATACACCTATGAGCGCTAAATTTAGGAACCTGCACTGGCTGCCAGCGAAACAGAGAATTACCTTTAAGGCTCTCAGTTATTGCTCTAAGGTTCTTTTTCTTCAAGGCTCTGCTTGTAACAGTCTTTGATCACTTCCTATGTCCCAACTAGAAATCTTAGATCATCTGCTGCAAAACAGGCTCCCATTCTAAAATTAAAAAAAGCTAGAATTGTTTGTTGTGCTTTTAGTCAGCTGACACCAAAATCTTGTTAACCTCGGAACTCCGGTTAGCTTCTTCTGAAACCATTTTCATGAAAAAAGCTGAAAAATGGCTCTTTAGATTTGTCTAAGTTTCTCCTAGTTATCGAGCAACTCTTCTTTCCTTAGTCAGCTTCCCAGCACTGGGACACTTTGTAAGTAACCATGTGCTCTAAAAGTTGTATTATTATCAACCATCATAATTGTATAGCATTAAATTGAGATTATCAGCAATAACATTTGTTGGAAAGTAGGATCTGCTTTCATGGCTACCCCACTTTCTTTTTGCTTGGTGTTTTAGACCTAGTCTGACTGCGATACTACTAACAGGACCCCAGTTACTGTGTTTTCTCCCCTAAATTGACCTGGTAAGTACTTTTGTACCTCCACGTTTGGCTACTGGTGTACCCTTGTAAGTCCCTAGTATATGGTACTAAGGTACCCAGGGCATAGGTACACCAGGGGTCTCCCATGGGCTGCAGCATGTATTATGCCATCCATGGGAGCCCACTTACACTGTAACTACAGGCCTGCCTTTGCAGCCTGTGTGAGTTGATGTTGCATGACAAATATAAGATTCTTTATGTCTGAGGTCACTGCACATTAAACCTAAGAGGTCACACCTATGGCAGGCTCTTCAGTCCTGAGGGTAGGGTGGTTTGTTATGAGTGTTAGGGTGTCCCTGTAGGAGCAGGACACCCCTACAAAACCCAGAGTCGATTTTTCAGGCTTTGTACGTGCGATCAGCCATTTTAATACATAAAGTGGACATCAGTCATTATGAGATGTCCAAATATATAGTGGTTGTACGAACCCAGTCATGTTTGGTATCAAACATGTAGGAATCATACCCCAGCACCGTTTCCAGTTTTGGAAGTGTGATTCCATGTACCCATGTGTACTCCTGTAACCAATAGTTTCTTACCTGTCGGTGTAGTTTTGCAGCTTGATGAATTTTTTGGATTGACTATGCTGTGCATTATTCCCCCATCCAGTGGTTGGGTCCTGAATTGTAGTATTTCTTCTCTTTTTTTTAGATTTTTGGTTGTTGGTGGGCGTCGACATAGTACAATTTGGTGCCGTTCTGTGACGTCGACGGGCTTCCTCCGGAAGCTCCCACATTTGGTAGCCATCTTCGGATTCTTCTTTTTTTTCTATTCTCCACGTTATAGTTCTCTTCCTTGGCGGAGGAGGGTAGGTTCACTAGTGAATCCAGAAAATTCTTCAAGCTGCAAAACTACACCGGTAAGAAACTATTTGTTTTGCAGCATGAATCTTTTCTGGAATCACTGTGCTGTGCATAGACTTTGTAGCGGTTTGCTAGTCTTGTGGTGGCTGGGTGGAAAATGAACTTTGGTTTGTAAATACATGCTGTAAGACCTTTTGTCCTGCTTGTGCTTCTTTGTTAATTTGAATGTCCACACAGTAATGTTTGGTGAATGTGTGTACTGAAGACCATGTTGCAGCCATGCAGATGTCTTGAATTGGAGCGTTAGCAAGAAATGCAATAGTTGCTCCTTTCTTCCTTGTTGAGTGAGCCTGTGGCACCCCTTGTAAAGCTTGTCCTGCTTGCTTGTGGCACAATTGTATGGCTTGTGCTATCCATCTTGCAACCCTGCTTTTGGTTACTGGTCTTCCCTGAAAACTTTTTGCAAAGGATACAAATAACTGTTTCGTTTTTCTGTATTCTTTAGTTCTTTCCACGTAATACATGAAGGCTCTTCTTGTGTCAAGTGTGTGCAAAGCTCTTTCCGCTTTGTTCTTTGGAATTGGAAAGAAACTTGGTGTCTGTATACTCTGATTTATGTGGAATCTTGATACCACCTTTGGTATGAATTGTGGATCTGTCCTCATGACAATCATGTTACTATATATTTGGAAGAAGGGTTCCTGTAATGTTAATGCCTATAGTTCGCTAACTCTACTATGGATTTTGTTACCACTAAAAATGCAGTTTTTATTGAAAGCATTGTAGCATTGCTTTGTATAGTGGTTCGAAAGGTGTTTTCATCATTTGTGCTAGAACTATGTTCAGATTCCATGTTGGTACCATTTTTGGTGGTGCAATTCTTTTTGCTCCTTCTAGGGACCGTTTGACTACATGTGAGGTGAAGAAACTCTTCCCTGTTTCCCCTCTTGTATTCGTGACTATTTCTGCTAAGTGTACTTTTAGTGATGTCAAATATAATTTACTTAGTAGTAAATGTGTTCGGTATTTTAGCACTGTTTTTTTTTGTAATCTTTCTTGAAAGACTCCTTTTAAGACACTATTGTGTGTATCTTTTCCATTTCGCTGTATAACATTTTCTTGTTGCTGGTTTCCTAGCTTCTCTTAGAACAGCCATTGGGATTTATGGTAGTTTGAGATGTGAGAATTCTAAGACTTCAGGAGCCATGCCGATAGGCCTAAGCTCTCTGGTTCTGGATGAAGCACTTTCCCGTTTTGCATTTTTAGCAAATCTTTTCTTTTTGGAAGTTTGTGCATTGTTCCTTGTGAAATGTCCATTCGTTCCGAGAATCAAGTCTGTCTGTCCCACTGTGGTGCGATGAGAATCATTGTCATTTTGCTGATTCTGCATTTACTGATCAACTTGTTCAGTAATGGTATTGGGAGAAAGGTGTATGCAAATATCCCGGACCAGTCTATCCATAGCGCATTCCCTAGGGACTGGTTGCAAGGTCCCGTGAATGCGAAGATTTGGCATTTTGCATTGTGGGGTGTTGCAAAGTCCCCCATTTCTTGAAAATTCTTTGCACTTCTGATTGATTCAGTTCCCACTCGTGGGATGATGTTATTTGCCTGCTCAAGTCTGTCTGCTTCTCTATTGTCCTTTCTGGTAGGTTGATTGCTAAAATGTCTGTCTTGGGATTGCCCATCTCCAAATCTCTTGTGCTAGCGTTGAAAGTGCTACAGACTGAGTTCCTCCTTGTTTGTTTATGTAAAACATTGTTGTAGTGTTGTCTGTTTGTATCAACACCCTTTTCCCGTAAAGCTCTTTCTGAAAGGCTTTTAAGGCTAAGAACACCGTTTTAGTTCCAAGATATTGAAGTGTTTCACTGCATCCTGTGGTGCCCACAATCCCTATCGGTTGTGCTGGTCCCACTGCCTCTGGGACTACAGATCCCACTGCAAAGCCTGCATATGCCATTTGGCGTGCTTCACAAGCAGGATGCCTATATGGTGCCCTGTGCACCACTTCTGGAGCAGAGAGACATCAGTTTGAAATCAGATGGCGCCATCAGTTGGTTTGGAGGAGTACTGCTTAAGATTTTCTGGATCCAATGTGAAACTTGGGGAGCCTGCAGTTAAAATGCTCTATCAGAATCTTACTCCAGTGAAAGGCCACAAGAACAGGAACGGTGTCTTCTCTACTCCTCAGTCTGCGAAGCCCCACCAGTCTCAGGGAGCAATATGGGCACGCTATTTCGCCCGCTCAGAGGCAACGGGCCCCAGCACAGCGCTGCACAGTCCAACTGCTCGCGCGCTCACCGGGCCTCTCTTCTAGCTCCCAGAGCCGACATCGTTGGGTCAACTCTTAGCGCCGGGTCTCAATGCGGCGCCACTCCAGCGCGCTCTGCCAACGTCGGTGGCTTCGCGATCCTCCGGCATGGGAGCAAGTCCGGAGCTCTTCACCACTTCCCAGTGTAGCCAGCCGCATCCCCAGCGCCGCAGCCAGCAGACTTCCCCCTAAGGTCCCGGCCGCCATGGATGGAATACAGGCTGAGCAAGAAGTTGCTGACAACTTTGTGCCGCAGCCACCTTGTTCGTTGGCAGTTGTGCCACAGTGGCACCAGGTGTTCCGCCACAGATTGTGCGACAAGGGCCCCCCGCAGCTTGACAGGATCAGTTGCAATGGAGGGAGGCCACGGAGGAGCTCCGAGGTCCGCTTCTCCCTACATCGGCGTCAAGCCACACCCCCTCACGGGAACCAGGTCTTATGCTCTTTCAGACTGTGTTCAGCGACATACTTTGGTTTTCCTGAATTGATCTAGGGTTTATCCAGGCACAGTACCCACAAGTCTTGGAATCGTGTGAGGGCCCTAGACATCAGAGACATACCTTGTGAAGGTGTGTTACAGTCCCTACAAGAATTAAATCTTGTACTTTTTGGAAGGGGCATATTCCCTATTCTTCTTTTGCCCACCATGCCACTTCAGTTTAGGCCTTGCTCCAATAAGAACAGATCAACCCAATCTACCAGGCCAGCTCCTCCCTAAACCAGAAGACAAGCACCCTAAGACTGGTTTTGTCCCAATTGGGGATGGTCAGTTGAGTGTTGCTTGGTTTTATTGACACAGTGAGCATGGGACCCACGTACGGGCAAACACTCATCCACCTATGGCATTCATCCATCACATTTTGTGTGTTTGATGCAACGACTTAGGTTGCCAAGGTTATGGCTATATGTGGGTCCCTAGCTCAATGTGCCACTGAAACCAAGCCAAACCTCACTGACTAGCCCCAGTCATGACATACCCAGTCTTGGGTTGCTTGTATTCTGGTTCAGGGAGAACATGGGCAGGCAGTTAGGGCAGGGCTGTTAGTATTGGAGCAGGGGCAAGACTGATTTGTATATGGCTAGGTCCAAACTGAGGTGACATGGGTTGGAATGATACCCCGCGCGAACGTCAATGGTTAGACATATTGCAGCCATACATTTATCCATTACTTTCTGTGTGTCTGGTATATGTTTCATTGCCTTATAAAACATTATGTTGTCCTCAGGCTCGATTTCAAACGCCTTGCCCAAATGTAAACAAAAAAAGTTAGCAGGTTTAGAAAGGTTTGTCTTTTATTGCAGTGTAGGCCTAAATTTTAACGTGCATACTTTAATTATTCCAAGGGGCAAAAGTTTGTACATGAGCTACGCAGCCCATTTAGAACAACTGTATTGAGTAAAAGATCTTTTAAAAACACAGAATCTTGACCTGCCTGTCAGTGACATTTATGCAAACTAAGCATCAATATAGATCAGGTGGATACTGCACGAGTGGATTGCCCAAGTTTAGTTTTTTGTCTGGTGTTACCGAAGACTTTTTGATTTTAATAAAATTGTACAATATACTTACTGAAAAGGGCCTTCATCCAGCTTTCTCCAATCATTGGTCTTTCATTTACATTTTGCTTCCATCATCTGCATTCTATCCTGGGGTTGGGAGTAAGCTTACTTAAGGAACTGGTTAACTTCTCTTTGAGTAACTGCATTTTGCTCTCACACAATGAGCACATCCACACACAATATAGTTCCCTTCAGTGCCCCTGTTTTTACTTTATAATTGCTGATTGGTGTGATAACAGGAGCTTTGTACAAGATGCAAGCACAGGGCACAGTCCAGGATTGTCCATTCCTGCGGTCTGTCAGATCTTGTCTCCTGCCAGTGCTGATGTAAATTCCTTTTGTTTATCTATTTCACAGCACCCCAGATTGTGTCCATTTGAAACTGTTCTGTATTAAATGATCCCTTTTTTCCCTTTGCACATAGTACACAAACTGAACTTATCACAGAATGTGTATTCATAAGCAGACAATTCTTCAGAACTTGCTTATTCTGAGCTCAATTTCACCAATAGTTCTTTGATAAACTTTATCAAGAAAAAAAACCTTTACAATGTTCAATTTACAGCAGATGTAAAACTTTTTTATTTTTTTCCTTCTTCCTTACCCTTTTCTGATGCTTCTTTTTTTCCTTCTTGCCTTATTACTTGCTTTTCTTTATCTCTGTTACTTCCCCTTTCTTACCTTTGTCGTATTTCTTTTTCCATCCAGCTTTCTTTTTAGGTCTAGCCTCGATCGACCTGTTATTTCTTTTTGTGTTGTAATTCTTTATTAACATTTTGCATAAGATTTCATCATGAAAACAATGGCATCAGCCGCACCATAACAATAGCCAAGTGAACAAATTAATAAGAAATGTGTGCTGCTTGTAGCTCTTAATGGTTGAGAAACACATATAAATAGATATATAACACTGGTAAGGAGGGGAAGGGGGGGGGGGGGCGGGAGAAGTACAAGAAATCTGAGAACTGATATATATATAACGATAATAGCAAATCCAGTGCTGGCCTAATGTGTGAAGCCCTAAGGGTGGCATTAATTGGGTTTAGCATATGTAGCTGGAGACAATTATCAATCAAGCATACCCTGCCAACTTAGGGCAAACAAAGCAAACACAAGGAGATGATGGACGGAACGCTGAAACTTTTCAGGCACTCACCCCCAGTCACAGATCTGGGTTGAATCTATCATCATTAGTTGGCAGGGTATGCCCGGACGTGGGTCCCTTGCTCACTTTGCCACAGGATTCAAGGTAGCCTGGCTGATGAGGGCTGTTACCCCGAAACCGGTCCCTGGATGCTTGTTTCCATTCCAGGAAAGACATGGCTTGGCAGTTCGGGCTGGACTGTTGCCATGAGGCACAGGGTCAAGACTCATTTGCATATAGCTGTGTCTGAACTGGGGCGGCAAAGTGGGCTAACGAACGATGATGGATTCAACCCATATCTGTGACTGGGGGGCGAATGTCTGAAAAGTTTCAGCACTCCGTCCATCATCTCCTTGTGTTTGCCTTTCTATATGTACCCATTGCAGTGCATAAGGGATGCCTGATAACATGTACGCCACTTGACATAATTGCAACGCAAGGGCAAAGTGTTCAACCGTCAGGAGGCAAAATCCTCCATAAGAGCGATGTGCTTTCAGTTTCACTGCAGCAAAGCAAGGTCTTGCTGAACCCCACACAAAGGATTTTATCATAGAATCTACTAATCATAGCGTGGACAGGGGGGCCTGAAAGGCGAGCATACCGAGGGTGTATACGAAATGCGTAAGGGTGACCATTCTAACGTCTTGAACCCTACCACACATGGAAAGCCCCAGCGCTTGCCATTTGTCAAAGTCACACTGCATCTGGGTGATCAGGCGGCTAAAGTTATCTGCAACCATCCCCTTCATACCCTTGTTCACCAAAACTCTCTGGTTTTTAAGACGTGAGGGTTGCCAGTGGAAGGGAAATCCCTGTATAACTGCTTTTGTGGTTCCTTCTAAGATGTGCCGCACCCAGCTTTGACCCAGTTTATTTTGTAGCCGGAAAAGGTGGATAAATCATCTATAATTTAAAGTCGAACCGGCAGAGAGTGGGGAAGATCTGTGAAAGTAAGCAGGATGTGATCCGCGTACAAGTAAAGTTTAGACTCTCCCGTCGAGAGGCGTATGCCCATGATGCTGGCTGCTTGACGTATTGTGGATGCTAGGGATCCATAGCCAAAAGGAAGAGGAGTGGGGATAGGGGCACCCTTGGCGTGTTACTCTGCGAATCGGGAACGGATCCGATATAAAACGCCCGCTATTTACTTGGGTGGTGGGGTTATCGTATAGCAGTTGTACTTTGGCTATAAACTGGTCCCCCAATCCGAATTGTTCCATTACTTTAAAAAGGTATTCCATTTGATGCAATCAAACGCCTTCTCCGTGTCAAGTGTTAATACTAGTGCGTAATTTGAAAGGCATTTGGCAGACCACAACGTGTGGGCTAAAATGCACATGTGTTTCCTAGAGGAGCGTCCTGGTACAAATCCCACTTGCGTCTGATAGATCAGGTAAGGCTGGACTTTAAGGAGACGGAAGGCCAGGATGCGAGCCAGTATTTTAATGTCACAATTTAACAGCGAGATGGGGTGGTGACTGCCACAAAGTAGGAGATCTTTTCCGTGTTTGGGTAAGACGGCAAACACTGCTTTACCCCCTCTTGGAATGTGGCGTGTAAAGTGTCAATTTCACGGTCTCCTGCCCATCGATAAAATTCAGCTGGGAAGCAATCTTCCCCCGGAGCTTTATGCTAAGGCAGATTAACTATCGCACATGAAATCTCTTTACTGATCTCTCTTTCAAGGAGCTCTCTGCCTTCACGCGGGGAAGATCTGCCCCTGTGAGGAAAGCAACCATCCTATCTGTATCAGATACAAGAGACAAGCAGCTGGGTTGCAGAAGACTGCACCGCCTAGACAAGTCACAGCAAGTGGTTAAATACTGCCCGACTCAGATGGCCAGCTGCCATATGACCATAAATCACAAAATTATTCACAGGGGTATGAGAGGCAATATATTTAAAAGCTCTGTAGTATGTGCTTCACAATGAGTCCTTGTGGTTGCTTGTACTCTTTTGTTTGATTTTATTCGTGATGTGCTTGAGGTTCAATACAGCCGAAGCAAAAAGAAGGAAGGAGACCCATTAATACAAAAGGGAAGGGTAAGTGAGTCAGTGTTCACCGGAGGTGGAGGAAGACCGTAGAGTTCACCGGGCCATCTGCCCTTGGATAGTGCATTAAAAAAGAAAAGAAAGGTGGTTAAAAGGATCCCAAGAATGAGCGAAGGAAGGATTTAATAGAAGAGGCAGCGCTTACCAGGGCAAGTAAACGTTGGGGCGCCTCTGGTAGAGTTTACGTCAATGATAGGTATGGTCCGTTCTGCGACTGAAAGAATATGGGCTAAAGACACCTGATAAGGTATGAGAAAAAGGCCACATCAGAAAAGTGTTACGATCGGTCAACGTATATGGTTAAAGGGGAGATGATCGAACTGACCTCTCAGTGGTATGACTGAGGTAATCCAAGATTTACAAGGACACTTTGTTCTGCCTCCTATGGGCTGATCCGTGGTAGGGATATCAACATCTATGAGAAAGGTGATACTATTAATGATATGTAAAGTTCAGGAAAAGCTACAACAAAATAGCATGGTTGCTGAGGCAAGTCCCTCTAGCGCAGAGTAACATGCTCCAAAAAAACCTAAAAACAGCATTGTTGCGAGGAGTGAAAAAAACAATGAAGGCTTTAAGTGTAATGATGCGTCTAAGTGCCGCCATTGTTTGTTGCTCCTATGAAAACTGTCCGAGGGATACCATCAGAAGTTACCGCCACAACGAGTACTGTGTGGCGGCCTCTAGTATACTAGCACCATAGCAAGCTTAATAAGTATAGAGAACGTAGTTTATCAGCTGGTAATACAGGAAAGCTTCCCAAAATAAAGAAGAATCACCTCATGACGGCAATTGAGCATGCACGCGAGGCAAAGTATTAGGGGTTCCCACAATGCAATAGCAACCCGATTAAGAAACTCTTTAACATCTATGTCGATGTTACAAGAGAAGTTCCTAAAATAAATCACCCCAGGTTGGCAAAAGATGGTAGGTGCAGGTCAAAGTAAAGCACAATCAGGCAAGTGGCCACCCGATACGCTAACCCATAAAGATTCAAAACGCATGCAGCGGTCCTGATACTTACTTGATTGAGAAGCAATGTTCGGTGTACGGGGAGCCTTCAGCGCTGGTCCGTCTTCATAGGTTGTGGATGTGCGTATGAAACGTGTAGAAGTCATTCTTAAGTGTTAGTGCCGGTAATGTGCTTCCGGGTAGAGGGTCAGTATCTAGTGAAGGAAGACTAGACAGTCACCCAAAGCACCCACTCTTCCATGTTGTTAGTAAGTACGGCCCGAGTGGGTGGGTAATTCCGATGCGGTATAATGATGTGATGTCATCATTGCCATACCCAAGATCACAAAAAAGGAAAATGGTAAAAGTCACTCAGTCATATCGGATAAGCGGGCAATGCTAAGAATTACGTAGCCACAGACAAAATTAAGCGCAGTGCGGGCACGTGTTGGCTTTTAAGGTGTTGTTAAGAAGTAACGCTGTGATCACAGCCGAAGACTGGCTGAACGATAAGAGGGGAGTACCCTGTAGGCATAGATGAGAGGATCTTGTCTGATCGGTAGTAACAGGACTGGGAGCGGCTAGATGGAGATCTAAGAGAAAGAGCAACGGGCGGAGTGCTGACCGTTGCCTTTGTTTTGGATAGTGTCTGTTGTGCAGGGGCAAGGGTACTCACGGGTTGTCGAGATATAATCAAATCGTGGCGACGAGTGGAGCCTCATCCTCGGAGATATCTTCCAGTGGATCCTCGTCCTCGGAGACGTCTTCTTTGACGATCTCCTCCTCAAAGATGGCCTCCGATGCTGGTGCTGATCGCCTCATCTCATGTCGACGCGCCCTCCGATCCTGAATGGTCTTCTTCGATCGAAAGGACGCACAAGCTGTGCAGGTCGACTTGTCGTGTTCCGGCAATAGACAGAGGTTGCAGACCTCGTTATGGTCGCTATGAGGGAACTTTGCTCGACATACCGGGCATCCTTGAATGGAGTTCTGTCCATGAGGCGTGAGGCGTAGGCCGTATGGCGCCGATAGGCCCAACGGCCCGCGTCGACGCACCAGAATGTAGTTGATGTCGAAAGTTGTTTTTTCGATGTCGATGATGTTGTTCTAAAGTTGTTTCGCTTTGAAGTTGCAGAAATTTCTTTTCTAGCCGGAGCGGAAAACTTTCATCCGAACCCAGTGGCGGAAAAAAACAATCTGAGGATGGAGTCGATGACCATACGCAGTATTGTCCAAGTGAGGAGTCACCTATCTCGTGACTACAAAGACTTCTTCCAAGAAGACAACAACCTGCAATCATCCGAGCCCAACACCAGGTGGCGATATAATGCACAGTATACGATTTGCAGCTCATATGCCTCGAACACAATGTTTACTCTGATAAAGCAAGGGGGAACAAGATCTAAGCCCCTATCGGCGCAAGCTCAAGAAATTTGGAAATGGCTTCTAGGCACAATATCTCTTGGAGGTTCAACATGTCCCTGGAATTCACAACACAAGAGCAGATTCGCTAAGCAGATCAGCAGGTGTTTGTCACGAGTGGGAACTGAATCAGGATCAAATCAGTCAATGTTGTGGGGCACTCCAACTCTGGACCTGTTTGCCAATCAAAACAACAAAAAATCCAAACAGTTCGCAAGCAGATTCCCTCAGCAGGGATCCTAGGGGAATGCTCTTCAGCTCAGCATTTCCGCCATTTTCTCTGATCCCAAGGGTGCTCAGGAAATTGAGATCGGAACTGTGTCACTTAATTCTGATAGCCCTGGCATGGCCGAGACAATTCTGGTTCTCGGAGCTCCTTCAGCAGTCAGTGACTCCCAGGGTGCAGTTTCCTCTAATTCAAAATCTAATTTCCACGAACAGGGGGCAAGTTCTACGTCCCCAGAGGCCTCGTTCAACTTGTCGGCATGGAACCTCATGAGCATGAATTTCAGTCCCTAAATATTCCCCAAGAATGCAGAGATATCCTCTCGCACTCTTGTGCAATTTCCACAAATAAAATGTATGAGGCAAAATGGAAAAGGTTTTGCCAATGGTGTTCGACACAATCTCTTCACCCCTTGCACTCTTCTCCGGAACAAGTTATTCCTTACCTATTGCATTTGGCCAAGGCAGGCCTTTCTCACGCATCTGTCAAAGTGCATCTTGCTGCCATTTCAAGGGTATAGAGTCAATATATCGAGTTTTTATTATCGACTAGACATAATATCGAGTAAAAAATATAGAATAGACATAATATCGACTAGACAGAATATAGACTACCAAAATATCGACTAGAAAATTTTAATATCGAATAAAATGGACATAATATCGAATCAAAAATATAGAATGGACATAATATCGACTAGACAGAATATAGACAACAAAAATATCGAATTTAAGGTAAGTTAATATTAATTTTTAATTTTTGTGTAATATAATTCTGTAGCGGGTTGTGGGTTTATAGGGGAATAGGGTGGGAAGTAATTTAATTATAATTAATTAAATATGTTATTTTATTTATTGGTATTTTTGGGGAAATAATTGTGAATTAATTATTACTTTGTAAATAATTAAAATATCATTGGTAATTAATTTTAATTGATAAATATGTTAATTTTAGTAATTTATTTTCTGTAGCGGGTTGTAGGTTTATAGGGGAATAGGGTGGGAAGTAATTTAATTATAATTAATTAAATATGTTATTTTATTTATTGGTATTTTTTTGGGAAATAATTGTGAATTAATTATTACTTTGTAAATAATTAAAATATAATTGGTAATTAATTTTAATTGATTAATTGATAAATATGTTAATTTTAGTAATTTGTTTTCAGTAGCGGGTTGTGGGGTATAGGGGAATAGGGTGGGAAGTAATTTAATTATAATTAATTAAATATGTTATTTGATTTATAGGTATTTATTTAGAATTAATTGTTAATTAATTATTGTTAATTAATTAAAATATAATTTGTAATTTATTGTAATTGATAAATATGTTACTTATATTACATTATTTTCTGTAGTGGGTTGTGTGTTTATAGGTGAATAGCTTGGGAAGTAATTTAATTGTAAGTAATTACATTTTTTAAATATTTTTATTTGTGTCTAATTTTTAATAATTTTTATATTGTAAATTAATTTATTGGTAATTGGTAAATAATTAGTATTAGTAGGTAATTTTTATTATTAGTTAATTTTTATTTGTAACTTTGATTGATTAATTAAAATATTTTATAAAATTGTAAAATATTTTAATTATTTGTAATTGGCATTAATATTTATGTTATTTATATATGAAGTATTTACTTTCCCTACTATTGCACTCACTGGAGTGGGAATAGTAATTTTTACCCCTACGCTATTCAACGCTTTCCCTACTGTTGCGCTCACTGGAGTGGGAATAGTAATTTTTACCCCTACGCTATCCAACGCTTTCCCTACTGTTGCGCTCTCTGGAGTGGGAATAGTAATTTTTACCCCTACGCTATCCGACGCTTTCCCTACTGTTGCGCTCTCTGGAGTTGGAATAGTAATTTTCACCCCTACGCTATCCAACGCTTTCCCTACTGTTGCACTCACTGGAGTGGGAATAGTAATTTTTATCCCTACGCTATCCAACGCTTTCCCTACTGTTGCACTCTCTGGAGTAGGAATAGTAATTTTTACCCCTACGCTAGCCAACGCTTTCCTTACTGTTGCGCTCATTGGAGTGGGAATAGTAATTTTTACCCCTACGCTATCCAACGCTTTCCCTACTGTTGCACTCTCTGGAGTTGGAATAGTAATTTTTATCCCTACGCTATCCAACGCTTTCCCTACTGTTGCGCTCTCTGGAGTTGGAATAGTAATTTTTATCCCTACGCTATCCAACGCTTTCCCTACTGTTGCACTCACTGGAGTGGGAATAGTAATTTTTACCCCTACGCTATCCAACGCTTTCCCTACTGTTGCATTCACTGGAGTGGGAATAGTAATTTTTACCCCTACGCTATCCAACGCTTTCCCTACTGTTGTGCTCACTGGAGTGGGAATAGTAATTTTTACCCCAACGCTATCCAACGCTTTCCCTACTGTTGCGCTCTCTGGATTGGGAATTTTAATTTTTACCCCTACGCTATCCAACACTTTCCCTACTGTTGCAGTCTCTGGAGTGGGAATAGTAAATGTAACCCTCTCGCTATCCTACGGAAAAAATAATGTATATGTTTTGTTAATAATATGTATATATATATATATATATGTTTTAAAATTAAAAAAAATATTTTTAAGTTACATTAATTATTTATTAATTTTAAGTTTAAGTATTTTAAGTATGTTTAAATTAATTATATTTATTATTATATTCGTTTTAAATTACTTTTAAGATATTTAAAAAATTCGATATTTTGACTGTATATATTTTTTCCTATCGATATTTTGGAGTCGATATTTTTGTACTTACCTGTTTGTAGATAGGAAGTCGTTATTCTGGCATTCTATATATTTACCTCGATATTTTGGCAAGTCGATATTCTGACTGTCGATATTCTATCAGTGATCCCATTTCAAGATACCTCAGAAGACCGAATCATCCATCCCTTTGGTCTCAGAGAGTGATACAGGAACTCTTGAAAGGATTGTTCAGAGTTTTCCCTCCAATTAAACATCCATCAGTGCCGTGAAAACTTAACACAGTCCTGGCACAGCTCATGAAACCACCTTTCAAACAAATTCACAAAGCGGAGCTGCAATTTGTGGCTTTACTCCTGGCTTTGAGGTCAGCCAGAAGTGTCAGTGAGTTTCAGGCTTTTTCCATCACAGAGCCGTTTCTTCAGTTCAAAACAGACAAGGTGATCCTAAGAATGAATTCTAAATTAATTCCGAAAGTCCCTTCGGATTTTCACCTCAATGAGCCTATTGTTCTGCCTGCATATTTTGAAGACCCATCTTCTGCAGCGGAAAAATCTTTGCACACATTGGATATCAAGAGGTGTTTAAAATGTTATATTGAGATAACAAAGTCCTTTAGAAAGACAAATCAATTGTTTTTTTTAATGTACGAACTTTAATCATTGAATGCAGGAGCAGACATTGAATGGAGGCGCTGTCCCTATGCTAGCGAACAGACATATAAAAATCATCTTTTCCTTTTTTAAATGTTTTTTTTTATTTTCATGTTGCAAAGAAAAAACCTTCAAAGATACAAAACATTCCGTCCACCCCCCCACCCTACCACATGGTAAAATCACAGATACAATAAAAAGAAGGGCAAAAGAAAAGAAAAAGGTGATAATTCAATTGCACATTCCAAAGTAAATTGATTTAAAATACCAACTCAGCTATATGAATTTTATACCATCCAGAATATAAAGTCCGAGTATCATGTTATAAGTCCAGCTTTGAGTAGCTCCTGGAAAAAGTGACCAATGCTGAGAGTGCAAAACAGAGAAAAAATATATAAACAATGCAAAAGGCCAGACAGGACCTAAAGCAGCATATTAGGATGTATACATGGCTTGCAGAGAAAAGTTTTGAGTGCCAAAGAGGCAGGGCTATACAATTCGGTCCGATCTTTATAACTCAGTACACAGTGCGCAGTATAGATTATGGATTGCCCTGGGAGAGGCATCTGCACAGGGGTTACCAAATTATAATTCCCTTTTTTTAGCTTGTATCCCCCTTTTTAGCATAAATGGCCTTCTTCAGATTCCCTATCGACAATAACAGGGACAGCCAGTGTGGGAATGAAGGGAGAGTTGAATCGATCCAGGTAATACAGAGCCTAAAGACAGCCATGGCAACACAAATGAAGGCCCCCCTTCTCTTCTGCTGATAGAGTCGCAGATCCCAAGCAGGATGGTTGTGGGGGTTAGCAAAATGTCCCGTGCTACAATTTTCCTTAAAAAGACTTGTATTTGGGCAATCAAGGGCCCTAATTCTATACACAAAGCAAACATATGCACAGAGTCTGCACCATATTCAGCACATCGGGGGCAGTACCCCACTTAGCAATTCTACTTGGCGTATAATAAAGAAAGAAGCAGGTTTTATAAAATTGTGCCTTTAAGTTGGCCGATAGAAGGTCGTTCTGTGCTTATTGAAAGGCTAGATGAAAAGTATTATCAGAAATTTCCAATTTCTGCTGCCATTTGTTGAGAGTTAAGGCCATATCAACAGTCATAAGTGTATTTAACAAGGTGTAGATGGACCCTAGCCGGGGAACACAGGGTGCAGATATTCTCTCTACGAGTTCGTGTTTTTCAAAGCCCGAGGGCCCCCGGCCTTCTGTGAAAGAAAGTCCCTAATTGCATAATACTTATGAGCTTCGTTCTGGCTCAGATTAAATCTCGTCTGGAGTTCTTCAAAGGCCAAGACCCCACTGGTCAAATACAGGCCCCCTAGAGTTTTAATCCATGAACTAAACCATTTATGGAAGTAGGAACTCTCGAAAATTCCGGGCAAATTAGAGTTGTTATTAGTGGGGGTATAATAATTAAGTCTACCCAGCCCAAGAAGTTTACTTGTGGCCGTTAATTCCTGGTAAGCTCCGATAAGGGTCTTAAATCTTACCGTCTTAAAGTACCCAAACTCTAATTGGCGCCATAGGCAGCCTTTGGCTTCGGAACCGAACAATAATTCAAATGGTGGTGGGAGTTCGAGAATTGATCTTGGAGCACTATGGTGCACCCTTGTAGAGCGGTAGCCCAATAATATAGTCGCAAGTTTGGAAGAGCCCAGACCCCTCTCTCTAATGGAAGAAAAAGAAATTTAAGTGATCATCTGGGATGTGAATAAGCCCAAATAAATTGGGAAAACAAACAGCAGAATTTCTAAAAGGCTTGCTTCGTAAACCTAAGAGGGATAGCTCTAAAGTAGTATAGAATTTTGGGGAAAAAAATCATTTTAATAATGTTACAACGGCCCACAATAGTCAAATGTAGGTTGTTGAGCGAGCCTATTCAGAGTCTTCTTGGTGTCTGCAGCGAGAGGCTCCAAGTTCTCATTCACTATTAAGTCGCGATCTGCCAGGATATTTACCCCTAGGGTATTTGGCCTTTTTTAACACTCTATGATCAGCCCAATTGATCTGCCTATTCATTACAATCTGGGTTTTCCCCTTATTTAGCGAGTACCCTGAAATTTTCTATGGCTTTAATGGCCCTCTCAGGATTGGGCGTGACGAAAGCTAAGTCGTCTGCATAGGCCATGATTTTAGTGTGCAGTCCGTGTCTACTTCAAGCCGGGATTTCTAGATTGTTGATGTGTTTTCTAATAAAGGGATCTATGTATATAGAAAAGAGCAGCAGGGAGCAGGGGCAGCCCTGACGGGTCCCGTGCATGATTTCAAATTGCTTGGCTAACTGCCCATTTATTAGAACCCTTGCAGTAGGATTAAGGTATAAACCTTTTATGGCTTGAATGGCATTAGGTCAAAAGTTCAACCTTTCCATGGCATGCCACAGGACCAACCAGGAGACCAGATCGAATGCAACTAGTATAAGTGCCATCGGGTCTCCTGATGCTTGTGGCACATCAAACAGGGTGATGGTTCTCCGAATGTGATCGGTAGTACCCCTCTCCGGAATGAAGCTGTGTTGCCATATGGATACCAGATGTTCAAGTTTGGCGGAAAGTCGGGAGGCAAAAATGTTAGCATAAATTTTAGAGTCACCATTTATGAGTGTAATTGGGTAATACGAGCCCATTTCTAAAGGGGATTTATCTTTTTTAAGGAAGATAATTATGTTGGTTGTTGCCCAGGAAGCTGGAGGAGTGGCCCCATTAAAAATCTGTTCAACCAAAGCCGTAAATATTCCACTAATCTGACTGTTGAAAACTTTATAAAAGTCCACTGGGATGCTGTTGGCGCCCGCCGCTTTACCATCTGGTAGATTTGCCAGGGCGTTAGCTATTTCTTCCCAGGAGGGGGGATCTTCTAATTGCCTACGGTCCTCGGTATCAAAATGTGACAATGACACCGAGTCTAGATATTTATCTATCTTCTCATGTCTCATAGCTTGAGAATGACTACCTTCTTCAGTGTATAATCGTGAGTAGAAGTCGCGAAAGGCCACCCTGATCTCGCTAGTGACGTCCCCTGTGGGAGTCTGTTTAGAGTGTATCCCATTTGTAGTAAGATGTTGCCTTGTCCTTACCGCTAGCAGGTTGCCGACTTGCTCACTATATTCATATATATTTTCCCTTGCAGCGAACCATTTTGCCGAGGCTTTTCCTGCCAAGATTTAAGCAATTTCGGCCCTATGGATGGCTAATTTTAACTGGGCGGGTTTGATGTCTGCCCCTTCTGGACTGCACCAATGAGTTTTTCTTCAGCTTGGCCCAGTTTTTCTGGAGTTTTAAAATCTGCTCCCGGTCGAGATTATTCTTTCTTAAGGAGAACTGCAGGGTCTCCCCATGGATTCTTTCCTAAGGAGAACTGCAGGGTCTCCCCTTGGATACCTGCCTTCAGGGCGTCACAAACGACCATAATTGGAGGTGATCCCAGTATTAACTTCCAAAAATTCCTGGATCCAGCCTGTCATGTGAATTTGATAATTCACATTGAGCAATAGTGCTCTCTCGAAGTTCCAAGTCGAAACTGGCTTACGAAACAATGTGCCTCTTAAACTTAAGATCAAAGGATTATGATCTGACAAGATTCATGGTAAAACATCTATCTTACTTTGATGAAGTAGAGAAGTTAATATCAGAAAATAATCCAATCTGGCAAAGGAGTGATGAGGGGCTGAATAATGTGTATCTCGGATTGAGGTTAGACCAGACATCCATCAGCCCGTGCGTGTGCATTAAGTTCTTCAAGGCTTGAAATACTTTAGGTTTCCTACCCATTTAGTTGCAATGGCTGTTTGTTCCCCAATTACTGGCTAAGTTGATATTAAGATCACCACAGAAAATTATTGGGAGGGGCCAATGGACTAGCTCTTCGGAAATGTAGTTAAATACTCCAAGATCGTCCACAGTGCTACCGTAGATTGAACAAAGGGGGAAAGAGGATTTCATGTTAAGCCGGCATTCTGCTAAAACCCACCTCCCTTGGGGATCAGATTTAATGTGAGAGGATCGCATTAGATCGTTACGTTGAGCCAGAATGCCTACCCCTTTAATCCGGGAGCCCTGCGAGGTCCCCCCACTAGGCTAAATCCTAATTAATTCAAAAGATGTAATTGCAAGCCCTTGATGTGTGTTTCCTGGAGGCACACTATGTCCGCTCCCATGAGTCTAGACCTTGGGAGACTTTTTGCCCTTTGTGAGCGTCATTCAAGCCACACATATTTATTGAAACAATTCTAAATTGTGTTGTTTTGGTCATTGTGATGCACTATAAAATGTAGCATATGCATAAAGTTTGCATTGAAAAAACATACCGAGAACACCTAATACATGCTGCCCCAATTATCAAATTTGCACTATCAAAAATTCTAATAGCTTTGACTTTTCTGCAATAAATGGTGTAAAAAACCGAAGTGATAACCAAACAAACCCCCCCAGAAAAATCCCAACCACTATCTTGATGCCCTTCCCAGCAACTTCCCTGAACCCTCCCCCTCCCATTCTCCCGCCGCCCCCCCCCCCACACAAAATGAGCAATCAGGAATAACCTGAATGATGGTCGCCAGCAATAACACCCCGCCACCCAGCCCCGCCTCGGGAATCCACACCTTAGGACAGACTAGACTATGCTGGTCATACTAGAAATAGGGAGGGAGATCCTTTTGGTGACAAATGCTTACACCTAAGGAGCCTCATGGCATGATAAAGAGAACAGCCAAAAGACCTGCCAACCCTAGCATTTTGCCCCGGTCTTACCTTAGCAAAACAGATAGTGAAAAATTAGGCAGTGTCAGTGAAGGTTATGATGACAATATTGGACTATTAGAACCTATTAGTGCCTAACTCTGTCCTTTCTTGGATTTTAACTTGTTAAAGTACTCTTGTGCTTTAACTTAAAAGAAGAACATTCGAGGAGTGCCGGTCAGGATGACTTTGAGTTTGGCAGCGTTCATCAAAAAGGCGTGGCCCCCCAGTTGCTGAAAAGGAGTAATTAGTTGGCAGACGCGCCATCTCAGCTCCACTGTAGTATGGCAAAAATCTGGTTTTGCAAAAAATGTCACTCCCTCAAAGCTTTTCGGGGAGTTTGGTCGAGCCTGGTCATAGACCAGTTGTCGGAGCAGAAAGTTTCCAAAAAACACAAGGAAGGCCCTGGGCTTAGCTCCACTGCCTGTTTGTGATTTTTTCAGCCTGAGGGGGAAGCAATGAGCCAGTTGGATTTCGTGATCCCAATTCCAGTCTGGATGATCTGAGAAGGCTCCGTTCGAAAGTTTCACTATGAAGCACCAGGGATTGTCCCCCTCTGCCCCCTCAGGAATACCAAGTAAGCTGAGATTATTCCAGCGCTGTCTGTTCTCCTGCTCTTCCAGCTTCCACATGACATCTGTCATACAAGCACTTTGGGAGGAACATAGGTTGTTCAGCGTCGCAACGTCATATTCCAGGTTTTCCGTGCGTCTTTCAATCATATTGAGCCTTTCGCCGATATCCGAACAAGTTTTGCTCAACCTTCTGAGACCGCCTTTCAGCTTTTAGCGGCACCCTTAGTTTGTCTGCTATCTGATCGAACTTCCTGCTGGAACTGTTTGATCAATAGCAAAATAGATGAAAGCGAGGGTTCTTCATGGGGATTTGAAATAGCATGCGAGTTGACTGTGCCTAGGGGCTTGTCGGAATCCTCGCCAAAAGGAAAGGCAATCTGAGAATTAGAATAGTCCCACTTTAATTGGCGTTACTTCCCAGTACGTTGCCCCTCTTGTTTACTGTGTGCACTCTTCCTGCGTTGTACCGTTCCAGTTTCTTTGCCGGAATCGCTGCAGTTGGAGTCGGAGTGATTACCATCGCTAGAGGTAGTTGAATTATCTTCAGCTGCTGAGTCTGTGCCATCTGATACTGAAAAGAAGTAATCGCCAGCCGGGTCGGGAGATTGGGCACCCTGGGGGTGTGAATCTAGATCATAGCCTTGTTGGGTCTTTGAGCTGCAACTAGATTGCTGGACTTGTCCGGGGTGGGTTGAATCAAAATAGGCATTTAGAACCTCTACCTGGGGAAATTCAGTCCTTATGCTCGGAGAGGGGGCAGCGAAGTCAATAAGTTCAGGAGTTCCTTTCGGTTCTTCAGGAGAACTTCCTATAGATGTACCCCCAGAATGAACCGGCTCTGAGTTTGAGGATCAAGCAACTCAGGACCTTTCTGCAGAGATTCAGTGTTACGAGCCTCACTTTCCAGAGTTTTTGAAGATTTTTCTCCCGTTGGGGCAGATGTGGCAGTGGAGCTCACTCCGGAAAACAATTTAGCAATTGAGGTCTGAGACCCTCCACTCTCCTTAAGGGCACCCCCCCAGCTTTCCCTGTGGCCCTCCTAGCATTTAGGTTGTCTTTTTTACCTTTTGGCGCGGTATCCTGCTCAGGTGTCTGCTCCGAAAGTCGGCAAAGGGCTCCTCTTAAGGCCTGGGAAACATCACTGGGAGCCGCGAAACAGATGAGAGATGCCGCAGCTCCCAGCAGAGAAAAGTCCCGGATCCACCATGATGGCATTTCTGATTGCAGCCGGGTTGACAGTGAAGTCTGCTCTACGGCTGCAGGGTGTCCAGAAGTTTCTTTGTAAAGAGCTCCGAGGTTTGGATGCTAGTAGGATGAGATTACTTATTAACCCTGCTGCAATGCCAAGTTGCACTGCGTCAGCGGTGAGCCCAGTTCCTCTGAAACAATGTATCAGGAGTCCTTTCGCAGCAAGATCCAATGTCTAAAGACCGGCGGGTCCAAGCCAGACAGCATAGCCGATGTCAGAGGTTGCGTGAGGCGTGGGTAGCAGTGGCCGAGAGTTACGCTACAGCCATCTTGCTCGATGCTCGTCTTCAGTGTTCCCCTATAAATAACAAATCAATTGTTAATAGCGCTTGCAGAACCTAATAAAAGGTTTGGCTCTATCAAGAGCTAGCATATCCAGATGGATAACCTCAGCCATTACTTTATGCCACGAGAAGGCCGGAAATCCTCTACACTCAACAGTTCGAGGTCACTCAACCAGAAAAATGGCGACGTCTGCCTCATTGTTTGCGGGAGTATCGCTCCCTGATATTTGCAGAGCGGCAACGTGGACGAATATCCACACGTTTACTGGGCACTACTGTCTGGACACAGCTTAGAAAGCAGATTCAGCGGTGGGACATTATTTTCCTTACAATTTCTAAAAAATGCTGTATTTCTTGTTAATGTTTTTCTCTTAAATGTTACATTGGATAGTACTGTCTAATGCGTCTTTGGTTTTTTATATCATATGGTACATGCTGAGACACACAATCCATTCTAGCTTCTAGAGGATATATTAGCCTCGCAATGAGGAAGCAGAGCCTTAGGAAACAAGCATTTGCAATGCAATAGGTCTCGCATTAGGAAAGTTTGAGCTATTGGTCATTGTAAATGACAATTTTTTTATTTATGTGTTGGTTTTGAAAATAGCGAAATTAATAGCTTTGCCATTTACAATGCCAATAGTTTTAACTTTCGTAAATGTGACACCTATAGCATTTGTAATGCAATATGTGTTGTATTCACGTGACTTAGATGTATTGATATTACAAATAACAATGGCTTTTAATTTTTTTAATCATTAATACTTAAATAAAAGTTATTGTAATTTATAATGGCAGTAGCTTTTGTAAATAACTTTTGTGAAGATTATGTTCATTGTATTTTATTGTGACGAAAATCCAAGAACTGAAGTGAAATATTAACATGTTTTTGTGACATTTGTAATAAAGCTTGAAACATTGAGAGAACATATTTGAACCAGTTGTTGTTGAATGGTTGCACAGATTGATGCTGTGGTGGCGCAGAGTGATGTGGTGGCTACGAGTAATGCTGTGGTAGCGCATAGTGATGTTGTGGTGCCACTGAGTGATGCTGTGGTGGTGCAATAGATAGATAGAGTGAGTGCGATTGATAGATAGAGTGAGTGCAATAGATAGATAGAGTGAGTGTGATAGATAGATAGAGGGAGGGCGATAGATAGATAGATAGAGTGAGGGCGATAGATATATAGAGTGAGGGCAATCGTTAGATAGAGTGATGGCGATAGAGTGAGTGCGATAGACAGATAGAGTGAGGGCGATAGATAGACAGATAAAGTGTCCTTATGTTGCATTGAGTAGAGTGTAAGTATGTGGCCTGTGATTATGTAGCACTGAGTTGTAATATGGGGAGTGTATGTTGTATTCAGTAGAGTGTAATTTTGTGGCGTGTAATTATGTGGCACTGAGTGGTATTTGAAAGGAGAAGTGTGGCTCAATGGTTAGATTGGCAGACCCTGATGCAGAGGTCTAGCCCGGGACCAGGGTTCAATTCCCCGCCTCGGCGGGTCTTGGGCTCAAAATTCCAAGGACCTGATAATTCTCACCTCGGTGCCTATGCCAATCATGGAGTCCCACTCTGCAACTCTGGGCAATAGCTTGCTTAATCTCCACAACGGCCCCCACAACGCTAAGGATGGCTGGCCTCCACCTTGGGGGTGCCCAGGAGTGAAAACCTCACAGGGAAAGCCAGGATGGGTTCCACAGCGGTATTCATACAAGCGCCTTGAGACCCTTGCGGGTGAGTAGTGCGTTATACAAGTATCAATTTACATTTACATTTTACATATGTTGCATTGAGTGCAGTGTAATTATGTAGCATATAATTATATGGCACTGAGTGGTATTGTTTGGAGTGTATGTTGCATTGAGTGCAGTGTAATTATGTAGCATATAATTATGTGGCACTGAGTGGTATTGTGTGGAGTGTGTGTTGCATTCAGTAGAGTGTAATTATGTGGTGTGTAATTATCTGGCACTGAGTGGTATTTGGAGTGTATGTTGCATTGAGTGCAGTGTAATTATGTAGCATATAATTATGTGGCACTGTGGTATTATGTGGAGTGTATTTATGTTGCATTGAGTAGAGTGTAACTATGTTGCGTGTAATTATGTGGCACTGAGTGGTATTATGAGGAGTGTATGTTGTATTCAGTGGAGTGTAATTGTGTGGCGTGTAATTATGTGGCACTGAGTGGTATTGTTTGGAGTGTATGTTGCATTGAGTGCAGTGTAATGATGTAACATATTGATGAAAAAGGGTTCAGGCAGATCAGGTCGTTTTACCCCTTTTCTAGGTTTGCCCGGCGTTAGCCGCTTCTCACCCAACTCACGATTACCAAATAAAGAGGCAGGCGCTGGAGACTGGAAGGCAGGAAACAGGAGTTTATTTCCGACGGAACAGAACACGTCAAATCAGACAACAGGGTATCTTCTCGAGGTGCTCTAACAAGTTTCTCTACGGCTCTGTCTTTTATACACAGGTTTATGATGTACAAACATTCCTTATTGTAATAAAGACACTTTGAAGTACGAAAAGGCATGTTTGGAATCCCAGCTTCGGGCCTATTCCCATACCGGTCGCTCTGATGTTGTTTCTCCCTCCCAAATGTAACATGTGATCGTAATCTGCAGCCGGACATTCCAACCGGACACGAGGGCAAGAGGGGTGGTCGGATCTAAGGTTGGGCAGGCGATAAGATCACGTTTCGCTATGCGAGGCCGGGGGGGGGTACATCCACGAGACCTAGGTTTATGACATGGGACTGGGTCGAGAGGCCAGGTGTAGCCGGGGGGGGGTCATCAGAAGAGAGGAAGGGTGTTCCTGGGAGGGATGCAGGGGTGTCGGTCAGATCTAGGGGTGTGAAGGCCTTGATTAATCACCGCTCCTCTGATGTGAGGCGAGTTCCTACTGTAGGGAGCAATAAACTGCATCTGTTGGACTAGGTGATGGCCTGGGATCAGGCCGGGCAATCGGGCAGGTGGGGAGAGGTTACCAAAAGGGCCTGTTGTATGGGTAGGATGAAAGAGCGAGGGGGCAGGGGTTCAGCACGGAGACAGGGTCGTGTTTAGTGGTGCGTTTATGGCCCGAACAGGAGAGACCGGGGGCTGTCGGGGCGCAGGGGGGGGGGGGTACTTGCGAGGCTGGGGGGAGAGAGGGAGGGAGAGAGAGAGAGAGAGAGAGAGAGAGAGATGCAGGCTATTGGCAGTGGGCAGAGAGGTCATGACACACAAAATGGCTACTATCTATGTTCGTGATGGGGCCTAAAAGGGGACAAGATGGCGGGGCCACTGTGCCGTGATTTTCGCTTTACCTTCAACAGTGACGAGGGTGAACACAAATGAACGCCGCTTATGTACATATACATTGTCATTTTCCACAGTCGCCGCTTTTTAACATAAGTTAGGTCATTTGCGTGTTTATCATAGCTGACGGGGTGTACATATAGTCGTGTGTTGTCAATGGAATAGCGTTTGTTAATACTGGTGAATTTGCATATAACCGTGTGCAGTTGATGCGACATATGAGGTGGAATACATATAAATTTACATTTGTCGTATTTAAAAAGTGACAGATGAAACATTTTACAGGCAAAAAGTGGTTGAGGGAGGAATTTAGTCCAATACAAGCAATTAGTCAAGGGGGAGTGTAGAAAGTTCCGAAACAAAAGGGGGGGGGTCTTCGTCACAGTGTCTTTTTTTTTTGGTAGTGAATCATCACTGGTAGTTCGTTTTCTTTCGTTGGCGCTGTTGAGCACCGGCGGTGGAGCTATAGGTCCAGCTCGGATCCTTCTTTACACGTCGCAGGGTGTGATCTGTCCTTTGCCGTTAGGCCACAGTCCTGTTTCCTAACTAATCTCTTTTAAGGGTGCCTCATGCTGGGCACCTGCATTTCTTTCTCGGAGTCAAAATCCACGTGGAAAGGATAGAAGGGGGTTTTGTCGGATAATCGAGGGAGGAGAGGGCGGAGTGGGACCGGATCTTTGAGACGGACCAAGGGAGCAAAAGGGTGATGCGCAGGCAGGTCCATCAATCGGGCTCAAAGGGGCGGGGACTTCTGGCACGCGTGGGTCAACAAGTAGAGGGCTTCAAGGCAGCCTTCCATTCCTTCGTTTTCTGCGTTTGAGAGTGGTGCATCGTCCCGCGTCCCGTTGCTCTGCGGCTCCATCTTAGGTCGAGGTCACACGCGCCTCATGATCTGTGGCCAGGCTGTGCGTCACGTCCAGCCCCTCTCCTCCGGTGACTGTGTATCCTTGAATGGGTACAAAACAGGTTTTAGCGAACTGGCAAGAGAAGACATTTATGCATTTCAATTCCGTCCCAGATCTAGGTAGTTGGGGGTACGTTTCATCGGTCACGTTCAGGAGTTATCACTGTGGAGCATGTATACAGGCATGTCTACTGAGTTTGTATTAAGTCTATTTGGCATTCATTCATGACGTATGTGGCTTTCTGACCCTAGCCCTGGCAGTCTTCTATCAACGTGAGAGAGAGGGATAGTGGCTAAACATTCTTTTCTCGGGGGGGGGGGGGGGGTAACAGTTAATCGGGGTCATCAGTTATACTTCGTGTTATGGAGCTGGGGCCAATCGGGAGAAAACGGGGACGTTTTGGACATCCGTACTTGGGTGCAGAGGGGTGGGGCAATCTGGCCATTGTTTCTAACGAGCTGAGAACAGAAAGCCACTGACATATAGTCCTCCTGTAAGAAGGCCAGATCAGGGGACTTCAGTCGTCTAACCTGTCCTTTCCTTCATAGCCAATTCAAGTTCCATCATTTTACAGAAAGGAGAGGTAGTAATATGGCAAATCACAATTGTTTTAGTTTCTGTCAATTTGCCGAACACCTTCGTTTTCGAAAACCAATTAGGCTCGTGCCGGCGGGGCACAACGTTACCACACAAAGGAAGAGGGAGCAGGGGGGACCCTCGGAGGGAGAGTCGTCCGCATTTTAAATGAACTATTCGGTACACGTACAATATGAAGAGAGAGAAAAAGAGAGAGAGTGAGAGAGAAACGTGTACAATAATAGGCCATTTAATGCGCACACAACACAAAACAGTAGGGGTCACGTTATATAGAAACACAGACTGAGGGACAACGTAAATCCATATACTACGTACACATGAATTCAGGCGGGGGGTACATGTATTATATACAGAACTCAAGACAACACATAGAACAGTACTTGGCCAAAGATATTTCCTCCTGCATGCTGCGCATCCTTAGTATCCTATTTAATTCGCTTGGCTGTCTTTTGCTGTTGGCCTCTGTTGCAAATTCTTACACTTTCGTCAATTGTTCGGGAACTAACCTGGTCGGGCTAGTACTTACGGTGGGATCTTTGAATCGTTATTAGCGAATGGGTATCCAGGCTGAGGCAACGGAGGGTGTCAGTCGGGGGAACAATGGGCAGCTTCGAGTTTCATGTCCATGAGGGTGCAAGAAGGAGGTGGTAAATCTTTAAACATTGACAATATTCTTAGTCTTCCAGGAGGAGGGTACTTGGGTAAACCTCACCCTGGAATAGCCCTGAACCTTCCCCTATTTAGTTATCGTATGAACCTACTCGTAGGTGCACGTCATTCTTGGTTGCATCATTCGGGGGCCGGTTGGAGTCATATTTTTGTCATACTGCAATAACCCGTCAAGTTTCTGTTTCGGCCCCCCCCCTTTTTTTCCCTTTCCATCGGTCGTTCGATCATCACTCAAGTCGTACAAAAACATCTCTCTTATCAAGTTAAAGTGTGCAACGTATATCCAGTCGAGTTATACACATACGGTCATACACGCGTGCATTCATATCACCCAAAGTCGTCATGTCCTCAGGGGCAGTCCCCATGGATAATGTATCATTTGTCCCCGCGGAACCATGGCGCGTTGCTTAGGTCTTCTCCATACTTTAGTCGATGTTCCGATGTGACCTGCAGAAAGAAGGGGAAAAAGAAGGGGTGGGGGCAGCGTTTTAAGACACATCCGCGCGCATAAACCCAAAAGGCTTTTACTTACCACGTATTCGACCTATCTCCGCGGGGTGCAGTCCCTTCCATCTCGGCGTTTTAAGCCCAGAGGGACTGGTAGCGCGGGGGCATAATCATTGATGGACTGCACATTGCATAGATCGCCCACGTGTGGTATTGCGGATCTTGTGTGGGGGGGGGTCAAAACAAAAGGGCAGTCAGTGTAAAGTGGGGGTGAACTCGTGTTCTCCTTCGAGGAGGCGGGGTGCGTTTACAGTGATACCGGGTCTGGTTTAGGGGCATCTGAAACAATTTCCCTGAGATATGTGGCATACAAAGTAAAACAGAACAACGGGACCTTTATCGATTGCCTTATGTTGCACAAAAGTAAAAAAAAACATACGCAACAAACTTGGACCATTCACATTTTCAATATGTCTGGGTACTTTGCTTTTTAACCTTTCAGTAATCGACTTGCTTTATTTCGCCTGTATTTTACATAGATCGGAAACAATGGCTATGTATTCGAACTTACCAATCCAAGAGCTACGACTATATTTGTCTTTCACAAAATCTTTATTTAAAAAAATGTTGACGTACAAATGCAGGCCTACAACCACGTGGGCCAGCCACGGAGCAGACTGGAACTGTACATGAGGGCATATTTATCTGAGGAAAACATAACTGAGTCGGTGGTCGTTTTATTTCATCAAGGTACGATAAGTGCAATAAAATCATATCGAAAATTCATTGTGGGCAAGTACCATCAGTGTCAAAAAATTCGAACTTTCAATAATACTGTAATCAATGATGCGTCAGAACTTAATATCAATTCATTGTCCGAATGTTCAAGCAATACTCATCCCCTCCCGCCATGTGCTTAAAAAAAAACTGCATACATATCTCATGATATCAAGTCTGAGCATCTGGAACACAACGGGGAATTGCGAGTTTCGTTTGTACCGGCGCCATTTTGGGTGGGGTCAGGCGGGTCCAAGTATAGTCAAAATGTCTCCACCAACTCGGGGCTGGTCCAGAATCTCTTTCGGCAGTCCAGAAGTTCCGCTAAGGGGCAACAGAAGGGACCGGTGACATGAACCATTAATCAAAGAAAAGGGAGGGGGCAACAATCTTTCCTACCGGGTCATACTGGTGTTCCACCGGAACTGATCAAATCAGTAGTCTGCAGGATTTTTGGTCATTCAAACTGAGGCTGGCGTCAGCATGAGCGCGCCAACGTCTCGTGGCTACGTCTTGGTCGTTCTGCGGGCAATCATGGCAGTCATTTCCCATCGGGGCGGTCGGGGGCCCGCGGAGGTCGAGGGCCCTCCGCAGCTCTCGTAGAATCTTCAAAGCTGAGGAGAACGCCTCTGGACAGGGGCCCATTTTCTGGTTGACAGGCGACCAGGCCAACTTTGCACGCCAGGCCCATTCCTGCAAAGTCGACCGCCATTTTTAGGAGTTCTGCAGCTACCGGCAGTCACTGGGTCAAATGAGCAGACGGACTCCAGCCTGCTGGGCGAGGTGTCGTGGCACCGCCACAGTGGACGAGACCCTGCTGGGTGAGTGGAGCGTCGCTATACCGCAAGAGTGGACGAACCCTTTGCCGGGTGCGTGGAGCGTCCCTGCACCGCAAGAGTGGACGAACCCTTTGCCGGGTGTGTTGAGCGTCCCTGCACCGCAAGAGTGGACGAACCCTTTGCCGGGTGCGTGGAGCGTTGGGGGTGCAGCTGAGGGGCCTCCACCTGGGGAGGCGGGAGAGGCTCGTCCGCGCCGCCTCTCCCTCCCAGTGCACCCCACGGCATCTCGCTGACATTTGTTATGGCCGGACCAGGCGATGAAGAAGAGGGGGGGGTCGGAGGCATATGCAAGACATCCCCCCCCGTGGCCTGCAAGGCGCCGGGAGAAGAAGGGAATGGGAGGACCAGTACATTCCGGGTCGGGCCCATGCCTTCTCCGGCCGGCCGCTCTTTGCCACGGACCCAGGAACGGGTCCCTTGGTTCATCCTGGGGACAGGCCTTGGCGCGTGGTGTCGCCTCCGGACTATTCGCGTAATGGTTCTCCACCCCAGGCCGCCGTCGACGGCTTTTGTAGACTTTCTGATGCCCAAAAACCTACTAGAAAGTAGCCCAAAGTAGCTCGACATTGCTACTTTGGGGAAGGAGGGACAGGAACGGCGTCAAGCAGACGGCGAAATGCATTGTGGGTTTGTTGTTGCAGCCGTTTGCCATGTAAATAGTTGTTTAATATATTTTTGTTCAAATAAAAACGTTTTAACCTGTTACTTTGCTATAGTGTTGTATATTTCTAATATTTGCCTAGGGTTTGTCGTTAATTGGGCGGGGTGGTCGGTGGAGCCGAGCTGTCTCGCAGTCATCATGGCGCTGAGCTCGGCTTTCCTCACTAGTTTCATATTTCCTGAGGGGTTATTCCCAATGCTTCCATTTCAGTGAGGTTGAAAAGAGATCTCATCAGTGGCCTACTGATTTTACACGATTCCTTTTGTTTTTCCTACCGATTTTTATGTTCTTTTATTTGCCAGCACGATACAGCAGCTAATCCGCATTTTCTTTATATATGTCCTTTTTATTAGGGGTGTCCTCCGGTGGAGCCAGATGGTCTACCTCTAATAAATGGTCCAGGCTGAACCAACTACTGAGCAATGGGGAGGAGATAGGCATGACGGGTTACAACGGGGACAAAAGTCAGCACTACCTATCCTTCACTACTTTGCGAAGACTAGGTAGAATATTTCTATTCTACAGTATTCGCAAATAGGGAATACCAAAGAGAGAACCAATTCCAAACAGTCAAGTTCGGACAAACAATCAATCAATCAAATGAGGAAAAAAATAGGCGCGACGGGTTACAACGGGGGCAAAAGCCTGCGCTACCTACCCTTCACTATCTGCAAAGAGAGAGATCTTCCTGTTCCTCTCTGTTTGTAGGCAGAGAAGATCCTTTCCGAGAACCAATTCCGAACGGTGAATGTTCGGTCAAACAATCAATCAGTGGGGGATAAAAATAGGCACGACGGATTACAACGGGGGCAAAGGCCTGCGTTACCTATCCTTCACTATCTGCAAAGACTAAACAGAGTATGGCGACTCTGTGCTTGTTTGCAAATAGAGAATGATCCAAAGAGAACCAATTCCAAAACAATAAATGCTTGGATAACAATCAATCAAATGGAGAGGGAAGTAGGCGCGACGGGTTACAACGGGGGCAAAAGCCTGCGCTACCCACCCTTCACTATCTGCAAAGGGAGAATACTCCTATCCTTCCCCGTTGGTAGACAGAGAATCTCTCAGGACAAAACAATCAAACGCGTAATACTAGTATTTTCCAATGACAATCAAACAATCAATTCGCAATTTGTCGTGATTACACGACCTTACCCGGACCGTATGGACAGTTTCTCGTCTTCTGTTTCCAGCGCCCGATCGTCCTCTATTCTCCGTAATTGCTGTGGCACTCCTGATGGTTCCCAGTCAGGACCGTAGATCACACGAGAGAGGTCTGTTCGGAACCAGTGAAGTTCGGATGATCGGCTGCCAGACAAGGGTCTATCGGGCAGGAGCTCTTCCCGATCGTTGCAGTCGTTCACTCTGTCGTTGGGACCTCTCTCACTGGATCCACGTGTCGCTGATGGGCCCCACGTTTGGGACGCCAATTGATGAAAAAGGGTTCAGGCAGATCAGGTCGTTTTACCCCTTTTCTAGGTTTGCCCGGCGTTAGCCGCTTCTCACCCAACTCACGATTACCAAATAAAGAGGCAGGCGCTGGAGACTGGAAGGCAGGAAACAGGAGTTTATTTCCGACGGAACAGAACACGTCAAATCAGACAACAGGGTATCTTCTCGAGATGCTCTAACAAGTTTCTCTACGGCTCTGTCTTTTATACACAGGTTTATGATGTACAAACATTCCTTATTGCAATAAAGACACTTTGAAGTACGAAAAGGCATGTTTGGAATCCCAGCTTCAGGCCTATTCCCATACCGGTCGCTCTGATGTTGTTTCTCCCTCCCAAATGTAACATGTGATCGTAATCTGCAGCCGGACATTCCAACCGGACACGAGGGCAAGAGGGGTGGTCGGATCTAAGGTTGGGCAGGCGATAAGATCACGTTTCGCTATGCGAGGCCGGGGGGGTACATCCACGAGACCTAGGTTTATGACATGGGACTGGGTCGAGAGGCCAGGTGTAGCCGGGGGGGGGGGTCATCAGAAGAGAGGAAGGGTGTTCCTGGGAGGGATGCAGGGGTGTCGGTCAGATCTAGGGGTGTGAAGGCTTTGATTAATCACCGCTCCTCTGATGTGAGGCGAGTTCCTACTGTAGGGAGCAATAAACTGCATCTGTTGGACTAGGTGATGGCCTGGGATCAGGCCGGGCAATCGGGCAGGGGGGGGAGAGGTTACCAAAAGGGCCTGTTCTATGGGTAGGATGAAAGAGCGAGGGGGCAGGGGTTCAGCACGGAGACAGGGTCGTGTTTAGTGGTGCGTTTATGGCCCGAACAGGAGAGACCGGGGGCTGTCAGGGCGCAGGGGGGGGGGTAATTGCGAGGCTGGGGGGAGAGAGAGAGAGAGAGAGAGAGAGAGAGAGAGAGAGAGATGCAGGCTATTGGCAGTGGGCAGAGAGGTCATGACACACAAAATGGCTACTATCTATGTTCATGATGGGGCCTAAAAGGGGACAAGATGGCGGGGCCACTGTGCCGTGATTTTCGCTTTACCTTCAACAGTGACGAGGGTGAACACAAATGAACGCCGCTTATGTACATATACATTGTCATTTTCCACAATATAATTATGTGGCACTGAGTGGTATTGTGTGGAGTGTGTGTTGCATTCAGTAGAGTGTAATTATGTGGTGTGTAATTATGTGGCACTGAGTGATATTTGGAGTGTATGTTGCATTGAGTGCTGTGTAATTATGTGGCACTGAATGATATTTGGAGTGTATGTTGCATTGAGTGCAGTGTAATTATGTGGCGTGTAATTATGTGGTACTAAGTGGGATTTGGAATGTATATTGCATTGAGTGCAGTGTAATTACGTTGAGTGCAATTATGTGGCACTGAGTGGTATTTGGAGTGTATGTGGCATTGAGTGCAGTGTAATTATGTGGCGTGTAATTATGTGGCACTGAGTGGTCTTTGGAGTGTATGTTGCATTGAGTGCTGTGTAATTATGTGGCATGTAATTATGTGGCACTGAGTGGTATTTGGAGTGTATGTTGCATTGAGTGCAGTGTAATTATGTGGCGTGTAATTATGTGGCACTGAGTGGTATTTGGAATGTATGTTGCATTGAGTGCAGTTTAATTATGTGGCATGTAATTATGTGGCACTGAGTGGCATTTGGAGTGTATGTGGCATTGAGTGCAGTGTAAATATGTGGCGTGTAATTATGTGGCACAGAGTGGTATTTGGAATGTTTGTTGCATTGAGTGCTGTGTAATTATGTGGCATTGAGTGGGATTTGGAGTGTATGTTGCATTGAGTGCAGGGTAATTATGTGGCGTGTAATTATGTGGCACTGAGTGGTATTTGGAGTGTATGTTGCATTGAGTGCAGTGTAATTATGTGGCACTGAGTGGTATTTGGAGTGTATGTTCCATTGTAGAGTGTGTGAGGGTGCAGAGTGTGATAGTGCAGAGTGTGAGGGTGCAGAGTGTGTGAGGGTGCAGTGTGTGTGAGGGTACAGAGTGTGTGAGGGTGCAGAGTGTGTGAGGGTGAAGAGTGTGTGAGGGTGCAGAGTGTGTGAGGGTGTGGTGTGTGTGGGTGCGGTGTGCGAGGGTCCAGTGTGTGAGGGTGCAGTGTGTGTGAGGGTGCAGTGTGTGTGAGGGTGCAGTGTGTGAGGGTGCAGTGTGTGTGAGGGTGCAGTGTGTTTGAGGGTGCAGTGTGGGTGTGGGTTCTAATTTTGCACAAAAAATATATAAAAAAGCATTGGCATAGCCAATAGGTCTCGCCTTTGGGACCTTATGTGTTTAGCCATGCAACAGTTGATGTTGTTGCACCAAGGATATTGCACTGGATAACTAAACACTTATAAGGTCCCAAACGCGAGACCTATTGGCTATGCCTAAACTACTATAGCAGCTAGAGGTGTGGTGGGTGTTGCAGTGAGCCACTTGGCTGATAAGGCACTAAAATGTTGACTCTTTTGTGGGCTTTGTCTGTCTTCAGGTTTGCAGAACAGAAAGAGCTGAGGCGTGTAGGTCTATGGCTGACAACTCAGCCAAGTGCATGAAGGAGACAAAGGATTGAATGAATAAAATGTGGAAAACCAGAAAAGTAGAGGCATCAAACAGATAGGGGTACAGAAAAAGATAAGAAAGTAAAAATCAAAGGGGGAAGAAAAAAAAGATTGCTAAATATAAATGGTGACATGAGGAAGGGAAAAAAGGAAGGAACGAGGAAGGATACAAGTATGAATGGAAGGATGAAACAAAGAAATGTGAAGGGAAGACTGGAAGGAAGTTTGAAACAAAAGAACAGTGCAAAGTGTGGGAGGAAGAATTAAAATAGGGACAAAAGGAAAGAGGGTTGGAGGAAAAGAGGAAAACAAAGAAGGGTGAAAGAAGGTTGGGAAAGATAGAAGGACGAGTGAAAGGATGGATGAATGAAAATAGGACTGGAAGACTGCTGGAATAAAAGGATGAATGGGTGGAAAGATGGAAGAGTGCATGGAAGGGAGTTGGGAGGCTGGATGAGTTGAGAATGGAAGGAAGAAATGATGGGTGAATGGATGAACAGAGAAAGGATGACTGGGAGGATCAATAGAGGACAGGAAGGAGGGAAGGGTGAAAGGATGAATTAGTGAATAGATGGATATTAGGTGAAAGGATAATAGAAGAGAAAATGAGTGATTGATAGAAAAATGTGTGGGTGGAGGGAAAGGTGAAATAGTGGATACATGAATCGTGGATTAATTAAATGGTGATTAAAGAAATGGATTAATAGGTGGATGGGAGGGGAAAGGATGGATGGGCGTATGAAGTGGAAAGGACGAATAGATTAATTGATGAAAGGAAGGGTGGAAGGGAAGTTTTGTAAGGAGGATGGGCTAGCTTGCAGTGCTCGCTCGGTGTCATTGGACATATGATTCAAAGTGGTAGGTATCTTAATTGTATGCCACTTTCTTGGTTTAGAGTGAAAGTATCTTGTAGTTACTGTGAAGCAAAATCTCGCAGGGGAAAAAAGGTAAGTAAACTAAGAAACTTTGCAAACTTCACAAATAAAAAAAAATTGCAAGTTCTGCCAGGTGTATGAAATTGCACAGTTGTAAGTAGCATCTCGTTGGTGACTAGAGGAGCGGTTAATGCAAACGTTTATTTATTGAATTTAAAAAAGGGTATATTTAGCACAGTGTGCACTATAGCAATGAAATGGTCAATTAAACGCAGACAATAATATACCAAGAACGGTTCATGATGCCGGGTCTGGCATGTGTTCCTTCTGAACAGAATGAATAGAAGACAACTGTAAGCAATGAGGAGGATGAGATTTCAAACCACTGAACTGAGTAGAGACAAAGCACCACAAGCATTGGCAAAGCCAAAAGGTTTCGCAAATGGGAGAGCTATTGGCTTTGTCATTGTCTTTTACCCTCATTGTATAGCAGCACGGCTGCCGTGTAGCATGACTGAAAGAAAATACAAAAGTGGTATAATGCGGACAGTGCTGGCTGTGTAATGACTTTTGTCAAAGCACTACAGTGCAGGACTGAGCTATTTTTAAATAATTTTCAGCCATGAAACATGGCTAATAGTTATGGGGAAAGTGCTATGACGGCGGGCACTGTTTATTATGTTATTAGAGCAAAGGTTTGAAACACGTGTACATCTGTATTGGTTTCCATATCGTGACAGTGAAATGTGCGTGCCTTGCTTTGCCTGCTGATGCACACAATCTCTACACATGCAATCAGTGGACAGAAGAGAATGTGTGTGTGTGTGTGTGTATAATATATATATATATATATATATATATATATATATATATATTAGCACTTGTCATGCTTTGCAATATGAGCTCCTCATAGAACCCGGGGGCCAGCTGGTGAGTGGTCCAGCTGGTGAGTGGTAAAGTCCCTGCGCTGGCCTCTGCTTTTTGTTTGGAATTGTTAGCACGGGCATATTTAATGGGCCTCTGGGCTCTGCTTTTCTAAGCCCCATCCATAAATTATCATCTATTCCCTTTCAGACCAACCCCCTCCACAGACAGCCACCCGAGAACGCAGGTAATTTCACCTAGCAGTATAGTGTACTGAAACATGCGAGTATTCGATCTCGAGCAGATGCTGACACTGCTAGTTCTGAACCACAGAACACGTGAAATCTATTCCAATCACCGAAAAATGCAGCTCTCCGCCCCTAACTGACTGTTGGCGAGTGTGAGGACCGTTTAAGGCCGGCGATTTGACTGGATGCTGCCTGGAATATGAAGTTGACCCCGTATGAGATTTATTAAATGGACTTACTGAAAGAAGTTCCGATTACTGGTTTCTTTTTGGACTGATACGTTCCCCTAATTTTTGGGTTAGTGATATCATCTGTGGAGGATATAACGGCGTTATCCTGACTCAGATACGAGTGACAGAGCAGATTGGTCACAGGTTATTTCTATGTGTTGTGTTCGCCCCACTCCCTCAACGTGAGAGCCCTGATGAAGGTGCGCCCGCAGATCTAGGCCTTGCACCGAAACGCGCGTTGGCATACGTGTTTCTTGGATCCTGTTTTATCAACTTGGACATTCTGGCTATTTGCTAGGAGGACCCTGCAGGATCTAATTCTTGTTGTCATTCTTGGGATTACGTTGAGGACCTTTGTGACAAATGTGTATATTGTATTTGGGTTATTAGTCGATTTGTGTGTGTGTGTGATTGAAAGAGTAGCATGTGTGTGTATGGGTTGAGGAGGTGTGGGGTGTTCGTATTGTGTTTTCATTGATGTATATATACCAATACATGTTTTATGAATTGATCAATTAATTTATTATGTTATCAGATACTCTGGACACCAAAAAGTGTGTTGAATAAATAAAAAAGAAAATATGACAAAAAGAAAATAAAGATTTTGTATATTTATATTTGAAAATCGAATATACCGTGTGACCTGTTTGTCGCCCCTTGGTGAGTTCCCAGTTGTGTATGAAAAGTATTGGACTCTATATGGGCCAGTGTTTGATCCGGTGGGGTGGACCTCTTCTTGTTTAGTAGTACAATCTGGAGTATCTCCTGCTTGTGCTCGGGCTCAGCCTGGTGCAGCCAAAGATGTGTGTGTTGTGGCTCCATTCATTCCAACTAGCACGTTATAGTGTTTTTTTTCATAGCGCTCGAATGCACTTCAGCGCTATTTCATTATAAGTTTCAGCTATGCAACACAGCTAAAAGTTATGGGAAAAGCGCTATGACGACAGGGTTGTGGGGTAAAGCAGCATGAAATAAGGGATGGGAAGGAGGGAAGAGGGGGAGGGGGACTATAGAAGGACCCAGCAGGGGGCAGGGCGGATAAAGAAACAAACAACTTGCGGGTGGGGTGGGGTAAATAAACAATGGCTAAGAAACACGAACAACGTGCGGGGGTATAGAAACACGAATGAAGGACGGGTGGGAGGTATAAATAACAAAAAGAAAGAAAGAGGAACAACATAAAGAAACACGAACAGGCGAGTGGGATAAAGAAAAACAGACACGGCAAACAGTACCTGAAGTGGAGGGACAGAAATTAAAGGTAAATAGATCTGGGGTTGGTCCACGCTCACAGAAAAAAGACGGGGGTAAACACTGAAGTGTAAAGGAGAGGGGGGCATGAAAAGGAAGAGGATGACATGTGGCTCGGGTCTGATGCAATTATGCGAGGTAGCCTGGTTGGGGAGTGCAGGCGGGGGGGGGGGCGGGGAGGGAAGCCTGTGGGAGGGAAGCCTGTGAAAAGATGTGTGTGTTGTGGCTCCATTCATTCCGACTAGCACGTTATAGCGTTTTTTTCATAGTGCTCAAATGCACCTCAGCGCTATTTCATCATAAGTTTCAGCTATGCAACACAGCTAAAAGTTATGGGAAAAGCGCTATGACGACAGGGTTGTGGGGTAAATCAGCATGAAATAAGGGATGGGAAGGAGGGAAGGGGGGGAGGGGGACTATAGAAGGACCCAGCAGGGGGCAGGGCGGATAAAGAAACAAACAACTTGCGTGTGGGGTGGGGTAAATAAACAATGGCTAAGAAACACGAACAACGTGCGGGGGTATAGAAACACGAATGAAGGACGGGTGGGAGGTATAAATAACAAAAAGAAAGAAAGAAAGAGGAACAACATAAAGAAACAAGAACAGGCGAGTGGGATAAAGAAAAACAGACACGGCAAACAGTACCTGAAGTGGAGGGACAGAAATTAAAGGTAAATACATCTGGGGTTGGTCCACGCTCACAGAAAAAAGACGGGGGTAAACACTGAAGTGTAAAGGAGAGGGGGGCATGAAAAGGAAGAGGATGACATGTGGCTCGGGTCTGATGCAATTATGCGAGGCAGCCTGGTTGGGGAGTGCAGGCGGGGGGGGGGGCGGGTAGGGAAGCCTGTGGGAGGGAAGCCTGTGGGAGGCTGATGCCTTTGATGTGAGACCAGGGGGGGAGTAGAAATGCGAGTCACGGCCTGTGGCCGTGAAAAGTGAAGTGAATAATTAGGGGAGGAGAACTGGCAGAGGCCGGCCGAGCGCACGCTGGGGAAGCCTGTGGGAGGGAGGTTGATGCCTTTCAGGTGGGGAAATGCACGTGCTTGTGGTTACGTGATTCACGTGAACTGTTGGACATCCGCTTTTGGGGAGCCTTAGGTTTAAGTCTTGGTTTGACGGCATTAGACTCGCATATTCATTCCTGCGGAATGGAATAGGCGAGACCTAAAAAGGGTTCTATCCTGGAAACGCTTCCTTGTATGAGTACTGCTTTCTATTCTGATAGAAGCATGTGAATCTATGAAAGATTCAATACTGGAGAAAAAACAAGTTACTTACCTGTACACTATGGTTCTCCAATATTGATATCTTTCATAGATTCACATTTGTCCTGCACCCCTCCCCCTTACTCAGGTAGACCATTTTTATCTCTGGATATTTTCTTGGCTCACACTATGGGCTGGAAATCTGAGGTATGATGGCTCTGCTGGGGATTGTGATCCCAGGGCTGGTGTCTCATTGGCTGGCATTTGGTCATCATAATGATGGTACTAGGCTACCAAAGTCTACCCTTATGCAGTTTTTTCTTTTACTGCTATTTATTTCCTTTACCGTGAGACTCCCACCATGATGACGGAGAAGATACAAGCATGTGAATCTATGAAAGATATCAATACTGGAGAACCATAGTGTACAGGTAAGTAACTTGTTTTTTTACCACACTTTATCACTGGTGCTGCGTGTTTCTAAGCTAGCAGAAAAACATGTGATCAGACATCTCTCCAGTTTCTGGAAGACAATAATCTGGTTTGATGAGAAACTGTCTTAATTCCCAGATTAATGCCCTCGCAGGAAAGTGTTTCAGGATGTGGGAATCTCTGAGGACAATCCACCAAAAAAGGTAGTCTAAGCTCTGGTTATAGCCAGATTAGACTACTATAATGTGTTTTAATTGGGTGTTTCCTAATTGTTGTTAAATAGGCTTCAACGGGTCCAGAACGCGGCAGCTTGGACACTGCATGGACTTCAAAGCTACACCTATGAGCGCTAAATTTAGGAACCTGCACTGGCTGCCAGCGAAACAGAGAATTACCTTTAAGGCTCTCTGTTATTGCTCCAAGGTTCTTTTTCTTCAAGGCTCTGCTTGTATACAGTCTTTGATCGCTTCCTATGTCCCAACTAGAAATCTTAGATCATCTGCTACAAAACAGGCTCCCATTCTAAAATACACAAAAGCTAGAATTGTTTGTTGTGCTTTTAGTCAGCTGACACCAAAACGAATAGTTTCTTACCTGTCGGTGTTGTTTTGCAGCTTGAAGATCTTTCTGGATTCACTATGCTGTGCATTATTCCGCGGTCTTGTGGTTGGGTCCGGAATCGTAGTCTTTTCTTTGTTTTTGTTTTTTTCGTAGCCCAGGTGGGCGTCGACGTCCCACCTTTTGGTGTATTTCCGGTGATGTCGGCACGCTTCCTGTGGAAGCACCCACTCTTGGGCGCCATCTTCGGATTCTTTTTTCTCGTGTTTGTTCTGTTACCGAAGTAATGGCAATGTTCTAGTAAGTCATTCACCGCTTTAACCTTCAAGGTTTGTTTGTTCAAGTAATTGTCCATGTTTTCAACCCCCTTCCTCTCCAGCCTCATCTTTCTGGCGGAGGTGGGTGGGTTCGCTAGTGAATCCAGAAAGATCTTCAAGCTGCAAAACTACACCGACAGGTAAGAAACTATTCGTTTTGCAACGTGAATCTTTCTGGATTCACTATGCTGTGCATAGACTTTGTAGCGGTTTCTCATGTTTGTGGCGGCTGGGTGGAAGATGAGCGTTGGTTATTGAATATGTGTCGAAGCACCTTTTGTCTGACTTGTGCTTCCTTGTTCATCTGTATATCCACACAGTAGTGCTTTGTGAACGTGTGCACTGAAGCCCACGTTGCCGCCAGGCATATGTCCTGAATGGGTGTGTTGGCTAGGAAAGCTATTGTACCTCCCTTTTTCCTGGTAGAGTGGGCCCGTGTCCCTTCTGCCAGTTCTTGCCCTGCCCGTTTGTGGCAGAATTGTATTGTCTGTGCGATCCATCTCGCAATTGTTCCTTTAGTTACTGGTTTTCCCATAAAACTCTTTGCGAAGGAAACAAAGAAATGCTTTGTTTTCGTGTGTTCCTTCGTCCTTTCAATGTAGTGCATGACTGCCCCTCTGGCGTCTAGGGTGTGAAGAGCTCGTTCAGCGCTTGTTGTCGGTTTCTGGAAGAAACTTGGTATTTGTATGCTTTGATTCATGTGGAACCCTGACACCACCTTCGGCATGAAGTGTGGGTCCGTTCTCATTACCACCCTATCATTGTGAATTTGGATGTAGGGTTCATGTAACGTTAGAGCCTGTAGTTCGCTTACCCTGCGCAGCGAGGTGATTGCTACCAAGAAAGTTGTTTTCATTGTTAGCTTCTCTAGGGATGCTTTGTGAATTGGTTCAAAAGAATGTTTCATCAGTTCTGTTAGGACCAGGTTAAGGTTCCATGCAGGTGGTGGCACTCTCTTTGGAGGCGCAATCCTCTTAGCTCCTTCCAGGAATCTTTTAACCACTTGTGAAGTGAAAAAACTCTTACACGTTTCCCCTCTTGTGTAAGCGACTATTGCTGCCAAGTGAACTCTCAAGAAGGATGAGCTTAGTTTCTTGTCTAGTAGGTGCGTGAGGTATCTTAGCACCGTTGAGTCCCTTTGCATCTTATTGTGCAGCTTCTCTCTCCTGCACCATAGAGTGAATCTCTTCCATTTCGATACATAGCACTTTCGGGTGCTGGGCATTCGTGCCTCCCGAAGTACCCTCAGGGTGCTCTCTGGTAGTTTCAGATGCGCAAATTCTATGTCCTCAGGAGCCAAGCCACCAGGCTCAGGCTTTCTGGCTCTGGGTGTAGCACCTGCCCGTTTTGCATGGAGAGCAGGTCTTTTCTCCTTCCGAATCTGTGGGGTGCGCTCTGTGCCATCTCCATGATCTGCGAATACCATGTCTGCCTGGCCCACTGTGGTGCGACCAGTGTCAGTGTCATGTTGCTCGCTCTGCACTTGCTGAGGACTTTGTGCATCAGCGGTATTGGGGGAAAAGCGTAGGTAAATATCCTCGACCAGTCTATCCATAGGGCATTCCCCAGGGACCCCTTCCCGGGCAGCCTGGATGCGAAGTTTCGGCATTTTGGCTTGTTGCAAATAGGTCCACCGATTGTGTCCCCCACCTGTCGAACAGCCTTCTCGTCTCCTGTGCATTGAGCTCCCATTCGTGGGTTGCCGATGTCTGTCTGCTGTGCCAATCTGCTTCTACGTTGTCCTTCCCTGGCAGATGTATGGCTAGCAGGTCTATGTTGAGAGGGATGGCCGATGACCATATCTCCTGCACCAGCCTCGAAAGCGTGGCCGATTGTGTTCCACCCTGCTTGTTGATGTAGAACATCGCTGTCGTGTTGTCCGTCTGGATCAACACTCTCTGGTTGTACAGTTTTGTCTGGAAGGCTTTTATAGCGAGGAAAACTGTCTTCAACTCCAGGTAATTGATGTGTTTGACCGCATCTGCTGGTGTCCACAGACCCCTCACTCTGAGTCTCTTCATGTGAGCTCCCCATCCCTTCTGGGATGCATCTGTGGTGATGGTCACCGTTGGCATTGGCGGCGCAAGAGGCTTTCCCCTTGTCAAGTTCTCCATGTTCCACCATGCCATTTCTTTCTGCACTGTGTGCGTTACAACCACTAGATCCTCCCAACGACCTGTTGCTTGTGACCATTGCTCTTGTAACCACTCCTGTAAGGGTCTCATGTGCAGCCGCACATTTGGCACTAGGTGTATGCATGATGCCATCATGCCCATGATCTTGCTCGCTGTTCTCACTGTCCGAGCTTGCCCCCTCTGGTAGAGCTTCGTCTCCTTCACCAGTGCAACTAACCTCTTCTCGCTTGGGAACACTTTGCTCTGTACGGTGTCGATCTGAGCTCCCAGGAAGATTTTTATTTGTTCTGGTTCCATTGAGGATTTCCCCCAGTGTATGGAGAATCCCAGGTCCATCAGTGTTCCTGTCACTCTCTGTGCATGCTCCTTGCATATCTGGTATGACCTTGCTTTTATTAGCCAGTCGTCCAGGTACGGGTAAACGTGTATTCCCTCCCTTCTTAGGTGTGCTGCGACTGTTGCTAGGCACTTTGTGAAGACCCTTGGCGCCGACTTTAGACCGAACGCTAGGGTTGTGAACTATAGTGGGGTTCCCCTATGGCGAATCTGAGCAGATGTTTGTGACTTCTGTTCATTGGTATGTGTAGGTAGGCGTCCTTTAGGTCTATGGTGACCATGAAGTCTCCTCTTTGCAATTGAGGAAGCACCTCTTGTAGGGAGGTCATTTTGAATTTTTGCGTTCTTATGAATTTGTTTAAGAACCTTAGGTCCAGGATGGGTCTCATTGTTTCGTCTACCTTTGGCACCAGGGAGTACGTTGAATACACTCCCCTGTTCCTTTCTCTGTAAGGTACTGGTTCTATGGCTTGTTTTTGCAGGAGCTCTCTTGCTTCCTCTTGAAGTAGCTGCAGCTCTTTCCTTGCTAGTTGCCTTCTTTTTGTCTTTCTGCTTGTTGGTGTATTTTCCAGTTCTATGCAGTATCCAAACTGCATGATGTTTAGAACCCATTTGTCCGAAGTTATTGCCTTCCACTCCTGGAAGTAATGCTTTAGTCTTTCTCCCACTGGTCTCACATGTACGGAGGTGTTTAGTGCGCTTGACCCCTGCGTGTTGTCCTTGTGCCTCACCCTGGGAGTTCTTATTTGGGTGGACACACATTGCCTGACCAAGTCACTTGGCGGGGGGCTGATGTCCTCCCCTCCTATTCTGGCCACGTCCATTGCCTCTCCCGCGAAAGGACTGGCCCCTCTGCTGGTATTGCCAGGACTACTTCTGTTGTCCTTGCTGTGTTTGGCTCTCCGCCTGGTGGGATTGTTGGAACGCCTGGTGCGATGTTCATGGCTGGTTACCACCCCTGCCGTTGGGCCTTCTTGGTGGGGTGCCCCTTTTCAACCCTCTGAACTGCAATGCCCCCATGGACCTTGCGGTCTCATTGTCTTTCTTCAGCTGACTGAGCTTTCTACTGGGGCCCCGAACAAGGTCTGTCCGTTGAACGGGGTGTTCAGGATGCTGTGTTGTACTTCTGGTTTGAAGCCTGACACCCTGAGCCAGGCTTGCCTTCTTTCTGTGATGCCCATCATCATGAGCCTACTGGAGGTGTCAGCTCCGTCCAGAGCTGTCTTGATGCAAGAGTTTGCCACATTCTTCCCCTCTTCGACTAGGTTTTCAGCTCTGTCCCTGAATTCTTGAGGCATATTCTTTATCAACTGGCCCAGTTCCTCAAGGATCTGGTACTGATGTCTGTTTAGTAGTGCATTGGAATTAGCCATTCGCCAGTGGATCGCGGCATTCCTTTCAATTCTTCTCCCTACCAAGTCCATCCTCTTGCTCTCCTTGTCTAGAGGTGACCCTGAGGTAGTAGGCACATTAGCCCTTTTCCTTGCTGTGGCAGCAATGATTGAGTCAGCTGAGACCGTGCCCTGGATATAGGGTAGGTCCTTGGATGAATGTTTATACTTCTTCTCAGTCCTTGGGGTGACTGCCTTGCATGTTGCCGGCTCCTCGAAGGCTTCTTTCCCTTGTGCTATGACACTTTCCAGCATTGGCAGGTACTGGCTCCTGGTCTGTGTGGGGAGCAATGTCTCGAGAAGGAAGTCAGCCTTCTGCTGCTCTTCGTCGCGTTTCACCTTGAAGACAGCTGCTGCATTCCTGATGACTGTGTTGTACACCCCAATGTCATCTGGCGGCGAAGGCCTCGAAGGATACGTGTCGATGCTTTCTTCAGGACTCTCTGTGTCTACTTCTTGCCAGTCTATCTCCTGAGTTTCCGAGGTCGCCGAACCCAGGAGCGTCCTGCGGTCGTCGTCCTCCTCATAGTAGTCGAAGGCGGCCTCGTCTTCGTCCGGTTCGTCCAATGCTTCGACATTCTCCGACTGTTCCTCGACTTCATCCTCTTCCTCCTCGACCACCTCGAGCACCTGTGGCTTGGGCTTCGTCGGGATTATGAAGTCTTTCATCCTTGCGTCGAAATCCTTCTTTCGTTGCAGGATGTTTTCCATCTCGGCTTCGAGACGCCTCTTCTTCTTCTCCATTTCGGCAGCAAGATCTGCGTCCAATGGGTCGGCCGGTCTTTGTGGCGGTAAATTTGGAGCCGAACCTATTTTCGGCGTCGAAGGTTTCGGCGCTGAGCTTATTTTCGGCATCGGCGCTGGAGCCTTTTTCGGGTCCTTCTCCCTCGGTGTCAGAGGTTCCTTTTCGGAGATGTTTTTCGACGGCTTTTGCTGTTCTTCAGCTCTCGGCGCCGGGGACTCCTTCTCAGAGGATCCACTGGGCCTGGGTTTAGGTGCGGGCGCCGAAGCTTTCGGCGTCGGCGCTTTCGGGGATTTTCCCTCGATCTTTCGAGACTCAGGGTCTCTCGGGGGTTTAGGGGCCGTAGAGTCTCCTACCTTCTTTGGAGTCTTCGTAATATCGGTCTCTACGACCGTGTAGCCGTCGTCTTCGGCAGCGTTGTTGTCTTCTTCATCTGAAGATAGCCCCAGGTCTCGAAGGGATGGAGGTTGGCCCTTGCCCTGCATCGTGGCGTTGGCTACTCTCTGTCTCGCTCGAACTCGAAGAGTCTTCAGCGTAAAGGCGGAGCAGGCGTTGCAGTCGCTGCTCTCGTGGTCTACCGGTAGGCAGAGGTTGCAAAGCGGTTGCTGGTCCTTCTGCGCGTACTTGTGGTGGCAATTTGCGCAGAACTTGAAAGGAGTCTTGTACATCTCATGCGTTCAGGTGGCCCCCTGCGCTCGCATTCCTCGATGGAAATTCGAAGTTCTTGAACTTCCTTCCCTCCTTCGTCGATCTTCTCGATGATGTAGTCTCCTGAAGTCTTCTCCAATGTTTTTCGTCCAAAAACTGCGTGTTTTCTTCTTCTTTCTCCAAAAATGTCTGGAGCCCTCTCGGGAACGATCCAGACCCAACCGCGGAAAAAAGAATCTGAAGATGGAACCCAAGAGTGGGTGCTTCCGCAAGAAGCGTGCCGACGTCACCGGAAATACACCAAAAGGTGGGACGTTGACGCCCACCTGGGCTACGAAAAAACAAAAAAAAACAAAAAAACTAAGAAAAGACTACGATTCCGGACCCAACCACAAGACCGCGGAATAATGCACAGCATAGTGAATCCAGAAAGATTCACGCTGCAAAATCTTGTTAACCTCGGAACTCCGGCTAGCTTCTTCTGAAACCATTTTCATGAAAAAAGCTGAAAAATGGCTCTTTAGATTTGTCTATGTTTCTCCTCGTTAGCGAGCAACTCTTCTTTCCTTAGGCAGCTTCCCAGCACTGGGACTCTTTGTAAGTAACCATGTGCTCTAAAAGTTGTATTATTATCAACCATCGTAATTGTATAGCATTAAATTGAGAGTATCAGCAATAACATTTGTAGGAAAGTAGGATCTGCTTTCTTGGCTACCCCACTTTTTGCTTGGTGTTTTAGACCTAGTCTGACTGGGATACTACTAATCAGTACCAGTTACTGTGTTTTCTCCCCTAAATTGACCTGGTAAGTACTTTTGTACCTCCACGTTTGGCTACTGGTGTACCCTTGTAAGTCCCTAGTATATGGTACTAAGGTACCCAGGCCATAGGTACACCAGGGGTCTCCCATGGGCTGCAGCATGTATTATGCCATCCATGGGAGCCCACTTACACTGTAACTACAGGCATGCCTTTGCAGCCTGTGTGAGTTGGTGCTGCATGACAAATATAAGATTCTTTATATCCGAGGTCACTGCACATTAAACATAAGAGGTCACACCTATGGCAGGCTCTTCAGTCCTGAGGGTAAGGTGGTTGGTTATAAGTGTGAGGGTGTGCCTGTAGGAACAGGACACCCCTACAAAACCCAGAGTCGATTTTCCAGGCTTAGTAAGTGTAGTCAGCCATTTTAATACATAAAGTGGACATCACTCTTTAGGAGATGTCCAAATATATAGTGGTTGTACGAACCCAGTCATGTTTGGCATCAAACATGTAGGAATCATACCCCAACACCGTTTCCAGTTTTGGAAGTGTGATTCCATGTACCCATGTGTACTCCTGTAACCAATAGTTTCTTACCTGTCGGTGTAGTTTTGCAGCTTGATGAATTTTCTGGATTCACTATGCTGTGCATTATTCCCCCATCTAGTAGTTGGGTCCTGAATTGTAGTCTTTCTTCTCTTTTTAAAAATGTTTTGTTGTTGGTGGGCGTCGACATAGTACAATTTGGTGCCCTTCTGTGACGTCCACGGGCTTCCTCCGGAAGCTCCCACCTTTGGTAGCCATCTTCGGATTTTCTTTTTTTCTTTTCTATTCTCCACCTTATAGTTCTCTTCCTTGGCGGAGGAGGGTGAGTTCACTAGTGAATCCAGAAAATTCTTCAAGCTGCAAAACTACACCGACAGGTAAGAAACTATTTGTTTGCAGCATGAATCTTTTCTGGATTCACTATGCTGTGCATAGACTTTGTAGCGGTTTGCTAGTCTTGTGGTGGCTGGGTGGAAAATGAACTTTGGTTTGTAAATACATGCTGTAAGACCTTTTGTCCTACTTGTGCTTCTTTGTTAATTTGAATATCCACACAGTAATGTTTGGTGAATGTGTGTACTGAAGACCATGTTGCAGCCATGCAGATGTCTTGAATTGGAGCGTTAGCAAGAAATGCAATAGTTGCTCCTTTCTTCCTTGTTGAGTGAGCCTGTGGCACCCCTTGTAAAACTTGTCCTGCTTGCTTGAGGCACAATTGTATGGCTTGTGCTATCCATCTTGCAGCTGTGCTTTTGGTTACTGGTCTTCCCTGCAGAGAGACATCAGTTTGAAATCAGATGGCGCCATCAGTTGGTTTGGAGGAGTACTGCTTAAGATTTTCTGGATCCAATGCGACACTTGGGGGGCCTGCGGTTAGAATGCTCTATCAGAATCTGACTCCAGTGAAAGGCAACAGGAACGGTGTCTTCTCTACTCCTCCGTCTGCGAAGCCCCACCAGTCTCAGGGAGCACTATGGGCACGCTATTTCGCCCGCTCAGAGGCAACGGGCCCCAGCACAGCGCCGCACTGTCCAACTGCTCGCAAGCTCACCGGGCCTCTCTCCTAGCTCCCAGAGCCGACATCTTGGGGTCACCGGAGCTCTTCACCACTGCCCAGTGTAGCCAGCTGCATCCCCAGCGCCGCAGCCCGCAGAGACTTCCCCTTCAGGTCGCGGCCGCCATGGATGGAATACAGGCTGAATACAGACTGAGCAAGAAGTTGCTGACAACTTTGTGCCGCAGCCACCTCGTTCGTTGGCAGTTGTGCCACAGTGGCACCAGGTGTTCCACCATAGATTGTACGACAAGGGGCCCCCGCAGCTTGACAGGATCATTTGCAATGGAGGGAGGCCACGGAGGAGCTCTGAGATCCGCTTCTCCCTACATCGGCATCAAGCCACACCCCCTCATGCGAACTAGATCTTATGCTCTTTCAGACTGTGTTCAGCGACATACTTTGGTTTTCCTGAATTGATCTAGGATTTATCCAGGCACAGTACCCACAAGTCTTGGAATCGTGTGAGGGCCCTAGACATCAGAGACATACCTTGTGAAGGTGTGTTACAGTCCTACAAGAATTAAATCTTGTACTTTTTGAAGGGGCATATTCCCTATTCTTTTTTTGCCCACCATGCCACTTTAGTTTAGGCCTTGCTCCAATAAGAACAGATCAACCCAATCTACCAGGCCAGCTCCTCCCTAAACCAGAAGACAAGCACCCCAAGACTGGTTTTGTCCCAATTGGGAATGGTCAGTTGAGTGTTGTTTGGTTTTATTGGCACAGTGTGCACGTGACCCACGTACGGGCAAACACTCATCCACCTATGGCATTCATCCATCACATTTTGTGTGTTTGATGCAACGACTTAGGTTGCCAAGGTTATGCCTAGATGTGGGTCCCTAGCTCAATGTGCCACTGAAGCTAAACCTCACTGACTAGCCCCAGTCATGACAAACCCAGTCTTGGGTTGCTTGTGTTCTGGTTCCGGGAGGACATGGGCAGGCAGTTAGGACAGGGCTGTTAGTATTGGAGCAGGGGCAAGACTGATTTGTATATGGCTAGGTCCAAACTGAGGTGACATGGGTTGGAATGATACCCCGCGCGAACGTCAATGGTTAGACATATTGCAGCCATACATTTATCCATTACTTTCTGTGTGTCTGGTATATGTTTCATTGCCTTATAAAACATTATGTTGTCCTCAGGCTCAATTTCAAAGCCTTGCCCAAATGTAAACAAAAAAAGTTAGCAGGTTTAGAAAGGTTTGTCTTTTATTGCAGTGTAGGCCTAAATTTTAACGTGCATGCTTTAATTATTCCAAGGGGCAAAAGTTTGAACATGAGCTACGCAGCCCATTTAGAACAACTGTATTGAGTAAAAGATCTTTTAAAAACACAGAATCTTGACCTGCCTGCCAGTGACATTTATGCAAACTAAGCATCAATATAGATCAGGTGGATACTGCACGAGTGGATTGCTCAAGTTTAGTTTTTGGTCTGGTGTTACCGAAGACTTTTTGATTTTAATAACATTATATGTACAATATACTTACTGAAAAGGGCCTTCATCCAGCTTTCTTCAATCATTGGTCTGTCATTTACATTTTGCTTCCATCATCTGCATTCTATCCTGGGGTTGGGAGTAAGCTTACATAAGGAACTGGTTAACTTCTCTTTGAGTAACTGCATTTTGCTCTCACACAATGAGCGCATCTACACACAATATAGTTCCCTTCAGTGCCCCTGTTTTTACTTTATAATTGCTGATTGATGTGATAACAGGAGCTTTGTACAAGATGCAAGCACAGGGCACAGTCCAGGATTGTCCGTTCCTGCGGTCTGTCAGTTCTTGTCTCCTGCCAGTGCTGATGTAAATTCCTTTTGTTTATCTATTTCACAGCACCCCAGATTGTTCCTTTGGAAACGGTTCTGTATTAAATGATCCTTTATTCCCTTTTGCACATAGTACACAAACTGAACCTATCACAGAATGTGTATTCATAAGCAGACAATTCTTCAGAACGTGCTTATTCTGAGCTCAATTTCACCAATGGTTCTTTGATAAACTTTATCAAGAAAAAAAGCCTTTACAATGTTCAATTTGCAGCAGTTGTAAAACTTTTTTCTTTTTTTCCTTCTTTCTTACACTTTTCTGTTGCTTCTTTTTTTCTTCTTGCCTTATTACTTGCTTTTCTTTATCTCTGTTATTTCCCTTTTCTTGCCTTTGTCATATTTCTTTTTCCATCCAGCTTTCTTTTTAGGTCTAGCCTCGATCGACCTGTTATTTCTTTTTGTGTTGTAATTCTTTATTCACATTTTGCATAAGATTTCATCATGAAAACAATGGCTTCAGCCGCACCTTTACAATAGCCAAGTGAACAAATTAATAAGAAATGTGTGCGGCTTGTAGCTCTTAATGGTTGAGAAACACTTATAAATAGGTATATAACACTGGTAAGGAGGGGAAGGGTGGGAGAAGTACAAGAAATCTGAGAACTGATATATATAACGATAATAGAAAATCCAGTGCTGGCCTAATGTGTGCAGCCCTAAGGGTGGCATTAATTGGGTTTAGCATATGTAGCTGGAGCCAATTATCAATCAAGCATACCCTGCCAACTAAGGGCAAACAAAGCAAACACAAGGAGATGACGGACGGAACGCTGAAACTTTTCAGACACTCACCCTCAGTCACAGATCTGGGTTGAATTTGTCATCATTAGTTGGCAGGGTATGCCCGGACGTGGGTCCCTTGCTCACTTTGCCACTGGATTCAAGGTAGCCTGGCTGATGAGGGCTGTTACCCCGAAACCGGTCCCAGGATGCTTGTTTCCGTTCCAGGGAAGACATGGCTTGTTGCCATGAGGCACAAGGTTAAGACTGATTTGCATATAGCTGTGTCCTAACTGGGGTGGTAAAGTAGGCTAAAGAACGATGATGGATTAAACCCAGATGTGTGACTGGGGGGCGAATGTCTGAAAACTTTCAGCACTCCGTCCATCATCTCCTTGTGTTTGCCTTTCTATATGTACCCATTGCAGCGCATAAGGGATGCCGGATAACATGTACGCCACTTAACATAATTGCAACGCAAGGGCAAAGTGTTCAACCGGTAGGAGGCACAATCCTCCATAAGAGCGATGTGCTTTCAGTTTCACCGCAGCAAAGCAAGGTCTTGCTGAACCCCACACAAAGGATTTTATCATAGAATCTACTAATCGTAGCGTGGACAGGGGGGCCTGAAAGGCGAGCTTACCGAGGGTGTATAGGAAACGAGGAAGGGTGACCATTCTAACGGCTTGGACCCTACCACAAATGGAAAGCCCCAGCGCTTTCCATTTTTCAAAGTCACGTTGCAACTGGGTGATCAGGGGGCTTAGGTTATCTGCAACCATCCCCTCCATACCCTTGTTCACCAAAACTCCCAGGTTTTTAAGACGCAAGGGTTGCCAGTGGAAGGGAAATCCGTGTAAACTGCTTTTGTGGTTCCTTCTGAGATGTGCCGCACTTAGCTTTGACCCAGTTTATTTTGTAGCCGGAAAAGGTGGCTAAATCATCTATAATTTAAAGTAGAACCGGCAGAGAGTGGGGAATATCCGTGAAAGTAAGCAGGGTGTGATCCGCGTACAAGTAAAGTTTAGACTCTCCCGTCGGGAGGCGTATGCCCATGACGCTGGCTGCTTGACGTATTGTGGATGCTAGGGATCCGTAGCCAAAAGGAAGAGGAGTGGAGATAGGGGCACCCTTGACGTGTTATTCTGTGAATCGGGAACGGATCCAATATAAAACGCCCGCTATTTACTTGGGCAGTGGGGTTATCGTATAGCAGTTGTACTTTGGCTATAAACTGGTCCCCCAATCCGAATTGTTCCATTACTTTAAAAAGGTATTCCATTCGATGAAATCAAACGCCTTCTCCGTGTCAAGTGTTAATACTAGTGCGTAATTTGAAAGGCATTTGGCAGACCACAACGTGTGGGCTAAAATGCGCATGCGTTTCCTAGAGGAGCGTCCTGGTACAAATCCCACTTGCGTCTGATAGATCAGAAATGGCTGAACTTTAAGGAGACGGAAGGCCAGGATGTGAGCCAGTATTTTAATGTCACAATTTAACAGCGAGATGGGGTGGTGACTGCCGCAAAGTAGGGGATCTTTTCCGTGTTTGGGTAAGACGGCAATCACTGCTTTACCCCCTCTTGGAATGCGGCGTGTAAAGTGTCAATTTCACGGTCTCCTGCCCATCGATAAAATTCAGCTGGGAAGCAATCTTCCCCCGGAGTTTTATGCTAAGGCAGGTTAACGATCTCTCCTTCAAGGAGCTCTCTGCCTTCACGCAGGGAAGATCCGCCCCTGTGAGGAAGGCAACCATCTTATCTGTATCAGTTACAAGAGACAAGCAGCTGGGTTGCAGAAGACTGCACCGCCTAGACAAGTCACAGAAAGTGGTTAAATACTGCCCGACTCAGATGGCCAGCTGCCATATGACCATAAATCACAAAATTATTCACAGCGGTATGAGAGGCAATATATTTAAAAGCTCTGTAGTATGTGCATCAAGTATACAAATAGTTAATGAGTACTTGTCGTTGCTTGTATTCTTTTGTTTGATTTTATTCGTGATGTGCTTGACGTTCAATACAGCCGAAGCAAAAAGACGGAAGGAGACCCATTAATCCAAAAGGGAAGGGTGAGTCAGTGTTCAGCGGAGGTGGAGAAAGACCGTAGAGTTCACCGGGCCATCTGCCCTTGAATAGTGCATTAAAAAAGAAAGGTGGTTAAAAGGATCCCAAGAATGAGCAAAGGAAGGGCGCCTCTGGTAGAGTTTACGTCAATAATAGGTATGGTCCGTCCGCGACCGGAAGAATATGGGCTAAAGACACCTGATAAGGTATGAGAAAAAGGCCACATCAGAAAAGTGTTACGATCAGTCTTCGTATATGGTTATAAGGGAGATGATCGAACTGACCTCTCAGTGGTATGACTGAGGTAATCCAAGATTTACAAGGACACGGTCTTCTGCCTCCTATGGGCTCATCCGTGGTAGGGATATCGACATCTATGAGAAAGGTGACGCTATTAATGATATGTAAAGTACAGGAAAAGCTACAACAAAATAGCATGGTTGCTGAGGCAAGTCCCTCTAGCGCAGAGTAACATGCTCTAAAAACAACTAAAAACAGCATTGTTGCGAGGAGTGAAAAAAACAATGAAGGCTTTAAGTGTAATGATCCGTCTAAGTGCCGCCATTGTTAGTTGCTCCTATGAAAACTGTCCGAGGGATACCATCGGAAGTTACCGCCACAACGAGTACTGTGTGGCGGCCTCTAGTATACTAGCACCATAGCGAGCTTAATAAGTATAGAGAACGTAGTTTATCAGCTGGTAATACAGGAAAGCTTCCCAAAATAAAGAAGAATCACCTCATGTCGGCAATTGAGCATGCACGCGGGGCAAAGTATTAGGGGTTCCCACAATGCAATAGCAACCCGATTAAGAAACTCTTTAACATCTATGTCGATGTTACAAGAGAAGTTCCTAAAATAAATCACCCAAGGTCGGCAAAAGAGGGTAGGTGCAGGTCAAAGTAAAGCACAATCAAGTGGCCACCCGATACGCTAACCCATAAAGATTCAAAACGCAGGCAGCGGTCCTGATGCTTACTTGTTTGAGAAGCAATGTTCCTTGTACGGGGAGCCTTCAGCGCTGGTCCGTCCTCATAGGTTGTGGGTGTGCGTATGAAACGTGTAGAAGCCATTCTTAAGTGTTAGTGCCGGTAATGTGCTTCCGGGTAGAGGGTCAGTATCCAGTGAAGGAAGACTAGACAGTCACCCAAAGCACCCACTCTTCCATGTTGTTAGTAAGTACGGCCCGAGTGGGTGGGTAATTCCGATGTGGTATAATGATGTGATGTCATCATTGCCATACCCAAGATCGCAAAACAGGAAAATGGTAAAAGTTACTCAGTCATATCGGATAAGCAGGCAATGCTAAGAATTACGTAGCCACAGACAAAATTAAACGTACTGCGGGCACGTGTTGGCTTTTAAGGTGTTGTTAAGAAGTAACGCTGTGATAACAGCTGAAGACTGGCTGAACGATAAGAGGAGAGTGCCCTGTAGGCATAGATGAGAGGAACTTATCTGATCAGTAGTAGCAGGACTGGGAGCGGATAGATGGAGATCTAAGAGAAAGAGCAACATGTGTTACAGCCATAGGTTGAGTGTGACATAAGTAGGCTTCTTAGCAAAAAGTAAAGATAACAAAAAGTAAAAATAACGAGTCTTTCATTTAATACGTATTAGTACTCCATACTTTTGTGGTGACGTTGTTCCATCTGTTAAAGTAGCAAATTGGTGACATAAGTGTATTAAGGTGACAATGTCGTTAGTGAAGTTATAGAAGAAATGTGCTCAAAGGTAAAAATAAGTGTAGATAAACAGTAAATTGGTGGAGAGCACAGCCTTGTTTCAATTCCATATGGAGTATTTGTTAAAAATAAACAGCACTAGTGTTTGATGTTACATTCAACACTGGGGATAAAATGGTAGTAGCAGGTACCTGGATGCAGTGAAGGCGATCATATTAATAGTTGGGTGAGAGACACATGAAAAAACACAAATTGAGTCCACAATTGCATCTTATGAGTATAGGAATACATATAGCAGTGTTCATATTGCACAGAGTCAGCACTACTGTGTTTGCTAAATATCAAAAATGGATAGCAGTGATGTTAAAGCTGTGTATTTATAAAAAGGTCTACAAGAAGTAGTGCATTTCATTATCACTGTTGAGGCCCAGGGTGGCTGACCGAAGGATACAAATCCACCTGGCTTCTAGTTGTCTGAGGGTCAATTCTCTGTTTCCAACCCTTTTATCTGGCAGAGCCACATCTATGCCATGAAAACGAAACTTGGATCGGTCTACACCATCCCTGCATTCGTGTGATACTAGGGCACATGTAGTCTCACCATTCATAACTGCTCTACGGTGTTCCTGTATGCGGGTTTTGAGTTGCCTCACTGTGCTGCACACATATATTTTACTACATCCACATATCAGTATGTATATAACAAAGCTCGTGAGACAGTTGATGAAGTGACGTATCTTGTGATGTGTACCAGTGTTGTATCTAAAGGTGATGGTTTTATTGCACCCTAGGTTGCAAATGTTGCAGAAACTGCAAGTGTAGAATCCCAGAGGTTTGTGTAGCCAGCTCTGTTTAAGGGGTGTTTTAGGTACTGTATAGCTAGGGCATAGACCGTCCCTGATGGTTCTGCTTTTCCTGAAGGTCATGGAATGTTTCTGTGATATGATGCTGCTCACTCCTGGTGCCCCCTTAAGCAGTGGCCAGTGTTTGCCTACTATCTTGAACACCTCATGGTTAAGTCTAGAGTGTGTTGTGATAAATGAGAGTCTCTCTTTGCCCATATTGCTGACCTTGCTACTGTTCTTGAGTAGGTCTTCTCTCTTGAGTTTCGTAGCCCAGTTCCTCCTGTGCTATCTGTCCATAGTGAGAGTAGTATGACTTTCAAACTTGTCATCTTCGCTAAAGTTTCTGCGAATGCATACCATTTCCCCATATGGAATAGCCTTCGTCGAGGATGTTGGTGGGAGCTAGTGTAATGTAAGATGCTGTTCAAAGCAGTGTCTTTCCTATACAGGGTACTGTGAATTCTGTTGTCCCGGACATAGAGTTCAAGGTCAAGTAAGTGTATGGTTGAAGGTGACATCTCGATGGTGAAGGTGACATTAAATGTGTTCTGACTGAGAAAGTTGAAGAACTCTGTCAGCTCACGTCCAGGCCAGTCCATATGATGATGATATCATCAATATAGCAGCCCCTGAACTGGATATGTCCAGTCCTTTCTGGGGCCGCCCTTAACCATGAAAAGGTGTGCTCTACCCACCCCATAAAGAGGTTCGCGTATGAAGGAGCGAATTTGGATCCCATCGTGTTGCCATGTTCCTGTTTGTACCAGGTATGGTTGAACAAAAAGAAATTGTTGTCCAACATGAGATCAATCAAGGTCAGTAGCATGGTATTATGGTCAAACAGGGTCGCCTATCTCTTGCCAAGGGAGAAATCCGTGGCTATTCTTCCCAGGTACTTCCTGATGCAAGTGACAGATACCACGTCTAATGTGGCGAACCACATCCGGTCCTTTCACTCAAGGTCTTCAAGTTTATTCAGAATGTCAGTGCTATCCCTGACGTAAGATGGTAGATTGGCTACTAAAGGCTGTAGGAAGGTATCTACAAAATTGGACATGGCTTCAGTCATGGAGCCAATGCTAGAAATGATCGGACGTCCAAGAGAGAAGGGTTGCTTCTTATGTATCTTTTCGCTTCGGCTGTATTGAACCTCCAGCGCATCACGAATAAAATCAAACGAAAGAATACAAGCAACTTTGTGGACTCATTCATTATTTGTATACTTGATGCACATACGACCGAGCTTTTAAATATATTACCTCTCATACCCCTGTGAATAATCTTATCTGTATCAGCCTGTGTCTCCGGAGTGTAGAGCAAATTCATTCACAATATCCTGGGGTCGGGTGAGCATGGTGCCTCCAGCTGATTGTATGTCCGTTTTTTTAATTTTTTTATTAAATGCAAGATTTTATTGAAGTTCCAACAACATGCATCTTTGCGCCTACAACCCTGAGGCCGGCTGTTACTGTCACATGGTTCACGGATTCTGCGGGTTGTTACATATATCAGGCTGTGATTCATTTTATTTCATACATGTGTTACCATCTTGCTTTTCTCTTTTATACCAGCAACAACTCAACTTGTGACTCAGTAGAATTACACACGTCTTACTTTGTTTCATAGATCTCACATTTTATCCTGCTAGGCATCTCATTAGTGCGGGATATGGGCACCTATCCCCCACCCGGAAGGTCCACAATCCTAATCTAAACAGTAGTCAAGTTACCCTAAAGTTCTAACAATATCCCCGGTTAGCTACGGGAAACAATTAGCTCTCCTCTATCTCATCCTCGGAGCTATCCACTTCGTCCTCTGATAATGGGTCACAAATGTCCCCCCTGTATGTGTTCCACGGCTGCCAGATTTTGTTCCACTTACGTGGGTTAGCTCTTGTTTTGTATACCGCCCTTTCTGTTACCATAAGTGCGTCTACATTTCTGCACCACTGCGCCAAAGTAGGAAGCTCTGCCGCCCCGCACTTCTGCGCGATGTCACGCTTGGCAGTCATGAGGCCGATCGTAGTCCACAGCCGTCCGTGGTATGATACATCAGTAGGCCCCCATATGTTCAGTAAGCATACTCGGTGCTCGGGGGTCATTGAGATTTCCAATGTCTGTGAAATGGTGCGCAGCACCTGCTGCCAGTAACCCTCGATGGCCGGGCAACCCCAAATTGTATGTATGAAGGCACCCTGTTCTCCGCATCCCCTGAGACAATGTGGATGATCTGCCCTCTGTAGTTTGTGCAGTATGGTTCGTGTGCAGTATATCCTATGTAGGATTTTCAATTGTACAAGACGGAACCTAGCCGACACGCCAGCCTCCCGCGGCGATGCCAAAGCTGCATTCCACTCTGTATCATCCAAGGCTCCCACATCCTCCACCCACTTCTCTCGCAACTTCTCCAACGCATTGGGCAAATTGTTCAGTAATTTCCGGTACGTGAGGGAAGTCGCGCCCTCCTGCATAATGTCCGTAAGTAGGCGATCCTCAAGTGGCGAGGATTCTGGGATGTGTGTCCCTGGTGGGATAGCTGCCTGCAGAGCGTGTGTGATTTGGATGAATCTAAATCTTTATGTGGATCCCATCTCGTAGTGTTGTTGAAGATATGTGAATGGGACCACCCCTTCTCCCGACCACATGTCCCCGACTGTCGAAATCCCTATATCATCCCATCGGGTGAAGCCTTTAGTGCGTCTAAGGTGTCCCAGCACTTTCGCATCCCATAATGGGGTCATTTTTGTTATAACTCCTCCCCACTTAAGTCTCGCCTGTGCCCTATACCACAGTGTTACTACATGTTTGGTGGGCCCTATCAGTTTTCCAGCAGCTCCCTTGTGATATAGCGGTGTCAGTAGGCTATGCACACCTAGTTGCGCCCTGTCAGCCATGAATGCCGGGTCGGTCTGTGGGGCATGGAGCCATTGATTAATAACTTTAAGCTGTGCCACCCAGTAGTACAATTGCATATTTGGTAGCGCAATCCCGCCCTCATACCAGCTCCTATTCAGCTTTATATGTGCTATGCGTGCTGGGCTGATGATCACCCCACAGTAGACCCGACATCACCGCCGTCACTTTTTGAAAGTAACTCTGAGGTATTAGAAGCGGTGTGTTTTCGAGTATGTAGAGGAAACGAGGATATGCCATCATTTTGAACAGGGCTGCCCTGCCTAGTAGAGTCAGTGGAAGCCCCTTCCAGTGCTTCACGTCGTTACGGAGTCGTGTGAGGGGAGGCAGCAGGTTGGATTCGTAAAACACCGCAGAGTCCAGTGTGATGTATATACCTAATTATTTGAAGGCTGTGGTGGCCACTGCCAGAGGGCAGGTGTCAGGAAGCACAGGGGGGGAGCCCTTCAGTACATAAATTATCGACTTCGCCCAGTTGATAGTGTAGCCCGATGCTTGACCGTGCGTGTCACATACTGCAAGAAGATTCAGGATACTTCTCTCCAGATCTGTCAGATAGATCAGCATATCATCTGCATATAAAGACACCCTGTCCTCCCAGTCGTTATTCCAGCGTATTCCCTTGAGCAGTGGCGTTGTTCTGATGGTAATCGCCAGCGGCTCCAGTACCAGCGCGAACAAGATAGGCGACAGCGGGCAGCCCTGTCTTGTCCCCCCTTGCCAGGCGTATCTCGCGTGATATGTGCCCGTTCGCCACTACTCGCGCCATGGGGTCAGTGTATAATAATTTCACCCAGGAAATAAAATTGGGACCGAACCCCATGCGAATCAGTACCGCAAACAGGTAGTGCCATTCCACCATATCGAATGCCATTTTGGCATCAAGTGACAGTATTGCCGCCGGTTCCTCTAAGGACGGTGCTTTCGCCAGCACCCCATGTACCCTCCGGAGGTTCAGCGCTGTACTTCTATGTGGCATAAAGCCTGACTGATCCGGATGTATCAGCTGCTGCAGGTATGGCAGCAGCCTGTTCGCTAACAGCTTCGCGAGGATTTTCGCTTCAGCGTTGAGGAGCGATATGGGCCGGTAGGACGTGCATTCGCTAGGTGGTTTGCCTGGCTTTGGTATAGCCACAATGGTCGCCATCCGTTGGTCAAGGGGCAGTATTCCTTTCTCCCTACTTTCCGTGTACATCCGTAGAAGAGGTGCACTCAGGGATTCAGACATCGTTTTAAACCATTCAATGGGTATCCCATTCGGGCCCAAAGCTTTCCCCGATCGAGTCGCGTTGATAGCCAACTGAATCTCTTCAATCGACAAATCAGCGTCAAGGTCATCTACCGCCTCATCCGTCAGTGTTGGTGTTTGTATGTCACAAAGGGTTGCCAAAGCTGTAACTTCATTCACCTCTATATTCGGGGTGTAGACCTCCCGGAAGTTATCGGTCAGTATGTCCACTATCTCCTCAGGCCGTGTGTGTGACTCCCCGTCAGTATGTCCACCATCTCCTCAGGCCGTGTGTGTGACTCCCCGTGTACATCATTTAAAGTTAGTATACATCTGCTGCCCCCCTTCTTCTTGTCAAGCCAAGCCAAGAGTCTACTTGCCTTATCTCCTATGTCATATACCCTATGTGTGGTTGCTGCAATGTCCGCCGTCGTCTGGCGTCTCAAGTGGTCATCGTGGAGGCATTCGCACAGTTGTAAGGAGTGTAGTGTGTCGTTCGTGGGGTTCGCCATGTGTGACGCGTTTGCCCTGCCGAGCTCCCGTTCAAGCTCTACCAACTCTCTCCTTTGAGCACGTTTATATTCTGTTATCGCGGAAATGGCTTGTCCCCGGAGGACTGTTTTGTAGGCTTCCCAGAGTATCGAGGGGGAATCCACTGAGGCTAGATTTTCCTCAAAGTAATGCCGGGTAGCCGTCCTCAGGTCTTTACCAATGGACGGTACCTTCAAATACCCCGGATATACCCTCCTGCGGGTCTTCTCATGACTGGACAGGGCTAGAATCAGTGGTGAGTGATCCGAGAAGACCCTCGGTTTTATCTGAACATCATCTACAGTGAGCAGACCATTGCCTAGTGTGAGGAAATAATCAATTCTAGACAGGCTATTGTGTGTCGCGGAATAATAGGTGTACTGCTGCTCTTCCGGGTGTGTCTGACGCCAGATATCGACCAAGCCCTGTGCCTCCAAAAAGCAGCTGAACCTATTAACGCCATTTACTTGCGTTCGTGCGGGGAACCTATCACGTGTGTTGTGTATGACTGCGTTGAAATCTCCCCTATAATTAAATCGCCTTCCGGAAGTTCTAGTAGGAACCTGCCGAGGTCCGGCAATGCCAATGCATGTAGTGCTGGGGGGACATAAACCGATACCACGTTTAGCGGCCTACCCTCCCATTGTCCGTGTACAGCAGCAAAGCGGCCCTGATCATCTATCTTGGTGGACTGAAGTATAAATTGTGAGGACTTTCGTAACAATATACCTGTTCCGCGTGAGCCGGAAGTGAACTCAGCATGTGCTATCATTTGATACCCCCGTCTATCTAACGCCCGTCGAGCATTGCCCGCTAAGTGTGTCTCTTGAAGAAGTACCAGGGCCGGGCCCATTCTCTTAATGCCCTGAAGTACCAGTCCTCTCTTTATTTTGTCCCCTAACCCTCTGACGTTCCAAGACACTATCTGGAGCGGCACCACCGGGGCCATTTAGTCCACTTCGCCTAATGCGGTATTCCGTCTTGGGGCCATCATTATTCCATTGGAATGAATGCACCCATCCCTCTATGAGTGAACCTCCCGCGGGGTAAACCCATTCCTGTTCGCCTGGATTGTGGCGTCTCACCCGTGGTGAGCTAGATGTCTGTGATGTATTCGTGTTTACGTGTGTCAGTTCTACCCGCTTGTGATCCCTCTCAGTGATAGTCTTGTGGCTTGTCGTAATGTCATGAGTCAAACATTTAACCTCGCTAGTTAAACTATTTAAAAGGTTGAAAACACCCCTTCCCCGAACTCCCCCCCTCCCTGCCTCCCTGCTGTACGGACTTAGAACTGCCCGCCCCCCCAACTTAGCAGAGTGCTTGACCCATCCCCAATACAGTGTACTTGCGCGCTGGGGTAAAGGAATCTCCGGATTCGGCGGCCTCTCGTCATCTCCTCGGAGGCCTTCTGCCCAGAGTCCAATGGCAGTCCGTCGGGCAAGCCTTGTATTAAAGTCGTATTGCTCGAGTCGGCAAGGTATTGTTCCTCGACCTCTCTGTCGCCCTCAATTTCTCTCAGTGGTGAATTTTCCCCCATCTCGCCTCCCGAGGCTTGGGAGCTCGGACGGTGGCCATTGTCCCGATGTTTCTGTGTCCTGTTGGATCTGCGTGGTGGATTAGCCGGTCTCCATCCTTCCAGCCAGTCCTGTGCAAGCTCCGGGGTGTCAAAGAACCATGTCCTATTATCCGCCACAATACGTAGTCTGGCTGGAAAGAGCATCGAGTATGGAATCTCCCTTGTCCTGAGCTCTTTCTTCACTTCGAAGAATGTTCTACTTCTACGTGCGACTTCCGCCGTATAGTCCGGGAAGAAAGCCAGCGTGGCGTTCTGTATTTTGACTGGAGGGGATGTTCGCGCCGCCTGAAGGATCGCGTCCCTATCACGGAAGTTGAACAGTCGGGCAATAATAGGTCGTGGAGCAGCTCCCTGTTTTGGTTGTCCTCCCGGAACACGGTGTGCCCTTACTACGGAGAAGAAGGTGGACAGACCTTTCGGTTTCAGTTCGTTTTTAATCAGTTCCTGCACATAGAGGTCCACAGCCCTCGTTCCCTCAGACTCCGGCACTCCAAGGATGCGGACGTTATTACGTCTGGAGCGTCCTTCTTGATCATCCAGACGTTCTCTCAAAGTTTTATTCTCAGCAGACATCCGTTCCACCGCCGTCTGTAGTTCAGAGATATCTCCCACCAACGATTTCGTCACAATCTCCATCTCATTGACCTTTTATGAAAGTCTGCTCTGATCAGCGTAATTTCAGTGGAGATCGATCCCACAGTTGCCTGCACCTGCGCTAATGCTCTCATCACGTCGTCCAGTGTCGCCCCTTTGCTGCCCGTTCCATCTCCGGATTTACCGGCCGGCGTTTTCCCATCCTTCGGGGAGGACGTGGTCTTGTCACACGCATATTTGTCGATGCGGGTCTGCGTGGTGCCACTCTTGGGGCCCCTACCAGCCATTGTTTTAAGGTCCTCTGCAGGCACCTACTGTCACCAGAGCTGTCCTTTAGCGTGTTGGCACTGCGTCGGTGTGTTGTCGGCCACCCCTGCACACTACTATCCTGTCACCGTCTTCCAGCCCTCCGGGTGCCGAGGGTGTAGTCAATCCCTGCAGGCGCAGGGCGAGTGGCTCCGCGTAAGGCCCGTACTGGAGTAGGAGGCTGCGTTTTCCCCACCCAGTCGCGGTGACGTGTCGCTAGTGGTGTTGTCACTCCTGGTCCGTGGTCGTAAGTCCAGCCGTGGTCGCCTGTGCAGAGGATACTCGTGGGGCTACCGGGGCCTGCGAGGCTTCAGGCGAGTTTTGTATTTAGTAGGGGCCTATCGTGCGTTTTGTGCCTGCGGCATTAGAAGCGGGACTGATGCGGCCGGTCGAGCATTGGTCGGTCTTCCGTAAGAACTAGGCAGGGGTCCGCCGTCTCCTCCACTGCTTAATGCGCCTACTCCGTGCGTCGTGTAGCTGTCCCCCGTCGTTGGAGTACTGTGGGACTTCCGCCGTCCTGCACTGCGAGCGATTTGCACCACCGTGTCCCCAAGAACACCTTTTCCGGAGGGCCTGTGTGGTTAGAATCAGTGGCTGTTGGGGCCCTCCGCCACCATAGGATAAAGACCCAGGATCAGGCCCCCGGGGGCCAGTTGTTATGCGCTGTCTCCGTAAGTCCGGGCAGGTTTTCCCACTGCTGCTGCCCCGGTCTATTCGTTCGATGTCCTCGGGGCTCGTCGGGCGCTCAGGACGGCTGATGGCCGCAAGGGGCGAACGGCGGGGCCCGCGTCACGGTCTGGGTTCGGGTTCCAGGTACCAACGACCGCCACCCGCGACCACCGTCCCTCTCTGCGCCAGTGTTCGATTAGGCTTCTTCGTTCTCCAGCCGATGCTTGGCTCCGGCTACGTCCCGCCCCGCCCCGTTCTGGGCAATATGGCGGCCACCTTCCTCACCCTCGTCCGCCTCAGTCGCTCTCGATAGTCGCGCCTGTCAGCTTGTGTCCGTCCGCGGTGGTGCAGCCGCTGCCTCCCACTCGGTTTCTCGCCTCAACAGCTCCGGGTGCCTTCTCCTCGTTCGCGATCCCGGCCTCGGTCGGCCACTTCCGGTGTAGTGTCGCCGGATCAGCACCACTTCCAGTCGGGCTCTCCCGCGAGGACACTCCCCGGTCTTTCTTCTCCTCGCAGGCCGCTTCGGGATGTTGCCAAAACTTGCTTTCCCGGTTTCGGAGGTTTCTCCAAGTTGCCGCCTTTTGGACCGCCCGGTCATAGGGTTCGGGTCTCAGTCCCAGAGTTCAGAGTTTTATCGGATTACTGGTCGGATAGCCGGAGAGGTCGCCTCAATCACGGAGCCTGTCCCTTATGCGGCCGCCATAGCATGAATTCTGGGACCCCCTCTGTGGTTTAATTAGTGACCAGGGAAAAGAGAGGAAAACATGTGGTAAGAGAAAAGTTCCCCCGTGGTCAATTCGTGCTTTTTTATATGGAAAGACTCATAGAATTAATCAGTCAGCCTTCATATTAACATAGGTACAACACAATAAATTCTCTCATTTTGCATATTTTATTAGTTTTTCTTTTTTCTATAGTGTATCAAAAATATTTCTTCTTTTTAAATGTTTCCTTTTTTTTGGATACATCAGTTCATAAACATAGGTTGAAATCTAATCAATGTTAAAAATACAGTGCAAAATTACATAAGCATTATAATACACATATAAAAAAAAACAAGTGTTTCTATAAAGAAAAACAACAACACCCTGTCTATCACACACTAATCAACATGCACACTAGCTCACTCATACATCTCCACATTCTTTCCAAACCCAAAAAAACTATTTCTAAGGTTGAGGTAACACAGGTATTATTTGTTTGTTTTCCACGCCAGGTCTACGCGCGTTTCGGTGGACTCTGACCACCTTCCTCAGGACCAGATTAGAAATAGTTTTATTCTCTCCTCAGCGTGTGTGTGCAGGGTACCTTCAATTTGGTGATTCCCAGAAATATCTAGTTTCTTTAGTGTACGGGTGATGACTTTTCTTTACTATAGATGAACAAACAAACCCCCAGATTTATCACTGTTATAAGAATCAGGGATTATTCTTTGTCTTGATGTCTGGAGTCAGAGGGGGCATTTGCTTTTTGCCGTGGATTTTAAGATTTAATATCCTTTATTCTTGCTGAAAATGACACCCTTTTCGGTCTTCGTAATTTTTATAAACCGTAATACATGTTATATTCCTATTTTGTTATTCCAACTCGTCATTTGGTAGATCTGTTTTTAGAAGTTGGATTAAACAGTTATCACGGACATCCTGCCTCGTTTCTCCTGCTCTGACAGACGCCATCATCGGCTGCTAGCCACGCCCCCTGTATGGCCGGTTTTGCCATAGCGGCTTATCTTTGGTGTAGCTGTGCCGCCAGTAGTCTCAGTGCCTTTTCTCCCCGCTCGTAGTGTCTCCCTTTCATTCTTTGTAGGGCGTACTCTGCCTTGGATGGGAAAAGGCCATTCAACGCCATGCAGGCTTGCTCCATTGATTTGCGGTGCTGTAGAGTTGGCTTTGCTGTGTATAAGCGGGTATAGGACACAATGTCCTGTTCCAGCTCCTTCTGTCGGGCAGCATTTTGCCTAGTGGCTTGTACTGTGTCTCGTATAAGTTGGCCCCTAATGGTATCTTTAGTCGCAGCCCAGATAATCCTACCCGAGCCCACTGACCCTTGATTGGTGGAAAGATAATCCTGAAGGTGCATTCTTAGTTGTGTTTTACCCTTAGGGATCTTATGACACTGAATCCTCATGCACCAGGGCTTGCGTCCCTGTCTGGAGAGTCCTAATTCCAGTGATAAAAGGACCGGAGAATGATCAGAGAGTGCTGCCTCTAAGATGCAGGATTCCTGGACCAGCTGTACTGCTCTTTGGGATACCAGGAAATAATATAAGCGAGAAAGTGTTCCATGATTAGGGGAGGTAAATGTATATTCTACATCAGTTGAGTGACAAAAGCACCAGTAATCCACCAGCCCATTATCCGCTAATATGTCACCCATCAAGGCTTTATCTGCAGCATTGCCCCGGTCTAGGGTACCCATTTTGTCTAATACTGGATCTCTCACCAAGTTCCAATCACCACCAATAAGGTACTGCGAGGCAACTATTTCTGTAAGTAAACAGTTCAATTGGAGAAGGGACGAGTTTTTCTTTCCTGTCGGGGCATAAACTGATCCCACGTAGACATGAGCTTCTCCTATTCCGAACTTAGAAAAGACGTAGTGTCCATCTGGATCTACCCATGTCTTTGACACCGTGGCCGGATGAGATTTGCGGATGAGGATCGCTACTCCGCATTTCCAGTATTTCAAGGAAGGGGGAGGGAAGAGGATGAGAGGATGCTGACGAAAACTTTACAGATCCAGTCTGACGCCTGGGGGTAATTCTAAGGTAAGGAATCTATCACAAACTAATGTTTCTTACAGATATATCGTTACCGAAGGTAAGTAACTTGTGCATCTGAAAGAAACATGTTGGTGATAGATTCCTTACCTTAGAATAGATACTCCAATAATACCAATCCCGGTAGTAGGACTGCGAACAAAGATCACACCAGAAAGTCCCGGAAAACAGAACAGCCAAAGAAGCTGTCTCTCCGGACTTGGCTGTCCAGGCAGTAGTGCTTAGTAAAAGTGTGCAGCGAGGTCCACGTAGCTGCCTGACAGATGTCTTGCAGGGGGACATCACATCCCAATGCTGTAGTGGCTGCAGTCGCCCTGGTGGAATGGGCACGCAGCCCCACCAGAGGCTCCTTTTTAACCAAAGAATAACAGGCTTTAATACACAAGACGACCCATCTAGAGATAATTTGCCTGTGTACAGCCCGATCTATCTTTGCGCCAACGTAGCCAACAAAGAGCTGGTCATCTACCCGGTACTGTTGTGTGTGGTTCAAGTAGAACGATAGCACACATTTTGGGTCCAGACGGTGGAGCCTCTCTTCCTCTCCAGAAGGATGCGGAGGGGGAAAGAAGGTGGGCAAAGTGATGGGCTGCCCGATGTGAAAGGCAGTGACAACTTTGGGCAAAAAGGACGGACTGGTTCTGAGCACAACCTTGTCCAGATGAACAGACAGAAAAGGAGGTTTACAAAAAAAAGAGCCTGAAGCTCATTCACTCGCCTGGAAAACAGTCTTCAAAGTTAAAAGACGTAGAGGACAATTGTGTAGAGGCTCAAAGGGAGCGCACATCAAATATGTGGGAACCACGTTTAAGTCTCACTGAAGCATCACAAAAGGAATAGGAAGGACAAGGTGAGTAATGCCTTTGAGGAATCGATTCAAAACAGGGGACTTAAAAAGAGAGGGCTGATCAGGAAGCCTGAGAAAGGCTCAAATAGCAGAGATAGCCCTTGATAGTGCCCAGAGCAGAGCCCTGCTGGGCCAAAGAAAGAAGGAACAAAGGACTTCTGAAAGAGGGGCAGAAAGGGGATTCACAGCCAATGCTGTGCACCATGCCACAAACTTGTTCCACCGGCAGGCGTATACTAACTTTGTGGAGGGACGCCAGGCTGTCAGAATTACATTTCAGACTTCAGGAGGCAAGTCGAAAGGAATCAACTGCCGCCGCTCAATCTCCACGCAAGGAGGTGGAGACTGGACAGGTTCGGGTGGAGGACCGTCCCCTGCTGCTGCGACAGAAGATCCTACTGAAGAGGCAGTCGGATCGCGGGATCGATTGCCATATGGAGTAGCTCGGGATACCATACTCTTCGAGCCCAGTCCTGAGCCACAAGAATGACTTAGGTCCGGTCGCGCCTGATCTTCTTCAGCACTCTGGGTAGAAGTGGCATAGGCGGAAAGGCGTACAACCGACCGAAACTACACTCGCTAAGTAAATCATTGCCTAGCGAGTGCCGCTTTGCAAATTCCAACACGCAGAACTGCTGACATTGTGCGTTCTCTTCGGTGGCGAATAGATCTAACCAAGGCTCTCTCCACTGTTGAAAGAGACCTTGCACCACATCCGCGTGAAGATGCCATTCGTGATCCATCATGCACTTGCGGCTAAGTTCGTCCACCCTGGTGTTCAGGGAACCTGCCAGGTGTTGAACCACCAGGGAAATGCCCTGATGTTCCACTCATGTCCAGAGGTTCAGAGCCTCCTGACAAAGTGACCATGACCCCACCAGCCCTGTTTGTTGCAGTACCACATGGCGGTGGTGTTGTCCTTAAACACCTGCACTACTCTCCCCTTGACAGAGGGAAGGAATGCCTTCAGTGCAAGTCGGATTGCCCGGAGCTCCAGAAGGTTGATATAGAGCCGGGACTCCGCCAGAGGCCTCTCCGCCTCTCCCATGTGGCCGCCCCATCCCGGGAGGGACGCATCCGTCACCACGTTGTGCTCCGGTTGGGTAAGGGAGAGGGATCTGCCACTGACCCAAAGCTGGTTTGTGAGCCACCACTGCAATTGATGAGCAGTGCCCTCCGAGATCTGGACGCACTCAGACAGGTTCCCCTGATGCTGCGCCCACTGGAACTTTAGGTCCCACTGCAGAGCCTGCATATGCCATCTGGCATGATCGACCAGCAGGATGCAGGAGGCCATGAAGCCCAGCAGCCTCAGGGTCATCCTGACCGAAACTCAAGATAGAAGCTGAAAGATTGGAATCATCGACTCAATATCCTGGCTCGTCGTTCGCGAGGAAAGACCCGAAACTGAACTGTGTCCAGGATCGCTCCGATGAAGAGGAGCTTCTGAGAGGGAATCAGGTGCGACTTTGGCACATTGATGGAGAACCCCAGCAAGTGCAGGAGGTCGGCCATAGTCTGGAGGAGGGAAACGAATGCCTGGGGTGAGCCCGCCTTCAACAACCAGTCATCTAGATGGGGGAAGACTGGAACCCCTGATCTGCGCAGATGAGCTGCGACCACTGCCATCACTTTCGTGAACACCCGAGGGGCACTGGTAAGGCCAAAGGGGAGCACGGTAAACTGAAAGTGCTCGTGGCCTACCGTAGGTAACACCGGTGGGCCGGCAGGACGGGAATATGGAAATATGCGTCCTGCAGATCCAACGCTACCATCCAGGGTCGAGGGTAGACAAGATCTGAACCAGAGTCAACATCTTTTACTTCTCCTTCCCGAGTAAGCAATTGACGTTCCGGCGGTCTAATCTAGGACGTAGGCCCTTGTCGTTTTTGGGCACCAGAAAGTAGTGGAGTAGCAACCATGTCCTACTTCTGGCGCTGGAAAGCACTCAATGGCCCCCTTGGCCAAGAGGGCCACATCTTCCTGTTGGAGAAGTGCCAAATGATTCCCCGACATGCAGTGGTACTGGGGTGGCATGGCTGGAGGGATAGTCTTAAAGGGGCGGGAGTAGTTCCTTCGGACTATTTGTAAAACCCCTGTCCGTAGTGATGGTGCGCCAGTAGACGAGGTGATGGCTAATCCTGCCGCCCACTGGAGTTTCATGGGCCTGAAAGACCGGACTAGGAAGGTTTGGAGGCAGTGGGGGCCGGGGTGGAGGTGGACTGACCCGACCGCTGGCCCCCTGACCCGCCAAAGCGGGTTCCACGACCACGCTGAGACTGTTGCTGCGCAGGCCTGTGGCTCTGAAGCGAACGTGTAGGGGCGCCACTTCCATGGCCATGAAAGGAGCGAAAAGCAGAAGGCAGAGGAGGTCGGGTGGCCGAAAGGCCCAAGGACTTGGCTGTAGCCTGTGAGTCCTTAAAACGCTCCAACGCACTATCTGCCTTGTTGCCAAAAAGGCGTATGCATCAAAGGTCATGTCCATGAGAGTGCTCCTCCTACGCAACACCACAGCGTAGCTTACACCCTGCTCCATAGCCATGGTAGGAGGAGATAGCATGCCAAGGTCAGGAGAGGTGTCAAGACCACTGGCTTCCCACAATTCTTCTGCCCAGTCCGGGTCATACTCACACTGCACTGTGAGAGGGTCCTCAGACCCCTCCCAGTCCTCTCCTTCCTCCGATGGCTGATGAAGAGGCCGAAAATAAGGAGGCTGGACAGAGGGGTAGAAAGGCCCCATCGGCGTTGGAATCGGAGTCGAGCAACGCCTCCACATCGGGGCTGAAACCGGGGGCAACGTCGTCCGGGGGCACGGGCGACATCGGAGGTGGTGCTGGTGGGGTCAACGTCAGGTGGTGTTGATCGGGATCCAGGTCTGGATCCTGGGGGGCCCTGCGATGGCGGAGCAGACCGCGGTGCTGGGCAGGAGCTGCCGACAATACAGAGCGAGGGTCCCCAGTCAGGCCCGACGGCCGAAAGAGGTGTGCCATGGCAGACAGAAATTCCTGCAGCTGGGCCGGAGTCGCCGACGGACCCGGGAAGGGCGGGTAGGCCGACGGCGACTGTGTAGGCTCCGCCGGAGCCGCGGGGGGTGGCCCCACCCACACCCTCTTCGCGCATCGGGAAGTCTGAGAACGATGGCGCTTCTTTGACTTCTTGTGCTTCGCCTTACCTGACCCGAGTGGTGATGGCTCCGTGACAGGTCCCTCGACCTCCCACGGGAATGGGACCATGAACGGCGCGGAGCCGACTGCCGGACTTCCAGCAACTTTTGGGACCGCTCCCGCAAGGTCTTCGGCGCCATGGCCCGGCAGTCGAGGCACGACTTGGGGTTGTGGTTGCGCCCCTGCAGTAGAGACACACGCGGTGCGGGTCCGTCACCGACATCATACAATGACAGTCCCTGCAGGACTTGAAACCGGGCATCCCTACGGCACCAAGAGTCAATCGACTCAAAAAACACAGAGACAAAAAGCCTAAAAAAACTAAGTCCAAAAATGACTGGGGGTACCGCTCTCACCGGATCTGCGCTTGCTGGCGCGGAAAAAGAAAGAACTGACGAGGGCGGCGTTTAAGTAGCTGCAGCAACATCATCTCGGCGACCACGATTCCAACTGACGCGGAGGAGCACGACGCAGCCTTCTGACGCGCAGGGGTACTTCTGATGAAAACTTTCAGGATCCAGTCTGACGCCTGGGGGTAAATCTAAGGTAAGGAATCTATCACTAATGTGTTTCTTTCCGATAATAAAGGCTTTCAATGAATGAACCATAATTACAAGTTTGAACAGCATTAACATATGGACAAAAATATTACCTTAACTGCAGAAAGTGTCCTTCCCTGATCCATAATGTGGTACTGCAAACTGGCAGCCAAAGGGTTTGTGCAGCAGGGGGTTGGGCCTACTTGTCCCAAGGACAATATACACGTGAAAACTTGTTGCCCTTGACCACAAACAATATGTCGTGGGTGTCGGGCTATAGGAATTCGACATCCCCGTCAGGAGGGCAGGGTAATAGCTAGGCAAACTAAAACGTAGCTGTGTCCGACGGATTGGGGTATGTGGTATAGGTTGTTGATTAGGGGAGGTATGCAATGGTGTAACATGTTAACATGTAGTAGTTGCTTATTAGACATACCTGAGAGTGCAAGGTAAAGTTACTTATATGTTGCAAGTGGGGTTAATTTAGTGGCAGTGACGTCAGTTACATTGTACCTAACAAACAAAGAAGACCAAATGGGCTAAATCTGTGGATAACATGTACTACGTATATACCTCGTCAGGCTTTTAACATAGCTAATGCAGTCAATATAGTAAGCATAAATACATTAAATAATAGCACATTACATCTAAAACAGGAGGGAAATACTCAGCTGCCTTCTTTCTCCACATTGTATTATTGTCATTGCCTGCTCCCTACTCTAGCTCTAGTATTAGCGGTCCTAGCTATAATCACAGTAACGATCCAGATGATGGCAGTAAGTGTAATTGCAACCGTAACTGTAACTACTTAAATCTCATTCTCATCCGAGGTGGACTTAAGGGGAGCGGGATTTGTCCCCATGATGCTCTGCGTGAAGACAGACTCTGTTTCAAGGGCGGAGCCTTGTCCTCATGAGTATGGGCAGATCTTTCAAGTTCTCTGCCTCGGTGACGGGAACTGGTGTTACTTCGTCTGTTGTCTGGCTTCTGTGAGAAATTCCAGGACCGGGTTGTGATTGTTCCATTGAAGTATGGTGTCTGTGTCCAGATCCTGTGGTTTCATGCAATCTAGGAAGTGCTGCAGGTCCTCGGGATCGTAGAAGTCCTTTGAGTCCCCATTCTTTGAGATGCGAAGGCGAGCGGGCTCGATTAAGCCATATTTGATTTCCATTTGCTGCAGCTGAGGTCTGGGGGTGAGCAATACTTTTCGCCGTTCGTTGGTTTCCTTGGAAAAATCAGCTACCATACGGATGTCCTGCCCATCATATGTATGTGGACCATGTACGTGCGCTGCAGCCCACAGCTGTCTCACCTGTTCGTTCCTAAGAAAACAGGCGACGAGGGGATGTGGGCGTATTGCAGAGTCCTCGCGTGAAAGGCCAATGCGATGTGCGCGCTGTATTTCTAGTGGTGGGCCAAAGGTAATGCCAACTAGTTTCTGAAGGATGTTACGCAGGAATGTTCTGGCATTCTGATCTTCGACTTTCTCCGGAAATCCAAAGAAGCGAACATTGTCCCTCCTGCTCCGATCTTCCAGGTTGACCAATCTGCTGCATAGGAATAGCAACTCCTGGTCCCTGCCCTGTTCCGTAGACCTGTTATTTCCTCTTCAATGGGCTCTGGCCTACCCGCCGATTGCCATTGATTGATATCTGTGGTATTCAGAAGTGCTGGCTTGTTATTGGTGCATTTCTGAAAAAGTCCCTCCTTTGTGTGATAAGCTCTCTTTCTGGCAATTTCGCTCAGAGAACATTTTGGTTGGCCATCACATTGTACAACGTGTGATGGCCTCTCTTCCCTCCTCCTGTATAGGCATTGCAGCCCCATACACAGCTTTGTTTCCTCCACCTCGCTGTTCTCAGCTGCATGGGTCTTTCACGCATTATTTTTTTTCAAGTTGGCTTGAGCAACTGAATTCAAAAGTGCTCTGGTTTATTTATAAATTTTGTAACTTTACATCCCTGTTTAGCAAAGTTTAGGGGCAGGAGAAGCGGGGATTTACCACACCCATCATGGCTCGTGCAATACACATTTGCAGTCCGGTGCCCTATCACCATGAACCACTCAGTGTTTCCCCCAGTGCACCACCCCTTCAGTCACATCTCCCCATATGCCACTTTCTGGCCTTTCCCCCACTCCTTTTCCATCACGGAGTACACTGGTCTGCAGGAGCTCGCGCTATCAAAGCTATATATCTTAAATCTCATGTTGGCCTCTCCCTGAAGCCCAGGGGGGGCGGGCTCCTCGTACTAGGAACAGGACAGCTGTAGACTTTTACCTCCGCCATGTTCCCTACCCCAGTGATGCGCGCCCCCATAGCACAGCAATTCATTCATTGATTGTTTACAGAGGGGCAGAGAACTGTCCATCTAGAAACTGGAAAATTGTGTGCATCCCTCCTGCAGTTACAGATTGTAAAAGCACTGTCACTTTAACACAGCATGGTGAAAAGAAAGAGAAAAAAAGAAATGAAAAAAAGTGTTGGTACAAAAGCAGTCAGGTGACTGACTAACGTGTCATGTGATCAAGGTACTTCGGTGCCAAAACGCGAAATGGCCGACAGAGTTTAACCCAAATAAAGGCGATTCTGTGCACTGAATGGTGGTCCATACTACATCTTTTGTGATACTTCAAAGGCCGGCTGGCAGTGGAGTTTTCGATATATATATATTTATTTATCTTAAATCTCCTGTTGGCCTCTCCCTGAAGCCCAGGGGGGCTCCTCGTACTAGGAACGGGACAGCTGTAGACTTTTACCTCCGCCATGTTCCCTACCCCAGTGATGCACACCCCCATAGCACAGTTAAGACGACATGTATTCTGCAGGCAGCCCTGGTGAGAGCTTTTCTTAATCTATTGTGTCTGCACACCTGCGTGGGAAGCTCACTCCATGCCGTCGGACTGCAGCATAGAACACTGGGTACTAGCTGCCTGCTGTACTAAGTCTCGAAGAGAGGCGGTGAATGGTCTACCAGACCCCAGAATAGGTGGGGTGGTCTGTGACTCATGGCTTCCAGTGACCGGCTTCCCGGGGATGCTGTTGTGTCACCGCCGCCGGCAGGGTACACCTGGGACATATGTACCCAAACTACATGTTTTGGGTGTTTACGGCATCTCGCCGCGGACCTTTGTATAATACGACAAGCCCCCATTTCACTCAGCTAACCCTTATGCAAGGTAGTGTGAGCCCCACCCCACCAGCAGACACCTAGCTGCCCTTTCAAGTTTCCACTAATCCTGACTGAGGTGATATTTCTAACGGCAAATGGCTTTTGTTTGCGAACGTTTGTTTGTTGGGGGCAACCTATTGTGCAGACCCCACCCTACTGGGTGTCAGAGCGCTGTAGTGAGCATTGTGCATATAATAGAGTGAAGACAACAATCATGACGCAGACAGAACTGCAACTCAAAAGATTGTCAAGAGTTCAAAAATTGGTGGAAGGTCCAGAGATGAGCAGACACATTTTTGAACTGGGTATTTCTGCTAACACTCTTAAAATGATTGCTGTCAGGGTTGTTAGTGGCATTCACTTTCAGGAAACAGACTACAACTGCCACAACGCAGTTGTTTAGACTGGATTATGTGGGTCTTAGCCATAGTAAGTCCCATGTATGCTAGATGTCTTGTGTACAACCTCCGGACCGCTTTCAGCAAGAGCCAACTTTAAGCCCACAGTATTTGTAGGTTCCTTTCTCCATCATTTAAAGTGGACCACAAGTCTGTTTCCCGTTTTGGATTACTTTCAATCACAACTAACATATGACGATTGGCTAACTGATAGCTGTGCTGGTTGTGAGAGTCCTATGCAGCTTCAGAAGGTGGGGAGTGGGGGGGTGGAATCACATGCGTTTTGCATGTGATGCTAAAAATCTTTCCTTTTATTCCCACGGAGCACCGCAGAACGGAGCACTGCAGAACGCTGACCCAAGCTATGGTCATGAGCCGCTTGGATTATGGAAACGCCTTACTAGCAGAGGTGGGGGTAACATTGTTAAACAAACTGCAGGTAATCCAAAATACGGCGGCCAGGTTGATCCTGAATATGCCGTCTGGCTCCCCCTCGTTACCTTTGCAGAGACTCCTACATTGGCTACCTATTAGACAAAGATCCTTCTTTAAGGTTTGCTGCCCGACATTCATCGCGCTTCAGGGTCAGGGACCGAAGTATCTGCAAAACAAAGTAGTAAAACACATTACGAGTCGCCCGTTGAGATTTTGCTTGCTGAAGTTACTTCATCTACCTCGTATCAGGCTCCATAGGTCAGGGGGCAAGGCTTTTGCCTACCTGGTCCTGAAATATTGGAATAGCCTGCCAAAATCACTACGAGAGACTCCATTTTACCAAATTTTCAGGAAACATCTAAAAGCATTCCTGTACTAAGGCCCCCCCTCCTTCCCTTTGTTTCTTCCTGGTTGGTTTTCTGAGTAAGCGCCGAGATGCCCCAGGGTGATTCGAGCGCTATACAAAACTGTATAACATAACATGTGAGGTTTTTGTGCCAATGTTTGAAGCAAAACTGCAAGGCTAAGAATGCATGTCGTTATTGACATTAACCCAAAAGGATAAGTTACTTACCTATAATCCTAGTTCTCTTCCAGGGGTATCCTCATCAAAGTCATAAGCACTGAATATTCCCGCCCATGTGCGGGGACCCTGGAAAAACAAAAAAATGTATATATGAAAACATATATATATATATATATATAGCTCTATATGTATATACTCATATATATTTTTTCCTCATCCAAATGCAGCCCCCATAGAGAAGGCTAAACAATGCAATAATGAACAAATAACTTCTTTTGCAATCACATATTACTTACATATACACATATAGACCACAGGAAGTCAAGTATCACTTGAACCCATTTTAATGAGCAGAGTCATGAAAGAAAAACTGCAAAAGAACAAGCATTGTTAGCCTGCAGGTTACATTGGAAACCAATAGCATAGAAAATGAAAGCAAATGCACACAAAAACTGGCACCGTGCTTTTAGGCAGCCATGACGCCTAGTTTCCCATCATGCCTCAGGGGTGAAAGTTAGGTCAGTTCTTTGCGGAGACCCGATAGTCAGGGCACAAAGATATAGCTCAAAAATACCAGTCTCATTTGCCTGGGGAGGCTGGTGGGTTGCTTATGACTTTGATGAGGATACACCTGGAACAGAACTAGGATTACAGGTAAATAACGTATCCTTCTCTTCCAGGGGATCCTCATCAATAATCATAAGCATTGAATAGAATAGCAAGCCCATCCTCCGCCTGCGGGCAAATGAGAAGGAATAACCCAACAAATAAACAGTATTAATCAGTGTTGAAACAGATTCCTCAAGGAGTCCTGGCCTACTTGTGCGTCTGTTCTGGTATCCGAATCAAGACAATAGTGCCTAGTGAAAGTATGTATAGATCTCCAAGTGGCTGCTTTTCAGATCTCGGAATCCGTACATTGTTGAGGAAAGCAGCTGTAGCAGCTTTTCCTCTTGTAGAATGAGCCTTGGGTCTAGACCAGTGGTCTTCAAACTTTTTGATTCTGCCCCCCCTCCCCCCCCCCAGTGTAGAAAAACAATTCGCCGGGCCCCCCTAAAAATATTTCACAATTATTCTATTTAACTGGCAATGTTTAAATATGTCTAGACTTATTTAAACATTGCCGCTAAGTTCTGTCACTGTTTTAAAAATGCAAAAAAACATGATTTCCAAACATACTATTCCGGTGAGGCAGGCCTTGCTAATGTGCAAAAGATGTGCAAGGATCTCCTTTGACACCTTCCCCCAGCCAGGATTTAAATTACAAAGGATGTTAATGATGGCCCATTACAGAAGTGCTTACTGCTGCTGTTTTAGACTGAAAACAAAGTGTAATGTTTCTTCTGTCCAGAGCCTGGCGCCCCCCCTGGGATCACTTGAGGCCCCCCAGGGGGGCCCGCCCCCCAGTTTGAAGACCTCTGGTCTAGACCAAAGAGGCTTTTGCGCTAGCTGATAAGCCATTTTGACTTGGAGATGGAACGTTTGGAAGCTGGAAAACAAGTTCTGATCGAGCCATAATTAATGAATAATTGATCAGATTTTCTAATCGATTTCAACCTGTCCAAGTAAAACTTTAAAACCATTTTAAGGTCTAAGGAGTGGAGTGCCCTCTCAGCTGGAGTAGAGGGATTAGGAAAGAAGGTCGGAAGTGAAATAGTTTGATTTACATGGAAGTACGACATCACCTTGGGAAGGAAGGAGGGGTGGGTTCTCAAGAAAACTATTGAAATGGAACACTGGGAATGGTTCTTTTGAGCAGAAAGCTTGTTTTTCTCTCACCAAGCAAGCTGAAGTAATCGCCACAAGGAAAGCTACTTTTCACGTAAGGTGTTGTAAGGTTGCTTTGAGGATAGGTTCAAAAGCGGGACCCATCAATTTAGATAACACTAAGTTCAGCTCCCAGGGAGAAGGAGGCCGAACCGGAGGATAGACCTTCTTCAAGCCTTGGAAGAAGTCCTTTATTACCTGCAGTTGCAAAAAGTAAGGCTGAAAGGGGAACGCCTATATGCCGTAATGGCAGCAAGGTGTACCTTGATGGAAGAGAATTTTAAGCCTGCCTTAGCTAAATGAAGCAGGTAGGGCAACACCACTTCCTCCTGCTCCTTGGTAGGATCACAATTGTTTTGTACACACCGTAAATAAAAATATTTCCATTTACAAGCGTATGAGTGTCTTGTAGAGCAGCGTTTCCCAAACTGTGGTCCGCGGACCCCCAGGGGTCCGTGACACATTCCTAGGGGGTCCGCAGGACTTGAGTGCTACTGTCATTGTAAAAAAATGTAACGCCCGCTCTCACAACACATAAGAGCTGTAAATGTTGGCGCAGGAGCGGCAAGACTACAATACAATCTGGCCAATCATCATTCAGCTTTAGGTGCAAGCTGAAGGGTGATTGGCCTTATTTTATTACTCGCTTCTGCCCGTCACACGGAGTCGTGCACGCACGGCAGTGCGTGCGTTTCCTCTTCTGTTTAGCCAGCCCCAGGGCACTTAGCTACCATATGTCCCCATTTGCCCTGAAAGCAGGCTACAGTTTTGCCTCGTATGTCGAGGCCGAAGAGCATTGGATCACCTCAAACGGACAGGAGGGCTCTTCTCAATCTGACACTGCATGTGAGTGTTTAATTAGTGTGTGTAAACATTTACAATAAAAGCGCGAGCATGCTTTAAAAACGTGTTTCCTTTCATCAGTGTCTCATGTAACATAGCTGCAAATATTTCATTTAGATTGCCTATGTGCGACATTTTAATGTGTGACATTTTCATGTGTGTTTTTTTTTTAATGGAGCTTTTTCTCAACTAGTGACTCAAAAGGAAAGCTAGGAAAGCAGTGCTTGGTAGAGAGCCTACCACCTGTCACTTCTCAGCTGCTGAGGATGGCGGAGGTGAGCTGGCATCGAGCGGCTTCCAGGTGTAATAAGACACTGCATTTTAAAGATAAGCCTTTATAGAGTAGCTTAGCTCCCTTGTTGTATGACACTGATGCTCGTTCCGTGACCCGTAGCCATTTCATGCGCTCTCTACCTAATCCTGAGTACCTCAGGGCGGCACCTCGGCTACCTGTCCTCATTTCCTCATGGGACAGTCCACCTTTAGTGCAGTCCTCCACCTTACGGCCTTTATCTTGTTTATTGTAAGTTTAAAACCAGTAGGCAGTGATTTGAAGGACTCATGACATTGTTCTTCTTGAGGCCTAAATGAAAAGTTTTGTGCAAGATGACCACGGTACCAGGGTATGGAACTTTACACTTTTCCTAATTTCAGTGTAATTTTGATTGATATTCAAAGACTATCAGTGACACTTATTTGTGAGCAAAAATCAAGCAATCATAGACTATCACAAGCACTTACCAACATTAAACTGCAACAGTGAGAGTTCCTGCCGCTGGACTCTGCCGTAGAGAGCTCAAATGCCGTCTGAGCGCTTGTGCGTTTACAACGGGTCCCTTTGAGCATTTTGACACTGACAAACCAGTGTCAAAAAATCAAACGGAAGGGTTGGTATAAATAAGAAAAGCATAGGAGGAGGCATAGAAGCACCTGAGAAAGAGGCATGTTTTGTCTTTGTGTTTAGAGTCTGCCTGAACCACATCAAGACTTCAAAGAAATGTGACACTTCCTTTCTTAACATTTCAATTGAGCAGGAAACTTTTAAAGAAATGCACTGTAAAAACAGAGGCCTTTCCTTCTGTTCATGTCTGCGTGCAAACCTGCTTGTCCTTTCTGCTCAATTGAAAGGATTCAAGCACGTTGCTGTGGATTTGCTACAAGCAAGCATGAAACTCTCGTTCCTTCCTTCCCCTCTTTGTTACTTTTCAACAAGAGTGGCAGATGGGCATTAAGTCTGATTCCCGAGGTGGGTGCATGTGACATCATCTAATTAGTGTGGCCTCAGGTTAGAATAGAGCCATTAGCTGTCATATTTACAAGCTGCTTTTCATTGGCGCCAGACCATTATATTAAGCACACATAGTCACCGCGCTGCTATGTTTTCGAGCTTTCACTCAGTATCGTCCTTCGAGCCTCCCGGCCGGCTTCAGCACGCAGCAAGCTGGTCGTGTGGAAGGGGTGCTAATGTGTGTCTATGCATTTTAGTGCTGTGATACCGACCACCACACTAAAATGCATTAGTCTAACTCCTGATGTGTGGTACTTGGCAGGGCTGATGTAAGTGAACGTGGACGCTATAAAAATCCAGGCTTTTTCTAAAAGTGCTTCTGAATAAACACAGTTAGGAGGGTTTTCTGATCTACCTCCTGCCCTGCCCCAGCTCTACTGCAGATTAAATAAAACACTTGACTTCAATGGGCTGTGCGCGCATTTTTATTTAACTCACTATGGGTTACTTAGTCAGTGAGGTAGCTTTGCCATTCCACAAAATGAATGCTGCTCTTTGAATAGGCACACTGCTAATGCCAAGTGCTTGGTCTGCCAGTAATTAAGTAAGAAGTGCCTCATGTTAGGACTAGAGAACTGTCACCTGATTTACTAATCTGCATTACTTTTTCGAATTTACGACTACACAAATGATCTTTCAATAACTTAACACGCCGCACTACAGAATCAGTGTCTATTCTCAGGTAGATGAAAATGCGCAATTGCTGGCGTGGCTCCTCACCTACAGCACGTGAGCAAGAACATGGCTCATCAGAGCTGGTTATGTTGATTTTTGTGTTTGTGGCTGCTGCAGTGGAAAGGCACATGTGTATAGGTTACCGTTACTTTGCAGGCGGGTAAAAATAGATGCAGCCTGGATCAGCAGTAGGATTTTCCCGCTGCTGTCCGATTGCTCACTTTACTTATCAAGCTCTTCGAAATAAAACCGAACATTGAAAAGTTAGTCGCCGAGATTCAGCACCATCCTTCCCCTTAAAATGTTTTGATTTTTGAATATTTTTCAATATAAAATAATAAAAGCTTTAGAATTGCAATTATTTGTTTGGTGTGTAGTTGTTTGTGTATTTTTTGCGAATTACTGTTTGAATTTTTTAAAATTTAATTTGTACTAATTGCTTGGGGGTCCCCGGCTTCCAGTAGTGATGCAGTGGGGGTCCTCAGGAGTCAGAAGTTTGGGAACCACTGTTGTAGAGGATTGTCTAGCCTATTTTAAGATGAACATGCAGTCTTGTGGAAGGTCTAAATGATGGTATGGAGGACCTCAGGAGCCATGCTGCCAAGTTCAGTGATGGAAGATGGGGTGATGAATGCTCCCGTTCATCTTGGACAGTAGGTCCTGTCTGCACGGCAGCCTCCTGTGTGGAAATTCTGACAGGTGTAGAAGATCTGGGTACCACCACTGCCTTGGCCAGTCCGGAGCAATCAGAATCATCCTCGTTTATGAGTGGGAGAGCTTGGTCATGACCTTCGGTATGAGTGGAAGGAGAGGAAAGGCGTAAACAAATGCCCCATACCAGCTGATCAAAAGGGCATTCCCTTTCGACCCTGGTCGGTAGTATCTCGATGCGAAGTCTCTGCATTTTTTATTTGTGTAATCTACGAACAGGTCGATGCTTGGCCGACCCCATTCTTGGGAAATGCTTTCTACAACTTCGTCGTTTAGAACCCAGTCCTGCTGGTCCTCGAAGTGACGACAGAGCATCTACCTGTGAATTTTGCTCTCCCGGTAGGTGTATTGCAGTTATTGATAGATTCCTTGCAAAAGCCAATGCCAGAGAGCTTGGGCCTCCAGCGACAGTGTCCTTGATCGAGTACCCCATTTGTTCAAATAGTACATGGTGGTTGTATTGTCCGTCTGTACTAGGATGGAATTGGTCCGAATCGAAGCGAGGAAAGGCTTGAGGGGTAGATGAACCGCTCTCCGCTCCAGCATGTTGATGTGGTACAACCGCTCTTTTGTTGACCCTCGACCTGGAGTCTGGAGAGACCCCATGTAAAAGTCCACATTTGTAAAGCGCACAATCACCCGTAAGGGTCTCTAGGCGCTGGGGGGCCGTCGGGAAGATTAAGCGAGCTATTGCCCAGAGTCACATGGTGCTGGGCTAACCTGCCGCCGGAACCGGGGATCGAACCGTGGTCCCCAGATTCCAGCGTCAGTCGCCCTGGCCGCGGCGCCACACCTCTCCCACATGTGAGCTCCCCAACCCTGGAGGGAGGCATCCGTGATCAGCGATTGAGAGGGTGGAGTGTGGAACTCCTACCAGCAGATTTTCCTATCGCATCCACCAAGGAATAGATGCTCTGGCTGCTTCTGACATGGATATCCTGTCGTCCCACTGATCTGTTCGTTGACCCCACTTGTCCTGATCCTGCTGCAAAGGATGCATTCTCAGCCTGGCGTTGGGGACCAGAAAGAAACAGGATGCCATCGACCCTAGGAGAGAGGCAACCTGACGTACAGAAGGCAGGTTGTTGTGTAGAATCTGCTTGCCCTTCAGTATGATAGATGACAGCCTCTCCTCCGGAGGACACGCTTTTCCTATTGCGGAGTCTATTGTTGCACCCAGATAATGAATTCTTTACGTGGGTTGCGGAGTCGATTCTTCGAAATTGACGTGGAGAACCAGTTGGTGACAAAGGTCTAGACATTGTTGAAAATGATTCTTGACAATCTGGGGGAAGGAGCCTTCAGAAGACAGTCGTCGAGATAGGGGTACACAAAGATGACTCTGTGCTGTAGAGCGGCTGCCACTACTGCCATGCACTTTGTAAACACTCGAGTGGCTGACTTTAACCTGAAGGGCAGAACCTCTAACTGGTAATTGGGTTATCCCACCAGAAAACACAGGAATTTTCTGTGATGAGAGCTGATCGGAACATGAAAGTATGAATCTTGCAGATCCAGCGAACAGATCCGATCTCCCTGCTGCAGATGTGGCTATATTTGATGGAGAGCCAACATGCAAAACTTTTCTCTTTTGATGGATTTATTGAGGGTCCGAAGTTCTAGAATCCGTCCGTAGTCCGATTTCCGACCTTTCTTTCTCACTAGGAAGTATCTTGACTATACCCCTCGATCTTGTTGTGATACAGGAACCTCCTCGATGGCTGATTTTTGCAGGAGGGTGGATATTTCCTGCTGCAGCATTTTCATTTGGTGGCACGCTGCCTTTACTCGAGGGATCATGGGAGGCCGATGCCGAAAACGTAGAGAGTAACCATTCTGCAGCGCAGTTAGCACCCACTTGTCTTTTGTGATACCACACCACTCTTCTAGATGGTTGGCGATACTTCCCCCTACTGGAGTGGGTAACAGTGACGGGGGAAGCGGGCACTCATTGCTTCGATGGTGTCTCTGCTGAGGCTGTAGGTTGGCGAGGAGTTACTTTTCCTCTAGGTGTATGATGGCCTTGGTAATGCGACTTCGATTGGCTTTGATGTTGCGGTCTCTGCCAGTGAGGGGTTTGAGCCCTCTGATGGAAGGGTCGCCGATCGTAAGGCCAGTAACGTTACCTGAATTCTTTTCTTTTTGCAAGGCCTTTAGGGTATCAAGCTCAGTCTTCATCCTCGAAATCTCCTCATCTGTGTGAGTGCTGAACAAGGATGAGCCTGAAAAGGGAAGATTAAGAAATGCGGGATTGCGCTTCTGGTTTTAGTGCATTCAGTCTGAGCCATGATGATCTTCTGGCACAGATTCCATGTGCAGCCAGCCTCGCTCTATCTGTGCAGCCAGCCTCGCTCTATCAGCAGCAGCGCTGATAACTTGGTTAGCCACCAAGCTGCCTTCCTGCAGAATCTCTTCCAAATCTCTGCAGTCTTTTCTAGGCAACTTTTCTGTAAATCTTTGAAGAGAGTCCCACAAAGATGTATCGTAATGCCTTAACAGTGCTGAGACGCTGGAGACCTTAAGCATGGAAGCTGACGTGCAACAGACCTTTCTCCCTCAAGCATCCTGTGCTCTGCTCTCCTTATCAGGTGGGACTGTTGATGAGGAGGCCACTGCATGGGTCTTTTTGGCAGCGGCAAAAATCACTGAGTTCGGATGGAGGGTCAGATTTGAGAAACAATGGATTCTCTTCAGGTCTGTATTACTTTAAAATCCTGCAGGCATGGGTTTAAGAGTTGCCGGCGTAAGGGAAGTGTCCAACAACTGCTGAAGTAGCCCCGGAACCAAAGCAGCAAAGGCCTGGCTGCTAACCTCTGATGCAACGTTTCAAAGATCACTGAAGATGAACTTTGTTGAGTGGGCATAACGATGTTCAGCTTCATCGCCCCTCTGGCCAGAACATCCTGAAAGGTGCAGACGTCACCCACCGGAGAGATACTTGATGGTGGGCTATCTGTAAGGGTAAGTGAGTTGTCTCTCTTTGAAGACTGGGTGGAAGAAGGTGTCAGAGATCTGTGTCTTCGCCTCTTACCTCGAGACCCGGATCTCTTTTTTGAGCAGGGTGCAGGAGTACGTGAACAATCTTGTCCCTTAGGTGGAGTAGTAGGAGACAGATCTACAGCTTGCACCAGTCGAGTTAGAGGTGATCTGTGCAAAGGACTGGAATAGTCCAGATTACCTTGTGCCTATGCAGTGCCCGATTTTTGACAGTGGTGTAGAGGCAACATCCATCTAGGAGAGAGGTGCATAGATGGTGATTTCTGACTCTCCTACCTAGCAGGAGCTTCAGGTGAACGGGGCGTTAATGTGAAGAAGCGGGCTGTTCAATGTCGGAATAACCACCTCTGATGATCTTGAGGAGGACGACTAACGTCTTAAACCAGTGTGATGGGTCAACACCGACTGGTGGGAGTGCCTCGACGTTGATCGTGGAGTCGCTGAATGCACCAGCGTTGTAGATCCTACCCTCGACGTTGGTGATCTGGACGGAGAAATGGTCACAGGACGTGAGACAGACCGATGCCTCGTCGACTTCTCTCTGTGGGGAGATCTGTGCCTCGACGTCGATCGCTGGGTCAACGGAGGAGGGGTGCGTCTCGACGTCTAGCATCCCTGTGATGATGCAGACGGAGCCCTTTGTTTTGACGTCGATCGCCTCTGCGGTGGCAGTGTCTCGTGTCTCGGCATCGACCTCTGGGACGACACGGATAGAATCTTTTTCTTTGATGTAGTCTTCTGCCTAAACTTTGATCGTTGTTGAGATGACAGCGACTTAGGCCTCGACGTCGATCGTCTGCGGGACGACGTTGGAGACTTATGCCTCAACGTTGATCGTCTGTAGGACGACGTCGATGGAGAATGGTCTCTTGACATCGATCGCCTACCAGGTGGCACCGGCGGAGTGTCATGCCTCTACGACTAACGTTCAACCCAATGCTGACAGAGGCCTGCTCCTAGATGTTGATCGTCGGGTTGACGTCAACAGAGGGTCTGTTACTTTGTGACTCGACGTCGTCTTAGATCTTGAATTCGAATGGTGCGCCTGCACCGTAGAAGGTTTCGGCGAGACCTCTTCTTCGCCTCTGGTTGGTTTGACGCCGATCCCGATGGAGAACAGATCGGAATCTTGCTTCTCGACGTCTATCTTGCTCTCTTTTTCTTTGGTCTCACTGGAGACCTACCCCTTTCGGTGAGACCATATATATGGATCCTTTCTCTGTCCTTGAGGGTTCTCTTGGACAGTTTCTTGCAATGCTGACAGTTATCTGGTGAATGGGAGTCAGGGAGACAAGGGATACACACAGGTTGTGTAGCAAACCTGACCTTCTTGCCACAGGAGGGGCAAGGGTCAAAAAGCGATGGCATTATGGCAGAAAATAAATCCCTTTCTGTCAAAAAAGCTGTTGTACCTCACTCTAGAGCCTAAAATACATCGTGAGGTAGAAAATCACAATCCAAGAAGAATGTTCTGACAATAAAAGACAGCTGTAAATTCCAGGGTCCTGACTGAACGAGCCGGAAAGAACAACTGACCTAACTGTCACCCCTGAGGCATGATGGGAAGCTTGGGGTCATGGCTGTCTTAAAGGCAGGGTGCCAGTTTTTGTGTGCATTTGCTTTCATTTTCTGTGCTATTGGTTTCCAATGCAGCCTGCAGGCTAACAATGCTTGCTCTTTTGCAGTTTTTCTTTCATGACTGCTCATTAAAAGGAGTTCAAGTGATACTTGCCTTCCTGTGGTCTATATGTATATATAAGAAATAATATAGGCTTACAGCCTGACTGCAACCCGCTACCTCGCCTTGAACACACAAGCGCCTCTGCAATATTAACTTATCCGATTGAGACCGCAGCGCTAGATTGCCTGATTGTTGCCTAATTTATTTAGCTTGGCTGAACACATCGTAGCGTTAGATTACCCGATTGTTGCCTAATTAATCTGCTCTGTTGAACATATCGTACCGCTAGATTGCCTGATTGGTGCCTAATCAAATTGCTTTGCCGAACATATCGTAGCGCTAGATTGCCAAAGTGCGCTTTTACAGTTGTGCTGTGCTGCCTGCTGTTTTCTTCTGTGTCTGATTGTTAATATTGCTTTGCGTTGTTTCTGTTTGTGCCCCAGTCCTTTCCGCTTTGGCTCGCTGCCATTTTGTTGTTATTGTTGTGCCCCCCTGACCGGATTTCCGCCCCGCACCTGCCTCCCAGCTGCCCCTCCTTCCCACTGATACTGTAAGCCCTGCGCTCCCACAGCTGCGCTGTGACCGCCCTGATCCTTTCAGACGCGGTCGCTCCGCACACTGCTCCCGGCCCTGCCTTGACCGCCTGGTATCGTAGCGCTTACAGCCTGACTGCAACCCGCTACCTCGCCTTGCACACACAAGCGCCTCTGCAATATTAACTTATCCGATTGAGACCGCAGCGCTAGATTGCCTGATTGTTGCCTAATTTATTTAGCTTGGCTGAACACATCGTAGCGTTAGATTACCTGATTGTTGCCTAATTAATCTGCTCTGTTGAACATATCGTACCGCTAGATTGCCTGATTGGTGCCTAATCAAATTGCTTTGCCGAACATATCGTAGCGCTAGATTGCCAAAGTGCGCTTTTACAGTTGTGCTGTGCTGCCTGCTGTTTTCTTCTGTGTCTGATTGTTAATATTGCTTTGCCTTGTTTCTGTTTGTGCTCCAGTCCTTTCCGCTTTGGCTCGCTGCCCTTTTGTTGTTATTGTTGTGCCCCCCTGACCGGATTTCCGCCCCGCACCCGCCTCCCAGCTGCCCCTCCCTCGCCCCTCCCCCATCCACTTATGACAGACGCATCTGCGCGCAGCGATCACGCGCAGCGGTCGCGCCCTATGCGCGCCAAAGGTAAGCCCGTCTACGCCCGTCCGCGCCTGGACCGCGCCCAGCGCCAGACCCCCTGGCCCTCGCAATACCCACTCCACCCGCATAACGTATGACGCCGCTACCCTCTTTGCCCTTAACCCCGGACGCACTCCTCAATGCTGCGAAGCTGCCCCAGGGCACACCCATGGACCATTCGCCTGCCACTCCTGCAAGTTCACCTGCATCAGAACCCACGCCAATCCCACTTCCTCCAAACACAGCTCCAACTCTAACCACCTGAAGTGCATCCTGCTGAACACCCGCTCGATCCACAGACACGCCCCTGAACTCTGGAACCTACTCGACACATCCTCACCGGACGTCGCCTTCCTCACAGAAACCTGGATGAACGCCTCATCAGCACCCGACATCGCTATAGTCATCCCAGACGCCTACAAGATCATCCGAAAAGACCGCACCAACCAAACAGGAAGAGGCATCGCCATCGTCCATAAGAACAACATCCTAATCACGACCAGCTCCGACGATAACCTTGCGTCCGCCGAACACCTTCACTTCCAAATCCACACCGACCCCAGGACCACACTTAGAGGCACCCTCATCTACAGACCACCAGGAACCCGCACACAATTCAACGAAGACATCACTGACTTCATTAGCCCACATGCCCTCACCTCCGAGAACTACATTCTACTGGGAGACCTCAACTTCCACCTGGAAAAGAAAAACGACTGTAACACCACCACCCTTCTGGCCAACCTGGCCAACCTCGGACTCAAACAACTTGTCGACACCCCCACCCACCTAGCCGGACACACGCTCGACCCCATCTTCACCTCCAGCAAACGCATCTCCTTCGACCACACCACAGCTCTCCATTGGACAGACCACAGCTGCGTTCACTTGAGCTACAAAAAGACCACGACCCACAACCCCCCACAACCTATTCCTCGTAGAAATTGGAACAAAATCACCACCGATCAATTCCTCACATCGCTTAACCAAAACCCTCCTGCCATATCATCGGACCCAAACCAAGCTGCCACCAAACTCACACAATGGATCACTCACAGCGCTGACGAATTAGCACCCCTGAAAAACCACCAGATCAAACAAGGTAGCAAAAAGGCCCCCTGGTTCAACGATGACCTTAAGAAATCCAAAAAGTTATGTCGTACCCTCGAGAAAACCTGGAGAAAAAACCCAACCAACGAAAATCTGACAACCTTCAAGGACGCCACCCGCAAACACCACCAATTGATCCGTTCCACCAAAAAATCAGCATTCAAAGATCGACTTGACAACAACGCCCACAACAGCAAGGAACTATTCAACATCGTCAAAGAATTCACCAACCCCACCGCCGGCACCAACGACATCACTCCCTCCCAAGACCTCTGCAACTCTCTTTCCTCTTTCTTCCACAACAAAATCGCCGACATACATAACAGCTTTGAAAACCAGTCCGAAGAACAGTCCACTCCACACACCGCCGAACCAAAACAGCACTCTCACAACCTTTACGCCTGGAACCCAATCACCACTGAAAACACCATCCGCCTGATGAACTCCATCCACTAAGTTTCTTAAACCGACCCATGTCCCCACCACATCTTCAACAAAGCAGACTCCATCATCGCACCCCATCTCCGCGATATCATCAATTGTTCCTTCAACTCAGCTACCTTCCCGGAAAGCTGGAAACACGCCCTTCTGAAGAAACCCACAGCAGACCCCTCTGAACTTAAGAACTACCGCCCCATCTCACTCCTCCCATTCCCTGCCAAAGTCATTGAGAAAGCCGTCAATAGTCAGCTCGCCGCCTTCCTCGAATCCAACAATTCCCTCGACCCCTCACAATCCGGCTTCCGAGCTAAACACAGCACCGAAACCGCCCTCATCACTGCTACAGACGACATCGGAACGCTACTGGACAACGGAGAAACAGTTGCCCTCATCCTACTTGACCTATCCGCCGCCTTCGACACAGTCTGTCATAGCACCCTCATACAACGCCTCAGCAACGTCGGAATACAAGGAAAAGCTCTGGACTGGATCATCTCGTTCCTCGCCGGAAGAACCCAGAGAGTTCGCCTCCCCCATTCAAATCAGAAGCCACCGAAGTCATCTGCGGCGTACCACAAGGATCATCACTCAGCCCCACCCTCTTCAACGTTTACATGAGTCCCCTCGCATCCATCGCGCGACAACACAACCTCAACATCATCTCCTACGCAGACGACACCCAGCTGATCCTCTCCCTCACCAAAGACCCAAACACCGCCAAAACCAATCTACATGAAGGAATGAAAGAAGTAGCCGAGTGGATGATGAACAGCCGTTTAAAACTAAACTCAGACAAAACTGAAGTCCTCATCTTAGGCTCATCCCCCTCTGCCTGGGACGACTCATGGTGGCCTCCGGCCCTCGGAACCGCACCCATACCAACGGATCACGCACGTAACCTGGGCTTCATCCTAGACTCCTCCCTCTCGATGACCAGACAAGTCAACGCAGTCTCTTCTTCATGCTTCAACATCCTATGCATGCTCCAAAAAATCTTCCGTTGGATCCCCACCGAAACAAGAAAGACAGTCACTCACGCACTAGCCACTAGTCGACTGGATTATGGAAATACCCTTTACGCCGGAACCACAGCCAAACTACAGAAAAAACTCCAACGCATTCAAAACGCCTCAGCCAGACTCATTCTGGACATCCCCCGTCAAGCTCACATTTCTGGTCACCTGAAAGACCTCCACTGGCTCCCAGTCAGCAAGAGAATAACGTTCCGTCTCCTCACCCACGCACACAAGGCCCTCTATATTTGGTGAGAATCCTCTCATATTTAGTCAGCCGACTAGGTGTGAGATACTGGGTCTTAGTTCTGGTCAGTAGGATTACAACTGCATGTGGAACATACACAGTTACATGATGTCCCATAACGATGGATTCACTCTGTTCAAGACTCATGTAAGTTGCAGCTACTGCTTTCAGACATCCAGGTAATCCAGCAGCCACTGGATCCAAAGTAGCAGAGAAATATGCTACTGGACGTCTAGTTAAACCATGCTCTTGAGTTAGGACTGACAATGCACAGTTGTCTCGTGTGTCACAAAACAGTGCAAATTCCATTGAATAATCAGGCATTCCCAATGCTGGAGCTGTACATAAACATTCTCGTAATTTAGAAAATGCTGTCAGGCTTTCCTCGTCCCATTCCACTGGGTCTTTTGCTCCTTTCTTTGTCATTTTTATCAATGATTTTGCTAGGACTGCAAATCCCACAATCCATTGCCTGCAGTACCCTACAACTCCAAGGAGCATTCTGATTTCTTTCTGAGTATTAGGTAACTGCATGTTTCGAATTATCCTAATTCTTTCTGAAGTAACTTTCCTGATACCTTTCTCTAGCTGGTGCCCCAGATATTTTACTGAATTGGTACAGAAATGTAGTTTGTCAGGTGATACTTTGTGTCCTCCTTCACCTAAATGGTTCAGTAAGGCAATAGTGTCAACAACACAATCTTTCTGACTTTTAGACGCCACCAAGAGGTCGTCTATATATTGCACCAAAACTGAATTTCCAGGTAAGACTAGGGATTCAAGGCACTTTTTCAGAATCTGATTAAAGATTGAGGGGCTTTGTGTGTACCCCTGGGGGACGCGATTCCAAACGAACACGTGACTGTCGAATGCAAATGAGAAAATAAATTTGCTGTCTGGATGCAATGGGATCGAAAAGAACGCGTGACATAGGTCAATCACGGTGAACCACTCAGCATCCCAGGGAATTTGATACAGGATCACTGCAGGGTTCGGAACAATAGGACAGCAAGGAACAACAATTTTGTTTACCTTTCTCAGGTCCTGTACTACCCTGTATTTGCCACTAGGTTTCTTGATTCCAATTATGGGTGAGTTACATGGGCTACTCATCACTTCTTGTATGATGTTGGCTTGTAGCAATCTTTTTATTTCAATGGCCACTTCTGCACTCATTTTGTATGGCTTAGTATTGGGGTAAACTGCATCTTCTTTTATGGCTATTTCAATTGGGTCTACATTTGCCATTAGTCCTACATCTTTTCCAGTAAAATCCCATACTTCTGGTTTCACTGTCTGTTGGAGTTCTTCAGGTAAGTCTTGTATAGTCAGTCGTTTAATTTCTGAGTCAGGTCTTATTAACATTAATTAGTATTTTCCATCTTCGTCTGGGGTTTGAATTTCGACGCCCTTTGGTGTGCAAAAGATGGTGCAGTTCATTTTACACAACAAATCACGTCCTAATAAGTTTACAGGACTGGTATCACAGACAACAAATCTATGCATTTCTTTGAAATTCCCTATTGTAATTTCCATGGGTTCAGTAACTGGGGTACTAATCAATTGATTAGATACACCTACTACTTGGATTGCTTCTCCCGAGAGGGGTAGGTTTGGAACATCTGCTGTTCTTACAGTAGACCGGGTAGCGCCAGTGTCCAACAGAAAGGTGACATCATTGCCTTCAACCTTTCCTTCAATGTATGGCCCTGACTGGTCTACCGGCAAGGAGGCGCCAAGTACGCACTCCTTGTCCTCCCCCCTCAGGCACCGTCAGTAAGGTTCATCACAGAGGAAAGTGTCATTCAACAGAAATTGCGAAGTTGCTGCATTTCTATCCTCCTTTCCTCCCCAAATTGCTATGTCTTCCCCTTGCGGTGTCTTTCCTTTAAAATTCAGTCTAGGCGCACGAGGCAACTGACTCGCTTTTACCTGTTGCTGGGTCTTTCTTTGTTTTTCATTCTGCGTCTGTGGATTTAAATCAGGGGTTTGGGGGTTATTACTCTGTGCATATGGACACTCGTCTCTCCAGTGTCCTATCTGTCCGCACCCGTGACATGGAAACTTCTTTTTAGCTTCCTCTCGACTCATTTTCACTTTGGGCTTCCCTCCACCCCCAGAACCTTGGTTTTGGGTATTAGTATTCATTTTATTTAACTGCTTTTCTTGTTGCTCAGCTAATTTTACTAATTTCTCTTATCAGCCATCTCGTCTTCGCAATACTTTGCGTATCGCAGGACTTCATCTATTTTCTTAGACTGCCAACAGATTTTATTGTCTTTGATCCATTGACAAATTTCAGGTCTTAATCCGTTTACAAACCTGTAAATGAAGTGGGTCATATCCTTCATCTCGATGTTATCTATGCCGCTGTATGTTTTAAACACCAGTAACAGTCTTTCATAAAAGGAATGCACAGTCTCATCTCTTTCCTGTGTAGTTCTATCTATTCTGGTCCAAACAGTCTCCTTTGCAGGTACCTTTCCCTTCAGGTGCAACATTACCTGATCGTATTTTTTCATTACTTCATCGGAAGGAGCTCCTGTATTAGGGTTCCTCGGGTATTCCTCACTAGGCCAACCAATGGCAATTTTACTTTCTGTCCACAAATCTACGGGAACTACTATATCGAAAAACCCATCCAGATCCTTCCACAGGCATTTTTGTACTTTCACAAACCTTTCTACCTGTCTGTACCACTCCACGGGTTTTTCTCGTAATTTCGGAAAGTCATTAGTAAAGGACACAATATCCTGTCTGGACCATGGAACATGCACATACTTCCCACCTGGCACTTCTCGCATGGGATATAACTGTTCTGGCTTGTCAGCTTCCTTTAAAACAAACTCAGAAGTCGTCTGTTTGGATCTAACCTCTTCCTTTTTCTTTGCCCACCTGGCTTTCCACTTTTCTAAGTCTCCCCATTTTTGCAACACGGTCAACAATTCTTTGATCTGCACCTTTTTCCCTGACACATTCATATTTTCCAGATCTTTGTCTGAGAACTCAGCTCTATAGGGTTTTTGTAATGGCTTTGATTTCGAAATATCTATTCCCAAACTAGCTGCAGTGTCTGTTAATTTCTCATGGGACACTCTGGTATTACGGGTAAGACTCTTGCAGATAAACAGCAGCTCTTCTTCAGAGTAAGTATTTAATCTGTCTAACCCCACATTTCCAGCCATCAGTTCTTCCATTTCTATTCTCAATTTGTAAATATCTAATGGCTTTGTCTGAGGAGTTTGTCTCTCTAATTCTCGACTCCATCTCTCAATCTCTTCAGGAGTCACCAATGTGACACTCTTGGTACCTGAAGTCGATTCCATTTGAATCTCTCCCGTATTGAAAGGATTATGTCTCTTCTGCAACCTCCTTCCTGGGTCCCTAATCGGCAAATCCATTAAAGAAACTTCAGATTCACATTCGCTCGTCTGATCATCTACAATTAAGGGCTCTTTTCTTGGCTGCACTACAGTTGGGGTAATGATCGGAGCCTTTGGACTCCCTTGTCTATCCCCATACAAAGGAACAACTGGTCCAATAGTTACTGGGATTGTCAAGGCTTCGGGGCTTGTATTTAACTGGAAGATTTTCTGAATTATTTCGGTCCTTTGTTTGGCTAGAGCCTCTCGCTCTCTTTCCTGCAGTATTCTTTCCAGGCTTATTTCAGGTACTATTTGCGGAGTCAATGTTGGGGCAGTTGGATGCGTCATACTTGGTCCTTCACCATAATTAGGTTTCGGGAACAAGCTTCCTGTGTTTAAGGATCTCGGTTCTTCCTCATAAGGAGGTCTTGGACAAAAGTCTCTTTCACCTGAATATCTTGATTCACCACTAAATGGTGGTCTTAGACAGGTGTCTCTGGCACCTATGGGTCCTAGGCCCTCGTTATAGGAAGGTATTTGACAGCTGTCTCTTGCGTTTACAGATCTATTCCCTTCCTGACATGGGGGTCGTTGGGAAGCATCCCCTACACTAGAAGATCTGGGTCCTTCACTATAAGGAGGCGGATTTTTCATAAACATGTCATCCAATACATCGTCATCTGAATCCCTACTGGACACCCAATGCTTGGTCTTTTCTGTCTTTTTCTCTCCCCCAGGAATACCCATTGCCATCATTGGATACAGTCCTTCTACTATCATATTCTGTCTCCACTGTTTCATATTTTTATCTCTTGTCTCTTGCTTCAATTTCGGATACCATTTGGTTAACCCTTTGTCCACGTGGGGCTTATCTCTTTCAAAAGCCTCTATCTCCCATTCTTCTAAAGCTTCGTACTGGGTCAATCTAGGTCTGGGATGCAAATCATTCATTCGGGTTCTCAAATTGAATAGAATCCTGCCATTAAATGTACCTTCTAATGGGAAAGCCAAAATTCAGTCATCCTTTGTGTACTCCGCCCAGTTTTCCAACCATACACATGAATGATACCCCTTATCAAACATCATGAAAGATGCGGTAGTATTTGGTGGCGGTATGACAACTCCTTCTCTACGTTTAATAGGTTTGTCCCTTTTGAAAAATTCTTCACTTTATTTACAAGGGACAATTTTCTCTTATTTCCGTACATAATGCTGGTGTTATGACCTTTCCACTGATCGTTCTCAAACCCCAAATGTCTTGCATCAGGCCTATACGTATGCCACATATAACTTCCTGCAAGCGACTTTGTTTACAAAATCACTCCCAATCCAAATGCGGCTTTTATTTTCGTGCAACCAATCAAATGCACGGTTTCAAATAATCTCGACCAATGGGTGTGCGGCTTTTTCGCGAGACAGGTTCTCACGCTTCGGCGCTCACCCCTCCTTTACAATTCCAGCTCTGCTACACACCCGCTGTTTTGACCAATACCAGCGCGGCACAGAGTGACGTCAGAGCAGCTCCGCAACTGACTCCCTCCCTCACAAGGTAACGGAAACTTTATTTCTCTCTTAAAGTGCAAGTGCGTTATTTAATTTACTCAACTACGTAAACACATTCGCCACTGTACTCGAGTGTCTAAAAAGGAAAGATACGTTTTACTGCAAGTAAACCTCTTCCGTCTACTTTTCATATACTACAGATAGATCTCTTCTGCCTACCCTTCACTCAAGTATTAAGGAACCTGCTACTTCTTCGACTCATCCACTTCTTTTCGGGACATATACTAAGTCTAAAGTTATACTAGCGAACCCCTTTGCTATCACCCAAGTTCAGACGAACCTGCTACTCCTCCCGTGTAACCCTTACTAGGTTATATCACAATAGAAGTTTTGCCAGTGAACTCTTTGCTATCAGTTATTCGAACATACATTCAGAAAACCCTAATTAGTGCTTCCAGTTCTGCCTAACCTGCACCAATTTTCCTCAAGCCAGTGACCTCAGTACGGCGTGGATTCTCCTCACCACCCGTTATTCAATTCCCCGGGGATTCCAGACAACATATAACATTTACTAACGAGTAATATTAGTACATTTATCAATATAACAGCAAGAAAAACAATTTAAAACATTTCGTAATTTTCAAAGCAATAAACATTTGCAAATGCGTTTAGTAGCAACATTTTTCAATTAGCAGCAATAACTTTTTAGCAGCATCCAACCTACCTACCTATCTTAACTAGTCCTACCTTACTTTTAACTAGTCCCTAACCATTTCCTCTGCTACCAGAAAAATACTGATAGAGCGCGCAGGTCACCCGACCTACCAAATTTACCATATACGTATCGGGCCCATAAACTTCAATTTATCATATACATTAATCAGGTAACCTTACGCTCTACTACCAGTATCCCAGTTCCTTCCTATATATTTCTCATGTACTCGACTTACCAATCCACCGTTACGGGTACCTAAGATCACAATGGATCAGGAAGCTAGCTGTAAAAGAAAGGCAGATACCAAAATACTTATACCTTATATATTCTATTTGTACTATAATAACCACAAACTCAGGAAGTTTTGAAAACCTTTAACTAAAATTCATCAAGCTCAGAAAACATGAGGTTTACAACGAGCAAGCAATCGATAACCAGAATTACAAAGAGCACGTATCCATAAAGGAAGTAAATAAAACCAACCATTTGTGAATCTAAAGGGAGGTAAGAACAGGGAACATGCTAGGCAGCAGTTTCAGAGTTTAACCACTTGGATGCTAATGACAAGGGTAACTCGTCATGGAGTTTCCATTGATTTCAATGGAAATTGTTAATAAATCTGTCCAGGGCCTTAGCATCAAAGTGGTTAAACTTAGTATGGAGAGACTAAAAGACTGGGAAGAATAAAGAACATACTAGAATTTCACAGTGAAATATTTCCCCATAAAGAGGAACTATAGGTAAAGTGCAAAGAGACCATGCTAATAAACCGGTGCAATTACTTGAATCGGCTAAATAATGGGTAAAGACAAGGAACATCTATGTATCATGAACTGAAAAGGAATGAACTTAAAGGATGGGTAAGAAAATGGAACATGCTAGAATAACGACAATTTTATGTATGATTTGTTCATTCAGAAATGCAAAAAGCATGGAAAATCAATTTTGCAAGAGTATGACTTTAATAAAGCAAAAAGACAGGAAAAATATAGAAAGGTGCAGTATAGAGTTTCAGTACTATATTTACCTAGAATGGTGTGAAGACCAACCCTGGCCACAGGTCAGTTAAGGACAGGAGGAACCCCAAAGGAAACCCGTCATCAGTAGGACAGCAGGTGCAGAATGGACACCACAGGACAGGACAGGAAACCCAGATTAGGATCAGGACAGGACCACCAAGGCACGACCGGCACCCGCAGTTTGGAAGCAACGCCTGCGCTCCACCCTCTCTGCAGCTATCAGTCAGAACCCTGATTGGGTTATCGAACTCCCCAGCAAAGTGCTCCGCCAGCACTTAAGGTTTCTCAACAAAACCCTTGAGTCTATGGAAATTTCGGACAGAGTGCTCCGCAGCCCTCTGTATCAAGTCACCTATTGAGTGCGTTGGGTCAGTGACAGGTCACGCATTCGGACAAGTGGGACAAATTCTCTAGCTAAACCTAGGCTAGTTATACCGTTTTCGGGTCAGTGTACCACCCCCAAAATGTTGCAAGTGTCAGAATCCCCAATTTCGATTGGTCCCCTAGTAGGATAGGTCAACACACCAATCACATTTCAATTCTACAAGCCTATATTAACATATTCTGGGACCGCCTATTGATTTTGGGGTTCCCATGACATACTCTACAGAATACAATGAATAAAATACATTTGTTTCATTTGCGGGACAGTTTAGTTTCTTCTGCTAGGTGAGGGTGCATCTTCCCAGGCACATCTTGGCTGAGACCTCTGGTTGGCAGGGATTGAATGCCACCGGCAGAAGACTGTCATGCGCAGAAAGGTTGTTAAAGATGGATTCACGAGTGTCTCTCAGACCCTCAAGAACGCGGTACATGAAAAGTAAGCGAAAACAAATTAAAACACAGAAATAAATGATTACACTGTATACCATGAATAGCTACTCTATACCCCTTTACTTTATATAAACTATAGCATTATGGTTAAATGCAAAACAAACAATAACACAAAAGCAGCAGCACAAGCTTCACCATGTGAGAATACAAGGCGGCCATCTTAATGCCAATGCGCGAGTGCAAAGATTCCCACCAGAACTGCAAGTACGTCACGTCATGTGAGTGTGACTAACACATGCGCAGAAGAAAACCCGCTAAGCAGCGGCCATTTTTAGTGACAATCGTTATTAAGTTTTAGTAAACACATAGGCAAGCTTCGCTAGGACACCCCAAATGTTAAAATAAAGGGAAGTTAGTAAGACAAACATGTTGGGTTACTCTGTTACATGTTATTCGAGGTTCTTGAATTCAAGAAAGTCGCGTAACGTGCGAATCCTTGCTCCATCAACCTAGCCCCGAAAAAACAATCACGCCGGCAAACTATGACTTGGCTCAAAGCTAAAGAAGGGTTCATAAAATGTACAAAGTGCAAAGCGTGTAATTTTGGAAAAAACACAGTCATACACTTTGGGATTGTCAAAACGAGTAAAAAAAGATCAAAGGATACTTTATGTGTAAGACAGACTTTGCTGTCTACGTCCTTCAGTGCCCTTGTGGCCAGAGGTACGTAGGCAGCACGATCCATCCGGTCCATAAAAGAGTGCTACAGCACCTCAGAGCAAAACGAAACGGGGATAGAACCTACCGTGTTGCACGCCACTTTGAATCACATCATAACAAAAATACGCAAGGACTTATGTATTTTTTAATAGATTGTGTCCCACCAAATATGCAGGGCGGCAACAGAGAGAAAAAGTTGCGAAAACTGTAATCCTGTTATATTCTGGAATTAAATACACGATTTCCCTCGGGATTGAATATTGAAGATTTAATTACACATTTATAAATAATTCCAGTGTTGATAAGCTTTAAGTTAATGGGCTATAGCACTGGCGACTTCCCTGCTCCGTTTTTAACTTTAGTACTATATATTTTCACACAGGGTAATAAAGAGGGGTGAAGTATCTTAGATTATTGGCCCACTTGGGCTGAATTAGTTTACATGTCAATTAGTGCGAAAAGAGTTAGTCTAGATAAAATAGGTTACCTACTTGGGTTTATGACTCGTATTGTGTGTCGCGATGTGCGTTCAAGTACGGCCTTGATGCGTATCACTTATGCACATCGTTTTGCTCAAGAGATTGTTATTATGTGAGTTATTAATATCAACAATGTAGCTCATAGGTAGTCAAACTATAAATTGCTATGCTAACGATCAGGGCAATGAGTTTGAAAATGAAAACGCTTTCATGATTTAGAAGTTGTTTTTTGATTTAAATAATTAAATCATGAACAAATTGAAATTTATATGACATGTTTTTAAATCAAATTTTAAAACGCGACTGAATGCGCGCTATGTAGATGTGAGAAACTACGAGTCTTTTGTCTAATGCACTGTTTGTGTAGTTCAGTCATGTGTCATGACGTGAACTCTATTTAAAATGGCTAATTGAAACGGGCAAACCGTTGGTGAACAAGCCTGCTGGACAGACGAAACGCGTCCTACCAGTCGACTTCAATAAACTTTTTGTTGACCAAAACACGGCATCACTCTTGTGTTGCGAGGAGCTTTGCTATTTCCATGGACCTTGCTGGGGTGGTCCGTTCCGACGACGCACCCTCTGTTCAGGAGTGCGGTGGCAGTTACCCGAGCCGGGAGGAAGAAATTATATATATATATATACATATATATATATATATAAAAGGAGAGAACCCTGGGTAGTTCCCAGGTTTAGGTGAAAGGCAGCTCCTGTCTAGAGCACCCTCAACACCAGCGACACTCTAAATTTGCTCACCTCAAATGTCTGCTTTTCCATCAAAGTTTTTAAGCATAGGATTAGCAGTGCTATCCATGCTGAGATAGAAATAGACAAAGTCTTTTGCCATTTGTACAGCAAAGTCTTTAAGCATAGGATTAGCACGGTGCTATCCACGCCAAGCTGTAAAATGATAAAAGCAATTTATCATTCCAGGCACAGTATTACAGCTTTGGATTGGTAAAATACAATCCAAGCCAACCTGAAATGAATAATAGCAACCCCTGACACGTGTTTTGCTGTCATTACAGCTCTTCAGACAGGTTTAGCTTTGTCCAGACACAAGGGAGCACCCAGTATAAGTCAAAACAATACCCTTGCAGGCATAGAGTGATACATAAAGTATGCAAAAAAGGAGAGAACTCTGGGTAGTTCTCAAGTTTTGATGGAAGGCTGCTGGACAGGCGAAACGCGAACTCTGTATTTAAAATGGCTAATTGAAACGGGCAAGCCATTGGTGAACAAGCCTGCTGGACAGGCGAAATGCGTCCTACTAGTCGACTTTAATAAAGTTTTTGTTGACCAAAACATGGCGGCGTCACCCTTGTGTTGCGAGGAGCTTTGCAATTTCCACAGACGTTGCTGGTGTGGTCCGTTCCGATGACGCACCCTCTGTTCAGGAGTGCAGTGGCAGTTACCCGAGCCAGGAGGAAGATTATATATACACACACACACCGTGGATGCCCCTAGCTTGCGTGTGGAATGCGCTCTAGGGGGAATGGTTAATGTACGCTTCGCGGTAGCATATTTGAATGCATTTAACGAGCCACCTAGCAATTCCAGATTTTGATATAGAATTGCCTTTATGTGGTGGTTAGAAAGCTACGAAAAGTTGTTTAGTTTACCTGAAACTTTATCCTTTCAATGTAGTAAAGAATAGCTCTTTTGACTTCAAGCGAATGAAGAGCCCGTTCAGCTACTGAGTCTGGTTGAGGAGAAAATACTGGGAGCTCAACAGACTGGTTAAGGTGGAAAGCTGAATCTACTTTAGGTAAGAATTTAGGGTTTGTCCTAAGAACCACTTTGTTATGATAAATTTACAAAAATGGTTCTTGAATGGTTAATGCCTGGAGTTCACTTACTCTTCTGAGAGATGTGATGGCCACAAGGAAAGCTACTTCCATGTGAGGAACTGTAACTCCCATTTATGTAAAGGTTCAAATGGGGGACCCATGAGCCTAGTAAGGACAATGTTTAGATTCCATACTGGAGAGGGTGGAATTCTGGGAGGAATTATCATTTTAAGGCCTTCCATGAATGCATTGATGGGAGGTACCCTAAACAATGACAAATGTTGTCTGTTTTGTAAGTAAACCGTTATAGCAGCAAGATGTAATCGTATGGATGTGTACGCTAGATTACATCTCTGTAGATGCAAGAGATAACAGATTAGGTTTTGAGTTGAAGCATCTAGTGAATTAATTGTGTTATTGCAGTAGATAACACATCTTTTCCATTTAGCTGCAGAGCATGCCCTAGTGGTAGGACGTCTAGCTTCTTTAATGACATTCATACAGTCTGGTGGGAGATTAAGGTAACCAAACTCTAAGACTTCAGTAGCCAGATCGCTAGGTTCAGTTCAGATGGTTCTTGATGTCTTATCTCTCCATGGTTCTTTGTGAAAAGCTTTGGGGAAAGGTGCATCTTTTGGTGTGGAACTACTGATAGTTCCAGCAGTGTCATGAACCATGGTTGTTGGGCCCATGCTGGAGCAACCAGGATCATTAGGAGAGACGTTTGTTTGAGTATGCGCTCCAGTAACGGAATGAGCGGAAGAGGCGGAAAAGCATACGCAAATCTGCCTGACCAGTTCATCCATATCGCATTGCCTTTGGTCAATGGGTGTGGATACCTGGAGGCGAAGTTTAGGAATTTTGTCTTTAAATGTGTGGCAAAGAGATCTGTGCCTGGATGGCCCCACATTTGAAAAAATGGATGAAGAACTTGCGGATGAAGTTCCCATTTGTGAATCTGCTGTTGTGGACGACTGAGCAGATCCGTAATTTGATTGTGTATCCCAAGTAGATGCTTTGAGAAGAGGTATATCTTTTGAGGAATAGCCCATCTCCAGATGCTGTGTTCTAGGCATGAAAGCTGCAGAGTGCATGCCCCCCCCCCTGTTTTTGTATATAGTACATTGCTGTCATGTTGTCCATCCGGACTAGGACAGTTTTGCCCAGATGTTGTTTTGAAATGACTTTAGGGCGAGAAATATGGCCAGTAACTCCAGGTCATTGATGTGGAGGAGTTTTTGTTGAGGGGTCCACATACCTTGAATGGTGTGGTTTATGAGATGAGCTCCCCAGCCGGTGAGCGATGTGTTCGCTGTTAGCACTATTTGTGGAACCGGGTCTAAGAATGGCTGCCCTTTGGAAAGATTGTGTTTGCTCTACCATTGCAGAGAGCAATATGTGCGGCTGTCCACCAACACCAGATCTGTAAGTTGACCTTGAGCTTCGTTCCACTGTTCTGCTAGACATTCTTGTAATGGACACATTTGGAGTCTTGCGTAAGGGACAATTAAAAAGCAAGAGGCCATCATCCCTATTAGCTGATTCAGAAAAGGGGGTGGTGATGAACAGAGTGCCTGAATTAAGCAGACCACTCTTACCCAGTCCAAAGATCAGGGCTTGATCCATCACCGTTTTTTAGCTCACTGCACCATCCCAGCTCAGAACTTGGCTATATGCAAATTAGTCTGTTCCTGTCCCAGTGCATGATGGGAACAGGGCAAACCAAACTACCAAGCCAATTCTTGTACTGGGAAGGAAACAAGCTTCCGGGGACCGGTTTCTGCCATTTCAGGCGTCGTCGCCTCGACTTGCTTGAATCCTGATGGTGCAATGAGCAAGGGACTCACATCTGAGTATACCCTTCCACGCTTATGGTGGACTAAATGATTCAGAAAAGGGGGTGTCCACCATAAGCGTGGAAGGGTATACTCAGACATGAGTCCCTTGCTCACTGCTCCATCAGGATTCAAGCAAGCCGGGCCGACGACGCCTGAAATGGCAGAAACCGGTCCCCGGAAGCTTGTCTCCTTTCTGGTGAAGAATTGGCTTGGTAGTTTGGTCTGCCCTGTTCCCATGATGCACTGGGCCAGGGACAGACTAATTTGCATATAGCCAGGTTCTGAGCTGGGATGGGGCAGTGAGCTAAATAACGGTGATGGATCAAGCCCTGATCTTTTGACTGGGTAAGAGTGGTCTGCTTAATTCAGACACTCTGTTCATCACCACCCCCTTTTCTGAATCATCATCCCTATTAGCTGCATGAACACTCTAGGTGGTAGTGAGTGTTGTGGTTGAAGGAATATGCTACTTAACAGTATGCATCTGTTCTTGGCATGTAGAGCTGCTGAGTTGTACACTTAGGAATAGATCGCCACCTGGTGTTGGGCTCGGATGATTGCAGGTTGTTGTCTTCTTGGAAGAAGTCTTTGTAGTCACGAGATAGGTGACTCCTCCCTTGGACAATACTGCGCATGGTCATCGACTCCATCCTCAGATTGTTTTTCGCCATGATGGGAAATGATGGAGTTAGTAGAAGTAAAGAGAAAGGATGTCCATGCGTGTGCATCTAAGTAAGATGAGTACTGGAACGGATACAAGTCCCGGGGAGGCGGGAGGGCGTGTACAACTCTGCAGCTCTACATGCCAAGAACAGATGCATACTGGTAAGTAGCATATTCCGTTCGAGGCATATGAGCTGCATATTGTACACTTAGCAACAATTGTGCAGCAGTGTCTATCCTAGCGGTGGTCGCTTGTATCCATTGCAGCATACTGAAATAGTGTTTTAAGGACAGCTTGGCCTACTGCAGCTTGCTGCTTGGCTTGCACATCAACACAATAGTGTTTAGTGAAGGTGTGTATTGTAGACCGTGTTGCTACCTTGCATATGTCCTCTAGTGGTATGTTTCCTAAGAAAGACATAGAGGCTCCTAGTTTGCGAGAGGAGTGCGCTCTAGGGGGAACCGTTAGTGTACGTTTAGCTTTTTGATAGCATATCTGAATACACTTTACAATCCATCTGGCAATTCCTCCTTTAGAGATGGGATTGCCTTTGTGTGGGGGAGAGAAAGATACAAATAGTTGTTTTGTCTTTCTGAAGGATTTAGTCCTGTCTGTGTAGTATAATAGAGCTCTTCTAACATGTAAGGTGTGTAAAGCCCTTTCGCAACAGAGTCCGGTTTTTGAAAAACACTGGTAACTCTACTGATTGGTTAAGGTGAAAAGGAGTAATAACTTTTGGCAGGAATTTAGGATTGGGTCTAAGAACCACTTTGTTAGGATGTATCTGAAAAAATGGTTCTTCTATTGTGAATGCTTGTATTTCACTAACTCTTCTGAGGGAGGTGATGGCAACAAGGAAGTTTTCCATGTTAGGAATTGCAGTTCACACTTATGTAAAGGCTGAAAAGGGGGACCCATAAGTCTTGTAAGGACCACATTTAGGTTCCATACTGGAGCAGGTGGTAACCTAGGTGGGATTATTCGTTTTAATCCTTCCATAAATGCTTTTATTGCAGGTACTCTAAAGAGAGATAGATGTTGTCTATTTTGTAAATACGCTGCAATTGCTGCTAGATGCAGGCGTATGGAAGAATAAGCTAAATTGGACCTTTGTAGGTGTAGAAGGTAGCAAATAATATTTTGGATGGAAACATCCAGTGGATCAATGTGATTGTTGTTACAGTATATTGCAAATCTTTTCCACTTAGCAGCATAACATGCTCTGGTAGTGGGTCTTCTAGCTTCTTTAATTATATTCATACAGTCTGGTGGTAAGTTTAAGTAGCCAAACTCTAGGACTTCAGGAGCCAGATCGCCAAATTCAGTTGGCTTGGTTCTGGGTGCCTTATTTCTCCATGGTTCTGTGTTAACAGGGATGGCGTGAGCCGTAATTTCTGATATGAAACCACTGAGAGATCTAGTAGCGTGGTGAACCACGGCTGACGTGCCCATGTCGGGGCCACTAGTATTAGTTTGAGAGACTGTTGTCTGAGCTTGCGTACTACTAGTGGAATGAGTGGGAGAGGCGGAAAAGCGTACGCAAATCTACCTGACCAGATCATCCATATTGCATTCCCCTTCGACCGTGGGTGTGGAAACCTGGCGGCGAAGGTTGGGCATTTTGCATTTTCGTGGGTGGCAAACAGGTCTATCTGTGGATGCCCCACATTTGGAAGAATGGTTGGAGAACTTGTGGGTGCAACTCCCATTCGTGAATCTGTTGTGACTGACGACTCAACAGATCTGCTATCTGGTTGTGAATTCCTGGAAGGTGTTCTACTGTCAGGTGTATGTTTTGAGGGTTGGCCCATCTTCAAATGTTCTGTGCAAGCTGGGACAGTTGCAGAGTGTGTGTACCCCCTGTTTTTGTATATAACACTTGGCTGTCATATTGTCCGTCCGGATTAGGACAGCTTTGTTTTGTATTTGTACTTGAAAAGTTTTGAGTGCTAGGAAAATTGCTAGCAACTCCAAATGGTTGCTGTGGAACTGTTTCTGTTGATTGTTCCATTGGCCTTGTGTGGTATAATGCAAGAGATGGGCTCCCCATCCTGAGGTATGCATCTGTTGTGAGCACTATCTGTGGAGCAGGGTCTAGGAACAGCCGTCCCTTTGTCAAGTTTTTGGTGTTCCACCATTGCAGAGAGCAATTTGTACGGCTGTCTACCAACACGAGGTCTGTGAGCTGACCTTGAGCCTGATTCCACTGTTGTGCTAGGCATTCTTGTAGTGGGCGCATTTGCAGTCTTGTGCGAGGAACTATGAAGATGCAAGACGCCATCATGCTTATTAGTTTCATGAACACTCTGGCTTGGAGACAGTGCTGGCATTGAAAAAGGGAGACTAAGTTCTGAATACTTTGAATCCTGGCTTGACTGGGATACGCTAGAGCTGCAGATGTGTCTATGGTAGCTCCTAGATATTGATGAGCGTGGAAAGGCTCTAGGTGCGACTTGGTGTAGTTTATCGTAAACCCTAAGTCGTGCAATGTTTGAATTGTTTGTTTTGTGTGTTGTACACACTGGCTGAACGATCTTGCTTTCATGAGCCAGTCGTCGAGGTAAGGGAAGACATGTATCTGTTGTCTTCTGAGATGTGCTACTACTACTGCTAAGCACTTTGTAAACACTCGTGGTGCTGTTGTGACCCCGAATGGAAGGACTTTGAACGGATAGTGTTGTCCTTGTATGACAAACCTTAGATACTTCCTGTGCGCAGGATGTATAGGAACGTGAAAATAGGCGTCCTTTAGGTCTAGCGTGGAAAGAAAGTCTCCCTGTTGTAGTAATGGGAGTTCTTGTTGTAAAGTGATCATGTGAAAATTATCCGATTGTATGTAGTGGTTGAGGGGCCTGAGGTCGAGAATTGGTCTTAATGTCCCGTCTTTTAGGGGAATTAGGAAGTACAGGGAGTAAACTCCTGTTCCTTGTTCCTCTAAAGGAACTACTTGAATAGCATCTTTTTGTAGAACCTCCTGTTGAAGCAGAGTTATGTGTTCTATGGACATTGGACGCTGCCTGGGTGGATGGTTTGGGGGGTTGCTGTGAGCTCTAGGCAGTAGCCATGTTGGATAATTTGTCTTAGCCACCTGTCTGTTGTGATGGAATTCCAGACAGGTAGGAACTGTGAAAGTCTGCCCCCCACAGGAGTGGAATCCTGTAGGGGAGGCAGAGGGAAGTCACTGTTTGGGAGTGGAAGAGGAGCGGTTGTTGTTATTACCTCTACCTCTTCCCTTATTGTTGTTGCCTCTGTATCCTCCTCTAAAGTAGCCTTTGTTAGAGGAGGTTTGTGTGTTTGTCTTAAAAGATGATGTGGTACCTGTGCCGGTCTGCTTGGAGCCTCCTCTATAGAAGGAGCAGCGAAAAGAACTTCTAGTCTGGGTGGATTGTAATGCACCCATAGACATAGCTGTGTCCGTGTCTTTTTTCATCTTCTCTAGTGTGTTGTCTACCTCCGGCCCGAACAGCTCGTTCTGATTGAAGGGCTGGTTCAGGATGGTAGTTTGTACCTCTGGCTTGAAACCTGAAATGTGTAACCATGCATGACGTCTGAGAATAACACTAGTATGGACTGCTCTGGATGCTGTGTCAGCTACATCTAGTGCGCATTTAATTGAGGCATTATATATTAGTTTGCCTTCTTGTAAGAGCTCTGCTGCCTGATCTTTGTATTGATCTGGGAGATGTTCCATTCATTTTTCTAGTTGGTCGTAGTGAGCCCGGTCGTAGCGTGAAAGTAAGGCTTGTGTTTTTGCTATGCGCCATATGTTTGTTGCTTGTGCAGCAATCCTTTTCCCCGACGCATCAATCATTTTTGATTCTTTGTCAGGCGGGGGCGTATCACCAGAGGTCTGGGAATTGGCTCTTTTACGTGCATTTGACACTACCAAAGAGTCTAGTGGCAGATGTCCCTTAATATAGACTGGATCAGCTGGTGCTGGTCTATACTTTTTTTCTATTCTGGGATTTAGCACCCTACATCTTACTGGATCTTTAAAAATGTCCGGAGCATGTTTAATGACTCCTTTGATCATGGGTAATATTTGAGTGGACCTTTGTGACTGCTCAAATGTGTCTAGTAAGAAATCCTCCTCAATGGCATCAGAGTGCGTTGACACTCCATGGTGAAGGGCAGCTCTGTTTAATAGATGATTAAACCCAATACTATCCTCTGGAGGGGAAGGTTTTGTTGGGTAGTACTGAGGATCAGGGATGTCAGGTGCATTGTTTGGTGGAAAACCATATGCCTCGTCATCCTTGGGATATTGGGGGTTGACATCCTCACGTAGAGGGTATGTTACGTCATTCCCTCCACCTAAATCATACTACTCGTCAGTGTGGTGTGATGATGCAGGAGATTGAACAGGAGAAGTGATAGGTTCAATGTAAGGAGGGATAGGAGAGGAAGAAGGTGAAGGAGAGGAAGAAGGAGAGGAAGGGTGCATTGGAGAAGTTGCACAATCCTTCTTTTTGGCAGGAACCACAGGTGGAAGTGGGTGTCTGCTGGTCTTTTCTTATAAGGAATTGCTTCCACATGTCCAGTTTTTGGATTAACATAGACTTTTTTCAGTTTAAGATCTGGCCTAAACAGTTCTTCTTGTTCTATAATCTTCTTCGGCGTCGATTGTTTCGGTGCCGATAGGGGTTGCTTAGTGTTCTTTGCCTTAGGAGGAGTGATTGAGTCCTGTGGTAATTTTTTCGGTGCCGAAGGTTTAGGCGTGTCTGTATCATGCCTTGGAGTCTTTGGTACCGATATTGGAGATTTCGGCGTGGAGACAGGTTTTGTTGGGCCTGCGGCGCCGTGATCTAGCTTCCCTTCTTTATTTTTGGAACCAGAGGGTTTCGGAGTCGAAGCTTTCGGGTCCGTTACGGTTCTTGGCTTCGGCACCAATGTGTCTTTTGGTTCGGGTGCCGAAGGGTCTTCGTCTTTGGGTACCGAAGGGCGTTTTGGCTTCGGTGTCGAAGAGTCCTTCGGTGTCGAAGGATGTTTCGGTGCCAATGGAGGAGGTGGAATTGGCACATGTGGTTTTTTCGGCGCCGAGGCATCGGAAGGCGTAGTCTTTTTCCTCGGAGCCGAGCCCGAAGGCGAGACGTTGGAGGGTAAATCTCGGTCTCGACTGGGCCCCATGGGCGGAGTGCCGACCGCTGCCTTTGTCTTGGGTAGTGTATGTTGTGCAGGGGCAGTGGTACTCATGGGTTGTCAAGATGGAATCGAATCGTATCGTCTGAGTCCTCTGCCCCCGATATGATCTGGAGATCAGGCGAGTCTTCCTCGCCGACGAGTGGAGCCTCGTCCTCGGAGATATCTTCGATTGGATCTTCGTCCTTGGAGACGTCTTCTTCGATGATCTCCTCCTCAAAGATGGCCTCCGGTGCTGGCGCTGATCTCCTCATTTCGTGTTTTGACGGGCCCACCGATCCCGAATGGTCTTCTTCGATCGGAAGGACGTACAAGCTGTGCAGGTCGACTCGTCGTGTTCTGGCGAGAGACAGAGGTTGCAGACCTCGTGATGGTCGCTATGAGGGGATTATGCTGGACATACCGGGCATCTCTTGAATGGAGTTCTGTCCATGAGGCGTAGGCCGTACGGCGCCGACAAGCCCAACGGCCCGCGTCGACGCACCGGTATGTAGCTGGTGATGTCGAAAACTCTATTCGATGTCGAAAAAAGTTTATCTAAAGTTTCACGCTTCGAGATTGCAGAAATAGTCTTTTCTAGCCGGAGCAGAAAACCTTCATCCGAACCCAGTGGCGGAATAAAAGAATCTGAGGATGGAGTCGATGACCATGCGCAGTATTGTCCAATGGAGGAGTCACCTATCTCGTGACTTCAAAGACTTTTTCTAAGAAGACAACGACCTGCAATCATCCGAGCCCAACACCAGGTGGCAATCTATTGCTAAGTGTACAATCTGCAGCTCATATGCCTCGAACATCTTGTTATGAGTGCTTGCATACTGGCTATCCTGGCTGGATTGGGGTATGCAAGGGCTTTGGAAGTATCAATTGTTGCACCTAGATACTGCTGGGTGTGGGAGGGTTGGAGATGTGACTTGGTGAGGTTTATTGTGAATCCTAAGTTGTGCAGCAGCTGTGTTGTGTGTTTGTTGTATACAATTGCTGTGTGACTTGGCTTTTGTTAGCCAGTTGTCTAGGTAAGGAAACTCATGAATGTGTTGTCTTCTTAAGTGGGCTGCTACCACAGCGAGACATTTTGTGAAGACTCTGGGTGCTATTGTTACCCTGAATGGAAGGACTTTGAACTGGTAATGTTGTCTGTCCGCTACGAACCCTAGGTACCTCCTGTGAGCAGGGTGAATAGGAATGTGGAAGTAGGCGCCCTTGAGATCTAGAGTGGCAAGGAAATCGCCTTGTTGGAGCAGTGGGAGGATCCGTTGTAGCGTGACCATGTGGAAGTGGTCGGATTGTATGTACAGGTTTAACGGTCTGAGGTCTAATATTGGCCTGAGAGTGCTGTCCTTTTTGGGAATGAGGAAATTAAGGGAGTAAACCCCTGTACCTTGCTGGTGTCGGGGAACCGGTTCTATTGCATGTTTTTGCAAGAGAGAGAGAGAACCTCCAGTTGAGAGGTGTTACATGTTCTGTGGACAGTGGACATTGTCTGGGAGGTATGTGGGGGAGTTGGGGTAGAAGTAAGTTCCAGGCAGTAACCATACTGGATAATTTGTCTTACACACTTGTCTGTGGTGATGGAATGCCAGTCAGGTAGGAACTGTGATAGTCTTCCCCCCCCCGACCGGAGTGGAGTGGTCTGGAGGGAAGTTGTGGTGGGGGTGTTGCGGGTTTTAGAACCACGTCCTCTGCCCCCATTGCTATTGCCTCTGTAAGTGCCTCTAAAATATCCTCTGCTAGGGGAAATTTGAGTGGGGCTTTTGTGTGTTGAAGAGGTGTTTTCTGTGCCAGTTGTCCTGGAAGCGCCCCTATAAGAAGAGCGACGAAAGGAACCTCTACTAGTTGTTGCTTGTAGAGCCCCCATAGATTTGCCAGTTTGTGCCCTTTTTCATCTTTTCTAAAGATGTGCCACAGTAGGCCCAAACAAGTGTTCTTGAGCCAAGGGTTGATTGAGGGTGGTAGACTACTTCTTGCTTAAAACACGACATGCGTAACGACGCATGTCTGCGTAGTAAAACACTTGTATTAATTGGGCATGATGCTGTATCTGCTGCATCCAGGGCACATTTAATTGAGGTATTTGTAATTAATTTCCCTCCTGTATAAGATGGTTTGCCTTGCTCTTATATTGGTATCGTAGATGCTGCATGAGCTTTTCAAGCTCATCATAGTGAGCCCTGTCATACCTTGCTAGTAAGGCTTGTGAGTTGGCGATACGCCATAAGTTTGCCGCCTGGGATGCAACTCTTTTACCTGATGCACCTAGTAGTTTAGACTCTTTGTCTGGCAGAGGTGCATCACCTGTGGGTGGGAATTTGCCAGTTTACGGGCATTTGCCACTACCAATGAGTCCAGAGGAAGTTGACATTTAATGTAAGCTGGATAGCTTGGAGCTGGTTTGCATTTTTTCACAATTCTAGGATTGAGTACCCTAGCTCTGACAGGGTCTTTAAAAACCTCAGGTGCATGTTTAATCATCCTTTAAGCATAGGGAGGGTGTTTGTTGTTTTTTGAGGCTGTGAGAATGTCTCAAATAAAAAATCCTCTTCCAGGGGGGGGGGTCTGAATGGAGTTGAACCCCATTGTATTGTACAGCTCTATTTATTAGCTGTGCAAACCCTACGTTATCATCTGGAGGGGATGGTCTGGAGGGGTATAAATCTGGCTCACGTACATCTGGGACATTATAATCTTCCCAAGAGTCATGAGGTGGAATACTGTGGGTGTCATAATCAGTATCTGTATCATGATGTGGTGGGTTTATGTCTTCATCCCCACCCCTTAAATCCTCATCATTATCTTGTGGTGCAGGTGATAGAGGAGGTAATGGAGAGTGTGCTGGAGAAGGTATAATGACTGGAAGCTGTGGAGGTGGAGAAGAAGGCCTCATAAGTGAAGTGGCCGAGTCTTTTTTCTTTAAGGGTATCTCAGGTATTTCTGGGGTGTCCAATTTCCTCATTTTAGGTGGTATAGAGGTGACTTGTCCGGTAATGGGGTCAATATGGAGTGTCTTTTGCTTAGGATCTTTGGATCCAGTGTCTTTTTTTGGCGCTGAAGACTTGGGCTCTGAGTGGTGTTTTGGCCTATCTTCCTTTAGTTTTAGGAGGAGTTTTTGAATCCTTCTGTTTAGGTGGCGTTTTTAACTCCAACGATTTCGGCTGTTTTTTCGGATTCGAAGTCTTGGTGGGAATTTGCTTCGGTGCTGAAGATTCTGGTACCTTGGATTTTGGTATCGCTGCCTAAGAGTCTGGAGTCAATGGTACCTTGAGCTTATGTTTCAGTGCCGAAGACGTTTTTTCGGCACCGTGATGTGACTGGCTCGATCCTGAGCTGCCCGAAGGCTCAGTGGGCTTCAGACCCGGGCTCGGAGGTGGGGCTTCTGAAGCATTATCACAGTGTCGACCCAGACCCGAAGGTGAAGGGGTTACCGAAGCCTCGTGTTTTTTCGGGGCTGGGGCGTCGACGTCAGTACTCCCGGTTCGTTGAGCTGGAGTAATCAACTGGTCTTCTGAATCAGATTTGTCGGCTTCGGAGATGCTGGCTTGTTCATCTCCTGTCTCTGGTTCCGGATCGTCGGGCTTTCCTCGAAGAGGTTTTCTGGCCCCTAGACTGTTCATCTAGACATTTTGTGACGTTGAGCCTGGCGATCACGTATGGTCTTCTTGGACCTAAAAGAATCACAGGCCTGGTAATGTTGACTCTCGTGGAGATGTGTGTGGGGGAATTTAGCCCCACACTTGCATTTTTTAAATGGAGTCATTTCCATATGCTGGTTGATGGCGCCGATCGAGACAATACCGTCGAGCGGTGAGAGCTTTGCGCGTCAAAGGGGAATCGAAATGACACCGACCCGGAGCATCAGAAACCGATGGTGGAAAAAACACAATCTGGGGATGGAGTCGATGCCCATGTGCACTACAAACCAAAGGAGACTACAAAGACTTTTACAATAACAAAGTGCAAACATCCGAGCCCAACACAAGATGGCGATCTATGCAAAAGTATGCCTTGAACATATTTGTTTTCATATATAATTTTCGGTTTTTTTCCGGGGTCCCCGCACATGGGCGGGATTATTCAGTGCTTATGACTATTGAGGAGGATCCCCTGGAAGAGAATTGGCTAAAGGGGGTCCACCTGACTGCTGGGAACTCCGAAGATGAGAGTTTGCAGCACAAATAGGGACATTTTAATTTTCCGTTTAGAGTTGCACAGAGGTGAGTTAGCAAAAGAAAGGGAAAAGTTGTCAAATATCAACCAGAAATTGCCACATAATAAGTCTCCAACAACAGCACAGGTTCTGTTCCCAGGATGTCTCCAATCTTCACATGCTTTCTTAAATTTTCACTCTTCATCATTGTGCTCGAGCAACGCGGAGAGAAGGAGGGGTCGGGGGTGGAGCCCCATTTGAGTTGTGGTCTACATGAGCCTCTGGATGAGGCATCCTTTTAATAAGTAAATCAACGAAAGGAATACTTTGCAGAACTTGCGGTATGCCGTCTTTTCCAGAAGGTAAGCTGAAGATTTAGGAACAGAAACTCAGGGAATTACATTTCTACATTAACTAATTAAAATGGAGTAATTTTGAAGATGAAAAAATGTAAAAAAACAAAGCCATTTAGGCCTAAAAAAAAACCACAATCACCTGCTGAAATTCGGAGTGGTGGTAACTCGTAGTGCGCCGACATTGCTGCTTTGAGCCTACTCTGCAGATAAGGGCCCTCAGTGCCCTGGGTGTGTTGTTACTGGCAGTCACAGTGAATCTTCGGTGGTAGCCCGATTACAGGCATAAGAGGTCACAGACACCGCTGCACTGCAACTGAAGGGGGCTATTCTACCACGCAACTTCTTTTCACAAGCCTAGGACCCCCCTTTACCAGGTGGGGCGCACCCTTTCACCACAGTAGGCACCTTTCTACACCAGAGAGGGCACCTCCCATCAGCAGCTGGGCACCTAGTCTCCAGCCTGGATTGAGGTGCCAACACTCCTGGCTCTTTAAAAAGCCTGCCCCGGTGCAGGTTGGGAGGGAACCCTACCCTCGGTCGACCAGCGGAAAAGACCACACTCGGGCAGAGTTGAAAAACAGCTAACTGTGTGATTGGCACACCAGCAGCACCACTTGACAAGTACAACTTTTTTCTGTAATTGCATTAATAAGGAAAGTCATGAAATTGATTGTGTGTAAAACATAAAAAGAAAAAAAGCGGGAGTACTTCACCTCTTTCTCTGCACAAATATATCATCCCAACAAACATGTTTAAACACCCACTTGATGATAGAAGGCAAAACCTTCAGGCAGAGTCAACGCAATATAAAACCTAATTTTTTTTTTAAAAAAAAGAAAATTAGGGACGGCCGTGAATCACCCATTGACCCACCTTACAGTATTTTCTATGCACTCGAGGGTGCAGTGCCGGAAAACCGATTGTGCAACTTCCCTCCTCACAGTGGAAGATGGGAATTCTTGAACACAACCCCCCAACCCTTAGGCATTCTTGATTCTGCCCTTTGTTTTGGAAAGTCTACTCAGGACGGTTTTGAGTTGCGTCCGCCAGCATATGACTGTCTAACCATCTCTCCCAGTACCTTTTACTCCTCCCTTGCGGAGAAATTTCCAGGTATTGACAGCTATAGGAAACAGACGTTTTTCCCACCAGTTTAAGCTTTGCTGTGTAACTTTGCTTGTGAAGCAGTAACATTTCACAGAATGCACTCAGACCGTGGAAGTTTGTAGGTGCTTTACGTCATAGTTAAAAGGAACGGGAACTAACAAGGACAAAAGGTTGGCGTTCAGCAAGATGAACGCTTTATCGTTATTGGACTGGCCAGCCCCCTCCTCCATCCCTCAGGTTTTGAAGAAACTACCCAGAGGGAACACCCGCCGTTTTGCACATAGTAAACCCTTCCAGAACACCACAGGGTTCTTCAGGGTGGGAGAGGTCCAATGCTCACATGATACCAAGGTAGAAACGTTTATATTTTTCCAAATTAAGTTCAGATGCTCACATTTGCATGCAAGTACTTTTTAGCTCCACTGGCAGTGATATTCAGCAGGTTTTTGCCTAACAAAAACCCAGTCCGACTGACTGGTTTGTTGATTACAGAGCTGTCACTAACATAGCTGTGATCCTTTTACCAGCAGTAGGAGTCAATCCTGATCTATGTAAACACCAGGGGCGTAGCTTGGTCAGTGAAATTCGGATGGGCGACAATTTCAATCATGACGACGCCTTTGGGAGATCCCTACCATGCTTTTAAGAACCATTTTCATTTCTATTACTTGCGCATGTAACGCGTTCAGATTCAGCACGCTTCTCATGTTTTATCAAGTGGGATTCCTCCTGCACGCTGATCCTGTTACGGAGGGTAAGGGCAGTATATTAATGCTGTGTTTATTCATGGACTTGGCACCTTGTCAATATGGTGTGCCAAGTACACATAGGTAAAAGACGTTGCCATTTCCAATGCCAATAGCGCTAATGCAAACAAATGCAAGACAGATTGCATTTCCAATGCCTGTTTTTTCTTTCCTTCTATTTTGCCATGTTTCTTGCCTTTTATCTTCCTTTTCTTTCCTTCCATCTTTATTTCTAACAGCTTGTTTTTTTTCCTTCCTTCTCTCTTGCCTTATTTTTTTCCTTCTTTCTCAAAGGCAAGATATTGGCAGGCAATGGCAGAATGACTGGCTTTTTAGTTCTGGGCTAGCCAAGACCTTTTAATTTTACTTAAATTAAGTAACATAAAAGGGTTTCTGGCCACGCTTCATTCATTTATCTGTGGTTATGTTCAGCATGCATCAAGACGCAATGTGACAGCCCACTTCAGCCATTGTCTGTTACAGTTTGCTACCCTTTCACAAGGACCACATCAACATACACAGTAGTTTGGTTCCGTTCCAGGTAGCACTATGATAATGTGTGCTTTTTTGAGACCCAAATTTTTTTTTGCCTTTAGTAATTTTTATATTTTGAAGAACACCTGGCAGCTTCAGAATAATAAAGTTTTGCAAAAACCATGAACAAACCAAGAATTGCCAAAAGGCTAGCGGGACACGCCAGACCTAATGGCCTTACCAATGGGTGTTTTTTGTGATTTTAGCTATATTGTGCGTATTTGGCTGTGAAAGCTTCTTTCCATTTGAAAATGTTTTCATTTAAAGGTCATTTAGACCCAGTTTAGATGCCTGATGTCTCCGTAAGCTAGGATTGTCTTGTCTTTACTGTTTCTTCTGCAGTTATTGAAAGGACTTAGAAACAGGTTTCCTCCAGTTTCTTACTATCCCTGCTTGGGAGATCCAAATGAACCTGGACAATTTCTCTCAACACCCTTTACAAATGCCACGGACTATTCTTTGTTTTTACTTTTATCAACTAACGTAGGCAAATATAGCCTGTAATGCATGGATGGGTGTGATGTCACATCTATGAATTATACTTATCCTTGTATTATTTTACTGGCACCAAGAGGTTCTGTTTCCATGATACTACCCAAGGTACACGCTGCTCCAGCTATAAGTCTATAGTCTTATAAAAATATTTAAGTGAAGTCTCCATTTGCTGAAATTACATAATACAATTAATTACATAACTTCCCTACATTCTGGTTCTGAAATCATTGAGCAGAAATATATTTAGTGGGGTATTCACTGAAAAGTACATTCTGGGCACACAAAAAAAAAACGGTTTGCATATTTCCAAAGAAGAGATTTGTGTAAGTCCCAACATCTGCAGGCAATTGCATCGTCCACGACAACTTCTTTCTGTGGAGCACTTCAAGACTGTAAAATAAACAGACCCCATTTGTTCGATATAAACAGAAAATGGATGTAGACTAGTAATACGTTTTACAGTCAAATAGTCAATATTTACCATATGATGAACAACCAAAACTATTAAAACGTGTAGTAAAATAGTGTCATAGCGTGATCCAGCAGGCACTGGATCAATTAGTGTCAGAGCTCTACAGAAGCAAAGTACTTCTTTATTGCTTTGGCAATGAAAGGGAAGAAAACAAGTTACTTACCTGTAACTGTAGTTCTCCAGTATTGGAAGCTTTCATAGATTCACAAGCCTGAATCATTCCCCGTCGCTGAGACGGGAGTCTCCGGGAATATAAAAAAGCAATGCTTAGCAGTATAGGAAACTGAAAGAGGCCTAGGCCCCTTTTCCTTTTGCAACCCATTACACGTGTTCTGTAAAAAGGACCAAACTTTTCCCTGAAACAATCAATCAGAGCTCTTCACTCTCCTGAGAGAACCTTTTGCCACTCAGATTGTCGCGCATTTGTGCATAAAAAACTTTCCGTGCTGAATCCAAGGTGAGCCTCTCAAGGGAGGAGGGTGGGTTGCATGTGAATCTATGAAAGCTTCCAATACTGGAGAACTACAGTTACAGGTAAGTAACTTGTTTCCTTACTCCAGTATTGGAGCTTTTATAGATTCACATGCCTGAATCAGAATAGCGAGCAGTGAATAACAAAGCACATTTGTTTTCTGTATTCCAACATCATGTAAGACAGTATGAATAACCTTATACACAGCAAGTAATAACAAGCATTGGAAATGCAATAGGTCTCGGATTTGAGTTAGAGCTAATGGCATTGTAAATGGCAATGTCTTTTAGCCATGTGTTATAGAGTGTATGCATGAAATGAAATGGGGTTTTATTGAGAGTGGCTGCTGCCCTCGGGCGTCCAAGCGCTGGAGAAGAAAGAGGATAGTGCCTCGTGGTACAGTAGCTTAGGAGTTAGTTTATTTAGTAAAGAGGAAAGTTTTGAGCTGCTTGCGGAACGATGACAGGTTGGGATTGGATCTTAGGTGTAAAGGAAGCGAGTTCCATAGTTTGGCGGCCTTGTAGGTAAAAGACCTGCCTCCAGCTCTTGATCTCCTAATCCGAGGAGCTACGGCCAAGAATGCATTGGCGGCGCGGAGTTGTTTGCTGGGATGGTAAGGGGAAAGCAGAAGATGATTAATCTTTGGGCCAGTTTTCCAGAAGGCTTGGTGGGAGATGCACATGGCTTTAAATTTGATTCTCTCCCTAACAGGGAGCCAGTGCAGAGTCCTCATCCCGGATTCTACTGACGCTCTTCGTGGGAGCTCGAGCAGCATGCGTGCGGCACAATTCTGAATCCGCTGGAGTTTTTGCAGGATATATTCCGGTGCCCCTAGGTACAAGGCGTTACTGAAATCCAGTCGGGATTGAATTAAGCCTTGTATCACAACTTGCTTGGCTTCAAACGGTAGGAGCGGAAGGATTTTCTTCAGCATCCTGATGATTCCAAAGCAAGTCACGGATGTCTTGGTTGCTTGGGTGTTAAGGGTCAAAGATTCATCCTGCCAGACTCCAAGACTTTTTATATTATCTTTCGGGGTGGGCGGTGTACCCAAGCTGGTGGGCAATAATAGGTGGATGGTAGACCATGCTGGCGGGCCGAGTAGCATAAGCTCGGTTTTGTCACAGTTAAGCTTAAGGGATGATGCAGTCATCCAGCTTTTGACCTCTTCCATGCAGGTAGTCAGGTTGATCTGCGCCAGTTCACAGATCTTTTGTGCGAGGGAGACCACTAGCTGAGTGTCATCCGCATATGTGACGATACCATATGGGTGAACAATCTCAGCCAGTGGTCTCATGTACACATTGAATAGCACAGGGCTTAATGACGATCCCTGCGGTACCCCACAATCCAGAGATTTACTTGAGGAGATGGAGTCTCCGTCAAAGACTTGGAATGTCCTTCCGCTCAAAAAGGATTAAAACCAAGTCAGAGCGTTCCTTGATACTCCAAGATTGAGGAGTCGGTACAGCAGGGTTTTATGGCTTACCGTGTCGAATGCTGCACTTAGATCGAGGAGGATGACTGCCACTGATCCTCCTCGATCCAAGATCCGCCTGGTTTCCTCAGTCACGGCTAACAGGGCCGTTTCCGTCCCATGTTTGGGGCGAAAACCTGTCTGTGAGACTTCAAGTAGATGGTTATTCTCGAGGAACATTGTTAGATGGAAATTGTCGTGTTTCTCCAGAATTTTGCTCACCCAGGGTAACAGGGAAATGGGGCGGTAGTTGTTGAAATTGGTTGGGTCAAGGTTAGGCTTTTTCAGAAGTGCTCTCACCATAGCTTGTTTCCAAGTAGGTGGGACACTACCCGTGGTTAGAGAGATGTTGAGCAGCTCGCACAGAGTGGGGAGAATCATTTGGCTGGCTGCAACCATAGTGCGAGGAGGGCGGGATCGCATGGGGAACCTGACTTTACTTTATTCAAAGGTTCTAATGTTTCTAGGTCTAGCAGAGGGAAATGATCAAAGGTTATTTGGGGGGAATGATCAGCTTCCTTGGGGAAGAAGGGTTCATTAGTGGGAGGCTCCAGGGCTGTGGCTGCAAATGACGAGTACATTTTATTTATTTTCTGATAGAAAAATTCCGCTAACTCATTGCAGCGGGAGGGTGGATTGTCATTGGGAACCATAGGTGGGGGGAGTTTGGTAAGACTTGACAATTTGGAAATCTCTCTCGGTTTCGATCTGGCCTTCACGATTTCACCACTATAGTAGGTAGATTGTGTAGATTGTATTTCTAATTTGTAGGCTCTAATAGTCTCCCAGTACAAGACTTTATCTATGGTGGCATATCCCAGGCGCCACTTTCTTTCGAGCTTTCTACAGTGTCGCTTTTTTGCTCTAAGCTCCTCCGAATACCATGGAGCTGTTTCTCGTGGCCTTTTTAAAATGATTTTTCTAGAGGGGAGTATAGAGTCTAGCGATTTCCGAATCCAGTTGTCGAATTCCCTGGTCCACTGTTCTAATGGGAGCCTAGACCAATTTCTCATCTTTCGCGGATTGGGAGTGCAAAGAACGGGTCTATGTATTGACCAGATAAGAGAAATTAAGAAGTGGTCTGTCCATGGAAGGTGGATAATGGAGCCTGTCTTGAGTTGTGTACCGTTGCTGAATACAGGGTCCAGCAAGTGTCCTTTAATGTGCATTGGAGCTAGAACTAATTGCTCCAGCTGAACTGCAGCCAGACTTGCTATCAGCTCTTTGACCATGTTATCTGAGCTATTGCCAAAGTGAATGTTAAGGTCCCCCAACAATGAAAAATTGGAGGGAGACGTACCTAATTCTGCTACAAGGGAGGGTAGTGCAGTGTGAAATTGGTTCAGTGGGCCTGGGGGGCGATAGATGAGGATCCCTGAGAAGCAGTCGTTGGAGGAGAATTTAATAGAAAAGGACATACTTTCACAGTCCGGAATAGTGTCCGAAGCGCAATGGCAAGTGTATTGAGCTTTATAAATGATTGCGAGTCCCCCGAATTTCCCCTGCGCGCGGTCCCTACGTGCAATTTGATAGCCAGGTAGGAGCATGTGGTGTGTAGTGTGGGTTGGATTGGAATTGTTAGTTGTGGAATTGTGTGGCATGAAATTGTGTGGTGTGGAGTGTATTTGTGTAGTGAAATGATGTGGCATGAGAGACAGACACGCACATGTAAACATACACACAGACAGTCACGCACACACAGAGACTGACACACTGGAAGCAGGAGGCGTAGGAAATCAGGACGACGCCCGCTGCAGGCCTAGCTAGCACGCCGCCGCCGGTAAAAGACCTATTGCTGTGAGGGGAACGGCTAATAAAGGGCTTACTTGCTGCTTCCTGCCATCGCCGTGAAGGGAACGGCCCTCGAGCGCCCGCGTGCCTACTTCTCCCAGGGGGCTGCGCGAGGCGCTTACATCGCACGGCATCGGAGGGCGCCAGGAGCCTTTAAAGCCGGCCCGGCCCTCCCGCAGCGCGGGACGCGCTTATCTTCCTGGACAGACCTACCTGCTGCCACTCGTTATTGATGCTAATAAAGGGCTTACTTGCTGCTTCCTGCCATCGCCGTGACGGGAACTGCCCTCGAGCACCCGTGCCTACATCTCCCAGGGGGCTGCGCGAGGCACTTATATCGCACGTCATCGGAGGCCTTTAAAGCCGACCCGTCAGCGGCAGGCAGAGGCTGGGCCACCCCCCTTTCATTGCTGCAGAGGAGCCCTAATGAGCTGGTTAGTGATCCTGGACCCTTTACACGGAGAACTTGAACTATAACTGCTAGACTTTTAGAGCACTCTCTGGTTGCAGTTTGAAATTGTGACTTGTGTTTTGAAGGAGAGAATTGTTAAATTGGTATATGTTATATATTGTGGGGGAATTGCCTGATCTAGATAATTAGAGGTCCCTGATAACTAAGCTAGAACTATGGGGAGACGCAAGACTCAGGTAAACCAGGACGAGGTTTTGGGCAATGCTAAAGTAACCGTGACCACGATGGACGCATTCTTGGGCAGAGCAGCTACGGTGATAGATAGGGAGATTGAGCTGGTAAACAGACGTCTTTCAAGATCTCCAATTGCTGGCTCAGTGGCGCTTTTGGAGGGGGAACGAATAGTTTTCTTACCTGTCGGTGTAGTTTTGCAGCTTGAAGATCTTTCTGGATTCACTATGCTGTGCATATTCCGCCATCTTGTGGTTGGAGTCGGAAAGTGCTTTTTTTGCTGTGGGAGGTTGCGAAACCTGATCCCTCTGGTGATGCTACAACCCCCATTGTGTGTGTGCAGGCTCTCAGATTATTTTTTCCCCTTCTGCCTTGCGATTTTGTCTTATTGCTTAATAAGTCTACTATATATATTGCCTAAGGGGCTGAGAGTGCAGGGACACTTGTCGATTTTCAAAAGGTGACTTTTTAATAAATATTATATACATACTGACATGTACACACCTGTTATCTATTTATTTATTTATTTATTTAGCATGTATGTGTCTACCTACGTATGCATACATCTCTATAGATATATATCCTTGTATTACCACCTACTTCTCCAGGCTCATCTTTCTGGCAGAGGTGGGTGGGTTCGCTCGTGAATCCAGAAAGATCTTCAAGCTGCTACACCGACAGGTAAGAAAACTATTAGTTTTGCAGCGTGAATCTTTCTGGATTCACTATGCTGTGCATAGACTTTGTAGCAGTTTAGTTACGTTTGCGGCAGCTGGGTGGAAGATGAGTGTTGGTTGTTGAATATATGTTGAAGCACCTTGTATTTGACTTCTGCTTCCTTGTTTATTTGTATATCCACAAAGTAGTGCTTCGTGAACGTGTGCACTGAAGCCCATGTTGCCGCCAGCCATATGTCTTGAAAGGGTGTTAGCCAGGGAGGCTATTGTTGCACCCTTCTTCCTGGTAGAGTGGGCCCGTGCCCCTCCTGCTAGTTATTGGCCTACCTGTTTACCTAGTAGGTATCCATACGGCTTTCCTTTGAGGAAAAGTACCCATATACGTACTACTTTGCGTATTAATCTGTATTTGTTTAATAATGTTACATGTGACCAGGAACGACCCCCTTGGATGTTTTATTCAAATGGCTTAACGTCCTAGGCCCATTCATCCTTGTGTAGGCTAACACCTGATTTCCTTGTTATATTCTGTGCGTGCTATTTTTAAAATGGTCCTTACCAACCACAAGCTTCCCCCCCCCCTTTTTTTAATGCAATGGGCCAGTTTTACTCCCATAAGTAGATAAGGCTTAATGGTTTTTTGGGGTGCCTGGCTGATTTACGGGAGTACATATTTCTTGTCTGATGCTCACCTTGGTAGCCCAGACCACTGCAGGGGTATGCTGATGCCCTGTTGAAATTTGTTACCACCCTTCCATGGTTATGGTATTTTAGAACACGGGCGCTATTACCTGCTTATGCGTCCTGTTAATGTTCTTAGGAGAGAAAAGAGGGTAGAGGAAAGAAAGGCCTTACCCTATTATCTGCCTTCGCTTGTACATATAAACGTACCGGATGCTAGATCAGCTATATATCTAATATATATTTGATGCAGAGGCCCACATATGTGTGCGCTTATCCTTTCCTTACGAAGTATACTCCACCCATGTGGTCTATCCAAATATTGATTTGTACAGGAGAAGTTGTCCTGGACTTAGTTGGCCACTGGGTTCAAGGAAGGTGACGGCTCTTTGAGTGTATCGCGCACAGTGGGCCTTTTGGCTAACTACTTGCAAATGGTCTCGTAATATTAATTAGGCTATTGCCTGGTGTTATTTGATATTGAGCTGCCTTGTGATTCCGTGCAAGGGAGAAACACCGTGACCTTTCACTGCGCTGTGTGCAGACCATGTGTAGTTTCTATCATTTAGATAGGAAGCCTGAAGAACTGCACCCTGCTTGTGTTCATTCTGCCCTTATGGATGGTAATGGTAGTTGTAACGGGAACACGCCGTGGTAGGTGTGTGTTGCGTTTGCCCTTATACCTTGTGATGAGTAGGAGGTCCCCTCCGGTGGGCCACATGTGGGGTACGTGTTCCTACATAATCCCAGTCAACCTACTTTGCTATAGGGTAGGCATATGCAATGTTTGAGGTATTGCTTTGATTGCGTTTGTGTTACTGTGTGTATGTGCAGCACATGGTGGAAGGGTGTGCACCCCCCACTGTAGTTGGCGAATTTTATGGTCGCGGCGAACTGCAGTTGGCCGGCCATATGGGATACCTTTGGAAGTCTCGGTGAACTCCTTTGAAGAGCCCCCGGCTTCTTTATGGTGTTCAGAAAGGCCGCAGTGAACCTCAGTTGCCGGCTTTCTGATTGGAATCGGTGGCTAACTCCCCTTGAAGAGCTGCCGGCATCCTTATGGTGTGAAGATCAGTCTCTGTGGTAGGAGAACACTTCCACCTTTCTGGGCTCGCCACGCCCATGGTGTGTGTGAGGTGAGTGTGGTTGTGGTAAGCCCACCCCTCTGATGGTGATCAGCCCATTTAGTGAAGCTGAATCGGCTTTTGTTATTGAAGCAAAACCATGTTGTGCTGCAAGTACATATACATTGGTTAAATAAATGTTGTGTAGCGTGCGTAGATATATACCTGTATGTTGGGGTTTGTAGTCTTGCTGAGTGAGACTCAATTGCCCCTTAGAAGTGACAGTGCGTTTAGAGTATGCATAGTGTCATATCTGCAGCACCGTCTGTTATAGGCCTTATGTATGTTGTATATTTTACACCGGCCTCAGTGAACCACCCATAACGTGCATGAGAGGATAGCAGTTGTGGTATGCCCCAGCAGCTCGAGGCGATCAGTCCCCTTAGTGAAGGTGATTCGCCATTGATATTCTAGCCAACTTAATGTTGTGTTGCAAGTACATGTTGCGGTGGGGTAATGCTGTGCAGCGTTTGAAAACTATGTACTTGTCTTCTGGGGTTTGTAGTCCTGTTGTGTGAGACTCAATTCCCCATTATGACTATGCCTGTTGTGCTTAGAGACTGTGCATAGTGTTTATGTGACACACGCCAGTTTTAAAAACATGGTTGTGCCGTCCACTAGTGGTGAATAGAGGAGGGAGTAGGTATGTGTTTCAAATGTCTTGTGTGACAGTGTTCCAAAAGACATTGTATGTGCTCCCCATAGAAACATTTTTTCTATTTTTCAGCGTATTTGTATTTATGTATTCATCTTTCTCCCCGGTGCCATGCGGTGCATGTTACCGGTAAAAAGGGGGGCGTATATGTATATATTAACACACATACATGGACTGCTTGCATATGTAATACTGTATTTTGCCTAATACGTATATATATATATATATATATATATCCATACACACACACACACACACATATATATATATATATATATACACAGACACATAAATACCTTTATATACACATGCCTGAAAATTGCATATATAGAACTTCACCTGTACCTTAGTACTTGGGGTATCTTCCTCTTGATTGTGTATATCTACATGTATGCACCCCGCACTAAAACATGTAGCTGTGTATTATATGCAAGCATATTCATAAACCCATACCTACCAATATAGCAGTATACACCCAATTGTATCTGTTTGATATAATGTACCTGGTCATTGGTATAGGAAGAATGTATCTCCTTTCAGCCTCCTATTTGCCACCTAAGAGTCTTAGGAGGCCTAGTAGGCCAAGTTACCCTACTGCGTGTATATCTCGTAGTTAGGGGTCCCTCCCTTGCATCGCCTGTTACAATACTATGCAGCCGGCTGATAAACATTGTTTGTGTTTGGCGCAGTAACTGACGAATCATGATCTGTGATCCTGCCCGTTTCCTTGTTATACATGTAGTGTATAAACCTTGTGAAGGTACTGCAGTAACCAGTAAAAGTTTAGGTAACAAGTAAAAGTTTAAATTACCAGCAATGGAGGGGTCATACCATACATGATAGCGTAATAGAGCATTAGCTATCAATCACTGTTTTGTAATGTAATTTAAAAACCTGTGCATAAATATAGTACTTATATGTTGCACACGTTGTGCCGCAAATATAATTTATTTTGCCTTTGTGAACACATATTGCTGTGGATAGCGTCCATAGAGCATTAGCTATCAATCACTATTTTGCGATCTAATTTAGAAAACTGTGCATAAATATTGTACTTATATGTTGCACACGTTGTGCCGCAAAGTTTTCTGCATTTGTGAACACCTAAATATTGTACTTATATGTTGTAAACATTGTGCCGCAAGATCGTTTCCTGCATTTGTGAACACATATTGCTTTGGCTTATTGGGCCCTTTGTCTATGTGCATATGAGGCTTAAAGTACAAGGCCCCCTACTAATTTAGCTTTGTTAATGTAGTGGCTCAGTAGGGAACTTAGCCATTGCGGGCATATTAGTACTTAGTGCTATTTTGCCAGCGCCTGCCTGTTTGCGCAGGAATGAGGCTTCCATTTATTGTATGCCCTATGCTTTATCGTAAATAATTGTTTCCTCGTCGCTGTGTTATGTTATCAGCGGCTGTTTGGCAGTGCAATGTTTGAGGCTTATGCACAGCATAGCTGTGAACCCTTGCTTTGTACTGCCTGCAGGAAATGCTTTGTCGTGTATTTCTTGAGAAAGCTTTGCAGTGAATTATTATAGCCAAGTGCTTTAGTAACTGCTAAATGTTGCCCTATGGTATGAGATATAGCATGCTCTTGGCTTTGCAGAGAAAAACACCTTTACCGCAAATGTCCCCTTTTGGAAGGAAATGAAGCGCTTTAATTCATTTAGACTCTTACTGAGAACCTAAAACCCCCTTTGAGGCCCAGTTAGCCAGGCCGTTCAGGAATGCGTTTTCCCGGAGACAAGGCCCTGATTTATGAGACCTTGGAGGTCGATGAAGGCCTCGTGCAGTCTCCAGGAACGGGCGAGTTTTATGGCCCTTACAGTGGAATGCTGGAAGCCTCCTTGATGCTATGTGTATTAGGGAGGGGGCAGGGGCTGTGCTGAGAATTGGGCTACGTGCAAACGAAAAGGTTTGGCTTTGCCGCTAGTTAAACTTTTTATAAATATTTGTTATGCCCACTAGGTAGATAGTCGGGAATTAAGCACCCTGCTTGCTGGCCACTGTTAAGGGGTTAAACGGTCTTTTAATGCAAGACTACACCCCTTACCTTATATGTTTGAAAATGAAATAAAGGCTGGGATATTATCCCTTCCCATGAAGCCTTTTGAATATTTGCGCTTTTGAACTGCAGTATCAAAATCCTGCATGCGTACCCGCACAGTGCTGTAAATACCGGCAGGTTACACAGACTAGTCTATATTCCGAATTTGTTTAAATAAATCCGGCTTACATTTTTAAAGCCCTGCGCTTGTGCGTGGAGCATTTCATCCGTCATGATGCTATCATACATTCAAGATGCAAATCTTACCTCCTTTGTGGATGAAGTATTCGCTCAGAGCAGAAAATTCCCTTACCGTCTGGGGACAGTTTTGTAAAGGCAACCAAGTGTACTTGCCTTGCTGCATGAGGAAAAATGTGAGCAGCGCCAAACAAGCTGCTTTGCTCAAGATTTCTCCCTCATGCAACTCTGTTATTACCACCTATCTCCTTGGAGTTTCTGGTGGGCCTCTTCTGCCTGCTGCGTCTGCTGCTGTCTTTTCACCAAAGTCTTCGGGGCACCTCCGTTCTCCATGGCGGAAAAAATAATCTGAGAGCCTGCACACACACGATGGGGGTTGTAGCATCACCAGAGGGATCAGGTTTCGCAACCTCCCACAGCAAAAAAACAAACAAAAAAAAAGCACTTTCCGACTCCAACCACAAGATGGCGGAATATGCACAGCATAGTGAATCCAGAAAGATTCACGCTGCAAAAATAGCTCATTCAACTAATTGTACCGTTGAAACTGTGAACTCCACTCATATGCAGGGATTGGAGAATGGTATCTCCAATTCGGGAGCGCTCTCTCCGGTCTTGGAGTCTCAGACGGACATTATTTCTGCTCCCCTATTTCCTGTTGTTACTACAATTAATAAGCAGGGGGCTGTTCAACTTATTCAACCAGCTCCCGGCAGCACGGGTGGGGGGAAAAAGCCCGATCATCAATACTCGTAGCAATACTAAGGCTGCTAGCAAGCCTAACTCACTGCAACAATGGGGGGGGGGGGGGGGGGGGGGACGCTGCTCCACTTTTCTCTTTTCACCAAGAGAAAAGGAAAAGAAATGGGCAGTCAAGCAAAAAAATCTAAAACTACTGTACCATTGCCCTCAGGTGGCGAAGTCCCGCCTGTGCCTGATCTTTCACTAATAGAAGTGTTTAAATCCACTCTGATCAGTATACTAGAGGATAAACTACGCCCAATTATGACCAAACTACATAATATTGAGCATAGTATAGCTGACCAGTATACTATTATACAATCTTTTCAACACCATAATTGTATAGCAGCAGTCGCCACCTCTGCTGCAACCACCTCTGATTTCGTAAAGGTGCCTACTGAGGGGATGGTTGTTGCTCCTTGTGTTCAAAATACATGTGCCCCAAGGCCTATGGACCTGATTACTAGTAGTGCAGGGGGCGGAATGATAAAACTCCGGGTCGTCTACCTTTAGACGAAACTCATGAAGGAGAGAGTTCCGGGGTAGCAGTTAAAGATGTGGGAAAGAAAGGAGGCATGCCTCAGGATCAAATTAATGCTGTTCCACAGAAATTACCAACCATTGATCTACCACCTCAATCAACCCCGCTGGTGGTAATATTGGGTAACGTCCCACCCCTCCCAGATGGAGCAAAGGAGGATTATGGCCAACTAAAAAACAAAGTATCTCACTGGTTGGCTCGCAACACAGCTGCAGGACCAAACACTGTACATAACATCATCATGGTTCGGCGTGTTGCTTGGTTAGGAGGCTCCAGGAAAACTAGAAGGGGGGATTGTGTTGTGGTAAATTTTAGTAACCCCCCTACCTGTTGAGAGAATCTTCATGGAGGTCCATGCTGGATTGTCACACAGTGAATAAGGTATACAGGCACTGCCTTTAGGATTCTTTTATAGGGTGGAGAACCTTAGGCAGAACTATTTGAACACTGAACATTATACATGGCCTCATAAGCCTATGGACCCTAGTAGGAACGGCAATCTCAATCACTGGGTGGAAAGGGTTAATCCATGGGGGGGCCTTTCATTCTTCTCCTTTCACCAAGGGACAGAATAGACTTGCAGCTCTTTCAGGGCTAATTGATTGTGATTGACTGAGGGAGAGCATAGCTCAATTAGATCAGATAGTCCAGATACCTGAGCCCATTGATCCAGTTCTGCCGGGTATTGAGCCTCCACCTAATATACCAACAGCAACAATCAGTGCAGTACCGCCAGAAACCTTTATAGACATTGGGGTAATGGAACGAGAGCCGCCAGGAACTCTTATTGTTGCCTCACATCAGGATACAAATATTGTCCCACTAGAGGATCTACTTAAGACCCATGATTATAATGTGTTATCATGGAATATAGCGGGTATTGCAGAGAAGCTCACACACCCGGTATGGGTCCAGTTTGTTAGCAATTTCCCTGTTATATGTCTCCAGGAGACTTGGCTGGTCAACTGTAACCTCTTTTTGGAGGGGTATAAAGCTTTTTTTTGTTCCTGCAATTCCAGCATCTAGTGGGAGAGCAAAGGGCGGTCTGGTCATTTTCACCTCTCGGTCTTAGAAATGCAGGATTAAGATCATTTCCACTTCCCATAGAGATTTTCAAGCAATTGTTATTGAACGAGGAAATCTCAGCCTATGCCTGATTAACTTTTATAATACAGTACATACAGAAGTCAAGTCAAGTCAGGAATTTATATAGCGCGCTACTCACCCAGAGGGTCTCAAGGCGCTTAGGGGAGATGGGTTTGTTACTGATCGAACAGCCAGGTTTTGAGTTGTTTTCTGAAAGAGAGGTGGTTCTGTGTAAGACGGAGGTGGGTGGGGAGGGAGTTCCAGGTCTTGGCCGCCAAGTAGGAGAAGGATCTTCCTCCCATGGTGGCTCTTCGGATGCGTGGAATCGCGGCGAGGGCTTGGTCGGACAATCGCAATTGGCGGGAGGGAGTTTAAAAGGTCAGGCGAGTGTTGAGGTATTTGGGTCCTAGGTCGTGGAGGGCTTTGTGTGCGTGGGTGAGGAGGCGGAACGTGATTCTCTTGTTGACGGGGAGCCAGTGCAGGTCACTTAGGTGACCAGATATGTGGTTGTGGCGAGGTAAGTCTAGGATGAGTCGAGCGGAGGCGTTTTGAATGCGTTGAAGTCTTTTCTGCAGTTTGGTTGTTGTTCCGGCATAGAGGGTGTTTCCGTAGTCCAGACGGCTGGTGACGAGTGCTTGGGTGAGCGTCTTCCTTGTTTCGGTGGGGATCCAGCGGAAGATCTTTCGGAGCATGCGTAGGATGTTAAAACATGATGATGAGACGGCGTTGATTTGTCTGGTCATTGAGAGGGAGGAGTCAAGGATGAATCCCAAGTTGCGAGCATGGTCTGTTGGTTTGGGTGCGTTGCCTAGGGACGGGGGCCACCATGAGTCGTCCCAGTCAGAGGGGGATGATCCTAGGATGAGGACTTCCGTCTTGTCAGAGTTCAGTTTCAGGCGGCTGTTCTTCATCCACTCTGCTACGTCCTTCATCCATTCGTGTAGGTTGGTTTTGGCGGTGGTTGGGTCTTTGGTAAGGGAGAGGATCAGCTGGGTGTCGTCTGCATAGGAGATGATGTTGAGGTTGTGTTGGCGTGCTATGGATGCGAGGGGACTCATGTAGACGTTGAAGAGGGTGGGGCTGAGCGATGATCCTTGTGGGACGCCGCATAAGACTGCGGTGGCCTCTGATCTGAAAGGGGGAGACGGACTCCCTGGGTTCTTCCGGCGAGGAACGAGATGATCCAATCTAGTGCTTTGTCTTGTATCCCGACGTTCCTGAGGCGTTGTATAAGTGTGCGGTGGCAGACCGTGTCGACCGCTGCGGAGAGGTCCAGGAGGATGAGTGCCACTGTTTCCCCCTTGTCGAGCAGTGTGCGGATGTCGTCTGTGGCTGCGATGAGGGCGGTCTCGGTGCTGTGATTGGCTCGGAAGCCGGATTGTGAGGGGTCGAGGGAATCGTTGGACTCGAGGAAGGCGGCGAGCTGACTGTTGACTGTCTTCTCTACGACTTTGGCGGGGAACGGGAGGAGCGAGATGGGGCGGTAGTTCTTAAGTTCGGTGGGGTCAGCTGTGGGTTTCTTCAGGAGGGAGCTGAGCTCGGCATGTTTCCAGCTTTCCGGGAAGGTAGCGGTGATGAAGGAGCAGTTGATGATGTCCCGGAGTTGGTTTGCTAAGACGGAGTTGACCTTGTTGAAGATGTGATGGGGGCATGGGTCGGTTGGCGATCCGGAATGGATGGAGTTCATCAAGCGGATGGTGTCATCGGTGCTGATCGGGGTCCAGGCGCGAAGTGTGGTGGTGGTGGTGGGGTTCGGTTCCGTGGAGAGGGGAGTGGGATGGTCGCCGAAGCTGTTGTGTATGTCTGCGATCTTGCTGTGGAAGAACGAGGCTAGAGAGTCGCAGAGGTCTTGAGAGGGAGTGATGTTGTTGTTTCCGGTGCTAGGATTGGTGAGTTCTTTGACGATGCTGAAGAGTTCCTTGCTGTTGTGCGCGTTGTTGTCTAGTCGATCCTTGAATGCTGATTTCTTGGTGGTGCGGATCAGCTGGTGGTGTTTGCGTGTGGCGTTCTTGAGGGCGGTCATGTTGTCTATGGTGGGGTTTCTTCGCCAGGCTTTCTCGAAGGTGCAGCAGTTCTTTTTGTAATTCTTGAGGTAGTCGTTGAACCAGGAGGCTTTCTTGCTTCCTGGCTTGTTGGGCTGGTTTTTCAAGGGTGCTAGTTCGTTAGCGCAGTGAGTGATCCACTGTGCGAGATTGATGGCTGCTTGATTTGAGTCCTTTGATGTGGTGGGAGGGTTTTGGTTCAGAGATGTGGTGAGCTGATCGGTGGTAATTTTGTTCCAGCTTCTGCGGGGAACTCGTTGCGGTTGGTGGTGGTTCGTGGTCTTTCTGAAGCTGAAGTGGACACAGCTGTGGTCTGTCCAGTGGAGTTCCGTGACGTGATTGAGGGAGATGTGCTTGCTGGAGGAGAAGATTGGGTCGAGCGTGTGTCCGGCGTAGTGGGTGGGGGTGTTCACCAGCTGTTTGAGTCCGAGATTGGCGAGGTTATCCAGCAGGGTGGTGGTGGTGGTGGTGGTGGTGTTGTTATTCTCCAGATGGAAGTTGAGGTCCCATAGGAGAATATAGTCATCGGAGGGGAGGGCGTGTGGGCTGACAAAGTCAGCGATGTCATCGCTGAATTGTGCGCGGGGTCCTGGGGGTCTGTAAATGAGGGTGCCTCTGAGTGTGGTCTTGGGGTTCGTGTGTATCTGGAAGTGAAGGTGTTCGGCGGATTTGAGGGTGTCGTCGGAGCTGGTCGTGATGCGGATGGAGTTCTTGTGGACAATGGCGATGCCTCCTCCAATCTGGTTGATACGGTCCCTTCGGATGATCTTGTATCCGTCCGGGATGGCTATAGCGATGTCGGGCGCTGATGAGGCGTTCATCCAGGTTTCTGTGAGAAAGGCGACGTCCGGCGAAGTGGTGTCGAGTAGGTTCCAAAGTTCAATGGCGTGTCTGTGGACCGAGCGGGTGTTGAGCAGGAAGCACTTCAGGTGGTTGTATTGGAGCTCAGTTTGGCGTTTGTGGTTGTAGAGTGGGTCTTGATGCAGCAGAACTTGCAGGATTGGCAGGTGAAGGGTCCATGGGTACGTCCTGGGGCGGCTCGGTAACCTTCGTGGTGGCGGCCGGTGTTGAGAGCAGTGAGAGTTGCGAAGTCGTATGTTCGGCGAGAGGGATGGCCTTTGCGGGTACCCGGGGGACTGGCGCTGGGCGCGGTCCAGGCGCGGACGGGCGTAGACGGGCGTAGACGGGCGTACCTTTGGCGCGCCTTCGGCGCGCTTAGGGCGCGTTCGCTGCGCGTGAGAGTCTGTCATAAGTGGATAGTGGAGGGGGGCGGAGGGAGGGAGGAGCAGGTGGGAGCGGGGTGGCGAGTGGGGAGGGGAGCGGAACGGTGATGCTGGAGGGAGCGGGGGTGGGGCCGCGGGGGAGTAGCGGCAGGGAGCGGGGTGGAGAGACGGGCTGGGACAACAAAATGGCACCAAACAACAACAAGGCGAGATCGGGGGCACAGTTACTTAATTAAAGCAGGGTCACGATGCAGGCGATACAGTCTGGCACAGTTACTTAATTAAACCAGGGTCACGATGCAGGCGCTACAGTCTGGCACAAATACTTAAATTAAAGCAGGGTCACGATGCAGGCGAGCTACCACACGGTGCAGGCAGTGTCAATACGATACCAGCACAGGATTCAGGCAGTGTCAGTCCGGTACCAGCGCAGGATGCAGGCAGGGTCAATACCAGGACGGTCTGGAGCGGGTGGAGCGACCGGTTCTGAGAAGAGGAATGTAAGATAATTAAGTTGGACAACTTTGTTAAGCAGTACTGTGGTCCCTACAGAAACAGTCTTATGATCGTGGGTGACCCATGTGGAGAACCTGGACTCACTAAAATGTGTGACTTGGGGTGCCCAAGGATCCAGGGCCTTCATTTTGAGCACTCTACAGGGAGATGTCCTTAATGACATGCTCAATGATTTTGATTTGTTTTCAGCTATGAGCTTTGTATCCCCATCTAGCAAACAAAATGTACCGACCTTTAAAGGTCGCAGTGGTGGATCGTTTATAGACCACATTTTGATCTCCACATCTATTTATTGGGTTAAATAATCCTAGCAAGTCCTTTCAGTGATCATAACCCCGTGTGTGTGTGCCTAGGAGTGAATGGATTGAAAAGGAGGGATTCTGTAATAACAGCGGGAACACTGAAGCTAACCGATGGTAGGCGGCGCCTTAAATGGACCCAAGTAACACCGTCCCTCTTCTATAAAAAAGCTTCAAGAATCTTGTGAGGAAGGATTCGTTTGTTGTATGAATCCTGATTCTACAGTCTTAGGTGCACTTAACGCCTTTAAGGGTATTGTTTCTATAGTAGGGACAATGTTCTCTGTTCCAGGACAAAGCAAGACTACTGGTGACCCTAAGTGGTTTAACCCTTCATGCTCTAAAGCCACCAGAGAACGATTCAGAAAAGGGGGTGGTGATGAACAGAGTGTCTGAATTAAGCAGACCACTCTTACCCAGTCCAAAGATCATGGCTTGATCCATCACCGTTATTTAGCTCACTGCCCCATCCCAGCTCAGAACCTGGCTATATGCAAATTAGTCTGTCCCTGGCCCAGTGCATCATGGGAACAGGGCAGACCAAACTACCAAGCCAATTCTTCACCAGAAAGGAGACAAGCTTCCGGGGACCGGTTTCTGCCATTTCAGGCGTCGTCGGCCCGGCTTGCTTGAATTCTGATGGAGCAGTGAGCAAGGGACTCATGTCTGAGTATACCCTTCCACGCTTATGGTGAACAAAATGATTCAGAAAAGGGGGTGGTGATGAACAGAGTGTCTGAATTAAGCAGACCACTCTTACCCAGTCCAAAGATCAGGGCTTGATCCATCACCGTTATTTAGCTCACTGCCCCATCCCAGCTCAGAACCTGGCTATATGCAAATTAGTCTGTCCCTGGCCCAGTGCATCATGGGAACAGGGCAGACCAAACTACCAAGCCAATTCTTCACCAGAAAGGAGACAAGCTCCGGGGACCGGTTTCTGCCATTTCAGGCGTCGTCGGCCCGGCTTGCTTGAATCCTGATGGAGCAGTGAGCAAGGGACTCATGTCTGAGTATACCCTTCCACGCTTATGGTGGACAAAATGATTCAGAAAAGGGGGTGGTGATGACCAGAGTGTCGGAATTAAGCAGACCACTCTTACCCAGTCCAAAGATCAGGGGCTTTATCCATCACCGTTATTTAGCTCACTGCCCCATCCCAGCTCAGAACCTAGCTATATGCAAATTAGTCTGTCCCTGGCCCAGTGCATCATGGGAACAGGGCAGACCAAACTACCAAGCCAATTCTTCACCAGAAAGGAGACAAGCTTCCGGGGACCGGTTTCTGCCATTTCAGGCGTCGTCGGCCCGGCTTGCTTGAATCCTGATGGAGCAGTGAGCAAGGGACTCATGTCTGAGTATACCCTTCCACGCTTATGGTGGACAAAATGATTCAGAAAAGGGGGTGGTGATGAACAGAGTGTCTGAATTAAGCAGACCACTCTTACCCAGTCCAAAGATCAGGGCTTGATCCATCACCGTTATTTAGCTCACTGCCCCATCCCAGCTCAGAACCTGGCTATATGCAAATTAGTCTGTCCCTGGCCCAGTGCATCATGGGAACAGGGCAGACCAAACTACCAAGCCAATTCTTCACCAGAAAGGAGACAAGCTTCCGGGGACCGGTTTCTGCCATTTCAGGCGTCGTCGGCCCGGCTTGCTTGAATCCTGATGGAGCAGTGAGCAAGGGACTCATGTCGGAGTATACCCTTCCACGCCTATGGTGGACAAAATCATTCAGAAAGGGGGTGGTGATGAACAGAGTGTCTGAATTAAGCAGACCACTCTTACCCAGTCCAAAGATCAGGGGCTTTATCCATCACCGTTATTTAGCTCACTGCCCCATCCCAGCTCAGAACCTGGCTATATGCAAATTAGTCTGTCCCTGGCCCAGTGCATCATGGGAACAGGGCAGACCAAACTACCAAGCCAATTCTTCACCAGAAAGGAGACAAGCTTCCGGGGACCGGTTTCTGCCATTTCAGGCGTCGTCGGCCCGGCTTGCTTGAATCCTGATGGAGCAGTGAGCAAGGGACTCATGTCTGAGTATACCCTTCCACGCTTATGGTTTGCCCTGTTCCCATCACGCACTGGGACAGGAACAGACTAATTTGCAGACATGAGTCCCTTGCTCATTGCACCATCAGGATTCAAGCAAGCCGGGCCGACGACGCCTGAAATGGCAGAAACCGGTCCCCGGAAGCTTGCTTCCTTCCGAGTACAAGAATTGGCTTGGTAGTTTGGTTTGCCCTGTTCCCATCATGCACTGGGACAGGAACAGACTAATTTGCATATAGCCAAGTTCTGAGCTGGGATGGTGCAGTGAGCTAAAAAACGGTGATGGATCAAGCCCTGATCTTTGGACTGGGTAAGAGTGGTCTGCTTAATTCAGGCACTCTGTTCATCACCAGCCCTTTTTCTGAATCATTTTGTCCACCATAAGCGTGGAAGGGTATACTCAGATGTGAGTCCCTTGCTCATTGCACCATCAGGATTCAAGCATGCCGGGCCGACGACGCCTGAAATGGCAGAAACCGGTCCCCGGAAGCTTGTTTCCTTCCCAGTATAAGAATTGGCTTGGTAGTTTGGTTTGCCCTGTTCCCATCATGCACTGGGACAGGAACAGACTAATTTGCATACAGCCAAGTTCTGAGCTGGGATGGTGCAGTGAGCTAAAAAACGGTGATGGATCAAGCCCTGATCTTTGGACTGGGTAAGAGTGGTCTGCTTAATTCAGGCACTCTGTTTCATCACCACCCCCTTTTCTGAATCACCAGAGAACTAAAGGCTGCACTAAAAGTAACCCCTAGGGACAACTCACAGGTCCGTACCTTACGTGCCAACTATAAAAAGTTGTTGACCCTTCGAAAAAGGGAATTAAAGGAGGACACTTGGCAGGAGCTCTTAGATCCCCTGACTCTTTGCAGTAGTTCCAGATTTTGGAACATCATTAATAGACCTCTTTTTATAAGGGAAAGAGCGGAGGATCTGGGCACCAATATAACGGAGGAGGAATGGGTGTCCCACTTTAGTGCCACTTTTAAAAGTGCGTCAACTTTACCCCAGTTGCAGGCAAGATCCCAGAATGGGGATGTGGTGGTATTCACGGCACGAGAAGTGGAGGATGGTATTACTAGTCTTACAAGTGAGAAAGCTCCAGGTCCGGATGGCGTCCCACCGGACCTTTTAAAATCTAACCCCTCTTTATGGTAGTCAATCCTGGTGGCTGTTTTGAATGCGGCTGCCAAGGAAGGGTGCCCAGAATCATGGGGAGTCTCTACAATTGTCCCAGTATTTAAAAAAGAAGAACGTAACTGCACCACGAATTATAGACCAATCTCCCTTATCGACTCCGTGGTTAAGGTTGTTGGCGGAGTCGTACTTAATAGACTGACTGCCTGGGCGGAAGAAAACAAGATCATATCCGCCCTGGTCGTTCAACCGTGGCACAATGTGTCAACCTCTATCTAATCCTCGGAAAGTACACCATTGCCCGCCAGGGGACAATCTACATGGCCTTCATGGACCTTTCCTCCGCTTTTGACTGCGTCAATCGGGGAAAGTTGTGGCAGTCCATGAGGGCCATGGGTGTGGGGGCAAATTTGGTGGACTTTATGAGGGACCTACATAGAGATACTAGGGAAAAGATTAGATATGCCCAGGATTTGAGAGTCACCTGGGATTTTAACACAGAAAGGGGGGTACGACAGGGGTGTAGTTTAGCCTCCTTCCTCTTCAATCTCTACATCAACGATTTGGATAAAACCCTGCTGAAAACTGGGGCGGATTTCCCGTACGCGGGACGCAGGGGACTGCCCGTCTTGCTATATGCAGACGATGCGGTTCTCCTGGCTCGTACCCCCAAAAGCTTGCAGATCCTGCTGGATACCTTTAGAGGGTTTATGGCCGAGCTAGATCTGGCTATAAATAACACGAAATCCTATGCAATGCAGGGAGGGCTCCGTCCAAAACGACAGTACACCTTTAGGGTGAATGGAGAGAGAGTACCGATATTCCCTACTTTTTCCTACCTTGGCGTCCTTCTGGACGATCGCCTGGACTGGGGCGCCTTAATCAAGAAGAAAAGGGGTGAGGTGACCAGGTCCAATGCAGCGATTTTTAGCTTTGCAGCTAAAATGGGCAATCCCCCAATGGCTGCAATGCTGAAAATCTACCAAGCCAAGAGTGTTTCTATAGCCATCTATGGGAGCGAATTGTGGGGATATACTGGTATGGAGGGTATCCAGGTGACAGAAAGGAATATGCTACTTACCAGTATGCATCTGTTCTTGGCATGTAGGGCTGCTGACATTTATATCTGTGCATAGATCGCTGCCTAGTGTTGGGTCCGGATGATTGCACATTGTTGTCCTGGAAGAGTCTTCGAAGTGTCACGAGATAGGTGTCTCCTCCCTTGGACTACAGTGCGCATGGGCATCCTCTCCATCTTCAGATTGTTTTTCTCCATTGTGGCAGAGATGGAGTGTAATACAGTAAGTGATGACCATGCCTGAGAATGATTCTGAGTGCTACAGCTGCGACAAGCACCGGGGAGGAGGGCGGGCGATATAAATGTCAGCAGCCCTACATGCCAAGAACAGATGCATACTGGTAAGTAGCATATTTCGTTCGAGGCATGTGCGCTGCTGAATTTATATCTGTGCATAGAATAAATAGCAGTACCCTCTTTAGCGGCGGTTACCCGTGCCAGCTGCAGCAGTCTGAAAAAGAGTTCTGAGAACAGCCTGACCTACAGCAGCTTGCTGTTTGGAGTGTACATCCACGCAGTAGTGTTTGGTGAATGTGTGTATGGTGTTCCATGTGGCTGCTCTACATATATCCTCTAGAGGAATGTTACCTAGGAAAGCCATGGATGTCCCTAACTTGTGTGTGGAATGCGCTCTTGGGGGAACTGTTAATGTGCGTTTAGCTTTTTGATAACAGATTTGTATGCACTTAATCCATCTGGCTATACCGGACTTGGAAATGGGGTTGCCTTTGTGTTGTGGAGAGAAGGCAACAAACTGTTGCTTAGTTTTCCTGAAATCCTTCGTCCTGTCTATGTAATACAGGAGAGCTCTTTTAACATCTAGCGTGTGCAGTGCTCTGTCTGCCACTGAGTCTGGGTTTGGGAAGAAAACGGGCAGTTCTATGGTTTGGTTAATGTGGAACTGCGACACCACCTTAGGCATGAATTTGGGGTTGGTACGCAGCACCACCCGATTAGCATGAATCTGTATGAATGGCTCTTGAATAGTTAGGGCTTGAAGCTCACTAACTCTCCTTAGCGATGTGACTGCCACTAGAAAAGCCACTTTCCATGTTAGAAACTGTATCTCACAGGAGTGAAGAGGTTCAAAGGGTGGTCCCATTAGTCTGGTGAGAACTAGGTTTAGATTCCAGACAGGTGAAGGAGGGTGTCTGGGAGGAATCACTCTTTTGAGCCCTTCCATAAAAGCTTTAATGGCTGGCACTCTAAAAAGAGAAAGATGGTGTCTGTTCTGAAGATAAGCTGCCATTGCGGCCAAATGTATCCTAATGGAACTATATGCCAGATTGCATCTGTACAGGTGCAACAATTAACATATAATGTTTTGCGTGGATGCATCAAGCGGATTTATGTCATTATGAGAACCGTAAATGACAAATCGCTTCCATTTGGCCGCATAGCATGCCCTGGTTGTAGGTCTTCTTGCCTCCTTGATGATGTTCATACAGTCAGGGGGCAGGTTGAGGTAGCCAAACTATGACCTCAGGAGCCATATTGCAAGGCTCAACTGTTGCGGATCTGGGTGCTGAATGTCTCCACGGTTCTGAGTGAGGAGACTGGGCTTGAGTCGCAGCCGTAGGTGAGGCACCACTGAAAGTTCTAGGAACGTGGTGTACCACGCTTGCCGTGCCCACGTTGGAGCAACTAGGATGAGCGTCATGGAGTGCTGCCGCAGTTTGCGTGCCACTAGCGGTATGAGCGGTGCTGGAGGAAAAGCGTACGCAAATCTGCCTGACCAGTTCATCCATATCGCATTGCCCTGAGACTGCGGGTGTGGGAACCTGGCGGTGAAGGTTTGGCATTTTGCGTTTTCCTTTGTGGCGAATAGGTCTATCTCTGGATGACCCCACTGCTGGAAATATGGTTGGAGCACTGAGGGGTGTATCTCTCACTCGTGCATCTGGTGGCTGTGCCTGCTGAGCAGGTCCGCCATCTGGTTGTCTTTGCCTGGGAGATGTTCCGCCATGAGGAACATGTTCCTTTGAATGGACCACTTCCGCATGCTCTGGGCTAGATGAGACAATTGTGGAGAGTGCGTGCCTCCCTGCTTCTGGATGTAATACATGGCAGTCATGTTGTCCGTCCGGATCAGCACGACTTTGTTGCACAGTTGAAATCTGAAGGCCTTCATTGCCATGAGCTCCAATAGGTTGATATGCATCTTTTGCTGCTGCGCTGTCCATAGTCCCTGCACTGTATAATGGAGGACATGCGCTCCCCAACCCTGGAGAGATGCGTCCGTTGTCAGCACTATCTGTGGTACAGGCTCTTGGAACGGTCGTCCCCTGCAAAGGTTTTGTGTGTTCCACCAATGCAGAGAGCTGTATGCACGACCGGTCACCAACACTAGGTCTTTTAGATGTCCTTGAGCCTGGTTCCACTGTCGTGCTAAGCACTCCTGAAGCAGACATGTGTAGCCGTGCGTGAGGGACTATAAAGATGCACGAGGCCATCATACCTATTAGCTGCATGAATACCTGCGCTGGGAGCGAGTGTTGGGGCCTGAATTTCTGAATGAGCAATTGCATGCTGTTGACTCTGGCAGAGTTTGGGTGCGCTGTTGCTGTCAGAGTGTGGATTGTCGCACCCAGGTACTGTTGTACATGTGCGGGTTGAAGGTGTGATTTTGGGTAATTTAGTGAAAATCCTAGACTGTGTAGGAGGTGAATTGTGCGGGACATGTGGCTGGCACATTGCTGGGCTGACTTTGCCTGAACAAGCCAGTCGTCCAGATAAGGAAAGACATGGATGTGTTGTCTCCGAAGACGCGCCGCCACTGTCGCTAAGCACTTGGTGAACACCCTGAGGGCAGTAGTGACCCCGAAAGGCAGGACCTTGAACTGGTAATGCTGGTTGTTTATGGTGAACCTGAGATATTTCCTGTGTCCTGGGTGAATGGGGATGTGGAAATATGCGTCTTTCAGGTCTAGGGTTGCTAGGAAGTCCCCCTGACTGAGCAATGGTAGAACTTGATGTAAAGTCAGCATGTGAAAATGTTCTGACAAGATGTACTGGTTCAGGGGTCTGAGGTCTAGAATGGGCCTGAGAGACCCGTCCTTTTTTTGGGATTAGGAAGTACAGTGAGTACACCCCTGTACCCTGCTGATTTAAAGGCAAGAGTTCTATGGCCCCTTTTTGCAGCATGCAGAGTACTTCTTGCTGCAATAAGTGCATGTGCTCTGCGGACATAGGACGGTGCCTTGGGGGTATGTTGGGTGGAGTGAGGTTAGTTCTAGACAACAGCCGTATTGGATAAGGTCTCTCACCCACCTGTTTGTGGTTATGCCTTCCCAGACTGGCAGGAACTGCTGAAGTCTCCCCCCCGACTGGTGTTATATGGTCGGGGGGCAGTGATAACACGTCACTGTTTATTGGTGGCAGAGGATCTGGTATTATTATTTCCGCGTCCTCTGCCTTTGGTGCTGTTCCCACGATAGCCACCCCTATTGTTTTTGTTATAGGTGGTCTGCGAGCCCCCTCTGTTGTATTGGGCTTGCTGTGATGCTTGACCTCTGGAGGCTCCCCTGTTACCGGAGCGACGAAAGGAACTGCCCCTAAACTGTTGTGACTGCAGAGCCCCCATGGATTTTGCTGTCTGTGTCTTTTTTAATTTTCTCAAGGGTGGTGTCTACATCAGGCCCAAAGAGAAAGTTAGGGTTAACCGGCTGGTTGAGTAAAGTAGTTTGTATCTCCGGCTTAAAACCAGAGATGCATAGCCAGGCATGCCTTCTAAGCATCACACTTGTGTTTATGGCTCTAGCTGCCGTGTCTGCTGCATCTAGTGCACACTTGATGGACGCATTTGAAATTAATTTTCTCTCCTGTATCAGCATTTCTGCTCCCTCCTTATAAGCCTCAGACAGGTGTTGCAGTAGCTGCTCTAACGTGTCGTAGTGCGCCCTATCATATCTGGCTAATAGGGCCTGTGTATTAGAGATCCTCCAGATATTTGCTGCTTGAGCCGCTACTCGCTTGCCAGATGCTTCAAAGATTTTGGATTCTTTGTCCGGAGGGGGAGCATCACCACTGTTTGAGAGTTTGCCCTTTTACGAGCATTAGCCACCACGAGGAAGTCCAAAGGGAGCTGGCCTTTGATGTACGTTGGGTCCACAGGTGCAGGCCGGTAATTCTTTTCAATCCTTGGGTTTACAACCCGTGCGCTTGTGGTCTCCTTGAAGATGTCAGTAGCATGTTTAAGGACACCCTTCAGCATAGGCAATGTTTTTACTGATCTTTCAGAAGTCAAGAAAGTATCAAACAAAAAGTCCTCCTCTACTGGGTCAGCATGCATGTCCACATCATGGTTTTTGGCTGCCCTTTCAAAGCGTTAAATGCAGCAGTATCTTCAGTAGGCGAGGTTTTGATGGTATAGGACTGGGTGTCAGGCGTGGTGTGTGGCTCACCAGGGTCAACAGGGTCAGTCCAGGTCTGCTGTTCATCCTGATCTGTGTCAGCAGGATAATTGAACTCATCTTCATTGTATCCCTCCCCTATGTCCTCATAGGTGCGTGTGGGCGAATAGGAATAGTCTTGTTCATAGGACTCCACAGGCTCAGAAAGAACAGGTGAGGTTGCTGAGTCTCTTTTCCTTTTTAGAGGGATTTTGTATGACTCCAAAGGAGTTTCTGGAGCTATTTTTCGTTTGTAAATGGTGAGTCTACCCGGATCCGAGTCGATGAACAGTTTTGACTGATTGTCATAAGAGGGTGGTTGGAACATCACATCCTCTTCAGCGGACTGACTCCTTGAAATTGCCGACACTTTCTTGGTAGTGTCTGTGCCTTTTTGTGGCTCGAAGGTTTTTGATCGAGCGGTCAGGGGCAGCCCATATTTAATAGGCTGTGTAAGCAGTGGAGACTAACCGACCTTTGAGGGTGTTGCCGTCTTCGATCCAACCAACTTTGTAGGATCACTGGGCTGCTTGCGGCCCTGCGTCGACTCAAGCTGTCGGTGCGCAACAGGTACGCCTTTCTGCTTGGACGCGACGTGCTCCTTCGGGTCGAGTGCACTTTTCGACTCGAAGGCCTTGCTGGATATCGGCGCCGAGGCTGGAAGTTTTGGATCGACAGTCCTCCTAGCCTTAAGTTTTTTGCCAGTGTCGCCATATTTCGGCGCAGACGTCGACAGCGTCAGCGCGACGTGCTTGACGGCAGAGTCAGGTTTTGGCATCCCGAGTTTCGGGTTGACGCCCCCTTGTGACCCCGAAGGGTTGATGACACTTTTAGATTGGGCTGGAGCCGACGAATCCGAGGCTGTCGATCAGAGGACCGCCTTCAGCAGTTTCTGTTTCGATACAGTTGCTGTCGGTTTCGGTTTTGATTTTGCCGCTGAAAGTGGCTGATTGACCGATGGCTCTGTAGAAGTATTCTTAGCCGGGCCTGGACGCGGGGCTATAGATCTTGGCTAAGGCCTTCCGGCGATGCCTCGACCTGAGCCTTAGAGAGTATAGTGTCAGTATTGGGCCCCGCGATTGCGGACGGGCCTTGCTCATCGCTTGAGTCGTCATCGACGGCTCCGATGGCTTCTGCGTCGTCTCCTACCTAGACGATGTCTTCCTCATGGACGTAGTCTTCTTGTTCGTCCACACTATAATGTGAGTCGTGCTCCGATGCAGGGTCCGACTGCTGTTCTGGATCCTCCTGATCGGCTCCCTCGATGTCGTCTGCCGCGAAGATATCTTCAGGGTCTGGCGCTGTCTGCTGGGCCGACTGTCGCGTGGCGCGTCGAAGCCGAAGCCGAAGCGTTTTCTTCGACCGGAACTTGGAACAGGCCATACAGCTGGCCTCGTCGTGGTCCGGGGATATGCACTTACTGATAGACTTACACTTGTGGGTACATTAACACAAAAAGTAACAGCCTACAGAAAATCATTAGGAAGCATTGGCGGATCCTGAACCACGGCAATGACAAGATTGCACTACCCTTATTTGCCTTCAAAAGATCTAACAGCATCACGGATTGCCCAATACACACGCGCCCGAGAGAGATGCCTAAAAGAACTTTGGGCACTTTATGGGATATACCTACTACGGTTGGTCATCATCCTTGTGGTAATTGCTCTATATGTCCACAGACTAAACATTCTACTGTAGTAGACATAGGCACTGACAGGCCTTGGTCACAAAATCGCTTCACCAATTGCAATAGCGATAACCTTGTTTATCTATTGACCTGTCCTTGTTCCTGTCAATACGTAGGGATGACTACCCGCAAGGTTCGAGTACGAATGCTTGAGCATAAGAGCTCGTTCCGGTGTAAAAAATCCAGGACACAACTCACAAGACACTTTCTTGAGAAACAACATGGTGAATCGGACTTTGTATGGGCGGTCCTGGAGAAACCATTCATACCTTCACATGTGAAGAATGTCTCCAAATACCTGTTCAAGAGAGAGCAAAGATGGGTTTTTAAACTTTCGGCAGACACAAAGGGACTCAATGATCAGATACCATGGCACACTTTGTAATTTCCAACATATAGGGAGATATTAATGAGATGTGCCCACTACGAGACTATGCTCACAGACCGCTTAATGTGGGAATAGCCTCTGCTCCACTTGTCCTTCTATTATTCAAGCTTTGATCAAGAAAATATAGTCTCCCTCCTGACCAGTATATCTTATGATTCATACTAGGTTTTGATTTGTGCACCAGTGGTTTTTGCTTCTGTTTCAATTGTCTACCAGTTATAGTGCTCTTTAGAACTGCACCACATATGATTGGAACTACCAAAATGGCCGATTTAGTGTCACTATGTAGTTCCCCCTTTCCCACTTCCATTTCTACCTCTTCAAATAGCATTGTTTCTATGTTGATGGGCGAGCTGCTCTAAATATTTTAGTAGACATTAAATATATTAATAGACACTGACTGTGGATTCTGTTAAGAGAGTAGCCACTCCACCTTCGTGTTTACTAGACAAACAACGCGCTCGGAGCACTCGCGCCGCTGGAACTACAGTAATGGGCGTCGTGACGTCATTCTGTAGTTCCGCGGAGTGATATGGACGCTCGGTGTTTGTGAAAGCATTGCGATCATTCTCGTAGTGTTTCAATGACATAAGGTGAATTATCTTTAAGTAATGCCATGATTTTGCCCACACATTGGCTTCCACAGTGGGATTCGATACAGAGGTACAACATTAGTGGTGAATGTTAATACAAAAACGAACGTAAAGTAGTCCCCTTTGTTGTTTCGAATTTAAACTCACGCCTCCTTCTCTTCGGTGCCTCCCCCAAACCTCAGGCTAGTTTGGTGGCACCGACGGAGAGGTGAGTCCCTCTTTAGTGTGTTAGTCGTTTTTTAGCAATGTTGAACAAAGTAAACTGCATGATTAATGCCACTGTTTAGGTAACATACTAGTTTTACACTACCTAGATTACTTATACTGATTTTCAGAACAGTGGTTAATGTCTAGAATCTCAGCTATTCTGCCAGTCTATGGCAAAATTTCGCAGCTTAAATTTCTGCAGCCTTCATCTTGTACATAGACACTTCATTCTACATATACATATACATCAAGATTAATTGTACTGATACCGAGTACATACACAATGTCAGATTTGAGTGTTCGCAATAGTTTATGGGGTTTTAGCCAGATTCCTTTTTTGGTCTTCCACCATCGAGTCTAAAGGTGGACAGAAGTGACGTACTAAGCAGGGAATAAAATATGACATCTGTATACTCTACATTAAGTACTGAGTTCTTGATGCCTCCCCTGTTCACATTTTCTGTTCTACAGTGCGGGGCCTCATATACCTGAGCACGGTCCAGGTGAGGTGAGGTCCAGTCCCCTGTCATGCTGGGTGAGCAATTAAATTGTATTATACTTTCTTCTTTTTCGAACTGTCTATCATATGTAGAAGAGAGATTTGAGAGCACATCTGTGTGTCAAATTATTATCACATATGTTTTTTCAGATCACGTTGAGCGTCCACTGACAAGGAGGATGTGTATATAACTGTAGGTACAGGTTGTATCGTTCCTACGTATATATTTATATGTTTTGATTCCATTCACACATAACAGTAGCAAATATTTTAGAGCAGTGGCCCTGATGAAAGCCAAGGGACTAGTTACCCGATAGGCAGAAACATGTTGGCCCGAATTGCGACAGTCATTTGTTCCATACTGTCGTTTGCGCTGTTCCTAGTTTTTAATTAGGGGATATGCCTGTTTTTCGATTAAAGTGTTTGTCAAGACACATCACCCTATTTTAGTCTCACCACTTCATTGTGTGTTGCACTGGTTTCTTTCTTTTTCACTAACTATCACAATCAGACCAACAATTGGAGGTTCAGTATCTACTGTAGACCGTATCCAGTACATATTATGACTGTGTGGCATGAGGTCTAGATGATCGAAGGACCTGCCAGGTCACAGTGTGGACTGCCAAATGATAGGACCGGTCACCTGGTTTGTTTGATGGTTATCCACAAACTATGCGTACTGGATCTGGTTTGACCAGTTTCTCAATTGGGTCTTAGACATCACGACTCTCCTGTGTCACAGTTGTGTCTCTCTCTCCCTTCCTATTCTTTAGACATTGTTACATGGTGACTGTAGCACCCATTGACATAGAGATATATCTGCCAGTGTTCGTCAGCAAGATGCTTGGCTTCTAGACCTCCTAGGTTCCTGTTTGTTATTTCATAATAAAACAAGACATCAGCGTTTAGTTGCTTCGCCGTGAAATGGATAAAAAAAAAAAGAAGCTCGTGAGTGGTGCGTTTAAAGATTAGCGCGTCGGTACTTGGACGTACTCACCAGACATTAAGGCAGTCTTATGTAAAGAAAGGAACTTGTGCAGATGCATGGATATATCGAAACGTGGACGCACAAGTATAGAGTGTCTTAAATTGACTCATCATAACTTCCGGTACGTACAGCGCTTAGAAGTGACACTTGGGGAATGATGCGCTATACCAACACGTTGCTATCCTACAAACGGAAAACATGTGGCAAGAGGAAAGCTGTGGCCCTGGGAAACGAGAGAGCTCAAGCCGAGCTGAGCTTGGGTTATGAGATCGAGGCTCAGGGCACTCTTTGCCGTGAAATGGATAAAAAAAAATTAAAGAAGCTCGCAATTGGTGAGCGCGCACCACTGCGAGCATATGTCTTCAATTATCGCGGCCAAGACATATGGCCTCTGGTGCACGTAACAGACACCAATAGGCCAAGGGCGGAGCTACGCGACAGCCCATGCCCTATTGCGTGTTCTGTTTTAAAAGCACACGCACGCAAAGGCCAATGAAAATGGACCTAGGAAATAATACCCACGAGCTGCGTGTAATTGCCAGGTCCATTTTCAAAACCCCCAGAAAAGGACTCTGGCTGTGCAACACTGCTGCGCAGTGTACGCTAGGCCCGAGACCTAAAAATGTGCCTTTGTGATCAAGAACAAAAGAAGGAGGGATGTAAAGAGGGCTCACAGTCATTGGATGATATTTCTCAGTACCGCTTCTCCCACTGCCACATCTGTTTCTGCAGCCGCTTCTAAGCAGTAGTGCCAAGTGAAGGTATGCAGCGATGTCCAGGTTGCTGCCCTGCAGATGTCATGGATCAACGTCGAATGAGCACGAACCCGTGCATTCAGAGGTTTTCCAGCACCTTGGTGACAGTAGACAATTGCACTGGAAATCCACTTGGCAATCCCAGGTTTGATAAAGGGAAACCTTTTCTGGGTGCGCTGTAAGCGACCAAGAGCTGTGAGGACTTGCGAAAGCTCTTAGTCTCTTGCAAATAGAATTTAAGACATCGCTGTACATCCAGCGAATGCAGAACTTTCTCTGCCGCTGTTACTGGTTGAGGAAAGAAGCATTTCAACACTAATGGTTCATTTAAATGAAAGTCAGTTGGTACTTTAGGAATAAACTTTGGATTAGTTCTAAGAATCATCCGGTCTTCTTTAAATTGCAAAAAAGGGTCTTGAATCGTGAGAGCCTGTAGTTCTCCTACTCGTCTCGCTGATGTCAAAGCAATGAGAAGCTCCATCTTCCATGATAGGAATTTTATATCTGCCCCGTGTATAGGTTTGAAAGGCTGTTTCATTAATTGTGATAGTACTATGTTTAGACGCCAAAGTGGTGGTGGAGGTTTTATTGGAGAAAAAAACTCTGAATAATCCCTTCATAAATGGTTTGATGAGCCTTGCCGACCAGAAGGATGGGCCCAAGGCAGACCTTCTGTAGCGGGATAATGCGGCTAAATGCACCTTAATAGAAGCGTGAGCCAATTCTGATTTGGCTAAAAGTAAGATGTATGGGATAATTTCATGAGGTGCCGCAGTTAGAGGATGAATTTTATTTCTCTGACACCACAGACAAAACCTCTTCCATTTCATTCTGTAGGTTTTGTTGGTACTATCAGCTCTAGCCTTTGACAGGATTCTTTTACATTCCTCTGAGATATTTAGATGCTGAAACTCACAGTGCTCAGGAGAAAGGCCGCTAAGGTGAAGGAATGAGATAATCGTCCCACTCTCTGCTACGGTCCGTAATGTCTCCATCTTCATGGTCATCATCCGTGGTATCTGGATCCTGCTGAGATCTTGGTGCTGGAGATTTAGGAAAGGGCTCCGGCAAGATCTCCCTCATTCGCACTGGTGTACCCGGTACAGAGCGTGGTCGAGGCGTAACCTCTGGATTTTCTTTAGAGGTCTGAGGCACCGGATATCTTCTTCTATAATCTTTTAACATGCCTTTTAGATCCTTCAATAAAGAAGACGGTACACTGGTCATCTCCTCGTGAAGCTCCTGGTGGTAGTGTTGCTATTGTTGGGGATGATCTTGAAATCCCTCATACTCTCCCTCCGGGTCTTCCTCCTGGTATTTAACCCTCAACTGCGATGGGCTACTAGCATATCCAAAAGGACCACCTTCCTCTTCTTCTAGAAGGTGAGAAGGAACTAATGGAGACACCTTACGGAGATGTAATCTCTGGTGTTATTGTTCTTTTCCAGGCTAAAAACCTCTTTTCCGGGTTTTTTCCCCTCGTCGACGAGCCAGTCAACGTGATCCCCGTCTACATCATCGCCGCTTTCACTATCAGAGAGAGTATTTCGCCATCACTCTCTGTGCACCTACACCATTTATGTTTGTTTGACACTTTTTTTCTGTTTTAGACAAAGGGATCACCAATGATGAGAACAGTGGGTTGACCTGGTGAGTACCTGCCAGCTCTCCCCTGGGTGGTCCGCCGTGAGGGTCACTTTGCCTTTTTCACAATTTTTTTAAGTTTACACTAAATTTGTGGTGTTAATTGTCTATTTCAGACGTATTTCCGTTTGATTGTGATTATTTGGCTATCAAGTGCTTTAACCTTCTGAAGCCAAACTAGTAGTCTTCCCTCACGTTCCCTCAAGGTTTTATTTCAGAAGGTTCGACATACCTTACAATCCTTTGCTTGATGGTCTGGATAGAGGCAGTATGTGCAGTCTTTATGAGGGTCATCTGTATAAAGTCTTTTTTTTTTTTTGAGCAGGTGGCACAAGCTCTAAATAATCCTTTTTTCTCCTCATCAGCCATGGTAGAAGAATAAGCAGACCCCCCAGGATATAGCGGCATGGATTCGCAAATTTAGCGGCACAAAAATGGAAATTTAGCGGCACAAATATGGAAATTTAGCGGCAATTTTGCGGCATTTTATTTGGCCATTTTCCCTACAACAAACACAGATATCTTAGCTTTTTTAGTTATTTAACAACATGAAGCTATATCGCTATATTGAGGTGTTAAACTGGTACTGAGGTGCATCCAATGCCCATAGAGTGTTACCAAGTTGAAAAGTACCGAAATAATGACATAATCCAATGACAAATTTGCTACATTATACCACAAAATTTGCCCTTTATCGCCAACAAAATTACTCAACCCTACTGCATAATTTAGCCTTCTACTGCCACATCATTGCAGTAACCCTGATTATAAACTTCCTTTTAAAAGCTTGGTTAGCCTGAAACGTATTGTGATTCTTTCTCTAAGACATGGGTACTCATAAACTTTCTCTTGGGGGCCAAATTTACAGTGTGATTTGTGGCCGAGGGCCGCACCGGTGGGGGCGGGGTCAGAGGGGGGGGGGGGGCGGGGCTAAAGCAAAAATTGTGACCATGAGGTTGAACACAGGTCCCTGCAGCAGACACCTTCGTCCACTGAGCCACCAGACCCAGCATACACGGATCTCTTTCTCTCTCTCTCCCCCTCCATCTGTCTCCCTCCATCTGTCTCCCTCCATCTGTCTCCCTCCGTCTGTCTCCCCCCGTCTGTCTCTGTCTCCCCCCTCTGTTTCTCTCCCTCTGTCTCCCCCCTCTGTTTCTCTCCCTCTGTCTCTTTCCCTCTGTCTCTCTCCCTCTGTCTCTCTCCCTCTGTCGCCCTCCTCCCTCTGTCGCCCTCTGTCGCCCTCCTCTCTCTGTCACCCTCCTCTCTCTGTCGCCCTCCTCTCTCTGTCGCCCTCCTCTCTCTGTCTCCGTCCCCCTCTGTCTCCGTCCCCTCTGTCTCCGTCCCCCTCTCTCTCCGTCCCCCTTCGTCCCCCTCTCTCTCCCTCTCTCTCCCTCTGTCTCCCTCTGTCTCCTTCTCTCTCCTTCTCTCTCCCTCTCTCTCCCTCTCTCTCCCTCTCTCTCCCTCTGTCTCTCTCCCTCCCTCTGTCTCTCTCCCTCTGTCTCCCTCTCTCTCCCTCTGTCTCCCTCTTTCTCCCTCTGTCTCTCTCCCTCCCTCTGTCTCTCTCCCTGTCTCCCTCCCTCTCTGCCTCCCTCGCTGTGTCTCTCTCTGTCTCCCTTCCTCTCCCCCTGTCATCCTTCCTCTGTCACCCCCCTCTCTTTGCCTCCCTCTGTCTCTCTCCATCCCTCTGTCTCTCTCCCTCCCTCTGTCTGTCTCCCTCCCTCTGCCTCTCCGTCCCTCTCCCTCTGTCTCCCTCCCTTCCTCTGTCTCCCTCTCTCTCTGTCTCTCTCTGTCTCCCTTCCTCTCCCTCCCTCTGTCTCCCTCCCTCCCTCTGTCACCCTCCCTCCTTCTGTCACCCTTCCTCTGTCACCCTCCCTCCCTCTCCCTCTGTCTCCTTCTCCCTCCCTCACCCTCCATGGCTGCCAAGGTTTCAGATTGATATGTGTGACATTTTCATTTTTTCAGTGTAATTATGAGTGACATTTCCACAAATATGAGTGACACTTCCTCGCAAACATAATCAAGGACTGAAGACGAGGGAAACGTATAAATATCAGACATTACACCCATTTGAACGAGAGAAACTGCAAGAAGGTCTTAAAAGTACTGCATAGCACCAAAAATTTAAGAGCACCGTGGGACCGAACTGTAATAAACAGGATGTGAGAGACCATAATTCCTGCAATTGAGCCTTATGTTCCATTATGCTCTGCCCACCCCACTCCAGGGTATGCCATATCTGAATGCATGTGGGATTTTTCTGTATTATAAATACACAGGAACAAGTGTTTTTCTTTTTAAAGAAGACTCAAGGTGGAGTTAATGTAAATTATCCCTGCTGCATGGATAATGACGAATGCAGCGCAGGAGTGTAATCCTCTGAAGCTAGGAGAAAGGATTCCCCGACTGTCACCACTGCGTGGGAACGATTTGTTCTATGCGTTTAGCCTGGCACCATGACCTCGTCACCATGTTCCCTAGAGGGAGACCCTCGTCTGCAGAAAGGACGGTAGGAAAGTAATATCTGCCAAGCCAAGCAGGCCGAGATTCCAGTACAAAGACAGTGGTGCGTGTAAAATGGCGCTACAAGTGTGCAGATAGCAAGTTGGCACGTTAACTGAAAGGGGGGACACCCGATATCGTTTGAGTTGCTGGTGAATAGATGCGTGTGACAACCAAATCGAATCTTAAGTATTCCTCCTTCTGCAATCCGAGTTTTTTTCCCTATACCCCAACGTGCTATTTAAGCTGAGTCCTGCAAAGGAGGGTTCGAGTTGGAGGAACATTATGCCATTGCAGGGGAGGCAATGAGTGCAATGTGAAGAACCCAAGAAGGAAGCAAGAGATCTGTGAAGGTGTACCTCTGTCACCCCGTCCTGTGTGTGTGCCAGCCCGGGCTGAGACAGCTTCCTCAGTGCCCCCACGCAGCCGCGCCCCAGTACTTCACAGGTCGTTACAAAGACCATTTACATGTTAATGAGACTTTGTTGTACTTAACTTCACCTCTTAGCGCCCCTGCAGCTCCCCTCTGACAATCACTTAAATCACCCTCTCCGGCCCCGACAAAGCAGAGTCTCTTGAGTCCTCGCTGTTGCGGCGGTATTTGCTAACACAATGTAATTATTTTTCTTTAAACCTGGGTGTCTACAAGGTCCGTGGGCCGCCCAGGATGGCTTGCCGGGCCGCTGGAGGCCCGCGGGCCGTACTATGAGTAACCCTGCTCTAAGATAAACATGGACCATTCTAAGATGGCAGTCAAATTGACTTGTTGGAAGAAGCAAATTCTGACATCCTACCAACTGGATTGTGGCTTCTAGCTGTCGAGTGTCAATATCCTAATTCATCCATCGAAATGACAGCATCATGTGGCAGTACAAAGGCATCCATTATTACAGTAAATGTACTTTCACCTCTCTAATGCAGAAAGCACATGAATAGTTAAAACATTGATAATTCTAGTTTTACAGTGATGGCTCAAATAAAGGAAATATTAAACTATCTTCACTTTTGTTTAGGCGTTTTAATTTAATTTCTGGTGTGACCTACATACTGATGACATTGCAGCTGAGGCCGCCAATGTGTCCTGCCTTGTTGCCTCCAGTACTGATGGAGTACCAGAGGACACATAACCAATTCAAAAATAATCATTTGGGGCTCCCAATAGCTAGATGCTCAGGGTATCTCTACCCTTCCCCAGTACATACTTTTTGAAGAATATTTTTCAGGACATGGAACCGAGTACAGAATATCTCTAGTCACGCTGCAGCCAGCAAATCAGAGCACTCGCTCCCAAAAAATCTTCAGCCAATCAGGAGGCTTGATTTTATATCAATGTTAGCCTCAACAACAAATACATTCAGTCATGTGCAAGCGAGACCCTATGCCTTTTCTAAGTATATACAATTTAGTATAAACAATAGGTGTTCAACAGACAGATACTGCTATCCAGTGCAAGATCTAAAAACTGTTCTTAATTGATCTCATATGTTAGCGTCTTGTTAAACAATTCTGTTACAGACAGTCTATAATTATTTCTAAGTACCTATCACAGGTTCCCGTAGCGTACTTTCGTTTCCAGTTCTCACGGATTGTTGTTTATTTTATATTAGTGCTAGTGACACAATTTACTCATGACACTTTTTTCTTTTCAGATCTTGGCCTACTATATGATTTTGTTCAGGAAGCAGGTTTCTCTTTTTCACTGAGAGTAGCTTCACAGCTGACAGGACGACTACACTGCACATGGCCGGGGGCTCGGGCTGCCCCTTGCAAAAATATATCAGATTACAAGATACAAAGTGTTGCTTCCACAGGAGCCAGCATGGGCTGCAGCGTGACACACAGATCAAAGGCACTGCCAAGGCCAGAGCTCCGAGCAGGATTAAAAGCCGAGCAGCACTGGGCCCGCACCTGCATGCCTCCCACCTCCGAGGATCTGGGGGGACATCTTCCGAGGCCACTTTTAGTCAGACCCCCCAGGACATGGATTAGCTTTTGTAAAAATACCGTGATTTCTACAAAAGTGCCGATTTCGCGGGCACTTTCGTAAAAATCGCAGCATTTCTACAAAAGTGCCGATTTCGCGGGAAATCGCGATATCCTGGAGGGTCTGAATAAGGAACTTCAAATAAGGAAAACTGAAAAAAGAGAACCTCAAATCCCAGTCAAAGTGAGTAGAATTGAAGAGTTTGAGCAGAGCTCAAAGGAGACTCCCTAGCACAACAGCGGTGGAAAATCTGAGGGGCAAAAGGTTCTCTCAGGAGGGTTCTAGAGGGTGAGGAGCTCGGATTGGTTCAGGGAAAAGTTTGCTCCTTTTTACATAACAAGTGTAATGGGTTGCAAAAGGAAAAGGGGGCTAGGCCTCTTTCAGTTTGCTATACTGCTAAGCGTTGCATATACCGGAGACTCCCGTCTCAACGACGGGGAATGATTCAGGCAAGTGAATCTATGAAAGCTCCAATACTGGAGTAAATGTACCTATTCAGAAAAATGTAAATGAAGTTAAATCAGTATCATAAGATTTGAGTGAAGTGCAACGATCAACCCAGCATTAAAGAATCATGCTTAGACTCTAAGCAAGTGCGAGCTTTCTCTAAGTAAAGGAAAAATACTGACATGAGAGCATTAAGTATAAGGAAAGAGGTATAAATATTTATTTGAAATGACATTTTCCCCAAACTAAACATAAAAAAATGCAGGTTCTCATACTGCGCTGTTTATTTTACAAAACGTTAAGGAAGTTCGTTCCCTTTACTGTCTATTTACAAACAAACAAAATTACCAAAGATGTGTTACACTTGCTGTTCTGTCGAGTAAGAACAAATACCTAACATGTTAGAAAAAGTTTTTCCTACTCCCTAACATTATATTTGTGCAGTATACTGAAATATGGATATTTTTCCAACAAACATTTCTTTTAGAAACGTTACTAACAATATCATCTGCCAATAGTCAACAGTTTTTTCTAAAGCAAAAAAGAAAAGAAAAAATAACCTCCGGTATGGATTTAGACTGACAAGATTTCGTACTCGTCTCTCTGCTGCCTTGCATAATTGCCAAAGTAGTTCTACAATTAAATATGAACCGTTGCCCATCAAAAGATTTTCAGTCGCATGGGCTTTCTAAGAAGGCCATGCTTCAACTTTTCAGTCCCTCTACACGCACGTCAGGGTGGCAAGGAGTCTTCTCATACACCTGTTGACTCGGGTGTGCCCAGACCAGTAATTCCAGGCAGGTAGATGAGAAGTCTACTCCATCGACAACACAAAAACTCGCACTTCTCCTAATGTGCTGAAAATAGTCTTCGGCTAGGTTTGGCTTGCATGTCTGAGATAAGTTACTTCCTCCAGGTCAGAATAAACATCTCATGTCCTCAGCTTCGTACAATGAAATGCACTGATTGAAGTGTGCTACAAACCATCTCTGATGGTTGTTCACCGAACCATCCTGGCAAGCCACTCACTACAATTTGAACCCATTTTTGAACAGGAAATAGTTAGTGGTCGCTAAGCCTACAAATATTCAAATAAAAAATCGGCAATAGTATGATTTACAAAAGTGACTTGCACCAATTATAGCGAACAAAACATGGCCACATCTCTCCAAATAAGTTCCTGTACAGCAAACGAGGGTAGGGGCAAAAATATTTACAACCCTTTTCTGAAAGCAGTAGTAGACCTTTGGCACTACGAACAATTCCTGTTGACGTTGCTCCCACCAGGGCTGACAGCTGAACCTCCATAGTTGTATTTTCAAGTGCGAGTCGCACCTCGCTCAGCAGCTCTCCTCACAAATACGAAAATATAGATTTTTCAAATTTTCAAAGGCAGACACGTGCTCGGTTATCTAAAATGTATACAGTAACTTGCAAATCCTGAAAAGAGAAGAATAAATATTGTCAGTAACAGAAAGGTTCTACATGATTTGTAAACAGAGCATGAAAAAAGCTTTCCAATTATCAACTTCATTTGCGACTAAAATACCACAATTATATTGACACTGTATTAAGGATATCATTTTGAATAAAACGTAGGCTTCAATACTGGAAAAAGGAACATGGCTTCTATTAACATATTTCACCAGTCCAATAGATATTTAATGCTCAACATGATACCACAGCTTTGCTATACTGAGTTCGTGTTGGGAATAGAAGTGGCTGCTCCCATCCAGGAAAATAACGAGATTGCAGCACCAAAGGTAGCTAACAGATGAGACAACAACTAGCCAACAGAGCTAAAGAGGCTCGGCATCGTGAACAAAACTTGGATTTCGAAAAAGTCTAAAAGAGTCTAACAGAACTCACCCCAAGGTCCACCAAAGAACTTCTCATAGCAGAGTCAAACAAAATAAAGACCACCATACAAAGAGAATTGTGGAAGCTACAAACTACTACTTCAATATAATTAGCAAAACAGAACCAGCTTTCCTAAAGAAAACGCAAAATGAATGCTCTCCCCTAAATTACTCACATCTGTCCAATACCCTCTTAATGTTCTCATCAGCATGGTAAAAATGTAAGATTTGTACACAAATTGCACCTGCATTTGCCTGAGAGTACGAGACAAGTGGAGAAGTCAAATGACAGAGCCAAGCTGCTAAGTATTGGTAAGGAGTTTACCGTTCTCCAGGGGCCCCCTGTGGACTCTGCCCACACCGACAATTTAGTTCCTGCGGCTCCTAATGATGGCCCGACACTAGTACAGTTTCCCCCACTCCAACTGGAAGTATCCCTGGAGATCATTAAAAGTCTGAAGTCCCTTTGACCCCTGCCTAGCCAATTTGCTGGCCTCCGTGGCCAAGTCTATCAACCCTACAGCGAACAAGGTTCTTAACTCTTCTCTTACGGCCGGCCACGTGCCTGGTATCTGGCAAAGCGCTAAAATTCTCCTGCTGCTAAAAAAGCCCTCAGCCGACCCCTCTGTGTCAGCAAATTATAGACCTATTTCACTTTTGCCTTTTTTCTCTCCGAGACCCTGGAGAAATAAGTCAACTCTGTGATTTCTGACTATGCTGAAAAATATAATCTACACCAGAGCCAGTCGGGTTTTAGAACCAACTATAGTACGGAGACGTCTCTACTTGAAGTCTGAGTGTATCAAGGAGGAGCTCAATCAGGGTGGGAAAGCCATGCTGATTTTATTGGACTGATACTGTGCTGCATGATAGACTCCTGCCCAGGTCACAGGACTGTGGTCTAGGCGGCACGGTTCTCAAGTGGTTTTCCTCCAAACTGTGGTGGCCATCAGATATGTCACCTCCTCCCTTCTTCTCTGTAATCAGTGTAAAAAATCTGAGCATTGTCCTCTGGTCTCCTCCTTCTCCAGTCCGCAGGTGCTGCAGCAGAAGTGTCGCCTGCCCCAAGCCCTACCGGCCGCAGCCCAGACCGCCTCCACATTAACCCCGGCCTCCGCACCAACCCTGGTCTAGAGACGCCCACGGGCAACACGCATGCTGCTGGCAGACCAGGGGTAGGACTGGAAGGACGTTGTGACCTCTGGATCCAAGGAGACCTCAAAAAGAAATGCATGTTCGGGCGGCTGCCAGCTTTAAAGATGGAGACTTTGAGCTGTACCAGTCCAATGCCATCCTGCGCTACCTGACCCGGAACTATGATCTCTACGGCAAGGACAACCATGAAGCCACCGACATGGACATGGTCGCCAATGGCATGGAAGAGGATGCCAACGAGGATGGAAAGGCTCCACACATTGAAAACCTACCTAAAGATCTTCAACCCTTTGAGTGTCTCCAGTCCAAGAATCATGTCGGGAAAGGGTTCATTGTTGGAAACAAGATCTCGTACTCTGACTATGTTCTCCTGGACATCCTGCTCACTCACCTGGTACTCCCTGAAGGACTTCCCTCTCCTCCGCGCATACGTTGAGCGCCTCTCTGTATGACCCAACCTCAAGGCCATCCTGGAGTCGGATGCCCGGAAGGATCCCCATCAACGGGAATGGCAAACAGTGATCCCCAATCAAAGTTGAGATCTGGTGTGGGGCAAGCCACCTCAAAAGATGCACTTCCATTGCCCACCTGCCCCTTCTGCCCAACTAGAAGTAGCCTTTACTCCAAGTGTTGCGTGGCAAAGCACCTTGTAGCCACCTGCATCTAAGCTGGGGGCTCCTTCACCAGCACTGGTCTAACCCCGCACAGGTTTCGGTTCTCACAGGACTTACATGGAGCTCTCCAAGAGTAAGTGTGTGAGCGTTGGGTAGGTCTTTGGGAAGAAAACTAGTTCAGTTCTTAGTAACTTTTGTAAACAACTAATGTAGTCTGAGAACACATTACCTCTTAAATGGCCATCTCTGAAGGACCAAATAATGTGAATCTTTGTGAAAATAACACATTTTTGTACCTTTGAAGGTAAATAAATGCTCCACAAAATGTGAAAAATAAAATAAAATCTTGGCATCAAGATGGACAGCACCCTTCGATGAGAGCATAGGTCCAAGTAAGTGGCAGGCTCCTGTTTTGGGCTTTTACGGCTGCTTAGGAAATTTCTTCCCCTCTTGCTTCTTGACCACATGAGGACTGTTGTCCGGGCATTGATTATCTCCAGACTGGATTAGGTTAACGTTCTGTACTTCGGCATTCCCGAATATCTGCTTAACCGCTTATAGGTGGTCCAGAACGTGGCCGCACGTGCAGTCCTCTTGCTCAAGCCCAGGATTCATATCTCTCCTCACCTAAAGGCCTTACATTGGCTTCCTGTAAAAGAGAGATTCTGTTTTAAGGCCTTGGTCCTCTTCTTTAAGGTCCTGCAGGTAAACGGAGCGCTGTACCTCAGAAGGAGAGTCACACACTAAGTGCCTCCAAGAACCTTGATGTCCTCCACACTGAATTTGGCTTCCATCCCTGAGATTCCCTGCATCTGCTCTGGCGGTCATTCCTTCCAATTGCAGGGAGCACGTGCCTGGAACCTCTTACCTCTGACACTCAGGCAGATGTCCGATGTAACCATGTTCAAGAAAATGCGCAATGGCTTTCCGGAACTAACCCTTGGTCTCCCGCCCTGTGGGGCAACAGCAGGTCTGATTGAGTCTTTCAGCGCCGGAACACACTTTCGGAGTTGCTGAGCGCTTTATAAATGCTCTTTCATTCATTCATGAACATCTTTCAATGCATGAGCACATTCACCAGTGGATGAGAGAGAGCAGTTAGTCCCCCATAAGGGATAATGGGCAAATCAATTACAGTAAGTTCTTTACCTGCCCTGAGAGGCTCGGTGAAGTTGCTACAATACAGGGTAACACCAAGAAGCTGCGAATCTTTTTTGACATGAAGCTCTACTTCATTTCCAGATCACTGCAACAGTAAAATGCATGAACTGCAGAAGCAATATGCTTCAGAATGTATTTGCACTAATTGTACTACTGTCAAGAATAGAACTAACTATAGCATCATTTCTGTCAGGACAGGATAACTGGATCATCATGTGCACAGGCTCACCATAAATTACAATCCTGAAGCTTCAGAGAGGAAAGCACTCTACTGTTTCCATGCACACTGTTGTCCGAGCACATGCATTACGAGGGTTGGTCGAGTACTTGCTACCAAACCTGCAGGCCTCTGAGAGTGCAGTGCTTGATAAAGGGGCCAGGGCCCTCACGCTGTCAGAGCTTAAACTGCGAGGGGATTTAACAGGGCAGGGACTGTAGAGGGGTTGTGCAGAGTTTTATATAGCGCGAACTAGACCCGAACCGAATCAGGTATCAGAGCGCTTTACATAGCACCAGTTACGTTACATGAGGACACACATTCATTTTAGGCACGGGGAGATTAAGTGATTTGCCAGAATCACAGGAGGTTTTTGGCGTTGTTACAGAGACTCGAAGATCCCCAGGTCCGAGGTCGAGCGCCCTAGGCTTTTCTACATGGGCAAAAACACAAAATGATTCTGAAGACACCTCAGGTGTATGTCCCAGGGAAACTGATAAATATGAAACGGATTTCAAAAGTGCAGAATAAGAAACAAGTTACTTACCTGTAACTTTAGTTCTCCAGTATTGGTAACTTTCATAGATTCCCATTGCTTGTATCATTCCCCGTCGTCGGAATGGGAGCCTCGGTAATTATATATATCGCGGTTTCCGAGGCACATCGCTCGAGTACCGAGGACGGCGGCTGCAACGGACCAGGATACCTTCCCTGTGTGGAGTACAGAAGTTGTTCCGGGCTGTATTACCGGTAGGAACCACTCTGTGTGTGCTTGATTGTTACTCTGCCCACTGCGTGCACCATGTCCGCAGACACGTTGAGAGGGCGCATGGAGATGTCCAAGGGAATGTTTTCGGACCCCCCGGCCGGGGAGTCCACATCAAGTCACACTGCAATAACTGTACTTGAGCAACGCTCAGAAATCAAGGATTTGTTTAAACGCCTAGAGAAATGCAGTAAGGGCGAACAAGCCAAGTGGTGGGAATTCACGTCGCTGTCAGGATATCTGGAGGTGGGGCGGGTGCCAAGGGGTTTGCGTACGCTTTTGGCCCCTTCATATGAGGATCCCGACCCCCAAATGCTGGCCGACTGGGCGCACTGCAATTTGGAAAATTCCAAGCGCCTAATGGGCATTCTTGTTCAGTATGCCCAGAGCGACAGAGCCAAACTGCTTGAAAAAATTGAGGCAATCAATGCAGACATTGACAAACTACCTCCCTCTCCAGAGATAACAAAAATGAGAGAGTATATGATTAAAAGGCTCAAACGCGAGGAAGACAGCATCATGAAACGCAAAGCATACAAGTTCCAGCGTGATAGACTGGACTATGAAAACGGGAAGATCTTTACATTTGCGAAAAAATACGACAAAATTAAACAGCGACAAACCACCAATAACTCTAACATGTCCACCACTATTAGTAGCAATGGCAATACTGCATCAATCTCTAATACACGAACAGTTGAGGTATCATCAGCATCAGTCTCAGAAGACAGCTCACAATATGAGAGCGAATCAGAAACTGAGACCAGGCGACAACAGATGGTGGGGTTTCGCAAACTCACTCCGGCACAGGAGATGGCAATTGTGCAGCATGACCGCAAGGCCAGCCTACGCTCCGCAGCGCAAACTGGCGCCGGCAGCGCAACAACAAGCAACGCGCAGAGAGGCGCAAGTGCAACAAGCGTCGCAAAACCAGACGCCAGGCCCAAGAAACAACGCTACAGAAAGCAGTGGAATTAACTGCGACCAATGCGGCCCCCCTAACACTATTGGCAGAACAGGAAGTTATTGATACCAAGGCCGTCATTAATCTATCTGACACAGTTCTCAGTACAAAAGAAACCTCTCTTCTATCGTTGGGTTTGTCCTACAGTCCGAAGGGCAATTTTGACTACGCAACAACCAAGGTTGACATCTTTAAGTTTGTTCGTAAACTCAAACTACGCAAATATTTTGCTGCCCGTGGCGGACCCAACCGTAATTCCTCACAGTTAGTGTCACTCAATGCTCCTTTATCAAATGCACCGGATGATGTCGGTGAGACTCAGGTTATGGGAGCAGCCCTCACTCAGGAATTGTTGGAGCTTCAACTAGAGGAACCGTGTCTGGTTGCAGATAGTCAATCTGCCCTTGGAGGCGAGCCTTTACCTATTGCCTGTCCTACTAACTTCAAAACAAAATCCAAGTTCTGCCCTCTGATGCTAAAAGACAATGTCGATATCTTCCACGATCGTGTTACTTCACAATTGAAAGAGCTACAAATCAAAACAGCTAATTCCTTGAAACGCCACACCTACAGAGACAGAGAATATCACACTTTAATCAAGAAGTTGAGAGACAATAAAAATTTAGTGATCCGTCAATCAGATAAAGGAGGGAACGTGGTATTGTGGCCACGGAAAATGTACCTGGAGGAAGCCTATAAACAACTCAACGATAGGGATTGCTATAGACGTATCTCTATGCAGGACGCTATGCAGACTAGAAACGCAATCTATCTCAAGTTATCTGCTTGGAGAAGCAAGGGCTTGATCTCGATGGATGAATATAAATTTCTTAAAAAGGATTATCCGGTGATGCCAGTTATTTACTTCATCCCTAAGGTTCATAAAGATTTGAAACAACCTCCTGGTAGGCCCATTATATCTGCTCGCAATAGTCTGTTGGAGAATATGAGTAGGTATATTGATTTTTTCCTACAGGACTTTGTGAGAGGCCTACCTTCATTTATCTTGGATACCAGTGATCTGTTGAGGAAATTACAAGACTTTGTATGGAGCCCTAACTATGTTTTGGTATCCATGGATGTGACTTCATTGTACACCAGCATTGTTCATTTTGACGGCTTGAAGGCTACACAACACTTCCTTGACAAAAGAGACCCTGGTTTCCATGAACATTCTAGAATGATATTTGACATGATCACAATTTGCCTTGAGAACAATATTTTTCTGTTCGCCAACCAACTTTTTCTGCAGACTCGTGGAGTGGCTATGGGGGCCTGCTTTTCTCCCAGTTACGCCTGCCTCCATATGGGGTACTGGGAGGAGCAGGTCCTGATGAAACAACATGCTTCCACTGTCAATGCTAAGGTTAAACTTTGGTTAAGGTATATAGATGACCTACTTATTGTATGGGATGGCACTGAAGTAGAGGTCGTTGAGTTCATTGATTCACTGAACACGAACAACTTCAACATCCACTTTACTAGTACCCATAGCAGATCATCTATTGTCTTCCTAGATGTGGAGTTATATGTACAGGCAGGAAAACTTCAGACTAGATTACATCGTAAACCGACAGCAGGGAATACATTGCTGCACGCAGAGAGCCAACATCCTGCGCATTTGATTCGCAGCATCCCTTATGGGGAGATGCTGCGGATTCGGAGAATCAGCAGCAATGAGTATGATTGCCGGACGGCACAATCCCTCTGTAAGGCACGCTTTTTGGAACGAGGCTACAAACCAGAAATTATAGATAATGCCATGGTTAGGGCCAACATGATTGATAGAACCATACTCCTGGGCGCAGGAAGTTCCCGATCCAAAACTACAACAAACAGGGCGGGCGAGGAGACTAGACTTATTATGACATACAACAGTCAACATAAAAGTATTCATAAAATAGTCGAGGACAATTGGTTCCTGGTCTCCAGTGACCCTATCATTGGTTCTTCAATGGGCCCACAACCTTGCATTACCTACCGTAAAGCCCGGGCTATGCAGGACAGCCTTGTGTCTAGCAGCCCTGAGGTAGTTCAAGCCTCATGGCTAAGTGGGAGTAAAGGTTTTTTGAGGTGCTCGAGTTGTAAAGCATGTAAACACGGCATTAGCAAAACAGAGGTAACTACTCCTCTTTCTCCCTTTCCCATCAAAATCAAACAGAAACTAAACTGTAAATCAGAGTTTGTTGTTTACGTCCTGGAATGCCCTTGTGGGTTAAGGTATGTGGGAAGTACTCGACCACAAGTCCACAAGCGGATATTACAACATCTGCGAGCAATCACCCACGCAGCCAGGCACTTTTAAAGTAAACATGGAAAGGATGCTTCCCTTTTGAAATATTTTGTGATAGATTGTGTTCCTCCCCAACGGAGAGGTGGTGATAGGGAATCTCTTCTTCGCAAATTAGAGACCCGGTACATAATCCTATTAGATACCAAGGCACCACAGGGTCTTAACATTGGGGAGGACTGCCACACCTATCTCTAGACATCATTGTTCGCTTTTGCCCTGTTCACTATCTAGAGCATCTTTGCTTATGCCCACTTAGCGCGTGCAGTTTTATTCATATGAAGTTTTAATCTGTTGCAGTGTGACCTTCTGACACTTTATCTGATGATTATTAACCATTTCCTTGATGAATTCAATCTCCATGACCATTTTAATTTTCACCAATCACTTTAGATCACTAATTGTGGGAGCACTGTATACCATCACAGCGCTTGTAGAAATTTGCGAATTTTGCACATGTATAGTACCTGTTATTGGTCTGCAAGATTACCAGCCCACTTGGGCACTATTACATTCAATTAGGAGTTCATGACAATTGGAACCTTAATTTATTTTAAGTTTTGTACAGAGTTTTGGTAATTTTAATGGTTATATTTTAGATGTATATAACTATTTATCGGCTTTTAGCTTTTATATCATTTTAAAAGTTGGATTTAGCCGTTGCCATGTTGACTCTTGTAAATAGATGCCTATTGTATTATAATGGTTTTCTTGATGAATGACAATTATGTATATCACACATTTTTTATTGCTTGTGATGAGTTTCTTGTATACATGTGCAATTCAGACATTTATGTCGCAATTTTTGGGTTTTAACAATTTGGAAACATTAATAGTATTTTTTCTGTTTCCTTTGCATGTGATGGCACGTTGCACTTTAAATAGGTGAACAGCCCTCTTGACGCTTGTCATGTGATCAAGGCTATCTCTAGCCGAAACGCGTCATGGCGGACTGGTGCTGGGCTAACATTTAATAAAACTTAACATTTGCACCATTTCTGGGTCTCGCTGCTCCTATTTTCCTGCTCGACAGTAACGGCTGTTACTGAACACTTCGACGTGGGAGCACTACGTACCATATATATATATATATATATATATGTATATATATATGTATATATATATATATATATATATATATATACCTAGGTAAATACACCCTAATAGGTGTAAAAAAGTAAAAATTAGGCCTAGGCCTCATTACATTTTGTAGCCTATAGGTGTCCTTATGTAAAAAGACCCAAATTTACACTAGCAACCAATCAGATTAGCCTCACCCTGTGGAACCTTCCTGAGAAAGCTCAGAGCCTCAGATTTTCGTAGCCGCTGCCTTGCCACCGAATCACCTAGACCAGAAGTGAGCTTTCCCAGGGGAGGTGGGTGGGCGCATGGGAATCTATGAAAGTTACCAATACTGGAGAACTAAAGTTACAGGTAAGTAACTTGTTTCTTACTCCAGTATTGGAACTTTCATAGATTCCCATTGCTTGTATCAGAGTAGCTAGCAGTTAGCCTGCCTCAAACATTTCGTTCATAGTTACCAACTATCATCAACCAATGATACAACATATCATCATAAACATAACTCAGTAACCATAGCATAATAAACGAAATGTGAGAAAAAACAGGAAGGAGGGAAGAGAGGAAAGCTCACCTCTTACTGGAAGAGATTTCTCAGGACAGCTTGACCAACGGCAGAATCCCCCTTTGCAGCCGCGTCCAGGCAGTAGTGTCTCATGAATGAGTGAGTACTGCTCCATGTGGCCGCTCTGCAAATATCCTTTATCGATACTCCTGCAAACAGTGCTGTAGACGAAGAGATCGATCTTGTGGAGTGTGCCTTCACCTGTCCTTCCAACGGCTTGCCTGCCGCTTGGTGGCAGAAACGGATTGCACTCGATATCCATCTAGAAATCCCTTGTTTTGACAACGGAAATCCTTTCCTTGGGGCTCCGAAGGCCACAAACAGCTGGGGCATCTTCCGAAATCCAGCTGTGCGTTGAAGATAGAATTTTAAACATCTCTGAACGTCCAGAGAATGAAGTGTCCTCTCAGTCTGGGTTGAGGGCCGAGGAAAAAAAGAGTGCAGAACCACCGGTTCATTAAGATGAAAGTCTGTCGGTACCTTCGGAATGAATTTGGGGTTCATCCGGAGGATCAATGTATCGTTTTTGAACTGTAAGTAAGGTTCTTTGATCGTCAAAGCCTGAAGTTCTCCCACTCTCCTTGCCGAGGTGAGTGCCAGCAGAAGCGCCACCTTCCATGATAGGAACTTTAAGTCTGCCTTATGTATTGGCTCAAATGGCGATCTCATCAGTTGAGCCAGGACTACATTCAGATGCCAAACCGGGGGTGGAGGCCGAACTGGCGGAAACACTCTAAACAGTCCTTTAAGAAATTGCTTTATCACTCTTGCTGATAACAGAGAAGGACCAGATCTTGTTCGCCTATATCTGGAAATAGTCGCCAGGTGGACCTTGATGGAAGCATGAGCCAGGCCTGCCTGAGCCAAAGAAAGAATGTATGGTAAGAGGTGATGTGGAGCTGATGAGAATGGCTGCACTCCTTCTCTCTGGCACCATAAATAAAACCTTTTCCACTTAGATCTATATGTTTTATTAGTGCTAGGAGCTCTTGCTTGTGCTAATATGTTCCTGCAGTCCTCCGGAATGTCTAGATCCTAAACCCTCTGTGTTCAGGAGCCATGCTGTCAACTGAAGCGAGCTCGGGTTCGGGTGGAGGACCTGGCCGTTGGACATAGATAGAAGAGTCTGGTTGGAGTGAAGTTGAATGGGCTGTTCCTCCGACAGAAGAAGCAACTCCGTGAACCAGAACTGGCGAGCCCAGGCGGGCGCTATCAGTATCATCCTGCACTTGTCCATCTTGAGTTTCTTGAGGACACGAGGGATGAGGGGAAATGGCGGAAAGGCGTAAACAAATGCGCCGGACCAAGACATCAAAAGGGCATTCCCCAGCGATCCTCGATGGTGTTCCCTGCTTGCGTAACACCGGAATTTTTGTTGAACGGAGTGGCAAACAGGTCGATCGCTGGGGTCCCCCAGCGGAAGAAGATGTCCTTGACCACTGTGTCGTCCAATTTCCACTCGTGTGAGACTGCCTTCAGGCGGCTTAGCGTATCCGCCTTAGTGTTGCATACTCCTGGAAGGTGCTCCGCCACGAGCCTGACGTTCTGAGAGATTGCCCCTTCCCATAGCAGCTGGGCCTCCTGAGAAAGCAGTGGCGATCTTGTGCCTCCCTGCTTGTTGATGTAATGCATTGCGGTGGTGTTGTCCGTACGCACTAGAATGGCCGAATTTGAAATCCTTGGAAGGAAAGCCAACATTGCCCATCGAATAGCTCTCAGCTCCAGAACATTGATATGTAAGCGACGTTCTCCTGGCGTCCAATGTCCACTGACTTGGGAGATCCTGCATGACCGCTCCCCAACCCTGAAGGGAGGCGTCTGTTGTAATGACGCGAGGAGCTGGCGCCGCTCTGAAACTGAGACCCACCGAGAGGTGAGATCTTCTCATCCACCATGAAAGACTGTTTCATCCGCTGGGTGACAATCACCCTGTCGTTGAAGGACCCTTCCACCTGCTTCCACTGAAGGTCCAGTTCCTCTTGCAAGGGGCGCATTCGCAGCCTGCAGTGCGGAATCAATTGAATACAGGATGAAATCAACCCTAGAAGAGATTTGTACATCCTGACTGTCATCCAACTTTTCTTTTGCAATCGAGCGGCTGAAGACATGAGTTTCATTTGTCTCTCTTCTGATGGGAAGGCTTTGCACACCTGATTATCGAGTATTGCTCCCAGGAACTTCACTGAACATGCTGGTTGAAGAACCGATTTTTCTCTGTTGCGTTGTAAACCCAGATGAGTGAAGAGATTCAAACATGTCTCCACTGCCTCTGACGCTGCTTGTAAACTTGGTGCCTTCAGCAGCCAGTCGTCTAAGTACGGGAATACTTCCAGCGACTGTCTTCTCAGAAAAGCCGCTACCGGAGCCAGCACCTTCGTGAATATCCGGGGTGCGGATCTTAATCCAAATGGGAGCACCATGAACTGGAAGTGACTCTTGCCTACTGTGAAGCGAAGGAAACGTCTGTGAGCTGGGTGGATCGGGATATGAAAATAGGCATCTTCCAGGTCTAACGTAGCCATGAAGTCGCCTGGATTCAAGAGGCGCAATATGTCTTGGAGTGAAATCATCCGAAACGACAGTTTCACGAGATAGGTATTGAGCTCCCTTAAATCCAGGATTGGACGCCACTTGTCCTTTGCTTTGCGGATCAGAAAAATTCTTGGAATAGAAACCTTCTCCTCTTTGTGATAGGGGAACACGTTGGATCGCCCCTTTCCGAAGCATTTGTTGAGCTTCCAACTGTAGAAGGTTTAGATGTTTCGAAGTAGTGGCGTGGGGAGCTCTTGTAGGTGGAAATTCCTGGAATTCTAGCGTATGCCCATGTTGGATGATATTCAATACCCACTGATCCGATGTTATTTCTTCCCAGCTGCTCAGATGTTGAGTTATCCTGCCGCCCACTGGAGACCCATGGAGCGGAGGAACAGTTGGCAGAGTCAGAAGGCCGCTATTGACGCTTACCAGCGTCCTTGCCCTGACGCCCCTGACGTCCACGAGAACTCTGACGAGAGAAAGAATGAGATTGTGACTGCCTCTGATAATACTGATTGCCGTACTGAGGTCTGTACGACTGACTGCTGAGAGTACCTGTTGTTGCTGATAGCTACCTCTTGGCGAAGTGAAGCCTCTTCCTCTTGCTCCACGGAACGGTGTTTTCCTATATTGTAGGGTACCAAGAGCTCTAGCAGTCTCTGTGTCCTTCTTTATCCCCTGCAGGGTGTCATCGACATGTTTCCCAAATAACATGTCCCCATCAAAGGGTAAGTCAAGAATCTTATTTTGAACTTCCGGCCGGAAGTAAGTTGCTCGCAGCCAACCCTGCTGTCTCAGAACCGCCTCGCTACCCAGAGCACGGAACGAAGTGGTTGCGATGTCCATCGCACAGTCAATCATTTCTGAAGAAGAACGTTGGCCTTCTTCAAGGAGTTTCAGTGCCTCGGCCTTAGTGTCATCCGCCAGTAGGTCGATATATGCCGCGACATCACTCCACATCTGGCGGTCGTACCTCGCCAGAATAGCCAATGCATTTGCCGCCCGGCCCAGCAAGCTCGCCATTGATGAAAAACGCTTCCCAGCGTTGTCTAACCTTCTACCCTCCTTGTCTGGTGGAGTTGTGAGGGTGGCTGAAGGATTCCGCGATCTTTTCTGCGCTGCTTGCGATATGACTGAGTCCGGTCTTGGTTGCCCAATCAAGCAGGCAGGACTGTCATCAGGAGCTTTATACTTCTTTTCTAGGCGCGGTAGAGTTGGAATAACCGTCGCTGGGGCTTGCATTACTTTCTTTCCTTCTTCCCATATATGCTCTACAATGGGAATCGAATGCACTGCCTTACGGTAAGCCTCTTTAAAATCATATAAAAAACAATCCGTAGATGTTGTAGGCATTGCCAGCTTGAAGCGTGCCGTGGCTCTCTCCATTAAGTTGAAGAAACCTCCTACATCCGCCGGAGGTGAATCTACCAGGTCCGGCACCGGAGCAGCCGAATCCGGAATAATATACTGATTCCATTCACTATCCGGGTTTTGATCACGGGTGTCACCTGCTCCATCCTCATCTGAAGTGTCATCCTGGTCCGGTGTCTGCCGATGACATTCCCCCTCTTCTTCCACATGTGCCGGGGGCACCGACTGAGTTGCCACCACCTCTGGCTGAACTTGCGCCTGACCTTCCACTTGTCGCGACACCTTTCTGCTCCTATATTCCTCCAGCATTGCCCTTAAGTCCGTCAAAAGGCTCATGGGCATAGAAACCATGCCCTGCTGTACTTGAGCTTCCTGATATGCGACCTGAGTCTGCTGTCGCTGCTCTTGCTGGCAATAATACCCATCTTCATCATCAGACTCATGGTATTTAAGATGCAACTGCGATGGACTATAAGCATCTCCATACATCTCATTCTCCTCCTCAGAAGAGTCCTGTTCTTCCAATAACAGGGCTGGGGGGAATGGAGTCACCTTCCTAGGTGATGTCATGTCAGGTGTTATCCTCCTTTTCCTTGGGACTGCCGTCGACGGCGTCACAAATGAGTCCGCCATATCCGGTGCCATCGTCGACGGGGCCGTCGACGAGATCATCTTCGTAGTCGACTGGTGCGCCATCGTCGACGGGATTGTCGACGGCATCGTCATCGTCGACGAGATTGCCATCGTCGACGTGATTGCCACCGTCGACGGAACGGTCGTCGTCGACGAGGTGGTTACCGTCGACGTAGTGATCGCCGCCGTCGTCGACATATTCTTCGTCGACGGCATAGTCGTCGAAGTTTTCGTCGTCTTCGTCGACGCAGGATGGCTCGTCGACGGGTGAGGAGACAGTCACTGAAGAAGCCTTGGAGACTTTCTTAACCACTGTTGAAGCCTCTACAGTTGGTTTCTTGAAGGACTTAGAAACTTTCTCTTGATGTGAAGGCCCAGCCGAGCCCTCATCCAGTTTTGCCTTCTGCACCTGAGGTGCTTGCCTTTCCCTCTCCTTTACACTTCCGTGAGGAGATTCGCCTGGCTCGGACTTGCCAGACCTATCAGAGGTCCCACGCACAGCCTTAGAAGGGGGTTCAGATGATACCTCCACAGATCTACCCCTCTTCAGAGACGTCTTGGAAGACGTCGACCTGGCATCCTCCTCATCACTGGAAACCACAACTTCTTTCTTTTCCAACTTCCTGAGCCAAATTAGTAATCTTCCCTCACGGTCCCGGAGGGTCTTAACAGACATCATCCTGCATAGTTTACATACATTCCTCTGCCTTATGGTCAGGATATAAACAATATATACAGTCTTAATGCTTGTCTTCTGCATAAAGTCGTTTTTTACCACAACTGGCACAAGACCTGAACAGGCTCTTTTCCTTATCAGCCATAGTTGAAATTTAAACAAATCCTCACAGAAAAACTGTTTAAATAATACCTCAAAGTAGAAGTTAGAGCAGAGCTCTAGAGAGACTCCCTGTCACCAACGATGTGGTAGAAAATCTGAGGCTCTGAGCTTTCTCAGGAAGGTTCCAGAGGGTGAGGCTAATCTGATTGGTTGCTAGTGTAAGTTTGGGTCTTTTTACATAAGGACACCTATAGGCTACAAAATGTAATGAGGCCTAGGCCTAATTTTTACTTTTTTTACACCTATTAGGGTGTATTTACCTAGATATATATATATATATATATATATATATATATATATATATATATATATATATATATATATATATTTATATTACCTACTGGCGGTCGCCAGTAGGTATATATAGTTAGGATTTTTTCTCTATGGGTTTTTTGAAAATTCTATGTCTAATAACTTTGGCGTTTGTGGACGGAATTGGCTGAAATTTTCAGGAAAATGGCACATTTTGTTTCTGAGCAGCCCTTGAAAATTTGGGGGGGGTTCGTCAAGGGGGGGCCGAGAAAAAAGGGGGGTCCCAAAACGTGTTTTTAACATTGAGTTTTCCATAGGGCGGTTGGCCTCACTTTTAGCCCGAACGGCTGAATAGATTTGCACGAAACTTGGCAAAATTGTAGGGACTGGTAGCCCGATGTGCCTTTTGTAGGTCTCAATATATGTGCTCCAGTGGATTTTGAGAAATTAACGTTTAAAAAAAGATATATATCTGTAACAGCGGACCTGGCAGCGTCCCAGGACGCGTACTTTACGCGCAACGGAGCTTTGTGAAGCGAAGCTGATTGGTTCTCCGGCGTCTGTCAACATTCCAAACAGTCCGTAGCGGCGGCCATCTTGTCTCTCGGTAGGATCGAGAGACAAGAGGAGGCCAAAGCGAAGGGGCAAATGACCATAAGGGGGCATAGTACATTGTCGCTCACCCCCTAGGTTTGATGTGGAGGTTTTAAAAGGGCCCCGCGGGGCAAAAAAAAATAAAAATAATAATAATCGAACAGCTGAATGGATTTGCACGAAACTTGGCAAAATTGTAGGGACTGGTAGCCCGATGTGCCTTTGCTAGATCTCAATATATGTGCTCCAGTGGATTTTGAGAAATTAACGTTCAAAAAAAGATATATATCTGTAACAGCGCACCGCTTCGCGTACTTTTCGCGTTACGGAGCTTTGCGAAGCGAAGCTGATTGGCTCTCCGGTGTCTGTAAACATTTCAAACAGTCCGTAGCGGCCGCCATCTTGTCTCTCGGTAGGATCGAACAGCTGAATGGATTTGCACGAAACTTGGCAAAATTGTAGGGACTGGTAGCCCGATGTGCCTTTGCTAGGTCTCAATATATGTGCTTCAGTGCATTTTGAGAAATTAACGTTCAGAAACAAGATATATATCTGTAACAGCGCTCCGCTTCGCGGAGATAAAATTATATGTGTATTACCTAGCTGTTGCTAACACCAGTTAGCGACGGCTAGTAGAATATAGCGACCATCTTGGGCGCCACTTTGCATGTGAGTGATATTTATCACTAATGACATGCAAAGTGGGCATGCCAAGATGTTAGCGACTGGAAACAGTCGCTAACATCGCTATCTCCTATTATCAACTTTTGGAAATATTCGAGATAAGCGCGAATATCTCCAAAAGCTACCACCTGCCCTGAGCAGTTCTTAGCCATGTTATCCAATGGGAGGTGGATAACATGGCTAAGAGCATTAGCTCGGTAATGCATGAATATCGCTGACTTTTCAGCGATATTAATGCATTGCGGTCGTTTTTTATCGTATTTCCGATAAACCTTGATAATAGCAAGGTTTATCTGCGATAATTTCTGACGGTAAAAAAATCGTTGCTAAGCATCGTTAGGGATAAATATCGCTTAACTTTGGTAATATGCCCCAACGTCTGTTAACGTTCGATTCGAAGGAAATCAGGAAGTGTTGAAAAACATTGTCTGCGCCATCTTGTCTTTTTTCAAATGCCACACTTTTGTCGTGCACGGCAGCCATTTTAGATGCCTTGACCAGACCCACTCTGTGCACGCTGTCGATCCTTAGCATGGCTCCCCACCCTCGCAAGCATCTCCCCCAGGCAGTGGTCACCCCCGCTCTCTGTCTTATGCATGGGTAATAAACCTCCCCCCATCTGCGCTGCTCTTCCCTGAGAATCACACCCTGTGCCCGCCCGACACCTCCCTTTCGCCCTATTCACTACCGCACCCTCTGACACTCCTTTTCCTCTGTGTCCGATTGTCCAGGCTGGTCCTAGGGTATCAGCTAGCCCTGCAGATGTAGTTTATGGCCACAGCTGTAAAGAATCACCCCTCTTCAAAGGAGTTATAGTAGATCAAGGCCCACACTCGATGAGATCCGTCACAGCAGAAGCGTTGCTATTATCTGAAAACCATCCTGTATTGTGATTGGGGAGGGGACCGAGCCTGAAGCGGAAGATTCCAGGGATGACTCTTTGTACATCAAAGTTTTTACAATTATGTGTCACATTAAAAATATATAGCACTCCGACAAAGTAGTAAGATTATAAAACTTTAATAATTTATAAATATATACAAGAAAACAAAAATAGTAATAACATATTAACATTTTTAGGGAAAAACAACGAAGTAGCGGTCGGCTGTGCGAATAGTCCCAACGCAGCACAACGTCCAGATTTCCGGCGTGGGGCGTCGCGGGTCATCAGTAGCAAACTGTTGTGCGAATAGATCCAAGGCAGCAGAACGCGCTGAAATCTAGATGACACGAAAGTGATGTCTAGTAAGTTGCCACCCAGCAAATAACGGCATGGGGCGTCGCGGGGGGTGGGTCATCAGTAGCAAACTGTTGCACGAATAGTTCCAAGGCAGCAGAACGATGGCACCAAGGTGATGTCCAGTAAGTTGCCGCACTGGTTTTGGTATCCTACAATGCTGCTCCGAATAACGGCGTGGGGCGCCCCGGGGGAGGCGGCGTGAACGGGCCTCTCCAGGTGGAGTGTCATCTGTTGTAGTGGGGCGCCCCTTTACCGTTTCAGTTGCCATTCCGTCCGTTTTTGGTCCACTGTGTCAAAAGCCGCAATTCAGCTGAGTTGCGCCCACTCTTGCGGTGCAGCGATAGGCGGCTGTCACAGGACTCTCAAAATGGCGGCAGGCTGTTTCCTTTTTGGGCCTGGTCCACTGAAATGGCCCTGGGACACCTTGGAAATCGGACGCTTGTCTGCTAGGTCTTGGACCCCATTCTCGAAAGCGTCCCCTCCGCCTTGAGAATTCATCAAAAGTTTTGGGGGCTCCGACTCCTGCAGGCTTCTGGTGGGGAGCGGCTGCCATGATTGCTCGCGGAATGACCACGACTGAGCTACGAGATGGTGGTGCTCTCATGCTGACGCCAGCTTCAGTCTGAAACATCCAGAAACAAGGTGGGGCTTTCATCGTTTGGGAAAAAAAAAAGTTTTCATCCAATGAAAAGTGTTGTTTTTAGGTCACATGATCAAGCCTTCCATCATTAGGAAACCAAAAGTAAAATGAACCAATGAAAAGTTTTATAAACAAGTCACATGACCTGTTATGCGGCATAGGGTGTAAAATGCGGAGAAAATACGTTGGCACGTGAGGCGGCGTCAGTAGCGGACCGATGTGCGAATAGGCCGAAGGCAACACAACGCGCCAAGATCCGGATGGCACCGAGGTGGTGTCCAGCAAGTTGCAGCACTGGTGTGGCCATCCTACAATGCTGAAAGTCGGCGTGGGGCGCCCCGTTGGCACGTGAGGCGGCGTCAGTAGCGGACCGATGTGCGAATAGGCCGAAGGCAACACAACGCGCCAAGATCCGGATGGCACCGAGGTGGTGTCCAGCAAGTTGCAGCACTGGTGTGGCCATCCTACAATGCTGAAAGTCGGCGTGGGGCGCCCCGTTGGCCTGTGAGTTTGCGTCAGTAGCGGACCGATGTGCGAATAGGCCGAAGGCAGCACAACGCGCCAAGATCCGGATGGCACCGAGGTGGTGTCTAGTAAGTTGCCGCACTGGTGTGGCCATCCAACAATGCTGAAAGTCGGCGTGGGGCGCCCCGTTGGCCTGTGAGTTTGCGTCAGTAGCGGACCGATGTGCGAATAGGCCGAAGGCAGCACAACGCGCCAAGATCCGGATGGCACCGAGGTGGTGTCTAGTAAGTTGTCGCACTTCTGTGGCCATCCTACAATGTTGAAAGTCGGCGTGGGGCGCCCCGTTGGCCTGTGAGATGGCGTCAGTAGCGGACCGATGTGCGAATGGGGCCAAAGGCAGCGCAACAATATTTTCTGATTTGAAGACACCACAAGGCGCTGAGATGCCAAGATCCGGATGGCACCGAGGTGGTGTCTAGCAAGTTGTGGCACTGGTGTGGCCATCGTACAATGGTAAAAGTCGGCGTGGGGCGCCCTGTTGGCCTGTGAGATGGTGTCAGTAGCGGACTGATGTGTGAATGGGGCCAAAGGCAGCGCAACAATATTTTCTACAATATTTTCGGAGTAGAAGACACCACAAGGCGCTGAGATGCCAAGATCCGGATGGCACCGAGGTGATGTCTAAGTTGCGGACCGATGTGCGAATGGGGCCAAAGGTAGCGTAACAAGATTTTCTGTATGGAAGATACCACTAGGCGTTGAGATGCCAAGATTCGGATGGCACCGAGGTGATGTCTAGCAAGTTGTGCCACTGGTGTGGCCATCGTACAATGGTAAAAGTCGGCGTGGGGCGCCCTATTGGCCTGTGAGATGGTGTCAGTAGCGGACTGATGTGCGAATGGGGCCAAAGGCAGCGCAACAATATTTTCTGACTGACACCACAAGGCGCTGAGATGCCAAGATCCGGATGGCACCGAGGTGATGTCTAAGTTGCGGACTGATGTGCGAATGGGGCCAAAGGCAGCGTAACAATATTTTCTGTATGGAAGATACCACTAGGCGTTGAGATGCCAAGATTCGGATGGCACCGAGGTGATGTCTAGCAAGTTGGTGTGGTCATCCTACAATGCTGAAACTCGGCGTGGGTCACCCCATTAGCCTGTGAGATGGCGTCAGTAGCGGACCGATGTGCGAATAGGCCGAAGGCAGCACAACGTGCCAAGATCCGGATGTCACCGTGGTGGTTTCATAGTTGAGAGGCACTTCATCTGCAGTGGGGCGCCGAGATCCGGATGGCACCGAGGTGATGTCTAGCAAGTTGCTGTACTGGTGTGGTCATCCTACAATGCTGAAATGTAGTGGGGCGCCCATTTACCGTTTCAGTTGCCATTCAGCTGAGTTTCGGCTGCTCTTGATGCTACAGCGACAGGCGGCTGCAAGAGGACTCTCAAAATGGCGGCCTGTTCTTTGGATTTGGGCCTGGTCCACTAAAATGGCCCTGGGACACCTTAGAACTTGGACGCTCGATTTTTTTTCCCTTTCCTGTACATGCAAAAAAAAGTAAATGCCCGGTACGTTACACGCTTCATCTGCCACGATGAACTCTCCAGAGGAACCGAAAAAAAATATAGTTGTGGTAACTATACCATGCATCGTCATATGGAGAGGTGGCACCAATTAATTATAGTGCTGCATAAAAGAGAGATTTGGAGGAGAACCCCTGACCTGCTAGTACATTCATCAAAGAAGTGGCACTGAGAGCTTCAGAGGCAAGGGAAATATTTAGAAGAACTTTGGAAAGATTAAAATGACATGTTTAGATTGTGGTAAATTAATTTCATGTGGACAGATGAGTGTTACTCTAATAAATACAGCATATGAACATCATCATAGTCGATGGTTGGTAGAGACATTTTGACTATATCCTGGACCTGCCCGTCCTCGCCCAAAATGGCGCCGGAATAAATGGGACTCGTAACTCCTTGTTGTGTACTGGTTGCAGAACCTTGAAATCACGAGATACGTATGCAGTTTTGAAGCACATGGCGGGCGGGGACGAGAATTGATTGAATATTTCGACATCCCTATTGATATTAAGTTCTGATGTGTTATTGATTACTGTACTGTTGAAAGTTCGAATTAACGTCACCCATGGTACTTGCCCGCAAATGTATATCTAGATAATTTTATTGTAACTGGCCCTGTCGTATTTTAATTATAAAATGTACGTCCACCGATTCCGTAACTGTTAGACACCTTAGTTCTTGCAACCTAATGGCCCGCCCGTTACGTTCCTCTACAGTGTAAATGTCTATTCATCATATACGATTACAGTTTGCTCCGTGGCAGGCCCACGTGGTTATAGGCTCGTATTTGTATAATGAAATTTTCACAATAAAGGTTTTTAAAAGAAAACATGGTAGTAGTATATACATTGGTAAAGTTTTTAATAATAGTCACTGTTTTAGAATCATTAAAAGGCAAGTGAAATAAAGCAGACCAATTACATGAAGGGTAAAAGGTATAATACGAAGGAACGCAGTAAAGATAAATGGTCAAGGGCTGTTGTGTTTTCTATTCCTGCAACATAAAGTGATCGATAAGAATCTCATATTCAGGCGTATCGGCGACTAAGACAGCAGGTCGACCCTCTTTTGCTCAACGGCTCCGTCATGGGACAAAGAAACGCTCTTTTTCTCGAAAAAAGAATATATTTTACTTGCAGGACAGTTGTAAAATTTCCGGGAAAGTACATTAGCCTGGAACATTATAACATATATTTAAGAAAAAATAATGTTCGGAAGTAATTAAAAGCGTAATTTTTAGGTGATATGACCAAGGCTTTCATCATTAGAATAAGAAAAGTAAAATGAACCAATGAAAAGTTTTATTAACAAGTCACATGACTTGTTATGCTTACGTTACGCGCTGCGCGCCCCGGATGACTTCCGGATGCGCTAACGCGGCGCGTCATATGACGCATTACGCGACAACGCAGGTCAGGAATATAGTCAAAATGTCTCCACCAACCAGCGGTCGAAACACAACCCCTTTCAGCAGGCTAAATAGTTCTGTTAAATGACAACAGAAGGGACAGGCAACAAGAACCATCAGTCAAAGAGGGGAGGGCTAGTTCTTCTCTACCGGGTTACATTGGGGCGCTACCGGAACTGATCGAATTGGTAGTCTACAGTGTTTCTGGATGTTTCAGACTGAAGCTGGGGTTAGCATGAGAGCACCACCATTTCGTAGCTCCGTTGTGGCCATTCCGCAACCAATCATGGCAGCCGCTCTTTATCGTTATTTTGGGCGGGGTGGGTGGCGGAGCCGAGCTGTTTTGCAGCCATCATTGTGTGGAGTTCAGTTCATCTCACTAGTTTTGTATTGGTCATGAGGGGTTGTTCCTAATGTTTCTATTTTAGCGAGGTCAAAAAGAGATCCCATTAGTGGCCTACTGATTTTGCTCGATTCCTTTTCTTTTTTTTTACACGATTTTTCGTTATCTGCAAAGACTAAACAGAGTATTGCGACTCTGTGTTTGTTTGTAAATAGAGAATGAACCAAAGAGAACTAATTCTAAAACAGTAAATACTTGGATAACAATCAATCAAATGGAGAGAGAAGCAGGCACGACGGATTACAACGGGGGCAAAGGCCTGCGTTAACTACCTTTCACTATCTGCAAAGAGAGAGTACTCCTAATAGAAATGAGGGGGGGGGGGGGGCACCATTCAAAGCAGATCAGTGTGCATAAACACGAAAATGTTTTCACTTACCACGTACTTGACATTCGACAGCTTATGATATTTGCTATTAAAAAACCATTGAAATTCACTGAAAAAACCATAGGTTATAGACCATATATAGTTAGGAATTAGCATTTACAAAACCTTGAAAATTCACTGAAAAAACCATAGGTTATAGACCATATATAGTTAGGAATTAGCATTTAAAAAACCTTATTTTACTCACACAAAACCATTGAAATTCCATATATAGTTAGTTGCACTAACTATATATCGCGCACCCGCAATCCACTGCTGATCATGTCACATATTACATCATTCATGACATGGTCAGTGACATCACTGATGACATCACTGATGACATCTCAAATGACATCACTGATGACATCACTGATGACATCTCATTTGACATCATTCTTGTGCTAATACGATAAACCTCTTCAGACTCTAATATAACCTTAGATACACTCAGTGTATACAGACACTCACACACTGCCACTCATCCATGGAGTTACTCACACACCCAGTCAGTCATGCAAAGAAACAATCTCACCTCCATTTCTTCAACTATACAGTTAAACACACCTTACTTATTGAAACATATACTAACACATATTTACTCTCTTATACAATCCCTGATACAAGTTCACAATGATCGATACAACCACTCACTCATTCAGTGGCTCTCATGCACAGTTATTTATATATGCCAACTCTCACATGTACTGTGTTTTACATATGTACTTACTATGACATGTAGCATTGAGATATCCATTCACTCATCAATACACTCATGCACACAGTCAACTGCCCATGTAGCTGTTTCCACATGCACTCTTGAACTCATACACCTAGTGAATAAACTGCTCACACATCTATGCATAGAGTCACACACCTTCCAGCCACCCCCACACAAACTCAATCTGCCATAGAAATACTTGGGCAACCAATTAATAACACATATAGCCTCTCGTATAGCTAATGATCAACACATGCAGCAGTTTACAGAACAATAGACATAATGATGCACAAATTAAGACAGTTTAGTCACTAACCCATGCACTCAATGAGACACATTTAATCACTCACTCATACATTCAGTCATGCACCTACTAAATCCTTCGTCCAGACACTTATACATCTACTCATTCTTCAATATGTAAAACATATTTAAACTTTACAGAAACACACAGTCACTGGATGACGTCATCAGTGATCTCATCAGTGATGTCATTTGAGATGTCATCAGTGATGTCATCAGTGATGTCACTGACCATGTCATGAATGATGTAATATGTGACATGATCAGCAGTGGATTGCGGGTGCGCGATATATAGTTAGTGCAACTAACTATATATGGAATTTCAATGGTTTTGTGTGAGTAAAATAAGGTTTTTTAAATGCTAATTCCTAACTATATATGGTCTATAACCTATGGTTTTTTCAGTGAATTTTCAAGGTTTTGTAAATGCTAATTCCTAACTATATATGGTCTATAACCTATGGTTTTTTCAGTGAATATATATATATATATATATATATATATATATATATATATATATATAAATATAAATATAAATATAATTACCGAGGCTCCCATTCCGACAACGGGGAATGATACAAGCAATGGGAATCTATGAAAGTTCCAATACTGGAGTAATCATCCATCCTGCGTAGAGGTATTGTGCTTGGTGACACGTAATAACACTGTGATACTTTTATGCTTTTTGGTTTTCACTGTTTTCCAAAATTGCACTTAATGCAGTAGCCATAACAACTAGGTCCTGAAGAAAGCCGGGGTCTCTTAACCCACTACAGCTGAAACTAGTAGACCATTTCTTTCGGTAGACTAATTCAAAACCGAGACTGTGTTTTTTAACAAGTACACCAGTGGTCATTAATAAATGTGTTTTGGACCACTTCTGTATCTTTTTTAATTCACTCACATTTTCACTTTTGTCTTTGCACTGCATCAGTATACTTTTTGAGATACTTAGTCTTTTCCATCTTTGTCACAATACGCTTAGCCTACCAGCGTTTGGCTTGTTGCCAGAAGAGCTGAGGTGACAGGGGTACTTTTGGTTTTCCAGATGATGACACTGGCCACGAAGGGCAGATGATGGAAATCCTAACTGACTTTTTCTCCCCTCCTCAGGGTTTCTCCTGGCATGAAGTCGCGTTTGCGCCATTATCTTTTTACTACTATTAATTGTCAGACATTCAAAATTATCTGGTTTTGATCCTGCTCGTACCCTTGTTCTGGGTCTACTTTTCTCTTTTTTCTAGACCACCAGTTTTCATGTGTTATTTATTAGTAGGATTGGGGATTGAAACTGGTTGGGTCTTTAAATATTCCCCCTCTCTCTCCCGCTCCGGGAGTTGAGTTCTGTGTGTTTAGGCATTAAATGTTACCAATTGTTTCCTGGGACTGGTGCAGCCTCAGAGCGAGCCCCAGCCAACTGGGTGAAAGTTCAAGACTGACTTGCAGTGACAGGCGCCCTTGGAATACCTGTGTGCCATGCCTCGTCTGCTTCACAGCCCTCGTGAAGACTTTTCTTATCTGCTTATTAAATAAACAAGCAGATAAGAAAAGTCTTCACAACCGCCATGAAGCACAACGAGACCATCTGTTTTTATTCAGCTGCTTGTCATTGCGTCTGGGCTGAGTGAAAACAGATACGCTGGTCACGGGCGGCATCACAAAACTGCAAGGGCAGTAACAGAAATGACGTCCAGCAAGTGGAAAGTGAGAAAACAACATAAATCACAACGCAAGCGAATCAAACGATTTGGACACAGGGGCATGAATTGAAGTCCCCTTCTTCATACTCTTTACTAAAGCTCTCGCAGGCGAGGAGTGCATGCGCTACAACGCCAGGCCGAGACCTAAAAAAAGAGATGTTCCCTGTTCTGCATGTATGCAGCTGGAGCAGTTAAATGAAGTCGTATAGATGTGTATGCTAGACCTGACTTGTTAAGGTATAAATGGTAAGAAATGGTATCCTGAGCCTTACTTTTAACGGGGTCTAATGGCTTGGAGATGCAGAAGTCAACATATCTTTTCTATATGGCTGCCTATCATGCAAGATGGCCAAAAACTTCTCTGACTAGTGTGAACACCCAAACATTAACACCTCAGGTGCCAGATTGCTAGGTTGACCTGCCTCTGGTCTGGGTGTCTAATCTTTCTGTGTTGCTGAGTGAGTAGTTCCGGCCACACTGGAAGTTTCTCATGTGGGTTGATGGCCATCTCCAAGAACATTGAGTAACAGAGCTGTCTGACCTATGCTGGGGCCACTAAGAAGAGGGTTGTGGATTGCTGTGTTATTCCATGTTTAAATTCTATATGTGCATTAACATTAGTTATACTACATTTGATTTTATGTGTATTACAATGAAACTATTGCAATTTAAATCACGGTTTTGTGTTTTAGTTGTTTTTCAAGAATTTGGTTAATCTCGGCTGAAGTTAGTCCTTGCTCCATCTTTGTGAAAATGGCTGCTGTATCATGATTTTTGTGTGATTTTGTTTGAATCGGTTTATTGAGTTTACTTTTTTGCAGTTTATGAGCAATGCTTACAAATGGTAGATTACATAACATGTAAACTGTCAGTATGGTGCTCACAGATCTCAGGTTCATGGCGTAGAGAGAGTTATGCACAAGAGGTTGCTGCCATATCAAAGAGAATTGAACACACTGCAGTCTGCAAAAGTATTCCAAATTACATTGTCCTGTTTAGGAGAACGGATGGCTTAGCAGCACTATGAGGTGGGGTCACTTGTGTATCCAATGATAAACAGATTAGGTTAACAAGAAACTATAGCCAAACATCAAAATAACCTTAGACCACACATAACTGCCTCACAGATAGCCACACTCCATGGGTTAGACAGAAGATATTATGCATCAAGGTGAAATAGCCATGTAGAGTCCTGGATCCTAGTGTGCGTTAAGCAATGGCTTCCCGAAGCATGTCTCATGATAAGTCGGCGTGTTAATTTACTACTTCCTCTACCCCGTCTGTTAACAAACCTATGTGGTGACTGGGGCTTGTTGAATGACATTTTGCATATCAACTAGGGGAATTTGCAAAGCCTGAGATGGTCTTCCCGGTGCAAGGCAACGCTTTCTGCCTGGGCCAACACTGTGAGGGATTGACCAAAGCAGCAAGAGCTGGGGGTTCTCACAATTTCCAATGTCGCGTAATGAAACACTTGGTCATTAGGAACCCTAGGTCAAGGAAGAGAGATGTGACCTTGTTTTTTTTGGTCCTACGGTATAGGCCTAAAAGGCATTTCTCCCACGTATGCAGCGCTGGATGTCGTGTACAGGCACATAGACTACCTGTGACACCCTGCCAGTAACGCTGCGGAGGCGGACACGCCCACAGAATAAGGAGGAAGTCTGCGTCCACCAGACATGCAGCATCCATCCTCTGGAAATAGCGGTTTATCTTAGCAGGAGTGAGGTAAACTCTGTGCACAATATAATGTTGAAAAAGGTGGAAACAGGTGTTGCAGGGGATGTGGGCCGGGTTTTGAACAGTGCCTCCCATTCCTTGTCCGTGCAGGGGTGAGTCAGGTCCTCTACCCACCTGTGATGGAAGGGTGTGAGCTGTAGCGCGGCATGGGAGCGAGTAAATCTGCAAACCAACGGATCAAGTCTCTGCCTGGCCCAATCACATGGAGGTACTGCAGAGTGAGGTGCATTGGGTGTTCTTGATCTATGTTGCGTCATCTACTCCCCAATGCTGCCATTAGAAAGTTCTAGAAGAGGAAGTGATCCGGTGGTACGCCACCCTTCTCCATCAAAGACTCATAAGATAGTAGGCTACCATCGCAGTAGAGGTCCCCTATTGTATGAAGGCCTGCCGCGTGACAGGCATTTGATTCTGCCAGCAACGTGATGATGTGTTCTCTGGGTGTGCCGAGTAAGGCAATCGGCGGAGCTTAAGAGGTCGGTGTACGCATTAGGTACAGAAATCGGCAGTATGCAACTCCCAGAAGTAAGGGATCAGGTGTTGGCGCTCATGTGCAGGGGTGAAACAGGTGTTGAGTATCCAGTAGGCACCATGCCAGTACAGTGGCCGCTGTGTTTGCAAGCTGTAGACCTGCCAGCCATTTAGCCACCCACTGGACTTTGGTGCCCCCTTGCTGCCTATAAGAATGTGTGGGCGTCTAAACAACACTTTATAAGCACATAATCACCCTCGGCGTCCATTACCACCTCCTCCGCTGAAAAAGGGACCCTAGGCCTAATCCGGATTAAAACTCATCTTACATAAAAAGAGAAGTAGGTGGCATACACCTGACCGTGCCAGCACTGCTGGAGCCCATTTGCTCCAGCTAAGGTTAAGGGTGTTTCGTGAAACAGTGCAACCTGTGTGGAACGGCACTCGAGATGGGAGGACAGCATATCGCCGGGAGAGGGTATGCATTCTCTGCATGTTCCCGGTAATGAAGTTGGTGTAGGTCATGTTGTAGGATGAGAAGGATAAGGAGGTTGGCTATTGCGTGTGGAACTGGCACAGATGTGGTATTGGTGGCGCATGGGGTTGAGCGTTGGGGTAGGGCTTCAAAGAACAAAGAGATGGAATCAAGAGTACCAGGTAAAACCACGGAATACTATTAGGGCAGGGGGGCGGGGGGTAGCAAGAGATATGCAGTGGCCAAGGATAGTTCAGTCCATACAGTGTGAACATAAGCCAGTACTGCATATGCAGCACAGTGAGGCAAAGTGAACGCAAACTGTTAGAAGCATACAGCAAGAGTGGGGAGGCACTGTGCCTAATTGACAATTTTATAGGAGTCAAGAGTTAGCTGGGAGGAGCGAAAGACCATGTTGGTGTGTAGTCTACTGAGCACAAGACCGTGGGCACCATATTTGGTGGGTCCCAGATCAAATAATGTCATCAGCCGTATGTGGAGTGACATCTGGAGGAATCACGGAGTCTGTGTCAGCGGGTCAAATGGGGGATGCGCCGTCTTCACTTGAGGACTGTGCAGCATCTTTGTCAGGACAGGAGTCATGATTGGTTTCACTTATCGCTGCTACTGACTTAAGAGACTGTCTTTCCTGTATGACGTGCTCCAAGTCTGGGGCTGCTGAAGGCCTGAGGGACTGCTCAACAGCGTGGGGTCAGGTGAGACAACATAAGTACCGATGCTGCTAGATATTCCCAGGTGTCCTTAGGAAAGACTAAGAAGTGTGCCTTTACTTCAGTTACAACGTGCAGCCTCGCAGGGAACAGGAGAGGCTATATTAGCTTCAGGCCGCAGAGGCATTGCTTAACGGCCAGAAAGGTGTTCCGTTGATGCTGCACTGCCACCGTGTAGTCCGGGAAGAACATAATGCAGGCATTGTCAACCACACTTTCTCGAAGTTTCCTGGTCTTACGTAAAATGATATCACGATCATGGTAGTGAAGCAGGCTAAAAAGCAGTGGCCTAGGGTTCGAGCCAGGTGGGGGTCTTAGAGTTGGAACGCAGAGGGCCCGCGCGACTGAAAAGACATGCAATAGGGTCATCTTTGGGATCAGATCAAGAAGCCAGCGGTCTATGTACTCCACAGTGTTGTGTCCCTCAACTCCTTCAGGAAAGCCCACTATTTGAACATTGTTTCCACGTGATTGGCCCTCCGCCCTACACTCAAAGGTGTGGATGCGGTCTACCAGCACCTGCATGGATTGCGACTGGAGTTCAGCTATGTTGTGTTCTGCGGTGCGTACCTTTTTCACCAGCTTACAGTGGTCTGCGTGTATTAAATTGCTTGTATCAGATTAAGATCCATTGCTATATTGTCAATTTTGTTCTCCAAGGAGACCAGAGTGTTCTCCAGGGACATACGAGTCTTCTCCACAGCGTCTAGATGCCATCTAATTTCTCTTCTAGGTCCCATGGTTGCAGTATTACCAGTCAATGTGGCAGCTGTAACAGGTTGTTTCGTTGTTTTATTCTGGGTGCCTGATCGTAGACAGCCCATCGTGACGTGCTATGTAGCTGGGCCCAAAGAAGGCATAGGTCCAATTCAGTCAGTGTAGCGGGCCCGCTTCCCAGTGCCTGAGAGCCAACTCAGACGCAACAGCACAAGCAGCCCAGTCGTTTCAGCCATGTTCAGGCAGCTACTCACTCCAGGAGAGCCCAAAGGGCAGACAACGGCAGCAGGGCAGGATCAGGCGTCAGTGGAGCAATAACATAGGGTGCTGAGTGCAGCGCCCCCAAAAAGCACAAGGTAAGGGAACAACTCCTTGCTGCTTTGCTACTGTTTCCTCAACGTGTGTGTGCGTTCACCCGTGAAAGTCCAGGTTAGTTCTGGGGCAGTTGGAGGTTCTTGGGTGTGGTCCAAAGGGTGTCTGGTGAGCTGTCATCAGCGCAGTGCAAGGTAAAAAAAGTCTCTTCCTCAGGCGGCTCGCAATCATATCCTCAGTGGCCCATGGGTTCATGGGAGCGGCTAGGGAGAAATTTGTCCCCCAAACGCAAGGCCCTCCCCGATCACTTCCGGGAGCTCAGGTCCTCACAGTTTCCAGGGAAGCACAGGCCAGCAGGTGCAACAATGTAAACATCTCATTGAGGTTAACAGTGCCCGACCTGCTCCACATTAGCACTCAATAGGCCTCTCCCAGGGGCAGAGGGGTGGCAGCTTGTCTCACCTCACAGGTCAGCTCACAGTGGTGTATCCCCAGTGTCATCTCCGTGCTACAGTGGCTCACTTCCCTGCAGCCATCCCACAACAATGGAGTCCCTTCACGCCAACAGGCCCAGACCTCAGGAGGCAGCAATAGAGGGTCACACGGGCTACCAACAGTGTTGTGCAGGAGCAGTAGCACACACTAACGGGTGATTCCCCCTTATGCTGGTGAGGGCCGATCCAGAATGCTTCATAGATAGGAGGAGTCCGAGTGGGAAAGGAGGGCTGTCAACAGCAGTCAATAGTATGCCCACTCACAGCATCTGATGCCCTGATTCACATCGGCGCTCCGCCGAAACGAAGGCGGGCCAAAGTGCAGGCAGCAGACATGCGAGGCACCCGCTCAGCTCTTGCTGCCTAAGCTATCGCCCCTCCCAGGAAGTAGGTAGGCAGGATTGCAGCAAGGCCGGTCCTGCACTGGGAGCAGCGGGGCTCAGATCAAGTTCCCAGCGCCCCACTTTTTCTAGTCTCAGGCAGTGCAGCAATCACCGGGTCCGCTGCATGATCCTCCCAACCTCTCTGCCTCTTGGCTACAGCTAGCCTCCTGATATCAGTCTTTCAGCTGCAGGGCCGCAGAGTTCCAGCAGGGCAGGTTCGCACAGATCGGGGGTGGCAGCAGCAATGTGGCTTCAGCCAGGGAGGCTGCAGATGTCGCCTCAGCGAGGCAAGCAGCACCAGCGGTTCAGGGCTGTATTAGGGATAGGGCAGTCAGCCGGTGCCTCCGATGGCTGGCTTGGAGCAGGATAATGCCAGATAACGTATAGTTTCTTACCTGTCAGTGTAGTTTTGCAGCTTGAAGACTTTTCTGGATTCACTATGCTGTGCATTATTCCGCCATCTAGTGGTTGGGACCGGATTTGTAGCATTCTTTCTCTTTTTTTTGTGGCCTGGTGGGCGTCGACATACCACCATTTGTTGGTGACCTTCTGTGACGTCGACGTGCTTTCTCCGGAAACTCCCACCTTTGGTCGCCATCTTCGGATTCTTTTTTTTTTGATTGATCGTTCTAGTTTCCCTTACTTTATACCTCCTGTGTCATCTTCCTGGCGGAGGCAGGTGGGTTCGCTAGTGAATCCAGAAAAGTCTTCAAGCTGCAAAACTACACTGACAGGTAAGAAACTATACGTTTTGCAGCGTGAATCTTTTCTGGATTCATTATGCTGTGCATAGACTTTGTAGCGGTTTGCTAGACTTCTGGTGGCTGGGTGGAAGATGAACGCTGGTTTGTGAATATATGTTGTAAGACCTTGTATCCTACTTGTGCTTCTTTGTTCATCTGAATGTTCACGCAGTAGTGCTTTGTGAACTTGTGCACTGAAGACCATGTTGTTGCTGCTTGGCAAATATCCTGAATAAGTGTGTTTGCTAAGAAAGCCACTGTTGATGGACAACGGAGAAACTGCGGCACTCGTCCTCCTGGATCTCTCGGCAGCCTTCGACACCGTCTGCCACCACACCCTCCGCACACGCCTCCACAACACAGGGATCTGTGACAGAGCACTGGACTGGACATCTCCTTCCTCACCGGCAGAACCCAGAGTGTCCACCTCCCCCTTTCCGCTCTAAAGACACCAAGATCATCTGCGGCGTACCCCAAAGATCGTACCTCAGCCCGACACTCTTCAACATCTACATGGCACCGCTCGCCAACATCGCCAGATCACACAACCTCAACATTATTTCCTGCGCCGACGACACCCAGCTGATCCTCTTCCTCATCAAGGCCCCCACCACCGCCAAATCCAACCTCCACGAAAGAATGAAGGCCATCACCGAATGGATGACGTTCAGCCGCCTGAAACTGAACTCTGACAAGACTGAGGTCCTCATCATCGGATCCACCTACTCTGCCTGGGACGACTCTGGGAGCTGCACCGACGCCACCTAACCACGCACGCAACCTGGGAGTCATCCTGGACTCCGCATTGTCAATGACCCAGCAAGTGAGCGCCGTCTCCTCCTCCTGCTTCAACACCCTCCACATGCTCCGTAAGATCGACAGATGGATCCCCACCGGTACCAGATAGTCACCCAGGCCCTCGTCAGCAGCAGACTGGACTACGGCAATGCTCTCTACGCAGAAACATCAGCCAAACTCCAGAAACGACTACAACGCATATAGAACGCCTCAGCACGCCTCATCCTTGACATCCCCCGCCACAGCCACATCACAGCCCACTTGAAAAACCTACACTGACACCCCGTTAACAAGAGGATCAAGCTTCTCACCCACACTCGCAAAGCTCTCCACAACACCGGACCAGCGTACCTCAACGAACGACTCGCCTTCTACACCCCGAACTGCCAGCTCTGCTCCGCTGACCTCACACTCGCCACCGTCCCCCGCATCCGTCGAACGATCGCGGCGGCAGATCATTCTCTCACCTCACCGCAAAAACCTGGAACACCCTCCCCATCCGCCTACGACTGACCCAGGACCTGCTGGTCTTCAGGAGACTCCTCAAGACCTGGCTGTTCTAGCAGTAGCAGCACACCCCCAGCGCCTTGAGACCCTCACAGGTGAGTTGTGCGCTCTACAAATGTATTGATTGATTGCTCCTTTCTTCCTTGTTGAGTTAGCATGCGGTGCTCCTTGCAGGGTTTCACCTGACTGATTGTGACATAACTGTATGACTTGCGCGATCCATCTTGCAATGGTATTCTTTGTGACTGATCGTCCCAGAAAACTCTTTGCAAATGAAACAAAGAACTGCTCCGTTTTCCTGCAATCCTTTGTTCTCTCAATGTAGTACATGACTGCCCTTCTGGCGTCCAGTGTGTGCAGTGCTCTTTCTGCTTGTGTTTTGGGGTTTTGGAAAAAACTTGTTTTTTGAATTGTCTGGTTAATGTGGAACTTAGATACCACCTTTGGCATAAAATGTGGATCAGTTCTCATGATGAGTCTTGTCATTATGTATTTGGAAGTAGGGCTCTTGTAGTGTTAAGAGCCTGCAATTCACTTCCTCTACATAGTGATGTAATTGCCACTAAAAACGCTGTCTTTAGCGTGAGCATCTGTAAGGTTGCTTTGTGGATTGGCGCCTTCATCATTTGTGCGAGTACCATGTTGAGGTTGAATGCGGGTGGTGGTGGCCTTTTTGGAGGTGCTATCCTTTTTGCTCCTTCCAGGAATCTCTTGACCACTTGTGATGTGAAGAAACTCTTCCCTGTTTCTCCCCTTATGTAAGCTACGATCGCTGCCAAGTGGCCCTTTACAGATGCATAGCCTAGTTTCTCCTGTAGCAAATATGTTAAATATTTTAGCACTGTTGATTACCTTGTGATTTTCCTTGAAAAGTTTTTCCTTAAGACACCAAAGTGAGAAATGTTTCCATTTTGCTGTGCAACACTTTCTTGTTGTAGGTCTTCTCGCCTCAGAGTACTGCCATGGTGCTCTCTGGTAGTTTGAGGTGAGAAAATCCTGAGTCCTCAGGAGCCACGCTACCAGGTTTAGGCTCTCTGGTTCTGGGTGTAGCACCTTGCCGTTTTGCAGAGTTAGGAGGTCCTTCCTGTTGGGGAACCCATGCTTTGTGCCTTGCGACATTTCCATTATCTGTGAGAACCAGGTTTGCCTGGCCCACTGTGATGCTATGAGGATTAATGCGGCTGATCCTGCACTTGTTGAGTACCTTGTGTAGCAGTGGTATCGGTGGAAAAACGCAAACAAATGTCCCTGACCAGTCTATCCATAGCGCATTCCCTAAGGACTGTGCACACCGTTGTCTGGATGCGATGTGTTGGCATTTTGGGGTGTTTCAAATAGGTCAATTTGCGGAGTCCCTCATTTCTTGAAGATTTTTAGAACCTCTGATTGATTTATCTCCCATTCGTGGGATGCTGATGTTTGTATGCTCAGTCTGTCTGCTTCTACATTGTCCTTCCCTGGAAGATGAATTGCTAGTAAGTCTATGTTCCTTGAGAAAGCCCATCTCCATAGCTCCTGTGCTAGGGTTGATAGTGTTAATGATTATGTTCCTCCTTGTTTGTTGACATAAAACATTGTGGCTGTATTGTCTGTTTGAATCAACACCCTCTTTCCGTAAAGCTCCTTCTGAAAGGCTTGTAAGGCTCGGAACACTGTTTTCAACTCCAGGAAGTTGATGTGCTTTATCGCATCCTGCTGTGTCCTTGTGGGCTCCCAACCCCAGTTGGGAAGCATCTGTTGTAATGGTCACTGTAGGAACTGGTTGTGAGAAAGGTGCCCCATGTGTTATGTTATTCCTGGTCAACCAGGTAATCTCCTGAAGAACTGTTTGTGTGACAACCACTAGATCCTCCCAACTCCCTGTTGCCTGTGACCATTGTTGAATGGATTCCTGGAATGGACGCATGTGCAGTCGAATGTTTGGGACTAGATGAATGAATGAAGCCATCATCCCTAACAGATTCCCCACTGTCCTCACTGTCAGAGCTTGCCCCTTGCGGTATAGATGTGTCTCCTTCAGTATTGCTACTGTCCTCTTTGTGCTCGGGAACACCTTCCCTACCGTTATGTCGATTTTTGCCCCTAACAATATCTTTACCTGCTCTGGTGTTATTGATGACTTCTCCCAATGTATTGCAAAACCGAGCTGTACCAAGGTCTCCAAGACCCTCTGTATGTGTAGTTTGCAAGGTTGTATGTGCTTCCTCTTACTAACCAGACATGTAGATACGGATAAACGCTGTTTCCCTGCATTCTTAGATGGGCTGCTACTGCTGCTAGGCATTTTGTGAAGACTCTTGGTGCCGATTTTAGTCCGAATGCTAGCACTGTGAATTATGGTAGTGCGATTTGTTGATTACGAATCGGAGTAGGTTTTCGTGTCTGTTGTTCATGGGAAAGTGCAAGTAAGCGTCCTTTAGATCTATGGTTGCCATGTAGTCCCCTACCTTTATCTGAGGTATTACTTCTTGTAAAGATGTCATTTAGAATGTTTGAGTCTTTAAGAACTTGTTTAGGAGCCTTAAATCTAGTATAGGTCTTAATGTTCAGTCCACCTTTTGTATGAGGAAGTACGTTAAACACACCCCCTTGTTCCTTTTCTTGCACGGCACCCTCTATGGCCCTCTAGTGTAGAAGTTCTTGTGCTTCTTCGAGCAAATGAGAGAGTTCTCTTTTTGAACGAACCTTGTTCTTTGGTCTTCTGCATGGCGGTTGTTTTGCCAGTTCTATGCAGTATCCGTGTAGTATTACGTTTAGTATCCATTTGTCGGATGTAATCCTCTTCCACTCCTGGAAGAAGGTTGCTATTCTGCCTCCCACTGGTGTTGCATGTTGGAGGTATTTTTTGTTGTTTGTGTCCGGATGTTTTTTTAAGTCTATTTGTTGGACCGCCCTCTGAGATATTTTTAGAGTGTGCGCAAAGGTTGTAGTGCAGTAACTTGGAGGTGGGTTGCTGTCCCTCTCTGTGCTGTTGGCCTGTTCCTTGAGTGCGCCCTCAAAAGGAATGCCACCCCTGTTGGTATTTCCAACCTTGTTGTTGTTGACTCTGTTGTAGGCCCCGGTTTCCTCCTTGGTAACCTTGCTCAAAGGGCCGGTGTGAGGCTACTGGCTGGTGGTTCCCCCTGCCTGCTGGTGTTCGTGATGGCATCCTCCTACGCATACCTCTGAATTGTAGGGCCCCCGTAGACTTTGCAGTTTGAATTTCCTTCTTCAGCCGCGTTAGCCTGTCTTCCACAGCTGTTCCCCACAGAACGGTGTGTTCAAGATATTACTCTGCACCGCTGGTTTGAACCCGGAGATTCTTAGCCAGGCGTGTCTTCTCTCTGTAACCCTGATCATTATGTGCCTGCTTGATTTCTCTGCAGCATCTAGGGCTGATTTCAAACATGTATTGGCCATGTTCTTCCCCTCTTCCACGAAGTGTGCTGCCCTTCTCTGGAACTGGTCTGGCAGATGTTTCAGTAGTTCAGCTACTTCCTCCCAGTGCTGGTATTGATGCCTATTGATTAGTGCATTAGAATTTGCTATGCGCCACTGAATGGCGGCACTTCGTTCCATCTTCCTTCCTGTGAAACCCATCCTTTTGCTCTCCTTGTCTGGTGGTATGCTGACGTTAGTGGGTACATTAGCCCTCTTTCTGGCTATGGAAGCTATTATAGAGTCAGCAGGCACTGAACCTCTGATGTACATTGGGTCCTTGGAGGAGTGTTTGTATTTTTTCTCCCCCTTGGTGTTACTGGCTTGCATGTGGCAGGTTCCTTAAATGCTTCCTTTGACTAGTTCAGCACACTTGGGAGCATGGGCAGGAATTGGCTTTTTGTCTGTGTGGGCAGCAAGGTCTCTAGGAGGAAGCAGGACTGTGGCTTTTCCTCCTTTAGTTGCACTCCATGGGTGTCTGCAGCCTTCTTTATCACCTGATTTTACATCCCGATGTCGTGGGGGATGAGGGCCTCGAAGGGTATGAGTCTATCCCATCTTCTGGCGAGTCGGCGTTGAGCTCTTGTCACTGCACGTCTTGTTTCGCTGAGGTTGCCGAACCATGATAGGTTTGGTCCTCTTCTTCTCCCTCGGCTTCGAAGTAGTATTCTTCTTCCTTCTCTTCGTCAGCCGGCTCTGGGGTCGTATGAACCTGTGGTTCCTCGAGGACTCCTTCGAGTAGTGCGAGGTCTTCTGCGGGATCTTGAATTGTCTTGTCGAAATCATTCTTGCGTTGCAAGATACTTGCCATTTCGGCTTCGAGCTGCTTCCTTTTCTTCTCGAGCTTAGACGCTTGTGCTTCGGCGTTGAGATTTTCGGGCTCTCTCTTGGCGCTTGTCAACAAGGACGTCGAAACTAGCTTTACCCTCTCGTTCTTCGACGTCGAGGAGTCCTTTTCGTGACTGCTCATCGACTACTTCTTCTTATCGAGGGTTTCCGCCATCTGGGAGTCCTTGTCAAAGGAACCAACGGAGTTTTTGCCCTTAGACGAGCTCGCCAAATGTTTTGACACCGGGGCTGTTTTTGAGGACTTAGTCACTCTTTCGGGGCTCGGTCGACTGTTTAGGGGTTGCTGTTTCTCTTACCTCCTTCGGAGCTCTCTTTTCAGCACCGCCAACTTGGACGTGCTCGTCCTCCTCGCCCTCGGGCCCTTCGGCGAAGTTGTCCTCTTCGAAGCGATGGTGGCGGCCCTTGACCCTGCATATTGTAATTTGCTCTACTTTGCCTCTACCTCACCCTCAAGGTCTTGTGGGTGAACGCAGAGTATGCGCTGCAATCTTTGGAGCAGTGGTCGAGCAGCAGGCAAAGGTTACAGGCCGGGTGCTGGTCCTTCTGTGCGTACTTGTGGTGGCAATTGTCGCAGAACTTGAATGGTGTCTCGTCCATTATAGTGCCCAGGGAGCCCCCTGTGTGCACATTCTCTGTCGGGCGTCGAAGTTTTGGTGTTTTTCCTCCTTCTCCTCATCTCGGTTCACCGCCTCGAAGGCCAATGTGTCGATAAGTTGTTTTCCTTTTTTTGTACCCGATTTCCGGGGATTTTTCTCTCCAAAGTTCTGGAGCTCCTTCTGTCTTGACCCAGACCAACGGCTGAAAACAATCTGAAGATGGGGTGCAAAGGGGGGGAGCTTCCGGAGGAAGCACGTCGATGTCACAGAAGTACACCAACTGGTGGTAAGTCGACGCCCACCAGGCCACGAAAAAAAAAAGAAGAAATACTACAATTCTGGAAACAACCACTAGATGGGGGAATAATGCACGGCATAGTGAATCCAGAAAAGATTCACGCTGCAAAACTAGGGCGACTTGGCGGAACTTCTTTAGAACTCGTTCGCTATCTTGGCTGCGCTGATGGCTGCTCTATCATGATGTTCAGATGTTGATTCAGGGGTGTAGAATTTAATAAAATATCTACTTGTCCATGGGGCAGGTTGCTTCATAAATCTACTTGTCCTGTGACAAATTCCACTTGTCCCTTTGGTGCCATGTAGTGCGGCGACAAATTATGGCAGCAATCTCATTATATAAGAGCTCTGATGTACCCTCTCGGATTATGCCAGGACTCATACTATAGTAGTGTTTGAAATCTTTCAATTCCCTTATGTTGCCACGTTTCCGCAGATCTACATGCTGGGGCTGAATGTAGTGGTAAGCAATAGTTTCAGGGATAGAATGCCCTTTTGAGTCTGTGCAAACCTACTAACTTGCATGTTTTAAGGGTTTTCAACAACTTGTCTCTAATAATTCCCCATACTGAGAAATGTTGGCAATTTACTCCTCACAATGGCAGACGTAAACTTTTTTCCAGAGTTGGGAAAAAAGTGGTTGGAGGTAAAGTACACATGCATATTTGCTCATGCTAAAATACAGTTTGCAAATATTTTCTAGGAGTACTATTTCTTGTCCGACTTCTGTAAATTCTTGGGAATTCACGAAAGCTGTATAGCTGCACTTAATGCAAGGACATATATCATAGGTGCACTTTTGAGACTCTCTCTCTGTATTGTCTGGCTTCACTGTGAGTGACTCCATTCTGCTCTTTCACAAGGAGCACATCGGCACACAAAGTAGTTTTATTCAGTGCCAGTAACTATTGTGGCAGTGTGTGCTTTCAGACCAAATATAATTTTTGCTTTTGCCAATGTTTGTTATAATGTTGAGGGCCCGGCAGCTCCCATACCAATAAAGTTTTACAAAAACAATACCAAAACAAGTCATGCATTGACCAAAATAAAAATCTGACCACCAATTTAAGACCTACTGGCTTTGCCAATGCTTGCTTATTTTTGTTTCCCATAATCTTATTGAAACTGGTTACACTAATTTTCCATTATGAATATTTTTGGGAAATACTAGCATGCATTAACTAGTGTTACTAAATGATGCTGCAAAGAAATAGCACCTGAAAGTTTCCAGTAGTTTAGCAAAATGTTTTATTCCTGCTTTCATTTTTTTGATGAACATTTCATGTTGAAAGCAAAGAATCATCAATCTTGCTTTCAAGCTTCTGCAAATATTTGAAACAAATAAGAGCATTCTGGGAGCATTATACATAGCCTCATATTGCTAAACTTTGAAAACGTGTGTACATATACTGGAACCACTGTCAGCAGCGCAGTCAGAGCTTACAACATTTACTTGGAGCGCTCACCCCAATAATAAAGGCTTTCAATTAATGAACTATGAATTCAAGTTTGAACAGCATTAACATGTGGAAACCAATATTACCTTAACTGCGGACAGTGCCCTTCCCTGATCCATAATGTGGTCCTGCAAACTGGCAGCCAAAGGGTTTGTGCTGCAGGTGGTTGGGCCTACTTGTCCCAGGGACAAAATACACATGAAAACTTGCTGCCCTTGACCCCAATGTGTCATAGGCGTCGGCCTATAGGAATTCCACATCCCTGTCATTGTATGCTTATATTTTGCTGGACAACAAAAGACACAAAAGAAATACTGGGTCTATTGAAGGGAATAATGCTAATGAGGTGTCCCTTTAAAGGATGGTTTCCCTCACCCACTAAAATGTGCCACGCTTCTTCATAGGGTGACCTCCTCGTACTATGAATCTAGTCTTAGTGTGGGCTACAACTCTCTCTCGGCGAGGGATGATCTCAGGGATGTTTTGTTTGTGTACAAGAGGTATACTAAATACCATGAGTGAAGTGGGTGCGGTAAGGGAAAACGTCTCCCTGCTGTCCCTACAAAAGTAGATTTAGTGGTATTCAGAAATATGGGATCCTGTGACCTCATCTGATGAACTTCTTTACTTTATTGTTTTATACAATTGGATTTGTTGAACAACTATGGCATAATGAGGCGGAATGGCTGTTGTATCCAGAAAATACCTTTTGAAATGAGGGTTTTCAAAATACAGAAACAAAAAAAGATAATAATCATCATGGTTGGAAAGTAAGACCCAGCATGGCACAAAACAATATGCCCCGAGTCTAGCAACTTTTGTAAGTTCTTCATGTCTGGACCCCTCAGGTATCTAGGGCTGGATGTATGACCTGTTTTTGCATGCGCAAACTGGTTTGAGAACTCGTTTGCTCATGCAAAAACATTATGGACAATGTACAAAGCCTATTTAGCGAGTTAATTTATTTACGACACGCTATTTGGAAGGGGCGTTCCCTTCCCAGGGACCCCTGCTTGCCCTTAAAAAATGAAACAAAAACAATTCATTTTTTAAAAATGCATCCCATTTTCCTTTAAGAAAAACTGGCTTCATTAAAAAAATAAAAATAAAAAATAAAAACAAAATGCTATATTTCAAAGCATTCCCAGACATGGTGGTCTACTGAGCCCCTGGGAGGGCCTGTCATTCCTAATGGGCTCGCAAATTGCGAGAGGCTCATTAATATTAATGAACCTTGCAATTTGCGACCCCATTGGGAATCGCAAACAGTGTTAAACACAGTCGTACATTTTATTTTGCGCCTTGCAATTTGCAACTCGCAATTGGTCACAAATTGCGAGGCAAAAGATAAAATGATCGTACATCTGGCCCCTAGTTTGCTGCAACTGCGTTTACAGCATCAAGTAAAGAAGCAAAGAAAAACACTTCATAGCAGAGCAAACTAGATCACTAAAACAACCTTTCCATGTGAACTACCCATTTTCAGAAATAGTCACTAATTAGCTGCCGTTGAAAGAAAGAAAAAACATTCTCTGTAAACTCACACAACCTCTATTACATCAGGTCAGGGTATTGGAACAGATACTGCTAAAATGTGACTGCTGCCACACACTCTGCTCCTATTCATATAGTGAAAAGAAAGGAAAACTGAAGAACACAAACTTGCCATTTGGATTGAAAATGAAAGCTACAGTTGACAGCACACAGGTAGCAAAATGTAATGGCAAATCTCTTCCATTTTTGGGACCCTATTTATTTTTCTGCTTTCTGGCTCCAGTCGGTATCAATTCCTCTAGCCCTAATCTATTCAAGGAGCTTTGTGAATACATAGGAAATTACCCTTCTATTTGCCAATACATCAACTTATGGCCTGGTGCACAAAACACACACAAACTAAAAATACCTCAAGACATTTCCCTTTAAAAACATACCAAAAAAGATAAAACAGTCTTACCAATGAAAAATAGGTAAGTAGCAGTCAATTCATTATTATTACCAATAATATTTGAACCAAGGAAGATCAGTAATTGAACTTCAATTGACCTAACAATTCTTTTTTTTTTTTATTTCAGAATTTTCTTTATTTAGAAGTTTTTCCAATACAGTACAGTAGTAATGCGGGGGGTGGGGGGGGCTTGTATTCCCTGGTTCCATGTTTGCCCTGAGTATACATAGTTGAGCGGCTGATTTCCCCCTGGAGAGGGTGAAAGAAAAAGAGAAAGGCGGAGGGGGGGGGGGGGGGGGGGGGGGGGGTTCACTTAGTCTAGGCTGCGTGCTTGTGGTGTACATTGGTGGGTTGTGCGCTTACGAGGGTTTGTGTGACCCCAGGTGTGCATCTAGGGCCACCCACATCTCATTCTTGGCGTTGTGGTTGGCTGAGAAATTACCCGTGATGTTATCTGCTCCTCTGAGGAAGGTGACCCAGTTTATCCAGTTCTTGAATGTTGCTTTGGATGTGTCTTTCCAATTCGCCAATACGGTTTTAACTGCTGCTGTAAGTAGGATGTCTACTAGGTCTCTCTCTTCCTTACTTTCTAAGTTTGGTGCCATAAATGCGGTGGCTAGCCCTACGAAGCCTGGTTGTATGCTTCTCCCTATGACAGTGTTGATAGATCCTAAAGAAAATAAAGGAAAGACTGGACCTATGGTCCCCCAAATACATCAGCTGGTGGGGCAGAGTGGAGACAATTAAGATGATGGGGACACCAGCCATCAACTACACGCTCAGCATGCTACCCCTAACAATGACAGAAGACTTCCACAAAAAGCTTGACAAACTGATAAACAGGTTCATATGGAAGGACAAGAAGCCTAGAATCAGCCTACAAAAACTGAGGCTCAACAAAGAACTCGGGGGACTGAACATTATGAACTTTAAGAACTTCCAGTCTGCCTGCCTAGCTAAACAAGGAATGTTCTGGATTACCAACACGCAGGACTACATACCGGCGTGGCTAACACTCGAAAGGAACATCCTGGTAGGGATAAACCCAATAGCAATGCTCACAGCGAACAAACACCCCGCAAGACAAGACCCCATCATCAAGCACACCAAAACAGCCCTGCTAAGAGTAGACAAGCAAATGGGACAACGGATCAGAGGAACCACCTGGGAATCAATCTGGCTTAATACAAAAGTCCAATACCAAGGGAAGGTGATGTACAACGAGGCCTGGATCCAAAAGGGGATCACAACCTAAGCACAACTGGAAAAAAACCACTCCCCAATCACATTCCAGAACCTCAAAAGGACGTACAACCTACCAGACATAGAACTATACACGTTCCTCAAAATAAAAACAGCCACCACCAGGGCGAACCTAAACAAAGAAACGCCCACCATCATACAGTACATGAGCAACCTCAACATGGTTGGACACCAGACAGCACAGATCTACAAACTCCTAAGCCCCAAAACTTGAACACTGAATGCAAAGACAACAAACTCCTGGGAGACACTGTACACAAGACATCTCAGTGAAGAAGAAAAGGGTAGGCTATGGGAATCAGCCACAACCAACAAAGTCACGCCACAATTCGCACAGACAAAATACTGGCTCCTACACAGAGCCTTCTGGACTCCTGCCAAACTTGGAAAAGCAGGCATAAGGGACAGTGACACATGCTGGAACTGCCAAAGGGAAAAGGGTAGCCTAGAACACCTCATCTTCGAATGCCCCAAGGTCAGAACGTACTGGACCGAACAATTCTTTTAGCTGTGTTTACGCCTTGGCATCCTGCCTCCTACTGACCACACCAGGAGGATCTTCTTACAAATATCCTATGCACAAAAACCCTATTAGTGTTACATACAGGTCATTTTACTGTGTACATGATACTACACTATCTTCCCAGTCACTTTCCAAAGATAGGTAAAGCAGTAAGCCTTTATGCACACTTCGGGGCAATTTAATTTTGACCCCAGGCCACCGTTCAACTCCCAAAACTTAACAGCTAATCTCGTGCCATTCTCTACCCTGGTTTTGAGCAGCCAATGTAGAGATCATAATTCTGAAGTTCTAAGGAGAGTGAGGTCTTGCTCTGCACACAGAGAAGGGGCGTGGGAAGCAAAAAGAAAAAGATTCCTCTGCTTTTTCATGGTTTAATATTTCTTAAGGTCATGCCTGATAGACACCAACCTTATGCCTGCTCGCAACAGCACCTGCGCAAGGGCCAGAAGGTTGTTTTAATTGAGTCGAAGAACTGGAGTGATGACTGACAACACATTCTAAAAAATTCCAAGAGGAAGTGATGATCTTTAGTAAACTGGTTATTTATGGGATAGAGAAGTAATTTTTCAGTAATAGGTGTACTGCTGCTAACGTTAACTGCTAGATCAGTTTTCAAACTGCAGGTTAAAGAAAGAGGGAATGCTTGAGTAAAGTAATCAGTTGTCACATGGAGCACTGAAGATTTACTCACTGCTGACACTGTGAGAGGAATAAAGTTGCGATAAAACCAATGAGGAAGAGTAAGATTTGTGAATGTTTCTGGGAAAGACTGAGAAAAAGTGGTGTGTTTGCTCTTTATGTATGGAAATTTGATCTAAATATTGAACATTGCACAGTCCATTTCCTCTGACACACCACATGCACTCTTTTGCAAAACACATCACCATCCCCTTTACCTTTAAGCTTCCACACACCAACAATAATTTACCTACAAATACTTACCACAAAACAACTACATCATCTCCTCTTCACTACTCCTCAAAATAAAAAAATAACACCAGCAAAACAAAATCTCACTCACACTACCTCATAATACTTTGTCATAAACTACAAACATACACCCACTCCCACCTTCAGAGTAAGTACACAAATAATATACATCTTAAACCAACTCTACTGACAAGAGTTCTCACTTCCCCCACACCTTACACATGTACAGCAACTCTCAACTGCCTCTCATCCATTGGGCAATTTAGAACCTTACAACATGAGCCACATTCTGCCCCACCACCCCTAACTCATACACCTTCCACCCTAATCAGGTGCAAACAAAATAAACACCATTCCACTCTTCACAACTTTTCATCTCCATGTCTACTGCACAACAAGGCTACTCTTAAAAAACAACAGCTCACCAACTCAACCTCCACAACCTACACACGCAGACCGATCAAAATGCCTTAGCCTGCTGAACGAGAAATACATACAGAAAAGCTACACTATTGCTATCCTCATACAGCTGAAACCAGAACTAAAAACACCTGCTACAAGTCCACAAAATACTGCTCACTGTTCTACAAAACAAACTCACACCATCACCAAAATATATTTTCTAAACTGTCTACTACTAAATGCTCAATCACTCTCAAAATAAGCACCACATCTACAACCTTCTCACTGACATTACATTACAGGTACATTACTTGCAGGTCAGGGTACCTCAAGCAAACAGAGGCTAGAGCCCCGCTGCATCTACCTGAATACTAGGTCTCTGATCAAACATCAGGTAGACTTATTTCTTCTACTGAGTAATGACCGCCCAGATATATTACTTTTAACGGAGACCTGGTGTACTTCTGACTCACTTCCAGACATACTTGCCTCACTTCCCTCTGACTATTATATCCTTCTGGCAAACCGCTCCTCAAGAAAAATGGGGGGGATGGCGGCCATTATCCGGAAAAACTACCAATTTAGAGAACTCCCATCGCTATCTCTCCCAGACTCTGAAAATATTGTTATCAAGTTAAATGCTGATAGTGGAGCGTTAGTACTGATTTTAGTATACCGTCCTCCACAGTACATGGCTACCTTTCCCTCCCTTTTGGCAGAGCAACTGGCTTCCTGTGTTGTCAACTGCTCCAAGGTTCTCTTAGTAGGGGACCTGAATTACTGGTTTGATAATTTCATCTCGGACCCTCAAGCTGCAGAACTTAATGATTTACTCACGGATCTTAATTTAATACAGCATATCCATGTCCCTACCCATCAGAAAGGCCACAGCTTAGACCAAATCTGGACACTTAACCTTCCTCTAAAGTCGCTTACTTTATGTCCTTGCAGCTGGTCAGATCATTTTTTAATTCAATTCTCTCTTGTTTTAGAAGGGTCGATTAAACCAAGGCCACAAGTTGGCAGACAAATTCGGAAATGGAGGTCGGCGGACCTACCTGCCTTTCTTAATACTCTAGCCACCTCCCTTCCCCTCCAGGACACGGATATAGAATCTAGCGACAAGGCACTTTCACAGTGGCTGTGCCTAGCGGCTAATCTACATGCCCCCTTAGTAAATTTCCCTACATCACGTGGGAAGGAAGCTCACAAATGGTTTACTCCAGAACTGAAACAAATAAAACTTAGCATCAGACAGAAAGAAAGGAAATGGAGAGCAAACTACCTATTAGAGGACAAGGAAATGTACTGCCTAGCAAGGAAACAATATCAAAAAACGCTTTTAAAACATAAAACCGACTTTTTTCCTGCAAAAATCTTAAACTCCTCGAATAAATCTAAGCAGATCTTTGAAATCATAAATGATCTCTGCAACGATGATAGGACAACTCTTCCTATCACCCCGACTCAAAAACTGTGTGATACACTGAATGATTTTTCAGGATAAAATTATCAATATTAAACAAAATATCACCAGCTCCCCTATTTTAAGTCCATTAAATGACATATTCTTCAATCCCAAGCATTGGTTAACATCCCTCCTATTGACCCAAAAATTCTTTCAGAACTCATGGTCCGGGTGAAATCGGGATCCCCCGATGACATCTGCCCCCCTCATATTTTTAAAGAAATAGGACTTGCTATCCCGCAAAGCATCCTCTTTTTATTAAATGATTCACTTGCCCAGGGTAAAGTACCCAGCAGTTTTAAACAAGCCCTGCTGATTCCTCTGATAAAAATAACGGGTTTGGACCCACATGACCCTGCCAATTACAGGCCAATTTCTTTGCTGCCCTATCTGTCCAAAATTTTGGAGGCTCATGTATCCAACTGTGTCTCGAGTTTTATTGAATCCACTGATTATTTAGAACCGAATCAGGCAGGTTTCCGTCCAGGCCACTCAACCGAGACAGTGATATTAGCGGTCCAGAATACCTTGAGATCCAACGCAGACAGAGAGGTCCATCAGGCTCTGGTGCTCCTTGATTTGTCGGCTGCGTTCGACACGGTTGACCACACCATTCTTGTCAACCGTGTCGAGCAAGCCGGCATCAGGGGCACGGCTCTGAGCTGGCTGGAGTCTTTCATTTCTGAACGTACTCAGTCAGTCAGACTAGGGTCATTTACAGCTCCAAAAATTGTTTCCATCTGTGGTGTCCCTCAGGGATCATCCCTTTCCCCACTCCTTTTTAATTTATACTTACGTCCTCTACTGTACTCCCTGAAAAACCATAAAGTCACAATCTTCAATTATGCAGATGATCTGCAATTGGTCTTTGCACTAGACTCCCCTAATGCTGTGGCAGACTTTCAGGACACCATGTCTCATATCCAGAAATGGATGAATTTAAACTATCTCAAACTCAACCCGGGCAAGACGGAATTAATCCTGCCCGGGAAGAGTGAAATTAGTTGGGGCCCCCATTTCTGGCCACCTAACATGGGTATACCACCGATTAAGTCCCACACAGTTAAGAGTTTAGGGGTGACTCTCAGTGAGGATCTCTCACTAAAAAATCATATAGGGACGGTAGTTTCAACGTGTTTCTTTCAACTGAGAAAGATAAAGAAAATATCTCAATTTCTAACTCACTCTGCCTTGATTCAGGCAATTGCTGCTTTAATTTTATCACGGATTGACTTCTCCAATAGCCTGTATCTTGGCCTCCCAGTAGGGCAGTTGAAGAGACTGCAATACGCCCAAAATCAGGCAGCCAGGCTTATTTTTAAACAACCTAAATGGCAATCCATTAGATCAGGGTTGGAAAAACTCCACTGCTACCAGTGGCTCAGAGAGCTAGCTTCAAAGCAGGCTGCATCATTTTTAAAGCCTTGCAGGGCAAAGGTCCGAAATTTATTCGGAATTTAGTTTGTAAATACATCCCTCCACGAAACCTTCGATCCGCTCAACAAGAGCTACTGATGATCCCAGCATACAGGAAGAAGCGTCAGGGCGGTAGTAGCTTCCACTATCTCGCCTCTTCCCTATGGAACTCTCTGCCACTAACCCTGAAACAGAGTGGGGATCTTCTTGACTTTAGGCAGGCATTTAAAACTCTGCTCTTTAGACAAGCTTATTGCAACTAAACTAGGACATGATTTACTCCTGCTTAAGTACCCAAAGCTGTGTTGTGTTCTAAAGATTCAATAGCGCCATGAAGCCTGCGGGCGTACGAGCGCTCTATAAATAAAAAATTAACATAACATAATATGCAACCTGACTTACTCTTCATAACTAAATCATGGTTGGGAGATGACATGGCTCCAGTGTTGCATGAAGCCATTTGGTTTGACAAACCCAATATGCCTCATCAGAAACTATTATTGGCCTTGACCCACTGAACCTACAACGTATTGTCCAAAAAGCCACACACATCGCTGACACATCGTAGATGTCATTTTTGCAAACACAGAAATAATTACTTTTCAAACGATTACTCCAGTCACATGGTCAGACCAAAATGTGCTTGCTTCAAAACAAAGCAACACACCTAAAACCACCTTACATGCATCCACCTATCGACTGTGGAACAAACACAATTTTGAACACTTAGAAACACAACATCCAATCCAAATCATGAATGAATGAATGAATGAAATTATTTATAGAGCGCACGATGGCCAAACGGCTTCCTGGCGCTGAGAGGTCTGGGGAGCAGAACAAACAAGTCCAGGGAGGGTTAACAGGAATAGGCCAGGGCAAACAAGAATGTTTTGAGCGCTTTGCGGAAGTGTGAAAAGATAGGAATAGAACGCATAGAGAGAGGGAGGGAATTCCAAAACCGGGGTGCAAGAACAGAAAATCTAGACCCACCAGTGCGAGTTTTGCGGAAACGGGGGACCGTGAGAAGGGCAGAAGAAGATGAGCGGAGAGTGCGGACAGGGGTGTGGGAGGAGATAAGAGAGTTGATGAACGCCAGTGCAGAGCGATCAAGGGCCCGGTAAACAAGGCAGCCTAGTTTGAACAAGGATCTCTGCAAAATGGGTAACCAGTGAAGGGATTTGAGGACGGGAGTGATATGATGAGTTTTGGGCAAGTGAAAGATGAGACGGGCAGCCTGGTTTTGGATTGCTTGAAGGCGGCGAGTTTCGTAGGCCGGGATGCCCACGAACAAGCTGTTTCCATAATCCAGGCGGGAAGTGATGAGGGCAGAAATGATAATTTTAAGAGATTCAAGAGAAAAGAAACGAGAGATTTTTCGGATCAACCGAAGGGAAAGAAAACAGGAAGATACTACAGCACTGACCTGGCCATGCATGGACAGGTCCTGGCTGACCTTAATGCCCAATGTTTTGACGGAGGCAACCGGGTGGGAGGGGGACCAAGGGAGGGGGGCCAGAAAGCAGAGGACCAAGGGCTGGATGAGCCGCCAATCAGGACAAGCTCAGTCTTATCTGGGTTGAGCTTGAGGTGATTGGTGCCCATCCACCCAGAAATAAAGACCATGGTGGAACGAAAAAAGGATAGGGAGTGAGAAGAAGAAGAAAGGTCAAAGACAAGCTGGAGGTCATCTGCGTAATTAAACACAGAGACCCCCAGCTGAAGAAGAGAAGAGATAAGTGGGTGAATATAAAGATTGAAGAGAAGAGGAGAGAGGGAAGAACCTTGGGGAACCCCACAGGGCACCGGGAGGGGGAGGGCAGAAAAACCGGGGAGGTGAACAGCTTGTGAACGTCCTGTTAGAAAGGACGTGATCCAGCAGAGGGCAGCGCCTCTAACACCCGCTGCACTGGCACGGTCCAAAAGAATGTTATGGTCGACCGTGTCAAACGCAGCGGACAGGTCGAGGAGGACCAAGGCTTGGGGAGAATTGGTGTCAGCCTTGGCTTTCAGTTCGTCAAGAACGGCGAGCACCACAGATTCGTTCGAATGACCCGAGCGAAAACCCGCTTGGTGAGAAGCGAGAAGTTGGTTCTGCTCAACATAAGTGGAGAGACAAGAAGTGACGTAAGATTCCAGAATTTTAGCAAGATAGGGAAGGAGAGAGATAGGTCTGAAGTTGGAAGGGAGGGAGGAATCAAGACCAGGTTTTTTAAGTATGGGGGAAACAATAGCAGATTTAAATGAAGAAGGGACCGATCCAGTGGAGAGGGAAGCATTAAGGAGGGAAAGAGGGGTAGCAGGGCAAGAAGAAAAGAGTTTTAAGAATGCGAGCAGGGGCACAGTCATAGCACAATAAGTTCAGTTAAAAGCCATGAGTTGCTACAGCAAGCTTTTGATATCTTAATACCACTAAGAACAATACAACAGGACAAAAGAAAACAGGAACCATGGAGAAATACAGAGCTAAAAGATAAAACAGCAAATTAGAAAGCTGCAACGCACCTGGCTCAAAATAAATCAAGACAAACTTAACAGATTATACAGGCCAGTAATCAAAAAAGCTAAAAAAAAGATACTATTTAGGCAGAATTAAAAATGCTAAATGTAGAAATTAAGAATTCTATAAAATGATCACCAAATTTTGTAAGAAGAATCATCAACAATTCCTTAACTATAGGAATATTTCCAGTAGACTTTAAAAAGTCATACATATGCCCCTAAAGAAAAACCTGAACCCGCCTAACCCCGCCAACTACAAATGGTCCTTTCCTGGGCAAACCGAGAAAAGGCAGCAATCGCCCAGATGTCACAATTCATTGAAGATAATTCCATACTTTCAGACGTCCAAACAAAATTCGATCCAGGAAGAGGCACAGAATCTGCCCTCATTGCCATCTGGGGTGACCTTAAGAAAACAGTTGACCGGGACGGGTTTGCTGCACTACTTCCCTTGGACCTCTCAGCTGCCTTGGACACTGACGACCATAACACTAATACAATGACTTTACAAAGCTGGCATTGATGGGAATCATCGAGTAGATCACATCCTACCGTCAAAAATTGAACAAATGCCACCCACACCCCTCATTTTCTCATCCAAACTGTACTTCATAAAAGCGGCAGTCCCTCACAGTTTTATCATCTCACCCATCCTTTTCAACATCTACATTAAGTCATTACCCGCACTGATCAATCAATTTCACTTCACATGCTATAACTATGCAGATGACATACAAATACTCCTTAAACCAGAAAGCAGTAAGACATTGGAAAGTCACAAATTTTCAGTTGCCTCAGAGCCGTTGATCAGTGGATGACATGGAGCCATCTCAAATTGAATGCTCCCAAAACGGAAATACTCAAAAGAGACTATTGTAAAAAATGACTCACTTGCTACCTGGCGATCTGGGAACACCACCTAAATTATCTAAGGAAGTAAGAATCCTCGGATTTACCGTGGACTCCAAGCCATCAATGAATGCTCAAGTGGACAAACTAGCAAGACCAAGCTTCATTACTATAAAAAACTCTGTGACCGCCTGGGATTTCCACACAAGGTTCAGGCACTCTCTGTCTTGTATGGTCTAAACTTGATTATGCCAATAGCCTCTACCACAGAACATCCCTACCAACTATGAAAAGACTACAACGGATTCAGAACTCTGCTGCCAGGCTACTCTTACATATATAAAACCACAAGTCCTCTTCTCCGCAGTCTTGAAAACCCTACATTTGTTACCAGTTGTCAGAATATCCACATTCAAGCTGCTCTGTATTACCTATAAAGCGATACATGGAACAGGGCCGCTCTTCATCAGGAAACCACGAAATAGATTCAACAAAAGAACCTCCGCTCTAGATTGGCACCTTGCCTCAAAATCCCACCATACGAGAGAAAATCCATGGGGGGCACATCCTTCTCTATTCAAGCAGCCAAACTCGAACTCTGTAACCCCAAACATAAGATCTACAGATAACTATTTTATCTTCAGAAGAATGCTCAAGAATTGCCTCTTCCTCACATAACCACCATACTCACACATAAATGTAAAGCATATCCCTGTGTATATAAGCATTTATTTGGATATGTGTGTATCTAAATATATGTATTCCTTTGTATAAATGTGTATAATAATTATGTTTATAAATGTATACATATTTGTTAGGTCTGCTTAAGAAATGTACATATTACCTATGGTTATATTGTTCTATGTAACAATCTACAATTGCTTTCCGGTTGAATTATTAAAAGGAAAACAACTAACATTTTAAAAACAAATAAATTAGTTTAAAGTACATCAACACTAGGAAGTCTAAGTGTATTAAATACAACTTCAATCTAGATATATTAGCTGCCATATACATATAGACCTTCCATGTACTTCTGTATGTTTTTATTCATTACTTTACTCCTAATTCAGCATCTCCAATGCGCTCACCTATATCCCACCCTACACATTCATCTCTTAATATATCTTCAGCCTCCACTCGGACTCATCACAAACCCCATTCTACTACTATGATCCCCCAGAATTACCTTCTAGCCTCTTATCTACTGCTCCTTTAATCATCTCAAACCTCTTATTATTCAGATCTCCCAGACTCATCCCCAATACCTCATCTTTCTCCCTAATAAACTTATAGAGACTCCCACCCTCTTCATTTCTCCTTTACTCATCCCAAACCTCCTCCTACTGATATGATCTCCAGATGACCACTTTCTAAACCCATCACTCTTCTATCCCTCCACTATCCTTTTCAACCCAACTAACAGACTCATGTCCACCGCCCAAATTAATTTCATATTTCCCTCTTCTAATTCACCACTAATTATTTTTGGATACCAGTGAGCTACTCACCAGGAAGCACTTTGATGCCTCATCAGGGGTAGTAAGCACTATATATATATGCAATTACAATATTATATCCTGGTGCTGATATGTATCATTCATAATTGAGAGGAATACAGTTTGGTGCTTACCCCAGGAGCCTTAGTGCCTACTTTGAGCTAGCAGGATTGAGGATCTCAAAGGGTCTCCATCATGTATAAATGTCAGGCCCTGTGCCCACAGGCCAGGTAGCGGGCCCAGGGTAGAAAATATTTACATAACATTTTGGCCCATGGGGCACGCTGTGGACCCAGAGGTCAAATATTTTTTTTAGATTACATTTCAAGCCCAGGGGCAATCCATTTTAAGAAATCTAGGGATTGCAGCCCATGGGACACGCAGCGGGCCCAGAGGGGTAATTCAGTACTATTAAGTCTAGGACTTGTTGCCTACACGCCCAGGGGCATATATTGTCTATTAAATTTCGGGGCAAATGGGGCAATAATCATTGCAGTGCTCTGCCGCCCCCAGGCAAGAGGCGGGCCCGGGGGCAATATTTTAATAAAGGGGCACTCCATCCACTGGGCATGCCAATAATTGATGCACAGGCCTGGCGCCCATGAGCATGTGTCTGTCCCGGGGGTAGAGGGGGTATTTTAATTTGTCGGCCCCACCGCCCTAGTGCCAGTGTGGGGTCTAGTTGTTTCAGAATACAGTGGTGGGATAGAGGCTCATCTTTGGCAGTAAGGACGTTGGTAGGGTAGTGGTCAGTTTGTTGGGGTGGGGGTGGATAGAGGACAGTGTTTTGGCAGAAGCAGACAGGGTAGCTGGGTAGTGTTTGAGAGGTAGTTAAGAATCTGCTGATTCTAGAGCTTTTGGGATGTCTGGTAGGTACAATACACGATTGCCTCTACATGGTTCAGGTCTGTCTCGAGTTCGGTACACTTCTGGAGAGAGTTCATATGCTTAAGCGCAGAACCTCGAGGGCTGGATCCATTTTTTTGTAGTCCTACTTTCAACGGGTGGGAGGAACGTGGGTGCGCCCACACAGTTTGCATCATGTCCATCCTACATAATCTTTGCAAGTGTGGAGATGGGCCTCTTTTCACAGGTGTAGTCCTAACATCAACTCATGGTTTTGCAGTGGAATTCTGTATTTCCTTCTGTTTTTTTGCTCTAAATTACACTTTGGGCTTGTTTTGTTGTAAATATGGTGTATACCATTTGAGCAAAAGGCATTCCAAATACTTATTGCCTTTGGGGGGGGGAGGTGGATGGGCTGCCATTTTGAGCCCATGCATCATCCTTTTTACATCTGGAGTTCTTATGCGTTCACTGCAATACTGTTTAAATTGTGCTAAAAAAAATTTATATATATATATATATATATATATATATATATATATATATATATATATATATACATACATACACACACATATATATATATATATATATATATATATATATATTTACAATAATTGGAATGGATATGGTTTTGTTTTGTCTGTTCAGTGGATTGTTCTGGTAAACTGTTCTATGTTTTTCAGTCCTTAGTGCCACTCGTGTTGCATAGCGCCTGGGTTTCAGCTTTCTTTCATTTTTTGTTGAGGATGGTTTGGAGCGGCCTTTGGATATTCCGTACACACCTTAACGAATAGTTTTCTTACCCGTCGGTGTAGTTTTGCAGCTTGAAGATCTTTCTGGATTCACTATGCTGTGCATTATTCCGCGGTCTTGTGGTTGGGTCCGGATTCGTAGTCTTTTCTTTGTTTTTTTTTTGTAGCCCAGGTGGGCGTCGGCGTCACACCTCCTTGGGTGCATTTCCGGTGACGTCGGTATGCTTCCTGCGGAAGCTCCCACTCTTGGGCGCCATCTTCGGGTTCTTTTTTTCCGTGTTTCTTTAGTTTCCGAAGTAATGGCAATGTTCTATTTAGGTGATATTTTACCGCTTTGTACTCTTAAAGTCCTTTCTTTTTTAACCACCTCTTCTCTCTCCAGCCTCATCTTTCTGGCGGAGGTGGGTGGGTTCGCTAGTGAATCCAGAAAGATCTTCAAGCTGCAAAACTACACCGACAGGTAAGAAAACTATTCGTTTTGCAGCGTGAATCTTTCTGGATTCACTATGCTGTGCATAGATTTTGTAGCGGTTTCTCATCTCTGTGGCAGCTGGGTGGAAGATGAGCGTTGGTTATTGAATATGTGCTGGAGCACCTTTTGTCCGACTTGTGCTTCCTTGTTCATCTGTATATCCACACAGTAGTGCTTCGTGAACGTGTGCACCGAAGCCCATGTTGCCGCCAGGCATATGTCCTCTATGGGTGTGTTAGCCAGGAAAGCTATTGTAGCACCCTTTTTCCTAGTGGAGTGGGCACGTGTCCCCTCTGCTAGCTCTTGTCCTGCACGTTTGTGGCCCAGTTGAATTGTCTGTGCGATCCATCGTGCAATAGTCTTTTTGGTTACTGCCTTTCCCATGAAACTGTTGGCGAATGACACGAAGAACTGTTTTGTTTTTCTGTGTCCCTTCGTCCTCTCAATGTAGTGCATGACTGCCCTTCTGACGTCCAGGGTGTGCAGAGCCCGCTCTGCGCTAGTTGTTGGTTTTTGGAAAAAACTCGGTATCTGTATAGACTGGTTCATGTGGAATTTGGATACCACCTTCGGCATGAAGTGTGGGTCAGTCCTCATCACGACCCTATCATTGTGTATTTGTATGTAGGGTTCTTGTAGCGTTAGCGCCTGAAGCTCGCTTACTCTGCGTAAGGACGTTATTGCAACCAGGAAAACTGTTTTCATAGTTAGCATCTTTAGGGAGGCCTTGTGAAGTGGTTCAAAGGGCTCTTTCATGAGTTCCGTTAGGACTATGTTCAAGTTCCATGCAGGTGGCGGCACCCGCTTGGGTGGTGCGATCCTTTTCGCTCCTTCCAGGAATCTCTTCACCACCTGTGATGTGAAGAAACTCCTGCACGTCTCTCCCCTTGTGTAGGCGACTATCGCTGCCAAGTACTCTCTCAACGAGGATGAGCTAAGGTTCTTCTCCAGCAAGTGTGTCAGGTACTTTAGCACTGTGGAGTCCTTCATTTTATTGTGAAGTCTTTCTTTCCTGCACCACATTGTGAATCTTTCCCATTTCGCAACGTAGCACTTCCGAGTGCTGGGCCTCCGTGCCTCCCGAAGGACCCTCAGGGTGCTTTCTGGCAGTCTCAAATGTGCGAACTTTATGTCCTCAGGAGCCACGCTACTAGGCTCAGGCTCTCTGGCTCTGGGTGTAGCACCTCTCCGTTCTGCATGGAGAGTAGGTCTTTCCTCCTGCCGAATCTGTGGGGTGCACACTGCGTCATCTCCATGATCTGCGAGAACAATGTCTGTCTGGCACACTGTGGCGCGACCAGTATCAGGGTCATGTTGCTCGCTCTGCACTTGCTCAGCACTCTGTGCATCAGTGGTATCGGGGGAAAGGCGTAAGCAAATGTCCCGGACCGATCTATCCATAGGGCATTCCCCAGTGACCCCTCCTCGGGCTGTCTGGATGCGAAGTTTTGGCATTTTGCATTCCGGCATGTGGCAAACAAGTCCACTGATGGTGTTCCCCCATCTGTCGAACAGCCACCTCGAACCATCTGTCGAACAGCTCTTGAGCATTGAGCTCCCACTCGTGGGATGCCGATGTCTGTCTGCTGAGCCAATCTGCTTGTATGTTGTCCTTCCCTGGTAGGTGTATGGCTAGCAGGTCTATCTTGAGAAGGATGGCCCATTTCCATATCTCCTGCGCCAGCGTTGAAAGCGGGGCTGACTGTGTGCCCCCTTGCTTGTTGATGTAGAACATCGCGGTGGTGTTGTCTGTTTGTAGCAACACCTTGTGCTTGTACAGTCTTGTTTGGAAAGCTTTCAGTGCAAGGACGATTGTCTTCAATTCTAGGTAATTGATGTGCTTTGTCGCATCAGCTGGCGTCCACGGTCCCCTCACCTTGAGCTCCTCCATGTGAGCGCCCCATCCCTTCAGGGATGCGTCTGTGGTGATGGTCACTGTTGGCGTTGGGGGCGTTAGAGGCTTTCCCCTTGTTATGTTCTCCATGGTCCACCATCTCATCTCCTTCTGCACTGCGTGCGTTACAACCACTAGATCCTCCCAACTGCCTGTAGCTTGTGACCATTGCTCCTGTAGCCATTCTTGAATGGGTCTCATGTGGAGACGTACATTCGGTACCAGGTGGATGCATGATGCCATCATCCCCATGATCTTGCTCGCAGTCCTCACTTGTCCCTTCCGGTAGAGGCGAGTTTCCTTCACCAGCGCCCTCGCCCTCTTCTCGCTGGGGAGCACCTTGCCCTGTAAGGTATTGATCTGTGCTCCCAGGAAGATCTTCACTTGTTCCGGCTCAATTGATGATTTCTTCCAATGGATGGAGAACCCCAGGCTTATGAGCGTGCTCGTCACTGTGTGTGCGTGCTGCTTGCATTTCTGGTATGAATTTGCTTTCACCAGCCAGTCGTCCAGGTAGGGGTATACGTGTATTCCCTGCCTTCGTAGGTGCACTACGACTGCTGCGAGGCACTTTGTGAAGACCCTTGGTGCTGATTTTAGCCCGAAGGCTAGTGTCGTGAACTGGTAGTGGCTTTCTCCGATGGTGAACCTGAGCATATGCTTGTGCTTTCTGTTCATTGGGATGTGCAGGTAGGCGTCCTTGAGGTCTATCGTGACCATGAAGTCGCCGATCTGCAATTGCGGGAGCACCTCTTGCAGGGAGGTCATTTTGAATTTTTGCGTTCTTATGAATTTGTTCAGGAACCTTAGGTCCAGAATAGGTCTCATTGTCTCGTCTACTTTTGGTACCAGGAAGTACGTTGAGTATATTCCTTGGTTTCTTTCCTTGAAGGGTACCCGTTCTATGGCCTGCTTCCGCAGGAGTTCCTTTGCTTCTTCCTGAAGACACTCTAGCTGCTTGCCTGCTAGTGGTTTTCTTTTTGGTTTTCTGCTTGTTGGCCTCCCCTCCAACTCTATGCAGTATCCGAATTGGATGATGTTGAGGATCCATTTGTCTGATGTGATTTCTCTCCATTCTTGGAGGTAAAATCTTAATCTTCCTCCCACTGGTGTTATGTGGTCGTAGATGTGTAGCTTGTCTTGACCCCTCTGTACGTGCTGCCCCCTGGGATCTTTTCTGTGGGTGGGCACACAGAGTTTTTTGAAGTCACTTAGAGGCGGGCTGCTGTCCCCCTCTTCTATTCTGCCCACGTCCATTTCCTCTCCCTCGAAAGGACTGGCCTCTTTGTTGGTATTGCCAGGACTGCTTCTGCTGACCCTGCTGAGCCTGCGAGTCTGCCTGGTGCGTTTGTTGGAAAGCCTGGTGTGATGTACCTGGCTGGTTTCCACCTCTCCCGCCAGGCCTCCGTGACTGAGTGCCTCTTTTGTTGCCTCTGAACTGCAATGCTCCCATGGACCTTGCTGTTTCGTTATCCTTTTTTAGTTGACTGAGCTTCTCATCAACTGTTGTCCCGAAAAGCATGTCGCCGTTGAACGGTGTGTTCAGGATGCTGTGTTGCACCTCTGGTTTGAAACCTGAAATCCTGAGCCAGGCGTGTCTTCTTTCAGTGACACCCATCATCATGAGCCTGCTGGAGGTGTCTGCTCCATCCAGGGCCGTCTTAAGGCAAGAATTTGCCGCGTTCTTCCCTTCTTCAACCAGCTTTTCGGCCTTCTGTCTGGCATCCTGGGGCAAGTCCTTCACCAACTGCCCCAGCTCCTCCATGATCTGGTACATGTGCCTGTTTATCAGGGCGTTGGAATTAGCCATGCGCCAGTGGGTCGCGGCATTCCGTTCGATCCTTCTGCCCACTAGATCCATCCTCTTGCTCTCCTTATCCGGTGGTGGTCCAGAGGTAGTGGGTACGTTAGCCCCCTTCCTTGCTGTGGCCGTGATAATGGAGTCTGCAGAGACCGTCCCCTGAATGTAGGGTGGGTCTTTTGAGGAATGTTTGTATTTCTTCTCTGTTCTGGGAGTTACTGCCTTGCATGTTGCGGGCTCCCTGAATGCTTCCTTCCCTTGAACCAAGACGCCGTCGAGCATTGGCAGGTATTGGCTCCTTGCTTGTGTGTGGAGCAATGTCTCTAGAAGGAAGTCTGCTTTCTGCTTCTCTTCGTCGAGCTTGAGTTTGAATGCCGCTGCGGCAGACCTTATCACCGAGTTGTAGGCCCCGATGTCGTCTGGCGGCGAGGGCCTCGAGGGATATGTGTCGACCGCCTCCTCCGGGCTGTCTGTGTCGACATCTAGGTAATCCACCTCCTGTAAGTCAGAGGGGGCCGACTCTGCGTCCCTCCTGCTGTCCTCTTCATCCCCATAGTTGTAACTATCGTAGGGATTCTCGTCCTCTTCCTGGTCGTCGTCACCTCGACGTCCGGGTCTTGTTCCTCGGCGACCTCGTCTTCTTCCTCGACCACCTCCACCACTGGTGGTTTGGTCTTGTGTGGGATCGTGAAGGTTTTCATCTTTGCGTCGAAATCTTTCTTCCGCTGCAAGATGTTTTCCATTTCGGCCTCGAGGCGCCTTCTCTTTTTCTCCATCTCGGCCGCGTGTTCCGCGTCGATGGCTCGGCCGCTCTTTTCGGCGGTTGGCTAGGCGCCGTGCTTTTCGGTGCCGAAGTTTTCGACGTCGATCCGGATTTTGGGTCTCTGGTCGGCGTCGGTAGTTTAGGGTCCTTCTCCTTCGGCGTCGATCGATCCTTTTCGGGGACGATTTTCGACGACTTCTGCTGCTCAGCAGCTCTCGGCGCCGGGGACTCCTTCTCAGAGGATCCGCTGGGCCTGTGGGTACTCGCGGACGCCAGGTGTTTTGGCGTCAGCGCTTTCGGGGCCTTGCCCTCGTTTTTTCGAGACTCAGAGTCTCTCGAGTTCTTGGGGGCCGGAGAGTCTCCTACCTTATCAGAAGTCTTCGTGTAATCGGTCTCTACGACCGTATAGCTGTCGTCTTCGGCGGCAGCGTTGTCCTCTTCCTCGGAAGACATCCCCAGATCGTAGAGGGACGGAGTCGTGGCCTTCCCCTGCAGGGTGGCGTGCGCTACCCTCTGTCTCTCTCTCACACGAAGGGTCTTCGGGGTGAAGGCGGGCAAGGCGTTGCAGTCCTCGCTTTCGTGATTTACCGGTAGACAAAGGTTGCATACCGGGTGCTGGTCCTTCTGCGCGTACTTGTGGTGGCAGTTACGGCAGAACTTCAACGGCGTGTTGTCCATCATCGAGCGCTCCGGGCCTCCCTGGTCGCGTGTTCGTCGAAGATCTCGATGAATTCTCCTTCTCCTTTGCTGACTCCTCGTCGATGAAGTCCCCTGGAGTCTTCAGATGCCTTTTCTTTGCAATTTCTGTATTTTTCTTCTTTCTCCAAAAATGTCTGGAGCCCAAACGGGAACGATCCAGACCCGACTGCGGAAAAAAAGAATCTGAAGATGGCGCCCAAGAGTGGGAGCTTCCGCAGGAAGCATGCCGGCGTCACCGGAAATACACCCAAGGAGGTGTGACGCCGACGCCCACCTGGGCTACAAAAAAAATACAAAAAAAACAAAGAAAAGAAAAGACTACGAATCCGGATCCAACCACAAGACCGCGGAATAATGCACAGCATAGTGAATCCAGAAAGATTCACGCTGCAAAACTCCCTTTTCCCTGATCTCGTTGGATCACTGTACAGCAATGCATCTTCCCATTCAGCAATTATGCCTGATCTTATTCTTTTTTTTTACCCCCGATTGCAAATGGCTTATGTGCTCCTATATTTAAATTCTGCTTGTACGAATTTGTTTTAAACAGTTTTAAGTTTCCTTTTCTTTGCAGGCTGTTCACCGAGCCCTTTTTTTTGTCCTCTCTTAGCATTCATGCAACCACATTTGAAAAAATTTTTTACGTTTTCCATTGTGGTTCCCTTTGTTAGTTGCCTTGGTCATTTTTTGTTGCGGGTACTTTAAAGTTGACTTGGTTGCTTTTTAAATACTTTGAACTATAAATGTTTTATGTTGTCACCCACTCCCCCCCTCCCCTCTAACCATCCCCCACATACGACAAACTTGTCTAGAGAGACCAGTCAAGTGTGCCATCTCACTCCAAAGGGCTTCTGCCTTCCTATTTGTATTTATACTCCATGTGAGCAACTTCGCTTTAAAAGGTTTTACATTTTCCTTTATTTGCAACTGACCGTGCAATTTTTAACTGGGTTTGCTTAACTCCACTTGAGGACTGCCGTTTTCCATTGTTATTTTGTTTCACAGAGATTTCCTTTTTTTCTTTATTTGAAAATGCCTCAGAACAGAGTTTAGTGCATTTTGAAGTTACGGTTTCCATAAATTTTCTTAACTTTCGTTTCAACAAATGCATAGCCTTTTTTCCTTTAGATTAACCGAACTAACACCAAATATATTTGTAGGACTGCGCCACACCCCCAAAGACAACTCATATTTGCATAGAAGGCTCAAACAAGTGTGCCACACACTGTAAGATCTTTGGGCTTCCTGGGGAGCAACAAGCTGTCACACCAAAAGTAGGATGAAGACTTTTATGCAGCCTGTGAATAATCAATCACATCTGGATACCCAAATAACAGCAGAAGATCGAGCCAGAGTACTGTGATGTGATTCATACAGACAATGGAGTGCGGTTTTCCTTTTTGCAACGTGGTGCTGGCCCATGTCTGAAAGCACACAGTGAATACGCACGTGTGATCTCAAAAACACTTGATGCGCTGTGCAGACGCTTCTGCCCCTCACTCTTCACTGTAACATACCCATCAGGTGACTGTGCCTCAAATCAGGAAATAAGTGAGGGAGGTCAATGTCTGCACAACACTAAATATTCTACTGAGCAAAACGGACCACTCTGTGTTGCGCAGTTTCTCCAAGATGCAGATACAGAAGGGTGACTCGATACCTGGAAAACATCCGCTTCAAGAACATTATCTCCCACAGTGATATGTAGGAGCTATGGATGATCTGAAAAAAATCAATTGCAAAATCGGCGTATTATTTGATGAAACACCTGATATCGAAGGATGATGTGAGTTGAATGCTTTATTTGCGGTGGTCTATTCACTGGGTGGCTTTCAAATCCACACCCACCTAGCAGACAGTGTTGTTCTTGCAGTGCAACCACAGGACTGTAGCGCAAGCAGCTGTGAGGGTGCTCACAGATTACAACATAGCCGGCCGGAACATGATTTCTTTTAATACAGACAAGGTGGCATACATGCCCAAGGCATACAACACCCAACGGCTAAGGCGCTCGACCTCGGAATCTGGGTTCGAGTCTCGGTAACGACGCCAAAAACCTCCTGTGATTCTGGGCAAATCACTTAATCTCCCCGTGCCTAAAATGAAAGTGTGTCCTCATGTAACGTAACTGGTGCTATGTAAAGCGCTCTGATACCTGATTCGGTTCGGGTCTAGTTCGCGCTATATAAAACTCTGCAAAAAAAAAAAAAAAACGTGTTAACACTGTGTTGAGAAATCTAAATGCACATCACCTGCTTGGCACACATCATGAATCTTGTTGGGGAGTTTTTCCGGAAGCCTTTTGTTAAAGCAGGAAAGAATTTAGCTTACTTCTAATGAATCTTCTACATGGCTGGTAGAAGAAAGTGAAGGTACCTGCAGCACCTGGTTGAGAACCATGGGATTAAACTATGGATTGCACCTGAACCTTGCAGTACCTGCTGGAATTCTTAGTTTGCTACGGTTTACTACCACTGCAAGCACTTTGATGTTTGTGCTGAGTTTGTGGAGTCTGAGACGCAACTCAGCAAGTCTCCCCAGATTCCCTCGAAATCTACAGAGGATTCTGAACAGTAACAACAAAAACTATTAAAGTTCAACTGGACAATGAAGGTGTATGATCATCTATAGGACCTCCGCATAAACCTCACAAACAATTGAGTCCTCACTCTGGACTCACTGTGATCATTGCTAGAGACTACTGCGTTGGCTTTATGGACTCTGGCACAGAAAAAACAGATAACAGCCCAGCCTAATGAAGCATTTGAAAATGCCCTTGAAAAAGTGGGCAAGTACACGTGATAGGCCCAACCAGGCACTGCATTCTTACTACAAGTATGACTTTTCAATCATGAACGTCTCTGAATCGTACCCAAGGACAAGAGGGCATTTTCAGTAATCCCTGGTTTGAGCGTAGTTCCTGATCAGGAGCTTTGTCTCAATTTTGAACATGTAGGTCCAGAAGCAGTACAGGAATTAGCTATGGGGTGATTGATGCAGACCTATTTGGGTGTGGGATGCCTGACTGCAATCCAGTCCTCTCACAGCATGCCACTGTGTACAAGGACTGTGTCACCAGTTCGGCAAATGCTGAAAGGAGTAACTGACTTTACAAAATTATTTTGTCAGCCTGACATTGGTCCCTTTCAAAACAATCCATTCGGGAATTATTGTTTTTACATTCTGATCAGCAGCAGGATAGATTTGGGCTGCTCAGAAGAATCTCAAAAACATGGTTAAGATTAAAACCTAAAGAAACAAGCAGACCGGTTCTGCTGACCAAAAACGAATTATTTCAGTTGTAAGATAACAAAATGGACATACGCCTTCTCATTGGAATAATTACAATTGTACTCTCCAAACAGTGTATACAACCCCTAAGTGAGGACAGCACAGTGCTCAAGATGAAAGTAATGTTACCATAAATACTACATGATACATAAAGTATTTAGACCTGGCAACATAAATACTGCACACAATGTCTTGGTGTAAAGGTTATATGTTCTAATATACCTTACAAAAATAAGATCTGCGTTTGGTGCTGAAAGAATAGCAAAATAAAGCGCCGCAAAAATGCTGCAAAATTTCCATAATGGTGCCACAAAATTTTCATTTTGGTGCCACCAATTTTGCTAATTCATGCTACAATATGCTGGGGGATCTGCTTAGGTTATAACTAAGGCTTCTCTCGCCTACAGTTTTTACAGATTTTAACAAACCAATAAAATGTATTTTCTTGTTTGAACGGATGTCTGAATGTGGACAAAAAAATGAAATAAGGTTGTGTTTTTGAGTGATTCTAAACGCCATCTGTCATGAATGCCAGGCCAATAGTTGTGTAATTTGACAGGTAAGGGGGTTAAACATTTCTTTTTTATTGCAACGAGGCTAAAACAGCAGTAGATTTACACAAGGGCAATACTAAAATATGTATGTTTTCTTATATTGCATTGTAATTGCATTTATATAGCGCTTACTACTGTGGACGCTTTGAAGCACTTTACGCCAGGTAGCACGCTGCTCCGGGACCCAAGGTTGATGGTTAGTTCAGTGTTATTGGTTACTGTGTTATTTATTGGGGTAAGTCTTGTGCACTCAAAGCAAACCATTCCATGCAGTCATTTCAGATTTTTATGGTGGACTACAGTATTAGCGGTTGATCGCAATCATTAGTCAGAGTTGTAAACTCAAACACGTGGCGTGCATGTATTGATCTATTATCTGTGGATGTTGAAATCATTGAAATCCTTCAGGCATTCAAGTATGAGGGTATATTAATCTGGTAAATAAATGTGGAAAGCTACTAGTTTTAGCTTAAGTTTTCCACAAACCCCAAAATAAGTGTTAATAAAAACGTATATAATTAGTTTAAAATATATATTTATGGATAAATACAGATAGAAATGTCAAAAATATAAATATAAAGCTGTGAGTCCTAGTTCTAACCATGCATGAGGGTTTCAGAGGAGAGGAGCTTCTAGGTTTGCGAGAACGTTTCTTACTACCAAAGTCAGTCAGGATGCTTTTTAAGTAGGAAAAGCACATTGCTTGTTGTTTTTGGGGGGGTGGGGGGGCGGGGTGATGTGCATCATATAAGTGCATATTACAGCTATGGGTGCTGCAAGACTTGCTCAAAGGGTAGGTTAGTGTTAGAGGCAGGAGTGTGATGGTGAGGGGCTTTGAAGGAATTTGGACTTTTAGTGGAGAAAGTGGTAGGGACCTGGTTGGCAACCATTGGTAAGAAGTCTTGGTCGTTATCTAAAAAATAGCATGTTTAGCAATTTGGAGGAGCTCCTATGAGAAAGATTTCTGCAAACGGAGAGTGAGTAAATAGCGCATGGCTTATGATCTTGGTGTGAGGGAGGAGGTATTTCTCTAGGATACAATTAGTTGTTGGTGAATCTCTGGCGGTTTTCCCCTTTTGAAGATTTGGTGTGAGTGAAACAAGAATAAAAAATTAGGAAATTGAAGTCTAAGTAGTTGTTCATGCAGGTTATTGAACCCCAATGGCTATCAAAGTTAAGAGTGCTCAGGGCTCTGATGAAGCAGAGCACAGAATCTTGGTGAGGAGCGGAATCATTAGGGACAAGGTAGTAGGTTAGGGTGGTAGAGTTGCATAATGAAAGATAAATTATAAAAGGTGTTGTGTGAGTGGCTGCTTCAGATTTTGGCACAGTGCCCACAGAAATATGGATGGAGTGAGAGAGTCAGTGGAAGCAGAGTGCTTGGAAATGTGCAGAACAGGATTTCGGAACGTAGCTTGTGGAACATTCTCATGAGGAAGAGCGGTAAATAGAATGTTCTCATATTTAAAAGAGTTTGTGTTAGGCTTTTTTTTAATCGTTAAGAAGGGCTCAGTGGTGTCCCAGTGCATCAAGAGGCAGTTCTGGTTAGAATGCTTTCAGATGGCGCCTGGTATGTATGACATGGTAGACGCCAAAGGGGTCCAATGTTTCATGGGTTCAAGGTCTTTGGGGACTACATGCAAACGTATCAGAAATGTGTGGAACAGAAGGAAACAGTGAAGGAGTGCTAGAATGTGGATGTCCTAATTGAGGGTGAAAATGTTTTGCGTAAGTTAATAGCTTATTCATTTGAATAGTTGGAGCGATGTGTCTTTGTGAAAACTGAATGTGTGAGCTAAGTAATTTATGGAAGAAGTCAAGAATCTGTGTATAAGAAAGGTGTGTAGAGCTGGCAAGCAAGGCTTGGGATTTTCTTTGGTTGTTATGCCTGCTAGAGGTAGGGAGAAGTATTAGTCCGCGTAATTCTTTCTTGCACGGGATCACCAGTGTGTTAGTACGATGTGAGATTGGTACTACAGTTTCCTGTTTATGACTGACTTAACACAAAAAAGGTTCCGTTGTGGGGAGAGTGCTGATGAGATACGCCACTCATGGGTAAAGCCGGGCATGGTGAGATGAACACAATTATTAGCAAAGATGGATAATTAAGGATTAGTGTGGATGCACACTAGGATGGGACCTACTCAATGTTTTTTTTTTATTCAGTCGTCCATTTAATCCCTTATGCAAAGAAATGTTTTTAATCACATTTTAACAGGATTTTTTTCAATTGCATATTAGCCAAAACATGTTTCTTGGAAGCACCTTGCTTTGAGATTTACTGTATTTATCTCTATTTCAGATTAACTGTATTTACACGGTTCTCTTCCCACATCCATAGTGATAACTTTTTGTCATAGTATATAGAACATAGAATTACGCGGACTAATACTTCTCCCTACCTCTAGCAGACATAACAACCAAAGAAAATCCCAAGCCTTGCTTGCCAGCTCTACACACCTTTCTTATACACAGATTCTGGACTTCTTCCATAAATTACTTAGCTCACACATCCCGGAAATTTCACTTGTGCACTACACAGATCTACTCAATTACTGTGCCGCCCGATACAGACCTCCCTACTTGGGTTCTTGAGACGTTGAGAACTTGTCTTCCATTCATTCACTATCCAAGCACACAAACTTAGTTCCCACCTTAACATCTGGTGGCTGCTGAGGCTTTTCCACCCACATTTATTTTTTCAACTACAGAGCAACCTTTACTATTTTTTCTTCCAGGTTTCAACCGATTAGCAGTCTGTGCTGGAAACAGGTGTGATGCCCATGTGTGAACCCAGAAAGCTATATAAATCAGTAGGAATCATATGTGTAGATTCTGCATGGTTTTCCAAAATAAACGAATCATTGAAATAAATAAATAAAAGTAGCAAAAAATAAATAAAGTAATTTGATACAACGTTTTCATCTGTACTTTTTTCCCCCTGATGGGCGATTTACAAAAGTAGCATACAGTTAGGTCCGTCAGACCCTTCTGGTATACCCTTCTGAGACTCGGTTTAGCAATTATTTGCATTTGTATACCTCTGTGTTTCCGGCTACTCATACTACCTAATGATTCAGAGGGCATTTTGCAAAAAGTGTCCTTTAATGCACATTGGTTTCCAACAGGAAGCCAAAAACGGAGAGGAGTCTAATTAGTAAAACTAAATGTTCTTCTAGGTAGAGTTTCCACACTGATAAAAAGGGTACCCCACTTGTGTAGGTGGGCTTATCGGCCTGGATAGGAAAGGTTCCAAAACTAATCGTGCTGACATCACATTTTAGAGATGAGAAAACCCATTTTAGTGATGTGAGTGGCTACGCATGTTAAGCCCAGGAACCTACCAAATTAGGACATTTCTGAAAACTAGACACAGAGACCTCCAGGGTGGATTGATTTGTATGGACCCCAATATGGTCGTTTTCTTACCAATAATGCAGTGCAAATCTCAATATTTGGCTAAATCCATCCCTTTTGTCATATTTCTGTGAGGGAAAGTGCTGAAACCTGAATTCAGGCACAGAATTCCTACCACCCAATATTTCCATACTTCAGAAAAACGATATTCCACTTGTGTGGTTGGGCATAGTGCACGCAACAGAAATTACTCAACCCAGGAACCAAGCAAAATCAATAAGGTATTTGCCTGGTTCCTCTCACAAGCGCTATATCCACGACCAGCAGAGGCAATAAAACTAATGCCTGTTCCATGGGCGGCAACTACAAGGTGATGGAATGATTGAATTAATCTCAGCCACTGGCACTCGCACAGGTCGCATCCCAGTCCATCGTTTTCTGCCCACCATGCCACCTCAATTTGAACACAGATAGTTACATCTGGTCCCAGCCATATGCAAGTCAATCTTGACCCTGCTGCAACTGGAACCGTTCAGCCTGAACTGTCAGGCCAGGCCCTCACTGAACAGGAACACAAGCATTCCAGGACTGGTGTGACCCAGATTAAGGCTCATCTGTCAGGTATAGCATGTTTCAGGTAGCACTGTGAGCACGAGACCCACGTCTGGGCATACCAATCTGTTAGGGCCGAACTGTTCACTGGAGCTGGGTTATGACTGATTTGCATATGGCTGGGACCAATCTTAGGTGGTATGGTGTGCAAAACAACAAGGGACTTGGCTGAAGCCCAGAGTGTCTACCAGTGGCTGAGATCAACTCAAGCATTCCATCCATTACTTTTCTGTATACTTTACTGTGTCTTCCACGCACTCAAAAACATCTTCAAATTCACAAGCCACATATATTAAAAGCACACAAAAGTAGTCCCACAGATTCGCTGCATCAGTGTGAAAAACAATTTCCAGTGGTAATAAGACTTTAAGACTTCTTAATTATCTGAATATCAATACCTGTTTAAGTGTGGGAGTTGTCTCCAGATTCACTTTCAGAGTCCGAATCTGGCAAATCTGCATGTGTATCTTGCGCTGTTTGACTCCAGCTATCAGTACCGTCTGAGCCTGCAACCTCATCTTCAATAGCAGCTGTGTCCATCCAATCTGAACCACCTAATTCATTCTCCGTGCTGCCTTCCTCCCCTTTACTTTTTTCCGATATGCTTATTGCTTCATCAGTCCTCCTTTTGGAAAACCAGTCTCGCACTTCTTCATAAGTCATTTTAGACTTTGTCACCAGTTTGTCCAAGTGCTCTTCATTCAGCTCCTTATGTTCATTGTAATATTGCTTTAAAACCTTTATACCATTCTTTGGGTTTCCAGTTACTTTTGAAGGTTCATCGTCCTCATTTTGCTGACTGATACTATTGCACAGCTTTTGGTACTGCTCCATCCACTTCAAGGTTCCAGATTTGAGAAAATAGCGGTTTTCCTTAAACCAGCGTACTATTTCAGTTCTAACAAGGCCAGTTTGATATGCCAACTGGTCATACTCCTGAGGAGATGGCCACTGGGTTCTTGCAAATGTACTCTTAAGAAAATGAAGCTGTTCCTGTTTACTCCTATTTTCCACCACAGAAAAATAGCTAACTAAATCAGGGCTGTTATGCCGTCCACTCTGACCTATCGATCCATTTTGGACGCTGCGATCTCTTGTTCGTTTCTGAGAACCCATAGAGTCTAAAACAGCTTGTTCCATATTATCTCTGAGCTTTCTCCTTTCTTTGAACCATGCATCAATTTCTCTTCTATTTAACTTAGTCTCCAGCCTCAACCTTTCTATTTCCTCTTGAGCTGGGAATGAGCTTTTGGTGAAACTATTCTCTAGTATTCGAAGATGATTTCCATTTTTTTCCTTGCACCTCTGGGGTGGCAGCTCTGGAAACAAGTTGTAAGTCCGTGGAGATCTTGCAGCAATTGCCATTTGTTCTTTCACTACTGACTCACTTGTTATGTTCGCAATGCCCTTCTGGCTTCTATACCTGTAGTCACTGAACCACTTTTTAATTTCACCCTTCGGAAGGCCCGTGGTATTTATTAATCTATGCACTTCGGCATTATCTGGAAATGGACTTTTAAGAAAACTAGTCTTCAGTGTTGTTATTTGTTCCTTGGTCTTCTTTCGTTCATGTGGTGGTGTTCCTACTCTTGCACTGTTCTTGGGTGTGTTGTTGGGTGTGGATGAAGAATCTTCATTTTCTTGTTCCTCTATCTGCTGAGATTCATCGATTTGTGGCTGCATTTGATTGATGTGTCTTCTAGTTGTGCATGGCCGCTTGACTTCTGGAGGAACTTCCTGGTTTTGCATGGGGCGCTTCTGACTTTGATTAGCTGCACCAGCAACAGTGAAGGTGAAAGGAGAGCAGGCAACCGCTGATCCATTTGTGACCTGGGTCAAAACTAAGCCAGTCTGGCCAAGAATCTGGCAGGGCAAAGCAGTCTGTATGAGTGGCTGTGACATTTTTGTTGATGTTGTGGACGACAGTTGAGATGGCAGCACTGTAAACGTCTGGGGCACATGCTGGATGGTGCCATTAAACATCTTCTTTCTTGCTTCTTCCACCTCCTCAGGGGACCAACTTATTCCATGTTTTAGACGCTGGGTAGCAAACCAGATTCTGATCTGCTCCTCTGGGTGTTTGGAGGCTGCAGTTAACCATGATAACTCTGCCTGAGTGGGGTAGGGGAATTTATTGAAGGAGTTGATTAGAGTCGTATTTGTATCTAGTGCACAATTGTATTTGGTACTGTTGAGAGGAACAGGGATTTTGGGTAGAAGGTTTATATTTGGTGGCAGCTGAACGGAAGGCATCACATGAGCCAATCCATCTTGCAGCATTTCAGTTCCATTAATATAGGCAGAAAGGTTAGTGGTTTCAGGTATAAAGCAAGGGCTCGCTCGCTGCTGTTTAACATCCACAGCTGCTTCTTCAAGTTTCCTGGATCCCTTTTTGACTTCTTGTTTAGCTTTACCCAGTTTCATAATGGGTGTTTTACTTATTGAGATCCCGGCAGACATGCTTTCATCATCTTCATGGTTTGCATGGCAGCTGTTTGCAAAATTAGCAGCACTGTTATTGCCCTCTATGGACTGTTCTAGAACAGTCTGATTATTGTGTTTCATTAACTTAAGCTTGAAGTTATTCTCTCCGGGATGGAACTTTACATTATGGTCAGACAGGCAGTCATATTTCTTTGTTGTGAAATCACACTCTGCACAAACGTATAAGGGGTTGAGGATGACATTTGGATGTTGCATGTCCACGTGCTCTGTGAATTCGGTAAGATTTAGTGTTGAGTAAGGGCAGTATTTGCATTCATAGCCTCCCTGCTGTTTCTTAGATTGACTCTCAATGGATGGTTTCCCCTCCACTATTTCACACTCTTTCCTGGAGTTCTCCTTATGTATTGACCAGTCATCCTTACAGTCCCGTAGTGCAGGGCTTACGCATCGACTGTTCAAAACATCGTCTTCAAGATCATCCTGCTCTACGACTTCTGAAGCTCGTACCATACATGGAGTGGTGGACTTTCTTTTGCTTGCCATTTCAAGAATGCAGAGTTTTACAACAAAAAAACACAGAATCTATAGCGGTTGCTTAGATAAATTTAAACATCTCCGTTTATTGGTTAAGTGCTGTATTCCTCAAAGTATTCAAACACCACTCCCATTTGTTAAGTTTAACTGGGATGCCTGGCACCTGCAAAAAAAGATAAACACAATATTTAGTTTCTCTTCTAAAGAAAATGACAAATGAATCCTTATTTATAGGTACTGCTATCAACTTAAGAGGAAAAATATATGTGTTTGTGTTGAAGGTAAGCCCACCTATAAATACCAACAAAAAGCACAAGTTATTTACCTTCGGTAACAATACATCTGTAAGAGACATTAGTTAGTGATAGATTCCTTACCTTAGAATTAACCCCAGGTGTCAGACTGGGCCCGGAAAGTTTTCGTCCCCCTGTGCGTAAAGGTGGCATTGTGCGGCTCCGCGTCCGTTGTAGGCGGCGTGATTGATGGGATAACGTTGCAGCAGGTACTTAGACAGCGCCCTCGCGTCAGTTCTGTACACCACTTTCTGCGCCAGGAACGCAGAGCCATGCAAAATACTGACCACTGGTGCATTGAAACTAGGGCCCTGAAAGGGATGACCTTAACCCTAGAAATGAGTTCGCAGAACGGGGACGATGGGTGGGCGGAAAGGAATCTATCACCAACTAATGTCTCTTACAGATATAACGATACCGAAGGTAAGTAACTTGTGCATCTGAAAGAGACACGCTAGTGATAGATTCCTTACCTTAGAATAGATACCCCAGCAATACCAACCCCGGTGGTGGGTCTGCGAACCAAGATCACACCAGAAACACACGGAGAACAGAACGGCCAAAGAAGCAGCCTCTACCGACTTGGCTGTACAGGCAGTAGTGCTTGGTAAACGTGTGCAGCGAGGCCCACGTAGCTGCCTGACAGATGTCATACAGGGAACTCCCCGTCCCAAGGCAGTAGTGGCTGCTGTCACTCTGGTAGAATGGGTGCATAGCCTCATTGGAGGCTCCTTTTTAGCCAAAGAATAGCATGCCTTGATGCACAGAATGATCCACCGAGAGATGGTCCGCTTGTGCATAGCCAGACCTTTCTCGGGGCACACGTAGCCAACAAAGAGCTGGTCATCCACCGGGAACTGTTGTGTGCGGTTCAAATAGAATGAGAGCGCACGTTTTGGGTCCAGACGGCAGAGCCGCTGCGCAGAGGCCAGAGCCATCGGCGAAGAAAAGCAAATCCGCGGGGGCCCGAAGGCGAGTCAGCGGGGCCCGACGGGCCAAAGAGGCGAGCCATAGCTGACAGGAAGTCCTGTAGCTGGGCCGGAGTCACAGACGGACCCGGGAAAGCTGGGTAGGCCGTCGGCAACTGCGTAGGCGGCACCACCCGCTCCCTCAGCACACGTCGCGCAACAGACTAGGGAAAGGCGGAGAGCGACGGCGCTTCTTCGACTTTTTGTGCTTAGTCTTAACTGACCCAGATAGCGAAGACTTCGTTGAACGATGGTGGCGGCTCCGCGACCGGTCCCTAAACCTCCCAGGGCACCGGGACCTTGAATGGCGCGGAGCAGACTCCCAGGCCTCAAGGAACTTCTGGGACCGCTCCCGCAAAGTTTTCGGAGCCATGGCCTGGCAGTCGGGACACTGTGCGGGTCTGTCAACGACATCATGCGGGGACAAACTTCGCAAAATTTCAAACGGGGTATCCCTACAGCCCCAGGACTCGCTAGACTCAAAAACGACAGACAAAAGTCCCCCAAAAACTCAGTAAAAAATTGACAGGGGGGACCACTCTCTCCGTATCTGCGCTTGCTGGTGCAGAAAAAGAACGGACATCAGCGCGCCCGGGCGGCGTCTAAGTAGCTGCCGCGACGTCATCCCAGCAATCACAACCCCTACGAAAGACGTGGAGCCGCATGACAACACCTTCGGATGCGCAGAGATACTGCTGATGAAAACTTCTCGGATCCAGTCTGACGCCTTGGGGTAATTTTAAGGTAAGGAATCTATCACTAACGTGTCTTTTTCAGATCAACATATTAAACAATTTGAAGAAAACTATTAACTAGACTTTCATAGCCGGCTATTTATAGTTTGATTTTTCATTTATTTATTTTCAGAGTTTTATATAGCGCGGACAAGATCTTTGCAGATATCAGAGCGCTTTACAGTAAACACGGGGTAAGGGAAACAAGCGGGAGATTAAGCAAACTTGTGGGTAACTTAGAAATGGGTAGTAGGTGGGTAGCAAACTAGGATGGTAACCTGATGAACAACTTGTGGCCGAATAGACAATAAGATAGACCGGCTAGTAAAAATCCGATAGACAAATTAGTACAGTAGGCAACAGAATAAGCAATAATACAAAGTCAGTGCACAGTCTTTGGAACAACCAAAAAAAAAGGGTTCAAGCGCGACTAGCCATAAGGATGGCTTTTGCTTCTTTCTTAAAGAGTGCAGAGGAGGAAATAAGCCTGGTTTCGGGAGGGAGGGCATTCCAAATCCTGGGTGCCATTCCTGAGAAGGAGCGCTTGTAAGTTTTTTCCTTCCGAAATCTTCGAGGTTTCAGGAGGAGATTCTTTGTGCTTCTGTTGTTTCTCGAGCCTCCTGATAAAGTCAGCTTTTGAGTGAGGTAGCTGGGAGACTTGTGGTGTATAGCCATGTGTCATACAGGCGATTTTCAGCTGTATTCTGGCTTCAAAAGGGAGCCAGTTCAGGGATTTTAAGTCAGGGGAAATATGCGAGTGTTTTCTAGAACCGGTGATAAGTCTCGCTGCAGCGTTCAAGGAGGTTCTTAGGGGTGCTGTAGTAGATAGGGGGAGTCCGCTGAGAGCCACGATTCCGTAGTCTATGCGTGGAATGACTAGGGCTTGAACTGCAGTTTGGAAGTCCTTAGCTGGGAGGAAGGGTTTAAGTTTCCTCAGAGTGTTGATTTGGAAGTTAGCTCCCCTAGTTGCTTTGTTGATATGTTGCTGCATGTTGAGGTTGGCGTCAAGAGTGATGCCTAATGATTTCACGGAGTCCACGATGGTGGGTTGGACATTGAATGCAGTTAGGTGCTTAAGCCAGGTTTGAGTGGTGGAGATTTTCGCCGGAGGGGAGATTAGAAGGAACTCAGTTTTCAGAGCATTTAGTTTGAGATGATTATCGGCCAACCATGATTGGGTGTTTTTGAGCGTAGAGTTCAGAAGTTTGATGTCTTCCGGGGATTGTAGTTTGAGGTAGAGTTGAGTGTCACCGGCGTACATATGAAAGTGTACATTAGATGCTTGGAGCAAGGTGGTGAGTGGTTCCATGACTAGGTTGAACAAAGTGGGGGATAGTGAAGATCCTTGAGGGACGCCTAATGAGACAGGCACAGCTGAGGATAGCACGTTGTTGACCTTGAACTTCTGAGACCGGTGATGTAGGAAGGAAGTGAACCATTTGAGGACAGTTCCCGATAGACCCATTCTGGTGTTTAGCAGCTCAAGTAGGTTTTCATGTTTGACGGTGTCGAATGCTGAGGAGAGATCATGTAGGATGAGGAGGCAAGAGTCATTGCGGTCTAGGATTTGGAGGGCGTCGTCAATTACGTGTGTCATGGCCGTTTCCATACTGTGTCTTGCTCGGAAACCTGATTGATGTGGGTTGAGGAGGTCAAACTGATCGATGTGTTTAGTCAGTTGGAGTTGATGTGTTTAGTCAGTTGGAGTTGAACGCATTTTTCCAACAGTTTGGCCAGGGTGGGGATATTGGTGATAGGGCGGTAATTGTTAAGGTCAGCAGGGTCAGCTGTAGGTTTCTTGAGTATAGGCGTGACTTGCCCCACCTTGAGGGAGTCAGGGATGAGACCTTGTTGAAGGGAAGAGTTAATGATTCTAGTCCAGAGTGGGAGGAGCAGGGGGGTGAAGTCTTTTACAGCATTCGCAGGTAAGGGGTCAGTGAGGTGATTAGAGGGTTTCAGGGTGCCCAGCAGTTTGTTAATTGTATCTTCTGAGTAGGTGTCGAAGGTTGACCATGTCACTTTGTTTTTAGGTTGAGTGGGAGTTATGCCGATGGGGTGTGAGTAACGGCAAACATCATTGAGGAGATCGCTTCTTATAGTATCGGTCTTTGTCTTAAAGAAAGCAGAGAATTCTTCACAGGTTGGTATATCGCTTGAGGTGGTGTTTGATTGTAGTGGTTGTTCCTTGGTTTGAGTTTTGACTAGTTCAAACAAATTTCTCGGTCTATTTTTTGCCTGATCGGGCTGGAGGCTGAAGAAGGCTGATTTTGAGCGCTTGATTTTCCTAAAATAGGCATTCCTCTTAATCTTAAGAGTTTTAAGGTGCAGTGCTGATGGGTCGGATCTCCAGGTGCGCTCAGCCATTCGCATGGCACGACTGTCTTCATTGAGTCTGCCATCATACCATGGGTTTGAGTTCTTGGTGGAGACTCTTCAGCTGCAGGGGGGCGACTTCGTCGAATATTGAAGTCATAGAGTTGAGGTAGAGGTCGGTCAGAGATTGGACGTCTGATGCGCCGGTGGGGGGGAAGGAGGAGACTGCAGCTGTGAGAAGGCAGGGAGTTGGGGATGAGTTTCTTGAGGTCCCTTTTCCAGATCTTCGATTTGATAGGTTGAGCCGGGTTAAGTTTTACTTTTTCGTTGATGTAGAATGTGATAATGTGGTGGTCTGACCAATTGCAGGGTTGGATTGACCCCAGTTGGGTAGAGTCCTCTTTGGCGATGATAAGGTCAAGGATAGAGCCTTTGTCATGTGTCGGGCTGTTGCAGATTTGGGTGAGGTCAAGCGCATTAAGGAAAGTTTTAAGACTATTCACCACTGCGTCTTTCTCGTCGTTCCAGTGGAGATTGAAGTCACCCAGGTAGGTTTGTGTGTTCTGTCGCCCGGAATTGGCTGAGATCGTGTCCATGAGGTGTTGGGTGAAGGTGAGGCTGTCTCCGGGCGGGTGGTAAAAGACATGTAGAGAGCATACAGGTTTGCCCTCACTGTTGACGTCGATGCAGATGAGTTCACAGGAGGTGAGGGAAGGGGAGGTGCCTTGAGCAACGGAAAGGTTGCTCCTAAAAATGCATGCGATTCCCCCACCAGTCTTGCCAAACCGGTCGAGTCTAATGATGTGGTAGTTGGGGGGGGGGGGGGGGGGGGGAAGAATGTCCATTATGGGTGTGGAAGATTCAGATAGCCAGGTTTCCGTTAGAATGGCTAGGTCAAGGTCCATTGTTATGATGAGATCTGCGATGTCGGAGGAGTGTCTAGGGGCTGATCTGCAGTTAAGTAGGATACATTTGAGTCTGGGGGTGAAAAGGGTGGTAGAGGGTTCTAAAGAGAGGGGGACTTTTCTAAGGTTATCTGGGACGGAGCTTCTGTTGTTTTGAGTGAGGGGCCTAAGGGGATTTGAGAGAATCGTTGGTATGGAGAGGTGAGTGGTGGCAGTGTGGTTAACGGGAACTGGGCCATATGAGCGGAGGAGGGTGTGAATGTCGTGGACTGAAAGAGGATTGAGGGCGCGGCGGGGGCGGTTGGTGTGGTTGCGCGCCTGGATAACGGGCCAATGTGGGGAGGGTTGAGTGAGAGGGGCAGTGTGGACGCTGTGGGACTTGTTGGACGAGGAAGTGGTGTTTGCAGGGGGGTGTATGAGGAGGAGTTCTTTGATGGTACGAAGTTCTTCTTTGACTTGGAGGAGGGTGGACATAATCATGTCCAGTGTAGGATTGGAGGTGGTGTTGGGGATGAGAGCCGATGGTGGATGATTGTAACTGGGGTTGGAGTGTGGGGGGAGGGGTGCGCTAGTGTTAGTGCAGGGCTTTGCGGTATTGGTAAGTAGGATGGTATTCAGCCGGTGAGCGAGTAACTGGGTGATGGGAGTGAGAGGAGTAAGGGGGGGGATTGTGGTAAAAGTGGGGGTGTTTGTCGGAGGCGGCGAGGGAGAGTTGGGGGATGAGTCAAGGCTAGGGAAAGTTGGGGTGCAGGTAGGGTGGTGGGGGCTGAGAATGGGGGGAGAGAGAGGGGGAGGAGTTATGGTAGGGTGGGTGTTGTGTTCTGAGAGACAGGTTGGGAGAGTGGTGTAGTAGGGGCTAAGAGTGGGGGGGATAGGGTGGGAGAAGGTCATGTTGCGAGGAGGGGGAGATGATTCAAGGGGGTGGGGAATACAGCGGGGAAAGTGGGAGGTGCGAGGTGGGGGGTAGGGCGGGTGGGGGATGTGAGGGGGAGTGATCTACGTCTGTAATTGTGGGGTGTGAAGTAGCTACAATGGGAGGCAGGGGGTGGGGGAGGGGATGCATGTCGTTCTGATGCTGAGCACGGTTAGGAGGGTCAGATAAGCGATTCGAGGTAGGAGGTGTTGTGTAAGCCAAGGTGCTTGGATTGGAGGTCTGCCTGTTGGAGATATGTTCTTTGAAGGCGGGGAACAGGTTGTCGAGTAGGTCAAGGTTCTTATCAGTGGATTGGAATAGGATGATACCATTGTTGTAAATAGTGATGGTAGCTCTGCCTGGGAAGTGTAGGGATGGTGTGCAAGAGTGTTAGGCCATGAGAGGATTTCCTGGTGGTGGAGATAGTGAGGAGGGAGAGGAGCGCTTTCCTCCATTGTGCTCTACGAGTGGTGTAGAAGATGATATCGGTGCTTGTGGCTCCATTGATCAGTGAGAAGTAGGAGTCCACGAAAGGGGTTTCAGGGTGGGCCTTCAGTACGTTGTGTTTGAAGCGTTTGGCGTTTTTTTTGGTGAGCTCGGGAGGGTAGTTAATTTTGTATGTGTGCTTGCCCGTAAGTTCCATGTTAGGGGCGGTGGGGTGGGCCGATGAGGGGGGGGTGTGTGAGGTAGGTGTAGTTGTGGGGTTATAGGAGTAGGAGAAAATGAAATATGAATGACGTAAGATAAGACTAGAATAAAAATTGATAAGGAGGGTTTGAGTGAGGGTAGGTGTAGATACAGGGTTATGTGAACAGACAAAAATGAGATAAAATACAGTAACATGGAAATAAAATTAAATAAAAATTGGGACTAACCAACAGTGTGATCTGTGCTGAGGATGACTAGTCTAAGATGGCCGCCACTGAGGACGACTAGTCAAGATGGCCACCAAATAGGAGAGCATGAGAGAGAAAAGTAGTCCTCTGTCTGTTGTGATGAAAGTTTGGAGAGCCTGGCTTCCCTTTCTGCTCTGGGGCAGGTCGAATTAGTCCAGCTTCTGGGTTGTTTGGTGGGGAGGAGATAGTCTTATCTCTGTTTTTGGTGGCCCCTGACCCCGTTGTTTTGCAGCCTCGTGGTCATCTGGGGGCAGTGGAGGCATTTTTATTACTCCAGTTTATGATCCCAGCCATTTTGGGCGATGGAGAAACCAAAAAGAAAATGAGAAATCCGGGAATAGACGGACCAAGGCAAAACCCTTTTCTATTGAGACCGGAGATCGAGGTCGTCCAAAGATGCACAGCTCAGCAGAGCGCAATCACCTCCAGGAACAGTCCGCAGGTCCGCTCATGAAAGGTGCAGGCAGCAGGAGAGGGGATGCGGGGTGGTGAGAGGAGTGAAGAGGCATCAGCCCATGCCACGGTCCGCTCCCAGCCCCGGTAACCAGCAGAGGGGCCAAGTCGAGACAGTGCACAGGCGAAGGACCGGGCTGTAGGTCTGGGCAGCCGGCAGTCCCGCGATGCAGCGCACACTCACTGGGACCGATGCTGCACTGAGGCTGCCCGATCCTGCATGCGGGGCTCACAGGGGACAGCCTGGTTGCCAAGATCGCCAATGCGGCAGGGCACAGATCGTCGTCGCCGTCCCCACCATCTGGTCGCGAAGCAGTTAATGCTGTGTGCAACCCCAGTCCCGAGCCGACTGTCTCCCGGATAGCCCCTCGATTGATCCGCATGGGCATAGGTGCAAGGACCCCCGGTGTGAGTCCCGACCCTGGGTCCGGTCCGGCTGCATGCGGCTCGGGGACCTCCAGTGGTCCGCAGGGCTCTCGGTGGATTCCGGTCACAGGTCACTTCAGCCTTCTCGGCAGCTGCAGGAAATGCATCAGGCTCCGGACCTCTGTCTCCGCCGATCAGCTGTGGTCCCTAGTCCGGCAAAGAGTGCGGTAAAAGCCGGGAAGCCCTCAGCCCACTCGAACTCCTCCGATGTCCACCATCTCGCAGACGAACCACGAACACTAATCCGAACCCACGGTAAGCTCCAACGATCCGCAAGTCGGGTGGGGTTGTAGAGGATGTTCTCCAGTTACTTGTGCTCGTTTCGTTCCTCGGGGCAGTGGGTGCTAACAGGCATAAAATCCAGCAGTGGGATCCCAAGCACTAGGAGCTTCTAAGAAAACTATATTTGCATCTGTACGTGTCATGCCTTTCCATTTGTTAGTATTTCACACTACCAATCTGGCACTGTTCATCCATTACTCTTTTCCTTTGCCAATTATTTTTAAACTATTTCCAGTCTAGAATCTAAAACAGAAAGCGTGATGTATCAAGTACCGTGTGGAACCAGGGAAAAAAACTTGCATTCTTAATAGTCCAATGCCCACATATATATTGCATGCCAACATTTCAGTTCTAAAACATCCAGCCAGCAGGATAGTAGAAAATTGACATTCAGACAAACATTTGCTTGAAAATATTGCAAGACTGTCGCCTACCTTAGCATGTAAACGAGAAATGTTTTCACTGCTTTGCTGCGGCCAGAATTCCCCCGCTGTGCTGGAGAATTCCACGCCTTTGTGGTTCGGACGGCCACTGGCCGAACACCGTGACGTCAGACGGCGGGGGATGTCCGACGCACGGAAGTGGTTAATACAGCTCTCTTCCCTTACCATAATATCCCATCTCCCTACCACTTCCTGCTATGTCTAATTCTACCTCTTCTGACCCAAACTTATTAGTACCCATCTTTCAGCCATCATCATCCATGCCTACTTTCCCATACACTCTCACCAACTTTATTTACATCTCACTCTCTCCATGACAATGATCTCCATACTCACAATCATAGATATTACTACTGTTTTCTGTCACCTTCAAGTGCCTTACTCCTCACCTAATACAACCTTATAACATTCACTCTATTCTCTCCAGGGAATCTTCACTTCTGGGCTATAATTCCTACCCTCCTCTACTTGCAATCCTGCACCCAACAGATCTCGTATTAAGTCTAATTCGCCTCACGCATATGTAGAAATGTTTTGTGGGTTCACATTTTTGTACATGATTAGCAATGTGTACTGCACATTTTCACACAATTCTATGTATGTTGACTGAATTAATAAAATTGCATTTGAAACTAAATTATTAGAATGAACATAAGTGTAGTTCTTAGTATGTTTTAGTTAGGCCACATTTCTGAGTAGAAAGTAATCTTGAACAAGATGGAAGCCATCTATCACTCCCTTGTGCTTGCCCACCCTCCCCCAACTCCACCTCACCCCCATTCATTCACTAAAATTTCCGCAGCACACAGTCTAGATGAAGTCACAATTGTTTATTCCATTGTGGTTGTGCTCACTCTAAATTTTCCTTGGTGCAGATGTAATATTATGTGTAGCTATATTTTTCCCTTCTTCACAACCTAATCATTTGAAGAAAGTCCTATTGTCAAATATTTCATATTTGTTTGAACATCTCCGGAATTACATTAACATAGAGGGTGTTGACTAGTTATTCAAGAAAATGGGACGGTCTTCATGTGTTAAGGTAATGACGTTTATTTTTCTTGTGTTTTGATTGTCTGATGAATTGATACATTTGCTCACAGCATGACGAATCTGCAGAATTACGAATCTTAAATGCAGTGGTTTATAAAGACCTCTCAATTATGGGGGTGAGCCAGAATGTTCTAAGCTTTCCTTGATGCTGTCCAATTTCTCTCATTTTACTGCTTATTTAGGATTTAGAATAATTTCAGATTTTTACCTAATCTTTATTACTTAGCATCTGAGAGACTTCACTACATTTATTTTGTATTGCCTATTTAAATATTTTGTAATAAAAAACATTTAACATTTCATTGATCTTAAACTCAATTATTGAGAGGTCCCCGTTATTTTGTGATTTTTTTTTTTTTACTCTGTTGAATTGATGGTTTGGGAGGAGCCTTAACGCACAAGTTACTACTTGTGTAACGATATATCTGTAAGAGACATTAGTTAGTGATAGATTCCTTACCTTAGAATATCCCCAGGCGTCAGACTGGAACCGGAATTTTTTTGCATAGCAGTACCCATGCGCGTCGGTAGGCGTCGTCCGCAGCTCCGCGTCAGTCGTCGTGGGCGCCGTGATGACGTCAGTTCTTATACACAGCTTTTCCACGCCAGAAACGCAGAGCCATGATAAAAACCAACACTGGTGCCATGAAACTAGGGCCCTGAAAGGGGATGACCTTAACCCTAGATATCGGTTCGCTGAATGGGGAGGATGGGTGGGTCGGTAAGGAATCTATCACTAACTAATGTCTCTTACAGATATATCGTTACACAGGTAATAACTTGTGCATCTGAAAGAGACACGTTAGTGATAGATTCCTTACCTTAGAATAGATACCCCAGCAATACCAACCCCGGTGGTGGGTCTGCTAACCAATATTCACACCAGAAAGTCCTGGAGGACAGAACGGCCAAAGAAGCCATCCCTCCGGACTTGGCTGTCCAGGCAGTAGTGTCTTGCAAACGTGTGCAGCGAGGCCCACGTAGCTAACTGACAAATGTCCTGCAAGGGGACTACCCGGCCCAGGGCATTAGTAGTTGCCGTGGACCGAGTGGAATGGGCCCTCAGCCCAACAGGGGGTTCCTTTTTAGCCAAGGAGTAGCATGCCTGGATGCACAACACGATCCACCGAGAGATGGTCCGTTAGTGCACCGCCCATCCCTTCTTAGCACCCACGTAACCAACAAAGAGTTGGCCATCCACCCGGAACTGGCGTTTGCAATCCAGATAGAATGAGAGCGCACGTTTTGGGTCCAGACGGTGGAGCCTCTCTTCCTCTTTCGAGGGATGCGGAGGCGTAAAGAAGGTGGGCAAGGTGATGGACTGCCAGATATAGAAGGCCATGACAACCTTGGGCAGGAAAGAGGGCCTCGTCCGCAACACAACCTTGTCCGGAAGGACAGAAAGGAATGGAGGTTTGGAAGAAAGAGCCTGGAGCTCACTCACTCTCCTGGCAGAGGTAATGGCAACCAGGAAAGCAGTCTTCAGAGTAAGAAGGCGGAGAGGACAGTTATGAAGTGGCTCAAAGGGAGCGCACATCAATTCAATTCAATTTATTTTATTATGTTTTGGCTCTCAAAAGAGGGCCACATAAGACGAAATACAACAAATACAAACACACATTTTTCTTAAATGAAATAACAACTACAACATTTTCCAATAACAAGAAAAACAATGACACAAACCTCCATATTTCATCAATAAATAGCTAAAAAACATTTAAAAAAGTTAAAAATATTGAAGCAGAACATTTCATTTGGAGGCGAATATAATGCCTGTAAAAAAGAATTCATATTGAGGATACCTAATTGCAAACATATTGGTTTTATCCATTTCAAACGAAGTGGACGCAATACATGGCAAATAAACAATATATGAGAACGATCCTGAACAGATATATTACAAAAATTACATCTAGAGGAGGATCCATATCATTTTGCTAAAAGATTATTCAAGGGTAACAGGTCCTGCCTTGACAGGAACCAGAATCTCCGAATGCCATGGGATAAATTCCAGGCGACATAGGGTTGGGCAAGCTTCATAGAATATGAGGTAACCAGAAGATCACTTCCCCTCTTTGCTTGCATATACTTTTTATCCAACATAAAACATAAATCCCATGACGCCTGTTTCAAAAGGGATTTTAACTGGGAAGGAGAAATAGTAAAGAGAGTACTCTCTTCTAATTCAAGAAGTGCCACAGCCTTTCTAAAGTTCTTAACAATTTGAGAGTATTCCTTTAAATTACCCAGCAATTCCCCTTTAAGAAGGATTCTCAAAGTCCCCATTTCTCCTCAAGCGAGGCTAACGACCCATCGAACTAAAGCAGATAGGCCCTGCACCCAGCTGCTACAGAGACCGAATTCCATTCTACACGCAGCCACGGAACAGGCCGAGTTAAGAGATGTAATAGACCTTAGTAATTTTCCTTCTATCGTTTGCAAAAAGCCCCAGTGCTTTATGTCCACCAGTTCCATTCCATACAGTAATGTTGGAGGAATTTTTGCCCTAAAAACCTCCAATAAGCAGGCAAAATGCCTTCTCCCTGTGGCGGAGTAAAGGGCACTCAAGCTTTTGCCTTGGGAACAGGCTTTACGAGAATTATTATCAATGTGAGGCTTCTCACTCAAGTTAGCGGAAATTATTTTTCCTAAAAAGGTATATGTCTTAACCACCTCCAGTTTCTGGCCGCCTACTGCCCACCCAAAATTCTCAGATTTGGATTTTTTCTTTCCTGAAATGCACATAATTTTACTTTTTGACGCATTTATCCTCATATAATGGGACTCTGCAAACAGATGTAGAGCCTGCAGACGATTAGCCAATCCCTTGGGAGTTAAGTCCAGGATAAGAATATCGTCTGCGTAAAGCAGGCAGGAAATAGAAGATCCACCCACTACCGGTGCTATGCCAGCACAAGAAGAAAGGGAAGCAGGTAGATCAGCAATATACAGAGAGAAGAGTAGAGGTGCAAGGAGGCAGCCCTGTTTTAATCCATTAATGGAGGGGATAACCCGTGATAAAACCCTTTCTCCTCCTTGTAACACTCGGCACCAAGTGTCCGTATGAAGGGATCGCACCAAGTCAAGTAGGAGGGGAGGCAGGCCCAAATCAAACAGTTTTCTCCACAGCAAGGGACGGTCAACTTTGTCGAACGCTATGGAGAAATCAATAAAAGCAGCATACACCCCCCCCCCCCGAACTCGTATATATTTGTCCATAATAACCTGAAGGGCTGTAAGGTTATCCAATGTACCATGCCCCTTGCGGAAGCCAGTTTGTTCAAGGGGTAGTATCTGATTCGCCTCAACCCAATCCGTTATTAAAAAGAGGAGGCATTTGGCAAAAACTTTGCCAATAGCATCCAGGAGAGCTATCTGGCGATAGTTCATCGGATTATCCCTATCACCCTTTTTGAATAAGGGGACCAATATACTCCCCTTCCAAGAAGGGGGTATAATTTTGCTAATAAAGCAAGATCTAAATAGAGGGAAAAGAATCTTACTCCATGAAATAGGATCCTGCTTCAAAACTGAGATGGGAAGTTCATCAGGCCCCATTGCTCCGGAGGAACGCTTTTCCCTAATGGCAAATTCAATAGTTTTTTCCGAAGGAGAATCAATAAAAACCACATCTTCGTTAATAGACTCCTTACAAACTACCATGGCAATATTCCCAGCATACAAGTTGGAAATATAGGTAACCCATGAAAATTCAGCAATGGGAATAGGGAGAGCGCTAACTCTTGCTCCACAACCCTCGCCAATGAGAGACCAGAATTGTCTTATTTTGCCATACACAGCGGCCTCCCGAAGTTTTATCCAAAGTGAGTCTTCTTTTTTTTTCCTAAGTTTCTTCCTGATTCTGTTTCTCCTTCTTTTTAGCAAACATATTTTCTTATTCACTTCGATAGATCGGCACAGAAATTGTTCCCGCACCAATTTATTTATTTCTTTGTTTAGAAGGAAAATTGGTCTGGGAACATAAATCCTTTTCTCAGAAAATCTGGTCCTTTTGGCAACAGAAATTACCTCTTTCAAAAAATTCTCAAAATAGATCAATTCTGAACCCTGCCAAACATTCAGTTCTGATAATGCTTTACCAAGTATGCCCTCCAGGCCATTCTTGGTTTTAAAATTCCAAAAACATCTACCAGAGTCCCCATGAAAGTTAACTAAGTCACTGCCAAAGGACCATGGATCATAATCAGGCGGAAGAAAGGAAAGGCTTATAGTAATCAGGTTGTGGTCGCTAAATTGTGTCAACGAGACCACCAAATCCTTCACTAAGGAGAACGTACAATAATCAGAGATTACATAGTCCAAAATTGACTCACTTTGGGAAGATCTATGGGTATAACTGGCAGGGACATCGGAAGGGAGCCTACCATTCACTATTAATCCCTCTGCAGCTGCAAGTTCTTCTAACAATAGCTTCCCTCTCTTATTACTTTTAATTTTACTAGGGAAGAGGGATTGGGGAATGAAGAGGGCTTCTTCTTTAAATGTATTTCTATATAGCTCTAGGCTTGAATTGGAAACTTTACAGTTAAAATCGCCCACCAACAAAACATATGGAGGAAATTCCACATCTTTAATCTTCTTTATATATGAAAACATTTGCTTCAATAGAATATTAAAACATTCATCGGGTGGAACATAGACATTTATTATTACCAAAGAATTAGAGTTTCCACTGCTACTTAAGCCACAGAGGGACACAGCTTGAAATAAGTTGCTGGGATCAACATAATGGGTGAAGTTCCACTTCAAACTATTAGATAAAAGGCACGCAATTCCCCCTTTTGCACGCCCTTTCTTAGATGGAGCAGCCAACACCTCTAATACAAAATAATCTCTCCCTACACACATTCTACTGGCGCACCAGGTCTCTTGGATGCAAATCACATTAGCGTTCAAAGAGAATAAATACTGTAATTTCTCGGGGCTACTGTTTATCCCGGCGGCATTCCGAGAGATAACTTTCAAGTTACTGCTAAAGATGTTGGAAAAGTTTAGGGTTATCCGTGGTTTTACTAGATAATGCACCGGGCAGCCAATTCCACCGCTGATTGTCTTCTATTGGAAGACTATTCTGAATTAAGGGAGGGGGCATTACGTGTGTCACCAGACGAGTATTTTTCGATACCCATATTTTTAAATCGTCATAAGAAGTAGTATGCCCATTTTTGCCATTGCCCTGCTGGGGAAGTCTATTATAGGGGAAACTGTCTCTACGAGAAGAAAAAACAGGTAAAACATCAATTCCCCTACGCTGGAAATTATCAGCCTGTTGTAATATAAGATTTACTATAAATTTAGAATAGAACTTTACCCTAGCAGAAGGCGAGGTGGCTGTTCCGGATAGAAGAACTAAGTCAATATCATTTGTTTGGATTAACTCTAGACTCTCTATGCCTTTGAAACATTTGAGTAGCCATGCTCTATTTAAAGGCTGATCAGAATCAAATAATGATAGAAAATCCAAAGTCAGTGTATCAACAGGTGCTTCTGATACTTTTGTGGGCAAATCAGATAAGTAAGTACAAGGTTCAAGTCACACTGGGACATCACAAATGGAACAGGAGGGAACATGTGTGTAATGCCCTTCAAAAACCTATTTACAATGGGGGACTTGAACATAGATGGTAGATCAGGGAGCCTTAAGAAGGCGGAAATGGCAGAAAGGTAGCCGTTGAGAGTGCCCAGAGCAGAGCCCTGCTGGGCAAGAGAAAGAAGGACGAGGAGAACCTCAGAAAGAGAGGCAGAGAGAGGATCCACAGCCTTTGCTCTGCACCATGCCACAAATCTGTTCCACCTACAGGCGTATACAGACTTTGTGGAGGGACGCCTGGCTGCCAGAATGACATTACAGACTTCAGGAGGCAAGTCAAATGGCCTCAACTGTCACCGCTCAATCTCCAAGCTTGTAAGTGGAGACTGGACAGGTTCGGGTGGAGGACCGTCCCCTGTTGCTGCGACAGAAGGTCCTCCTGAAGAGGCAGACGAATCGGGGGATCGACAGACATGCTGAGTAGCTCTGGATACCAATATCTTCGTGCCCATGCCGGAGCCACAAGGATAACCTGGGCCTGGTCGCGCTTGATCTTCTTCAGCACTCTGGGCAGAAGTGGTATAGGCGGAAAGGCGTACAATAGACCGCAACTCCACTCGTGACGAAAAGCGTCTCCGAGCGAGTGCCGCCTTGGAAATTCCAACGCCCAGTACTGATGACATTGTGCGTTCTCTTCTGTGGTGAATAGATCTAACTAAGGCTCTCACCACTGCTGAAAGAGGCCTTGCGCCACGTCCGAGTTCAGACGCCATTTGTGATCCATCATGCACCGACGGCTGAGTTCGTCCGCCCTGGCGTTCAGAGAACCTGCCAGGTGCTGAACCACCAGGGTCACGCCCGGACGTTCCAGACACTGCCAGAGGCACAGAGCCTCCTGGCATAGAGTCCACAACCCCACCCCGCCCTGTTTGTTGCAGTACCACATGGCGGTGGTGTTGTCCGTGAACACCTGCACTACACTCCCCCGGACAGAGGGGAGGAATGCCTTCAGTGCAAGCCGGATCGCCCGCAGCTCTAGAAGGTTGATATGGAGCCGGGACTCCGCCGGAGATCAGAGGCCTCTGATCTCCGGCTCTCCCATGTGGCCCCCCCAGCCCTGGAGGGACGTGTCAGTCACAACTACGTGCTCCGGTTGGGGTAGGGAGAGGGATCTGCCGCTGACCCAATCGCGGTCTGTGAGCCACCACTGCAACTGTCTTGCAGTGCCCTCCGAGATCAAGACATGGTCAGACAAGTTGCCCTGATGCTGGGCCCACTGAAACTTCAGGTCCCACTGCAGAGCCCGCATCCGCCACCTGGCGTGATGAACCAGAAGGATGCAGGAGGCCATCAGCCCCAGAAGCTGCAGCGTCAACCTGACCGAGACTCGGGATAATGGCTGAAAGATCGGAATCATAGCCTGAATATCCCGAACCCGCAGTTCGGGAGGATAAACCCGAAACTGCGCCGAGTCTAGAACCGATCCGATGAAGAGGAGCTTCTGAGAGGGGCACAAGTGTGACTTTGGCACATTGATGGAGAACCCCAGCAGGTGCAGGAGGTCGGCCGTAGTCTGGAGGTGGCTGACGACTGTCTGGGGCGAGCCCGCCTTCAACAACCAGTCGTCGAGGTAGGGGGAAGACTGAAACCCCTAACCTGCGCAGATGAGGTGCGACCACCGCCATCACTTTCGTGAACACCCGTGGGGCGCTGGTAAGGCCGAAGGGGAGCACGGTAAACTGAAAGTGCTCGTGGCCTACTGTGAACCGCAGGTAACGCCGGTGGGCCGGCAGGACGGGGATGTGAAAATAAGCGTCCCGCAAGTCCAACGCTACCATCCAGTCTCCAGGGTCTAGGGCAGCTAAGACCTGAGCCAATGTCAGCATCTTGAACTTCTCCTTCCGGAGGAAGCCGTTGACGTTCCGTAGGTCCAAGATAGGGCGCAGGCCTTTGCCCTTCTTGGGTACCAGAAAGTAATGGGAGTAGCAACCACACCCTACTTCTGGCCCAGGAACGCGCTCGATGGCCCCCTTTGCCAAGAGGGCCGTAACTTCCTCCTGTAGAAGTTTCAAGTGATCCCCCGACACGCGGTGGTACTGCGGTGGCATGGCTGGAGGGGACGCCTCGAGGGGAGGGAGTAGCCCCTTCGGACGATTTGCAGCACCCACCTGTCCGATGTGACAGTGCGACGGTGGTGATGACGAACCCTGCCCCCCACTGGCGTCACATGGGTCTGAAAGCACGGACTAGGAGGGTTTGAGGCGGATGCTGCAGGGGTAGGTGTGGACTGGCCTCGCCGTTGTCCCCGAACACCGCCACGGCAGTTTCCACGTCCGCCACCGCGCTGGATGGTAGCCTGCGGCACGTGGCTGGCAGGACGTGTGGGGGCGCCCCTTCCTTGGCCACGAAAGGGGCGAAAGGCAGCCGTTTGCTGGCGCGGGGCCGAGAGGCCCAAGGACTTGGCCGTAGCCCTGGAGTCCTTACAGCGCTCAAGCGCATGGTTTGCCTTGTTGCCAAAGAGGCGACGGCCATCGAACGGCATGCCCATAAGCGTGTTTTGGACATCGGCCGAGAAATTGGCAGACCTCAACCAGGCGTGACGACGAATCGCCACTGTCGTAGCCATCGCTCTGCCCAGAAAGTCGGTAGTGTCCAGCCCACACCGGATGGAATACCGTGCCGCATCTCGGCCCTCCACAAGGGCTTGGTCGAGTTTAGCCCGTACCTCCAACGGGCATTCTGGCAGCACGGCCGCGACCGTGTCCCACAGAGAGTGGGTGCAGCGGCCCAAGAGGTACGCGGTATTCACTGACCGCAATCCCAAACTCAGGGAGAACACCTTCTTCCCGTAAGTCTCGTACCTCTTGGATTCCCGGTCGGGGGAAGCCAACGGGAATGCGGTCTGGGAGTTGGATGCCTGGATAACCAGGCTCTCAGGGGTGGGGTGGGTAGACAGAAAGCAAGGGCCACCCAGAGCCGGGCGGTGGCGTCTGGCCACGTTCCTATCCACAGGCTGCCCTGTGGCGGGCCTGGACCAAGTGCCCAAAAGAACGTCAGACAAGGCCTCATTAAACGGCAGCAGAGGCTCGGCCAAGCTGGACTGCGGTTTAAGGCCGCCCTCATCAGCACCACGCTATAAGCAGCCCCCTCCTCCGTAGCCACACTAGGAGCGGAGACAAAACCAGTTTCGGGCGAAGTGTCCAGACCACTGGCATTCCCAAGCTCTCCTGTCCAGTCCTCAGAAGACTGACACTCACGTGCCAGAGGGTCCTCGGACCCCTCCCAATCCTCATCACCCATCGCCTGATACTCAGGCCCAAAAGATGGGGTTGGGTCATAGAAATAGAAATCTCCCATCGGCGTCGAGAGCGGCACCGGACCCGATTCGAGGGCAGGACTGGGGACGACGTCGTCCTGGGACGGCGCCGGGGGCGACACCCGTGGGCCGATGCCGGCGAGGTGGCGACCAGTGACCAGTGGCGACCCGGATCCGGAACCGGACCCAGAGGGGCCCTGCGGCGTCGGGACCGAAGTCGCCGACGGCGCCGGGGCCGAAGCACCCGACGGCGCCGGGGCCGAAGCACCCGACCCGCGTGGGGACCCAGTCGGAGCCGCTTGGCCTTAAGGCGCCGCGGAACCCGAAGGAGGAGCGAGCGACCTCATGGCCATGAGGAAGTCTGCAATCTCCCCCTGCGTCGTGTCCTGCCCAGGGACCGGCGGATGTGGAGCAGGCCGCGACACCTGCGGCTCCAGCGGAGCCGCGACACCTGCGGCTCCAGCGGAGCCGCGTGGGCGGTGTCGCCCGAACCCCGCGTCGCGCGAGCGTCGGGGGGAGTCAGAAGAGCGATGATGTCTCTTCGACTTCTTGTGCCTCTTACCTGAGGACTACGAGCCCGAAGACAACTCCCGGAACTGTGGTGGCTCCGGCCCCGCGACCGGTCCCTCAACCTCATTTTGGATCTAGACCTCGAGCGGCGCGGGGCGGACTGCCGAAGCTCGAGTCGCCTACAGGACCGCTCCCGTCTAGCCTTAGACGCCAGGGCCCGGCAGTCGGATCAGGACTTGTCGTCGTAGTCTGGGCCCAGACAGTGAAGACACCGGCGATGGGGATCGGTAACCGACATCATTCGGTTGCAGTCGGCGCAGGGTTGAACCCGGGCATCCCTACCGGCACCGTCGGAGTCGAATAGACTTCGAAAATATATAAAAAAGGATCTCAAAAGGTTAGTCAAAAAGTGACTGGGGTACAACTTTTTCCAGATCTGCGCTAGCTGGAGCGAAAAAAATAAAAAAGAACTGACGTCAGCACGCGAAGGCGGCGTCTAAGTACTCCGACAACGTCATCACGGCGCCCACGACGGACGCGGAGCCGCGGACGACGCGCATGGGTACTGCTACGCAAAAAAATTCCGGATCCAGTCTGACGCCTGGGGATATTCTAAGGTAAGGAATCTATCACTAACGTGTCTCTTTCAGATGCTGGGACACACAGCCTCATGATATTGATGAGGTTTAACACCATCTCCGACCTAACAAACTGTGGGAGTACGGAATGAGGTCAATTTTGGGGTATCTATGTTTTGGGGTAGCATTCTGCTGTCAGACATACACCGACTACATCCCTTCTATATTCATCCTCCTTCACCTCCGCCTGTTCCTGCACGCTCTTATTCCTCAACTATTCACTCTCAATATCGTAATCTCCCATCATGCACACATCGTTCAACTTTTTACCCTCATCCCCATTACCTTCCAATCTTGTATTGTCGCTCCTGAACCAGAGTGACTCCTCACCCATTTCATCCCAATAAACCAACTTATTTACTACAAACCTGCCACGAAGAAAGTTCACGCGCCAACTCTTTTATCTCATTAACAAAAGATATTTGAACAATAAATGCATATTTACGATCTGATCTCAAAACAAAGGAATCCATGCAAGTTACAAAATCCTCATGAGAATTCGCTCCATGAAGCAGACATGAGGAATAGCTTTATCACCACAAACAAAAACCTTTGTAAACTGTACTGCTCCAGAAAGTGAATCTCTGCTCATCCAGGAAACTCTGCTAATGTATCTTTCACATCCTAATTTCTCTTTAGCTTGGCTACTTATAGTGCAATTTTACTCCACAATCTATAACGCTGAAAACGCTTCGCTCCCTACAACACATTTATTTAGCTACTGCACAAGATAATCTCTGAATTTGTGAATCCGAATGAGTACATCCAAAATGGCCAACTCAAAAAAACATTTGTGGCTATTTAGCAGATCGCATTATTTCGGAAGCTTACGTTGTTGATGAAAAGGTCTTGATCCAAAGCCAAAAGGGGGGGATACAGCCCTACACTACCCCTCAAACCACTCCTCATTGAAGACTACTGTGCTTCAACCTTTTCGATATTAATGATTTCAACATCCATAAGAAAGCTTGTGGCACATCAGGGTCACTGGTTGAACACAATCATGGTCCAGCACAATCATTCAAGGACATCCTCGTTACTAGCTGTGCTGCCAACCCAGCCAGAGCATCATCAACCACTCTCTGGAATCCGGCATGTTCCAGGATGAACTCAGAAGTGTCTAGATTAAATGATCGCCCAAATCATACTGTTCTTCTCCTAGGCAAACTGATAAAAAGAGCTGTCTACATATACTCTCAAAGCCAGATTATCTTCACATAATATCAAAACACAAACATATGCCAAATTTTAATGGCACCAGAATTGTGGCAGATTACTTAATAGCATATATATATATCTTCTAGGCATAAATAGAAGGCATCCCATCGATGTTGACACTGAATTTCTGTTTATTTTCTACTCTTTTCCATTGCAAATATCACTATTTACTATCTTGATTCTAGAATGTATACACAATAGCCTCTATCTTTAGGGAACTCATGTGGGATCTTCCCACAAATGTATTTTCTTTCATTACACATAGCCATGTCCAGTAGCTCTTCTGCATTGCTAATCACCCCATAACTCATCCACCTCAGTGATGGACATCTCCCATACATTCCAAAATTTTGAAGGCGGGTGGGGGGATGGGGGTGGGGGAGGGCGGGGGTGCAAGAAACTCGGAAGAATGTATTTTCTTCATTGACTCAATTTTAGTGCGGGAGACTCAAGAATTAAAAATCGGAGTCTCTCTTTCTTAATCTGGTCTGTTGGTATGCATGAGGTCCCCTAGACCTAGTTCGAGCAGACTGTTAAAAATATGTTAATGGTGGTTATTGTGATCCAGAGAACAGTGCCAATTGTGGTGTACATGGCAGCTGTTGGCCCATCATGTTTGATACGTCACTGTTTCCCCGAAATTCTTTTATAACACGGCAGACTCGTATCAGGTGACCGAAATCTGCATGCATACAAGTACAACTAGGCCATTTCAGATCATTGTCCAATGAATCTCCGTCTGGAAGAAAGCGAGGACAAGTGCTTAGGATTTCTTGTTCTTTATTTCAAACCCGGAGCGCCGGGAATCCGTGCATCTCACGGAGCCGTCCGGCGCCAAACAACATGGCCGCCTTCCGGTTCCGGTCTCGGAACTTCCTGTTCCGGCGCCGTCCAACAACTAGACCGATGCCACATATCTCCCTCCTTTATGCATTTATAACCCAAAATAAAACAACCTTACTTATAGTCCATATCATAGTTCTGGAACCGCCTGGGTGTTCTCACAATTCTTACAGCTCTCGTTCTCACCCTTCCTTCATCCTGTCCATTCTCCAGTGTTCTAGGTCCATTGCTTGTTCCTTCCAAACTTTCCTCTTCGTCTCCATTCTTGCTCACGAACCTTCCTGTGCCTTCCGCTCTGGTGCCCCCTACTTGTTCGCCTTCCAGTACTTCCTCTAATTGAGTCCCTTCTTCAACTTGCTCTTGTCTTTCTTCGCAACATTCCTCGTCCATCATTTCCACATTCCTTCCTTCGCTCTCGTCCTCTCCCTTACTCCACTGCAGGATCTTGCTGGACCGAGCCATTCTATCCTGCGACCATACCTTCCCATCACTCAGTAATGCTGACCTGGTGTACGGCTCAATGACTTTCAGTGGCGGCGTGAACTTGCTCTCTCCCTTCCTTCTCAGGGTTGCTACTTTCACCCTTACCCAATCGCCTTTCTCTACTGACACTCCTTGAACGTTCCGCTTCTTGTTGAAGTGTTCTGTGTATGTTTCTTGCGCTTTCTCTAGATTCCTCCTTACCACTGCCGGTGACCACTTGCTCTGTATGACCATCTGTCTCCACGCTGTGTTATCTTTAGTGAACCGTTCTCTTCCTCTCAGTACCTTAAAGGGGCTGTAGCCTGTGCTTCCTGGAGTGATACGGTAGGCCCATAGCATCTTGGGTAGCTCCTTCTCCCAATCTTGCCCATCATTTATGGCTGCTTGGATGGTGCCCATGATCACCCTATTAAAACGTTCCACTTGGCCATTCCCCGCCGGGTGGTATATAGGAGTGTGCTTGACTTCTATCCCATTTCTGGCAGTGTATGCCTCCCATTTGGTGGAGACAAATTGTGGACCATTGTCGCATGTTATGGTCTTGGGGATGCCCTCCTTTGTGAAAACCTTGTTCAAGAACGATATCACTGCTTCCGTGTCTACTGTGTCCGTTATCTCCACTTCCGGCCACTTGGAGTATCTGTCAATCAACACAATGGCATATTTTTGTATTCCTTCCGAGTTGAAAACAGGCCCTAAGATATCGATGGACACCATCTCCCAAGGTCCTCCCAGCAAAGGAAACTTCCCCAACTGTGGGGAAAGAAAGTCTTTAGAATGACCGGTTCATTGAGATGAAAGTCACTTGGAACCTTCGGGATAAATTTTGGATTAGTACGAAGCGTAACCGCCTCATTGGAGAACTGGAGAAAAGGAGGCTGAATCGTGTATGCCTGGATGTCACTAACACGCCTAGATGATGTCAAGGTGAGCAGCAGAGCAACTTTCCACGTGAGGAATTTTAAGCCTGCGGAGTGGATGGGCTCGGAAGGAGGTAGGAGGAGTTGAGACAAAACCAGATTTAGGCGCCAAGCCAGTGGAGGGCGACGAATGGGTGGAAACATCCGGAAGAGGCCTTTGAAAAACTGTTGGATGACTCGAGGAATACAGTGATGTGGAACCATCATGACGGAAGCGGGAAAGTGCTGCCAGAAACACCTTAAGAGTGGAGTGAGAAAGGCCTGACTTTGCAAGGGATAGGAAAAAAGGCAGGATCTGTTCCGGTTTGGCGGTCATTGGATCCAAGGCTTTGGTGTGGCACCAAACACAGAAACGCTTCCACTTCAGCTGATAGGTTTTAATGGTGGATGGAGCGCGAGCGTGCGCCAACACTTCCCTGCAATCTGCGTCAATGGTTAGACGTGCAAATTCTTTGTGTTCAGGTTCCAGGCATGGAGCTGGAGGTATGCCGGATCTGGGTGGCAAATCTGCCCTTGCTTCATCGTGAGGAGGTGAGGCAGAAGATGAAGCGATATTGGCTCGTTCTGGGAAAACAAAAGAAGGTCCGAGAACCATGGGCGCCGCGGCCACTTGGGAGCGATCAGGATGACATGACCAGGTTGAAGCCTCATCCTGTGCAACAGGCGCGGAATCAGAGGAGGCGGAGGGAAAGCGTAGATGAATTCATTCGACCAGTTGATCGAAAATGCATTTCCGCTAGACTCTCTGTGGGGATGACGACTTGCAAAGCGTTGGCTTTTCCTGTTCGCGGCAGTCGCAAAGAGATCCATCTGTGGCTGGCCCCACTGGTGGAAAATGAAAAAATTATTCGAGAGTTGGTTGGTTGAGTTCCCACTCGTGATTGTCTGAGAGAGATCTGCTGAGTGAGTCCGCCAGAACATTGGAAACACCCGGCACATGGATGGCTGTAAGATGAACTCGATGATGAATCGCCCAGTCCCGTAAGATGAACTCGATGATGAATCGCCCAGTCCCATATCTCCTATGCTTGTCGGGAAAGCAGAAGGGACCTCGTGCCGCCCTGCTTGTTGAGGTAGTGAATGCTGGTGGTGTTGTCTGTTCTCACCAGCAGAGATTGGCCCTGCACTAACCTCTGGAAAGATTTCAGGGCAAGGAAGATCGCAAGAAGCTCTAGGCGGTTTATATGCCAAGTGCGCTGGATTACAGTCCACTTTCCTTTTACTGACATTCCTTCGAGGTGCACTCCCCAACTCTCTAGGGACGCATCGGTTGTAAGCGTCAGAGTCGGAGTCGCGTCTTGAAAAGACCGACCTATGGATATGTTCGGAGGGTGAGACCACCATTCCAGTGCCACCTGAATGCGGGGCGCGAGAAGGATCCTGTCGTTGAACGACCCTGAAGTCTGCTTCCACTGCTTGTCTAGTTCCTCTTGTACGACCCTCATATGTAGCCTGCAGTTGGGGGATCAACTGTATGCACGAGGAAGGCATGCCCAGGAATGATTTCAACATCCGGACTGAAACGTACAGCTTTGACTGCAGGAACCGTACCATCTTGAGCATGCGGTCCTGACTTTCCTGGGAGACGAAAACTTTTGCCAAACGAGAATCTAGTGAGGCTCCTAGAAAATCTCGTCGCTGAGACGGGTGAAAGTGTGACTTCTGGCAATTGATGGAAAGGCCCAAGTTTTGAAACAGAGAGAGACAAACCAGAGTGTGCTGATTTGCCAGCTGGAGGGTCGGGGCCTTTATAAGACAGTCGTCCAGGTATGGATAAAACTGAATGCCTTGCGGGCGCAGAAAAGCAGCTACCGGGGCCATGATCTTGGTAAAGACCCTCGGTGCTGAGCGGAGGCCCAACGGCAGAACTCTGAATTGAAAGTGTAGGTGTCCGACTGTAAAACGGAGGTACTTTCTGTGCCTGGGGTGAATCAGCACGTGAAAGTACGCGTCCTGGAGGTCGATCGTGGAGAAGAACTCTCCGGGATTCAGATAATTCAAAATTTGGAGCAAGGTCAACATTTGAAAAGTTTTCGAAGTGATGAATTTGTTCAGGGCCCGTAAGTCCAAAATGGGGCGCCACTCTCCCGACTTTTTCTGGACTAAAAAGAAGCGGGAGTAAAAACCCTGGCCTCGCTGGCCTTGCGGTACCACCTCAATAGCACCTTTTCTGATCATTAATTTGACTTGAGCCAATAATTCCTCGAAATGGGGAGGGGGGACCAGATGGAGGGCGATTGGGAGGAAATTTGGTAAATTCCAGGGTATGTCCTTTGGAAATCACATCTAGGACCCATTGATCGGAGGTGATGTTTGACCAAATCAAGATGTAGTTGGAGATTCGTCCTCCAATTTTTACAGTCGGTGGAAGGTTGACGCTGGGACTGTCACTGTTTCTTTGCATTTGAACCACCTCTGTATGTGGTTTTCCTCTGGTATGGTCTGGAGGAGGTCTGTCGATTTTGGGACTGGTAAGTATTCCTTTGACGGTTTTCATTCTAAGAGCGATATTGGTTTGATCCACGAAAAGTGGAAAAATTGCCGCCTCTACCACGTGCTCCTCGAAATGGCCGTTTTCTATACTGGAGGGTTGCCAAAGCCTTGGCCGTATCCGTATCCTTTTTGATTGATTCGAGGACATCGTCGACATGTTTTCCGAAGAGCGAATCACCGTCATATGGTAGATCCAGTACTCTAGCCTGAACCTCCGGGCGAAATGCTGTAGATTTTAACCAGCCTTGACGCCTCAAAACTGCAGCTCCAGCCTGAACCCCGTAGAGGAGATATCAAGGGCGTAGTCAATGATCTCTGAAGAGATCTGTTCTCCCTCCTGAATGATGGCTTGTGCTTCCGCACGGATGGCATCCGGAAATTGTGGAATGAATGCTGCAATTTCGGACCACATTTGGCGGTCATACCGTCCAAGAATAGCCAAGGAATTAGCCGCCCTTACAGTCGTGGCTGTCATGGTGGTAAACTTTTTCCCTATGGAGTCCAGCTTGCGGCCTTCCTGATCAGGGGGAGATGTGAGAGGTGTGGCAGGATTGCGGGACCTTTTTTGAGCTGCCTGAGTAATGACGGAATCCGCCTTAGGCTGTGACACTAGGCATGCCGGAGAATTCGCTGGCGCTTTATACTTTTTATCCAGCCTTGGTAAGACAGCAGGGATCGAATTTGGTCGCTCCATCAATTTGAGACCTTCCTCCCAGATATGGTCGATGATCGGAATAGTGTGAGCTTGCCGTTGAGGTAAGTCCTTGAAATCGTATAGAAAACAATCAGTCTGTTGGACTTCTAAAGTGAGGTGAAACCTCTTCGCAGCGCGGACCATTAAGTTATGGAAACTGCCAATGTCCACAGGAGGCGAAGCTAAAGGCGACGTTGGTGGGGTCGAAGGTGTATGAGCCCTGTTATCGTCCCACTCTTGAAGGCAGTTATCATCATCATTCGGATCTGTGTTGTGAGGATCTTGATCCTCATTATCCGTATCCTGCTGGGTACGCACTGGTGAACTGGGTTGAACTGGTGCAGGAATTTGAGGCTGTGGAGGAGGTTGCGGCACTGGAGAAACAGGCCTAGATGGTGGGAATCTGCGATTATAATCGTCCAGCATGTGCTGCAGATTCATTACCAAAGACAGTGGTATCTGTGTCGTTTGTTCCGCCATAGGTGCCTCTGAAGTGTCCACCGGAAATAGAGCTGTCCCATCTTCGACGTTCTCTTCCTTCTCTACATCATAATCTTGGCACTTGATGTTTAGCTCGGATGGGCTAGACGCTTGGCCAAAGACATTCTCCACCTCTGAACCATCATTGGAGTCCTCCTCCGCAGACTGAAACAATTGTTCAGGAAGAGTAGAACCACCCTTGATAGGACTCAACTGAATAAGAGGTACTTTTTTAAAAGTGGAAGCAGTGACCACTGTGAAGGTGGTAGCCGTGGCTAAAGGATGGTGCAACGTCGACGAGCCCGTGGACGTAGTGGTGGAAGATCCAAAAGCCGGTTGGGAATCCGTAACTGTAGACGGATGTGATTTTACCTTTGTCGACGAAGATTTTTTCGCCGTCGACATCGGTAGAGCCTTGCCCGTCGACGAAGATGGTCCCGTCGACGAAGATTGAGCCGCCGACGGTGCGACAACTGTCGACGAAGACGGTACAGTAGTCGTCGACGAAGTTGTCGTCGACGATGAGGGTCCAGTCGACGGGACCCTCATCGTCGACGACAACTTCGTCGACGACGACTTTGTCGATAGTTGTCGCACCGTCGACGGCCCAATCTTCGTCGACGGGACCATCTTCGTCGACGGGCAAGGCTCTACCCCCATCGACGTCGAAAAAATCTTCGTCTGCGATGCTGTGATCTTGGTCGACGACGAGGAGTGCGTCGTCGCATGACGCGTCGACGGTGGCTTCTTCGTCGACGGTGTTGATTTGACAGTCGTCGACGATATCTTTAAGATAGAGGTAATGGGTCTCACCTCATGGGTCGTCGTCGACGAGGTGGACATCGTCGACGTAGTTCTCGAAGACATTGAACATGCCATCGTCGACGTGGAGACAGCATCCACGGATTTCATAGTCGTCGATGTCATCGACGGACACGTCGACGAGCCCGTCGACGAGCCAGTGCCCGTTTTAGAGGATGATGGCATGGCTTTGGACAGTGACGCCAGAGCGCCAGGTCCCGTAGGCGTTATAGGAGGTAAATCCTGTGGGGAGACATCCATAGAGACTTCCACGAGTCTACTTTTCTTGAGAAAAGGAGAAGGCATCTCCGTCTTCGACCCACGCTTCTGAGAGGTCTTTGACTGGAAAGAAGAGACACTCTCAACCTCCGAGAGCACCGTGTCAGTTGTCTTCAACTTCTGTAGCCACAGAAGGAGACGGGCCTCTCTGTCCCTTAAAGTTTTAGGTGGAAAAGTACGGCAGTACTTACAGTTCTTCACTTCATGGTCCGGGTAGAGACAGTAAATACATTTTCATGAAAGAGACACAGTTTTCCACAAGATGGACATGGCCTGAACAAAGATTTCCTTGAGGAAGACATCTGAAGAAAAACAGCTATGTTTGAAGAAAAAAACTGAGCAGAGCTCAGGGAGACTCCCTTCACACGACGTGCGGTAGAAAATCTGAGGACTTGGGCTTCTGAGGAGAAGGTTCTAGAGGGAGCTACAGACGGATTGGCTAGAATGTGGACCAATACATAATGACTCCGATATGTTACTAAAGTGAGTTCTCCCTTAGGCTTTCTATGGGCCTATTCTGTTCTATGGTACTTTTAAACTTTATATATTTTACTGCATTATATGTATGTATATATGTAATTATGGTAATTTTCATGTATATATGCATATACTACTGCTATTCTATGTACCGTGGGACTCCCACTTCGACGACGGGGAATATTCAAGCATGTGAATCTATGAAAGACACCCCTAATACTGGAGAACTGGTTAAACCCCATAGTGCCTTCTGGAGGTGTAGGCCTAGAGGGGTATATGTCATCTTGAGGTACGTTTGGAACGTCTGGTGTATTATAATTATCCCATGGGTCTGGCGAGGCTGGGGGATAACATGGCTCCTCTGGGTTAGCCCCTGTATATGATATGTCGTCCCCATTATCACCATGTGTGCTAGATGGTGTAGGGGAGCTAGGTGGTGAAATATGGGGGGGAGGGATTGGGTGAAGGAGACGGGGAAGGCACATGCATAGGTGAGGTAGCAATGTCCTTTTTCTTTGGAGCTGGTGCCTCTGATGGTCGTTTCTTTGATAACGTCAATCGACCAGTCTTGGAATCTTTTATGAGAGTCTTTTGCTTTGGGTCTGGAGTAAACTAGTCTCTTTCAGGAGTGTGACCTTTTGGCGTGGAAGCTTGTTTTGGTGCCGTAGCGGCTTCTTTCGACCTTTTATCTTTAATGGGGGAAGCCGGGGTCTTTTTCGGTTCCGAAGGTTTTTTCGAGTCCGATACTTTTTTTCATCTCCGATGTGTTCTTCGGCTCCGGTGCTTTCTTGGGGTCGGAAGCTTTGTGTGGCTCCGAAGTTGTTTTGGGTGCCGAGGGAACTGAGTGTTTAGGCGCTGATGGCTTCGGTGCGGTACTAGATGGTTTCTTCGGTGCCGGTGAGTGTGGGCTGGCACAGAGTGGGGGTCGACTCGAGCCTGAGTCGCCCGAAGGCTTTATTGACTTCTTGGCCGAGCCCGAAGGTGGGGCCGTTGAAGTAGTGTCTCGGTGTGCACACGAGGGTGTGACCGTAGCCTTTTTAGTGTGTGTCGAGGGGAGGGTCGGGGTCAACGGTCTTACTTACGACCCGCTGCGCTGGAGTCACGTCCTCGACATCAGAATCTTCTGCCTCTGAGTTGCTGTCGACGTCGTGTTGTTCTGGGACATCGACGCCTTCCTGGAAGATGTCGCCCGGAATCGATGCTGAAGATCGAGCCATTGTTCTTCTGGCTCTCCGATCCCGGATAGTCTTTTCGGAGTGGAAGGAGGCCCAGGCTGAACAGTCCTTGGCCTCGTGCTCCGGAGAGAGGCAGAGGTTACAGACCTCGTGGAGGTCAGTGTGGGGAAACTTCGACCCACATCGAGGACACTTTTTAAATGGCGTCCTTTCCATTAGCTGGAGTCGAGGCCTAGTTGGGCCCTAAGGCCGTATTCCACGACCGGAATTGACGTTCTTGGTCTTGAAGAGTAGTGTCGACTGGAAAACGCTTTCGAGAGTAGTTTCTTGAAGCCGGTGAGGATTGCGCGCCGACGGTAATCGGTTCCAACAAGGAGCGCTGGAACCACATCTGAGCCCGGTGGCGGAAAAAAACAATCTGGGGATGGAGTCGATGCCCATGTGCAGTATCACCCAAAGGAGGAGTCACCTATCTCGTGACTTCCAAAGACTTTCTACAAGAAAAACAAACTGCAAACATCTGGGCCCAACACTAGGTAGCCATCTATGCATAGTGTGCAATCTGCAGCTCATATGCCTCGAACATTCATTTTATCTCTGTATTATTTTTCATATACATGTATACCTTTCTATGAAGTTATGTATCTATATATGTCTTACTTCGCTACTGTGGAGGGAACCTTTAACTCTCTCTAATTCACTACTATAATTTCCATCCTATACCTTTTTCAATATATCCTCACCTTCCACCCAATGACTCATCCCAAACCTAATTGTACTACGATGATCTCCCTAATACCCTTTCTAGATTCTCCCCTCCATCGCACTGCGGACTCATTCCAAACCTCATTTAACTGCTACGATCTTGCAAATTACACTTTCTAGACACTTCCCTCCTCGGACTCATCCCAAACCCAATTATACTACTATGATCTCCCAAATAACACTTTCTAGATCCTCCATCCCCCCTTAATTCTAGTCAACAAATAAACTAACATGTCCATGGCTGAAATAAAAAAATTCTATACTAATCCACTTAGGGTTTTCGAGTAGCAAACTACTCGCCGAACAGCACTTCAATGCCTCATCAGGGGTAGTAAGCACTATATAAATACAATTACAATAATTATGTTGTACTTACACCCACTTCTGTTTTGTGCAGAATCCCATAGGTCCAGTGGCCCTGTTTACCACTAGAAACCAAAACTTATCAAATGTTTTTAAACAGATTTTTGTTTTTCAATACAACTAATGTCCAGCAATAGAAATTGCTAGTACATGTTCAATTCAATGTCAACAAGTAGGTTGTATGGACTAACCTCCCATAGGTTCCCCATTCACCCTGTTTCTAAATAATAAGACCACACATTATACAATAGTCAAGCTAATAAATGTATATTGTTGCACAGTAAATGTATCCTCCTTCCGGGTGTTCTAGGACTTGGACTACAAATTTTTGGTATTCTTATTATGAACAACCACCTCTTCCTGACTTGCTATGGCTGTGTGTTTGAAATCACATTGCGGCAGCCAATTGCTTCCCCTACCCTGGGATCTAGAGGGCATTAGGCAAGATTCACAACAACCCTACCGCTCAATTCCGGGGAGTTTCCAGCAGTGAGCACTTGAGGAGGGTCACTGGCTCATAATACTCCTGAGATTTACCCGTTTAAGGGTACAGTCTGTGCACTCAGGGAGTATGTGGGAGCTCTTACAGCAATGAACCTTCTGGCTCTGTACGCCTTAACGGAACACCGACCTCGTCTGGCATCTTTAGGTTTAAATCTTTATATTGCGTTAACAGCCAATGTAGCAAGGTGCCATGCGAGAAACATTAGATCATGAGCTATGCAGAGCCTAGGCAGGTGACTTGGCACATATTACAAACTGAAGATGTAAAAAACGAAGAAATAACATAAGAAATAGTAATTTGCCCCCCCCCCCTCTCCCAACGTCACCCCCCCAATCCACTGCAAGAATATTGTTTGGGTGCAGAGTATTCAATGTTATAACGAGTCTCTGTGAGTGGTACCGTCTGGTGTGGCGATCCGTAAGAGGCTCAGGTACCTGGGGCACAAGCTCCCGGACTTCCTGGACCAGGATGGCTAAGAGTGGTTGCCAGAGCTCTCCAAATGTCGAGCCTTTCCCTGCCAGTGTAAGAGGTATGTTCTCCATCCCCAGTATGTGTCACAAGCGCTGGAGTCAACCCGTGTGAGAGGGAATCAGAGGGATCTTCCAGTGAAGTTGGATGTTTTGTGTGGCCGTACCTAGCGCTATCTGGCGCCCTCTTCTGGACCCGAGAGGGTATGTTATGGGATTCCGCACTCCCAAGAGAACGTAGACAGGGAATCTGGGGAGCTCCGTTCGAGGGGTTTATCAATTCCATCTAGGATCTGAGACCAATACGGTTGTATATGCTCACATTCCCACAGGAGATGAACCAACGTTACGGTTTTCCCACACCCCCTCCAGCACTCCGAGCTTTGTGTGGGGTCTACTCGGTGTATGCATTCTGGGGTGTAGTACCAGTAGGTGGCTAATTTGGTTAGTGTTTCTGTAAGGCCCATATTGCTTGCCATGTGCTGTGCCCTGTGGTATACTCTCTCCCATTCTTTGCTGCCGAGTTTGCATCCTAGATTCCTCTCCCAGCTTGCATTATATGCGTGCAGCGAGTGAGCGCATCTTATAGAGGTCTGAGATCAATTTTGGGCAGTCCATAGTCGGATCTATGCTGAGGGAAGGAGATCACACCCTGTACATCAAATAAGTGACCCAATGCTCGGCAATGCACGCCAGGGGGTGAAGGAAGTCTCACCTATCCCTGGGCTAAAGTCTGGATTGTCGAAAAGGGGAGTGGGAGGAGAGCGGAAGGTAGACAGCTCGTGTCTCCTGTTCTTGTCCCATGTTGTTAAAATGGTGCGTGTAATGTGAGAGGCGTAGAGGTTGGGGGGTCTATGCGGCTTCTTAAGGAAGGGTATCTTCCTGAGTGCTGTGCCGGCTACAGCTCGGTCCTGGATCAGCCAATGTTTCTGACTCAGTGTAGCTCCATTCCACCAGTTGCTGTAGTTGCGCAGCTTTGTAATAGAGTTGGATATCAGGAATCCCAAGTCCACCTTTGTTAGGCGGGAGGGTGCAGATGAGTTTCTTCATTCGCGGGAGAGCTCCGACTGTACTCGATTTAGCCAACCTGTGGGAGGCCATAGGGGGAGCATCTGAAAGAGGCGGGGGCGGGCGCTGGATGTTGAATAGTATAAGTTACTATTCCAACTCCAGTCTGTGCAACAGTAGGGAAAGTGTTGAATTCTAAATCCAACACCTTCTGACCTCTCCGCAAGTCGTTGTTCCAACTAGCGGAGTAATTGGAGGACTCACCCTCCCTGCGAACATCTGGCCACCCTGTCTAGGACCCCCCCCTGTCCCTAAACAGGAAGTAAAAAGCCTAGGAGTATGGATCGATACGGACCTTACATTCACCACACAGGCAAAAAAAAGTAGCAGGCACATGCTTCGGCCTACTCAAATCGATGAGAAAGATCCTGCCCCTCCTTCCATCCACTTCGCAAAGACTTCTCATCCAAGGCCTCATACTATCCAGGCTTGACTATAGCAATGCCATATACCTGGGCGCCCCCGAAGCCACCCTAAACAAACTGCAGAAAATTCAAAATGCGGCCACCCGGATTCTCACGCATACTCCCGTCAGAGCTTCGGCCAAACCGGCCCTGAAATCCCTTCACTGGCTCCCTGTGAGGGAACGAGTAACATTCAAAGCCCTAAGCCTGGCCCATAGGCTACTGCAGAATCAGGGCCCCCCCATTTTGAGGAAATTTATACAACCCTACAAAGCCCCCAGATCTCTTCGATCAGACGAGGAGTCCCTCATTACCGTGCATAGATTCAAGAAGGCCCGCACGGGCGGTAGACGTTTCTCGATCCATACAGCGCGTCTATGGAATGCCCTTCCTCGAGACCTGCGGAAAGAACCGAACTACTTGAGATTCAGGAAACTACTCAAAACTCACCTGTTCCCTTAAACCATAACCTCCCCGACTCAATATCGCCTCTACTTATAATGATTATGTTAAAATTACTTTTGCTTTCGTTCTCCCCCATGCCTCCTCTGGTTGCAGGGTTCTTCAGCGCTGGGATACCCCAGGGTGACTACGCGCTCTATAAAATTTTTTAATAATAATAATAATTGTATGCATTGTTACAACGCGGTCATTGTAACAACCGCATTGTAATTGCTTGCGATGTTCCAGAGTAGTGGTAAATGTAAATGTACAGGAATTTATATAGCGCAAATCACCAAGCGGTTTCTAAGCGCTTGCTTGGGTAACCCGTCCTGGTATTCCCCTGTGAGATAACCCTGGCAGGGTATCCGCAAGGTGAAAGCCAGGCATCCCGCCGCGAGGGGCCGTTGTGGAGATTAAGTAAGCTATTGCCCAGAGTCGCAGAGTGTGAACCCGTGAATCGAGTAGGCACTGGAGCAAGAATTGTCAAGTCCATGGACATTTTAGGACTCAAGACCCCGCCGAGCGGGGAATTGAACCCTGGTCCCGGGTTGACCTCTGCTTCCAGGTCTGCCTCCTCTAACCAGTGAGCCACACTTCTACAAAAGATGTTAACCCAAGTGACCGTTTTGAACACCCTGGAGGACGTCACAATATATTGGCATCCTATTTTCATGTTAGATCCTCCTATAGGGCCCCCATGCTAGATGCGCCAGCTGCTGTCCACTCTCTCAGACCTCTCCAGGTGCCTCCGTATGGGAAATCAGTAAGGAACTTGAGGGATATCTGGGGCATATGGTCGTTAGATGTGTGTTCTCTGTAGGCTCCTAGTCCAGCACTTGAAACTCAGGAGTATCTCCTGATCTCAGGCTGGCCATCCGCAACACAACTCAGGCCAACCAACGTAAATCTGGTATATAGGGGCCTAAACTCTCTGCCCTCTGCATTCTGTTCACTATCCACTTCGTAACATCCTGGGAGCTGGGCCGCTAGGTAGTAATTTTCAAAGTCTGGCAAGGCAAGCCCACCCCCTATTGCCGGTCTCTGCGTCTTAGACCCTGCTACCCTGCGTCTGCCCGTCCCCCATAAATACCCTATTATCAGAGATCGGAGTTCTCAGAATATACTCGTTGGGAATCATATCGACAGGACTACAAAGAGATACAGTAGGTGTCATTATCTTTAAAAGGGCTACCTTGCCTATCACAGACAGCAGCAGAGATGCCCAGAACTCCATGCTTGCCTTCAATCCCTGTATTGCCGTACCCACATTACGTTCTAGTCTATCTAAAGCTGTATGAAAATTATCACTCCTAGATGCTGAAGACACCTGGGCTCCCACTCTATGTCTTGTCCTATGTCCGATCTCTCTACTAGTCGGAAATAAGCATGACTTCTTCCAATGGACCCGTCGGCCCGATACTCTCCCAAGTTGCGTGAGGATTTCCCTCGCTCCTGCAAGGTCGTCCCCCACGGATCGCAGGAACATCAGTGAGTCGTCTGCATACAGCGCAATGTAGTGCTGTTCGTTCCAAGTTTGCAGGCACCGATAAAAGCTCCCAGCCCTTGTGTGACACTCCAAAGGTTCCATAGTTAATACAAATAGGAGCGGCGACAGGGGGCACCCTAGTCTAGTGCCCCTGCCCACCTGATAGTTATCTGAGATCGTATTCACGGTCTGCACTCTAGCCAGCGATTCGGTGTACCGTAATTTGGTCCAGGCCACAAAACCCGGCCCCAGTCCAAATCTTCTCATTACGCTATAAAGGTTAGGCCATGTCACACTATCAAGTGCCTTTTCAATGTCCACCGCAAATATTACACTTCTTCAGTGTTATAGGAATCTGCTTCCAGTAGTCGTGGGAGTCTGACGTTAATGGCCGTATTGATACCAAGAATATATCCTGCCTGATCCCGGTGGACAAGGGTCGCCATATGCGGAAGAAGCTGCGTGGCCAATATCTTACTTAGGACCTTATAATCCAGGTTGAGCATTGATAATGGCATACAGGCCGTTTTGTCATCTGCTGGCTTGCCTGGTTTCAGGAGGGGCAGCACCAGTGCCTCCAGCGTGGTCCTAGGAAGCCTGCCCTCTTCTGTCACCGTTTTATATAGAGCCACTAATCGGGGCCCCACCTCCTTTATATAGGTATAGTAGAATACCACTGGTTGCCCGTCTGAATCCAGGGTCTTGTTTCTAGCCATAGCTTTAACAGCAGCTCTAATCTTGATGATCTCAATGTCCTCTCCTAGTAGGTCTGCTTCTTCTACCGTTACAGTCAGTAAGATTATAGGTTGCAGGAATACGTCTATGTCTTCTCCTGTGCAGGTCACTTTGCTTCAGTAGAATTCAGTATAATAATCGTAAAAAGCTCGATGTAGGTCTTGTTGCGGGCAGATCGTGGAGGTATGTTCATCCCTGAGCTCGAATATTAATGAGCCTCTCTTGGCGGGGTTAGCTAACGACGCCAGCAGTGCCTCAGCACGGTTCCTCTCATTGTATGTTCTGATCATGTAATTTCTATAATCAATTCACCTCAGTCTTTGCACTGGTTGGGCTACCTTCTCTTTGGCTTCTAGTAACAACTCTTGCACCTCTCTATGTTCGGGCCTGCGCTGCTCTACCTCTCGTAGTTGTTTCGCGGCCAATGTCTTTAGCAGGGTCCCCCTAATTCCCACCGTCTCTGCGATACATCTGCCCCCGATTACTGCCTTGAAGGTGTTCCAAACTATTTGCGGGCCCGATCCCGTTCCTTCGTTCTTCTCAAAATACTGGATAATGGCAGTACGACTGTGTGAAGGCTGAAAAGCAGGGTCTTCTAAGGACGCTGGTTTCAGTCGCCATGTAGGTATGCTAGAGCAGGCGTCGTCCATTTCAATTCTAACAGCATGGGACTGTGGTCCGAGATTGTCCTGGCTAAGTACTCACTAAATGCAACTAGTTCATGGGTAACTTGTGGGCAGAGTATGGCGTCTGGTCTCACATGTAGGTGTAAGAAAAACTAGTACTCACTTTCCCCTGGGTTAAGTACTCGCTATGAACCTGCTAGTCTCCTCTGGGATTGCCATTCTTTCAGAGCCTTAGCTGATCTGCTAACTGGTGAGTCCCTCAGTGGTGGGTGCAAGCGATCCAGATCTACATACGCTACACAGTTATAGTAGCCTCCAGGGATTACCGATCCCACTAGGTGTGGCGCCGATGTCCTAGATCGAGCCGCCAGGAACGAGGTCTGATCTACGTTAGGCCCGTAAATGCTCCCTATAGTAACATCCCCCCATTCAGCTTACCATACACCACCACATAGCATTCCGCAGGATCAGTCAGGTGGCCAGTAAATTGAAACAGTACCCCTGATTTAATCTATATTCGCACCCCTTGCAAAGGTTGAGTAGTCCGTATAATAGGCTTGCCCATGCCATCTGCGTTGGAGAGCCCCCTGCTTGGCTTTAAGCTGTGTCTCCTGCAGTAATGCAATCTGTACCCCCCTCCGCGCCAAATAAGCATATACTTTAGGTCGTCTCACATTCCAGGAGATTAATTTATATTCTATGATGGACTTCATGTGCTTATCTGCTGTTTTTGTTCCTCCTTACTAGTGGTTTTGATTAAATATGTCCCCATTGTCCCCATTGTCCCTCCTTCTCGATAATATCCACCCCAGGCTATGTATTGGGACCTCACTCAATTCAAGGGAATGAGTTGTATGTATTGCAATACGTAAACAATCAAATACAGCCCAAAAAAAGACCAGTTTAAATTTGAGGGATGATGTTCCTTAATGCTAAACTTATAACCGAGGCATTATAATGTGGCATGAGACTCATTTATTTCTAAGCGGTGAAAAGAAAATGGGTCACACTCGTGCTCACATTATATAGCAAACAAGTTTTCCAACAATAATGATACAAGAGTCAACAACATAATAGATCACGGGTGTTACATACAATAGAAAGTTAGTCACTATAATCAAGAATTTAATGCTGTCGTGCTTCTGCTCCAGGAATAAGATTTAATGAGGCAGAAGATAATCCACAAACTAGGCCAAAGCCTGCACCGGTGACTTGAAGAATGGCTGACAAATACTGACAGGCACCATGCCCTGAACGAGCCTGCCTCTATTCACATTTACACAAAACAGTTCTGTAGGAAAAGCAAAGACTCTAAGCTGGCTGGTGCACCTCTAAAGTATTCGACATGCACAGGTAAAAGGTTAGATCAGGACCGTGCTGCGAGTAGCATTTTGCATGTATGCTTAATACATACACTCAAATCGCTATACTAGCACTTGGTTCTTGACACAACATGAACCTAAGAACAAAGCCAACAAATGCGTTCAGCTGCACTACTGTACGAATCCATCTTTAGAGAGAATGTGTATCTTTCTGTGATGTAACACCATATGAAAGCACTTCAGTTATTGGGTAAAACAGTCACCTCCTAATGCTCAGTGACAAATGTGCCCACAACTCTACCACCTCCCAGGAGGAGAACGTGTCACACTGCAGCTGCAAAACGAGTTGGAGAAGGATGCATTGCCTAGGTGTACAGCTTTACCTGAGCACACTTTCTTTAGGCATGCACAAGAGAGGCAAGAAGACTGCATCCATGGTGCATTAGCCAACAAGGATCTTTTGGCGCCTTCTTGACCCCTTGGAGCGAGTGAAGGACATTGTGGAGGAACTAACATTTTGCATGTAATAGCTCCATTTAAACCAAGATTGGTGGAATCCCTGAAGGGTTGAGTTGATTGCTGATGATTTAACTACTTAAATGATCGGGGCCAGCAAAACAATCATTTCATATCTCCATTATGTAGGAGTGCAGAGCAGTGTTCTGAGCCACTGAGAACATCAAGCCAAATAGACAGCACTCTAGAAATAAAAAATAAAAAAACACTAGCTGAAAGCAAACAAATCATTTATCCTCATAAATGGGGTAGTATGTTACGATAGGTCATTTGGCCCCAGAGACTTATTTTTCTGCATTACGCAAGTTTGGGGTTACACTCAATATGAAAAATTCTCTAGAACAAAAGACATTGTCCAGAATAAGCTATTTTAGAGCCTCGATTTGATTTTCCAATGTAATTCTTTTTATTTTTAATTTTTAAATCAGTTACCCAACAGTTCTTTTGTATGATATACATGTTGTATGTAATGCATGGATTAGCCTCAGACAAAACATTTCATGCCTAATATATGGAGACTGCTTCAGGGCTCGCCGCAGTAGCATACACTGTTTCTTGGTAAGAAACAGTGTCATAATCCACTGCCAATTGTGTGAGGTTGCTATTCTTTTTTTCCGTGCCCGTTTGGCCCCATTGGGAGCAGGACCAGAAAAACAAAAATGTAGGTAACTTCTTTTTCTGGATTGGTTCACATTTTCTTCAAACTGAGGAGCATCGTGGGCTGGGCCCATCCGTTTGCACTAGTATCAAGTCACCAATGATTCTTCCTTGCGTTATAGCCAAGTTCATGTTTCCCCTCCTACCACGCCATCGCTCAATCTCCAGCTGGTACCCAAGACACTATTTTAATAGCCATTAGCTTTATGTTCATTTTTTTTATTTATTTTTTTACTACCTATTCCTTAATCACTAAAACAACAAATCGATGTACAATCCCTAATCTTTCAAAATGTGGTCAATAAGAAATCATGCGTTCATTTTATGTTTAACTAAAGCAATATTCAGTGAACCTATAAAACTGCACAATATCTAGGCAGTCACTTGCGTAAAGGGGGGGCATCTGAGCTCTATCCACTGATATTGGTGCAACAATTTAATGCAATTTCCACATTAACAAGCAAGAACTAGCATTACAGCACAATCAGGGAGTATAACTAATAAACTTACCCCAAGATCACAGAACACATGCAGATAACCCCGAAGAAGATTGCTGAGATTCCTTGTCTGCCGCGTTACCCATTAAACCACGGAGGAAAAACACAGGCTTTGTTGGAGTTTCCTGAAGAAAATAGAAAAGTGAAATCTAAACAACAAATTGGTATTTAACAAGTGTAAATTTAAAGAAATACTTTTACAGTGGGAATGATAAAAATACACCACTATCAATGGAGTAAACACAACAACTTAATGATTAGTATATCAAACAAACCCAAGACTAGCTTTTTTTTAAATCTCTCAAGCAAGAAGTCTAAAAAATAGAACATTGTTTCATTATAGATAAACATATAGGACAGTTAACCTTGGCCAAAATTGACCCCATACGCTAACAAGCACGCAGCTCTAAACCCGGGAATGAGCTTAAGCATCCAAGAAATCATTCACCAAACACACAAAAACTGTGAAATGCATTATTAAAATTCAAAACTGCTGAACTGACGCCGACAAGCGGCGACTCGTGCACAGCAGGTCATGTGGATTTGGGGTGATATATAAAATCTGGATTTGGGTGATATATGTAATCTGGATTTGGGGTGGATTTGTCACACCTAGTGCTTACCATTATCATGAATAACACTGAGCTACACAGCGAAGGCGGGTGCCTTTTTCAAAACAAAAAATCTTCCATCTTGAGATGCGATTGCACATACTTTTTTTTTTAATCCTCATTTTGCAATAATAGGTATGCGGAGTTTTCAGGGACCCGCTTCTCTGTTCTCTGTTCCTTCACTGCCCCTTTTACGTTTCGAAAATTGATTTGGGGAGTCTCTCTATTATTTGGTTCAGAGGGGGGTCCCTTGTTTCCATCCTACATTCAATAAATGTATCCATCCTGGGGGAGCTGACCATCCAGGTCACTCACACAAGCACTTTGCTTGCTTATTTATTGCCATTACATAATCATTGGATTTTTGCTCTCCTGGATATATCCAGTGTAACACATTCTTTAAGGGACAGATTGGGAGTCTTCCCATATTTCCCAAAAGTGGTACTTCCTTTTGGGACTCCCTTTCCTATCCATCTTGTTTATCTTATTTACAGAGGTTACCCAATCTTGATGTAAGGGGGAAGCTGGGCTTATCCAATTAATGCAAATCTGTCTCTGTGCTAGTAGGATTAGAATAAACAGTAGGTTCTCCTCTTTTTTCGATAAGATAATATCTTTAGTCACCCCAAAGATAACAAGATCCATACTTACTTCTGTTGGTCTTCCCAGTACTGTATTTAGAGTCTTACCCACTTTCTCCCAGAATTCGTCAAGCCGGGGGCACTGCTGAAACATGTGCAGATAGTCTGCTTTTTCCAATCCGCATTTAGGGCAGTTTTTTGTAGTTGAGCCGCTAAATTTAGAAAGTCTCTTCGGGGTCCAGTAGGCTCTATAAAGAGATGATTTCTTCTTAAGGTAGCAGATTTCACAATTGACCAACATTTTTCCATAGATACTTGCCAAGATTTCTGGTCCTCCAACGATGGCAGCTCATTCCCCCAAACCGTCTCTGGAATCAGAAAGTTCTCTTCCCCTGCTAGAATGAGGCCCAGTACCAGCAGGATATTTCTTTTTTTATGGGAGTGCACATTGTCATCTCTTTCTCTATCTCAGCGTTGCCTCTTGTTTTCCTCCAGTGTTTTTGCCCAGCTGGAAAGCTGATAATACTTGAATTTTGATAGAGTCGTATTAGTCAATGTTGCAAGACTTTCCCAGTCAACCATAGTATTTCCTTGCATTAGTTGACCCCATTCCTGGATACCCGCTGATTTTAAAGGAGTTGCCAGGCTGTCTTTAAGGCACTCTGGTGTTCCGGGAGAGTTCCATATTGGTGCATGGTTACTGTAATATGGTATCTGCAAGGTGTTTCTTATCTGATAGCAGAGTTTCACGGCTGCTTTAAGGATCTTTAGTTTCACCTTCTTGAAGTATTTTGGGTGCCCAAATTTATATAAGAAGTGACCCTCCTTTTCTGTCAACGCTTGGAGGTAATCTGGATATTGGTTGTTATTTTTCAGCAGTACTCTTATTGTCTTAAATTGAAAGGCCCTGCAATACTCCAGTAAGTCGGGGCTTGCTATTCCACCTTGCACTTTTTTCCTCCTCAGTTTGTTCCAGGCTATTCTTGTGCTTTTTGCTGACCAAATGAAACTTGCAAGTTCCCCTTGTATCTTCTTTAGGGCTTCCCTCGTGAATTCTGATGGGATAGTATTGAAAATATATGTGAATTTGGGAAGAACCGACATTTTAAGTAGGTTAGATTTTCCAATGAAGGTGAGGGGTACACCTCCCCAAGTTTTTAGTAATTTCCTGACTTCAGTGGTGATCCTATCAAGATTAAGCTTAGCCAATTTGTTCAGATCTTTGATTAGATCTATTCCCAGGTATCTAATTTTGTCCCTGACATAGGTGTTGTTAACTGTGGAGTTCCAGCTCATAATTTCGGTTTTTGACTGGTTTGTTTGGTAGCCTGACACTTTCCCAAATTCGGACAGGGTTTCTTCTATTGATGAGATGGATCCCTCGTAGTTATTAGTGAAGATCATTAAATCGTCTGCATATAAGGCAACCTTCTTTTCCCACCCATGATGTTTAAACGGGGTAATATCTAGATGCTTCCTAAAACTGTTTGCCAAAGGCTCAATATATAGATTAAAGAGAAGCAGGGAGAGAGGGCAGCTCTGTCTTGTCCCTCTCCTGATCTTAATGTTCTCTGTTTGACTTCCATTAACTAGGACCTTGGCCTTAGGTGCTTTGTATAGTTCTTTGACCATTCCCTGGAAGTTTTCTCCTAGGTTGTACTTCCTCAAGGCACAATTTAAAAAAGCCCAGTTGACCCTGTCAAAGGCTTTAGCCGCATCGAGGGCGACTATGGTCAGAGGCGTTTTTTCTGTCACCGCTATGTCTATGGCCCCAATGAGCTTGTGTGTTAAATCATGCAGCTGTCTGCCCTTCATAAAGCCTTTCTGATCTGTCTTGATAAGCTTTCCGGCTATTGATCCTAGTCTTTTTGCCATGATTTGTGTATATATTTTATAGTCGCAATTTAGCAACGAGATTGGTCGGTAAGACTCACATTTTGTTGGATTTTTTCCTGGCTTTAATAGAATGTTTATTGTAGCATCGTCCCATGATTCTGGAAGTTTCCCTTTCTCTTGGAAAATCATATTTAGTGGGTCTGTGAGGGGGCCAATCAAGACCTCGCTGAGCGTCATGTATAGTTCATTTGGAAGTGCGTCTGGACCTGCGGCTTTCCCCTTTTTTAGGCCTTTCAGCACTTCCATTACTACTTCTCTTGTGATCTCCGCATTTAATTCCTCCTTTTCCTCATTTGTCAGACTTGGGGGATCTTGTACTTCTAAGTATTCCTTAATTTGTTGTTGAGTGGCATTTGTGTCCGCCGAGTATAAATCTGTGAAGAATTTTGCGCATTCTTCCATAATTACAGTGTCGTCTGAGCTTGATTCTGAGCCACCTTGCGACTGGATTTTAACTATTTTATTCCTGGTTGAGTCGGTTTTCGTTTTCCAGGCCAATAGTTAACTGCAGCCCTTTCCATACTCCTAGTGTGACAATTTACTCGCTTCCCATCTCTCCCTCACTATGTCCTATAATAATCCTGCTAGATTCTCTTTTTGTTTCATCTTGTCAACTTCCAGCTCTCTTTTTCTACCCGCATCGTCTTCAGACTATTTGTATGTCCATATTTTAATGGTGTTTTCTAGCTTTTCTAGCTTTTTCTATCTCTTGTTTTGTTTTTGTGTGCTGCCAGGCTTAGTATTTTCCCCCTAATTACTGCCTTGTATGTGTCCCATCTAATTTGCGGAGAGGTTCCCTCTCTGTTATTTTCGAAATAGGTGACGGACTCTGCTTTAAGTTCTGTTATGATGTGTAGATCATTTAAGATGGTACGGTCTACCGTCCACCTTGAGGTTGTTTTGCTATTTCCCAATTGAGTTTTTAAAATCACCGCCGAGTGATCAGACAAGTGGGCTGGCAGGTGCTCAACTCTTTGGATGTTGTTTACTAGGGACTTCTCTCCTAGGTAGAAATCAATTCTGGACTGTAAGTTTAGTTTTTTATTCCTAAACGTGTAAGCATATATTTTGTCTCCTTTCTCCTTCCAAATGTCTTCCAAACCGAGATCTCTTTTACAGATACCTAGCCATGCTCTCATTTTTGGTAGGTTAGGTTGTCTCAACGAAGGGGAACGGTCAGTTTTAACATTTTGAATTAAGTTAAAATCTCCTCCTAGTATTATTGGGGAAGTGGCAGTTAATTGCGTATATAGGCTTTGGAGCGGGGCTGGGTCATCCATGTTAGGCCCGTAGTAACCCGCAATAGTGTAAGGATTGTTGTGAATTTTTACCCTCGTGACTGCCCACCTGCCTTTTTTATCCAGTTCTACTTCCTCTATTTTAGCTTTCAGAGATTTTTTAAATAGGATTGCTAACCCTTTTACAACACAGTCTTGATTTGTGCACACAAACCCGTCAACCCATTTTAGTTTTTTTAGAATTATTTCCCACTCTTTTTTTAGGAGATGAGTTTCTTGTAGGATTATGATTTCACAGTCTATCGCCTTTAGATATTCCAAAATCCGACGTCTTCTGCTTGGTGTTCTGAGGCCGTTGGCATTCCAGGATAGTATGTTAACTCTGTTCATCATTCTTTCTTTTGTCTCCTATTTGCCATGTCTTCCTGTCATGTTTTTGCAGCAATTGGCAGTCCCTGATTTCTCCTTTCTCGCAGATGGAGGACTTTATTTTAGTTTTTTCCCTATTTTGCTCCCCACCCTAGTGCGCATTCTTTTGTTATGTTTTTTCAAGTGATTAAAACTGTCCCTCCCTGGGGAAGCCTCCCTGTTGTCTTTTTTAGGGTGCATTGTTGGCCCCTTTGAGCTCCGTGCTTGAGCCTTTCTAGTATGCAACGTCCTTATGTGCCGGTTTAATATTATTTATTTATTTACCCTTCTCCACTTCTTCTCCTTTTTTCTTTTTGTTTCCTTGCTTCTCCCTTACCCCTTATGTGCTTTGTTTTGTCTTCTCATGGTTAATGCTTCGGATCAGTCTGACCTCTCACTTGATCCTTTATTTGCTCAATAAAGTGGGCAACTTCCTCTGGCTCTCTTATATTGTACATCTTATTTCTCCACATGATTCGGAGCACTGCGGGGAATTTCATCTGCACCGTGGCTCCCAGGGTTCTTAATTCCTGCATGTGTTGCCCTAGTTCCCAGTGTCTGGTCTGTGTTGCTTTTGAGATATCTGACCGGATCCTGCATGACCATCCTCCCTTATCCAGTGGACCATTTTTAAGGGCCTCGTTCAGGATTCTTTCCTTAAGTGTGTATATTTTAAAGTTTATAAGTATTTTCCTGGGGGTTTTCTTGTCTTTATTTCTTCCATAGGGATCACAATGCACTCTTTGTATGTCCTCTTCCAACCCTACTGCTTTTGTCCAGGGGAAGTGTTCCTCCAGGAGTTGAACTATAAACTTTTTAACATTTGTCCCTTCTTGGCCTTCTGGTATGTTGAGGAGTCTTAGGTTATTTTTTCTCGCCTGGTTTTCCAGCGACTCCAGTTTCTCTTTTGTGGACTTGTCACTCTCTCTCAGGACCCTTATTTCTTTTTTGGTTATTTCTACTTTTTTGCTCAACATCCCCATTTCTGACTCTACTGCTGTAACTCGATCGCTCAGGGCATTAAATTTATTATCCAGTACTTCACATACCTCTCAAATTTTACTTTGGTTTACCTCAGAGACTGCGGATTTAGCGCTCATTTCGTCCAGCATTTTTTCTAGAAATTGGTCCGTTGAATTTAACGTAGTAGAAACCTTTTGTGGGTGACCACCCCAGGTCCTGTTCTTGTATATCAGTTTGCTGCTGGGATAGTATGGAATGCGATTCTACAACTGGGACTGGTGCGTTGGGTGAGCCTTGTGATCCACGCGCATTCCGGAGTATTTCCTCGGTGGGATTAGTGGGTTCTGTTTCCATCCTGCGTTCTGATCCTGTTTGAGTGTTGGGAATGGTGTTGGCTGCTGTGGGTTCTGCTACGGGGGAAGGGTCTGGATCTACGGCTTGAACCCTCCGTTTAATTTTAGCCTGTTCCTGCGTCAGCTCCTGACCTTTAAAAAATGATCTAAGCGAGGGGGTTATTCTGAGGGGTTGCTCTGGGACTTCACTAACCACCCCCTCTCCTTCAGGGACTTCTTCTTTGAGATTAGCGAGTGTGTGTCTGTCTTTGCGTGCTTCCTGTTCTTCAGTTTAGTGCTGCGGGGGGGGCAATAGACTGTTTGACGGCAAAAGGGGTAATAGGTTTAAAGAAGTGTCTGTTTCTTAGCGAGTAGCTTGATCTGCCTTCACCTGCTTCGGTTACGGTCTCTGTCCCGGCCCCCCTTCACCCCCTGATGCTGTTCTACCCTCCTCCTTGACAATTACTCTCTCAGACGTTTCCTCCCAGCAATCTCCTAGGGTTTTCCCTCCCCCATCCTTGTCTTTATCCCCCACCAACTCGCTTACCCTTTTCATCCGTTGTGGTGCTGCGCTTGACCCCGACTCTGCCGTTGTCACTGCTGCTGCCACCGTTACTCTGCCTTTTGTTCCTCTGTTTACCGCGACCTCTGCTTCACGGTTCGCAGCTTCACACTGCTCCCTCTTTCTCTCTTGGGGGGGGGGGGTCTCAGTGGGGGTCTTTACCATAGGCCCACATTCGTGCCTGTAGTCGTGCCTTGTTGTTGGTGAGGATTTTTTTAATAATGCTTCTATTGCCACTGCTGTATCCACGCTTGAACTCTGCTCCGAAGCATTGTAAGTACAGGAGGCTGATTCGGCTTCTGCGAAAATCAGAGCTTCTTTGCCAGTTTCTGCTCTCTTTATCTGGGGCACCGTCCACTCCCCCACTTCTGCTCCCCCAGCTCCTCCTTCGGTTCCCTTTATCTCACCCTGGATCTCTATAGGGCTCCTGACCTCAAACCTACTACCGGGTCTTTTTCCGGAGCCGTATGCATCTGTGTCACTTTCAGCTCCAGGGCCAGCCCAAGCGCAAGTGCTGTTGCTGCCCTGTTTCCCCCGAAAGAGGAAAGACACTCTACTCGCTGCCCTCCGGAAGATTTTCCATGCTTCCTGTGCAGTCGTCCAAAACCCGATGTATGGGGACCGGTCCGCTACAATTTTCCGCTTTACTCCAGGGCGCGGACCTGCAACTGAGGAGAGGTGAGTGTAGCCCCCGCTGTAACCCCCGCTGCTGGTTTTGATCATTCCGGGGGGATTTTGCTTATTTAATGTGCCGGAGCCGGTTCCTACCGTGTTGCGGCAATTATTCTGACCTCCGCCTCTCCGTTTCCTTCGTGACTCACGGAAGACTTTTGTCGTTGTCCGAGAAGTGAATAAGGGAGTTTTCAATTACTTTACTGTACACTTTTACTCCGCTTCAGTTCATACTCAGTTAGCTTCCGGACGCTTTTTTTCTCCGCCCTATCGGATTTCTGTGGTCGGCTCTGCACGGACCTCCCGACCTGGCTACCTAGCCGGCCGCCATCTTCCCTTCCATGTGTACTGATGGCAGGGAGCCTGTAGTGGATAGACCTATTGCACGTACTCTTGTCCTACTCCGGGCAGATTAAGAACAAATGGAAGCACATCCAGGACAGCAGAGACAATGCAGATTAGATTATCACAAAGATGTTCGCAGTTCAACTCTGCATTTAAGTAGAATCAGGAAGATCGTCTCGCTGTACACTACAGAGGGCTTCTGCAATCCCAGCAGAGTAGCAGCTCACAGCCAATGGCTTGCAACCAAGTGGCAGCAAGGGGGCACTGCCACGTTGATCGCTCAGCGTGAGAGGAGTATAGGCATCCAAAGGGCATCATCCATGCTGTCATTTGGCAGCATTGGGCGTAAAAATATGCGTTTCCGTAACTTCTTTGCAAATATAGAGCAGGGATACTTTTGCTGCAGTAAGGCTGACGAGTAGACTTACAGGTTCTTTTTGCTTTATCTCTTGTATTCAATATATTGCTTGAAAGCTCAAGCTTTGGCATACAAAGGTTTTCAAGGTGCTGGAGGGGAGGGGGGTGGGAGGGAGAGCTATATACTACACTCACTGAGCTGACTTCTGAAGCAGAACGCGTACTTAATATGACACTTGTCCTGGAGGCCAATAAACCTGCTCCCTTGGATACTGCAAACAACCAAATGTTTGGATCCTGTGGAGAGTAAAATGGCCTTGGCAAGTCTTTCTCTTTACATTCTGACGCTACTTCATCCTTTTTAATTTTTATTCAGTTTACCGAATGAAAAGTATTTGACAAATAAGCCATGCCGTTTACAAAGATTGAAAACATTTAATTCAATCGTGTTTGCATTTCCTTCAGTATCTTTAACCCGTTCGATGCGGAGGACGGCCCCCGGCCGTCCCATGTGACGGTGGGCGTGTGGAGAGGACGACCGGGGACCGTCCAAACCCCTCCCACTGATTAAAATGCCAGCACTGCGGCAGAATTCGCGCTACCATCAACAGCCTAAATGTTTCTTCTATTACTTTTTTCCTTAAACAATACTTCAAAAGATTGGCGAAGACAACAGCTCTTTACTCGCATTAGATAGGCAAAACCTATCGGCTTTGTCAATGCTTGTTACTAATTACCAATCCAAAAAAAGAAAAGGATTAAGCAAGTTTGCAAGAGCCCATTACACACAAACCCTCCAAAATCACCAAAAAGTAATTCTGACAGTTCGGCAACCAGGACTCTTACTGTATACGTTGTAGGGTACTATAAAACTCAAAGACTATATTCAAGAACTAAGAATACAACAATTGTCTAGTGCCCGTCACATCAAGTAAGCATACTGTGTATAGGAACATTTAATAAGCTGAATGAATATTCGTAAATCAACAGTAGAAACTGAAGAAAAAAAATGTAAGCACCAGTGAGTACCATCTTGGATTGGGATCATTCTCAAATTAGAGGGAAAGTTGAAGCCAACCCTTCTCCTCCATCAGCATCGCTGATATTTCAATCATTGTACAAGTGCTCCGCCTGCCCTTCTGCCAATCATAGTTCTTTGTTGAACCAGTTGTGTGTGAGTAGTGGTAGTCTTGCATCACGTCTAAACTGGTGACTGCATCTAGTAAAAACTTTACACATTTCTTTTGCTACTGGCCATTGCTGAATGCAAATTTACTACTAGATTCAGACTAACGTAAAGTTACTAGAGATCTCCCCACGGTAAAGTATAGGGAAAAATAATTAAGTTTAGGTATTAAGAATTATTAAAACATTTTACTGTAAAAGAATGTTAAATCACGTAAAATTATTAACAGAACTGAATTTAAAAAATACTACAGCACAATATCTCAAATTAAATGTTAAATTACAGAAAATATATCAAATTGACAATATTCAAATATATTTAGTAAATGCGATTAAAATAGGTTTAATTTTCATTACACGTTTTATATAATTATCTGTAAACAGATATGTGAATATGAATTTTATTGAAAAATATTTTAAATTGGATCTAAAAGGTTAACACTTAAAAGCTGTATTAGTGTCGTACTTTCCGTCTGAAACGGATGCCCTCTGACGAACTGAAGAAAGTCCTTTAAAATCAACCGAATGGCACAAAACTCCGTGGATGTTGACGCGATGCCTCTGCTCAGCATATCACATGCCTGAATCCAGTTTCGGAGTTTTGCCATCTCGAATAGATTTTTAAAGCCATCTTGAATATTTTCAGTAAAGCAATGCTAAATGGATTATTTGTCGCATTAGACCAGTTTGGAAGATAACACGCTTCTGTAACTGATTCAGACAAGTCGTCTTCTGTGATGCTGTTTAGATTAAATTCCCAGACTAGTTTGTGCTCGTCTGGGAGCGGAGTATAGTTATTGAAGAGAATGTTTATATCTAGTGCTACTGCTATACACCAATGCTATAAAACAGCCAGTTTAACAGCAGCACAAAGAACATGTAAACTTGAAACACGTTTGCGTCCAAGGAATATTTAATAAAAGTCACTAGGGGGCGTAAGTGCCCAGCTTCAAAAGCAGTACTACTGCAAGAAGACACTTGTCAACTATGTTTTAAGACGGAGGTTTTGGGAAAACTCGTTTGATATAGTGGTGCTTTAGAGTTGCTATTAGAAAAATACTGCACAAATATTGCAAGAGAGTTGCATCAAGTGATGTTAGGATTCAACTCCCTCCACACCACCCCCATGCGTGCGCTAATTTATATGCATCACTGCAGCGTGCTACTGCAGAAGAATGGCACTTGGATCCTGTGGTCTGCCAATTAACACTCCACACAAAATTGAACGTTTAGCTCTGGCATTCTTTGAGCATAAATATTTCAGAAGAAATGCCTGCACGTGCTCCTTGCTCTCTCCATACCTACACAGTGAGCCAGCATCCCTGTACTACTCCAGATAGTGGCTACCTAATAGTGTGTGGGCCTTAGGGTCACGCAGCATCCAGAGTAAAACAGCAGTCCCCAATGTTTCTCGGAGCTAGAGAACCGAACATTAGGAAGGGAGCGTGACATAGGATGATGTTTTTCACATGCATAATGAGGGCAATCTTTTCCAATCAATTTGGCAAGTGGAACTGATAAAAGTAAGACATTGGTGGAGGTTGAAGATACCTCAAGCAAGCTACAACAAAAACTCAGCAGTCCGTAACCGTTCAACTGTCACAGACACTCCAAGACAGACAATGGAATGTGCTATGACAAGAACATACCAAATGCTATACAAAAGCAGGAGATGTAAATACTTAGTGAAGAGAAATCTTTAGCAATTTACCAATCAGATAAGTACACCAATCACAATGAAGGTAAAATCACAACAGGAATATCAGCGTTTATTTAGTCCATGCCCATGCTGCATAACAGGTCAATGATGAGTACTGGTTTTATTATCATTACATGTCAATATGGAAATAAAATGCATTTGAGCCAGTTTTAACGCTCGCAGGAAGGCTCAGTTAGAAAAGCTGGTATGATGTAGGCATTTCTATTTCTATGCCCCATATGAAGTTCCCCCAAATCTCCAGATTTAAAAAAAGGTCTAGTGTTGTCCTGGGTGGCATTCAAATCTGGGACCAAAGATGCCAACATGGGTGCGCAATTTTGTGGGGGACAAAAACCTTTGAAGGTGGAGTATTGCACTTCATTGTTATGACACATGTATCTTGTCACACTTACACACTGGGTCATCTGAGTTTTTGCAGTTGTTGCGTGCTCTAGGGTGTACTCTCCGTCATGAAGTACTAGTATAAGGAAAAAAGCGTGCCCCTTGATTGGGTAACGTCCCCTAGTCACTGCTTAGTCCCAAAAGGGGTGTAGAGTTCTTTCTCTATCAAATTCCATAATTGTAGATAATCAAACAATATCCAAATCCTTTGTATTCAAAGATCCTTTATTTCTTTAATTCATTATTTTCTTATTTCATCTGTTCAATTCAAAACAAGTTTATGGCATCCAGCCTTATACCCAGACTGTTATCCATCCAATGCATTTCGGTTATATATTAGCCTTCATCAGGGACTGGGTTTTGTGAAGGAGAAAGTATCTGGTCGCTTGTTATTGGCCGGTTCCAAAAACGCTCACTGTGCTGTTAGCCAGACATAGTCATTTTTATTATCATACCGTGTTATTATTATTCATTCATTGTATGTTGTACCTGTACTTGTTATGTATATACTTGAATAGCACCATGGTAATGGAACCTGATGTTAGGACTCAGGAGGTTGAGGGTGTCAGTTGTACCTGGTACAGGCTGCTGGATGGATGGAACCTTTTGTTATTCCATTAAACTTCTTTTTATTTCAAATCTTGAAGTAATTTACTTGATTTTTACACTGGCGACGAACTACGGATTGAACTCTACGCATCAGCAAGATAAGAACAATTTGGGTCTCAACATCTTCAAGACAAAATTTCTCAAGCCTTTGCCACCCCCTTTCCTTTCAAAGACTTTAATCTTCATGTAAGTTACTTCTACTTTCATAAAGATTCCTTAGACATCTCTGCTCAATTTTAAAATAATTTCTCACAGCTTGACCTTTAACTTTTTAAAGCATTCGCCACCTACCTCACCTCACCTCTTTTGGTTGGGAGGTTTTGATGTGGGCGGTCTCAAGAACTTTACAACTTTTGTCAGTTTATACCTCTTCTTGTGAGGTCTGATTAAGATTTGCATCATTTAAACTCTTTGAGCGCTCGATGCACGTCTCTGTGGGCTGTGAGACTCCGGTGCAGACTCTATTGTGTGTGTAGCACGTATAAGAGTTTAGCAAAGCTGCTGTGTAAACTTCATTTGAAAGCTGCGAACATCTGATTTAATACCTCGCCCTTTGTTTATAGGGTTGGGAGGTTTGTCTGCTGTTAAAATTTGAACTTGCAGAGACTTTCTTTGGTAGATGGAGCATTCCTTAAAATGTGTAGATATTATATCTAAACATGAAACTAAAGAAAGCAGTGTCTGTTTGGTGAAAGGGAAAGTGAAGGAAAAAGCTATAAAAAAGGGGAGCCAATTTAAATCACAAATGAAATCTAAATTTCAACCGAAGTGTTATAAGTGTGGAAGTGAGGGTAATTTAGCCAATGATAAAAAATGTCCAGCACTCAAGAGTACGTGCGCGAACTGTAAAAAGACAGGACACTTTACCTCTGAAAGGTGTATGTCATCTCTCATGATAGTGACCGTGATGAATGCTCAGAATTTGATTGTGGACAAATTGTATCTCAAGTTTATGATTATCACAAGAAAGGTCCTTTGGACGATATGTCTGTTGAAGGGAAAACCATAAAAGTTCTTTTTGATTCTGGAGCTAAGATTACTATTGTATCTAAACAATTTTATGTGAACAATCTTTCAAATACTGTGAAATTACTCAAGGTGGACATCAGACCTAGTGCCTATGGGGGAGAACCCATCAAACTCTTGGGTTACTTTTGTGGTTTAATCGAATATAATGGAAGATTTGTGTTTCACATAAAGGAGACCGTATCTTGAGTTGGTTTAATCAAAGGGACCAAAGTGTGATGTTCGATCCAAATAATGACCCCCCTATTATTTTAATGGGGAATTTTCTAGTGAGTGCTATTTCTACACAGACTGTTGAATGTGGTTTTAGTACTTCCCTCAAAGATCAATTTCCCAGTGTTTTCAGGGATGAGTTATGTTCTTTTAAGAGGTTATGTTCACAAAATAAGATTGGTTTCTCTGGCTTTACCAGTAGCTGGGAAAGTACGCAGTGTCCCTATCTCTGAGAGATGAAATGTGAATTAGAAAAACTTAAGTCTGAGGGGATAATGGAAGAAGTGGAAGGAACCCAGTGGTTGGCGCTAATTGTGGCCAACAGAAAATCCAATGGAAGTCTTTGTTTATGCATTGATTTGAGAGAACTCAATAAACAGGTTATTGTTGACAGATATTCACTCCCAAAGATGCCGATGTTTCGGGTGTAGAGGACCGCCATCCCCCCCGGGATCTTGCAAGGTCCCAATCATGGTTGAGTGGATTTCTGGAAACGCTGGGCTTGATTGACTGTTGGAGGGTGATGCATCCGGGTCGGACACAGTTTACCTTCCACTCGGGTGTCCATGGTAGCCTGTCCAGGTTGGACTATGTTTTGATGCCGGCAGCACAGGCCTCATGGATTAAGGAGATCAGACACTTAAGCTAGGGGAATTTCGGACCACTCTCCCGTATGGCTTCATATGGACACTAATTCGGGCACTGGGGGTCGAGTGGCTCCGATTAACCCCTGGTATCTCCACAACCCTAAGACCCGTGCTGAACTTGTTAAATCCCTTGCTCACTACTTTCTTGAGAATGAGGGATCGGTGTCTTCTTCTGTTTCATTGTGGGAAGCGTTTAAGACGGTCCTTCGTGGACATGCCTTATCATTGATTGCTGGTGTTAAGAAAAGCAGGAATGAGGCGGTGGTCCGACTTGAGGCTGATATTACGGAGCTGGAAGGAGAGTTGGAGTTGGGGGTCACCCGTGATAAACTTCATATCCTCGGTCTCAAACAGTCTGATTATAGGGCCCTGGTGACTGATGCCGCTAAACTCATGAGTAGGGAGCGACAGGGGCGGCTGTATGATGTGGGGGATAAGGCTGGGAAATTGATTGCTTGGTTGGATAGAAAGGAAAGAGCGAGTCGTGTGGTTCCGATGATTGAGAGGCCAGATGGAATGCGTGTGACTGACCCGGTTGAGATAGTGGAGTGCTTCGCTGATCATTTTCGGGAGGTTTATTCTCCAGTGTCTGATAGGCCTGAAAAAGACTCCCCATCAGTTGTTGATGGATATTTCGCTGCCGTGCCTATCGGACTCAGATAGGGAACTGCTGGATGCGCCACTTTCAGTGGATGAGATAGCACTTGCCGTACGCTCTCTTCGATCGGGGAAGGTTACGGGTCCCAATGGTCTCCCTATTGAGTTATACAAGCTGCGTCCAGAAAGGATTGCACCATATCTCCGCGATATGTTCTTGGAATCGAGGGATACTGGCTCCCTTCCTTACGATCAACGTCTTGCATCGATAGTAGTGATTCACAAAGAGGGGAAGCCACGGGCTTGTTGTGCGTCCTACAGACCCATATCGCTTCTTAATGCGGAGCCAAAGATCCTCGCTAAGGTACTAGCAAACCGTCTTATCAATGTGATTAGTGACTTGATTCACCCGGACCAGTCCGGATTCATCTCACGCCGCAATACAGCACTGAATTTGAGACGCTTACATGGCGCCCTCGCGAGAGCCCCATATCTTCGGGAGTCGGCCATCTTGGTCTCCCTCGACGCCACAATGGCTTTTGACACTGTGGAATGGTCGTATTTGTGGGCATCTCTTGCGAAATTCGGCTTTGGTCCTGGCTTTATTGGCTGGGTGAAACTTCTGTATGAGGCACCGTTGGCGCAGGTGGTGGTCAATGGTCGGGTATACAGTCCCTTTGCTCTGGGAAGGGGTACTCGACAAGGATGTCCGTTGTCCCCGCTTCTCTTTGCTCTTGCCCTGGAGCCTCTGGCTGCATGGTTGCGCTGGGAACCATCGATGAGAGGTATACAGTGGACCCCTGAATTTGAGGATCGCATATCGCTTTATGCGGATGATATTTTGTTGTACCTCACTTCGCCCCAAAAATCGTTAAACGTGCTGTTTGATGTGCTGACTTCATTCAGACGCAATTCTGGCCTCGTGATTAACTGGTACAAGTCCTGTATATACGTACTCGCGGGTGGCGCCCCTGCATTCCCGTGTGGTTGTCCCATACAGGTTACACAAGCGGGTTTCAAATATTTGGGAATTTTTATCACTTTGGACCCCGTGGCCAGATACGATCGTAATTTACTTCCTCCGCTACAACGATTGCGTTCTGACGTGGTGGGCTGGCGCGGCCTTCCTTTGTCCCCCCGTGGGCGAGCGACCATTTTCAAAATGATGTCTTTACTGCGGTTTTTATACGCGCTCCAGAATACGTTTGACGCAATTCCGGCAAAATACTTCCGGGAAGTGGAGAGTTTACAAAGACAGCTGATTTGGGATGGGCGTTCCCGTATCACCCTCCCCAAACTTACGCTTCCCTGGTATGACGGCGGTATTGCTCTTTCCGATATCAGGCGCTACTACTGGGCCTCTCAACTGAGTGCAATCAATCACGGTATGTATGGTCCGAGTTTAGATCCCGCATTTGAGATTGATAGGTGGCTGTTACCGGGTGGGAATTATAACAGGGCGCTATATTCTAGATCGACGCGGTGCAGGTGTGGTATTGTGCAAATGGGGTGGGGTGGGGTGGAGCGATAGACTAACCCGAGCGACCCCTTTATATGATTCTTGCAAGTTGGGAAGTTTGTGGAGGACGAAAGGCTTTGAGAAATGGGATATGATTGGTATCAGTAGAGTGGGCGTTCTCTGGATTAAGGATAGGATCAAGACTTTCGAGTTCTTGAAGGCGGAATATGAGTTGAGTGATCGGGAATTTTTTCGTTACTTACAGATTAGTCATGCGTTGGGCTCTGTTTTCCCCCTTGGGACTGTTATTCCAGAATCTTCCCCGTTGGAGGATCGAATACTTGACAGATATGTGCCCGATAGCACGATTTCTTTGATCTATAAGAAATTAATTAATGATCGGTCGGACCTTTTAACGCATTTAAGAGAGGTCTGGACCAGAGACGGCTTAATATTAGACGATGAGGACTAGCAATCCGCGATTTCCTCACCCAAGGAGGTCGCGATACCGGCCCGCCTTCGACTAGTTCAGCTCAAGATTTTGCACCGTGTTTATGTGACTGGCCCGCGACTGATTCGAATGGGTTATTCTGTAGATGGGTTATGCGTCCGTGGTTGTGGTCAACGTGCCACTTTCCTTCACATCATTTGGGAATGTCCGGAGATTGCTGCATTTTGGAATAGAGTGCATGCGGTCATGAAAGGGGTCACGGGAGTCGAGATGCAACCGGAAGCTAGTGGGTGTTTGCTGAATGTGTGGGAACCGAATGACTATGACGTGGCTCAGACGCGATGGGCGACCCTGGCCAACATGATTGCCAAACGAGACATTGCACAGTTGTGGGGCGCTCACCGCCCGCCGACGGTCTCGGTATGGAAGGAGAACATGGATTGGTGTATGTTTCGAGAGAAGACAGTATATGTGGCGCGAGGTAGGCCCACAAAATGGGGTAAAATTTGGAGTCAATGGAACTCCTTCCTGATGTCCCCGATGTCCCACACTCTCCCTGATCCGACATTCCATGATTTGTTCTAATTTTCTTGTTTTAAAATCTTGAGTCTTTTCCCCCCGATTATGCCCCTCCTCTGATTCTCGTTAATTGACTTGCATTATGTTATTGCCTTTTCCTTCCTGCTCGGAAACGCACCTGCACTGTATTGCTCTTTTGCCTTGTTTGTTATATATATATATATATATATATATATATATATATATATATATATATATATATATATATATATATATATATATATATATATATTTCCAACGAAAAACCTCCAATTCTGGGTTTAGTTTTAAATGAGAGCACTCCAAGTCAGTATCGCGTAGGTTCTTCACACGTTTTTATTCACCATGATACCTCAGCAATTCAATCCACAAACGCGTTTCGGCGTTTACCGCCTTCGTCAGTGTAGATTGACACTGTTTCCCGATTACATTTAAACTAGTGACCGTTAATGATCATGGTCACGTGTTCCCAAATTGTATCAACCTAAACAAGGGTACATTCAGTGATTCTTTCATTACTTTCACGGCAACCCTTTCTGAATCCTGGAATCTGATGTATATAGTCCCTTGTTACAGACAGAGGTGTCTAAACCCTAGTCACCTGAACAGCAGTTGTCATCATTAATTATTATGTTGTATGTAGTATTGAATGAAAGTGAGGATCACAAAATGTATTGTCGTTATAATCACGAGCATATCGTTGTGCCCATTCAGGGCTAGATTGTCAAAAACTGTTTGGTGACTTTTTGGATTGTGAAAATTTTTTGATTTTCACTATGAGTTGGTTGTGAGAATCATGTCATAGGTACTAATGGTGCGGACAACATCTTATTAATGCACGGAAAAGTTTGATTTGTAGTAGTAATCATGCATGGTAGCTATGATTTAATGCATTGGAATGAATTATTTACCGTGTTAAGATGGCCGCCGTGAAAGTAATGAAAGAATCACTGAATGTACCCTTGTTTATGTTGATACAATTTGGGAACACGTGACCATGATCATTAACGGTCACTAGTTTAAATGTAATCGGGAAACAGTGTCAATCTACACTGACGAAGGCGGTAAACGCCGAAACGCGTTTGTGGATTGAATTGCTGAGGTATCATGGTGAATAAAAACGTGTGAAGAACCTACGCGATACTGACTTGGAGTGCTCTCATTTAAAACTAAACCCAGAATTGGAGGTTTTTCGTTGGAAATACGAACGCATCCACCGTGCGAGAGAGGCACCCGTGGTCGTGTGGAGCGGCGGATGGTGGAACCTGCGTGCCATAAAAATATATATATATAATAAAAAGAGTTTAAAAAATATATATATATATATACCAAGATGATGTACTTATTTATGCGAGGAATGAGGAAGAGCATGATGCCAGACTTGGGGATGTCCTTGGAAGATTTCATGATAACAATCTTACAGTTATGTTGGATACATGCAAGTTTAAGAGAGCATCCATTGATTATTAGTGACATACCAATTAAGGACAAGGTGTTGAACCAAAAAGTGAGTTAGTAAACACCATACAAAACTTAGCTTCTCCCACCAACAACGAGGAATTAATGAAGTTTCTTGGGATGGCCGAGTACTACAGCAAATTTATAAAAGGGTTTGTCGAGAAGTGTGTGAGCATGCGTAAGCTTTTATGTAAAGGTGTGGATTTTATTTGGACTGATGAGTGCGAGAATGAGTTTAGAGAAGTTAAAGCAGACTCCAAAATTGAAGAGTTTGATCCAACAAAGGAGTCAGTTCTCATCACGGATGCCAGTATGAAAGGTCTAGAAGTAGTCTTACAAAAAAGAGATGGAAATACTGAAAATTGTATTTTATTTATTTCACAGAACCACATTAGAGGGGCTGAGATACCATATTCTGTAATAGAAAGAGGCCTTAGCTGTTCATTGGGCTGTGAGAAAACTTAAGAATCTTTTGTGGGGTTTGACATTTGTGGTTCGGACAGATCACAAGCCGATATGCCAAGTTTTCAATAAGAAAGGTATTGTAGCCATTTCTGGTAGGATTTCCAAGTGGGTGGTTGCACTTCAAGGATATGATTTTGAAGTTGCATATATTCCAGGAAGTAAAAATAGCATAGCCGATGCACTTTCTAGACTTGTTCCCATGATGAAAGTGATTCTGTTGATGAGGACAAGAATGAACGGATTTGTAATCTTGAATGTGATGGTATGAAGGAAAGCAGATGGCGCCAAGAGTGTGCTTTAGATAAAGAGTGTCTTGAGCTAGCTTTATTACTCAAGGATAGTTGGAACAGTAAGGTGAAAGTGGATTGTGCGAAATATTGGCATGTGAAGGATGAGTTGTCTGAGTGGGAAGGTCTATTTTTTTCAAGGAACCAGATTGATTCCGCCTGTCATTTTTCGTTAGGATCTTATAAATTTAGCCCATAAAGGACATTAAGGCATGTCCAAAACAAAAGAAAGACTCAGACTTAGCTATTGGTGGCAAGGTATGGATCTTCAGGTGGAGCGACTCATTAGAGATTGTATACCATGCTGCATGAGTGAGAAATGTCTTAAACCCAGAGTTCAACCCATGGTTGTTAGAGACCGTTCTAAGGGACCGTGGCAGGAATTTGCATTTGACATTTTGGGGCCAATGCAAGGTAATGGTTGTGAAAGTTATGTTTTAGTTCTCATAGACTTATATTCCAGGTGGCCAGAAATCGAAGTCACCAGAAGCACTGACACCAAACAAATCATATCTTTTCTCAGGGAAGTGTTTGGAAGGGAGGGCTTGCCTCGAGTCATCCTGACAGCCAATGGTACTCAATTAATCTCCAAAGAGATGGAAGAATTTCTTCTTAAATGTTCCATCAGACACAAATTGTGTGCTTTATATCATCCCGAGAGCAATGGTATGGTGGAACGCTTCAACCGAGTTTTGAAAGAGGTATTTGCCATGGCCAAACAAGGATAGCTTGGACTGGAAAGAGGAAATCTTGAAAAAGGTGAAGATTTACAGGATCTCTCCCCAAGCTACAACTGGAAGCACTCCCTTTGAATTGCTCAAAGTTAGGAGGGCGAACACTTTGATTGCACCTTTTTGGGTTCGTGAGGCCATTTCTAAGAAAGGAGTTCCTAAACCCACCGCCAACAACTGGAAACTCAAGGAAGATGGTAAAATAAATGCACGGAAATTGTCATTTGATCTCAAGAAAGCTGTCAAGGTCACTCCTGTTAAAGTGGGGGATTATGTTATGATTGGAGTGCCATTTGGGAGGAAGCGTCTGGATTGTTCCATAAACCCCACAAAGTTATTAAAGTTTTAACCAATGCTATTAAAACTGAAGATCCTCGCATTTGGAATCTTAACAGAGGGGCTGTCATCAAGAACAGTAAGTTGTTAGCCAATGAGGGTGTTAAAAAATCTTTGATTTCGTCATCTCCAGGTTGCTCTAAATCAACTACTGTTGATGGAGCAGAGAACGTGAGTAATCAAAGAGAGAGAAGGTATGCGAGACAACAATCCAAATTTAAAGATTTTGTGATGAAGTACTCAATTTTATTTGCTTTCCCTAAGGGCTTGGAAGGTGTGTAGTATTGTACTTCATTGTTATCATACAGTGTTATTATTATTCATTCATTGTATGTTGTACCTGTACTTGTTATGTATATACTTGAATAGCACCATGCTAATGGAACCTGGTGTTAGGACTCGGGAGGTTGAGGGTGTCAGTTGTACCTGGCACAGACTACTGGATGGATGGGACCTTTTGTTATTCCATTAAACTTTTTTAATTACAATCTTGAAGTAATCGACTTGATTTTTACAGAAGGCGGGCGTAATACCCGCGGTTTTGGGCGGTTTCATTCCCATTCAAATAAGAGATAGTGTTTTTGATCAGAAGAGGGTTGGAAACGTAGGTTGACTGGAACTCTGCAATTACAGGTAATTCCATTTTTTTTTTGTGGCCATAGTTTTGGTATTTGCATACCGATTAATACAAGTCACACCTATCCTACATTCACTCAGGGTCAAGAAAGTGCGATGACAACATGTTTTTTGATAACTGTCAACCCTGGGGACAAAAATAGCACACATCACTCCAAGTTTTGCTTGGTGCTCTTTGAATGTGGTGACGTAAATACCAGGCCTGAAGGAAAGAGAACAAGCCAATTAAATGGAGTGGAATGCTTCTCACTCCATAATCATTAATAACATTTCTAATGCATAATTTTCACGCAGAGATCCATAAAAGCTGTATACTCTAAAAGAGCACTTATAAAATATTTTAGTACTTTTATGGCACGCCAAGCAAACTGGATACTTTGTGCGAGTATTCACCATTTCCAAAACAAGTTTCAGAAAACGGTTGCAAAATTGTGTATTGTTTAACCAAATTTGTAACAAGACCTTGGGGTGATACAGGCAGGGAAATGCTGTTTCACATGAGCTATCATTTTTCACAGTGTATACGTACACTTTCATGTTTCAACACGGTCACCTTTCAACAAGATTAGTTTATAACTGGCAACCTTCTTGGAAGGGCCACTGTGAAAACATTAACTAGTACTGGCAAAGTCAACAGGCCTCGCCCACACGAGGTATGGCATTTGTTAACGTTTTTTAGCCATTCTGTGCGGCATGACTGGAGAAAAAAAATAAAACATGGTGTGGTTAGAGGCAACATGGACAATGGAGGGAGGGAGGGATGGGTGCGGCAACATGGACAGTGGGGGAGGGGTGGCAGATGGGGCAACACGGACAGTGGAACTGTGAAGGGAGAGCAGGTGGGGGCAACATGGACAACAGAGGGAGAGCAGGTGGGGCAACATGGGGGACAGCAGAGGGCTGGTGATGCTGGAGGAACACAGAGGGGAGAGGCGTACTGCTGAAAAAGACGCACAACGGAACAGTGGCTTAAACACAACGAAAGAGGAAGGAAGCCTAAATCACCTGACCAATAAAAAGCAAGCATATGACGTCAACCAATGGGCGCCGGGAAACCTTCGGGTAGCTGTGCGCTCAACAAATGTAATTATAATAATAATAATAATAATAAACTCACTGTTAGAAAACAATACGTCTTGCAAGAGTTGCCTTAGCCAGACCTAAAAAGGAGGGCACAAATCGCCCAATTCTCGCCAGTAAACAGAAAGGATTTATATATATATATATATATATATATATATATATATATATATATATATATATATATATATATATATATTTTTAAAGTTTTTATTGAAGAAAAACAAGAGAATATACATAAATCGGGTGCCATACTCCTAGAATGATACATCAATAGGTGAGCAAGGACACAAGGCGTAGAAAACAATTTTACCGACGGTTGCAATTGTGGCAGCGATATGTACTTCAAGGGAAAAAAATAACAGCAATCCAACAAAACAGTATTCCACAGAGCCAGCCCACCCACGATACAGGATATTAAAACCAAATTAGACACCCGACACATAGGAAAAGCGATACAGGATAATCGACCCATCTCTCGTGAAAGAAGGAAGGAAGAAGAAAAAAGGCCATAAAACTAAAATATAAAATAATAAACCCCTCCCCGTTCCCCCCACCCTACACCTCTGCAATGGCTACGGCCCATCCCCACTAGCAGCGTGCCTGTCGCCCCAGAACTTGTACCTAAAAGAAGGAAAGAAGAAAGTGGAGGAGGGAATATCGAACATGCCCCCCCCATTTCCTTTGCCCCCCGCCAGCCGCAACCCACCCCATAATTCTCCAGGATAAGAAAACGCAACAAGTAAAATCCAACAGGGGGGAAGCGTGTAAAAAACCCACCCCCCTCCCGTGCAATCATGAGGTACAATCCCGTGTCAGATGAAGTCTTTTTCCAAACCCATACGGTAAAAGTCAACCCTGGCCGCTACGATTCTTCATGCGAGCCCTGTCCATTCGAACCGCCATCACAGCAAGAATATCCAGAAATAGAAAAGTTGAAAAGTCAACACGAAAGGAGTGATACCAGGATAGACGTTTACAAAGTCCAAAAGTCAAACAAGGTTCACTGCCCACCAGCGATAAGTCAGCAAAGCGTTTTTGATCCCTCTGAGAGAAAAGGGGCGAGGTATTAATCCGACATTCATTGGAGAACTCACGCTGAAGTACAGGAATAGTCACATCTAACTCGGGCGATGTCGACATAGGGCAAAACACACATCCAATACGTTCGGGCTCGCTCGCTGCCATCTGGGGGTTGCAAAAAATGTCCAAGTCCGACTGCCGCACAGGGTCCTCGGTAGCAATCGGAGCTTGCTCGGCGGGTAAGGCATCTTGACTCACAACCAACAAAGGGTCGGAGTCCGGTCTCCGGCAGATGTTATCAACCGTTACAACCATCCTCTGGACGGTGGCGGTGACTCGTTTGTGGAGCTCCCCAATGGCGGCCATTATAGTGTGCAGCGACGGTGTACTTTCAGCCCGCTCCATCGCCCCTCAGTGAGCGACCGGGCGGGTATCTGAGCCCCGGAGGTCGACTTCTCCAGGGCACCAGGCAAAGGCAATGCAGATGACAACTGTGGGCACTTCAAAAGCGCGATCTCAGCACCGTCGCCGCCAACGAGGAACCAAGCCCATCGACCCCGGGAGCTCAGCGGGGCCTCCGGGCAGCAGATCCCTGACCAAAACAGTCGATACGGCAAGCCGCCGCAGTAGCGGGATAAAGCCGCCACGGATCACCATCCAAAACGGAAAAGAAAGACGCCACTTCGGGAGACCGGAACCACTCACGTCCCGCGGCCGATGTTGTTCAACTCCAACCCGGCTGGGTTAGAACTCGAGGCCCCGGCTTCAACTCTGGGTTAGGCCGAGAATGGCGCACGGCGTATCTTCATCATTTGAGCAGCTAGAAATTCCGGGATTGCACCTTTAGAGTCAGGCGCACTTCAGCTGCACGGGAGTCCGGTGGGAGAGCAGGATGGGAGTCAGGATTTATGAGCATCCGGCGGAGGTCGGCGGAGCCGGGAGCTTATGCGGCCATCTTGGTTGCTAGCGTAGCTCCTCCCCCAGGGATTTATATTTAAATGGTTTGTACTGCATCACTATCGGTAATGTAATGGAGAAATTATCGTTTTAAATGGCTGACAGGTTACACCAAACTTAGAGAACTAGCGAACACTACTAAAATATTACATTTAAAATATATAAACTTGGAAATCCAAAAACCTTGAACACAACTTCAGCTATTGAAATATTTTCGGTTTACGAAAAATATGCACATTTTTCTATCAAACAACTTTTCATTTTGAAAAATTAAACACAATCCGCCCAAAAGCTAATCTTTTCAATTTAATGAAAAAATAAAATAAAATTTGCCTCGAAATATCTGCTTTTGATTTTTATGAAATCAATATATATATATATACATATACACTCTGTTTGAGTAATAAATTAAGTACGAGCACCAGTCTGGTTTCCGAGTGCTGTTTCCTAGCCGAGGAGTTGAGGAATTGAAGCTACATATACATATATGTATGTTCGGAGCCCCAAAATCATTTTTTTATTTTCATTAACAATGGGCATGGAACCCTATTCTGCCTTATGCTATTGCATGCCATGGAAGCCCATGATAAAACGAATGACTGATTAAGTTATGCTACGAATAGCATCAATTCCAACAATGTTCACAAAAGTCACCATTATGTCTGGGCTGGCAATAAACCAGGACCCCAATATGCCAAGAATAGTACCACCATTATCCAGGACCAGCAGAACATATGATGGGCAAAGTAATTACACACACCACCACACAATATATATATATATATATATATATATATATATATATATATATATATATATATATATATATTCGCCCGTCTTTCTCGTGAATAAATGGCTTCCTTGAACTTCCCCTGCTGTGACCTCTGCCTGCTTTCTTTTTCGTGAAGGAAGTTCTTGTTGCATACAATTCACGTCGGCCAGAGACGTGTTTCAGAGGTCCCTGCTCTACCAAGTGGCCCGGACTTTAATGGCAATCAAACTTTGTTTTCCAAGTTATTGGACAGCCTGGGCCCGCCTCGCTGTGTGGGGGGAGAAGCTGGCGGTTGTGTGGTATTTACCGCGCACTGGATGGCGAGCACTGTCTCTCTGCCCCCGCTTATTGGACTACCGTGCAGTGAGGTTGGAGCAGTTGGGGAACCGAGGAGGCTACCATCACTTGAAGCACAAGCAGGAAAATTTGGCTTTCCCTTTGCGCAGTGTCCTGTATCGAGCGCAAACCACTTGGCAGCATTTCCCCCAGCGCATCTTACCTGGATTCCTGACGGGGGATTCTGGTTGTTGCAGTCCATTGCAAGATCGCAGGACAGGCAACAGGTGTGCTAACATTATTGGGGGCGGAGCCCCTTTGAACTTTCAAATGGAGGGCAGGACACTCAGCAAAGCAACGGACAGCTTCCTGACCACTGGGGCGCTGATGAAGGCAAACCTATGCCGAAATGCATTCGCCCGTCTTTCTCGTGAATAAATGGCTTCCTTGAACTTCCCCTGCTGTGACCTCTGCCTGCTTTCTTTTTCGTGAAGGAAGTTCTTGTTGCATACAATTCACGTCGGCCAGAGACGTGTTTCAGAGGTCCCTGCTCTACCAAGTGGCCCGGACTTTAATGGCAATCAAACTTTGTTTTCCAAGTTATTGGACAGCCTGGGCCCGCCTCGCTGTGTGGGGGGAGAAGCTGGCGGTTGTGTGGTATTTACCGCGCACTGGATGGCGAGCACTGTCTCTCTGCCCCCGCTTATTGGACTCCCGTGCAGTGAGGTTGGAGCAGTTGGGGAACCGAGGAGGCTACCATCACTTGAAGCACAAGCAGGAAAATGTGGCTTTCCCTTTGCGCAGTGTCCTGTATCGAGCGCAAACCACTTGGCAGCATTTCCCCCAGCACATCTTACCTGGATTCCTGACGGGGGATTCTGGTTGTTGCAGTCCATTGCAAGATCGCAGGACAGGCAACAGGTGTGCTAACATTATTGGGGGCGGAGCCCCTTTGAACTTTCAAATGGAGGGCAGGACACTCAGCAAAGCAACGGACAGCTTCCTGACCACTGGGGCGCTGATGAAGGCAAACCTATGCCGAAATGCATTCGCCCGTCTTTCTCGTGAATAAATGGCTTCCTTGAACTTCCCCTGCTGTGACCTCTGCCTGCTTTCTTTTTCGTGAAGGAAGTTCTTGTTGCATATATATATATATATATATATATATATATATATATATATATATATATATATATATATATATATATATATATATATATATATATATATAAATATATATATATAAAACGCACATTCACCCGTAGGCATCTTGACACTGAATAACAGGTGTTTATTGTTACCAAACTCAATGGTACTCATTTTATTGACCTCAGATGGATGAAAGGGTGAATGGACCTGCCAGGAATTGAACCTGTGACCATGAGGTCGAACTCAGGCCCCTGCAGTGAATGCATTAGTCCACTGAGCCACCAGACCCGGATGCACACAGAACCTAGCTTTGCATTTTTATTAACACTTCAAATGCACTAGATTGCTTAATTTGTCCAGCTAAAGATTTTCACTTCTCCCTCATCGTCCAGCAGCCCTGTGGTCTCCCAGTTCGGTACACATGGCAGGTATTAATTTTCACGAACAATGCGAGACAGTCGAAGGTCTGATTAGGGTAGGTCAGGGAATGCTGCAAGCTATAGGGATGTTTGCTACTTTCGGAACATTCAAGACTTTTACAACATGCATTCTGTGGAAAGGGTGTCGGAATACAAACCTTGATATTTGCAGGTTAACACTGAGTAATAAAAGTAATGCGATCTACACTTCTGCCGTTACTTTGGACATTTTAAGACCATTCCATAATAAATTAAGAACCCTCGATATCTTTACGGTCCCTACCATGTGGGAGAAAAGGAAGCAGATATAGTTGGTGGAACACGCTTTCTGCCCAGTTAAAAGGCAAGTTAGTGTGTGAGGCAACCCTAAGCACCTAAAGGGTAAAAATAAAACTGCAAGCCTACACAAGAACACCAGAAACCTTTGGTGAGATCAACCATATGCCTCAACTTGGGTCACATGCAATGCTTTTAGAGGGGCTTATCCATCCTTTAGATATATTCTTCATCCTAAACAGGATACAGGAGTCTTCTTCCTCATGATTAGGCCCTTAACCCCTTCGATGCTGGCCCGTTTCCGCCGCTGTGCGGTAAACAAACGAACAGGGCGGGCCGTGACGAACCCCAGCCGTCATCCGCACACGAGCACCGCGGAGCGTGACGGCTGGGGTTCGTCACCAGCATGCAAGGGGTTAAAGCCGAGAAACCCCCACAAGGTGTTTCACAATTAAAGGACGTTCTTCCTTCTTGTTGAGATTTTCCTCTTTTTTCGTGATCACACAAGGCACGCCTCTATATGGACGACTGACTCCAGAACCTATTATAAGTCTGGAGCATTAAAAACGGGTTGGGCTACATTACATTGCGATTTGATTCTTCATGTATACAGCCAAACACCCAATGGATTGTAGTGCACCAAATATCGAAGTTCCCTTAAAACTTGAGCTGTGGCAGAAGGGTCATGTCCTCCATGAACTTTGTAAATATGGCATAATTTCAAATTATGTAAAATAGGAGACAATAACAATTGTTACTTACCTGTAAACGGTGGTTCTCCAGTATTGGTGTCTTTCATAGATTCACATGCTTGAGTATTCCCCGTCGTCGAAGTGGGAGCCCCACGGTAAATAAAATAGCAATAAAACCAATAATATATGCATATAAAAACTTAATTACATACATTCCAAAACCATAAATACTTATAAGTACTAAGGTTACCATTAACCCCTTCCATGCTCATGACGAGCTCAGCTCGTCATGAAGTATACCTCTAGGGTGCTCATGACGAGCTGAGCTCGTCACAACCACACCCGTTTCCATTGACCTTTAGCACAGGAGGGGAGACTCAAAGCAGCTAAGGTGTTAACACATAGGAATACATCAGAAGAAAAGAACACCTTTAATAGCATAGCCATGTCATTATGTTAGTCCAAACTACAGCCAATCAGGTGCAAGCACCCCTCTAGAACCTTCTCCTCAGAGGCTCAGGCCCTCAGATTTTCGTAGCACAAGAGTGACAAAAGAGTCTAGGAGGAGAAGCGAGCCTCTGAGGGGAGGTGGGTGGGTCGCATGTGAATCTATGAAAGACACCAATACTGGAGAACCACCATTTACAAGTAAGTAACAATTGTTCTTCTCCAGTATTGGGGTGTCTTTCATAGATTAACATGCTTGAATAGAATAGTGAGCAGTAATAGCTGGCCGCAAGATAAAATAGCAGTGCATTAGCATGAAAATGAAATGACATAAAGCTGCCAGACAGATAATAGTAAAAAGACCATAAAGGCGGAGGGAAGGAAAGAGGCTCACCTTATTTAAAAAGATTGCGAAGCACCGCTTGGGCCACTGCTGTATCAGCTTCGTGGATCGTCTCAAGGCAGTAGTGCTTCGTGAAAGTGTGCCTGCTGTACCACGTGGCTGCTCGACATATTTGGTGAATAGGCATACCAGCAAACAGGGCAGTAGAGGATGACATCGCCCAGGTGGAATGAGCTCTCACTGTAGATTGAAGAGGCTTGCCAGCCTTCTGATGACAGAAGGAAATTGTGGAGGAAATCCAACGTGCAATAGTTGGCTTGGTAACAGCACGCCCCTTGAGCATGCGTCCGTAAGCAACAAACAGTTGATCAGACCTACGAAAGGGCGCTGTCCTGTCGATGTAGAATTTAAGGCATCTGTTAACGTCCAATGAATGGAAACGTTGCTCCGCCGGAGATTGAGGATTGGCGAAGAAAGTCTTTAAGAACACTGGCTCATTGAGGTGAAAGTCAGTTGGCACCTTAGGCATGAATGCCGGATTGGTGCGAAGTACAACGCAGTCCGATTTGAATTGAAGGAAAGGAGGTTTTATGGTAAAGGCGTGCATATCACTCACGCGACGTAAAGAGGTCAAGGCAAGAAGAAGGGCCACCTTCTATGTTAAAAATGTTAAATCCGTTTTGTGGATGGGCTCAAAAGGCGCTTTCATCAATTGTGCCAAAACAACATTGAGATGCCAGGTAGGAGGAGGACGCCGAATGGGCAGGAACATCCTGAACAGCCCCTTGAAAAATTGTTGAATGATTCTAGAAGAGTAGAGAGGAAGACCCATCCTGCCGGAAACAAGATATTGCCGCTAGGAAGACTTTCAAAGTGGAGTGGGAAATTCCTGATTGAGCCAGCTGCAGAAAGAGCGGCAGAAGCTGAGCAGGAGTGGAATGGATGGGATGAATGTTGGCAGACGCACACCAGTGACAGAACCTCTTCCACTTTAGCTTGTAAGTCTTTACTGTAGACGGAGCTCTCGCATTGGCAAGAACGTCTCTACATGCTGGCGAAATATTCAAGTGGGCAAATTCAAGGTGCTCCAGTTTCAGGCCGATAATTTGAAAGAGGAGGGGTCCGGATGACAGATCTGAACCTTATCCATTGTGAGGAGATCCGCTCAAGGACGAAGGAGGATGGGTTTGCACTGGGAGAGAAGCAGCAGTTCCGAGAACCACGCTTGTTGAGGCCATATGGGAGCGATAAGGAGAATGTGGCACAGCTGTCTCATTTTCCACAACACTCGAGGAACTAGCGGAATCGGCGGAAAAGCGTAGGCGAATAGATTGCACCAGTCCATCAAAAGGGCATTCCCGGACGACCCTTGATGGGGAAGCCAGCTAGCATAAGACAGGCATTTCCGGTTCACAGGGCTCGCAAAAAGATCCATGTTGGGACGACCCCACAGCCGAAAGATGAAGTCCAGAGTCGGCTGATGTAACTCCCACTCGTGGGTCGAGGACGCGGACCTGCTGAGGGAATCCGCTAGGATGTTGGAGATGCCTGGTAGGTGAACCGCAGTCAGGGTAATTTGGTGACAAAGTGCCCAGTCCCAGATGCTCTGTGCCAGCTGAGAGAGGAGCAGTGACTTGGTGCCGCCCTGTATGTTTAGATAGTGCATACTGGTGGTATTGTCTGTTTGAATGAGCACTGATTCTATGGCAGGACCGGAGGCTTTACATTCTCCGCTGTTTATTACATACTAAAACTCACAGCAGCATCAGAAAAGCATTTAATCAAATCCAAATAGTAAAACCTTCATCAAAACCTCATGAGACATTAGGTAAAAACTAAAATTTCCATGAGTCCATCACAATAGTCCATAACGTAGTTGTTCTACTCTTTCCATGGAAGCTAGATATGCAGTCTCTCTTCACTGTTCTCCCTCTTTCTTCTCTGCTCACGCAGCAAGTTAAGTGTTCTTTTGATTCTCCCTAAACTGTTGGGGGTATATATTGTCTGTATTGCAGCTGTGTTGGGGACAGGGAGGGCTCTGACTGTGCTTCTTGTTTCCTTTTCAGAGCCCCGATAGTCGTGGGAACGTTCTCGTTCCAGACGCGACTTTTGTCCCCTACGCGAGTTGCGGTGTGTGAATAGGACCGCCAGAGGGCACTCAGACGTCTCGTTGATCCGCAGCGCGGTTTCTCCTCATAGAGAGGAGCCAGCGCTGAGGAGTGCAACGAACCGGAGCCTTGCCCTTGCCGCCTCATGAACGCCCGGTCTCCGGGTCTGTATTGCCCGATATTTGCTTACGCCAGTTGGGTCTGTAATTGCGGTTTACCGCGTCAATCGCCTTCGGGCAGGTTTGTGCACTATGTCAGTGCCATTCAAAGAGTGTGTGGTAGCGCGCGGTGAGGCGGTAGACCCGGTCTGTGTCAGCGCGTTTTGAGGAATAAGTGCAGCCTTCATTGCCACGCGTGTGGCCCCCCCAAAAGTATCGCAGTCCTCAGGTCTGCCCATATAACATTGACGCCCACACTGTTGGGTAGTACTTGGAAGGGTGTTTGGGTCCCTACTTTGTTCTGATCATGGAGCAAGACGGTTTTTATGATGAGGAGCCCCAATCCTATTTGAACGATGAGGAGTTTTACCACGCTGTGGACAGCTCTATATATTGCTGTGTCACATAGGTGGTGGGGCCCATGGAGGAGCGCCTTTCCGCGCGCATTGTGGAGGAGTGCGCCAACTTGGCGCAAGCCCACTCGGGAGAGCTCACAAGCCTCCCGGGCCCCTCAGGAGAAGTTCCCCCGGCCCGAAGAAACCCTGCAGGGAGGGGATGCGTGAGGGGGGTCAGGGGGTGGACAGAGGCGCCTTTGAACGTCTACGGGATGCGTTCTTGGCTAAGGCGACCGCTGCCCCCCTGCCCCGGCCTCGGCCCCTGATCTCTCGGTGGCATCTGGTACAGCGTCTCCATCTCCTGGTGGGGACTCCCCTGATACGGATGACGATGAGGAGTCGGTCCGCTCTTGGCGGCCCTTGAGGTCCGCCGCTGAGTTGCCTAGGGACAGTTCAGGCATGCTGGATCCGGATGAGATTATTCATCCACGATCCGCAGCCTGGGCACCGGGTGACAAAGTGGCGAAGTTTGTGGCGAGCTGACTGCGCAAACCGTTGTAGAAGGAGGCTAGAGGGTGTTTACGGGGTGAGAGTCCGAGGCCCACGCTGGAGGGTAAGGTGGCCCTTACACCTGAATTAGATGTGAAAATGGCCACCTTCCTCGTAAGGTTTATGCAGGATCCACGCAAAGGCATCGACTGCTCCTGGCGGTAATGCCAGGATAAGTTATTGGACGCGGTCGGCCCTATTACCAAGATCCTCGAATATGGCAGAGGAGGCGAAGGTTACAGGGACTGCCATCTCTCCGGACGTCCTTTCGAACTGGGCGCAGCGCATAGTTATTTTTCTACGCAACGCCAACTGCGTCCTGCCGACGGAGCGTCGGAGATCCCTTCTGATCAAGCTAGAACCAAAATTAGGGGACCTGTCCTCTTTGGAGGCGGGCGCTGTGGCCCAAGGCGGTCTTTTCGGAGAACCGTTCATAAAGGAACTGGGAACATTTGTGTCCACCTTTACCTCACTGGACAAGGCCCAGTCCAGTAGAAAATGGGTTTTCCAACAAGGTTTTTCCCAAGGGGCCGGTCGAGGTAGGGGCCGATCGACCGGCCGTTGCGGACAGAATGCCAGCAATTGAGGGCAAGGCCAAAATCAAACCTCAGCCAACTTCACCAATTTCTATCCCACAAGAGGGCAGCGTTTTGGTGGTCGAGGATTCTGAAAGAACTCTGGATCCAACAACTCGAACGGTGAGTGTCTTGTATGTCATCCCTGCAGAGCAAGTGCGCATTGGGGGGGTCGGTTAGCGGCCTTTTACAAGGAGTGGGTAGCTCTTACTGCAGACACTTGGGTCTTGCAGACAGTGCAAGGTTTCCATATAGAGTTTTACGACCGACACGCGCAGGTAAGCGCCCCGCGCCCTATGGTATTTTCAGAAGCCGATGCGCAGTTGATAGACGAAGAGGTCTCGGAGTTGCTTCGCAAGTGAGCCATTCGTCAATCAACTCGGCACCCCTCGGGGTTCCTCAGCAACGTTTTTCTGGTGGACAAGACCGATGGGGGAAGGCGACCGGTGATCAACCTCAAGGAGTTCAACGGGTGGTTGGTTTATCGGCACTTCAAAATGGAGGGGATACACCTCCTCCGAGATGTCCTCCTTCCACGAGACTGGATGGTGCGGTTAGACCTCAAGGATGCTTACCTTGTGGTGTTCTCATTCATCCTCCCCACTGCCGTTTTCTGGAGAAGTTGCGTGTTAGAGTTCACCGCCCTTCCATTCGTGCTTTCCTCGGCCCCTTGGTGCTTCACGAAAGTGTTGCACCCGGCGGTGGAATACCTGCGAACTCAAGGTATTCGGATGATTGTCTATTTGGACGACATCCTGTTGATGGCCCAGTGAAATTGAGTTATCAACTTCGGCAGACGGTCGACCTTTTGCAGGGGCTGGGATTTATCATCAACGGCGACAAGTCGGTCTTGGTACCGTGTCAGAAGATGACCTTCCTGGGGTTTGTTATAGACTCCGTAGGAGCCTCTCTCAGCCTGCCGTCGCGAAAGATTGCCAAGATTCGGCATCTCTTGCGGCAGACAATTACGAAGGATCGGACCTCCTTGCGGCAGATCGCCAGGGTGGTGGGACTTCTCTCCTCCTCAATCCAGGTGATTTTCCCTGGACCCCTTCACTACAGGGCGCTTCAGTTTCTCAAAGCTCAACACCTCCGGAGGGGCATGTCATACGATCAGGTGGTACCTCGATCGGACGAAGTGAAGGAGGCGATGGCGTGGTGGCTATCCCACATGGAAGCCTGGAACGGTCGGGCGATCTTCGGATCAGTCCCGGACCTGGTCATAGAATCAGACGCCAGCAGTGCGGTATGTCAACCACCTGGGAGGTCCTCGTCTCGGGCGGCCTTGGGGAAAGAGTTCTGGGATTACTATCTCGCTCATCAAGTATCCGTGACGGCGGAATACTTATCGGGGCAAGCCAATCAGGTAGCGGATTGGCATTCCAGGCATCTGCAGGATTCCAGTCAATGGATGTTCAGGTCTTCCAGTGGCTGAACGGTCTGTGAGGTCCTTTCTCAGTGGACCTGTTTGTGTCCCGCTTGGATCATCAGCTCCCACGTTTTTAGGTCTCGTCACCTTAAATGCGCGCAAGCGCATTGAGGAACGAGAATTCAAGTGCTCAAAATGCTCATGAAACCACCAGCTTTTTGCTGGCGTTTTCATGCAGTTCATGTGAACCCCGTGTTCAAACATGAACGCGCATCAGTCTCCCTCCTTTTGCCGCACAGCACATCAAAGGGCTTCGCCCAGCGTGCGCTCTGCGGCTTCTCGGCTTCTCCTCCCCTAACTTCCTTGCATTTCTCCTCCCCCTCCCCAGCCAGCTTCCCCCAGGCCGTGTTCCCTCATCCCTTGCACCCCCTCCAATGATCGCACGTCACGACCAGAAGATTTGTTTTTTAGAACAACCTCGTACAGCTCCAGCCTTGACTTTTCTTGCTCCGTCTCTTCTCCAGTGTCTTCCTTCTCGTCCATGTCTCCCTGGTCTTGTTATCTGCCTTTTTTTTTTACCTCTACTTGTAATTGCACACATGTCACTTTTTCCTCTTGTAACGTATCGCTTGCTACCTCTTGTATTTTGTTTGCTTTTGGCACATGCACAATTGTCATCTTTGCCTCGTGCAATGTAACGTTTGCCTTTGTAACACGTCCACTTGTAATTTTCTCCTCATGTAACGCTACTGTTCCCATTGTGAAGCGCTTTCCCTATATGAGCCAGTGAGCACAGCAGCAGGGGAATGTAGTCAGAAGGTCAGAACTAAAAAAAGCAGCACAGAGGTTAGATCATTTCGTAATGGAAACATTTCAATTTTTTACATTGTTTTATGCTGCAATCAAAATAAATAAAGCGGAACAGGACCTTAGATTTGCGCGTGTGTGTCTATACACTCTAGCACCCGTACACACATACAGTGGAACGCACACAGCAGCGCACGCACACTAAAAAACATGTAGATAGATACACAGCACAGGTGGGATACACACAAAAACACAGTGGTTCACACACGCACACACACAGTAGATCACATACAGTAACTCGCTGCACACTCACGCACGTGCACACACACAGTGCATCACGTTCATCGCGTGCACACACAGTACATCGCGCTCCACATACACACGCACTCAAGGTTAAAGGCACACGCATATAATGGCACAGACACAGAGAGGGTCTCACACAACAGCAAGGTCAGTAACTGTCAGGTACAAACCCACTCGCAAACAGCGTGACTCACAAGCGCAGTAGTGCACACACTCACACTGTTACATGCTTAAAGGAGCACATTGTCTATGATGCAGTGACACATAGAGAAGTGTGGCTCACTGGTTAGAGGCGGCAGACCCGTAAGCAGAAAACGACCCGGGACCAGGGTTCGATTCCCGACGCGGCAGGGTCGTGGACCAGGGTCAGCGGACTCGATAATTCTCGCCTCGGTGCCTACTCTAGTCAGAAACCACACTCAGCAACTCTGGGCATCAGCTTGCCTCATCTTCACAACGGCCCCCCCAGACCGCCGGGGATGCTTGGTCGCACCTTAGAGATACCCATTAGGGACCATCTCTCAGAGTGAGCCAGGACGGGTTCCCCAGCGGTCGAAGCGTGGAGATACTCCTCCGGGAGTCGATTCCTAGCGCTATATAAACCCACAATTAAATTAAATTAAATTAAATAGACTATTACTATGAAGCACACACACTTAGACAGACATACCTAGGCACTTGCACGCAAGCATGCCTGATTTCAGATTTGGACGTAGCATTCGCTGCGTTCTGTAGTCTGAGAGGCATTTGACACACACAACCACCCGCCTTTAGCTCATACACACAAGGTGCCAGCGTGGGGCTCCCTCCTCTATCAGCCTTAATGCGCTCTTGTTCTGCCAATTAATTAGCCTCCGAGTGTGGGGGCGGGCGCACTTGTGATCCCCCCCGCCCCACCTGCCGGGACATCAGCAGTCCCCAAGCCTCCAGCTGCCTAATAACTGAGCTGCCTGCAGCCCGGCCGGGCACAGCTGACATCTGCCCCGCCATGCTCGGCTCGACAGCTCCCCATATAAGCCAGGCCAGCAGCCGGCCACTGCGAGCCGCTCTTTAGCGGGCAGATTGTGTGACTTTGGACACTCTTACCCGCGTTAAAGTATTGCATGCCTCCCCCCCCCCGCAAACTATACACCCCTGTTTTCAAGTGGAGGCTGGAGTGCATCTTACTCATCCTAGAGACTAATTACTACTCTGATTTCTAGTGTTTATTTGGAAGGGGCACAGAAGTTGCAATTGTGTATTGCATGATTTCTTATCAAGCACGTAGCAGCAAACACCTGGGTAGGTCAAATGCAGGAGAATATTTTTCTAAGGTTTATCCCAAGCTCAAGTAATTAAAAGTACTTTGAGATGTGATAAATGCTGAAGATCACACAGGGTGTGCCTGCAGTGACGCCTTAATTGTGCCCAGATATCAGGTTTTACAGTTTGCACTTCAGCCGCAGGATGGGAGGTAGGATTTGTAAAGTATGCCCAGGATCACACAGTGTGGTCATGCAGCGGTTTTATTGTCTACTGGACCAATAAAACTAACATTGTACAGTATACCAATCAAATTTCTCTCCAATGACACCAGGCAAAGCAGACGCTCCCTCCAACAGATCACCAAGGGCACCCAGCTGTGTGACTGCAATCAACAAACTTATAAACCTTCATTGGAAATATGAACTACACAAACAAGATGTATTATTCCTCCCAATCTGGATGCATCCATTATCCAACTTAACACTGCACTTCCTTAATGTACAGTGTCAGTACTTCTTTACAGGCATGTCTATTTAATGTGCAGTGTTCCTTCTTATTTGCAAGTAAGTCATATGTGTGTCATTTAATGTGCAGTATTAGTACTTTTTCATTTGCAATGCCAATAACTCAAACATTCCCTAATGCGAGATCTATTGCATTGCAAATGCTTGTTTCAGTTGGAGACCGGACCCTCTGGCGGAAGCGACCAATGCTTTTCTCCAAGATTGGAGTCAGGAGAGGCCGTTTGCGTTTCTCCCTTTCTTAATGGTGATGCGGACGGCGGCCCAGGTTCGCCGCCAGGCGGTGGCGCTGGTGATGGTGACCCCGCTCTGGAGGTCCCAAGTCTGGTTTCCAGTTCTTCTGGAACTTTCCTGGGATTCTCCAATCCTACTACCCCGGTTTCCTCACCTGCTGCTCAATCCGGATCGGGAGCCACATCATCTCATCACTCACGGTTCTCTCCACCTCATGGCATGGAGGCTTTCCGGCGACGCTGGTCGCTCCCGGGCCTTTCGAGATCGGCTGTGGGACTTTTGTCCAGGGCCTGGCCAAACAGTACGGCGAAGCGCTACAGATCCGCTTGGACTAAGTGGATGCGTTGGTGTCTTCGAAGGGACTTGGATCCCTTGGTCGCAGGAGTCGTTCCTATTCTGAATTTTCTGGCTGAATTGGCAACCAAAGGCCTAGCATACAGGACTATCAACTGCGTTCAGCGGGCCATCATCCAGTGGACGGAGCACTGGTGGATTAACATCAGTTTGTTTGTAGGCTCTTACGAGGGATTAGTCTTTCCAGAACCCCGGTATTCAGTCCTCTGGGACGTCAATGTGGTCCTTAATCTCTTCTTGTCTTGGCAACCTAATAGGTACTTGTCTTTGAAGGAGCTTTCAGCGAAATTGGCAATGCTTTTGTGTTTGGTTTCTTGGTGTAGAGTGTCGGATGTCCGTGCCTTGGATGTCTCGGCGAGAGTTTTCTCCCCTGACGGGGTGACCTTTACGGTGGGGTGTCGCACGAAATCTGCGTCACGAACTATCTCGTACCCAGCTTTTGTGGATGTCCCCAAGCTGTGTGTTGTGCAATGTCTGAAAACCTATGAAGAAGTGACTCTGGAACTTCGTCCTCCGGGCGAGAGACAATTGTTAATTGCCTTGGGGAAACCACACAAAGCAGTCTCCTCCCTCACTATTGCGAGGTGGGTGCGTTGGGTCATGCAGGAAGCAGACATTGATACCAAGAATTTGAGCTCATTCAGCCAGAGGGGCCATGGCCTCTAAGGCGTTTGCTGTAGGAGCTCGTTTAGAGGATTTACTGCAAGCCGCGGATTGGTCCTCTGACTCCACCTTTGAGAGGTTTTACTTTAAACCAGTGTTGGATATTGCTCAGTTGGTGGTGAGTAAGCTTTGAACTAGCATAATCTGAGCCTCCGGTCCTGCCATAGAATCGAAATTTGCCTAGCGGATGTAACGTTAAGTTTAAATTCTATTAAGGACACGGAGGCGAGGATTATCCCTCCCAGGACTTCTTCAGGGAAGAACCCACCCGTATGGCAGTAAGTAATTGGCTTTTTAATCTGACTATTGGTCAATGTTGGTTTTCACGCTCGATGCTGTTGAACATATTGTTATAAGGGGGGTTTCCTTTATTTTACAACGCTTATGCTATCGTATTTTTTGTCAGGCAATGATGGTTACAAACAAGATCAATGAGGAGTGAACGTAACCTGCGCGAAGAAAGAGGGAGAACAGTGAAGAGAGACTGCATATCTAGCCTCCATGGAAAGAGTGGAAGGACTACGTTATGGACTATTGTGATGGACTCATGGAAATTGTAGTTTTTACCCAATGTCTCATGAGGTTTTGATGAAGGTTTTACTATTTGGATTTGATTAAATGCTTTTCTGAGGCTGCTGTGAGTTTTAGTATGTAATAAACAGCGGAGAATGTAAAGCATAATCTGAGCATAATCCTCGCCTCCGTGTCTTTAATCGAATTGAAACTTACCGTTACATCCGCTAGGCAAATTTCGATTCTCCCTGGAGAAGAAGATGAAAAGACTTGAGCACCAGGAAAATGCCCATTAGCTCCAGCCTGTTGATGTGCCAGGAACGTTGAGACAGGGTCCACTTGCCCTTTATGGATAGCCCCTGAAGATGTGCGCCCCAGCCTTCCAGGGAGGTATCCGTGGTAAGGACGAGTTCTGGATCGATGGTGAGAAAGAAAGTACCGGCAGTGATGTTTAACGGCTGAGCCCACCAGTGGAGAGCGGACCGCATCAGATTGGTCACCCTGGCCAGATCGTTGAAAGAGCCGGTGACCTGATGCCACTGCTTGTCCAATTCCTCCTGAATTGGACTACTTTGAGCCTGCAATTTGGGATCAGGGAGATGCAGGAGGCCGCGATCCAAGAAAGGATTTCAATACATTAACTGAAATGGACCCTTATGAAAGGAGGAGAGCCACTATGCGTAGAATCCCAAGTTGACGCTCGTGAGACACGAATGCTATCGCCAGCGAAGTATTTAGAGTGGCGCCCAGAAAGGTCCTGCAGGGAGCTGGATCGACCTGAGACTTCTCGTGTTGATGGAGACACCGAGGGAGTGGAAAAGAGTTTGACAGAATAGTGTGTCCAGAGACGCCTGATGGCGGTATTGCGACTTGATGAGACAGTCGTCCAGGTAGGGAAAGATTTGAACGCCCTTCAAACGTAGATATGTCACCACCGGGGCCAGGACCTTCGTGAAGACGCGAGGGGCAGAGCGAAAGCCAAAAGGCAGCACCTTGAATTGAAAGTCTCTGCGCCCTACCCGGAAGCGCAAGTACTTCCGGTGTCTTGGAAGTATTGGCACGTTGAAATACGCGTCCTGGAGATCGATGGTGGTCATGAAGTCGTCCTTCGAGAGAAAGCGGAGAACTTCCGTGAGCATGCGGAAGGATTAACACTTCAGATATTTGTTTAGGGCTCGTAAATCGAAGATTGGACACCAGTCGCCGGACTTCTTGAGGACGAGGAAAAACCGGGAATAGAATCCCATCCCCTTCTGAGACTTGGGAACCACTTCGATGGCACCTTTTTGAATCATGAGCCGAATCTGCTGAAATAGCACCTTGAGGTGAGCTGGAGGTGGACCGGTTGGAGGAGCGTTCGGAGGGAACTTGACAAATTCCAAAGCATGGCCTTTTGATACAATGTCCAGCACCCAACGGTCCGAGGTCATTGAAGACCATTCGGAAAGAAAAGGGAGATTCAACCTCCAACTTTGAGCGGGGAAGGTAAGTCATTGCTTTTTATTAGCGGAGCCGCTGTAGGAAGATTTTCCTCTGTAAGATTTGGAAGATTGTGGTCGATAAGACTGCTGGGACTGAGAGGTATATATTTGATTTCCTTGTCCGTAGGAGCGGTACTGGGTGGATTCGCCGCAAAAGGAAGGGGAGTTGCTGCAACCGCGCGCACCACGAAAAGGCTGCTTGCGGAATTGCAAAGTGCCTAGGGCACAAGCTGTCAGTGTCTTTCTTAATTGTTTGTAGTGCGTCGTCCTCATGCTGACCAAAGAGCGATTCGCAGTCATAGGGCATGTCGAGGATTTTAGCCTGAACTTCCTGGCGAAAAAAAGAGGTGGAACGAAGCCAGCCATGACGATGCAAGACGGCTGCTCCAGCAAGCTGATGAAAACCCATGCACGCAATATCCACAGAGCAGTCAATAATGTCAGATGATGCTCTCTCACCCTCCTGAAGAATCTTGAGAGCCTCTGCTCTGGAGGGCTCAGGAATGAGGTCGATAAAAGAAGACGTATCAGACCACATCTGTCAGCCGTAGCGCCCCAGAATGGCAAAAGAATTCGCAGCCCTCACGGTGGTAGAAGCCATAGTGGAAAACTTACGGCCAATGGCATCAAGACGACGTCCCTCACGGTCAGGTGGAGCGGTAATAGGAGAAGACGAATTCCTGGAATGACGCTGCGCGGCCTGCGTGATCACGGAATCAGGCTTAGGCTGCGCTACCAAGCAAGCTGGTGAACCTTGGGGCGCTCTATAGTTCTTCTCCAAACGAGGAAGAAGGGCTGGTATAGAATTTGGCGTCTGCATCAATTTGACTCCTTCGTTGATTAAGTCAATTATGGGCACTGCCCGGACTTGTTCGAAAGGCTGACTCTTGAAGTCATAAAGAAAGCAGTCCTCGTCCTTCGTGACCATAGGAAGCTTAAAGCGCTGCGCAGCTCGATCCATAAGCAGGTGAAAACTAGCTATATCCACAGGAGGGGAATCGCCTGGACCCCAAGGAGGCGAAGACGGTGTCTGGACCGGATAATCGTCCCAATCCGCCATGCTCCCATCATCATCACCAACTTCGCCGTCCTCTCGATCTGGGCGAACAACATCATCTTCACAAACAGTTGCATGAACTTGAATAGAGGTTGCAGATGGGGCAGAAGACACTGTTGGCTCCGGCAATGAAGTAGTGGAAGGAGCCACTGTAGTTACAGGCAACGTTGGTTGAGGAGACCCCTGATGAGACGGTGGGAAACGTCTATTGTAATCCTCCAACATATATTGGAGATTAGAAATGAGGGAAAGAGGTATCCGAGCTGTGGGAACCTGAACAGAAGGTTCCTCCCCCAAAAGTAAGAATCTTCCTGGTCATCCTCGTAATCCTGACATTTAATGACCAGCTCCGAAGGGCTTCGAGCTTGACGGAATCTATCTTCGTCCTCCTCATCTGAATCGGACTTGTGCTCCGAACGTGTAGCAAAAAGAGGTAATGGAGGCTGAGTGTGACTCAGAAGTGGAAGCTGGTCCAAAGGCACCTGTCGTCGTTGGTGCAGAGGGTCAACCGAAGGAGCCCCAGAACTGGTTGAAGAAAATGGCACCAGACGTAAAGATGCAAAGGTGGACGACGACGATAACAGTGTCGACGGGACAACCACCGGCGACGAAGCAGTCGACGGTAAGACCACCGCCATCGAGGGAACGATTGTCGACGGAGTCGATGTTGATGCAGCCGTCGCCGATGGAGCCGACGTCGACGGAGCACCCGTTGACGAAGAGGAACTTCTCACAGCAAGCGTCGACGAAGATATGGATGTCGACGAGACTTTCTTTTTTGACGTCGACGAGGAGATTGGAATCGTCTACGAGACGGATTTAAAGCTCATGCATACCATCGTCGACACGGAGGACGTCGACGCAGCCGCCGGTCTGCTAGCACAAGTCGTCGTCAGAGAGCTGGAGACGGCAGATCTCGTCGACGGAACAACCGTCGACAAACTCGTCGACGATTTAGCATGTTTTTTAGTGGAAACATGTGCAGAAGGAGCTGTGGGCGCTGGAGAGTCAGATCTCGAGGGCGCAGGCGTAGCAGGAGGAGGTGGAGACACAACAGGAGCCTTGTGGAGTGGAAGCTTCCTCTTCTTCAGAAAAGGATATGGCAATTCCTGTACACTGCTACGCTTAGAAGTGGCTCTAGAGACACCTGACGCAAGGTTTTCTGCATCAGAGAGAGGTGAATCCTTATCCTTCAACCTCTGTAACCACAGGAGGAGACGCCCCTCCCTGTCCTTAAGGGTATTGGTTGAAAATGTCCTGCAAATTTTACATTTTCCTACCTCATGCTCTGGATAGAGGCAGTAAATACACTTCTTGTGAGGGTCCTCTGAGAAGAGCCGCAACTTCCCACAAGAAGAACATGGACGAAACAAAGACTTCTTACTTGAATACATCTCAGAAAACTGAAGAAATCCAGAAAAGAAGTTGAAAACTAAGCAGAGCTCAGGGAGACTCCCTTCACACGACTTGCGGTAGATAATCGGAGGGCCTGAGCCTCTGAGGAGTAGGTTCTAGAGGGGTGCTTGCGCCTGATTGGCTGTAGTTTGGACTAACATAATGACATGGATATGCTATAAAGGTGTTCTTTTCTTCTGATGTATTCCTATGTGTCAATACTAACCGTAGTACTTATAAGTATTTATGGTTTTGGAATGTATGTAATTATGTTTTTATATACATATATTATTGGTTTTATTGCTATTTTATTTACCGTGGGGCTCCCACTGCGACGACGGGGAATATTTAAGCATGTGAATTTATGAAAGACACCCCAATACTGGAGAAACACTGTTACAGCATGAAGGTGCCAGGACCGAAGAAGCAGGATCACCTTTGGCCACTATCTGGCCACAAGAGATCGCAAGAATCAGATTTGTGAATCGTAAAGAGTGCATATTTACTTGCAGTCCCAAGTTTGTCTTTCAGAAAATCCGGGACAGTTATAAATAGCAAAAGGAACGATGCATGTTATGTTATGGGGTATTTGTAGAGCGCACGGCTACTCCAGGGAGTGTCCCGGCGCTGTCTTGACCCCAAGACAGAGCATGCGAGAGACCGGCGCTGTCTTGACCTCAAGACAGAGCATGTGAGAGATTTAACAGCCACACATCACTTCTACTGTTGGAAGAGCCAGGTTTTTAAGATTCGCCTAAAGCTGAAGAGATCCTGTTCTTGTCCAAGAGAGAGTGGCAGACTTTTCCATAGCTTTGCGGCTGCCACCTGAAAGGAGCGTCCTTCCTTAGGTCAACGACAGAACTTTGGCACGATTGTCAATTGCTGGGTCGATGGCCGTAGGGTTCTGGAAGGTTTGTAGGACGGAATTTTATTCCTGATGTAAGGGGCCCAGATAACGTGAAAGGCCTTAAAAGTCAGCACCAGGGCTTTGAAACGGACCCTTTTTTTCACTGAAAGCTAGCGCAGGGCCTTTAAGTGAGGGGTCTTGTGTGACCTGGGTCCGACCCTTGCCGCTGAATTTTTAACTACCTGGAGGCGGCTCAGTAAGTAGTCCAGAAGGCCAAAGTACAGCACGTTGACATAGTCCAGCCTTGACGTAATCAATGTTTGGACCACTGTCTTTCTATGTGAAATAGGGAGCAGGGGGAGGAAATTCCTTATCATTTTTAGTAACCCAAAACAGGTGCCAGACACAGATTGGACCTGGGACTTCATGGACATGTCAGAGCCTAGTTTCACCCCTAGGTTTTTACGGTGGTCACTGGGCTTACTGGGGTGGAGGGGGGCACATTTTGTGGCCACTATTGGCGCCATTCGTCGCCTGGAGTACGTTCGAAGAAAATGATTTCAGACTTGAGCGAATTGCATAGTAATAGATTTTGCCTGAACCAGGCAAACACCTTATTCAAGCAAGCATGATATAATTTCCTTTGAACGCCTCATCCTTCTCACAGGTAAACAACAACTGAGTGTCGTTGGTGTAAGATATAATTTTTGCCCCATGTTGTTCTGTTAGGGGTGCAAGGGGGCAATATATGTATTAAACAGGGTTGGGCTTAAAACAGAACCCGTGGGACTCCTACAGTCAGCGGAGGAATGAGGGCTGAAAAGGGAGGGGACCAGACTCTTTGCTGACTGCTTTCTAAGAAGGAGGAGAACCACCTAAGCACCGTGCCCCCAATACCACATTCCTTCAGTCTGTGAAGGAGTAGTTCGTGGGGCACGGTATCGAAAGACGGCAAGAGGTCTAGTAGTATCAGCACTGCCTTTCCTACTCTATCAAGAGTGGTCTTGATCATCTCGGAGACTTCCAACAGGGCCGTGTCCGTACTAAAATTAGCTTTAAATCCTGACAGGCTCGGGTGTAGCACCTGGCTTGCCTCAAAAAAATCAATAATGTTGACATTCACATACTTCTCCAATGCCTTGGAGAAATAAGGTAGTAACAATATCGGTCTATAATTGCTGGCTACCAAGACATCAGCTCAGGGTTTTTTTATGAGCGGGAGGACTTATCCGTGCTTCCAGTTTTCCAGCATCACTCCCTCAGACAGAGATAGATCCAAAACAAGGTTGACAGCTGGATTCATTACCTCGACAATAGATACCAGGGTTTTTGCAGGGTAAGGGTCCGAGGGAGATCCAGATTTTAAAACCTTCATAATTTTGAGTGAAGTGGCCATAGGAACAGGTGGAAACTCCAAGTGGGTTTCCTCTGAAATAGGGCACGCAGGGGAGGGCATATCAATATTGATCTCACTGTCCAGGGGCAGAACACCGAATGAATCCTGAATAGTTTTGATTTTTTTAATAAAAGCATTGTGCAATATGATTTGTAGGGGTGAAGGGGCTTTATGTTGCATTAGGGGGGAAGAGAAGTCCTTAAAAATCTTGAACAATTCCTTGAAGCAGTTCTCAGCCTGTTCCATTTTAGCAGCCAAAAATGTTCTCTTTTCCTCCGGACTTTGGCATAATGGGCTTTCAGCGCCACTTTATAGGTGAATTTATTCAGGGGATCAGAGTTTCTCCTCCATAGACGTTCTAGGCCTTTACAAACTATTTTGCTTTTCCTTAGAGACTCAGTAAACCAAGGTGCCGAGGTTCTGCCATGTTTGCCAACTCTGGCTTTAGGCGGGGCTAGCTGCATAGTCCACTCTTGGAGCCAGCCTTCCAGTGAAAGCACGTCATGCTCTAAGTTGCCATTGACGGGTATGGGATGTTGGCTAAGTATGGCAGCTAAAGCCTCCGGTGTTATCTGATCAAAAGGTCTAAAGCTTCTTGTCCGCTGTTTACAGTAGGACGGATACTTTGCCGGATCCTTGTCTAACCTGAAGGTTAGCAGAAAGTGGTCTGACGAGATAATTGGCGAGGGAACAACTGGTTGTAACCTGGTTATTGAAAAGATTTGGTCTAAGATATGACCCTTTTCATGCGTTGGGAGCGAAACATAGGGAGTCGGTTAAGGAAATTCAGGGATTCGCATAGTTTGATAGATTCTGGGTTGGTCGTTTGCTCGAGATGTATGTTGAAAACCCCAAGAATCAGGCACGGACTATACTTGGATGCAATAGGAGAGATAACATGGCCAAGGGACTCCAAGAACATTCCTGTCGGCCCTGGAGGTCGGTATATTACTGCACCAGGGATGGACTGATGAGCAGAAACCGTCAGATGGAAACAGAGTCCTTCCGCCCCCTCTAACTCTTGAATTATACCTAGCCTTGCGGGCACGGGCAGCCTGTTAGGACATTCTGAGCAAGAGGGTTACAGCATTATTTTTGGCAGTCCCAAACCGTACAAATCCCGAGATATATAAAATTACAATAATCAAGACAAGACCCTCCTGGCCACAGTTTGCTCTTGTTGAGACTTCGCCAGCTGCTGTCCATCAATTCCCGGCCCTCCACTAGTACACAGATACTAGGAGATCTTTAACTCCATCAAGACACACATTGCACGCACATAAAAGCAGAGCCCATGGGATGTGATAAGGCAAGAAAGGGGATAAAGAGAAACGAAGAAGCCCTAGGGAACATAACAAAGAAGAAAGAGTTCGGAGGCAAAAGGGAGAGCATGCAGATAATCGTTTTTGTAGAGAGCAACGCAGCACTTAACAGAGGGGATACATTCTAGGATACAATTCATTTGTTTATACAAGGCAGGATATTTGCACCTCTCTTTGATCCATCTCTTTGAAGAGATGGATCTTCAAATTCTCTCTGAATTACAGATCATGCTCATGGGACTGTTGTTCCAGAACCCGGGGCCGTAATCAATGATGGCCTGCCTTTTTACATTTCTTCATTGCCAGTCTGGCAATCTCCTGCATTAGTGCTGTCCACCACTGGGAGTTACTTCTGGGGGTTCCATTTGTGCTGCGCTTCTAGGTAATGGATCTACTCTTAATGTTTGGGAGGGGGGGTGGTCAAACAGGTCTTTGGGTGATATTGCCTTGTCAGATGGTACTGAAGCATGTAAGTTGGTTAGCCAAGCTGTTAGGTGATGTTGCCAAGTAAAAGAAATGTAGTCAGTCAGGTTTGTCCTCCGGTACTTCCTGAAGACCCAGCTGGTTAACCTGGAGGCAGAATCACTAAATATTGTGGGCCAAAGAGATCTTGCTGTATACACCACCTGGTGGGCTTTGAACACAAAATGCCTACAATAGTCTAGCATATGGGCCACAAAACACCATGCACAAAAAGGCAATCAAAATGAGGACTACAGTTTCAATTATGTCAAGGAGAGGGGCTTTCTGATTTGCTGTCGCTGGCGGCATTGGCCTGAGCACAGTTCTCTGCAGAGTGCTGTCCATTGTGGGCCCTGCGGGAGGCAGTGACAGAGCAGCGCCTGGCCCTGGAAATCTCGTGGCTACCAGTGGGAGACTGGGCAGGCCAGCTGGGCCTACTGTAAGCTGCCGAAGTACTAAGAGTGGTGCAAATGTGGCCCATTAATAACTGTGCACAAGGAACCTGATAAAAATATTTATATTTAGGAAAAAGCCAGCAGATAAAACACTTGAAATCACGAGGTCTCGGTGGACTATGCGGGCGCCGCAATAAAGCGGAGGGAACATAGCATTGAGACTAGCCTTCTGGGAGCTCTGAGATAATGCTGCTATGGGGAAAACAGACAGCAGCAGGCATGCTGAACATTTGAAACACAAAAGCCTTCCAGGGCCCAGCAGCATGCTCTTTCAGACTCGGAGCAGGAGCCATGTTATTGGAAGCAACTCTCCTGGCAATATATGGTAAAATAGATGCGCTTAACCTGTGCATGGATAGTATGGTGGCTAAACTAGACAAGCAGGGTGCCAGGCTGGGGTAGGCTGAGCAGCACATCTCCACTGCAGAAGATGGCTAATAGACTGTCACCACAAAATGTTTGAACTGGAGAAGGTGTTGGCAGTAATCCAAGCCAGAAATGAGGATATAGAGGTGCGCTTCTGCAACACTAATCTTCGGAATACTGGGCTGCCAGAGTCTACGGCCCTGCTGGAAGCTTTGTTTATTGCTGAACTACAAGAGGCAGTTATTGAATACTTCACTCTGAACACGGGCTCGGTGGCTAAATATGCAACATTATGGGACGCCTTTAAGGCTTATTTCCGGGGTATCTGCATATCTAAGCAGGCAGGAGTCCTGCGCTCCATATGGGGAAGCCCTGCCCGGGTTGAGACAGAGCTGTCACTTTTAGACATTACACCTGGCATCCTAAACAGGCGTGTCAACCTTATACCAGAGTTCAACGAGCACGCGGACAGGGAGGCAAATCTGCTGGGCAAGCACCACACAGCACGCAGATAAAGAGAGGGGGGGAGCGCCCCGGTAGGACCCTGGCGCAACAGGTGCGACCTCCAAGGGGGGCCGGGCACATAGCAGCAATAAAACGATCCGATGACTCCGTAGTCACTGACTATGCAGGCATAATATCACAACAGTTCGCATATTATCGATCCTTGTATGCAATCAAGCTCCCCAAGGACTTTACACAGCATTTTGCCTACCTGGAAGAGATTGAAACGGTATGGCTCACTACTGGTCAGGCTGAGTTCCTCAGTGAACCCTTCACTGTGGAGGTCACCCTAGCAATAGATGCTCTAGATGGAGCAAACTGAAAAGGGTGGCCAGCCTGGTACACTGCCTGCTGGACTCAGACACACACAACTATAAGTGATTTACAATTTGTTAACTGAAATTTAAACAAAGATTTTTTTGAATATGTTTTTTGAATTGTTTTATTTTTCACCTATTTGAAACGTAATTTGCGTTGATCATACGCGCAACTATTTTGACAGATCACCGCTGCCGCCCGGGTGATTATTTTAGTAGCACTAAGTAGGATTGGATGCTTTCATAACACTAAGGGTCTACGTGGTAGTTTTCATGTTATGAAGATATAGTTTTTGCATTGGTTTGTTGGCCTTGGACTATTGTATCGGGCGTGCTTGAATGAACGATAACTAAAGTTTTTTTTGCATTGAACACTTCAGGACGATGAGCGTGGTCGTTTCTATGACTACCTACGTCGTGACATCATCAGAGGAATGGAGTAGCAAGGAGGGGTATTGATGAGTAGCAGGCGTGCGGTTATAAGCATGTTTTCGTTGCTATGACATTCACGCTACGTCACATGACTGGGCGAGCTTTGCGGAAGGAGCGGATGGCGGCATAACGTGGTTTAGACGCGAAAGATTGTTTGTTTGGAATACACGGTACGTGAGGGCAATGGTTACAGTGACGTTAATTGCATGAAACATGGGTATTCAGACCATATATTTATTTTTCGTGGTTCGGTTTATTTTTTCAGGTGGTGCAGCGTTTGAGTAAAGCTTTCTGAGTAAGTGCAACAATTTATTGATTGATAGTTTTTCTTCAGAAAGTGCGTTGTTTTTTTTTTTTGATATAGGATTATCTTTATCCTACAGAGCAGTTATTTTAGTTTGCTCCCTGATCATAATAACTGGAGTAAGTCGCATTTTCATTATTGTTTGTGGAGGTTTTCATTTTTGTTCTGCACAGGTGATGGTTTCTGCACTAAAATCCTTTTACACTTCCATGAACATGGGTGTTTTGAGTCTTATTTTCCCTTGAGTTACACAAACAAAAATCTGATGACTTTGCATTAATTTGCTGAATTGTATAGGGGCATTTGTAGATTAACCACTGTGTTCTATTAATGATTGACATTCGTTTATTTTTCATTTACAGTGTTTCCCCTGACGAAGGGACAATAAATGTCCCGAAATGCATTGGGCCACAGACATCTGCATTGTATAAACAAGAAAATTGTTATATTTGTACATGCTTACTGAATGTTATTTTTGTTATTTAATTTTTAATACACCAAGGATTTGATGTTTCATACTTCTGTTGGAAACAATTCTTAGAGAAAAATACATTCATAATCAAAAACGATTAAATAATATTGAATGTAATTTTGATTAAGTCTTTGTTTAAGCTTCAGTTAACAAATTGTAAATCACTTATAGTTGTGCGTGTCTGAGTCCAGCAGGCAGGGTAGCAGGCTGGCCACCCTTTTCAGTTTACATTGAGTGTGATTAGGTACACACCTTCGGGCACAGCACACTGAGATTAAACTGAGTGCATAGACCACCCACCATTGAACTAGATGGAGCAAAGGCACCAGGCCTTGACTGATTGTCAGGGATATTCTACAAAACATTTAAAGAAACCTTAGCGCCACAGTTGCTCGAGGTATACGCGGCAGCACAAGAGTATGGCGTACTCCCCCCCCCCCCTACCATGAGGGAGGCGGATATATCCCTCCTGTTAAAACTAGGTAAGGAGCCCATTAGCTGCGCCTCATATCGCCCCATTTCCCTAATAAATTTCGATAACAATATCCTGGCCAAAATGCCATCCACCAGACTATCATTAATTACTCCTGGACCAAATACTCTCTCCAGTGCAATCTGGCTTTATTTAATATAGGTCCACTGCCTTAAGCCTCCGGATCGTTTTTTTAATCAAAAGAATAGAGCAGAATGTCCCTGCAGTGATAGCCCTTCTCTATGTGGAAAAGGCCTTTGCCTCTTTAGAGTGGCCATGGACCCACTAGTCCGGCACCTGCAAGAAAAACACATGTTCTTGGGCGGTGGCACAGACCATTAATAGCATGGGACACTTTAAAACTTCCTTACGACCGGGGAGGGTTTGCAGTCCCGGATTTCCACCTTTATTACCTGGTTGCACAGGCTCAATTTGCCCATCCTTGGATTCACCCAGACGCCCGTATAATGTACAATTAACCAGAACATGACTTGGCTGCTACCACACCACTAGGAGCACTATTCCCGCTGGGTGTACCACTCGACCCAAACTATATACAACCTTGGCGCAGACTCAGTCTAATGTTGTGTACTGGCTCCCTGTATTCACCGGATTTCCCATGGAAACAAAACCTGTATCTGCCACTCACATGCGAGACCGTGGTACAGTGTGCTCTCAACAAATTTAAGCTGTGCACCATCAGTTCCCTAGTCCCAGACGGACAGGCAATAACCATGACGGACATATCCGCACACTCTGAACTGAAATACATGGATACATTTGTAGCAACCAGACTACTCGGGGTACTCCGCTAGACCATGACTACTTTCACATCACCACCACTGGAATATACACCACTTATGCTACTTATAACCGACAATGAAGGGGACCATCTGGTCACCAAGTTGTCCCGGGCATGTATGGCACTCAAGCAGGTTTGGGAAAGGGGGGGGGGGAGGAAGCGGTGGTAGGAGGACCTGGGTCAATCACTAACTGACAAGTAGTGGGCCTGTTGACATATACAAATAAAAAGGGTATCCCCCAACCACAGGCACAAATTCCTCCATTTCAAATTTGTGCATAAGGTTTACATCACTCCGCAGCAACTGACCAAATATGACCCAAACAAACCATCCAACTGCCTCAAATGCCAGATTCTGGACGCCGACTTTGCCCACATGACTTGGACATGCCCCCAGATAGCTGCATTCTGGACAGACGTATTCCAGACAGTCTCTGATGTGATCTCCATGTCGCTTCCCCTCCCTCCAAAACTAGCCTTGCTGTGAATAGTCATCGATATAAAAGTATGTCATCGCAGGTTCGTCGCCATAGCATTGCTGCTAGCGAAGAGGTAAATTGCGATACACTGTGGAACCAAACACAGACCCACGAAAGAAGCATGGCTCCGAAGCATGTCGCATTGTGATATGCAAACTGAAATATATGCAACACTCCAGCCCCGACTTCGCAACCGAAAGACATATGGCATATTCATTGCTGCTATTTATGGCAGATACAGCAGCTCTCCTTGACTCCCTCTCACTGGCACCAGCTGACACCAAAAGGACCCACTTCCCCTACTCCCATTGGCCCAGCTACTACATTGGAACCATAGTGCAACAAGCACCCCCCAGCACGATAGACAAATTGCACTGCTTAGAATGCACGAGTAGAGGTTCCCTTCACCCCCCCTCACTAGCCCTCCCCTAGTGATTATTCATTTGTGGAGTATATGTTTTATGTGGGATATTGACTCCAGAACAGTGTTAATCCCTGTAAGAAAACACTGCTTACAAGGATAATATGACTGTGTGTAGGTTTAGGATTTAATTGAATAAAAATGTTAAGAAAAAAATGGCTGGTGGCATGCTCTCTTTAGAAAGGGCAACTGAACCAGCTCCTAGATGAAAATATTGTGAGGGGTAGGGAGCGAAGATGGACTGTAGAGACAGATGCCTTGCAGGCAGAGATCGCTTAGAATATAAGGTATCAGCCTACACCACATTACCTAGACGTGACTAAAGAGACTAACACCACCTCTGGACTAAACTGGGGCCTGTGGCAATTGGGGCATAACGTCCATAACTTTACATTACGCGCATCCATGTTAATAACCGGTGTGGTTGTACAAAAATGGGCAACATTAGTTTGTAAAGCAGCAGCTGCTTAATCCCCTGCAATAAAATTTATTGAAAATCCCTACAGTTTGTACATTTGAAGACTAGACTGCACTATTCTAGCAAACACTTTAAAAGAAACTGTCAGAAGAGGTACGTCTTTTGCACCTGTAGGGGGAATCTATCATGGTATTTTAGTGAATAACAGTTCGCAACAGCTACATCATGTCAGAAGAACTCTTTCAAAGCTGAACAAAATCTTGACAGCAAAAGTGCTATATTGACATGTGCATGGTTTGCTTTAAATGCATAATGATAACAATTGCTCAGCAGTGAATAACAGATGATTTCAAAGTTCTTTCATCTCAATGACAGTCTGTAACAAAGCTTAACAATAATCAAATTGAAAGGGTCTAAACTAAACATAGTTTATGTATTTATTGTTCCCTCAGAAGCTTCAAGCGGTTACACACAAACATATATATACATACATCTTACAGACACCCACATTTGCATATATATTTCTTTCCCCACTGAAAAAAAACAAAGGTTACAGAGACATTAAAGTTAGGCTCAGATTTCACACTTACAAAACTAGTCAAATTCAGCAGTTATAGTTACCTGAGCTAAGTGTAACTTACGCCCCCGCAATGCAGTCCTTATGACCTGACATACAAGATCACTCATGACAGGGTCAGTGACATCACTGGTGACCGAGTGTTTAAAAAAAAGCTTACGAGTCTTTAATATATATACGAAGGTGTATTGGTGAATTGGTGGGTGTAGGAGTGTGTGTATGGATGATTCAGTGGGTGCATGACGGACTGTAGAAGTGAATGATTAGGTGTCTGTGAGTGTATGGGGGAGTGACTGGTTATGTGAATGTTTTAATCAGTCTGTCAGTTGGTGTCTAAGTGGATGTATGGGTGTGTGAGTCGGTAAACTGAGTGGCTGTATGGGTGATTGGTTGTCTGAGTACCTGATTGAGTGTCTGTGTGGGTAGGTGAGGGGTGTGTATGACTGCCTGTATGGATGAGCGAGTGAGTCAGTGGCTGTATGGGTTAGTGAGTGTGTGAGGGGCTGTATGGGTGAGGGAGTGCGTGTATGGCTGTGTGGATGAGCGAGTGGATGTGTCCGTGGCATATGGGCGAGTTACTGGGTATGTGAATGGCGGTATAGCTGAGTGATGGGGTATGTGAGGGACTGTATGGTGAGTGAATGCGAGTGACTATATGGGTGTGTGCTTGTGTCAGTGACTGTATAGGTGAGTAAGTACATGTTAGTATATGTATGAGTAAGTGGGTGTTTGTAAATCTGCATGGGTAAGTTCCTGTGTGATTGTATGGGTGAGTGGGTAGGTGTACGAGTAGCTCTATGGGTGACTGACTGCGTGTGAGTGGTTATATGGGTGTATATGGGGATATGCCAGTGGCTGTATTAGTGAGTGAGTGGGTGTATGAGTGGCTGTGTGAGTGAGTGGATATGTTTGTGTAGACCTATGAAACAGTGAGTGGGGGGTGTAAGTACTAGTATGGGTCTGTGAATGGGTTTGTGAATGGTTGAGTGGGTGTATGAAAGTTTCTATGGGGGTGTGAGTTAGTGATATTGTGGATGATGTCATCAGTCATGTCACTGACCAGGTCATGAGTGATTTAATATGTGAGGTCATAAGCATTACATTGAGCGCTGAGAGTTCTAGTTAGCTCAGTTGCTTAGGCCACGCCCCCTTTCCCCACCACTCTGTAAAAGAGCCTCCTAGGACCACTACTGGTTGGGGGAAGAAGTCCACTTTAGTCCCGAGGCTCTCAGGAGGCAAGGGGACTTCATCTCCCAACAAGTAGTGCGCCAGGAAGGTGTTAGCAGAGTGGTGGAGAAAGGGGGCCTGGCCTCCAAAGACCTCTCAGCAATCTGGCTTTGTGGGACTTAATGGAGGTAACAGGAGGGCTTGATGGCCCGAAAGGACCCTCTGGAGCCCCAAATGGCAATGCGCCAGAAGTGGCGTTTGCAGAGTGGTAGGGAAGAGGCGTGGCTGCTAGCGAGTTGCCAATTTTATTTTTTAAGGATGGGGAGCTGTGTGGCCCACCTGCCCTGGGCCATGTTTAGTCCCAGGGACCCTACTGCCCAGGGCCATGCGGCCGCCCTCCCCAGGCCGCTTTTAGCACTGGGTTCCCCATCCCTCAGTGCCCGGCCTTTTCTTTGTAAAGGGAGGGAGGCCCTCCTGGGCCATTTTCAGCCCCAGTGACCCCATTCCCCGGGGATGCCCCTTTTTTAGGGGTCCCCTGCACGGCCAATATCCCGGACTGTCACACCAGATGACCCCATCCCTTTGGGCTTAGCCTGTAGTGTGGGTGCCCTGGTTTCACTCAGGGCACCCACTTGGGAAGCCAGCATTGCTTTTACACATAGGGAGCTGCGAACACAGCTCCCTGTGTGTAAAAGCAATACTGCACCACTTCTAGTAAGCAAGAGCATTTTCTGCTCTCGCTTACTAGAAGTGGAGCAGCGTTTGCCAGGGCTTGGCGGGAGCACCGCCATAGCAATGTCCCGGGGTGGGCACCCTGGGACATTGCAGGATCTGGTCTTGGGGGGTGGCGGTCCCCAGGGACATCTAGGGCTCCAGGAGGGAGGCAGTGCGGCACCCCCCCTCCAATCTTTAAATTTGCCCCTGGGACACGGCCCCTGAATTCAATTTAAACTTATGGCCTGGGAAGGTGGTGTCCGAGAGGACCCCTCACCCCCCCATCCCCCACACAACCACCCCCCGAACCCCACATATACCACATTTCCCTATGACGAGACACAAAGTCCTCTGGCATACATAAACCATTTACGCCTGTTCAGGCCAGGTTCTCTCCAGGAGGGGAAAGACAGCGTTGTGAGAGGCAATCACAGACCATTCAGGTGCAAGCAACATTTCCTCCCACCACTCTGAATGCAGCCAGGTCTATTCTGATTGGCTGAGTCACCCAGGAAAGGCAGGACACCGAAGCCAGTGGCATTTCTACTTGACATTTTTCTAATATTAGACCTATTTTATCCTTGTTGTGTGGAGATTTTAGTGCGTGCGTTATTGTGTGGGTCACTTTGCATGTGTTGAGCTGCAGTTGAGCGCTCAGCACCCCACTGTAAAGATATTTTTACTTTAAAAATTCTAATTCAAGATCTGTTAGTTTGCCCTGTCTCCCACCACAGCTTTCTCCTCGCTGGCTCTCCGATGCACCGCTCCCTCCTTCCCGATTGAGTGGAGAGCGACCAAGCCATTTGCTACCCTCCACTAACTTCCGGTTTGCGGAACTCCTGGGTTGGCGGGCTAGTTGTTTGCAGCCATACTATTCAAGGACTAGGACCCTGCGGAGTCACCGCTCATGCCAAAGGCAAGCCCGTCTGCGCCCGTCCGTGCCAGCTGTCGCAAGGATCCCTGTGCCTTGCAGCATGGATCCCCCTACCCAGATACACTTATTCTGCTGTCAATCTTAAATACATCAGATAGTTCGCTAACACGGTAGACTGCTTAAATAAGTGTCACGCAATCGTCCTTTCTCCCAACCTGGTAGGACCGTTACATATAAACGCTGCCATTTCCAAAGTCTTAAAGAAAGACTAAGGTGGGGAGTGTAAACATACCCTTCAAGACCTCCTAGACGACTCTAAGCCCGAAGCAATCTCCCCAGTGATTCCTGGTAGTCAGGTCTCATATAGCGCAATTATAGTTGGACAGCCTTTTTAATAAATGTCAGATCTTTGCCTAAACATACTACTATTAAGGAATTCTGACTCCCCTGATTTAGGCTTTTTAACAGAAACATGGCTTAAACCCTTCTCCACTCTGGCCATCACTCTAGCCCTCCCAGAAAAGTAAATCTAAATAGGGATAACAAAGTAGGTTGAGGTATTGTTTACAAAGCATTGCTGAAAATCGCTATTAACTCCTTCGATGCTTGTGACGGAACCATTCCGTCATGCCTCACGGTTGAGCTGTGCGGATGACGGAATGGTTCCGTCACGACCACACCCAGTTATGGAATGTCTAGCACTCGGGGGGGGGGGGGGGGGGGATTGGGAATATGTGCCGCACGCAAGGTGTTAAGGGTGCATTCTTGGATGATACTAAAGAGATCTTTTAAGATTCAATTTGCAGCACAGGATTGCTGTAAATGTGCCTTGGTATATCTTCCTACGGGGCCTCTTAAGGACTTTTCCTTAAAACTGATGGAAAGTATCGCTCCCCATGTCATCTCTTCCAAATAATATCTTCAATTAGGGGACTTCAACATCCATAGTGAAATCAGTGAGAATATGGACTCTGCCCATTTCCTTGCAGACATTGCCTCCTTAGGTTTTGAAAAGATTAATTCAGGCCCTACCCATTCTGCAGGTCATACCTTAAATCTTATTCCTACTAACATGCCCCTCATACACACCGATCTGCGCCCCCCCCCCCCCCCCCTTGTGGTTTGGTCTGACCACTCTGATTAACTTCCAGATTAACCGAACGCAACTGACCGGCACCCTTACCCCTGCCACTTGTAATTTTAAGGGACAATGGCTCCAGAAGACTCTTTTGCAAAGGAGTTCATACCCCCTACGTTTGATAAACCTGGTGATATTAATACAAGGCTCAACGAAATCCATGGAGCCATAAAATCAGTTTTGAATATTCTGGCTCCACTTAAGAAACAGCAGGCAACTCCCAAAGAAAGCATGCACCCTGGTTCACTAGGGAACTTCGTAGGGAGGAATCCAACTGTAAAAAATTGGAGAAGACTTGGCAAATAACTCAATTGCGAACAGAGAAAAAAACGTATAAAATTGTTGTAGCCCTTTAGAATAAAACATTAAGATAGCTCTGAAAGGATGCAACACCTTTCAATTAAGCCAAGCGGGCAATTCTACAAAGGAACATTACAAAATTCTTAAATTCTTTACGTCCCTGATTTCTTGCACCAATTCGAACCCTATCTCTCAAGTTCTATGTGATAACATCAACTTTTTTTTTTAACAAAAAATGATAAAATATATGACAAATTTCCTAGGAACTCACACGCCAGACACTTCCTCCCCACTCCCTCTAGCTCCCAGAGTAAATGACGCAGTCTTAGGAAGCTTTCCATCTTTGCATGTTTCTAAAGAGGAAGAGATGCTAAAAACAGCCAAGTCGAGTTCTCCTACTGATATAATGCCAGCTATCAGGTTTGCCTTATTAGCCAAGCATCTTGTTCTTTTCATCTGCACTATACTAAACTTATCTTTAAGTGAGGGGAAATTGCACCCTGTATGGAACGCCGTTCAAGTGCTTCCGATTTGTGAAAAGGGCAATGCACCCTCAGCAGAGTTAACCAACTATCGTCCCATCTCACTTCTTTCGCTCATGAGCGAACTCCTTGAAGGACATATTAATTTGAAGCTTAAGGAGCATATAGAATCCCAAGGTTGTCTTTAGCCTCGCAGTTTGGTTTTAGACCAAAATACTCCACTGAATCCACTCTCATAGGTGTTACAGACTTTATTAGACTCTCCCTGGATAATAACAAGGCGGCATTGTTAGGGTTGCTGGACCTGTCCGCAACCTTCGATACAGTAGCCCACCATAGGCTACTTCAAAGACTATGAAATTGGAATTGAGGGGTCGGCCCTTCAATGGCTCTCAAGTTCTTAAGCAGTGTACACAGACCGTTAATTTGGGTCCCTTTCGCTACTGCGCTAGAACTCTTATGAAGGGGGTGCTGCAGGGCTCATGTCTCAGTCCCACACTATTTAAATTTGTACGTGGCCCCTCTTGCAAAAATTATTAGAGTCTATGGATTCACTTCTTTTTTATATGTGGACAATACCAAACAAATTTTTTTTGTGTGATAACAGAACGGCCGCGATTCAAAATCTGATTGCCGAAGGTATGCGAGCAATTTCCGATTGGATCACGAAACTTTTTCTCCAGCTTAATGCAGATAAAACTGAAATCTTATTGTTCAGCAAGGCACAAACGTTGTGGTCTCCTGATTGGTGGCCATCAGAGTTAGGCCTCGTCCCTATCCCTACAATGATGGCAAAAATCTTGGAAGTCCATCTGGACCACTCTCTGTCACCGAGAGATAAAGTAGCTACTAGTTCAGGCACCTGCTTTTATATTCGGAGGCTTCTACGGAGACTGTTCCCTCTCCTCCCTTTATCAGTACGTAAGACCCCGATTCAAGCCTTGGTAGTCAGTAGTCTCGACTACTGTAATGCCCTTTTGGCAGCAGCAAACAAAACCGTTCTGAACAGGTTGAAAGTGGTTCATAACACAGCAGCATGCCAGGCCCTCAATAAGCCTCCTATAACTGCATCTCTCCCACTGTTAAGACGCCTTCACTGGCTCCCCATTCGTAAAAGAATTAAGTTTAAAATCTACTGCTTGTCCATAAACTACAATGATAGTGGTCCCATTTACCTTGCGGAAAAACTTTTTGATTACCTACCAAACAGATCTCTGCTCTCTGGAGAGAAGGCCAATCTTGTTGTCTCTCGGTTTAACAAACTTCGCTCCAGTGTCAAAACCTTTTCCTACCTCGCCCTCCGATACTGGAACTCCCTCCCTGTTCATTTACGCAAGTGCTTGAATTGCGTTAAGTTCAGGAAACTCCTGAAAATGGAACTCTCTAAAACTGGCGTGCCTTTTCCAGCCTTCATACCTCCGTATATAGCGTGGAGATACCCCTTTGGGTGTGAATCCAGCACTTTAAACGTTCTTCATCCATTCATGACACACCTCAACCTCCACCTTGTTTCAGTCTAGTGTGAATGCACATCCCCAGCTCCTGTTACTCTCAACCCAGACTGTGAATACACAAACAGGCAGAGGCACACAGGATATTTAAGCAAGAAAATGCCCACTTTCTAAAAGTTGGATTTTGAAACACACAATATAAAAATCATCTTTACTAAAAATATTTTGATATTTAGAGTTCAGGAAGTCTAGTGTTCATTTATCCATCTTGTCCCAATAGAAAGCTGCGCTTGTAAAATGTTACGGTGCAGCCCCCATGCTAGCCTAAGGGACATACAGCCTTCCAGTAGTAAGCAATGGGCAGAATGCATTCCCAGATAAGCTTTCAGTAGGTCCCCATTATGATTTTGCAACCAGACAGCTGCACTGGCTAGGCTTCGATCTAAAAAGGCATCCAGTTCATATTGTTTTACTTTAATATCTGCAAGTACTAATGTACCAATTTATAACCATGTGCATCTGAAAGTACAGTTGTCTGGTACTACTCAATCCGTTTAATTTATATTGAATTGGGGCATTTATGAAGCGCTTACTAGCCCTATGTGGGTTGCTGAAGCACTTACCCACACAGGCAACATGCTACACAACACGTGGTGTGAAGATGAAAAAGTGTTCTATTTGATTTGTTTTGATACCAAGTTGGAAACATTTTCATGCTGTTGTAAGCGAGTGACCACAGAAGTGCTCTCATCTGGTCTTGTGATGTAGTATTTAGTGGTGTGATGAATGATGGATGTGAGAGATAGAAGAGCTGGGTTGGTTAGGGCAAAGTAAAGTCTTTCAACCTTTCTCACCATGACCAGGTAAGGCACTGTGAAAAGATAGGTTCTCCACTATGTGAACTTCTCCCACAGTCATTGGCACTAGTGGTTTATCACACTCATTGCCTTCAGCTGTGGACATAGGGGGTGGGAAGGATGAATGGGGTTGGATACTGCAATATCCTGATTTAGGCGTAATGGATTATTTCTCTAGTTTCCCCGTTACCTGCTATTCAGCACTTGCCGGCTACCCATGGCACAAACCCTGTCCACAGGCAGACTGGAGTAACATGGAAGTGGCAGAAAACATTATGATAACTTCAGCTGCAGCCTCTCCCTTATCGTGACCCTTACGCTGTTTGTGCTGCTGTGATTTGAGTAGAGCTCCCCACCAAGGGCCGACAGAAATACAAACATGCCTCAACTACTCAAAGTGGGTCAACTATTTGGAGCCACTAAATGCACAGAGCCCTTCCTGCCTCAGAGTATGCAAACATAGCCAAGCTGTGCGATTCTCCCTGTGGAAGTATTTTCCGAACGAGTTTTTACTTTAGAAATGCAGAGTGATTTTGCACCATGAAACACGTAGTATGTGTTCATGCATATCATTAGTGCTGCCGTTACATCAGACTTTTTGCTTTTACTAAAATTACATATCTCCAGCAATGTCTCTCCTACGCTCTTATGGCCCAGGTCCGGTAAAACACATATCCAACACACACATCCCCATACCCACAATTCTTACAAACCCTCTGAGGCTCCCAACACTCAACAACAGAGGTTCCGTCCCTAACAACCTCAGAAAAGTTCCCCTCACTCTAGAAAGCTCGACCACCCTTCTCTCTCCCAAACTCAAATGCATCCTACTCAACTGCAGATCGGCTCAGAGACACTCCTCCGACATCGCTGATCTCGTCTCAGCTAGGGATCTGGACCTAGCCATTCTAACAGAAACTTGGCTTACTGAAGCCTCTACCCCGATTATGGACATACTAGTCCCCCCCAACTATCACATCATTAGGCTAGACAGGTCTCCAGGCAAGACGGGCGGGGGAATTGCATGCATTTTTAGGAGCAACCTCTCCGTTACTAAAGTCACCTCCCCCTCGACATCGCCAGCGAGGGCAAACAAGTTTGTGCTTTACACCTCATCTATCACCCGCCTGGTGACAATCTCATATTCACCCAACAACTCATGGACATGATCAATTCCAATGCCGGTCGGCAGACCACCCAAATCTACCTGGGTGACTTCAATCTCCACTGGAACGATCAGAAAGACAAAGTGGTGAATAGTCTCAAAACTTTCCTTAATGCGCTTGACCTCACCCAAATATGCGATAGACCAACACACAACAAAGGCTCGATACTTGATCTCATCATTGCCAAAGAGAATTCTACACAACTGGAGGCGATTCTACCCTGCGACTGGTCAGATCACCACATTATCACCTTCTTTATCAATGAAAAAGTTAAACCAAACCCGGCTCAACCAATCAAATCCAAAACATGGAAAAGGGACATGAAGAATCTTAACCCCTCTACCCTGCCTCCCCACATCGACAATCTCCTCCTTCCCCCTTCAGGTGCCTCGGATGTTCAATCACTGACTGACCACTACCTTGAATCTATGAATACAATAGTCAATGAAGTCGCCCCACTGCAATTGAAGAGAGTCTCCACCAAAATTTCTAACCCCTGGTATGACGATAGACTCAATGACGACAGGCGTACTATGCGAACGGCTGAGCGCACCTGGAGATCGGACCCTTCAGCACTGCACCTCAAAAGGCTTAAGAACAAGAGAAATGCCTACTTCAGGAAAATAAAGCGCACAAAGTTGGACTTCTTCAGCCGCAAGCAAAAAACAGGCCAAGAAAACTGTTCGAACTAATCAAGACACAAACAAAGACACAACCCTTACAATCAAACAACACAACAAGCGACACCCCACACTGTGAAGCCTTCTCTGCCTTCTTTAAGCTAAAGACTGACAACATAAGAAATGACCTCATCATGGATGTAAGCCGATTCCCCAACCACACCAGAATGGCTAACACTCAACCTAAAAACAAGGCATCTTGGCTGTACTTCGATACCTACTCGGAAGAAACAATACACAAACTGCTCTGCACCTTGAAGCCCTCTAATCACCTCACAGACCCTCTACCTGCTAATGCTGTAAAAGACTTCATCCCCTTGCTCCTCCCTCTATGGACCAAAATCATCAACTGCTCCCTGCAACAAGGCCTCATTCCAGACTCCCTCAAGGTGGGGCAAGTCACGCCTATACTCAAGAAACCTACAGCTGATCCGTCGGACCTAAACAATTACCGGCCCATCACCAATATCCCCACCCTGGCCAAACTGCTGGAGAAATGTGTCCAACTCCAACTAACAAAACACATTGACCAATTTGACCTCCTCAACTCTCATCAATCAGGCTTCCGAGCGAAACATAGCACGGAAACAGCTATGACACACATAATTGATGACGCCCTCCAAATTCTTGATCGCAATGAGTCCTGCCTCCTCATCCTTCTTGACCTCTCGTCAGCATTTGACACGGTCAAACATGAGAACTTGCTGGAGCTGCTAAGCACTAGAATGGGTCTATCGGGAACTGTTCTCAAATGGTTTTCGTCCTTCCTTCACAACCGGTCTCAGAAGTTCAAGATCGACAATGTGCTATCTTCACCTGTGCCTGCAGATCTAGGTGTTCCACAAGGATCCTCCCTCTCCCCCACATTGTTCAACCTCGTCATGGAACCGCTCGCCACCTTGCTCCAAGCTTCCAATGTCCAATTCCATATGTACGCCGACGACACACAACTTTACCTAAAGCTTCAATCCCCGGAAGATATCAAACATCTGAATTCCACGCTTATTAACACTCAATCTTGGCTAGCCGATAATCACCTCAAACTAAATGCTCTGAAAACTGAGTTCCTACTCATCTCACCCCCGGCGAAAATTTTCACCACCCAAACATGGCTCAATAACCTAACAGCACTCAATGTCCAACCCACCATCGTGGACTCAGCGAAATCCCTAGGCATCACACTCGACGCCAAGCTCAACATGCAGCAGCACGTCAGCAAAGCCACAAAAGCAGCTAATTTCCAAATCAACACACTGAGGAAAATTAAACCCTTCCTCCCTGCTGAAGGCTTCCAAACTGCTGTACAAGCGTTAGTCATCCCTCGAATAGACTACGGAATTGTGGCCCTCAGCGGACTCCCGCTATCCACAACAGCACCCTTAAGAGCCTCCCTGAACGCTGCCGCGAGACTCATTACTGGCTCAAGAAAACATTCGCATATATCCCCAGACTTAAAGTCCCTAAAATGGCTGCCTTTTGAAGCCAGAATTCAGCTAAAAATTGCAGTTATGACACACGCGGCCGTGCACCACAATGCACCCAACTACCTCGCTCAAAAGTTGTCTATATCAGGAGGTTCGAGATCCAATAGAAGTTAAAAAAATCTACTCCTGAAACCTCGTAGATTCCGGAAAGAGAAAACATACAAGCGCTCCTTCTCAGGAATGGCACCCAGGATCTGGAATGCGCTCCCCCCTGAAACCAGGCGTATCTCCTCCACTGCACTCTTCAAGAAAGAAGTGAAAACCATCCTTCTGGCCAAGATCTCCTGAACCTTATAGGTGCTGGATCAGAGACCCTGCACTGCTTTGTATCAATGCTCACCTTGTCCTTGGGCACTATACTTCTACTTGATGGGGACACTACTACGCTACTTTCTTACTACCGACCAATATATGATACACGTTGGTTCACTGATTCACTCTCCCGATGCCCCCACTCAGTGCTCTCTCTATACTAAAACATTGGTATAAGCCTTCCACACACCCAAGGTGTACCTGAACACCTCTGTAGTGGGATCAATGACTTGTGCCGTCTTATATTACTGGTTTACCTGATTGTATATTGATATGTTTTATGTAGGTTATTATTATCCTATCATGTTAGTGACTACTACACTGCTCCCATTACCTCTGTTCATTCCTACTGCCCCTACCCTGTCTTTGTGAAGCGCTCTGATATCTGTAAGGATCTTGTTCGCGCTATATAAAACTTTGAATAAATAAATAAATAAATAATGAAATAGTTGGATTACAGAGGGGGAATTCTGTCTTGGTGCGATCCACAGAGGAAACATTTAGGACCGGCACGCTATTATAGAGTTAACAGTTGCACTTGCAAACTGATGGGTGTACCTACTACTCCTTCATTAATTTTAAGTGTCAGCCCAAGGTGTGGGGGAGACACTCTTCTGCTATACCTCCAATTTACTGGGCTGGGAAAAGAAAGCAGGGAAGCCCCTTCCTCCCAATTATAATGGGGTAGCTGGCATATACCTCAAACATTTCAATATACACCTTCAACCACAAACAAGCAGTCTAAGAAACCAAAATGTATTCTTCCAGTCACAGGCAAAAATCTGCCAGTTGACAGCCGCCGGGAGAAAACTGGGAGTATTCTGGTGAGCGAATAGCTGTCCATTTAAACGGGGGAAACCTGAACATTTTTAAGACCTAAGAACTGTTACCAGAACCATACAAAAGGATGAACACTGCTCCTCAAGGACCTCGCACACCATTTGGCCTTTCCAAATAATTTGTGAGGAAGTTCCAAAACATAATTCCCCAAGAGGTTACTTAATTCCCAAATCTATTCAAACATTCAAGGGTTTATTTCAGACACTTGGGTGAGCTACGTCTAAGTGTTAAAAGATCTGCACCCTCTAACAAATGGGAAGACCTACAACAGGTACAGAGTTCTAAAATGCTGCAACCCAGTCTTTTTCTTAAATAATAGTGTCATCACCTGGATGCTCTCTTCACTGGCTTCCAATCTGTTTTTAAATGTATTTGTAGACTGGCTCCTCAGAATTTGACTGACTTCAAGCAGTAAACATCTTTCTGAGCCAGGATTATTTTTGTAATCTGTTTAGTTGCTTTAATATTTGCATTCGTTTTGTAAATTCTGCATGAAAAAAGTTTTCTGAGCAACTGAAAAATGTTACTTTGCCCTCCTCCTAAAAAAATGATTGATGTTCTAGCCCTTATAAAAGAAAAACTGGACAGGTCTATTGAAAATGGTTTTATTAGATATGTGCTGTTGGCTATTCTGAAATTGAAATGAATGGTCACTGAAATGCATAGGAGCCCTGAAAATGGTTTTACTAGATGGTTCTAGGGTTTGCTTTTTGCTTAGGGTGAAAAAAAAGAAAAATGATGATAACTATGTTTGTAATAATAGTCATTACTCTCTCCTGCTATCTGTATGTTAATTATGACCCAATGCTCCATTATCTTTGTATTCCTGCTTATACCTCATATATACCCGCTTAATGAAATGTTTAGAATGAAAAATGCGGTAAACATCGTTTACCACGATGTTTTCACAACGCAGTACCTTTAGCACGCATCCCTTACAACGCAAGTCGTTACCACGACTTGCGCTGGAGGGCGCTAAAGGATTAAAAATAGTTAATTTACTATCCCAACACCTTCCCTAGGGTCCACGGGGACTGGTGTTAGAATAGTAAATTAAACTATTCGAAATCCGCACCCCCAACGCCACGACTTGCGTTGTAAGGGATGCGTGGTAAAGGGATGCGTTGTGACGGTACGCGTTGTACCGTCATACATCCGAAAAATGCCCACCTAGCAATGACAATATTGATACATGTATTAAAATAAATGTGCAAAATATTTTATTTGTCCCTACTGGATCCTAGGAATGTCTTTAGCTAATGGTAAGAACCATCCGTTGAAGATTGCAGGGATTTGTTAGCATGAGCTAAAAGCCATTTTGTACTTGGCAGCCATTTTAGTTAGCTATGTGCTCACCATGTGCCGTTTCCCTCTTCCAGAGCCTTGCACATGCTCAGAAGGGCCTAGCTAGTAGAATGCACCTGCTCCTAGTATAGAACTGTCAGGCTATTCTTACTGATGTAAGGAGAAAGGACTCTCCTCTCACTTTGTTGAGCAAGCAGATCTTGCATTCCGATATTAGTCATTTTGCATGCTTACATGTGCCAGGACCTCCCCTTGGTTTTATGCTGACTAATGTAACCTAAGCATAAATATTAGGCCCCAGTTTTCTGTATTCCTTAGATTGCCTCCTGCAGTTCCTGAGGGTACTGTGTGATGTAGTCTCCCTCATCTGAGGCTAATAAATATGTATTTTATATTACAGCTTCTGTGCCAATCTCTTCTTTGTTGGTTTAAAAGGGCCAGGTGTATCAGTGAAACCCCGTAGAAGGTTTCTATGTTCTACAATGGGACTGGTAGTTTTTTCGCATTCCCAGTTAAAGAAGTGGGTTTTAGAAAATGTAATAAAAAGCGAAGAGTGTAAGCATAAGCCTCGCCTCAGTGCCCTTAATGGAACTGAAATATTCCTACACTATAGTTAGGGATAATTGTCATTCTATGTCAGGACCGGAGGAGAGGATTATGCTGGTTCAAAGCTTGCTAATGGTCAACGGAGCCATATACAGCATCGGTTTGAAGTAAAAACTCTTGAACGTAGAATCTTAGGACCAATCCGCTGCGTTCATAATGTCCTCTAATCTCGCACCAAGCGAAAAGGCCTTGGAAGCAATGGCTCCTCCGGCGGAATGCGCCCCGAAGGCTGACCGATCGATACATTCTTCTTGCATCAACCAACGTACCCACAGTGCAATAGTGGGAGAAGACACTGCCTTGTGCGTTTTCTTAAAAGCAGGAGTTGTATTTCTCCTGGGGGTCGGAACTCCACAGACATTCCCTCGTAAGCCTTAAGACACTGTACAACGCACAACTTTGGGTTGTCTGGGAAGTCAGGGTACAAGATGGTCCTGGTATTGGACTTTGTCCTCCTACAAACGGTGAAAGACACCCTAGAGGAGAAAAATATCCAGCCAGCAATATCAAGAGCTTGGACATTTGCAACTCGCCTACAGGAGACGAGACAGAATAGCATCCCCAGTTTGGCAGAGTTACTTACGAGATAGGTATCTGTTTGTTGCCAGGACTAAAATACGTTAAGCACCTGGTTTACATCCCATAGTGCTGAATATCTGAGCCGGAGGGAGGGATAAAATGATCCCGCTCAAGATCTGGCACACAAATGGAGGCTCTCCCATCAGCGCATCTTCCACCAGATGAGACCGGCTGGAATGGCAGACCTGAAGGTGTTAATGGACCGGTAGGCCATCCCTTCAGTCGCCTGACTCGCTAAGAAATTTAACAACTGACCTACGTCAGCGCCCACGGGATCCAAATCCCTCCACAGACACCGTGCCCATGCTGACTTGTATCTCTTGTTGGTACTGTCCGCCGGTGCCTAGAATAGGAGTAACTCAACCTGTCGTGAAAGGCCTTGGATCAACCAGAGTCCCTGTAATCCTCCAAGCCATCAGTCAGGACGCCCTCCAGCACCAATTAATAAGGAAGTTGATCCAGACTGAGAAGGAGGTGAGGAATCAGGGAGAGTTGGATTAGAGATTCCAAAGAAAGTTCCAGAAGAACTGGAAACCATACCACATCTGCTCGCTTCCGGCAGATCTGGCCGAAGGGTGGGTGATCATTGCAAACGGGGGCAAGGCATACTTCTGCTCTGGAGCCGAATCTTGGAGAAAGGCATCTGTTGCCACCGTTTGAGGGTTTGGTCTTCAGCTGAAAAACCTGGGCCTCTGGTGATCCAGCCAGGATGCGCACAGGTCCACTGAAAATGGGCCCCACCTGTTCTACAGTTCAGCGATACTCTCTGGTCTAGCTTCCACTGACAGGAGTCTCGTAAGTGACGGAAATGATAATCTGCCACCCGATTTGCTGGGCCGAGAAGGTACTCCGTTGTCACCGAGACCTGATTGGCCAGACAATATTGCCAAAAGTTGGTTGCGAGGTCCGAGGGGACTTTGGAGCACGTGCCCCCCCCCCCCCAGGTGATTGTTGTATCTGACTGCTGAAACATTGTCTATGTTGAGCAGAACGCACGATTGGGCCCAGTATTTCATCCATCTTCAGATCACGAAGGAGCCAGCCAGGAGCTCCAAGCAGTTGATGTGCAAAGACTGCTCCTGAGGGGACCACAGCCCCCTCCACACCATCCCCCACCCCCCCCCCCCCCCCGAGTCCCCGTAGCAAACTCGCCACATCGTGCCCCCCAGCCGGACCTGCTTTCATCTGATTCTATAACGAAGTCCGGGGCAGAGCCAAAGATTGCTGTCCCATTCAATGCTTAAATATGTGAGCCACCAGGATATTTCCTCTTACTTTATCTGTGATGGAGGCTGAGAGTAGGTAAGGCCCTTTTGAAGGTGTGATGCTTTGAGTTACTGTAGGGCTCGATAAAACCAAAGGTCATGGAAAGATGGCCTGAATCGAGGAAGACAGGAGCCCCACTCGTTGGCAATCTGTCGCAATGAAGTCCACCGTATCGCTAGAGTTCGCCTCAGCTCGTGTCTGATCTTTGTCATCTTTCGAGACAGTAAACTTAGAGTAGAGGTAGTGGAGTCCACTGTGAACCCCAAGAAGGTTACGGTTTGGAGGGAACCAGAAGAGATTTTGAATCGCTGATCAAGAACCCCAGGCTTTCCATTAGATCCACTGCAGTTAGACTTACAGTAGATGGGGACACTGGGCCATGAGAAGGATATTGTCTAAATAGATAAAGAGACGTGTTCCCTGCGCCTGAAGGTGCGCCACCACCGGTCTGGCGACCTTGGTGAAACACCAAGGGGCAGAGGAGAACTCGAAGTGAAGACTTAAAAACGAATAGTTTCTTACCGGTCGGTGTAGTTTTGCAGCTTGAAGATCTTTCTGGATTCACTATGCGGTGTATTATTCCGCGGTCTAGTGGTTGGGTCCGGAATCGTAGTCCCATTTATCAAAGCTCCTTGTCCACAGAGGAGTGGCGAGTGTGAGCTTTTTGGCCCAACCTAAGCTACGCTTGACAGTATGCCAGAGTTGGACCGAGTATTGTGTGGGTCCTGTTAGTGAGTACTTGTTAGGCCTAGAATAAAGTGCCATGGTGAAGTTGCCCTCTGGGAGTAGTCACCTGTCCATTCTGTGGCCCGGGTCATCACCAACATGGTAAGTACAGTGAGGCTGCGAGGTGAGCTGCCCAGTAATATTCTTTTATGTCAGGGAGCCCTATGCCTCCATCATACCATCTGAGTGTGAGTTAGTGGAGTGCTATGCGCGGTCTACCGTCCCATAATAGATCCCTTTGGATGAAGAATTTAGGCGGAACTAAGTCTGGGAAGTTCTGGAGGGCAAAGAGGAAACGCGGTAGGGTCATCCTTTCAAAAATCGCTGCCTGTCCCAGTACTGACAGCAGCAGCGTCATCCAGGTCGTGGCGTCTTGTTTGAACCTCTGTAGAAAGGGGAGGTTACACTCATAGCGCAGTTTAACATCGGCTGTGATGAAAATGCCCAGGTATTTAAATCCATCTGCAGCTGTTAGGATGGGGCAGTCCCTTGGCAAGGGGGGGCGGGGGTGGGAGGTTCTCCGTGGAGAACGTATGGTAGCGACTTGCTCCAATTAATTCTAGATCCCGAGTTTCTCCCGAAATTGGTGAAGATATCCAGGACGACTCGCAGTGACTTCTGGGGAGAGGCGAGATATAAGAAGGATGTCGTCTGTGTACAAGGAGATTCGGTCTTCCCACCCCTCCGCCCACTCGAGTCCCCTGTTAGAGGGGTCTTTCCGTATCCAGGCGGCTAATGGCTCGAGGGAAAGGGTGAAGAGGAAGGATGAGAGGGGACACCCCTGTCGAGTTCCCCTGCTAAGGGTGAACGCCTCAGAAACCTTGTTATGGACTACCACTTGGGCCAATGGTTCAGCATAGAGGAGCTGTACCCAGCCAATTAAGTTGGGGCCGATGCCCAACTTCTTGAGGACCGCCATTAGATGCGCCCATTCAAGTATATCAAACACCATGATGGCGTCTAGTGATACTAATATTGCATCTTCTTGAATGGTGGCTAGTCGCCCCAGCACTCCGTGTAGCCTTCCCAAGTTGAGCGCAATATTACGGTGTGGCATAAAGCCCGATTGGTCAGGGTGGACCAATTTGTCTATTACTTGTCTTCGTCTGTTTGCTAACAGTTTGGCCAGGATTTTGGTTCCGCATTTAAAAGGGAGATGGGCCTATAGGAGGAGCATTTGTCCTTCGGCTTCCCTTCCTTGTGTATGGTGACCACCGTGGCGATACGTTGATCACGTGGGAGTAGGCCAGGATCTTTACTGTCCTCAAACATTTTCCTAAGATACGGGGCCAGTTTGTCGGGTTTAAGCTTATAGAGTTCAATGGGCAGTCCGTTGGGGCCCAGGGCTTTCCCAGGTTGGAGACTTCTTATTGCTGTTGCAATTTCGTGGTTCGTCAGTGCACTATCTAAAGAATGCCTGCCTGAGTCTGTAAGGGTAGGCAGTTGAATACCTACAAGAAGTGCGGAGGAGTCTTCCTCCAGCAGATCCGAGCTGCTCTGATACACCTTCCTGAAGTGGTTCAGAAATTCAAGCACAATGTCGTTACGGCGCCAGGCTATTATCCTTGAACTCTGGTACCAGTCTTTTCACCCTCTCTTTGTTGTCTAACCATGCGATCAGATTGCCCACTTTGTCTCCTTGGTCGTATAATTGTCCATCCCTGTCTCTTGCGAGAGTTTTGGCCGCGTCAGTCGCAACAGCTTTATATTCCAATGTATTTAGTTGCAGTTTATGGAGGGCGTCCTGGTTGTCTCCTTTTGCTGCCTTGAGCCGGAGGAGGTCATGCTCAATACGAGTCATCTCTGTCTTTTTCTTTGCGCGACCCGGCTATGGCCAAGAGCGCATTGGCCCCTAATGACAGTCTTAAAAGCTTCCCAGAGGATGGTAGGGGAGTCGAATGTGCCTTTGTTGTACTGGAAGTAATGGCCGAGAGTTTGTTTAAGTGTGGCTTTAACTTCGGGGTTGTGGAGATACCACAGGTTAATGGGCGCCACACAACCTACCCTTTTGTCCCCAATTGTTAAGTGCACCCACAGTAGGGAGTGATCGGAGATAGCCCCTGCCAGATGTCTGATTTCTTGTATGGTCGTGTTCTGAGCTCAGGCATGATGTTATAATCTATTCTGGAGAAGGTGTGATGTGACCCGGAGTAGAAAGTTTAGTGTTTGAGATCAGGGTGGCACACCTGCCAGAGGTCCATGAGGCCAAGGGCCTCGAGGAAGTTAAAGAGCCAACTGCTCACCATGCCGATATCTCGAGGTGGATATCGGTCGAGATGGCCCGATACAACTCATTTTGAACTTACCTGCAAGCCGTGAGGGCAACGGCTCTACACAACGCCGCAAACGCCGTGAGGGGAACGGCTGTAGTCTGGACCTCGAACTACAACTCACGGCAGGCCTTAGGGCGGCGGCGCACATTAGTCACGCCAGCAGCGCGCCCGGAGGCGCTAGAAGAAGCCGGAACGCCTCGCACCGCGAGTCGCGCGCGGGAGAAGCCCGGGACAAGGGCGGGACAGTCTGTGGCAGTCCGGGGCAGGACGAGGCTGGGCTGGGCCACGGACTTTGATCCTGCAGTTGAGGTCGCAAATTCCCTCAAGTGAGACTATTCATTTTATTGACTATGGACAGTGTCCTGTTCTAGTTACCATATATTTATTTTAGATTATATGTACGTGAGCCAATTTTGGCATTAGTGTAATCTGTAATTCATGATAGTCATTGTTCTTTTAAATTTTAACTGAGCATTTAAGGAATTGTTGCTAGTTCTGACCATGTCTAAACATAAACCTGATAAAACCGCACCAGTGTTAGCTACCCTAGATAATTATCTAGTGAAAGTGGTCAACAAAATTAATAATGACCGGAGAGCTTCGCTAGGACGGGGGAGCCCTCCTGCCATACCCCTAGTCACTCACTCCCCATTGGCCGCACTCACTATAGACGACAGTTTTGAACTAGGCAATCGGGTAGCTGTAACGACTGTAGCACAGGTTCACTCTGAGCTTGACCAGGACACCCCGGATACATCTAATGAGATAACGGAGAAGTGCCCGCCGGTCCCTAGAGCGGTGAGGGCATGTAGGAAACTACAAATCAAACGTGGGGGAAATCGTAGTAAAGTAGAAACACCCCAAAAAAGCTCCCTGGGTGAATCCGAGCAATTGGAAAGAAAAGGAGCAGTTAACTTAAATACTGAGCAACTTTATCTTCTAGTCAGCATCATTGCAGCCAAGATAGAAGCCAAGATGGAAGAGATCATTAAACTCCTAGTGTTTAAACTGGATACTATTTCCTTAGAAGTCAAAAGACTAGGAAGTCTTATGGAAACACATCTGGCCTTGGCTGAATGATCTAAGGCTGCTGCCAAGGGCCCCGCTGAAGAGGGTCAGGGAACTAGCAAATGTTTATCAAATACCAATTATTTGCCAGAATAAGCAGGCTATAGCGCCACCAGAGAGCACATTAGGATTTAGAGAAGTAAAGAAAAGCCGCTTTATTAACCTCCCCCCCGATTGTGCACCCTATGTGGTTGTCCTAACCAATGTCCTGCCTACCGATCATCATCCCCTTCAGCCCCACCAGGAATCCCACGAATCACTTAAAAACAAAACAGTTTCATGGCTGAATAAGCAATGTGGTTTTCCAATCACCTACTCTGATCAAATATTATCTACCAGAAGGGTTAATTGGATTGGCACCTCTAGAAAGACCGGTAGGGGTGATTGTGTTATTGTTAATTCTAAACATCCCCAACACGTTGCAACAGCCTTGTTAAGAGCAGCCTCCCTAGTATACGATGTGAATAGCACATGTGTGCGCCCACTTGGCTACTTCTACACTCATCTTATTAAAGCGCCCCACGACACCAGTAGAAGTAGACCTTTTATACCTATTCATCGCCCTGTTCCTGAAGTAACATTGTCAAACAGGTACCAAGCTTTAAGCTCCCTGGATTCTAACGATTGACAATCAGGGTAGTGGGTTACTTGTAAGGGCAATTACAAATAGTCGGGCAATCGAACCATACGCCCTGCATACAGACACAGACCAACTTTTGACGGATGCTCCAATAGTGCAAAATGATTGTGGGGTTAAACCAAATGGTAACCTGAGGATGGGGGGTGGTACACATGCCTCTGCTTCATCAGCTGCTTTAAATACAATGCATTCTAATGGTATTCCAATTGTTAGCTGGAATATCGCTGGACTAAAGTCCAAGGGGAATGTTTTGGGCTGGAAAAACTTTATTAATAGTCATGACATTCTTTGCTTCCATGAAACGTGGTGCAGGGAAGAAGTAAATTATGAGGGGTTTGTTTCTTATTGTTTGGTGGCACAAGATTCAACTTCAGGGGGAGCCAAAGGTGGCCTTTTGATCTTGGTCCCTATCAAGCGAAAAATTGTAGTAAAAAGGTATTTGAGCGTGGGTGCGCACGTGCAGATCCTTTGGCTCACTGCGGACCAAGGGCGTAATATATTACTGGTTAACAACTACAATAATGTGTTTGATAATTCCAGGACGACAGTAGCCAATAATCTGGCTAGTGTAATTGATAATTTTTGCACAGAATTAAATGTTTCATTTGATTTTATATGGGTGGGTGATTTTAACTTACCGCTGTGTGAACTGTCAACCCAAAAGGTCTGTGGGGTTATTAATAACTCCGGTTTGGACGACTTGCATTTCAGACAACAGTTATGGCGAATTATTACATAAGTTCATGGGCTGCTATGATCTGGAAATCCTAGATTTTGTTAAAGATGATCTGGGTCAGACTATCCCTACTTTTAAGAACAAGCAGAGCAGTTCAGTTATCGATCACGTAATTATTTCAACCAAAATTTCCCCATACTGTGCCCCCCCCAGGATTGAGGTCACTTCTTTAAGGGAGCATAATCGAATAATTTTGGAATGTACCCTGTGGGGGAGTAGTACTGTCGAGGCAGGTACCACTATTGCTAACATAGAGCCACACCGACCTAACTGAGTTAGAATAAGATGGGTAGGGGAGAATCTAAAGAACAGTTAGGTCCTATCGTCAAAGAAAGTTTGATGGACATTACCCTTATTCTTGATAATGACACAGATCACGAACGGGTTTTAATTGCTTTTGATGGTATCAATAAATCCATCGACGCCAGGTTCACTAGACCTAAAAAAGCTCAATGTAGCAAAGGACCGGGATGGTTTGACCATACATGTACCAGTTTATTAACCATGTTAAAACATGCTCTTGCAATAAAGCCAAGGGACCCTGGCTCAATAGTTAAATTAAGACTAGAGTACACGCAAGCTCTGAAGAGGAGGAAGGGTGAGCTGCAGCAGCAGGCTTGGGACTCACTTAATGAAGCGGCATAGCTATCCAATAGCACACTTTTGGGCAACAGTCAACTCTGCATTTCTTAAGGAGGGAAACATACCTGAGCCAACATCTAACGTACCTAGCGATGACTGGGTCTTGCATTTTTCTCAAATTTTTGGCTCTTCTAACTGTGTTGACAACAACCTGGGTAGATGGCCTACCATCCCATTGGACATAACCGTTAAAGAGGTCAAGCTTAGCATTGGTGCTAATAAGGGGGCAAAGCTCAGGGGCCTGATGGGGGTCCCTATAGACGTTTATAAAGCAGCTCCAGAGTTGTGGAGCCCTCTTTTGGCCATTGTTTTTAACGCAGCAGTATGTACAGTGGCACCAAAAACCAGGGGGGAAATCCATCATAATCCCGATATACAAAAAGGGTAGTAGATCTGATGTAAACAATTATCGCCCCATCTCTCTTCTAGACTCCTCAGTTAAGATCGTGAGTAGAGTTATGTTGGTTAGACTAGAAGAGTGGGTTGAGTTAGAGGGCGTCCTGGCCGATTGGCAGTTCGGGTTTAGGAAGGGTCAGGGTACACTCGACCAGTGTATAAATCTTGATCTACTGATAGGTAAATACACTGAAGCCAAACAGGGTTCATTATACCTCTGCTTTGCAGATTTAAGCAGTGCTTTTGATATGGTTGACCACTCCTTATTGTGGCCAACCGTGTTACAGCTCGGTGCACCAGAGGGTATAAACTAGAAACATGTGTGCGCTATGGCACTAAAGGGGAATGTACCCCGAAATTCAGGGTTAAATGTGGGATTAGGCAGGGCTGCGTATTAGCCCCTCTACTTTTTATACTGTTTATTAACGAAATAGACTCCATTTTAAAAGATGTTAATGCTGATGCCACTAAAATTAAAAGCGTTTCTGTACCAGTGTTATTATACGCTAATGACACTGTCCTGCTTTCAAGAACACCCCTTGGACTACAGCGTCTGATAGATTTTCTGCCTTTATTAAGGATAGAAAACTGTCTATCTATCAACATGGGGAAAACGCATACAATGACTTGTGGGGCTAGAAGTAAAACCTCTAATGCCTTTTTTATTGAGAGTGAAAATGTGCAAGAAGTGGATAAATTTTGCTATCTTGGTTTAACCTTCTCGAAAGACAGAATGTGGACTAATGAATTTAATAATATTAGCAACAAAATGGCGAAAAACGCATATGGCGTTTTTAGATTTGCGGCAAAAGTTGGCGACAGACGGACAAGGGATATGCTTAATATCTATCAAGCAAGATGTGTCACTGTTGCAATGTACGGAGCGGGTGTTTGGGGTCATGCATGCTACCATAATTTGCAATCACAGGAGAACTTTTTTTAAAAACTCTTATTTAGGTTTACCTACATCCGCCTCGACTGAGTTGATCCATCGGGAACTGGACATCCCTTTTTTAGATCTATTATCTATGAGGCCTCTTATGTTATGGCGATCGATCTAGCTTCAGGATGAAAAGTCTTTTAACAGATCTATAATTGAGGATTGTTTATTACTTGATAAATCTCGCAATATCCCGTGGTTAAAATATGTTATTTAGAAATATCTATTATAAACGTATTGACTGACCCTAGTGCCGCATCGAAGATCTCCAAAGCGGAGCTGAAAACTACATTCCTGGCCCAAAAAGCCAGGAAACCGGTTTCTGCTCATGGATCTTTGTCTACTGTAATGTTTTACAGTAAATACAATACGTATGAAGGTTCCCCAGGTTATTTAGCCATGGTGACTAGGCCATCTCATAAGTTTGTGCTAACCAGGCTGAGGTTTGGTGTAGCACATCACTTAGTGGCCCTGCCAAATCTTAAGAAACATCCAATTGGGCCGTGTCTGTGTGATGCCGTCACTAAACAAAGCACTCTGCACTTTCTATTGATCTGTAAACTGTACAAGAATTTTCGAATAGCCTATCTGAAACCCATGTTTGTTAAATATGGTGTATGTACAGCTAACTAGGCAATGAGTTTGTTATTTAATATGGAGTCTGCTGATATTTGTTTTTATACCGCTACCTTTTTAAATCAGTCTATTAAGACACGTAAAAGTATGTTATTTTAAAAACAGTGTGTGAAATTCGTAATATCTGTATTTTATATGTTTGTGCTTTTATGGTCATTTTGTATGAACCGAATAAAGCTTCATGAAATTAAATGAAACTGCATTGAAATCTCCACCCAGCACAAGGTGGCCTTCTGGAAGCGAGAGTATGAAAGCACCCAAGTCCTTGAAGGACTGTAAGGGTGTGACCCTCCCATTGCCCCGAGATCGCCGTGTAACGCCCAAGCGTGTCGGTCCAGATGCGCTGTATGCTGAACGTAAAGGAGTGTGTGAAGAGAATTTCCACCCCTCGAGAGCCGGACGTGAAGCCGGCTTGTGCCACCCGTTTGTAACCCTATTTGTTTAATGCCTTGCAGGTGTTGTCAATTAGGTGTGCCTCCTGGTGCAGTGCCACATCTGGAGCCTGTCGTTTTATGTACTGGAGCACAATACTTCATTTTATCTTGTCCCCCAACCCGTTGACGGTCCAACTAAGGAGCTTAAGACTCTTATCCCATTGCGGACTCAGTTTTACAGATAAGGCTCCAGCCTCTAAACATGTAATGCAACCAAAGTAGAGACATTTAGCTTGAGCGTGACCAATAACTGCTCCTCCCACAACCTACCTCCCGAAATCCCTGAAAACTGCTTACGAAAGATTTGAACATAACACTGCCATGAAACCACCCCCCCCCCCTCCCAGCTACCCTGCTGCGTAGGTTTAGAACTACTCACATCCCAAACTAGCGGAGTGCCTATCGCTCAATGAACAGATCAACAATTGCGGGGGAGTATAGGCTAGCACCGACTCTAGTCGCTTGGGGTCCACCCCTAACCACCAAAGGAGAGTGTCATTATGATGTCCCATTAGTCCCGCAGGGCCAATCCCTTATATCGTATCCCCACCCCCAGACCATCCTGTTAAGCATTATAAGTTACAGTTTGCTGGGGCAGTTCCGCATATCCAACACCATAGGAAGATCCATTCAGTCCCTGCTGGCCTCCAGTGTCGCCGGGCTAACTGATCTCGACCTCCAGGATTGCTGACTTAGTCTGTCTGATTCCAATCTGCCATCTGCAGAGCCCGGCGAGTGGGCACGGGTGTCTCTCCAGCTGCATCCTAAGGTCGCTTCTGTCTTCTGCGTAGTCGCCTTGTCCATCCATGCCTGCACCTCTGATAGGGTCGCGAAAAACCACAATTTCCTGTCTACGATGATCTTGAGCTTCGCGGGAAAGAACATCATATACTTGATGCCTCCGTCTCGTAGTGCCCTCTTGATCCCTTCAAATGAATGTCGCTCTTGTTGAACTTTAAGAGTGAAACCCGGGAAGAAGCGCACAGTGGTGTTTTCATAGCGGAGGTCCCCTTGCAGGCGGGCAGCTTGCAAAATTGCGTCACGGTCCCTGCAGTTGAGGATTTTTGCGATGATGGTCCTGGGAGCAGCCCCAAGCTTCGGTCACGGGATCGGTGCCCGATGCGCTCTCTCGATCGTGAAGAGGGAGGAGAGCCATTTCGGTTTGAGGATTATCTCTTCAAGGAAGAGATCCACGCTCAGCCCTTCTGAGCCCCCCGGGACCCCACCACTGATTGTTGCAGCGAGCCCGCCCCTCCTGGTCCTCGAGTTTAAGGGCCATCTGGCGGTGCTGGTGTACCAGCTGTTGGGTCCGCTCTTCCAACTTTTTGGTTGAGTTTTGGAGCTCTGTGGCATTCGTCTCAGGTACCTTAACTCTGTCTGTCGTTTTATTCATGTCGGTTCGCAACAAGTTAATTTCAATGGAGACCTTGTCGATTTTGGTTTTGAGCGAGGCACCCAGCACCTGGATAGCCACATTATTGAGCTGAGGGATGGTTCGTTGTCGCCAGACTGCCCACTCGGGCCGTCGTCCGGTGGCGGCTGCTTCAGTACTGCGTATTTATCAAGCTTGTTTGCCTGTACCGCTGCAGCGCCTTTGGGCTTCATTGTAGGGGCGTGCATTTCGATGGACTCTGATCGTTAGGGTGGCCCGTTTGCTCTGGGTCGCCCAACACAGGCCCCAGGTGCGGTCCGCCCCGCTGAGCGTCAGCGATGTTATCGTTACTGGAACCTCTGTTTTGCCAGGCAGACGGCGGGCATCACTTCACTGCTCCAGCGGATCCTGCACTTGTCTGATGTAACCCCACTTCAGCGATATTGTCCCTAGGCACAGAGTTTTTGTGTTTAAGGGGGTCACTCCATGTATCACTAGGGCACCACTCTTCGTGCAATCGTCGGCGGTCACCACCACGGCCAGCCGGCCACGTGTTGGGCCCCCACCCAGCGCTTCCCGATTCCGGGCCAATGTCCACCAGCACCCCCGGGCCTCCAGCGCAGGTGTAGCAAGCCTCGGGTGGCCATTTTGTGAGAGTGTTTATCCCCGCTTGTAAGGAGCATGTGCTTGCTCCAAAGTGGAGACCACGTGGCGCCAGAGGCAACGCAGGGCCGATTCGTTGTTCAAGTGCCGTTGGAAATGGCCTGCATGGGGCTCAGTGTCCTCCGTCTTCCGTGGGATTTTGGCCATCTTCAGGTCATGGCGGCGAGCAGTCTGACATCCGGGGGAGCCGAGGTAGCGGGCTCCCGCCTCCCACCGCAACTGTCAGAGCAAACCTCGTTGGAAGACAGTTGCGCGTTGTGGGTCGGGCAGGGGGTGGGGGGAAGGGATCCCGCTGGTCTGTATCTGTGAGGGCCCACAGCTGCGCCGGTTCCACGAAGGGGCGGATACACAGCTTACTCCCAATCTTCACGAGGGGCCTCTGCTAGCACTCCTCGTCCCGACTCAGAGTCCGAAGACGGAGCGATATCAGTCCTTTTTCGACGGGATTTTTTACAGCAGTCAGGTTGGTTAGTTGGTGTTCTGATAGCGCTGCGGGCGTTCTGGGCTCACCAATACGGGAATTATGCCGTATTTTGAGGTTTTGGGCTCGGCCATTTTGCCAGCACCAACCAACGCCCTAATAATAGTCATAGGTTTGTGAAACTGTCTCTTGCTACATATTGGACTATTACTAAGGCTCAAGAAGGCCAATCGCTGTGCCAGCAGCTGGTACAGAATCATGTAGTCAGGCAAATGGCTTTTCTCATGCAATTTGACCGCATCTTATTACCCATAGAGGTCTCTGAGTTCTAATTGTAGCCAACCACGCAAACAACCTGGCATTTATCTTCTAAACTTACTGCAATAGCATCTACCTGGTCAGCATCTAGCAAAGTTAAATTTATTAGATACAATTACAGCTTTATATAACAAAGCTCTTCACAAAAAGGGTTTCTTTGAAGATGCATATTAGATAAAAGGAAACTCCAATGACAATACACATTTCATTGTACACACCTGAAATACCTGGTGATATACACCATGAAAATATATCAATAATAGAATGAAATCCAATATTTTGTGCCAAGTTACTAATTGAATTCCATTAGTTATAGGAAGAAAATTTAGCTGAGGAAAAAAAACGAATAAAATTACAGTACAACAGATAATAAATTACAACAAAATAATTTATGTTTTTTTTGTTTAAAAGAAAGTATCCCACCAGGATAACGCGGGCAAACAAAAGTACACACCTGGCTGCTAGACTCACAGAACATATAGGTATGTATATAAGTTTTGTTCCCCGTGGAAAGCAAAGCTTGAATGTGTAAACATAGGTTACATTGCTTGAAAAGATGGAGGAATTGGCCTCCTACTAAGCAAGCCGTATTGGCATTCAGGCCAGCAATATACAACATTTGCTGTGCGACACAATTTTACATTGATCAATCCCCTTAATTCTCAAACCATTATACTACACTGCAGTCTACAAGCTACTGGTTTCCTCTCTGAAGAAGTGCACACTATACTGGACTCACTGCCAGGTGACACATTACTTATCTTGTTAAACATGAATTTCCATCTAAATCTCTAATCCTTTTCCAGCCTCTTTCCAAGCAGTGCAGGCTCCGCTCCACAAATACACAAGAAATGGTCTTGCTCCCATAATCACCGCACAACCATCCCTTATTACCCCCCAGTGAATCACTCCCCGGTATAGGATACTCTGAAATCACAACACCAAAGTATTCACAAGACTAGCCCAGTGTTCATTGACCAAAGTCACAATCACATGTTTCCACTGTAGGGCTCCTCCTATGTCACCCTGTTCAACAACAACCTACAGCTGGCATTGGACACCATCAATACTTAATCCACATCTCACCTCAGCTGCCCCAAGTCTACAACCCTCAGTCCACCCCACCAAACAACCCCTAAAGGGGTTCAGGTATCCACCAGCGGACAGACATCTGGACGCTTCTTCAGCATCTCAACACCTGCAAACCAGCCCAGGGTAAACTCTAGATGCCAAAATATCATCTTAGTACGAAGGTTTTATCAACGTTCTTCGCTCCCAAGCCCAATAGGCTTGCTGCAACTCACCTTCCTCCATTCCATATCCTCTCTTCACCTAGACATTACATACTCTGGCCAGTCACAGACTTTACTTCACCTCCTTATCCAACACAAACACTACCTCTAGCATGATGCACAAGTCGTTTACAATACAGTTGGCAACACATTTTTGGATACAGTTTGTGAAAAACTAGCTCTTCCCTTGAATACTACCCAGTCAAAGTTTTCGTAGTGAGTGAGGTACTTTCTGCAAAAAGGCCCCTATTCGTTCTACCAATGAACACTTCTGCACCCGGAAAAGACTAAAGGCAGCCACTCTGACACTTTTCAACTTTGTCATGTAAACAACCACTGTTAGAATAGAAGGCCACCAAAAACAGGTCTCTTGTAAACTACTGATGCTAGTTGTCGAGTGCCCATCACACACACATCCCAAATCTGCACATCCCTGTAATCAATACATTCTATGTCAATTAATCCTTTTGAATTGCCACCACCAATCAACCCTGCATCTTGCATAGATTCCAGACCTCTCCTGTGAGCGAATGCAAATGCTACTTCACATCTTGAACTCCAACACCTTGGCTACTCCCTGAGATCAGTGGCAGTCTTTTTCGCCTTACGAATTCTCACTAAGACTTCTAAAAGCAGAATGAGTAATGCATGCGTCATCTTTGTTAAATTCATCATCAGCCACAGCTCGGTGATCCACCCAACTACTCATGGCGTTATGTACTGTTGCTTTACGGTGTACAGCATTTCTTGCACAAATGCTAGTGCTCATTAATAAAGAAAGAAATATTGCTTCCTTCGATGCTCGTTCAACGCTAGGATACTTTTGTGTAAGCAACTATAAACTAAAATAAACAGTGCAGATTGTTTTTCAAGCATTTCTTTAAAAAACTTCCATGTGGACTGCTACGGAAAGGGCGAGGATCAACAAAGTCGAAGTGTAAGAATGGAGGTGATCGAGCTCCTCCACGGAGTCTCCAAGTCCCTGGACCTTTCTGCAAAAGTGACCTGATGAGCGTACTCTTTCCACTGTCAATCGACTGATATTTATTTATTTATGGTGTTGTTATTCACAGGAACTTTTGGCATGACGGTTTTCCCTGATGCTGTGAGGGCACAGTTTCCGTGGTAAGAAACATTTTCCATTCTTCAAATTCATGGAAAATGTTTTTTTTCCACGGAATGTGAAAACGGGGAATATTGCTGCACTTTCCCACACTGATTGCACCACTTGTACCTGGAAGTTTGGACCTACACATTAGTGTGGAAACGCAGTGACAAGCGTTTGTGAAGGATCCACACACACACACACACACACACACACACACACACTGGAGGGTCGTGCCCCATGCACCGCTGGGGTGTGCCTTACGCATCCGCTCCATATCAAGATGACATCCCCTCAAAGACCAATAACCGAATACACCAATCCTAACTTCGCTGTCGCTTTCGTTTTTTTCTCTAAATCGAGGTCAACTTCCAATTCACCCAACACTGCTCCCTCTCAAACATACCAGCCGCATTCACAATTAACAGCGTGGAAACCCGCCCCCATTATTTGTATGCAATACTTCTAAGCACCAACAACTGGTCACAACAATAAAGACCCGAAAAAAGGTAAACAAGGCCAATAATCAGACCGTAGGCACAAATTAATCACTACAAATGCATGGATTGGAACTACGCCTAGCAAAAAACAATTTATAAAAAAATGTGTCTTAAATGTTATGAGGCCAACATACGTTGCATCAATGGTCAATCCAGTCCTCATGTATTTAAAATGGATATTTTGTTTGAGGTCTCGTTCAGCATCACTCAAACTTTTGTCCGCACAGGTAAAATATATATTATTTGTGGTACTGCGCTGACGACGACCTGTGTACATCAATTTATAACGTTTGCTGCAGGCATATTTATTGCTTATTGTCGCTAGATGTTTTTGACGGAGGTGCTTGATGGCTTTCAAAGTGCACGAATAAGAAGCCGAAATTGGGCGACTCTGTGGTAGTCATATCACATTGTACAGTAAGGCAAATACACCCAATTTCGCAACAGGTTAGTCCCGGGGTGGGAGGGAGGGGATTTGCTTAAGGGCTATATAAGAGCCCACTCAGAAGAGGAACTATTTGCACTTGGGTTTAGTGTAAAGGCTAGGGGGGGTGGGGGGCTCGGGGTTGTTTTACAAGCGTCTCGTCGAAGCTCAGATTCCCACACTGAATATCAAACAAAAGGCAATCAGGAAGCAGTTGAGGGCAGCCCCCCGCGTGGCTTTGTAGTCAGTCAGTCAGGTGGAACTTCTCGGCAAATCGCGGCCGCACTTCCGGAGCACAAGTGCACTTTGGCAGCGGGAGAGGTCGCCAGGCACCGCTCTCAGACGCAGCCAGAGCCCCCCCCCCCCCGGCCAGGGAAGGGGCGCCGGGCAGGCTGGGGTAGACAGTCACGCACTAGAAGGGAGAGGTGTTTTGGGGGAAATAACAAAGGAGATGCAAAGTCTGTACCAGGCCGGGCTGCCCCGCTCCGACTTAAAAAGAGTCGGGCTAGAGAGCTTAAACTGGGTCACACGGATTGTTCAATGCAACATAGGAGTTGAGACCAATAACGGCCGGGCTTCTAAGCGGATACAACACGAACAGTATGCAATTCTGCATAAGTAACTGTTCGTTATACGGTCACACGCATGGCATATAGTCTGGCTAACAACTGTGCCACGATATGAGAGATTGTAAACAGTTCGCGTTTGATTCAATGCAGTTTGATATTTACTGCACAACTCCGCATGGGCTAATGACTCGTGTACGAAATCGGTAGAATGCGGGGCACAATAATGTGTACATTGTTTCAAAATGCTGCTTTGTAAACATCGAGCGAGGCCGTTTTTAGAGTAAACATGTTATTCTCTTTTGTAGGGTTTGATTTTCTAAGTGACATACCCAGACAGCAAAAAGTCTCACCCCGGGAGGTTAAGACATCGTCGTCCAGTGGACAATGTGATACACACAGCCAATCAAGCGCCTGCCTAGGTTGCCGGTAGTGGAAGCGCTACAGAAAGAAGTACCTGATTTTTCAATGAAACTAACATACACAGGACAATAAAGAAAGCAGTAACCCTAAAATTACACGTGCAAAACTTTGCTTGCCTGCAGCTGCGAGGGCTGTGTGCGCTAAGGCTGCGAGGGGTGGACCCAGGCGGGTACAGAGCGTGTCCTGACTTTGCTGCAGCTCTGGAGAGAGGGAGGAGCGGCGGCTACAGCCCCAGCCAGCGTCATGGCTTCTAGCAGCACAGCGTCACCGGGGAGCGGGCTGCCAGCCCCCGACGCGAGAGAAAGAGGGGGTGGGAGACAACAGGGCGCCGAGACACGGGTACCACCACCACCACCCTGCCGCCGGTTTAAGGGGTCACCCCGTGGGCACCGCGCGCACAGCCAGCCCCCGGCCCCCTCGCGCACTCCGCTCTACGTAACGCCCTATCGGCTGCGGACGCCATATTTTCTGAGGCTGATGTCGACATCGGCAAACGTAGACATGTTTTTTTTCTCATCTGAACCCCCCCCAACGCCCACCTCCCGGCTCAGCAGTCTCGCTCGGGCCCCAAACTTTGGGGGCCCCCGTGTAAGGGCTGAGCAGGGAGAAAGGGGCGCCCTCCCGCCCGGGGGAGGCGCTCCCCCGCAGAGAGCGCAGAAAGTTACAGCAGTGAGGCACTAGCCCGCCCCCTCGGCGCTGTGATTGCCCCCACCCAGCTCCAGAGGTTAAGTTTCTTACCTGCGCTGCTCCTGCCCGCCCCGGACCGTGCTCCTGGCGCCGGGGGTCTGCGGGGCTCGGACCCGCTCGGAGAGCGGGCGGCAGACGAAGAAATCCGCCGCGATCAGTGGGGAATCTACGCCGAGAGCCACATGATCGCGACGTCAGAGGCCGCATTTGCATACGGTAAGCAGCCTTGGCAGCGCAGCCGCCGCCGCAGCGCTGGCAGCTCACGCAGCGCCAGCGTCGCACCGCAATCCCGCAGGGGGCCGTTTTGCGCGCGCCGGCGGCTCGCGTCAAGCCGTGACGGCGTGCGCGCGTGGCGGTGGTGCAATCCCTGGCATTGTGTGTTGCGGGTGCTGCGCCGCTGTTCTGCAGAGCCCGCCTCAAAGTTCAAGGTGCTAGTGATGAGCTCGGCGCACTGTTGATCCCGAGCACGTGCAGCGCGAGCTGCGGAGGCACGGTGTGCAGACCCGCCTGGGACACCCCGGGGCTCCTGCATCACTTTCTGCCCAAAAATGCATTTGCGGGGGCTGGAGACGTGCGTCCGAGCATTTGGAAACGCTCCAAGAAGGCTTTGCAACAGCTATGGAGGAATGTATTTCGCCGTTAACTTGCATTGCAGGGAAGCATGTTTTGGGAGGAAGATAATGAAAGAAAGGCGGTGCAATACACATTTTCAGTGCATCAAGAAGTTTTTATCGATCTGCTTGGTTCGTTCTTAGTTTTCTTTGCTTTATTCTTAATATGAACGCTACAGTTGACCGTAGTATTAGTCTGATTTCCATATAGTAGGCATTTTTGCAAATAACTCTTCTGGGGGCGTTCATTTGTCAACGTTTCTTTGTAATGCCGTACCTATTCTGGATAAAATCATTGAATTTGTTTTTCATGTACGTCATTTCTATCAACGTGTTTAGTTAACTTCTAAATTTTGTCCACCTCAATACTACACGTAGCAGTTGCTCATAATGATAATTTACTTTCCTTATGTACATATAAAATATATATTTTTGCAAAATGTTTTTCAAAGGTTGTTTAATAATGCATTACTGCGTCTAGAAAAAATGCAGAGCATCCCATGAGTAGCAGTGTCAAGACTTATTTGCGTATAGCTGGGTCCAAACGGAGGTGGCATGATCCATGATTGTCATTGGCTGAGATTAAGTCTAGCTTTCCAGCCATCACTTTGTTGTTGTTTCATTTGATGCCCTAAGCGTGCTGGGTTCGCCCAAAATTAGGTCATGGGCGCACCATGCTGCTGGAACCAAGCTACTTCAGGCTGAAGAGCCCTAACTAGGGCAAAATCAGTTTTAGGTTGCCTGTGTTCCAGTTCAGGGAGGAACTGGCCTGGCAGGTCATGCTGGCCTGTGCCCATGAGGAACAGGGTCAAGACTAATTTGCATATGGCTGGGTCCGGACTGAGAGGACATGGAGGAAGAAAAACAATGGATTGGAATGCTGCGGTCTTAAAATCTCATCCGCCATAGTTTAAATTAGGCCCTTAGGTGGGAAATGCGCAGTTTCGTAGCTAGCCCTTTGGTCGCCCTTGGCGGTCCCAGGGGTTTGCAGCTTGCGGCCGTATGGAGAGTGAGTGGGGGGTCAGGCGCGCAACACCCATTGGGCTCATGGGGCTTCACCCACCCCCCCACCCGGTCGTGTGTGTCAGCCCAGGCAGAGACCGGTTCACGGGCTGGCGAGAATCTAATTGCAACCGCACCCGAGTACTTAACAGGTCTTTAAAAGACCATTTACTTGTAAATGAGGCTTTTGTTGTGTGTTCACCCCTTCTTACAGCCACTCTGTCTATGGTTGGAAGAATTAGCCCCCACCCCTTGAAATTTGGCTCTAGTTGCCCGCCTGGTGGGGGTGCTGGCGAGTTTATCTGAAATTGCCGCACTGCGACGGCTGCAATGTAGAGTGGTGGGAGGGCTGCCGATTTCCGATACCTACACTGCATGTACGAGCGGGAAAAGCTGCCGCCCCCAAAACTCGAGCCAGCCAGGGTGGACCTCACCCCACACCCCATTTGCTAGGCTACTGGAAATGCTTCCCTTTCAAGGGAGCCTGTGTGTGTGTGTGTGTGTGTTTGTTTTGGTAAAGAATCTTGGTTTAAGCGTTTCTCAGTGACACTCTAAGTTCAAGTCAGTTGCTGGTTGTGACTGGAGCGATCTCTAGACCAAGTCGTGTGCTGTCTCATTTCTCGGTTTGAACTAAACCATTTTCTTCAATGCCTCTTCACAGACACAACATTCTCTAATTTCAGTGAGCAGGAAGCAGCCCCCCAGTGCTAGGAAATGTTGATAGGTGAGTGCTGGGATTTCCATTACCCCTGTCATGCAGATTTTTATGTTTCCTTCCATTGCCTTCTCGTTATAGGACAGGGCTACCAGAATGGCCAGGCTCATATGGTTGCATGAATGACAGGTTTCTGAAACCGAATAATGTTAGCCTGGGGAGAGGGGTTCTATTTTTCTCTACATCAATTTTTCATCTCCAGTCCTCTTATCAGGAGAATCAGGAGTGAAACTGAAGTTGGGTATGAGTACCAGAATTCTGATTTGTAGTATGTCTCACTGTCAATGTAGGTTCTGGTGGGTGGCAGGCAGCACAAAGTGATAAGAAAGTGACTTATGAAGGGAGCAGGTTTTCCCATTATGATGGCACGGGGAATGAGTTTATTTATAACGTTTTATATAGCGCGAACTTGACCCAACAGGGTATCAGAGCGCTTTACATTTAGAATCGTTGCATTACAGGTTCTATCCGATACAAGAGCATAGTAGGGTACAGTACACATAAACAATGTTACAATATTTCGAAGGAGCTAGGGAGAAAAAAGTAATAGCAGGGAGGCGAGGAGGAACAATGCCCAATGTCCGGCTGGGTAGGTGACGGTAAAGGGGGAAACCAGGGCCAATCTCCTCATTAGCTGTCAAGCAGCTCCACCGGTCATCAGCCATGTTGCTCATGTCTCCGGGATCAGGAAAAAACAGTTTTGAGGTTTATTTGATTTGCGAAGGTTATTTAGCGCTATTTAGACCTGGAGGCATCGGAGCGCAAAACCAGGGGAACGTTGCATTAGAAGGTACATCAAGAGGATTATAAAGCGCTGGCTTTACCCATCGGTATCGGAACACTATAACGGAGGCACATTGCGTTAAAATTACATCAGTTATTAGCATAGTGAGGTATAGTAAACAAAAAACGAGGTTGAGAGAATTTATAGGAAAGGAGGGGAGGAAGAAGCCATAGCAGGGAGACGAGAAAGAACTGTGACCAATGTCCGGCTGGGTAGGCGACGGTCGAGGGGGAAACCAAGGCCAATCTACTCATTAGTTGTCTAGCAACTCCATCGGGCATTAGCCATGTTGCTCAGGTCTCAAAGTTCGGGCAAAACAGTTTAGAATAGATACATAGGCTACGAAGATAGAGGTAAACGAAGAAGGTGGGGGGGAGGGCGTAGAGATAAGCCAGAAGGGAGCTGGGGCTACCATATAGGCCAATGCAAAATGAAGGAGAGACCAGCTTTCCTGTAGTTGTGTACATTCTTCACTTGGGTGTCGGTGGGTGGAATTGACTCAGTCTACCACTTGCAGCAGGCCTCTCACGTTTCCTGATCACCTGCCCACCCCTTCGGCCCCCCAGGGCGCTTCTGTGAATCTCAGGACCACCAATATCCCCCAGGCCCGCCATCCAGGCCCTGGAAGGCGTGGAGAAGCTCAGGGAACAGCCATTCAATTCCTCAATCTGCAGCAATCTACTGGGCGAAATATCCAGCGCGTCCATTGCGGCTGAGAAATGATGATCAGACGCAGTGGATCCGCTCCGCCTCACTCTCTAAGCGGGCCCACTCCTTTCCATGCGCCTGCTTAAGGCCAGGCAGTGTGGAAGCCTCAATGACTGCTGGTTAATAGCATTCAGCCCCCTTTCCTCACCTCAAGATGACCAGGGAACAAGGGGAGGGAGTTGCTTACTGTCCACCCACCAGCGCCGCTGATTGCTTGCAGGGGACCCCACTCGGGAATTTTTACCGGTCAGACGCCATCTTAAAGTCAGACATGGCCTCTCTGCATCATCGTCTCCTGGGCCGCCTTCTTGCCGTCATTCAGAAAAAGGGGGAGCAGACTAACCCCTCAGATGGGCACCGTCGCCTTCTGCCACTCTGGTTATCGGTGCCCGCGTCTCATGGGTCCTGCAGTGCTGCATTCATGCTCCCAGTGCTGCAGTGCTGCATTCATGCTCCCAGTGCTGTATATTTTCGCATCGCGGTTCCTTGCGGCGCAGTGTTTCAAGCCGCCCAGACTGTCACAGGGTGTTCCACGATGCTCCGTGTTCCAGCGCGAACCGTCACCGTGACAAAGGATGGAATCCCTCATATGGACCGCAGGCGGAGGATCTCAACATGCCGTGCGTTATCACGCCGCTCCTGCAGCTCTTTAGGTCGCGCAGCTCTGCTCCATCTTAGTTGGATTTGGTGTGCAGGTGGGAGCGTTGTTGAATCGGTGGGGAGATTAAACATACCGCAGGTTAGAGTCCGTTTGGAGAAGCTTTTGCTTTTCACTCGTCAGGCGGCCGCCATTTTGTGAAGTTCCGCGGCCGGTGGCGGCAAGCTCCAAAAAAGGGTCACTGCATCATATTTTCGTGGTCGCGAGCCCTCCTGTCAGCCTGCCAGCAAGTCCGGAGCAAATATCAGGCTTCTGGGACAATTTTGGCAAAGTCTGTGGATAGCTAAGCACTCAAGCTGCGTGGGTCTAGAGCCGAGACGAGTCACGTCTGCTCGGCTCCCGACCCGGAGTGGGAGTTGAGGGTGCACATTGCTTCTCTTTTCAGGGGCGATGGTGAGTCCGATTTTTATCAGGGTGAGCTATTTAGCTCGTCCGTCTGGCGAGTGAACGTAAACTGAGTAGGAACATGTATTCTGCTCATTCAGAAAGTGAATGAGCAATAAAGATGCCTTTAAATCTTGTTTTTATCTTGACACATTTGGTGTCTGTTCAATGACAGAGGGCACGTGCTAGTTTGTCTGTTTAGGTCTAGCCAAGCAGCGCACATGCTCTGCTCTGTAAGGCATGCTGTATCCAGAATATGTGCTTCTAGCACCTCCATTCTTTTATTGTCTCCTGTTAGTGCCCTTCCTAAATGCCTGCTTTTGTTTGGCGGGATGCACTAAAAGAAAGCACTGCTTTTATGTGCTTACAATGGACAGCTGAACACGTATTGCGTGAGGGACAATCAAACACCATGAAACACAGCATCTGACAAGTGAAAAGGATATCTAAAACGATTAAACAAATATGAAACTAAGCAGAAACCATCGAACAAATGACACATTGATGCAAGAAAAACTGCTAATTTCAGCAGATAATTACAGTCAATGAAATTCATTTGAGTTTGATATCAAATACGAAGTAATTATGTTAAAGTTTCTGTTTTTTTGGGTAAGGTTTTGCTCCGACCTAGTATAAATATGTGAGCACAGAATAAGACCAATACCATCGGGAATGGCTATGTTGTTGGTATATTTTACTACTAAGGGTTTAGTAATGGGTCCAGGGGGTGCCTACTCTGCTAAGGCGGAAGAGCGTCCCCCCACTGCTTTAAAGCAGTGCAAACAAAAAATAAAATGATAATAACTGAACGTTCTTATTTTATTTGTACTATTTAATTTGCACTGCAGTCAGGTTTTTAGGGCTGGGTTGGGCTCTCCTGATGTTAAGGGAAGTGGATTGGCAGCTGCACCTTAAGTGCGCATGATGGTATGGCCGGCTGTCTCTGGCCGGTCAAACCATCATGCACAAGGGGCATGTTCTCCACAGGCTGTATTGTACAGCTTGGCTGGAGCAAATGCACAGCCTTCCAGTCCCTCTCAGGGTGCCAAACCACAGCGCTCAGACCAATCGCAACGCTGCTGTAAGGCAGCGTTGTGATTGGTCAGGGGATTCTGGGACGCTGTGTGCTTCCTTGTTCCTGCTGGAGGATAGACGGCAACCACCAGGTAAGATTCTTTTTAATTTCTCTCACTAACCCTAACCCCCAGACTCCTGCCACTGTTCCATACCAGCAACCACTGAACGGTCAGTAACCAAGGTGCCACAAGCAACTCCCCTCTGCACTCCTCCCCTTAGTGTTTTGTTCCTTTTTCCGAGTCACTTTGAAAAGACTATGATTTATTGCTTGTCCCGATTTTTTTACAAAGCTGTGCAAAACACATGCTCTGGGCGTACAACTTTGGTGCCAAGTAGTATGCTGCATTCACTTCGATTACAACTTGGTAGCCAACATGTTTTTTTAAAATGTAACTTAAAGCATACGTGCTAAATTTGTCAACATTTAGAATGTGTGTGGATGTTTAACTTTTTTAATATATTGGGTAGTAATTAGATGTATATTTCGTCTGCACCGTGCTTTCTTCTGATTGTCCTTACTTTTTGAGGGGTTTTATTTTCCTCGCACTCTAGTCCTTTCCTGTACATAATATTTGCAACTCTTGACTGCACCAAAACATGCAGGCATTGTGTGCTTTTGCACAGAGCTGGAAGAAACGCAAATGTTTAAAAGAACTTAAAAGACTATATGTAAGTTTAACATACAATATGTGTACCCGAATGGAGATATTAATCTTTTGTAACTATCAGCTTTAAGAACGTAAACATTAAAGAAATTCTCTTGTTTGGTTAAATAGTGTGCGTTGTTTCAACATGTTGCATATGGGAATGCTACTTATTTATTTAGTGCAAACCTGCCAACATATGTTGAGGAAAGGGAAATGGAGTGTGATGACAAAAGTGCTAATTCATTTGCTTGTGATTGCATTTTGCTGCAGTCTTTAAATTTGGCTATTTGTGACTTTTCTTGTCAATATCCACAGGCACCAGTCTTCTTGCAATATATTCTCTCCTTTGGTAGGTGGGACCATTTGCCTCTTTCTTTCTGTGTTTACTCTTCAATACCTTCTCTACTCTGGTAGGTGGCACCTTTTGCCTCTGTTGCTACTCCATCCTGCCTAATGACACAGAGCCTCATAAAGGCTCCACTTATCTGTCCAGACATCGTTTTTTTCCCATTTGAAAAAAAAATAAAAACCCAAAGACACAGACCCAAAGCAAAGCTCCCACCAATTTCTTTTTTTGGACTCCAAAAGTGCAAAGCCTAGCCACACACTTTCCCGCCACTCAATTCAACTCCGCACATTTCCAGTCCACATCCCATAATTAAACAACAAGCCATATACATCAACTCAACAAAAGAATTACACTACACACCACATACATCCAATCCACACCACAAAATTCCGCATCAAGGCACAAAATTGAACAGCACACCACATAATTAACCTCCCCTACATACCACTCCACAAAATACCATTCAACATAATTACACTCCATAACACACAGTCTCACTCCACATAATTACACTACGCTCAATATCACATAATTACTATCCACAGAATTCCACAGTACACCATGCCACATAATTCTACTACAAAAATCCACGCCCCACAATTCCACAACTAACTAATCTAAACCAGCCCAAACCACAAAATGCCACAACACACCACATACATACACTCCATAACACATAATAAAAGACATTGCCATTTACAATGCCAGTAGCTCTAGCTCAAAAAAGGATGGACCTATTGCATTTTCAATGCTTGTTACTAATTGCTGCTTATCTTATCCTGGAAAATTGTGTTTACTTTTCTTTCTCTTTTTATAATTAGATGTTACTGTCAAGGGATCTATCTCATAATCATTGTGAAACAAAAGGCTGTAAGATGTCAGGTTTTTTTCTAACACACATTTAAACAGCATGTAAATGAATAGTACAAATATTTCAAAATATCTCAGGAATTAAGAAAAGCATATTTTTCTTTTCTAATTCAGAAGTGTGATGCAAACAAAGATTTAAATGGGATAAAAAAAATCAGAACCATTTACTTGTTGATGTGCAAATGACAAATATTTGCAAAAACTCAATTTCTAAACATTCTGCACTATGTAGTTTTATCAGTAAAACCACATTGGAGTGGAATTTGTTTGGGCCATTTCAATGGAAATTCTGCTGATTGCAAATGAGTGTGCTACCACTTCATGCTTTAGGTATGTGTTTATTAAAGTGATAGTTTTTAAACATGAGTTGAGAAATATTCCTGCACTAATGACAATGCTGTTAATCAACTAAGAGGCAAGTCTGCTGTCATGGGTATTCTATATGTGGCTAGATTTTTTTTTTATATGTCACAAAAGTTTAGTCTATTAAATCAAACAAAAGTGTTTTTGTACAGGAGGCATGCTGAAGTAGCGCGTTTGAAGGTGCTCTCATATGTGATAAAGAAGAGAGTAGCAGCTCAGTGAATTACAATATTTGCCCAGGATCACATAATTTGAAACCGGTTTATGGGTCAAGAGTATTATAATGAGGTCAAGTAGATTATTTAAGTCACTAAACCTGCAAGTCTACTACACTTTTTAATGATTTTTTTGAGGAATCTGGCTATAAGTGTACAATATGGTGTGGGGTGAGGCAACCAAAGAAGCACTCTCAATTACCATCCCTAATGAACACTGAATGACCTAAAGGCATGAATAGTGAAGGTAAAAGACTGAAACCTCGGTCCCTCAATTTTGCATCATGGGGAACTTGCACATCATGTACGAATCAAGCTACCACTGAAGCACTCCTCTACTAAAGGACACATCCCATTTGCTGCATATGCTTTAGAGGCATACACAACACAAAATGATCTATAATTTCGTTACGTTGAAACAACTGAATAGCTGTGAGCACCAACCTCATTCCTACGACAGAAAGGTAGTACTCTGTTATCCTCAATTTAAAGAAAGACAAAGGTGAGACAGTAACTATAAAGGCAGAAAAACAAATTTATCAACACTTTGCAACAGTTTGCGTCCCTTTTGTGCTATAAGCCTGACACAAAGTGTTTATCTTGGAATTTACTTTCTAGCACAAACTGGTCTGCAGCAGTATCAAGCAGCAGCCAAAAGCAAAAGGTGTTTGGAGTAGAATCGACCTGCCCAAACAGCCCCAGCAAGTCAGGACCCTGCATCTGCATCAGAGCTGCTCCAGCACGTATCCTTAACCAACCACACATGACGTAGCTAGCACAATACTTCAATGTGAATATTTAAATGGCTATGTGCCATTTTCAGTTTGTTGTTTGGCATGTGTTTTATCCCCCCCCCCCAAAACTGACATTTGTTAACATTTTCTTGGACACAAGTTGGAGCTGATAGTGACTAAAGAGCAGGAGGTAAGTGTGAAAGAGGGGCTGGGTTTGTGTGCACAGCTGAGTTCCTGGTCTTGGGTGGATTAGAAATCAAAGCTCCCACTTTGAGTGGCCTCCATTTTAGGACACCTCCTCACTGCTTTAAAAGTAAGGGACATAGAAGTTCACATGGTGGTTATGGAATCAACTTGCAGCTCTCCCAATTTCAAATAACACTCCCACCGGACCATCAGGATGGTATAACTAGTCCATAGTAACCTGGTTTACAAATGAACTCCCAAAAATATAACACAACCGGGTGACAAGACTCTGCCAACCCAACTAGGTGACCAGATTATTCATGAACCTGAAGCGGAGTGAACAGTTACAATCAGACTTGAAAGTTATACATTAGTGGCCATTACATGTAAGCATCAAGGACACTCCCCTTGATGCAAAGTAGCAATTAGCTCTATTTTACTTCATGGCTACTTTCCAGTGCAAATGAGGATTTACGGTGGAAAGTAAAACCCAAGACCATTCTTTGTGCAGGGTTTGCGTCACTTTTGTGAAGTAAACATGGTGCATCGTGTTAGAAAATCTACCCCCACAAACTCAGTGTTTAAAACATACACAGTGTTTGGGGTTGTCTTTACTAATAAGAATTTATTATTACCCAAATAAGCCCTTGTTAGTAACCTTAGCATAATTAAAGGTTGACTGGAAAAACACTATAAAGTTCTAAACCTGTGCCTTGCAGTTTGCATGCATCTGTGTTTGTGAAGGAGGCTGTCATTGCAAATCATTTTTTATGTCTGACAGCAGTCAATTAGTCCTACTTTTATGTCAATTGTTGCTACAAACTTTAGCCCTACTTCTATGTCCATGATCTGTCCGGTTTTTTCTGTTATGAGATTCTGGTCACCCTAACTATGGTGCAAGAGTGTGTGAATCAAAAATTTGCTAGCATTCGCGCCAAGAATTTTCAATTCTATTAAGGACACGGAGGCGAGGATTATGCTTCTCAATCTTTACTGCAAAACCACAGCAGCCAATGAAAATGCATATTTTCATGTAAAACATTATAAACAACTACATTGCCCATGATGCACATATATAGCCACGCCTCCACAGTCCATAAGAACCCTCTGCGTGCTCCCATCATCCTCTTTCTTTGCAGTGAACGCAAGTCCAACGTTAACTCGAATAACTACATCTCCTCCAACGTGGAAGAATAATCTGTCTCTAGGCATAAACTCTTGCCAGCCATCTTCGTTTAGTCAGACTTCTTCTCGGATCCTGAAACAAAGGAAATGAAACAACCGTAACCACTGAATGAAGTCAAACATCATCAGAATACATGGGCGGGTAAGCTTGTTATTGCTAACCAAGCCGGGTGGGATAATCCTCGCCTCCGTGTCCTTAATAGAATTGAAAATTCTTGGCGCGAATGCTAGCAAATTTTTGATTCTATTACAGGACCGGAGGCTTCAGATTATGCTAGTTTAACGCTCATTAAAAACCATAGATGTAATATCACCCACCGGCTTATAATAAAAATGTTTTTAAAAGTTGACTCAGAGGACCAATCTGCACAACGCATAATGTCCTGAATGTTAGAACCTAACATGTACGATTTAGACGCCATAGCGCCTCTTACTGAATGAGCACCAAACATTTGAGTGTCAATGCCAGCTTCTTGCATTATGAAACGAAGCCATCTGGCAATGGTGGCAGCCGCCACTGGTTTAAATGGTTTCTGCAGTGCAATCAACATGTTAAAAATAGCAATGTGTATGTACATAAGCGGCGTTCATTTGTGTTCATAGCACCCCTTGTTGTAAGCAGAACGGATATTGCGAAAACACTGAGTGTGTTATTCCGCCAGCATAGATCCATGCACACATGTACATGACAGCCATTTTAGGTACCATGGTCTCCCTGTTCACGATCGCTCATCAGCGCACTTCCCTGACCCTGCAAGCATTCCCCCATGCACCCTGACTGCCCCCTCTCCCACATGCGCGAGTCATGAGCCCACCCCTCCCGCATGACTCTGTCCCTAAGAATCGCACCCCGCGCCTCACCAACACCTCCTGTCCCTCCGTGAATACCCCTCCTTTGATGACCTCTTCCTCCGAGCCTGAATGTTTGCACGGACCGCTGGTCATCCCTTAGCCCGAGGATACGGTTTATTGCCCACTACTTTATGCACTCGTCTCTCTTGGAAGAAGCTACTATTGATCATGGCCACCCCACCCCCTGAGACTCGATCAGGCACACACATTCCAATGGAATCAGCAGGACACTCAGCCGCATGATAGCCCCCTCCTATTTGCATGAAGAATAAGGGCCCTACTGTAGCCACGTGTTGGAATACCTCCATACTATACAATGTGTTGATTGTAATAAAGGATGCCTGTGTGCCATAAACCTGTGTATAAAAGACGAAGCCTCAGAGAAACTTGTTAGAGCACCTCCCGAAGACACCATGCGAGTGTCCCAAAGGACATGCTCTCCTCATGAGTAATAAACTCTGTTCTTGTTTTCCTACTTCCAGTGCCCGTCTCCTTATTTGGTAATTATTCAAGGTGAGAACGAAGAGTCGCCCTGCACCAGCAGCCTGGGCATCGGGTGCGATAGGGGCTTACTTTTTTACAATTGGCGCCCAAAACGCGGGGCCCATCAGCGACATAAGGTCCGGTAAGAGAGGTCCAGACGATGGGGTGAACATCTAAATGATTGGAGTATACCTGCCTTGAGAGGGCCCTCGTCCGGCTGCCGATTGAATGAGCTTCACCGATTCCGAACGGACCTCTCTCAAGTGACCTATTGTCCTGACTGGAATCCCACAGGAATGCTGCGGTAAAAACATGGAGAAAGAGAACGATCGGGCGCTGGAAAAAGGAAGGCGAAGAACTGTCCACATGGTCCGGTCCGGGTAAGGTCGGGACACACGACAAATTGCGAAATTGATTGATTGTTTGAAAATACTAGTATTGCCTATTGATTGCTTCTGGGAGATTCTCTATTTGCAAACAAACACAGAGTCGCCATACTCTGTTTAATCTTTGCAGATAGTGAAGGGTAGGCAACGCAAAACTTTAACACGTCGTGCCTATTTTTTCCTCCCCATTGATTGATTGATTGAATCGAGCATTAAATTGTTCGAAGTTGGTTCTCTTAAGGATCTTCTCTGCCTACAAACGGGGAAGGATAGGAATATTCTCTCTCCCTTTGCCGACAGTGAAGGGTAGGTAACGCAAACCTTTAACAAGTCGTACCTATTTCGTTCCTCATTGATTGATTGTATGTCCAAACATTGACGGTTTGGAATTGGTTCTTTTTGGAGGTATTCTCTATTTTTGCAAACAAGCACAGAAGTCACCATACTCTAGTCTTTGCAAGTAGTGAAGGGTAGGTAATGCGGACCTTTGTCCCCCGTTGTAATCTGTCATACCTATCTACTCCCCACTGACTGATACACCAGTCTCACCCGGACCATTTACTGGAGGTAGGTCACCTGGCATGACCAGAGAACACCCCTAGTAAAAAGGACATATACAATAACGAAGTGATCACTGTAACCTGTTAACAGAAAAACTTTAGCATGAAACAACCTGGAAAGAAGGGAATAGGAAAACGAATTCAGTAGGCCACTGATGAAAAACGAACTTTCTTATTAAATAACGAACAAGGAAAACGATAACAATACTTAATGGTAAAACCTATTTAGTAACCCGTAATAAGAAACCTGAAAACAATAAGAACGATAAACTGGGAAAAATGCAAGTCAGCAGAACATCCGCCCCCACTCTAGAAACTTCCAAAGTGGAGCAGGGTTGCGGCCACGCCCAGCCGGAAGCAACCCATATAAGGCGGGTCCTGCTGCCAACAGTCGGCCAGGAGATCGTAACGTAGGGTGTAGCCGGAGGAAAGGCCGAGGCCAGCGGGATCCGGTCAGGGGATTGCCTTGACAATGCCGGAGAGTTGCAGGGGGGGAATGTCTATGTCCTCGACCCTCCCCTCTCTCTCCCAGTCCGGCCGCGGTGGCCCGTGAGAGTTGCAGGTAGTCCCGCCACATTCTCTCCCGGCCCGGCCACCAACGACCGGGGGCCGGGGCCGACGAGATCCGGCTGCAGCCGATGAGCCAAGGAGCCCGTTCATGGGGCCAGAGCAAGGGGCGTCCGGCCGACATCCACCGGAGGCCCGGCCCAAAGACGGACGGGACATTGTTTCTTTTCTCCTTCGTAATGGCAGCGACAACACGCCAGACATTTCTTCTTTCTTCAATAATTGCTGCGACAACTCTGGGGGGGGATGTCTTGCACATGCCTCCGACCCCCCCGTCCTCATCGCCTGGTCCGGCCATAACAAATGTTAAACGAGACGCCGTGGGGTGCACTGGGAGGGAGAGACGGTGCGAACAAGCCTCTCCCGCCTCCCCAGGTGGAGGCTTCCCAACGGCACCCTCAGCGCTCCAGGCGCCCGGAAAAGGGTTCTTCCACTGTGGCAATGCTGCAACGCCTCGCCCGGCAGGTGGGAGCCCGTCCGCTCATTTGACCCCGCGATCGCCGGTAGCTGCCGAACTCTCAAAATGGCGATCGACCTGGCAAGAGCGGGCCCAGCATGAAGGAATGGCCCGGTCACTTGTTGACTCCACCGTCATAGTTCTCCACAACCTCGAAGATTCTAGAGGAGCCACGGGAGTCCCCGACTCCCGCAAATACCCCCGATGGGGAGTGACTGCCATGATTGTCCACGGAACGATAGAAACGTAGCCGCAGGACGTCGGCGTTCCCATGCTGGCGCCAGTCTCAGTTTGAATGACTAGAGTCCTATAGACCACAGTTCGGATCAGTTCCGGTGGAAGCACAGTATGACCCGGTAGGAACATTGTTGCCTCCCTCCCCCTCTTTTTGACTGATGGTTCAAACCACCGATCCCTTCTTTTTCCCTTTAACGGAACTTTGGACTGCCAAAGGAAGCTCTGGGCCAACCATGACTTAGTAGAGATTTAGACTATGCCTGAATCTGCCTGACTGCACTCAAAAATGGCGCCGATGCAAATGAAACTTTCAACTCCTTGTTGTACCCCGATTGTTCGGCCCTGGTGTCATGAGATATGTATGAAGGTTTTTTTTCAACCACATGAATTGATATAGGATGTGTACAGATTATATGTTCGGACAATTAATGGATTCAGGATGTATACTGTCAGTTCGGGAAATGAATTGATATGGGATGGGTACTGGTTATAGGTTCGGACAATGAAGTGATATTGGATGGGTACTGATTATGTGTTCAGACGGCGAATTGACATCACATGGGTATTGATTGAACATTCGGACAATGAATTGTTGTTTAAAATTTTGCACATCATGATTATTGAAAGTTGGAAGCCCAACACTTATGACACTCGCTCACACTGAAGTCTCGACATGACTTTATTGCGCTTTTCGCACTTTTATTGTGAAATAAACGACCACCGACTCCGCTCCAGCCTGCTCCGTGGCCGGTCCACGGGGTTGTAGGCCCGTATTTATACATCGACATTCTTATTAAAGATTTTTTGAGAAAGCAACTATAGTTGTCCGTGTAAATTGATAAAGTCTTGAATGAATAATCCCTATTTTTCGATATAACTGAAATGTAGGTGGAATGACTAAGCTCGGTTAGATAAAGGGCTGAAAAAGGTATAACGCGTAGAAATATTACAAATATGAAGGGTCGAATTTTAGTTGTGTATTTTTCCTTTTTATACAGCCAAAGGCAACCGCTGGAGATCCAGGTATTTAGCCCACACTTTATATGCTACCTGTATAAGAAAAATCACACTAACAGTCCACCTGGGCTTAAACGCCCCAGTTGGCAGTGACTGCATCCTGTGGAAATAGGCCGAGTACGCAGTAAGTAAAAACCTTTCTGGGTTTATGCGCGCAAGTGCGTATCAATATAGCTTGCTCTCCCTTCCCTCCTTTTCTCTCTCTCTCTGCAGGTCACCTCGGAATGCCGACGAAAACGGCGATCCAACAGACGAAGAGACGGGAAAAGGGGTCTGATTATAGTACCTAACCACGACAAACCCCGAATAAAGTAAAGAAGAATAATGTACACACATGATTAAGCGTTCTTACGTTTGACTAAGTAGGGAAAAGTTTAGGGTATTTCGAGGTAGGGGTTACACAAGTATCCTCCGCCGAGAGGACTAGGGATATTGCCAATATTTGAAAACCTACTACCTCCTTTTCCGCATCCTCATAGGCATATAACTAAAAGCTGCCCCATTGCTCTCCAATTGACACCAACTGTTGTCTCAGCCTGGAAACGCACTTGCTAAAAATGACTCGAATAAACCTCCGTGAGCATTAGCCCGACCAGGTTAGTCCATGACCAGTTGCCAAAGGCGTAAGTGTGTACAATCAAAGTCACCAGCAAGAGGCAGCCAACGAATAAAAGATAAGAAAAAGGTAAAAAGAACTTAGGATGATAAAGATGCTCAGCTCACAGAAAAGGATAATTGTGGCCAATAACTTTTATGTTTTGTCTTGGATCTTTTTATGTAATACCTGTACTGTCTCCCCCGTCTGAGTTTGTGTGTACGTGATGTATGGATCTACGTCGTCCCTCCGCTTGTGTTTACGCATTACTTAACCCCTGCCGTTCTAAGTTGTGTGCGCACTGAATGGACCATTATTGTACACGTCCCTCTCTCCTCACGGCATACGAGTACCGAATGGTTCGTTTAGAGTACGACTCTCTCTCTCTCTCCCTCTCTCCCTCTCTCCCTCTCTCTCCCTCTCTCCCTCTCGCTCCCTCTCTCCCTCTCTCTCCCTCTCTCCCTCTCTCCCTCTCTCCCTCTCTCTCTCTCTCTCTCTCTCTCTCTCTCTCTCCCTCTCTCCAGAAGCCCCCCGTTTCCTCTTTTTCTTGTATGATGGCATTGTGTCCCTCCGACACAAACATAATTGGGTTTCCTCGAACGCAAAGGTGTTCAGCAAAATTGACCAAACCCAAAACGATTGAGACTTACCATATTACTACCTCTCCCTTCTACAAACAATAGAACCCGAGTTGGTAATGAAGGAAAGGACGGGTAAGACGACGGATGTCCCCTAATCTGGCCTTTTATAGGGGAACTATAACGTCAATGGTCTTCTGTTTCTCAGTTCGTTAGAAAATGCGATCCCCAATGTCCCGATTGCCCCACCCCCTTGCACCTAAGTGCGGATGTCCAGAGTACCCCACTTCCCCCGATCGACCCTAACTCTCTGTCCAAAAGCACCCACTCGCCCCCGATCAACCCTATGATAATGCCCCTGCTTGCAAGAATTAGCCGACCCCGAAAGGAGATGTGATATTGTCGATACTTGGGTTAAAGGGAAGAACGAGTTTCTCCATAAGGACTCGATTTTTTGTAACGTAATACATTGTGTACAAAAGTTCAATTTCTCTTATCATATATCGCGAATGAACGCCAAACAAGTCTATGAATTCAATATGCAATGCCCTTCTACAGACTCCATAAATAACGACCTCTGACTGTGACCGATGAACCTATCCCCCACCTACTCAGGAATAGGGAAGGAATTGAGATGTATATCTGTTCTCCCGACCAGTTTGACTAACAACTTGTTTTTCACCCATTCAAAGATACAATCGCCAAAGGAGAGGAGCTGGACGTGACGCACAGCCTGGCCACAGATCATGGGGCACGTGTGACGACCAAAGGTGGAGCCGCAGAGCAACGAGACGCGGGACGAGGCACAACTTTCAAGTTCAGCTGATGAAGGAATAAGGGGCTGCCTTGAAGCCCTCGACTTGCTGACCCACTCGTGCCTGAAGTCCCCGTCCCTTTTTCCGACTGATGGGCCTGCCTGCTCATTGTCCTTTGCTCCCTTGGTCCCTTGGTGTGTTCGAAGATCTGGCCCCACTCCGCCCTCTCCTCCCTCGATTGTTCAACAAACTCTTTCATATAAAATTCGACTATGGACTGGGATTTTGTCACGGAAAAGGAAAGACACGCAGGTGCCCAGCATAAGGCACCCCTAAGACAATAAGTTAGGAAACAGGACTGTGATCTAACAGCAGAGGACTGATCGCACCCTGCAACGTGTAAGGATGAATCCGAGCTGTACCTATAGCTCCACCGCCGGTGCTCAGCAGCGCCAACAAAAGAAGACGGACTATGTTAAAAGACATTGCGACAAAGACCCTCCCCCCTTTCCAGAACTTTCTATTCGCCCCTTGACTAAATTACTTGTATCAAATTGAATACCTCCCTCAACCATTTTGTATTGCCTTTTAAGAAATGTTTCGTCGGTCACTCATGTGGTTAGTTTTCCAAAATCCCCTATAGTACTGACAAGTCGGAAGGTATCGGAGCGTTCTTCCTGTATGTTGATGTCACTAGAGAGAAAATGTGAAGCTGATTTTTATGTATCGGAACATTTTTCTTGGTTCTACACCGACTAAACATTATGCCGATCTCTAGGCTTGTATGAAGAACTCGACAGGTGTAAATTAACATGTATTGCATTCCGCCAATCACATCGACTAGGTAGAAATTGAACTTGCTTATGTAAAAAGCGGCGACTGTTAAAAATAGCAATGTGTATGTACATAAGCGGCGTTCATTTGTGTTCATAGCACCCCTTGTTGTAAGCAGAACGGATATTGCGAAAACACTGAGTGTGTTATTCCGCCAGCATAGATCCATGCACACATGTACATGACAGCCATTTTAGGTACCATGGTCTCCCTGTTCACGATCGCTCATCAGCGCACTTCCCTGACCCTGCTAGCATTCCCCCATGCACCCCCCCATGCACCCTGACTGCCCCCTCTCCCACATGCGCGAGTCATGAGCCCACCCCTCCCGCATGACTCTGTCCCTAAGAATCGCACCCCGCGCCTGACCAACACCTCCTGTCCCTCCGTGAATACCCCTCCTTTGATGACCTCTTCCTCCGAGCCTGAATGTTTGCACGGACCGCTGGTCATCCCTTAGCCCGAGGATACGGTTTATTGCCCACTACTTTATGCACTCGTCTCTCTTGGAAGAAGCTACTATTGATCATGGCCACCCCACCCCCTGAGACTCGATCAGGCACACACATTCCAATGGAATCAGCAGGACACTCAGCCGCATGATAGCCCCCTCCTATTTGCATGAAGAATAAGGGCCCTACTGTAGCCACGTGTTGGAATACCTCCATACTATACAATGTGTTGATTGTAATAAAGGATGCCTGTGTGCCATAAACCTGTGTATAAAAGACGAAGCCTCAGAGAAACTTGTTAGAGCACCTCCCGAAGACACCATGCGAGTGTCCCAAAGGACATGCTCTCCTCATGAGTAATAAACTCTGTTCTTGTTTTCCTACTTCCAGTGCCCGTCTCCTTATTTGGTAATTATTCAAGGTGAGAACGAAGAGTCGCCCTGCACCAGCAGCCTGGGCATCGGGTGCGATAGGGGCTGACTTTTTTACAAACAGTTGAGAACACCCTTGAGACCTTAGGCCTTCGTACAGTCTTTAAACATTGTACCACACATAGTTTTTCATTCTCTGGAAATGCATTATAATCAATATGACGAGACAATGTTTTAGTACGTCCAGTAATAGTGAATGAAACCCCTTCATGGGTAAATACTCTACCTGTAATGTCGAGTGCTCTCGCATCCGATGAACGTCTGCACGACGACAGGCAAAGCAACATAGCCAGTTTGGCTGATAATTGTTTCCTAGATAAGAATGCATTAATAGGCCACTTGTTAAATAAGGAAATGACTAAAGAAACGTCCCACAGACCCGTATATTTGGGTTTAGGTGGGTTGGCAACCCTAATTCCCTTGAGGAGTTTGCATACAACCGGGTGCATACCCACCGGTTTCCCGTCTACCTGGGTATGCCCCGCTGAAATGACTGATCGAAAATTGTTTACCGGTCGATAAGCCAGACCGTCCGCTGCCTTATCTGACAAAAAGTTCAACACGTGGGATAAGTCCGCCCCCACGGGATCCAAATGTCGTTCCACGCACCAATCCACCCAGTTCTTCCAGGCTGAGGAATACCGTTTTCTGGTAGAAGGTGCCCAGGCCTGTCTGATAAAATCAGAAGTCCTGTTCGAAACTCCTGGCAAATGCCACTGTTCCCTGAAAGCCTCCATGCCATCAGCGTTAGTCTGCCCTCTAGAATCATTGGATGTCGCTCCTGAAGAGGGCCCAGCACCAGCGTTTCCGATTCTGGGTGCAACCTGGGAAGATCGCAACTCCACTGTAACAACTTGGGGAAACACAGCTGGGACGTCCACCACAGCGTCACCAGGACTATCTCCGCCCGTTGCCTGATCACCTGCGTCATCACTCTGGGAAACAGCAAGAACGGGGGAAATGCATACTGGATCGCATTCAACCAATCCTGTAGGAAGGCATCGGTCGCTCTTGCCATTGGGTCCGGCCTCCAGCTGAAAAACTGAGGAATCTGGCATGTGAGTCTGGAGGCAAATAGGTCCGTCTGGAATGGACCCCAAATCGTCTGAAGCCACTGGAAGACTTCGGGAAGCAACTTCCAGTCGCTGTAATCCCTGAGATGCCTGGAGTTCCAATCCGCCACCTGGTTGGACTGGCCCGGGATGTATTCCGCCATCACTGAGATCTGATTCGTGAGGCAGTAGTGCCAAAAATCCTTGGCTATCTGTACAAGAAGAGACGATCTTGTGCCGCCCAACTTGTTGATATACCTCACCGCGGACACATTGTCCATGCGGAGGAGGATGCAACAAGAGGTCTGCCTTTTTTTTGAATTTTGAACGACCCTGCGAGCAGTTCTAAGCAGTTTATGTGCAAGGATAACTCTTGCGGAGACCATCAGTCGCCCGTGGAGATGTCCCCGCAGCGCGCTCCCCAGCCCCATCGGCTGGCGTCGGACTCGATTATCACCTCTGGTTGTGAGCCGAATATTGCTCTGTCGTTCCAGGCGTCTACATGACCTAACCACCACTGTAGTTCGGTCCTGACTTCCTGTGACAGTGGGATGGTGTCCGAATAGGACAGTCCCTTCTGAAGATGCCTGATTTTCAGGCGCTGAAGGGCCCTGTAATGAAGAGGGCCCGGGAATATCGCTTTAATTGACGAGGCCAAAATCCCTACTACTCTTGCAATCGCCCTGAGTGTGACCGTCTGACTGTTCAATAACTTCAGGATTTCCTTCTTGAGATCCCTAAATTTCGTCTTTGGAAAGCACAGCTGGGCTGACTGTGAATCTATTGTAAACCCGAGGAAATCTATCACCTGAGTCGGAACAATCACCGACTTTTTTGGATTGATAACAAATCCTAAGCTCTGGAGCAGCGTTATCGTAAGGACGAGGTGCTGCCTGAGAGTGGATTGACTTTGTGCCATGATCAAGATGTCGTCTAGGTATATTATGAGCCATATTCCTCTTTCCCTTAGATGGGATACCACTGGTTTCATCACCTTGATGAAGCACCAAGGAGCTGAGGAGAACCCTAAAAAGAGACAAATATTCGTACCACCGGCCGTTCCATCTGAACTGGAGGAAACTGCGGTCAGGAGGGAAGATTGGGACGGAGAGGTAGGCGTCCTTGAGGTCCAGCCTTACCAACCAATCTCCCTCCTGCAACAAATCCGCTAGAAGATGGATCCCTTCCATCTTGAAATGATTGTATGTAAGAAACTGATTGAATTCCTTGAGGTTCAGAACAAGCCTGTTGCCACCCCCTTTCTTCTGTACAATAAAAATGTTGCTGCAGAAGCCGTGAGGCCCTTCGCTGCACTGAGCAATCACGCACTTCTGCAGAAAGGCTGCAATCTCTTCGTCCATAAAATTGCGATCTTGTAGGGAAAAATGGAGACTTGCTGGGGGAGTTGACTGCAACGGAGGAGAGTAAAACTCTAACTGAAACTCTTGAATGGTTTGTAACACCCAAGCGTTCCTGAGTCAGGACGCCCCACTGACTGAGACAGTGCCGAGTACGACCCCCCCAAAGGAAGAAGGGAATGATCCACTAGACTCACCTGTGGATTGTTGAGCCTTGAAGTTCGCCCTGTTGTTTCCGGTTTGGAAACGGCCTCTGTTGAAGCGTCTGCGCGAAGGATAGAAGGTACCTCCTCGAGTGGAGTCCAAATCTCCTCTTCCACGACCAAAGTCACCACGTTGGGAACCTTGTTGGAATCCTCGGCCTGACAAGCGGCCCCCGCCTCGTCCGGCCCGATTAAAAACACCTTGGTTGAAGACTCGCTTTATACCTGTTGGTGCCGACGTACTTGGAGACGTCCTTCACAAAACGCTCTCCAAACAATTGGCCACCCGCTAAGGGTCCCTGCTCGGCGTCCGCCAACTCCGTAAGGTTGCTGTCCATTCTAATTAACAAAGATTTGCGTCTCTCTGACGAGATCTTACAATTGGCGTTGCCAATGAGGCAAATAGCTCTTTGGGTCCAACCCGCAAGAATGTCTGGATCTATTGTAGCAGCTCTCTCCTTGGCCGCCAAGGCCATTTCCAGTATCTTGGCCAAAGGGCCCACCACGTCCAGCATTTTATCCTGGCATCCGCGCCACGCGCAGTCGAGGCCACGTTTGGGAGCCTTTGAAAACTTTTTTAAAAACGTTAGAAGGCTCGCGTCAATTTCTGGCGTCTCCGCCACCTTGTCTGGCAAATCCGGGCGTGGGCACTCGGACCTGAGGCGATTGCGCACCTCCCTGGAAAAACCTCTCCTTAGGTTCTCGTGGTGATAGTCCGAAACCGCTGGAGGCAGTATCCAGTCCGAAGACCTGGGATGGATAATCTTGTACGGGTCGAATGTAAATGGGGTATTCGCAGGCTCCGCCGCTGGCTGGAGCGTAGTCTTGACCTTCTTAGGAGGAGGGGGCTCTTCCGAAGTATCGGTGTCGGTGTTAGTGTTAGTGGTGTCAGTGTCGTCGTGGTCCTGCAATTTTGCATTGACCTTACCCCCTGCATAAGGTCTGCCGCCCCACTGGCGGGCCGTGATGATAATGCCTGGGCGTGCAGCCATTGTTTGGGGTTACTAGTGCATGTGCCGGAAGTAGAAGCCTCTGACTTCCTTTTAAGTGGTTTCTTGTCGTAGCCATGTCTCTTAGCAAAGCCCTCCAATTGTTTCCTAATTGGTCGCAGGGCAACCGCCAGGGCTTACTGTACTGTCTGAGGGACTGTGGTCTCCATTGCCTTATGGACAGAAGACTGTACCGAGGCGTCCAATGCCTCAACCAGGTCATCTTCTAAAACAGCGTCCTGCTGTCCTTCACCCACCTCCTGCTCATCATAGTACTCATCAGGGTACTAAACCCACTCTTCCATCTTGAAAGTGGAGTGAAGTAATCAATAAATCACAATATTAAACTGTGCTGAAAGCACTAATCACTGCCACCAGGAGGGTAATGGGGGGGTCAGCCCACCTGCACACTTGAAATTATAAATGAGAGTAAATCTCACAACCCCCTCAGCAAAGCTGTAAGCAATAGGTCAGGGACCTGGCCAATATGATGTTATAAAGAGCGTGTGCCCACTCAATAAGGCCTGAATTTTTCCAACCTGCACAAGGCGCTTTTAAACTCCGCGGTAATCCGTTGAGGAATGCGTGGAGATTAGCCAAGGAATGTGCGCCGAGGTGCGCCGCCCAAACGCGGCAGAAAACGAGCCCAAAGGCAGCCCAATTCAGCGCGTTGAAGCGCGCACGTTGGCCGAGAGCCACCCGGTACTTACGGCGTCACGAGGGCGATTAGGGATGCCCAGGCGCCTGCGCAAGAAGCGCGATAACGGGGAGACTGACCGGGACTAAATAAAGGCTCCGGTGAGGCGAGAACGGTACCATGCAGCCCGGCCAAAGGCCGTATTGAACGCGACTATCAGCGTCGCTGTTAAACAATCAGGCATACAATGTTAAGAACAAGCTGGCAATATGAAGCGTCACAACGGATCGCTAGCCCCGAATAGCACCGAAATCCCTCAAAACAATAGATATTCCCAATCCCATATTCACAAAACGTCATTCCCATCGGAAAACGATCATAACATTCAATAATTAAGCACAATCAAGCAGAGTGAGGGAACATGAAAGGTGCACTTCTCTCTTGCTGGGAGCAGCAAAGAAAGAGGATGATGGGAGCACGCAGAGGGTTTTTATGGACTGTGGAGGCGTGGCTATATGTGCATCATGGGCAATGTAGTTGTTTATAATGTTTTTCATGAAAATATGCATTTTCATTGGCTGCTGTGATTTTGCAGTAAAGATTGAGAAGCATAATCTGTAGCCTCAGGTCCTGTAATAGAATAAGAGCAAGGCTGCCTACAGTGCACCCTCGCAGGGAGAGACAAAAATAATGCTATATCTAATGGCGCTCTTCTGCTCTATCCCTTTCATGCACTACGGCAAAGCTATTTTTTTCTGCTGCACTGTGCACTGTGTTGTGGGAATTCTAAGTAAAATTGGCACAGACGTTTAGAAATTAATTACACAGCAAGTATAAGAAACTTGTAACGAATATGGATTTATGATACAGTATTAAACAATATGTTAAACAGTTTTCAATGTATGAGATAAATTGCTTGAAATGTGTTAGTCGCTGTAATAAAAACAAATTGTCAATAAAAAGAAGTTAATAAAAAAGATATTTACGTTTTGTGCAGCATTTAATTTTTGTTATATATTGGATAAAACATATATATTAAAAGTGTTTACATACACAAAGATACAATTAATTGAAAAAAATACAAACCATTGCAATAGTCGACATATTCATTTACCTAACAAGTGAAGTTTCGTGATTTCTTTCAAGTATTTTTTTTAAATATAATCATAAGTTTCAACAACATAGACAATGTGCTTACAGTTTTATTGTACATTTTCTTGACCTTTGTCCCTGTGTTAACAAAGTGCAAGGTTTCTGTGCTTTTACTGCATCGATGTTAGTAAACTCACAGTGTTCCAGCTTCATAGCTAATTTTGCCTTTATTTTGGAAAAAACGAAATTGTGAAAAGTTGGAGGGTCTGTCCTAGCATTTCTATTATTTAAAAAAATAATAATAAACATGCGTAGACAATGGTCTGGCAGCTGAACACTGCTGTCATGCCCCTCGGTTTTTTTCAGGGTCTAGATCCGGCTTTCGGAGGGGGGCTAACACATTCAGCAAGTGGTGCGAGTCAAGCAATTCAAGGAATGGGGTCAGAGCTATCATATAGCCAGTAGGAAGGAATGATGTGCCAAACTATGGAGTGGAAACATATTGGACTAACCTAATTGGTTTATGATTAAAAGATTGAAGTCCATTGTTGCTCCTAGATTCTTCACTTAGGCTCAGTTTGTTGATGGCATTCCTGATTTCTGGGGTCATATTGTTGATGGGTGGTGTTTGATCCAATGTCTCAAATGAAAGTTTCAGTTTTGGACATGTTTTTCTTTGCTGTGGTTAGAGTGATAGAGATCGCAGGTCACCCGACCAATATTTTCACCACTTAGGTTTCGGGCCCATATATTTCATTTCACCATATACATTGATCAGATGACCATACAATCTACTACCAATAATTGTGAGTCCCTTCCTGCTATTTCTAGTGTACCCGACTTACCATCCACCGATACGGGTACCTATAACCACGATGGGTCAGGGAGCTAGCTGTAAAAGGAAAGGCAGCAAAATACAAAACCCAACATAAAAATGATTTCAATGTTTCATCAAATAACCACGGACAACTGGGAAGTTTTAAGATTCTTTATCTAAAAGTCAGTTTTTGGAAAAATCATAACGTTTTACAGTAAACCCCAGTCAATAATCGGAATTTTTACTATGGAAACAGTTTTCATGAATATGAATGGGAAATTAGGAATCCTAAAAACTATAGTAAGGGTGTAATGTGAAACACGATATAACTCTAGTAAAGTACTTCAGTTAAATGTTAAGAGGAAATTATAGACCACATCAGGAAATTGCAAACTGCAATGTAGAAATTGATTTCTAAAAGGTAGGGTAACATAGGAACACACTATGAAAGTAAATGCAAATAACTTTATGATATGCAATGGTTGCGGGAAAGCATGGAAAATTATCATATGCAAAGGTATGTCTTTATTGAAGCAAAGACAGAAAAATAGAAAGGTGCAGTTTAGAGTTTTTGGCAAGATATTTACCTAGACTGGTGTGAAAACCAACCCTGGCCACGGGTCAGTTAAGGACAGGAAATACCCCAAGGAATAGCAGTCATCAATGGGACAGCAGGTGCAGTATGGACACCTCAGGACAGGACAGGAAACCCAGATTAGGATCAGGACAGGACCACCAGGATACGACCAGCACCCGCAGTTCGGAAGCAACGCCTGCGCTCCACCCTCTCTGCAGCTATCAGTCAGAACCCCGATTGGGTTAGCGAACTCCCCAGCAAAAGTGCTCCGCCAGCACTTAAGGTTTAGTAAAACCTTAGTCTATGGTCAAATTCGGACAGAGTGCTCCGCAGCGCTCTGTATATTCAGTCACCTATTGAGTGCGTTGGGTCAGTGACAGGTCAGCTATTCGGACAAGTCGGACAATTTCTCTAGCTAAACCTAGGCTAGATATACTCTTTTGGGTCAGTGTACCACCCCCCAATGTTGCAAAGTGTCAGAATCCCCAATTTCGATTGGTCCTAAGGTAGGATTTGGTTAACACACCAATCAGAACAGACTATTGTAAGACTTATTTTGCATGTTAAGGTACCGCCTAGCAAGATTGGGGTTCCCATGAGAAGTCGCACGGAAAACAATAGGAAAAAATGTCATTGTATCAGTTTGAGGACAGTTAACTCCATCTTGCTGGGTCAGAGGTGGCGTTCACATGAGCATCTTGACTGTGGCTGCCAGCTGGCTGAGTTCCACCGTTCAAGGCTACGGCTGCCTGGGCTGCGCGGTCATGCGCAGAAAGGACCCTCAAGATGGCTCTTGACCCAGTTGGACCCCCAGTTTACCATGGTACATGAAAAGCAAGCGAAAACAAATTAAAACGTAGAAATAAATGAATAAACTACATAACATGAGTGTGTACTTGTGAATTATCATTATAAAATTTACTATGCAATTATTTATTAGTGCAACAGACAGAATCACAAAAGCAACGGTGCAAGCTTCACCTCGCTATTAGAAAGCGCGGCCATTTTATTGGCTGTTACGCATGCGCACCCTTTCCCTCCAAATGTGACTGCGTCGTGTCACGTGATTATGCCTAACGCATGCGCAGAATAAAATTTCGAGCAGCTTCCATGTTTTAAAGACAAGGGTTATTCGTATTAGTGAAACACATAGGCAAGCATCACTATGATACACACGCACCTTCAAAAATTCATAAATTTAGTAAAACAAACAATTGGAATTACGGGATTATAACAAATTTTCGAGGTTCTTGACTCGAGCAAGTCGCGATGCGAAATCTTGCTCTATCAATCCCCTCTTTGATGATATTTACTATCATCACAAAACAATGGAACCAGATGCCAACTTTCTTTCACACCTTGTACATTTCTATCTCTTCCAACAGGCGATTCAGTTTCTCTTTCTCATTTTTGGTAGGGTGAGAATTTTTCACCTTTTTATAAATCTGATTATTCATTTCTTCCAATTCAAGCTCATCCGCACTCCGTTTCACTCCTCTCGCATTCACTTGGTATTTCTTTGTGTGTTTGCGACATTTGCAACAGACAAATATGAGAAATAGGATAAGACCTATCACTCCAATTGGCATCAGTACCTTAAACAATAAGTTTTTTCCTAAGCTAGCAAACCAATGACCTACATTGGAGAGACCATCAACCAGTCTCTTCCAGGCACTGTCAACCTCGAGTGGTTTAAGTTCCTTTTCCAAATTAGTAATGTTTTTCACATATCTTTTGAGCTGCACACTTTTGTCCGGAATGTAAGTGCAACAATGTTGCGCCTTCAACATCCGGCAGACTCCGCCCTCTTTTGCTAATAAGGTGTCAAGAGCAAGTCTGTTCTGCAAAACCATTGATCTGATCGCAACCATTTCAGTATTGACCAGCAGAAATCCATGAGCCGTGTCCGTAGACAACACATCCACTATTGTGGATAATTTGCAAATTCTGTGTGTGTTCAGAACCACTCCCACTCCAGGTATCAGTGCACTAAAAATACTACCCATTATTTCACCTACGCTTTCTCTTTTACTACGCACTAAGCCATTAGTGTTTTCGTTGCTTCCAGCAATTTCATTCACGTGGTATATTTTCGGGAAAACAATGCCAAAATAGCAGCTTCCATACCAGTGATCTGGCAATTTGAAATAAGCCTTGTTTCCACATACATAATAAATTCCGGGAAACACAGGTTCTGACCCATTTTTGAAACCCCAACCTCCAATTACCTTGTAATTGTGTTCACATTGACTGGAACCAATGAAAATGTTATTATAATAACTAGTCTTCTCGCGATGAAGACAGAGTTTCCCTTTCTTTTCGAAATCCAGCAACAAAGCAGGCCCTGCCCCGCCATTTGAGGTGCTTTCCATGTCCTCAGCCCATTTTGGCGTTTTCTGTCTTTTGTCATTTGCCTTTCTTTGGAAACTCTCCCTTCTTTTCTCTGCCATGTTCAAAAATATTTTTTCTTGTTCATGTAATGAACAGGTCAAGTTGTCTCTGTGTGCTTCATTTAAGTCTATGGTACCTATAGTCAGAAAGTATTCTCCCATATAGCGTGTAACGTCACTTTTGGTATGTACAGGGTTCAGATTACCACGTATAGGAAGTTCAGAAAATATTACGTCATTATTAGAGTAATAGTACTGTAATGGTCCTCTTTTGTAAAATAAGCTTGCCAAAATACTACAGGAAATTCCATAGGTCAGAGGTAGGTGATGATAAGTCACGCCTTCAGCTACAGAAGTACGTAGCTTCATGCAGACATAGCAATCTTCTATTTCCATAGTTTCTACATAATGCACTAACAAGTTTGCGAAAACATTTAAGTGTGTCTGGTTTCTAACTCCGTGGTAATGTAGTCCTTCCTCATCTGATGCTTCTAAGTCTCGTTTTGTCTGTCTGAGTGCTTTTTCACGTCTTTCTACACTTTGTGTTGTCAGTTCTTCAGGGTCGGTAGTCTGAGTAGGGTCAATATTAGTATTTTTGCTTACCATAAAAGGAATGAAAACCGTTAGTCCTATCCAAACTAATATTACTATAACTATACTACATATACATACCTTGCAGCATGTTTTGCAACAACTGCGGCTAGGTCTACCATTCACGCTTGAATCTGACATTTTGGCTCAGAAGAAGTTTTCAACCCCTCTTTGTGTCCTTGCCCAGGTACCTTTATGCTGAGCAATTTCACGGTGGTTCGTCCTCTTCCTCTGCAGAGTAATCAGTAATCAGTTCCCCGTCGCTTTCGTCAGTAATATCAAGATCCTCTAAATTTTCCAGAATCAGATATGTCCATTCAGGATCCTAGTATTTCTCATTCAGTCTTTTTATTCGATCACTCCTTCTTTTGGAGCTTTCTCCAGCTTGTTCTGCTATTCGTATGCTTTTTCTTCTGTCAGCAAGTTTCTCTTCTACTGTTTTTATTCTCAATTTTAGTCTCTTAATGTATCTTGGTTCGATATTTTTCTTTTTCTTGAGTCTTTTAGTTGGCACTGTATTTTGGCTTTCTTCTAATGCTCTTTTATTTTCGTTTGTTTGTGGCACTTCTGTCTCTGTCTCTTCCCTTCCTATCTGACTAATCCCAGGTCTTGTATCTATTTCTTCCGCCTGGTTACTAAGCTGGCCTTGTTTAGGTGAGTTTTGAATTTGGCTTTCGAATGTCTTTGTTTCTGTGTCCTGAACACGTTTTTCTAGCTCTGTCTGATCCTGTTCAAGCACTTCGATCTCTTGATTGTCTTCCGCTCGAACTTTTGAACTAGTTCTAGTCTGTCCCTTTTCAATATCAGGAGTCAGTGGAGGAGTATCGATCACTTGTTCTGTTCCTGTCTGACCTCCTTCTTCGTCCTCGGACTTGATGTGAATCTCAATGATCTGAGGGTCTTCGCCTGTGCCTATCTCGACCTCGCTATTCCACTCTCTATCTTCATAGATTCGCTCTCTAGTTCTGATTGGGTCTTCAATGAAATCGATTATAGGTATCCAATCATCTTGGCTGGTGCTCGGTTGCTCGTCATCAGCTACTTCCGGACCAACGTCTGCAGGACCCTCAGCTGGACTGGTGCTCGGCTGTTCGTCATCAGCTACTTCAGGACCGACATCCGCAGACCCCTCAGCTGGACAACCTTCAGCTCCAGGCTCCTTGTCTGGAATTACCTTTTGAGTATGGCTGGCATGGATCCACCTGGGAATGCCTGCACACTTCACTGCTGTCGTGGTCACCAGTATTACTTGGCGTTTTTCTCCCCACCTCGGTGCAAGGCAACTCGAACGAGTGTGCTTCTTTATTCTAACCCAGTCACCTGGAACCAATTTGTGAACTGGAGTTGTCGGGTTGGCGACGGCTTCTTCCCCAATCTGGCGAGAGATAGAACGCACTTGGTCACCCAGTTTCCTGCAGTACTCAAGTACCAAATCATCAGAAATGCTTAACAGTTTGTTTCCAGGTACCCATGCTTGTCTCATCACTCTTCCCATCAAAATTTCATGGGGGCTCAGGCCTGTTCTCCGATCTGGAATACTTCGGAGTCCCATCAGAACAAGAGGCAAGGCAGTAATCCAATTCATTCCAGTTGAGTCACACATTTTGGCCAACCTCGATTTAATAGTGCCATTTATCTGCTCTACCACTCCAGAAGCTTCTGGACGATGTGCACAGTGCAACTTTTGTGTGATTCCAAACGCTTTACAGAGTTGGTCCATCACCTCATTCTGAAAATGTCTGCCTCTATCTGATTCAATAGTGACTGGCACCCCGAACCTAGGTATCAATTCTCGTAGTAACAATTTGGCTACTGTTAAGGCATCACTCTGTGGGACAGGGTAAGCTTCCACCCATTTTGAAAATAGGCAGACTACTACAAGGACATATCTTTTTCCCTCGCTGCGTGGCATGGTGATGAAGTCAATTTGTATTCTTACAAAGGGACCCCCTGACTTTCCAATTTTTCCCAGTTCAACTACTGTTCTCTTGCCAGCGTTGAACTGTTGACAAGTCATGCACCTCTGGCACAAGGATTCTGCTACCTTCCTGAATTTCGGGTTATACCAGGTCTGTTGAAATACCAGAACCATGGCATCCCTACCAATGTGTGATCCTTCATGTATCAGTCTGGCCATAGGGGCAAGCAGGTTCCTAGGTAACACAGGCATACCATCTGGGCCCACAATGACACCATCCTCACGTCTTGGTCGACAACCAAGTCCCTTCCACTTCTCTTTCTCTTCCCAGGGCACAGCATGCTGCCATTCTCTCACTTCATCCCAGGTAGGCACTTCTTCAAACACCATAAGTTGGCAGCTGTTTCCAGTCCCACCCAGTCTGATATTCATTGACATGCGATCCATAGCACATTGTTTTGCTACCCGATCAGCAAAATCATTACCCAATGACACAGGGTCAAGGCCCTTTTTATGAGCAACACATTTGACCACTGCCAATTCTTTTGGTAATTGGATTGCCTCTAGAAGGTCTTGGATAACTTTTCCATTTCGAATGGGAGTACCTGATGAAGTCAGGAATTCTCTTTGTAGCCATAATTGGCCAAAGTCATGCACAACCCCATAACAGTACTGGCTGTCAGTATATACTGTTATCCTTTTGTCTTTTCCCAATTTGCAAGCTCTTATCAAGGCAATTAGTTCGGCTACTTAACTTTGTCTAATGCAACCACAGCGTAGGCAGCACTTAGGCCTACAAGTTCGTGTCTCATGCATGAACCATCCACAAACCATTCTTCATCATGTACAGGCAAGGGTGTTTCTTTAATGTCTGGGCGGGGTTTAGTACTGAATTCTGTCAGGTCAATGCAGTCATGCTCATTCTCTCCCTGGTCTTCTAAAACCATTGAGTCAGGGAGTAGAGTGGCGGGGTTCAGTATATTACACCGTGTGATGCCCACATTTGCAGCACCCACGAGAATCCTCTCGTATTTAGTCAGCCGACTAGGGGTGAGATACTGAGTCTTGGTTCTGGTTAGTAAAATCACAACTGCGTGTGGAACATACACAGTTACTGGATGTCCCATGACAATAGATTCACTCTGTTCTAAACTTGTGCATGTTGCAGCCACTGCTTTCAAACATCCAGGTAATCCAGCAGCCACTGGATCCAACGTGGCAGAGAAATATGCCACGGGGCGCCTAGTCAAGCCATGTTCCTGAGTTAGGACCGACAATGCACAATTGTCTCGTGTGTCACAGAATAAAGCAAACTCCTTGGAATAATCTGGCATTCCCAAAGCAGGGGCTGTACACAGACAATCCCGTAATTTAGTAAAAGCTGTTAAGCTTTCATCATCCCATTCCACATGGTCCGGTGCTCCTTTCTTTGTCATTTTTATTAAAGGCTTGGCATGGACTGCGAATCCCACAATCCATTGCCTGCAGTAACCTACAACTCCAAGGAACATTCTGACTTCTTTCTGAGTACGGGGTAACTGCATCTTTTGAATTATTCTGACTCTCTCTGAGGTGACTTTTCTTATTCCTTTTTCTATCTGGTGCCCCAGATATTTCACTGATTTTGAACAGAACTGCAATTTTTCAGGGGCCACTTTATGTCCCTTTTCACTTAGGTGATTCAGCAGGGCAATGGTGTCAATCACGCAATCCCTATGACTTTTGGATGCCACCAAGAGGTCGTCAATGTATTGTACCAAAACAGATTTTCTAGGTAAGACTAAAGTTTCCAGGCATTTTTTCAAGATCTGATTAAAGATAGAGGGGCTCTCTGTGTACCCCTGGGGGACCCTGTTCCAAACGTACACGTGACTGTTGAAAGCAAATGAGAAAAGAAATTTGCTATCTGGATGCAATGGGATCGAAAAGAATGCGTGACATAGGTCTATCACAGTAAACCATTCAGCATCCCAGGGAATCTGATACAGAATCACAGCTGGGTTTGGGACAATAGGACAACAAGGAACCACAATTTTGTTTACCTTTCTCAGGTCCTGCACTACTCTGTACTTGCCACTATGTTTCTTGATTCCAATTATTGGGGAATTACACGGGCTACTCATCACTTCTTGTATGATGTTTGCTTCTAGCAATTTCTGTATTTCAATGGCAACTCCTGCTCTCACTTCGGCACTCATTCTGTAAGGCTTAGTATTGGGGTAGGCTGCATTTTCCTTTATGGCTATTTGTATTGGGTCTACATTGGCCATTAATCCTACATCCTTTCCTGTAAAGTCCCATACTTCTGGTTTCACTGTCTGTTGAAGTTCTTCAGGTAAGTCTTGTATAGTCATTCGCTTAATTTCTGAGTCCGGTCTGACTAACATTAGCTTGTAAATACCATCTTCGTCTGGGGTTTGAATCTCAACGCCCTTTGGTGTGCAAAAGATAGTGCAGTTCATTTTGCACAGCAATTCACGTCCCAGTAAGTTCACTGGACTGGTATCACAGACGACAAATCTGTGCATTTCTTTGAAGTTCCCTATTGATATCTCCATGGGCTCGGTAACGGGGGTACTAATCAATTGATTAGATACACCCACTACTTGGATTGCTTCTCCCGAGAGGGGTAGGTTTGGAACGTCTGCTGTTCTTACAGTAGAACGGGTAGCACCAGTGTCCAATAGAAAGGTGACATCATTTCCATCAACCTTTCCTTCAATGTATGGCCCGGACTGGTCTACCGGCAAGGAGGCGCCAAGTACACACTCCTTGTCCTCCCCTCTCAGGCCCCGTCAGTACTCGTCGTCACAGAAAAAAGTATCATTCAATAAATATTGCGAAGTTGCTGCATTTCTGTTCTCAGTGCCCCCCCAGATCTCTATATCATCTCCCTACGGTGATTTTCCCTTAAAAGTTGGCTTTGGCGCTCGGGGTATTTGAATCGTTTTTACCTGCTGCTGGGTCTTTCTTGGCTTTTCATTCTGCGTCTGTGGAGTTAAATCAGGGGTTGGGGTATTATCGGACTGTAAATACGGACACTCGTCTCTCCAATGTCCAATTTCCCCGCACTGGTGGCAGGGAAATTTCTTTTTGGCTTCCTCTCTGCTCATTTTTGCTCTGGGCTTTCCTCCACCCCCACCCCCAGGGCTTTGGTTCTGAGTAGTTTTATTTAGCTTATTCAATTGTTTTTCCTGCTGTTCTGCGAGCTTTACTTGAGCCCACATCACCTTTTCCTTCAGGGCCTTTTTCTTTTCTGCCATTTCGTCCTCACAGTACTTTGCGTACCGTAGGACCTCGTCCATTTTCTTGGACTGCCAACAGATTTTGTTATCTTTTATCCACTGACAAATTTCTGGTCTTAAACCGTTTACAAACCTGTAAATGAAGTGCGTCATGTCCTTCATTTCGATGTTATCTATACCACTGTACGTTTTGAACACCAGCAACAGCCTTTCATAAAAGGAATGCACAGTCTCGTCCCTTTCCTGCGTGGTTCTATCTATCTTGGTCCAATCAGTTTCCTTTGCGGGGACTTTTAGCTTCAAATGCTGGATTACCTGATCATATTTTTTCATCACTTCCTTAGAGGGTTCTCCTGTTGCTGAGTCCCTCGGGTATTCCTCACTAGGCCAACCTATGGCGATTTTACACTCAGTCCACAGATCTACAGGGACCACTATGTCGAAGAACCCATCCAGGTCCTTCCACAAGCATTTTTGCACTTTTACAAATCTTTCCACTTGCCGGTACCAATCGACGGGTTTTTCTCGTAATTTCGGGAAGTCATTGGTAAAGGACACAATATCCTGTCTGGACCATGGAACATGTACATATTTTCCTCCTGGCACTTCGCGCATAGGGCATAACTGTTCTGGTTTATCTACTTCCTTTAGAACGAATTCGGGAGTTACCTGCTTAGACCTGGCCTCATCTTTTTTCCTAGCCCATCTGGCTTTCCATCTTTCTACGTCTCCCCATTTCTGTAACACTGTCAATAGTTCCTTGACCTGTGCCTTTTTCCCTGATATATTCAGGTTTTCCAAATCTTTGTCTGAAAATTCTGCTCTGTATGGTTTCTGCAAGGGTTTCGATTTTGAAATATCTATTCCCATGCTAGCAGCAGTATCTGTCAATTTTTCATGAAGTACTCGGGCATTTCGGGTAAGACTTTTGCAAATAAACAACAGTTCTTCTTCAGAGTAGGTATTTAATCTGTCTAATCCCACATTTCCTGCCATTAGTTCTTCTATTTCTACTCTCAGTTTGTAGAGGTCTAAAGGTTTCGTCTGCGAAGTTTGTTTCTCTAATTCTTGGCTCCATCTTTCGATATCCTCAGGTGTAACCAAAGTGACACTTCTAGTACCCGAAGTCGATTCCATTCGAATCTCCCTCGTATTGAAAGGATCATGTCTTTTCTGCATCCTTTTCCCTGTATTTCTTTTGGGCAGATCCATTAGTGAGACTTCAGACTCGCCCTCGCTTGTCTGTTCATCTACTATTAAGGGTTCTGGTCTTGGCTGGGCTATGACTGGGGTAATGACTGGAGGGTTTGGACTCTCATGCCGATCCCCATACAATGGAACCACGGGTCCGATTGTTACTGGGATTGTCAATGTCTCAGGACTGGTATTTAACTGGGAAATTTTCTGAATTATCTCCGCTCTTTGCTTTGCTAGAATTTCTCGCTCCTTTTCTTCCAATAATCTCTCTACGGATTTGTCATGTAACACCTGTGGGGTCAGAGTGGGAGCATAACTCGGGGCAGTGGGATGAGTCTCACTAGGTCCTTCACCATAATTTGGTCTTGGGAACAAACTTCCTGTACCTAGGGACCTTGGTTCTCTTTCATACAAAGGCTGTAAAAACGGCATTCCTGAACCTGATGGTCTCGCCTCACCCTCGTAGGGAGGTCTCGGGGAAAAATCGCTTTCACGGGAGTATCTGGCATCCCCACTAGCTGATATTCTTGGATAGATATCTCTTGTATCTACAGGACCTAAGCTCTCGGTATAAGGAGGTATGGGGCAACCCCCTCCTGCACTGGCCGATCGGGCCTCATCCTGAAGATGAAGTCTTCGGGAATTATCCCCCTCACTGGAAGGTCTATTTCTTTCATTATAAGGAGGCGGACTTCTCATAAACAGGTCATCTAATAATTCATCATCCGACTCTCCAATAGGTACCCAATGTTTGCATTTTTCTGTTTTCTTCTCCCCCCCAGGAGGACCACATGCTGGCAACATGGGAAACAGTCCTTCTACAATCATATTCTGTCTCCACTGTTTCATCTTTTTGGCTCTGGCTTCCTGCTTCAATTTTGGATAAAATTTAGTTAACCCTTTATCCATTCGGGGCTTATCTCTCTCAAAAGCCTCAATCTCCCATTCCTCTAGTGCTTCATACTGTGTTAACCTAGGTCTGGGATGTAAGTCATTCATTCGGGTTCTCAGATTGAATAGAATCCTACTGTTAAAGGAACCCTCTAACGGAAAAGCCAATACTCCGTCATCTTTCGTGTATTCCGCCCAATTCTCCAACCATACACATGTGTTGTACCCTTTATCGAACATCATGAAAGATGCAGGAGTGTTGGGTGGCGGTATGACAACACCTTCTCTAGTTTTAATCGGTTTGTCTTTTTTGAAATAATTTTTCACTTTGTTTACAAGAGACACTTTTCTCTTATTTCCGTACATAATGTCGTTTTTAACGCCTTTCCACTGATCGTTCTCAAATCCCATATGCCGTGGATCAGGTCTGGTATGCGGTCTATACGAATGCCACATACAATTTTTACGAGTGACTTTGTTTACAAAACCACTTCCAATCCAAGTGCGTCTATTAATTTCGTGCGACCAATGAAATGCACGAATTCAAATAATTTCAACCAATGGGTGCGCGGCCTTTTCGTGAGACAGTTCTCACGCTCCTGCGCTCGCCCCTCCTTTACAATTCCAGCTCCGCTACAAACCCGCTGTGACTACCAATCCCAGCGCGGCACAGAGTGACGTCAGAGCAGCTTCGTACCTGACTCCCTCCTTCACAAGGTAACGGAAACTTTCTTTCTTTCTAAAGTGCTAGTGTTCGGTTATTTAACAACGAATACACATTCGCCACTGTGCTCAAGTGTCTAGACAGGAAAGAGTTTTTGTTTCACTGCAAGTAAACTACTTCCATTTACTTTTCACACTACGGGTAGATCTCTTCCGCCTACCCTTCACACTAGCATTGGGGCACCTGCTACTTCCCTAGACTCATCCACTATTCCGGGATATATCCAAGTCTAAAGTTTCACCAGTGAGCCCTTTTTGCTTTCACTCAAGCTCCGATGAACCTGCTACTTTTCCGGTGTGACCCTCACTAGGTTATGCCACAATAGGAATTTTGCCAATGAACCTCGTTACTAACATTTATTCAATCATACATTCAGAAAAAAACCCTAGTTAGTGCTTCCAGTTCTGCCTAACCTGCACCAACTTTCCTTGAAAGCCAGTGACCTCAAAGCAAGTGGATTCTATTCACCACTCGCTATTCAATTCCCCGGGGATTTCTGACAACACTTAAGACGTTTTACTAATGAATAGATAAATACATATAACAGTATAAGAATAAGAACAACAATTTTAAAACATTTCATAATTTTTAAAGCTAACACTTCAAGTGAGTGATCAAATCACTCGAATTGTCTACTCTCATTAGCAGCATCCAACTTAGTTAATCTTAACTAGTCCTACCTAACCTTTAGCTATTCCCTAACCATCCTCGATGCTACCAGAAAATTACTGATAGAGATCGCAGGTCACCCGACCAATATTTTCACCACTTAGGTTTCGGGCCCATATATTTCATTTCACCATATACATTGATCAGATGACCATACAATCTACTACCAATAATTGTGAGTCCCTTCCTGCTATTTCTAGTGTACCCGACTTACCATCCACCGATACGGGTACCTATAACCACGATGGGTCAGGGAGCTAGCTGTAAAAGGAAAGGCAGCAAAATACAAAACCCAACATAAAAATGATTTCAATGTTTCATCAAATAACCACGGACAACTGGGAAGTTTTAAGATTCTTTATCTAAAAGTCAGTTTTTGGAAAAATCATAACGTTTTACAGTAAACCCCAATCAATAATCTGAATTTTTACTATGGAAACAGTTTTCATGAATATGAATGGGAAATTAGGAATCCTAACAACTATAGTAAGGGTGTAATGTGAAACACGATATAACTCTAGTAAAGTACTTCAGTTAAATGTTAAGAGGAAATATAGACCACATCAGGAAATTGCAAACTGCAATGTAGAAATTGATTTCTAAAAGGTAGGGTAACATAGGAACACACTATGAAAGTAAATGAAAATAACTTTATGATATGCAATGGTTGCGGGAAAGCATGGAAAATTATCATATGCAAAGGTATGTCGTTATTGAAGCAAAGACAGAAAAATAGAAAGGTGCAGTTTAGAGTTTTCGGCAAGATATTTACCTAGACTGGTGTGAAAACCAACCCTGGCCACGGGTCAGTTAAGGACAGGAAATACCCCAAGGAATAGCAGTCATCAATGGGACAGCAGGTGCAGTATGGACACCTCAGGACAGGACAGGAAACCCAGATTAGGATCAGGACAGGACCACCAGGATATGACAAGCACCCGCAGTTCGGAAGCAACGCCTGCGCTCCACCCTCTCTGCAGCTATCAGTCAGAACCCCGATTGGGTTAGCGAACTCCCCAGCAAAAGTGCTCCGCCAGCACTTAAGGTTTAGTAAAACCTTAGTCTATGGTCAAATTCGGACAGAGTGCTCCGCAGCGCTCTGTATATTCAGTCACCTATAGAGTGCGTTGGGTCAGTGACAGGTCAGCTATTCGGACAAGTCGGACAATTTCTCTAGCTAAACCTAGGCTAGATATACTCTTTTGGGTCAGTGTACCACCCCCCAATGTTGCAAAGTGTCAGAATCCCCAATTTCGATTGGTCCTAAGGTAGAATTTGGTTAACACACCAATCAGAACAGACTATTGTAAGACTTATTTTGCATGTTAAGGTTCCGCCTAGCAAGATTGGGGTTCCCATGAGAAGTCGCACGGAATACAATAGGAAAAAATGTCATTGTATCAGTTTGAGGACAGTTAACGCCATCTTGCTGGGTCAGAGGTGGTGTTCACATGAGCATCTTGACTGTGGCTGCCAGCTGGCTGAGTTCCACCGTTCAAGGCTACGGCTGCCTGGGCTGCACGGTCATGCGCAGAAAGGACCCTCAAGATGGCTCTCGACCCAGTTGGACCCCCCGTTTACCATGGTACATGAAAAGCAAGCGAAAACAAATTAAAACATAGAAATAAATGAATAAACTACATAACATGAGTGTGTACTTGTGAATTATCATTATAAAATATACTATGCAATTATTTATTAGTGCAACAGACAGAATCACAAAAGCAACGGTGCAAGCTTCACCTCGCTATTAGAAAGCGCGGCCATTTTATTGGCTGTTACGCATGCGCACCCTTTCCCTCCAAATGTGACTGCGTCGTGTCACGTGATTATGCCTAACGCATGCGCAGAATAAAATTTCGAGCAGCTTCCATGTTTTAAAGACAAGGGTTATTCGTATTAGTGAAACACATAGGCAAGCATCACTATGATACACACGCACCTTCAAAAATTCATAAATTTAGTAAAACAAACAATTGGAATTACGGGATTATAACAAATTTTCGAGGTTCTTGACTCGAGCAAGTCGCGATGCGAAATCTTGCTCTATCTAGAGGTCATGTTTTTTACCACTTGAGGCAGTGTCCCTTTAAGTAAGAGTCAAAGTCAGATGGTCTTTTATACATAAACTTGATTTGTGTATTATCTGAATAACAGTAACGGCTCAGATTGCAGAAGGAGATTAGGTCCAATAGAGAGACAAGACAAATGGTAAAGAGGTGGTAGAACTGTTCAGTGCATTAGTTGTGAATTGAAAGGACACTTACAATTTGCTCCACTTCACTCCCTGCGCTTTGATTTTGTCAAGTCTCTGTAGAAGCTTGAGATGATAAGCAGTTTCAAAGGCAAGGGAGAGTTAACACTATATGCACGATTGTGCTCCAATGTAGGCATTTGTCTTAAAGCAGATCTTTCAGTCTCTCTCTCTCTCTCTCTCTTTTTGACTAAAACAGTATGTTATTGGCCAGACATTAGAAGGATCTCTTGGTTCGAAGCATGTTTGATTTAGGGAGGGTTTTATTGAAGGCATTTAGATTATTATTGGAAATATACTTGTATTCAAGGTGTTGTTAACAGTTCAGCTCGATTGGCTACAGAGCTATTTAAGAGGACCCAGCCCTGTTGTCGATTCTCCTGGCCTACAAGTATTTGCAGCATTGGTGAGATCTTCTGTGGTCACTAAGCTAGTTGTTTCTTTTTTTGTTATCTGGTGAACTGAGCTGTGCTGCTGGAATTGTGGTTGAGCAGCAGAAAGGCAAGGAGGGTGACAAACTGGTGAGTGGGGAGTTATTCAGGTGTGCCTTGCAAACAATAAGGGTCAGTGGTGAGGAGGCCTTTTACTGTGTTGACAAGAAACCAAGATGTCCTAAGGTACTACCGGTATTACGGTTGACTGGCCCTTTTTCCTCTTAACTTTTCTAGATGAGCCCCTCACCAGGTCTTCAGGTCCTTCAACTACACTCCCTACTCAAATTTCCTAACCCATGTTATGGATTCCTAGCCACTGTCAGCTCTTCAGGCTGACATCAGGTCTTGTTGTTCATTAATTTTATCCACAAACAATCAGATTTACAAGAGTCAACTAAATATGTAGAGAGTGAAAAGACCATAAGGGAAGCTATAATAATTTAGGAAAACATACTATTGCCTGAACATACTGTTGGAGTGGAAATGTCCCCTCTAAGGCGTACAGTCTCGTTGCCCTGTCCTGAGTGCCAGACCATGAGTATCTGGTATCCCAGTTTTTGATTTTGGCACTATCCTCTCTAATCTAGTGTATGCGCAGAGGCCCATGCTTTCCGTTTGACTTGACTGAGGTCCTGGACCTGTTCTGTGACCTGGAGAATCCCACCTAGCAGGTCCTCATTTTGCTGAAGGTGGACTCCCGGCCCTATCACAGGTTTAGTATGTAGATCAGTGGTGTGGAATACCGTGTTTCGAGAATCCATAGTTATCCCCAGATCATTTTATCTGTGTTACTGAAGTATCGGCCCCACTGGTGAAAAGGTCAGCTTCAATGCGCTAACCCTAATCCTTGAGCTAACAGCCCAAAGGTATGTGCTTGTGTAGTACGTGCAATATGTGTATGAGTGTGCCAGTGTAATAGAGGCCTCCGGGTTCCAATTTGGAATCCCTATGCTGTTCCTTTTCACAAGATGGAGATGAGATTGTTTTCCCACACAGTAGAGGTGTTTTGGGACATTCCTAAAGCTGGAGGGAGGAGATGTAGATAAGGAAGTGGGGAGGGAGGAGACAAGACTTCTTTAAAAATTAATCTAAGCCCTTTTGCTGAGAGGAGCTGCTGATTAGTCTTTCCTTTTGCTGAGAGGAGCTGCTGATTAGTCTTTTTGTAGCACTGCCATTTGGAAGATGGTAGGGGTGAAGTGTGGGATTTAAGTCTGTCGTTCAGGGTGGAATGGAAAGGATCTTTTACGTGAGGCAAACTTTTTGCATTTCCACTGTTCAGCGTTGATGTTGATAAGCCAGTTATAGAAAGCTTGTGCCTCTGTTGTATTGTAATCAGGCTGGATAGTACCCTGCTTTGATGAACATCACTCTAGACAAACACAATTTCTGGAGAACAACCTAAAAATGGCACTTGAAAGAAGAACTACCCAAACCCAGTTCTGAGATTGCAGACCAAGAATTTAAATCCTCTGCCTACTTTGACTGTATAACGTTGAGCGCCAGAGACCTCCTTATTGTTCCAGCTCTAAGTCCTCTTTTACCAAATAAGGGAGTGCTCTATGGTGTACTCTGAGGACTACTGTGCACCCAGAGCTGGTGTCGGACAGCCAGCTTCCCAGATGAGGGGATAGTCTTGCCATGCTGGAAGAGCTGTATCAGCCATGAATTGCCTGAAAGCCAGCCAGCCAGCCTGCATGCCTGTTGAGGTAGGGAAAGATCCTGTCAACCCTACAGGAGGTGTGACTGTCAGGGAGTATCAGAAATAGCAAGACACAGGTGTTGATGACCAACCAGGACAAGGGAAACTGCAAACAGTGACTGGCAAGACTGACAGAATGGGCTCAGTCTCTACAAAATTACGGTGTGAAGTGGGAATCTTGGATCTTGGATCAGCGGCTAAGCTTTGTGCAATCAGAACAATAATAACAGTCACTGCTGACCATGCCATTTAAAGTGAAAATCTGTGCCCTTGATGATTGTCGCTATCGAAGGCAAGACCTTAGCCAGTCACCACTGCCACAGTAACAAAGTCTTCCTGTGGATGCTAGCAGGCCGCAGAGCGCTTGTTTAAGTGGCAGCTCATCTGTTACCCAACACCAAGTCACCCAGAAGTGGCCCACACCAATGCCATTATCTGAATTTGACGAAGGACTTCAGGCTACTGCTGTAGCTGACAACCAAAATACAAAATTGTAGGGGGGTCTGAGAGGGTTAGTCACTGTCTGCATCTGCGCATGCGTCGGAAACGTCACAAGTTCCGAGCATGCGCTTTGCAGACATAACACGGGGTGATTCACGGGCTGATTGCTCGTTAAACACGCGAATTAGCGTGATTGGCCAATTAACATATGTATAAAAAGGCGCGCTTCCTTCCTGTCCGTTACCTCCACTCCCTCTTGGACGCTGGCCAGAGGTACCGACGGACAGGTAGGTTTGCTCGTTCCCCCTACGCTTTGCCATTCTTTAAACTGCCTCTGCACTTTGCTCTTAAGGCTATCTGAGTTTTAAAGACAACATCTTCATAAGGCTTTAGCTTAGAGCTTAAAGATTATACGACTTCTTATCTGACCGGTCCAGACTTGGCCATGTTTTGGTAAAGGGTGAGCCATTCTTCTTCTTTGAGACAACTGAGTTATGTTTAATAAAGGAAATACATTCTAATATAGCCAGACTTTACTTAGGAGTTTGTTCACACAGTAAAGTCACACACTATAGCTATGTCTCCTATTTTTAACAAAGCGGGGCCTAATTTTTCCCGAGCGGATGCCGGGTGAGGTGAGGGTACTTCCCACATAATGCTAGGTGAGTACATTTCAAATATTTCCAAAATTATGCATTTTGTGATTTCTTGAGTCAGGAGGACATTTTGTCTCTTGACACAGTAGGGAGACCCCTTTCTCCCTACTACATGTGTGCTGGCTGTTTTGTTGTTTTGTTACTTGTGGATTACTAAGGATATTAGTTCTTAAACTACACTTGTTGTCTGCACTATTTTTCCTTAGGAAAAGGACGATTCATCTAAAGTTTCCTCCCGTTAATATTGGGGCTCCAAGTTCCTGGTAGGAGTACTGTTTATTATTTGAATTGCCATCTCATATTCTTGCAGTTGCCTCTTTTGACACCACGGTCCTGACGAAAGCTGGGTAATATCCTTGACAGCTGAAACATGTTGACCACACTGCACTGCGCCATAGTATAGTTATATTTTCAAACTGTACAGCGCTTGTTTTAATCATGACACTGGAACAGTGCCTAATAAACATATTTTCTGTTCTGGTAGTTATTTTTAATACTTTTCTTCACATATTTTTTCACTGAGCACTGCACATTCATCAGCACCACTCTGAAATACACTGTGGCTAGAAGGTTATCATGATTTTCCTGTCTCTACCCCATCAATAGATGTGTTGGGTGAGATTTGGAATATACCATCCATATCCCACATGACGATTTATCCGCCACAATGGTGGGATGATGGGAATTTTTCAGCCTAGTGTAATTTCATTTCCACACAACTTTATTTCATGACAGCACACACCTTCTCTGACTATGTGCCTCCTTTTGTATTTACTGATACTGCTCTAGCTGCCCATCCTGCTGCATACTACCCAGATAGAGTGTTGCTTTTGCAGCCATCACGTCTTATCCCAGAAGTTGGAGAGACTAGAGATGCGTGCTGTTGAAAGAATATGGAGACCTACGCTGTGGAAAGACTGTATCAAGGGGACTGTATTGAACTGATTGCAAGCATTATTGAACTTGGGTATCTACGCCTAAGACTTGATTCCTGTTGCACTAAACTCTCTAACCAAGTGGAGAAATGCCTCGACTCACAAGAGAAAGGAATCCCGGGAAATAGGGAAGGGAGGGCGTTCTCCCAAGGGCCATTGTGTGTTATTGTACCTGCTGCCATTACCTACGCTAGTACTCCATTTTAAGTGTCTATACTAAAGTGCTCTTCTTCTCCAAGCAAAGCCCTATGCTGGGCAAACAGATATTGTGCTAATGGCTGGATGAGTTTTGAGTTTGTGCACCCCCATTCCATCTCTCTGAGAAGCCTGTGACTGCTCGCCATCACTACCATTGAAACACCCCCCTCCCCCAAGGGGACGCCCAGTAGCCCATGCTTGCATCATGCCTCCCCGAACAGGGTTTGACATCTTCTCTAATAGAAAGGATGTGTATTCAAATCCTGTTGTACTTGTTCCCCTCCTTCAGCATTTACCTGGTGTCCCCTCCTGTATCACATACTCACTCCCTCCCAGCTCATCCCCACAGTTTGAGGCTCATCTCGCCTCCCACACCAACCACCACAGCCTCAGCCCAAACGCTCCTCCTGTATCATCTCACAGCCTCAGTACTCTCTTCGCTATTGTACCAGCTTAATTTTTTTATTTTATTTTTTATTTATTTATTTATAAAGTTTTATATAGCGCAAACAAGATCACGAAGGATATCAGAGCGCTTTACAATAAATTGGTAGAGAGGACAACATGAAATAAACATAGTAATTGAGAAAAGGAGAAAATAAACTAAAACAGTAAATAAAGGAACACATATAAGGTATAATATTGCTTTGGTTGATTTCTTCACACTGGCAGAGAGGAAGGGCAGGAGTTGTCTTGTCAGCAGAGCGATCTGTGGTGGTATCTTCTTGCCTTTATAGTTGTTGGATTATACCAATTGAAGTAGGGAAGACAAGACTTGACAGGGCTGTCCTTTATATTCTTTGTATTTTTTACGAGTGATATCTTGTCATGGTATATGGCATCTGAATATTTCTTCAAATCCTGGAAACCTATCCTAGCACAGATGGTCATGAGTATGCCACAGACAAAAACCTTAGAGGTTGCTTCATGTGTTATTAAAACCTTAGCAGCGTTCATATGATAACCCTAGCAGCGTTCATACGATAACTTACTTGTATCTTAGTTTATTGATAGCATCATCATCGAAGTCATGAATGTTTATAGGCTTATGTTTAGAAACTTTCAGGCAGATTTACTAAATACTCATGCAACGCAGGACAGCAACTAAAGTAGCTGTGCTGCGTTGCGTGAAAGGGAGAGAGCAGGACAGGCTATATCTATTAGAGTATGGAGCTTTCCTGTTCTTTTTCTAGCACTGGTGCACAGCCAGGCTGTTTAGCACCACACACACACTTTTGCAAAAAGTGCAATGGTGTTTGTGTCATGGGTAGCGTAAGTTTTGTACTGGATGGGTACCATGCCAGTACAAAATACTATGCCTAGATAAACTTCAAAACTTTTCCTACTTTGGATGTGTGCTGTACAGTGCAACACATGTGCAAAGTCGGAAATATGTTGAGAAATACAAATATTTAACCCTTTTGAACACCTGTTATTTATTGGCGCAAAACTACCTACTACTGTTTGTAGATAATGCTTTGCATAAAAAAACGTTGAAACCCTGGAACACCCATTCACTATCCTTGGAACACTCCGTTTGATGCAAAGTAAAGAAAAGCAGCGTTTTTGGGCTGCTTTGTGGTACTTTAACATAACTTTGGAATGCTGTAAAGTAAATTCCAAATAAACATTTTACTCATTTTGCCTCACTTTTGTGAGGCAAACCTGGTACAGAATGTTAGTAAATCTACTCCTGAAAATTCTGATAATTGTCATTGAATGCAGCGATGAAAAGTGTTCTGAAGTGAAAGACTTTCAGATTAAATAAATATACTTTTTGAATTTTGAAGTCTTTAGCACATTTTTACATTGTATTGTAATTGCAATTATATAGCGCTTACTACCCCTGACGAGGCGTTGAAGCGCTTTTTTGGCGGGTAGCACGCTACTCCGGGACTCATAGAGGATTAATATTGAATTAGTATAGTGAAACATGCAAGTTCATTTTAAGTGGTGGATAGGTTAGTCAGTTATTTGGATTTGGAATGATAGCAGAAAGATAGAGGAGGACAAAGGTTTGTATTTATTTATCACTTGTTGACGCATTCAGGAAGCCTATAAAGGATTTGTGGTGAATTAATATGGTGAAATATGAGGTAATTTCAGAGGTGGATATTAGTCCGTTACCTGGAGTGAGAAGGATAGCGGAGGGATAAAAGGGGAAGAAAGATTTGCATTCATATAGCACTTGTTACCCCTGATGGGTGTTGAAGTGCTTTTCTGGCGAGTAGCACGCCACTCCGGAACCCATAAAGGATTAGTGTTGAAAATTAGTATAGCTTAAATATGAAGTAATTTGTGTAGTAGATATGTTATTCAGTTATTTGGGCAGTATATTAGTATAGTTGAATATGGAATTTGAGAAGTGAACATATTAGCCTGTTAATTTTGAGTGAAAAGGATAGCGGAGGGATAAAAGAGTGAAGGATTAAAAAAAATCTTTTTTTTTTTTTTTTAGGTCCTAGCAGTAGGAAGAGGCTTTTGGATGAGTAACAAGGAGTTTTGGAGGGGAGGAGTCAGAGGGGAGAGTTTAGAAAGGTTTGTTTTAGGGGATCGGTGTAGTAAAAGGGTGTCGGATGATGCAAGGAGGGGTAGAGCAGGAGAGAGTCTAGAAAGGGTTATTTTGGCGATCATAGTAGTGGTATGGGGTTCGGGATAAATGAGAGTGGATGTAGAGGATATGATTGATAGATGTATAGGATGAGAGATAGGGTAGTACATTGGAAGGAGTAGTCGAAAGAAGTTTGAGATGAGTCAGAAGGTTGGACTAGAAGATATATTGAGCGAAGTATAGGCTAGTGCATTGGAAATGCTAAATTAGAAGAAAGTGATAAATATATAGATCTATAAGTACATTGAAAGTATATAGATACATAAAGGAAGTAAGTATATTTAGATTAAATATATTGATAGAGGCACAGGATGAGAAATGGGGTAGTGCAGTGTTTCCCAAACTGTGGTCCGTGGACACCCAGGGGTCCGTGACACATTCCCAGGGGGTCCGCAGGCAGCAGTTTCAAAAGCACTTGAAAGTATCTTGTATAATTAGCAGTTTTCAAACAACATACAAGTGTCAAGATAACACCAGTGTTAAATGTGCCTGCTGGGGGAGAGATGAGAGCTGTGTCCAGTGGCAGCTTTGAATTATCTAATGTAGCAATGAGGGTTAACATGCCTACTGCAAAGAACATGTATAATGCATTTTAAAAAACAGATTATTTTGGTACTGTGCAGTTCATAAGTGACAATCGTAATCTATCACAGTGACCTATAAACTGTCATCAAAGAGCTGCTTACAAACTGCAAGGTACAAGTTAGTGACATGTTTTTCCAGGCAGACCACAGGCATCCCGAGCAGCGGACGCGCGCTCTAAGTGCTGGCAGCGCGATCTGTGAGTGAAACTTGATGTTTTAAACTGCACTAAAACCTTACTTGCACAAATCCTTCGGCAGCATTGTTTTTTAGTATTATTTTAATTTCATTCACCCCGGTCCACCGCGGGCTTCTGGCCTGATTATTGTAGAGGGTGGTTGGATGTCTCTGTCCTCCTTTGCTTAGGCGCTATTGGCTCACTAATAGGGGCGGAGCTCTGACGGTCCTCTGACCTAGAGCACGTCCACTACTTCAGGCAGACCACAGGCATCCCGCGGACGCGCGCTCTAAGTGCTGGCAGCGCGATCTGTGAGTGAAACTTGATGTTTTAAACTGCACTAAAACCTTACTTGCACAAGTCCTTCGGCAGCAATGTTTTTAGTATTATTTTAATTTAACTCACCCCGGTCCACCACGGGCTTCTGGCCTGATTGTTGTGGAGGGTGATTGGATGTCTGTGTCCTCCTTTGCTTAGGCGCTATTGGCTCACTAATAGGGGCGGAGCTCTGACGTCATCTGACCTAGAGCACGTCCACTACTTCAGGCAGACCACAGGCATCCCGCGCAGCGGGCGCACTGAAGGCGCGCCAAAGGCAAGCTCGTCTGCGCCCGTCCGTGCCCGAGCGGGACCAGGGGCCATGACCCCTGGACAAACTGCCTCAGTTAGAACGGTGCTCTCATCGGAGCAGATTCTGGTACTCCACCCACCCCTCTTAAAAAACTGTCAGATACTCTCAGCCAGTCACTTAGTTAATACAACATGCTCTAACTGCAACTTTTCCCTTCTGAATTTTCAGCCTTATCCCCCCACCACCAACAGACACATCACTAAAAAACTGCACACTGCTCCCCTCACTGAGAACTTTTCATTTCTCAGTGTAAACTGTCGCTCATTACCCAAACACAAACTAGATATATTTAACCTCCTTTGTGATGAAGAGCCAGATGCTCTCTTTCTCACTAAGACTTGGCTACATGAGAGTGCCGGGCCGGATGTGGCAGCAGCCCTTCCATTGAATTACGCCATTACTAGGAAAGACAGGATATCGAAAACTGGAGGGGGCATAGCAATTATCTTCAAGAACAAGCTACAATGCAGATTTGATCCTCTGGATATTCCCAATTGCGAAGCCGCCCTCTTTAAGCTAACACTCAATCCCAACTTCACGCTCTCCGGCATGCTTGTTTATCGGCCTCCTGGGAACCCGACATCTTGGGCCACTTCTTTCCCCAGCTACATCTCCCCTTTACATTTGAGCGCCAAAAACTTTTCTCTTATTGGGGACTTGAATCTACATCTAGACGATCTTTCTAACACAACATGCAGCAACTTCATTTCTGATCTAGCTGCCTTAAACATCAACCTACGTAATACTGGACCCACACATATAGCAGGCCACCTGCAGGACCCCATTTTTTCCAGTCTTTCCGCAATTAGGTGCAACCCGGCAATACCTGTTTGCTGGTCAGACCACTTTCTCTCTAAATTCAGTCTCACTTTGTCAATCTCCGCTGCTTCGCGTTTTCCTCTTCGAAGGACCCCTAACAGGAACTGGAAAAAACTTGATCTGAATGCTCTTAATATCGCATTATGTTCTGACGTCCCTTCTGCTGATCAACAAGTAGACGCCCTCGCTTTACAGACACAGAACTGGCTCTCCAATGCCTTGGATCGTTGTCTTCCTCTATCCCATAAATAACTCAACAACCATCGACCCCCAGCACCATGGTTTAATGACTCCTTGAAAATGGAAAAATCCAAATGCAAAGCCTTAGAACGCAAATGGTGTAGTAACTATGCACCTGATTTAAAACTCAGTTATAACAAGGCAAGAAATAGATACCACAATCTATGTAACACAGCTAAGGCCACATTTATTTCTAAAACCATTACAGAAGCCACCAATCGCCCAAAAACTCTCTTTGGAGTAGTGAAAGAATTGGCAGGCTCAAAAACAAAAAGTCTCAAACCCTCTACCTCTCAATCGCCAACAGTGTGATGATCTTGCCCAATTTTTCACAGAACAATTTGAAAAAAGCCAGCTGGAAATGGCTAACCCAAATAATCCTCCACAGGTCCTTACTGTAACTTCAACTCGAAACTCACCTCCACCTGTCTTCGCCACTCCCTTACTCCATGAGAGCACCCCCAAGTCCCCTACTCCTACAGCCCATTTAGACTGTTGGCTACTTTTAAATATTGACGAACTCAAAACCATTTTAGACTAAATTAAATCTGGTTCGCCCAGAGATCCCCTCCCTATCGCCATTATGAAACAATTAGATATTCATCACTTACAGGTGATTCTTAACACACTGAATGCATTATTGCTAAATTCTTCCATTCCGGCTGACCCTGAAGTTTTAGCCAATTATAGACCCATTTCCCACTGCCCGTCTTTTCTAAAATATTGGAAAGACATGTTCATTCTCTTCTCTCACAATTTGCTGATACCAATGACTCCCTTCATCCTTCACAGTCAGGTTTTCGTACAGGTTTCTCTACAGAAACGGCACTATTAGGTGTCACTGAGATGTTACGCCAATATCTCGATGCTGGACAGACAGTCGCACTCATTTTGCTGGACCTTAGTGCGGCCTTTGATACCATCTCTCATAAGGTACTAATTCACAGGTTAAAGTCGTCTGGCATCTGTGGTGCAGCCCTGGATTGGATTATTTCCTTCTTAAATAACCGCACTTTCCAAATCATTTCGGACACAGCTCATTCCAAAATCTGCACCTCTCCTCATGGGGTGCCCCAGGGCTCGACCCTCAGCCCACTGCTGTTTAACCTTTATGTTAGACCTTTAGCGGATATTGCTGAACAGGCTGGCCTCACACTTTTCACTTATGCTGATGACTCACAAATTATTTTTTCCCTCTCGAATTCTGATCCTCTGGCACCCTCATGTCTCAAACAGGGTCTCAGTAGCATTTCTAACTGGATGACTCAAAACCACCTGAAGTTGAACGGAGAAAAGACTGAAGTCCTTATTCTGGGGAAACAGAAAGACCTCTGGTGCCCTTCCCGAAACCTACGAGTCATGTTCGGAACCTGGGCGTCATTGTTGACGACTCACTGTCCATGCATCAACAAACCGTTAAAGTGACAGCACTTTGTTTTACCATCCTAAAATGGCTTAGGAAAATAATATGGATGCTGCCTGTCTCCACTCAAAAAACAGTGGTCCATGCCCTCGTTACTTCACGGCTGGATTACGGCAATATCCTTTACCTGGGCTCAAATAAAGCCGTAACTCGCAGACTTCAGTTAGTTTAGAATTCTGCAGCTAGACTCCTCTGCAGAATCCCCAGGACCTCCTCGATTTCTGGACATCTTCGGAATCTACATTGGCTCAGGGTGGAGAACCGTGTTAAGTTCAAAGCCATGAGCTATATGTTCAAAATCAAGGCAGGTACTTCCCCCCAAATACCTCCGAGCTCTTGTCCGTCCTTATGTTCCTTCTCGTCATCTAAGATCTAGAAACCAGAGCTACTTTGTTGTACCCAAGGTTAAACTCTCCAGAATCGGGGGTAGATCCTTTTCCTACCTAGGTCCTTCCCTTTGGAACACCCTGCCTTTGAACATCCGAAATGAAATTGACTATACCCACTTTCGCAGAATCCTTAAGACCTGGCTTTTTAACCCCAGCTCCTGCCGCATGTCTTTTTGCGCCCTGTCTGCTATGGCGCCGGGAAACCCTTGTTGGGTAGCTGAGCGCCTTATCAATCCAATAAATACAATAAAAGTGCTCTCTCTCTCATACAATGGTATGAGAGATGCAATAAAAAATGTAATACATGTGACCGAGGGGCTATGAAGAGATGAGAGGTACTGTTGGAGGGTACTAGTGGGGGAATCATTGAAGAACCCCAAAAAAGATTGTCGTATTCTGCTGCAAAGTAAGGACTTAATTTACTATTCTTTAAAAGCGAATACAATTCAATATGTAATGAGAACTGTGTTGGAGACTGCACCATTGTATCCTAAATGTTTTTTTAGAGGGAGCATCCCAAAGCCCCCTTTGTAGTGGTCAAGCTCAATCACTGCACTTGGTGTGCACCCTATGGGAACTGGTCGAAAACCTTTGCCAGGGCTGTTTTGGGTTTCCAGTCTGGCCCTGGCAGGAGCAGGTGCCTCGTACTGCGAAATAAAACCAACCATTTAAAAGTGAGTCACGGAGATGCAGCACCAACCTTCCCATCAATTTTCTTCATTTTTTCCAAATATAAAATACAACAGAAGTGGCAGAGAGAGTTGTCAGCCTCTTAGGCGTAATGACACGCTCCGCCACTTCAGAAACGCAGGGCTGCACCTATATTTACAAGAATATGATGCAGCCCTGTGTTTCCCCTACGCTCGCGCTAATCTTAACTTTGTGACACCAACGCAGGCACCCTTGCACCATAGTGCAAGGGTGTCTGCGAGCAGGGGAAAATTGTTTATGTACAGTAAGGTCCCCCTTCCTGCACATAAACAATTTTGAAATGCCGTTTTGTCACTTCTTTTTTTTTTTTTTTTTTTTTTTTAAAACCTTTATTTGAGCAAGCAGAAATGTACAAGGATGGGCCTACAACCACACGGGCCAGCCGCTAAAAAGGTGGAGAGACATATCACATAGGCCCGCAGAGGTAACTGTCAATCAACAATGCAATACTCCACATTATATACAGGACCAAAACAGGTTTTATATAAATGAAAGAACAAACATACAAAAAGGCGAGAGTGTATCACTGAAGGTCAGCCCAAGGGACGCAAGGGGGGGACAGCAACGGAAGTGCAATAATAATATCCTAAGCACTAAGGAGTATGGAGCGGGGGGGGGGAGGGGGGAGGGGGGCAGAGACCAGGAAGAAGAAGGGGGGAAGAGCCGGTGACACCAGCTCAGTCCCTATATGAAGATTCCGGGAACGCCAGCCTAGGGAGATAGAGTAATCTCGACAGTGTCCACAAGGGGAGGAGTACAAATGTCGCCACGGTATTCGTTCCATTGACCCCACACCTTCACCCATGCTCTGGGTCTACCCCTGGCCACATAAACAGTTTTCTCACGGAACATGGACCAATCCATATTATCCTCCCATTGCGAGAGGGCAGGGGGCCTGGAGGCCCCCCAGAGTTGCGCAATATCTCGCTTCGCGATCATATAGCCCAGGGTGGCCCATCTAATCTGCGCCACCGAATAGTCCGTGGGCTCCCAAACATTCAAAAGACAGCGACGAGGTTCCGGTCGCAAGGATATCCCCGTCACCACAGTCATCAGATCAAGCACGGCCACCCAATAAGCAGCCACCATCGGGCACTCCCAAAGAATATGCAGGAAAGTAGCACGCAAACCACATCCACGCCTACACAGTCCATCGGAGGAAAAGCCCATCACCATCAGTCGCGGTCCCGTCACGTACACCCGATGAAGGATCTTCAATTGGACCAAACGGAGGCGAGCCGGTATAGCCACCTCCTTCGGAGAGGAGAGGGCCGATTGCCAATCCTCATCATCAAGTTCCAACCCATCTCCCATCCACTGTTCCCGAAGCCGGGCCAATAAGTCAGTCCGATTGTTAATCAGTTTTTTATAAATCAGGGAGATAGTGCTATCAGGAAGATGTTCGTCAAGGATACGGTCTTCAAGTGGGGAAGAGTCAGGCGGAATCTCACCAGGAGCAAACACCGAAACCAAAGCGTGCCTGATCTGTAAATAACGAAAGAATTCCCGACTACTCAGGCCGTAGTCAGCCTGGAGGGCCTGAAACGGGCGCACCGAACCCTTTGAATATACATCCCCCACTTTAGAGATCCCAATCAAGTCCCAACGGTCGAAACCCTTGGAAGACCAAAGACCGCCCAGACGTTCTGAAGCATAAAGCGGCGTCGCCAACGTCAAGCGATCCTCCCAGCCCAGGCTCACATTCGCAGCACGCCACACAGTCAAAGCAGTCAAAGTAGGTCCCACAAGATGGCGCCCAGCGGAGCGAGAATAGAGCACTCTATTAAAGTCACCTCCCGGAAGCTGAAGTTTATCCATCTCAAACGCCGGATTACGACCCGGAGAGAACATAGCGTGATTAATAGCGGACAGATGGGAAGCCCAGTAGTATCTCTTAATGTCGGGGAGCGCCATGCCCCCATCGTACCACGGGATGGAAAGTTTAGCGAGAGCAATGCGCGGTCGCCCATCCCAAATAAGTTGCCTCTGAAGGCTCTCAATCTCCCGAAAATAGGTCTTGGGGATAGGATCATAATAATTCTGGAGAGCGTAGAGAAACCGCGGTAGTGACATCATCTTAAACAGGGCCGCCCGACCCAGTGGAGACAGGGGAAGTTTGCGCCAGCGGGCAACGTCCAAACGGAGCCTAAGCAACGGGGGAAGGAGATTACGATCAAAACGAAGGGACGGATCCAAGGTAACGAACACCCCCAAGTATTTGAAACCATCCCGGACCACCTGAAGAGGAAGTCTACTAGGCAACGGAGGCAAGATACCAGACAAAACGTATACACAGGATTTAGACCAGTTGATGACGAGGCCTGAGTTAGCGCCAAAGGACGCAAGAACGTCAAATAAAACAGATAGAGACTTGCGAGGGGAAGTAAGATACAAGAGGATGTCGTCCGCATAAAGCGAGACGCGGTCTTCGAAGTCCGGGGCCCAACGAATACCTTTAAGGGACGGTTCCCAACGGAGCCAGGCCGCCAACGGTTCAAGAGCGAGCGCGAACAACAGAGGGGACAAGGGGCAGCCCTGACGGGTACCCCTGCCCAAGGAAAAGGGGGCCGACACTCTACCGTTCACTACAACTTGCGCCAGAGGTTCCGCGTACAACAGCCTAATCCAGCTAATAAACTCGCACCCGAATCCGAATTTCTCAAGTGTCGCCCATAAATAGGGCCACTCCACAGTATCAAAGGCCATGGAGGCATCTAGGGACGCCAAGATGGCCGGTTCAGTCAAAAGCCCCGCCCTCGCCAGCGCGCCGTGAAGGCGACGTAAATTCAGAGCAGTGTTGCGATGCGGGATAAAGCCAGACTGATCCGGATGGACCAACTCTCCAAGAACCGAAAGGAGACGGGTCGCCAAAAGTTTAGCCAACACCTTAGGTTCAACGTTCAATAGGGATATGGGCCTATACGAGGAACAGAGGTCACGTGGTTTACCCTCTTTGGGAATGACGACGATTGTCGCCAGACGCTGATCATAGGGAAGCATGTTCCGCTCACGAGATTCTAGAAACATGGCGCGGAGATACGGCGCCACCTTATCGGGGCATAATTTGTACAACTCAATAGGCAAACCGTTCGGGCCCAGTGCTTTGCCCGAACGGAGCGATCGAACTGCATTGGCTATCTCATCATTCGTAAAAGGGGAGTCCAAAGCAATACGGTCCAAGTCGGTGACACAGGGCAAAGCGATATCACGCAGAAGAAGGCGGGAGTCGTCAACATCCCTCACAGACACGGGAGCATATACTACACGGAAATATTCCGCAAAACGATCAACAATGGCGGTCGGATCTATCACTTTCTCACCACTCGCAGACTGAATCACGGGCACCACACGATTAACCCTTTCTTTCTTGTCCAACCACGCTAGGAGTTTTCCCGCTTTGTCACCCACATCATACAATCTGCCCTGCTGCTCACGAAACATCACCTTTGCAGCGTCAGTGACCAGAGATTTATACGCAAACTGTTTGAGACCCAGGGCATGGAGTTTGTCAGGCGTGACACCAGAGTCCAACTCGTCCTCCAAAGCAGAGATCTCCCCCTCAAGTTCCACCACCTCCTTCCTCCCTGCCCTCTTAGCTTCAACAATCAAGGAAAGGGCCTGTCCACGAATCACGGTTTTAAAAGCCTCCCACAGGGACACAGCCGAAGAGACCGACCCCTCATTTTCCAGGAAATATGAATCCATGGACTTGAGCAAGAGGGTACGAGTCTCAGGGGAGGAAAGATACCAAGGGTTGATGGGAGCCACTCGGCCCGCCGCCTCTACCCCAACCTCAAAACGAAGCCAGAGCGGCGAGTGATCAGAAATACCCCTCGGCAAGTGTAAAATCTCACGAACCGCCGATGATTGGGCTGCGGGCATCAGGAAATAATCCAGCCGGGACAGACTGCCATGGGCCCCAGAATGGAAGGTGTATTGGAGTTGAGTAGGATGCAACAGTCGCCAACAGTCCACAAGGCCAAAGGTATCTAAAAACCCACCCAACCACTGCTGAGCCTGCGGGGTATCTCTAGGGGGATGGCGATCGTGAAGGCCGGAAAGCACCGAATTAAAATCACCGGCAAGAAAGAGAGTGCTATCAGGGAGATCCAACAGAACACGGCCCAAGTCAGTAAAAGTAGAGGCCTGCAAACCCGGGGGAACATAAACATTGAAGAGAGATAGGGTGCGGCCTTCATATCTACCCACCAGGACAGTATATCTCCCACGGTCATCATGAATCACCTCATCAATAGCCAAGGGGAGGGAGGTTCGAACAAGAATACCCACACCCCTAGATCCGGAGGTAAACCCTGAGTGCGCCACAAGGCGGTAGCCCCATCTATTCATCGCATAACAAACATTACCAATCAAATGGGTTTCTTGCATGAAAACAATGTCCGGTGACAAACGCCGAATACATTTTAAGACCACACTGCGCTTAATACGATCACCCAGGCCATTAACGTTCCAGGAAAGAAATTTCAACCCCCTACCCCCCATCCCAATCACCCGAGCCAAGACCCCTCGTCCATGAGCTAGACATCAGAAACAGCAGCAAACACAGGAGCAAATCGCCTTGAAAACAACACACAGAAAAGAAAAAACTTCCCAACCCCCCTCCCCCAAACTGAAGAGAAACACCCCCCACCCTGCACCCCTGCAAAAAGCTAAAGAGCCACCCCAACCTGCAGTGTGCCTGTCGCCCAAGAACCCCTATTCTACACAAAGACCCCGGAGGAGGAAAGGTCTCCGTTCCATCCACCCCCCAACCTCAGCAAGAACAAAAATAACAAACGAAAAGACAGAATGATCGCAATGTAGAGGAACGCCGGCCAACACCCCTGAGAGTGTATTCAAAATAAGACATAAGAGCCGAACAGTTAGATCTCCACACCACCTTCGGCACCGCCAGGGTGAGCGGCGGAGTCTGTCTCAGGAGGACGGTCAGGCAATGAGTCCAGCCAGTCATTAACAGCATCTGGCCGATCAAAGAAAAGGGTACGTTCATTGTGTTCAACCCGGAGTCTAGTGGGAAAGAGCATGGCGTAACGTAGGCCCCGATCCCGGAGACGTTTCTTGGCACCACGAAACTCCATACGTTGTCTCTGAACCTGTTGGGAAAAGTCCGGGTAAAAGTTCACCGTAGCGTTCTCAAAGGCCACCGGGCCCTTCACCCGCGAGGCCTGCAGGATAGCGTCCCGGTCTCTATAATGAAAAAGCTTCGCTACAATGGGTCTCGGCGGGGCTCCCGGCTTGACTTTGCCCCCTGGAACACGATGTGCACGTTCCACCGTGAAAAATTTTGTGAGACCAGAAGGGGCCAAATGGTTCAAGACCAGATCCTCAACCAGGAGATCCACCGAGTGGGGTTCAGGGTTTTCCGGTACACCAACCAGGCGAACATTGCAGCGACGCGCCCTATTTTCAAAGTCCTCCAGGCGACGGGTCATGAAGTCATTCCCCCGACGGAGATTTCCAATCTCAGTTTGGAGCTCCGAGACGTCATTCGTAAGGCTAGAGGATTTAATATCCAGTGATTGTACCCTCTCATTCGTCTTGCCGAGATCAGCACGAATCAGATTCACCTCAATAGCCACGGTGTCAAGTTTGTGGGCCAAGGCCTCGTACTGCAGGCCGATGGATTCTCTCACACCCGAGATGGCGCCCATGATATCCTGTAAGGAGGGCTCCGCCGATTCTTCCAAAATTCGTTCGGACGCAATACTAGAACCAGGCAGGGCAGCTCCGGGGGACCCCTTAGAATGGGTATAACGGTCCATGACATTCGATTGAACTGGAGCTCCGCGCAGAGGTGTTTTCGTCTTGCGCGTCTCTCTGTCCCCTCTGCCCGCCATTTTGAAGATGCGTCACAGGACGAGCCACCAGGTTCGACGGGCCCGACACCCAAAGTACAGGATCAAAAGTACATAAAAAGGGGGGGCACAACTCGGGTGGAGGTCGCCAAACCAGCAAATAGGTCACATGAAAGCCCAACAGCCGATCCGCCTCCAAGTCTCAGTCGCAACACGACATCCACAGCCGCGGCCCAAGTCGGAACAGAATCGAAACCGAAACCTAGGAAGGGGGGACCCACAAGGCCAGATCTCCTGCCGTTGTTGTTCAATTGCAGGACGGCTACAGTACCGCACCCCGTCCCGGGCGCACCTCAAGGGCGGAGCCCAAAAGTTCAGAGCACCATAACTCAGGAATACGAGATCCAAATCGATTCCTGAAAAGTGCCAGGGTAATCAGCCAAGCGTCCCCTACACGAATTCTTGCAAGAAATCAGGATTCAGCCAGGATAAAATGTCGGGAGCGGCGAGGGTCCGGAGAGCGCTGTGCTCAAGCGGCCATCTCGGATGCCCGCCAAGCTCCTCCCCCGTTTTGTCACTTCTATATGTGCTGCTTAATGCAGCACACATGAAAGTTACAAAATTTCATTTTTTTTAAAGATTGTTTATGTGCAGGAAGGGTCATCTTCCTGCACATAAACAATCAAAGGGGTTTCGCAAAAACGAGGAGAATTAAATCATTTCTCCTTACGCCAAGTTGAGACCAGGTTTTCACTGTACTTAATTGTGGCGCTGCCTCCAATTTACGCTGCCCTTGTTAATAGAGGGCAGTGTCGCAATCAATGGGTGTTGCGGTGGAACGCCCACCGCAACACCCACTGCCCACCCCTTTCATGCTAAACATTGGTTGAAAGCGGGTGTTATTTACAAGCCAGCGTTAAGCCATGTTAAGTGGCTTAACACTGCCTTGTAAATAAAGCGAAGCCCCTGTCACCATGGGAACGTTGCAAAAAGTGACGTTCTCATGGTGATAGGGGCTTGTAAATATGCCCCTAAAATACTTACTAATCAGAGTATTTGTTTTGTGTGTACACGTGTGTTTATTTTTTTCAAATTACTGTTTTAATGTTTGAATCCTACAAATTGCGTGGGGGTCCCCGGCTTCCAGTGGTGACTCCATGGGGGTCCGCGGGAGTCAAATGTTTGGGAACCACTGGGGTAGTGCATTGGATATGCTTTTTCAGGAGAAAAGTAACAGACACACAGATCCAAGTACATGGAAGGTACATAGATGCACAATGGAAGTATGTACATGTAGACCAAAAATGATTTTTATTTATTGATTAATATTCTTCTTATTATTATTTTTTTCTTTTCTCTTAACATAATTATTTTACATGTTTGATAACGTAATACACAAAGGTAGGTACATATCTACAGTGAAAACTAATGCTTATATACAGAGGGATATGATGTAAATTTCTGTTTCCGTATGGTGCTTATGTGGGGGAAGAGCCAAATCTTGAGTCGTTTTCTGAAGATAAGGTGGTTGTCGGTGGATCTTATGTTGGGGGTTAAAGAGTTCCATAGTTTGGCTGCTTGAACAGAGAAGGATGTGCCACCTATGGTTTTTTTCTTGTATGGTGGGATTTTGAGGTGAGATGCTCCTTTAGAGCGGAGGTTCCTTTGTTGAATGTGTTTGGTGATTTTATTCCTGAAGAAGAGTGGTCCTATTCCATGAATTGCTTTGTGGGTAATACAAAGCAGCTTAAACGTGGATCTTCTGGCAACCAGTAACCAATGCAGGGCTTTCAAGGCAGGGGAGATTTGGTCTCGTGGTTTGATATGCAAGAGTAGTATGGCAGCTGAGTTCTGAATCCGTTGTAGTCTTTTCATGGTCGTTAAAGGTGATCCGTGGTAGAGGCTATTGGCGTAATCGAGTTTGGATAGAACAAGGGAGATGGTAGCTTGGACCTTGTGTGGAAATCCCAAACGAGGGAAAATTGGTCGCAGCGTTTTTATAGTAGCAAAGCTTGATCTAGCTAGTTTATCCATTTGGGCATTCATCGACAGCTTGGAGTCCATGGTCATTCCGAGGTTTCTTACTTCCTTCGATACTTTAGGCAGTGATCCCAGTTCATCAGGCCATGCGGCAAGCGGGTTGTAATTTTTCCAATCACCACTTGTGAGTATTTCAGTTTTTGAAGCATTTAATTTGAGATGGCTCCAAGTCATCCACTGATCCACGGCTCTGAGACAGCTAAAAATTGGTGATTTTCCAATGTCTTTGGGGCATTCCAGTTGAAGGAGTATTTGTGTGTCATCTGCATAGTTGTAGCACGTGAGGTGAAATTTATTGATCAGTACTGGTAAAGACTTCATGTAGATGTTGAAAAGCATGGGCGAGATGATAGAACCTTGAGGGACCCCTGCTTTTGTTGAGTACGGTTTGGACGAGAAAGGTGGGGTATGGATGACATTAGTTCTGTTTCGAAGGTACAACGCGATCCAGTCTAGAGCAGTTCCCTCTATGCCGGCTTCATAAAGTCTTTGTTTCAGAGTGTCATGGTCAACCGTGCCAAAGGCAGCTGAGAGGTCCAAGAGGAGTAGCGCAACAACCCCGTTGCGATCAACTGTATTCTTTAGGTCATCTCAGATGGCAAGGAGGGCAGATTCAGTGCCTCGTCCCGGACGGAATCCTGTTTGGAAATCTGAAAGTATGTCATTCTCTTCAATGAATTGTGATATCTGGGCGAACGCTGCTCTTTCTATCAGTTTGCCCAGGAAAGGTCCATTTGTAATGGGTCTGTAGTTGTCAGGGTTCAGGGGGTCCAAGTTTGTTTTCTTCAGTAAAGGGCGTAAATGTAAATTGATACTTTTATAGCGCACTACTCACCCGCAAGGGTCTCAATGCGCTTGTACGAATACCGCTGTGGAACCCATCCTGGCTTTCCCTGTGAGGTGTCCACTCCTGGGCACCCCCAAGGTCGAGACCAGGCATCCTTAGCGCTGTGGGGGCCGTTGTGGAGATTAAGCAAGCTATTGCCCAGAGTTGCAGAGTGGGACTCCATGATTGGAATAGGCACCGAGGCGAGAATTATCAGGTCCGTGGAATTTTTGAGCCCAATGTCCACCGAGGCGGGGAATTGAACCCTGGTCCCGGGCTAGACCTCTGCATCAGGGTCTGCCGCTCTAACCATTGAGCCACACTTCTCCATGTATGACTCTATGTATGACTTTTTGAGTTCTTCTGGAAATATTCCAGTAGTTAAGGAATCGTTGATGATTCTTCTTACTGGAATGGCAGCAGAGGTTGTTAAAAGAATTGTCTTGAACGTTTGTGGCGGACAGGGGCCAGAAGGGCTGCCGGCAGGCCTGCTTGCTTTGACCAGGTCCATAAATTCATCGTGTGGGATGTGTTGGAAGGAACAGAGAGGCTTGATTCGAGCATTCTTGGATAGTTGTTTTGTACAAGGGTTAGTGCTGGTGCTTTGTTTCTGTTTTAAGTACGAGTCCAACGTGTCTGCTTTGTCCGTGTAATGATTTGCCAGTTTGTCTATGAAGTCTTGAGTAACACGATGAGTTCCTTCTAGGCAATTTGTTTTTCGAAATTCATTGAGTATTTGATAGAATTCTTTATTGGCACATTTAGCGTTTTGAATTCTGTCTGAATAGTACCTTTTCTTAGCTTTTTCGATAGCAGACTTACATAATCTGTTAATTTTCTGTAGGTGAAGTTTGGCGTTTGTTTTGAGCCAGGTACGTTGCAGCTTTCTAATTTGTTGTTTTATGTCTTTTATTTCTATGTTTCTCCAAGGCGCTTTTTTTATTTTGTTCTGTTGTGTGGTTTTGAGTGGTATCAGGATGTCAAAAGCTTCCTGTAGTTTTGCATTTTCACTCATATTTCGTTGTTATTTTATATTTTTAGAGCTTTGCATTGTCCTCAAAGTATATATGACCATTTTTAGATCTTGTTCTCCACGTGTTCCGTACATATTGCTATTAACATGGGGAGCATTTCTTCTGTCCATTCCCTTCTCTATGATGATGTTAATGCTGTTAAGCTTCACATGGTACATTTTACTTACTTTTATGTTATCTCCCATGCATTTTCGCATGTGATCTCTTTTACCTCCTTTTCTTCTCTACCACTTCTCTCTCTTCTCTTTGACTGCTTCGGATATATTCCTCTCTCTATTTTGTTTTTCTAAACTTTCATCTTCTCTTTCTCTTTTCCCATGCTATATACCATGCTTTTCTTGTATCTTGCTCCTCGGGGAGGAGAGGGGGGGGGTTCGTTTACTACCATCATACTATTGTTATATCGTGTCCTGGTTGCAATACGTTTTTATGATCTTTTTTGTTTTTAGATTGTGCTCCACAATGTTATTTTGTATTTTCTTATGACTTTGACGATGTCATTTTACCCATTATGATTCGTGTATTCCACATTATCCTCTGTCTTCTAGGTCCCCTTTTTTTTTTGCTTTCTCGGAGGGGGTCCTGTCTCCTTGGCGCTGCTCTGTGCGCCCAGGCCCGTAGTTAACAGTCTAGGTTTTCCTTTTCTCCTTTTACTACTTGCTTCCTTCTCTTTCTATCTATCTTATTAATTTTGCTACTTACTCTGCTTTTCTAATTTACTCTTCTATTTTTTCTTCTTTTTTCCTTTTTTCTTCCTTTTCTTCTCCTATACACTTTGAGTTTTGTTTCCCAGAGTAACCTATCTCTTTCTCGTTAACTCTTGTTGTCATGTCTTCTACTCATCCGTTATCAGTGGTCTCCTGGAATGTTCATGGCCTTACTCATTACATAAAGCGTAAGAAAGTCCTTTCATACTTGCACTCTCAACATGTAGATGTGGCTTTATTGCAAGAAACACATCTGGATGATGTTGAATCTGCTAAACTTAGCAGAGACTGGGTTGGTAAAGTTATTCATAGCAGTATTTCCAAGTCTGAACCCACAAATCCTAACCCTGTTCGTAAGTGTGGAGTGGCCATCCTTTTTCGGAAATCCCTTCCCTTCACAATCTCCAAAACATGGACCGATCCAGACGGTCGGTATGTGTTTGTTAAGCTAAAAATTGGGAACTCCTTCATCTGCCTTGGGTCTATTTATGCACCCCTAGGCCCCAAAAAACAATTTTTTCTTCGTCTGAATCGCCTTCTCACAGAAATAAATGCTTCTCAATTTCTTTTTGGAGGGGATTGGAATTTGGTCCCCGACCCTGCCCTCGATAGAACGGGTCGCCTTGACACTGTCAATGCTTCCAATAGAGCCGTTCTGCGGGATATCCTTGCTGACAATGGTCTTGTCGACCACTGGAGACTCAGCCACCCACAGGACAAGGAATATACATTCTTTTCCTCCACCCATGGCACGTTCTCACGCCTTGATTATTTTCTCATTTCACAACGGGCAGTCCAATTGGTCACACAGTCACAAATATCGAATGCAGCCATATCTGACCATTCCCCTGTTTTCTTATCTCTCGATTTGGGTCTCTCCAACCCAGGGCGTAAACCATGGCGCATGAATGTGAACAAATACAAAACCCCGGCAGGTAAGCTTCTTTTGCAATCACATCTTCAGGATTACCTTGTTATTAATGACGATTCAATTTCCTCTAAGAGAACGGTTTGGGCAGCTGCTAAAGCAACCATACGGGGCCAACTCATGAGGGATGCGGCTCTTCATAACAAGAAAAATGCTGCTAAGCAAGTCGAATTGGAAACGGACATTCGTCGCCTTACCCAATCCTATATTTCAAAACCAACTTTCCAGAACCGTAAATTATTGGAACAGGCACGTATGTCCCTTAACAGTCTCTTTACCTCTAAGGCTGAATATGCCTTACAGCGAATGAAAGGCTGTCATTATGAACCGGTAGAAAAGGCTGGCCGGTTATTAGCTGCACAGTTGCGTCAGCGGGAAGCAGCCATGGCAATTCCAGCTCTCCAATCTAGCCATGGTGCAATTCTCACTCGGCCGCAAGAAATTGTTGACGATTTTGCCTCATTTTACAGATCCCTTTACTCCCCAGGAACTCATATAGATATACCTAAAATGCCCACATTTTTAGATTTGATAAGTCTCCCACGGCTATCTGTTGAAGGTAGGGCCCTGCTCGATGGTGCTATCACAAAAGATGAAATCTCTTCGGCTATAAGCGCTTTGCCATATCATAAGGCTCCGGGCGATGATGTTTTCCCTCCAGAATTTTTTTAATGGACTGGCCAGAGTGTAGTTGACACTTTACATGCTGCGTTTGGAGAAGCAGTGCAACTCTCTTGGTTCTCTTTCCAATAAGGCCATTATAGCTGTCTTGCCAAAACCGGGTAAGGATCCTTTGTTATGCGGCAGTTATCGACCCATTTCACTTTTAAATTCTGATGTTAAAATTCTTGCTAGCATTCTTGCATCGCGTCTTCGTAAAGTTTTACCTTCTTTAATCCACAATTCGCAGGTAGGTTTTGTTCCCGGTCGGTCTTCTCTGAATCACTTACGTACTTTATCTCATGCTTTATGGTCAGCTAAACATCTTGCCGATGACGCACTGCTTCTCTCTCTGGACGCTGAAAAAGCATTTGATCGAATTGAGTGGGAGTATCTCTTTACCATTCTGCAAAGGTTTGGATTGGGCGATCCAATTCATAGATAAAGTGCGGCTGCTTTATGATAATCCATCAGCCCAAGTCAACTGTGGTGGTTTCTTATCTTCTCCATTTCCAATCAGACGAGGTACCCGTCAAGGTTGTCACTTCCCCCCCTCTTTTACTCCTTGCAATCGAACCTTTAGCTGCTGCGATAGGTCAATCCGCGGATGTTGTGGGCGTCCCTCTTCCAATTGGTCATTCTAAAATATATCTCTATGCAGACAACATTCTTCTCACCCTTACTGATCTTTCCCGTTCTCTTCCTGCTCTCCTCGATATCATCAATGATTTCTCTTCCTTCTCCGGTTACAAGATCAATTGGGATAAAAGTGAAGCACTGCCTATGTCCGTTGGCACTGCCAAAGCAGCAATCTCTGGTTTCCCTTTTCATTGGAAGTCATCCCAGCTTAAATATTTAGGGGTTTTCATAGAGGATTGGATAATATGATTGCGGACAATTTGACTCCCTTAATTATACAAATGCAAAGAGACTTCGATAAATGGAAGGCTCTCTGTCTTTCTCTGTGGGGACGGGTTCAGGCGGTCAAAATGGTTACCCTCCCTCGATTTCTTTACGTATTGGGGATGCTTCCTCTTACTATTCCCCTAGCTAATCTTCGGTCTATTGACTCCAAAATCAAACTTTTTGTTAGGGGTACGGCCAAACCACGTCTTAACTTGGCCAAACTTAAATCTCATCAACTACAGGGAGGCTTGGGTCTTCCCTCTATTGAACATTACTCGTTGGCTCTTCATCTCTCGCAACTTACTTTTTTCCTGCCTCAATTTAGAGACATCCCTCAATGGGTTCCCCTAGAAAGTCATTTGTTGGACCTTGGACCCGGCTTGTTCCTTTTGTATGGCAAGGGTACTAGTCCTGCCGATCCTAAAAACCCTATATTTTCCGCCATGCACAAATCTTGGCAAAGAAGCCATCGTATACTTTAATTCGCGCATTCATGTTAAAGCCCCTTTATGGCTTAATTCTGCTGTCCGTATTAGAGGTCGCACCCTCTTTTGGCCTACATGGCAGGAGGCTGGTATTCACACTGTGGATCAACTGTTTCTTGGTGATACTTTTAAATCCTTTTCTCAACTTGCGGACGAATTCCATTTGCCACCCACTCAATCTTGTAAGTATACTCAGCTTCAACCAGCTCTCATGAAACATCTAGGTCCCTCACCTGATTTATTATCCGTTTCTCCTATCTTGTCTTATCTACAGTTATGGGGTAATCTTAAGGGTGTGACTTCTGGTCTTTAAAAGACTTTTCTACACCCTCTGTTTTCGCAGCCTCTTTCACGTGCTCTCCAATTGAAGTGGCAATCCCGCTTATCAGTCGTGTATTCTAATACCAAATGGGATCAACTTTTAGAACAATTGTACAAGGGGGTTCGAGAGGCTCATCTCAAATTTTGCATTTTCAAAATCGTACATGAATGGCATTGGTCTCCAGTTAAATTATATCATGCTAAGTTGTTATCACATACTTCGTGTTGGAGGTGCTCTGCGTCCGGCTGCGATATTACACATATCATATGTGAATGTCCTCGTACTAGACCCTATTGGCTTTTTGTACGACAGACATTGGTTAATACGATATCCCTTCCTCTGCCCCTCACTCCTGCCAATATTATTTTACATGATTTTCATAGCCTCCCAAAGCTTTCTAAGCCCCAAATTCGCCTTCTTCACACTGCTTTGGCTACGGACAAAATTTGTTTACTGCGTCATTGGAAATCCCCTCTTCCCAGGAAGAGTGGTTGGTAGCGATGGTGCAAACGGCTTCACATGAACTTATCATTTATAACCTACTTGATCAGGCTTCCATTTTTCTTCAGGTATGGTCTCCTTTCTTGGAGTCCACTGTGGTCGATGAATCTGTCCCTACTTCTTCCTGATTCTCTTTATCATTTATGGACGTCACTTCTCTTCATATCTGTTTTGTTGCACTGGGATTCCCCTTTTTTTCTTTTCTCCTCTTTTTCTTTATTAACCTCTTCTCTGGTTCTTACCACCGTTACATTCAGGATTTTATAATACATGGTATTTTTGCTCCCGTTATTTGTACAATTTTATGCTTTTTCTCTTCTCATTTATGCTCCTTTTCCTTTTACTATTTCATTATACATTATTGTTACCTTTGTAACTTCATTTGAAAATGTTAATGTTCGAACTGGCTATTTCTGGTAAGCTAAGGCTGACGCCAAAGCCAGGCAGAAACCACCCTTCTAGTCAGGGCGAGGGAGTCCCACGCCAAGATAACCCCTGCTCACCCCCTTGGTAGCTTGGCACGAGCAGTGAGGCTAAACTCGGAGGCAATGTGTAAAGCATTTGCGCCAGCACACAACAGCAACAACATCCTAGGCACACCACAAAAGGAACTCCACACAAGGTTATATTAAAATAACTTTTGTATTGTCAAAACACATCAGATAGAAATCACACATGTACATTGTGCCAACTGGCACGGGTAATATTCATAAGGGATTATTTACAAGACCGGGCCACATAGGCCACTGTCAGAATCAACACATTTAGAAATAGTACTTTGTAGATCATAGAAAATAAGATATAAAACAAAATAACAGTCATGAATCACATCCAGTAACTACTGGAAACAGGTAAGTACCACCTACGCAACCCTAACCACCTTAGGAGAATGTCACGCAGGGGACCAGGAGCTCACTAGGACCACCTGTATTAGAAAGAACAACCACCTAAGAATAAAATACCTTTAGGGGTATAAACAAGAACACATTACCCATGATGCATGAAACACATTCAGAGGAGTAGTAAAAGAAAACACATGATGCGTAAAAACATTCAGAGGTGTAAGACAAGGGAAACACATGATGCATAATCCTACACATTCAGCGGTGTTCAGAACAAAGCACATGATGCAATAAACCAAATTCAGAGGTACAGAGCAAGAAGACACATGATGCCTAAAACATTCAGAGGTGCAGCGCAGGGAAAAGGAAGACTCATGATGCCTAAAACATTCAGAGGTGCCAGAACAATATAATAGCGCAAAAATCACATGAGCCACCACCTGTGGCAGTCCCTAGGCCAACTGGCCTTGTTGGGGCTAGGACGCCCTGTGTCTCAATGTCAGGGGCCTAAACGTGGCAGGTGCCCACTACTTGCTGGGAACACTCAAAACCTAAACGGTGCAGCTGCCCACTAATTGCTGGGCAGCTGGGAATCATCAAAACTGCGCCAGGGCCCTCACTGACCCTTGAACCAAAGCTGCGCCATCTGGAAGCCACACAGGCTCTGGACACCACACATGCGCAGAACGTTGGAGCCACACAGGCTCTGACACTAACTTTGCCCCCTAAGAGCCCTCTTCTGGGCTCGCAAAACAACAAGGGGGGCAGGGAGCCTCTCGTGGCTCTACAACAAGGAATGCCCACAGAGCCTCTCGTGGCACGAAACAAAGAAATGCCCCCTCGAGCCTCTCTGGAGAGCCTTGCGGGCTCTAAACATTGTGGGGCCATGGAGCCGCTCAGGGCTCGAACTGCAAATGCCCCTTGAGCCCCGCAGGCTCTGAACAACTATCTCGCTGGCAGGAGGGGGCGGGCACCGGCAATGTGCCCCGACGCCCCCTCTAACCACAAATGGCCCCCGGAGCCTTCTCATGGCTCTAGACAACGTTGGGGCGACCCGCTGCCAACCGGGGCCGCCCTGACTCTGGGCACTACGTTCTCTCCGGGTCGCCGGCGCCGCCCTACACCACAGAGCCCAACTCACCGGCTCAGAGCTCCCCCCAGCCCGGGATACTCACCGGGCTGCTTCCTCAGGGAATCCGCTGCTCTGCTCTTCTCCGGGCTGCGGCGTGGCGGTATTCGAGCGGGGCTCCCTCCAGGACACGGGAGCCCCGCTGCACCTCGGCTCCTTTTCTCCGGGGCTCCCTCAGCACATGGGAGCCCCGCGACAGGCCGCGCTACCTCTTCTCTTCCCGGGGCTCCCTCCAGATCACGGGAGCCCCGGGCGGCCATCACTCCTCTCCGCCTCTTCTCATCGGACGGGCACCCAATCAGTGCTCGGCGGCCGGCGGGACTTCCTTTTTCAAACCGGAAGTCCCGCCCAGAGTCAGGCGCGATGCCGCCTGACTTCCTGTTTTCGGCCCGGCCGCGGCGGTGATTCTCGGGGGCAAACCGAGGGGTGGGCACCCTCGAGATTCCAATAAAACATACAAGCGAGGTGGGCACTCGCAATAAACGGGAGAATACCGTAACAATAAAAATAAAGTGCACACGAAGCACTCGGGCCACCCAAAGGGCAGGAGCGCTTCCCCCACGGGATAACCACAGCGCTCTGCCAGAAATCAGGATGAAAAGCGCCCACGAGGTGCTGGAGTGCCCAGAAATCACCAAAAACGCCCCAGAAGGGACCCCCACAGCACGGAGGGCCCCAGCAGCTGCAGGGCATCACAGGACAAGGCTTCCAGGGCCAAAAGAAAGTCTCTCATCACCCCAGGCAAGGCAGAGGGTCCCAGGAAGTCCTTCAGCAGTCCAGTCATCCAGGAAAGTCCATCAGGTGTCCAGGGGCTGGGCAGGGCCCAGGGATTCCCCTGGGCCCAAGCAGCAGCAGCACGCCCCTGGCAGATTCAAGTCTAAAAACAAGAACATTTTGGAAGGGGACACAGCCCCTTCTTATACACAGAAAAGTCTTTGAAGTCTTTGTGCAGGCAGTGTGAGAACCAGCTAGAACTGGTTATAGGGAAGTCCTTTCAGTATCAGGGACAGAGGTGACAGTCGCCCAGCGGGGAAGTGGAACCAGCATTGTGGCAGTCAGGCACAGCCTCATTCACTCTCAGGTGCTATCTCCACCCACTTCCTTGGCAGCAGATGCTGCCTTTCATCCACGGGCTGACTCAGACAACCTCCTAGGGCTCTGCAGCCCCTGTCACCCTCAAACCAGACAGTCAATCCACAAGCAGGCCCAGGCACTCTGGGCCAGGCTCACCAGCCAATCACACGCCAGGCACAAATTACACAAATATGCCAACTTCTCAAAGTGGCACTTCTAGACTAGACACAACCATGCCGCATACACCATTACGCAGCATTCAATCTCACGAGTTCGCACATATCAAACTCGACCCTGCACTCCCCACACATCAGGAACTACCATGGGCATACATATTCCCCATTCATTCCTATGGGAGGGCAGGTCACTCACCACACATACACAGAGAGCACACGCACTTTACACTGTACCACAGTGAAAAAGTGCGCCAAGGCCTAAAATCACCAACACCAGGTCACAGAAACAGGCTAGGAAAAAGCAAAAAGTCTCGGGGTGAACCTGCCAAAAGGGCCAGGTCCAACAGTTAATAAAAAATGTCAACACAAAAAAAAGCTTCCTGTAGCCACTCATATAGATTCTGAACAGAATTTATGGTTTCCAGATTTATTCTCGATGTTATTTGTGTTTCCAAGTGTTCCAAATTGAGTTTGTTCCACGGCCGATAGGTGGATGGATGTAAGGTAGTTTTAGGTGAGTCCCTTAGTGTTGTTTTATGTTGGAAAGCAAGAAAGTGATGGTCTGACCATGTGACTGGAGTTATAGTTTGAAAGGTAACTAGTTCAGTATTAGCAAAAAAGATATCTAGGATATGTCCGGCGGTATGTGTCAGATTGTGGATAATCTGATGCAGGTTCAATGCGTCTAGGCCGGTGATTGTTTTTGGATGGGTCGTATTGGTTTTATCAAACCAAATGTTAAGGTCACCAAGAACGCATAGGTTCGAGTGTATTGTTATCAGGTTTGAAACTGTGTCTAGAAGTGCGTCTGTGAATGTTGCCTTGCTAGGTGGAGGTCTGTAAAGGAGCAGGAAGTTACAGGTGGAAGACGGTGTAGGTTTGCATCTTGTTAGAAGAGCCTCACAATTCTTTATGGAGATGTTGTCAACTTTAGTGATATGTATTGTTTGCCTGAATACAGCAGTTAGACCACCTCCTTTTTTGGCTATACGATTTTGGGTGATTATTTGATAGCCTAGAGGAATGGCTTCATGCAGGACTGGAGCCATATCCTCTCCCAACTATGATTCGGTTATGAATAGTATGTCTGGTTTAGCATCGGTGAGAAGGTCGTAGATGTGATGCTTGTTTTTAGAGAGGGATCGAGCATTTATTAGTAGACCGTGGCCTTTGGTGATAGTGGGACTTTGTTTTGTAGAAGAGTGATCAGTATTGTGTGGGTGTGTAGCAGGTGTGTTTTTAATGCTGGTATTAGCTGTATTAGGATACCAATTGTGTAGCTGTTCTGTATCGTGTTCCTCATCTAGCATGCTAAGAAGACATTTGATGGGTCTGCATGTATATCTGTTGGAGATGGTGTTTGAGAGTGAGTTGGAGTGTTGTGTTGCTTTTGTGTTGTAACATTGTTGTGAGGTAGACTTGAGGAACCAAAGTTGTGAGGTGTGGCATGTTGCTTATATTTTTTGCGTGTGTTTAAGGTGGAAGGTATATGAGTCAGGGGAGGTGGTGCAGCATGTGGGTCATGTCGTAATGTTCTAAATTGTCCAATGGATGAGAGGCGGTTAGGAGAGAGTTGCTGTATTGCTGTATCTGTGTTAGGTGTGGTGGAAGAATGAAAGCTTGGCATTAGAGTTTGTTCCTTTGTGTACTTTGAAAGGTGGGTATATGTATGCATTTTGTGATGGTAAGTATTATGAGGTGTTGTGCTCTAAAGATCTTGTTGTGCTGGTGTGTGTGATATGTTTTGCTTTTGAGGTGTAGTGAAAAGGGGTGCTGATGTATATGTTTCACGCACTGGATTTGGTTGTGTAGTATTGTTTGTGAGAGGAGGTTGTGACGTAGAGGGGGTGGTGATGTGTTTATGAGTAGAGTGTATGTTTTGTGTAGGAGGGAATGAAGTAGAGGTTAGAGTGTTTATCTTAAACTTTGTTTTCAAGAGTTACAAAGTGTGGTGGTGTGCAGTGTGTGTGTTGTGTGTTAGTGTTATTATGGTAGAAGGGAGAGGTGGGTGTTGGTTGGACAACTGATGGAAGGATCATTATGTGTTTTTTAGTGATAAAAGGTGGTCTGTTAGGTGTAATTACTGCAGGGAGAGTGTGTCTGAATGGGATGTAGTTATGTATGTTGTTGATTGGTATTGTGTTAGTGTTGAGTGTTTTGGTTAGTGGTATAGGATAGAGTTGTGTACTGTTTGTATGTGATGGTGGATATGTGTGGTAGTTGGGATAGTAGGGTGTGTAGATGTGGTTTGGTTGGGTTGGTGGTGCATGCTGGTACATTAATCTGTGCATAGTGTTGTGCGTGGTGTACATTTGTTGTGAGTGTGTTCACCTGTTTGTGGCTACGGATGGTGTGGGCTGAGCTATTGCTAAATAAGAAAAAGGGCTGCATTTCTGGCCCTAGTCCCGACCAGTCTCGAACAGGCTCAAACAGGCAACTTCCCTTGTCCTCTCTGCCCTCTACAGGCTCAAACAGGCAACTACCCTTGTTCTCTCCGCCTTTAGCCTCGACGCCCGGGCTGAGACGCCCTAAGCCTGGCCTGTTTTTATAGCCCTAGTAATCAGGTGACCCTTTCAGCCAATGGGAACCATAGCCCTAACACTATCCAATCACAACACTAGCCCTAAAAATTTAGAACCAATAGGAGACCAGGACCTTACAGCCAATCTTAGCCCTAGTCCAAGCACCCAATCAGTTCAAAAATCCTGATTTCTACGTCCAATAAAGGCCTTAGCCCTACCACTAGTCCCAACCCAAGTCCAAACAGCCAAAGGTATAGGTAGCCCTAGTCCCTACTTCCAACAGAAAGCCTAACCCTACTCTTAGTCCCACAACTAGTCCAACAACCAATCACACCAGAAGCAATAAATAGCTACTTCCAATTAAAGGTCTAACCCTAGCTTTAGTCCCACCCTACTCCCAACAACCAATAACATAGGAAGCCCTAGTCCCTACTTCCAATAGAAATCCTAGCCCTAGCCCCAACCCTACAATGATTGAATCACAGACCCAGAAACCAATCAGAACCCTCAAATATCCAACCAATGAGGACATTAACCCTAACCCAATAGAAACACTAGATACAACCACCAATCATTGTACACATGTGCCAACCACTAGCAGACCATATAAGGTCACAGTTACCTCAGACAAGGGTTGCTGGCCAGGGACCCATAGAGGATTAGTGTTGAATTAATATAGTGAAACATGCAAATACATTTTAAGTGGTGGATAGGTTAGTCAGTTATTTGGATTTGGAATGATAGCAGAAGGATAGAGGAGGAAAAAAGGTTTGTATTTATATAGCGCTTGTTACCCCTGATGGGGAGTTGAAGCACGCTATTCAGGATTAGTGGTGAAGTAATATGGTGAAATATGAAAGTAATTTCAGTGGTGGATATTAGTCAGTTATTTGGAGTGAGAAGGATAGCGAAGGGGTAAAAGGGGAAGAAAAGTTTGCATTCAAATAGCACTTGTTACCCCTGAAGGATGTTGAAGCACTTTTCTGGCGAGTAGCACGCCACTACGGAACCCATAAAGGATTAGTGTTGAAAATGAGTATAGTAAAATATGAAGTCATTTGAGTAGTGGATATGTTATTCAGTTATTTGGGTAGAGAAGGGTAGGTGGCGGGATAGTGAAGGGAAAGAGGTTTGTATTTATATAGCTCTTGCTACCTCTGATGGGGTTTTGAAGCGCAAGTAGCACGCTACTCTGGAACCCATCAGGATTAGTGTTGAATTAGTATGGTGAGACATGAAAGTAATTTTAGTGGTGGATATGTTAGTCAATTATTTGGATTGAGAAGGGTTGGGGAGGGGTAGAAAAGAGGGAAGAGTTTAGAAAGGTTTGTTTTGGGGGATCGGTATAGTAAAAGGTGTCGGATGATGCAAGGAGGGGTAGAGTAGGAGAGAGTCTAGAAAGGGTTATTTTGGGGATCATAGTAGTGGTATGGGGTTTGGGATAAATGAGAGAGTTCATGTAGAGGATATATTGATAGATGAATCGGATGAGAGATAGGGTAGTGCATTGGAAAGAGTAGTAGAAAGAAGTTTGAGATGAGTCAGAAGGTTGGGCTAGAAGATATATTGAGCGAAGTATAGCCTGAGAAATAGGGAAGTGCATTGGAAATGCTCAATTAGAAGAAAGTGATAAATATATAGATCCATAAGTACATTAAAAGTATATAGATGCATAAAGGAGGCATGCATATTGGGCAGCATTTCTGGCCCTGGTCCTGGTCAGTCTCGAACAGTCTTGAACAGGCTCAAACAGGCAACTGCCCTTGTCCTCTCTGCCCTTTACAGGCTCAGACAGGCAACTGCTCTTGTCTTCTCCGCCCTTTACAGGCTCAAACAGGCAACTGCCCTTGTCCTCTCCGCCCTCTACAGGCTCAAACAGGCAACTGCCCTTGTCCTCTCCGCCCTTAGCCTCGACGCCAGGGCTGAGACGCCCTACACCTGGCCTTTAATAGCCCTAGTAATCAGGTGACCCCGTCAGCCAATGGCAACCCTAGCCCTAACACTATCCAATCACAACACTAGCCCTAAAAATCTTGAACCAATAGGAGACCAGGACCTTACAGCCAATCTTAGCCCTAGTCCAAGCACCCAATCAGTTCAAAAACCCTGATCTCTACATCCAATAGAGGCCCTAGCCCTACCAGTAGTCCCAACCCAAGTCCAAGCAACCAATGGCACAGGAAGCCCTAGTCCCTACTTCCAATTAAAGGTCTAACCCTAGCCCTAGTCCCACTCTAGTCCCAACCACCAATAACACAGTAAACCCTAGTCTCTACTTCCAATAGAAACCCTAGCCCTAATCCCAACCCTACATTGATTGAATCACAGACCCAGAAACCAATCAGAACACTCAAATACCCAACCAATGAGGACACTAACCCTAATCCAATAGAAACATCAGATACAACGACCAATCAGTGTATACATGTACCAACCACTAGCAGACCATATAAGGTCCCAGCGACCTCAGGCAAGGTTTGCTGGCCAGGGAGTTGGAAGCTGCTTCTCCTGTTCAGAATCTCCTAGGAGACGGACAGGCTCAATCCACACTTTGGACTTCTGCAGGTAAAGGCCTCACTAACTTGAAATCTTTACTGTTTGAATAAAACTTTACTCCCTCTCCTGGCCAAAAAACGAAGTGCACAGTCCCTAGTAAACACAGTTTAAACAACTCACAAACGCACCCTCTGATGTAGAATATCCATGTTGCTGGGGAGGGGGGCAAGGGGGCTGGTTTCACTGGCTTGTGAACACAAAATGGTGGCTGGGAGTGCACTATTTTGACAGACAGGTCTTAGCATAGAGCAAAGGAGAAATTTGGAGGGAAAATTGAATAGTCACCAGGAATGAGAGGGAAAAACTACAGAGTCTGGACTGCAAATCCCACAATTCAACACGTTAAGTGGAAGAAATCATGGGCAGGAAAAACCACAAGTTTAAAACACAAAACAGGTCATAAAATATGCAATCACAGGCAGGTTAAAACTACAATTTTAACTGTAACAACCACAGGCAAAGACAGTAATCACAGAAAGGGAAAATCGTTTTTTTAATAACTTTTGATTTGGGGAAGAGACCGCACTAGTCTTCCTCCTTAACACTTCCTGGACTCTGCTCACTGCAATCATGTGCATGATTGTTTTTCCTTTGCTGTTCCAAAATCGAGATCGGCCATCGTAGAGCACTAAATTCGAGTCGTGTCTTACTCATGGTGCTTTTCATTTTAGGTCAAGCCTAGTGCCAGCGTGCATGCACTGCTCTGCGAGACTTGTTGTGGTGGAGTAGCGAATACAAGCCCTACCCAGTCTTCGCCCATATTTACCATTGGCCTGTTTCATTGTCCTAAATGCTGGCTTCTGATTCGAAAATAGGCTTGTTAGTCTCTCCTTAGTACTGCCGCCTTTTCATTTGTCACCTCCCACAGCGATTGGCCCCTTTACTTTGGTTGTTACACGGTACCGGTTATTTAGACGTTGAGCACTATTTTCTTTATTCAGTTTATCTTACTGCAAGCACGACGTGCATTGGTGCCTTCTTTGCCCCCCACTCCCTCCCTTCCGTTGTCGTGCCTTGTTTACCCCACCTGTTGTCCATGCCTTCTTCCTCTCTGCCCTCCTACCCGCCCTCCTGTTGTCCGTGATGCCTTGCATTTGTAATGCAATAGGTCTTGCGTTTACGCAAGTTTGAGCTATTGGCATTGTAAATGATAATACCTTTTATTTATGTTTTGGTTTTTAAAACATAAATAAAACGCATTGCATTTACATTGCCAATAGCTTAAACATGCGTAAATGCGAGACCTATTGCGTTGCAAATGCTTGTTTTCCATTTCTGTTCTTATGGAGCAGGTCCAGTGCAGCTTGTGGTGGATCATTCAAATAAGCCTTCAGAGGGTGAGGGATGTGGCTTATGGTGAAGTTAGTCAGTCAGTCATAAGCTTTTATTCGATATGCAAGATATCTCATAAGCACAATACAATACAACCATATAAAAATGTACAAAATCAATACATATAAGTCAGTAGTAAACTCATTTAAAAGGGATAAAAAGGACATCAAAATGGCCAAAATAAATTATCTAAAAAGAGAATTAAACTGCTACTGACAATCTCTTGCAACGAATAAGCCAAAACTGCTTTAAAAATTTAGCTATTCCCCATATAATTGGGGGGGATGTGTCCGTCATTAAAATACGCAAAGCTACTAGGTAACTACGTGTACCCATGTTCCAGCAAAGAGGTTTAAGCCAAGTGCTCCTGGGCTTTGCATAGTCCGGACATTCAAACAGGATGTGCGTAATGGACTCAATCCTGCTCGGACAGCATGCGCAGTTGGGAGACATGTGAGGAGCTGATTTCCATTTTGATACCACAGCCCCAAGCGGGAGAGAGCCAACTCTAAATTTAAAATATAGTGCTCGATCAAAAGGGAGGGTAATGAGGTCCAAATAAGGCTCAAATGCCACCACATCTTTTACCACTAAAAAGGCAGCAGTAGACTTGCAGTGGTTCGGGTTTGTAACTAAATGTTCCGCGGACCATTTCCAATAAAGACTCTTCACAACCTCTTTTGGTGGGGCTGTGCGAGTTGTCCAACAGTCCCCCAGTCCGATTTTCTCCAGGAGCATTTTAGTGTCTCTCAGCCATCTTATTTTTGCCCAGCCACCCAGACTCATTATTTCAGCCAGTCCATCAGCATATGATTTCAGTTCTTCACCCCTCCAAATTCTTGTCCATAATAGGAGGGGACGGAGTTGGGCCTGGTCTTTGATGTTTTTACAACCTGTGTCCAACAACACAGGTATGGTCGGAGTGCTCGGAGGGATGGCAATAATGGTTTTTAGCAGCTTACTTTCCACTGTGGCCAAGGCCTCCAAGCGGCAATGACCCCACAATTCTGCGCCATACAAGGCCGATGTTACTACCTTGGCTTTGTAGATTTCAATTACTGGAGTAAGCGATCTCCTGGGAGAGGCCCGAAATTCCCTCAACAGGGCTCCTCCTACCCTTTTGTGGTTAAGAACCATCTTATCAATGTGGGGCGCCCAGGACATTTTGTCTGTTATCCGAATTCCAAGGTAATCGAATTCGGATACTTTCTCCAAGGCAACAGAATTGAGCGTGGGAGGACGGCCCAATTTCCGTGGGGGATTTAGGACTAAATATTTAGTTTTGTCCACGTTAATTACTAGGCCCTTGGAAGCACAAAAATCCTGAAAACGGGTTAGCAGTTTTTGGAGACCTTGCGGAGTCTTGGAGATCAAAAGCGTGTCGTCCGCAAATAGCAGGGTGGGTATCCGCACACCTCCAAGACAGGGAGCATCAGCTGGGTCCAATTGAAGATATTCTACCACCCCATTCACATATAGTGAAAATAGGGTGGGCGCCAGGACGCAACCCTGTCTCACGCCCCTGGACACCGGTATTTTCTCAGTGAGCTCTCCGCTTTTACCCCAGCGGACCTGGGCGAAGGTATGGGCATGGAGGGTGACAAGGAGGGACAAGATGTAGGGGGGCAGTCCCAACTCATGAAGCACCCTCCACAATTCCTCCCGGGGAACTAGGTCAAAGGCAGTCTTCAGGTCTATAAAGGCCAAATATAGACTGCCTTTGCCTAGCTCCACCACCTTCCACCCCAAGAGTGCCAACCTGAACACCTGCTCTATCGTCCCCATTCCTGCCCGGAAACCTGCCTGAAAATCCGATAGTATGTTGTTCTCCTCCACCCAGTGTAAGATCCTGCCAAGTATGGCTTTGCCTGCTATCTTTTGGGTGGAATCTATCAGGCTTATAGGGCGGTAGTTCCCCGGGGTTTCTCTACACCCTTTTTTATGAATCGGTACCACCACCGCCCCTTTCCATGATTCTGGCACTGGCCCTCCCCTCATAATGTCGTTAAGGAGTGCTGCAATGACCCTACCCCACTCAGCTGGATATGCCCTCATAAGGTCCCCCGGAAGGCCATCTGGGCCAGCTGCCTTACGGGGGGCCACCCACCCTATCACTTTTTCAATCTTTAGAGGTGTAAAGAGATCATAGGCGTGGGGTTCGATTGCTAGAGGGGAATACGCCCTAACATTCAATTCCCCTTGTGCCGGGAGATATAAAGTTCCAAAATGTTTTACCCAACTTTGTGGCGGGATGTTGCAGGGTCTCGTAGCTGCCTCGGGCCTATTCCGTGATCCTATTAGGTTCCAAAAAACCCTTGAGTCCCTACATTTACTAGCTTGGAGCAGATCTTCCCAGAATTTATCTTCCCACTCCCTCTTAGCATGTTTGAGAGATCTGTTGTAGGCCTTCCTTGCTACCTGAGTATCACTGTGGGAATTACGCTTTACTGCCTCAACAAGCCTTGCCTTATGGACCCTACATGAATGAGTATACCAGCCATCTTCAGGTTTTTTACTTCTCTTGTTACTCGACTTACTAGAGTGGATGGTAAATACATTAGAGAGGGCCTCTACTAGGGAGACAAAAAGTCCACTTGGCCTACCCACCTCTTCTAGGGGCGACCCCAAGGATGCCACTGCATGGTTTAAAAGGGAACAAATTTCACTGACCCTTGCCTCAGATAGGACCAATTTAGCCCATTTTATTCGTCTGCCGCATGGCGAGACTTCGGACTCATCAGGGGGCATTACCACCGGGTTAACATGACCTTCTATTGCACCACTGTTTCATACTTAAGGAAAGTGGGTTGTGATCACTTTCAGTTGTTGGGACTACCAGCATGTCCATCACATGCTTCCATAGGTACACATCTACTAAAATGTAATCTATTCTGGAGGTGTGTCCTGGTCTATTGTACGTGTGGGCACCCCCCCTATCCGAGGTTGTCCTCCCATTAACTGCCCTTAGATTTAATTCCAGGGTGAAGTTAATTGGCTGGCTATATAGGTCCAAAAAAAGCACGTATGCAGAAAGGGAATGTATGTCTATGTATGTGCAGGGAGCTCACAGCAGGAGGAAGAAGCACTCTTATACTAGTGTGTTACTGAAAATAATTTTGAAAAACTAAAACAGGGCCTAACATCCCACAGACAGTCCAAAAACAGTTATATAGAGCTTCAATCGAGGAGGAGTACAAACATTACGAAACACATGATGTAAGGATGACCATGTCCATATTTCAAAGTTGAAGCTAAAAATAAAGAATGAACATCCTTACAACATGTCTTTTGTGGCTTTGTAAGAGGCAGAAACGTCTTGAGCTTTGAGTCCGAATTTCAATAAAACTATAGGACATTACTACCCAAAGAATGGAATGATCTACTGGATTGCAGCAACTACCCCATTAGTAGGTCGGACTGGTCCTCGTAGTAATGGTGTAGTGAAAGAGACGGACTGGATAAAAGTTCCAAGGTAAGATTTATTGTTGGTCCAGAAACCCACAGTGCAACTGATCCAGCGGCCTATAGGAAATATGTCATAAACTACGCTACCTAACTTCACCACACACTCTAAAAATCACTACTTAAAAACATGGACCCATTAACAAAACCTGACATATTTTGACCAACTGAATCATGTGGCCTAATTAAACTTATATACAACTTATATACATTTATATACATCCGCGGTAAAAATTGACATTATTTAAACAAATCCTAACTATTTAATTGGCCACCATTGGCGATGGCATCTAGCTATTGATAACCTGCACTCCCAAAATGACAAGACCAGCTTGTTTTCAAAAGTAAGATTTTATTAGCTATTTATTTGAATTGTAAGAATATAGTTTTATTTAAGCATTTTATTAGAATTGTCATAAGCATATTTGTAAGCATCATATAGCATTCAGATTATTTGCAAAGAATTATAAGTTTAGCATTTTCTAGAACCTAAGTCCCTAAATAAGCTAAATAAATGGAAATAAAGTAAAGTCTTTTGGGTTTCTTACGTGCTCCAAGCAAAGTCCGACAGCACGACACCCTCATCCAAAGGTTAGAAAGCAGCAGCGTGACACATCCACGGGGCATGGATCTTTATACCTTTCTGCGCTAAACTAATCTAAGTAAAAGTAAAACTTTCCGCAAAAGTCGATGTCCCATTGACTCATGAGTGACAAGTGACATGTCACCCCATAATTTCAAAACATCAGTTCCGTCACTTTCTTAGACTCCATTGTCTCTACTGTACGTGATCCGAGGCTTCCTTTGCTTGCAACAATTTTGCCATAGTTTTTCACTAGTTTCATTTCACTTCCTCGGATGCCAAGTTATCAAATGTTCTTTCTGCCGGTTCATGGCCTTGGCCACGTCCGACCAGAATAATGTCAGAGCCTCATCGCAGTTCAACAAATGTTACTTCGATGGAAAACTTTAGAAAGGACATCTCAGGCTTCGTGCAGAAATTAAATTCATCTTTTTAGTAAACTCGAGTGAACTAGGCCCAAAGCAGTCAACTTAATTTCTCTAATGTATAAACAAACACAAGAAAATAATTAATGAAAGAAATATTATTCATTCTGTTTCCACCCTTTGTTTGCTAATTATTTAACCCACCCGTTAGTATAATATTACCTAGCACAAAGCAAACAAATAAAGCAGCATTTTATATCTACCAGTCTTCATTAATCCATGAAATTCTTTATGCACCTTTAGAGAGTAGAATGACATCACATAGACAAGGAAAGCAAAATAAGCACATGCCACTTTTTAAATTCAGCTGCAGTTAGTTATGACATGACAGAACGACAAAATTAATTTATTATTTTTCACGAACCAAAAGATGCAACAGATTTGCACATTTATGAGCACATGTGTTAGTTTTCCCACGTGTAAAAGTTTAATCTAAGTTGATTTAGTACAAATACATCACAAATCATTAATAGGATTATTTTATTTTATGGAAGTATAACTTCACGAGTTGGAATAAAAAGGTATTCTCTATCTCGCTCCATCAACTCCCTCATCTGGTGATTAACAAATCACCACACCACACCCAAAATGTAGATATTTTTTTATCTGAAATAGAAAATGATTCAAATTCACTTGAGTTAGTATTCTAAAAATTTGTTTCTGCAATATCTCTGCAATTATCATAACGAGCCCTATGTAATTCTTGTAATTCTATTTCATTTTCTTCTTCCTTTTTTATTTTATAAATTCTCTTCTTTTCCTTCATTTGTTTCTTTCTCTTGTGTAATAAACAACCAATTTTCGATAGAACTATTATAAATATTATCACAATCAAAGGTGTTAAAATCTTGCCAAGAACTGAACCACCTATTTCTTGAAACCATGTTTTTATAGCTTGAAACCTTTTTGAAAGTCGCTCTGAGAAATCATCCTCTTCTAATGGAACTATCTCTGAATGTATTTCTGTAATATTCTTAATGTACATATCAATATTCTTACTTTCGTCTGGTATGTAGGTACAACAATGTTGTACATGTAGAATGCCACAAACTCCTCCCTCTTTTGCTAGTAGTATATCCAAAGCAAGGCGATCTTGCATCTCCATAGTTCTAATTGCAATGACTTCAACATTCACTAATTGGAAACCATCTGCTGTATCAGTGGACAATCTATCAACAATTGTGGATAATTTTCTAATTTTCCCTGCATTCAATGTTATACCCACTATGGGTATCACTGCTTCAAAAATATCTCCCAAAATGTCTGTGAAACTTTCTCTTCTATATCTATTTACATGATTATTAATTTTGAACAATCCTTCTGTATTTCTGTCAACATGAAATATTTTTGGAAAAACAATTCCAACAAAACAAGTCCCATACCAGTGGTCTGGGAGATTATAATAAGCTTTGTCACCACAAATAAAATAGATTCCAGGAAAAATTGGATCCTTGCCACCTTTGAATCCCCAACCACCCATAATCTGATAAGTGTCTTCACAATTACTAGCACCCACAAAATAATTATCAAAAAGTGTATTATCTCTTCTAATACAAAGCTTACCACTAACTGGTTTATCTATGTGAATTGCAACATTATCAAAAGTTTTACCATTAAGCTTCTCATCTTCTTTTTGCCAGAACCTAGATTTAGTCTGCTTAACTAATTCGTTTCTTTTATAAATTGCTCTTCTTTCCTCAACAAGGTTCAGGAAATTCTTGCCTTCAGTGCTTAGGTTACAAGTTAGATTATTCTTATAAGCATACTCATAAGTGAGTTCGTTAGTTACTAAGAAAAATTCCCTCATCTGTTTAGCATTCTTATGTTTATTCAAAACACTCTCAATTTTTAAATTCGCAAAAATTTCGTCAAAATTTGAATAATAGGATTCTAAACATCCAGTCTGATAGAACAAACTAGCTAACACACTACATGTTATACCATATGTAAGAGGAAGCATATTATATGTTACTCCCTCAGAAACAGAAGCAGGTAATTTTACACAAACATAGCAATCTTTGGCATCCATTACTTTAACATATTCTCCTAAAAGCCTTGTGAATGTATTGCTTGAAAAATCACTAATAGATTTGTCCTGATGAATTTCAGGTTTGTGATCAATAACTTTGCTTGTTACACTATGTTTGTTTTGACTAATTGAAGCTTTGCTTGTCATATTGACTTTGTGTAAATTTTTGTTGATTTCAAAAGGAATAACAACAGCTAAAACTAACCAGAGCAGAATTAACACGAGCACACACACCAGAGTCATCTTACAGCATCTCTTGAATATAGAACACTTTGAAGTACTCCGTTCCATAACGTAAGGCATTTTTTTTTTTTTTAGAAGATGAAAAGAAACAAAAATTATTTTAAAATATTAATTTCTGAAATGTACACCCCCCTTTTAAAAGATTTTTTTTTTTTTTTTTTAAACTTAGCCCTAACAATGTATCTTCGACCTTGTCACAAACAATTTCACAACTAAACAAGTTTTCTTCGACCTTGGTCACCTAACAAAATTTCTTCGGCCTTTTGCCAAATAATAAAAAGAAAAAAACCCAATTTAATAAATCAGTACTTCAATCATTGTCACTAATTTCTTCAATTTCATCTTCCTGGCTGCTACTATTAATCTCAATAACAGGAGGAATTATCAGATAAGTCCATTCAGGAGACCTATATTTCTGATTAGGCTTCACAACTCTCTTAGTTTTTCTAGACACTACTTCTATTTTCCTCCCTTTCTCAGCTTTCTTTTCAGGCTCCTTTTGACTAGTGATTTCATCCACCTGCTCCTTCGAATTTTTAATTAGCCTGACTCTCAATTTTCCACTTCCGCTTGGCCACAAATCACCTTTTTTCAAGATCTTTCTTTTCGGTTCTGAAACATTTGTTTCTGACTTCCAAGATCTTTTCTTTACTTTTCCATCTTCATCATACACGTCACTTTCTCCAGAGTCACTGTCAGAAATTTCGATTCTTGACACAGGACCTTTTCTACTCGGCAGTTTCACTCCGTTAGGAACTATACTTTGTCTTCCATCACTGGTACTTGGTAATTCGTTCTCCTCCTCCTCTTCAATTACCTTCAACTTCCCAGTTTCTGGTTTCTTGTTCCTTCTTCCAGAGCTTATCCTCTGCTTTTCAATACTCTCCTGGTCAGAAATTTCAATTGATTCAGCTTCTCTTTCTTCAAATTTTTCAATAGTCTCTACTCCATTCACTTTCTTGACAGACTCTTCTGCTGAATTTCTTTTAATCAGATCTTCATCACTTTCAGAGTCTATTTCGATGATTCCCAAATCTTCTTTATTCAAGTCTTTATTCACTTGCAGATTTTCCAGATGTCGACCTCTCTGTCGATCTTCAGAATCTGGATTTATTTCACCTTCTATTTCGGAATCAGAATCATCTGTAGAATCACTCTCTTCATCAGAGTTTTCAGGAGTAGGAATTGGAATAGTGTGGCTTGGATGTATCCACCTCTTCAATCCTTTACATTTTACTGCATTTGTAGTGACTAGAATTATTTGCCTAGGTTTTTGCCACCTAGGAACCAAACAATTTCTTCTTCGATAAACTTTTGTCCTGACCCAATCTCCAGGTTTCAAATCATGAGTCTGTACTTTTTCATCAGATTGTGCTTCAGTTCCCACCTGATTAGACACAGAAGTCACTGCGTCAGACAGTCTCTTGCAATATTCCAAAATAGCACTGTCATTAATGCTCAACAATTTGCCAACTGGAACAAAAGCTTGCCTCATGACCCTACCCATTAAAATCTCATGAGGACTCAGACCTGTCTTCTTATCAGGCGTACTCCTTAATGACATTAGAACTAGTGGAAGAGCATCAGTCCACTTTACACCTGTATCTAGACACATTTTTCCAATCCTGTTCTTAATTGTTCCATTAATTTGCTCAACAACTCCAGATGCCTCTGGTCTGTATGCACAGTGTATTTTCTGCTCAATATTTAATGCTTCACAAATTAACTTCATAAGTTTGTTATCAAAATGGCTCCCTCCATCACTTTCAATAGTGACAGGAAAACCGTACCTTGGAATGATTTCTCTAAGTAACAGTTTTGCAACTGTAATTGAATCACAATGTCGAGTAGGAAAAGCTTCTACCCATCTTGAAAATAAACAAACAATCACAAGAACATATTTCAAACAGTTGTGTAAGGGCATCTCAATGAAATCCATTTGCAATCTGGTGAAAGGACCACCTTCTCGACCTATAATTCCTGTACCCGCTATTGACTTTCTGTTTGGGTTCATTTGCTGGCAAGATAAACACCTCTGACAAAAAGATTCAGCAATAGTTCTAAATTTGGTATTAAACCAAGTTTCTTTAAAAAGTCTGATCATGGAATCTCTTCCAATATGGCCAGGACCATGACATAATCTGGCCATGTCAGCAATCAAACAATTTGGTAAAACTACTCTGCCATCTTTGTAAGTCCATACTCCATCCTCATCACGTGGTCTACATTCTGCTCTTAACCACGAATCTTTTTCCTCATCATCAGCTTCATTTTGCAAATCCCTGATTTCCTGCCATGTTTCCACTACTGATGTTAGCATCAATGAATTTGAATCACATTCTTTGCTTTTTTCCCGATTGTATGCACGACAATTTTTGGCACAATACTTTGCAGTTTCGTCTGCATAAGCATTGCCTTTAGAGATAAAATCTACACCTTTTGTATGTGCTGCACACTTAACTACAGCAATTTCTTTAGGTAACTGTATTGCGTCAATTAATCTTTTAATAAACACTGCATTTTTAATTGGGGACCCTGCTGAAGTTAAATAGCCCCTCTGAGACCAAAGCTGTCCATAATCATGCACAACTCCGTACCCATACTGGCTGTCAGTTATTATGGTAACTCTCAAATCCTTTGAAATTTCGCAGGCACGAATTAAAGCAATTAATTCAGCCACCTGTGCTGAACGAATTCCTTCAAGACATGATGCTTCTTCAACATCAGCAACTGTACAAACTGAATAAGCTGCTTTTAAAATACCTCCTTCTGACCTCAAACAAGAACCATCTACAAAGTAAACAAAATCTGATTCAGGCAAAGGAACATCTTTAATGTCCTGCCTAGGCTTGGTGCAATATTCCATAACATCCAAGCACTCATGTTCCACATCATTTTCATCAATAATTTCAGAATCAGGTAATAATGTGGAAGGATTAAGATTCACGCATCTTGCAATAGAAACATTATCTGCTCCCAGAATAATTTTTTCATATTTGGTCAACCTACTACTAGTTAAATGCTGAGTTTTACCTCTTGTCAGTAATATTTCAACTGAATGAGGCACGAAAACTTTCACAGGAAATCCCATTATGATTCCTTCACTTTGTTCAAGACTGATACTTGTTGCAGCAACTGCTTTTAAACAACCTGGTAAAGCTTTAGCAACTGGATCAAGAACTGCAGAGAAATATGCAATGGGCTTCTTTAAATTCCCATGTCTTTGTATTAACACAGACAAAGCACATCCCTCCCTCTCACTGCAATATAATTCAAATCCTTTTTCATAATTTGGCATGCCTAAAGCTGGAGCTTCACACAAGCTTCTTTTTAGATTTTCAAAAGACTCAAATTCAGCTTCATTTAAAACAATTGGGTCTTTTACATCTGATTTTGTCAATCTCTGTAGCGGTTTTGCAATTACAGACAATCCACTTATCCATTGTCGACAGTAACCAACCATTCCCAGAAACATTCTGACTTGTCTTTGTGTTATTGGAGGTTGCATTGCTTGATTCATTTTAATTCTCTCAACTGTCACTTGTCTCTTTCCCTTTGCAATTCTGTGACCTAGATATTTTACCTCCTGTTTACAAAACTGCAACTTAGCTGGAGATACCTTACGTCCCTCATCTGCTAGATGATTTAACAGTATAATTGTGTCTGTCACACAATTTTCTCTTGTTTTAGCAGCTATCAACAAATCGTCAATATACTGCACCAACGTTGACCTGCCAGGTAAATCTAGATCTTCCAAAGATCTTTTTAACAGCTCATTAAAGATAGAAGGACTCTCTGTATACCCTTGAGGAATTCTACACCATGCGAGGGTCCTACTCTGGAATCTGAAAGCGAAAATTTCTTGACTCTCAGGATGTAATGGTACAGTAAAGAACGCATTGCAGAGATCAATAACAGTATACCATTCTGCATCATGTGGAATCTGGTACAAAATAACTGCAGGATTTGGAACCACAGGACAGCATGGAATAACAATCTGATTAATTTTTCTCAAATCCTGAACAATCCTATATGTTCCATTTGATTTCTTGATTCCCATAATCGGTGAATTACAAGGACTACTCTCAATTTCTTTTAAAACACCTTGTTTAATGAATTTTTCAATCACAGGAATAACTCCCTCAATTGTCTCTGCTTTCTTTTTATACTGAGGGATATTTGGAAATTCTATTCCCTGCTTTAAAGATATTTTGACTGGATCGACATGTTTCATCAGACCCATCTCATTTCCAGTCAAATCCCAAATTTCAGCTTTTACTGTTTCTTTAAGCTCTTCTGGTAAATTATCTTTTTCAAAAGTAGGAAACAATTTTGATTCTTCTGTCTCTACCAACATCATAGTCATTCGATACAAACCATCTTCCTCCATTGTTTGTAGTTCAACTCCCTCAGGAGAACAATATATTCTACAATTCATTTTGCACAATATATCCCTCCCCAACAAATTCACAGGACTGCTGTTACAAACCACAAATCTGTTTGTCTTTGAAATTTCCAATTTCAACTGGTACTGGATCAGTTAGATCCGTTCTGATTTGTTGATTACTTACACCGACTACTTGGATGGTTTCCCCAGAGAGAGGTAGGTTTTCAATTTCCACTGATCTAACAGTAGAACGGGTAGCACCAGTGTCCACTAAGAAAGTGATGTCTACATCATTAACTTTCCCATTTACAAATGGACCGGACTGGTCAACCTCAAGAGTGGCTCCAATAACACACTCTTCCCCCTCTCTCGGGCACCGTCAGAAGTAATCATCAGAATCACTTTCTTGTTGTTCAGTTAACAAAAACTGTCCAGAAGCATTTTGCACAATTTGCCTATGGTTTCTTATTACCTGATCATCTCCTTGAAATCCCACACTTGGATTATATTTTTGACTTCCCCCACAATTAGGGAAAGGAGGTTGCGGAATTTGATTTTGCTAGTGATTCAATTGGTTTTGCAGCTGTCGCTGAAGACTAAAATCATTTAGATATTGTTGCAACTGTAGCTGTCGCTGCAGATCAACATCACTCTGCATCTGTGGATTTAACAATGGACTCTTTAAATTTCTAGGTGGTTTCTTACACTCGTCTCTCCAATGTCCAATTTCTCCACAATTGAAACAAGGTAATTTCTGTTTTAATTCTTCAACTTTAGGATTAAATTTTCTGTTAATATTAAATTTAAATTTTCCTTGACCTTGATTTGAATTTTGAGTTTGAATAAAATTAGTATTTTTATTTCCAAGACTAGCAATTTGTTGCTCAGCCACTTTCACTTGAGCCCACATTGCTTTCTCCTTGAGCTTTTTCTGCTTCACTTCTAACTCATCACTGCAGTATTTAGCTTTTCTTAAAATATCATCAACTGAAAGTGATTGCCAACCCACAATATTATTTCTGATCATTTCTCCAACCTCTGGTCTGAGACCATAAACAAATCTATAGATGAAATGACTCATATCCTTTTCATCCAGCTTCTCATAGCCACTGTATTGTTTAAAAACTAACAATAACCTCTCATAAAATGAATGTACTGATTCTTTCGGTTCTTGATTAGTTCTATCTATTTTGACCCAATCAACCTCTTTTGGTGGAATTTTTTGTTTTAACCATAAAATCACTCTTTCATAAAAATCCATTACTATCGGAGCTGGAGCACCTGTTTCTTTAATTCGTTCAGGTTCCTCTTTTGGCCAACTTATAGAAATTTTACATTCTGTCCAAAGATCTGATGGAACAACAATGTCAAAGAATCCATCCAGATCAATCCACAGAACTTTTGAGACTTTTATAAATCGGTCTACCTGACGATACCACTCGACAGGTTTCTCTCTTAATCTAGGAAAGTCATTTGTAAACAACAGAATGTCTTGTCTTGACCAAGGGACATGAACATATCCTCCACCTGCAGTCTCTCTCATTGGAAACTGTTTTGACAATTTTTCTAATTTCTCATCTTCCTTCTTTCTTGTCCATTTAACTCTCCACTTACTCAACTCTCCCAATTTTTTGATGTAAACAATTAATTCTTTTATATGCATTATTCTTCCCATTGAATTTAAGTGTTCAATATCCTTTTCTGAAAAATCTAATCTATAATGTTTTCCAAAATTCTTTTGCCTGTTCAAATCAATTTCAAGTTCTGCTGCCAGTTCTTCCAATTGATCGTATTTATTTTTTGTTTTCCACTGAATACTCTTGCAGATGAACAGGAGTTCATCATCACGATAAAATTTTAAACTGTCAGGACCAATTGTACCAATAATTAATTCCTCCAGATTAGCTTTTAATTTTGCAACATCAAGTTTAGAATTTTGTTTTCTAGCATCAGAAGATTCAGCATCAGATTCTGCACCCATCGGTGTTTTGGAAAAAGAACCTTCATTAAAAGTCAGATCAGGCATTCTTGTTTTTCCCGAATTAACTTCAGATATATCTGAGTAAAGTTTTTCAGGAACCCTTTGAATTTCAGCATTTAGAGGAATTGTTAAACCTGTTTTGTTAATTTCATTTCGTTCAAAAACAGGCTGAACAGGACCAATCGTTACTGGAACTGTCACAGCTTCCATGCTTTTTGTCATTTGTCGAATTAATTCTTCTTTTGATCGGAAATATTCAGAAGAATTTTCAACTTCTTCATTTTTAACTTCCCTCATATAGTTTTTGGGAGCTTCCCTTTCTCTTGGAATTAACGAAAAATGTATACCTCCAATACAGACATCAGCATTTGTCCTAATTTCTAATTTTTCTGGGGTTTCAAAAGATTCAGAATTATTTGGATATAATTTAGAAGATTCACTAATCGGAGGTGCACTCGGTGTAGTTTCTGTAGAAACCATCGGAGTAGACCATGATTGCGGAGGTCTCAAAGGCTCATTTCTTTTGTTAGAAGTGAAAATTTCTTCTAAAACTGCATCTTCAGTCTCACTTTCTAATAGAGCATTATTTTTCTTTTCAGTTCTTTTTTCACTATGAGATCCTAAAACCATTTCTCTAATTAAATAAAGTCCATCGCTCATGCTTCCCTGTCTCCACATTCGCATTCTATCTTCATGAGTTTCTCTTCTATAGCTTGGTATTTTAGGAGGTCTTTTAATACCACTCGCTTCTCTTTGTAGTTGAAACATTTCATCCTCCCATTCAACTAAAGCTTCAAATTGAGTAGGTCTCGGCTTTGGTACAAGAGCATTCATCTTTTCTCTTAAATTTCTTAAAATCTTTACATTAAAAGAACCATCGTCCGGCCAAGTTAAAACACCATCATCTTTTGTGTAGTGTTTCCAAATATCAAACCACAAAACAGTATGATAACCATATTCACCTTCCATATACGCTGCAGGTGTTTTATATTTATGAAGTAATTTACCACCTCGCGTTTCTATTTTCTTGTCCGGTGAAATAAAATTTTTACGTTTCTGAAAATAACGTAGGCTTTTTCTCAACATGTTTAAAATGATAACTCATTTTTTAAAGTCAAATTCAATTAATAAAATTGTTCGTAAAATATTTCCGGGATGTTCCACAAAGTCAGCCAATTCGTGCGCGAAACACACCAACAAGCCAATTAGGATTGAGCTACGTCACTATTTTGCTCACCCAATAATTATGAAGTTTTTCTGAAGAACCAACCAGCTTACAGTTCATCAGAGATTCGAGAACCAATCAGAACACAGCTCGTGGCGTATGTCGCCCAATCACAGCGCGGCTCTGTGACGTACACAGCAGCTGCGGTTTCTCGCATCTCACTCCCAGCGCTCACCCCTCCTTCACAAAATCTTTTCACAGCGCCATTTTAAGAACGCTCTTTCGGTGAAAATTAATTTTTAACAACGACAAGAAAGACTCATCTGTCTGTTTCTCTAATAAGTGATAGAATTACATTCATTCAAGTATTCTCAGCTTGGAATAGTCGGCCCTATTCTCATAGAATAATTTTCAATTGCCAGTAGAGCAACTCTTACTCTACCCTTCAAACAAGTAATTAATGAACTCGTTTTCCCTCTAGAATGCACAATTAAGTGACTTATTTCGAAAGTTCGACTTGAACACAATTACAAAACATTCACGCATTTTCAAACGGAAAGACCCTAAAATCAAACACACATGAAATCCGTACAGGACTCTCACCTGTTTATAGATATCATGCACCGTTAATAAAATAAACGACGTTATCCGTACAGGACTTTCACCTGTTTATAGATATAAAACATGTACCCCTACAGGACTCTCACCTGTTTATAGATAATCATGTACCGACATTATCCTACCCTTCACTCAAGCTCGAATATATACTATTACTCTTATCACAGTGAGTTTTAGAACGGGCACATTGTCCCTATACTCATGCTGTTCAAATTTCTTAGATAATCCTCACTATACAACATTCACACCAAGCCCTAACATGTGTTGCACGGCCACAACACTAGTGATACACGGCGATACCACTATACTGAAACAGATCAAATGTACTGTGTGACTACCTTCTCATCACACTATCTGTACCGGTACAACTCACATATAGCACGAAAAACAAACTCAACATGTGTTAAACATCGATCCTATATCCATACCAGAACATATTGGTTACCATAGCAACCATCAAAATCTGCTACCAGAAGAATTGATCCAGCGGCCTATAGGAAATATGTCATAAACTACGCTACCTAACTTCACCACACACTCTAAAAATCACTACTTAAAAACATGGACCCATTAACAAAACCTGACATATTTTGACCAACTGAATCATGTGGCCTAATTAAACTTATATACAACTTATATACATTTATATACATCCGCGGTAAAAATTGACATTATTTAAACAAATCCTAACTATTTAATTGGACAAGCAGGGACACCAACAGCGACTGTTTACTGTTGAGAATATCCATGCCCTCCGCCCACAACGCATTAGGTGAGAACATTAATACAAAAGATAACCTGAACGTGATGGCACTCTCAACACAACACATGCCTGTCATTAACTTAACAACACAACAGGCACGGTACATATTACATTCAAAATGCTTAGCACATAATAATACAGTACATCACCTCCCCCCCCTCAAAACAAACTACAAAACAAAAAAAGATGGAGCACCTGAACTGTGGATACAAAAAATGTATTTAACTCATGACAAAATCCCTGAACCTGGAAGGTATCTTAGAATCACGTACAGGCCTACTCCTCGTGTGATCTTGTTTTACCATAGATGAACCCAACAAACACCTAGGCTCTTCAACAGGACTCAAAGAACACCCAGAAGACTGAGCATCCATGGGTCAAGGTTGCACCCAAAATTCCCAATCAGACTGTGAATCTGGTCTACATCTTTTCAAAATGATATTAGCTTGTTGGGCCGACACTTTAACCAGTTGACGTTTGTTCCACCAACCCTTCTTTTCTAATAATGCAGCAGCTTCTAACCTTTACTACCTTTTTTTTAAAAACGTTATTTTGTATTTTACAATTAAAACAAAACATCGGGAGTACAGCATAAAGTATGACATCTTCCTCTTTTTTCAGCTTAGGTTGCAGCATTGAAGGTCAAACGAGAACAGCAGGGGTACAGAATCATTCTTACATACGGTACATTATGGAACGGAGCATGGTTTAGGCCAATAAAGGATTAGTCCTACACTTAGCATTTGTTCTTCTAGGCCTCCGCTTCCTCGTCGGTTTTCCTCATCTGTCACGCCCACCCCAGTTTCTGATGCACTGTGTTCGGACTCACTCCCTATAGTTGGCCCAGTATTGAACAATTCCAGCCATTCCATCAAATCTGATTGTAATTTTTTATCTTAACGTGTGAGCTTCTTGTGTGCCTCCTCTGCTAATGCCCTTTCCCGAACGTCCTTGAGCCTGACTGACACCTTCGGGACCCTCACCCCCAACCATGTAATGGCAACTCTACGTCTGGCAAGTACTAGCATTAATTGCAGTACTTTGTAGGGTAATTTGCATTTTTGGGGCTTTCGTACATGGGCTAGTAGGCTTTGAAATGGTTCTTTCCAAAGCGGAAGGCCTGAAACCTCCCTTACCCGATAAACACCCCCCACCCCGTCCAGAACTGACTCCCCACCAAACAGTCCCATGCCAGATGTATAAAGTCTGCATTTTCCGTGCGCACCTCGGACATCTGCTATCTCTGTCGTAGGAGAGGCATTTTAACTTTGCCGGCACTAACCTTTACTACCTTAACAGGAAGAGAATAAATGGACTCCCCTTTTTTAACTCTAACCGGGCTCTTAATTAGAACCCATTCACCTTCATTTATTGCGGAACAAGTTCCCTGGTATTTGTCATCAAAATTGCTTTTCATTTTGTTCTGGTTAATGTTAACTGTACAAACTTCCTTTGTTTATGACTGCATGGAATCCTTTTTGTCCCACTTATTTCTCTAGCTATGTGGGACACAGTGTAGTGTGCCCTCTCCTACCTCTGAGTAATGAAAACGGCGTCACCCCTGTGGTTCAATGAGGTGCATTATTGTAACAGCACCCTTTCTGCTGATCAAACAACTGAACATCTAAATCAGCAGCCATAGCTGTTTGAGCCCCCTCTTTAATGATTTTATTGCCTCGTTCTACAAGCCATTGGAAAAAGGAGAATACAAAGCTGCTTGCAGATGATTAACATCATACTTGATGAAGAAATTGAACATGTTTGCTGAAGTAAAATGAGTGCCATTGTCAGTGGCTACTATCCTGGAAGCACCTTCCAAATTAAATACTTTTTCTAAGAAAACTGTCTCTGAATCTGTGTCCGGTGATCTGGTAAAAGAATAATACATCCATTTAGAGTAGTAGTCTACCATTAAAATTATATATCCTCATAGTTCCTGGCAATACCACATAAGGTCCAGAAAAGTAGAATCCAACCTTTTCCCATGTGGATAGGGAACAGCATGAGCTAAAATGCTTAGCAGTGTCACATCCTCATCATTAGTGCATGACAGGCACACCAGCTTTGTCCATTCCAGGGACATCTAAGGAAGTTGTCCTATCTGAGCACACCTTGCTTGGGAGCCAGCCATGTGGAAATGATTGCCCTGTCTCTCTGTGCTGAAAACATGCTTGAATCGCATGGCATACGTATCTTTTTACAAAACGCTGATGGCCCAGACAAACTGTGTGCTTCCTGTCCTGATCATTTGGAATGCAGATACGGCTGCCCACTGTTGCCCCTTTTGTTATTGGTCGTTTAGAGCCCATCTTGGTGGTTCTGTGACCCTCCACAGATGTACATGGAGTACAGATAATTCTGGTGAATTCAAAGTCATTCCTTTACACATATTACTCAAATCACCTGGCACCTCTGTACTAGAGTATATTTCTATCACACAATAATTCTAACAATTCTGAGGATTAAAAATAAATGCGGACAAATGTGAAGCCCTGCTCAGGATCCTCTGCACGATAAAGAACAATATTTATGGGCACCCTATGAGATATGCCCTGCACGGGCTCAAATACATAGGAGTCTTATTAATAGGGTAATGGAAAAGATTGTGGAGGGCAACCAGATATCACTGATCAAGAAAACGCGACATGACATCTTATGCTCGTCGACATTTAATGTTTCCTGATGGGGCCAAGTCCAGGTCGTTCGTCCCTGTTACAAATGCCTTTTTTGGATGCTGCCCTTATTATTCACTCCTTTGTACTAGCTCAGATGAACTGTGACCCTCAACAGTTTGTATGAAGAGGGACACATTTCATACTGAAACTTAGCAAACTCCACACACATAGCACTACTGGTGGACTGTATTTCCCTCAGATGCACTCATACCACACATCACATCATTTGTTTTACACCAACTCATATTTCCTTTCCAGATGGACACCATGTCCACTGTGGGTGGACATCGAGCATAAAAAAACGAATGCCGCAGATTCACTTTTACTACTCTGTGTGTTTAAGTCCTTAAGCCCTTCTCTAGGCAACCCCATAATGTGCATCATGTTAGTAAATTGGCATTATGTACCATAGAAATTGAAAATCGCCCCACTAATATAGACTGCCATGCCAATATGGTGGAATGCCAGAATTCTAATATGTGGCTTGACAATAATTTGGGATAAGTGGAAGGACAAGGGCATATCCACCATTAATCTCTTACTTGATAATGATAACATACAATCTTTTGACTCACTGCACATGGAATTTGCACGAGATTCTGCATACCTTTGTCAATAATACTAGATAAGCCATTGCAGCTCTGTCTAGGCAGAGCCTGCTGTCTGTTATCTATATCCCTGATTAAACAATGCCTTGCTACATGAGGTTTCATACAAAGGAATGTATGTGAATTTTTCCAAATTGTCGCAAAGGAAGTTTCAATTCTATTTAAGACACTAAGGCGAGGATTATGCTCTTCTCTTTCACTTTTTTTGCAGAGCAGTTTAACAGACAAAAAAACCTGACAACAACTATGTTTCCCTTGAACACTTGGGGAAAAAATGTTGTTTAACAATAACCAATCAGGTCCAGGCACTCACCTCAAACCCCATTTGTCATATCCTGAGAGCCCTCTTCTTCATGCGACCACTCCGCTCCATTGTTTATCCATGCTGTTCATTCCTGTTTTTCTTATTCCCTCTCGACAAAAACAAAACAGATGTGAGAAAGAAACTCATAAAACCTGACTTTCAACATTGTAATCATTGACAAGTACACTGGACAAACCTTACTGTTGAATATAACCTCCAACGCAATACATAGTACACCAGAACTTGTAGGGAAAAAAGGATTTTACTAACTCCCAAAATTGTCGGGTGGGTATCCTGATCCAAAGAACCATGCCAGTGGTTTCTTTGTCCCAGTTGAGTGGGATAATCCTCACCTCTGTGGCCTTGAAATTGAAACTGTCCTTCATTATAGTTAGGAAGAATTCTACAATCGGAACGGAGGTGAGGATTATGCTTGTTCAGAGCTTACTGATTACCAAGGAGGCACTATTCCTTACCAGTTCAAATTAAAACCTTTTAAAGGAGGACTCTGATGACCAGTCTGCTGCATTAATGTGGTCTTCTAACATCCCCCCCCCCCGCCCCCACCAGACAGAAAACCTTTGAGGCCATCGTCCCTCTGGAAGAATGTGCTCCAAACACAGTAGAATATATACCTGCCTCCTCCATCTCACCCAATAGGCTATGGTACGAGAAAACACTTGTGCCAAAAGTTTTATGATGGAAATCAGCAATTAGTTTGTTCCAGGGGGTTGGAACTCCTCTGCCATAATCTCATATGCCTTCAAGTACTTTCCGCACACAATTTAAGACACTCTACAAAGGCCAGGTAAGAAACCAATCTTTTTCATTTTGGTTCCCCTAGTGGTGGAAAAGTCACCTTGTCCAGCTGGGAACATGCAGTCTGACATATTCAGGGCCCTGGCATCTGACACTGTCCTGCAGGAGATGAGACACAATAAGGTAGCCAGCTTGCTGGAGAGTTCTACTGTGGACAAAAACCTATTGTTAATCCATGAGGAAGAGAGTTAAAACTCTATTCACATCCCACAAATCTGAGTACCTAAGTCCTGGGTTAAGACAAACTGATACCACATAGTAACTTGCACACCATAGGCAGAGAGCGGAATGAATTTACAAACGTGTTAGCTCTTCCCTTGGATGACAGTTCCGATATTAAGTTCAAGACATGAATCCATATTTGTAAAGCGCGAACTACTCACCATTACGGGTCTCAAGACGCTGGGGGCCGTCGTGGAAATTAAATGAGCTATTGCCCAGTCACATGGTTCTGAGCTGAGCTGCCGCCAGAGCCGGGGATTGAACCGTGAACCCTGTGTTCCGAAGTCAGCTGCCCTGGCCGCTGCACCACACTTCTCCACCAAATAAGGCTGCACCCCCAAAGGATCCAGTTCCTGCTGTATAACCCACGTGCCCACCTTGACGTTGCTGACTTTAACTGTGCTGTCAGTCAAGCCCTCTGGATGAGGGAGGCTGCTTGCTCCGAAAGGACCAGGAGGAGTTGTCAGAAAACTCGGAAACTGGGGAAGAGGGATCGAAAATTCCCAGGAAAGTCTGTCAGACCTAGAAACCAAACCTGCGACTCAAAACTAGATTTATCAGAACCACTGACTTCTGCCTTCAGCCCAACATCATCATCTTGATGATCGTGGAGAAAGGAAGGCATATGTTTTCTTTGTCCAGTTTTGTAGAAACACATCTGTTGCCGATGCCCCCGGGTCTATTCTTTAGCTGTATTACCTGGACAGCTGATGATCCAGCCTCAAGGCAAACATGCCTATGGAAGAAGGGCCCCATCTGTCCATCAGTGCTCTGAAAGTCGCCAGATCTAACTTTCATGTGCTGGAGTTCTGCACGTCCCTGGAGTGTCTGTCTGCCAGCTCCCCATCCTTCCGTGGGAGATACTCCGCCATCACCACAATCTCTTTGGCCAGACATTGTTGCCAAAACACTTTGGCCATTTCTGTCAGATGCTTGGATCACGCTCCAGATGGTTGATGTAATGCACCGCTGATCGGTTGTCCATATTCAGGAGGGTGCAGCAGTTTGCTTCAGCCCACCATCTAACTGTGAAAGGTCATCCCAGAATTTCAAGGCAGTTGATGCAAGTCCTCCTTCTTCAGACCACTGACCTCCTGTAGATACACCACCACACCTGGTGCCCCAACCAGACCTGCTTACATCCGACTTGATGACTGTGTCTAGAGATGAGTCGAATACGTTCCTTCCATTTCATGCGTCCATATCGGTGGTTCCCAAAGTGTGCGCCGCGGCACCCGGGTGCGCCGTGATGAGAAGCGAGGGGCGACGCGCCGCCGCCCAGGATGTGGGTCGTGGAAATTGCAGTTGCAATTCCGCCCCCTCCTTTGTGCTGAACGTGACCCCAGCCCTCTCCCTCTGCATTTAAATGGCTCAATTAATAGATGCGCTCATCAGCCCCAGCGCCTTACCTGCTCCTGCAGTGCCGAGCTGCTCATTACTGGACTCCCATTGTCCTTGCAAATAAGGCCGACAAGGGTGGGGCCTCCCGTGCAGGGACCTAGGAGTCCGGAACCCCCTGCGCGCCGAGCACCGGACCAGGAAACCTGAAGAGGAGGATCGTGCGGAGGAGCCGAGGCGAAAGCCAGGAGGCCAACGACCCCGTGAAGCACCCAGCCGCGCTCCAGGAGGAGAATAGCTCACACAGGTGCATGCTCTGTTTCGAGGCTGAGGGTGGTGGGTAGGAGAGAGGTCAGGGATGTCACAAGGAGCAGAGGCTCATGCTTGCTTCCTCACACGGCCTACCTAGGCCCCGGGTCCTCTTTGCTTCCTTACTGGTGATAGTCCTCTCCACACCCTTTCCGCCTGACGGGTGTATGTATTCCTCACTCCCTGTCCTGTGTATATGGTAAGGAAGCGGCCATAGACCTGACACCCTGTTTTCTTTCTTTTTGTTTATTTGAGCAAACAACGGTTCCTAGCCTGGGCCTTCTTTGGATTTTATATTCCCTTTTGAATTAAATGTTGGTCTCTTTGTACTAAGCTGTAACAGTAAAAATAATGTAGTCTAGTTATTTTAATTTATGATGTCATGTTTAACATGTCATGAGTGTTGTACTATATGAAGTCATGAACAGTGCATGAAAGGGCACAAGGTATAGTGTTCAAGCACAGGTACTTTTTTTTTTTCTCTTTTTTTTTTAAAACCTTTATTTAACTTTTTTTCTATTAAAGACATTGCACATCACAGCTGCAAAAGAGGCCTAAAAAAAATAGGCGAGAGATAGGTTACCACAGGGAGCTATCAGTTATTACAAGTGATTCAAAAGGTACACATCACAACAAGACCTGTAGGTGTATCTGGTCATAGCAATACATCACTGTTGTATGAGAACAGATTCAGGCAACATTGGGACATTATATATAACCATCTGACACCTGGAGGACGTCACTAACAAACAACTTGTTGTATATTTTATCATAAAGCGTACGGTGAAGATAGCTAAAAATTCCCTAACAAGGAACATGCATGCACAGGATGTTGGTCCACAGACACCTGCATTATGGAACGTTCTGTGTGTCGAAGGCCATGGGGTGGGGATTGAAACATATCTAGAGAAAGATAGTCTTGGCTTGGCAGTTCAGTCTAGACTGTTCCCATGAGGCACAGGGTCAAGACTGATTTACACATGTCTGGGTCTAAACTGGCGTGGCATGGTGAGCAAAAGAACAATGGATTTAACCCAGATCTATTGTCTGGGGAGAATCAGGGCTCGAGTCGGGGTACCACGCGGGTGGACGGCGTCCCCCCACTTATTTTACCGGGTGGATGCCGTCCCCTCTGCCCAAAAGCTGGACTTTCAATTATGGTATTTTTTGCCCGCATGGTCGACCAGTCGATTTCCCTTTACCCAGTGACTCGCGAGATCCGTGCATTCATGGGTCTTGGGCTGAGGGGGGCCCTTCTGAAGGGCGCCTCCCTCGCTTCCTGTGCGCCCCAAGGTCTGCAGGGGGCCTGTGCTAGGCCCCTGTTTGTAATGATAAGTCAGCGGTGGGGGGACGCAGTGATCTCCCTATGCGAAGCTGGTGGAGGTGGCTTTTGGAGTTTTCGAGTCAAGTTTGCGAATCAAGAAAATCAGGACTGGCTGACATCGGCCACATGACAGGGGAAAACTTGAGAGCTCGATAACTGGAGCAAATTAAACCACACATTCACTCTTTGGCCTTCTGGGGCGAGATCAGAGCTCACTCGCTGGTTTTTCTGATGCACTTGCATCTAAGGGGTGAGTGAGGGGAGGCAATGAGTCTGATGGTGCAAGGCACATTTCGTGACGTCACTTCCTGTCGTGACGTCACTTCCGGTTACACCACCTAACAGAGCATCCCCCCACTTCTTTTTTTAGGACTTGTGCCCTGGGGAGAATGTTTGATTTGCTCTGCATTTCGTCCATCATCTGTGTGCCTATTGCTTTCTCGCCCTAAGTGCACCAGGTATGCCCAGACATGGGTCCTGTGCTCACTGTGCTACTTCATTCAAGCTACCCTGGCTGATGAGGTGTGATGCCCCGAAACCGGTCCCAGGATGCTTGTTTCTGGTCCAGGGATGACCTGGTTTGACAGCTCGGTCTGGACTGTTCCCATGAGGCACAGGGTCAAGATTGATTTGCGTATGGCTGGGTCTAAACTGGGAGGGTATGGTGAGCAAAAGAACGATAGAGTTAACCCAGATCTATTGACTGGGGGAGAATGTTTGATTTACTCATGATTCCGTCAATCATCTGTGTGTCTTTTGCTTTCTTGCCCGAAGTGTGCCGGGTATGCCCAGACGTGGGTCCTGGGCTCACTGTGCCACTGGATTCAAGCTAGCCTGGCTGATGAGGGGTGATGCCCCAAAACCAGGTCCAAGGAGGACCTGGCTTGGTAGTTCGGTCTGGATGTAATAATTTAGGTGACGTCTTCCTCACAGGCAAATGAAGTAGAGGAGTGATAGATGTGATGAAGATACAGTTTCTTTAGTCACAGAAGATTCCAGTCATCCATCAGCAGGGCAGCTCCCAACTGACTCAATACATTCAAGTAAACACATTCCATTCCCATGGTAACCTCACAGCACATGACATCGTAGTGCCAATCACATCAGGTGCCAGAACACGGGCCAGCTGTGATTGCCAATACACCCACCGTAAGGAATACCACACTGGACTATTCCCATGAGGCACAGGGTCAAGACTGATTTGTGTATGGCTGGATCTAAGCTGGGGTGGCATGGTGAGCAAAAGAAGACGGATTTAACCCAGATCTATTAACTGGGGGAGAATGTTTGATTTGCACTGCATTCTGTCCATCATCTGTGTGTCCTTTACCTAAGCAGAGATAGACAGACCTTTGCTTTTTCATGGATTAACCGACTCTCCATATCGTTACAAAACAAGATGCCCATACTGACCTCTGAGGTGCTGGATAGATTTACTTGGCTTCCATCCAGAGGTAACCCGACCTGGCAATTCAGGCTAGACTATTCTTATTAGAACATGAGCAAGGCCGATTTGCCTATGTCTGGTTCATCTGAGGTGGCAAAAAAAGCTATGGCCAGGGATGTGACCCGAGAAATAACCAATGGTTGAGATTAATTCAGACACTCCACTCATCACATGTTTGCTTTTCTCAGTACAGGATACCTAGCCACAATCACTTTGGGGGGGTTGATGGGGAACACAAAGTGGGAGTCACATATTCTTTCCCGCTACCTTTTTCCAAGAAGCACTGTGTCCTAACTTACACTGACTGTATCTACACAATGGGAGCAGCCTAGGCCAATGCCGGGCGGTCTCCCTACACAGTAATCACTTCCTTGATGGCTGGGTATGATAATGTTGTCTCTGATATTTAAATATTTTGTAGTACTCAGTTGTGTTTTTAAAGTATTTTGTCTTTCAAGTGAAAGCACTGGCTGGACAATGATTTGTGGACTGTTATTACGTTGCAGTTTTAGCTTCTACCCCGTACCACCTGCTTCAGGAAGTCTTGGACTGCTCGACTTAGCTCCTTGAGGGTCAAGTGCTTGATGCTCAGATTTGGGTTCCATAGTAAGGTAAAGCCACAGGACACCAGCAGTAAAAGGCTCTCATTGGTCCAATTAGAGGCCAGAAGCACCTGGGGGCCCCTGAAAACATTCTTACACTGTCTTCTGACACAATGCCGAGACAACAGTTCTTGTTCACTCCAGCCATTGATCGAGCGGATGTTAAAAGAGTGATGAGGAGGTGCACTGAGCAAGAAAGCCTGTGAATAAGAGCTCCAGGATGGGAGCTTGCTTCAAGTTGGGCAACGTTCCGATTATAGCGTCTTCTGAGAGAACCTCAGTATGACATTTGAACCATAATCCTAGACGTGATGCAGAAAATGTGACAATTGCCAGATGTACTGTTCTAAATCCAGCAACCTTGTTGCCAAATTCACATTTTGAAGAGGTAAGGGAAGAAGTCGAACATGATTGTGTCGACCTCACAGAATACAGTACTAAACCACACCCAGACATACAGGAGAGCCCGCTAAAAGATTCAGAATATGAGCTATTTGTAGATGGCTCATGTATGCGACATGAGGAAGGAGGCTTGAGTGCTGCTTATGCTGTGTGTACATTGAGTAGTATAGTCGAAGGATCCTATTTGCCAGGAGTCAAGTCTGCACAAGTAGCTGAATTGTTAGCCTTAATAAAAGCTTGTAAATCTGGGAAAAATTGGAAAGTAACCATTTACACTGATAGTCAGTATGGTTACGGGGTAGTCCATGACTTTGGCCAACTCTGGATGCAAAGGGAGTTCATGACTTCTCTATGTACTCCTATTAAAAATGGACAATTTGTAAAATAATTACTAGAAGCAATTCAAAATTGCCAAATGAAGTAGCCGTGGTCAAGTGTGCTGCTCACCAATCTGGAAACAGCAAAGTGACAGCTGGTAACCGTTATGCTGACCAAGTGGCCCAACATTGTGCCAAGTATCAAATGGCAGTAACCAAGAAAATCGATGCATTTGGAATCAGCTGCCAACTTATGCTACTAGAGGGTGTGAGAACATGGGAAGAAATTAGAGATTTGCAAAATGAAGCAGAGCAAAAAGAAAAGGAGAAAATTGGTTGTCAGGGAAGGGCTGAAGATGGTGTCATTGTTTACTTAGATGGAAGTCCTGTGTTACCAGACTGTATGCTTGCTCCTATGGCTAGGATGTATCATGGGCACAAACACATAGGTAGAGATGCAATGATAAGACTATTCAGACAAACTTGGTTTAATGCGAAGTTCAGGAATGTAGCAGAGAGTCTTTGCCAGAGGTGCTTAATTTGTCAACAAATTAACCCTGGTAGTAAAACTGTAGTTTGCCCTGGGAAAATTGGAAAGGCAGAAGGTCCATTTATAGGATTACAAGTTGACTTCATTCAGTTACCTGCTTGTCGAGGGTTAAAATATGTCCTTGACATTGTCTGCCTGTTTTCAAAATAGGTAGAAGCCTATCCCACCAGAAGGAATGATAGCTTAACTGTAGAAAAAATTCTGTTGAGATAGCTAATTCCTCATTTTGGTTTTCCAGTAACGATTGAATCACACTCGAGGGTCTCATTTCAATTATGAAATAATTTGTCTAATTTGTGAAGCATTCAAAATTGAGCAAGAGCTGCACTGGTCATACCGCCCAGAGGCTTCTGGAGTGGTAGAACAACTGAATGGCACAATCAAATCGAGATTGGGAAAGATGTATGAATCTACCCGAATGGAGTGGCCTGATGCTTTGCCTCTTGTTCTGATGGGACTCAGAAGCATTCCAGACAAAAACACAGGTTTGAGTCCCCATGAGATACTCATCGGAAGAGCAATGAGGCAGGCATGGGTACCAGGACACAAACTGATAAACATAACTGATGATTTAGTATTGGAGTACTGCAAAGAGCTGGCTGATCAAGTGTGTTCTTTCTCTCACCAGGTTAGAGAAGACACTGTGACCAGACAATTGTCTCCAGCACATGACCTGAATCCAGGTGATTGGGTAGTGATAAAGGAACACACCCGAGAATCGTGCCTAGCACCACAGTGGGGAAAACCACACCAAGTCATATTGGTTACCACCACAGCTGTAAAGTGCATAGGAATTCCGAACTGGATTCATGCCAGTCATACCAAAAGAGTGACTGAACCTGACGAAGTAGAGGCCGAAGGTTGCACAGCTGACGGGTCCCAAGTGGTTGATCCCGAAGTAGCTGATGAGGAACAACCGAGCACCGGTCAGGATGAATGGATTCCCATAGTCGACATACCTGAAGATATTGTGAAAAACAGAAGTCAAACGTATCTAGATAGACAGAATGATAGTGAGGATGAGACAGGAATAGAAGAACACACTCAGATTATAGAAATCAAAGCCAATAGTAAATCTGAGGAGGACCAGATAAGAAAGAACAGTACACTCAGAAAGAAGAAAACAGCAACATCACTCCTGTGTCTGAGGAGGGCAGACAGGTATTAGAGCAAATACTCAGGCAGAAGACAATCAAGAAATTACAAGACCTGAGCAGGACCAGACAGGTATAGGAAACAGTGTTCAGGAAGAAAGTGAACAAAGCAAAAGTCAAAACCAAATCCAGCTAACTCCTGAACAAGGTCAGATTAGTATAGAAGAACCCATCCAGGCAGAAACGACAGAGGTAATAAGCCTCTGGACAAGGTCAGATAGAGAGGAAAGCAAAAGACGAAAATAAACAAATTGTGCTACAACTGAACGAAAACAAAAGAACATCTGAAGAAAATCAGAGCACAGTGCCAGCTAAGAGACTCAGAAAAGGTGATGTTTGGCCTAAATTTGTCAAAAGAATAAAATATAGCCTTAAGACAATAAAAGAAGAACCTGACCAAGTAGATGAAATAACAAGTCAATCTGGAACAAAAACCAGAGCACACAATAATAATAATTTCTCGTGAATAGTATCACAAATGTTTACGCAAGAAGGGATTTTGATCACCATAAAAGATTTTTATAAGGTGTTTGTTTATTCACCAGTGGTGTCCCCTGTCAAGGAGAGTTACCACAGAAAAACACAAGTCCAGCCGACACGTGTTTCGTCAACAGCCTTAGCCGTGACTCTTCAGGGCTGATTAAACGTGTGGAGATACTTTGTCGGGGGACCGGTGATACTTCCAACCCGGTCCTAATCGGGTAGTTTAAGAAGACTTATCCGTCACGTCTTTATCCGCACGTCCTCCGCCATCCTTAATCTTCATTTTGGAAACGGACTCAACTTTCCGTTTTCTTCTTAAACTACCCGATTAGGACCGGGTTGGAAGTATCACCGGTCCCCTGACAAAGTATCTCCACACGTTTAATCAGCCCTGAAGAGTCACGGCTAAGGCTGTTGACGAAACACGTGTCGGCTGGACTTGTGTTTTTCTGTGGTAACTCTCCTTGACAGGGGACACCACTGGTGAATAAACAAACACCTTATAAAAATCTCTTATGGTGATCAAAATCCCTTCTTGCATAAACATTTGTGATACTATTCACGAGAAATTATTATTATTGTGTGCTCTGGTTTTTGTTTCAGTTTTTGGAAGAAGGGGCACTGTGCCTTGTTCTCCCTTACAGAGGTTGTGGTTTTCCTCTGACCAAGATGCACCAAGCCTGATACTCTTTCATTCTATTCATCAATCTTTTGCCTACCTTACCGTGACCAGTTGAGCGCCACCATTTCGGAACACTATTAAACCTCTTCGCTGACTTTAAACAAGTCAATCTGGACCATCCACAGAAAAACCTAGAAGAAGAAGTCCACGCTTGAAAAGACTGAAGTGGACATATATAATCCTTGAAGATTTTGAAAATTTGGAAATCAGTGATAAAAGCGATGAAGAACTGATTACTGATCCAATTAACGAAGAAGTGAGGTCAACTTGAAATTAAGTCACAGTTTATTCTGTGTAAAAGTTACAAAGAGGGGCTGAGTCTCCTTATTTAAAAATGGCTGATAATAGAGTTACTGGAAACTCGAAAAGAAATTGTTTAAAGACAGGTTGAAGAATATGCATATGTAGTATATTGATAGTACTCATAGCATGGTTAGGACTGACAATAGCAATACCTTACTTGATAGCTGTTAATAAACAGAATGACACCAGTACATATGGAAGGGTAGCTAACCTGAAACAGGACAGAGTAGATTTAGAAGCACCAGATGAGATAGAATTACATCATAGTAAAAATAGAAATGAGATGGATTTGACTGTATTTGCTAATCTATTAGTACATTATGTAGAAACAATGGAAATTAGTGATTGCTACGTGTGCATGAAGTTGCCCACATCAGTAGCAGAAGGGGTGACCTATCATCATTTACCCTTGACCTATAGTATTTCATGTAGTATTTTAGCTAGTTTGTTTTATAAAACTGGAAAATTACAGTGTTATTATTCTAACATAGATGTAATCTTTTCTGAAATTCCTATACGCAGAAACATGAACCCTGTCCTTAGTAGTAAAGATGCACAGTTTATGGGAGAATTTTTCTTAATAATGAAAACAATAGATATAGCTGAAGCACATAACGAAAATCTATCATGCAAGTTAAATGAACAAGATAAGGTGTTTTTCAATTTAGTAGAGAAAAGGAGACAGGATTTCCATAGAGAAGCCTCTGAACGGAAACCCAAGATACCCAAGTGGGCTGAAAGGGAAGATTTTATGGCAACTGGCAAGACTCATGCTGCTATGTCTCTGGACTTTGAAAAGAAGGGGAAAATCTGTCTCCGGTATAACCATGTATACATCAGTTCCAGTGAATGTGAACACAATTTCCTGATTATTGGGGGTTGGGGACTAAAAGGGGGAACTGGTCCAGTTTTTCCTGGAATATATTTCCTTTGTGGGAACAAAGCTTACTTTAAGCTGCCTGATCATTGGTATGGGAGTTGCTATTTCGGAATAGTATTCCTGAAGGTATACCATGTAGAAATAATCACTGGAAGCAATGAAGACAATAAAAAACTAACAAGATATAAAAGAGCTAGTTTTTCAGAAATTGTAGGTGACATATTTAGTGCATTGATACTTTCAGTTGGAGTAATTCTGAATTCAAAGAATTTGTAAATTGTCCACAGTGGTTGATCGTTTATCAATGGATACTGCTGGAGGATTCTTACTGATCAATACTGAATTAGTTGCAATAAGATCTATGGTTTTGCAAAATGACATGCTCTTGATATATTATTGGCAAAAGAGGGCGGAGTCTGTAGAATGTTGATGGCGCAACATTGTCGCACTCACATACCCGATAAAAGTATTGAAATTGGAAGGTTTGATGAAATTCAGCTTGAAGAGATGAACAGGGATATATATAAAAGAATGAAGGGTTTCCAAAAGAACAGTGAAAGAAGAAATTCTAAAGTAATAGGAGAAAATGGATTAGGAGAGTGCTGAAGTTGGTATCTGGTTCCTTAATTAGTGATGGTATAGAAGACCATCAAAGAGGGGATTGATGGAGCAAGGTTTCATATGTAAAGAATCTTGCTTGGACTCGGCCCTCTCGAAATAACATGTAACCTATTAATCAACATGTTTTGTATTATTAACAAATGCATTACACAACATTTTTAGCATCTAGGGAAGCTTGTCTATGTGCTTTTACAAACAGTAACCCAGGTGTTCTAAAATGGCCACAGAAAAAGCGGGAAATCTTCTGCGCATGTGTCTGTCACATCCACGTGATGTGACGTATTCTCTGCTTTGGTTGGAAGTCTTTGCAGCTGCGCACTAGTGCCAGTATGGCCGCTTCAAGTTTCACACATTAATGCACCTGCTACTGCTTAAACTAAACTTTGTTCGTTTTGCTTAACTATTAATGCTATAGTTAAATTAAAGTAATGGGGATAGAGTAGAAATAAGTGATATACAGTGCATTCATTTATTTTCGCATTCTAATGTGTCTCTCTTTGACTTTATTAATAGCTCGTATTTGGGCCTGAAGAGTGACGTGTAATGCCATATTGAATCTGCACTGCGCATGATCCAAAAGTACTGAAAGAGCAGTGGCATTGAACTGATACCAATGACAGACTCGCCTGCGATGCGCATGAGAACCTGACCCTATGACCTGCAAAGAAGGAAGACAACTTGCAAATTTGTTTTAACAAGGTATACTAAAATGAAATAATATTGCTGGGTGGAATAAAAGTGCATGGGAAAGAAAATTAATGGGCGGGAACATTGATCAACTTTATTGAATGAAAATTACTTCATACTGGTATGGTGTGATGACCTCTCCTCGCCTTTCTGACTAATCAAATAAAGGGCATACAAGAATTTGCAACGCTGGGGGGTGGTACATTGCCCTGGAAAATAGTATAACTAAGGTAGGTTTAGTCAGTTAGTTTGTCCGACTTGTCACAGACCTGTCACTGACCCAACGTATGCTGAAGGAGAATCGAGAGCAGGGTGCTGGTCGAGCACTCTGACAGAAGAATCGGGAGTTTTGCTGAGGGAGAAGATTTGATTACCCAGTTGGGGTCTGACTGTTAGCCGCAGAGAGGGGTGTGACGTTGGCGTTGCACTTAGCTGAGGTTACCTGTCCTGACCTGCACGTGTTCTGTCGGCACCTGATCTGTGGGGAACCCTATTTCTCTTTTGTCCCAGCCCGTGGCCAGGGTTGGTCCTCGCACCATACTAGGTAAATATAATCTGTCTGGGTATGTCCTTGTACCGTTTCCCTTTCTCACCCTTCCCAGGTACCAATGTCTAAAGGTTCCTCTTTAAAGTCTTGCAGAACTATTACTTTAATAATTATTTTCCTAATTGAAAGAATATTAATCTCAATTGTATGGTTTATGATTTACACAATCTTGCATAGATAAAGAGTTTAAACTTTCTCCTGAGTCAGTGGTTATTTCATGAAGATAAATATTATATTACTACCTATTATTCTAACACCTTCTTCGATCTATAGGACTTAGTGTACTGCTAACAAGGATTTGGTAAGTTATGGTGTACAGGTATAAGTCTTAAAAGTGAATTAAAATTCCGATAGGCAGGTTAAGCCTGGATTACCGGTTCAAGGTGTGAATGTTTATGGGCCCAGGTGAGTATGGTAAACCCGCGTGAGCCATCAAGGGCATTAGCAGATATAGCCAACCTCATCAAGTTGTTAGAGTAAATATTAATACTGTTGTTCTTGACAATGGTGAAGTTTGGCACATGAGTCACTTAGCCCTCACTAAAAATGTTGTCAAGAGTTCTTTTGACATTGTCACTCCTTACAAAAATTATTGGTGGTCGTTGGATTGGGATTTGTGTTCAAGTTCCAATGATCTCCCTGAAGAAAATTCTTCAAATTCTCAAGCATTAGCACAAGACAATTCTCAACCACTTTCTGTTGAAGAAACTTCATCAGGTTCTCAAGTTATTGCACAAGATACCTCTCAACCAGTCTCTGTTCAAACTCCTTTGGTTATTGAGGGTTGTTCTTTGTCTAATGAGACAAAATCCTGCAGTTGGAGAATTATTAAGAAACCAACTCATTTTAATGATTATGTTTGTGAATAAATTTTTTTTTGTCCTCATTCGCCTTTAACCCTCTTGAGAAAAAAAAAGAAACCAACCACCATTCGTAACCTTACTGAATGAGTTCAGGAGTGTTTGGCATTTTATTAACTCAAACAATGGTACGTTTAATAGGCGGGAGGAATGTCACGGGGTGAGGTTAGGTTATTTACTCCAACTCGGTCTTTACAGACCTGACCGACCATATCGGTGACCTGGGAGACCAAAGCAGTAGTCCAAGGAGTAACCAAGAAGAGGCATAATCATAGGACCTGGGAAAAAAAACCTCTATCTCCACTGTTTCAGTAAGTCCCAAAACGCGATATTTTTCTTACTGCAGGATCTAGCCATGTCCATCTTGAATACTTCATATAGAGAGGACAGCCATTCTGAGTGGGTTGGTGCAACTGGATCCATCCAATGCTTGCATAATTGTCTCCTAGCCATTAGGATTGCATAGAAAAGTAGAGATCTAGCGGGACACGTGATGTAGTCGTTAAGACCGAAGATGATTAGAGACAGATTAGTCTAGTGATACTTTCAAGATGGACTCAAGAGTCGTCTTCACATTTTCCCAGAAGGGCCGAAAGGAAGGACAGTCCTTAAACATATGAACGTCTGATGCTTCAGGCATACCACATTTGTTACAGACTTTCCCTTTGTGAAATTTCGATAACTTGAGAGGGGAAAGTTAAGCTCTATGAACCGTAAACAGATGATTCCGCTTCAACCAAGCAGGTTTAACTATTCTATGCAACGTAGTAAATGAGTCCACCCAAACAAGATTACACTGAATATCCATCTGCTCTCCCCATAGCCCATCAGCGAGTTTAAAGACGCCATCCATTTCCTCCTCAATTGCCCAATACCACACTGAAACCTCCTTTTTACCCGCTGGTCTCGCCACTAACTGTTCTTCCAGTTCACTGACCTTCCCAAAGGATGTATTATGCCTAGCCTGGGCCTGGGCCCAGCTTTTCATATGGATGTACTTAAATCTGAAAAGGCCAGTCCCCACTTTCTCACGTAGATCTTCCCAGGAGATTAAAGAGCCACCATTCAACAACTCTTCCCACACTGTGATCCCAGAATCTCTCACTGGTTTAGTCAAACTTTCCTGGAAGCATACGGGTGTGCCTGGGGAGTCCCACAATGGCGCTAGTTTTGAAAAGTAGTTAAGCCCCACTTTGCTTCTTATTATGGTCCAGTTTTTTACCATCGAGTGGAGAACCTTTAATTTGACTTTTTTAAAGAATTTTTTGTCTCCAAACTTAAACATAAAACCTTCCTCCGGTAACCCTGCCCCCCTTAACATAGCCCGAAACATCTCTCCTCCCCCTGTACTGGTGGGCATTTTCAACAGCATTATTAAATATGAGAGCTGAAATGCCCAGGCATAATATTGCAAATCGGGCAGTGCCAATCCTCCCTTATCCCTCTTCAGCCTAAGCTTCTTCCATGCCAACCTGGTAGCCCTATACTTCCAGATAAAAGAATGTAATTCTCGTTGACATTTTTCTATCTGATACTTATCAAAAGACAGCGGGATGGTATTAAAAAGAAATGTGAGAAATGTGAGCTTAGGCAAGATTGACATTTTTACTAAATTGATCCTCCCCAAGATTGATAGGGGTGGTGAGCCCACAATTTCATCTGCTTTTGACAACCTTTAAAGACTCAATCAAGATTATATTCTCGAATTTTTCCTACCTCCTGTATAATTCTAATCCCCAGATATCGCATGGTAGACCCGACTTAGAGTTGTGTGTCTCTTATATTCCATGCCATTATTTCGGTTTTGCTAGCATTAATTTGATAACCCGAAACTTGGCCAAATTCCTCCGCACATTTAATAACTGTAGGAAAAGCTGAATCCAGGTCGGCTGTTAAAATGAGGATATCATCTGCGTACAGGGCCACCCTCCTCTCCCACTCTCCAAATTTAAAAGAAGTGATGTTATGATCTTCCCTAAGTACCTGTGCAAATGGTTCGAGATGTACAAGTTGAAGAGCAGCGGGGAGAGAGGGCAGCCCTGTCTCATACCACTGGTGATCTTAAATATGTCTGTCAGGGTTCCATTCACTAGTAATCTAGCTGTCGGGGCCTTGTATATCAGTTTTATGGAACAGCAACATTTTTCTCCCAGATTAAATTTCATCATTACCTCAGACAGGTATCCCCAATTTACCCTATCAAAGGCCTTGGTTGCGTCTAGGGTTAAAACAGCCAGAGGGAGTGTAAAAGTAGAGGCAATATCAATTGCGCCTACCAAATCATAGGTAAGATCCGCTAATTGGCGCCCCTTAACAAAGCCCTTTTGATCTGGGTGGAGGATACTATCAGCCACCCCCCCAACCAATTTGACAAGATGGCAGCGAAAAATTTATAGTCATTATTAAGGAGTGAGATTGGTCGATAGGACCCACAGTTAGATGGGTCTTTACCGGGTTTCAAAACCAGTACGACTGTAGCCTCACTCCATGAACAAGGGGGGTTTTCCCTTCAAAAGTATGTTGTTATAAACTTTAACAAGTACTGGGATAATGATCTCTTTTAAAAACCGATATATCTCCCCTGGAAGCCCATCCGGACCAGCCGCCTTCCCTCTTTTGGACTGGTCGATGACCCTTCTTACTTCCTCTTCTGTTATTTCATGTTCCAGATCTGATTTTTGATAATCTGTGAGGGTAGGTAGGATGACCTTCTCCAACCACCTTTTCCTTTTATCGCTATCATCGATAATAGATTAATTGTATATATCTTGGAAAAAGTCACGGAAAGCCTGACCAATATCTAGATTAGAGGAGCAAGGTGATAGCTCATCTTCTAATTTAATCTCTTTTATGTGATTACGCACCTGATCTGATTTTACTTTCCAGGCAAGTAATTTACCTGCCCCTTCTCCAAATTCAAAATGGGAAATTTTACTTGCTTCCCATATACGAGTTATTCTCTCTTGGAGAATACACTCCAGCTGTTTTTTAAGCAAGTCTAGTTTGTCCATATCCTCCTTCAGATTGATTCCTGTTTGAGTATTCAATTTATGCTCAATTTCCTTTATTTCTGCTTCTAAGCCCATGGTGGCTTCCTTAAATGTCCGTTTTCTAAAGGTTGCTCTATTGGTAATGCATCCTCTCCAGAAAGCTTTCAGAGTGTCCCAGACCACAGAAATATTGACACTATCTGAATTCACATCAAGGAAATGTTTAGACACAGAGAGGAAAACAATTATTTCATCTTCCTCAAGCAAAATGGTTCGATCGAAGGACCAGGATCTAGGCTGCTTTTGGTGTATGAAAACTAAGCTTAAAAAAATTGCAGAATGGTCTGAGAGATGTGACGGCAGATATTCAATATCCTTAACTCGATCTTTAAGATTATAGCTAATCAAGGCGTAGTCGATTCTAGACTTATGTTTATATTTCAAATTTCTGAACGAAATTCCCAAATGATCTCCCGCCCGTTCCCTCCATATATCAGATAGACCCATCTGGTCCATGATTGTCAAGAGCAGCTGGCGAGATTTAGAGGGGACTGCTGCCCTGGAATTTGGTGATTTGTCCAATTTAGGATTCAACACTATGTTGAAATCGCCTACCCAAATTACAGGATCTGGGAAGTCGATAAGATGGCAACGAATGTTTTTTAGACATGAGACATCGTCCTGATTTGGACCATAGTATCCCACTTAAGAGAGAAATATACCTCCTAAAGAGATCCTCAGAATAAGCTATCTATCACTATGGTCTTCCCTATAATCCAATATTTGGGCCTTGGCTTGTGTTTTAAATAAGAACAACACCCCTCTGATATTTGCCGTCTGATCAGTGCAGATATAAACATCCATCCATTTCTGATTTTTTAACATTTCTTTTGTCTCGGTTTTAAGAAGATGGGTTTCCTGTATGAGTCTCTTAGATATTGTAAAATTCTGGCTCCTCTACCCTTCGTGTGCAGTCCATTGATATTCCAGGACAAAATCTGCAGAGAGGTCATGATATTTCTTCCTTTACTTCGACAGGTGTCCCACTGACCTTCCAACCCCCGCAACCTAGTCCTAGCCTCCCCTGAGCCCAAACGGCCTCATAGACTCCATCTCTGAGATCACTCCAGAGCTACGGCATAAGTAGTACTGGCAGGGTCTTGGTGAATGAGGAATTTTCACCCTTGCCCCCTCTGTGCCCCCCCTCTTAGCACCCTCTACCCTTTGGGAAACCCTTCCCTTTTTACTCTGGTCTGGTGAATGACCAGGTTTACGTCCTGCAGCCTCTCTCCCCACCCCTTTCCCCTGTGTTGTGTTGTGTCTGTGCCATTGTGTTTAAAAAAAATAAAATACAAAACAAAAAGCCAACCAACCTAATTGTGTATTAATGTGTACTTTCTCTATAAAAAAATCTTTTTTTTCCTTTCTTTTCCCCTTCCTTAACCCCAAATCCTTATTTTAATTGTTTCCTGTCCTTACCTTTTTTTTTCACTTTTCACTTTTTTTTTTTTCCTTTCTTTCACCTTCCCCTTTCTATTCTCCATATGGCATAATACTCAGCTTACAAAACATCAATCCATTTTAACGTATGCCTTCCAATATTTGATTTTCTTACCCAAATGCCATTCCTGAGACATACAAGACAGATTGGGGAATTGGAAAGGGATTAAAGGAAAGGATTCAAGAAGCCTTGATCTCCACATAGTCAGCCCTCAGAACAGAACGGCCCTACCATACCCTAATCATTCCTTCCCAGGAGATACATTGCTTAGGGATTCTAGTAGCTCGTCTACCTCATATGGAGATCTGATGTTATACATCTTGTTATTGAACATTATTTTTAGAAAAGCGGGAAATTTCAATTGAACTGTAGCACCGACTTTACTAAATTTGTCCATCCTTTGACCCAGTTCCCACTGGTGCTCTAGTGTAACTTTAGATAGGTCCGAATGCACCTCAAAAGAAAAGTCAGAACCTCTTAAAGATTTGGCCTTCAGAGCCAAACTCAAAATCTTCTCCTTAACCGCATAGGTAAGGAAATTGATAAGGATCTTCCTAGGTTTAGGTCTACTAGGATTGAGGCGAAAAGGGTCTCTGTGGATTCTCTGTATATCCTTCTCCAAAAAGCCCACCGACTCCTCGAGATTTAAAGAATCCTTAAGCGGTGCGACGACAAAGGTCTTAATGTCTGCCCCTTTCTTACCCTCAGGAATCTTTAAAAGATGTAGGTTATTTCTACGAGAATTATTTTCGAGTGTCTCCATTCCGTCCCGTAGGGCGTCTCCATCTCTGCGTAAAGTGTGATTTTTTTTTTCTCTGCTGACCCCAGATTCGCCTTAAGCTCGTCAGCCGAGTTCTCCAATAATTCTGTCCTTGAATTTAGTAAGTCCACTTTTTTTTCCAGGATTTCACATGCCGCTCTAATCTCGGTCTGGTTGTCTGCTGACACTGCAAAACCTTGTTTTATGTCTTCTTTTAAGGAAGCAAATAGAACTTCTATCGAGCTCCCAGCTGAACTCTCTACTCCCCCTCTTTCGATCTGTCGCTGTTGCTTAGTCTGCTGTTCCAGGGTTGTCTCAAAGACTTCGGAGGGCCTAGGTGCTAAGGGTAGTGAGGAGGGTGACGTAGAGATTTCAGGAGTGGCGGAACTGGTGTTCGTGGGCGTTGGCTTGGTCATACTACTGGAGATTTCGGGAGACTCTTTATATTCCATAGTGGCAGAGTTTTTAACAGGAGTGATAGGGTCTTGCAGTCGGGGCGGCCCCCTCCTGTTTTGAGATAGTCAGGAACTGAGGCTGTACCCTAAAGAATGAGCGTAGAGATGGTGTGCCTCTAACAGTGTTACTTTTGGTAGATCCTTTGGTAGAGCCTTCCAACTCCCTTTATACTCCTTCCCTTCACCTGGTAATTCTGGAAGGCAGTGTTGTAAACAGAGGAAGTTTCCCCTTTAGCTTTTCCTTCCTGATGTTGAACACCCGATATCTTTTTTGCCTCTGTTGTATCTGTTATATCTTTAGGGGTGCACCGCTCTTTATCCTGCCCCTCAAGACTACCTGACTGTGCAGCTTGTCAGGTTGTGCACTTCCCCCGCTTCCCTCCCCTTTTACCGCCTTTCTTACTAAAACTGATACTTAATATGGGGGGGGGTCTGACTCTATCGCCTGCTCCTGCACTACAATTCGAGACCCCTCTTGTAAATAGGGGATCTCGCTCTTACCACCTCCACCACCTCCGCCGCCGCCATTACACTCCTCGTTGCCCTCGTTGTTTTCAGTGCAGCTTGCCTCTCCACCGGCCACTCGAGGGAAGAAAGCGCCGATACCACCAGCGGTGCTTGTTCTAGCTCTGGCGCTGTTCACCTGGAGGAGACCGCGGGCCGCAGCTCTGCGACCGCGTCTCAGCACCAGGGCGGCAAGAGAAGCAGACGTGGGGCACCTAGGAACTCCTCAGCGACGCTAACACACATCGGGAAGGACTCCTCAAGGGAACTACATCAGGTGAAAGAAGGTGAGGCGGAACTTCCAGGCTCGGTACGCATCGAGAACGCCTCCAAACCAGGGGAGGGAGAGCACTAGCATAGGACGTACGCTACCGCTCAGCTAGTGGGCGCCATATTTCCCATCCCCATAAGTTTGGATCGTGAATACATTTTTTAAAAATGTTTTACATTTTATTTATAAGGGGGAGGATACGTAGTAGATGGTAATATTTGGTTAGTTGTATGTGTTATAATAGTTGTATTCATTTGTATGTCTTATTAGAATCTAGTGTATTCTTGGAAGTCAGAACTTCCACTTGTTCATTCCATGTTCCATACTTATTAACCTTTCTGTGGAATGTTCTAGGCAGATGCTACGCTACAACTGAGGAATTAACTTGTTATCCTGTGGGTTGGTAATAAACCTAAGCTTAATCTACAATGCTTCTGGAGTTGTCTCTCAACAAGATCACTACACCCCACTTGCTAACATCATGGGCGGGGCCGGACTGGGAACCACAACCGGCCCTGGCAAAGTGCTCCGCCGGCCCCCCCTCCCCACTCGGGGGGTTTGGGGTTGCCGCCGAGCTCTTTGCCAGGGCCGGTTTTTGGACGATTTTGGTACAGGGACGATTTTGCAGCTATGCTGCAAAAACAGCCCTGTAACAAAAACGGCCCCCAGGGGCCCAAAACTGGCCCCCACCCGTGCGGCGCACCAGGGGATTGCCCGGTGCCCGCTATGGCCAGTCCGGCCCTGATCATGGGAACCTATGGGATCAACATAATCTACTACACCTATGAGAAACAACTCATCCGCTCTCTCTTGAAGGACACCACCAGCACCAAATAAAAGCTCATTGAGAGCATGTCAGAAGTTGCCCTCTGGAAGAAATCCAACTGGCTTAAACACAACTCTGCAAAGATAACAACAGTAGTCTTGTAGAATGAATTGTTTCTCTGGTCCTCTGCCTGGTGGATTATGGTTGACAATAAACTACTGATGCCAAGCCAAGTCAGTTCGATTATCTATTCCTGGTTTCACATCTTCAAGACCTTCAGAAAAGTCTTGAGGTGGCATCCTCTCAAAACTCGCTGAACAATCACCCAGGCACTTATCACCAGCAAACTGGACTATGGAAACCTGCTCTACGTTTGACTCCCTGCCCAACTCACCAAGCAGCTCCAGATAATTCAGAATACAACTACTAGACTCACACTCACCCACCCTTCTTCCACCAACATATCCACTTACCTCAAAAAACCTCCACATGCTCCCCATCCACAAGCATGCACTGTTCAAATTACTCACATACACATTCAAAGCAAGGCACCATCTAGGGCCCACTTACCTGAACAGCCATATCACCTTCCACCCCCACCAGACCTCTCCGCTCAGCCAAACCTCCTAATTGCCACGGCTGCATCTGCTCATACCTAGCTCCTAAATCATGGAACAAACTCCCCATGCACTTAAGGGCTGCCAGCGTAGTCCTTGAATTCAGGAAGATGCAGAAAACATTGCTATTCACATAGGCCCCAGCCAGGACAGCATCCCCCCATTGATCACCAGCCCTACGATACCCTCCCAGCTGAGGTGCACACTTTAAAAGTACACTTAATATGATATAACTGGAGTGCCATGAAATTTGATCTTCCATTTGGGATGCAGAGATTGAAAACTCTTCATAGGCCCACTCGAGGGCAGAAGTCAATCCCTCTGTCTTCAAAGTCCTTCACATGGGTACTTGGAGACAATCCTTGGCATTCTCTTAGTCCGCTAACTAGGGTGTGACTTCTTTGGCAGTCTATATATCCTAAACATTGGCTATCATTAGGCCATTGCTTTTTTTACTAATAGACCTCAGTTAGGCATTCTTTTTGCTTCTTAATCTAGCAACATACCATTAGACGGCCAGCACCAAGATTCTTGAATCTAGTTAGAATTCTCTCCCTCCCCTGCCCATCCACCACAAAAAGCTGTGCTGGTTACATCAGATACTGTACCTTTAAATCCTGTTTACCATCTCTGGATACATGCAGATGCCAATGGAGGTCTGAATCTTGGCTTTTGGGTAAGGGCAGTGCATTGGACCCTTGCACTCCTTTCACTGGGAATGATGTTGCCATACCGTGACTCTTGAGACCCCTGTGGAGGTTTGCTGTTCCGAATGTGTTCCAAGGGCCACTCTGTAATGCAGAATGGTGCTGGAGAGTATGGGGAGTGTTGCTGTTTGGGGGCGATTATTTGTGGATAGAAACAGCTGGAGTCCTTGCTAGTTCACTAGCTCATACTCTACCTTAAGATTCACATCTTGTAATTTCTTCATAGCCAGTACCAACAACAAGGTTGGGAACTACAACCTTGTAGACCATAGGGAGCTGTGGTTGAGGGAGGTCTATTTTGATTTGTGGCACAGGCTTTTGGGGCAGGGTTTCAGTGCTTATTTCTCTGCTTCAATTATGGTGGTTATAACAGCATGACCTGTGGGGCATGCAGCACTGTTGTATTTGGTTGTGGGAGCATTGGGTGGACGCTGTAGGGTGTGGTCCCATGGGGATGTTGAGTGATTAGTGGAGAATGTTGCTCAATTGGGTGGCAGGGGGGCAGACTCTAAGGATTCAGATTGGTGGCGAACACGGTAGAAGGTTAGTTTGGGACTGAACAACTGTTTGCTCAGGTGCCTGGAGTATCAGCAATTTGTTGCATGAATGAATGAATTTTGAATTTGTAAAGCGCAACCAGCTACTTTAGGAAAACGTGTTTTGGTTCTGAAAAGAGGAAGGGAGACAACTGTGTTAACTCAAAGACGCACAAAAAATTATATGTAGTTGGCAAAGAGGAAGGTCTGTACTTGTCGTCTAAACAATATGAGGTTACCTTCAGCCCGTAAGGTTAGCGGTAGTATATACCAGGTTCTGGTTATAGCCAAAGTTGGAGAACAGACCCCAATTCTAGCTATTTCTAACTTTGGGCACAGTTACCAGGCAGGCAGACTGGGATTCTGAATGGATGGGTATGGGTGAAAAGCCACAGTTTCCAGCACTGCAAACCAAGAAAGTTTCATTCCTCTCTGCTGTCTCTCTTCTCTTGGCAATTACTTCACTGTGAAACGTGGCATACAAAAGTCTAGTGTTCACCTGCAGTGATCAAAGAGAATTCACTACTCATCCTCTACCTCTTAGAATCACCCTGCTCATACTCTCCCTCTCTTACAAGAAGCTAAACACCTAGACCAACTTCTCTGCCTGCATGACCAAAGTCACCAGATGAATGAAAACCAACTGCCTCAAGCTAAACACAGACAAGACAGAAGTAGTAATCTTTGGTAAGGATACTTTGGGACTCCATGTGGTGACCTGCCAAATTTGGACCCACAGCCCTCCAGGCAACCCTCGCAAAGAACCTCGGAATAGTAATCAACAATCAACTCCCCATGACCAGCCAAGTGAACGCAGTATCCATCTCCTGCTTCCACACACTTAAGATGCTCAAGATCTTCAAATGGCTCTCCACCAACACAAGCAGAACCGTCACCCAAGCCCTCATCACCAGCAAGCTGGACTACAGCAACACAATGTATGCTAGAATCAGCACTCCAATGACCAGATGACTCCAGACCATACAAAGCTCAGCGGCCAAGCTTTCCCTCAACTTCTCATCCCGCTCTCACATCATTCTGCACCTCAACGAGGACCACTGGCTCCCAATACACAAACGAGCACTCTTCAAACTATTCATGCAAACATACTAAGACTTACATAACATTGTCTCCACATACCTCAACAACCGCATAAACTTCCACAGACCTAGCAAGACATCTCTGCTCAGTTGGATTACCACTCGCACACACTACCCACATATGCAGAACTGGATCCGGCTGTCATACCTTCTCCTACCTAGCTCCAAAAGCCTGTAACAACCTTCCTCTGCAAATCAGAGCCTTTTCCTCAACACTTGAATTCCGCTAGAAACTGAAGACCTGGTTCTTCACCTACCCCAACCCTGTCTTGACCCATACAACCTTGCATCAGAGCCACTAAACCCTTGTGAATAAGTTGTGTGCTATACAAATACACATAACATGACATAACATACCACTGCTCTTGCTGTGTTGTCATCAGTTTGCTTGTGCTTTTTTGTAGAGGGCTGGATATCATGGGATGTGATATATTGTGGAGCTATCAGAGATTGTAGGAGTGGTGCAGTAGTGGTGCACGAAGGCATGGCCTCCTCATTCAGGACATTTTGTAATGGAAGGTCTTCCGGGTCTTCCTGGAGGGAATGGTGTAGTGTCACAATCTATTAAGCCTATGAGACCCAACAAAGGGAAACGAAGATGGGTGGCAGAGAGTGAGGGCTGGCATAGGAACTAGACTGTGTCTAGAAATCTAGTTAGATGACTGGCATGACAAAGGGAGGATTATTAAGATGCAGGGGATTTAGAGAGAGAGCTCATTGTGTAGATATCCGTGAATGAGTTCAGAGCCTCAGCAGATGTAGAAAGAGACCCTTTTTAATGGTGATACAGAAGATAGAGTGGATGATCGGCTGAAATGAAGGGAAGGTGTCTTATTGGCTTTTTGAAGTAGGAGACCTGGAAATCGAAGTGGAGGACAAGTTTAAAACTCCTATAATCTAAAAAGACCAGTGCTTCCCAAACGTTTTAGAATCACAACCTAATTTTTAGAACAACAAACTTTCCTGACCCACCTAGCTTTAACAGACATGAGGCTTGGGTGATTTTTAAAAATAGAATAATAGACATGCTTTCAAAATTCTGTGAATTTCAAAAATAACATACTCTTTAAATTGTTTTGCTTTTCTTTCAAACAGCAATTGCTTGTAAATGTTGCAACCTTGACCACGTCCTTCGACATGTCTTTGTCGGATTGTGGTCAAGATATGGCACTGGAACACTTTTCAGAGTGGGGTTATGGCCTGTGGCATCTGTTCACTAAAATCACAAGGCTTCTGAAAAATCTTGCTGTTGGTTCCAGTGATTTTAGCAAATTTGAAAAACACCCTCTGCAGTAGAGTACCCATACTCTACTGCAGAGGGTATTTTTTGTGTTAAAATGAGGCCCAATGGTGTATTTTGGAATATAAAAAAATATATATATATATTCGCTGAAAAAACATAAAGGTTACATTGATGTTATAGTTAGGGGAAACTTTCAGTGCCAATGTAATGCTTTAAAGTACAATACCACTGAAATTCACAGTTATAGTTAGCTCTAGTAGGTATAACTCATGTCCTAAGGTAACTGTATCAATAATTGCACTGCAAATGTTGCAGTGATATTATCAATGGTGTCGTGTAAGATGTCATGAGTGATATAATATGTGGGGTAATTAGCTGTGCATGGCGAGGATGCTAGTTACCAGAGCTAGATGTGGTGAATCTCAGGGGTTTTGTACCTTTAAAGCGTTAGTTAAGTCACCTAACCATAACAATACTGTAACGGGGCGGCGCAGCCACATCGACCCGTTACTGTGAAGGACACTGTACCGAGCACGGGAACCCAGAGTGAACTGTCACTCCCCCCTCCTCTTGTCTTCCCCAGCAGATAGACTCACGCATGGAGAGTGAGTGTGACTGGCTCTTTAACTCGGACCCAGAGTGTGAGTGGGTGGGTTCCCGCGACGAGGCGTTCCCGTCAAATACGGAAGTGCCAGTGAACCAGGTGTGCTTGTACACCCGGAGTGGAGAAGACGAAAGAGAGAAGAACACAGAGAGCGGCCGAAGAACGGAAGCAAGACGAACAGAGGAGCCGGAGCGAGGAGGAGAGTGCCCGAATACGGAGGAGACGCCTGGAGGCCAACGACACCACGAGTCGCCCAGCCACTCACCCGGGGGAGGTGTGTGGCTAGCCCAGGTGCGTAACAAGATCCGAGGCTGGGTAGGACGGAAGGGTGACCCCCTTGTACATTAGCGGGTAGCCCTTGGTCCTGGTTCCCCTTTCCCGATCACACCCTGTCACTGAACTTGTATATACCTTTGACTCACGGGTGGTTGTATCTCCTCACTCCCTTTCCCTACAGCTGCACCACATAGAACGTTATTCTCATGTACTGCTTCTGTTTCGTTTCTTTTGGGTCCTGAGGCACAAAAGCAGAGACGGACTCCGAGAACGGCAGACCCCGCCGAAGCCCGGACGGCTACCGTAGGATTGAGCCAGTCAAGCCCCGAAGCCGGAAGAGTACCCGGAGCCGTTCCCCACGGAGACCTGGCCCCAGTCGAAAGACTTGTACTGACTTTCTGTTAGAGTCAATAAAACCACCTTTGACCAAAACACATCTGTTGCCTCTCCCTCCGCTGCCCCAAGAGTCCTCGCCCGCTTCAAACACTTTATCCTTCTTTTTGTTCAGAGAATTTTTTGTATTTTTTTAATGTAAAATAATATTTTGCTACCATGCGTAAAGTCAACCCTCTGCAGTTGGCCGCAGCACTGGGCCTGTTGCAAGGCCTATGGCCAACACACCTAGATGCAGCCACCTCCATGCCTGCATGACCTTTAGTCAGCCAGGCCCTGCGTCCTACTGCCTTGCAGGCAGCAAACCCAACACTTCACGTGGCCTTCGGCTGTATACAGCAGTGAGTTGGCCAAAGGGCCTGGCTTGCAGCCATGCCTTGTGGCCAACCCACCTGGAGGCAGCCCACCCCACTCTGCACACAGCCTTTGGTCGTGCACAGTGAGGGGTTGGCCACAGGCCATGGCTCACAGCCAGGCCCTGAATCTGCCCCCACAAGCAGCCAACCCCCACGCTACGCATGGCCTTTGGCCGTGCATGGCAGGGGGTTGGCCGCAGAGCCTAGCCTGCAGCCCGGACCTGTGGCATACTCCCAGCAGACTGCCAACCCCATGCCATGCAGGTCTTTGATGTCTGCAGTGTAGGGTTGGCCTTCAGGATCTGGGGATTCCATCCCCAGGGCCGTTAAGGAGAGAGCAAGGGCTCTCTCTTGTAGCCAGTAGTGGCCCCAGGGATGCCATACCATGGGGTCAACCATATATAGAATGGAGAAGGGGGAACAGGGTCATACTCCCCAAGCCAATGGTGGCCCCAAGGACCCCATACCCTGGAGCCAAAACATATATTTTAATGGGCAACCTCCCCCTCCCCGAGCCTTAATAGGCCCCAGGGACCCCTTCCCCTAGGGCCGAATTCCAATAAAAAGGGGTTATGGGCCATACAGCCTCCCTCCCCAAGCCTTATTAGGTCCTGGGGACCCCATCCCCTGGGGACGCATGCCATTATAAAGTGGAGGCAGGCCTCGCGGTTCCCCGATACTATTACGGCCCCAGGAACCTGATCTCCCAGGGCATCTCTACATTAGGTGGACGTTGTACTGCCCACCCAAGGCACCCACTAAGCAGCACATTGGCACCATGGGGTGAGCCCCAGTGGCTCAAGCCGGGTTCCCGCATGGTGCAGAAGCCAGCATAGCTCCTGTTCGGAGTGAGTAGTTGTTTTTACTTCCTCCCTCAAGGCTGGAGCAATATCGGTGTGAAACAGAAGTCTACTCCCACTCAGTGGGAGCATGTTTAAAGCTTCCACCGGGAGGGAGCAGACATACCTTCACTGCCTTCACTGGTACAGGCTGGAAAGGCATGTTTGTTCCTGCCTGGCATGAGATTTAAAAATGCTCCCACAGGGCAGGAGCACACATATGTTTCCCTGTCCGCGCTGGTGTAGGCAGGGAAACTACTGTGTCCCGAGGGTGGGTTCCCCAGCACACAGTATCTGAGCCGGCCCTGGGGAATGTGGCCCCTGGGGTCTTTAGGGGCTCAGGGAAGGGGGGTCGTGCACCCCCCTGTTCAGTTATGTTAAGGACCTGGGTCTTTTTTTTAGGCCCCCCTCTAATTTTTTAATGCATTTTTGTCTTAGGGCCTAAAAAACTCCGGTAGGGGGGGAGCACACATCACCTCCCTCCATTTTGTACCTCAGATCGAGGGAATGGAGTCCCCTGGGCCTAGTTGAGACCACATGTCCCCCTCCCCCACAAAACAATTTGTTTTTAATGTGGTGTCATGTCAGCCAATCAGATCTCTAAATAAGATCTGTCAGCCCCATGGATCCTCCACTGCATAAAATATACAAAGTATTAGAGCATTAATTGCTCAAATACTACTGAACAGATTTACACCAAATCATATAAAGCACTCTTACTGGACCAAGATCTAGCTTTCTGCCAAATCTGGTGTAAATCGTTTCAGCAGTTTAGGTTGAAGATGTGTCTAAAGTTCCTATGGAAAAATGAATGGGGTAAATGTGTTTTGAGATCCCTCCTTTTTCTCGGCCCCTGCTTGATGGATCCCTCCTCCGATACTTTACAGTTTGGAGCTGAGGTGAAAAAATAGTGGAAGGGTCACCCAGAATCTTGCTTGGGAATACTTGCAAGGGTTTGTTTTAAAACTGATTTAGGAATATTGGGCCAGATATATGTAGGAACCGTTTTGCGATTCCCTAATTGCGGATCCTTGCAAGTCACAATTAGGAAATCGCAAAACGGCATGTATGAAAGTGTGTTGAACGCTCTCTGTGATTCCTAAGGAGTTACAAATGAACTACCTCATGGATATGAATGAGGTAGGTCGCACTTTGAGACCCCTAGAATGGCTAAAATCACTGGGATGGTGGCCTGCTGGGGTCAACAGACCACCATATCCATGATTGCTTTTAAATAAAGCAAACATTTTTTTTAATGCATTCCATTTTCCTTAAAGGAAAACAGCTAGATTTTAAAAAAGAAAAATGAAAAGTTTTCTTTTCATTTTCTAAAAACAGGCAGTGGTCCGTGGCACCACTCCCTTGTCTGAAACAAAGTTTTCGCTGCCATTCACTGGGATGGTGGCCTGCTGGGGTCAACAGACCACCATGTCCATGATTGCTTTTAAATAAAGCAAACATTTTTTTAATGCATTCCGTTTTCCTTAAAGGAAAACAGCTAGAATTTAAAAAAGAAAAATGAAAAGTTTTCTTTTCATTTTCTAAAAACAGGCAGTGATCCGTGGCACCACTCCCTTGTCTGAAACAACGTTTTTGCTGCCATTCCCAGAGGGGAAGGGTTTCCTTAGGGACCCCTTCCTATTTGCGAATGGGTTACCACCTATTTGAAGTAGGTGGTAAAATGCGAATGTTTTGCGACTGCATTCACGGTCACAAAACATTCATACATACTATTAGAATCGCTATTTGGAAGGCACGCCCTGAACACGCCCCTTCCAAATAGTGAATCGCGAACCAATTATGCGATTTGGTAACAGGTTATCAAATCACAAAAAAAGGGTTTGATACATGTGAAAAGCTTTTTTTTGCATTCGCAAATGGGCCGATTCGCTAACACAAAAATGCTTATTACACATGGCTCATAGTTCAGCAACTTTGCACCAGTGCTGCTGGAACAATTTTCTGAGTGGGGGTCCTGACATCAATGTTATATCACTGAAGTCATAGGGATTGTGAAACATCCTAGCTTAAGTGTAGTAAATGTATTCAGCAGGAGAGTGGTAAAGGTGTAGTATGTAACTGGTGGTGCAATCTTGATCACACTGTCGCAAATATATTACTAAAGCATTGTGTGATAGCACACTGTCATTTATTGACAATACATTTTCCATTGAAACAGTCACTAAATTTTCAGACAACTTTATAGTGCACAATGATAATCTGTGGAAATAGGGGTTCAGTGAATATTTATTATTACACATCAAGTAAAATGGTCTTGATTTGTTTTGATCCTATCACATTGCAGAGAAAGAAAAGTAAACACCAACCCACATGTTAAAAGAATAGGCAGCAATGTGTCAGAAACATAGCCTGACATTTGACCTCTGTCTTTGATGCACAGAAAATGTGACAAGATAAATAAAAAATTTAGAGGCATCTTTATATATTGCTCTTTGAGCAGGGCCACTGGAATTATGCGATAGCGCGGCTGCTATGATTTTCACATAATTATAGATTTGCCGCATTGGCCACATAATCCATCATCTGCTGCATAATCTACAGATTTTAACAAAAACAAATTTAGTTTCTAGCTCAAACGGTTTAAAAGTTATGAGCAACGCAGGAAGGCCTTTTACAAAGGTAGACTGATCAACTTTCTGTTACTTATTGCTATATTTGGGTATTGAACTGGTACTAATGAGGTGCACCCAGGGCCGGCGCTAGGCATGGGCAGCATGGGCGGCTGCCCAGGGCCCCGAGCTCAGCCCATCAACAGGGGGCCTCACAAAAGTGTTTCCCCACCAGCCTCGCACCTGTGGTGAGCACTGCGTGGCCCAGGGAAGGGCTGCCACTCCTCTGGGCTTCGCAAGCATGTGTAAGAATAGGAGAAGAGGCCCCCCTCCCCTGTGCCTCACAGCACTGGTTAATGGCTGTTAACCCCCAGGGAGGGGGGCCCTTTTCCCCAGGGCTGTGCAGCCCACATGTAGTGCGAGGCCCGTCTGCATTTGCAGTTTTGACCTGTAATTGGGGACAGGGTCGGGTTGCGAAGGCAAGCAGTGCTGAAAGGTGTGACATGTGGGCCGGTTGTTAAAGGGCCTCAGCTTCATTCCTGCCTCCCAGGCCATCACACTTCTGGCTATGGTGTGCGGGGCGAAGGTGTTAAGTGTGGCAATCTGCCTTAATTGTGGCCAGGTGTTGCTCTAAGTGTTGGGTCATTCGCCCCTCAGCCTCCCATTGGGGCCCGCAAAGAAGTGTCTTGCCCCAGACCACTCCCCTGCCAGGCAATGGTGGGTGGGGGCAGGTGGGAGTATGCCGGGGGCCGTCACTGAGGGAGCAGGTTTTTGGCTATGGCAATTGACACCTTAGCCTCCATGGTAGCAGCAGTAGCTGTGTCCTTTTTCTTGACCCCCTCCCCTGCAAGGTCATCAGCCTGAGGAAATGGAGGGCTGGGGAAGGAGTGAACTATGATAGGCCTTCCTGGAGGGTGTGGGTGTATTTACATGGGCCTCACAGTGAGATAACCTTTGTTAGGCTTTTATTAAACTAGAGAGGATGTGGCGTTGTGTCCTAAGCTGCCGGAGACCAGGTTCTAGTCCCAGCATCAGCTCAACATCCTGTCATTCTGGGCAAATCACTTAATCTCACCAAAGATTAAAGTAAAAATAAATTTGATCTTGTGCAGTGTAACTGTTGCCCATGTAAATCACCCCAATGCCCTAGCACTGAGTTCACCTTATGTAAACTATAAAAATCACGGACCGATCGCAAAAAAGCCTTTTTTTTTAAACTTAATTCCAGCTATTTTAATGCACACTAACTGTCTGATCGGCTCACACTGCAACAACAAGGAGTTTAATCCCCAAGCCATAGTTCCCACTTGCCTTGAGTTTGCTTGAGTTTGTTTTGTGCTCAATGTGTCGATGTATACATATAGCACCGTATGTAGATTTGCATATACACCTGGCACATAGCACTCCATGCATTATCCTCACTGGCCTTTGCTATTCTCCAACTATGTATTTTAACAAAAATAAAACGTGAACAAAAAGTCAGAATGCTTGTTCTTTACTTTGCATGTTTGTTGCCTCTGAGTAAAATTAACTGTTTTTTGCATGAGACAGTGTAGGAACAGAAACTGTCTATGAAGAGAATGCTGCAAAGCGTTCAAAGCAAAGAGAAAATAAAACGCCAACTTATTTATGTTATAAGATTCTGCAACGGCCAGAGCATGATAATTAGAGAGCACTATTTATATATAAACTAGCAGCCCGTCCCGACGTTGTCCGGGTATGAATTGCTGCTGGCCAGTAGTATATTGTTTTGTAGGATTTCGTTTTGATAGCATTTCTTATCTGTGACAGGCCTGTGAAACGCTCCGATCCACAGTGCACTGCCGATGCACTTAAGAGTGCACGTTCAGTAGGGTGTGAACTCGAGTTTCCCTGCTTTATTTTTCCTTGCAATATTATATAGCACGAACTCGACAACATGGCATGAGCACAATTTACATTATAGAAGAACACATTCATTTGTGGTAGGCACGGGAGACAAAGCGATTTGCCTGGAATCACAGGATGTTGAGCTGATGTCGAGATTCGAACGTAGGTCCTCAGCTCTAAAGTTAGTAATTCTAGAACTTGTGGCGGGAGGTGTGTCTAAAAATGTATGTCGGTGCTGGCCATCAATGAGAGAGACATGTGCATTTTTCAAATCGGTGGTGAAAAAATATGAGTATGTTGCTGGAGATGTGGACCGCCGTGCCACCAATGTACTTACCGGGAGAGGGTAAACACCCATTATTCCGCAACTTTCTCTAAAAAAAGAGTCCAATGAGACTAATCAAATGATTTCTGAAAGAGCACGACCACCAAATGTGGGCCACTTTTTAGGGACTGCCCGGGCCTAATTGCAATCCCAATCCGACCCTGATTGGGGATGCCGTCCACTTCCCACCCTAGTGCCAATTAGCATGCATTTTGGGGCCTGGCAGTTGTAATTATTTAGAAAGACAAGCAACTCTCACTCTTTCAGATGCTGAAGAGCTGTGAAAGAGATGCTGGTCGGTGGCAGAAAGGACGGCGTTTTAGCACACGAGGGGAGCATGCACCATGCAGGGTCAGGAGCACCTTCCGTAATTTAGATGCAAATATCTTTCAATCTCTGAGTTCCAAAGAGCTCTCTCCGTCCAGGGGCTGTGTGTCAAGTGTTTTGAAAATGTTTGGCAGGCTCCACTGGTGGAGAGTTCATACTACTCATTTCAGATGTGCATGAATGTTACGCGGCATCCCCAAAGCTTTTAGGGGAAAAAGTTACCTTTTAATTAGTAGTTACGAAAAAACTTGATTGTGAAAAATTATGTCTATTTGAGGAGTACCGTGTCTAGTAGTTTAAGCCCTAGGCTACGTTTTACAACTTTTTAAAAAAAACAAATCTATGGAGAGAAAAACACTTTAAACATCGAATGCAATTATATAAAATAAAAATGTTGCCTACCCCAAGTTATGCCCTTGAGTATATTCCCATTTTTATTTGGCCTATTTGAAATGTATACAAAGGGAAGATTTTACGAAAAGTTTGTAGCCTAAGCTCTGCTGTCCCAGTACTAATCCTTAGGCTAGAGCCTGGACTCCATCACCCATGTTCAAGCACTGGCTAATGTGATTTGTTGGGGGGTACAAGGTCCTTAACTGCCTTTGCTGCTTGGCCTTTCTCCCGTGCTAAGCCTTTTTTTGTCCATTTGTTGTAGTTTGCGTTTAGGCCCGTAACTTTGTGCATGCAAGTGGATGGAACCACCCTCCCCTGGGCCCTACAGCTCGGGCTCATGGTGGGGGGTCCACATCTTGAAGCCATGGTGTAGCACTGAAAGGCCTTGCAGAGGCCCCTCTCCCCTGGGCCTCATAGTCATATTTCAGTGCTGATAGACCTTTCCTAATCCTCTCAATGCTACACCATGTCTGAGAGTCACAGGAGAGGGGCGCACATTGTGTGGGACCCCACCCCTGGGTCCAATTAAATTTTTCTCACAGTGCTGGACCCTGGCCCTGTGTAACAGAGGAATAGCAATCAGTAGTGCAGCAGGTGGCATGGCACCAGGTTTGGGCATATTAAGAGCGCAATGTTCCCATATTATGCTTTACTGTACTGTGTAGCCAGTGGACGAGGGTGAGAGAAGCTTTCACTTTACACCATGGCACCACTGGTGTGCTACAGCCCTCTTTCATGGGCCTCACAGCCCTTTTACAGAGCCGTGAGGCCTGCGAGAGGCCTACCTCCCATGGGCATCACGGCCATGGTTCGACATTCACAAGAGGCGGCACCCTCCTATGACATAAGCAGCACTGGAACATGGCTATGAGGCCCATGGATCCTCTCTCAGGGGGTGTAGTTAACAATAGTGCAGCAGGTGCAGTGGCACCAGGGCTCTTTCTTGCATCACGGTCCATGACAACATTACTATGTCACTGGTTCCTTCTCCTTTTGCACTGCACAGCCGTGATCCAGTACTGCTGTGCAGCTCACGGAAGGCCCACCCTCCCCTAGGCCTCACTGTCATCGTCCAATGCTGAGAGGCACAGATTCATGAATTCCATGCTTAGGGCAAGAGGCGACATCTGAAGGGCAGAGCTATCAATAGTGTATAAAGTGCAATGGGACCGTGGTCTTGTGGGGTTATGTGTCCAATGCACCCAAATTATGGCTGTATTTTACTGCTCAGTCAGTGACCAGAGGGTAGTGGGGAGTCATAATTTGCCCTGCTTGCACGATGGCTGGCCTGCTCTCCTACACCTTGCAGCCATGATCCTGTTCTGCGATGTCCAAATTTCGTTCTCTCCCTTGGGCCTTATGTTTTTTACTATATGCGTTGTGTTTTACACTTAACATAATTCTGGCGAGTAAAGAGCCTACACACAAAAAAGATTGTCCTACGTCTCTTAGCATGTGCGTGTGGGATACTGGTGAGAGAGAGGATTAATGTTAAAACAAATTACGAGGTATTAATGTCATCTTAAGGTAGCACAATAATGGCATATAAAGATAAGGGAGCCTTTTGAAATGTGCAATTATATCCATGGTGAGTGAGGTTTTCTCTTGTGTCATTTTTTATTTTGAATGATACCGCCCCTCATTACCTCACAGGATTGCTCCCCTTTATGAGGCAGAACTGGAAATTGTATCATGCACTCATCTGGAAACAATCAGTTAACGAGGAGTAAATAATATACATCTTTGTGAGACCTGCACCTAGCTTTTCCATCCAATGTGACACATTTAATCCATTTAATACAGTTTTAAAATATATGGACTTATTTAATTTGTATATTTATTTTTTTGTCCATGTTACTGCTATCCATGTTAGGTCTCTTCAGAGATGCCAAATAAGATCAATAGTCCTGCGGTATAACTTTCTGTTATGCCACTTCTTGTGATGTTACCAAGGGCGGCTCCTCCACTAGGGCGGAGGAGCGTCACTCCACTGCTTTCTCGCAGAGCGAGAAGCAGAAATATAAAATGCAAAAACAACCATTTTATTATTTCTGCTACTCACACTGCGAGAAAGCAGAAGTGTTTGGTTGGGGGCAGGCGTGTCTGCTTTATGGCAGGGGAGGAGTGCCTTGCCCCCTGCTAATGGCCCTGACTGTTTGGTCGGCCCTCCGGGACCGACCTAACCAGTCATGCACACTCTGGCCTTTGTCCATGTAGGCACCAGTGCACCCTACATGGAGAAAACGGCCTCCCCATAGGCGCCTGGCTGGTTGGCGTCCCAACCAATCACAATGCTGCCTTTGGGGAGGAAGGCTGCCAGCTTCCTTTTCCTGCCAGAGGCAGGAAAGAAAGAGAGCAGGTCAGAAGCAGAGATGACGCGAGACCTGGGAAGGTAAGTTTATTTTGTTTTTTAAATAACCCCTGCGAGACCTCCCACCCGTGAATCATGCTAGCCGCGACTGGATTTAACATGCAAATTAGAGGGGCCTCACATCTTCCCTTTCGCCCGGGGCCCCAGAAGTTCTAGGACCGGCCCTGGGTGCACCCAATGCCCAGACAGTGTTAACAAGTGTAAAAAGTACAAAATAATTAATTAATACTATTAAAAAATGTGCTGCACTACGCCACATAATTTGCCTTTTCTTGCCGCATAATTTACTCTACCCTTCCGCATTATTTGGCCCTCTACTGCCGTATAATTTCAGTGGCCCTGACTAATGGAAGTGCTATTCATTACATAATGCTCAATCTGCTTCTCAGTGGTTCTGCATGAACTAGAAAATGATCATCAATGGACAGATGGTCTGCTTATTTTGAGGATGCCATAGCTAGTCACTCTTAAGATTCAACTCTTGAGAGAGATATTACAGGTAAAGCCATCAACATGTGTTAACTCGCTATAACACATATCCCCTTGATGCTAGCTTGCACTTCATCCTACTGTATCACACATTGCAATGCACTACCATAACTTGCACGACGCATCTCAAAGCCTTGGCAAAGGAAACACGGCCTAACATACAATGGCAGCCCAAACAAGGCCGGCCTGGCCTACTGGGCTCCAGGCATTTCGGTGGGCTCACAGGGTGAGCACTGGTTTCCCTGCTGGTGGGCGCAGGTTTTGTTGCTGGGCACCTGTCGGCCATGTTACTACTTGCAGCATTTTCAAAGAAACAAAGCAAAAACAAATGGTTTCAAAGTACGCTTTAAGCAGTCTTAAAAGCCATTTGTTTTTTCATTGTTTATTTAAGAGTGCTGCACGTAGGAATGTGGGAGGTCCCCAGTAGACCAGCCCCCATGGCAGTGAAGCCATACCCCACCCTGCCAGCCCACAGAAGTGCCCAGTAGCCTGTCCAGCCTTGGCTACAAACAGATAAAGTTTACCAGTATTTAAACATCCCACACCCATCCAATTGTACCCTTTAAAAATTGCATATTTCTTCACAGAGGGAAGAGGATTGCTTTTCTATATTTTTCCCAGCATCTTAGAGTAAAACTGAGCTGTGTTTATTACCTCTAACTCAGTGTTGTGTGGCAGGACATGATGCACACACTTAAAAGTGTTAAAAATGAGCAATCAGTGGGGAGGTTGTGGAGTGTCAGGGCACACAGCTCTACCTTTTGAGTAAAACGCAAGGCTAGAAAAAATTCTCATCAGGCCACCCTTATTGGTGGAGTGTCGTCACATGAGATTGGTAAAGGATCCAACCCTCACCCTGACCATCAGCTGATGGTACGGAGGTGGATACCATTAGTATACTCCAGCCTGTAGTTTCTCAAAGGTGGTGCTGATGTGGTGCAGTGCAGAAAAGAGGTGGAAATAAAAATTGATCAATGGAACAAAAATATGTTTAATAGGAGATGTTCCAGTGTCAATGATTAAAACAAGCACGCAGGTAGTTTTGAATTTATGACTACCCCGTTGCGTGGTGCAGGAAGGTCAACATGTTTCTGCCATCAGGATTTACTATCCGGCTTTCATCAAGACCTAAATAGATCAAATGCTACTGCAATAAACAAACTGTGGTACGTGATAAATGATATTTTGTGATATACGTGATCAAAAGATTCAGAAAAAAGTCTTACTACCAGGACCTTGGAGCCCCAATGTATCCTTGCGGAGTAGACTACAAATTCTCACCTAAAAGAAAGGAAAGAATTAACAAACTACTTGTCATTGAACTGTAGACTTATCCACATCCCCCAGAACTCATTCATGACATGTCAGGAGTATATTACTCTAGTTGTTCAATAATGGAACTAATCCTCTTGTATTCTCAATGATATACTTCTCTTATAACTCCTGCTTCATTCACGCAGAGTCATAAGAACAGGAAAAAGAAATTTCTTTTATCATGTACTCACCCAGCTTTCTGTGGGTGAAGACCTCACCTCTACCGGCATCCGCTCAGGTATGTGAGGCCCCGCTCTAGGTATGCACAAACAGAAAGGAAAAATTGTAGCCATCCTGCATAATAATTCAATGATGCTACTGCCTCATCTGTCAAATCTATGCGTGCACCCTATACCTTAGTTTTCTCTAAAAAATTTGACCACTCTATTCAGCTCAAACCATATGTGGAGACCCTGCATGGTAGAAGGGAACGTGTCTTCAAAATTGGAGACTTTATTTTATTATTAGTTACACGTAGTTCTCTATATAATACACAGACTACAAACTTGTGTGGACTAGTTTTTAAGCCAAGAAAACGAAGGATTTATATTATGGAAAAGAGTCACAACCAAAATACCCTCGTCACAACAAATTAGACCCGGGACTCACCTATCCGTCGGTACCTCTCTCTGGCATCCGAGAGGTCCACATCCTGTGACACCATTTGTAGACCCTAGTTTCCTCCTTCTTGTTGATTACCTGTATTAGGGGACTGGGACACAGTGGTCTTTAAATATTCCCCTTTTTTGACCCTCATTTAATGTCGTTTTTTGTGTCAGGGCACAGCCATGTTGAAAAGTATACTTGCAATTCACCAATACATCTTATGAAAGATCATCTATATTGCTTTCATTTCTCCCTTCCATCTTTCCATGTGTAACCTACATATATATCTTTGCCTTTCGTTAATTCTGTATCGTTTCCCCCTCTCTCATATCACCCGGGCTCTCTTCTTCACTGTCTCTACCTCTCTGTGCTTAAGTCCCCCCCTCTCATCTTCATTGTTGTTCTCTTATCTCATTTGTTGCCAGTCTTTCTCTTACCTTTTCCTGTCGTTCTCTTTCTATCTTTCCCACTGTGTGTCCTACCTTGTCCTTCTTTTCTCCCTCTCCCGGTTTCCCTCTGAATTTCACCTATGTTCTTCTAAATCCATCTCTTACAGAAGTCCATTCACATTCAAATGTTTGCATCTCGTTCCCACTCAGTAAAGCATCTTCCCTCAAAACTCCACCCCTCATTCTCTCACATCTCTATTGCAGCCTTACTCCTGCCTTTATTTCTCTTTGCTTTCTTTGTACCTACATATCTTGAATTGGTTGAGCTTAAGTTTCCCAGATTGCCTCTTACCTCCATCTCTACAAATCATTCCTCTGATCTCTATCTCATCTCTACCTCTCCCACTTTCTTTCCAACTTCCACCTTTCACTCCACCTCCATTCTTCCGTGAACTCCAATCTGCAAATCTCAAGTAAGAGGACTTGAGATTTGCAGATTGGAGTTAACGGAAGAGGATCCCTTTACACTCCGCTCTCCCTAGCAACATCATTTCAATAAATTACCACTGATGATATGTCTCATTTCCAGCTTTAGTCCTCTTATTATCTCACCATTTCTAAATGTCTCTTTCACCTCCAACTTTTACCCCTGTAATCTTCTCACTTGTGTATCCCCTCATATTTCCACTGCCTATACTTCTCACATTTTCATTTTTCTTTTCAGTAGAGTGTTCCTCTGTTCTACTGCTCTCATTGTCTCACGGACATCATTCAGCTTTGTATATCTCTTCCCATATCCCTCTTTCCTTTATTCTGTAACAGTTTTCCTTTCAGTTCACTCAAGTCTTCTTTTATGTCTATTTTTCATGCCTATCTCTTGACAGTTTTTTTCCACATCCAATCTCTTCTCTTATCCTGTTACACCCCTGCCCATCCTGTCTCACCTCCTTATCCACTGTGCTCGGGATAGCCCTATTACTCTTTCTTTCTTTGTCTGTTTCTGTCTCGTGCTGCCTCTTACTCTCACTCTAATGGTCTCCAGTTCATGCTCTGTTTCTTGTTTCTTACTTTTCTCTTACTCTCTCAAACCCACGTATTTTTTCGAGTTCCTTTGTGCTTTCTCTTTCTTATTTCTTTTCTATTTCAAACTTTTCTGGCTCATTTTGCATTTCTTGGTTAATTTGTCCACCCCATACTACTTCTAATTGTTTTCTCTCTTGTTAACACATCTCCTTTATTTTCAAACTCTCAAATTCTTTCTCCTTCTAGTTCTTCTCATTCTTCTCATTCTCCAACTGTCTTATCTTCTTTTCTTTCCCTGCCTGTTTCATCTCTCATTATTAGGTTTTGCTTGCACAACACTTGTGCTGCGCTTGTGAAATGTATTGCATTTAATATAAATCTTTAAAGGGGATTACATCTATTGTATTTTATATAAATCTTAAAAGGGCTCACATCCCTCCCTTACTTTTCGTTGTTCATGTGCTTGCCACTTACATTTAGAATTGGTTGTAGCATGCTATTTCCTGTTGTTCTTCGTGTGTTTTTCTTATCAGTGCCCTTGACTGAAGTACTCCTTTTCATCCGCTTCAAACTTCTTTGTTATTTTATTTATGAGCGAGCACGCTATCTGCACTCCTGCCCTCCTCCCACTCTCTGCTGTGTTTTTAATTTGAGACATATCTGCAGCCAGTCCTGAACAGCTTTAAATAATTTAACAGTATGTTAAAAAGGTCAGGCTACCAACCAGAATAAGAGATCCTGAAGTATTGCCCGGCGGTGTCGCCTCTTAAACCCACAAGATATTAACCAATGAAGAGGCAGGCGCTGGAGACTGGAAGGCAGGAAACAAAGGTTTTATTCTCTCCGGAGGAGAACACATCAGTTCGGACAGCAAGTATCGTCACGAGGTGCTCTAACCGCATCTCTGAGGCCTCGCCTCTTATACACAGTTAAATGAATTTTATTGCAGGTAACACAGTCTTGTAATGCTTTGAAGTATGGAAGGACATCCTCTGAATCTCCCCTACAGGCCCGTTCCCACACACATTTACAGTTGAAGTCCCCACCCCGGTCACAACAGGTGATGATTATCGCGCAGCTGGACATTCCACCGATTCACGGAATGTGGGGGTTTGATCGGATCTCTTAGGGTGGGGGCTTTGATCAACTCGGGGGTCCTTTGATGAGGGAAGCTTTCTACTGTACGGGGAGGGGCAATAAACAGTATCGGCAGAGCTAGGTGTCGGCCTGGGAAAGAGGAAGACAAACGGGCACACAGGAAAGGGGGTTTGTATCAAAGGGCCTGGGACCATGAAAGGAATGAAGGGAGGTGTCGCGCTGGGAACAGGATGGGGTTTTGAGGCAGAGTCGCGCTGAAGAGGGGTTTATGACTCAGGGCATGTGAGAGCGGGGGGGTTGTCAGCGTGCGGGGGATTGCTTGCGAGGTTGAGAGCGAGAGAGACGCGCTGGCTATCAGCGAGGGGCAAGGAGGCCATGGTGCTCAAAATGGCTGCCGCTTACGTGCACGAATGGGTTCAAGGGGAGCAAGATGGCGCCGATAATGTTGACGTTTGCAGCTTAACTTTTAACAGTCCTCCCTATTCAACATATCTAGCCAACTTGTCTATTCAATGTCAATCTTCATCAAATTCCTAACCTCGACATCATATAATGCTCCCATGCGTTCGTTTCCAAAGTCCACAGTCTTAGGGCAAATACATTGTGCACATAATGAACACAGGGGTGGCAGACATTGGATTCCTAAGCATAGACCGCATATTACAACTATAGGAATCAGGATAATGGTGAACAGTCTCCAGCCCCAGTTCTTAACAGTGTTCCAGAACCAACGACCAAGCGACCATTCTTCCTGTTCCTGGTGGACTTCTGAAGAGAGTCTGTGAAGATGTTCGATGGCTTTGTATACTGAGGGCGAGTTGTCCGGTATGTATGTACAGCAGCTGGACCCAATAATGCGGCATGCTCCACCACGGTCCGCAAGAACCACATCTAGGACAAGGCGGTTTTGAAGGGCCACCAAGCGGACCGCTTGAAGTTCGGCGGTGTTGTTAGCAAAGATACCAGCTGTGATGTTCATTGTCGTCTCAACTGCCTGAGTCAGATGCCGGATGGCACGGCTGTTCGCCATCGGGCCCCAGAGGGGAACAAGTCCCTTCATAGCATCGAGGAACTGTGCTCCTGTCGAGTCGGCTTGCTCAATGTCCTTGGCTCGTTTTTGTCTATGATGATTCGCCGGGGCCACATAAGTTGGAGGAAGGATGAAAGAGATGAAACAAGTGCCCCCCCAGCCTTTGGGGAGCCAGGTGTAGGCCTTTGTGCCGCAGACGAAATACATGTTCGGGGACGACACAAAGGAAGGTGGGTCTGTAGAGTCCAAAGTTCTGGTAAACCGGCAAGCACTGTGGCCTACCAGCTGTGTCCCATGTCCTTCTATGCACATGTGGCCGGTAACGTTGATGACTGACAGGGCCACAGTCAGAGTGGCAGCCGTGCGTTTCCGCAGGTAGGAGAAGGTGGGTCTGGTTGGATTGTTGAACACCTGCATTTCAATTCGTTCTTTAGCAGGGATGTCCATGTGGATTGAGTCGTTGGAAGTCTGCGGGCAGAAGTGTGTCTTTGTTTTGTTTCGCCAGACCCCGTGGTAGAAATGCACTACGGTTTTGCCGGAGGTGGCATTGTCCTTATAGCTTTCTTGCAGGAGGATCAGCCAAGCAAGGCAGGAGCCATGAACTGAGAAGGGTGAGGGGATGAATGGTATCGAGTGTCCAGCGGCGTGGGGTAGCAACCCACAGATCCAACAGTTGGTGGCATTGGTGGCGAGATTGTGCTGGTGAAGGAGCTGTACGAAAGAGTTATTCCAAAACTCCTTTCGTCTCTCTCTGAGTTGAGGAGAGAGCGAAATCAGATAATGTTCCTTCATGGTGGTAGGCTGAGCAGTGGTCAGGAATGTTTCGTGAGCAGGTGCATTTTCTTCCACAATCCAGAGTGTGGTCATGAGGAGAAGGCAGAAAAGGATTGCGATGAAGAGTGCAATTGTCTTTGAGCTATGGAGTCTGTCTGTCCTTGGGTTCCTGTAGTGGGTATTTCCTGTTGCCTCCATCATCTTCTTATTTGGCGCTTCCATCATCTTCTTATCTGGCGCTTCCATCATCTTCATTTTCAAGGTGCTCGGTAGTGGGCAGAACCACAGACTTAGTTTAGCTTCTCTCCAGGTAACCCTTGGTTGCTTTGGGTCACCGTTCTGAGATTCAACTTAGTTCGTGGTCTACTTAGCCGAAGCTCCCTCCTTTCGACGCAGGAAATACCCTTCTCTGGATGGCACAGTGGGATCAGAGAATTTTGAAAGTTCAAGCGCTTCGGTGTCAGGATAGCAGGTTAGCGATGGTCGGTCTTTGTTCAGGAGCTCTTCCTGGTTGTCGATGTTTTCCGTCGTGGCCAGGGTCGAGGAGACCTTCTTACAGTGGTGTGCATGCAGCCAGTGCCGTTTCCCCTCCACACGAAGAGCCGTCCGGGTGGTGATTAACACTTGCCAGGGGCCCGTCCACCGGGGTTCCAAGCTCTTTGACCGCTGAAAGTTCCGGATCAGCACGAAATCCCCAGGTTGGATGGCGTGACCCGGACCCCTGGAAGCATCGGGGATGGCCTGCTGCACCTGCTGATGAATGACAGACAGAGTTTCAGTCAATTTATACAGATAATCAGACATTAAGACGTCCGGGACGTCATGAATGGAAGTTGGTTTCGGTGCAGACCAGATACTCATGGGTCGACCGAAAACAACTTCATAGGGTGTTAAGTGATGTCTGGTGGGGGTGGAGCGCATTGATAGCAATGCCAATGGGAGGGCGTCTGGCCATTTCAGACCCGTGGTAGCCACTATCTTGGCCAGTTTAAGCTTTAGAGTGGCATTGTGTCGCTCAACTAGTCCAGCAGACTGGGGGTGGAAGACTGCGTGAAATTTCTGCTTGATGCCCAACCCCTTTAAGATGAACTGGATGACTTCGGCTATGAAGTGGGGGCCGTTATCGTCCAATAAAATACGACAAAGGCCGTAACGGGGGAAAAACTCCTTTAACAGTACTTTTGCAGTGGCCATAGCAGTGTTGTCGCGGGTAGGATATGCTTCTACCCATTTGCTGAATGCGCACACCACGACAAGTACATATTTCAGGCCTTGGCACCTGTCCAGCTGGATGTAGTCCATCTGCAGGACTTCAAATGGGTGATTTGGGACCCCAAATCCTCCCCGGGGCACTACAGTTCCTTTCCCGGGGTTGTGTTGCAGGCATATCAAGCATTGTTGGACTAGACGTTTGGCGGAATCTGTGATTTTATCATTGTGCCAAACTCTGGAGACAAGTTCAATCATGGGGGCTGATCCTATGTGGGCAGGGGAGTGTGCCATAGCCAGTATGGGAATCAGGTATGAGTCAGGTAGCAACCACTTGTTTGTGTCTTTTGTCCGCCAGCAGCCTTCATCATCTTTTAATCCCATCCGTGTCCATTCAGTCAGCTCGTGTTGTGTACTAGCCGTTTGAATGTCTCTAATAGTGTCCCTAGCGTCAGTCCATTTTTCTGCTTGTGACCTGGTCACGTACATATGTGTTGTCGTTCTATTTTCAGCTGTCGTTCGGGCCGTGATGTCGGCTAGTGCATTTCCCTGCCCAATGATGTCTGTCACCCTTTTGTGTGCCTGGCATTTGACGACTGCAAGCTTTTTGGGGAGAAGGACGGCTTCGATCAAGGCGGAGACTAGATCCCCGTGTAAAATGGGGGTGCCATGTGAGGTCAAGAATCCCCTTTCCCTCCAAAGGAGCCCAAAATGGTGGACCACCCCGAAGGCATACTGGCTGTCGGTGTAAATGTTCGCTGTGGTTCCTGCTGCCAGAATGCAGGCTCGTGTCAGGGCGATCAGTTCTGCTGCCTGGGCAGATCGTTGCGCGATGCGGGCCGTCTCGACTACAGTTCGAGCCGTGGTGACCGCGTAGGCAGCGGAAGTGGTGCCATCGGTAAGTTTGATGCAAGAGCCGTCCACCCACAGCTCCCCGTCGGGGTCAGGGAAAGCCGTGTCTCTGAGGTCAACCCTACTTCTAGTCTGTTCGTCCGTAAGAGTCACGCAGTCATGTACAGGGTGCACATTGGGATCGTTCTCTGGCAAGGGTAACAGAGTTGCCGGGTTCAGCGTGGTGCATCTTTTCAGGGTGATATGGGGTGCAAGCAAAGTCAGTTCGTATCCAGTCAGTCGTGCACTCGTTAGGTGTTGTGTCTTGGTTTGGTTCAGGAGGGTGTCAACTGCATGGGGTACCAGTACCGTGAGGGAATTCGAGAGTACGATCCCCTCACTCTGTCGGATAGAGATTGCAGCGGCAGCTACAGCTCGAAGGCAGGCAGGCAAGGCTCTGGCTACAGGGTCAAGAGTGGCAGAGAAGTAAGCGCATGGTCGTTGCTTTGGGCCGATGGCCTGGGTCAGGACAGATAAAGCGCGCCCCTCCCTTTCGTGAGTGTAAAGGGAGAAGGGCTTTTTGTAATCGGGGGTACCTAGGACAGGGGCTGAACAAAGGGCATTTCGTAGTTCCGTGAAGGAGGTTTGACACTCAGGGGTCCAAGGGAGTGGAATGGGGACGTCTTTACCTAGCAGAGAAAGCAGTGGTTTCACAACGAGGCTAAAGTTCGGTAACCACTGTCGGCAGAAGGAGGTGAGGCCTAGTAGGGAGCGAACCTGTTTCTGGGTCTTCGGGACAGGAGTTTCGAGGATGGTTTGGATTCGATCAGGAGTGAGTTTCCTTCCCTCTTTGGACAAAAGGTGGCCTAGGTAAGTGACCTGGGGTTGGCAGAATTGCAACTTCTTCTTGGAGACCTTGTGGCCATTTTCCGCAAGGAAGCGCAGGAGTTGAATGGTGGCTGTAACTGCCAGTGGAGTGGTGTCGGCCGCCAAGAGGATGTCATCGACATATTGCACTAACACCACTCCATCGGGTAACTGGACTTGATCCAGTTGTCTCTTGAGGGCCTGGCTGTAGATGCTAGGGCTTTCTGTGTAGCCCTGGGGTGCTCGACAGAACCTATATGAGCGGGCTTTTAGGGTGAAGCCAAAGAGATATCGGCTGTCCGGGTGGATGGGGATGGAAAAGAATGCGTTTTTGAGGTCAATGACAGTGAAGGTGGTGGCTGTGGAAGGAATCAAAGTCAGGATGGTGGTGATGTCAGAGACCACAGGGTACTGGGGTATCACCACTTTGTTAATCTCTCGAAGGTCAATGATAAAACGGTATGCCTTCTCATCTCCCTCTCCCTGTTTCTTGATGATGGGCAAGATAGGGCTGTTGCAAACGTTGCTTACCACTTCCTCTACCACTCCTGCATCTATCAGTGACTGAATAATCTTTACCAATGCCTTCTCGCCCTCGGGCGATATCCGATATTGTGGAAGTTTTGGGAGTGTTGCGTCTGGTCGGACAGTAATGTGCACTGGGTCAATCAACATGCGCCCTACGTCCGAATCCGCCTTGGCCCACAGATACGGAGGCAGAGTGTCAAGCAGGGATGTGTCAACGTCGGTGATGGAAAACATGCGTCGGGGAGGGCAATGTCTAAGCAGAACGGGGTTGTCGTAGAGGAAAACTCGTACTCCATCTTGAGAACATCTGATCGTCGCTCGGAAGTGTTTCAATAAGTCAAGTCCCATAATGGCGTCAGGGCTATTGGAGGAAAGTAAGAACATGGTGTCAGTGGTGTTGTTTTCTACGTCAAAGAGGATCGGGGCGGACAAAGGGTTAGTGGAGGGCGTTCCATCGAAACCTGTCGATGTTATAAGTGAGCCAGACAAGGGTGCCCCCGGAATCAGTCGTTTAGATAACGCACTACGTGTTGTGCCAGTGTCTACCAGAAATGGAGACTTGGTACCCAGGGCCTTAGCAGTGACGTAAGGGCCTTGCTGGTCAACATAGAGCTCGACTGGATCCCTCCCTTGCCCTTGGCAGTCCTATGCAAAGTTGTGGGCGTCATCGTAGTCAGATTGCTGGTATTGGTTCTGCCTGGGTCGATCAAATGCATTTGGTCTGCCTGATCTATCGTTAATCGTGTCGTTTGGGGGCCCTCGCTGCTGTCCCTTATTTCTCGGTCCACTTACTATGTCCTTGGGGTCTTTGTTTCTGATTATTTCCAGAAGAACTGGGCACTGGGATTTCCAGTGGCCAGTTCCTTTGCAAAAAGCGCACTGGTCCTCTCTAAGGTCTGTACGTCCACTGTGGGGAGTCAAAGTGCGGTCCTGGGGAAATGCAGCCTTAGGGGCGTTCGTCTGGTAGTTTCCCCGGTATTGGTCTCGTCCTATAGTCACCCCTTGCAGTTGGGCCATCATCACCCTCTCTTTCAAGTCCTTCTTCTTTTTCTCTGTTGCCCTATCGTTTTCATTTTTCTGATGCTCATAATATTGGGCCATCTGGAGGATAGCCGTAGGTTTGGAGGCTGCCCAACTACTCTCGCTAGCCTGCAGTTTCTGGGAGACCTCTGCTGACAGACCCTTAACATAATTCTGGACAAACAGATGGTGTCCGGTTGCAGTAGTCATGTCCTGGCCACTGTAATCGGAGAACACCATTTCAAACCGGGAGAAGTATTCCAATACATCCTCCTGGGGTTTCTGGCGACAGGCCGTTACTATCGACCAGTCCACTTTCTTTTCTGGAATCAAGGTTTTTCATTTCTGTACGATTTTGTCTGGAAGGTCTAGAATGGATTTCAAAGGCTTTTGTCCAGGTCCTCGTTGTTTATCGATGTCATCGAGTTGTGACCAGGTATGTCCAAACAGCTCAAGGTGGTCGACTTTCCGGATTTGTTTCCACACATCAGCTGGTAGACATAACCCGAAAAACAAGTCGATGTCAGCCAGGGTCATAATCGTTGATCCTAGGGCTGTACCCAATTCAGTGTAGAAGGCCGTGGGGTTTTTACGTAGGTCAGGCAGAGATTTCCGGAATGTCAGAATCTCTTGCCGGTCCCATGGCTGGTAGACCCAGTTGTACACTACCCTTCCCTTTGCGTCTGGGTGGTTTGTATCATCGTTAGTCCCTGCACCTCGTGGAGGGACCCAATAAGGGGCAGCCTCTCGTATCGGCATCATGGTGTTAGATTGCTCAGTTTGCGGCTCGGTCACTACGGAGGTCGTAGGTTTTGTTCCCGATTCTCGTTCAGTGAGGTGGCGGAAAACCTCAAGCGTACGCGTAAGGAGGTCCGTCACATCACACTCGCCCTCATCCCCGATATCGACCTTCCGGTACAGAGTCGTTAGGCTCTCAGGACCTTTGTCTCGATATCGGTCTTCGTATGCGTTCAAGACATGGTAACACAGTCGTACGGTAAAATGTCGCCTGTGACTCCCGGTATACGAGTTAAACATATCCGTGATGTACTCTTCATCTTCCTTCCTTTCTACCAGTGTCCTTGCTATCTTGTCGATCCCTGTTCGCTCATCTTTGCTTAGTCTGTTTGTTCTAGCAGAACCAGCCCTTGGGGTCTCGGGGTCGTCTAACGTTGTCGTTTGTGCAGTATTTGATACAAGGGGTTCGGCCGGCACAGAGGCCATGGGGGCCGAAGCTGTGACGCTACCTTCGTTTGTACCTGGGGGTGGGAGGTGCTGTGCTAAGGGTTGGGAGGGGGCGTATGGAGGGGGCATGTGGATGGTCGGAGGACCTAACAGCAGATCATCGTTGGCTCGTTGTCTCGAGGGTAAATCGGGGTAGAGCATGGAGGACGTTCTAACCGGACACTGACTTGATGTTTCCATTTCTAGTTTCTGTTTGACTTTCTCTCTTTCCTTAATCTCTCCTTCCAGTTTCTGAGCAGCTAGGTGGGCTGCTTTTCGCAGCTCTTTTCCCAACCTACTCTCAGTTTTCTTTTTACGTTGTTCAGTTTCTTTGCGCCACATGCCGAAACTATCAAGCATAGTGGGCGTTGTCTTGTTTTTACCCAGGGCTGTTTCTAGCGCATTTATTTTGTCATCATCGAAGGGTCCTACCAGTGGCCACTGACTTTCTCGATCCTTTTTCGTATATTTATGCCACAGTTTGTTATAGGCTATAGCGATCAATCCATGCTTCATGAACATGTCCTTATTAGGGGTGCCCTCCAGTGGAGCCGGATGGTTCACCTCTAATAAGCGGTCCGGGCTAAACAGGCTACCAATCAGTGGGGAGAAGACAGACATGACGGAGCACAACGGGGACAAAAAGTCAGCACTGCCTATCTTATCACTGCGTGCAAAGACTAGACAGAATATTTCTATTCTACGTTGTTTGCAGGCAGTGAACACCTCATGAACCAATATCGAATAGTCAACGTTCGGTCAAAACAATTCAGTGGGGAGAATAAGTAGGCCCGCAAAGGTCTGCGTTACCTACCCTTTCACTATCTGTAAAAAGGGGGGAGGGGGGCTCTTTCCTGTTTGCAGACAGAGAATCTCCAGAAAACAGTCTGCGAACAATAGTTCAGTTTCAAATAATTAATCAGTGGGGGAGAAAGATAGGTGCAACGGTTGTATTACCTATCCTCCACTGTTTGCAAAGAGAGAGCCTGTTGTTTCTCCGTTTGCGGACAGTGGATCTCTAAATAAATTAACAAAGAGTAATACTAGTATTTTCTAAACAATTCAAATAATTATTTCGTAATTCGTCGTGTTTACATGACCTTACCCGGACCGCATGGACAGTTTCCTGTCTTCCGAATCCAGCGCCCGATCGTCCTCTTTTCTTCGTAATCCTCGCGGCACTCTTGATGGTTCCCAGTCAGGACCGTAGATCACTCGAGAGAGGTCTGTTCGGAACCAGTGAAGTTCGGATGATCGGCTGTCAGACGAGGGTCTATCGTACAGGTGCACTCCCCGATCGTTGCAGTCGTTCACTCTGTCGTCAGGACCTCTCCCACTGGATCCACGAGTCACTGATGGGCCCCACGTTTGGGACGCCAATTGTTAAAAAGGTCAGGCTACCAACCAGAATAAGAGATCCTGAAGTATTGCCCGGCGGTGTCGCCTCTTAAACCCACAAGATATTAACCAACGAAGAGGCAGGCGCTGGAGACTGGAAGGCAGGAAACAAAGGTTTTATTCTCTCCGGAGGAGAACACATCAGTTCGGTCAGCAAGTATCGTCACGAGGTGCTCTAACCGCATCTCTGAGGCCTCGCCTCTTATACACAGTTAAATGAATTTTATTGCAGGTAACACAGTCTTGTAATGCTTTGAAGTATGGAAGGACATCCTCTGAATCTCCCCTACAGGCCCGTTCCCACACACATTTACAGTTGAAGTCCCCACCCCGGTCACAACAGGTGATGATTATCGCGCAGCTGGACATTCCGCCGATTCACGGAATGTGGGGGTTTGATCGGATCTCTTAGGGTGGGGGCTTTGATCAACTCGGGGGTCCTTTGATGAGGGAAGCTTTCTACTGTACGGGGAGGGGCAATAAACAGTATCGGCAGAGCTAGGTGTCGGCCTGGGAAAGAGGAAGACAAACGGGCACACAGGAAAGGGGGTTTGTATCAAAGGGCCTGGGACCATGAAAGGAATGAAGGGAGGTGTCGCGCTGGGAACAGGATGGGGTTTTGAGGCAGAGTCGCGCTGAAGAGGGGTTTATGACTCAGGGCATGTGAGAGCGGGGGGGTTGTCAGCGTGCGGGGGATTGCTTGCGAGGTTGAGAGAGAGAGAGACGCGCTGGCTATCAGCGAGGGGCAAGGAGGCCATGGTGCTCAAAATGGCTGCCGCTTACGTGCACGAATGGGTTCAAGGGGAGCAAGATGGCGCCGATAATGTTGACGTTTGCAGCTTAACTTTTAACAAGTATTTGCTCTGAGACTGCTGTGTCCTGAGATAACCAGCAACATGCAAGGGTGATCCAAGGCCAGTGGAAACATCATGTAAGCCTAAACGGGGCAATAGGGCAGCTAAGTCTACTTTAATACTGTTATAATACGAGCTAGCCTATTTTTTTTTAGGGACAGGATCACAGGATGTTGAGCCGATGCTGAGACGCAAACATGGATCCCCAGCTCCTAGGTCAGCATTCTGACCATTTTGCCACACTCTCTATTCTGCTCTTCTGCTTGGTATTTTCAGTATGTCTTGCAGTAACAAAAAGCTCTTTGGGGTCACATGTCCGACGCAATGTGCACGCCTTTTGTTCCAAAAACCCTCTATCCATGATGGAGCTGTAGCACTGCATTGATATCGCATAGCAGTTTTATCTCCATATTCCCGTGTCCAGGGCCCAGCTTTAGGCTTTTTGATTCTGACAAGTTGCTGACAGCGTGTGACTCCATGCCTGGCTCAATCTCTCCTCCCACTGATTTTTAAGTCTCATTTAGGTATTGTTTCTGCAGTTTCTCCCCACGGTGCTCATTGTTTCTCCCTTACCCTTCCATTCCATTGTTCCTTCCCCTTTGCCCTCCCTCCGTGCTCTGTCTATCTGCTTGGCTTTTAGTTTTTACAACATGTGGCGGCTCCTCCACAATGTCGACCCACTGGCTCAGAGCCAGCAGCTGAAAAAAAAAACAATGTTTAATTATCATTTCATTTTTCAGCTGCTTGCTGAGCCAGCATGTGTAGGGAGTGGCGGGCAGGGCCAGGCCATGGGAGGGAGGAGGAATGAAGTGTATGTTCCCTTCTAAGTGTGCATGTCTGTTTGGCCGGCCAAACAAACTTTGACAGCTGGGTTGGAGAAACAGCACAGACTCCCTGTGCCTGAGAGAGCATTAAACCAGGCCAATCCCCGCACTGCTCTCATGCTCATGCAGGGAGTCTCTGATTCTACACCAGTGTCTGCTGGGGCTAGGAAGCAGCGGAACATCGAGGCACGAGGCGCACGGCCGGTTCAGGTAAGTCTTTGTTTTTTTATTATTACCCACACCATGCAATCTCTCTCTCGTGCTACCACCTTGTGCTCCCCCGCACCCGTACCGCACGCCCCAACATTTTTGGTTTGTGTCGGCCATCGCTGACAACATAGGCAGCACACGTGGCACCATTCTCACAGAAAACAACGGTATAGCCTTGGAAGCAGCTGTGAAAGCCTCCATAGCAAAAGCTGGATCTTGGCAAGCTCCTTCTGCTGAACATGATTACTAAAAAAAATAGAGGACATGAAACAATCAGCAATGCAAGGCTCTCTCAGAAAACAGAGTAAAACATGGCAGCAATGAAAAGATCGGTGTTCACAGCTGACAAGTAACACAATGAGATGTGTGATGCCTTGTGGAAGTCCTGCTTTTTTTTATCCAAAACCACTTTGGAAACTGGGAACTCTTTTAACTCCATGCCTATAAAGATAAAAGCAAAACTATGTGTTCAGAAATCACAATGATATTAACTGAGCAGTCACGTAGCTTGATCCAAGGCCACGTGACAGCTGTGTGAGCGCACGCGCACACCAAGTGTGTAGTCTCAAAATGGCATGGGGTGCAATTAGATTGCGATTCATTACGAATATTTTGAATGTGGCTTTTTGGATCTTTAGATGTAGTTTTTCAGCTTCCTGTAAGACTAAATATGTGTATTATAAATGTCATCTATTGTATACACATACATTCTAAATGGCATCTATTTTTATTTTATGGCTATTTCTCAGTCATACATAGCGTTGCCACCTGGCCAGTTTTCTACAGCATGACTGGTATTTTATGGCCTGCAGGAAAATGAGGAACCAGTGTTCTTCCCTTTTGTAGTTCATGCTTGGAGGACGAAGAACTCACTTTTTACTTTCCTTGTATTTCGGGAGGTGCTTGGCTCCCTTGATTGAATGCTCGGCACACAGCAATTTATTTTCCTTGTATGTGGGGAGGTGCCTGGCTCCCAGAAAAAGTACCACCATCTTGGAAGGGTGATTCCCTTCATTATTCATGGTTTATGCTTTTATTCCACACTTTTATTGTAGATAAACTTGTTTTGACCCTGGTTTATGGTTTTAATGGCCAACTGTTTTTAAATCACTTCATTGGATTCTCAACCTGCGCTGCTCAGTACGATAACCACGCCCCCCTCGCCATGACGGGCTATTTAATCACTTACAAAGCACGTCCACGCAGTTTGGAGGATGAAGAACTCACCTTTTACTTTCCTTGTATTTCGGGAGGTGCCTGGCTCCCTTGATGGAACACTAGGCACACAGCAATTTATTTTCCTTGTATGTGGGGAGGTGCCTGGCTCCCAGAAAAAGTGCTGCCATCTTGGAAGGGTGATTCCCTTCATTATTCTTGGTTTATGGTTTTATTCCTCACTTTTATTTTAGTAAAAGTTATTTTTCCAGCAGTGACTGGCTCAAGGGAAGCCTTCACCCAACCATTCGATTCTCAACCAGTGCTGCTCAGCGTAATAGCCATGCCCCCGTCACGCCCTATCCCCATAAAGGGCTATTTAATCACATACAAAGCGCGTCTGCGCAGTTGGCGTGCCGAAGCTGCGCCAAGGGCAAGCCCGTCTGCACTCGTCCGTGCCTGGACCACGCCCAGCACCAGACATTATGGCCCTAGCATGCCAGACTTGACGGCCGCAAGATATTCCCGTGAGGAGCTTCTAACCCTCCTCCCAGGTAAGAACTGCCTGTGTAGGGCTCAACTCACATGCCTCATCCCACACGAACCCTCAGGCCCCAGTAACAGCCTCACTCCATTAGAAAAAACATTGCCCTGCGCTCTTTTGAATGCAAAGTCCCTTATCAAGCTCAGAACAGAATTCAATCTATTCATGGAATCACACAGCCCCTCTGTAATGTTCATAACAGAAACCTGGGCCGACCCCTCAACACCCCAGATCTATTAATCGCCATACCTCATGGCTACTCTATCTGTAGGCATGATAGATTATCTAAACGAGGAGGGTGACTAGCTATAGTACACAGGTCTGATTTAAAAATCCAGGCCAAGGCCAGTCCTTCTATACATTGTGAGCCGCTTACTTTCAAAATCATCCTAACTAACACATCCTCCTTCTCAGGATTACTTTTATATCATCCACTGGACATTTCTAGTCTCTTAGAAGAATATATACTCTCTTCCAATTTCACCATATTAGTTGATTTTAATTTCTACCCAGAAGCCCTTCAAGGCACGGAGACAGCAAATCTCTTTTATTCTTTGTCCAGTTTCTGTCTCTCCCAATTGGTGTCCAGTCCTACTCACTCTGCTGGTCAGACATTGGATGCATTATTTTCTAACAATGTAGCTCTCAATCTTATTAACACCCATCCACTTGCTTGGTCAGACCACAAAGCAATTTTTTTAATGTTACATACAATGTCTCCTTCAATAGGCTTCCTACTAACTAAAGTGCATATATCTCCAGGGCTTGGCATTCCCTACAGCCTGATAGACTGTTGGAAGAACTCAATATTTATTCTCCTGAGCTCTTTACTAATATCAATAATGCGGCCACTCAATACGCAATATGGCTTGATAACGCCACTCAGCTGCTTATACCACCTAAGCTAAGCAAAGCTAAGCAAAGGACCATATCCGCTCCTTAGTTCTCAGAAGAACTGAAAGCACAAAAACAAAAATGCCGCAGGCAGGAGAAGATCTGGAGACATAACTATGATGAGACAGAGAAAACCAATTATAAGCTCTGCTTAGCATCCTATAAAGCACCAATTCTTAAAGAAAAATCATCTTATTTTACAAAAAAATCAAGGAAGTGAAAACTCATCAAAAGAGCTTTTTATGACAGTGAAAAACTCACAATGGTGGTATCTTCTACTTCCAGTCTTCACTCTCAACTCTTCTGTAATAGCGTAGCAGACTTTTTTCTGGAAAATGTAGATGGAGTCTACAATCTCTTCTCTCTCAACTCTTAATTCAGCTGCTATTACAAACTCCACCTTGACACCCAGTAACGATCCCAGTTTAGTTTTAGTAGCTTCACTCCACCCACTCTAGAACAGGTTATCAATCTTGTGAGAGCAACTTCATCTGGCTCTCCTTATGATCCTTGTCCACCTAAAATAGCGAGTTCAGTGGCAGAATCCATTGCTTCCCTGCTTTTGGCCATTTTATCGCATATGTTCTGGGTCAGTCAATCTCCCTCCATTTGGAAGAAAGCATCCATCCTTCTGCTTCTGAAAAAACCTAACCTGGACCTAAAAAACCCTAGCAGCTACTGTCCCATATCCTGCCTCCCTTTCTCATCTAAGGTCGTGGAAAAAATTATGAATGTTCAAATCACGGTTCATATTGAGTTTAATAATCATCTGGATGCCACGTAGTTTGGTTTTCATAGCGGATTCAGCTCTGAAACAGCCTTGATCAATGCGACCGAAGCGATCAGGCAGTCACTCGTTCAAAATCAAGGTGCAGCACTGATACTGCTTGATCTCCCAGCTGCCTTTGATACTGTAGTCCATAGACTGTTGCTGAACCGTCTATTGGAAATCAATGTCATGGGTACTGCATGGACCTTTATAAAATCTTTTCTCACCGAATTAGGACAATCTGTCAAACTTGGAGACTATACATCTCAGTCGTTCTCCTTTCCTTGTGGAGTTCCACAGGGCTCTTCACTCAGCCCGACTCTATTAAATGTTTATATTTCACACCTTGCTAAACGTATTAAGAGTTTTGGCTTTTCTTTAACATCTTACGCAAACAACACTCAGATTGTCATATCTTTGACCAAGACAGATCAAGGAGTCAGCAACAGATTCCACAACTGCATGCAAGCAGTCTCCACTTGGATAAATAAGAACTGTCTTAAACTAAATGCAGAGAAAACTGAGTTCATACTCTTTGGAGCACAGTCCCTCTTCTGGACACCTTTATGTTGGCCAGCAGATCTGGGCAATCTGCCCCCTCCCTCCACCAAAGCTCGGAATCTGGGAGTTTCGATTGCTCATAAACTGACTTACAATAACCAAGTTAATGCCCTCTCCTCCTCGACATTTTATTCATTAAGGGTGTTAAAAGAGATCTTCCCTTTTATTCCTTCTCACGTGAAAAAAATTGTAATCTTACCACTTGTTACCTACAAATCGGATTACTGCAACCTTCTATTTCTTACAGCCCCTCAGTACACTCTTAACAAGCTGCAAATCTTGCAAATTTCAACAGCCAGACTTCTGTTAAAAATACCAAAATATCAGTCTGTTTCCTTAGCCATGAAGAATTTACACTGGCTTTCAATCAGACAGAGATGCACTTTCAATGCTCTCTGTATCGCTTACAAAGCACTTCGTGGCTCAGGCCTGGCCTGTTCCCAAATTCCGACTGTCCACTTGGGGCGGCAGGAGATTTTATCTGGGAACGGCAAAGACCTGGAATGCCCTACCATCTGCAATCAAAAAATGCCCCTAACTTACTGATTTTTAGGAAACAACTAAACGCCTGGCTTTTTAACACCTGTTAATTCTATAGACATCTGTATTTCTTCGTCAGTCTAACCAGCGCCAAGACACCTGCGGGTATTTGTGTGCTTTACAAGACTCATTAACATTAACATACTTCAAATAGCAAATATAAGAATAAAACACTTTAAAAATTGCTCTAGAACTGCCATAGTATCCCTGACTAGTGAATAAAGCACAGAAAAGTTGTTACAAATCTATACAAATTACTTTATACAAAGTTCTGTTCTCTAAGTATTACGACTGGCCTCTACAGACTCTTAAAACATGAACAAATTACATGTACTTTTCCTTTGGAAAAGTGGCAGTCCTAGTCACACATCACAGTGCCAGGTAAGCCGCCCATTTCAGAGCAGATGATTTATCATTTATCACAGTGATGTTTTTTTTTTTGTTGCAGTTTTATATAGGGTGAATTTGACCCACAGATATTGGAGCACTTTACATGAGCACCAGTAACATTATAAAAAGACACATTCATTTGTGTTTTTTTAGGCATGGGAGATTAAAAGATTTATTATGAGTTTGGCGGTCCTATGGACTTCTGTTTTAGCAGTGTTACTCCGACCGCAGCATTACAAGTTGGGCGAATTGGCTTAGGCTTCACCGCCGAGACCACTAGCAGACCGCCAGGTTTGCAATCGGGGTAAGGTAGCCACCACAAAGTGGTACGGGGGAGCTGCACTGCTGTGCATATTACAAGTTGCCTGATCCACGAGCAGATTGCGGCAGTCCGACCGCCTGCTTCAAGGTGGCAGTGAGGAAGGATTTGGGGTACGTACTCAACCCTTTCTTATTCTTCCAGGCAGAGTACGACGTGGATCCCTGTCTCCAGGTCACCCCCTTCACAGCAAGATGTTCACCCCAAGGATTACGACCCTGTGTGCGGCTATATACAGGTGAGTTTTTTCATACCATATATATACATTGCCAGGACTGCTCACATATGGGCTGAACCTCGGAAAATGGGTTTATGGTAGTTTTCCACATATATCATGCAAATGTGTGCATCCGACACTTATGCAGTCGAAATGTACACACAGGCATCAATATATCCGTAAAAAAGTACTCACCATCGCTGCAAGATCCCTGCTGCCACACTGCCAGCCCCGTGGACAACTCATAATACGGCGGTCTTTGGGCTGCCAGCGCCATGGGCTGCTGGTGGGGGTGACGCGGTTCTACGGCAGTTAGACAGCCATACTTGTAATACGGCTTTAAGTGATCTGCCCAGAATCACATGATGTTGAGCTAACACTGAGACTCAAACCTGATTCCTCTGTTCCAAAGTTAACAGCTCTGGGTGTTGTTCGCTTGGGCCAACACATTACAACGTACAGGTGGCTGAATTCATGTTGCACTGGAGAAGGATGTCAGCAAGGAGTGTCCTCCATGGACAGCATGCTACAGGACCTGGGGTCACTGGCATGCTATGCATGCTCTCCCTCGGAGTTTGGGTCAACACACATACTCAGGTCTATATGCTTGCAGAGCAAGCACAAATGAGAGCGGTGGCTGAGATAGTTAAGCTACAAACATTGCAGTCTCCCTGTAGGGGGGCTATTGGGCCCCCTCACCACCTCTGAGAGGCCCTGCTTTCCACTGAGAGCTTACAGTAAGGCTATCACAAGCGAAAGGAGCCTGACCAGACGCACCTCATTCACCAAACTCTGCGGCACAGCGCGAGCCCTGCTTCTGGGCTTATATTTCCGATGTACTTTGGTTATTTGTCTTAGGAGACCCCAGTGAAGTACACCCCTCTGCCTAATGCCAGACTCGCCGGATGGGCATCGGGCATTTTCCCAGGCTGGAATGGTGGGGTGGCCGCTATTGTTACTGGGGGGCGGTTTTGTAGCAGTGCAGCAGGTTTAAAAGCGCTGCAGTGTTCCTTGCCTATCCAATAGTTTTCAGGCAATAATAAAAGTGCCAGAATAACGCTGTTGAATAATGTACCTAATGGAGAAGTGGCAGTTTTGCGTTATCTGAGGTAGTGCAGATGGTTAATATGCCAGCTGCAAAGGCCGTGTACTATGAAGATGACAGAACAGTATTTTATGGGCCTAGCTCAGTTGTTTACCACTTTTGCCACAGAGATCCTTTTGTTACTGTGCAGTTGATAAATTACAATCGTAATCTAGCTTAGAAAGTTATATTTTTTCAGTCTTTCATTATCCTATTTCTGCCAAATGGATTGGCTTGGGTAGAAATACATTCTTATTTGTAAAGTCAATCCTAACCACTGTGGTACGTTCTGAATCCTGAGTTTGTGCTTCCCCAGACCAAGCAAAAAATTGTCTATCAGTATGGATGAGTCCTACACCTTGTCGTCCCCTTTGTCTTATGCAATATTTTTTATACACTGATTTACACATGTATGCTTTGTTGTCTTTGTATGTGTGTGTGATGTAAAATGCTCAGACACCCTACACTGGTATGAGAGGCTCTATAAAACAAATTAAATACATGCGAGAGAGAGGGGCTACAGAGAGAGGAGAGGCACTGTTGGAGGGTGATAATGAGGGAATTATTGAAGAGCCCCACTAAAGTTTGCCATTTCCTGGTGCACTGTAAGGCCATCATTTACTATGCTTTAAAAATAATACAATTGAATATATAATGAAAAATGTGTTGTTGAATGCACCACTTTTGTCATTTTTTTCCAAATTTTCTTGGAGGGAGAACACCTCCCCCCAACCCCTTGTAGTGGCCAGGCTTGCACGATGCACGAGCTCGCTATTCACCATATGGGGACGGGTCTGAGAAAATTTGCTAGGGCTGCTTTTGGTTCCCAGTCTGGCCCTTCTCCACTCCTCGCTGCGGGAGCTATGGGGGGTGTACATTATGTCCCTGACTCAGGGGCCCATCATCATATTCTGCATGTGCGTGTATGTTGGGAGGGAGGCGTTGGCATCATTTTGTGTTATGCCACGGCATTTTCCATAAATCGAGTAGTTGAAGTGCGCTGGATCCATCGGGCATGCTTTTTTAATTTAAGAAAAACAGTTCCCATACTTTTGTGAAAAGACAACCAATCAATCAATCAAAAATAGCTTTATTCGATTGCTGAATAGCAATCATAAAAGCACAGTTATAAAATACATAAAAAATGTCATGTAAAAATTCATAATAAAAAACATTACATATAGTCACATTAAATATTACAGTATTACAATCTTAAAAATATATAACCATCATTACTGCACAAGACAAAGCATTCAAGTAAACATACGTTTCCTACGATAAAACACTTTTTTTCAAAAAGGCTATAATTCTTAGAACACCATTTTCATTATCTAATAATTGTAATGACCGTAGAACAGGGCGACATTGGCGTAATCCATATTGTTTTAAAATAGGGACCAAAAACAACCGCCTGTCTGTAGAGAAAAATTTACAAAATAAAGTAACATGAATCGTAGTTTGGGGGGAGATATTATCACAAGGACATGGCCGGAGATCATGTGTCCAATCATTCATAATGAGGAAAGTGACTAATCTATCAAAGAACCCCAGCCTAAAACGGGTTAGTAAGAACCTGTCATAGGCCCGGGCACAAAGGATAAGTAGGGCTGAATATTAAAAGTAGTTAAAATCAGTTGATTGTGCAGGACAGTGGGCTTTGAAATCTCAGATGTCATTCTCAAGGTATCCAGCAGCATTAAACACTCTTTCCTCAGAACCTTTCTGGTTACTACCTTAATAGAAGAAGGATTTAACCCCTTCGACGCTGATGACGAGCTGGGCTCGTCATGAGGTAGCCTCCTGGCACGCTGATGACGAGCCCAGCTCGTCACGTAACATGCGATTTGAAAAAACTCAGCGTACGGGCGGAATTCCGCCCGCACGCATGCGGTTAAAAAATAATGTAAATGTCCCAAATCCTTAAACAAATCATGAACATATCTCAGCCAAGGAATCCTCATTGCTCCTTCCAGTTTCATAATGTCTAAAAGGATATCTCTGTGCAATTTTGTTTCATCTTTCGTCCATAGCCTGTGCCACAATAGCACAGGCTCTGACCTGATTAAATCAGAGATAAATTGTAGGCCTAATTCAGCGTGGCAAATATACCCTGAGGTACCACTTGGAACGGCTAAAATATATTTTAGAAAAGAGTTTTCAACTGTCTGTATGGGGGTGAGGTCGGCAAACCCCCATACCCCACTCCCATGAAGAACTGCAGAAACACACTTTGCCTTGTATATCTTAATTAGTTCCTCAGGAGGTATTTTGCCCAGTTTCCTGGCAAAGATAGTAAGGGCAGAAGTAGTACATAGAAGAGCCATTTTTTTTGCTGCTACAGCTTGTACCCAGGAATTGTTCTGGGAGAAAAGGATGCCCAGGTATTTTTTAGTAGCCTGAATCTTTGTCCTGCAATAAAAATATCTTTGTTTATCTTAAAACCTCTACCACAGCGCATAATGAAGGTTTTTGAAGAGTTAACCCTTAAACCCAGATCTTTCATAAAGAGGGTAAAACTATCCACGACGCGCTGTAGTCCCACCTGTGTACGTGACATCAGGACAGCGTCGTCCGCGTACAAGAGGGCTGGGATTGGGCGGCCAGCTATTTGACGAAATCCTGGTTATGGAGCTATGGGGCGTGTACATTATGTGAGGAGCCCATTATCATATTCTGCATGTGAGTGTACGTTGGGAGGGAGGTATTGGCATAATTTTGCGTTATGCCACAGCATATTCCATAAATCGAGTAGTTGAAGTGGGCTGGATCTGTCGGGCATGCTTTTTTAATTTAAGAAAAACAGTTCCCATACTTTTGTGAAAAGACAACCAGCAAGAAGGGCCCTGTGCTGTAAAACGGAGGGAGGGGCAGATACACAAAAATGCCTTCTTACCAGGGTGCCTGCTTGCCTGAAAGAAATGTAAATGTACATATTTGGTCAATCTGCAAACGTAAAGGGTGCTAGGAAGCAGCTATTGGCTTTAATTAACAGGATCACTGAAGCTTCTTGGTGACAAATATGTATTTATTTGTGAGTGGTATTGCAAGGGAGTTAGCATCTGAGCTGTGAGTATGTGCTTTTAAAAGATAGTTATATGCAAGTTTAAAATAATGAGTAATAAACAAGTGACTATTCTCCACTGCTCAATCGGGTTTTAATTCGGTGTCTCTCTGGTTTGGTTACACACAGAGCCCTCTGCAGCGCATTAACTAGTAGAGGTGTTATAATGTACAGTAATGCATTTCTCACTGATTAACTTAACTTATATTTCGTGTTCATCTAACTTGTGCGTTATTTTACATGTAGTGTACCTGAAGGAGAAAGACGGGTAAAAGTTACGGAATATTTTGGGTTCAACCAGGCTTTTGACCCCGCCCCCACGCTCACTCACTCGCCCCCATAGCTCCCAGCCCCACAGTCCCCATACTTTTTTAATTCACTTCGATCCCTGCCTAAATCCCAGAACCCAACGAAGCCACTTGTTTATAAACACACAAAGCATGAAAGTGCCTTTGCAGTGATTTAAATGACCTTAAAAACTTCCGATTCACCGGTTACGTTGTTCTATGTATGCGAACGGTTCTTCGAACATACTGTGTGTGACATGCTCAGCCCACACGCCTGCATAGCTGGGTGCTCTTTCTTATTTTTTATCACGATACTTCTCTAAATCAAAATTTAGCAGTAAAAATATTTCTCTTGGGCTCTTAATGGTACCCTCGACACACTACTTACAAACTCCCAAAAACTGTTGTTGGGGGTCTCAGACCTTCACATAACTAACTCACCGATTTACTAGGTAAACAATGGATTAATATCTCGCCAAAATTGTAACTTGGAACTTTCAGTACAGGGTTTATAAAATTCTATGAGTTATGAACGTCTGCCATCTAGTGGTAATTGGAAGGATCTAACAATCTGCGTTGTCATTTGTATTTTATTCGTGTCTTTCAAAAAAGTAAGTCAGCTTTTGAGAGCGGATAAGAACCGCCATGTACTAGCTCTGAGACACTTCTAAGAAATTTCTTACGAACTTTTCTTTCATGTAGAATTTTTGGTTAAAAAAAGCGATTTCAAACAGAATTTTTTAAGTATAGCTGGATATATTGTTGGTGTCAAAACAAAAGTGTACATGCGGATTCTCATAAACATTTTCAGCGTGTTTTTTTTACAAAATCAGAGCAAAATCAAAGTTAAAGTGCGTGCGGAGGTGACCTTTCTACAGAAGTATCACAGAATTCAGCGGCGGCTCCTCCCACTATGACGGAGGAGCGTCGCCCCACTAATTTTAAGCAGTGAGAAGTAGAAACATAAAATAATAACTGTGAGTTATCATTTTATGCTTCGTGCTGCTTTAATGGTGGGCGGGTGGACGGGCCGTCCAACAGTCATGCGCACTTTCCCTGTTCTCTATGCAGGCTGCATTACAGCCTGCGCGGAGAACATGCCCAGGCCCCTATTCCCTGGCTGAGCGTCCCACCAGGATGCTCAGACCAATCACATTGCTGCATTGCAGCATTGTGATTGGTCAGGGTAGCCTCGGTGCTTACCAATCACAACGCTACATTGCAGCTTTATCATTGGTCAGTGAGGCCTGGCTATGCTTCCTGTTCCATGAGGAGAGCAGGAGCAGTGATGCGGGACCTGGCTGCAAGGTACTTTTTTTTTTTTAATATTGCGCACCCCCGCGACCTTCCCTTGCTCCTCAGGAGGTATTTTGCCCAGTTTCCTGGCAAAGATAGTAAGGGCAGAAGTAGTACATAGAAGAGCCATTTTTTTTGCTGCTACAGCTTGTACCCAGGAATTGTTCTGGGAGAAAAGGATGCCCAGGTATTTTTTAGTAGCCTCAATCTTTGTCCTGCAATAAAAATATCTTTGTTTATCTTAAAACCTCTACCACAGCGCATAATGAAGGTTTTTGAAGAGTTAACCCTTAAACCCAGATCTTTCATAAAGAGGGTAAAACTATCCACGACGCGCTGTAGTCCCACCTGTGTACGTGACATCAGGACAGCGTCGTCCGCGTACAAGAGGGCTGGGATTGGGCGGCCAGCTATTTGAGGAAATCCTGGTTATGGAGCTATGGGGCGTGTACATTATGTGAGGAGCCCATTATCATATTCTGCATGTGAGTGTACGTTGGGAGGGAGGTATTGGCATAATTTTGCGTTATGCCACAGCATATTCCATAAATCGAGTAGTTGAAGTGGGCTGGATCTGTCGGGCATGCTTTTTTAATTTAAGAAAAACAGTTCCCATACTTTTGTGAAAAGACAACCAGCAAGAAGGGCCCTGTGCTGTAAAACGGAGGGAGGGGCAGATACACAAAAATGCCTTCTTACCAGGGTGCCTGCTTGCCTGAAAGAAATGTAAATGTACATATTTGGTCAATCTGCAAACGTAAAGGGTGCTAGGAAGCAGCTATTGGCTTTAATTAACAGGATCACTGAAGCTTCTTGGTGACAATATGTATTTATTTGTGAGTGGTATTGCAAGGGAGTTAGCATCTGAGCTGTGAGTATGTGCTTTTAAAAGATAGTTATATGCAAGTTTAAAATAATGAGTAATAAACAAGTGACTATTCTCCACTGCTCAATCGGGTTTTAATTCGGTGTCTCTCTGGTTTGGTTACACACAGAGCCCTCTGCAGCGCATTAACTAGTAGAGGTGTTATAATGTACAGTAATGCATTTCTCACTGATTAACTTAACTTATATTTCGTGTTCATCTAACTTGTGCGTTATTTTACATGTAGTGTACCTGAAGGAGAAAGACGGGTAAAAGTTACGGAATATTTTGGGTTCAACCAGGCTTTTGACCCCGCCCCCACGCTCACTCACTCGCCCCCATAGCTCCCAGCCCCACAGTCCCCATACTTTTTTAATTCACTTCGATCCCTGCCTAAATCCCAGAATCCAACGAAGCCACTTGTTTATAAACACACAAAGCATGAAAGTGCCTTTGCAGTGATTTAAATGACCTTAAAAACTTCCGATTCACCGGTTACGTTGTTCTATGTATGCGAACGGTTCTTCGAACATACTGTGTGTGACATGCTCTGCCCACACGCCTGCATAGCTGGGTGCTCTTTCTTATTTTTTATCACGATACTTCTCTAAATCAAAATTTAGCAGTAAAAATATTTCTCTTGGGCTCTTAATGGTACCCTCGACACACTACTTACAAACTCCCAAAAACTGTTGTTGGGGGTCTCAGACCTTCACATAACTAACTCACCGATTTACTAGGTAAACAATGGATTAATATCTCGCCAAAATTGTAACTTGGAACTTTCAGTACAGGGTTTATAAAATTCTATGAGTTATGAACGTCTGCCATCTAGTGGTAATTGGAAGGATCTAACAATCTGCGTTGTCATTTGTATTTTATTCGTGTCTTTCAAAAAAGTAAGTCAGCTTTTGAGAGCGGATAAGAACCGCCATGTACTAGCTCTGAGACACTTCTAAGAAATTTCTTACGAACTTTTCTTTCATGTAGATTTTTGGTTAAAAAAAAGCGATTTCAAACAGAATTTTTTAAGTATAGCTGGATACATTGTTGGTGTCAAAACAAAAGTGTACATGCGGATTCTCATAAACATTTTCAGCGTGTTTTTTTACAAAATCAGAGCAAAATCAAAGTTAAAGCGCGTGCGGAGGTGACCTTTCTACAGAAGTATCACAGAATTCAGCGGCGGCTCCTCCCACTATGACGGAGGAGCGTCGCCCCACTAATTTTAAGCAGTGAGAAGTAGAAACATAAAATAATAACTGTGAGTTATCATTTTATGCTTCGTGCTGCTTTAATGGTGGGCGGGTGGACGGGCCGTCCAACAGTCATGCGCACTTTCCCTGTTCTCTATGCAGGCTGCATTACAGCCTGCGCGGAGAACATGCCCAGGCCCCCATTCCCTGGCTGAGCGTCCCACCAGGATGCTCAGACCAATCACATTGCTGCATTGCAGCATTGTGATTGGTCAGGGTAGCCTCGGTGCTTACCAATCACAACGCTACATTGCAGCTTTATCATTGGTCAGTGAGGCCTGGCTATGCTTCCTGTTCCATGAGGAGAGCAGGAGCAGTGATGCGGGACCTGGCTGCAAGGTACTTTTTTTTTTTTTTAATATTGCGCACCCCCGCGACCTTCCCTTGCGCAACCCCTCCCAGCGCCCGCCCCACCACCCGCGAGCCATGCCAGCACCCACTGCAGAAAGTATCAACATGATGACATAATAGACCTGGATTGGTGGAAATGTCGTGAAGTCGTGAAATGTGCACTAGACAGCCCAGGAAAGATCTCAAATAAACATGATGGCAGAGTAAATCTAGATTCAGTCTCAGATTGTACGTATTAAGGTATTGCTTGTTCAGAGACAATAGCTGGCTAACTGAAATGATGACAAAGCTAGAAAAGCTCCAGAAGCCCTGAAGGTGATCCGTGAGACGTTTTGATGAATCCCATTATCTCTAAACTGGTTAAATCAGTGCTTTAAATGGGGGGGGGGGAAGTGCTGGTACTCACCAAATTGAGCTATGACCAAAGGGGCGGGGCAAGGAGGCAGGTTTAGGGGCGGGGCTACTGGCCAACATTTACAGAATCGATGTGGTATGTAATTGGTGGTGCATAGTGTGGTAGCGCACTGTCATTCAGAGACAACACGTTTTCCATTCTCATTACCACTAAATTTGCACAGATGTAGTTTTACTGACAAAAACTATGCAGCGCACCAAGGCTAATGTGTGGAATTGCGTTCCAGCCAGTGAGATATCCAGTGACATGTGCCTGAGTGCAAGGGAGGAAATTACCACTTACCGCCGTTTGATCTGTGAAATACAGCAATAATCTAGTTTCAATGGACCTCAGGCATCTGTGCCACTGCACCTGCTGCACCTATGGAAGCTAGACCCCTGGCTCTAGAGAATATTTAGTTTTTGCGCATCCCCCGGTAAAGTATTCCATTAAATTCTTCCATGACACTTCAGAAAACCAAAAGAGCTGCTTCATTTGTCCTTTCTGGTTCCAAATTTGAAATATTTGTTCACAGGTATTTATGTTTGCAAGCTTTCAAAAATGCTCTCACCCTGCAGTCAAGGAAAGAACAGTAAACATCACTCTCCATGTTAAAAGAATACGCAGCAATTTGTTCAATGGTATTGTCTCACATTCAAGCTACGTGGCTAGAGAAAACACAACATTTAAAGGCCTCTATTTGCTCTTTCATCTTAACTCCAGTGCGGTTATTTTAATAGCTAGAAACAAATGTAAAAAAAAAATCTGCCTGACAGTAACAGATTATGCTTACTGGGCATCAGTACTGGCATCGCTGAAAGTGGCATGTCTAACTTACCATTTTCTACCCCCCTTTGCAGCAGGCAGAGTCGATTGGGATCAGAAGGCCTCAGGGCCGGAGAACTCTCACTAGCAGAGAGAGTGAGCAGTGCAGGGTCCTGGGCATATGAGGAGTTAACACCAGGGAAGAGGTTTCCTCCAATCTCACCAGAGATCAATGGAGGCCGCTCAGGCCACCTCCTCCTCACCCATTATGAGCTCAATGTCCCATCTCGGTAGGGGGGAAATGAATCAGGTGAAAGACACTGTCAGACCCCAGTGGCAGGCAGGCTAAGAGTTGAAAATGGCCCATCTCATGTCCTGGGTTTTCAGCGTAGCTGTATGGATGGGAGGCCCTACTGCAGGAATCTGATTCCAGCTTCCTGGGTCCCGGATGGCGCTGGATGTACAAATCCAGTCCTGGACCCCCTGCCTGGCACTGGAGGGAAACCTGATATTTAGGCGCTGCACCTGGCTGGCTCCTTGTCAATGATCCTCGGCTGTTGTGGCAAAGAAGGAAGACCATTGCAAACTGCCTATTTAAAGTGCTTTCACCTTCCTGCCACACAGCTACAGGGGATTGGATACCTTTCCAATCACAGAATGTACCAAATATCCTTAAAAGTGGAATCGCAAGCCTTATGTCTCCCAGCCATAGAGTTTCTGTCATCCACTTCTCCCTTTTTCCACAAGAGCAGTTCAAACATGAATGGCAAAATATTCTAGTTTGCAAATATTTTCCACATAATTACGGCTCTGCCATATTTACCACATAATACATCATCTGCTGCATATTCTGACGCTTTTAACTAATAAATTGTTTAGAGCTCAAATGGATCAAAAGTTACTAAAAAATGTGAGTTGTGCTGCTGTGAAGTGGAGGGCCCTTTGCAGAGGTTGACTGGTCATCTTTCTCACTGTTGCAGTTGTATGTTCCACTGGTACTAACAAGGAAACATCTCTGCAGAGACTGTTAGCATGTGTAAAAATGTCAAAATAATAAAGTATCATAAAATTTACAGCACCGCTAATACCAGTGTAGGGTGTCAGAGCACTTCACATCACACATATTACACAGAGACAATCAATCATATGTGTGTAAATCGGATGTATGACGTTACAACGCATACTTTTACAATGCCTACCTTTACATCGCAGTTTTTACAACGCATGCTGTTACAACGCATAGCGCTAAGGGGTGCTGGATAGTGAATAGTTTAATTTACTATTCCAACTCCAAGCCCCGTGGATAGTAGGGAAGGTGTTGGATAGTAAATTAAATCTATTCCCTATCCTAGAGCGCCCCCAGCCCAATGCGTTGTAACGACATGAGTTGTAAAAGTTGCGTCGTAATGGTAGTATGTTGTAAAAGTTGCGTTGTAAAGGATGTTCCCTGTGTAAATCACTGTATAGGAAATGTTACATAAGACAAAGGACTACAAGGTGTAGGAGTCACATGACAGCCATACTAGTTGGCAGCTCAGTTTAATAGTGATTGGCATGGTGAAATACAAACTCAGAATGTAAAACATAATACAATGGTTGGGGGTTCTCTTTAATAATCAGAATTGATTTCTACCCAAATGAACCCTATTTTGCAACATTAAGATAATCAAAGACTGGTGAAAAAAACCATAACGCTCTCATTAATACCTTGTAGTTTGCATGCAGCTCTTACATGACACTTAATACCTCAATGTTCTATGTTAGGATTTTAACTTATTAAGTGCAAGTAACAATAGGGTCTCTCTTACAAATGCTGTAACCTACTGACCTATTTACATTATGTATACTTTGTGATCTGCATGTTACATGTTCTTAGCAGCAGGCATATTAACAGTCTGTGCTTCCTTTCCATGAGTTAAAACTTCCACTAGACATAACACCATCTCACTCTACCAAATACATAAAACACTGGAGTTATCGTGAAATTGTTATTGTTGCCGAAAATTGGTGGAGGGCAGGTGGGAGTCAGCGAGTGCTTTTAAAACCATATTATACTTGCAAACACAAAGCCCCTACCTTAAGTTAGCACACGGTGCGGTGGCACTGCGCTGGAGCCTCCCTGCTCAAGGGTCCTGTGACCTCAGTGACAGAGTCACTGTCACTCTATGTCAGAAAAAGACGAGCTTTCTTTTTTTGGATCAATTTCACAGGGGAGCAAATAAACGAAAGGAGGAAAGAGAGGGTAATGCCCTTTCTTGAAGTCTCGGTTTTCACTAAAGAGGAGCGAGACAGAAAGAGAGGGAAGAGAGGGGACAAAGAGAGGGAGGGCGGTGGGGCAGCTGCCAGCGGCAATAGAACTGAACACTGTCCTTGACTTTTCTAGGCACAACGAAGGAAAAGACAGTCCTTTTCCTTTTCTGCGCGTCCCCAAGAGCAGAGCCTTGACTATCAGCCCTGGTGATTTCTGCCATCTGGAACGCATATTTGAAATAAGAAACTAGAGGAACGGACTTGATAAAATTGAAGAAGTAGGGGCACGCTGTGCCCTGCCGATCCCGCCCTCTTCGACCACTGGGCATTTGTGGCACTTGTATTGTGCAGCTATTGGGTGCATGGCAGTAAGTTTTTAGGTCTCGCCTGAGCCAGCGGATGTATGATGTTACAACGCATACTTTTACAACGCCTACTTTTACATCGCAGTTTTTACAACGCATGCTGTTACAACGTATAGCGCTAATGGGTGCTGGATAGTGAATAGTTTAATTTACTATTCCAACTCCAGTCCCCGTGGATAGTAGGGAAGGTGTTTGATAGTAAATTAAATCTATTCCCTATCCTAGAGCGCCCCCCAGCGCAATGCGTTGTAATGACATGCGTTGTAAAAGTTGCATCGTAATGGTAGTGCCTTGTAAAAGTTGCATTGTAAAGGATGTTTCCCGAGCCAGCACATGCGCTGCTCTGGCGAGACATTTAGTAAGCAGCTTTTCTAAGTGCTACCAAGCAGCCACCAGCTTGCGGTCACGTGCAAAAGCACGCGCGCCACGCTCCCCCTCTGCTGCGCGCGCCTCCCTTGTTTTCTATAACTTTTGCACAAACCGCGGGTGCCGCCATTATAACAAAAGTAAAGAAATAGATCTCTTTTTCTATTTCTTTACTTTTGCTATAATCGCTGCGCTGGCGCTTTACTTTTAATGTTAAAAGTAAAGCGCTGGTGCTGCGATTTATAGCAAAAATAAAGAAATAGTAAAAAAATCTATTTCTTTACTTTTGCTATAATCGCGGCACCCGCGCTTTACTTTTAATGTAAGCCCAAAGAATGAGAGGAAACTTAAACAAGCATTGGCATAGCCAAAAGGTCTCGCCTGTGGGACCTTATAAGTGTTTAACCATGCAACAGTTAATGTTGTTGCACCAAGGATATTGTGCTGCATAACTAAATACTTATAAGGTCCCAAAAGCGAGACCTATTGGCTATGTCAATGCTTGTTGTTTTAGTTTCTAAAACAACACGCATTCGGATGAGCGCTTCTGATGAGCAGCTGTCTGTTAGTCCTAGGCTTTCTGGGCAGGTTGGTGAGCGTTGGCGTGCTGGGGGCTCAATTGGGGCACTGTGAAAAAGTTTATTATGGACAGGGAAGAGGTTCATTTCCCAGTTTTTATACTGAGAGTTGGTGTTGGTGACTGTGAGCAGCTGCCAACATACTAGGCAAATTTTAAAGCTGAGCGCTTTTGTTGTCAGGACAAATTAAGCCTGGTAATGTTAATGGCTATTTTGCCACCATAGCAGATAAGGGTACATAATAAGTCAGAACTAGTGTAGGTGTTTCACCAGTGCCACAGTAGTTGGCATAAGATTAGCTTGCTGCTAGTATCCCTAGGGGGAGCAAGGAAGGGCGCCAAGAGGGCACGCCCTGTTAGTAGAATTGAGGAGACGATGCTCAGGATGGAATGCAGGATGGAGGCAATGGATGAGGTGTTGACTCTATTGCAGTCGCAGGGACCCCAGATAGGGCAGCCAGTACAGCCAGCAGTGCCGGGGGATAGGCCGCGGAGGCCAGGGGTTGCACCTCAGGCAGCGTTCACCCCAGTGAGGAAGCACGTTGACAGGTAGAGGACACCTGGCGAAGGGTATCAAGGGCCGCAGCGCAACCCTGAGGTTGTGCCAGTGGGCGGTATAAACAAAGGATAGGGAGCACTCCTGCAGAAGTGGTGCCAGTTGGGAGAGTAAATGGTGCCCCAGGGCAGGGCAGCGCCCCTTCAGTGCCACAATCAATTAGCAGCAGTGTACAGATGGGTAATAGCTTTATGGCGCCAGTTGACACTGCAGGTCAGCCAGAGTTGGTGGCAAGCTTAGCCAGTGTGCCTGTTTGGCTCTCAAAGGAAGGAGTGTGACTTGCACAGTTATTGTGAGGTGCATTGGTAGCGGAGAGCGACCATGGTGAAAGGACCAAGAGGTTGGTAGCACATGTGGATGGCATGGGTATGCAAGGACAGGCAGGAGTGACGGGTGTGTCAGCAGGGGTTAAGAGCAGCAGGTTACTTGCAAATGAGTAGTGGGGTGCAAACAGTACCAGCGGCTTCTGGGGCCATACCTCCCCTCAAGGAAGCTACACCTGCAGGTGTGTTGTAGCCGTTGCTAAGCTCGGCTTTGGGGACGTGCGTTCAGAGCCCGATCAGTTGGGCAGACTCTTGCATCCAGATTTAAAGGAGAAGTTCTGGAAAGGTGCTTCTGTGGATATGTAGTTAATTGTAGATATGCCTGACAGAGAGGAGAGCAAACGGTGCAAGAAGTGCTCGCATTGCAGGTAGTGCAGGCATTGGCCTTACAAGAAGGGGGTAGAAGAGACCATTCTGAATTGGGTCAGAGGTTTCTTGATTTTCCTGGCAATCCTAGCAGAGAGGTTCCCAACTCTGGGCGGACAGTTGGCGTGCGACCAAAATAGGATAGCTTGTGCGCATGATGAGTTTGTAGGCACTACCTGGAGGGATTATAACAAGGAGTTCAGGTGGATTCAGGCCACTAGACCCACTTTGGGGTTGGATCAGATAGATGTGAAAGAATAAGTCCTTCACCACTGGAAGGGCAAACTCATGTAAGTACTCCTGTGCAAAAGAATCGCTTTAGAAAGTTAACTCTCCATTAGTTGTATTTCACTAGGGTTTATTCACATCATATTCTAATAGCGAAATGTGCATTCATTTGTATAAATGATATATTTTCATTCTTCATTACAATGAAATGTTGAGCATTTGTTTAATTCACAGGAATGTCAACAAAATCCCTAATGCATTTCGGGACCAGCCCTCCGTCAGGGGTTCTCCCTGTAAACAAAATAGGATACACTTACTGGTCCTAGAACTGAATGCGCCAAAATGAAGTAATGTAGTAGACGGTTACAGCAGTGTAGTGATGAAGCGAGATAGAAAACAAAATTTTGTTTAAACTCGTGAAGTCACACTTCCATAATATAAATTAATAATATTAATGATTTGTGATGTGTTATGCTAATTCAACTTAGATTAAATTTTACACATGGGGTTATTAACATGTGTGCTCATAAACGTGCATTATTGTTGCATCTTTTGTTTGTGCAAAAATAATAAATTAATTTTGTCGTTTTCATTTTTGTCATTACTAACTGCTGCAAAATTTAAAGTGGCATGTGCTTGTTTTGCTTTCCTTGTCTATGTGATGTTATTTCTACTATTATAGGTGCATATAAGATTTCATGGATTCTTGAAGACTGGTAGATATAAAATGCTGCTTTATTTGTTTGCTTCTTGCTAGGTAACACTAGACTAATAGGGTGGGTTAATTAATTAGTAAACGAAGGGTGGAAACAGAATAAAATAATATTTCTTTCATTAATACTTTTCTTGTGTTTGTTTTATACTAGAAAAATAAGTTGCCTGCTTTTGGGCCTAGTTTGCTCGAGTTTGCAAAAAAGATGAATTCAATTTCTGCCTGAAGCACGATGTCCACCCTAAAGTTTTACATGGAAGTTACATTCACATAACAATGAAGAAGCGCTGTCATTATTTTTTTGTCGGACGTAGCCAAGGTCAGAAACCGGCAGAAAGAAAGTTTGATAACTTGGCATCCGAGGAAGTAAAATGAAGTCAGTAAAAACTCTGATTTGTTGCAAACTAAGGAAGCTTTGGAACACGTACAAAAAAGACAATGGTCTCAAAGAATATGACAGAATGGAAGTTTTGAAATATGGGGTGACATGTCACTTGTCACTTTCGGACCAATGGGACATCGACTTTTGCAGAAAATGTTCCTTTACTTAGATTAGCTAGCGTAGAAAGGTATAAAAAACCCGTGCCCTATGGTTAGGGCTGGCTGCTGTTTTTCAACTTTCAGATGAGGGTGTCGTGCTGACGGACTTTGCTTGGAGCACGTAAGAACTCATAAAGACTCTACTTTATTTCCATTTATTCTAACTTAGCTAGGGACTTAGGATTTTAGAAATGCTAAACTTTTATTTTCTTGCTTGAAACTGTAATTTCCTATAATGTTTTCAAATATGCTTATTATGATGCTAATAAAATTACATTTATAAAATTATATTCACAAACAATCTAAATTAGTTAATAAAATCTTACTTTTGGAAACAAGCTGGTCTTGATTATTCAGAAGTGTGGGTTACTATTAGCTAGATGTCATCGCCATGGTGGTCATTTAAATAGTTAGGATTTGTTCAAATGATGTTGTCTTTTACCGCGGATGTATATAAATTGTAAATAAGTTGTATATAAGTTTAATTTGGCCACCTGATTCAGTAGGTCAAAATATGTCATATATGATTAATGGGTCCAAGAGTTAAGAGTAGTGTTTAATATAGTAGGTTATAGAGTTAGGTAGCGTTGCTTATGACATATTTCCTATAGGCCGCTGGATCAATTCTTCTGGTAGCAGAGATTGATGGTTGCTAAAGGTAACCAGTTTGTTATGGTATAAATATAGGATCGATGTTTAACACACGTTGAGTTCGTTTTTGTGCTATATGTGAGTAGTACCGGTACAGATTGTGTGATGAGAAGGTAGTCACACAGGGCATTTGATCTGTTTCAGAGTAGTGATATCGCCGTGTATCACAAATGTTGTGGCCGTGCAACACATTTTAGGGCTAGGTGTGAAAGTTGTATAGTGAGGATTATCTAAGAAATTTGAACAGCATGAGTATAGGGACTGAGAGCCTGTTATAAAACTCACTGTGATAAAAGTATTAGTATATATTCGAGCTCGAATGAAGGGTAGGGTAACGTCGGTGCATGATTATCTATAAACAGGTGAGAGTCCTGTAGGGGTACATGTTTTATATCTATAAACAGGTGAAAGTCCTGTACGGATAACGTCGTTATTCTACTAACGGTGCATGATTTCTATAAACAGGTGAGAGTCCTGTACAGATTTCATGTGTGTTTGTAATTAGGGATTTTTTCCGAGTGAAAGTGCGAGGTTGTTTTGTAAATTATGTTCAAGTGGAACTTTCGAACAGTCACTTAGTTGTGCGTTCTGAGGAAAATGAGTTCATAATTACTTGTATGAAGGGTAGAGTAAAAAGATTACTGTACTGACAATTGTGTATTCTATGGGAATAGCGCCTTCTATTCCGAGAAAGAGAATATTTGAGTGATTGTAATTCTATCACTTTTTAGAGAAACAGACAGATGAGTCTTTCTTGTCATTGTTAAAAATTAATTTTTATCGAAAAAGTGCTTTAAAATGGCGCTGTGAAAAGATTTTGTGAAGGAGGGGTGAGCGCTGAGGGAGAGAGGTGAGAAACCGCAGCTGCTGTGTACGTCACAGAGCCGCGCTGTGATTGGGTGATATACGTCACTAGCTGTGTCCTGATTGGTTCTTGAGTTTCTGACAAGCTGCAAGCTAATTGGCTTTTCGGAAAAACTCCATATCTATTGGTTGAGCAAAATAGTGACGTGGCTCAACTCTCATTGGTTTGTTAGTGTGTTTCGCGCACGGATTGGTTAACTGTGCGGAATATCCCGGAAATATTTTACGAACAAAGATTTTTAATTAAATTTAAATTTTAAAAATGAGTTATCATTTTAAACATGTTGAGAAAAAGCCAACGTTATTTCAGAAGCTAAAATTTTTTATCTCACCCGACAAGAAAATCAAAACGCGAGGTGGTAAATTACTTCATAAGTATAAAACACCTGCAGCATATATGGAAGGTGAATATGGTTATCATACTGTTTTGTGGATTGATATTTGGAAACACTACACTAAGGATAATGGTGTTTTAGTTTGGCCTGATGATGGTTCGTTTAACGTAAAAGTATGAAGGAATTTAAGAGAGAAAATGAATGCTCTTATTCCAAAACCGAGACCTACTCAATTTGAAGCTTTAGTCAAATGGGAGGATGAGATGTTTCAATTACAAAGAGAAGCAAGTGGAATTAAGAGACCTCCTAAAACTCCAAGTTATAGAAGGGAGACACATGAAGACAGAATGCGAATGTGGAGACAAGGAAGTATGAGTGAGGGACTCTATTTAATTAGAGAGATGGTTTTAGGTTCTCCTGGTGAAAAAAGAAGTGAAAAGAAAAATAATGCTCCTGTAGAGAGTGAAACTGAAGATACAGTTTTAGAAGAAATTTATACTTCCAATAAAAGAAATGAGCCTTTGAGACCTCCTAGGTCATGGTCTACTCCGATGGTTTCTACAGAAATCACACCGAGTGCACCTCCAGTTATTGATTCTTCTAGGATTTATCCAAATAATTCTGAATCTTTTGAAACTCCAAGAAAATTTGAAACTGAAACAAATGCGGATGTCTGTATTGAAGGTAGACATTTTTCATTAATTCCAAGAGAAAGGGAAGCTCCAAAAAATTATGTGAGAGAAGTCAGAAATGTGGAAGCTGAGAATTCTTCTGAATATTTACGATCAAAGGAAGAATTAATTCGACAAATAACAAAAAGCATGGAAGCTGTGACAGTTCCAGTAACGATTGGTCCTGTTCAGCCTGTCTTTGAACAAAGAGAAATTAATAAGCCAGGTTTAACTATTCCTTTAAATGCAGAAATTCAAAGGGTTGCTGAAAATTGTTATTCAGACATTTCTAAAATTAATCCTTCAAAAACAAGAATGCCTAATCTAACTTTTAATGAGGATTCATTTCCTAAATCACAGATGGGTGCAGAATCTGATGCTGAGTGTTCTGAAGTCAGAATAACTAAACCTAAACTTGATGTTGCAAAATTAAAAGCAAATTTAGAAGAATTAATAATTGGTACAATAGGTCCTGACAGTTTAAAATTTTATCGAGATGATGAACTTCTGTTCATTTGTAAGAGTATTCAGTGGAAAACGAAAAACAAATATGATCAGTTGGATGAACTGGATGCAGAACTTGAAATTGATTTAAGCAGGCAAAAGAATTTTGCAAAACATTACAGATTAGACTTCTCAGAAAATGACATTGAGAACTTAAACTCAATGGGAAGAATAATGCATATAAAAGATTTGATTGTTTATATTAAAAAACTGGGAGAGCTGAGTAAGTGGAGAGTTAAATGGACAAGAAAGAAGGAAGATGAAAAATTAGAAAAATTGTCAAAACAATTTCCAATGAGAGAGATTGCAGGTGGAGGGTATGTTCATGTCCCTTGGTCAAGACAGGACATACTACTATTTACAAATGATTTTCCAAGGCTGAGAGAGAAACCTGTTGAGTGGTATAGACAGGTAGACAGGTTCATCAAAGTCTCAAAAGTTCTGTGGATTGATCTGGATGGATTTTTTGACATAGTTGTCCCATCAGATCTTTGGACGGAATGCAAAATATCCATAAGTTGGCCAAAAGTAGAACCTGAACGAATAAAAGAAACAGGTGCTCCTAATCCGATTGTAATGGATTTTTATGAAAAAGTGATTTACTGGTTAAAAGAAAAAATTCCACCTAAAGAGGTTGATTGGGTTAAAATAGAAAGAACAAACCAAGAACCAAAGGAATCAGTTCATTCATTTTACGAAAGGTTACTGTTGATTTTCAAACAATACAGTGGCTATGAAAAGCTAGACGAAAAAGATGAGTCATTTCATCTACAGATTTGTTTATGGTCTGAAACCAGAAATTGCTGATATGATTAGGAACAGTATTGTTGGATGGCAAGCACTTTCTGTTGATGACATTTTAAGGAAAGCTAAATACTGTAGCGATGAATTAGAAGTGAGACAGAAGAAGCTCAAAGAAAAGGCAATGTGGGCTCAAGTGAAAGTAGCTGAACAACAGATTGATAATATTGGAAATAAAAACACAAATTTTGTTCAGACTGCTAATTCAAATCTTGGTCAAAGAAAATTTAAGGGTAATAATATTATCAGAAAATTTAATCCTAAAATCGAAGAGATGAAACAAAAATTGCCTTGTTTTAATTGTGGCGAGATTGGACACTGGAGGGACGAATGTAAGAAACCACCAAGAAATTTAAAAAATCCATTGTTAAATCCACAGATGCAGAATGATGTTGATCTGCAGCGACAGCTACAGTTACAACAGAGTATTAATGAGTTAAATCTTCAGCGACAGCTGCAGCATCAGGTGAATCACCAGCAGAATCAGTTGCCACAGCCTCCCTTTCCAAATTGTGGGGGAATACAAAAATATAATTCTGGTGTGGGATTTCAAGGAGATGAACAGGTAATAAAATCCCAAAGGCAAACTGTGCAAAATGCTTCACAACAGTTTTTGTTAACAGAAGGTCAGGGAAGTGACTCTGATGATTATTTCTGACGGTGCCCGAGAGAGGGGGAAGAGTGTGTTATTGGAGCCACTCTTGAGGTTGACCAGTCTGGTCCTTTTGTAAACGGGAAAGTTAATGATGTAGACATCACTTTTCTAGTGGACACTGGTGCTACCCGTTCTACTGTTAGATCAGTGGAAATTGAAAACCTACCTCTCTCTGGGGAAACCATCCAAGTTGTCGGAGTAAGCAATCAACAGATCAGGACTGATCTAACTGACCCGGTACCTGTTGAAATTGGAAATTTTAAAGACAAACACAGGTTTGTGGTTTGTAATAGTAGTCCAGTAAATTTATTGGGCAGAGATATATTGTGCAAAATGAATTGCAGAATATATTGTTCTCCTGATGGGGTTGAATTACAAACAATAGAAGAAGATGGCTTGTACAGAATGACAATGATGTTAATGGAATCAGAGGAATCAAAATTGTTTCCCACATTTGAAAAAGAAATTCTGCCAGAAGAACTCAAAAATACTGTAAAATCTGAAATTTGGGATTTGACTGGAAATGAGATGGGTCTGATGAAACATGTCGATCCAGTCAAAATTACATTGAAACAGGGAATAGAATTTCCTAATATTCCTCAATACAAGATGAAAGCAGAGACAATTGAGGGAGTTATACCTGTGATTGAAAAATTCATTAAACAAGGTGTTTTAAAGGAAATTGGGAGTAGTCCTTGTAATTCACCGATCATGGGAATTAAGAAATCGAATGGAACGTACAGAATAGTTCAGGATTTGAGAAAAATTAATCAAATTGTAGTTCCATGTTGTCCTGTAGTTCCAAACCCAGCAGTTATTTTGTATCAGATTCCACATGATGCTGAATGGTACACTGTCATTGATCTTTGCAATGCGTTTTTTACAGTTCCTTTACATCCAGAGAGTCAGGAAATTTTTGCTTTCAGATTCCAGAGTAGGACCCTCGCATGGTGTAGAATTCCTCAGGGGTATACAGAGAGTCCTTCAATCTTTAATGAGCTGTTAAAAAGATCTTTAGAAGATTTAGATTCACCTGGCAGGTCAGCGTTGGTGCAGTATATTGACGATTTGTTAATTGCTGCTAAAACAAGAGAAAATTGCGTGACAGACACCATAATACTTCTGAACCATCTTGCAGATGAGGGACATAAAGTGTCTCCAGCAAAATTGCAGTTTTGTAAACAAGAAGTGAAATATCTTGGTCATAGAATTGCTAAAGGGAAGAGACAGGTGACAGTTGAAAGAATAAAAATGATTCAAGCAATGCAGCCACCGAGAACACAGAGACAAGTTAGGATGTTTTTGGGAATGGTTGGCTACTGTCGACAATGGATAAGTGGATTTTCAGTAATTGCAAAACCACTACAGAGACTTACTAAGTCTGATGTAAAGGATCCAATTATTCTTAATGAAGCTGAGTTGGAGTGTTTTGAGAATTTGAAAAAGAGCTTATGTCAAGCTCCTGCTTTAGGCATGCCAAATTATGAGAAAGGTTTCGAACTGTATTGTAGTGAAAGAGAAGGATGTGCATTGTCTGTGTTAATTCAGAGACATGGGAATTTGAAGAAACCCATTGCATATTTCTCTGCAGTTCTTGATCCTGTAGCTAAAGCCTTACCAGGTTGTTTGAAAGCAGTTGCAGCTACTAGTGTTAGTCTTGAATAGAGCGAAGGAATCATAATGGGATTTCCTGTGAAAGTTTTTGTGCCTCATTCAGTTGAAATATTACTGACAAGAGGAAAAACTCAACATTTAACCAGCAGCAGGTTGACAAAATATGAGAAAATCATTCTAGGAGCAGACAATGTTTCCATTTCAAGATGCTTAAATTTAAATCCATCTACTTTATTACCTGATTCAGAAATTGTTGATGAAAATGAAGTGGAACATGAGTGTTTGGATGTCATGGAATTTTGCACCAAACCGAGGCAAGATATTAAAGATGTACCTTTGCCTGAATCAGATGTCGTCTACTTTGTGGATGGCTCCTGTCTGAGGACAGAAGGAGGCGTTTTGAAAGCAGCGTACTCAGTTTGTACAGTTGCAGATGTTGAAGAAGCATCATGTCTTGAAGGAATTCGTTCAGCACAAGTGGCTGAATTAATTGCTTTGATTCGTGCTTGTGAAATTTCAAAGGATAAAAGAGTTACCATCATTACTGATAGTCAATATGGGTACGGAGTTGTGCATGATTATGGACAGCTCTGGTCCCAGAGGGGCTATTTAACTTCAGCAGGGTCACCAATTAAAAATGCAGTTTTTATTAAAAGATTAATTGATGGTATACAATTGCCTAAAGAGATTGCAATTGTAAAGTGCGCAGCACATACAAAAGGAGTGGATTATATTTCAAAAGGCAATGCCTATGCAGATGAAACTGCTACATTTTGTGCGAAAAATTGTCGCGCATACAATCGGGAAAAAAGTAAAGAATGTGATTCAAATTCATTGATGCTAACAACAACAGTAGAGACATGGCAGGAAATCAGAGACTTACAAAATGAAGCAGATGATGAGGAAAAAGATTTATGGTTAAGAGCAGAATGTAGACCACGTGATGAGGATGGAGTGTGGACTTACAAAGATGGTAGAATAGTTTTACCAAATTGTTTAATTGCTGACATGGCTAGATTATATCATGGTCCAGCTCACCTTGGAAGAGATGCTATGATCAGACTTTTTCGAGAGACTTGGTTTAACACAAAATTCAGAACTATTGCAGAATCTTTTTGTCAAAGGTGTTTGTCATGCCAACAAATGAACCCAAACAGAAAATCAGTTGTAGGAACAGGGGTAATTGGTCGAGAGGGTGGTCCTTTTACCAGGTTGCAGATGGATTTCATTGAGATGCCTCTACACAATTGTTTGAAATATGTCCTTGTGATTGTTTGTTTGTTTTCAAGATGGGTAGAAGCTTTTCCTACACGACATTGTGATTCAATTACTGTAGCAAAACTGCTGCTCAGAGAAATTATCCCAAGGTACGGTTTTCCAGTCACTATTGAGAGTGATGGAGGAAGCCATTTTGATAACAAACTTATGAAACTAATATGTGAGGCATTGAATATTGAGCAGAAGATACACTGTGCATACAGACCAGAGGCATCTGGGGTGGTAGAACAAATTAATGGAACAATAAAAAACAGGATTGGAAAAATGTGTTTAGAAACTGGTGTAAAGTGGACTGATGCTCTTCCACTTGTCTTAATGTCATTAAGAAGTACACCTGATAAAAAGACAGGTTTGAGTCCTCATGAAATTCTCATGGGAAGAGTCATGAGACAAGCTTTTGTACCTGTAGGCAAATTGTTAAGTATAAATGACAGTGCTATTTTGGATTACTGTAAGAGGTTATCTGATATAGTAACTTCTGTGTCTAATCAGGTGGGAACTGAAGCACAATCAAATGAGAAAGTTCAGACTCATGATTTGAAACCTGGTGATTGGGTCAGAACAAAAGTACATCGAAGAAGAAATTGTCTGGTTCCTAGGTGGCAGAAGCCTAGACAAATTATTCTGGTCACTACAAATGCAGTAAAGTGCAAAGGATTGAAAAGGTGGATCCATCCTAGTCATACTATTCCAGTGCCTACTCCTGAAAATTCTGATGATGAGAGTGATACTACGGAAGACTCTGATTCCGAAGTAGAAAGTGAAACAAATCCAGATTCTGAAGATCGACAGGGAAGTCGACATCTGGAACATGTACCTGTGAATGAAGAGTTGAAAAGAAAAGAGTTGGAAATTATTGAAATAGATTCTGGAGAAGAAGAGAATCTATTAAAAGGGAAGATAACTGAAGATTCAGTTAAGAAGATAAATGGAGTAAAATCTATTGAAGACAGAGAAGCTGAACCAATTGAAATTTCAGACCAGGAGAGTATCGAAAAGCAGAAATCAAGCTCTGAAGCTAGGAACGGAAGACCAGAAACTGGGAAGTTGGAGGTAATTGAAGACGAGGAGGAGGACGAATTACCGAGTACCAGTGATGGAAGACAAAGCATAGTTCCTGACAGAGTGAAACTGCCAAATAGAAAAATTCCTGAGTCAATCATTGAAGTTTCAGACTACGATTCTGGAGAAAGTGACGTAGAAGGTGAAAGTAGAAGTGCAAAGAAGAGATCCTGGAAGTCAGAAGTAAATGTTTCTGAACCAAAAAGAAAATTCTTGAGAAAGACAGATTTTTGGCCAGGTGGAAGATTGAGAGTCAGATTAATCAAAAAACCGAGGGAGCAGGTGGAAGAAATAAGTAGTCAAAAGGATTGTGAAAAGGATGTTGGAGTTGAAAGAAAAATTGAAGTAGTGACAAGAAAGACAAGGAGGATTATAAAGCCAAATCAAAAATATAAATCTCCTGAGTGGTCTTATCTAGTGATTCCACCTGTTATTGATATTTATGATAGCAGCCAAGAAGAAGAAGAAATTGAAGAGATTAGTGACAATGATTGAAGTATAGAGATTTTAATTTGGATCTTTGAGTTCTTTATTTTTGGCAAAAGGCCGAAGAAATCTTGTAAGGTGACATAAGGTCGAAGAAAATTTGTTTAGCTGAGAAAAATTGTTTGTGACATAAGGTCGAAGAAACACTGTTAGGGTTTTAAAAAAAAAAAGAAATTCTTTTAAAAAGGGGGGTGTAAATAATAATTAATTCATTAGATCGTTTTTAAAATAATTTTTGTTTTCTTTTAAGGCAAAGATAATAAAAGATGCCTTACGTCATGGAACAAAGTACTTCAAGGTGTTCCATTTTTAAGAGATGCTGTAGGATGACTCTGGTATGTGTGCTCATTTTGATTCTGCTCTGGTTAATATTAGCTGTTGTTATTCCTTTTGAAATTAACAAAGATTCTCACAAAGTAAACATGACAAGCAAAGCTTCAGTTAGTCAAAACAAACATAGTGAAATAGGCAAAGTTATTAATCATCAACCTGACATTCATCAGGACAAATCTATTAGTGATTTTTCAAGCAATACATTTACAAGGCTTTTGAGTGAATATGTCAAAGTAATGAATGCTAAAGATTGTTATGTTTGTGTTAAATTACCTGCTTCTGTTTCTGAGGGAGTGACATACAATATGCTTCCTCTTACATATGGTGTAACATGTAGTGTGTTAGCTAGTCTGTTCTATCAGACTGGACGCTTGGAATATTATTATTCGAATTTTGATGAAATTTTTGCTAATTTAAAAATTGAGGCTACTTTAAATAAGCATAAAAAGGCTAAACAGATGAGGGAATTTTTCCTTGTTACTAATGAGCTCACATATGAGTATGCTTACAAAAACAATCTAACCTGCAAATTAAGTGTTGAAGGAAAGAAATTTTTGAACCTAGTTGAGGAGAGGAGAGCAATTTACAAGAGAAATGAAATAGTCAAGCAGACTAAGTCTAGGTTCTGGCAAAAAGAGGATGAGAAGTTAAATGGTAAAACACTTGATAACGCTGCAATTCACATGGACAAACCAATTAGTGGTAAGCTTTGCATTAGAAGAGACAATACACTTTTTGATAATTACTTTGTGGGTGCGAGCAATTGTGAAGATACATATCAGATTTTGGGAGGTTGGGGATTCAAAGGTGGAAAAGATCCAATTTTCCCTGGGATTTATTTTGTTTGTGGTGATAAAGCTTACTACAACCTTCCTGACCACTGGTATGGGACTTGTTATGTTGGGATTGTTTTCCCTAAAATCTTTCATGTTGATAGAAATACAGAAGGATTGTTCAAATTAATAATTATGTAAATAGGGCTAAAAGAGAAACTTTTACAGAAATTTTGGGAGATATTTTTGAAGCAGTGATACCTTTAGTAGGTATAACCCTGAATGCAGGGAGAATTAGAAAATTGTCCACAATTGTTGACAGATTGTCAACAGATACAGCTGATGGTTTCCAATTAGTGAATATTGAGGTCATTGCAATTAGATCCATGGTGATTCAAGATCGCCTTGCTTTAGACATACTCCTTGCAAAAGAGGGAGCAGTCTGCGGCATTTTACATGTGCAACATTGTTGCACTTACATTCCTGATGAGAGTAAGAACATTGAGATGTATATTAAGAATATTACTGAAATGCATTCAGAGATAATTCCATTGGAAGAAGAAGATTTTTCAGAAAGGCTTTCAAAGAGATTACAAACTATAAAAAAGTGGTTCCATGATATTGGAAGTTCAATTCTTGGCAAGATTTTGGCACCTTTGATTGTGATAATATTCATATTTGTTCTGACGAAAATTGATTGTTTGTTGCATAAGAGAAAGAAACAAATGAAAGAAAAGAGAAGAATTTATAAAATTAAAAAAGAAGAAAGGGAAATTGAGTTACAAGAATTACACAGAGCACAGTATGACAATTGCAAGGATTTTGCAGAAACAAATTTTTAGAAATACTAACTCAAATGAATTTGAATAATTTTCCTAGTAGTCTAAATTTTCTCAAATTTTGGGTTATGGTATGGTGATTTGTTAATCACCAGATGAGGGAGTTGATGAAGCGAGATAGAAAACAAAATTTTGTTTAAACTCGTGAAGTCACACTTCCATAATATAAATTAATAATATTAATGATTTGTGATGTGTTATGCTAATTCAACTTCGATTACATATTACACATGGGGTTATTAACATGTGTGCTCATAAACGTGCATTATTGTTGCATCTTTTGTTTGTGCAAAAATAATAAATTAATTTTGTCGTTTTCATTTTTGTCATTACTAACTGCTGCAAAATTTAAAGTGGCATGTGCTTGTTTTGCTTTCCTTGTCTATGTGATGTTATTTCTACTATTATAGGTGCATATAAGATTTCATGGATTCTTGAAGACTGGTAGATATAAAATGCTGCTTTATTTGTTTGCTTCTTGCTAGGTAACACTAGACTAATAGGGTGGGTTAATTAATTAGTAAACGAAGGGTGGAAACAGAATAAAATAATATTTCTTTCATTAATACTTTTCTTGTGTTTGTTTTATACTAGAAAAATAAGTTGCCTGCTTTTGGGCCTAGTTTGCTCGAGTTTGCAAAAAAGATGAATTCAATTTCTGCCTGAAGCACGATGTCCACCCTAAAGTTTTACATGAAAGTTACATTCACATAACAATGAAGAAGCGCTGTCATTATTTTTTTGTCGGACGTGGCCAAGGTCAGAAACCGGCAGAAAGAAAGTTTGATAACTTGGCATCCGAGGAAGTAAAATGAAGTCAGTAAAAACTCTTGTTCAAATTTGTTGCAAACTAAGGAAGCTTTGGAACACGTACAAAAAAGACAATGGTCTCAAAGAATATGACAGAATGGAAGTTTTGAAATATGGGGTGACATGTCACTTGTCACTTTCCGACCAATGGGACATCGACTTTTGCAGAAAATTTTCCTTTACTTAGATTAGCTAGCGTAGAAAGGTATAAAAAACCCGTGCCCTATGGTTAGGGCTGGCTGCTGTTTTTCAACTTTCAGATGAGGGTGTCGTGCTGACGGACTTTGCTTGGAGCACGTAAGAACTCATAAAGACTCTACTTTATTTCCATTTATTCTAACTTAGCTAGGGACTTAGGATTTTAGAAATGCTAAACTTTTATTTTCTTGCTTGAAACTGTAATTTCCTATAATGTTTTCAAATATGCTTATTATGATGCTAATAAAATTACATTTATAAAATTATATTCACAAACAATCTAAATTAGTTAATAAAATCTTACTTTTGGAAACAAGCTGGTCTTGATTATTCAGAAGTGTGGGTTACTATTAGCTAGATGTCATCGCCATGGTGGTCATTTAAATAGTTAGGATTTGTTCAAATGATGTTGTCTTTTACCGCGGATGTATATAAATTGTAAATAAGTTGTATATAAGTTTAATTTGGCCACCTGATTCAGTAGGTCAAAATATGTCATATATGATTAATGGGTCCAAGAGTTAGAGTAGTGTTTAATATAGTAGGTTATAGAGTTAGGTAGCGTTGCTTATGACATATTTCCTATAGGCCGCTGGATCAGTAGCAAAAAGTGATCGGTGTGACATGCACACTGTGAATCCAGAAAAGTAATTGTGAGAAACTAACAAAAAAATGTGCCAACGTGAAGCAAAAGAAATAATGTGACCAAACGTGCTAGAATCGATATACACTATGCTTGAAGACAAAATTGGGACTAAGTGCGTGGTGTCATGCCAAAAAGAATGCGAATATGCAGCTAATGACCTGTGTATCCAAGCGTGCTCAGAACAGTATATCAAATATGCTTGAGACAACTTAATAACTTTTTGCTTGTTGACATGCGATACCGGGTGATTAGGGAATGCGATGTGCATGTTCTGAACTAAACAAACGTATAGCGGTGATCGAAAATGTGCGCAAATTCAGCGGTAGCTAAACCAATGAAACAAAAGCGCGTAAATGAGAGTGAGAGCGCACTGTCGTGCAGAATAACAAGTTAATCGTGATTCAATAAAGTGGCACGTAAACTCCATACCTGTGAAATGGTCAAGTTCGAGCGTGCTCCGTGTTGGTACTCGCGGGGTGAATGATGTTCGAAAGTGGTGCCCCGGAAGTATATAATAGTGAAAGCTAGAAGTAAACTAAGTGAGTGCGATGGCCACTATAAACAGACAGTTAGAGGAAAGAAAAGCCTGTTATTTGGTACAATCAAGTTTCAATAGTAGCGTGAACAAAATCATCTAATGGATGTTAAATGAGTAGTGTATTATTTTTACACAAGGTGGATTTAAGAGGCATCCTCAGGCCTCTAGGTATCCTTTGGACTTTATGATAACGTATCAGTATACTGGCATGAAGTCACTGATTAATTTCTCTTTTGGCTGCAAATAATAATTGTTTAATGTTTGATTGTATAGATCCTGTACTTGAAGAGACGCATTCTGGTTCTTGGATCAGTGAGTAAATGCGGTTTGTATCTTCTAATGTGAAGCCGAATGTGTCGGCTTTGTTTCCAGTAATGTTTGCAATATCTTCATAAGACATTCTTATGCTAGGTGCGGACCGTTGGGATCAGTAGAAGTAATGGACAGGAGAAATAGGATAACGGTCGCACTCCTTTCTTAACAATGGTAAACTGTTAAATCCACTTTCACAGTGTATGGGTGCTATAGAGTATCTTCCAACCAAAAAAAGGGGACACTGTTTCTAAGGCAGGGTACAAAGGTTACCCATATGCCCTAAAAAAAGAAAGAAAGAGTAGGGAGAGGGAAAGACACCTAGGTTACAGTGGACCCACTCGTGGAGGGGAAGAACTAGTCTTGCCTCCTGTTGCCCTCACACACCCGGAAGGATGTCATGCTTCATCATCGGGCATTTGCTCCTAGTAGGGCTGGCGCTGCAATCCCCTATGGGTCCCCGAAGTGTCACTTTATCAGAGATCTTTTAAAAAAATGCCGGATGGTGCCTGCGGGTGTGTGGGTCCTGTAGTGAGGGTAAAAAAAGTGTGTGCAACGTGAAAAAAAGTATTGAGAGGTTGTTTGTAGGAAGATGCAAGCAAATCAACCCCTGTAGGTAAGATATTACCCCAACCGGCACAGTGTGCCTGGGTGTAGCAAGTCGCCATGTTTCGCGCCTAGCCTGCCACAAGGGTCAATGGTGCTTCATCAGGACTAGAAACAGAAAGGTGAAGTGAATTGCACATTTAAAAAGAGTATAAAAACAGATACTCTCAGAATAAGTCAGGGTGGGCCACACTACTGTATATCCTACAGTGTGGTAAATGGTGGAAGCCGCTCCTGGGGAAACCTAGGAAAGAAAGACAATATAGAATACATGTAATGGGCATCAGTGCAACTGATGCATCATAGTGTGCCACAATTGTGTGCACATCGTATCACAATTAAAAGGCACATGAGACAAAAAGCACACAGCGGAAATCATTCAGTCCGCCGGGTGTCCCCGATGTATTCTCTGGTGAACTAAACATGAACCACACCAGAGGTACTGGGCGTCACGTAAGCAGTATTACCAAGGACCGCCAGAGACATCCACGGATGGCAGCGTGCCATAAATCTGAAGAAAACCAATTAAGTCTCTACAAATAGCCAGGCAGAACTGGCAGATATGGAGACTCCCTACAACCCAAGTGAGGGAATAAAATGTCGGGATGAAAATACAACCTCAATAACCCCAATATACTGCCTCTCAAAAGGCCATATATAAAAGTCAGGGGAGGGAACCAGCATGTCGGAGTGATACTGCAACCTCCATAATCCCAATATCTTACCACTCGAAAAGCTATCTACAAGTACCAGTCCCCTCCATCATCTGGTGACAGGATTAACATTGAAAATAGTCTGGCTCGTACCATCCTCACCCATCACTATCAGGGAAAAAACCCAGAAACTGGAGGCGAAGGACGCCTGTGCCTTGTCGGGCTGTAAAGGAAAAATAACACAGAGGACAGTCGTAAGTAAATTATCAAAGATGGGCCCAAGGAAGATCTTGTCCCGGTCAGCCATTGTTTGTTCAGCCCACATTCTTCCCTTACTCACAGATACACTGGGTGCGGGTTCTGATGCACCTCACCACATGTATGCGCCTGCCATCGATCAAGTAACAGTGGCGAGGTACGGGCTAAATGGTGAAGTCAATTGGTGCCGGGCGGCACCTCCTTCTGTAATATCCCGCCTTCCTAGCAGGAAGTGCGCATGTCTCAGTATGCTCATGTGTGGATCGTACGTAAAGGTGCATGTGCGTCCCAGGAAAGAGCTACTCCCCCGGACATGCACATTCATCACCTAGTGGTGGGCTCTAGCATAATGAAAGCGAGTAATGAAAAATTTCCTAGCTTACGTAACGGAACGTTTCAATTCTATTAAGGACTAGGAGGCGAGGATTATGCAGTCCTTTCTTCTCTTTATTATAATAGCAGATTAAAAGAAAATAACATAAAACTTTCTGGAACTACAACTCCCATGAGCACATGGGGCACAGTGTCCATAGCAACCGCCAGCCAATGGTGATGGTGTCCTTGGTATAACTGGCCGTGACGTCCCTTCCGCTTCCTCTTCTTCTCTGTGAGGAAAATCCCGGGAACGTTCATCAATCCGTCAGGTCGTGTCCTAAATCAACACAAGACAACCGTTATCTTGTTCTTCTTCCGTGGAAGGAAGCATATAAAGGCAGTCTACCGCACATCCAAGAAGTCACCCCCCATTGAAACCATGTCAAGGAGAACACAACCCATTTGAACATACGATAACTGTATTCCAACGTAGTCTAGACAGCATCATAACACATCAAAGTAAACGTTAAATCACTACTTACCGAAATACGAGGATTACGGGTGGGTCGAGACCAGCAAGTCTCGGGAGGGATAATCCTCGCCTCCTAGTCCTTAATAGAATTGAAACTTTCCGTTACGTAAGCTAGGAAATTTTTCATTCTATGTCAGGACGGAGGCGAGGATTATGCAGGTTTAAAGCTTATTCACCACCAGGTCTGCCGCGCCATAGATGGGCTTAAAGTAAACTACTTGAATGTGGACTCGGAGGACTAGTCCGCCGCAGCCATAATATCCTCCAGTCGACCGCCCACCTGCACGGCCTTAGAGGCCATTGCTCCTCTCGCGGAGTGAGCACCGAACCTGGTGACATCCACCCCGCCTCCGTCATGATCCAACGGACCCACCGGGCGATGGATGGAGTTGAGACGGCCCTAAAGGCTTCTGCAGAGCAATAAGGAGCTGACGCTCTCTAGGAGGGCGATATTCCGCCGTCATATCCTCATACGCCTTGAGGCATCGCACCACACACAGCATGGGTTGGTCTGGAAAGAAGGGTATGATACCGACCTGATACAGGTCTTGGTCCTCCTAGCGACCGTTAAAGTGACTCCATCTGGGGTGAGCATACGTGCCGTGATAACCAGTGCCCTCACATCCGAGATGCGTTTGCACAAAACCAGACACAGCAGGATCGCTAGCTTGGTCGACAACTCTTTCCTGGTAAGGTATTGATTATCCCATCAGGAGCCACGGAACCGTAGTACGAAATTGACATCCCAGAGGGACTCGTACCTGGGTTCCGGGGGCTTAGAGGGTGTGGACCCCTCCTCAGTTTGTATACCCAAGGGTGTTCCCCCGCCGGTTTACCGTCAATGTGGGCATGTCCCGCCGACATGGCAGACATGAAAGAATTAATAGTTCGGTAGGCTAGTCCAGATTGGGCCAATACGGCCAGAGATATCAGGATGTGGCTAACGCCTGCCCCCACAGGATCGGCGTGTCTTCCCAGACACCAACTTCGCCACCGTTGTCAAGCCTAGCGGTACCTCTTGACAGTTCCCGGAGCCCAGGCTCTATAGATGAGGTCCTCAGTCTCCACCGAAAGGCGTCCGTCTTGCCAACGTCCCCTGAAAATCCACCAAGCCAGGAAGTGCAAGATCCCCTGAAGCACCAGCGGGTGAGGCTTTTCCAGAAGGGCCCAATAGCAATAAAGGGAACAGGGCAGTCGAATTGGGCAGTCCCAAGACAGTTCCAATAGAGGAAACCAGGCCTGGGCCCGCCAAAAAGGTCACTAGGAACAGGGACGCTTGTTGTCGGCGAACTTGAGCTGCCACTCGTGAAATCATGAGAAAAGTGGAAACGCATAAGCCTGCTCTAGTGTCCAGTCCTGCAAGAACGCATGAACTGCTGTTGCCTCCGGGTCCGGCCTCCAATTCACGAACCTCGGGAGTTGACGGTTGAGGCGGGACGCGAAAAGGTCCACCGAGCACGGCCCCCGCCAGTCCATCAAAACCTGGAAGACCGCCTGGTGCAGTCGCCAGTTCCTGAAGTCGCGGAAGTTCTTGGAATGGCAGTCCGCAATCGAATTCTGTGTGCCCGGAAGATACTCCGCCGACACCAAAATCCGCCTCTCCAGGCAATAGTGCCAGAAGTCCTTTGCCAGGTCTGCCAAGGCCCGAGACCGAGGCTAGCCCAGGCGATTGATATACTGTCCCGCTGACACATTGACTATGCGCAGCAAGAAGCAGCACGACCCCTGTTTTTGAGTCAGAGACTTACCTGCGAAGGAACTCGCTAGGGGTTCCAAGCAATTGATGTGAAGCTGGAGGAGTTCCAAGCAATTGATGTGGAGCTGGAGTTCCTCCTCCGACCAGCGGCCCCCTATCGTTATACCGCTGCAGCGAAAAGCACTCACAGTCCCTGTGAACTGCCAGTGAGCCATCTATCTTGCTACTGAAATGAGGATGGAAGGAGGCCCACGATTCTAGCTAGCTGTCGAAGGGAGGTTCTGTCTTTCCGCAGGGCCTGGGGGAGCTCCTGCGAATCTTGTTCACCTAGGTTGAGGGAGGTTGAGGGAGGCTGAGGGAGGCCGACTCCGAGTGTATGAGGAACCCCAGAAAGTGATCTGTCTCATCGAAAGAAGGACAGACTTCTGGGAATTCACTACCAACCCCAGCTCCTGGGGCAGAGCAATAGTCAAGTTGCAGCGCAACCGGTCCTGCGATTGATCGAGAAGTAGTATATCGGCGAAATATATGATCAATTGTACGACCCTCCCGCGTAGTGTCTACACCACTGGTCGCAGGAGCTTCGTAAAGCACCATGGGGCCGAAGAGAGGCCGAAGGGGAGTGCTAGAAACTCGACAAACCTCCCCGCCCCATAGGAATTGGGGAAAAACGCCGTTGAGGCGGGAAGATGGGGACTGTGAGGTAGGCGTCTTTCAGGTCCAGACGTATCATCCAATCCCCCCCTGAGGAAGATACCGCGCAGGAGATGAATCCCCTCCATTTGAAATGGCGGTAGACCAGCCATTTGTTGAAGTTTCGCAGGTCTATGACTGGGCGAAACCCTTTGTCCTTCTTCCGGACCAAAAAGATGTAGTTTAAGAACCTCGACGGGTGAAGGCGAATCGCACCCTTCCTGAGGAGTTCTGCCCCTTCGTTGTCGATCAGAACCCTGTCCTCGGAGGCGAGGGCGTGCACTTTGACGGGGTGAACCGTAGAACTCTGTCCGGAAACCCCGGACTGTTTGGAGAACCCACGGGTCGGAAGTGATTTTGCACCAGTTGTGGAGACGGTCCCGTAGCCTCCCCCCCGGGACGGACGGGGAAAAAAAGGGGTACCTCCCGGTGCGTTGGCTCCGCCACGGAAGCCCCTTCCGCGCCCTTTGCCGGCGCCTCTACTGGGGTAGAAATTTGCCTGTCGGCCGTCGTTCCAGCCGTTGTTACGACGCTGCTGGTACTTGTTATTATTAGGGCCTTGTTGGTACTGGTGGCCGGAGGAGCGATCTCGTCCTCTTCCGGCCCCAGCAAAAACCCGTCCGGGAATATCTTTTTGATTGATTGACGTCTGCGCTCTGTCTAAAGCGTAGAAAGTAGTGACAAATTTGTTTAACTCCTTCATAAAGGGCTCGCCAAACAACTTGCCTTGTGCAATAGGCCCTGCGTCTGACGAGGCCAGGTCTCCAAGCTTGGGATCTATTTTAATGAGGAGAGACCTCCTTCGCTCCCCCGCCAATGCACAGTTCGCAGTACCCAAGAAGCACAGGGCTCGCTGTGCCCAACCTGCCACGACCTCCGTGGACATTGCGGTCCTCGACTCCTTGGCCCTCCCGGCCAACTGGATGAGCTGAGTCACGGGGCCCACAGCGTCCTGGAGCTTATCCTGACAGTTGCGCCATGAACGATCTATGCCCTTCTTAGGATCCTTCATGAACTCCGCAAAGAACGCGCAGAACCTTCCGTCAATATCCGGGGTGACAGCCACCCTGCCCTCCAATTTCGGGCGAGGGCATTCATCCCGCATGCGCGTCCAAACCTCCTGGTCCAGGGGTTGGCGAACTTTACTGACGACATACGCCGCCAGCTTAGGCTCCGGGATCCATTCCGACAATCTAGGGTGGTAAATCCTTGCCGGGTCAAAAACATGTCAGAGGTCATGTCGTCACCCTCCTGGGCCCCCAAAAGGCCGATCGGAAAAACTCCTCCTCATTCTCTGAGGAGTCCTCATCAATAACACCCTCTCCCTCCACGGGGAAACCATCCTCCTGGTCCGTTTCCGGGGCGACCTCGTCACCATCTTCTCCGGGGAAGAACCCCTTCCGGCAGGGTACATGTGTTAACGTCCGCGCACTCTTACTGAAGGAGTCCCTCAAGCGGTCCACTCCCCCAGGTGCCCCGCGTGACGTTTAGCAGATTTCCTGCCCCCACCCTACGCGCCTCTAGGTCCGCGATCGACGGGCACTGCGGTACCAGACACCCCGGGAAAACTATGGGCAAGAGCGTCCACTCCTTCCCGCCAGGGCGCCAGCACCGTGACAGAGCCTGTGAAAGCGCGCGACTCACCGCCGGCGGCAAGGGTTGGAAGATGCATACATTTTCTGCCTCCTGAAAGGGGTTTTTTGCCTGCAGTGAGGTTGTATAATGTGAGGGTGTGAGCACCAAACGCCCTTATCCTAAAATACAATAGGGCAGCCCCCTCGCCGATGCTCTCGCAGCCTATCTGCTAAAAATGCAGGTGCAGTACCTGTTTCCGCCACCAGATGGCGTCGCGCCGCAACGCGCGGTTAAGGATCACCGCAGAGGGTGTCAGGCGAAGGTTGGTGAGGCGAAAGGTATAACGCCTCAACGCGCCGCAAAGTGAGAAGAAGACCGTGGGCGCAGCGTCTCCTCACACCACGGCGCCCCACAGAGCCGGGAAAAACGCGAGGGCGCGCCTCACACGGTCCGCGATGGAAGCGGCAGTAACGGCGCAAGCAGCGCCTGGCGCGCGTCACTCTGCCGACTCAACAGCGCTAGTAAGCGCACTTCAAGAAACATAGAGGTAATGCCTAGGCATAAATCGCTTAACGAATCTCTAACAATAAAATACCACAGAAGTTAGAAAGATATGAAATTGACTTATCTGACGAGCAGAGAAGAAAGAGGAAGCGGAAGGGACGTCACGGCCAGTTATACCAAGGACACCATCACCATTGGCTGGCGGTTACTATGGACACTGTGCCCCATGTGCTCATGGGAGTTGTAGTTCCAGAAAGTTTTATGTTATTTTCTTTGAATCTGCTATTATAATAAAGAGAAGAAAGGACTGCATAATCCTCGCCTCCGTCCTGACATAGAATTCTCAACACAATCACGTAACATGTTAATAACGTGATTGTGTTGAGAATTACTCTCTTTCATACAGAATATAATAAACACAGGAACAATGAGTAAAAAGCTCTAATCTCACAGCTATCAACATTGTGCCCCCTAAATAATATACAAATGCTACGAGATAAAATACCACAAAATACTCCAGTGGAGAAACGTAACATGAAAAGGTGGGACAAAATCCAGTGAGTATTGACATAAAACAGTCCTCAGTGTCTCTAATAGTAGAGTATAGTTTAAAACAACGTGAAAAGGGGGGGAACCTAGAGGTAGAAGGTTGTGTGAAGTTGTTTCATGTTCAGAAAAAGGAAATCGAAAAGAAACAAGAAGGGATAGAAAAGTAATACGGTCCCTCGGCTGAACCGCTGTGCTATCAATGTACCAAACAAGAGAGGGGGGGACCTAGGAGACAGTTATGGCCCACTGTCCATGCTCCTAAATGTAACTTCCAACCAAAAAATAAATGTTGAGCCTTTGTTTAATTCACAGGAATATCAACTAAATCCCTGATGCATTTCGGGACCAGCCCTTCTTCAGGGGGTTTCCCTGTAATGCGTTTTGGCGCTTTCAGTTCTAGGAACATTAAGCGCATCCTATTTTGTTTACAGGGAGAACTCCCTGAAGAAGGGCTGGTCCTAAAATGCATCAGGGATTTTGTTGATATTCCTGTGAATTAAACAAATGCTCAACATTTCATTGTAAGGAAGAATGAAAATATATAAGTTATACAAATGAATAGACATTTCACTATTGTAATATGATGTGAATAAACCCTAGAGAAATACAACCAATGGAGAGTTAACTTTCTAAAGCGATTCTTTTGGCACAGGAGTGCTTACACGAGTTCCAGTGGTGAAGGACTTATTCTTTCATTTAGTCGTCACACCTCAAGATCAGGAGGTGATACTCTATAGCACCCATACACTGTGAAAGTGGATTTAACAGTTTACCATTGTTAAGAAAGGAGTGCGACCGTTATCCTATTTCTCCTATCCATCAGATAGATGTGAACACATGGTTGTGATACAGGAATCCAGAGGGCAGTGTCCGCCCCAAGCCAGCCCTTTCAGGCAGGATCTGGGGCAAATAGTAATTCGGGTTGGGACAAGAAAGGGGGCATGCTGGGACTTCAATAATAGAGATTGTTCCAGATCCCTGGGACATGCAAGTTTAAACACTTTTGTTCTTTCCGCAGCCTACCATTGCAACCCGAGTGCAAGTGTTTCAAAAAGACCAAGGACAGGGATCCCAAAAAGCATGCATGAGCACCCATTATTGGTCAAGGCCACCTCCATGGTTAACTGGCAAGCAATTGTGTCATGTTTAACATCTACAGCAACACAACGGCAGCACAGTCTTTATATGAGGGATTTAAGAACGGTTTTGGGATTCCGACTGCGAGCTGTGTAGAAGTAGCCTATTGCAGAAACCAGCAGTCATTAATGGCTAATCCTCTTGATGCCAGAAACAAGATTATGAAAGAGAAGAAATTAAGAAGGGTGAAAGGTCCTTTTGATTCCATCCATTTTGAGAATTTTGTGTGTTCCCCTTTGGGGATAGTTCCCAAAAATGACCCGGGGGATTACCACCTGATACACAACCTTTCAGCATCGAGGGAGCAGTCAGTCAATGAGGCTATCGATGGGACATTGTGTTCAGTCAAGTATGCCTCACTAGACCAGGCAATTACAATGCTCCAGGAGCTGGGACATGTGAACTTGCTGGCAAAAGCTGATATAGAATCCGCCTTTTGGCTGCTTCCAGTCCACCCGATCACTTTCATTTATTGGGTTTCCAATTCGAGGGTGCCTTCTATTTTGACAAATGTATGCCCATGGGCTGTTCCTTCTCCCGTGCTTACTTTGAGAGGTTTAGTACCTTCTTGGAAGGGGTTTTTAGACAGATCAGGACACCACTGAGCACTTCATTTTTTGAATGACTTCTTATTTTTGGGCCCGTCTGGGACAGAGGAATGTGAAAGGGCTTTGAAGGGCTTCCAAGAATTGATCGGTGTGTTCAGGGTACCACTTGTGCAAGCAAAGACCTATGGACGGGCAACTGCAATTGATTTTTTGGGAATAGAATTGGACTCCAGGGCAGGTGTATCCCGTCTTTCACAGGAGAAGGTAAGGGCTTTCACAAAGGCTTTGGAAGAATGCCTAGATGCCCCGAAGGTGACACTACATCAGGTAAAGGTGGTAGTGGGGCAGTTGAATTGTGCACTCCTCATTATACCCATGGGTCGCCCATTTTCCAGGTCTATAGCGCAGGCCATGTCTGGTCTGAAGTTGAGGCACTATCACACTAGGTTGACGAGTGAGGTCTACCAGGACATGGGAATATGTAAAGAATTTTTGAAGGACTTTAAAGGGACGGTGGTATGGCCAAGCCCTGCCAAGACCAATGAGGAGTTGGGTCTTTTTACAAATGCCGCAGGCAACAACGGCTTTGGTGCCATTTTAGGGACAGCGCGGTGTGCACAGTGATGGCCAGGAGACTGGGTAGACTCTGGGCTGGTTGCGAACATTGGTTACCTGGAGCTCTTCCCCATTTTGGTGGCCCTCATGATATGGCCAGAGCAGTTCTGCAATCAATCAGTGGTATTTTGGTATGACAACATGATAGTGGTGGAGTGCATTAATCATCAAGCTACCATGTGTAAAATGCGATTTTTGCAAGAAACCATACTGCTATGCCTGAGATTAAATATTGACTACGGGTCGAAACATGTGCCAAGTGTATTGAACAATGCAGCGGATGCTTTTTCTTGTTTTAAGATGCAGGTTTTAACGTATCACCACCCAGAAGTGGCGGAGTTCCCCTCACCGTTCTCGGAGGAACTATGGCGGCTTTGTGTCCCAGTCTACCAGACCTTGTGGTGGTCAGTTTAGTGCCCATGACAAGGCGTGCCTAAGAGAGGGTTTGTTGCACATATTGCAGTATCTGGAAGTAAAAGGGGTGGTGTGAGAGTTTTCACCGGAGCCAGTAATTGCATCCCTGGGATATCTGAGAGGGGATGGGAGACCCGTGTCCTATGCCAAGCAACATATTGTGGCAATTACATTTTTTGCAAAAATGCTGGGTTACACAAATGGGACAAGGTCATTCCTGGTGCAGAGGGCACTGAAGGGCTGGCAGCGCGTAGAAGTGTGTAGGCAAGACGCCAAGTGCCCCATGGACACAGTAAAACTGGCAAATATAATGGCCAGTCTTGGCAAGTTATGTAGTTCATCTGATGAAGTTCATCTTTTTAGGGCAGTGTTATCCCTGGTTTGTTATGGGGCATTGCGAGTGAGCGAGCTGGTAGCGAAGAACAAAAAAGATATGAGGGGTGGTCTGCAGTGAACAGACATCCAATGGCCAAATGGCTGCCTGGCGGTCCCCATTTCTCATTCTAAGACTGACCAAATGGGCAGAGGAGATCACATGCTGCTCCACCGAGCTCTTGTTGTCTGCTGGGGAATCTGGAAGCCTTTATGGCTTACCGGGCTCAACAGGCGGTAGGCCCTCTTTTTGTACATGAGGATGGGATACCACTCACAAGGTTTCAATTCGCCAGGGTGCTCAGCAGGGCTCTGGTGGCAGCAGGTTTGGATCCAGCAGAATAGAGTTCCCATTTATTTCGGATCGGTACAGCGACCACTGCGGTAAGCATGGGTTTGGCGGGACAGGCAGTTCAAAGGATAGGCAGATGGAAGTCGGATTGCTACAAGTGCTATATGAGATTGAACATGTTGTGAATGTCCTATTTATTTCTTGCATAATTCTTCTCATTCCTTAGGTGGAGAGATGTTAAAAGAATACAGCCACTGGATAGTTCATTGCCTCAGGCTTACGTGGGAGAAAGAGGCATTACAGATGTGCTGGTGTTGGGCCACTCCTATGTGAGGCGCACAAAGAGTTTTTATTCCGCATGTGACTATGGATTACAAGCAAAGAAGACAGGTATCAGCTGACTTTTTGCAGACAAGGGGGGCTACGCTTGGCTCACTGGAGAACTGCATTAGACAAAATGCTGCCCCAAAGGCTTACCCTTCCAGGGAGTGAAAATTGTGCATATGGGAGGCAATGGTTTGGCACAGCAAGGTCGATAAGACTTGTTTGAGTTGATTGTCTATGAAAGGTGTTGGCTCTCAAAGAAGTTCCCGGAAGCAATTATATGCGTGGTCCAATATTGTCCCGAGGTTGAATTAGCGAGGTGGTAAGTCGATCAGAGAAATGAGTCAGTGAAACGTTTGAACTGAAAGGTGGGAAAGTTGTTCAGGAGAGCACGTTTGGCAGCCATACCTCATGAGTGCATCAAGGATAAGCGTTTTTATTAGAGGATGGAGTGCACCTGTCAAAAGAAGGTAATGCATTGTTTTTGGAAAATTTGCTGGCCTGGCTGTCATGATTGCTGGCTCGAGGGCAATCGAACTACAATCATGGCAGCCAGTTAGAGATGCGCATGCACAGGGATAGTTGGGCGGGTTAAAGCCCTGCCTCTCCTGTGTGAATGCGCTTCGCGTTCCAGCCATAGTTCACTTACCTGTGTCCCTTCCGGGGCATTGCGGCCCTTCACTTCCGCGTCTTGTTGCGTCCGAGTTCCTCCGACAGGTCGTCTTTGCCTCGACTCCTCGCCAGTCCGGTTTCTGGAATTCCTGCAAAAGAAGAAAAGAAGCGCATTATTGAATATCAGACCTTGGCTACGGCAACAGCACGTTGCGCTGCTCTTTACTTTATATTTTATTTGTTCATATCCTCTCACTCACCTGACTTGAGGTACAGGACTGTACAGAGTGCTTCTCATACTTGAATGTCCTGACGATCCTACAAGGGAATATATGAGAGGTGAACCAGAAGTTTGTCATTCAGTTACTTAACTTCACTAGAAGCATAGTTTAGCTGCTTCTGTTACTAAGCAGTAACAGATGTTGGTGCACCACTACCCTCCTCTATTTTCCTGAGATTGCAGAAGGGAATTTTAGCCTTTTGTTTCGCCTTGACGTACTCCTGCAGTTCCTGGGTTGTGATGAGGGATTGTCTCTCCTTCTTTCCTTGTTTTGTTTCCCTCTTCCCCGGATTACCTTTTGTTGCTTAGACATAGACAAGCGCAATAGGTGGTTGGGAGAAGTTGCGGTCTATTCTTCAGTTCCATGACGTTCCTGTTGAAATACAGGTGAGATCCTGACAGAACGCAAAGCCCAAAAAAGAATAGCCTTTTTTTCTACCCGAACGTCATGGAACTCAGCCAGGTAACATTTGCTGATTTAGCCCACCTGTTGGGGAATTTGCAGGCTGAAACTCAATCCCTGTACGCTAGAGTGGATGCATTACAGCAAGAAATGAGAACCGATGCCAGTGTAGGGACTCCAAGTTCTAGCACACATAGTTCCGTAATACAACTGACGGCCCCTCAGTCCATTCCTTTGGCACCCCCTGAACTTTATTTAGGGGACACTTCTGAATTTGCTGCCTTCATTAGCCAGTGCCAGCTCCATTTCATGTGTAAAGCCACCTGTTTCCCTACTGATCAAGCAAAGGTGGCTTTTGTCATTACTTATCTTGGGGGGTCTGCAGCTAATTGGACCATACCCCTGATAGAAAGAAATGATCCCTTGCTACAAAATTATAACACTCTTAAACAAGAACTCAGAAAGCTTTATGACAGACACACCTTCACTTACTCAGCAGACACTGAACTACTGACTCTGAAGCAAGGGACTAAGGATTTAACTACTTACATTTCCACTTTTCATAGGTTGGTAGCAGAAGCAGGGTGGCCCGAGGAAAAGTGTAGTGCTTTATTTTACAAAGGTTTAAGAGACGACCTAAAGGATGCATTGGCCCACGTGGTAGACCCTCCAAATCATGCACTGCTCTAATTGACTTGGTGGTTAAGTTGGACCACAAAATTAGTGAACTCAAGAGAGAAAGAGGCAGGTCAGAATGAAGATGGGTAGCCTATTGCGAAAAGAAACCGGAGTCTGAAAATCTAATAGAAGAACCTGAGCCCATGCAAATAGGGAGTATAAGAGGACCCCTTAGTGACGAAGAACGACAAAGTAGGCGGGACAAAAAACTATGCTTATACTGTGGTAAGCAGGGTCACTTCCTTAGGGAGTGTCCCATAAAACCTAAACAGAGGCATCTGGAAAACTAGCAAGCCCAAAGTCTCCAGAGATAAGGACTTCGGAAAATTCAGGACTAATTGTCTCATCCCTAGACATAATGTTATGTCAGCCACGTCATCTCCTTCTTTACTCTAGCTTACTATCGGAACATAATGTAGTTGAAGTGCAAGTGATGATAGATTCCGGTGCTACAGGAAACTTTATGGATGCTCAGTGGGCTCAGAAGTAGTAGATCCCTCAAGTGTCTAAAACTGCTTGGGAAGAAGTCACGACTATTGATGGTAGTTGCTTTAAAATCTGGGCCCGTCACCCACACCACTATTGAGCTGTCCTTGATTATCGAACAGAAACACCAAGAAAACATAACCTTTGATCTCATACAGTCTCCTCAATTCCCTGCAATATTAGGGATACCATGGTTATGTCTTCATAGTCCTTCAATGGATTGGAAATCAATGACAATTACCTTTTATTTATTTATTTATTTTCGGTATTTATAAAGCGCGACACTCATCCCAAGGGATATCACAGCGCTATGAACCAAGAGAGACTACTGAGGCATTGCTGGGGGGTTGTGTTTTAAGGAAGGGTTAAGTTTTAGGGAAAAGGTGGGTTTTCAGTTTTTGTCGAAACTGAAGATAGTTTGTGGTGTGTCTAAGGTCGGAAGGTAGGTCATTCCATCTTCTGGCTGCCAGGTAGGAAAAGGAGCGGCCACCTGTTCTGACTTTGTAAATACGCTTAGGTTTGGCCAGAGCTGATTGACATGAACGTAGATTTCTGTTGGGAACGTAGAAGTCGATCCTCCCTTGGAGAATTGTGGGGCCAGTTTTGTGAAGAGCTCTGTGCGTGTGGCTTAGTAGTTTAAAGGGAGCTATCTGGCGCATCGGTAGCCAATTAAGTTTCTTTAGGCATTCCGATGCCGAGTCTCGCTTGCCTTTATTACAGACCAGTTTGGCCGCCTGGTTTTGCAAGACCTGAAGGCGGGAGAAGAGTTGTTCGTTCATCCCTTCAAATAATGCGTTGCCATAGTCCAGGCGGCTAACCAGTAGGGCTTGGGTGACTGAGCGTCTGCAATCCAGGGGTATCCAGGGGAATATCTTTGAGAGAAGTTTGAGTATACAACAGGGAGGGACATTGGGAGGACAATATTTATAGGGGTCCAGTGTGCGTGTCCCATCAGTCTATATAGCAAAAAGATGCACACAGTTCCCCAGGGGAATGGTATTAGTGCAGTGAAGTAATCTTTCTTCCTCTCCTTGGGATATACGAGTGTAGGTATACCAAAGTGAAACAGGGAAGGGTATCCCTTTTCGGAACTAGGGATGCCTCACACAACAGGCTGGCTTAATGGCTGTTGTCACGAGCTAGTCGTCTCGTGTCATCATCTGCTTCCTGCTCCAACGTCAAGCCGGCGCTGCAATGCCTGACGGGTAGCACGCAGTGCTACACTTTTGTGGAGATCTTTTGTTCCTGGCCGTTGATTGAGTGGGTGTGAGGGCCCCAGAGTGAGAAGTAGTGAGCGTGAGGGAAATGTGTGGATAAAAAAGGTTGGTATAGTCTACTCCATTCAATTTATTCATGTAGTTAACCACCTTATTAAAACAAGAGGGGTACTGGGACAAAAACAGTTTATGGGGATTGGTCCCGTTCAACCCTCATCTGTGAACAGGTCAACATGTTTCATGCCCTATCGGCAATTCTTCAGGACCTAGGGTGTGCTCATAAACTTAGTGATAAGCCCAGAATGGGCTTGAGGAGTATGGAGAATACAACCTGTGTGGTTGCCGACTCCAGCAGGAAGAGTTCCTGAGTCGTAGGTCTACCCTGTGGGGAGAAAGATAAACATGAGCTGGTGATCAATCTCCGTCAACTCATCCATTGTTAGAAGTCATTGATTATATACAGGTGTATAAAGTAAAGAGAGAGGAGGAAGTATACTTAGCGACTAAGGGTATAACATAACATCACTGCGTGTTAAGGTTACAACAGACACATAGTGTCTCAACCAAGTGGTTGTGTACATAGGTAGTTAATTGGTGGGATCTAACGCCAGACGGCGTGCTTACAAAAAGAGGGGGTAGGGAAGAATACCAAGTTCTAATAGACTTACCCTCAATGGTGGGCATTAGTGCCCCAAGGCTGTTCTCGTGGGACCTGCGTTGTGTGACAATTGTCTGAAAAGGTAGACAAGGAGGGTCCAGTCGGTACAGAAGGTAATTTGATTATAGGGGTGGAATGTTAGATTGGGCCACATGGTTGGACAGTCCGGAATATCAAGTGGACCACATCTGCCAAACCCACCGTAGTCTCGCCAAACACCCGATGACCCCAGTGAGTTCATACCACCCAAGGTAGGTCGTAGCCTGGGTGGGGACCCAGCTATCACCCAGCAGGTCTCCACAACCACCACAGTGCCTCCCCGTGAGACAGCAGCGGTCCACGCGGTATGGGAGGCTCCGCGTGCGACACTCCCCACCAATCCCACACACACCCTCCCGGTCAACACACAATTCCGCCAAACCCGGGGTGACGGGAGGGTGGCGGGGGTCAGAGGGCGCGCGCATGGGCAAGGCCCCGCATCGCCCCCCCACACACACGCCATGAGGAACACTACGGCGGTCGGGGACCCGGGGGTGTCAACGGTCACCCAATCCCACAGTCGACCTGGGAGAGGGCAGAACCCTGGAGCCCCTGAGAGTCAGCTCGACGAAATTAGGCTTCGTACGAGGGTCCATTGAGCCCGACTGACCACGTGGCAAAAAAATCCCATAGTCACGACCCCCTTTACCTCATTAGCGCAGCGAAGTGGCCTCTCCACCTAGTCCCACGTCCCGACGTGGTTTAGCACGTAGAGCAGCCGTAGGTGTTTGATGGTGACAAACATTGTTAAATGGCCGGGCTGAGAGCCTAATACGGGGGCGTGTCTTGCTTAGGGTTGCTGGGCAACAATACCCAACAAATCGGCAATACTGGTGCATCAAGATGACGTCTATGCGTCTTAGTGTCGGAAGCGCATGCCATCTTTGAGAGGGGTTGGAGAGGGGTATTAGGGTTAAGGAGGCAAGGGTGGCGGAAGCCTGACACAAAGGAATTTTGTGGTGGACTGAATAGTTGGCTCCCTCGTGTCGGTCAAATTGAGCAGGAGAGAATGAGAGCGTAATGGTAATTATTAGATCAATAGGGACGGGGGGCCGATCATAAAAGTGTAAGAGAGCACAACATGGTTATGGAATCTATGCTGGGATTGGTTGTTGGGCAGCTATGGTGGGTTGGTGTCGGTGGCGCTGTCTAGATTGCAGAGTGGCGGGAATAACGCGCCATCTTGGAGTGGGACAGAGAACTACTACGGGTGAGCTTGTGTGAGGCACAGCTGTTGTTGGGGACCCCTGGCACAGCGTGGCTGTCATGTCGCGGTTGGACATCAAGCAATAGTCAATGGAGTGGAGTTGCAGTCACGATTCAAGTGGCTCATGGGTCAAGGAGGGTCGAGCAATATTGTGTGATAATAGTACCCAAATTGTATGTTGTTGATAGACAGATTGGTAGGTCCCTCTCTTAGTACATCAAGGCTGTAGTGTGGCAACCCATCACTGATAGTGTGCTATCGACAGGTTGGCATCTATTGACAGTGGACAGGGTTCATATCGCGTAGCTGCCAATGAGAGAGGAGTGGTGAACGTTGACATGGGGAAATGTGTCTCCCTGGTGGCGATCTATCTAGATAGCATATTCCAGGGGACGGAATCATTTAATCCCTCAGTATCTAAATGTAAACGGTGCACCCATCTTTGTTCAATTCTATATCAGGCCTGTTGGTTTGATGAAGGATGCCATTCTAGAACCACCCATTTGATGTCTTCAGCTGCATGGTCATGTTGTTTGCAGTGTTCATATAGGCGGGTATGTGTTTTCATGCATCGGATATTACTGTTATGTTCCATGATGCGTACCTTCACCGTGCGAGTCGTCATTCCAATATACTTCAGTCCGCAGGGACAGGTCAGCATATAGATGCAATTACTGCTATTGCAGTTGGTGTGTCTATTCAAATGCCACTTGAAAGTGTCTGAGAGCTGGACCGTTTTAGTTTGTGTGGTTTGGGGACAGACCACACAACTGCCACAACGGTAATGTCCCGTGACAGGGGGCAAATCCCAAAGGGTATTCTGTGGACGATTGCTTGTCTTCTTAGGTCGAGTGTGGACTAATTGGTCCTTCAGACTGGTTGTTCTTCTGAAGGCGAACCGTGGGCGGGCGATGTCCAAAGTCACAGAGTTCAAAATGCCCCAGTGCGTGTTCACTGTTTTCTTAATGAAAGAGGAATTTTTCGTGAAAGATGTTACACAGGTAATGATATCTTCTTTTTCCTTTTCGTGGGTTTCAAGGAGAGATTCTCTGTTGTTATTGAGGGCTCTCTTCATGGATTGTTTCAGTAATCTTGTCGGGTAGCCCCTCTCCTGAAGTTTATGTTGTAGGATGTGTGCTTCACGTTGGTAATCAGAGGTAGCGGTGCAATTTCTACGGAGTCTGAGAAATTGCCCAAACGGTAAGTTGTCCCTCAATGCCTTGGTGTGGTGGCTGTTATAGAGCAGGAGGCTGTTTCTATCAGTCTCTTTCTTGTAAAGGGTGGTGGTAATTCCTGTGGGGCCTAACATGATTGTCAGGTCAAGGAAAGGTATTGAGTCTTCAGCGATAGTCCCTGTAAATTTCAGAAAGGGATCCTGCTGATTGATCCAGGTACAGAAGGCATTGCAGCTCGTTCGATCTCCTTTCCAAAAGATCAGGATATTGTCTATGTAACGACGCCAAAGGGTTAGATTCTCGAGGAATGGGTTACGTTCAGGAGAGTAGATGTAATAATTCTCGAAAGTGGCCATGTATATACAGGCCACGCTCGGCGCGAAGGTAGAACCCATAGATGTTCCACGGATCTGGTGGTACAGCTGTGATTCATATTTGAAAATTTTTTCAGTCAAAGCTATATTGGCTAATTCCATGATGAAGGACAGCGGGGTGGGGGATGTCCATTCTTCCAATCTCAGAGTGGATTCCACTGCCTCTAAGGTTGCCTGTTGAGGGATGTTCGTGTACAAGGCTTCCACGTCTAAGGTCAATAAGAAGTCCACGTCTGTGCTACCGTCCATATCATTGATCAAGCGAAGGACATCTCTGGTGTCTTGGAGGTAGGAGGGAATTTTCTTTACTACAGGTTGTAGAAAGACGTCACAAAACTGTGACAGAGGTTCCAGTAGAGATCTGATTCCGGAGACAATTGGTCTTCCGGGGACGGGGGTGATGCCTTTGTGGATTTTGGGAAGTGTGTAGAAATATGGTGTAATTGGATCCGGAGTTATGAGAAAATCAGCTTCCTTCCTTGTAATCCACCCATTGGTCTCCCCCTCAATCACTAGGCTCATGATGGAGGTGGCCAAGCGTTTGGTCGGGTCCGCAGTGAGGGGCCTATAATGGGTATTGTTGGAGAGTTGTCGTCTACATTCAAGGTCATAATCGTGGCGATCCTGTAAGACTGTGGCTCCCCCTTTATCTGCTTGTTTAATCACAATTGCGCCATCGTTGCCCAAAGTGACCGACGCTTGTCTTTCAGCGTTCGTCAGATTGTGGAATTGTTTAATGTGCGGTTTCTGTTTGAGACTCGCAAGGATTGCTCGCTCAAAGGTCAGGACCTCTGGAGGGACCATGCCATCTGTTGGGGTGAAAGAAGACGGTTTCTTGAGACCGGAGTCCTGTTTGGGAGGTTCGGGTTTTCCATCGAAGAAGGCTCGTAGACGTACCTTCCTGAAAAGATTCTTTATTTCAATCCTTTCCTGGAAACTGTCTGGGATGGGTGTGGGAACAAATCCCAATCCTTTCTCCAAAACGCTAGTTTCCGCGGGGGTCAGGGTTCTCGTGGAGAGGTTGACAATTAGACTCTTCTCCCTCTGGTGGTGAAGCTCCGTGTTTCCATCATGGTCTGTGGTGTTGATTGGTCGGACCACTGGACTCCTTTCTGCCCTCCTCGCTTGCGCCCTCTTCCTCTGCCCCAACCTCTGCCTTGAAAAGGTGGCGGATTCAGAGGGTAGAATTGCGGTGGACCCTGTGGGAAGAAGGGATATTGCCAAGGGGGTGTCATGTGAGGGGGACCATGGAACATCGGTCCTTGTTGGTATCCTTGCTGCCAATTCGGTTGGTGTTGGATCCGGTTATTTCTGGGGGCTTGGCCTCCACTGGAGTCACTACTAGTGGATCCTCGTCTGTTATTCCCATCCGAGCTGTCATCTGAAGAGTAGTTCACTTTTTACTCTTGAAGTCATCTTTGAGATAAGGATAAACCTTCTCTTTATCAAATTTGGAAATGTCTTTCTGTAGCTTATCCGTTTTCTGTTTCAACAGATATTCCTGATGATCCGCCATTTCCTGGTTGATGTCGGCCAGTTTAGTGGTGAAGGCGGTTTTGTTGTTTTTATTAACAGCACTCTTCATCGTAGCCTCTATGGTTGAGATTTTGTCCAGCAGGGCATCCGCGAGTCGTTTCGCTGTTTGGGATATCAAGAATAGTAAATCTTTAGTGCACTTCCAAGATACCTGGCACCAGTCCATTTTGAATTGTTTATCTATCAGGAACAATCTTGGTATAATCACAATTAGTCCTTGTGGGGCTATGTTGTATCTGAGGTATTCTGTCATCATCACCCCGTGTAGCGTGATCCTTATCAATTCTTTTTTCAGCTCCATGAGAGTAGCCCAGTCATCATTGGATGTGCCCGAAGCAGAGGCAGTTGGATTGTTCAGTATAGATGGAGCTGTTCTCAGTGCTTCGGCGATGGCATCCTCATCAAAGCTAAGGCCCGGTATGTCCTCCATGGTATCAGGAGGGTGATCGGGAAGGAGGTAGAAGGTGAATCAACCACAAGGGGAGTTATGTGGTTAAAGTGTTGGGCCAAGATAGTGAAGTAGTTTCACTATTGGTAACCTCAAGGGTCCCGTGGGGATAACCCACGTATAATCAGTAAACAACAGGGAGGAACAATGGGAGGACAATATTTATAGGGGTCCAGTGTGCGTGTCCCATCAGTCTATATAGCAAAAAGATGCACACAGTTCCCCAGGGGAATGGTATTAGTGCAGTGAAGTAATTTTTCTTCCTCTCTCCGTGGGATATACGAGTGTAGGTATACCAAAGTGAAACAGGGAAGGGTATCCCTTTTCGGAACTAGGGATGCCTCACACAACAGGCTGGCTTAATGGCTGTTGTCATATCGCCAGCTAGTCGTCTCGTGTCATCATCGGCTTCCTGCTCCAACGTCAAGCCGGCGCTGCAATGCCTGACGGGTAGCACGCAGTGCTACACTTTTGTGGAGATCTTTTGTTCCTGGCCGTTGATTGAGTGGGTGTGAGGGCCCCAGAGTGAGAAGTAGTGAGCGTGAGGGAAATGTGTGGATAAAAAAGGTTGGTATAGTCTACTCCATTCAATTTATTCATGTAGTTAACCACCTTATTAAAACAAGAGGGGTACTGGGACAAAAACAGTTTATGGGGATTGGTCCCGTTCAACCCTCATCTGTGAACAGGTCAACATGTTTCATGCCCTATCGGCAATTCTTCAGGACCTAGGGTGTGCTCATAAACTTAGTGATAAGCCCAGAATGGGCTTGAGGAGTATGGAGAATACAACCTGTGTGGTTGCCGACTCCAGCAGGAAGAGTTCCTGAGTCGTAGGTCTACCCTGTGGGGAGAAAGATAAACATGAGCTGGTGATCAATCTCCGTCAACTCATCCATTGTTAGAAGTCATTGATTATATACAGGTGTATAAAGTAAAGAGAGAGGAGGAAGTATACTTAGCGACTAAGGGTATAACATAACATCACTGCGTGTTAAGGTTACAACAGACACATAGTGTCTCAACCAAGTGGTTGTGTACATAGGTAGTTAATTGGTGGGATCTAACGCCAGACGGCGTGCTTACAAAAAGAGGGGGTAGGGAAGAATACCAAGTTCTAATAGACTTACCCTCAATGGTGGGCATTAGTGCCCCAAGGCTGTTCTCGTGGGACCTGCGTTGTGTGACAATTGTCTGAAAAGGTAGACAAGGAGGGTCCAGTCGGTACAGAAGGTAATTTGATTATAGGGGTGGAATGTTAGATTGGGCCACATGGTTGGACAGTCCGGAATATCAAGTGGACCACATCTGCCAAACCCACCGTAGTCTCGCCAAACACCCGATGACCCCAGTGAGTTCATACCACCCAAGGTAGGTCGTAGCCTGGGTGGGGACCCAGCTATCTCCCAGCGGGTCTCCACAACCACCACAGTGCCTCCCCGTGAGACAGCAGCGGTCCACGCGGTATGGAAGGCTCCGCGTGCGACACTCCCCACCAATCCCACACACACCCTCCCGGTCAACACACAATTCCGCCAAACCCGGGGTGACGGGAGGGTGGCGGGGGTCAGAGTGCGCGCGCATGGGCAAGGCCCCGCATCACCCCCCCACACACACGCCACGAGGAACACTACGGCGGTCGGGGACCCGGGGGTGTCAACAGTCACCCAATCCCGCAGTCGACCTGGGAGAGGGCAGAACCCTGGAGCCCCTGAGAGTCAGCTCGACGAAATTAGGCTTCGTACGAGGGTCCATTGAGCCCGACTGACCACGTGGCAAAAAATCCCATAGTCACGACTCCCTTTACCTCATTAGCTCAGCGAAGTGGCCTCTCCACCTAGTCCGCCGTCCCGACGTGGTTTAGCACGTAGAGCAGCCGTAGGTGTTTGATGGTGACAAACGTTGTTAAATGGCCGGGCTGAGAGCCTAATACGGGGGCGTGTCTTGCTTAGGGTTGCTGGGCAACAATACCCAACAAATCGGCAATACTGGTGCATCAAGATGACGTGTATGCGTCTTAGTGTCGGAAGCGCACGCCATCTTTGAGAGGGGTTGGAGAGGGGTATTAGGGTTAAGGAGGCAAGGGTGGCGGAAGCCTGACACAAAGGAATTTTGTGGTGGACTGAATAGTTGGCTCCCTCGTGTCGGTCAAATTGAGCAGGAGAGAATGAGAGCGTTTAGACCAATTAGTCCACACTCGACCTAAGAAGACAAGCAATCGTCCACAGAATACCCTTTGGGATTTGCCCCCTGTCACGGGACATTACCGTTGTGGCAGTTGTGTGGTCTGTCCCCAAACCACACAAACTAAAACGGTCCAGCTCTCAGACACTTTCAAGTGGCATTTGAATAGACACACCAACTGCAATAGCAGTAGATGCATCTATATGCTGACCTGTCCCTGCGGACTGAAGTATATTGGAATGACGACTCGCACGGTGAAGGTACGCATCATGGAACATAACAGTAATATCCGATGCAAGAAAACACATACCCGCCTATATGAACACTGCAAACAACATGACCATGCAGCTGAAGACATCAAATGGGTGTTTCTAGAATGGCATCCTTCATCAAACCAACAGGCCTTATATAGAATTGAACAAAGATGGGTGCACCGTTTACATTTAGATACTGAGGGACTAAATGATTCCGTCCCCTGGAATATGCTATCTAGATAGATCGCCACCAGGGAGACACATTTCCCCATGTCAACGTTCACCACTCCTCTCTCATTGGCAGCTACGCGATATGAACCCTGTCCACTGTCAATAGATGCCAACCTGTCGATAGCACACTATCAGTGATGGGTTGCCACACTACAGCCTTGATGTACTAAGAGAGGGACCTACCAATCTGTCTATCAACAACATACAATTTGGGTACTATTATCACACAATATTGCTCGACCCTCCTTGACCCATGAGCCACTTGAATCGTGACTGCAACTCCACTCCATTGACTATTGCTTGATGTCCAACCGCGACATGACAGCCACGCTGTGCCAGGGGTCCCCAACAACAGCTGTGCCTCACACAAGCTCACCCGTAGTAGTTCTCTGTCCCACTCCAAGATGGCGCGTTATTCCCGCCACTCTGCAATCTAGACAGCGCCACCGACACCAACCCACCATAGCTGCCCAACAACCAATCCCAGCATAGATTCCATAACCATGTTGTGCTCCCTTACACTTTTATGATCGGCCCCCCGTCCCTATTGATCTAATAATTACCATTACGCTCTCATTCTCTCCTGCTCAATTTGACCGACACGAGGGAGCCAACTATTCAGTCCACCACAAAATTCCTTTGTGTCAGGCTTCCGCCACCCTTGCCTCCTTAACCCTAATACCCCTCTCCAACCCCTCTCAAAGATGGCGTGCGCTTCCGACACTAAGACGCATAGACGTCATCTTGATGCACCAGTATTGCCGATTTGTTGGGTATTGTTGCCCAGCAACCCTAAGCAAGACACGCCCCCGTATTAGGCTCTCAGCCCGGCCATTTAACAACGTTTGTCACCATCAAACACCTACGGCTGCTCTACGTGCTAAACCACGTCGGGACGTGGGACTAGGTGGAGAGGCCACTTCGCTGCGCTAATGAGGTAAAGGGGGTCGTGACTATGGGATTTTTTGCCACGTGGTCAGTCGGGCTCAATGGACCCTCGTACGAAGCCTAATTTCGTCGAGCTGACTCTCAGGGGCTCCAGGGTTCTGCCCTCTCCCAGGTCGACTGCGGGATTGGGTGACCGTTGACACCCCCGGGTCCCCGACCGCCGTAGTGTTTCTCGTGGCGTGTGTGTGGGGGGGCGATGCGGGGCCTTGCCCATGCGCGCGCCCTCTGACCCCGCCACCCTCCCGTCACCCCAGGTTTGGCGGAATTGTGTGTTGACCGGGAGGGTGTGTGTGGGATTGGTGAGGAGTGTCGCACGCGGAGCCTCCCATACCGCGTGGACCGCTGCTGTCTCACGGGGAGGCACTGTGGTGGTTGTGGAGACCCGCTGGGTGATAGCTGGGTCCCCACCCAGGCTACGACCTACCTTGGGTGGTATGAACTCACTGGGGTCATCGGGTGTTTGGCGAGACTACGGTGGGTTTGGCAGATGTGGTCCACTTGATATTCCGGACTGTCCAACCATGTGGCCCAATCTAACATTCCACCCCTATAATCAAATTACCTTCTGTACCGACTGGACCCTCCTTGTCTACCTTTTCAGACAATTGTCACACAACGCAGGTCCCACGAGAACAGCCTTGGGGCACTAATGCCCACCATTGAGGGTAAGTCTATTAGAACTTGGTATTCTTCCCTACCCCCTCTTTTTGTAAGCACGCCGTCTGGCGTTAGATCCCACCAATTAACTACCTATGTACACAACCACTTGGTTGAGACACTATGTGTCTGATGTAACCTTAACACGCAGTGATGTTATGTTATACCCTTAGTCGCTAAGTATACTTCCTCCTCTCTCTTTACTTTATACACCTGTATATAATCAATGACTTCTAACAATGGATGAGTTGACGGAGATTGATCACCAGCTCATGTTTATCTTTCTCCCCACAGGGTAGACCTACGACTCAGGAACTCTTCCTGCTGGAGTTGGCAACCACACAGGTTGTATTCTCCATACTCCTCAAGCCCATTCTGGGCTTATCACTAAGTTTATGAGCACACCCTAGGTCCTGAAGAATTGCCGATAGGGCATGAAACATGTTGACCTGTTCACAGATGAGGGTTGAACGGGACCAATCCCCATAAACTGTTTTTGTCCCAGTACCCCTCTTGTTTCAATAAGGTGGTTAACTACATGAATAAATTGAATGGAGTAGACTATACCAACCTTTTTTATCCACACATTTCCCTCACGCTCACTACTTCTCACTCTGGGGCCCTCACACCCACTCAATCAACGGCCAGGAACAAAAGATCTCCACAAAAGTGTAGCACTGCGGGCTACCCGTCAGGCATTGCAGCGCCGGCTTGACATTGGAGCAGGAAGCCGATGATGACACGAGACGACTAGCTGGCGATATGACAACAGCCATTAAGCCAGCCTGTTGTGTGAGGCATCCCTAGTTCCGAAAAGGGATACCCTTCCCTGTTTCACTTTGGTATACCTACACTCGTATATCCCAAGGAGAGAGGAAGAAAGATTACTTCACTGCACTAATACCATTCCCCTGGGGAACTGTGTGCATCTTTTTGCTATATAGACTGATGGGACACGCACACTGGACCCCTATAAATATTGTCCTCCCAATGTCCCTCCCTGTTGTTTACTGATTATACGTGGGTTATCCCCACGGGACCCTTGAGGTTACCAATAGTGAAACTACTTCACTATCTTGGCCCAACACTTTAACCACATAACTCCCCTTGTGGTTGATTCACCTTCTACCTCCTTCCCGATCACCCTCCTGATACCATGGAGGACATACCGGGCCTTAGCTTTGATGAGGATGCCATCGCCGAAGCACTGAGAACAGCTCCATCTATACTGAACAATCCAACTGCCTCTGCTTCGGGCACATCCAATGATGACTGGGCTACTCTCATGGAGCTGAAAAAAGAATTGATAAGGATCACGCTACACGGGGTGATGATGACAGAATACCTCAGATACAACATAGCCCCACAAGGACTAATTGTGAACATTATACCAAGATTGTTCCTGATAGATAAACAATTCAAAATGGACTGGTGCCAGGTATCTTGGAAGTGCACTAAAGATTTACTATTCTTGATATCCCAAACAGCGAAACGACTCGCGGATGCCCTGCTGGACAAAATCTCAACCATAGAGGCTACGATGAAGAGTGCTGTTAATAAAAACAACAAAACCGCCTTCACCACTAAACTGGCCGACATCAACCAGGAAATGGCGGATCATCACGAATATCTGTTGAAACAGAAAACGGATAAGCTACAGAAAGACATTTCCAAATTTGATAAAGAGAAGGTTTATCCTTATCTCAAAGATGACTTCAAGAGTAAAAAGACCAACTACTCTTCAGATGACAGCTCGGATGGGAATAACAGACGAGGATCCACTAGTAGTGACTCCAGTGGAGGCCAAGCCCCCAGAAATAACCGGATCCAACACCAACCGAATTGGCAGCAAGGATACCAACAAGGACCGATGTTCCATGGTCCCCCTCACATGACACCCCCTTGGCAATATCCCTTCTTCCCACAGGGTCCACCGCAATTCTACCCTCTGAATCCGCCACCTTTTCAAGGCAGAGGTTGGGGCAGAGGAAGAGGGCGCAAGCGAGGAGGGCAGAAAGGAGTCCAGTGGTCCGACCAATCGACACCACAGACCATGATGGAAACACGGAGCTTCACCACCAGAGGGAGAAGAGTCTAATTGTCAACCTCTCCACGAGAACCCTGACCCCCGCGGAAACTAGCGTTTTGGAGAAAGGATTGGGATTTGTTCCCACACCCATCCCAGACAGTTTCCAGGAAATGATTGAAATAAAGAATCTTTTCAGGAAGGTACGTCTACGAGCCTTCTTCGATGGAAAACCCGAACCTCCCAAACAGGACTCCGGTCTCAAGAAACCGTCTTCTTTCACCCCAACAGATGGCATGGTCCCTCCAGAGGTCCTGACCTTTGAGCGAGCAATCCTTGCGAGTCTCAAACAGAAACCGCACATTAAACAATTCCACAATCTGACGAACGCTGAAAGACAAGCGTCGGTCACTTTGGGCAACGATGGCGCAATTGTGATTAAACAAGCAGATAAAGGGGGAGCCACAGTCTTACAGGATCGCCACGATTACGACCTTGAATGTAGACGACAACTCTCCAACACTACCCATTATAGGCCCCTCACTGCGGACCCGACCAAACGCTTGGCCACCTCCATCATGAGCCTAGTGATTGAGGGGGAGACCAATGAGTGGATTACAAGGAAGGAAGCTGATTTTCTCATAACTCCGGATCCAATTACACCATATTTCTACACACTTCCCAAAATCCACAAATGCATCACCCCCGTCCCCGGAAGACCAATTGTCTCCGGAATCGGATCTCTACTGGAACCTCTGTCACAGTTTTGTGACGTCTTTCTACAACCTGTAGTAAAGAAAATTCCCTCCTACCTCCAAGACACCAGAGATGTCCTTCGCTTGATCAATGATATGGACGGTAGCACAGACGTGGACTTCTTATTGACCTTAGACGTGGAAGCCTTGTACACGAACATCCCTCAACAGGCAACCTTAGAGGCAGTGGAATCCACTCTGAGATTGGAAGAATGGACATCCCCCACCCCGCTCTCCTTCATCATGGAATTAGCCAATATAGCTTTGACTGAAAAAATTTTCAAATATGAATCACAGCTGTACCACCAGATCCGTGGAACATCTATGGGTTCTACCTTTGCGCCGAGCGTGGCCTGTATATACATGGCCACTTTCGAGAATTATTACATCTACTCTCCTGAACGTAACCCATTCCTCGAGAATCTAACCCTTTGGCGTCGTTACATAGACAATATCCTGATCTTTTGGAAAGGAGATCGGACGAGCTGCAATGCCTTCTGTACCTGGATCAATCAGCAGGATCCCTTTCTGAAATTTACAGGGACTATCGCTGAAGACTCAATACCTTTCCTTGACCTGACAATCATGTTAGGCCCCACAGGAATTACCACCACCCTTTACAAGAAAGAGACTGATAGAAACAGCCTCCTGCTCTATAACAGCCACCACACCAAGGCATTGAGGGACAACTTACCGTTTGGGCAATTTCTCAGACTCCGTAGAAATTGCACCGCTACCTCTGATTACCAACGTGAAGCACACATCCTACAACATAAACTTCAGGAGAGGGGCTACCCGACAAGATTACTGAAACAATCCATGAAGAGAGCCCTCAATAACAACAGAGAATCTCTCCTTGAAACCCACGAAAAGGAAAAAGAAGATATCATTACCTGTGTAACATCTTTCACGAAAAATTCCTCTTTCATTTAGAAAACAGTGAACACGCACTGGGGCATTTTGAACTCTGTGACTTTGGATATCGCCCGCCCACGGTTCGCCTTCAGAAGAACAACCAGTCTGAAGGACCAATTAGTCCACACTCGACCTAAGAAGACAAGCAATCGTCCACAGAATACCCTTTGGGATTTGCCCCCTGTCACGGGACATTACCGTTGTGGCAGTTGTGTGGTCTGTCCCCAAACCACACAAACTAAAACGGTCCAGCTCCCAGACACTTTCAAGTGGCATTTGAATAGACACACCAACTGCAATAGCAGTAATTGCATCTATATGCTGACCTGTCCCTGCGGACTGAAGTATATTGGAATGACGACTCGCACGGTGAAGGTACGCATCATGGAACATAACAGTAATATCCGATGCAAGAAAACACATACCCGCCTATATGAACACTGCAAACAACATGACCATGCAGCTGAAGACATCAAATGGGTGGTTCTAGAATGGCATCCTTCATCAAACCAACAGGCCTTATATAGAATTGAACAAAGATGGGTGCACCGTTTACATTTAGATACTGAGGGACTAAATGATTCCGTCCCCTGGAATATGCTATCTAGATAGATCGCCACCAGGGAGACACATTTCCCCATGTCAACGTTCACCACTCCTCTCTCATTGGCAGCTACGCGATATGAACCCTGTCCACTGTCAATAGATGCCAACCTGTCGATAGCACACTATCAGTGATGGGTTGCCACACTACAGCCTTGATGTACTAAGAGAGGGACCTACCAATCTGTCTATCACCAACATACAATTTTGGTACTATTATCACACAATATTGCTCGACCCTCCTTGACCCATGAGCCACTTGAATCGTGACTGCAACTCCACTCCATTGACTATTGCTTGATGTCCAACCGCGACATGACAGCCACGCTGTGCCAGGGGTCCCCAACAACAGCTGTGCCTCACACAAGCTCACCCGTAGTAGTTCTCTGTCCCACTCCAAGATTTCGCGTTATTCCCGCCACTCTGCAATCTAGACAGCGCCACCGACACCAACCCACCATAGCTGCCCAACAACCAATCCCAGCATAGATTCCATAACCATGTTGTGCTCCCTTACACGTTTATGATCGCCCCCCCGTCCCTATTGATCTAATAATTACCATTACGCTCTCATTCTCTCCTGCTCAATTTGACCGACACGAGGGAGCCAACTATTCAGTCCACCATAAAATTCCTTTGTGTCAGGCTTCCGCCACCCTTGCTTCCTTAACCCTAATACCCCTCTCCAACCCCTCTCAAAGATGGCGTGCGCTTCCGACACTAAGACGCATAGACGTCATCTTGATGCACCAGTATTGCCGATTTGTTGGGTATTGTTGCCCAGCAACCCTAAGCAAGACACGCCCCCGTATTAGGCTCTCAGCCCGGCCATTTAACAACGTTTGTCACCATCAAACACCTACGGCTGCTCTACGTGCTAAACCACGTCGGGACGTGGGACTAAGTGGAGAGGCCACTTCGCTGAGCTAATGAGGTAAAGGGGGTCGTGACTATGGGATTTTTTGCCACGTGGTCAGTCGGGCTCAATGGACCCTCGTACGAAGCCTAATTTCGTCGAGCTGACTCTCAGGGGCTCCAGGGTTCTGCCCTCTCCCAGGTCGACTGCGGGATTGGGTGACCGTTGACACCCCCGGGTCCCCGACCGCCGTAGTGTTCCTCGTGGCGTGTGTGTGGGGCGGCGATGCGGGACCTTGCCCATGCGCGCGCCCTCTGACCCCCGCCACCCTCCCGTCACCCCGGGTTTGGCGGAATTGTGTGTTGACCGGGAGGGTGTGTGTGGGATTGGTGGGGAGTGTCGCACGCGGAGCCTCTCATACCGCGTGGACCGCTGCTGTCTCACGGGGAGGCACTGTGGTGGTTGTGGAGACCCGCTGGGTGATAGCTAGGTCCCCACCCAGGCTACGACCTACCTTGGGTGGTATGAACTCACTGGGGTCATCGGGTGTTTGGCGAGACTACGGTGGGTTTGGCAGATGTGGTCCACTTGATATTCCGGACTGTCCAACCATGTGGCCCAATCTAACATTCCACCCCTATAATCAAATTACCTTCTGTACCGACTGGACCCTCCTTGTCTACCTTTTCAGACAATTGTCACACAACGCAGGTCCCACGAGAACAGCCTTGGGGCACTAATGCCCACCATTGAGGGTAAGTCTATTAGAACTTGGTATTCTTCCCTACCCCCTCTTTTTGTAAGCACGCCGTCTGGCGTTAGATCCCACCAATTAACTACCTATGTACACAACCACTTGGTTGAGACACTATGTGTCTGTTGTAACCTTAACACGCAGTGATGTTATGTTATACCCTTAGTCGCTAAGTATACTTCCTCCTCTCTCTTTACTTTATACACCTGTATATAATCAATGACTTCTAACAATGGATGAGTTGACGGAGATTGATCACCAGCTCATGTTTATCTTTCTCCCCACAGGGTAGACCTACGACTCAGGAACTCTTCCTGCTGGAGTCGGCAACCACACAGGTTGTATTCTCCATACTCCTCAAGCCCATTCTGGGCTTATCACTAAGTTTATGAGCACACCCTAGGTCCTGAAGAATTGCCGATAGGGCATGAAACATGTTGACCTGTTCAAAGATGAGGGTTGAACGGGACCAATCCCCATAAACTGTTTTTGTCCCAGTACCCCTCTTGTTTTAATAAGGTGGTTAACTACATGAATAAATTGAATGGAGTAGACTATACCAACCTTTTTTATCCACACATTTCCCTCACGCTCACTACTTCTCACTCTGGGGCTCTCACACCCACTCAATCAACGGCCAGGAACAAAAGATCTCCACAAAAGTGTAGCACTGCGTGCTACCCGTCAGGCATTGCAGCGCCGGCTTGACGTTGGAGCAGGAAGCCGATGATGACACGAGACGACTAGCTGGCGATATGACAACAGCCATTAAGCCAGCCTGTTGTGTGAGGCATCCCTAGTTCCGAAAAGGGATACCCTTCCCTGTTTCACTTTGGTATACCTACACTCGTATATCCCAAGGAGAGAGGAAGAAAGATTACTTCACTGCACTAATACCATTCCTCTGGGGAACTGTGTGCATCTTTTTGCTATATAGAAGTTTGAGTATGGCAAAACCCTTGCCCCAGAGTGATCGGACGTGGTCCTTCATGGACAGGGCATCGTCCATGATGATACCCAAGTTTCTCGCGTGTTGTTTTGGAGCGGGGGCCAGTCCTAGTGTGGGTGGCCACCATGTGGCGTCCCATATAAGTTTGGCTCCCCCGAACAAGAGAATCTCCGATTTGCCGGCGTTTAATTTTAGGCAGTGGTTGTGCATCCATTGGGCCATCTCGGAGAGACAGTCGTGATGCTTTTTCTTTGTTGTCTCAGGCCCTTCATCCATTGCCACCATCAGCTGTGTATCATCAGCATAAGAGCATATGCCAATGCTCCACTTCCTTCCAATGTCGGCCAGTGATGAGATATAGACATTGAAAAGAGTGGGGCTCAATGAGGCCCCCGGGGGGACCCCACAGCCGATGGTGTTGGGTTTTGAGTAGAACTGACCCATATGTACTGCCTGGGTACGATTGCTCAGGAAGGATTGAATACAGTTCAGTGCTGTTGATTGCACTCCTTTACTCAGGAATGTGTTTAGCAGACAGTCGTGGGAAACCGTATCAAACGCCGCTGACAGGTCAAGCAGTATCAGTGCCACCGATCCCCCTTGATCAGTGGAGCATCTGATACTGTCCGACACTGCCAGCAACGTTGCCTCGGTGCTATTGTTAGCTCTAAAGCCGGTTTGAGACTTTTGTAGCGACCATGTTCCTCTTGCCACAGATAACCCTATGAACAGTGTTTCTTTCGCTAGTAGAGACGAAGGCACACTACCCACTGTCTATCAGAATTACAAGAATGTATTTGATCTAGAACAAGCCATTAGCCTTCCCCCACATAGAGTCTGTGACTGCAGGATTGATTTGCAACCAGGAGCTCACATACCCTGTAGTAGAGTTTATTTTTTAACTGAAAAAGAGAACGTGTATTTGCAAGACTACCTGGATGAAATGTTGAGAATAGGGTTCATCAGTCCTTCTAGGTCCCCTGCATCATGCTCTCTTTTTTTCATACTGAAGAGAGAGGGGGGTTTCAGATGCTGCATAGATTATAGGGCACTTAATGCAATTACCATTAAAAACAGATACCCGTTGCCACTAATTTCCTCCCTTCTTGATCAGATCAAAGATGCGCGTGTGTTCACTAAATTAGATCTACGTGGAGCATACCGCCTTGTGCGCATCAAGGAGGGAGATAAATGGAAGACAGCCTTTTACACTAAATATGGTTTATACGAGTATTTAGTGATGCCTTTTGGGCTCTGTAATGCCCCTTTGGCTTTTCAGTTTTTTATAAACGAGCTTCTGAAGGACATGCTTGATAAATGTGTCATAACTTATATAGACAACCTTTTGATTTTCTCCCCATCCTTTCAGGAACATGAGACCCATGTACAAAGAGTATTAGAAAGATTACTGGAGAACCATCTGTACTGAAAGTAGAGAAATGTCAGTTCCATGCACAACAAGTCAGCTTCCTGTGATTCATTATCTCCCCACAGGGACTTAGTATGGATCCACAAAAGGTAGAAGCTATTCATCGTTGGCAAGCCCCACACACTGTAAAAGAAACACAGAGCTTTCTTGGCTTCGCCAATTTTTATAGACGATTTATATGCAATTTTTCCGATTTTGCCTCTCCAATCACCAAACTGCTGAGGAAAGGGAACATTTTTCAATGGACTCCTGAGGCAGAAGAAGCATTTAACAAACTAAAGAAAGCTTTTACACAAGCCTCTAGTCTACATCATCCAAATCCTTCTTGTCCTTATGTGGTTGAGGCGGATGCTTCCCAAGTGGCAGTTGGGGGAGTTATTTCTCAGGCAGATCATAATTCAGGAGAACTTCATCCAGTGGCATATTATTCAAAGAAGCTGACGCCAGCTGAAACTAACTACCCCGTAGGAGATAAAGAGTTACTGGCCATAAAAAGAGTCTTCGAAGAGTAGAGGCAATATTTAATGGGAACAAATCACACCATAACCGTTTTGACTGACCATCGCACTTTGGAATTTTTTGAAATCTGCGAGAGCATTTTCCATGAGGCAACTAAGATGGACTCAGTTTTTTTGTGACTGAACGGAAAAGCAGATGCACTGTACCGTTTAGGTTATAAACCTATACAGGTCTTAGATGAACCGCCCACTATCATACCTCGAGAATGGATAATCGGAGTTCTGTGTTCTGATGAGGAATTTTTAAAACAGGTCAAAGAAGCGCAGGAATCCCCAGTTATGAAAGAGGTCATGGGTACACAAGAGGTTGACATAGAGCAGGAATTTACCTATGTGAAAGTTGGTCTGGGGCTCACCACTCAAGAATTAAGATTATAGGCCTTGGAATGGTGTCATACACATCCTCTCACAGGGCACCCAGGAAACAAGAAAACCATAGAATCCCTAAGGAGGTATTTTTGGTGGCCTGCTTTGGGAAAGGACACCAAAAAATTCATTTAGACATGCCATGTATGTGCCCAGGGGAAAGCCTCTCACCAGAGTCCGGTAGGATTTTTACAACCTTTACCTACTCCCCCTTGTCCCTGGCATACCGTCTCCTTAGACTTCATAGTAGAACTACCACGCACAACAAGAGGAAACACAACCCTCTTAGTGGTGGTGGATTTATTCACGAAGATGGCTCACTTCATCCCCGTGACAGGACTCCCCAATTCACGAACATTAGCCTCCATATTCCTCCAACAAGTGGTGTGCTTACATGGGCTTTCATCAGTCCTGGTATCCGATCGGGAAGCTCAGTTTATATCAAGGTTCTGGATGGAGTTGTGTGCCTTACTACACATAGATGTACGCCTGTCTTCCAGTCACCACCCACAAACAGATGGGCAGACGGAAAGGGTGAACCAATGCTTTGAGCAATACATCAGATGGCAGGTCTTACACTCTCTTGATGAATGGGACGAGTTAGTATGGATAGCTGAACTGTCCTATAATAACAGTTACCACTTTTCCACTGAACATACACCTTTCTATTGTACGTACGGGTATCACCCATGGATCTTGCCTGTTCCTCAGTTCTCTTCCTTCCTGGCAGCGATAGATCTTGTACAAAACTTGCAAAACATACATAAGTCCACACTAGTAAATTTAGACAAAGCTAAGGCTAGTTATAAGAAGGGGCGGATGTTCACAGACGCTGGGAACAAGAATACAAACAAGGGGACGAGGTGTGGTTGTCATCAAGGAACCTAACTTTGAGAGGGTCCTGTAAATTTAAGCCTAAGTACATAGGTCCATATAAGATATGTAAGGTAGTAAATCCTGTGGCGATGAAGTTGGACCTGCCCGCCTCCTTGAAATGTCATCTGGTATTCCATGTATCCCTTTTGAAACCTGTGATCCCGGGTACAAGTATTCCTGCTGTTTCTGGTCCTGTCTTAACAAATGATGAACCTGAATATGAAGTCGAAGCCATCATGGCCTCACGGAGAGTGAGAAACAGGCTCCAGTATCTTGTACACTGGAAGGGTTATGGTATGGAGGAACGCACTTGGGAACCAGCTAGTCAGATACATGCCCCTTGCATGTTGCGAATTTTTCATAGACAGCATCCCGATAAACCCAAGCCAGTAGGGGAAGCAGTGTGTGTGGGGGGGTGTACTGTCACGATTGCCGGCTCTGGGGCAATCGAACTACAATCATGGCGGCCAGTTACAGACGCGCATGCGCAGGGATAGGTCGGGCGCGGTAAAGCCCTGCCTCTCCTGTGTGAATGCGCTTCGCGTTCCAGCCTTGGCTCACTTACCTGTGTCACTTCCGGTGCGTCGCGGCCCTTTACTTCCACGTATCGAGTTGCGTCCGAGTTCCTCTGATGGGTCATCTTTGCCTCGACTCCTCGCCGGTCCAATTCCGGGAATCCCTGCAAAAGAAGAAAAGAAACGCATTATTGAATATCAGACCATGGTTACTGTAACAGCGCATTGCGCTGCTCTTTACTTTATATTTTATGTGTTCATATCCTCCCACTTGGGGTACAGGACTGTACAGAGTCCTTCTCATACCTGAATGTCCTGATGATCCTACAAGGGAATACGTGAGAGGTGAACCAGAAGTTTGTCATTCAGTTACTTACCTTCACTAAAAGCATAGTTTAGCTGCTTCTGTTTCTAAGCAGTAACAGATGTTAGCACACCACTACCCTCCTCTATTTTCCTGAGATTGAAGAAGGGAATTTTAGCCTTTTGTTTCACCTTGACGTACTCCTGCTGTTCCTGGGTTGTGACAAGAGATTGTCTGCTCTTCTTTCCTCGTTTTGCTTCCCTTCTTCCCCTGATTACCTTTTGTTGCTTAGACTTAGACAAGCAAAAAAGGTGGTTGGGAGAAGTTGTGGACTATTCATCAGTAAAATGTACGTTCCTGTGGAAATACAGGTGAGATCCTGACACTGGCTAGGCCAACGTGCACTGTTTGTGGGGGGACAAATAGTAGTTAAACTATACTGGCCTATGACAGGTGAGGTGAAGACAGGGGGGGACACTTCGGGTCCCTTTATGACATCCTTTTTTATACCGAAATTTAACATCGGCGTCCCTGGACCCTCCAAGAGGTGCTGCCTCCAAGTCAAAAAGAGGTGGCAGGGGTGGAGGGGCTCTGGGTGGTCGCTGACACGCAGTCCTTACCTATCAACCACCCGCCCATGTGCATTTGGGCACAACCTAGCACTGGCCCTTGGGGGACGAGGAAACTGGGTGTAGGGGGTGGCCTTCACAAGAACTCCTGCCGCAGGAGAGCTCCCAGTATGGGAGAGGGAAGTTGGGCCCCTCCCATAAGGAGGGCCCCCATCCTTTGGGATGGAGGAGGTGTAAAAAGTAGGGGCACAGTGCTAGTTTTGATCTCACTCAGAACGGTTATGGAATCTTTTGTTGGTTGCACAGGAACAGACTAGTTATAGTTATGGTTATGTGATTCCCATGTACTAGAGTCTCTATTAAAGCTAGGTCTCACGTGTAAACAAGATATAAATAATGTGGTTACTGTGCTGTCCCAGTCATTGCAATTTAGGGCCGGCCCTACATGTAAAGATTATGCCTTCACTGTTGGGGCACATCTCCTCCCATATTCATTGCATGCCAAGTGCTGCCTTTTGATAGTGTACAGTCAAATGCTGCTCCTTTGGTTATGTGTTGTCTAAACACTCTGGCCCTCATTACGATGTCTGTCTGAGTTGCCTCCGACCTACACCGTTTCGTGAAAGGAAACTCCCGACCATAGGCCGGTGGTTCTGACTGCACAATAAGGATGCAACCACACATGGTGTGATCGCAGACTTCCATTTTTCAATGGGAGCTTGTGTGCCAGGTTGAAATCTCGCACAGAATCGCCAAAGAAAAAATCTCCCATTGAAAAAATGAAGTTTTTAAACATCCCTACACCGTGTAGCATGCATCTCATGGTACAGGGATATTAGGAGGGCACCAAAGGTGCCCCACAGGGCCGATTATGAAGGGTCATGGAGGAAGTGTGGCCCCCAAAGTCAGTTTCTGATAGCCAATCGATGTTGAAAAGGCCGACATGGATTGGCTGTCGGAAACCGACATCATAATCCAGATGGGGGAAACGCCGTTCTTAAGGGATTATGAGGGCTTTCCGACTGGCTGACGGGCTCCTTGAGCCTGTCGGAATCGCATCGGATTCCCCAACTGGTAAAACTCCAACCGCCGTCATCATAATATGGTGATTGGACTTTAAGCATACGATGTCAGTCGGAAAGCCTCAGAGCAGCAGTTGGAGGCTTTCCGACTGACATTGTAATCAGGCCCTAAATGTATTATTTTGATTTTAATTCAAAGCTCAGGGTTGAAAATTCATAAGCTGTGATTTTAAGTTCTAATGTGCCTGTCCGTTAATTACAGTGCAGTGTTAGCACCTGAATACTTCCTGCATATTGGCAAACAGCTGTAGAATTTTAGTGTCATGGGGATTTAGGGGAATATATTGAAGTGATCAAATAATTTGCCTCATTTGGCTCTACACATATTTGCTCTGGTTAATGGAGAGCAAAGGCTCGCTTGATCTCAATTTTAGTATGAATATGAACAGTGAAAACAGGGCATGATCTTTCTTACTTTTTGGGACAGTCAAAACAATTGTGACACAACAGGTTTGAAAAGTGACTTTTAAGCTTCATTATGATTCATGTGCGACATTATAAAAAAATATTTATAAGTAGACCATTACCATTTAAACTTTGTTCAGACACAAAACCAATTTGTTTTTTGAAAAACAAAAACCACAAAGCAAAAAAGACAGTGTTTTGCGTTGAATTTAGGCTTGAGAAATCCCAGCCTATTAAAATCTATTCAGTTTATACGCAAGCAGTCTGTTATAATGTACTTCTGGACTGTTGTGCTGGTGTTTCTGTGTTCCAGCTACACTGCGTATCAGATGGGACTCTGGTCTTCTGATGGTGGTGCAGCTGCTTACCTTGGGACTGCGCCCATTACCTACATGTAGACTGGCTGGTCATTACCAACCACAACAAGATAATGGACGGAGTGCTGAAACTTTTCAACCACTCGCCCCCAAGTCACAGATATGGGTTTAATCCTTCATTCTTTTGCTTAAGATGCCACCTCAGTTTGGGCCCAGGGCCACTTAGGGTTGATAGAATGTAAATGTCATGGTACTTATAGAGCGCACTGTCACCAGACGGTCACCTTGCGGTGTCGCCTATTCTGCTTCCTGGCGCTGATACTCATACCGCTGTGGAACCCCTCCTGGCTTTCCCTGTGAAGTGTCCACTCCTGGGCACCCCCAGGGTGAAGCCAGGCATCCTTAGCGCTGTTGGGGCAGGTGTGGAGGCTAAGCAAGCTATTGCCCAGAGTTGCAGCGTGGGGCCGTGATTAGAATAGGCACCGAGGCGAGAATTAACAGGTCCGAGGAAATTGAGCCCGAGACCCCGCCGAGGCGGGAATCGAACCCTGGTCCCTGGCCAGAACTCTGCATTAGGGTCTGCCGCTCTAACCATTGAGCCACACTCCTCCATAGAGCGCAGTGGTATTCTGGAAATAGTAGGGGTACCTCATATTCATGAACAATCCATACCCGCATATATTCTTATGTGTGTTTATTTTAGTTAGCAATGGGTGTTGTGATAATCAATGATAAACTAATTGTTTGAATGAGTAGTGCCATTCAAGAAATGTGAAATGGCATTGAGATGGAATCATGTAATACTCGATGTTTATTGCAAATGCCTAATAAGTAGCTCATGTGTAATGTAATGCATTAGATTTAACGTGCATCATATTAAAGGCTGCACACATAGAGATGACTAATTGTGCCTTAACGTGATGAAATGTAGTGCTTGCAGATGCAATCTTTATAAATGCGTTTTTATTTTGACGTCTAAAGGCCTAGATGGAGTATGTACTCTTTCGTGCTATAAAGACCTATTCGTAATTCTTATGTTAGCTCATTTGTGTAGGCCTGAAATGCTTTTTCCCTGGTAGAGCTGTTATTTGGAGACAGTCATCGAAATGCGTGTGTGTTTAAGGGTGTTCTGTTCTCATAATTCTGTTGCAGGTGCAAGGACACCGTCCTCGTTACTTAGACTAAAGTCTAGGAGTTAGGTATGGAGGAGACCTGTTACAAAGTATTCAGGAATGTTGATAATTGGGAGCCGATATTCTTTCTCGCTGAAGAAGCCTGGGGCCCAAGGACACACCAACCGTTGCTGGATTGAGTACAAGTTTTGGTGGAAAATTACCTACGAGAGGTGCCTGGCCAGAGGAGGTGTTTCAGGGGCGTGTTCTATCAATTGTGCATTTTGTATTAGGGACAGTGCCCCAAGGGATGAGTTAGCAGAGAGCCGTTAGAGGGGCAGAAGGAAGGGATCGATTCTTAGGAGGAGACTTGGAACAAACTCTATAGCTTTGGTCACTGGCCCTTACAACGTGAGTATACTTCTTAGGATGTCTTCATGAGCTGACACCTTTTCTTGATCTTGCCTGGGAAATTCTAAATAGGGATGCCACGTTAGTGATAGTGTAGGGATAGATTAACTGATTTCTTTTCAGTCACTAATGAAGACTAGTATAGATATTAGAGCAGTTATTGTTTGTTTAGTAGTTTTGGAGTTGCTCTTTCTTTTTATGCTGCACCGGATTAGATTGATTCGTAGAATGAACTTTGTATTAGTCCCTATGTACATTTACAACCTCGTCATGAGATGCTTATTTGTTCAGTTATTTTTGGCTTTGTAATAAACCCCCTAAATTTGAATTTGGAGTCAGTGAGTTTTTCCGAGTTTTATTTAATTGGTCCATGCTAAATTATTGTGAATGCATTGATTCTCCCCTTTACACTTTTCACCAGGTAATAAAGGTCCAGTCGACAGAGGATTCTTAGTGAAACTTTTATAGTAGAATCCGGCAACATCAGGGTGAACACAGCAAACACAACAAGATGATGGACCATCATTCCCCGACGGCGCAGCGGGCGCGCCGAAGGCGCGCCAAATGCAAGCCCGTCTGCGCCCATCATCGCCAGGACATCGCCTCTCACCAGTACTCCTGGTCGTGGTCTACGTGAATTCCGGCACTATGATAGAGAGACACTACTTACACTGAACTCAGGTGGTCAGATTTGTGAGGAGCTGCCTGCTCAACTAGGGGAAATGGACTTACAATGCAATACCTGTATATTCACTGTACCTAGGCCCTGCTTGGCAGGACAGACTTTGGGGTCTGGAAAATAAGCTCAGCTCACTGTCCTTCAATTAAATGTCAGATCACTTGCTAAGCATTTTTTAGAGATACGGACACTCATTGTAGAGGAATCCCCTGATGTTTTCTTCCTGTGTGAAACTTGGATGCGCGATGACATGATTAGTTTACCCAATCTTACTCTCCCAGAAGGTTATCTGATTAAGTTAGTAAACAGGGATGCTTCGGGCGGCGGTATAGCAGTCATTCATAAAGAACAATACGCCTGCTCCTTCATTAAGGAAGATATTTGGGGTTGTAAAGGTGCCTGCTTTAAGATTGCTATTGGCCCGCATTTTACGCTGTCAGGACTATATATTGATAGACCCCCGGAACCTGCTACTAAGTTTATTGAGTCTTTACTAGAGGTGGCCAGTTCTTTGGTGGTGGGATCGGCTAATTTTACGATCCTAGGAGATTTAAATCTCCATTTTGATCAGGTTCACGACTCATCCATCAAGAATCTCCTGGCGGACCTAGCGGCCTTACAATTAGATTCCTTAATTCAGGCCGCTACGCATTCGGCAGGGCATATACTGGATCCACTTTTTTCCAACATCCTGGAGGTCAATACTGATGTGCCCAAACCTATGGGGTGGACGGATCACTATCTGGTTAAGGCTACTGTGAAGGTCATGGAGCCTATAAAGATGGATGGGGTTAATCGGGTATTTAAGAGACCATGGCACAAACTCAAATTAAATGACCTCCATACCTCCTTAGGGATGTTTCCCTGTGAGGACATGGCGGACCCCGATATAGCATATACCACCTTCCACGACTGGATTGTGAGGGGACTCGATGCCCTCATTCCGGCTAAATGGACTAAGGGGCGCAGATCCTCCTCCAACCCTTGGTATAATGACGCCCTGAGATCCATGAGGAAAGAATGCAAGAGGGCAGAGCGAACATGGAGAAGGGACTATAAAGATGGGGACAAAGTGATGTACCTGGCTAAGTTAAAACTTTATCATAAAGCTATTTGCTCTACGCGTGCTACATTCTATGTGGAAGAAATCAAAGCCAGTTCTAACCCCACCAAGTGTATTTTTAAACTGGTTCAGGAACTTCAGAGTAACAGAACCTCTGCTTCTAGCATAACCTCCGCACCGCAGTGCGAAGACCTTGCCATTTTCTTTGTAGAAAAGGTGCAAAAAATGTATAGGTCCTTTCCGCAGCATTCTTTAGATATGCACTCCTCCACCAATACCAAAGTTGATGGTGCCACCCTGACTTTCATACCAGAGATCACGAATGATGAGTTAGTTAAACTCTGTAGGAAAGTTAAATCCGGATCTCCGGCAGACCCTATGAAGCCGGCACAATTTATTGAGTCTCTTACGTTCTTCCAGCAGCCTCTGAGTTTTATACTGAACTTGTCCTTTTCCATGGCCAATGTTCCTACTGCCTGGAAACAGGCATGGGTATCCCCTATTATCAAGAAGCCCACCCTAGATCAATCAAAGCCAGAAAACTTTAGGCCTATCTCCCTTCTCCCATGAGTGGCCAAGCTTGCTGAGGCCCACGTAAATAATGTGTTATCTCAATTCATGCACCAGAATAGTATTCTGGACCCATTTCAAAATGGGTTCAGGCCGGGTCATAGCACCGAGTCTGCCCTACTGGCTACGACTGAACATCTCCGGACGATTCTCGACGCCGGTCAGAGTGCAGCACTGATTTTGCTAGACCTCAGCGCTGCCTTTGACATGGTGTCGCATGACATCCTGTTATACCGTCTGGAGTCAGCTGAGATTACTGGTCTCGCTCTGGAATGGTTTCATTCATTTTTAAAGGACAGATCCTTCCGGGTGTCGGCACCTCCGTATCTCTCTCAGTCCCGCTACATCGGTCAGGGTGTCCCTCAGGGCTCTCCACTCAGCCCGTCTCTCTTTAATCTCTATGTGCAGCCGCTTGCGGCAGTAGCTAAAGAGTGGGACCTTACGCTGGTATCATATGCAGATGATACTCAGCTGGTCATCACACTTACTGAAGGGCCATCAACATCGGCTACGAGATTTAGAGACGGGATGGCTGCAGTAGCCCAATGGATGACTGACAATTGCCTGCAGCTTAATGCAGTATTTCAAGAGACAATAGTCCCAAACATCAATTCGAATATCAAGGCAAAAATAAATATAGACCAAAATTGAAATCTATATTAGTTGTCCAGCCGGACAAATTTAATAGTTAATATAATCAAATGTGGCAAAGGTATTCAACAATTTCCAAGTGGGACACAGCCTGTGTCCAACTACCACATAAGTACAAACACAAAACAGACAAATACAAGGCAAGAGAAAGAAAGTCTGTAAATTGATCACAGTTAAAACAGACAATTAATAATTGAGTACACTTTCTGTGATTTCGCAATAAAAAGATTTTCAAATAATCAAGTGTAAGCTGTCAACGACGTTTCGATCCCTTTTTAATACGGGATCATCATCAGGACATATTGATTCATGCCTTTACTATATTAAAAGGTTGCCAGACATAATACATAACACCAAAATTACATACATCAAGGTAAAACAATTATAAAATAAAAACAGAATAAACAAAAGGTAAGGAAGGAAAAGGAAAAAATACCAAGTTAGTATATTATGGAAATGCATATAAAACAAAATTCTAACATCAAAGAGAACACTCCCTGTGAACTTAAGTCTGTACATCTCAGAATTTGTGACCCAGCAGGAACCCGTATTTGAAGCGCTATGTGGCGGAGACTCATGCAACGTATTTAAGTGATCTGACGGGTGAGTTATTGGAAGTGCGAGAAATTACTACCACGCAAGATCGTTTAGGGCACTTGCTATGAGCGTGGGCTTTAGTGCTATGGTGGGGATCAAGTGGTTTAAACGCAAAACATAGAACAATGAGACGCGCCATACCTCCTTGTGGAACTGACTCATCTATGAGTGCATGGCAGAACGGCCTGTACATGCAATAATCTGGAGAAATCTAGAAAATGTAAGGATAGGTCTTTAGGGCCAGTACAAAGCTGAGACCGGAAAAAAGGGGGAGAAAGTCCAGAAAATGCTTACCACTAGTTAGCTCCAAAAACTGATTATGTGATGGTAAAGCAATATCAGGGAATATGGTTACTAGTCGTTCTGGGATACATTCCTGCAGAGTAGATCAAGGGGATGCTCAGATTGTGCAAAAAAACCAAACAAGGAAAACGGCTGTAGCAATGTGCATAAAAACCGTCTTACCGGTGGACTGTTGTAAAGCCTCCTAGATAGGGAATCTGGCGCGTCGTGCTAATGAATAAGACAGGCGCCCGAGTCAGTACTCGATCAAATTCAAAATCAGATCCTGCAAAATAGACCGGGGGAATGCTCAGTTATTGCAAAAAAACTTCTTGCCAATGGAACGACGGTGGATACTCAGTGTATGCCAAAATGTAATAATGGCTGGGGCGATGTGCATAAAAGCCGTCTTACCGATGGAATGACGTGAAAACTCCGGGATAGGGAGTCTGGCGCATCAAACGAGTAAATACTCGGAGAGTCTCAATGGCGAATAGGGTAGGCGCTCGAGTCAATACTCGATCTGTTCAGGGCGGAAGATGTTCTCCGTAAAAAACGCCGTCGACAGTGAAACAATGTCACATGATCGTAGTCATGTGATGTTCAAAAATAGGAGGGATTCTATAACATATCTGGGGGCCATCTTGAAGGGGAGGTTAGATACCATAAAGATTATTAATAGGAGCACCAAGTATCAGGCATATCGGGCACTCAGTACCAAGAAATATAACTGTACTGGCCAAAAGCAACAGCCTAATATATACTAAAGTCGAGTAGCTAGTAATCATAATTTATGCGGAAAAAACGTTAATCTGCCAAAATAGAAAACGCATGGAAGCTGAAGGCTTCTACAATAAGAATACTTTTAGCAATAACCATACGCCACAGGGTAAACAATTAAACTGTGTGAACAACAATGTTGTCTAATTAGGAGTCAAGTGACTGAGGAGCATAGTGTATACAAGTGCACCGGCCATTTTGTAAAGGTGAGTTAATCATGGAACCCCAAATGAAATGCCTACTGAAAATACAGTTCTACAATCACCCGGAACACTTCCACTAGGGAAACAATTTCAACTATTATCAGGAAATTAATTATTATAATAAACAGTTTACTGCTTTAGAAAGAATAAATAGAGCACAAAAAGGACACCAAGTGCGCTGGCCTTTTTGTGGAGGTCAGTCAATCATGAAACCACAATTGACATGCCTACTGGAAATACAGTTCTATAATCACTCAAAACAATTCCATAGATAAACCTATTCCAAACTATCATCAGAAAATTAATTTTATAATAAACGATTTACAGCTCAAAAGAAAGTAAATAAATAAATAGAGCACAATACTAGTAAAGGACTAGTGCTTACAGATTGACCTTATTTTTGTATAAAAAATCAGTAGTCGCAGTATGTCAGTGAGCATACCCTTTAGAATAAGTTAAAACAATCCACAGGAGTACTACTTCAGCAATACAACATTCTATGGATTACATGGACATACTAGCAGTTGAACTGAGAATTCGTCCCTAGACAGCAAAGTTACAGAACAAGCTAATGCGGAGTTTATTATCAGACAATAGAATTCAGTAGACATCAGAGCAATGAGGTCCAGTCCTCCATGCGATTCAGGCCAGTGTGGATACTTTTGGTCCTCAGAATCCATTTTAATTCCTCTTTATTGAGCAGGATGCACATATCACCTCCTCTTGGGGGCTTTTTACTGCGTCAATAATCGTCCATTTGAGTTCGGAATCACTGTGATTTTTCTCCGAAAAATGGTCCACAAGGGGTGCATTAGGTGTCTTGCACCGAATCCGACTCTTATGTTGTCCAATACAGAGGCGGGCCTTTTGTGTAGTTTGTCCTATATATATTAGGTCACAAGGGCAAAAAATAGCATAAATTACATTAGAGCTATTGCAATTTGTGAAATGTCTATGAAAAACCAACCGTTGAAACAAAAAGTCTTTTCCTTCTATTGTGCTTTCACAAACACTACAAGAGCCGCACTTTACATGGCCTGTTAATCGTGGGAGGCCCCATATGTCTTCCAGTGTGTTTCCGATTTTAACTGCTGGCAATGCTGCCCTCACTAGATGCTCATTAATGTTTTTAGATTTCTTAAAAGCAAATAGCGGACGCTCTAAATTGAGGACACCTGCGTTAAGTGTGTGCCAATGTTTACTCACACTCTTTTTCAAGGCATTTGAGATGGGTGAGAAAGTCGTAACGCATACAATGCGATTCTGTGTCACCTTCTCTTTTGGCTCAAGCAAGGTTTCTCGTGGGCAATACCAAGCCCTCTTAAGAGATCGTCAGATGAGTTTTCTAGGATAGCCTCTCGCTAAAAGTTTGGTGGACAGAATGTTAGCTTCTCTAAAGTAATCTTCTTTTTTAAAGCAATTTCTTCTCAACCGAAGAAACTGCGAGAAAGGCAAAGAGTCAGGTAAAGCCCTAGGGTGATTACTCTGGTAACTGAGCAGAGTGTTTCGCTCAGTGGGCTTTCTATAAAGGCTTGTAATCAGTCTTCCTTCACTGTGAAAAATATTAAAATCTAGGAAGGATATTTCTTGTGTGTTAGTCGATAAAGTGAACTGCAGGCCATTGGAGTTATTATTTAGCCTATGATAGAACTGAGATAGGAGATTCATAGATTCGCCCCAAATCAGAAAATGTCGTCTATGTATCTCCTTCACAGGGCAATAGCACTGTGGAAGGGATTCATAGGCGAAAGGATACGATGGCACTCAAGATGATCCATATATAGGATCGCTAGATTGGGAGCAAAAATTGCTCCCATTGATGTCCCTCTAACTTGACTATAGAATTGATCATCAAACATAAAAAAAAATTGGGTAAGGCAAATCTCTAATAGTTTTAAAATAAACAAAGTAGGTACTGCATGTGGGCGTGGTCTAGAATCCAAAGCTTTTTCTATAACCAGAAGGGAATCCATTTGAGGGATATTAGTGTATAAAGATTCCACATCAATGGTACAAAGTAGCTCAGATGTGGGATCGTAGGGATGATCTTCGATCAAATTGATTATACCCATACTGTCCCGTATGTAACATTGGGTATTTGGAACGAATTCCTTTATAAAATGGTTCACATAATGTCCTAATGGCTCAAGAACCGAACCACAACCGGAAACTATGGGTCTTCCGGGGGGATTTTCGGTATTCTTGTGGACTTTTGGCAATGGATATATTACCGGTGTCCTTGGAGATTTAGTAATCAAGAACTGGAATTCTTTGTTAGTAAGATATCTACAGTCAAGGGTTTCAGTAGTCACTTTGATTATCATTTCTTGGATCTCCTTCTTAGGGTTATTAGGAAGCTTGCAATAATGTGCATTGTTGCCTAGTTGCTGCAAGATCTCCTCACGGTATTTATCTTTATCCTGCAACACAATACCTCCCCCCTTATCAGCTGGCTTAACAATCACGAGATTGTTGTTTTTAACGTCTGCCAACGCCTGTTTTTCAGCCAATGAGATGTTATAGGGTACAAATACTTTACTATTTTCGATTTTTGCCAAGTCTTTTAAAACCAGTTTTTCAAAGGTAATAATTTTGCCTGGTATCATACCTCCTGTGGGCGTAGAAGTTCAGTCTGTACCTCTAAAAAGTTAGGGCGGACAGTAGGGACAAATGAGAGATTCTGCTGAACTGTGCTTGGAATAGATATTGCCACCGAGGAACTTAATAAAGTTGTTACAGAGATTCAAGATCTAGAACAACAAATAAAAGAACAAGCTCCCCCCACCGACATAAAAAAACTTTTAGAGGAGGTTCAGAAGACTGTTGACGAATTTAACAGAATTGAACAAAACAAAAAAAACATTAAGGTGAAGAAAGATATACAACAATTCTCACTTGAACGTGCTTATCCATATCTTGCAAAAGATTTCTATTCCAATAGATCCTACACGGGCCCTCAGAACCAACGTCCTTGGGGGCGCTTCAATAAAAAAAGAAACATTGTAGGTTTTTCTGACAGTTCAGCGGAATCTTCTGACAATTCAGATAACAGTGAAGGGCAAAATACTCCACGGAGAACTCCTTTTTTAGAGCGAGGCCAGACAGAACAGCCCAAAAGGGGAAGAGGCAAACAACCACAACGTTGGCCGAATCCCCTGGGAGAACGATTCACTCGCAGGCAGAATTACCAATGGTGAATCAGAACCTTTCTTCCAATATGACCAATATTGAGATTGACACCTCTGATACTACTATGTTACCTATCTTTAATCTGACCAAACATTGTCTTACGCCTTTTGAATTATCTATTCTCAATAAAGGACTCTCATTTGTCCCTACTGTCCGCCCTAACCTTTTAGAGGTACAGACTGAACTTCTACGGTTTTTTAGAAAGATAAGACTTCATAGCTTCTTTCTATTGAATCCTTCCACTCCTCCAATTGCCAATACTCCATTCAGGCCCCCCTCCACATTTTCGCCCACAAGAGGTATGATACCAGGCGAAATTATTACCTTTGAAAAACTGGTTTTAAAAGACTTGGCAAAAATCGAAAATAGTAAAGTATTTGTACCCTATAACATCTCATTGGCTGAAAAACAGGCGTTGGCAGACCTTAAAAACAACAATCTCGTGATTGTTAAGCCAGCTGATAAGGGGGGAGGTATTGTGTTGCAGGATAAAGATAAATACCATGAGGAGATCTTGCGGCAACTAGGCAACAATGCACATTATTGCAAGCTTCCTAATAACCCTACGAAGGAGATCCAAGAAATGATAATCAAAGTGACTACTGAAGCCCTTGACTGTGGATATCTTACTAACAAAGAATTCCAGTTCTTGAATACTAAATCTCCAAGGACACCGGTAATATATACATTGCCAAAAGTCCACAAGAATACCGAAAATCCCCCCGGAAGACCCATAGTTTCCGGTTGTGGTTCGGTTCTTGAGCCATTAGGTCATTATGTGGACCATTTTATAAAGGAATTCGTTCCAAATACCCAATGTTACATACGGGACAGTATGGGTATGATCAATTTGATCGAAGATCATCCCTACGATCCCACATCTGAGGTACTTTGTACCTTAGATGTGGAATCTTTATACACTAATATCCCTCAAATGGACTCCCTCCTGGTTATAGAGAAAGGTTTGGATTCTAGACCACGCCCACATGCAGTACCTTTTTAGTTTATTTTACAACTATTAGAGATTTGCCTTACCAAAAAATGTTTTATGTTTGATGATCAATTCTATGGTCAAGTTAGAGGGACATCAATGGGAGCAATTTTTGCTCCCAATCTAGCAATCCTATATATGGATCATCTTGAGTGCCATCGTATCCTTTCGCCTATGAATCCCTTCCACAGTGCTATTGCCCTGTGGAGGAGATACATAGACAACATTTTTCTGATTTGGGGCGAATCTATGGATCTCCTATCTCAGTTCTATAAATGGCTAAATAATAACTCCAATGGCCTGCAGTTCACTTTATCGACTAACACACAAGAAATATCCTTCCTAGATTTAAATATTTTTCACAGTGAAGGAAGACTGATTACAAGCCTTTATAGAAAGCCCACTGAGCGAAACACGCTGTTCAGTTACCAGAGTAATCACCCTAGGGCTTCACGTGACTCTTTGCCTTTCTCGCAGTTTCTTCGGTTGAGAAGAAATTGCTTTCAAAAAGAAGATTACTTTAGAGAAGCTAACATTCTGTCCACCAAACTTTTAGCGAGAGGCTATCCTAGAAAACTCCTCTGACGATCTCTTAAGAGGGCTTGGTATTGCCCACGAAAAACCGTGCTTGAGCCAAAAGAGAAGGTGACACAGAATCGCATTGTATGCGTTACGACTTTCTCACCCATCACAAATGCCTTGAAAAAGAGTGTGAGTAAACATTGGCACACACTTAACGCAGGTGTCCTCAATTTAGAGCGTCCGCTATTTGCTTTTAAGAAATCTAAAAACATTAAAGAGCGTCTAGTGAGGGCAGCATTGCCAGCAGTTAAAATCGGAAACACACTGGAAGACATATGGGGCCTCCCACGATTAACAGGCCATGTAAAGTGCGGCTCTTGTAGTGTTTGTGAAAGCACAATAGAAGGAAAAGACTTTTTGTTTCAACGGTTGGTTTTTCATAGACAACATTTCACAAATTGCAATAGCTCTAATGTAATTTATGCTATTTTTTGCCCTTGTGACCTAATATATAGGACAAACTACACAAAAGGCCCGCCTCCGTATTGGACAAAATAAGAGTCGGATTCGGTGCAAGACACCTAATGCACCCCTTGTGGACCATTTTTCTGAGAAAAATCACAGTGAATCCGAACTCAAATGGACGATTATTGGCGCAGTAAAAAGCCCCCCAAGAGGAGGTGATATGTGCATCCTGCTCAATAAAGAGGAATTAAAATGGATTCTGAGGACCAAAAGTATCCACACTGGCCTGAATCGCATGGAGGACTGGACCTCATTGCTCTGATGTCTACTGAATTCTATTGTCTGATAATAAACTCCGCATTAGCTTGTTCTGTAACTTTGCTGTCTAGGGACGAATTCTCAGTTCAACTGCTATTATGTCCATGTATTCCATAGAATGTTGTATTGCTGAAGTAGTACTCCTGTGGATTGTTTTAACTTATTCTAAAGGGTATGCTCACTGACATACTGCGACTACTGATTTTTGATACAAAAATAAGGTCAATCTGTAAACACTAGTCCTTTACTAGTATTGTGCTCTATTTATTTATTTACTTTCTTTTGAGCTGTAAATCGTTTATTATAAAATGAATTATCTGATGATAGTTTGGAATAGGTTTATATATGGAATTGTTTTGAGTGATTATAGAACTGTATTTCCAGTAGGCATGTCAATTGTGGTTTCATGATTGACTGACCTCCACAAAATGGCCAGCGCACGTGGTGTCCTTTTTGTGCTCTATTTATTCTTTCTAAAGCAGTAAACTGTTTATTATAATAATTAATTTCCTGATAATAGTTGAAATTGTTTCTCTAGTGGAAGTTTTGATTGTAGAACTGTATTTTCAGTAGGCATTTCATTTGGGGTTCCATGATTAACTCACCTTTACAAAATGGCCGGTGCACTTGTATACACTATGCTCCTCAGTCACTTGACTCCTAATTAGACAACATTGTTGTTCACACAGTTTAATTGTTTACCCTGTGGCGTATGGTTATTGCTAAAAGTATTCTTATTGTAGAAGCCTTCAGCTTCCATGCGTTTTCTATTTTGGCAGATTAACGTTTTTTCCGCATAAATTATGATTACTAGCTACTCGACTTTAGTATATATTATGCTGTTGCTTTTGGCCAGTACAGTTATATTTCTTGGTACTGAGTGCCCGATATGGCTGATACTTGGTGCTCCTATTAATAATCTTTATGGTATCTAACCTCCCCTTCAAGATGGCCCCCAGATATGTTATAGAATCCCTCCTATTTTTGAACATCACATGACTACGATCATGTGACATTGTTTCACTGTCGACGGCGTTTTTTACGGAGAACATCTTCCGCCCTGAACAGATCGAGTATTGACTCGAGTGCCTACCCTATTCGCCATTGAGAATCTCCGAGTATTTACTCGTTTGATGCGCCAGACTCCCTATCACGGAGTTTTCACGTCATTCCATCGGTAAGACGGCTTTTATGCACATCGCCCCAGCCATTATTACATTTTGGCACACACTGAGTATCCACCGTCGTTCCATTGGCAAGACTTTTTTTGCAATAACTGAGCATTCCCCCGGTCTATTTTGCAGGATCTGATTTTGAATTTGATCGAGTACTGACTCGGGCGCCTGTCTCATTCATTAGCACGACGTGCCAGACTCCCTATCTCGGAGGCTTTACGTCAGTCCACTGGTAAGACGGTTTTTATGCACATTGCTACAGCCGTTTTCCTTGTTTGTTTTTTTGCACAATCTGAGCATCCCCTTGATCTACTCTGCAGGAATGTATCCCAGAACGACTAGTAACCATATTCGCTGATATTGCTTTACCATCACATAATCAGTTTTTGGAGCTAACTAGTGGTAAGCATTTTCTGGACTTTCTCCCCCTTTTTTCCGGTCTCAGCTTTGTACTGGCCCTAAAGCCCTATCCTTACATTTTCTAGATTTCTCCAGATTATAGTATGTACAGGCCGATCTGCCGTGCACTCATAGATGAGTCAGATTCACAAGGAGGTATGGCGCGTCTCATTGTTCTATGTTTTGGGTTTAAACCACTTGATCCCCACCATAGCACTAAAGCCCACGCTCATAGCAAGTGCCCTGAATGATCTTGCGTGGTAGTAATTTCTCGCACTTCCAATAACTCACCAGTCAGATCACTTAAATACATTGCATGAGTCCCCGCCACATAGCGCTTCAAATACCGGTTCCTGCTGGGTCACAAATTCTGAGATGTACAGACTTAAGTTCACAGGGAGTGTTCTCTTTTATGTTAGAATTTTGTTTTATATGCATTTCCATAATGTACTAACTTGGTATTTTTTCCTTTTCCTTCCTTACCTTTTGTTTATTATGTTTTTATTTTATAATTGTTTTACCTTGATGTATGTAATTTTGGTGTTATGTATTATGTCTGGCAACTTTTTAATATAGTAAAGGCATGAATCAATATGTCCCGATGATGATCCCGTATTAAAAAGGGATTGAAACGTCGTCGACAGCTTACACTTGATGATTTGAAAATCTTTTTATTGCGAAATCACAGAAAGTGTACTTAATTATTAATTGTCTGTTTTAACTGTGATCAATATACAGACTTTCTTTCTATTGCCTTGTATTTGTCTGTTTTTGTGTTTGTACTTATGTGGTAGTTGGACACAGGCTGTGTCCCACTTGGAAATTGTTGAATACCTTTGCCAAATTTGATTATATTAACTATTAAATTTGTCCGGCTGGACAACTAATATAGATTTCAATTTTGGTCTATATTTATTTTTGCCTTGATATTCGAATTGATGTCTGGGACTATTGTCTCTTGAAATACTATATACTCCCAAGGTCCCAGACCTATTGCTACTTTGGGTTTCCCTTGTTCTGTATAACATTATGTAGCTTAATGCAGGCAAAACTGAGGTGCTGCTTGTAGGGAAGAATACCACCCTCTGGAATGAGCACTGGTGGCCATCCTCGCTGGGCATCATGCCAGCGTCCAAGTCACTAGTTAAAAACCTGGGAGTTTGGATGGACTCCTCGCTCAGCTTTCAGACCCACACCAAGAGAGTAGCAGCTACTTGTGTGGGTCTGTTGAGAGGCCTTAACCCGATATTGAAGTTTTTTTACTCCAAAGTGCGTCAGCTTATTGTCCAAGCCACCATCCTATCACGCCTGGACTATGCCAGTGTGCTGTTTTTGGGTGCAAACAAAGCCGAGATAGCGCGTTTGCAGAGAGTTCAGAACTCGGCAGCGAGGACCTTGGTAGGTCTTCCCCGTAGATGCTCAGCCACAGCCACGATCAGAGAGCTGCACTGGCTTCCGATTAATTCCCGAATCCAGTTCAAAGCTCTCTGTCTGGCGTTTAAGATTCTTAAATCCGGGAGCCCTGATCTCCTGTGTCCGCTTCTGACCCCGTATGTGCCCCGGCGTAGTCTGCGCTCACTGGGACAACACCAAGTGATTGTACCTCGGACTAAACTATGTCGCATTGGTGGTCGTTCATTCCGGGTGGTGGGAGCCAAGCTCTACAACTCCTTGCCGGTGGGCATCCGTGGAATGGAGAACCTGTCCGCCTTCCGGAAAGCTATTAAAACCTTCTTGTTCCCCCCTTCTTAGGGATGCACGTCCTCGCTTGGCTTACTTCTAACTGTACTGCACCTCTTGATCTACCAGCGCCGGGACGCCTCTTTGCTGGGGCAGCTGTCACGCTTACACAAACTACTAACATAACATAACATAACATAACATAACATAACAGTGCTGAAACTTTTCAACCTCTTACCCCCAGTCACAGGTCTGGATTTAATCCATTGTTCTTTTGCGCAATATGCCACCCCAGTTTGGACCCAGCCATATGCAAAACAATCCTGTGCCTGTTTTTCATTGGAATAGTCTAGCCCGAACTGCCAGGCCAGGTCCTCTCTGGACCGGAAACAAGCATCCTAGGACTGGTTTCTGGGTTTCAGCCCTCATCAGCCAGGTTCGCTTGAATCCAGTGGCACAGCAAGCAAGAGACCCACGTCTGGGCATACCCATGGCCACTTAGGGTTAATACAGCAAACACAACAAGATGATGGTTGGAGTGCTGAAACTTTTCAACCACTCACCTCCAGTCACAGATCTGGATTTAATCCATCATTATTTTGCTCACTATGCCACCCCAGCTTGGACCCAGCCATATGGAAATAAGTGTTGTCCCTGTTCCTCGTGGGAACAGTTCAGTCCAAACTGCCAGGCCAAGTCTTCCCTGGCCCGGAAACAAGCATCCTTGGACTGGTTTCGGGGTTTAACCCCTCATCAGCCAGGCTACGCCACTGGTTTCAAGCTAGCCTGGCTGATGAGGGGTAATAACCCGAACCCGATCCCAGGTTGCTTGTTTTCCGAGGACCTGGCCTGGCAGTTCCAGCTCGACTGTTCCCATGGAGGCAGGTGCAAGATTGATTTGCATATGGCTGGGTCTGAACTGGATGGCGTGATGAGCAAAATACTGATGGATTAAGCCCAGATCTGTGACTGGGGGTGAATGTTTGACAATGTTCAGGATTCCGCCCATCATCTTTTTATATTGCATTTTCACTCTATATGGGAAGGGTATGCCCAGACATGGGTCCCGTGCTTGTTAAAAATAGCAATGTGTATGTACATAAGCGGCGTTCATTTATGTTCACAGTACCCCTTGGTGTAAACAGAATGGATATCGTTAAAACTCTGACTGTGTTGTCTCACTAGCATAGACCCGTGCACACACGTACACGACAGCCACTTTAGGCACCATGGTCTCTCAGTTTGCGATTGATCGCCAGCGCCCCTTCCCTGACCCTGCAAGCTTCCCCCATGCACCCTGGCTGCCCCTCTCCCACATGCGCGAGTCATGAGCCCACCCCTCCCGCATGACTCTGTCCCTAAGAATCGCACCCCGCGCCTGACCAACACCTCCTGTATCTCCATGAATACCCCTCCTTTGATGACCTCTTCCTCTGAGCCTGAACGTCAGCACTGACCACTGGTCATCCCTTAGCCTGAGGATACAGTTTATTGCCCACTACTTTATGCACTCGTCTCTCTTGGAAGAAGCTACTATTGATCATGGCCACCCCACCCCCTGAGACTCGATCAGGCACACACATTCCAAAGGAATCAGCAGAACACTCAGCTGCGTGACAGCCCCTCCTATTGCATGGAGGATAAGGGCCCTACTGTAGCCACGTGTTGAAATACCTTCATACTATACAAAGCGTTGATTGTAATAAAGGATGCCTGTGTGCCACAAACCTGTGTATAAAAGACGAAGCCTCAGAGAAACTTGTTAGAGCACCTCCCGAAGACACTATGCGAGTGTCCCAAAGGACAGGCTCTCCTCATGAGTAATAAACCTTTTTCCTTGTCTTCCTACTTCCAGTGCCCGTCTCTTTATTTGGTAACTTCTCAAGAAGGAAACAAAGAGTCGCCCTGCACCAGCAGCCTGGGCATCGGGTGCGATCGGGGCTGACTTTTCCACAATTGGCGCCCAACGTGGGGCCCATCAGCGACACGTGGATCCAGTGGGAGAGGTCCCGACGACAGAGTGAACGACTGCAACGATCGGAAGAGCTTCTGTCCGATAGACCCTCGTCTGACAGCCGATCATCTGAACTTCACTGATTCCGAGCAGACCTCTCCCGAGTGATCTACGGTCCTGACTGGGAACCACCAGGAGTGCCGCGATAGCAACAGAGAATAGAGGACGATCGGGCGCTGGAAGCGGAAGACGAGAAACTATCCATGCGGTCCGGGTAAGGTCGTGACACACGACAAATTGCGAAATTGATTGATTGATTGTTTGAAAATACTAGTATTACCTATTGATTGCTTCTGGGAGATTCTCTATTTGCAAACAAACACAGAATCGCCATACTCTGTTTAGTCTTTGCAGATAGTGAAGGGTAGGCAACGCAAAACTTTAACACGTCGTGCCTATTTTTTTCTCCCCATTGATTGATTGATTGAATCGAGCATTGAATTGTTCGAAGTTGGTTCTCTTAGGAATCTTCTCTGCCTACAAACGGGGAAGATTAGGAATATTCTCTCTCCCTTTGCAGAGAGTGAAGGGTAGGTAACGCAAACCTTTAACACGTCGTACCTATTTCGTTCCTCATTGATTGATTGTTTGCCCGAACATTGACTGTTTGGGAATTGGTTCTTTTTGGAGGTATTCCCTGTTTGCAGAGAAACGTAGGAAAAACTTTGCAAGTAGTGAAGGGTAGGTAATGCGGACCTTTTGTCCCCCGTTGTAATCTGCCATGCCTACCTACTCCCCACTGATTGATACGCCAGTTTCGCCCGGACCATTTACTAGAGGAAGATCATCTGGCCCGACCAGAGAGCACCCCTAGTGAAAAGGACATATACACTAATAACGAAGTGATCACTGTAACCTGTTAACAGAAAACTTTAGCATGAAACAACCTGGAAAGAAAAGAATAAGGAGAACGAAATCAGTAGGCCACTGATGAACATGAACTTTTATTAAATAACAAACAAAGAAACGATAACAATACGTAATGATAAAACCTATTAATGCCGTAGAAACAAGAAAACGTTAGAAATAAGAACGGTAAACTGGGGAAAATGCAAGTCAGCAGAACATCCGCCCCCACTCTGGAAACTTCCAAAGTAGAGCGGGGTTGCGGCTACGCCCAGCCGGAAGCAACTCATATAAGGCGGGTCCTGCTGCCAACAGTCGGCCAGGAGATCATCACGTAGGGTGTAGCCAGAGGAGAGGCCGAGGCCAGCGGGACCCGACCAGGGGATTGCCTTGACAACGCCGGAGAGTTGCAGGGGGGGGAATGTCTATGTCCTCGACCCTCCCCTCTCTCTCCCAGTCCGGCCGCGGTGGCACTTGAGAGTTGCAGGTAGTCCCCCCACTCTCACTCCCGGCCCGGCCACCAACAGCCGGGGGGGGGGGTGCTGGGGCCGATGGGATCCGGCTGCAGCCGATGAGCCAAGGAACCCGTTTATGGGGCCAGAGCAAGGGGCGTCCGGCCGACATCCACCGGAAGCCCGGCCCAAAGACGGACGGGACATTTTTTTCTTTTCTCCTCCGTAATGGCAGCGACAACACGCCAGGCGCCACTTCTTTCTTCTATAATTGCTGTGACAACTCTGGGGGGGATGTCTTGCACATGCCACCGACCCCCCCCGTCCTCATCGCCTGGTCCGGCCATAACAAATGTCAAGCGAGACGCCGTGGGGTGCACTGGGAGGGAGAGACGGTGCGAACAGGCCTCTCCCGCCTCCCCAGGTGGAGGCTTCCCAACTGCACCCTCAGCGCTCCAGGCGCCTGGAAAAGGGTTCTTCCACTGTGGCGATGCTGCAACGCCTTGCCCGGCAGGTGGGAGCCCGTCCGCTCATTTGACCCCGTGATCGCCGGTAACTGCCGAACTCTCAAAATGGCGATCGACCTGGCAAGAGCGGGCCCAGCATGAAGGAATGGCCCGGTCACTTGTTGACTCCACCGTCATAGTTCTCCACAACCTTGAAGATTCTAGAGGAGCCGCGGGAGTCCCCGACTCCCGCAAATACCCCCGATGGGGAGTGACTGCCATGATTGCCCACGGAACGATGGAAATGGAGCCGCAGGACGTCGGCGCTCCCATACTGGCGCCAGCCTCAGTTTGAATGACTAGAGTCCTATAGACCACAGTTCGGATCAGTTCCGGTGGAAGCACAGTATGACCCGGTAGGAACATTGTTGCCTTCCCCCCCCCTTTTTTCTTGACTGATGGTTCAAACCACCGATCCTTTCTTTTGCCCTTTAACGGAACTTTGGACTGCCAAAGGAAGCTCTGGGCCAACCATGAGTTAGTAGAGATTTAGACTATGCCTGAATCTGCCTGACTGCACTCAAAATGGCGCCGATGCAAATGAAACTTTCAACTCCTTGTTGTACCCCGATTGTTCGGCCCTGGTGTCATGAGATATGTATGAAGGTTTTTTTTTTACCACATGAATTGATATAGGATGTGTACTGATTACATGTTCGGACAATTAATGGATTCGGGATGTGTACTGTCAGTTCGGAAAATGAATTGATATGGGATGGGTACTGGTTATAGGTTCGGACAATGAAGTGATATTGGATGGGTACTGATTATGTGTTCAGACGATTAATTGACATCAAATGGGTATTGATTGAACATTCGGACAATGAATTGTTGTTTAAAGTTTTGCACATCATGATTATTGAAAGTTGGAAGCCCAACACTTATGACACTCGCTCACACTGAAGTCTCGGCATGATTTTATTGCGCCTTTCGCACTTTTATTGTGAAATAAACGACCACCGATTCCGCTCCAGCCTGCTCCGTGGCCGGTCAACGGGGTTGTAGGCCCGTATTTATGCACCGACATTCTTATTAAAGATTTTTTGAGAAAGCAACTATAGTTGTCCGTGTAAATTGATAAAGTCCTGAATGAATAATCCCTGTTTTTCGATATAACTGAAATATAGGTGGAATGACTAAGCTCGATTTAGATAAAGGGTTGAAAAGGTATAGCACGTAGAAATATTGCAAATATGAAGGGTCGAATTTTAGTTGTGTATTTTTCCTTTTTATACAGCCAAAAGCAACAGCTGAAGATCCAGGTATTTAGCCCATATTTTATATGCTACCTGTATAAGAAAAATCACACTAACGGTCCACCTGGGCTTAAACGCCCCAGTTGGCAGTGACTGCATCCTGTGGAAATAGGCCGAGTACGCAGTAAGTAAAAACCTTTCTGGGTTTATGCGCGCGAGTGCGTATCAATGTAGCCTGCTCTCCCTTCCCTCCTTTTTCCCCCTCTCTGCAGGTCACCTCGGAATGCCGACGAAAATGGTGATCCAACAGACGAAGAGACGGGAAAAGGGGTCTGATTATAGTACCTAACCGAAAAGTCTAGGGTATTTCGAGGTGGGGGTTACACAAGTATCCTCCGCCGAGAGGACTAGGGATATTGCCAATATTTGAAAACCTACTACTTCCTTTTCCGCATCCTCATAGGCATATAACTAAAAGCTGCCCCATTGCTCTCCAATTGACACCAACTGTTGTCTCAGCCTGGAAACGCACTTGCTAAAAATGACTCGAATAAACCTCCGTGAGCATTAGCCCGACCAGGTTAGTTCATGACCAGTTGCCAAAGGCGTAAGTGTGTACAATCAAAGCCACCAGTAAGAGGCAGCCAACGGATAAAAGATAAGAAAAAGGTAAAAAGAGCTTAGGATGATAAAGATGCTCAGCACACAGAAAAGGATAATTGTGGCCAATAACTGTTTTATGTTTTGTCTTGGATCTTTTTATGTAATACCTGTACTGTCTTCCCCGTCTGAGTTTGTGTGTACGTGATGTATGGATCTACGTCGTCCCTCCGCTTGTGTTTACGCATTACTTAACCCCTGCCGTTCTAGGTTGTGTGCGCACTGAATGGACCATTATTGTACACGTCTCTCTCTCTCCCCACGGCATACGTGTACCGAATGGTTCGTTTAGAGTACGACTCTCTCTCTCTCTCTCTCTCTCTCTCTCTCTCTCTCTCTCTCTCTCTCTCTCTCTCTCTCTCTCTCTCTCTCTCTCTCTCTCTCTCTCCTCTCTCTCCCTCTCTCCAGGAGCCCCCCGTTTCCTCTTTTTCTTGTATGCTGGCGTTGTGTCCCTCCGACACAAACATAATTGGGTTTCCTCGAACGCAAAGGTGTTCAGCAAAATTGACCAAAACGATTGAGACTTGCCATATTACTACCTCTCCCTTCTGCAAACAATAGAACCCGAGTTGGTAATGAAGGAAAGGACGGGTAAGACGACGGATGTCCCCTAATCTGGCCTTTTATAAGGGAACTATAACGTCAATGGTCTTCTGTTTCTCAGCTCGTTAGAAAATGCGATCCCCAATGCCCCGATTGCCCCACCCCCTTGCACCTAAGTGCGGATGTCCAGAGTACCCCACTTCCCCCGATCGACCCCAGCTCCTTCCAAAAACACCCACGCGCCCCCGATCAACCCTATGATAACTCCCCTGCTTGCAAGAATTAGCCAACCCCGAAGGGAGATGTGATATTGTCGATACTTGGGTTAAAGGGAAGAACGAGTCTCTCCATAAGGACTCGATTTTTTGTAACGTAATACATTGTGTACAAAAGTTCAATTTCTCTTATCATATGTCGCGAATGAACGCCAAACAAGTCTATGAATTCAATATGCAATGTCCTTCTACAGACTCCATAAATAACGACCTCTGACTGTGACCGATGAACCTATCCCCCACCTACTCAGGAATAGGGAAGGAATTGAGATGTATATCTGTTCTCCCGACCAGTTTTTCTAAAAACTTGTTTTTCACCCATTCAAAGATACAATCACCAAAGGAGAGGAGCTGGACGTGACGCACAGCCTGGCCACAGATCATGGAGCACGTGTGACGACCAAAGGTGGAGCCGCAGAGCAACGAGACGCGGGACGAGGCACAACTTTCAAGTTCAGCTGATGAAGAAATAAGGGGCTGCCTTGAAGCCCTCGACTTGCTGACCCACTCGTGCCTGAAGTCTCCGTCCCTTTTTGAGTCCGACTGATGGGCCTGCCTGTTCATTGTCCTTTGCTCCCTTGGTCCCTTGGTGTGTTCGAAGATCTGGCCCCACTCCGCCCTCTCCTCCCTCGATTATTCAACAAACTCTTTCATACAAAATTTGACTATGGACTGGGGTTTTGTCACGGAAAAAGAAAGACACGCAGGTGCCCAGCATAAGGCACCCCTAAAAAAATGAGTTAGGAAACAGGACTGTGATCTAACAGCAGAGGACTGATCGCACCCTGCAACGTGTAAGGACGAATCCGAGCTGGACCTATAGCTCCACCGCCGGTGCTCAGCAGCGCCAACAAAAGAAGACGGACTCTGTTAAAAGACATTGCGACAAAGACCCCCCTTTTTTCCAGAACTTTCTATTCGCCCCTTGACTAAAATTACTTGTATCAAATTGAATACCTCCCTCAACCATTTTGTATTGCCTTTTAAGAAATGTTTCATCGGTCACTCATGTGGTTAGTTTTTCAAAAATCCCCTATAGTACTGACAAGCCGGAAGGTATCAGAGCGTTCTTTCTGTATATGATGTCACTAGAGAGAAAATGTGAACTTGATTTTTATGTGTCGGAACATTTTTCTTGATTCTACACCGACAAAATATTATGCCGATTTCTAGGCTTGTATAAAGAGCCCAACAGATGTAAATTAACATGTGTTGTATTCTGCCTATCACATCGACTGTGTAGAAATTGAACGTGCTTATGTAAAAAGCGGCGACTGTTAAAAATAGCAATGTGTATGTACATAAGCGGCGTTCATTTATGTTCACAGTACCCCTTGGTGTAAACAGAATGGATATCGTTAAAACTCTGACTGTGTTGTCCCACTAGCATAGACCCGTGCACACACGTACACGACAGCCACTTTAGGCACCATGGTCTCTCAGTTTGCGATTGATCGCCAGCGCCCCTTCCCTGACCCTGCAAGCTTCCCCCATGCACCCTGGCTACCCCTCTCCCACATGCGCGAGTCATGAGCCCACCCCTCCCGCATGACTCTGTCCCTAAGAATCGCACCCCGCGCCTGACCAACACCTCCTGTCCCTCCATGAATACCCCTCCTTTGATGACCTCTTCCTCTGAGCCTGAACGTCAGCACTGACCACTGGTCATCCCTTAGCCTGAGGATACAGTTTATTGCCCACTACTGTATGCACTCGTCTCTCTTGGAAGAAGCTACTATTGATCATGGCCACCCCACCCCCTGAGACTCGATCAGGCACACACATTCCAAAGGAATCAGCAGAACACTCAGCTGCGTGACAGCCCCTCCTATTGCATGGAGGATAAGGGCCCTACTGTAGCCACGTGTTGAAATACCTTCATACTATACAAAGCGTTGATTGTAATAAAGGATGCCTGTGTGCCACAAACCTGTGTATAAAAGACGAAGCCTTAGAGAAACTTGTTAGAGCACCTCCCGAAGACACTATGCGAGTGTCCCAAAGGACAGGCTCTCCTCATGAGTAATAAACCTTTTTCCTTGTCTTCCTACTTCCAGTGCCCGTCTCTTTATTTGGTAACTTCTCAAGAAGGAAACAAAGAGTCACCCTGCACCAGCAGCCTGGGCATCGGGTGCGATCGGGGCTGACTTTTCCACATGCTCGCTACGCAACTGGTTTCAAGCTAGCATGGCTGAAAAGGGTTAATACCCCTCAACCTGTCCAACAATGCTTGTTTTCTGGTCCAGGGAGGTCCTGACCAGACAGTTCAGATGGACTGTTCCCATGAGAGCAGGGTCAAGACTGATTTGCATATGGCTTGGTGGAAACTGGAATGGCGTGTTGAGCAAAATAACAAAGGATTAGACCGAGATCTGTGACGGGGGTTAATGTTTGACAAAGTTCAGCATTCTGTCCATCATCTTTTTGTGTTGCATGGACTTTACCAACCACTTTGAGTATGCGACTACTATGTGTTCGATTGAGCTGCTGTTGGCTGCTGGTGTCAGCTGCTGGTACATGGACTGATGTAGGTATGGAACCAGGGGGGCAAGAACCCAGGAAATAGTACCATGCAGGCAGAAGGGGGATTTTTTTAAATATATTCTTTGTGCCGTGAGTGGATGGCTGATGCAGAATCATTCCCAGTGACTTCACATGCTTTGGGTACACTTTTATTGAAGGGAAAGTGTCTCTTGAAAATTGTGCACTGACAGCCGGGGAGGTTCTCAGAGATGTAAGATGAAAATCCATATGGGTTGGGTCAAATCTACCTTCATACATCATGAGACATCCTGCTATGGTACATCTGACAAGCAAGACAGGGCGCAAAGGTTGTATTGTCTGTCAACGGTATGACATTGGGTCAACGAACTGAGATGATCTAGGATATAAACATCACGTGGAGTATGCTGGGTTATAACTGCACTATCAAGGCCATGAAGGTGTTGCCTTACCTTGATAGCCATAAGGTGAAAAAAGCAATGCAACTGTAATGCCACTGGATTCAAGCAAGCCTGGCTGAAGACGGCTGAAATACCAGAAACCGGTCCTAGGAAGCTTGTTTCCGGTCCAGGGAAGGCATGGCTTGGCAGTTCGGGCTGGACTGTTCCCATGAGGCACAGGGTCAGACTGATTTGCATATGGCCATGTCTGAACTGGGGTGGCAGAGTGGGCTAAAGAACGGTGATCGATTAAACCCAGATCTGTTGACTGAGTGTGAGTGTTTGATTGGTTCAGATGCTCTGTCCATCACCACCCCCTTTTGTACCGCTTTGTTTGCCATAAGTTGGCAGGGTATCCTCAGACGTGAGTCCCTTGCTCACTTTGCCACTGGATTCAAGCAAGCCTGGCTGAAGATGGCTGAAATGCCAGAAACCGGTCCTAGGAAGCTTGTTTCCGGTCCAGGGAAGGCATGGCTTGGCAGTTCGGACTGGACTGTTCCCATGAGGTACAGGGTTAGACTGATTTGCATATGGCCATGTCTGAACTGGGGTGGCAGAGTGGGCTAAAGATTGGTGATGGGTTAAACCCAAATCTGTTGACTGGGTGTGAGTGTTTGATTGGTTCAGATGCTCCGTCCATCACCACCCCCTTTTGCACCACTTTGTTCCCCATAAGTTGGCAGGGTATGCTCAGACGTGAGTCCCTTGCTCACTTTGCCACTGGATTCAAGCAAGCCTGGCTGAAGACTGCTGAAATGCCAGAAACCGGTCCTAGGAAGCTTGTTTCCGGTCCAGAGAAGGCATGGTTGGCAGTTCGGGCTGGACTGTTCCCATGAGGCACAGGGTCAGACTGATTTGCATGTGGCCATGTCTCAACTGGGGTGGCAGAGTGGGCTAAAAAACGGTGATGGGTTAAACCCAGGTCTGTTGACTGGGTGTGAGTGTTTATTGGTTCAGATGCTCCGTCCATCACCACCCCCTTTTGTACCGCTTAATGTAAGAGGAGGACTGCTCTTCATCACAAAAATATTATTCATTATTAATGTTGAGCCCCTTCCTTGTCTCCTCCAAGAGAAGCATGCGGCTATAGGTAGATGTTTTCAAGGCATCCTACTAAGTTGTATATGTATGCAGATGACGTTCTGTTATTTGTTAAGAATCTCGAAGTGAATCGCAAACCAGAGATGACGGTTAATAGGGAGTTCTCGTGTAAGTCAGAATTCTTTTTCTGATAACCAATTGTTATTATGTTTAACAGTACAAGTATCATTCACAATTATCATTTCTATAGTAGCTCTGGAGTACAATATTGAATTGGGGAGTCCTTCAAACAACATATCCATTATGGTGGTATCCCATGATATGTCCACCACCTCCCTCATATTTTATCATTTTTTGGGGGGCATCCCCGTGTCTCGTATATTGGCTTCTCCTGATGTGTGCACCAGTCAAACTCTATTTGCCATGACAACAGTGAGGGGGGAGAAGGCTGCTTCCACCTGCAAGTGATATCTCTCTCTGTCACCTAACAAGCCCCCTAGGAAGGTTTTCTCTGAGTGTGGTCCTCCCAGTTCCTCCAGGAGGCCCAATAGCGCCACCCGGGGATCCAAATCAATCGGACAATCAGCACTGCCGAAATCTCATGACCACCCCATCCTAAAATGGTAATAGAGCCAAGCAGTCCCGAGCCACATGATAGAAATCTGCATCAGGAAAAGAGCAATGTGTACATGCAGCCTGCGTTGATCGGCACATCTGTCGTATGCAATGTGGGGACAGGTAGGTTGCATGAAGGTAATTAAATATGGATCATACGTAGCTGCGATGATATTGCCAACTCCCTTGGGGCCAAACATGCCTCCCTCCAGTCATCAGCTCACCAAACCAGTCTTCCACTTCCGCCAAAGAGAAGGGAAACCATCTGGTGAGTTAATAATCAGTGAACGATAGCCAATATGGCTCCCTTACCAAGGCACCCTATAAAGAATTTTGCTTCAAGCAGGTTATGTTCGGGGATTTAGGTATCTAGTAGGAGATGAACTCGCAAGTCATTACACAGCTGTAGAAATCGAAAAAATAATGTGTGGGATAGGACATATTGGTCACTTGATTTCTGATAGGACATCAGGGTTCCTCCTCGGTGAACATCCCCTACGAATATAATTCCGATCCTGTCCCATTCTGCAAAACCCTTAACACTCAAGACCTGTTGAAGCCAGGTACCCCGCCATAAGGGAGTCAAATCTGTCAGGCAGTGCCCCCAACAGATTATGCGTAGTGCCGCCCTCCAGCAAAGTACCACCACTCAAGCGCAAGATGGTACTGTGAGGGGCATTCGGCTCCGTAGAGCAAGTCAAGAAGCCCCTTGAACCCCAGTAAGAGAAGCTCCAGGTGGTAAGCAGGATCATCCTACTCCCCTGTAAACCATTCATTTATGGGTACCACATGTGAAGCCAGATAGTAGCCATGGATGCCAGTCAAACCCCCCCCCCCCCTTTCTGCCCCCCCCTGTATAATAATTGTATATAGACTGTGAATGGGTAGGCTAAATATGTGCAATGTAAAATAATTTCTTCTTTTGCACTGAATCACTCTAAGACCTATACTCGCACCTTCTTTTACTTGAGCACCAAATTTCTTTCCTTTTCCTTTTCTACTTCACCTGAAATTTTATGAAATTGTAAATAAACTGCAGTAGGATTTATTGTGATAATTGTGTTGGGTTTTTTGCATTTACTGCATTTTTGTTTGCATTTTTGGCTGAGTTAAGCTAATAATACATCTCCATGTATTTGTAGGTTCAGATTAAGTCTGATTTTTTGTTGACTGTGAAGAAGTAATACTCACATCACTAGCCGTGTTTATAAATTGTGTCTAGGACCATATTTTTTATATATACACAGTTACCCAGGTCCTATTGATTTCTTGGGTTTACCCCATTGTTTTCAATGGCCAGTCAAACCAAGACCACTTCAAAAGTTTTGCGCTGAGGTAAAGGCCACTCGATTTCGGCAAGACAAAGGACATCAGCTTCTTTACTAATTAATGTGAAGGAGGTCTGTATGGTCTCCCCCGCTGCCTCTGGGACCACCCCTCCCCGGGGCTTATTTGTTTTTAGATGGAGGTCCAAGAGGAAACCCCTTGCCCCAGGGATTGACACCTCCCTGGGGCTTAAAGCACAGGGTGCTTGCTCAAAGCGGAGAACAATTGCTTAGACAGAGAGGAAGTTGCATGTTAGCAGCTCTCTCTTTGTCAAAGCACTTCTGGCTCCCACAGGAGGCGAAGACCCAGCAGGGACCATGGGGGCCTTGAGGCAACCCGGTGGTCCCCAACATTGCTAAGTGGATGCCCTGGGTGGGACCAGCAAAAGACACACAATTGATGGACCAGGTTACCCACACTAGAGGCCAGGGATGGGGTCCCTGGGGTCGAAATCGGCTAGGGAAGAAGGTCCACACAGCCCTCCTTCCAGTTAATTAAACAAACATATTTAGGTCTCGCCTGAGCCAATGCGGTTGCGCATTGCTCCGGCGAGATTATAGTAAGCGGAAAAGAACAGTCTACCAAAACTGCTGCGGATCGCATAGAGTTCATGTGATCTATGCGCGTGCACACCATCGGCAGCCACATGACACACCACCATTTGTCTGTGCCTCGGCATCAGACTTCAAAGGCTGCCGCTCCCCCGCCCCCCCCCTCATGCACATCGTGCACCACCATTTGTCTGTGCCTCTGCATCAGACTTCAAAGGCTGCCGCTCCACCGCCCACCCCCCCGCCACTGCCATCTCTCCAGGGACACTCAGCTTGAAAACACTCGACTTGCTAGCTGCAATGCTACATCCGCTATGCTTTGCCTCTAGACACGTTGATCCCTTGCAGACTGTGCTGACTCTGCCCCTCCTGATTCTGAACCTGACCAACACAGTCACCACGCAGTCTCTTCTCTCTGTATTATGATGTCTGCCCTGCCACCATTTACTTCGGACCCTCACCCTCACACCTCCTCACCCTCACACCCCCTCACCCTCACACACCCTCACCCTCACCCCCATCACTCAGGGACACCACCACATCACTCAGGAACACCACCACATCACTCAGGGACACCATCACATCACTCGGGGACACCACCACATGACTCAGGGACACCACCACATCACTCAGGGGCACCACCACATCACTAAGGGGCACCACTCAGGGGCACCACCACATCACTCAGGGACACCACCACATCACTCAGGGACACCACCACATCACTCAGGCACACCACCACATCACTCGGGACACCACCACATTACTCGGAGACACCACCACATCACTCGGGGATACCACCACATCACTCTGGGACACCACCAAATCACTCTGGGACACCACCACATCACTCTAATACACCACCACATCACTCTAATACACCACCAAATCACTCTGGGACACCACCACATCACTCTAATACACCACCACATCACTCTAATACACCACTACATCACTCAGCCCAACCACATCATCACTCAGCACCACAACAGCACTGTCCTTGCTTGCTACCAACAAGCATTGCCATAGCCAATAGGACTCGCATTAGGAAAGTGTAAGCTATTGGCTTTGTGAATAACAATGCTATTAATTTATATATTTTCAAAGCCAACACAACTCAGGGATACCACCACATCACTCAGGAAAACCACCACATCACTCAGGGACACCACCACATCACTCAGGGACACCACCTCATCACTCGGGGACCCCACCACATCACTCAGGGACACCACCACATCACTCGGGGACACCACCACATCACTCAGGAACACCACCACATCACTCAGGAACACCACCACATCACTCTGGGACACCACCACATCACTCAGGAACACCACCACATCACTCAGGAACACCACCACATCACTCAGGAACACCACCACATCACTCAGGGGCACCACCATATCACTCAGGGACACCACCACATCACTCAGGGACACCACCACATCACTCAGGGACACCACCACATCACTCAGGGGCACCACCACATCACTCAGGGGCACCACTCAGGGCACCACCACATCACTCAGGGACACTACCACATCACTCAGGGACACCACCACATCACTCAGGAACGGTTGTATGTCGTTACAACGCACTCCGTTGCAACGCATGCCTTTTCTACGCATGCGTTACAACGGAATGCAATTACAACGAATATGTCTTTACCACGAAAATACCTTTTCCACGCATAGTTATACAACGATTGTCGTTGTATAACTATGCATGAAAATGGTATTTTCATGCTAAATGCTTTCTCCGATCCCTGCCCCAATACCTTATATTGTCCCTTCGCCCTCAGCCCCCAATCCTTTCACACCTTTACCGCCTGTTTTTTTTTGTTTATAACTATTAATCTATTTTTAAATATGCCTAATATTTAAATGTATTATAATAAATAAAAATTACTCACAGTTTTCCTTATTTTTCTATCGACGGACTTCTCCTTCATTCTCTGTTTATGTGGTCCTTCTTCTATTTTTTTGTTAATTCAGTAGGTAGACGCATGTATGTTATTACGTATGTTTTGAGGCTCATTGATAGACGGGCACACAGAAGAGCTTTTTAGAGGTAAGACTTTTATTTCTTTTAATTAAACCCACTCGTGTTTGTTTTTATTGGGGGGAGACCCCCCCAAGACCCCTTTTAAGCTCCCTTTTTTATTTCTTCCTTTTACTCATTCCTTTACTACGTATTTCGTAGTAAAGGAATGCGTGGTAAAGGCTATACGTGGTAACCACGCATGCGTTGTAAAGCATGCGTGGTTAAGTATAGCGTGGAAATGCCTGCGTTGTAGTGGCTGTTTCCCCTCAGGAACACCACCACATCACTCAGGGACACCACAACATCACTCTGGGACACCACCACATCACTCTGGGACACCACCACATCACTCTGGGACACCACCACATCCCTCTGGGACACCACCACATCACTCTAATACACCACCACATCACTCTAATACACCACCACATCACTCAGCCCAACCACATCATCACTCAGCACCACAGCAGCACTGTCCTTGCTTGCTACCAACACGCATTGCCATAGCCAATAGGACTCGCATTAGGAAAGTGTAAGCTATTGGCTTTGTGAATAACAATGCTATTAATTTATATATTTTCAAAGCCAACACATATTAAAAACAATTGTCATTTACAATACCAATAGCTCACACTTTCCTAATGCGAGACCTATTGCATTGCAAATGCTTGCTTTAAAGGCCAGGCCATTGGGGATGGGGTCCCCTGTGCTGAAATTGGCCCAGGGAAGTGGCGCCACATGACCACCCCTCCCTGAATAAATAAATAAGGGGAAAAAAAGGAAAAATGACCGGCAAGTCGCCGGAATCCACGCCCCCTTTCTCCCCCACTCTGTGAATGCACCTCCTGGCACAATGATGTTTGGGGGATGAAGTCCCTTTGGCTCCAGAGGGTCCTTAGTTTAGTTTAGTTTACAGTCTTATATAGCGCTTGAAGGGTATCTCAGTGCTCAGGAGATGCAACAGAGGTAACTGCAGTGGGCTAATCTGGAAACAGAGCTGTTTTCAAGGCTTTCCTAAATTTCCGATGGTCCGGACATTGTCTTAAGGCGAGAGGGAGTTGATTCCATATGAGTGGTGCTTGGTATGAAAAAGACTTGCCTCCAGTTTGTGCCCCCCTGGGGATCTTAAGTAGGGATTTGGAGCTTGATCGCAGAGCCTGATGGGGGGTGTAGTGGTGAAGCCTCTCCGCCAGGTAGGAGGGTCCTTTCCCCATATTGATTTGTGAGTTAGGCAACAGATCTTGAACTTCACACGCTGCCGTATGGGCAACCAATGTAGTTGGTGAAGGAGAGGGAGCGAGGCTGATCTGTGGGGTGCATTTAAGACTAAGCGAGCAGCAGTATTTTGTATCATCTGAGGCGGTTTAATGAGGACTCGTTGGCTGCGATCAATAGGGCATTACAATAGTCTGGCTTACTGAGTACTAAAGTCTGAGTCAGGGTCTTTCTCATGGAGTCGGGAAGATAGGGGCAAACTCTTCTCAGTAGGCCCAATACGTGGATGTATGAGCCCACAGTATATGTTACATGATTTTTCATGGTGAGGGTCTGTTCGAGGTACACTCCCAGGTTCTTAGCTGTGGTAGCGGGAGTTGGGGCGTTTCCCAGTTCCAGAGGCCACCAGTGAGGTGTCCACAGAAGTGGGGCGTCTCCGAAGAGCAAGACCTCTGTTTTCCCGGCATTCAGCTGGAGGAAGTTGTTTTCCATCCATTGTGATATTGCCAGCATGCCGGAAGAGAAGGTGGATTGGGCTGTCTGAGAAGCTTTGCTGAAGGAGAAGGTGAGTTGGGTGGCGTCCGCCTAAGATATTGGGACAAACCCACAGTCCCTTACTAGAGTTGCAAAGGGGGCTATGTAGATGTTGAACATAGTTGGGCTTAAGCATGATCCTGGGGTACCCCCTTGGTTAGTTCTTGTGATTTGGACAGGAATGGGCCACGGTTAATGGTCTGGGAGCGGTTAGAGAGGAAGCTGATCATCCATTTCAGGCCCACTCCCCCGATCCCTGCCTCCCTCATTCTTATGGACAAAAATGGTACTAGACATCAATTCAACTCATACAGTGTAAAATTATTTCAAATATTCTTTCTACTTCTGATCACCATCCGATTAAATCCATTATGGTTGATACAAATCGACACACAACAGTTATATTAGCCCGGAATATTAATTGATGCAAGAAAAACACACTTGGAGTAAACAACTATGTCTCATCAAGGTCCGAGAGACTCTCTTATTTAATATATGTTTAGAAAAATGACATGATATACTTCCACAATATAATAATACAGTTATTTACACAAGGGGTTCACTGTCAAGTGACGTGCACAGGAAAGAGTGATAGTGAGTGCTCGTGTGGGTAGAGTGACCAAGATGGTCTAATAGAAAATTAGAAGTTTTTTAGGTAAAAACTAAGGTTCAGTCCTTAGTATGAGACATGGGTGAGCCTGCCCTTGACGTTTTGCTCGCAAAAAATATAACTCTTTCTTGCTGGCATGTGATTGAATAATCCTCCGTATTCTAATTGGCACAAGGGAACAGGGGGTGTTGGGAGAATAACACAGGTACAGGCTTGGGGGAGAACAAGATTGTCGACCTTTCGACCCAAAAGCAAACAGGGTAGTTGATTTCCTCAGGGACGGGTCTTCATCAGGACAGGTAGGGGTGGGAATTCAATGTGCACGAACAAAAAGCAACCCCACAGTGGGTAGGCACCTGTAACAACAAATAGATAAACGGGCTAAATAACTCCACAAACGACACTTCCAACGTGTCCAAAAGCAAAGAAGGTAGGGTCAATTACCCTTCCAAAGTGTGCTACTTGTGCGAAATCAATCAGCACCTAACAGCTATGGTATGACTCAAGCTTCTCCACTTTGCTCGTCAACACTTTAAACCAACATTTAGCAATACAGGCCTAAGACCTCCATTGACATTTACACCACCAGCCCAAATGATGTCACATAAAGTCTTAGCATTGAGCAGGTGGTAATGAGGGATGTGAACCAGGCCCTATCAAAAAATCATTACACCAAATATAACATCAATAGACAGGAACGTCAAGCCCTTGAATCCCTAAAACAGAACACTGATATAGTCATAAAACCGGCAGACAAGGGTGGGGCGATTGTCATCCAAAGCAGGGATGACTATAAAACTGAGATAATCTCGCAATTGGAGGTTGCTGGTAACTATAAGAAACTCAAGGTAGATCCAACTAAAGAAATAGCTACAGACATTAGAACAATCACATTACAAGCACTAGAGGATGGTTACCTGTCTAAGCATGAGTACGATTACCTCAACAATAACCACCCCAGACTACCTACCATTTATACATTGCCCAAAGTGCACAAGAGGTTCAATAATCCCCCAGGTAGACCGATCGTATCTGGATGTGGGTCTATTTTAGAACCCCTATGTAAATATATTGACTTTTTTTTAAACCTGTCGCAGAGGGGACAATGTCCTATGTGAGGGACACCGTGCAGGCAATCCAATTGGTGGATGGATACCCATTTGATCATACCAAAAATCTTTTGGTCAGTATGGATGTAACATCGCTTTACACAAATATCAGCTGCATTTGAAGTAATTAGACAAGTTTTGGAGGAACGTCCGAGACCGTGGCAGGTCCCGACATCCTTCATTCTGGACCTATTAGAAATAGCGATGAGGAAGAACTTTTTCTATTTTGAAGGGGATTACTTTGTACAAACAAGGGGTGTAGCCATGGGGGCAAGTTTTGCCCCAGACCTGGCTATAATTTTCATGGATGCATATGAACAAGAATTTGTTTACAACAAGACGAATCCATACAGTGGGAATATCGGGGTATGGCATCGATATATCGACGATGTCTTGATGATCTGGGATGGAAGTGAGAAACATCTAACAGACTTCCATGAGTGGCTCAATAAAAGATCGAGTGACATACAATTTTTTTTGGAGTACAGTAACAATAAAATTAACTTCCTTGATATCAGTATAGTGGAGGAAGAGGGCTCTCTGCACACTACACTGTACAGGAAACCTAGCGAGAGGAACACCCTGCTCCGTTACACCAGCCACCACCCACGCAACCTCAGGGACAATTTACCATACGGGCAGTTCCTGAGGTTGCGACGAAATTGTACACGTAAGGAGGATTTCTTTAATGAATCGGCGGTGTTAATGGAACACCTAACTGATAGGGGCTACCCGCGGAGGCTCCTAAAAAAAGCTTGTAAAAAGGCTTGGTTCTGCCATAGGGAGTTTTTAATGGAACCCAAACCAAAGAATACTGACAAGAATGAAAGAATGACATGTGTCACTACATTTAACACCAGGAGTAGTGACATTAAAAAAGTCATCAATAGTCACTGGCACCTAGTGGCCGATGAGATAGGAATCCCAGATCCGCCTATGCATGCATTTAGAAAAGGAAGAAGTGTCAGGGACTATGTAGTCCAATCCCTACTACCCAGTAGAACTAGGGACACCCAAACCACCCTTTGGAACCTTCCACCTATAATAGGCCACCACAAATGTGGCACGTGTAAAGCGTGCCCTCTGACCTTAGAGTTAAAGCAGTGTACGTATAACAATCATACACACAAAATGAGGCAACACACAAACTGTAATTCAGTTGGTGTGATATATGTAATCGCTTGCCCATGTGGTTTCTGGTATGTAGGCCAAACTATACAAAAGGTGAAGGCGAGGATCCTAGAGCATTGCAGCAGAATTCGCTATGGGGTACAAGGAGCCCCACTAGTGGAACATTTTTTTAAATTTGGCCATCCACCCGAGAGCCTGAGATGGTGGGTGTTGGAAAAAGTCACTATGAACATCAGGGGTGGTGACTTTGCCAATACTTTGAGTTTGCGGGAATGCAAATGGATGCACATTTTTGATACTGTTAACAAGGGTCTCAATGAGTATGAGGAAACAACAAGACAAATGGCAACATTATATAATGGTTGATTTGGACATACTAAATGTATAGAGACATGCCTGTGCAATGTCTTCTTAAATAGGACACAGTCCATTATTTGTACAATCGAATGTGTATATCTTTAATGTATTGTATACTATATCTAATAATACATGGCAGCTAAATGTATAGAGACATGCCTGTGCAATGTTTTCTTGGATAGGACACAGTCCATTATTTGTACAATTTAATGTGTATATTTCTAGTGTATTGTGTACTATGAACATATTGCATATATGTAATCAGTCATTTTTATTTTTGAATGTATGTCATCTATGTATGTCATTATTGTAAATAGCGAGTTTTTTCTGCAATTAGTTTTATCAGTCGAATAGTTCACTTTCTCCTCTATTCCTCTATACTGTTTTCTATCATATTACTTTGGTCGTAATGGGCCCGTTTGGCAGTTGAGGTCGCTCGACACACCTAATGAAGACAGAAATGTTCCCTTCTTCAAATAATTCCCATATTTGAGCGCTATTAGACGTATACGCGTTTACCGCGAGGACGTCTTTCAATCGTCTTTTTGCAAGCTGTAAATATAAGAGAAGACTTCCCCCGTTTATCATATACCGGGCGTACGTGGGTTGCCTGGCACCCACACGGAGACGCAGAGGACGTCGTTTCCGAGTGGTGACGTGCACACTTAGGTTGCTAGGTTACTTTAGAGCAACAGCGTGCACGCCACTTCCGCGTTCCTTTCGGGAACCAAGGCTTCAGTCTCAGCGTGTGCGGGCGGAGTCAGGCTGACTCAACGCGGTCTCTTGATCAAGGTATGCCGTTGTGTACGTAGTACCGCGAACCTTTTTAGCTATGCAGTTTGGACATATTTTCGGTAATCTAATTAGGATTTGTTGTATTCTTTTTCCAGTCACATCTTTAATCAAATGTATGGAGCTTTTAAGCGAAACACACTGTTGGGTGAGTGAAACTCCAGCATTTTTTGTACCATCAAGACGTGGTGGGCTATGGCTTATATCTAATGAACTATTGATATTTTTAAGCATTACGTAGGAGCATCAGTTGCTCATTTATTTGGCACCATTGGTCAGCCATACCCGATACAGCATGATTTATACCCTGTTGTCAGCCTGAAGTGATCCAATTGAGTGATCTATTGATTAATATTGTACATTCAGTAGACAATTGAATTGTCATGTAAAGCTGTACGTTAAATCAACCGCTGACAGCTCATATGGCCAGTAACAGCACTGACGGTCATTCCCCCCCTTTTTTTTCATTCATTTAGTGTTGACGAGCAAAGTGGAGAAGCTTGAGTCATACCATAGCTGTTAGGTGCTGATTGATTTCGCACAAGTAGCACACTTTGGAAGGGTGAGTGACCCTACCTTCTTTGCTTTTGGACACGTTGGAAGTGTCGTTTGTGGAGTTATTTAGCCCGTTTATCTATTTGTTGTTACAAGTGCCTACCCACTGTGGGGTTGCTTTTTGTTCGTGCACATTGAATTCCCACCCCCTACCTGTCCTGATGAAGACCCGTCCCTGAGGAAATCAACTACCCTGTTTGCTTTTGGGTCGAAACGTCGACAATCTTGTTCTCCCCCGAGCCTGTACCTGTATTATTCTCCCAACACCCCCTGTTCCCTTGTGCCAATTAGAATACGGAGGATTATTCAATCACGTGCCAGCAAGAAAGAGTTATATTTTTTGTGACCAAAACGTCAAAGGCAGGCTCACCCATGTCTCATACTAAGGACTGAACCTTAGTTTTTACCTAAAAAACTTCTAATTTTCTATTAGACCATCTCGGTCACTCTACCCACACGAGCACTCACTATCACTCTTTCCTGTGCACGTCACTTGACAGTGAACCCCTTGTGTAAATAACTGTATTATTATATTGTGGAAGTATATCATGTCATTTTTCTAAACATATATTAAATAAGAGAGTCTCTCGGACCTTGATGAGACATAGTTGTTTACTCCAAGTGTGTTTTTCTTGCATCAATTAATATTCCGGGCTAATATAACTGTTGTGTGTCGATTTGTATCAACCATAATGGATTTAATCGGATGGTGATCAGAAGTAGAAAGAATATTTGAAATAATTTTACACTGTATGAGTTGAATTAATGTCTAGGACCATTTTTGTCTATAATACTTGATACCCAGGTCCTTTGACTCCAATTGGGTTACCCCTATTAATAAAAAATTCCCTCATTCTTATGAGCAAAGTCTGGTGGTCGACCAAATTGAAAGCGGCGCAGAGGTTTAACAGCACAAGAAGGGTGGGTTGGCTCTAATCTAGGGCAAGCCTGATGTTATTGGTAACGGCCACCACGGACGCTTCTGTGCTATATTTGGGTCTGAAACCCGATTGAGCCGGGTCCAAGTAGCCAGCCGCTTTGATATGGTCGGATAGGTGTTTGTTGACATGTTTTTGTAGAAGTTTGCTCAAATAAGGTAGGAGGGAGATGGGGCGGAGGTTCAAGAGATTCTCTGTGGGCATTTTGGTGTTTTTCCGGATAGGGATGATCTGGGCCGCCTTCAAAGAGGGAGGTAGGTGTCCTTCCTCAAGAGATTGGTTCAGTATGGAGCAGATGGTGTCGGATAGTAGTTTTGCAAGAGATGCAGAGATCCTAGCAGGTAGGACATCAAGAGGAGATCCGGATTTTATTTTGCACATTATTGTTTCAGTTTCCTCTTGCATTAGAGGGGGGAAATTCAGCATAATTTTTGCTTTTAGTGTAGGGCTAAGGGGGGTGCTGTGAGAGTGTCTGCAGAAGGGGGAGATCTGGTTGAGGCGCTTTTGTTATAGATGTTATCAATTTTCTGTATGAAATTATCACTTATATTATCACAGAGCAATTGGGAAAGGCCTTCTTCCTTGGGGGCCAACAGTCCTCCTGTTACCTCCTGTAAGTCCCACACAGCAGGATTGATGAGAGGTCTTCAGAGGCCACGCCCCCTTTCTCCACCACTCTGCAAATGCGCCTCGTGGCGCATTGCTGGTGGGGGGATGAAGTCCTCTTGGAGGCTGAGGATGCTTGGGGACCAACAAGCCCTCCTGTTACCTCTGGTAAGTCCCTTGCAGCAGTATTGCTGAGAGGTCTCTGGAGGCCATTCCCCCTTTCTCCCCCACTCTGCAAACGCGCCTCCTGGCGCACTGCTGGTTGGGGGATAAAGTCCTCTTGGCTCTAGAGTGTCCTTAGGGGCCCACAAGTTCTCCTGTTACCTCCAGTAAGTCCCACACAGCATAATAGCTGACAGGTCTGCAAAGGCAGCGCCCCAATTCTCCACCATTCTGCAAAAGTCGCACCCTGGCGCACTGCTGGTTGGGTGATGAAGTCCTCTTGGATGCTGAGGGTTCTTGGGGGCCTAGAAGCCTTCCTGGTACCTCCAGTAAGTCCGACACAGCAGAATTCCTGAGAGCTGATTGGAGGCCCGCTCCCTTTCTCCACCACTCTGCAAACACACCTAGTAGTTTAAAAACTATAGAAATTCACTTTTAAAAGTAAAGGTATCAGGGACATTATAGTTAGGAAATAGATTTTGAAAAACCTTAGAAATTCACTTAAAAAAAGAAAGGTTATAGGGTCATTATAGTTAGAAAATAGAATTTAGAAAACCTTAGAAATTCACTGAAAAAAACAATGGTTGCAGGAATGTTATAATTAGGCTCAGTTATCATTCGCACAAAACCAGTGAAATTCAGCAGTTATAGTTACCTGAAATAGCTATAACGTATGCCCCCTCAATGCACTGCTTATGACCTCACATATGACATTACTCATGACCTGGGCAATGACATCACTGATGACATCTCAAATGACATCACTGATGACATCAATGATGACATCATCCATAGACCCACTCACACGCCAACTCACACCCCGATCCAACCTCTTATACACCCACTCACACACCCGCACAACCACTCGCATACTTATTCACAGACCTATACCAGTACTCAACACACCTTCTCACTCCTCCAGAGCCAATCACACACCCACTCACTCACTTGTACAGCCACTCACACAACCTTTCACTCACCTATACAGCCACTGATATAACCAGTTACTCACCCATACAGCCCATCATATAACCACACACTCATCCAGACAGCTACTCACACACCCACTTATTTACCTACAAAGTCACTCACACACCCACTCACTCACCCAATCCACCTCTCAACACAGCCACTCACTCACCCATAAAAACCCTCTAACACTCACTCACTCACATAACCACTTACATTCCCATTCAGACATCCATTCAAGCACTCATACATCTGCATACTCACCCATACAGCCATTCACACAGACACTCACTCTCCAATACAGCCACTCACACATCAACTCACTTAATGAAACACCCACTCAGCCACACACTCACGCATACAGTCACTTACACACTCAGTCACTCACTCATACAGCCATTCAGACACCCAATTACTTACCCATACAGCCACTCATACAGCCATACGCACAAGGATACATACAGTCACACAGCCACTCACATAATATATACTAAAAGTAGTATCACTCATTAGAAGTACACCTAATGTACTACTTTAACTTTTGTAGTTCCTTAGTATATATGTTTAACAATCATAAACTCTTACAAACTACTTGCACTCACTGGATGATGTAATCAGTAATGTCATTTGAGATATCATCAGTGATGTCACTGACCATGTCATGAGTGAGGTAATATGCGAGATCATAAGCAGTGCATTGTAGGGGCACGAGTTATAGTTAGCTCAGGTAACTATAACTGCAGAATTTGCCTGGTTTTGTACGAGTGAAATCTGAGCCTGACTATAATGTTCCTTTGTTTTTTTCAGTGAATATTTATAATTTCCTTGTACATTTAGTGATCTGTTGAGTTGAGCACTGTGTAAAGTACGTTGACGTGGCCACTGTTAAATAAAATCACAAATAAATAAAAAACAAAATAGTGTTGCCCCATATAAGCATTGCTAAATGAAATGCTGGTTCTGTTAGACTGAAGAACTGTAAATGAAAAGAGAGCATTTGAACTTCTTCAGGATTGGAACAAAACAACATGCATCTGTGAAAAGGTCTGGTATTAAATGAGAGCGGTGTTACTAGGGCCTCTCATCAGAGAAACCAACTACGGACTCACTCTCAGACTTTCTCTCTTTCGTAACTGCTCTGTGTGGCAGGGGAGTCACAATTCATTGTAGATGTAGCAATCTACAAAAATACTTCTTCCACATTGTTAACTAACACTACTATATCATCAAGATATGTAGATGTGCAGTTAAGACTAGTACATCTAAACTTCGCTATATTTACTAGTGAGAGAAGAACAAAAAAGCAGAAATCCTGTCAATCAGAAGGCTATTCATTTGTAACCCCGAAAGACACTCATGGAAACCTAAATATACATTTCCACTGATCTGGTAAGCCTTTCCAGTGAACATTAGCACAGCAGTGATACAGCACTAAATAAATACATTTCAAAATTTAGTGGTTCATTTTGTGGCTTAACACATTTCAATCTAGCAGTGGTTTGTGTTATATGAGAAGAAAATAAGGCCAACTCACAAACTAGCTGTGGATAGAAAAGCTATTTTTGAGCACCTACTTGCAGATTTGCATAAACAATCATGGGAAAAGTTTGATAGTGAGCTGAAATTCACAGTATCAACCAAGGGAGATCATTTTTATTGCTATAAGGCTATCATGAGATTTAAGTTTAATGTGGGACATTTTGTTACACTTAGCACGTTGGGCCCATACATACATATAGCCCGAGACCGATAGATTCTTTATAGCCTGGCGTAGTTAGAATGGTCTTAGAGCAACACATACACCTGGTAAGATCTTATTACGTGTAGGCCAGTAATAATGAATCAGGCACAAGTTTTAGTGGCTGAGTCAGCATTATAAGTTGTGAAAAATGCACTCGCAGAATTTTCACCTGTGTAGAATTATCAGGTAATACCAGACAGAATTTGCTTGTGTAGAAGAGGCAGAATCTACAATAACTGAGTGCACAGACTCCGATACCACAGGTTATCCTTCATTCTCGCCTCATTTATTCTGAATGGTTCAATTATTTTACAGTAGTAAAAAAACACCAATGTGTATTGATTTTTCCCACTGCTGCAGAATTCATACAATGTACCTTCCAGGACACAGGATGGGGCCAGTAGCAGGCTTAGGTGTCTACATTCAGGATTGCATTGGATGAGGGATCCTCAGACTACTCAGCACTAAAAGCAGCCCCAAGGATGAATCACACAATTATGATTTTGCCAGTTTCAGAACTATCTGCAAAACCTATGACTTTTAGATTGCATGCTTGTAAAATTGGGTTGTAAAATGATAAGTCTGTATTTGACACTATAGCTGTCCTGTCAAATCTATTCTGAAAATGGTGACATTCATAATGGCGAATGTGGGAGGGGATGGTAAGGAAGTAGGAGTAAATATTGATCCTAATATGCTCAGCTAATGATTTCACATTTGGATATCATAGGGCTTGAAAAGTTATTAGTAAATATATATAGAGAGTTGTATATATTACACTATGTAGTTATAGATAGGACCTAGATACCATAGGAATAGATTTTTTGGATTGCTAATAACTTTGGCTCCATTTGACGAATCTTCAGAAAACTTTCTAAAAAAAGTTCATTTTACAGGAAGGGAGCTCCTTCCTGTAAAGTCCTGTGACGGGCTTGCAACTTCAAATAATAGAGCAATCTGATTGTGGAGAGGGCTTTATGTACTATCAGCCGCCTCGCTCCAGCAGGTGAGAATGGATCCCATGAGTCCTGCGGGAACTCTCTCTCTGATTGGCTGGCTGCAACAGGAAGAGAATGTTGCAGCCGACATTACAGGACTCAGCGACTCATTCCAACTGGGGTGGAATTCAATTAAATAAATAATTTGGGGGGGGGGCATCACGATTCAGCAAGAATCCTGCAGAATCTGGTAAACAATTGAAAAATAGGAGGGGTGTTGGTGTCTGTTTGGGTTGGAGGGTTGGCCTGTTGCAGGAGGTTTGGAAGAAGGGCCTGGCCACAGGCCAAGTCCTGCTGCCAGTCCTCCATCACACAAGGCTGTGCGCAGTGAGGGGTTGACCGGAGGAGGGGAAGTTGGGCGCAAGGCCTGAGTGTTGGTTGGCATAGTTATGTATGGTAAGAAGTGGTTACTTTGACTTAAAAAAAAACCTAGGAATTCACAGAGAAAAACAAAGGTTAAAGTTACGATATTGTTAGGTGAAAATGTCCGTTTTAAACATAACCATTTATACTGGAAAAAAAACACTTAAATTCACCAATTATAGTTAACTCAAGAACCTATAACTCGCACAATTGCCATGCACTGCTTATGATCTCACATATTACAACACTATGGCATGTTCTATAACATCATTGATAACATCAGTGATGGAAACTGCAATTAAATGTTTGAAGACAACAGTGTGCATGGGGAGACAAGTTATAGTTTCTTGGTCACCTATAACTTGTGTCCCCACCATGCCCCGTGTTGTCATCAGTGATGTAATTTGAGATGTTATCAGTGATGTCCTCAATGATGTCACTGAACAACTCATGAGTGATGCAACCAGTGAGGTCATAAGCAGAGCACGGTTAGGCATATGTTCTAGTTAGCTCAGCAAACTATAACTGTCAATGTCAGTGGAAGGCATGGCTAAGATGGCCGACAGGATGGACGGCTGAGCCCGGAGCTTCGCACCGCTCTTCTTTCATCCTGTTCCATCTGACCTGCATGTGGGGCGATTTATCCTCTCCCGGTGCTCCCTGGAGAGGGGAGACAGACAAGAAAGGTGCGGGCGTTTAACCCCATATTCCATGATGGAGAACTCAGATGGCCTACGGCCTAACTTGGAGCTGCATGGTCGTTGCTGCTGCTGTGACCGCCTGAGTCAGCTGACGGCAGTGGACTGCTGACTTCCCTCCTGGGCCTAAGGACGCGGGGCCCGTACCCTGGAGACCATAGACTGGCCCAAGGTGCCTGCTGCATGATGGAGAGGTCGCGCCTGCGTGGTCTGGTGCTCCTGAGCTGGATGGGATGTCTCGCGGGTGCTTTTCTCCACTAGAGCCACTTGTGACAGGGGGCGTATTGGCCCTGCAGCTGACCCTGAGAGGAGCATGTGAAAGACATTGAACGTTTGGTGGGGCCACCCAAAGCAGGTAGGCTACATTGGGGGAGGGGGGCTGCCCTGATTCTCGAGCCCCTGCCTACACACACTGACACATGAACTGGACCTTCCTCCTGGGTTGGGATTCCTGCATGTTGGCCTTTAGCATGTTGGCACCCAACATACGGTGATGTGGGTGGGCCCACATAGTTATTGGAGGCACCTGACCTGGAGTGACACATCTGGGGTGGTTCCCCCATGTGGGGGCCCCTGTAGCAAGGAACTTACCTGCCCTGGGGTAGCCAACATTGGTGTAAGTGTGACCTGCTGGTAAACACTGGGAAACCTGGTGACCAACCAAGCCCAGGAGGAAAGATCAAGAGCTGAAAGGCACGCTCAATAATACTTGGGTTGCTGACGGCGTGCATCTAGGCACACAAGCAACAAGCTACTGAGGTGAAACAAGGCCTGAAGGCAGCACAGCGGGAGAACCGGTAGTAAGCCGCAAGTATGGGCGATCCGAGTCTCTGCCCCGAGCCAAGTGGGAGAGCCAGGAGTAAGACACAAGCAAGCACAAACCGAGACTCTTCCCCGTGCTTCCCAATGTAACCGTCTAGGCATAATAACTGTTGGCTCAGCAAATCAGAGCATCCAGGCTGAAGGATGAAGGATGCCTCTACAAGGAAAGTATTTAAGCACCCGGACAACATTACTTCAAGTTGTTGACCACCCGAGAAAGAATGTCTGCGACCATCACGCGAAGCATCGCCACTTGTCATACAGGGTCACCACAAAACTGGCAACCCAATCATGCCCCTGTCTAGTGCATTATCACTACCACCCACGGAGCACCTATAGTGGAGTTTGACTCCAATGTTATACCTACAGACGAGAAGCACCAGTGACATTCTAAAGTATCAGTCAACCAGGGACTACCTGCTCCCCCTGCCAGCATTTTGGTCCTGATGGCTAGAGCGAGTCTTGACCCGGACCCATCATCCCCTGTGGTTGCATGAGTAACAAGTCAGTGGCTCTTTAGTGGTCTTGCAGCAGCCCAGACGCGGCACTCATGCAGCCCCAGGACAGATCACATGCAGTCCGGTGTCGACCCATCCAAGGAGCCTCCACAAGCGCGAGAGATGGACTTGACTGTGCCCCACGGATGGATTCCAGGAAGCAGCAAGGCCTTTCAGCAGAGACTTCAACAGATTGCAGCATGCCAAGACTTTCTTCAAGGAGTCAAGCAACACGACCAAAACAAGCTTTGTGATGGCCTCCGACAATGCTCCTGACGCATCATGCTTTTGAACGGTTGACACCAACCACAATGGAGCATCAGCAGAATGGACGCACTCCACACAAGGGACATGATTCCAGATGGCATGCAGCCATAAGGTTTTGGACATCTTCAAACCAGTGTCCGTTTCCTGTCTCACACAGGTTAAAGTAGAAATCTGAGCAGAGATGTCCAGTCCAAGCCAGCTTCATTAGTCCATGCGTCCACATGCTGCCTTGTTGAAAACTCTAGAGACTGATGAGCTATGTGGTATGCCGTTTATTTTTGTTTTCTTTCCACAGGTTGGACTTGTCTTTTCTTTTACAGTCGTTTAGCAGTCGTAGGCCTGCTGTACAGGCCTACGACAGCCCTCCCTAGGGGCCGTATTTACACCCACCCCATACCCATCCAACAGAAGCATCACCAGTCATGTGACCTTGTTAATAAAAGGGTCCCTGGTGCACCTGCTCATGGCTAGTTATCAACCATACCACTAGTGTCCGTGTGGTTGTTTATTTAGCATGTGGGCCCAGGGCTAGGGTGACCAGACGTCCCGGTTTTCCCCTGACCGCCCCGGTTTTCGGAGCAGTGACCTAGTGTCCGGACACTTTGCTCCAAATTGCAGAAATGTCCCGGTTTTTTGTGCAGTGCCTGGGTTAAACAGAGAAATGTACCGTTTTTTACATAGTGTCTCGCACTGAGACATGATTTAAAAACCTGGACATTTCTCTGCTTACTTCGCACAGGCGCTGAGACTGGTCTCAACTGGGCTCTCCATTTTGGCCCTCAGGAAGAAAAAAAATCTTACTGCTGCAGCAATACCGCCCTTCACTGCCTTCAAAGAGACCCATTATAGTTCTTTCACAGTCTCTTCATTCCAAAACCGAAGCATTTTCAATGTTATGTACAACGAAGCCAAAGTTATTGCTTATTTATCTTATGCAGCTAATAACAACCTACAAAGCTAATAGACCTGGCTTGTTGTAGGCGTAATGTTACATGTTGCAATATTTATCTGAATACAATGACAGAAGCAGCACATTTTTAGGGTGGGACACTATGGTAAGCATAAAATGTTTAGTTTATGTGTTTTAAGCTGCACCCTTAATTACAACGGCCAAGCCCCTTTGAGAGACCCCCAGTTTTTTCATCTCATTTAAACCTGGGTACTTCTGTCATGTCACCTGGTCTTTGTAGTGCGCTGCATGGGTCTTCAGCGCGCTGCCATGTTTGGGAGCACTGGGAGGGCGCAGGGTGCATGAGTGGTTGAAGGGAGTGTGGGGGAATCATCGGGTGTCGTGCACGAGTAGTGATGTGGTCATGTTACTGCAGCCTCCAAGCCTGCTCGGGTAGTATTTCTATCACATCTGAAGGCTCTGTGTGACGTAGAAGTGGTGAGACGTATGCAGGTGCGTCTGTCTCATGGGAAATGGTTGGGTGAGATACACAGGGTCAGAGATGAGCTCTACTTACTGTGACCAACAACAACACGTCTGTGCTCTAGCACCCTTTTCTGCACTACTCAGACCACCTACCTGGGAGGAAGCTTGGTGCCTGATGGTTCTACCAGACAAAGAGAAATGCTGGCTTGTAAGTGAACAGTAGTTTTTTTTGTTGTTTTTTGTAAGTGGACAGTAACTTCCCCCTAAAGAAGGAAGCACTCACCAAAATGCACTCGGGAAATGTTTTTGAATACTATGATATCATGGGTTTTGTCACAGCAAAGAATGGATGCATAGGCAGTTCCTAGAGGTATTTTTAAAGCTGCTCAACAGGAGACACTTATGTACGACAGCAGCTTGCACAGAGCGGACATCACCAGTAACATACTGCATCTATTTTAGAGTTAGCCTTGTACCTGAGAAATGCCACAGTCCCCGTACCCCCTCCCCCCATCTCAGAGGCACAGACAGGCCTATAGTCACAGCCCATCCCACACCTCAGAAGCACAGACAGGACTTCTCTCGGCCCTCCAATCATCTCTGAGGCACAGACAGGCCTTCTCTCATCCCTCCACTCATCTCAGAGACACAGACAGGCCAACCTCTTCAGCCCTTCCCACATCAGAGTCCCTTTCTATTCCTTCTTTCCCTTCCCCTTCTCAACTCCTGGCATGGGACAAACGTTTTAGTCATTTTTGCAAGTTACTAGTTTGGAGGCTGTCCCTGGCATTGTTAAAGCAAAAACCCAACACCCTATAATGCACATGCTGTTTGCTTAAAAATCTATTGCGGTTTGTGTCACACATCTGATTTGTCGTCTGTAATTCCTCATTTGTGTCTGTGGAGGCGGCTGTCATTGTTTTTTTTATGTCTATGACAGCTGTCTAATAGTCCTACTTTTATGTCGACTGTTACTGCAAATTCTAGTCCTACTTCTATATCTATGAACTGTCCCCGTTTTTTAGGTCTCGCCTACGCAGCGTGCATGCGCTGCTTAGGAGGACCTTTAGCCGTCGCTCTGCTCTTTTTGGAAGTACACACTCGTGCTTGTGGCGGCATCCACCATGCGGGAGCAAGCAGGGGCGCGCCACAAGCACGAGTATGTGCTTCCAAAAAGAGCAGACTGAGCGCGCCCCACTCCCGGGCTCGCCTCCTGCACCCCCTCTCCCTCTCACGCGCTCTCTCAGGACAGTACTGACGCAAACTACAAGCAGTGCTATGATATGTAAATTGTCATTAGTAATGTAATTTAACAAACACACTTCTAACTGTTTGCTAAAAGCAGTTCCGGATGCCGCCAGCAGGTGGAAGAAGAGACAAAGGCATACATCTACCAAATCACTCACAGGGTCGCAAAGCTATGTTTACGTTATGAAGTATTCTTCCTTCCCAGGATATTTACAATGTTTTTTTGTACGGTTTCCCTGATACGGAGCGTTAAGACGACTCCATTATTCACCCATAGCAACAATATAGAAAATACATTTACGAAACGCGGTCCTGTGCTATAAGGCACTTGTTGGGCCTAGGGGGATTGTTCACGAGTACCGAAAACAACTGATATCGCTGTGCACCGGGGTGCTTCATGATGTAGCTCGTAAGGTTAAGTACATGCTGCGAAGCAATTTAACATTTAGGTTAAAATCTTGGTAAATCAGTTAAATAGTTGCAGGTCATTTGCAGAACGCACTTTTAAATCCCTTCAGGTTATCAGACACCCAAACATTCATTCTTCTGAGGCCGGTAAAACAAGTAGCTCTGAATTGGTTGCAATTAAAGGCTACAAGACGTAGTTGCGGGGCTCAAGTCGGGGTAGCACACCGGTGGACGGCGTCCCCCCACTTATTTTACCGGGGGAACGCCGTCCCCCCTGCCCAAAAGCTGGACTTGAGAATGATGGCGGTACTTTTCTCACTGACCGCCCCGCCGATCTCCCAACCTTGACGTACTTATCGCATCCTGCTTCCTCCTCTCTCCACCCCTCCCGTCACCCTCCCCTGCCCACTCACTCGCTACCCATCTCATGCTCCCTCTCCTGAAGTCTCTACACGCTCCCCTCTCACAGATGTTCCTCCCGCCCCCCTCTTCGCGCTCTGTTCGTGACCTGCTCACGGCCCCCCCTTTTGAGCCTTCACACTTTCTTAACTACGAGGCGCGCATCCTTTCCCCATTTCTCGTCCCCTCACTCCTCTCTTCCTGTGACTTCATTCACCCCCCATACACCCAGGGGCGTAGCTGCTACCGGTGCAGTGGCACCGGGGGCCCACTGAAACTTGATTATTGCTGTATTTCTATGTTTTTTTTACCTTTCCTGACGTCATTTCCTGTTGTGACATCACTTCCTGCCTCTGAGCGTCCCCCCACTTCTTTATTTAGGACTTGTGCCCTGCGTAGTTGGAATCCAACTGGGTGAAATCTAAGAGTTCCTACGTCAGACAGTCTTCCATCAAGCCTGCTCTGTGTCAAGCCTGAAATGTTCAGTTTTCAGGAGTTTCCAAAAATCTGTCATTTGATTCAGTTCTTAAGTGGTAGTAGAGGCCAGCAGGTGAAGTGCATAAAAAAGTAGGTAACTGTAATCGGGAGTGCAGCGCGGGTGGTTTTGTGAGTGTAGTGTTGGGGTCAGAGACATAACTAACAAAATAAGCACTATAGGTCTCAGGAATGGGAAAGCTATTGGCTTTGTCAAGGTGAAAGCATCTTAGCCATGCTGAACCTGAGCCAAAAACGGTCAACTGGATAGTTTAATCCAGTGGTTCCCAAACTTTTGTGACCCGTGGCTCCCTTGACCTAATTGGCAGTTGGCCGTGGCTCCCCACCATTTTTTTACCCGCGCACCGGGGTGCCGCGCGCACCCTTTGGGATCACTGGTCTACATGAAGGATTCAGAGAGTAGCCATCACTGTCATAAAACTTTATTTGCAATCACAAAGATCTTGTAAAGTACATCTAAATGCATACATAGAGTAGTATAAAGCACTCCCACTAAAAGTAACCAGGCTAGAGAAAGGCTCAAGGAGCTCTGTGGCATTACAAGAAGTTTACGTGAGGTGGGCTCTGATCATGAGTATCCGCAGAAATGTTTTCGGGGGGGGGGACACATTTTTAACTTCATCACCATCCCCCTTGCACCCTTTCCCCCTCTGCCTTGCACCCTTCTCCCCCTCCACCTTGCACCCTTCTCCCCTCTGCCTTGCACCCTTCTCCTCTCTGCCTTGCACCCTTCTCCCCTCTGCCTTGCACCCTTCTCCCCTCTGCCTTGCACCCTTCTCCCCTCTGCCTAGCACCCTTCTCCCCATTGCCTTGCACCCTTCTCCCCTCTGGCTGGCACCCTTCTCCCCTCTGCCTTGCACTCTTCTCCCCTCTGCCTTGCACCCTTCTCCCCTCTGCCTTGCACCATTCTCCCCACTGCCTTGTACCATTCTCCTCTCTGCCTTGCACCCTTATTTTCTCTGCCTTGCACCCTTCTCCCCTCAGCGTTGCACCCTTCTCCCCTCTGCCTTGCACCCTTCTCCCCTCTGCCTTGCACCCATCTCCCCTCTGCCTTGCACCCTTCTCCCCTCTGCCTGCACCATTCTCCCCACTGCCTTGTACCCTTCTCCTCTCCGCCTTGCACCCTTCTTTTCTCTGCCTTGCCCCCTTCTCCTCTCTGGCTGGCACCCTTCTCCCCTCTGCCTTGCACCCTTCTCCCCTCTGCCTTGCACCCTTCTCCCCTCTGCCTTGCACCCTTCTGCCCTCTGCCTTGCACCCTTCTCTACCTTGCACCCTTCTCCCCTGTCTTGCACCCTTCTCCCCCTCCCCGTTGCACCCTTCTCCTCTCTGCCGTGCACCCTTCTCGCCTCCTCCTTGCACCCTTCTCTACCTTGCACCCTTCTCCTCTCTGCCTTGCACCCTTCTCCCCTCTGCTTTGCACCCTTCTCCCCTCTGCCTTGCACCCTTCTCCTCTCTGCCTTGCAACCTTCTCCTCTCTGCCTTGCACCCTTCTCCCCTCTGCCTTGCACCCTTCTCCCCTCTGCCTTGCACCCTTTTTCCCTCTGCCTGCACCCTTCTCCCCTCTGCTTTGCACCCTTCTCCCCTCTGCCGTGCACCCTTCTCCCCTCCTCCTTGCACCCTCCTCTACCTTGCACCCTTCTCCTCTCTGCCTTGCACCCTTCTCCCCTCCTCCTTTCACCCTTCTCTACCTTGCACCCTTCTCCTCTCTGCCTTGCACCCTTCTCCCCTCTGCCTTGCACCGTTCTCCCCTCCGCCTTGCACCCTTCTCCCCTCCGCCTTGCACCCTTCTCCCCTCTGCCTTGAACCTTTCTCCCCTCTGCCTTGCACCCTTCTCCCCTCTGCCTTGCACCCTGCTCCCCTCTGCCTTGCACCCTTCTCCCCTCACACTCTCCAACATGCAGCGGTCACGAGTGATGACCCCTCAACGAGGAGTGAGGCAAAGACAGAAGCTGGCAGAGTGCGGCTGCATCAGGGCATAAGGCGCCCACCCAACGCTCTCCACCAGGCCTCTCACCCTGCACGCACCCAATGCTCTCCACCAGGCCCCTGAACCTGCACCCACCCAACGCTCTCCACCAGGCCCCCCACCCTGCACCCACCCACCCAATGCTCTCCACCAGGCCTCTGACCCCACACCCACCCACCCAATGCTCTCCAGCAGGCCCCCCATCCTGCACCCACCCACTCAACGCTCTCCACCAGGTCTCTCACCCTGCACGCACCCAATGCTCTCCACCAGGCCCCTGAACCTGCACCCACCCAACGCTCTCTACCAGGCCCCCCACCCTGCACCCACCCACCCAACGCTCTCCACCAGGCCCCTGATCCCATACCCACCCACCCAACGCTTTCCACCACGCCCCTGACCTCGCACCCACCCACCCAACGCTCTCCACTAGGCCCCTGAGCCTGCACCCACCCAACGCTCTCCACCAGGTCGGCCACCCTGCACCCTGCACCCACCCACCCAACGCTCTACACCAGGCCCCCCACCCTGCACCCACACACCCAACGCTCTCCACCAGGCCCCTGACCCCGCACCCACCCACCCAACGCTCTCCACCAGACCCCTGACCCTGCACCCACCCTACACTCTCCACCAGGCCCCTAACCCTGCACCCACCCACCCAACGCTCTCCACCAGGACCCTGACCCTGCACCCACCCACCCAACGCTCCCCACCAGGCCTCTCACCCTGCACCCACCCAACGCTCTCCACCAGGCCACTGACCCACCCACCCAATGCTCTCCACAAGGATCTGACCCTGCACCCACCCACCCAACGCTCTCCACCAGGCCCCTGACCCTGCACCCACCCACCCAGTGCTCTCCACCAGGACCCTGATCCTGCACCCACCCACCCAATGGAGGTTAAAGACAGTCATTTTATGCGTATCTGTGCTCCCAGAGAGAACACTGGGATACCGCCACAGGTTTATTAAGCAGCGCACGAACACCCTCTCTCTCTCCCAATCATTAAATTACTCCACCATTTAAAGAATCCAAAATATATGTCATCAATAATGTGATTTTCCTGCCTGATAATGGACTTGGTACAACGTTGCACATGAATTTAAAAAAGCCGTCATAATAGGAACGTTCGTGAATGTCATTTGACAGTTGAAAAGTTTTACCCTTTTTCTGTGTTTTGGTCGGCTGGATTATTATAATTTTTTTTTTGCTGCAGATTTATATAGCGCAAACTCGACCCGAAGAGCACCAGTCACGTTACTCAAGGATACATTCATGTATTCTGTTTTTGTAGGCGCTGGGAGATTAAGTGATTTGCCCAGAATGATACAGGATTCTGAGCTGACGTCGAGGGTCGAACCCGGTTCCCCAGCTCCAAAATTGGCAGCTCGCAGTTTCACTACATTTTGAGGATAATTATATATTTTTTTCAGACCCACTTCCTGCACAGCGGCGCGGCGCCCCTGGCTTCCCTTCACGGCGCACCAGGGTGCCGCAGCGCACACTTTGGGAACCACAGATGTATGACATAGATATTAAGAGTGTACTCCCTGGACAGGTCCTGAGCATGGGTAGAGGAGGGGAGAAGATGGAGCTTGAGGTCAGAGCTACCCACTTTGCAACTGAGTTATCAGGTTTGATTCTGGTTTTGGCTCAACATCCTGTGATCCTGGGCAAATCACTTAATCTCTCTGTATCTAAAAAAGGAACCTGTCCTTATGAAATGTCATTGGTGCTCATGTAAAGCACTCCAATATGTTTGGGTTGGGTTTGCTCTATATAAAAATTGAGGGAAAAAAAATGAAAAAATTAGTTTCATTTACTCTTTCAATGCTATTTGCATCTAAATAACCGAAGGTGCTCATGACTCCACACGGAGCATGACCCCCTCCTGTGCTGCAACACCTTCCTTTCTGCCACTGACCCGCATCTCTTTCACAGCTCATCAGCAGCTGAAACAGTTGATTGCCTTTTTAATGGTTAGCGATACAAAAGGGGATGATGGACGGAGCGTTTGAGCAAATCAAACACTCACCCCCAGTCAACTGATCTGGGTTTAATCCATCACCATTCTTTAGCCCACTCAGCCACCCCATTTCAGACATGGCTATATGCAAATCAGTCTGACCCTGTGCCTCATGGGAACAGTCCAGCCCGAACTGCCAAGCCATGTCTTCCATGGACCGGAAACAAGCATCCTGGGACCGGTTTCGGATTCATAATCCTCATCATAATGGTTAGAACTGCCAGGCGCCAAAATGCGGCATTATGGGCATCATCTTTTGCCTTTGAGTAAGAAGTGCCTGGATCTTCATTGCCAGGCGGGCCTCACAGCTATGTCTGTAGCTGAGTCCTGTGTGCGCTGTTTGTGCACCCCCCCGCCGCCGTGATGCTCTGCTTCAGAAAGGCAGAGACTAGGGGCAGAGAAACCTATTCATCATGGAGGCGGGGGCGCGAAAGTGACACATTCTTAGTGCGACTTTCACACTTCCTTTCCCACATCGTGCGCGGCGCCCCTGGCTCCTGATAACGGCGCACCAGGGCGCCGCGGCGCACAGTTTGGGAACCACAGGTTTAATCCAAAGGCTGGTTTGTGAAAATAGAGATGCAAGCATAGTCAATAATGTCTGAAATCCAGCGCTACACTTTCACTGAAAAACATGTAAAAGCCAGCCTCCACACAGCAAAAAGAAGCTCAAAACAAGTACCACCAGCAAATGAAGAAATAAACAGGACTATAATAAACATGAGGTTGTAGCCTTACTTCTACATCTGTGAGCAGCTGTTCTTCTTGGTTTAGTAAGGGGAGACTGTGTGGCCAGAGACACTGACTTTGGAACTAGGAAACCAGGTTCCAGTGTTGGCTCAGCATCCTGTGATTCTGGGCAAATCAATTGATCTCCCGTGTCCATAATAAAACAAGCATTGGCATAGCCAATAGGTCTCGCCTTTGGGACCTTATAAGTGTTTAGTTATCCAGCACAATATCCTTGGTGCAACAACATCAAGTGTTGCATGGCTAAACACTTATAAGGTCCCAAAGGCAAGACCTATTGGCTATGCCAATGCTTGTTGTTTTGAGAATCTGGTCACTCTACCTAGGGCCCAGGTCTTCACATTCACGTAACTGCACCCTCATTTTTTATTGAAACGTTGACAGGTATGATTCTGTAGATCACCGTGTTTCTTTTGCTCTTCAAAAACAAAAAAATATGCTTGAATAGTAGAGCAAGTGCCAATCCCTTTTGAATTATTTAGCTGCTAATAAAAGTGATCATGACATTAGCGTGCTAGCCGCGCCACGCATAGCATTAGTGCGCCGCGCGGGGATGGCGCGCTGCTTGCAATGGAGTTTTAATGGCGTTCACGAGCATGGCATTGATTTCTCCATAGTGCAACTGCCCTCTAGCACCACAGCCAAGGTGCCTGCATAATGCATGAATTCTGGGTCCGGAAGGCACCCAGAGGAGGGAAGGCGCTCATAATTACTACTTTCGCATTCATGAACTTTACAAAATGGACGCCTAGTTAAGTGATGCGATGGCGCGGTTTTATAGGGTAGCACAACTGCAGACAGCGCCGCGCGACCTTCATTCGTTTGTTTCTGTTCAGCACGTGCCAAGAGGCCCAGCATGATGTCTGATTCCGCCAATTAATTCCTTTCATTTGCAGAACTCTTGCGTCGCTGCAGGGCGTTTGCGTGATCACGTACAAAGGGCTTCCAAGGCCTCGTCTCTCCAACGAGTCCTCGCGCTAATTTTCATTTTAATGAGGTCCCGCGATAGGAGACTCAGGAACGAGTTATTCAGTTAATTCTTTACTAAAGCAAAATACTCGGATCCAAATTTTTATTTGGCTACTTAAAGCTTACTCTAATAATTTATTGAATAGGGCTGTAAATCGCACTTCTAAGCACTGTAAATGAAATGTATTATTCTTCCCAACTGAATTGTAGGTTGAATCAGCTTTTTAAGGATTCAAACTGAGGTCTTCAATCTCATATTCTGAAGATCACTGCACATGTCATCAGCTAACCTTTAAGAAAGGAATCAGATACCTGTTGGCGTGCCACCCTAATGTTAAAACACCATCCATGAGATTTGGGTAATATTAGATCTCACATGTTCCAGCACAACAACATGTACCTACTAGGTTATATATTTCCTTGAACTTTCCCTAAATTCAAGAATATTTTTTTATTCGAACCTTTATTACATTTTGTAGCAAAGTAATTCTAGAAACATTGATTATATCAAAATATTTTAGGGTCCAATTATCAAGGTTTCATTTATTGGCATTACAAAAGTACATTCGAGGGGCAAAACCCCATTCTAGATCGCCAGAATTAAGAGTGGTGGGATTTATTTAACCCCAGTAAATAGGGCCTGCTCATGTGGACCTTGTACTAGTATGGGGATCTTCCAGTTAAGAAAAGAAGGCCACACAATGAGGATATGTGGGTGTTCCTTTGCGGGTCCCTAAAGTTGGTGCTCATCCATTACTGTATATGTGGGTTTTCACCAAACAAATGCAGATGCACATACTCCTGTCACCAGACGTTTTTAGGGTGGTAATTGGGAGTGTTTTATATTTCCTCTGTACATTTTTGCATCACACTTCACCATATGCAGATGTTACACTGCTGTGTGCATAAATAGTTACATACATGAGTATTCGTGGATACCTGTGACTGCCGCAGAGTACTCCATGGAATTATTTCCGAATTCAATGAATGTCCTAAAGTCATTTCCTTTAGGTTTTATTAATTGGATGGCTCATGATTATTGACACAACACTCCCTATGACTCCTGCTGACCCAGCATGTCTCATTAACTATTCTGCTCTCATATCCTACAGGTGAAATAGGGTCATATGGTGCTTGAGGAATTATCCTCTTCACTGCAGTGCCCTTACCCCCATCCCTAAAACCGAACACTACCGCCTTGATGCCTTCGGGCTTAGTAGCGCGATACAAGACTCATTTCATTTCACCCTACCCCCCGCCCTACAAACAACCCTGAAACCACCCTCCCTGTTCCGGACATCAAGACCGCACATTGCCTTAACCATGCAGTTTACCATATGCTATAGATGTATTAGGGTAATATAGTGCTTGAGGAATTACTCTCTTCTCTGTAATTCCCTTCTCTGTAATTCTGTCAAGTCTTAACATGTTAAGCTGTTTTTTGTTTCTTTCTTCATAGGCTTTCCTCTTTTTAAACTCCCATATGGGCATATCCCTACATGTGCCTCTCCACAGACCCCTGAAGCATACTTCTGAAAGTGCAACACAGACAGCACAACTTACTGGGCGTAGAACAAAAAATAAAAGTTCAGTATTTATGATCTCTGCTCTGTACCCCAAACCTGAATTGGAGTTCAAGTTCAAGTCCGAAATTTGTATAGCGCACTACTCACCCAGAGGGTCTCAAGGCGCTTGAGGGAGGTGTGTATTTTACTTATCGAATATCCAAGTCTTTAGTTGTTTTCTGAAGGCGGGGTGGTTCTGTGTGAGGCGGAGGTGGGTGGGGAGAGAGTTCCAGGTCTTTGGCCGCTAAGTATGAGAAGGATCTCCCTCCCATGGTGGATCTATGGATGCGTGGAATTGAGGCGAGGGCTTGATTGGACGATCATAGTTGGCGGGAGGGGGTGTAAAAGGACAGGTGTGTGTTGAGGCAATCGGGTCCTAAGTTGTAGAGGGCTTTGTGTGCGTGGGTGAGGAGGCGGAACGTTATTCTCTTGTTGACGGGGAGCCAGTGTAGGTCTTTAAGGTGGCCGGAAATGTGAGCTTGGCGGGGGATGTCAAGTATGAGTCTGGCTGAGGCGTTTTGGATGCGTTGGAGTTTTTTCTGTAGTTTGGCTGTGGTTCCGGCGTAAAGGGTGTTTCCATAGTCCAGTCGGCTAGTGACCAGTGCGTGCGTGACCGTCTTTCTGGTTTCGGAGGGGATCCAGTGGAAGATTTTTTTGAGCATGTGTAGGATGTTGAAGCAGGATGACATGACGGCGTTGACTTGTCTTGTCATCGAGAGGGAGGAGTCTAGGATGAAACCCAGGTTCCGAGTGTGGTCCGTGGGGATGGGAGCTGTTCCCAAGGCCAAAGGCCACCATGAGTTGTCCCAGGCGGAGGGAGATGAGCCTAAGATGAGGACTTCAGTTTTGTCCGAATTTAGTTTTAGACGGCTGTTCTTCATCCATTCAGCTACTTCTTTCATTCCTTTGTGTAAGTTTGTTTTGGCGGTGTTTGGGTCTTTGGTGAGGGAGAGGATCAGTTGGGTGTCATCTGCGTAAGAGATGATGTTGAGGTTGTGGTGGCGCGCTATGGTTGCCAGGGGACTCATGTATACGTTGAAGAGGGTGGGGCTGAGAGATGATCCTTGTGGTACGCCGCAGATAACTGGGGTGGCTTCTGATCTAAAAGGGGGGAGGCGGACTCTCTGGGTTCTTCCGGTAAGGAACGAGGTGATCCAGTCCAGTGCTTTTCCTTGAATTCCGATGTTGCTGAGGCATTGTATAAGGGTGCTATGACATACTGTGTCGAAGGCTGCAGATAGGTCTAGTAGTATGAGGGCAGCTGTTTCTCCGTTGTCCAGAAGAGTTCGAATGTCGTCTGTTGCTGCGATGAGGGCGGTCTCAGTGCTGTGTTTGGCTCGGAACCCGGACTGTGAAGGGTCGAGGGATTTGTTGGATTCGAGGAAGGCGGCAAGTGATTGTTAACTGCTTTCTCAATGACTTTGGCAGGGAATGGGAGGAGCGAGATGGGGCGGTAGTTCTTAAGTTCAGAGGGGTCTGCTGTGGGTTTCTTCAGAAGGGCGCTGAGTTCGGCATGTTTCCAGCTTTCCGGGAAGGTGGCGGAATTGAGGGAGCAGTTGATGATGTCTTTGAGGTGGGGTGCGATGGTGGAGTCTGCTTTGTTGAAAATGCGGTGGGGGCATGGGTCGGTTGGCGATCCTGAGTGGATGGAGTTCATCAAGCGGATGGTGTCTTCAGTGGTCATTCGGTTTCCAAAGCTGTTATGAATATCAGCGATTTTGTTGTGGAAGAATGAAGCTAGAGAGTCACAGAGGTCTTGAGAGGGGGTGATGTCGTTGGTGCCGGCAGTGGGGTTGGTAAACTCTTTGACGATGTTGAATAGTTCCTTGCTGTTGTGGGTGTTGTTGTCGAGTCGATCCTTGAATGCTGATTTCTTTGTGGATCGGATCAGTTGGTGGTGTTTGCGGGTGGCGTTCTTGAAGGTGGCTAGGTTGTCAGTGGTTGGGTTTTTTCGCCAGGCTTTCTCTAGGGTGCGACAGGTCATCTTGGATTTCTTAAGGTCTTCGTTGAACCATGGGGCTTTTTTGCTACCTTGCTTGATATGAATGTTTTTCAAGGGTGCTAATTCGTCAGCGCAGTGGGTGATCCATTGTGTGAGGTCGGTGGCTGCTTGGTTTGGGTCCAGTGATTTGTCGGGGGGGTTTTGGTGGAGCGATGTGAAGAGCTGGTCGGTGGTGATTTTGTTCCAGTTTCTGCGGGGTAATGGTTGTGGGTGTTTTTGGGTAGTGGTCTTTTTGTAGTTGAAGTGAACGCAGCTGTGGTCCGTCCAGTGGAGAGTTGTGGTGTGATTGAAGGAGATGTGCTTGCTGGAGGTGAAGATTGGGTCAAGCGTGTGCCCGGCCAAGTGGGTGGGGGTGTCGACAAGTTGTTTGAGTCCGAGGTTGGCGAGGTTGTCCAGAAGGGTGGTGGTGTGGCTATCGTTGTTCTTTTCAAGGTGGAAGTTGAGGTCTCCCAGTAGAATGTAGTCCTCAGAGGGGAGGGCGTGGGGGCTGATGAAGTCAGTGATGTCTTCGCTGAATTGGGTGCGAGGTCCTGGTGGCCTGTAGATGAGGGTGCCTCTAAGTGTGGTCTTGGGGTTGATGTGGATTTGGCAGTCCTTTAGCTTGAATTCCCAAAGTGCTCACATGAACCATTGGGGTTTTAAATCTGTCTCAAAGTAAACAAGAAAGCAAATTCAAATCATCCACCACTTTAACTTGTTTAGCACTGTCCCCAGAACATGGAGCAGGGTGACAGAATTAATTTGGACCATATTTCAGACCAATGTACTTTTGCTCGCTGTGCCACTACAGACAGGGACCAAACATATTTAAATCCATCTGTCCCCACCCCTGAATAGACAGTGTAGCCCACACTGTTTTTTTTTAAAACAGTTTTTATTGCAGCCATTAAATACAAATGTTTAATACAGAGTTAACACCTCTTAGCTCTTCCATTCTTCCATCTCCAATTATTACGACACACAGCCTGGAGGCCCACAACCTGGGGGTCGGGCGGCGTTAAAAAGAAGAATTCTCAAGGTTTGGTAAGGCATATTCAGTGTAACCCTCACTCCTGGAAGTGTACTCTTCTGCTTTTCCTCTACTCCCCACTATAGAATCCCTTAACAATTCGCACTGTCCCCAACAACCAAAACATCTTATCCTCCCCCCTCCCATCTATCCACCACCTACTCAGAAGCATTCCTCACTAACTCGTCTATGGGTATAAGCAGGAGTCAGTGTCTAGTATCTACCTAGGTTTGCGGTGTCCCTGGTGTGCCGCGGGAGCCGTTCTCTTCTTCGTCTAGGGCTACTTCCTCCTCCTGTAGTGTACTATCTCTTAGGGTCTGTACCAATGGCTCCCAAGCCGCTGCCGTGGCCAATGCTCTGTCGTCTGGTTTACGGCGAGCCAACTGGTAACGGTGCGTACTGTCACACGCGGCCCACCTCAATAGTTCATTGACCCATTTCTTGTGTGTGGGACCTACTTTCGCCTTCCAGTGTCGTGTGATCTCTCTTTTAGCTATGATCAGTCCCATGTCTATGAATTTGCTTGTGGTTTTATTTTTGGGCGTGTGTGGAAACCAGTGTAGTAAGCATACTGCTACATCATATTGTAATGTTCTATCCGTCACGTCAGTTAAAGTTTCACCAATTGCTCGCCAATATTCCCGAAGGTTGGGGCATCTCGGGCATGCCGCACTGACTGCACCAAAATACTTCTTGATTTTGCCCGGGGTCATATAAGCCCTATTTGGACATAAAAGTGGATCTGCTGAAAGCGCGCATTTCTCGTGCTATTTTTGGCCCGTCTCACCAACTGAGCCCAAGTCGTCTCAGGAATCTCCTTGTTAAGGTCCGTTTCCCATTTGGACTTTAGTGTCGTCAGTGGCGGCAGGTTTTCCCGGAGCATTCTAGAGTATAAGCATGTCACTGCCTTATAGGTTCCGGCTGCCATCATGGTGTACTGACACGCCATAGTAGTCACCGGTTCCGTAAGTCCACCCTTCCAGTGCGTCTGAATGGCCCCAGTCACCGCAGCATGCAGCAAGTAGTCCCCTCTAGGTAACCCGAAAGTTTCCTGAAGCTCCCGATACTGGACAAGCGCCCCGTCCTTGTAGTGGTCGCCGACCACTTGTATACCTGCATCTTCCCAGCTCTGCAGCTGCGACCAATCCCCTCTATGGGGGAGTGCTGTCAGCATTCCCAGGGGTATCTCTGGGGCATAAGGGTGTTGCACCCCCGCGCGATGCTGGGATCGGTTCCAGCAGAGTTTGAACGTCCGTTCCTCGGGAGTCAGATCCCTAAGAGCAATCCTCTGCTGCAAAGTGATATAGGCCAGTACATGGCGCGGTGTACCCCCTCCCCTCCCACTCTCCGGGCCTCGGAAGACCCTCGCTACCTCCTGCGTAAAGATCTGCAGCTGTGCCGCTAAATAGTAAAGTTCAAAATCAGGGGTCGCCATTCCGCCCTCATCTTTCGGGCGGGTAAGCATCGTCAGCGCCACTCTACACCTGCCTGCCCCCCATATGTAAGAGGTCAATGAGATTTCAATTGGCAAAAGAAGGATCTAGGTATCCAGACCGGGAGGGTGCGGAAATAATATAGAAATCTCGGCAGGGCGATCATTTTCAATAAAGAAACGAGCCCAGTGACCGATAGCGGGAGCGTAGCCCAGAAGGACATACAGCCCTTCAGTGCCCTCATACAGCGGCCTACATTACCCTCCAACAGGTCTGCCGCCGTGTGGTATATATATACTCCCAGATACTTTAAACACATGGGTTCCCATCTGATCTCGGGTCGGTGGTCAGGTTGTACTGTGTCTCGTCTCAGGGGAAACAGGCAGGTTTTAGACCAGTTGACCTTCAGTCCTGATAATGCCCCGAATCGCTCTAGGAGTCGCTCTGCTCCTTTCAGCGCCTGCAATCCGTCTTCTAGGAATAATAGAAGGTCATCCGCATATAAGGAGATAATTTGTTGGCCCTCCCTACTGCCTAAGCCCCGAAAGTATTTACCTGACCGGGCCTCAGCCGCTAGGGGCTCAATCGCCAAGGCGAACAACAGGGGGGAAAGAGAGCAGCCCTGTCTAGTACCCCGTTCCACCTGATATCTATGCGAAATGAGGGGACCTATCCTCACCCTAGCTACTGCCGCCGTATACAGGACTTTGGTCCACCCGATATATCCTTCTCCTAGGCCAAAGTGTGTCGTGGCCCTGTATAAATAGTCCCACTCCAGACTATCGAACGCCTTCTCTATATCTATCGATAGCACCAGGGGTGTCTGGGCTTCCATGTGCGGACTTTCCACCAAGCGTGTAAGTCTCCGAATATTTATCGTCGTGTTCCGTGCAGGGATAAAACCCGATTGGTCTGTGTGGATTAGGTCGGGCATGTGCTGTAGAAGTCTCTCTGCCAATATGGAACTCAAGATTTTGTAGTCCGTGGTCAGCATGGACAGCGGCCTGTAAGAGGTCGGGTCTTCGCCCTCTCTCCCTGGTTTTAGTGGTGGTATCACTAGGGCCTCGCGCATAGATTGGGGCAAGTAGCCGATCTCTTGGCTTCATTATATATCATTAGCAGTCTCGGCGCTAGCAAGTCTAAGTACTTGCTGTAGAATTCAATGGGTAGCCCATCCAAACCCGGTGTCTTGTTGCAAGCCATCAGTTTAACCGCCCCTCTGATCTCTCCTAAGTCTATGTCCCTACCCAAGTCGTCCGCCTGTTCTTGACCTAATCGCGGCAACTGTAGGTCCGCAAGAAAAGCTTGAGTGTTGCTCTCCTGCCCCACCAACACACTCTTATAGAGACTCTCGTAGTATCTCTGAAAATAATTTAGTATCTCCAACTGGGAGTATTGCATGTGGCCCCCTTCTCCTTCGATTGCCAGTATCGGGGAGTTTCGTTTAGCAGGGTTGGCCAGCCACGCTAGTAGTGTCCCAACTTTGTCCCCCTCAACATGGGCCCGGAGCATGTAAGCTTTATGGTCAAAGCTGCGGAGACGTTCTACCTCTACCGCTACTGCCTTCTTCGCCAGGCTAAGCTCCTCTTGTGACCCAGACGCTTTTTCTCAGAGTCTCTCAACTTAGAATCCGCCTTCTGCAGATCGTCTAGTAACACCTTCCGCACGCCCACGTGTTTCCCTATGCATTGACCTCTAACTACCACCTTAAAGGCATTCCATTCCATCGCTCTAGTGGCCGTGGACCCCTCGTTTTCAACGAAGAATTGGGTTATGCCCTCCTCCAGTGCCGTATGAAACAATGGATCATCCAGCGTCTCAGGCCGTAGCCTCCAAGTCGGGACCCGCGCTGACTCCATGACCCATTCCAAACCAATCAACAGCGGATTGTGGTCCGAGATTGTGAGGTACTCGGTCCGTTTCACCGTCTGCATCACAGTCCGAGAGCACAAGAATGCATCAATTTGGACATGGAGGTCATGGAGGCTCGAGAAAAACGAGTAGTCACGCTCAGCCGGTTGATGTGTGCGCCACGCGTCCAGCAAACCCCACCTCTCTTGCCAATCCAACCTCCCCTTCGTGAGACGGTGTACAGGGAGTCTCCCAGTGGTGGGTGGGACCTGTCTAGCGTTGTGTCCGCTACAGAGTTAAAATCCCCCCCAATCAGGACCGGACCCGCTAGGTAGTGTGCAAGTGTTCCCGATAGGCCCGTTAAGAAGGCCACCTGGTCAGTGTTTGGCGCGTATATACTACACAGTACTATGTCTCTGCCCCGTAGTCTGCCCTCCACTGCCACATATCTACCCTCAGGGTCCACTATGTGCCTGGTCTCCTGAAACGGGGTGCCCGCCCTTACCCATACCAAGGCTCCCCTAGCAAATGCTGAGTAAGTGGTATTAAATAACTGGCCCCTCCACCTCCTTTGCAATGCTATCCCGTCCGGTTTGGTAAGATGTGTCTCCTGCAGCAGCGCTATCTGTATCCCCCTGCGGACCAGGTAAGCATGCAGGTAAGCATGCACCGTGTGTCTCTTGGCCATGGAATTCAGCCCCGCACATTCCAGGTAATACATCGCAATGCGTTAATATCAGCCATTGTCCCATAGTTCATATTGCAGTCTTTTCCGCAATCCCATTGCGACATGAGCGGTGGTGTCCCTACAACTATCTTTCAAACCATCTAGCTTGTGAGGTCTCTTATGTTCTAGAACCCTCCCCCGCCAGAAAAATGAAGCAACTCCAACAATCCCCTCACCCCCCCCCCCCCAGAATAGGCCCCAATATCAAACTATCAGTACCCTGGTTAGAGGCGGCAGACCCAGGAGCAGAGGACGGCCCAGGACCAGGGTTCAATTCCCGAAGCGGCAGGGTCTTGGACCAGGGTCAACGGACTCGATAATTCTCGCCTCGGTGCCTACTCTAACTAGGGAGCACACTCGGCAACTCTGGGCATTAGCTTGCCTCATCTCCACAACGGCCCCCCACATACGCCGGGGATGCCTGGTTTCACCTTGGAGATACCCAGTAGGGACCATCTCACAGGGAAAGCCAGGACGGGTTCCCCAGTGGTCTACAGTGCAGAGATACTCCTTCGGGAGTCGATTCTAGCGCTTTAGAAACCCTCAATCAATCAATCAATCATCCAAACTAAGTCAATCCACACAACTCCCTAACTAATTCACAGTCGCAACCGTGAGTGCCTTAAGTGCAATCGGGTTGTGGTCTAGGCCGAAAGGGAACTACGCGAGCCCCCCCCCCGCACCCCGCCTTTAGCAGCGGTCTGACATCCCGGTCAGCGACCCCCAACCGCAGTACCTTACAGTTATTACAGTTCTCTAGTTGCAGGAGCGCCCTCCGGCCATCATCTGCAGCTTAGTTGTTCAGGATCTCTTCTGCTGTTTGTGGTGTTACTAGCGGACCTTTGGTGCTATGTGTTTCAGAATGCTCCGTCTCTGATCCCGTGCCTCGTTCCTCCGAGTTCGAGCCCTGTTGTGATGGGGAAGCGCCCGACCTCGATAACGACTCCACCGCCTGTAGAGCAGCCTGCCGCTCCACCTCCGTCTGAGACATCGATGGTTTCCGTGATCCCTGCCTTCGCCATCGCAGCCTCTGTGATTTCCGAGTCTGTGTCTGCGCTCTCTCCTTCTCCTCTCGAACTCTGGCACCATCTGTGCCCGCTTTATATGTCTTCCACCAATCCCAAGCATCCGCCGACGTGGGGAAAAAATGTGTTTTGCCATCCAGTACCACACGTAGCTTGGCCGGAAAGAGCAGGGAATACTGAATGCCCTCCGTCCGTAGTTCGCGCTTGATAGATAAGAAGGAGGCTCGCAGTCTCTGCGTCTCAAAGATGTAATCAGGGAACAGGGTCACTTTACTGTTTGCCACCTGGAATGGCCCCACATCTCGGGCTCTCTGAAGCAGGAGGTCACTGTCTTTATAGTGCAGCAGTTTGGCTACTACTGGTCTTGGGGGTAGCCCCGGCTTAGGAGGCCTAGCCGGAACCCGATGAGCTCGTTCCAGGGTGAAGAATGGTGACAGGCCTTCAGGCGCCACCATGGTCTTAAGCCAGTGATCCAGGAACTCAACCATATCACCCCCTTCCGTTTTTTCCGGCAGGCCCACTATGCGGACATTGCTGCGTCGACTCCTGTTTTCGGTGTCCTCGGCCCTCCTCTCTAGCATTTGTATTCTGCCCAGGGTGTCCGTGAGCCTTTCTTCCATGTTCTTGTGGGCTGGAGCCAACTCGCCCAAAGCGTCCTCGGTCTCCTTGACTCTATCTTTAAGTTTGTCATGATCAGCCCTCAGGAGGCCCAGCCCCGACACCACCTGTGCAATATCGTGTTGCAAAGCGTCTCTTGTTGCCGCAATGGCCTCCAGTATGCGGTCTTGAAGTTGCTGCAGGTCCGAGGGTCCTATAGGGTCCCCCTCTGTTGTGTCAGAGGATGCAGCTCCCTCAGTTTTCCCCTCGTTTCTCACCATGGTGCCAGGTCGTTATTCGTCCCCGTGGCCGGAATCGTTTACTCAGTTGCCGGTTAGGCTCAGTGGACGTCCTCAGGTCGCGTTGACGTGTTAACTATATCCCCCGGGTCACCAGTCCATCAGTCGACTGTCCACTATGGGATTCAGGCTCAGTACCGTCCCTTTGTGGGGGTTCACCGTCTCCCTCCCCCGGCGCACTCTTTTCACCACGCCTCCGGGACACCTCAGCCTCCGGACGCCCTTCCTGGTCTCCGTCCACCTCGTGCTGTCGCCGTGAGCCTAATTGCCCCGTCCATGAGTGTTCAGGGGTCTTCCACTCCTTCCAGCCACGGCAGGGGAAGGATCTCAGGGCCCAGCACTCGCCCCATCCACTGTGAGGAACTTGCCTCCTATTGTCAGAGAGGTCCGCTCCTCAACCGCAGTTCGCCCCGTCCCGGGCCCTCTTCGTTGATCTTATCCGAGGCCTAGGACTCCCCCAGACCCGACCGTCGCAGTGGGTGCACGACTCCGCCCATCGTCTCCTCTCAGCCCTCGGCCTTGCCTCCAGAGATCCCTCCTGGCCTCGCCAACCTCCGCAGTGCTCCCGTGCGCGGGCGAGGGTCACACATTCACGGACAGAGGCCGAATAAGTACCTCTCCACTTCTCAGCAGCTGCGTAGGGCCTATCCGGGGTCGCACGGCTCCCAGCTATTGCTTACCGCATCCCTACGCATGGCCCGGGTGCGTGATCACCCACAGCTCGGCACCTCAGCCCCTCCTTCCCAGTTGGTGGAGCCAGCCGCGCCGGCAGGGCCCCCAACCCTCCAGGGTTAGTCGCGGGTAAGCCGCTGGACGTCCCAAGCGGTCAGGCTCACAGCCGTCTTCTCGGCCCAGGCCCGGGGCAGGCGACCCGCCGCACCCCAGGCCACCCACTATGCGGCTCTGCTCTTCCGCCCTCCGCCCCAGGCGAGACCTCGGGCGCACCCCTACCAGGCGCAGAATCAGCGGGATGGTCGTCTCACAGGGGCCGCCTCTCCTCCGTCAGTTCCACTGCCGCCATCTTGTCCCAGTGGGCCGCGGTCCCGGTCCGAATCGCAGATCGGCAGACGTCCCAGTCAGGGGTCCCGGGGCCCACCGTCCTTCCGCCGGTTCTCGCGCCCGGTCGACCACTCTGCCTGCACAGTTCCCGGAGATGCGCCCTCCGCCCAGGCACACTTCTCAGTTTCACTCGGCTCCTGAGGCATCTGCCATTTTGCGTCCTCCCACACTCCGGACCATGACCGTTTTTCCTTTGCCGGCAGGCTCTCTCCCAGTTTCGCCAGCCAGATTGGGAGAACAGTCTAGATTCACGCTGCCTCCGGTCTGCAATTGAGGGCCCCCACGGGAGCCGCCGCACCGTTTATCAGGATAAGTACGGGGATCAGGCGCGGAGCTCCGAGCTCACGCCGCCATTCCCCTCGGCTCCTAAGCCACGCCCCTAGCCAAACTGTTAGGAAACGTCTCCTGTACGTAGCAACATAGGCTGACCCAGACATGTTTCAGTCTTGCTAGACCTCATAAGTAAAGTGTAGCATGAGTACCACAGCACAGGGAGCTACAGAACCAATTCAATCAATACATGGGGAGAGGATTTAGCCTTACGGCTAGAGCGGTCGACCTCTAAGCTGGGTAACCGGGTTTAAGTTTCGGCAACAATGCTCAACATCCTGTGATTCTGGGCAAGTCACTTAATCTCCCCGTGCCTAACAAAAAAAAATGAATGCGTCCTCATGTAATGAAACCGGTGCTCATGTAAAGCTCTCTGATACCCGATGTCTCAGGTCTAGTGCGTGCAATACAAAACTAAAGAAAAAAAACAACAAAAAAAACATGGATCACTTTTTTGTTTTTTGCAGTGTAACTATTGGCACTGATAGCTAATTGAAGACACCACATACAGTAGGTTGACCAACAGTGGGAGAGGATGTGGTGTCACGGCCAAAGCTGCAGACTTTGAAACTGGCAACCAGGATTGAGCTCCACCATCGGCTCAACTCCCTTTGATTCTGGGCAAATCACTTAATCTCCCCGTGGCTTAAAAAATGAGTCTGACCTTGTTGTAATGTAACCAGTGCTCATGTAAAGTGCTCCATTGGTCTTGGGCAGAGGTAGTGCTATATAAAACTACAGAAATAAAACAGCCTAGGTGGGAGAGACAAAGCATAGTTAGGTAAGGCGACCAATAGATTTGCATTTTAGTAAGTAACAGAACATTGGGCAGAGTGAGCAACAGCACATGGATTAGGGCGATTAGCACCACACAGAGAAGAGCAACCAATAAGATGTGTAACACTGTATCCAAAAGCATCAGGGGCCCTATTATGTATAGGACGCACTTTCCCTGTTTGTGCCCTGGCGCACCTTAAAACAGGTGGTCCGGGCGCTAACAGGGAAAGTGCACCCTATTACATAAAATGCGCTGCCCCGAGGACAGCCGCAAACTCGTGCTGCCCTGGGGGCATTGCGTTCAAGTGAAATACAGAGCAGGTACTTTGACGCCGCTCCATGTTTCACTGTGCAGGCGGCAACTGCCTGCACTTTTAAAGGGGATTAGAGATCCCCTTGCAGGCGGGTGCAGTGAGTGACTGCACCCACCTGCAACAGGATGTCTGTGGGGGTACATAGGACCCTTTTTCCCCCTCTAGAGAGCTGCTATCGGGGGCACACTGAGAGTGCACCACCTTTTAGTTTGTGCACTGCCAGTGCACCTCCTAAAAGCTTCTTTGTCTCTGCGCCTGCATCTATAATACGGCATGGGCACAGAGGCAAAGGGATTCCATCATTTACATGGGGCACACCCTGCAAATGAGAGAACTTCCTCTTGGGAAAGCCCTGAATGGGCTTTATGTACGCCAGCGCTTCAGTACTAAAGAAGGGGCCGCAAAAGCGTCTCCCGTCTCTTCTATAATACCCAAAGTGCCCAGGGGGCGCGCAAAGTGTGAGCAAACACCTGTTGTGGCCTTGGGGAACTTTGTGTAACATGGCCCTTGGAGTACAGTAAAAAAAAGTGTGCATATGGAAAAGGGTGTCAAACTACAAAATGAAGTGGATCCCCGCAGGTCAAGAAGCTGGGTGAACAAGAGAAAACAGAACAAGGTAGCCAACAGTAATTGAAGCTATCTAACCAGAAGCACTTGGAGCAGGTTGACCAGCAGCACATGGAGGAAGGAGACGATGAGAGCACGAGGAACAAGGTGATTAACTGCACCTGCAATACAGTGCCACCAGCAATTTCACAAGGTGGCCAGTTGCAATTGTGACAAGATGAATGTAAGCATTTGGAGTAATGTGACAAAAAGATTATGGATTAAGAGTGACCAACCATAAATAGAACAGCGTGACTAAAGGTAAACATTACATGTAGCACTGTGTTTAACAGTACATGGAGATGGGTGACAACGCATGAATTTGGGTAACCAGTGGCATATGGAACATAGCAAGAAGCATTACAGGAAGTAAGTAACCACCAGCACACAAGAGCAGGTTGAAAAGGGTGCATATAGTAAGATGGCTAACAGCACAAAGCGAAGAATGACCAACAACATATTGAAAAGGGTGAACAGTAGAAAATGTAGCATTGATAAACCACACTTGAATAAGGATGACCAGCAAATATATCTTACATGGTGAGTAACAGGAAATGCATCAGGGTGACCAACAGGAAATGGACGATTTGATCAACAGCAATACAGCAGAGAGATTATGTCTTCCTCAAAACACTAGGAATTACTAGCAGTACTCTAAAGTGGTTCTCCTTTTACCTATCTAACCACTCTGTCACAGTGCCTTGGGTCTCCATAAGGCCACATTCACATCCCTTACCTTCATCAGTTCCCCAAGGGACAGTTTTGGGGCCACTCTTTTTGCCCCTCTGCTCTATCTCCCTTGGTGATATTCAGCGCGTAATTTGAACCGGTGGTTGTTGGTGGGGGACATTAGCACTCAATTTTGGGGACTGGCACTTATTTTTCTGCATCAGATAGTTGCTGAGAACAAGAGATGAAAAAACAAACAAAACGGAAACCCAGAGGAATGGAAAGACTGAAAAGCTTTCATTAAGGGAGAAAGCAGGAACCTGCATGAGTGAGATAATCGGGCAGTGAGTGTCTAGTTTAAAAAAAATGTTTTAATAAAGTTTTATATAGCGCAAACCAGATCTTGAGGGATATCAGAGCACTTTACAGAAGAACGATTGTAGTCACAACAATCAGACAAGTGATACACAGCGAGAAGAGAGGGAGAATAAAACTCCAATACGGTATCGGATAAGAATATCAAACAGTTATAGTCACAATAAACACTAGCAAAAGATACACAGCGAGTAATGTGATTAACAGGTCAATACCAGGCTGCTACGGGTGGCAATGCCAAATTAATGTAAAAATGTGTTCATTAGGAAACTTTTGGCTTCAAGTTTGAAAGCTGTAATTGATGATATTCTGAGCAATTCCGGTGGAAGAGAGTTCCAGATCTTTGGTGCCACACCTGAGAAGGCTCGACGACAAGTTCTCTTTTTATTCATGATACGTGGTTTCAGAAGGAAGTTGTTAGCGCTTCTTGAGGCCCTCTTGCCACATGATAATTCAAGCTTTTGTGCTAGGTACCTGGGGGTGTTGTCGTGCAGGGCTTTGTGCACTAGAACAATAATCTTCAACTGGATTCGAGCTTCATAGGGCAGCCAATTAAGAGACTTTAAGACTGGTGAAATGTGCGCTTTTTGTTTGGTACCAGTAATTAATCTGGCCGCAACGTTTAGTGCTGATCTTAGTGGTGCCAGGGTGTATTTGGGAAGGCCACATATTGGGCATGGAGACATTTAATTACAGCAGCAGTGGGCTTCAGAACAGAGGTTTGGGCCCAGCACTCATTTAAATTCTCCTTCTCCTCCCCGTATCATCTTTACATAGACAGCATTGAAATATTTTTCTCATTTCTTAATCTCTTCACCCACCTACAGGAAGACATACCCAAATATCTTAGATTATTTGTTACTCGATGGCACTACAGACCTTCCTGCACAACTCTTCAAAAATGTAGGTCCTGTACTTTCGTGCTATTTAGACACCTATACCACTGCTTCACTTCACTTCCCACCCCACGTAATAGCCCTTACCCCCTCCGGCAGAAATCTTGGTATGCTGTTCGACTCGGCCACATGCATGGAATCTTTTATTACTACTACAGTCACCGTAGATCCCCAATAAGCTATAAAACAGGTAAGATCTGCCCTTTCATTCCATTTCACTCAGCCAAAGCACTGATAAAATCACCAGAACAGGACTACTGCAATAGTCTGCTAGTTGGCTTTTTCCAGTCTTCTTTCATCCCGTTAGCAAGGTTCTCAATTTTCCTATTCGAACCTTTTCCAAAATCTGTAAACACATATACCAACCTCAACCTATCATCATGAAATGAAAGGGTTGCCTACCAACAACAGGGCAGTCTACAAACTAATAACATGAGTATTCTGAGTCCTAGACCTGTCTCCCCTGTTAACTTCAGCAACTCCCTGATTCCCTTCGATGCCACCATAAATGCAAGATCAACAATCAAAACCATCCTAGTTACAACTAAACCTCCTAGTGAGCCATCTAGATTCTACCTCTTTGGACTGCCTACAATGGAAGGTGAGACCTTGACCTCAGGGCCAAGGCCAGCACTCTCCCCAGCAGTTCCGCCACCAGGTCTGAGCCCATACCCGTGCAGGGTTCGATCTAGCTACCCGGCACTGCGCGCCAGGGCCTGTCCGGCTGCCTCCCGCTATCCTCCAGTGCTCCCCCTTCAGTTGTTGACTGTTTTGCTTTTCTGATTCTGATAACTGTATTTTTTGTCGTGTATTTCTGCATTTTCTTTCTGATTCTGATTACTGTATTTTTTTGCTGCGTTCGTTTTGTTCCCCTCATTTCTGCTGCCTTGTACCCTCATTGTGTGTATTTTCTGCCCGTTGTCCCGCCGCTGCTGCCCCTGCTTCCCGCCCCCCAAGCCAGATGCTCCCGCCTCCCTGCCTCCGCTCCGCTCCCGCCTCCCTCCCCTTCTTATGGCGATCGTTGTGGTGGAGCGCGCGTGAAACCTTGACCTCAGGGCCAAGGCCAGCACTCTCCCCAACAGCTCCGTCACTCCGCCGCCAGGTCTGAGCCCATCCCCGTGAAGGGTTCGATCCAGCTACCCGGCATTGCGCGCCAGGGCCCGCCTGGCTGCCTCTGCCTCCCGCTATCCCCCAGTGCTCCCCCTTCTGTTGGTGACTGTTTTGCTTTTCTGATTCTTATTACTGTATTTTTTGTCGTGTATTTGCTGCGTTTTCTTTCTGAATCTGATTATTGTATTTTTTTTGCTGCATTCCTTTTGTTCCCCTCATTTCTGCTGCCTTGTATCCTCATTGTGTATATTTTCCACCCGTTTTCCTGCTGCTCCTGCGGCCCCGCCCCACGACCCAGACGCTCCCGCCTCCCTGCCCCCGCTCCCGCCCCCTCCCCTTCTTATGGCGACTGTTGCGCTGAAGGCACGCTTAAGGCAAGCCCCTTGCGCCTGTCCGCACCTTGACCCCCCCAGAGACAGACCCCCAGCCCCCATGAACGCCACAACGTCCGATACTGCTACGATGCCAGCACCCCCCACGCACTCAACACCGGACAATCACACACCTGCTTCCTGGCCGCCCCAAAATGCACACAAGGACCCTTCTCCTTCCGGAACTGCAGCTTCACCAGCATCCGATTCACAAATCCACCCACCGGGAAAGAACGCAACCACCTCAGATGCATTCTTCTCAACACCCGTTCCGCCCGCAAACACGTCATTGAACACTGGGACCTACTCGACTCCACCTCCCCAGACGTCGCCTTCCTGACGGAGACCTGGCTGAACCCCTCCTCGGCACCCGACATCACCATAGCCATCCCGGACGGCTACAAGATCACCCGCAGGGTCCACACCAACGGAGTAGGAGGAGGTATCGCGATTGTCCACAGGAACACTCTCAGAATCTCGACCAACACCGACGACACCCTCAGCACCGCCGAGCACCTTCACTTACAGATCCACACCGATCCCAACACCACCCTCAGAGGAACCCTTGTCTTCTGACCCCCCGGACCCCGTCCACAGTTCAGCGACTCCATCGCCGACCATGTCAGTAAACACGCCCTCGCCTCCACAGACTACATCCTTCTCGGTGACCTGAACTTCCACCTCTAGAACAACAAGAACACCAACTCCACCACTCTAATTGCCAACCTCGCCAACCTCAGGCTCAGACAACTCGTCACAACACCCATCCACTCTGCCGGCTATACGCTTGACCCCAACTTCTCCGCAAGCTACCACGTCACCTTCAACTGCACCACCGAACATCCACTGAACCGACCATCGCTGCATCCACTTCACCTTCCGGAAACCCACCATGCATCACGGCACCCAACAGATCCCTCGCCGCTGCTGGAGCAAAGTCACCGAAGACCAGCTAACCACAGCCCTCGCCCGGAGCCCCCCCATGGACCCTACTGACCCCGACACCACTGACCGCAACCTCAGACAGTGGATCGACGACTGCGCGACACCCTTGCCCTGATTAAGAAACCCTCCAACAGACACACCGACAATAAAGCCAGCTGGTTCACTGAGGACCTCCAGAAATGGCATGGGAACAGACATCGGACAGCTACGCAGCCCACAAGAAAGCCACCCGCAGACACCATCACCTCATCAGATCCGCCAAAAGGGCCTCTTTCAAAGACAGCCTAGACAACAACGCACACAACAGCAAAGAGCTCTTTAACATCGTGAAGGAACTCTCCAACCCCAGCTCCAACACCAAACGACATCCCACCTTCGCAAAACCTGTGCGACTCCCTTGCCACCTGCTTCCATCGCAAGATCACAGGCATCCACAACAACTTCAATGTCACAACCACCCTGACAACCACTGAGACCTCCGTCCCCACGGCCACCATCCACACCGATCCCCTGCTCTTCCGGACCAACATAAATGACGACGACACCATCAAAATCATGAACACCATCCACTTCGGATCTCTGTCAGACCCATGCCCACACCACATCTTCAACATAGCCAGCACCACCATCCCACCGAATCTCCGGAAAGCCATCAACATCTCCTTCGAGACAGCGACCTTCCCGGAGAGCTGGAAGCACGCTGAGATCAACGCCTTACTCAAAAAACCCACGGCTAACCCCAAGGACCTCAAGAACTTCCGGCCCATCTCCCTGCTCTCGTTCCCGGCAAAGGTCATAGAGAAGACCGTCAACGGACAACTGACCCGCTACCTCGAGGAGAACAGCATCCTGGAACCGTCCCAGTCCGGGTTCCGAAGCAACCACAGCACCAAAACTGCCCTAGTCGCCGCCACTGATGACATCAAGGCCCTGCTGGACAACTGAGAAACTGCGGCCCTCATCCTCCTGAACCTGTCAGCCGCCTTCGATGCTGTCTGCCACCGCACCCTACGTACATGCCTCCATGAGGCTGGGATCCGAGACAAGGCTCTGGACTGGACCACCTCCTTCCTCTCCGGCAGAACCCAGAGAGTCCTCCTCCCCCTTTCCACTCCGAAGCCACCAAAATCATCTGCGGCGTACCCTAGGGCTCATCCGTCAGCCCGACATTGTTCAACATCTACATGGCACCACTCACCCACGTCGCCCGACTGCACGACCTCAACATCATCACCTACGCCGACAACACCCAGCTGATCCTCTCCCTCACCAAGGACCCCCTCACCACCAAAACCAACCTCCACGAAGGAATGAAAGCCGTCGCCAAGTGGATGAAGAACAGCCGACTGAAGCTAAACTCAGACAAGATGGAAGTTCTCTTCCTCGGCTCCACCCCCTCGGCCTGGGACGACTCCTGGTGGCCGACTGCACTGGGAACAGCTCCAACACCTGCCCACTACGCACGCAACCTGGGGTTCATCCTTGACTTTACTCTCTCCATGACAAAGCAGGTCAACGCCGTCTCGTCCTCCTGCTTCAACATTCTCCGCATGCTCTGCAAGATCTACAGGTGGATCCCCACCGAAACAAGAAGAACGGTCACCCAGGCCCTCGCCAGGAGCAGGTTGGACTACTGAAACACCCTCTATGCAGGAGTCTCGGACAAACTCCTGAAACGACTTCAACGCATTCAAAATGCCTCTGCACACCTGATCCTCAACATACCTCGCCACAGCCATATCACACCCCACCTGAGAGACCTGCACTGGCTCCCCGTCAACAAGAGGATCACCATCAAGCTCTTAACCCGCGCACACAAGGCACTCCACAACACCTGACCAGCATACCTCAACAGACGACTCAGCTTCTACACCCCCAACCGCCAGCTCCTCTCCGCCGACTTCCCCCTCACCACCATCCCCTGCATCTGAAGAGCGACCTCCGGCAGCAGATAATTCTCCCATCTCGCCGCCAAGCCCTGGAACACCCTCCCCATCCTCCTACGGCAGACCCAGGATCTGCTGACCTTCAGAAGACTCCTCAAGACCTGGCTTTTCGAGCAGTAGCGGCATCCCCCCCAGCGCCTTGAGACCCTCACTGGTGAGTAGTGCGCTTTACAAATGTTCTGATTGATTGATTGATTGATTAGGGGAGAGGATGTGGTCTCATGACTAGACTGCCGACCTTCGAGCTGCGAAACCAAGGTTTGAGCATCGGGGTCTACTCCACATCCTGTGACTTGGGCAAATCACGTAATCTTCCCGTACCTACCAAAAAATAAAAATAAATGAATGTGTCCTTGTGTAACGTAACTGGTGCTCATGTAAAGCGCTTGAATACCTTTGGGTCGAGTTCGCGCTATATAAATCTGCAAAAAAAAAAAAAAAAAAAAAAATAGAACTCACTTCCCCCTGAAATTAAAGCAATCTCCTCACTTCCAGACCTTAAACGACCCTGAAATTCCTCTTTTCCTAGTTTTAAACCAAAGTTTGACCACCACGTAAGATTGCATCTGGCCATTGTACATATGCATATTGCTAAATGCTTTTTAATATAGCGTTAGCCATGTTTGTCTCAAGTGTTGCTCGTCGACGTGTAGAAGTACCTTGTTACCTGTATAATACTGCTCACATTTTCTTTGGTTTATGTTAACTGTTTACTTCTATTCTTTGCACTGCAAATGTACTTATGTACAGCAGCTCTGATGAAAGAGCAAGTGAAGTAGGATGCCGACGGTCTTTGAAATGACAAGTCCCCAACCACATATGGAATCAAGAGTACAGTAAAGTATCTTGGAAAGACCATCAATAGGGAAAAATGTCCTATGTTGCTCTTCCTAGGAACATTTTTCTGCACAAAGTCTAGGAGACTACTGATGAAAGCATGGTCCTCTTTGAGGTCACCGTAGCAGGTGTATGGCAAAGGAGTATTTATTTATTTATTTATTTCAACACTTATAAAGCGCGAACGAAGGCCCTTTGGCATCTCGGCGCTGAGTTACTGCAGTGTTCAACCCACAGGGGCGCTAGAGGTTCATTGATTTAAAAGCCAGGTCTTAAGCTGCTTACGGAAAGACAAAAGGGAGGTGCTTGTTTTAATTGAATGTGGCAGGGTATTCCAAAGTTTTGGTGCCGCAACAAGGAATCTTCTATCTCCCCATGAGACCGATTTGGTACGTGGTACCACCAGGTCATGTGAGCTAGCTGATCGTAATGTTCTGGAAGGCAGGTAGGGAATGAGATTTTGACTGAAGAATGCAGGTCCCACATTATGTATAGCCTTATATACCAGGCAGAGAGACTTGAATTTTATTCTCATTCGTACAGGTAACCAGTGGAGCTGTTTTATGATGGGTGACACCGATTGGTATTTGGGGATGCGTCCTAGAAGCCTGGCAGCAGCATTTTGAATAGTCTGCATTTTCTGCAACACTCTCTCTTGGGCACATAGGAACAGAGCATTGCAGTAGTCTAAAGTAGACAAAACCAGGGAGCTCACCAATGTTTTGCCAGCAGTCTCAGGTAACAGAGGTAAGATTTTTTTTATAAGCCGTAATTTATGGAAGGCTGAGGAGGAGATCTGATTTGCATGTGGTAGAAAGGTCAGGCGATCGTCAAACATGACTCCCAGGTTCCTCACTTTACAGATTGGAACCGGGGGCTGGCCCATGGATGACGGCCACCAGATGGAAGACCATGCTGGAGATAAATTGCCGAAGATGACAACTTCCGATTTGTCGGAGTTCAATTTTAGGCAATTTGAGGCCATCCAACTCCCAATTGCTGACATGCCTTGATTGAAATTGCTGGCAATTTTAGGCCCATCATTCTTAACGGCGAGTACCAGCTGGGTGTCATCAGCATAAGATGTAAGGCTCATCCCATGTGCTCGGATGACTTGGGCAAGGTCCGACACATAAATGTTAAATAGTGTCGGACTCAGGGATGAGCCTTGAGGTACCCCGCATGGCAGTGACAAGGGGGATGATTTGAAGGATCCAACAGTCACGACCTGGGACCTGTTTGCTAGAAAAGAGGCGAGCAGTCTCTTGGCATTACATCGAACGCCCAAGCCTTTGACACGGTCGATCAAGGTGACATGGTCGACCGTGTCGAAGGCCGCCGAAAGGTCCAACAGTATCAAAACTGCCGTTCCTCCCCCATCCCGGATGGCTCTAATATCATCCGCCGCCTTAACCAGGGCGGTCTCTGTTCCGTGGAATTGGCGGAAGCCGAACTGTGATTCGTCCAGAAGTTTGTGTTCCTCAAGAAAGGAAGATAATTGAGAGTTTATAATTTTCTCAACTATTTTTGCCAAGAGTGGAAGATTGGCAATTGGGCGGTAACTCTTAGGTTCTTCCCTGTCCAAGTTGGGTTTTTTGAGGAGGGGTTTTATGAGGGTCTTTTTTAAAATCTCTGGGTAGATACCTGTGTCAAACATAGAGTTGCAGATTGTGGTCATGGCCGGAAGAACCACTTCCACAATTGGGCGCAGGACTTTTAGCGGACATGGGTCTAAGGCTGAGCCCGATTTTATAGAAGATATAATATTATGTATCTGCTCACCGGTGACCTCTTTAAACTGGAGGAGAGTGGGGCCATGATGGGTGGTCGGGGGTTTCGGAAGGGCATTGGTGTTGTTGGCGAACACCCGATAGATGTCTTCAACTTTGCTGAAGAAAAAGTTGGACAAATCATCACAGAGGGCTTGGGAGGGGGGAGGTGTCAGATCTGCAGTTAAACCAGCTAGCTGTTTAGTGGTCTCATAAAGTAATTTATTGGAGTTTTTAGCTGATTCTATTCTTTCACAATAATATTTTCTCTTGGCTTCAGAGATAAAAGTTTTATATTTGGTCACTGACTCTTTGTATTTAGATTTAGCTTCCTCTGCATAATCTTTCCGCCAGTGTCTCTCTCTATTCCTGCACTGTTGCTTTTGATTGCGTAGTGCCTCTGAGTACCATGGGGCCGAAGGAGCAGGTCTGTTGCGAGACCGTTGCTTGACTTGGACCAATTCTGAGGCTGCGGAGCTCAGCCAATCGTGTAATTGGGAAGTAGAAGTATTAGGGTCGGATGAGAGCGCTGGGATGGTATTAGCCAGAAGGGTTTCCAGCCTTGAAGTATCTATATCGTCCCAAGCCAAGTAAGGTTGACGGGGATTGGGGCACCGTTTACTGGTAGATAGATCATGCGCTGAAAGAGATGCTATGATGAGATGGTGGTCGGTCCAGGTGAGGGGTAGTATTTGAGTTACTTGTAGGCCCACTACGTTAGTGAAGATGCCATCCAAGGTATGGCCACCTTCATGCGTGGGGGAATGAACCAGGGAATGAAGGCCAAAGGTGGACATATCTGCCAAGAGAGTAGCGGTATCAGGGTTGTCTAGTAAGTCGAAATGAAAATTAAAATCTCCTAGTATTGTGAGAGAATTATCAAGAGCTGATTCTTCCAATGTTGACCTAAAGTCAGAGATAAAGTCGTTCCTGGGCCCCGGAGGACGATAGAGGAGAATCCCCTTGAAAGTGTAGGATGGGGACAACATGATTTTATATTCTAGGGCCTCGTAGGAAGATCGGGTGATGGTTCTAGTCCTTACCGGGAAGGTATCCCGAGCAATTATGGCAATGCCACCACCTTTTTTCTTTAGTTGTCTGTCTAATCTATGTATGGTGAATCCCTTGGGGACAGCGATCACTAGATCAGGATCGGATGCGTGATCCATCCAAGTTTCTGTCATGAACAGTAAATCTATTTTGTAGTCAATAAACAGCTCATGAATGTCCTGGCAATGTTTGCCTAGCGAGCGGACGTTGGTGAGAGCGATCGTATACAGTTCCCCCGGATTATGCTTAATGCAAGAAGGTTGTTTGCGAATGACAGGAATCAAAGCTTTACAACCTGGACAATGTATGACAGGGCTTGTGAGGAGGGATAGAGGATTAAATATATGGCAAGCCTGATGTGTCGGGGGGCGTAACTGTAGGAGCTGGGTAGCTGAGTAATGGCCATGTGGGGGTAGCGGATGGGAACCAGGGGGGGTGGCCCTGGGCCCGATCCAGGCGCGGACGGGCGCAGACGGGCTTGCCTTTGGCGCGCCGCCGGCGTGCCCGCTGCGCCCGCCCGCTGCGCGGACGGGAAACCGTCGTCATTTTATCCCGTGTGAGGCGGGTGGGAAGCGTCCAACTACTGGACCGCAGCCCCTAAAGTTCCCCCAAGATGGCGCCCGTTCAGTCCTGCCGGCGTCAGCCCCAAGCTCGGCTGTACCGGTTAGGAAGTGGACGAGGGGCCTCGGTGCGACTTAAATCTTGCACCGAGGGGTCTAGTATTCAGGCAGAAGTAAAAACGAGCAATTTAAAATATTTACACAATGTTAAAAATATGCTGCCAAACGTTGTCAATAACACTCTTGCAAAAGGAAAAATGGGAAGAGAACCCCCGGCTTTCCGCCTCAGGGGAGAGCACACGCAATCTGAGCCCTACCTGAGCTGCAAGGTTAAATAACGTTTAGGGCGGGCGGGAAGCGTCCAACTACTGGACCGCAGCCCCTAAAGTTCCCCCAAGATGGCGCCCGTTCAGTCCTGCGGGCGTCAGCCCCAAGCTCGGCTGTACCGGTTAGGAAGTGGACGAGGGGCCACAGTGAACAGGTTTTGTTCTTATACATTGATTCTTCCCTTAGTCCTGGAGGAGAGGGATGCTGAAAAGGATCAGGCTATCTCTCCTTTCAGGTGGCCCATAAAGGGAACCTTGCAATAATATTAATACATAACAGACTCACTGTCTGATAGTAGGAGTTGACAGAAGTATGGGCTGATGGGAGTAGCTCCAGCAGCACGAAGTGGAAGAAGTGAGTGATTAAATTCCTGCTTTGGCTCTGGTAAAACATGGCAAGGGGTAGACTCCGAAGATTCAGGGTGGCCATGGTTGCTGTCACTCTGTTTTGCATAATTTATGTAACATTCTAAGCCTCAGTGCAACTTGGTTTCACTTTCATTAAGATAGATCTTCCCTCGTGCACTGTTAAAACTATACTCCTTCGATGAGTTTTAACCAGAGTGAAACACATTCTGGCTGCTGCTCGTGTTCTTTCCCAGGCGTGTTCATCTGATCACTACAGCGGCAGCAAAACGAGACTACTGCACGAGAATGCATAAGGCTCTGACACACAAGTCCATGTCTGGGAACAGGTTGTGTAATGACCTGAAGGGAGGTGGTCACCCTCAGTCAAGCAGTGATGATGCATTGTACACAAAGCTGGTGGGGTTTTCTTCACGCAGTAGTTATCTCGGTGGTCCTGTTGGCCAAATGTTGGAGTTGTAAGGAGCTTACTCTGGATCCCTTAGGATTGTATTGGGCTGATATGCTTCATGAATGTTTACAGGTAAATTGTTTCCAATGCAGGAGCGTTCAATGGTCGCCACAATATTCATTGCATTATTGCAGTTACATAAGTGAGGCTTAAGGTAAGCTTCAGCAAGCAAACAGAGTCACCCACCATGCTTCATGGATCTTACCAGTGATGTTTATGATGTCCTTGCTATGCTGGCATGAATCATCCATCTTTGGTGTAGCATGTTTGCTCTGCACTTTGCTTGTTCGTTTTCTGCGCCCCTTGCTTGTCCTTGTTATTGGACGCGTTGACCTGGGATGGACCATGGAGAGATTTACCCACTGTATCTTGTGCATCTGTGGCTGAGCTTGCCTGTGCACTGTTTTCGCTTCCAGTGTGCCATGTGCACTGATAATCCCTGCAAGAGACAGAATACTTGTATGTTGTGCACTATTATTGTGTAGGCCAGGTATGTCTGCTGCTGCGCTCCATGTCATTAGGACGCTAGATGTCCAACCCTGGACAGTTCTATTACGAATCATTAACAGATGTATCTGTTAATTTATGTCAATGAAAGGAAACCAAGCCTGCTACTGCCACCGGGTATTAGTGTCGAAACGAAACATGAGCCTGGAAGTATCTGATGTCAAGACGACATGGTGGCACATAAACCGTATATATTCCACGTTTGGAAACTTGAGTCCTCCATCCTACCACATGCCTTTTCTGCAGTCCCCGCTATCAGAAGCCCTCCGCAGCATCCAGCAACCAGTCAACGTCAGCATATCCTCGTGGGAGGAGTCGTTTCTCTGTGGAACCACACTAACCCCGGGAAAATCCTGGGGGAGGGAACTAGAGGCACAGGGCGCTAGAAGCAGTGACCGAAGGTGCTCTAAGACTTAATTGTGAGTAGTGACATCTCACAAACAGTGAAGGACTGGCCTCACACACCACCCGGTGTCATGCTTCATCATCGGCAGTCCTCACCCTCTAGAAACTCGGTTTGGTAGAGGGCGGGCATACACCTTATGACAGGGATGCACTTCTAAACTAAGCGGGGGCCCGTGAAAAGTGAGTGAAATTTAAAAGCCATTCTAGTTACCAAAATATATTTTTAATGTGGCTGGCAGCTATATGGTATTAAAAAGAGTGAACGCTAAACTCGGGTAATTTTATTGTCCCCTCACCGCAGAAAGTGTGGTCAACATGTTTCTGGTGTTTGGCCCAGAAGGGTCCGTGGCATTTATCTGGACCTAAAGCAAGGGGGCTCCATTCTTACCAACTTGGTGGTGAGAAGGTACCACTTGGTGGGATGACCTGTGTCTCACTCCACCGTACAAGGCGGGGCACTCAAACCCTGTATGGATGTTAATTTTACTGTGCCGTACATCCAGTCTCAAACAGGCAATTTATATGGGCACATAACATCATGTTTTCGTCTCCAATCACCATTTGGAGATTGCCCTTCCCTTATATACGTGCCTTTCCTAATACGACTAGCACTGTTTGTCTACACAGGCATCCTTTATTCTTTATTCATAATTCACCCGCCCGGGCACACGCATCCTTGACACGATGCTCTGACATGCCCACGTGACGGCACTTCCCGCAATGTGAATGGCTGTCCCATTCTAAAACACTGGGCTCAGGCATTGCCTGACCCCCACGCAGAGACCTCCCAACGTGACTCCAACCACGCCCGGCCGTTGGTCTCCTCCTGACTGGATGTCAGCGAGGCTGAACCTGCGACCAGGCTTTAGCCTGTATGCATTACAATGTCGACGGTACGGACACCGGATACTAAGCTCGGCTACGCGACACGCTACGAGCAGGTCAGGCGGCTATTTTCCATATATGTCTTGGCACATTTTGGGACAACGTATCCCACAAACTGTCAAGCACTTTATTTAATCACGGTGTAATTTCTGTTTTACAGCCCAATTAAGAGCACTATAAAAACCACAGTCTACCCCTTGTTTAGTTACCATCGGGGAGGACAGAAGGACACACCTAGGTGTAAACACCTTGAGGCAGTAAGGGAGTGTTTGCATGTATGAACAAATTAATGCGTGTGTACCTGGATAGGAGCAAGCTCTATGCTCTTTGTGATTACCTAATATGCAATTTTTTACCTTCTACTACTGTTGTTTTTTTACCCTTTCGGAGTCTGACTACAGGGGGTTCCCCTCCTTTCTCCTCCTCCCATGGGGCATGTAGGGGTTGTCCTCAGGGTAAGACATGTGAGAAACACTCTGACATACAATGTTTTACATATTAATGTGTGCAACGATGAGTGTCACGTGTTACACACATGTAGCCACTCACCTTAATGTATGTGTCTGTGTTTCTGAAAGACTCTACAAAAGACAGAGTTCTCTTCTCATGGTACTTTGTTGTATATTTTTGTTTTTGTTTTACAGGCCTACTCAGTGCCCTGCCTTGTACGGTGGAGTGTGACACAGGTTATCCCACCAAGTGGTACCTTCTCACCACCAAGTTGTTAAGAACGGAGCCCCCTTGCTTTAGGTCCTGATGAATGCCACAGACCCTTCTAGGCCAAATGGCAGAAACATGATGACCACACCGACTGTGGTGAGGGGACAATAAAATTCCCCGATTTCAGCGTTCACTCTTTTTAATACCATATAGCTGCCGGCAACACCTCCCTGTCGTCAGGTGTATGCCCGCTCTCTACCAAACTGAGTTTCTAGTAGGCGAGAACTGCCGATGATGAAGCATGACACCTGGTGGTGTGTGAGGCTAGTCCTTCACTTTCTGTGAGATGTCCACACTCACAATTTAGTCTTAGAGCACCTTCGGTCACTACACTGGGAGCGGCCCCATTTGTGTTGACAAGGAGCTATTTCTCCCCACGTGTTTACATTCTATGGCCCAAAAATGACTTACAAGTAACTTGAATTCATTTTAGACAAGACCCATCTTAATATGGTGGGTCACTTTATTTATCATCTTATATTCAGACGTGTGTGAGAAGTTGGCCTGATATATAATGTTCACTATTCTAGTGAACACTTTGTATCAGTCCAAACAACCCTTATTGATGTTTGGTTGTAAGTCAACCTGATAGACCAGCTATCCTAGTAGCATGGACACGTGCAGTCTTTAGGCTAAACTCTAGAGGGCGTGTTAAGCCAGCTGTTTTACCATCACATTTACCCCTTGAACACCAAGTGAAAGGACACCACACAAGTTGTTATGAAAAATAAAGTATATTTATTTATAACAAGACTACCCTGGCTCTTTATGAGACAGGGAGCTAAGCACACAACAAAACTCTTAAAGAAATACTTAAAGTCGCACAATTTACACAAATGCCCGAGGGGCACGAAAAACCCTATACTACAAAAGTGGAATGCGAATTACTAGCAGGTAAGTAACTATTCTCATAGGCTTTAGGATCGCTAGGACTGGACTACTGAACCTTTAGATTACAAGCAGGAGGCCTAGGGACGTCGTGTGCAGAGTGGGAACTCTCACGCGTAAGGCGGGAAAAAGTCTATGGAGGCTAGTAAAAGCAAAGTTAGTGTTCTCGGGCGAACCCAACTAGGTAGAGCTGAAACGACAAAGGATCCTGACACTTAGATAGTTAAACTATGCTGGAGCACCGAAATGCTCAGGTTACCTAGCCCAGGGGCTGCGGCTGCATAGGGCAGAAAAGACGTCGGAGATCCTCGTTGCAGTCTATGGAGCCTGAAGAAAGAAGTTGCTGGCAGGCGACCAGTGAAGAAGTTTGTGGTGATCCAAGCCAGGATCGATGAAGATGGGTACCTGTAAGCAGAGGGGACCAAGTTCTGAATCACTAGCCAGTGATTAGGTGGGCACCAGGATGGCACCGGACGAAGTCACCTCGACCAGGTGAGTGGGCGACGCTGGGCTCTGCAGTCTCTCGGACCAGGAGGCGTTGTCGGCGACCAGGATGGAGGGGCGAGCTGTCCCACGGTGGTATCTGCTGTCGACGTCGCTGGACCCAGGATTGGGGCAACAACTCTTGGCAAATGCAAGCCCACGCGGTGGACTTAAAATGGCGGCTGGAGTGGACCAGGAGGGTCCAGGGTGCTCCTCTGTTGGAGAGGAGCAAGGGCCAGTCTGGAGCAACCAGACCAGCGGTGTTGTCGTCGTGGTTCGTCGTCAAAAGGGCCACTAGCCAGCGGGCAAGTGACCTGGACAACGCGGTGAGCAGCAAAGAGCAGAAGGGCCCCACGCAGATCTCGTGGATGCAAGGGGGCTGGACTTCGGTGCTGGAGCTGCTCAGGGTTGGGGCTTCTCGGACCCCAAAGCACTTAGGCGAGGGTCACTCGGTGGTCGTGCTGGACAAGCGTCGTGCAGTCTTGAAGATGGCCGGTCCCTCGAGGTCTCGTCACACCCGCGAATCTCAGCTGGGCTGATGATGCAGGTAGAGGTCAGAGGTGCCAGGGAAGCCGGTTCTCGTCGAGCTGGTCAGTCTTGATCCGGAGGAGAGACTTAAGGCAGACCGTGATGCTTGGATGGTGCCTGCTGCTGCAGGGTGACTACTCCTTAGTCACAAGGGAGAAATCTTGAGAAGAGTCTTGAGTTCCTTTCGTGGAAAGTCGGTTCAGGATTCAAAGATGATCTAATTTGGAAGGGGGCCTGCTCCTACCTTTATCCTGGGAAAGGGGGCTGGCACGCGACTAAGTCCTGCCCTATGGGTGGGACTAGGAGGGGGGTGGTTACACCCCTCTCCTTTGGCGGGCTTTTCCCCAGATCAGGGGCTGGAGTGCCCCTGGAACTGGTTCAAGCCGGCCTATGCACAGTGAGCACCGGGGTGCCACTTGCAGTCACCTTCCTCTAAAGCCCTGCCTACCTGGGATACACAAAACCCTGTCTGGGATGGTGCTGGCACCACCCCTGACAGGAAACCCTTTGTCCGGGCCTCCGTTGCTGGAAGGACTCCCAGCAGCAGGAGGGCAGACTTATGTCTCGGTGGCAGCATCCATTTTGTGGAGCTGAGGCTTGAGTTAACTTTAACCGGGGTTACAGCTACATACATGTCGTGTCCCTCTAGAAGGGTGGAATGCTAACCCCGTCGCCAGAATTGGCGAGGGGTTAGTATTCCAATTCGTATGACACCTTACTCGACATGTTTTGATAAAGCGATACCAGAGTTGGCATATAACCGCGAGGATTATAATGCACTTAAGAGTATGGTATGCGTTATCATGGAACAGCTATTAGGACTTGGTTCCGCAAGCTGCAAACGGGCACAGCTCATGCCAGAGCACCATCTCACATTATTCCAAGCACTCTGCCTTCAGGATTGATAAGGCCTGCCATAGGAGTGACTGATAGGAATATATGTGTCCATTTTAGGGTTAGATATAGGAATACTATATCTAAAGCAAAGGGTGCGTACACCACCTTGCCCCAGCTGTCAAGCAGCCAGTTGTGTCTGTTTTAGATAGTCAGCTCAGGGGTGGCATAATACATGCTGCAGCCCCTGGGAGACCTCTGGGTACACCTCTGCCCTGGTTACAGGGACACAAGAGAGGGCCCAGTGCCAATTCAGTACCTGGGTACAATTTGGAAATAGAGAGAACAGCTAGGCTGTGGGTCTGATTAGCAGGCCCACAGCCAGGGAAAGTCGTAAACCAGTGAAGCAAAAAGCAAAAATCTGGGTGATCATAGGATTGCAGACCCTACTCTCCTACAACGTGTAGGATGCAAAGACATTGCTTTGTCTACAAGACAACCTGCTTCACAAAATGACTTACCATGTGAGTTTTCCTTTGCAGGAGAACTGTGTCACAAGTCTTCTGGCAAGTGCTCTGCATGATTTTGTCTTTTTGCTCATCTGCAAGAGGCATTGGAGTAGGGAGCAGGAAACGTAAAGCCTGCCTTGCATGGTACAAAACTCGGCTGCAAGATTCTCTTTTACGCTGTTACACAAAGTCAACATGTTAAGATACATTGTAGCATACTTGCAAGCCCCTAGCGCCACAGGAGCGTCACTTTTTTGACCATCCAGTGGCGCTCTATGCTAGTCCACATATACAAGGCTGAACACAGCCTTGCACATATGGCCCTCTTTAATGCAGTTTTCTGTGGCAAAGGGGCATACAATGGGTGTTGTCGACGTTCCCAGCAACACCCTTGGATTTACGACACTGCTTTAGATTTACAAAGATCTGTAACCTGAGGCAGCATCAAAACTAACGCCTTTTGAAAGACGATAATGTGGCACAACAAGGTGCAATACTTTTATTTCTCCTCATTTTTTGGTCTTTCTATTTGTGTCGCATTATGCAGACCACATAGAGGTAGCAAAAACCATTAATGATTGTTTATGTGCAACAAGGTGTCCCTTCTTACACAAACACAATCATCCCTGCAAAGCAGGCACACTTGCAGCATGGTGTAAAGGTGTCAGCGTTGGCGCTAGGCAGCTTCTTAGTTCCTGCGCAGGCATGATCACAGGGATGGGCCGTATTCTTTTTTGATACAGCGCATCCTTACGTTTTGAAAATTACGCAGCTCTGCGAAGCAAAATGGCTTGCGGCATCACGCTGCGTGATTTCCATGTAAATATGCCCCTTTGTATTATAGCAAGTTTTATGCATTGAGGACTCAGCTTTTCTTGAGGTAAAAAACACAACTACCAAGGATCAGATAACATTAATTGTTCAAGTGCCTAATGGAATACAGTGCTGTATCTCTGATAAATAGCCATTTATTGTTAGAGGATGAAAATGTGCTTATTTGGAAAAAGACATGCTGTTCCAGAGGAAGGGAGTAGAATGAGAGCATCCAGTCTTGTATATATGTCTATATCTTTAAATATGAGTACTGAAAATTGAACACATGTAGCTTCCAATTTAAGCGAGGCTAAAGTAAACAGGAATACTTCATTTAAATTTAAAAATTTAAGAAATACTCAGATAATATAAGTACCATTCATCTGTCCTGTTATTTTCAAATACAAAGTATCAGCTGAAATTTCTATGACTAAGCAGTAACTAAATGAAGAATGTTAAAAATTAAGTGTTATTGTTTTCCAGTAGATGGAGCCAAAGACAAAAGAAACGTTCAGGACGCGAAAATATCTGAAAGGTTGGAAGGAGATTCATCTATTTTGAAGTGACTCTGTCGTGTTTTTTTAGGCTCCAGTCCACTTCATGACGTGAATATATATGATGAGTGAAGGGTTCAGCTTGACATATTCTCAGTATACGTAGTTAAACCAGTCGAGGAAGTCATGTTCAGAACCAGATCGCTATCAGCTACTTGAAGTTAAAGTTTATAAAAAATGTAAACAGTATCTTATTGTAAATAATGCAAAACAAAAGCACAACAATCTCAACACAAAGGGGCAGATTTACAACCCCCCCTGCGCCACCAGTACGCCCCTTTTTGTGACGTCTTGGAGGTGCATTTCACTTCTCCATATTTACAAGGAGAGGAAAAGCCACCCTGCGTGGCTTTCTCTCTCATTGTAAATATGGCCCTTTCACACGCAGCACTTTGCGTGTAAGGGGTGTTCCATGGGTGTTGCTGTGAGTGTTCCCACGCAACATCCATGATTTCCAGATTTACGAGCAATCATAAATCTGGAAATGCGTGTCAATTCTACACCTCCCAGGGGTGGCGTAGCAAGACACAACGAGGAGAAATGTTTTCATTTCTCCTGGTTTTTCTGTTTTCAAAGCATGCTGCATTCTACAGCATGCACTGAAAGAGGAAAATGCCAGGGGTGATTGTTTTTGTGCAGGAAAGTGCCCCTTCCTGCTCAAAACCAATCTCCCCATGACACAGGCATGCTTGCACCATGGTGCAAGGGTGCCTGCGCCGGCGCATGCCAGCAGTTTGTGCACCAGCGCAGAGGAGAACAGAGGAATGCGTGATTTTATTGTAAATATGTCGCATTCCTGTGCTTTGGAAGTGCCGCAGCGTGGCTCAGCCAAAGGGCTTATGGTGCCATGCTGCAACACTTCCTTGTAGATCTGCCCCAAAATGTATATATATCAAAGGAAAGTTGAATTCTATTGCAACGGTATGACTTTTCAGTGCTTAATTTGTAAATGAATAGGAGGCTTATTTATGAGTCCCTTGCAACACTTTTGTGCCACCGCTGCATCACTTTTCGTGACGCAGCGGCAGCGTAAACAATGCGTACCATATTTACAAAGTGATGCATCTAGGTAGATGCATCACTTTGTAAACCCCTGCACCATATTATACCTGCGTAAGGTATAATGTATGCAGGGTAGGCATTCCCCCAGAAGAAAGCCTCGAAGAAGTGGCACAGTGAAATCTACCACATTTCACTGCGCCACTTCTAGGACGCCACTGTGTCAATACCTTATGCCTGCCTCATAGCAGGCATAAGAGTGATGCCCTACAATGTGTATAGGCCTCCTCCATGCATTGCTGGAGTTGCATCATGCTTACGACACAACTGCAGCAATGCGTAAGATTTGCGTCTACAGATACAACAAAATTCCTGACGCATCTGTCATTCCATGTAACATGGAGCGCCATACAGTGAGTACGGCACATCCATGGTGCCGCAAGGAGGGTGCAGTGAAAAGTGTTGCATCGCTGTTTTACTACAGCAATGCAACATTTTTCATAAATAAGACCCTAAGTGTATGTGCCCGAGGAGCTCGCTGCTCAGAAGCCCCGGGAGGCGCTACTAAATGTCAGTGCTCCTAGGCTCTTATTTACAAGCCCCTTGCACCGCCAGCACGTTACTTTCTCCCATATTAAAAGTGACACACCAGCGGTTCAATGGGCTTGTTCGTAAGCCCCCTAGTACCAAGGCTGCATAGTCCTGAATCCACCCCAGGCCTCTTTAATCCACTGCCAGACACTGTGTTATATTATGATTAGGCAGTCTCAGCTAGGCTGTGACTGCTGTGACATTGGAGCATTTCTGTGATGGTGTCAACATCCTAGAGTTTGAGCGGGTGACAGTTTATGTTAACTGCACCTGGCTGTGTGACTGTTGGGTGTTTCTTCTCTCTGTGAATTAGACTCCTTCAAGCAAGAAATGGTGTCTGTGTACTTCAATTAATTACCACATTTTGGCGACGATCTTTGGTGCCAGAGGCAGGTGGTTGCAGAGACAGACTCCCCCTGAGGAACCTATGGCTGAGCATTGAGGTGCGAGTGATGGACCAAACCAACCCTAAGGATATTTGGCAGGAAAGCAGAGGAAAACGACAGTGGGGGGCAGCTGCGGAGAGAGGCTTGCCCATTCTAAGGTAACGTGAGACCCTGCCCAAGAACAGATAGAAAGCGCATTTAATACAGTGGCACTACCAGTAGAACGGCGGAGTTGAAGGGCGAAATACGCAAGAAACAGCAGAGGCCGCGGTCGTGACAGGTTTCAAAATAGCCTCTTATTGTGATACGAGTTATAGACTGGGTGTGATGTTATCAAGCGCCAAGACTTAAAACGTGATGTGAAGGAGCGCCGTTGGCAAGTTAAAACAGGGGTTACTTTGTGGCCCGATGTGTGACACACAAACCACTTTGGCGCGCAGTGTTTGAGGAGATGCCACAAACAATTCTCGGAGCTCGTACATTATGGCCATCCCGCCCCTGTATATGTGACTGTGTAGTAGCAGATGGTGAGGAGCACAAGAAATAAAAGAAAAACTGAGGTAAACCCTCTATTTGTAGTTGTTTGGAGTACCTATTACACACACACTTCGCGACCAAAGCGCAGAGGCACACGCACATGGAAAGGAGGTTTACCTCAGTCAGAGGTGTTTGATGACCACTTTGTACTCAGAGTTCTTAACACTAGCAGCCCAATATCCTAACCAGCGTTGCATGTCTGCCTCAATGGGTGGTTTGGGCTGCTACTAGTGGTTTCATCCGGTTTGTTTGTCAGTTCACAGAAATACAAAAGGAAAATAAGCAAGCAGATCAGCACTCGTGTGGTGTTGCTGACAACTACTGGCGAGAAGAGGAATTATGTCCTATGTGGCAGAAACATATATATATATATTACCTACTGGTAGTCGCCAGTAGGTAGTTATAGTTAAGACCTTGTTTCTATTCAAAAGCGTTTTTTCTTTTGCCAATATCTTTGGTGCCAGTTGACGAATCTTCGCAACATTTTCAAAACTACAGGGCACTCCGGTCAGCTCCTGTCTTGAAAGTGTCGGGGTGATTAGTCAAGTGGGGGCCGAGAAAAGAGGGGGGGTCCAAAAAAGCGTTTTTCCCATGTTAATTTCCATACGAACTTTAGACAAAGCTACAGCTGAACGGAATTACACCAAATTTGTCAAAAAGGTAGGTCTTGGTCTTGGCTCAGAAAGAGCCCTTTTTAGGTCTCGCTGAGTCAGCGCATGCGCTGCTCTTCGAGACATTTAGTAGTGTCCTTTTAAAAGTGCTACTACTCCAGGCTTCTGCTGGCCTAGCTGTTGCGTTCATGCGCGTGCACACGCGCAGCCGCCAGCTTGCAAATCCCAATGCTTTGCTTGCTCTCTAAACGCTCCTCCACCCCTCCCCGCCACGTCAATTATAAACATATGTGCAAACGCGCTTTCACTTTCGCTCACGCGTGCACCACTTTCGAAGCCGGGCTTGTTTGCAATGTCATCTGTATTTGATAGAGCATGACAGGCAGGAGCCCATTGATATTGACTCCATGTGTCAATGCCCTTTTCAGTGTCTGCTGAAAAACATCTGGGCTTTAAGTTGCTTCCAGCCTTTGCTCCAGCCAAAAGTAGAGATAGGTGAAGCTCCTTTTATGATCAGTTGAAGAGCTGCATGCATTCTCTCCACACCTCAGCCCCTCAAATCTAATACCTATAGTTAAATCTAAGATTACTACTAGTCTTTATTACAAGAAATCCTTTCCCCCTGTAATGCTGAAGTATATCATGAGGCTTTTCTCACAGAGTCAAAATAATGCTACTCATGTGTTTTCTTCATCCTGCAGGCTTTTTAAGAGGCCTGATTCTCCCCACTCTCAGACAACAGTGTTGACATCTTTAGGTCTCCTGGCTAGCCCGCTCCCTCCCAAAATGTAGGCAACACATTAAAAGTGATTTAAGGCACATCAAAACGAGATCATTAGCAAATACTTTTCACAATAATGCCCCAGTACAGGCAAAAGTATTACTCTAGCTTTAGCTTAAGCATACATGGGGGCAGGCTGTTGTCAAATCATTTATGCAAATTAGATGGATATACCAAGCACATACAAATGAGGAGAGGTAGCATCAAAGGACTAACAGAAACAAACATAACACTGGCAAATCCACAAATCCACTATGAACTCATTCTGAATGCGCTGCCAGTTAAACATTCCAATAGATAAGTGAGTACACTTTCTAATGAAAAATCAACTACGCTCTTGCCACTCTAATAACTCACTTATTTTCATCTTTGATGTTCTACTGTCACTGCTCTTTCTTGGAAGTAACAAGATGGCCACCTTTGGCATTTCATTTTCAGTCTCCTAGGAAACAGTCTATCACAAAGTAAATAATCATCCAAATTATAATTTACATATCATATTGCAAGCGATTTGCGTACATCAGGGAACAGCATGAAATAAAACACGTCTGCCCTAAAGAGAACAAATAATTGAAAGAGGGTTTTTGGCATGAAAAGCTTTTTGTCCACTGTACTTTGAAAGGAAGCTAACAGAAGACCGAGACAACTTTTCAAAACCATTCAGATGTTCATTAAAACTTGTCTTGATATTGCCATAAGTCTTTCCTTCTCTCTGCTTATGTGAAATGGTAAATGTGCGCCAGGCCTCCCGCCAAGAGCAGTCAGGGAGAGACATATGCACACCACGCACATAATTGTCCCTAGAGCGTAAATAGGTGTTATTTCATTTATTTACCCGAGAAAGAGGACCTCAGGACACAAGTGGACTACATCCCCCAAACAGCAGTGTGCCAAGAGGGGCATCTGCAGAGTGGTGTAAAAAGGGGGCATGGCCTCAGACCACCTCTCTGCAATTCAGCTGTGTGGGTCTTACTGGAGGTACCTGGTGGGCTAGTTGGATCCCAGGGACCCTCAGTATTCAAGGAGACTTAATCCCCCAACTTAGAATGAGCCAGGGGGCGCGTTTGCAGAGTGGTGGAGAAAAGGGTTGTGGCCTTTGTCCATCTCTCAGCAATCCCACTGTGTGGGGCTTACTGGAGGAAAGAGGTAGACTAGTTTCTCCTAAAGGACCTCCAGCAGCAAAGGGGACTACAATCCCCAGACCGCTAGGGAGCGCGTTTGTAGAGTGGTAGGCAAAGGGGGCGTGGCCTGCTACGAGCACTTACCAATGCTGCTGTGCTGGACTTACTGGAGGTAATAGGAGGGGTAGATGGCCCCCAAGGATGTCCTTGGGGGGCAACTACCCCTCCTGTTACCTCCAGTAAGTCCCACACAGTGGGATTGCTAACATGTCTTCCGAGGCCATTCCCCCCTTTCTCCGCCACTCTGCAAACATGCCTTCTGGCAGACTACGGGATGGGGGATGAAGTCCAATTTACTCCTGAGGGAGTTTGGGTGCCACGAAGGCTTCCTGGCACCTCCTGTAAGTACTAGGCAGCGGAATTCCTGAGCGCTGCTCGGAGGCCCAGCACCCTTTCTCCACCACTCTGCAAATGCGACTATGACTTAAAGAAGCCTCTTTCTGCACCTCTGACTTAGAGGTAGTTTTAATCCCCCTGCCCTATTATATACTAGGGCCTTACAGAGGAGTTCATGCCAATCACAGGGGTACTCCAACCCAGAGTGTACCCTAGTATATGTAGGTGTTTTCACTGTATTCTAAGTGTCTTTTAGTATAGCATTCATTCATTCAATAAACTTTATTTCGGTCAATATGACCTAAAAAGTACAAGCACAATACATACAAATGCATTAAAAAAATTGCATCAAGACTCAATTTCATAAAATTAAAGGAAATCGGTATAAACGTTGTTGGCGTACGTGAATGATAGGAGGGTTCCATACATTGTTTATAAACAAAAGTCTCGGTGAGTAATTCTAGGCTGGAGACAAGGGTTCAGCTTCGGAAAGTGCATAGTGCAAATAAATAAATAAATAAGTTAGGTAAAAAAAGAGTCATAAAAGGGATGACCAGCATTATTCCCGTATGTCAAATGATTAGGACCTGACACTGACTTCCCCAGAACTACAGGTTACTTCTTAAACAGAAGTTTTTGCGGAGATTGTAGACGTGAACTAACAGTTAACCACTTCCCTGTAGCCTGACATTCGCTGCCAGTGAGTGGATTCACTCTGGTCCAATCATAATGGCAAAATCTAATTTAAAATATCAGAGGCAACCACGGAGGGGTGTTATTCCTGGCTATTTAAAAAATAAAGTTAATATTTTTCCTTCCTTCAGCATAGCACTGGCTCTAGGCCTGGTTAGTTAGAGTCATTTACCACCAGTACCCGTCAGTAAAAAGTTGGGGGCACAGGAGGACTTTCTGCTCCTCTGTGTGTTCTTTCTGCACATCTCTTGCTTCTTCTTGCACTTTGCTTCGTCTATCTGGACTTCTGTTGCCTCTTTCTGCATTTGTCTTGCTTCTTTCTACGCTTTTCTTCCTCTTACTTCACATGTCCTACCTTTGTAGGCATAGTTAGAATTTAGCATTTAAAAACCCTTTGAAATTCTCTGAACAAACCATAGGTTTCAGGGACGTTATAGTTAGAAATTAGCATTAAAAAAACCTTTGAAATTCACTGAAAAAACCATAGGTTTCAGGGACGTTATAGTTAAAAATTAGCATTTAAAAAAACCTTAGAAATTGACTGAAAAAAACCATAGGTTTCAGGGATGTTATAGTTAGTTGGATATTTCACTTGTACAAAACCAGGGATATTCGGCCGTTATAGTTAATTCAGCTAACTATTGCTCGCGCCCCTGCAATGCACTGCTGATGACGTCACATATTACATCATTCATGGCATGGTCAGTGACATCACTGATGACAACACTGATGACATCTCAAATGACATCACTGATGACATCACTGATGACATCATCCATGTGATAATCTGATGCACCTCCTCATACCCTAATAAAACCTTTGATACACCCACTCTAAAATACAGACTACCATTTTCGAAACCATAGACACACCAATACCAGTTAGTACATACCCGCTTACTAATTCCTAGGTGTACACATTCATCCACTTATTCACCCAATAAGTCACTCATACATGCAGTCAACAATCGATACAGCATTATCATATGCACTCACATATGTATTAACTTGTAATCCAGCAGACAGGTGAACTACAGCCTTTGGAGGTCCTCCAGCCGTCGGCGCAGTGGTCGTGCTGCTGGAGGACCGCAAAAGTCAGAATTAGGCCCTTAGTACATAAGGATTGTCATTTTACCACTTAGGAAGAGAGGTCCTTCGCTGAGATTATCGAAATAGATTTTGTGAGAAAACTGTCTCACCTACTGCTGGCACATTTCGAAGATGCTACATCCTGCTCAGTGCTTATAAAGTTGACTCCTGGAGGAAGGTTGCCACAGCACCATGTGTTTGCCCTTTGCAGGGAACACTGCCTTCACACCTCCACTGTTAACAACACCTTGTTGTCAACAAAGTATGCAGTGCATCTCTTATCCCTATGAAACTGTAGACAGTAAGTTACTCTGCTTTCTATGCTTTCTTAAATGTAGCGCATAGAAGTAGGCATTTGGGAGTTAGGATTCAGATGACATTTTAAATATGTTAGCAATGCTAATTTTATTCTGTTTCAATGATATCCCATGTAGTTGTTTTAGATGTACTGAGAAACAGGTTATTCCGGTCACAATAAATGCTTTTATTCTTCTTAGCACAGTATATGTGTGATATTGTAGATAACAAAATAGGTTTGTTTCTGTTTCCACGATGACCCTGATTCCTTCGTAGGGGTTGTTAGAATCCGAAATGTAATAACTTTAATTTCAACAATGTATTGGAAAATCACATTTAACATTGTTGCATTGAACTAAGTTCACTTGTATCACCCGTGGGTGGGGTAGCAAACCTTGTAGAACTAAGCCATAGTCGTCGTTCACACAACAGTTCGTTTTTAGTATCTTGGTATATTTTCCTTCTATTATGAATTAGCATGATTAATGCTACGGTGAAAGTACTGGAAGATGGGCAAATGTTATGGATGCACTCAAACAGTAGTTGGAGATATGCTGGTAGGATTTAGTAAGTGCTTGATAAAGTTATATTAGGAAGCCACTGGGTGCTTTATTTCTCTTGAGACTTTGGATACTGGTTTTGATTATAGCATTAAAGATCTTTTCTTTTAGGGATGATAGATCCAGTCGATCTTTCTGTTTGTGTTAAAGCTTTGGCATAGTTAAGAGGGACAGTTATCTTTTCTGCTTCTCTGCTTTGGAATTGCTGTCAATGGTATAAATGATCTATTTCATTGTTTGTGAATCTTTGTAGACCTTATTTGTTTTTGATGGCACTTTTCGCTTTCTTTGCTTTAAGATAGTTGGATAAGCATCCTTTGTTTCTGCCAACCTGGTAAATTTGGTTTGCAACCTTGAGCTTGCCATCAAAACGTCTCCGGCAGAATCTCCAACTGTGCTGACACCATCGCCCCCATGAAAAACAGCCAGCACCAGCAGAACCAACAAACAACAAGCTGGTTCACCCCTGAACTCCAGACCACCAAACATGAATGTAAGCAACTGGAGTGATGTTGGCAACCCAGCACGACCCCTCAGACCTCGCCACCTTCAAATCTGACCACAGAAAATACCACCACTGCCTTAAAGAAGCCAAGAATGATGACCTAACCATCCGCATGGAAGCAAGCACCAATCACACAAAAGAGCTCTTCAGCATCGTCAGAGAATTTTCCTGCCCATCTGCCACCAAGACCACAATCCATCTCCCCAATACCTCTGTGACTCCCTGGTGGAACACTTCCACTACAAGATAGCAGAAATCTACAGCAACTTCAACCCCCAGCAAAACTCAGCCTCCTCCTGACATACACTGACAAATCCCACATCTACCTTTCCGATCGGACACCACTCATCACACCAATCACCACAGCGATCATGACCTCCATTCACTCTGAAGCATCAACAGGCCCCTGTACCCACCACGTTTCCAACCTAGGACACAAGAAAATCGGCAGCGCACTCACCAACATCCTCAACACATCCATCACAACCGCCACTTTCCCTGAGGCCTGGAAACATGCTGAGGTTAAACCGCCCCATCTCACTATTCCCCTTCCTGGCCAAGGTCCTGGAGAGAGCCATCAATCACCAGCTTAGAGATCACCTGGAGGGTAACAACCTTCTTGGCGCCTTCCAGTCCTGCTCCTGCCCCAACCACAGCACCAAGACTGCCTTGATAGCCGTAACTGACAACATCAGATCCATCCTCGACCATGGCGAAACAGCAGCTGTGATCCTCCTTGGGCTTTTAGCGGCCTTCTACACTATCTCCCACAACACACTCATCAGTAGAATTTACCACATCTTCTTCATAGAAAACGCGCCAAAATGGATCACCTCCTTCCTCACGGGACGCACAAAGAAATCCACCTAACGCCCTTCACATCCGAACCCAAGAGTATCATCTGAGGAGTACCCCAAGGATCCTCCCTCATCCCCACCCTCTTCAACGTCTACATGACTCCATTGGCTGACATCTCATATGTCGATGACACCCAACTCATCTTCTCTCTCATGAAAGGCACCAGCACCAACAGAGTCAACTTCCAGAATACCATGACCAACGTCACTGACTAGATGGGATCTAACTGCCTGAAGCTGAACACAGACAAGACAGAAGTGCTCATCTTCGGAAGAAACACCTCCCCTTGGTACGACACATGGTGACCCACTGCACTCGGGTCCTCTACCACCCCAACCCCCACCAACCATGCCTGCAACATCAGCATCATCCTGGACAGTGATCTCTCCAAGAAGCACCAAGTCAGTGCAGCAGCCTCCTCCTGCTTCCACACTCTTCACATGCTTTGGAAGATTTTCAGGCGGATCCCCATCAGCGCCAGGAAAACAGTGACTCAAGCCCTCATCACCAGATGAATAGACTACGGAAATTCACTCTACGCTGGAACCACCACCCATCTCCTAAAACGACTATAGGCCATACAGAACGCCATAGCCAAACTCATCCTCAACCTGCCCAAACGGATCAGCATCACCCCCCCCCCCCACCTCAGAAACCTCAACTGGCTCCCTGTCCAGAAGAGATGCCAGTTCAAGCTGCTGACCCTAGCCTACAAGGCCCTTCATAACACTAGACCCTCGTACCTCAACCACGGCCTGACCTTCCACCAGCCGACTAGGCAAGTTCGATGCTCCTCCCTCACCCTTGCACATGTCCCTGGCATCCAGCGGTGCGGCAAGGGAAGTCGATCCTTCTACCTAGCTGCCAAGTTCTGGAATGACCTCCTACCTAACCTCTGAACCTCCCCTTCACTCTTTGACTTAAGAAAGGAACTCAAGACCTGGCTCTTCGACAAAGGCTCCACTTACCTCAGCACCTGGATACCCCCCGGGGTGATAAGACGTGCTTTACAAATACTGATTGATTGATTGACGTCACTGATTCATGTAGCGGCATGAATGAATCTTACTTTTTTGTCAGATTTAATTGCAGTTATTGTTACATTCAATTTTTGTGTGGAAGAATTGCAATGCCATTCTTTTTGTTAGCGGTTTGCAAGAAGACTCTATCTCCCGGACAGTGTTCTTTTATCTTGAGGCTTTCTAAATCGCCAGGTATTTTTTTTTTGCTTAAAGGCAACGCTGAAGCGTACCTTTTAAAGGTGAGTACACATTTTCTGCCTCTTGATTGGGTTGTTTTATTTTTCACAAAATGCACTTCATGAATATTACCTTTTTAAGGACCAATGAGGAGAGGTGAAGAAAAGTGGATTGAGCCACATCCCCTTGAACAAAAGTTGGTTGCTACAAACCAGCGGTAAGAAAGTTCTACTAAACAAGTGGTAGGCTGATATTAATAGAGCAGTTGCTCATGTGCTATGTCAATAATCTGGTTAAGTCAATGTAGAGGTTATAGTAGGAGAGTGGGGAAGGTGTGTTGCCAAATTCTTTTAGGATGTTTTGGGGGACTTTTTGTTGGAGGCCCAGTCCATGAGGAAGGATTCAGGTTTGTTATAATTTCTTCATAACTCAGATTGCCAAGAAAGTTTTGTGTTTCCAATATATTTTTCTTTTACCATTATAAATGATTTAGCGAGGGTATATTATTTTATATCTGATTTTATGTATTTTTATTAGCGGTCTTCTGTCTAGAACATTTTTTTCCTTGCTGCTATGGCTTTATCTAAGTCTTGCAAGATGAATATTTGTTAACTGCACCATGCTATTTTTTTCTTTCTTCTTGCTGCTTCTAGAATCAGTGTGAACTGGGTGTAATTGAGAAAATACATGATGATTCCTCTTGGATTGTTTCTATTTGAGGTTTGAGTTTAGGGACCAAGATTAGGCACATGTTGAATATTCAATATCTTGAACGTAGCGATATCTAGTAGACTTGTTAGCAGGCTGGTTAGGAAGGAGAAAACGTTGTTTCCTTATTTGCACATAGATCTTGAATAGGTTGACTAGGTGGATGCAGAGATCTTGAGTCAATCTGTTCAAGTATAGTTACCCGAAGTTGCTTGTATTTGTAGCATCAAGGAGCAGCTTAGATGGGAGAGCTGATTGGCAGAGAATCCGATTATGTACAGACCTAATGTAGTCTTAGTAGAGTTTTTGTGCAATCCACTATTGGTTTGTTGTAGTGTATGTTACTGATTTATGAAGTTTGTAGTCTGCAATGGCTTTAAAACGTTGTGTTTAGTTTAATGCCTTTAACACCATGTTAGTTGGTCCAGAATTCTATATGGACTCAAGACTTTGCAGTAGGCCTTGAAGAAGCTTGTGGATTGTATGTTAAGGGTGTTTGAATTTGCAAGTATGCACTTGAATGCTTGATATTATTAACAATTGGTGCTTGATTAGAAGTCCGCTTGGACTAATCCATATATTGGTTTCGGCTTTCCTTGCTTTTCCCCTGTGGGGAACATCAAAATGTTTTGGAGGAGCCAGGTGAATTATTCTTTAAAGTTGGGCTGCAAGGGACCTTTCCTTAGGAAGGCATTAAGCATGCGTTGCACCATTTATTTTTCTTGGATGACTTGCCCCCATGGTACAAATTGCTGCAGACTGAGGAAACATTTGTACTCACAGAGGACAGCATACAAAGTCAAACAAAGACGAAGGCACTTACTTGGTCCACACGGATTCGTGTGTAGACTCAGGGCTAAACTTCAGTCGAGTTGAGGCTGGTTGTTAGTGAGTGACTTCAGCTCTCTCTGTTGCAGGTTAGGAGATACTTCTTGTGTGGCTCTTTTTGTGAACTCTTCGATGTGTGAGCTGCTTCCATATGTCTTGCCCAGAATTGATTAGGTTGCTACCATCTTCTTCCCTCAAGATGGGAGAGGCAGTCTTATTTGAAAATTGGGAGTGTTGAAGATACGATATCAGCGGCCCTATCCAACAGAATGCTGTCTCTTTAAAGCCTTGTGTGCATAAGTGTCATTGTAATGTGTGGACTGCATATGGGTACCAGACCTTCCTGACAGTTAAACTTCATGATCTTCAGCTTAGACAGCAGTTCTGGTCACTGGCTTGAAAGCATGGCAGTATGATGGTTAAGAGCAGTTGCAGCAGCAATCCGTTTTTTTCTGTGCTGCTCAGCCTGGAAATGTCTATATTGTGTCTCTAGGCTATTTCTTTTATCCCCCAAATGACGAGCAAGATTCAGATTGAACCAGCCTCGGATCGTGCACAGGTCATATATTCCCTGAATACTCCAAAAGCGGTTGGGCTGGTGTGATGCCAACCAATGTATTAGGAGATGTTGAGGTTCCGTGAATTCTGAACCCGTTTCATAAAGGTCATGGTTTCGTTATGAATTTGATATTAGCGAACCGTAACTAGTTAGTGCGGCAAGTATGAGTGTTTTCGTCATGTTAGACTGATGGATTCACTATGTATTTAGGGATTTCGTTCTGAACCCTTGGGTTCCATTTTGTGTATGGCAGCCATTTTGTGGTTGCCCTCACATAGGTCGATGACTGTGGCTGAACAAGTCCTTTAAGTACATGTACCTCCAGTTCGTGCTGACTCCTGTTTGACCTGAGTGAACTGACCCTGTTGCCTGAAGCTGACCTTGTTAAACCAGTTCCTGCCCTTTAGCTGATCAAGATTGAGGATCAAAGCACAGGACATCGTACAACTTTATTGCACACAAATATGCCTTATCCTACTCACACCTGTTTCTGCTCCTTTCTTTATGGTCTGTTTACGATGGGGATGTGCCTTTTTTATTATGGGTTAGTTCGACCTGTCTTAAGAAGAATGTTGGGTTTGACCAATGATTGATCATGGGCTGGGTAACTGAAAAGTGGGTTTTACCGTCATGCGATACTTTTGGTGTGGATACATGTGATTGGACAGTTTGTAAATGTAAGGTATTTGTCTGGAATGTGACTTTTGGCATAAAAAGGGATGACTTGCTTTGTAAAATTGAGCAGTCTCCTGAGAACTCATACCGTGTTGACTTCTAGGACTTCTGTTACTGGCTGCAGCCAATAAATTCGATCTTTGACGCCACCAAGAAGAGTCCTGTGTCTCTGTGTTCTAAGACAGGTGATACCCGAAGACTTTGGGCGTGCCCCTGGCGCCGCCGGGTCTTAAATAACCCGGTTCTTCAGTGTAGGGAGGTGGGCACAATTTTCCACATTCTCTGGACCTGTCCTAAAATTCAATGATACTGGGCTGGGGTGGCCCGGGTGATGACTACTGTAGTGGGTATGCAGGTCCCAGTGGAGGCACGCTGGCAGCTAATGGGAGTGACAGGGAAGTCAACCTGGCCCAAGCACACCAAAGCATGGCTCATGTTGACCTCTGTAGTGGCAAAAAGGAACCTTGCAAAGTCATAGGGGGCTGGAGATCCCCCAAGGGTTGGGTTTGGAAAGCAAGGCTTAGATTGGATCCCTTGGGGAAAATACAGAAGTTAATTGTGTGGGGCAGGGGGAGTGTTAAAACAAGTGATGTCAGAGGCCCTTGCTGGTGGGCTCAGAAACAACAAGTCCTACTTTTCTTATGACTGCATTGCTCCTTCAGCTACTGTTGCCCTACTATACCCTATATTTATACTGTATATGATGGTGTATTGAGCAATTGTTTTATAAACAAAACTTTTTAAAAAGTCAGATGTTTGCTCCTGAAGGTTTCATGCTACATATTAATATATGATTTTTATAAATCACAAAGAATCTAAGGAGTACTCCCCGTGGTCCTCCCGGAAAACATTTTACCCATACCAATCTTCCACATGGTTGAAAATTGGCATGAGTAAATAATTTGTGGAAATGGTCATTTGCACATCCGACTTTTCTTTTTTCGCCATGGGAAAAAACTCTCCTTTCCCCTCCACCCTACAAATATATTGGGAGAGGGGTTCCATTCCCTTTACCACTCTTGAAGCACACTTACTCTTGCCTTTAACTGGAGTAGCCCTACATGTGTTTCCAGGATGGGAAATGCCTTCCATTGGCCCGGATTCCAAACTGGTCAGAGGTAGTTGCAATTTATCACACCCGATAAAATCTGATTTCCCGGAGTTTGATATTTATCAGGTGCAATGAGTAGTACCTATTCTGAGTTTTGGGAGAATAACGCACCAAAATCTGCATGTCAGAGTAAATACTGTATTATTTGCCCATTTAAACTCTGGCAAGCATGAAATGTTGAAAACTAATAGCAGGTAAGGTATTCAACATACCAGGTGTAGTTACCAACAAACTCACACTTCCTTTCCCTGCACAAAGGTTTGTGAGGGGTTCAGAAAACTCTAACTAACTCAGGATCTGGGCCCTAGTGTTTGCGAACACCCAAATCTTAGGGACAGATTGATCAAAATGTCATGCAACGCACTGCAGCGCAACAAGACACCTTGCTGCTCTGTGTTTTGTTATAGGAAGAGGGCAGTAATGCTTCATATTTAACATCATACGGCACATTCCTGTCCTCTCCTTGCGCTTGTGCACTATTTGCTGCCTCGTGCTAATCCAGGCACCCTTGCACCATGGAAAAAAGAGTGCCTGCATTGCAGACATGATATTTTTTGTGCAGGATGGGACACCTTCCTGCACAAAAGCAACCCACTGATGCTTTTTCCTCCTTCTATGTGTGCGGCAGAATGCATTATAGGTAGAAAGAGGAAAAAGTGAGGAGAAATATATTTCTCCTCGTTACATAGCACAGTTTCTTTTTGACGCATTTCCAGGTCTACATATCATGGCAAATATAGGAATGCACCAAAATCCAAGGGCTGGATGCGTGGGCCACCCATGCTCCACCCATGGAATGCCTCCCTGGGGCAAAGTAACGCAAGACAGCAACTTGAGCTGCCTTGCTTTACTCCAGGTTTACCAAACCATAAAGGGTAAAACAAGGTGGGTGGCCTTGTGTTGATTGGTAAATCCTTCATCCTCTTGTGTGGTGCAAGGGCAATGCAAAACCTTTGAAAAATATGCCTCTTAGTGTATGGGCATTCGTTGCATGTGAAAGGTCACTCCCATTTTAAGTCTCGATCTGGTAGTCCTAACTTAGTGATTGCTCACTAATCCCTATCGTCTGAATGATGATGTGGTTATTTACTGAAGTAATTTGCATTCTATGTTTTATTGTTCGTGTGATATTCCATTCCATTTTGGTGAAAATTATCTGAAGAGTGCTTCAAATGAAGGCATCACCAAACACAACCCTATTGACCAACTAGCGTGCCATAAGTGAAGTAAACTTCCGTCAAATATGCTACATCTGCCCTGACCCGAGCCAGGAACTTTCCATTTTATCAAAAGGACAAAGCTCAGCATGTCACCTTTCCATCCTGGACAGCTCATCCTTCTTACTACTGGGTAAACTAGGCCCATATGTTGTTTACCTGTTTATAGTATTTAGTTTGCAGATCCCTTGAAATGATCACTAATTTGCATTCAGAAATACACCCAACATACATCTTCAGTTTGGAAACTTGTTTTTATCAGTTTCTCTTGCCTCATAGTTTTGCATCCAAAATCAAAATGTTTTGTTTCATTACTTAATTATTCACAAGGTTTAAAATCCAAAAATCTGTATCTGCTCTTTTCTTAGACGTGTGGCCGACCTTAGAGAGACATGTGCAGTTTCTAAATTGAGAAAGCAGCTGGTCGTGAGAATTTATCATCAACTAAGGTAGACTACTGACCCCAGCACAGCTTCAATCACCTGATGCTTCCCAGAGCACGTGCAGTTGATTGATAGGTCCCCAGCTCACAGGGCTATCCCTGTGATGTGGACTAATGTTAAGTCTGGTGTTGAGGTTTTTGTTTTACTTCTGAGCACTGTGAACAGAGCAGAGATGGCTGTGAACTATCACATTTATCCCAGTGAACATCTGTAGTCCCCGCCAGCTGTCAGGAGGTCTTTGGAATCATAGAGAGAGGTGACCCTGTGGTTTGACAGACACATTAGAATAGCAGCAAATATATAGAAATCCTGCTCTATGACACCCATGGGCCTACTCACAAACTGCACTTTGTAGTACGTTTGGTAGTACTACAAAATGCTATTCAGAAACCTATTTGTAGCTTTATTCAAACACTTTTGAGTAACCGAGTTTAAAGTTACTCAAAAGTGTACATTTCTTTATTTCAAACCCCTGAAAAAGGGTAAAGAGACTAACTTATGAGTATAGGTTACTACTGCCAAAAAAGTAACAGTAGTAAACTGAGCTTACTACTGTTTCTTTTTTGGCATGCCACTGGTTTAGGATCCTAATTGTTAAAGATTTGTAACAAATCTTGTTTAATTTTTTTTATCAATCTTTTTATTTTTTAAGCAAATTCAGTTTTATTGTATAACAAGGTTTTTTTTGGTTGGGATCATAGTTTTCGTAAAAGAAAATCCTGTTGAATTTTATAACAAGGCTAATTTTTATTCGGTTATTTTTCCTAAAAGCAATAATCCAGTTGCATTTTATAACAAGATTTACAACACTTGCAGCACACGCGGTAATGAAAGGAATGATTGTTGTGATCTCCACCACCCATCTACAGGAGAAACGCATTTAAACACCAACTAATCAAAGCCATGCCTTCACCTGCCTTCACTATGTCTGTAGACATGTTTGTTGTTTTACCCCTCGTTTTGATTTTGAGGAACAATTATTTGAGGAAGAGAGAATGGGTTTACAGGCAAAATACCAATATCTTTGGCATGTTTAGGAACGCAGTCATTGTCACATACTGCTTCTCACCTGGTCCTTAACCTATGAACCTTAATATGGTTGCAGACTGGGAGCAGGAGCTTGAATCACCTGTAGCTTGCTCCCATGCTATATCTATCGATGTCAAAATACATGCTGCACTCCACTTCATGGCCTCTGGATCTTTCTAGAGGGTCACCTCTTACATCATTAGCATCTCACAGGTAAGCCTCATACTTACATTAGTAACTGAGATTCATCTACAGAAAAATGCACCAGTTTATCACCTTCCCACAGTCACTAGTAGAAAGGTAAAGGGTGGCAAGGGATTGTTTGCTTTTTCCCACTTCCCTTTTGTGGCAGGTGCCACTGACTGCACCAACGTGGCACCACAGCGTACCTTCTCTGCAACAGCCACCGCTGACAACAACAACGGCAACAACAACATCTGTCTGAAATGCCTGTACCTACTTCACTGATGTGTATGCTACCTTTATTGGAAGCACACACAAGAGCTACATCTTCCGTCAGTCACCTCTTGCATGCTTTTGGTTGCCAGGGATTTCGGTGACATGTGGCTCAATGGTAAGTAACAATACCTCACACTGGGACTATATGGGCATCTGGGGGAGGCATTTCACCCATCTCATTAATCCCTACAACACAATAAACACACATTACCCTCACACCCTTGGTATGTATGTAGGCATGATGAATTACATTCAGAATACAAGACTGATGCCTAGACCATACAGGGGATGGGGGTTCTGGTGTGCTCCTCAGAAGTTGTATGCAAGATTGTTGTAGCATCTTGCACAACAGTGCCATGCAATGGGGCATATGTAGAGATCTTGACCCTGATCTACGCGCCCATCCAGGTACTGGGGGTGAAGTATAGAATAGAGGTCATGTTATTCAGGTATGGGATTGGGTAGTTAACTTATGTATGCCTACAGCTGCTAGTTTGATTGCTGCATTTTTGTCATTGGACCATCTGCTGTCAATGATGAATGGTGGACTGCCATCACACTGTTCATTTATACCATCCTGAGATAACTCTGTTTAATAAACATAATGTAATCAACAAACATTCTATGTTTTAGTAAAAAAATAAATAGCATCTTCCATTCAAACACTTTAATTAACAACACTTAAGTGCAAACTATTACCTAGTACATTCATGTTCTTTCACAAACATACTAAAAACCTTCCTTTCAACACATATGTTAGGTACTCAAGAAATCCATGTTTTTAGTTGTGCAGACCCTATCAATAGTTTGGGGTTTTCACTGCATGCCGGGGTCGCCCTCTTGCATGCGCAGGTATCTCATCTGCATTCAGACAGTTACCCCCCACATGCAAAGTCTCCACCTCGCATGCTGCGGAGTCTTTTCCCCGCATGCACGGCAGAGACTCCACAGTCAAGGTGGAGCTCTCCACCTACTGCAACAAATAGGAAATCACACATAAGAAGAGGAACACAGACATTTTGAAGTCATTCTGAGTCATCCTCTCAACTCCAAAATACAATCCTTCTCCATCCTGTTGCTCTTTTCTATAATAAAACCCCAACAAGGTAGAAGGACAAGATGAGAGGGCCCTCCATTCATCAATGCAAAATTGGAGATTTGTGAGGGGGTCCTCCAAAGGTGCACTTAGCTTTACTGGGTAATGAGACCAGCTGAGCAGTGCATTACAGGCCCAAATATGAAGGGACGTCGACACGTGCTGCAGTGCAGTGGGTGTCCACACACGAAGGGGGAAGCTATGCTGCAAGTGCTGAGAGGACCTTTCCTCCAGGAAACATTATCAGTCTTGCATGACACCATTGTACAGGAGGGTTCTGAGAGCAGCCTAGCTGATCTGTCATACTTATCTGGAAGAGTTTGTGCAGCAAACAGGTGGTAAATACATTAGTTGTATATTTACCTAAGAGCATATGCGAGGGGTGTCCAGTCATGTGTTCAGTCTGAGTTTTGTTCTAACATTCCATGTTGTCTTTTATCACTGTTATTCAGTCGCAGCCAGTGCAGTTAAGAGTGGTAGGGAGGGCCTGGGGGCAGGGCGAGTCGGGGTCACCTTGCGCTCACCGTGTCGCCGACTCCGTGGTTTCTTTCTTTTTAAAATTTTATTTTCTCTCATCATCTGTCAACTCAACACCACTCTTACTGGCACCGGCCGTGACTGGTGTAATTTGTGACTTACAAAGTGTACAGTTAATAATATGCATGTGCTGTTGTAGTTTGGACGGATTCACTAATAGTCTGATCTTGACATAATGGAAATGCTTTTAAAGTCTATATTTTGTGATGCTATAACAGTTCAACCACAACTTCCATATTTAGGATCTGTTACATTTACATATTGTCTAAGTTAGTGTAGGAAAGTAGAATCTGCTTTCATGGTTACCCCCACTTTTTGCTGGTGTCAGTATATTTTTTTGACTAGTCTTTCTGAGATCCTGCTAATCAGGACCCCAGTCTCTGTGCTTCCTCCCTAAATTTGACTTGGTAAGTACTACTGTATTAGTGTATTGGGCTGGGGTGGGTGTGCTTGCCAGCACCACCAGATTGCTTGGAAGGGCACATTTGGTGCTCTAATTGCATACTCCAGTTGGAACCAGTTCTGGGAACAATTGGCTCCCACTCTGGTGCAAAACTGGACAAATTACGTGGCAGTATCTTACCCTCTGTCCAGCCCCTCCACTGGGAGGGACCCCATAGTTATCCTAACCCCTTTTTTAGGGTATAAAAGGGCATACCTGTGGGTGGGTCCTCAGATTTGTAGTGGGACAAGACTCAAGCCTGAAGCCACATCACTCTTCGACCGTCTGGACACTTGGATTTCGCTGGACTTCATCTGGAACCCAGACTGCACCAAGGAAGACTCCTGCTGCTCATGTTCTCACTATTTTGCAAGTCTTCTTCATCGTCTGAGTCTGTGCTTCTTCCAGAATCTTCAACAGACCTGTGAGCATCAAGGACACCCAAAGTAATCTCCCTTGGAGTGAAGGAGTCACTCCCTTGCATCTGCAGGCACCGCATCGAAGCTGACCAGTCGGCTGCTCCTGACATCCCACTGACTTTGAAAGGTGTGGCAACACAGGTGGAGTTTCTGCAACTTCCTCGAGGCCTGACCTGTCCTCTCTGCAATTTTGAGGCCTGTATCCCTTGTCGGAACCTCTGGAACCAAACCCCTGTGGACAGCGTTAACTTGCTGTTGTTGGGGTTTGTTGGTTCTGAATTCCAGAGATCTTTGGGCTACAAGAAGCTCCAGCTTCCAGAATCTCCTTCTGCCTAGAACAGCATCCTCGCCAGATTCTCTGCACCATGGGCCTTCATCTTTGGTGAGCAGCTCAAGGTCCTCTTGTGTCTCCTGTGCCCTCACCCTGTGAGTCCTCTCGAGGGTTTTCTCCTGCTTCAGTGGGCTCCCCTGCTTGCTCTGACTTTCCTGCACTTGGTGAGTCCCTTGCACTGGTCTAGACATTGCTCCTTTATCGTTTTCCATGTCTGTTGCTGCTGCCAAGGCTTGGTGGTGCTCCCACCGGACACAATCACCTGGTTCTTGACTTCCGATGTGGGACAACTTTTGAGCGTCTCCTGGTCTTTCTCAGCATCATCTAGTCCTCACAGCTGAAGCGACAATGTCACCGTTATCACTCCTGCATCTTCCATTGTTGGTGGGCATTGCTCTTCCGTGCCTCCTGGTCACCTCCAAGTGGCAGAGACTCTGTCGCCTCTGCTTGCTGGTTCTTCTCTTCAGTAATCCGCCCTTGGATTTCACTAGACTCTTGCACAGTCTTCGCCAATGGCATCTTTACTGAAGTCTTCCACTGTGCTCTATGGTAGTTTCCGAAGTCACTTCGCACCAATGCACATGGCTTTCCTGGTGTAGGCATCCTGGTTCCTGTGTTATCCATAAGTGGGGTGACTCTCCAACCTTCTGTCTTCCACTGGATTTCTTCAGGGTCCACTGGGCAGGGTTCTTCTTTCTGAAAACTGCAACTGCAACTTTCTTGTTGACTTCTATTGAGTATGCTGCTGTTTTTCCACTCTGCACACAGCCTCCGTGAGGTTCCTAGGTACTTACCTTGGGTAGTTCCTTGGGTCCTCAGCTCTCCTGAGTCTCCTGGTCCAAGTCCCGACTTCGGTCACAGTTCGCATTCCACTTTCTTAGTATATGGTTTGGTCTCTCCCTGAAGACCACTGTGTATTGTGCTTACTTACCTCATGCAGTTGAAGTATTCTTGTGTATTTGTGTTGATCTTTCCAGGTAGGAGATATACCAATGTGTTAGTGAGTGTTGTGTAATAAATAGACATATCTTTATAACTAGAATGTCTTTTTCGTTTAACCTGCACTACATGATTAGATCTGGTAAAACAAGCTGCTTAACACTCCTTCTGGACTAAGCCTGAAGGCTGCTCTCCACAGTTACCACTTAGAGAGGTTTCTAAGGTTGCCTAAGACCACTAAAACCACCATAAGGGTTGTCTAGATTAGTGCAAGGTGCTTCACTTAAATAACTGTGCACCATATACTAAGCCAGCCTCCTACAGTTGGTGTATGTAATGCTGACATTGTGTACCTTTAGCTTTATTTGACACCATATGTTTACAGAAAGAAACATCAAAGTTCACATAATTATAAAATAATTTTCAATAAAAAAGAATAAGACATAATTCTTTAGAATGCTTTCTTGCCTTATAGAAATTCACTCTAATGTCAGATATGTAGAAGATGTTGCAAAGCAACTTTTTGTATTTTATCTCACATGATTAGGACAAGGAAAATCCTCTTTGCACAAGCCTTTCTCCTCTTTTGAAAGTCTGATTTCAAATATATTTTAACAAAATATGTTCCAAAAAACGAATATGTAAACATTGAAGTGCAACATGTTTGGTAATGTTTTTATATTTAGGGATGGAAATCCCTTTTAAATTAAGTATTATTGATATGCAGTTTTCAATGGATGTACGTGGTTACAACGCATGCGTTTACTACGCATGCCTTTACAACGCAGGTTTTTCAACGCAAGTCGTTACAACGACTTGCGTTGGGGGTGCTGGATAGTGAATAGTTTAATTTACTATTTCAACTCCAGTCCCCTTGGATAGTAGGGAAGGTGTTGGATAGTAAATTAAACTATTACCTATCCTAGAGCGCCCCCCAGCGCAATTCGTTGTAATGACTTGCGTTGAAAAACATGCATTGTAAAGGCACTGCGTGGTAAAAGTTGCGTCGGCAAGGATGTTTCCAATTTTCAACATATTCAAAATGTCGCTCTCTTTTTCACTTTCCTTTTCAGCGGACTGGCCTGGCCAAAGATCATCCAAGCAGGACCCGTGGCAAGGACAGGAATGTTAAACACTACTAGCGAGGATGAGGAAGGCATCACAGCAGAGGAGTACGTCCACCTGGAGACAAATCAGATCTGTCACCAAAAGACTCCAGCTGAAGACTAAACAGCCAACTGTGGGTGTGAGGAATGTGAACACCACCAGCCTGGAGGAGGCAGATCTTGAGGCACCTTCTGGCTTGAAATAAGAACATCCAGCAGTATCCAGAGAGCAAGCCCCACCACCATTTGGGCCTGCACCCACCATCTCCTTAACTCCAGAGGCCCCAATACCCTCAGGGCATCCAGCTGCATGCCCTGCATGGCATAATCTCCTCCTCCCAGTGCCAGTCCTGAAGAACATCAGCAGGTGAGGGAAGCTTTAGCCCCCAAAACCTCACAGCCCTGTGACTGTGATTTGATATTGGTCTTGGGAAAAATAACTCCACCACTTTTGGGGCAGTACTGCATCACCACAAGCAGCTGGAAACAAGATCACTCCCCCTTCCATTTCTGCAGACTTTCTGTTGGACCCACACTGTTCCTCATCTCTGAAAGTGCCCCTGCTTTTAAAATTCACCCGCCTCCTTCCATCCATATGCTCCCATAATGGGGACTGGTCCCGACCTGCTGCCTGTGAGATTCTGGCACTGACATGCTACCTGTGAGATTAAGACCCTGCAACGGAGCCAACTGCCTTTACCTGGTACCAACCACACCAGTCTGCCCCAAGTTGGCTCCCTTTCCCACTGTATCAATAGTGGAACCCGACACTGAATCACCCACCACTCGCATAATGGCAGGTGCATCCATTAGTGCCATAGATCCTGACTCAGGTGTACGTGGGGGGGGGGGGGGAGGGGGGTTGACATCCTGGGTCTCCCTACCAGTTCCATCATTTCTATTCACTCTGGTACACTGTAGCTCTCGGTTGCGTGACTAGGAGCTTAACCAATCTGTTCCTTCTTGCATAGCATTTCTCTTATGTTCTAACTAGGGCATAGTGTGATTTGTAGATCTAGGGCTTTGAGTTGGGCTCTTATAACTGTGATCTTACAGGGTTTCATAGACAGGGTCAGCCTGGGTTCTGCTCCCAGGAGAGTTAGTTGTTTTTGTAGGTGTGCCCTGGTCTTGGCCTTCTTTGCTTTCAAATGCTTTGCAGCTGATATAAACACTCTCCTTAACACCGCCACAACAGGAGAGTTGTGATGCTGTCGGTGTCAGACTCTAGGAGGAAGCTACGTATGGAATCTGCAGCCTCTGCTATGAGAACCATGCAATGTAATGTGGCCGTTCAGTTTTCATATTCCACCTCCACAGTGTGTCTTGTCCCTCATTAGGGTTGTAATGATAGGGTCATGATCTAAGAGGGATAAATGGCCAGTTGTTGAGTCCAAAGCACTCTGTAGGAGTCTAGATTCAATTACATAATAATCCATGTGTTGTGGGCAGCCAAGTAAAAAGTGAAGTCTGTCTCAACTTTAAGCTGCACTCTCCATATGTTAACAAGGCCCTTCATGCTGAGTCATTCATTGGTTGGGCTTTCATGCCACTGCCCCAAAATCTTTGCTGTGAATGTTCTTTATTGCCATCCATAACAGTGTTAAAGTCTCTCCAAGGATCATAACTGCCTCTGCTGAGGCAACATTTATTGACATTCATTCAGGGCATACAATAAGGTTACTGTGTAGGTGGAGTCTACGAAAACCGATATAATGTGGAATCTGCCTGCGAGGTCACCCAGTACCTTCTGTACCTTGTCCCGAAAGCTCCTAGCACAAAGCATTGCCACACCCGATTTGAGCCCTTAAGGCAAAGGATTACAGAGGGAACCATCGTAATGTCATTTTTGGCCAGTCCATTTCAGTATCTGCATTAAGTCTCCCCCAGAGTGATCCTGGAGTAGAAGGTGTTTCAGTAGCCCAACTTGCTGGTTACTAAGGCGTGAGTGACAGTTTTTCTAGTGTTGTTTGAGAGACATCTGAAGATCTTACTCAGCATCTTTAGGATGCGGAAGCAGGATGAAGTGACTGCGTTGACATGTGCATTCATGTCAAGTTTGCTGTCGAGGTTAATTCCAAAGGTTGCTGGTTTAGATCCTGGGTGTGGGTCCAAGTTCTGTTGGCCACTAGTTGAAGTCCCAAGTTGAGGTGTTCTTCCTGAGAATCAATACTTCTGCCTTGTTGAGGATAAGCTTGAGTGAGACAGTTGGCTTTCATTCAGTTAGTTACTTCAGTCATGCAGGCAGAGAACTTGTTTCTTGTGTTGGGGGGCTTATCCGAGAGGGAGAGCATGATTTGCATGTTATTGGCATATGATAGGATGTTGTTGTATGCACGGATGTCATTGGCCAGAGGGATCATGTGTGCGTTGTAGACAGTGAGGCTAAGCAATGAACCTTGATGTACTCCACAGATGAGTTTGTGGGCTTCCGAGTTGCCAGGCTGACAGCTTATACACCTTGAATGGGGCTGAGGTAGGTATTTATGCTGTTATGAATGCAGACTGGTGATCAGGACCCCTTATCTTTTGAGGTTGGCATAGAGGAAGAACTGATACTTTCTGGTCCAGGCACCTATTGATTCCGGCCCTCTTAAGCCAGTTCAATACCTTGCTGTCTCAGACTCCCAGGTATGACAATTCTCGACCATCGTAAGATGATGCTTTCTGGGGCAACTGCAAATTCTTTGTTCACATTTTTGAATTTCTGGAATTCAAGGTCATCATGAAGGAGTTAAGTATGTCTGCACCACAATTGGTGTGTAATAATGTATTTGAGGTATCAGCAAATATCTGTCTGTGCTTGTGGCAGCAATGATTTGTTCCATCCACATGGCAGCTGGGGTACTGGATTTCCCAATGAAGTTAACATAAGCATCAGTTGCTTTAGAAATAGAGCCATGACACTGTATGGGCACTCATGAGAAGTGTAGTCAGCAGGATTTTTATCTTTTCATGGACAATGCACAATCGCGTAATCATGCTCCTGCAATCGCAATCCCCACCTCTCAATGTGAGGGGGCATCTTGGCTTTAGGACTAACAAAAATGGTGAACAGTGTTTGGTGGTCAGTGATGACTGTGAAGGGCCTTCCATACAGGAACACATGAAAATGCTCACAAGCCCACACCACAGCGAGGCTTTCTTTTTTCACATTGTGAATGGGCATGTTCCGTTGATGACAAACTTCACCTAGCATAAGCCACAATGTGTCTTGGGGGCATTGGGATGTCCAGTGTGCTGGGCAAGGATGGCACTCAACCCCACTGGGCATGCATCAACAACAGCCTACTGCTATAATTTAGAATCAAAGTATGCCATTTCAGTGACGATCTCAATTGCATGCTTGATTTTCTTGAATCTTTGTTCACATTCACTTGACCATAGAAATGGGTCATTTCGTTTAGGTAAGTCTAATAATGGGGCACTTACCTTTAACAGTAACTGGGGATACCAAGGAAAAGGAAGGATTGCAGCATAGTTACATGTTGTGAGGGGAGAAGTGGATGACAAGGCTTGTACTTTAATTGAGTCCGTAGTCACTACGGCATCAGAAAAGATATGACCAAAGAACTTGAGTTTGGTTTGATGAAACTCACACTTGGCCGTGTTTAAAGTGAGACCTGCATCGGCAAGTATATGACACATTTGTTTAAGAGTTTTATCATGTTCCTTTTGTGTGGCTCCAAAAACTAGTATGTCATAACTGTAATTGAAAGCATTTGTGACTGGCTGTATTATGTGACAAATTAAATCCTTAAACATTTCTACAGCTGGTGACACTCGGAAATGTAGCCTTTTATATCTAATTATACCAACATGAGTCAAAAAAGTAGTAATGTACCTGGAATTTTCTACCAGTTCAAGCTGGTGAAACCCTTTCTTCAAATCAAGGCGGGAAAAGACTTTAGTTACATTTAGCTGCGTAATCATGTCAGCAATGTGCAGACCTGGATGTTGTTCTCTTTCAATCACCTTGCTCGCTTGGCGCATATCAAAGCAGATGCACACAACTCCTTTACTATCCTTTTTTGGCACTACCACTATGGGTTATAAACATGGCGCCAGACCAGTAGATCACTCAATGATGTTGTCTTTAAGAGTGTCTAAAGTTCTTTCTCAACTGTCTCTTGTAAATGAAATGCAATTTGACAATGTTGTTGAGCAATAGGACGAATGTCCTAATTTATAAGAAGATGCACTTTCATAATCTAAAATCTTCCTAGTCCATGAAACAAGGATGGAAACTGATTAACTTGCTCATGGTAGGCATTGACATTGTAGTTTACAGAAATTAGCCCCATGTCAGCAGCAGTATTGAAACTGAATAAACATGCACTCGATTAAGTGCCTGGCAAGACATGAATTAGTGCTTGTACTTTCGTCTCTTTATGCTTCACAGTCACTATGAATGAACCTTGACTTAACAATAATGTTGTAGTAGCCCATGTATACACTTTGATTTTCAACAGGGTTAAATGTGGCACTTTGACATTTAATTGTACTTTTCTGCTGGCATAATGTTTATCGATGTGCCACGGTCTATGATAAAAAGTTATGGGGCACCAATTCACTTTCAGTGTGATCTTGGGACAGTGTTCAAATTAATTTCGCACTTTCATTTCTCGACCTAGCTTTGACCAGCATTATTCCTTGCAAGAAGCTAATCCTAAATGTGCATGTCATCCAGCAGTCAACATTGACATCACACACCCATCTTCCTCACTGTCGCTTAACAATAACGGTAATAAACCTTTACATAAGGACTTTTCTACCTGCCTCAATTGATGTGGTAGCTTGGCCTTGTTGGCACTCATAGTGTTGCATCTGGAATATTCTGGCATTCATTTTGTTTTCTCGACATGACACACGTGATCTTTCCTCCATTTTGTTTTCTCGTGTGTGATGTACTTGATCTTTCCCTCACTTTATAGACCTTTACAAAATGTTTCTCTTTCCTGCAGCCTTTGCATAGCTGTCCAATAGTGGGACATTTACCATCATGTGGAAAGGAAAATTCACATCAAAAACACAACTTTTTTACTTTGGAGACTTTACTTTATGGCCTTCTAGCTTGTATTTTAACTTACTTTTCCCTCTCACTGCTGATTCATTTTGGGCCATTCAGGCCTCCATGTTAGCTCCTTGTCTGTCAGCTCTTTCTTCTGCACTGGCAGCCATGAGTACTCTCTCCAAGCTGATTGCCTCTTTCAGCATTCATCATCTGTAGGAATTGGAGAGACAATCATGGATTACTCTGAGATGCATGGCCTCTTCATCATTGAACTAGTAATGCTTGATGTGCGTATGAACTCTTTCTACAAACTCATCCATCGTTTCACCAGCTCTTCCTTTTCTGACTGAAAATGTACCTTTCATATTTCACATTTGCCATTGGCTTGAACTTGGTGCGTAACACCTCTTTGAGTTGACAGCATGTCATTTCATCACTGGGTGGATTTTCTTTATCACTTCTTTTACTCCTTCACCCACCAAAATTTTTAGAAATGTTATGATCTTTTTGTCATTTACTTCTTCCGGCGCATCAATTAAATTATCGAAGGTTTCAATCCAGGCAGTCCATCTGTAACCAATGTTTTGCCTTTTGTCGGTATTGAAGACAGGCAGTGGTTTCAAGAAGGCGGGAGCGCCATATTTTCTGCTCCTTTCAGTAGCCATTGAAAAATTGAGCACTCGCTCCAAGTTGATTGTCTCTTTCAGCATTCATAGTCTGTAAGAATCAAAGAGGCAACCATCTATTACTCAGAGATGCATGGCCTCTTCATCATTGAACTTGTTGAACTTGCAATGCTTGATGAGCGTATCAAGTCTTTCAACAAACTCATCCATTGTTTCACTATTCTGACTGCCCCTCACAGCCTTTCAGTTGGTCCAACGTGATTCACCAGCCTTGTAAGCACATCACCGTTGCTTCTGCTTGGCTTATGGCACCTGGTGCTGAGGTTGGTTGGCTTTCTTTACAACAGGAACTTATAAAGTATATGTTTGCTTCTATTCCATTTCTAGAGCCCACTTAGTAAAGATTTAGCAACGAGTAGCTGTGACATACTCTTGTAGTACCCTTAGCTCATATATGCCAATAGACCTGATTCAGGCAGAGGACTCCTCATTTTTGAAGCCAAAAATTGTTTTATTTTGGCTGTCTCCCGCCTGAAATTGCCTCTCCTTCAATAGAAGTCAATGGGAGAAATACATTCTCCTGATTACTTTTTCAAAATCTCACACTGTCCTCTTCTAAAATGTTGGCTTGTATGCCCTAGCTTACTAATTAATTCCAAGAGTAAACGAGAAGTATTTCTGCTTTGCCTTTTGGAATTCAGTAGTACTCCATGAGTGCTTAATTTGTAAAAAATATATGTTTAGTGTCCCAAAGTTTTTTTGTGGAGCCCGCTGCCGGAGCTGCCAACAGCGGACTCGCAGAATACCATGAATGCCTAGATTTGATTCCCACTCATTCTTTTTTCTTGCATCTCTTCCTGCCCTTTCCTATTGCACTCCTGTAGGTTCTTGTTCATTCCAGCTTTTTTTGCTTTGTCATTGCCTCCCTATGTGACCTTCTTTTTCTCCTTTCTGCTTTTCTTCCTCATGCTCGGGCCCACAGTCAGATGATGAAAATTAAACACTAGCCCTAAAAAACGCCGTTGTCCACCACCTGCAAACCGCCGATAAAAACCAAGGGGCATATCATTAAGGCGACGCAATAAAATTATCGCCCCTTTTGCGTCCGTCTTTGGGTGAAAAGCAGCGATAATTTTATCGCCTTATCAGCAAAGGCACGCTATTGAGTGTTTGCTGACTTACCGCCCGTGACATCAACGCCCAGCTTTGCATCACTAATGAGATGCAAAGGGGGCGTAACATACAGATATTCCCAGGAAAAATGACGCTAAGCGACATTACTCCTATTATCAATCTGCACGCTAACCTGTGCAGCGATAATAACAGACGCGCTAACCACGCTCAAAGCAGGTTTCTTTATGCCTGCTTTCCTTTAGACTAAACCATGTTAGCCTATGGGTGGTGGATTATAGGGCTGAGACCACCCAGCCCTATCACCAAGGTATCGCCTATCGCTGTGCGATTATTGCTGGATTCCCAGCGATAATCGCACATTTTGTAGCTATCGCTAGTATTTTTATCGCTTTTGAGATAATCGTTGCTGATCGCGCGCTATCTCAGCGATAAAATACAGCAATGGCAGGAGATAATTATCCTAGCGCTAAGTGCGCTTAGCGATAATTATCGCCCCCTCTTGATGATATGCCCCCAAGTACTTCTCCACGAGTATGTCTGAACTAACTCTTGTGAATCGGCCATTTCTGTAGATACTGAACATACTTCAATGATTATGTTGGTCATGTGATATTGTGATTTATATTATATTTAGTTGTAATGCCGGGGATACACTATCCGACGTACTATTCGAAAAGCCCATGAAAAACCTATCGTGCAAACTAGACCTTCAATTAGGTATTTCTTGCCGATTCTAAAGTAAAGCTCTATTTCTAAAGCAGTGTATAGGAAGGAGCCCATATATATTCTCTACTGAACCGCCGTGCTGTGTAATACGGTTCCTGTACGTGGTCCCCCGAACGGAATTGCTCCGGAGGTTGCCCATCTCCGACGGAAGAAGGGCTGAAGATGCACATCTGTGGTCAGCACCTGTGACCCGGAAGTTTACACAGATGTTGAAGGTCCTTGCTTCAGGCAGCTGGCGCTTGTCTGACACTGTACAGCAGAGCAATCCATTTAGTGGCCACAGATGCCAGCGTTGAAACAGGAAAGTACTCCAATATTCATCACCCGATTATGCTGGCCCTCTGGCCCTTAAGTCGGGCGAAAGGTAACCTTCCTTTCAATAACTCAAACAGCCGTTAATTCTCTCAGTGTGCTTCCGTGGGCGGCCTGGCGCGCGCCTTCTCTGCTTCCGTTCGCCGGTTGCCCTACCAACCCGCATGATGGACAGTCCCAGCGCCATATTGATAGCATAATGAGACCAGTGGAGGGAGAACTCCTCCAGGAACTGAAAACTGAGATCAAACGTCAACTTGACCCTTAGGGCTGCTTAAGTAATCTGGAGGCCTTTGAGGAAGGGCAGTGGTACACCCCGGCTGGCCTGTGTTAGTTTGATTAATAGTTGTCGAAGGAAAATGGGCTTCCCCATCATAACAAACATGCCTGGACGATAAATAAGGCAACCCCTCATAGGCCGGCAAGGAGAAGCTACGAACAGGTTGCCTTGAAGGAAAACGTTGATCTTTTTTAAACAGAAGATATTTTATGTTATGTAATGTAAATTACTTAATTTAGCTGCCAGGCAGTGCTTAATAAAAAAAAAAAATAATAATAAAGTGGCCCTCGTCAGTAGGCCACCTCAGTTTGCACCACACATTGCCACTGCACTTACACAACTACAAACCATCACACTGAAGTGTAACAATTCAGACTGTTTAATGCAGCCAAAGCTTTAAAAATTGCTTGGGTGGCAGGTATTAGTTGTTGTTAATGTATATTGAATTAACAAACAACAGTTTTCTGCTCATCTTTAAATTACACAAACATCGCCACCATGTGGCAGCTGTCATAAATGCAGGTTCAGGTAATTTAGTGCTGGTGCAGATCACCGGAAACCACAGGCTCAAATTAATCACTGAATAGCTCACGTGTGTTGTCTCCACCCAGTCCAGTTTTCCATAGAATTTGTCTCACATGAAGCCCAAAGTTTGTCTGAAGAAATATTACTCAAACCCATTTGGTGCCCTCCAAATTTTAAGCACTGCACCAGTTGTGAGTGAAGAGTGCCTGGTGGCTATTGGTAAGTGGGCAGTTACACCATTACTACAGAGGCCGAGTCTACCATATTAGGATATAAAACATCTTTTCAATTGTGTTGCGCACTGGCTTCCCCGGAGTGTTACCCAACTACCATTTCCTCTTTTATAGCATGAAGAACTGCTTGTTTACCAGTGATCGCTTTCATAACAGAAAGAGCAGTATGTTTTCCCTCTACACTACGTGAGCAGGCTACCACCTGCGCCTCATCCCTGGTGGCCAGTGGTAGGCTGTAGGTTTGTTCATCTTCCGCTTCATTGTTTTATTGTATTGCCTGTATTTCATTGTTGTGTCTTTGACTGCTGTTGTTCTGTCTTCCCCCGCTGCCTGTTGGTGGTCCGTGCCCGTTTTCCTCCCTCTGTTCCCCTCGCTGCCCCTGTGTCTCTCAGCCCGGTTTTTCCTTCTGTACCCCTCACTGCCCCGTGTCTCTGCCCGGTTTTTCCTTCTCTACCCCTCGCTGCCCCCGTGTCTCTGCCCAGTTTTTCCTTCTCTACCCCTCGCTGCCCCTGTGTCTCTGCCCGGTTTTTCTTCTTTACCCCTCGCTGCCCCGTGTCTCTGCCCGGCTTTTCCTTCTGTACCCCTCGCTGCCCCTATGTCTCTCAGCCCGGTTTTCCCTTCTGATCCACTCGCTGCCTCCGTGCGTCTCTGCCCGTTTTTGCCTCTGTTTCCCAAGCTGCCCCTGTATTCTTGTGCCATTTTTGCCTTCTGTGCCACTTGTTTTTTCCATGTATCTCTGTGCCCTCTTGCCTTCTGTGCCACTCGTTTTTTCCTGTATTTCTGTGCCCTCTTGCCTCTGTGACAATAGTTTTTCCTGTATTTCTGTGCCCTTTTTGCCTTCTGTGCCACTCGTTTTTTTCCCTGTGTTCTGTACCCTCTTGCCTTCTGTGCCACTCATTTTTTCCTGTAGTTCTGTGCCCTCTTGCCCCTGTGACAATCGTTTTTCCTGTATTTCTGTGCCCTTTTTGCTTTCTGTGCCACTCGTTTTTTCCCCTGTATTTCTGGGCCCTCTTGCCTTCTGTGCCACTTGTTTTTTCCTGTATTTCTGTGCCCACTTGCCTCTGTGACATTCGTTTTTGCTGTATTTCCGTGCCCTTTTTGCCTCCTGTGCCACTCGTTTTTCCCCCTGTATTTCTGTGCCCTCTTGCCTTCTGTGCCACTTGTTTTTTCCTGTATTTCTGTGCCCTCTTGCCTCTGTGACAATCATTATGCTGTATTTCTGAGCCCTATTTGCCTTCTGTGCCACTTGTTTTTTCCCCCTGTATTTCTGTGCCTTCCGTTCCATTCATCGTCCCTTACCGCCCCGCCGCTGCGTCCCCTGCGCCCCACCCCCCTGACTTCCCACTGCCTATTCGCTGCCCCCACCTCCCAGCTGCTCCTCCCTCCCACCTCCCCATATAGGCCGGCCGCTGCGCGGTGAGGAGAGCAACCCTTGACCCCACCAGATAGGCCGCTCCCCCTCCGCACAGCACCGCCTGTGTGTCCCTGCCCCAGCTGCCGCGGCTGAGGAAGCTAGAGGCCCTCCACCACCCGCAGGCTACCACCTGCACCTCATCCCTGGTGGCCAGTGGTAGGCTGTAGGTTTGTTCATCTTCCGCTTTATTGTTTTATTGTATTGCCTGTATTTCATTGTTTTGTCTGTGACTGTTGTTGTTCCGTCTTCCCCTGCTGCCTGTTCGTGGTCCATGCCCTTTTTCCTCCCTCCCTCGCTGCCCCCGTGTCTCTCAGACTGATTTTTCCTTCTGTACCCCTCGCTGCCTCCGTGTCTCTGCCCGGTTTTTCCTTCTCTACCCCTCACTGCCCCCGTGTCTCTGCCTGGTTTTTCCTTCTGCACCCCTCGCTGCCCCCGTGTCTCTGAGCCCGGTTTTCCATTCTGTTCCCCTCGCTGCCCCGTGCCTCTCTGCCCGTTTTTGCCTTCGTTTCTCAGCTGCTCCTGAAATCTTGTGCCCTTTTGCCTTCTGTGCCACTCGTTTTTCCCCTGTATTTCTGTGCCCTCTTGCTTTCTGTGACATTCGTTTTCCTATATTTCTATGCCCTTTTTGCCTTCTGTGCCACTAATTTTTTTCCCTATATTTCTGTGCCCTCTTGCCTTCTGTGACATTCGTTTTCCCTCGTTTTTTGTGCCCTTTTGCCTTCTGTTCCCTTCATCGTCTCTCAATGCCCCCGCCACTGCGTCCCATGCGGCCCCGCCCCCCTGACTGCCCAATCGCTGCCCCCGCCTCCCAGCTGCTCCTCCCTCCCACCTCCCCATATATGCAGCCACTGCACGGCCACACGCAGCGGGCGTGCCACTGGCCCGTCAAAGACGCGCCTAAGGCAAGCTCATCTGCGCCTGTCCGTGCCTGGACCGCGCCAGAACCCCTGGCCCCCGCACCCGCCCCGATGACCGCCGCCTCTACAATGCTAGCACTCTCTGCACGCTCTCAACTCCGGACGGACCCACACCTGCTTCAAGGCCGCCCCGAAATGCACATACGGTCCCCTCGCCTGCCGAAACTGCAGCTAAACCAGCCTTAGAGCCAACGAACCACCCTCCAAGAAAGTCCCCAATCACCTCCGATGCATACTACTGAACACCCGCTCCGCATGCAAACATGCAGTTGAGCTCTGGGACCTGCTCAACACAACATCCCTGGAAGTCGCCTTCCTGACAGAGACCTGGTTGAACGACTCCTCCGCACCCGACGTCGCCATAGCCATCCCAAACAGCTACAAGATCACCCGCAGAGACCGCACCAATGGAGTTGGAGGACGAATCACCATTGTCCGGACGGACCCACACCTGCTTCAAGGCCGCCCCAAAATGCACATGCGGTCCCTTCGCCTGCCAAAAGTGCAGCTACACCAGCCATAGAGCCGCCAATGAACCACCCTCCAAGAAAGACCCCAACCACCTCCAATGCATACTACTGAATACCCGCTCCGCATGCAAACATGCAGTTGTGCTCTGGAACCTGCTCAAAACAACATCCCCGGAAGTCGCCTTCCTGACAGAGACCTGGTTGAACGACTCCTCCGCACCCGACATCGCCATAGCCATCCCAAACGGCTACAAGATAACCCGCAGAGACCGCACCAATGGAGTTGGAGGAGGAATCACCATCGTCCACAAGAACAGCATCAGGGTCTCGACTAGACCCGACAACACGCTCAGCACCGCCAAACACATTCACTTCCAGATCCACACAGACCCCCAACTCCACCCTCAGAGACACCTTCGTATACCAACCCCCCGGACCTTGTCCCCAGTTCAGCGACTCCATCGCCGACTTCATCAGTACGCACGCCCTGACCTCCACCGACTACATCCTCATTCGGAGACCTGAGCTTTCACCTTGACAACAACAATGACAGCAACTCCACAACCCTGATCGATAACCTCGCCAACCTCGGACTGAAGCAACTCATCACAACGCCCACCCACTTTGCCGGCCAAATGTTTGACCCCGTCTTCCCCTCCAGCCCGCACATCTCCGTCAGCCACACCACCGAACTCCTCTGGACTGACCACCGCTGCATCCAATTCGCCTTCCAGAAACCCACCACACACCACTGCACCCAACAGATCTCCCGCCGCTGCCGGAGCAAAATCACCGAAGATCAACTACATGCAATCCTCGATCTCAGCCCACCCACGAACCCTCCAACACCGATGACGCTGCCCACAGCATCAGACGCTGGATCGAGAACTGCGCCAACACCCTCGCCCAGCTGAAGAAACCCCCACAGAGACACCAGCAAGAGGGCCAGCTGGTTCACCCCAGAACTCCTTGCCTCCAAGCAAGCCTGCCGGAAACTAGAGTAGGAATGGCACAGTGAACAAACTCCGGACAGCCACGCAGCACACAAGGACGCCATCCGCAACCACCACCACCTCATCAGGGCGGCCAAGAGAACCTCCTTCAAAGACCGCCTCGACAACAACGCACACAATAGCAAGGAGCTCTTCAACATCGTGAAGGCACTCTCCAACCCCAGCTCCAACACCAACGACATCCTGCCGTCGCAAGCCCTGTGCGACTCCCTCACCACCTTCTTCCACCGCAAGATAGCAGACATCCACGACAGCTTCAACACCCAGACAGCCCCAAAAGACAAGTACACAACAGACCCTCCGCACACCATCGGCCATGACCCCCTGCTAGCCTGGGCCAGCGTGAGCGTCAATGACACCATCAAGACCATGAGCACAATCCACTCAGGCTCTCCGTCAGACCCATTCCCGCACCACGTCTTCAACAATGCAAGCAGCTTCATCGCACCCCACCTGCACAACATCATGAATCTCTCCCTTGAGACTGCGACCTTCCCAGAGGGCTGGAAACACACCGAGATCAACGCCCTACTCAAAAAGCCTAAGGCAGACCCAAGAGACTTCAAGAACTTCCGGCCCATCTCTCTGCTCCCCTTCCCGGCCAAGGTCATAGAGAAAATCGTCAACAGACAGCTAACCCAATACCTCGAAGAAAACAGAATCCTGCATCCTTCCCAGTCAGGGTTCCGCAGCAACCAGAGCACCGAGACTGCCCTCATCGCCGCCACCGATGACATCAGGAGCCTGCTGGACAACGGTGAGACCGCAGCACTCATCCTCCTAGACCTCTCCGCCGCCCCCGACACCGTCTGCCACCGCACTCTACGTGCACACCTTCACCCCGCAGGGATCCGAGACAAGACTCTGGAATGGACCACCTCCTTCCTCTCCGGCAGAACCCAGAGCGTCTGCCTCCCCCCATTCCATTCCAAAGCCTTCGAGATCATCTGTGGCGTACCCCAGGGATCCTCCGTCAGCCCAACACTGTTCAACATTTACATGGCCCCGCTCGCACACGTCGCCCAACAGCACGACCTCAACATAATCTCCTACGCTGATGACACTCAACTGGTCCTCTCCCTCACCAAGGACCCCATCACCGCCAAAGCCAACCTCCACGAAGGAATGAAGGCCGTTGTCGACTGGATGAAGATCAGTCGTCTGAAGCTGAACTCGGACAAGACGGAGGTCCTCATCCTCGGCTCCAACCCTTCAGCCTGGGACGACTCCTGATGGCCGATGGCACTGGGGGCAGCCCCGACACCCACCGACCACGCACGTAACCTGGGAATCATCCTTGACTCAACGCTCTCAATGACCAAGCAAGTCAACGCCGTCTCCTCCTCCTGCTTTAACACCCTGTGCATGCTCCGCAAGATCTACAGATGGATGCCGACAGATACAAGAAAGAAAAAAATTACGCACAAGGGTTGAGGCAAGAGAAGACTGCACCTGCTCACATCTGTGGCTATACATTTTTTTAGTGATGGTGCTCATGAAACCAAGGAACACAACCCTGTTTGTTCCTTCTTGGGCAAAGCCCAAAATTCAAAGCAAAAAATATGGAATCAGCACCCATCAAGGAAATATCTTAACAGTCTCTGGTGTTTTAGTAAATCAAGAAATGAATCTCATAATAAACAGGTCCGGACTTGAATGATGCTCCTTTTCAATTCTTTATTAGATGATCCAAAACAGATAAAAAATCCAAATTTACATGAGAATTTTCTTTTCAGCCAACGCGTTTCGTCTCATGAATGACACTTCTTCAGGGCTAAAAATAAAACATAAACTAGTTACACACTCAAGAAAATATACAAAAGATTATTTACAAAAAAAGGTTAAAAACAGATACATCACAAAATATTGAATGACAATCTCAATCAGTCCGAGTTGATTTGAACTTAGAAATACAGTGTTTGTTAGAGTTTTTTGAGACAAGAAACACAAGAGATGCCGTTTTCATTACAGCAATTTGGAAGGCAGGCAATTTTTTACAGACTTGATTTTAGTAAGCCGTAGTGAGCAACAAAGAGAAGGATTCATAAAGAGAAAGAAATCAATCACAAAGATTTGCACACAACTATTGAATAGCTGGATAAAACATCAGTGCAAATATACATCATAAAAGATGTTTCTGGCAAATAGTACAAGAAATAGTTGTTCCTTTATCATAGCAGACTTTTAAATATTCTAAAGAAACACATAAAATATATTTCATTAATAGCTATATTCGTTCCACATATTCAGTATTTGTCACACATACGAAATCCACATTAGGAAAAAAGTACAAATAAAGCTGTTTCTGGCAAATAGTACAAGTAATAGTTGTTCCTTTATCATACCAGACTTTTGAATATTCTCATAAAACACAATATATTTCATCAATAGCTGTATTTGTTCTACATATTAAGTATTGTCACATATACGGTATCCACATTAGAAAATAAATATACATTTGTAATTAAAAACCTTTAGCGAAATGGCAGAAAACACAGTAAGAAAAATATATAAAAACTCAATTATAATATGCCTTTTTTAATATATATATTGCGGATTCCCTAGAGACAAATTCATCAATAAATGAGATTTTTGTAAATACATGAGATGGCACACAAAATTTAATAACAATTTAAGCCTTATATTCTTAACTATTGCTTATGGTCTGAAATGACTTAATGGCAACCTCAATGCGGAGGGCCATCCTACCCTATTTAGTCATGTTAATATAAAGAGCTTTGTTATGCGTGTCCATATTACTCTATAGTTATAAAATACTGTATTATGTATGCACACATTGACTCAGAAAGTACCTGTCAATCTTTTTCTGTGTCTTGTGTCAACTATGGAGTAGACAGAAAAAATAAGCAAAAAGAATAATTGATTAACCTATATATTAGATGCTTCAAAATCGACACATATTTCTGATATAGTAATGTATGGACATTGCTCAAAAGAACCTGTATATATGCGTTCTATGACTAGCACTGTTGGTAGTCGTTTCAAGTTCCAACCGAATATACTTAAAAATCAAGAGATATATCGGGAAGCAAGACCCCGAAGTCTTACTTTAGCATAGTGAGCAGTTTGTCAGACATCTTGGAGTGTTTAAGCCTATAAAGCCTGAGATACATAAACCTCATTCTGAAGAGTGTATATTATGCTAGCATTAAAACATGAGTCTTTAACGGGGCAGAACCGCAGATAATGATTTAAAATGAGATATTAGCTAGGTTAAAAAAAATATAAGAGGCATCCACGATAATCCCCCATAAAGAGCAAAGCCTTCGGCCAAACTTACCAGTGAAGGCATGGTAGCCAGGGACGTGAAGAACATCAAAGGTTAGGCGCACCGAAATGTGGGCTGTAAAACTACTCCCTTTTATACTGAAGGTAATTGGATAATTGGACACACCTAATTCCGCGTTCGAGTCCGCATTCGTGAACCCGGATGTTTATCGTTGTCATGTCAACGAGCCAGGCAACCTAGTCGGCCATCTTGGAGTGTGCAAATTTTAATGCATGAAGACTCGTCAACCAAGTGATATATTTAAAAATAACATCGTAAGTGAGCCTACAAAGTGATGTGGGCTAAAGAACCTCTCCCTTTTATACTAGAGAAAATTGGATAATAGAGACGCACCTAATTCCGCGTTCGAGTTCACGTTCGTGAACCCAAATATTTAACGTTGTCATGCCAACAAGCCAAAAAACTATGTCGGCCATCTTGAACTGTGAAAATTTGAATGCGTAAATCTCATGAAACAAGTTACATATTATAGAACTGCATTCTTAGTGAGTCTACAATGTAACATGAACCCATTGCGTTAATACAAAACAGAAAAAGTCCACAGGGTCAATCTACTTCTAAAAATTTCGCTACCAGAAGGCCGTAGCGACCATTATGACGGTGTCCAATAAACAGACAAAAGAAGATATATCGGCCTTCTTGTAATATGACAATCATGGTATATAATCCTCGAACAGCATGAAAAAAGGTTTGAGATGAAAATCTCCGGGCCACAAAAAACTGCAATTTAAGGAATGGAGATAAAGTAGTCCTATCATAGAAAACTGCCACAGATTCAGCTCTTATCTAACACGATCATCTAATAACGACCAGAACTGTCATCACAAAGTTCCTAAGTCAACACTGAAGTGGGACCAATCCAATGGCCTGTATATTAGCATTTTAGTATTAAAATCAATAAGTCAGTTTCAGCGATGTTAATCAAAATATTATCATAATATGATGATATCCTCAAATAGTCCAAACATTAGAGGTGATTTATAAAACAAGGAACAACTATATTCATTACAGGTCAAGTGTCATTGGTCCATGAACAACAGATGTTTGGTCCATTCCATATTTTTTGCTTTGAACTTTGGGCTTTGCTCAAGAAGGAACAAACAGGGTTGTGTTCCTTGGTTTCATGAGCACCATCACTAAAAAAATGTATAGCCACAGATGTGAGCAGGTGCAGGATTCTCTTGCCTCAAACCTTATGCGTAATTTTGTTCTAATTGTGGGCACACTGCACTGTTTTCCCTAGGCTTTATTGTGAATTATAGTGTGATATTGATATACAATAGATTTCAATGATAATCGAGAGCAAATGTTCAAAGATCTATTTAGCAGCACGGCCAAGGACAGGCCGGTAGCACAAGACAAAACAACATGCACTAATGAAGGTCTTAAATCTAAGTTTATACGTTTGGAGAAACTTAAAAAGCCCGAGTTAGCAAAATGGTGGGATGGGGCAACCCTAAAAAAATACATTGAGAACAAACGCATTCCCAGAGGACTTAGTATAATGATTTTTCCTAGTTTTGAGGATTTGGATAAGGATTTATTGATTGATTGGGAGAAATGCTTACATGCCGCATCCTATAGCATGATGGTAATTTTGATTACGAATGCCGAAAGGAAGGTAGCCAAAATTAGAGAAGAAATTGTACAATTAGAAAAAGAAATTAATGAATCTAGTCTTAAAGAGGTAATACAGAAAAATAATGAGATCCTTAAGAAGGAATTGAACAGCTATCAGTTGTATTTAAAAGAAAAGAAACAAATGAAAATACGTAGAGATGATGGTGACTATAAGAAGGGCCGCATCTTTACGTTTGCGCGCAAGTATGATGATATAGTCAGCAAGACACAAGAGAAGACTGATAAAGACAATACTAGTGTCTCTTCCAGTAACACTTCATTGTCATCAATAGAGAGTGACCCTGAAGAGGGCACTAGCACTACGGTTACAGACAACACCTCGTCTGCTTTTTTACAGGAGGTGCAAAGGTACCACCTGGGCAACCGGAAAAAAAAACCAAACCTAGAACAAGGCGGGGTGGCGCAACACACAAGGGCAGGCATAAAAGCAAGGGAGCAGAACACTAACCTGAAAAAATAGATGGTATGGACGATTATTTGGAAATTGCTTTGGATGAAAACTCTACTGTAAATGACATTAGTGCTGTTAATTTTTCGACTAGAGTCTTAACTGATGATGAAAGAAATGTATTGTGTAAAGGAATTTTTGCCCGACCAACAGATGTAACTATGATGACGTACATGTTGATCTTTTCAAGTTCACAAGAAAACTAAAAATAACATTTGTTTTTGCCGAACATCCTCCTGTGCCTCCTGTGTCTAAGACAAATCCTATTTTGGATGTACCTAGCATTAATGATGTCCATCATTCTCATATGTTAGCTACTCTTTATGATGAGGACCAAATTGGCAATGTTGTCGAATTTACGAACATGTTGGGGATTTATGAGGACTGCAGTACCGATAGTGGTCTGCGTACTGCGTCCAAATTCATGCCTCCACAATCTAAGGACTCCGTTATTGATGAGTTCTTTAACAGAGTGACATTAGATCTATACAAGCTAGAGGATGATCATCTGAAAACCAACAGATGCAAACATCAGATCAATATATCTAAAACTGATTGGACTTTACTCAATGCCCTCAAGAATGATGACGATTTAGTAATAAAGGAGGCAGATAAGGGAGGGAGCATTGTTCTTATGAACAAGAAAGATTATCATGTGGAAATCAATAGACAATTATCTGATCTTGACTGTTATGAAAAATTGAACCAGAACCCTACATCTAAAATAGAGACCCTAATCAATGGGAAACTCTATGAATGGCACAAATCTTGTTTATTATCTGATTATGAATACCGTTACCTGCAAGCCCACCATTCTAGATTTCCGTGCTTGTACATTCTACCTAAAATCCACAAGGGGGGTGTCTTTCCCCCCAGTAGACCGATCATTTCTGGGAATGGTGGGCCTACGGAACACCTTTCTGAGTTTGTGGATTCGTACATCAAACCCTATCTACAAAATCTTCCATCTTATCTACGAGATAGTGGTGATTTGCTCTGTAAATTAGAGGATTTCATCTGGCAGGATACTCAGCTATTATTTGTCACGATGGATGTCGAAAGTTTATATACATGCATCCAACAAAAACAAGGCATACGTGCTCTGAAACATTTCCTGTTTAAACGTGACTGCAACAGACTAGAACACACCTTTATGTTATTAGAAATGGCTGAGCTAATCTTAATGAACTATGCCTTTCTGAGCAATGGTGACTGGCACATTCAAAAACGTGGCACGGCGATGGGCTCCAGGTTCGCTCCATCCTGCGCAAACCTCTTTATGGGGCTTTTTGAGGTGGAGCACGCCTGGGGCCCGAGAGCTAAAACCTGGTGTGACCAAATAATATTCAATGCCCGCTACATTGATGATATCATCCTAATATGGAATGGACCACTGAGGGCTCTCATGGCTTATTTTGAATATCTAAATGAGAATGATTTCCAGAGAAACCCAAAGGTTTTTATGTGTGTGGTGGGTGTTGCATTTGTAAATTTTGTCAAAAACAAAACTATACACTTTTCATATAATTGTTCCAAACGTTTTGAGATTAAAGAATTCATCAATTGCAATACGACGTTTAACATATATGTACTTTTATGCTTTTGTGGCAAGACATATGTAGGTAGTAGCATCCGGTGGCTTAAAATACGTGTACAAGAACATGTAAGAGCTATCAAAAATGGTGATTTGAAATATCCCATGGCGAGTCATATTTGTACAGAACACCCCGATGAAAGAACGATAGAATTCCATGCAATTGATCATTTGAAAGCAAGTGTGAGAGGAGGAAACAGAGAGCTTGACCTCAGACAATTGGAATCAACATGGATTTGTCGCTTAAGAAGTGGACAGTATGGGCTAAATGAAAATAATGAATTTCATCATTTTTTTGAATTGCTGTACAACAAAGTCTTTTGAGCATATACAGCCATAGTCTTGCCTGCCATTTAAATTTATTCTTCTCTGTGGTCCAGGAACAACAGCGTTTATGGCTTGGTTATGCTAATAATTGATCTGGAATTACTGTTTTGTACACATGTCTTAAGTTTCAAATGATGATTATAACTTAAGTGATCTATGATGACATCGAACTACAAATAGTTTTTTTTTGGTGCAACTATTAATTGCGTGGTACATTTCCTAAATGTGGATTTACCTGACCTTGTATGCCTACTCACCTAACTGCAATCATCTTATGTGTTAAAACATCTGTTGTTCATGGACCAATGACACTTGACCTGTAACGAATGTATACAAATAGTTGTTCCTTGTTTTACAATATCACCTCTAATGTTTGGACTATTTGAGGATATCATCATATTATGATAATATTTTGATTAACATCGCTGAAACTGACTTATTCATTTTAATACTAAAATGCTAATATACAGGCCATTGGATTGGTCCCACTTCAGTGTTGACTTAGGAACTTTGTGATGACCGTTCTGGTCGTTAATAGATGATCGCACTAGATAAGAGCTGAATTTGTGGCAGTTTTCTATGATAGGACTACTTTATCTCCATTCCTTAAAATGCAGTTTTTTGTGGCCCGGAGATTCTCATCTCAAACCTTTTTTCATGCTGTTCGAGCATTATATACCATGATTGTCATATTACAAGAAGGCCGATATATCTTCTTTTTTCTGTTTATTGGAGACCGTCATAATGGTCGCTACGGCCTTCTGGGAGCGAAATTTTTAGAAGTAGATTGACCCTGTGGACTTTTTCAGTTTTGTGTGAACGCAATGGGTTCATGTTACATTGTAGGCTCACTAAGAATGCAGTTCTATACTATGTCACTTGCTTCATGAGATTTACGCATTCAAATTTTCACAGTCCAAGATGGCTGATGTCGTTTTTTGGCTCATTGGCAGGATAACGTCAAATATTCGGGTTCACGAACGTAAACTCGAACGCAGAATTAGGTGCGTCTCTATTATCCAATTTTCTCTAGTATAAAAGGGAGCGGTTCTTTAGCCCACATCACTTTGTAGGCTCACTTACGATGTTATTTTTAAATATATCACTTGGTTGATGAGTCTTCATGCATTCAAATTTGCACACTCCAAGATGGCTGACTAGGTTGCCTGGCTCGTTGGCATGACAACGATAAACATCCAGGTTCACGAATGCGGACTCGAACACGGAATTAGGTGTGTCCAATTATCCAATTACCTTCAGTATAAAAGGGAGTGGTTTTACAGCCCACATTCCGGTGCTGCCTAACCTTTGATGTTCTTCACGTCCCTGGCTACCATGCCTTCACTGGTAAGTTCAGCCGAAGGCTTTGCTCTTTATGGGTGATTATCGTGGATGCCTCTTATATTTCCTTTAACCTACCTAATATCTCATTTTAAATCATTATCTGCGGTTCTGCCCCGTTAAAGACTCATGTTTTAATGCTAGCATAATATACACTCTTCAGAATGAGGTTTATATATCTCCGGCTTTATAGGTTTAAACACTCCAAGATGTCTGACAAACTGCTCACTATGCTCAAGTAACACTTCGGGGTCTTGCTTCCCGATATATCCCTTGATTTTTAAGTATATTCGGTTGGAACTTGAAACGACTACCAACAGTGCTAGTCAGAGAACCCATATATACAGGTTCTTTTGAGCAATGTTTATACATTACTATATCAGACGTATGTGTCGATTTTGAAGCATCTAATATATAGGTTAATCAATTATTTTTTTGCTTATTTTTTCTGTGTTCTCCATAGTTGACACAAGACACAGAAAAAGATTGACAGGTACTTTCCGAGTCAATGTGTGCATACATAATACAGTATTTTATAACTATAGAGTAATATGGACACGCATAACGAAGCTCTTTATATTAACATGACTAAATAGGGTAGGATGGCACTCCGCATTAAGGTTGCCATTAAGTCATTTCATACCATAAGCAATAGTTAAAAATATGAGGCTTAAATTGTTATTAAATTCTGTGTGCCATCTCATGTATTTACAAAAATCTCATTTATTGATGAATTTGTGTCAAGGGAATCCGCAATATATATATTAGAAAATGCATATTATAATTGAGTGTTTAAATATTTTTCTTACTGTGTTTTTCTGCCATTTCGCTAAAGGTTTTTAATTACATATGTATATTTATTTTCTAATGTGGATACCGTATATGTGATAGTACTTAATATGTAGAACAAATACAGCTATTGATAAACTATATTGTGATTCATGAGAATATTCAAAAGTCTGCTATGATAAAGGAACAACTATTTCTTGTACTATTTGCCAAAAACAGCTTTATTTGTACTTTTTTCCTAATGTGGATTTCGTATGTGTGACAAGTACTGAATATGTAGAACGAATATAGCTATTAATGAAATGTATTTTATGTGTTTCTTTAGAATATTTAAAAGTCTGCTATGATAAAGGAACAACTATTTCTTGTACTATTTGCCAGAAACATCTTTTATGAGGTATGTTTGCACTGATGTTTTTATCCAGCTATTCAATAGTTGTGTGCAAATCTTTGTGATTGATTTCTTTCTCTTCATGAATCCTTCTCTTTGTTGCTCACTACGGCTTACTAAAATCAAGTCTGTAAAAAATTGCCTGCCTTCCAAATTGCTATAAAGAAAACGGCATCTCTTGTGTTTCTTGTCTCAGAAAACTCTAACAAACACTGTATTTCTAAGTTCAAATCAACTCGGACTGATTGAGATTGTCATTCAATATTTTGTGATGTGTCTGTTTTTAACCTTTTTTTGTAAATAATCTTTTGTATATTTTCTTGAGTGTGTAACTAGTTTATGTTTTATTTTTAGCCCTGAAAAAGTCTCATTCATGAGACGAAAAACGTTGGCAAAAAAGGAAAATTCTCACGTAAATCTGGATTTTTTATCTGTTTTGGCTCATCTAATAAAGAATTGAAAAGGAGCATCATTCAAGTCCGGACCTGTTTATTATGAGATTCATTTCTTGATTCACTAAAGACACCAGACACTGTTTAAGATATTTCCTTGATGGGTGCAGATACAAGAAAGACAGTCACCCAGACACTCGTCAGCAGCAGACTCAACTACGGAAACACCCTCTATGCGGAGCCCCAACCAAGCCCATCAAACGACGACAACGCATCCAAAATGCCTAAGCACGACTGATCCTCGACGTACCACGACATGGCCACATCACCCCCCACTTGAGAAACCTGCACTGGCTCCCTGTCAACAAGAGGATATCCTTCAAGCTCCTCATCCACGCACACAAAGCACTCCACAGGACCGGCCCAGCCTACCTCAACAGACGGCTCTCCTTCTACATCCCCATCCGCCAGCTCCGCTCCGCTGACCTCTCACTCACCACCATCTCGCGCATCCGAAGAACAACCACCGGTGGGAGATCCTTCTCCCACCTTGCCGCCAAGACATGGAATACCCTCCCACTAAGCCTACGACAGACCCAAGACCTGCTGACCTTCAGGAGGATACTCAAAACCTGGCTGTTCGATCAATAGCGCCCCCCCTCAGCGCCTTGAGACCCTCGTGGGTATGTAGTGCGCTTTACAAATGATTGATTGATTGAGCAGGGACTGAACAACAAACTTGTACCTTGATTACTTGTGTATTATTTTAATGTTCCTTATGAGACACTACCCAAACACCGATGGGGTTTAGTTTAAGCATGGCATATGGGAAACATTGAGGAGACATGGAGTATCCGAAAAGGCCTTCTGCTTTTAATCTTATAGGGAGGTCAGGATAAACAATGGGGTACCCACCACTATACAGTTTAAATTTGTGGACTCCCAACTTGATGATAAATGTGCATGCTGCGAGACTACTGAGCTATTTCAAATCAATTGGAATGCTCACTGTTTGAGACACCTTCCCAAATAGCTCATGCTGAGGTCGCTGTGGGCACCGATTCAGGAGGGGAACAGACTCAACGATGAAGTATGACTCAGAGTGTGGGCAAACATTCAAAGTCCACCAAGTGTGGGTAAACGTTCAATGTCCTTATGTAAAGAATTCCCGCACGGTTAATTTATAAAAGTAATAAAATACTGGGATATCATAGAACTACTTTCCTTCCCTGTATCTACCATATCCATTTGTGATATGATATGATAAAAACATTTAATATAGCGCACAAATCACTCCCCAATGAGTATCTCGGCACTCTTTATCTTCAGCATCCTCACCTTTGTCAGATGAAGATGCCGTGGTTGACACAGATCATAAACCTTGAGTAGAACACTTCATCATGCTGCACAGGCGATAAACTGTAAAAGAGAGAAATCATGCCCAAACAATGTGTGACACGTTAGCGCTATACACTGTACTGGCCCAAGAGGATTCCAATTAGGAGAAGGTAGAAGCACTACCCGTTGGTTTCTGTATTATTTATACAAAACAGTGATGGATGAAATGCTTGAATTAATCGCAGCCACTGGTAATTACTGGGGCCGTATCCCAATACATCATTATTTTGCAAACCATGTCACCTCATTTTTGACCCAGCTATATGCAAATCAGTCTTGACCTTGCTCTAATAGGAACTTTCCAGCCCGAATGATTACCAGTGGCTGAAATTGATTCAAGCATTCCATCCAATCGCTGATTTGTATACTTATTGCGTCACCCTAATTGGGACAGGCATGCCCAGACGTGGGTCCCGTGCACACTGTGTCAATGGAGCCAAGCTGTTTTCAGCTGATGAGCCCATAACTAGGGCAAAACCGGTACCGGGTTGCTTGAGTTCCAGTTCAGGGAGGACTTGGCTTGGTAGGTCGGCTGGACTGTTTCTATTGGAGAAGGGTCAAGACTGATTTGCATATGGCTGGGTCCGAACTGAGGTGGCATGGCATGCAAAATAATGTATTGGGATGCGGCCTGAGTGATTACCAGTGGCTGAGATTGATTCGAGCATTCCATCCAACACTGTTTTGTATCCTAATTGTGTCACCCTAAGTGGGGCGTGTAGGTCTAGACGTGGGTTCCAGGCACACAGTGTCACTGGAACCAAGCTATAACCAGCTTATGAGCCCATAACTAGGGCGAAAATGGTGCTGGGTTGCTTGTGTTCCAGTTCAGGGAGGACCTGGCTTTGCATTTCGGGCTGGTCTGTTAGAGCGGGGTCAAGACTGATTTGCACATAGCTGGGTCCAAACTGAGGTGACATAGTGTGCAAAATAACGATGGATTGAGAGGCAGCCTGAGTGATTACCAGTGGCTGAGATTAATTCAAGCATTCCTTCCATCACTGCTTTGTATAATTATGGTTTCTGTAGCCAGGAGGTTACTTAGTACACAGTCATTTAGAAGAACCAATATCCACGCACTCTAGGCAACTATGGTGTTGAAACCATGCAAGCATTTTAAATGTACTTAAGTGTGTGAACACCAATATGGCTTACATGTGTTGTAACAGTTGCATATGCAGTATGATGCAATACTATGTCAAGAGGGTAAAAGTGCCCTATTTACTTGCACTCCTCATCTACAAGCATTGTGGACAGTCAACCAGGGCGGGTTAGTTTAGAATACCAGGTAACTGCTGGAGACTAAGGGACTTATTTATGAGCCCCTGCGTCACTTTTGCGCCACCGGTGCGTCACTTTTTGTGACGCACCAGTGGCATAAAAAATGCGCCATGTTGCGCAATAATTTACGAAGTGACGCATTTAGGTAGATGCGTCACTTCGTAAACCCCTGTGCTACATTATTCCTGCGCCAGGTATAATGTATGCAGGGTGGGCATTTCCCTGCAAGAAAGGGTCATAGGAGTGGCGCAGCGAAATCTATGAGATTTTACTGTGCCACTGCGAGGAGGCCAATGCGTCAAAACCTTACACCTGCCTCATGGCAGGCGTAAGGGTGACGGAGGCCCTTTCACATGGGGCTTGCCCCATGTGAAAGGAACATTGCTGGAGTTACGTCAGGCTTCCGATAGAACTCCAGCAAGGCGCCATTTTTTGCGCTGACAGATACGTCAGTTATACTGACGTATCTGTCCTTCCTTGCGACATGATGCGTCATATTGTAAATATGACGCATCATTGGTGTCGCAAGGAGTGCACACTGAGAAGTGGCGCATCGCTGCTTTCACGCAGCGATGCGCCACTTCTCGTAAATGAGGCCCAAAGTATATGAGGGAAATCATCTAGAAGGCTATTAGATATGGGACAGACTATGAAAGCTGTGGTGGTCTACTTTGCCATATATTGTTTACAATTATTGTAAAGTTGCTCAATGGCAATTAGTGAAAAAAGAAGAGAAAGAAGATAAAAAATAGAGGAAAGGAAAGCATGTACTGCGAAAAAAATTAATAAATAAAAGAAAATCAGTGGGAACAAATGTGCTGGAGGGGGCTCTTAAAACCATTGAAAATCAGGGAGCCTAGCTTATCTTATTCTTGGTAGGTGTTGGAAACGATCATCTTTGGCGCCCCCCGATTTTTTGCCTTTTACTGAACATGTTTTTGTTGGCTCTCTGACTCTGCACACTTTACTCCTGCTAACCAGTGGTAAAATATTTGTACACTTCCTTTGAACATGGTAACATTTACTGTGAGACATGGCCCTCTCTGCAGGGTCACCCCTAAACATTTTGCCTTCACCCCTCCTGCTTTGCTGAATTTGTTTTTCTTAGTGTTAGGACTCTGCACACTTTACCACTGCTAACCAGTGCTAAAAGTGCTCTCTCCCTATAACATTGAAAGATTGGCCCACACTTGATAGGCACATTTAATGTACTTGTAAGTCCCGGGCATATGGCACTGCATGTACCCAGGGCTAGTATATTTAATGTTACTAGTGGGATTGGAGCACTATTGTGCCACCCACTAACGTAGCCCTTTAAAACATGTCTCGGGCCTGCCACTGTAGCTTGTAGTGCAATTTTAAACTGCCATTTTGACCTAGCAAAATAAAACGTTTGCTAGGCCTAATCCTTTCTTTTTAATACTTATGTCACCTCTAAGGTTGGCCCTAAAAGCTACTATGGCAGTGTGCATGATATTGTAAAAGTAGGATATGTGGGTTTAAGTCTTACATATCATGTTTGTGAAAAACTCCTAAAGTTGTTTTTCAATAACAAATGGTCTATCTCTCCCATTGATCAGCACTGGGTTACCTTATTACATTAAATAGGTGCTAACCTTGTTTTGGGAGAAGATAGAAATATGCTGTTTGGACTTAAATGAATTCTAATTTAATATCTTCTTTAATGGTAAAATCAGACTTTAAGTAACAATTCTGAAAATGGCACTTTTTTAATGTTAAAAGAACAAATGATGGACGAAATGCTGAACAATGCAAACATTCACCCCAGTCACAAAGATCTGGGTTTAATCGATCATTTCTGGGCTCACCACATAACCCCAGTTTGGACCCAGCTATATGCAAATCAGTCTTGACCATGTTCCTCATGGGAACAGTCCAGCCCGAACTGCCGAAGCCAGGTTCTTCCTGGACAGGAAGCAAGCATGCTGGCACCGGTTTCAGGCTATCAACCCTTATCAGCCACACTACATTTAATCCAGTGGCGCAGTGAGCAAGGGACCCACATCTGGGCATACCCTCTTCACTTTCAACAACAAAATCTGAATGTGAATAAGTTTGCTGTTTGGGTTTGTGTATTCCTCCCAGTCAGTCACACAAAGGATTGGATGTGGATAGGATCGGCCATCCTGCCAGCATGGCTGGGGGTAGAGCTGCTCACTCTCCCACTTACACTTCAAAGGGGCCTGCCTCCAGCACACACAAAGGAACCTGACACCAGTCTGTTGTCACCCCAGACTTCTTGGAGCCTTGGCAGGGGAAGGAAAGAACTTTACAGAGCCAGATGTGGGAGTAGGGGTGTCTCCCCACACACAAAAAAGCTGGCACCAAGTATAAATACTGAGCCCTCAGACCAACGCTTCAGTACACTTGTGGACTTGTGGAAGAACTCAGAAGGACTGCCCTGCTACCAAAAGGATAGCCTTGCTACTTGAAGGAATGTCTTGCTGCTTGAAAGTCTGCCATTCTGCTTGAAGGAGAGATGGAACATCTCCTTCAACCCAGGACTACCAGAAGTGACTTCAAGGGCTATTTGGCTGGCCTCCTGTGTGAACTACAGGGACAGAACAAGCTCCTGAGGCCTTGAACCCTGCTACGTGCCACTGCTAGAGTGACTCCTAACCCTCCAAGTATTGCCCCCGCAAGATCCACGACTCTTGGTAGTGGCATTGCTGATACAAAGTAAGCAAAGTAAGTAAGAGGCGGTTTTGTGTGTGCACGGCGATGTTTTCATCACGCCGAGACTGTTTGATCGCCTATTTCTTTCTTTCTTCACTCGCAGTATCTCCATCGTGAAGTAACCCCCTCCACCGGCCCCACGAAGTGAAGAGCGACTTGTTTTCACGTAATTTCTTTTGTTTTAATTGTGATCTACCTATCTTCCTCTCTCTCCCTGGGCCACACAAACATGCCCGGCTTTTTATAAAATGTTTCACGGGACTCACTGATAATTATCTGAGTCTTTTTGACTGCACACTATGATTGTTATTTTTGATTAACATTTCAGTAATAGTCTACACCAAAAACGCGGTAGACATTTAGTAAATAGGTATCTGACAAGGGATTACTATGATTTCCCATTTGGGCTACAATTCAAACTAGCAAATGTTGTGGCAAAAAAACTTTTCATGCTGATTTGAGCAGGAAATATATTTGGTCACCACTCTGTGTTTCTAAACGTGACAGATTAAGAATCTGGGCTGACAATAGAATTCAGTATAGTCCAGCATGTCAATGGGTGTATGTGTTTTCATCTGTTGTTCTGTCTGTGTGTTCCGTTTTTTCTCTTTCTCCACAGGTCCGGACACCTGGAAATACCAGGGGAGTCCGGGACAAAATTGTGAGTTTCTTTTAAAATTTTCATTACTTGCACTTTCACCACTGTGGTTAGGGTACGCCTTAGCGTGCGTACACCGCCCAGTGGGGTCTTTGTTTTACACTACTCCGTGGTCCTGATGAAAGCTCAGCCGACTTGGCTTCTCTGAGCAGAAACATGTCGACCCTTTGATCACCACTTTGGACACGGTTGGCTCAAATTTATGGGCAAATGTTTGTCCAGAACTGTTTTTAAAGAGAGTGTGCTGTGTCTTTATTAAAACTCAATCTTGACTACAGCATATTCTGTTTTAACCACACATATCACACATTCACTATCATTCACGTAAAACCAGCTCCACTGCAATTGCAGGTGTTGTAGCACACTGGGTAGGCACTCGGCCCGCTCAGTGGAACCCGATGATGAAGCATGTCACCCACTAGGGGTGAGTGAGGGTTTTCTTACAAACCTTTATGGTTTTCTTAAAAAACCTTATGGTTTTTCGGCACACTTCTGTCACTCTCTTCCTTTTACAATCTTTTGGTTAAAGACACTAGTTTTGTATGTGTTTTTTTGCCAGAATTTGCAGCCACTCCTTTGATGTTATTTATCTTTGAATTGGGGTATAGGAGTGTCTCTTAAGACCCTATCGCTCTTTTTATTCATAAATGAGTCCAAAGGTAGAAAACAAAAATAAAGAGGAAGTAAGAGGATAAGAGATGAAGCAGTCCTCCAAATACGATTCATAACACAGAAAAAAGGCACCCAACTGATTTAAGGAAAGTCTAGTTTGTGGCTAGGAGAAAACACTGAGGGGCATATTGCCAACAACTAGCGATAATTATCGCTATGTTTGCTTAGCGGCTATAATTTTATCGCCGTGTAGCGACGATTTTTATCGCTTAGGAGCCTTGATATAATCAAGGTTTATCTCCTAAGCGATAAAAATCGGCCGAAATGCATGAATATCGCTGAAAAGTCAGCGATATTCATGCATTACCGAGCAAATGCTCTTAGCCATGTTATCCACCTCCCATTGGATAACATGGCTAAGAACTGCTCAGGGCAGGTGTTAGCTTTTGGAGATATTCGCGCTTAGCTCGAATATCTCCAAAAGTTGGTAATAGGAGATAGCGATGTTAGCGACTGTTTCCAGTCGCTAACATCTTGGCACGCCCACTTTGCATGTCATTAGTGATAAATTTCTCTGACATGCAAGGTGGGGCCCAAGATGGTCGCTATCTCCTAATAGGTGTCGCTAACTGGTGTTAGCGACAGCTAGGTAATAGGGAGATAATTTTATCTCTGCTTTCTTGGCTTTTAAAGCCAAAAAAGCGGAAATAAATCCCTTGATAATATGCCCCTAGGTTTTCTGTGATACCCTCACCCACCAGGGTTACCCCTTGGTGGCATGCTTCATCATAGGGTCCTTCCCGTTCCGCTCCGGTATAGGGCATTCTGCAACCTATGGGTTACGCGGGAGCACTTTCATTGACTATGAGAGACAAGATGGTCTGTGTGGGAGATGCGGGGAAGGGGGGAGAGAATCTTTAAAAATACCTGGCTAGTGGGTTATGAATATTTTATTCCGACCCCTAGTCGATATGGTTAAAAAACAGTGGAATTTATTAGGAAAAAGGGAAATAATGTTCCTATTTCCTAATGGTCGACATTTTTCAAGCCATACCCCTGTTGGCTATCTTTAGGACCTAGCGTATTTATTATTTTCTTTATTCATTACAGCACCTGGTTCCACTCCTTTTGTTATACACTTAACAAAACATTAAACCTGCATGCTAGTAGGAATGTTCATATACTTATACCACCTGTCTTTTGTTCATACTGTTGAATTATATGTAATATTCAGCTAATGCTTCATGGTTCATCCTGTGGCGAGTGAAGTCTGTAATCACAGTCTTGTCAAGACTTCACTCTGCTTTTCTCACCTACTTGGGAGCCGCCTGGGAACCTCATATATGCTTAATTGGCTTTAGTGTAATTTTATCGATTACAATTTACTTTATTTTTCTAAGTTGGTTTGTGATTTTTCTTATGTTGTTTTGTCACTTTATTTGTGTGCTGCATAAATACTTTACACATTGCCTCTAAGTTAAGCCTGACTTCTTTTGTGGTAAGCTATCAGAGGGTTAAGTGCGGGTTAATTTAGTAACTTTTGTGGTTCACCCAAGCATTGTGCTTGATGCCTGAGTGAGGTTTCGTCCCCCTCAACCAATAACCCAATTTCTGACATTGACATATTCCCAATTGGCACATTTAATGTACTTATTAGTTCCCAGTATATGGTACTACATGTTCCCAGGGCCTGTAAAATAAATGCTAGTAGTAGGCTGCAACACTCATTGTGGGGCCCACTAAAGTAGTACTGTAAAACATGTATCCAGGCCTGCCCCTGCATCCTGGGGATGCAGTTTTAATTGCCAGTTCAACCTTTCAAAAGAAACCTTTTGCTAGGTCTAAACTTTCCTTTTTAATACTTATAAGTCACCCCTCGGGTAGGCCCTAAATGCCCATAGGGCATGGTGCATGATATTTAAAAAGTAGGGCATATATATTTAATGTTTTACATGTCCTGGCAGTGAAAACTCCCCAAAGACTTTTTTCACTGTAGCAAGGTTGGCTCTCCCATAAGAAAACATTGGGTTACATTATAACAACTAAAAATGCTTAATTTCAGTTTGGGAGCAGCTAGAAAAATGATTCATGGACTCATTTTAATACTAATTTAAAGTCCAACTTAATGGTCAAGTCTGGTTTTATATTACTAGAGTAGAAATAACAGTTTTAGAAAGTTGACATTTCTCTGCCCAAGCCAAAATGACTTTTCTGTCAGTGCCCAGTGTCACCTGGCTGCTGAACAGCTATCCTGTGGTGTGATGTGGATTGCTCTAAGTGGACAAAAAGCTTTGGTGTGGAGAGGTGTATCTCGTCTTTGAGTAAGGATGGCCTAGGGGCTGGGACTAAGACCTTCTGAGCTTTAAAGTGTGACTACCCTGTCACTGGCATATGTAGGTTACATCTAGGGCCGCCTCCTTTTGTCTTTCTAGTCATCTTGTTTCAAACCCAGTGGGAAGGGGGAGCTGGCCCAGATTTGGTTTGAAGTTACCACAAGAGAGGGCTTGCCCATTATTATAGCCTGCCTCTGGGTAGGCACAGGACACACTGATCAGGGGAAGAAGGCTTCTGTCATGTTGGATTTAGGTAGGGAATGGCACTGTGGACTAGTTTACAGTAATTCACACAGGGAGTGCTTCAAAAGTGGTCAGCGTCACCCCTGGGAACTTTTACCTCATTGGGTAGGGAGTGGCCAGGAGTTCCCCCTAACCCACAGACTGGTGCCTGGCATAAATGTGGCACCTCCAGTACATTCATCAGGACTTGTGGAAAACAAGAAGGACTGTTCTACAGTCTGAATAACCTGAAGGAAGAGTGGATCTGCCTGTCATGAAGCCAGGACCCCAGAAGTGACTCCAAGGATCAATTGGCCGACCTCTTGTTTAAGCTACAGGGACACAACAAGCTTTCAGAGCCTCCCTGCAGCTGCCCAGCTGACCAATTCTAAATGGACCTGTCCTAACCCCCCAAGTGGTGGTCCTCCGATCCCTTTAGCTGATGTTAGATAGTAAGTACTACTCCTGTCCCTAATCTACAAAAAGTGGAACTTAAAAACTTTTTGCCAACTTTGTGCCTGGAGGACCAACGGAGACACGCGTCGCTGTCGGAGCTGCAGTCGTCAACTTCAAATCGCCAGCCAGCCTCAACTAACTGGTTTGCCCCACTAAAGGGACACCCAGAAAAGTTTCTAAGTCTGAAAGTAGAGGGCTTCACCAGGACAGATGCGGATCAGCATGGACTTAGGACTTCACTGGCTTGGAGCTTTGCCACCTTCATCACATCAACGACCTCACTGGCACCCCACTTATCATCAGCCTGCCTTTTTGGAGTCCCACTTCAGATCCAGCTTGAAGCACTGACAACTCATCGACAATCACATATTCTCCATAAAAGTGTTTAAGTCAGAAGGTAAACTTTCCACCAGGATGAACCTGGTTCCTGCATTCAATCACAGATCTGCAGCTTTAACGTTTTACTTTGATCCAGTCTAGAGGGACCAGAACCCATGGTTGGTGCTTTCTGGTGCTATTTTTAATTCAAACTTTAAAAATTCATATCTTCAGTTCTACTTATTGGACTTTTGTTGTTTTGGTGTCATTTTATTTATTAAAGTATTCTTTATTTTCCCAAATTTGTTTGCGATTTTTCTAGTGCTGTGTTTTTAATTTATTACTGTTTTAGTACTGCATGGGTACTTTACACTAAGAGGCCAAATACGATGTCAGTCGGAAAGCCTCTGACCGACATGGTCGGTTTGCGGTCCGACTACCGAATTACGAGGTCGGCGGTCGGAGCACAAACCGGTCGGTAATTGCGGAGTCTTCCGGCTGGTCAGAACCACAACGCACTCCCCTATGGACAGCGTTTCCGCCGACGGGATTACGATGTCGGTTTTCCACAGCCTTTCTGTGCCGGCCTTTCTGACATCGAAAGGCTGTCGGAAAGCGACTTTAAGGGCCCCTGTCAGTGCCCCCTTGCCTCTGGTGCCCACGGAGGGTGTCTGAGTGGTTACCTAGGGGCCCCCCCTGTAAATCCCTGCACAGTGTGGCAGGTACCCTGGAGTGCCTGCCACAGTGTGCGAGGTTTTACACCCCCCCCCCCCATTTCTTTATGGGAGTCTGTATCACAGCTGGTTTACAGCCCTAACACATGCTCCCATATAGAAATGTGAGTATCCGACCAAACAGTGTTTGGTCGCATCATAATCAGGCCGTTGAAACTGTACACTGGGGGTCAGTTGGTCTAGAGACTGAGATGGTGTCAGTCGGAGGCAACTCCGATTGACATCGTAAGATGCCCCTTTGTCTCTAAGTTTAGCCTGACTGCTTTGTGCCAAACTACCAGAGGGCTAAGCATATGTTTATTTAGTCACTTTAGTGGTCACCCTGACAAGGATTGTGATTAGTATTTGAAGTAGGTTCTTATCCCCTTCATTGACGTTCTAATTTCTTATACCTTTTATTCATTTTCCTTGTTTAGTGATATAGTAACACATGTGCAATTCTTTCCACTGCTGCTATATTTGGTTTTCTTCTGATTCATCACAGGTACAGGAGTGTTCTGAGGAGACATCTGTGTTGCCCATTTTTATGCCCAGTACCAGCCTGTGTGTCAAGGGCAATCCCTTGTCTACCCCCTAAACCAGTTCTGGCCGGTTCCTCCACTCACTCTGAGTTTGGAGCAAGACAGGCTAGAGAGACAAAAGAGATGCAGGTTGAGGTGTGAGCTCTATCTGTCATTGACAGGGTAGACATCCTTTAAAGCTCAGGAAGATAATGAGCATAGCCCCAAGGCCATCCTGCTAAGGGGGGAGGAGAGCACCTCCCCACACCCAAAGACCTTTGTTCAGTGTCTGGGAGCAATCAGGGGTCAGGTGACAGCTGGACACTGACAGGCATGCTTTTAGGTTTTAGTCAAGAAACTGCCAACTTTCTAAAAGTATAGTTTCAAAATTAGTAATATAAAATCCAGCTTGATCATTGAGATGAAATGAGAGAAATGTATAATTCCCACAAATACCAAATGGCTTTAAGGTTCAAAGTTGGATTTGAAATTACTATAAAATGAGCCATTGAATTATTTTTGTAGCTAATTTTATACTGAATTTACCACTTATTACATGTAATAGTGTAAACCATTGGTATCCTATGGGAGAAACAGCCTTTCCACAGTGAAAAACAACTTTGGAGGTTCATCACTGCCATGACATTTAAAACATTGTATATATATTGTCCTGACTGTGGAAGGCTGCACCATCGTGTGAAGTGGAAACGAGGCTGCGTGGCAGGAACTGTATCCACGCCCGCTCAGCAGCACAGGAAATGCGGCGAAATGGGCCATCAAGCATTCCAGAGGCCTACTAAAGGAGAACAATATGCTTTTAATGAAGGATGCACCAGAACCTACTAAGGTATACTTTAAATGCTCCGTTAATGGACTCCATGTCCCAGCATGCCTGAAAGAACTTCCGTACTACACGTGAACCCAATGCGGGTAGCATGGCTATAAAAAGTGAAAGGGGAGCTTTCTGTGCACATCCTAAGCTGCCTATGACAAAGAGGCTTGATGCCTCGAAACGCATCGGCGAAGATTAATTAAAATACCTACACTGGAATGAACGCTGGCCGCCTGATGTACTTACTTCTCATGTCGTGTGTGCCTTCAAAATAGCTTTAGGCATTTGGTGGAAAAATGTTAACACGGCCGTCCTGACCGTGGAAGGCTGCACCATCGTGTGAAGTGGAAACGAGGCTGCGTGGCAGGAACTGTATCCACGCCCGCTCAGCAGCACAGGAGATGCGGCGAAATGGGCCATCAAGCATTCCAGAGGCCTACTAAAGGAGAACAATATGCTTTTAATGAAGGATGCACCAGAACCTACTAAGGTATACATTAAATGCTCCGTTAATGGACTCCATGTCCCAGCATGCCTGAAAGAACTTCTTTACTACACGTGAACCCAATGAGGGTAGCATGGCTATTAAAAGTGAAAGGGGAGCTTTCTGTGCATATCCTAAGCTGCCTATGACAAAGAGGCTTGATGCCTCGAGACGCGTCGGCGAAGATTAATTAAATAACCTACACTGGAATGAACGCTGGCCGCCTGATGTACTTACTCCTTCTGTCGTGTGCCAACCAAAATAGCTTTGGGCGTTTGGTGGAAATATATATATATATAGACAGTGTGGAGCTGCTGCCAATGGCGGTTCATACTGTAATGAAGGGATGTCGTTACTTTACCAGCATCTCCACTCGCACTGCCGATGGAACTGCGGGGCAGGGACTGTGGGATATCAACACCAAAGCCCAGAACGAGTGTTACAGCCCCCACCTGGCAAGCGTTACAGATCGGATTCATGAATAGAAAATGAACATTGCCGAGAAACAGAGTCACCGACCAGCATGACGAGTGCATGGCATGCTGGGAGATGCAGTCCCTGTGAGGAGGCGTGTGACTCCGTTCAACATTTTGCCGGACACCAACACTACTTTAGTGAAAGCATAAAAGGACTACTGTGGGACTGAGAACAACAGAGGCACAAATGAATTCTATATGGGCATTGAAAAAGGATCACTCCGAAACGCGTCTGCCCGAATTCTGAATAAATGGTGTTGTAAAAAAGCCCCGACGTGCTGCCTCTAATCTGTCTTATTGAAGAAAGATTGCCTTGGAATAAATAGCGTGCGCCCGCCGGCACACGAGGAAAGCACTCCCTTAAGTGTTAGGGAAGTCGTTGGTTTGTACGGAGACTTCCCGACCGCCTTCGCACAACGGAGACAGTGTGGAGCTGCTGCCAATGGCGGTTCATACTGTAATGAAGGGATGTCGTTACTTTACCAGCATCTCCACTCCCACTGCCGATGGAACTGCCGGGCAGGGACTGTGGGATATCAACACCAAAGCCCAGAGCGAGTGTTACAGCCCCCACCTGGCAAGCGTTACAGATCTCATTCATGAATAGAAAATGAACATTGCCGAGAAACAGAGTCACCGACCAGCATGACGAGTGCATGGCATGCTGGGAGATGCAGTCCCCATGAGGAGGCGTGTGACTCCGTTCAACGTTTTGCCGGACACCAACACTACTTTAGTGAAAGCATAAAAGGACTACTGTGGGACTGAGAACAACGTGTTTCAGCAACTACCGACCAATTTCTCTCCTCCCCGAGCCAGCCAAAGTACTCGAGAAAGCGGTACAAGAACAATTGTCCGACTATCTTGAATCAAATCTGCTGCTCCATGACTCTCAGTCAGGTTTTAGGCCGGACTTCAGTACAGAATCAGCCTTACTAGAAGTGTCCGAGTCAATTCAGGAGTGCACGGATAGGGGAGAGGAGGCCATGTTGGTCCTCCTCGACCTATCCGCAGCATTTGATACCATCTCCCATGAAACTCTGATAACTCGTCTTCAGGAGGTGGGAGTTGGTGGGACCCCGCTGGTTTGGGTCAAGTCTTTCCTCACGGATCGATTTCAACAAGTGAAGCTGGGCTCCTTCTTCTCCACCAAGAAACCGTTGACATGGGGGGTTCCCCAGGGATCTGCTCTCAGCCCTCTCCTGTTCAACGTATACCTGAAGCCCTTGGCAAAAGTGGTAGAAGCATGGGGCGCCAGAGTGATCTTTTATGCTGACGACACTCAGCTTGTGTTTTCCTTTAAAGATCACTCTGAAAGCTCTCTGACAAACCTTCGCCACTGTTTGGTGAATATCGCCTCTTGGATGTAATCAAATAACTTAAAATTAAACACGGATAAGACGGAAGTCTTATTTTTTAATCAGAAATCCCCCATCCCTACTGGCCTCTGGTGGCCAGCTGAACTGGATCCTCCCCCGGTACCCGTCCAATCTGCCCGTAACCTTGGCTTTCAATTTGACTCAGCCCTCTCCTGTAAGACCCAAATTATTAAAGTATCGGCGGCCTGTTTCGGAAAACTCTGCATGATTAAAAAAATTATCCCTTTCCTACCACCGAGTCTCGTAAAATAGTAGTCCATGCCCTCATAACATCTCACTTGGACTACGCCAATAGCCTATATGTGGGAGCTCCGATGTATCTCATTAATCGACTCCAGACAGTACAGAACTCAGCGGCCAGACTGATCTGCAATATCCCCTACCGCCACTCTATCTCTCCCCATCTTATCAAACTGCACTGCCTCCCAGTGAGACTACGTATCCAATTCAAATCTCTAACCATGGCTTTTAGAGCTCTCAATGGACGCGGCCCTGCCTACCTGAGACATAGACTGAAGTTCTCACAAGCAACACGCAATCTTAGATCTAACCATCTGCGCCTGATGTTTTGTCCCCGATTTTGTCTTGCGCGTACGGGAGGGAGGGTCTTCTCAGTGGCCACCGCCAAACTTTGGAATCATATGCCACTGGAACTTAGATTCCTTACATCAGAGCAACTGTTTCGAAAGAAACTTAAGACTTGGCTCTTCTCCCTGATCTAGCCCACTTAATCTTCCTGGACTTTATCGAACCTCACTAGCTGTTGTCTTTAGCGCCGGGACACCCCCGTTGGGGGTAGCTGTGCGCTCTACAAGCCTCAAAAATAAATAAATAAATAAACAGAGGCACAAATGAATACTATATGGGCATTGAAAAAGGATCACTCCGAAACGCGTCTGCCCGAATTCTGAATAAATGGTGTTGTAAAAAAGCCCCGACGTGCTGCCTCTAATTGAAGAAAGATTGTCTTGGAATAAATAGCGTGCGCCCGCCGGCACACGAGGAAAGCACTCCCTTAAGTGTTAGAGAAGTCGTTGGTTTGTACGGAGACTTCCCGACCGCCTTCGCACAACGGAGACAGTGTGGAGCTGCTGCCAATGGCGGTTCAAACTGTAATGAGGGGATGTCGTTACTTTACCAGCATCTCCACTCCCACTGCCGATGGAACTGCGGGGCAGGGACTGTGGGATATCAACACCAAAGCCCAGAACGAGTGTTACAGCCCCCACCTGGCAAGCGTTACAGATCGGATTCATGAATAGAAAATGAACATTGCCGAGAAACAGAGTCACCGACCAGCATGACGAGTGCATGGCATGCTGGGAGATGCAGTCCCCGTGAGGAGGCGTGTGACTCCGTTCAACGTTTTGCCGGACACCAACACTACTTTAGTGAAAGCATAAAAGGACTACTGTGGGACTGAGAACAACAGAGGCACAAATGAATACTATATGGGCATTGAAACAGGATCACTCAGAAACGCGTCTGCCCGAATTCTGAATAAATGGTGTTGTAGAAAAGCCCCGACGTGCTGCCTCTAATCTGTCTTATTTAAGAAAGATTGCCTTGGAGAATATATATATATATATATATATATATATATATATATATATATATTCACTGAAAAAACCATAGGTTATAGACCATATATAGTTAGGAATTAGCATTTACAAAACCTTGAAAATTCACTGAAAAAAACATAGGTTATAGACCATATATAGTTAGGAATTAGCATTGACAAAACCTTGAAAATTCACTGAAAAAACCATAGGTTATAGACCATATATCGTTAGGAATTAGCATTTAAAAAACCTTATTTTACCCACACAAAACCATTGAAATTCCATATATAGTTAGTTGCACTAACTATATATCGCGCACCCGCAATCCACTGCTGATGATGTCACATATTACATCATTCATGACATGGTCAGTGACATCACTGATGACATCACTGATGACATCTCAAATGACATCACTGATGACATGACTGATAACAACATCCAGTGATTTTTTGTTTCTGTAAAGTTTAAATATGTCTTACATATTGAAGAATGAGTGGATGTGTAAGTGTCTGGACGAAGGATTTAGTAGGTGCATGACTGACTGTATGACTGAGTGATTAAATGTGTCTCACTGAGTGCATGGGTTAGTGACTAAACTGTCTTAATTTGTGCATCATTATGTCTGTTGTTCTATAAACTGCTGCATGTGTTGATCAGTAGCTATATGAGTAACTATATGGGTTATTGATTGATTGCCCAAGTATTTGTATGGGAGACTGAGTGTGTGTGTGGCTGGCTGGGAGGTGTATGACTCTGTGCAGATCAATGTGTACTTGTATCAATGATTGTATAAGAAGGTAAGTATGTGTTAGTATATGTTTGAAAATGTAAGGTGCTCTATGTTTAACTGTATAGACAAGAAAATGGAAGTGTCATTGATTCTTTACAGGACTGACTAGGTGTGTGAGTAACTCCATGGATGAGTGGCAGACTGTGAGTGTCTGTATAGGTGTATGAGTGCATATGATAGTGTTGTAAAGATGAGTGATTGTATGTATGAATGATTGTATGGGTGAATGAGTGAAGGTGTGTGTAGACGTAGGAATCAGTGAGTGTGTATGTAGTAACTAGTATTGGTGTGTCAATGGTTTCAAAAATTATACTCTGTATTTAACACTGGGTGAAACAGAGGGTATATTAAAATGTGAGGAGATGCATTGTATTGTCACATGAATGATATCATCAGTGATGTGGTCATTGATGTCAAATGAGATGTCATCAGTGATGTCATCAGTGATGTCATTTGAGATGTCATCAGTGATGTCATCAGTGATGTCACTGACCATGTCATGAATGATGTAATATGTGACATCATCAGCAGTGGATTGCGGGTGCGCGATATATAGTTAGTGCAACTAACTATATATGGAATTTCAATGGTTTTGTGTGGGTAAAATAAGGTTTTTTAAATGCTAATTCCTAACGATATATGGTCTATAACCTATGGTTTTTTCAGTGAATTTTCAAGGTTTTGTAAATGCTAATTCCTAACTATATATGGTCTATAACCTATGGTTTTTTCAGTGAATTTTCAAGGTTTTGTAAATGCTAATTCCTAACTATATATGGTCTATAACCTATGGTTTTTTCAGTGAATTTCAATGGTTTTTTAATAGCAAATATCATAAGCTGTCGAATGTCAAGTACGTGGTAAGTAAAAACATTTTCGTGTTTATGCACACTGATCTGCTTTGAATGCTGCCCCCCCCCCTCATTTCTATTAGGAGTACTCTCTCTTTGCAGATAGTGAAAGGTAGTTAACGCAGGCCTTTGCCCCCGTTGTAATACGTCGTGCCTGCTTCTCTCTCCATTTGATTGATTGTTATCCAAGCATTTACTGTTTTAGAATTGGTTCTCTTTGGTTCATTCTCTATTTACAAACAAACACAGAGTCGCAATACTCTGTTTAGTCTTTGCAGATAACGAAAAATCGTCTAAAAAAACAAAAGGAATCGAGCAAAATCAGTAGGCCACTAATGGGATCTCTTTTTGACCTCGCTAAAATAGAAACATTAAGAACAACCCCTCATGACAAATACGAAACTAGTGAGATGAACTGAACTCCACACCATGATGGCTGCAATACAGCTCGGCTCCGCCACCCACCCCGCCCAAAATAACGATAAAGAGCGGCTGCCATGATTGCTCGCGGAATGGCCACGACGGAGCTACGAAATGGTGGTGCTCTCATGCTAACGCCAGCTTCAGTCTGAAACATCCAGAAACACTGTAGACTACCAATTCGATCAGTTCCGGTAGCGCCCCAATGTAACCCGGTAGAGAAGAACTAGCCCTCCCCTCTTTGACTGATGGTTCTTGTTGCCTGTCCCTTCTGTTGTCATTTAACAGAACTATTTAGCCTGCTGAAAGGGGTTGTGTTCCGACCGCTGGTTGGTGGAGACATTTTGACTATATTCTGGACCTGCGTTGTCGCGTAATGCGTCATATGACGCGCCGCGTTAGCGCATCCGGAAGTCATCCGGGGCGCGACGCGCAGCGCGTAACGTAAGCATAACAGGTCATGTGACTTGTTAATAAAACTTTTCATTGGTTCATTTTACTTTTCTTATTCTAATGATGAAAGGCTTGGTCATATGACCTAAAAATTACGCTTTTTATTACTTCCGAACATAATTTTTTCTTAAATATATGTTATAATGTTCCAGGCTAATGTACTTTCCCGGAAAATTTACAACTGTCCTGCAAGTAAAATATATTCTTTTTTCGAGAAAAAGGGCGTTTCTTCGTCCCATGACGGAGCCGTTGAGCAAAAGAGGGTCGACCTGCTGTCTTAGTCGCCGATACGCCTGAATATGAGATTCTTATCGATCACTTTATGTTGCAGGAGTAGAAAACACAACAGCCCTTTACCATTTATCTTTACTGCGTTCCTGCGTATTATACCTTTTACCCTTCATGTAATTGGTCTGCTTTATTTCACTTGCCTTTTAATGATTCTAAAACAGTGACTATTATTAAAAACTTTACCAATGTATATACTACTACCATGTTTTCTTTTAAAAACCTTTATTGTGAAAATTTCATTATACAAATACGAGCCTATAACCACGTGGGCCGGCCACGGAGCAAACTGTAATCGTATATGATGAGTAGACATTTACACTGTAGAGGAACGTAACGGGCGGGCCATTAGGTTGCAAGAACTAAGGTGTCTAACAGTTGCGGAATCGGTGGACGTACATTTTATAATTAAAATACGACAGGGCCAGTTACAATAAAATTATCTAGATATACATTTGCGGGCAAGTACCATGCGCGACGTTAATTCGAACTTTCAATAGTACAGTAATCAATAACACATCAGAACTTAATATCAATAGGGATGTCGAAATACTCAATCAATTCTCGTCCCCGCCCGCCATGTGCTTCAAAACTGCATACGTATCTCGTGATTTCAAGGTTCTGCAACCAGTACACAACAAGGAGTTACGAGTCCCATTTATTCCGGCGCCATTTTGGGCGAGGACGGGCAGGTCCAGGATATAGTCAAAATGTCTCTACCAACCATCGACTATGATGATGTTCATATGCTGTATTTATAGAGTAACACTCATCTGTCCACATGAAATTAATTTGCCACAATCTAAACATGTCATTTTAATCTTTCCAAAGTTCTTCTAAATATTTGGGACCGTTTCCCTTGCCTCTGATGCTGTCAGTGCCACTTCTTTGATGAATGTACTGGCAGGTCGGGGGTTCTCCTCCAAATCTCTCTTTTATGCAGCACTATAATTAATTGGTGCCACCTCTCCATATGACGATGCATGGTATAGTTACCATAACTATATTTTTTTTCGGTTCCTCTGGAGAGTACATCGTGGCAGATGAAGCGTATAACGTACCGGGCATTTACCTTTTTTTGCATGTAGAGGAAAGGAAAAAAAAATCGAGCGTCCGAGTTCTAAGGTGTCCCAGGGCCATTTTAGTGGACCAGGCCCAAATCCAAAGAACAGGCCGCCATTTTGAGAGTCCTGTTGCAGCCGCCTGTCGCTGTAGCATCAAGAGCGGCCAAAACTCAGCTGAATAGCAACTGAAACGGTAAAGGGGCGCCCCACTACAGCAGACGAGCCTCCACCTAGGAAGGCCCGTTCACGCCGCCTCCCCCCCCCCCTTCGGGCACCCCACGCCGTTATTCGGAGCAGTATTGTAGGATGGCCACACCAGTGCAGCAACTTGCTAGACACCACCTCGGTGGTAACCGAATCTCAGCGCCTTGTGGTGTCTTCTATTCAGAAAACATTGTTGTGCTGCCTTCGACCTATTCGCCGCAAGTGCGCACGCAACTCAGCTGCATAGCTTGCTAGACACCACCTCGGTGCTAACCGAATCTCAGCGCCTTGTGGTGTCTTCTATTCCAAAAATATTGTTGCGCTGCCTTTGGCCCCATTCGCACATTGGTCCGCTACTGCCGCCATCTCACAGGCCAACGGGGCGCCCCACGCCGACTTTCAGCATTGTAGGATGGCCACACCAGTGCACCTTACTAGACACCACCTCGGTGCCATCCGGATCTTGGCATCTCAGCGCCTTGTGGTGTCTTCTATTCAGAAAATATTGTTGCGCTGCCTTTGGCCCCATTCGCACATCGGTCCGCTACTGACGCCATCTCACAGGCTAATGGGGCGCCCCACGCCGAGTTTCAGCATTGTAGGATGGCCACACCAGTGCCACAACTTGCTAGACACCACCTCGGTGCCATCCGGATCTTGGCATCTCAGCGCCTTGTGGTGTCTTCTATTCCGAAAATATTGTTGCGCTGCCTTTGGCCCCATTCGCACATCGGTCCGCTACTGACGCCATCTCACAGGCCAACGGGGCGCCCCACGCCGACTTTCAACATTGTAGGATGGCCACACCAGTGCGGCAACTTACTAGACACCACCTCGGTGCCATCCGGATCTTGGCGCGTTGTGCTGCCTTCGGCCTATTCGCACATCGGTCCGCTACTGACGCGAACTCACAGGCCAACGGGGCGCCCCACGCCGACTTTCAGCATTGTAGGATGGCCACACCAGTGCTGCAACTTGCTGGACACCACCTCGGTGCCATCCGGATCTTGGCGCGTTGTGTTGCCTTCGGCCTATTCGCACATCGGTCCGCTACTGACGCCGCCTCACGTGCCAACGGATTTTCTACGCTTTTTATACCCTATGCCGCATAACAGGTCATGTGACTTGTTTATAAAACTTTTCATTGGTTCATTTTACTTTTGGTTTCCTAATGATGGAAGGCTTGATCATATGACCTAAAAATAACACTTTTCATTGGATGAAAACTTTTTTTTTTCCCAAACGATGAAAGCCCCACCTTGTTTCTGGATGTTTCACACTGAAGCTGGCGTCACCATGAAAGCACCACCATCTCGTGGCTCCGTCGTGGTCATTCCGCGAGCAATCATGGCAACCGCTCCCCACCAGAAGCCTGCAGGAGTCGGGGGCCCCCAAAACTTTTGTTGAATCCTCAAGGCGGAGGGGACATCATCAGTGATGTCATCAGTGATGTCATTTGAGATGTCATCAGTGATGTCATCAGTGATGTCACTGACCATGTCATGAATGATGTAATATGTGACATCATCAGCAGTGGATTGCGGGTGCGCGATATATAGTTAGTGCAACTAACTATATATGGAATTTCAATGGTTTTGTGTGAGTAAAATAAGGTTTTCTAAATGCTAATTCCTAACTATATATGGTCTATAACCTATGGTTTTTTCAGTGAATTTTCAAGGTTTTGTAAATGCTAATTCCTAACTATACATGGTCTATAACCTATGGTTTTTTCAGTGAATTTCATTGGTTTTTTAACAGCTAATATCTGTAGCTGTAAAATGTATTCTTCTTTAAATCCAAAAATATATTTTATATGTTTATGAATAATTTTTTTTTTTAATATTTTTTTTTCTTCGTTCCCGCTTCGCGAATCGGGAAGCTTCCCGTTAGCTGACCTTGATGCCGCGAAATAGACCGCGAGCCGGTAAACGTTTCTTTACCGCAAGTGCCGCGTTAGAAAACAACATCGTGACGCCTCCCGTCCGCATGACGTTTCACGTTGTCGCGTGATACGTCATATGACGTGCTACGTTAGCGAACTGGTACGCGAAGCGAGTCGCAAAGCGCAGGTTTCTGGAAGCAAACCGGGAGGCCCTGCAAAGCGCTTAACGTAAACACAGCAAGTCATGTGACTTGGTAATAACACTTTTCATTGGTTCATTTCACTTTTGGTTTCCTAATGATGTAAGACTAGGTCATATAATCTAAAATGAACACTTTTGATTGGTTGAGAACTCTTGTTTTTCCCAAATGATGAAAATCCCTCCTTCTTTCCTCACTCTGACTTTCATCATTGTGAGAGAAAGACCCTTTGTGATCACTGAGCAATGGCTTCTTTAGTAGCTTCAGCTGGTGCTTCCCCACCACCTCCACCACATCCAAGGAAGAGTGGACCACCTGCTCAAGTTATAATTCAGCAAGAAGAGGAAGAAGAGGAAGACGAGGAAGAGCAGGAAGAGAGGCAGTTTTTGCCTGAGGAACCCAGGACGTCTCACCGGAAAGAAAACTTCATTTGGCAATTTTTTAAAATTCCCAAAGGTCAGAAAAAAGTAAATGCAAGATACGTAACTTGCCTTATATGTCAAGATAGACTGTCCAGAGGAACCGAGAAAAAATACAGTTTTGGAAACTACACAATGCATCGCCATATGACTAGGTGGCATCCTAACAACTACAGTGCTGCACAGTTTCGGAACGACCTAGATAATCTCCCTATTATGGCCAGAAGATCTGTTGTACCGGAAGTAACGGGACCAGAGGGCAGGGAGATGGTGCCAAATATACAAATGAGATTTGGTGAAGTAAAACACATCTGCGTATTTTGCGATGGATTCATTTGCTACGGAGAAAGAAGCATCACTCTGATCAACAGAGCTATTGACTATCATATGCAAGTTTGTACGAAACGCCCAAAATAATAAATACTTTTTTTTTGTTTTGTTGCTCCTGTTGAGCCCTTTACAATGAATCGTTTTCATTGCCCCCTCCAAGAGAAACCCCAAAAAATATAAAACTGTTCAGAAAAATTCAAAAAAAGTAAAAAAATGTTCTGAAAAATAATAAAAAAAATATAAAACAACAAAAACAATAAAAAAAAAGTTCTTTTCAGAACTACCTCCCCGTTATTAAAAAATTGGTACAATATTTGGAACTGTGCCAACCTCTATTTCTCTTAGTTCGCTTCCCAGTTCGCTCGCCGGTACGCGAACCGGAAGCGAACCAAAAACAGTAAGTATAAGGGAAGGAAACAGACACTTATGTTAAAAGAAAGACAGCTATAGGGGAGTAAACTAGAGATACTATTACCCGTAATCCACTGCTGATGATGTCACATATTACATCATTCATGACATGCTCAGTGACATCATCAGCAGAGGATTGCGGGTTTTTTGGCAACGTGCCTTATCCACGGTTTAATAACGCTGCCTTTTGCTTTATATAAGTTTTCAAATTGTATGAAATATATACCAATAGGTCGTTATGAACCTTTAGGTAGTGCTTTTCTTCATGAGGTCTGGTCGCTTCCATACACATACAGATGTTTCAAAGATGATCAAGAAGTTTATCTGAATGGAGAGGAATGCACTGAGACGCCAGATCATGCACTAATGTGTAGGCACATACAGTTACACGGTTCATGCAACAAACACCGACCAAATATGGCTTGCGTGTTGCAAGGCACGCCAGTTCCTGCTATCATCCCCACGTTCAAGTTGTTGGAAAATGGTAGTTATTTGATGCTCAATAATGAAGATTGTTCTGAGTTAATTAAAAGTATTCCTTTTATCGTAACAGTAAGTGAACGGGTTATTTGCTGCAGAAATGTTCTATTTTCTCCCACACATGAACATAGGGAGTTTTCAATCTGGCCACAAATACCAACCTTGGGAGAGATTTCAACGGCATGGCAAGAATAAGAGCTCTTTTGTCTCAGAGAGAGGTGGCCTTGAGTTCGGCCCGTGAAACTTTCGTGCTTCACATAGCGAACACCCGTACAGAGGTGCAGACCCTTTTCAATTCAGATTTGCCTTTCAATTTCAGCAAGATGGTTCGGACTATCTTTAACGCATCCTCCACAAAGACCCTGGCGCACTTTTTTAAAGTTGTTACCAGTGGTCTCGTGACTTCATTTGAGAAAATCTTTGGAGTCATCCCTGCTTTCTTTCATTCTATTTTCTCCACTCTGCGTCGTGGATTGGCATTTTTACTTGCATTACCAGCGGACGCTCTTGTGCTTTTTTACATTTTTAAATATGGATGTCCCTCCTATGCAACCTCCCACCCTGCAGCTGCTGACACTGTTCCGCAATCGCATGCTAGAATATTATGGCACAATGCCGTTGGCGATATTAAGCACGGCATATGGATTATCTTTTCGATTCTCCTACTTCACCTGTGTCCAGCCTGTATTTCACTGCCTGACCTGTGATTTCGATTGGGCCATTGATTTGTGTCTCTGCGGACCGGTTTCTCCTGACGTCGACTTTAATCAGCTGATGACTCCTATCATTACTCACGAGTTGGTTTGTCCTGGCGAAAGGATTATGGCTGTGGCATTGATGCATGGACTAATTGGTCCCTGGAATTTATTGGCGGCAGCACAGTCTTTCTTGGAACAGAGCTTTCTTGAAAACCCACCGAGCTGTCCTCTGATGGTGATAGAGGATCCGGTGCTGGGAGAGCACGTATGTTCTTTTCCGCTTTTAAATTGGATGGCTGAACTGTTTTCGGATGAAGACGGTGACTTCCTATTGGAGGCTGTTGCAGCTTATTTTGCATACACAGTTATGTCATAGACCTTTTTCATGTTTGATATGCTGAGTACTAGCATTTCATTGACAATTCATTGACTTATTTGTCAAGTTTTTATTATTTACCTTGCCTATTGGCTTAAGACTCGATAAAGTACTTGGCTGTTTTATTTTTCTTTAGCATTAAATTTTCCTAGTTTTTAATGCTTTACCTTGCGGACCGTCCACATATAAACTTGCAATCTGCTCTCATGAGATGGCACTTCTATTATCTTATTCAGTTCGTTTCCGGATCATGGGGAGGTGTCATCTAGGTCCTGGATATCTTTACACCGTGTTAAGTTAGCATGGGCTCATTACCGGTTTAAACGCCATTTTTCCTTTTTTGCAACTTCTGCACACGACACTTAGTTGTTGCTTTAGCTTTCCACCTAGTAGTTCATCGTGGTTTACATGAGAATAATATGTTATTGCTCTACTATCTGCTTTGCTTGTTAAACTATATCTGTACAGCGAGTGCTAAAGTTTCAAGAACAACACGATACAGAATTGTTATGAGGTCTGATCTCGACGACTTCATACTCATAACATAAGTGCAACTTCTGCCAATTCTGGGCATGAGGCGGGTTTTATATTGCTTTGCCGAACACACATACACAACAGTTGATGCGGTTCACATGAAGAGAGAGCTGGTGTATGCTGATGTGATTCCTTCAAATCTAAGACACTAAAGTATGGGCACGCCCTAAACCAACACAAAGAGACCTTCTTAGCAAATAATATAATATGTGTATTAGGGAGGGTGAGATATAAGCAGCCGCGGGCCGTGGAGGGAGTTACGGTGAGGCAGGGAGGCGGGGAGGGGGAGAAGCAGGGTGGAGCCCTCTCTACCCTGCCCCTCCCCCTCCCCGCCTCCCTGCCCCACCGTAACTCCCTCCACGGCCCGCGGCTGCTTATAAGTGTTGCTAACTCTTATTCATTTACAGCATGTTAACATACTGTCACCATTCGCTTTTTATGTACTAGTAACTATGCTGGTAATTTTGCTACTGATAATATGTGTACTTGTATTCTCCACCCTGCTTCTCCCCCTCCCCGCCTCCCTGCCTCACCGTAACTCCCTCCACGGCCCGCGGCTGCTTATAAGTGTTGCTAACTCTTATTCATTTACAGCATGTTAACATACTATCACCATTCGCTTTTTATGTACTAGTAACTATGCTGGTAATTTTGCTACTGATAATATGTGTACTTGTATTATCTAAGATACTACGCCTGAGAAGACGGCATTAGTAAATAAACATTTCAAATACACATGTGTTCTTCTTAACTCCATGTTCTGGTTTCTAAGAAATATATAACGACCGACTGTTCATGAGTTCCACGTATCCTGAGGTACTATAAGTTCATATTCTGGATTGTCTAAACATTGAGAGTTTGTTATATCCAATGTGACACTGTACCTAGCTTGCTAAGGAGTTTTTGATTACTAACGTGAGTTTTGGGACACCCTAATTCGCCGAGGTTCCAATCCTCTGTCCACAGTTCTGTGTGAGAACAGAAACCCTGCGACAGGGGCACCCCCGACCCTTGCTGGAGCTTCATCACACTTGCGATACAACTCCAGCAATGCGCCACCTTTACGGCACAGATACATCACGCATCTGTGCTGTTTTTGCCCCATGATGCGCCGCATTGTAAATGCAGCACACCATAGGTGACGGAACAGCGGCACAGAATGACTAACACATCCCTGGTGATGCGCCAGTCATCATAAATGTATCCCTATGCTTCTTATCTTGTTAAAGATGAACCGCCATATGTATCATCAAAGTTTTTTGCATTTCCTAAATAGCGAACTTTAAGGAATAAATAGCGATTCTTTACCATTCCTAGTTTGCGATTAGCTATTTGCTAATTACAAATTACCCATTCATTTCCTTCATTTCCATAGGGCGGTTGGACTCACTTTTAGCTCGAACGGCTGAATGGATTTCCACGAAACTTGGCAAAATTGTAGGGACTGGTAGCCCGATGTGCCTTTGCTATGTCTCAAGATATATGCTCCAGTGGTTTTTACGAAAATTAACTTTGAAAAATATATATTGGGCTACATTGGCCTATATATATGTTGGAGCCCAAATGTAGCCCAATGTAGCCCAATGAAGCCCAATGTAGCCCAATGTAGCCCAAAGATGGCCGCCAGACACACAAAAAAACAAATGTAGCCCAAATATCAGCCAGATGTAGCCCAACTATAGCCCACTGACAGAATGACCAATCAGCTTCGCAAACCTCCGTTACGCGAAACGGAGCGCTGTTACAGATATATATCTTTTTTTGAACGTTAATTTCTCAAAATCCACTGGAGCACATATATTGAGACCTAGCAAAGGCACATCGGGCTACCAGTCCCTAATATTTTGCCAAGTTTCGTGCAAATCCATTCAGCCGTTCGATTATTATTATTATTATTTTTTTTGCCCCGCGGGGCCCTTTTAAAACCTCCACATCAAACCTAGGGGGTCAGCGAGGATCTACTATGCCCCCTTATGGTTATTTCCCCCTTTGTTTTGGCCTCCTCTTGTCTCTCGATCCTACCGAGAGACAAGATGGCGGCCGCTACGGACTTTTTGGAATGTTGACAGACGCCAGAGAACCAATCAGCTTCGCTTCACAAAGCTCCGTTGCGCGAAAAGTACGCGTCCTGGGACGCTGCCCGGTCCGCTGCCCGGTCCGCTGTTACAGATATATATCTTTTTTTAAACGTTAATTTCTCAAAATCCACTGGAGCACATATATTGAGACCTACAAAAGGCACATCGGGCTACCAGTCCCTACAATTTTGCCAAGTTTCGTGCAAATCCATTCAGCCGTTCGGGCTAAAAGTGAGGCCAACCGCCCTATGGAAAACTCAATGTTAAAAACACGTTTTGGGACCCCCCTTTTTTCTCGGCCCCCCCTTGACGAACCCCCCCCAAATTTTCAAGGGCTGCTCAGAAACAAAATGTGCCATTTTCCTGAAAATTTCAGCCAATTCCGTCCACAAACGCCAAAGTTATTAGACATAGAATTTTCAAAAATCCCATAGAGAAAAAATCCTAACTATATATACCTACTGGCGACCGCCAGTAGGTAATATATATACATAGATATATATATACATATATGTCCACTAACCCTGCTCTATGGGATTTTAGTGTCTAGTTTAGAGGTGGCATATGTATTAAAAAGGAAGATTTAGGCCTGGTAAAAAGGATTATATACTCGGGTTGAAATAGTAGTTTTAAAGCTGCCCAGCCAGGCTGCAGGGGCCGGCTAGGAGTCATGTTTTTCAGTGCTAACGTAGTGGGTGGCACAATGCGTGCTGCAGCCCACAGGTGACTTTTAATTTACAGGCCCTGTTAAAGAGAGTACCAAATATTAGGGACTTGCAAGTAAATTAAAATGTGCCCATCAGGGGTATTCCAGTTTTAATATGTTCAAAAGGAAGAAAACATGCACTTTACCACTGGTTAGCAGGGATAAAGTGGCCAGAGTTCTACAAGGGTGACCACCTGGCAAGAAGGTAGAAGCAGTGCTGTGTTGCTGAACGTAGACCTAGAGTTCACAGGCAGTAGCACTTCTAGAGTGTGTGAAACAGAAAGCAAAATGATGGTGAGAGGGGTATACATTCAGAGAGGGTAAGACATGAAGGTTGGAACAATGAGAGTGAATAGTGAGAGAAGAGGAAAGCAAGCGAGGATCTGCTGGCCAACAGAGAAAAATAACGGATGGTGAAAAGAAAAAAGAGGATCACAGAAGAAGATGGGCCAGAGAAGGAGCAACAATAGCTACAGTAAAATGCTGAATGTGACAGAGAAAAGGTTGACAAAATAAAAAATAGATAGAGGAAGCATATAAAAGGCAAGATAGAGAGAACCGAATGTAAGCATGTTGCGGGGGGGGAGAAAGGCAGAGACAAACGGCGAAGTAGGAAAGACTAGGGAACAGATAGAGAAAAGGGAACTGAGAGAGGAAGAGGTTGAATAGTGAGTGAACAGAGATGCTGTACAGGTTCATTTTTTAACTGGCATGTCGGTGTTTTCAATCCTAATTGCAGTGTGCCCTGTCTTTAAAAATATGGTGCTGTTCTGCTCTTGCCCCTTTCGCGGGGCACAGCAACTTCACTTACTGCGGTTTTGCAAGAAATGTTAGTACATATTCCTACAATGATTTAGCACATGGCTCCAGACATAAATTTTGTTGTGTACAGCGCCATGCTGCCTTTTGGCTAGGGTTGTGGTACTTAAATAACATCCATACAGACAGAAAATCACTGTATGTTAAGGAAAGGCTATTTTTCAAACAATGCGCGAGAAATCCATCCAAGGTTCCAGAACGGATTATTGTGTGGCACCAGAAGATTTGGGGATTAGTGCACACTGGTCATGTTATGTGAGGTATTTCTAATTGTGCTCTTCCTTCTCCATTAATTGGAAATGTTGAAATAAAAACTTTACAGAAACAGGTATTACAATAAAATGAAATCCCTCAGTTTATAGGCTATGCCTTCCTACTAGTCTGTCCCACAATCAGCTCCTGAAGTGCTTTTGCCTCAGGACATGGAACACTGCACAGGCTGCAGGAATGACAGCTATGTCCAGAGGTGGGCAATGTGACTAGTGAATAAGTCGAGCCATGTGTCTGGTTTTGCTCTTAAAGCCAGTGCCAAGTTGAGCCCTGAAAATGTTTGCCAAGTAATTCATACAACCAGCATCTTGTAAAATCTGATCTCATCTCTTTATAATTAAAAAAAATATTTTTCTTTAACATGTGGAAGGTTTCTCATGAATACGTCACATCATAGCACTGCACTGAGAAGTGCTTATTAAATGTGATAGTTTTTTTTGTTTCAAATATTTTTTATTTTTCAAGCGCAAACACAGAATATAGGTCTGATAGTACACAGCGTTAAGCCCACAACCCTACATAGGGCCGGCTGCGTAAGTTGATATTTCACTGGTGACATAAGGATCCACCACAGGGAGCAAATTGGAACACAGCGTTTCACCTACAACCCCTGAGGGTCGGCCGCGTAACATGATGCATATGGTTATACCATCCAGGTGTGGAATTGAGCAAGACCTCTGAGGAACCATAACTGTATCAGACAGGAAACGAGCTCAAAGACAGAAGGCAGACTTAGACAGGTACGGGAACCTTAAGAGTGAGAAGAATATGAAAAGAGATAAGACAGAACACCAAGGATAAGAGTAGTGTGTGCGGGCGGGGGAGAGCGTGTGTCGACACATAGGCAGGCGAGGTCTAGTTTTTAGGGGGTGGCATAATCAAGCAAGCAAGGAGGCTACAGGAGCAATCTACCAGGGTCCAGCAGAACAATGGCATCCTCAAAGAGGCGCAGCGCCCTAAGTTTGGAAGGCATGTGGCGCGCATGCTTGACTGCACAAAGATATTTAATCAGAGGTTGCCAGACAGCCTTGAAACGGGTATCTCGTGCTTGTAGCCGCGCTGTGAAGAGTTCCATAGCAATAACATGCCATAGACGCACAAACCAAGCAGCGACTGGAGGGGCCTCAGTTTTTTCCCAGTATAACGCTATGAGCTGTTTAGCCGCCCCTAGCATTTGAAGCGCCAGAATCCAGTCACTACGGGTGAGCGCCTTCAGTCTGGCAGGTTTGATGCCCAAAAGGATAGTGCTCGTGGTCTCAGGCAGAGGGAACCCCAATACCCCTTTGATGTGGCTAAGGACCTCCTTCCAGAACATGGTCAAAGATGAACACTCCCACCAAATATGGATGAAATCCCCAGATGCAGTCAGACACCTCCAGCACAAGGGAGAAGACGCAGGAAACATCTTATGCAAGCGCAGGGGCGTATAATACCATTGAGTTGTAATTTTATACGCATTCTCCTGCTGCGGGATACTGCGATAGACTTTGGGGATATCCTGCCACAACCGGCACCACTGCGAGGGCATAATTTCCACGTTGGACATCGACTGCCATTGCCTTTGGTACGTGTGATAGGGCACTGCAGGCGGGTGCTGCAGGATCTGATAGATCCGAGATATTAGCCCTTTGGATTCATCGAAAGAACGGACCAGCCGCTCAAAAGGGGCAAAGGCGCGGGTAGCCGCCTGTTGCATCTCCCGCGCAGATACCCAATGCGGCAGCTGGGCGTACTGCAGTCCCGCCTCCAAGGGGACACGAAACTCCTCTCTACACTGGGCAAATGTCTTTAGCGTGCACCCCTCATACAGGTCACAGATCACCCTGCATCCTCCCTGCGCCCATTTACCAAAGGTGCTTGTGTGATGGGCCGGCAGGAACAGCGGATTCCCCTCCAGTGGGGTATGCGGCGAAGGGAACGTTGTAAGACCCCTACGCTCTGCCACCTTATCCCATATATCCATAACCGTTCTAGTGGGCACCGCCATATAAGCACTTCTAGAGCGCGCCACCCGGTGGAGCCATATAAGATCCCAGATGGTTCGCCCAGTCACCACCCGGTCCATATGCAGCCATACCTTCTCACTCGCAGTCGTCGTCCATTCCACAGCACAGCGAAGGTGAGAGGCCCAATAGTAATCTACAAGGTTGGGACAGGCCAGCCCTCCCCTGTTTCGCGGTGACTTAAGAAGCTTTTGAAGGAACCGTGGTCGACTTCCGCCCCATATAAATGCCGTGAGTTCGCATTGGAGGCCTTGTATGTGATGCAGTGGAATCGGTGTGGGGAGGCATTGAAATAAATATAACATTTTAGGGAGGATCGACATCTTAATGGCATTGAGTCTGCCCAACCAGGACAGCGCCAAGGGTTTCCACCTCCGTAGCTCTTCTAAGACAGCCTTCCTGCACTCCCACCAGTTTACTTGAGTCCATGTATCGAGAGAGGGAGTCAACTGGAGACCGAGGTAGTGAATATTGTTGGAGGCCCACTGATACAGTGCAAGCTTCTCCAGGCGTGGTATCTCCTCCTTAGGAATGGTAAGATTGAGGGCCCAGGATTTGTTGTGATTGATTTTAAGGCCTGAGGCCCGCTCGAAAAGCCGCAACAGAGAGTGCAGTGCTGGGAGGCACTCGTTAATGTAAGGATAAGATCGTCCGCAAAGAGCACCACCTTGATCTCGTGACCTCCAAGGGGGATACCATGAAGCTCCGTTGCCTGCTGGATCAGCTCCACTAGCGGTTCCACCACGAGGGCAAACAACAAGGGCGAGAGGGGGCACCCCTGCCTAGTACCCCTATGGATGGAAAAGGGCGCAGTGAGCTGGCCATTTACTCTAATCCTGTCTTGCGGGGCTAGATAGGGCGCCACAATCCTAGAAACCATGCTCTGACCTAGCCCTACCCGTTGCAGAATCGCCCAGAGGAAAGCCCAGTCCACCTGGTCGAATGCCTTCTCCGCATCAAGCAACAGGAGGCAAGCCAGTTTATCCCAGTGATGCACTTTCCCCACTAGGTGCGCAATTTTACACACATTATCTGCTCCCTGCCGATTACGAATGAAACCAACTTGAACTGGCTGCACCAGTCCCGGCAGGTGGAGATCCAGGCGTTTCGCAAGCAGTTTAGTATACATTTTAAGGTCAGTATTCAACAAAGCTATGGGTCGGTAGGACGCACAAAGCGTGGGGTCCTTTCCTGGCTTAGGGAGGAGTGCTATTTCCGCCATACCATGGCGGACGATGGGCCATCCGTGTCCGTGAAGGAGTTGTACAGCCGCAAAAGATGGGGCCAAAGTTGTGCTTGGAACATGCGATAAAAGGACAGGGGTAGGCCGTCTGGACCCGGCGTCTTCCCAAGAGGGAGAGATCCCTTATGGCTGCTGTTAGCTCCTCCTCGGTGAGGGACCCCTCCACGGCCTTTGCGTGATGGGGTGTATCGGCGTCCAAGCACACCGATTTAGAACGTCCGTCACCAGATCTGGTGATGGTGCTTCTGCCTAATAGAGTGCCGCATAGTAGGTTCTGAACGCCTCGCATTTATCCCTCTCTGAGGTAACCCTCGTCCCATCCGGCAGCTGGATATTAGCTTTATGGGCCCTGGCCGCCCGCACCCTCGGACGTCTCGCCAGCAGCCTGCCCACCTTATCCCCCCCTCAAAGTACCACTGCTTCAGTGCCAGCAAGGATTTTTCAGCCCTGTTAGTACGCAGGAGTCAAAGCTGTCTGTTAGAAATGTGGTATCCAATTCTACGGGGGTAGCATGGTGCAGAGCGGGAAAAACTCCTGAGAACATGTGTGAAGCATCCATGCAGTACACACAGATGACACCCAAGGCACACTACAAAAAGAGACACAACACCAGTTTTGGTGAAAAAGAATAACGTTTGTATTGTCTCAGAACTGCAACAGAAATCACAGTAATCACAATGCTGCGCCAACTGGCGCCAGGGCAATATATACATGGGGATTATATACAGGATAAATGAAAAAGAAGTAAGTCCATCATTTGCGATGCTGGAATAGAAAACATCAGGCATTATCACTTTGGCAAAAGACATTAGGCTTTAACTCCTCAGGGTGCACCTTAGGGGAAACATCAAAACATGGTGCATGGCATAACACAGGGCCTAGAAACCCTTCCTAGCATGAGCCCCTCCAACTTGGGGGGTGCCTAAACCAACAGCATAAATCACATTAGTAGGGTGTAAAATCCTGTGTAGCATGGGGCAGAAACAACCCTGCCTGGGTGACACTGGCCTGCAACCTTTGTAGTATCAGAGTATTAGGCATCCCAGGAGCACCTCGTATGAAGCCTAACAGCAGGAAACCCGCTCAACAGGGGGCATTAACCTGGGGCAACAAGACCTTAGGCCTGCACTCATCTTGTGTACACATCGGGGAGAGCACCAACACCTTTGTATGAATCCAGCGGGTTCTCTCTAGGCACCACACAACCAGCTATAAAGCTGCTCTTCAGCCCAGTTCAGGAGGCCTATAATACCCTTGCCCTCTCACTCTAGGCCTCCAAAGTCTCAACACTGTGTGTCCCAATTGTTGCCACTGCCCACTGTCCAGCGGGGCAGTGGTGACAAGCAAAATTATCCCCGGTCCGTGGGAGTTCCTCACAGATCTCAAGTTATCACCCTGCCCCCAGATGTGGCCAAACTGTTGCAGCGGCCCGCGCTGCAGCACTGCTGTGCAATGAGGTGCCCCACAACAAACACTGGTCCCGGGGGGGCGGCACCTACCCTGTGCCCCGATGTGCCCCCAGCCACTCACTGAGCCCCACACTCACCGGGTCTCAGGGCAGGCTCTGGCCGGGACTCCAGGTCAGCTGGCAGGCTGCACACACCGCGGGGCTTTCCCTTCCACCTGGGGGCCCCGCGAGGCGCTCACCAGACCTTTCTCCTCCACGGAGGTGGGGTAGGCTCCCGTCCTCTGGTCGACTCTTGACACGCGGGGCTCTCCTCTCCAGCACGAGAGCCCCGCCGACGCCAGCGCCACTCCCGTCGTCACTCGGGCCAATCCTCCGGTGCTGCGACTTTGCGGGAGCACTGACCAGCGGGGTGGGCTCCCGCTCCGGTCTGTCGTCGCTCCCGGGGCTCCCTCGTCACTTCGGGAGCCACGCAACGTCGCCTCTTGCTTCCGGCTTCCTCCTGCCCCCGCACCTGCAGGGCGGAACTTCCGGGCAGTGCGGTTGTCAGCGCCAATCACGGCGCTGCTCCTCCAATCCCGGCCGGACCTCGGTGATGCTCCGTGTCGTCCCAGCCGGGCTGCCTGACTTCCGTGTTGCATCTGCGGCACGGACTCGTCCCGGGCCGCTGCGGTGATTCTAGCAGTGGTATGCGGGGTGGGCACTCGCTCCGGTTCCAACGCTGATGATTCTCCCGGCCAACGGTGGTGACTCTAGGCGGCGATGAGGGGTAGGCTCCCTCTTACTTCAAGCAGCGCACCAGTGCCTCCATTTCACGGGGTAGGCACCCGCTTTGATTTAAATTGACCAAAAGCGCGCCAAAACGCGGGGTAGGCTCCGCTTCTTCGGGGCACAGCGCTTCCAGCACACAGCGCTTTGTAGGCACAGCGCTTTAGGAATGCAGTGCTTTGGAGTTCCCAGGCACAGTCTCCTAGCGTCAGGGCAGGCAGTCCAGGGGCAAGATAGCTGAGGCAGGAAAGCGCGACTCAGCCACAGTGCCTGGGTCCTTAGCACGCGGTGGAGCACAAAAGCAGCCTCTTTCAGCTGTGAGGCTGGCAACAGCGCTTGGATCAGTACAGCGCTTTGGGATTATAGCGCTAGGGGGGCAGACAGTCCCAGCAGCAAGCCTCAGGGGCCCCAGGGTAACGCTCCTCACCTCCTGGGGGGTCCAGTCCAGACCCAAAATAGCGCTCTTCTCTTCCAGGCGCTAGGGAGCAGCCAGGGCTCAGGTGTAGCGCTTGCGTGGCACAAGGTCCAACCAGCCTTAGGGACCTGGGATGGCGCTCCTTCTTCAGGGCGCAGGTGGCAGAGCAGTAGGCACTACTGGGCAAGGTCAGCAGTCAGTAGGTACTCATCAAGACAGGGCGGTAGGCTTTCACCATCCTCCACTGTGGCATGGCACTCCTCCTGTACAGCAGCCTGTATTCCTGCAGTGGGGCTTCCACTAGCCCTGGGGGACAGCAGAGGGGTTTTGGTTGGGTGCAGGGTCCAGCACACAGGCACAAGTGGCAGTATCCCCTAGCAGCAGGTCCCCTCACGTTCCTGTCCCTGCTCTGTCCGAGCACATGGTGGCACAACCCCCTTACTTATACGCCCCTCACCCCACCTACCAAGCAGTGCCAGAAGCTTCTAGAAGCCTCTGGGGGACTGGTTCTAACTGGCTCAGGGGGAGGAGTGGAGCACCCTGGGTGTCAGGCTTTCCCTCAAAAGCAGGGATGGCTGGGAACCGAACATCTAGACTGCTAACCCACTGCAGTCAGGTGGCACAACACACAGCCATGGCATCCATCTTAAAAGCGTCATTTCAGTAAGGTGCATGTTTACAATAGGGGTATTACAGGTGCACACACCATTGCGTCACATTTCACTTGACATCTCGCTCCACACAGAGCCTACACATTTCTTCACCATGGGGGAGACGTCCTAAAACAGGAGGGTGAAAAGCGAAATTTTTTGGGAAATGGGCCAAGTCCAACACAGTCCCCTTAGGTTAGCGAGCCACTGCCTAGATGCCAGCGAGGAACAGTCCTGGTCCTGTTTTTTGGCCTGTTTTATGTCCTTTGAGAGGCTATCTTCCAGAAGCCTAGCCTCACACGCCCGCGCAATCGAGAGAGAGGTAATGTGTCCGTGAATCGTGGCCTTGAAGGCGTCCCACACCACAGGGAAGGGCATCTCCGGGAGATCGTTACTAGCGATGTAAGAGTCAATGGCAGCCCGTATGCTTTCCACATCTGCTGAGTCCCGGAGAATACTCGGCGGCAGGCGCCACGGCTTGTCACGGGTGGGGCAAGCGGCCGGGTCCTGCAGGAGCAGCTCAACATGGGCGTGATCAGGGAGCGATATGTCAGACATTGAGGCTCCTAGCATGTCCCGCACTAGTGCATGAGAGATAAAGAAATAATCGATACGGGGTACGAGTGGTGCACATGAGAATAGTACGAATAGTCCCTCCCCTCCGCGGAGTGGTATTGCCACGTGTCCAACAGACCCAAGTCCGCTATCTGCGTGCGTAGTGCTGATGACATAGTCCCCATCCCACTAAATGAGGCCTCGCTGCGGTCCATTCCAGGGTCCCACACTAGGTTGAAGTCTCCCCCAGTATCAGGGAGGGATAGCCTTGCGGCACGTGATCCCTCAAGAGTGCCCGGAGGTATCCGTCCTGCATCTGGTTAGGTGCATATACATTAAACAGTGTAAAGAGGCGCCTCCCAATCCCAACACTTACTCTAATAAAGCCTCCGCCACAGCCACCCCTCAACCTCCCCCTTAGGCCCTGTCAGCCTATCTTATCCAGACCCACTGCCCTGGGCGAGCACGCTACCACTCCGACACTACTGGGGGTGGAGGCACAGCGCGCGCAAAGTGGCCCAGTGGGCAAGTAGAAGATCCCATATCCAAGGATACCCGCCTCCCGCCCCCCCAGGGATCTTAAGCAGCAGGGAGGGTGCCTTCACCAGATACAGACACCCCGGGATCTCAATTCACGTCCCAGAGAGGCGGGGTCCCCCGTCCAACCGTTCCCCTGGTCAGGTAGAGCCAATCTGTTGCCAAAGTCAAGCCACTGTGCTCTCCCTCCATGCCCTGCCAGCCACTCCTCTCCACCAAGGGCAGACCCCCTCCTCTCCGCCCCAACCAATCACGCCTGAACTGAAGACTTGGCTCTTCCACCCCGTTGCAGCCCAACACAGGTTTTCCAGGCTCAAGGGCTCCTCCGCCAGGCCCAGTCACCACCCTCCACAGCCGCTGCGCTTCGGACCGCCACTCCCCCGCCGATCAAACCTGTGCCAGATGTAAGCTGCAGCCGCTATGCGGGGGCGATCAGGGAAAACCACTAGTCTAGCCGCCCCCGCCTTTGAGGGACACAAGCTGGCAATCGGGGGCACTCGCCTCTCTCCGCTGATCCTTCAGTCCCCGCACCGGCCCCTACACACTTGGAGGGCCTCTTCCTAGGTCCGCAGCAGCAGGGTGTAAAGCTATCCAAGGCCGTGGTGAGGTTGCGTCTAGGGCCTCGCAGCACACCTCGATCTATGGGGCAGAAAGAGTAAGGGTCCCGCTCCCGCCTCCAGCGCCCCCGCCAACGCAGAGGCCCAGAAGGAGCAATATAGGCCCCAAATGGCGGATGGGCGGCGTAGCAACAAAGTCAGCCCCTCTTATAGGGCAGCAGCAGTCTCCAATGGGCCCCAACTCCTCACCTACCAGGCGTATCGAGGGTTGTCCAGCTGCCTCCACACAGTCAGTGCCGCCCGCGGACCCACCTACAGCAGCCCCCGCTGTGCAGTCGCCACAGCCCAGGGCACCAAAATGGCGGGTGCGCCCACAGGCAGCCAAGCCTCACCAGCTTGTACAGCACCTGCAAACTGCCTGCAGGCCCTCCGCCTCAGCCTTCGCACCTCCCGGCTTCAGATGGGCTGGCCGCAGAAAGTCTCACACAGTCGGACTGCACGCCGCGGCGACCGGGCACCCCAGTGCCCAGCCCGGTTGCGGTCTCAGCTCACCCCAGCGGCGCTGGTCTCTTTGTAGCGGAGGCCTCTGGGGACGGCAATCACACCACCAAAGGCGCGGCAGCCCCCTCACCGCCGACCGCGGGTCCGCCCAGCTCCAGTGCTGTTGTGGCACTACTCCATTGCCGGTCAGGCTGAAGAACCGGGTTATTAAGACCCAGCGGCGCCTCAGAGATCTTATGTAGCTTGGAAATGGCTTGGTACACTGTCGGAGCGTTGTCTGGAATAAAAACGCAGCAGCTCGATTGAATCAATTTACATACCCCTCCTCTATCTGCAAGTATGACATCTAACGCAACCCTGTTCTGAAGAGTCATAAGGCGATCCGACTGGAGCTCAGCAGTCAAGTTACTAAGGGCACCGGCAGTTTCAACTATGGTGGACTCAACCACTCTCGTCAATTGCCGTATGTTCTTGCTGTTAACCATAGGTCCCCAAAACGGCAGAAAACCCTTCAGAAAATCTCCCAATTCGTGTCCTGCAGTATCTTCCTTACTGAAGACACCTCTAACAATTCTCGTCTTGTGGTAATCTGCCGCAGCTGTATAGGTGGGAGGCAACAGGAACGAGACAAAACATGTGCCCGAGAAATCAGGGGGCAACCATGTATACGCTCTATCGTAACAGACAAAATAGGTACCCTTAGCTGCTAGAAACGATGGGGAAGTCTGGGACGCAAAAACATACGTCTCAGTGCAGATAGTCTTCCCTAACTGAGCTCTTGGATTCTTGCCATTACCTTGCAGACAAAGATGACCCTGATGGGGTACGATCCAAATAGGAGAGGATATTTTCGCTCCCTGGTTCTCAGTCAGACTAACTCCATATCCAGTCATGTTCCATCCAATATATGCTAGTGTCTCATCTCTCGGGATCGTCTCATAGGAGCTAACTCCTCTAATCATGTCGACTATACCCTTAACTGGAGCACTATTCTTTGAATTGTCCTTTACAGAACGTAGGGGGTAGACTTCACGAGCATAAATGAACATCGTTCTGTATGTCCACACAGACCCATTATAGCTGAATGGCAGGACCAGGTAAGGAATACCTTTATCAGTAGTGTGAGGCATAAGACCACACACCCAACAGTTAGTCGTGTTTACTACTAGCTGGTGTTGGTGCAGAAGCTGAACAAAGGAGTTATTAACAAATTCTAATCTTCTAATGGATTCATGTTCAGGCAGAGGATGAAAAGAATGCAAAGAAATAGTAGAAGAAGGTATGGGTTGTGTAGTGGGTGCAAACGTCACTTGAAAAGAGAATATAATATATCCCATCAAGAACATCATCAAGCTAAGTAACATGAAAAGACATAATATCAAAAAACACTTTCTACTCATAATTCAGCACATTTTGCTCTTAAAACTCCTTTCTTCAACAGGTCTCTCCATCTCGAAAAACTCCATCCTCTAACCGTGCTGCTCGCGGCGGTTGGGTGTTCCGCGCTAAGGAATGCGTCTGTCAGTCCAGGGAACGCCCTAGGACCAACCAGAACCGTCGACCGTGTGTCTTCGGCTTGCACTCCACTTTACACCGCGACCCTACAGCTGAACCCAGAGGGCGGTTCGAAAAACAAAAATCGGTCAAAACAGTTTCTCAGATGGGAGAGCTGAATTTCAAAAAATAGCAAATGAAAGAATTTCTATTTTATTAGTCCCACAATTCTTGGTCGCAGATTATAACGGCCTTTCCCAGGCAATGTCTGGTCTCTGAACAAAATTTCAGGCTCAGTAGTGTCCAGTAGAACTGACGGCGGCACAGCTTCTTGCAGAAGCTTGTCGCTTTCACGCTCAGAACTCGTCCCAATTAAACGTGCATCGCTAAAAGGCAGAAAATGAGGCACAGTGTCAATTTCTGAATCAGGAATACCCTCCTGGACCCACCGGTCGTACGGCAGAGGCAAAGGAACCCTCTTACAATGTACGCCGTGGATCCAGTTCTTCTTCCCTTGCACTCGTACTGCAGATCGCGTAGATAATAGCACCAAGTAGGGACCGGGCCAGCGGGGCTGATCGTTCTTTGTCCGCTGAAAATTCTTTATCAGTACCCAGGTGCCGAGATCGATGGCATGTCCTGGATCTTCAGAAGCCTGAGGCAATGTGTCATGAACCTGTTGGTGTTAAACACGCAATTTAGCCGTCAATTCGTACAGGTAATCAAGCAGTACAGGGTGTTCGATCTCGCTAAATTTTGTCGGCCTCGGCACTCCCCATATGTTTGCCGGGCGACCACAAACTATTTCATAGGGACTAAGTCCCACTCGAGAATGTACAGTCATCCTTGTTGACAGAAGTGCTAATGGCAAAGCATCAGGCCATTTAAGACCAGAGCTCGCCTGTATCTTGGACAATTTCAACTTAAGGGTGCCATTATAGCACTCAACTAGACCAGCTGATTGGGGGTGATTTGCAGCATGGAATTTTTGGCGAATTCCTAACCCTTCACACACTCTCTTCATCACTTGACCCACAAATTCACTCCCATTATCACTCCAGACCATTATCGGCAAACCATATCTAGGGAAAAACTCCTTAACAAGGGCTTTAGCTGTGGACAAGGCAGTATTATCTTTCAGAGGATATGCTTCTACCCATCTTGAAAAGGCACAAACAACCACGAGTACATATTTCAAATTGTTGCTCCTCTCCATGTGGATGAAATCTAGCTGCAAAACCTCGAACGGATACGTTGGAGGCGCAAAATGACCAGCTGGAGTTGGAGTTCCCTTACCAGGATTGTACATCAGACAAACCATACAATTTTTGACCACATTCTCTGCACACTTAGGAATTCCAGCATTTTGCCATACTGGAGCCAACAACTTACAAATTCCTTTCGTACTGATATGAGCCATTCCATGCGCCATTGTAACCACTGCCAGCATGTCCGCATCGGGTAACAACCATCGTTGATGCTCTGTCAACTCAACCCAACAACCATTTGCATACAATTTACCCGTACTCTCTCTCCATACACTCAACTCTTTCTCTGTAGCTTCAGCTTGAATAGACTTCACACTTTCTATCGTATCCTCACATATTCCAACATCACTAATCCATCTTGCAGGGCCTGAAACATACATTCGACTCATCACATCCCTCGCCACATCTTTCGCAACTTCATCCGCAAACGCATTACCGCGACCAACGTCATCTGTAACATTCTTATGTGCACTGCATTTCACAATCGCAACTTGCAACGGCAAGGTAAGTGACTCGAGAAGCTCATTCACCAACTGACCATGCTGAATTTTAGTTCCATGAGAAGTAAGGAACCCACGTTCCTTCCACAAGCGTCCAAAACTATGAGCCACACCAAACGCATACTGGCTGTCGGTATATACAGTCACTCTCTTCCCTTTCGACAACACACACGCTCTCGTAAGTGCAATCAACTCTGCTGCTTGAGCTGAATTATGTGGGATACGTGCAGCTTCAACAATCGTATGCAAAGTCGTAACAGCATATGCCGCAGTAGTATCACCATTCGGAAGCTTGAAGCACGAACCATCCACCCATAAGGTACCATCACACTTCACAAGAGGAGTATCCCTAAGGTCTATCCTTCCTTTCGTTTCCTCTTCTGTCCTAAGAAAACAATCGTGCTGTTCAGAAACATCTGTCTCTACTAAAATCGACAACAACGTAGCTGGATTCAACGTATTGCATCTCTTTATATGCACATGACTCGCTAAGAGTGTAAACTCATAACCTGACAATCGAGCGCTAGTTAAGTGCTGTGTCTTGGTCCTGTTTAACAAGGTATCCACTGCATGTGGAACCATCACAATCAGCGTATTATCCATCACCAAGCCAGCAGACTGTCGAATGGAAACAGCTGCTGCCGCTGTGGCTCTCAAACAACTCGGCAACGCTCTAGCTACCGGATCCAAAGTCGACGAGAAATACGCACATGGACGCTGCTTCTCCCAAAAAGATTATGTCAACACTGACAACGCACATCCCTCTCTCTCGTGCACATATAATGTAAAAGGCTGGCTATAGTCTGGAATACCCAACACAGGAGCCGAACACAATGCATCACGTAATTCCGAAAAACTTTTCTGACAATCGTCAGACCATGGGAGGGGATTCGGTGTATCTTTACAAGTCAAAGCCAACAGAGGTTTGGCCAGAAGAGAACAATTCGGTATCCACTGTCTACAATATGACGCGATACCCAAGAAAGCACGTACTTCTCTCTGCGTATTTGGCACAGTCATTCGCGCAATCGCTTGAATTCGTTCTGGGGTCAACCTTCTTCCCTCCTTTGACAAGAGATGACCTAAGTAGGTCACTTCTTGTCGACAATACTGCAACTTAGAAGGTGACACTTTATGATGCAAGTCCGACAGATGTCGTAACAAAGAAAGAGTAGCTTCTTTACAAGTTTTCTCATCATCAGCGGCCACTAACAAATCATCCACATATTGAATAAGAGCAGCACCAGCAGGCAATACAAGAGTATCAAGCTGAGTCTTCAAAGCCTGGCTATAAATAGAAGGACTTTCGCAATAGCCTTGAGGAGCTCTCTTAAACCGGAAGCTTCGGCCTCCTAAAGAGAAGCCAAAAATATCTCTACTCTCCTCAGCAATTGGAATGCTGAAGAAAGCATTTTTCAAGTCGATAACTGAAAACGAAGCAGCTGAAGCAGGAATCAAAGTCAACAAAGCAGTAATATCCGGAACAACTGGAAACTGTGGCACGACTATTTTGTTAACCTCCCTAAGATCGATCACAAATCTGTAGACAGGTGGCTGAGAAGAATCAGTACGCTTCAAGACAGGCAAAACAGGACTGTTGCACACATTACCTCTCGTCTCTTCAATCACATCTTTCTCAATCAATCTCTTTCACCATCGCTAGAAATCCGATATTGGGGAATGGGTGGCAATTTAACATTTGCTTTAAGCGTCACAACGTAAGGTGGAATCTCCAAAAGACCCACATCATTAGGACCAGTAGCCCAAAGAGTATCAGGGAGAGAACACAATTCCGATGGAAGCCGATCTTTATACAAATACATCGGAGAGATCACTTTCTTACCCAATGTAAGTTGTACTCCCGAAGGAGAACAATGCAATGTCGCATTCAACCTTTTCAACAAATCCAAGCCCAACAAATTCTCGCCACAATCTGTTGTTAAAATGAGGGGTGCTTCCAATTCACAAGGTCCTATAGAAAGGGACAAAGGACTAGAAACTGGGTTACGAACTGGGGCGCCGGAGAATCCTACCGAAACATTCGTTAAGCCAGACAAAGGTGCGCCAGGGAGTTTAGAGTGCATGATAGAACTCTTCGTCGCACCAGTATCCAAAAGAAAAGGCTCTACTACACCCGATGTGGCTACTGCAACATAAGGCCCACTCTGGTCTACTGGAACCGACACTACTCCCTCTCTTTGTCTATGGCTGTCCTAGCAATCATTATAGTCAGCATTCTCACTCTCAACATAATAGTCATCAGCATAGTACTGAGTCGATCGACCAGATGTAATCTTCTGCTGATCAAAGCAATTCTTAGAATTTTGTGGAGGAAAGGAACGTTCGTTGTGAGGAAATGCACCACGTCCTCTACCCCTAGACACTTGCTGAAAACCACCACGACCTCTCGGGGCCGGCATACCACTTGCACGTTGTCGCAACACAGGGCACTCATTTTTATAATGACCTTCCTCCTTTCAATACGCACACTGATTCAAACCCAAGGGTGGTCTTGGAGGAAAATACCCAACGTTCTGTTGCGGCCTCTGAAATGGGGGAGGTTGCTGAAACTGTGGACGTTGCTGTGATTCTTGCTGATTCGAGCGAGGCGGATACGCCTGCTGCAAAAGAACCTTTGTCTTTAGATCTTTAGTCTTTTTCTCTACTCTATCTTTCTCGTCCTTGTCCCTATTCTCGTAGTACTGTGCAGTCGCCAATATCTGGGCCGGCGAAGAAACAGCCCAAGAACTTTCAGAATCTTTCAACTTATTACACAGTTCAGGAAGCAAATTAAAAACAAATTTGTCCACAAATAATCTTTGCCCTTCCTCCGTACTCATGTCCTGACCACTATGATCTATAAATGTTTCTTCAAACCTAGTGAAGAAATCAGATACACTTTCGTCCTTCTTCTGCTTACAAGCTGCTAACTTGTCCCAATTTACTCGTAACGCTGGCATCATCGTTTTCATAAGATATATAATTTTGCCAGGTAGATCTGCCACTAGAGCCTCAGGTTTAGCACCACCAACCTGTCTAGCATCTGCACAGCGATATTCACCCATGAATCACCTAACTCAATTGCATGATCCTCATGACGAATTTTTGGCCACAGAGGTTGAGGTACCACGTTACCCAACAGCATATCTATATCGGCTAAATTCATGATGCATGCGTCAACTGTCTGAGACAACTCCTTGTAATAACCAGCCTGATTTTTACGGGGGTCAGGTAAAGACTGCTTAAGAGCCAAGACCTCTGCTCTCTTCCATGGCACATGTACCCATACTCGCTGAAAATGAGGCAGAACAGCTGGATTAGCGTTTGGGTCCCCTTCTCTCCAAACTGGGGGAACTTCTCTCATGGGATATTGTCTCGCTTTCCTTCTAACAGAGGAATCAGGTTCATACAATGTCTGAGGCGGAAGGCTAGATCTAAAGGCTGGTATCGTCTCTACGGCATCTGTAATATCAGATTCCACTATCATCCCTTTAGCAAAATCCGACTGAACATCAAGTAGTTCCTGCGGGATCAAACCCAAACCATTATCTTCCCATTCCTGACGCAAAAACATACACATCATATTAAAAACATACCTCTGCTTAGGCGGTTCCCACTGAAAGAAAACATCCATGACCGCTGGTAAACTATACCTTGAGGCATTTATAATCCGTTTACGGGCCAACAAATCCAACACAGCCCGCTCCTCGGAACCAGGAAGCTGACTACGACTCCGCTTACGTTCCGATTCAGGGGTCATATTCAATGACCCAAACAATGGCAACAATAGACTAGAAACAGTCTCTGTCATTCGTTTTCGAATAGAAGGAGAAGAAGCAGTCATAAGAACAGGAGAATAAGTGTTTTGAGGCAAAGAAGGTGTAGGAATAAGAACAGTAGTTTCAGATGCCGAAGCGGAAGGCAAAGGAGTTTGAGGCAAAGCTGGTAGCAAAGCTGGCGACCCTAGAGCGGGTTGCGCAGGAAGAGGTAAAACCACCTGTGGAGTACCGGGTGGCAGAATAACAGCAGGAGGTTGAACAACAAAGGGTGGAACAACCGGTGGTAATGGAGGCGCAGTAGCACCCTGCACATAAGGAGGTGGTAATCTCAGTAAATGTGACATCAAAGGATCTTTCTCAAGATCTTCAATCGCTTTCGGAGGAGAAGACGGCAAGGCCGGAAAACATTTATCTATGGCCATGCAACGTTGCCTATCTAACACCTCAATTGCTTTATCTTCTTCATTTTCCTTAAACTGCCTAGCAGCTTGCATTATCGACAACCCCTTTTCTCTTTTATCTCTTTTAGCTTGTTTTATTTCTCTCTGTTTGGCCTCTTTACGCCAAAGGCGAAAGGAGTCAAACATTGCCGGCCGGGCTTTCTTTTTAAATAATTTAACTTCCAAATTATCTAGAATCTCTGTGTCATAGCTACCATGATGTGGCCATTTTAAAACACCGTCTTTCCTAGTGTATCGGACCCATACTTCATTAAACATAATGGGGCCCACGCCGTGTTTAGAGTAGAGCTCATAAGTCGGAGTTCCAACTGGAGGTATCGGACATGAATCCTCCAATCGGGAATCCCTGTTACAACCACAACCAAACCAAGTACCAAATTTGCTACGATTAGGCATCTTCGCTCACTAATCGAGCTTCAAACTTCAAGGGATTATCTATACCGATACACTCGTAAATATACAAGACTCTCGGCTGTGGAAATTGCAATTTTCAAATCAAAACTAAGGACCAAACAAACTAAGAACCAAAGAACCAAAAACTAAGGACTGGGAGCGACCCACTTATACTTAACTGAGGTATCAGTCACGCCACCAGAAGACCCGTCTATCGTCTCGCCGTACAAAGCATCACAAATGGGTCCAAGACAGGGCGACAGTCAGGGCAGCAGTCCTTCAGAGCCGTCAGGAAAACGGGAAGCCTCGCAGAAAAGACCTTCAGTCCACATTCGACATGCCGGGGTCGATGAAGTGGTGGACGTCCTCCAGAATTTCCTCACGAAGCTCCTCACGATCTTCAGGCTTGGACCGGTACCGCTGAAGTCGCCCCACGTTGGGTGCCAATTGAAGAACCGGGTTATTTAAGACCCAGCGGCGCCAGGGGCACGCCCAAAGTCTTCGGGTATCACCTGTCTTAGAACACAGAGACACAGGACTCTTCTTGGTGGCGTCAAAGATCAAATTTATTGGCTGCAGCCAGTAACAGAAGTCCTAGAAGTCAACACGGTATGAGTTCTCAGGAGACTGCTCAATTTTACAAAGCAAGCCATCCCTTTTTATACAAAAAATTGTGCTTCAGGCAAACATTCCTTATTTACAGTTTGACCACTCACATGTTTCCACGACAAAACGCAGGAGCATGATGACAAGCCCATTTTCCAGTTTGTCCAGCCCATAATCAATCATTGGTTAAACTTAACATTTTTCATCAGACAGGTCGATCGGACCCATAATAAGAACGGGCACATCCCCATCGTAAATAGGTCATAAAGAAGAAACAGAAAGAGATGGGACGCAAGATAGAAAGGTGTGTGTGTGTATCATAAACTCAGCAATGTCCTGCTCTTTGATCTCTATCTCGATCAGCTAAAGGGCAAGAACTAATTTGGCAAGGTCAGCCTCAGGCAGCAGGGTCAGTTCATTTCAGGTCAAACAGGAGTCAGCACAAACTCAAACTAAGGTGCACGTGTCCCAGAAACTTGTTCAGCCACAGTCATGGGCCTATGTGAGGGCAACCACAAAATGTCTGCCATGCACAAAATGGAACCCAAGAGTTTCAGAACGAAATCGTCAAATACACAGTGAATCCATCAGTGTAGCATGACGGAAACACTCATGCTTGCTGAGCTCACTGTTTACGGTTCGTTGTTACCAAATTCGTAACAGAACCACTGTCGTGTATTTCTATAGGTTCTGAATCAGTCCCCCTATTCCTGACCCTATTCTGGTTAAACTAACTATCAAGTTAACTAACAGTCAGCCCATGAGGCAAGAAAACCCCCATGATGCAGATACCGTTATCTGACGCAGTCACACTACGGCACAGGAACGTGTTATCTGATTAGGTCATAACGCTTGAGATCTAATTAGACAAGCGACATTCCTCCAGCCCCTGATAAGGCATACGACGTTCTCATAACAAATCAAACCTATGACAACCTGGAAAATCCGTGCGGCCATTGTTTTGATTTCACAGAGAACTTTAGTAAAGAATGTGCTAACGAGCAAGTCGTATGACATCTTTATTGACGTATCTATGTCCATCCTTACGTCAATCTCGGCACCTTTAAGGTATAAATATTGCCGACCTTGCCCTATGCAAACACACGCGTGGTGACAAGACGGAGCAGCCATACTTGCCGAAGCCGAGAGCAGAAGCAGACCCCGCTGGCAGCAGCCCCGCCTTCCTGACGCGCTGAGAGACGCGCTGCTATCTCAAGCCGAGAGACCCAGCACCGGCGCTTTCGGGCAGCCCTCGCAGGCAGCCTGGAATATCGAGAGCAGAGAAAGAGATACTATTCCTCATCCATCCTAACTTCCAGGTACAGAACTGAATAACCCCTCACAGAGAATTCTTTAGTTATTCACTTGGCAAAAACAAACTTAACTTAAACTGTAACTTTCTATTCCCGCCCACGCATTAGACTTAGGTCAGGTACACGGGGTAGGCGTATTTAGAAACACCAGTTGAGTACGTTTAGTCAAATGTATATGTGTATGTAAATATATTTTAATCATTTTAAACATCATATGGCTCAGAAACCATATCAATGTTTTACAGTATTATTTTATACTATTGCTTTTAATGTATGCACTTTACTTAACTATAAGTATTGCAATAATATCGATCCATTTCTCATGTATGAGAAAAGAGACTGATCAATAAATAACACCTTTTTATTGAACACGCCCGTCTCTTCCTTTTCTCTACATTCTGATGAGACTAAGAATGCACGTACTGACTGAGTAAAATAATTGCCTTGTGCTCACACGACTCTCGAGATTGACTCTTGATTAGGGGAGAGCAAAGTTGTCATGTTCTATGGTTGTCAGAAACTAAATCCCTTCTTGTCTAATCAGGGGAGTTAATTCCTTCCTTGAACATTCGAGAAAGTTTCTAGCGAACTCTGAGCTTAGCTGGCAAACCCAAAAATTAAGTCTAGTATCGACAGTAGTAGACCTAGTTAACGTCTGGCCTAGGCCTTTACTGCTGTAGGTACTATTCCAATGCGCAGAGCCTATTGGGAAAATAGGAGCTACACTACATGGCGCCCAACGTGTTTGGAAAGGGCGATAAAACTAACGTAAGACATTTAGAGTAACTCAGTCGTGCTTTCTCACTCAGACCCCTTTTCCCAAATACTCCAAAGACGTCTGGAGTGGGTGAAAGGTTATATCCTCCAAAACCTCGCAGGAGGGAACTCCTATGTATGGTTCTTGGTCAAGTCAACGTTGAAGGATAAACAGTTCCAAAATATTGTGCATCTAATCTTTGTTCCATAAAGAAACCTGATCTGCAAATAGACATAATACCATCCTGTCTGTAAAATGGGAGACAGTGATGAAGAAAGAGAGGCAGTTAGATTAGCTACTGAACTCGCAGATGCTGATGCTACCATGCAAGCAGCAGACCCGAATATAACACTCATTCCGGTCATTAAAAGGAGATCTATAACCTTAAAACTTATAGAAAATGGACTGACACCTAGAGGTGGCACAGTCATATTCGTAATTGAGGCACACGAATATCGGCAGACAGAGGTATACTATTCATGGATACATTTTCCAGCAGCAAATGCTGTAACAAAGTACTTCCACTATTACAAAGTAGAGGAACCTCCTGAAACGTACACTCCTTTCGAGGAGGTGGAAGTACCACTCAAATTCCAAGAGCATTTGCTCTTATTTGATGGCGCCCTAATACATAACAATCACATTACAAGGCTCGGTCCTTTAGGAAGACCAGGAGCAACGTGGCCGGTCTTAGCCGGATACACACCACATCCAGACATCGATAGAATGCCTGCAGCAGAGCTGTTAATACAGCTAAAACAACTACTAAAAATTCATAGACAATTAGTCCAGTATGTAATGCGGACTTCAACAATTCAGCCAGCGATTAAACTTCCACAGCTGACCCCTCACCAGGGGAACACAAATAAAATCACACCACAGAACATCCAATCCTGCCTAGGTAAAGTTCCAGCTAAACGGGAACAGATACCATTCTGGTTGGCACAGAAAATCACCCAAATAGAGGCGGTGTTTCCTGACACCACCCCGCTGGAAAAACACAGGATTCTGACTATATGTCTCCCAATGGGAATCGCACCACACATTGAGGACTGTGACACTTGGGGTACAGTCTTTGCTTCCATCTATACAAAAACGCACGGTGTCCCATCCATTCCGGTAATACCAGATGTGCTAAAACAAATTCAAGATGAATACGGTCCAGAACCTGCTTTAACTCTTGGTATGAAATTACTAAAAGACTTCAAGCAGGTCTCGGCTATATTATTAGCCAACATAAAAGGTGAAGCAGCAAACGTGGCGATCCGCCAGAGGTTAAAAGAGACAGTTATAGCAGACCAACCAGCTGAAATTGCCAGAATCATAGAAAAATCCTATGAAGAACTAGGCAGAGATAGTCTAGGTGGAATACCAGTAAAACCGCAACTGACTACAAGTCCAGAAAAAATATTTTTTAATAATAATAATTCACCAAAAAAGAACTGGGATGGAAACAAACAATCCAATCCTAAAGAAAAGAAATTCCAGTCCCGAGGAAGGTCTCCCAGGCGAAGAGAGAAATCTCCAAACCAAAGACAGAGGTCACCGCAGAGTGACCCCTCTGGGAATAGATATAACCTTAGAAATAGGGATAATATTAAAAAACCTGATAGATATCAAGACATTGATACACGTCCCTCTCAATCTTTTCAGAATTCCTCGCAGAAATCGGAAAGAAGAGGACGATCAGAAGAGCACGCCAAGTCCAAAGACAAGGAACCTGCTCAGCTAAAAAAGAAATTACAATTTCCAAAAAAGAAGGTAGCCCGTATCAAGGTAGTTAAAAATGCCGAGAATACTGAGGACACAACTGAAAAACGGAGAATGGGCTCAGACAATGCTAGACAGCGCAGCAGAGGTGAGCATAGCTCGCAAAGTCCTTATGAATCATCTGGAGACAGTGGACACGAATGAATACCTTCAAGTGGAAACTGCAGACACCAGAGTTAGCAAGCCCCACAAGATATACGAGATAACATTACGTATAGAGGGAGATAAGACTAGGAAAATAAGGGGACTATTTTGGGATAACCTCTCAAAGGGTTATGACATCCTTCTAGCTGAAAAAGACTGGCCACCTGAGTTTGTCAGGGAGTGCCCTCATGGCGAAGAAGTAATTATGCCTGCCTTCTCGAATCAAATACCGATTCATAAAAAATACACACTTGCTAGAAAGTGGGCAGTGGCCTTAGCACCTGCTTTATATAAAAATCATGTAGGATGGGATGAGGATTCTCCTCCTCACAAAATCCAGTTAAAATCACAACCTACTGCACAAAGGCAGTACCCAATTAAGCAAGAAGCTAAAAAACAAGTAAATGAAATACTAGATCAGCTAGAATACCAGGGGGTGATTGAAACTTGCACCTCACAAATGAACAACCCTTTGTTTCCGGTCTCCAAACCAGACAATTCAAATCGTCTAGTTTTGGATTACCGACACCTTAACACATGTTGCAAAACATTTGCAGTGCAAAACTCACACAGTGCTGCACTAATGAATAACATAGTGCGCAAAAAATACAAAACAACCTTGGACATCTCCAATGGATTCTTTTGTCAAAACATAGCACCAGAGAGCAGATATTTAACTGCATTCTCAGTAAATGGCACTCAAAAACAATTCTGTCGGTTAGCCCAGGGGTACAAGAACAGCCCAGGGGTATTCTCAGCGAGAGTAACAGAATTACTACAACTATATGATGATGAAGCATTATCTTATGTCGATGACATTTACTTAACAGATGATGACTTGGATACTCACTTGAAAAGAGTGAACACCATAATACTTGGGTTCGCTGCAGAGGGTTACAAATTCAACTTTAAAAAGTCCAGAATTGCCCATCTGACAGTCCTGTACGTAGGATATGAATTATCAAGTATAGCATGGTTGACAATTTTCTAAGAACTAGAAGAATTAAAAAAATCTAAAATATGAAAAGACGTATCCTCTGCCAATCGACATTCTGCCTCTACGACATTACGCCTGTGTAATCTATACAGACGGACATGCTCAACCCTCCGTTTGGGGAGAACAAGCATACAACCCCACATGTGAGATTACAAAAGAAGTGTGGCGCGGAGGTAAACTAAGACCTCTATTAACAAAATCACACTCAGTAGAAACTAATTCAGAACTACAAACTGAAATAATAGCTTTGAAAATGGCGCTAGATAATGCGGATCGCGAATTCCCGACACTTATAGTGTCAGATTCATATTACTGCGTCAAAGCATATAACAAGGATTTGCAGACATGGATTCAGAACGGTTACAAAGATGACACAGATGCACCAATAAAGCAGAAAATGCTCTGGGAACAAGTAGCTCTTTTACAAAAAGAACTACCAAAGACTCACGTGATACATACACTGAGTCATCAGCGTGATGGCGTTCACGTTGTGGGGAATTCATTGGCTGAAGCAGCCGCAGCGGCAGCCACTAAACCGGCTCCCGTAGATCGAAAAAAGCGTACATTAAAATACATTGACGGTGAAACAATGCTGGCAGTGAAAACGTCATCAAAAGGCGACTGCTCAGCGTTACCGATCAACTATCCACTCAATTATACATACATAATCGATGCAAACTCCGTCCCTTTTGCTCGAATCCCTGGAGTGGGGGATAGAGTGATTCCAAACATGGACAGGAGAAGCTTGTTAATCGCAGACGCACACATGGGCGAGGGTCTCAGACACCTCAAACTGAAAAATTCTCTGGAAGAATTACAATCACGGTACTGGTGGCCAGGCATGAGCCTGCACTACACCATGTTTGTAAAAAACTGCCCAAACTGCAACAGAGATCGCAGTGGGGAGAGAAACAGTTTAATACCTCGTCGTATCAAGGCAGATAATATTACCAGCAAAAAGAATGGCTTGCGATTAACATATACAGGCTAGTTTCCACTTATAATGTAGATCCTCAGCACTCGGCTGACGTCCGGACTGTTATACAAAGATTTGCGAGTCTAAATGGCATATACGCTAAGAGCATGTTACGTTTGACCATTGTTTTCACTCAGGCATACCAGCCTGGGGGGAAACATGGCCAAATGAGCACAGCCCAGCGGGAATCTTCTCACTTCCTTCCTGAGGGTACGGGATGGTGTAAAGAAAAAACCAAGGCAGAAAGCAATCTATAATAGAAAGGATATTAGGTTCGGGAGCGGGGTGGGTCAAACATCTAATAAGTGTCCAACGTAGTCTAAATAACTTGCCAAGAAATTCTCTGAAGGGATTCAGTCCGTACGAATTATTATTCGGAACTAGGATGTTGATCTCTGACCTTGATAGTCAGACTTCAGTGGTAATAGAAAAAACCTTTGATGTCAAAGACCGTTTGGCTATTTTGCAGGACTTAAACAAAACAAGAAAAGACCTGAGCAACATACAGTTGAAACAACAGCCAACAACCACTGAAGAATCACCACCTGTCCCAGCAAGACCTGTCTGGATTCCAAAAGTCGGGGATCTAGTCAGGGAGAAGATCGCGGTAAAGAAGGAATTTGGGCCTTCTTACAGAAAAGCAGTTCCTGTCTTGTCTGTCAACGGGACAAGATCAGTTGTACTACCGCCACTTGCTGGTAAAAAGGAGAACCGTGTTGTATCCATCGACCTGGTAAAACCACAACATGTGGCCGATAACAAACAGTAGGCCAAGTGGACTCCCAATAAGTAGCAGAACACCAAGGTTTGCTACCAGCACAGAGGTCCTAACAAAAAGGCTCATCACATTCGAAACGCCTAAAGAAGAACAAGAAGGACTATGCAACAATGCAATAGAACTCAGACCTCTTAAAACCCAAATAAAGACATTTAGCAGAGACACACCAATCTACAATGAAGTGCCGAGTAACAATGCAAGAAACAAAAATCCTGAAGCAATTGGAACAATTGACAGAACTGCATCCGGGTACTTCATCAACTTCGATGATTCCTCTGAAAGCCTCAGTGAATCAAAGACACAGCCATCATCAAAATCCTTTAAAGACAAAGCGAAGGAACTTTTGAAACAACTGAAAGAAACATATCTGGTTTCTCCATGGATTGAATTTTGGGTGGGTTTTGGTGCATTTATCCTCATACTTTGGCTCATCATGGTATTTACTTTGGGACGCTTCATTGAGGGAAAATATGCTAAAATGGACACAGCAAGTCAGAACATCAACTTGATCCTCAAACCACACACATCTTCACACGTCGAGAAAAGAGAACTCTCTTCAGAACTTTCTTCAGCCAACTTCACAGCCAATCCGATACCTGGTGGGGTAGCCTGGGACAACACTGACTATGAAATTTATGGTCCGGTCGAGATCCTGAAATATCCACACCAAATCAAGATCTCCTTGAGTGACTTTGCAAAACCAAACTCATTTGCTGATGATTGGGACTTCGAAAGCATCAACAATATGATGTCTGACTTAGTAATGTCTGCTAAATTTACAAAACATGATTATTTGCAAGGTTCTACAAATGATGATAGTATGTATTGCTATAACCATTATGGTAACCATTTTTTACATAAATCGGCACAACCTAGAAATGTTTTAAATTATAATCAATGGGAACATTGTGCTACACCTCCAAAAGGGAGCTCTAGAACCGTTTATGACAAATATTCATATTTTTCAGGTTTTAACATAAGTAATGCTGAAACATTTTATTTTAAATTGTCAAACAAGACAGGGATGAAAACCATGATAACCAACACAAAATTGATATATTCAGATTCATTCTTCGAAAAAATGAATACTTTTGGATTTGATTATTGGGACAAAAATGTTGATTTGAAAAGTGTTTGGGGTACAAAAGAATGGCAAGTACAGGGTATAGAAGCTTTGTTTAGAGCCTGCATGATCCCAGAACAAATGATATTTTTAAATTACACTGTTCAACAAACCACCTGTCTTGGCTTAGCCAAAATCAAAGATTTAAATAAACCGTCTATTCCAAAGCCAACAATGTTTAGCAATAGCTCTGATACAGATGAAGAGATAGACGTAAACCATATATTAAACAAAAACAGAACACATCCTGATTGGAAACAATGGTTGATCTGGCCCACAGATACAAATCACTGTCAAGATAGATTCCTGAATAAAACACAGGGTTTCAAAATGACCAGGCCAGACCCTAGATATCCCCAAAGACATCACCCAGGGATAATAACAACCTACAGTGTGGGCAAATTATGCCTTCAATGGCTACAAACTTCCACACTGCCTGAAATTAAGCAACACCTAACTTTACTTACTGATGGTGCTGACTTGCGTGATTTCATACTGGGACCACGCAAACAGCGTCAAAAGCGTTTCATAGCAGCCTCTGTATATGCAGCATACAATGAGGCCTGGAAGGTTACTCAAATTGAGACAGCAGAAAGAATACGGGAAATTGACCGTATTAATTTGGAAAAATCACTATCTGTAGTGGACAATGGGTTAATGACTCTGTCCTCCAGAATTTTTTCATTGGACAGCATTGTGTCGTCAGCAATCGATATATTATCGCAAGACTTACTGTTATTACAACATGGTCAGTCACAATTGCGTTCTATTGTACAGCTTGGCTGGACGTTACAAAATCTGCGTTCAGGCTATGTGCCTTGGCGTTTAATCAACACGACGTCACTATTCCAAATCTTTAACCTTACTGATAGACAAATCGGTATGGCGCAAAAGGGTGCTGATTATACAATCTTGAGCATTGAAAAACTAGAAAGATTACCAATGACAATGTCAGAACGACCTGTCAGTGAATGGATAATCCACGGAATCATAAATATTCCAATCTCAACCTTCAGGTTTCAATACTGCCAAAAATATATACAGGCTGGCATGTACGAGAAATTGGGAAAGGGGTACCTTAAAACAACTTGGAACCTGCCCTATTCACATGCATGTGTCAGTAATAAAGGACAGAAAGTGTTTCTTAGTGGCAACAATTGTGCTATGTCACTAAGCGGCACACTTCTGTGTAACGGAATTAGTTTGCATGGAGCCTGTGAAGGGAATTCATACAACCTTTCATGTCACCAGCAAGGCGCACCTGCAACTGAAATAGAACCATTCTTTCAAAGACTCTATAATGGGAGTTACATTCTTATTGTAGACCGCAGATGCTGCAGTCTTTTGCCCGGGACTCCTTATCTAATAACTACAACGGCGAAGGTCAAGTGCTGTGGACGTTCTTTATTCCCCAGCTCCTTTCCAGACAGGGAGGCAAGGGCATGGCCCAGTTTGAAAATTACTTCTATTCGAATAGATACTTTAAGCAGAATGAAAACAGTGCTTCTACAGACGCCTACAAGGCTCACGTCATCAAAAGAAACGTATGATCTACAAGTCGCAAGGACGACTGCAGAGATACATACATTATTATCAACTAATTCCCCCGTACATTTCGCGGAAATCCTAAGCGAAATCTTAAATATTTCTGATACCACTGGGGTCTCAAAGGTATTTAAGACAGTATTTTCGATGGCATTAACACCATTCAAAGCCATACTGGGTATTTTTCCAGATTTCGTCCATTCGATTTTTGGCGGACTTCCCCTGATCCTGGGACTAATTGCAGGAATCCTATTCCTAGTCCTTATTTTTCGTTATGGCAACCCATGTCACAGATCAAACTCTCGCGACAATGGAAGATACGATCCTAGCCATTGGATACCGGGACCGGATATCAAAAATCCTGGGACTCTCCCGGCTTAGAGACCTGAACATGACTTGGTTTCTATCATTTCGACCAATGTGGCAAAGGTGTGTTTTACCTGTACTAAGGTGTCTGCTATGCGGAGAAGAATGCGTGTTAGACACCTGTCTGACGCTACAATCGGATGCGCCAGTGGATGCAGATACACTGTTGGTTCCTACCAAGGTTCACGCTTTGTGCTGCCCTCAAAGGCTGCCAATCCTGATGACAGCATTCCTGGAATCTTCACCACTACGATTGAAGAGTAGTGAAGTTCAAGGTGAAAGCAGCATCGAACAGGTACGACCTTCTGTCAGCAATGCGAATCAGAATGTCAATGGAGACAATCATGCGCACGAATGCATGGTTACCCCTATTTCCGACTTAGTGGAACTTTCCCATGAAGCTGTTGACAGTTTTTTCGAAAGCCTGAATGATATGATGTTCTCTCCAGAACAGAAATAGAGACTTTTGAGTAAACTCGCACACGGCGTTCCCTGAATTCGGCCTTCAACTTTAAAAATAAAGTCACATGAACAATTTCACTCCAGCTCACGGACAGCAATATTTTTCAGCAAGCCCCTTAAAATATTTTTCTACATATTTTTTTCCCGGGACACTGAACTTCTGCTTAATGTAAGAAACTATTCCTAGAGAACTAAGATTTCTATTTTTAGATACTTTATAAAACTTTAGTTGCCCGCTGGGATGCTCACGAATATTTTATTATGTGATGAAATGGTCTCGAACTTCCTTTCTGTATAGCCATATTAAGAGCCATTTCATGTGTATTTCTCATATACCAATAAGCGATAATGCATAAAAATGCGTGTTTACTTTTGCATTTAATTCATAGCTTAAGTGCATACAATATATATGATTGCAATTTTTCAGTATATTTGAAAATTTCGAAATGCATTTATGTATTTTGGGGTGGTAAGGTATACACTATACTCTATAGTATGTTGTACTATGTTATACTATGCATAGATTAGTAGATATGACCATAGTTAGCGTGGAGTGGGTGTCGTGTATTTCTATAGGTTCTGAATCAGTCCCCCTATTCCTGACCCTATTCTGGTTAAACTAACTATCAAGTTAACTAACAGTCAGCCCATGAGGCAAGAAAACCCCCATGATGCAGATACCGTTATCTGACGCAGTCACACTACGGCACAGGAACGTGTTATCTGATTAGGTCATAATGCTTGAGATCTAATTAGACAAGCGACATTCCTCCAGCCCCTGATAAGGCATACGACGTTCTCATAACAAATCAAACCTATGACAACCTGGAAAATCCGTGCGGCCATTGTTTTGATTTCACAGAGAACTTTAGTAAAGAATGTGCTAACGAGCAAGTCGTATGACATCTTTATTGACGTATCTATGTCCATCCTTACGTCAATCTCGGCACCTTTAAGGTATAAATATTGCCGACCTTGCCCTATGCAAACACACGCGTGGTGACAAGACGGAGCAGCCATACTTGCCGAAGCCGAGAGCAGAAGCAGACCCCGCTGGCAGCAGCCCCGCCTTCCTGACGCGCTGAGAGACGCGCTGCTATCTCAAGCCGAGAGACCCAGCACCGGCGCTTTCGGGCAGCCCTCGCAGGCAGCCTGGAATATCGAGAGCAGAGAAAGAGATACTATTCCTCATCCATCCTAACTTCCAGGTACAGAACTGAATAACCCCTCACAGAGAATTCTTTAGTTATTCACTTGGCAAAAACAAACTTAACTTAAACTGTAACTTTCTATTCCCGCCCACGCATTAGACTTAGGTCAGGTACACGGGGTAGGCGTATTTAGAAACACCAGTTGAGTACGTTTAGTCAAATGTATATGTGTATGTAAATATATTTTAATCATTTTAAACATCATATGGCTCAGAAACCATATCAATGTTTTTACAGTATTATTTTATACTATTGCTTTTAATGTATGCACTTTACTTAACTATAAGTATTGCAATAATATCGATCCATTTCTCATGTATGAGAAAAGAGACTGATTAATAAATAACACCTTTTTATTGAACACGCCCGTCTTCCTTTTCTCTACATTCTGATGAGACTAAGAATGCACGTACTGACTGAGTAAAATAATTGCCTTGTGCTCACACGACTCTCGAGATTGACTCTTGATTAGGGGAGAGCAAAGTTGTCATGTTCTATGGTTGTCAGAAACTAAATCCCTTCTTGTCTAATCAGGGGAGTTAATTCCTTCCTTGAACATTCGAGAAAGTTTCTAGCGAACTCTGAGCTTAGCTGGCAAACCCAAAAATTAAGTCTAGTATCGACAGTAGTAGACCTAGTTAACGTCTGGCCTAGGCCTTTACTGCTGTAGGTACTATTCCAATGCGCAGAGCCTATTGGGAAAATAGGAGCTACACTACACCACGACCATTATGACCCAGGGTCAGAATTCACGGAACCTCAAGGCCACACCCAATGTGATAGTTTTTAAAACATGAACTTAGAACCATTCCTGTCTCTCCCTCCACTCCAGTGACAGTGCAATTAGTGAACTAAGAGGCAATACAGCCCTATTTATGGCCCAGATTGTTATAGAAAGAAAAACAATATAGTCTTTTAAACCAAACGTGGTAGTTTTTTTTATGGCTGTTATTCTGATCTCATGTATTTGAAATTGCCTTCATATGAAAAAGTGAAGAAAAGGAATATTTGTAAAATAAAATATTTTTGTAAGATCGCACAGTTTGGTTAATGGAGAAGCCATGTTTAATCCAGGTTTTGCCTTTTCACTTTGCATGAATCAGCCAGTAAATGGGTACCCATTTGTCTCTATTTTACCTCAGATGTTAATGCTTTGATTTTATCTCATTGTGCATGAAGGTAGAACGAGGGTGGCAGGCAGAACCCATATGAAAGTTCAGCTTATTATGGGCTTGAGGTTCCAATGAGACCTTAAGGTGAACCAGACCCAAGCTTCAGCCTCGAGTCTGGCTCGAACTGGTATTGGCTCGCCCACCCCAAGCTACGCCTCTGACCGGGCTAGCTTTAGTGCTGGTGGCAGCCGATGTGATAATCTTTGTTGCCGCCCCCTCACAAAACACAAACTTCTCCACAGATTCCCTTACTACAACTCTCCGATGGTGCCTCTCATCTCTACATAAACCCTCTCTTATGTGTATTTATTTTGTTTCATAGTGGTCCTCATTGAAGTATGTAGGGCAGGGGGTCAGCGTGTGTTACATCACATACATTATATACAGAGACAATGACTCATATAAGTGTGTAGATCAATGAATAGGAAATGATACTTAAGATAATGAGGGCTACAAGATGTGGGAGTCACATGCCATCCGTGCTGTTGGACATTATATGCTAAGAGTGTCTGTTCTGGAGAAATACAAATTCAGGATTTTGAAACATAACATAGAAGTTGGGATTGTTTTGACTAAAGAGTATTATTATTATCCAAAGAAACACTATTTTTAAATCTTAGAATAATTAAAGATTGGGAAAAAACAACTGGAAGTAACAAAAAGAACTCCATGACAAAACCAGTAACCCACTGAGCTATTTAAAATAAAAAAAACAATTATTTGATTGCATGTTACACCTTGTTGTTTGTAGGAGGCACATAATCTCTCTGCTCTACTTTGAGTCAAAACTGGGCTCGGCAAAACTCTGATCTGTCCAATACATACATTATGCACCAGAGTTAAACTGACATTTTTGCTATCAAATACAAATTGCTGACACACAAAGAACTGTGAAGCCTATGTTAGATATTTCAAAAAGCAACCTTCCCCCAAGAGCTAGACCCCTGTTGTGGTGGTACAAGCCCCTGCACAAAAGTAGAATGCCGTTCCGTAGGCGGGGATAGAAGGGGGTCCACCACATGCTGTAACTACCTAGAAGGACCTATTGTCATATGTATGTGACAATCAGCCGACAGGCGGAATGACAATTGGCAGGTCGACAGTCAGTTGTTGGGGAGGAGGTGCTTAAGCCTCTTTAGTTCTGAGTAAGAGTGCGAGCTGACCCCAACGGGGAGTTCAGCAGAACTGTGAGGTTTGTCTCAGGGGAACATTACAGCTCCAGCCGCGGACCTTGGAGGGTGTTTCGGTGGGGCAGAGAGGCGGGGTGGGGGGTGCTAAAAACCGGAGTATGGATAACTGAAGGTAAGTAAACAATTTAATTAATAAAACGAATTTCGTAGCGCACCCTGCATCACATTTTGCGATGCAGGGCGCGCTACGAAATTCGTTTTATTAATTAAATTGTTTACTAACCTTCAATTATCAATACTCCGGTTTTCAGCACCCCCCACGCTGCCCCTCCCCAGCCCCGCCTCTCCGCCCCACCGAAACTCCCTCCACGGGCCGTGGCTGAGCAGCTCCCAAATATTAGACGGTCCAGGAAATTTACAGACTGATTGTCACCCTAAGTTCAAGGGCCAACAAAAATAACTCCAGTAAAAAGATTGAAAAAAATCCCTGCTGACCCTTGAGGCAGGTTAAATTACCAACAAAAGGTTATAAGTAATATTATGTCGAAAATATGAAAAATACTAAAGTGATTTTTTTCCACAACAAATTTTATTGGGTTTTTGCCAGGGAAAGGACACAAATGGGCCATATACATACATATGCAGGATGAGTCTTGTTTCTTTATCCCCAAAACATGTAGAACACAAAGACATGCACAGAAAGCCCTCAGCGATCCTCCTTCCCACCCCAATGCAGTGTTCAAAATCTTATGCAGTTGCAGTTTGGGATCTCGTCACAGTATCCTGTAAATAGCTTGGCCATAGTGAACAAGGCCCAGATATTCAGCCCAACTCTGTGAAATTCTTGGATGTTTCTGAGGGCATTCCCTGGCCTGAAACACCACTATCTCCAGACCCATAAAAAAGTCCATCCCATGTGAGGCGAACTGGCCTTCCACTGTCGGGCAATGTCCATTCTTGCTAGTGTGAGCCCAACAAACAATGATTGGCATTTATAGCGGTTTCCGCCTATCCCTACTGTACTGTGAAGGTGAAGCAGCTTTGGGACAAATGGAGTGGGCCATGTGAGAACCTCTTCCAAACAAGACACCACTCCCCTCCAGAAACGTGTCAATGCATTACAACTCCACACAGTATGTATGAATTCACCGTCTTCAGCCTAACTACACACACGTAGAGATGTAGAGTATTTATGTAGCGCACTTCTACCCGGAGGCCTCGTAGCGCTGTATTCATACCGCTGTGGAACCCATCCTGGCTTTCCTGTGAAATGTCCACTCCTGGGCACCCCCAAGGTGAAGCCAGGCATCCAAGCGCTGCTGGGGCCGTTGTGGAGATTAAGCAAGCTATTGCCCAGACTCACAGAGTGGGACCCATGATTAGACTAGGCACCGAGGCGAGAATTATCAGGTCCGGGGAAATTGAGTCCAAGAGCCGCCGAGGTGGGAATTGAACCCTGGTCCCGGGCCAGACCTCTGCATCAGGGTCTGCCGCTCTAACCATTAAGCCACGCTTCTCCACACCATGTGGGAAAGCCTATGAGGTGTAGTGTAGTTCCTATTATCCCAATAGGCTCTGCGCATTGGAATAATACCTTCAATAGTATAGGCCTAGACCAGACGTTAACTAGGTCTACTACTGTCGATATTAGACTTAAAGTTTTGGGTTTGCCAGCTAGCTCAGAGTTCACTAGAAACTTTCTCGAATAGGCAAGGAGGAGTTGAACCTCCCTGGATAGACAAGAAGGGATTTAGTTTCTGACAACCATAGAACATGACAACTTTGCTCTCCCCTAATCAAGAGTGTATCTCTAGAGTCGTGTGAACAAAAGACGACTTATTTTACTCAGTCAGTACGTGCATTCTTAGTCTCACCAGATTGTAGAGAAAAGGAAGAGACGGGCGTGTTCAATAAAAGATGTTATTTATTGATCAGTCTCTTTTCTCATACAAGAGAAATGGATCGATATTATTGCAATACTTATGGTTAAGTAAAGTGCATACATTAAAAGCAGAAGTATAAAATAATACTGTAAAAACATTGATATGGTTTCTAAGCCATATGATGGTTTAAAATGAATAAAATATATACATACACATTTACATTTGACTAATCGTACTCAACTGGTGTTTCTAACTACGCCTACCCCGTGTACCTGACCTAAGCCTAATACGTGGGCGGGAATAGAAAGTTGCAGTTTAAGTTAAGTTTGTTTTGCCAAGTGACTGACTAAAGAATTCTCTGCAAGGGGTTATTCAGTTCTGTACCTGTAATCTAGGATGAATGAGGGATGGTATCTCTCGTCTCTGGTCTCGATATCCCAGGCTGCCTGCGAGGGCTACCCGGAAGCGCCGGAGCTGGATTTCTCGGCAGGAGAAAAGGCAGCGTCTCGTTTTCAGCGCGTCAGGAAGGCGGGGCTGCGCCAGCGGGGTCTGCTCTGCTGTGGGCTTCGGCAAGTCTGGCTGCTCCGATCTCGTCACCACCGCGTGTGTTTGCATAGGGCAATATCGGTAATATTTATACCTTTAAGGTGCCGAGATTGACGTAAGGATGGACATAGATACGTCAATAAGGATGCCATACGACCTGGTCGTTAGCACATTCTTTTGCTGAAGTTCTCGGTGAAATCAAAACAATGGCCGCAGGGTTTTTTCCCAGGTCTGTCATAGGTTTGATTTGTTTTGAGAACTCCGTATGCCTTATCAGGGGCTGGAGGAATATCGCTTGTCTAATTAGATGGCAAGCGTTATGACCTAATCAGATAACACGTTCCTGTGCCGTAGTGTGGCTTTATCGGATAACGGTTCCTGCATCATGGGGGTTTTCTGCCTCATGGGATGGCTGCTAGTTAACTTGTTAACCAGAATAGGGTCAGGAATAGGGGGATCGATACAGAACCTATAGGAATACATCACACCCACTCCACGCTAACTATGGACATATTTACGAATCTATGCATAGTAAAACATACTGTAGAGTATCGTGTATACCTTACCACCCCAAAATACATAAATGCATTTTGAAATTTATCAAATATACGGAAAAAACAGTCATATGTAATATATGCACTCAAGCTGTAGAATAATGCTAAAGTAATCACGCATATCTATACATTTTCACTAATTTGTATATGAGAATTTACACATGAAATGGCTCTTAATACAGAAAAAAGGTTCGAGACCATTCCATCACAAAATAAAATAATTATGAACATACCAGCGGGCAGCTAATGTCTAAAATTATCTAAAAATAGAAATTTTAGTTCTCTAAGAATAGTTCTTACTTTAAGCAGAAGATAGTGTCCCGAAAAATATGCAAAAATATTTTGGGGCTGCTGAAAAAATTGCTGTCCGTGAACTGGTGGGAAAATTGTTCATGGTATTTTGCTATTCTAGGCGAAGGCCAAATTCAGGGAACGCCGTGTACGAGCTTGCTCAAAAGTCTCTATTTCTGCTCTGGTGAGAACATCATATCATTTAGACTCTCGAAAAAGTTGTCAACAGCTTCCTGGGAGAGTTCCACTAACTCGGAAAGAGGTGTAACCATGCATTCGTGCGCATGATTGTCTCCATTGACATTTTGATAAGTATTGCTGACAGAAGGTCGTACCTGATCAATGCTGCTTTCATCTTGAACTTCACTACCCCTTAATCGTAGTGGTGAGGCTTCCACGAATGCCGTCATCAGGATTGGTAGCCGTTGAGGGCAGCACAAAGCATGAGCCTTTATTGGACTCAACAATGTTTCTGCATCCATTGGCGCATCTGATTGTAGAGTCAGACAGGTGTCTAACACGCATTCTTCTCCGCATAGCAGGCACCTTAATACAGGTAAAACACATCGTTGCCACATTGGTCGAAATGAAAGAAACCAAGTCATGTTCAGGTCTCTAAGCCGGGATAGTCCCAGGATTCTTGATATCCGGTCCCGGTATCCAATGGCTAGGATTGTTTCTTCCCTTGTCGCAGGTGTTTTGTCTGTGACATGGTTTGCCATAACGAAATATAAGGACTAGGAATAGGATTCCTGCAATCAGTCCTAAAATGAGGGGAAGTCCGCCAAAAATCGAATGGACGAAATCTGGAAAAATACCCAGTATGGCTTTGAATGGTGTTAATGCCATCGAAAATACTGTCTTAAATACTTTTGAGACTCCACTGGTATCAGAAATATTTAAGATTTCATTCAGGATTTCTGCGAAATGTATGGGGGAATTAGTTGATAACAATGAATGTATCTCTGCAGTCGTCCTTGCGACTAGGAGATCATACGTTTCTTTTGATGACGTGAGCCTTGTCGGCGTCTGAAGAAGCACTGTTTTCATTCTGCTTAAAGTATCTATTCGAATAGAAGTAATTTTCAAGTTGGGCCATGCCTTTGCCTCCCTGTCTGGAAGGGAGCTGGGGAACAATAAGCGTCCACAGCACTTGACCTTCGCAGTCGTAGTTACGAGATAAGGAGTCCCGGGCATAAGACTACAGCATCTGCGATCTACAATTAGAATGTAACTCCCATTATAGAGTCTTTGAAAGAATGGTTCTATCTCTGTTGCAGGTGTGCCTAGCTGGTGACATGAAATGTTATTTGAGTTCCCTTCACAGGCTCCATGCAAACTAATTCCGTTACACAGAAGTGTACCGCTCAGTGACATTGCACAATTATTGCCACTAAGAAACACTTTCTGTCCTTTATTACTGACACATGCATGTGAATAGGGCAAGTTCCATGTTGTCTTAATGTACCCTTTTCCCATTTTTTCGTACATGCCAGCCTGTATATATTTTTGACAGTATTGAAACCTGAAGGTTGATATTGGAATATTAATTATCCCATGTATTATCCATTCACTGACAGGTCGTTCTGACATTGTCACTGGTAATCTCTCGAGTTTCTCAATGCTCAGGATTGTATAATCAGCACCCTTTTGTGCCATACTGATCTGTTTATCAGTAAGGTTAAAGATAGTGAATAGTGACGTTGTGTTGATTAAACGCCAAGGCACATAGCCTGAACGCAGATTTTGTAACGTCCAGCCAAGCTGTACAATAGAACGCAATTGAGACTGACCGTGTTGTAACAACAGTAAGTCTTGCGATAATATGTCGATTGCTGAAGACACAATGCTGTCCAGAGAAAAAATTCTGGAGGACAGAGTCATTAACCCATTGTCCACTACAGAAAGTGATTTTTCCAAATTAATACGGTCAATTTCCCGTATTCTTTCTGCTGTCTCAATTTGAGTCACCTTCCAGGCCTCGTTGTATGCTGCATATACAGAGGCTGCTATGAAACGTTTCTGACGCTGTTTGCGCGGTCCCATAATGAAATCACGCAAGTCAGCACCATCAGTAAGTAAGGTTAGGTGTTGCTTAATTTCTGCCAGTGTGGAAGTTTGTAGCCACTGAAGGCATAATTTGCCCACACTGTAGGTGGTTATTATTCCTGGGTGTTGTCTTTGGGAATATCTAGGGTCTGGCCTGGTCATTTTGAACCCCTGTGTTTTGTTCAGGAATCTGTCTTGACAGTTATTAGTATCTGTGGGCCAGATCAACCATTTTTTCCAATCAGGATGTGTTCTGTTTTGGTTTAATACATAATTTACGTCTATCTCTTCATCTGTGGAGCTATTGCTGTTCATCGTTGGTTTTGGAATAGACGGTTTATTTAAGTCTTTGATTTTGGCTAAGCCAAGACAGGTAGTTTGTTGAACAGTGTCATTTAAAAATATAATTTGTTCTGGGATCATGCAGCCTCTAAACAAAGATTCTATACCCTGTACTTGCCATTCTTTTGTACCCCAAACACTTTTTACTTCAACATGTTTGTCCCAATAATCAAATCCAAAAGTATTCATTTGTTCAAAGAATGAGTCTGAATATATCAATTTCGTGTTTGTTATCATGGTTTTTGTCCCTGTCTTATTTGACAATTTGAAATAAAATGTTTCAGCATTACTTGTGTTGAAACCTGAAAAGTATGAATATTTGTCATAAACGGTTCTTGAGCTTCCTTTTGGAGGGGTTGCACAATGTTCCCATTGATTATAATTTAAAACATTTCTAGGTTGTGCAGATCTATGTAGAAAATGGTTACCATAGTGGTTATAACAGTACATACTATCATAATTTGTCGAACCCTGCAAATAATCATGTTTGGTAAATTTAGCAGACATCACTAAGTCAGACATCATATTATTTATACTTTCAAAGTCCCAATCATCAGCAAATGAGCTTGGTTTTACAAAGTCACTCAACGAGATCTTAATTTGGTGTGGATATTTCAGGATTTCAACCGGACCATAAATTTCGTAGTCAGTTTTGTCCCATGCTACCCCACCCGGTATAGGATTGGCTGTGAAGTTGACTGAAGAAAGTTCTCTTTTCTCGACGTGTGAAGATGTGTGTGGTTTGAGGATCAAGTTGATTTTCTGACTTGCTGTGTCCATTTTAGCATATTTCCCCTCAATGAAGCGTCCCAAAGTTAGTACCATGATGAGCCAAAGTATGAGGATAAATGCACCAAAACCCACCCAAAATTCAATCCAAGGAGAAATCAGATATGTTTCTTTCAGTTGTTTCAAAAGTACTTTAACTTTATCTTTAAAGGTTTTTGTTGATGGCTGTGTTTTTGATTCAGTGAAGCCTTCAGAGGAATCATCGAAGTTTATGAAGTAGCCGGATGCAGTTCTGTCAATAGTTCCAATTGCTTCAGGATTGCTGTTTCTTGCATAGTCGTCTGTTACTTCATTATAGATTGGTGTGTCTCTGCTAAATGTTTTTATTTGGGTTTTCAGAGGTCTAAGTTCCATTGCATTGTTGCATAGTCCTTGTTGTAGTTCAGTAGGCGTTTCGAATGTGATCAGCCTCTTAGATTGAACCTCTGTGTTTGTAGCAAATCTTGGTGCTCTACTACTTCTCGGGAGTCCACTTGGCCCACTATTTGTTATCGGCCACATGTTGTGGTTTTACCAGGTCGATGGATACAACTCGGTTCTCCTTTTTACCAGCAAGCGGCGGTAGTACAACTGATCTTGTCCCGTTGACAGACAAGACAGGAACTGCTTTTCTGTAAGAAGGCCCAAATTCCTTCTTTACCGCGATCTTTTCTCTGACTAGATCCCCGACTTTTGGAATCCAGACAGGTCTTGCTGGGACAGGTGGTGGTTCTTCAGTGGTTGTTGGCTGCTGTTTCAACTTTATGTTGCTCAGGTCTTTTCTTGTTTCGTTTAAGTCCTGCAAAACAGCCAAACGATCTTTGATATCAAAGCTTTGTTCCTTCACCACTGAAGTCTGACTGTCGAGGTCAAAGACCAACATCCTAGTTCCAAACAATAATTCGTACGGACTGAATCCCTTCAGAGAATTTCTTGGCAAGTTATTTAGACTACGTTGGACACTTATTAGATGTTTGACCCACCCAGCTCCCGAACCTAATATCCGTTCTGTTATAGATAGCTTTATGCCTTGGTTTTTTCTTTACACCATCCCGTATCCCTCAGGAAGGAAGTGAGAAGAGTCCCGCTGTGCTATGCTCATTTGGCCATGTTTCCCCTCAGGCTTAAAGGCTAAAGTGAAAACATCGGTCAAACGTAGCATGCTCCTAGCGTATATGCCATTTAGACTCGCAAATCTTTGTATAACAGTCCAGACGTCAGCCGAGTGCTGGTGATCTACATTATAAGTGGAAAACTAGCCTGTATATGTTAATCGGACGCTTTGCTTTTTACTGTTGATCTTTTCTGGAGTGAAACGACACGGTATTACACCGTTTCTCTCACCACTGCGATCTCTGTTACAGTTAGGGCAGTTCTTTACAAATATGGTATGGTGCAGGCTCATGCCTGGCCACCAGTACCTTGATTGTAATTCTTCCAGAGAATCTTTTAGTTTGAGGTGTCTGAGACCCTCGCCCATATGTGCGTCTGCAATTAACAAGTCTCTCCTGTCCATGTTTGGAATCACTCTATCCCCCACTCCAGGGATTCGAGCAAACGGGACGGAGTTTGCATCGATTATGTATGTATAATTGAGTGGATAGTTGATCGGTAGCGTTGAGCAGTCGCCTTTTGATGACGTTTTCACCGCCAGCACTGTTTCACCGTCAATATACTTCACTGTACGCTTTTTCCGATCTACGGAAGCCGATTTAATTGCTACCGCTGTGGCTGTCTCAGCCAATGAATTCCCTGCAACGTGAACGCCATCACGCTGATGACTCAGTGAGTGTGTCACGTGAGTCTTTGGTAGTTCTTTTTGTAAAAGAGCTATTTGTTCCCAAAGCAGTTTTTGCTTTATTGTTGCACCTGTGTCATCTTTGTAACCGTTTTGAATCCATGTCTGCAAATCGTTGTTATATGATTTGACGCAGTAATATGAATCGGACACTATAAGTGTCGGGAATTCGCGATCCGCATTATCTAGCGCCATTTTCAATGCTATTATTTCAGTCTGTTGTTCTGAATTAGTTTCTACTGAGTGTGTTTTTGTTAATAGAGGTCTTAGTTTACCTCCGCGCCACACTTCTTTTGTAATCTCACATGTGGGGTTGTATGCTTGTTCTCCCCAAACGGAGGGTTGAGCATGTCCGTCTGTATAGATTACACAGGCGTATTGTCGTAAGGGCAGAATGTCGATAGGCAGAGGGAATGTTCTTTCATATTCTAGATTTTTCAATTCCTTTAGTTCTGGATCAAGGTAATAGTATACTTTGTCCATTGTAATTGAATTCACCCATTGTATCCATTCCGGATTCAATGTTGTTGTTGGTAAATTACAAGGTGTTGTTAATGCCTCAAAGGCTGATTCTGCTGTTCTGACTGTGATGTGTCTACCGTCCGCTTGATCTTTTTCTCTAGCTATTGCGGTTTGAACTGCATGAACAATGTTTTCTTTAATGCTGAATTTCTTTTCAGCTTCTGTGTACAAGTGTGATTTGAATGCAATTGGTACCTTTTCTACCTCGTTAGAGGTCAGGTATGTGAATCCGCATCTTCCTGAGATGACTCGAATCACAAGATTGCGTGTGTTATCACGTGTGTCTAATTTTGTTTTAATTAACATGTCTGTTTGTAAGGATCTCAGAATTTCTGTGTGTGTTTGAGTCCAATTGGTTCTTTTAAAATCTGGTTTTATTAGATCATAAAGGGGTTTGACCCTTTCTGCGTAATTTGCAATGTATGTTCTTCCGAAATTTAGGAAGCCTAGAATTGACTGTAGGTTTTTTAGTGTTCTAGGTGCTTGGAGTACGGCACATTTCTCTAGGAAATTGTCAGCCAGGCTTTTGCCTTCACTTGATAATTCGTATCCTAAGAACAGGACTGTTAGATGGGCAATTCTGGATTTTTTAAAGTTGAATTTGTAACCCTCTGCTGCGAACCCAAGTATTATGGTGTTCACTCTCTTCAAGTGAGTATCCAAGTCATCATCTGTTAAGTATATGTCGTCGACATAAGATAATGCTTCGTCATCATATGTTTGTAGTAATTCTGTTACTCTCGCTGAGAATACCCCTGGGCTATTCTTGTACCCCTGGGCTAACCGACAGAATTGTTTTTGAGTGCCATTTATTGAGAATGCAGACAAATATCTGCTGTCTGGTGCTATGTTTTGACAAAAGAATCCATTAGAGATGTCTAATGTTGTTTTGTATTTTTTGCGCACTATGTTATTCATTAGTTCAGCACTATGCGAGTTTTGTACTGCAAAAGTTTTGCAACATGAGTTAAGGTGTCGGTAATCCAAAACTAGACGATATGAATTGTCTGGTTTGGAGACCGGAAACAAAGGGTTGTTCATTTGTGAGGTGCACGTTTCAATCACCCCCTGGTATTCTAGCTGATCTAGGATTTCTTTTACCTGTTTTTTAGCTTCTTGCTTAATTGGGTACTGTCTTTGTGCAGTAGGTTGTGATTTTAACTGGATTTTGTGAGGAGGAGAGTCCTCATCCCATCCTACATGATTTTTATATAAAGCAGGAGCTAGAGCTACTGCCCACTTTCTGGCAAGTGTGTATTTTTTATGAATTGGGATATGATTTGAGAAGGCAGGCATAATTATTTCTTCGCCATGAGGGCACTCCCTGACAAATTCTGGTGGCCAGTCTTTTTCAGCTAGAAGGATGTCATAGCCCTTGGAGAGATTATCCCAAAATAGTCCCCTTATTTTTCTAGTCTTATCCCCTTCTATACGTAAAGTTATTTCATATATTTTGTGAGGTTTGCTAACTCTGGTGTCTGCAGTTTCCACTTGAAGATATTCATTCGTGTCCACTGTCTCCAGATGATTCATAAGGACTTTGCGGGCTATGCTCACTTCTGCTGCGCTGTCTAGCATTGTCTGAGCCCATTCTCCGTTTTTCAGTTGTGTCCTCAGTATTCTCGGCATTGTTAACTACCTTGATACTGGCTACCTTCTTTTTTGGAAATTGTAATTTCTTTTTTAGATGAGCAGGTTCCTTGTCTTTGGACTTGGCGTGCTCTTCTCTTTGTTCTGATCGTCCTCTTCTTTCCGATTTCTGCGAGGAAGTCTGAAAAGATTGAGAGGGACGTGTATCAAAATCTTGATATCTATCAGGCTTCTTTATATTATCCCTATTTCTAAGGTTATATCTTTTCCCAGAGGGGTCACTTTGGGGTGACCTGTGTCTTTGGTACGGAGATTTTTCTCTCCGCCTAGGAGACCTTCCTCTGGACTGGAATTTCTTTTCTTTAGGATTGGATTGTTTGTTTCCATCCCAGCTCTTTTTTTGTGATGTTGAATTATTATAAAAAAATATTTTTTCGGGACTTTCAATCAGTTGTGGTTTTACTGGTATTCCACCTAAACTATCTCTACCTAGTTCCTCATAGGATTTTTCTATAATTCTGGCAATTTCAGCTGGTTGGTCTGCTATATCTGTCTCCTTTAACCTCTGGCGGATCGCCACGTTTGCTGCTTCTCCCTTTATGTTGGCTAATAATATAGCCGAGACCTGCTTGAAGTCTTTTAGTAATTTCATACCAAGAGTTAAAGCGGGTTCTGGACCGTATTCGTCTTGAATTTGTTTTAGCACATCTGGTATTACCGAAATGGATGGAACACCGTGCGTTTTTGTGTAGATGGAAGCAAAGACTGTACCCCAAGTGTCACAGTCCTCCACGTGTGGTGCGATTCCCATTGGAAGACAGATAGTCAGAATCCTGTGTTTATCCACAGGGGTGGTGTCTGGAAACACCGCCTCTATTTGGGTGATTTTTTGTGCTAACCAGAATGGTATTTGTTCCCGTTTAGCTGGTACTTTACCTAGGCAGGATTGTATGTTCTGTGGTGTAATTTTATTTGTGTTCCCCTGATGAGGGGTCAGCTGTGGAATTTTAATTGCTGATTGAATTGTTGAAGTCCGCATCACGTATTGGACTAATTGTCTATGTAATTTTATTAATTGTTTTAGCTGTGTTAAAAGCTCTGGTGCAGGCATTCTTTCGATGTCTGGATGTGGTGTGTATCCGGCTAGAACCGGCCACGTTGCTCCTGGTCTACCTAAGGGACCGAGCCTGGTGATGTGATTGTTGTGTTTTAGGGCGCCATTAAATAAGAGCAGGTGCTCTTGAAATTTAAGTGGTACTTCCACCTCCTCGAAAGGAGTGTACTCATTAGGAGGGTCTTCTGTTTTGTAATAGTGGAAGTACTTTGTTACAGCATTTGCTGCTGGAAAATGTATCCATGAATAGTATACCTCTGTCTGCCGATATTCGTGTGCCTCAATCACGAATATGACTGTGCCACCTCTAGGTGTCAGTCCATTTTCTATACGTTTTAAAGTTATAGATTTCCTCTTGATGACCGGGATGAGTATTATATCCGGGTCTGTGTCTTGCAGTGCATTATCAGCTGCTGCGAGTTCAGTTGCTATCCTAACTGTCTCTCTTTCTTCATCACTGTCTCCCATTTTACCGACAGGATGGTTCTTTAGTTTGTTTGCAGATCAGGTTTCTTATGGAAACAAAGATTAGATGCACAATATTTTGGAACAGTGTATCCTTCAACTTTGACTAAACCAAGGACCATACATAGGAGTTTCCTCCTGCGAGGTTTGGCGGATATTACCTTTTACCCACTCCAGACGTCTTTGGAGTATTTTGGGAAAAAAGGGGTCTGAGTGAAAAAGCACGACTGAGTTACTCTAAATGTCTTACGTTAGTTTTATCGCCCTTCCAAACGCGTTGGGCGCCATGTAGTGTAGTTCCTATTATCCCAATAGGCTCTGCGCATTGGAATAATACCTTCAATAGTATAGGCCTAGACCAGACGTTAACTAGGTCTACTACTGTCGATATTCGACTTAAAGTTTTGGGTTTGCCAGCTAGCTCAGAGTTCACTAGAAACTTTCTCGAATAGGCAAGGAGGAGTTGAACCTCCCTGGATAGACAAGAAGGGATTTAGTTTCTGACAACCATAGAACATGACAACTTTGCTCTCCCCTAATCAAGAGTGTATCTCTAGAGTCGTGTGAACAAAAGACGACTTATTTTACTCAGTCAGTACGTGCATTCTTAGTCTCACCAGATTGTAGAGAAAAGGAAGAGACGGGCGTGTTCAATAAAAGATGTTATTTATTGATCAGTCTCTTTTCTCATACAAGAGAAATGGATCGATATTATTGCAATACTTATGGTTAAGTAAAGTGCATACATTAAAAGCAGAAGTATAAAATAATACTGTAAAAACATTGATATGGTTTCTAAGCCATATGATGGTTTAAAATGAATAAAATATATACATACACATTTACATTTGACTAATCGTACTCAACTGGTGTTTCTAACTACGCCTACCCCGTGTACCTGACCTAAGCCTAATACGTGGGCGGGAATAGAAAGTTGCAGTTTAAGTTAAGTTTGTTTTGCCAAGTGACTGACTAAAGAATTCTCTGCAAGGGGTTATTCAGTTCTGTACCTGGAATCTAGGATGAATGAGGGATGGTATCTCTCGTCTCTGGTCTCGATATCCCAGGCTGCCTGTGAGGGCTACCCGGAAGCGCCGGAGCTGGATTTCTCGGCAGGAGAAAAGGCAGCGTCTCGTTTTCAGCGCGTCAGGAAGGCGGGGCTGCGCCAGCGGGGTCTGTCCTGCTCTGGGCTTCGGCAAGTCTGGCTGCTCCGATCTCGTCACCACCGCGTGTGTTTGCATAGGGCAATATCGGTAATATTTATACCTTTAAGGTGCCGAGATTGACGTAAGGATGGACATAGATACGTCAATAAGGATGTCATACGACCTGGTCGTTAGCACATTCTTTTGCTGAAGTTCTCGGTGAAATCAAAACAATGGCCGCAGGGTTTTTTCCCAGGTCTGTCATAGGTTTGATTTGTTTTGAGAACTCCGTATGCCTTATCAGGGGCTGGAGGAATATCGCTTGTCTAATTAGATGGCAAGCGTTATGACCTAATCAGATAACACGTTCCTGTGCCGTAGTGTGGCTTTATCAGATAACGGTTCCTGCATCATGGGGGTTTTCTGCCTCATGGGATGGCTGCTAGTTAACTTGTTAACCAGAATAGGGTCAGGAATAGGGGGATCGATACAGAACCTATAGGAATACATCACAGAGGCTCATGCGCCATAGGCAGTTTCTCGTATACTATGGTCTGTGTAAATATTCTAATTAAATCAATCTCAGACGGGAAGATATCTCCGCTACACGATACGCCCAATCATTGTCATCTATGTTGTCCAAATCAATTTGACTCGCCGCCCAGAGGGCAGACAGCATAGTGGCGCAATTAGTGACCAAGGATTGATACATTTTGGAAATGTTATGGCTATTTAAATCGCCCATTGGGAGCTTGCCCTTGAGCGACTGAAATCTGGATGGTCTGAAAGGGTGCGCAGACACAGGGAGAAAGAATGGCGCTGCCGCAGATATTTATAAAATTGACTGAGATGCTTTGAGAATTCAGATTGGAGCTCCTGGAACGATTTAAGTATGATTCCACGCATTACGTTGCCCAGTGTGGAAATGCCAATAAGATCCCATCCCTGAAAGCCCTTCAGCCCAGCCACCTGTTGGAGGAGGGTGCCCCGCCACAGCGGCATCTCCCAAACTAAAGTGATTTTAATCTGTACACCAGCATGATCAGGAGCCCTACTACATAGGTACGTACAGGGGACCAGGCACTCATTCGAGACATCTGCACTTGCCAGACACAGGTGTGGTACAAACTGATCCAGCCATTCATCTTTCCCAAGTGACACTCCACAAATTCATGCCTAATTGCTTGTGGAACAAAATAGCATTGAGGTGGTATAATTGGCACCATATTGACCTCCAAATAAAATAAATAAATAAACAAATATATAAACGCACAAATGAATAAATAGGGCGCAGCAGAAAACAAGCATTTGTAATGCAATCAGTCTGGCCTGTGGGACCATATATGCATTTAGCTATGCAGCACATTAGCCTGGGTGCTGAAACATCTACTGTTCTTTAACATGGAGGGAAAGTAAGCATCAAACTGCGTGACACGCCAGGTAAGGGAACACATGCCTTTCAACGGGAAATGGTATAATCCAATTCTCAGTTTTTAATATAAAATCAGGTCATTTGTTGGTCATATTACTGAAAATACAAGATTTGAAAAAAATATTATTGTCTACTGATGCTCCTGAAGACAATTTCTATGGACTGGAATCTAGAAAATGCTAAAGTGATTCTGGTATTTTCCTGACCTCTACTGGTCGTTTTCTATCAAGAAAGTTAAATAGAGGCAGTTGAACAGAAAAAAAGTCCCTAAGCGGAAGCAGACAAGTCCTAGGGCTGATCTCCAGAGCCCACAAAGTACATACACCTATAAGTATATTCTAAAGTATATACAAGAGGTCTCGAATGCTCGACCTAAAAAGAGGTTGAAAAGCATCATGCAGATGCATGCCACGCACCCCTCAATCAGGGCAGGAGGGTAACAGTGAGTAGGTAGACATTATGGAATCTTTACTATGTACCCGCCCTTGTTCAATCAGAAGTAAGCAACATAAATGTGATGGAGCAACATTCTGTGCTATGCTGTTGTTGTTTAACCCCATCACGTGACAGCCCACACAGCATCCATGTTGGCATGCAACGCTTCCTATAATGTGAACAGTGCATCTCTTCGCTCACGGCCATCCCGAGGGCTCTCTTGTGTCTTTACTTAGTGCTCCGGGATGAGGTCATAATGACAGGAACGTGACGTAGATGGGTTGTGGCCTATCCACTGACCCTCGCGAGCGCCTCTTCGGATCTCCCTCCCATGGCACGGGGGGAGGGGAGGTAACCTGCTAGCTGTCGAGGACAGACTAGACTAAACACATGGCTCCCCGAGGAGCTGCACATCTGGACGGACGTATGACAGATATTCTTACACGTCATCGCGTGGGAAAAAGCCTGCGCAGGAGTTTAAAAACACGATACCTGATTGGGAATTAGTTAATCTGCACAGTGTCCGGTTCAACTAGATTTAATCATCCACCGAAACAAGCCGTTTGCCATCTGGCAAATGTCCTGGGACCGAGGTGTAAATCCCGGCCTCTTAATCCTGGCCCCTGTCAAAAAACATCTCTGCACTGGTGGTCCAGATGGCGATGCGAAGGTGAGCAATCGGTACAGGCCGGAAGTAAAGCACCACTGCAGCTGGAGACCCCGCGCTGGAATGTTTCTTTCTCTTTGCCGAGGGGCTTCGTGTCTGACGAATGTGCGCACTGCGGAGAAGGCCGTGTCCTACCCATTGACTGGGTGATGATAGGGGGACGCAGAGTGAGAGTTCTAACTATTTGGGACTGCAATATAATTTTTAGTCACTTTAAACAGCTGTGTGACAGATTCACAAATCTGCGCACCTAAAAGAAACTGCACAAATCCGAATTATAAGGGCACAACCCCACTGTTGATTTACAGAAGCACGAATAGTCAAAGTTTGCCCTAGTCTTCAGTGGATTTTTTCACACTTAAATGCTCAGGTCTATGACGCAATTTTAAGTGTGAGTAAAAGGTGTCTAGTTCCTAGTTGTGGGAGCTCCAGGGTAGGGACATGTGCAAAACGTGGTGAACACCCCAAAACTGCAAGTGTCTGGCTATACAAAAACCTTTCGTACTGAAGGGAAAGAGTAAATGCATTTCGACGTTTGAAGGGAAGCGGAATCCTATACAAAAATGGTGGGGGTGAAGGAGAAAGTGTTTCCGTTATTGGAAAAACATCACCTGCAGCCAGGGCACAAGTCCTAAAAAACAAAAGTTGGGAGACCAACCAAGCTCGGCAGTATGAGAGGAATATCATGGTGTGGGACATCACAGCGGGGCATCACAGTAAGTGACATCTCAACCATGACCTCACAGGAAGTGGCATCAGGTCTTAACACTTCACACATGTTACGCATGTCTATAACAAGTACATTTGAGCGCATTATGCCATTTACCAAATTAGATTTTGCATCTGGGTTGTGCCAAAAAACGTGATGCAACCCAGACGCAAAATGTGGGCCTCAATTTAATCATTGCGGCCTCACTTACATCTGTTTGGTGCAGGGCAGTGCCACAAGGCTTCTTGCAGTGTTGCCCTGCTTCAAAAGGAAAGGGCAAGAAGGCGCAGTATTAATGGAATACGGCGCTGGAATGCGCAGTATTGATGAAATATGGCACATTCCTGTCCTTACAGCATGTGCAGGTGCACAAATTGGTGCCTAGCACCAATGCAGGCCCCCTTGCAGCATGGTGCAGGGGTGTCTGCCTTGTTGGCAGGATTGTTTTTGTGCAGGAAGGGACACCTTCCTGCACAAAAATCAATCAATGAAGGCGATTTCCTGTTTCTATGTGTGCTGCAAAATGCAGCACACATAGAAAGAGGAAACAGCAAGGAGAAATGATGTTATCTCTCCTAGTTACTCCTCCCCTAGGGAGGCGTACAGTTTTGATAATTCCAAGGTTTACAGAGCCTTGTAAATCTGGAATTGTGTCAAAACCTATGGGTGTTGTATGGGAAAACCCACCGCAACACCGATGGAACGCCTCCTTGACGTAGAGTTAGGCAACGCAGCAATTAACGCAGCTTTGTCTTACTCTACGTCTATGAGGCCATGTAAAGCCACGCAGGGTGGTTTTGCATCTCCTCAGAGATATTATTGAGAGGCCTGCTCCACCAAAGTGTCCTAAAAAGTGAGTTGTTTAGTAAATGAGGCCATCATTTTTTTTAAACTCTGCCAAAAGTAAGTTGAGAACAAGGAGACAGGTAGCAGTACATCTAATCTGCTTAATTGGTAGCAAAGTCTTCATTTTAAACTATTGTATGGGTTAAGGCACCTGCTGTAGAGATCTTTGTGGGCACCGTAAATCCCATAGAAGACTAATAATGGTAAGAATAACTTTGGCTGATAATGCATTTGCTGGAGAGACCTGTGTTTTCTCTAGTCAAGTTTTGATAAAGTAGCATAGAGGGTTAATGCTACTCCTGCAAAGCACATCATCTAATTTGCAGAAGACAGACTTTTATTTTATGTAGCTAGGTGAGTTAATGCTTTTCCCACAGAAATCCTTTAGTTAATTGCACTTCATAAATTGTAAACCTTCTAATATAGCACAGTGAGCTAGGAAGGGCATGTGACTTCTTCACCCTGTAACCCTCACTGTCTTTTGTAACACATCCTGTACATTGACTTTCACATTTAGATTAAATATTGTCAATTTATAATGTGTAGGTGTGATGCAAAGCGCTCTGACACACTGGGTTGGGGTAAGTAGCGCTATAAAGGAAAGAAAACTAAATAATGGTAAATTGTCATATGTTTAAATATGGGAGCCGACTACCACATCTTACATTCTAGCAGTGCATGCAAAACAGGCATTGAACAACATAAAAAGCATGCCTCTCAAGTATTTGTGAAGCAGTAACAACAACATGTGTGCCTTTGTTTCCCATCCCTTGCATTTGCATCTAAGTGTGAAGCTCAGATAGCTCTGAGTCAGGATAGTGAAACAAAAGGAGGCCTGTTGACCCCTTAAATTCGGCCTTTCCTATGGGCCCAGCTGGAGTCTGAAATATAAAAAAAACCCTCCCCCTCAGCATGTTGCTGCTGGAAACGAAAGCAGAGATCGTGCTGGCGCTGCTGAATCTGGCCCGGTGTTTGAAAATTACACCGGGACAAGTTTATCATGTTTGAGTGGGAACCACTTCTTGCAGGGTGGCCGGCGTTCACCCTGTGAAAATAGTGTACCTGCGTGTACACCCGACTTGTGCCCTGCACGCAGGACTCTGTTTGCGTTTCTCCCCTAGAAAGTGAATTCCACAACCAGAAACACAAAGAAAAGTTTGAAAGCGCATATTCAGAATTGTGGAGTTATTACATTTCCATATGTCTAAAAGACATAGGGCCAGATTTAGGTGGCTAAATACCGGTTGCTAACGCAGAAATTCTGTAAATTTCAGCGTTACCGACCGGTATTTAGCCATGTGCGATATTGGTATTACCGAATGCCATCGGTAACAAGGAATCGGTAAAAATAAGGGAAACCAGTTACCGATACCTTATTTACAGATAGGCAGACACCGAAACACCAAAATACCGAATCAGTAAATAAGAAATCGGTAATATTTCGCAAATGCGATATACCAAAAATCGGTAAAACCGAATTTGCTAAAAATCGGTATTTAGGAATCGGTAATTACCACTGACTCAAAGCAGGTGGTAATCAGGTGCACTGCATAAAAACAGCCCCAAAATGCGACAGTGTGAACACAATGGCGTCCCTCTACGTTATAGCAAGGTGGCTACGTTTGCGAGCCGCAGGACTGAGGGTCTGGAGACGAGAAGAGCGTGTGTACAGACTGCGTGTCACACTGTTCCAAATGACTTAGGCAGAAATACATGAGAGGTACAGGCTACACCCACAAACCATCCTAGACCTGATAGGGGACCTGCTGCCATTCCTGGAGCATCAGACACCAAGGGCGTACGCCATACCAACACATGTGCAGGTGCTCTGTAGCCTGCACCTACTTGCATCAGGAAGTTACCAGGGTGTGATAGCTGTGGCAGGTGGTGTGTCACAGAGTTGCCTGTCCTGTTTCTTCAACTCCTTCTTGGATTCCATGATGCAGAGAATGCATCACTACATACGCTTCCCCAGCACACAGGCGGAACTGCAGAAGACAAAGCTGGATTTCTACCAAGAGGCACAGTTCCTACATGTAATAGGGTGCGTTGATGGGACACACATACCAATCTGCAGACAACATCATTACTGACATCGTGGCCAAATTTCCAGGGAGTACCCATGATTCCTACATATTCAGGAACAGTGGGATCTACACATGTCTGGCTGGTGGTGAATTCGGAGAAGGATACCTGCTAGGTAAATCAATGTGACACACCCTGATGTATACCTTGGATGAATGTATTGGTGACTCCAATTAATGGCACTTTCTTTCCCATTTAGGTGACAGCGCATATGCAGTGCGGTCATTTATCCTAACTCTATACCTCAACCCTTCCACCCCAAGTGAGAGGAGATACAATGTGGTACATAAAAGCATGTGCAACGTTGTGGAGCGTGCACGTCCGTACCACCCCATCATCTGCTGCCAAATAATAGCAACATGTGCAATGCTGCATAACCTTGCCACAAAGAAAGGAACAGCAGTGGCACTAACTGACTCTGAGGACGAGGGTGAGGACTGTCCACAGCCAGAGCACAGCGCAGCAGGTGTGGCAGGAGCACCGGATGGGAGACACAGGCGGGCTGAGATAACACGCAACTATTTCTGAGTAAGTAAGGAGACATAGCCAGTTACTGTATGTGAGTGATGGTGTTTAATGATCATAGCACACCACCACAACTTGAAGTGTATCACATGTTAGGCCTAAATGAAATGCAGTGTCCTAACAAAAAATGGGTTACATCACCCAATTGAGTAAAACCATGTTATGGCTGGCTCTACTTCCTGCGCCCACGTGCTGCACTGCCGTGTTCCTTCTCACCACTGTCCGCACTGCCAATCTGTCCAGTGGCAGGGCTGTGGTGTTCGCTGCGCCTCCTGGACTCTGTGGGAGGGGGCATGATGCTACTGCGGCTAGTAGCCTCTTAACTTTCACCCCATCACATGTACTGGCCACCTTGTCAGTTTGTAGCACTTCAAGTGCACTGGTTACTGTGACCAGCCCCCTTGCCACATCACAGCTGCAGTGTGCCATCTCCTCCTGCATGGCCACCGAGCGCCTGCACAGCAGAGAGGTAGCAGTGGAGAGGCGGTTCACCTCCTTGGTGTAATTATCAAGTTTCTGCCTATCCCTACGCCTTGACAGACCGTTCTCATCTAATTTGCTGCACAGCAGCCTCACAGCCTCGGACACGTCCTGCATGCCCTCAGCCATGGTAGTGTTGATGGAACTGATACCCTTCTCAATACAGTGCATGTGGGCATTCATGTGTGCCATCTCCCGCTGCACTAACCTAATTGCTCTTCCTTGCAGGCACTGGACCTTCAACATGTTCCCTTCAAGGCCAGCGAACACACTTTCATCTTCGCCCTGAGAATGAGGACTGGCTGCCCTTGCCCTGGGGCGTCTGGAACGTGTGTGGGCGTGCTCTATGCGGGACTGTGACCCTGCCCCGTTGGCATCCTCCGCCACCTGGGACTGTGTCCTCCTGTGGTGTCCTCCTTGGACACCTCCATCTGCTGGAGGGTGGCCACTGGATGCCTCCTGCCTCTCGGTGCTGGTGGCATGGATGGTGGCGGTTGTGATGGTGATGGTGGTGGTGGTGGTGATGTTGATGGCGGTGGTGATGTTGGCGGTGGTGGTGGTGGGGTGATGTGCCCTGCAGGCGACTGGACCTCCACCTTTTGTCTCCTCTCTGTCCTGCATGCCTTTACTTTGCTCCCCTCAGCTGCCCTGCGAGATGGCTCGCTTGTGAAGACAGAATGCACATATGCTCACTTATCTGGCAGCATTTGCATTGTAATACATTTCATGCCTGCCAAACACACTGACTGTCCTCTGCTTGCTATTTGCTAATTGGTGTCACATGCCTTTGGGTTCAGTGGACTGACTACTCTGACATGTGTTACTCCTGACTACATCTCCCATAATGCATGGCAGGATTTAAGTAAAACATGTACTGGAGTGGGAGTCCCTATGCCTCTTTGGGGATTGGGGGTAGAAGTGGGGGGCACAGCATGCTGTGAATGCATGTTACCTTGTTCGTTGCCAGCTCTGTCTGAGCTGTCTGCATCGCAATCCCACTCACACTCTCCGGCTGGAGGGTGGACTCAACCAGGAGTTCAAGAGTAGTTGGTGCAGGTGCTGTGTTCCTCCCTCCACCTGTATGGTCGGCCTGCTTCTGCCTCTCTGCCATCCTCGCCTTAGCAGTCTTCCTTAGATCATACCATCTTTTTTTCAGGTCCTCAATGGAGCGCTGGGTGACTCTGATGGCATTTATTGTTTCCTGAATCGCAAGCCAGATCTGCCTTTTCTGTGACTCTGGCACGTGCAGGGACTGTTTTCCGAATAATGTATCTGGTCCTTGGTCACATCCTCAATGAGGACCTCCAGCTCCCTCTCACTGAATTTGTTCTTCCTTTTTCTTTCGGCAGCCTCCTTCTCCCTCTCCTGGTTGGCCTTTTTTACTAAGTATAGGTTGCGAAATTCAGTTGGTTTGCTCCTGGCTTCTCTGCTCTGCTCCCTGCCTCACAGTCATCTCCAGGTTCAGTGCAGCTGCATGGGTGTGGCCACTTCCTGTTTGGGAGGTAATGAGGATGCACAGGATTGGATGATTCCACAATTACCGATTTTCTAAATTACCTAATCGCTATTTACCGATTCGGTATTGAAGATTCAGTGATAACGAATCGGTAATGGGGATTCGGTATTTATTTTTTACCGATTCATTCCAAATCGCTATTTTTTAGTGATTTTTAACGAATCGGTAATTTTTACCGAATCATTACGTACACTGGAATACAGAGTTCTTCCTAACGAATCGGTAAAATTCGCTATTAAGGACTCTGTATTTCTGGTTTACCTACATCTTGCCCATAGTCCCCAATTCACAATTTGTCAGAATCTAGGTGTTTTTTTGTCACACCAGATACATAGTGATACCTGTGGTTACGCTACTTATAAGAAGTGATAACTTCTTCTGAGAGTTTCTGGGAATCACATGCTGATTTTGGTGTTTACTACACCAAAAACTGCATGGTATGGCAAAGACTCTGGACTATTCTTTTGTTAAATTCTGGCAGGTTTGACCTGCTGAAATTGAACCAAGGTTGAGGTATTTAATGTGCCTGGTAATTACTAGATATAGTAAATAACTCCAACTCATAAAACAAAACATGGGTCTGCACAGGGGATGGAAAACACTGGCCAACACATAATCTGGGTCTACGACTAAACTTTTGGATAGGCCTAGAAATCTTCAAAAGTTGCAGATTTTCAGAACTACTCCTTGAATTCTCTAAGAGGTAAACCTGCAAAAGTGAACTCATGACTTTCTGAGCATCATCTTTCTTTCTCCTGAGGCTGAATCCACACATTGTTTGTGCACCACAGTGTGCAAATAGAAACATTTATGAGGGCACCCTCCCATTCCTCATTAACATTATTTTGCTCTTTTAAATGGGTTAATTTACACCGTTTTACGTGTGAGTAAATCAAACTCAGAAGGATGGTTTGTGAAGAATTCCAGTCAGACACCTGCAAGACTAATTAACATGTTAGAGGATAGTTACACATCATTTGGAGTTAGTTTTCACCATGTAAACATTTGTAAACTTTACTTCTGTCAAGAGCAGGGGCAAATGTTGCATTAGGATGGCAATGGAGATGAGGCACCTCATATCATAGGGACGCACAGAAAGGGGTTCCTCTACAGGGAAAGATGTTTCCCCACAAATAAAAATGTTGCATAGCACATAGACGTTAGTGTTTAATTTCCGAACTCAGCTGTCTACTCGTGTACATTTCTGTGTGTTGAAATGAATGTGCATAAAAGTACAGCTTGGAATCTGTGATAGTTGTAGATTTCTAAGTGTCTCTTGGGATTCCTTTTAGCTTATGCAGATAATAATCTTTTAGTTTGGTTGGATTGTGAAACATGGATGTTTTAGTGCTCCCTTTAGCATGGAAGGGTCTGTGGTCTCAATTATGGGCACCAGAGGATGTACTGGCCTTCACAGCACTCCTCTTTCTTAATAACGACTGCTTTCAGTGGTTGGTTCTTTTATATATACAACCTCACCACCATCATTTCCTCCTGTCTCCAGTTTCTGGTGCTCTTGGTAGCATTATACATTTCCATATCACCTTATAATGCATGTTGCAACTCACTATATCTGACGGTCAATATCTCCACTCTCTGGCGTCCCTCGCGGGGCAGCACCTGCAACATGTTTTGCACCTGTACAAGACATGGCACTTCTCAGAGATGATGCAGGCACTTCACATTAAACACAATGCCTGTCAACCTCTTTGAGGAGGCTGGACTCCGATAGAAGGGTGTCACCTGCTATTCGTTTCTAGTGTCTCTTCAGACACATTCAGCTGCTTATGCTGCTTTTATTGTTCTGGGAAGTAAGGTATTTTAGCATGGCCTTTTGCTTTCAGAGGTGTGTTAATGTTTGCCTTTTAAAGTACATTTTATTTTGCATGTCACAAAGCTGCCAAGTGGCTCTAAGGACCGTGAAGCTGTCAGCCATTTCTGGCTTTTCAGCCAAAAGCATATTCATCCCGGGGCATATAGTTTTTCTTGTAACACTTATTATGGGCTCAGAATCCCCAGCATACAACGTGAAGTTGGAAGTTGGCTAGGTTTTAAAAATATGGAAAGTGGTCAAGTCTTTTAAAAATGTACTTGTTTCAGGGGCAAAGTCAGACACATATTTTTGCACGTCCAGTGCTCACTTGTGTGGTATCGTCCCTGTATATTGCATTGTACTGTAGTGCTGTTATAACTACTTACGAATAATAATTTTTTCATCTTACCCTTTCCAGTTTGGACTCCCTTCTTTTTTCCCCACTCTATGTGATTTATATCACTGTTTAAATTGCCCTGTTATAATGATTTCCAGCTGAGACATTGTTGTTTGTTACAAACTTTGCCCAGTTTCTCCTGGGTTAACTAGGGTTACTCCTGTATTTGTTCCATTTTGGTCTTAAGCAGTTAATATCATTGACCTAGGCATCACATAAAATCCTGTGAAATATATTTATATCTTGATATCTTTCATCACATGGATGCTTATTGATCTTTAACAAAATACAACTTCAGCATGATTCTGATAAGCGACAGACAATGCATATCTTTGGGTGAAGAGGTGCATATTTCTGGGTTTATGTGTGTACTCCTACACGCTACTTTGTATCACTCAGTTTACCATTACATTTTTTGTTTAGATAGACTTCCAAAGTGCTTGATGTGTTTCAGCAATAGCAATTTCTAAACGCATTCATGTGTAAAATGGGGATTCGGTTTCATGTGTCATACGATGTTAATGCTTTAAGAGGTTTGGTACATATATCTTTGGGCCAACTCGTTCTAAGGACATATATGATCTATCATCATATTCCACAAGGTTCTAGATGTCAATAGCAGGAGTTTCAGTAGGAAAAGTGCCGTTACAACAAAGTCAAGGAGCTAAGTTTATCTTCCCATTGAAGAGCTACAGTTTTAGAAAGTGCATCAGTGCTTTTGTGTAAACTATTCTACGATGAGGTATGTTCCGTTTATGTAGTATTTTCCAAATTTTTTTGCACTCTTTTTGTTATTTTTCAGTTGTAAATTGCTAATCCATCCACAGGGAAATGTTATCTCCCTTTTAATACTAACGAGATCATGATTTATTGGATGTGATAAGCGCACTTTCACAATTTATTGTTAGAAGAGATATGTTTAATGAACATCAATTCTATTTTCAATATTCACTATTAAGATTATATTAGTTTCATGATTCATAATAGTCCCTCCTGGCCCCAGATGTGATACTGGTGGACTAACGAAGGGCGCACTACCACACAGCTGGTGCACGCGGCGGGGTCGGACTCTCCCCGAACTTAATCCTCCACCAAAAAAGTATACGCTGCACTCTCACAGATTGTTTGAAATCAATAAAGATTTATTCGGGCCATTGCCTGCTCCTTCATCACCTACGCGTTTCGACCGGCAGAACTTGATCACAGCGTTTAGCATTAGTCCCTTTACCTTTTCACCTATTTATACCACGAGTCCAGTCAGCACATTAGTATGCATCTTGGGAGAGGTAGTTTCATTCACGATTTGCATACTTTTACATGCAACAACATTTCATTGTGTGTTGTATTTGACAAACAAATAATATGGTTACATTGTAACAATTGTACCATCCTTTCCACATTTTACGTATTACATACAGTTTAATAAAGCGCCATGGGTTTGTACGTATACAGGACTGTCGTGTATTTAGACCATTAAGTCTTAGTGACTAATAGGCCTCAGTGCGCAAATTGTTCAATTCTTGGGTCAGTGTCCACTGTTTGAACATGAATTGGCTCCTGGTACGATTTGCATAGTACTTACAACCCTTCTGGTCTCCTCATCATGGGGCTCAGTGCCTTTTTGCGCTAGTATATCCGTATATGTTATGATGGTCAATTGTTATTATGTTAGTTCATAATTTCATCTCATCTTGTTTCTCTTTAATCTCAATTACTTCTCTTTCCTCTTAGCTTAGATATACTTATGTTCATTTCATTCCTGTAATTGATTTTTCATTTGTTCTGATTAACAGGATGTGTATTTACAGATGTATGTACAGTTCTGAGGTTAAGTGAATTCTGACCCTGGATCGTAATGGTCGTGGTTCTGTTACGATTTTGGTAACAGTGAACCGTAAACAGTGAGCTCAGCAAGCATGAGTGTTTCCGTCATGTTACATTGATGGATTCACTGTGTATTTGACAATTTCGTTCTGAAACCCTTGGGTTCCATTTTGTGCATGGCAGCCATTTTGTGGTTGCCCTCACATAGGCCTATGACTGTGGCTGAACAAGTCTCTGTGACACGTACACCCTAGCTTGAGTTTGTGCTGACTCCTGTTTGACCTGAAGTGAACTGACCCTGCTGCCTGAAGCTGACCTTGCCAAACCAGTTCTTGCCCTTTAGCTGGTCAAGATAGAGATCAAAGAGCAGGACATTGCTGATTTTATGGTACACGCACACACCTTTCTATCTTGCTTCTCATCTGTTCCTGTTCCTTCTTTATGGCCTATTTACGATGGGGACGTGCCCGTTTTTTATTATGGGTCCGTTTGACCTATCTGATGAAGAATGTTAAGTTTAACCAATGATTGATTTTGGGCTGGACAAACTGAAAAATGGGCTTGTCATCATGCTCCTGCTTTTGTTGTGGAAACATGTGAGTGGTCAAACTGTAAATAAGGAATGTTTGCCTGAAGCACAATTTTTTGTATAAAAAGGGATGGCTTGCTTTGTAAAGTTGAGCAGTCTCCTGAGAACATACACCGTGTTGTACTTCTAGGATCTCTGTTACTGGCTGCAGCTAATAAATTTGATCTTTGACGTCACCAAGAAGTACCCCGTGTCTCTGTATTCTAAGACAGGTGGACCCGGAGACTTTGGGCGGTTCCCCTGGAGCCGCCGGGTCTTAAATAACCCAGTTCTTCAATTGGCGCCCAACGCGGGGCGACTTCAGCGGTACCGGTCCAAGCCTGAAGATCGTGAGGAGCTTCGTGTGAAAATTCTGGAGGAAGGCCTGCCACTTCATCGACCCCTGTATGTCGTCGTGGTCCGAAAGTCTTTGCTGCGAGGTTCCCCGCTTTCCGGCGGCTACGAAGGACTGCTGCCCTGACTGTCGCCCTGTCTTGGAGCCTTTGATGATTTGTAGAGCGAGACGATCGACGGGTCTTCTGGCGACGTCATCGATACCTCAGTTAAGTATGAGTGAGCGTCTCCCTGTCCTTAGTTTTTGGGTATCCCTTGGGATCTCTGATTTGGGACTTGCAAGCTCCAAAGCCGAGGGACTCGTGTATTCACGAGACTATCGTGTTTGATATTCCCTTGAAGTTTGAAGCTAGACTAGTGAGCGAAGATGCCTAATCTTAGCAGACTTGGAAAGTTATTTTGTTGTGGTTGTAATAGGGATTCCCGATTGGAGGATTCGTGTCCGGTTCCTCCAATTGGAACTCCAACCTATGAGCTCTATTTGAAACATGGCGTGGGCCCCATCACATATAATGAAGTGTGGATTCCCTACACTAGAAAGGACGGTGTCCTAAAGTGGCCCCAATATGGTAGTTATGACATGGAGATTTTAGATAATTTAGAAGTTAAACTCTTCAAGAAGAAAGCCCGGCCGGCGATGTTTGACTCTTTCCGCCTCTGGCGAAAGGAAGCCAAACAGAAAGAAATTAAATTAGCGAAGAGAAATAAAAGAGAGAAGGGTATTTCGATAATGCAAGCTGCTATACAGTTTAAAGATAATAAAGAAGAACAAGCGAGTGAGCAGTTGCACAGGCAACGTAAAATGGCGATTGATAAGTGTTATCCAGCTTTGCCACCCAATCAGCAAGATGCGACGAAGGAACTTGAGAAGGATCCTTTAATGTCCCATTTGTTGAGGTCGCCACCCTCTTATGTGCAAAGTGCTGCAGCACCTCCGCAACCTTTAGTTGCGCAACCTCCGGTTGCTTTGCCTCCGGTTATTGCACAGCCGCCAGCTCCTCTTCAGTTGGCTCCTATTCCTCTGGCGCAGCCTTCTCAAGGGCCGCCGACTTTGCTACCTGCTCCGTCTCCAATTCTTACGACTTTGTCTCCTGTTCTTGCTACTTCTTCTGCTACCGCTCCTATATTGGTTTCCTCTCAGTCTGCCTTGTCTCCTGTCATTCTGTCAACTTCTCCTTCTGTTCGACAGAGGATGACTTATACTATTACTGGTCTCCTTTCCCCTCTCTTTGGGTCACTAGGTATGACCTCTGTTTCAGAGCGTAAACAATTACGTAGCCAATTGTCTGGTCCCGATGAGCAGACAGTACTGGATCATTTGGCACGTAAATGGGTTACTAATACTTTGAGATATGATTTAGAATCTGTTATGGATATCTTCCGTCAATGGGAAGCACCGAAGCAGAGGTATGTTTTTGATGAAATGTGTACTTTCCTTCGTGAAGAATTGGAAGATGGTGATTTGGGACACACTCTGTCTGAGTTGTTCCGTGTACAGTCCGAGTTTGCGAAGGGAACTATAGTGGGTCTCGATGTTGAGAGAGCAGTTGCGACATTGTTGTCGTTTAGGAGCGAGTCTCCTTCTCAGCCGTTGTTTGAGCCTGATCCTTCTGTTAGGAGGAAAGTGCGACAATATCCAATGAGAGAGGTTCCTCCGGTGTGGAAAGAGGCTGTTCAGGCCAATGTTAATGCTGGTATTGTAGCTGCACCAGCCCATTTTCAACGTGTTTGGGTACATGTTCCGTGGAAGCGAGCTGAACTTTTGGCTCTTAAGCAGACTTTGCCTGACCCCCGTAAAAATCCTGCAGGGTATTATAAAGAATTATCACAGACTGCAGACTCATGTATTATGAATCTAGCTGATATAGACATGTTGTTTGGAAATGTGGTTCCACAGCCTTTATGGGGATTCATTCGTCACACGGATCATGCGCAAGAGTTAGGTGACACCTGGGTCAATATTGGTGCTGCGGATGGTCGACAAGTTGGTGGTGCTAAACCTGAGCCTCTATTTGCAGAACTTCCTGGTAGGATTGTTACTTATATGAAGACTTTAATGCCTGCTATGCGAGTAAACTGGGACAAATTGTCTGCGTGTAAGCAGAAGAAAGATGAAAGTGTGTCTGATTTCTTCACTAGGTTTGAAGAGACGTTTATTGACCATAGTGGTCAAGACATGAGTACGCAAGGTGGTCAACGGTTGTTTGTTGATAAGTTTGTGCATAATTTGCTTCCCGAGTTGTGTACTAAATTGAAGGATTCAGAGAGTTCTTGGGCTGTTTCCTCATCAGCACAGATATTGGCTACTGCACAGTACTACGAAAATAGGGATAAGGATGAGAAGGATAGAGCAGACAAGAAGACTAAAGAGTTGAAGACAAAGGTTCTTTTGCAGCAAGCGTATCCGCCTCGTAGTAGCCAACGTGATTATCAGCAGCCTCAGCAGTTTCAGAGAAACTCGCAAAGGTTTGAGCCTCCTCAACCACGTTTTCCTATAGGCCCTAATCAGTGTGCCTATTGTAAAGAAGAGGGCCATTTTAAAAATAGTTGCCCGGTTCTGTTACAGCGCACAAATGGTGTTTCTGGTGTGAGAGGTCGAGGTGTTCAGCAAGATTCTAGAGGTAGGGGATGTGGTGTGTTCCCCCATAATGCGCGTTCCTTTCCTCCACAAAATTCAATGAATTGTTTTGATCAGCAAAATGGTGCGTCTGGTAGGACGACTCAGTACTATGCTGACGACTACTATGTCGAAGGTGAGAATATGGACGGTAATGATTGCTAGGACAGCCATAGACAAAGAGAGGGAGTTGTTTCAGTTCCAGTAGATCAGAGTGGACCTTATGTTGAAGTGATTACATCAGGTGTGTCAGAGCCTTTTCTGTTGGATACTGGTGCTGCAAAGAGTTCTATTATGCACTCTAGACTCCCTGGCGCACCTTTGTCTGGCTTAACGAATGTTTCAGTAGGTTTTTCTGGCGCCCCAGTTAGAAACCCGATTTCTAGTCCTTTGTCTCTTTCTGTTGGACCTCGTGAATTCGAAGCACCCCTTATTCTGACGACAGGTTGTGGTGAGAACTTGTTGGGATTGGATCTGTTGAAAAGGTTGTATGCGACGTTGTATTGTTCTCCTTCGGGAGTACAGCTTACATTGGGTAAGAAAGTGATCTCTCCGATGTATTTGTCGAAGGATCAACTTCCGACAGAATTGTCTTCTCGCCCTGATACTCTTTGGGCTACTGCTCCTAATGATGTGGGTCTTTTGGAGATTCCACCTTACGTTGTAACGCTTAAAGCAAATGTTAAATTGCCACGCATTCCCCAATATTGGATTTCTAGTGATGGTGAAAGAGCGTTGTTAGTGATCATCTATGATCTAATTGAGAAAGATGTGATTGAAGAGACGAGAGGTAATGTGTGCAACAGTCCTGTTTTGCCTGTCTTGAAACGCACTGACTCTTCTCAGCCACCTATTTACAGGTTTGTGATCGATCTTAGAGAGGTTAACAAAATCGTCGTGCCACAGTTTCCAGTTGTCCCGGATATTACTGCTTTGTTGACTTTGATTCCTGCTTCAGCTACTTGTTTTCAGTCATCGACCTGAAAAATGCTTTCTTCAGTATTCCAATTGCTGAGGAGAGTAGAGATATTTTGGGCTTCTCTTTAGGAGGCCGAAGCTTCCGGTTTAAAAGAGCTCCTCAAGGCTATTGTGAGAGTCCTTCTATCTATAGCCAGGCTTTGAAAAGTCAACTTGATACTCTTGTGTTGCCTGCTGGTGCTGCTCTTATTCAGTATGTGGACGATCTGTTAATGGCCGCTGATGATGAAAAAACTTGTAAAGAAGCTACTCTTTCTTTGTTGCGACATTTGTCGGACTTGCATCATAAAGTGTCACCTTCCAAGTTGCAGTATTGTTGCCAAGAGGTGACCTACTTAGGTCATCTCTTGTCAAAGGAGGGAAGAAGGTTGACCCCAGAACGAATTCAAGCGATTGCGCGAATGACTGTAGCAAGCACACAGAGAGAAGTGCGTGCTTTCTTGGGTATCACGTCATATTGCAGACAATGGATACCGAATTTTTCTCTGCTGGCCAAACCTCTGTTGGCATTGACTTGTAAAGATACACCAAATCCCCTCCCGTTGATTGTCAGAAAAGTTTTTCGGAATTACGTGATGCATTGTGTTCGGCTCCTGTGTTGGGTACCCCAGACTATAACAAGCCGTTTACGTTGTATGTGCACGAGAGAGAGGGATGTGCGTTGTCAGTGTTGACACAATCTTTTGGGGACAAGCAGCGTCCATGCGCGTATTTCTCGTCGACGTTGGATCCGGTAGCTAGAGCGTTGCCGAGTTGTTTGAGAGCCACAGCTGCAGCAGCTGTTTCCATTCAACAGTCTGCTGGTTTGGTGATGGATAATACGTTGATTGTGATGCTTCCACATGCAGTGGATACCTTGTTAAACAGGACCAAGACACAGCACTTAACTAGTGCTCGATTGTCAGGTTATGAGTTGACACTCTTAGCGAGGCATGTGCATATAAAGAGATGCAACACGTTGAATCCAGCTACGTTGTTGCCGATTTCAGTGGAGACAGATGTTTCTGAACAGCATGATTGTTTTCTTAGGACAGAGGAGGAAACGAAAGGGAGAATAGACCTTAGGGACACTCCTCTTTCAAAGTGTGATGGTACCTTATGGGTAGATGGTTCGTGCTTCAAGCTCCCGAATGGTGATACGACTGCGGCATATGCTGTTACGACTTTGCATACGATTGTTGAAGCTACACGTATCCCACATAACTCAGCTCAAGCAGCAGAGCTGATTGCATTGACAAGAGTGTGTGTGTTATCAAAAGGGAAACGAGTGACTGTGTACACTGATAGCCAGTATGCGTTTGGTGTGGCTCATAGTTTTGGACGATTGTGGAAAGAGCGTGGGTTTCTGACTTCGCATGGAGCTAAGATTCAGCATGGTCAGTTGGTAAATGAACTCCTTGAGTCACTTACTTTGCCGTTGCAAGTTGCGATCGTGAAATGCAGTGCACATAAGAAAGTTACCGACGACGTTGGTCGTGGTAATGCATTTGCAGATGAAGTTGCGAAAGAAACGGCAAGGGATGTGATGAGTCGAATGTATGTTGCGGGTCCGGCGAGATGGGTTCCGGATAGAGGAATGTGTGAAGATATGATAGAAAGTGTGAAGTCAATTCAAGCTGAAGCTACAGAGAAAGAGTTGAGCGTATGGAGAGAGAGTACGGGTAAATTGGATTTGAATGGTTGTTGGGTTGAGTTGTCAGAGCATCAGCGATGGTTGTTACCCGATGCGTACGTGCTGGCAGTGGTTACAATGGCGCATGGAATGGCTCATATCAGTACGAAAGGGGTTTGTAAGTTGTTGGCTCCAGTATGGCAAAATGCTGGAATTCCTAAGTGTGCAGAGAATGTGGTCAAACATTGTATGGTTTATTATTATTATTATTATTATTATTAAGCGTTCTTATATAGCGCTCGATTACCCGTAGGCATCTCGGCGCTTGCCTTGGGAACCCGTCCTGGCTTTTTCCCTGTGAGATACCCGTACTGGGCATCCCCAGATGAAAGTTAGGCATCTCGCCGCAGGGGGGCCGTAGTGGAGATTAAGCAAGCTAATGCCCAGAGCTGCAGAGTGTGAACCTGTGACTCGAGTAGGCACCGAAACGGGAATTATCGAGTCTGTGGATATTTGGGCTCAAGACCCTGCCGCGTCAGGAATTGAACCCTGGTCCCAGGTCTGACCTCTGCTTCAGGGTCTGCCTCCTCTAACCAGTGAGCCACACTTCTCCACTCGGTTTGTCTGATGTACAATCCTGGCAAGGGAACTCCAACTCCAGCTGGTCATTTTGCGCCTCCGACGTATCCGTTCGAGGTTTTGCAGCTAGATTTCATCCACATGGAGAGGTGCAACAATTTGAAATATGTACTCGTGGTTGTTTGTGCCTTTTCAAGATGGGTAGAAGCATATCCCCTGAAAGATAATACTGCCTCGTCCACAGCTAAAGCCCTTGTTAAGGAGTTTTTCCCTAGGTACGGTTTGCCGAGAATGGTCTGGAGTGACAATGGTAGTGAATTTGTGGGTCAAGTGATGAAGAGAGATTGTGATGGTTTAGGAATTCGTCAGAAATTAAGAGCAAAATGTGCCGAATTATGAGTAAAAAGTGTTTTTTGATATTATGTCTTTTCATGTTACTTAGCTTGATGATGTTCTTGATGGGATATATTATATTCTCTTTTCAAGTGACGTTTGCACCCACTACACAGCCCATACCTTCTTCTACTGTTTCTTCGCATTCCTTTCATCCTGTGCCTGAACATGAGTCCATTAGGAGATTGGAATTCGTTGATAACTCCTTTGTTCAGCTTCTGCACCAACACCAGCTAGTAGTGAACACGACAAATTGTTGGGTGTGTGGCCTTATGCCCCATACTACCGATAAAGGTATTCCTTACCTGGTCCTGCCATTCAGCTATAATGGTTCCATGTGGGCATACAGAACGATGTTCATCTATGCTCGTGAAGTCTACCCCCTACGTTCTGTGAAAGACAATCCAAAGAGTAGTGCTCTAGTTAACGGAATAGTCGATATGATTAAAGGAGCTAGTTCCTATGAGACTATCCCGAGAGATGAGACACTAGCGTATATTGGATGGAACGTGACCGGAAATGGAGCTAGTCTGAGTAAGAACCAGCAAGCGAAAAGATCCTCTCCGATTTGGATTGTACCCCATCAGGGTCATTACTGTCTGCAAGGTAATGGCAAGAATCCGAGAGCTCAGTTGGGGAAGAGTATCTGCACTGAGACGTATGTTTTTGCGTCCCAGACTTCCCCATCGTTCCTAGCAGCTAAGGGTACCTATTTCGTCTGTTACGATAGAGCATACACATGGTTGCCCCATGATTTCTCGGGCACATGTTTTGTCTCGTTCCTGTTGCCTCCTACGTATACAGCTGCGGCAGATTACCACAAGACGAGAGTTGTTAGAGGTGTCTTCAGTAAGGAAGATACTGCAGGACAAGAATTGGGAGATTTTCTGAAGGGTTTTCTGCCCTTTTGGGGACCTATGGTTAACAGCAGGAACATACGGCAATTGACGAGAGTGGTTGAGGCCACCATAGTTGAAACTGTCGGTGCCCTTAGCAACTTGACTGCTGAGCTCTAGTCGAATTGCCTTATGACTCTTCAGAACAGGGTTGCGTTAGATGTCATACTTGCAGATAGAGGAGGGGTATGTAAATTGATTCAATCGAGCTGCTGCGTTTTTATTCCAGACAACGCTCCGACAGTGTACCAAGCCATTTCCAAGCTACATAAGATCTCCGAGTCTGTGCATGTGGACGAAGGAGATTGGTCGTTGATGGGATGGTTTTGGGGATTGTTATCCACCTGGGGATGGAAGATTCTGATGATCATTGGGATGGTCTTATCCATTCTTTTCCTGTTCTGTCTTTGTGTACAGTGTGCTCCTGCTATATGTGGCCTTTGTGCTACCTCGTGTGCAAGGAGACCTGTATCAAGAGACGTGCTAAGTAATAGGATGATGCTACAGCAACATCTTGATGATCTGATGAGTATAGACCTGGATTCAGACTGACGTGAGTTCAGGTGATTGCCTATGTAAGGGCAAAAGGAGGGTCTGAGGTTCCGTGAATTCTGACCCTGGATCGTAATGTTCGTGGTTCTGTTACGATTTTGGTAACAGCGAACCGTAAACAGTGAGCTCAGCAAGCATGAGTGTTTCCGTCATGTTACATTGATGGATTCACTGTGTATTTGACAATTTCGTTCTGAAACCCTTGGGTTCCATTTTGTGCATGGCAGCCATTTTGTGGTTGCCCTCACATAGGCCTATGACTGTGGCTGAACAAGTCTCTGGGACACGTACACCCTAGCTTGAGTTTGTGCTGACTCCTGTTTGACCTGAAGTGAACTGACCCTGCTGCCTGAAGCTGACCTTGCCAAACCAGTTCTTGCCCTTTAGCTGGTCAAGATAGAGATCAAAGAGCAGGACATTGCTGATTTTATGGTACACGCACACACCTTTCTATCTTGCTTCTCACCTGTTCCTGTTCCTTCTTTATGGCCTATTTACAATGGGGATGTGCCCGTTTTTATTATGGGTCCGTTCGACCTATCTGATGAAGAATGTTAAGTTTAACCAATGATTGATTTTGGGCTGGACAAACTGAAAAATGGGCTTGTCATCATGCTCCTGCTTTTGTCGTGGAAACATGTGAGTGGTCAAACTGTAAATAAGGAATGTTTGCCTGAAGCACAATTTTTTGTATAAAAAGGGATGGCTTGCTTTGTAAAGTTGAGCAGTCTCCTGAGAACATACACCGTGTTGTACTTCCAGGATCTCTGTTACTGGCTGCAGCTAATAAATTTGATCTTTGATGTCACCAAGAAGTACCCCGTGTCTCTGTATTCTAAGACAGGTTGACCCGGAGACTTTGGGCATTTCCCCTGGTGCCGCCGGGTCTTAAATAACCCGGTTCTTCAGTTCCTCGTCCCCGTTCAGCCCCATCGGGGTTTTGGTCTTAAATCTGATAATCAGACTTAATTCCAGATGTCTGAGCTTTAGGATTCTGTTTCCTCCTCTTTCATTAGTAGGTATTGTTGCTAGGCCACTGTAGGTCATGTCCTGCTATGTCTTGCTCTCATGTGTTATCATATGTTTGGCTATGGCATATGTCAGATCCTTGTTATGAATAGCCCGTATATGTTCAAGGATACGTTTATTCGATGGACAGATCGTAATACCAATAAAAAGTTTTCCACAATGGCATTCCAGCAGATACACCACATGGGTTTTTTAGTATCTCTGATGTTAAATATTTTACCTTGTGGGTCCTTTATTGTCTTCATTGTTTTCCCAATTCTGCAAGCTTTGCATTGGCTGCATTTCTTGAATCCTTTTTGCATGCCCTGTAGCCATATGCTTGGTTGTTTACTTTCAAAGTGGCTTCTGACTAATTTGGCAGATAATGATGGCGCCTTTCTATAGGTTATTTGTGGATGATTGCCCAGTTTGTTTTTGGATCTTTAATTAAGATGTTCCAATATTTTTTAAGGGTTTTGCAGATTTTGAAACTCTCTTTGCTGTATATTAACATCATTCTTATTTGTTCTTTTTGTTGTCCTTCCCCATTTGTGTCTTTTTTATTTATCAATGTTTCAGCTCTAGTCAAGCATCTTGCTTTCAACTCTCCTGGTTTAAGATTGTTGTACTGATAACCTCTTTGAAAGAACCATTTTTTGGTCTCTTTAAAGTTTTGATTTATCTCTTTGGTATTTGAACAATTTCTTTTCATTTGGATGAATTCACCATACGGTATATTACTCTTGAGTGTTTCTGGATGGCAGCTTTTTCCATGTAACACGCTATTAGTTGCCGTACTCTTCATATGCACAGGTGTTTCTATTTGATCTTCTTTTACATATACTTTTGTATCCAGAAATACCATTTCACTCGCACTGATGGTATAAGTGAATTTCAGAAAACATCACTAACAAAAGGGCACCTGCCTATATATAAGAATTACAACAGGCCCAAAGAGAAGGGTCCCAATAATATACACCAACAGCAATGGCTGGCAGACACATATATTCAAAGAATTGCACAATTAAATTAATTGACAAAATTGTTTTTTTTATTATTATTATTTCAAGCATAATTATCAAACTTCAAAAATATATAAATACAGAAATACATAAGGTATCATCAATAAATATATACCTGTCCCAGATGTTACATTCATAGCCATCAGTCATACTAACATTCACTCATGGCAACATACACATTCATTCCACAAAAAAACACATTCCTAGAACATCACAAATCAATCCAGGTGGTAAGACTGCCAGATGATGTTAGAATGGAAGGTTCTCATGTATCCTCTCGATGGTGAGTGGAGACAGAGCCCAAAAACACGAGAAGAACTAAACGCCAACGTGCGTTTCGGTGTGTAGCCCAGAACAGGGTAACACCTTCATCAGGGCGGAGATAGATAAGCAGTGTGGGACACACAGCCATGCTCCAAATGTATCTGGAAAATAAAGATGTTCACTTAGATTCTTATACAATGGCATGAAGATAACCTAGCGGTTCAATGGGACGATATCAGAAGTCTGCGGCGCTACATAAGCATCAATATCATGCTGTTCCGAGGGCCATTTGAGCTGCCAGGAGCACCAATAGGGAAACCGGTTAGAGGGTTTCCCGCCGCCCTGACTGCCGGAGTAAACACCACATAGGATGGGCCCATAACTTTTACCTGAATTGCTGCAGCCATCATTGATGAATCCATTTTCCCACCCCCTTGAAAAGTTCCACTAATGATTTCCCTATTGGTGCTCCTGGCAGCTCGAATGGCCCTCGGACCAGCTTGATATTGATGCTTATGTAGTGCCATGAATAATTCCTTTACGCACTTGTAAATGTATTCATTCTTCAATACAGATTGGTATATATATATATAATATATATATAAAACATATTTAAACTTTACCAAAACACAAATTTACTGGATGATGTCATGAGTGATGTCATTTGAGATGTCATGAGTGATGTCATGAGTGATGCAATATGTGACATCATCAGCAGTGCATTGCGGGCGCGCGAGTTATAGTTAGCTCAACTAACTATAACAGGCGAATTTCTCTGGTTTTATATGAGTCAAATGTTCAACTAACTATAACGTCCCTGAAACCTATGGTTTTTTCAGTGAATTTCAAAGGTTTTTTAAATGTTCATTTCATATTTTAATGTTTATAAAACCTATATTTTTTATATTTTTAAATATTTTGGAACTCTATTATACTTCTTTTTTTTAACTTTAAAAATCATGTAATGTTTTATATCTTCCCCTAAAAATATGCATAAATTTTTTTGGGGGGGAGAAAACTGCACTCCCATACCGGTAGTGGACCAAGCTCCATCACCACATGATTCCTATCCGCCATATTGCTAAACTCGTAAATGATGTGCATTTTGTATCCGACGAGCTTGTGGCACCGCGTCCCGCGTAACATCATATATGCATGAAGTCACCCCAGGTACTACCATGGTGTCCGACGGGTAAGCAGTACCAAGCCACGCGTTACATCGTGTAAGTATTGAGTTGCGCCTGCTGCGCGTTGCGTATTCAACTAGTACACACTGCCAGGCCCAGTGTTACGTCACAGATGTATACTATCGTGCCGGGTATGCCATTCCCTTTTTTTTTGGTCTCAAAAGTATATCTAAATACCTTTAAACAGTATATGAGAGCACGCGAAAATCGAAATTATTTTAAACATTTATATATTTCTAACTGTAATAAACTTATATTATGATAAATATATTTTGTCAAAATTGCGTCGGGTGCGGCCTCCTTGCGCGCTCAGTGCGCAATTGCCATGTGACCTTAAAAAAAAGCATTTGATTTATTCATAACATTTCCGATTGTAACAGTTGTGAACATTAAATGGTTTGGACAGAGAGGATTGAAGTGGCAACAATTGTTGCATTTGGTTAAAACCTGTTTGCATCTCCAACACCGTGACCTCATGATTGTGCACTGTGGTGGAAACGACCTAGGCACATTGACTGGGGTAGGTTTGGAAATCCTTATGAAGGGCACCTTTGGACAATTGATGTTACTTTTGCCTCAAACTGTCTTTGTATATTCCAATATGTGCCAAAGACAGAAGTGGAAATGGTCCAAACAATTTTGTCCTCAGATTGAAAAATCTCGGAAGAAATTCAACAAAGCTGTCTCTGCATACCTCAGAGACCATAAAATGGGGTCCATATACAACAACACCATACGTTTTGATATGGCAGATATCTACAGAAGTGATGTACACTTCACAGATCAGGGAAACCGAGTTTTCCTGAATAACTTGAAGCTGTGCATCCACACTTATATGTAGCTCCAACTAATGAACACAAGGGCTCTTTTTAGAGCCACCCTATAACTTACAACTTAAGCCCGCTATTTTAGGGCCATATAATGCCAACTCATGCACCCTCACCAAAATGTATTCTCCACACAGCTGTGGTGCAGGGCCAGACCATCTCACTTTGCAGCACAGACCCCTCGCTTTGATCCCCAGCTCTACTCACCCATATGGGTGAGTAGTTTGCGCTTTACAAATACCATATTGATTTACCTTCGCACTCCCTATACAACCTAAGCACCTTACACAAGCTATAATGTTCTAAACAAAAGTTCATCCAAGTAGCTATAACTACATGCTGACACTTCTTGCACAGATGTGGCACAGCAGCCAGAGCACATGACTTAACAGCATATGACACACAGTTTGGGCTCACGCTTTAATCCCCGACTCCGGCAGCAGCTCAGCTTAGCAGCATGAGACTCTAGACAATACCTCACATATATTCCGTACCCCAGGACTTTCATACCAGTACGGGTCAGTAGTTTGTCCTAGTAGTTATAAACACATCCGGACACTACTTCCACAACTGTAGTGCAGCGGCCAGGGCACATGACTTCACAGTATAAGACACACAATTTGGGCTCAAGCTTTAATCCCCGAGTCCTGCACCAGCTCACCTTACCCGCATCAGACTCTACGCAATACCTCACCTAATTTCCATAGCCCACCACTTACTCACCAGTAGGGGTAAATACTTCACTTCGCACTCCCTCTATAGCACACCCTAAACACCCCACAGAGGTTACAGTGCTCCTACCCTCCTATTTCCCACTTTCCCCCCTTTTTCTCCCTTTTTTTCACCTTACATGCTTCAAAGGAATCACAAAATGGCGGCCAACACTTCCTAGTTGCAACTGCTTGCACCGTTCCCAGCCAATCAGATGGCAGAATTCCCAAATATCGATATCTGTAAATTTCGATTTTTCTCAAAAACGACTAAACGAATTTACACCAAATAAACAAAAGCGTGCTTTCTAGACCAAGAGCCTCCTCCCTGCCAAATTTAGGGTAATTCCGTTCACCCGTTCGACCTGTAACCTCGTCTAAAGTTTCCTATGGAAAATAACATGTCGGATAACACGTTTTGGGACCTCCCTTTTTTCTCGGCACCCCTTGACGAATCACCCCCAAACGTTCAAGATAGGAGCTGATCTCTACAAAGAATTAGTTTTGAAAATTTCACGAAGATTCATCAATCGGCGCCAAAGTTATTGTGAATAGAGGTTCTAACTATAACTAACTACTGGCGACCGCCAGTAGGTAATATACATATATATATATATTTGGTGGTTAATTTTCACAAAATAAATCCAAAGGTTACAGGGTCGTACAAAGCCAGTGAAATTTGACAATTATAGTTACCTGAGCAGAGTATAACGTATGCCTCTGCAATGCACTGATAATGACCTGACATATTACATCACTCATGACATGGTCAGTGACATCATTGATGACATCACTGATGACATCTCAAATGACATCACTGATCACATCTCCCCCATTACAGGACACAGCCCAGTAAGGTGGTGGTCCCCAGGGCTGCAGGGGGTCAACCCGCGAGCAGCAGCTTGCGGGCCATTTGTTTTCAATTAACGCGCTTGCCACTGCTCGCACCCACAAGGTGGATGCCAGCACAAGCACGAGTGCTTGAAAAGAGCGGACCAATTTCTAAAGGTCATCTCCTACAGCAGCGCATGCGCGATTACTAGGAAAGACCTGAAAAAGGAACAATACGTAGAAAAAGTCTGTTACAACTGTGCGATGTCAGTAAATGTATTTCTTACTTAACACTATTTCAACAGGCTTTCCATTTGATTTACCCTTTCATTATGGTGCTGATTACATGACCATATCCAACTTCACAATCTATTCACGATACAGTGAAGAATAAGTATACTGAAAGCGATTAGCCACTAGGTAGCCTCAGAAATTAACCTCATCTTGCGCAGACCAAAAATATTTCCACAACACCCGATATGCCACTGAAATAGGTTTAATCGCGTGGTACAGAGGATGGCTCCCGACCGCCCTACCACCAGTCAGGAAATCCCTCTAGTGTGAGCATAAGAGGGATTTCCTTAAAATGATTTTTAGCCTATTTATTTCTCTCTCTCCGAAATGACAATCATTTCATGTATGTATATATTTGGTATTTATTAGGCGCATGTATCACCTGATGGTCTCACAGAGCTAACGTCATTTGAGAGAAAATAGGTTGAGCAGCTAATTTCACTTTCACTGCTTCCATTCTCGGTAGGGCTGGGGGGGGATCATAGCAGTCCACCCTCGAGCACCAAAGCAGACGGTCCCCAAAAAGTCCCCCCACCCGGGGCAGATTGAAGGCTCTTACCCCCCTCTGATCCCTTAAAGGGGTGGAGGGCTGAATGCCCACTGGATACCAGTGATTCATTCATGGCCAAATGGGAGGGAACGGCAATTCCCAGCCCTCTGGCCTAGCCCCCGACAACTCTCCCAGCTGTCTTCCTGCCCCCTTTTGGGAGACAATAGCGTACTAGACCACTAGGGATTATATTTGGAGGGGAGCTCAGCAATGAGCTAGTTCTCCTTTGCTCCGGTCCATTTATCTGTCCCCCCCCAAGCAAATAAGAGGTCTTTAACCCCAATCTGCCCAGGTAGGAACGGCAGAGACCACTAAACACCAGGAAGTTTTCAAATTACTACACGGTGTCAAGGTGACCTGCTCACAGGGAACCTAGTCTCCACCTCCAATATGACCCCCAGAGTCATTCTGACCCCCCACACACTTGTGTGACTTGGTCTAATGCCCCCAACAGAAATCAAACCAGGGTTAATGAGTGGCTTTTTGAGACTCCCACTCACCCTGGTTTAAAGTGTGTCGCGTACACATGGCCCAGCTGCATAGGTGAGGTACCATTTTTATTGAGGCAAGTAGGAGAATGCTGTGCGATAGGATTGTTGTGGATTCCTGCTGATTCCGGAGCTTTATGTCACAAAAATGCAAAGAAAATGTACAACTATATACCAAGTTTGAAGGGCATTGTGGTTAAAAAACCTTTGTGGGATCCAGATGAGGCATACCACCCTGAACTTCCCTGGGTGTCTTGTTTACAGACATGACTGAGTTTGGTAGGTTTCCCTGGGTGGCCGCTGATCCCCAGCCAAAATAAATGCTACCCCTATTGCCAAATCAACAGGAAATATTGATGTCTCCACATTGTATTTTGGGGGCTTTCCTGTTGCAGGTACTAGCCATGCCCACATAAGTGAGGGACCATTTTTAATCAGAAGGCTTAGTTGAATGCTGGGTGGTAGGAAGTTTGTGGCTCCACGTAGTTCCCAGAACCTTTCATCCTAGAAATGCAAGGAAATGTTTTTTGGTCAAAGTTATAGGTTTGCAGGGGTTTCAGGTTGAAACACCCTGGTGAGAGAGACACACGTCAGTACATCCTGATTCCCCTAGGTGTCTAGTTTTCAAATATGAACAAGTTTGCTAGGTTTGCCTAGGTGCCAGCTGAGCTCGGGCCCAAAATCCACAGCTTCCAACTCCACCCTCCCCACCCCCCAAAAAAAGGGTCAGCTTTGAGAGGAAAAATGTGATGTACCGATGTTGAATTTTGCAGTTTCCTGTTGCAGGCACTTAGCCTAACTACACAAGTGATGAACCATTTTTAGGTCTCGCCTATGCAGTTCGCATGCGCTGCTTAGGAGGAGACCTTTAGCCAACTGTCCCCCTTTTGACCCACAACCGTGCACGGGTTCCATTGCCTTCAGTGGCAACGCGTGCACGTGTGGAGATTTACTTGCGGGAGCAAGCGCCACCATATGGTAGCAATTATCGCTCCCGCAAGTGAATCGCGCAGGCCACCCTCCTCCCCCCTGCTGCTGCGAGAGGCGCGCACGTGCCTCCTCCTGCTGCCACGCAAGCTTGTTGTGCAAGAATCTCCCCCCCCAACGAAGTGCTGCATCTTCTAGGGGGAGTTGCGCCTCCAGTTACCTCCAGGCTATCGGGCCTCTCCAGCTGGGCACGCTGCCACCCTTCACTGCAGCCTGTGGCTCAGGGCTGCATCTATCCAGGACTGGGCGGCCCTCCCCTTTACTCTTCCAAATCATATGGCAGCCCTCAATAGAGTCAGAAGTTTCTGGGCCCCGGGCTCCCCACTCATAGGCTCTTTGGGAAAGGGAGACAGAGATCGCCGTCAACCCCTTCATTGCTGATCCCAACACTGGGACGCACGTCGAGCCCACACCGCAGTCTTCTGGGGCCGAACGCTACAGCCTGTCCCTTGCCACCACTGCACTCGTCTATGCAATGCTGCCTTAGGGAATGCGGTCTCACCCTCTGGTGTTATGCCCCGGAGGCACCATGCAGGTCGTAGGTCTGTCCTAGCCGGGTACGTGCTGATTCTCAGGTCTCCATGCATGTCACCCGCTATATACTACTGGGGGGAGGGGAATGGTTCACAGGGGGCCCTACTTGGGTCACCATTCAGTCCTGGCCCTTGGTGAGCTCCCAAGGCTGTTCTTCAGATGGGGCCCAATGCGGGACGTCACACCACATCGTATGCCGGCAACATGGGTAGCAGCCACCGCCTGCCATCAGAGCAAGCCGCACTTCACCCCCTGCTCCAATCCAGAGCTCTGCAGGGGATACAGCGGTTACCAGTAATCGCCCAGGTGCAGGGCTCACTAAATGCGCTATGAATATGAGGGGCTGCTAAATTTTCTGTAGGATTAGCGGCCAGCAGAGCTCCTGCTTAGAGCGTTCGATCAGCCATCTTGCGTGACCACACCCGTGCCCCCTCCACCCCTTGACCCCCTCACCCCTCGACCCCCTTGCCCACCCAGACCCCCCAGATAGTTGCTATTAGGAACAAGGTAATATGAATGCAGGCTTTTATTTAATCACCATGCCTACAGAGCATTTCCACGGCTGCAGAACTTGTTTAACTGGTGAGCTGAGATCGGGTTGCGGGAGTTTGATAGACGTGCTTCTAAACCAATTGAGAATGCTGCACTATTAAAAGAAACTGCAGGGTAAAGTGCTGATTGCCTGCCAAGCCATCTGTCAATGTAATCGTCACTTTCAGGAGATATTGCACAATGGCATACTGGTCGGTGTGTATATGTCAGTGTATAGTAGTGTGAGGGGCGTAATGCAATGCAGCATCGCGCCTCAGCATACGTCACACACAACTTACCAAAAATACACAGAAACATTACTGAAACTACCCTCTTCGGGTTTCCAAATGTCGGTGTATATTTTGAGTACATTTGCATTTTGGGTGTCCTAGTGCCTAAATTATGAGATTAGGTAATGTGACAGACATTGCACCGTTTAGTCATTTCCTGAACTTCATAACCATACAGAAAGAAAGTGCAATTTAGCCCACCGCCGTTTTTGCAAATTGCATTAAACCCTTGGTGAGTGCGGGTGGTGAATAAGTTGTAACCGCAAATTGTCAGATGGACAGCGTCAGGCTGCATAGGATGTGTTTCATATGCTGTGGTTTCCCAAAATCGCATTAGTGCAACCATAGTCCATTGCCTCTGCCCCTGTTTAGTAAACATTGTAGCCAAGATGGGAGGCCGCAGACTGCTCAGTACTTCAACCACTGTGCCGCTAAACACGCCATTTGACACATCTGCCCAGCTGCGAGAAGTGCGTTTGACAATTGTATTGCGTATAATCAGTTATTGAAGCAATGGCATGGGTGCACTGAACTCGAGGTCCCTTCGATGTGGTGCGAATTACTACATATTTCAAGAAGAAGCATTCGCAAACCTATGTTGGCAAATTCGTATCGCTTTATTTTTTTTGTATAGTGTGTAGATCTTTTTATTTATGTTTTAAACTCATTTTTATTGGCATTTCGTATATATCATTTCAATACAAAACAAATAACAGGCATTTCCGTGCACAGTATTACCTGGTGTAACATCATGACATTTTAAATTATATCTGTTCGGGGTCACTGCAAATTATTGTGAACATATAAAACGTCTTGTTGCATTCTAATATTTGTTCTAATGGAGCATTCTGGTCCCTGTTACATAATTATATCTTCTATAACTCGTTATACATTTTCTTTATATTTTCCAAATGGGCGGTCAACGGCCTCACATTAAGGTATGACATTACTATCCAAAATTAATGATTCTTTTTTTGAAAAGAAAAGAAAAAACGTACATTTAGGAACCTAAATAGTGTTATATCTTAGGATCTAAACATAAATAACTGGAGATTCTGCGTCCCGCAGGCCCACAGTGTAGATCTTTTTAATTGCAGGTACTTTCACACTGTGCCCCCACCAAAACAAGGAGCCATGTCACAATTCAAGTGGTCTTGCAGCTTATCGCCCCAAGCAGAAGTTTCAGAACTATGTATAGAGGAGAGGTTGGGGGTACCAGCCCCACAACCTCCTCATTGAATATTTATCAGCGGCTACGAGCTACTTGAGTTTCCAACCCCTACATTTTTGCTGCAGTTACAAGAAATGTAAAGCTCACTTAAGCCCTGTTAACAAGTGCAAGCCTTTTGACCAGGACTGCAGTACCTTGAAAGCATTGCAGCCAAGCTCATAAGTGCTGGTACAGAGCAGTGCCACTTTAAACTTTCTAATCGGTAGCCAACAGCTTCTGCCAATGCTGATGCATCCGAGCTATTTATAAATGTACTGTCCCAGGTCAAACAGGATTACTTTAGAAGCCATCCCAGAGTCATTGGATAATCATCCAACTACCTTAGAAGTCATTTACACGTCATCAGACATCATCAAGCTCTTGAAGTCATCAGCAAAGCTGGAGAAGCTCAGCCTGATGATTTGAGGATGACTTGAAAATGAGTATCTGATGACTTTAGTAGGTGTCATTATGCGTGATGATTTAAGGATGACTTGAAAAGGAGTACCTGATGACTTTAGTAGGTGTCATTATTCGTGATGATTTAAGGATGACTTGAAAATGAGTATCTGCTGACTTCAGAAGGTGTCATTATTCATGATGATCTGAGGATGACTTGTAAATGACTCTCCGATAACTTTACAAGATGACATTGTTCCTGATGAATTTGGGGTGATTTGAAAATAAGCATCTGAATACTTCAAAGGTACTATTGTGTTTTCAATAAGATGTTTTTGCGTCTGGTGATTTTAACAGGAATTGCTTGTCTATTTAAAGAGCACGTCCACCACTTTGGTTTCAGTTTTCCAGAAGAATGCAAACTGTTGGATGATTGCACAATGAATTGCAGATAAACGCAAAATGGCATATACGTTTTCTATTATACACAACAGAGCATACAATGTGCTTTAGCAAACTGTGTATAAGTCAGCGGTTATTATTTTAACACATTTATTTATTTTTTGTCACTTTCATTTTGTACAAACCAGGTAAGATAAGCATCCACTGTAACTGTAATGGACTCCATGTACCTTAGGTGCATCTCCAATTGGATACTGGGTCACACTTATAAACCCCTGTACTGTGTACTATAGGTACCCAGGGCATATGTGCACCCAAGGCCTACCAGGGGCTGCAGCTTGTATTATGCCACCCCTGGCTGGCCCTACTAAATTGACACAACTGGCTGATCACTCAGCTGGGGATGAGTGGTGTAATCACCCTTTGCTTAGATATAGTATACCTATATCTAAACCTATATAGACACATATATACCTATAAGTCACTCCTATGGCAGGCCTTAACAATCCCGAAGGCAGAGAGTACTTGGTATTATGTGAGATGGTGCTCTAGCATGAACTGAGCCTGTCTGCAGCTTTCGGAACCATGTCCTTATAGCTGTTCTATGATATAGCGATACCATATACTTTTAAGTGCATTATAATCCTCGCGGTCATTGCTAACTTTGGTTTGGCTTTATCAAAAAATGTTGTGTAAGTTGTCATACGCTTTGTAATACTACTCCCTCACCAAACCCAAACACACCCTAAACTCTAAAATTAACCATGGCACCCCAAAACCGAAACACACCCTGAACCCCCAAATGAACCCTTGCACCCCAAAACCCAAACACACCCTAAACCCTAAAATTAACCATGGCACCCCAAAACCCAAACACACCATGAACCCCCAAATTAACCCTTGCACCCCAAAACCCAAACACACCCTGAACCCCCAAATTAACCCTTGCACACCAAACCCAAACACACCCTAAATCCTAATATTAACCATTGTACCCTAAAACCCAAACCCACCCTGAACCCCCAAATTAACCCTTGCACCCCAAAACCCAAACACACCCTAAACCCTAAAATTAACCATGGCACCCCAAAACCCAAACACATCCTGAACCCCCAAATTAACCCTTGCACCCCAAAACCCAAACACACCCTGAACCCCCAAATTAACCCTTGCACATCAAACCCAAACACACCCTAAACCCTAATATTAACCCTTGTACCCTAAAACTCAAACACACCCTAAACCCTAAAATTAACCCTGGCACCCCAAAACCCAAACACACCCTAAACCCCCAAATTAACCCTGGCACGCCAAACCCAAACACACCCTAAACCCTAATATTAACCCCTGTACCCTAAAACCCAAACACACCCTAAACCCTAAAATTAACCCTGGCACCCCAAAACCCAAACACCCGAAACCCTAAAATTAACCATGGCACCCCAAAACCCAAACACACCCTGAACCCCCAAATTAACCCTTGCACCCCAAAACCCAAACACACCCTGAACCCCCAAATTAACCCTTGCACACCAAACCCAAACACACCCTAAACCCTAATATTAACCCTTGTACCCTAAAACCCAAACACACCCTAAACCCTAAAATTAACCCTGGCACCCCAAAACCCAAACGTGCTCTAAACCCTTAAATTACATCTGGCCCCCCAAAACACAAACCCACCCTCAACCCTAAAATGACCCTGTACGCCCTAAAATCCAAAAGCCCTACTAACCCCCAAACTGTTTATGAATGCGGAATGCCGGGAGGCGCGGCTGTGATTGCAAATGATACTTTCTGTACCCCCTGGAAGCACTTCCTTCATACTTCCTTCATAGAGTATTTCCATGGAATCCGATTGTTAGACTTATTAAACAACTGCGGACAGACCTGCTCATGGCCCATAAAGAGGAATGGTCTTGCAAAGGAAAACAAGCTTTGTAGAAGTCCTTGGGACTGCCGAATTCACTCCATCACGCAGTCCTGCCAAGCGTCACGCAACAGGTGTGACGCTCACGCATTTCAGTGCGGTGATCCGCATCACCGCACTGAAATGCATTGCACGCATTTTCCACCTGTGCCAGGGCGCTCCTGTGCCTGGGCTCTCAGCCTCTCTCTGCTGTTCTGAGAGAGGTGCTGCTCAGCCCGGGCCGAGTGCCTAAACAGTTAATCAGACTGCCGCAGCTCTGTAGTGGCTGAGAGCGGCGCGCTACAATGTATCAGTCTCTGCCAGCCTGGAGCTGCCTGCTGTCCAACTCCTGTTGCCCTGAAATCTAAATTGCGCAAGAATGGTGCGGCGCGCGGCTACTCACTCCTCATCTGCAGGGGGCCGGGCTGCCCTCTAGGAGTCGATTAGTGCAGCTCCGAGCTGTCGATCACCGTGTGGCGCACCATGGGGCCGGGATTAAATCCGGATGTGCCGGCCGCTGTAGTGCCGTCACGTCCGGAGAAACAGGAAGAAGTGCAGAAGCGCGCGAGTCAGCTCTCTGGCCACAAGGAGTGCAGTCCGTCGTGGGCGCATCGACTTGAGTGGACAGAGCTGAGCAGCCTCCTGGATGAAGACAGGCACCATACAGGCAGCCACTTGGCAGCTCCACTCTGAGCTGCGCCTGAGTGAATCGAGAAGGCTTGGGGGGCACATTTGGCATAATTGCCTAGGGAGTCGAGTGATAAATTGCGGATGAACTCTGAGGAGGCAGGCGGTCAGCCCATAAACTGAAATTCCGTGTTCTCCTCGCAAGTAAGTGTGAGAACATCCGATGGTTAAATTGTCTTTTTAACGCTTGCAGAGTAAATTGAGTGCATTAAACAGCACGTCCTCCATCCTCCGCATGTTCTTGCATCGTGACAGTTATTGGATGCAAAAAACGATGTACTGCAGTTTTCGGAGTGCATTTTTATCTGCCAGCCCTGAGTAAGAGAGCTGTTGTTAGTTGTTTACATTATATTGTCGAACGGGGTCAGTCTGCTGTCCATGCGTGCAGCTGCCTGTTTCCCAGTTGCTGCACTCCATTCTTTAACAGCTCATACTTCACGCTGGATTTTGTTTTCCGACTGTAGATTTTGGTGCTACATGTTAAAATAACATTAGTAAGTGAAATGCAAATCCTAAAGCCTTTTTCTATGTAAGGGCTGTTAGAGTTAATTTTGCAAAGTTGTGCCAACTCACCTGCTGCCTTTCCTGCCGGTAGTACCACGGTTCTCTCAAAAAGCAAGGCCGGCTGACGAGGCTTGCAGTCACAGTCTCATGTCAGTATGCCTGCGCCATGCCTCTGAAGAGCTTAGGTTAGAGTGGTGAGCCTGCTAGCATTGCAGATGACGTCTGCACAGTGAGTCCGACTCACGGCACTGCATGCAGTACTGAACAGGCAAGAATCGAGCACAAGTAAGGAGTCTACTAGTGTTGCAGCTTGGAGGCATTACAGCTGAGGTGCATATTTTTGATGCTGGGACCTCACATCCTTCAGTTGTGGGCCTGGTCCCATTTGTGACAGAAAGTCCCTGGAGTACACACTGATCCTCTGCATCCTGACTTGATTGATTGCCGGCAGCATGGAGGATCCAGGATGCCCAGAGTGGGTGAAGGCTGCTATGGCATCTGTGTTTAAGTAGTTCTGCTAACTTGCTATGGCTGCTACTAATAAATAGCATTAATGCTTCAATCATTCTGAGCTGCCAGCTCCCCCTGGTCTGTAGTGTACTGAGTCTGAGAACTGTGCAGTCATGCAGCCTAACTCTGCTCTACTAAGTTTTCAGCTGCCAGCCGTTAGCGTATTTTAGTTCAGTGACTTCTTAGTTTCTTGTTGCTCAAGTGGGTGTAATTTCTGATATTATTTATATGTTGACCTTGTCTAAATTGCTTGATGTTATCGTAAGAAAGTGTCACTCATAGTTGTGAAAATGTCACTCATAATTACAATGAAATTATGAAAATGTCACACATAGCAATCTGAAACCTTGGCAGCTATGCTGTCGTTTAGTGGGGCCGAGCGGGAAATCGTTTTAATGCTGATGGAGATTGAGAAAGTTCTGATTGGCAGAATGCAATGGACTGCTGACAGCTCTTGGTGTGTGTTAGGCTGCTGGAACTTTTCTGTCCTTGGTTTCCAGTGGTGCCACCAAGCAACAGCCCTGCCTTCATTAAATAATTGACGAACACAACAAATACCGTTCGCAAGTCACTCCAACAGTGGCCGATATGCTTTATGTGGTGAACAACAATAAGTGATCGTTTACAATCATTTTCATTCAGGTTTGGTCTGTGTGATTTTTTTTAAAGACACAGTCGGTACACAACCGGAAGTACATACCACAACCTGTTATGTTTTCACAGCCTGTATTTCATCCCATTTTTTAGATCAGGATTTGGCCAGACCTTTTGTTTTAAAAGAAAATACATCTGTACGATCTGCTTATTTAAAGGAACTCTTGGACAACTTTCTTCATCTGTTAGAGCCGTAATTCACATTTTGCTTCCGCCGGCTACAGCATACAGTTTGGGGAAGGGGACCATATCTGCCAGGTTTTCACTTCGCTTATGTGTGACATTTACAGGTCTTCAGTAATTTATGAGTGACATTTCACTGCCTTATGTGTGCACTTTAAGCAACACTTCACAGCGAGGTCAAGAAAGCAGTTCTTTACATTAAATACGGTAATCTATGTAAGCAGCCATTTTTTGTAAAATGTGACGAACATGAATCTTATTATAACAGATGCTATGCTCATGACGTTTTGCAATCACTAGCTATCCCTATCCTTACTGGGCACAGGGCACTTGACTCCTATGCTACACATTGTTATTTCCACTGTGTAATTCTGGGCCTGGTGCTGATGAAGGATTTATTAAACCACAACTGATGACTAGTGATACGATGTCAACAATAAAATCACGTAGCAGCAGTTAGTGACAGCCTGCAGAAATGGACCTCAACATTTACAGATGTGAATCATTCTGCCTTTACTTTTAATGCCTCGTTGTTATGTATTTCAAGCATCTTATGTGTCTCTTCCTTGCAGAAGTGAGCAAAATAGTGAAGAGGCCTTTTTTGTTTGTGGCTGTGACATGCCATGGGCTTCATTTCAAGTTGTGTTAATAGAAATCATGGGGCATTTTTTTTTTCTTTTTTCCATAACACTTGTCGTAATAATTATTTTGACACAGGACAAAGAATTTACCTCAAAACAAAGACACAGCACTCCTCTTTGTCACATGATTAACTTCTACAGACCTTTTTATTATTGCGGCTCCAAGTTCTGAGAGTATCTAGTTGTTCTAATGGGTGTAAGTTCTGACTATTTATATGTTTTCTTCGTCTTCATTGCTTAATTTTGCTTGCGAGAAAGTGTCACTCAACATCGGTGAATGTCACTCATAATTGCACTGAAATTATGAAAATGTCACACATAACCAATAGGAAACCTTGGCAGCTATGATCACAATACTAAAATACGTTTTTAAAAAGCACAGCTGCCTCCAATGGAGAGCAGCTCTCTCATCAGCTTTGCATATCCTAAAGCCGGTGGATTCCTCTTGCAAAAGCCTACGCACATCCGGGAGCGCCGGAAGTGACGTCATTGGTCTGCGGCAAGAACGAATACCGTGTGTGCAATGGCCATGATGGACGATGGATCGGGATCGGTCTTTTTATTTTTCCAACTCCACTTACAAAGCATCACAAGTTCATGGATTCCAGCGTGTATACTCCGGTAAGTGCTGGAGCTTCAAGGTAGATGTTAGTCCATCGGGGCAAGCTCCACGGATCTGCACGCGCCCATATCCTGGGTCAGCCCCCCTATTTTAGCGCAGCTGCCTTCCAAAAGAGCAGCAGTCCTCCGCTCTCGGTCCCAGCTGCTCAGTTTCCGTCCCAGACGAGCTTCCTCATTTTTCGGAAAGCACAAGTTTTCATTAAGTGGGCCAGACGCAGCTCCCTGCAGATAAAGGAAAAAACACAATTTCTTTGGTTGATGTGGCACCCGATGCGTTGGCTGCACACTTTTCCAAGCCGAGCCGAGGGTGTACCGGTGACCGGGTGGAACACTAAGATAAAGGTGTGTGCTTCGTGTTAGTGTAATGAATGCCTGCGTTGCAATGTGTGTGCGTGCGTGATTGCGTGTGTGTTTGATGTTTGTCTGTATCAGCATGACTGCTTGTTTATGCACCTTTTGTGTTTGAGCATGTGTATTTTGTGTATGTGTGGTAGCGTGCCTGTGTAAGTTGTGGAAAATTGTAAAAAGCATAAAAAATGTTTTACAACAAGTTCCTCGCAGTAAGGAAAAATACATTACTGCCCGTGTATTAGGTAGCTAAAGTTTTCGCCTAGTGTTAGTTCGGAAATTAACGCTGGGTACAATGTTGAGATGATTTCTTCTAAAGCATGTGACATTCTGCATTTAATCTGAAATGTATCCGTGTCACAAGCACATGAAATTCTTCAAGAGAGATAGGGACAAGAAGTACAGCATAAGGTGTGTGATAATCTGGGACAGTTCCCTCTAAAACTGCCAGGGGGAAAGCAAAACATCACATCATACCAGCCTCGCGCACAAACATGCAAAGCAAATATGATGAAACACTGGTCGCATATTAATTTTATTTTATTTCCCATGACTTTTAGTATCGAGATATACAACATAGGTTGTTGCCTATATGGATGCCTAAAAGCATTTTACATTTTATTTGCAGCTTATTTGCATAAAGCAAATGTGCAAACGAAGAAAATATTCTGAACAGTAAAACACAGGGAGGTGGAGCGTCAACATAGGAAGGACGACTTGCACAGAACCCACTCCCTTCTCCTGTGAGATGCAGGCCTCGCTTCTGCCAATCATATTTCTGTTGAGAAGACTGCAGACTCCTGCTATACTAAGGCCAACAAAATGGCCCCTAATACCGATAGAGCGGAAACCAAATCGGTATAAATAGAGATGTAGTAGAAACGCGACTTGTGGTATTAGAGTGTGTGATAATATTGATAATAACACAAGTTAAAACAAATGAGCACCTTTTAGCAGGCGAAGTTGCGGTTCAAAAGTGAATATTTGTTAGGGTACAGCCACTGCGGTTGACAAAAGACTTTCCTCCTGCCAAAGATGCTAGTCAGTTCTCTGCACTAAATTCAGGAACTGCTGGCACGTACTTCCGTTATCTGGCTGTCGCCAGGTCTCTAAAATAAGGCCTATGCAAACGTGAAAATGTATGCCATCTGAAAATTATATGAAATTTAATGAAATCCGCTTATGTTGGTATCTTGCATGAAAATTGAATGTGTGGGTGGGCATAGCTCACGTTCAATGGTCACGAGATACACTCGAGCTGCACACAAGAAAATGTCTCCTACGAGACGTTTTCTGCTTCATTCAGTGTAAACTGCGAGATTTTGTAGCCACAAAAATTGATAGAATTTTGCAAATCTCATATAACACGAAATTTGGAAATTTAACGAGCATTATAAAACGTTTTCATGTGCCTTCCAGCAACAGAAGAGTACTGGAGCAGCATAACATCGGCTTTTCCCTCATTAATATTGATGAGGCCATATATGTATATTATGGCCTTATGCATTCATGAGATACAATGTAACCTGTAAGAGAAAAAAGGCCTTTGCCGCCATCTCTGTCGTAGGTTGTAACTAGCTACATGATTTGGTGCAGTTTCCAGATTTCGAAAGACTCTACACCAGTGGCATAACAAAGGCCTCTGGAGTATAGGGGGTCCCGAACTCCAGGGAGCCGCTCAGCACAGTAACGTGGCCTCAGAGCTGCTGAGAAAGTCTGGAGGGCAGCCTCTCTGTGATCTGCAGGGATCTCACCAAGTTTCATTACGTTACTGCTCCACACTATATACAAACATTATTCCTTCATTTAAATTCTTCGTGGCATGACAGGTAAGGGATGTCTCATGTTATATTTTAAATGACTCATTTATAGCACTGCAGATGTTTATATTAGGTGGAAGTCTGCGCTTGTAGGCAGAGAACACAGTCATTATGTAACTTCACCTTAGTGTGTCATTTCAACTGTTAATTTTACACCCTCCTTGATCCAGGGCATTGCCATATCATGAATCCACATCCCAATAACAAAGCCGTGTGCATCAGAAGGAGAAAAGCACCCCTTGTGTCATTACAGCGCTGCTCACTGAGCAGCATGGTGCCAAGGCACAAATAAGTCTGCTTTTCCCTTTTTCCGATGCAGGCTTTTTCTCACGAGTTGATTTTTCACCCCTACTTGCCACAGTCACTCATTTATGCTTGCTGGATGACTTTCCATTTGATAACAAAGTGCAAAAAGCCCCCAAAGATGACCACGTCTGCCCACTACCACACATAATTTACCCATCACATCAACATCTTTAATGCATCCTCTGTCACTTGAGGTTGTGCCTCGTTAATGTTCATCTCAATGGAAAAGGAAGTCCCTTAGCCTCTTATGGGTCCAGAAGTGCAGTGACTCTGGAAAATTGTGTGAATAGAAGCTTCCTCAAGCCCCAACACTCTTTACAACAAACCTATGTGAAAAACCCTTTTTGTGAAGAAGGGGTTTTAGGACATTACAAATATTCTCCAGTTCACTTTTTTTTCTTAGCTGAGCATCTTTCATGAAGTCAAAGAAGCCTACTGTGACAGAGAGAAAAGTTATTTTAAGTTAAGCAGGATGGAAGGTCTGCACTCATCCCCTGTGTCTATGACCACCACAACTTGCGGGGCAACCGCCAGGTCCTCTTCAAGTCAGCCGCTTCCCTGCGCTCTCTCCTTCCCTCCCCTCTCTCCTTCCTTCCCCTCTCTCCTTCCCTCCCCTCTCTCCTTCCCTCCCCTCTCTCCTTCCTTCCCTCCCCTCTCTCCTTCCTTCCCTCCCCTCTCTCCTTCCCTCCCCTCTCTCCTTCCCTCCCCTCTCTCCTTCCCTCCCCTCTCTCCTTCCCTCCCCTCTCTCCTTCCCTCCCCTCTCTCCTTCCCTCCCCTCTCTCCTTCCCTCCCCTCCCCTCCCCTCTCTCCTTCCCTCCCCTCCCCTCCCCTCTCTCCTTCCCTCCCCTCCCCTCTCTCCTTCCCTCCCCTCCCCTCTCTCCTTCCCTCCCCTCTCTCCTTCCCTCCCCTCCCCTCTCTCCTTCCCCCCCTCTCTCCTTCCCCCCCTCCCCTCTCTCCTTCCCCCCCTCCCCTCTCTCCTTCCCCCCTCCCCTCTCTCCTTCCCTCCCCTCTCTCCTTCCCTCCCCTCTCTCCTTCCCTCCCCTCTCTCCTTCCCTCCCCTCTCTCCTTCCCTCCCCTCTCTCCTTCCCTCCCCTCTCTCCTTCCCTCCCCTCTCTCCTTCCCTCCCTCCTTTCCCTCCCTCCTTTCCCTCCCTCCTTCCTTCGCCCCTCTCTCCTTCGCCCCTCTCTCCTTCGCCCCTCTCCTTCGCCCCTCTCTCCTTCGCCCCTCTCTCCTTCGCCCCTCTCTCCTTCCCTCCCCTTTCTCCTTCCCTCCCCTCTCTCCTTCCCTCCCCTCTCTCCTTCCCTCCCCTCTCTCCTTCCCTCCCCTCTCTCCTTCCCTCCCCTCTCTCCTTCCCTCCCCTCCCCTCTCTCCTTCCCTCCCCTCTCTCCTTCCCTCCCCTCTCTCCTTCCCTCCCTCCTTTCCCTCCCTCCTTTCCCTCCCTCCTTTCCCTCCCTCCTTCCTTCGCCCCTCTCTCCTTTGCCCCTCTCTCCTTTGCCCCTCTCTCCTTTGCCCCTCTCTCCTTTGCCCCTCTCTCCTTTGCCCCTCTCTCCTTTGCCCCTCTCTCCTTTGCCCCTCTCTCCTTTGCCCCTCTCTCCTTTGCCCCTCTCTCCTTTGCCCCTCTCTCCTTTGCCCCTCTCTCCTTTGCCCCTCTCTCCTTTGCCCCTCTCTCCTCTGCCCCTCTCTCCTCTGCCCCTCTCTCCTCTGCCCCTCTCTCCTCTGCCCCTCTCTCCTCTGCCCCTCTCTCCTCTGCCCCTCTCTCCTCTGCCCCTCTCTCCTCTGCCCCTCTCTCCTCTGCCCCTCTCTCCTCTGCCCCTCTCTCCTCTGCCCCTCTCTCCTCTGCCCCTCTCTCCTCTGCCCCTCTCTCCTCTGCCCCTCTCTCCTCTGCCCCTCTCTCCTCTGCCCCTCTCTCCTCTGCCCCTCTCTCCTCTGCCCCTCTCTCCTCTGCCCCTCTCTCCTCTGCCCCTCTCTCCTCTGCCCCTCTCTCCTCTGCCCCTCTCTCCTCTGCCCCTCTCTCCTCTGCCCCTCTCTCCTCTGCCCCTCTCTCCTCTGCCCCTCTCTCCTCTGCCCCTCTCTCCTCTGCCCCTCTCTCCTCTGCCCCTCTCTCCTCTGCCCCTCTCTCCTCTGCCCCTCTCTCCTCTGCCCCTCTCTCCTCTGCCCCTCTCTCCTCTGCCCCTCTCTCCTCTGCCCCTCTCTCCTCTGCCCCTCTCTCCTCTGCCCCTCTCTCCTTTGCCCCTCTCTCCTTTGCCCCTCTCTCCTTTGCCCCTCTCTCCTTTGCCCCTCTCTCCTTTGCCCCTCTCTCCTTTGCCCCTCTCTCCTTTGCCCCTCTCTCCTTTGCCCCTCTCTCCTTTGCCCCTCTCTCCTTTGCCCCTCTCTCCTTTGCCCCTCTCTCCTTTGCCCCTCTCTCCTTCGCCCCCTCTCTCTCTCTCTCTCTCTCTCTCTCCTTCGCTCGCTCTCTCTCTCCTTCGCTCGTGCTCTCTCTCTCCTGACTTGACTTCAAGAGGGATACACAAAATTTTGCGTTTGCCACCTCGCTCCATCAGTAGCAGGCATCTGACTCTCTATGCATCTGTGGGGATAGGTAACTTGATTTCCCGTCACAAACCCCAGTGTGAAAGTTTACTTATTGATAGTTCTTCTATTTCTCTCATAATGCCTCTACTTTGCTTTCCTGAGCAGCAAGACCTAAGCATACACTCTGGCTCTCCAAAATAAAGTTGATTATTAGGTAATTTCCTCAATGGCCTTCAGTGCATGCCCTAACACTTCTTTGTAGTCCAAAATCTAGGCATATTAGATAGAAATTGCACCAGGTCAGTGTACTTTTTGAGGTGCTTTTCTCCAATTGTTATTATCTGTTATGTTATGTTATTATCATTTATTTTGCGCACAGATGCTCCAGCTAAGGAGCGTCCTGGCGCAAGTAAAAGGTGAACATAACACAACGCAAAAGGAAACAGAGAAGTACAAACTCCGTGTGAAGAAATTAAAACAAGTAAGTTTTCACGGCCCTACGGAATGCTAATCGATCCTCTAGCAGGCGGATTTCCAAAGGGAGGGAGTTCCAGAGAGCCGCAGCTCTCACACGAAAAGAACGACCGCCCATCCGGCTAAGCCTGAAACGCGGGATAACCGCAAGAGATTGCCCAAGAGATCTAAGAGAGCGAGTCAGGACATAGGCGGATAAAAGATTATTGAGGATCTCGGGTGCCGATCCTTTTAAGATTTTAAAAGCAAGGCTAAGGGCCTTAAAGTGGATTCGACTTTTAATCGGTAACCAGTGTAGGGACCGCAGGGTATTGGAAGTGGGACAGGACCTCGGCAGACCCACCACTGCTCTCGCAGCAGCATTCTGTACTCGCTGCAAGCGAACGATCTCAGATTGGTTAACTCCCAGCAGGAGCTAGCTGGCATAGTCCAGCCGGGAGATAATCGTCGCTTGGATAACCAGCTGTCTCGTCGGGGCATCAAAAAATTTGAAACCTGGGGGCATCCTGTTCGGCATCCCCACTGATCGTGACCGCTAGCTGCGTGTCGTCGGCATACGAGACCATGGTTAGGCCCCATTGCCTGGGGACATCAGCCAGCGGCCGCACGTACAAGTTGAAAAGCGTGGGACTCAGCGAGGAGCCCTGAAGGACCCCCAGGTCCAGCTGATGGAATTTTGACTGAAAAGGAGGGGTGGCAACGCAGAAGGAGCGATCGCTAAGGAAGGAACGGAACCACTGCAGAGCAGAGCCACAGATGCCAATGTCCTCCAGGCGGTGCAGAAGGATGCGATGGGACACAAATCTGTAAATTACTTTGATATGCTTTGTATTTTACCTCTGAAACTTAAACCACACAAACTAATTCCTGATTTTTATATCTTGCAGGACATAATCATGGTTTCATTCATCGTCCTGTTTTTCATTTGCGATCATTCTGTGTGTGTTTGAAAAGATGGTGACTTCCTGCTTTTGGACAATCCTGTGGAAGTTCTTTGTAAATGGCTGGTCGAAAATCTAGATGAAGCTGGTCGGACAATGACCGAAGAGAGAGAGATTTTAAAGCTACGTTTCGGTCCCAATCATCTGGTAAGCACAATAAGTAAACCTTTATAATAAGTTTGCAACTGCAGGATAATGGTACAAATTACCAACCTGTTTCAGTAAAAACCTAGATTTGTGATTAATTAATCCAATAATGGACAGTAAAAATGAACATGCATATCCTCACATATGCCTTGGATTGCTCTCCAGAGACAAATGTAACACTTATGAAAAGGGCTGAAACGTTTAGCTTGTGGTACTACTATAAGGCAGCCATTTTTGGATAAACCATTTTATTAAGGCAACTTTTTTCAGGAGGTTCAAGTTCAGGCTTACAATGTATACTGTCTATTAAGGAAAACTTACTTTGTTATGGATAGATTGTACATTTGTCCTTTATTATCAATACCTCTTTATATATTATGGCTAGTGTGTGAAGATATATTGCAAGTGGTCAATGTGTTCTTATCTGTTTTGAAGTTTATATGTTAATATATATTTTTTCTCTTGCTTTTTTTAGTGAAGAAACAGTGTCTAATGATTCAGGATATTTTTCAAGAGATAATTGCAAGCTATTCTGGCACTTTGAAATCTTTCTGCATTCAATGTTTTTAAATATGGCTGCTTTATACTGTTGGAGGGAACCTAGCAAATATTACATTGTTAGCCATGTATAGATGCCAACTCAAAAAAACACTCTTCCTATATATATTTTTTAATATGTAACCTAACATGATGGCAAATAGTTAATAGTTGTGTTATTTTGCAGACTGATATGCAGCAGTTGGTGAAGGACTCAAATGATCCTTCACGGTTCAAAGATATTCTCGTTCCAAAGCGGAAATTGCACAGGCTCTTGGAGGAAGCCAAGGCAGCTCAGGACAGTGCAGGTTTTCTTCTCAATGGTGTCAGCGAAATACTTTCTGCAAAAGGTTTAACGGAGGCTCGTGCTTGAACAGCTGTCCTTGATGAGGAGAAGGTCGATGCATTATTTGGTAAGATATTACAAATGTTCAAAGTAACATTAATTCAATCTTGGATTGCGAAAATTCATTATTATACATGGTGTTAAAGGTTTGCATGTGTGGTCTGGTATCATATAATGGTAAGATGACTCAATCATTACTCAACAGATGTCTGCAAAAGAGCAAGAAGAGCAATGGGGGCTTGTAATTATTAACAATTTGTGCTGAGTTTGTGCTTCAAATCTGGCACAAAGCCGTGAGTTGTGATTTTATTTCTAAATCTGTGGTCCAGGTGAGGGGCTCAAACTGGATGAATGGGTGATGGCAAACTGAACTTATAAAATACTGTGCTTGCAGCTTTTATTTAGCCACATGTGCCTCTTTGACCAAGTACCCTTAATGTTAGACTTATGAACCCTTGTAACCCTAACAATATCTCATCTGGCACTCTATATGAAATAATGGAACAAACTTTTTAAAGGAAGCTCAGCCCTATTAAAATCTAAAAATAGTTGTGGTAACATGATACTGATGTATGTTATTTTATTTTTCCAGAGTTTATGAAGTCTGTGTGCAGTACCAACGGCTGGCCATCACTGGACTACAGAAGTATGAGAAGGAAGCTTGCGATAAAGATTTGCAATGCTTGGAGAGGATCAAAGAAAACTCAGAATCTAGCATCAAACTACTAAGTTGCTGGTTTCCGTTAAGCAATTTGTTCTGGTTGCAGTAGCCTGGCCTTTATTCCCTCCTTTTTTTCCTGGACTATTTTCTGGATTTTTCCTCTTGTTCGGTATCCTGGCCCCCATGGGGCTAAATATGTGCTTGCGATAAATAAAATTACTTGTTGACACATACCTTTTGAACATTTTTCATTTCACCACTGTTTGGTTTAGTCTTTTGCCACTGGTCACCATGTCAAACAGCTTCAGATAATGCTCTGTACCTCAAAATAAGGCAAGTCCCAGTGAGTCAGGAGTATGGGAGTAGCAGCACGCGTAAACAGTAGCGGCTCGTATAGGGCGTGCTGTGGGGAGGGGAAGGGTAGCAAACATGGACATACGCGGAACGGAGGAATGTAATTACTTTCCTTCATTCTGTTGTATGTCCGTGTTTTCTACCCTGCCCCTCTCCGCCCGTGCCACCGCCCTATGTAAGCCGCTATTGGTTGTAACTCTTATCTGAATGCAAAGTATAACATTCTTGCAGACCTCTACTTTTGTATGAAGGTGCTTGTGGTATTTCTGCAGCAGAAACCCAGCTAAAATTGCATTTTTCAGATTTATTTTAAACATGTATCTACCTCTCACTGTAGAATTAAAAAGTAATCTTTCCAAAGCAGGAGAAAATTATCTGTTAATTAGGACCAGGTTTAGAGAAGTTTTGTGTTTGGTTTGCTTGTTTTATAATGCAGACCTGAATCAAAATCCTTTTCAGGATTTACCAATCGAAGCAAATTGGTATTTGGAACAACACTCATCAAAAATGGGAAAGGTTCCACGTTTGTCTAGACATAGTATTTTTGGGGTACCAGAACGGTACCCTTCAGTACAAAACCCAGGCTAGACTCTCAGACAACATTGCATTCTAGTGCAGTGGTGTTAGAGAGAGGGATAGACATGCCACTTCCCTGCTCTCTCCCTGTTATGCAACACAGCCAATTAGGGTGCTGCACTGCGTTCAGTGACAGTTTTATAAATCCGTGCCTTACTTTATAACTTGTGGCATTTCAAACTATTCTTGGTATTGTGTAAAAAAGGCATATCACATCAAAGTGGCCTGTTTTTTTTTACAGGAAAGTACATCTAACAGGTGGTCTGCAAAATGTTTTCCTACCAGCAAATCCATAGTCCTAAACTAGTAGGGAATACTGGCAGTCGGGTAACATGGTCCTAACATGGAATTGTCAAGGTGTAACTCAACTGTAATGATTTATTAATGATTCTAAATTATTAATTAGATCTGGGAGTAATCCACTCTTAGCCTTCAGTTGGTTTAAAATATTCCAAGAGTATTTAAAGTAATCCATGCTCATTTTTGCGTTGGCATTAAATCATCCTAGCGTAATCAACACTGAAAATATAATGGGGCCATTCTGATGTAATCAATAGCCATCCTGAAGCTGTCATAGGATAATCCACACCCATCCAGAAATTGCCATGGGATCATTCCAGTGTAATCCACTTTCATCCTGGAGCGGTTATAGGATCATCCTGGAATAATTGACGGTCATCCTTAAATTGTCTAGAGCCCATCCTGGAGTCATTATCACTCATCCTGATGTTGTCAATTAGTATTCGTGGAGTTGTAAAAGGTAATCACTCCCTGCCAGTGGAAGTCATCAGAACACCATCCTAGCGTAGTTTTTGTGATTACAGTAAGAGTCATCCCATTTAAATAATCGGCCCTGTGGGCAGACTTCAGGATGGCTTGGGATGACGTCCCCAGGAATAGCTGGCTGAAGTCATCGAATGACGACAGAATCACTCCAGGATGATCTTCCTTTTTGACTAGGGCGTCTCTCAGAAGTGGGGGCGCGGCCAGAGGCATGCCTGGTACAGCAGCTCTCTCGCCTGCTCTGAAAGATTAACAGTACAGGTGCTCCTGGGCTGATCACTATATATTGCCAAACGTTGACAAAGCCAGTAGTCTCTGCAGCTGAGTAGTGAAAAGGGTTTCTCATGCTCCATTACCACATACAGAAAAGGTGCTACACGGGCAGTTGCAAGGAAAAGCATCCTCAAAGCAGAGGATGGGTTACTGTAGCACTCCTTCTCTGTATGCCTTAAAGGATCAGGCAGCTTCTACTCCTGTTTCCTGTGTATACATTGAAACCTACAGAATCGGTATTGATGAGAAGGTCCGCTTGCCTTCATTGAAGCTACAAACGTTAGCGGCCAGTGTTTGGGACAAATGGTGGGCGGGGTGAGGGGGATAGGGGTCGCGAAGGGAGAGGGGCAAAATAAAAAAAGCATTGGCATAGCCAATAGGTTTCGCTTTTGGGACCTTATAAGTATTTAGTTATGCAGCACAATATCCTTGTTTATCTTTTTAGCATACAATAGCGCCTTACTATCTTATATACCCATACACAACTTCTTTTACACTTTTTTCTATTGTTCTCCATGTATTTTTAGCTCTACTATATCTTAAATAGGCTGCTCCAAGGCCCACCTATCACCCTACAAACACTCCGTATTACCAGGGGACAGGCAATAACCTTATACTGTACACATTATTAGACTACAGTTTTTGCTTGTGCAAAATTGCTTACTAACTGTTTGCCTTTTATGTGCCTTTATACACTTCAAATCTTATAAACAGCTATCTTTCCAACTAACTTACCAGATTTTTGCATGCTGTACAAAATGTTTCCCAATTATTTCTACTTATAGAAAATTCCTTATTATACTATTTTTATAAGCACTGCTTAAAGCCTAAACAGGCAACTAAGCAAGCAGTTACAAGTAAAGTCACCTTGCACAGCAAAACACATTATAAATAAATTGGTACAGCAAATGTAGTACCACCAACCTATATTTCTCATACGTTTATTCCTACATAATATTCCTATATTTTTTCATAATACAAGCACACACATTCCCATTCTATAAACTTTCCTCCACTTTACTCAACTCAACACCACTCCACGCTAAACTACTCAACTCCAGTACACTCTATAATAATTTCCTCTACTCTATACTACACCACTTCACTGTACCACACTACACTTTATAGGTATACAGAAACAAAATTCGAGCTAGAAATGTTGCATTAATATTTGCTATGCCAAAAACTCAAACTTTTAATAATGCAAGACCTATTGCATTGCAAATGCTTGTTATTAGAAGACATGAAGGAGCACAGAATAGTAGGATATTTGTCAATGAATATTGCTGGATTTGTGCCTTCCAAAGGTAAGCCAGCAATACAAATATATATATATATTTATGTTTTTTGATTCAGTTTTGTATGGTCCTGAAAACTGGTAAGATTGTGACTAAAGCACATCAAGCCATTTTCTGGCACCATTTTTTATGAAGGAACAAAAACTAAAAAATAAATACTTTTAACCACAGCGCTTGTTCTTATTTTTCAACAACAAAGAACCTCAAAATGTAGCTATATTTTGGCGATTTTCCTGGTCCCCTCCAGGATAATCCACAAACCCTACCCCAAATAGCCCACAAAAAAATAATAAAAGACTTGGGTGGTTTTACGGCCTAGCAGCGAAAGGGTCAAGAATAAGGCTGACAGTTTTAGTTTTTACAGATAAATATAGACAGAAAATGCGTTTCCTGTGTATTTTTAAACATAACATACATTTGTAATATAAAGTTAATATGCACCTGTGTGTATCGTTGTTATACGTAGTTGCTTAATTTGCTAAAACATGACAGGCATCCACGTACGAGTGCATATCTAAGAATTAAATGAGAAAATATACCATTCTACAGATTAATTTATTCTCAAAACACAAATTAAGGATAAATACCAATAAGATGCCCCCTCTTCCTCCCCAAAAAATAAGGACAAATTCAGTCGGATATTAAAAATAAAAGTCATAACCCCTGGAGACTTGGTTACGAACTGAACTGTAGGTCTGCTAACAGAAATATAAAAATATCTACATGGTATTTATTTAAAGAGTTTTATAAAGCGCTGGCAAGACCCGTAGGTATCAGAGCGCTTTACATAGGATCAACAATGTTACAACAATGATAACAATTACACGTTACATTAAATATTTGCGACACCTTAAAGAGCGAGAGGGAGAGACAAAATAGAGTAGAAAGGGGGAGAGGGGGAGTGAGAAGGGAGAGGAAGAGGGGTTGGAGGTATGAGAGATGAAGGGAAGGTATGCCCAATGACCGACTAGGTAGGTGACGGAATCTACAGCCAATCATCCCCATAGCTCTCACAGTAGCTCCAATGGGCATCGGTCAGATAGATAGATAGATAGAAAGATAGGAGACAAGGAAAAAGCAGAGTTACAGAAAACGATGAGGGGGGAATGGGCGAAGACAGGGAGACGGGGAGGAAACTGTGCCCAAAGTCTGGCTGGGCAGGTGACGGTCAGGGGGGTGAAACAAGGCCGATCTCCTCAATAGCTGAACAGAGCAGCTCCACCGGGCATCGGACATAGTGCTCAGACTCCGCTGTCAAGATAGGCATCGGTCAGATAGATATATAGAAAGATAGATAGATAGATAGATAGGAGATAAGGAAATAAGGAAAAAGCAGAGTTACAGAAGAACTATAAGGGTGGAATGGGTGAGACAGGGAGACGGGGAGAAACTGTGCCCAAAGTCCGGCTGGGTAGGTGACGGTCAAGGGGATGAACCAAGGCCGATCTCCTCAATAGCTGAACAGAGCAGCTCCACCAGGCGTTGGACATAATGCTCGGACTCCGCTGTTGGGATAGTGATCAGTTGTACTCAGGGGTAGTCAGAATAGCGCAGGGGAGTGAGTGAGAGACCATGGCCCAAATGAAATCCAGATGCCATCTTGAGGTCAGGCACAGTCCTGATAAGTTTATTTAAGAAAAAGTTCAGCACATGGTAAGAGTGCATCATTTGACAAAAAACGCCTAAACCACAAACCAGCACAGGAACTTTAAACAATGAGAAGAACAGCATCTAAGCACCGTTTTATAAAACTTAAGTTTCAGAACCTGTCTAAAAGATGGACTAGAATCAGAAGTCCCTACAAAAGCACAGTCCATTGGAGGCCTTTGTCTTCTGATAGATCCGTATTTTCGGACAGCAGATGGTGCCACATATCGACATTAACTTGGAGGGGATGTTCCGAGCAGAGAATGCCATAACTTAATCTTGGACAGGAGCTCAAAGTGCATAATCATTCGTCGGTCCCCATGACTGGAGCAACTTTCTCCTAAATTTAAAGGACATTCGTCCATTTCGGGAAAATTGTTGTGCCACGCTAGTTTAATTATAAATGTAAATGTCCAGTAACAATTACCCGAAGGTGTCAAGGCGCTGGGGGCCGTCGGGAAGATTAAGCGAGCTATTGCCCAGAGTCACATGGTGCTGGGCACACCCCTGCCACTGGTGCCGCCAATCGAACCGTGATCCCCAGCGTCCAGGGTCAGTCAGTCGCCCTGGCCGCTGTGCCACACATCTTCCACCAATTATATGGAATATGCTACTCCTTTATTCTGGGTCGTCGGTGAAGATGACATCCATAAACACGGTTTATACGGAGTTTGCTGCACAGACTAGTGAAATGTGTTTTAGCTGAGCAACAGTCATGAAACTTCTTAGGTGGCAAGCAGTCTTGCTGCAACAGCGTTGCAACAGCACTTTGCGGTACTCGTTTTGGAAGCTATTCAAGTCACTGAAAAGTAACGTTAAGCTAAATTAAGACATTATATCTACATTACGATGACTAGCAAGACTGCTGATGTTCTGTGACATCCCAGAGAACTTTAACAGGCATTTTGTCACAACTTTTCAGTAAAATATATTTGTCTTACACATAAATTGCACGGATACGTCTACATGCCGAAGGAAAGGGACAATGTTTGTGGAGAAACAAGCAGGCAGGTGGCTGTCACCGAGATGCACAGTAAGCCACAAGCAATATGAGCAAGTGAACAAGTGTTTTTTTAAAGGCAAGACGCTACTTTGTTTCACACAACAGAATTAAGTCAATTGACCAAATGCAGACATATTACCCAACAGTAAAATCGAGACAGTATTTGCAAAATTTGGAAATCCGCTTTGAAGTACAGCAGTTTACATTACGATATATACTACCCACGATTATTGGAAATGTATATTATTCCAAAAATTAGGCTGAATGGTTAAATCTGTTCTAGGGCAACTGCTTTTCGTCGCCGGGGGTGGCGGGGCTCGAGCGTACCGCCCGCAAGGCTTATTATTGGAGAGCAGAGTATAACATACATAGGAAAAAAATACAATTTACAACTCACGCAGTACAACTCAACACACTGGCCGCATTCAAAATACTTCAGGTCCAGATCTGACAATCACACGCATCCTTTAGTTTGAGGAATAAGATCTTTGATGCATGCTGACAAGTATACCATTATACTAGTATACTATCTCCACAAGGAAGTAATTTAAAGACGGGCAAAAATAATCTTACTCCAACCGGAAACCTGCCTCCTGCAGACGTGGAACTGTTTCAGACCCTAATCCATGAAGAAGAGTTCAGCGCGCGCTGTAGGCCCGCCAACGTGAACTCCCCTTCAAACATCTGAAGATATAAAGTTTAAACAAACCCTGGGAGTAAGGTCAGGGGAAAAAGACACCTCAGCTTCCACATATAAGCAAACGTCCGCCATTGTCCCGGCTGAGCTCCGAAAGTGAAAGTGGGTGTGCCCATTGAATGTAAGCAAGGCACGTTGTGACGCTCGGTAAACAAGTGGGAGGGGTGGGGGGGAGTGCGGCCGAGAGCACACACATCGTTTCCCTTGCGGGAGCAAGCAGGGGCACCATCTGTTTGCAAGATAATTACAAACAGATGTCACCAAAGCTCGCACCCGCAAGGGAAACGCCAAACGTACATGTGTTGCAATTGAAAGCAATGCAAAACATGCACGTTTTTGGGCAAAAAAGCTGATCGATTCCAAGAGGTCCCACGAGACCTAAAAATTGTTGGCGATGCCTCTGTGCTTTCTAGGATTACTAAAAGGATCCAAAAAAAGTAAATTAGAAGGCCTTGCCGGACATTATGTGGTGCTCCTTCACTAGAGCAGTGAATAAATCATGAGTGGCTCCGGCTGCTGATTTATTATTCCCTTTTTTAAATTATAACTTTACGGACCACACAGGGCACCAACATCTATTTTTTTTTACTTGGTTGGTCGGGGGAAACCCCAAGACCCCCTGTAACCTCTGCTGACTCCCCAGTGAGCAGCTATCGTGGGTTCTGACAGGATCTGGCATTATCTTTTTAAACAATGGGTGCCCCCGTGCCCATCTGGGGCACCCACAATATGAACATTGTTGGGAGTCGATGGGGGAGTTGCAGGGTCCCTGCAGCCCTTGCCTGCTCCCCAGCCACCTCTGTGACAGGAGTAGGCCTTTTTTGTTGAGGATTGAGTAGGGACCTTACATTTAACGGCAGGGGTCTAACGAGCCTGATAGATTATGTATTAATTTCATCTTGTAAAGACCCAAACATTGAACTATTCGAGGTCATTAAAAATCCATTAGGCGATCACTTTCCAAACACCATCGCCTTATGCGACTCAAAATCTAAAAAAAAACATGTTACTATGAACATTTTAGATCACCAAGAGCTCGAACTAGGATCCTTGAATGGTTACACACTAAAATGGGGAAATATTGACAAAGTAGCTGCAACCGAAAAAATAGTTAGGCAAAGTCAGACAGACATAATAAATTGCCTTGACTATAGGACAAAGCCTAAAGAAGTTCTGAACAGCTTTAATATTATTTCACAAAATATAAAAAAATAACTTACTAGGGCACATAAACAAAAAAGCCAGGCGAAAAAAGGCTGGTTTAGTCTGGCATGCACAAAAGCATACTCGAAACTAAAGGAAGCTTTAAGTAGGGAAAAGAGAGACCGAGGGGAAGTTATCAGATTAAGAAAAGAATATGCGCTAGCGCTGAAAACTAGAAAACAGGAGTTAAAAGCTGACCTATGGGAGCGTCTTACCAGAAGTTCAGAATTAAAAGATAGTGCAACTTTCTGGCAAGTAATTAGATCTCCTTTTCTAACAGATAGAGATGAATTACCATCCATCGATGTAGCGATTAGCGATCGCGATTGGGTGAGTTATTTCTCTAAAGTTTAGCGAAGGGAATACCCGGGATACGGTTTATATAGACTCCATGACCCAAGTCACTTATCCAATATCCTTGCAGTTTTCACACGACGAGGTACAAAAAGCATTAAAAACTTCAAAAATAGGCAAAGCCCCAGGCCCAGATGGGGTGCCAGTGGACATTTTTAAATATGAAGCAGATCTCTGGTCCCCGCTACTGACTAATGTCCTAAATGCTATCACAGAAGAGGGCTTAATAGAATCGTGGAAAACGTCGATATTGGTCCCCATATTTAAAAAAGGGGACCGAAATAGCCCGTCTTGTTATAGACCTATATCGCTCCTGGACTCGCTCGGGAAGATGGCAGGCCGGATTCTCCTCGACCGACTCCAGGAGTGGACAACTAGTCAGAACATCATTTCGGATATACAATATTGGTTCCGCGAGGGGTTAGGTACAGTAGACCAAGCGCTAAACCTGTCTTTATTGGCCGGAAAATACGTGGAGGCTAAGGAGTCCACGCTGCACATGGTGTACGTTGATTTGTCTGCAGCGTTCGACTGTGTAGTACATTCGAGGCTGTGGAAAATCATGTTAAAAATGGGTGTTGACCCCCCGATTGTAGATTTCCTTCGGGAACTGTACACTGGAACAACAGGAAGAGTGAGATTTGGGATTAAAGGAGAACTCACGGATAGTTTCAGGGTGGAAAAGGGGGTCAGACAGGGATGTGTGCTGGCCCCTTTTTTATTCACCCTGTATACAAATGGGCTAGAAGCCGCTATGCTAGAAGGTAGTAAAGATCTCCCCTCAATTGGTCGCCGGCAGATACCAGCTTTGTTATATGCCGATGACGCGGTTATCCTAGCAAGAACTCCTGTTGAGCTGCAGCAAGCACTAGATAGATACTGTGCCTTCATGTTAAGTCTAAACCTGACCCTGAATGTAAAAAAAACATACACCATGCATGCGGGGAAAAGTACTGCAAAGACCAGAAGATTGTTTGTAAAAGGAGAGGTATTGGACAGAACTACAACATATCCATATCTGGGGATTGTAATAGACGAAAAATTTAAATGGAAGACAGCGATTAATGCAAGAAAATTGGCCTTTCTGAGAGCAACTACGGCGCTAAAATCATTTGCACAAAGACCAGGCCAGAGACCACCATTGGAACTACTAAAAATATGTTAGCACTGCCACGTACGGGGCAGGGATATGGGGTCTTGCGAATGTGGATGAATTGCAAAAAATAGAAAACTCTTTTGTAAGATATCTACTTGGTGTACCGAAGAGCTCTTCCACATATGCCTGCCACCTAGAGCTGGGCATAGACTATATATCAGACACCATAAAAACCCAACCAGTAATGCTGTGGCGCCGAATTTGGGTAACTGAACAATGTCACCTAACAAGATCAATTATACAAGATATCTTGACACTTGATCATTGTGGGAAGATTAAATGGTTAACATATGTTAAAGCTCTATTAACAGACTTAGGGTACGAAAAGTTTTTCGTTCAACTGCTAACACTAACTGAGATCTCTAAGGCGGAGTTAAAAAAAGCATGTCTGGTGCATTTGCGTCAGATACGCCTATTAAAAGCGATACAGAAACAATCTGTTCAACAGAGCTTATTAGCTCAGACTGTGTACTCCATTGAACCTTATTTGACGTACAGATTAACCCAATTTGAAAAAATGTTGCTGACTCGTTTCAGATTAAATATGTTTCATGTAATGGTCTCTTTTCCCACTGAAAATGATTGGTTATCAAAATCAACCCCATGTCCCTGCGATTCTGTTTCATTACAATCGACCATACATACAATTCTATTCTGTAAATTTCATATAGAACCACGAAAGCGCTGGTTACTGCCCATATTGAAAATCTGGGGGCTGCGCCAATGTCGTCCAGCATATCTGGCGCTTCAGTATCTCGACGACGAAAAAATAGCAAAAGCGATGGTGCGCTTTCTTAAATTCTGTATCCGTCATCGCTTAAATCTTTGAAAAGGATAAATTTATCTGTTTGCTTAAATCAAGGATTGAAGAAGACATTGTAAAAACTGCACGATATGGTCCTATCTTATGAATTGAGATTTTTTACTTAAACTGTCTTTTTATTGTATAATAACAATTATATTTTAAATTTTAACTAATTTTTAACTTGCGAAAAGTGTATAAAATGTATGACATGAACTTTTATGGTGTTTTTACAAATTTGAACAACCGAATAAAGTTGATTTGAATTGAATTGAATTGAGTAGGGACCTCCACAGCCCAGCTGGCTTCCCAGCCAGCATCCATTGTGGTGCTGGTGGGAGCCGGTACTATTCTTCATTGCTCCCGCCTGGGTGGGAACAGCTGTTTTTACTACTTCCCTATGCGGGAGAGTGCAGGGTCTCTCTTGGGCACAGAACTACATAGTCCTGGTGGATGGAGTCCCCGGGACCCTACAACATTTCACACCCTAGGGATTGTATACGGCCCTGAGGCATGGGATCCCCATGGGCCTATAGATGCTACAAAAGGGGAGCTCAATGCCCTCTCCTGTTAATGTTGGATATGTCCCCAGGGGATGGGGCTCCTGGGGCCCTACACTGGATTGGGGTTTGTTTACATACTGAAGAATGCAGTCCCCAGGGCCTCTCTGAGGCTGGGGAAAGGAGGCTGCATGCCCCTTCCCGATTATATTACATATGGCCCCAGAAGGATGAGGTCCCTGAGCCCTCTCCAACAACTCGGGAAGGGGTTGGGTGCATTCCCCCTCCCAAACAATACAAATGGCCCACCCTCTTTTAATAAAAGGCCAGGGACTGCCATTTTTTTTAATCGGACCCATGGATCTGTGGTGCCTATAAAAAAAATTATCAAACAGACCCCCCATATATATTTGTTAACGTTTATCTTGGACACTTGGACAGAGGACTGAGTTCTTGAGTTCTGAGCTGTCTGCTGCCCCATCTTTCTTGATGGGGTGGCACCCATCAGTTCGCATCTTAACATCTGTTGGTTCCATGGAATGTCTGCGGCGTTAAATATACAACGTTTTTTAGCCTTATTTACCCCAAACCTACTGAACGGATTTACATCAAATCACAAAAGCATGCTTTTGTTACCTAGTTCTAGCTCTCTGCCACATTTGGTGTAATTTGGTGTAGTTGGTGACTGCACCTGCTTGCAAGGGGATGTCTGGGAGGTTCATGGAACCACCTACCCCCCTCCAGAAGGTTGCCATCAGGGGGTGCACTGATAGTGCGCCACCTTTTAGGTGGAACACTTTTAGTGTGCCTCCTGAGAGCTTCTTTTCCTCTTTGCTCATGTATGTAATTCAGCGCGGGCGCAGGGGCACAGGAATTCCCTCATTTGCATGGGGCACACCCCCATGCAGATGAGGGAACACCTTCTTAAGATATCGCTGGCGCTTAATATGCACCAGAGCTAAAAGTATAATAGAAGGGGCAGCACAAGCGTCTGCAGCCCCCTCTGTAATACCTTAGTACCCCGGGAGGTGCACAAAGTGGGCCCTATGCCCGTTGTGCCCTCTGGGCACTTATGTAAAATGGCCCCTGGTGTGGCCGTCATCTCCTGCCTGGCACCTGGTGCATTTGAGCATGCACAGTAGTTTTGGTAACCTGTTGGCTTCCTATGTATTGCTGTGCGGTTTCATTGTTGCTTGTTTATGTGCACAGTAACATCATTTACTTTAGCAAGAATGTTTCACTTTTATTTGTTCTTCTTTGGCTTTGTTGGATGCTACTTTTCTGGAGCAGCTCCTAATGTGCCTGTCTACATGATCTGTGTGAATATCTAGCAGCCCAATCAGTATTGACAAGAAACATTTTGTGGTCTAAAAATAATGTTTTCAAAATATTGACAAAAAATAATGGAAAGTACCAAAAAAGTGAGTTTTCAAGTATTAGCTGTTAGTAGAAATGGATAAATTACTATTCAATAATATTATTCAAAAAATGTAGGGCCTTATTACGAGTACGGTCCTTGGACTGCTGTACTTGTGGTGGCGGTTTGACCACCGTGGTCCACCTGCTGTATTAAGAGTGTGGTGGTTGGACCATCAGCAGCCCTCTACAACACCAGCAGCACTGCCAGGATCCTGGATCCCATTTTACTGGCGGAACTGGAAATGAGGAGGAATGGAAGCAATGCTGATCCCGGCACCGCTGTGTATATTACGACTTGCCCTTCCGCAAGCCTTTTCTTGGCAGAGCTCCTGCATTAAAAAAGCTGGCAGAAGGGCAAGGAGGGCCCCCAAGCAAATCTTCCCATGGGGTGGTTGCAGGGTTCACCTGATGTGCCCCCCAAAAGTGCAGGGTCATGCGTGCACTGTGTGGCATGTTCGATATGATGCATGCCACCACATGCACAGATGAGCATTCCACGCTGTCACAGTGGAAGAATGCTGTATATGCTCTCCTATGAGCCTAACGTACCACAGTCGTGCGACAACTGCATCACCGCCTGCCCGGGTTCAACACAGCCTAGGCGGTCTTCCTCGGGCAGTGGCGGTCCCAGCAGAAGACCGCCAAAGTCATAATAAGACCCTTAGTATGTTATTACTTTTATGAACAGAAACAAAAAAATGTGCTTTCACATGTAAATGAAAACATGTTATAAACTTTAAAAGATCTACTTACCAATATTTTTGACACAATTATTTAATCTTAAATTATTAATTGCATCAATTGTTTTAATTAAAAAATGCATTACACATTACATATTTAATATTATAAGCATTTTGGAAACAAATCACCCACAATAGATTTAACAATAGTAAACCATATATAATTATATGTAAATGAAATAAAAATGTATTACACTATTTCAGTGTTATAAAAAATAACTTGTTATATATCAAATCTGGTTTTTAATTAATTTCTTATTAACATTTGCATTCAAAATTTCAAGCTACATTACAAAATAAAAAAAATAGTAAAGCATAATATTAAACACAATTGTGAAAACATTTTTGAAAAATAAAACGTTGGGATGCAGTTACTGTCCTTTTTTTTTTTTTTAAACTGTTTTTTATTAATTTTGTGCACAAAACAGACAATTCCAATTCTCAGATCATCCCACTCATATGCTGTTCCTCCCCGCCTAGTACACACATACCCATTCAGCAAATCCTAAACATAGCATCCCACCTCCCTCTCTACCCCCACCCACCCTTGTCAGTGTGCCTCACATCCCCAAGACGGTTCGATTGGTCCAACATTACAACAGCAGGTGGCACTCCCCTTTATTCACCGCCCACATAGAGCTCCAGGTATAATCCAGCATTGTCAAAGTCCAGCGTCTCAACCTCGGGGCCCGGTAACCCCCTCAAACCGCTCAATCCGCCCCCTCCCCGCCTCCGGGTCTCAGTTTAACTTCTACCCTCCATCCCTGCAGCTGCCTCCCCGCCCCGTCCTGCGTCCCCTGCCCTATTCGCCGGCTCACCAGTCTCCCCCCCATCATCAGCTTCAATTAGCGACTGCAACTCTATCACTAGTGCGCTCCACGCCCTAGCCGTCTCCATCGCCTTATCATTAGCTGCGCGCCTAGCTAACTGCAGCCGGAGAGTGCTCTCAGATGAGGCCCATTGCAGGAAACACCTCCGCCACCTCAGGAAGTTGGGTCCCCCTCTAGCTTTCCAGTGTAGGGTAAGTTCCCTTTTGGCCATTATGAACCCCAAATCATAAAATTTACTAGTGACCTTAGTGGCAGGAGTATGGGGAAACCAAAGTAGCAGGCATGCACCCGCGTCTGCATCAATCTGCCGACCCGTGACCGCGTTCAGGCAAGCGGAAACCTCCATCCAGTACGTGCCGAGCCCCGTGCATGACCAGAACATATGTGCAAAGTCAGCGTTCCCCGCAGCGCAGCGTGGACAGGTCGACTGCGCACCTCCAAAGATTCGATGGATCTTGGCCGGTGTCCAATACGCCCTATGGAGCGTATAATATTGAACCAGCTGGAACCGGACATTTCGGGTGCCCTTCCAGGCCCTACGTACTAGCTGGGGCCAAGTCGTCTCCGGTATCTGCCGTCCCAGGTCAGCCTCCCAGCGCTCCCGCAGCCCATCAAGGGGAGGGGGTTCAGCTAGCGCCATTCTCCTATATAAGCATGTGACGGCCTTATGCGTGCCAGCCGCCATCACTACGTACTGGCAGCCCAGTGATGTGGGCGGCTCCACCAGCCCCATCTTCCAACGCCTCTGAATCCCAGCAACCAAAGCCGCGTGCAACAGGAAGTCACCCCGCGGGAGCCCGAACGTCTCTTGTAGTGCACTGAACGGCAACAAGGCACCGTCCCGATATAAGTCACCCAGCATGTGGATCCCAAGGTCCTCCCAGCCTGCAAGCGCCGACCAATCTCCGCCGTGCGGGATGGCAGTACACATCCCAAGTGGTATCTCCGGTGCATAGGGCGTTCGGCACCCCCCTCGTCTGTGGCAGCGCAACCAGCACTTGCGAAGAGTACGCTCCTCAAGGGTCAGCTGTTCCAGCCGTAATTCCTGTTGGAGCACAATAAAGGACAAAACATGGCGCTGCACAAGCCGACCCTGCGGGCCGTCTGGTCCTCTAAATTCTCGCGCCACCGCTTGCGTGAGCCATTGAAGTTGAGCAGACAAATAATACCATTCGAAATCTGGTACGGCCATACCACCCTCATCCCGGGACCGGAGCAAAGTATTCAGGGCTACCCGTCGCCTGCCAGCGCCCCAAATAAAGCCGATCACCACGGACCTCAGAGTACGGAAAAAAGAGGATGGGATCCACACCGGCAACGTCCGGAAAAAATAAAGGAATCTCGGTAGGACCACCATTTTTAACAAGGCTATCCGCCCCGCGACAGATAACGGGAGGACCTGCCAAAACCTCATACTGCCTCTGACGCCCCTCATGGCCCTTCCCACATTCCCCTCGTACAGTAGCGAATGGGTGTGATAGATATGAACTCCGAGATATTGCAGGCAATCCGGTTCCCAGCGCAGGCCGTCCAGCCCCGCCGGTTGAACACAGCGAGCGGTTAAGGGGAAGAGGCAGGTCTTGGACCAATTAACCCGAAGGCCCGATAGGTCCCCGAATTCTCGAAGCAAGGCACGTGCCCCCGCCACGGACGAATCTACATCCGCCAGGAACAGCAAGAGGTCGTCTGCATACAGGGAGATATAATGCATGTCGCCTCTGGATAGTACTCCGGCAAAGGACCGACCCTGTCGGGCCCGAGCCGCCAGCGGCTCGATTGCCAAAGCGAAAAGGAGCGGGGACAAGGAACAACCCTGTCTAGTGCCCCGCCCGACCACGCATGCCGTCGAGATGGAGCGGCCCGTCCGGACCCTAGCAGTGGCCGACTCATAGAGTAGCCTCGTCCAGCGGACAAACCCCTCACCCAGCCCGAACCGAAGGAGCACGCAGTACAAATAAGGCCATTCCACGATGTCGAAGGCCTTTTCAATGTCCACCGACAGTGCCGCCGCCCCCGTTGGGCCCTCCCCTTCTACATCCATAATTCGTATCAGGCGGCGTATGCAGGTCGAGGTGTTCCTAGTGGGGATAAATCCCGATTGGTCCGGATGAACCAACGAGCACATATGAGTTGAGAGCCTCGTCGCTAATATCCTGCTCAACACCTTATAGTCTACTGTGAGCATCGACAACGGCCGATACGCCGTTCTAGCCATAGGGACGCCGCCCTTTTTCAACAGCGGGATGACAATCGCCTCTCGCGCCGACGTCAGTAGTGTACCCTGCTCCCAAGCCTCCCCATACACCTGGTGGAGGCGAGGTGCCAGCAAATCCACATACGCCGCGTAAAACTCCACAGGGAGACCGTCCCCCCCCGGTGTCTTCTTCCTGGCCATATGTTTAATCGCCGCCCTAATCTCCCCTTGTGTAATAGCCGCCCCAAGCGAAGTGCCCTGTTCTAGTTCTAGCCGTGGCAGCTGGACCTCCTCAAGGAAGGCATCCAGCTCCGCAGGGCAAGCCGTCATTCGACTCCGATAGAGATCGGCATAATACTCCCGGAACTGGGTGTTAATCTCCAATTGCGAATGGACCACGTCCCCGGTCGATGTAGCTAACGACAGAATCGGTGTACCCCTGGTATCAGGGGTCGCCAGCCAGGCCAGCAACGTGCCGACCCGATCTCGCTCCGCATGCGCCCGGACCATGTATTCCCTGTAGTCATGACAGCGGAGCCTCTCCACCTGGGCGGCCACCCGTTCCCGAGCCTCCAGCACATCGTCCTTATTACTGCCCGCTGCGTGACTGTGCCTCTCCGCCAGGCGCAGTGCATTCTCCTCCCACGTGATATCGGCTAACAGCGTCCGGCGAACCCCCGACGTGTACGCGAGGCACGCGCCTCGCACCACCACCTTGAAGGCGTCCCACTCAAGTGCCCGAGTGGACGCTGTCCCCGAGTTCTCAAGGAAATAGCGCTCAATACAGGTCTGCAAGTCAGCGTGAAAGATTGGGTCCTCCAGCGACAACGGATTCAGCCGCCACGAAGGAACCGGCTGTCGCTGCCTGGTCCAAATGACCGTAAGCAGGCAAGGGTTATGGTCCGATATGGTCCGCGCCAAGTACTCGCAATCCTGCGTGAGCTCCTGGGCCCCACTTGAGCAGAGGAACGTGTCAAGACGCACATGTAAATCATGCGGTACCGAGTAGAACGAATAATCCCTATCCGTGGGATGGCATGTCCGCCACGCGTCCTGCAGTCCCCAGCGGTCCTGCCAGTCCCTCCGGACCGCAGCCACTCTACGCACCACCGATCGAGCCAGCGGCGGATGAGAACGGTCCAACTCAACGTCTGTCACCGAGTTAAAATCCCCACCCATGTACACCGTACTCACGAGCACATCCGAAAGTCGATTCGACAAGGCGGTAAAGAACGCTGCCTGATCAAAGTTGGGGGCATATACGCTACAGAACGCCACATCCCTGCCATCCAGCCTCCCCAACACTGCCACAAACCTCCCATCCTGATCCACTCTAGTGACCAACGGTTGAAAGGGGACACCCGCCCTCACCCAAATGAGTACCCCCCTAGCATGCGCAGAGTAAGTAGTATAGAAGAGTTGCCCTCTCCATCGCCGCTGCAGCGCTTGGCCCTCCGCCAGAGTTAAATGCGTCTCTTGCAAGAAAGCCACCTGGACCCCCCTCCGGACCAAATATGCATGTACTTTATACCTCTTCCTCATGGAGTTAAGCCCCCGCACATTCCAGGTAATGCACTTCAGCTCCAATCTAGCCGCCATCAATGGGCACATAGCGCAATCCAAACCCCCACAGTCTCACCGGCACACTGACAATACCCATCAACTCAACAGCCCCATAACATCCCCAACCAACGCCCCTCCCACCCGCACCCAGAACAGGCATCAAACAATTGTCACCCATCCAAACCCCACCCCCGAATACGAGGGAAACTCTGGTAATTACCAGAGACTCACGAAGTGCGTGAGATCGAGGAGGTGTCCACTCACCAGCCCGCCGGACAGCCAGAACCCATCCCACCAGAGGTGCCGATCCCGGCCAGTAATAGTCCTCCCCCACCTCACCCCCGGCAGCACCACCCCGCAACAACAATCAGGCCCGAGGCCCATCACCCTCCTTAAGATGCGGAGCACAGATGCCCCTCTGGGCGCCCAGAGCACAGGGCCTCTGGAGCCCTCAGTATGTGCACCCCACTGGGCCCGCGGATCCCCTTACTGTCAGGTACTCAACAGCTCGCAGTTACTCATCCAGTAGGCCATCCGCCGTTTGCGGCGTGATCCGGAGCCGCTCCCCTATGTCCTTGTCCGAAGCCTCATCCGACCCCCCGGGTACCGCCTCATCCGAAGCCTGTCTCGAGCCCGGGTCCGCCACTGAGTCTGATGAACCACTCCAGAAATGTCCGACACCGCTTGCAGGGCATCTCTCCTTTCCTGTGCAGTTTGGGAAGCTGAAGGTGACCTCCTGCCCTGCTCTCTCCTCCGATTGCGCCTGCTCCTGCGCGGTCTCGGCCGGGTCTCTGCACTCTCCGTCCAAGTACCCGAGCCATCCTTGCCCGCTCTGTATCGCTCTAACCACTGCCAAGCGTCGTCCGGGGAATCACAGAACGTCGCTACTCCGTCCACCAGCACCTTCAGGCGGGCAGGAAACAACAGAGAGTATTGAACCCCTTCATCTCGGAGGGCTCTCTTGACAGCGAGAAAGGAATAGCGGCTGCGTTGGACCTCCTGGGAGTAGTCTGGGAAGATCGATACAGAGGCGTTGTCCACCTTATAGGGGCCAGCCAGTCTGGCCTGTCGCAATATAAGGTCCCGGTCCCGGAAGTGGAGCAGCCGGGCTATCACCGGCCTCGGTGGTCGGCCCGGGGCAAGGGGACGCGCCGGGACCCTATGAGCTCTCTCCAAAGTGTAGAAGGGCGTCAAGCCTTCAGTGACCACCACGTCCCGCAACCAGTTCTCCAGGTACGCAACCATATCGTCCCCCTCGATATTTTCGGGCAATCCCACCACGTGGATGTTGTTGCGTCTGTTGCGCCCTTCTGCGTTGGCCGCCCTCCGTTCCAACATTTGCACCCTACGAGTTAGGTCCTCCAGGGCAACGTCCGACGCCTTCTGAGCTGGTTCCAGCGTTTCTATCGCCAGTTCTGTGGCTTTGACCCGGTCCGCAAGCTTTCCATGGTCCGCCTTCAGAAGGCCAAGGCTCGTGGATACCTGGGCGATGTCCTGGCGCAGCGCCTCCCTCGTGTCCCCAATAGCCTGGAGAATCTGGTCCAGTTGTTGCTGCTGTAACCCCACCGTCCGATCACCTGCAGTTTGCTGCTGATCCAGGGGGTCCAACGAATCCTCCGCCTGATCCGGCTGCGCGGCACCCGCTCCCTTCGTGGTTTTCCCATGGCGGTGAACTGGTGATCACGGCGCCACCAATCCCGCAGGATCACCCAACCTGGGTCCGCAGCAAGGCCAAATGTGGTAGTCCGTCAAACAGCCTATCGGGTCAGCAGGACCCAGCACAGGGACGAAAAAGGAAGGAAGGGAGGTCAACCAGCCAGCACTGCCAGGACCTGGCCCCACTATCTCCAAAGTTGTGCACTGCACCCCAGGCCCCCAGCGCCAACAGCATAGGCCGCCAGGGATCCCGCACTGCGCCCAGATCGTTCCCGCCGGTCGCCTGCTGCTCAGGGTCCGCGAAGGGGGTAGAACAGGCCCAGGTCTTCCTCGGCGCCAGCCGATCGTCCCAGGGAAGTTGCAGGGACAGGTTCACCGGCGCCGCCGGTCGCCGCAGGACACAAGGGGGCTCCTTTTGGTGATCCCAGGGCCCCCCCAACGATTTTGGCCACTAGTCCCGGCAAGCACTACCAGAGTCCACAGTTCCGCTCCCAGATCGGTGCCCCCGGGCACTAGGCCGGCGGCGCTCCACTCACGCAGCCACAGGAGCAAGGCGCCAGTCGGCTGCCGCACCGTCCTCCGACGTCGGGCACCCCCGCCTCCAGCAGCCGCCTCTAACCTTCTCCAGACGTCCGCACCGCCGATGCCCAATGTGTCAGGGCCGGTCTGCAGGGCCTCGTCGCTGTCTTGTCCCAGGATTCAGGCGCCCGTCCGCGCCGCCTGCCAGCCTCCCACGTCCGAGAAGCTCCGGCGGCCCTCAGAAATCCAGGCCGGGGATCGGCCGTCACTCGCAGGCCCAGGCAAGATGGCCGGCTGGCGCACTCACGGAGCCCGCCGAGGAGCGCGATTCTCCGCTGCTGCGGGACCCAGCGCAGTCCCTCTCGGCGCTAGGGCAACCCGCGGCTCTCAGCTGTCGAGCCCGGGTGGTGGCGCCGCCGGGGGGGGTCTGCAAACAGGATAATCCCCGAGATCGGCCTGGAGCTCAGGGCTCAGGCATCCATGCTCAGCGGCTCCGTGGCCACGCCCCTGGATGCAGTTACTGTCCTATCGCCAACTCAACATAAATTGCAGGCTGTGCATATTTTGGGGGATGGGTTACTATTCTAACTCTAGTACAACAATTATTGAGGAAAGTGTGCATACTTGAAGGGGTTAGATTTACTATTTTGAACTCAGTCCCACAAACACTGGGGAAAATACTTAAATATTGGGAACATTGATTTACTATTCTTACAACAGTCCAGGAAACACTGAAGAAAGTGCATGTATCTGGGGGTGAGCCCGAATTGGTATTCTAACTCTACATGCACAAATACTGGGAAAAGTACATATAGTTAAGATTTCTAATTCTAATTTTAGGTTTACTAACATTGGAGAAAGTTCATTTTAATACTAGCCACCCAAACATTGGGAAAAGGGCATCTATTTTACAGAATAGACTTGCTCCTCTAACTCCAATCCCACAAACATTGAGAAAAGTGAATTTATTGCTGTAGTGTGCATTTATTGGGTGGGTTGAATATACTATTCTAACTCTTGTCTGACATTAGAGAAATCACATATATATATATATATGGAGAGATCAGATTTAGTACACTAACTCGAGTCGCACTCTTGTTATAGAAAGTTTATACATTATTTTGTGTAGGTGAAAATTAATATTTTATCTTCTGTCCAACAAATATTGGTGTGGAGTTGATGTTTTCGGGGGAGAGGGGCGCTGGGTTACTATTCTAAATCCTGTTGCATTAACATTGGGGAAAGTACTGATATGGGAGTGAATTGATTCATTGTCATTATAATAAATAAATATATATCAGGTAATTTTACATTTTCAGGTCTCACCTTCAAACAACTTAAGTCCTGCATGTTTATTTTCTACTTTACGTGAAAGCAAGCATACGATTTGCAGAGCATATTATTTCTATGATTTGTATTGAGACACTTTGGTTTGAGGTACACCTACTAACGACAAATAGTGGCTAGATGACACACTATGTAAGAATGTGAGTTTTACGCATAAACTTTGCGCATGGCACAGAATTTATTTTTAGGGCTATTCCACCCGTTAATACAATAATAACCATTGGGAGAATATCAGACTATCAATAATGGTGTTTTTTTCTGATATTATGCATTTTTATAGTAATGGTGAGCTGATGTGTGTTGTTCTCTTTTTCACAGATGGAGTGATTCAACATTCAAATAACCAGTGACATATAAAGGAGCAGCTATCTGCCCTTTTTATAAATAGTGTAGGGCAGCACCCTGTTCACTTTCCCTCCAGGGGGGGACATAGCCCTGAAGAAAGTCCTGCACCAAATACTTTTGGGCATCCAAAGGACTGAAACATGTTGGCCTTAGGGTCCTAGGACCATAATATTCCAAACTACCCTACTGTTCCTTAATTTTAATATCCCTGCCAGACCCAAGAATAAAGGGATACTGGGGTCTGTCAGTGGATTTTTAATCGTTATCCCCCTGGCCAGATTTATTATCTAAGTGCTCCCTGAAATATTGGTCGAGCCCACCACGACTTATAGGGGTCGTGGTGTCCCGATGATGAAGCATGACACCACTAGGGTGTGTGAGGGAAAATAAAACAAAAAGAGGTTTTTTCCTCTACCACTTTGTGGGTGGTTGCTTCGCATAGGGATATCCCACCATTTCTTTCTCTATAACTAACCATTTTTATAACCAATATTTACGGTAAGATCAATAGTGGAGTACTGTAATGTGGATTTCATTTTTACTTCCTCCTTTTTTTCTAGCATTTAGAGCCTGATAGCTGTAAAGCACTATCAGGCAGACTTAGTTTTAATAGCTTCCATGCATTTCTTTTTTGTTTTACTTCCCCATTTCGACGATTCATCAGCCATGTTTGATCTGTAAAGCAAAAGAGTGGCTGTCAGCACTCCATGAGGCATTGTGGCCATTAGAAGAATACACACCCAGGGAGGACCAGTGCCCTTGGGGATTGCCAAAGAGAGCAGTGTGACGAAGTGGACAACGCCACCTTGACAGTATGGGCCTGGAAAGCTCCTGGACCTTGCACCTATAGCCTTGTGGAGTGGACTTGGGCTCCCACTTGGACTTTGGAAACAAGTTTATGGGTGCCCCAAACATGGGACAGGAGCTTGATAAAAGAGGCACCCATGTGTGCATAAATGAAATAAACTCCCAAAAGGAAACATTTATGGGCTTCATCAGAGACCGGTACCAAGGATTTGTCAGGAGACGGAAAGAGTGCCCCATAGGGCTCTGTGAGGGCTGCTGAATTAGCATATTTCCAGAAAGTGGTACTCTGGCAGAAAAAGCAGTAGCGGCCCGTGGAGAGATTTCCGTGGGGTGGTGAGCGGGGGCAGGGGAGGGGCAGGATGGGGGGTAGTAAAAGCCGGAATATGGATGAACGGAGGTAAGTAAACATTTAAATTAAAAAAACGAATTTTGTTGCTTGCGCTGCATCACAAAATGAAATAAATAAAAGTGGTACTCAATTGATAGTCGATGCGTGGGTACCACACCATCTCTGTGAATGTCTATTTCAATTAAGGGCAATATTTTTGTAATTCATATTCAGGACACAGTAGCTAAGTTAAACGATATGTCTGCAGGCAAAATGTTAACATACTACCATTTAGGATGTCACTGGACTGGCATGACAGTAAAAAACTGAATATCGTAGCTAAACATGTATGCTAGATTTTGGCGCTCTAAACCCTGAACGCTGACAACTATTGTTTTCATTTAAAATAAACTATTGAGGGGCAGAGTGAGCGCTGGGCTGATTATCTTAGCATATTTAGTTTGTTACATACCAAGTCCCTAGAGCCTGATCCGGTGGCAGCAAAACTTGTTATCTTTTAATTTACTGTTCAAGATGGCGGTTGACCATCTTAAGGTGTTAAAAGGGGAAAAAAGTACAAAAGTTAAAGGAGCAGCTCAAAGACAAATCGCAACCTCCAGTCCATACAAAACATTTTTTTAATTCAATAATTTAAAATAAACAAGTCAAATAAACAAGTCTGTAGAGATGTGGAGAAGTAACTTAACAACGCCGAGCAGCTTGGAGCAACAGTGAGGAGACAGGAAGCAACAGGAATATCATGAGCGAGGAGGTATATGAGGAAAGACGCAGCACACTGGGGAGAGAGCAAGAAAACACATTTACTCCAATAGAGTGCTGAAAGCAAAAGAAAAGGTTTTAGAGCATAGGGTGTAGTCTTGGTGCAACTAATAAGTAGTATACAATTGAGGTCAACATTAGTACAGTGATAACTGTATGAAGTTTATTGTCATCAGGTTTAGTAGAACATACTTTAGTTTAGCATTGAAGATGTTTAGTGAAAGAGAAAGTCTTCTATGGGAGGACTAGGCATTCCATCTCCTAGGGACAGTCTCTGAGATGGTGAGCTTGATCATAGACATTACTTTGAAATTAGGTGTTTTAAGAAGTACTTTTTCCTATGAGTTCAAGATATGTCTTAAGTGTGGATTGTTTAGGTTTAAGGCTTTTTGTGTAATACACACAATTTTATACGTGGAGCAAGATGCAGATGTTAGCCACTTTATGGAATTTGGAACAGGAGCAATTCTGTCAAATTTTCTTGTGAGAATGATCAGGTTGGCTGCAAAGTGCAGAATGGCTTTGAGAGGGTTTAGAGGGGACTGATTATTAGCATGTTACTGTACTCTATGAAGACATCACCAGAACCTGTCACTGAGTGAGTTCTAAAAATTAGATACAGCATCAGAAATTGAACTGAACTTCTGATGCTTTATGGTTAACTCAGTTCTTACAGATAACTGCAGGTGGGGTATTTCAAGGAGGTTCTTAGCAGTTGTGGAATTGAAGACATGAGCGAGATGGAAATGGAGGTGAGGGGTGTAGAAAAGGCATGACTGGTTCACCAACAGGGGTGGTGTTGGGTTTTTGCCGGAGGGTTTCCGAAGGCACAGAACGGTGTAGTTATGGAGGAGGAGGTTTCCACAGTGTCATAGTGCTCAATTCAGTTCAAGACTGATTAAGAGAGATTCAAGTCTGAGTATAATGATCATAGATTTCATTGGTCATTAAAAGAGTATCATTGCAAGAGTTGATATTGTTAGAAGTGGAGAAAAAGGATGTCAGAGAAGGATTGATGTGAGAGTTGCATTTAATTCAAGGTGTATCTGATGGATAAGGATGGTGGTAAAGATGTGAAAATGTAGGTCTCTATACTTGCTAAAAATATTGCCTTGTTAAAGAGACTAATATGAAGTAAAAAAAATTGCTACTAAAAATGTTATTCATTACGTTTTGGCCAAAAGGAATGCTACAGTTCCTCATTTTAAAAATTGGGTTACTGGTTGAGGGATGGGTGCCACCCTTCTCAAGCAGCAACCATAATCCTTGTCAGTCGAAGTCACAAGCAAACCCCAAATTAACCTGTGCTCAACCCTCTGGTAGCCCATAAAGTATTTGTGCAGCAATTCAAACAACAATAAAGTGAAAACACAAGAAACATTTCACATCAATTGAGAAAGATAGAGTAAATGTTAATAGATAAATCAAGACCAAACTGACAAAAATCCAATCAGTAGAACTTGGGAGATGCAATTTCAATGGTTTAGGTGAAAATAGTGTCAAAAAGCACGAAGCACCAACTATGGTTTTCTGGTTGGGCCCGACCAGGACAAAGTCACAAGTTCAGGCCGACCGCGATGGAGTGTGGGTCAGCTTAAGGGACCCACATAGGTCAACTGAACACAGTAACTTAATCCTGGTTGCGATGAGATGCGGAGTCCCGTGTTTAGAATGAGCCACACAGCAGAGGCAATGCGAGGTGAGGAGATGAGGTATGTAACAGCAGTTCCAGGGAGCTGCAAAGTGAGATGTGATGTACTTGTGTGGAGAAGCATTGGGCCGCAGAGGTTCTGATGGGCTGCAATGGGCGATGCAAAGTCCTTGCGTCAGGGAAGTCCATGCTGCAGAGGCCATGCATTAGTTCTGACGGCGATGCATCGAGCAGCGAAGGCGATGCCCCGGTTCTGCAGAAGATGTGCCACTGAGGAGATGTGTCGCTTTTGATGAATACATAGGTGGGCTGGCAGAGCACCTTCAGGCTCACCAGGGTCCAGGCCTGGGGTGGCACCTCTTAGGAGGTTAGGACTCACAGATGGCAGAGGCCAGGTGCTGGGCTTAAAGTTGTTGAACGCCTGTTATGACCCTAAGGCTTCCGATCAGGAGGCCAGCTATCTAGCCCTGGGAATTACTTTGGGGATTTGTGTTTAGAGATGCAGGTTTAGTCCTTCTCACCCAGGCAAGAGGACAGCAGTCCTTCAGAACAGTGATCCAGCAGAGTAGCAATCCTTTCAGCAGTACAGCGGCTGTTCTTCCTGGCAGAGTCCACTTGTCCAGAAGTGTATTGAGATTTGGGATCTGAGGTCAAATGTTTATACCTGGGGCCCACTTTGAAGTATAAGAAACTTCCAGAGATTTCCACCCCTCAGAATTGCTTGGAATTTCCTTCCTCCTTGCCCGGGCCCCAGTTTTTCTGAGGTAAAATAAACTGGTGTCAAACCCCTTTGTAAGTGTGCTCAGGCAGAGCCTTTGTGATGTGCAAGTGTGGTAGGTGACAGCTCCTTCCCCTTTTTAACTCAGAGTGGCCCATCATGCCAACACCTATCTCCCTTTGTCTCACTGACTGGGAGCAATACACAACGACCAACTGCCAGCTACACCGTGGTGCATGGCCCAGGATCAGACTGCAGTCACCAAATGGTTAGGACAAGAAAATGCCAACTTTCTAAAAGTGGTATTTTCAGAATTGTGACTAAAAATCCAATTTTACCATTAAAGATGGATTTTAATTACAATTCTTTAGACACAAAACTCGATCTGTCCACTTGCTCCTAATTGGAAGTGATCACTTTATAAGATAACCCAATGTTAACCTATGGGAGTAGGGTTGCTACCTGGCCAGGTACCACCAACATTTTAATGTCCCGACCTGCATAAAAATAAGCAAAATCACCTAAAACTGTATTTTTAGCTTGTATCTGTACATACTTAAAACAGCAAATATAGGCAGAAAACACTTTTAAATGTGTTCTTGGGCTGTGTTAATGATCCCTAACTAATAATTAAAGTAAACAAAGGCAGAAACGCTATATTACAAAAGAATACATGCAATTTTGTTTGAAGGCCTGTTTAGTATCAAGTCCAGGCCTTTGCAGACTCTTAAAAACACAACAAATGGCTGGAATTGTTGTTTCTTGGAAAGGTGGCAACTCTATATGGGACAAGCAAGCCTTGCAGTAGTGAAAAATTAATGTAGGAGTTTTTTTCCACCAATACATGTAAAACTCAAAAGTACATGTTCAAAATCTTAAGTACACTACACCCTGCCCTCTGGGCTGGTCAGGGCCTACCCTAGAGGTGACCTATGTGTATTAAAAAGGAAGGTTTGGGGTAGGGCAAAAGGTGTATTTTGTCAGGTAGAAATGTCAATTTAAAACTGCACACACAGACTGCAATGGCAGGCCTGAGTGTTTAAAGAGCTACTTAAGTGGAACTTACAAGTAAATTAAATAGGCCAATTTAGTATAAGCCAATTCTATCATGGTTTAAGGAGAAAGAACAAGCACACTAACACTAGTTAGCAGTGGTAAAGTGTGCAGAGTCCTAAATGCCAACAAAAACGGGTTCAGAAAACAGGAGGGTGATGGCAAAGAGTTTGGGGATGAACTTCAGAAAGGGCCAAGTTCAACACTCATCAAATTAAAAAAGTTGCAAAAAGTATCTGTCCATGTTTGCATGTTCGAAGTAAAAATAGAGAATGCAATGCACTTGTCACCTAGGAAGAGCTCACAGCTTATGACTGGGATGTTATGCCTGATGGGTTGATTTTTCTAGCTTTCTTGGCTATGCCAGCCTAGCATTCAAACTTAGTTGTAGCGTTGCTGAAGCTGTGTTTTGAGATAAAAGCCTATATTTTTGTTATTTCTTGCCATCGTCATTTCAGGAAGAGGAGCGGGGGAGGGGTTGGTAATGTAGACAGAGACTCAATCAAAAATGCAAAGTGGGACATCAAACAGACATTGGCTCTCAGCCCTCGCACACCATCTCCAGAATATTCTGACTACATCATTGTACACTCATAATGCTCTGCGAAATCCTGTGTCCTTTTTAACAAGGTGGAGGTCTGGGATGAATATGCTGTTCATATAGATCCGAGCCCAACTCTGTAACACAGTGTGAAATTCTGACCTATTGCACCCTTTGAAATCTAACTCTGAACACTCCAACATTTGACAACTGTGGACGCTAGGGGGTCGAGCCTGCCAGCATCACATCTGCAAGCTGATATTGCTCCTGACACCTTGCTCAGCGGCCTCCTCCATACCGTAGGACCTTATGGAACTCCACAAAGCACAACTGGATCGGGTTTGTGGGGGACCCCAAGAACAGCATTTTCTTCGAAGATAAATGATAATGGTTCTCAGATTGTTCACACTTTCAAATGTAAGTGAAAATTCAGATCCTGTCAGCACTAAGCCTTGGATTTACTGTCTCGTGAGCAGCTGCTTATTGTGATTTGTTCATTCTGCTCCCCCTGCCAGAATGTCACAGACCAATTTATGAGACCATTGAAAGAAGCCGCCATTTTTTTCATCCCACACGATTAAATGCTAACTTAGCGTCAATGCTCGATGCTGGTTTCGTATAAACACTCCGCAGTGGTCCTCTGTGATAAACCTCTAATGAAAAACGACCTCTGCGCTGTTTGATACCTGTATATTCTTATATCGCGAAGCAGTTGAAAACGTGCGGTTTATGGCTTGACAGAAAGCAGCAGTCACGTTCTCCCCTTGTTACAGCCCTACTTGTGGTGTAATCTTTTATCAAAGTCACAGATGGTTCCCATAAAGTCGCATGTGGCTGCAGTTATGCCAGGAAACCGATGCATCAGTGCGTTGGGGGGCTTCCATCTTCCAGGCCCACCAAAAGTTTCTTTCCATCCCGTTTTTTTTCCTGTAAAAACGCAGGTCGCAACAGTGTGCTCGGCTGCTAACAGCGCCGCCATCACAGTGTGGCATTGTTCGAGGCAGCAGATGGGACCGCGTGCTCAACCCAAGGCCTCCCACAAAATAAACAGCCCTGTTTTAGTATTAGTCATATCCCACAGGTACAGGATCAAGAGATCGGGCCCTTGCTGAGCACCAACTCCCCCTCCCGCTTTCCACCCCTACCCGGCCAACAGAAGATTAAATGCACTGATTTAGGAAGCAAACAATTAGTGCGGACAAGTGTGCCTTGTGTGCGTTCTATACGTTTATTATTGTACGCTCGAGTTTTGCTTTCTGGCCACGCCAATGTAAACAGTGTCACTTTCCAGCAGTACCAGTCCAAATGCTGCGAAGAACCTCTTTTCCCGGCAGTGTGTGGCCAGCTTCCACCGCCAGGAGTTTGACAAAATGAATACAAACCGAGACAATGAATTAAATTCAGCTCCATTGCTCAATTCTCCAGGGGAATATTTTTTTTCGGTTGTGCAATTTGGAAAATGTCAAATTATTTAAGAGTAACAGATATTAAATCCACCAACTGGCAGACATTAAAAAATAAGAATAGGGAAGGTTAACTTCAAATATCTTGGTATGTGTCTGCTGTTGTTCACCCACCAACGTATTCAAAGAACATAGCACACACGAGGAAAAGCGAACAGACCTAGGTCTGTGTGCAACAATTATAACGAGTGGTGGCTGGCAGGGAACAGGGTGGCGGGGCGGTTGAACATCCACTCCCCAAAACAAGTACTTTTTAAATGGCCGCCACCTCTCTGTCGCGTTGCTGCTTTTCTTGGCGAGGTCCGAACCAGGAAGCACCCAGGCTCCTCATAGCCAATCACAATGTTTTTTGGCGCTCAGACAGGGACAGGGAGCCCGTGCACGTTCTTCATCAGGCTGTGTATTACAGCCGTGAGGAACATGCAAAATTCGCATGACTGTTTGGCCAGCCCAAGAAAGACAACCAAGCAGAAATGGCACTTGGAGTGTGCAAACCACACCCCCCACTGTGACCCCAGACAAGCCCCAGCCCCACCCCACCCTAACGCAAACCCGTAGCAAAGAAAAATAAAATGAAAATAATGAGGTTATTATCATTTTATTTGTACTTTTTTTTGCTCTGCGAGCAGTGGGGCAACGCTCCTCCGCCTTAGCCGAGGCGCCACCCCTGATTATAACAGGGTGATCAATGAGTACAGCAGTGTGACCAGTGCCTGAGGTAAAAAGACAACTAAGGGGCAAATTACCAAGCCCCTATTGCCACCACAACGTCACTTTTTGTGACGTTGTGGTGGCGATAGGGTCAACACCCTATTACCAAGGCAGCGTTAAACCACATAACGTGGCTAAAAGCCACGCTACGTGGCTTAACGCTGCCTTGGTAATAGTGCCCCTTTCACGCTAAACTTAACATGTAAGGGGCATGCAGTGGGTGTTGCGGTGGGCGTTCCACCGCAACACCCATTCACTTCGACGCTGCCACCTATTATCAAGAGAGATGATAATAGGTGGCAGCGCCGAACTTAAGACCAGGAAAATCCTGGTCTTAAGGTGGCGAAACGAGGAGAAATGCTTCTTTTCTCCTTGTTTTTGCTTTTTCCCTGTGTGCTGCCTTGTGCAGCACAAATGAAAAAAGCAAAATGCCAAGGTTTGTTTATTTATGTACAAGAAGGTATCCCTTCCTGTACATAAACAAACTTTTTTTCAAAATGCCATTTAGTAACTTACGTGTGTGCTGCATGAAGCAGCACACATGTAAGTTACAAAATGGCATTTTAGGTTTGTTTATAGACAGGAAGGGACACCTTCCTGTACATAAACAATCCTCCCTGCTCGCAGACACCCTTGCACTATGGTTCAAAGGTGCCTGCATTGTCGTTAAGTCGCAAGACTTAGCGCCTTCGCAGGGGGGAACGCCAGACTGCACCACATTCTTGAGAATAGGGTGCAGCCTGGTGTTTCCGAAGTGGCGATGAGAGGCGTTAAGCCAAGGAGGCTAACGCCTCTCATCGCCACTTCCTAGATAATATACCCTAAGTGTGGTGGAGGTACACGTGAATTATGCAGGGTGACACATGAATGAGACGGACTGACTAAAATGATGCTTAGTGACCAGTGAAGGCACCAGGGTGACTAGTCAGCAAGTCATAAATATTTGATTTGATTACAAAGATGAACATGAAAGTAGAAGTGCAGACAATGCAAAGCTACAAATAGAGAATGTAATTAAAAAGTACAATTTAAGAAGTTTTTAGAAAACATAGAAGCTTGATAATTCATGATCAGGTTCTAACATATACAGGATCATAAAATTCCTTGTGATACGAACTGGTAAATGTAATTAAAACATGTTTAAAAAAGCATAAGATCAGTAAAAGAAGAAGACCCTTGGAGGAATAATACTAATATCAACTTAAGTAAAGTACACGCTTCGTTCACACAAGTGTCAACGGTCAGAATAACCCAAGAGTACACATATCCTAATAGTGTAAAATTATTCCAAAGTAAAAGACAAATCAAAATCTTCAAAATACAATTAGATTTATCAATGCACTAGTACAAAATCTTGATTGACATAATCATATTTAACAAGAAGTAATTAAAAACACAATCTTAAAAAAAATATATTCCCATACATTCATAGTATGTCCTTTTATAGTAAAAACATGAGACAACAAAAAGGTGAATCATTAGAAAACCAAGTGTCTAACTCATATCAGCAGATGACACTAATGGTTCCTCGGATTTAACACAAATTAATAAGCGTTGACGCGTTTCGGTGTTGTAGCTTGATGTGCATGACCTTTATCAAGACAGAGTAATTCGTAGTCCCTTATTCAAGTTAAAATAACTCATCCATTAAAAACCATCCATAATTATGAAACCCTCAAAGGTAAAAATGATGGTATCTACACGCACCAGAAATCCCAGCTAGGGAAACCTCCTTAGTATAGTCAAAGAGACCAAGGTTTAATCTAGGTTCTCTACAGACTGTCCCAAGATGTTGTTCTGATAAAACTGTAGTGTGAGTACAGCTGAAAGTTCCTTCGAAGAGCTGTCCTCATAAAAATGGATATCCCATAAGTAAAGGTGGGTCTTCTAAGGATCACCACGGTAATATGGTAATTTAGTCTTTGTTTATTTAATTATAATTCTGCATGGGTAGTGACTCGCCCGATCAGGTGAAAAGAGTCCAAATTGACAATCACTGGGGTTATAATGACATTCATATAATATTCCCCAGTCGTTAAACTCCCTCAGTAGGTTCCCAGTTACGGTGAGCCTCTTATGTACTGCAGCCGAGTATGCGGTAACACGACGTTCAGCCTGTCTGGCTAAAAACGCATAAGATACAGAAATCTCTCAGCAGATTTTAAGAAGGCCCCTTCAGTGTGATGGAGCAGCGTAAGTTTGGCTCCATCCTCACACGTCATAAATATGCAATACATAGGTGCTGTTAGCACATGTACTATATGTAATGATATGAATGTAAAGAATTACACTTAACATCATTATTGAAGTGAATTCACTGTAGAGAGATCCCCTGGGGTTGATTCGTCACGCCTTACAAATGAGTATAATAATAATAATTAGAGGATTATATTCAATGTGTGTCTTAACTGTATTAAACATGAATTTCAGTTTTAGAAATCTGATGAAAACCATCCTCACACTATTAAAATGTATTTACTTTAGAAACAAAAAGGATTTATGTAATGTGTTCACTAATGTTTCCTATATGCATTTATAATGTAGTTCTTAGCCACATTTATATGCATATACTCAAGTTATTTCCCCTGTATGCAACGTGTAACATGAATCTAATGAACTAACATTTTCCATTAATTTGTGGTTGAAGGTGCACACTTATACTTAAGGTGCACCATTGATTTACTATGTTAACTTGTCATGACTAGGCCCGTATTTCTTCCTGCGTAAAATATTGTTTTCCATTTTCTGCTTGGGCGTCTTTTCCTTGCAAGTACATTCACATGGTTTGTTCGTTTGAGAATAGATGTAACACTGTATTAGCGCTAGAGAGAGCCTGAGAAGAGGATCTTGACAAGGAGCATGTAGAGCCAGAGTGGCACGGGATGTTTGGGAAATGATGCAGCTCACAACATGAGAATGGAAAGGACAATGGAGCCCCTGATGATGCGAACAGAGGGGTGTTGCTTTGGAAACTTTCATGGTAATAACTGGTGTTCACACTGTCTCAGGATACTCCTCTTTCCCTTTGAACTTTGAGAAGTATAGATCTCTATACTTATTCTCTTTGACTTTTGCTGAGTGTGGCTTAAGCTAAAAATCATTTCCCTTTCCCAAGAAGAATCTTGACCGAGCTTCTGAAATGCTGATACCTTTCCATACTTCCCTGCATTTTCCTATTTTTCTGCATTTCCCTGATTATGGAGATACTTTTAGTTGTAAACCATCCTCTTTTGTTTGGGCTTAATATCTATGATTTTAGACATATAGAAAAGAGAATAATAAACTATTCTCTAAGTAGCAAATTCTATTATTGATCTTTTGTATTGCTGTGACTGAACTTCTTGTCTGCCTTATTCTGGGTCGCCTGAACGTCTTGAGGAGGTTGGGATATCCCGTTGTTATTCTGTATCTTTAGAGCACAGTATTGAGATTTATTTAACTTAACCTGACTATTAACTTGTAATTAACCTTCTTAACTGTAGTCACTGATTCCTGGTCTTTATTGTGTAGATAAATGGGTTGCACTGTTGATGAGATTGTTTGGTTAAATGCTAACTCCCTTTACCTCTTAGTTGGTCGAAAAGGTCTATTGGGTAACAAATGGTAAGTGTGTTGGTCCAGCGCTGAATTAACATGTAGCTCGTCAAATGGTTCGGCTCTGAAGTGAGGGAGTAACTATTCAGAAATTGCCCAAGCCCAGTCCACCCCTCTAAAAGCCCATAGTTCGCACAAAGGATTGATGGAGTTACAGCAGTTCAGAAAAAAGTTGAAGCAGTTGAGGTATAAGTATTAATAGGGTTGCATGCCCATTTGCTTATGCTTAGCTTGCAGTGTTTTGCAATGATTGTGTGGTGTTCTGTGGAGATGTTTTAAGTTGTTGTGTGAATGTGTAGTAGAAAGAGAGGGGCCCCTTCAAACACCCAGTGAGACTGGGGCACTGTAATAGTGTAAAAATGGCAAACTCCCAATGGGTAAGTTACTCATCAATGATTCACATACACTCAATGGGTCTCGAAAAGTCATTCGCTCCACTCACTCACCATGACCATACTACAGACTCTATTCCTATATGTACCTCAAAGACCAATGAATTCAATTGTTATGTAGTTTATTTGGTTACAAGTTCATTTAAAATCTCACATTAAAAGCTGAAGTACAGCTGTAAATACCAGCAACTTGATAAAAACAATACACAATGTCAATAATCACAAATGAATACAAAGGCACAATTTTTTTTTTTTTTTCATAAAGAGAGTATTACACCAGACCTATACACTTGGTCTTAGAGAGCTACATATCCCCTGTTTTGCTATATGATAAATACATTACTTTACAACATTTGTATATTTTTTGCAGTTCAAGCAGTGCAAGGCAAGGGGGTTGTGTATCAATTAATGTGCGTCGACGCGTTTCGATGGGTTCTCAATTTATTCCATCTTTATCAAGACCAAATGATCACTCTCATTTAACAGGATACGGTTGTGAATAACAATGCACCTATAAAAACATAAATTAAATTCAAAAACTATAATTTATATTTACACACATCATAGAATTCAAATGGTCTTTAAAAAGGAAGCATACATTTTCTAAACATGAACCCATATTTGTAGCTAACATTATATTTATTACACAAATGTTTTTCTTTTCTCCTAACTATTAGAGCAAAATCAAACTCGCTACTAGTTAACAAACGGTTCATATTCACACCTTATTTTGTATTGGTTCTGTCTATTGGTACAAGGCCCTTAGTCTACTGCATCCTTACTCACATATCCTTACTCACATATAGTCATTTAATATATGAAAACAGATAGTTTGAATAACTACTAACTCCATCCATACCATTCAAAACTGAAAGGACACTGTACTCCTTCGTTATACTTGTCGTATTTTTGTGTGTCAACTCACCTTCTATTTACAAGGTTAGCTATTATGTTGACACCACGGCTTCTATTACCAGATTCGGTCTGGCTCTGAGCCTGGAGTAATACTCAGAGCCCTTGTTGGTAGGGGGAGCTAAAAAGATGATATAACGGGATCATTAGGAACAATTCTCCTATTTGTTTAGCCATACCACTTCCTAATTCACATAAATCTCACCTCTGTGCACTGTTGGTGGTTGTTAGCTCCACTGTTATTTACTTCTTTCCGTGTGTTATTATTTTGGCAATTCCACCTATAATAATATATAATATATAACTTGCTATTAATACTCTATCCAGACTCATTGTGCGTCAAAAAGCATAGTTACTCTACATATATTACAGCACACATTTGTTGGCTAGCATATACCTCAAAATTTGAAAGCGATGGGCCTCCTTCTGTCAAGGTCTGTTTCCTCCTTTTGAATTTTTGGAAAAAGCCCGAGACTGGTTGTGTGAATGTGCACTTAATGCAGACTAGTTGAAGGGCCTATCAGCATTATATGGTAATAAGTTATCAGTGTAGAAGACACTGGGTGTAGTTGTCTGCTATGTTGTAGTGCTAGTCGTGAAACTTCATCAACAGCACTATTGAGATAAGGACTTTATCTTTGCTTGATTGTGAGGAGTGTTTGGTATAGTGAATCTAAGTGCACAGGGAGGAACTGTATCAATCCAGGTGAGATCCCGCTGGTTGAGGTTTCATTTGAATTGGATGTCAGGGTAGGTCAGAATGTGTTGCTCCAGACTGTTTTCTGTGTGAGTGAGTATTCTAATTTCTTCAGAGGAGCAGACAAAGTCTGCTTGCATTTGTCTTATGCGTAAATTGGTGAAAGAACACGTTTGTGGAAATTGTAAATGGGGTGTGCCGCTGCAAAGAGTGAGATTGATGTATGTCATAGAGTGTGCACTGGTATTGGTCGGTTGGTGTAGAGCAGCACTGGCATTGTAGGATACATGCAAAAAGAACAATTGATGGACAGAATGCTGATCAGTGTCAAACCTTAATCCCAGTACAGAGATCTGGGTCTAAATCCATTGTTTTGTTACTCCCCATGCCATTTCAGTTTAAACCCAGCCATATGCAAATCAGTTTCGACCCTGTTCCCCCTGGGAACAGTCGGGCTTGAACTGTCAGGGCAGATTCTCCCCGGACAAGAAACAAACATCCTAGGACTGGTTTTGGGGTTTCACCCATCATTAGCCAGGCTATCTTGACTACAGTGGCATGGAGAGCACAGGACCCACATCCAGGCATACCCATCCCACTCGGGTGACATATGCAAAAAGAACAATTGATGGACAGAATGCTGATCAATGTCGAACATTCACTCCAGTACAGAGATCTGAGCCTAAATCCATCATTTTTTTGCTTCCCATGCCATTCCAGTTAAAACGCAGCCATATGCAAATCAGTCTTGACCCTGTTAAACATGGGAAAGGTCCAGCCCGAACTGACAGTCCAAGTTCTCCCTGGTACAGAAAAAAAAATCCTGGCACCGGTAATGGGTTTTCACCCCTCATCAGTCAGGCTAGCTTAACTCCAGTTCAGCGCTCCATTCATCATCTCTTTGTGTTTGCTTTGTTTGCCCTAAGTTGGCACTTTGCCACTGGATTCAAGCTAGTGTGGCTGGAGAGGGGTGTTACCCCGAAATCAGTCTCAGAATGCTTGTTTTCGGTCCAGTGAAGACCTGACTTGGCAGTTTGGGCTGGACTGTTCCCATGAGAAACAGGGTCAAGACTGATTTACAAATGGCTGGGTCTTAACTGGGATGGTAAAGTGAGCTAAAGAACAATGATGGAATCAACCCAGATCTGTCACTGGGGTTGAGTGTCTGAAAAGATTCAGCGCTCCATCCATCATCTCTTTGGGTTTACTTTGTTCGCCCTAAGTTGGCAGGGTATGCCCAGACGTGGGTCCCTTGCTCACTTTGCCACTAGATTCAGCTAGTCTGGCCGATGAGGTGTGCTACCCTGAACCCGGTCCCAGGATGCTTGTTTCCGGTCCAGGGAAGACCTGGCTTAACAGTTTGGGCTGGACTCTTCCCATGATGAACAGTGTCAAGACTGATTTTCAAATCGCTGTGTCTGAACAGGGGTTGCGAAGTGAGCTAAAGAACAATGATCCATTGAACCCAGATCTGTGACTGGGAGTGAGTGTCTGAAAAGTTTAATCTCTCCATCCATCATCTCTTTGGGTTTGCTTTGTTCGCCCTAAGTTGGCAGGGTATGCCCAGACGTGGGTTCCTTGGTTACTTTGCCACTGGATTGAAGCTAGCCTGGCTTATGAGCGGTGTTATCCCAAAACTGGTCCCAGCATGCTTGTTTCTGGTTTAGGGAAGAGCTGATTGGCAGTTCAGGCTGGTCTGTTCACATGAGCAACAGGGTCAACTGAGATCTGTGACTGGCGGTGAGTGTCTGAAAAGTTTCCACGCTCCATCCATCATCTCTTTGTGTTTGCTTTGTTTGCACTAAGTTGGCAGGGTATGCTAAGATGTGGTTCCTTTGCTCGCTTTGACACTGGATTCAAGCTAGCCTGGCTGATGAGGAGTGTTTCCCCAAAATCAGACCCAGGATGCTTGTTTCTGGCTTGGCAGTTTGGAATTGACTGTTCGCATGAGGAATAGGGTCAAGCCTTATTTGCATATGCCTAGGTCTCAACTGGGGTGGCGAAGTGAGTTAAAGAACGACGATGGATTCAACCCAAATCCGTGACTGGGGGTGAGTGTCTGAAAAGTTTCAGCGTTCCGTCCATCATCTCTTTGTGTGGGCATTGTAGAATACGTCATAGAGAGTCATACTGGTATTGGTTGTGATCGCTGAACAGAGAATTGTGAGCGAAGAATCATTTCCTGGTTTCAACAAAAATGTAATTTGTGAATTTTGCACAGTCTTGATCAAAATTGAACTTCTTTAAACACCACTAAGTCTAATGAGGCAGATGTGACCGTATCTGTTAGAAAGGGTGAAGAGGCACAACCAGAAGGTACACCAGGTCAACATATGGCAATAAACACGGATCTTCACACATGTATTTGGCTTGAACAGTGGCATAAGACCACTGGGAATGATTGACTTTTTATGTTCCCTTAATGGTACATTTAATTTGATAATCATTGAACATTTAAGGAGGACGTTGTATGACATTAAACTGCCTCTTAGACCTACATAATATGAAACACTTAATGCTTGGGAACATACAGCTCCTCTTAGCAGGAAAGAAAGATTCAGAGGAAGGTTCAAGAAAGCCATGCATGCCTGTGCTGATGCTAGATGGGATGCAGAACAGAAAAACTGGAGAGCTGACATGATTGAGGGATCTAGATTGTAAGAAAGGGTAAATGACATGATAAGAAAAAGAAGAAAGAGGAAGTCGATATAGAGAATGTAGCAGAGAACAGTGATTCAATTGAGGGTTTCATAAACAAATTATTGCTAAGGTGACCCAAGTTTGAGGAGTTTGAGGAGGGATTGATGCACAATTGAGAATTTTGATGTGCCTATGGCACCAGTGGATGCAAGTTCTAATTTCACGGGAGAGAGTTCAGGGAGGACAGCCCCTCAAAATTCATTTGCACAAAATGTTCCAGATACACTGACCGTTCCAGTTATAATTGTTTCTGGAGTACATTTATATAAACCTGGATTGGAAGGAAATACTACACATACTTTGACTGTTCTTACTGGGATGGGTACCCCAGGTAGCAATCCTGTGGGCTTGACAGCGAGACCATTTCCTCAAATTCCTTTGGTTCCAAAACAGGGGACTACCCCATGTGCTGCAAGTGCAGACCCTACATTAAATTGGACAGGGTCTGACCCAACTGGAAGGCTTTCCCAAACATCACCACCCTTTTTCATGTCCAACACAAATGTGCTTCCAAGTGTTAATAGTAGCACACCCAGAACAGAAATGCCCCTGGGTTCTCCAAGTTCCGACTTGTCTATTTTTAACTCACCACTTACTGCAAATCGTGGTTCTTTTAGCGGAGGGATAATTCTTGATACCTCAGTAGAAAACCTGGTCTTACTGCCTGAGAACTCACCAATTGGGTCAAAGGTATTGACACCCCAACTGGTAGTGGGAATCCCGGACCAAGTGGAACAAATATTCAAGTCCCAGAGAGGGAAAAGACAATAGATGTGGCCAAACTGAAACTAGAATTAGACGAAATGATACGTGAAAACCTTGACATGTCCCAATTAATTGTTTACTGACATGAAGAGCTTCTGTTCATATGTAAAGATGTTACTTGTGGTGCTGAAGCCCTGTGGCAGAGGGCAGAGGGCTTGCGCGCTGAGCGCTGGAAATTGATTTTTACCTCTTAAAACTTGCTGAACTCGCTCTGCTGATTGCTAGCAGCTTCTTGCCTTCACCGTCCCGCTGAGAACGAGCGGCGAACGGTAATCTTCTTTTTTAATTCACTCCCCCCCTCCCGCCCTCCTGACTCCTCCCACCACCGCGTCACAGCCTACATAGGCTCCGCCCACTTCCCCTCGCGGGTAGTCTGAAGCCCTGTGGCAGAGGGCAGAGGGCTTGCGCGCTGAGCGCTGGAAATTGATTTTTACCTCTTAAAACTTGCTGAACTCGCTCTGCTGATTGCTAGCAGCTTCTTGCCTTCACCGTCCCGCTGAGAACGAGCGGCGAACGGTAATCTTCTTTTTTAATTCACTCCCCCCCTCCCGCCCTCCTGACTCCTCCCACCACCGCGTCACAGCCTACATAGGCTCCGCCCACTTCCCCTCGCGCGTAGTCTGAAGCCCTGTGGCAGAGGGCAGAGGGCTTGCGCGCTGAGCGCTGGAAATTGATTTTTACCTCTTAAAACTTGCTGAACTTGCTCTGCTGATTGCTAGCAGCTTCTTGCCTTCACCGTCCCGCTGAGAACGAGCGGCGAACGGTAATCTTCTTTTTTAATTCATTCCCCCCCTCCCGCCCTCCTGACTCCTCCCACCACCGCGTCACAGCCTACATAGGCTCCGCCCACTTCCCCTCGCGCGTAGTCTGAAGCCCTGTGGCAGAGGGCAGAGGGCTTGCGCGCTGAGCGCTGGAAATTGATTTTTACCTCTTAAAACTTGCTGAACTCGCTCTGCTGATTGCTAGCAGCTTCTTGCCTTCACCGTCCCGCTGAGAACGAGCGGCGAACGGTAATCTTCTTTTTTAATTCACTCCCCCCCTCCCGCCCTCCTGACTCCTCCCACCACCGCGTCACAGCCTACATAGGCTCCGCCCACTTCCCCTCGCGCGTAGTCTGAAGCCCTGTGGCAGAGGGCAGAGGGCTTGCGCGCTGAGCGCTGGAAATTGATTTTTACCTCTTAAAACTTGCTGAACTCGCTCTGCTGATTGCTAGCAGCTTCTTGCCTTCACCGTCCCGCTGAGAACGAGCGGCGAACGGTAATCTTCTTTTTTAATTCACTCCCCCCCTCCCGCCCTCCTGACTCCTCCCACCACCGCGTCACAGCCTACATAGGCTCCGCCCACTTCCCCTCGCGCGTAGTCTGAAGCCCTGTGGCAGAGGGCAGAGGGCTTGCGCGCTGAGCGCTGGAAATTGATTTTTACCTCTTAAAACTTGCTGAACTCGCTCTGCTGATTGCTAGCAGCTTCTTGCCTTCACCGTCCCGCTGAGAACGAGCGGCGAACGGTAATCTTCTTTTTTTAATTCACTCCCCCCCTCCCGCCCTCCTGACTCCTCCCACTACCGCGTCACAGCCTACATAGGCTCCGCCCACTTCCCCTGCCGCGTAGTCTGAAGCCCTGTGGCAGAGGGCAGAGGGCTTGCGCGCTGAGCGCTGGAAATTGATTTTTACCTCTTAAAACTTGCTGAACTCGCTCTGCTGATTGCTAGCAGCTTCTTGCCTTCACCGTCCCGCTGAGAACGAGCGGCGAACGGTAATCTTCTTTTTTAATTCACTCCCCCCCTCCCGCCCTCCTGACTCCTCCCACCACCGCGTCACAGCCTATATAGACGTCCCTCATGCGTCAGCGCAGCGGGCGCGACGTAGGCGCGCCGGAGTCGCGCCAGAGTTAAGCCCGTCTGCGCCCGTCCGCGGCAGACCGGGGCCAGGGGCCATCACCCCTGGTCCTCTTACCCAATATTCTTCCGCTGACTTGACACTACTTCAAGGCCATTGGCCCCTCGATCCTCGTACTATTCATCGGATTACCCTTTTGGGCTGTAATTCCCCTTGTCATGCCTGCCCATTTGGTTGTCCCCCTCCTCTCGCGTCTTTGTCGGCCCCCGTCTCATCTACCATCTCTGATTCTTACTCTCCCCCCTTATCTATCATTTTACTTAATACTAGGTCAGCCACCAAACACTACCAGGAACTTTTCATCCTCTTAGACACTGACAAACCCGATCTCCTGCTGCTGACGGAAACATGGTTTTCTGAAGCCTCCCTTCCATCCCTATTGGCTGCCCTCCCCTCGACTTACTATGCTATCCGCGCCGACCGTCCTGGCGGGAAAGCGGGTGGAGGTGTTGCTCTCATTGCCCGTTCTGATCTTCAGTTCCAAGTCCTCCCTTCACCCTCCCTGGGAGGAATTGACTATCTGGTGGCCCGTTCTACCTCCCTTTCCCCCCACTTAGCCATTGTGCTCGTCTACCGCCCTCCCCAACCAACCCCATCTTTCCTCCCGGCCTTTCAAGATCTACTTGGCACCCTGGCGGTCAACTATGCCTCGGCTCTAGTCCTCGGGGACTTTAACTATTGGCCCTCGGACCCCAAGGAATGCGCCTCATCAAAGGAATTCTCAGAAACCCTTCTCTCTCTTAATTTTACCTCCTTTGTTCACTCCCCTACCCACATTCACGGTCACATCCTAGACCAGGTCTGGTCTCTTAACTGTTCCCTGTCTGCACTGTCTGTTGTCCCTTGCACTTGGTCCGATCACTTTTTAATTTCGTTTTCCCTTAGTCTCTGTCTGACCAAGACCCCTATCCACACCAAAAACTCATGGGCTCGTAATTGGGGTAAGGTCAATCTGTCTGATCTCTCAACTCACTCCTGGCCTCCTCTCCCCCTCTATCGGGACTGGATTCCGCAGCCCAAGCCAAAGCCATTGACTCATGGCTCATGGAAGGAAGTGACTGCTTGGCTCCTCTCCGGCGCACCTCGATTAGGCGCCCTAAAGACACCAATCGGTGGTTCAACAACGAGCTGAAAGAACTGAAGCTTACGGTTCGAAGGGCAGAACGCAAATGGAGACTGGACTACTCCCCCAATTCCAGGACCCGTTACGTCCATCTCCTAGGGACCTATAAGCAAAACATCACTGAGGCCAAGAAAGCCTATTTCTCGGCCAAAATTTTGGCGGCCGAGAACCAACCAAAGGAGATCTTTGCCATTACTCACGATCTGGCTTTCTCCGACAGGACCTCACTTAAACCCCCCCCCTCCCAGAATCTCTGTGATTCGCTGAATCTTTACTTTGTCGAAAAAATTTCGACAATTAAATCCAACATCCCCCCTCCCTCCTCTTTTTTTGTTGACCCCCTGCCTCCCCCCGCCCCAGCCTTTTTCAATTCCTTTCCTCCTCTCTCTGAAGAACTTTTCCTGTCCCTTCTCCCCAAAATTAAATCCGGTACCCCTTCTGACATATGCCCGGCACATATCTTACGGCAGATTTATACTGTCTGTTCTCTGCCTCCTCTGGGTTTCCTCAACGACTCACTGGCCCAAGGGGTTGTCACTCCATCGTTAAAAGCTGCTTCCATCGTCCCCATCTTGAAAAATCCAGGAGCCGATCCCTCTGTGATGGCCAATTATCGCCCCATCTCCCTTCTCCCCTTTCTGGCAAAGGTGCTTGAGCGACATGTTACATCTGCGCTCAGCTCCTTTGCCGAGGAGAATGGGAGGCTGGCTCCGTGTCAGGCTGGGTTTCGGCCCAAGCACTCGACAGAGTCAGTGGTGGTGTCAGTATTAGACACCCTCAGAGAGGGTATGGACGTAGGCAGATCTCAGGCGCTGGTCCTCCTTGATTTGTCCGCCGCTTTTGACACGGTGGATCATTCCATCTTGCTTTCCCGTGTCAGGGCGGCGGGCATAGGAGGCTCAGCCCTTATCTGGCTTTCGTCCTTTTTGAGGGACGGGACCCAGGCGGTTCACCTTGGGGAGTTTTCAGCTACCCCCTGCCAGGTCCAGTGCGGTGTTCCCCAGGGCTCTTCTCTCTCTCCTTTACTGTTTAATCTTTATATCGCTCCTCTTATCTTTGCCCTACAGCAGCTGGAGGTCACGGTATATAACTATGCCGATGACCTCCAGCTCATCTTTAATCTGTCTTCTACCCCTGACTCTATCTCTAATTTCCAATCTATCCTATCTTTCATCAGGGACTGGATGAATTTCAACCACCTGAAACTCAATCCCGATAAAACGGAACTTGTGGTGACGGGTGGTTGCTCCAGTCCCTGGAATTCTCTTTTTTGGCCCCCCTCCTTTGGTTCTCCTCCTACCCCTGTTCCCTCTGTTAAGACTCTTGGCATCAAGCTAAATGATAAACTCACTATGCACTCCCAGATTGGTTCGGTGGTTTCTTCCTGCTTTCTCACTCTCCGTACTATCCGCTCTATCTCTCGTTTCTTTTCTTTCTCTGCACTTAAACTAATTATGTCCGCACTGGTCCTGTCCCGCCTGGACTACGGGAACATTTTGTTCAATGGCATCCCTCAGTACAGCCTGCGTAAACTGCAACTAGTGCAGAACCAGGCTGCCCGCCTTGCCTTCGGTCTTCCCAAATTCCACCATACCTCCCCCCTTTTGAAAACCCTCCACTGGCTCCCTGTGCGGGAACGCGCCTTGTTTAAATTAGGCTGCATGGCGTTTCAGGCCAGGACTGGCCTGGCCCCCCTTTTCATATCTTCTGCCATCAAGGCTTATGTCCCTGGCAGAGACCTCCGCTCCTCGGCACAACTTCTTTTAGCAGTACCTCGCTACCGGAAAAAAAAACAGGGTGGCTCAAAATTTTCTACTCTTGCCCCCATGTTCTGGAACTCTCTCCCCTTCCATCTTAGGTCCCTCACCCAGTATTCCAGTTTCCGTAAAGCCCTGAAGACCTTTTTATTTTCTCAGGCTCTTCTTTCGTAAGCTCTGCCTGCCGTTCCAGTCGACGTCTTAGCGACTGTTCTTGCCCAGCTGGCTGCCTGCTACTTTAGCGCCAAGAAACCGCCCAGGTGTACGTTGCGCTTGATAAATATTTTAAACTTAAACTTAAACTGAAGAGGCTCATAAACGGTTATCTGAATTGGCTCATAGATATGAAATTGACTTACAGAAATCCAAAGCCTTATAGAGCAGTTACCGTTTATGCTTTAATGATCAGGATCTCACTCTCATGAGACCGTCAGGAATTAAATTGCAGATCATGGAATTAATTGGCTATGTCGGAAAGTGGAGTGAGATCAATTGGTGGCAAGGCAGGTGGGCAAAGAAACAAGAACCAAAGAAAGTCAGATTAGAGCTGCCTCCATCTGGAACAGAGGAGAAGGAAGAAGATTTACACATATTTACAATGAGAGAAGTGCCTGGTGGAGATTATGTCCAAGGACCTTGAAGCAGGAATGATCTTGAGTCATTCACAAATGATTTTTCCGAAATTGAGGGAAAACCCACTGGAATGGTACCAACAGGTTGACCGGTTTGTGAAGATCTCAAAGGTTTTGTGGATAGATTTGAATACCTTTTTTGAAATTGTAGTTCCAGGTGACTTGTAATTTGAGTGCAAAATAGGTGTGGAGTGGCTAGAGAAAGTGCTGATGAGATGTCCCGTAACAAAGTGTTCACCACTAGTGGTGATGTAAAAGTATCACCAGGTGATTACATTTTAAAAATCGAAGGTATCCCTAAGGATATTGATTAGCTCAAGTTTGACAGTACGACCCAGGAGTCCAAAGATACAATATATTCTTATTGTAAGAGACTGCAGCAAGTGTTGAATCAGTTTAGTGGTACAGACACTATTGAGGCCAAAGACATGGAACATTTTGAGTTTATATGTGTGCAGGAATTTAAATTTGAGATTAGCATGATGATTCAACAGCATTTGATTTGTTGACAGATAAGTCAATTGAGATCTTGAGTAATACAAACTATTGCAGTAATAAATTGGAGTTGAAGCAAGAAACTAAAGGAGAAGTTGATGGTGGTACAGATGAAAGCTTTCTCCGAGATTTCTTCCAAATCAGGTCCACAATATAAACACTAAAACGTTCATGAATTAGGGGACAGTCCCGAAATGCTCCATGATATAAGCAGATGAGGATTTTAGTTCAGACCTGTTGCAAGGTTGGTGGCTGAGGGGGAAGGAGAATTGCATGCTTGGCGGGTCCTTAAAGATAAACCAGAGTGGTCCGTTTGTGGATGGTGAGGTGAATGGCCTCCACTTATCATTCTTGATCGATACTGGTGCTTCCTGCTCTATTGTGAGAACAGCAGAGGTTTCCACCCTACACCTCTGGGAAAAAGAATCCAGGTTGTAGGAGTTGAAAATAAACAATTCACTAGCCCTGTCACTGTAGCAGTACCTGTTAAAATAGGGTCCTTTGAGGAGAATTACTGATTTGTGGTGTGTGATTTGAGTCCTGTAAATCTGCTTGGACGCAATCTTTTGTGCAAACCGAATTGTTCTATTTACTGTACCCCGTATGGCATCAATTTTCAAACTCATGATTAAGACGTTGTCTTCAAACTTGAAAACCAGAGTTTAGATGTTAGACTGTACCCCATGTTGACAAAAGATGATCTGCCCCCAGAATTTAAAGACATCGTGGTCTGTGAAAACCTGAAATCTGGGTCTTCTCAGAAAAGGACATAGATCTCATTAAAGGTGTTGAACCTGTACGCGTAGCAGTAAAACCTAATGCTGCATTTATTTATTTTTTCGTGAATTTTATATAGCGCACAGCTACCCCAATGGGGTGTCCCGGCGCTTCTGGGTATACTAAGCTGGATCAGAAACTGGGAAGAAGTTTTTTGCAGAAAAGGAAGGTTTTGAGCGCTCTACGGAAGGGGAGTTCTTCCTGTATCATCCGAATGGAGATGGGAAGTCTGTTCCAATGAGAGGAAGCGGAGTCTTGGAAGGTTTTCCCTCCAGAGCGTGTTTTTTTAATCTAGGTGTGGCGAGGAGATGTTTAGAGCTAGAACGGAGAAGGCGAGCATTACTGTAGGGGCGGAGGCAGGAGACAAGATATGCAGAGCCCTTCCCTTTTTTTGCCCTATGGGCGAGTGTTAGGGCTTTGAATTCTGCGCTTTTTTGGACTGGCAGCCAATGTAGTTTTTTCCGGTACGGAGAGATATGCTCTCGTAGGGAGATGCCACAGACCAGGCGGACTGTGGCATTTTGGACTGTCTGGAGACGGTGGAGTAGGCCAGAAGACAGACCTATATGCAGGCCGTTGGCGTAGTCTAGATGTGACGTGATTAAAGCTTGAACAATTGTTTTCCTCGTATGGCTGGGAAGAAAATTTATACATTTTTTCACCATCCTGATTTTGGAGAAGCATGCTGCGGACACCGTCTGGACTTGGGACTGAAATGTAAGGCTAGAGTCCCATCTGACTCCAAGGTTTTTGACAGAGTCCTTGGGTATGGGGGCTGCACTTAGGTCCAGGGGCCACCAATGGTTGGAATCCAGTGGCGAGGGCTGCTGAAAGAAGAGGACTTCGGTTTTTCCGGCATTTAGCCGGAGGAAGTTGCTGTCCATCTAGCGGGCGATGTTGCGGAGGCAATCGTTTAAGGGATCGAAAGTGGTCTGGGACACGATGTCATAGGAAAACAGAAGCTGAATGTCGTCAGCATACGATGTGGCCTTGATTCCTGACTGGGCAATAATCTCCGCCAGAGGGGAGAAGTAAACATTAAACAGAAGGGGACTCAGGGAGGAGCCCTGAGGGACTCCCCCCCTGAGCGGACGGCTGTTGGAGGTAAACGGGGGGGTGAACACGGCCTGTGTCCGATTTGAGAGGAAGGACGCAATCCATTCCAACGCCTTGCCTTGGATTCCTTTTGCGTGGAGACGCTCGAGCAGCACCAACACTGCCCTTGATCCCTCATCCATTTTCCACCGCACTGAGTCTGCCATCTCAATGAGTGCTGACGCGGTACTGTATCCGGGTCTGAACCCGTGCTATGAGTCGTGAAAAGTACCATGGGCTTCAAAGAATTTGGCCAGTTGCTGTTGGAATAGCTTTTCAAGCACTTTGGCAGGTGCGGGGAGCAGAGAGATGGGTCTGTAGTTGGCTGGTTCGTTAGGGTCTGAATTGGGTTTTTTAAGGATGGGAACCAATCGAGCGTGCTTCCAGGATTCGGGGTAGAAGCCTGTCTGCAGGGAGTCATTCCAGATGTCATTGAGAACGGGGTTGAGCAGGGGCGCCAGGGATTTGTACTGTTTGGCTGGCAAGGGGTCTGTGGGGGAGCCAGATTTACTCTTTAATAATTCCACCAGGGAGCGATCCCGGGGAATTGTGTCAAATTTCGTGAGGGTGTGGGCGGGCTCAGCCTGTGCTCTGTGTGTATTGGGAGTGTCTAAGCATGTCTTGTTGGGGAAGGAGTCGTAGATTGTTGCAATTTTGTTTTCAAAATAATCAGACAGGCGATCACAGAGGGTCTGCGACACCGGGAATTGTTGTGTAAGGGCCTGAGGGTTAGTGAAGGTTCTGACGGTATTAAAAATTTCTCTAGATGAGACTTGAGCTTTATTAATTTTCTCCTCTTGTTGGGTTCTTTTGTGGTCAATAATTCTCTTCCTGTAATCCTTTAGGGCAGATTTGTACTTAAGTTTGCTATCGGGTGAATAGGATTGTCGCCAACGTCTCTCTAGTAGTTTGCATGCTGATTTGCATGTGCGGAGGGTATCCGAGTACCAGGGTGCGGAGGGGGCCGCTCGGAAAGTTTTTATTGGTCTGACAGGAGCAATTTGGTCGATAGCAAAACAGATCCAGCTGTTGAAGTTGGACAGTCTGGTATCTAAGTCAGACGCTTCCTGGGGAGCAGCCGAGGGGAGGTGGGCCGCTAAATTATCTGGGGAGATTTTGCTCCAATTGCGACCAACCGTTCTGGCCGTGAGTTTAGGGCGGTCATGGGGATGCAAGGAGAAGGAGAACGGGATAAAAAAGTGATCTAACCAGGTCACGAGGATTGGATCATTAATAGTGATGTTGGCCAGGTTGGTGCAGATGAGGTCCAGGGTGTGACCGGCTTTGTGAGTGGGGCCGGAGATGAGTTGGCTTAGGCCGCCACCCGCTAGGGTGGATAGGAAGTTAAGCGTGCTGGGGTCAATGGAGGTATCAATGTGTAGGTTAAAATCCCCAATAAGAGTGAAATTTGCATAGCGGACGGTTGCCTGAAGGACATAATCAAGAAAGGTAGGGAGATATGTAAGCTTGGATTTCGGAGGGCGGTAGGCTAGTAAGCCTGAGCAAGTGCTTCCAGTTTTATACAGAAGGGTAGGGCTTCAATACATTCGATTTGGGTGTAGGGAAAGGAGGATATAGTCCAGTGTGATCTGTATATTATTGCTACTCCACCTCCTGGATGGGAGCTCTGTCTGTTGGCACACAGAATTTTATAGCCAGGCGGGTTAGCGAGGCAGAGAGCAGGGTTGGTTTCATTCCCTAACCACGTTTCGGTAAGGAAGAGGAGGTCCCAATTGTTGTCCTCCATAGATTGCGCTATGTCAAGAGAGTGTTTTACTAACGATCAGCAGTTAATCAGGCCAGCTTTGATGGCAATGTTTTTGTTGAGAAGGTGAGTACTGGGGGAGTCTGTGGAGGAGGGCAGTATTTACAGGGAGTGTCTGCGTTATCTCGCTCGCTACATTGTATGAAGGGAGTGAGTGGAGGGCCAGACAGAAGGGTTGATGTAAAGGTACAAGTCTTGGGTTTAAAACTCAAGAGCGCCTCCCTACAGTGAGAAATGAAGGGGGGAGGCCTGGATATGGAGGCTTTCCTGCGGCTGCGGCCACGTCCTGGTCGCGGACGGGCGCAGACGGGCAGGACTCTGGCACGACTCCGGCGCGAACCAGGCGCGTCCGCTGAACGTGTCCGCTGCACGGGGACATGTCCTTCCCTTTTATACTGGCCACTGGGATGCGACTGACGCTTTCCCCACCTAAGATGGGCGTCGCGTTTCTGAGCTCGCCCGGGGATGACGATATGCCCACAGCTCCTGAATCAGCTGGGACGGACCCGGTGAGTGAAGGAGTACGGGGGGGGGGCAAAGTTGAGGCCGCGCAGGGGGGGACAGGCGGGGCGGGGGCAGAACAAAGTGCAGTATGCAGGTCAGAGATGATAGGCTTAGTGAGTCAAGCCGATCGTCTCAGTGAAAGTTTAAGATTGAAGCTTTTTAAATCAAGCGGATCGTAGCACACAAGTACAGAGGCGAGAGGCTTAGTGAGTCAAGCCGATCGTCTCAGTGAAAGTTAAAAAAGCTTTTTGGAAGTCAAGTAGATCGTAGCACACAAGATAAAAAAACAGCTTAGCGATTCAAGCTAAGTGGTGCAATTAAGGGATAAAGTACGGGGGGTAGAACAGAGGCGATTTCAGCGCTAGAGCGTTTAGTAAATCAAAAACAAGTATTGCACATACAAATAACAAAGTTAAAAATCACAGCGACCTCCCGGCTTTCCGCCTCAAGAGGGGTTCGAATACACAGTGCATATCCAAGAATCCAACAATATAATCTGACCCCTGAACCAATTGGGGAGATTACTCCGGTGATTGATTTATGATACAACAAGGCAATCAATCAATCAATCAATCTAGAATCTTTATTTCGGCCGAAACGGCCACAAAAACACAGATAAAAAATACGGTACAAGCCATTAGATAAAAAGAGACGAACATTACAATGTGAAAAACGGGCAGTTATTCTGGTTAAAACAGCATTACAGTATATACCTCGCTCCACTTTCCCCCCAGACTTCCTCAGTGGATCAGAAAGCACGTCTAAAATTATGTAATTTACTAAAAGTGCATGTGCAATGCATAGGGGACGCGGGGCCTAACGTTAATAATGAGTCAAATACAATAAAGTGCATATGCATTATGTAAACAGCCAAAGGTTGTTAAAGTGCTCCTGTATCATAAAAAAGGGAAAAAAAACATTCATAGTACACAGTTCACATATCCCCTCTTGTATTCCTAAGGCGCATCGCTACTCTTAAAAAGTTTACAGTACAGTGCAATGTTAAAATATCTGCAGAAAGTTTCAGGTACAGTAAAGCTACCTTGGCCTGTCTAAAACCAGCCTTTTTTAAAATTCTTTTTAAAAAATGTTTCCTTGGGAGCATGTGATACGGGCATAACAGCACGCAGTGAAGGGTGTCCTGCGGAGATCGGAGATCGCAGCCGCAGGGACCCTTCTTCTCCACTGTTTTAATAAAACCTGCAGGCACCGCTAGGCTGTGATGTATGGAGTTCAGCCTGAAGCGTGTCATAAGGAACCTTTCCTGGGCACTGTGGATGAGATACAGGTAAGGTTCGATGCCCGGGCAAGATTTAGTCAGTGTGAGGCTTCTCACTGCGGGTTTTGTTATCTCTTGGTCTTCCCTGATAGAACCCAGTAAATTCAAAAATTCCCCTTTAACAATGGTCTTATCCTTTGCCAAGATTTTAGTAGGGTGAGTAAAAAGTTCCAGGTGACCCGTGGCCTTAAGAGAATCTCTAACACATTTGAGCCATGGGATATTCATCCCTTTGTCCCGTGCCAGGCAGTCCTGAATGATAACTCTTGTCAGGGCCGCCTCTGGGGTTGACCAGATCTTAATCCAACAGCTCCTTCCCTACCACCATTATGTAGGATTTGGCTAGGTTTGATGACAAATCCAGGCTCTCCATGAAGTGGATAAAACCGTCTAACAAAGTTTGTAGGCCACGCGGGGTTCGGGCCAGAAGTACCGCATCATCTGCCTAGAGCAGAACCTGAACCCCCCTGTGACCTATCTTAGGTGAGGCCACTCCCAGCCCAGCCAGTGCTTTCTCTAAGCCGTTAATATAGAGGGTGAATAAAAAAGGTGCTAAAATACAGCCCTGTCTAACTCCCCTCGTACAGGGGAACTGATCTGTCAGACTGCCCTCCTCGTTGTACCTAACCTGGGCATGGGTATTCATGTGTAGGGATCTCAAAATATTTACTAGGCCCTGATCCACCCCCAGTCCCTTCATAAGTTCCCACAGTTTGTTCCTGTTTACCTGATCGAATGCGGCTGTGAGGTCCATGAACACCAAGTACACAGTTCCTTGGCTCGCTATCGTGTACTTGGCGGTCAGGAGATACATTTTGAGAAATTGGTCCGTTGTAGACCGTCCGGCCCTGAAACCATACTGTGTGTCCGTTATGATCTTGTGTTCTTCTGACCAATCTAATAGACGCTTAAGTATAACCCCACCAAGAACTTTCACGGACACATCTATCAGGGAAATGGGCCTGTAACAGGACGGGTTTTCCCTGTTACCTTTTTTAAAGATTGGCACAATTATGGCAGTTGACCAAGATTCAGACATGCCCGTGCACACTGCAGCGTTTATAACCCTAGTTAAAATCAGGGCCCACAACTCTGCATACGCTCAGAACAAGTCCGGGGGGACACCATCTGGACCCGGCGCTTTATTTCTTGTCAATCCTTCTATGCCGGCCTTAATGTCATTAGGAGAGAAAATTGCGGGTTCCCCCCTTCCTGGCCCTTGTTTGGTCACAAGGCAATCTTCCTGGGTGGTAAGATTATATAGAACTTTAAAGTGCTCATGCCAGGTCTCCGCCAGGATGTGGTTTACAATCTTGGGTTTATCCCTGTCTTGGAAGCAAGGGTCATTTATGATTTTCCAAAATGCCGTCATATTTTTAGTATCTACTGCTTCCCTCAGGTTCTCCCACGTCTGCTGTTGCATCAAAGATTTACGGCGCTTAACCACATCTTTGTATAAGCCTTGACATGCCTTAACCCTGGTTATATCCCTCGGGCAGGATTTCAAAGCCATTTTCAGCTCTGTCAGAGCATTAGAACAAGCCTGGTCGAACCACCCATGTTCCCTTGGTTCTTTTTTTCCGGACTTGACCCTGAGGAGTCTATCAATGGGCAGTGTTGCTCCTTCGTAGGCCTTAACCAGCTCGACCCCTGTCACTTCAAGATTCAAGCACCTCCCTATATGATGGTCTTTGTCTGCCATTAGTGCTTCATAAAAGGAATCAGCGTAAATTTTGGACCATCTCAGCCTTCTGCCCTGATCAGTTGCCATTAGCTCCCCTTTCGGACCTCTTTTGTCGAGGGTGTTGGTGATGTTTGTGTCCCTCAGGACAATAACTAAGGGATTGTGGTCACTAAATGCACTAGATTGTATTTCAAACCCCAAAAGCTCCTGCTTCATTATGTGAAATACAAAAATAAAATCAATGACTGAATCACAGCCTCTTCCTTTAATAGTTGGGTTTATCCGCCCTTCATCATCTCCATTTATTAAATCCATGGTGTGTTGGAGATCATACCTTTCCAGCACCTTATTGAGCTCTTTTCCCTCTGCAGTGTGTTCTAAATGGGGGTCCTCTTCCAACGGACAGGAGTACCAGACACCCTGTGTATTTTTCACATTTGGGCAAAGGTGACAATTAAAATCACCTCCGAGCACCCATTCGTACTTGCATCCCTCTTGATCAGTCTCTCCCTCCAGCCTTTTACCCAATTCTCTAAAATTTATGAGTGGTGACCCTGGAACTGTAGCATCATAAAAGTTCACGAATAATATGTTCTGGCCCCTCATACGTAGTTTTAGCCCTTGTACGACATCAGAGTTCCAGCTCAGGTCTACCCATGTCCCTTTCAGTTTTAAATCCGCATAGATCATCAGCCCGCCCTTAGCTCTTCCTGACCGCCCTTTCCTTGCCGGGACAAAGAACATCTTAAAGCCTTCAAGAGCTAGCTGGTCTCTGTTCCATTCCCATTTCTTTTTTTTTTTAAGTTTTCAAAAACCTTTATTGTATTTGAAAGCATGGTACATCAATGCAATAAAAACGAGCGCGTATATAGCATGTGATGTGACATAGCAGTGGCATCTTCCCATGCAACACATTGTACAGCTTAATATATTCATCATGAAATCCACATTATAAACGATCCCCACTCCCTCCCACCCAAGAACTCCCCATTAAGGTGCTGAAATAAAGACATCCGAAGTAATTAAATGTTAAATGTCGTATACTTGTAAAGCGCACAGCTGCCCCAGCAACGGGGGGTTCTGGCGCTGTATACCGCTGGGGAACCCATCCTGGCTTTCCCTGTGAGATGGTCCCTCCTGGGCATCTCCAAGGTGAAGACAAGCATCCCCGGCGCTGATGGGGCCGTTAGTAGAGATTAAGCAAGCTATTGCCCAGAGTTGCAGAGTGGGACCCATGGTTGGAGTAGGCACCGAGGCGAGAATTATCGAGTCCGCTGACCATGGCCCAAGACCCTGCCGTGTCGGGAATTGAACCCTGGTCCCGGACCGACCTCTGCTTCTGGGTCTGCCGCCTCTAACCAGTGAGCCACACCACTCTACATAAACATGGAATAGTCCGAAATACTCCGTCCTACGAGGACAGCCCTAACAACGTTTTATATCACAAGGTAGTTGCACGGTCCAGTGGGCAGAGACACTCAATAACATTGTCTGAGGGGGTTCCCCAGTAGGCAGAGGTTAAAGAAGTCAGTAATGTCACAGGCCCCAGGAACACTAATAATCGAGCAAACAGCACAGTGCACAGTTATATAGTATTGTACCATACATTGCAGAAAGTCACAGCGCACAATTACTGGGCAGTCTCCCCTCCCTCCATCTCTTCTGCCTCCTCCTCCCCCTGGCGGAGTAGATATGTTGTGAATGGCGCCCAGATGTCCTTATGTCGCGATCGCAACTGCAAGAGTTCTGTATAGTCATGTAGTCCTTCCTGCCACATTGTCATGGAATTGAGCCAGCACTTAAACTTGGGAGCTCTCCCTCGTCCCCATCTACATGCAACTAATCGTTTGGTAAGTAACAGACTGAGGGCTGGGAACTTCCTGTGAACAGTATCTACAGATTGTTTAAGGCCCAGTAGTGCCTGTAGTGGGCAAGGTGGCATGGGTGTCCCCAGCATATCAGCAAGGCCAGCGAAGACCTGTTCCCAATAGATGGCAACCTGAGGGCAGGACCAGGCCAGGTGGAAGAAATCAGCATCGGCTGCTCCGCAGCGTTCGCAGGAAGCCGTCTCGCGTAGGCAAAATCTATGCAGCCTGGCAGGGGTATGGTAGAGGCGGTGTAAGAATTTGTAATGGATGAGCCGTAATCTGTTGTTGCCAGTAACCGCACTTGTGTGAATACAGCTGTTATCCCACTGTTCATCAATCAGTGGTTCAGCCATATCTTTATCCCAGTCCCTTCTGGCCCTGAGAGGTGTGGAACTGAGTGTGGCCTGTACATGTTTGTATAGCATGGAGACAACATGGCGTGGGGCCTCTGACTGCACTATGGTGTGGAGTGGTGCGAAGACATCAGGTTCAGTAGGGAACGTCGGGGTAAGGGCACGAACATTTTGTCGCAGTCTGGTGTATAGGAAGGTGTCCATAACCAAAGGAGACGTCTCCCCAAAAAAGTGTTCCGAAGTACGGAAGATACCTTGCGTATATAAATCCCCCCAGGTCCGAATTCCCAGCTTATTAAGCAGCCTGTGGCAGAGGACCTCGCAGGCAACTTGCAACCGTGGGTCGTTAGCCAAAGGGAGGAGGGGTGAATAGTAAAATGAGCATTCAAGCGTGAGTGCAATGCGGGTCCAGGCCTGCACAGTACAATCTACAGTTGAGGGGTCACCTTCTCTCAGTCGTACCGAGGTGTGAATGTAACCCGCAGGAACAACGGGAGCCATGTACCCATCTTCAACAGCCAAGTGTGCCATGTAGGGAGGAGGATGAAACCAGTAGGCGGCAAAATGTGCCTGTGCGCAGGTATAGTATTTTTCAAAGTTGGGTACCTCAAATCCTCCTTGGTGAAAAGGAAGCATGAGAGTAGTGAGGCTGAGTCGTGCCTGCTTCCCTCCCCAGATCAACCTAATGATCTGAGAATTAAGGGAGCGAAAGAAAATCCTGCCCGGGTTATACGGAATAATAACAAATAAATTGAGAAGTTTTGGTAAGATCACCATTTTGATTAACGCGATGCGACCTGCCATGGAGAGGGGCAGATGCAGCCATTTGGTTATATTATCAGTAATTTTGTCTAGCGTAGTACCATAATTGGCCCTCATCATCGCATCTTTGTCCCTGGTGATCCGTATGGCTTAATATTTTAATTCTTCCTGTTCCCACATCAGAGGGTAGTCGAGTTGGAACTGGGATGTATTATCCGTAAGTGGGAAGATGGCGGATTTGGACCAGTTTATTTGTACCCCTGCAATACCTCCAACTTTAGTAATTTCGCGCAGCACTGGATTCAAATTATCTTGGGGTTTTTCTATATAGAGCGCCATATCATCCGCATAAAGGGAAATGAGTAATTGACGGGACGGATATATGAGAGAGCGGGGATTGTGTTTTTGGTGGAGCATTGCAGCCAGTGGTTCGATCGCAATAGCGAATAGGATGGGAGATAGAGGGCAACCTTGGCGGGTGCCTCTCTGACTAAGAAACGGAGTGGATCTGGCGCCATTAAGTAACACCGTAGCCGTGGGTTGGTGATAGAGCAATTTTATCCAATCTATGACGCTAAAAGGCATTCCCATATATTGCAGTGTTCCGAATAGGTAATCCCACTCTAAAGAATCGAAAGCTTTTGTAGCATCTAAGAACACCGCCACTGCGTCACATTTGGGGTTGATGTCTTGCAGCACAGCATGAAGAGTGCGAAGATTGTGGGAGGTAGCCCGATTGGGCACAAAGCCTGCCTGGTCTGGCAGCACAAGTTTCTCCAAAAGGAGATTAAGGCGAGTGGCCAGCACTTTAGCTAGAATCTTGGTGTCGCAGTTGAGTAGGGAAAGCGGGCGGTAGGAGTCACATTGGGTAGGGTCTTTGCCTGGTTTGAGTAGGGAGGTAATAAGTGCCTCACACATAGTGCCGGGGAATCTGCCCTCTTCGAATGCAGCGTAGTAAACTTGTTTCAATATGGGTGCCAGAATATGGGCAAATAGTTTATATAAATCAATAGGAGGGCCATCGGATTCAGGAGCCTTACCCGACCTCATACTCATAATGGCATCCGTTATCTCATCTAGTTCCAATTCAAGATGAAGGAACTTCTGTTGGATTTTTCCCATCCATGCCAGTGCAACATCTTCAAAGTATGCAGGCAGGTCAAGAGGTCATTTCTGTGAGAGTAGTATAACGTTTGGTAGTGGCTCCGGAAGGTGTTAAGTTGGTCAGATAGATTTCTGTGTACATTCCCTGCAGCATCATGTATCTCAGTGACATAATTGGCAAATCTAGGGGGTTTAATAGAGTTCGCCAGTGCCTTCCCCGGCCTATCCCCTTTACCATAGACCCGGGCCATATGGGGCCGGCCTAAGAATTTACACCCCCTGTCGGCTAGTTGTGTGTAGTCTGACAATTTGTCGCGTATTAAGGCATTGATGGAGAGGTCCGTAGGGTTACTCTTCATTGAACTTTCTAAATCTCGAAGTTCAGTTTCCAATCGGTGCATGTCTGAGCGAATGGATTTCAAACCCCCCCCACCCCCCCACCCCCCCCTTGGCTATGCACCACCCTCTAACCATAACCTTAAAAGCCTCCCAGACTGTGAGGATGCTTTCTACAGAGGAGATGTTGCGCTCGAAAAACTCTTTCACGTCTTGTTCCATTTCAGCTTTAAAGGCCGAGTCCCGAAGATGCGCTGGGTTAAGCAGCCAGGACAGGAATGGAGAGCAGTCCAGCGGGAGCCGTAATTCCAGAAGAACGGGGGAGTGGTCGGAAAATGTACGAGTCAAGTGAGTGGCTAGGGCGAGCCAGGGGGTGACCCCTGCCGAGGCAAAGATATCGTCCAGGCGTAGAGAAGTGGGTGCCTTCCCTAACGCTAGGGTGAAAGTGCCTCCACGTGTGGTTCTGAAATTCTGGACCCTGCTGTTGTCCCGGTATCGAGGTCCGATACCCGTGTCCTGAAACATCAACGTACCATGACGAATTTGGTGTCGACAGACCGATAATGATTAGGACATCATCCCTATGCATTTGCGTCATGATTGGGGGATGCCAACACCCTTAAATCATAGTTTCCGTTCCTAACCCTTAGACTCCATTTTGTGAACGGCATCCATCTTGTGTCTTGCCCTCATGATAAGTGAATTAAGTAAGGCCGAGTCTGATCTAAAAGCACACGTCCACCTTTCCTTGACTTCCCCCTGACCTGTCCCAACTGACTCCATTGCCTCCAGCCAAACCTGTTTGGGCAGCTCCTCGCCCAGTGGCCGAATACGATAGCATCGATGCACAACATACCACAAACCATTCACTACATCCAGATCATGTTTTTACACACACACACACCTGTCCACGCACCCTGTTTATGGCCAGTTTTATGACTAGGAGGTGCCTTTCTTTATTGGGGTTTCGTCGATATCTGATGGGAGTTCCGGGTCCGGAACAAGGGAGAACTCAGAGGTCTTCGGGTGTTATCCCCTGGCACCAGCGGGTTCCTAAAAACCCGTTACCTCAGTTGGCGCCCAACGTCGGGTGGTATCAAGCGGCGACGGTCCAAGCCAGATGTTCGTGAGGAGCTTCGTGTGAAAATTCCAGAGGACGGCCAGCCACTTCAGTGACCCCTGTATGTCGACGTGGTTCCGAAGGTCTTTGCTGCGAGGTTCCCCGCGTCCCGACGGCTACGAAGGACTGCTGCCCTGACTATCGCCTTGTTTTGGACCCAGTGATCCTTGGTAGAGCGAAACGATAGACGAGTCTTCTAGCGACGTCACAGATCTTCAAATACTTCAGTTAAGTACAAGTGGAGCGTCTCCCAGTCCTTAGTTTGTCCTTAGTTTTTGGTATCCTTGAGATACGCTTTGATTTGGTACTTGCAAGCCCCAAAGCCGAAGGACTCTTGTATTCACGAGAAATATCGTAATAGATAATCCTTTGAAGTTTGAAGCTAGACTAGTGAGCAAAGATGCCTGGTTTTAGCAGACTTGGAAACTTGTTTTGTCTTGGTTGTAGTAAGGACTCCCGATTAAAGGATTCTTGTCCGGTTCCTCCAATTGGAACTCCAACATATGAGCTCTATGTAAAGCACGGCGTAGGTCCTATCACATATAATGAAGTATGGATAAAATACACCCGCAAGGATGGTATTTTAAAATGGCCCCAATATGGTAGTTTTGACTCAGAAATATTAGATAACCTAGAGGTCAAATTGTTCAAGAAAAAAGCCCGGCCGGCGATGTTTGACTCTTTTCGCTTATGGCGCAAAGAAGCCAAACAGAAAGAAATAAAATTAGCAAAAAAGAATAAAAGAGGAATGTCAATGGTGCAAGCTGCCATTTCATACAGGGATAACGAGGAAGAGCAAGAAAACGAACAAATGCTTAGGAGCAAGAAACTAGCAGTAGATAAATGCTACCCGATGTTACCACATAAGGGACAAGGTCAAGAGGAGAGATCCGAGAAAGATCCATTAATGTCCCACTTATTAAGCTCACCTCCACCGTATGCGTTAGACGCTACGGCACCCCCAAAGCGTTTTACTATACCGCGCCCCGGCGCACGTAACACAGCTCTAGCACAAACGCCAGCTACTGTTCAGCTGGTTCCTACTTCGCCGGCGCAGCCTTCTCAAAGGCCGCCGTCTTTGCTACCTACTCCATCTACTTCTACGACTTTGCCTACAGCTCCAACTATTCTCTATGATACTACGTCTGCTACCGCTCCAACTTCCTCTGCTATTGCCTCTACTTCTTCTTTGCCTCAGCATGTCTTTTCCGATGCACTTGCCCTTCCGCAAGGTTCTCCTTCTACTAGACAAAGAGTGACCGGTACCGTCACTAGTCTGCTTTCACCTTTCTTTGGGTCGCCTAAAACGACCCCTAAAACAGAACATAGACAGTCACGTAGTCAACTGCCTGATTACGAGGAAAGAAAAGTGCTGAATGAACTAGCCCGCCAATGGATTACGGATACTGTTAGATATGATGTTCAGCATGTTATGGACGTTTTTCGTCAATGGAATGCACCCACTCAGAGACACGTATTCGAAGAAATGTGTGTATATCTGTGCGAAGATGTGAAGACAAATGATCCCAAATGCACAATGGACGACCTATGGCGTACACGCTTTAAGTTCCATGAAGGTATGATTGTAGGTGCAGATATTGAGAAAGCGATAGAGTTATTGCTCTCTTATAGGAGTAAGGGAAACGTCTCTAGATCATTGTACCAAGACGACGTATCAGGTAGGAAAAGAGCGAGACAGTACCCCATGAGAGAGGTTCCTCCGGTTTGGAGGGAAGGTGATGCGAATGCAAATACACCAATTCTGCCTCATTTCAAGCGTGTATGGGTACATGTCCCCTGGAAAAGATCCGAAGTTTTAGCACTCAAGCAGACACTGCCTGATCCTCGTAAAAACCCGACTGGGTATTATAAGGAGTTATCGCAAACTGCAAGCTCATGTATAATGAATTTAGCGGATGTAGACATGTTGTTTGGGAACGTTGTTCCACATCCTTTATGGAGCAAAATCAGTCATACAGATCATGACCAGGAACTAGGTGACTCATGGGCAAACATTACCGCTACAGATGCTAGACAAATTGGTGGTTTTAAACCTGAGCCGTTAATAGCTGAACTTCCCGGTAGGATTATCGCGTACATGAAAACAATAATGCCTGAAGTACGCGTAAACTGGGACAAGCTCTCTGCGTGCAAGCAGAAGAAAGATGAGAATGTGTCTGACTTTTTCACGAGATTTGAGGAAACTTTCACCGATCATAGTGGTCAGGATATGGCTACCGAGGGTGGTCAAAGATTGTTTGTAGACAAATTCGTACATAATTTACTTCCTGAACTGTGTAATAAAGTGAAAGATTCAGAGAGTGCTTGGGCTGTCTCTACGTCAGCACAAATTTTAGCAACAGCCCAGTACTATGAAAATAGGCGCAAAGACGAGCTAGATAAGGCAGACACAAAGACGAAAGATTTAAAAACTAAAGTTCTTCTCCAGCAGGCCTATCCGCCTCGTATGGCTAGTCAGCCCAATTATCAACATCAACAGCAGTATTCGAGAAACGCGCAAGGAAACGAGTTTTCCCATCAGCGTCTTCCGTATGGCCTGAATCAATGTGCGTATTGCAAGGAAGAGGGTCACTTCAAAAGTAATTGTCCGGCTCTTGCGCGACGCTTAAACGGCGTTTCAGGTGTAAGGGGAAGAGGTGTTCAACATGCCCCTAGAGGTAGGGGTCGTGGAAATTTCTCCCAGAACACAACTTCTTTTCCGCCTCAGAATTCCATGAACAGCTTTGACCAACAGAATAATGCATCGTCTAGGTCAGCTCAGTACTATGCTGACGACTATTACACCGAACACGAAAATGAGGGTAACGATTGCTAGGACAGCCATGGACAAAGAGAGGGAGTCGTTTCAGTTCCAGTAGATCAGAATGGACCTTATGTCAAGGTAATTATCTCAGGAGTGTCAGAGCCATTTCTGCTGGATACTGGTGCTACAAAAAGTTCTATTATGCACTCGAAACTTCCTGGCGCACCTTTGTCTGGCGAAATGAATGTCTCAGTAGGTTTCTCTGGCGCCCCTGTTAGAAACCCGATCTCTAGTCCTATATCACTTTCTGTTGGCCCATGCGAGTTAGAAGCACCCCTCATTCTTACAACAGATTGCGGTGAAAATTTGTTAGGTTTGGATTTGCTATAAAGGTTATATGCGACTTTATACTGTTCCCCCTTGGGAGTACAACTTACTTTAGGTAAGAAAGTCATTTCTCCAATGTATTTGTCAAAGGAAAATATTCCAACTGAATTGTCATCACTTCCTGATATACTTTGGGCTAATGGTTCTAATGATGTCGGTCGTTTGGAGATAGTACCGTATGTCATAACTTTGAAAGCCAACGTTAGGTTGCCACGTATTCCCCAATACAAAATATCTAGCGAATGCGAAAAGGCGTTGTTGACGATCGTTTATGATCTGATCGATAAAAATGTCATCGAAGAGACAACAGGTAATGTTTGTAACAGTCCAGTTTTGCCCTTCTTAAAACATACTGATCCTTCACAACAGCCTGTGTACAGGTTCGTGATCGACCTCAGAGAAGTGAATAAGGTAGTTATCCTGCAGTTTCCAGTTGTCCCCGACATTACTGCTTTATTGACAATGGTTCCAGCTTCAGCAGCTTGGTTCTCGGTGATTGACCTGAAGAACGCTTTCTTCAGCATCCCGATTGCTGAGGAGAGTACAGACATTTTTGGCTTCAATTTAGGAGGACGAAGCTTCCGCTTCAAGTGCGCTCCTCAAGGCTACTGCGAAAGCCCATCAATATTCAGTCAGGCTCTGAAAACACAACTGGACACGATTATTCTACCAGATGGTTCAACTTTGATTCAGTATGTAGACGATCTGCTGGTCGCTGCAGACACTGAAGAAATTTGCAAGAAAGCTACGGTATCATTATTACGTCACTTATGTGACATGAAGCACAAAGTCTCTCTTTCCAAACTACAATTTTGCCGACAAGAAGTAACCTACTTAGGTCACATCTTGTCGAAGGAGGGAAGGAAACTGACACCAGAAAGAATACAGGCAATTGCAGAACTGAGTGCCCCAAGGACACAGAGAGAGGTTCGAGCCTTCTTGGGCATTACATCGTACTGTAGACAATGGATACCGAATTTCTCACTACTAGCTAAACCCTTGCTGGCACTACTCTGCAAAGACACGCTCAATCCTATGCCCTGGTCTGAAGATTGCCAAACGAGTTTCCACGAGTTGCGTGATGCATTATGTTCGGCTCCTGTGTTGGGAAACCCCAACTACAGTAAGCCTTTTACATTATATGTCCATGAGAAGGAAGGTTGTGCATTATCAGTCTTAACACAACACTTTGGGAACAAACAGCGCCCATGCGCGTATTTTTCGGCAACTCTAGACCCTGTGGCTAAAGCCCTACCATGTTGTCTGAGGGCTACCGCCGCAGCAGCTGTCTGCATTCGACAGTCTGCTGGATTAGTCATGAATAATACTCTGATCGTTATGGTTCCGCATGCAGTAGACATCTTGCTAAACAGGACGAAGACACAACATCTTATTAGCGCTCGACTATCCAGTTACGAACTTACACTGTTAGCAAGTCACATCCACATAAAGAGGTGTGATACACTCAACCCCGCTACGCTACTACCCATCCCGACAGAAACAGACGAGATTGATAAACATGACTGCTGCTTTAGGACAGAAGAAGAGACAAAAGGGAGAGTAGACTTACAGGACACTCCCCTTCCTGAATGCAACGATACTTTATGGGTTGATGGTTCATGTTTCAAATTGCCGAATGGTGATACGACTGCAGCATATGCCGTAACGACATTACACACCATTATAGAGACCGCGCGCATTTCCCACAATTCCGCACAAGCTGCAGAGCTAATTGCACTTACAAGAGCATGTGTGTGGCGAAAGGAAAGCGAGTGAATGTGTACACTGACAGCCAATACGCCTTTGGTGTGGCTCACAGTTTTGGGAGATTGTGGCGTGAACGTGGGTTCCTTACGTCACATCGTGCAAAGATACAACATGGTCAGCTAGTTAATGAACTCCTTGAGTCATTGACCTTGCCACTACAAGTTGCAATTATGAAATGCAGTGCACACAAAAAGATTCAGGATGATGTTGGCCGCGGGAATGCATTTGCAGACGAGGTTGCGAAAGAGACTGCAAGGAACACGATGAGTCGGATGTATGTTGTAGGTCCCGCCAGATGGATTACTGATGTAGGAATGTGTGAGGACACCATTGAAAGCGTGAAATCTATACAAGCCGAGGCGACTGAGAAAGAGGTGAATGAATGGAGAGAAAGTACAGGTAGATTAGATGCGAATGGTTGTTGGGTCGAACTGTCGGAACACCAGCGATGGCTATTACCTAACGCATATGTACTTGCAGTAGTAACAATGGCTCATGGAATTGCACACATCAGTTCGAGAGGAATATGTAAACTATTGGCCCCAGTATGGCAGAATAGTAATATCCCAAAATATGCAGAGAATGTGGTCAGAAACTGTATGGTGTGTTTGAAGTACAATCCCGGTAGGGGAACCCCAACTCCAGCTGGTCATTTTGCACCTCCTACGTATCCGTTCGAGGTTTTGCAGCTAGATTTCATACACATGGAGAGGTGCAACAACTTAAAATACGTGCTTGTGGTTGTTTGTGCTTTTTCCAGGTGGATAGAAGCGTACCCCCTTAAGGATAATACCGCCTTGTCAACTGCCAAAGCCCTTGTCAAAGAGTTCTTCCCTAGATTTGGTATGCCTAGAATTGTCTGGAGTGATAACGGAAGTGAATTCGTAGGACACGTGATGAAGAGAGTCTGTGAGTGTCTAGGCATACACCAAAAGTTCCACTCTGCAAACCACCCCCAATCAGCTGAATTAGTAGAGTGCTACAATGGCACGTTAAAGCTCAAATTAGCCAAGATCCAAGCCTGTACAGGTCTTAAATGGCCTGACGCCTTGCCTCTAGCACTCTTGTCAACCAGAACGACCGTCCATTCCAGATTAGGACTTAGCCCCCATGAGATAGTGTTTGGCCGCCCAGCCAACGTCTGGGGCGTGCCAAGGCCAAAGAAACTCAGCGAAATAGAACACCCCATACTGCTTGACTATTTGTGCGAATTAACAACTAAATTGCGTGTCTTACACCAACAGGTTCACAGTTCCTCTCCGCCAGCCTCTGACGATCCAGGTCACTCCATCGAACCCGGCACGTGGGTCTTGGTGCGGAATTTCCAGCGCACAAACAACGGACAACCGAGGTGGACCGGACCGCACCTGGTACTTCTTTCCACGAGATCAGCTGTTCGGGTGGAAGGCAAAAAGAACTGGGTGCACGGGACCCATTGTAAACGGGTCCCTCTACCCCTCCCATACGACCGGTGGGTCAATGAAGGACTTGCCGACTCTGAGACAGAATCCGTACCTCGCTTCATCCCTTTCAGCGATGCATGTTTGAAAGAGACTGGTTCCGAAAAGGAGAGTGATCATATTTTACAAGGACTTGTGCCACCGTCTATGCAGTTGGACACTACCGAACCTGAAACATTGTTTGAAGACCACACCGTACCTAGGAAACGACGATACAATCTAAGGTCTAGACAAAGAGACTAATAAAAAGCAAACCAATGTGATTTCCCTTTTCCCCTAAGAACTATTTTTGATTTTTTCAGCTCTCTCGCCCAGGGAACTTGCTCATTTTTGATTTTCGAACCGCCATCCGGTTCTGCTGCTAGGGTCGCGGTTGAAGTCTGGGGAGTGCAACTGGGGACGTTTAGGTCAACGGTTCTGGTTGGTCCACGGGAGTTACCCCGGACTGAACAGAGCGCACTCCCTGGCAGAATCAATCTACCACCGCGGGCAGCAACTAGAGGATGGAGTTTCCTAGGGTAAAGAGACCTATCAGATTCACGAATTTTGAAAGACAATTATGCACGATACTGTCCAAAAGAAGATTCCTGATAATATGTGTTTTAATGCTGTGTAGCATAGCGGTGTTCTTGACTGGTTATGCTCTATTCGTATTTCAAGTTTCCTTGTTTTCAAATGACACTTGGCCAACGCCTCCTCCCACTCTCTCTCCGCACTCCTTTCACCCTCTACCTGAACACGAGTCTGCCAGAAGACTCGAATTTGTAAATAACTTATTCATTCAACTTCTACACCAACACCAGTCCATAATGAACACATCGAACTGTTGGATATGCGGACTCATGCCACACACAACTGATAAGGGTATCCCATACTTTATCCTGCCATTCAGTTATTATGGTTCTCTGTGGGCTTTCCAGACCATGTTCCTATTCGCCCTAGAACCATACCCGACCCGTTCCACTGAGAGCGATTCCAGTAACAAGGCACGAGTGGCAGGGATAAGAAATATGAGTAGGGAGTTCGACACTTATCTTGCGATCCAAAAGATGAACTCAGTCCCTACACTCGTTGGAACGTAACTAAATATGGGGTTTACCTGAGTAAGAGCCAGGCAGCAAAGAAATCCCGCCCAGTTTGGATAGTACCCCACCGAGGTCACTTATGTTTACAAGGTATCGGTAGGGATCCCAAAGCACAATTAGGAAAGAGCATATGCACGGAAACATATGTGTTCGCTTCCCGAACTTCCCCTATACTCTTAGCAGCCAAAGGCACGTATTTCGTCTGCCACAACCAAGCCTATACATGGTTGCCAACTGACTTCTCAGGTACATGTTTCATCTCATTTCTGCTGCCTCCCACCTACACGGCCAGAGCAGATTACCATCGGACAAGGACAGCTAGGGGTGTCGTGAGTAAAGACGACACCGCGAGTCAGGAATTCGCTGACTTTGCAAAGGGTTTTCTGCCATTTTGGGGGCCTATGGTGAACAGCAGGAATATTCGTCAATTAGCAAGGATAGTTGAATCCGCCGTGATTACAACGGCCGGAGCCCTTGGCAATTTAACAACCGAGCTTCAGTCGGATCGACTTATGACCCTTCAGAACCGAGTTGCCCTAGATATCATACTCGCCGATCGTGGTGGCGTGTGTAGAGTGATCCAATCCAGTTGTTGCATTTTCATCCCTGATAATGCGCCGACAGTGTACCAGGCCATCTCTAAGCTACATGAAATATCTGGTTCCCTTCACGTAGAAAAAGGAGACTGGTCCTTGCTAGGGTGGTTCTGGGAACTGATTACTGCCTGGGGATGGAAAACACTGATCTTCATTGGGATGATCTTAGCGCTTCTGTTTATGTTCTGCCTGTGTGTACAGTGCGCTCCTGCACTATGTGGCCTCTGTGCTACCCCATGTGTACGGAAGCCTGTGTCAAGGGACGAACTGAGCAACAGAATGATGCTACAGCAGCATCTCCACGAATTTCTTCATACAGATTTAGACTCAGATTAACATGAGTTATTGCCTTTTATGAGGGCAAAAGGAGGGTCTGTGGTTCTGAAATTCTGGACCCTGCTGTTGTCCCGGTATCGAGGTCCGATACCCGTGTCCCGAAACATCAACGTACCATGACGAATTTGGTGTCGACAGACCGATAATGATTAGGACATCATCCCTATGCATTTGTGTCATGATTGGGGGATGCCAACACCCTTAAATCATAGTTTCCGTTCCGAACCCTTAGACTCCATTTTGTGAACGGCATCCATCTTGTGTCTTGCCCTCATGATAAGTCAATTAAGTAAGGCCGAGTCTGATCTAAAAGGACACGTCCACCTTTCCTTGACTTCCCCCTGACCTGTCCCAACTGACTCCATTGCCTCCAGCCAAACCTGTTTGGGCAGCTCCTCGCCCAGTGGCCGAATACGATAGCATCGATGCACAACATACCACAAACCATTCACTACATCCAGATCATGTTTTTACACACACACACACCTGTCTACGCACCCTGTTTATGGCCAGTTTTATGACTAGGAGGTGCCTTTCTTTATTGGGGTTTCGTCGATATCTGATGGGAGTTCCGGGCCTGGCCGGGTAATATATCACGAATTGGACGTCTAAAATAGGGGCTTGCCTACATGACTTCGCTCTTTTGTATTATTGTAGAAATATGTGTATAGCCATATCATAAACTCAGGAATTCTTGCTTGCAGCTATTATTTTTGTATATAAGGAGACGGCTGGTTCTGTAAAAACGAACAGTCTCCTGAGAACACACAACCCGTGCTGTCGTGTTTTTAGGACACCTGTTACTTGGTAGCTGCCAATAAAACTTGATCTCTGACGGTAACTAGAAGACTCCGTGTTTCTGTGGTCCGGAACAAGGGAGAACTCAGAGGTCTTCGGGTGGTATCCCCTGGCACCAGCGGGTTCCTAAAAACCCGTTACCTCACACGTGTCAATTAGTTTGCCGTCATCAATGATGCCGCCTAGTCTGCGCTGAGAATTGGTGTAATGCGAGGGTAGTGGTCTTGACCTGTCTGAAGCTAGGGCTAAGCGCAGTGTTGAAATCGCCCCCCCCAGATCACATGTGAAATTCCTAGCGTCTGGATTTTGCCCCATAAAGTAAGTAGTGCATTTGGATCGTCCACATGGGGGCCGTAGAAACTAGCAAACAGGACATCTTGAGTGTGTATTTGCCCCCAAATCAGGCAGTACCTGCCTTTTCTATCGGTGTCCATCCCCCCTAAAGTGAACGCAACCCCACGTTTAATAAGCACAGTCACCCCCCTTGAGTAGCTAGAATAAGATGAAAAGACGCAGCTGCCGGCCCATCTGGTCGCAAAGCATATGTTGGTGCGGGGGGCAAGGTGTGTCTCCTGCAAAAGTGCAATATTCACTCCGTGCCTGTCCAGGTAGCCAAGAATCTGTCTACACTTTCTGGGTTCGTTAAGGCCTCTAACATTCCAGGAAATTATTTTAAGATGCAGCCATGCACTAGTATCCCCCATGCTGGATAGCAAATGTTATGATGCGTGACTGTGTGTGATCCCTTGTGAAATCCGTGGCTATCGCATGCTGGTGGGGCCTAATTTCAGACATAGAGCATAACAAAACCATAATCCTAACTTCGGTACATTGCAAATAAACAGCACATACCCTCCCCCCACCCACCTACACCAGCGACCCCAACTTGCCGGGAAAGTAGATCCCCCCCAAGAAAACACAACCCATTACAGCACTAGAAAGGGGTAGGGGAAAGTGGAATCAAAAGTCCAAGTGAGGAGGAACCAGGGGAACGCCCTGCTATGGAGGGGGAGAAGATTCACCAGGGGTGCTCGACCTGCCCTCACATCTCCTATCTTTCACCCACTAAAGCCAAGGTCCGAGTGGAGCCCGTGGCAGTGGGACGGAGATGAAACCTGAGCCAATATGAAGAGTTTGAGGCAAGAAATATACATAATAAAGGGGGAATAAAAGCAGTCTTATACATCACCAGGGTGGATCATGGCAACGGATGCCACCCAACAGCAAAGCGTCTTTGTAGATCAGTCCCTGGCCCACGAGGTCAGTCTAGCTGGGAGAGAGGAGACGGCGGTCTGGAATGGTCGCCTGATTCCGCAGGGCCGGAGGGGGCTTTGTTGTAGTTTTTGAGGTAGCCTTCCGCCTGTTGCTGCGAAGTGAAGAAGACTTGTTTCCCTCGGTGCGTAGTTTTCAATTTCGCCGGATAGAGCTTAGCATATGGAATTTTCAGAGATTGTAGTTTTTTCTTCACTCCTGCGAATTTGCGGCGTGCTTCTTGAACAGTGGGGGTAAAGTCTGGATAGAAAGATAGGGTGGCGTTTCCATAGTGCACCTGTTGTTTTTCCCGGGCCAAGTGTAGAAGGGTGTCACGGTCTCAGATGTTTAGGAGCCTGGCAATGATAGGCCTGGGGGGAGCCCTGGGAGGGGGGCGGGCAGCAAGGGAGCGGTGTGCCCTCTCGACTATTAGGTGCCCGGAGAACGCCTCTTTTCCGAACAGGTCCCCAATCAATTGTTCAATAAAGTCTTCCATTTTGCCCGTATTTGTCGATTCCGCCAGGCCCAGGATACGAACGTTGTTGCGCCGAGACCTGGCTTCTAAGTCCTCATTCTTCTCCGCGATAATTTTTAGGAGCCTGTCCATTTTGGTGAGTTGGCGTCCAGCGGAGGTGGAAGCGTCTTCCAGATCCGAAACCCTGGCCTCAGCTTCCTTCAGGCGGGTGCTGTGTTGGTCCACTTTGTTCACAACGGCGTCCATTCTGGTGGTCAGTGCATCCATTTTAGCGTCAATGTTGGAGAGGCTTTGTCTCATACCGAGGAGTATGGCCTTCCATTCTTCCTCAGGGGGTGCGTCAGCGTCAGATGTCGACGCCGTCCGCATTTGGGAATCAGCAGCTTTGCGGGTTTTGTAAGGCAGCTTGGCCTGCCTAGGGTCATTTTTCCCCATCTCGGGAGTAGTGGGAGCAAGGAGGCAAGATGGAAGGTAGCTGAGGTTTGAGAGCACCAGGCAGGCGGACAGCAGGGCACGATGCGGGGCCAGGGCCACCCCAGGATATGGTTTATAGTCCTAACTGGCGCCAATAGGGTCGTGTCTGCCCTGGCTAACTGGGCCGGCCGTCCCTCGTGTAGGCGCCTCGAAGTTTGGGGGGGCAAGCAGTCCTGGTCATCACCTAGTAGCGCTGAGATGGGGGGGCGAACATGGAAGCCCCCAGTAGCTTGCAAGAGCCGTGAAGAAATGGCGCCAAATGAAGGTTCTGGGGCCCTATGCTGGCATCAGGGCTATGGTCTGGCTGTATTTATTGGAGCTGTAGCAGTCCAGGCCCACAGGCAATGCATGGTGTCCGGCACTCTACGATGCACCTTCCCGCCGATGGAACCGGGCCCGGGCGCCACAGCACGTCCGTGCATTTCAGGCGTGCGGCCCAAGGGTGACACCGAGGCTCACGTAGGGCCCGCAGCAAGTCAGAGTGGTCTTCTCTCTGGGGCGCGAGTCACGCAGCGCTGGTAACGATTCCGGCAGGGAGGCGGGGAGTGTGTCTCCCCTGCGATTATGATGCCTTTTCCTCCGAGGGGAGCCTGTATTAGTGGCGACTTACCCCAGCGCGGGCAGTACGGACGAGATCCAGGCTCAGGAGGCTCTATGATGACAGGCCCGTGTAGGCCTCAAAGCCTCGGCGTCAATTTAGCAGCTGTGCGGTCCGAGGTTAGGGCTCGTCGCTCCGGACAAAGTAGGAGCAGTATTTCTCGGGATCCAGGGCACCGATCACGAAGTGTGAGGTATCGGTATGTTCAGTGTCTCCTCACGAGTCCAGCTGTGACATGGGAAAGGCAAATAGTTGCCTCAGGATGGTCTGTAGGATGGTGAAAAGCTCAGGCGGGCTGGAGCCTCACATCAGTGCGGCCTTTACAGTCAAGCGCCACCTAGCGCCCCCTCCATTCCCATTTCTCTTGTAAACATATGACATGGAACTGTTTTATATAAGCCACCCATTCAAATCTTTTTAGTTTTGCTGACAGCCTCGCTACGTTCCATGATAAAACTTTTATAGTGCCTTGTCTCATGGTACTTGTGCTCGGCAATATCTGACCGCCGCGGATAGTCAAATGGGCTCCTATAGTCTGGCCTTTGTCCTCTTTAGGACAGCTAACCATATCACTTGCCATGGGAACGGGTGTTTGTGTGCATTCAGGGGTTACTGGGAGGCCTCCACTAGAATATATGCGTGGAGCAATCGCTTCGGCGGGGGCGTTGCCGCGGCCAGAGCTCCTTTCAAGTCAATCAATGTCTTCCAGTCCCCGGCTATTTGCCAGAGGAACACAATGATTTTTTGTAAGAGACAAGGGCCCCTTTCCAAACACCCCACTATACATGTGCCTGTCGAACTCTCCTCGGGAACTTGTCCATGTGTCCCTATAAAAGAAACCCAGCGGTAACATTTGGATGAATGGGTCATTCTCCCCCCTGAGTCCACCCCGGGAATAGGCTAGGAGGTCCTGTACCAGCCCTGGTGATCTAAAATTTACGATCACTGTGTCTCCTTCAAAACACTTTCTGCTCCGGCCTATCCAGGATACCCTTCTTGCCATTAGGATTTGCCTATAGTGCTCGAGTTTAAAATGTGTGTTTTTACTTAACCAATGTGCTGCCTTGTTGATTAACATCTGGGGTGTTTCTTCACAATTTTCAGTAGAAGCAGGAACCCCTATATGTGAGTAAAATACCCAGGCAAATCCTCAATTGAACACTAGGACATAAACAGTGACATTAGCTCAAAAAGATTTTTGAGAAAATAATAAGAAAGACGTTTTTGCACATTAAGTGTATTTTAATTTCTATTATAAAACATGATTCAATGATAAAAACAGTTTTTAAGTACATTTGTATCAATACATGATCAGATATTCCAGCATTATATCATATGCGTGAATTTAGACATGAGTAGGTACATATATGTTACAATAAAAAGATGGTTTCCTGTCTATGCGCTTCGACACAACTGTGTCTTCCTCAGGACTGTACCATCATATTTCTGTAAAAAATATATATAAAAGATATTTACAAGATAGCCCTGTCAGAACTATTGTATAAGGGCTCGCGGCGGGAAGAAGATCCATAACAGGCAGATTTGTCGTGCCCTTGACAAACTCGCTTCCTACTGGCTCATTCACTACAATTGCACCAGTCCCATCCCCCCTGGCCCCCTGAGCCCTCTTTCCTGTTGTCCCACTTTGTTGAGGCATCATATGCCCTTCCTTCCTAGTGGGCAGAACGCTCTCCTTCCTTCTGTGTCTTCGTTTCTACCAGTCCCTGGGTGTTCTTCTTGCGCACTACCTGAGTGGGTACTATTCCTCTCTCTCTGCGGTAGGTCCCCCTGTGGTACTCCTCCCATACCCTCACTACCTTGGGTGTCCATATCTTGAACTGCTATGGGTCAGGGAGTGACTAATGTGGATGGGCCCGTCCACTGTGCTGCCAATCTGGCCATATTTTCTTCGAGCGCGCTAATTGTTGTGTAGAGGGGTGCTAGTTGGTTAGTGATTAATAATTCGTTCACGCGCAGCGTTTCGCGCCCCTTATGCGCTGAAGGTGCGCCAAAGGTAAGCCCGTCTATGCCCGTCCGCGCCTGGACCGCGCCCAGCGCCAGACCCCCTGCTCTATGCCACTCCCAACCCCCCAGAATAACCTATGATGCCGCTACTCTCCTCGCCCTCAACGCCGGACGCACCCCACTTTGCTGCGAAGCTACCCCAGGACGTACCCACGGCCCATTCTCATGCCTCTCCTGTAAGTTCAACTGCGTCAGGACCCTCACCAAACACACTTCCTCCACACACAGCTCCGAACCCAACGACTTGAAATGCATCCTACTGAACACCCGCTCGGTCCACAGACATGCAACCGAACTCTGGGACCTAATCGACACTGCGTCACCTGACATCGCCTTCCTTACTGAAACTTGGATGAATGCATCTTCTGCCCCCGACATCGCATAGCCATACCGGACACTTACAAGATCATTCGAAAAGACCGCACCAATAAAAAAACCGGAGGAGGCATCGCCATCGTCCATAGAAACACCATCAAAATTACAACCAGCTCTGACTTCAATCTTGCAACCGCCGAACACCTCCACTTTCAGATCCACACCGACCCCAGGACCACACTTAGAGGAACCCTCATTTACAGGCCCCCAGGCACCCGATCTCAATTCAGCGACGACATCACTGACTTCGTCAGCCCGCACGCCCTCGCCTCCGAGAACTACATTCTTCTAGGAGACCTCAACTACCACCTTGACAACATTCTCGACAACAACACCACCACCCTTCTGGACAACCTGTCCAATCTTGGATTCAAACAACTTGTTGACACCCCCACTCACATAGCCGGACACACGCTCGACCCTATCTTCACCTCCATTAAGCACATCTCCTTCGATCACACTACAGCTCTCCACTGGACGGATCACAGCTGTGTTCACTTCAGCTACAAAACAACCCTGACCCACAACCGTCCACAACCCATTCCCCGAAGAAAATGGAATAAAATCACCACCGAACAACTCCTCACATCACTCAGCCAAAACACTCCCACTCTGGCAACGGACCCAGACCTAGCGGCCACCAACCTCAGGCAATGGATTACCCACAGTGCGGACGAACTAGCACCCCTGACAAAACACCAGTCGAAATTATCCAGCAAAAAAGCTCCCTGGTTCAATGATGACCTTAAAAAATCCAAGAAGACATGCCGCACCCTGGAGAAGAATTGGAGAAAAGAACCAACCTCAGACAACATGGCCTCCCTCAAGACAGCCACCCGCAAACACCACCAACTGATCCGATCCGCCAAGAAATCAGCACTTAAGGACCGTCTCGACAACAATTCTCATAACAGCAAGGAACTCTTCAATATCGTCAAAGAATTCACCAACCCTCCCGCAGCGTCCAACGACATCACTAACTCCCAAGACCTCTGCGATGCGCTATCTTCCTTCTTCCACAACAAAATTGCCGACATCCACAACAGCTTCAAGAACACTCCCAATGACCAACTCACCCCACCCCCTTCAGATCCCACCCCTCCAACTAACTACCTCAACTCCTGGAACCCAATCACCATTGAAGACGCCATTCGCCTCATGAACTCAATCCACTCTGGCTCACCTTCTGACCCCTGCCCCCACTACATCTTCAACAAAGCTGACTCCATCATCGCTCCCCAACTCCGCGATGTCATCAACTGCTCCTTCGACTCCGCCACCTTTCCAGAAATATGGAAACACGCCGAACTCAGTGCCCTTCTGAAAAAACCAACAGCAGACCCCTCAGATCTGAAAAACTACCGACCCATTTCCCTCCTCCCTTTCCCGGCCAAAGTCATTGAGAAAGCCGTCAATAGCCAACTAGCAGCCTTCCTTGAATCCAACAACTCCCTGGATCCCTCACAGAACGGCTTTCGAGCCAAACACAGCACCGAAACCGCCCTCATCGCGGCGACAGACGACATCCGAGCACTCCTGGACAACGGTGAAACAGTGGCCCTCATTCTACTCGACCTGTCCGCCGCCTTCGACACTGTCTGTCACAACACCCTCATACAACGCCTCAACAACATCGGCATACAAGGAAAAGCCTTGGACTGGATCATCTCATTCCTAGCCGGGAGAACACAGAGAGTCCGACTCCCCCCATTCTACTCAGAGCCCACCGAAGTCATCTGCGGCGTACCTCAAGGCTCCTCACTCAGTCCCACCCTCTTCAACGTCTACATGAGTCCCCTCGCCTCCATCGCACGTCAACACAACCTCAACATCATCTCCTACGCAGACGACACCCAGCTAATCCTTTCCCTCACCAAAGACCCCAACACCGCCAAAAACAACCTTCACGAAGGCATGAAAGAAGTAGCCGAATGGATGAAACAGAGCCGCTTAAAACTCAACTCAGACAAGACGGAGGTGCTCATCCTAGGATCCTCCCCCTCAGCTTGGGACGACTCCTGGTGGCCTTCCGCTCTGGGATCTGCGCCCACACCCACAGACCATGCACGTAACCTTGGCTTCATTCTAGACTCCTCCCTCTCAATGTCCAGACAAGTCAACGCCGTATCGTCCTCCTGCTTCAACGTCCTTCGCATTCTCAAAAAGATCTTCCGCTGGATCCCCCTCGAAACAAGAAAGACTGTCACCCATGCACTGGTCACGAGTCGACTGGACTATGGCAACACACTCTACGCAGGAATTACAACAAAATTGCAGAAAAAGCTCCAGCGCATCCAAAACGCATCAGCGAGACTCATATTAGACATCTCGCGCCAAGAGCACATCACCGGTCACTTAAAAAACCTCCACTGGCTTCCCGTCAACAAAAGAATTACTTTCCGCCTTCTTACCCACGCACACAAGGCCCTTTATAATCTAGGACCCGAATGCCTCAACACCCGACTGTCCTTCTACTATCCCACCCGCCAACTTAGATCATCCAATCAAGCCCTCGCCGCAGTCCCGCGCATCCGAAAAACCACCATGGGTGGCAGATCCTTCTCCTTCCTGGCTGCCAAGACCTGGAACTCACTCCCCACCCACCTCCGCCTTACTCAGAATCACATCTCCTTCAGAAAAGAACTGAAAACATGGCTATTCGATAAAAAGTAAACCCCTCCCACCAGCGCCTTGAGACCCTCTGGGTGAGTAGTGCGCTTTATAAATGCATGAACTTGAACTTGAACTTGAATTCCAGTCTTAACCATAATGGTGAGTGCTCCTCATTGCCCAAATTCATCCCTCTGCATTTAGAACACTGCAAGAAACCTGTGGCTTCTGGGGTCCCTTTGGGCCTATCCTCCTTTGATGGTTCTTTCTTATTCACATTTCTGGTAGTCTTATTTCGTCCTCCCCCTCGCCATCCCCCTTGTGCGCTCTTGGCTGAGGATGAGGCTATCAGGACACTTACGGGCATAACATCTCTACTAGACATGTGTTGATCTAAGCGCGCCCTTTTGGATCGTGTTACAACCTCTGCGGGTTCCATAGGTTCAACAATCATTCTGAAGGAGATTATGATGAGTTAATATAACTACCAAATCATGGGCTTATAGAAATCCAATGGTAAATATCTCATAGTGCAGGATTTGAAAAGAATCAACACTATAGTTGTCCCTTGTTGTCCTGTGGTGCCAAATCAAGCTGTGATTTTATTTCAGATTCCATGTGAGGCCGAGTGGCTCACTGACATTGATTTGTGCCAAGCCTTCTTTTCCATACTGTTGCATCAGGATAGTCAGTTCCTCTTTGCATTTTGGTTTTTAAGCTTTTTTTTGGCATTGTGCAGAGTCCCACAAGTGTATATCGAGAGTCCGTCCATATTTAACCAGATCCTCAAAAAGAATCTGGAGTTCTTCGTAATGTCTTTCACTCAGTTCTGGTTTACTTCATTTAGAACTTATTGGTGGCATCAAATATGCAAGAACCTTACAGACAAGATACCATGGCTCTGTTGAATCACTTAGCAGAGAATGGACATAAAGTGTCTCCAACCAAGTTGCAATACTGTAAGAAAGAGATCTTGTACCAAGGACATCACATTGAGAAAGAGGTGAGGAAGGTGTCACAAGAGAGAATCTCAGCGATTCTGAAAATTAAGCTGCCAACTACCCAGAAATAAGTTAGTATGTTCTTGGTAACGGTGGGCCACTGTTCACAGTGGATTCCCAATTTTTCCCTAGTGGTCAAGCCTTTTCAGAGGTTGATACACTGGGATGCATCAGATCTGGTACCATGGGATGACATCTGCATTCGTGCCTTCTCAGAGCTGGGAGAAAGTCTCTGTTGTGCCGCCAGCACTGGAAATGCCTGATTGCAATACATGCTTTGCTTTTATTTGCAGTGAGAGGGAAAGCTGTGCTCTCTCAGTGCTAACCCAGATGCAGGGGAATGCTCATGGACATGTCACATATTTTTCAGCTACAGTTGACCCAGTAGTTGTTGTTTTGCCCTCCTATCTCAAAGCTGTGGCTTCCACAGGTGTCAGCATTGAACAGTGTGACAGCATTGCTGTGGATCATCTTCGGCTGTTTTTATTTCCCAGCCAGTAGAAGTACTGTTAACTCACATCAGAACGCAGTACCTCACCAACAGCCACCCAAGTATTAACAGTCAGACTTGCAATGGAGAATATAGCATTAAAGCGATGTGCTCGCCTTAATCCTGCTGCCTTCTTTGCCTGTACCTGGAAATAATGTATTCCAAGGTGAAGTGGAGCATGCCTGTCTTGATGTTACAGAACTATGCACCAAGCATACCTGACATGAAAGATGTGCCACTGCTTGGATCAGAGTATTTGATCTGCTTACGAGACCATGAAGGAAGTATGAGAGCTGCCTATGCAGTGTGTACTGCAGGTGTGGTTGAAGCCTCCTGGCTTTAACCCCTTCCATGCTCATGACAAGTTCAGCTCGTCATGCAGTGCACTGCTCCTGTGCTGATGACGAGCTGACCTTGTCATGAACAATGTAAAATCAGACTAGTCAGCACCCAGCGGGAATTGCCTTAGCACCAATGTGGTTAAGGAGTATTTTCTGCACAAGTGGCCTAATTGATTGCTCTTACTCACGCATGCTGTGTTTCAGACCAGCTGAGAGTGACAATTTTCATTGATAATCAGTATGGCTTTGGTGTTGTTCACAACTTTTAACAGTTTTGGTCATAGCGTAGATTCATGACCTTTCGGGGTCACCAATTCACAAAGGAGAGAGTGTATAATTTGTTGAAGGCACTGCAGCTACCTGTGCAGATTGTGTTCATAAAGTGCTCTGCACACTGCAAGGGAACGGATTATGTAACTGTGGGCAGCAGGTATGCGAATGAAACTGCCAGATATTCTGCCTTAGATGCTTGTACATTCAATGGGGAGCATCAAAATGATGAAAGAACAGATGAGACAAATTACACTCTGTTGTTAACCACAGTTGATACATGGGAGGAAGTTAAGAGTCTACAAGAGGAAGTTACAGATGCAGAACAACAAGGCTGGGTTAGTGCTGGTTGTGTCAAAAGAGATGAGGATGACATTTGGGGTTTCAGGAGATGGAAGACCTGTGTTGTCAGTTAGTTATTGCTCCAATGAGAATACATTATCATTGAGATACCATGGTGCACTTGTTCAGACAAACTTGTTTTAACCCCAGGTTCAGCCTGATGGCTGAAGGGTTGTGCCACATATGTGTTATGTGTCAGCAGCAGAATGTGGGCTGGTGAACTGCAGTAACACATAGAGAGATCAAGGGGTCTCTTCAACAGGATGCAACTGGACTTTACTGAGATGCCATGGGCTGAGATATGTCCAAGGGATTGTGTGAAACTTCTCGCATTGGGTTGAAGCTTACACAACTAGGAGAAGTGATAGTTTCACAGTGGCCAAGTTGTTGGTGAGGTAGAACTATTCACCAAGCATACCTGACATGAAAGATGTGCCACTGCTTGGATCAGAGTATTTGATCTGCTTACAAGACCATGAAGGAAGTATGAGAGCTGCCTATGCAGTGTGTACTGCAGGTGTGGTTGAAGCCTCCTGGCTCATTCCATGCTCATGACAAGGTCAGCTCGTCATGCAGTGCACTGCTCCTGTGCTGATGACGAGCTGACCTTGTCATGAACAATGTAAAATCAGACTAGTCAGCACCCAGCGGGAATTGCCTTAGCACCAATGTGGTTAAGGAGTATTTTCTGCACAAGTGGCCTAATTGATTGCTCTTACTCGCGCATGCTGTGTTTCAGACCAGCTGAGAGTGACAATTTTCATTGATAATCAGTATGGCTTTGGTGTTGTTCACAACTTTTAACAGTTTTGGTCATAGCGTAGATTCATGACCTTTCGGGGTCACCAATTCACAAAGGAGAGAGTGTATAATTTGTTGAAGGCACTGCAGCTACCTGTGCAGATTGTGTTCATAAAGTGCTCTGCACACTGCAAGGGAACGGATTATGTAACTGTGGGCAGCAGGTATGCGAATGAAACTGCCAGATATTCTGCCTTAGATGCTTGTACATTCAATGGGGAGCATCAAAATGATGAAAGAACAGATGAGACAAATTACACTCTGTTGTTAACCACAGTTGATACATGGGAGGAAGTCAAGAGTCTACAAGAGGAAGTGACAGATGCAGAACAACAAGGCTGGGTTAGTGCTGGTTGTGTCAAAAGAGATGAGGATGACATTTGGGGTTTCAGGAGATGGAAGACCTGTGTTGTCAGTTAGTTATTGCTCCAATGAGAAGACATTATCATTGAGATACCATGGTGCACTTGTTCAGACAAACTTGGTTTAACCCCAGGTTCAGCCTGATGGCTGAAGGGTTGTGCCACATATGTGTTATGTGTCAGCAGCAGAATGTGGGCTGGTGAACTGCAGTAACACATAGAGAGATCAAGGGGTCTCTTCAACAGGATACAACTGGACTTTACTGAGATGCCATGGGCTGAGATATGTCCAAGGGATTGTGTGAAACTTCTCGCATTGGGTTGAAGCTTACACAACTAGGAGAAGTGATAGTCTCACAGTGGCCAAGTTGTTGGTGAGGTAGTTAATACTACGTTTCGTGTTCTTGACTTGTCTGGAGTCAGACCGAGGAAATCATTTTAATCTTGCGGTCCTGAAGGTGTTCTATGCAGCATTTTCAAGTAGAACAGAGGCTACATTGCAGTTATTGACCGGTGGCTTCTGGTATTGTTGAACAGGTCAATGGAACTTTGAAATCCAGGTTGACTAAAGTGTGTGCTTCAACATCCTTGAAGTGGCCTGATGCTTTGCCTTTTGTGTTGCTGAGACTACGCAGTACTCTGGGAGGAGGACAGGATTGTATCCCCATGAGCAAATCATGGGCAGAGCCATGAGACTGCCAATTGTTCCTGTGAATGAGCTTGTGAACATTACAGATGATATGATTACTGCAAAGGACTGGCTAATGTGGTACATTCTGTGTCTCATCGGGTTGGATAGGCTACAGCCCCACCTCAACAGGAGCAGTACCATTACCTTAGTCCCGGCGACTGTGTTATGATGAAGAAGCACATGTGTAAGTACTGCTCGGAACCTTAGTCGTGAGGTCCTTACCAAGTAACAATGGATATAGTTGGACATTTCTTTAACCCCTTTGTTGCGGCGGCTATTACGCCGCAGCGCTAAGGGGGAGACGGGTCCGCACGGCGGTCCCGTGCTCGTGACGGAACTGCTCCATCACGGCCCACGGGTGAGCTGTGCTTGTGACGGAACGGTTCCGTCACGAGCATGGGATGGGTTAAAACCACCATAACAATAGATACAGCTTCTGCCTACAGACACAATTCGACTTGTATATTGACAGATGTTGAGAAGAAATGTATAGACTTAGTAGAAGATAGGAGAAGAATTAATATGGCTAGAGCAGGGAATCCCATAAATGCAGCAAAACCAAAGGGGATGATGGATGGAGTGTTGAACATTGCAAGCACTCACCCCCAGTTAACTGATCTGGGTTTAATCCATCATCATCTTTAGCTCACTCCGCCACCCCAGTTCAGACAGGCCATATGAAAATCAGTCTGACCCTGTGCCTCATGGGAACAGTCCAGCCCGAACTGCCAAGCCATGTCTTCCCTGGACCGGAAACAAGCATCCTAGGACTGGTTTCGGGTTCATAACCCTCATCTAGGCTATCTTGAATCCAGTGGCAAAGTGAGCAAGGGACCACGTCTGGCAACTTAGTGTGAACAAAGCAAAACCAAAGGGGATGATGGACGGAGTGTAGAACATTGCAAGCACTCACCCCCAGTCAACTGATCTGGGTTTAATCCATCATCATTCTTTAGCTGATTCCGCCACCCCAGTTCAGACATGGCCATACGCAAATCAGTCTGACCCTGTGCCTCATGGGAACAGTCCAGCCCGAACTGCCAAGCCATGTCTTCCCTGGACCAGAAACAAGCATCCTGGGACGGGTTTTGGGTTCATAACTCTCATCAGCCAGGCTATCTTGAATCCAGTGGCAAAGTGAGCAAGGGACCCACGTCTGGGCATACCCTGCCAACTTAGGGCGAATAAAGCAAAACAAAAGGGGATGATGGACGGAGTGTTCAACATTGCAAGCACTCACCCCCAGTCAACTGATCTGGGTTTAATCCATCATCATTCTTTAGCTCACTCCGCCACCCCAGTTCAGACATGGCCATATGCAAATCAGTCTGATCCTATACCTCGTGGGAACAGTCCAGCCTGAACTGCCAAGCCATGTCTTCCCTGGACCGGAAACAAGCATCCTGGGACCGGTTTCGGGTTCATAACCCTCATCAGCCAGGCTATCTTGAATCCATTGGCATAGTGAGAAAGGGACCCACGTCTGGGCATACCCTGCCAACTCAGGGCGAACAAAGCAAAACCAAAGGGGATGATGGACGGAGTGTTGAATATTGCAAGCACTCACCCCCAGTCAACTGATCTGGGTTTAATTCATCATCATTCTTTAGTTCACTTCGCCACACGTGTTTAGACATGGCCATATGCAAATCAATCTGAGTACCTGGCTTGGCAGTTCAGGCTGGACTGTTCCCAAGTGCGCAGAGGGTCAAGACTGATTTGCATATGATTAGGTTCATACTGGAATGGCATGGTGAGCAAAAAAACAATGGATTTAGGCCCAGATCTCTGTACTGGGGTGAATGTATGACATTGTTCTGCATTCTATCCATCAACTGATGTTTTTGCATTTGTCACCTGATAAAGATCAATTCAAAATGGTCAGGCGATTTCAGTAGATGTTTCCTAAGTTAAATTTGCCCGGCGTAAAACGCCTCTAATACCATACGAAGTTATTCAATGAAGAGGCAGGCGCTGGAGACAGGAAGACAGGAAACAAGTTTTATTCCGTCGGAGTAGAACACATCAGATCGGACAACAAGGTATTGTCTCGAGGTGCTCTCTCAACCTCTTTGAGACCTGGTCTTTTATACACTGGTCTAAGACATGTGAACGTTCTTTATTACAGCAAGGACATTGTGAAGTAAGAGAATGACATCCCCGGCACACCCCCAGTTCCGGCCCATTCCAACACATGACAACAGTAGAGGCCCTCTCCCCTCATATGATTGGGAGGGGCTATCACGCAGCTGAGTGTTCTGCCGATTCCTTTGGAATGTGTGCGCCTGATCGAAGCTCAGGGGGTGGGGACGTCATGATCAATAGTGGTCTCTTTCAGGAGAGGCGAGTGCATACAGTAGTGGGCAATAAACTGTACCCTCGGGCTAAGGGATGACCAGCGGTTCGTGCAGGCAGTCGGGCTCAGAGGAAGGGGTCATCAAAGGAGGGGTATTCATGGACGGAAAGGATTGGTGTGGACAATCGAGCGTGGTGGAAGGGTTTATCCACAGAGGGGTATTCATGGACGGGAAGGAGGTGTTGGTCAGGCGCGGGGTGTGATTCCCTGAGACAGAGTCATGGGGGGTTTCATGGCTTGTGCATGTGAGCGCGGGGGCAGCCAGGGTGCGCGGGGAAGGCTTGCGAGTTTCAGGGAAATGTGCTGACGGGCGATCGTGAACAGGGAGACCATGGTACCTAAAATGGCTGTCGTGTATGTTCATACGTGAATCTGCAAGATGGCGTAGATGATGTTTAGTACACGAACTAAAATTCCACAGTCCTCCCTTTAACATGTCTTGCCAGCTTGTCAGTTCGGATCGATCCCCATGAGACCACGCACCTCTATCTCGTATAGGGGACTCATGTGCTCAGTTTTAAAGTTCAAAGTCTTTGGGCACATACAGTTGGAAATGAGTGCACATAAAGGTGGTAAACATTGAATACCTAGGCAACACCCACACAGTATCATGATTGGTATCAATAAAAACGTTAACACTCTCCATCCCCAGTTCTTCAAAGTGTCCCAGAACCAGCCTCCAAGCGACCATCCTTCCTGCTCCTGGTGAACCTCCGAGGACAGTCTGTGGAGGTGTTCGATGGCTTTGTAGACTGAAGGTGAGTTATCTGGCACGTAGGTACAACAGCTGGAGCCGATGATGCGGCATGCTCCTCCACGGTCGGCCAGAACCACATCTAGAACAAGACGGTTTTGAAGAGCCACCAGGCGGACTGCCTGAAGCTCAGCCGTGTTGTTAGCAAGGATGGCAGCGGTGATGTTAATGGTTGTTTCTAATGCCTGAGTCAGGTGTCGGATAGCGTGGCTATTTGCCATTGGTCCCCACAGAGGAACAAGTCCCTTTGCTGCATCCAGGAACTGTGCTCCGGTGGAGTCGGCTTGTTCAACATCTCCGGCGCGCTTTTGCCGGTGGTGGTTGGCTGGAGCCACATACGTGGGGGGAAGAATGAAGGCGATGTAGCACGTACCCCTCCAGCTTTTTGGGAGCCAAGTGTAAGCTTTGGTGCCACAAACAAAGTACATGTTCGGGGAAGCAACAAAGGTGGGGGGGTCAGCTGAGACCAATGTTTTGGTGATGCGACAAGAACTGTGACCCACCAGCTGCGTTCCTTGTCCTTCGAGGCATACGAGTCCCGTGACATTGATGACAGACAGGGCCACGGTCAGGGTGGCAGCCGTTTGTTTCCGTAGGTGGGAGAAGGTGGGTCTGGCTGGATTGTGGAGCACTTGCATTTCGACCCTTTCTTTGGCAGGGATGTTCGCAAGGAATGTTGAACCTGAAATTGCAGGACAAAAGGGTTTCCTGTCTTGTTCAGCCAGAACCCATAGTAGAAGTGTGACACTGTCTGGCCAGAAGCGGCGTTGTCCTTGTGGCTTTCCTGCATGAGGATCAACCAGGCGAGGCAGGAGCCGTGAACTGAGAAAGGAGAAGGGATGAAGGGGATGGAGTGTCCGGTAGCATGTGGGAGCAACCCACAGATCCAGCAGTTCGTGGCATTTGCAGCAAGGTTGTGCTGGTGCAACAGTTGTACGAAGGAATTGTTCCAGAACTCCCTACGCCTTTCTCGGAGCTGAGGTGAAAGGGTGATCAGGTGGTGCTCTTTCATGGCCGTTGGCTGGACAGTGGTTGGCAACATCTGGTGGGCGGGTGTGCTTTCCTCCAAGATCCAGAAGGAGGTCATGAGGAGGAGGCAAAAGAGGAAGACAATGAAGAAAGCGATTGTCTTTGATTTGTGCAAATTGTCAGTCTTTGGGTTCCTGTAGTGGGTATTTCCTGTTGCTTCCGACGTCTTCTTATCTGGCGCTTCCATCATCTTCTTATCTGGCGCTTCCATCATCTTCATTTTCAAGGTGCTCGGTAGTGGGCAGAACCACAGACTTTGTTTAGCTTCTCTCCGGGTAACCCTTGGTTGCTTTGGGTCACAGTTCTGAGATTTTTAACTTAGTCAGTGGCCTACTTAGCCGAAGCTCCCTCCTTTCGACGCAGGAAATACCCTTCCCGAGATGGCACAGTGGGATCAGAGTGTTTTGCAAGTTCAAGTGCCTCGGTATCAGGATAGCAGTTCAGTGATGGTCGGTCTTTGTTCAGGAGCTCTTCTTGGGTGCTGACGTTGTCTGTCGTGGCCAGGGTCGAGGAAATCTTTTTGCAGTGGTGGGCGTGCAGCCAGTGCTTCTTCCCCTCCACTCGAAGAGCCGTCCGAGTGGTGATCAGTACTTGCCAGGGGCCCGTCCACCGGGGTTCCAGACTCTTCGCTCGTTGGAAATTCCGGATTAGGATGTAGTCACCCGGTTGGATATCGTGACCGGGACCCCTGGAAGCATCGGGGATGGCCTGCTGCACCTGTTGATGAATGACAGACAATGTTTTAGTTAACTTGTACAAATAATCTGACAGCAGGACGTCGGGGACGTCGTGAATGGAGGTCGGTTTGGGGGCAGTCCAGAGGTTCATAGGCCGCCCAAACACAACTTCGTAGGGGGTCAAGTGGTGCTTAGTGGGAGTGGAGCGCATCGATAGTAATGCCAGTGGAAGGGCATCTGGCCACTTAAGTCCTGTGGTGGCCACTATTTTTGACAGTTTCAGTTTCAGTGTAGCGTTGTGTCGCTCAACCAGGCCAGCGGATTGGGGGTGGAAGACCGCATGGAACCTTTGTTTTACCCCCAACCCCTTCAGGATTAGTTGGATAACTTCAGCTATAAAGTGGGGGCCATTGTCGCTCCATAAAATTCGACAAAGGCCGTAGCGGGGGAAAAACTCTTTCAGTAGTACTTTGGCAGTAGTCATGGCAGTGTTTTCTCGGGTCGGATAGGCTTCCACCCATTTGCTGAAGGCACATACAATGACTAAAACGTACTTCAGGCCTTGGCACCTCTCTAGCTGGATGTAATCCATCTGAAGGACCTCAAAGGGGTTGTCGGGGGTCCCAAACCCTCCCCGGGGTACCACAGTTCCTTTCCCGGGGTTGTGTTGTAAGCAGATAAGACACTGCTGGACTAGGCGTTTGGCCGAGTCGGGGATCTTGTTGTTGTGCCAAACTTTGGAAATGAGTTCAATCATGGGGGCAGAGCCTATATGTGCAGGGGAGTGTGCCATTGTCAGTATGGGGATCAAATATGCATCAGGTAGCAACCATTTGTTCGTGTCTTTTGTCCGCCAGCAGCCTTTATCGTCCCTCAGACCCACCCGCGCCCACTCATTCAATTCGTGTGGTGTGCTGGCAGATTGGATGTCCCTGATTGTTTCCCTAGCGTCAATCCATTTTTCTGCTTGTGACCTGGTCACATACATGCGTGTCGTTGTCCTATTCTCAGCTGTGGTTCGGGCAGTGATGTCGGCTAGTGCGTTTCCCTGTCCAACTAAATCGGTCACCTTCTTGTGTGCCTGACATTTGATCACTGCTAATTGTCTGGGGAGAAGAACTGCTTCAATCAGGGCGGAGACTAAATCTCCGTGTAGGATGGGTGTACCGTGGGACGTCAGGAATCCCCTTTCCCTCCACAGGAGCCCAAAATGATGAACCACCCCGAAGGCGTACTGGCTGTCCGTGTAAATGTTGGCCGTGGTTCCTGCTGCTATGATACATGCTCGTGTGAGGGCAATTAGTTCTGCTGCCTGTGCGGATCGTTGTGTGATGCGAGTGGTTTCAACTACTGTTCGAGCTGTCGTCACCGCATAGGCAGCAGAAGTGGTGCCGTCTGGGAGTTTGATACAAGAGCCATCTACCCATAGTTCTCCATCAGGATCTGTAAGAGCAATGTCTCGGAGGTCAACTCTACTCCTAGTCTGTTCGTCCGTGAGGGTCACACAGTCGTGTATAGGGGTCACATCGGGGTCATTTTCAGGCAAGGGTAACAGTGTAGCAGGATTCAATGTCGTGCATCTCTTCAGGGTGATGTGGGGCGCAAGTAAAGTCAATTCGTATCCTGTCAGTCGTGCACTAGTCAGGTGTTGAGTCTTTGTCTGGTTCAGAAGGGTGTCAACTGCATGGGGTACTAATACCGTGAGAGAGTTTGAAAGTACAATTCCCTCACTCTGGCGGATAGAGACAGCAGCAGCGGCTACTGCTCGAAGGCAGGCAGGTAGAGCTCTGGCGACTGGATCAAGAGTGGCAGAGAAGTAGGCACAAGGGCGTTGTTTGGCGCCGATGGGCTGAGTTAGAACAGACAATGCGCATCCCTCCCTTTCGTGAGTGAAGAGGGAGAAGGGCTTGGAGTAATCTGGTGTTCCTAGAACGGGTGCCGAGCAAAGGGCATCCCGCAACTCCTTAAAGGATGCTTGGCATTCGGGAGTCCAAGGGAGTGGGAACGGAACATCTTTGGCCAACAGGGAAAGTAGGGGTTTTATAATGAGACTGAAATTTGGTAACCATTGTCGGCAGAAAGAAGTAAGGCCCACTAAGGAGCGGACTTGCTTCTGTGTCTTTGGAATGGGGGTGTCTAGGATGGTTTGGATTCGGTCGGGCGTAAGTTTCCTCCCTTCTTTGGACAGGAGATGACCTAGGTATGTTACCTGGGGCTGGCAGAACAGCAGTTTCTTTTTGGAGACTTTGTGGCCATTCTCCGCAAGAAAGTTCAAGAGTTGGATAGTGGCTGTGATTGCAAGGGGAGTGGTGTCGGCCGCCAGAAGGATATCATCAACATATTGGATCAACACCACTCCATCTGGTAGCTGGACGGCATCCAGCTGTCTTTTGAGGGCCTGGCTGTAAATGCTGGGACTTTCAGTGTAGCCCTGGGGAGCTCTACAAAATCGGTACGAACGGTTTTTTAAAGTGAAGCCGAAGAGATAACGGCTGTCTGGATGGATGGGGATAGAGAAGAATGCATTTTTAAGATCAATAACGGTGAAGGTGGTGGCAGTGGACGGGATGAGAGTCAGAATGGTGGCGATGTCCGAGACTACGGGGTACTGTGGCACCACCACTTTGTTGACTTCTCGCAGGTCGATGATGAAGCGGTACGCTTTCTCATCTCCCTCACCTTGCTTCTTAACAATGGGTAGGATAGGGCTATTGCAGACATTACTAACCACTTCCTCTACCACTCCTGCATCTACCAAGGACTGAATAATCGCTACCAATGCCTTCTCGCCTTCGGGCGATATCCGGTACTGTGGGAGTTTCGGGAGTATTGCATCTGGTCGAACAGTTATATGTACAGGATCGATCATCATTCGTCCTACATCCGAGTCGTTTCTGGCCCATAGGTACAGGGGTAGGGTATCGAGCAAGGATAGGTCAGCATCTGTTATGGCGTACATATGTCGTGCGGGGTAGGGTCTGGACATGCTCGGGTTGTCGTACAGGATGACTCGGACTCCATCCGGGGAACACCTAATAGTAGCTCGGAAATGTTTCAGTAAATCAATACCCATAATGGCGTCAGGGGAGTTGGAGGAGAGCAGAAATGTGGTGTCAGTGGGGTTGTTTCCTAGGTCAAAGGAGATAGGTACAGACAGGGGATTAGTGGAGGGCGTTCCATCGAAACCTATCGAGGTAATGTGTGAGCCAGACAAGGGTGCCCTTGGAATCAGTCGTTTTGATAATACACTACGTGTCACTCCAGTGTCTACCAAAAATGGAGACTTTGTACCCAGGACCTTAGCAGTGACGTAAGGACCTTGCTGGTCAACACAGAGCTCGACTGGATCCCTCCCTTGCCCCTGGCAGTCCTATGCAGAGTCGTGAGTATTGTTGCAGTCGGACTGTTGGCACTGATTCTGTCGGGGGCGGTCAAATGTGTTTGGTCTGTCAGATCGGTCATTGGTGGTGTCGCGGGTCTGCCCTCGTCCTTGCCCTCCAGTTTTGGAGCCATTTGTCGTGTCCCTTGTTTCTTTATTTTTAATCATTTCCCGAAGGGCCAGGCATTGAGCCTTCCAATGCCCAAATTCTTTGCAAAATGCACACTGGTTCTCATCGAGGTCGGTTCGTGGAGCGCCAGGTGTGGGGTTGCGGTCTCTAGGGGCCGAATTCCTAGGGGCATTTGACTGGTAGTTTCCCCTATACCGTTCCCTTCCTGTAGTCACTCCCTGCAATTGAGCAATCATTACTCGTTCCTTTAAGTCCTTTTTCTTTTTCTCGGTTGCCCTTTCGTTCTCGTTCTTTTGGTGTTCGTAATACTGAGCCATCTGAAGGATAGCTGCAGGTTTAGAGGCTCCCCAACTACTCTCGCTAGTCTGTAACTTTTGGGAGACCTCTTGCGATAGCCCCTTTACGTAGTTTTGCACGAATAGGTGTTGTCCGGTTGCGGTGGTCATATCTTGGCCACTGTAGTCGGAGAACACCGTTTCGAATCGTGAGAAGTATTCTGATACATCTTCCTGAGGTTTCTGGCGACAAGCCGTGACTATCGACCAGTCTACCTTCTTTTCTGGGATCAACGTCTTTAGCTTCTGCACTATTTTGTCGGGGAGTTCCAGTATGTCTTTTACAGGTTTCTTTCCGGGCTCTCGCTGCCTATCTAGGTCATCGAGTTGTTTCCAGGTGTGTCCGAACAGGTCCGTGTGGTCGGCTTTCCGGATTTGCTTCCACACATCAGCCGGCAGACACAACCCGAAAAACAAATCCATGTCCGCTAGAGTCATTATGGTCGAGCCCAAGGCTGTGCCTAGTTCTGTATAAAATGCCGTAGGGTTCTTTCGTAAATCGGGCAGGGTTTGCCTAAAAGTTAAAATATCTTGCCGATCCCATGGTTGGTAAACCCAGTTGTACACAACCCTCCCTTTTGCATCTGCGTGGTTGATATCATCGTTTGTTCCCTGACCTCTCGGGGGAACCCAATAGGGGGCGGCTTCTCTGATAGGCATCATAGTGTTGGCTGCTTCTAACGATGGCTCAATCGTCCCAGGGACTGTGATCTTGACCTCTGGTTTCTGTTCCGCGAGGTGGCGGAAGACCTCAAGCGTTTGCATGAAGAGGTCCGTCACATCGCTCTCAGTTCCATCTCCAACATCGACCCTTCTATATAGAGCCGTCAATTTAGTAGGACCTTTATTCTGGTACCTATCCTCATACGCGTTCAGGGTGTGGTAGCTGAACCGTACAATGAAATGTCGTCTGTGACTACCGGCATGTGAATTGTGCATATTCATCGTATATTCTTCGGTCTCCTTCCGTTCTACCAATGTTTTTGCTATCTTGTCGATTCCATCCCGCTCATCTTTGCTCACCCTATTTGGTCTGGCTGTTAGGTGCCTGCTAGTCTCATGTTCATCTGCTGTTGTTACCAATGCGGCTGGTGCGAAGGCCGTAAGAGCCGGGGCACTAGCGCTAGGGTCACCCACACCTACACTTTGAACTGGTGAGTGTTGTGCTAGAGGCTGGCTGGGAGCATAAGGGGGAGGCATGAAGATAATTGGAGGACCGAGCAGTAACTCGTCATTTGCCCGCTGTTTGGAGGGCATCTCCGGGTAGAGCGCTGAGGTGGTCCTGACAGGGCATTGGCCTGTCAGTCCTGATTCTTGCGTTTGTTTAACTTCCTCTCTTTTTCTTATTTCTTCATCTAGTTCTTTTGCGGCCAGATGGGCGGCTTTTCGTAACTCTCTCACTATTTTCGCTTCCTCTCTTTTCCTGCGATGTTCTGCTTCTTTGCGCCACATGCCAATACTATCAAGCATAGTGGGTGTTGCCTTATTTATTTTTACAGCTGCTTCCAGTGTTTTTATTTTATTTTTGTCAAAAGAACCTATCAGTGGCCACTGGTTTTTAGGATCCTTTTTTGTATATTTATGCCATAACTTACTATAAGCTATAGCGACTAGTCCTTGCTTAGTAAACATGTCCTTATTAGGGGTGCCTTCCAGTGGAGCTGGATGGTTCATCTCTAATAAGCGGTCCGGGTTGACCCAACTATGAACCAATGGGGAGAAGATAGGCATGATGGATTACAATGGGGGGCAAAAGCCTGCACTACCTATCTTTTCACTATTTGCAAAGACTGGACAGAATATTCTATTCTACGCTATTTGCAAACAGGGAATACCTCCAGACAGAACCAATTCCCAAAACAGTCAATGTTCGGGCAAACAATCAATTAATGAGGAATGAAATAGGTACGACGTGTTAAAGGTTTGCGTTACCTACCCTTTACTATCGGCAAAGGGAGAGAGAATATTCCTATTCTTCCCCGTTTGCAGACAGAGAAGATCCTTAAGAGAACCAACTTCGAACAATTCAATGCTCGATTCAATCAATCAATCAATGGGGAGAAAAATAGGCACGACGTGTTAAAGGTTTGCGTTGCCTACCCTTCACTATCTGCAAAGACTAAACAGAGTATGGCGACTCTGTGCTTGTTTGCAAATAGAGAATCTCTCAGAAACAATCAATAAGAAATACTAGTATTTTCAAACAATCAATCAATCAATTTCGCAATTTTTGTTGTGTGTCACGACCTTACCCGGACCGCATGGACAGTTTCTCGTCTTCCGCTACCAGCGCCCGATCGTCCTCTATTCTCTGTTGTTATCGCGGCACTCCTGGTGGTTCCCAGTCAGGACCGTAGATCACTCGGGAGAGGTCTGCTCGGAATCAGTGAAGTTCAGGTGATCGGCTGTCAGATGAGGGTCTATCGGACAGGAGCTCTTCTGATCGTTGCAGTCGTTCACTCTGTCGTCGGGACCTCTCCCACTGGATCCACGTGTCGCTGATGGGCCCCACGTTTGGGACGCCAATTGATAAAGATCAATTCAAAATGGTCAGGCGATTTCAGTAGATGTTTCCTAAGTTAAATTTGCCCGGCGTAAAACGCCTCTAATACCATACGAAGTTATTCAATGAAGAGGCAGGCGCTGGAGACAGGAAGACAGGAAACAAGTTTTATTCCGTCGGAGTAGAACACATCAGATCGGACAACAAGGTATCGTCTCGAGGTGCTCTCTCAACCTCTTTGAGACCTGGTCTTTTATACACTGGTCTAAGACATGTGAACGTTCTTTATTACAGCAAGGACATTGTGAAGTAAGAGAATGACATCCCCGGCACACCCCAGTTCCGGCCCATTCCAACACATGACAACAGTAGAGGCCCTCTCCCCTCATATGATTGGGAGGGGCTATCACGCAGCTGAGTGTTCTGCCGATTCCTTTGGAATGTGTGCGCCTGATCGAAGCTCAGGGGGTGGGGACGTCATGATCAATAGTGATCTCTTTCAGGAGAGGCGAGTGCATACAGTAGTGGGCAATAAACTGTACCCTCGGGCTAAGGGATGACCAGCGGTTCGTGCAGGCAGTCGGGCTCAGAGGAAGGGGTCATCAAAGGAGGGGTATTCATGGACGGAAAGGATTGGTGTGGACAATCGAGCGTGGTGGAAGGGTTTATCCACAGAGGGGTATTCATGGACGGGAAGGAGGTGTTGGTCAGGCGCGGGGTGTGATTCCCTGAGACAGAGTCATGGGGGGTTTCATGGCTTGTGCATGTGAGCGCGGGGGCAGCCAGGGTGCGCGGGGAAGGCTTGCGAGTTTCAGGGAAATGTGCTGACGGGCGATCGTGAACAGGGAGACCATGGTACCTAAAATGGCTGTCGTGTATGTTCATACGTGAATCTGCAAGATGGCGTAGATGATGTTTAGTACACGAACTAAAATTCCACACACCCAGAGTGGGACGGGTATGCTCAGATGTGAGTCCCGTGCTCTCCATGCCACTGGAATCAAGCTATCCTGGCTGATGAGGGCTGAAAGCCTGAAACCGGTCCTAGGATGCTTGTTTCCAGTCCAGGGAGGACCTGGCTTGGCAGTTCTGGCTGGACTGTTCCCATGGGGCACAGGATCAAGACTGATTTGCATATGGCTAGGTTCAAACTGGAATGGCATGGTGAGCAAAAAAACGATGGATTTAGGCCCTGTAGGCCCTGATCTCTGTACTGGGGTAAATGTATGACATTGTTCTGCATTTTGTCCATCAACTGTTTTTGCATTTGTCACGCCTAGTGGGACGGGTATGCACAGATGTGAGTCCTGTGCTCTCAATGCCACTGGAATCAAGCTATTCTGGCTGATGAGGGCTGAAAGCCCAGAAACCGGCCCTAGGATGCTTGTTTCCATTCCAGGGAGGACCTGGCTTGGCAGTTCAGGCTGGACTGTTCCCATGGGGCACAGGGTCAAGACTGATTTGCATATGGCTAGGTTCAAACTGGAATGGCATGGTGAGCAGAACAACATTGGATTTAGACCCAGATCTCTGTACTGGGGTGAATGTATGACATTGTTATGCATTCTGTCCATCAACTGTTGTTTTTGCATTAATCACATAAATGCACCAACATGGGTTACAGAAGAGCTTGAGTATAATGTAACTGAAAACATAGCAGCATTAGCATTAGATTGACAACATCATGGGAAGCTGTGTGTATTTAACAGAAAATCTAATCTAGATACTTATTTTGTTGGTAGGAGTGAATGTCATCAAACTTTTGAAACCCTAAAAATTGGGGATTACATAAAGATGGAGCAGATACTGTCATTCCAGGAATCTATACATTTGTGGGAAGAATGCTTATTATAGGTTACCCAGGAGTGGTATGAAACATGTTACATGGGGATACTTTTTCCAAAAATCTATCATGTGGTACATCTTGATGGCCCAACAGAGGATACGAAAGGTGCTAGTGAAATTGTGGGAGCCATCTTTGGTGCCATAATACCATCTGTGAGAGTGATATTGAAAACACATAAAATTAGAAAGCTTTCCACTGTAGTCTACTAATACAGCGGGAGGATTTTTAGTTGTAGATACTGAGATGGAGAGCTATTAGATCAATGGTTTTGCAGAATAGGCTGGCGTTGGACGTTCTCCTTGCAAAGGAGGGCAGAGTCTGTCCTGCCTTATGGTAAAGTTCAGCATTGCTGTACTTATATTCATGACAAGAGTAAGGATTTGAAGAGATATATTAAAAACAAGAAGAAAAATTAACATCATCTATAGCACGCTGCCCTATCTGTGCTTCTATGTTTCAAAGCTGATCACGAGAGGTGGCGGCTCAGTATGCTTTCTGAAGGTTAAATATGCAATGGGAGTATATTGCTAAGTACTAATGCCCAATCCCGCCATCTGTTACTGATAGACTTATGAGTGGCCTTGACTCCCATCTTCAGGAAAGTGCTCAAGTCTGAAAGTTGTAGAGTCCACAGCTTTTCTAAAGACTACATAAATGGTGGTTTACTCATAGTCTCACTGGTATCTGAGGTGCCAAACATTTTACCACTTTCCTTGAACTCTTATCGACCCTCCTGTTAAACAGGGTCCTAAAATTCCCCAGATCCACCTGGAGAGTTTATAATCCTTTGCCAGTATGATTTAGCACTGGGTCCGGCTAGTTCCCCCTTCTTGTGTAATACTCTATAGAGACTCGTGAGTTATACAAGTGCTTGATGACAGAACATCCTCAGATGGTCCTCTGCTCTGTATGAATCCCATGTTTGGCCTGAGATGCCAGCTGTAGATGAAATTCTTTTAGATCTAAGTGCACAGAGACTTAGACGAGATTCCATCTCTGATGCTGTGTCAGTTTCCGGAGGCTTAGACACACTGAAAGTTCCTGCCATCCCTAAATGCCTACGCAGGTGGGCTAGATGTATTTCCCACTTACAGTAGGAATATGAGGACTAACAGGAAGCAGAGTAAGAGAGGGAGACATGTACTGGATCTCACTCTTCGAAATGAAATTGTCTTAGTTGAGGGATGCATGACACTACCTCTGTGTTGGAGGGTCTGAAGCTCACAGAACTGGCTATAGAGGAGACAAGGATAAGTAAGTCGAGAATACGGTCTGGGTGAGCCCTTACCATATATCAGCGTTCTGAGAGCAGAGCTACGATTCAGCAAAGGGTTCCAGGACGCCATTGCAAACCCATCCTCACGGGTGATAATGCACATTACAAATAAGCATCACATTACGTAACATACCATATAACATTCTAGAAAAATAGCGCTATTGTGTTCTAAAATATGGACATATTAAGTTCCACTTGAAGCTCTCACATGTTTTATGATTAGTAGTCTTGTGAGAAAGGTCATGTGCTTTGTACATATCCCCAGGTATTTGCCTTGCGTAACCTCGGGTTTTGACCTCTGCTGTGGCCTGAAGCTTGGTGGACACGCTTCAGCGAATGTATGCCCTTTCAAGTATGACATACTCCTTACCTTTTATGCAAACTTTGATGTTGGAGAATGCTGTCACAGGAAATCAGAGTAGGCTGGTGTGAAGTGTTAATATTTAATGATTATCCTAGTACAAGGCAATTGTAAATGTACATAGTGTTAGTACAGTTGCATGGAAAGGATATTAAGTAGTTGGTGATATCTAATATTTGATATTGACAGAGAAGAAATGTATCTCTCATTTAGTGGATTACAAAATATGCTCACAGTTTAAAGCAATATGTTTTCAAAAGTCAAAAACATAATCAAAACCTTCAACTTCTGACTTTTTAATAGCAGCGGTAACTGATTTGACATGTATAGCCCAAATGCTTATTATTGGCTGAAAAGAACAATTAATTCTGCAAATTGATTAGAAACATTTCGCATACATTTTGAGATATGCTGTAGTGTAGTTCCTATTATCCCAATAGGCTCTGCGCATTGGAATAATATCTTCAATAGTATAGACGTAGGACAGAGGTTAACTAGGTCTTCTACTGTCGATATTAGACTTAAAGTTTTGTGTGTGCCAGCTAGCTCAGAGTTCACTAGAAACTTTCTCGAATAGGCAAGGAGGAGTTTAACCTCCCTGGATAGACAAGAAGGGATTTAGTTTCTGACAACCATAGAACATGACAACTTTGCTCTCCCTAATCAAGAGTATATCTCTAGAGTCGTGTGAAAACAAAAGACAATCATTTTACTCAGTCAGTACGTGCATTCTTAGTTCCACCAGTTTGTAGAGAAAAGAAGAGACGGGCGTGTTCAATAAAAAGGTGTTATTTATTGATCAGTCTCTTTTCTCATACAAGAGAAATGAATCGCTATTATTGCAATACTTATAGTTAAGTAAAGTGCATACAGTAAAAGCAGGATTATAAAATAATACTGTAAAAGCATTGATATGGTTTCTTAGCCATATGATACTTAAAATGGATAAAAGATATACATACATATATACATTGACTAATCGTTCTCAACTGGTGCTTCTAACTACGCCTACCCCGGTGTACCTGACCTAAGCCTAATACGTGGGCGGGAGTAAATAAGTAGCAGTTTAAGTTAAGTTTGGTTTGCCAAGAATCTGACTCAAGAATTCTCTGTACGGGGTTAGTCAGTTCAGTACCTGGGATTGAGAAGGCTGGAGGGTTGGTATCTCTGTCTCAGGACTCGATATCCCAGTTACCCGCGAGGGCGGCTGGAAACGCCAGAGGCTGGATTTCTCGGCAGGAGAAAAGGCAGCGTCTCTCTCAGCGCGTCAAAAGGGAGGGGCAGCGTCAGTGGGCTTCTCTGCATCAGCTGGGCTCTCCGGCAAGTAGTGCTGCTCCAAGCTCGTCACCACCGTGTGTCTGCTTAGGGCAGCGTCGGTATATTTATACCTGAAAGGTGCCGAGTTTGACGTAAGGATGGACATAAGACGTCAGTAAGAATGTCATAAGGACTGGTCGTTCTTACATTCTTTTCAGGAGTTCTCGAGCGAAATCAAAACAATGGTTGCGGGGATTTCCCAGGTCTGCTGGAGGTTTGATTTGTTTTGAGAACTCGGTGTGTTTTCTAGGGGGCTTGAGGGATAGTGCTTGCTCAATGTGACAGCATGCGCTATGACCTAATCTGAAAACGGGTTTCTGTGCCGTTGTATGGACATTAGTGAATTAATAACCGGACAAGGGTCAGAAATAGGAGTAACAATAGAGGTACCTAGATAAACACACTACACCCACTCCACGATCTTATGTACATATTTACTAAACTAAGCAATAGTAAACATAACTAACAGTGCATGTGTATACAGAACCACCCCAAAAAAACCTTTTTTTTTTTGTAGTTGAATGAGTATAGGTACTGTATGTATTCAAGCAGTATAATCGTTCAAAAAGGAGATGCACATTTTGTATCAGCATGAATGATTTGCGAAATAACACATGAAATGGCTCTTGATACAGAAAAAATTGTGAGACCATCTCATCACATATAAATACAATTGATTGCATATAAGCCAGAGGTTTGAGTTAATGTAACGTCTAGTATCTCTAAGAATAGAAGCTCTGTTCTCTAAGAATAGTTGTACTTTAAGCAGAAGATAAGTGCCAAAAGGGTAAATATTTTGGAATTGGGAAAAAAGTTTTCGCTTTTCAGGGGAGAAGAGAAACATAGTTCATAGTCACTTTGTTTTCAAAAGACTGAAGGCCAAATTCAGAGTTCAGGGTACGCCGTGTGCAAGTTTGTTTTTAAAATTCATTCTCTCTGTTCCGGTGAAAACATCATTTCAGACAGACTCTCGAAAAAACAGTCTACAGCTTCTGGTGAAAGTTCAACTAGGTTGGAAAATGTCGCTATCATGCAGTCATGAGCATGATTGCTTTCAATGATGGTTCGATCAGAACTGCTTACAGAAGGTCGTACCTGGTCGATGCTGCTCTCATCTTGTACTTCACTACCCCTCAATCGTAGTGGTGAAGTCTCCACGAATGCCGTCATCAGGATTGGTAGTCGCTGGGGACAGCACAATGCATGAGCCTTTACTGGACCCAACAAAGTATCTGCATCCAATGGTACGTCTGATTGTAGTGTAAGACAGGTTTCCAACACGCATTCTTCGCCGCATAGCATGCACCTTAATACAGGCATAACACAATTGTGCCAGATCGGTCTGAATGACAGAAACCAGGTCATATTTAGATCTCGTAGCCGGGCTAAGCCAAGGACTTTAGTTATGCGGTCCCGGTAGCGGATAGCTAGGATCGTTTCTTCCATTGTTGCTGGAGTTCTTTCTGTGACATGGCTTGCCATAACGAAGCAAGAGTAGCAAGAATAAAATGCCTGCTACGAGTCCCAACAGGAGTGGAAGTCCGCCAAAGATGGAATGGACGAAATTTGGACAAATACCCAGGATCGCTTTGAATGGTGTTAAAGCTCCTGAAAAAACTGTCTTAAATACACTAGCGATACCACTTGTATCAGAAATATTTAAGATTTCGTTCAGCATTTCTGCGAAGTGTAGGGGGCAATTTGTTGATAACATTGAATGAATCTCTGCTGTTGTCCTTGCAACTTGGAGATCATACGTTTCTTTTGATGACGTCAACTGGGTTGGCGTCTGTAGGAGCACAGTCTTCATTCTGCTTAAAGTATCAATTCGAATAGAAGAGATTTTTAAACTGGGCCATAACCTTCCCTCCCTGTCTGGAGCATCATTCGGGAACAATACTCTTTCACAGCACATGACCCTGGAAGTCACGCTTACAAGATAAGGTTTTCCTGGCAGCAAGCCACAACATCTGTGATCTACAATTAGAATGTAACTCCCGTTCGAGAGTCTTCTAAAGAATGTTTCTATTTGTGTTGCAGGTGTGCCTAACTGATGACATGAAAGGTTATTTGAGGTCCCTTCACAGGCCACATGCAAACTAATACCCTGACACAGAAGTATGCCACTTAGTGAATTTTCACAATTATTACCACTAAGAAATACACTCTGTCCGTTATTACTGACACATGTGTGTGTATAGGGCAAGTTCCATGTTGTCTTAATGTATCCTTTACCCAACCTTTCATACTGGCCTGCCTGTATATATTTTTGGCACTAATGAAACTGGAAAGTTGTTATCGGAATTTTTATTTTCCCATGTATTATCCATTCAATGACAGGTCGTTCTGACATTGTCAATGGTAATCTCTCAAGTTTTTCAATGCTCAGAATTGTATAGTCAGCACCCTTTTGTGCCAAACTGATTTGTTTATCAGTAAAGGTTAAAGATATTAAATAGTGACGTTGTGTTGATTAAACGCCAAGGCACATAGCCGGAACGCAGATTTTGTAACGTCCAGCCAAGCTGTACAATAGAACGTAATTGTGATTGACCGTGTTGCAACATCAGTAAGTCTTGTTCTATTATATCGATTGCAGAAGATACAATACTGTCCAGTGAATATATTCTGGAAGACAGAGTCATTAACCCATTGTCCACAACAGAAAGTGATTTTTCCAAATTAACACGGTCAATTTCCCGTATTTTTTCTGCTGTCTCAATTTGAGTTTCTTTCCAAGCTTCGTTGTAAGCTGCATATATAGAGGCCGCTATGAAACGTTTTTGACGCTGTTTGCGCGGTCCCATAATGAAATCACGCAAGTCAGCACCTTCTTTAAGTAAAGTTAAGTGTTGCTTAATTTCTGACAGTGTGGATGTATGTAGTCATTGAAGGCAGAGTTTCCCCACACTGTAATTAGTTACAATCCCTGGATGTTGTCTCTGGGAGTATCTGGGGTCTGGCCTGGTCAATGTGAACCCCTGTATTTTGTTCAGGAATCTGTCTTGACAGTTATTTGTATCTGTGGGCCAGATCAACCATTGTTTTCACTCAGGATGTGTTCTGTTTTGGTTTAAAATATGGGATATGTCTATCTCAACATCCGTAGTGCTATTACTGTTAGGTGTTGGTTTTGGAATAGACGGTTTATTTAAGTCTTTTATTTTTGCTAGGCCAAGACAGGTAGTCTGTTGAATTGTGTCATTCAAAAATATAATTTGTTCTGGGATCATGCAGGCTCTAAACAATGATTCCATACCTTGCACTTGCCAATCTTTTGTGCCCCAGATCGTTTTCGTTTCAATGTTATTGTTCCAGAAATCAAAACCGAATGTATTCATTTTTTCAAAAAATGAGTCTGAATATATCAATTTTATGTTTGTAAGCATGGTTTTCACCCCTGTCTTATTTAACAATTTGAAATAAAATGATTCTGCATTACTTGTGTTGAACCCTGAAAAGTATGAATATTTATCAAAAAATGTCTTTGAACTGCCTTTTGGTGGAGTTGCACAATGTTCCCATTGGTTAAAATTTAAAACATTTCTAGGTTGAGTAGATTTATGCAGATAATGGTTACCATAATGGTTATAACAAAACATTTGGTCGTAATTAGATGAACCTTGCAAATAATCATGTTCTGTAAATTTAGCTGACATTACTAGATCAGACATCATATCATTAATACTTTCAAAGTCCCAATCATCAGCGAATGTGCTTGGTTTTACAAAGTCACTCAATGAAATCTTGAATTGATGAGGATACTTCAGGAGCTCAACCGGACCATATATTTCGTGATCAGTTTTGTCCCATGCTACCCCACCGGGTATAGGATTGGCTGTGAAGTTTACTGAAGAAAGTTCTCTTTTCTCGATGTGTGAAGACTTGTGTGGTTTCAGGACCAAGTTGATATTCTGACTTGCTGTGTCCATTGTAGCATATTTTCCCTCAATGAAATGTCCCAAGCATAGTACCATGATGAGCCAAAGTATGAGGACAAATACACCTAGTGACACCCAAATTTCAATCCATGGAGAAATCAGATAGGTTTCTTTTAGTTGATGAAAGAGTTCTTTTGCTTTGTCTTTAAAAGTATTTGTTGTCGGCTGCTCCTCAGGTTCACTCAGATCTTCAGAAAAATCATCGAAGTTGATGAAGTAGCCGGATGCTGTTCTGTCAATTGTTTCAATTGCTTCTGGATTCCTTTTTGCTTTAGGTTTTTGCTTTGTTTCATTAGCATAACCTGTGGTTACATCACTGTAGAATGGAGTTTCTTGATGTAAAGCTTTGATTTGGGTTTCAAGAGGTTTAAGTTCCATTGCTTTGTTGCATAGTCCTTGTTGAATCACTGTAGGTTTATCAGGTGTGATTAGTCTTTCAGTTTGAACCTCTGTGTTTGTAGCAAACTTTGGTGTTCTGCTACTTCTTGGGAGTCCACTTGGCCTACTACTTGTTATCGGCCACATGATTGTGGTTTAACCAGGTCGATGGATACAACTCGGTTCTCCTCTTTACCAGCAAGGGGCGGTAATACTACTGATCTTGTCCCGTTGACAGACAAGACAGGTACTGCTTTTCTGTAGGAAGGCCCAAATTCCTTCTTTACCGCGATCTTCTCTCTGACCAGATCCCTTATTTTTGGAATCAAGACAGGCCTTGCTGGGACAGGTGGTTTCTCTTCAGTGGTTGTTGGCTGCTGTTTCAACTTTATGTTGCTCAGGGCTTTTCTTGTTTCGTTTAAGTCCTGTAAAATAGCCAAACGATCTTTGATATTGAAGCATTTTTCTTTCACCACTGAAGTTTGACTATCGAGGTCCTGGATTAACATTCTAGTCCCAAACAATAGTTTGTATGGACTGAGACCTCTCTGAGAATTTCTTGGCAGATTATTAAGACTACGTTGGACACTTATTAAATGTTTGACCCACCCAGCTCCCGAACCTAATACCTTTGCTGTTATAGATTGCTCTATGCCTTGGTTTTTTCTTTACACCATCCCGTTTCCCTCAGGAAGGAAGTGAGAAGAGTCCCGCAATGTAATGCTCATGCTGGCCATGCCCCCCCTATAAGCTCGAGAGCTAAAGGCAAGACATTGGTCAGAACGTAGCATGCTCCTAGCGTATATGCCATTATAGACTCGCAAATCTTTTTATAACAGTTCAGACGTCAGCCGAGTGCTGTGGTCTACATTTATAAGTGAAAATAGTCTCTACATGTTAATTTGACGCATTATTTATACTGTTTTTTTTTTATTGTTTAATCCCGTCTTGAGCGAACCGCCATGGTAAAACACCGTCTCGGTCGCCACTGCGATCTCTGTTGCAGTTTGGACAGTTTTTTGCAAATATGTGATGTTGCAGGCTCATTCCTGGCCACCAGTATGTGGATTGCAATTCTTCCAGAGAATCTTTTAGTTTGAGGTGTCTAAGACTCTCACCCATATGTGCGTCTGCTATTAACAAGCCTCTCCTGTTCGTGTTTGGAATTACTCTATCCCCCACTCCAGGGATTCGAGCAAAAGGAACGGAGTTCGCATCTATTATGTATGTATAATTGAGTGGATACATGATGGGCAGCGCTGAGCAGTCGCCTTTTGATGACGTTTTTACCGCCAGCATTGTTTCCCCGTCAATGTATTTTACTGAACGCTTTTTTGTAGCTACGGAAGCCGATTTATTTGCTTCCGCTGTGGCTGTCTCAGCCAATGAATTCCCTGCGACGTGAACGCCATCACGCTGATGACTCAGTGAGTGTATCACGTGAGTCTTTGGTAGTTCTTTCTTTAAAAGAACTATTTGTTCCCAAAGCGATTTTTGCTTTATTGTTGCACATGTGTCATCTTTGTAACCGTTCTGAACCCAGTTCTGCAAGTATTCATTGTAAGACTGGACGCAATAATATGTATCGCACACTATGAGTGCGGGGAATTCGCGATCGGTATTTTCAAGCGCCATCTTAAATGCTAGTAGTTCAGCTCGCTGAGCTGTAGAATCTCCTAGGGATTGCGTTTTAGTGACTAGTGGTCTAAATTTTCCTCCGTGCCAGCGACCTTTAACAATCGCGCACGCAGCACTGTAAGCATGTTTACCCCCAACTGCGGGTTGTGCTGATCCGTCCGTATATATTATACATCCGTAATGTTCAAGAGGCAGGATTTTGGTCGGCAGAGGACATTCAAATTCATATTGGAGAAATTCTTGTGTTTTTAAATTAGGATCAAATTCGTATACCACGTCTGTTGCAGCAAGAGAATTAGCCCACTGTATCCATCTCGGATGTAGTGCTTTAGCATTCGGAATGCTTGCCTTTGTTACCGCCTCTAGGGCTGGTATTGGTGTAACGATGATTATTCGTTTACCTTGTGCTAGGGCTCTTTCTTTTGCTACAGCAGTCTGTACCGCGGTTAGAATTGTTTCCGTTGGGCTAAATTTCATTTCAGCTTTTGTGTACAAATGTGATTTGTATGCTATTGGTACCGTTTCTCCCTCATTAGAGGTTAGGTATGTGAATCCGCATCTTCCTGGGATGACTCGGATTATAAAGGTTGCGTGTGTTATCGCGTGTTTGTAGTTTTGTTTTAACTAACATGTCTGTTTGTAAAGATCTCAAAATTTCTGTGTGTTTTTGAGTCCAATTGATTCTTTTAAAATCTGGTTTTATTAGATCATAGAGGGGTTTAACCCTCTCTGCATAATTTATAATGTAAGTTCTTCCGAAATTCAGGAAACCTAGAATTGATTGTAAGTTTTTCAGCGTTCTTGGAGCTTGGATTACAGCACATTTCTCTAGGAAATTATCAGCCAGGCTTTTGCCTTCACTTGATAGTTCATATCCTAAAAACAGGACAGTTAGATGGGCAATTCTTGACTTTTTGAAGTTGAATTTGTAACCCTCTGCTGCGAACCCAAGTATTATGGTGTTCACTCTTTTCAAGTGAGTATCCAAGTCATCATCTGTTAGATAGATGTCATCGACATAAGATAATGCCTCATAATCATATATTTGTAGTAACTCTGTTACTCTCGCTGAGAATAATCCTGGGCTGTTCTTGAACCCTTGGGGCAAACGACAGAAATTTCTGCGAGCCATTTATTGAGAAAGCGGTCAAATATCTGCTTTCTGGTGCTATATTTTGACAAAAGAATCCATTAGAGATGTCTATTGTTGTTTTGTATTTTTTGCGCACTATGCTATTCATTAGTGCGGCACTGTGTGAGTTTTGCACTGCAAACGTTTTGCAGCATGAGTTAAGGTGTCTGTAGTCCAAAACCAGACGATATGAATCATCTGGTTTGGAGACAGGAAACAAAGGATTGTTCATTTGTGAGGTGCATGTTTCAATCACCCCCTGGTATTCAAGTTGATCTAAGATCTCCCTGACCTGTTTTTTAGCTTCTTGCTTAATTGGGTACTGTCTATGTGCAGTTGGTTGAGATTTTAACTGGATCTTGTGAGGAGGAGAGTCCTCATCCCATCCCACATGATTTTTATATAGTGCAGGTGCTTGGGCTACTGCCCATTTTCTTGCAAGTGTATATTTTTTATGAATTGGAATATGATTTGAGAAGGCAGGCATAATCATTTCTTCGCCATGAGGGCACTCCCTGACAAACTCTGGTGGCCAGTCTTTTTCAGCTAGAAGGATGTCATAGCCCTTGGAGAGATTATCCCAAAATAGACCCCTTATTTTCTTAGTCTTATCTCCCTCTATACGTAAGGTTATTTGATATATTTTATGAGGTTTGCTAACTCTGGTATCTGCAGTTTCCACCTGAATGTACTCATTCGTGTCCACTGTCTCCAGATGATTCATCAGGATCTTGCGAGCTATGCTCACTTCTGCTGCGCTGTCTAGTATTGTCTGAGCCCACTCTCCGTTTTTCAGCTGAGTCCTCAGGATTCTCGGCATGTTTGATTATTTTAATGCTGGCTACCTTCTTCTTTGGAAATTGTAACTTTTTTACTTTGATGAGCAGGTTCTTTGTCTTTTGACTTGACGTGCTCTTCCCTGTGTTCTGACCGTCCTCTTCTTTCCGATTTCTGCGAGGAAGTCTGAAAAGATCGAGATGGACGTGTATCAATATCTTGATATCTATCAGGTTTCTTCAAATTATCCCTATTTCTAAGGTTGTATTTTTTCTCAGAGGGCTCCCTCTGGGGAGAGTTGTGTCCTTGGTCCGGAGATCTTTCTCTCCACCGAGGAGACCTTCCTCTGGACTGGAATCTTTTTTCTTTGGGAGTGGATTGTTTATTTCCATCCCAGCTCTTTTTTGAAGTGTTTAGATTATTTTTAATAAATACCTTTTCAGGATTTTCTATTAGTTGGGGTTTCACTGGTTTCCCACCCAAACTATCTCTTCCTAGTTCTTCATAGGATTTTTCTATGATTCTGGCAAGTTCAAATGGTTGGTCTGCTATATCTGTTTCCTTCAATCTTTGGCGGATTGCCACATTTGCTGCTTCCCCTTTTATGTTTGTTAGTAATATTGCAGAGACCTGCTTAAAGTCTTTCAGTAATTTCATACCCAGAGTTAAAGCAGGTTCTGGACCGTATTCATTTTGAATCTGTTTTAGCACCTCTGGTATTACCGACATGGACGGAACACCATGTGTTTTTGTGTAAATGGAAGCAAAGACTGTACCCCAAGTGTCACAGTCCTCCACATTTGGTGCGATCCCCATTGGAAGACAGATAGTCAGAATTCTGTGTTTCTCAATAGGGGTAGTATCCGGAAATACCGCCCCTATTTGAGTGATTTTTTGTGCTAACCAGAATGGAATTTGTTCCCTTTTAATGGGTACTTTACTTAGACAGGACTGTATGTTCTGTGGTGTGATTTTATTTGTGTTCCCCTGATGAGGGGTCAGCTGTGGAATTTTAATAGTTGGTTGGACTGTTGTAGTCCGCATTACATATTGGACTAATTGTCTGTGTATTTTAATCAGTTGTTTTAACTGTGCTAAAAGTTCTGATATTGACATTTTTTCAATGTCTGGGTGTGGTGTGTAACCGGCTAGCACCGGCCACGTTGCTCCTGGTCTACCTAGTGGACCGAGCCTGGTGATGTGATCATTATGTTTTAGGGCACCTTTAAACCAGAGCAGGTGCTCTTGGTATTTGAGTGGTATTTCCACCTCCTCAAAAGGGGTGTACTCATCCGGAGGTTCCTCTGTCTTGTAATAGTGGAACTCCTTTGTTACAGCGTTTGCTGCTGGAAAATTTATCCATGAATAGAATACCTCTGTCTGCCGATATTCGTGTGCCTCAATTACGAATATGACTGTACCACCTCTCGGTGTTAGTCCATTTTCTATAAGTTTAAGTGTTATAGTTTTTCTTATGTTGACCGGGATGAGTATTGCATACGGGTCTTGCTGTAGGAGACTTGTGTCTTCCGCTAGGAGTTGAGCTGCTACTCTAGCTGTCTCCCTATCTCCTTCACCGTCTGACATTTTTCTGACAGGAAGGTTTTCTTTGCTGCAGATCAGGTTTCCACGGGAACAAAGATTAGGTGCACAATATTTTGGAACAGTGTATCCTTCAACGTTGAATAAACCAAAAACTATACATAGGAGTCTCCTCCTACTAAGTTTGGCGGATTTAACCTTTTACCCACTCCAGACGTCTTTGGAGTTTTTATGGGAGAAAGGGTCTGTGTGGAATAGCACGACTGAGTTACTCTAATGTCTTGCGTTAGATTTATCGCCTATCCAAACCGTTGGGCGCCATGTAGTGTAGTTCCTATTATCCCAATAGGCTCTGCGCATTGGAATAATATCTTCAATAGTATAGACGTAGGACAGAGGTTAACTAGGTCTTCTACTGTCGATATTAGACTTAAAGTTTTGTGTGTGCCAGCTAGCTCAGAGTTCACTAGAAACTTTCTCGAATAGGCAAGGAGGAGTTTAACCTCCCTGGATAGACAAGAAGGGATTTAGTTTCTGACAACCATAGAACGTGACAACTTTGCTCTCCCTAATCAAGAGTATATCTCTAGAGTCGTGTGAAAACAAAAGACAATCATTTTACTCAGTCAGTACGTGCATTCTTAGTTCCACCAGTTTGTAGAGAAAAGAAGAGACGGGCGTGTTCAATAAAAAGGTGTTATTTATTGATCAGTCTCTTTTCTCATACAAGAGAAATGAATCGCCATTATTGCAATACTTATAGTTAAGTAAAGTGCATACAGTAAAAGCAGGATTATAAAATATTACTGTAAAAGAATTGATATGGCTTCTTAGCCATATGATACTTAAAATGGATAAAAGATATACATACATATATACATTGACTAATCGTTCTCAACTGGTGCTTCTAACTACGCCTACCCCGGTGTACCTGACCTAAGCCTAATACGTGGGCGGGAGTAAATAAGTAGCAGTTTAAGTTAAGTTTGGTTTGCCAAGAATCTGACTCAAGAATTCTCTGTAAGGGGTTAGTCAGTTCAGTACCTGGGATTGAGAAGGCTGGAGGGTTGGTATCTCTGTCTCAGGAATCGATATCCCAGTTACCCGCGAGGGCGGCTGGAAACGCCAGAGGCTGGATTTCTCGGCAGGAGAAAAGGCAGCGTCTCTCTCAGCGCATCAAAAGGGAGGGGCAGCGTCCGTGGGCTTCTCTGCATCAGCTGGGCTCTCCGGCAAGTAGTGCTGCTCCAAGCTCGTCACCACCGTGTGTCTGCTTAGGGCAGCGTCGGTATATTTATACCTGAAAGGTGCCGAGTTTGACGTAAGGATGGACATAAGACGTCAGTAAGAATGTCATAAGGACTGGTCGTTCTTACATTCTTTTCAGGAGTTCTCGAGCGAAATCAAAACAATGGTTGCGGGGATTTCCCAGGTCTGCTGGAGGTTTGATTTGTTTTGAGAACTCGGTGTGTTTTCTAGGGGTCTTGAGGGATAGTGCTTGCTCAATGTGACAGCATGCGCTATGACCTAATCTGAATACGGGTTTCTGTGCCGTTGTATGGACATTAGTGAATTAATAACCGGACAAGGGTCAGAAATAGGAGTAACAATAGAGGTACCTAGATAAACACACTACAATGCAAGACAAATTGTTTTATATGTTTTCCAACCAGGAATGAATTCTACAGATAATTATCTTTCCTCATCTGTCTTTCATTTAAAAAGGCCAGGGAACTGAGGCAATGTGAGGTGACTGTCTCATATTTGCACAAGGGTGCTAAGGACCATTGTGTTGAGTTCCTATTCGCTAGGGAAGGTGTTATTCACAAACCATAAATACCTCTGTGATATTGTTGTTCACAGAGTAAGCAGTCAGTTTACAGCCCTGTACTTCCATATGGCAACAAGCATTGGCAAAACCAAACGGCCTGGCCTTTGATAAGAGTCCTTAATCCCTTCGACGCTCATGACGAGCTCAGCTCGTCATGAGTTACGCCTGTCGTACGCTCATGACGAGCTGAGCTCATCATGAACCGCAGGTTTTCATAAAAGTCAGCGCACAGCGGGAAAACCCGCAGCGCGCATGGTGTTAAAAAGGATGGATGACTTTATATGTATGCTTGTGTGAGGTTGTATGAATAGTAGGTTAGGGAATGTGTGGACTGAGTGTGTTGGTGAATGAAAAGAAATGAATGAGAAAAAAGTTACTTTTTGGGTGAATAGAAACCCCTCTGTCAATATGCAGTCTATAAATACGCCTATTACTTATGGTGTTGTTAGAAATTGGGTTTCTGGGTGACTTGGGTGTGAGCCTGGTCAAGAAGCAACCACAATCCTAGTGAGGGTAAGGTACCAGAAATCCCAAAATTAACCTGTGCTAACCCTCTGACAGGTTGGCACAGAGCAGTCAGACTTAACTTGAAGGCATTGTGCAAAGTATTTGCGGAACACTACAAACAGTGACAATTGTGAAAGCATCACACAAAAAGATCCGACACCAGTTTAGAAAAATAGAGACTATTTTAATAAATGAAACAAGACCAAATAACAAAAATCTAATAAGTTTAACTTGAGTTATGAAAGTTTAAAGAATAGACTGTACAATAGTACTTAGAAGCAATAAGTGTTTACTTGGGATATCTGGTCCACCTGGATCGGATTGAAGTCAAAAGTTCAAGGTTGGGCTGCTGAACAAAAGTACGCTGATAATGGTTGTAGCGACATTGAGGGATGCATGGTGCAGTCGAAGCAATGCGTTTGTGGCGATGCGCTGGTCTTGATCAGCAGCGGTGATGCTTCGGCTCTGATGAGTGCAGGGGCTGTGATGTAGAGATTTCGTCGATGGAGATGCGGAGATCTTGAACCGGGTATAGCATTGCACAGAGTTGGTTCCAAAGGCAATGTGTCATGGTCGATCCATGCAGCAGAGGCCATGCGCCGGGAGCTGTTGTGAACCATACAGATGCACTAACCTGTAGCAAGGTACAGCAGGAGCGATGTCTGAAGCTAGGTCTCCCTATCCCCTGCAATGGCACACCCCGGGTGTAGTGAACAAACACCACTGAGCGTAACACCGCCAGGGAAGGGGAAAAAAGGGACAAAAGAAACAATAAAGTGCAGCTGTTCAAAATAAAGTAGCAGATAACTTCGGATATCTGTGCGAAGTATAAACTCTCTGATCTCTGATGGTAGACCCTGCAGAGGGAGAGACAAGGTATCAATCATACATCCCAGACCTATGAGTAGATCAATACACTATGTGAGTGGAATATAACTTACAGTTTATATAGCCGCAAGACTCTCCTAATACTCATTCAAAAACATCAAAAATAAAGCATAAAAGAAAAGAAAAAGGTTCTGTAGGTAGCAAGACACTCAAGATACTATGAGTGTAGTTCCATTAGATCCTTTTGCGACTTGAACAATATACTCCTTAGTCCTATGCAAGCAAACAGTTCAAATAGCGTTGCAGGAATCTTCTGTTTCTTCACAAAAGGATTCAATGACCAGCAAGAAAGAAATTTTCACAGTCTTACTCCTTAGGAACATGAAAATATCCAAACGTCGTATCAAAAAACATAACAAAACTCCAATGTCTTTGGCAAGTTCAAAAGCAAGAAACAAATTCCCCTAGCGTACAGTGTATTTTAAAAAAATGTTCATTGTTCGTATCCAATCACCATTAGAGCATCCGCTCTTCTTCTGGGATTAGCGCGAATATAAACGCGCTACTGAAGGAAACAAAGGCGCCTTACCGTGAGGCCAGCAAATTCGTGTGTAATCGTCGGTTCTTTTTTCATGTAATGGTGGCGCCTGCCTCAGATCCCAGCCCGTTCAGTGCGCGATCGAGGCTAGGCGAAATAAGAACCCCAGGCTTACCGGCATAAAAAAGTTCCAAAGGGCGTTACAACAGGAAACAAAAAACGAAGGAAATACTTCGATATCCAAGGCGCTTCAAGAACTGCAAACAAGCACAGCTTACTCCTAGGGTCAGGTGACAAGCACCGGACTGCTGCTCAAGGAGGAGTATAAATCAGAAAGTGAAAAGTGAGAAAGGACATCACCCCTAAGCATTCTGGGCGATGTAGTGTAACCAACATTCTCGCACTAATTTCATTCATACAGACAAACTAGGGTACGTTGTGACAGGAGCGATGCACTAGTTTTGATACATGCAACGGTGCTGATGTGCCAGTTCGAGAGAGGATGGATGGGTTATGCTGTTTGTTGAAGCAAGCACCTGAGGCTTCACATACAAGGGTCCAGTACCTGGGTGGCACCACTTGGCAGGGCAGGCTCACAGACGGCTGAGTTCATGTGCAGAAGCAAGTAAGTTGGAAGTCTTTTATGTCCCTGAGAATTCAGATCAGGAGGCCATCCAGCTAATCCTTGGAGTCACTCTGGGTTCTGTGTTCAAGTGATGTTATGTTATGTTAATCGCACCTGTAGAGCGCACGGTTATCTTGGGGTGTCCTGGCGCTAAGCACTGGGGGCTAGGGAACAAAGGGGAGTATACTACTGGACAAAAATCCATGTCTTCAGCCCTTTTCTAAAGGAGAGGAGATCCGGGGCATTCCTGAGATGAAAAGGCAGCTCAATCCATGCCCTTGAGGCACAATTGATGCATGTCCAGTCTTTCTCACCCAGACCAGAGGGAAGCAGAAAGCAGGGCAGCACAGCAAAGCAGGAGCCTAAAAGACTAGCATTCCAGTAGAGAGGCAGCACAGCAATCCTTCTTCCTGGCAGAGCATCTACAGGTCCTGTTCTTCTACCTAGTGGTGCCTTTGACAGAGGGAGACTTCAAAGAGACGCCTTTAAAGTGCAGAGATGCCCTCCCAACCTGCACTGGCTCCAGACTCACTAAAGGAGGGTATTGAGCCCTTTGTGTGGGGCCAGGACACATACTATTCAGGTGTGAGTCTGCTGCCAGCTCTTCCTTCCCTTCCTGTCAGGGTGGCCAACTAGTCACACCTAAGCTCCTATTGTGTGTGGCTGTCCAAAGGGAATACATAAAGCTCAGCTGCCACCTACCCCAGACAAGTGAACTGAGACAGGCATCAGGCACCAAGTGGCTAAAACAAGAAAATAAATGCAACTTTCTAAAAGTGTCATTTTCAGAATTGCAATTTTAAATCTGACCTCACCATAAGTTGTGATTTTAAATTGCGAATCCAGAGACACCATCTTATCTCTTCCCAATTGGAAATTACACTTATAAAATGTAATAAGTCAATCCCAATGTTATCCTATGGGATAGATAGGACTTTTAAGTGGTGAAAATGACTTTGAGAGACCAGGACATGGAAAACTTAAAGGTACATGTCCAACTTCTTAACTACACTGCACATTGCCCTTGAGCTGCTTAGGGCCTACCCTAGGAGTGACTCATATGTTATTAAAAAGTAAGGTTTGGGCCTGGCGAAAAGTTTAACTTGTGAGGTTGACATGGCAGGTTAAAACTGCAGCCACAGGCTCTGCAATGGCAGGTCTGAGACATGTTTAAAGGTCTACTTAAGTGGGTGGCACAATAAGTGCTGCAGGCCCACTAGTAGCATTTAATTTACAGGCCCTGGGCACGTGCAATGCACTTTACTAGGGACTTATTAGTAAATTAGATATGCCAATTGTGGATAAGCCAATATTACCATGTTATAGGGAAAGATCACAAGCACTTTAGCACTGGTCAGCAGTGGTAAATTGTGTAGAATCTGAAGGCCAGCAAAAACAATGTCAACAAAAGCAGGAGGCCTGAAGGCAAAAAGTTAGGGGAAACCATGCAAAGGATGCAGCCTAACAGTTATGGATGAAATGTGACAGTCAGATTTACACAACTTGGCATGAAAAGTAATGGGAAAGGTAGGAGAAGAAATGTGTGAGCCCTTTAAACTTGTTTTAGATCTAACAGTTAAAATTAATCCAGTCATGACTTCGTTCTCACTCCGCCTGTGGCTGAGGTCTTTTAGGTTGCTACATAGAATTTCTAGAGCACCTAGAAGTAATGTAATGCCAGTGCTATACTAAACCCCTAAACATTAAGATGAAGCAGTTATTACAACAGATGAAGGCTTGGCACTTGAAACATGCTAAGCACACAAGGGTACACACGCTTGCCAATCTACCAAAATGCATTAGTCAAAAAGCATTTGAAATCAGTAATGTGGATCATGTGAGATATCTGTGATGAGCTCATTCCGTGTAGAGTCAGTGGTATGAGAGATATGAGGTATGAGTTATGTAAGTGCCGTAAGGAGTGTATGGTTGAGAAATTTGAGCGAAGTAAGTAGTGCGAGAGGAGTAAATGATAAAAAGAGTTAACAATGTGAGTAGTGTGAGCAGTGAGTGTTGTGAGTGACATGCATAATATAATAGGTATGCCTTGTCTGAATGGTGTGAATATTAGGATTGTTGTGAGAATTGTTAGTAATGTGAACATCAGTGAAAAGCACAACGTTATTGACATTAATGATATATGATGTAATTAAATGAGATGTGTGTAATGTTAAATTACTAGCCTAATCTTGAATTGGCAGATACTGGTTGTGAGAAATTGGGTTGTTATTTGACTGGGCCCCCATTCATCTCTAGGGTTGCGTCATAGGCCTCAAACCACTTATCTATGCCATCCCCCACAACAAAGTTAGTCACCAGGTCTTGGGGCTTGTGAACCCTCCAGTCTCCAGTGGACACTGGGGTAATGCTGCCATCATTTCTACTGGATTCTGAGACATGCTTTAGATTTAGGCCCAGCTCTTTGAGATTCCGCTCATGAGCCCAGCACAGTTTCTTTGCCTCCAAAGCTAGCTGTCCGTTTTGCAGAGTTTCTTGTGCCGAGCCCAGTAGAGGACCTCACTTCTGTGGGTCTTTTCCTCGCTTATGTTTCTGGAGCGAAGGGGACAAGTAGCTTCTCTCTCTCCTGCTCTGGAGCTGTTGCAGTAGTTCTACTCAGCCTCTGTTTATTTCTCCTTCTCATCCAGTGCATCCTCTTAATCTTCAGTCTCCTGTGCTGTAGCTTGCATTCTGCAGATATCCTCCCAGTCTCTAAGGGCTATCCAGTACTCAAATCTGGGAGCACTATTAGGTGGTCTTTGTCCCCTCTCTCTGCACAACTTCCTTAGCTCAGCCATTCTTTAGCTTTCAATGGAATGACATCCAACTCCATCTTGGCAGGCAAGAGTCACAGGCACACAAAATGTGAGGCAGGAATCAAATTTGGAAAATTTGGAAAATTTGGGCAATCAAATACAATTGAGAACAATCAAATCTTGCTATATGGGATTTTTGTGTTGCACAAGTCACTGTATGGCACTGCACAAACAAAAGTACTGAATCTCATCGCTGCTGCCAAAGTGAGAAAGTGGGTTGTTGGTTGACTAGTGTGTTAACACATGTCAAGCAACAGCCAACATTCCTTTCAGGGTGAACCACAAAAAGTCGCTAAATTAACCTATGCTGAACCCTGGGTAGCTTGGCAAAAAAGCAGTGAGGCTTAACTTAGAGGCAATGTGTAATGTATTTATGCAGCACACAAACAGTAATAAAGTGAAAACATAACACATGTAAAATCCCACCGCAATTTAGGAAAATAGAGTAAACATTAGGAAATTATTGGGCACCAAAACAACAAACATCCAATGAGTAGAGCCAGAGTTATTCATTTTTAAAGTTTAAGGTAAAAAATAGCACCTAAAAGATCAAAGCGCCAACAATGAGAGACTGGGTCAAAGTAAAAAATATGGCTGACTGCGATGGAGTGCTAGTCAGATACAAGGAGTGTCGGTGCTTACCTTCAGACTTAGAAGAAATTTTGAAGAAAATGTTCTGAGAAGGTAAAGTTCAGAGGAGCAAGGCTGCAGGCAGTGTCCAAAGAGGAAGTGTCATCGGGGAGTTGCTGGCCAAAGTCTTGGTGAAGAGCTCCACGTTCGGACTAGAGGGTTATCACTTTGGGTGTTAAGAGTCACTCAGGCTGGGCCCAGGCGCGGACTCAAGATGGTGGGAGCCTGTTATGTTTCTGTGGCTGTGAACAGGATGCCAGAAAATGTACACTTAGAGTCATTTTGGTAGTCCTGGTTCAAGTGATGATGCAGGGCTCAAGCAGTAGCTCAGGCCTCCAAAGGTTCACTGCAGGGTCCAGGCAGCTAAGCAGTCTTTCCAGGTCCAGCAAAACAGTCTTGTGGAATACACAGCAGGCCACATCAGCAGGCAGTCATCTGAAAGTCCTTCCGCAGGTTCAGAAAGTGAACTGAAGAGCGTCATCTAGGACAGGCTGCAGGCACCAGATAGCAATGAGCATGAAAATGACAGCTTTCCAAAAGTTTAAATTTGTTTATTTAAAATCCAACCTTCTCATTAAAGAGGATTTTCAATGACAATTAGATAGATACCAAACATGAAAGGCTTACGTGTTCCCAATCAAAGGTTAGCAGTTATTAAATGCAATAAGGCACCCCAATGTTAGGCCTCACAACAGTGTAAAATGAGTGTAGGAGTTTTTCACTAACAGGACATGTAAAACTTAAGAGTTCATGTCCAACCTTTTAAATACAATGCAGCCTGCCATCCTATGTGCAACCTAGGACCTACCTTAGGGGTAACTTAGATGCAATGAAAGGAGAGTTTAAGGCTTGGCAGAGGGGTTACATTGGCAAATTGAATTCACAGTTTAAAACATTCAGGTTGCAAGGGCAGGCCTACGTGTTTTAAGGGGATTCTTAATTCCGGTGGCACACTAAGTGCTGCAGGTCCACTAGTAGCATTTAATTTAGGGGCTCTGGGTATATGGTATAACACTCTACGAGGTACTCATAAGTAAATTAAATTTGCCAATCAGGTGTAAGCCAGTTTTACCATGTTTAGGAAAGTGAGCACAAGCACTTTAGCACTCGTTAACAGTGGTAAAGTGCGCAGAGTCCTAGGGCCAGCAACAACGAATTTAACAAAAATAGGAGGGGTGAAGGTAAAGAGTTTGGGGTTGACCCTGCAGAAAGGGCCAAGTCCAACATTGGAGAATAACTGCATGTGTACTCTTCAATAGTGTTGACAGTACTGCAGTGATCTGTGAAATCTTTTATCAAATTTCAGTGAAACCTCAAGATGTCCCAAACTGTTTCTTTCCTGTACAGTCACTTGGGGCACAGAATTTTAAAACCGGCTAGTCTTCTGCAGTTTTTAATTACTATGGCTTCCTTTTGACAACATACCAGACTGAATAGATGGAACCTATCAACGTCCCCATTGGGCAGTTAGTTTTGACTGACAGTTTTAAACAATGCTACAAATGATTTTAATTTATAATGTCTGCTTTTTGGGAGTTAGGATTTTTTTAATGCATGTGCTAATCAGAGTAAACCAAAAACGCAATTCCTTTCAATAAATATGGCTAATCTCAATGTAATATTATAATACCCAGAAAAAATCAGCCAGCAGTGTCTCTTTTAGGGTGAGGATGCACTGAAACAAATGTTTCTCTCTGTAATAAAAAAACAGACATCGACACAATAGCAAAGGAATATTCATAACCACAAAAGAGGACTGGCAGGTCAGAAAATCAGGTGAATGTGCTTAGCTAATTTTTATATTTCAAACTTAATAGACTCGGACAGGTCTGGCTAGACTGGGCGGCACAAGAAAGACACAAAGGAAGCACAGGGTTCAGATACCTCAATACAGATCTTAAAAAATAACAGCCTCTAAATAATAGGTCTGGCCATGGCAAGCTATGTCCGGCCATAAAGTTATATTTGTCATTATTTTTTTATTGCTAGTGTGTGCCAAATAAATAAATAAATAAATAAATGAAAACATGCTGTGAGCTAAATGTAGCCGCCATATGTTTGTAATAAAAAGGTTATATATGTGGCTGTTTTACTAATGATGTTTTTAAATAAGAAGAAGTTTGATTGTTACTTGCATTTTATTAATATTATTTGTGAAGGAGACAAGAATAAATCAGCATCTAATCAAGCACTGAAATAGCAGACTGCACTATTTTACAATGTCACTTAAAGACTTTATAAGAGCAACCTTAGAATAGGAAACAAAATTAATCAAGATTTAGTTGGGCACCGGAAGTGAAGGGAAATTTAGTACTTAAAGTTAATATAAAAATTACTACAATAAAAAAGCATACTATCCCACTGAAGAGAAAGGAACACTATACACAGGCATGGTGCAGTCACTCAAAGTGAAGGGGACCTTTAGGAAAAAAGGACTAACCCATTGCCAAGACTATATGCTGTCGTGGGCAGAAGCATAATATGAACGACAATTAAACCAACCAATGGATGAATCCACTACCATAAACACCTCTCTGTGTCTATTATTTTGATGTTTTAGAAAAACAATAGCCTGGTGATACAGTTAAAATAGTCTGAAAGTTCAGACCAAAGAAGTAGGTCTAGTATGGAGAAGTGGAAGGATGGAGATGTGGAATGATGCAAATCATTCAGTTAAAAGAATGGTAATAAAGCTATGCTCAATGGGAGGGATAGACATGAGAAGAGGAAGCAAAGCCATTGAAAAAGGAGCATGCAAATGAGATTGACAAGAAAGTCAACCAATGGCTTGCCATGCACTCACTCAAATTATTGATAAGAAATAAATTAACACACTTTGAACTAGACTTGTCAATGAAGAGAAAGGAACTCTTTTTGGGCAGATGTTAACAATATATACAAGCTTTGTGCAGTCACTCAAGTGAAGAGAGCCAAGGGGAAAAGTGGGCAGACCCATTGTGCAATGCCGGGGAACCGTCGTAACAAAGCGGGCAGAGCCATCAATCAATCAATCAATCATTGTATTTATAAAGCGCACTACTTACCTGTGAGGGTCTCAAGGCGCTGAGGGGAGGGGGTGCTGATACTGTTCGAAGAGCCAGGTCTAGAGGAATTTTCTGAAGGTGAGCAGGACTTGGGTCTGCCATAGGTGGGTGGGGAAGGTGTTCCAGGTCTTGGTGGCGAGGAAGGAGAAGGATCTGCTGCCGGTGGTCGTTTGTTGGATGCGGGGGACAGCGGCGAGGGCGAGGCTGGCGGACCGGAGTTGGCGGGTGGGGGTGTAGAAGCTGAGTCGGCCGTTGAGGTAGGCTGGTCCAGTGTTGTGGAGGGCTTTGTGTGCGTGGGTGAGTAGCTTGAAGTTGATTCTCTGTTCGACAGGGAGCCAGTGTAGGTCTCTCAGGTGGGGAGGGGGTGATGTGGCTGTGGCGTGGGACGTTGAGGATCAGTCTAGTGGAGGCGTTTTGGATACGTTGCAGTCGTCGCAGGTGTTTGGCCAGGATACCTGCGTAGAGTGCTTTGCCGTAGTCCAGCCTGCTGCTGACGAGGGCCTGGGTCACAGTTCTTATTGTTTCGGTGGGGATCCACTTGTAGATCCTGCGGAGCATGCGGAGGGTGTTTAGCAGGAGGAGGAGACGGAGTTGATCTGCTTTGACATGGAGAGGGAGGAGTCGAGGATGATTCCCAAGTTGCGTGTGTGGTCGGTGGGTGTCGGTGCTGTTCCTAGCGTGGTTGGCCACCAGGAGTCATCCCAGGCTGAGGGGGTGGATCCGAGGACGAGGACTACTGTCTTGTCCGAGTTCAGCTTCAGTCGGCTGTTCCATATCCATTTGGCGACGGCCTTCATTCCCTCGTGGAGGTTGGTTTTGGCGGTGTGCGGGTCCTTGGTGAGGGAGAGGATCAGCTGGGTGTCGTCGGAGTAGGAAATGACGTTGAGATTGTGTTGTCGGGCCATGCATGTTTCGACTACGCAAGCATAACCACGCTTGTCTTAATTTACAGTTCAGAATAAGGTTTATTGAACAAATAGAGGTGTCAATACAATGAATCAAATGATACAAAAGAGGAACAAGATAAGGTGGAGAACCTTTGCATACATAGTCATATAAAAAGTACAATGTATGTGTGGATCAGGTGAAAATCAGGTGAGAGTGTACATTGAAAAAGAGAAAAAGAAAATAATAGCATATCCGTTATATATGAAAATAGTTAGGAACGAAAAGGTCAGTCAAGGGGGTTTGGGGACTTCTTGCTGAGTTGGTAACAAATGAAATGATTTTTTAGCCGAGGCATCAAGGTATACTGTTATGGGAAGCCATAAAATGGTGCGTTTCGTTGCTAATTGAGGAGGAAAAACAAAGGCAGTATCCAACCTATGGTTATGACAAACATTATACCACCATGCTTTAATCGATATCTTTGTAAAATCTTTCCAATTAGCAGTAATTTGTTGGAATGCAACCGCTATCAGTAAGTCAACGATTCGTACATCAAAAGTAACCTGGTCCCAACATGGAGAGAGGCTACCAAGAAAAATATGGAGAAAAGTGATAGGGATTTGGGTGTGAAAGATATTATTGATTTGGGACCAAATTCGCTCCCAGAATTCCTGGAGAAGAGGGCAGGAGAAAAGCATGTGGAATAAAGTAGCAGTGGGAGTAGAGCAAGACCAACAGAGGTCAGGAACAGAGGAAAATCTGTTATGAAGTAAGTGTGGTGTAAAAAGGAGTCTGTTATAAATGAAAAAGAGAGTTTGAGTTAGGCTGGCAGATCTGGAGGATTTACGAAGTTTTATCCAGAGCTTGTCCCAAAATGGAGTTTGCCAGGAAGTAGCAAAGTTGCTTTCCCATTGCTCCTCTACTTTAGATTTTGGGCGAGGAGGAGATATGGAGCGCAGGAATGCATAAATAAGGGAGGCCTTGGTATGGGTAGTCAGGAAAGAGTGAAGGCGTGAAGTGGGAGTAGGAGAGGAAGGGAGAGTGTGAGAATGTAGAATGCGGGTATAGATAGGCAGGATTGCTTCTTTCAATAAAAGATAGTTACGAGCAAAGGAAGCAGGTAAATCAAAAGAAAGGCGCAGCAAGGGAAAAGATAGAAAGGTGGATTGAGAGAAAAGTTGGGAGACCCAAATCAGACCCTTTTGTCGCCAAAGTTTCCAATAAAAAGGTTTACCCTTAATAAGGATATTGTTGTTATGCCAAATAGTAGAGGATAAAAAAGCAGCAACAGAGGAAGGGATGGTTGGGGAGGAGGCTAGGAGTAGCTTGGTAGTGTATTTATGTATGGGGATGGATGATATCTGTGGCTTGCGAGAAAAAGATAGAAATTCAGCAAAAGTAAAAGGTGAAATAGAAAGACGCTCTACGGAAACCCAAAGAGGACAGGGTTCATCAGGGTCTCGTAACCAGAAGGAAGCTTGACGTAAAAGAAAAGCTTTGTGATAGGTCGGAAAATCAGGAAAATTGACACCTCCTTCTGATTTAGGACGTGTCAATCGGAAAAGAGACATTCGGGGTTTTTTGTTTGACCAGAGAAAAGAAGCAAGAATAGAGTGAATTTTTCTAAAGAATTTCGTGGGAATAGAGACGGGGATATTGGAGATGGTATACAAAACAACAGGGGATAGCATCATTTTAATAGTATCAAGTCGTCCCCACCAGGAGAGATAGAGTGGATGCCACTTGGTAGTAAGATCAGTTAACTTCTGGATACATTTGTTAAGGCAGAGTGAAACCGTGTCCGTGATGGAGGGAGTAACGTGTAAACCTAAATATTTGATATGAGAAGAGTTCCAGGTGAAATTGGATTCAGCGAAATCAGGCATGAAAGTAAATTTAGTGAGGGGTAGAATTTCGCATTTGTCATTGTTCAGTTTATATCCAGAAATCAACGAATATCTATGAACTTCAGAAAGAAAGGCGGGGATAGAAACAGTGGGATTAGAGATAAAGAGCAAAATATCATCAGCGTAAGCAGCAAGCTTAATATGAGTGCTTCCTAAACATGACGCGATCCTTCACATGAACTCACATGCTCCTTCTCGGCATATTTCAGGTGACGCTGCATATCGCGGTTGTGTAACGGCCGCGGCCGCCATTTTATATAATCCCTCTCCACGCAGCGCTCCTCACAGATAGGATATCGACGCTTCCAGCAACCTCATTTACCTACTTAGCAACATCCTCCCCCCTCACGGTGGGTCTTATTATATTACTAAATAACTGCTCTCAACTTCGATAATGGCCATTGGTGTTTCCAAGTGACATTTTTCCTCATTATTTTCCTCTACACGCAAACGGCCATTTTGACACCTGTTTATTCTCATTTGCACTCTTTCTCTTACTTCAGGCAAAATCCCTGAAACCAGTAGGGTTCTGCTACTTTAATTCGCCTACCTTGGATACCCTGAAATAAACATAAGGCTCTTACGAACCAGATGCATTTTTCCTTTAACCTCCACAACGCACAGGAGCAGGAGTACTATCTCAATCTTCGCTAGTAAGTCCTTCGTAAGCACTTCAGTCAAACCTCCTAAAACCATCACCTGTGTGCCTCTTTATATCTTTAAGCACCTTCACCACAACTCAGCCTGCGTAACAACGCCTTCTTTATGCATTGCAACTTTTTTACCTATGTTGGAGGGCGTTCTTATCTCCAGTGGCAGTAAATATCCATCCTATACCTTAACAACATATGTCACATGAATTTTTAATAATTATTTTGGACATTCAGGTTTATTATTAATAAATAATAAATAATAACAATTATTATTGACTGGAAGAGCACACCATTGTGAAGGTGATTCCTTCTTTTCCTGGCTTTGGCAGTCCTTGCTCTTGGTTCCTTGGCTCCTGTTCGTGCTCTCTTTGTTCTCCACGCATGACGTGATTCCACTGGTTACACCTTCAACCCATTAAGATTGTTATTTTCCACCTTTTTTCCGTATTGGTGGCTACTTCAACTGGATGGTAAGGGGCCTCCTCTGTTTTTGTTGCCTGCTGTTGCTTTGGTTGTAGTTTACACACCTAATGAGCAAATTTACTACAACCTGCGCCAATAAAACCTCAAGGCGCAATCTCATCAAAAATTCAAAGGTTTTCTCAGCACTGGCCCAATTAGAATCCTTTCAAGAACTTCCTACTCCTCTATCAGAATCAACCATGGAACCCCTCCCTCAACCCAACGGGAAGACCACAGTTAAACGACTGAAAAAGGCTCCCCCCTCGCCATCTGCCTCTGCTTCGGCCTCGTCTGCCTCTATTGACCTGTTGTTGGAAGAGATCAGAGCACTCCGCGCTTTCATGGAAGAAACTAATGCTAAATTACAGGTTTTAACCGATAATTGGGCTCAAATGGAGACACGGGTTACATCTGTGGAGCACAACGTATCTTCTTTTCAGGAATCCTTTGCTAAGACTGCCCATATGCAGTCTCAGATCTCTTCTATTCAAAAGCAGATTGAAGACCTTGAGAACAGGAATAGACGCAACAATTTGCGAATCTACGGCCTTGCGGAGGGTTGTGAGGGGAATGATCCTATAGCTTTCTTCACGTCCTTTTTCCCTAAACTTCTGCATTTTCCGGAGGATACCGTACTTAACATACAAAGGGCTCACAGACTTGGTCGAGCCCCCTCATCTACTTCTCCTTCGGCAAAACCCAGAGGTGTCATTATATATTTCCTACAATACACTGACCTTCTGAGAGTTCTCTCAGCAGCTAGAACCGCTCCTCATCTCACTTGGTCTGGATCTTCCTTGTTTTTTGCACAGGATTACGCTAGAGCCACGGCCAATCGTCGCAAAGCCTTTTTGGACATGAGACCTGCACTTCGCTCCATTGGTGCACGTTACGGACTTTTCCATCCCTGACTCTTTCGAGTCACATATAACAACAAGACGACGACCTACGAAGGTCCTATACGACTTTAGAGCTTCCTGAACTCCTGCCGAGCATCGACCATGGATACTTCTGGTCCCTCTTCAGCATTTCCTCCTTGACTTATGTGACTAATCTACCTTTTTCTTCCTTGCAGTCCAGTGTTATTTGCATAGGTTTTTACATAGGTTTATTATTCTTATTATAGTTACTTATGCCTTATGTTTTCCCTTTCTCTTTTCATACTGTTCTTGTTGCTCAGAATGCTCATTGTCTTTTCTCCCCTTCTATATATAATGCCTTTATTGATATGGCCTTCGCATTATTCATTTAATTGTTCTGTTATGTTTTTTCCCTTAATGATTTCCTTCTCCTTTTTTTCAGATGATCCCCAATGCTTCATGTTTTTCCAGCCGGGTGGTTCACTTACCCTGGCCGTCTTGTCTCCTCCAGTTGGTTCTACCCCCCCCCCGTCTCACGCGTTTGGTTCCCCTTCCTGCTTGTGTTCCCTCGCCTCCCCTAACTGTAAGTACATTTCCTTTCCTTATAGTCCTGTTCACCTTTGATCCTACCCTTAATATTCCTTTCCCTTTATCCTTTCTTCTTCTTCTCTTTTTCGAGGTGTCATTTTTTCTCTTCTTTTTTCACTCTCTTTTTCTCAAAATATTTTTCACTTTATCATTTTTCTTACTTCTTCGCCTTTCCTTTTCATACATCTTTCACATTTTAGTTGTTAGCTCTTATTGTAGTGATTTCCACTGAGGTACTGGGTTTTTAAGAACCGGCACAGAACCGGTAACCCAGCGGTGCCAGGGGATCAACACCCAGAGACCTCGGGTTCTTCCTGATCCAGACCTACAGAAACTCGGAGTCTTCTAGGTGAAGTCAAAGATTAGTTTACTGGCTGCAACCAAGGTAACAGGTGTCCTAGAAGTACAACACAGGTATATTCTCAGGAGACTGCACACCTTCATGAAATCAGACTTCTCTTCTTATACACAGTTTTGGGCCTTGGGCAAAACATTCTTGGTTGTAAAGTAAATAGTTAACATATTTCCAATACAAAGAAAAAGCAGAGTCATGATGACATGTCCATATTTCACCTCGTGCTGCCTACAACAAATCATTTGGCAAGGCCCAACATTTCATCAGATAACACTGGACCCCTAATAAAAACGGGCACCTCCCCGTCATAAAGTAAGTGAAGCGAAGGAGTGGAGATAGATGCGAGCGAGATATGGCAGGTGTGCGTGCTGAAATGGTTTTATGGTTTGTTGAGCCTAGATGCTATCTTGCTTCGGCCACTGGGAGGGAACTGACCTAACGAGTTCGGCCTGGGGCAATGGTTCTAACTTGTACTGAGGTCAGGAAGAAGTCGATTAAGGAGTATGTGTCCTTGTGGAATCAAATTCAACTGGATTAAGGCCTATGTAAAGGGCAACATATAAATGAAGCCAAGGGTCAGAACGCAAATGGCGATTTCGAGGTGAAATCGCCACTCAAATATGCTGAAAATATATGTACGTGATGTGCTCGTCATTCTCGGTCTTTTGATACCAAATTCGTCATATTTCGACGAAGTTTTAATTCTAGAGTAATTATACGAAATCCAGTTTTTTCAGAACCTCAAACCCTCCTTTTGCCCTTACATAGGCAATTAATCTATCCTCATGTTAGTCTGAGTCCAGATCGATATTCGTGAAGTCATTGAGATGTTGCTGTAACATCATTCTAGTGCTAAGTTCATCTCTTGACACAGGCTTCCTTACACATGATGTAGCACAGAGGCCACATATTGCAGGAGCGCACTGTATGCACAGACAGAACAGGAAAAGAATGGCTAAGACCATCCCAATGACCATTAGAATTTTCCATCCCCAGGCAGATATCAGTTCCCAGAACCATCCCATTAAGGACCAATCTCCTTTATCTACATGAATAGATTCAGAAATCTTATGTAGTTTGGAGATGGCCTTGTACACGGTTGGAGCATTATCTGGGATGAAAATGCAACAACTAGATTGGATCAATTTGCATACTCCACCTCGGTCTGCAAGTATTACATCCAGAGCGACCCGGTTCTGAAGGGTCATAAGTCGGTCCGACTGGAGCTCAGCAGTCAAGTTACTAAGGGCACCCGCAGTTTCAATCACGGTGGACTCAACTACCCTTGTTAATTGCCTTATGTTTCTACTGTTAGCCATGGATCCCCAGAACGGCAGAAAACCCTTTGCAAAGTCCCCAAATTCTTGACCTGCAGTGTCTTCTTTACTCAAGACACCTCTAACTACCCTTGTCCGGTGGTAATCCGCCGCTGCTGTGTAGGTGGGAGGTAACAGGAATGAAACAAAACATGAGCCCGAGAAGTCAGGGGGCAACCATGTATAGGCTCTATCATGGCAGATGAAATAAGTACCCTTAGCGGCTAAAAACGCAGGGGAAGTCTGAGATCCAAAAACATACGTTTCTGTACAGATACTCCTCCCTAGCTGAGCTCTAGGATTCTTGCCAATACCCTGCAGACACAGGTGACCTTGATGGGGTACGATCCAGATGGGGGATGATCTTTTGGCTTGCTGTTTCTCACTTAAGGTAGTGCTATACCCGGTCACGTTCCAACCTACATATGCAAGTATCTCATCATCCGGAGTATTCTCATAAGAAGTTACTTCCTTGATCATGTAAACTATACCTTTGACTAGGGCGCTAGTTTTGAGGTTGTCTTTTACAGAACGTAGGGGTTGGATTTCTCGTGCATATATGAACATTGTTCTATATGCCCATACTGAACCATTGTCACTAAATGGCAGGACCAAATAGGGGATACCTTTATCCGTGGTGTGAGGCATGAGACCGCACACCCAACAGTTGGTTGTGTTTATTACAAGCTGGTGTTGGTGTAATAACTGAACAAAAGAGTTATTAATGAATTCTAACCTTCTATTAGATTCGTGTTCAGGCAGAGGGTGGAAAGAATGAGAGGAAACAGTAGGAGGAGGTATGGGTGATGCTGTGGGTGTAAATGTTACCTGAAAAGTGAATAAAACATAACTTATCAAAAAGATCATTACGCTTGATAGCATAAAAATGCACAATATTATAAAACTTTTCTTTGTCATCGTGTTACACAGTCTCTGCTTAAAGTTCATTTGTTTGGCAGGTCTCTCCTCATCAGGGAACTCCATCCTCTCTAAAGTGCTGCCCGCGGTGGTAGGTTGCCTCTGCTAAAGGATGCTTCCGTCAATCTAGGGCAACTCCCTTGGACCAACCAGAACTACCGACCTAACGTCGTCAGCTGCACCCAAAAGACTTTAATCAACCGCGGCCCTAGCAGCGGAACCCGGATGGCGGTTCGAAAAACAAAAATAAGCAAGTTACCTAGATGGGAGATCTGCACTTTCAAAAATAGTACTTGGGAGGAAAAAGAAATACTTTTGCTTGTCCATAGGTCTTGGTCTCAAATCATACAAAGGAATCACTTTATTAGTCTGTTTTTCTCGGTCTTAGATTGTAGCGTCTTCTTCCTGGTATTGTCTGGTCCTGAAACAGCAGTTCAGGTTCAAAAGAGTTCGATTGTTCTGGTGGTGGCACAGTTCCTTGAAAAATGTTCTCGTTTCCACAATTAGGGTTAGTTTCTTTTACACGGTCATCGCTGACAGGTATGATGCGTGGCACAGCGGCAGGCTCTGAGTCAGTGCCACCTTTCTGGACCCATTGGTCATAGGGCAGAGGGAAGGGTATTTTTTTACAATGGATCCCGTGGACCCAGTTGGCCTTCCCCTCCACCCGAACCGCTGACCTCGTAGACAGAAGGACAAGGTGAGGCCCGGTCCACCTGGGCTGGTCGTTCTTTGTTCTTTGAAAGTTGCGGACAAGGACCCAGGAACCGGGGTCAATGGCGTGACCTGGAGTCTCAGAGACCGGAGGCAGGGTGTTGTGAACCTGTTGATGCAAAACACGCAATTTATCCGTCAATTCATACAGGTAATCAAGCAAAATAGGGTGTTGCAGCTCGCTGAATTTTGTGGGTCTAGGCACTCCCCATATGTTGGCTGGCCGGCCAAAGACAATTTCATAAGGGCTGAGTTTCACTCGCGAATGCACAGTCATTCTGGTGGATAGGAGTGCTAAGGGTAGAGCGTCAGGCCATTTAAGACCTGTGCTCGCTTGGATTTTGGCCAATTTAAGTTTAAGTGTGCCATTGTAACATTCTACTAATCCAGCTGATTGGGGGTGATTTGCAGCGTGGAACTTCTGCCTAATGCCTAGCCCTTCACACACTCTTTTCATCACACGACCCACAAACTCACTTCCGTTGTCAGACCAGACCATTCTAGGCATTCCGAACCTGGGGAAGTACTCTTTAACAAGGGCTTTTGCTGTGGACAAGGCAGTATTGTCCTTTAGGGGATAGGCTTCTACCCATCTTGAGAAAGCACAAACAACCACAAGCACGTATTTTAAGTTGTTGCACCTCTCCATGTGTATGAAATCTAGCTGCAAAACCTCGAACGGATACGTAGGAGGTGCAAAATGACCAGCTGGAGTTGGGGTTCCCCTACCAGGATTGTGCTTCAGACATACCATGCGATTCTTGACAACATTCTCTGCACACTTGGGAATCCCTGAATTCTTCCACACTGGGGCCAACAACTCGCAAATCCCTTTCACGCCGATATGAGCCATTCCATGAGCCATTGTAACCACTGCAAGCACGTATGCATCGGGTAACAACCATCTCTGATGCTCTGCCAATTCAATCCAACAACCATTTGCATCCATTCTTCCTGTACTCTCTCTCCACGTGTTCAACTCTTTCTCTGTAGCCTCAGCTTGGATGGACTTCACACTTTCTATCGTATCCTCACATATTCCAACATCACCAGTCCATCTTTCAGGGCTTGCAACATACATTCGGCTCATCACATTCTTTGCCGTATCTTTAGCGGTCTCATCAGCAAATGCATTCCCACGACCAACATCATCAGTCACCTTCTTGTGAGCACTACATTTCACAATCGCCATTTGCAGGGGTAAGGTCAGTGATTCAAGAAGCTCATTCACCAACTGACCATGCTGAATCTTAGCTCCATGCGAAGTCAGGAATCCACGTTCTCTCCACAATCGTCCAAAACTATGAGCCACTCCAAATGCATACTGGCTGTCGGTATAGACAGTCACTTTCATTCCTTTAGACAACACACATGCTCTCGTGAGCGCAATCAGTTCTGCAGCTTGAGCTGAACCATGTGGTATTCGTGCAGTTTCAACAACTGTGTGCAAAGTTGTGACAGCATATGCTGCGGTCACGTTGCCATTTGGGAGCTTGAAGCATGAACCATCCACCCATAATGTACCATCACATTCAGTAAGAGGAGTGTCAAATAAATCTATTCTCCCTTTTGTTTCTTCCTCTGTTGTGAGAAAACAATCGTGCTGTTCTAAAGCATCTGATTCTTCTGTAATTGGTAATAATGTGGCTATATTTAAGGTACTGCACCTTTTTATGTGCACATGGCTCGCTAGCAGTGTCAATTCGTAGCTTGACAGTCGAGCACTAGTTAAGTGCTGTGTCTTGGTCCTATTTAACAATGTGTCCACTGCATGCGGAACCATTACGATTAGTGTATTATTCATTACTAGACCAGCAGACTGTCGAATAGAAACAGCTGCTGCTGCTGTGGCCCTCAAACAACTTGGCAATGCCTTAGCTCCCGGATCCAAAGTCGACGAAAAATAGGCGCATGGCCGCTGTCTACCTCCAAATAATTGAGTCAGCACAGACAATGCACAGCCCTCCTTCTCGTGGACATACAATGTGAAAGGTTTACTGTAGTTGGGGGTACCTAACACTGGAGCTGAACATAATGCTGTGCGTAATTCGAGAAAACTTTTCTGACACTCTTCAGACCAAGGAATGGGATTGGGTGTATTGTTACACGTTAATGCCACCAAGGGTTTGGCCAATAATGAAAAATTTGGAATCCACTGTCTACAGTACGATGTAATGCCCAAGAAAGCATGCACTTCTCTCTGTGTTCTTGGCACACTCAATTTCGCTATCGCCTGAATTCTTTCTGGGGTCAGTTTCCTTCCCTCCTTCGATAAGAGGTGACCTAGGTAGGTCACTTCTTGTCGGCAATATTGGAGCTTTGAAAGTGACACTTTGTGATGCAGATCACACAGATGACGCAGTAATGTCAATGTGGCCTCTTTACAAATTTCCTCAGTGTCTGCAGCAATGAGCAAATCGTCCACGTACTGTATAAGGGTGGCACCTTTTGGCAAAACAATCGTGTCAAGCTGTGTTTTCAGAGGCTGACTGTATATTGAGGGGCTTTCACAGTAGCCTTGAGGAGCGCGTTTAAAGCGGAAGCTTCGACCTCCTAAACTGAAGGAAAAAATATCCCTGCTCTCCTCAGCAATTGGAATGCTGAAGAAAGCATTCTTTAGGTCGATTACCGAAAACCACGAAGCAGAAGCTGGAATCATGGTTAATAATGTGGTAATGTCGGGGACAACTGGAAATTGTGGCACAACTATCTTATTCACTTCTCGAAGATCAATTACGAATCTGTACACAGGTGGCTGAGAAGGGTCAGTTCGTTTTAAAAGAGGCAGAACGGGACTATTGCACACGTTGCCTCGTGTCTCCTCAATCACATCTTTTGCAATCAATTCGTAAACAATCGCTAGCAAAGCTTTTTCACCCTCATTAGATATTTTGTATTGGGGAATTCGTGGCATTTTTACATTGGACTTCAATGTTACAACATATGGTGGAATTTCTAAAAGACCTACATCATTAGGTCCAGTGGCCCAAAGAATATCTGGGAGAAGTGACAATTCTGCTGGAAGTGCATCTCTCGACAAATACATGGGAGAAACCACTTTCTTACCTAAAGTGAGTTGTACTCCTGCAGGAGAACAGTACAAAGTCGCATACAGTCTTTTTAGCAAGTCTAATCCTAGCAAATTTTCACCACAACCTGTTGTCAGAATAAGGGGTGCTTCGAATTCACAAGGACCAACAGAAAGAGATAAAGGGTCAGAAATCGGATTCCTAACTGGGGCGCCAGAAAAACCTACAGAAACGTTCATTTCGCCAGACAAAGGTGCGCCAGGGAGTTTGGAGTGCATAATAGAACTCTTTGTAGCACCAGTATCCAACAGAAAAGGTTCTGACACACCTGATGTAATCACCTCAACTTAAGGTCCACTCTGATCTACTGGAACTGAAACAACTCCCTCTCTTTGTCTATGGCTGTCCTAGCAATCATTATTCTCCCACTGCTCATTTTCTGTGTAATAATCTTCAACATAGTATTGAGCTGTCCTGTCAGATACGTTATTTTGCTGATCAAACCTGTTCATAGAGTTTTGTGGTGGAAGGGGACTTGTGTCCTGTGGGGCGTTTCCACGCCCTCTACCTCTAGGTGCTTGCTGACTGCCACGACCTCTAACACCAGAAACTCCATTTGCACGCTGTGATAGGGCAGGGCAATTATATTTGTAATGACACTCTTGTTTGCAATATAAACACTGGTTGGGACCTACACAGGGTTGAGTGTAATCGAATCTTTGCAAGTTTCTCTGATATTGTTGAGGCTGCTGAAAAGCATTCTGGTAGTGATTTTGACCATTATTATATTGATTACCACCACCACGTGGCGGATAGGCTTGCTGTAGCAAAACTTTCGTTTTTAATTCTCTAGTTTTCTTTTCTACTTTATCTTTTTCATCTTTGTCTCTATTCTCGTAATATTGTGCGGTAGCCAATATCTGGGCTGAAGATGAGACTGCCCAAGAACTTTCTGAATCTTTTAACTTTTTACACAATTCTGGAAGCAGATTGTGCACAAATTTATCGACAAACAATCTCTGACCACCTTCTGTGGTCATATCTTGACCGCTGTGGTCAACGAATGTTTCTTCAAATCTGGTGAAGAAATCTGAGACTGTTTCTTCTTTCTTCTGTTTGCATGCAGACAACTTATCCCAATTTACGCGTATTGCAGGCATTATCGTTTTCATGTAATCTATTTTTTTACCAGGGAGTTCTGCTATCAAAGGCTCAGGCTTGGCACCACCAACTTGTCGGGCATCTACAGCAGTGATATTAGCCCATGTGTCACCTAATTCCTGATCATGATCTACATGACAAATTTTTCCCCATAAAGGCTGTGGAACAACGTTCCCAAATAACATATCGATATCGGCTAAATTCATTATACATGACCCAGCAGTTTGTGACAACTCTTTATAGTACCCTGCAGGATTTTTACGCGGATCTGGTAATGTTTGTTTCAGTGCTAAAACTTCAGCTCGCTTCCATGGGACATGTACCCATACACGCTGGAAGTGTGGCAGAATAGGTGGGTTAGCCGTCGTGTCACCCTCTCTCCATTGCGGGGGAACTTCTCTCATAGGGTATTGTCGCGCCTTTTTCCTACTGGATGTATTAGATTCAGATGGTGACCCAGAACTACTTCCCTTACTTCGATATGATAACAACATTTCAACTGCTTTCTCCACATCTGGACCTACAATCATACCCTGTCCAAACTTAAACCGTATACGACACATCTCTTGTGGGAGGCAATCCTGATCATTGTCTTCTAAATCCTCGCAAAGGAAAACACACATCTGTTCGAAAACATATCTCTGTGTAGCTGTTTCCCATTGTTGGAAAACTTCCATGACAGACTGTACATCATATTTTACAGTGTCCATGACCCATTTCCGTGCTAAACTATTCAGTGAATCTCTCTCTTGATAATCAGGCAGTTGACTTCGCAACTGTCTTCTTCCAGTGTTAGGGGTCGTAGTAGGCGACCCGAAAAGAGGTAAAAGAAGATTAGTAACAGTGTTGGCCATTTTCTGCCGAATGGAGGGTGAAACTGAAGGACAAACAGATGGAAAAACGGGGTGAGATAAGACAGGGGTAAAGATAGTAGAAGGGACGTCAGGGGAAATAGAGGGGGCACTAGGCAAAATCGTAGAGGGAGAACTATGAGCCGAAAAGAATACAGTAGGTAAAACCGTAGAAAACACAGGCGAAACAGAGGTGGTCGGTGGGCCTGGAGGAGGCTGCACCGAAGAAGTAGGAGCCAGCTGAAGGACAGCTGGTGGGTGCTGTGTAGGAGCAGGAGGCGCAGTTTGTGCAACTAAAGGTTGCTGGGGTGCTGTGGCATTCTGCGCATAGGGGGGTGGTGAGTTTAGTAACTGCGACATTAATGAGTCTTTTTCACGCTCTTTTGCTGCCTCTCGCTGAAGAGACGGTAGAACTGGATAACACTTATCTATTGCCATTTTACGTTGCCTGTGCAACTGCTCATTCATCTGCTCTTCCTCATTATCTTTAAACTGCACAGCAGCTTGCATTACTGAAAGTCCCCCTTCTCTCTTATTTTTCTTAGCTAATTTAATTTCTTTTTGTTTGGCTTCTTTGCGCCATAGGCGGAAAGAGTCAAACATTGCCGGCCGGGCTTTCTTTTTAAAGAGCTTTACTTCGAGGTTGTCTAAGATTTCGGAGTCAAAGCTACCATATTGGGGCCATTTTAGAACATCATCTTTCCTGGTGTATTTAATCCATACTTCGTTGTAAGTGATGGGGCCTACCCCATGTTTCACATATAGCTCGTAAGTCGGAGTTCCAACTGGAGGAACCGGACATGAGTCCTCCAATCGGGAGTCCCTATTATTACTACCAAGACAAAACAAATTCCCAAGTCTAAGACTAGGCATCCTCGCTCTCTAGTCTAGTTCCAAACTTCAAAGGATTATCGATTACGATATTTCTCGTGAATACACGAGTCCTTCGGTTTTGGTGCTTGCAAGTACCAATACAAAACCTTTGTATCCCAAGGATACCCAAAACTAGGTCCAACTAAGGACTGGGAGACGCTCCACTTATACTTAACTGAAATATCGATGACGTCACCAGAAGACTCGTCTCAGTGTTTCGCTCTACCAAAAACTTCAAGGGTCCAAATCAGGGCGATAGCCAGGGCAGCAGTCCTTGTAGCCGTCGGGAAGCGGGGAACCTCGCAGCAAAGACCTTCGGACCACGTCGACATGCAGGGGTCGATGAGGTGGTTTGCCGTCCTCCGGAATTTCCACACGAAGCTCCTCACGATCTTCTGGCTGACTGGTACCACTGGAATCGCCCCAAACGTTGGGCGCCAACTGAGGTACTGGGTTTTTAAGAACCGGCACAGAACCGGTAACCCAGCGGTGCCAGGGGATCAACACCCAGAGACCTCGGGTTCTTCCTGATCCAGACCTACAGAAACTCGGAGTCTTCTAGGTGAAGTCAAAGATTAGTTTATTGGCTGCAACCAAGGTAACAGGTGTCCTAGAAGTACAACACGGGTATATTCTCAGGAGACTGCACACCTTCATGAAATCAGGCTTCTCTTCTTATACACAGTTTTGGGCCTTGGGCAAAACATTTTTGGTTGTAAAGTAAATAGTTAACATATTTCCAATACAAAGAAAAAGCAGAGTCATGATGACATGTCCATATTTCACCTCGTGCTGCCTACAACAAATCATTTGGCAAGGCCCAACATTTCATCAGATAACACTGGACCCCTAATAAAAACGGCCACCTCCCCATCATAAAGTAAGTGAAGCGAAGGAGTGGATATAGATGCGAGCGAGATATGGCAGGTGTGCGTGCTGAAATGGTTTTATGGTTTGTTGAGCCTAGATGCTATCTTGCTTCGGCCACTGGGAGGGAACTGACCTAACGAGTTCGGCCTGGGGCAATGGTTCTAACTTGTACTGAGGTCAGGAAGAAGTCGATTAAGGAGTATGTGTCCTTGTGGAATCAAATTCAACTGGATTAAGGCCTATGTAAAGGGCAACATATAAATGAAGCCAAGGGTCAGAACGCAAATGGCGATTTCGAGGTGAAATCGCCACTCAAATATGCTGAAAATATATGTACGTGATGTACTTGTCATTCTCGGTCTTTTGATACCAAATTCGTCATATTTCGACGAAGTTTTAATTCTCGAGTAATTATACGAAATCTAGTTTTTTCAGAACCTCACCCCTCTTACCTGTTTTTTTAATGTTGGTACGTATTGTTTCATGGAACGTTAAAGGTCTCAATTCTCCCATTAAGAGACAACGAATTCTTTCTCATCTTGCTAAATTGAATGTAGACTTCGCTTTCTTACAAGAAACTCATTTAAATGAAACAGAATCTGTTAAGCTCAGAAGGGGGTGGGTGGGAGAAGTACATTTTGCTCCTGGTGATGGTAAACGGAATGGAGTTGCTATTCTTATTCGTAAATCTCTTACTTATTCTGTTTTAGACACTGCCTTTGACACTGATGGTAGATGGTCATTTGTCAAGCTTTCCTTGAGGGATGTCCCGCTCTCCCTTTTTAGGTCTCGCCTGTCGATGCGCATGCGCATCGAGCTTGCGAGCCTATTGCGGCTTAAACCAGCTTTAACTAAGAAGCAAGGAATCGTGGCGATTCCTTGCAGTGCCCGTGACTTTTAAGCTCAATGCGCATGTGCATTGAGCTTAAAAGCGCGTGCACATGCCCCCAGCCGCCTGGATGTCTTTTCCCTCAGCCGCACTCCTCCCACACCCCCGCTCCGCCCCCTCCCCTGTCTGCCGTGTCGCATTTCTTCAGGGCACTTTCTCCACGGCCGCCAGGCCACATCAAAGGCTTCCCCAGCACTGCCCCACCCATCAATCACCATCCCACTGCCACCCCCCTCCCTCTCCATATGGTGCGCTCTGCCTCAGGCCTCTCTAACTCGGCCCCCTCCTCTGCCCGTCGTGTCGCATTTCTCCTCCCCCCTCCCCTTCTCTTCCTTACCTCCGTCTTGTTTATTTTAAACATTTGCACGACTTCAGTGTTTGCCTTCCTCTCGTCGCAATTTGTTTTGAACAGTAATTGCCGATGAAGTGCCTCAAATCAAGTTTGCTTTTCTCTTGGTTTTTTTTTATCACGTCTTTCCGCATCTCAGCTTGCTGCCCCCTCCCCACTCTCTCTCCCAGCACACCCCCCCTCAAGCCCCCTCCCCTGCCCGCCGTGTCGCATTTCTTTTCTCCTCTTTGCCGCTCTCCCTGCTCCGCCCCCTGTACCCGCCCCCTCCCCACTCTCTCTCCCAGCACACCTCCCCCTCCAGCCCCCTCCCCTGCCCGCCGTGTCGCATTTCTTTTCTCCTCTCCTCATGTTTACAAAATGGTATGTTTCCCCTATCAGTGCTGGGGGGGCTAGGGTGGCACCCCTGTGTCCCAAGTGTTCTCTGTCTGGAGCCTGCATGTTTCTCCCCACTCGGTGGCATGCACGGACTGCACGGATGCACCCAGCTCGCCTGCCTGCAGTGTGAGTGGAGGCCATTAATAATCCCGGGGCGTGCACCCATTGCACTCAGCGATGACTTCATTCCCAGGGCCACCCGGTCGATGGCAGATGCACGCACTGCATTTCAATGCGCACCACTGGAAGGCAGCCCTCGAGCATGAGCACACCCCGACCTGACCGCATGCAGACGCCAAACCCAACTACCCCCAAAGCAGAGAATGCACTCCCAATATCCACCGGCCACTTTTCCTTCTTACGTTATTATGCATACAACGGCGCATGTTCTGAATGTAGGTTTGCAGGATTGTTTCTGAGGCATGGTTAGCAGTGCATTATTTGTTGGAAATGTTGTGGCGGTTTCTGTCTGGTAACTTTGCATCCAACAACTTACTAATGCAATAGGTCTTGCATTTGCGAGAGTTAAACCTATTGGTATTGTAATTGACAATGCCTTTTATTTACGTTTTAAAAACCAACACAAATAAAAGGCAGTGCCATTTACAATGCCAATGGCTCAAACTCTAACAACTGCGAGACCTATTGGCTATGCCAATGCTTGTTAACATTTATGCCCCTACTGGAGGTCATCCACATTTTTGGCGTGAATTGGCTACTCGCATTACCAATCTCATAGATGATCACTTTATCTTAGCGGGAGATTGTAATCAACCTCTTGACCCTTTTGTAGACCGAAATTCCAAGACCTCTTTTATTCCAAACAAGCCCCATAAACTCTTTACCCATGCTATTTCGCAGCATAAGCTCATTGATGCCTGGCGCTTATGTAATCCAACAACCAAACAATTCTCTTTTTACTCACCCTTTCACCATTCTCAATCGCGTATTGACTATATTTTTATATCCCACCATCTTGCACAATCCCTTACTCATGCTGAAATTGGTCCTATCCTTTTATCTGACCATGCTCCTGTCCATATTGATATTGATGTCCTACCCAAAGTTACTGGACCAAAAAGGTGGCGCTTTAACAATTCCCTACTTTCGAATCCTAAATTTACCACCACTTTTATTGACTTTTTTAATGAATACTTTGCTTTCAATTCCTACCCACACAATTTGGGATGCTTTCAAAGCTGCAGCTAGGGATTTCATCATCCGTTTTGTATCTGCAAAACGAAGAGATGCACGTAAGCATAACAATGACCTACTCCGCAGAATTAAAAATTTGGAGCACTCCTATTATACCTCCCACTCAAAGGAAAGCTTGACAGCGCTTATTGATGCTAAGTTGAAATTCAATAAGAAATCTACAGAAGATGCTTCTCTCTATTTGTTGAAGTCTAGTTCTAAATTTTATGGTGGGAAAAATAAAACAGGGAAAATTCTAGCTAATTATTTAAAAAGCATAACAAGCTCAATATTGAATCTGTATTTGATGTAAATGATACTCCTCGACACAAAGATGCTGACATTCTGGATGAATTTTCTCATTTCTACTCAACCCTCTACTCCTCTGAAACTCATCCTACTTCTCAATCTCTCTCTGATTTTTTCTCCACCATCCGTAAACCAGACCATTTCCCCATTGACTTAACCTCTTTGGAATTGGATGTTTCCCAAAAGGAGTTACTCTCTGCTCTTAATTCCCTTAAAAAAGATAAGGCTCCAGGACCTGATGGTTTCACTGCTGAGTTTTATCTTCATTTTTCTGCATTATTGATTCCCAAGTTACACTCTCTTATTGACTCCTTCGTTACCTTAGGTGGTTCTTCAGGTACCTTTGCTGATGCCCACATTTGTATTATTCCTAAAGAAGGCAAAGATTCCAGATATTGTAAAAATTATAGACCAATTTCCCTTGTCAACATTGATTATAAGATCTATGCCAAATCCCTTGCAGCCCTATTAGACTCCTTTTTACCTGATTTACTTGGTCCTGAGCAATCTGGTTTTGTTAAAGGTCGTTTTATTACTGATAATACTAGGCTTTTATTTAACGTTTTGTCTAAATCTCCACATTTCTCAGGATCCCTAGCAGCTATTGCTCTAGACGCAGAGAAAGCGTTTGATAGAGTAGAATGGACCTATCTTTTCTCTACCCTTAAATGGTTTGGTTTTGGTCCCAAATTTCTGTCCTTAATTTCCTTTCTTTATTCCAATCCTAGAGCGGCGGTATGTGCAAATGGTCTGATTTCCCCCTTCTTCGACATGGGCAGAGGTGTTCGACAAGGTTGTCCATTATCTCCCTTTCTCTTTAACTTAGCTTTGGAACCTTTCCTTTCCAAACTTAGACAAAACCCTGCCATTCACGGCTTTCACTTTTCACAATCTCATATTACGCTTGTCTTAATTTAACCACGCATATGTGTGATTAAGGCAGTGCGCAGTCTAGTTGCTGCAGCTGCTGTGCAATACTCAGAAGCAGGAAGGCCTTGGACCTTGGCGGAAGATGCGGTGAGGTAAGTGGGGCTGGGGCTGGGTTTGGGGTAGTTTGTATGATTTTGGGGAGTAGTTACAGGACTGAGGGGTCGAGGGTCATTTCAGGGCTTGGGAGGGAGTGGGTTTGTTTTCAGGGCTGGGGAAGGATCGTTTTCAGGGCTGGTGAAGGATTGTTTTCAGGGCTGGGGGGGTCGGGGTAGTATTTAGAGCTGGGGAGGGGGGAGGGAGGTAGGGGGTGGGAAAAGGCCGGGGTAGTATGAGCGAAGGATATGGGTTTTAGGTCTTTTGGCAGGGGGAGGGGAATGGGTAGTCGGTAGTAGCAAGATAAAAAAAAAAGAATGGGTAGTCGGGACAGATTTAGGGCTTAGAGGATGGAGTGGTAGTTTTTAGAGCTGGGGGTCTGGGAAGTTAAAAAAAATTGTAGTTATGGTTTCAGGCTTAAGGGCAGTGGAAGGGTTTGGGCAGTTTTAGGGTCAGTGCGGGGGTGGGAGGGGGTCGGATAGTTTAAGCTAAGGGTTAGGGACAGCATGGGGGCTGGAGGCGGTCGGGGTATTTGGACCTCAGGTCGGGGGCACGTAGAGAATTTGTATTTTAGGGCAGGGGGGTTGCAACCTTAGCCCCACATACCCCTTTACCATTCATGCCTTTACCACGAAATTGCGTGGTAAAGGCATGCGTGGTAAAGGAATACATGGTTAAGCTCATTTGTGGTTCAGGCTGCGTGGTAGAGGCACACATGGTTAAACCATGCAAGCCTCCATCATAAATCATGCAATGATGTATGTAAGTACTGGTGTTGCCCACCAAAGGTTTCAACAAAACTAAAATCTGTCTTACGGGCAGAACTAAAATGCTGTCACTCACACTGCAACAACCAGTCGATAACGTGGGCTGACTCTTACCTTGTACTGTGTGCTGCGGTGGGTGTAAGCAGATTGTGGATGACATAAGAACAGGCAAATGGAAGAACATGGGTGCCTAAAAAACATGTATTATGGTATATAGGTACATTTTTTACATTATTTTTTTAAAAACATGAGGTTGGTGAGAGAGTGTGGCGTAGCTGTGCCTAGGCCATTTCAAAATGTGACATGTAACTGGGTGCTCTCTGCACATGTGCAGATATGTTGAAACACTGTGACACTGTCAGTTTTCGACATTCAATGCAGGCCTGCGATAACTCACTGTGCAGAACACTCCTGTGAGTTGAAGCAGTCTGATGCATGGTGATTGAACGATGTGTTGATGACTGAACTATGTATTGCGGAGTGAGCCGCCTTCCCTTCTTAACCCCTCCCCAAATGAGTTGTAACAGGCGCTCATTGTTGTCACAACTGGACCTATTTGACATGCAAGATGCTCCTCTGCAGTTCATCCCTGCATGGGCTTGTAATAGGCAACAGCAGAGTGGAGAAATGGCGCAGGGGAGGACCAGGTGCTGCAACTCACAGGCACCCTTGAGAGGAGGAACAAACAGGCTTTCATCAAATATACTCTGATTATGGCACAGAAATAGGGCACTTACAGCAAATGTTTTGTGGCTGTATGCATATGGTATATGTGTAGTGTGGTGTGGGTCTGCAGCTATAGCGTGCTGTTCCTTCCCCAAAATGTCGTTGGGACCCAGCGTAGTTTTGTATCGGGTGCTTAAGCCTAAATACCCTGACATGTGGCATGTTGTTGTCAGTGTAAATGTAGCAGGGAGTTGTATGGTTGATGTGCCTTTCCATTTCTGTAAGTGAATCCAATAGCACAGAATAATGTAAGGCAGTAAGAGCTGCGGTGCAGCGGCCAGGGCGGCTGATTCTGGAGCGCAGGGTTCACGGTTCGATGCTCAGCACCATGTGACTCTGGGCAATAGCTCATTTAATCTCTCCGACGGCCCCCAGCACCTTGAGACCCTTAGGAGGGAGTAGTTTGCGCTTTACAAATTTGGATTTAGGCTGGCGGTGTACTGACAAAGCTGTATCATAAGCTAATTTTAGGGAGTGTGACACGCAGGGCGGTTTCTCCATTGGGGCTGTGGGGCTGTGCCCCTCTGAGATTCCTTCAGGTTCTGATGGTAATATTAAATACATCGATTTATTTAGAGATAAGATCATATCTCTAAACAAATCGATATATTAAGTCTGGGCTGTGTGTCTCTGACTGGCTGCCTGCCCCGCCTCACTCTGAAGCAGGAGACGGAAGCCAGGCAGTAAATTAACTTAACTGTGACGCACGACCCAGGGCGTACTCTGAAGCCCTTCATATTTAATCATTGCCATTCAAGTCTATGGCAGTGTTTTCTTTAGACCAGTGACGCTGTCCATGTCATGGTTTGGGGCGTTGGAGTATCCCTCCCTGCGTGAGAGACCAGCCATCCGATCCGTAATCCACAAGCATAGATCCTCCTCCCACCCTTTTCAATTCATCACGAGTAGGGCTGTATGCAAACACATGTTTTGGTGCCTTCTCCTCGGAAATGGGCAGTGGAACGGACACCCTCGCATCACGGAGACACGAACCCGTTGGCAGCCAGTATTTGTAAGTCTCCGCATCATACTTTCTTGTTAAAGCAGCACTTGAATGGAAACCTTAACTGTTTCTGTCTGTCGTCATTGTCGTGTAGGGCCTCAGGCCCACATGGCGAGAAAGGACGGACACAGACAGCAGGCAATATGATGCGATAACTGGCCTCGAGCACGAGCGCTCAGCCCCCTTTATTAACTGGGTCACGTGACTCGTGACACCAGTGGTGGGTGGGTGTAAAGTGTGGGTTACATCATCCAAAACAACTAGACCGTGTCCAGCAGGACACTACATTCCTCCCCAATTTTAATAAAAGTTGAGACAAACAAAGTCCGAACCTGTGGGAGGAAAAATTCAAAAATATGCAAATCTTATAACTTTAGAAGGAGTCTCTTCAGCTGCCTTGATTTTGGGGTGACCCCGAACAGGATGACCAGATGGTAGACTTGATGGAAGTTGTCTTTTACTAGTCCGTCGGGTTTCTTCACTGTAGGCAGCTTGGCTTCACATTGCAAAGGAGTTGGTGGTTGAAGGGCATCCTTCTCACTGGGACGCCCCTCTCGCGGGTGTTCTCCTGCCACGAGATGTCCCGGAGGCCCTCTTCTTCAGGTTTCCGCAGGGCAGGGTGTTCTCTGCAGCGTTGCTCCAACTCCACAAACCGGTGTGAATGGAGGAGGCGATGAGATTACTACCATGCATCCGTAGCTCCGCCTGGGGGTGGTTGTTGACTCTTTCCTTTGCGCACAAGTTCCCCTTCTTCCTGGGACGTGCAGGGTAGACGGCGACGGATCCATCTCTCGTGTCGGGACCCTCTGCCACCGGTGTCCCTGAGGCCTTTGCCCCTTGGATATCCACGGGCTGGTGTGGAGTGGTCAGTTTTCCTTCTGCCGGACGTCTGAGCGCTCTCCGCATCCAGGCTTCCGCTCAATCCCAAAGGTGGGTGTTGCCAATAGTCCAGCCTGTTCCTTCCTGCAATCAACGGGTTGTCAGAGGACTTGTAGGTAGAGGCCTGTTCCTCGCCAAGTGCTACCGATGTTCCCTTTGACTTGTAAGCCCTTGTATTCGATGTTGTGGCGCATGTCACCTCCTCTTCTGGTGGGTGTGCGGACTTGTCGCACCTCTCCTCACCTTTCTGGGTGTTGCTGTTCAAGATGGCGTCGTGCCACACGACTCCTTTCTTCTTCTCTTTCCTTTTCGCGATGTGGTCTGGTCATCCCGCTGCTCTTGTCCTCCTGACCAGGCTTCTCCGAGCGGCGTACACTCCGCCCGTTTCCCTCTGGTCTTGTCCTGGCTCTAGGACACTGTCTTCTTATCCACTCTGTGACTGGACCAGTCGCCGCGACCTTCTCCTGTTGATGGTTATACTTCTGGTTCTTGAGGGTGTCGAAGTTCGTTGGTTCCTTTGTCGCGGACCACGTCTTACTTGAACTTCTTGAACCTCTTGCCAGTCCACACTGCCGGTCTCTGGCAGTGGTGTTGATTGGCGCAAGTGCTGATGGCTGGGGGTGATGGTGGTTGCCAGCCATGTAGAGACTCGGGATGATAGGTGTTGGTGACTTGCTGGGAGTGTTGGATGTTTGGAGAGATTTGGCAGCCGTGTGCCTCCGCTTTGTTGATGTTGACCTTGGGTGGCGGCTTGACACGTAGAGTGCTCGTTGTGGGGCCACTGCCGACTCCATCTTGAGGCGGAGAGAGGGCGGCCGCTCAGTGCTGATCTTCGCCCGTGGCATCTGCGGACAGGAGCAGGGATGCCGACTGACTCAGACTGCCAACGCTCAGGGATGAACGGTCGCCTGGGGAAGCGTTGGGATGAGACGTGGACTGCGCTTGTGTGGTGATATGCATTGCGCAACTTGGAACCATTCTATGTCACAGTGAATGTTCCATGTACAGTGTTCTCTTTGGGGCAGTTATTACTTTGTCATCCACCTGCCTGCTGGGACGGCTCTCCCTTCCTGCAATAAACTACATCCAAAGAATATATTCCTTGTGTCCAGACTACATCACTTCACTGGCGACTGAGGACGGGATCTACTCAACGACCCTGCCGATCTACCAGGAAGAACTTTCAACTTGTGCCGTTTTTTTTAAATTCTACAGTCATCCTACACGCAAAACCGTGAGTACATTTTCGACTCTAATTTACAAGTACTCACTTGAGAGAGCGCGGGAGAGCCGTACCCATTCAAAGACTTTGCCTAACACGGTGATTTACTTCTCTGTTTACCTAAGAGAAGTACGGAAAGGAAAGCACGAGGAAGCCCGACTGCTCCTTTCAAAGATCTCTCTATAATTCCTTAAAGAGTTTCCCAGGTCCTGAAGGTACACGCGACTGCTGAATGCATAAACACTTTGTCATTAAAATACACTATTATCCTCACCGCGTTTCACCAAGTTAACGGGACCTTCACTCGACGCTGCGTCCATAAGAATGATGACGTCGTCAAATCTTGGGCGAATCACGCGACCATCTGCCGTTCACTTTTAACCAATTACAGGCACGTTTCTGCAAGCTCATGTGTTACTCTCCATAGTAACTAACTCCCTACCAACCAAAGCCAGCACTGGATTATCACCTGCACCTCGCTACGTGAATTTGCTGGCTCAAGAGGGAATTGGTGTTTCCACACCTCAGACACTTTTACCATCTCCTCGTTTTTTTTTAAAAGAAAAATATAAATCATTCATCGTGCTGGTTGCTGGCTACTCGTCGGATACAATAAAATTACTTTAAACGTCAAGTAATACCTGAAATGCGACGCTGACACACACAGCTTCCACTTGTGTTTGTCAATCGTTTTTTTTTTCAATTTTACTGTCTAAATACACTGTGTTCGTTTCTTCAAGCAATTCACGCACTATCTGGGACAGAGAAAAGACAGGATTTACTATTGCATGCTGCCATCTAGTGACAGAAGTTGGAACTCAATCTGCAATTGAACATTTTTTTCAACACAATTCATTGCTCTGTGATACACATACAATTATTACAGCGTGTCACTTCTGTGTTACACACACAATTTTTGCGGCATATTACTTCTGTGATATGCTCACATTTTTTGGGGGGGGAAATAAGTTGTGGGTGTTTTAGAGCACATTCTTCACAACCAGCGCATATTTTATTTCATTGAAAGATTATAACATATCTAAGTTTTCTAATATTTTTTTTTCTTCAAGCAGATTCAACCTAGCAAACTTAATCTACACTCCATCAATACTTAAAATTTCTTCTATTTAACTATGCAAAGTGTCACTCCACCTGCTCCGTTCTTACAAGTACCTGGTGATCCCCCATTAGAATGGAAATTATGGGTTAGATCGTTCATGGCTTACTTGGGTGCTATTGATGGCCAAAGATATAGGCCGGAGAGGAAAAAGAACCTCATGTACTACCATTTGGGGGTCGAAGGTCAAAACGTTTTTGACCATTTACCTCCATATGATCCACCTGAAGGTCAAAATCCTGATGAGTTTGAAATAGCTAAAGCGAAATTAGAAAAATATTTTACTAAAACAAAAAACTTAGTTGTACATAGGTATAAGTTTTTCACAAGAACACAAAAGAGTGATGAAAACATTGATACTTTTATAACCGCTTTCAAAATGTTAGGCGCAAATTGTGAATTTGACAATTTCACATCACAACTCATTAGAGATCAACTTGTTGCACGTTGCTATTGTAAGGAAATTCAAAAGAAGTTACTTACGTGCAAAGACCCCACATTAGATAAAGCGGTCGATATAGCTAAAAGCATAGAAACCTCTATGGATGATGTCAAACAGCTGGAAACAGCCATGTCCAATACCACAACCTCTGGTGCTGTTTCTAGTTCTCCTGCAACCAGAATTCCTTTTGTTCCACGTAGCAATTTCAGAAGGCCCAATTTATCTAGAGGTGGTAGATTCAGACAATTTGACTCTAGAATGTTCTGCTATAGATGTGGTTCTTCTTCTCATGTTTCTTCCTTTAAGAACTGTCCTGCTGTCAATCAACAATGCGGGCAGTGTGGTAAAATGGGGCATTTTGCTAAGATATGCATGAGAGGCAGGAGAGGAAGCGTAAGGGGAAATGTTCAGTGTGTCATCAATGATGAAAGTATTAACGTGAATAGTGACAATTTTTCAAATGAAGGTGATCTTTCTCATGAGGACATCATGCATCAGGAATACGTGGTGGTAGTCATGGATTCCCATGATAAAAGCGTTTCTCAACATATTCCTGATCCCGAGGTTGATGTTATCATTGGAAAAGATCACGTTCAGTTGCTAGTCGACACTGGTGCACGCATCACCATTATTTCACAAGATAAATACACCAAATTTTGGCATGATAAGAGTTTATTGCCCCCAGATATTCTTACTGTAGCCTTTGAAGGCAGTAGGATTAATTTACTCGGATTTTTCTTGGCTGACATCAATGTATTAGGAGTAACTATCAAGGGGAAGGTGTATGTGGCCAAGAAAGGAATTAATGTTCTTGGTCTTATCCACCAAGCTGAAATAGGTTTGACTATTAAGCCAGGATTAGCTAATCCAGTTTTCATTGACAAACAGGTTAAAGGAGACACTTCTGTTACCACGATTACTGACAATACACTCTGTACTCATGTTCACAACACTTGGGAACAAAAGTTTAGTAAAATCTTCGAGGACCGTCTTGGTAAAATTACTAACTTTCAGCATTCTATCAGAGTAAAAGACAATGTTGTTCCTACCAAGCACAAATTACGCAATGTTCCTTTGAGCATCAGAAGTGATCTGTCTAAACATTTGAAGGCTCTGTGTGATCAAGGGATCATTGAAAAAGTTGAATCCACTCTATGGCTTTCCCCCATTGTCTTAGCCAAGAAGAGATCAGGAGATTTGAGAATGTGTGTTGACTTACGCACTCTCAATGAAGCCATTTGGGTTGATGGGTTTCCTCTGCCACGAATTTAAGACCTTATTGCCAAAGTGGGGTCATCTTCGTGGTTTACGAAACTTGATCTTAAAGCTGCCTATCACCAGGTAGAATTGCACCCTCAATCCAGACACCTCACTGCCTTCGTCACTCCTGATGGTGTTTTTCAATTCTGTCGTCTTCCTTTTGGACTGGCGTCAGCCGCAGCAGTCTTTCAAAGACTCATGTCGGAAATGTTTGCCCATAATCCCAATGTAGTTGTCTTTCAAGATGACATTCTCATTTTTACTAAAACAGAGAGTGAGCACAACCAAGCAATTAGTGAAGTTTTCGAAGTTCTCGAGAATAGAGGTTTAACCCTGCAGAAAAGTAAATGTATTTTCAAGGCCAAAGAAATAGAGTATTTAGGACATATCATTTCGGAAAAAGGTATTAAACCTAGGCCTGGTTTAGTTAAGAGCATTATTGAGGCACCGGCTCCTCAAAACAGAGAACAACTCTTGTCTTTCCTCGGTTTGTGTGAGTTTTATGCAAAGTTCATGAAGGATTTTGCAAAAATTACTGAATGCTTCAGGTCTTTACTAAAGAAAGGGGCTGCCTTTGTGTGGTCAGAAGAATGCAAAAAAGGTTTTCAGATTATCAAAGATCATATACTTTCAGCTCCAGCTTTACAAGCATTTGTTGAAGGAAGACAAACTTTTGTCACGGTTGATGCATGTGAGTACGGTTTGGGTGCAGTTCTTTCTCAATGTTCTGGCGGGAAGGAATACACAATTGGCTGTTGAACGGAAATATTCCGTCATTGAAAAAGAACTTTTAGCCTGCACATGGAGTGTGGAGAAATTCAAATCATATTTGTGGGGCAGGTCTTTTGTTCTCAGAACGGATCATCGACCTTTGGTTGATATTTTAAATGGAAAAAATGTCAAACGCACGACAGCTCGTTTAGCAAGGTTGTCCACGAAATTACTTGAATTCTCCTTTAGCGTGGAATACATACCAGGGGGAAGAAACAGCAGAGCTGACTGCCTCTCTAGGCTTCCCATAACCGATAGTGATGAACAAGATTGGGAGACTGAAGTAGAGGAGTGTTTTGTTGCGAATGTATGTCAAGAGTCCATTTCTTTTCTAGAGGATGATTGGATCAAAGCACTAAGTGATGATGTGGTTCTTAAAGAAGTTTCCTCTCTTATTAAAAAGGGGTGGCCGAAAGAGAAATGTCTTTCTCCCGATCTCCAAATGTTTTGGAAGATTAATACTGAGCTTTCAATGGAAAATGGTATAATTGTCTGTGGTGACAAATTGGTTCCTCCATCATGTTTTAGGGAAAAAAATATTTTGGCAGCACATTCTGGCCCTCTCGGTGCCACTATTACTAAAAGAAAAGTGAGATCTGACTTCTGGTGGCCAAAAATGGACTCTCAGATAGATGGGATTGTCAGACTATGTTCACGTTGTAATGCCAGTGACAAGGTATTAGTTTTGGAAGGCCTTGTAGAATCTAAGGTTTCTGTTCCTGGTCGTGCTTGGCAGAAGTTGGGAATGGACTTTCTGGGACCGTTCCATGTTCTCCCCAACAACTCCAAATACTTTTTGGTCCTCATTGATCATTTGTCAAGGTGGGTCGAAGTTGAACCAATTAGTATACCAAATTCTAAAAGCGTCATTGATTGCTTGAATAGTATATTTTTGAGAGAAGGTTATCCAGAGGAGATCTTAACCGATAACGGCGTTCAATTAATCTCTCATGAAATGAACTCCTTTTTGAGGTCGTGTGGTATCAAACACACCAGAACTCCTCTCTATCATCCGCAAAGCAATGGCAAGACAGAAAGATTTAACAGAGTTATTGTGGAGTGTGTTCAAGCTGCTTTCAAGTCTAGAAGTTGTGTATTTAAAGCAGTCAAAGATCTTGTATGGTCCTACCGCACTTCCCCTCATTCTGCTACCAACTACACTCCATTCGAACTCATGAGAGGAAGAAAAGCTTGTTCACGAGTATATCCTTTCTGGATGGTAAGAAATTTTTCTCAAGGTGGCGACATGAGCAATATGTGGGACGCTGCTCATAGAAAATCCTCTGATGTGTGTTCTAAACAGGTTAAACCTGGAAAGAAAATTTCTCAGAACGTTCAGATTGGAGATTGGGTCAAAGTTAAAAATCCTGTTTCAGTTAGGAAAGGTCTTTCAAAGTTTTTAGATTCTCAGCAAGTAGTGGATACTCGCAAGAATGCGGTCAGATTGACCAATGGCAATTGGTGGTGTACTTCCCAGATTGCGAAAGATCCCTCTGGTTCTACAAGTAATGTCAATTTCAAAAATGTTTCAGAGGGGGATGAGGTTAGGAAAAGTACCAGAGTGTCTGTCAAACCTAGCAAGCTGCGAGATTATGTTTAACCCTGTTGTACTTTTCATTCAAACCTAGCAAGCTGCGAGATTATGTTCAACCCTGTTGTACTTTTCATTTATCTTCCCATGAGTTATGTTTTTCTTTCACTGTACTTATTGTTTTTGTGTTTCTTTTACTAAAAGAGGGGAGGTGTGGTGATATGCATTGCGCAACTTGGAACCATTCTATGTCACAGTGAATGTTCCATGTACAGTGTTCTCTTTGGGGCAGTTATTACTTTGTCATCCACCTGCCTGCTGGGACGGCTCTCCCTTCCTGCAATAAACTACATCCAAAGAATATATTCCTTGTGTCCAGACTACATCATTTCAGCTTGCTGCGGCTTATGTTTGGTTCATCCGTGGGGCTGTATCCAGGGACGTCGGTCCGCCTTGGTGGCTGTCTGGCGTGTCAGGGTGTGCTTCTTGGCTGGCTGTGAGTCCTCGGTCTTCTCCCTTTGTTGGCTTGTTCAGCCCACCTGTGCTCATCCGGTCTTCGGGGTGACAGAGCTGTCACTCTTCTTCATTTCTTCGAGGGCGTTGCGTTTGGACCTCGAGGCGGCGCTGTTGTGGCGCCGGCTTCTGCTTTTGCTCTGGCATGCTTGTCTGGACTAGTCACTTTGTGACGTGTTTCTTGCTTGCTGGGCGACGTGATGTTCGGTCTTGTGTCGCTGGTTGTTGGAGCACATGGTGCTGTGGCGGCCTGCCATGTGGGGTGTGCGACTCCTCTCTTGCCTGTCGTGGGTTACCGCTGACTTCATCTGGAGGCAGTGCGAGGGAGGACACTGTGGGCGGTCTTCGGCCTACTGCAGGGCTTCGCTGTGGCGGTGGAGATGTGTGTACTCTCCAACCTGCGTTCAGCAGTGTTTCTGTGTGGAGAGGTTTCCTGGGCTCTGACTGTGCAGTCAGGTTCTCTGGCGCGACCTCCTGCGTGCTTCTGGCTTTGCGTGGTCTTGCGTCTTCATGTTGTACGTGAGCCCTGGGATCGTCACTTGATTCTGTTGCAGTGCTTCTGCGTTGGCGCGTCCCTTGAGTGCTTGGTCTCATTTTTGTATGCTTTCTTCTGGCACTTGGGGTGCCTGCGGTGTGGCTTGCGGTCGTTCACCAGTAGGGTGGGTGATGACGACCTCTTCACTGGCGGTGGCAGAGGGCAGCCATGTGTGGTGCGTGCTCTGCACCTGTCTTTCTTGCGCTATTGCTGGGGGCAGCTTCCCTTGAGATGTCGCTGTCTTAGCTGGTCATCTACTCTTGTTGGTGGGGCTTGTATTGCAGCGTTATTGGTGTTACAGCTCGAGCTTGGCCGGCACTTGCCTGGGCTGGCGGAGCTCCTGTCTTCCTGGGAGCCCTTGGTAATGTGCAACAGCCTTTCTCCTTTGTACGTTTTAAGCAGCCCTTTGGGGTGGCGCGCAATGTACCCTGTGTTCGTGTGCCTCTCTAGAGGTTTGCCGTCTTGCTGGCCATCGCTGAACTTTGCCCCCTGGCCCGTTCTTGTGCTGGAAGCGTGGTTGCTATTGCCTTTGTGTCTTGGGGTACAAGGGTGACGCTCTTTGGGGCATGAAATTCTGAGGGCACGCCTCGCTGGGCCTTGCGCAGTCCGTCACAGTAGTAGGGCTTGAGCATGCAGATGTCCTTATGGTGGTGGTGCGCTACTGGGGACCTGTTGACCACTCTTTCCGGCTGGTTAGCAGGGCGTTGTGCTGTGCCCGGGTGCCGCAGGTGGCAGTGCAGCAGCACTTGTTACTGTCCTGTCGCTCTCATCTGCTGACGTCGGCCGTGGTGGGCAGTCAGTGTACTAGACTGCTCTTTGGATGTGTCGGTGTGGATCCTCGTGCCAGGATCACTTGCTGTCTTCCTTTGCTGACCCTGCCACTTCCAGCAGGGTAGTAGGGTATCAGGGCCTCTCCTCCAGCCTACATTGCTGCTTGGGGTGACGTTTTGGGTTTTAGGGGTATTTTTAGGTTTCAGGGCTAGGTTTGTGTTTTGGGGTAGAGGGGTATTTTTAGGTTTCAGGGCTAAGTTTGGGTTTTGGGGTAGAGGGGTATTTTTAGGCTTCAGGGCTAGGTTTGGGTTTTGGGGTAGAGGGGTATCTTTAGGTTTCAGGGCTAGGTTTGGGTTTTGGGGTAGAGAGGTATTTTTAGGTTTCAGGGCTAGGTGTGGGTTTTGGGGTAGAGGGGTATTTTTAAGTTTTTTTTTTTTTTTTTTTGTATGTTCTTATATAGCGCTCGAATCACCCGGAGGCATCTCGGCGCTTGCCTTGGGAACCCGTCCTGGCTTTTCCCTGTGAGATAGCCCCTATAGGGCATCCCCAAGGTGAAAGCCAGGCATCCCGCCGCAGGGGGGCCGTTGTGGAGATTAAGCAAGCTTAATGCCCAGAGTTGCAGAGTGAGAACCCATGATTAGGGCAGGCACCGGAGCGAGAATTATCGAGTCCGTGGACAATTGAGCTCAAGACCCTGCCGCGTCGGGAATTGAACCCTGGTCCCGGGTCTGACCTCTGCTCCAGGGTCTGCCTGCTCTATCCAGTGAGCCACACTTCTCCACGGCTCCAAGGTTTCAGGGCTAGGTTTGGGTTTGGGGGTAGAGGGGTATTTTTAGGTTTCAGGGCTAGGTTTGGGTTTTGGGGTAGAGGGGTATTTTTAGGTTTCAGGGCTAGGTTTGGGTTTTGGGGTACAGGGGTATTTTTAGGTTTCAGAGATAGGTTGAGTGTCCAGCATATATCCTAATTAAATGTAGATTGGAGTTGGAATAGTAAATTAAATAGGTTCAGTGTACAGCAACTACCCTAATTAAATGTATATTTGAGTTACAAGAGTTAATTTAATAGTTTAAGTGTTTATTATTAATAAAAAAATATTTTATTTTGGATTTGGATAAGTAAATGTTTAATGTTAAGTGTCCAGTATCGAATTAAATAAATTGTATATTTATGTGTGAATAGTAAATTGATAGTAATAGTTCATTATATATGTAAAATAATAATACAAATAAATATATATTGTAAATATTTTAAAAAATTTATATATTGGTATTAATTATTTAATAATGGGTAGTAGATAAAAATGACACAGTTTTAAACACATTTTTTATGTATTTGTTCATATAGTAATTAAAGAAAATAATACATGTATAAAAAATTATTTTATACAATTTAAACAAAATAATAAATCTAATTTGGCACCAATTTCTTTTTAATTTCGATATCTTTGCAGTAAATTACATTTGTGGTATATGTAAATTATATAGTAAAAAATAAAACATTGAACATTATACCATATAGAGTATATACATTTTAAGAGAAATTACAACACATCACAATTGTTAATAAATGATATAGTAATATTTTTGTTACATATACATGTGATCCTCAAAATATATGTTATATATGTAGATATATTTGAAATTAACAACATAGATACTATTTATAGTTCATATCATACAATGTATATTTTACAAACATGTTAAATTATAATATCTGTTATATATTTTTAATGTATTAATATTAATTTTATAATATTAATATTAATATATTAAATATATTAGTCACAATTTGTATATAAGTAATAATTTAAACACAATATTGTTTGTTTTATTATAACATTAAAATTAAAATATATTAATAATTAATGTAATAATAAAATAATAATATCAAATTAATATTTTTGTAGAAAAATTAATAATACATGGGATAAATACAGCAAAAATAATTATACAGTTTTAACAAATTTCTATTACTAAAACATATGAAGTTGACATTTATTTAACTTTTATTTGGATAATAGTATCATTTGGGAGTTTTATTTTGTAACCGCTCTTAGTCTTTTTGGGTCCTTTTGGAAGATTCAAGCTCGCGGTTGGAAGCTACTTCACGTCTGAGAAGGTAAGATTGCTATTTGTTATATTTAAACTAATTTAAGGGAATTTTGAAGGCAGTACTTTGTTATTTGTTGTTTGTGGAATACTATGTTAGGGTTAACTTCGTATGTAGTTCGTTATTAATGTTTTTACATTTTCTTAGCGTATTCTCAGTAACGGACTTGGAGTTATTGTGTTTGTGGCTTTTTATGATTTTTTGGTTACATATATGTATGTTCTAGTTATTAATAATGTATTATTCTAAGTTTTATGTAGGTGGGTATTATTTTTTTTCTCTTGTACGTTTTTGGAAACAGCCATTTCCGTTTCCGAGTTGTTACGTTTTTTTTTTAAAGAAGTGCATTTCAGTTGTTGTAACTGCAATGTGTTTTAGACTTCGTTGATTTATTTGGGTTTCTGGAGCGTTTCTTAAATTCTGGAGCCTTTTTCGGGAATCAGAGTTATCGAATTATTGGGATTTCAGATGTATTTCGAACAGTACTACTTTTGCATTGTATTGGGCCACTTCTTTTTAAATGCTGTGGATTTATTACAGCATGGATTGTTATGGACCATTGGATTTGCTAATTACGTTGTTGTGAAAAGGTAAATGCATTTATGTTATTAAATGTTGTGTGTTGGGAAATGTTCAATTAAAAAAAAAATGTTGAGTTAGTGTGACGGGGCGGTGGGCCGCGAGGATCACAACTCTGACATGCCCTCGGACTGGTGGTCCGCAATGCCTCTGACCCCCCTTTCTGTCGTCCCCGTACAGACTGCTGCCTCTGCACTAGGGGATTGGCGTTCACAGGAGGACTACGGTGTGTGGGACTACAACGAGGAATACGTACACGGCCCCTTTAATCCGAGGAGTCAGGACGGCGAGGCCACGCCCACCGTGAACGCGGAAGCTCCAAAAGCCGGAAGAGCGCCGGAGGAGACGGACAGCGATTCCCTGGAGGCGGACGGTGTGTTGGCGTGGAGGCGGAGAGCGGTACAGTCGGAGATCCCAGGAGAAGAATACGGAGAGAGCCCAGCGGTCGACAAGCCAGGAGGCCACCGGTTTGGCGCTTCGCCCTGCCACGGTCCCACGGGAGGAGCGTGGCTGGACAAGGTACAGGGCGCAGTTGAGGGCTGGGTGGGAAGGAGTGAGCCGCGGCGCCCTCGAGACCCAGTGTAAATTTGTACAGTCGAGACCCCTTCCCCTCACGAGCACCACGGACGGCGGGGTTGTTGTTGTGCACTTGGTTTCCCTCACTCCCCGGGCCCCTGCATTCCTGTGTGGACACCCCAGTGACTGTGTTCTTTCTTTTCCTTGCTTTTTGGGGACTTCTCCGGAGTACGAGGCACTCACAAGACCGACGCCTACTCGACTTCCAACCTGAGCAGCCCTGCATCATTCTGGCTAGTCCCGGATTTCCAAGGGGAGTCAGAACGGAGACCTCTGACTTCGCAAGACTGAGAGCTACCACTAAGAGACGAAAAGCATATCTTAAAATAAAGCCGTCTCTTCGTGCACTATTTCCTGACTCTGCCTCTTTTGAACCCGATCATAGCATTGCTGATCCACCTTCCCCTGTGGGCCCCGCTCCTACCCCCTCACAACTGGTGTCAGAAGTGGGATCGCAGTCCATCTGTGATTCTGAGATGGACGCCCTGCTGCAGCATCTCATCAAGGGGCAGGAGAAGCTTGAATGGGCCGTCGAGCGGCAGATGACGTCGGCCCAAGCCGACAGGGACCTCTTCAAGAATACTATAGCCGCCCAGATGGACAACATGCAGAAGACAATGACACACCCCACAGGGCTGGTTCCTGTAGAGAGCAGAGCACATGTACCCAGTCCAACCGGTATCGCGTTGCAGAAGTATGTGCACGGTGAAGACCCTGATGCCTTCATGATGAATTTTGAGAGGGCGGCCAGGGCTCTGGGTTGGCCCGAAGAGAAGTGGCCGTTCTTCCTGGCCCCCCTGCTGACTGGGGAGGCCCAGTCCGCCTACCAGGTGGCGAACCCGGCTGGGAACGCTCCCTATGCCCTGATTAAGAACGTGATCCTGGACCACCTGGGACTGGACTCGGAAGCCTATCGCGTACGGTTCCGCAAAGAGAAAGGGATCCCGGGAGAGAATCCAAAAACCCTTTTCTTCCGCCTAAAGACGATGGCCGATAAATAGCTGAAATCCGGCACCAGTACAAAAGAAGAAATACTGGCACAAATATACCTGGAGCAATTCATGGAGGCGCTCCCCTATGGCTCCCAGAGGTGGCTGAGACAGCACTCGGGTCTCACGGTGGAACAGGCAATAGAGATGGCCGCCAACTATGCTCGTGCACAGCCCAGGGGCATAGGATGGGAGCCGGAGAAAACCACAAAACAACCGTCCATGGGAAGAGGGGAGAAGAAGACCAGACCCGTCCCGGAGCCCTTCCGGCCCCGCCCTCCTCGGATAGAAGCGCCCATACCCAGAGGCCCTCAATGCTTCGAGTGCGGAGAGTGGGGGCACATAGCCCGCCTTTGCCCCAGGAGAAGACCACCAGAAGAGCCCATGGAGGTGGGGTATCTCCCCAAGGCGGTCCTCTTCTCCACGGAGCTGGGCTCATCATTCCATGTGAGTATACAGGTGAATGGGATTAGCCTCAAGGCCCTCCTGGACTCAGGGTGTAGGCAGTCAGTGGTGCAAGAACGGTTTGTCCTGCCCGACCAATATGTCCCGGATGAGATAGTACACATCCGTTGCGTGCATGGTGACATAAAACCTTATCCAGTCGCCAGGGTGTCAGTTGTCCCCAGTAATCACCCAGTAAGTACAGTGAGGGTAGGAGTGTTGCAGACCCTCCCTGAGGACATGATCCTTGGTGTGGACAACCCGGGCTTCCTGGATCTGTTTCGGAGAACCGTGTACGACCAACCACTGAAAGAGCCCAAACCCCATGCGGCTTTGGTTACCGCCGAACCTTGGGTCTTGGACCGCAGCTTCCGGTTCGCCCAGTCAGAGGACCGTGCCCTGTTTAACGCATGGGAGGCCGCGCAGGCCACACCCGAAGAGGCCAACGAGACGTATCCCAGGTTCATCATAAGAAGAGACCTGTTGTACAGAGAAGCTGCTGCCGGGAAAGAATTACAGCTCTTGGTGCCGACGTCTTTCCGCGAACAAGTGCTGTTCTTCGCCCATGCTCATCTCACGGCCGGCCATGCGGGGAAGGAGAAGACCACAGAGAGTATCTTATGACATTTCTACTGGCCGGGGATCTACCGAGACGTGCAGGAGTACTGCAGGAAGTGCGAAATCTGCCAGAGGAGGAACACCCACAGACCCCCGGCAGCTCCCCTGCAGCCGATGCCCATCATAGGGGTGCCCTTTGAGCGAGTGGGGATGGACCTCATAGGGCCCCTCCCGAAGACCCCCAGAGGACATCTCTACACGTTAGTGATAGTGGACTACGCCACCAGATACATAGAGGCATTTCCCTTGAAAACCCCCACAACCGCCAATGTGGCTGAAAAGTTCGTGGAGCTGTTTTCCAGGGTAGGCTTCCCAAAAGAGGTGGTAACAGACCAGGGTACACCATTTACCTCACGTCTCATGAGAGAGATCTGTAAATCCCTGGACATACAACATCTGAAAACGTCAGTGTACCACCCACAAACAGACGGTCTTGTGGAGAGGTACAACCAAACCCTCAAGGCCACCCTGAAAAAGATGCAATACTCAGAAGGACCGGCCTGGGATCGGTTGCTCCCGTTAGCCCTGTATGTGCTCCGGGCACAAAAACAGAGCAGTCTCGGTCTTTCGGCCTTTGAGCTCCTGTATGGGAGGATACCCAGAACCCTCCTCGAAATCACCAAGGATGCATGGGAAGAGCAGGGAGATCAGGAGAGAAACACCCCCCTGGAATACACTGCACAACTGAGGTCCAAGCTGGGGCAACTACGAAGCCTGGCTTATACCAACCTCGAACAACAACAGAAGAAACAAAAGAAGTCCTATGACAGAGGGACACGACTAAGACGGATGGCGGTAGGCGATTGGGCCTTGGTGTTATTACCCTCGATCACGAAAAAAACCGAATGGGTCGGACCATACGAAGTGACCGAAACGATAGGAGAGACCACCTACAGGCTACGCCTCTCACCATCAAAAACCCAGACCTACCACATAAACATGCTCAAAAAGTGGATCGGTCCCACACCCAGGAGTGCCCACTTGGCGGTCCCAAATAGAAGAAAGGAAGACAACACCCTAAGACACCTCGTGATAAACCCGGATCTGTCTGACAGACAACAACAAGACCTAAGAGAAGCCCTGTCGCCCTTCATTACTGTGTTTTCGGACTTACCTGGAAAAACACACCTGGTGGAGCACCAGATCGAGACCATCCCAGGGAAAATAGTCAGACAGCGACCCTACAGGATCCCTGCCGCCCGGAGAGACGCAGTGCGACAAGAGGTACGGGATATGTTAGAGCTAGGGGTGATCCGTCCATCGTCCAGCAACTGGGCTTCTCCGATAGTGATGGTACCCAAACCTGACGGTACAAAACGCTTTTGTATGGACTTCCGAGCGCTGAACCAGATATCCTCTTTCGACGCATACCCCATTCCCCGCGTCGATGAGATGATTGAGAACCTAGGGGAGGCGGTGTACATAACAACCATAGACCTGACCAAGGGGTATTGGCAGGTACCCCTTCGGGAGGAGGACCGGAAAAAGACTGCCTTCATCACCGACGAGGGGCTCTACGAGTTCACTGTGCTCCCCTTTGGGCTTCACGGCGCACCAGCCACGTTCCAACGGCTAATGAACCACATCCTAAAACCCTTCCCGTCGTTCTGCTCGGCCTACCTAGACGACATCGTCGTCCACAGCAAAACATGGAAAGAGCATCTCCAACACCTCCAAGCCATCCTCCGGGCCCTGCAAGAGGCGGGCCTCCACGTCAACGCCAAAAAGTCAAGGGCGGCGTTTACAAGGGTGAAATACCTGGGCTACGTGCTAGGTGAGGGCACCATAGCCCCCCAGGACGAAAAGGTCAAGGCCATCAGAGACACATGTTTCCCGGCAACAAAAAGGGAACTTCGTGCTTTCCTCGGATTGATCGGGTATTACCGGAGGTTCATTCCCAGGTTTGCCGAAGTAGCCACCCCCCTAACGGACCTCCTGCGCAAGGATGTAAAAACCAAGGCGATACAACATCCGCCCCGGGAAGCCCAGGAGGCCTTCGTCCACTTGAAAAATGCGATCACTTCAGCCCCCGTATTGGTATCCCCGGATTTCAAGAGGGACTTTCTCCTAGCCACTGATGCATCAGAGACCGGCCTGGGGGCCGTTCTATCGCAGTTGGACGATGAGGGCATCGAGCACCCGGTACTGTTCTCAAGCCGGAAACTATTCCCTAGGGAACAGAAGTATTCCACAGTTGAGCGCGAGTGTCTCGCCATCAAATGGGCGATAGAAAAATTGCGGTACTATTTGGAGGGTAGGCCCTTTATATTGCAGACAGACCATGCCCCCCTACGGTGGATGTACCGCAATAGGTCGCTCAACCCTAGAGTGCTCCGATGGTTTCTTTCCCTGCAGCCCTACTCTTTCATTGTGCAACACAAAAAAGGGTCCGATAACGGGAATGCTGATTTTCTGTCCAGGGTCCTCCCTCTCCCCGATCGGGAGAGTCCAGGGGGGGAGGTGTGTGACAGGGCGGTGGGCCGCGAGGATCACAACTCTGACATGCCCTCGGACTGGTGGTCCGCAATGCCTCTGACCCCCCTTTCTGTCGTCCCCGTACAGACTGCTGCCTCTGCACTAGGGGACTGGCGTTCACAGGAGGACTACGGTGTGTGGGACTACAACGAGGAATACGTACACGGCCCCTTTAATCCGAGGAGTCAGGACGGCGAGGCCACGCCCACCGTGAACGCGGAAGCTCCAAAAGCCGGAAGAGCGCCGGAGGAGACGGACGGCGATTCCCTGGAGGCGGACGGTGTGTTGGCGTGGAGGCGGAGAGCGGTACAGTCGGAGATCCCAGGAGAAGAATACGGAGAGAGCCCAGCGGTCGACAAGCCAGGAGGCCACCGGTTTGGCGCTTCGCCCTGCCACGGTCCCACGGGAGGAGCGTGGCTGGACAAGGTACGGGGCGCAGTTGCGGGCTGGGTGGGAAGGAGTGAGCCGCGGCGCCCTCGAGACCCAGTGTAAATTTGTACAGTCGAGACCCCTTCCCCTCACGAGCACCACGGACGGCGGGGTTGTTGTTGTGCACTTGGTTTCCCTCACTCCCCGGGCCCCTGCATTCCTGTGTGGACACCCCAGTGACTGTGTTCTTTCTTTTCCTTGCTTTTTGGGGACTTCTCCGGAGTACGAGGCACTCACAAGACCGACGCCTACTCGACTTCCAACCTGAGCAGCCCTGCATCATTCTGGCTAGTCCCGGATTTCCAAGGGGAGTCAGAACGGAGACCTCTGACTTCGCAAGACTGAGAGCTACCACTAAGAGACGAAAAGCATATCTTAAAATAAAGCCGTCTCTTCGTGCACTATTTCCTGACTCTGCCTCTTTTGAACCCGATCATAGCATTGCTGATCCACCTTCCCCTGTGGGCCCCGCTCCTACCCCCTCACAGTTAGATATTTTATTTGTCTAAAAATTATTATATATTTATAATTTTTAGAGAAAAAAAAATTCTTATAATTTGTAAATAAGATGGTTTCGTTACATTTAAGGCATTTTTTAAATGTCCAGAATTTTTGTGAATTATTATTTTCAGTTTAGTGTTTTGGCTATCATTTTTAAGTATTCTAGTCCTCTTGTTGTGGGGTAAAGTTGTACTTGTTGTTGTAAATATTGGTACATTTGGGCTGTTTGTCTTGATAGTTTGGGTTTTAATTGTATAACGGATTGCTCCATTCTTAACTCTTGGAAACTTTGTTCTTTTTGTATTGCTGTTAGTAGTTTGTGTAGTGTAGGAGTTGTTCGGCCAGTTGAAGATAGAAAGGCATTATGCCAACCCTCCACTGCGTTGTTTGTTTTGGCCTCTTCATTTAGGGTTGGTAGATATACATTCCACCAAGGAATTAGGAATTTAGGCTGTCGTCTGTGGCCTGACCGGTGTAGTCTCCCCACCCAGGTATCCTCAAAATAATCCAAAAGTGGAGACAATTTTTGTTCATTTTGTGTATAGAAAGGACTTTCTATTAAAAGATTATAGTGTTCAGCCACATCGGTTATTGGCACGTATGCTAGGGCAATGAGGTGTTTTATTTGGTATGCAAATGTAATATTGGTTGCATATTCAACACAAAGGGGCTCATTAGGATGGCGGACGGAAGAGCGTCCGCAGCCCTGGAGTACGCGGAAAAAGGCTTTTCTGTGTCCGCCTGCGGCGGACACTCCGTCCGCCACATCAGGATAGGAAAAAGTGTTAAAATTCCGTCCGCGACGGAAAAGCACGCACCGCCGTCCAACTACACCCGACGACACGGCGGACGGACCCATTCCAGAGACTCCGCCGTACGTACTGACGTCAAAGACCGTCCCCCAAATTAAGATGGCGGAAAATACACATAAAACCGCTGCGGAAATACAACCTGTCTGAACACGTCGGATTCCCCACAGCGAGGAAAAGATACCTAGCAGAGATACCCACCACAAGCTGTTCGCCACCATGGACCCAGCGCTAAACGCTTTCCCGATGCTCTTCGCAATCCACCATGTCCTAGTCGTGGCCCACCAGCGACACCGACGCAGGTAAGGCACAAACCATTGGCTGTCTGGAGGGGAATACCTGCAAGGGCCGTGACGTAGGGAGGGGGAGTATCATGTTACAGAAACCACTGATTACCTGTAAAAACAAATACACATTTGTAGTACGCAGGCAGGAATGACAACGACAAACAACGAGACATGATTGACTACCTTTATTACACATAACAGGGGTATAATCACAGTGTATGCGTGAGCATGGGCAAAGTGGCCACCAGAGCATGAACATCAGAGGCAGCTCATCAGAGTGAGGAATGCAGTATCACAGCATCAACAGGGCAATGTTGGCAACAGAGCAGGTACATCAGAGGCAGCACGTGAGAGGGAGAAATGCAAAATCACAGCATCAACAGGGCAATGTGGGCAACAGAGCAGGTACATCAGAGGCAGCACGTGAGAGGGCTAAGTGTAGTATCACAGCATCAACAGGGCAATGTTGGCAACAGAGCAGGTACATCAGAGGCAGCACGTGAGAGGGCTAAGTGCATCAACAGTCCATAGCACTGAACATGTCCTTCAGAGGCAGCATGTGAGAGGGCTAAGTGCATCAACAGTCCATAGCACTGAACATGTCCTTCAGAGGCAGCACGTGAGAGGGCTAAGTGCAGTATAACAGCATGAACAGGGCAATGTGGGCAACAGAGCAGGTACATCAGAGGCAGCACGTGAGAGGGCTAAGTGCAGTATCACAGCATCAACAGGGCAATGTTGGCAACAGAGCAGGTACATCAGAGGCAGCACGTGAGAGGGCTAAGTGCATCAACAGTCCATAGCACTGAACATGTCCTTCAGAGGCAGCACGTGAGAGGGCTAAGTGCATCAACAGTCCATAGCACTGAACATGTCCTTCAGAGGCAGCACGTGAGAGGGCTAAGTGCATCAACAGTCCATAGCACTGAACATGTCCTTCAGAGGCAGCACGTGAGAGGGAGGAATGCAGTATCACAGCATGAACAGGGCAATGTGGGCAACAGAGCAGGTACATCAGAGGCAGCACGTGAGAGGGCTAAGTGCAATATCACAGCATCAACAGGGCAATGTTGGCAACAGAGCAGGTACATCAGAGGCAGCACGTGAGAGGGAGGAATGCAGTATCACAGCATGAACAGGGCAATGTGGGCAATAGAGCAGGTACATCAGAGGCAGCACGTGAGAGGGCTAAGTGCAGTATCACAGCATCAACAGGGCAATGTTGGCAACAGAGCAGGTACATCAGAGGCAGCACGTGAGAGGGCTAAGTGCATCAACAGTCCATAGCACTGAACATGTCCTTCAGAGGTAGCACGTGAGAGGGCTAAGTACATCAACAGTCCATAGCACTGAACATGTCCTTCAGAGGCAGCACGTGAGAGGGAGGAATGCAGTATCACAGCATGAACAGGGCAATGTGGGCAACAGAGCAGGTACATCAGAGGCAGCACGTGAGAGGGCTAAGTGCAGTATCACAGCATCAACAGGGCAATGTTGGCAACAGAGCAGGTACATCAGAGGCAGCACGTGAGAGGGCTAAGTGCAGTATCACAGCATCAACAGGGCAATGTTGGCAACAGAGCAGGTACATCAGAGGCAGCACGTGAGAGGGCTAAGTGCATCAACAGTCCATAGCACTGAACATGTCCTTCAGAGGCAGCACGTGAGAGGGCTAAGTGCATCAACAGTCCATAGCACTGAACATGTCCTTCAGAGGCAGCACGTGAGAGGGCTAAGTGCATCAACAGTCCATAGCACTGAACATGTCCTTCAGAGGCAGCACGTGAGAGGGAGGAATGCAGTATCACAGCATGAACAGGGCAATGTGGGCAACAGAGCAGATACATCAGAGGCAGCACGTGAGAGGGCTAAGTGCAATATCACAGCATCAACAGGGCAATGTTGGCAACAGAGCAGGTACATCAGAGGCAGCACGTGAGAGGGAGGAATGCAGTATCACAGCATGAACAGGGCAATGTGGGCAACAGAGCAGGTACATCAGAGGCAGCACGTGAGAGGGCTAAGTGCAGTATCACAGCATCAACAGGGCAATGTTGGCAACAGAGCAGGTACATCAGAGGCAGCACGTGAGAGGGCTAAGTGCAATATCACAGCATCAACAGGGCAATGTTGGCAACAGAGCAGGTACATCAGAGGCAGCACGTGAGAGGGAGGAATGCAGTATCACAGCATGAACAGGGCAATGTGGGCAACAGAGCAGGTACATCAGAGGCAGCACGTGAGAGGGCTAAGTGCAGTATCACAGCATGAACAGGGCAATGTGGGCAACAGAACAGGTACATCAGAGGCAGCACGTGAGAGGGCTAAGTGCAATATCACAGCATGAACAGGGCAATGTGGGCAACAGAGCAGGTACATCAGAGGCAGCACGTGAGAGGGCTAAGTGCAATATCACAGCATCAACAGGGCAATGTGGGCAACAGAGCAGGTACATCAGAGGCAGCACGTGAGAGGGAGGAATGCAGTATCACAGCATGAACAGGGCAATGTGGGCAACAGAGCAGGTACATCAGAGGCAGCACGTGACAGGGCTAAGTGCAGTATCACAGCATGAACAGGGCAATGTGGGCAACAGAGCAGGTACATCAGAGGCAGCACGTGACAGGGCTAAGTGCAGTATCACAGCATGAATAGGGCAATGTGGGCAACAGAGCAGGTACATCAGAGGCAGCACGTGAGAGGGCTAAGTGCAATATCACAGCATCAACAGGGCAATGTGGGCAACAGAGCAGGTACATCAGAGGCAGCACGTGAGAGGGCTAAGTGCAATATCACAGCATCAACAGGGCAATGTGGGCAACAGAGCAGGTACATCAAAGGCAGCACAAGTACGTGTTCAAAACAACCCGTCCCAGGGACCGCAACAGTGCAAGGCTCTTCTCAATGGACATGTACACATCATGTGAAATAACATCGGAGTGAATTCAACAGAAAGTCACATCAATGAATCATGTGGACTGCGTGAACTACCTGCCTCGGACACACTGCCAGCACCAGGAACATGAGTGTGAGACACAGCCACAGCCCGAGTCACAAACACATGGGCCACTGGCCCAGACGCACTGCCAGCACCAGAAATAGGAGTGTGAGACACAGCCACAGCCTGAGTCACACACACATGGGCGACAGGCCCAGACGCACTGCCAGCACCAGAAACAGGAGTGTGAGACACAGCCACAACCCGAGTCACACACACATGGGCCACAGGCCCAGACGCACTGCCAGCACCAGGAACAGGAGTGTGACACACAGCCACAGCCCGAGTCACACACACATGGGCCACAGACCCAGACGCACTGCCAGCACCAGAAACAGCAGTGTGACACACAGCCACAGCCCGAGTCACACACACATGGGCCACAGACCCAGATACACTGCCAGCACCTGAAACTGGAGAGGGCACAACTGAGACTGTCCCACTACATGATGCATGACAGCAAACAACAGACACAGTGCCACTATCTGATACATGAGAGTCACCTGCACCTGCGCCACTGGGACCACTGACATGATGAGCCACAGGGCTGTATGGGCCAGGAGGCAGGGTGGCCCTGGCAGCTGGGGATAGCTGTACTTGAGGGACATCGGGGTGGGCAGGTGTCAATGGTGTGTGTCTGCGTTTCTTAGGGATATGTGAGTGCACCCTGGACAGGACATGACTGCCAAGTGGTGGTGACTCTAAACAAATATCACCCACCATAGGTGGAGCATCTGCTGCCGGGGTTCGGCTATCTGGGGACGTGCTGGAGCCTGCTTGTCGTTTGCTGTGTGCCTGCCGCCTGGACTCAGAATCATGTGTAATGGGGGATGCAACAACAGGGGACTCCCTCCTCTGCTTCTGACTGGCCTGGATGGGAGTGGAGGTATGGGGGGACTCCGCCGCGGAGACATCTGTTTGACGTACTTTCGAAAATATCAGCCGCAGTGCATCCAGGGGTGATGTATGCCTGTTCTTGAGTGCGCCATTGTCCATGTTACAAGCCTTGTCTGTAGGATGGGTCTCATCCGTAGGTGGAGTGTTGTCTCTGGACTTTGCCTGTTCCCTGGACGGTGCCCTGTTCCTGCGGGCAGACTTGTCGTCTGTGGTGTACCTGCCTCCAGAAGACACCTGTTCTCTGTGTGTGTCCCTGCCCTTTGGAGATGGCTCTTGCCCTGTTGTGGCCCTGCCCTTGGGACACTCCCTGCTCTTAGGAGGTGCCTTTGCCTTTTGACTGTCTTTGACCCTGTCCTTTGGAGTGGCAGTTTCCTCTGTTGTGGGCCTGGCATTGGGACTCTCCCTGCTCCTCGGAGGAGCCCTTGTCTTTTGACTGTCCTTGACCCTGTCCTTTGGAGTGGCACTTTCCTCTGTTGTGGGCCTGGCCTTGGGACTCTCCCTGCTCCTTGGAGGAGCCCTTGTCTTTTGACTGTCCTTGACCCTGTCCTTTGGAGTGGCACTTTCCTCTGTTGTGGGCCTGGCCTTGGGACTCTCCCTGCTCTTCGGAGGAGCCCTTGTCTTTTGACAGTCCGTGACCCTGTCCTTTGGAGTGGCACTTTCCTCTGTTGTGGGCATGGCCTTGGGAGTGTCTCTGCTCCTCGGAGGAGCCCTTGTATTTTGACTGTCCTTGTCACTGTCCTTTGGAGTGGCACTTTCCTCTGTTGTGGGCATGGCCTTGGGAGTGTCTCTGCTCTTAGGAGGTGCCTTTGTCTTTTGGCTGTCCTTGTCCAAGGAACTGTCCATGGACTTGGGAGTATCGCTTGCCTTGGGAATACCTTTTGTGTTCAATGTCTGTGTAGCATGTGAAGGCATGTTCCCCAACACCACTTGCGAATCCTGCGTGTGTACTCCAGTGTATCTGACGTTGTCATTGTGAACAGATTTTGCTGACCTAGGGGATGGTGTCTGTGCCCTCCGTGCCCGGACGTGCTCTCTGACGCTGCTTCTAGTGAAATAACCGGTATTACAGTCCTGGTCTGAATATTCACTACCCCCTGAGACATCCAGTGGTGTAGATGGGGAAACAGAGGAAGCACCCTGTCCATGCGACTGTACTATGGCAGACGACACGCTGCTTGCCAATGACTGAACTGTTATGTGTAGACCAGCAAGATCGCCATGCATCCCTTCCATGAATGCCACCACCTGACCCAACTTCCTATCATGGTCTTGGAAAGCATTTGTCATATTGGTCTGCCCCACACACAGCTGTCGCAGCAGATCAACAGCCTCAGCACACAGTGCATTTTGGCTCACCGTGGCAGGGGCAGCGGTGCCTGCACCGAACGCCACTCTGCTCCCCCTAATCCTGCGTGCACGACCAGTACATGGTGCAGTTGGCTGAAGTGTGGGCCCTGTGTGCTGTGTCCCGACAGAAGGTGTTGATTGCCCACTCTCAGTCTGTGACAACAGTGCTGGCTCACCAAGATTTTCCGAAGATGAGGACGATGGTGTCTCCACATGCGAGTCCTCAGGGACGGTCCTGTCCCCCTCTCCGGCGCTGCCCTCCTCTGTGTCAGTCTGTGTGTGCGCGTAGTCTGATCCGGATGCATTGCCTCCACTCATTTCCTCCGTCTGTGGCTGAGTGCCCTCTGTCAAATCTGAAATGCACAGAAAAGAGGTGTAAGTAATGTCCACACTCACGTAGAGAAGGCAAATGATTCCCTAATCCCATAGCTGACACGGTTCTTCTAGCCCCCATCCTGCAGACGGACCACCTCTACCAGTCATGATCACAGTACATAATCGTTGGTGGCCGTGACACATGTCCAGCATGCGGACAGGGCAGGAGCACGTACATCTGCACACATGTCTTGCCATGGGCCCACGGACCACTACGGCATGTGCTCAAACACTCAACTACTAAGTAAGTGGCGTGGCAACATGCCGGACCAGGATGTCAACTTACATCAACCCAATGGCACCAACGTGGCATCGCAGAGATACATACGCACCACGGACCTCAAAACAGTGGGTGGGCACCAATACATGCATTTGACACACAAGTATCCTACACAGACAGCATGCTCACCGCTAGTTTGGTGTCGATCCACACTCAGCCGTTCGGACAGGTCAGGATGCGTCACAGCAATGATACGATGCATCAGAGGGGTCATGGAGCGTCGGGCCAGAAGTGGCGTACTCGGGATCATCCCCAGTGTCACTTCCGCTACATTCTTGCTCAGCCTGGAAATGTCGTCCCAGTGTTTGTGGCAGTGTGTATGTCGTCTTTTGGTCACCCCCAATGCACGTACATCTCGTGCAATGGTCTTCCACACGTCCTTACGAAGGTGCAGCTTCACCTACCATGATGGGAAACAAAAGGGTGCAAGTCAGTGGACATTTGGCCTGTCACACAGATCGGGGCAACACGTATCTGTCATCCGCCATGCACAAACTGACAAATATGTCAGAAACACCGTACACAGATAAGATAGCACAAGGCAGGAGTCATTGGCCACCTCATGCACACCAACATGTCCCACACTGCACTTACCACCTGTCCGGGTGCACCGTAGAGACGTCCATAGTTGCGGAGCACACCGTCCACGAGGACATCAAGCTCCGCGGCGGTGAAGGGACGAGACCGGATCTCTTTGCCTCTCGACATGGCAAGATCACGTACTATGGCACTTGAGCAGCAGTCGGTGGTCAGCTCAGCAGCAGCAGCTCGAGGTGATGGTCACAGGCAGCAGTCGGTGGTTAGCTCAGCAGCAGCAGGTCGAGGTGATGGTCACAGGCAGCAGTCGGTGGTCAGCTCAGCAGCAGCAGGTCGAGGTGATGGTCACAGGCAGCAGTCGGTGGTCAGTTCAGCAGCAGCAGGTTGAGGTGAATAGGCAGCACTGGTTTCCATCCAGGGTAGGATGTGTCCTTTTTTACATGACACATATATAGGGCCTTCAGCACGTGTCAGTGGCATACGTCGGCAGCAATTGGTCAGCCCAGGATGCGTGTACGTAAAAGGGCCAATGATTGTCGTCCCCATGGCGGTGCACTCCTACCGCTACTTTCGATTGGCCATAGGCGTCCAGCGTTCCCTCTTCCCATTGGCTGCATGTGCACGGACCGTCACGGTGACACATAGGCAGCCGCACGTGCAAGCCTCCGGGCCAGATGCTTCATTTGCAACAATGTGCTATCACTGGCGCCACCATGCCGGTGCACGTACTCAGTGGGGGAGGTGCATGCCTACACACCCTTTCGATTAACTCAATGGACATGGCAGTTCATGACCCCTCTTACAGTCACATTGCATCATCCAACGTACACCGGCCGGAGCAGCCCGGCCTAGGCCCGCCGTTACGTCCATGTCAGCCACCGCCGTGCAAGGCCTGGCCTAGGCCCGCCGTTCCGGCCATGTACACAACCGCCGTGCAAGGCCTGGCCTAGGACTGCCGTTCCGGCCATGTACACAACCGCCGTGCAAGGCCTGGCCTAGGACCGCCGTTCCCGCCATGTACACAACCGCCGTGCAAGGCCTGGCCTAGGCCCGCCGTTCCGGCCATGTCAGCCACCGCCGTGCAAGGCCCAGGCCTTGCACGGCGGTGGCTGACATGGCCGGAACGGCGGGCCTAGGCCAGGCCTTGCACGGCGGTTGTGTACATGGCCGGAACGGCGGTCCTAGGCCAGGCCTTGCACGGCGGTGGCTGACATGCTGTATGGCCAATCGGAAGTAGCGGAAGCAGTGCACCGCCATGGCCGCGTCAATGATGACATATTGTCAGACGCTGCACCGTGATGTGTTGTGTGCAGTAGTGTAATGAGGGTTGTGAGCGTGATAGGGAAAGTTCATATGTCACACACAATTCCATGTGTGTCCATACTATGCCCATCGGTGGGCACACACTGTGGAACAGATGTGCATGTCGGCGTGTTGACGATGGGTGTGACCCTACAGACTTGTTACATCTTCACATGTACACAGTACATCACAGATGTATGGCCACATCATGATTATGTTGTCAGTGCGTTGTTCAGGCGAGGTGACTACAATGGTGGTGGTACACATGCAATCTGTGTATGTGTATCAGCTTTTGTGTCACCATGCATGCAATGCCCGTAGGCTGAACATTATTGGTGTTGGCATTTGTGCATGATGACATGGTGTGTGTCTGTACCATTATCGTTTGTGTGCATGCACTTGCATGTGTGCGTGTGATGTGGCTTTTCAATTTTAGGTTCATGACACAGATTTTGACATTAATGTACACACTTTAGTAAGTTGCGTTGTACGTGTTGACAGACTTCCAGTTGCTAATGGGTGCACATTGCTTAAGGGCCACTCCGTATTGTAGTAACTATCTGAGATGTGACACATGACCATTCTCCACAATCATTTATCTTATTGCTAATGTTGGCATACATGTGATGTGGTTGAACACGTATGCGTCGTTTGGAATTTGACGACAATTACATATCTCTCCCACACAGGAGGGCTCCAAATGTGCATCGCCCATACACTGTGCTAAAGGATATGGTTGACGAGGAGGTGATTAGGAAATTTCGCCTGGATCGACGTCGGCTAAAGGAGCTTGTTGACAAATTGACTCCTCATCTGCAGCCACGAAGGACGTATCCTGGTTCCTTTACACCCACAGCAAAGGTTATGGCGGCACTACATTTCTTTGCTACTGGCACCTTTCAGTACACAGTTGGACATGCCGGGGGGATGTCCCAATCCATGTTCAGCACGGTACTTCGGGATGTTTTGCAAGCGATGATGCTGTACAAGAATGACTACATACATTTCCCAAGGCCGGAAGAGTTGCCAGCAGTCAAAGCAGACTTCTATGCACTGGGCCAGATACCACACGTAGTGGGTTCAATTGATGGCACACATATCGCTATTATTCCACCACGGGCACGTGAACAGGTTTTCAGGAATCGCAAGCACTTCCATTCGCTGAACGTGCAGGTGGTGTGCCTGGCAAACAACATAATCTCCCATGTGTGTGCAAGATTTCCAGGCTCCGCACATGACGGCCACATCATGCGGAGCAGCATAGTCCCCCAAATGATGGCAAATCTGCGACCCAGTCAAGCGTGGCTTGTTGGTGAGTATGCTGTTGGGACTTTTGTGATTTCTGTGTGGCATGGGGTACCCACCATATCTTGTTGTGATATTTGTGTCTGTCATCCCCCTACATAGGCGACTCGGCGTACCCAAACCGGCCCTGGCTCCTGAGTCCACTACGTAATCCTACAACAGCGGGTGAAATGCGCTACAACGATGCACATGGAAGGACACGGAGAGTGATAGAACGAACCTTTGGACTGTTAAAGTCTAGGTTTTGCTGCCTGGATAAGACCGGAGGGGCCCTGCCTTACTCACCAGGGAAAGTATGCAAAATCGTGATTGCCTGCTGCATGCTACACAACCTGGCAGTGCGCAATAACATTGAACTGATATTGGACCCTGATGACCAACAAGTTCCTCGGCCTCCCATCCCACCCATGTCGACTGATGAGGATAGTGGTGAGGAGGAAGGTGTGGACCAGAGGCGCCAGCTCATTGATCGCTACTTCCCTTGAATGTGAGTAACTACCTCTCGGGCCGGTTGACAAAGCCTTATGTATGTTTGCTGGTGTTGTGTGGATGTGGGGTGCATCAGCTGTGTGTTGTGGTTTGTGATGGTTGCATATGTGTGTCTTGATTTCTTTGGACATACAAGTGTCCATGATGTGTGTCCTCTCATCCCATGCTTTAGTGACGAGTGTAGTTTGTGGAATGTTGCTGTGAAGTGTGTTGTGATGTGTGTGAATCTGTTTCCTGACGTGTGTTTGCTGTCTCTGATCTTCCCTAGGTCACTCCCGCAGCAGCATGATTATGGATGACTAGGATCCCTGCACCTGTTTACGTCTGTTCCTGAAGGCAAACATGTGAATAAACATGGAGGCAAAACATAATTGAGTGTGTAAGTGGCATTTATTTACAGTTTGTGCATTTGTGATGGTGAATATTTACAAGTAAGGGGGGGGTGTTGGATTTGGAGTTGAAGGTAATGGCCGATGAAATGTCCGTGCTGACACCACATTGGGGGGTGTCAGGCTAGTCCAGCAGACCAGTGGCAAAGATTGTCTATGTGGGGCAGGATACTTTGCAGGGTGAATGTCTGGCTCAGGCATTGAGTAAATCAGTGGCGTCCCCTCTTGGAGCGTGTGGCTGGTGCACCCACACTGCTCTCACCCACTTCCAGCCTCGGGCGGCCCCTCCGTCTTAGAGGTGGAACTGAGTCAGCTGGGGGTGCAGGTTGTTCATGGGCAACATCCGTTGGCAGGGGCACAGGTGGAGTTGGTTGTGGCGGTGGCGGTGGAGGTGACGGTGGCGCAGGGACAATTGGTGGAGGGGGGTGGGGTTGTTCCTGGAAATCCACTCCCTCCACATAGTTGTCTGCTGGCCCATTATGTCCACTATCTGACAAAGGGACCCTGCAATTTGACCCAACATGTTTGTGTTGTCCACCGAGTCATGGTGGGCATGATCAGCATGTTCCTGTGCACGGTCGTATGAAGCCTGGCACCTGGATAGGGCTTCTAGGGACTGTGCCACAGGATGGGGTGTGTGTCCTTCGTCAGTGCGGCGGGTTGTGTGTCACCTGGTAGCCTGATGTGGCGTCGCCTCTCTCCTTTGTGTCCCGCTCGGCCTGCTTGGGTGTGAGGCCGATGGACCTGCGTCGTGCGCTGGGTTAGGCAGGGTGGCACAGGCAGGAGTGATGCTAGTGGTGGTGGTGGTGGTGGTGGTGGGGACTCTGCATATCACTGAGGTCGGTGTCACTGGAGTCAGACATGCGACGGTTGTCGGTCCCGGGAGTCCCTGTGAGGCAGATGTCCCTGGCTGTGTGCTTGTGCCCGCACCATCCTCCGCACCGGAGCTGCCTGTATCATCGTCCCCAGAGTGTCCGGCATGTGTGGGGGGTGAGTCTTGCGGCCGGGTGCTGGTTTCCCCAGTCAGTTCACGATCACCTGAGGGACAAGATTGAGCAGGTCAGTCATGTGTACATTACATGTTCATATACATTTGGTAACATTTCTGTGTCTTGTCGCACACACCCCACCCACCACCACCACCCTCCCAGTGAACATGGGGGCCTGTTGGCAGTTGTAGTCGTGAGCTCTCACACACCCCACCCACCACCACCACCCTCCCAGTGAACATGGGGGCCTGTTTGTAGCCATGTACATTTTGGTGAGTATGTGTCCGACGTGCATGGGTTGGGGCCTAGGAGATGTGTCTTCTCAGTTGTGTGAGCCTGACCATGTCGTACTGATCGTGGTGCTTGATTTGTACTTACCAGCCTCTTCTCCTTCATCAAGTCCGTCTAGGGTCTCTGGAAGTAGTATCGCCAGCACCTTCTCCTCCCAATTGGTGTAGGGTATGGGCTCCGGGGGTGTCCCGCCGCCAGTAAGGTTGGCTCTGGCATTGTTTTTTGCGCGGATGCCCTTTACCCTTGTCTTCAGGTCATGCCACCGCCTCTGAATGTCGTGCTTCGTCCTTGGCACGGCCCCTGACGCATTCACCCGACTGACGATCCTGTCCCACATGTTGTTCTTTACCGCCACGGAGGTCTGCTGAACTTGGGCCCCGAAGATGTGGGGCTCAACACGGATGATCTCATCTACCAATACCTTCAACTCTGTCTCCGTGAATGTAGTTTTTTTTTTGGGTGCCATGGTGTGTGGTGCTCTGTGTGTGGGTTAAGTGAGTTGGGGTGTGCAGGTGTGTGGTGTGTGATGTGTAGGAATGGTGTGGTGGGTGTTTGTGTGGTGGGTGTGGTAGGGTGGTGGTTGTGTGTCTTCGAATTCAGTAAGCTGGATCTCGAAATGGCCTCTTGCTAGCAGCAATGCTGTAATGCAAAGGATTGTGGCAGTTGGTGGGTGTCATTTTATAGTCGTGTCTCAATGGTTGTTGGCAGTCAGGTGGTCGGTCGGCGTGTTGAGTAGTGTGCGTTTTTTTAAATTTGGTGGGTGTCATGGTGGCTTGTGATTGGTGTTCGTGTATCAGGTGGGGGGGATTGTCCGTTTTCGTGTGTTAGATATTTACTTGCGGTACACTTTCGGACATTTGATTCTCGTTAGGGATGTCGTGCGTGTTGGCCTTCCGCAGTGATGCACTGTTTATCCTTGCTTTCTTTCCGCAGCGGCCGTGGATGGCTGTGCGTACCGTGGTACATGCGGTTTCATCCTAATTGCGGACACGGAGTTTTCACAGGTCTGACGGTATATGTGTCAATTTCCGCGGTCAAGACCGTCCGCGGCGGTGGGAGTTCATTAGTTTCCGTCCGCCGCGGACGGAGTTAGATGTGTTCCGTCCACCGCGGACGGTGTTTGTCGTCATCCGTCCGCCGCGGTCGGAGTTTCGTTACACGAATATCCTAATCGCTATCGCGGATTTTCCGCGGCGCGGCCGGGAGTAAAATTTCCACGTACATGGCGGACTGTACCCGTTTCTGTCCGCCATCCTAATCGACCCCAAAGTGTTAATTTTTGCAAATTTCTCCATATACATTGGTTAAAATGGAAGTAACATCCTTGTATGGATGTGTGTGGATATATTTTAAGGATGGAATTTATCATTGCTTGTTCAAAGTCAATTATAATTTTTAGGGGAAAGAAGTCTCTTGTTTCTTCTTTGATTTTGTTTAATATTTCAGTGTATGTAGAAGTTTGTTTGTTTGGTAACAAACAATAGATGAATGGTATGCAGGTATTGTGGAATTGGCCATGTATAGTATATAATTGATAGAATGGTTTAGGGCATATACTAAAAGTGCCATCCATCATCCATGTTTGACTATCGGTTAATTTTTTTAGGTTGGTGTTTGTTGCAAACATTATTATCCTTTTATCTTTGTTGTTGTTGTCGTAGAAGATAAAAGGTTCATCATTATGAGTTATGGTAAGCTCAGGTGGAATTATGACCTCTTCAAAAGTGTTAGGTGTTGCTATTGTTGGTCTACTAGATTTTTTGGTTCTAGCAATAGTTCTTTTTATAGCAGCTATAGTTGGTAACTGACCTCTTGCCTCTCTAGGTACTCTAGGTATTAATTCCTTAAGTATTACACTAGTTGGTAAGTCAGAGGTTTTGCTTAATTCCTTAATATTGTCTAGAGTAGATCTAACCTCTATTTCAGAGATGTTAGGTGGATGGTTATGTTCAGTAGTATTAATCACACTTGTTTCTCTGGTTGTTGCACGACCATAGCATTTGTTGGAATAATACTTAGTACATTTCCAGTTAACTTTAAGGTCTTTTTGTTTTTCCTGAGTATAAGTATACCCCATATAGCATAACAAATATTTCCCTTTCTGAGATGAGATAAATCTTGCATCTTCTGTCATTGTTGGTTTCTTAAATCTAGAAAAGGTGTATTAAATATTATTAGAAATAGTCATTTTATTAGAAGAGAAAAAAATTAGTATGTAACGTTTGTGGGTAATTACCTATTCCAAAGTAGTATATTTTCAAAGGAGATCTTTTTGTTGATTGATGCTTTAATAGATTGTAGTGGTCTGTTGAAAAAAAATGAAGCATATTTTAGTGAATGTTTATATGTGTATTTTTATTACACATTTGCTAAGGTACAATGTTTTATTATGAAAACGTTTGCAACATTTATTCGGATGTATATATCATTTAAAGAAAAACCTGTTTTAAATATACAAACAGTTAAATATTAACATTGTGAGTGTTTAAAATACAAATATTAGTACTTGGGCATGTTTTCGATGCTTACCTATTTTTAATTTTTAGTTATTGATGGTAGGATGTTTGTTGTTATGTTGCAGCTTTAATTAGTAAAGGTATCTGTGGAAAAAAGTAATGGTATGATGAATGTTTTGTTTAGTTTTTATAATAGAAGTAAAAAAAATTTAAACAAGCATTTCATATTGTAAGTGTTTGAAAACTGTGTTTAATAAAAAACAAAAATTAGACATTTAAGTAGGAATTTATGAGTTAGTTATAACATTTTTAATATTGATTTGGCATTTATTTAGTGTTTAAAAAGGTAATTTAATAAACTTACTTTTCAAATTTGTTGTAGTACTTTTCTCGAAAATGTTCATCTGTTTGTTAACCTTGAATCTGTTTAGGATATATGTAGAGATAGATAGAAAAGCAGTTTTAGATAGTTAGAATGAACGGCAGGTTGCAAATAATGTGACATTTTATACTGAAACATAACATTACTTACTTTTAGGTGATTTGTAGTATATTCGTATGAGAACAATATTTAGAGTAGTAGAAATAAGTGCATTTCTCCTTGAAGCTGAATAATTTCTGCTGGTTTTTGAGTCTTAATTGTAGCTCTTTTTATAGGGTATGTTTAATTAGTGTTAGTTTGTGATTGGTTAGAAGCATAGAAAACAGTTCCTATTGGTTAGTTTGAATTTTTTTAATTTTAATAGTTTAATTTGCTGAATTTGAAATGTTTGTTTAGAGAATTTGTTTATTAGTAAGTATTTTAAATATAATATAATTAAATAGTATAGCTTTAAAACATTTATAATATAAAATAAATATGTGTATATATAACAAATGTAATATTTAATTGTTACCATACATTTAGTAATTTAATAATATTTATTTTGAGATATATAGTTATTTAATAGTATAATGTTAATTTATTTAATGTATATAATGTTTCTATAAACTGTAAGAATGATTTAGAAAAGTCGATATTTAGGTAATGTCGATATTATTGATGTCTATATTTTGGTAATCGATGTTATTGTATTGTGGTATGTATATTAATGACTGTCGATATTTTGTATTTCGATATAAGTGTGATCGAAATTAGTTTAATCGAGATTTTTGTATATCGATATAGTGAGATCGATGTTTTAGTAAATTTATAAATAAGTATAGGATGTCGATGTAATTGTAATCTATATTTAAGACACGATAGTTGTGTAGGTCGATTTTAGTGAAATCGAAATTTTGTCAGAGATTCGTCTAAATGTACGTATGCAGTCATGCATAGTCACTGCTTGTTTATAACATTCTAAACCATAAGACTCACCTAGTTTATACTGGCAAGTTTTTACATTTTTTTTATTGTTTTGAAACAGGAGACTAAAAAAACATAGCATAGGAACGTTAAACTGTGGCTCCTAAAACAACAGAAAATATCTTTATGTAACATCTTGAGTGCAGGTTACACAGAGATAAAAAATAAATACAACGCTTACACTAGGGGTTGGATCAGTTTGTTCCTCAGCTGTCCGTTTGCCTGGAGGTCCACGGACTCTAAAACTTCTTGTGTTACGGTCACCGCCCCTCCATTTATAGACCACCTCTACTGCCCTAGTGCAGTAGTCCTTTCTTCTAGACCACTCCTGTAGGGTTAGTGGCAATGCACACCTCCAGTGCTTTACGATGTCCCTCTTCACTACCAGAAAACAAACTCCGGCCAAGGTTCTCTTGCCTGAGGCTTATCCCAACCCTCCGTTACCCAAAACAATGCCACCGGAGGGTCTGTCACTGTGGGAGTGTGTAGAAGCTTGTAAGAGTATAGTGAATCTCTTGCCAATATTGCACTATGAGGAGATATGCCAAAATCAGATGTTTAAGAGACCGGTCTGAGGCACTGCACCGTGTGCACTCTGAATTTTGATCTCCAAGGTATATTGGGGCTATAGTAAATCCTGTGCAAATAATAACGTTGGATCAAGTGTAGGTTAGAGGGGATGTCTAACACTCCTCTCTCCATCTTGGCCTCCTGCCATTCATCATCCTCCATCTCCCCAATATCCACTTCCTAGGCCTGTCGTACACCTTTCAGGGGGTCAGTGGCATGCAGTAAGAAAGGTCTATACAGTCTTGATATTGCCTTTCTGCCTGGGGGTTCCATGATGACTTTTATTTCTAGTGGATTATATTCTGGCAGGGCATCGAGGAGGGGTCGGTATGTGTTTAGAGCATGGGGAAGTTGCAACCTGGGACTCTTGTACCAGTTGTTGATGGATAGGATATGGTCATTGTCCCATATATGCCCTCAAGGGGAGATGTCAATTCAATCCCATTGACAGAAGCCTGGCAGTATGATACTTGATTTAACGAAGTCCCTGTCCACTGGGGTGTCTGAGCCTTAAATTTGCTTAGCCATTTAATATGAGTGAGGCCCACCTGCCAGCAGAACAGTGGGAGTCTGGGAGCCTGAGGGAGTGAGTGTGGAGTATACTGCTCTAAGTAGACTGGAATTTCCACCAGCAGGCCAGACTAGATGTCGTGACCAAGTTTCAAGCCTCATGCCATATTTCCTTCTGCACTTGCTGCTGTCCTCAGATGGACTAGTAGAGAAAGTGTAGACTTTTAGTCCCATTATAGTCTCAGCAGCTTTGGCATCTTCCTGAAAATGCAGGTCAGTCTTCTTGGTTTTGCTAATGCTTGTTTTAATATGTTTCATTTTCCTCTGCCGCCTCATACACGACCACTATAGAAAATATTGGCTTTTTCAGTTTATAAACTTTAGCATACTTGAGCAAAATGATGAAGGAAAAAAGTCACTGGAAAGAACTCGATGTCCCCAGAGTTTTCTTGGTGTGCTTGAAAATACTCCCAATATACTGCGCGTTTTTACTTGCTGTTGACATATTTTTTAATAAATAAAACACAAGCCAGCATTTAATACCTCTCTCATCATTTGTTTTCATATTCTCTTCTGAAATGTTATAATCTCTCCCTGCTGGGACTAAAATGAATTGCCAAAAGCTGACTGCTACATGTCAGTGCTACATCAAACACTGAAAATTAATAAATGAAAGTAACAGTTTATAATTAATTCTTCTGAACTGTGTGAAGGTACAAATAATGTAAACAACATAACGTGACAACAGTAGATACCAAAGGGTTAGGCACCACTCCCAGCTTCCCCTGGGCTGACTTCCCATTTCTTGCACTGCTTCCAGTTTAGGTGGAAAACATGCAGAACGTTAACATAACTTTTGTTATTCTTATTAATATTTCTAGAGCGCACGCTCACCATCGATTTCTTGGCGCCTGGAGTCCTGGAACAGTTGAAGCCTAATTAAGAGCCACTTAATGCAACAAGCCTCTTTAAATAATGATGTTTTCAGCGATCTGTGAAACGTCCTGAAGACCTTCTCCAGGCGGATTCTGGCAAGTAGTGCGTCCCAAGTAGAGGGGCAGTGACGGCAAGCAACTACGGCGAGTGGAGGGACAGGCAAATCAGTGAATAAAATTAATACATGAATAAAAACGTACTTACCATGCTTGCTGCAGTCGCGTCCTCCTCGCTCCGGTCCTCTTTTTCTCGTCATGTCCAGGGTCCCAGCTAACTCCCTAACCAATCCTGGTGCTACTCTCATGCTGTTAACCAGCATGAGAGAAGCGGCAGGGTTAGAGGGAGCTATCTCTTTCAACGTTCCAGAGGACACTGGAGGCTTGTGCATGCTCTCAAACAAACTGTCTAAGACAGCTGAGTTGAGAGGTTTATCCTCTTCGATGCTCATGACGGCTCCCGGCCGTCATGAGTCATGGTGGGCGTGTGCTGATGGCGGCCGGGAGCCGTCATGACCACGCCCGCGATTGGAATGTTCAGCACTGCGGCGGAATTCGCGCCGCAGTGGTGAGATTAAAGGGGCGCATGTCAGGCTGACAGTCGCAAGCCAGTCAGCCAAAGTGACATACACACTATAAACTAGTGCACAGGCAGCCCACCACTGCTGCCACTCGGCAGACCCGCCCCGTCCTGACACTCGGTTCAGAACGGATTAGCAAAAAATAAATGGTAATAAATTAACTTTATTACCATTTTATTTTTATTTTCTGGGGATATTCTGAGGGCATTTTAGTGGGGCGACTCTCCTCCGCTCTAATGGAGGAGCCGCCCCTGTAGAGGTGGCTAAAGCAGAAAAGCTCCAACCTCCTGTTCCAAGTTTATGAAATCTAGGAAACACACGCTCATTTGCCTCACTGGATCTCAGCTGGCGAATAGGTATGTGCTTTACCTCTCTTTCCGTAAGAGAAGTCGGAAAAGTATTGTTTAGGCGCTTGAACACCATGCAGCACATTTTAAAACAAATGCGCTCCTGCGCTGGAAGCCAGTGCAGTTCTCTAAGCAATGGTGTAGAATGTGAATAACGGGGAAGGAGAAAAATCAGACGCGCTGCTTCATTTTGGATGATCTGCAATTTATGCAAAGCAGTGCGAGGGAGACCACTGTAGACAGAGTTAGCCTAATCCAGGTCTTGAGCTGAAGGCTGAAGTTACATTAACCTCCTAGCTTCAAAAGACAGCAGGTGTGCAATCTTCCTCAGGGTTTCTAGCAAGAGGGAGCATGGTGACACTAACACTCCTACCTGTCATTCAAGAGAGAGATTTCCATCTATCACTACAACAAGGCTATTGGCAGAAGCAACTGGAGAGGCTGCTGGGGCAAGGTCAGTAGGCCAGATATTAGCTCTCCAAAGTTGAGACTTATTATTGATCAGGACAACTTTGGTTTTATTGGCATTTAGTGTCAGATGATTTCTAATCAATCCAAGAGGCGAAGACTCTCATAGTATTTTGGAACTTTTTCTGTGATGCCGGAGTATTATCTATGTGGACTACTTGTTGAGAATCATCTGCATAATTCTAGACTCGACAGCCTGATATTATTAAAGCAGTTATTAGTGGTTTTATATACAAGTTAAGCAAGTGAGATGAAAGGAAGGAGCCCTGTGGGACTCCACATTTAAGTCCAATCTCTTGGGAGTAAAGTTTACAAGCCTAACTGATTGCCTTCAACCTTCTAGAAAGGACTTGACCCACTCAAGGGCTTTGCCCGGCCCCCCTGCTTCTATTACCCAATCTACCAAAATAGTATGGTTGATCATATCAAAGGAAGCGGAGAGATCTAAAAGAACCGGTGCCACATTCCTTCCCTGATTCTCTTCACTTTTAAGTTCATCCTCCACCGCTGTTATTCCAGAGTCCGTGCTATGAGATGGTCTTAAACCAGCTTGCATAGGATGAAGAAAGGCAGTCGTCTGTATAAGTCTACACTACACAGCACTTGAGTGGTTATGCTCCCATTAGTTTTGCTGGGAACGGGAATAATGAGATTGTACGGCAGTTTTTCATAACCCTCGGATCATCTCCCCGCTTCTTCAGCAGGGGAATCAATTCTGTGTTCTTACAAGAGTTAGGAACGATTCCATGCAGAAGTGATATGTTAACTAAGGGTAGTAATTGTGTATTTATTGCAGTAGGCATTTGCTTTAGAATGGCAGGTGGACAAGCATCATGAGGAGATCCTGATTTAACCTTGTTAAGTAATTCGTTTAATTTATTCTCCTCAATGTCTGGGAAATGGGTCAGAGCAAAACCATTTGTTTCGGAATTGGTGTTTTAGCAGTAGTAGGAAGCATAATACTATACTTAATGTAATTTATTTTTTTGAATAAAAACAACATATAACTGATGACATAGTCCTTGAGAAGATTTCACCGTTGGGGTAAGCCTTTCGAGAAGGTAAGCTATCATAAATCTTAAAGGTTTCTTTCTGTTCATTTGCTGCCTCCAAGAGCCTGTTATAAAATTAGATTTTGCTTGCCGTAACTCTGCTTTATATCCCAGTTGACCCTCCTTATATTTCGTTTTAAATTGTTCCAGGTAGTTTCTGCTCCATAGACGTTTTAGCATGTAGAAATGAAATGGCTTTTTTAAATACATTTTTAAAAATATAATCTTTTTGATTTTTGCAAGAAATACAGCATGTATGTCATCACGGAAGTTTATGTGGCAGAGTTTAGGGCTAGTTGCTTAAGCATTGCATCATACCTGTGCTGAACAGAGCGTTCCAGGCACTCATGCGTTAGCCGATCTTGTAAACACGTAGTCTATTTTTACAGCATACATTTTATTCCACATGCAGTATCTCACTCTAGAAATCTGCATCCAGTTTAGAACAATAAACAGAAAATATAACTTGTAATAAAAAGGCTCCTCAATGTATTTCCCCCATAGGGATGTGTGCAACAGGCAGGTGCAGAGTCCTCAGATCTATCTTCAGAACCACCTCAGTTAGGAAGGATGGCGGGTGTCAAGGGAGGGAGAACCTGGACTATCAGTAGATAGTGAGAGCCTTTCTATGCCAAGCAGGCACCAGAGTCCCTCTCAGTCTAAGAGTTCCCATCTAAAATGCTAGTCAGTACCACCGCCCATAACTCAGCACACAGTCGCCTGAGTGCCTAAGGCGAGCCCGTCTGCACCCGTCCGCGCCTGGACCGCGCCCAGTGCCAGAACTCCTGGCCTCCGCACCTGCCACGACGACCGCCGCCACTACGACGCCAGGACTCTGCACGCTCTCAACTCCGGACGGAGCCACACCAGCTTCAAGGCCGCCCCGAAGCGCACACACGGCCCCTTCACCTGCCGGAACTGCAGCTACACCTGCCTCAGAGCCGACAAACCACCTGCAAAGAAAGACCCCAACCACCTCCGATGCATACTACTGAACACCCGCTCCGCACGCAAGCATGCCGTCGGTCTCTGGGACCTGCTCGACACAACATCCCCGGACGTCGCCTTCCTGACAGAGACCTGGTTTAACGACTCCTCTGCACCCGACATCGCCATAGCCATCCCAGATGGCTACAAGATCACCCGCAGAGACCGCACCAATGGAGTTGGAGGAGGAATCGCCATTGTCCACAAGAACAGCATCAGGGTCTCGACTAGCACCGACGACGCGCTCACCACCGACTCAATCGCATACTTGATCAGCACGCACGCCCTGACCTTCACCGAGTACATTCTCCTCGGAGACCTGAACTTTCACTTTGAGAATAACAACAACAACAACTACAACTCCACAACCCTGATCGGTAACCTTGCCAACCTCGGACTGAAGCAACTCGTCACAACGCCCACCCATTCCACCGGCCACACGCTCGACCCAGTCTTCTTCTCAAGCCCGTACGTCTCCATCAGCCACACCACCGAACTCCTCTGGACCGACCACCGCTACATCCACTTCGCCTTCCAGAAACCCACCACACACCACCACACCCAAAAGATCCCCCTCTGCTGCTGGAGCAAAATCACCGAAGACCAACTACATGCACACCTTGCTCTCAGCCCACCCACCGAACCCTCCAACACCGATGACGCTGCCCACAGCCTCAGACGCTGGATCGAGGACTGCACCAATACCCTTGCCCCGTTGAAGAAACCCCCCACAGAGACACCAGCAAGAGGGCCGGCTGGTTCACCCCAGAACTCCTAGCCTCTAAGCAAGCCTGCCGGAAACTAGAGAAGAAATGGCACAGTGAACAAACTCCGGACAACCAGGCAGCACACAAGGACACCATCCGCAACCACAACCACCTCATCAGGGCGGCCAAGAGGACCTCCTTCAAAGACCGCCTCAACAACAACGCACACAATAGCAAGGAGCTCTTCAACATCGTGAAGGAACTCCCCAGCACCAACGACATCCAGCCGTCGCACGCCCTGTGCGACTCCCTCGCCACCTTCTTCCACCGCAAGATAGCAGACATCCACGACAGCTTCAACACCCAGACAGCCCCAACAAACAGCAACATGCAGACCCTCCGTATACCATGAACCACGACCCCGTGCTAGCCTGGGCCAGGGTGAGCATCGATGACACCATCTAGACCATGCGCTCAATCCACTCCGGCTCTCCGACGGACCCATTCCCGCACCACGTCTTCAACAGAGCAAGCAGCACCATCGCACCCCACCTGCGCAACATCATCAATCTCTCCCTTGAGACCACGACCTTCCCAGAGATCTGGAAAAACGCAGAGATCAACGCCCTACTCAAAAAAACCTGAGGCAGAACCAAGAGACCTCAAGAACATCCGGCCCATCTCCCTGCTCCCCTTCCCGGCCAAGGTCATCGAGAAAACCGTTAACAGACAGCTAATCTGATACCACAAAGAAAACAGAATCCTGGACCCTTGCCAGTAAGGGTCCCGCACCAACCACAGCACCTAGACTGCCCTCATCGCCCCCACTGAAGACATCAGGACCTTGCTGGACAACGGGAGACTGCAGCACTCATCCTCATAGACCTCTCTGCCGCCTTTGACACCGTCTGCCAGCGCAAACTACGCGCACGCCTCCACGCCGCAGGGATCCGAGACAAGGCTCTGGATTGGACTACCTCCTTCCTCTTCGGCAGAACCCAGAGCATCCGCCTCCCCCATTCTGTTCCAAAGCCTCTGAGATCATCTGCGGCGTACCCCAGGGATCCTCCCTCAGCCCGACGCTGTTCAACATTTACATGGTAAAGTCAAGCTTTATCATAAAGCTATTTGTGCTGCACGCGCGGCTTTCTATGCGAAAGAGATCAAGGAGAGTCCCAATCCGACCAAATGTATTTTAAAAATCTTTAAAGAGCTTAGGGGCAACAGAGTGGCCCGATCGTGTGTTACCTCCGCACAACATTGTGAAGAACTTGCGACTTTTTTTGTGGAAAAGGTTCAAAATATTTACCAATCCTTTCCGCACGTGGCCCCTTATACCATTCATATGCCTGTGAGGGAGGAATCTTGCCCTACGTTATCAGTTATACCAGAGATTTCGGAGATGGAACTCACTAGATTGGGGGGCAGAATCAAATCTGGCTCCCCTTCTGACCCACTCAGGCCGCCCCAATTTTTAGAGTCACTCTCTCTGCTTTGTCAGCCACTATGCCATATACTGAATCGGTCCTTCGCTGCGGCAATAGTCCCAGTTGCTTGGAAAGAGGCCTATGTGTCTCCTATTATTACGAAGCCTACGTTAGATGCCTCAAAACCTGAGAATTTTAGACCTATCTCACATCTTCCTTGGGCAGCCAAGATTGCTGAAGCCCACGTTAATAACATCCTATCACATTTCATGAGTACCCATAACATTCTGGACCCGTCACAGAACGGTTTTCGGCCGGGCCATAGCACGGAAACGGCCCTGCTTGCCACCACAGAACATCTTCGGAACGTCTTGGACGCCGGTCAAAGTGCAGCGCTCATTTTGTTAGATCTGAGCGCTGCCTTTGACACGGTCTCACATCGTATCCTTCTCCATCGTTTGGAGGCAGCAGGGGTTATTGGCACTGCCCTGGATTGGTTTAGGTCCTTCTTAGCGGAGAGATCTTTCCCTGTGTCGGCCCCGCCGTTCCTTTCTCAATCCCACTCTATTGGCCAGGGGGTACCACAAGGCTCAGCTCTGAGCCCGGCGTTCTTTAACCTTTATGTTTAGCCTTTGGCTGCTGTCGCGAAAAGTTGGGACCTTACGATTGTGTCTTACGCGGACGACACCCAGCTTGTTATCACTTTAGCTGAGGGTCCATGAGCAGCGGCTTCCAGGTTCCGAGAGGGGATGACAGCAGTGGCTCAATGGATGACAGAAAATCACCTGCAACTTAACGCCAGCAAAACTGAAGTTCTGCTGGTGGGAAAGAAGGCCGCCTTGTGGAATGAACACTGGTGGCCAGCGCCCCTTGGTCCTATGCCTAGGCCTAAGGCAGTTGTAAAGAACCTTGGGGTCTGGATGGATGACACGCTGAGTTTCCAGACCCATACCATGAGAGTTGTTGCCACCTGTATAGGATTATTAAGAGGTCTTAAACCCCTTCTGAAATTCTTTGAGCCAGTAGTACGTCAGCTTATTGTGCAGTCCACCATCTTGACTCACTTAGATTATGCCAGTTATCTGCTTTTAGGGGCCAATAAAGCTGAGAAAAGGCGGCTGCAACGAGTTCAAAATTCTGCAGCCAGAATTTTGGTAGGTCTCCCTCGCCACTGTCCGGCTGGGGCTACAATTCAAGGGCTGCACTGGATTCCGATGTATAAACGGATCCAGTTTAAAACCCTTTGTCTATCTTTAAGGATCGTTAAAACAAGTAGCCCAGCGCTTCTGTGTGAACTTTTGATCCCGTATGTCCCTCCCCGTCAGCTGCGGTCATTGGTCAGCAATTGGTGACGGTCCCGCGGTTCAAACGTAGAAGGGCTGGCGGGCATTCATTTCGCCATCTGGCTGCCAAGCTATGGAATTCTCTACCGATATCCATCCGTGGTATGGAGAACTTGCTTTCATTTCGGAACGCTATTAAAACCTTCCTTTTTGTGTTAGTATAGATTATAGCTAGGATGGTCAGTGCCGTGCCTGCCGTGCCTGGCTGTTCTCTGTGTAGGTAGATCCGATAGCGCCGGGACGCCCCTTCGCTGGGGCAGCTGTGCGCTTTAGAAAACGTTTAACATAACATAACATAACATAACATGGCCCTGCTCGCACACGTAGCCTGACAGCACGACCTCAACATAATCTCCTACGCCGACGACACTCAGCTGATTCTCTCCCTGACCAAGGACCCCATCACAGCCAAAGCCAACCTCCATGGAGGAATGAAGGCTGTCGCCGACTGGATGAAGACCAGCCGTCTGAAGCTGAACTCGTACAAGACGGAGGTACTCATCCTGGGCTCCAACCCTTCAGCCTGGTACGACTCCTGGTGAGCGACGGCACTGGGGGTAGCCCCGACACCGACCGACCACGCACGCAACCTGGGAATCATCCTCGACTCAACGCTCTCAATGACCAAGCAACTCAATGCCATCTCCTCCTCCTGCTTCAACACCCTCCGCATGCTCCGCAAGATCTACAGCTGGATCCCAACAGATACGAGAAAGACAGTTACCCAGGCCCTCGTCAGCAGCAGACTCGACTACGGAAATGCCCTCTACGCGGGAGCCCCGACCAAGCTCATCAAACGACTACAACGCATCCAAAACGCCTCGGCACGACTGATCCTCAACGTACCACGCCACGGCCACATCAACCCCACCTGAGAAACCTGCACTGGCTCCCCGTCAACAAGAGGATATCCTTCAAGCTCCTCACCCACGCACACAAGGCACTCCACAAGACTGGCCCAGCCTACCTCAACAGACTGCTCTCCTTCTACATCCCCAACCAACAGCTACGCTCCGCTGACCTCTCACCCGCCACGTCACACGAATCCGAAGAACAACCACCTCGCCGCCAAGACATGAAACACCCTCCCACTGAGCCTACGACAGATCCAAGACCTGCTGACCTTCCGGAGGATACTCAAGACCTGGCTGTTCAATCAGTAGCACCCCTCGAGTGCCTTGAGACCCTCACGGGTATGTAGTGCGCTTTACAAATGATTGATTGATCCATCTATATTAATTCGCGTGTAGCGCCGCCCCTTCTTCTACGACCTAGGCCTCCACCTCCTTTCTCCATAGGCTATATGGGGGATGTGAGGGAACTTCCAGTGACGTGCAATGTCTCTGAGGGCTATTACCAGTACCAGGTAGAAGAATTTATTGCCTGCTTTTTTCTCCGAGCGCCTTTTATAGAGCCCCAGGAGGCGTATTCTGGCTGTATAAAGCTGTTGACAGCCTGGAGTGCGCTCTAAGTCTCTCGTGACTTGCATTCAAAGTGCTCAATTATTGGTCAGCTCCACACCATATGGAGGACATCTGCATCACCAGGGAGCACCTAGGAGAGCCCAAGGCCGTGGTGTGTAACATGACTTTCAGTCTGGGTGGTGCAAGGAAGTGCAGTGCAGATAATTAAAGTGTGTTAATTTAAATCTCATTTTGTGGGTGTATTGTATGAGTGTTCTAAGCCTTGATCCCACTCTTTACCAGTGAAAGCCCTTCTGAGCAAGGTCTCACATCTATCCCTCAGAGGCGGCAAGTTTTTTACCCTCATGGAAAGCACAGTTCTGGACTGCCAGGTGACCAGGTGGCCCCCTTGACCAAACGTTAATAAGGTCTGGAATATATCGTGCACTAGGGGTTTTGGGTCCCCAAGACCGATACAGCTGACAAACAGTCAGGGTCAGGGCCCTATAAGTTAAAAACTGGGTGTCTGGTATGTCACTGTTTGTCTCCAGCTCTTCCACTATGCAGAATGAACCCTCAGAAAGGCAGTACCCAAGAGTCTCCACGTCTGCCCACGTCCAGGCAGTCAGTTGCTGGGACATAAAATAACCTCCCCTGATGGTAGGGAACCCCACCACCAGAATCTCTAGTGAATAGAGTAAGGCTGGTCCCACACTGCGGCAGGCCTTCCCCAGCAGCGGAGGGCTCTCCATAGCAGTTGTGTCTGGTTTGTTGGAGCAAATTTGACCCCTGGCAGCATTGCTAGCAGCTCCACCTCCCTGTGCACAGTCCCAAATTCCACCAGCACTGCGAGGCTGAGTACCGCCAGCCAGCAAACAATCCACTGCAGCTGTGCTGCACAGAAGTACAGCTCAAAGTCAGGGATCCCAGACCGCCTTTAGAAGTGGGTCTCTGGAGTGTCCACAGCGACAAACAGATGCGTTGTCCATCCTAGATCAGTTGCCAAAGCATGCCATCAATGAATTGAAACCATGACCTCGGGATCCATCTGGGCAAATTAGAAAAGCAATAAAGAACTCTGGGCAACATGACCATCTGGGTTAATGCTATGGGGGGGCATAATAGGGAGTTTCAGCGTACTCCAAAAGGCAACACTACCTTGGTGAGCATGAAGCACCACTCTGAGGTTGCCCTCTCTAATGCTACTGTTGGTGTGGTATATCTTGACCTTCAAGTATTTGACCACTGCAGGTTCCCACTAGAGCCTAATGTCCTGCACTGCTGGTAGAGGCTCCACAGGGAAGGTGTATGATTTTTAACAGTTCGTCCACAGGCCAGAAACCTTGCTGAAATCCTCCAAGAGGGACACTCTCCAGGGAATGCCCGTACCTGTGTCTCTCAGAAAAATGAGCATGCCGTTTGCATAAAGAGAGACAATGTGTTCCTGGTCAGAAAATAGCATACCCCTCTCACAACCCTCCTTCCACAGCAAATAGGCCACAGGATCCATAACCAATGTAAAGATAGTGGGGGAGTGAGGGCGACTCTACCATGTACCGAGATAGATCCCAAAAGCCTCCTATATACTCCTGATCATGGGTATGCACACTCTTGTGTCCGCACAGAGCAGACTTACACACTGCTCCACCCCTCCCCTATAGCCATCTGGTACATAACTGCTTGCAAGCAGTCCCAGTGCAGTGTGTCCTTACGAATGTCTATGGAAAAGACCAACGCTTCTGGGTTTTGTGTTGCCGTATGTTAAGCAAAGTTTTGCACATTTTTGGATGAACCCGTTTTCATCTTGTATATCAGGGCTGTGAGATGGGGTTGGAGCCTGGTTGCCAGAATCGTACTCAGGATTTTATAATCCAAATAGAGCATTGACAGAGGATGATATGCCGTTGCATCAAGGGCGTCACTTGAAAGTTTGGGTATGGAAACTATAGGGGCCTCCCTGGCTGTCTCCAGGATGCGTCCACAATCCAAAGCACTAGCATACATTGTAGCAAGGCTCAGGGTCAGCAGGGAGGCATACGTTTGATAAAATACGGCTGGAATGTCATCCATCCCCAGTGTTTTGCCGCAAGCCAAGTCTTTTATAGCTGCTCTGATCTCAGGCTCAGCAATGGATCACTGACAGAATATAGGATAAAAGAATAACGACTAACCAAAATATCGAGGTAAAAATATAGAATGACAGAATATCGACTCCCTATCTACAAACAGGTAAGTGCAAAAATATTGAATACAAAATATCAATGTTAAAAATATAGAATGCCAAAATATCGAATTTTTTAAATGTCTTAAAAGTAATATAACATTCATTAAATTATAAATATAATAAAGTAAAACATACTCAAAATTACTTTAAAAAGGTCACAATAATAAATAAAACATGTAATCTAAAAAATAAACACATTTTAATGTTTATAATATATATATATTAATTTAATGATATTAAAAAGTAATTATTATTGATAATTTGAAAACGTTAAAAACATATTTTAAAATAGAATTACATATATATAAATAAACCTATAATACAAATATAAAAATAAATTATATATAAGTTAAACCATTAAAAATATATTTTTTAATAAATATTTTACAGTACATTACATATAACAATAATGAAAACATTGCATAATGGCAGGGATAAAATGACTTTCCCACTCCAGTGAGTGCAACAGTAGGGAAAGCGTTGGATAGCGGGAGGGTAAAAATTACTATTCCCACTCCAGTGAGTGCAACAGTAGGGAAAACGTTGGATAGCGTAGGGGTAAAAATTACTATTCCCACTCCAGTGAGTGTAACAGTAGGGAAAGCGTTGGATAGTGTAGGGGTAAAAATGACTATTCCCACTCCAGAGAGTGCAACAGTAGGGAAAGCGTTGGATAGTATAGAGGTAAAAATTACTATTCGCACTCCAGTGAGTGCAACAGTAGGGAAAGCGTTGGACAGCGGGAGGGTAAAAACTTACTATTCCCACTCCAGTGAGTGCAACAGTAGGGAAAGTGTTGGATAGCGTAGGGGTAAAAATGACTATTCCCACTCCAGTGAGTGCAACAGTACGGAAAGCGCTGGATAGCAAAGGGGTAAAAATTACTATTCCAACTCCAGAGAGTGCAACAGTAGGGAAAGCGTTGGATAGCATAGACATAAAATGTACTATTCCCACTCCAGTGAGTGCAACAGTTGGGAAAGCGTTGGATAGCGTAGGGGTAAAAATTACTATTCTCACTCCAGAGAGTGCAACAGTAGGGAAAGCGTTGGATAGCGTAGACATAAAATTTACTATTCCCTCTCCAGTGAGTGCAACAGTAGGGAAAGCATTGGATAGCGGGAGAGAAAAAATTACTCTTCCCACTCCAGAGAGTGCAACAGTAGGGAAAGCGTTGGATAATGTAGAGGTAAAAATTACTATTCCCATTCCAGTCAGTGCAACAGTAGGGAAAGCGTTGGATAGCGGGAGGGTATAAATTACTATTCCCACTCCAGTGAGTGCAACAGTAGGGAACGCGTTGGATAGCCTAGACATAAAATTGACTATTCCCACTCCAATGAGTGCAACAGTAGGGAAAGCGTTGGATAGTGTAGGGGTAAAAATTACTATTCCCACTCCAGAGAGTGCAACAGTAGGGAAAGTAAATACTTCATATATGAATAATTTTTAAAAAAAATATTAATACCAATTACAAATTAATTAAAAAGTAATTAGCAATTTTATATAATATAATAATTAATTAATTAAAAATACAAATAAAAAGTAATTATTAAAAAACAATATTACCTATTAATACAAATGATTTACCAATTAACAATTAATTAATTAACAATTAAAAATGTATTAAAAATTACAACAAAAAAATAAAATTAATTAATATATTTAATTACAATTAAATTACTTCCCACCCTAATTTCCTATAAACACACAACCCGCAACAGAAAATAAATTAATAAAATTAACATAATTATCAATTAATCAATTAATTAAAATTAATTACCAATTATATTTTAATTAATTACCAATTAAAAATTGAAATAACAATTAATTCAAAATAAATGTCAATCAATAAATTAAAATATTAAATTATTTATAATTAAATTACTTCCCACCCTATTCCCCTATAAACCCACAACCCACTACAGAAAATAAATTAATAAAAGTAACATATTTATCAAGTAATCAATTATTTAAAATTAATTACCAATTATATTTTAATTAATTACCAATTAAAAATTAATTAACAATTAATTCAAAATAATTACCAAAAAATAAATTAACATATTTAATTAATTATAATTAAATTACTTCCCACCCTATTCCCCTATAAACTCACAACCCGCTACAGAATTATATTACGCACAAATTAAATACCATAAAATTAATTAATTAAAATAAATTATAAAATAAATATACACTTTTCACACATATACTAACATAAAAAATCACTTTAAAAAATTTGATAATATTAAAAAATTGATATTAACTTACTTACCTCAAATTCGATATTTTTGTTGTCTATATACTGTCCATTCTATATGTTTGTTGTCTATATTCTGTCCATTCGATATTTTGTCCATTCTATATTTTGAGTTCGATATTACTGCTATTCTATTTGATATTTTTGTAGTCTATATTCTGTCCATTCGATATTGTGTCAATTCTATATTTTTTATTCGATATTAATGCAAATCGATGTTAAAACTCGATATTTTGAGTGTAAACCCTCAGCAATGGAGGCCCCCCAGTGCCTCCTGTTTCCAAGCTGGTATATGTGGAAGACTCAACCTGAATAGGAACATATCCAGAGTGTCCTGGACGTGCTATATAAATTTCTGTAGTGCTGTGTAACCATTGAATGTATTTCTGTTTGGGAAAAGACTCTATGTCTCATAGGGTGACATATTTGCATAATGGGGCACCCCCTGTCTCCAAGTCAGGTAAGCCAGGCTAGTAATCGGGCAGCCTGCCCTCCCTCTGCTTGCATGGGATTAAGGTAGTCCCTCCAGCCGAGAGAGTGGCGCTCACCTTGCACCTCCAAATGTCTTTCACGTTCTCCTTCAGGACCTGCCCATTGCCCTCGGCGGTGGCGCTTTCATTGTGGTGGATCCATTCTCTATGCATACCAGCTCTGTAGGACTCCAACCAGTCTTACGCCGCTCGTTGTTCATTAAATAGCAATGTTTTTTCCCCCAGCATGACTTTCAGGTGGGCGGGGAACAGCAGTATGTATTGAATTTCAACCTTCTGCATCTCATTTTACATAGCCAGGAATGAGGCACGTAGTTGTTGAACCAGCAAAGTGTAGACTGGACAGATAGCCACATGTTGTAACCTAGCTGTTTTGGTGCGCCCAATGGTGTTGTACTGCCTCCCTCTGCAGTCTTTTTACTGCTACCCACAGGGACCACAGTCAGTGCACGGTCCAAGATCACAGGGATGGGGCTGTTCCTCAAAGCACGAATGGCATCCACTACCTCATCTCCTACCAAGGAGAGGGCCCCAGCCACGCGTCTGGCGCACTTTGGCACCAACAAATTTTAATTTGTCTACAGAAGTTTGAAAGTTTAATCATAGACTTTAGGCAGCTAGTTAGGACAGGGCATCTTAGCACAGGACCTCTCGAGCCTGCTTCTTAGAGCACGTGCCATTTAACCCACAAAACATACTTATTGTGAAGTGTCCCATCTATGTTCTAAGCCTTGTGTGCCATCTCCATGGATCAGCATGATGGTGGAATTCACTAGAAAGCACAATCTGCCACGAATCAGCAACATAGTCCCATATAATTTAATTAAGTACCAGATATGGGTAAGTCCATTCTCAGTTGTTCAAAAATTTCCTACTTAACAAAACAATCATACTGATGTTTTTCCACATCATCCCCAAATCTCTTCAAGCAGAAGCTATGAAGGGAACAGCAGTTTCTTGATACTTCACCACTCTGACTTAGCCTATCCTATACTGCTCTTCTTCCACAGTTTAAAATATATCTAGCTTCTACATTGTCATCCCAAACCTGACCAGTTATTCCTGTCTAGTGCTTGCTAGGAGTTTCAAACTCCATGCGTTGAGAGGTAACCCATTGGTATTAGTAAACTATATTGATTATTCAAGTGCAGAAAACAAAATTCCAGTTGGTTTGACCATCCATGTGTAACCTGCGCATCATAGACAAGAAAATTAGAGATGGTTGTCCAGTGGATGTGCCTGTTCTTCAAGAACTCTGACTACTGATTGAAAGCAATGAAGAACAGATTCTATTGTGTAACTTCTTATTCTTCCATTTCTCTGTCTAATCCTGTGTCAAGATTAATTTGATCTTTTCATATCCTAAGACAGAGTGGTCAATTCTGACAAATTCTTTGTGACTTGTGTGAGATGCAATGTTGGTCATGTCGTTATTTAGCATGTGAGACCTAGCACATTTAAAGCCAAATCTTCTGTGAGTAAGTTAACAGTGCCGTCTTGAGATGAAGTAGGACTTTTGGGTATTTAATACTCTGCCACTACAATGCAATATCTTTTATGTCACCGGAGCCATTTATTCCTTGCTGTATGTTCCATGTCATTGGGCGAGGATGTATCTTTTGAAATTACCTGACAAATTGATTTCAGGAAAGTACACAGGGTTTCATCCAAGAATACATTTCTAAAGCATGCTTGCAGAGCACGTCTAGAATGGGGATATGTGTCAAAATATAAAGGCTGGCGCTTTGCTTTAAGCTAGTCAGAAATATTACTCGGGAAACACCACTTTCTCATAGCTTAAAACGTCTCTTCGTCCTAGGGATAGACGAATTATGATTAACGTAAAATGTGGGCTAAAAGATGAGGTTATTTTGTAATACTAAATCGGTATTATCCTTCTGATGTATGGCCCTGATGATCATCAATTAAGATAGCTTTTACCACATGAAGAGCCTTAGTTGATAATCTTGGCGGCTATGATTTGCTGGATAGCTTACGCTTCAATTACATGCTGTTTCAGTGCCTCCACCTGACTTCCTTAATATTACCAGTCTGTGAAACTTCACTACTATTTTACAACCTTTAATATGCTAGCCCTTCACCAATTTTCTACATTTCCTGCAGGCGAGTGCTCTAGTATTCGCCCATTGAGAGTACGAAACTTTGCTACAGACAGTATAAAGTTAAGGTAGCATATACCTTTTGGGTCTACTTTAGTGCTCATTTCGATGTATGTTCATAGCCAATATTAAAATTGTGTGATAAGCAAAGCTGATTAAATTGAATTCGTAATTCACGTTTTGTTAAAACAATGACAAAATCCTTTGCCCATAGTTCTACTCTTTTTTCCACCTTTAAATGAACTAAATTCTTGCAAACATTATTATTGACTTTGAATTTGCTATAATTAATACACTCACCAAATTATACTCTAAAACACAAATACAAGGATGTTTTTTTTTCCATTTTGCAGAGGCAATTTGAAGCAAAATGCAGAAAATATATTTAGCTGTGGATCACATGACAGAAGTAAACTCCAGTTTGAACTGAAAAAAGAACAGCAATAGCTTTTATACCCTCTGAACATGCAGATGAATATTACACATCAATTATTCAAACACATTATTTTACACAAAATGAAAAAAATGGTCTCTACTATCGAATTATTTGAGCAAAACTTGACTGCCCATCGATAAATGTCGTGTCGAAGGAGGCTACTAATGTATTGAACTAATCAACATCTTTTTGGAGGGGGGGGAGGCTGCAAATTTGAACACTGCCATAGTGGGAAGGCACAACTTTCTCTTGTGCAATAGGTGTAGCCTACCCAACTTTCTATAATTTGTTGGAAAGATTGGGAAAGAAACAAGTACAATCTTTTTCAAATTATCTTCAGGCCGAAGTATGCAAGAAAACAAAAGACAGGAATGAGCAACTCCTTTCCAAACTTCAACAGCGTGGTATGTTTGTGGTGTAGATTATTTGGAAAATATTGCCTATATTCTAAATTACTAATCACTTAATAAACTTCTTAAACACAGAGGGCCTGATTCATAAATGTGAACTTGCTCCTCTTATGTAAGTTCACTTTATTTTGCTATTCATCAAAATAATTACTGAGTAGTACATTTAGGACTTCAGAGTCTCCACACTTGAGTAACTGTCGAAAGGGATAAGGTAGGTCTGCGCCTCTTGCTCCTCCTATTAGTATTGGACAATGAGCCAGTGTCGTAACATAGGACCCCACAGTCCCTGCGGTATGGATGGGGCCCAAGGTCAAGGAGGCTCCCTCAGCACAGTACCCTGGCCTGTGAGCTCCTGACTGACTCCAGAGGGAGGGCACCCTGCACTTTTACAGTGGGGCCCTCTCTGAACTTTGCAGGGGGGCCCTCAAGTTTTGTCACACCACTGAACTAAGCCTCTAGCAGCTATGATACCGCAGCAGCGAGACATTCTGGGTATGCCATTCGGGGATGACCAACACAACATTCCTATGCCTGAGAGCAAAGTCTTATTGACATTGGTAAAACCAGAACCAGAATGGATGTGTTGCAATCTGATGGGAAATTATAGGGTTTCAAGATCAATTTAAGCAGATCTAGAGTTGGTGTACTACCAGAGGTTAAAGCTGAACTTCTAGAGTTCCCCTCTTTGAAGTGGGCTGAGAGGGAATTGTAATTCTTAAGGATTTATATCACGCCTAAACATCACTCATTGTATGCAGCGAACTACCCTCAGATGCTACATGATAGTGCTAACGACCTCTGTAATTGGAACAACCTTTCTGTAGTAGATGGGCAGGGTGGCGGTATCAAGCAGAATGTATTGCCAAGGTTGATCTACCTCTTCTAGGCATTGCCAGTCATCCTTCCCTAATCTGATGTAGGGCCCCTGGAAAAAGCGATTGATACCTTTATATGGGTTGGTAAAAAAGCCAGGATATAGAGAAAAATACTGACTGCACACAAAGCTCAAGTGGCATTAGGTTGCCAGACACTAAGAAATACTACCAGGTGGGCCAGCTCTGCCTCTTTTTTGGATGGTCTCTTTGTGAAATGAATGCCACTGGATCCATAAGGATGCAGCCGTGATGAACCACAATGCTGTACCGTGGTTGCCTAAGTATGCAAGATCATAGCTATGCTATTACTCTGAACTTCTAAAACCTGCCATGAAAATACAGGACTCGTTCTCAAGAAAATGGACGCTGACCTCCTTCCCATCGCCTTATATACCACTGATGAGCAATATAGATTTTACACCGGGCCTGGTCAAGGGGTATTTTCAACGGTGGACAAATAGAGGAGTTGGGATGCTACGTGACCTAATTCAGGGAGCTGACATTGAATCTTTCCCTCAAAGCTGGCAAGATTAACTACAGGAAGTAGACCATCGCCAATATTTTCACCTGTGACATTGAGGCTTACACCCTGCCACTAAAGTTGGAGCACTCCTCCACCCACTGTCTAGGAAAAACCTTTTGCTCTGTATGATGGCCCCATATATATGTAATGTTGTCAAATGTAGGAGAAAAAAAGAGTGGTGCTATAGGAAGCATTGGCAGAAAGCCTTGTGTCTACAAATCTCTCAACCTCAATGGCAAAAACTGTGGGTGGATGTCCCCTTGCTCTGCAAAAGTGTACAAAATAGAAAATCATTATACAAGATAATGATGGGATATTATATCCCGCTAGCAAAATTGAAAGATACGTATGATAATGAGTTTGTGGGATTTTGTCAGGTGGGAGATTTGATACATGTATGGTAGATGGGATTTTAAGCTCACACTCTTTTGGAAGAAGATTCTCTGTCACATTAGGGGGTAATTGGCTATCTATTGCAACCTCATTTAGTGATGATAGTACTTAACATACGGCCAACTGAGATTAAAAGCATATTCAAACAAAACTGGAGACTAATCGCAAATATGACTCTGGCCGCAAAGCAACTCATAGCACTTAAGTGGAATTTACGACATAGCCCAACAATGTGCGAATGGGGAGGGAGCCTCTGGATGCTATTGGCAATGAAGAAACTGACCTGGTGGCTGCTTGACACTGGTACAAACATATGTGCCCCCTCCCCAGTGCAATACCTGCACGGGTAGGACTTTGAGTATGGATGTCCCAAGTCATTAAGTTATCTGCATCTTAATTCATACATGGGCACATATTGTATGGCCCAATTCTAATTAACTGCTTGGCCTTCTAAGCGCTAGAGATGGTGTCATCTATCAGAACATTGATATGCAGTAAATGTTGTAGTCAACATGTGAGTCCACCTGGTGGAGGTGAGGAGGATGAGGGTAGAGGCCGGTCGGATTTATTTTGGAAGTATTTTCAATGTGCTGTGTTGGAGAGCCTATACTGCTCATTTTCTCAAAATCCGAAAACAATAACATTTTGTTGGAAAAAAAAAGAATGGCGGTTTAATCATGCAGAGTTAAAGCATGTGGAGTAAGGGCATGCAAAGTAAAGGTATGAAGAGGAAACTTAAGTGAGTTGTAAATATTATGGAGTAAAGGCTATGCGGAGTAAAAACTACTGAGTAAATGAGAGACTATAAAGAGTACTTAACACATGGGGCCGCGTGTGCAGAGCACTTGAAATCAACTACAATGCAGTGTGTGTGTGTGTATATATATATTCACTGAAAAAAAACATTGGTTTCATAGTTAGCTGGACATTTCACTTGTACAAAACCATAGAAATTCCTCCGTTATGGTTAGTTGTGTAACTATAACTCACAAAGCCACACTGCTGATGATGTCACATATTACATCATTCATGACATGGTCAGTGACATCACTGATGACATCACTCATGACATCTCAAATGACATAACTGATGACATCATCCAGTGAATGTGGTTTTGTTTGAAATTTAAATATCTATTATATATATACCAATCTGTATTGAAGATTGAGTGGATATATAACTGTCTGGATGGAGGATTTAGTAGCTGTCTGTTTGTTTGTTTAAGTGAGTAATTAAATGTGTCTCACTAAATATATGGGTTAGTAACCAAACTATGTGAATGTGTGTATCACTGTCTCTGTTGTTGTATAACCTGCTGCATCAATTGGTCACTAACTACATGAGTGTCTATATTAGTTATTGATTAGTTAGCTGAGTATTTGTAAGGGAGACTGAGTGTATCTGTGGTTGGGTGGGGGAGTTGTAACTCTATGCATAGATGTGTGAGTGGTTGATTGTCTAAGCCTATAGGTTTAGGAATGTTTATGGAAACAGTTGTTTGGGTGTCTGAGTGTGTTTATTTGTGTGTTGGTAAGTGAATATATGTGTCAGTGTTTTAGGTCCCAAGTGAAGTTGTCCCGATTCATGCTCTTATATAGGTACAATTCACATTGCCCTTATATAGGCATAGAAATCATACCCATATTTAGACATAGCCCATGCAGTCCAAATACAGGCATGGCTACTTCCACTAATTCCAAAAAGCCACAACGTTTTCTTGGAAAACTCAGCTTCAGCAGTCAGGGACATCCCCTTTTTTGAATATTGATATGTCCTAGAAATCATGGCGTTTTCAAAGAACTACCATTCCCTTGGGGTTCTTTGGTGACGTTATTATGTCTGACTTTACGTCAAACCAGGCACCTTCACGGTATAAATATGCCTACACTTGCCCTAGCAAACACACAGTGGTTTGGAGCATTTCGACTGTCTACTTGCCCGATGCAGCTCGCTACAGCAAATGCAGAAGGAAGCCGACCCTCCAGCTGTTGCACTGGCAGAGAGGCTGCCTTTCTCTCGCTGAGAATCCAGCTCCAGTGTTTCAAAGCTCCCCATGTGGGGTGCTGGTAAATCGAGTTCGTAGACAGAGATACCAGACCTCTTCCATTCTATACCAAGGTACGGAGCTGATTAGACCATAAGAGAAATCTTGGATAGATTCTTGGCAAAGAAACTAAACCTATGCTACACCACACTTACTTCTTCCCTCATACAAGACTTGGGTTAGGAACATTGGGGTAGGCATATTTTAGAAGCACCAGTTGAGTACTTTTAGTCTTTGTTATTTATATATGTATTTTATGGCTTAGAAACCATACCATGCTTTTACAGTATTATTTTATAATACTCTTTTTACTGTACGCATTATACTTTGCAACCAGTATTACGTTTGTAACAGTTCATTTTTTTTGTATGAGAAAGAAGACTGTTCAATAAATCCTTTTATTGAAAACGCCAGACTCTCTATTTCTCTGCACCTCTGGTGAAACGAAGCATGCATGATTGACTGAGTAAAATATCTATCTATTGCTTCCACGACTCTGAAGATACGTTTTATCTTGGGGAAACAAAGTTGTCATATTTATGTGGTTGTCAGAAACGAATCCCTTCTTGCGTATTCGAGAAAGTTTCTAGTGACCTCTGAGCTAGCTGGCACTCACAATTAAGTCTAATATATTCGATAGAGACCTAGTCGACCTCAGTCCTACGTCACATCTATAGGATATATTATTCCAATGCGCAGAGCCTATTGGGAATATAGGAACTACACTACAGGTGTATATAAATAAGTATACGTAAGCGTCGGAGATTGTGAGAGCAACTGTATGAATTGTAATAATTGTAATAATTGTAATAGTGAATTTTTAACATAGTAACTATAATTTACTATGTGTATGTATAAATCAGATGTTGTGTGTATAGCTGTGTAGGTGAGTAAATGTAAGTGTGATTGATTCTTTTAATGAGTGAGTAGCATCACTGCATAACTGACTAGGATGACTGCTGATGTGTCAATGTCTATATAGGTGAATGAGTACATTTGATAGTGTTACCATTGATCAGTGACTGCATGTATAAGTGATTCTGTGGGTGAATGGACAGTTGTGTGTGTAGACTTAGGAATCAGTGAGTGTGTATGTAGTAACTGGTATGTGTGTGTCAATTTTTTCAAATATGGTACTCTGCATTTTACAGTGAGTGATCAAAGGTTATACTAGTGTGATGAGGTGTATCAGATTGTCACGTGGATGATGTCATCAGTGATGTCATTTGAGATGTCATCAGTGATGTCATCAGTGATGTCACTGACCATGTCATGAATGATGTAATATGTGACATCATCAGCAGTGCATTGCGGGCACGCGAGTAATAGTTAGCACAACTAACTATAACGGAGGAATTTCTATGGTTTTGTACGAGCGAAATGTCCAGCTAACTATAACACTCATGAAACCTATGTATTTTTCAGTGAATTTCAAAGGTTTTTAAATGCTAATTCATAACTATAACGTCTCTGAAACTTATGTTTTTTTTCAGTGAATTTCAAAGGTTTTTTAAACACTAATCTCTAACTATAACGTCTCTGAAACCTATTGTTTTTTCAGTGAATTTCAAAGGTTTTTTAAATGCTAATTTTTAAGTGCAATAGTAGTTATACATATTTTTTTGTCCTGAATTTCTACAGTTATTTAACTGTTTATTTATAAATATGTTATTTATTAAACAACATTATATATTTTTCTGAAAATTGCAAAAAAATTAAAAGACATTTTAAACTGAAATACTTTTAATGATTTTTTTTGTATTTAAATATATTTATATCATTTACTTTGTAATTTTTTTTTCAATTTTTTTTGGGAGTTGCGTACCCAAAGTGTACCCACTGCAGGGGGTCTGTGTATTCTAGCTGGCATTTTGGAAAAGCCGTGAAGGATCCGCGTATGGTGAGCGATGAGTGCGTGTTTTTTTTTTTCAGTTACGTCATATACGTAGAATGTTACGTGGTGTGCACAACTGGTATGCGACCGGTACCATGCATTTGCAACACATGCGTATTACGGTACGCAACGCATGTGCGGTGGCAGGCCCCACGTGATGTCATATACGTGCTGGCACGCACTGGGTGCGTGACTCCCGTAAAATTTTTTATATTCTAAAATTATATGTACGTGTCTTTAATGTACATATTAGGGTAAAAGATTATCTAAGGTATTCATAAAAATAATATATTTCTACTTGTAATAAACGTATATAATTTTAAATATATTTTCGCGAAGTTGCATCGGGTGCGCGCTTCGTGAGCACATGGTGCCCGGATCCCATGTGACCTCAAAAAAAAAGATTTGATTGGTTCATAACATTTCCCACTGTAACTATTGAAGGACCCCACCCATTTTAATTATTTTATTTGGAGCAGTTTTTGAATTTTTTGGGTGTCACATGTTTGTTGAGTGAAAGGGTCCTGTAGCGAGGCAGTGACATGAAATACTCCTGTGGACCAGGGAGTATGTATAAACATCTGTGGACCATTCACCCGAACAATCTGGCACGAGAAGAAATGAGGCGTGCAGCAAACAATCCACTTCAGCACCACCAGTAGACATTCGCCCCGAATTTGCTATTCTGCAGCAGCACTGCACTAAGTGCTAAACCATCATCTGTTATGGTGAACAGTCAGTGGACGCTATTTGTGCAGCTCAACGGAACCACAAATGAAAATGTTTTTTTTTGTTTGTTTTTGGAATGATGTTGAATTCCAAAAGCTAACTGTTTACTTAGTTCCTTTCTTGTTCAATTTTTAAAAAACACCCAAAAATGTACAACAATTGTTAAAAAACTAAAAAAAAATAGAAAACAAAAAACAAGAAAAAAAAAGTTCAGAACTACCTTATCTGGTTTAAAAAAAGAACTATAATTGCATGGTAATGTCGGAAAGTTTGGTTGAATGTATGTGTAGAGCACGATTGACTGTAAGAATGCATTAGTACTTTATGGTGAATTTATAGGGGCAGATCTATGAGGAAGTGCTGCAGCGTGACACTACAAGCCCTTTTGCTGCATCGCGCTGCGGCACTTCTGAAGCACAGGGATGTGACATATTTACATGAATATGTCGCAATTCTGTGCTCCCTCTGCACTAGCACACAAACTGCAGCCATGCAGTGACGCAGGCACCCTTGCACCATGGTGTAAAGATATCTGTGTCGTGGGGAGATTGTTTTTATGCAGGAAGGGACTACTTCCTGCACAAAAACAATCACTAAAGGCATTTTCCTCCTTCAATGTGTGCTGTGGAATGCAGCATGCATGGAAAGAGGAAAAAACGAGGAGAAAAAAAACATTTCTCCTTGTTGTGCCTCGCTACACCACCTCTAAGATGTCGCACCATTCACACGTATCTACAGATTTACACTTTCTCGTAAGTCTTGAGATGTGTTATTCCATGGGTGTTGTGTGGGAACAGACACAGCAACACCCATGGAATGCCCCTTTAACGCAAAGTGCTGCGTTTGAATGGGTCGTATTTTCAAGGATAGGAAAAGCCACGCAAGGTGGCTTTCCCTCGCCTTGTAAATATGGAGGAGTCCCCAGCGCCATCACTACGTTACAAAAAGTGACGTACTGGTGGAGCAGGGGGCTTGTAAATCGGACCCATAAGTGCTTAGGTATTGGCAGAGTGATACACTAAGAACATAGTGCTGGATGGCTGATTGACAAACTGCATGAGACTGACATTAGGTATCCTAGGCTGCATGAGTACTACTTCAGTATTTAGTGGAGTGTACCAATAGTATGTATTTGCTTAGAGGTATGTAGGGATTGTGCACAGAATATTGTACGTGTACTTGTGTTGGTGCCTAGATCATTCTATAAGAACACCACTAGTAACTAGAATGATGACAGTGCTGCAAACAAAGTGCTCAGGTAATTTATAAGTGCTTAGGTATTGTCTCAATGCCTGAGTCATTCCGCAAGTGCATAGACAGTGACAGGGTTCCTAGAGGGCTAGTAGTTGACAGCAGGATAAGTTTATAAGCACTTATGTTTCAGCAGAGGGATTAGATAAGGACATGCTTCTGTCAGGATGATTGTAGGATTGGACACAGACTCACAGTATGATTCCAGACAAGCATGACTATTACCTGGACTTTTGCAGGACTGACTCAGTAATCTGCAAGGGGTTAAGGGACCGCATACATTGTGCACATTTGACTGTAACACTGCTTTTCTCAATGCCTGAGTCATTCTGCAAGTGCATAGACAGTGACAGGGTTCCTAGAGTGCTAGTAGTTGACAGCAGGATAAGGTTATAAGGACTTATGTTTCAGCAGAGGTATTAGATAAGGATACACTTCTGTCAGGATGATTGTAGGAGTGGACACAGACTCACAGTGTGATTCCAGACACGCATGACTTTTACCTGGACTTTTGCAGGACTGACTCAGTAGTCTGCAAGGGGTTAAGGGACCACATATATTGCACACATTTGACTGTACCACTGCTTTTCTCAATGTCTGAGTCATTCTGCACGTGACTGGGTTCCTAGAGTGCTAGTAGTTGACAGCAGGATACGTTTATAAGCACTTATGTTTTAGCAGAGTGAATAGATAAGGACATGCTTCTGTCAGGATGATTGTAGGAGTGGACAGAGCTGCTTTAGAGCCATAGAACAGGTCAGAAGAGCTGCTTTAGAGCCAGAGAACCAGGTCAGCAGAGCTGTTGTAGAGCCAGAGAGCCAGAGACCCAGGTCAGCAGAGCTGCTCTAGAGCCAGAGAACCAGGTCAGCAGAGCTGCTTTAGAGCCATAGAACCAGGCCAGCAGAGCTGCTGTAAAGCCAGAGAAACCAGGTCAGCAGAGCTGCTTTAGAGCCAGGGAACCAGGTCAGCAGAGCCATTGTAGAGCCAGAGGTCCAGGTCAGCAGAGCTGCTCTAGAGACTAAGAAGCAGGTCAGCAGAGCTGCTCTAGAACCAGAAACCCAAGTCAGCAAAGCTGCTCTAGAGCCAGGGACCCAGGTCAGCAGAGCTGCTATAGAGGCCGAGAACCAGGTCAACAGAGCTGCTGTAGAGCCAGAGAAACCAGGTCAGCAGAGCTGCTTTAGAGGGAGAACCAGGTCAGAAGAACTACGTTAGAGCCAGAGAACCAGGTCAGCAGAACTCTTTAGAGGGAGAGAACCAGGTCAGCAGAGCTGCTTTAGAGTCAGAGAACCAGGTCAGCAGAATTTCTCTAGAGCCAGAGAACTAGGTCATCAGAGCTGCTCTAGAGCCAGAGAACCTGGTCAGCAGAGCTGCTTTAGAGCCATAGAACCAGGACAGCAGAGCTGCTTCAGAGCCATTGAACCAGGTCAGCAGAGCTACACTAGAGCCTAGGAACCAGTTCAACAGAGCTGCTCTAGAGTCAGAGAACCAGGTCAGCAGAGCTGCTCTAGAGCCAGAGAAACCAGGTCAGTAGAGCTGCTTTGAAGCGAGAGAACCAGGTCAGCAGAGCTGCTTTAGAGGGAGAGAAATAGGTCAGCAGAGCTGCTTTAGAGCCAAGGGACCAGGTCGGCAGAGCTGCTCTAGCACCAGAGAACCAGGTCAGCAGAACTGCTTTAGAGCCATAGAACCAGGTCAGCAGAGCTGCTCTATAGCTTAAGAACTAGGTCAGTAGAGCTGCTCTAGAGCCGGTGAACCAGGTCAGCAGAGCTGCCTTAGAGCCAGAGAACCAGGTCAGCAGAGCTGCTCTAGCTGACACTGACTGACACTGACTGACACTGACTGACACTGACAGATACTGATTGACTGACACTGACTGACTGACATTGACTGACACTGACTGACACTGACTGACTGACACTGACTGACACTGATTGACTGACACTGACTGACACTGATTGACTGACACTGACTGACTGACTGACACTGACTGACTGACACTGACTGACACTGACTGACTGACACTGACTGACTGACTGACTGACTGACTGACTGACACTGACTGACTGACACTGACTGACTGACTCTGACTGACACTGACTGACTACTCTCTACTACTCTACTACTCACTCTCTACTGCTCTCTCTACTACTCACTCTCTACTACTCTCTACTACTCACTCTCTGCTACTCACTCTCTACTGCTCTCTCTACTACTCACTCTCTACTACTCTCTACTACTCACTCTCTGCTACTATCTCTCTACTACTCACTCTCTACTACTCTCTACTAGTCACTCTCTACTACTCACTCTCTACTACTTTCTCTCTACTACTCATTCTGTACTACTCACTCGATACTACTCTCTCCTACTCATTCTCTACTACTCACTCTCTACTACTATCTATTACTCACTCTACTACTCTCTACTACTCTCTACCACTCACTTTCTACTACTTTACTACTCACTCTCTACTACTCTCTCTCTACTGCTCACTCTCTACTACTCACTCTACTACTCTCTACTACTCACTCTCTACTACTCTCTCTCTAATACTCACTCTCTACTACTCACTCTCTACTACTCACTCTCTACTACTCGCTCTCTACTACTTTCTCTCTACTACTCACTCTCCACTACTCACTCTCTACTACTTGCTTTCTACTACTTTACTACTCACTCTCTACTACTCCTAGGAACCAGGTCAACAGATCTGCTCTAGAGCCAGAGAACCAGGTCAGCAGAGCTGCTGTAGTGCCAGAGAAACCAGGTTAGTAGCTGCTTTAGAGGAAGATAACCAGGTCAGCAGAGCTGCTCTAAAGGGAGAGAACCAGGTCAGCAGAGCTGCTCTAGAGCCAGAGAACCATGCCAGCAGAACTACATTAGAGCCAGTGAACCAGGTCAGCAGAGCTGCTTTGGAGCCAGAGAACCAGGTCAGCAGATCTGTTCTATTGCCTAAGAACTAGTTCAGCAGAGCTGGTCTAGAGCCAGAGAACCAGGTCAGCAGACCTGCTGTAGAGCCAGAGAAACCAGGTCAGCAGAGCTGCTTTAGAGGGAGAGAACCAGGTCACCAGAGCTGCTTTAGAGCCTGAGAACCAGGTCAGCCCAGCTGCATTAGAGCCAGAGAACCAGGTCAGCCGAGCTGCTGTAGCTGACACTGACTGACTGCCACTGACTGACCGACACTGACTGATTGACACTGACTAACACTGATTGACTGCCACTGACTGCCACTGATTGACTGACACTAACTGATTGACACTGTACTGACACTGATTGCCTAACACTGACTGACTGACATTGACTGACACTGACTGACTGACACTGACTGACACTGATTGACTGACACTGACTGACTGACTGACTGACACTGACCGACTACTCTCTACTACTTTACTACTCACTCTCTACTACTCTCTACTGCTCACTCTCTACTACTCACTCTAATACTCTCTAATACGCACTCTCTACTACTCTCTCTAATACTCTCTAATACGCACTCTCTACTACTCTCTCTCTAATACCTACTCTCTACTATTCACTCTCTACTTCTCACTCTCTACTACTCGCTCTCTACTACTTACTCTACCACTTACTCTCTGCTACTCACTCTCTACTACTCCACTACTGTCTACGACTCACTCTCTACTACTCTACTACTCTCTCTCTCCTACTCTCTACTACTTACTCTCTACTACTCTCTATTACTAACTCTCTACTACTCTCTCTCTACTACTCACTCTCTACTACTCACTCTCTGCTACTCTCTCTCTACTTCTCTCTCTGCTACTCTCTACTACTCACTCTCTCCTACTCACTCTCTACTACTCTCTCTCTACTACTCTCTACTACCCACTCTACTACTCACTCTCTACTACTCACTCCCTACTACTCTCTACTACTCACTTTACTACTCACTCTCTACTACTCTCTACTACTCACTCTCTACTGCTCTCTACTACTCACCCTCTACTACTCTCTACTGCTCACTCTCTACTACTCACTCTCTGCTACTCTGTCTACTACTCTCTACTACTCACTCTCTATTCTCTACTCTCTATTACTCACTCTCTACCTCTGTACCTCTGTACCTCTCTACCTCTCTCTACCTCTCTTTCTACAACTCTAGCCTCTCTACCACTCCCTACCCACACACATATGCACATATATATGCATATATATGCATTTATATATGTGTATATATATATATATATACGTACATACATATATAAACATATTTATAATCAGCATATCTATATAAATACAAATATAAATGCATGCATACATATACATACACATATAGGCATACATATGCATGTTATGTACATGAAACCTTGAATAACACTTATAAAAGCAAAGCTAAAAAGCCAATTAATGCAAACAGAATTGCTTTAACTTAAACGAGGGTGTGACCTATTGCATTTTCAATGCTTGTTTACTTTGGTTCCATCAAGAGGGCATTCAGATGTGTCACACATTAGCCATTAATTCTGAATGTTAGCACTCTAGTTGCTCATTAGATCACTGTAGTAAAGCAACTGCTCACCAGGTAAGTCTGCTGCGGGTATTCAAAGTGCATGTTTCACTCTGCATGTTAGAATTTTTTAATGAAATATAAGAGGATTTGAGAAGTCAAAATGTGCCCTAATTTTTCTTTCTGCAGCACTAATCATAATTTATATAGCAAAGTGAAGCCTCTCATGTTGTTCCTTTGCAAATTAAATGTTTATGTGTTACCACTTTATTCCAATCAAGATGGCTTCAGGTGTTCCATACTTTTGTCATACGTAAGACTGTTAGCGCTCTAGTTGTTCTTTAGAACACTCTGGGACATTCTGTCATTGGGCTATACTTGGGCTACATCTGGGTGATATTTGTGCTACATTTGGGCTCCTTTGTCTCTGGTGGCCATTTTGGGAGACTTATTTGTTATGAAGTTTCCTAATTTCCTCATTTACTACAGTCTCCTCAGTAAGAAATCCTTTCAGTGTTTTACTTTGGTTCCATCAAGAAGGCATTCAGATGTGTCACACATTTGCCATAAATTCAGAATGTTAGCACTTTAGTTGCTCATTAGATCACTGTAGTAAAGCTACTGCTCACCAGGGAAGTCTGCTGCTGGTATTGAAAGTACATGTTTCAGTCTGCATGTCAGAATTGTTGTTAATGAAATAGAAGAGGATTTGAGAAGTCACTCAAATGTGCCCTCATTTTTATTTCTGCAGCACTAATCATATTTTCTATGGCAAAATGAACCACCTCATTTTGTTCCTTTTTAAATTAAATGTTTTAAGAGTTACTACTTTATTCCAATCAAGATGGCTCAGGTATGCTATACTTTTGTCATAAGTCATGAGGCTGTTAGCACTCTATTTGTTCTTTACAACACTCTGGGAAGCTGCAGTAGAACACAAAGGAATCATCTGACAGTATCTGCCCTTGTTGGATGTACATGTTTTACTGACAATGTCAGACTTTTTTCTCACATGACTGAGCAAGATAATGTGAATTTACAGAAAATATGCTCTCAGTTTAGCTTATAGATCAATCAATCAATCAATCATTTCATTTGTAAAGCGCACTACATACCCGTGAGGGTCTCAAGGCACTCGGGGGGAGGGGGGTGCTGCTACTGATCGAAGAGCCAGGTCTTGAGGAGTCTTCTGAAGGCCAGCAGGTCCTGGTTCTTTCGTAGGCTTGTAGGGAGAGTGTTCCAGGTCTTGGCGGCGAAGTAGGAGAAGGATCTGCCGCCAGCGGTGGTTTTCCGGATGAGTGGGACTGTGGCGAGGTTGGTAGAGCGGAGGGTGCGGGTGGGGGTGTAGAAGCTGAGTCGGTCGTTGAGGTATGCTGGTCCGGCGTTGTGTAGGGCTTTGTGTGCGTGGATGAGGAGTTTGAAGGTGATCCTGTTGTTGACGGGGAGCCAATGCAGGCCTCTCAGGTGTGGCGGGATGTGGCTGCGTCGGGGGATCTCGAGGATCAGTCGTGCCGAGGCGTACTGGATGCGTTGCAGCCATCTCAGAAGCTTGGTTGTTGTTGCTGCGTAGAGGGCGTTCCCGTAATCCAGTCTGCTGGTGACGAGGGCCTGGGTGACTGCGTTTTTCTCGTGTTGGAGGGGATCCATTTGAAGATCGTGCCCAGCATTCGGAGGGTGTTGAAGCAGGAAGCGGAGACGGCGTTGACCTGCTTGGTCATGGAGAGGGCGGAGTCGAGTATGACCCCCAGGTTGCGTGTGTGGTCAGTGGGTTCTGGGGCTGTTCCTAGTGATGTTGGCTACCAGGAGTCGTCCCAGGCTGAGGCGGTGGGGCTGAGAATGAGGACCTCCGTCTTGTCAGAATTCAGCTTCAGCCTGCTGTCCTTCATCCATTTGGCGACGGCCTTCATTCCTCTGTGGAGGTTAGCTTTGGCGGTGTGGGGGTCTTCGGTCAGGGATATGATCAGCTGGGTGTCGTCGGCGTAGGAGATGATGTTGAGGCTATGTTGTCGTGCGACGTGGGCGAGTGGTGCCATGTAGATATTGAACAGTGTCGAGTTGAGGGATGATCCCTGTGGAACGCCGCAGATGATCTTGGTGGTCTTGGAGCGGAAGGGTGGGAGGCGGACGCTCTGGGTTCTGCCGGAGAGGAAGGATGTGGTCCAGGCCAGGACCTTCTCTTGGATTCCGCGTCATGGAGGTGTGCTGTTAGGGTGCGGTGGCAGACCGTGTCGAAGGCTGCTGATAGGTCCAGAAGGATGAGGGCGGCTGTTTCTCCTTTGTCCATAAGGATCCTGATGCCGTCGGTGGCGGCGATGAGGGCGGTCTCGGTGCTGTGGTTGCTGCGGAAACCAGACTGGGATGGGTCCAGGATGTTGTTGTCTTTGAGGTAGCGGGTCAGCTGTCTGTTGACAATCTTCTCCGTGACTTTCGCCGGGAAGGGGAGCAGGGAGATGGGCTGGAAGTTCTTGAGGTCGTTGGGGTCCGCCTTGAGTTTCTTCAGTAGGGCGTTGATCTCGGCGTGCTTCCAGATCTCTGGGAAGGTTGCTGTCTCGAAGGAGATGTTGATTGTTTTCTAGAGGTCGGTGCGATGGCTGTGCTGGCTTTGTTGAAAACGTGGTGAGGGCATGGGTCAGATGGGGATGGATTCATGGTCTTGATGGTGTCTTCGTTGCTGACGTTGGACCAAGCGGTCAGGTGATTGGTGCGGGTGTTGGTCGCAGGGGGGTAGTCTCAGCGGTGGGGGTGGTCTTGGCGGTGGATGTGGGGGTGGCGGAGTCGAATCTGTCGTGGATGTCGGTGATCTTGAGGTGGAAGAACGTGGCCAGTGAGTCGCACAGGTCTTGCGAAGGTGGGATGTCGTTGGTGTTGGAGCTGGGGTTGGAGAGTTCCTTCATGCTGTTGTGTGTGTTGTTGTCTAGGCGGTCCTTGAAGGAGGCCCTCTTGGCGGTTCTGATGAGTTGATGGTGTCTGCGGGTGGGTTCTTGTGGGCTGTGTAGCTGTCCGGTGATCGTTCGCGGAGCCAGTTCTTTTCCAGTTTTCGGCATGTTCGTTTTGAGGCCTGGAGGTCTTCGGTGAACAAGGTGGCTTTCTTGCTGGTGCGGCTGTTGGAGGGTGACTTGGGCGGGGTGAGGGTGTTGACGCAGTCGTTGATCCATTGTCTGAGGTTGTGGGCACCGCTGTCAGGGTCGGTTGAGTCGGCGGGTGGGTTCTGGGCGAGGGTGGTGATGAGCTGGTCCTCGGTGACTTTGCTCCAGCATCGTCGAGGCAGCAGTTGGGTGCGGTGGTGCTTGGTGGGCTTCCTGAAGGTGAAGTAGATGCAGTGGTGGTCTGTCCAGTGGGGTTCGGTGGTGTGGCTGAAGGAGACGTGGGGGCTTGCGGTGAAGGTGGTGTCGAGCGTGTGGCCTGCGGCATGGGTGGGTGTTGTCACGAGCTGTTTGAGTCCAAGGTTGGTGAGGTTGGCGATCAGGGTGGTGAAGTTGGCATCGTTGTTGTTCTCGAGTTGGAAGATCAGGTCTCCTAGGAGGATGTAGTCTGTGGAGCCGAGGGCGTGCGTGCTGATGAAGTCAGCGATGAAGTCGCTGAACTGCGGTTGGGGCCCGGGGGGTCTGTAGACTAGGGTTCCCCTGAGGGTGGTGTTGGGGTCAGTGTGGATCCGGAAGTGCATGTGTTCAGCGGTGCTGAGAGTGTCATTGATGTGGGTCGAGACTCTGTGAGTGTTCCTGTGGACGATGGCGATTCCTCCTCCTACTCCGTTGGTATCAATCAATCAATCAGTGGCACTTATAAAGCGCGCTACATACCCGTAGGGTCTCAAGGCGCTGGGGGGGGGGGGGTGCCGCTACTGCTCGAACAGCCAGGTCTTCAGCTTCTTCCTGAAGGAGAGGTGGTCTTGGGTCAGGCGCAGGTTGGTCGGGAGGGAGTTCCAGGTCTTGGCGGCCAGGTAGGAGAAGGACCTTCCTCCCGTAGTCTCTCTTCGGATGCGGGGGACGGCGGCGAGGGCGTGGTTGGCTGATCGGAGGTGGCGTTTGGGAGCGTAGAAGTTGACTCTGCTGTTGAGGTAGCTCGGGCCTTGGTCGTGTAGGGCTTTGTGTGCGTGGGTGAGGAGGCGGAAGGTGATTCTTTTGTTGACGGGGAGCCAGTGAAGGTCTCTCAGATGTCCGGAGATGTGGCTGGTTCGTGGGATGTCGAGGATGAGTCTGGCTGAGGCGTTCTGGATCCGCTGGAGTCTCTTCTGGAGCTTGGCGGTGGTACCGGCGTAGAGGGCGTTGCCGTAGTCCAGTCGGCTGGTGACGAGGGCCTGGGTGACGGTCTTCCTGGTCTCGGTGGGGATCCACCAGAAGATCTTCCGTAGCATGCGTAGGATGTTGAAGCACGACGAGGAGACGGCGTTGACTTGCCTGGTCATGGAGAGGGAGGAGTCCAGGATGAAGCCCAGGTTGCGTGCATGGTCTGTTGGTTTGGGTGCGGTGCCCAGGGCGGGAGGCCACCAGGAGTCGTCCCAGGCGGAGGGTGAGGAGCCCAGGATGAGGACCTCCGTCTTGTCCGAGTTCAGTTTCAGGCGGCTGGTCGTCATCCACTCGGCTACCTCTTTCATCCCTTCGTGCAGGTTGGCTCTGGCGGCGGCGGGGTCGTTGGTCAGGGAGAGGATCAGCTGGGTGTCGTCGGCGTAGGAGATTATGCTGAGGTTGTGTTTGCGTACGATGGCCGCGAGGGGGCTCATGTAGACGTTGAAGAGGGTGGGGCTCAGAGATGATCCTTGGGGGACGCCGCAGATGACTTCGGAGGCCTCTGACTTGTACGGTGGTAGGCGGACTCTCTGCGTTCTTCCGTCGAGGAAGGAGATGATCCATTCCAGCGCCTTGTCCTGGATTCCGATGTTGCTGAGGCGCCGTACTAGGGTGCGGTGGCAGACCGTGTCGAATGCCGCGGAGAGGTGAAGGAGGATGAGGGCCGCTGTTTCTCCATTGTCCATCAGGGCTCGGATGTCATCGGTGGCGGCGATGAGGGCGGTCTCGGTGCTGTGATTGGCTCGGAAGCCGGACTGTGATGGGTCGAGGGATCCGTTCGTCTCGAGGAAGGCGGCCATCTGCTTGTTGACGGTCTTCTCGATGACTTTGGCTGGAAACGGGAGGAGCGAGATGGGGCGGTAATTCTTGAGGTCGGTGGGGTCCGCTGTTGGTTTCTTGAGTAGAGCGCTGAGTTCGGCGTGTTTCCAGCTCTCAGGGAAGATGGTGGTGTCGAAGGATGTGTTGATGATGTCCCGCAGGTGGGGTGCGATGACAGCGTCGGCTTTGTTGAAGACGTGGTGAGGGCAGGGGTCGGTCGGTGATCCGGAGTGGTACGGTCTTTGTGGGTGATCTTGTAGCCTTCCGGGATGGCTATGGCGATGTCAGGTGCTGAGGTGGGGTTCAACCAGGTCTCTGTCAGGAAGGCGACGTCCGGGGTGGTGGAGTCGAGAAGGTCCCAGAGTTCAACAGCGTGTTTGTGGGTGGAGCTGGTGTTGAGGAGGATGCATTTGAGGTAGTTGGGTTCCTTGGTAGGCGGTTTGGCTGGCCGGATGCTGGTGAAGCTGCACCTCTGGCAGGTGAAGGGTCCTTGGGTGCGCTTCGGGGTGGCCCGGTAGCAAGTGTGTTCTCGGCCGGTGTTGAGTGCGTGGAGGGTGCTGGCGTCGTAGCTCATTCAGGAGTTGTTGCATCCGTGGGGGTCAGGGGTTCTGGCTTTGGGTGCGGTCCAGGTGCGGAGGGGCAAGATGGGCTTGCTTTAGGCACGCGGAAGGGCGCACCTGCTGCGCGCGGGCGCCATAAGAAGGGGAGGTGGGAGGGAGGAGCAGCTGGGTGGGCGGAAAAGGACGAATGGGAGCAGAGGGCGGGGCCGCAGGGGATGCTGCAACGGGAAGCCAGACCGGCGGGGGAATAGAAGCAAAAAACTGGCAAAAAGGGACAAAGAGGAGAAATAAATACAGAAATGCAATACTAAACACCAGAGCGGCACAAAACAAGCACAATAGAGACGGGCAGAAGCGCAAAGCAGGCGCAGTGAAAAACGGCAGAAAACAAGCCTAGAGGTAAAAAACTGCACAAAGGGGCAAAGAGGAGAAATAAATACAGAAATGCAATACTAAACACCAGAGGGGCACTAAACAGGCACAATAGAGATGGGCAGAAGTGCAAAGCAGGCGCGGTGAAAAACGTCAGAAAAACAAACCTAAGGCCAACCCCTGGCCACCAGGGATGAGGCGCAGGTGGTAGCTTGCGGGTGGAGGCGGGCCTCGAACTTCGCAGCAGCTGGGCTGGAGCACGGGCGCAGTCTGGTGGAGCTACGCGGCGTGGGGAGCGACCTGCCTGGAAGCAGGGTCAAGGGTCGCTCTACCTACCTCTGTCTAGAGGTAGGAAAGGATGATGGAAGTCATATACGTCATCGAATTTTAGCTGAGTAGATTGCTACATGACTAGTCAGTGACACAGATTGTGACACGGACTAGGAGGAACATCACATTTTTGCTTTGTTCACTCTAATTTATTTGGATAATTGAAAAAAAAAACATTTTCACTATGAATACTTGGCCTCTCGAGTAGCTGGCGGCTGCAGAGCAGCCTCCAGCTACAAGTGCTCTGCCCTGAAATAGAAAACCATGTTTGCTTTAAACTCACATTTTGTTATGTCAAATGGAATTGTATGCAAACATTTTACACATGTGCACAACGTACTCTTATGGACGGGATGTAGTGAAGGATAACTTTTCACAACTCGCATCTAAAATAAAAGAGCATGATTCAAAGTTTATGTTTTCTGCAACAGGCCGTAAAGGTCTCCTTTTAAATTGTAATGTGAATTAAAAAAAACTTTCAATTGAAATTTTTTACCAGGAACATGCGGAAAACGTAAAATCTGCAGCATATAGGGTAATTAATTAAACAACATCAATGAGACCCTTAGATTTATACAACCAATACAAATGATCGATGGTTTTTAAATGTTCAATGTTTAAAGTATCATTTTTTAGCATAATGCTATTAACATTCTTAACTTTCCTCCTGTGGATCACACATCATTGTCTGTTTCCACTCCAGGTATCTCCTGAGGCACAAGAGCTAAATTGCTTTTCTTCAAAGGTGGACCCACACCAAGCATGCGTAGTGAATTTGCTGAAAATGTGGGGAGCAGTAATTGCACGATTGTTAGCCTGCTTTGCTCTGGAGTTTTTGTCAATCACAGACAGGTTTTGCCCTTTGAAAAACTCTTAGCCCACAGCACAGACATGAGCTGCCTGGATTCATCAATGAAAATAAGACTTCTCTGTTTGCTGGAAAAATACCTTCTTGCAGAATTGAGGGCTGGAGAGGGATGGTGTCTCCCACGACTAAGGTATGGATCTCTAAGACATTGAAACTGCTCCCAATGCAAAGGAAGGCAGAGTATCTATGTCCTGCTTGCTCCATGAGTAATATCTTTAGTGTGCTTGGGGAGTGCAGGAGGTTCTGGAAACAGAGGGAGCCTGGGAAGAAAACCACCGGACCTGTTGCAACTGGACACTTTTCTCAGCTGTTTGTCTGTGGAGCTTTCCCCCCGGTGTCTGGGGGTGCAGGGGCGTTTTGTTGCTGCTCACCAAGGCCTAGGACTAACTGAACTGGACCCCCTGTAGCTGCAAACTATGGACTCAACAACTACTAACAAGTCCTGAAGATTTCCACGTTAGTCATCATGGTTTTTATTTCCAAGAACATTCAAAAGTAAGTGGAAGTGGAAGCTGCATGTGGAAAGTAAGTGGAAAGTAAGTGGAAGCTGCAAGGACCATTCTTTCAGTTCCAAAAAGGAATGCTCTATTGCCGGCTTGTTTCACTTTTGAGTGCCATTTCCAACTATTTTTACCCCTCCTTTTTATAGTCTGGCTTTTATCAACAGACATAATTCATTTGTTGCTATAACGTTTCAGCCCTATCATACTCCTTTCATTTTTGTGACAGTCTGCTTATTAATTTCCCATTCTTATTACCAACTTGGTTTGGAAATGTTCCCTATTTTTATAATTGCATTGTTGTTTCAGTGGCTTTTCAAGCTCCACACACCACTCTGTGATGAAATACTGGCGTCCGCGTCCAAGGACGTGCCAGATTTGCCTCACATAAAACAGTTCGGCTAATATGAGCCAGATCATTTGTGCTTTGAAAGAGCTCAGTCACAGCTCACAATAGGGCGTGACCGCAGCTTCCCCAAGCATAACAATCCAGTGGTGTACACACACAACACAAGTCTTGCGCTTGTTGCCCATGATTTCACAAGGAGTGTATCAAAGGAAAGTATCCCAATGGTTGAGTCCTGCTTATCTGCAAACCTATATATTCTCTGTAGTCACCTTGCTATAATTTACTGTTTGGAACCCAGACATGTCTTGTTTCATAGAAAATATAATACTTGATAGCTCCTTGTCTTCAAAACACTAAAGTGCCTTCTCTACAGTGCCTTGGAGAAACACTCTTGCATCATGTGCACATTTCAGATGCATGCCCCAACTTGCAAAATTATTCCTGTTGGGTGTGCCAGTGCACAGTGTTTGAGTGTGTGCCTTATCACATGTGAGTCTGGGGCACGGCCAGAGAGGGGCAGCAATACCCACCACCAGCCGCGGCCGGCAGTGGGAGTAAATGCAAGGCGGTGACGTGGGAAGGGGGAGGGGCAGTGTGTGGGGTAGTAATGTATGGATTACGGAGTTTTACAGGTAAGTAAACATTTAAATAAAGAAAACGAATTTCGTTGCGCGCACTGCATCGCATTTTGGGATGCAGTGTACTCAACGAAATTCGTTTTATTTATTTAAATGTTTACTTACCTGTAAAACTCCGTAATCCATACATTACTGCCCCCCACCCTGCCCGTCCCCCTCCCCACATCACCGCCCTGCATTTACTCCCACTGCCGGCCGCGGCTGCCCACCACACTAAGAAGCAACAGCAATAACAATGAATGCTTCTTAACCATTAATTCCTTTACCACGCATGTCGTTAGAATGACTTGCCTTAGGTAAAGTGGCGTTGGACTTTAAAGTTCAACGCTTTCCCTACTGTTGCGCAGACTGGAGTTGGAATAGTAAATTATACTGTTTCGTTTCAAAGTCCAGCCTTTTCCTAAGGAAAACCTCTGGTAAGACTTGCGTGGTAAAAGAATGCATGGGTAAGACGCATTTTGTTATTCCGACCGTGTTGTTAAGGCAGGTGTGGTTTAGCCAAGCCCTGTTCTGTCATTCAATCCCTGCTGGTGCCCCAAGGTGACTTGAACTCTCATTGCTTGCCCCAAGATCAGTCTTGGACAGATGAGCAGCCGAACAACAGCTGGCAAGGAAAGAGCCACAGTCAATGAATGCGAGTAGTGGGCCTTCCAAGCATGCAATTACCGGTCTTCTGTAATCATCTAGTAACAGTTTCATATTAGATTTCAAATTTGCACTGGTAGGACAATTAATTAATCAATTTATCCTATTGAATCTTATACATCAATTATATATTAGTGTAAACACTGTGCCCCTAATAGTGATCTCGAACATCAAGAACACTAGTTAATTAAATAAATGAATAAAACAAAAAAGAAAAACACCATCATATTGATTAGTCGATGGGCCGATATTGTGCTCAAGTTTGCTTTCCACTTGCTTAAGGCATGTCCACATTCTGTAAAAAAATATACAGTACAAAATGAACACAAAGTAGATAACATAAATCAGAATGTTTTTAACAATCAATAACTTTTTAAAAGACCAAGATGGGGTAAGAACATATGTGAATTTAAAAACATATGTTAAAAACATAGTTTGTACACACTAAACGGGACAATAAAGTTACGGAGTATTTGAATTCACGTAACGTTCAGTTATGTATTCAACATTCCTCACAGCACAGCAATAAGTAAAAACATTTTTTTTTTAATTCAACGAAATCTGTTTTGAATTAAGAGGCATATTTTTATTAATTTGTTAACTTATGTTTTCGTAAGTGAAGGAACTTGAAAACATGAAGTTTGTTCACTATGTTTATTGTAACTGTGATCACATGGTGTTTTATTTAAATCCATTTGAAACTGACACAAGTTTACTCGTGAGCAAGGGGGCAACCCCGAAACTCGTTGTTTTGTCATAACCTTGGTGAATTAAAGACCACTTTTGCAACAATTGCTGTCCACGCCATGCTGTTTCTTCAACTGAATCCAGCATTTGTGTCGTATATCGTGGGATTCGCCATCCCGCCGTAGAACTCCGCCGTTGGAGGCAGGGGTAAGGCGAGTGCTGTGCGCTGCATCGCTTTGCTGTGGGAAATATATATATATATATTTTCACAGAAAAACCCATAGTTTTCAGAGAAGTTATAGTTAGAAATTTACATTTAAAAAACCTTAGAAATTCACTGAAAAAACCATAGGTTTCACGGGCGTTATAGTTAGCTTGACATTTCACTCGTACAAAACCATAAAAAATGCCACTGTTATAATTAGTTCAGCTAACTATAACTCGCGTACCCGCAATGCACTGCTCATGACATCACATATTCCATCATTCATGGCATGGTCAGTAACATCACTGATGACATCACTGATGACATCTCAAATGACATCACTGAGAAATCATCCAGTGACTGTGCTTCTGTAAAGTTTAAATATGTTTTATAAATATGCCAAGGTGTATTGAAGAATCAGTGGGCGTATAAGTGTCTGGATGAAGAATTTACTAGGTGTGTGACTGATTGTATAAGTCACTGATTAAACGTGTCTTACTGAATGCATGCATTCCTGACTAAACTGTGTGAATGTCTGTATCAGAGTGTCTGTTGTTGTGTAAGCTAGTACATGGGATAGTCAGTAGCTACATGACAGTTTTTAGAAAGGCAGTAAAAACATGGCTGTTTTCAAGATAACCATCTAGTTATAGGCTCAACCCACAGCAGGTCTTCTCTACAGCACCAGGACACCCACGGGTATCAGTTTGCGCTCTACAAATACATATAACATTAACATTAACAGTTTATGTGGTTTATTGATTGTTTGCTAGAGTATTTGTAGTGGGGCCTGAGTGTGTGTGGGTGGGTTGGAGGTGTGTGACTCTGTGCATAGATGTGTGACTAGTTAATTCACTGGCTGTATGGGTTCAAGAGTGCATGTTGAAACAGCTCTATGAATGGGTGAGTATGTGTATGGGTGTGTTCCTGAGTGAATGGAGATCTCAGTGGTACATGAAAGTAGCTACATATTTAACAGGCAGTTTATGTGAGTGATGGTGTATATAAATAACTATATGTGACAGTGAGTCATTACGAGAGTGGCTGTATGGATGACTGTGTACTTGTATCACTGATTATATAAGAGAGTAAGTATGCACGTCTATCTGTATGAATTAGTGAGTTGTTGTGTGTTTAACTGTATAGGTGAGTAAATGGGAGTGTGATTGATTCTTTACATGACTATCTAGGTCTGTGAGTAACTCCATGGATAAGAGCGGTATGTGACTGTCTGAACAGGTGTATGACTGCATATGATAATGTTGTATAGAGGAGTGACTGCATGTATAAGTGATTGTATGGATGAATGAGAGGGGATGTATGACGTTACAACGCATACTTTTACCACGCATACCATTACAACGTGGTTTTTACCACGCATACCTTACAACGCATAGCGCTTTGGGGTGCTGGATAGTGAATAGTTTAATTTACTATTCCAACTCCAGTCCCCGTGGACACTAGGGAAGGTTATTGGATAATAAATTAACCTATTCCCTATCCTAGAGCGCCCCCAGCGCAATGCGTTGTAATGGTATGCGTTGTAATGACCGCGTTGTAATGGTAGTGCGTGGTAAAAGATTCATTGTAAAGGTTGTATACCATGAGAGGATGTGTGCATAGACCTAAGAATCAGTGAGTGGGTATGTAGTAACTGGTATTGGTGTCGCTATGGTTTCAAAAATGGTACTCTGTATTTTAGAATGGGTGTATCAAAGGTTATATTAGGGTGTGAGGAGGTGCATCGGGTTAGCACGTGGATGATGTCATCAGTGATGTCATTTGAGATGTCATCAGTGATATCATCAGTGATGTCACTGACCATGCCATGAATGATGTCATATGTGACATCATGAGCAGTGCATTGCGGGGGCGAGTTATAGTTAGCTGAACTAACTATATGGTGGAATTTCTATGGTTTTGTACGAGTGAAATGTCGAGCTAACTATAACGCCCCTGAAACCTATGTTTTTTAAGTGAATTTTTAAGGTTTTTTAAATGCAAATTTCTAACTATAACTTCTGTGAAACCTATGTTTTTTTCAGTAAGTTCAAAGGTTTTTTAAATGCTAATTTCTAACTACAATGTCCCTATAACCTATAATGTTTTTTAAATAAATTTTAAAAAGACGTGTATGCTTTTTATTGTGAAAGATAACTTAATAGTAGTCTTTTATAACTTATAATTATGGCTCCCGGTTTTATGATATTTATTTTTTGGGCATTTCCGTCCGTATTTATCCATATTTTTTTAAATAATTGTATCTGTAGTTATCCATATATACTTTGGGTTTTGTGAAAAAATGAATCCGAAATAAGTATATTTCCATATTTATTTGGCTGATAAATATGCACTCATGCCTGAAGGAGTGACCGTTTTCAGTCATAAAAACACTCTCAGATGATAAAATATGCACAACCTTGATATTAAAATTTGCATGTTTTCTTATACAAGCATATATATTGCTCTTAAGGCTCCTAACTAAAATAATTTTATTGTTTTAACCCTTTTACTCTTAGAACGCCAGACCTATTGGCATAGTAGTCATGATTGACAGCATTTAGAATTGCTCAATAAATAACCCAATTTCCATTTTTATCTACATTTTCAAATAAATACAGAGAGGAAAATAAATACTTTTCTGTCTGTATTTATCAGTAAAAATCAGTACAAATGGGAAAAAGGAGCCCTACTTATAATTCAACAATGTTTACAACTTAATTAGCAGCAATTAGCATATAAGTGTAGTAAAAGTATGACACAGCACATATAATATCTGACTTCGAACAACAGCGTTCACAGTTCGATTACCGGCTCCAGCAGCATGTTAGCCCACCACTATCTCACTGTGGGTAACACCTTGCTTAATCTCCCCAAGGCCCCCGAGCGCCGGCACACGTTTCCAGGGTAGCTCTACGCTTTACAAATGCTGGCATTTTTTTTATTTAACAGCATAGTGATGACAAATATTAGCACGTATTTTTCTTTCATTCTGAATGATATTTTTGTATGTCTTCTATTTAGATGTTTTTTAATCATGAGAATGCAAATGACATGTAGATATTAAGGAACTTATATGTGTTACAATGGAAATTGAAAGCTTTACAGCATTACAGTTTGTAACTTTTTCCAACAAGTGCACAAGTTAAACAGTTAAAACATGAGCATGTGTAAACTGTAAAACGTGACATCTAAATGGGCGGGCCACATCTTCCTTCCATAGACTACACAATAACCAAAAAGTATGTAAACCACACCCGTTATTTGATTCGTTTTGTGTTCGCGAGTTATTTATGCGTGTCCATTCTGTGATGCAGGTTACCTTTTCTAGCGTCAGATTCTTGTTTTGAGACAACAAAACATATTCCGGAGTTGTAAGTTGTTTGATTATGGCATAGTAGATATTTATAATATGTAGCTATTTGTCAATATTTAAACATTTATAGCTAGAAAAAAGTGTTATTGCATGTTTTTGCCTTTTTTGTCTGTAACGTCAGCAGCTTGTTTTCAGAAACAGACAGATTACAGCAAACATTGTTCCTTTTCTGGCTCCTTTGAGCTTATCTATTGTAAAGTAAAGTAAAGTAAAGTAAGTATACTTGTAAAGCGCACTGTTACCCCATCTCGGGGTGTCCTGGCGCTGTATACCTGGCTTTCCCTGTGAGATGGTCCCTCCTGGGCACCCCCAAGGTGAAGCCAGGCATCCCCGGCGCTGATGGGGCCGTTGTGGAGATTAAGCAAGCTATTGCCCAGAGTTGCAGAGTTGGACCCATGGTTAGCGTAGGCACCTAGGCGAGAATTATCGAGTCCGCGGACATTGACCCAAGACCCTGCCGCGTCGGGAATTGAACCCTGGTCTCGGGCCGACCTCTGCTTCAGGGTCTGCCGCTTCTAACCGGTGATATAATATTGACACTGTACTTCACCTCAGATGTGTTAGTTACCCATTGGCGCAAACACTAAAGATTTATAATTAATGTCACCAACTTCTAGTTGTTAGTCTGTTTTCCCCTGGGGATCATATACTGTCAATATGTATATTATATTATCAACAGTCATGGTGATCTCAGAGGAGTTCATGACCCGTTGGCGCAAAGAGTAAAGATATATAAGCAACGTCACCAGCTTCCGGTTTTTAGTCTGTTCCCCCCTTTCGATCATATATTGTGAATACGTATATTATAATTTTCACAGTCATAATGATCTCAGAGGAGTTTATGACCCGTCGCCACGAAGATCCAACTTTTTGACGTCCCGGAGAAAAGAAGCTCTGAAAATAATCACAGCTCGAAAGTATTTAGTTATTGGAGAAGGAGCAAGATGGCGTCCGACTACTGGATGATAGCGGAGCTAGAGGGCAGAGGTCCGGATTTTAATGCGCCTGGTGTAAAAGCAGCATAATTTCTTCCCCGCTCCAACTCCCGCTTCCCTGCTGGATCGATATCGGATGCTGTACTCACCCCCCCGCTTTGGATGCAGGTCGGCGGTAGGAGGCAATCGCTTGTGCTGCCGCGGAGCGTCTCTCCTGGTTCAACACTGTGTGTTGGTCGGCCTGCGGAGTCTCCTGCTGCGGCTCACCAGCGCCCCCGCGATGGCTCCAAATATTGCGGCGAGTGTTAATTCGAAAGCGGCAGCGGCTACTGCTGCGAGAAGAGCGCGGAGCGAGGCAGCTCCATCTGCCATCGAGAGTGAGGGAGCCGCGGCAGGCACTGACGGCCCCCCGGGACAACTCCTTAATCATCGGCCACCAGAAGCGAGGAGAGGGAAGGGTGGCATAATTTCAGGTAACAGCAGGCTGAAATCGGTAGGACCCTCGGTGGTGGAGCTGCTTAACCGGAACAAAGCTGCATCTAACACTGCGAGTACTGCTCCCGGTAATTTGTTGGAGGGGGTTTCTGGCATAGTGGCTGGGACAGCAGTAGGGGATGCGGCTGACGCCGATGAGACCCCCAAAATAACACACCATCCCGGCATTAGAATACAGGATAAAACCGTGTGTCCGGATACCTCTATGACTAAAGAAAAAAAGAGGTTTGGCCATCAAGAATTATAGCAGGGGCAACCTTTGGATATCAATCAGTCACCTTTAAGTGCCCCATTCGCCAACCTAAATGAAAACCAGTTGATGGGTAGAGGAGACCCATCCGCTAGAGACATACTAAAGGAGCTAGAATTGCCCCCTACAATACACCAAGAGTCTTCAGGACAAACGGGGCTTGAAGCTGAAACTATGGAGGCAAAGGCTGATGGGGATGAGGAGAAAGAGCAGAGCAACTGTTTCTTCTCGCTGACTGAAGAAGCTGAATGGTCAGAGGATGCATTAAGTACATCACAAGGGGCCAGTAGTTTGGAATCCGATCTGGATCTGGAAGAGAGTGATGAAGAGCTGCCTTCAACAGCAAAAAAAGGTCCAGGTCGCTCAGGTAAAGGGATCAAACAGAGGAAGGATCTCTCCTGGGATTACTCAGCCAATACCCCTTTGTTAGGAGCCGCCGATAAAGTCTCAGCTGCGACAAAACCCGAAGGGCCTTCCACACTGGAAACGATTCATCAGGCCATATTGGCCCATAGGGAGGAGGCGCGTCATGACAGCAGGAAAACCCAGGCAGGGATGCGGAAACTACAGGGAATAGTTCGTAAACTAGCCAAAGCATGCTCCAACATGGGGGAAAGAGTTACAGATCTGGAAGATAGGGTAATGGGCGCTGAGAGTGAATCTGCAAGGGTAGTTACAATGGTGGAGGCTCGTGATGCTCAGATAAAAGATATACAATGAAAGCTGGAGGAATCAGACAACCGACAGAGAAGGAACAACCTAAGAGTTCTGGGGGTGCAGGAAGGAGTGGAGGGAGCTGACGCCAGGAGTTATATCATCAATCTGTTTTCTGCTGCGTTCCCCGAATTATCAAGCTGGAACTGGGCTTCTGAGATACAAAGAGCGCATCGTATCCCCTTCAAACAGCGCCTACCAGTGAAGGAAGGAGATAAACCTCGGGCCATCCTGGTCTTTTTTGGAAACTTTTTATTGAGGCAAATCATCTCGGATAAAGCAAGACCAGATACCAAGAGGTCTAGCGGGGAGACTTCGTTTTTTGTAAGGCCGGACTTCTGCCACATCACGGTAGAGAGACGTTGGAGACTCAGACAAAGGCTGAAGCCATTTCAGGACAAAAAGATTCAGGCATTCCTGATTAACCCTGCACAACTGAAAATTATCAACCAGGGGACCACCCGCTATTTCTCATCGGAGATCAAGGCTAAGGAATATTTGGACTCTCTAGTCCCCCTGGGTTAATAGTGTTTTAGTGTTTTGGGGTTATGCTTCTTGACTTGACTTGAGCAACAGGTTGATAAGTCTGAAGAATTGTTAGTGCGGGAGGGGGGGTCGGAGTCGGGGGTTCTGGTACAAATTTATACACCGGGCACAATGGTTGGAATTTGGTGGGTGCTTCTTTTCAGGACCAACTGCCTTCTAGAATCGCGTTCATCACATGCACAGACCTAGGTCTGAGCGCTCCCAGGGAGGGGCAGGTAGCCTTCAGAGGGGTGGGGGAGGGGACTCACAGGGTTGGGAGAGGTAGGGTGCAGGTCTGGGGCACTTCTGGGGAGGGGGAGGGGGAGGGGGAGGGGTTGGGGCTCAGAAAAGACAAAATCATTGGAATCATGTGAATTGTAGGTACAATTCTAAGGTTTGAAGGGTCGGCTTTTAGAAAAAAGGTTTCATGAGGAAACTTAGGATCTGTACATTGAACATTGGAGGGATGAATGATGGGTTGAAAAGGCAGAAATTGGGGCATTTTGTAGCTTCGAATAACCTGGATGTTATTTGCATCCAGGAAACCCATCTGTCATGGTCTAAGAGAAATGTGTTAAATCTTAAAGGCTTTGAGCTCGTGGGTTGCTCGAAGCAAACATCTACGATTAGGGGGTGGCCATTTTAATAAGAGGTTATCCCGGAGGGTGCAAACGGTCTCTGTCGGATATGTGGGGCAGATGGGCCATAGTGGAACTGAATATAGGAATTACCATATGTACAATCTATGGCTCAAACCAAGATGATGCCGATATCTTTGTTAGATTGTAGTGGAACTACTTAACTGGCCACACCCGCTGATAGTTTGTGGGGATTTCAATATCTCCACAGATTTTGCGTCAGGAATGAATACTACTAGCTATGTTGGTCGTAAACCCAAAGTGTTTAGAGCTGTGTCAGCATTAATTAACTCTCATAATCTGCTGGATGTTTGGGGCTATAGAGAACCACATAACCCGGGTTTTACCTTCTTTTCGTGTCCCTTCAAAAAGTATACCAAGCTTGACTATGTGTTTATATCCCAAAAGGAGGCTGGAAAGATAGGTATACTTAAATTAACGAAAACAATTTCTGACCACAGCCCATTGATACTACTATATGAAAAGGCTAACCTATCTTCTCCGCCCTATAAATGGACGTTTGAGAGGAAACTATTAGGTAACCCTGATTATGTGAATCACGTTAGAAAATGGGCTCAGGGTTATTTTGATGAAAACAGGTACAGTGTTTCTCGAAACACAGTATGGGATGCTTTTAAGGCGGCACTAAGAGGGGAAACCATTAGCTATACAGTTTCCCAAAGGAAAAAAGCACGAGAGATTCACAAATCCCTCTTGGATCAGTTGACTCAGGGAGAAGAACAACATTTAAGCGACATTGTGCAGGGAAGAGATACAAGTGAAAGTTTAAACAAGATCCTAGCATTGGAAGCGGAAATATATAAAGCAGATGCTCAGAGAAGCGCTAATAGCTATCAGGCCTCCAAGGCTAGAATGTATGAGACAGGGGAACAAGCCGGTAAATTACTGGCTTTGAGGATTAGGCAAGGGGTTAGCAGAAACCATATAGCTAAAATCCTAGCGGGTAACCAGCTGTATACAGACCCCGAAGATATTAGACAGGTGTTTAAGGAATTTTATATTGTATCAAGAAGAGGCCAGGGCAGAGCCCGATGGTTTGGACTTTGATGATATAGGGCCTCCACTGTCGGTTTACGAGAGAAATATTCTAGACAGGGATATTGAACTAGAAGAGGTCATGTTGGCCCTCCAGAACTTACCATCCGGTAAAGCCTCTGGGCCCGATAATATCCCTGCTGAAGTTTACAGGTGTCTGCAAGAAATAGTGGCCCCGATATTACTGGATCTAATTATCGGCATTTTCTGGACAGGAACTATCCCAGATTCCTGGAAGGAAACTAATATTGTAGTCTTTCACAAAAAGGGTAAAATGAGGGAGGACCCAGGGTTGCACCTTCCGATATCCCTCATAAACTCAGACACAAAATTATACGCTAAGGTCATGGCTAATACACTGGGAGGGGTCATCGGCAGACTGGTCTCCCCTTGGTAGCATGGGTTCATTCCGGGCAGGGGCACAACAGACGCCATAAGACGTGTTATCACCCTGTTTGACGCCCTTGCTGCCTCGGGGGATCGTTGCGCCATGATCCTTCTCGACGCCGAAAAAGCTTTGACCGTGTGACCTGGCTATATTTGTGGGGGATATTGGATCGGAGGGGCCTAGGCCCCAAAATAATTAAGGCTATACGGGCTATGTATGTGGATCCGTATGCTAGAATCCAGCTGATGGGAGGAGCCTCGGATAAAATCCTCATTTCCCTGGGGACTCCGCAAGGATGCCCCTGCTCCCCAATTCTCTTTGCCTTGTATATTGATCCGTTGATAAGAAGGATCTTGGGAAGCAGGGGCATCAATCCAGTGATATGTGGGGGCTATGAGACCAAGTTGCTGGCTTATGCGGATGATCTGGCGTTTTAACCCCAGAGCCCGACGTCGCAATGCTGGAATTAGAGGCAATAACAGCAGAGTTTGGCCGATGGTCAGGCTACTCACTTAATGTAAATAAGACCCAGATAGTATGTACGAGCAATATCATTAGACGAGATAGTAGATAATCAGATTCGGCAACCTATCTGGGGGTCAAAATTAGTCCTTCTATGGAGTCTATAGTCAAAGAGAACTATGAACCATTGATCGCTTCAGTTACGGAGTTAAAGCGAATTGACACTATACATCTTTCAATAATAGGCAGAACTAACGTTCTTAAGATGACTATGATGCTGAGATTTCGGTATCTCTTTCGGTCAATCCCGTTAATGCTGGGGGAATATCTGCTCAAATCTATTGAGAGAACATTCACCAACTTCCTATGGCAGTACGGAAAGACAAGGCACTCATTAAAATATCTTGCGCTTCCACAGGAAAGAGGTGGTCTAGGCGCCCCCAACATTAGGTGCTACCTCCTAGGTTCCCTTTTTAGCCAAATGGCTATACTTTTGAGCAATACTTCACTGTATATCCACAGACTTCCAGGTAGCATTCACCCACCTTCCATCTATGAATTACTGATGGGGAAAGAGGCTGTGGGCTCGCTGCTATGCAACACTGATCGGCGATACTACAACAAAAAGAGGTATAAGGTTTTGGATACCGCATGGAGGGTTTGGAAAGAAGTCTTGAAGTCTCTAGGAAGTTCGAAATATAATTATCATACACCCCTATGGAACTCTAAACTTTTCCCATACCTAAGCTGTGACGGAGGGGGGGGGGGCGGCAGAATGGGAATCTTTAGGAATTTGCAGAATTGGGGATGTTTGGGATGGCTCTGCCCTAACGGGTTTCCTTGACCTACAACGGAAATATGGACTGGAATCAAAACATAGCTTCAAGTATATGCAATTATATCAAACATTGATGACTATCAGACCTAGAATAAATCCAGGTGGAAGAATAAAGATCCTTGACTATGTCTTGGGCGGGGGGACTAGGATCGGTACGATCTATGAAACCCTATCCGAGACATGGCAAGATGATATGGAAAAGGTCGAGGCCTCATGGGCAGCTAAACTCGGGGACCCGGACGTGGACCTGGATAGAGAGCTGCAGATGGCAGGTAGCTTATTCCGGTCCACGAACCTCAGGGCACAACACTATAAAACACTATTTAAGTAGTATTACACCCCAGCCAAGTTGTTTGAGTGGGGTAAAAGAGAGGACGACAGGTGCCCTAGGTGTTTGGGTGGGCCGGCTAATCTGGTTCATATGTTTTTTGAGTGTAGTGCTTTGAAACAGCTTACTGCCGAATTGGAAAAATTTTGGGAGGGGCTGTTAGGGAATACAATTACCGCATCCCCAGTCCTGTTGATCTTCGGACTAGATTCTAAACTAAAATTGAAAAAAGAGGCAGAAGCTTTTGTATTTATTAGTGTCGCAGTTTTAAAAATATTATTGGCCGCACAGTGGAAGGACTCTATGGCACCCTCATTCCAGATGTGGCTATCAAGGTTACTTGGCATTCATAACATCGAAGCAGCCTTATACTCCCGAAGGGGAAGGAAGATGAGGGAGATGGGGCAGAATATCTGGGCCCCGTTAAAAAGCTGGAGGGATGCTCGTAAGTCTTAGATATTGCTTCCTAATGTATTTCTACTGTGTTGATTATGGATATGCCTTATAATATGACGTTATCCAGGACGAATAGACCCCAAGCCGATGTCGTGATGTTTGAAAAATCTCGCTTATTAATGTATTGTCTATCCCTTAAATGTGATGTCTTTTTGTTCTAACCGCATATTTAGATTAATTAGTCCTAACTGTTTTATAGATCTAAAATGACGCATAAGAAACTGTATTATAATGGAATGATATTCTTTTTTGTACACATGATTTCAATTTTAATTAAAAAAAAGAAGAAAGTATTTCGTTATTGATCTTCTGTTCTATTCATAACTTTATTTTAGTTTTCTTTTCGTTTTGATGTCACTCGTTATATTGTAATAGACTGTCCTACTGTTACAGAAGAGGAATTGGAGATTTGTTGGCGCCATCTGAAATACAGCTTACTAACCTTCATATCTTACTTGATTAGATATTTTTTCAGTCAAGCATATTTTACGAAATTGCAGTCTGAAAAAAGTTAGCTTTCATACATACTTTGTTAATTTAAACATTTGATAAACCCTACATTTCTGAATGTTATTTTCTGATTTCTATTTTTCTCAGTTGCGATTCCTATACACCTTCTCCCTATCGAATATATTTATTTATTTATTTGCTTATATAGCGCAGGAATTCGACCCCCGAAGGGGTATCTCCGCGCTTATGTTCTTACCAAAAGCCATAACCAAATAAAAACAATCAGAGACAAGAATATTAGAGTCTACATCGTCGGGAACAGGTAAGTCTTTAAGCATTTCCTAAAGGCTCCAAGATTGGAGTTTTGCCTCAGGGTGAGGGGCAGAGTGTTCCAAAGGGTGGGGCCCCTATAGGAGAGGGCTCGGCCACCCTGTCTTTCCCTTTTGATCCGCGGTACCTGGAGCAGTGATTGATTCTTAGAGCTCAAAGGACGTCATGGCTCGTAAGGTTTGAATTTTTCTGACAGGTATTTCGGACCAGTACCAAACAGGCATTTATGAATTACGCAGCATATCTTAAATTTCACCCTCTGGCGGATAGGCAGCCAGTGGAGTTTATTCAAGAGAGGGCGAGAAGGGGATCTGGCTGGAACGTTGAGGATCAGCCCAGCTGCTGTATTCTGGGCCACCTGTAACCTGCCAAGTTGCTCTTCATTGGCAGAAATGAGCAGCCCATTGCAGTAATCTAGTCTACTGATTACCAATGCCTGGACCAAGGTTTTTCTATGATTGTCTGCCAGGTATGGGAACACTCGCCTCAAGAGCCCAATAACCCTAAGACAAGATCCCGCTTCCTGACTTACATGGTCCTTAAGTAGCAGAGACTGATCAAGGCGAACCCCTAAATTTTTTACTACCTGTTTGGGGCAAGGAGCAGAACCTAGATCGGGAGGCCACCATTCAGGTGACCAGAGGAGCAGGGCCTCTCCGAAGAGCATCACCTCCGTCTTGCCCACATTACATTGCAGGCAATTGGAGGTCATCCAATCGGATACAGCTCTCATGCCTGCAGCGAATGAGTTTTTAACTGCTGGCGTCAGTGTTTGAAAAGGGAACAGGAGCTGGGTATCATCTGCGTATGATATAGGCGTGAACCCATATTCTCTCACAATTTCAGCCAAGGGGGCCACATACACATTGAAGAGTGTGGGGCTTAGGCATGAGCCCTGTGGAACCCCCTTGGTGAGCTCCCTGTAGATGGAAAAATGGGAGCCCAATCGAACACTTTGTGAGCGGCCAGTAATAAAGCTCTCCAGCCATGACAGAGCAGTTCCGCCTATCCCTACCCTCTTCAGACGACCAATGAGAATGTCATGTGACACTGTGTCGAAGGAAGTGGACAAATCTAACAGCACCAGAATCATAGAGCCTCCTCTATCCTGTGCCATCCTGATGGTATCGGTCACGGAGAGGAGGGCTGATTCGGTGCTGTGATTAGGTCTGAACCCAGATTGTGGATGGTCCAGACCGCTGTATTTTATAATAGTACTGTGCAATATATTCTTTAAAGAGTAAGTGATTTGTTAGCGGAACAGTGTGCGATCTCTAAGCACTACGACAGAACATTCCCGAATTCTACAGAATACAAATTTGAAAAGTGATAATGCATACATTTGTATCTAATATAAAGTCATCTGTGTTTAACTGTTTTTTACTTGTTATTCTGACCTCAGATGATGTAGTACAGGAGTGTTTGTTGTAGCACTTCTTTTCTACTTTATCTAAAAGTAACTGATACCCTCTTATATTATCAAGAATATGGGGCAACACTTTTGCAAACCATAGCAGAAAAAAAGGGTGGTGTGGCAACGCTTAACAGATATTTTATGAAATTCCATTTTTATTTGTCACCTCTTTGATATATACAGCATCAGTTTCCTAGGAAAGTTAATTTATAAATGCTAAATAAAAACTGTTTGAAACCTAGACTGAATTTTTTGCTGCACAACCACACCTGCCCGTCTTAAAAGTAAACACCACATTATAATTAAATAGTGCTCCTGGGAAGTATCCCATCCGCAAACTCGATAAAAAGAAGACCGCAAGACACTCTCTTATTTTTCTGCCATGATTTGCACACCCCATGGCAATTATATAAATGGTCCTTAAAATGTATAAAAAACATATTTTTACCTTCACAATCCCTCTCCACCACCTTCTGACCACTGTACAGAGTTAATAGTGTTCCTACCCTCCCCTCTACTACGTTATTTTCCCGTACTCCTTTAGAAGTGTGTCACAAAAAGGCTGACAACAGTGAACCGTTCCCACCCAATAAGGAGCAAACTTGTACTCGAAACACTTTAGCCAATAAAATGTCCTTGTTGTTCCGCAGACGAGGAGGGAATGGCTGCCAACACTTCTACTTTTAATGCTTCACAGCCAATGAACATTAAGCTTGGGAAGGTCCCGCTTGGAACACGTTACCCAATGAGATGTCCCTGATACTCCGCGGAGGGGGAAGGAATCGCTGACAACACTTCTACTTTCAATGACTTACAGCCAAACAACATTAAGCTTGGGAAAGTCCTCCTTGGAGCTCGTCAGCCAATCAGATGTCCCTCCTACTCTGCGGAGGAGAAGTAAATGGCAGGAAACACTTCTACTTTTGACGATTCGCAGCCAATGAACATTAAGCTTGTTGTTGGAACACCTCAGTCAATTAAACGTTCATTTTGTTCCACGCACACATACAGAACATGCCCTCTCACATATTAGTACATTTCCTGTAACAAAGTGACTCTATCCATGATAAAAGTGAACACTGCATAATAAGTAAACATTATTCCGCATTATATCAAAGGAAGGCTGCAATTCGGCGCATTGTTGTTTTCCCGATATCATTTCCACAGCCTACTGCACCCCCCCTCCCAACATGAGTGAAGCCCCAGGGTTGCGGGGGCCCCAGTGGGCCCCGCTAATATTTTTTAAGAAATGCCCCCGGGATAGAGAACACTCCCTACCACAAAATAATAAATTTCCTGTAACAAAGTGACTCTATCCGTGATAACAGTGAACACAGCATAATAAGCATTGTTGTTTTCCTGATATAATTTCCCTACAGCCTACTGAACCCCCTCCAAACATACGTGAAGCCCCGGTAAGGTGGAGGCCCCAGCAAGCCCCTGCTTTTACTTTTTTATGAAATACCCCTGGGACCTAGCCCACCCAGGGGCCTCATTAAAATAAAACGCGCAGGACCCCGTGACCACAGCGCCAATTGCGATGATTTATTTTTGTAATGCTTTTTTTGCTCCTGGGGGTCCTTCTGGGACCCACTAAGCAGGCCTAAGGGGTTAGGATGTTTCTACCCTGCCCCCTCCTCTTGTTTCATAGCTTTGTTTCTCAGTTTTCTGGTGACTGGCTTCTACAGAGTCACAAGGTGGCTGCCCACACTTCCTGGTTTGGAGTGTTGGCAGCCAATTATAGTGAAGTTTGTACACGGAACGTATGCTCCGCCCAGATTTGAAACTATTATTTTTCCATTTTCTCAGCAAATACTGAACAGATTTACATCATTTAAAGAAAAGGTCGCTTTCTGATCCAAGCTTTAGCTTTCTTCCAAATTTGGGGTAATTCCGTTCAGTAGTTTCGGCTGTATCCTTGCACAAAGTTTCCTATGGGAAATTGATTTTTTGACTTTTATTTTTTGAATTTCTCAAAAACTACTGAACGGATTTAAACCATTTGAAAAAAAGGTCGCTTTCTGAACCAAGCTCTACCTTTTTGCCAAATTTGAGGTAATTCTGTTCAGCAATTCGGGCTGTAGCTCGTTGAAGAATTTCCCATAGAAATTAACATGGAGAAAATGCGTTTTGGGACCCCACTTTTTTCTCAGCCCCTGCTTGACAAATCACCCCCAAACATTCAGGATAGGTGCTGACCTGGATAGATTTTTTGTTTAGACAATTTCATGGCGATTCGTCAAATAACGCCAAAGTCATTAGCAAATCAAAAAATGCTTTTCCTATGGAAACTAGGTTCTAACTATAACTACCTACTGGTGACTGCCAGTAGGTAAAATATATATATATATATATTATATATATGGAGTCAAGGCAAGGGCAAGGAGAACACATTGCAGGTAACACACAAGACAGTAAAGACAGTGCGGGAAGGGTTGCCTTCCCCAGAGTAAGACCAGCCCCAACTGTAACCAATAGGTGTTAAAGTAGGTCCTCTCCCCCACCTTCAACTGTCTTCTGTAGACTTGTGATGGAGCATAGCGCCAAGGAAGACGCCAAGAGATGTGCCATCAGGGGCCTAATGGCATACCCCACAAGGCAGAAGGAAGCGAACAAGTGGGGTGAGACCCCATTACCTACTGGCAGTCGGCCATGTTCTGGGGGTTCCTGACAGTATTCTGGTGCCATTCTGTTCCGTAGTTATGTGGTAATTAAAGTAAGAAAAATGTAGATATCTCGGGACACAGATCCTTCCGGATCCACCTGCGGGGATCCCCAGATCCGGGTACAAAGCAAGGCCCTGATTGGCTGGCCGCAACCTAAAAGGAAAGTTGCGTTTCTCATTTTATTTCTCGGTCAGCCCAGGGGTGGGGGGGAGAACAAAAATGAAAAATAACATAAGGGTTCAGGATAGAGGTATCTTGACCCCTTAGGACGCAATGAGGGGTCTGTGAGGATTTGGCAATTTATTTTTCCCGGCTGAACTGCAGATCTTCAGCAGCACTCAGCACACCGCCCTAGTGTAACTCTGTGGCGGATCTGTGGATCCAAAACCCAAGGAAGCAAAAAAGTACACCTACCGCAGACCAGGCCTTGTGGCCAACAACCATGCCATGCACGGCCGAAGGCTGCACACAGCAGTGGTTGTATTTACGTACTGTAATTATATATCACTTTACGTTAAAAAAACTGGAATGCATGAAAAAAAACAATGGTTACAGGGACGTTATAGTTAGGTTGACTTTTTGCCCACACAAAACCCTAGAAATTTAACAGTTACATTTATACTTCTAGTTATACTTATGTGTAGAAACTATAACTTGTGCCGTTAAATAACTTTATGCCACGAGTTCTAGTTTCTTAACATAAGCATATCTATAAGTATAAATATAACTGCTGAATATCTATGGTTTTGTGTGGGTATAACATCAACCTAACTAAAATGCCCCGGTAGCCTTTGTTTTTTTTGTGAATATATACATAAATACATATATATTTTACAGACAGTCATCCATCTTTTATTGCACAGTTGAGAATAAAATCAGCAACCTATGGGAAATTGTGAGATTTGACAGCCAAAGTCGTCTCCATTTTGACAGTACAGTATTGGAACCAGACAAGAGTGCATTGAAGGAGAAGAACTGAAAGGACAACTACGAAGTGTGTAATATGTTATACTTTAGGTAGTCTTGGAGCTATGTATTGTGGCTAGTAGAGTCAAAAGCAAATGCCAATGGTACCACCTAATCGAGCAGGATGGGGATTCAAGGGGAATGATCAAGGAGCAACGTTTACAGTGAGGGCTCAGCAAGTCTGATTGAGAGCTGGAGAGGATGACAGGCAGATGAAGTTGTAGTGGGAGTCAGATCTGAGTTAGTTCACAAAAAAAAAAGTCATACTGGTCCCAATTCAACCTGCCTCATGAATATGAAGACGGCAGGTCGCATATTGTGACCCATTTGTATTCCCTACCATTCCAGGGATGGTGGCCTTCTGGGGTCAGTTGCCCACCATGTCAGCGGTTGCTCTTTAATAAAGCAAACATTTCTTTTATGCATCACATTAAGAAACGGGACTGTGTTCATAATTAAAAGTCTTTTTTCTTTTGTTTGTTTAAGAGGAGGCATTGTTAAACAAACTTTTTTCTTACATTCACAAAGGGGAAAATGTTCCATTTTGTCAGTGGTTTATCACCTCCTTTGAGGTGTTGGTAAAATATCAATGTTTTGCAACTGAATTTCGTTCGCAAAACATTGATACATAGCATACTGATTCAGTATTTGGAAGGGATGCCTACAACACGCCTCTTCCAAATACTGAATTGGAATCCATTTCTAAACACATTTTGTGATTTGGAAACACTTTTTGAATCACTAAATACTTTTAACAAATAATAAAAAGGGTTTTAGCATTCACAAACACTCTAAATTACTGGTTCAGAGGGTTTGTTAATGCTTGAGCCCTTTCTACATCGTGTGCCATATGTACAAAAATAGGAGTTGTGATTTCCTAATTGTGATTCTTATTGAATCACAAATGGGAAATCGCAATTCCAAATGTACAAAATATAAATTTCCAAAATGGTGTTTCCTATTGGGTTCTCAAATAGACCCACCTCATAAATATTAATGAGCTTTGTTGTAATTTGCGACCCATTAGGAATCGCAGCCATTACAGGGATTGTTGAAAAGTAAATTTTGCCATGTTGTATGTGCCTACGTGTTCCCCATCTTATGCTATATGTGCATGATCGATATGCATGTATTCCCCTCTGATCGATTAAAGACGCAATTACAAGTTGTGTCCATCTCTAGTATGCCAGTTTCCAGTCATCGTGAAAACAACGAATATCAGGCCTATGTAAACCTACGTTGCCACATTTTACAGTGTGCACGTTAATTCATTGAATTGTCCCCGTTTCTAGGCCTCAAAAGGGCCCAGACTCAGATTCAGCTCCTGTCTCCTGAACCCTCTCCGAGGAGCGATACAGCCCCCACCTGCATCCCTGACCCTTAGCTTACTTCATGCCTCGCAGTGCCCGGCTCGGCCTGGCTCTGCCTCCCAGTCTGCCAAGAGTATGTTATGATTCTAGTTATCAGTCCAGCCCTCCTTCTCTGCATTCCTAAGCTACTGAATAGCATCAATAGTTTCCGTCATGGTCTAGCCTTACTGTCTCCATGTAAGAGAAATACTGTATTAATATTCATAGAATATTCCTCGCACACGCAATACATGTAGAATTATGCATGCATCAGTCCTAACGTCTAGTAGCCTTTGCCCTGATAACTTTTGGATTCTATCAATATGTACTCTAAACACCAGATACCAGATATGCCTTAGGTACATGTCGCTCTGACACTCCAGACTTTAGTCTCCTCTTCTAGCGCAGAAGTCATAGCCCCCAGTTCTCCCTGGTAACACGTCATTGCCCGTTTGTGCGCACCACTAGGTTAGAGGTCCCAGCTGCTCAGGTAGCCCCCTCCATGTTTCCGCCCCGTTTATGACATATTCTGTTACGTTTGCATCACATGTCTATGTATACGCCCTGTACACGCCTTCTTGTTACATCATTTTGCCCTTATCTTTCGCGACTGCTATGAGTCACGCCTACTGCTACGCTACTGTATTGAATGTAATGCAATTGTTTTGATATATATATATTGTGCACTGTTACAAAAAGTTACCCATTACCGCCTGATCCCCATTACATGCCATTTCCCTTCCCTGGCAGCTGCCATCCCGTACTATTGCAGGCTGTCCTGTTCCTGTCCTTATGCCTGATTAAAGCCTGTCGACTCAAGATACCTTGAATCCTGACTCTTATTTATTGAGCTACCTGTTTTATTGATTATACTGAAAAATAGTACCGGTAATTAATTATTTATTTACCACATAATGGCGCCCGAATAGGGACTTGCCCTTTCCCCACGCGCCGGAGAAGCCACGCAGGCCCCCTGATCCTCTGCAGCCGTGACGGAACCATACCGTGCACGTGCAGATATTTCTGCTTCAAGTATCCCTCAGGCCCACGGAGGAGACGGAGGTTGCGGTCCAGCATCCAGACGAGGCGGTGAGGAACGCGGCGAGTCCCGACCAGAGCCCAAGCCGAGAGTCCAAGGTCCGAGGTATCCGGAGGCCCACCTGTAACTGAAGTCCGAAGTTCGTAGTCCGTCGTCGTAGCAGTCCAGTCCAGTCCGAGGCCTTCCGTTCTTGCTGCCCGGTGAGTACCGTTGCTGGGGTAGTATCTAGACAGGGTCAATTAATTTGTCTCTGGTCCGTGGGTTTGGGTACACAGATCCAACACGAAGTGTCCACCTAGGTGGATGCGGGTCCTGACGTGTCTCTTTATGGGACCGGTAAGTTTTCGTACTGTTTAGCAGTGCATCTAGTCAGTCTAGTAAGTTCTGTTCTCGAGAATTCATGTGTTCTGTCCAAACTGTTATTCTAAATGTTATTCCATGTGTTTTCAATGTCGTGGTATGAGTGATTTGTTTTTCCAGTCATTTTTGTGTTTATCGTGTATTGTATTGTGTCCAGATTCCAGCCCATACAATGCCTCTATTCTCTAAGTTACGTCAGTTAAGAACCCGAAAAGGGTTGCTCGAGGAAGCAGTTCCTGTCCCGCCTAGGGACAGTCCAGGTCATTTTATGTATCATAAGCATGGCTTAAGTGCCATATTATATCTAGACTTATGGGTGGAGTATACCAAGGAATTAGAGGAGAAATATAGATGGCCCGTATCAGGTACATGGGATGCCGAGTGCATCATGCGAATAGAAGAAGCATTATGGAAAAAGAAATCCAGACAGTCCCAGAAAGATGCCATCGAGTTATGGCGCAAAGAATCTCATAGAAGAACCGAAAAAGAAATCAGAAAGACAGAATTAAGTAGGGAATCCTCAGAAAAAGCCCAAGAAAGGGAATTAATCGAAGTAGGTGAACGAGTTAAAGCCGAACAGTCAGACAGACAGAGAAATGCCCTTATTAAGGGTATGTATCCTCTTCTTGCCGAGGGCTTGCCGAAAGCAACCCCGGAAGCACCATGTAATTTTCCGCCGCCATTAGTTCCGATTAAGTTATGTCACAAACCGACCGCAGCTGATATTTTTCTCTCGTCCTATTTGGACGACACAGTTCCAGCATATGCGAATCCTGTTCCGCCTGCTCCCGTAAATAATGTAATTCCTGTCCCTCCAGCCACCGGGGCACCCGTTACAGCACCTGTTACGGTACCCCCGGTCCAGCCTACAGTACATGTACCCGCTACATCAGTCACTCTCCCAGCACGTTCAGTACCCGTTGACGATTCTAGTCTAGGGGCCGTGGGGGGAAGTCCTCCTGGAACCCCGCCTCAACCCAGACGTATAACGTTACTCGAGCTACATGCACGAGCGTTACAGCGTTCGCCCAAACTTCAGTCAGTTGCAGATATCAAGCGAGCCCTTACCGAATGCCGTTATGATCCAGTCCCAGGCGATGATGATATGGTCCTGTATTCATTGCGTGTAAGACGGGTGACCGAATATTTGGACACCCTACCGAATATGAAAGGTTATCTAGACAGAATATATTGTTTCATCCGTACAGGAGTAGATCCAGGAAGTATTGGCGATGCCATGGTTCAAAGGAAAGTCGAGATTCAGCTCATGCTATTAAAATTTCTAATTAATTGTTTAATAAGGGAACAAGATTATCCGGATAAAGATCCCGAAGAAATGAAAGTCCTGACCAGGTGGAGTGACCATATAGCCGAGGGAAGACACAAGACACAGAACTGTATAGAGAGTATGTACAAAAAGATCCGTAGGGAAATAATAAAGTTACACGAGAAACGGGAAGCAGCACGAGTAACTGAGAAAGAAGACAACTCTTCTACTGAAGAGGTAGACGACGAGAATCCCTCCAGGATAGCGTATGTAGGTAAAACTAGACTTCCCGACCGACATTCACGCCTAGATCACAAGAAAGGTTTCTCTCCTCCAGCACCAGAACAAGATTCTCTCGAACAAGTATTCCAAGCTACCGATCACATTCTGAAATCACGAATCGGTTATAGTGAACTTAGTACCATGCATGAACAAGAACTAGCCCGATCAGCAGTCCGATGGATTACTGATTCTACCACTTTTCCAGACGAAATAGTGGCACAAATGTTTCTGAAACTGCCCCCAGCCGAGCAGCGACTGGTGGGTATGTATATGATCCAGCACCTCATTACACTGTATGAGGGACAGCATTCTGATCCAGGTCCGTTACATGATGTTCTGAACGAGTTACTCCAGTATAGATGGAGAGGTCTAGGTACCGATTTAATTAGTATCATTCTAGAACAGCGCCACAAATATCGAACGTTTCTGAATCCGCATTTTGTTCGTGTCCCACCTCCAGAAAGTAAGTCATTTTACATAGATAGACAGAATCCGTTACGAGAAGTACACCCAGTTAGGACAGCGGGTGGTGATCTAGAACGAGTATTTGTTTACACCCCTATCACAAAGATGGAACTCTTAGAGATGAAAAAGTTAATTCCCTGTCACGACAAAGATCCAGCAGGGTTCCATCGTGAATTAAAAGACATGCTCCGTATGGGGGAATACACGTATCCTGATATCATTAAAATGTTAAAGGTCCTGTTGCCCGCAGGGGTATATGAAAAACTCAAGGAAAAAGAATGGGAGGTGGGAGAGAAAAAGATAGATTGGACAGCTCTAGAAGCTGAATATACTTCACGAGTACCAGGTACCGGTCTTGGGGGTAAAGTTAAAGAATTGCCCGAGTTATTGATACAGGTTTTGCCAAGGTTACTAGCCACGAAAAAGGAAGATTGGGATGCAATCTCAGCTTGTAAACAGAAACAGGATGAAGACACTAGTGATTTTTATTCTAGATTTGAAAAATGTTTTATTATTAACAGTGGTCTGAAAACAAGTAGTGAATCGTACCCTCATCTTTTTGTTACCAAACTAGTCGAGAATTCAAGTCCACAAGTTAAAAATCGAGTATTGAAAGTCGAAAGTAGTTGGCAAGCTAATACTCCGTCATAAATGTTACAGATGCTCCAGTATCACCAGAATAGAATCAGGGAAGAGCAAGAACACGAAAGGAGACGTATGAAAGACACAAAAATGAAAGTATTAGTTGCACAATCTGTTCCACAAGACAGTCAGAAGAGGGGTCCGAATCAAGCCAGTCATCCTGCAGCTCCCGTTAAAGGGACCTGCAATTACTGTAAACAGCCAGGTCATTTTATAAACGAGTGTGCAGTTCTGAAACACAACATAGCTACTGGTAAGACTAAAGAAAGACCACGTCCGCCTAGACAAGAACAAGTTTCACAGACTTCTCAGTCACCCCAGAATGCACAACAGACAGTTCCAGCATCGCAGCCTATCGCTGCAACACAGCATGTTACACAGCAGATGTACCAGTATGCCCAGACAGAGTATCCAGATTATCAGCCGTATTCATGAAACAGCCTAGAGAGGGAGGTAGGCTTGCCTCTCATCGAGATACCTGTAGATCAAGAGGGTCCCTATGTACACAGTCAAGTATTAGGGAAAGACAGAAAGTTTTTGATTGATACAGGGGCAAGTAGGACTACTATCAGTCATGACGAGGTTCCAGGGGCTCCGCTCTCAGGCTCTAAAAATGTTTCCCTTGGATTTTCAGGAAAGCCGATTGTTAATGAAATTTCGAAACCAGTTACTCTAGAAGTTGGTCCATTGTCCCGAACTACTGATTTGTTACTCACGAAATCATGTCCAGAAAATTTGTTAGGCGTCAAGACATTAAAAGAATTAGGTGCAGTAATTTGCTGCTCCCCAGAAGGGGTCCGATTGTTCCTGAGAGACTTTAAAGGTCATTATGTATTACGTGATTTTGATCCAATATTATTGAATGTACCACAGCATTTATGGGCGCGAGGTCCAACTGATGTAGGTTGTATGCATATCACACCCCATCGTGTGACTCTCAAGCAAGGTATAGTTTTGCCACGAATCAGACAGTACAGATTGCCACCTGAGGCTGTAGCAGCCTTATCCAAAATTATTGACGAGCTTATTGCTCAAGGAGTGGTTGTAGAAACTGACTCCAATGTATGTAATTCTCCTATCATTCCAGTCCTGAAACGTACTGATCCGAATGCACCTCCAGTATATCGATTAGTGATTGACCTTCGAGAGCTTAATAAATGTATCATACCGCAGTACCCAGTAGTCCCAGACATTTCGTCACTTTTGACAGCCATTGATTCTGAAGCTACATTTTTCACAGTTATCGATCTCAAGAATGCATTTTTCAGTGTCCCCATACATCCAGACAGCCAGTACCTTTTCGGTTTTTGTTTAAATGGAAGAAGCTATAAATTCACACGAGCTCCTCAGGGTTTCACAGAAAGTCCTAGCATTTACAGTCAAGCACTTAAGAGACAACTAGACAATATTCACATGCCAACTGACACTGCTCTGCTCCAGTATGTCGATGATCTACTGATCACAGCCCGTTCTGAACGTGACTGCGAGCGTGCGTCACTCACAGTTCTGTATTTTCTGGCCGAGCAGGGGCACAAGGTGTCCCCTTCCAAATTACAATTCTGTGTCCAGCAAGTGGTATACTTAGGACACTTACTGTCCAAGTGGGGTAGGCAGTTGACACCAGACCGTATCCAGTTAATAGCGAGTCTTCCACAGCCCAAGACACAGAAGGAGGTACGAGCTTTTATTGGCCTCACTTCTTACTGCAGACAATGGATTCCACAGTATGCATTTCTAGCCAAGCCACTGATACAGTTAACGACATAGGAGGCAGCCGTATCGACTGTCCTCCCTTGGACCCAGGAACATACACTTGTATTCAATGAATTAAAGAAAGCCTTATGTCAAGCACCTGTTCTAGCGACACCAAACTACAGTAAGCCTTTTACACTTTTTGTTACAGAACGCGATGGTACTGCATTATCTGTTCTCACACAAGATCAAGCAGGACAGTACAAGCCCTGTGCTTATTTTTCGAGCACATTAGATCCAGTAGCCCAGGCTCTGCCTGCGTGCCTCAAGTCAGTTGCAGCCACAGCTCTAGCTATCAGACAAAGTGATTCCATAGTGTTAGGACACTCCCTGACAGTACAAGTTCCACACTCCGTGGAAGTTCTTTTAAACCGAACACAGACTCAGCACTTGACAATTGCACGTTTAACAGGTTATGAACTGACACTGTTCCAACCACACATAGAAATCAGACGCTGCAACATTCTAAATCCAGGTACACTGTTACCGTCAGTTACCTCTAATCCTGCCACACATGACTGTGTGGAAGTTGTCAACACTATGACAAAGCCAAGACAAGACCTGACAGACATTGCATTACCTAATCCGGACCTGACACTTTATGTGGATGGTTCATGTATGAGAACAAGTACAGGAGAACTAGTAGCCGCGTATGCAGTGACTACTGAAACCGAAGTTATAGAAACACATCGTATTGACACCCTGTCTGCTCAAGCAGCAGAGCTAGTCGCTCTGACCCAAGCCTGCATACGTGCCAAGAACCTGAAAGTAAACATATATACAGATTCACGATACGCATTCGGAGTCGTACACGACTTTGGAGTGCTCTGGCAGGAGAGAGGTTTCATGACTTCTCATGGAACCAAGATTCAGCATGGTCTCCTCATTCAAGCTCTGTTAGATGCAATACATTTACCGACAGCTATCGCTATCATGAAGTGCAAGGCACATACGAAAGTTACTGACATCATTTCCCAAGGTAACAATCTAGCAGATCGAACAGCCAAGCTTACAGCTCGGGCTCCAGACATTCTAGTTAACACGACACAGACACTTACTCCAGATCAGACTACTTGTATGACAGTCAAGGACCCTACACAAGATGTCATAGACATACAGTCACATGCTACCCCAGATGAAATCAAGAAATGGTCCGAACAAGGAGGGGTCCAGACAGATCAAGGATGGTTGACGAAGGGAAAAGCCACATGGTTTCTCCCCGACTCTATGGTTCAAGTCATTATTAATACCGCACATAGTCCAGCACATCTAGGAGAAAAAGCTATGTTAGACAGTATTCAGAACCTTTGGTTCAACAAGTATTTACGAGCTGCAGCCAAGCAGAAAGTCCGTACCTGTATGATATGTTGTCAGTTCAATCCAGGTAAAAGTGTCCCGGTGGAACAAGGTGGATTCCAACCTCCTGACCACCCTTTTGAAGTCCTCCAGATGGATTATATTCAGATGGAGCGATGTCGAGGTTTCAAGTATGTTCTCGTAGTTGTATGCGCTTTGTCCAGGTGGACAGAAGCATATCCAGTTCCAGATTACACAGCCGCGACCACTGCCAGGCAGTTGGTTCGTGAATTCTTTCCCCGCTATGGACTCCCTAGGGTCGTGTATTCAGACAACGGCCAGCCATTCTCATCTGAGCTTATGAAACATGTTTCCCTTCTGTTAGGGTACCAGTGGAAGTTCCATTGTGTGCGCCATCCTGAAGCAGCCGGTCTCGTAGAGAGACATAATCAGACTCTGAAAATACGCATTGCAAAAGTTTGTAGAGAAAAAGGTGTAGACTGGCTAGTTGCCCTGCCAGTTGCTTTATTTTTTATGAGGATGGTTGCACATTCCAGATCAGGTCTGTCCCCGTATGAGGTCGTATTCGGCCGCCCCCCAAACATGTGGGGTACACCTAGACCCCGCAGTATTACAGATGTTTCCAGTAATATGCTGACAGATTACCTAGCTTCCTTGATGTCTGCCCTACACTCTTGTCGTTCACAGGTTGCCGCCGCATTTCCAGACAACACCGAGGTGAAACCGCATGAAGTCGTTCCCGGTGATCTCGTATTCGTCCGGAATTTTGATCGTTCAAGTCCGCTGGAGCCCCGCTGGAAGGAGCCCCGCCTCGTATTGCTTACAACAAGGACTGCCGTAAAACTCGAGGGCAGGAAGGGCTGGGTCCATCTGAGCCATATTAAGAAGTTCCATGGATTACGAGAAAAGACTTTTGCTAAGGACTACCTCATTCCTAAAGACTGCCTAAAAACAGACTCTGAACTCAAAGTTCCCCTGTTAGAGAAAACTCCGCAACAGGAGTATAAAGAGAAACTACGGTCTAGTAAAATAAGTCAGCCAGTTTAATTGTCTAAGTCCCTCTCGGGTGAAACGGTTAGACAGGTTCCTGACATGTATGAGATAGACCCCCACAGTGAGAGAGTTAGTCAAAACTCTAAAAGATGTATTATTGTTCTATGTTTTCTATTATTTATGAGTCTTATGGTTACCTGCACAAGTTATGCATTACATTTATGTTTTCCAGTTTCACATGTAAATATGTTTTCTAATGCTACAGTAGAGCACACATTTAGTGATCTGCCTCCTCACGAGCTATCCTATCGTCTTGCTATGCGAAATAATACATTCATCCGAATGTTACACTATTCACACCAGACCAGCAATGCCACTAATTGTTGGGTGTGTGGTCGACTCCCCCCTTTCCAGACACCGAAGGGAGTTCTGCCACTCTTTCCCTATCCGTTTTCACATAATGGTTCGTGTGGAGCATGGTCCACTTTAACGTCATCCTCAACTGATATGTCCCTTCTGGATAGAACATGTTTTCCAGACAAGCAAGGTCTTTCCCATAGAACAGGGTTAGATCTAGAAAATGAAGTATATGATTTAGGTAATTATTCCTCGAATTTCATGGTCCTGAATGTTCAGTCTGATACTACTCCAGATTTGCCTGCTATTTCAGTACTACCAGTCAAAGGCGAATTATGTGTCAGAAAGAATGGTTCCGCACATGTAGGACATAGTGATTGTACTACTACTGTCGAGTATAGTGACAGTGGGAAATCTATTTTCAAAGCCTCACGTCATTCTTATTTTGTTTGTGGTCAGACCGCATATGTTAGTCTGCCTCTCGATTGGGATGGAACATGTTACATTGCCTTCCTACTGCCACCAGTTTTTCTAGCCCCATCTGATTATCACAGAAACACACATCTAGTACACGTCAGACCTAGAAGGGAGATCGAGTCCCCAATTGTTGATTAAACTGAAACTACTCTAGAACAGTATCAAGACTTCAATAAAGGTTTCTTCTTCTTTATAGGACCTATCCAGAATAGTAAGTTAATACGTAGGTTAACCAGAACCCTTGAAGCAGTAGTGAATGAGACTACTTCCGCTCTAGGTAACCTAACTGAAGAGCAATCTGCTATGAGATTTGTCGTGCTCCAAAATCGTCTCGTTCTTGACGTCATACTGGCCGATAGAGGAGGAGCATGTAGAGTCATCGGATCTAGTTGCTGCATTTTCATTCCTAATAACGCGCCGTCTGTTTATTCAGCTATAACCAGAATTCATAAAATTGCCCATCAGTTGCACCAGAATCCAGGCACCTGGACATGGTCCGGTTGGCTCTGGAGTATTATATCTGCCTGGGGATGGAAAGTACTGTCATTCCTGGGTATTGCAGTAATGATCGTATTCAGTTGCTGCCTCTGTATACAATGTGGCCCTGCGATTTGCGGCATGTGTGCTACCTCTTGTATTCCTAGTCCTAAATCCCGTTCCAAGACAATTCGAGACGAGCAAATGACGCTATATGAAATGATAGATGGTATCATGAATATTGATGTTTCCTGATGGAAACGTAGGGCACAAGGAGGGAATGTGGAAAAGTAAATTTTGCCATGTTGTATGTGCCTACGTGTTCCCCATCTTATGCTATATGTGCATGATCGATATGCATGTATTCCCCTCTGATCGATTAAAGACGCAATTACAAGTTGTGTCCATCTCTAGTATGCCAGTTTCCAGTCATCGTGAAAACAACAAATATCAGGCCTATGTAAACCTACGTTGCCACATTTTACAGTGTGCACGTTAATTCATTGAATTGTCCCCGTTTCTAGGCCTCAAAAGGGCCCAGACTCAGATTCAGCTCCTGTCTCCTGAACCCTCTCCGAGGAGCGATACAGCCCCCACCTGCATCCCTGACCCTTAGCTTACTTCATGCCTCGCAGTGCCCGGCTCGGCCTGGCTCTGCCTCCCAGTCTGCCAAGAGTATGTTATGATTCTAGTTATCAGTCCAGCCCTCCTTCTCTGCATTCCTAAGCTACTGAATAGCATCAATAGTTTCCGTCATGGTCTAGCCTTACTGTCTCCATGTAAGAGAAATACTGTATTAATATTCATAGAATATTCCTCGCACACGCAATACATGTAGAATTATGCATGCATCAGTCCTAACGTCTAGTAGCCTTTGCCCTGATAACTTTTGGATTCTATCAATATGTACTCTAAACACCAGATACCAGATATGCCTTAGGTACATGTCGCTCTGACACTCCAGACTTTAGTCTCCTCTTCTAGCGCAGAACTCATAGCCCCCAGTACTCCCTGGTAACACGTCATTGCCCGTTTGCGCGCACCACTAGGTTAGAGGTCCCAGCTGCTCAGGTAGCCCCCTCCATGTTTCCGCCCCGTTTATGACATATTCTGTTACGTTTGCATCACATGTCTATGTATACGCCCTGTACACGCCTTCTTGTTACATCATTTTGCCCTTATCTTTCGCGACTGCTACGAGTCACGCCTACTGCTACGCCTACTGTATTGAATGTAATGCAATTGTTTTGATATATATATATTGTGCACTGTTACAAAAAGTTACCCATTACCGCCTGATCCCCATTACATGCCATTTCCCTTCCCTGGCAGCTGCCATCCCGTACTATTGCAGGCTGTCCTGTTCCTGTCCTTATGCCTGATTAAAGCCTGTCGACTCAAGATACCTCGAATCCTGACTCTTATTTATTGAGCTACCTGTTTAATTGATTATACTGAAAAATAGTACCGGTAATTAATTATTTATTTACCACAAAGCAAGCAAGCAATCACAGACATGGCGGTCTGCTGACCTCAGTAGGTTACCATCCGGTAACCTACTGAGGTCAGCAGACCGCCATGTCTGTGATTGCTTTTCAATAAGGCAATCTTTTGTTTTTTAAATGCAGCCCATTTTTCTTAAAGGAAAACTGGCTGAATAAAAATATATATATATATAACTTGTCAATCAATCAATCAATCATGCCATTTGTATAGCGCACTACTCACCCGGGAGGGTCTCAAGGCGCTTGGGGGGAGGGGTATGCTACTGCTCGAACAGCCAGGTCTTGAGTTGTTTCCTGATGGCGAGATGGTCCTGGGTCAGCCGAAGGTGGATGGGGAGGGAGGTCCAAGTCTTGGCAGCCAGGTAAGAGAAGGATCTTCCTCCGGCGGTGGCTCTTCGGATGCGTGGTACGGCTGCGAGGGCGAGGCTGGTGGACCGTAGCTGGCGGGTGGGCATGTAGAAGGTCAGGCGGTCGTTGAGGTACTTGGGGCCCAGGTCGTGGAGAGACTTGTGTGCGTGGGTGAGGAGCCGGAACGTGATCCTCTTGTCGACGGGGAGCCAGTGCAGGTTCCTCAGGTGGCTGGAGATGTGGCTGCGTCGGGGGACATCCAGGATGAGTCGGGTGGAGGGTTCTGGATGCGCTGGAGTCTTTTCTGTAGCTTGGCTGTGGTTCCGGCGTAGAGGGCGTTTCCGTAGTCCAGTCGGCTGGTGACGAGTGCCTGGGTGACAGTCTTCCTGGTCTCGGTCGGGATCCAGCAGAAGATCTTGCGAAGCATACGCAGGGTGTTGAAGCACGATGAGGAGACGGCGTTGACTTGTCTGGTCATCGAGAGGGAGGGGTCCAGGATGAAGCCCAGGTTGCGTGTGTGGTCAGTTGGCTTGGGTGCGGTGCCCAGGGCTGGGGGCCACCAGCAGTCGTCCCAGGCGGAGGGCGAAGATCCCAGGATGAGGACTTCCGTCTTGTCCGAGTTCAGTTTCAGGCGGCTGTCCTTCATCCACTCGGCGACGTCTTTCATCCCTTCGTGTAGGCAGGTTCTGGCGGTGTCGGGGTCTCTGGTGAGGGAGAGGATCAGCTGGGTGTCGTCGGCGTAAGAGATGATGTTGAGGTTGTGCTGGCGTGCAATGGCTGCGAGAGGTTTCATGTAGATGTTGAAGAGGGTGGGGCTAAGTGAAGATCCTTGCGGGACGCCGCAGATGACTTCGGTGGCCTCGGAGCGAAACGGGGGGAGGCGGACTCTTTGTGTTCTTCCGGCGAGGAACGAGGTGATCCACTCCAGTGCCTTCTCTTGGATACCGATGTTGCTGAGGCGCTGGACTAGGGTGCGGTGGCAGACCGTGTCGAACGCGGATTGTGTATTGTTAACATGCTACCGAATCGCAATTTGTGATTTGCACATGTGTAAAGGCACTTTTGCTGTTGCATAGCGGCCCTATTCTGCGAATCAGGCTGTTTCCGACTGCAAAGATTATTTGTACATATGGCCACCTGGACATTTGTTAAATACAGAACCAATATCTCCCACCTAAAATGTAAAATAGAGAGAGATTCTGTGGAGAGATTTTACTGTTGAAACAGATCCATCAATGTTTTATGAGCCTGTTCTAGGCATAACATTTCACCCACATGCGAATCAGTGAGCTGATGGCAATTGGCACAAACTACCATATTTTACCAGGAACGTTATCCCCAAAAATAACAAAATCCCCAGGCCTGTTGAAGAGCACAATGCCCTTATTCTTCCCATTCAGCCCCCTGCTTTGCAGGAAGCAGCATGACAGTAGTCTTTGTGGAGTGTGCAAGACTTTAATTTGATGAGATGTTCGCCTACAGATTTCATAGAAGATACACATCACTGTTTCCATGAAGTATGCGATGCAGAGCAGGGTCATCATCTGTGCAACATATGAAGTGAAACTCACACCTCACATTCATGTCCGCAACCAACAGCTTGGCCTTGTTGGCCTGCGGTACAAGGACCAACTTTGTAGAGATGGGTACCCCTGCATAACCCGGTCATTTCTAGGGGATTTCTCAAATGAAAGTTTTCAGAAAAGTTGGTAACTTTCTTGTAGTTATATTCATTCTTTTTGCTGCTTGCGTGGTCTGGTAAAGCTACATGCTTTGAATTGAGAAAAGGTGAATGAAATCTAAATGAATACATATGTGGGTGTGCTTTCATTTTCACCCAAGTATGGCACATCTTTAGTCACTTCCAGTGCTTGCAATCTGTCAGCAGATTTTATCTCAGTTGAAAAGGATTCCTCCCCTCATGCGCAGGGTAGGAGAGAACAAACGATAAACTGTGTCCCCCTCTTCTGAAAGCAGCACGCGCTATCTGGCATTGATTAGTGATGCCTAACAGATAGACGCGATTTGTGTCAATATTCCATCACTGATATTCCGCATGAGAAAGGAAAGTGCTATGGAAGAAAAAACGGCATGTATAAAAGAAGCTGAGTGCAAGATTAATAACATTATTGTTGCTTCCGCATGGCTCAACAGGTTAGAATGTCACGTCACAATATGGCTCCCATTCCAGTTTGCGGATGGCATGAAGTTAAGCTGTCTGTGCTTCCAACAGTGCAATGCAGGAACGTTCTTACGAAAAAGAGTGATTGGCACATGTTTAGTGTCTCAAGCCTTCATTGTAATGATTGGTACAGACAAAGGGAGGGCTTGAAACACAGTGAGATGTTTTAAGCAATTTTATTCCCAAAATAGTCGCACCAGGGAGCAATAGATGTACGATTCATCGTATGTTCTGGACAGCATCTTGCCATATTCACTGTGCTTCAACATATTACATTGCATCTGTCAAGTGTTAGCAGTCTTGGAGCTTGGCTTACACTCCCAAGGTGTTGTGTATGGCTTTCCACATGGCATTTGCGAGAAGTGTGTTAGTATGAAGCTTATGAGGATTTCTGATTGTTATTTAGCATGTATTGATGATTCTGGGCAGTATGAGTTGCCTACAGTTCTGGTGGTCGGCAGTAGATGCGTTTGATTGATTTAGGACCTCTCATGGTAAAGCATAGATAGTTTTTACTTGCTTATTTGATGGTCAGTAGAAAGTCACAGGGATAGTTTCATGCCCTTCCGGAGTTCACCCGCCCTGACAGTAACTAGATGGCCAATGCACTTGTTGGGCCTAGAGCAGGTCGTGTTTTGTGAGACCAAATTGGGCACCCTCAAATTTGCAATAATATGGGGTTTACAAATTGTTGGGGTACGGTTTGCAACCAATTACGCAGGAATGGGAAATAATACACAAACAAAGCTTGTTAGTCTATATCTCAGTGTGTACAAACAGCTAATTTGCACTATTTTCACTGCAATTTGCACAAAGTTTCACCTTCCGTAAAACGCTCATTTTATGCGCTTATGTCATTATCCCTTACCCAAAGCAAGATTTGTGGCCCAATCATGATTGTCTCCTTTGTCTACTCTCAGCTTTCTGAATGTGGAACTTTCATGATGCAATTCATATTTCTTTACTTGATACAGTTGGTCAAAAAGAATAAAGATGGCGAATTGTAATGCATTTGATACTAATGTAACAAAATAAGTACAATGATGCCTCTGGTATTTCTTTTAAGGAACCTTCTAGTTGATGGACAGATACTACAAATTGTCTGTCCATGGGTATTAATTTACACACAGAAAAAATCTACCACCTAATATTCTTTGTTCATCTAATCGCTATCAGAAAACATAGTATGGTGTCGGATTATGGTAACTGTCAGTTACCATAATCGGACACCATACAAATGTGGAATTGATTGTGAAAAATCCTACGAGAGCTTTTCAAAAAAAGAAGCATAAAGTTATTTCAGCTTCCTAGGCTCTATGACTAGATGGTGATTGTGAAAAAGGAATTAAGGCTAAAAAAGATTATGCCATGAATTTCCTTATGTAAAAGATTGGGCTTCATTTCAACCCGGGATAATAAGGGTATAAATGTGTGATTTTCGTGTGTATTGTTTATGTCTTGTTGTACAGTGTATATAATGTGGATAGATATATGACGTCTAGATATTTATGTATATAAAATGAAACAAAACCAAAAAAATCTAGTGTAAAGACAAGAAACAAAACCAAAAAAATCTAGTGTAAAGAAAATTTGGTTGACTAAAACAAGTAACCTAAACCAATTTCTTGTGTTTGTGTATAATTTTGTTGGTATAATGTTTTCTGATAGCGATTAGATGAACAAAGAATATTAGGTGGTAGATTTGTTCTGTGTGTAAATTAATACCCATGGACAGACAATTTGTAGTATCTGTCCTTCAACTAGAACGTTCCTTAAAAGAAATACCAGAGGCATCATTGTACTTATTTTGTTGTAACGTCCCAGATGCCTTATGGTTTATTGGGTTTCCCCTGAGATATATATAGATTTGATACTAATGTAAGCATAGAATGTGGAGATGCATCAACATAAGCCTCCCAAGATCACTTCCAAAATGTATATGACAAACGTCACAAAAGACAGTCACACATTCTGAAAAGGGCTAAACATAAAACATTTCTAAACCGTACATGCTTACTCCATACATTCTGAATTATGAACAATATTCTTGTTCGTAGCCAGAACGTTAACTCCACAGTCTTCACAAGAGTACTCATCCTTTGCATAGATACAAAGGGTAAGAAGAAGCAGCAGGTCAGAGCCACACTCTTGGTGAGGACCATCCAACCTATTGGCTTTCATGAAGTCAAGCTGATTTAATGAATGATCTAAAGGTCCATGACTTTACATTGGCCATTGGCACTTCAAGGCCAATGGCTAGTGTAAAGTGCCTATCACAGCAGCCAATGTTGTCACAGTCTAACTTAGCTCTGTGCTTCCAGAATCCTAAATTTACTTGTTGTTATTCCTCTGTCATAAGCTGCAGCAAGGCATCCCCATGGTAACCACCAAATCAATTTTATGTTTTGATAATAATGCTTCTGTCATCCCTGATCAACTGCTTACATCAAGAGCATCTGTCTGTCTGCCTGCCTGCCTGCCTGTCTATCTATCTCAGAGTTTCCATAGGAAGAGCGTTTTCTTTTTTTCTAATAACTTTGGTGCTGTTTGACAAATGATCACAAAACGTTAGGAGACCAAAAGTTCATCCATCTCAGTTCCTTCCTGGAAAGCCTTGAGGTGATCAGTCAAGTGGAGGCCGAGAAAAAAGGGGTGGGGAGGGGGGGTGCTCAAAACACATTTTTCCATGCAGTTTCAAATAGGAATTTTAGGAAGCATTTTTAGAAAAAAACTGCTAAACCGAATTACCCCAAATTTGGCATAAAACTGGATCTTTAACTCCGAAATTGTGCTTTCTATGATTTGGTGTATATCTGATGAGCATTTTTTGAGAAATGAAGGTTCAAAGGTTTTAAGAGTTAAGGACTAGGGATCTGAGACCGGAACAAAAAAATAAGGTACTCCAATGGCTAGTTCAATATTCTTTTATTATAGTTCCATGGCTGAAGAATCAACGTGTTTTAGCTGTGATACACAGCCTTATTCATGCTATATGATGCCATTTTGAATCCCTTAAACCCCATCTCACTCCAGTGCAATAAGTAGCAACGTATCAGAATCTGTCAGTAGCACTAAATGAGGTAACCCCACTAACCTGTTAATGCTTAACCAGCGGGGATGATGGAACGTGTCTATCCACCCTACTCCCCCGAGCGCTAACTCCCACAGAGTACTGAAACACTACTCTGAGAGGGAACACTCCGGGGAAAAGGGAAGTGGATAAAATAACAAACACTGCTGCGTGGGTGGATGTCTTCTTATACCTAAGTCTGGTCTAGACCACCAGTATGTCATCAAAAGCCAACACTCAGGTAAGTACTGTTCATAGAAGAAAAGAGAGAGAGATGTGTGAATGGTATGTACAGTAGAGAACAGACAAACATGTTACTAGGGCACTATACTGACACACATACTCACAAAACTATGCAGTTGTACACAACCAGGACCTAACCACAGCTTCTAGCAGAGAGTGAACGAACAGTCAGTAATCCTAGCAATCCTTGTACTGTGGCATTTTCTTGGAGAGTAAGTAGTAGCAAGGAGGACACAATCACAAAGAAAGGAAAGCTCCCCGAGTCGATGCTTCACACAATATTACCATGATCCATTAATGTTATTAGACACACTGTTGTGTCACAGTGACCATCGATACCCCACTGTTTGAGGGAACCAAGCACAGCGAGAAAGGTAATAAAAACCCCACCAATTCCTATCAGTGGTTGCAGCTGAATAGGGCTTTACTGTTGAAAGTCTTAGCAGAGAAAAGGTAGCTCTCCTGGGCTATCCTGCAATGGCTCGTCGTACGTTGTTACAGGCACAGCACAATGGCAGAATCCGACGCCCCTGACACCCGCTGAGGTAGACAAAGAATTTGAGCCAGGAACAAAGTCATGGTTGTGGGAGAGGCGCTCCTCCGCTTCTCCCGACTAAAGTATATATAATATATTCACTGAAAAAACATAGGTTTCAGGAACGTTATAGTTAGTTGGATATTTCACTTGTACAAAACTAAAGAAATTCATCCGTTATAGTTAGTTGAGCTAACTATAACTCGCGGCCCCGCAATGCACTGCTGTTGACGTCACATATTACATCATTCATGATATGGTCAGTGACATCACTGATGACATCACAAATGACATCACTGATGACATCACTGATGACATTATCCAGTGACTGTGTGTTTCTGTGAAGTTTACATATGTCTTACATATATATGTGCCAAGGTGTATTGAAGTGTGAGTGGGTGTATGGGTGTCTGAATAGATGATTTAGTAGGTGTGTGACTGACTGTATAAGCGAGTGATTACATGTGTCTTACTGAATGCATGGGTTAATAAGTAAACTGTGTAAATGTCTGTATCAGTCTGTCAGTTGGTGTGTAAGCGGCTGCATGGGTTGGTGAGTAGCCACATGAGTGTCTATATGGGTTACTGATTGGTTGTCTTAGTATCTGTAGGGGTACCTGGGTGTCTGTGCGGGTGGATGGGGTGTGTGTGATTCTGTGCATAGATGTGTGAGTGGGTAATTCACTGGGTGGATGGGTTCAAGAGTGCATCTGTGAAGGGCTATAAGGGTAGGTGAGTGTGTGTATGGGTGTGTTGGTGAGTGAATGGATGACTCAGTGGTACATGTGTGAGTAACTAGATATGTGAATGGTAGTATATGTGAGTGTTGGAGTATATACATCACTATATGTGAGAGAGAGTGATTGAGAGAGTGGTTGTATGGATGAGTGTGTGCTTCTATCAGTGATTGTATAAGAGAGTAAGTATCTGTTAGTATCTGTATAAATATAGGAGGTGGTGTGTGTATAACTGTATAGGTGAGTAAATGAGAGTGTGAATGATTCTTTGCATGATTGACTAGGTGTGTGGTAACTCTATGGATGAGTGGTGATGTGTGAGTGTCTGTATAGGTGTATGAGTGCAAATGATAGTAATGTATTGTTAAGTGACTGCATGTAATATTGACTGTATGGGTGAATGAGTAGACGTGTGTGTAGACCTAGGAATCAGTGAGTGGGTATGTTGTAACTGGTATTGGTGCGTCTATGGTTTCGAAAATGGTAGTCTGTATTTTAGAGTGGGTGATTCAAATGTTATATTAGGGTGTGAGGAGGTGCATCAGATTATCACGTGGATGATGTAATCAGTGATGTCAATTGAGATGTCATCAGTGATGTCATCAGTGATGTCACTGACCATGTCATGAATGATGTAATATGTGACGTCATCAGCAGTGCATTGCGGGGGTGCAAGTTATAGTTAGCTCAACTAACTATAACTGCAGAATTTCTCTGTTTTTTTTTTACGAGTGAAATGCCCAACTAACTATAACATCCCTGAAACCTATGGTTGTTTTTTCAGTGAATTTCTAAGGTTTTTTAAATTCTAATTTCTAACTATGCCTACAGAGGTAGGACATGTGAAGAAAGAGGAAGAAAGGCACAGAAAGAAGCAAGAGAAATGCATAAAGAGGCAACAGAAGTCCAGAAAGACAAAGAAAAGTGCAGAAGAAGTAAGAGATATGAAGAAAGAACCAACAGAGGTGCAGAAAAAGGCGTTGTTTCAAAGTTATCCTGTGCCCCCAACTTTATACTGACTGGTACTGATGGTAACTGACACTGACTAACCAGGCCCAGAGCCAGTGCTATGCTGAAAGTACCTTAGAATACAGTGAAAACACCTGCATACGCTAGGGTACACTATGAGTTGAGGTATCCCTGTGATTGGCATGGGCTCCACTGTAAGGCCCTAGTATATAATAGGGCAGGGGAATTAAAACTACCTCTAACTCAGAGGTGCAGAAAGAGGCAAGCGAGGTGCATAAACAGGCAGGAAAAGTACAGAAACAGGGAACAGGGGTGCAGAAAGAGGCAAGTTAGGAGCAGGAAGAAGTAGGAGCAGTGCAGAAAGAACCAACTGAGGTGCAAAAAGAGGCAAGAAGGGTGCATAAAGAAGGAAGACAAGTGCAGAAAGATGCAACAGAGGTGCTGAAAGAGGCACAAAGGGTGCAAAAAGAGGCAAGAGAAGTGCAGAAAGAACCAAGAGAAGTGCAAAAAGAAGCAACAGAGGTGCAAAAGGAGGCACAAGGGGTGCAGAAAGAATGAAGAGAGGTGCAGAAAGAAGCAGCAGAGGTACAGAAAGAGGCAAGAGTGGTGCAGAAAGAGGGAAGAGAGGTGTAGAAAGAGGCAAGAGAGTTGGACAAATAGGGAAGAGGGATGCAGAAAGAGGGAACAGGGGTACAGAAAGAAGCAACAGAGGTGCCAAAAGAGGCAAGAGAGGTGCTGAAAGAAGCAAGAGAGGTACAGAAAGAGGCTATAGAACTGCAGAAAATAGCAACAGAGGTGCAGAAAGAGGCAAGAGAGGCACAGAAGGAAGCAAGAGTGGCTTGCACACTATTAGTACCAATTTAACACCCACATTTAGCAATATGTAACAGGTGACCAGTCTAGGTTTGCAAAGGGGCCTTCCACCATGCTGTAACACCAGTCACTGCATTTTTGGTAACGTTTGAGCCAGTTGAGCTAGAAAAAAGGCATTTTTTGTTCAAATCTGCAGATTAGGGAGCAGATGGTGAATTATGTGGCTAAAGCAGAAAATGTGTAACTCTGCGAAAGTCGGTGCAGCCAAACAGTTGCATATTTCCAGTGGCCCTGCTCATACCTCTGACTAGGTGCACAAGTGCTCCTCAGTGATTCCTTCTGGTTTTGTCTCACTGAGTTCATTGTTGAGCTTCTATGGAAACGAGGAAGACTAAACCTGAGGTTACCACTCCACAACACAGACTATCATACCACATAATTACCCTCCATAACCCATAATCCCACTCTACATAATTCCTATACACTAAATACCACATACTTTCTATCCACATAATTTCACTGCACAGCATACCACATAATTCCACTGCACACAACGTACATCCACTCCACTCCAAAAAACATTAGTAAAAAAACGTTTACATTTACAACACCAATAGCTCAAACTCTTTCAAATGCGAAACCTATTACATTGCAAACACTTCTTTAACTTGTAGTCGCATTTTCAGAGTGGTGGAGAAAGGGTGCTGGCCCTCCGACATGCATTACACATTTCTAATAAATACAAAAAAATAAAACGGTACATACCCATGGGCTGCACGTTCTCTTTGGTTTTCTTCTGCAGTCTGATGCATCGAGAGCTCCCCTAACCAATCCAGACACTGCTCTCATGCTGTTAATCAGCATGAGAGAAGCTCCAGGATTGGATGTAACTGGTTGGTTGGATGCTCCTTCAGGCCCTGGAGGCCTCAGCTTGTTCTCCATCCAGCTGTCTGAGACAGCTGGGTTGGAGAGATGCAAAGTGCACGTCGTAAGCCAGCTGGACAAATTGATATGCGCACTTTGGAGCATCCAGTCAGCCACAGCTGCAGTCCTCTTTGCTGACAATCGCAGTAGGGGCTGCTACCGGACGAGTGTCATGTGAGGGAAGAGCAATGTTATTAAAAAAAGGACTTACCTTTAACGGCCAGCCACCACCTCTCCTCCGTCCTCCGTCCTCTTCATCTTCCTGTCCCGGCCGGCAGCAGCAGGAAGCACCAGGGCAGACAGGCTCCCCTGAGCCAATCACTGCAATTGCAACGTTGTGATTCGTGTGAGCACCATGAATCGGCGCTCAGACTGGAACAGGGAGCCTGTGCATATTTCTGACCAGGCTGTGTAATGAAGCCTTATAGGAACATGCAAAGTGCGCATGAACAGTTCGGCCGGCCCAAGAGGGCCGACGTTTATACGCACTTAGGGAGTGCACACTACTCCGCCTCTGCTCTGGCCAGACCCACCCTGCCCCACCACTGACTGCAATATAGAAAATAAAATGATAACAATAGGTTATTATCATTTTATTTTTTACTTTTGACCCTCAGAGGAGGAGTCGCCAATGGCCAATCGGCAGAGGACACCCCCTCATTTCTCCAGGCTCGGGGGCAGCTGTGGGGTGCCTCAGTGAATTTTTTTTGCAATAAATCATTTTATTGCCATTTTATTTTTCACATTCAGCGCCGCTCACAGTGGGTGGGGGTGGGGGCACCGCTACTCCAACATCATGAAGAAATCACAGCTGACAAGAATGATAAGCAAACCCTGGATTCTACTTGCAGTGTTGGGAAACTTTCTTTGTAAGGAAAGGATCCGTTCTCTGAAAGTAAACGGGTTATCTTGTCCCAGTGAATGGCACATGTCGAGAAATGCTTGACCATAACTGCCATTCTCACGTGTCCACGATGAGGTTCACATGAAGATCGTGCGGCCTGCCTGACGTCATCCACAATCACGTGGACTGACATCAAGGCGCAGTTCTGAGCTCAGGTGCCGACCGTGCCTTGAGTGGAGCAGGCGAGAAGCAGTGCGTGATGTGCTGTCTGGTCTGTGCGTTCTTCAAAGCTGCTAAGAAACAAAACATTCAAGTATTACATAACAAGGCATTGACAATGGCTGATGAGGGGCCAGCCATCTGCCAGCTAATGCAGCCAGTCGCATTAACTGTACCAAAAGCTGACTGTTTAAATCTTGAATTTGATGTTAGGAATAGCTCTTGAGTAAAGTTCGAAAACATGCATTGTGAAGGAGTAGTCTGGATTATATCAAATTTGAATTGACCCAGCAAGCAGTTTATCAAAGCAAATAGAAGTTTGTGGGTAAAAGGACTCTTGTATAAAGAATAAAGAAAAAGGAGCTGAAGAAAAAATACACCGGGGGTCTTAAAACTCTTGGGGGCGAAATTATTTATTCTCTCAAGTTCAGAGAACTGCCGAAAAGAATTATTCCAGTGTTTGGCTATAACAGCTTTTTAGTTCCGAATCTTCGGTTCCAGCTGCATTTCCAGGTTTGCTGGACTCGTCTACTTTATTTAAATATACTTCCCTCACTTTGACAGGTCACTGACAGTCTCTTTTTTACCTCTCCACACATCTTTCAGCAATTGGTACCATTCTCACGGTCAATGTACCAGAAACAATGGCGGCAAAACTCAAACTTAACTACGCTTTTCAGCTTCGATATGAACTTAATATTACTAGAACCCATGATAAAAAAAGCTGTATTTTTTTCTGCATACACCTTAAAATCAAGCAAACAAGTGAGTAAATGGCAATAAATATCACCTACACACTTTTGTAAAATTGGCAAACTTTGAACTGCACGAAATATGCAAGTTTGGTAACTTTTTCCTCAAATGGTGTATTCTCCCTGGCTGGTATTAGATTCATTAGTACGGCTCGCGGTAAATACCGATACAGTATTTACATTATTTATCGAGTGAAGAATGTTGGCAGATTTCCAAATTCTGCACAGTGAAATTGGGGATAACACCACGGTCGTCTTGATTATGAGTTTAGGTGTTAGTTACAGCTGATACAAAACGATAGCAAGGGGTCCATTTTTTATCGTGTGCAATAAATAAGACCTACTGAGTTTGTGGGGAATAACATGTAGATTGTTGTTGTTATTGCACCAAAATCCACATGACACAGTAAATATCATACAATTTCCATTTCCGCTGTTATATTTGGGCAGGTCAAATTAATTTTGAGGTATTTAGCGCATCAGATAATAATCAGGTGCGTTAAAAATAACACTTAACTCCTAATTCTGACTCCTATGCAAACAGGGGTTTATGCAGGGGTTGGAAATGAATGACCCACTAGTAATCAGGCCTGCTATGTTGCTATCCTGCAGGCACAGTGAAGGGGCTCGTTGAATGTGGCACACTTACTGCCACTGTACTTTCTCCTCTCTAAAGACTACCTCAAGACTTAAGGCTGCCTGGCTAGAACCCTGCTACTACCCAGCTAAACAACCTGCAAGCAAAGCTATTTGGGACACTTACTACTCTGAGTCTTATGCAGTCTTGTAAACCTCAGAGTTGAAAGGAAAGAGTGTCAGTTCCCATCAGCCAGGAAAGAGGCCTGAACTCACGCCCTGGTGCAGACTCAAGCATGCAGATATCACCAACTAACTGCTGGGCTATGGCACTAACGTAGGTGTCTGCGGACGCCCCCCACACTTTTTGCCTCATTTGGACTACTAGATGCTAGTTTTTGACTGACATTGCACTGAAGCCTGCTAGCCATGCCCTAGTGCCAGATCTCGCTCTGTAAAATGTCTATGTGTAAATTGACAACCCCAATTGTCAAGAACTTTACCACCCTTAAAAGTCTCTCGTATGTGGTATCAGTGGTGCTCAAGGCATGGATGGTAAAGGGGTCCCAAGCACTTGTAGCACTATTTGTGCCACCCTGATTGACCCAAGTAAACTACTGACAGCAGGCCTGCCTTTGCAGACTGCTGGAGTACTGCAAACTGCTCGCATTCAACTGTGCACTCACCATGGGTCACAGGTATTATGCATTTTAACTGTCGCAAACGGCCAGATTCACAGAATAGGTCAGTTTGCGACTGGTAAATTGCATTTTGGTACATATAAATTTCAATTTACAATTAAGTAACATGTTACCGAATTGCAATTTTGAATTGCGAATACATACCAATTCAGTATTAGGAAAGGGTGTGTTTACAGCGTATCGTCCTAATACTGAATCGCAGCGGTATGTAGGAATGTTTTGCGACTGAAATGCGGTCACAAAACATTTGCATTTTCATTTTTCTTTTTTAAACGCAAACCATTTACCTTTATGGAAAAAAGGCTACAGTTAAAATAAATGATTGCCTTATTTTAAAGCAATCACAGACACAGTGGTCTGCTGACCCCAGCAGGCAACCATCCCTGTGAATTTAGTGATTACTAATGGGTCACACATTGCAACCTGCCTCATTATATTAATGAGGTAGGTTGATTTGAGACCCATGGAGTTTCATACATTCAAATAGGAATTGGCCAATTGCAATTTGCAGAGAATCACAATTAGGTAATTGCTATTTGAAATAATGACACGTGTGGCCCAGTGAGTGGGACAGTCAATGCACTATGCTTTATATAAGTCAGTCACCCCTAAGGAAGGCATCCTGAGCCAAGGATGTAGAGTGCAATATATTAATGTTGTGGGCATATAAGTGCAATCCTATAGGTCCCTATTGTGGCTTTCCCCATTGGAAACTACTATAAGTGTTCACCGGTGCATAGGATAAAATGGGCTAGCATACAGGCATTCCTGAGGTTGGCAGCTCCATTATGGCACTGTCAAAATATGTCATGCTTGATATCAAACAATGTTGCTTCTCACCTCTGACATAATTCTTGAGTCAAGGCGATGTGGCATGCACCCAGGTGGGTACCTTAGAAGTAGCCCACCTAGGTACCCGAGCTTCTATGTTCTCTGGCTGTCAAGCCCGCACTTGCTGCCTCCAAGACAGGATTCTGACCTCCTGCTAGGCCATGAGATCACTCCCAGGAATCAGAAACAAAGGCCTGGGCAGAAAAGCGGTCACACTTCCTCCCCCCCAGGCAGGCTAGTGAAGTGGTCCATCCAGGCTGTGAGCTTGAAAGGCTGCACTGCCTCTGAGATGCATCTGGGCTGACTCCCAGAGGAGGAGGAAACAGCCCTACCCTTTCCCCACAGATATTTGCAAGCAGACAGGAGGCAAATGATATAGTCAAGGATGTATACACCACCAGAAGACTAGCCACGCCTCCAGAGTTGGCAGCCCAATCCGTCCACTGGGAGAAGGGTTCTTCCATTTTCAGAAAGCTGCACAGTAAAGGTTTCTGGGTAGAAAAGGTGACCCACACTCCGTGATGTGGTAATCTCAGGGGCTGATTACCTGTAGAGACTAGCACCCCATTGGCTGCATGCTCTCACACCCCTAACTCCGCGAAATCTGGGATTTAAGGGACACCCCTGATACCTGAACCTCATTTCTGAACAAATCTGCATCAAAGAGGACAAAGAAGAGATCTGTGTTAGCGACAACAGGACTTTTCACAAATCCAAAGAGGGATACTCTGTCCCTGTGGCAACGCTCTTGAAACTGCATGATTGAGACTCATCCTAGGCTAAAGCTCAGTTCCCACAGACAGAGGGACCCCTTAAAGAGTCTAAAACACCCCCAGTCTTCCCTGGACTAACTGCACTAGTCACCTGCAAACTGCAGGTAAAACAATGCTCTGCATCCAAAGACTAGCTCTCCATTGGGCCCTTCGAAGGATTAACAAAAGCCAGATGGCCTAGTGTGTTGTGGGAACTGTAGTCCTGCCTTACATGACGTTTCAGTGAGCTATTGTTTTCCCCGGGACCACTAGATGCCAAAATCACCATTCGGTGTGCTTATCGCTACCAAGGTTTGTTGGTCACTAGTCTGGCAACCGACCCTTGTACTCAACGCTGCACCATGAGGCCTAACTCCCCCATCACATAATACTTCACCTTCGTATACCTATACACGGCTGAACCTAGGTACTTTCATATTACGGAGATGCGCATAGCGCAGGCCATCCAGCGAAGGGTGGTAGGTATTATTCCTCAGAATAAGGTATACAGATATATTGTCCGATCTAGATATTGTATAATAATTTTAGTAAAAAACTATTGTTGCCTTAGATGTAAATGTTTTGTTATTCACTCCCGCGGGTTAATATGTTTGCAAACAATATTTAGGACACAATATTTATGTCAGATGATATTCACGCACCGATATTCTGATATCACCCAACGGCTGGTAAGGACATCGTATTGATAACTGCCGTTTGCTTGAGATCGCTGCTTGCTCTTGCAACAATACTTTGAACATGCAGAGCCACCTTTGTTTACAATGGTTACCAAAACTCACTGGGGCATGTCCTATAGTTATTCAACATGACACCTACTCATTGACATGATAATATGTTTGTTCTTTAAGACTAATTTGCCAGTCTCCACCATAAACCACACCAACCTCTACCCAAGTTAAATTACACTGTACATTATAGGTCCCTAAACTGACACACTGTTGACAGCATTCTATTTAACACTAGCTCTGCCTTTAGAAATTGCCTAGATTGTTGGATTAATTAACTTCTAAGGAACTGTATCATTTCTCCTTGACTGAGTCTTGACTTTTGTCTGATTCTGAAGCCACTTTGCTAGCCTGCTCCCTATAAGGTAAAGCATCCCTCACCAAGACGAATTCTATTAGAAGGGTGAACGGATGTGAGGAAAGCAGTTTCTTATGTGGTGTGGTTGGGAGACCTCACCGTGTAGTAACATCAGTAATCTGTCTTGGTTCCAGTCAGGCTCATTTTCAAAACCAAAGCTCAACACTCGGTAGATGTGGCTTTGAGCAGTCAGGGTTTAAAACGGAACAAATGTAAAGCTTTGAGAAGCACCAAAACAATTGAACAAGAAAGAAACACAACACAAAGGAAATCCGACACTAATTTGTAAAAAGCAATGAGTACAATTACATATTATTTTCATTCCAAAACATCTGTCTTACAGGGCAATGTCACATATAAGGTCTTTAAAATCATGAATATGGTTACATGTTGTTTCCATTCCAAATAGCCCACCTCAAGTGCCACATTGAGTTAAAAAAAGACTGCAATACTATATACAACAATCTCCCACGTATCTGTTGCAAAATTGTCATTGCAACAGTATGTTGAGGCTCCCCTATCAGATGGCATATTGGAACAATACATTTCTTGCGCAGGACAGAATATGCACCACAGAAAAATAACACATGCTTCACTGTGTCACCTTCAAGACTACAAGCTTGTCGCAGGGTTTCTGTTCTCACACAGAACTGTGCACAGAGGAGTGGAACCTCGGCGAATTAGGGTGTCCCAAAACTCACCTTAGCAACCAACTCACCCCTTACCGAGCTAGCTACAGTGTCTCATTGGACGTATCAAACTCCCAATGTTTAGACAAACCAGAACATGAACTTACAGTACCTCAGGGTACGTGGGACTCATGAACACTCTTTCGTTATATTATCATTACAAACCAGAACATGGAGTAAAGAAGACACATGTGCATTTGAAATGTTTATTTACTAATGCCGTCTTCTCAGGCGCAGTATCTTAGATAATACAAGTATACTTATTATCAGTAGCAAAATTATCAGCATAGTTACTAAGACATAAAAAGCGAATGGTGACAGCATGTTAACATACTGTAATGAATAAGAGTTAACAACACTTATATCTCACCCTCCCTAACACATATATTATATTATTAGCTAAGAAGGTCTCTTTGGGTTGTTTTAGGGCGGGCCCATACCTTAGTGTCCTAGCATGAAGGAATCACATCAGCATACACCAGCTCTCTCTGCATGTGCACCGCATCAAGTGTGTTCTATGTGCCTTGTGCAAAGCAATATCAATCCCGCCTGAAGCCAGAGTTGGCAAAGGCTGCACTTGTGTTATGACTATGAAGGCGTGGAGATCAGACCTCATAACAATTCCATATCGTGTTGTTCCTGAAACTTCAGCACTCTTCGTGCAGACATAGTTTATTAAGCAAAGCTGATATCAGAGCAATAACATATTATTCTCACATAAACCACGGCAAACTACTAGGTTGAAAGCTAAGTCAACAATTAAGTGTCGTGTGCATAAGTTGCAAGAAAGAAAAATGGCGTTTAAACCTCAAATGTACCTATGCTAACTTAACACGATATAAGGATATACAGGAGCTATATGACACCCCCCCATGATCCGAGAACGGACTAAATATGATAACAGAAGTGCCATCACATGAGAGCAGAACTCAACAGTAAGCGAGCATGAATCGAAACTAAACTTTAAAAAGTAATGCTAAAAAATAGCCCAAAAATATAACGTGGCTCAAGCCAATAGGCAAGTAAATAAAAAATTGCTTGACAAATAAGTCAATAAAATCAATGAAATGCTATTAATCAGCACGTCAATCCGAGGCAGTGTCTATGATAAAACTGTATATGAAAAGTAAGCAGCAACAGCCTCTAATAGGAAATCACTGTCCTCATCCGAAAATAGTTCAGCCATCCAATTTAAAAGATGAAAGGAACATACGTGTTCTCCCAGCACCGGATCCTCTATAACCATCAGAGGACAGCTCGGTGGGTTTTCAAGAAAACTTAGTTCCAAGAAAGTCTGTGCTGCCGACAATATATCCCAGGGACCCATTAGTCCATGCGCCACTGCTAAGGCCATAATCCTCTCGTCAGAACAAACCAACTCGTGAGCAATGATAGGACTCATCAGCTGATTAAAATCGACGTCAGGAGAAACCGGTCCGCAGAGACACAAATCAATGGCCCAATGGAAATCACAGGTCAGGCAGTGAAATACAGGCTGGACACAGGTGAAGTAGGAGAATCGAAAAGATAATCCATATGCCGTGCTCAAAGTCGCCAACGGCAGCGTGCCATAATATTCAAGCATGCGGTTGCGAAACCGCGTCAGTAGCTGTTGCGCGGGGTCTTGCACAGGAAGGACATCCATATTTAAAAAGACAAAAAACCACTAGCGCGCCAGCTGCTAATGCAAGTAAAAATGGGAACCCTCCAAACAAGGATGAAAAAATAGAATGGAAGAAAGCAGGGATGACTCCAAAAATCTTTTCAAATGAAGTCACGAGACCACTGCTAACAACTTTAAAAAAATGTGCAAGGCCTTTTGTGGAGGATGCGTTAAAGATAGTTCGAACCATCGCTCCGAAATGCAAAGGCAAATCAGTATTCAAAAGAGCCTGAACCTCTGTACGGGTGTTTGCAATGTGAAGCACGAAAGTTTCACGGGCCGAGCTCAAGGCCACCTCTTTCTGGGACAAAAGAGCCCTTATTCTTGCCATGCCGCTGAATTCTGCTCCCAAGGTTGGTATCTGTGGCCAGATGGAAGACTCCCTATGTTCACGTGTGGGAGGATAAAGCACATTTCTGCAGCAAATAACCCGCCCACTTACTGTTACTATGAAAGCTATACCTTTAATTAACCCACAACAGTTTTCATTATTGAGCATTAAATAACTACCATTCTCTAATAATTTAAACGTGGGGATGATAGCAGGAACTGGCGTGCCTTGTAAAACGCAAGCCATATTCGGTCGGTCCTTGTTGCATGAACCGTGTAACTGTATGTGTCTACACATTAAAGAATGATCTGGCGTCTCAGTGCACTCCTCCCCTGTCAGATAAACTTCCTGTTCATCCTTAAAACATCTGTATGTGTATGGGAGTGACCAGACTTCATGAAGGAAACCGCTACCTAAAGGTTCATAACGACCTATGGGTACATATTTCATACAATTTGAAAACTTATATAAAGCAAAAGGCAGCGTTATTAAACCGTGGATAAGCCACAGAAAAAGGTAAAGATTCTAACCTTTCAATATGTAACATAGAAAAGGTAGCATCACGCATAGAAAGCAAGCGTTGTTTGTCAGTCAAATTAAACGGTGCAAATAAAGAGGAAACATTCATGTACCCCCAGGGAACTTTACCCATTTTCAGAGTTTGAAGGGTCCATGCAAACTGCATGATTGATCGTAATTGATTTTGACCATGGTATAATACTGACACTTCATCATGTATAATATCGACGACTGACGACACAATATTATCCAATGTGTAAATTCTAGAGGAAAGCACATTAATGCACTTTCTCAAGATTTGCTTGATCAATAGCCCTAAGGCGTGTAGCAGCTTCAATCTGTGATAGCTTCCAAATTTCATTGTAAACCCCATATAACCACCTTTTCGACCTGCCACTAGCCGGGCCTTTAATGAAATCATTCAAGTCCACGTCTGCATTTAGTTTAGAAAGGTGATCCTGAACCGCAGGTAAAGTTGAATGTTTCAGCCAATTTTGACACAATTTGCCTACAGAATACGAGGTGACAGTATGACCTAAACTAAATCTGGGATCAGATCTAACAGTTTTAAAACCGTCAGTTAAATTCAGAAATCTATGTTGGCAAGAATCAGCACTACGGTGCCAAAGCAGCCAACCCTTAGGATTCATACTGGAAATGTTAAAGGATGAATTAAGAAGTAGAGTCTGTAATTCTCTAATGGACAACTGAGTAAAATTACTCCAACCATAATATTCTTCCAACTCCGGGAAAGAAGGAGTGTTTAACTTTTTAGAAGTAGCCAATCCAAAGCAGGTGGTCTGGGAAATCGTTTCATTGAGAAACAACATATGATTCGGGATGAGACATGCACGGTGCAAAGCCTCAGTGCCTTGTACCTGCCGGGCCCTTGAACCCCAAACCGATTTAAGGTCTATTGTATCCTTCCATAACTCATAGCCTCCAGTAACTAATCGATCAAGGAAGGCCTTCGAATACAACAATTTAGTATCGGTAAGTCTAACCTTGGACATTGGCATTTTTTGAAATTTAAAATAAAAGGACTCGGGATTGGACTGGTTAAAGTCAGTAAAGTAAGTATACTTCTTCAGAAACGTTTTAGAACTCCCTTGTTGAGGTGCTGGGCAATGTTCCCACTGAGTAAAGTTAACAGTATCCCTTCTGGATGATGTTTTGTGTAAGAAGTGATTGCCATAATGTTGGTAGCAGAATAATTCACCATAATTAGCAGATTCTAAATATAAATCCTCAGCATCAAAGGCAGCATAGTATTGTAAATCAGAAAACAAACTTTCTACAGCATTAACATCCCAGTCATCAGAACGAATGTTCTGTTTCACCACATCCCCCATATTCACTCTAAGTACATTAGGAACATTAACGACTTCCGTTGGGCCATGAATCTGAAACCGAACCGCATCCCACACGATTCCATCAAGGACAGGCCATGCTGTGATGTTAACCAAAGTCAAGTCTCTTTTTAATCTGTGTGTAGAATGTGAAGAGGAAAGTGGGGCCAAAGTTCCATTTAAATGAGTAATGCATGTTCTTTCCTCGACATAATGTCCATTGATGATTCGAAAAAAATAAAACACAAAACCAATTGACATAAAAAGGTAAATCGAAACAAGGACCAGCCAAATGTAAGTCCAAGGTGGAATCAAAAAATGTTTTTTAAACAGGCTAGCATAATGCGCAATTCGAGAGGGTTTCTTTGAGGCAAGAGAAACAGAGTCAAAAGAAAATCTGGATTCCGTGGCCAAACGTGCTTGCAGGTCAGGTATGGACAAATCATTGGGGTAGGCATAGTCTGTCTCATCAACGTTAGTTCCGGGTAAACTATTTAATAAAGGACTGGAAAGAGCAGGTAATTCGATGGCCACATCAGGTTCATTATTAGAAGCAGTGGGCATAACTGAATTTCTCACAATGGAAGGACAGGAAACAGCCGGTGTCATGCTAAGAAGAATCGGCCACTCTGTGTATCTTGACATTGTCAATTGAAATAAACCTGTTTTCCTTACGACCAGGAAGTGGTGGTAAAATGACTGTTCTTGTGCCCTTCACTCCAAGGACGGGAACCGGAGCTCGATAGGAAGGACCAAATTCTTTCTTGTTATCGATCTTCTCTCGAACCAGTTCGCCAACTTGGGGTAGCCAGCCAACTACCAGGATCTGCAACGCATCATCCGACGTGGAGGGCAAATGTTCCTTTGCAAGACTGTCTCTGGTCTTTTGTAGATTCTGTAAAACATTGCAATGTTCATCTGCGTCAAAGGAAGTGGCGCGAACCACACAGTCTAGACCGTCAAGGTCAGGGACGTACATCTTGATGCCAAAGAGCATTTCGTATGGGGTCCGCCCACCCAGAGACCTTCTAGGGAGATTATTAAGATCACGCTGCACGCCATAGAGGTGAGCCAGCCAGTTTCTGCCAGTGCCTATAACTCGGGCTGTCAAAGATTGCTTTAAATCACGGTTCATTCGCTCAACTACACTGTTACCCTCAGGTCTGTAGGGAGACGAAAACTTGACTTGGACCCCCAACGAAGTCATGGCATCCTTATACGCCTTAGAGGCGAAAGCCGGACCCTGATCCGAATGGAAGGTACCACAGGCAAAAATCCCTATAAAGACACGCAAATCTCTAATGACAGTCCGTGAATCAGCGCTGCGATGTGGCCATACCCACACAAAGCGTGTGCATGAGGCAACCGCTACTAAGATGTACTTATACGCAGTATCAGATGAAAAAGGACCGCAGTGATCTAAATAAACACAACCTAACGGTTTATTAGAAATGTACAACTGAGTCTGTGGCGGACGCGTAGCAGTCGAAGGTTTAATCTGCTGGCATATGTCACAAAGAAGGACATAATCACGCGTCTGTTTGTACAGTCCCCGCCACCAGAAACGTTGTTGTAATTGAGTTACAGTGGCCGAGACGCCCGCATGCGCAGACGCCACACCTTCATGTGCCGCTGTAATCAAGTCTGCTCTGCGATCCGAGTTGGGAATCAGCCGTTCCCCAACGTCAGGAATTGTCACAAAAGGAACCTTTTCGGGACTTAAGCGGTATTTGTACTTCGAAGGGAATCCCGCAGGATGCTTACTTCCCTTCTCAGAGGCAGCAACTGCTGCCAAGATGTCGCTATCAATCTTGGTTTTTGACCTAGTAACCGCTGCAACTAAGTATGTAGATACTGCTGATTTCGCTGCTTCATCAGCAAGCGAGTTGCCAACAGCGTGAACTCCTACGCGCTGATGACCGAGAGTATGAATCACATAAACGAGAGGCAACATAGCCTTAAGCTCTCCACTCGAACCCAGATCATTTTGTGTTTTATTGTGCTACCCTTGGAATCATGAAAATCATTTTGAATCCAAAAGAACAAGTTTTCATTGTAAGACTGGACACAGTAGTAAGAATCACTTACAATCAGAGTAGTAACACTTGGATCCGCGTACTCCAACGCTAGTAAGAGAGCACGAAGCTCCGCCAATTGTGCGGTGCAATCGCCCAGGGGCAACGTGTGCACTTCCCTGGAAATGAACTCATCATTCAACATAGCACCGACCACAATGGCGCATGCGGAAACGTAGGCATGTTTAGAGCCATGCGCAACCTGCGCCGACCCATCAGTGTAAATGATGCAATGGAAGTCCTCCAAAGGTCGCATAGCCAGAGGAGCAGGATGAACGAATTCATACTGCAAGTACTCTTGCGACCGTAAGGAGGCGTCAAAAATAAACGTGACATCCGTGGATGTCAATGACGCAGCCCACTGAATCCACCGAGGGTGCAAAGCTTTTGAATTTGGTACACTGGCTTTTGTGACTGCCTCCAAATGAGGACAGGGTGTTACCACTAACATGCGCTTCCCCTGTGACAGAGCTCGTTCTTTAAGAATCGCCATCTGTACAGCAGTTAAAACTTTCTCCACAGTGGGAAACCGCAATTCAGCCGAAGTGTACAAGTGTGACTTGTAAGCAATAGGTACTGTGTCACCTTCATTAAAAGTCAGGTACGTGAAACCCACCGCCCCTGGAATTATTCTTATCACCAGGTTGGTGTGGTTATCACGAGTCAGTAAGTATTTAGATGCGAGCAGATCGGCCTGCAAAGATTGCAAAATGGCCGAATGCTCAGGCAGCCAGCATGATTTTGAAAAAGTTGGTTGTATCAAAGCATACAAAGGCTTGATACGCTGGGCATATTCCGGAACATAAGTTCTGCCGAAATTCAAGAAGCCCAGTAAAGACTGTAATTTTTTCAGTGTTGTAGGAGCGCGCAACTGTGCGCATTTCTCCAGGAAGTGAGGAGCCAATCCTCGACCTTCATTGTTCAGCTCATAGCCGAGGAACAACACTGTGTGTTCTGCAATGTGTGATTTTGCAAAATTAAACTTGTAACCCATATCTGCAAAGTTACAAATTATTGAATTCACCCGACACAGATGCATCCAAATTTCGTCATCTGTGAGATAAATGTCATCCACATAAGAACATGCATCCGGATCGATACTCTCCAATAGAGTGACTATTCTTGAGGTGAAGACTCCAGGACTATTTTTGTAGCCCATTGGGAGTCGCCGGAAGCGTTTTTGCACACCAGCGGACGTAAAACTTGTCCATTGGGAGCTGAAGCTATCCAGTCTGTGTGCATAAAAACCGTTGGATATGTCAAGCGTTGTCTTGAAACGCTTACGCACTAGACTATCCACTAGCGCAGAGCCGTGAGTATTCTGTACTGCACAGTTACGGCAATGCGAGTTCAAATGCCGGTAATCCAATACCAAACGATATGATCCGTCAGGTTTGGTCACAGTAAAAAGGGGATTATTCATCGGTGACACACACGTTTCAATAACTCCCTGATATTCCAATTGTTCAAGGATTTCTGCGACGGCAGCTTTAGCTTCACGCCGTATGGGATATTGAGGCTGAGGCTGCGGCTCAGACCGCAAAGGTATTTCGTGGCAAGGAGACAATTTATCCCAACCACATTGGTTGCGGTACAGAGCCGGTGCAAGAGCCCGAGCCCACTCTTCTGCAAAATGCTGCGCATGCTCAGTTGAGACAGTGTGCGCGAAACTGGGAAGGATTACCTCCTCCCCTCGCGGCGCTGCGAGCACAAAAGGTGGGGGACAGTCAGCCTCAGAAAGCAAAATGTCGTACGTAGACGAAAGGTTCTCCCAAAATACACCTCTGACAGTACGCTGTATGTCACCTTCAATTAACAGGACAATTTCAAAAAGTCTTTCAGGGGGAGCTAGTCTTGTATCGGCTGTTTCTATCACAACGAACACTTCAGTCGCTGTCACCCTCAGTAGTGGATGGAGCGCCTCTCTGACTATGGTTATCTCCGCCGCGCTGTCCAGCAAGGTCAGAGCCCACGTCAGATTCCGAAGCCGCGTTCTCACTATCTGTGGCATATCGATGCGCCGTTAAGGCTGCGACTTTCTTTTTCGCAAACTGCGATCTCTTTGGCGTAGAATCCTCCTGCTTCCATGCGCCTTCTGTCTGGCGGGGCTGGCCATGTCCCTGTTGGCCACCACGTCCCCGTCCGCCTCCTCCTCCACCGGTCTTCTGGGCCGATGAGTCCTGAAAGGAACGAGGAGAGCGTTGATCAGAAACCTGAAATCGATCAGGTGATTTAATCATCGCGCGATCGCGCAAATCATAAACTTTCTCAGCTGGCGCAGGGACTTGTGTTGCAGGATAAGATTCCTGCGTTTGCTGTTGCTGCTTCCCCTGTTTCTGTTTCTGAGGCCAATTTTGTTTTTTGGACTTTGGTTGTACATCTGCCGTAGCAGATTGCACTTGTGGTTGTTTCTTATCCTTAACCGCGAAGTACTTTAAACCCTTACTTGTGCGACCGATAGTTTTATAAGCGGCCACCACAATCTTCGCCAACTGGCGGGGCTTTTCGGCATCGGGTAACGCTGCCAGTGCATTAAAAACCTGGAAGTTCACAGCATCTCCCTTGATGTTGGAGAGTATGAGATCACTTACAATCTCAAAAGAACCACACAGGCGCATACCCAATTCAACCGCTGCCTCAGGACCGTGATCATCCTGAACACGTTTTATGATCGTAGGCAGTACAGCCATAGACGGGGTGCCGAAACACCTCGCATAAACAGCCGCAAAAGTCTTACCCCAGCTTTCACAGTCAACGAGCTCGGGAGTGATATCCTTAGGTAAAGTAATCGTCAACATTCTATGTTTGTCAGCAGGAGAAGAATTGGGAAACACGGCTTCCAGTTGGTCAAATTTCTCGGCCAGCCAAAAAGGAAAATCATCTTTATTATCAGGGCGTTGACCAAAAACTGAATTTACCATCACTGGATTGAGCCGTAAACCACCACGTTCCGTTTGAGCGGCCGGACCCCCCGGGGGACCACCCGGGAGATGACGACCTATGTATTGCACTAGTGCTCGAATCACGGAAATAGATACAACATGTAACCTGCGAATTTCCTGAAGGGTACAAGCGCCGTGATTCGGGTGCGGGGTAAAACCACCCAACGCAGGCCAGTTAGTACCTGGAATCGAGAGTGGACCTAACCTCGCAGCGGACAAAGAGTGGGGGAGGGTGCCATCAAACCAAACTCGATGCTGCCAATGATCAATTGGTATTTCCAGTGCCCTGTACGGTGTATATTCAGCCGGGACAGCCGAGGCGGTGTAGGAGTGGAACAAACCAGAAGTTGCGTCCACAGCCGGAAACGTAACCCAAGAGTAAAACAACTCATAAGGGAACGCCGGATCTGCACACACCACGAAAATCACAGCCATCCCATCCACCGGTACCTGGTACGTCTGAAGATGGTTGCGCACCGCCACGCGACTATGCTGCGCAATGGCCACCGCCGCCATGACAACACTGGAAACAAGAAAACACAAAGAATACTTTGTAGCACAACTGGGTAGTAATTCAAAGAAACCGTTTAAGAAAGAATCAAGCTTGAATAAGACCTATTTCAAAAAATAGGTAGGTTTCACCGACACCCCGCTTTCCGGAAACGGAGGTGAAGGGGTTAAGTTTTGAACGATATACTACTCGAGTGTCATGATATAAGACCACCGAAAACGTTGGGCGCCATGTCGCAGGGTTTCTGTTCTCACACAGAACTGTGCACAGAGGAGTGGAACCTCGGCGAATTAGGGTGTCCCAAAACTCACCTTAGCAACCAACTCACCCCTTACCGAGCTAGCTACAGTGTCTCATTGGACGTATCAAACTCCCAATGTTTAGACAAACCAGAACATGAACTTACAGTACCTCAGGGTACGTGGGACTCATGAACACTCTTTCGTTATATTATCATTACAAACCAGAACATGGAGTAAAGAAGACACATGTGCATTTGAAATGTTTATTTACTAATGCCGTCTTCTCAGGCGCAGTATCTTAGATAATACAAGTATACTTATTATCAGTAGCAAAATTATCAGCATAGTTACTAAGACATAAAAAGTGAATGGTGACAGCATGTTAACATACTGTAATGAATAAGAGTTAACAACACTTATATCTCACCCTCCCTAACACATATATTATATTATTAGCTAAGAAGGTCTCTTTGGGTTGTTTTAGGGCGGGCCCATACCTTAGTGTCCTAGCATGAAGGAATCACATCAGCATACACCAGCTCTCTCTGCATGTGCACCGCATCAAGTGTGTTCTATGTGCCTTGTGCAAAGCAATATCAATCCCGCCTGAAGCCAGAGTTGGCAAAGGCTGCACTTGTGTTATGACTATGAAGGCGTGGAGATCAGACCTCATAACAATTCCATATCGTGTTGTTCCTGAAACTTCAGCACTCTTCGTGCAGACATAGTTTATTAAGCAAAGCTGATATCAGAGCAATAACATATTATTCTCACATAAACCACGGCAAACTACTAGGTTGAAAGCTAAGTCAACAATTAAGTGTCGTGTGCATAAGTTGCAAGAAAGAAAAATGGCGTTTAAACCTCAAATGTACCTATGCTAACTTAACACGATATAAGGATATACAGGAGCTATATGACAAGCTGGGCTTTGAAAGTCGGTTACAGGGGTCATCGCAGTAGCATTTGACCATTTCCTGCAACATGCATTTGGATCAAGTGTCCCACATCTAAATTTAAAGTAAGGCTGCTTTGTAAGAGGGGCAGTAATTGTATCTAGAAATTGCACAAATACTGATATACATTTATAATCTAAAACATCAGTAGTAAGAGTGCCACAACCTGGACCAAACTTTCCTCTAGCATAGACAAATAGTTTTCCTTTATGAGTTCTTTAGAGATAGAAGTGGCCTCTCTTTGAATGTCCCAGAGCATCTAGTCCAAACTGTAGCAGTTACATACAACCATATTTCAATCAAGGTATCCCTGCTTGGACCTTAAGACTTAATATGTCTTCACGTGCATTTCTATATGTGGATAACTCCTCCAGTCTCCACAGTCTTCTATAACAAAGCACAGGTCTCAAATTTGGTCACTGCAAAATTGGCTTGACCCTCAAATCCATACATAGCGGTGGGGATGGGGTACTAAATAGCGAATTGACTAAAGACGTTAAAAAATGTCCTTTCGGCCTTAGCAAGTCGTGGGCCCTTTTGATGACCCCACAACTCAACCCCGTAGAGAGCTGCCCCCACTGATTTCACATTATGGATGTGTATTTTAGGCGAAACAGACCCACTTGAGGAGGACCTGTAAACTCTTAGTATACCTGATTTGTACGGTGACATTTAGGGCACATTTATCCACCCGCATACTTCGTGATATTATCACTCAGATACTCGAACGTCCTAACCCACGACAGTTTCACCCCACCTAAATTGGGAATACTGCGATAGTTCCTATGTGGATTAAAAACCATACATTTTGTTTTTCCAGCGTTCACCTGCAAGCTTCCCTTTTTGCAGAAGAATACAAAGTGAGTGGTCTGCAGGCCCCTAGTTCTCTTGGAGATCAATAATGTATTGTCAACATACAGATGAGCAGGTACCACAATCTGGTATAATTTTGGTGAATTGGTGCAACAGGAGCTCAAAAAATCCACTACACCATTTTTGTACAAAGCAAACAACGTTGGAACTAGTACGGAGCCTCAGTTAGCTCTCCCTTAGGCCCCCATCTTACTTGTGCTTAAGGTTTCTCATGCAACCTCATTAGGATGACCAGTATATTTTCCTGAACACCCATGTCTTTGAGAACTGACCATAGGTCGGATCTTGCCACCAGGTGAAACGCTGACCTAAGCTCAACAAATGCCACATTTAAATTACCCTTTCCCAGGACAATGGTCTTCCAGTAAATCAGGCAGAACCTAAAACCAGATTTATCATGCTGATCCTTTTGCTGAAGCTAGCTTGAAGATAGGAGAGGATACCATTTTCGGTGGCAATGCCTGGAGCTTCTCTAAAATCTGCCAGCAAAAAATGCTTTGCATGCTGTCCATGAGACCTAAAGGTCGATAGTGACATGGGCGTTACCTTGGCCCCTTTTTCTAAATTGGGCTAATCTCCAACCCTGCCCAGGATGAGGGTAAATGGGAGCCAGCCAAGTTGGCATTTGAAATTGTATTAACATAGATCAATGGCACTGGCAAGAATAGGCCACCTGGTATTTTCGTGAGGTCCTCGAGCTTTGTTTGGAACAGTGGCTTTTATTGTTTGTAAAGGGGGTAATAACATCAACCTGGTCACATCATCCAATAGAGCCGAAATAACGAATAAATGATGAAGAAGTGTTAAATCCAGACCACTACCTGAATGAAAGACTCCATTTTTGGCGGATTATGGCCGCTCTCATGGGCCACCACATGCCAAAATAGTCTATTTTTCCATTTTCAGCAGCCTTTGTGAGATCTACCCAATTGTCATCCTCCCAAACTCTTTTAGCGTGAAGGAGTATCTTCTTATAGATATGTCTGGCTGCTGGCATACCATCACCATTCTAACCCGAGCGGAGCTGGCATAGCGGGACTACGCAGAGGTCCATGGAGTTGTGGAATTCCGCTCCGCCACCCTCCTACACCCCCCTATAAAAACGAATAGTAGTTTATTAATAAAAAAGTCTAGAAATAAACACATTACATGTACTGCCAGCGTCCCTGGGCTGCCGTCCTCCTCTTCCTCGCCGTGCTCTACTTGGGCCGATCATCTTGCAAAAACTGCGCATGTGCAGTTTTCGCAAGCTGATCAACCCAAGTTTTTTTTAGAGATGGCGAGGAAGGGGAGGAGGGAAGACAGGGGACACCGGGAATACAGGTAAGTGTTTATTTTTCGGTTTTTAATAAAGTATTATTCATTTTTTAATAGGCAGGGTGGAGGCAGGGTCTGGCCAACTTCGCGTAGGAATTTGCCCTATACTCCGCGTTCTACGCGGATGGTGGAGTAGGCAAAACTCCACACACTCCGCTGGCGGAGCAGAGTTGTGGCCTGGAGTTACATTATTCTCCATTTTATTGGCAGCTATTAAATTCTGCTTGCTTCCCTTGCATTCCTCATTGAACCCTAATATTTTCTTGTGGGTGAGGCAAGCTGGTCTAATTTCTCTACTAAAATAGTTTTCTACAGATTTGAACAATGCATCATTGACCGCATCACACTGCTAGGTTGCTCAGAGATCCTGCATAAATGGGACATATAATCTAGACTGTCGACCACTTCGCTGTACGGATCAGGTAGCTGCTCGGGCTGCTGCAAATATTACCCCTACTTTACATCGCATCTATTGGTTATAACACACAACTCCGGACTAGCTGTCTGGCTTGAAGCCAACCAGTGAGAACAAGGTTGTGTCAAAGTCAATTGTGGAACAATATGATCCAACCTTTGATAGGGACTAATTGTAAGTTAGGAATGGACCACAGCTCATCTACAACTTCAGTTATAGATTAGCTGTGTAAGTAGAGGAGCTCAAATGTGTTGAAATCAGCAGCCTTTCAAATGAGGATTCTATCATGCGCTCGATTAGTCAATGATTCTGATTGGCACAACGTTTTCAAAGCATTCTTTCCTTTTACAGTAGGGCTATACACATTAGAAACATTGCACTACTGTCTTGTATTTGAAAATAAATGAATTCCTAAAATATTGTGTGAATTAATCAGTAGGATTTTAATCTAACAATTCAAAGCTATACTGTCCCATATTGTAAGCCTCTCAGAGAGACGTCCCGCTCCCTTAAAAAAGAAAACTTCAACACGGAAATCCAAATACCTAGGAAAATTGTGGCATCTTGCACCATGTCTCTTGTAAGATGCAAATTACATATTTATTTATGAAACCTCCCCACTCAGGATCCGATAGCTTAGAAAGTAGTCTGGCAATATTACAGGATAAGATATTCAAAAGGCTAGCAGCATTAGTTGTGAGATTAGAATTGTTATGCTGTTATTCCAAATCTCTAACTTTTTTATAACATTATCTGCACAGCAACTAGGCTGTTCCCTGCATCCACATCCGTGCCACTAATGCTAAGAGGTGCCACTCTACGCCTTCCTACTAGGGGCATTCCATCAGAATCCTGTCTGTCCAGACTCAGTAATTTTACCCCACTGAAGACAGAGTCCCCAGCTCCAAATCAGTGACCATGGTTGCTCGTGGATACCTTATCCATTAGTAACACACCATCTCCACATAGGCGGCCATAGTTAAACTGGATCATACTGCTTCTGGCGTAGCTGTTCAAAGGTCCAATCCCACTAAGCCATCCACCAACTCCCCATCCATCACAGTAAGGTTTATGTTGCTAAGAATGTTTTGGGTTGGTATCATCAAGGATTGGTTGGGATGATGTTAAGACCAGGTACCAGAGAACATGTGTCACTTATGGGGTAGGAAGATGAAAGTGAAACAAAGATTTGGACTGATGCCTACAATAATTTATTTTCTGATAGGTTGGGTCAGACCAAAGGGATTACACATAGAATCAAGATTAAAGAAGGAGCCATACCAGTCAAGCATAGATTACCGAGTGTCCAGTTCAGTCTAAGAGAGGATTTGGCAGACAAATTGAAACAGATGTGTGAGTGAAGGGTTATTGGACCGATTGAATCATCATTATGGTTGTCTTCACTGTTTGTGATGAGAAAAAGAAAATGGAGCTTTGAAGGTGTTTGATGAACTGCATAGCCTTAATAAAAAAATATCAATTGACTCGCATCCTCTACTAAGGATTGATGATATCATAACTAAATTTGCTGGAGCTAAGTTTTATTTCTAAAATTGATTTACCTTTAGCATACTATCAAGTTGAATTAGATCCGACATGTAGACACTTTACAGCTTTTGTCTCTTCAAATGGGCACATTTCAATTCAGAAGAAGGCCTTTTGTATTGGCGTTAGCTGCGTCTGTGTTTCACCACATTATGGAAAAAATGTTGAAGGGGGTTGTGGATACTGTGGCCTTTCAAGATAACATTTTGGTTGCAGGAAAAAACAAATTGGAGCATGATAAAACCCTGAATTTAGTTTTGTCTAGGTTGCAGGAAACAGGCATTGGAGCCAACAAACAGAAATGTATGTTTGCAACGAGCTCCATTGAATATTTGGGCCATCATTTCTTGGGATGAAGGTAAACCACGTCCAGGCTTGCTGCCAATTCTCCCTTTAGCAAATCATTGACCTAGATGACCTTTATGACCTAAATCAATAATCTGGGACCTCAGACCCACTGATGCGATACATTTATCACCTGCATCACCCTGTTATTCATTTCTAACAATAATTCAACGGAGAAGTGTATGTTTTCATAGCCTAACATACACTTCTCTCTCAGCCCTTAGATTTACCTGATGGACCTTGGATCCCATTGGCAGTTGATTTTGTTGAACCCTTCCACATGATACCTGGGAAATACAAATTTGATGTCGTTTTGGCAGACTATTACGGTAAATGGTGGAAAGTGGAATTTACGGCTGATTCCAGAACTGTGGGGTCATTAGGTTTTTCCAGAAGATATTTGCAAGGGAAGGATTTTCCATAGAAGTGGTACAGTTTGTGTCAAAGGAAATGATTGGATTCTTCAAACAGTCCATCAATGTTCATCATAGAATTGCTCTTTATCAGCCCCAAACTAATGGTTTGTGGAGTGGATGAACCATATGCTAGTTGAATTTGTGCAATGGGCACTGATTGGTGGGATGAATGTAGTATGTAGTAGAGGCAATTGAAAGCATGTGTTGGGCACATCGTACTACACTTAGTTGTGTGACTGGTAAAATTCTTTTGAAATTTTGGGAGGGAGAACTGCTTCTTTTGATATTTGCCCTGCTTGTATGAAAAAATGGGCTTCCGGGTCAATCTTGAAAAGGACATTGATGCAAAGATTAGGTCGAGGGTCAAGGAGCACCAGAAGGCTTGAGCAGAAAATTTTAATTTTTAGAAAAATGTCCGAAGTAATTAAGGGTTACCCATATTTCTTCTTAAAATCCTTAAGGGATAATGACTCAGTAAAGGTCAAGATAGCGCAGTTACAAACAGCATGTAGGACGTGCTTCTGTGTAGCTCCTGGTGACCTGCACTAAATCCGTCGTATAACACAACTAAAACTTCCAAAACACCGAAAACTCAACTACCGGACCAGACGCTGCACCTGTGGAGCTAAAGATTTTGAGCAATCCTGTCGATTACGGGCTGAAATCGGCCACAGAAAGTTCGCCGGCGTGAAACCCCTTCCCTAAGATGGCGGACGGAGGCGTCCCTACGGCCCGAGAATAGCTCCACCCCGGCTTCGGAGCCTGCCGCCGTTGGTGTCTCCACTCATCACTGCTGGCAGCGGAGAGACCCCCCCTCCACCCCTCCCTGTGGAGTGCTGTCAGGGGTGACGGGACTGACGGTAGCCGCGGAACTTGGGTGAGCCTCCGGTGGTGACCTGGCACCTGGCCTGCGCCCTGCTCCGGGCTGTACGGGGGCCTCGGGGGAGCTGCCTCTGCGGAGAGAGCCGGGACCTGCGGCCCGAGAGAAGCGGGGAGACGGGGACGCCCAGAGGATCTGTCGGTGGGCCTCCCTCGCCTAGCGATCTGACATCGCCTGCGCTGCTGAGACCCGCCCCCGTGAGGCGTACCACAGATCGAAAGTGGCACCTCCACGAGCGGCGACCCCCCTCAAGGGGGGCCACGACATCGAGAGTCCGCTGGACTGGGGGACGCCTGCGGTGGCCGGTGAGTGATCGACGGCCCTCCCCCACCTGCACCGAGGAGGACCTGGTTCTGGCCCCTGTGTGTGGCCGCTGAGGCTCCTGGCCTGGGGTACTACCAGCTGAGTGCGATTGCTGGGCAGGGAATACGCTGGAAGAGAAGTCCCCTCCACGCAAGGACCTTGGCCTACACCAATTCGGGGTCTAGCCTGCGGCAGTGCTTGCGGACCCGGAGTCCCGACCCCGGCTGCCCTGCGCCCCTCCCGGAGAGGCCCTCTGTCCGGGACACGCCTGAGAGTGACTGAAAGCCCTCACTGAGCCTATGAGCTTCCGCGGCTGACAGGGGGTGCACCCTATTGGAATCGGGAGGGCCGGACTCTCGGAAGGCCTTCCATTGCCGCTGACACCTGGAGTGGGAGCTCGCTGCCGGCTGTGAGATCTGGCGTGTGCGATGGCCTCGCCGCCTACCCACGAGAGATACACGAGTGCCGACTCGGTCCCTCATCCTCTCCACCCTCCCTGCTTCCCCGCCCGAAGCGGCCCGCTGGCCTGGACGTGACTCGGACGAGCTCCCTTCCCTCCCCGCTAAGACACTCTTGACCAGGGTAGGGAGTCGAGATGGGGAAGAGAGACCCAGTGGCGAGATCGGCGAGGCAGGAAACCATCGATAACTATGCTACGACCCGGGCACAGAAGGAGATGATCCCGGCGACGTCTGGCACACGCACTGACACTGCCATGCTTCTGGAGGCGATCCAAGCCTCTAGAACGGATATACAGGACTCTAGAGTGGCGTTGGAGATTAAAATAGGCGAGGTGGCCTCTGAAGTCCTCTTACTGCGCCAAGAATTTGAATGAGAGGGGGACTACAGCGGAGACCCGAATTGGCGAAGCGGAGGACTCCCTCACCACCCTCCGTAAAGACATGGTGGAACTACAAGCATCACATAGACAGCTGCTGTGGAGGGTGGATGATGCCGAAAATAGGGCGAGACGCAACAACCTGCGCTTTGAGGGCTTTTGAGAGGGCATCGAGGAGACAAATGTAGCAGCCTTCTTACATTCCTGGCTAACGTCAACGTTTCCACAGGCCCAATTTGTTAACTGTTTTGTCATCGAAAGGGCGCACAGGGCCCTGCTGGTGAAACTGCCAGAGGGAGCGCGACGGCGACCGATCATTGCACGCTTTCTCAATTTTGCGGACAGGGACCTCATCCTGAGAGAAGCCAGAAAAAAGGGTGAACTTCGAATGGAAAACACAAATATCATGATCTTCCCGGACTACAGCCAGGATGTACAGAAACAGCGACGCGCCTACGACTCAGTGAAAGCAAAGTTGCGGGATCTGCACATATCGTATATGCTGCTTTTCCCGGCGAAATTGAAAGTACTTTTCAAAGGCAAGTCCCACTTTTTCAATCGACCGGAGGAGGCCTGTCAATGGTTGAAGGAGCGCCCCCTGCTACGAGAGGCCGAAGAGGAAGGCCACAGAATACGATCCGAAATGGCAGCCGCCAGTTTCCGGAGGAGTCCGCCCAAGGCTCAAAGGTCCCAGAATCCGCGGGTGAGAAGACATTCGCATCTGACTCCATACCCGGATCGCCCCGCGATGGGCCGTGGGGGACAAAACCCCACCACACCAGCAGAGGAAGATTTGGTACCGGGATCCAGGTTCAGCTGTCTGGCACATCACTCAGCTGCAGAGGCGGAGAGCGAGGGAAGTTGGCCGTATGTCAGACGTGGAAGAACCGACGGAACAATCCTGCATCCTCTAGTCACAGCGATCCGAGAGCTGGAACAAGGAGCGACTGGCACGTCGGATGATCAGGACATTGAAACACAAGATTCCCACGCCTGAGGAAGAATAGAACTGGTATCCGAAACAGCAGCTCATCGTTCTGGGGGCACGCAAGTTACAAGCACTTTCCTTCCTGTGTTGACACATCTCACTGTTTGTTGGTTTATTGGCTCTTCTATCGCCCCACTCGACACAGGGAGTCCTGCCATTCTGTTAGTTTGGTAATCAAGACACGAAGAACCCTGTGGGTACTCCAGATAGAGCCTTTAGAGATAGCTTAGTTGGGGTTGCTATTGGGAGGGCGACAGACCTTTACCACCCGAAAGTCCTGTAAGTTAACTGTTACGCGGATGGGATGGACGGGAGGCAAAGGTGGGGAGGGGGGGATCCAGATGGGGGTTTTCATAATGTTCTGTTGGGGGAAACAGGTTGGAGGGGAGGGGGAAACAATTGGTTGAATACAGTCATGTGCTTTGGTGCTCCACACTACACTCCTACACCAGATACCGTCCACACTGTTCTAGTAGTACCTGGGAATGGCGAGTGCAGTAGCCACACAACCTACGGACCACAGGACAGTTTGTGTCCTAACCTGGAATGTGAACGGGCTTGGTAATAGGATTAAGAGGGGTTTGGTGAACTCCTGCCTTAAAAGACTAGACCCAGATATAACTTTCCTAGAGGAAGTCAAGGGGGAGGGAGCACCGCGGACATATCCCAGCTGAATTACCTCTATTGCATCTTGGTAGATGAAGTTCATTGTAATTGCTCGTTCAGTTCAAAATTCATAAAGTTCAAGGCCAGTGCCATTATTCTTCTCTCGCGTATCCCTAGACACGTGTTTCAGGCTTCTGCCATCATCAGTAGGGAAAATATCGTTAGGTGCCGGATATGCTGCCACAATCTTCTCAGGACCATCACCACTCCAAGGCATGCAGGCACTCCCTGAGCTCGTCAGCTCGTGGCTCACGGGAGCCATTTTACATAAAGTCAAGGGGGAGGGAGCACCGCGGACATATCCCAGCTGAATTACCTCTGTTGCATCTTGGTAGATGAAGTTCATTGTAATTGCTCGTTCAGTTCAAAATTCATAAAGTTCAAGGCCAGTGCCATTATTCTTCTCTCGCGTATCCCTAGACACGTGTTTCAGGCTTCTGCCATCATCAGTAGGGAAAATATCGTTAGGTCGCCGGATATGCTGCCACAATCTTCTCAGGACCATCACCACTCCAAGGCATGCAGGCACTCCCTGAGCTCGTCAGCTCGTGGCTCACGGGAGCCATTTTACATAAAGTCAAGGGGGAGGGAGCACCGCGGACATATCCCAGCTGAATTACCTCTGTTGCATCTTGGTAGATGAAGTTCATTGTAATTGCTCGTTCAGTTCAAAATTCATAAAGTTCAAGGCCAGTGCCATTATTCTTCTCTCGCGTATCCCTAGACACGTGTTTCAGGCTTCTGCCATCATCAGTAGGGAAAATATCGTTAGGTCGCCGGATATGCTGCCACAATCTTCTCAGGACCATCACCACTCCAAGGCATGCAGGCACTCCCTGAGCTCGTCAGCTCGTGGCTCACGGGAGCCATTTTACATAAAGTCAAGGGGGAGGGAGCACCGCGGACATATCCCAGCTGAATTACCTCTGTTGCATCTTGGTAGATGAAGTTCATTGTAATTGCTCGTTCAGTTCAAAATTCATAAAGTTCAAGGCCAGTGCCATTATTCTTCTCTCGCGTATCCCTAGACACGTGTTTCAGGCTTCTGCCATCATCAGTAGGGAAAATATCGTTAGGTCGCCGGATATGCTGCCACAATCTTCTCAGGACCATCACCACTCCAAGGCATGCAGGCACTCCCTGAGCTCGTCAGCTCGTGGCTCACGGGAGCCATTTTACATAAAGTCAAGGGGGAGGGAGCACCGCGGACATATCCCAGCTGAATTACCTCTGTTGCATCTTGGTAGATGAAGTTCATTGTAATTGCTCGTTCAGTTCAAAATTCATAAAGTTCAAGGACAGTGCCATTATTCTTCTCTCGCGTATCCCTAGACACGTGTTTCAGGCTTCTGCCATCATCAGTAGGGAAAATATCGTTAGGTCGCCGGATATGCTGCCACAATCTTCTCAGGACCATCACCACTCCAAGGCATGCAGGCACTCCCTGAGCTCGTCAGCTCGTGGCTCACGGGAGCCATTTTACATAAAGTCAAGGGGGAGGGAGCACCGCGGACATATCCCAGCTGAATTACCTCTGTTGCATCTTGGTAGATGAAGTTCATTGTAATTGCTCGTTCAGTTCAAAATTCATAAAGTTCAAGGCCAGTGCCATTATTCTTCTCTCGCGTATCCTTAGACACGTGTTTCAGGCTTCTGCCATCATCAGTAGGGAAAATATCGTTAGGTCGCCGGATATGCTGCCACAATCTTCTCAGGACCATCACCACTTCAAGGCATGCAGGCACTCCCTGAGCTCGTGGCTCAAGGGAGCCATTTTACATAAAGTCAAGGGGGAGGGAGCACCGCGGACATATCCCAGCTGAATTACCTCTGTTGCATCTTGATAGATGAAGTTCATTGTAATTGCTCGTTCAGTTCAAAATTCATAAAGTTCAAGGCCAGTGCCATTATTCTTCTCTCGCGTATCCCTAGACACGTGTTTCAGGCTTCTGCCATCATCAGTAGGGAAAATATCGTTAGGTCGCCGGATATGCTGCCACAATCTTCTCAGGACCATCACCACTCCAAGGCATGCAGGCACTCCCTGAGCTCGTCAGCTCGTGGCTCACGGGAGCCATTTTACATAAAGTCAAGGGGGAGGGAGCACCGCGGACATATCCCAGCTGAATTGCCTCTGTTGCATCTTGGTAGATGAAGTTCATTGTAATTGCTCGTTCAGTTCAAAATTCATAAAGTTCAAGGCCAGTGCCATTATTCTTCTCTTGCGTATCCCTAGACACGTGTTTCAGGCTTCTGCCATCATTAGTATGGAAAATATCGTTAGGTCGCCGGATATGCTGCCACAATCTTCTCAGGACCATCACCACTCCAAGGCATGCAGGCACTCCCTGAGCTCGTCAGCTTGTGGCTCACGGGAGCCATTTTACATAAAGTCAAGGGGGAGGGAGCACCGCGGACATATCCCAGCTGAATTACCTCTGTTGCATCTTGGTAGATGAAGTTCATTGTAATTGCTCGTTCAGTTCAAAATTCATAAAGTTCAAGGCCAGTGCCATTATTCTTCTCTCGCGTATCCCTAGACACATGTTTCAGGCTTCTGCCATCATCAGTAGGGAAAATATTGTTAGGTCGCCGGATATGCTGCCACAATCTTCTCAGGACCATCACCACTCCAAGGCATGCAGGCACTCCCTGAGCTCGTCAGCTCGTGGCTCACGGGAGCCATTTTACATAAAGTCAAGGGGGAGGGAGCACCGCGGACATATCCCAGCTGAATTACCTCTGTTGCATCTTGGTAGATGAAGTTCATTGTAATTGCTCGTTCAGTTCAAAATTCATAAAGTTCAAGGCCAGTGCCATTATTCTTCTCTCGCGTATCCCTAGACACGTGTTTCAGGCTTCTGCCATTATCAGTAGGGAAAATATCGTTAGGTCGCCGGATATGCTGCCACAATCTTCTCAGGACCATCACCACTCCAAGGCATGCAGGCACTGCCTGAGCTCGTCAGCTCGTGGCTCACGGGAGCCATTTTACATAAAGTCAAGGGGGAGGGAGCACCGCGGACATATCCCAGCTGAATTACCTCTGTTGCATCTTGGTAGATGAAGTTCATTGTAATTGCTCGTTCAGTTCAAAATTCATAAAGTTCAAGGCCAGTGCCATTATTCTTCTCTCGCGTATCCCTAGACACGTGTTTCAGGCTTCTGCCATCATCAGTAGGGAAACTATCGTTAGGTCGCCGGATATGCTGCCACAATCTTCTCAGGACCATCACCACTCCAAGGCATGCAGGCACTCCCTGAGCTCGTCAGCTCGTGGCTCACGGGAGCCATTTTACATAAAGTCAAGGGGGAGGGAGCACCGCGGACATATCCCAGCTGAATTGCCTCTGTTGCATCTTGGTAGATGAAGTTCATTGTAATTGCTCGTTCAGTTCAAAATTCATAAAGTTCAAGGCCAGTGCCATTATTCTTCTCTCGCGTATCCCTAGACACGTGTTTCAGGCTTCTGCCATCATCAGTAGGGAAAATATTGTTAGGTCGCCGGATATGCTGCCACAATCTTCTCAGGACCATCACCACTCCAAGGCATGCAGGCACTCCCTGAGCTTGTCAGCTCGTGGCTCACGGGAGCCATTTTACATAAAGTCAAGGGGGAGGGAGCACCGCGGACATATCCCAGCTGAATTACCTTTGTTGCATCTTGGTAGATGAAGTTCATTGTAATTGCTCGTTCAGTTCAAAATTCATAAAGTTCAAGGCCAGTGCCATTATTCTTCTCTCGCGTATCCCTAGACACGTGTTTCAGGCTTCTGCCATCATCAGTAGGGAAAATATCGTTAGGTCGCCGGATATGCTGCCACAATCTTCTCAGGACCATCACCACTCCAAGGCATGCAGGCACTCCCTGAGCTCGTGGCTCACGGGAGCCATTTTACATAAAGTCAAGGGGGAGGGAGCACCGCGGACATATCCCAGCTGAATTACCTCTGTTGCATCTTGGTAGATGAAGTTCATTGTAATTGCTCGTTCAGTTCAAAATTCATAAAGTTCAAGGCCAGTGCCATTATTCTTCTCTCGCGTATCCCTAGACACGTGTTTCAGGCTTCTGCCATCATCAGTAGGGAAAATATCGTTAGGTCGCCGGATATGTTGCCACAATCTTCTCAGGACCATCACCACTCCAAGGCATGCAGGCACTCCCTGAGCTCGTCAGCTCGTGGCTCACGGGAGCCATTTTACATAAAGTCAAGGGGGAGGGAGCACCGCGGACATATCCCAGCTGAATTGCCTCTGTTGCATCTTGGTAGATGAAGTTCATTGTAATTGCTCGTTCAGTTCAAAATTCATAAAGTTCAAGGCCAGTGCCATTATTCTTCTCTCGCGTATCCCTAGACACGTGTTTCAGGCTTCTGCCATCATCAGTAGGGAAAATATCGTTAGGTCGCCGGATATGCTGCCACAATCTTCTCAGGACCATCACCACTCCAAGGCATGCAGGCACTCCCTGAGCTCGTCAGCTTGTGGCTCACGGGAGCCATTTTACATAAAGTCAAGGGGGAGGGAGCACCGCGGACATATCCCAGCTGAATTACCTCTGTTGCATCTTGGTAGATGAAGTTCATTGTAATTGCTCGTTCAGTTCAAAATTAATAAAGTTCAAGGCCAGTGCCATTATTCTTCTCTCGCGTATCCCTAGACACGTGTTTCAGGCTTTTGCCATCATCAGTAGGGAAAATATCGTTAGGTCGCCGGATATGCTGCCACAATCTTCTCAGGACCATCACCACTCCAAGGCATGCAGGCACTCCCTGAGCTCGTCAGCTCGTGGCTCACGGGAGCCATTTTACATAAAGTCAAGGGGGAGGGAGCACCGCGGACATATCCCAGCTGAATTACCTCTGTTGCATCTTGGTAAATGAAGTTCATTGTAATTGCTCGTTCAGTTCAAAATTCATAAAGTTCAAGGCCAGTGCCATTATTCTTCTCTCGCGTATCCCTAGACACGTGTTTCAGGCTTCTGCCATCATCAGTAGGGAAAATATCGTTAGGTCGCCGGATATGCTGCCACAATCTTCTCAGGACCATCACCACTCCAAGGCATGCAGGCACTCCCTGAGCTCGTCAGCTCGTGGCTCACGGGAGCCATTTTACATAAAGTCAAGGGGGAGGGAGCACCGCGGACATATCCCAGCTGAATTACCTCTGTTGCATCTTGGTAGATGAAGTTCATTGTAATTGCTCGTTCAGTTCAAAATTCATAAAGTTCAAGGCCAGTGCCATTATTCTTCTCTCGCGTATCCCTAGACACGTGTTTCAGGCTTCTGCCATCATCAGTAGGGAAAATATCGTTAGGTCGCCGGATATGCTGCCACAATCTTCTCAGGACCATCACCACTCCAAGGCATGCAGGCACTCCCTGAGCTCGTCAGCTCGTGGCTCACGGGAGCCATTTTACATAAAGTCAAGGGGGAGGGAGCACCGCGGACATATCCCAGCTGAATTGCCTCTGTTGCATCTTGGTAGATGAAGTTCATTGTAATTGCTCGTTCAGTTCAAAATTCATAAAGTTCAAGGCCAGTGCCATTATTCTACTCTCGCGTATCCCTAGACACGTGTTTCAGGCTTCTGCCATCATCAGTAGGGAAAATATTGTTAGGTCGCCGGATATGCTGCCACAATCTTCTCAGGACCATCACCACTCCAAGGCATGCAGGCACTCCCTGAGCTCGTCAGCTCGTGGCTCACGGGAGCCATTTTACATAAAGTCAAGGGGGAGGGAGCACCGCGGACATATCCCAGCTGAATTACCTTTGTTGCATCTTGGTAGATGAAGTTCATTGTAATTGCTCGTTCAGTTCAAAATTCATAAAGTTCAAGGCCAGTGCCATTATTCTTCTCTCGCGTATCCCTAGACACGTGTTTCAGGCTTCTGCCATCATCAGTAGGGAAAATATCGTTAGGTCGCCGGATATGCTGCCACAATCTTCTCAGGACCATCACCACTCCAAGGCATGCAGGCACTCCCTGAGCTCGTCAGCTCGTGACTCACGGGAGCCATTTTACATAAAGTCAAGGGGGAGGGAGCACCGCGGACATATCCCAGCTGAATTACCTCTGTTGCATCTTGGTAGATGAAGTTCATTGTAATTGCTCGTTCAGTTCAAAATTCATAAAGTTCAAGGCCAGTGCCATTATTCTTCTCTCGCGTATCCCTAGACACGTGTTTCAGGCTTCTGCCATCATCAGTAGGGAAAATATCGTTAGGTCGCCGGATATGCTGCCACAATCTTCTCAGGACCATCACCACTCCAAGGCATGCAGGCACTCCCTGAGCTCGTCAGCTCGTGGCTCACGGGAGCCATTTTACATAAAGTCAAGGGGGAGTGAGCACCGCGGACATATCCCAGCTGAATTACCTCTGTTGCATCTTGGTAGATGAAGTTCATTGTAATTGCTCGTTCAGTTCAAAATTCATAAAGTTCAAGGCCAGTGCCATTATTCTTCTCTCGCGTATCCCTAGACACGTGTTTCAGGCTTCTGCCATCATCAGTAGGGAAAATATCGTTAGGTCGCCGGATATGCATGCAACAGAGGTAATTCAGCTGGGATATGTCCGCGGTGCTCCCTCCCCCTTGACTTTCCTACAGGAAACTCATCTCAACGGAAATAACTGTCCCTTCATAGCCAGGGGGCGCCACAAAGTTCTGGCACACGTGGGCTACACAACTGATTCGGCGAGGGGAATCTCCGACCACTCACCACTGTTAGTGAGACTGGGACGGACTCAAGGTAATGGGGGGCCTCCTGGCGCCTTGCTGCCTGGGATCTCCAAAATGCAAATGCACTGAGAGGTGTGAGAGCAGATGTGCAGGTATATATCGCTGAAAATGAAGGGTCAGTTGATTCAGGGGTGACCCTTTGGGAAGCCTTGAAGCCAGTAATGCGGGACAGGATACAGAATAGACTGGGGGAGGAAAGGAGAAAACTCCACGGTGTAGTAGCTGCAGTGGAACGGTCTATCCTAGACTTAGAGAGATAATACTTAAGTTCGAGAACTGTTGGGACTCTTCGGAGACTGGTTGATAAACAGACACACTACAGAGAACTAGTGACAGATGAGGCTAAGACTCAAGCCCTGGCCACCCTCCACCGCCTCTATGACCTGGGGGATAAATCAGGCAAACTTCTGGCATGACTTAGTAGAAAGGAACGGGAAGCTAGATGGGTGGACCACATTAGAGATGCAGAAGGGATGCTTGTTAGTACGGATGCACACATTACTGAGGCTTTTGCTACGCACTATGAACGCTTCTACACCGCCAGAGACTTGGGGACTTGTGAGGAGGCTTTACAATATATGGAGCAGACTGACCTTCCCTCGTTAGATCCTGAGGCCCTTAAGACACTAGAGGCTGATATCACAGTGGAAGACATCTCTGTGGCCATTGCTCGACTGCGACCTGGTAAAACGCCGGGACCAAACGGTTTCCCGGCGGAATTTTTCAAGAGTACTGCGGACCTTCTGGCTCCCCACTTGAGGAGCCTATTCATGGGGCAATCATTCCAATACATAAGGAGGGCAAACCGCGAGAGGACTGTGCGTCCTACCGCCCCATTTCCCTCCTGAACACGGAGGTGAAACTCCTGGCGACTATCTTGGCACTCCGATTGAGGTCGGTGATCCCGGACCTCATACACTTGGATCAGACCGGTTTTCTGCCAGATAGGGCCACCAAGCCGAACCTTAGACTTACCCACAATTGGTTGCAGGAAGTGAGGGAAAGAGAGCTACCACACTGGTTTCTCTCCCTCGACGCTGAGAAAGCCTTTGACGCGGTCCACTGGCCATTCCTGGAGGGTGTCTTACATAAATTTGGCTTTGGCCCTAAGTTCCAGACTTGGGTCCGACTCGTCTACAGCACGCCAAGAGCTAGGGTGAGAGTGAATGGGAGACTGTCACGTGAATTCCAGATCCCGAGGGGGACCCGACAAGGATGCCCTCTGTCCCCCCTCCTCTTTACACTTACCATCGAGTACTAGCGGCTAGGGTCCGACAAAACCCAGGAATCACTGGCTTTAGAAGAGCCGATACAGACCCCGCACAAGAGAAAATATCCCTCTACGCAGATGATGTACTCTTATACATTACCAACCCGGAAACTACTATTCCGGAGCTATTCCTGGAACTGGAGTGCTATGGTAGACATTCCGGATACAAAATAAACTGGCATAAATCGATCCTGTACGACCCAGGGGGCCGTGAACGCTGGGCGACATTGCCAGGACAACTAATTACAACGACGGAGGGCTTTCAATATCTCGGGATTTACATTACCCTTGACAGGAAACTATCGCTCCAGAAAAACCTGGAGAGGATCATGCTAAACTCCACTGCAGATATGGACCGCTGGAGACAGATTCCACTTACACTCCTAGGGCGAGCGGCTATGTACAAAATGATTATTCTCCCCAAATATTTGTACGCCCTACAGAACGAATACTATCCGCTCCCAGCAATGATATTGCCTAGAATCCACTCAGATCTGAGGGCTTTTCTCTGGTTAAGTAAGCAACCTAGAATAGCATTGACTACTCTCCAGAGACACCAATACAGTGGAGGAATCTCGCTTCCTAATTTGGAAGCCTACTACTGGGCGGAACACATGACCCCGATTAATGATTGGCTGCATACTCAGGCAGACCACCCCACTTATGCCCTACAACGACACAAACTGTCCTCGCATAATTTACTGTACTATCTGTATGGGGGTTCTGGACGGGAGCCGCTTCTCCCTGCGACTGTTATTACATTACTTGCATGGAACAAGGCCACAAAACGCACGGGCTGGGAGAAGAAACCCACCCGGCAGACACCGCTATGGCACTGCAAGTGGCTGGCTGAACTTCACAAACTTAGGGGATTTAAACAATGGGATGACATTCCCAAGGGGGAATTGAAATCCTTTCTGGCCCTAAAGTCAGAGTTTGGGCTTCAACACTCACAGCTCTTCAAATACACGCAGCTGCGCCATGCTTGGCGGGCACAAAATATACACTTACCTGGGCTCCCCGAATATGCACCACTGGAGGGTCGACTCCTACAGGAACGGATCCAGGGGAAGGCGGTCTCACTCACCTATAAAACCTTAACCAACAATATGCTAGGAGACCTGGAGAAACTTAGAAAGATATGGGAAGAGGAGGTGGGAGAACTAGATGACTTAGACTGGGACATAGTGTTGATGCATCCCCGGGAGGTGGCGATTAAGTCTAGGCTGCACCTTATCCAATATAATGTACTCCACAGAACTTATTATGATAGGGTGAAACTCCATAGAATGGGGAAAATAGATGACACTAAATGCCTCCGATGTCGCCGAGACGACGGAGACTTTCATCATATTATGTGGACGTGCGACTTGATACAAAACTATCGGGCCCACATCTTTACAGAACTGAGAGAAGTATTGGAGGTCCCACTTAACCAGGAGCCCAAGCTGGCTCTGTTGGGAATGACTAACGAAGTAGTCCTACCGCGCCCGCTCCTAACCTTCCTAGTACTGGCTTTGGTGGTAGCCAAAAGAGACATAGCGAAACACTGGGGGTCACTGGCTCTGCCGGAATTAGAGGAAAGGAGAAGAGGGTTGGATCTTTACATGGCTGCCGAGAGAGTGACCCATAAAGCTAGGGGGTGCCCAAGGAAGTTCCGTAGGGTCTGGACCAGGTGGCGCCATTACCATGGTTTGGATGGGGGGCTGTGAGGGGGGTGAACTCAGGTTAAGTTACAAGCCTACATGGGTACCGCCAAGACGGTCTTGGAGAGGACACTAAGAGATTACTGCACACCGAATGTACGGACATTGAACAAGTATGATATGAAATGTAACAGCAAAGTCCGATTGTGGAGGGGTGGGCGGGGAAGTAGGGGGTTGTGCACTGCTAATTACATGACTGTACTGTTGAGTTATGAACAATATGCTAATAAAATTATTAATTTTTTTTTTTAAAAGATAGCGCAGTTACTAGGAACCTTCCAGGTGGGTCTTCCTCGGGACGTGTGTGTGGGGCAACCTAGAGACGCATGAAAATCACCTCTCCTATGGGTGTTTTCATAGCATTTATTGACAGCGGGTCTGCTCACCAATGGACTGGGAACCTCAGCAATATGGGTCCAACTCTTACATATCTTGTGAGTGTAGGTAAACAAGCCCTTCCAGTGTCATCAAGAATGGGTGCTGCATGGCGTGGAGAATCCTTGCTCATTACGGCCGCACTGAATGTTATTTGTACTAAATGATACCCAGGTCCCGAGGTCAACTGGGTTACCCCATCGTAGCATAAGGCAGGATCAAACATCCAGCAAGAGTGCCGAAGGGTGCTCCTAAATATGCCCCACTCAGTCTTTAAGGTGACTTTTGGTCAGCCTGTGTCTAAGGAGTGAATGGTGGCAAGAAGGGTCAGCTTATGTGCTCCACATGAGTGTTAGGAGGGGAAAAGTTCCAAAAAGGTTGGGTGGGGAGGATTTCATTATTTCTTTCCAGTATATCATATTGTCTTCAGCTTTGTATGCATTAGGCAATGTTGTATTTCTTGGTTTAGGCACATGTAATGCATCTATCGTACCTGTAGAGCTGTGTAATATTGTTTATTTGGTACTAAGTTATAACATCTTCATGCTTTTTACGTATTTCATTTTTGTTTTCTTTGTATTTACTAACTTATGCCTAATTAGGTGGATTATATTTGTGTATTAAGTATTGTTTTGTTATTAACCATTTTTGGTTGTATAGGAAGGGAGATGTTGTGATATTCATGCTGCATGCATTGGCAAATATTATGTTCTATTTGGAATATTGCCTTTCAAGTTGCACAAGCGTTCTGTATTTGTTAGACTCCTGGGAGCTGAGAGGCTGTGGTAAATAAAAGGACTCTTCCTCTCTACTCACCAGTGTTTGGTGAAGTTATGTACCACAATACTCCTTACTTGCTGGGCATCTGCTTTCCTACTGACCTTGAACGAGATCTTGTGAGGTTATCAACACACTAGTAGTCTATTGTCAGCACCCTGGACGAGTGCAGCTGCTTAATTTCCTGTGTGCTAGGCATGACCTCCACATCCATAGTGCTCTCAACTGGCCAACTAAACACCAGGGAAATATTTTTTTAAACAAAAGGGTAGGGTGGAAATACCATGGCAAAGGGTCATGCCCCCACCCCAAAGTGGCCAGTACAGTCTTTCTCCCCCCTTGGTTGACAGATTGGGGGGTTAGCCCTCAATCTGTCCCCTAGAGGTGGCATAAAGCGCATTGAATGGTAGGGAGTTTTGTTTTTATAGGAAATAAATGGGTGGCCCACACTGGCATAGGGCCATGCACCCATCCCAAAGATGACAATACAGTTTTACAGCACCTCCTAGGAGGAAGATCAGGGGGTTTGCCCTCAATCTGCCACACTTTTGGGTAGAAAGTTCACTAGACATCAGGGATTTTACAATGGGGGTAAGCGATGGAGACATACCATCCAGGCATTTGGTATACTCTAGGGGTGGGCTGAACTTGCTGAGTTTTACTCTACGGAATTCTACAGAGTTACACACTGAGTTCTTCCCATCCCTAGAGAAAGTCTGATGTATTAAAGGACAACACTAAGGGCAGTCAGATGGCGGTGGGTTGTAGCTGTGGTGTACTCCAAGTCAAAGCATGCATTTCAGCACAAATTATCCGAAATGTAAGTCATTCTGACTTGTTGGTCACACAGACTTGCGGAAAAGCTTTTCGACGGGCGTGATATAAATGTTTTATTTTAGGGGCAAATTGATTGCCACAACCTGATTAGTGTGCGTGGTTCCTCTGAAGAACAGTGGTGATTTTCAGGCTCCTGGAATACACAACAGAGCGAGGCGGCAGTGTGCGATCACTTTAAAAAGAAACAAACATGGTGGCTGAAACCTCTGTGGTCAGGGGCAGATAAAACACTTTTGTGCCAGCTTTCTGCACTTTGTACACGAAGATCGCAGCATTTCATGAACTCTCATGACATCGAAGACTGTTACTACACAGACTAGTGTCAGGGTTTACTCTCCCAAAGCGTAATACTCCTAACTCAAATCGCCTGATTCAGAGGAAACTAGCTTCTGAGCCAGCTCAACAGCTACCGTTCGAATGGTGTGACCATTGACTTATGACTAATCAGGCATAGGTTCTATCAAAAGGAAGAGGGGGGGAACAGGGAGCTAATTAATGGTCCAGTTTACATGCTCCCCAAACGTTTTCTCAGAAACAAGTATATGGACACTGTGAGAAGTTGGCCTGATATGCAGTGCTCACTATTCTAGTGATCACTATGTATCAGTCCAAACAACCCTTATTGATGATTGGTTGTAAGTCAACCTGGTAGACCAGCTATCCTAGTAGCATGGACAAGAGCAGTCTAAGGCTAGACTCTAGAGGGCGTGTTAAGCCAGCTGTTTTACCATCACATTTACCCCTTGAACACCAAGTGAAAGGACACCACACAAGTTGTTATGAAAATAAACAGATATTTATTTATAACAAGTCTACCCTGATCTCTTTATGAGTCAGGGAGCTAAGCACATAACAAAACTCTTAAGAAAATACTTTAAGTCGCACAATTTACACAAATGCCCGAGGGGCACGAAAAAACATATACACAAAAAGTGGAATGCGAAATTACTAGCAGGTAAGTACTACTCTCATAGGCTTTGGGATCGCTAGGACTATTCTACTGAACCTTTAGATTACAAGCAGGAGGCCTAGGGACGTCGTGTGCAGAGTGGGAACTCTCATGCGTAATGCGGAACAAAGTCTATGGATCCTAGTAAATGCAAAGTTAGTGTTATCGGACAAATCCGACTAAGTAGAGCTGAAACGACAAAGGATCCTGACACTTAGATAGTTAGACTATGCTGGAGCACCGAAATGCTCAGGTTACCTAGCCCAGGGGCTGCGGCTGCATAGGGCTGAAAAGACGTCGGAGATCCTCGTTGCAGTCTATGGAGCCTGAAGAAAGAAGTTGCTGGCAGGCGACCAGTGAAGAAGTTCGTGGTGATCCAAGCCTGGATCGATGAAGATGAAGACCTGTAAGCAGAGGGGACCAAGTTCTGAATCACTAGCCAGTGACTAGGTGGGCACCAGGATGGCACCGGACGAAGTCACCTCGACCAGGTGAGTGGGCGACGCTGGGCTCTGCAGTCTCTCGGACCAGGAGGCGTTGTCGGCGACCAGGATGGAGGGGCGAGCTGTCCCACGAAGGTATCTGCTGTCGACGTCGCTGGACCCAGGATTGGGGCAACAACTCTTGGCAAATGCAAGCCCACGCAGTGGACTCAAAATGGCGTCTGGAGTGGACCAGGAGGGTCCGGGGTGCTCCTCTGTTGGAGGGGAGCAAGGGCCAGTCTGGAGCAACCAGACCAGCGGTGTTGTCATCGTAGTTCGTCGTCAGAAGGGCCACTAGCCAACGGGCAAGTGACCTGGACAACGCGGTGAGCAGCAAAGAGCAGAAAGGCCCCAGATCTCGTGGATGCAAGGGGGCTGGACTTCGGTGCTGGAGCTGCTCAGGGTTGGGGCTTCTCGGACCCCAAAGCACTCACGTGAGGATCCCTCAGTAGTCGTGCTGGGCAAGCGTTGTGCAGTCTTGAAGATGGCCGGTCCCTCGAGGTCTCGTCACACCCACGGATCTCAGCTGGGCTGATGATGTAGGTAGAGGTCAGAGGTGCCAGGGAAGCCGGTTCTCGTCGAGCTGGGCAGTCTTGATCCGGAGGAGAGACTTACAGCAAACCGCGATGCTTGGTTGGTGCCTGCTGCTGCAGGGTGACTACTCCTTAGTCACAAGGGAGAAATCTTAGGAAGAAGTCTTGAGTTCCTTTCGTGGAAAGTAGTTTCAGGATTCAAAGATGATCTAATTTAGAAGGGGGCCTGCTCCTACCTTTATCCTGCAAAAGGGGGCTGGCACGCGTCTAAGTCCTGCCTTATGGGTGGGACTAGGAGGGGGGTGGTTACACCCCTCTCCTTTGTCCGGTCTCTCCCCAGCTCAGGGGCTGGTGTGCCCCCAGAACTGGTTTGAGCCGGCCTATGCACAGTGAGCACCGGGGTGCCACGTGCAGTCACCTTCCTCTAAAGCCCTGCCTACCTGGGATACACAAAATCCTGTCTGGGATGGTGCTGGCACCGCCCCTGACAGGAAACCCTCTGTCCTTGCCTCCGTTGCTGGAAGGACTCCCAGCAGCAGGAGGGCAGACTTGTGTCTCGGTGGCAGCATCCATCTTGTGGAGCTGAGGCTATGTCTGACTTTAACCGGGGTTTAAGTTTAAGTTTAAGTTTAAAATATTTATTGAGCGCAACATACACCTAAACGGTTTCTTGGCGCTAAAGTAGAAGACAGCCCACTGAGCGGGGACAGTCACTGAAACAGCGGCTGGAAAATAAGCAAAAAAACTAGGGAAGAGCCTGAGGGAATAAAAAGGTCTTCAAAGCTTTGCGGAAGGCGGAATAATCAGTGAGGGACCTAAGATAAAAAGGGAGAGAGTTCCAAAACAAGGGGGCAAGAATGGAAAATTTAGAGCCACCCTGTTTTTTTTCCGATAACGGGGCACAGCTAGGAGGAGTTGGGCCGAAGAACGGAGGTCTCTGCCAGGGACATAGGCCTTGATGGCCGATGATATGAATAGGGGGGCCAGGCCAGTCCTGGCCTGGAACACCATGCAGCCTAGTTTAAACAAGGCACGTTCCCGCACCGGGAGCCAGTGAAGAGTTTTCAGGAGGGGGGAGGAGTGGTGGAATTTCGGGAGACCAAAGGCAAGACGAGCAGCCTGGTTTTGCACTAGTTGCAATTTACGGAGGCTGTACTGAGGGATGCCATTATACAGAATGTTCCCGTAGTCCAGGCGGGACAGGACCAGTGCGGACATAATTAGCTTAAGTGCAGGGAAGGAAAAGAAACGGGAGATAGAGCGAATGGTGCGGAGAGTAAGAAAGCAGGAAGAAACCACAGAACCAATCTGGGAGTGCATAGTGAGTTGATTGTTGAGCTTAATACCGAGAGTCTTAACAGAGGAGACCGGAGTAGGAGGAGAACCAAAAGAGGGGGGCCAGAAGAGAGAATTCCAGGGACTGGAACAACCACCCGTCACCACAAGTTCCGTTTTATCGGGATTGAGTTTCAGGTGGTTGAGGTTCATCCAGTCCCTGATGAAAGATAGAGTAGATTGGAAATTAGAGATAGAGTCAGAAGTAGAAGAAAGATTAAAGATGAGCTGGAGGTCTTACTGGGTTACAGGTTACCAACATGTCGTGTCCCTCTAGAAGGGTGGAATGCTAACCCAGTCGCCAGAATTGGCGAGGGGTTAGTATTCCAATTCGTATGACACCTTACTCGACATTTTTGATAATGCTATACCAAAGTTAGCATATGACCGCGAGGTACATAATGCACTTAAGGGTATATGGTATAGCGTTATCATGGAACAGCTATTAGGACTTGGTTCCGCAAGCTGCAAACGGGCTCAACTCATGCCAGAGCACCATTTCACATTATTCCAAGCACTCTGCCTTCAGGATTGATAAGGCCTGCCATAGGAGTGACTGATAGGAATAGATGTGTCCATTTTAGGGTTAGATATAGGTATACTATATCTAAAGCAAAGGGTGATTACACCACCTTGCCCCAGCTGTCAAGCAGCCAGTTGTGTCAGTTTTGGATGGCCAGCCAGGGGTGGCATAATACATGCTTCAGCCCCTGGTAGGCCCTGGGTACACCTATGCCCTGGATACCTAAGGTATACTGTACAGGGACTGATAAGGTGACTCAGTATCCAATCAGATATGTACCTAGGGTACATGGAATCCATTTTAACAGAGAGAGCAGTGGGCCTGGGGTCCTGAATAGCAGGGCCCCAGGTCAACTAAGTCAGAAAACCAGCAAAACACCAGGCAAAAAGTTGGGGGCAACCATAGTCAGGGATCTACCTTCCTACAGACACTGTTCCAATGATAGGGTGCAAACAGTTACCCATGTGCTATTAAAAGGAAAGCAAGATAAAATGTGTCCTAGCTGAGGCGGACCATCATACAAGGGAAAGAACATGTCTTGTCTCTCGTAGCCCTCCCACACCCCAAGGGGTGTTATGCTTCATCATCAGGCATGTTGCTCCTGGTTGGCCCGGCGCTGCAATACCCAACGGGTCCCCCGAAGGGTCACTTTGACGGAGATCTTTTGAGACATGCCGGTCCGGATGCTGCATGTGGGTGAGTGGGGTGTATGGGTCCTAGATGTGGGTAAACAGAGTGCGTGCTTAGTGAGTTTAAGACTGAGCAAGGGTAGCCTAAAAAAGGGGGGTGTGATGTACAGCTGCACCCTTGTCAGAGTAAAAGCTCTTAAGTAGAGTATAATCCCAAACGGCACATTGTGCCTAGGTATCATAAAACGGTCAACATGTTTCGCGTCACTGTTGCCGCAAAAGGGTCATTGGCGCTTCTTAAGGACCAGGATTAGAAGATAAGGTGAAGTGCACGTGAAAAAGTGTTAAAAGATAAATACCCATCGTATATGTCAGGGCGGGCCATTATGCTGCTCCTGATCAGAACCTAGGACAGAAAAGAAAAGAAAGGTACATGGGATGTGCATTAGACAATCTTAATGCAACATAGCGTGCCACTGCCGTGTGCACAGCATACCAATGCCAAAGAAAAAAGTAAAAAAGAAGAAAAGAAACCGAGCCCCAAAACATTTTTTCTTCCTTTTTTTCTTCCTTTCCTTTTATTGGCACTTGTGTGACTGTTTGCACCGTATCCTTGGAACAGTGTCCATATACTCGTTTTTGTGTAATCAGGCATAGGACCTAACTTCCCTTCTGGTGAACAATACAAGTAAACTGAACTCAGAGCCTCTGTATGAGGGTTTTTGATTTAGGATAGAACCATATGCTGGTGTGGTGTAAAGGAGAGGAGAGGCTGCATAAAAATTGGTATGAGAGTGGTAAACTGGGCTTTGGGAGACGCCTGATCAACCAACATCAGCTCTGACTCAAACGTTCAAATGTACACAGTAGTGGTAGTAAAATTTGGTCCCAAGCATTGTGGGTAAATAGGATGCTAATGTCATTCGTGCAGCAATAATGTTCCAGCAGGAACAACAATCTTGGGGTTTTAAATGCCGTTCACTCTTCGGCCAGCTAGAAGACAGTTGTAATCACACCACATTGTAGTGTGTGTTGAATGACACAGGCGTTCCCCCTTCTTCATGACTCCGCCCTAGCATTCGCTATTATGCGGCCTCATCCACAGAACACTCTGATGTTAATTCTTAACTGAAGAACTACCACAATAAAATGGCCGAAACAGGCCTTCTCCCATATACTGATGATGATAGGTGAGATAATACCACCTTCACCCCTAAAGCATCAACACTTTCTGTGCCTCTGGGGACTAAAGCAGCTTCATCACAATTGCAAGCAAGAGGAAGTAAACATTATTTCTGGTTTTGTTTTTACATATGGGCCAGCAGAGTGGAGATGTAAATGTAAATGTACAGGAATTTATATAGCGCAAATCACCAAGCGGTTTCTAAGCGCTTGCTTAGGGAACCCGTCCTGGTATTCCCCTGTGAGATAACCCCAGCAGGGTATCCGCAAGGTGAAAGCCAGGCATCCCGCCGCGAGGGGCCGTTGTGGAGATTAAGCAAGCTATTGCCCAGAGTCGCAGAGTGTGAACCCGTGAATCGAGTAGGCACCAGAGCGAGAATTGTCGAGTCCATGGACATTTTAGGACTCAAGACCCCATCGAGCCGGGAATAGAACCCTGGTCCTGGGCTGACCTCTGCTTCCAGGTCTGCCTCCTCTAACCAGTGAGCCACACTTCTCCAAACCAAATATCGTACCACTTGCCAATGCTGAATGGCTGCACTTTTCGTGTTTAGGTTGGTCACCAACTAGGGAAGCATTTCATACCCAGACATTTTTAAAAACTATACTTCGAGAGGAGGTCTCTCTAGGTAGCCGATGATCCCAGGTCCAATCACCATACCTACCTGTAGTTCTGAAATCTCCACATTGGGTGCTGTGGATTCTTGTGTTGCGGTTGCTAGGCTGAGACACACAAGTGGGGTAGCATTTTCACTGGAATAAGTGGGGGAACACTGGGTGCTAGGAATGTTCTGCATTAGTGCAGATTCTGGAAGTTTACATCACATATATGCAAGGAAGATGTGTGATTTTAGGCAAAGTTGGAGGTTTGCTGGGCTTGGGTTTTGATAGATTTGCCTGAGTGCTGGCTGAGCGAAGGCCCTAAACCACAGATACCCAAATTGCAAAAAAAGAGTTGGTTTTGACCCTTTTCTGCTGCAGGCACTAGGCACCTTTGATTCCACTTACAGTAATTATCAGTGGCTGAGGTTAATTTAAGCATTCCATGTATCACATTTTTGTATACTTTAGTTTTCAGAAATGTCTGGGTATGGTAGGTTTCCCTGTGTGCCAGCTGAGTTAGGACCCATATTCCACAGCCACCAACATTGAAAAAAAGGGTCAACTTTGAGCCGAAAAATCTACTTTGCCCATGTTGCGATTTGGGCTCTTTTCTCTCACAGGCTCTAGGCCCCCCCCACAAGTGGGCTACCATTTCAATTGGGAGGTGTGTGGGAATACAGAGTGGTAGGGAATTTATAAAGACTCACAGATTCTGGAACTTATCCTCAAAGAAATGTGAGGCAAATCTGTGTTTTTTGCCAATGTTTGCGGTTTTCTATGGCTTCCGTGCAAGAAAACCTCATGAAAACCACACAAAACATACCACCCTGAACCCCTCCAGGGTGTCTAGTTTCTAGAAATGTCTGGATTTGGCACGTTACTCTGGGTAGCGGCTGAGTTGCGACCCAAATTGGTCAGCCACCCACATTGCAATAAAAGGTTGATTTGGACTGGAAATAATTGCACTGTCTATGTTGTGTTTTGGGTCCTTTTATGTCCTGGGCACTGGGCCCCACCCACACAAGTGGTGTACCATTTTAATCAGGAGATGTGCGGGAATGCTGTGTGGTAGGTAATGTTTGGAGCCTTGCAGATTCTAAAACTTTTCCTTAGAAATGTGAGAATGATGGGACTTTTTAGCTAAACTTGGAGATTTGCAAGGGTTTCTGGGTAAGTAAACCTCATGAGAATCACACAAGTCACACAAATCAAAGACTCCCCAGGTGTCTAGGTTTCAGAAATGTTTGGCTATGGTAGGTTTCACCTGTAGCTGAGCTAAGATATATGGGCCAAATGTATTAAAATGTTGGTTTGCGATTCTCAAACAGTGATTTTTTTGCGAATCGCTATTTGAGAACGCGATGTATATAGGATTTTCAAAAACTTTTGCGAATCCTATATATTTCTTAATTGCAAATTGTAAATTGCGATCAGCAATTAAGGAATACCTCCCCATTCATTCCCATTGGTCTGCAGGCCCATAGGAATGAATGGGGAGACATTTGCAATTTCTGAGTACCCATTAGGTACTCGCAAATTACAAATGCAATTTCAAGGATGCAAGGGTGTCAAAAGGACACCCTGTTGCACCCCTGGAATAAGCATGGGTGCAGACTTGGCACACATACATGTCCTAAGGGCATGAATGTGCGCCACATTGCACTTTGAAAAATGCAAAAAGGTGCATTTTTCAAAGACATCGCAAATTACCACTAACCTGAAGTTTGTGGTAATTTGCGATTCCTTAAGCCAAAATCGCACAACTTAGGTGCTTCCTACATTGCATTTAAAGAATCGCAGTTTGCGATTCCTTAAATGCATTAGCTAAATAGGGAATCACAAATTTTGCAATTCCTTATTTTGCATGTGGGTTTTTGTGTGATACATTGCGCACTGCTAAATTGCGATCGCAAACGCCGAAATTCTGCGAATTTCTGCATTTGCGATTGCAATTTGGCTTGATACATATGGCCCCAAAATCCCTAGTTCTATACATTATTTTTGCTAGTTGAAAAGTGATGTCTCCAGGTCATGTTTAGAGGTGTTTTGCGTACCAGGCGCTAGGCCCAGCAATACAGGTGGGATACTGTTTTTATTAGGAAATATGTGGGAACACAGAATAGCAGAACATGTGTTATTACAAATTGGATTTCTCTGCATTTGTGGCTTCCAAATGCAAACCAGTGTGCAAGAAAGAAGATATTTTGTAAAGTGCCCTGTGAAGCATGATAGTCTGGGTAACCACAAATTCAGAGGTGTACAAATAACCGCTGATCCTACGCAGAATATTTTTTTCATTTGCAAAATCTATAGGTTTCCTTGATTCCCATTTTTCATCATTTATATTTTACCATATGAACTGTTATACAGTCTGCAAACAATGAAAAATCACCGTACGATGCAGCTCATCTGTTGGCTCTGGGTAGCGCATGTTTTAGAGAACCTACAAACTCTATATATCTCCGCAGACAGAAATGTCTTTCAAATGTAATGGTATATACATTTTGTAAATCGGCATTCGCAGCCAAGAAGTTAATGGATTGACCCAAATTGCCTCTAAAGCGTTCTCTCCTCTCTTCTCTAGTTGCCTCTCACCTCACCCATGAAGGCCACCCATCCCCACGACTACACTACCACCTTTCTTGAACCTCGAAGGGGAAAGGTGTGATTTTTTTCCTTTTATGCATTTTGTGTCCCACATGTAGATGAGAAAAGAAATTCAGGAACAAGAAATAAAGAAACAAACATGCCCTGATATCTAGCCTTCATCTGTAATGTTTCTGTCCGAGGGTCAGAAAAGGATAACAACATTTCCTGTAAGAGAGTTGGGCCTTTTATCCACTTGATTGGTAGAAACAGAACGTTTTTCGAGGTTGTGTTTCTATTTCTATGACAAAGAAGTAGGACAACTATATGTCTTTTGGAGGAGGGACTATTCCTCAATAAGCAATGACGGAAACGAGGAAGAATGAACTCAGATGAATTACTGGTACCCCAAAGGACCCTACGATCAGCCCAGATTTCCTACACCGTGGTCCTCCGCACCAGAAAGACCAGATCAGATGGCCGCTCCTTCTCCTTCCTCACAGTCAGAGCCTGGAACGCCCTCCCTCTCCACCTCAGACAGACAACATCTCTCCCCATCTTCACAAGAAACCTCAAAACCTGGCTCTTCAACAGACCCCCTCCTTGATGGACTGGAACCTGCAAAACCCCGGTTGCCCAGTGCCTTGAGACCCTCACGGGTGAGTAGTAGCGCTTAACAAACACGTGATTGATTGATTGACTGGTAAACAATTCAAACATTTACTCAGAGTTTCACCTCCGCTTATAACAAATGAATAAATACACAGTCCTTGTGCTGAGAACAACCTCCCAACCATTCATCTATGAGTGCAAATAGTCTTGGCGGCTGACTTAAATCATCCAATCAGATTCATCAAACCCCTTCCTTCTTCTGCCAGAACAGAATTTTAGATATAGAATTAAATAAAATAATTAATTACCACAATGGATAGAAGGCTAAAGAGACAGGGGACGTGGGCATATGATAAAAATGGCATGGCTTGGTGAGGAGAAATACTGTACAAAAGCCGACCTTGGGCTACAAATACAGTAGTCTCTTCTTTCTAAAAGCATGTTCAAAACGCAATGCATAAAACTGCCTTTGGGATATCATGTGTTACTAAATAAAATACAGCCTCAACCAGAATCTGGAAAGATTGTAGAAAAGCATGGGAATGGTGTTAGTAGCAATTAAAAATATGAGTGAACTGCAAGCACTAAGCCAATAATGCCTATAAAAGCGAAAATATTGCGATATTCCTTTTGCAGTTGATCTAAGTAATAAATAATGTATGAAAGCGAGAAAAGATGTTTCCTTGCTAGGGCTATTCCTGCTGACCAGAATTGTGATTACAGACTGCTATCCACAGCGGGCGCTTACTCAGTGGTACACGCCATCAAATGCTGTGTTATGGGAGAAAAACGGTGAAGATATAAACAAGAATGAGGAAACATGATGTGAAATCAGAAGCAGAGCTCTTTTTGAGGCATTGTTTAAACATTCGTTGGCTGCAATACTGCTTTTTAGCTTTAGTTGAATTGAGAACTTGTAGCCCCAGCAGTGTTGGGAGGTGGGAGTGGAGTTACTGGTCGAGGCCTTGATGAGCTGTTTGTAAACAATAGAACGCCTCCCATTTTCTCATTATTTTATATTTTGTTGAGCTGGAGATGACGTTTAACCCCTTCCATGCTGCCGTCGGCCACTGGCCGACGGCAGCACTACCTCGCTGGTGCTGCCGTCGGCCAATGGCCGACGCAGCTCCGCCCGTTTTGCGGAAGTGGCGCACTTCCACAAAATCGGCGGCGCAGCCGAGGGGTTAAGTGAAGAATTGTACTACGTTGTTGCCTTATCTTTTAGGTTTCATTAATTAGCCCTACTTTTAAAGAGTGCTATTCTACCGGTGTATGTTCTAAACTTGGCGGGGGGAGCATAATTACAAGCCCCTATCGCCACAGGGACGTCACTATTAACGATGTTCCTGTGGCGATACAGTCTTCTCCTTCTACACAAGGCGGCATTTAACTCCTTATCATGGCTTAATGCCACCTTGTAAATAAGGCACCCTTTCATGCTATAGATAGCATGAAAGAGGCGGGCAATAGGTGTTGCAGTGTGCGTTCCCCCGCAACACCCATTAACTTTGATGCTGTTCCATATTTACAAGGGTAGCGAAAATATGGGGCAGCGCCAACATTAAGACCAGGGAAAACCTGTTCTTAACATGGCGAAATTAGGAGATATGTTCAATTTCTCTTTGTTTTTGCTGTTTCTATGTGTGCTGCATTTTTCAGCACACATAGAAACAGCAAACGCCATGACTGATTGTTTGTGTGCAAAAGGTGTCCCTTCCTGCACATGAACAATGATGATTTGCAACTTTTATGTGTGCTGCACAATGCAGTACACATAATAGTTTTAAAGCCCCATTCTGGACTGTTTATGTGCAGGAAGGGACACCTTCCGGCACATAAACAATCATTCCCTCAACGCAGACACCATTGCACTATGGTGTAATTGTGCCTGCGTTGGTAATAGGCAGCTGAATTAGGCGCCAGCGCAGGAAGGAACGCTGGGGAGCACCATAATATTGTAAATACGGTGCATTCCTGCATTTCTAAAGTGATGGAGCACGGAGTGAGCTATCTTGAAGATAACCCGCGATCCACCACTTTTTTTTGTAAATATGCCCCAGGGTTTCTAGTTTGCTGAGGTGTGCACCCTGTCCAAGTATGAACAGCACTCCAAGTCATCGTAAGTCAGATACAAGTGTTATCTCCTGATTTAGGTGTAATGTTTTATTTCTCTAGTTTCCATGTTACCTGCTGCTCAGCCAGTATGAGTGATGTATGGAATGTTGAGGAGTGCCTGGCCTGGGAAAATGTCAGTTGGAGAGAGTGGGCTAAGAAGAAGGATTCTGCTACTGGGGTGGCATACACATTCACCTTATAACCTGTAACCTGTAACTAGGAGCTTTCTTTATTTTATATAAACTTTCATCACATAACCTACGTGGCTTGCCTATCAAGGAGCTGTCTTTTTTTGCAAGACTTATTTTCTCGGAAATATTAATTAACCCTGCTGCCTTTTAGTGGTGCTCTACTGGTTTATGTTAGAAATTGGGTTTCTAGTTGGGAGGGGTATGCACCCTGTCCAAGTAGGAACAACACTGCTAGTTAGGGTGAGTCTGATACACACCATAAATTAACCTGTGCGCACCCTCTGGCAGCTTGCCACAGAGCAGGCAGGCTTAATTTAGGAGGCAATGTGTAAAGTATGTGTGCAACACTTCAAATAGTAACACAGTGAATGACTCCACACCAGTTAAAAAAATAGAGTATATTCTCATGAACAAAACAAGACCAAAACGACAAAAATCCAATAAGTATAACTGGAGTCATAAATGTCTAAAGTTTAAATGATAATGTGGTGCTTGAAAACTTAAGGGCCAACCAGGGCTATCTGGTTGCACTAGACCGGGACAAATCTGACAGTTCAGGCTGACGCAATGGAGCGCGGGTCAGATACAGGGACCAGACTAGGACCACCGCAAAGTACCTAGTAGCGTCATTGACGGATCCAAGATGTGATCTGTAAAGGGGCGAAGCGTCGTTGTCGAGCTTCCAGCTGAAGGCGATGTGTTGCGTAGTGAGCAAGCAACGTTTTTATTCTTCACGGGGAGGCTGTCTCCTGTGTCCACATCATTGATACACAGGTGGGTAGTCCCAGGAGTGAGGGAAAAGACAGAGGAGAGCGGTCTCAGCAACTGGAGACAGTCCATCCGCTGTTCTGAAGTCAGGGTAGGAAAGACATTTACACCTTGCACTGATCCATCTTTCTCTTTGGATGCTAAGAGATCAGGGAGAGATTCACTCTCCTTTTTTTCCTCCCTCCATCTGTCACCAGCAAAAAGGTGACCTCAGACCTCTCTAAATGTGATTTGACATGATCGATATGGAGCACTCTGTAGGGTTGCCTGGGGGTCTTGAGGTACACCAAGTAGGTGACCTCCCTCATCCTCCCAACTATCTCATAGGGCCCAGTCCAATTTCGATCACCTACACTTTCTGCTAAACTTGTAATTCCACAGGCAAAGCCATCTGGTCATACTTCTGTTTTATCACCTCCTGGGTGGCCTCTAGGTTGTTAGAAGATTGATTCCACAATTTCGACATCTGGCTCCTGAACGTGAGCATGTAGCTAACTGCATCCTCCGGAGATTTCCTGGGAGTTTGCTCCCACCCTTCCTCCACCAGACTAAGAGGTCCCCTCACAGGATGGCCATACAGAAGCTCAAAAGGGCTAAATCCAACCCCCTTCTGTGGTACCTCCCTGTAAGCAAAGAGAAGGCAAGGCAAGAGGACATCCAATTTATGACTCAAGGACTCCGGCAGGCCCTTGATCATGCCTCTGAGGGCCATACTGACTCTCTCAAAAAGCCCATTGTTTGGTGGATGGGAGGGAATAGAGAACTTATAAGTAACTCCACACTCTCTTCACAATGACATATAAGAAGACATGAAGTTGTGCCCTTGTTAGACACCACTTTCTTGAGGAAACCCGCTCAAGTAAAAATCCCCATCAGGGCCTTAGCAATTGCAGGTGCTTTTGCTGTTCTCAGAGAGATGGCCTCTGGGCATCTTATGGCATGGTTCACCAGTACCAGGATAAACCTGTTGCCAGAAGCTGTCTGGGGTTCCATAGGCCCTACAATGTCAATACCCACTCAAAAACAGGGGGTAGTAGTGGTTTCCTTATTCGCACTTCATATACAAGGAAGAACAATGTTTGACGTGGGTACAGCAGTATAAAACACTACTAACAGTAGAAAGGTATTTTGCTATCAGGTTATGAGCATACTACTATCCAAGGTGTAATATTGCACTCTGAATCTAAAAGACACAGAATGTACATAAATATTGTTTCAGTTAACCCAAGCACTCTAACGATATGGAAAATTGATATGAGGTCAAAACATTAAGGACTTGTCTTTTCAGAACAAAATATAATTTATTATCCCAATGGAAAAGTTGTAAATTTTAGTACAGCCAAAGGTTACAAATTCCTTTTTTTCAGAGACAGCCAACACATGTTTCATCACACAGTGACTTTTTTCAAGGCTGCAAGAAGTTTACAAGAATAGATTGTACAATTTAGAATAAATACTTTAGTTGCACAAATTAGAAAAAAAGAGAGAAAAAGAAAAGAGGAAAATAAAAAGACGGGTAAGATAAAAAGTAGAAAGAAGAAAAAGGACAAAAAGGAAAAAGCAAGACAATAGAAAAGTGTATATAATTGGATTTGCGCTGCAAAACGATGGTAGAGAGAGGATCCAATTCTAGTGTAATGATAGAGAGGGAAACAGAGTACAGAAATAAAAAGTTGCGATTTTGGTCATCCACGTGGCATGTAGTGATAAAAGTAAATAGAAGAAATCATATCGTGATTTTAAGAAAATCCAAGGTTGAATAAGAATCATGGCATGACACCCTGTTATCCGCCAGTGCGAATAAAAGAAATAGAAATGAGACCTTATGATTTAGAACAATGCACCACTGTGAGGATAAGGTCGGGTGAATGAAGACCTGATAATTTAAAGAGATCAACCTTAGATGTCTAGAACCTGCGGTCAGTATCCAATTAGTATGCTCGCTTTGTGCGTCTCTCACACAGCGCTTCCAAAAGGTGTTACCAAACCTTTGTATTATCACAAAAACGTCCTGTTGATGAAAAAATGCAAATTGGGAAAAGAAGTATTCAAATATATCTCTGCGATTCTAAAGTATACGTTGTGATCTTATTTTCTAATGCTGGGCCACAGTGTACCTTTCTCGTTTGGCCAACTGAAACTCCATCCAGTCACAGAGGTCACAGACATAACAGAAAAAAATGGGAATAGGGAAATCTGTGGAAAAATCAGTGTTAGTTAGGGAGAATTGGCTCAAATTGCTCTAGATACGCAGTAGTAATGTACACCAAGTCACGGTATGGCACTGAAAAAACACAAGTCCTATTCTCAATGCTGATCACAAATGTTAGAAATTGGGTTTCTAGTTGGCAGACTTATGCACCCTGTCCAAGTAGGAATCACATTACTAGTCAGGGTGAGTTGGATACACACCATAAATTAACATATGTTCACCCTCTGGTAGCTTGAGACAGAACATTAGGTTAAACTTAAAAAGCAAGGTGTAAAGTATTTGTGCAACATTTAATACAGTAACACAGTGAAATCACCACAAACAGACTCCACACCAGTTTTGAAAAATAGAGGGCAATCCGAATGTTCAGGCCAACAATGTTGGTCCGCCACAAAGTACCTCGTTGTGTAGTTGTTGGATCAGGGATGCGAGCAGCAAAGGGCCGATGCGTCTTTATCAAGCTCCAGCTGAAGGTGATGCGTCCTGCAGTCGGTAAACAATCTACTGGATCCATGCAGATGCATTGGAAAGGAAGGTGATGCACCACACAGTCAACAAGCAATGTTCTGGATCCTTGCAGATGTGTCGGCATTGAGGGTGATGTGCCGGTTCCGAACTGCGCAACATCGTCGATGCATGAGTTCTGGCAGTTGCAGTACTTTATACCCTCTTCCAAGGGCCCAGGAGTAGGTTGGCACCACATGGCAGGGCAAAACCTGCAGCAAGCAAAGTCCAGGTACTGTTTCAGGGTAGGTTTGAAGCCTTTAATGTCTCCGAGACTTAGAACAGTGGGCAAGCGGTTGTAGTCACTCTGGGTTCAAGTGAGGTGAGTCCAGTCCTTCCTCAGCAGGGCAGAGAGTAGCAGGCTTAGAGCAGCACAGAAGAAAATCAATTCTTCCACAGCAGCAGTTCAGAAGAGTGGCAGTCCTTGTAGCAGCACAGCAGTCCTTCCTCCTGGCAGAGTTCTGCTCAAGTCCAGTAGTGTACTGAAGCGGTAGGGTCAGAGGTTCAGTACTTTCACCCTTTGCCTTTGAAGTGGGGGTGACTTCAGAGAAGGGTCTTTGGAGTGAACAGAGGTCCTTTCTTCCTTCGCTAGCTCCAGACTCAATACAGGGGTTAAGCAGTGCTTGGTGTGGGGGCAGGACACAGCCTATTCAGTGTGTCAGCTTCTATTCTATATGCATTTGTAGAGCCCATGGCAACCTGTAGGCACCACAGCGCTAGCAACGAGACACAGAACCCATCAAGGTGCTGAGGGTGAATTAGTTATCAAATAGCCAAGTTTATGGAATTTGAGTTCATTGTCAGTGAGTCTCATTGCTAAGGTGAGGGTGTTCCATAATTCAGCCACTGTGTATCTAAAGGACTGCCCTCCGCTTCTTGCTCTTTTTATCAATGGAACAATGACCAAGCAGGCACTGGCGGAACGGAGGGCTATAGCACACATATAATGGGACACCAGAGGTCTGAGGATATGCCCTTTTATTTGGAGCACCCTGAGAGCTATGCACAGGGCATTGAATTTATATACTATACTATACTATATAATATAACCTATACTACACATCACAGTTTAGGTGTGGGATAGGATAACCACAGTACCTTTTTTCAGGTCCTGAAGAAGTGTTGTGGATCCTTTTTGGACCCTAGGGTGTGAAACCAGACGACCTGACACACTCAACCTGACTACATCCATAGACTTAAAACTACTTGGGTACATTACGCATCAACTGTGGCCTTGACTCTTTGACAGGTTGTGTAATTCTGCCAGGAGAGCCATCATATTAACATATTTTTCTAGATATCTATTAGACAGTTTTTTCAAATGTTTCCTCGCTCCTCAAAACACTACCACTACACCCCACACAAGTAGGGCATCCTCACTCTTGCACCCTTCATCATAAGGCAAGAACAATAAAAGATCTTTGCCAAAGCGACCCTTTGTGGGGTCCGTAGGGCATTGCAACGGCTGTCCTACGAGGTGCAACATCCGATGATAAAGCGCAACATCCCCAGGAATGTGTGAGGGCACCAAGAAATAATCCTTAGGCTTCCCATCCTGTGTCTCATTCACTGCTCTATCTTTCTTCCTTTCTTTATGATAGGAATAGTACCTTCCTTGTTGTTTGGAGAGCGAATACGTCATCATATTACTTTTCCCAGCACCGCACAGGAGTTGCACTTAGCAAAATGTAACTTTTTCTGCATTGCCTAATTTTCACATGAAATTGGCTGTACTGATGACACCCATGTTCCCATATGTCCTCCCTCTTACAATTAGTACACATTTTGAAACAGAAAAAACAGCCATTCACTAAATATGCAAGTGATGGGTGGTGCAAAATATATCATCACAGATCATGTAGCACAATAGGTGGAATCTCCCCCCAGGATGAGTGGGAGCTTGGTCTGACACGATTCCCCACGCCCCTCAACTACAGTGGCCAGGAATTTGGGCGTCATGTATCAGCAGATGTGAAAACATGCATCTGGATTTTACCCATGCCGAAGAAGTTCCTTTTTCTGCTCCCACATGTTGCTTAAGTCACAGTGGTCAGGCCATTAATCCTGTCAAGGCTGGACTATGCTAATGCATTATACTTGGGCCTCCAGGAATATCAGATTCAGTGGTTACAAGTTGTGCAGAATATGGTAGTCTGCCAACTGTATAAAATACTGAAATATACATCAATATCAGTATTTTGGAAAAGACTCCATTGTCTGCCAGTTCGGAAATGTATGATGTAGAGAGCACTGTCCCTGACACACCAATTCTTTTACAATAAAGGACCTGCTTACCTGAATGAAAGAATTCAGGAACATAGTCCCGGAAGACCACTGCGTTCTATTAATGCTGATCAAATGTGGTTACCCGCTACAAAAGGCAGCGGAGGGGAGGTTCTTCCTTCACTGTTAAGGCGGCAGGTAAATGTAGTCATCTGCCTGAATAACTGAGTGCTATCCCGGATGAAGCAACATTTAAAAAGGAGTTGAAAACCCTCTCATTTAGACCGTAGGATTACAAGAGATATGTGGTTCATTGCTTCCTTCACCGCTTTGAGTTACCTAATCAGTGCCGGGACACTCTTGTCGAGTAGACTTACGCTATAGAAGTTCTCATCATTCATTCAATCATACCCCGGCAGTACAATGTGACTCTTTCATGTTCAGGCATAGCAGCATTTACTCACGTCTTCTCAGAAGAGACTTTGAAGATGGCTATCTACTTGGTAAATATGAAATAAATGTACTTAATGTTTAAATTCTATATATCGTAACCACATTCCCCAAATGTTTTGTAGGTGACAGTGCAGATGCCCTGAGGTCATGGATATGAACACCATATCTACATCTATCAATCTAAAATGAGGTACACTACAATGCAGCACACAAATTAACCCAATCTGAAATTGGAAGGACATTTGGCCAACTGAAGTGGAGATTTCACTGTCTACACACAAGTGGGGGTGCCCTACATTATTCTCCAGAGACCAGTTGCTAGATAATTGCTCCTTGTGCAATTCTCCACAATCTTACAATGCAGAGAGGATTGCTAGAAATAATGTCCGAATCTGATTTAAAAAAGATGAACCACGGAACCTACCAGCACAGACAACACAGGAACCACTCTTTACACCACCATCCTGATGCATTCTGTCCATGTTCGTTCTGTCTCCAAACCTTTCCTGAATCACATCCAGGAAGAGGAGCTCTGTTCGCCATCATTGAGCCTGGTTTCTATGAATATTCTGACCTATACAGACATAAGTTCTGGACCTTTCTCCTTCTTAGCTCTTATCAACACTCCTTTTGTGGTTTCTCTGTTTAGATTCTTGTACTTTTTGCTCTCTTCAGTATTTGACTCTCCAAACCTCAGTGCAGCCTTTCTTGATTTCTTGCATCAGGGTGATATCTACCACCTATCTCTCTCCCTGAAAACACTTTCCTCCTCTAAGTTTCTAGCTACTCCTGCCCAGAGAGTTCAGTGTGCAACCAGTGCTGTCTAATTGCTCTGCTTCTAGCGTCTGTGTGCTTTGGTCATTCTTAATTATTTTTCTCATTATCTATTTAGCCTCTTTAACGTATCTTTTTTCTGTTTGTTGTTGTTACAGTGTTCGTAGTTATGTGCGCATAGCTGCAGTCCTGTTGGTGTTTATATACAGATTCCTTGTCTTCTATTTCACTGTTCCAGGATCTGCTTACTTCAAATCTGGTTTTGTTCTTGTTTCTTACAATCAGATACTGCTTTCCAGCATTAAATTCCTCCTGCTTCAGGCTCTGCGCCTCCTCTTGGGTTTATGTTGAAACCTACATTACAGTTACCAAAGGGTGCCACTGAATTCTGAAGCTTGATACTTCTTTTCACAGAGACTCACTCAGCGCTGTTATTCCTTAAAGGATGCTTGGTGTCTTTCAAGACTCAGTGAAATTTACTATAGCTTTATATCCCGCCATAGCAGGCAATACCGGCCATTAAAGGACCACACAACTTTGAAGGCCCAAGCTGAAGGTGAGGACCTTTAACATAGGAACGGGCCTTTAATAGCCTGTATAACACAGCTACAGTGGGCTATAAAGCTGTTAGAACATTTCTCCCCATCAGGGCAGAATGCTCGTATTAGTAAAACAAAGGCCTCACGGAGCCCGAAGTGGTTAAAATCCCATCAGCTCTGAAGCCTTTGTTCACAGCATTGCTGTTAATTTTCTACAGCTAACAGCCGCTCGCGAAGCAACGACTGATAGCTTTTGAACATTATTTTTTGTTGTTGACATTTTTAAAGCGCAGCGGTTACCCGAAGGTGTCCTGGCGCTAGCTACGGATGTATGTCACTACAACGCATGCTTTTACAATGCATGCCATTACGACGCAGGTTTTACAACGCAAGTCGTTACAACGACTTGCATTGGGGGGCGCTGGATAGTGAATAGTTTAATTTACTATTCCAACTCCAGTCCCCGTGGATAGTAGGGAAGGTGTTGGATAGTAATTAAACTATTCCCTATCCTAGAGCGCCCTCCAGCGCAATTCGTTGTAATAACTTGCGTTGTAAAAGTTGCATCGTAATGGTAGTGCGTTGTAAAAGTTGCGTTGTAAAGGATGTTTCCCTCCTGAATGCCAGGAGGTCGGGGGAATTCCTTAGATGGAAAGGAAGGTCATTCAAAGCCTTTGCAGCACAGGCAAAAAAGCTTCTCCCTCCCCAAGTTCCTTTTTTAGGGGGTGGAACTGTCACCAATTCGGCTCCAAGAGAGCAGACAGTTCTTTTGGGCAGATACCATACAAACTGTTGCTTCAGATGGTCCGGTCCTAAGCTTTGTAGGGCTTTGTAAATGGTGCAGAGAGATTTAAAACGCACCCGCTTCCTGACAGGTAATCAGTGCAGTCTTTTAATTTCCATGGAAACTGATGTGAATTTAGAGGTGCCGGTAGGCAGTCTAGTGGCCACATTTTGCAACATTTGAAGTTTTTTCATAAAACGTTCTTGAATATTCAAGTAAAGACTGTTGCAATAGTCCAGCCTTGACAGGATAAATGCTGTGACCACTGTCTGCCGAATGTCGGCTGGCAAAAAGGGCAATATTTTCTTAATTGTTCTAAGAACGCACGATGTGGCAGATGTCACTGCATTAACTTGGTCACCAAAGTTGAGCTTGTCATCTACTATAACTCCCAAATGTTTTATTTTCCTGGTGGGAGTAGGAAGGGTGCCTAGTGTATCTGGCCTCCATTTTGGGGTCCAGAAATTGTGATCGTTTCCAAATAGGATGACCTCCGTTTTTCCCCAATTAGGCTTTAGACAGCTTTGTGAAATCCATCTCCCAACCGCTTCCATGCAGTCATGGATGGTTGGCCTATCCCCAATTCCTGTCCTGGCAGCAAAGACACCGCAATTTGTGTGTCGTCGGCATACGAGGTAAGGCAAAAGCTAAAGTAGCTGACCTAAGATGACACATACACATTAAAAAGTGTTGGGCTCAGGGATGACCCCTGCGGAACTCCACAGTGCAGGGTGAACAGTTTGGAGTAGAAGTCGCCCAATGACGCAATTTGTAGTCTGTCAGTTAGGAAGGACTTCAAGAGCTTCCATGCTTTATCCTGGACCCACATGCCATCAAACGATTCATTTACATATCATGGCGGATCGTGTCAAAGGCCGCGGATAGGTCCAGCATAATCAGAGCAGCCTTCCTCCCTGATCCGATGGCAACCCTGATGTCTTTGGTAGATTTTATGAGAGGGATCATAGGGAGAGCCTGTTCTTGCTGACATGAGGAGCCTCTGAGTGTCAATTATAGATGATGGTGCAAACTTGTCAAAAAAAGGGAGGGAGCCGGATACTGGCTTGTTCCTCTCCGTTGGGACAGCTGTCCCCACTGTATTTGGACAGTTAAACGCCAAGAAGATGACCTCTACTTTATTCAGAAAGAAGCTGGCGATTTCTTTGCATAAATCCTGGCTCGTCTGAGTTTTAGCTGGGCAGGGGGATGCCAAGCTAGATACAGTTTTAAAGAGCTGTAGAAGAATTTTTTGCTAAGCTAATTCGATTTGCTAAGAACATTTGCTTTGCATTGAATAAGAGTTATTTATAGATCACGAGGCTCTGTTTGTATATCTTTTTCTCTGCTTCCTTGTATTAATTTCTCCATTCCGCTCTAAATGTTTGCATGTGAGTTTTTGATTGCTAAGTGTACCATGGGGCGGAGGGTTGTAATCGTTTCGGAAACAACGTTTTTACTGGGGCAAGTTTTTTACAGGCTGACTCCACCCAGTCGCTATATCGGGTGGTAGCCTCCTCAACTCCGGGAGGCATTCGGCCGGTGGTTGTGATAAGCATTTCTTCTAAATCTGTGCTCACAATTGCGTTCCTGGCTCTAATTTCCAACTACCTCTTAAGGTAGTAGATAAAATCTCCCATGACAGTAACGGAGTCGGTGCAGAGCCCCTCTTCCAGCAAGTTTCCAATTGAAGTTCACAACAAGAGCTATAAAAAGGGGCTGAAGTCAGCCCCTGGTTCTCCCCGGCTTGGCTGAACTGCTTTTTGTGGTTCAGCCAACACAGGGAGACCCAGGAACTGAGCAACATTCACTCCTCTCTCCATCTGAAGCCCTGAACCACAGGTTGAGGGAAGGGTGACTGCTGCGTGTGTCCTCCTGCATGGTCTCCCTTTCTTTTTCCTGTTCCTACTTAATATATTTTTGAGAGGCAGGAGAAAGAGAAAGGCAGTGGCTGTCTATTAGGACATTAAAATAAATGTTGAGAGCAGTGTGCTTATACCAGTTCATAGTGGCTGATGCCGCTCCATTGTTTTCAAAAGAGCTCTCAACATTCCAGTGTTCCAATGTACGGAATAATGTAAGGAGGCTTCTAATGGCTGGTAGAAGCCCGTAGTATCAACATTACAATGTTTGTTCACAGCAATAGCTGTGAACAAAGGCCACACGGAGCTTGAGGGGATTTCAACCCCCTCGGTCTCCCTGAGGCTTTTGTTTTAAAATTAAAACATTCTGCCCTCTATGGAGGGCATGTTCTAATAGCCTTAGAGCCCTCCGTAGAAGGCCAATTTCTGACGCATCTGTTAAATCTTTGCACCATAGGGCCCTGTATTGTAAATGCAGTGCATCCATGGTGGCACAAGGAAATTTGGTGCAGGTGCAAGGAAACGTCCTGTAAATAAAGTTAGTAGATTTATATAGGGCAGCTTATCGCCTGTGAGAGTATCTAGGTCCTGTCCATGGGCTTGGCACGAATAAGTGATTTCCCCAAAAATCCAGGATGTTCAGCCCACACCGAGGCTCAAACCTGAATCCACAGCTCCCGAGTCAGCAGCTCTGGCTGCTGTGCCACACCAGCAGGCACTGTATGTGCTGTAACTCCTGTTACTGCACATAGGAGAATTATGAGTTGTGTGTGTACAGCACCCTGTGATTTGAAAAACTGGCCAGTAATTACCAGAACCTGCAGATTCTGGTGCAGTAAACAACCAAATCCACGTTTTTCCGAAAAACATGTGATAAGTGCTATTTGTTACACTCAATAACATCTGACCCACGTGGATACATATCTCGCCAAACACCAGGACACTCCTAATGAGAGCCTGAGACTGGGTGACAGTAACAATTGTTGCTTGGCACCGATCACAAGGGCCTCTTAAAAATCCTATACCCAATCAAACTACTATTCGCACAGATGTCGAAATTATAAGTTTGTGAAAGTGAAAATTGTCGAAATTTACCAGGTGAAAATGGCCCGGAAAATACTATCGTGCAATAAGCAATACAATTCCAATGTTTTTCGTATTTTTAGGGCAAAATTCATTATTACCATGATTTATGACATCCTAAAAACGATACTCATGGTGTCTTTATTAATTGGGTGCGATAAATAATAATGCAATAATGCAGGACCGTTAATCCTGGTCCTGCAATTAAATGACGACACTGCAGAAACAAGAGCTATGGAGGCTAAAGTTATTATTCTTATATGAAACCTCTCTTCTGCAGAGCATGTATTTATTCTTGCTGTGCCCAGCTCATAAAGGATAGAGACAATATGCACTGCCGGTTGGAGGCTCAGCAGATACTCTGAAGAAAAAAAACATATTTAGGAGAACGAAAATTTAAATCAGATTGTTCAGTTCCTGGCAGAGAAAATGGAAGTCTGCTTGATTTGCGTCCAGCTAGTTCATTGTCCAAATCGTTTGGACAAACAAAGCCAAAAAATTAACTAAACCAACATTGTGAGAAAATTGTGATAGAGAGTGTAGACGTCTGTGTGCTTACCACAATGAGTCATTCTTCTACCCAGTCGGATATTTCTTGCTTTATAGTGATTTTGTCCCAGTGTGTCTGCTGGGTTCTTGGGTGGATCAGAGATGCTGCGGTGCCCATAGATACGTTGTTTTTCACAATTTTGTCAGTGTGCCCGCTGGGTTCCTGAGTGTGTGTTGGGGTGCTGGAGTAGCTATGGAGAATGTTTTTTTTTAAAAATGTTCTGCATTTTGTTTTGCATTTTGTAGAGGGTGTTAGCTGTGTTCTTGAGTCTATTAGGGCTACTGCCGTGCATCTGGGTTCCTTCTCCTGTATTCAGACTTCGAATTAAAAGGCTCACAGCAGAGTAGCCTATCTTCATAATCAGCCATGAAGTGACCAACGTCATGTCCTTTTGCTTGGGCCAACTCAATGGCACAACCCTTCAAGCAATGCCTTGAAATTCTAGCAGGCTCTCCAGGTCGACTGCGGGACCCCCGACTCCTGGTCTGGAAAGATAGGAAGGTAATACTGCGACATGGGTGCATGTAACATAAATAAACTTCCTCCCAGAAACCGATTCTTTCAATGTTGCAGCATCCTCTGAGAGATCTTTTGTTCCTTTGAGTCTGTTCCGATTGGGGCCTGTGTTTTCACGAGTACAGCCTCAGCCTCACCCTGGGCCTTTTCTGGCATTGGCAGTCCTCCACCTGAGACCTCAACATGCCGTCTGCTGGAGGACCACCAAGGATGTAGCGCGCCCATCGGATTACGAGTGGAATCCATGACGGGCAGGCGTTGCAGCGACGGTCTGATGGCGGTGGTCTGTTAGGGTGAGAGCCTAACATGCAGACCACCGCATGAGAGAGCACAGACTGCACCTTCCTGCATGGTGTGGCATGCATGCTACACCATGCAGGAACTGGAGGTTGCCTCCCCCGCAGGCACCTCCAGGTATGGGAGCTGCAGGGGCCCCTGTTGCCTCTCCGCCACCCTTGTGTGCTCACTACCACGAAGGAGGTGGTGGACAGGTAATTTCTAATATGCTCGGCAGTGCCGCAGCAGCACCACCAGCATATCTCAGCTCCCTGACCGCTGCGTGACTGCAATGGTATCCTGGATCCCCGGCGGATGCAGGGGTGCAGTGGCGGTCCGACCAGCATACTCATAATACTGCAGGCGGGTCAGCAGTGACAGTGTAGCGGGGGCCAGATCACCACGTGACTGTGGTGATCCTATGGCCCGCCATACCCGTAATAAGACCCTCTATCTTCTAAGGTCGTTACTCAACAGGCAGCTCATGTTTAGGTCTTCACTTGGTCCAACTGGAACATCTGTGGTATCTTCACATTATGTAGCTCTACACTGGCAGTGGTTTTGAAACTCTCACCAGTTCCACTAATCGTCCCCACGGCAGTAGAATCCAAGAATGACACTTGAGATGTTCACCACACTAGCAGCAAATATAGTTTCGCTGGCATCAACGTCCTACATTGTGGGCAACCAAGTTCCATTGACCACAAAGATTCCAGCTGTCCCTAGCTGTTGGGAGGTATTTGAGATTTTATGCCTCTTGTGTGGTCTCAGCCATTCACAGAGACTCATCTGTACTGAGAGGTAAGTTAACCATTTACACTGCTGGAGAGATGTGCTATGGGCTGTATGTTTAATGCGCAATTGTTACACTCAGCCCTAGGTTTGATGTTGGCACCGGACGGGTACCTCTACCATATCCAGCCCTGTGGCTGTTCAAAAAGGATCCGTTCATTTTTGGTTTTTACCTTTTTCTTGCTATCTGTATATAGTATTGCAGTTACTTAAAGAACATTGGGCTTGCTGTGAACTACTCTTGTCGTTAGGCCATTTGTCTATTGACCATGCTGTCCTTCTGGCCTACTTGATCCGCTAAACACTTGTAATTGTGGCTGCAAGTTCTTTTGGAACAGTGAACCATGAATCATCCAAATTTTGCTGAATGATACTCACATAACAGCTCACTCGCGCAGCCACGCTTAAACAGCACACAATTCTCAATTCTCAATTTTCTCAGCATTCTTAAACTTTTTATGGAATGGAACTGCGGAAGACATACTTTTCTACATCATCCTTAATGCATTCATGCTTGGTTCTGTCACTGTCATTACACTCCATCACACCTTTATTACCCTAGAGGGCTAATCCGCTCAGTATGCCAGCTGGATTAACTGCCTCAGTTAAGATCTGCATGCCACACATTGAATTGCATCTATTAACCGAAGGAGATCACGGTCAGCAGCAAGGTAATGTACATGGGCCATGACGTCAGGGATCAACCTTGGTCCAACTGATGTCTTCACAGTAGCATACTTGCAAAGTGAGAGCACTACCACCTGTCCTTTTAGGCTTCAGCAGAAGCAAGTGCATTTCCTCAGTCCTGGGTACTGCCCCTACTTCTCCACAGGAGTCATGATGATACACTCAGGCGTGCCATGATGCTTAATATGGTCTTACCGACAGGCAGAACTAGGTCCCTCTGTACTCCAAGTAAAGAGCAGGGCTTCGGAGCAGTCTGGTGAGGGATAGGGTTTTTTTTTAGGAAAGAATGACCCAGGAGCGGGAGATCTTTATTTGACCAAATATTGATTATTTTAGCATTTCTAAATCCCTTCTTCTATCCATTCTTATAATAGAAATTCGTTTTTAGTTTTCAGCAGTAGCCTCAGAGATAGTTCTGCTTCTTCCCTCCAAGGCTCCTGCTGTCATTCGGATAAACACACAGTAACATATGCAAGTATTAGCATTTACCAAGCCATTCGGTATGAACCTCATTTGGGTTTAACCACTATTCGACCTTTCTTGTTGGTATTACATTAATGACTACCTGAATCAATCTTTCAGTTTCTTGAGGAATTCAAGTTCATTAGGTAAGGTGTTTTATGCATGGATTAATGTCGCCCACTGAAAGCCTTTTACAAATGTATTGACTCTTTCGTTTGCAGATTCAGATTGTGCTCTGGTACTTTCCTGTTAATGTACGGCTTTTAAGCGTTGTTCCTTCGCAAAAACTAAGGGGCAGATTTACAATAACTGGCGCATCCCTGCATACCAGTTATTGTGCGTCACGGCTCCGCCACCATGGTTGCGCCGCATTTACAATGCAAAAAACACAGTTGATGGACAGAATGTAGAACAATGTCATACATTCACCCCAGTACAAGGATCTGGGCCTAAATCCATCGTTTTTTTGCACTCCACACAACCCTGGGTTAGACACTGGCTATATGCATATCAGCTCTGACCCTGTGCCTCATGGGAACAGTCCAGTCCGAACTACCAAGCCATGTCTTTCCCAGACATGCTCAGACGTGAGTCCCAGGCTCTCCACACCACTGGAGTCAAGCTATCCAGGCTGATGAAGGCTGATAGCCAGAAACCGGTCCTTGGATGCTTGATTCCGTTCTGGGAAAGACATGGCTTGGTAGTTCGGACTGGACTGTTCCCATGAGGCACAGGGTCAGAGCTGATTTGCATATAGCCAGTGTCTAACCCAGGGTGGTGTGGAGTGCAAAAAAACGATGGATTTAGGCCCGGATCCTTGTACTGAGGTGAATGTATGACATTGTTCTACATTCTGTCCATCAACTGTGTTTTTTGCAATTTCACCCCGAGTGGGCTGGGGATGCTCAGACGTGAGTCCCAGGCTCTCCACACCACTGGAGTCAAGCTATCCAGGCTGATGAAGGCTGATAGCCAGAAACCGGTCCTTGGATGCTTGATTCCGTTCTGGGAAAGACATGGCTTGGTAGTTCGGACTGGACTGTTCCCATGAGGCACAGGGTCAGAGCTGATTTGCATATAGCCAGTGTCTAACCCAGGGTGGTGTGGAGTGCAAAAAAATGATGGATTTAGGCCCAGATCCTTGTACTGAGGTGAATGTATGACATTGTTCTACATTCTGTCCAACAACTGTGTTTTTTGCATTTACAATGCGGCGCACCAATGGGGCAAAAACGGACAGATGCGTGACGCGTCTGCTGCTTAAAGGCGGCGCATTGCTGAAGTGGCGTCGCAAGCGCGAGGCAGCTCTAGCAAGGCTCAGGGGTGTCCTATCCTTAAAATGCTGCATCAATCCTTACGCCTTCTTCAAGCAGGCACAGGGTTTTGACGCAGCATGGCCTTAAAAGTGGCTGAGTGAAATCTTGTAGATTTCACGCAGCCACTTTTAGGAGGCATTCCTGCGCCGGAATGCCCCCCTCCTGCGCCTGAACGCCTACATGTGGCCCCGGGCTTTACAACATGATGCATCTCCCAGATGCGTCCCATTGTAAATACCCCGCAGCATGGCGCTGGCTTTGCGCCACCGCTGCATCACAAAAGCGATGCAACCGTGGCGTAGAAGAGGCGCAAGGGGCTTGTAAATCTGCCCCTAAGTTGCAGAAGAGTTCAAATGATTTGCTATTAGGTCTCCTTTCTGAAAGGCAAAAAAGAGCCCTTTACTTGGTGAACGGTGAGATACTTGTAAAGCACAAAGGGCTACGAAAAAATACTTTCCAAGGCTGGACTAGCCATAAGGGGCATTAGGCGTTTCTCCAGGAAACTGGAAGGGATGGGGGCATTTTATTTTACTGGGGTGGGGGCAATTTTGCAGTGGGTGCTGCAATATCTGCCCCCAGTAACAAAATCAGCAGGTCCTCATAAGTCACTTTCCTTTCCAGCCTCCCTGTGTTTTGAAATATGGTATGGTTTCACAAGCACCCACTGCAGAGTTCCTTGTATATCCAGAAGTTTTCAGGCAACAATAAAAGCACCAAGATATATTTGGTGATTAATCTTCCTGATGGAGAGGATGGGGTTTTGTCTAATGGCAGTTTTGACTCATCTTAGGTAGCACAGGGGGTTAATATGCCTGCCGCAAACGAACCTGTACCCCACAGAACTGCATTTTATGTTCATAGCTTAGTGGGGTACTGCTTTTGTTACAGATATCCTTTTGCTGCTGTACGGTTCACAAGTTACAATCATAATCTAGCACTGTGAGCTATGAACTGTCATCAAAGAGCTGCATGCAAACTGCATGGTACAGGTTAGAAAGTGATTTTCCTCCAGTCTTTCATTAACCTAATGTTGCTAAAATATTATTTTTTGGGTAGAAATACATTTCCATTAGTAAAGCAAACTCTAACCACTTTTATTGTTTTGATTCCTGAGTTTGTGCTTCTCCAGACCAAGCACTCTTAAAAAATGCCTACTAGTATGGATGATGTGAATCCTACACCTCGTAGCAGCATTTGCCTTATTTTCTATGCACATATTATTCATTGTCTTTATGTGTGTGTGATTTAAAGTGCTCCGACACCAGGCACTGGTGTGAGAGGTGCTACAAAACAAATCAAATAAATGTGAAAGAGGGGCTATGGAGAGATGAGGGGCACTGTTGGAAGGTTATAGTGAGGGAATCATTGAAGGGCTCTAACAAATATTGTCATATCCTGTTGCACTGGACGGTCAGCATTTACTATGGTTTAAAAGCTAATACAATTGAAAATAATATGAAAAATGTGTTGTAGAGTCCAACTGTTATTCCCTTTTTCCCACATTTTCTCACCCCCCCCCAAATCCCATTGTAGTAGTGAGATACACTTGCTGTACGCACTCACTACTCAATGTGCGGGGGGCTGGTCTGACATTTGCCAGGGCTCCTTTGAGTTTCCTGTCCGGCCCTGATACTTTCCCAGCAAGGAAACTAAAAGAAAGAAAGTCCACCAACCTTGTCTCCATGAGTCAACCAATGGACTCCTCCAACTCCTTGAAGTGGCACATCCACAGGAAAACAAGAGCTCACAGGAAAGCCTTTCATGCGCTGAAAAATGACATCAGTATTAAGTCACAAACCTGGGAGTCAGCCGCGGTCGGTAGTGGGAGTACCTGTGGGGCGGTGATGTGGGGAGGGGGGCAGGGTGGATGGGGTTGAGAGAGCACAAGTCTGAAAAATGTATAAGTGCACCATATTTACAAGCACGTAGTTAGTTTAAACATGCTTTGCACACGAGTGTTTTATATTTAGAAGTGAAATACACAGAGTGTCTTATATTTAGTAGTGAAGTGTATAGAATGTTTAAGTAGAGTAACAATAATCATAACTGTGTGAGATTAATGTAGAAGTGTTGGAATGAATATGAAAACCTCATGTTCTCATGTTAAAGGAATCATGTTAGAGTTGAATAGAACTCTGAAAATCCAGTATATTGTGTAGGCCTTAGGGCAATTCACAGCAAATCTAAACGTGCTGCTAAAATAATGTGAGATGGGGTTAACATGGTTCTTCCAAAAAGTGTATTATCGAATTAAGTTTGAAATATATGTTTTATAGATGTGTTGTTTTAGAAACGTATGCTAGTTAAGAATGTTGTTTAAATCAAGTTAATGTTTTAGAGTGCAGGGACTCGCTTCATGTAAATCAAGGAGGCCTGTACTGATAATGTCATCCCCTTTGATGTGCCATGTGCTCGTTAGAGGAGAAGTCGAGAGGTGTCCAGCACAGAGCTTCGAGTGTGCTTTACGACCTATAGATATGGTGGAGTCTGGAATTTGAGGCCCACTGCAGGACGGACTGTATGCAGGTGCGAGGGTCCTAATCAGCTAGAATGAAAGGGGCTTTGTTCAGTGGCGCTTGGCGCAGGCCTGTAGGAGTTTCCAGGAATTTCAGGGGGTATCGGCGCACTGGAGAAGAAGCCTGGGAACCAAGGTCAACTATAACGAGGGTCTTGAAGAGTACCATCATGGAGTTTACCGCGCAAAGATGTACCACGTGAGGGGCGTCCCAAGGGGCGTTTCTATTGGAAATGTGATTTGGTATTAGGGAAAGCGACCCGGGAGGAGAGCAGAGCAGATGATTTTGGGAGCCTAAGGAAGCGGATGGGTAGGCAGATAGGCTGGTCAGGAGAGACCCATTATCAGAGAAGAGACAAAGAGAAGTGCGTGATCTTCTTAGGAAGTCACCACGGCTGACACCTAGAGGGGTAAAGATCTTGTTAAGTAGGGATGTCACTTAGTATAGGGTAGGGACAGACTTACCTGAATTTTCTTTTCTGTAATGACTTTGAGGTTGCAACTTGTATCCATTTTGGCAATGCTCATGTTATTTGAAATTGTACTCATTATTCTGTTTTTCAGACTCAGACTATTCAAAAAGTTCATGTTCATAGTGATACCAATTTATCTTCTGAATCTCATTTTGAGAAGTTTGTATCTTCAGTTATCTTTGACTTTATATTAAATCTTTGAAACTTAAATTTGGTCAGTGGTCATTTAGAGTGGTGTAAGTTCTTAAATTGATTGACTTATTGTTAGATTACCTTTTACTCAATGACAGGTACCAACGATTCAGTCGACTTGGTTTGGGATCTGGTAAGGTAACTAGTAACCAGTAATCCCACGTTAGCAGTTGGTAGCAGAGTGAGGATGGTTATCTTCTTGAGGAAGGTAATCTAGAGAGGTTAGTTTACCCCAAGGCCCCTAGACGTCGAGAGACGAGCAGCGGAAGAATCGTGTGCCGAAAGGTGCAGACGGTGCGAGAAAAGCAGCAGTATCGGAGGAGAGTGAGTATAAAAAGGGTCATGCGTGAACAGATTGCGGTGTTTTGTGTTGTATTTGTATTGTAATGTCTTGCGGAGTTGAATGCCTGTAGTGTGAATGAGAGAAGGTTGTGAGCGCGCGCAACCTGGTAAACTGGTTACCTGGTAAACGGGTGAACTGGTGAAATCTTAAGTTCAGGCCAGAGCTTAAGTGGTTTTGGGTGTATCGAACATCCAGGGTAGTTGTCGACCATAGTACGGAGGTCACGAGGTACCATTGACCGCCGTGGATCCAAGATAGGGGGAGTGTAAGAGTGAGTGTATGAGTAACGGACGCTGGTCGAAAGTTACTGCGTGTGAGTAACCTATCGGAGAAGGCGATTGTCTGGAAGTAAACGGAAAGACATTTCGCCAAGTTAAGGTGACAACTACAGAAAGACTGTGGGCGTACAGTCAAGAAAGGTGATCGCTTGGACGGAAGTAATCATTTTTTCAGAGTATGAATGGGACGCATGCATGACCGAGGAGACGAGCTGAGAAAGGAGGGGAACTGCTGCGAAGGGGGACGGGTGACGTCGGCTAGAGCCGCGCTGTGATTGAGCGGTTGGTGTGACGTTAGCTGGAGCCGCGCTCTGGTTGGGCGGCTAGAGTGACGTAGGAGGAAAGTCGCGTACGGATAGGCCAGTTAGTGAGAACGAGGCTGAGATTGGTGGAATATCACCAGGAAGTAAACGAACGCGGAGAAAGAGCGAAATCATGAAGTGTTTTAAGTGTTTAAAAGGGATTTTTAAACGAAAACGAAGTGAACATTATTATGGGGAAGAGGCTCCACCGGAGGGTACACCAGCTCATTATATGGCAACGAATGTGGGCTTGCATACCATATTATGGATTGGGGCTTGGAATAAGCTTACGGAAGGGAATGAGGAAATGCAGTTCCCGAAGTACGGGACGTTTAAGTTAGAGGTGTTACATCGGCTAAAAGCAACCATGTCCTCACTGAAACCCTCACCTAGACCATCACAGTTTGAGGCCCTTAATGCATGGATTAGGGCTGCACACGACAGAAATTTGAACAGGCGTCAACAAAGACTGACGCGATCGGTAAGAGCAGTGCGAGATTCTAAATGGGATGAGGAAGCAAAGCGGTGGAGGGTACAGGTTATTGAGGTGGAAAAAATGTATCCGATGAGGGAGGTGGCAGGAGGAGGAAGCCTCATGGAGGAAGACGAGGAAAGCGAGTCGGAAGACAATCTGATAAACAGATTGTTAATGGACAGACCACCTCCAAGAGTGGGGGTGATAGAAGATAGGGGGCTCGCAAGGGAAGATGGGAATGCCATAGAGGGGTATACACCACTCCCTATATCGGAATGGACACCTATCAAAGGTGGGGAGACACCTCAACCTAGCACAGTACAGAGTGTAGTGGGAAGGTTTGTGGTGCAGAAAACGCCAGCCACCGAAAGGGTTGAGTCCTTTGGATTGCCAGATGCTCTTCAAGTGCCTGTTACCATAGGACCTATAGTATCGATCTATAACCCAGAGAGAGATAGAGAGGAAGAACAGAGGCAATTGGATAGAGAAGGGACTGAGATGGAAAGGAGGAATAACGTGACAAATGCATGGAAGCAATTGCCAGGTTCGGTAACGTGGAACACCCCATTAGATACATCTGTAGGTCCCAACACAGGACAGGGAGGTCAGAGAGGACCGATGGACCTAAGGGGACCGCGGCCAAAGCCCTATACAGAATTAAGAGCTGATTTGAGGGAATGGGATGGGTCCGCAGTAACCCCGAGTAATAGGTCAAGAACAGAACCAGAATGGGAAAGCAGAGGTAACGGGACTGTATCTCATTGTGGGGCCAGCGAAAGTAGTCAGGGGCGGGAAGGCCAAAGTCAGGAGAATAGAGGAGTTACACGTCCTCCGGAGGAGAGGGAACAGCAGGAGCAAAATAGTAGGAGTGTAGAGTGTGAGGAGATGTCCCGTCTCTGGGAGAAAGGAGGAGACCAAATGGTACAGGCTTTTCAGAATAGGTTTAGGTGCCTTCATCATGTACTCGGAGAAGACGTTCAACATTGGAGAAAGGAGAACAGTGATAGGTCCCGCCACGCCTCGAATAATCAGGAATCACAGGGAAGTAGTGAAGAAAGAGGGAGTAATGGAATATCTTACCATGCATCCGCGAAACTAGCCAGGATGGGGAGAGAGGGGCTATGAGGCGTGAAGGAGTGTTTCACCACCCACCTCGAGAAGATGGAAAGGCATGGGACCTAGAGAGATGGGAACAGGGGAGGACTCCCTATAACTCACCAGTACCTAAACGTAGATCTCGGAGCTGGGATGGGAGAGATGCGGATGGAGGAGCTAAATTTAGTGTCTTGAAAGCTGAAATTAAGGCAAAGAGGCTCGATGTTACTAGTTTAAAATCAGACGTTGATGAGATAATAGATGGAACATTGCCTTTGGAAAGGATAGAATTGTATGAACAGGATGAGTTATTGTTCATGGCAAAGGATATTACTAGGAAAGCTAGAGCGTTTCATGAGAAACTGACTGATTTGGCAGAAAGGTATGCCGTGGATTTATCTAGGACAAGGGCATTACAGAGTAACCACAGATTACAGTACGCAGACCAGGATCTAGATGAGAAGAGAACTACTGGATTAAAAACACACATAAGAGAGCTGGTATTAGGGATAAGAGTGTGGAGAGAATTGGACAAATGGGAAGAAAGGTGGTCGAAAAAGGGCACAGTTAGACGAAGTGCAAATGTGATGACCCCCGAGGGAAGGGTAATGCACATGGAGGCATTCCCTTTGCGAGAAATATCAAACGGAAATTATGTACATGTGCCCTGGAGTAGAGGAGATTTAGCTGCATTTACCAACTCATTTCCGAAGTTAAGGGACAATCCAGTTGAGTGGTATAAGCAGGTAGAAAGGTTTGTCAAGATCTCGAAAGTATTGTGGATTGATTTGAACACGTTGTTTGACATCGTGGTCCCATCTGATTTGTGGACCCCGTGCAAGACTAGTGTTGAATGGCCAAATACTGAACCAGTGAGGGATGCTCGGACTAATGGACCGTCCGAGATTGTCATGCGAAAGTATGAAAGGGTAATAGCTTGGTTGAAAGATAAGGTACCACCACAGGATATAGATTGGGTGAAAATAGACCGAACGAGGCAGGAACCCAAGGAGACAGTTCACGAGTTTTATGAAAGATTATTGAAAACATTCAAGCAATACAGTGGACTAGATGTAATGGATCCCAAAGATATAGGGCAGTTTGTGTCAAAGTTTGTCTTGGGGTTGAGACCTGATATTTGTTTGATGATACAGCAACATTTAATCTGTTGGCAGAACAAACCATTAGATGAGATTTTACGTTATGCAAGATACTGTAGTGACGAGATAGATTCTAAAGCCAAGAATTTAAAGGAGAAATTGATGGTGGTGCAAATGCAGTCCGCCGGGAAGGGTGGCCAGCAGAAGCAGGGGATGGGACGAAAACCAAACGGTCAGAATAAGGATAATGAAGAAGGGCAGAGACCTAGGATAGACTTTGCCACTTTAAAAAAAACGACAAAGTGCCATCAGTGTCACCAGGTGGGGCATTGGCGACGCGAGTGTCCCTTTAACCCTGAAAATGGAGAGCTAGAAGTAGAAGAGCAGGTTCAAGAAGTCCCAACTCCAAAGGTGACAGTTCCAGGAAGCAAGGTGGCCAAAGGGGGGACTTCGGCTCCACGGGCCCAGTTCCCACAGCCACCGAAGGTAGCGACAGGGGGAAAGGTCTTTAAACAAATGCCTCTATTCATCGAGGAAGAAAAGTGTTACTACATTGATCCATTGACAGGACAACGTGTGAGCAGTGAAGAGGACTGTACCCTCGGGGCAGTCCTAGAGGTGGATCAAAGAGGGCCATTTGTTGAGGCAGAGGTGGCAGGGTGTCCCACAACGTTCTTGGTGGATACTGGGGCTACCCGATCAACTCTGAGATCGGCGGTGGTTCCAGACTTGCCGATGTCAGGGGAAACAATTCAGGTGGTAGGAGTCGCAAACAAAAGGCTGACTAGTCCCTTGACAGAACCAGTGTCTGTGAAGATAGGAAACCATATGAACGAGCATCAGTTTGTGGTTTGTGACTCGAGTCCGGTATGTCTGTTAGGAAGGGATTTGTTGTGCAAATTGAACTGCACCATATACTGCACCCCGCAAGGAGTGGAGGTACAGACTACCGACGATGATGCTACCTTTAAGGTGGCCAATTCAAAATCCTGTGTAGAACTATATCCTACTCTGACAGTAGAAGATCTTCCCCAAGACTTACGAGATGCAGTGGCGTCAGAGGTATGGGATTTCACAGGAGAAGAAATAGGATTGATTAAAGGGGTAGAACCGGTAAAAATACTAGTAAAACCAAATGCCGAGTTTCCAAGAACGCCTCAATACAAATTGTCCCAGGAAACGATTGCGGGGATAAAACCTGTGATCGAGTCAATGATACAACAGGGAATACTGAAAGAAATCGTGGGTAGTCCTTGTAACTCCCCGATTATGGGTTTGCAGAAACCTAGCGGGAAATTCAGGATAGTGCAGGATTTACAAAAGATTAACAACATAGTCGTTTCATGTTGTCCCGTGGTACCGAATCCTTCAGTGATACTGTTTCAAATACCATGTCAAGCAGAATGGTTCACAGTGATAGATCTTTGCCAGGCTTTCTTTTCCATCCCATTGGATGAAGAGAGCAGATATCTTTTTGCTTTTAAAATGGAAGATCGCGTTTTAACATGGTGTCGAATCCCACAAGGATTCACAGACAGTCCATCCATCTTCAACCAGTTGTTGAAGAAGAATCTCGAAAATCTAGTACTGCCCCAGAACTCGGTTCTGGTCCAGTACATAGATGACCTACTTGTTGCGTCAGAGACAGAGGAAGCCTGTAAAGTAGACTCAATTGCCTTACTGAACCATTTAGCCGAAAATGGACATAAGGTATCTCCGAGCAAGTTGCAGTATTGTCTGACAGAAGTACAGTATTTAGGGCACCGGTTAGAAAAAGGGAAACGTAAGGTGTCCCCAGAGAGGATTGAGGCGATAATGAAGATGAATGCGCCTAAAACACAGAGGGAAGTTAGAATGTTCCTAGGAATGGTGGGTTACTGTCGACAGTGGATAGTTAACTTTTCACTGAAAGCAAAGCCCTTACAGAAACTGACGCACAAGGAAGTGAGTGATCCGGTACCATGGGACGAAGAATGCTTGGTGGCGTTCTTGCAGCTGAGGGACGATTTATGTCGTGCTCCGGCTCTGGGAATGCCCGATTACGAGAAATCATTTTCACTCTATTGCTGTGAGAGAGAGGGATGTGCTTTGTCAGTCTTGGCACAGACCCACGGAAATGCCCGTAGACCAGTCGCATATTTTTCGGCTACATTAGATCCAGTAGCCGCAGCGTTGCCCGGATGTCTCAAATCCGTTGCTGCAACGGGTGTCAGCATTGAAAGGAGCGAGAGTATTGTGATGGGACATCCAGTGGTGGTGTATGTACCACATTCAGTTGAATTGCTAATGACCAGGACGAAGACTCAGCATTTGACCAATAGTAGGCTCACGCGCTACGAGCAAGTTATTCTTGCCGCGGAGAACGTGACCCTCAGGAGATGCTCTGTCTTGAATCCTGCTACTTTAATGCCATTACCTACTGTAATAGAAGGCGAAGGATGTGAAGACCACGATTGCCTTGATGTGACTGAACTATGCACGAAACCCAGACCAGATATTGTGGATGAGCCGTTGTCTGACCCCGATGAAATTTATTTTGTTGATGGCTCATGTTTAAGAGACGATACTGGTCGGTTGAGAGCAGCTTATGCTGTTTGTACCATTACTGGAGTTGTGGAAGCCGCTTGCCTGGAAGGAGTACATTCCGCACAGGTAGCAGAAATCATTGCCCTAACTCGTGCCTGCATAGCAGGAAACGGAAAGAGAGTCACCATATACACTGACAGCCAATATGGTTTCGGTGTGGTTCATGATTTCGGGCAGTTGTGGTCTCAGAGAGGTTACATGACCTCCTCTGGTTCGCCCATTCGAAATGGAGAATTTGTGCGACTGTTGTTAGAAGCATTACAAGGTCCAGTTGACATCGCAATAGTAAAGTGTGTAGCACATACTAAAAATACAGATTTTGTGTCACAAGGCAACAGATACGCTGATGAAGTCGCACGTTATTGTGCAGAACAAAATTATTCTTTCTCAAAAGTGGAAATAGATGGTGCTGAAGAAAAGACTGAATTAAGTATGATGTTAGAAACTGTAGACACTTGGGAGGATTTAAGAATGATGCAGGAGAACGCACCTGAAACAGAGAAAAAGGCATGGGAAATAGCAGGTTGCGTGCGAAGCGAAATGGATTTTTGGGTTTCGGCAGATGGGAGGGCTGTGTTACCTGAAGAATTAGCTAATCCCATGGCGAGAGAAATACATGGTCCAGTACATCTAGGAAGGGATGCTATGATGAGAGTGTTTAGGCAAACTTGGTATTGCCCTAAATTTAGAATAGCAGCAGAATCAGTATGTAAGCGATGTGTTACCTGCCAACAACTGAACGTAGGCAAACGAACACCAGTCACCCTGAGTCACATTGGGAGGTCGGGGGGGCCTTTCAATAGAATGCAACTAGATTTCATCGAAATGCCAAGAGTTAATCGCCTTCGGTATGTGTTGGTGATTGTATGCGTATTTTCCAGATGGGTTGAAGCGTACCCTACACGTAGGTGCGATACACTCACAGTGGCAAAATTGTTGCTCAGGGAGTTGATACCGCGCTTCGGGGTGCCTGCCTCTCTGGAATCGGACAGAGGAAAACATTTTAACAGCGAAATAGTGAAGATGTTGTGCTCCACACTGAATATCGATCAAAAACTGCATTGTAGTTATCGACCAGAAGCTTCAGGAATTGTGGAACAAGTGAACGGCACTTTGAAGAATAGATTGGCTAAAGTAGTGGCATCCACATCTTTGAGTTGGCCAGATGCTCTTCCTTTAGTGCTCATGAGCATGCGCAGCACCCCTGACAGGAGGACAGGTCTCTCTCCACACGAAATTCTGATGGGGAGGGCCATGAGACTTCCCACAGTTCCAACTGCTGCCCTATTGAATATTACAGATGATCTGATCTTGGATTATTGTAAAGGATTGTCTGACGCCATCCATTCTGTGTCCCTTCAGGTGCATGCGGCTGAAGTTCCAGCATCGAGGAACCTGTGTCATGACCTGAACCCAGGGGACTGGGTGTTGGTTAAAAAGCACGTCCGGAAGAACTGCCTAGATGTTCGCTGGCGTGGGCCCTTTCAGGTAATCCTGATCACGAACACCGCGGTGAAGTGCGGGGGGCTACCAAATTGGATCCATGCATCCCATACTCGAAGAGTTCCAGCACCTCTAGAAGAAACAGCTCCTATCCCAGACGAAAGCCCGGAAGTGGAAGAAGAGTCGCAAGAAGGGATTGAGGCAGCTGAGGGGGTGTCGGAAGAAGTTGGGAACGCATCGGATTCAGAAGAAGAGCGAAGGTAGGGCGGCAGTGAGACTGAAGACGCAACTGAAGGAGAGAGCAGTAGTGAATACGAAACAGACACAGATCAGTACCAGAGTGATCAAGAACCGAGTGTGAGGACGAGATATAGGAGAACAAGGTGTGAGGCTGCCACTTGGCCGGGAAGAGACAGGAGGCTAAGTTTGAGGTCGGCCCAGGAAGAAACACTTGTTCCTATATCCGAAGACTCGGATCAGGAAGAAGATCGCCAGGAGGGAACCGAGGAGGGCCCTAGGAGATCAAGGAGGGTGCGAGTGCCTAGTAGAAGATACTCTACTCCTGATTGGACCTACCTCGTTGCAGATGTCGGTGGGGCACAGAACCGGGAGGGTCAGGGAAGTGAACCTGATCAGAACTGACCCAATCATCACTGTACAAATACTGTTCCTGCTACCGGGGGCGGAGACCGAAAGGTTGCTGACACTCAACATCGTCTATCCTCCTCTCCTAAGCGGAATAAGAAAATTGATTTTAGAAACAGTTGAATTTCCAGTTTGCTGTTCACGATATCCAGTGTTGGAGGGAACTCTCCTTCGGTTAGAAATGCTTGAGCGAGTAGTGGAAGCTCTTGGAATGCTCATTGTTTTGGACTAACACCATATTGCGAATGTCTTCAAAGGGGCGCAGAACTGGAAAGGTGAAGAAAGTGATCCTGATTAGAACGGACCCCTTTGTAACCGTGGATGTAGAACTGATAGTACCAGGAGTAGAAATTGAAAAAACGTTAACTCTCAATTTCGTCCGTCCACTTGTCCAGAGCGAAATACGGAGAATAATCCTAGAAACAGTTGACTTTCCATGTTGTTGCAAGAATTGTCCAGAACTTGAGGGAATGTTTCTTCGGATGGACATATATGAGGACGTAGTGTCACTCCTTGAGCCATACATAACTTCAGACGGATATAAGACTCTTGAAAAGAATTTGTAAAAGCACTGCAAGATAACCTAGCGCCGAGTGGAAGAAGAAAAATGGTAGGGGTTTCCTTTTAGCGGATGGAGAAGGGCTAGGGTTGTCTGTTTTACAGGACTTTAAACTGTTTTGCGGAGTAAAATTGTCAGCTTCCAAGTGTTCCTAAGAGAGACATTGTGTAAAAGAAAGACTTTGTTCAAAGAGAAGAAGAAGCGAATGCCGGAAGAACGACAAGAGCTGCACTGTTTGAGAACATGGAGGCTGGCAACCCGAACCGCAGGGCAAAATGTATAGTTGGCACATTGTTGGGAGTGGTGATTTCCCTGATAGTTTTAGTGGTTACTGTCTCATACATAGTGGGACACGAGAGAGATGCAACTGCAGTCAAGGAGGTCAAGGGAGTGTCAACACCGAGAACCACTATTGTTAATGATAAGGGAAACATCAATGATAAAGACAAAGCGTTGTTAGATGCAGAAATAAAAAGGTTACACACAGATGAGTCACAGGGAAATTTCAGGTCAAATGCTTATGCTAAATTGCTTTATGAGTACATTGATGTCATGGAGGCGAAGAATTGCTACGTTTGTATGCAATTACCAGCTTCGGTAGAGGAGGGTATCAGATACCATCATCTTCCATTGACATATGGAATCACATGCAGTTTGTTGTTGAGCATATTTTATGGACGAGAAGGATTTGAGTATTATTTCTCGAATTTCGACTCGACATTGCCAGAGGTCCCAAATTACAAGCATTTGAACAAGTGGGACTATTACAAAAGCGAAGACAGATTACACAAATGGTTTATTCCATGGAAAACGTTAGATACTTCACATGCTCGAAGAAACAATCTGACTTGTCAAGTGTCAGAAATTGAGAAAAAGTTTATAGGGCAGGTAGATACTAGATACAGGAGGCAGAAGATTCTAAAGGCCTCAGGACAATGGGAAACAGATTGGACCAAGGAGGAAAGGATACATCAAAGAAAGGGTAGCTTTGGTCCAATTGCTTTAGACAAGGAGAAATGGGGGAAACTGTGCATTCACAGGAGTTACTCCTATTATGAGAATTTGTATGTAGGTCAAGTCAGTTGTGAACATGCTTTTCAATTGGAGTATTACTCTAAGGATTTTCTGAAAGAGATGCAAGCAATTCCAAATGTATATTTTGTATGTGGAAGAAATGCCTATGTGAAGCTACCAGATAATTGGTACGGATCATGCTATCTGGCTATTGTCTTCCCTAAAATATATCATGTTGAGAATTTAGAAACGACGAAGAAAGAAATACCAACTAGAGGGAAGAGAGGGCTGGGAGCAGCAGAAGTAATTGGGGATGTATTCGGTGCTGCATTTCCTATCCTAGGAGTGATCCTGAATGACATTAAGATTAGGAGGTTAGCTACAGTTGTAGATAGGCTATCTGCCAGTACTGCTAGATCATTGATGCTGGTGGAAGGTGAGATGCAATCGATAAGGGCAATGGTTCTTCAGAACCGACTTGCTTTAGACGTTCTGTTAGCTAAAGAGGGAGGAGTCTGTAAGGCTTTGAAGGTCCAGGAATGTTGCACTTACATTCCAGACAATTCAAAACCTCTAGAGAAGTATATACGAAACATCACTGCCATACACTACGAAATTGAGGATCTGACAAAGATAAACGTGTGGGAAAAAGTAGGTCATGGAATGGGTAAAGTTGGAGGTTGGTTTGCCAACTTAGGAAAGGGTATCGTTTGGTACATATTGAAACCCATCATCATAATTGTGATTTGTGTAATCACTTTGTGGGGATTGGTGCGTTTGTATCAATGGTATAGAGCAAATAGGTTGCAGAGATCTATGAGGAAACAGGAGGAAAAGTTGACAGCGATGCAGGACACTCAATACAGAAGTCTGAAAGCATTGGAGACAATGAAAAGAGGTGGCACTGCCACGACTTCACTTTGAAGGGTTCTACATTTTTGTGATGATGTCTTGATGGTGATGACCCCTGAAGGTCATCAAAGGGGGGATTGAGAGAGCACAAGTCTGAAAAATGTATAAGTGCACCATATTTACAAGCACGTAGTTAGTTTAAACATGCTTTGCACACGAGTGTTTTATATTTAGAAGTGAAATACACAGAGTGTCTTATATTTAGTAGTGAAGTGTATAGAATGTTTAAGTAGAGTAACAATAATCATAACTGTGTGAGATTAATGTAGAAGTGTTGGAATGAATATGAAAACCTCATGTTCTCATGTTAAAGGAATCATGTTAGAGTTGAATAGAACTCTGAAAATCCAGTATATTGTGTAGGCCTTAGGGCAATTCACAGCAAATCTAAACGTGCTGCTAAAATAATGTGAGATGGGGTTAACATGGTTCTTCCAAAAATTGTATTATCGAATTAAGTTTGAAATATATGTTTTATAGATGTGTTGTTTTAGAAACGTATGCTAGTTAAGAATGTTGTTTAAATCAAGTTAATGTTTTAGAGTGCAGGGACTCGCTTCATGTAAATCAAGGAGGCCTGTACTGATAATGTCATCCCCTTTGATGTGCCATGTGCTCGTTAGAGGAGAAGTCGAGAGGTGTCCAGCACAGAGCTTCGAGTGTGCTTTACGACCTATAGATATGGTGGAGTCTGGAATTTGAGGCCCACTGCAGGACGGACTGTATGCAGGTGCGAGGGTCCTAATCAGCTAGAATGAAAGGGGCTTTGTTCAGTGGCGCTTGGCGCAGGCCTGTAGGAGTTTCCAGGAATTTCAGGGGGTATCGGCGCACTGGAGAAGAAGCCTGGGAACCAAGGTCAACTATAACGAGGGTCTTGAAGAGTACCATCATGGAGTTTACCGCGCAAAGATGTACCACGTGAGGGGCGTCCCAAGGGGCGTTTCTATTGGAAATGTGATTTGGTATTAGGGAAAGCGACCCGGGAGGAGAGCAGAGCAGATGATTTTGGGAGCCTAAGGAAGCGGATGGGTAGGCAGATAGGCTGGTCAGGAGAGACCCATTATCAGAGAAGAGACAAAGAGAAGTGCGTGATCTTCTTAGGAAGTCACCACGGCTGACACCTAGAGGGGTAAAGATCTTGTTAAGTAGGGATGTCACTTAGTATAGGGTAGGGACAGACTAACCTGAATTTTCTTTTCTGTAATGACTTTGAGGTTGCAACTTGTATCCATTTTGGCAACGCTCATGTTATTTGAAATTGTACTCATTATTCTGTTTTTCAGACTCAGACTATTCAAAAAGTTCATGTTCATAGTGATACCAATTTATCTTCTGAATCTCATTTTGAGAAGTTTGTATCTTCAGTTATCTTTGACTTTATATTAAATCTTTGAAACTTAAATTTGGTCAGTGGTCATTTAGAGTGGTGTAAGTTCTTAAATTGATTGACTTATTGTTAGATTACCTTTTACTCAATGACAGGTACCAACGATTCAGTCGACTTGGTTTGGGATCTGGTAAGGTAACTAGTAACCAGTAATCCCGCGTTAGCAGGGTAGTAATCTATGGATTACAGAGGTTTACAGGTAAGTAAATACATAAATAAATAAAATTAATTTCGTTGCATGCATTGCATCCCCAAATGCGATGCAGTGCACACAACGAAATTCATTTTATTTATTTATATGTTTACTTATCTTTCAACCTTCGTAATCCATAAATTACTACCCCACCCACCCTGCCCCTCCCCCTCCCCACGTCACTGCCCGGCAGGTACTCCCACTACCGACCGCCGCTGCTGGGAGTGTCTCACTTTTATAGCGAGAGCCTCCCAAGAAGGCTACTGCAATAGCATTATGGAACTTGTAGTTCCACTGTATGTCCTCTCTGAAATGGCAAAACTGCCCAGACATGACCAATATAAAATGTCTACACGCCTCGGGAGGATCACGACATTCATGAAGGCCGTCATGGTACAGAACCATGAAAACAGGGGACAGTCCAGAATTCTGCCTCTGGTTCTAGTTTCCTATACACAGCTGTGCAGAGCTTCTTAAGGTAAAAGGTGAACACTGAATAAGCCAAAGGAGTCTGCTTAGATAGAGCACAGTGGCAGATGACTACCAATCCGCTTACCACTAAAGTTCAAATGTGACCCCACGCACCGTTAGGTGAAGCCAATCATGTCAAAGTGCATTTTCATTTCAAGTGTGCCACAGCTCCATGGCAACTGAAATGAGAAAATGAGGAGCAGGTTATCATATAAAAACTGCACCACTGAACCTATACAAAAGGAAGAGAAATATTAAGCACTGTGTGTGCCACAGCAAGAGTGCTTTTACAGCAACAGTTCATAGCTAGAGGTATGGGCCTTGAAGACTCTTGCTTGCCAGAGAGGTAAGAGAACAGTTTATATGATGTCAATTTGTGATGAAATCTCTGGAAGTTTAAGAAGCACAAAAAAAGCAGGTGACACCAACATCAGTGATCCTGAAGCCTTTTTCTAGTAGCTAAATATGTATATTCACTGGAATAAAATCCGAACTGCTAAAGTTAAAGAAATTTGCGCATATCAATGTTCTGATTGTCAGAACTGGTTAGCAATGATTTGTCTTAGAAATGGGAGGGTAGTGTTGAAGTGGCAATCAACTACTTCACCTGGGTTGAGGCTGGGTATTTTAAAGTGGGCTAGGATTTGATAAATTTTCAGAGATGAGAAGTATTATTGCTGAGAATAGTTTGAATGAGTGCCATTGAGGAATTGGTACTTTGTAGCACATGTATTTTTCAACAATATAGGTTAATCTTTTATCAGTGTTCAGGGGTACAGGAGATTTGGGCTTAGCCTTTATTGTACAAAGGTGGTAATCGGGTTCTTCATTCAGCCACATAATAACTTGCAAAGTTCAAACAATGGTGGGAAACAAACCTCAACTTGCTCATATTTGAGTATGGAAAATAACCTGAATATGCTACCAAAGGCGACATTGCTACCATATTGTATTTACATACCAATCTCAATAAATATGAAGCCCACCAATGTGTTTTGCTCATCATGTATGAGAGAAATGGGCCATAGGTATGACAATGTCAAAAGTAATTTTTGAGGAGTAGATGTCACAAAAAATGTGACAAGGAGGATAATTGAAGTATTTCCCCTGGGGGTAGCCTATCAGCAAGACACCCATACAAATTCCATATTCTTTTGAAAATTAGAGGCTCAAGTGAAGCTAGGTAGTTTTTTCCAGCCTGGATCACACTTTTTTTCCGAATAATGCCCTACAAACTATGGACAAAGATATTCACATTTATGTACCATAAAGGAGGGGAATTCACGGGCACTGGGAACAGTGCCAGTTTTCTCAAGATGAAAACTTTACTCAACATGTATTAATGAGTTTATCACATAGTGGGGAATCGGTCAAAGTCCTAACCATGTCAAGCAAATTTACGAGTGGTGAATGTCGCAGAAATGTGTCATATGAGGATATGCAGTATTGAGCTCCGAAGGCCACCTGGCATGCAGGGTACCACCCCCAGGCCATTTTCAAAAATAAAAGACACAGGTGAAGCCAGGGAGGTGTTGCGTGTTTGATTGACACCAACATTTTACTTACCAACTTGACACTCTGAGTAATAGGTAGAGTCCTAGAAAATTACAGAGTGGTATTACTTCTATGGATTGTTATCCGCAGTGTCCTGCAAACTTGAAATTATAGCAAGAAATACTTCTTGTAAAAGTTATGCCATATAAAATCTGGATTTGTTGCCAGTGATGAATGTCTAAAAGGTACAACCAGGTCAAGTTAATTAATTTATGAGATACAAATTTTGCAGACATTTGTCATGGGGGATGGTGGAAGCATTTGACCTCAGCGTCAAGAGAACTAGTCATATACAATTGTGACATCTAGCGACCCAAGATAATCCAGGGAGGATCACACACATTTTGTTTAATTAATAATACCTTGCAAAACTCAGCCTTTGGCTGAATTTCCTCACATTTATGGCCTGTAAAAGTTCAGGATTTGCTAACCCCGGCGAACTTCCTACCATGCTGTGTTCCGACACTTCAACTGATAAAAACAGTACCTCACATGGATGTGTGTGCATAGGGTAGAGAGAATGTAGGACTGAAACTGATTCAATTTGTCGCGAATAAATAGAACTGTTTTTAATCATGAAGATAATGGTCACTCATCAGTATTTACACCTGTTCTGTGTTATGAGACCTCAGTGCTTTATAAGAATTTCATACGTATTTCTTTAACATGGAACACCATAACACAAGTAAGTACTGATTTGAATGCTGCAAAACAGCACACCGTACCAATATGTGTTATGAAAGTAAATAGACAAGTGTGTAAATTAGTAGGCCTGGCGGAACTCGCAGAATTTCGGTCTGCAGAATTCTGCAGAGCTACCAAAAAACTGAGTTTCAGGGGAATTTTGCCAATGGGCAGAACACGCTCATCCTGCCATTTACACTGCCCTTTTCTTGCGAGTAGCATGTTCTGCCCTGAAAATCAGAACAAATGGCACCGTGCAAGAGCACAGCCATTTTGTTGCACCTGCTTCTGCCTAGCTTCTCCTGCCCGATCTTTTAATCCTAACTAATCCAACCCATCTGATCACCCACTTCCCAATCCCACCCTTTATTTACTTATTGTTATTACTGCCTGTCTTGTCATGTGTGTATTTATGTTTCTGTGTCTGTTGTTTTGTGACTTTTATACTTTGTTTTTGTTTCCACACCTGTTCTTTGCCATCCGCCTGTTTCCTTTTTTCCTTCCTAAGTTTCCCATCCCAGTCCGACACCCACCGGTCCCAATGCATGGGACAAGCAGGCAGTGCCAGTGCCACATGCCCCTTTTTGGGCAACCCAGACACAATGGGGTGCAGTCCCTTCACATTTTCAGAGAGACGGAGGTGGCTGCACTAATATTTTTGGGGCAGCACCACCTCCCTCACATGTTGTAAACAGGTGGCAGGCCCGGTAAGTGTTACGCCCTTCGGGAGCAGCGGCTGGATGGGGTTGAGTGCGGTGGTGTGTGTGCCACAGCACAGGGGTCCAGCGTACCCAGTAGATGCACCACTGGGCTGACATTTTAAACCGGGAGCAGAATGTGCTCGACCTGCTAGGTATTCAGTTTGTGGGACTCAGTAAGTAATATTTTGTTTTCTAAAAAATATTTTTTTCAAGCAGCCTGATCAGACTCACAGGTATCTTAAGTTTACATGAATATTGAATATATATACATATACATATTCATATTATTTTATCGCCAAACCAGTAAAGATGGCGGGCATCGTGGGAAGCTTGCAAGTTCATTTATTGATTATTAAACCTTTCACAGATGCGTTTTGGCTTGTCATCTTTCTCATTGTGTTAGTACAAAACCAATGCACTTCGCCTGAAAGCAACCCCATAATCGCTGATTTATCATCATAAACATAAAAAGCAAATTACGTAAACATAAATAAGGGAATCATGATTTCACAAAAGTGCAAACGGTGGCCATCTTGAAATGATGTTCGCAATCCATCATATACAATATCCCCGTAATCACATTGTTCGGGGATAAAATAAAAACACACTTTAACATCCACAAATTTCATGACTTCTAAAAAATCTATTGCCCATTGATTCTGAAAAAATTAATACAATTGTGAATGCATCCCAAGGCACAATTCATGTGCATTCGATTGTAACAACATAACATAGAATAATCCACTAATGTGAATGATTAACTACTAATCAAGGGGTATTTCCTGCAATTTTGCAGCCACATGTGGTTCACAATCCAGCCCTGAATGGGCATAGTGGCTGCTGCTGTATTATGTAACTGCTGCACATATCAGTCGCCTATGTGTACCCAGAGTTCCTCACCTTTACTGAACTTAAACCACCAGGTGACTTGGTTTGTGATTTTATGATATACCTGGACCACCTTTCAGAGACTTGTTAGGCCTTGGGCGCCCTAGCCCCTGGGGCAGTGTTGATATATTAAAGGGAAGGGGACCACATGGCCCCCATCCCTGAGACTTGTTAGGCCCTGGGGACCCCTCCCCCCAAGAACACTACTTAAAATAAAAGGGAGAGGGCACGCAGCCCCCCTGCCCAACCCTACTTTGTTAGGCCCTAGAGACTCTGGTGATGGGCTGCCTCAGGGCCTTTAAGGGCTCAGGGAGTGGGGCCATGCAGGCTTTGCCTCCCTTATTAAATACATCCCCAGGGATGAGCTCCTCTGTGCCTAAACTTAATGAATGCAGTCCAGGCGCCATTTTTCCCCCTGATCCTGCAGGTGTCCTGTGGCATCGTAGCAGTTTTAGGTGATTTATTGTTGTTGTTAGCTCCAGGGCAGGGGGTTTCCCTCTGGGTCCCTCTATGGGGCTTCGATGGTCTTTAAATCTGTATTCCTTTCATAAGCACCCAAAAGCAAGAGGGCAATGGCATTCAAGGGCCAAGCGGTTGCAACCACATGCACCGCAGTGGGTGGGACTACCAAAATCGCCACAGCAGATGGTTCTGGTGGCCCCAGTATGTCATGTTTATTGGTATTTGTTAATTTGACCTCTCACCACCAGTAAAACTGTGGCCCAAGGAAAATAAAGTTCCCCGGGCCAATCAGAATGCTCTGTTTTTAAATTGGCGCTCCCTCAAGAGTTTCTTGAGCCTTTTGCGGACACAACCATCCAGATATACAATTTTTTTTGTATCTTAATTTCTCAAAAACTACTGAACAGATTTACAGTAAATCACTAAAACCCCAATCTGTGAACCAGGATCTAACTTCGTGCCAAATTTGGTCTCATTCTGTTCCGCAGTTTTTGCTTTCGTCTTATCGAAAGAAGTCTATGGAAACTGCACGGGGATTTTGTGTTTGGGACCCCCTTTTTTCTCAACCACCACTTGATGGATCACCCCAAAACTTCAAATGCACAAAGTAGTCAGAAAGTAGCACTTATTTTTGCAAAGTTACATGGAGATTTAACCGATGCCACAGTTATCAGCAACACAAATACACTTTTCCGATGGAACAGTTGTCCTAACTATAACTACCAAGTGGCGACCGGTTAATAAGTGGGCATATTCAATCAATCAATCAGTATATACTTTATTCGGCATCAATACAATACCATAAAAGTGCAGATTATAAAAACATTCAAATGTCACAATTATCACAATAAGACGGAACCGACCCAAAAATAAATATACAAAATGTTTACTGATAAAGCCAGTTTTCTACTGTCATTCTTTTACAGGTGATTAATAAATATTGTGTGTTAAAAAAAGATGTGGCATCATCAGTTAAAATAATAACACATGCAAGATACAGCCTCAAAACAGGGAACACAATAGGAAGTCATTTGTTTCAAAGGTACCCTCACCCACACAATTCATTACCGGGACCTTTAGCCTAGCGATACTGAAGTCAGTATAATCACTCCTCTCCTCTGGTGTTTCTAAGTCGCATTGCCGACCTTAAAACATTTACAGTACAAAAAAGAGTTAAAACCTCTGTAGACAACTTCAAAAACAATAGGGCCACCTTAGCCTGCTTAAATACCAGCTTTTAAAAAAATACTTTTTAAAAATAGCTTCCTGGGGTGCACGTAGTAGGGACACAGTAAGACAAAGTGAAGGGTATCCTGCAGAGCATATTCATTTTTCATCATGTGAGTAAGTCTATATACATATAGAATATTTATATATAATGTGAATGTGTTAATTTAATATACAATGTAAATTACACATATGTATTAACTGTCTATCTATCTATCTTTTTATCTATCTGTTTGTCGGTCTGTCATATGCCTTTTTATATTTATGTATAAATGGACAGAATAGATCTAGATATATCTTTGCAATAGTTATCGTGGTCATTTATATCCTTTGGTGCAAAAAGAGATATTAAATGTATGAGCAAGGTACCATACTCCACTCCACCACCCCAGTTCAGACATGGTATAAGCAAATCAGTCTGACCCTGTGCCTCATGGGAACAGTCCAGGGTGAACACAGCAAAACCAAAGAGGATGATGGACGGAGTGTTGAACATTGCAAGCACTCACCCCCAGTCAACTGATCTGGATTTAATCCATCATCATTCTTGAGCCGTAAACAAGCATTCTGGGAACTTAGGGCTTGGAAGTTTGGACTAGACTGTTCCCATGAGGCACAGGGTCAGACTGATTTCCATATGGCAATGTCTGAACTGGGGCGGTGGAGTGAGCTAAAGAATGATGATGGATTAAACCCAGATCAGTTGACTGTGGATGAGTGCTTGCAATGTTCAACACTTCGTCCATCATCCTCTTTGGTTTTGGTTTGTTCGCCCTATGTTGGCATGGTATGGCCAGATGTGGGTCTCTTGCTCACTTTGCCACTGGATTCAAGATAGCCTGGCTGATGAGGGTTATGAACCCAAAACCGGTCCATGGATGCTTGTTTTTTCTGGTCCAGGGAAGACATGGCTTGGCAGTTTGGGCTGGACTGTTCCCATGAGGCACTCGGTCAGACTGATTTGTATATGACCATGTCTGAACTAGAGTGGCAGAGTGAGCTAAAGAATGATGATGGATTAAACCCAGATCAGTTGACTGGGGGTGATTGCTTGCAATGTTCAACACTCTGTCCATCATCCCCTTTGTTTTGCTTTGTTCGCCCTAAGTTGGCAGGGTATGCCCAGACGTGGGTCCCTTGCTCACTTTGTCACTGGATTCAAGATAGCCTGGCTGATGAGGGTTAGGAAACAAAAACCGGTCCCAGGATGCTCTTTTCCAGTCCAGGGAAATCATGGCTTGGCAGTTCTGGCTGGACTGTTCTCATGAGGCGCAGAGTCAGACTGATTTGCATATGGCCATGTCTGAACTGGGGTGGCGGAATGAGCTAAAGAATGATGATAGATTAAATCCAGATCAGTTGACTGGGGGTCAGTGCTTGCAATGTTCAACACTCCCTCCATCATCCCCTTACGTTTTGCTTTGTTCGCCCTAAGTGGGCAGGGTATGCCCAGACGTGGGTCCCTTGCTCACTTTGCAACTGGATTAAAGATAGCCTGGCTGATGAGGGTTATGAACCCGAAACCGGTCCCAGGATGCTTGTTTCCAGTCCAGGGAAAACATGGCTTGGCACTTCAGGGTGGACTGTTCCCATGAGGCACAGGGTCAGACTGATTTTCATATGGCCTTGTCTGAACTGGTGTGGCGGAGTGAGCCAAAGTATGATGATGGATTAAACCCAGATCAGTTGACTGGGGGTGAGTGCTTGCAATGTTCAACTTTCCGTCCATCATCCCCTTTGGTTTTGCTTTGTTCGCCCTAAGTTGGCAGGGTATGCCCAGATGTGGGTCCCTTGCTCACTTTGCCACTGGATTCAAGATAGCCTGGCTGATGAGGGTTATGAACCTGAAACTGGTCCCAGTATGCTTGTTTCCGGTTCAGGCAAGACATGGTTTGGCAGTTCAGGCTGGACTGTTCCCATGAGGCACAGGGTCAGGTTGATTTGCATATGGCCATGTCTGAACTGGGGTGGCGGAGTGAGCTAAAGAATAATGGTGGATTAAACCCAGATCAGTTGACTGGGGGTGAGTGCTTGCAATGTTCAACACTCCGTTCATCATCCCCTTTGGTTTTGCTTAGTTCGCCCTAAGTTGGTAGGGTATGCCCAGAGGTGGGTCCATTGCTCACTTTGCCACTGGATTCAAGATAGCCTGGATGATGAGGGTTAGGAACCCAAAGCCGCTCCCAGGATGCTTGTTTCCGGTCCAGAGAAGACAGGGCTTGGCAGTTCGGGCTGGAATGTTCCCATGAGGCACAAGGTCAGGCTGATTTGCATATGGCCTTGTCTGAACTGGGGTGGGGGAGTGAGCTAAAGAATGATGATTGATTAAACCCATATCAGTTGACTGGGGGTGAGAACTTGCAATGTTCAACACTCTGTCCCTTGCTTGGGCTGATTTCAGAAAGGATGCCAGCTCCTGTACTGTCACTAGCAGCTCATACAATCCCAATCTCCCTAATGTGTAGTATGGGAGGCTGACATGACCCATCAAAGGGGGCAGAGAAGCAAAGATCATGCACTGTAATGCATGAGTAGTTCAAAATGTAATTTTAGGTTTAGGAAACTAGGAATAGGCTGATTTAGAAAGTAATGCGGTGCCTGTCAAACTGTTTTTTGGAGAGAGTGATAAAGATCAATTCAAAATGGTCAGGCGATTTAGTTGATGTTTCCTAAGTTAAATTTGCCCGGCGTTAAAACGCCTCTAATACCATACAAAGTTATCCAATAAAGAGGCAGGCGCTGGAGACAGGAAGACAGGAAACAAGTTTAATTCCGACGGAGCAGAACACGTCAGATCGGACAACAAGGTATCGTCTCGAGGTGCTCTAACAAGTTTCTCTGAGGCTTCGTCTTTTATACACTGGTTTAAGACATGTGAACACTCCTTATTACAACAGAGACATTGTGAAGTATGAGGATGACATCCCCGGCACCCCCCCAGTTCCGGCCCATTCCAACATGACAACAGTAGAGGCCCTTACCCCTCATACAATAGGAGGGGGCTATCACGCAGCTGAGTGTTCTGCCGATTCCTTTGGAATGTGTGCGCCTGATCGAATCTCATGGGGTGGGGAGGTCATGATCAATAGTAGCTCCGTTGAAGAGGGGCGAGTGCATACAGTAGTGGGCAGTAAACTGTATCCTCAGGCTGAGGGATGACCAGCGGTCCGTGCAGACAATCAGGCTCAGAGGTCGGGGTCATCAAAGGAGGGGTATTCATGGAAGGAAAGGAGGTGTTGGTCAGGCGCGGGGTGTGATTCTCAGAGACAGAGTCATGCGGGAGGGGAGGGCTCATGACTTGTGCATGTGAGAGCGGGGGCAGCCAGGGTGCATGGGGGATGCTTGCAGGGTCAGGGAAGTGCACTGACGGGCGATCGTGAACAGGGAGACCATGGTACCTAAAATGGCCGTCGTGCTAATTCATACGTGAGTCTGAGGGATGGGCAAGATGGCGCAGATGATGTTCAGCTCACGAACTAAAATTCCACAGTCCTCCCTTTTAACATGTCTCGCCAGCTTGTCAGTTCGGATCGATCCCCATGAGACCACGTACCTCTATCTCGTATAGGGGACTCATGTGCTCAGTTTTAAAGTCCAAAGTCTTAGGGCACATACAGTTGGATATGAGTGAACACAAAGGTGGTAAACATTGAATACCCAAGCAACACCCACACAGTATCATGATTGGCATCAATATAAACGTAAATAATCTCCATCCCCAGTCCTTCAAAGTGTCCCAGAACCAGCCTCCAAGCGACCATCCTTCCTGCTCCTGATGAACCTCTGAGGACAGTCTGTGGAGGTGTTCGATGGCTTTGTAGACTGAAGGTGAGTTATCTGGCACGTAGGTGCAACAGCTGGAGCCGATGATGCGGCATGCACCTCCACGGTCGGCCAGAACCACATCTAGAACAAGACGGTTTTGAAGAGCCACTGCCTGAAGCTCAGCCGTGTTGTTAGCGAGGATGCCAGCGGTGATGTTAATGGTTGTTTCCACTGCCTGAGTCAGGTGTCGGATAGCGCGGCTATTTGCCATTGGGCCCCACAGAGGAACAAGTCCCTTCGCCGCATCCAGGAACTGTGCTCCGGTGGAGTCGGCTTGTCCAATGTCTCCAGCACGCTTTTGCCGGTGATGGTAGGCTGGGGCCACATATGTGGGAGGAAGAATGAAGGCGATGTAGCACGTACCCCTCCAGCCTTTCGGGAGCCAAGTGTAAGCTTTGGTGCCACAAACAAAGTACATATTCGGGGAAGCAACAAAGGAGGGGGGGTCAGCTGAGACCAATGTTTTGGTGATGCGACAGGAACTGTGACCCACCAGCTGCGTTCCCCGGCCTTCGAGGCATACGAGTCCTGTGACATTGATGACAGACAGGGCCACGGTCAGGGTGGCAGCCGTTTGTTTCCGTAGGTGGGAGAAGGTGGGTCTGGCTGGATTGTGGAGCACTTGCATCTCGACTCTTTCTTTGGCAGGGATGTTTGTAAGGAAGGCTGAACCTGAAATCACAGGACAAAAGGGGGCAGAAGTCTTTCCTGTTTTGTTCAGCCAGAACCCATAGTAGAAGTGCGACACAGTTTGACCAGAAGCGGCGTTGTCCTTGTGGCTTTCCTGCAAGAGGATCAACCAGGCGAGGCAGGAGCCGTGAACTGAGAAAGGAGAAGGGATAAAGGGGATGGAGTGTCCGGTGGCATGCGGGAGCAACCCGCAGATCCAGCAGTTCGTGGCATTTGCAGCAAGGTTGTGCTGGTGCAACAGTTGTACGAAGGAATTGTTCCAGAACTCCTTACGCCTTTCTCGGAGCTGAGGTGAAAGGGTGATCAGGTAGTGCTCTTCCATGGTGGTTGGCTGTACAGTGGTCGGCAACATCTGGTGGGCGGGTGTGCTTTCTTCCAAGATCCAGAAGGAAGTCATGAGGAGGAGGCAAAAGAGGAAGACAATGAAGAAAGCGATTGTCTTTGATTTGTGCAAATTATCAGTCTTTGGGTTCCTGTAGTGGGTATTTCCTGTTGCTTCCGACGTCTTCTTATCTGGCGCTTCCATCATCTTCTTATCTGGCGCTTCCATCATCTTCATCTTCAAGGTGCTCGGTAGTGGGCAGAACCACAGACTTTGTTTAGCTTCTCTCCGGGTAGCCCTTGGTTGCTTTGGGCCACCGTTCTGAGATTTTTAACTTAGTCAGTGGCCTACTTAGCCGAAGCTCCCTCCTTTCGATGCAGGAAATACCCTTCTCGGGATGGCACAGTGGGATCAGAGTGTTTTGCAAGTTCAAGTGCCTCGGTATCAGGATAGCAGTTCAGTGATGGTCGGTCTTTGTCCAGGAGTTCTTCTTGGGTGTTGACGTTGTCTGTCGTGGCCAGGGTCGAGGAGACCTTCTTGCAGTGGTGTGCGTGCAGCCAGTGCTTCTTCCCCTCTACTCGAAGAGCCGTCCGAGTGGTGATCAGTACTTGCCAGGGGCCCGTCCACCGGGGTTCCAGACTCTTTGCCCGTTGAAAATTCCGGACTAGGACATACTCTCCCGGTTGGATATCGTGACCGGGACCCCTGGAAGCATCGGGGATGGCCTGCTGCACCTGTTGATGAATGACAGACAACGTTTTAGTTAACTTGTATAAATAATCTGACAGGAGGACGTCGGGGACATCGTGAATGGAGGTCGGTTTGGGAGCAGTCCAGAGGTTCATTGGTCGCCCAAACACAACCTCGTAGGGGGTCAAGTGGTGCTTAGTGGGAGTGGAGCGCATCGATAGTAGTGCCAGTGGGAGGGCATCTGGCCACTTAAGTCCTGTGGTGGCTACTATCTTTGACAGTTTCAGTTTCAGTGTAGCGTTGTGTCGCTCAACCAGGCCAGAGGATTGGGGGTGGAAGACTGCATGGAACCTCTGTTTTACCCCCAACCCCTTCAGGATTAGTTGGATAACTTCAGCTATGAAGTGGGGGCCATTGTCGCTCCATAAAATTCGACAAAGGCCGTAGCGAGGGAAAAACTCTTTCAGTAGCACTTTGGCAGTAGTCATGGCAGTGTTATCTCGGGTCGGATAGGCGTCCACCCATTTGCTGAAGGCACATACAATGACTAATACGTACTTCAAGCCTTGGCACCTCTCCAGCTGGATGTAATCCATCTGGAGGACCTCAAAGGGGTGGTCGGGGATCCCAAACCCTCCCCGGGGTACTATAGTTCCTTTCCCGGGGTTGTGCTGTAGGCAGATAAGGCACTGCTGGACCAGGCGTTTGGCCGCGTCGGGGATCTTGTTGTTGTGCCAGACTTTGGAAATGAGTTCAATCATGGGGGCAGAACCTATGTGTGCAGGGGAGTGTGCCATTGTCAGTATGGGGATCAAGTATGAGTCGGGCAGCAACCATTGTTCATGTCTTTTGTCCGCCAGCAGCCTTCATCGTCCCTTAGACCCACCCGTGCCCACTCAGTCAGTTCGTGGGGTGTGCTGGCCGATTGGATGTCCCTAATCGTTTCCCTAGCGTCGGTCCATTTTTCTGCCTGTGACCTGGTCACATACATGCGTGTTGTTGTCCTATTCTCAGCTGTGGTTCGGGCAGTGATGTCGGCTAGTGCGTTTCCCTGTCCGACTAAATCTGTCACCTTCTTGTGTGCCTGGCATTTGATTACTGCTAATCGTTTGGGGAGGAGAACTGCTTCAATTAGGGCGGAGACTAGATCTCCGTGAAGGATGGGCGTGCCGTGGGACGTCAGGAATCCCCTTTCCCTCCACAGGAGCCCAAAATGATGAACCACCCCGAAGGCATAATGGCTGTCCGTGTAAATGTTCGCCGTGGTTCCTGCTGCTATGATACACGCTCGTGTGAGGGCAATAAGTTCTGCTGCCTGTGCGGATCGCTGTGTGATGCGAGCTGTTTCAATTACTGTCCGGGCTGTCGTCACCGCATAGGCAGCTGAAGTGGTGCCATCTGGGAGTTTGATACATGAGCCATCTACCCATAGTTCTCCATCAGGGTCTGAAAAAGCAATGTCTCGGAGGTCAATTCTACTCCTAGTCTGTTCGTCCGTGAGGGTCACACAGTCGTGTGTGGGGGGTACAACGGGGTCATTTTCAGGCAAGGGCAACCGTGTAGCAGGATTCAATGTCGTGCATCTCTTCAACGTGATGTGGGGGGCAAGTAGAGTCAATTCGTACCCTGTCAGTCGTGCACTAGTCAGGTGTTGAGTCTTGGTCTGGTTCAAAAGGGTGTCAACTGCATGGGGTACTAATACCGTGAGGGAGTTCGAGAGTACAATTCCCTCACTCTGGCGGATAGAGACAGCAGCAGCGGCTACCGCTCGAAGGCAGGCAGGTAAAGCTCTGGCGACTGGATCAAGAGTGGCAGAGAAGTAGGCACAAGGGCGTTGTTTGGCGCCGATGGGCTGAGTTAGAACAGATAATGCGCATCCCTCCCTTTCGTGAGTGAAGAGGGAGAAGGGCTTGGAGTAATCTGGCGTTCCTAGGACGGGTGCCGAGCAAAGGGCATCCCGCAGCTCCTTAAAGGACTCTTGGCATTCGGAGGTCCAAGGGAGTGGGAAAGGGACATCTTTGGCCAACAGGGAAAGTAGGGGTTTTATGATGAGACTGAAATTCGGTAACCATTGTCGACAAAAAGAGGTAAGGCCCACCAATGAACGGACTTGTTTCTGTGTTTTTGGGATGGGGGTATCTAGGATGGTTTGGATTCGGTCGGGCGTAAGTTTCCTCCCTTCTTTGGACAGGAGATGGCCTAGGTAAGTCACTTGAGGCTGGCAGAACTGTAGTTTATTTTTGGAGACTTTGTGGCCATTCTCCGCAAGAAAGTGCAAGAGCTGGATAGTGGCCGTGATTGCAAGTGGAGTGGTGTCAGCCGCCAAAAGGATATCATCGACATATTGGATCAACACCACTCCGTCCGGTAGCTGGACAGCGTCCAACTGTCTCTTGAGGGCCTGGCTATAAATGCTGGGACTTTCAGTATAGCCTTGGGGAGCTCTACAAAATCGGTACGAACGGTTTTTTAAAGTGAAGCCGAAGAGATAACGGCTGTCTGGATGGATGGGGATAGAGATAAATGCATTTTTAAGATCAATAACGGTGAAGGTGGTGGCAGTGGACGCTACCAACGCCTTCTCGCCTTCGGGCGATATCCGGTACTGTGGGAGTTTCGGGAGTATTGCATCTGGTCGAACAGTTATGTGTACAGGATCGATCATCATTCGTCCTACATCCGAGTCGTTTCTGGCCCATAGGTACAGGGGTAGGGTATTGAGCAAGGATAGGTCAGCATCTGTTATGGTGTACATATGTCGTGTGGGGTAGGCTCTGGACATGCTCGGGTTGTCGTACAGGATGACTCGGACTCCATCCGGGGAACACCTAATAGTAGCTCGGAAATGTTTCAGTAAATCAATACCCATAATGGCGTCAGGGGAGTTGGAGGAGAGCAGAAACGTTGTGTCAGTGGGATTGTTTCCTAGGTCAAAGGAGATAGGTACAGACAGGGGATTAGTGGAGGGCGTTCCATCGAAACCTATCGATGTAATGTGTGAGCCAGACAAGGGTGCCCTTGGAATCAGTCGCTTTGATAATACACTACGTGTCGCTCCAGTGTCTACCAAGAATGGAGACTTTGTATCCAGGACCTTAGCAGTGACGTAAGGACCTTGCTGGTCAACACAGAGCTCGACTGGATCCCTCCCTTGCCCCTGGCCGTCCTATGCAAATGTTTCAGTATTGTTGCCGTCGGACTGTTGGCACTGATTCTGTCGGGGGAGGTCAAATGTGTTTGGTCTGCCAGGTCGGTCATTGGTGGTGTCGTGGGTCTGCCCTCGCCCCTGCCCTCCAGTTTTGGGGCCATTTGTCATGTCCCTTGTCTCTTTATTTTTAATCATTTCCCGAAGGGCCAGGCATTGAGACTTCCAATGTCCAAATTCTTTACAAAATGCACACTGGTTCTCATCGAGGTCGGTTCGTGGAGCGCCGGGTGTGGGGTTGAGGTCTCTAAGGTGCGGATTCCGAGGGGCATTCGACTGGTAGTTTCCCCTATACCGTTCCCTTCCTGTAGTCACTCCTTGCAATTGCGCAATCATCACTCGTTCCTTTAAGTCCTTTTTCTTTCTCTCAGTCGCCCTCTCGTTCTCGTTCTTTTGGTGTTCGTAATACTGAGCCATCTGAAGGATAGCTGCAGGTTTGGAGGCTCCCCAACTACTCTCGCTCGTCTGTAACTTTTGGGAGACCTCTTGCGATAGCCCCTTTACGTAGTTTTGTACGAATAGGTGTTGTCCGGTTGCGGTGGTCATGTCTTGGCCACTGTAGTCGGAGAACACCGTCTCGAATCGGGAGAAGTATTCTGATACATCCTCCTGAGGTTTCTGGCAGCAAGCCGTGACTACCGACCAGTCTACCTTCTTCTCTGGGATCAACGTCTTTAGCTTCTGCACTATTTTGTCGGGGAGTTCCAGTATGTCTTTTACAGGTTTCTTTCCGGGCTCTCGCTGCCTATCTAGTTCATTGAGTTGTTTCCAGGTGTGTCCGAACAGATCTGTGTGGTCGGCTTTCCGGATTTGCTTCCACACATCGGCCGGCAGACACAACCCGAAAAACAAATCAATGTCCGATAGGGTCATTATGGTTGAGCCCAAGGCTGTGCCTAGTTCGGTATAAAATGCTGTAGGGTTCTTTCTTAAATCGGGCAGGGTTTGTCTAAAAGTTAAAATATCTTGCCGATCCCATGGTTGGTAAACCCAGTTATACACAACCCTCCCTTTTGCATCTGCGTGGTTGATATCATCGTTTGTTCCCTGACCTCTTGGGGGAACCCAGTAGGGGGCGGCTTCTCTGATAGGCATCATAGTGTTGGCTGCTTCTAATGGGGGCTCAACCCTCTCGGGGACTGTGATCTTGACCTCTGGTTTCTGTTCCGCGAGGTGGCGGAAGACTTCAAGTGTTTGCATGAAGAGGTCCGTCACATCGCTCTCAGTCCCATCTCCAACATCGACCCTTCTATACAGAGCCGTCAGTTTAGCAGGACCCTTATTCTGGTACCTATCCTCATATGCATTCAGGGTGTGGTAGCTGAACCGTAAAATGAAATGCCGTCTGTGACTACCGGCATGTGAGTTGTGCATATTCATCGTATATTCTTCGCTCTCCTTCCGTTCTACCAGCGTCTTTGCTATTTTGTCAATTCCACCCAGCTCGTCTTTGCTCAACCTACTTTGTCTGGCTGTTGGCTGTTTGCCAGTCTCGAGTTCATCTGATGTTGTTACTAATGCGGCCGGTGAGAAGGCCGTAAGAGTCGGGGCACTAGCGCTAGGGTCACCCTCGCCTGTATTTTGAACTGGTGAGTGTTGTGCCAGAGGCTGGCAGGGAGCATAAGGAGGGGGCATGTAGATAATTGGAGGACCGAGCAGTAACTCGTCATTTGCCCGCTGTTTGGAGGGCATCTCCGGGTAGAGCGTAGGGGGGGTCCTGACAGGGCATTGGCCTGCCAGTCCTGATTCTTGTGTTTGTTTAACTTCCTCTTTTCTTCTTATTTCTTCATCTAGTTCTTTTGCGGCCAGATGGGCTGCTTTTCGTAACTCCTTCACTATTTTTGCTTCTTCTCTTTTCCTTCGCTGTTCTGCTTCTTTGCGCCACATGCCAATACTATCGAGCATAGTGGGCGTTGCCTTATTTATTTTTACAGCTGCTTCTAACATTTTTATTTTGTTTTCATCAAAAGAACCTATCAGTGGCCACTGACTTTCGGGATCCTTTTTTGTATATTTATGCCATAACTTACTATAAGCTATCGCGACTAGTCCTTGCTTAGTAAACATGTCCTTATTAGGGGTGCCTTCCAATGGAGCTGGATGGTTCATCTCTAATAAGCGGTCCGGGTTGACTCAACTACTAACCAATGGGGAGAAGATAGGCATGACGGATTACAATGGGGGCAAAAGCCTGCACTACCTATCTTTTCACTACTTGCAAAGGCTGGACAGAATATATATTGAATTCATACTTCGTGGAAAAAATCGCGACAATCCAAACTAACATCCCCCCCCCCCCCTCTTCGTAGACCCCCAGTTACCCCCGGTTCTAGCTTCTCTCAATTCTTTTCCGCTCCTTACTGAGGAAATCTTCCTCTCCCTTCTCCCTAAAATCAAATCTGGCTCCCCAGCAGATATCTGCCCTGCACATATCTTACGGCAGATCTATTCTGTCTGCACTCTGCCTCCTCTTAGGTTCCTCAACGATTCCTTGCCCCGGGGTGTAGTGACTCCGTCACTGAAAGCTGCCTCTATCGTTCCCATTTTAAAAAAAACAGGAGCCGACCCCTCTGCCTTGGCCAACTATCGCCCCATTTCCCTGTTACCCTTCTTAGGCAAGGTGCTGGAGCGTCATGTCACTTCTGCGCTCAGCTCCTTTGTCGAGGAAAATGGGGTGTTGGCCCCTTGCCAGGCTGGGTTTCGACCTAGGCACTCGACAGAGTCAGTGGTGGTGTCGGTGTCGGACACCCTCAGAGAAGGTATGGACATAGGTCAACCTCAGGCGCTGGTCCTCCTTGATTTGTCCGCCGCTTTTGACACGGTGGACCATTCCATCTTACTCTCCCGTGTCAGGGCGGCGGGCATTGGAGGCTCGGCCCTCATCTGGCTCTCGTCCTTCCTGAGGGACCGGACCCAGGCGGTTCGTCTTGGGGAGTTTTCAGCTACCCCCTGTCAGGTCCAGTGCGGGGTGCCCCAGGGTTCTTCTCTGTCCCCTTTATTATTTAATCTCTACATCTCTCCGCTCATCTTTGCACTTCAGCAGCTGGAGGTCACGGTATACAACTATGCCGATGACCTCCAGCTCATTTTCAATCTGTCCTCTTCACCTGATTCTATCTCTAATTTTCAATCAATTCTATCTTTTATCAGGGACTGGATGAACTTCAACCACCTGAAGCTCAATCCCGATAAGACGGAACTTGTGCTTACGGGTGGTTGCTCCAGTCCCTGGAACTCCCTATTTTGGCCCCCTTCCTTTGGCTCTCCTCCCACCCCAGTCTCCTCTGTTAAAACCTTAGGTATCAAGCTCAACGACAAACTCACCATTCACTCCCAGATAGGCTCGGTGGTTTCTTCCTGTTTTTTCACTCTCCGCACTATTCGTTCTATTTCTCGCTTTTTTTCTTTTCCTGCACTCAAACTGATTATGTCCGCACTGGTCCTGTCCCGCCTGGATTATGGGAACGCCCTGTACAACGGTATCCCCCAGTACTGCATGCGCAAGCTACAACTGGTCCAGAACCAGGTCTCCCTAAATTTCACCACACCTCTCCCCTACTGAAGACCCTCCACTGGCTCCCTGTCCGGGAACGCGCCTTGTTCAAACTAGGCTGTATGGCTTTTCAGGCCAGATCCGGCCTTGCCCCCTTCTTCATATCTTCAGCCATCAAAACATACGTTCCCAGCAGAGACCTCCGTTCCTCCGCCCAACATCTCTTAGTTGCCCCTCGTTATAGGAAAAAAAAACTGGGCGGCTCTAAATTTTCCACCCTTGCCCCGGCGTTTTGGAACTCCCTTCCCCTCCACCTCAGATCCCTCACTCAGTACTCTACCTTTCGCAAATCCCTTAAAACTTTTTTGTTCACCCAGGCCTTTCTGTCTTAAAATCCTCTTTCCCCCTGCCTCAGTTTGACGCCCGAGCTGTTGATTCCGACACTTAGGCTGTTTTTGCCACTTTAGCGCCAAGAAACCGTTTAGGTGTATGTTGCGCTTTACAAATATTTTAAACTTAAACTTAAACTTATTCTGCGCTGTTTGCAAACAGAGAATACCTCCAAAAAGAACCAATTCCAAACAGTCAATGTTTGGACAAACAATCAATCAATGAGGAATGAAATAGGCACGACGGGTTACAATGGGGGCAAAAGCCTGCGTTACCTACCCTTCACTCTCTACAAAGGGAGAGAGAATATTCCTATTCTTCCCCGTTTGTAAGCAGAGAAGATCCTTAAGAGAACCAACTTCGAACAATTCAATGTTCGATTCAATCAATCAATCAATGGGGAGAAAAATAGGCACGGCAGATTACAATGGGGGACAAAAGTCCGCGTTACCTACCCTTCACTATCCGCAAAGGGAGATAGAATATTCCTATTCTTCCCCGTTTGCGGGCAGCGAATATCTCAGAGAGCGACAAAGCAAATACTAGTATTTCAATCAATAAGAACAATCAATCAATTTCGCAATTCGTCGTGTGTCACGACCTTACCCGGACCGCATGGACAGTTTCTCGTCTTCCGCTTCCAGCGCCCGATCGTCCTCTACTCTCTGTAGCTATCGCGGCACTCCTGGTGGTTCCCAGTCAGGACCGTAGATCGCTCGGGAGAGGTCTGCTCGGAATCAGTGAAGTTCAGATGATCGGCTGTCAGACGAGGGTCTATCGGACAGGAGCTCTTCCGATCGTTGCAGTCGTTCACTCTGTCGTCGGGACCTCTCCCACTGGATCCACGTGTCGCTGATGGGCCCCGCGTTTGGGACGCCAATTGATAAAGATCAATTCAAAATGGTCAGGCGATTTAGTTGATGTTTCCTAAGTTAAATTTGCCCGGCGTTAAAACGCCTCTAATACCATGCAAAGTTATCCAATAAAGAGGCAGGCGCTGGAGACAGGAAGACAGGAAACAAGTTTAATTCCGACGGAGCAGAACACGTCAGATCGGACAACAAGGTATCGTCTCGAGGTGCTCTAACAAGTTTCTCTGAGGCTTCGTCTTTTATACACTGGTTTAAGACATGTGAACACTCTTTATTACAACAGAGACATTGTGAAGTATGAGGATGACATCCCCGGCACCCCCCCAGTTCCGGCCCATTCCAACATGACAACAGTAGAGGCCCTTACCCCTCATACAATAGGAGGGGGCTATCACGCAGCTGAGTGTTCTGCCGATTCCTTTGGAATGTGTGCGCCTGATCGAATCTCATGGGGTGGGGAGGTCATGATCAATAGTAGCTCCGTTGAAGAGGGGCGAGTGCATACAGTAGTGGGCAGTAAACTGTATCCTCAGGCTGAGGGATGACCAGCGGTCCGTGCAGACAATCATGCTCAGAGGTCGGGGTCATCAAAGGAGGGGTATTCATGGAAGGAAAGGAGGTGTTGGTCAGGCGCGGGGTGTGATTCTCAGAGACAGAGTCATGCGGGAGGGGAGGGCTCATGACTTGTGCATGTGAGAGCGGGGGCAGCCAGGGTGCATGGGGGATGCTTGCAGGGTCAGGGAAGTGCACTGATGGTCGATCGTGAACAGGGAGACCATGGTACCTAAAATGGCCGTCGTGCTAATTCATACGTGAGTCTGAGGGATGGGCAAGATGGCGCAGATGATGTTCAGCTCACGAACTAAAATTCCACAAGAGTATCACTAATATTTTTGTAAAATCTTCTTTATTCCTTTCATAAGCACCCAAGGGCAAGAGGGCAATGGCATTCTAGGGCCAAATATCTCCCACCACCAGCTCTGTGGTGGGTAGGTCTACCACCACCACCAATACCATGGCAGATGGTTCTGCTGGCCCCAGTAAGTCATGTTCATTATTTGTTACTTTTACCTCTACCCACCAGTAAAATCATGCCCTTGTGTATTAATACTATCTACTAGTTTTCCAACTCTCCTATCTAATGTTTGTTATCCCTGCATTACCCTGTTTTTCTATACTACCTGTTTCAGCAACTGACTTTTTCTTGTTAGTAGATTTTTTTTGGTCTTTCCTCGCTCCTCCGTTATATGTCTTGCGTAGTACTGTTAAGAGAACAGATTGTTGGTACCATCAACAGGATTGCAGGCCCAAGTAAACTATTCATAACACATGTTGGTTGAGAAGGCTTTCTTGATCATACAGTCAAAAAGTAAAGGGACAGAGAGATAGAGTGGCCATGGTCATGGACCCCAATGTTGTCCTAAGTATCCAGTCTACTAGCAGTTACCATGACAGTGCAGCATGACAGGAGAGGAATGAGATTCCATCACAAACCAATTCTATATGTCCTTCATTGACCATTCCCTTCATTACGCTTCACTCCCAACCTTTCATGGCCTTATCCCTCCATTAGGAGAAAAAAGTTTTAGGTTGACTTGACTACCTGGCTTTTTTAACATATTGCCAACCAACAAAACTCCCAAAGTGTTGGTTTCTATAGAAGATACTGCTAACCAAACAGTAGCGAGGTATTGCTGTTGTGCTTTGTGCAAAATAATTACTTAGATGGCTAACCTGTTATCTAAACTGGGTAAATAATGTTTCTTTTCTAGGCGCATAGACCACCAGTGCCTCAGCTAGCGCCAGCAGCCTGGTAGGGACTGACGTCGTCAGGCGGTCAGAGGGGGAGCAGTCCCAGTGGTGGCAAGGACAAGTGCTAAGTCACCTTGCTTTCTAATTCACAATCCTGAATTTATTTAACAAGGCATAAAACCCAATTATCACTTCCCGGTTCACGTCATTTCACCACCCAAAACTGTAGAATGGTTTAATTTGATTCTGCAGTAGAGGTGATGAAATATGCATGCGCTTCAGTTAACAGTATGGCATTATGAAGTTTTCAATGCATTATAAACTGAAAATAAGGTCTATTTTCCACTGCCCACCTAGTCACCTACTGGTAGGTAGTACTTCACTTCATCATTTTTTAGATCTGTCCCAGCGTACCAAAAAAATAATAATTCCATCTTGGCAGTGACACATTTTTATGCCAAAGTGACCTATAGTTTATGGCTTCCAGACGGATTTAAGCCTGTTTCAACTTTTTACATTTGTCACGTCTTTATTCATCAACCAATGTGACTAAGCAAAAGCATAGCACATGACCAGTGACAGTCAACCATCCCATAGCTACACTTCTAACTAGCTTAATCCCTCCAACTTAACTTTCTGTAGAATAACTGTCACCTTTGTCAAGTGAAGGTATTTGTTGGCAATAATTTGAGGTAGAGGCCAGGGTGTAATGTGGAATTAAGTGCCTGATTTAGAGTTTGGCAGATGGGATACTCTGTGACAAACGTACGAATTAAAATATCTCCTGTTCGCTGTACTATAGTGCATTGTTTATAATAATTTGTGCACTGTCAATTTATAGATGGCGTGCTATCTGTTATATGTCATGTGTGTAACGGAGTATCCGGAGTCAGGGTAGAATTGGAGAGGCAGTCAGGGAAGAGCAGGGCCATTGGAGTAAATCATAATACGTTAATAAAATATTGTGCCATTACCTCCCAAAACATGCTGCAGACTAGCAGACCCACCAGCTTGCCTCAATTAATGTTTCACATATACTATAGTCAAGTTAACTATTAATTGTGCAGCATGTATGCCTTTCCCCATTATTGAGAAATAATTCATAACACAAAAAGTGTTTGTTCTGTTTCACTATAAAATACTTTAAACAAAAATCACTTTTTGATTATGTTGGTAAATTTCTTAAAGTCTGTGCTATTGCATTGTGTGCTGCATGTGTGGAAAAAACTTGGCCCTTCAAAAAATCCAATGGCCCTAGGGGACCAGCAATGTTTTTCTACTCTGTCACTATATTATAAACAAGTGTTTACACTGAGCATTACAATTTGTGGTATTCACTTTTTTACCATTCTTTATGTAGTTGCCCCTGGAGGAGGTCATCCATCCTGGCTGGAGATAGCTACCCGGCTGCAGTGCCAGAGGCTGGAGGCCATTGTGGCCGAATAGTGCCAGCTGGTGGCCTTGGAGGAGGAGGAGCCACATGCTCTCTAGTTTCTTGGGCCACCAGCCTGGCCCACCTCCATCCCGGCCACACTAACTCCAGCCCCGCCTGCCCAGTGGAACACAACGATCCCCTCCTCATCGTCAACAACAGACGGCCTCCTAGTTTAAGCATAGCACTCGTTTTCTGTCTGCATTGCTACTTAGCGTATCATTGTAGTTTGTTCATTGACAAAAACTATTCTCGTAAATTGTCACATATACTGTACATTGATTTTTCCCCCTGGACTTTCCCTACCTGAAGTCTCTTGCCATGTATTTATTCTTCAGTTGGTTACTTTACTTATATATTTCCGCAGTCCAGTATACTCCGCTACCAGAGTGGGAACAGACTAGTTCTGTTTGACTTATTGCTTGATGAGGTTTTGCAGCATCCAGCCACCTATCAAAGTGTATACTATTTAGTTAATATCTTTGCCCTACACACTGTAAGCACTGACCATTAGGGGGGTATGCCAACAACATACACAAGAGTCTAAATCTTACTCTGCCTCCCATAACAACTTCAGTAATGCATTCTTAACTAGTTCACTACTTAGTTCTTACCTGAATAGATTAAGAAATGTCTGCTACCACTCTCAATCTTCCCAAACACTATTTCAGGGTTTCTCACAGGGCGTTCTTAATGGCGGTGGTAGTAGTGAACTGAGCTAACAGAGAAGACCTTCACAAAGTGAGGTTCCACTCCCACACATTCTGAATTTTGCCTGTGAGGTGTACTCCAACTATAGGATGAGCCAGAAGGACTATCCATCACAGGAAAAGAGACAGAAAGTAAACACAGAGTAACTGTTGGGTAATCCAAGACTGAGAGACTACCATAACAAAAATGTCACACAAATAACAATTAGCAGTAGTACTTCTAAGCAATCCAGGGAGCTAGTAACTATTTAATTTATTAAAATAGAATTAAAACTAAACTTTAAAAAAACTCGAGTCAGGACTCAGCAGTCAGGATTTGAGGAGAAGGCTACAACATATTGCATACATTTTGTAAAATAGATTTTGTAAGCAACACAAAGCTTGATTCACAAAGGTAATGTAAGTTACACTTTTGGTGTTACTTTACTCTTGCAGTGTAAGTTTATGTATAGTAACTTTTTCATCAGTAATGTAACTTTACGAATAGTTACTTTGCTAGTAGTAAGTTACTCCTATAATTAATAAAAGAGTTACTAATAGTTACTACTCAGAAAGTTACTGCTTGGTAGTACACTTACACTGCAAAAGTGAACTTACACCAAAAGTATAACTTTACTTTACCTTCGTGAATTTAGCCATAATATACCTTAGTATTACCTGGGATAGGCATTGTTCTAAGTAAGACTCTGCACCATGATAATGATGTCCCTTTCATGCCTGGGTGGGGGTAGTAGGGTTGGCGTGGGCTATTGTTCATAAGATCCTGTAACAGTGAGTTGCTGTCGAGTTCATCACATCTGCCCCACCAAGTGTGTGATCGATTTATGATGTCAATTATTAAGCCACACCTCGATAGATCACACAAACTGGGGAAAGAGGGTTGGGGATTTATTGAATGGATTGGATGTAGGAGCTGGGGAAAGGTGAGACAAAGACAAGCACAACATTCACCGAGTTGATGAGTGGCACATCATCACATCTGTTATGGAAGGAATGATACAGTTCAGTTATCACATTATCTTATTTTACCTGGGGTTGAAAAAAATACAAAATAGGGAGGTGTTATTGTTAAGAAAAGAACAATTATACTGTATGTATTATAAATACCAAAATGGAGAGTGCATCTGCATTTTTCTTTTCGGAATGTCTGTCTTGGGTACAGAGCTCAACAGCCCTGATAAACAAGAGTGTTGTTATGTAGTTTTCGGGCAGAAGAAGAGAAGGCCTGTTGAATGCAAAAAATACCATGTCAATATTGTAGAGTCAAGGAGAATATAAGCTTCACGGTGGATGAGGATCAAGAAGGCAGAGTATAGGTCTGTGCAGCCAAAAAGAGCAATTTTTTTAACCACCAATCCCAGACAAGTAGCTGCATGTAGCTGGATGGTCAATCACACAAATGGCAATTGTGTCCGTTCATCATGTGATATATGTCCAGTGATAGTACCCCCAGACCACAACCACTTAATTATAGTTTGATTAACATTTGAGCCAGCACACTACTCAGTATTTTCCAAATCAACGCGCCTCTCTCCAGTCCACAGGAGTAGAACTCTTAGAGTCATGTTCTTTTTCCCATAGGGACTGTTCGTAACTTCCTTCTTTGGCTGTTGGGATAGTCCTGTGACTGTACCCTGCCGACTCTAATGAGATAGACCTGCAGTTTGGATGAACAAGAAGGGCAAAAAAATTGAGCATTTTGTGTAGTTTTTGGAACTACACTGACAGAAGTTCAGTAAATGTGGAAGCAAGGCAACCATTCAGGCAGAATCCAAACATTACAAATCAAGTTTAAAAATGAAGTACAACATCCTCCCAGCCACTACATGAATCATCAATCACTCAATATATCACTCATTGGTGTATAGTTAGTTACCTGTTCTAAATGTGCTGCACTGCACATGTGTCTATTGTATCTTCTCTTTCACTACGGAAGCGACAAACAATGGCACTCTTGTATTATTAATGATCTTTGCTGGTGGTAGGCACCCCAGCTAGGGAATGGAAAAAAGAATGATAGGGAAGAGAGGCATTTTCTTTATGTCATTTAACCGGATGGAGGATGCTTCTTCTGTGCACACTGGTCCACTCCATACATGTGGATAGATGGGGCTGCATAAGACAGACACCAAATACATAAATGTTCTTTGATATCCCCCTTTTTTTCACAGAGAAGTTCAACGATATTAATATATGAAAGTTCTGTTGTGGCCTGCCTAGTCAGGTTAGTAGAGTTCATCCTCAAACTGAGATGGTTCACCTAGCAGTTCATCAACTAACACACTTGAGTCTGACCGATCACCCTAATCCTCTTCCTGTGCTGTTTCAGGAACAGTGTAATCTTGTGGTATGAAATGATGGTTCCTTTTTACCATAGTCAATTTTTCCATGTTTTGAGGTGAGAGACTGCTTCTTCTGACTGTGACAACTGTGCCGGCAGCATTATACACACACTCAGGAGACACCAGACAAGCCAGATACTTTATTGCTAGCCTGCTGAGCCCTGGCTGTTGTCTCACCTTCGCATACCATTAGACCAATGGGCTTTGGGTCATCCAGATAGTATTGGACCATCCTCTGAATGGTCATTGGTGCTGCCACTTGGTCGACCTCTGTTGCCTTCACCTCATCACTTGAATTAAGCCCTGCCACTTGATTCCAAGCCATTGCAGAGGCCGTGTCAGATTTTCTGTTGCTTGCGTTGCTTGTGGTGCTTGTGATGATGATGATGATGGCTGTGAGACAACGGCACTACCCTCGCTGGAGGATGAAGGCTGCATGTCAGACTTTCTGACTGAGCCTCTACCCTCCAGCTGTTTTTCTTCCAGGTGTTTTGCTTGGTCAACAATCAAAATCTTATATTGTGAAACATCCACTTCTACAAAAGGATTGGAAATTGCATTATTTTTTAATACCGTGAATCAAGTATTGTGGCACAGATGTACTCTTTGGAGAATACAATCTCTCTTTGCAGCCTTGTATTTACAGACAAGCAAAGGATTAGGCTCTGAACCAACTCATCTGCTTCTTTGTTCACACCGACAAATCTTTGCAACAACTTTTTCAACTGGTCCTGTATTAGATGCAGCAATGGGATTGCTTGGCTCATACTACTGTCCCCCTTTCTGACTTCCATGGTGAAAACCTCAATAGCAAGTTGCATTTGTGTAAGGTATTTAACTGGCACCCATTTGTCCATTTCCATTGTCGTGCTTTTCCCAGCTGTACCCCCTCCTTTTTGATCGACATAGTGGGTGATCAGTCTATACTGCTCAAACAGCAATGCAACATGTAGTAGGTTGAGTTCCAGTCTGTTGACACCTTCGGTATGAAGGCTTTAAACGGTACTCTATTAGAATGCTGAATGATACTCAACTGCTTCTGGGCTTTAAAAGAATAGCTTAAATGAGTGCAGATTCTTCTGCAGGTGGCCAGTATGGTATATATATCTTCTTTTTTGAGGAAGTCTTGCACAATCACGTTGATGCAATGCACCAAACACAGGACCCTGAAATATCTACCATCTGCCATGGCCGTGACCATATTACGGTGTTAGAAATTGAGGCCTATAGTTGGCAGAGGTATGCATCCTGTCCATGTAAGGATCACAGTCCTAGTCAGGGGAAGTCAGATATACAATCTAAATTAACCTATGCTCATCCTCTGGTTGCTTGGCACAGAGCAGTCAGGCTTAACTTAAGAGGCAATGTTTAAAGTATTTGTGCAACACTTTAATTACAGTAACAGTGAAAAACTCCACAAAAAGACTCCAAACTGGTTTAGGAAAATAGAAAATATTTATCTGAGTAAAACAACAATAATCCAATAACTAGAACTTGAGATATGAATTTCTATAGATTAAATGTGAAAACAGTGCTCAGAAGTCACTAGCGGTTAAAAGGTTATTTGAGGTTGCGAAGGAATGGTACAAACCTAAAGCTCAAGCTGACTGCGATGGAGGGCAGGCCAGCTACAGAAACCACCCAGTGTCCACTGAAAAAGTACCTTGTATGGAGCAAAGCGTCGACGTCAAGAACACGATGCGTCAGAATTTTCCCTACAGTCAGGGCATTATGTAGGAGACGAGCCTCCCAGACGATGTCAAAGATTCGGTGCTGCATCATCGAAGAGCCTTGCAGATGGTGTCAAACGATCAGTGCTGTGTTGTCGTTGAACCTCACAGTCGGGACCCGCATCGTTGCTGACTCGGCAGTGAGTCAGTGTAGGAAAGCAGTGCGTCAGTTCTGATCGGGCCACTTCATCGATTTTTAGGGAAAACAGCTGCAGAACCCATTTTTGAGACCCAGGACTGCAGGGGGAACCTCAGACAAGGGTAGGCATGACAAACTTGGGTTCAAGTATGTAGAGAGCAGGTCCAGTCCCTCTCACTCCCAGGAAAGAAGCAGCAGGCAGCGGGCCAACACGGCAATGCAGGTAGCAAAATGGCCGTCCCTTCTATAGTGCAGCTGCTCTTCTTCCAGGCAGAATGTCCTTGGTTCTAGCAAAGTTCTGATTTGGGGGTGTCAGGGGTCAGTACTTATACCCAAAAGTGCCTTTGAAGTGGGGGAGACATGAAGATCACACGATCCCTGCCCTGGCTCCAGACTCACTACAGGGGGTATGCGGATCTTTGTGTGTAGACGGGCATAGTCCCAATTAGGTGCAAGTGTCAGCTCCTCCCTCCCAATCTACCTCAGGAAGGCCCATCAGCCTGGTGCTATGCCATCAGGATGCAAATGTCACACCCCATGTCCCTTTGTGTGACTGTCTAGAGGGAATCCACAAAGCCCAGCTATCACCCAACCTAGATGCGTATTCATTTTCAGACTTGCACTTTAAAATCCAACTTCAAGTAAGTTGTGATGTTAAATTGGGAGCTCAGAGACACCCAACTCCAAATCTCTATTTTTTCCCAATTCGAAATTACCCTTAAAAGACGTTTTGAGGCAATCTCAATGTTAATCTATGGAGGAGATAGGCCTTGCTGTAGTGAAAACAAACTTAGCAGTTTTTCACTACCAGGATATATAAAACTCAAAGGTAAATCTCCTATCTTTTACATACACTGCACCCTGCCCATAGGGCTGCCTAGGGCTTACCTTAAGAGTGACATATGTAATAAAAAGGAAGGTTTTGGGCCTGAGAAGTAGGTTACCTTGCCAGGTCGAAATGGCACACACAGGCTCTGCAGTGGCAGGCCCGAGCCATGTTTAAGGGCTACTGTAGAGGGGGGCACAGTCAGTGCTGCAGGCCCACTAGTAGCATTTAATTTACAGGGCCTGGGCACATAAAGTGCACTTTACTAGGGATTTACAGGTGCATTAAATATGCCAAACATATTGGTGTAAGCCAAATATGCCATGTTTTAAGTAGAGAGCACATGCACTTTCACACTGGTTAGCAGTGGTAAAGTGCCCACAGGCCTAAAGCCAACAAAAATGAGGTCAGAAAAATGGGAGAAGGAAGGCAAAATGATTGGGGGTGACTCTGCAGAAATGGCCAGGTCAAACATACTGCTATTATCCGCGGCAACAAATTTAGTTCTGAGACCTCTGTGTTGAGGTCATTCAAACACCTTGCTGTTAAAGTCTCCTAAGAGGTTTGCATCTGTATGGCATTTCTCCATGGCTGACATGGCTAATGTTGTCGCAAGCCCTTACAATTTTTTTCAGTCCTGAGACCTGCAGATAGCTGTTTCCCAACCCCCACAAAAGAATCCAATGTGCAGCGATACACATGTAATCAGTTGCTTGACAAATTGGTTGACATGCCTGTCCTTGGATGGATTGTGTGAACAGCACTCTGCTGCATAGCTTGGTCAACCAATTGCAGCACATCATGATGGAGTGCTGGAACAGCAATTCTGGCAAAATAGGTCCGGCTGGGATTCTCTTTAATTTCAAGCGGATGACTGTCACTAGTTCTTAAACGATTAACATCTAACATTTTCGCCATCTTCCCATTGTACAAACGTCCTGTTGGGTGGGTGCATTTGTAGGGCCTTTCCTGCCTAAACATGCCCATTTTAGTTGCCTGAATTGCTTTCTTTTAAGGTGCCACTGACAAAGGCAAATTCCAGAGAGTAGCAGGAGATGGTAGACTCACTGTGTGTCTTTAAGCTGGAGTGACTGTATGCAGCAGTGTCTTCATCTGAGTCTTGTGCCATTTGGATGTTGCTGATGCGGGTGATGCTGCCTCACTGCAGGGAACAAGCCTGATTTGTGTAAAGCTGTCACCCTCTTCTTCCTCATTGTCTCTTTCTTCTATCATTGTGATTGGAGCTGCTTCCCCTCTCTCATCACCACCAGCATCTATCTTTTAAAGGTGCTCCTCCCACCAGACTGCATGATCTTTTTTCATATGCTTTGTTTGACCTCCAGTTTCATAGTGTGAACCTGGCTTACTTCGACAAACACCCGTGTGACAAATGGAGCATGTTACAATATTATCCTCCTGCTTGCTAATTGTAAAGAAGTCCCAAACCGGGGAGAATAACATTTTGTGTTTGCCACTGTCAGTGCCTGAAGAACTGGAAGTAGGTGGGTATGTCATTTGTCTCTCTGTGGGACATACTTTGAGGTAGTGATGGATGTAGTTCTCAGTGGGGGCCTTACAAATATGGAAGCTGGCAGTGGTAGTAGTGGTGGAAGCACATCCTGCTGAGCAGGATGAATAGGAGGGTTCATCTTGGTGTCCTCTGAGTTGCCCTCCATATGGCTTTTCATCACTGTCACTTTCCATTATTTTAAGGCTTTTAAGAGTTTTCTTATTTCCCTTGTCTATTGTGGCGGGTCCAGGACTTGGCAGGAAACCAATCCATGTCCATATCATCAGAAGGGGGGCTTGAAGAAGATGGTGGAGTAACCTTTTTTTTATTTTTGGAGATAGTGAAGTCAATGGTTCACGAGTTATATCTTGTTCATCATGAAGCTTAACCTCCTGTTCGGCTCTTATCTCAGGAAGAACTGTTGATGACTGTGGCTCCTGTTGTCCACATTCCTGTTTCCTGTGATGATTGGGAACTTTGTGGCCGAGATAAATCTAAGTCCGACTCACTGCTCGTCGCCATGACTGCTGTCGCTGGGATATTGAGAGACATGGACTAGGGCTTAGGATGGGCTGGTGTCATTGGTGCAGGAGTGCTGCTCCCAGCTTTTTGCTGCCCAGAGGAGGGTGCAGCAGGCACACCATGTTTCCTGAGAAAGGTGGCACGCCAATGGTGGCAATCTCTTTCATTTTCCCCTCCTCAATGGCTACTTCCTTGGCAGGAACATCTTTCTTAGGAGCCATCTTCAAATTCTTAGCAGTTGGCACTTTGCTGCACAAGCAGAAACAGAGGAGGAGGTCTTAGGTGATGTCAATCAGCACCAGCCTGAAGTCTGGCAGTGCTCTGTGTGATGTCTATAGTGTGCCTAAAAGCAGACAAGAAAAACATTCAGTGAAATGTGGCATTTGCAGTTTGAAAATACATAATAACAATATAATTTGTTAGACCTGTCATCTTTAGTGTGGTCTTCCCCCAAACATTTTGCCTACTTACCTCCTCGTTTGCTGTATCTTGTGTTAGCCCTAGGGCTCTGACCATATTACCTCTGTTGACCAATGCTAAAGTGCATGTACTTCTACGCTAAACATGGTTGCATTAGTGTATAACCAATTGGCATATTTATTGTACTTATAATTCCCTTGTAAAGTTGTATACCATACCCAGGTGTTGTGTAGCATTTTAGAATCCAAGCGTAATTTACCGATTCATGCCCTTATATAGGTATAATTCACATAGCCTTTATATAGACATAGAAATCATACCCATATTTAGACATAGACTGGAGAAGTGTGGCTCAATGGTTAAAGCGGCAGACTGGAGAAGTGTGGCTCAATGGTTAGAGCGGCAGACCCTGATGCAGAGGTCTAGCCCGGGACCAGGGTTCAATTCCCCGCCTCGGCGGGTATTGGGCTCAAAATTCCACGGACCTGATAATTCTCGCCTCGGTGCCTGTTCCAATCATGGAGTCCCACTCTGCAACTCTGGGCAATAGCTTGCTTAATCTCCACAATGGCCCCCACAACGCTAAGGATGCCTGGACTCCACCTTGGGGGTGCCCAGGAGTGGACACCTCACAGGGAAAGCCAGGATGGGTTCCACAGCGGTATTCGTACAAGCGCCTTGAGACCCTTGCGGGTGAGTAGTGCGCTATACAAGTATCAATTTACATTTACATAACCCATCCAGTCCAAATACAGGCATGGCTACTTCCACTAGTTCCAAAAAGCCACAAAGATTTCTTGGAAAACTCGGCTTCAGCAGTCAGGGACATCCCCTTGCTTGAATATTGATTTGTCCTAGAAATCATGGAGTTTTCAAAGAACTACCATTCCCTCGGGGTTCTTTGATGACATTATTATGTCCGACTTTACGTCAACCTAGGCACCTTCAAGGTATAAATATGCCTACACTTGCCCTAGCAAACACGTGGTGGTTCAGAGCAGCTCGACGATATCTACTTGCCCGACGCAGTTTGCTACAGCAAGTGCCGAAGGAAGCCAACCCTCCAGCTGACACACTGATCGAGAAGCTGTCTTTTCTCTCGCTGAGAATCCAGCTCCAGTGTTTCCAAGCTCCACTCGCGGGGTTTTGGGAAATCAAGTCCCGAGACAGAGATACCAGACCTCCTTCATTCTAAAACCAAGGCACAGAGCTGATTAGACCCTAAGAGAAATCTTGGATAGATTCTTGGCAAAGAAAACTAAACCTATACTACACCTCACTTACTTCTTCCCTCGTACTAGACTTAGGTTAGGTACATTCGGGTAGGCATATTTTAGAAGCACCAGTTGAGTAAGTTTTAGCTTTTGTTATTTATGTATGTATTTACCTAAGGTCTAGGAACCAGGCAATGCTTTTACAGTATTATTTCATAATACTCTTCTTACTGTACGCATTATACTTTGCAACCAGTATTACGATTGTAGCAGTTCATTTTACCTGCCTGAGAAAGAAGACTGCTCAATAAATCTTTTTTTTTTTTAAAGCGCCTGTCTCTCTATTTCTCTGCACCTCTGATGAAACAATGCATGCACGATTGACTGAGTAAAATATCTATCTATTGTTTCCACAACTCTGAAGATCAGTTTTATTCTTGGGGAAACAAAGTTGTCATGTTTATGCAGTTGTCAGAAACTAAACCTTCTTGTGTATTTGAGAAAGTTTTAGTGACCTCTGAGCTAGCTGGCACTCACAATTAAGTCTAATATATTCGATAGAGACCTAGTCGACCTAAGTCCTACGTCAAATCTATAGGATATATTATTCCAATGCGCAGAGCCTATTAGGTATATGGGAACTACACTACATGGCGTCCAACGTTTGGTAAGGCACTAATTTAACGCTAGATACTAGAGTAACTCAGTCGTGCTTTTCACAGAAACCCCTTTTTCCCGAAAAATACTCCAATAGACGTCTGGAGTGGGTAAAAGGATAAAATATCCACCATTACTGAGTAGGACGAAAATCTATGTATTAGTTTTTGGTTTGATTCAACGTTGAAGAATACAGTGTTCTAAAATATTGTGCACCTTATCTTTGTCTCCTTGAAACTTGCTCTGCAAAACTTTCAGTCAGCAAAATGGCCGACGAGGATAATCCCGGGGCCAGTGGAACTGTAGCGCCTACAACCCGACTGGGTTTAGACATTACAGGTCTCCAACAAAATTACCCGGATGCTATAATCATCCTGGAAAACTTAAGGAAAGCCATCACTATAAAGCTTATAACAAATGGCCTATCACCTAAATGTGGTAGGGTAATTTTTGTCATAGAGGCACACGAATATCGGCAGACAGAGGTATTCTATTCATAGATAGTCTTCCCTGAAGCAAATGCAGTATCGCATATGTTTCAGTTCTACAAAGTAGAGGATAATCCAACGGAATATGTTTCTTTCGAAGACATTGAAATTCCACTAACATACCAAGAGCACCAGCTCTGGTTTAAAGGCGCCCTACAACAACAAAATCACATTACCCGGCTCGGTCCACTAGGTAGACCAGGAGCAACATGGCCAGTTCTAGCCAGCTATACACCACATCCTGACATTGAAGAAATGTCAAGTGAAGAACTATTAGTTCAACTAAAACAACTAATAAAAATACATAGACAATTGGTTCAATATGTCATGCGGACTCTAACAGTCCAACCTCCTATAAGGATTCCACAACAAACCCCCCTCCAGGGGAACACAAATAAAATGACACCACAGACTATACAATCAGTCATTGGTAAATTACCCACAAAAAGGGAACACATTCCATTCTGGATAGCTCAAAAAATTACTCAAATCGAGGCAGTATTTCCTGACAGTGCACCTCATGAGAAACACAGAACTTTAACAATCTGTAAACCAATGAGGATCGCACCACACCTGGAGGACTGCGATACTTGGGGTACAGTCTTTGCTGCAATCTACACAAAACACATGGTGTTCCGTCTATGGCGGTGATACCAGACGTCGCGAAAAAAGATTCAAAATGAATACGCGGCAGAGCCTGCTTTAAATCTTGGTATGAAATTACTGAAAGATTTCAAACAGGTCCCAGCTATAATATTAGCTAATATTAAAGGTGAAGCAGCATCAGTAGCGATCCGCCAAAAAATAAGGGAAATTGACATAACTGAGCAACCATATGAACTGGCCAGAATAATGGAAAAATCCTATGAAGAACTAGGAAGAGATAGTTTGGGTTGGAAACCAGATAAACCCCAAATAACAGAAAGTCCTGGGAAGGTCTTTATTAAAAAAACTCCCCCTACTCCTAAAAAGAAGTGGGAAAATACAAAACAAACTTCTAATGAGAAGCGTTCTCAGTCCCGAAAGCGAGCCCTCTGAAAAGAGGTATGACATCAAGAATAGGGATAATTTGAGAAAACGTGATAGATATCAAAATACTGTGACACGTTCCTCTTGTACCTTTCAGACTTCCTCACAGAAATCGGAAAGAAGAGGACGGTCAGAACACAAGGAAGAACGCGTGCAGTCCAAAGACGATCAAAACATTCCAAAAAATAAGAAAACCCAATTCACCAAAAAGAAGGTAGCAGGTCTAAAAATAAGACATGCCGAGGATCTTGAGGACACAACTCAAGAAGGGGGAGTGGGCCCAGACAGTGCTGGACAGCGCAGCAGAAGTCACCATAGCTTGCAAGATCTTGAAGGATCATCTGGAAACAGTAGACTTGAATGAGTACATTCAAGTTGAAACAGCTGATACCAGGGTTTGTGTACCCCATACGTTATATGAAGTAACGCTCCGGATGGAGGGGGACATAACTCGGAAAATAAGAGCACTCTTTTGGGAGAAGCTCTCTAAGGGTTATGACATTCTTCTAGCTGAAAAAGACTGGCCACCAAAATTTGTCAGGGAGTGCCCACATGGTGAAGACATCATTATGCCAGTCTTCTCCAATCATATTCCAATTCACCTAAAATATACCTATGTCAAAAAATGGGCTGTAGCCCAGGCTCCAGCATTATATAAAAATCATGTAGGATGGGACGAGGATTCCCTTCACCATAAAATCCCGTTAAAAACTCAACCAACTGCACAGAGGCAGTATCCAGTTAAGCAAGAAGTTAAAAAACAGGTCAGGGAGATCTTAGATGAACTTGAATACCAAGGGGTGATTGAAACATGCACCTCGCCAATGAACAATCCTTTGTTTCCTGTTTCCAAACCAGACAATACATATTGTTTATTTTTGGACTACAGACATTTAAACTCGTTGCAAAACCTTTGCAGTACAAAATGCACACATTGCAGCACTAATAAATAACATTGTGCGTAAAAAATATAAAACTACATTAGATATTTCTAACGGTTATCTTCTGTCAAAACATTGCACCTGAAAGCAGGAACTTGACTGCTTTCTCAATTATGGGGACACAGTGTCACTTCTGTCGTCTCCCCCAGGGATTCAAGAATAGTCCAGGGTTATTTTCAGCCAGAGTAACAGAGTTACTACAAACGTATGATGATGAGGCATTATCCTATGTCGATTACATCTATCTAACAGACGATGACTTGGACAGGCACTTGAACAGAGTGAATACCATCATACTTTGATTCGCCTCTGAAGGGTACAAAGGCAACTTTAAGAAATCAAGAATGGACAACCTCAACGTCCTTTTTCTAGGATATGAGTTATCAAGTGAAGGCAAAAGCCTGGCAGTCAACTTTTTAGAAAAGTGTGCGCTGCTCCAACCTCCAAAAATGCTGAAAAACGTATGGTCAATTCTAGGTTCCTGAATTTCAGAAGAACTTACATTCTAGACTACGCATAAAGGGTTAAACCTCTCTACGAATTAATCAAACCTGATTTCAAAACAACAAATTGGACTCAAATTTTGCGTTCAGTGCAAACAGACATGTTAGCAACATCACATTTACATACACGAGTAAACATCCGTAATCTTGTAATCAGAATAATCCCAGGAAGATGCAGTTTCACGTACTTAACCTTTAATGAAGGTGAGAAAGTACCAATTGCTTACAAATCACACTTGTACACACAAGCTGAAATGTAATTCACTTCAATAGAAAAAATGATTGCAGCAGTTCAAACTGCAGTTGCAAAAGAGAGAGCTCTCGCACAGGGTAAACGCATAATGGTAGTTACTCTTGTACCTGCCTTAGAGGCAGTGACAAAAGCAAGCATTCCGAATGCAAAGGCTTTTCCTCCAAGACGGATAGAATGAGTTAACTCTCTTGCTGCAACAGAAGTTGAATACGTTTTTGACCCCTACTTGAAAACTCAAGAATTTCTACAATACGATCAAGAATGTCCTCTGCCCACTGAGATTCTGCCTCTGGAACAGTACAAATGTATAATTTATACAGACTGATCAGCACAGCCCGCAATTGGGGGTAAACAAGCTTATAGTGCTGCATGCGTGATTGTTAAAAGTCGCTGGCGCGATGGTAAATTCCGACCTATGGTCACAAAAACACAATCTGTCAGAGACTATACAGCTCAGCGTGCTGAACTACAGGCTTTCAAGATGGCGCTTGAAAATACCGATTGCGAATTCCCCACACTCATAGTGTGCGATTCGTATTACTGCCTTCAATCTTGCAATGAATACTTGCAGAACTGGGTTCAAAATGGTTTCAAGGATGCAAAAGGTGGCACAATCAAGCACCAGTTGCTTTGGGAACAAGTAGTTCAATTACAGAAAGAACTACAAAAGACTCACGTGATCCATACACTGAGTCATCAGCGTGAAGGCGTTCACGTCGAAGGGAATTCATTGGCTGATGAAGCCACGAAGGCAGCTGTGCAAACGGCTTCCGTAGCTGCAATCACTTGTTCAAAAACAAAAATAGACAGCGAAATAATGCAGGCTGTCGCCGCTTCCAATAAAGACAGCAGTAAAACGTTACCAAAAGGCTTTCCACTCAAGTACTCATATAACTGATGTAAATAATGTTCCTTTTGCTCAAATCCCTGGAGTGGGGGATAGAGTAATTCTAAACATGGAACATAGATTAGGACTAATTTTAGCAGCACATGAAGGGCTCTCCTCTGCACATGCAGGTGTTTTCACTACAGTATCATTATTACAACAGAGATGCTGGTGGCCATGCATGAGGAAACAGCCCAGAAACTATGTTTTGGAATGTGAAATCTGCAGAAAATGAAAGTTTCAACAGTGAAACACCCGGCGCAGACGCCCCTTTTAATTTCAGATAAACCATTAGCATGTGTTTACCTGGACCCCTGTGGTCCCTTACAGAGGGATGGTGACTATAAATATATCATGGTCGTAGTGGATTCATGCTCAAGATTCATTTGGATGTGGCCTTAGCGCTCGGCTGAGGCCCGAACTGTTATAAAAGATTTGCAAGTCTTTATCGGCACATACTCAGTCGGCATGCTACATTCTAACCAGGTTCCTGCGTTTAGCTCCAAAGCTTAAAAAGAGGCCATGGCCATTACCGTTACATTGCGGTATTCAAGTCCATTCCATCCTGAGGGAAATTCTGTGCTGGAAAGAAAAAACCGGGACATAAAGCAATCTATAACAGCTAGGGTATTAGGCTCGGGTGACGGGTGGGTCAAACATCTAATAAGTGTCCAACGTAGTTTAAATATTTCCCAAGATATTCTCTGGGTGGAATCACTCCTTATGAAATACTTTTTGGTACTAGAATGTTTGTCCAGGACCTAGATCGTCACACTTCAGTGGTGGAACAAAAACCCTTTGATATCAAAGACCATTTGGCTGTTTTGCAGGACTCAAATGAAAAAAGGAGAAGTCAAAGCAGCCCAATACAGAAGCCAACGGCCACTGAAGGAGAACCACCCATCCCAGCAAGGCCTGTCTGGATTTCAAAGATTGGGGATCTAGGGCCCGATGTAGGTCGGTCGGTAACGGCCGAAAATCGGTATTTTCGGCCGTTACCGACCGGTATTTAGTAAATGGTATGTAGGGCCCAGAATTTTACAGATTCTGTAAATTTACCGATCGGTAAATTTACCGAATCTGTAAAATACCGAATCGGTATTTATACCTATTCGGTATTTTTGATATGTAGGTGGGACTCTTCTGAGTCCCACAAGCCTTACAGAATCGGTATTTTACCATGAAATCCAACTTCATGGTAAAAAACCGATTCCGGTGTGCATGCACATGTGTGCATGCACACCTGTGCCATATGACAGGCAGACCTGCCCTTAGGGCAGGTATGCCTGCCACATGGCCCCCGAATCTTTTTTGGGGGTGCTAGAGGGTGTCAAAGTGACACCCCCTGCACCCTTGTCAAAAATCTGTATTTACCGATTCGGTAAATACCGACCGGTAATGCCCCATTCATTCCTATGGGCTTCAAAGCCCGTAGGAATGAATGGGGTATTACCGGTCGGTATTTACCGAATCGGTAAATACAGATATTTACCGATTCGTTAAAAGGAACATCTGGATGTTCCTACATATCCACCCCTTAGATTTACCGATTTTTAATTACCGATTCGGTAGGATTCGGTAATTAAAAATCGGTAAATCTATTTTACCTGCATCTGGGCCCTAGTCAGAGAAAAGATCGCAGATAAGAAGGAATTTGGGCCTTCTTACAGAAAACCAGTACCGGTGCTAGCAATCCATGGATCAAGAACAGTGTTACTGCCGCCCCTTGCTGGAAGAAAAGAGAACAGGTTTGTATCCATCGACCTGGTCAAACCACATCATGCGGCTAAAACTAAGTAGTAGACCCAGTGGGGTTGAATTTTGGATTATGCTAGGCGTACTCTTTCTCCTTCTTTGGCTAATCCTGGTATTAACATTGGGGATGTTGATAAATGGAAAATATAGTAAAGTGGACACAGCAGGTAAGAACATCAACTTGCTCCTGAAGCCACACAAATCATCTCATCGTGAACAAAGAGACTTGACATCAGTGAACATCACAGCCATTCCTATACCTGGGGTATAGCGTGGGACAGAACTGATTATGACATCTTTGGCCCTGCAGAGCTGTTCAAGGTTCTACATCAGTTCAAGGTTTCCCCGACTGACTTTGTTTCATTTTCTTATGCATTGGGACTTTGAGACTGTTAATAATATGATGTCAGACTTAGAGATGTCTGCTAAATTTACAAAGCATGACTACTTAGAAGGTTCATCAGATTATGCACAAATGTATTGTTTTAATCACTATGGTCATCATTATTTGCACAAATCTGCAAACCCTAGAAATGTTTATACCTTTAATCAATGTGAACATTGTCCAACGCCACCAAAGGGTAGCTCAAAACATTCTATAAAAGATTTCCATACTTCTCAGGTTTCAATACCACAAATCCGTAAACATTTTACTTTAAAAATGTTAATAAGACAGGAATGAAAAGTATGTTGACTAATACTAAGCAAATTTATTCTGCAGCCTTTTAGGCCCAGCTGTCCTCATTAGGTTTCGACTATTGGAGTGACAACATAGAAACAAAAACTGTCTGGGGCTCAAAAGACTGGCAGGTGCAGGGAATAGAAGATTTATTTCGAATCGGCATAATCCCTGAACAAATAATGTTTTTGAATGACACTGTTCAGCAGACATCCTGCCTTGGCCTGGCCAAGGTAAAAGATTTGAACAAACCGTCCATACCTACACCTACACCTGATATTCAAAACACTTCAGAGGGAGGGGTCGACGTAAAAACAATTTTACTTAAAAACAGAACTGATCCTGATTGGAAACAATGGTTAATCTGCCCCACAGACACGAATAACTGTCAAGATAGATTCCTGAACAAGACACAAGGGTTTACAGTAACTAGGCCAGATCCAAGATATGTCCTGAGACAACATCCAGGGATAGTAACAACATACAGTGTAGGAAAACTGTGCCTTGAATGGCTACAAATATCTACACTTACAGAGGTTAAACAACACGTATCCTTACTTCAAGATGGCGTTGATTTAAGGGATTTCTTACAAGGTCCTGCAAAACAACGGCATAAACTTTTCATACACGCAGGTGTATATGCCATTTATAATGAAGCTTGGAAAGCGACACAGGCAGAGACTGCAGAAAGAATACGAGAAATTGATCGTATTAATTAAGAGAAAGCACTCTCTGTAGTTGACAATGGGTTAACGACCCTGTCATCTAGAATTTATTCTTTGCACAGCATAGTATCCTCTGCCATAGACATAATGGAACAGGACTTGCTCATGCTACAGCATGGCCAGTCGAAATTACGTTCTATAATGCTTTTAGGCTGGATGTCGCAAAATCTTCGTTCTGGATATGTGCCTTGGCGTCTATTCAACACCATGTCATTGTTTTCTGTATTTAACCTTACAGATAAACAAATCACTCTGGCACAAAGAGGAGCAGACTATACGGTGCTGAGCATTGAAAAACTGGAAAGATTACCATTACCTGTTTCGTAAAAACCGGCAACAGAATGGCTAATACACAGGATAAACACTCTGCCTGTCACAATTCTCAATTTTCAATACTGCTTGAAACATATACCATTGGCCGTGTATGAAAGGTTGGGTAAGGAATACATAAAGTCAACCTGGAAATTACTATACACACACAGATGTTGGAGTTGGGGAAAAGAAGTATTTCCTAATGGTACACAATGTAAAAGCGCACTAATAGGTCCACTTTTATGTCAGGGTATCAAGTTACATGAAGCCTGTGATGGTTCTTCGACCAACTTAACCTGCCACCTGCAAGGTTCTCCAGCAGCAGTGATAGATCCAATTTTTAGGCAGCTTTCTAATGGGAGCGATATAATGTTGAATGATCACAGCTGTTGAGGAATAGCCTATCTCGTAATTGTGTCAGCCAGGGTCAGCCAGGGTCACTTGTTGTATGCAAGTATTGCTAAGAGACACGGGGAGTCACCATTATGTCCTTCACTGAACCTCTTTTCTATTCGATTGATACTTTAAGCAGAATGAAAGCCATCCTTTTACAAAAAACAGTGCCACTGGCCTCGTCCAAAGAGACGTATGCACTACAAGTTGCAAGGTCCTCTGCAGAGATACATGCCCTTTTATCCACAAACTACCCCGTACATTTCGTAGAAATGTTAGGTCATATCTTAAACATGTCTGATACCAGTGGTATTGTACATGTATTTAAGACAATTTTTTCGGGACTGTTAGCACCCTTTGAAGCAGTTCTCAGCATTTTTCCAAACTTCGTGCACTCTGTGTTCGGCGGCCTGCCTCGCATTTTGGGACTCATAGTAGGAACACTATTCTTGTTCCTTCTGCTCCGATATGGCAAGTCCGGTCAGCAGCGACACCCAGATTAACATAGAGAACACTCTCCTGGCAAAGAAGTGTCGTGAGCGCATGATACAGATTCTGGGCCTGGCTTGTTTAAGAGACCTGAATACCACGTGGTTCCTATCATTCCGACCAATCGGGCAAGATTGCATCTTACCTGCCTGCTATGTGGAGAAGAATGCGTGTTGGACATCTGTCTAACACTTCCATTAGCACTGCCAACCGATGTTGATACCTTGCTTGGTTCAGTAACAGCCTATGCATCGTGTTGCCCCCAGCGGCTACCAATCCTGATGACAGCATTCATTGAGATCTCACAGACGCAATCTGTTGACGGTGAGATACGTGGATCGACAGGCACACAGGTACCATCTCCATCTCTGACGACCATTGCTAATGCGGCTAAAGCTGACGCCGATGCTTCACATTTTTGTGCTATCGGTTTACTTACTGAAGTGGTCCAACCCTCACCTACTGTGGTAGACAATTTCTTTGCCAGCTTAGAAGACTTGATGTTTTCCCCTAACAACGAGAATGATTTTTTAAGTTAGCACACAGCGTTCTATGAGACTCTGTATCCAACCTTCACTTTTCAAAACAAAACTTCCAACTTTAGAACTCTATTTTTCTACGATTTGACTTTTTCCAAAATTGAACTTTTTTGGCACAAAGTAATCTGCTTAAAGTAGAACTATTCTTAGAGAACAAGAATTCTTTACAACACTTCCAAGAGACAATATTTGATCTTGTCCACAACCTAAACAGTTTATATATTCTGTCATGGAATGGTCTTGACCTTTCTTCTGTATTTAAGAGCCATTTCATAAATGTTATTTCATGCCTCATTCTGATAAGCATTTTCCAATGTCACATTACATGCTTTGAATGAAAATATTGCTTTTTAAATGCGTACAGCGCAAATGCTCATCTTTCATTTAACAACCATTTCGAATGCATTTTTTGCCTTTTGGGAGGGATTCTTACACATCATGCTTTAGACATGTTTAAAATGCTTAAAATTTAGTAATATGGAACATAATAAAGTGGAGTGGGTGTTGTGTAGCATTTTAGAATCCAAGCGTAATTTACCTATTCATGTCCTTATATAGGTATAATTCACATTTCCCTCATATAGACATAGAAATCTTACCCATATTTAGACATAACCCATCCAGTCCAAATACAGGCATGGCTACTTCCACTAGTTCCAAAAAGCCACAACGATTTCTTGGAAAACTCGGCTTCACAAATCAGGGACATCCCCTTGCTTGAATATGGATTTGTCCTAGAAATCATGGAGTTTTCAAAGAACTACCATTCCCTTGGGGTTCCTTGATGACGTTATTATGTCCGACTTTACGTCAAACTAGGCACCTTCAAGGTATAAATATGCCTACACTTTTTTATTGAAAACGCCAGTCTCTCTATTTTTCTGCACCTCTGATGAAACGAAGCATGCATGATTGACTAACTAAAATATCTATCTATTACTTCCATGACTCTGAAGATCAGTTTTATTCTTGGGGAAACAAAGTTGTCATGTTTATGTGGTTGTCAGAAACGAATCCCTTCTTGTGTATTCGATAAAGTTTCTAGTGACCTCTGAGCTAGCTGGCACTCACAATTAAGTCTAATATATTCGATAGAGACCCAGTCGACCTAAGTCCTACGTCAAATCTATAGGATATATTATTTCAATGCGCAGAGCCTATTGGGAATATAGGAACTACACTACACAGGGCCTGTAATCTAAATGCTACTAGTGGGCCTGCAGTCTGTGTGTGCTGTTTACGGCCACTTGACTTGGCATTTAAAACCACTCGCCAAGCCTTTAAGTTCCCTTTTATTACACATAGGTCACCCCTAAGGTAGGCCCTTTGTACCACTAAAGGGCAGGGTGCTGTGTAACTAAAAGGTAGGGCATGCACATTTAAGTTTTACATATCCCGGTAGTGCCAAACAGCTAAATTCATTTTTCTCTATAGTGAGGCCTACTCCTCTCATAGGCTAGCATTGGGGATTCCTTAAAAAACTTTTAAGCTGTAATTTTTTATTAGAAAGGGGTAGCTGCATTTTGTTTCATATCTTTGGAATGGTAATAATAAATTCTCATAACTGGTAAAGTTGGATTGAACATTACTGTTTTACCAATGGCCCTTTTAGAAAGTAGTCATCTCTCTGCTCTTACTGCTCTGAGTACCTTGCAGCTGTGTCTAATGCACGTCTTTGGTGGGCGACATCTACACGTTGTGCATTTTCTCAAGACAGCCACAAACACAGGAAGGATGGGTATGACAGGGAACTCATCTGCATTCATCTATATTCTAATAGCTCTTCCTGGCCGGAAGAGGGAGGGAGAGCTACACATATACAAGAATAGGCAGTGTCCTGTGTCCCACAAAAAAGGGCTGATTACCCCCACAGATATCTTGGCAGACAGGTCTGAGAGGAAAGGAAACCTGTGCACTTCAGCTTTGAAATCACCCCCACTTCAAAAGTCACATTTGGGTATAAGTATTGGGGCTCTGACCCTACCAAGACAGTACACTACTGGACCTGTGAAGAACTCTCTCAGGAGTAAAGACTGCTATGCTACAAGGATTGTCATTTTGCCTGACTGTTGCTCTGAAGGAACTGGCTTCTGCTTTGCTGGGCTGCCCTGCTACCTGCTGATCTCTTCCATGCTGACGACAAGGACTGCACCTATCTCACTTGAATCCAGAGTGACTCCAATGGCTTGTTGGCTTGCCCCCTCTTCTGAAGTCTCAGGGCCGTCAAATACTTCCTTTAACCCTTCACCAGCACTGGGACTCTGCTATCTGTGAGTCCTGCCCTACCAAGTGGTGCCAATCCAGTCCTGGGCCCTTGAAAGGTTATTTCTGCCATTCAGAACCATAAAAATTGATGCAGTGATTATTTTGCGCTGATCGGAACTGACACATTGCCCTTCACCCCAGGAGCTGATCGACAACATCGCCTTGATGGACTGAGCAGCTTGACGATTATGAACAGCGTGGCTCGATGACAACACAGTGCCTGCATGGTAAAGGGGTTCAATGCTGAAGTCTTCATCGACTGTGCAGATTAGTGCTGATGCTTTGCCTTAATTCCACAGGATTGATTTGGTGCCTCCTCGATTCCTCGCATTGAGTATTTGATGTCAACGCTTGCTCTATCCAAGGACACATGCATGTCTTTGGCAAAAGCACATTGACTACTACAGAAAATCACCACCAGACACAAACAACAACAAGCAAGGAGGCAATGACAACAAAGAGCCCATACAGATATATCAAAAAAGCACAATGACTACTACGAAATGACCGTAAGCCACATGTTCAACAACAAGCAAGGAGGCATGGACAACAAAAAAACACATACAGGCCTATGGCAAAAGCACACTAAGCACTACAAAATGGCTCAAGGCCACATGTTAAAACAACAGCAAACTAGGAGGCATGGACAACAAAGAGCACATACACGCCTATGACAAACGAACACTGACTGTTACACAAAATAGCCACCGGCCGCAAATAACAAAAACCATGGAGGCATGGGCAACAAAGAACACATGAAGCCTATAGTAAAAGCACACAGGCCACTACAAAATGGCTGCCGGTCACATCTTCAAAGAACAGCAAAAAGAAAGAAGGCATGGACAACAAAGAACACATGCAGGCCAATGGCAAAAGCACACTGACCACTCAAAATGGCTACTAGCTACATGTTCAAACAACAACAAGCAAGAAGGCACTGAAAACAAAGAACACATGAACACAAAGAACAAATGAAGGCGTATGGCAAAAGCACACTGGCCACTACGAAATGGCCGCTGTTCACATGTTCAAACAACAAACAAGAAGGCATGGGCAATAAAGAACGCAAGCAAGCCTATGGCAAAAGCACACTGACCAGAACAAAAGGGCCAGAGGCCACATATTCAAACAGCAACAAGCAACGAGGCATGGACAACAAAGAACAAATGCAAGCCTATAGACACTGAGTACACAAAATGACCTCTGGCTACATGCATGGAGAAGAAAGTCAAAATGGTGGCCTATGGCAAACACACACACACACACACACCCACCCACACACACACACACACACTGGCCAGACAAAATGGGCACTTGGCTAGCAAAGAAGGGAGGCATGATAAACAAAGAACAAAACACCACCATTAATGCAGCAATGCCAAAAACGAAAATTAAGTCAGCTATAAAATTCTCCAACAACACACATCTTCCCAAGGCATAAAAAAATGTACCCCACCAAAATACACTTTTAAAGTTTGCAGAAAAATGGGAAATAAAAAAAACATATTTTTGCTTTTAATCCAAGGCCATACCTAAATCATAGATGTTTTAGAACAAAATATACCACAGAAACAGTTTTTTTATATACCCTGGCCTAGTACTGGCTGGATTGTCCGTGGGCAGACTAGGCCACATGGTAAAATTAATAGTGCAAATTTCACAAACATAGAGATAAAGTACCTAACTGTGCAACCTTTTTCTCATATAAAAACTAAAAAGGTGAATGCAAAAAAAACAAATTAAAAAATAGCATAAAAATAATAAAGGTGAAAATATATACTGCTGCATGCCCTTTATCAAACAATATCCTTGTCCAATTTTTTTTTAACTTACTTGATTGATATGCTGCAAAAGCAAAGTAAATGCACCAGGAATTGCAGACAAAGAGAGTAATCCTTTCACCTTGAAATCCAAATGACAGTGACCAGGGGAGGGTCACAGCACTGGAAGGAGTTCTTTGGACGGGAAGAGAAAGTTGGAATCTAATTGAGAAGCAGCCCCAGCTGCTCGTGAATGCTCGTGTCAACAGAATGGCGCTGGAAGGCGCCATGGTGAGCCTAAAATGAGCTGGGGTGCCAAATCCCGCTTGCTTGCTGGAGCCTTGCCTTGTTCCTGTTGTCATCTCCATGTTACAAGAGTAGCACAAAGTTACCAAATTTAGCGAATTCCATGAGCAGAATTAAAACTCAACCCATGCCTACAAAGTAGCACAGTATACAATAAAGGGGTCCCAGTATTGTAGCAACAAGGAGTGTTAAACATACAAATAAGAAAAAACACATTGAAATATACTTGTGCAAACACAAACGTTAGGTTGTAACAGTGTTATTTAATCACACTGAATTCTTGTAGCTAACATGTACTTTTTACCAAGTATTTTATTTGTGATCTATTGTCACCACCTACATCCTTCCCAAAACTTCTCTTCTTTACCTCACCAAAATCACTTCCTGTTTTCCCATCCCTTCCTTAGCTACTTGGGGCATGGTAATGTAAAATACTTGGTTAAAAAGTACACGTTATGCTACAAGAATTCAGTGTGATTAAATAACACTGTTACAACCTAACTTTTGTGTAACACTCCTTGTTGCTACAATACTGGGACCCTTTTATTGTACACTGTCTAGTACCCAGGTCACAGTGATTCTGGGTTTCCCCTTTTCCCCAAACGTATCTAGAGCAGGTTTCTGCCTGCGAGGTATTTTTGTGATAGCACACATAACCCTCCCTCCTCAAGATGGAAGAGAGTGAAACTCTGACATATACTGAGGAATACATCAACCAGCTACTTCTTGACCCAGCAAACCAATTTCTTTCATCCGACACACCCAACATTGTCTTTACCTTAAACGATAAGATTGCAAAACTTGAACGATTGGAGAAGAAACTGATCCGTACCCGCCTGCACGGTCATCTGCTCACAAAATATCTGCAGGCCAATATAATATCCGTAGGGCTACAGATAAAAAAAACAACCAGCGATCTTCGTGGACATACCAAAATTCAAAGAGGGGTTCAATTTTGTGGCTAATAATGTGTCCCGCCACTGGATGGTCCTAGGTGTAGAAACAGCAGCAGAGCATGTTCAAATCCTAACACGTGAGATTGCCGCCCTTAGACAAGAAATTGCAGGTGACACCACTTTGGCCAATGCCAAAGAGGCGCTTGAGAATCTTGGAAAGGGTCTAAAAGATTTTAAAACAACTACACAGAATAAGAAATTGGGCAAAACTATCCAAGGATATCAGATTTTATGATAAAAAGAACACATACCCCTGCATCAACGAGGACTACTACAAATAAGACAATCAAGGAAGATTCACCAGAAGGGGTAGAGGAGGCTACAGGGGCAGAAGAAACTACACCACGTTCTCGGACACATCGGCCAGCACAGACAGTGAAAGTGAACAACATGGACCGGGCACTGCCTACAACTACCAAGACAACTGGTATCCACCTCCAGGCTATTTTTCTTTTTTAGGACAGGGACAATGGAGACCACCGACAGGATGAGGAGGCAACTGGCCCAGGGGCCCCCCCAAGAGGCCCGCAATCCAACAACACGGGTGGGAGAGAGGTCGGGGAGCCACTCCGAAACAGGTAGGCTTTCAGCCTGAAATTCATGGAGAAATCTCGACGAGACAGAAGGTCTACAGATGGTAGTCCCCACTGACACCCTAGTGGTGAACATTTCCTCCTCCGTTTTGAAAGATGACGAAGTAAGGATCTTGTCTAAAGGCCTCGGTTTTGAAACAACTGCCCACCCTAACATCTTCAATACAAAAACAGAGCTATACCGATTCTTCAGGAAGATCCGACTAAGATGCTTCTTTAGAAACTCTACCAACAACCCTAAGAGGTCCCTAACGGGTCTAAGGACTCTCTCCACCTTCTTTCCACCTACCTACGCCATGTCAAACAGAATATTGGCCTATGAAACCATGGTACTCAAAGATGTGTCCAAACTATTGATCACCCATAAACACACTAGACTGAACACCACCAAATCAGAGAAAATGGCCTAAGTAAGCCTAAAGAACAACAAAGAAATCATGATCAAGGCATCGGACAAGGGAGGAGCCATAGTGATACAGGATACCACAGCCTACAAAACTGAAATCATGAAACAACTCGGTGATGGAGTCAGTTATGCGCTACTCAGGTCAGACCCTTCAAAGGAAATGGCAGAAGAGATACTGGACCTTACCTCTCAAGCACTAGAAACGGGATTTATCAGCAACCTTGAATTTGATTATCTGAATCAAAAACAACCCCGCCTACCAACCATCTATACCTTACCTAAAATTCATAAGGATATGTCCAACCCACCTGGCCGTCCCATAGTATCGAGGTGTGGATGAATGTTGGAGCCCCTATGTAAGTATATTGCTTTTTTCCTGAAACCAATTGCGGAGAACACCCAAGCCTACCACAGGGATACCATGCAGACGATCAGTTTGATAGACGGACTGTCATACAATCCTGAAGAGCAGTTACTCGTGACATGCGACGTTGTAGCTTTATACACTAGCATACCACAGGATCCCGCATTAGAGGTGATGAAGATGGTCCTTGACCAACGAACTGCACCAGTTGAGGTGCCAACGGATTTTATCATTGAACTATTAACAATAGCAATGAAGAAAAATGTTTTCACCTTCCAGGGTCAATTTTACGTTCAAACCAAGGGAGTGGCGACGGGGGCAGCCTTTGCCCCGGACCTGGCCATTATTTATATGGACAATTTCGAATGATCATTTGTCTTTAACAATAACCCTTTCCAAGAGAAGATATATCTATGGAAAATATTCATTGATGATATCTTGATGATATGGACAGGAAAGGCTTTAGATTTGAACCATTTCCATGAATGGCTGAACCAATGTGACCACGACATCAAGTTCACACTGCAAGCAAATGCGACTGAGATAGCATTCTTGGACATCAAGATTTGCCATGAGAACAATGAGCTTTATACCACTCTATATCGGAAACCATCAGAACGGAATTCGCTGTTAAGTTACACCAGCCATCACCCGAGGGCGCTACGTGACAACTTCCCAGTAGGTCAGTTCCTACGGATTAGGAGAAATTGCTCTAGAAAAACTGACTACATGAACGAATCTGAAAACCTATGTGCAAGACTATTGTCCATGGGATACCCCAAAAGAATGGTTAAAAGAGCACAAAAGAGAGAGTGGTTTAGCCAAAGAAAAAAACATTTCGCTACAGAGACTGATCTGTGTGACAACATTTTCTATGAGAAGTAACGTGATTAAGAAGGTGATTAATAAATACTGGAACCTGGTCTCGGAGGACATTGAACAGCCTGCCCCGCCCTTACATGCTTTCAAAAAAGCAAAAAACACTAAGGACCATGTGGTCTGTTCCTTTTTGGAAATGGAAAGAAGTCCCACAATTCAATCTATGTGGAACTTACCACCGATCAAAGGTCACCACAAATGTGGCCAATGCAAAGCCTGTGCTACTACAATTCAGACAGAGAATTTCACTTACAGACAGAAAACATTTGACCTACAAGTGTTCACAAATTGCAATTCGATGAATGTGATTTACGGCATCGTCGGTCCATGTGGACTCATGTACGTTAGACAGACGCAGCAAAAAGTGAAAACCAGGATACTCCAACATCAGAGCAGAATACAATGTATGGTTGCAGGAGAACCACTAGTGGAACATTTCTCTACAAAAGGCCACAACCCGGATCAACTCCAATGGCTTGTATTGGAAAAAGCTAGGATAGGCCCAAGGGGAGGTAACATGGGTTCCATCCTCACCATGCGAGAATCCAAATGGATGGTACGCCTCGATACGATCAATGAGGGACTTAACAAATCTGACACTAGCAATGCCCAATTAGCATGTCTAATTAGTGAATAAAATGACTTGGACACTTTCTGCTACCATATCACACTTAATGTCTCACACATACATGGAACCGCTATAATACTGGTATTCTGTTGGCCCTGACCGACTTTTCCTTTTAATCCATTTTGGAATTGTGACCTGAATGATTTGTTAACGAATAGCATGACCTATGTTCTCTATGGTGATATCCTATACTGAGATATGCCTATTTATACCACTAAGGTTTTGCGTTCCTCCTGCCAACAAATCATATGTAATCACTATAATATTGACATGGGTTTTGCTCCCAATGACCATTATGTAACGACCATTTTGGAAATGTGACCTGAATGATCTGTCAACAATTAACATGACCTATGTTCTCTATGTTTTTATCCTAAACTAAGATATGCGCATTGATACTATAAAGGTTTGGCGTCCCTCGTGCCAACAAATCATATGTAACCACTATAATACGGACATTGACTTTGCCCCAATTGACCATTATGGAATGACCAGTGTTTGTCAACACCTTTGTAAATATGGCATTAATGTAATGTAACATGTAACAAGCTGCATGTATTTTATTACTTCCCATTGAAATGTGCATATTTGCACCATAATTATCATTAATGTCACTGGTATTTTCCAATGATACAGCTGTGTTCTTGACGTGTTGACATTGCACTAAAAGATTCATACATGCGCCCCAGTGAACACATTTCTTTCCACTAATATACAGATTGGTCCATTACCAGTAATCTTCTACAAATCATGCATCTATGACAGATTGACATCCCCTAGTTTTCCTGCCCGACAGCCAGAACAGCCTTTTTCCGAAGGTCCCTACCTGGTCGGCCCACGAGCGCAGACACGTCACTCAAGGCTGCCAACGTGCACGCTTTACGCGGCACGGCAACCTTCCTTTATCAACAGTGCGTCAGACATAGAAGCGCCTCTGTTCAGAATTAGACACGGAGACAATGTCAGTGAGTTTCTTACCTCCCCAAGGATGGTTCCCCCTATTACATGCTTTTTAATGTTTCAAATAAGCTTTAAATGATACTGTTGCTGCCACCGCCGTGCATTAGCTCACTCTAGGAAGCGATCGGTTTTTAATCCCGGCATAGTCAAGCCTTTTCCATATCAGTCTACTAGGTGGCTACCTCCTTTTGGTGAATAATCAACCAGGGCACCCGTAACTTAAACTCTAGATATGCTACCCACGTCAGACCATAAACAACGCACTTTGCCGGGCCCCGGGGGAAGCAAAGTCGCAGACTAGTCTTCCCCCGGGGTCATTCGCGCAGGGGATAGGACAGACAGGGGAAGGGGAGGAGTTAGGTGGGGGGGGTATAAGGCACAGGGGAGGAAGGGGACTTCCTCTTCCTGTTGCCTGGCACCATCGGGAGGGTTTTGCGAAGGCCACCCACCCGCCCTGCAGTTGGGGTGTGTTTGTGGGTTGGTTTCTGTGGCGTGCCAGTTTAGGCCAAAGCTGCGTTAGGCGGTATTTTGAAGGGAGAGGGGGGTCAAGAGCGGGCACACCCATCCCTTGGGCGGGGGAGTTTGAATGGTAGATAGACGCATGACTGGAAGGTCACAGGATCTGGCAGGATGACAGGTGATTGATGGATATGAATGAGGACGGTATGGGGCATGGAGTGGTTCTGAGGATGTAGAACGGGTGAAGTGTGTGATAAGTGAAGTGTTCTGAGGGTTTTGAAGTTATTTATTGTTGATGTTTACTGTTTGTAAGATTACGCAGCCTGGTCTAATAAATGCCTTTTACGCTTAACACTGCGTGGTCTGTTTATTACGCGAATTCCCACTTGCATGTGTTTTGATCATGTCTGTTACAGTTTGAGTCTACTCGGCACCCTACGACTTTTGGAGATCTGTTTTTTCTCAGCTGTTGTCATTAACGGTTTAGCCGCCTTTGAGGCTGTTGGCGGCAACATACCCTTTTAACCCTTACACAAGGTGCGTGCACTTTGATTTTTTGACTCCTTCGGTCCCCAGCATGTTTAGCTGCCCCGTACTTTGATGCTTTGACGCCTTAGGTCCCCAGCATGTTTGGCTTGCCCGATCTCAATTTTCTTTCATTTTTGCAAAGACGCATTTACCACACCTCAATCACCACCATGACCTGTATGTACGCTGTGGGTCAGTTCAAGCTGGTTCTTACTTTACTTTGCCTTTCATTCAACAGATTGATTCTAATCGCCCCCTGGTTCATTTGGGTCCTTCACTCTGCCTTCATCAACTACCCATGATGGATCCTTGAGTCACATGGTTAACCATGACTTGTACGAGTGAGGTACTCTACCAATTAATTGTGATTGTTTCCCCCACTCATTTGTTCTTCACCCATCCGGTAACTTTTATTAATCGGTGACCTTACCTCCACAGGTGCCGTCCCAATCCTGCCCCGTTTTCTTGGGAGCCTCCAAGCCCCCTGTCTTCTTCACTATTGACTAGTGAGACATTGCCCTTGATGGTAACTATTCATGTTCCAAAGCCATTAATAGGCTTCTGTATCAGTCATTGCCATACCTGGTTTTTACACTCCTTCTGTGTCCCTCCTAGGTCCCCACCTTACCCCACATTACTGTCCTGTGGGAGACCCCCCGCATAAGACTGACAACCACCTATAAACCGATTGGGGTCGAAACGTCGACTTTCTTGTATAGTGCCAGTTATCCTCAACAGTACTTGATTTACTGTGAAACATTGTACTATATGGCAGAACTTTATATTGATTGTGAAATATCACAAGTGTGTATTTTTTTATCTGTTGCACAGGCATATGATTAATATATGCTTGGATTATTTGTGATCTATTGTCACCACCTATATCTTTCCCCAAACTTCTCTTCTTTACCTCACCAAAATCACTTCCTGTTTTCCCATCCCTTCCTTCCCTACTTTGGGTGCTGTAACTTAAAATACTTGGTTAAAAAGTACACGTTATGCTACAAGAATTCAGTGTGATTAAATAACACTGTTACAACCTAACTTTTGTGTTTGCACAAGTATATTTTAATGTGTTTTTTTCTTATTTGTATGTTTAACACTCCTTGTTGCTACAATACTGGGACCCCTTTATTGTATACTGTGTAGTACCCAGGTCCCAGTGATTCCGGGTTTACCCTTTTCCCCAAACATACAAAGTAGCACAGGCAAAAAAATTAGCACCACTGAGAAAGTTTATATATTACAGCCACTGACCCCTAAATTTACATGCATGTATTACAAGGGTAAAGACCTAAGCCTGTGTACATTGAAAGAAGCGTTGGAGAAAATGTATGAAAAAGACATCCGAAATCCCAGCAGGAATTGAGGTCGTACAAGGAGAATGCATTCTTAATTGGAAGCGTATTTCTAGAAGTAAAGGTCGAGACAACAGAGTAGAATTGGTTTAGTGGGAAAGGCTCTCGCGGGGCTTCAAGAGTTAGTTGTTTCCAGAAATTGTAGTAAATATGTGTAATTGGCTTACAGCAGCTCTGGTAGGGCCAAGAAGAGCTAACGTATGAAATAACTCGGCCAGACACAGGGGAGTAGTAGTAGGAGCCCACGGGTAAAATGGAGTAAGAAAATGTTTTTAGTGTTAAATGAGGTCAGGGCATGCAGAAGAGTGAGCTTGGCAATCTGTAGCTGTCATCACTGCCTATGTATATGATACTGCTAGTCTTTTCGAAAAGACAAATCAAAAACAATAGTAAGGATGAGAAACTATCATGTTGCAGCAGTCTATTCATGGTGCAGTTGAGTAACACAAACACGTGTCCAAAGTAAACATGAAATCCCTTCAGCTTACTAAGCAGCCAATCAGAGGGCAGGTATCCACTCACGCCCGGAGAACCACTACAGTCCAACAATGTGAGCCTTCATCAGAGCTGGAATGACTCAATGCCAACTCATGTCATGACAAATCCTTAATTCACACTACATGGTACAACCATTTAGGGAAAATATGCACGGGTATAGGTGTGATGTGAAAGGGAAACGTATACCTTGATAATATCCTTTTAAGTATTTTATATATATGTGCACAATTTGTTATGTTATTACATTGTTATTACATTGTTTTAGGATGATTTCGCTGCATGTATGCTTTGCTTTGATAGGCTCGTAATCGACCAATCCACATACATCAAGCCAGGAAAGTTCTTTAGCTTCTGATGCAGAGGAAGACAGCCATGGCTAAGAGTTGCTGCACAGGAAAAAGGAGCAATTAATACTGGTGTGTATGCAAACACCGTCAGTCCAATCTGTCACATCAGCCATCTTCGGGTAACACCATGAACACACAAGCCCTGAGCTCAGTTCCTGTGCTATGACATCATCATGCAACATAAAAATCGTGGCGCCATCTTGTTTGACAGGTCGTAACAATGATGCTGGTAAGCACTGAAGAATGTGCACTGAACAGAAGAAAAAGGGAACAAAGTCATCAGTGAAGGACTATGTTCAGGTGTCTACGCAGCAATTATTTGAATTAAATATATTCAAGGAATACATTTTGGACAACACACTACTTAGTGGTTGGCTGATTTTGAATATGCTGCCAAGGGACACAATAAAGTATAGGATTCACAGTGAAGTCAAGAAATGCAGGGTGACAGAGCAGTCACCCACTCACTTTATTCTGTCACAATTCTGCAAATTTAGTAAAAAGTAGAAATTATGGCACAGAGCTTTTGAGAATTATGTGGTGACACTTGATGTAAAGAGGCTTGTAGAAGAAGAAAGGGCAATTGTTTTGTTGTTTGCTCTATTGGGGGCAAAAGGGCATAATTCTTTTGACCAGTTACCATAAATTGAGCCCACACCAACAGTGAAATTAGGAATGTGGGATGAATAAACTTAAGTAGAACGTCTGGTGTTGAATTCTGCTGAATAACCGAGTGTAGTGTTTGAGGGGCACAACCTTTATTCTAGGAAAAAGGAAGCCAGGAAAAAATTAATGAGGATCTGACTTCCTTGGGATTCTAGCTGCCACGTGTGAATTTTAGAAAAGTGTAGACCAATACCAGAAGGATCGAATAGTGAGTAATTGTTGTTCAGAAAGCATGTGAAATACGACTTTGCTAGTAATCCAACTATTGGAAAAACTCTTACAAAAGCAAAATGGATAGTGATCTCAATGTTATCTAATAAGGTGTAAGCTAGGGATGTGGATACTTCGATGCAAGCAAGTGTGAATATTGTGGGGAAGGAGAAAAAACACATAGAAGGAAAGGAAGAGAGGTGGAAACAATTGTTTTAGATGCTGGCCAAGAACACATGTAGGAAACAATCCTGCATGACTGTCAGTGGGAAAAAAGTGCATGAGGTGGAAAAAGCTAGGCTATATCTAGTGGGAGTGTAGGGCACAGAATAACTCCATAAAGTTAAGTAGTATTAAAAAGGAAGAAAGTAAATTCAATTAACCAGTGGATGCCAAATTTGATGCTGGTATTTTAGCACGCAAAAAGGGACCTTTCTGTGTAGTAAATATAGGTAAGGTATAAACTACCATTATGGTTCTGAATGCTGATCAGCAGTAACTATTCTATGGAATAGTACATTCAAAACATATTTGGTTATTATGGACTTGAATTCAAAAATGCAAAAGCTGACATTTGCAGAACATATTATCAATGCACTGGGTTATTTCGAGGACAGTTTAGAATGTAATCACAGGTGTATTTTCACTAAAATTTACATAGTAAAAGATTGAAGAAACACAATGGGATGGTTTGCGCAGGATACACAAGGGAGTACATTGAATACAAGAGTGGATACTTCTGTGTTGTTGATGAGTGATATTTGGAACCAGTTTGGTGATGTTTTTACTGACAAATGCAGCTGTGTCAACATGTTTGAGCACAAAATAGTATTGTGAAATAGTGCCATCCCTGTCACATATAAAGTGAGAATGGTCCCCTCACTATTAGGAGAAAATTCAGAGCACTGCTGGATGATTTGTGTGCACGCAGAATTATTAAGCCTGTCTAAGCAACGGGGACAATTTCTACAGTTGTTATTGCAAGAACGAAAAGTGGGCAAATAAGAAGGTGTGCGGACTTGCACTCATTCAAAAAGAATATTGTTGTTGCTTGTCATCCTCTTTCTGAAATACATAACATGCTTGCGATGCTACGTGGTGCCACATATTATTATTATTTATTTATTTGTTAAATTTGTAAGGCGCTCAGCTACCCAAAAAGGGTTTCCCGCCGCCTGGACCGTGTAGTTAACCAGAAACAGACCCTACTGCAGATGCTATTGATTAAACAACCAGGTTTTAACATGTTTTCGGAAGCGCGTGTGGTTTTCTTCTTTTCGAATGAAAATAGGAAGAGTGTTCCAGATAGATGGACCAAGATAGGAGAAATATCTCCCTCCTATTCTGGAAAGTTTAAACCTGGGTACACATAAATTGGCCGCAGTTTGGGATCGTAGGTCGCGAGGTGGTACATAGGGGTGCGCCAAAGCTTTTAGATATTATGGGGAAGTATCAGCTTTTATTCTAAACATATAGTTTAGGGCTTTAAATTTTATCCGATTTTCTACCCTGAGCCAGTGTAGATCTCAAAGATGGCCTGAAATGCTGGAAGTTTTTGGCACCTTACAGAGTAGCCTGGCGGCAGAGTTTTGGATAAGCTGCAATCTATGTATCACGGCCTTATTTGCCCCAAGATAAAGTATGTTTCCGTAGTCAAGCCGAGATGTGATCAAAGCATTGACTACGGTCTTTTGGGAAGAAACAGGCAGCATCCAGAGGATTTTCCTAAGCCATTTTAGGATAGTGAAAAATAGAGCAGCTACTTCCTGCTTGGTGTTTCATAGACAGGGTGCTGTCCACAATGACGCCCAGGTTACGGACGTGGCTGGTAGGGACAGGGAGATTACCCATTTGCACAGGCCAATGGGACGACTCCCAGAGATCTTTGTGTTTTCCTAAAATGAGAACCTCTGTCTTATCTCCATTTAACTTTAACTGATTGGAGGTCATCCAGTTGGAGATATCAATAAGGCCCTGTTTAAGAGGGGAGGAGACTGATTTGCTAGAATCAGCTAAGGAAAAGATGATTTGAGAGTCATCAGCGTAGGTCATGAGAGCAAGGCCCGCTTGGTCTGCTATATCTGCTAGAGGCCTCACATACAAATGAAACAGCAAAGGGCTGAGGATTGAGCCCTGTGGCACTCCATGAGGTGAAACAAAAGGATTTCGAACTCGCTGTGGCTGATGTAATTTGAAAAGTACGGTTTTCTAGAAAAGAACCGATCCATTTCAGGGCTGCCCCACGTACACCTGTTTTTTCCAGCGTATTTAACAGCTTTTTGTGCGAGATGGTATCAAAGGCTGCACTTAGGTCTAATAGGATGAGGGCAACTGTTTGGCCATCATCCAAAAGTTTACGTATTTTTTCCGTGACCACCAATAATGCTGTTTCCGTGGAATAGCCGGTCCGGAAACCCGACTGTGAGGGGTGGAGGGAGCTGTTCGTTTCTGTAAAATGAGTGAGGTGTGAGTGGACATGTCTTTCCAAAATTTTTGAGAACACTGGTAAAAGAGAGATGGGTCTATAATTTGATAGCGTTTCGGGGTCAGCCAAGGTTTACTTTACAACCGCTGTCTGAAAGCAGCATACCATCAGGTACCACTTGAAGCCAAATCTCAAACTTTACCACCTTTGCACTTTGTACTTATCAAAGGCATGTGGGTTGGTTTCCACTGTAAGTTTTTCCAAAAACGCATGTTTACGCTGCTAAATAAGGTTGGGGGTACGGACTTTGTAGGGTGAGATCATGATCTATGCCAGTACTGAGTAAGAGCACAACTAGATTTTGGAAAATGTTCTTGGAGCGTCGAAAGAAAAAGCAATCATTGTTTAAAGAAAAATGCAATATTTTGACATTATCTGTGGAGATTCTTAGACGTTACATTGTATTGTATTGTATTGCAACATTTATGTAACTCTTATTACCACTATATTGGGCACTGAAGTGTTTGTCTGCATAGTTAGCATGCTATACTGTGAGGAGTGTGAGGTTGGAAGTGGGTGATCTTTGCTTGGAGCCTACAGGTGAGATGTTTAAGTGTTATGCGTGATGACCATGATGTGCGGTTATCGTTTTATGGGACGCAGCCCTTAGTAGTCTAATGGATGAAGAAGGATGAGCAGAGGCACACAGTGTATGGTTTTCAGTAAACTGTCAGCTTTGAACATTACTCCGGAAGACATAAAGCGGAAATGTGATTTTGTGAAAGCGATAACTGGTGCACTAAATCTACTGAAAAGGATCAACTAGGATTGTTTATTAAATTTAGGGCCACATGTATCAAAAAAGCATTTTGCGATTGCCAAATAGCAATTTTTACCAAATCACTATTTGGTAATCACACACAGCCATGTATGTAAGTAATCGCCAAAGATTTAGCGATTCCTTAATATTACCAAATAGCGATTCGGTAAATAGGTAATCGCTTTTAGGTAATACTACCTAAAGGCCCATAGGTGCGAATGGTTTTGCATTAGCTAATTTGAGATTACCTAACAGGTAATTGCAAATTAAGTAATGCAAAGCCAAAAGTGCCCAGGGGCCTAAGGCCACAATGATGCACCCCCAAAAACAAATGTGCTCATGTAAAGTGCACACATGCCCTCGGAGCGTGTGTGTACTACATGCCACTTTGAAAAATGCATTTTCAAAATTGACACATGGTTACCATCAAATTGGAGTCGATTGTAATAGCATTTCCCTAAATGCACTGTTTGGATTTAGAAAATGCTTGGTACATGTGCTAAGGGAATTGCTTATTCCGATTCCCTACATGTAGTCGCAATTTTAGGTAATTGCTATTTTTGCAATTACCTAAAATTATGACTACAAAGCCTTTCATACATCTTGAAAGGCTATTTTGCATTTGCAAATGGCTGAAATTACCAATTCACACCATTTGCAAATGCAAAAATGTTTGATATGTGTGGCCCTTAGTGATTATTATTTGAGATTTGTAAAAGGGTACGTAAATGGGTCATTTGAAAAGAACTCTTAAGAAAGAGGAACTTTTGTGTGGGAGGAAGCAAAGCAAAAAACCATTCCAGCACGTAAAATTATTGTTTTGGCACCTGCATTGAAACTTTATGAATCGGAAAAATAATGTGTTTTAACAGCGGATGTCTGACTGGATAACCCAGAGCTGTCAATTCTCCTTACCTTGGCACCTCAAAATGTTGTTCCCCATAGTCTCTGCTACTAAACTGATTAATTCCATGAATGTCTTAAATTGGAATATTGTTTGAGTTCCAAGGAAAATAATATTGATGACTGGAGTTTATTGGAGGCAACAGTATTCTTTGTTTCCAAGAAATGTGGGCTGTGAACAACACTTTCTTTGTGGAGGGTTTAGTTGCCTTTTTTTCTCCAGCTACTCCCGCAGTCTCGGGGAGGGCCAAGGGTGGCCTAATCACAATGATTTGTTTGAAACTTAACTGTACGGCTGTCTTTCTTGACACCAGTAATCCTCATCTATTTGTTGCATTATTACACTTTTCTAGAAAAGATAAATTATTGGTGCTGAACTTCTATAATTGCCCAAAGGCCTGAAGAAGTCCTGGTCATTGGATGAACCTTAGAGTTTTTTTAGGATCATTTTAGAGAGACTTATAGTTTGTTTATTCCCCTCATTTTAGTAGGCAATTTTAATCTTCATCTGTGTGATCTTGATTCTTGTATGCAAGGCTCTTGGTGGGATAATATTAATGAGGACTCCCTTCATAATGAACATTCTACTGAAGGGGACTTTTTTAAATGGTATCCTGGATGAGTTTAAATTAGTTTTCTCTTTAAATAAAGGTGATTCAAAATCTTCTCGAAATAGTTGCCCTACATATATTGGGAAAGATGCAGACACAGACGTTGCTTTTATATTTATCCCTGCATGGCTGTTTACTTCAATAAAGGATTTTAAGATTTTGTGGAGCACCTGGAGTGACTATAGCCTTTTATGTTTAGTGTTATGATGGGAGAGGGACACCAAGACACCAGACACATTGACATCTCATGGCCATATGGTTAATGATCTTATTTCCCCTATTGGTCAAGGGCGAAGGATTAGGTGGACTCAAATTATTCCTGGGTCTTATTTAGTAAGATAACTAACATTTGAATGAAGAAGTTTACCTTTTGCCTCTCAGAGGCTTCCTCTAATTTTGAGTATCTTGACTCTTGTGAAGTAGCTTGTATATGAACAGCTGTAGTCTGATTTCTTATCGATGATATGTATCATCTTGTTGCTGGTTCGATAAGAAGTGTTCTAGAGCTCATGGAGATCTCCTGAGAGAGCTAAGTAAATCACTGAGAGATAGAGTTGCTGTGAGAGAGTGTTGGATATTGTATACATCCACTATTAGGAAAAGAAATATGTTTAAAAAAGGATGCCTGGAATCTACTGGCCTCTGCATGTACATTATCTCTTAGTGTGACATTTTGGCAAATAGTAAATTGATCCATCTTCTCTTAGTCTGACGATAATGTTGTTTGCTCACAGATTCCTCTTGTGAGTTGGGTGAAACATTTTGAAGCAATATATAGTTCCATTGATGATCTTTCGGATAATAGCATGATCTACTCTGTTTGGGGCCCTTCGATTATATTACTTTTGAGTTGGATGAAGTCCAGGATGCTTTGACCTACTTATCTAACAATTAAGCCCTGTGGCCTGATGAGGTGCCTCCTGCACTCAGGAAACACACTGGCTACCAGACAATCCAGATACTTTAATGCCAGCTTGCTGAGCTCTGGCCATTGTTGCATCTTTTAATAAAAATGAGGAACTGTTCCTGTCAAGATCAAGAAGAAAAGGGTCTCCCGAGGCAAGCAGCGGAGGGTAGGTAGTTTGATTTTGCAGCGTTAGAACCGATCAGAAGCGGAGCGCTGACCTCTGCTTTGCAACCTACGTATCCTTTGGGTTGGATGGTCAGGTTACTCAGTTCTTTATTAAAAGGTATTTTGTAGCAAATACCTATTATTACACTTAATAGGTGCAGGTGGTGTATTGAATAACCCTTTCTCGGTCCTGAAGAAGCATTGTGGACCGGATCTTGTTGGGCCACAAGACATGAAACATGTTGACCTACAATTACATTTGATCACACTACTGATACACATCACCTGTCCACAGTAGACCCAACCTACATTTGGTCTTTTAACCCTAACAGTAGAGCCTCCAGAATAAAACTATTGAAGTAGGCATCTCTTAGTCAGTTTTAGATTTTTTCAATCACACACCCACCCTCACATATCCTCCTGCTTTTAGGAACCCTATCACACACACTCATCATTCGGCTAGAACTACGAAAAGATCTCCACCAAAGTGACCATTTGGGGGACCTGTTTGGCATTGCAGCTCCGGCCCGACGAGGAGCAAGCCTGACGATAAAGCATGACATCCCCAGGTGTGTGTGAGGGCATTACCAATAAGCTGTAGGGTTTTTTACCTCACCGTCTGCCTTCCTTTTCCTCTTTTCTTCCTGATCTTGACAGGAACAGTACCTCATTTTTGTTTAAATTATGATTTAGAACCCCAGTTACTAGACCTCCATTGGCTCTTGGCGCCCTCTCTCTCCTTCTCTTTTTTTAATACATTGTCACGTCTTTCCATACTATTTGACCAATGGGTTTTGGGTCACCCGGATAGCTTGGACCATCCTCTGAATAGTCATTGGTCCTGCCACTTGGTCGACCTCTGTTGCCTTCGCCTCTGCACTTGACTTAAGCCCTGCCACTTGAAACCAAGCCATTGCAGAGGTTGGATCAGATTTTCTGTTGCTTTCATTACTTGTGTTGCTGGTGATGATGGCTGTGAGACAACTGCACTACCCTCTCTGGAGGTAGAAGGTGTCACGCCAGAATTTCTGCCTGGGCCTCAACCTTCTAGCTATACTTCTTCCAGGTGTCTTGCTTGGGCAACAATGAAAGTCTTATACAGTGAAACATCGACTTCTGAAAAGGAAAGAAAGTGGCCAGTATTTTTTTGCTCAAAGATAGTCCAGTGATTCGCACTCCTTTAGTTGTGTTGAAAATTTCTAATGCTTGAACAAGTAGGTGGTTCAGTCGGCTTACCCTTCTGAGTATGAGGGCAAAGAAATAGATTGTCATGAAATGCCAATCTCTGACTCAAAGGTGCATACCCCTAGTGCACTCAATGACAAATGTGTATCACTTTTAGTCATTTGATTCCAAAAGTCTTTATTAACATTTATTTACTTTTGTTCACTTGCAATTATCCTTTGGTTTTTCTTATGTTATTCCATCATAACATTCATCATCAATATGTAAACAATTCACCTATGCCCAATCCATTTCGGGCTGATAGCCCTTCTTCAGGGGATATGTATCTGCAACATAGAGGAAAACATTCGTTTCAGAACAAAATGATAGTATCATAGTTTGTTCTCCATTACCAAGACGCGATCAACCCATTCCACATAGGTAAGCGATTTCATGGTTGATCGTTTCTACAGTCTTTCATTTTTCATTTCAAAGTCTTTATTTCGATGATTGTTCATCATAAAAGATACACAAACAGTACAATCTTACAGTGTTAAAAATTAGTTTTACAATATTAAAAAACTATCACAGTTAAAAGATTTAAAACTGTTTCAGTCCAATACTCAGGTTGACCGCAATCTTCCTAATTTCGAAGGGCTACATTCAGACAATAGCGCCTCCTATGCCAGACAGTGCCCAAGTATTTTGCAACAGCAAACACTATGTTTTCTGCAAGGTCAGATTTAAGCACCCTGTAAGCCACCAAGCACTCGGTAAAGCCTAGTTTTTACACAAAGGTACTATCCATTTCTTTCTCGCACCACTGTATGCTGGGCAGAAAAAGAGGATGTGGATATCCGTCTCTCTATCAGCTCCACACCCAGGACAGCTAATCTCAGTAGGCTTACCCCACTTGCTTGTGAAAGCACGAATCGGTAAAGACCCGTGCCTCCACTGCACGTAGAGCTTCCTTATAGTGGGCGGGTAGATAATATCTAAGACTGGTTCAAAACAATAACAGTCTTTGAAGGACAAAAAAGACTCCGTGCAGGACCCCATATTTTTATTTTGCACTAGTGTCGCTAGTTTGTGATCATAGTAAATTTTTGCCAATCGCTTCTTGGGCAGCACTGGACAGGTGATCGTAGGGTTGGACCATACACTATGTAGCCCAATGCTCTCCAAGCCCGATTTGACAAACTTGAGCCAGGGAATTTTACCTGCTTTGGGCAGGGAAAGAATCTCTTGCAAAGCCTCCCTGTAGCTGGCTAATTCTGGTGTTGCCCAAATCCTGCGCCAGAACATCAGGGGTCTCAAGGATAATTCTTCATCGATTGGTCTCAAGCCTGTATCCAGCCTCAGTGGGGTCAGTGGCGTGCTAGGTGGGAGTAACAAAAGCCTCCTGATCAACTTGTTCTCCACCTTCAGCAATTCATAACAGGGTAAATGTCCCCACAGTTCGCTACCGTACAATGCCGCACCTTTCGCCTGGATCTTATAGATCTCTAAGGATGGGCCAAGAGGTTTCATCGATGACTTGTTCTTGTCAATCATCTTTGAAATCCCACCTACAAACTGGGTTAATTTAAGGTGCGCTTTTTCATGTTGCTGGCCCCAGGCTAAGGTTTCATTCAGGGCAACCCCCAAGTATTCGAAAGTAAGAACCCTTTCAAGTTTTCAGGGCCAATATATGGAACAAAGCGGGATTTGGGAGTAGGATTGAAGACCATATACTTGGTCTTTCCAGTGTTAATTTCCAAACCATGCTCGCTACAAAATTCCACAAACCCATTAAGGACACGTTGGATCCCCATTGGGGATTTGGAGAGCATCAGGGTGTCGTCTGCGAACATAATCGCCGCCACCCTCCTGCCAGCGAGCCTTGGGGCATCACTGTCAGCAACCCTGTTAAGGTGGTCAATAACCCCGTTGACATAGAGGCAAAACAGGGTCGGTGCAAGCACACAACCCTGTCTTACCCCCCTGCCAACGGGGAACTCACCAGAGAGGCCCCCAAATCTACCACACCTAACCCGGGCGTAGTTATCAGTGTGGAGACGAATTATCACCTTCAAGAGACTTGACGGGACCCCCATTTTGCCTAAGACCCTCCACAGGTTGTTGCGCGGAACGAGGTCGAAGGCAGCTCTCAGGTCCACGAATACAGTGTAGAGGCTGCCACCCTCCAACTGTACCGTTTTCCAGAAGATGAGTACCAAACGGAAGACCTGGTCGATTGTAGAGACCCCGGATCTAAACCCTGCTTGGAACGGGCTCAATATTTCATTAACTTCCACCCATTCTAATAAACGGTCAAGGACCAGACGGGAGAACACTTTCTGTGTTACATCCAGGAGACTAATTGGCCTGTAGTTAACAGGGAGGAGCGGGCACCCTTTCTTAAATATTGGGACTATCTCTGCCCCCAGCCAAGTGGCAGGGGGCGACATACCCTCAAGAATGGCATTAAAGAGCACCTGAAGATAAGGTGCCCAGATGTCAACCTCATGCTTGAAAAGGTCCCCGGGGAGTTTATCCAACCCCGGGGCCTTTTCAGCTGACAGACCCAAAATTGCTGCGCTGACCTCTCCCAATGTAAACATACCCATAGGGACTGCATCCAGGGCGGAATCTGTGCCCTCTTGAGCATCCATGATTTCAAGATGGTCCACATCGACCGCTCTGTACAGAGAGGCAAAATGATCTTCCCACGCGGACGATGCAATATTAGCCTCGACCGCTTTGGAAGGTTCGGCTGACCCGTGTTGGACAATTTGCCAGAATTTGCGCGAGTCCCTCCATTGTAGAGCGCTCCTCATGTCTGACCAGTTTTCAAAGTCCCATTCAATTTTGGCGTTATGAATAAGATTTTTGTATGTTGCTCGCCTAATCCTGATCTTAGTGGGACTTTCCCGTTCTTTAAGGGACTTTAAGAGATCTGCCTTTGGTCTCCTGCACTCAGCGTTAAACCAAGAGGCGCGTATCCCCCTTGGGTTCCTAGTTTTCACTACGGGGTTCAGGACTTCCACTAAGTTCATGACCAGCTCCTGGTGGATACCAGCCAGTACTCTGTGTCCATCCGGGGACGGTAACCCTGGTAGTAGTTTTTCCACTTGTTCTAAACTTGGGAGCATAATGGTGTAAGTCTCTGGATGTCATCAGGATTTCCCGCTATTTTAGGCCATCTAATTCGCCGCCTATTGCTGGCTGCTATTAGATCTGGTGCTAAGTTTGCAGGGCACTCCTGTTCCCCTGGTGCTACCCCCTGCACTTCAAACCTGAGCACTAGCGCATTATGGTCACTGTCCGTTCTAGTAAGTACCTGAAAGTCCTTAACTTTCGCCCAGTCCCTGGTTTCCACCAACATGTAATCTATTCGCGACTCTTGCCCTGGTTTGTTATAAGTGGGCCTTGGTGGTATGTCCCCTTTTATACGCCCATTACAGGCTCTCAGTGAATTGGCCAGAGTAAAGGAAGTAATCTGTACAGCCAATGGGGACCATGCCTTGGCTACGGGGCCTTCCGGGGGTGGGATTCCCCAAGCATCATCCTCGTCAGTTGTAGCGCCCTCCAGAAAGGTCGGCAGCGGCTCAAACTGGTTATTAAAATCCCCTCCCACGAGGTAGGGCGAACAGTGGGGGGAGGAATCCAGAAACACCGCCAACTCCTCTATTGTGCCCGAGGTCCCTGATAGCCCCACTGGTCGTGAGTACACGTTAACCAAAGATAGTGATTGGCCAGACACCCAGTCTAATACAACACACTGGAAATCCTCAGAATTCGTTTGCAGTGCCCTGGCCCTACACCCTAAATGGGTAGCAACCCATATCAGTAGCCCACCTGACGGGCGTCCCTCCCCCCCCATTTGGCTGGTACTGAGAATGTTGCTTAGCCTGGTCGGGGATTGCTTCCCCGTGCCCAGGTTTCTTGTAGGAGGCAAATGTCAAAAGACTCTATGAATGTCTCCCATTCAGGCGAGTCCCGTTTGTTTAACAGGCCGGCTACATTCCACGAAAGAATGGACACCAAGCCTGGTGCCGCCTCCCGATTCGGTATGGAGCTCCTGTTTTGGGGCACTGATATATGGATATCATCGGGTCTGTTATCCTGGATCTGTAAATGTACAAAGCCCCCAGGGTCACTGGTTTCTCCAGTTGAGGATTGGCCCACTCTCGTTGCAGATAAACCTCGATCCTGGGCAGAATCTGCCTGGTACTCTACTGGCGGGGGTGGTGTAATACACCTACCTTCAACAGCTGATTCCCTATCAAGTATTTGCTTTGCCCCAACGCTAGAATCCATCAGCTGTCAATCCACTGCATCCAAACAGTCAAACCTATTTGGATGGGTGAATTGAAAGTAAGGGGAGCTTGGGGTAAGATGGTTCCAGCCTCCCCTCCCAAAGGCTCCTCCGTGGGGCCCCAGCCTAGCTGCATGTTGTGGTCTTCTTGGGGGAACCCATGACCAACCCTCATTGCCCCTTTCCTCAAACCGCTCGTGTTTGTCAGGATAGAATGCCCTCAGCGGTAACGCTTGGATGGACGTCAACGGTGATGGCCCTTCCCAGTTACAGATAAAACTTACTGTCCTCGGGTCTCTAAAATTTACCAGCACACAGTCGCCGGTACTCCTTTTTATTGTCTCGCCCACCCAGGGAACTCTCCTTGCAAGAATGATTTCGTTGTGCATCCCTAGGGGTAATGGTCTATATCTGTTAAGCCAGCTAATGACCTTATTCTTTAAGGAAACTGGGTTTTCCCTCACAGCTTCCTCAAGTTCTGGTACACCGCTGAGGACGACTACATAGGGAGCCGCCCCTGGGGGAAGGTGTGCTGCTTTCCTACTTCCGCCACCAACTTTCCCCCGCTGTACATGTCGCTGCTGTGCCAGATCAGGTTCCTTCCCCCTAATTTGGTTAGGCAGTGAATCTTGGGGAATAATAGGAGGCGGTATAGTAAACAGATTTGATGCAGGTAGAGTATTGCCACCGTCCAAAAATAAACCTGTGGCAATAGCAGAAGAGGTTGGTGGGCTACCTGAGTCGGGTCGTAAACATAGGTTAGTAATAGCATTGGTTACTGTCCCCCCCACTGCGGGGGCCCCGTGGTGGCAGAAGTTCCACCCGACCCTCTATTCTCCTCCTGCACCTTATCATCCTTGACCAGGCCAAGTAGCTCTCCCAGTAACCCCTCAATTTTACCCAGCCTATCTTCAGAGTTCCCAAGACGTACTGTTACCTCCCTTAGATTGCCGCGCGCAGCCCCTATAGATTCTACAACGTTGTTGATTCTGTCCTCAATCCTAGCTAATCTGGCTTCTAGGAGATCTATCAGGGACTCCATCAATGAACTTAGGTCCCTGCACCCTCCTGATTCCTCGCCCCCCCCTACAGTGCTATAGAGAGTTATCAAGCTATCAGAGAGCAACGACTGGTGAGCTTCCTCCGCCACCAACCGTGATTTAGGTGCTCGGGGGCCCCTCCTTTTACCCATGTTACCCATTCTGACAGGTAGTTGTGAATCTTTTTTGGGGACCTTTGACTTAATCCCACAGTGTAAATCGGGACCAAGCTTCCTTTTTTTAATGGCTCCTTGCCTGTGGGCTTCATCAATCGGTGTTGGGAGGGCCCCTGCTTCTTCTATGTTGATAGATTCCTGGGTTAGAGGGCTAGATGGGTCAGGAGCGATAATATCATCCCCAGAGTTTGAACGAGGAATAGGTTGGGCAATCTGAACATTAATGTGCAGGGGAGCTTCCTGTCTGATTGGAGAGAGGGCTTTAGCTATACTACCCAGAGAAGAACGTTTAGAATTTACAATTCCCTGAGAGAGTCTACGCTCCAATGATGTTATTTCGTTGTTCAAAAGTGAGCTAGCATGTACAATAAAGTTGTCCATAGTCCCCACTAATTGCGTGCCATTCTTGGTTGAAGAACTCCTTGTCTCACGGCCCGACATTTGTGAACAAAGGTCCAGTGTACTATGAGTGCGAAAGGTACTTGCGGTTCACAGAGGGGTGGGCCGGTCCGGTCTCCACCGGGCTCTAACGGGCTACAACGGGCCCGCTCTTGGCCCGGTCTTCGCCCGCGCGCGTCCCGCGTTCGCGTGGGTAAGCAGGGTTAAGTAGGAGGAGGAGGAGGAGAGGGCGGGAAGAGGCAGCAGGTGTGCGCGATGGCCTGGCGCAATCACCTGTGGGCCTCGCAGTCCCGCTCCCGCTGCAAATGTCCTCAGAGTCAGCAGGGTGATTCAAGACCCGGGATGGAGCGCGCCGGCTCCCGCTGTTGCGTGCAGTTCTGCAGAAAACACCCAGTGAAGTTGTGCTATCCAGAGAAGCTCTCTACTCTCCAGAATAGTGGTCCCAGGGCTGTCAGGAAGTGACTTCGAGCGGCACTTTCACTGTTGTATGAAAGACGCTTAACCACCGCTCCATTTTCTATTGACAGCTCAAACACTGATTGAGTTTTACTTCTGAATTTCACTTGCGAACGTTAGTCAGTAACAGGCTCGAACCGGCCGACTCTGCTTTTCACAATCACACTATGACCATGGGGTCCGTACTATCACTACATCACCTGTGAATCTTCAAGTGTACTATTCTTACACACAATTTAGGTACCATGTGATCTTATACTCATAATGCACAACAGAAAATGTCATATCACTAAAGCCACTTTCTTAGCTTGGCAATCACCTGTTCACTGGAACAACTATTCATGTGATTGAGATGAAATAGCATTGCAGACTTAATTAGTACTGCTCTCTGATATTATTAGGCACCACAATTGACCATGTTATGTCGCATGAAAGCATGCAATTATGCAGATACATAGCCCCTGAAGAAGGGCTATCAGCCCGAAAATGCATTGGGCATAGGTGAATTGTTTACATTTTATGATGCATGTTATGATGGAATAACATAAGAAAAACCAAAGGATAATTGCAAGTGAACAAACGAAAATAAATGTAAATAAAGACTTTTGAATTCAAATGACTAAAAGTGATACACATTTGTCATTGAGTGCATAAGGGTGATGCACCTTTGAGTCAGAGGTTGGCATTTTATGACAGTATTTGTTTGTACCATGGAGTATTGTCGCACAGATGTACTCTTTGGAGGATATGTTCTCTTTATGCAGCCTTGTAGTAACAGCCAAACGAAGGATTAAGAACTAAACCAAATCATATGCTTCTTGTTCACACCAGGAAATCTTTGCAAAAATGTTTTCAACTGGTTCTGTAGCAAATGCAACAATGGGAGCGCTTGGCTGATCATACTGTCCTCCTTTCTGACTTCCTATGTGAAAACCTCAATAGGAAGTTGCATTTGTCTAAGGCAGTTGACTAGCCCCCCATTTGTCTATTTCCTTGGTCATGTTTTCACAGTTACATCCCCTCTTTTTTGAAGGCCATAGTCAGTGACCAGTCTGTACTGCTCAAACAGAGGTTGTAACATGTAGTATTTTGCATCCCATTCTGATGGCACTTCTTGTATGAGGGCTTTAACCTGTACTCTATTAGCACGCTGAATGATCCTCAGCTGCTTCTGGACTTTAAAAGAGTACCTTAAATGAGTGCAGATTCTTCTGCAGGTGGCTAGTATGTTGCTGACTGTGTCTTCTTTTTTGAGAAAGTCCGATACAATCGTGCTGATGCAATGCGCCAAACACAGGACCCTGAAATATCCAGCCTCTGCCACTGCCTTGACTATGACTGTGTTAGAAATTGAGGTCTCTAGTTGGCAGAGGTATGCACCCTGTCCAAGAAGGGATCAGAATCCTAGTCAGGGTACGTTAGATATACAACCTAAATTGAACATGACCAGAACGACAAAAATCCAATAAGTCGAACTTGAGACATGAATTTGTAAAGATTAAATGCAAAAGCAGTGCTTAGAAGTCACTAGCCATCAAAAGGTTGCTTGAGGTTATGAGGGACTGGTACATATCCAAAGTTCAGCCCGACCGTGACAGAGGTCAGGTCGGCTACGGAACCCACGCAGGACCCAGTAAAAATTTACCTTGTATGGAGCAAAGCGTCGATGTCGAGAATTTTCCCTGCAGTCGGAGACAATCCTCGCAGACGGTATCAAAGATTTGGTGCTGTATCGTTGTCGAGCCTCGAAGACGGTGTCAAAGGACTGGTGATGCATCGACGTCGAACCTCATAGTTGTAACCCACGTCATTGTTGAGTCGGCACTACATCAGAGGGCACTGCGTCAGTTCCGATTGGTGCAACGGGGATTCTGTATCGATTGTTGGGTGAAACAGCTGCAGAACCCAGTTCTAAAGCCCAGGAATAGAGGGGGCACATCAGGCAAGGATAGGACTCATAAATGGCAGAGTCCAGCAGCACCAACAGAGTTGAAAGAAGTCTTCTCTGTCCCTGAGACTTAGTTGGCAAGACAAACCCAGGTTCATGGATGTAGAGAGCACATCCAGTCCCTCTCACTCCCAGGCAAGAATCAGCGGGAAGCAGGGAAACACAGCAGAGCAGGTAAGATAGTGGCAGTCCCTCCTACAGCACAGCAATTAACAGGCAGCAGGCCAAGACAGCAATGCAGGTAGCAACGTGGCAATCCCTTCTACAGCACACTAGCTCTTCTTCCAGGCAGAATGCCCTTGGTTCCACCAAAGTTCTGATTTACTGGTGTCAGGGGTCCAGTACTTAATAATAATAATAATAATAATAAAGGGGCTTGTAAAGCGCCTGGTGACGCCATCCCGGAGTGTCCCCGCGCTGTGGAAAAAGAGTCAAGGCCAAGAAATGGGCTTACAGGGAAAACAGATGGGTTTTCAGAAGCTTTCTGAAGGTGGTTTCTGAATCCGCTAGTCTGATGCTCATAGGGAGCAGGTTCCATTCTTTGGCGGCCATAACACGAAAGGAGCGGCCCCCCATTCTGGCTTTCTTAACACGGGGAACTTTCAGCAAGCCGGTTCCCCCAGAGCGAAGAGTTCTGTTGGGCTCATAGGGGATAGCTAGATCAGTCATGTAGGGGGGAGCTGTATGTGAGATGATCCTGTAGCACATGAGAAGTGCTTTAAATAAGACTCTCATCTTTATGGGGAGCCAATGCAGAGTGGCTAGGGCAGGTTTAGAAGCGGCTCTTTTTGGAAGTCTAAGGACTAGGCGTGCTGCAGTATTTTGGAGTACTTGAAGTCTCCTGATGTTTTTCTGCGTTGTTCCGAGCAGAAGCACATTGCCATAGTCCATCCTCGAGGTCACAAGAGCTTGGGTCATAGTGCGCCTGGCTTCCAGAGGGAGAAGGTCTAGGGTGCGATTTAGGGTCTTCATAACACCAAAGCACTTCCCTACCATTTTATGCACATGGCTGTCAAAGGAAAGTCTGGGATCAACCCAGATCCCCAGATTTTTGGCTGCTTGGCAGGGGGTGGGTAACGGCCCCAGACATGAAGGCCACGACTCCTTGGTCCAGCTCGTGTCCCTGCCTCCAATTACCAAAACCTCCGTTATGTGCCTTTGACCTGGGGGAAACATCAAAGAGGCCTTTGAAGATCACAAGATCCCTGCCCTGGCTCCAGACTCTCTACAGGGGTATATGCAGCTCTTTGGGTGTAGACAGGCATAGTCCCATTTAGGTGCAAGTGTCAGCTCCTACCGCCCAATCTACATCAGGAAAGCCCATCAGCATGGTGATCCCTGTTTGTAACTTTCTAGATGGAATGCACAAAGCCCAGCTGTCATCCACCCCAGAAGTGTATTCAGAGTCAGGCAGAGGCACAGAATGGTTAAAGTAAGAAAATGGCAACTTTCTAAAAGTGGCATTTTCAGACGTGCAATTTAAAATCTGACTTCATGTAAGTTGTGATTTTAAATTGTGAGTTTAGAGACACGAACTCCAAATCTCTATCTTTTCCCAATTGGAGAATACTCTTAAAAGATGTTTTAAGGCAATCGCAATGTTAACCTGTGAGAGAGATAGGCCTTGCAGTAGTGAAAAACAAATGTAGCAGTTTTTCCTTTAGGTTACCTTGCCAGGTCAAAATGGCAGTTTAAAACTGCACACACAGGCTCTGCAGTGGCAGGCTTTAGCCATGTTTAAGGACTACTGAAGTGGGTGGCACGCCAACTAGTATCATTTAATTAACAGGCTATGTGCACATATAGTGCACTTCACTAGGGATTCACAGGTAAATTAAATATGCCAAAAATATTGATGCCATATTTTAAGTAAAGAGCACATGCACCTTTGCACTGGTTAGCAGTGCCCGGAGTCTTAAAGCCAACAAATAAAGGTCAGAAAAAGGGGAGGAGGAAGACAAAATGTTTGGGGGTGGCTCTACAGAAAGAGCCGGGTCCAACATACTGACATTGTCTGTGGCAACAAATTAAAATCTGAGGCCTCTGGGTTGAGGTCATTCAAACACCTTGCTGTTAAAATCTTCTAACATGTTTGCATCTGTATAGGATGTCTCCATGCAGGCATCGCCACTATTGCATGTCGCCAAATACTCTTAAACCTTTCTTCACTGCTGAGACCTGCAGATAGCTGTTGTCTAATCTCCACAAAAGAATTTAGTGTGCAGCAATACACATGTAATCAGTTGCTTGACAACTGGTCGACATGCCTGCACTCAGGTGGATAGTGTGAATAGCACTCTGCTGCATAGCTTGGTCAACCAATTGCAGTGCATAATGATGGAGTGCTGAAACAGCAGCTCTTACAAAATAGATCCATCCATTCCATTTCGGGCAGATGACCACTACAAGTTCTAAAACATCTAACATTTAACATTTTAGCTAGCTTCCCATTGTACAAACGTGCTGTTGGGTGGATGCATTTGTAGGGCCTCTCCTGCCTAAACATGCCCATATTAGTAGCTTGAATTATTTACTTTTGAGGTGCCACTGTCATAGGCGATTTCCAGAGAGTAGCTGTAGGTGGTAGACTCACCGTGTGTCTTAAAGTGGAAGTGACTTATTGCGGCAGTGTCTCCTTTTGAGTCTTGTGCTATTTGGAGGATGCTGATGCAGGCGATGCTGGCTCACTGCAGAGGACAAGGCTGCTTTGTGTAAAGCTGTGATCTTCTTCTTCATCATCGCCATTGGAGCTGCTCCCCTTTCTCATCCCTACCCCAGCTATCTTTTAAAGGTGCTCCTTCGACCAGACTGCATGATGTTTTTTCATATGGGACGTTTTGCCTCCAGTACCCGGCTTAGTTTAATAAACACTTTCATGGCAAATGGAGATTGTTGCAATTTTATCCTCCTGCTGGCTAATTGTAAAGAAGTCCCAACCTGGGGAGGATAACTTTTTGTGTTTGTCACTGCCAATGCCTGAAGAACTGGAGATAGGTGGTTGTGTCATTTGCCTCTCTAAAGTGCGTACTTTGACTGAGGTAGTGGTGGATACAAGTCTCAACAGGGGCCCTACAAATATGGAAGCTGACTGTGGTAGTAGTGGTGGAACCACATCCCTCTGAGCAGGTTGAATAGGAGTGTCATCTCGGTGTCCTCTGCGCTGCCCTCTATATGGCTTGTCTTCACTGTCACTTTCCATGATTTTAAGGCGTTTAAGAACTTTCCTTTTCCCTTGTATATTGTTGCCCAGAGGAGGGTGAAGCAGGCACAGCATGTTTCCTGAGAAAGATGGCACGCCAGTGGTGACAAAGTCCTTCTTTTTATCCTCCTCACTGGCCACTTTCTTGGTAGGAACACCTTTCTTAGGGGGCCATTTTCAAGTTAGTAGGAGTTGGCACTTTGCTGCACAAGCAGAAACAGAGTAGGATGTTTTAGGTGATGTCAATCAGTACCAGCCTTATATCTGGCAGTGCTCTGTGTGATGTCTCTTGTGCACCTAAAAGCAAACAAGAAAAACATTCAGTGAAATGTGGCATTTGCAGTTTGAATATACCTAAAAACAATATACTTGTTAGACCTTTCATTTAGGGTGGTCTTCCCCCAAACATTTTGCCTGCTTACCTCTTATTTTTGCTGTATCTTCTGTTGGCCCTGGGAGTCTGAGCATTTCACCTCTGCTGACCAGTGCCAAAGTACATGTGCTTCTACCCTCAACATGTTGGCATCGGTGTATACCCAATTGGTATATTTATTGTACTTATAAGTCCCTTGTAAAGTTGTATACCACATACTCATGGCCTATAATCTAAAAGATCTAAAAGCAAATAGTGGGCCTGCAGTCTATGTGTGCAGTTTACTGTCACTTCAACTTGGCATTTAAAACCACTTGCCAAGACTAAAACGTCCCTTTTATTACACATAGGTCACCCATAAGGTAGGCCCTAGGTACCTCTAAGAGCAGGGTGCTGTGTAACTAAAAGGTAGGACATGTACCTTTAACACCTTCGGTGCTCATGACGAGCTCAGCTCGTCATGAGCCATGGCGCTCCGGTGCTCATGACGAGCTCAGCTCGTCATGGCCCGTGGAACGCTCAGGTGCGGGGAGAATTCTCCTGCTGTGCTGAGCGTTCCATGGGAGCCAATGCACCTGTGACGAGCTCAGCTCGTCATGAGCACAGGTGCGCCGTAGCTCATGACGAGCTGAGCTCGTCATGAGCATGCGGGCGATGTGCGTGCCCCCTCCCCCCCCGCACAGCGGGGGAATAACCCCCGCAGCAAATGGGTTAAGTTTTACATGTCCTGGTAGTGCCAAACAGCTAAATTCATTTTTCACCACATTGAGGCCTACTCCTCTCATAGGTTAGCATTGGAGATGCCTTAAACACTTTTCAGCTGTAATTTCTGATTAGAAAGGAGTAGCTACATCTTGTTTCATGTCTTTGGAATGGCAATAATAAATCCTCGTAACTGGTAAAGTTGGATTTAACATTACTGTTTTACAAATGACACTTTTAAAAAGTAAAAGACATACAATTGATGGACGGAATGCAGAACAAATCAAAACATTCACCCCCAGTCAAGAGATCTGGGTTAAATCCTTCATTCTTTTGCTCACCATGGCACCCCAGTTTAGAAGTGGCCCTATACAAATCAGTCTTGACCATGCGCCTCATGGGAACAGTACAGCCTGAAATGCCAAGCCAGGTCCTCCCTGGACCGGAAACAAGCATCCTAAGACTGGTTTCAGGGTTTCCACCTTCATCAGCCGGGATAGCTTGAATCCAATGGCACAGTGAGCCCGGGACCCACGTCTGTGCATACCAGGCGCACTTATGGTGAGAAAGCAACAGACACACAATTGATGGACGGAATGCAGAAAAAAATCAAAATATTCACCCACAGCCAAGAGATCTGGGTTAAATCCATCATTTTTTTTCTCACCATGCCCCCCAGTTTAGACTTGGCCCAATGCAAATCAGTCTTGACCCAGTACCTCATGGGAACAGTCCAACCCGAACTGCCAAACCAGGTCCTCCCTGGACAGGAAACAAGCATCCTAGGATAGGTCCTAGTACCGAAGGCAAGCTATCCTGGCTGATGAGGGGTGAAACCCTGAAACCTGTCCTATGATGCTTGTTTCCAATCTAGGGAGGACCTGGCAAGGCAGTTCGGGCTGCACTGTTCCCTTTGGGCAGAGGGTCAAGACTGATTTGCATATGGCTGGGCGCAAACTGGAATGGCATGGGGAGCAAAAAAACAATGGATGTAGGTCCATATTTCTGTACTGGGGAGAATGTATGACATTGTTCTGCATTCTGCCCTTCAATTGGTCTTTTTGCATTTGTCACCCCTTGTGGGATGGGTATGCCCAGACGTGGGTTCCGTGCTCTCCATGCCACTGGAGTCAAGCTATCCTGGCTGTTGAGGGGTGAAACTCCAAAAGCGGGCCTAGGATGCTTGTTTCCAGTCCAGGGAGGACCTAGCCTTGCAATTTGGGTTGCACTGTTCCCTTTAGGCACAGGGTCAAGACTGATTTGCATATGGCTGGGCACAAACTGGAAGGGCATGGGGAGCAAAAAAACGATGGATTTAGGCCCAGATCTCTTTACAGGGGTGAATGTATGACATTGTTCTGCATTCTGTCCATCAATTGTTCTTTTGGATTTGTCACCCCTAGTGGGACGGGTATGCTCAGACGTGGGTTCCGTGTGCTCCATGCAACTGGAGTCAAGCTATCTTGGCTAATGAGGGGTGAAACCCCAAAACCGGTTCTTGGATGCTTGTTTCCAGTCCAGGGAGGACCTGGCCTGGCATTTTGGGCTGGTCTTTTCCCATTGAGCAGAGGGTCAAGACTGATTTGCATATGGCTAGGTTCAAAGTGGAATGGCATGGGGAGCAAAAAAACAATGGATTTAAGCCCACATCTCTGTACTGGGGTGAATGTATGCCATTGTTCTGCATTCTGTCCATCAATTGTTCTTTTGGCATTTGTCACCCCGAATGGGACGGGTATGCCCAGACGTGGGTCCAGTGCTCTCCATGCCACTGGAGTCAAGTGATCCCGGCTGATGAGGGGTGAAATCCCTGAAACTGGTCCTAGGATGCTTGTTTCCAGTTCAGGGAGGACCTGGCCTGGCAGTTCGGGCTGAACTGTTCCCTTTGGGGACAGGGTCAAGACTGATTTGCATATGGCTGGGTTCCAACTGGAATGGCATGGGGAGCAAAAAACTGATGGATTTAGGCCCAGATCTCTGTATTGGGGTGAATGTATGTCATTGTTCTGCATTCTGTCTATTTATTGTTTTTTTTACTGTTAGAAAGTGAACATTTCTCTGCTCTTACTGCTCTGTGTGCCTTGCAACCTGTCTCTAATACATGTCTGGGATGGGCAACATCTACACTTTGTGCATTTTCTCTAGACAGCAACAAACACAGGAAGGGTGGGTGTGAGAGGGAACTCACCTGCATTCATCTACATTCTGATAGCTATTCCTGGGACGGAAGAGGGAGAGAGAGCTGACACTTACACCTGAATAGGCAGTGTCCTGTGTCCCACAAAAAAGGGCTGATTACCCCCATAGATATCATAGCAGACATCTACACTTTGTGCATTTTCTCTAGACAGCAACAAACACAGGAAGGGTGGGTGTGAGAGGGAACTCACCTGCATTCATCTACATTCTGATAGCTATTCCTGGGACGGAAGAGGGAGAGAGAGCTGACACTTACACCTGAATAGGCAGTGTCCTGTGTCCCACAAAAAAGGGCTGATTACCCCCATAGATATCATAGCAGACATCTACACTTTGTGCATTTTCTCTAGACAGCAACAAACACAGGAAGGGTGGGTGTGAGAGGGAACTCACCTGCATTCATCTACATTCTGATAGCTATTCCTGGGACGGAAGAGGGAGAGAGAGCTGACACTTACACCTGAATAGGCAGTGTCCTGTGTCCCACAAAAAAGGGCTGATTACCCCCATAGATATCATAGCAGACAGGGCTGGGATGAAAGGAGACCTGTGCACTTCAAGGGCCTGCTTTGAGGTCACCCCACTTCAAAGAGACATATGGGTATAAGTACTGAGACTCTGACCCTACCAAGAAAGTACGCTACTGGACCTGTGAAGAACTCTGACGGGAATAAAGAATGCTGTACTACAAGGATTGTCACTTTGCCTGACGGTTACTCTGAAGGAACTGGTTTCTGCTTTGCTGAGCTGCCCTGCTGCCTGCTGAACTCTGCCCTGGCGAGCCAAGGACTGGACCAATCTCACTTGAATCCATAGTGACTCTAAGGGCTTGCTGGCTTCCCCCTGTTCTGAAGTCTCAGGGTCATCAAAGACTTCCTTTAACCCTTCAGCAGCACTAGATGTTGGCCATCTGTGAGTCCTGCCCTGCCAAGTTGTGCCAATCCAAACCTGGGCCATTGAAAGGTAATTTCTGCTGTCCAAAACTATCAAAATCGATGCAGTGATGTCTTTTTGCCAAGCGGAACGAACAAATTGCCCTTCGACACACATCGCCTCGATGGACTGCGCAGCTCGACAACGATGCACAGCGTGGCTCGACGACGACGCAGTGCCTGCATCATAAAGGAGTTCGACACTGAAGCCTTCATTGACTGCGCAGATTGACACAGATGGTTTGCATCAATTCCACGGTATTGACGTGGCGCCTCTTTGACATCTTGCAACGAGTCTTTGACATCAACGCTTGCCATCCAAGGACACATGCAGGCCTTTGGCAAAAGCACACTGACTACTATACAAAATGGATGCAGGCCACAACCAACAACAAGCAAGGAGGCATTGACAACAAACAACACATACAGGCCTATGGCAAAAGCACACTGACTACTACTAAATGGCTGGTGGCCACAAACAACCACAATTCAAGGAGACATGCACAACAAAGAACAAATGCAGGCTTATTTCAAAAGCACACTGACTACTACAAAATGGCCAAAGGCTACATGTTAAAACAACAACAAGCAAGAAGACATGGACAACAAAGAGCACATACAGGCCTATGACAAAAGAGCACTGACTACTACACAAAATGGCCACCGTCCACAAACAACAAGCAGGAAGGCATGGACAACAAAGAACACATGAAGGCCTATGGCAAAGGCACACTGACCACTACAAAATGGCTGCCGGTCACATGATCGAACGACAACAAGCAAGAAGGCATGGATAACAAAGTACACATGCAGGCCTATGACAAAAGAACACTGACTACTACACAAAATGCCCACTGGCCACATGCATGCATAACAAAGACAAAATGGTACCCTATGGCAAACACACACACACACACAAACATATACACTGGCCAAAATGGTCACTTGGCCAACAAACTATTTTCCAACAGCACACATCTTTTCAAGGCATAAAAAAATTACCCCACCACAATTCACTTTGAATCGCTGCAGAAATAAGGGAAACACAAACATCCAAGGCCATACCTAAATCATAGATGTTTTAAAACAACATATAACACAGAAACTGTTGTTTTTTTTCTTTATATACCCAAGCATAGTACTGACTGGATGGCCTGTGGGCAACTAGGGCACACAATAAAACCAATAGTGCACATTTCACAAACATAGAGATAAAGTACTTAACTGTGCAAAGCAAAATATCAAATAAAAAATAGTATAAAAAACAAAAAGGTAAAAATATATACTGGCACATGCCCTCTATCAAACAATACCCATATCCAAACGTTTTTTTAACTTACTTGATTTATATGCCGCAAAAAGAAAGTAAATACAGCAGGAATTGCAGGCAAAGAGAGTCATTCTTTTATCTTGAAATTCAAATGACAGTGACCAGGGAATGAGCAAAGCACTGAGAGGAGTCTTCTGGACAGGAAGTGGAAGTTGGAGTCTCTCTGGCACTTTTGCGCTACCTATCTGAACCATCTGTTTTGGTAGACTTTTCACTTGAAAAGGTATTTCTGAGTTGATTTAGCTGCTTCTTGAGCAGAAAATCTACTTTAGAAGCAGCCCTGGCTGCCTGCCACAGCCTGTGTTAACAAAATGGTGCCGGAAGGCTTCCTGTCGACCGGAAATCAAACCGGGGTGCCAAATCCCACCCACTTGATGGAGCTTCGTGTTGTTCCCGTTGTTATCTCTTTTTCGAACAAGAGCAAAATTCCGCCAATTAGAAGAGTAACGCGGAGTTACCAAATTCAGCCAATTCTAAAATCGGAATTAAAATTACGCGAGGTGCTACAAAGTAGCACAGGCTAATACATTGGCACCTCTGACCCCAGCCAGCTATGACACTCTAGCCTATACTACAACATACTACAGCACACACTTTCACACCCTACTCCTCTCACCTACACCCCAGCTCGCAACATGGAACTCACAGGCACTCACACCTACAATATCATTTACCCCCCAAACTCACTAAAAAATCTGCCAAATGCTTCAAACTAATTTTTTTTAAATCTCACCCAGAAACTCCCTTTACTGATCCTTATTTTTCACTACACAATGGGATCACAACCACTGACATCATTTTCCACACCAGACATAGAGCCCAATGGAGGAAAGCCTTCCTAGCCTTACTCTCGATCTCCTCCATGAGGAAATCCGCCCATGGTCTAGTGATTTTCATTGCACCATCACAACTCTTCCAAGCGACAGCAACCATCACCATTTACAATAACGGAACTATCCTCATTCAGTCCACGGACCGTAATCTAAATCTATTTGACAACATCGTCCCTATTATTAAAGAGCATGTGTCTAATCCACTTACTACCACCCAATCGACCCTCACACTTAGCACCCAAGATACCACCGCTCCAACCCCCCTGTGCCACCCTGCCCCTCTTAGCCCCCAGTCATCATGGTGCTCAGATCCTTACGCCTCATTCAACTTTTCTACCCCATCCTCCAACGCACCTCTCCTCACCTCACCTAACCCTCACATACTTCCAACTTGCACGACTGTGACTATAAACTCACCCCTTACTCAATATGTAAGTTCCCCCAGAACGACCATAGCCTCCCCACCTCTAGCCCCTCCCTCCATCACCATCCCTCCACCTACCTCCGCCCAGCCCCATAACAACACTTTCCTCCATGCCAGTACTGAAACAACTCACATACCCACTTTAGAAGTTGTTCCCCCATCAGTTTCAGTCAGATGTCACTCCCCCCTAACAGCTCCCCCTCCTTAATTCTCTCTTCCCCTCACCTTCCCTATTCCACCTATCCACCTCTAACACTGAGCCCACTGAACCCCCCCATTCCAGCCAACACCCCTGTGATCACCAGGTGGCGTATAAAAGGACTCCCCACCATGACCATTTAATGAACATCCCACCCCCCCCAATCTGCCCTTAGAACATATCCCACCCCCTATTACTCCTCCCACCCCCCCACCTACCAACCGCACCTACTACTCAGATAGCTTCAGCAGCAACTCTCCTAATCACACACGCAACACCCTCTCCTATGTTTCCACCAAATCATACACCAGAGCATACTTGACTCCCTGCCACACCTCCCCCTCCTATTCTTCCTACGCCTGCATCAGGTTTCACATCAAACCGGGCCAATACTCCTCAACTCATACCACAGACAACTACCCCTACCATTACCCTTCCAAACACCACTCTGGACAAAATTGTGTCCACACTTCTTCAAATTAAAGAGGAACTCCACACTTTCAAAGAGTTGATTTTGAATCAACCAAGGCACCCCAGACCCTCCAGAACCCTTATACCAAGCAAGCCCCCTACCCATCCTCCACTCTTATACAAACATAATCTTCCCTACGGGACGTCAATTCCCTCCCGTAATTCTGCCATCCGCCCACTGCGAAGCATCAATCCACTCTCTTGGTACGACATACGCTCCCTTCTACACTCTTATGAACCCGTTCGCACAACCCACATAGTCCCCACACACCTTCCCTTCCCCGCTATCCACCCCAACCCGCACAAGTCCTCCACACAAAACAATAGAGGTATCGTTGATAATAATCTTAGAAAAGTCACACTCACTCTGGACCCCTCCTCCTTCCTCATCACTCCTCGGCTTAAATGCACACTCCTGAACTGTAGATCGGCCTCTAGGCACGCAGCAGACATAGCCGACCTCATTATTGCGCACGACCTAGACCTGACAATACTCACCGAAACCTAGTTGACAGAATCTTCTTCGCCACTCATCGACATTCTAGTACCCCCTAACTACAACATCATCAGATATGGCAAGACAGGGGGTGGAATTGCATGTATACACCAGAGCAACCTCTCCGTAAAGAGAACCATATCCCCTGTATTCTCCTCCTGTGAATACATCTGCCTCGACATCAACAGCAATGGCAATCCAGTATGCTCTTTACATATTATCTACCATCCACCAGGGGACAACCTCACCTTCACTGAACACCTCATGGACATGGTCACAACAAATTCTGGACGACAAAACACACAAATATTCCTAGGTGACTTCAACATCCACTGGAACGATCACAACGACTCTGTAGTCAATAGTCTCAAAAACTTCCTTGGTGTACTAGACCTCACCCAAATCTGCAACAGCCCTACACACGACAAAGGCGCTATCTTGGATATAATCATCTCCAAAGGCGACTCCATCCAACTCGAGTCGATCCACCCTGTGATTGGTCAGACCACCATATAATCACCTTCTTCATCAATGAATCCGTGATACTTAACCCGGCTCAATCCACCAAACCAAAGATTTGGAAAAGAGACCTGAAGAAACTCAATCCCAACTCATTACCATCTCCCAGTTACAATCTTCTCCTACCCCCTTACCGGCGCCACCGATGTACAGGTTCTCACCAACCACTACCTCAAATCTATGACCTCGATAATCAATGAGGTTGCTCCCCTTCAGTTAAAGAGAGTTTTCTCTAAAATCTCAAAACCATGGTATGACGGGCTGCTTAACGAAGATAGACGATCTTTGAGATTGGCGCAACGCAATTGGAGATCAGTCCCATCGGCTATGCACCTTAAAACCCTAAAGCAAAAAAAAACGCTTACTTTAGAAAGATCAAACGCTCAAAAGCAGACTTCTTTAGCCACCAGCTAGACCAAGCAAGAAACTAGCCAAAAAAACTGTTCGAGTTAATCAAAACTCAATCCAAGGATGAACCTCAACGATTACAAAACACAACTAGCACACAACTGACCTGTGAAGAATTCTCTAACTCCTTTAATCTAAAGACAGATAACATCAGGAAAGATCTCCTCATTGACCTAAGCTTACACTCTAGCCCTCACAGCAAAAACATCCCTTGATCTAAAAAACAAGGCTTCATGGTCGTCCTTCGATACTTACATGGAAGAAACTATAGGCAAAATTCGGAGTTCTCTGAAGCCCTCCAATCGCCTTACTGACCCTCTCCCTGCAAACGCTGTAAAGGACTTTACCCCATTGCTGCTCCCACTCTGGACCAAAATCATTAACAGTTCGCTTCAACAAGGACTCCCTTAAAGCGGGACAAGTGTCGCCCATACTAAAGAAACCCACAGCAGACCCTACCGACCTAAACAACTATCGCCCTATTTCCAATATCCCTTACTTGGCCAAACTGTTAGAAAAATGTGTACACCTCCAATTGACAAAACACATCGAGCACTTTGACCTCCTCAATCCACACCAATCAGGCTTCCGAGCAGGCCATAGCACGGAATCAGCTATGACACACATAATTGATGACACACTTCAAATTCTTGATCAGAACGGTACTTGCCTCCTTATCCTACTCGACCTCTCATCAGCCTTTGATACGGACAAACACGAGAACCTACTAGATCTGTTGAATCACAGAATGGGTCTATCAGGGACAGTGCTCAAGTGGTTTACCTCCTTTCTTCATAACCGGACTCCGAAATTCAAGATTAACAATACCATGTCCACACCCTTTCCAGTAACATTAGGTGTCCCACAAGGATCCTCCCTATCCCCGACATTGTTCAATCTAGTCATGGAACCACTCACCGCACTGCTGCAAGCATCTAACTTGCAATTTCACATGTACGCAGACGATACCCAACTCTACCTTAAAATACACCCCCCCGAAGACATCAAACTACTCAACATAATACTTAGGAACACACAGACATGCTAGCAGAGAATCATCTCAAACTGAACGCTCTAAAAACGGAATTCCTCCCAATAGCACCATCTGCCAAAGTCCCCATCATTCAGGATTGGCTTTAACATCTTACTGCATTCAACGTTCAACCAATAATCGGGGACTCACTAGGCATAACCCTCGACTGCAATCTCAATATGCAGCATCATATCAGTAATGCAACTAAGGGAGCAAATTTCCAAATCAATACACTGAGGAAGCTGAAACCCTTCCTGCCAGCCAATGACTTCAGGACCTCAGTCCAGGCTCTAGTTATCCCTCGAGTAGATTATGGAAGTGTCACCCTCTCTGGCCTCCCCATATCGACACCCGCACCCCTAAGAGCCTCTATTAATGCTGCAGCGAGACTCATCACTGGCCCAAAAAAACGCTCACACATCTCTCCTGACTTAAAATCCTTGAACTGGCTGCCTTACGAAGCTAGAATACACTTGAAAATCGCGTGCATGATGCATAAGGCTATACATCACAACTCGCCCAGTTACCTCGCTCAGAAATTGACAATCTCGGGTGGCTCTAGAACCACAAGAAATGCAGAAAATCTACTATTGAAACCACAAAGATTTCACAAGAAAAAAACATATAAACGGTCCTTCTCAGGGATGGCGCCCAGGATCTGGAAAGCTCTCCCTCCAGAAACCAGACTTATCTCATCCACGGCATCCTTCAAAAAAGAAGTAAAATCGATCCTCTTGGCTAAATTCACATGAATATAGGCTAAGGAAATCTCGAGACTCACTATTTTTCCTTTTATGACAATGATTAGCCAGACCACCTAGGCACCTTTGTTGCCTTTGCCTTGACTCTATGGGTAATCATCGGCTTACACCTTGTTGCTCATCTTTGCACAAAATGCTTTGTTAATGTTTCTTTTGTCTTTATAACCCCTACGTGTGTAAAGCGCTCTGATATCCGTGATGATCTTTTTCGCGCTCTATAAAACTTTCTAAATAAATATAAAATACAGCCACTGACCCCCTAAATTGAACTGCATAAATTACAAGCCTCAAGAGCTCGTCTTACAATGGATGGAGCGGAAATTACATGTCATTTGTAGTAGTGCATCATAATCAGGTGTAGAGCACATCTGCATATACTCCTGTAATTATATCAATTTAAGGTGTTAGAATTGTGAAACGTATTAACATTACTACGTGACTTGTTCTAAGTTACTGACAGGTAGCATGGAGAATTAACATAGGAAATGAATTTAAGGTAGCATAAAATGTTAACATGAAGAACCTTTGTGGTGAAGTTAATGCCACTCAAAATACTGAATGTGTTCATCAATGATGTTTCTATAATTTGGTAGGATGTTTTAGTTAAGACGCAAAAGAGTTATGCCAATCTGTAATGCTTAAAGTGATACGTTCTTATGTTAGCTAAAGTCATAGGCCTGAAATGCAAGCCCTGTCAAACACTCGCTTTAGGATTAATAGTTTGAATTTCATGTGCACTGTGGAATCTGTTCTTTCTCACGTTTGCATTGCAGGTGGAGAAGCATTCATTAGGGAAAGTAATGTATTAGTTTTAGTATTTAGGCAAGGAGAAAAGAAGTTACAGTTACATGGCCTGGAGTTGATAAAGATGGACAAGGATTCACACGGGAGAAGGCATGGGAACCAAGGACGAATTGTTAGGAGGGAAGTACTTGGAGAACACTGTAGAAAAGTACTCCCCTGACTGTGCCGATTAGGCGCACAATGTGCATTATGGGTAAGCTACCTGTGGTTAAAAGATTGTTGGAATTAGGGACAGTATACACTTCTTTCTTGGCTTCGGAGAGAGAGCATCTCAGTACAAGTTCTTTCTTTGCAATAGTGGTTTTATGCAACTTGACCCACTGATGGTGGAGAGGGTTCTTAGGAAGACTCCACGTACTGACACCTTTCCTTTTCAATGAAAATTCCTATGTAGGGATGTCATCGTAGCACTAAAGTAGGTATAGATTTAATGCTTTTCCCTCATCATCCCTTGATGCAGGGAAATTTGAACTCATGCTTTCTGATTCTCTGCATCCCAATTCTCAAATTAATCTTTTGTTTATGCTGTTCCGTTTAAATTGGGTGAATAGATTTGGCTTCATGCTAACTCCTTTGTATTTCTATACCCTCATGTTGAGGTGTCTCTATGTCCAGTTATTTTTGGCTTTGTAATAAATTAACTAACCTTACATAGTTGTTCGTGGATAATAATGTATCCAGGAGAGTGATAGGCTAATTGATCGTATACTAGCGATTTTCTCCACTTCATACTTTTATGCTGAGAAAAAGAACTATCGGAGTGTTCTTCGAGAAAAGGTTTAGAACTAATGGGCCCAGCCGTTTCGCAATCTAAACCTGTATACATTGAAAGAAGCGTTGGAGAAAGGGTATGAAAAGACATCTGAAATTCCACCAGGAATACAGGTCGTACAAGGAGAAAACATTCTTAATTGAAAGCGTATTCCTAGAGTAAAGCTTGAGACAACAGAGTAGAATTGGCTAAGAGAGCAAAAGGCTCTTACGGGGCTTGGAGAGTTAGTTGTTTCCAGAAATGGTAGTGAGTATGAACAACTGTCTTTCAACAGCTCTAGTAGGGCCAAGAAGAGCAAACGTATAAAATACCTCGGCCAGACACAGGGGAGTAGTAGTAGTAGGAGCTCAAGGGTAAAACGGAGTAAGACAATGTTTTAGTGTTAAATTAGGGCAGACGGGTGAGTTTGGCAATCTGTAGCTCTCATCACTACATATGTATGTGATACTGCTAGTCTTTCTAAAAAAGTCTAGGGAAAGAGCTCCAGAAAACACAAACAATAGTAAGGATGAGAAACTATAATGTTGCAGCAGTCCATCCCATGGTGCCACTAGTAACAGTAACACAAACACGTGTCCATAGAAAACATTTAATCCCTTGAGCTTAATAAACAGTAAATCAGAGGGCAGGTATCCACGCCCGGAGAACCATTCCAGTCCAATAATGTGAGCCTTCATCAGAGCTGGAATGACTCAATGCCAACTCATATCTTGACAAATCCTTTATTCACACTACATGGTACAGCCATTTAGGGAAAATATGCACCGGTATATATGTGATGTGAAAATGAAACATATACCTTAATAATATCCTTTAAAGTAATTTTTTGTTTGTTGTGTTCATGCTCTTTGAGAGCAATATGTGCACAGGTTGTTATGTTATCATATTGTTTTAGAATGAATTCCCTGCATGTATGCTTTATTTTGAATGGCTCATAATCGACCAATCAACATACACGAAGCCAAGGCTGTTCTTTAGCTTCTGACGCAGAGTAAGACAGCCATGGTTAAGAGTTGCTGCACAGGAAAAAGGAGAATTACCACTGGTGTACATGCAATCACTGTCAGACCAATCTGCCCCAGCAGCCATCTACGTGTGACATCTTGGACAAACATTTGACCTCTAAGCCCTGAGCTCAGTTCCTGTGCTATGACGTCATCATGCAACATAACAATTGTGGTGCCCTCTTGTTTGACAGGTCTAACAAGGAAGCAGGTAAGCATTGAAGAATGGGCACTGACAGAAGAAAAAGGAAAACAAATAATCAATGGAGTACTATGAACATAGCAGGTGTCTACGCAGGTATTATTTGAAAAGTTTGACTTTATTTGAATTAAACATATTCAAGGAATATATTTTAGACAACACACTAGATAGTGGTAGGAGGATTTTGGATATGCTCGCAAGGGACAAAATATAGTATAGGATTAACGGTGAATCCAATAAGGGCAGGAAGACAGAGCATTTAACAACTCACTTTATTCTTACAGAAGACCTCAAATTTAGTAAAAAGTAGGGTGAAATGGTTTTGTTGTTTACTTTATTGGGTGGTAAAGGTCGTAATTCTTTTGACCACTTACCGTAAATTGAGTTGTTGTATGACGTTACAGCGCATGCTTTTACCCCGCTTGCCGTTGCAACGCAATTGTTTACCCCAACTTGCTGTAGGGGTGCGCTGGATGTTGGAATAGTATCATTTACTATTCCAACTCCAGTCTGTGCAACAGTAGGGAAGGTGTTGGAGTTAAATCCAACACCTTATACCCCGTACATCAAGCGATTTTTGTTGCAACAGCTTGTGGGGAAAAGCGTGCATTGTAACGCATGCAGTGTAACAGTTTATTCCCAAAATGAGCCCACTCCAGCAGTGGATTTACTAGGTGGGATACAAGAGTCAAGAAGTAGAAAGTCTGGAGTTGAATTTTGCTGAAGATTTTGCTGAAGATCTGAGTGTAGTGTTTGAGGTGCACAACCTTTATTCTAGGAAAAAGGAAGTCAGGAAAAGATCAAGGAGGATCTGATTTACTTGGGATTCTAGCTGCCACGTGTGAATTTTATAAAAGTATAGACCAATACCGGTACCAATACCGGTAGGATCATATCAGGACTAATTGTTATTCTAAAAACTACTTCACTGAAGAAATCTAACTTCGGTAAACTATTACAAAAGCCAAAGCGATAGTGATCTCGATGTTATCTGATAAGGCGTAAGCTAGGGTTGTGGACAATTCGATGAAAGCGAGTGTGAACATTGTGGGAAAGGAGAAAAAGCACATAGAAGGAAAGGAAGAGAGGTGGAACCCATTGTTTAAGATGCTGGCCAAGGACACATGTAGGAAACAATCCTGCATGACTGTCAGTGGGAAAAAAGTGCATGAAGTGGAAAAAGCTAGGCTATTTTTAGTGGGAGTGTAGGGCACAGAATAAATACATACGGTTAAGTAGTATCAAAAAGAAAGAAAGAAAATTAAATTCATCATTGGATGTCAAGTTTAATGCTGGTGTTTTAGCAGGCAAAAAGAGACCGCTCTGTGAAGTAAATATAGGTAAGGTATAAACTACCATTATGGTTTGATGCGGATCAGCAGTAAGTATTCTATTAAATAGTACATTCAAAACATATTTGGCATTACGGACTTGAAGTAAAAAATACTAAAACTGTGACATTGGAGAACATGGTATCAGTACATTGGGTTATTTCGAGGACAGTTTGGAATGTAATCACAGGTGTATTTTCACTAAAAGTTACATAGTGAAAGAGAGAAGAAACATAATGGGATGGGTTGAGCAGGGTAGACAAGGAAGTACATTGAAGACAAGAGTGGATACTTCTGTGTTGTTGATGAGTGATATTTTGAACCAGTTTGGTGATGTTTTTACTGACAAATGCAGTTGTGTCAACGTAAAAAGCTAGGAGAAGGGGTTTTTTAGGGTACAGGGAAAAACTAGGCGCACTGCACACGTTAGTATACAGAAATGTAGGTGCGGGTGCAAGTAGGTGAGGGGACAAAGACCCTAAACCCCTCCAAGTGTGTGCAGGGCACACGCAATAATAAGCAAAAAACAAATACCAATTGCACACCAAATTACAGTAAAGACAGAGATGCCTCAATGGACATGAAGGAGCAAATGAAGTGGTCGAAACAGATGAAGAAATGGATGTTGGATGACTCCTCTTTTATTGTATGGATGGCCAGTTGTGTCAACGTGTTTGAGCACAAAATAATATTGTGAAATTGTGCCATCCCTGTCACACATAGGGGCGTGGCTTGAACGCCGATGGCGGAGGTCGCCTGAGCGCTCGGCTCCGCGATCGAGCCGTCTTTTATCCTGCTTCCCGGGCAACACGGGCGCCCGACCCCCACATCGGAGTCCGCTGTGGGTCCTGACCCAGGAGGAGATGCTGGGGACCTGTAACAGAGCCCGCCCGGGGAGAACGAGTACCCGCGAGGAGCACGGAGCGGAGCTCAAGATGGCGCCCGCTCCCTCCCCGAGGTCCTGAAGCGTCCGTGGACCTGAAGAGGCCGGCGCCTCCGACGTCACTGTCTTTCTCCTTTCCCCCCTGGGGGTTGAAGCCAACGCCGGCTGCCTGGGGGATCAAGGGCGCCTGGAAACTCACCGGGCGATGCCATCTGAAACTGCCGCTCTCCGACACGGAGCCCCGTGAGAGAGGGGGGGGGGCGGAGACTCGCAGCGCACTGCTCGACTTTCCACGGACTTCCACCGTCTAGGTCTCTGGCTCCAGCAGCGAGCGGACCTGAGTCCGCCACACAGGGAGGGCATCGAGCCCCACCAGGGATCGGAGAGACAGCGCGGGCGGTGACACAGAGCTTGGGCTGGATCCCAGGCGCCCGGCAGGGCCTACAACAGGTGACGGGGGTGACGCTGCCTAGGGGAACTGACGACCCCGGCGCTATATTGCTGCCTAGCGGTGACCACTACCCCCCTCCCCCCTCTCCTCCGAGAAGGGGGCTGCTGGCTCCCGCCCGACCTACCACCACTGCAAACTGTGGGGCGAAGGGACGCATTGGGTACCTGCGCCACGTGGCGCCAGCGGAAGGCGCCATTGCATTCTGGCCCCGGGGCCCTCGCCGAGCCTGCGTAGCCTCACTGACACCCTCCTTGGTTTTCTGGACTTTCGACGGATGGGCAGGCCTCCTTGGACGTATGCCCGTCTTTGCGCAACTGGAGTCCGAGTGGCAGAGGTATAAACAAGACGGTGCCGCGCCAACACGGACCCATAGACGACGTCTGGGGGCACACCGCTTACCCTTCCCCCGACTGGGGCCTGCCGAGACCTCCGTTGGAGTCTAAGACCACTATGGGGAAGCTGAGGGGTGCTAAGGGAGGCACTCAGACTGCCTCAGAGGTGGAGGCGCCTGATAATGACGAACGGTTAAACCCGGAGGGCCCGGGGAGTCCGCACCTTCAGCAGCAGCTCGACAGGATATTGGTGGTGATGACTGATACACGGTCGGCCCTTCAGCAGGACATTGCCCAAGTCGCGACGAGCCTGGACTTGCTCAGGGCGGACCACGGCAAGCTCTCGGACAGAGTCAAAGAGGTGGAGAGCTCGGTGGGACTCTTGGAACCCGCGCAAAAAACTTTGAACGCTACCATGAAGGACGCCCTGACCCGCATAGATGCACTGGAGAGGGCGTAATAGGAGGAATAACGTTCGGGTAGTAGGCCTACCAGAAAAAATTGAGGGTGAGGACATGGTGGCATATCTGGAGGATTGGCTAAGGACTGTGGTGGCGCCAGAGGGGCTTTCCTCCTTCTATACTTTGGAACGGGCACACAGGGTGCCAGCCAGACCGCCGCAACAGGGCCGCCCCCCCCACGTCCAGTGGTGGCGCGGCTCCTTCACTTCCGCGACAGGGATTTCCTTCTCAATGCCGCCAGACGAAATGGGCCATTTTAGGTGGCGAACAGTCGGGTGAACATTTTTCCAGATTACACCACGAGACTCAGCGGAGACGGACCTCCTTTTTGGCGATCAAACGGGAACTGCGGAGTGAGAGCATCCAATATTCCTTACTGTTCCCAGCACGGCTCCGCATCATCCTGGACGGTACAACCAAGTTCTTTGATACCCCGGAGGACGCATGCAATTGGCTTGAGTTGTACAGAGCTGGCAAAGATGGCTTTGGGTCCTCCTTCCAGTCCACTTCTGAGATCACCCTACAACGGAAGACGAAAAGGTTCCGGAACCGCAGAGGTAGATCTGCTCGACCCTCGACAGTGGAGACTGAGGCGGAGCGACGGGGAAGTGGTGACCGCTCGGACACGGAGGGCTGTTAGTCTGACAGCGTGAAACTCCCTGTGATCACTCCAGACACGGCGGAAGGCCTGCTTGATGGACAATGATGTTTTCGGGTGAGCCGGTTCTGGTTGGGGGAGGGTGATGGGGAGGAAGGGGGTCTTGCTGTAGGAACTGCTGGGTAACTGTTTGTATGGTGGGTTGGGGTTGCACCCTCTTTCAGCCCTCGTAACTTAGGGCTCGATCGCACTTAGGTAGCATTGAGGTGCGGAGACCCCCTATCGACGTTCGGCCCCCACTTTGCCCTTAAGGCGCACCTGCGGTGGCCACCGTCAGGTTAGATTGGGGGGATTGTTCTGTGGGAATAGTTTGGATGGGGACTAGATGGAACTATTTGGAACCTGTTCTGGGGGGGGGGGGGAGATGTAAGTTTTGGGGATGTTATGTTGTTGTTGGGGGGTGCACTCGCCATCGGTGCAGAACTAACTAGGTGCTTGCCTATGCTTGAGCAGTGTTGGGGAGGCTGGAGGTGATACTATGGGAGAATGGCTGATCTGTCCACTTTGAAATGTATCACTTGGAATGTGCGGGCCTGCACTCTATGTCCAGATGCCACAAAGTCCACGCTTACCTGGTACACAGGGGCGTACAGATTGCACTGCTGCAGGAGACACACCTCACCCAATCAGAGGGACTGGCGTTACAGCGTAGATGGAGAGGGCAGGTATACAACACCACATACTCAGCTTATGCTAGAGGCGTGCTGATCTGGGTACGGGCCGGGGTTCCCCTGCAGGTGCATAGATATACAGTGGACCTGGAGGGGAGATACGTGGCGATTGCTGGCAGGCTGGGGGGAAGGGAGCTGAACATTTGCTGCATTTATGCGCCTAACACGGACTAACTTGCCTTTCTGGCCGCTCTGTCGGGCTCCCTGGCCCTATACCTGTCGGGCCCTCTTTTGATGGGGGGGGACTTCAACTCGGTGATGGACATCGACCTTGATAGATCTCATCCTCCCCTCCCGGACTCACCGACCCACCGAGTGACCAGGGGTAGGATGGATTGGCAGACTAAGTGGGGACTGACGGACATCTGGCGAGCCCAGCACCCCCACACCCGGGATTACTCCCACTTCTCCGGCCTGCACGAGTTGCATGTGCGGTTGGACGGATTGCTGGGGTCGGCGGAGCTGGTTTCCTCGGCCGTATGGTCTGAGTATCTGGCAAGGACCGTCTCCGACCACAACCCTCTATTGGCTGCTTTTCGGTGGCTTCCGAGCACCCCCTGTGTGCCGACTTGGAGGCTGCGTCCCGAGCTATTAGAAGATCTGGTGTTCCGGAGTGACCTAGAGGACAGGATCACTGAGTACTTTGCGGAGAACGAGGGCACAGCTGGGGCGAGAGCCACGGAATGGGACGCATTTAAAGTGGTGGTTAGGGGCTATTGCATAGCGCAGAGGGTGGGGGTGCGACGGGTCCTCTTAGAGGACCTGGCCAAGGCTGATCAGAAACTCCGTGACATGAAGCTCCTCTGCCCAGGCCATCCGGAGCTCCAACAACAGACCTCGGCGGCGAGGGAGGCGGTAGCTGTGGAAGCTGAGCGGCTGCGAAGCTTTGACCACAAGGCTTACCTGACTAGGTCGTTAGCTGAAGGTGACAAGTCGGGGGCGCTTCTAGCTTGGCTACTTCGCCCACGGTAGCTATGCGAACTGCGGAGGGCGTGGAGGTTTATACCCAACCAGAGATCCTTGGTTGCTTTCGGCGCTACTATGAGGTATTATACCGCAGTAGATTGCCGCTAGACGCTACTCCTATTGACGAATTCCTGCAGGATTTGCCAATCCCCGCCCTGGAGCCTGAACAGGCGAAGGACTTAGGGAGAGATGTGGAGCTGGGGGAGATCCGCAGCTCCATAAAAAAGATGGCGCGAAACAAGACGCCAGGCCTAGATGGACTCCCGGTAGAGTTTTACTCCACTTACGTTGACCTCCTGGCCCCACGGCTGTTGGTGGTTTACAAGGAGGCGAGGCACCTGGGGCACCTGCCTGGCTCGATGCGGGAGGCCCTTGTGGTCCCCCTGCTCAAGCCCGATAGGGAGGGCGGTGAGCCGGGAGCTTACAGGCCGCTATCGATGCTTACAGTCGATTATAAAATTTTGACCAGCATCTTAGCCTCGAGATTGCTGGGTCACATGGGCTCCTTGGTTCATGACGACCAGGCGGGTTTCACCCCCAAGCGTAATACTACGATGAATATCCGCCGCTTGTTTCGCCTGCTGGAAGGAGACCACGCTGAGGCCCCTTGTCCCATGATCCTCTCGATTGATCTGGAAAAGGCCTTTGACAGCTTAGAATGGGACTACCTCCGTAGAGTACTAGGCCGCTTTGGCCTGGGGGAGGGGTTCCTGCGATGGACCACGGTCTGTACGCCTCAGCAGTGGCTAGAGTTTGGTCGGGCTCACTGATTTCCCAACAATATCCAGTGGAAAGAGGCACGAGACAGGGATGCTCGCTATCCCCGCTGCTGTTTGCCCTCGCGGTGGAACCTTTGGCGCTATCGGTTCGTACCGGGGCCTATTACAGGGGCTGTGGGCCTTGACGGGACAACAACACATTTCCCTTTATGCCGATGACCTACTGCTTTTCCTTGAGGATGCTGGTGCGGCCTTGGCCGGGGCCGATGCAGTACTCACTGCTTTCGGCAAGGTATCAGGCCTCAGAGTGAATTGGGCGAAGACTTGCCTGTTCCCGGTCCGCAGAGGTGAGCCCCAACCGGACACTCCCAGAGCGATCAGATGGGAGCCTAACTGCTTTAAATATCTAGGGGTATACGTTTATCATAGCCCTGCTGACATCCTTGAGGGCAATGTCTCCAGATGCATCCGGGCGCTGAAGGGTAGTATGTCCTTTTGGGCCTCCCTGCCGCTGTCAGTGGCGGGACGAATTGCATTGTTGAAGATGGTGGCGCTTCCTCGGCTACTATATTACTTCAGGACACTTCCGATCTGGATCCCACCGACGGTCTTTCGGGACCTGGATTCCTTGATTGTGGCGTTTCTCTGGGGATCGGGCTGCCGTAGAGTGGCGCTCAGGACCCTGATGAGACCGAAAGCGGAGGGGGGGCTGGCCGTGCCTGACTTTGAAACGTATTACATGGCTGCCCAACTGCAGACTTACACTCAGGAAATAGCGCGGGAGTTTCGAGGCCCGGAGGAGACACGGGGGTGTGGCATACCCAGACACGTTCTATCCTATATTGCACTGCAACAACGACTAGCTCTGAGGGACCTCACTCAAGAAGAACGCACTATACGATCGTGCTGGAACCGGGTACACCGCAGGTTGGGAGTGACACGCCCTTATGCCCCGGAGATCTTTTTTCAACTGTTCCGGTGGCCCTCTCTTCTCTTGCCCCAGTTCTCTGGTCAGATCATTTCCTAGCGGCTTTCACGATAGTACATCAGCCAGTAGCCGCGCGCACTTCGCAGCGGCAAACAGCTCGTAACTCCAGAGCTTTCCACAAAGTCACCCCGGCCATGCTCACCCAGGCTTTAGAGACTCATCCTTGTGCTCTCACGGGGAGACTGGAGGACGATGTTAGTTGTTTTCAGCACTGGCTCACGACACGCTTGGAAGTTTTGGCACCACCACGCCTAGCTAGATCAGAACTGGCAAGAGCATCAGCCCCGTGGTTTTCCGCTACTCTGGCTACTAAGAGAAGGCACTGTAAGCAGCTGGAGAGAATTTGGAGGAGGCAATATGATACATCTGCTAAGCAGCCATATAGAGAAGCAGTGAAAGAATATCAGAGGGAGATCACTGCAGCGAAAAAATCTTTCTTAGCTAAAAGGATTGAGGGAGCAGATAGCTCTTGTAAAGAGATCTTTAAGATTGTTAAAGAATTCGTCTCTCCTTCCTGTTGCACTCCTACATCTGCTTTCTCGGAACCTTGGATCAAGGAGCTGGCAGTATTTTTTACGAACAAAATACGTACCATCCAGGTAGCCTTGCAAGGAACCCATAACATCTCGGCTGAGGGCTCCATGGGCGACGGCTCTTCCTTTCCTTGGGTACATCCATTGGCCACGCATATAAACTCTTTGGGTCCTACCCTGCACTGTTTCCCCCCCATAGAGCTTCAGGCCTCGCTCGACCTTTTGTCCAGCCTGAAATCTGGCTCTCCTATGGACCCTTGTCCCGCCAAGTGTCTTGCGACCCTGGCACCAGCCCTTATCCCGATTATCAATCCTATCATCAATGCCTCTTTGAATTCGGGTAAAGTCCCCTCATCTTGGAAACAGGCTTTAGTTTTGCCCCTCATAAAAAAAACGAATGCAGATGCTAAACTGCATTCCAACTACAGGCCTATTTCGTTGCTTCCGGCCTTGGCCAAGATCACAGAAAAGCATGTTCAAACGACCCTGACCAACTTTTTAGAGGGAAACTCCTTATTACATCAGTCACAGGCTGGGTTTAGATCCAATCTGAGCACTGAAACTGCTCTACTTGAGGTAACCGAGGCTGTAAAGGAGACTCTCGACAGGGATGGAAAGGCCCTGCTCATCATGCTGGATCTGTCAGCGGCCTTTGACACCGTTCCCCATGACCTTCTCCTAACAAGACTCTGGGAGATTGGCCTGCGGGGAACGGTGTTCAAATGGTTTCAATCTTTCTTGGCCGACCGGAGACAAACGATCTGGGCCCCCCCTTTCTCCGCCCCGATGCCGCAGCTTGATGTTGGGGTCCCGCAGGGCTCCATTCTCAGTCCCTCCCTTTTTAATATCTTCCTCACTCCTCTGGCGGCACGGGTGGAGGAGCTAGGGGCCCAGATTATATCCTATGCGGATGATACACAGCTCCTGTTCACCTGTGACAGGGGCTGTGACTTTGACAGGGCAGTTATCCGGAAGTGTCTGGAGTTTGTGTTTGATTGGTTCGGGAAAAGTGGCCTCAAATGCAACTCCGACAAATCCGAGATATTGTTCTTTGGTTGTTCTGCAGACCTGAGATGGAAGCAATGGTGGCCTTCGGCCATGTTTCCCCCAGCCAGCGATTCAGTTACAGCAAAGAATCTGGGTATAATGGTTGATAACACCCTTTCCTTTAAAACCCAGGTGGCTGGCTTGACTGGGAAGTGCTTTGCCATCTTAAGGATGTTGCGTACGTTTTTGCCATATCTATCTTTGGAGCACAAGAAGATCACGGTGCAAGCACTAATAGGCTCTCGCCTAGACTACGCTAACATCCTTTATTTAGGTCTTCCTGAATATCTGTTGACCCGTCTGCAGATAGTTCAAAATTCAGCAGCCAGGACAATCTTTGGTCTAACTAGAAAAGCCAGGGCTAGCAACCTCCTTGTCTCCCTGCATTGGCTGCCAATTCCTTTAGCGCATCTTCTTCAAGACTCTAACTACAGCTTTTAAGGCGCTTCATAATGTCGGCGCTGGATATCTGCAGAGAAGGGTCAATTTTTATTTTCCATCAAGACCTTTGAGGTCTGCTGCCCAAGCAAATGCCATCGTCCCAACAGTGAAACGTGCTCGCTGTGGAGGTCGCTCTTTCAGTTACCTCGCACCCCGTCTCTGGAACGCGCTGCCCCTGGCGCTGCGGTCATGTTCCAATCTTTTGGCCTTTAGAAAGGGACTCAAGACCCACCTTTTTGGCCTGTAATGCCATTTTGGTTATTGTTGGTGCCGTTACGGAGGTATGTTTGTTGCTGGTATTTGGTGTGATGATCTTTAGCGCTGGGACGCTCTCCGGAGCAGCTGAGCGCTCTATAAAACAAACAGTAACATAACATAACATAACATAACATAACAGATCCCACTGGGGATGCTCACTGCACTACTACATGGCGGCGACTGGTCGCAGCTGCGGATTTGGGAAGACGCGGGCATACAGCTCATGGGCGACCTTTATGAGGATGGAGTGCTTTTGCCTTTTCAGGCGCTTTTGGACTGCTTTGATATCTCCCGGGGCGACTTTTTGCTTCACGCGGCGGTCACGAGGGCTCTTCAAGCTCACTGGAAGAATGGTTCTGAGGAACCGCAGTTGTCAGCGGCGTGTCAATACGTCATGATGACGGCGGGCGGTCAAGGGGGTAACATGCTTGTATTCCAGGATGATTGCCGAGAGGCTATCCCCCATGGACACGCTTAGGACACGATGGGAGGTGGACATAGGGAAGGACATCCCAGAGACCACATGGGCCCAGCTTATACGCCGGGCGTGGAAGAGTACGCGTAATGCTCGATTCCAATTGGTCCACTTTTATAAACTGCATCGGACCTACTTGACCCCGGAGAAAATACAGAAATACTTCGCCTCGGACACGGCGGCCTGCCCTAGGTGCCGGACGCTCGGGGCTGACCTCATTCACATGTTATGGTCCTGCTCTGCGTTGACCTTATATTGGACGTTTGTAGGGGACACGCTTAACAGAGTGACTGAAAGGTCCCTGCAGCTTGATGCCGCGGTGGGGATTCTGCACTGGTTTCCGCACACCCCCAAAAATAGACTCTCTAGTAAGTTTATCGATTTGGGGCTGCTCCTGGCGAAGCGGGAAATAACCAGACATTGGAAAACACGGGTTGGTCCAAAAGGCACTAGATGGCGCAATGAACTCCTTAAATGGGCGGGGGGCGAGAGCACCTTGCGATTTCAGCTGGCGAGGCGGCAACAGAACGAGCAGGCGCTAGAGGCGGCTCAGGCGTGGGAGGCATTGGTGCAGGCACTGCGCGATCACGACACACACACTGACACTGATAGTGTTGATGGTGACTAGCCTCTATCCCTGTAGAGTACCGCAGACATGGTGTTCCCGTCAGACGGGATACTGTCTCTTGCCACACGCTCTTCAAAACGTACACTAGACCACCAATGGCGGGATGGGAGGGGGGAGGGAGATGGAGGGCGGGGGAGAGTCATCTGCTCCCGTCAACATTGGAGATTTATAGCTCGAAAGATTTGAAATTAGCCCTCTGGGGGGGTTTGTTCATTTGGGAGGGAGGTTTTTTTCGGGTTGTTTAGAAAAGCGGAAGACTACATTTCATCTTCACCTGCCCAGCATTGACAAACCGTTGAACCCTACTGCAATGATTAGATGCAAACGCCGCCCGACCTCCGGGTTGTGGGCTTAATGGCCGTGTATGAGTGTTGTTACGTTACGTTAAACGTTACGTTAAAAATATTTGTACCGCGCACGTTCACCAACGGTTTCATGGCGCTCGGTGGTGCTTACATTACGGCTTACTGAACGGGTGACTAACTTGTAACTATAAATGATTCCTGCAATAAAAATATATTTACAAAAAAAAACAACAAAAAATCCCTGTCAGACATAAAATGAGAATGTGCCCCACGCTATTCGGGGAGAATTCAGAGCACTAATGGATGATTTGTGTGCAAATCAATTATTAATTCTGTTGATGCAGTGCGGGAAATTTCTACAGTTGTTATTGCAAGAACGAAAAGGGGGCAAATAAGATAGCGTGCGGACATGCACTCATTCAATTGTTGTTGCATGTTATCCTCTTTCTAAAATATAAACCATGCTTGATATGCTACGTGGTGCCACATACTTTACAACCGCAGTCTGAAAGCAGCATACCATCAGGTACCACTTGAAGCCAAATCTCAAACCTTATCACCTTTGCACTTTGTTTCTGCTGCTAGTGTTTTCCAAAAACGCATGTTTACACTGCTAAGTAAGGTCTGGGGGTACAGACTTTGTAGGGTGAGATTATGATCTATGCTAGTACTGTGTAAGAGCACAACTAGATTTTGGATAAAGTTCTTGGAGTGTCTAAAGGAAAAGCAATCATTGTTTAAAGAAAAATGCAATATTTTGACATTATCTGTGGAGATTCTAGGACGTTACATGGTATTGTATTGTGTTGCAACATTTATATAGCTCTTATTACCTCTATGATGGGCACTGAAGTGCTTGTCTACATGGTTAGCGTGCTATACCGTGTAGAGTGTGAGGTTGGAAGTGGGTGGTCTTTGTTTGGATCCTACATCAGAGTTGTTGATATGTTGTGCGTGATGACCAAGATGTGTGGTTATCGTGTTATGGCATGCATCGCTTAACAGTCTGATGAATGAAGGCAGAGGTACACAGTTTATGGTTTTTAGTAAGCTGTCAGCTTTGAACATTACACCTGAAGGCAGAAAACAGAAATGTGATTTTGTGAAAGCGATAACTGGTGAAGCTAATCCATTGAAAAGGATCAACTAGGATTCTTTATACAATTTAGTGATTATTATTTGAGTTTTGCAAAAGAGTATGTTTTAATTATGGATCATTTGAAAAGAATGTTTAAGAAAGATAAACATTTGTGTGGGAGGGAACAAAGCAAAAACCATTCCACCAAGTAAAATCATTGTTTTTGCACCTGCATTTAAACCTTATGAATCGGGAAACTAATGTGTATTAACAGTGGATGTCTAACTGGATAACTCGGAGCCTTCAATTGTCTTTGCCTTGGTGCCTCAAGATGTTGTCCCCACAGTCTCTACTACTAAGCTGATTAACTCTTAAGTTGGAATATTGCGGGTCGAAACTCCAAGGAAAATAATATTGAATGGCTGGAGTTTATTGGAGGCACTAGTATTCTTTGTTTCCAAGAAACGTGGGCCGTGAACAACTCTTTCTTTGTGGAGGGTTTTGTTACCTTTTTTGCTCCAGCTACTCCCACAGTCTCAGGGAGGGTCTAAGGTGGCCTAATCACAAGGGAGAGGTGTGGCGCCGCGGCCAGGGCGGCTGACGCTGGAATCTGGGGATCACGGTTCGATCCCCGGCTCCGGCTACAGATTAGCCCAGCACCATGTGACTCTGGGCAATAGCTCGCTTAATCTTCCCGACGGCCCCCAGCGCCTAGAGACCCTTATGGGTGATTGTGGACTTTACTTTACTTTTACAATGATTTATTTGAAAATTAACTGTACAGCTGTCTTTCTTGACACCGGTAATCCTCATCTACTTGCTGTATTATTACACTTTTCTAGAAACGATAAATTATTGGTGCTGAACTTCTATAGTTGCCCAAATGACTGAAGAAGTCTTGGTCATTTGATGAACCTTAGAATTATTTTTTGATCATTTTAGAGAGACTCATCGTTTGCTTATTCCCCTAATTTTAATAGGCACATTTTAATCTTTATCTGTATGAGCTTGATTCTTGTGTGCGAGGCTCTTGGTGGGTTAATGGTAATGAGGACTCCCTTCATAATAAACATTCTAATGAAAGGGACTTTTTAAATAGTATCCTGGATGAGTTTAAGTTAGTTTTCTCTTTGGATAAAGGTGACCTACATATATTGGGAGGGTGGAGAGACAAACATTGATTTTATATTTATCTCTGCGCAGCTGGTTCCTTCAATAAATGATTTTAAGATTTAGTGGAGCACCTTGAGCGGGCATAATCCCTTTAAGCTTAATGTTGTGGTGGGAGGGGACACCAGGACACCACACATGTTGACATCCCATGGCCATATGGGTAAGAATCGTATTCTCCCATTGATCAAGGGTGAAAGATTAGGTGGACTAAAAGAATTCCTGCGGTCATGCTTAGTGAGAAAACTAACATTTGTATGAAGGAGTTTAACCTTTGCTTCTCAGAGGCCTCTTCTAATTTTGAGATTCTTGACTCTTGTGAAGTAGTTTCTATAAGATCATCTGTGGTCTAATTTTTATTGTTCACACACATCTGTCTCATCTTGTCGCTGGTTCAATAAGAAGTGTTTTAGAGCTCATAGAAACCTCTGAAGAAAGTTAAGTAAATCAACAAGAGATAGAGATGATGTCAGAGAGTGTTGAGTATAGTATAAATCTGCTATATCGGAAAAGAAAGACATTTTTAAAAAGAGAATGCCTGGGATCTACTGGCCTCTGCATGTACATTATCTGTTAGTGAAAAATGTTAGCAAATAGTAAATTGACCCATCTTTGCTGAGTCTGATGATAATACTTTTTGCTCACATATTCCTCCAGAGAGTTGGATGACGCATTTTGAAGCACTATTAGTTCCAGTGACGATCTTTTGGATAATCACTTGAACCACTCTGTTTGTTACCCATTGAATATCACTTTTGAGTTGGATGAAGTCCAGGACACTTTGACCTGGTTATCTAACAATAAAGCCCTGTGGCCTGATATGGTGACCCATGATTTGTATTATTGTCTTTGGAAATATGGGTCCCATTATAACTCAGGTCGTCAATGTTGCAGCAAGAAATGCCATTCCTGCTTTGTAGACTCTTTCCAATATCATCCCTGTTTTTATAAAAAGGAGACAAGCGTAATTCTTTTTATAGACCTATCTCACTCATTGATCCTGAGGTTAAAGTGTGGGTCATGTGGTTCTAGCTAAGCTACTTGACTGGGGAGAGGAAAATCGAGTAATCTCAGACCTGCAATATGGTTTTAGGTCCGGCCTGAGCATACTGGATTGTGTCTAAATCTTCATCTTTTGATTTCTAAATATGTTTTGACAAAGAATACCAATTTACATCTGGCCTTATGGACCTGACCTCAGCGTTCGACAATGTAAAGAGAGAGATATTGTGGTCCTTAATGGTCTCTACGGGAGTGAATCCCAATATTGTTATTTTCTTAAGGGTCTTACATAAGGACACATCGGTTCCAGTAAGATAAGGTGTTAAGGGACACCTTACAGATAATTTTATTATGAACAGGGGGTATGACAGGGTGTATTTTAGCTCCATTTTATGCACCTCATATGTTAATGTCCTGTAGAAGGCTATTTTAAGGAATGCTAAGGACCTCCCTATTGTTGGCGATAGACCAATTCTGATACTTCTTTATGCAATGTGGTTTTTAGCCCATACCCCACTTGCCCTAAAGTCTCTTATTGACTCATTTGTCTCTTTTATGGAGTCTCTGGATCTCTCAACCAATTGTAAGAAATCACATATTATGGTAGCTGTTAAAAAAAAAAGCAACTGAATCGAGATGATATTTTACTCAAGTGCACAAATTAAGTAGGGTGCCGACTTTTTCATATTTGGGTGAACAATTCGATGAAACAGGCTCATGTGCTCCACTTCAGTTTCAATTGCCTACTGAAATTCAGGGTAAAAAAAACCTGTGTTTGCTGTCTGTCTCTGCTATTTTTGATTTTGCATCAAGAATGGGTAACAAGCATGTAAGCATAGATTCGAAGAAATTTATGTCAATGTTGGTGATGGAGGCCGCACGGTGGTAAAGGGAGCGACCCTTGACCCTGTCACCAGGTAGATCGCCCCCCTAGCCACCGTGTGGTCCTCCCCGTGCTGCGCTGCTGCGCCCTGACCGGCTTGGACCCGTGACCTGTGGTGCTGTACTTCCTTCATTTCTCCATCGGATCTTGTGCCTGCAATCTCGTCATTACCCTTTTACTTTTTGTAATTCTTCGTTTTTCTCCCCAATGTATCCTTGTGCTTGTGCCTCTAATCTCGTCATTACCCTTTTACTTTTTGTAAATCTTCGTTTTTCTCCCCACTGTATCCTTGTGCTTGTGCCTGTAATTTCGTCATTACCCTTTGTAACTTATTTGTTATTCTGACCCTCGCTCCCCCTTGCCTTCTGTGCCCCCCGCTTCCCGCCTCGCCCTCTCGCTTCCCGCCGCTGCACCCTGCGGCCCCGCCCCCCCTCCGTTCCCATTCGCCACCCCGCTTCCGCCTCCCAGCTGCTCCTCCCTCCCTCAGCCCCTCATATGGAGGTCGCACGGCGGATGCGCAGCGGGCGCGCCGATTGTGCGCCGAAGGCGCACCAAAGGCAAGCCCGTCTGCGCCCGTCCGCGCCTGGACCTCGCCCAGCGCCAGGACCCCTGGCCCCCGACGATGCCAGCCCACACGACGGACCTACGCCGCTGCCACCCTCATCGCACTCAAACCCGACCGAAACAGAGCCTGCCACCGAGCCACCCTGAGACGCACTCACGGACCCTTCACCTGTCAAGCCTGCAAGTTCACCTGCCTCCGGACCTGCACCGCACCCACCAAGCCGAGTACCAACAACAGCCACCCCAAGTGCATCCTGCTCAACACCGGCTCCATCCACAGACACGCCATCGAACTTTGGAACCTGCTTGACACAACTTCACCAGACGTCGCCTTCCTCACAGAAACCTGGATGAACGCCTCCTCTGCACCCGACATCGCCATCGCCATCCCAGACGGATACAATATCACCCGGAGGGACCGCGTCAACCAGACTGGAGGAGGCATCGCCAACGTACACAAGAACACCATCCGCATCACGACCGACTCCAATGACACCTTCTCCGCCGCAGAGCACCTCCACTTCCAGATACACACCGACCCAAGGGCGACCCTCAGAGGCACCCTCGTCTACAGACCCCCGGGACCACGCACTCAATTCAGCGAAGACATCACCGACTTCATCAGCCCGCACGCCCTCCCCTCCGCCGACTACATCCTCCTAGGGGACCTCAACTTCCACCTGGAGAACAACAAGGACCGCAACACCGCCGCCCTGCTGGACAACCTCGCCAACCTCGGACTCAAGCAACTGGTCAACACCCCCACCCACTACATCGGCCACATGTTTGATCCGGTCTTCTCATCCAGCAAGCACATCACCTTCAGCCACTCCACCGGACTTCACTGGACCGACCACAGCTGCGTCCACTTCAGCTTCAGAAGAACCACGACACACCACCACCCGCAACAGGTTCCTCACAGGAGCTGGAGCAAGATCACCACCGAGCAGCTCACCACCTCCCTCAGCCAGAACTCACCCGTCAGCACAACGAACCCCAATGAAGCAGCCCGCAACTTCACGCAGTGGCTGACCACCTGCGCCGACGACCTCGCGCCACTGAAGAACCCCCCCAGCAGACCAAGAAGCAAGAAAGCCTCCTGGTTCACCGACGAACTCAAGGACTCCAAGAAGAAATGCCGCACACTCGAGAAAGCCTGGCTCCTCGACCCGACCACAGACAACATGACCGCCCTCAAACAAGCCACCCGCAAGCACCACCAGCTTATCAGCACCACCAAGAAGAAATCACTGAAGGAACGACTGGACAACAACGCCCACGACAGCAAGGAACTCTTCAGCATCGTCAAGGAGTTCTCCAACCCCAGCACCGGCAACAACGACATCACTCCTTCACAAGATCTCTGCGACTCTCTTGCCTCGTTCTTCCACCGCAAGATCGCCGACATCCACAACAGCTTTGGCGCACCATCCACGCACCCAACGCCCCCCACCGCCAACCTCCGCACCTGGACCACGGTGACCACCGAAGACACAGCCCGCACGATGAACCCATCCACTCCGAATCTCCAACCGACCCCTGCCCCCACCACGTCTTCAACAAGGCCGACTCCACCATCGCACCCGAACTCCGGAAAATCATCAACACCTCCTTCAACACCGCCACCTTCCCAGAGAGCTGGAAGCATGCCGAGCTCAGTGCCCTACTGAAGAAACCAACAGCGGACCCCACCGACCTCAAGAACTTCTGCCCCATCTCGCTCCTCCCTTTTCCTGCCAAAGTCATCGAGAAGACCGTCAACAGACAGCTTTCCGCCTTCCTCGAGACGAACAGATCCCTCGACCCCTCACAGTCCGGTTTCCGAGCCAACCACAGCACCGAGACCGCCCTCATCGCAGCCACCGACGACATCAGAACCCTACTCGACAACGGGGAAACAGCGGCCCTCATCCTCCTGGACCTCTCTGCAGCGTTCGACACTGTCTGCCACCGCACCCTAGTTCAACGCCTCAGCAACATCGGTATCGAAGAGAAGGCACTGGAGTGGATCATCTCGTTCCTCGCCGGAACAACACAGAGAGTCCGCCTCCCCCTGTTTCACTCCGAGGCCACCGAAGTCATCTGCGGCGTACCGCAAGGATCATCACTCAGTCCCCCCCCTCTTCAACGTCTACATGAGACCTCTTGCAGCCATCGCACGCCAACACAACCTCAACATCATCTCCTACGCCGACGACACCCAACTGATCCTCTCCCTCACCAGAGACCTCGCCACCGCCAGAACGAGCCTACACGAAGGGATGAAAGACGTCGCCGAGTGGATGAAGAACAGCCGCCTGAAACTGAACTCAGACAAGACGGAAGTCCTCATCCTGGGACCATCGCCCTCCGCCTCGGACGACTCCTGGTGGCCCCCCGCCTTGGACACCACTCCCAAGCCAACAGACCACGCAGTCAACCTGGGCTTCATCCTGGACTCCACCCTCTCGATGACCAGACAAGTCAACGCCGTCTCCTCATCATGCTTCAACACCCTACGCATGCTCCGCAAGATCTTCCGATGGATCCCGACCGAAACCAGGAAGACCCTCACCCAGGAACTCGTCACCAGCCGACTGGACTACGGAAACACCCTCTACGCCGGAACCACAGCCAAGCTACAGAAAAGACTCCAACGCATCCAGAACGCCTCCGCCCGACTCATCCTGGACATCCCCCAACGCAGCCACATCTCCGACCACCTGAGGGACCTGCACTGGCTCCCCGTCAGCAAGAGGATCACGTTCAGGCTCCTCACCCACGCACACAAGTCTCTCCACGACCTAGGCCCCAAGTACCTCAACGACCGCCTGACCTTCTACACGCCCACCCGCCAGCTACGTTCTACAAGCCTCGCCCTCGCCGCAGTACCACGCATCCGAAGAGCCACCGCCGGAGGAAGATCCTTCTCCTACCTGGCGGCCAAGACATGGAACTCCCTCCCCATCCACCTTCGGTTGACCCAGGACCATCTCGCCTTCAGGAGACAACTCAAGACCTGGCTGTTCGAGCAGTAGCAGCCCTCCCCCCCCCCCAGCGCCTTGAGACCCTCACGAGTGAGTAGTGCGCTATACAAATGTTATGATTGATTGATTGATTGGATCTTGTTCAAAAGGAAAGGGGGCATAGGGTGGAAGGTACTTTGTATTTTGAGTGATCCATAATTTAAAATGTGTCACGAGTAGTCTAGTGCAACTAAACGGTTGCAAATACTGTTGTGGTCTTGATGGAGGAGCAAGTCAATGTTTGTGAATTGTGGAGACTGATGAATGAGAGCTCAGTAGTTGGTGGCAGTTAAGGCGTCCTCTGTAAAGTGGTATATCAGTTCCTGGTAGTGCATACTTGCATATGGCTGTGCATTATCTTCTGGCGAGGTGGACGAAGGAGAAAGTACTGGTTCAGTAGCTCTTATTTGGAAGGTTAATGAAACCTTGAGTCCAAAGTGTGGGTTTGAAGGTCAAAATGATTATGGGGAACAGGGTAGTTCTTGACTGGTCACAATGCATGGGAGACATATTGAATTGCTTGAAACAGGGTGTTGCCCACTGGGCCTGACCGAGATTTATTTTTCTTGGCCTCTTGCCAGAGTGGTGCTTGCCAGTATAAGAGGTGTATTTACAGGCTGTGTGCATAGGCAGAGTCATCAAGCCCTCAGGACAGGTTAATCATAATACCAAATTTGACGGAGGTGCTCCTCATAATACAAGGTCTATTTCCATAGAATGAGAACCTGCAAATCAGGCTATTATAATTAGCTCTTGGTAGTGACTTGGGGCCTATTACAAGTTTGGCGGTCCAAGGACATCCAGACTGGTGGTGCTGTGGCAGTGGCAGTTCCAGCCACCGCCGCTCCGGTGGTCTGACTGTCTGATTACGACTCGGGCATTCGGACTGCCCTAGGATGGCGGCTCTGCCAGGGAACTGCCTTTCCCTGGCTTAGGAGAGGCGGTCAGAGACAGCTATAAGCTTGGCGGTACCTCCAAGCATATTACGAGTTTCCTCTTAGCTAGGCAGTTCCATTGCCATGAAAAACATGGTGGATAGGGAACAAAGGGGGCCCCATGAGCCTGAATGCATGGCATGTGCCCACCTAGGTGAATGTACATAGGTTCCTGCATGGCATGGCCTTTCGAGTCAATGCTGTGCAGGAACCTTGTGAAGCGTTCCCATTGCGGTGCCTTTTTAAAAGGCACCGCTCCCTTTGAAAGGGCCCGCAGGGAGAACCGCCATGCCTCCCATCCGCCAGGATGGGGCGTGGCTTGGGCGCCGACGGGGATGGCGGCTTGAGCCTGTAGCTCTGCGCCCGATCCCGCAATTATCCTGTGTATTACTCCTGGGAGCCGCTGAAAGTGCAGGCATATCGGGCTGAGCACCCAGGGCAGCTGTTGGGCTCACTTTTGAGGACGCGGAGGACCCGGCGGCAAGGGGGCAGCCGGTAGAAGATTCCCGGGAACAAAGAACCGTGAACAAGATGGCGGCGGCCCTGAGCCGAGAAGAATGAGCTGAGAGGAGAGGTGCTGTGCTGGGGTGAAGAGTGGCACGAGCGGAGGAACGGAGGGCCCGCTGAGAGGGGGCCACCTTATCGGAGAGTCGAGCGGAGAGACTGAGGACAGACAGGAACCCCATCGCGGCACCGAGGCACAGCGAGCGCTGATACTACATCGGCGCCTTAAGATGGCGGCTGCCGGGCGGAGGACCCGGGGCCCGTGTGCTGCCTAGGATGATCGCTGGTGCGGAGGAGTCGGCCGCTGGCTAAGGTGGTGCTGAAACAAAGTTGGGCGCCGCCTCTGTGGAGGTCTGGAGCAGCGATCATCTGCCGCCGCAGCTCCGGGACTGGGTGCAGGAGGCGGGCTTTCGGCCGAGGCATCGGAGGGACTTTGTGACCCTGCGGGGAGTGGCGAGCTGCAGGAAACTCCGGAGGCCGGCTGACGGCGACAGGCCGCGGGACGCTGTGGGATCCCTCCCGGTGAGTGCTGCGCTGTGGACCTGCGCCCAATCCTGTGAAGTGTGGGTGAGGAGCAGGTCTGTGGCGTAGCGCGAGCAGATCTGGTGGAAGAACGGCGGTGGGACCTGCGGTGAGAGGGGACAAGGTAACGAGGAAGCGGCATCACGGGGCCGTGCTGGGCCGATCCCCTGGCACTGGCAGGCAGTGATTTTGACCCGGCGGCCACAAACAATACTGTTACCCGGTGCCTGGGAACTCTGCACGACCTCAGGAAGCGACGCTGAGCTAGGCCCCTACAGCGCATCGATTACCCTCCGGGGGTTGACGGTTGCATCCTGAGGGGGAGCTTTGGATAGAGGAGTGTTCAAGAGCCGCTGATCCCCTAGGTACGAGAAGCGGAGAATTACTAAGGAGGATACACTATTCCCCAGACCGCGAGGCTTGCGAAGATGAGCTGCCCTCTGAGACGCAAGTGTTGAGGTTAGGATTGGACATACCTGGCTGGAGGAGGGCCGTGTCATGCTATAGCCGGCCCCATTGGCGAGATATAACGTTGTTGTGAAGTGAACAGTGTTGGCACAGGAGGGCACGTTGCACAGAAAGAGTGGGGTCTGACCCACCTATACCCTGAATACCTGAAGGGGGATCGCCCAGCAGAGGCTAGAGTGGCAAGAGCAGCTGGGCTTTTCGGGCGGATCAGGAAACTGAACGGGTGCAGACGAGCAGGAGGGAGGACAAGGCCATTGCGGAGGGGCTGGCTGAGAAGGGGCCGACCTGACGCTAAACAACTGAGGGACGATCAATAGACACTCGGGAAGGAGATAGGGGCCTTGGCGACCGGGATGGCCACAAACGGCCGAGAGATGAAGCCGAAATCGGGGCAGGAAAAGGCGAAGGAGCTGGAAGAAGATCGCAATGCTCAGAATGACCCGGTGGGAACAGCGCAGGAACAAAGGTTGAATAAACGACTGGATGGAATACTAGAGGCCATAATGTCGACCAAGGAGTCCTTACATCAGGATATTACACAGGTCGCAACAGGTTTGGGTCTCCTAAGAGCAGATCACTCCAAGCTGGCGGACAGGGTGAAGGAAACTGAGCTACTGCTCCAGGATCTCAAGCCTGCGGTGGTGACGGCGGAACATAAGCTGAAGGACGTGCTGGATCGATTGGAGACACTGGAAAAGAGGGCGGAGGATTCCGAAAGTCGCAATCGGAGGAACAATGTGCGGGTAGTAGGTCTGCCCGAAAAGACAGAGGGGGATGACGCGGTCGCTTACATGGAGAACTGGTTCAAGACGGTTGTCGCCCCGGAAGGCCTATTCCCCTTCTTCTCCCTTGAAAGGGCACATAGGGTTCCAGCTCGGCCGCCCCTACCGGGTCGCCCGCCTCGACCGGTGGTGGTCGAGGTTCTGCACTTCAGGGACAGGGACTTGCTGATACAGCGGGCACGCTCGGACGGCCCTTTCCAGGTGGCGAACAGTGCGGTTATGATTTTTCCGGACTACACTCAGGAAGTCCAAAAACGCAGGGCCTCTTATCTGTCTGTGAAAAAGGAACTGAGAGATGAAGGGATACAATATTCTCTGCTCATTCCAGCTAAGTTATGAGTGATCCTGGATGGGTCGACACACTTCTTCCAAACTCCTGAAGAAGCATGGACTTGGCTTGAATCGTACAGGGCTGGCACGGACCGCAGAGGTAGGGGAGATCGCGGAAAGCAGAAACCTACCCAGGTACGCAAATCGCAACGTATCCGCAAACGTAACAGAATCCGGAAGACGCTGCAGGGCACCCAAATGGCAGCGGACAAACGGGGAGCTCTGGCGGCAACAGCGGTGATAACAGGATCACAACAGGAAGGACAGTCGGTGGGCTCGGAATCTGAAGATGGGGAGGGAAAGTCGGGTGCGGACCTCTCGGATGCAGACAATGCACAGGGTCCACTGGTCACCCCCCAAACGGCAGATGGGCTCTTCAATGAGTGACGCCTCCGGGAATGGACTACTGATGGCTGGCCCCTGGTGAGACTGTTTTGACCAACAAAATAAAAGACTGCAGGTATTGCGGCGGACTGGTGTAAGGGGTCCTGGGCGCGGGGGGGTGTCATGACCTGCCTCCTGTTGGCCCGGAACCACCCTCCAATTGCCCTTAAGGCTACCTGTGGTGGCGACTACAGAATAGAACTGTGTGGGTTGTAGTGGAAGTTTGGATGGGGGCTGATAATGTGTTATTGGGTCCTGTTCTGGGGGGCAGGGAGAAGGTAGTTTTAAGGGGAGTTGTATATGTGGAGGTGGGCTGCAAAGATGTGGGCGATCGTGATGTACAGTTGGGACGGATGAGGGATGATTACAATGGGGACGTTACCTAATCTGAAATGTCTCACATGGAACGTCCGTGGCCTCCGAACCATGTCAAGGCGTTATAAGGTGCATGCCTATTTGGTGAGGCATGGGATTCAGATAGCGCTACTGCAGGAGACACATCTCACCAAACAGGAATGCAATGCCCTGCAGAGGCGATGGCGTGGCCAGGTATTTGGCACAACCTACTCAGCATATGCCAGAGGGGTGCTGATATGGGTGAGGGAGTGAGTCCCTTTCCAGGCCACGAACCATATTGTGGACCCGGAAGGTAGATTTGTGGCAGTGGAGGGGAGGTTGTTTGGCCGTGATGTGGTTTTGTGCAGTGTTTATGCTCCAAATATAGACCAAGCCCGCTTTTTGGATGGACTCTCTGGCTCCTTGGCACACTTTTTGGTAGGACCGGTAGTACTAGGGGGGGGACTTCAATTCAATTACTGACATATTGTTGGACAGATCGCACCCACCATTGACTGACTCCCCAGTGCGCAGGCTTGCCAAGCATAGGACGGACTGGCAGGAGAGATGGGACCTCATTGATGTATGGAGGGGGCACCACCCTGATCGTAGGGACTACTCCTTCTTTTCGGCAATACACGAATTGCATGTGCGAATAGATACCATACTATGTAGCGGTTCGATAGCTGCCATGGCGACGCATACAGAATATTTAGCTAGGACCATATCCGACCATAATCCCCTGCTGGCCTGTGCTCAGTGGCAGCGAGTGAGATCGTCAGTCCCCACGTGGAGGCTGAAGCCCGAAACATTGGAGGACAGGGTTTTCAGTGATACCGTCCGTGAGGGTATCGAGCATTACTTTGGCGAGAACGAAGGAACAGCTACTAACAGATTAGTCGAATGGGATGCATTCAAAGTAGTTGTGAGGGGCCTATGCATGGGTAGGTTCTCGGTGAAAGATCAACAGTCCTGGCTGATGTGGGAAGAGCAGAGGGGGCATTGAGGGACCTGGAACAGCAGAGACCGGAGCAACCGGTACTACACGCTCGGTTACAGGAAGCGAGGGAACTAGTTGCGGCTGAAACAGAAAGACTGCGGAGCTATGACTATAGGATATACACTACTAAAGTACATGCGGAAGGAGATAAGGTAGGCATGTTGTTGGCGAGACTAGCGAGACTAGCGAACCCAGAACCCAGAGGGAGCCCAATTTTGAGCATACGGGAGGTAACGGGAGACACGGCCTATTCTCAAACCGCGGTCCTATCACGCTTCTTGAATTACTATACGACTCTATATCGGAGCCAGCTGGACGCCGAGGCTTCTGACATAGAGGAATATCTGGCGGGCGTTCAGCTTCCAGTGTTAGATGAGGACAGTGCGGAGGATCTGGGCCGCGACATAACGGTGCAGGAGATTAGGGTGGCTATCAAGCAGATGGCTAGGAACAAGACGCCGGGAGTTGATGGCTTGCCAGTTGGGTTTTATGCGAAATACATTGATGTTTTGGCGCCCAGGTTGCTGGAGGTCTATTCAGAGGCCTTGGAGTTGGGGCACTTGCCTCAGTCGAGGAGAGAGGCGTTGGTGGTTCCGCTGTTGAAACCCGGAAGGGAAGGTACTGATGTGACCTCATATAGGCCACTGTACATGCTTACGGTGGACTATAAAATTCTGAGTCGCATACTAGCCACCAGACTGTTGCCACACATGACTACACTGATCCATGCTGATCAAGCCGGGTTCATTCCCACTAGGAACACCTCGATCAACATCCGTCGTCTTGTTCGGGTGCTGGGGAGCCAACTGAAGCCAGGTCAGATGCCGGCGGTGTTGTCCGTGGATATCGAAAAAGCTTTTGATAGCCTGGAATGGGAGTATCTTGACAGGGTGCTGGAGAGGTTCGGTTTAGGGGAACAATTCGGACGCTGGACGAGGGTTCTCTACTCTTCCGCGACGGCCAGGGTGAGATTGGGGTCTGTGATATCCTCTGAATATCCGGTGCGGAGAGGGACGGGACAGGGATGTTCGCTCTCTCCCTTATTGTTCGCGCTGGCAATAGAACCCCTGGCGGCCCAGGCGTCGTCGGGTGTAGCATACGGTGGGATTGTGAGCGGTGGGACCTCGCACCATATCTCATTATATGCAGACGATCTGCTGCTGTTTTTGGAGGACTCGGTGACGGCGCTAGGGGGAGCAGTTGCAATGCTGTCGTGTTTCGGGAGACTATCGGGCCTTAGGGTCAACTGGGGCAAGACATGCATCTTTCCGTTGCGTGCGAATACGCCCCGTCCGCCCCTGACAGAGAATGTCATTTGGGAAGGGTCGTGTTTCACCTACCTAGGGGTCCGCATATATCATGAGGCCAACGACATGCTGGAGGGAAACATAGGACGTTGTATTAGGGCCTTGAAGGGATGTATGACCTTCTGGGCGTCTCTCCCCCTCTCGGTACAGGGCAGGGTCGCACTGCTCAAGATGGTAGCTTTGCCCCGATTGCTCTACTATTTTTGCACGTTACCGGTATGGATCCCTCAACGAGTTTTTAAAGAATTGCGAACATTGACGACTGACTTCATATGGAGGCAGCTGAGTTGCACTGAATACGATGATGAGACCTAAGATTGAGGGAGGAATGGCGGTTCCTGATTTTGAATTATATTATTTAGCGGCACAGCTACAGATTTTAACACAGAATGTCGCGAGAGAATTCAGGGGCCCGGACTGGGACAGGGGAACAGGGATTCAGAGACATGTCCTATCGTATATTATCATGCAACAGAGGCTGGAGCTGCGAGATCTGACCATGGAGGAGACGACTCTGCGGCTCTGCTGGCATAGAAGCTTGAAAAGGGCAGGGGCGATGCGCCCATATGTACCGGGGATCCCTTTGGGGACGCTGACGGGGTTGCCGCATGGAGGAGATTGGTCTCCATTACTGGACTGGGAGGACTTAGGCCTTCAAATGGTGGGTGACCTGTATATTGATGGGGTGTTAGTGCCCTTCAGAGTACTACAGGACCAATTTGGCCTCCCTGATGGGAGTTTCCTGTTGCATGCGGCGGTGACGGCGGCAATACAGAAACATTGGAAAGCTGGGTTGTCGGAACCCTGTACAACCATGGCCTGCCAGTATGTTGTAATGGCGGCGGGTACACTTAAAGTGGTCACCTGCCTCCAATCTAGAATGCTACACGAGGGGCTGAGACCGCTCGTAGCATTGATGCAAAAATGGGAGGAAAGTATAGGGAAACCCATACCGGATACGGCTTGGGGCCACATCTTGAGGAGAGTTTGGAAGGGGTGCAGAAATGCCCGGTTTCAGCAGGTGCATTTCTTTGTAATTCACAGAGCCTATCTGACCCCGGGAAAGATCCGAAGGTACTTTCGAGTGCAGGAGGCAGTGTGCCTTAGATGTCTGACACCGGATGTAGAACTGGACCACATATTGTGGGACTGCCCGAAACTGGGGTTGTATTGGTCAGAGGTGGGGGAACTCCTTAACGCAGTCACTGATAGACAGGTGGAATACGACATGGTGACATGTCTGTTGCTCTGGTTCCCTCACACGGCCAGGACAAAAATCACAAGCAAATTCATTGACTTGGCCCTTATTCTGGCCCAGAGAGAAATTACATGGCACTGGAAATCGAAGGAGGACCCTTCAATTAGGCGATGGACGAACGAATTGCAGAAATGGGCACGGAGTGAAAGTGTGGTCAGACTTCGACAAGCTACTCGCACAGCAAATGAAAAGAGCTTAGAAATGGCGAGAGCCTGGGAGGCAATAGTGAAGGCCCTAAAGGACTATTTAATTGATGACGAGGATTAGGAGATGGCCAACACAAGAGGTTCCATGGGGCATAGAGACAAGTATGTATGGATCCCACAGGTCGCGACGGATTTGATTGTGTATATATAGACATAGCCCACATCAGCAGCAGTTGAGGGGGGTGGGATAAGGGGAGGGTTATTTGGGGACTGGTACAAATAGAGAGAGACTTTAGCGACAGATACACCCAGGTATGGGCCGAGTAAGGAATACCCATGGAACATGTTCCCAACAGAGTGATTAGATCAATTGAAGGTAGATTGTCAGGAGATCCCAACGAGGGACGTTCCAGGGGATGACTGAGAGTGGCTGAGTCGTGTCTGAATTGCTGTTATTCGCTGATTAAGGGACTCTGTAGCCGATTGACTGTATTTGGGGGGGGTTGGGAGTTATAGAAAAGCAGATGCCTAATTGTATTGTAGACCAGATGCCTCTGCGCGATGGCTTCTTTGATATTTCTGACAGATTGTTAGCTAATGCCGCCCGGCCTCCGGGATGTGGGCTGAATGGCTGTGTGCAGTCTCATTGTTGATCGGTGACATACGATGATCAGAGATCTGATGGTCGGAATAATTCATTGTTTGCTTATGCATCTGCAATAAAAACAAATAAAAAAAATAAAAAAATGCCTCCCACCTGCCAGACCGCTGTAAAGTAGTAATCTGGCAGGCAGGCGGCAGTGACCTTCGCCGGAGCGGTAGCGCTGCGGTTTGCACCGCTGCGCCACTGCTCTGAAAGGTAGGAATTAGTCCCTTACTAGGAAATAAGGGACGGACCAGGGGGAGTGGCTGGAGAGAGGAGCAAGCTTGTTGCTAAATGAAACGGTTTAGTGAAGACTGAGGAGGAGTTCAGGTTGGGTTTGGGAGGGGTTTAGGGAGGGGCATGCACCCACCCATAAAAGAGTATATTCATTGCGATTCACAAACTACACTCTTAAAGCACTACCAGTGACCCAAAACTGTAGTAAATTACTCCAGCTCAGGCTCAAGTAAGTCCAGCACCACAAATGGCCAATGACTGGTGCTCTCCCATGGAAAATATTTGAGGTAGGAACTTAAAATAAAACCCTATAAGTAATAATGTTAAATTAAAATACATTATTTAATACTGTTACAAAAATAATTAAACATTCTCTTTATTGGTTTTCTTCAACAAAATATTGCCAGTTCATTGACCAAAGACCTTCAATTACCATGAGTATCTGCACACAAGTAAAAAATATATTTACATATAATTTAATGTATGTAAAAATGAAACTAACAAGTGTACTTCATTTTAAAAAAATGCATAAAATGAATTCACCTTAATTTAAAAATATGTCTGCACCCTGACCATGGAGCCTACCTCTGGTAAAGCATGAGGAAAAAGCGGTAAAGAATAAATCGCAACAAACAAACAAAAATATGTCTATGTGAGATATTTAGGTGAAATAATTGTATACATTTATTTTAAATGTAAAACAGCATTAAATTAATTCATCTTAATATTTCACATAAAAATAATTTAACAGTTTTTTGCGAGTTGTTTATCTTTTTACTTTTCCCTCATACTTTACCATAGGTAGGCTCCATGGTCAGGGTGCAGATCTCCCTATGGCAAATAGTTACTTGCACGAGTGTCAGAATTTTACGAGGCACTCAAAAAGGAGGCCTTTGATGAACAATTATTAGAACAGGGGTTTGGTTTAATTGACATGATAAGCATAAACAATATACATTTCACAATCGGAATGGCATTAGCTTCACCCATGACAGTTCACTGAGAAAGGAAAAGTGTTTTTAAAGAGCATGTTCCCATGGAGTGGTGCATCTAAATACAAAAACATGAACAATCGAAACCATATTTTGTCATAATTACATTTTGGCTATTATTTGAAAGGACCATGTGCAGTTGTTTAATATATTGATCTAATCGACTGTTTTTTTCAGGAGGATGTTTTATGATTTGATTTATTGGCATGCTACACACATTTCAGATACTCCTAAACAACTGTTTGCGCTTGCAAGAAATAACCCTAATTTAATACAGAAGCAAATTGGACAGATAAAAAAGTAAAAGTCACATAAAACAGCATTGTTGTATGTTGCATGCAATTTCAAGGACCTGTGAGCATTAGATAGTAAGGATGCCTTGATTGATGGGGTTTGATCTTCTATATTGAAAACCAAATCTTAATTTTATTAGGTTGCCTTTCACCGATTCATTGATGAGCTACATCATTGTCTATTAACACAGAGGGGATAGCACTGTCAAGCTGGGTTTATGAATTAAACCAAGTAAATGTAAAAGAGAGAATCAAAAAGTGTTTTTTTGGAATATATAGCATCCCTGGCACACACTAACTTCATCTGCTCCAGTGCACCATCTATCTCACTTCACAAGCTTGATTTCAATAAAATGTGCCTCTTACCTGTGATGTAACCTGTTGGTGTGCTGTACCCCTAAACATTTACAAATCAGTGCTTTGCCTTGGGATTTAGTGAGTCAGGGACGGCTTTAATCTCGAATGACGAGGCAATATTCAAAACAGCATTTCAAAATACTGACTTTTAGTGAGTTTTATAGTGGAATTGTGGAAAGTGAGTTTTAGAGTGGAATTTAGGGCCTGATCACAATGACGGTGGGACTACCACCGACAGCTCGTCAGTGGCGGTCCCACCGCCATCAGAACCATGTATTTCACCCACCATGTTAACATGGTGGGCGGATGGTTGGTGGTCGGAAAGACTGACCGCCTTTCTGACCACCACTCATCTGATGGGCTCCTTGAGCCCGCTGGTGCGTCGGAATGGAATGGTGGCAGTGCCTACCAGGCACCGCTGTAGGGATTATGATGTCCCTTTCCGCCCACCATTTCATGGCAGCCGGAATATGTAGCCAAGTTGTATAATACTCCCTACAACTTTAAATTTACAGTTACCATGAGTTCACAAGAGATTGATTTTTTGGATGTATGATTACAAGTGCAGGAAGAGAAAATACAGTCCACCATAAAGCCCAAACCCACAGCTGGAAATAGCACTTTACAATTTAGGATTTTAGGAGCCAACACCCAAAAAAATCTTTGGAACTATCCCTTATGAGGAGACTTTAATGCTAAAGAAAATCTGCAGTAGCCATGAGGATATTGAGAACCAGACTTTGTATATGAGGTAGAGATTAAGAGAAAGGGGCTAGACACCTAAAGTCTTGAATGTGGCTTGTAAGAAAGCTGAATCCCTGACAGGGGTACAGCTTTTCCATCTGAATGTGATTAAGAACAAAGAAGGTGAAAGTACTAGATTTATAACTACCTATATTTCATCTTCACATAACTTGAGGAACATAATGTGTATACATTGGTCCATCTTAAAGAATGAAGTCGTGATTGGCCCTGATTTGCCAGCTAATCTAACCATTACTTATAGGAAGGGTAGATCTTTAGGAGATGAACTCATGCACAGCTACCACTTGAAAACACAAAAAATAAATATGTGACTGAGTTAACCATAAGGTGTAGTGTAGTTCCTATATTTCCAATAGGCTCTGCCCATTGGAATAACATAAACGATAGTTTAGACGTAAGACTTAGTTCGACTAGGTCTCCATTGAATATGTTAGGCTTAATTATGAATGCCAGCTAGTTCAGAGGTCACTAGAAACTTTCTCGAATTCACAAGAAGGGATTCACAAGAAGGGAAGCATGACAACTTTGCTCCCCCAAGAATAAGGAGTATATCTCCAGAGTCGCGGAAACAATAGATAGCTATTTCACTCAGTCAATCGTGAATGCTTAGTTTCACCAGTAGTGCAGAGAAATAGAGGGACGGGCGTTTTCAATAAAAGTGGTTATTTATTGAGCAGTCTTCTTTCTCATGCTAGAGAAGTGAATTGCTACAATCGCAATACTTGTCATAAAGTAAAGTGCGTACAGTAAAAGGAGTATTATGAAATTATACTGTAAAAGCATTTATATAGTTTCTAAGCCATAAGATACTTAAAATGGAAAAAATACATACAATGATAAAATAATGACTAAACGTACTCAACTGGTGCTTCTAAGATACGCCTACCTCGGTGTACCTAACCTAAGCCTAGTACGTGGGAAGGAGTAAGTGAGATGTAGTTTGAGTTAAGAGAGTTTCTGCCAGGAATCTAGATCAAGAATTCTGTAAGGGTCTAATCAGCTCCGTACCTTGGTTATAGAATGAAGGAGGTCTTGTATCTCTCTCTCAGGACTCGATCTCCCAGTAACCCGCAAGGGTGACAGGGAAACACTGGAGCTGGATTTCTCGGCAGGAGAAAAGACAGTGTCTCTCTCAGTGCGTCAGCAGGAGGGTCGGCTTCCTTCGGCACTTGCTACAGCAGGGCGTCGGGCAAGTAGATAGTCGATTTGCTCCAAACCACTGTGTGTTTTGCTAGGGCAGATGCTGGTATATTTATACCTGGAAGGTGCCGAGTTTGACGTAAGGTTGGATATAAGACGTCACTAAGAACTCGCAGTTCTTTCAGGACTCCAGGAGTTCTAGGACAAAGCAATACAGAAGCAGGGGGAATTCCCGGGCTGCTGGAGGCATGGTTTATCTAAGAACACGTTGTGCTTTCTAGGAGTCTATGGAGTAGCCTTGCTGTATTTGGACTGCATTGGCTATGTCTTAATATGGGTATGATTCTTATGTCTATATAAGGATATGATTTGATATAACCATATAAGGGCATAAATCGGGAATATTAACTAGAGTTCTAGATTCGTCTACAACAAAGGGGTCACTGTAAAGCCTGTAGGTTCAACCCAAATGCAATGTAGTAGAACACCGCTATTGGTTTAAAAAGGAAATTAGGTTGTTTTCTATAATTGTGGGTCTGATCACTGCATATATGTACCGATGTGCCCTTGTCCACTTATGCATGTGGGCAGTACCATTTTACCTTTGCGTAAGCGCATTTTAGAACATCAAGTGGGTATAAGAAATCTTGATTTTTCTTACCCGGTTGCAAGGCACTAATATGATCTCCACAGTAGCAATGTTGCTTTGCTATAGGTTGGGTAAATTGTAATGTAAGAGGGGGAAACAGAGTTAAACCGCTAAGACGTTTGGAATCTAGATATATCTTGGATTTATAACTAAGACCCTGACAGGCCTTAAAAGGGATGAAGAGATTGAGGTACATGTAGGATAGATGTTCATTGTGTGACCTCTCTGTGTTAAGACCAGTCACCAAAAATATATATTAGAAGATCAGGTAAAGGGAGAAACCATACAAGTAATTGAAACCTTTAGTTACAATGGAAGAGAGTGATCTGTGATTAAGGTCTGTTCTCAAGAACAGGAGAAAATAATTGAATATAACTGGTTGTTGCATGCATGAAAGAGGGGTAAAAACTGAAATGGATTCATGTCCATTATTTAATTGATGAGATCTTTCTCTGCTTTTCTCCTCTTTTCACTGTATTTCACATAAAATAAGCATGATATGGGGCATTGAAGGAACTGCAGAAATCCAGGCAGCATGAGCCAATGAAATGGAATATTGCCGCTTCTGCTGGGCTAAAATAGTTACATTTTCACAATATATTTTGATACAGAGCAATGTATGAATTAAACTATTCATTGAGCTTAGCATATTTTCCAAGGGATAAGATGCATTTAAATATTTAATTATGTATGAATTTATAAGCTGATCTTTGTATGCTCATTTAAAATTGTCTCTGTGTGAATTATATTTGTGATTACTGTTTTTAGTTGTTTTTTAATATTATTCATGGACTATAAGTTATTTTATGGCTGTACTGGAGTTCTCAAGTGAAGGAAACAGGAGAACAATAGTATGCTGTTCATGTACATGTTTTGTTATTTATTTATTTCATGAGGTGGTGGCTTTCACAGGCTTGTAGAAGCCAAAACGCATCAGTGAGTTGGAACTGACTGCTAAATAAAAAAAAATAAAAGAACATTTGCACACACGTACTGGAGTGCCTGCAGTTTTTCGGCTTCCAGATTAATTTAAGAATATACAGTTATAGTTAGGACCTGATTTCTATTGAATAGCTGTTTTTGATTGGCCAATAACTTTTGCGTTGTTTGACAAATCTTCACGAAATGTTCAAAACTAACTTGACTCTCACTTCAACTCCTGTCTTGAAAATTTCTGGGTGATCCGTCAAGCGGGGGCTGAGAAAAAGGGGGGTCCCAAAACGCTTTTTCGCCATGTTAATTTCAATTGGAAACATTAGACATGTCTACAGCCCGAACTGCTGAACAGAATTACACCAAATTTGGTAAAAAGGTAATTCTTGGTTCATAAAGCACTCTTTTGGTGTAAATCTGTTCAATAGTTGCTGCGAAATGTTAAGATTTCTCAGATATACAACTGTGGCTGCGTGACCCCTGCGAATCTCATGCCTGAGATGTGATTGGCTGCCAACACTTCAAACCAGGAAGTATTGGCAGCCATCTTGTGACTCGGTTGAACCATGTCACAAGAAAAAACATTTTAAAAAAAGATAAGTGGGCAGGGTAAAAACACTCTGACCCCACGGGAGACACAGTGGTACTTGAATGTCTGTGTGAGTGGGTGGAGGGGTGTGTGACTCCCTGCATGGATGTGTGAGTGGGTGATTCACTGGGTGTATGGGTTCTAGATTGCAACTGTGAGGGGCTGTATGAATGGGTCAGTGTGTGTATAGCTATGTTGGTGAGTGAATTAATGTCGCAGTGGTACATATGTGAGTAACTACATATGGGAATGACAGTATATGTGAGTGTTGGAGTATATAAGTGACTATATGGGAGAGTGAGTGATTGTGAGAGTGGCTTTATGGATGAGTGTGTGCTTGTGTCAGTGATTCTATGAGAGTAAGTATGTGTTAGTATATGTATGAATAAGTGAGGTGGTGTGTGTGCAACTGTATAGGTGAGTAAATGGAAGTTGACTGATTCTTTGTATGACTGACTAAGTGTGTGAGTAACTCGATGGGTGAGTGGCGGAGTGTGAGTGTCTGTATGGGTGTATGAGTGCATATGATAGTGACTGTATTGATGAGTGACAACATTTATGAGTGACTGTAAGGGTGAGTGAGTGGATGTGTGTGTAGACCTAGGAATCAGTGAGTGGGTATGTTTTAACTGTATTGGCGTGTCTATGGTTTTGAGAATGGTAGTCTGTATTTTAGATAGGGTGTATCAAAGGTTATATTAGGTTTTGAGGAGGTGCATCTGATGATCACATGGATGATGTCATCAGTGATGTCATTTGAGATGTCCTCAGTGATGTCACTGACCATGCCTTGAGTGATATAATATGTGCCGTCATCAGCAGTGCATTGCAGGGGTGCAAGTTATAGTTAGCTCAACTAATTATAACGCCCACATTTCTCTGGTTTTGTATGAGTGAAAGGTCCAACTAACTATAACGTCCCTGAAACCTGTGGTTTATTCAGTGAATTTCAAAGGTTTTTTAACTGCTAATTCCTAACAATAACGTCCCTGAAACCTCTGTTTTTTTCAGTGAATTTCTAAGGTTTTTAAATGCTAATTTCTAAATATGCCTACAAAGGTAGGACATGTGCAAAAAGAGGAAGAAAGGCGCAGAAAGATGCAAGAGAAGTGCAGAAAGAGGCAACAGAATTCCAGAAAGAGGAAGAATGGTGGAAAAGGAAGCAAGAGAAGGGCAGATAGAAGCAACACAGCTGCAGAAAGAGGCCTACTTCAACTGTACCTTTCTACAGACTCATACAATATAGCCTAATCACTAATCCTTCTCCCAAGATGTCTTAAACCACACTTTTCTCTTGAAGGTTCACTACTCATCGACTATTCAGAATATTAGGCCAACCAACTGTAAAACAACAATCCTAACGATATCACTGTTGTAAGTCTGACCAAGTTTGTGAAGATATACATGCAGGTGAGAGATGCAGAAAGAGTAAGAAATGTGCAGAAAGATGCAAGAAAAGTACAGAAAGAGGCAAGAGAAGTCCAGAAACAAGCAACAGAAATTTAGAAAGAGGCTAGAGAAGTGCAGAAAGTGGAAGGAGAGGTGCAGAAAGAAGGAAAAGGGGTGCAGAAAGAAGGAAAAGGGGTGCAGAAAGAAGCAACAGGGGTGCAGAAAGAAGCAAGAGAGGTAAAGAAAGAGGCAATAGAGGTGCAAAAACAGGAAAGAGAACTGCAGAAAGAGGCAAGAGAGTTGTAGAAACAGGCAAGAGAGGTGCATAAAGACGGAACAGGGGTGCAGAAAGAGGAAAGAGAAGTGCTGAAAGAAGTAACAGAGGTGCAGAAAGAGGCAAGTAAACTGCTGAAAGAAGGAACAGAAATGCAGAAAGAGGGAAGAGAAGTGCAGAAAGAAGCAACAGATGTGCAGAAAGAGGCATGAGAAGTGCAGAAAGAGGAAAAGAGGTACAGAAAGAGACAACAGAGGTGTACAAAGAGACAACAAAGATGCAGAAAGAGGGAATACGAGTGCAGAAAAAGGCCACAGTGGTGCAGAAATATGCAAGAGAGGAGCCGAAAGAAGTAAGAGAAGTAGAGAAAGAAGCAATAGAGGTGCAGAAAGAGGCAATATGGTTGCAGAAAGAGTCAAGAGAAGTCCAAAAAGAAGAAAAAGAAATATAGAAAGAGGCAAGAGAAGTGCAGAAAAAGGCAAGAGAAGTGCAGAAAGAAGCAAGAGAAGTGCAGAAAGAGGCAAGAGAAGTTCAGAAAGAAGCATGAGAAGTGCAGAAAAAGACAAGAGATGTGCAAAAAGAGGCAAGAAAACTGCATAAAGAACCAACAGAGGTGCAAATAGAGGCTAGAGGGGTGCTGAAAGAGGCAAGAGAAGTGTAGAAAGACCCCACAGAGGTGCAGCAAGAGGCAATAGAAGTGCAGAAAGAGGCCGGAGAAGTGCAGAAAGAAGCAAGACAAGCACAGAAAGAAGTGAGAGTAGCTCAGAATGAAGCAAGAGAAGCGTAGAAAGAAGCAAGAGAAGTGCTGAAAGAGGCAAGAGAAGTACAGAAAGAAGCAACAGAGATGCAGAAAGAGGCAAGAGGGGTGCAGAATGAGGCAAGAGAAGTGCAGAAAGACCCCACAGAGGTGCAGAAAGAGGCAATAGAAGCGCAGAAAGAGGCCGGAGAAGTGCAGAAAGAAACAAGAGAAGCACAGAAAGAAGTGAGAGAAGCTCAGAAAGAAGCAAGAGAAGTGCAGAAAGAAGCAAGAGAAGTACTGAAAGAGGCAAGAGAAGTGCAAAAAGAAGCAACAGAGATGCAGAAAGAGGCAAGAGGGGTGCAGAAAGAGGCAAGAGAAGTGCAGAAAGACCCAAAAAGAGGTGCAGACAGAGGCAATAGAAGCGCAAAAAGAGGCAGGAGAAATGCAGAAAGAAGCAAGAGAAGCACAGAAAGAAGTGAGAGAAGCTCAGAAAGAAGCAAGAGATGTGCAGAAAGAAGCAAGAGAAGAGCAGAAAGAGGCAAGAGATGCTCAGAAAAAGGCAAGAGAGGTACACAAAGAGGCAAGAGAACTGCAGAAACATTGGTATAGACAGAGGCAAGAGGGGTGCTGAAAGAGGCAAGAAAAGTGCAGAAAGAGAACTATGAAAAGAGACAAGAGAGGTACAGAAGGAGGTAAGAGAGGTACAGAAAGAGGGAAGAGGAGTGCAGGAAGATGCAAAGGGGTGCTGAAAGAAGCAAGAGAGGTGCAGAAAGAGGCAAGAGAAGTCCAGAAATAAGCAACAAAAATATAGAAAGAGGGAAGAGAAGTGCAGAAAGTGGAAATAGGGATGCAGAAAGAAGGAACAGGGGTGCAGAAAGAGGCAACAGGGGGGCAGAAAAAAGCAAGAGAGGTACAGAAAGAGGAAACAGGTACACAAAGAGGTAAAAGAAGTGCTGAAAGAAGTAACAGAGGTGCAGAAAGAGGTAAGAGAAGTGCTGAAAGAAGGAAGCGAAATGCACAAAGAGGGAAAAGAAGTGCAGAAAGAGGCAAAATGGGTACAGAAAGAGGCAAGAAGGGTGCAGAAAAAAGCAAGAGAGGTACAGAAAGAGGAAACGGGTACAAAAAGAGGTAAAAGAAGTGCTGAAAGAAGTAACAGAGGTGCAGAAAGAGGTAAGAGAAGTGCTGAAAGAAGGAAGAGAAATGCACAAAGAGGGAAAAGAAGTGCAGAAAGAGGCAAAATGGGTACAGAAAGAGGCAAGAAGGGTGCAGAAAGAGGCAAGAGAGGTACAGAAAGAGGAGACAGGTACAAAAAGAGGTAAAAGAAGTGCTGAAAGAAGTAACAGAGGTGCAGAAAGAGGGAAGAGAAGTGCTGAAAGAAGGAAGAGAAATGCACAAAGAGGGAAAAGAAGAGCAGAAAGAGGCAAAATGGGTACAGAAAGAGGCAAGAAGGGTGCAGAAAGAGGCAAGAGAGGTACAGAAAGAGGAGACGGGTACAAAAAGAGGTGAAAGAAGTGCTGAAAGAAGTAACAGCGGTGCAGAAAGAGGTAAGAGAAGTGCTGAAAGAAGGAAGAGAAATGCACAAAGAGGGAAAAGAAGAGCAGAAAGAGGCAAGAGAAGTGCAGAAAGAGGCAATGAGGTACAGAAAGAGACAACAGAGGTGCACAAAGAGACAAGAGAGGTGTAGAAAGAGGGAAGGCGAGTGCAGAAAGACTCCACAGTGGTGCAGAAAAAAGCAAGAGGGGTGCAGGAAGAAGCAAGAGAGATGCAGAACGAGGCTAGAGAAGTCCAGAAACAAACAACAGAAATGTAGAAAGAAGCAAGAGAAGTGCAGAAAGAGGCAAAATAAGTGCAGAAAGAGGCAAGATAGGTGCAGAAAGTGGAAGGAGATGTGCAGAAAGAACCAATAGAGGTGCAGTAAGAGGCCAGAGAAGTGCAGAAAGAAGCAACAGAGGTGCAGAAAGAGGCAAGAGAACTGCAGAAAGAGGGAACGGATACAGAAAGAGAGGTGCGGAAAGAGGGAAGAGGGGGGCAGAAAGAGGCAAGATGGGTGTAGAAAGAAGCATGAGAGGTATAGAAAGAAACAGGAGAAATGCAGAAAGAAGCAACAGAGGTGCAGAGAGAGGCAAGAGGGGTACAGAAAGAGGCAAGAAAGGTGGGGAAACACTCAAGAGATGTACAGAAAGAAGGAACAGGGGTGCAGAAAGAGGCAAGAGAGGTGCAGAAAGAGTGAAGAGGGTATAGAAAGAGGTAAGAGGTAGTACAGAAAGAAGCAACAAAGGTGCGTAAAGAAGCAAGAGAAGTGATGAAAGAGACAACAGAGTAGCAGAAACAGGTAAAAGAAATGCAGAAAGAAGCTAGAGAGGTGCTGAAAGAAGCAACAGAGGTGGATAAAGAAGCAAGAGAAGTGATGAAACAGACAAGAGAGTTGCAGAAAGAAACATGAAAGGTGCAAAAGAAAGGAAGAGAAGTGCAGAAAGAGGCAAGACAGGTGCAAAATAGGCAGGACAGGTGCAGAAAGAGGCAATTGAGGTGCAGACAGAGGCAAGAGGGATGCAGAAAGAGAGATGAGTAGTGCAGAAAGAGGCTGCGTCACACTCACTACAACACCCCAGCGCAGACCCACCAAAAATGACACCACACCGTTTTAGTTTGATAGAAGATTCGTGAGGTTTTATCTTTCTGCTTTGAAACAGGAAATTGAAAGATACTTCGCTTCTTAAAGTGGTACTTTGGTCAATTTCACTTGAGTACAATTGCACTACTTTAACTGTACATTACAATTCCTCACAGTTTCTCACATTAATTTGAAGTACAAAGAAATTGACAGCAAGCAAAAATAAGACTCTTAGATCACCTGTGCCAAAATCGGATAAGTTAATCAGATAAATATATTGCCTGTAACGGAAAAATTTAACAGCCATTCACTTGCACCTTCAATATTAACTCAAATTCTATTTTAGCAGGTCTCAGTATCTACTAGTATTAAGCTAATGGAAGCATTTAGAGAATCATCATACTAGACATGGTCTCTTTCTTGTGCCCACACCGAGTATCGGAGAGGTTTCACTTCCAAAGGGAAATTATATGTTGGAACCCCACTATCTTAATTTGGGCAAGTCGAGTTGTTCACAAGAGATCTGTCCCCAGGGCCCAGTTCTTACCAACCCTGATCTTGAACTGTTCCTTCCCCCCCAGCCCGGATACCTCTGTGCTCGACTAGCACTTTCCTCGCTGTCCTAGGGCAGAGTCTGTGGGCGAACTTTCCCCCTTTTGTTTTTTTTTTCTCCCGCTCCGTTCTCTCCTTTCGTCAGAGGCGGCAGGGGACCCTGCCGGTCCGCGGAGACACTCCCCGAAAAGGCCCTCCTCGCTCTCGGATCCGGTTTCACCCGAGAAGCAGCCCGGCCTCTCAAAGGCTGCGGCAGGCTCCGTCTCATCAGGGAACTCTGGAATGACAGAGTGTGTGGAGACGCGCGGGGCGGGAGTCCGGTTGCCAAGCGACCCCGCCCAGCGTCTCTTTCCCAGCTGGCGGCGCTCACCTTCTCCTCACGCCTGACGTGGAATCTCAGCACAAGGCACCTCAGGGAGATCACCCAGCGGCCAGAGAAGGAGGGGGGCTCAAAGGGCACGGCCAATGCTTCTATGAATGAACCAGTCTTTGAAGGATACCAACGGGATTAGCGCTCACTCATAAGGCCCAGTTTGAGACCCCACTCTACCACAGAGATCGTGGTGGGCGTTCTTCTTTCACGTAGCCCTACTCGGCCACAACACCACCCTCCAAGGCTTCTAAGGCCAGGGCCAGGTTACCCTCACCAGTTACTGAGGTAAATTAGTTCTTTCTTTGAAGTGGCCACACTGGAACTTGGTCCTGACAAATTCCTCATAGGCAGGGCCAGATCAACAGGAATGAGGACAGCTCCCATAACCAACTTGCAGCCCCTAGGAGCAGTCAGATTAGCCTGAGTCACAATCCCCCTCAAACTGCAGTCTGCACTCCAGCCAGCCCAGTAGTGACAAAATGGCCGACCAGTCTCCTCCCTTATATAGCCTAGACCCAGGTCTCTAGAGTGGACTGGGAGGTTCTGAAACCCTCTAATGCTATCCTATGGGCCAGAGCACTAAGGTAACTCCAGCAGGCGTCCATCTTAGGAGCCCCACCCCATCCACCATTTTAGGAAGGCGCACCTGTACCTCAGCACTGGTTAGCAGTGGTGGGGCACCCAGAGACCTAAAGCCACAAAAAGGGTTGGTGGAAAAAAATAAGGAGTGTCAGAAAGGGACAAAAATAAGGGGAGACCATCCAAAAAGCTGACAGGTCTAACACACGTTACTCTAATACTCTCCGAACAGGAAGGAGTCTCTTACAAAACTTTTCCACTGACTTCTTCTACGACTAACGGTTCCTATGAAAAAAATATAAATCTCTAGAACAGTAACTATTTAAATTAGCAACATATTGTGGTAAACTTCTAACCTCTGTGCTCACTCAAGTGTTCCATGAACTGTTACTATGGTAACAGGCAGAAATCTGTTTGAGGATAGCGTTGAAAGGTACGGCTGTACAAAAACCGTTATATTTACCCTGGATCCTCTACAAGACAGAAAGGAAAGCAAATTAAAACAAAACACTTTGTACCACATTTACAACCCCCTTGCGCCACTTGTGCGTCCACGCCCCACCCCCCCAACAAAATTAAAAGTGTGTGGACCTCAAACCCCTGGAACAACCACCCCAAGAGATTTCTGTATTATGTGACAGGGGCTCGGTGGCTCTCCGGCTGGTGCCCTCGAGAGCCCTGGAGACCGCCACGCCAAGAGCCGGTTCCTGCAGTGCCCCGGGGTGCCTACCCCTGGGACACTGCTGTTTGCTATGAGAGGGGGAAGTCTTACGGCTCCCGCCCTCCCATGGTAAACTTAGTTTGAACTTTGAAAAACACAGCAGAGAAATCTGTTCTCACTTTCAAAATCCAAACAAGATTGCATTTCCACATGCAACTTAGCATCTCCCCATGTGTAAAAGCAATGCCGGTTCCCATAAAGACACAAGGAGTCGGCGGGACCGTGGGGCCGTTGTAAGCTCCGTCTTTTTTATAGATAGGGTCACGTGTGTAGTGATGGAAGCGCTGGATGGGTGTGGTGTGGGTATATACCAGCCATGAGGGAGTGTGTGTACCGATCTGACAACTAGACCTGGAGCTAAGAAATCACTACAATGGAAATCTGGGCCATGTAGTGTTGTTGTGTTTTCCTGGTAGCGTAAGCACAGTGGGCTGTACCAACGTATTTAGTCTCGATTAATTTACACCTCCCCTCGGGGCTTTTAATATTGGGAGGGGGGCCGCGCGGCCCTGTTCATAACACTTAAACACAAACTGTGGTGGCGTATGAAGTAATAAATTAAACATGTATAGACCTCACTATTCATCTGTGAGGATTTCCAGGCGCTGGGGGAGTATGTGGGGGGATTTGTGCAGCTTTTGTCATTCGAAAAGGCAGGTGTTATGGCTCTTCCTGAATGCTTTCAGTGTGGGGGTTCATCTGATGCTGAGAGTGAGTTCTTTCCAGGTCTTGGCCATGATGTACGACAAGGGTGTGCCTCTTGCCTGGTTATCTCATTACAGAGGATTTCGGCCAAGGGTTGGTCAGAAAAATAGGCCCCTCTGGGCCACCCATTATAAATAAAAACATTCCCCCCGGGATTTGCCCCCCCCCGGGGGCTAATTAACAATAAAGTGGGCTTCGTTTTATTTCCTTCTTTTTCACAGCATACACGTACCTTACGCGTATACCGCGACTTTAAAAAAAATAAATGTTTTTTGCCTAGGGGTCCTTGTGGGACCCCCTGGGCAGGCCTACGGGGTCAGGGTGTTTCTACCCTGCCCCCTTTCTGTGTTTTTCCGCATTTCTTCCGCTGCTTTCTTGTGCCTCGGTTCTACAGAGGCACAAGATGGCTGCCAACACTTCCTGGTTTGGAGTGTTGACAGACAGTTGACAGCCAATTAGCATGCAGCTCGTGCTCGTAATGGTACGCACACTATCGTCGGACAGTACTCGTACGTTACTTCGTCTATAGATATATCTATGATTTTACTTTTGATTTTCTCAGAAACTACTCAACGGATTTACACCATTTAACAAAAAGCGTAATCAGCGCACCAAACTCTACCTTTTTGCCAAATTTGGTGTAATTCCATTCAGCAGTTTGGGCTGTAGCCCGTCTTAAAGGTCCCTATGGAAAATTGCATGGAGAAAACACGTTTTGGGACCCCACTTTTTTCTCGGCCCCCGCTTCACGAATCACCCCCAAACTTTCTGGGAAGGAGCGGACCGGAGCAGGCCATTTTCTTGGAGAATTCCACGAAGATTCATTGACCTGCGCCAAAGTTATTCCAAATAGATGTTGTGGATTTCCTTTAGAAACTAGGTCCTAACTATAACTACCTACTGGCGACCGCCAGTAGGCAATATTCACTGAAAAAAACATAGGTTTCTGGCGTTACAGTTAGTTGGACATTTCACTCGTACAAAACCAGTGAAATTCCCCCGTTGTAGTTAGTTTAGCTAACTATAACTCGCGCACCCGCAATGCACTGCTGATGACGTCACATATTACATCACTGATGACATGGTCAGTGACATCACTCATGACATCACTGATGACATCTCAAATGACATCACTGATGACATCACTGATGACATCATCCAGTGAATGTGTTTTTCTGAAAATTAAATATGTTTTATATATGTATATCTCAAGGTCGATGGAAGAATAAATAGGTATATAAGCGTCTAAATGGATGATTGTTTTGTAAAATTGATTGTATAACTGACTGATTAAGTGTATTTTAGTGAATACATGGCTTAATGAATAATGTTTAAATATGTAAATATCTGTATCAGTCTCTCACTTTGTGTATAAGTGGCTGCATGGGTTGGTGAGTAGCTACATGAGTGTCTATATAGGTTATTAGTTGTTTTTTTGAGTATCAGTATGAGTGTCTGAGTGTCTGTATGGCTCGGTGGGGGTATTACGTAGTGCATAGATGCATGAATGAGTGACTCACGGTTTGTATGTGTTGAAGACAGCATGTGTGCAGGACTGTACGGGGGATGAGTGTGTGTATCGGTGTGTTAGCGAGTGAATGACTGTCTCAATAGTGTCTTTATGAGTAACGACATTTGTTTTAAACTAGTATATGTGAGTATTGGTGTATATAAGTGAGTACATTTGAGAGTGAGAGATTGGAAGAGTTCCTGTATAAATTAGTATGCGTTTCTAAAAGTGATTGCTTAAGAGAGTAAGTATGTGTAAGTTTCTGTAGAAGTAAGTGTGGTGGTGTGTGTATAACTGTATATGCAAGTAAATGGATGTTTGATACTTTGCATGTGTGACTATGTGTGTGAGTAACTCTTTGGATGAGTGTTGGTTTGTAATAGGATGTCTATTTGTATGAGTATGCTTGATGAGTGAGTACATGTATGAGTGACTATATAAGACTGTTGTCGAATGAGTGGATGTTTGTAGATCTGGATATGTCCATTGTTTTGAAAATGTTAGTTTCCATTTTTGAGTGTGTGTGTCAAAGGTTATATTAGGGTGAAAGGAGATCTGCCACTCTATCACAAGGATGATGTCATCAGTGATGTCATTTGAGATGTCATCAGTGATGTCATGAGTGATGTCACTGACCATGTCAAGAGTGCTGTAATATGTGACTTCATCAGCAGTGCATTGCAGGCGTTCCAGTTATATTTAGCTGAACTAACTATAACAGGGGAATTTCACTGATTTTGTACGAGTAAAATGTCCAACTAACTATAACGCTCCAGAAACCTATGTTTTTTTCAGTGAATTTTTAAGGTTTTTTAAAAGCTAATTTCAAAACTATAATGTGCCTAAAATCTATGTTTTTTTTCAGTGAATTTCAAAGGTTTTTTTAAATGCTAGTTTCTAACAATGCCTACAGAGGTAGGACATGTGAAGAAAGAAAACGCACTGAAAGAAAAAAAAGAAATGCAGAAAGCAACAGAAGTCCACAAAGACGAAGAAAAGTGCAGGAAGAACAAGAGATGTACAGAAAGAACCAACAGAGGAGCAGAAAGTCCTCCTGTAACCACAACTGTTTCTGACGGGTACTGATGGTAACTGAATCTGACAAACCAGGCCTAGAGCCAGTGCTATGCTAAAAGACACTTAGAATACAGTGAAAACACCTACATACACTAGGGAACACTATGCGTTGGGGTTCCCCTTATGATTACCATGACCTCCTCTGTAAGACCCTAGTACATAATAGGGCAGGGTGATTAAAACTACCTCTTAAAATGCACCACAGGGTGCGTTTGCACACTGGTGAAGGATGGAGGGTGCCTGAGGTGACATGTGTGCCAACACGCTCTGTGGCCATTTTAATTTGGGGGATAAAGTCCCCTTGAATCATGAGTGTCCCTTGGGTCCAGAGCCGCGTTGCTGAGAGGTGTAAAAAGGGGCATGGCCTGGACCACCTCTCTGCAACGCAGCGCAGTGATGCTTACTGGAAGCACTGGTGGGCTACTTGGCCCCCAGGGGCCCTCAGGATTGAAGGGGAATTATTTCCCCAACTTAAAACACGCCACAGGGTGTGTTAGCACATGTCACCTCAGGCCCTGTCCCTTCCCTTCACCACAGTGTAAACATGCCCTGTGGCTGTTTTAAGTTGGGAGATTAACTCCCCTTGAATCCTGAGGGCCGCTAGGGTCCAACTAGCCCTCTATGTACCTCCAATAAGTGCCACAGTGCTGCATTCCAGAGAGGTGTAAAAAGGGGCACGGCCTGGACAACCTCTCACCAACGTAGTGCAGTGGCACTTACTGGAAATACCTGGTGGGCTAGTTAGCCCCCAGGGGCACTCAGGATTGCAGGGGAATTGTTTCCCCATCTTACAACGCGCCACAGGGCGTGTTTGCACACAACACCTCAGGCCCCGTCCCCTCCCTTTCACACTGTGTAAACGCATCCTTTGGCCGTTTTAAGTTGGGAGAATAAGTCCCCTTGAATCCTGAGGGTCCCTAGGGTCCAACTGCCCACTAGGTACCTCCAGAAAAGCACCACAGAGCTGCATTGCAGAAAGATGTAAAAATGGGCATGGCCTCTGAACACCTCTCTACAACGCAGCTCCCTGGCGCATACTGGAGGTACATGGTGGGGTAGTTGGTCCTCAGGGACCCTCAGTATTGAAGGGGAATTAATTCCCCAACTTACAACTCCGCCAAGGAGCTGCGTTGCAGAGAAGTGTTCAGAGGCCACGCCCCTTTTTACAATACTGTGCAACGCAGCTCCGTGGCGCTTACTGAAGGTACCTGGTGGGCTAGTTGGCCCCCAGGGGACCTCAAGATTGAAGAGGAATTAATTCCCCAACTTAAAACGTGCCACAGAGTGTGTTTCACACATGTCACCTCAGTCCCACCCCCCCTTCACCACTGTGCAAATGTGCCCCATGGCGCGTTTGGGGTTGGGGGTTTAACTCCCCTTGATTCCTGAGGGTTCTTGGGGTGCAACTAGCCCACTAGGTACTTCTATTAGGAGCCACAGAGCTGCGTTGCAGAGAGGTGTAAAAAGGGGCGTGGCCTCTTAATACCTTTCTGCAACACAGCTCCCTGGCACATACTGGAGGTTCCTGGTGGGCTAGTTGGCCCCCAGGGAACCCCAGTATTCAAGGGGAATTAGTACCCCATCTGCAAACGAGTCAGGGGGCGCGTTTGCAGAGTGCTGCAGGGAGGGGGCGGGGTCTCCGGCGCGATGCCGGTATATATATATATTTTTTTATTTCAGAAGGGGGGCTGTGTGGCCCCCCCTTCTTTTCCTATTTTATTGGCCCTGGGGACCCCATCCCCCAGGTGCCTGACCCCTATTTTATTTTTATTTATTTTTTAAATTGGAAGGGGGGCGAGTGGACCCCCTCCCGAGGCCATAATCGGCTCAGGGACCCCATCCCCTGGGGGATGGCCAGTTTTTTTTTTACATTTATTTGGAGGGGAACTGCATTATCCCCCTCCTTAGGCCATTTATTGCCCCGGGGACCCCATCCCCCGGGGCCGGCCTTTGTTTTTTAAAAATTATTTTTATAAACATTTTTGAGGAGGGGTCCACGTGGCCCCCCTCCCGGGCCACTTCTAGCCCCGGGGACCCCATCCCCCGGGGTTGCCCCTCTCCGTTGAGGACTGTGGAGGGGTCCCCAATCCCACACCGGTCCCGCCGGCTCCCTGCTTCCTGCAGGAGCCGGCATTGCTTATCCACATAGGGAGCTGCTTAGATGCAGCTGCCCGTGTGGAAAAGCACTCAGCTTTGGTTTTTGGAAGAGATAGCAGGTTTCCTGCTCTCTCTTCCAAAAACCAAAGCAGAGCAGAGTGGGCACCCCGGGACACTGCAGGAGGGTGGCGGTCCCCAGGGCCATCGAGGGCTCCATGAGGGGGCCACGTGGCCCCCCTCCCACCATTTGCAAAGCCCCGGGGGGTGGTGGTCCCCAGGGCTTGAAGTCGGTAACGGACCCCCAATTTTAAATACTTAGTGCCCCGGGGAGGTAGCGGTCTCGGGGGCGTGTGGGGGGGGTCTTAAGCCCCCTACACAGGTATTTTTTTTTTAAATGAAGCCCCGGGGTGATGGTCCCTGGGGCAGTGGGGGGCCATGTGCCTCCGCACAATAATTACAGAAAGCCCGGGGGTGGCTGTCTCCCAGGCTTGGGGGGGCCTTTGAGGCCCCCCATACATTTTAAAAGACGCTCAGGGGGTTAGCGGTCCCAAAGGCTGCGGGGGGGGGGCATGTGTGCCCCCGCAAACATTTCTAGAAAGCCCGGGGGTGGCGGTCCCCGGGGCTGTGGGGGTCCCCCGGGGCTCCCGCAAATATTTTTTGAGATGCCCCCAGGACTTGGCCCACCTGGGGGCTAATTAATATTTAAGCGCGGGAGCCTGCGCTTCGTTTTTAAAAATGTTGCGGCCAGATCCACGGATCAGTCGCGCATTTAGCCTTTTAGAAAAAAAATGCTTTTTTTTGGCCCCGAGGGTCCTTGTGGGACCCCCTAAGCAGGCCTAGGGGGTCAGGGTGTTTCTACCTTGCCCCCCTTTCTTTTTTTTCACGTTTGTTTTAATGATTTCTTGTGCCTCGGTTCTACAGAGGCACAAGATGGCTGCCAACACTTCCTGGTTTGGAGTGTTGACATCCAATTAGCATGAAGCTCGTGATCGGGAGGGTGCACAGATCCTGCGCGCCTCTATATATCGATATTTTTTTTATTTTGATTTACTCTGCAACTACTGAACGGATTTACACCATTTAACAAAAAGAGTTCTTTCTGAACCAAAGGCTACCTTTTTGCCAAATTTGGTGTAATTCCGTTTAGCAGTTTCGGCTGTAGCCTTGGCTAAAGTTTCCTATGGAAAATAACATAGAGAAAACACGTTTTGGGACCCCCCTTTTTTCTCAGTCCCCGCTTAATGAATCACCCCGAAATTCCTAAGATAGGAGCGGACCAGAGTGCCCCACAAGTTTTGAGAATTTCGCGAAGATTCGTCAATCGGCGCCAAAGTTATTGGGAATAGAATGTTGCGATTTTCCTATGGTAACTAGGTCCTAACTATAACTACCTACTGGCGACTGCCAGTAAGTAATATATACATATATATCAGTGTTTGAATGTTTGTAGTTAATGGCAATATTTTATTTTGATTATTCGGTTGTATCAGTATGAGTTAAGGTATATAATTTATTGGGTTTAATCGGAATAATTTTGTTGATGTAATTTATTTAAAATAATTTTAGAATGTATATAAATTGTTTTAGGTTTATTTCCAATAATTAATTTAGGTATACAGCGTTTAAAAAAAATGTTTAATGGTTATTTAAATATTTTTGCTATAATATTGTAGTTGATATTTTGCATATTTACAGGTAGCGATATTTTTGTTTCCAATTTTTCTGTTTTCTAAATAGCTTAAAATTGATATTTTTAACCACAATATTTGTGTTGTTGTTATTTGTGGTTTTACTAGTCAAGTTTAGGAAGTCAATATTTTTGTTTTTTATATTGCATTTACCTAATTTTTATGTTTTGATGTTGCATGCATCAATATTATGTCATCGATCTGCTCTTCCTTGACCAAGCAAGTGACAAGTACCCAAACTCTCTGGGATGACAGAAATGGCAAGATAGGGCTAAAGGTTTCAACCAGCGATGACAGTAACAGGACCATTGGTAGCTATCCCATCCACCCATGACACACAATCCCTACCCCATATGGAGGTTGGGGACAGCATGTATGGACAGTGAATGCTCCCCTTCAAGGAAATCCATTTTTCCAGTGGCAATTGCCTGTGAACATTTCATGGAAAGGCATGCCCTCTTCAAAGAAAACCTTTCAACCCATTCCTGACAGCTTCTTTTCCGCAGTGTACATCATGAAGGCAGGAAAATTGCTAGGTTTTCTCCCATGTTATAAACCTTTGAGCAAGTCAAGTTCATTGCTTTTTTATTTTTCAAGACAGACCCCTAAAGGTGGCAGTCAGAACCGTCTTTGGTGATCTATATTTCAGAAATAAACAAATTGCTGCTTAGTACATCATAAAATGGCGGACATGCTGTGAAAGTTTTAGTTACTGAAGCACCTTCTGCTTTAGGAGTGGCAGTGTTTTTGCAGAGAAAAAGGACGAACACACAAACCTTTGACAATCATAGTTATGACAGAAGAATTATGGTAACTGCTCCAGTGAAAATCACACTTATAGTTAAAATTATATTACAACTGTTTTTCTGTGTTTTTATCACCTATATCTAAATTAGGCACTATGGGCCAGATGTAGGTAGGACTTATTTACCGATTTTTAATTACCGAATTTTACCGATTCGGTAATTAAAAATCGGTAAATAAGAATGGGGGACATGTAGGAACATCCAGATGTTCCTTTTACCGAATCGGTAAAAATCTGTATTTACCGATTCGGTAAATACCGACCGGTAATGGCCATTCATTCCTATGGGCTTTGCAGCCGATAGGAATGAATGGGCATTACCGATTCGGTATTTACCGAATCGGTAAATACAGATTTCCACAAGGGTGCAGGGGGTGTCACTTTGACACCCTCTGGCACCCCCAAAAGAGGCTCGGGTGCCATGTGGCAGGCATACCTGCCCTAAGGGCAGGTCTGCCTGTCATATGGCACAGGTGTGCATGCACACATGTGCATGCACACCGGATTCGGTATTTTACCATCAAATATATTTGATGGTAAAATACAGATTCAGTAAGGGTTGTGGGACTCAGAAGAGTCCCACCTACATATCAAAATTATCAAATAGGTAAAAATACTGATTCGGTATTTTACAGATTCAGTAAATTTACCGATCGGTAAATTTACCGAATCTGTAAAATATGTGGCCCTACATACCATTTCGTTAATACCGGTCGGTAACGGCCGAAAATACCGATTTTCTGCCGTTACCGACCGACCTACATCCGGCCATATGTGCTCTTATTTTGGAAGACGGGAACAGGTGAAAAAATACGGACAGGGATCCAAGAGAGCTTTAGGACTAGGGATCCATACTTTATGCTATTTGTTAGTGGAATGTGTGATTTAAACAACGCCTACACATTACACCATGAAATAGGAGTTAGTTTGAATGGCACATACTTTGTTAAGAGAGCTGTAAATAATAAGACAACATCTGACTCTTGCATATTGTAGAATTCACTTCAAAGGTTAAAGAGAAGTTGTAGTTTGGTGAAAATGTCAGTCAAAATATACTCTTTTCAATATGAAAAACCATTAAGGTAATCACTTATGGTTATCTCAAGCAACTGTAACGCATGCCCAAAAGTAACTATACCTCAGTCCCCCATCATGCACAGTGTTGTCATCAATCATGCCAATTCAAATGTTGCAGTGATGTTATTAATGATGTCATAGAACATGTCCTGACTGATGTAATATGGAAGGTAATTTGCAGTCTATAGTGATGGCTCCTTTCAACTGGAGTCCCTCCTTCCACTATTTACATATTAATTAGGCATACCTCAACCTCAGCGGAAAAAACAATGTTTATTGCTTTGTTTCATTTTATTTGTAACACATGAGATAGGTAACAAATGGGAAATAAATCAGGCTTAAACATCGGTTAAATGATTACAATATCCAAAAAGGGTCTCTAACTTAAAAATAAACAGTTGAATAATAAAAAAAACTAAGTATTGGGCCTCCTTTGTGTACTCAGTAGGAGAGACCAGTACAACAATTATTGGATTACATTTTCTAATAAGTGAGTTTTCAGGGCACTTTCTGGGCATTGGAAGATTCTGATGCATAGTGCACTGCCATGGTATTGAATCGGAAATCTTGACACAAGGACGCACATAGAAAGGTTAAGCGAGGACTTAAATAAAGCAATATCAAGTGACCAAATATGAACCTGCAACAATATCCGCTACAGAACAATAGACTACTACTGTATTGTCAAGTTGCGTATCTATACGTAAGTATAGATTTACTATAATGGACTTCACTTTTATGTGCTTTGTTCATATATACATATGTGTGTGTGTATTTATATATTTGTATATACATTTATATACAAACACACACACATATACACACATATGAGCTGCAGAGCCATACCATGAGATGTAGGCTCAACCAGAAGTTATAAGTGAAATGACAGAAACCACCGCAATGGAGCGCACACCGCTAGCCCCTCCTCCGGATCGCCCCTCGGGACTCTGGTACTTGTAGTTCAATAGTGGATCACCCAGGTGGGTGCAAGTCGGTATTTGTTGGACTGATGAATCTCTAGACCCGATACATGTCCCAGGTTTTTGGGTATCGCCCGAGACATGGCTCGGGTTTCGGGATAACTTCCCTCATCAGTAGAGAAATGGTTAGGGGTGGAGGAGAAGGCCGCCAAACAACCGTCAATGGCCTCGATGCCCGAAGTTATCCCGAAACCCGAGCCATGTCTCGGGCGATACCCAAAAACCTGGGACATGTATCGGGTCTAGAGATTCATCAGTCCAACAAGTACCGACTTGCACCCACCTGGGTGATCCACTATTGAACTACAAGTACCAGAATCCCGAGGGGCGATCCGGAGGAGGGGCTAGCGGTGTGCGCTCCATTGCTGTGGTTTCTATAAGTGAAATGACACCTGGAATACTATATAAAAAATGCTAATTATACATTGCTCTCTCTCTCTCTCAATCTCTCTCTCTCTCTCTCTCTCTCTCTCTCTCGCTCTCTCTCTCTCTCTCTTTCTCTCTCTCTCTCACTCACACTCCTTCTTACACATACACACACACAAAACCTTTCTTTTGCTCTGTTATAATCAGTTTCTTTACTCGAAGATCTTTCTACTGAATTGGAACTTTGACCACACATATATCACTCCATCTGCCATCGTCCTCTAACAAACACAGTGCCTGTCCACCCACTTAGCTATTCTTCATGGGCTCTTCCAGCATTCCTTAGCAGATAACCAGTAAGCACATTTGTTCTGTCTTAAATACTCAGTTAAAATGATATTCATACAGGTTACTCTGTGATCCAAAGTGAAGCATGTTCTGATCTTTTATTCATTATCGGTGCTCACAATAAATGATCACCTTGAATTCTGGTGACTGTTAAAAATCTGGTATGTGATGCAGACCATTTATTTTGTGCCTATTCCCACATTTTCTACATATCATGCTTATGTGCAGCTGGTCTTGACACAAGGGGCCTGATCTACAGTTCGGTAGATGGGTTACTCCATCACAAACATGATAGATATCCCATCCGCCGTATTCAAAGTGCCATAGGATATGATGGACTTTTAATATGGTGGACAGGATATCCGTCACGTTTGTGATGGAGTAAGACAGTCCGCCAAACTCTAAATCAGACCTGAGATTTTAGAGAATATCTCCATTCTAAAAGAACTCAGCTAACACCTCCTTATAATTCAAACGACAGTCCACAATTGATCAGCAACTCACTGCCATATTTGATACCAAAGTGACTGGTTAGACTGTGATCTAAAGCAGCTTTAGATCTCATTCCTTCAGATGGTCAAGAACCTTTAGTGACCTCAAATCATGCTTTTCCAGGATTCTTCCAAATATCATGATGTTGCAGAAGTACACTGCATTTTCCATAAGTCACTGATACATTGCAATGCACGGGATGAACCGTGCGAGAATTTCATAACGTTGCGGAGGCCTAGTGGACAGGTAAGAGCTATCATCCCCCAATCATCCTTCCTTATGTGGATGGGCATGAGGCATCATGTAGTGGTCTTATATACTTTGGTTGTTTCGAGTAGGATAAATGATGTACATTCCTAGTTTGTTCTTTCCTGTTCATCATCATAATTTGTGAGGCGTAATGGCTGCAAGGCTATTGGATTATACCTTCTGTCTTCAGGAATACCAGGTGCACATCTTTAATGTTTACCAAAGCCCCATGACTGGTCCTGGACTATTCTCAGAAAGAAACATTGTTGTTTAGGGGATGCCAATTTGATGTTAGAGGCTCTCTGACATTCTACTCACAAATAAAGAAAACAACTGGCCTCAGGGCCAGATTGCTACCTGGGTTTTCTGTTGTTGGTTCTGTCATTGAGGACTCACCAATGCTCCGTGGACTGCTGTTGACTTTCTGCACCTTCCTAGACAGTACATATTGTCTGAGTTACCATTTCATGGTAGACACACATAAGCTTGCTGAAATCTGCAGGGAAATGTGATGGAGTCCTGTGTGACATTGGCTCTGGATACTGAAGTTGAAATCACAGATGGCTGGCTGTCGTCTCCTGCCCACAGAAAGGGAGAGCCTCTTCTCCAGTATGCCTTTGAGGACCATGTTTATGACTCCGGACTCCTTGGTACAAGTTAACAGAAATGAAGACTGACTACCCTTCGCAGAGGATACCTGGCCTTAAATCTGTTGCTGTGGGTTGAGAACCCATCTCAAATGTTATTCACAATAATCCTTGTCAGGGTGAATCACTAAAGTCACTAAATAAACCTGCCCTTAACCCTCTAGTTGCTTGGCACAAAGCAGTCTGGCTTAACACAACACAAGAAAAATACCAAACCAATTTAGAAAAATAGACACCAAAACCACAAAAATCCAGTATGAATTTTTTACATATGAATTAAAAATGGCAGCAAAAAGAATAAAGCGCCAACAGAGGTTATCTGGTTGAGCTAGACCGGGTCAAAGTCAAAAGTTAAGGCTGACCATTATGGATCGGGGGTTGAATACAGGGACCATGTTCCTGCCAGTGGAAAGTTTACTTTCAGACTTAGAAACCTTTATGGACGGCGGGCTGCTGAAGAGTGGTGTTCTGTTGTTGTAGTTAATGACGGTGAGAAAGCTCAGAGAGGGTGAAATCCAACATCTGTGCCCAGTAAGGCCTCAACATTTATCGAATACTACCTGGAGTCAGTTCTTATGAAACACTCTGTTTTCAAACTTGGAAACCTCTATGGAAGTCTCATCTCCTTTAGCAGAACAAACAAGCAAGTTGAATCAGTCTGGCAATTCCACAGCCTCTGCTTTGGCAGTGATCCCAATCTCCGTCAGTTCTTCAGGCAGAAAGTTTCTAAGTCGCACTTTTTGCATTTTCTTAAACATCCTTTTATTTGGCATTACATACAACCATCCCTCCACCCTGATAGCTGTGACAAACATTGTTACAAAAGTATATATCCAAATTTTTGGACAAGATATACAATGCCCAGACACATTTAATGGAATCCTCCCCTCACGTGGGTGCATACAGGCTTACAACCCTTCTGGCCTCATAAGTCTTACATGTCTATTTGTATTACTTGGGGGGTGGGCAACTCCCAGTAACCCTGTCTATGGGCCTTGGTTGTTCCACCCTCACTTATTGCAGTTTTGGGGAAAGGAGGAGTACATATTAACACCGGACATGGATCCAGGAACTGGGGGGTACCACTTGGGGGTTGTGACTCACTCCCAGAGAGGTCAGCAGCAGGATTCAGGGCATGTCCCATTGGAACTGGTCAGCTGGGCAGTTGCACTGAGAGAGGCCTTTGTAAGCTTTTTTTCCCTGTAGGTCAAACAGGAGGTCAGCCAATTGATCCTTAGATTCACTTCTTGGGTCCTGGGTTCGAGGCAAGCAGGTACAGCCTTCCTTCAGGTTTCAGACATCAGGGAAGTGCTTATTCTGATCTTCACAGGTTCAGGAGTGTTCAAGTACTGGGGAGGCCACATCTAAGCCCGGTGCCAGCCTGTGAGTGGTGGAAACTCCTTGCTACTCCCTAACCAATGGGGTAAAAGTTCCCAGTGGTGACCCACCCCTTTGCAGCACTTCCTGGGCCAGATGTAGGTAGGACTTATTTACCGATTTTTAATTACCAAATTTTACCGATTCGGTAATTAAAAATCGGTAAATAAGAATGGGGGACATGTAGGAACATCCAGATGTTCCTTTTACCGAATCGGTAAAAATCTGTATTTACTGATTCGGTAAATACCGACCGGTAATGGCCATTCATTCCTAGGGCTTTGCAGCCCATAGGAATGAATGGGCATTACCGATTCGGTATTTACCGAATCGGTAAATACAGATTTCCACAAGGGTGCAGGGGGTGTCACTTTGACACCCTCTGGCACCCCCAAAAGAGGCTCGGTGCCATGTGGCAGGCATACCTGGCCTAAGGGCAGGTCTGCCTGTCATATGGCACAGGTGTGCATGCACACATGTGCATGCACACCGGATTCGGTATTTTACCATCAAATATATTTGATGGTAAAATACAGATTCGGTAAGGGTTGTGGGACTCAGAAGAGTCCCACCTACATATCAAAATTATCGAATAGGTAAAAATACCGATTCGGTATTTTACAGATTCGGTAAATTTACCAATCGGTAAATTTACCGAATCTGTAAAATATGTGGCCCTACATACCATTTCGTTAATACCGGTCGGTAACGGCCGAAAATACCGATTTTCGGCCATTACCGACTGACCTACATCCGGCCCCCCGTGTGTTTCACTGAGAATTATCCCACAGTACCCCTCTTTCCCTAAATCTAACATGGCAGAACCTTTCTTTTCCTCCCCTGTCAGAGTTTCTTGTGCCTACCCAGAGGTGTGGCTGTCAGAATAGGTTCCACCACACTCCTTGTGGTTACTCCAGACTAGTTCTGGGGCAGCTCTCCCTCTAACTGGGTTTGGTGCCAGGTTGTTTATGAACACGAAAGGTACACAGGCCTCTGTGTGAGCTACATCTGCCAGTGACAAGCTAGGCATCCTTTGAAGCTCAGGAAGGGATGTACAACGCGTGGTATTACCACGTGTACCGTTACAACGCAAGTCGTTACCACGACTTGCGCTGTAGGGGTGCGGACTTAGGAATAGTTAAATTTACTATTCCAACACCAGCCTACGTACAGTGGGGAAGGTGTTGGAATAGTAAATCTCCTATTCCTTATCCTTGAGCGCCCTCCAGCGCAAGTCGTGGTTACGACTTGCGTTGTAAAAGACGCGTTGTAACGGTACTGCGGGGTAACATCGGCGTTGTAAAGGATGTTCCCGTCAGGAAGGGGCTTGGGTACAGCTCACAGGCCAAGATGGAAAAACACGCCCCTACACCCAAGACCTTTGTGAACTGTCACCATAGGAGAGCCACTAGCAGCCATGTGAAACTGGACATTGGCAGAAAGGCCCTATTGTCTTTAGGCAGGAAAATTACAACTTTCTTAAAGTGTAAATTCTAAAAATAGTAATATAAAACTTGACTTGGCCATTAAGTTGCATGTTTAAATTACTTTTAAAATAAGTCCTTGAATTATTCTTTCAGCTGCTCTAAAACTGAAAATGAGCATTAAACATGGTTGAAGGGTAGCTCACTATTTTCCTATGGGAGAGCCAGCCTTGCCACAGTGAAAAACTACTTTGGAGTTTTTTTAACTGCCAGTACATGTAAAACATTAAATATACATGCCCTACTTGTTAAATAGTTTTTTTCAAACCATGCATCTGGCCCTAAGGCAGCAGTAATATAATAAAGGAAGTTTAGGCCTGGCAAAAGGATTATTTTGCCAGGTCGAAATGGCAGTTTAAAACTGCACACCCAGACTTCAGTGGAAGGCCTAGAGACTTGTTTTACAGTGCTACTTTAGTAAGTGGCACACATGCTGCAGCCCACTAGCAGCATTTAATACACAGGAGCTGGGTACAATATTCTAGAGACTTACAAGTAAGTTAAGTGTGCCAATTAGGGACATGTCAATTCTAACATTTTTAGAGAGGGGAGCACAAGTGCTTTAGCACTGGTTAGCAGGAGTAAAGTTTGCAGAGTCCCTTGGCCAGCAAGAATATGTTACGCAAAAAAAGGCACAACATTTCTGGAAGACCACACAAAAGATGGTAATTTCCAACAGGTATGCTTCTTTGCTCAGAGGACTTGAGTAACACTAGCTCAATGTATTTATGTGCTATCACAATTTAATCCCCTATGGTGATGTACAGAATGGGAAATAACATATGAACATTGTCATTTCCACACTGTTGCCTGCATATGAATCCATACTTTCATTTTTTTTTTTTACCAAGGGCAAAGGCATGGAGGATTGCCCTTGGTATTAAATGCGAGATTACCCTACCTGGGATCTTCACAAAGAGATCTGTTTAACATCAGAGTATGCAATAGGATTTAGGAGAACCCTTTCTCTCTGTAGTACTCCAAACTGCACCTTTAACATTTTATTAAATAATTTTTCTGCTTAACTTCATTAATATTATGAACTGTATCCTGCAGGGATTTCATATGATCAATAAAACAATCTTTCCCCTAAAATACTTTATTTATTTGATTGTTAATTTCAATTAAACAGCCGATCCCATATGAGTCGTTCCACTGAACAATTAGTTGGGTTTAGGTCCCTCCTCAAGCATTTGCTACAACATTTGTATGCATTTTTACATAAGGGGATATAAAAAAAGAGACAATATATTATAATGTGGATGAAAAGGTCAAGTGAAGCAATATGGGAAACCTCTTTTCAACATAAGCATAAACTCATTAAAAAGGATTCCATCTCTTCCATTGTTGGTGTAAAAACTAGAGAGGACATAATCATCTTTGCCCGCAAATTAATGTGCATTTAAATATATCCTGAAATCAAAATGAAATCATCTGACACACCATACATTATCATTACAAAGAGCTTTTCCATCACTCTAATTCTTCTTTAGGGTGACAGAGCCCAATTTAAGTAGATAATTTCCAGGATACAATTTGGAATTTGGGACCATTGTGAATGAATTACCACCACAAGAAGCCATCTGTCCTCTTAATTGACAGATTTTATTAGCTCCTTTTTGCGTTGCCAACCCGACCTCTCGAAAGTCTCTCTGATATCCTTAACATCATTCTTATTACAATTGAAAAAATCCTTTAGAATAATGCTGCGTACCTTTCAGGTTTTTTGCAGAACATGAATTTGAAGTAAGCAAATACATCCCATGTAAGTAGAATGAGTCAGATGTGTGTTTATACTTGCGACATGCTGACTAATGAAGCGGATCTCAAACATTAGGAACACTGTAAGATCCCAAAACACCACAAATAGACAGAAGTATGTGGAACTATTCTTTATTGCCCCGGAGCGCCGGGAACCACGTCTTATCTCCTCGCGGTCGGCGCGGATAAACAAAATGGCCGCCTTCCGCTTCCTGTCCCGGTCTTCCTGTTCCGGGTGAAGGAACACTAGACCGTCACCACATATCTCCCCCCTTTATGCAACAACAAAATATAACTCTAGTCCTTTACTTGCGGTTCATATCAAAGTCCTTGAACTTCTCCGGTATCTTTACCACTCTCCCAGCTCTCGTCTTCATCACTCCATCTCCTCCTTCAGTTCTCGGTTCCACCATGTCACTTCCCGTTCCTTCTGGTTCTCTCTCTCTCACGTCCTTTTCCACTTCCTTCTTGCACCAGCCTCTAGCTCTTTCTTTCTCTCCATTTTCCTCGTCCCGTTCGGCTCTACCTTCATCCACTTTCTGCATACCTTCTTCTACCTTCATCCTGTCCCTTTCACAACTTCCCACTTCTCCATCGTCTACATTCTCTGCTCCATCCTCTCTCTCTTCACCCCACTTCAGAATCTTGCTGCATTTCGCCATTCTGTCCTGCGACCACACTTTCCCGTCGCTAAGCAGGGCCGACCTGGCGTATGGCTCTAGTACTTGTAGGGGAGGTGAGAACTTGCTCTCTCCCTTCCTTTTTAGTATGGCCTGCTTCACCCTTACCCAGTCGCCTTTTTCCAGTGACACTCCTTGTACGCTATGTCTCTTGTTGAAGTGTTCGGTGTACACCTCCTGCGCCTTCTCCAGGTTCTTTCTGACCACTGCAAGCGACCATTTACTTTGCACCACCAATTCCCTCCACACCATGTTGTCCTTTGTAAATGCATCTCTACCTCTCAACACCTTGAAAGGACTGTATCCCGTGCTGCCAGGGGTGATACGGTAGGCCCATATCATCTTGGGTAACTCCTTCTCCCAGTCCAGTCCATCGTTAATGGCCGCTTGAATGGTGCCCATAATTACTCGGTTGAAGCGCTCCACTTGTCCATTTCCCGCCGGGTGATATATGGGAGTATGTTTTACCTCTATACCATTCCTGGAAATAAACGCCTCCCACTTCGCTGACGTAAACTGCGGTCCATTGTCACACGTGATGATTTTTGGAATACCTTCCCTGACAAAGACGGTGCGTAAAAAGTTCACTACTGCGTCCGTGTCAACTGTCTCCTTCACTTCCACTTCGGGCCATTTGGAGTACTTGTCAATGAGAATGGGTCCCATTATGTCGACTGACACCATTTCCCACGGTCCATCAGGTACAGGGAACCTTCCCAAAGGTGGTCTCATCATACTCTGGGACTTGTCCGCCTTAGCGCATGACTCACATTGTCTCACATGTCTTTCTATCTGGGTATCGATAGCCGGCCACCAGTATGCTTGCCGGGCCAGAGCCTTGGTTTTCGTGATTCCCTGATGCCCCTTGTGCAACAGGACCATTAAGTGATTTATTATGCCTCTCGGTGGAATCACTTTGTCGCCTCTCAGGAGGAATATTGGATTTTCAGCCAGTGACAGTTCATCTCTTACCTCCCAATACCTTCTTAGTTCTTCCTTGAGGTGTCTCTTTTCAGGCCATCCATGGGTGACGTATCCCTTAATCGCTTCCATTTCTTCATCTGCTTTGTAAGCTTCTTCCCATTCTTGTGCACTGATCACCGTCTCCATATCCTGGATGGTTGCTACTACATATCCTTCCCACCTCGGGCTCTCCTGCTTGCCCACTTCCTCCATGGCTGCCGCCCGACTCAGGAAGTCAGCCACTTTGTTCTGCGGCCAGGTATGTGCTCTACGTCATACACAAAATCCAATAAGCATAGTGTCATTTTCGCAATCCTTGGCGTCGCATGGGCGTGGCCACAGGACGTCAGCACCTTGACCAGAGGCTTGTGGTCTGTCCTTACCAAGAACTTGGCACCCCACAGATACTGCCTGAACCTCTCCATCGCCCACACAACTGCCAGCATCTCCTTCTCTATGACGCTGAACTTTTCTTCGTTGGGCGCCAATGACCTCAAAGCAAAGCTGACTGTCGACGTCTCACCCTTCTCAGACCGTTGCATTAACACTGCTCCCAGGCCACGATCACTCGCATCAGTTGTCAGAATGAACTCTGCTTCCGGGTCAAATCCTGTCAAAGGTATGGTCTCGCTCATCTCTCGTTTTAAAGTATCAAATTCGTCTTGTTCCTCTTGGTTCCACTGGAAACTATTTTTTTCCTTCAAGAGCTGTCGTAAGTAGTGCATCTTGGTTGCAAAGTGAGGAATGAATTTGCTATAATATTCGGCCATCCCCAGGAATGACCTGATGTCCTCCTTCTTGCCCGGGGTAGGCGCATCCAGAATGGCTTTCATGTTGGCACTTTTAGGCTCGATACCCTTCTCGCTCACCTCGTGGCCCAGGTATGTGACGGACTGCACTCCAAATCTGCATTTAGACCACTCAGCTGTCAATCCGTTTTCTTGTAACGTGCGTAGTACTGTGTGCAGCTTCTCATTGTGTTTTTGTTTGGACTCACCCATGACCAGGATGTCGTCCTGGAAGAACTGAACACCTTCTACCTTCCGGAAGAGCCTGTGCATCAGCTTCTGAAATACCGCGGCTGCTGAGGCCAGGCCAAATGGCATCCGTACAAACTCGTAGCAGCCGAACGGTGTGATAAATGACGTGAGGTGACTGCATGATGGATGTAGCTTCACCTGGTGGTAGGCTGATGACAGGTCCACCGTGGAGAACCACTTGATGCCTTTGGTTTTTGCCAGCATTTCATTGATGCGGGGCAGGGGAAACTTGTCGGCCAGGATATTTTTGTTGAGTTCTCTGAGGTCGACGCACAGCCGCACCTTCCCATTCGGCTTCTGTGCTACCACTAAGGGCGAAAGCCACTCTGCGCTCTCGATGGCCCTTATCACTCCTTCTCTTTCCAGTCTATCAAGTTCCGCTTGCACTGCTTTCCTGCATCTGAAGGGGATGTTCCTTACTTTGTGAACGACTGGTTTGGCTCCCTCCTTCAATCTAATGAGGTGTTTGTACCTGGATAGTTCGCCGATTTGTCCATTAAACACTTTAGGATATGTCTTGTGCCAGGCGTCACCATTGTCCCTTTCCTCTATGTCCATAAGCATGATTTTCTCTATGCCTCCTGGGTTTAGCTGTATTCCTAACGCTCCTTGGTCCTTCCAGCTGAGTACTGACGGGCCCTTTTCGGCAACGTATAATTTGCAGTTTGCTTGGCGGCCTCGGAACTCAAACAGCAAAGGGCAGTACCCTAACATTGGAATCCTTTGCCCCGTGTATGTAACTGGTCGTAAGTCCATTGGGCGCAACTCCTCTTCCACTTTGGACGTGAACTGTTCCTCCCATATTCGTCTCTGTATTATGGTAATGGGCGCTCCACTGTCCGCGATCATCTCTATTGGCACACCCCCTATGTGCATGTTCAACTTTGGCTTTTCTGACTCCACTCCTTCCATTTCCAGTATCTGGCCATCAATGTAGAGGAACTCTTCCAGGTCCTCTTCCTCCGCTCGGCTTCCGACTTCTTGTTGTTGTTCTTGGTCCACGTATTTGACCACGGCCCCTTTGGGTTTTCGGCGGCATACCTTTTCATAGTGTCCGAACACACTGCAGTAGGAGCATCTCGCCCTGAATGCCGGACACGCCTTGTCGTTTCCCAGATGCGACACGCTTCCACACCTGTAACAGCTCGGGCGACCGCCTCTTCCTGTTCTCTGGTCAGGGTGGCTGGTTTGGGTAGTCCGTTTTGTCTCCTGGCCCCTTTGGTGGTCTTTCTGCTTCACTCTTTCTCCTCTCACCGGTGCTGTGATCTTGCAGACTGTCTGTGTCCCTCCTGTGTCCTTTCTGGCAGCTTGCGCGCATCGCTTGGATAGTTCCGCCTTCTTCACTAAGGCCCAGACCTCCTTCAAGGGGGCATCCCCGTTGACCCACAGTTTCTCCTTGACATGGGTGCTGGTCGTGTGCATGATGATCTGGTCTCGAATTAGCTCATCATGTAGCGTGCCAAACTTACATGTCAGGGCTAGCTTCTGCAGTGCCACCACATACTCATCCACCGACTCCCCACTCTTCTGCTTCCTCTGGAAGAAGTTGTATCGGTCGATCGATACGCACACTACAGGACTGTAGTGCGCGTCGAGGTCTGCGATGACATGGCTGAACACGTCTGTGTCTTGAGCATCTCTTGTGCCCTTGACGATGGTATCATACACTCTAATCCCCTACGGGCCCAAATTGTGCAGTAGTATCTTCTTCCTCCTCTGGCTGGAGAATGCTGCTTCACCCTCTTCCTCCAGAGCTTCCAGGTAGTTGAGGAAATACCGTTTCCAGTCTTCCCACTGCATCTCCGGCTCTCCGCACTTCGACAGAAACGGCACCATTTGGGTGAGAGAGGTAGATTACACCGCCATCTTGTTGAGTTCTCTGGGGCTCGCCTGAGTAGCGATGACCCGGCCAGGTGGGCTGCCCGGCGTCTGTCGTACCTCCGTATCCTCGTCACTGTGCTCGCTGCCTGACGCTCCACCCTTTGACGCTCCCTCCGTGGATCAGAGCGTTTGATGATTGCTCCTTTGTGCCGTGTCCGCTGTGCTTGCCCCTTCTCCACGTCCGTGCAGCGCTGCCAACGTGCTGTGCAGGGCCCCCCCGCTCACTGAACGGTTCGTGGCATCGTGGGCCGAGGACCTGTGCTCACTTGGGCCACCCTGCCACTGCCCTGTACCAGCTCCACCACTGCTGCACTCACTGCGGTGGAGATTGTCCGGTCGGCGTCTGTCCTGTTGCCGTGTGGCACCTTCAGGAGCCAGGGGTGTTCAGCTGCCGAAGTCTGGACCACCTCGTGTCCACTGCCACGCTCCGGGGGGCCTTTTGGTTTGCTGCTCTGAGCTGCTTGTCTGGGCTCGTTTTTGTTTGTCGGTAATTTTGCTAATGTCCGACTATTTATTTATTTTTTTCTTTTGTAGGTGTTGGGTGGGGGGGCGGGCTCTAAATCCTGTGCCTCGTCGCCATTGTAAGATCCCAAAATACCACAAATAGACAGAAGTATGTGGAACTATTCTTTATTGCCCCGGAGCGCCGGGAACCACGTCTTATCTCCTCGCGGTCGGCGCCGATAAACAAAATGGCCGCCTTCCGCTTCCTGTCCCAGTCTTCCTGTTCCGGGTGACGGAACACTAGACCGTCACCACAAACACGCACTGAATGTTTTCATTTGAGAAGAGTTAGTACCAAACCAATATGCTACCAGAATATTGTGGACTAACTATCTTCTAAAAAAAAGTGGTGTCCTTTATAGCATTAAAAAAAAATATTGCCTCATTTTTTATTTTATTAAAAAATATATTTTTTGTCCTCATGTATCCATGGCACTCTGCAAGTCTTGGACCATTTTCTGGCACCCTTGTTTGTCGTTTGGTCCATTGCTTTCACTCGCCCGAGCCTTTTAAAAGACTCTTATCGTTTCCAGGAGGGGGGGATTTACCTCACAAGCTGCCATGATCTGGAGAAATCCTAGGACTATGGGAAGATTTATTTTATTTCACCACGGCCCTGTATGTGTATCTCAAAACTAACTTGATCATTTTATAAAATCCTGACAAATGTCCCTCGTCGTTAGTAGATTACAATCAGTGTCCATTTTGCTGGTTCACTTGACTACTTTTAACCATCCTGTAGGACATGGAGGCACAGGGTCTGTCCAGTGTTTACATATCTCCCGTCTAGCCAGCAGTAACAAATAGAATATCAAACCCCTTTGTTTACTATCCAACATGGTTAGTGAGTCATGATTTACTACTAGAAGTACCAACGTCGCTGACAGGGTTATGGGTTCCCCTAGGATGTCTCTTATAATAGTTTCTACAGCCTTCCAATATTCCATTATTGCGGGGCATGTAAAGAACATATGTACATCATTGGCTTTTTGCAAGTTGCATCTGTTACATCTGGGAACAGGCTGTAATACGAACACAGTGATTTTTTGAGGGGTCCTATTCAATCTATTTATTACAAAGAAATGATTTCTTTTAAAGTTTGCAGGCGTAACTGTTGAATATAGTAGTTTTAATGAGTCTCTCCATAACAAATGTAAATTCTCTTCCTGAACTACTTCCTGCCAAATAGCATATAGAGTCTCCACTTTCATTTCCTCTGCATCCAAAAATTGCCAATACCACTTGGAAACTTCTTTGTTTTTTACCCTTACGTCCTGGATAACAGTCTCGAAGTCCCATAGCCCACCTGTATCCTGGGAGGTTGTTGAAGACCATGACATGAGCTGTACATATTTGAATCTAGATAGTCTGTTACCAGTTTTCGCACTCCCAGGGCAGCAATTCACCTGCTGATATGAATCCCCCCCTCTTAGATAGCCCAGCTTGCTTCAAAGGCAAAGTCAATCCATCTTTTAAGCATTCCGATGTCCCTGGGGAATCCCAGATTGGTGCAAATTCTGAATAGTATCCTATGCTTAGCATCTTTCTCACTGCACACCAAAGATTTAATGCTGCATTTGGGACTTTCAACCTTACTTTTTCAAAGAACGTCTGAGCACCGAATTTATATAGAAAATAATCAATAATCATTTCCCCCTATAGTGCTCCTAGGTAGATGAATCAGGCTCCCGATAAGCATTCAGAAGTTTTTTAACTGAAATGCCATACAGTAAAGGTTGAGGTCCGGCAGGGCTAATCCACCCTTCTGAACCCAACTCCTCAACTTTTTCCCGGAGATTCGTATGCCACGGGTAGCCCAGATAAAACTGGTTCTTTCTCCTAGTATTTTATTATTTATATCCTTGGGAAATTTCTTCAGCGGATACAATTAAATAGAAATGTCCGTTTTGGCAAGATGGACATTTTTACCAGGTTGACCCTCCCATAGATAGTTAATGGAAGGTTCTTCCACCTAGACAGAGACCTATCAACCTCCTTCACCACACTATTTAGATTCCACAATGGGATCTCATTGATTTGATTAACTATGATGATCCCTAAATATTTTATCTCATCACACACTCTGCCTCCCCAACCCTCCAAGTTCCAAGCCATCACCTCTGTAATAGCAGTATTCACTGAATATCCAGAGACTTCCCCAAATTCTTTTGTTAACTGCTCCACCCTAGATAGTGTTCAGGATGGATCTGAGGTATAGATTATCAAGTCATCCGCATATAGTGCTATTTTACTGAAGGAGGGGAGTGAGTGGACAGGCATTATCTGATCATTTTTCCTCAGGAGATGCACCAGCGGTTTGATATGAATATCAAAGAGGAGAGAGGACAACAGGCAACCCAGCCTCGTACCTCTTAAAATCTTAAAACGCTTAGTCAGGGTGCCATTTACTAGGATCTTAGCTGTGGGGCATTCATATCATTTCTTTAGCGCCATAATATAGCCTGTATCAATACCCATTGATTCCAAAACTGCCCAGAGGAAAGCCCAACTAACACGATCAAATGCCTTAGCAGCATTGATGGTGATTACCACCAAGGGGATCGAGTGTGCAATTGCTAAATCTATAGTCCCAATCAAAGACAGTGTTAGTTCTTGAATTTGTCTTTTTGGGATAAATCCCTTCTGGTTTACATGTATTTGCCAATCTCCACGCGAAAATGCCAGTATAGATTTCATAATCAACATTTAGCAGGGAGATGGGCCGGTATATTGCCTAATTTGAGTTCATAATATAAAGTCTGCACTGGATGGGGCAATATTTGTGTAAACAATAATAAGGATACAATATTCAACCTACACAATATTTTTGTTAATGATATTCAGATATAAACCCACAAGTCTAGAGCACCAAACCCCTGGAAGAGAGATCAGCCCCCACATTTGGCCTAGAACAATGCCTCATTTCCCTTATGCCTTCAAATTTGGTGCAGTGAATCAGTATCAAAGGATCTTAAAATTCTGGCTTCCCCACTTTAAATTCTATCCCAGTAGCTGCAACTTGCAATACAGTCCAACATAAATGTTGAGGAAAGTGTTCATGAGAGGGTTTGGAGTTATCGTTTGACTCCTAATTCCACAACTGGAAATTCCCCATTCATGTTGCTGAGGGGTAATGAACGAATTTTAGGTTTGAAGTCAGAGTGGTCATATGACAAATTGACCTGCGAGGAAGTGGACACATGGTAGTCATCAAAATAAGAGAGGAGCAACATTTATTATTATTCTAAGATGTGTGCCAAACAACTATGAGTAGAGTCAGGTACACAGTAAAGCTTGAATAACCTGGAATGGGGAAGAAAGGTAGTTCTATATTATATTTGGCAATAAAAGTGGTGAACTTGTAAGGCTTAGAGCAGCTAGATGATGGTTGGTGGTGGAGCAAAAGATATGTCATTTTAGCACGGAAAGGCTGAGCGCTTGGTGGCAGGGATATTGAGGTTGTTGGACATTTGTTTGCATGTGGTATCATGGTTGATAGCAGCATGTGTGGTGGTGGTCACTCTGTTGATATACGATTCCAGAATTCTGTGGTCAAAGAGTTGGATGAGGTGCAATCAGCTGAAGGAATGTCACTTATTAGTCAGAGTGTTGAGTTGAGTTCTCAGTTGGACTTGTGTGACAGTATTGATGGTGTTACAGAGGCTGACGGCAGTGAGTATGTCCATAACAGCTGTGGTGATGGTCAAGTCGCTGTGAGCATGCATCAAACCATACTTAAAGGGTAAGTCAAGAAATCTTTGTGATGTTACTAATGTTTTCTTTTCCTTCACCATTGCTGTTCTATTACATGTAGGGAGGGTAGTTGTGTTGCACATAGTCCTCTTGTGTAGGCATGTGGTATCTACTATACATGGCTTGAGCGTGAGAGTCATCAAGAGGACCTTGTGAAAATGTGTAGGTTTGTTAGGCCTAAACACCCCTGTGATATATGGTGTACACGACAGTGGCGTCTGTCATCTGATGCAAGGGGCGGGGGCTGCAACACGGCGAGCAGTCCTGAGCTCTCGGTATCATAACTTTTAACTTTTCAATTTCCGACCCCGGATTTCCCCACTTTGGCCCCAGGGCCGGCACTTGACTTCTTCACGGCGCTTTACTCCTTGACGGTCCGGGTCGCGGGTGGGTGTGGCTCCCCCTGCTGACCTCACTTCCTGCACTCCTGCAGTTCCCGCTCAGTGATGGCTTGCGAGCCGGCGAGATCGCCCAGTGCTTCCTTCCTGCCCGCCTTTTCCCACCTCACATCTTACTGTTCTTCCTTTTTCTTCCTACTTCTTGCTCCACCAGCTAGGCTGAGGTCGCGAGAGGTGGAAGCTGAGTTCGTGAGAGGTGGAAGCTAAGCCTGTACCCAGAGACGGCACCTGAACCCACCAAGTCTTCTCTCTCCGGTAGGCACCTGGAGTGGGGGCACTCCAGGTTTGCCAGTCATTGTTTTGAGTCTACCGGCTGTAGTGGCCATAACTGGATAAAACGGAGAGTCTCCCCTAGGAGGCCTATAGAAGCTGCCCCACCCGGCCTGTGCTAGGTCTGGAGTGCAATCTGTAGAAGTGGTAAGACAACGTGAGGCATTGGAAGGTGGAGGTGGTTTAGCTGATGGGATATAGGATCGCCCCGGAGAGGCCCTAGTAGTTTTACACAACAGCATCCAGTGGAACCTAGACAACCCGGACAATCAAATCTGATGTTTGTTGAGGCCCTAATCCTCTAGCTAGATTTAATCTGAATCTTATCCAGAGTTATGACCGCAAAAAAACTGTGTTCTGGAAAATTGGTGTTTACAAGAGCGTGTAAAAAAAACAAAGCCAATCCTCTTAGGAACAAGTCAGTACAGATAAATACTTTTAAAGGATTTAATGCTATTTCCACCTTTTTCTCAAAAAAGAGATAAGTCAAAATAAGGAGACAAAAATGAAGCCCATGACCGAAACTCTATTCAGAAAGGTTGTAGAAAAAGTGAAAATAGACCTCTAGCTACCATACCCTCTCCTGGAATTAGAATGATTTCGGGTAGGAGGTACAATAAGTCCTGAAATTAGAATGGAATTTTCTCCATGTGAAGTTCATACTATTCATTCTACTGAAAATAGTGTGTCTCAGACCATTATTTTTTTTTGTTCAGAGTCTTGAGTGGAAAGCCTTGTACTGGAGGATTTGACACTCCCTAATATAAATATTAATTTACATCGCTCCTTGAGGGTTCCACAATCACCTAAACCTCGTATCTCTAATATCTCACATCTTTCAAACTCTCAAGATCATCTTACGGGTCCTTCTATTAAAATGCAACTCTTTAGTAGTATGCCTAGTGGAGCATCTATTACTCCTGAATTGTCCCTGGGTTCCGACCTTCCAAATAAGGATCCTGATGACAAAATATTGATGTCTGAATCCTTGTTTTGCCTGGAAAGACTTTTATCATCTATTTTAGCGTAGCAATTCAGATTATATTTTGGATTCACTTTTGTCATTGACTAAATCAATGATTTTGGTTCATATACAGCCTAACAGTAAAGTTTCCCTTCTGATTTCTCATAGGCCTAACTCTTGTTTAGAGATCCCTCCTCTACACCTTCATGTACCTAATTTGAACCAAGTGAAATCTACCCAAACGTGCTCTGCTTCTTATCCGAACTATTGTGATTTTGGTACTCAGGTAGGCATGCCCCTTGATTCCTCAAAACATAAGGATAAAGAAATTGCTGACTTATTTGATGAATCTCAGCCTTTCTACGGCAATTCTTTGATCATGAGGCCCCTGTTTCGATGCCTGATAAATCACCCCTTTTGATCACAGAAAAGGACATAATTAATTTAGTACGCAATGTTTTCCCAATTTCTTTAAAAAAACAAGACGTAATAAAACTGTTCATCTTACTATGGAGGAACCAAAAACTGATCATATTTCTCCAGAAAAAAAGACCTAAAAAAACTAAAGAAAATTAAGAAGAAAAGGGCAAACGAACTATGTTTCGGCCCTAATATAAATTTACCTTTGCCTCCGATCCCTGCTCTGAATGATCAGAACAGCAAAGAAGTTCAAATGGCAGTTTCTCCAACGGATTTTAGCTCACTTCCGCTGAACTCTAGTTCTGCAATCCCGGTGTCACAAGAAGCTACTATTTTAAATTTAAATACTGCAGCGGTGGCAAAATATAGTCTGAATCCTAACGCTGTACTATTTTCCTCTGCTATTGGCAGTGATGCGACTTATAATCCTAGAAATGTGTCTATGGGAGACTCTCATGTTAGCCTTCTCCCTTCCGTACCTCTTTCGTTGGATTTTGTTTTTATATTTGATTATGAGCTATATATGAATAGGCCTTATCTATTGAGCTGTTTCGCTGAAATATACGAACTACAAATGATCCAGAGCAGCGATTTGGCTTTGGTTCAAGTTCTAAACTAAGGCATTCTTGGGGTGAGCCAGAGCGACATTTGGTTCTAAGGTGACTTCCCATTTAATAATGGCAAATTCTGATAAATTACGATGCTGTGGTATCGACGTTCTGGTCCCTAATGAGGAGGAAACTCCTGAAAAAGAGCCTGTTAATAGGCAGTCTCCCGCCATACTAGATCTATCGTCTTTTGATTCTCTCCATTTGGAGAGAGAAAGGATATTACAGGCCTTAAGGAATGGAGTTGGGTGGCAGGGGCTCTCGATGCAAATAGTTCTGTTGGCCTAAGATTCTGGAACTCTTCCTAGCAAGGGCCTTAAACTGATCTCCTGAAATGCAGATGGCTTAAGCACAAACAAAAACAATGTGTTATTCTTGAAAGAACAGAATGCCGACATAATATGTATTCAAGAGTCCTGGATGATAACAAATTGGTCCATTGAAGATTACTATGTGCTGAGCCGCCCTGCCCTTCTGGCGAGCAGGGGACAAGCGAAAGGAGGCATTGCCATTATGCTTAGATCAAACCTCAAATTGATATATAAAATAATCCCGCATGCCTCTAATCTATTTCAGGCAATTAAGTTAGAGACCAAGGAAGATTTTGTTAATTCTGGGTCCCTTTTAAATTGTAAATGCATACATTCCACCCGCATATCCAATACACATTTACTAAAAGACCTGCTTGCCTTTGTCTCGTCTATCCTGGAAAATTCAGAATGCAAGAATTTACAGTTTATTGGTTACCTTAGTACTAAGGTTTCCATCCATAGTATGGGGCTTTTTGCTAATTCCAATAGGGATGAAGCACTAAATATTCTGCCTGCTCAATTTCCAAACCATAGCCGAACAGATAAAAGAGGAACAATTTTACTCGAAGACTTAAGAAATTTGGATTTACTGATAGTCAATGGGAGACAAGAAAAGATATTCCAGCTAAAAATACTCATAAGGGACCTATGGTGGCTCCATTATTGATTATCAATCAATCAATCAATCAATCAATCATGGCATTTGTAAAGCGCGCTACTCACCCGGGAGGGTCTCAAGGCGCTGGGGGAGAGGGGTAAGTTACTGCTCGAACAAGCAGGTCTTGAGCTGCTTCCTGAAGGTGAGATGGTCTTGGGTTCGCCGAAGGTGGGTGGGGAGGGAGTTCCAAGTCTTGGCTGCCAGGTAGGAGAAGGATCTTCCTCCGGCGGTGGCTCTGCGGATGCGTGGTACGGTGGCGAGGGCGAGGCTGGTCGATCGTAGCTGGCGGGTGGGTGTGTAGAGGGTCATGCGGTCGTTGAGGTACTTGGGGCCCAGGTCCTGGTGAGCCTTGTGTGCATGGGTGAGGAGTCTGAACGTGATTCTCTTGCTGATGGGGAGCCAGTGCAGGTCTCTCAGGTGTCCGGTGATGTGGCTTTGTCGGGATATGTCCAGGATGCATCGTGCGGAGGCGTTCTGGATGCGTTGGAGTCTTTTTTGAAGTTTGGCTGTGGTTCCGGCGTAGAGGGTGTTCCCGTAGTCCAGTCGGCTGGTGACGAGTGCCTGGGTCACGGTCTTCCTGGTTTCTGTGGGGATCCATCTGAAGATCTTGCGGAGCATGCGCAGGGTGTTGAAGCATGATGAGGAAACGGCGTTGACTTGTCTAGTCATCGAGAGGGAGGACTCCAGGATGAAGCCCAGGTTGCGTGCGTGGTCCGTTGGCTTGGGAGCGGTGCCCAGGGCAGGGGGCCACCAGGAGAAGTCCCAGGCAGAGGGTGGTGATCCCAGGATGAGGACTTCCGTCTTGTCTGAGTTCAGTTTCAGGCGGCTGTTCTTCATCCAGTCGGCGACGTCTTTCATCCCTTCGTGTAGGCTGGCTCTGGCGGTGGCGGGGTCATTGGTGAGGGAGAGGATCAGTTGGGTGTCGTCGGCGTAGGAGATGATGTTGAGGTTGTGTTGGCGTGCGATGGCTGCGAGGGGGCTCATGTAGACGTTGAAGAGGGTTGGGCTGAGTGAGGATCCCTGTGGTACGCCGCAGATGACTTCGGTGGCCTCGGATCTGAACGGGGGGAGGTGGACTCTCTGTGTTCTTCCGGCGAGAAACGAGATGATCCACTCCAGTGCTTTCTCTTGTATTCCGATGTTGCTGAGGCGCTGCACTAGGGTGCGGTGGCAGACAGTGTCGAACGCCGCAGAGAGGTCCAGGAGGATGAGGGCCGCTGTTTCCCCATTGTCAATCAGGGCTCTGATGTCGTTGGTGGCTGCGATCAGGGCGGTCTCGGTGCTGTGGTTGGCCCGAAACCCGGACTGCGAGGGGTCAAGGGATCCGTTCATCTCAAGGAAGGCGGCAAGCTGTCTGTTGACAGTCTTCTCGATGACTTTGGCAGGAAAAGGAAGGAGCGAGATGGGACGGTAGTCCTTGAGGTCGGTGGGGTCCGCCGTTGGTTTCTTCAGGAGGGCGGTGAGCTCGGCGTGCTTCCAGCTCTCCGGGAAGATGGCGGTGTGGAAGGAGGTGTTGATGATGTCCCGGAGATGGGGTGCGATAATGGCGTTGGCTTTGTTGAAGACGTGGTGTGGGCAGGGGTCGGTTGGTGATCCTGAGTGGATGGAGTTCATCGTGCTGGTGGTGTCTTTGGTGCTGATCGGGGTCCAGTTGCAAAGGGTGGTGGTGGCGGGTGTTGGTTCGGTGGTAGGGTGCGTGGTCTGTGCGTCGAAGCTGTTGTGTATGTCGGTGATCTTGCGGTGGAAGAACGAGGCGAGTGAGTTGCAGAGGTCTTGCGAGGGAGTGATGTCGTTGTTTCAGGCACTGGGATTGGAGAACTCTTTGACGATGTTGAAGAGTTCCTTGCTGTCGTGGGCGTTGTTGTCCAGTCATTCTTTGAGTGCCGTCCTCTTGATTTATTATTTTTCTTTTCTTTTTTTTTTTGTTTGAATATGTTTATTGCATTTTTGTTTTGTCAGTTCTTACATCACATCACAGTGTTACAAAATGTAGAAATGATAATCGATTAGTAATGCTTTATTATAATCAACAGAGCAATAGCTACTACAGTCAATCACATACAGTATCCAGTACGATCACGTAGGTCAGCATATAATCAGGGTAGCAAAGTAGCATGTCATTCTCACGAATAATCGGCATAGCAACAGTAGGTAGGAGGTAACATGGGTGGTAGTAGAGCAATCGTTACGTCCCGGCATCCACTCAGATTATTATTCAGTCCGGAACATAGTATGTACAGGGATAATAGCCCAAGGTAGGATGGGCTCGTCCGGAATGCAATAGACATTCAAATCTTTAGTACTAAAACAGGTAAACATAAGGAACAATCTGAAAAGGTAGGTGGCAGAATCAGAAATTGGGTGGGTGCATATCGGTGTGTGTGCATGTCTATGTGAAGTGTGCAGGCCAGGCGAGTGGATGCGGGCACGCGCACCGCACCAGTGGCAGCAGGGATTGGAACATAGAGTCCGTCATGTGTTCAGCAGGGCGGGGGGGGAGGGGGGGAGGAGGGGGAGGTGGGGGGAGGCAGGGAGGGCAGGAGAAAATCCAGCCGGGTGGGAGAAGGGGAAAGGGGGGAAGGCAGTAGCGGGGACACGCAGGGGCAGGCAGCAGGGTCTAAACAATGCCACTACGTAAGCACTCACGATGAAAGGCCGCTAGAAGGCCATCCCAGTCTTGCACTATGGGATACTTGCGGAGCCCCGCAGTTTCTTCGCTGTGCAGCGCTGTGCTTTCCGCTCGTGCCCAGTTGTCAAAGGACGTACGCCAGTGTAGTGTTTGAGGGGGAGTGTCGCTTTTCCAACGTCTAGTGATGAGGCGTTTCGCTGTTATCAGTCCCAGATCCCAAAATCGTTCTCTGACCTTTGTCTGTTTCGTCCGTTTGAACAAACCCAATAAGCCCGCTTCCCATGTATGCGGCAATCGTCCTCCCGTTGCTTTTGACAGGGTATCCATCACCGCCCGCCAGTAGGCTTGCAGGGAGGGGCATGTCCAGAGGGCATGTAGGAATGGAGCGTCTACTAGCTTGCATCTGGGACACACTGACGTGGTCAGCCCAAAGTATCTATTTATTTTGTCAGGCGATAAATAGGCACGATGGACAATATAGTATTGTATAATTCTAATACGGGCATTGCGAGGCACTTGTAACATCCCAGCCAGTATCCGTGACCATTCCTTATCGGTCCAGTCCCGGCCCCGATCGGCCGCCCATTTGTCACGCAGCCATTGCGATGGGAACTGCGCGTGAAAGTGTAGCGCCTGAGCAAGCCAGTGTATCATGTGGGAGCCGTTCCCCATCACATGCAGATATTGAATCAACTGATGAGGTGGGGGCTCCTCCGCCAGTGGTCCCCAAGCCTGCGTCAGAATGTGTAGGAGTGTCGCGTGTGTCAAGAACTGGCCAGCCGGTAGGCCCGCGTCTCTCACTAAAGCTGCGAAAGGCAGTAGGGCTCCATCTTCAAACAGATCGCCTATGCTCTCCAGATCAGATGCCGTCCGGTTACTCAACGCGGGTCCCATGAGGGTTCCACCGTCTCAAGGCGTTCCCAGTAGTGGCAGGTTGGGTGCATATGGCCTGGTGGCGCTTGTCAGTTTCAGGGACCTGACATAGCACTTTCTGGCCACCGCAAGGTGTAGCTGGTCAGGACAGCGGGTCTTAGACAGGGGGTGAAATAGATCGTGGATTTGTGGGGTCGTCATGATCTCATCCAATGTAGCAGTATCGCCCAAGTTCTTGCCGGCCAGCCAATATGTGACCCATTGGAGTTGTGCCGCCAGATAATAGAGCTCGTGGTTAGGGACCGACAACCCTCCGCTCTCCGTTGCAGCGTACATGGTCTTCAATGCTACTCTGAGGCGCCCCTTGTTCCAGATCAGACGCCTGATCAGAACTTCCTGGTCTCGGAAAATACGAGTAGGGACAAATACAGGTAAGTTTGCATAGAAATACAGCAGCCTAGGTAGGGCAATCATTTTTGCTAGTGTAATGCGACTTGGGACGCTCAACGGCAGGGAGGTCCAAAAGGACACCTGGGCTGTGAGCGACGAGATTGTCCTTGTGATGTTGCCGTCCAAAAGATCAGCGGGATCGCGATAGACCCGAATGCCCAGGTATCGAGTGCCGTATTCTTGATGGCGCGGATCAGCTGATGGTGTTTGCGGGTGGCGTGCTTGAGGGCGGTCCTGTTGTCTGTGGTCTGGTCGAGCCGCCAGGCTTTCTCGAGGGTGCGGCAGTTCTTCTTGGAGTTCTTGAGTTCGTCGGTGAACCAGGGGGTTTTCTTGCTGCCGGGTTTGCTGGGAGGGTTATCTAGTGGTGCGAGGTCATCGGCGCAGGCGGTCAGCCACTTGGTGAGGTTGTTGGATGCTTCGTTGGGGTCCTTGGTGCTGGTGGGAGTGTTCTGGCTGAGGGAGGCGGTGAGCTGCTCGGCGGTGATCTTGCTCCAGCTCCGGCGGGGGACCTGTTGCGGGTGGTGGTGGGTCGTAGTCTTTCTGAAGCTGAAGTGGACGCAGCTGTGGTCAGTCCAGTGGAGTCCGGTGGAGTGGCTGAAGGAGATGTGCTTGCTGGATGAGAAGACGGGGTCAAGCGTGTGGCCGGCGTAGTGGGTGGGTGTGTTCACCAGTTGCTTGAGTCCGAGGTTGGCGAGGTTGTCCAGCAGGGTGGGGGTGTTTCTGTCATTGTTGTTCTCCAGGTGGAAGTTGAGGTCCCCTAGGAGGATGTAGTCGGCGGAGGGAAGGGCGTGCGGGCTGATGAAGTCTGCGATGTATTCGCTGAATTGTGTGCGTGGTCCCGGGGGTCTGTAGATGAGGGTGCCTCAGAGGGTGGTCTTGGGGTCGGTGTGTATCTGGAAGTGGAGGTGTTCGGCGGTGGTGAAGGTTTCGTCGGAGTTGGTCGAGATGCGGATGGTGTTCTTGTGTACGATGGCGATGCCTCCTCCCGTCTGGTTGACGCGGTCCCTCCGGGTGATCTTGTATCTGTCCGGGATGGCTATGGCGATGTCGGGTGCTGAGGAGGCGTTCATCTAGGTTTCAGTGAGGAAGGCGACGTCTGGTGCTGTTGCGTCGAGCAGGTTCCAGAGTTCCACGGAGTACCATGGGACGGAGCGGGTGTTGAGCAGGATGCACTTGAGGTGGTTGTTGCTGGTGTCTGGCTTGGCGGGGGCGGTGCAGGTCCGGAGGCAGGTGAATCGGCAGGCTTGGCAGGCGAAGGGTCCGTGGGTGCGTTTCGGGGTGGCTCGGTAGCAGGCGGGGTTCCGGCCGGTGTTAAGTGCGTTGAGGGTGGTGGGGTCGTAAGTCCGTCGTGTGGGCTGGCGTTCTCGGGGGCCAGAGGTCCTGGTGCTGGGCGTGGCCCAGGAGCGGACGGGCGCAGACGGGCTTGCCTTTGGCACGCCTTCGGCGCACAATCGGCGCACCCGCTGGGGGGGCGGGCCGCACGGGAGGCAGCGGCGGGAAAAAACGGGTCTGAGGAGCCCGGCAGGCGAAGCAACTCACTCGGGGGTACAAAATAGAAAATGGGGCAGGCAGGCACACGGGCACTCAGGCAGTTCAGGCGGGGGTACAGAAGAGAGAATAGGGCAGGCAGGCACACGGGCACTCAGGCAGTCCAGTCGGGGGTACAGAAAACGAATGGGGCAGGCAGGCACACGGGGGCACTCAGTCCAGGCGCAGGCAGTCCAGGCGGCGCTTGAGCAGGGTAGGAGAGCGCCGATCTGGAGGAGGAGCAAGACGCAAGAAGATTGGCAGGCGGAGCAGCAGCGGTGGGGAAGTGACCTACCCGAGGGTTAGGGTCACTGTCTCTGCCGCGCTGCGGACACCTTAAGAGGGGAGGAGGGGAGGAGGGGTCAGCTGGGAGGCGGGAGGGAAGAATCCAATGGGTGTGGGGGGGCGGGGCCGCACGGGAGGCAGCGGCGGGAAAAAACGGGGCTGAGGAGCCCGGCGGGCTAAGCAACTCACTCGGGGGTACAAAATAGAAAATGGGGCAGGCAGGCACACGGGCACTCAGGCAGTTCAGGCGGGGGTACAGAAAAGAGAATGGGGCAGGCAGGCACAAGGGCACTCAGGCAGTCCAGTCGGGGGTACAGAAAACGAATGGGGCAGGCAGGCACAAGGGGGCACTCAGTCCAGGCGCAGGCAGTCCAGGCGGCGCTCCAGCAGGGTAGGAGAGCGCCGATCTGGAGGGGGAGCAGGAGGCAAGAAGATTATGTAATTGCCTCAGCAGATTTTTTTAATAGGTTATCCAATATGGAAATTTTAGAAAATCAATTCAGTGACCACATGGTGATTAGTTTAAAAATAGAGTTGTGGGGCGTGGCCAAGTTTAGCTGATGCATCTTCCCTGAGCTCCGAACCCGCTGGGCCCACAGCATCGTGTATAGCACAACCGAACCCCGATTTACCTTCGTGGTCCCATATTCTGGTCCCATATTCTGGCTGGCAGAAGTGGCGGAGGGCGTGGAGCAGCACTGTTCGTCTGCGACGGGCCTTCTGTTTGTTCCGTGCTCGGCCCGCGGCCTGGCGCTGAGAACAGTGGGACGGCCGTCGCTGCAAAGCTTCCTGGGGCTGCATCGGAGCTGCGGCACGGCTGTGCCGGTACCGGTCCGCAGGATCGCCCAGCCCCATGCGCTACAGGGGGGCCCGTGAGCAGCTTTAGCATCTTCACCCCGGATCCAGTGAGGCATCGGAATTCCACCCGAAGCGGAGGAGGCACCCGATTCCACACCCAGGCAAGGTGGTGCCAACTGGGCAGCACGAGACACTGTGGACCGCCTGGAAGTGCCACCCTGGGCCTGTGGTGGTGAGAGACGCTCATCCCGGAATTGCGGAGTACCAGGCAAGTGCCCTCATAGCCTCCTGAGCGGTTCTTTGCTGCCCATGACCTTTGGGACCCCCCACCTCTTCGTCCCCCTGTCGGGGACCGTCCTGCGGCCTACTTGAAGCCTAGCTGAGGCCTACTTTGTCACAAGGTGCCCACTGAGGCCTGATCCCGCTGGGGGGGCAGCGGTCTGGGCCTACGCCCTCACCTGAGCACCGGTGAGGCACTGGGATACAACACAGCACAGAAGTAGTGCTGGGCCTTTCACCTCAACGAGAATTGCCGACCAACAACCACAGGACGCCGTGAGCCTGCTGAGGGCTGCACCCTGGGCATACTGCGGTACGGGCCGCTCAGCTTCATCTGCGGGGAGACAGGCAAGTGACTCGTATAGCCTCCTGCATTGTTTTTACGCCTGTGTCCTTAGTGGAGCCCCACATCATCACCTTCTAGCTGCTGCCCGACTTGCAGCCTATCCGGGGCCTACCGGAGGCCTACAACAGGGTGAGGTGCCCTTCGTAATTCGATCCCTTTGGGAGGGCACTCCCTGAGCTTCATTAAGGTCTGGCCGGTAGAGAGACCACCCAGTAGGGAGGCTGGGTCTGTCGCTGGAGTGCCTCTCCCCCTCCGCATAGCAGAGCTCTGGACTATCAACTTGGGAGAGCCACCTGATAACCCCCCCTGTGTGCGGATCACCTCAAGGTGTGGAGAGGAGCTTGGCGGTTGGCGCCACCACAGGAGGTGGCTGGCTGTGATGGTGCTGCGGGAAGATCTTCTCACCAATTCCGTCCGACCTCCTTGCTCTAGCATCAAAACCAGCCGTGTAGCTTGTTGGCCTGAAAATGGTGACCACAAAAGGCAGGAAGGACAGGTCAGTGCGAGAACTTTTGCTGAAAGCAGTGGGAGACGCTTCGGGCCCTGGTTCGGGGTCGGCGGGAGACAGCTCGGACAGTGCCGTCACCAGAGAGTTTTTGGAGTCTCTCTTCGCCTCTCAGAGGGAGGACATTCTGGCTGTCAAGACAGACCTGCAGGTGGATCTCCGGTAGGTCAGGCGCGATGTGGACGCAGTGGGGGAGCGCGTCGCCGCCTTGGAGGACTCCTCAACAGCGAGGGACGAGGAGATCGCGACTGTTCAATTGGAAGTCCTGAGACTACGCGAACAGCACTTGGATCTTCAAACGCACACAGAGAACCTAGAAATCAGTTCCCAGAGAAACAATATTCGCATCTGGGTGGTCCCTACGGGGGCGGAGGGTGGGGACCTTGTGGGCTATGTGCAAGATGTCTTCCGCACATTCCTGGGCACTCCATCGGACTCCTCTGTCAAGATAGATCGATGTCACCAGGTTGGTCCTCCTCGTCAATCGAACCAACCCCCTGCGGACATCCTGATTTGCGTCCATGCTTACACTACAAAAGAGGAGATCCTCAGGGCGGCCCGCAACAAGCAGCCTCTACATTTCAGGGACCACACTCCGCACTTTTTCAAGACTTGGCAGCTAGCACACTCCAGAAGAGGAAGGAATTTCGCCCCAATCATCTGCGCTCACAGAACATTTCTTATGCTTGGGGCCATCCTTTTCGCCTCATTTTCCTGCTTGATGGGAAGCTCACACAGGTCTCTTCCTTTACTGAACCTTGCAGAGTGTTGAAGTTGTCCCCCGATGAGCTGCCCTCCTCTCCGGATGCTGCAGTGCAGGGTTCACAAGGGTCTCGAAATCGCAGTTCTCGGAACGCCCGGACCGCGGACCGCCTTCGCCCTAACCCGGCTACCATCCTCAAGGAACGCTGTGCTGTTATTCGAACCCTGACGGGCGCTGAGGGGGATTCGCTGAATGCTAATGACTGACGGTTATGTGTCTTGGAGTTTATGCCAATTTTTGGGCATGGTCGAGGCAGACTGGATGTTTTGTTCTCTCGATGGAGATGACCCTCACTTCCTTGGCAGTCTCCTTTGAATACTGCCCAACCTTCACGTTGGACTGTGTGCTGTTCTGTTGTTTTGGGGTTTGTTTGTTTTGTTGTTCTGGGGGTGGGTGGGTCCTTCCTATGGTGAGCTTTTAAATCATGTACATGGAGATATGTCATACCTGCCTACACTTATTCACTCTGTCCCTGCAGTGCTCCACTTCTTACTGGGGCACCTGGGCCTTCTCTATAGTGCTTAACGGTCCTTTCCCTATTGATGGCAGTCCAGATTGTTAGTTATAATGTCAAGGGCCTTAACAATCCCACTAAACGGAAGGCTGTGCTGTCCTTACTTGAGAACATGCGTGGAGATATGTGCCTACTCCAGGAAACGCACCTCCTCCACAGTGACATACACCGCATGCAACACAGGGCGTTCCCGGTACAATTTTGGTCCTCGGGGAAACGGAATACAGGAGAGGTGGCAATCTTGCTTTCCAAGCATTTTAGATGCTCGGTTGTGGGTACAGTCATAGAGATACCGGGATGATTGCTTGCAGTACGACTCCGTATAGGGTATACCACTATTACACTAGCCTCCCTTTACTCTCCCAATGAACACCAAGAAGAATTCCTGCTTAATGCACTGGCCGAAGTGTTACATACACATGACTCTCTGGTGGTGATAGGAGGGGACCTGAACTTGGTTATGGATGCACAGGTAGATCGTTCTTGCTCGAGGTCAGGTGGCACTGGTGCCCTATCAGGGGCAGGAAAGGCTTGGTTGGATGAGTGTGGACTTAGAGATGCTTGGCAATGTTTGCATCCTAATGAAAGGGACTATACGTTCTATTCCGTGGCTCATAAGACATAAGCTAGACTGGATCCCTTCCTTGTCACTTGAGCGGCATGGAACTGCATTCAGGCTTCCTCTATAGAAGCTTGTTCCCTTTCGAACCACGCTCATATCTCCCTCATGCTTTGCCTTCCGCACACGCAGTCGTTCTCCCCTCATTGGCGTTTACGGAACTCCCTTCTGAGATCCCCGTCTGTGGGGGAGGGTCTCCGCAGTACACTGACAGATTACCTGCAGCTCAACAACAATGGCTACTCTCCCCTGGCATCTGTTTGGGAGGCGCTTAAGTTAGTTGTGAGGGGGGCTCTTATCTCTAGGGTGGCCTACGATTATAGCATTAGGCGTGAGAAATGTCAAGAACTTGAAGGCCGAGTGAGGGAACTTGAAGCCATCCAGAAGCGCACAGGTGCCCCTCGTATCTGGCACCAGTTAGAGAGGGAGCGGCGCCAACTGAAGCGCTTCGACCTGGATAGGGCCAAATACACGGTACTACGACTGAAACATAAGTACTATGTCGGTACGAATAGGGGAGGCCGCATGCTGGCACACTGTCTCCGTTGCCAACAGCAGGCTCAGGTAGTGAAGGAGATCCGAGACGCCCATGGGTCAGAGGTGATGGAGTATCTTGCTATAGCGGCTGCCTTCCGGGGGTTCAATGCGAGCTATATTCTGCCGAGTCCTCAGGCCTTCTTGATCCTCTTGAGTACTTATGGGGTGCAGCCGTAACCCCCCTCCCAGACCAGAATGCAGAAGGGCTGGAGGCTCCCATTCGAATAGAAGAGAGGGTATCAGTCATAGCTCGGTTGAAACCTCTGAAAGCAACGGGCCCGGATGGGTTTAGTGCCCTTTTTTATAAAACATTTTGTAAGAAATTGGCTCACCCGCTTGTTCAACTCTTTTTTGGACACGGGTACTCTAACGACCTCAATGCAACAGGCCACGATCTCTGTTATCCCCAAATCAGAGAAAGATCCAGAGCTTTGCAGTTCCTACCACCCTATTTCCCTGTTAAATATTGACGCAAAACTATTTTTATGCATCTTAGCCCATAGGCTTAACCCTCTTATGCTTGGCTTGAAAGACCCGGACCAGTCGGCCTTCATTCGGGGAGGCAATGTGGGGATAACATGAAGAGGATCTGCCATTTAATTGATAAGGTGCACAGGTCGAGGGAAGAAGCACTACTGCTGGCGGTAAACGCCGAGAAAGCCTTCGATTGTGTGCATTGTCCGTACCTATTTGCCACGTTAGAACGTTTTGGTATAGGACCCAAATTCCGTAAGTGGGTGGCTAGTATCTATAATACTCCTTCTGCGCAAGTCACGGTCAATGGCGTACTTTCCGAAAGCTTTAGGGTGGAGAGGGGCACCAGACATGGTTGTCCGCTCCCCCTTACCTTTTGCTTTATATACGGAGCCCTTTGCCCAGCGGCTTCGGGACAATCCGCAGGCGCAGGGGATTCCATTCGGTGCTGAGCGCCACCTTATCAGCCTCTAAGCTGACAATGTTATTTTTTCATTGGCACACCCCCAGACTTCCATGCCAGCCGTCGTCTCAGCCTTGCAGGCCTTCAGCCAGGTCTCTGGTTTTAAAATAAACCTACAAAAATCGCAGGTCCTGAATCTCACCGTGGGGTCCTCTGTGGTGGCGGACTTGCAGGCCCACATTGATTTTGACTGGGTGACGGGGGCATTACATATCTTGGTTTGACTCTGCACTCTAGCTTGGATAGGATAGCGGAAACAAATTACTCCTCCCTACTCTCTCGCATTAGGAAAGACCTTGCCCACTGGAAATGACTACCCCGTCTTGGCTCAGCAGATCAGCCGCAATAAAAATAAATGTTCTACCCCGAGCTCTCTATGTATTTCAAACTCTTCCCTTGCAGCCCCCATCGAATGCACTCATGCGTATCCAGACGGAGATTGAGCGCTTTATCTGGGGTCCTATTTCACTCAGGCTGCAGAAACCTTACAACGACGCCCTAAGAAGGATGGAGGGTTGGACCTACTTAATCTCATTTATTATTACCAAGCCTCGATTTTGCGATACCTTGTCGAGTGGAACTGTCCCATGACGGAGAAACACTGGGTATTTATGGATTAGTCAGTAGTGTGTAGGCATATTTGGAGGGAATGTTGGTTACCCAGGTCAGCGCGTACATGGGGTCTTTACTCCTAACCTGCCACTCACCCTACCATGTTGGCATGGGATACGGTGTCTCAACATGCAAATTTCACCACTTTCCCCTCCCCCATGTCTCCCATCTTTTTGAATCCTGATTTTCGTCCGGGCATGGACAAGGGCGTTGGCTCACGCTCGGTAGAGGGAGGGTGTAAGCTAGTGGGGCAGTTGTTTGATTTGGATGGCCATATCTCTTTTCAGGAACTCCGAGAGGACCATCACTTAACAGACCAAGATGTTTTCCTCCACGCCCAAATGTGCCACTGGACATCAGGCCCCCTGGTGCGGCCTCTGGTCAGCAGACTGCTGTTTCCTTTTGAGAAGTGGCTCTTCCTGAAAAAGGACAACTGCAGGCTTATTTCAAAGTTCTATGCCTTTCTCAAGCCTGGGTCAAAAGGAATATGTTCTGCTGGACAGAAGCGGTGGGTGGTAGAGATTGGCCGCACCTTGACAGATAAGGAGTGGGAGGACATTTTCTACAGATCACATCATTTTGCACACACAATGGGGCACACAGAAACTGCATTCAAAATAGTTTCCTATTGGTACTACACCCCGGCCCGGCTTGCTAAGTGGAACTCCCAGAATGATGGGCTTTGCTGGCGCAGCTGTGGGGGTCCTGGGACCCTTCTTCACTTGCTATGGAACTGCCCCAAACTAACACGATATTGGGACACCATCCTCGATGAGATTGATTGAGCCTTTGAAACTACTATTCTGAGGTTTCCTGCTTGCACCATACTAGGCCTTCAAATGCTCTGACTTTCCCATTGCGTTCACTTAAAGGCAAGCAGATCATCCTGGCCTTGAATGCTGCACAGCGGGTTATCCTGTCAACCTGGAAGACTGACAGGATCCTTGACCGTTCCCAGTGGCTGCTCCAGTTGTGGTCCCTTTTAGGTATGGAGCGTTTATCGATGGCCCTATAAGGGGACAAATCGGAATATTCTAAGATCTGGGCTCCTTTCATAGCTATTTTGTCCTTTGAATTTCGGGAACTAACTTTTCCTGCCTATTTACGTTTGCCGAAATTCATTCCTGAGGATGGGGCAGCGGAGCAGGGCAGCCAGCCCTAACGTATCTGCCCTTTGGTCAAGGGGTTTGTTATTTTCTTTGCAGGCACATGTGGGTAGGCTTTAAATCACCGGTGACCCACCATGGGGGGGGAAGGGTGGGGTGGGGGGCCTAGGTTTGGATGTTTAGATTTTTGGTTAGTTTCCGAGTATCTCCTTTTCCTCTTTTTTTTCTCTCCCCTCTGGTTGTATTTATCCCTTAAAGTTAGTCATACTTGCTTTACAAGTGCTACGGAGTGTCTTACTAGCATCTTTAGATAGGCATGGGTGGTGCCCTAGATCAGGCATTGTTATCTTTACGATGTTCTGCTTCTCATTTTTTTTTCCAAGTTGTCTTACGCGACCGGCCCAAGATGGGTTGTAGGCGGGGAACATCCTTTTCAACGCGGATGTTACCCCGCAGTGCTTTTACGACGCGTCCTTTACAACGCAAGTCGAAACCACGACTTGCACTGGAGGGCGCTAAAGGATAAAGAATAGTATATTTACTATTCCAACACCTTCCCTACTATCCACGGTCACTGGTGTTAGAATAGTAAATTATACTATTCACTATCCGCGCCCAACAACGCAAGTCGTTGTAACGACTTGCGTTGTTAAAGACACGTTGTAAAGGCACCCGTTGAAACGGTACGCGTTGTACCGTCATACATCCGTTGTAGGCAACATGCTGTGTTATATAAAGGTATGATTGTTGGTTGGACCATGTACTATGCCCTCTTTGGCACGTTTGCTCATTCGCCGGCCCACAGGGTTTTAGGCGCTAACGCTCTGTATGTTATTTGCCATGTGTACTGCCAATAAAAAACAATTTAATTCTAAAAATAGAGTTGTCCTGTGTTGGGAGGAGCTGTTGGAATTTTAAGGATATGGCAGCCACAACACATTCCTGGCATCCCCCATTTCATCCTCATCATTGATATTTAATGGCATGCGAGACAAACAATTAGCAAGAAAGTTTTCCCTCCTACTAGATGTTTCACTGTAAAATTGTACTATTGGAGCTTGGTAAAAACCTCACTAACCTTGCAGACCCATTGTTCATTTATTGCCACTCAAGGCTTGTGGTCAGTGAAAAACTCAAATTTACATCCCCATACGTACTTTCTGAATTTATGTACAATCCAGGTACAGCACTTCACACTTAATTGTGCTATAGTTTTTTTCACTCTCTCTCAATATGGTTGAGGTGAAAGCGAAGGTTTGTGTTCTCTACTTCCAACTCATTGACTGAGGATGACACCCAGGGCAACTAGGCTTGCATCAACAATAATTATGCATTTGCTGCCTTCCCCAAATGCCTTCAATGCAGGTGCTTCTTCAATCAGTCTTTTGGCCTTCTCAAAGGTTGTGTCCATATCATTTGACCATACAAATCTTGCACCTTTTATCAACAAAACCCTTAACGGCTGAACCACACGTGCGTAACCTTGAGCGAAATAGACATACTATCCTGCTAAGTCCAAAAAGGAACGAAGAACGTCCTTGTCCTTGGGTGGAGCTACTTCTTTGATGGGTTTTATAAGACAACATTTACGTCTACCTCCAGAGGAAGAAATGAGTCAAATAATCTAACTCTTGCATTCCAAACTTGCATTTGTCACCGTGATGGTCATTCCAGCATTCAACAAAATAGGAAGCACGCTTTTTAGAATGAGATTGCGACTCTCTACGTTTTTTACATGAATCAGGATGTCATCCTGATAGGCTTGTACTCCTTTTACTTCTCAGAATAAATTGTCCATTAACTTTTGGAAAACTTTAGCTGCTGAGGCAAGCCCAAATGGTAATCTTAAAATGGTAATGCTGCCACATGTCGCTAACACACCCCATATATAGAAAGTCAAACTCGGGGAACTAGAGAGTCTCCAGTAGGTGCTTGAAAAATATGTGGTGGGAATCCGAGACATGCCAGAGGGAAAGTGCCCATGTGAGACCCCAGAAGAAAATCTTTACTTTTTAGTCGGTGGGCAACAGCATGGCATCAGTAACTCGTCGCCAATATATAAAGGATGCAAAGTACACCAGCGAAGGTAGTTGCTTGCAAATGCACAATTTATTCCAAATATAGTTGCCACATGGCCTGGACGGACTGGTCAGCTCAGCATTCCAACAACAACTGAACATAACCACTGATGGATCCCGAGCCACCACTCCATTCCAGAACGAGAGCCACAGACAGAAGTAAACATAGAAATCATAGTTGAAGGACTTGAATACAAGAGTAGTAGTAGGTAATGAAAGAATATCTGTAATACATGGAGATGATGAACGTTTTCTAACATTACATACACTACAGCTGTGTCGAAGGAACACGGTTAGACTGTTTTCTTTGTGATGTAACAAATACATTTTGAAGAGACTGCTATGATGGAGCCTATCCTCTGAACCTTGAAATACATTTGGTGTTAGGTTAGTGGAGTGACTGTCTGTGGGTGCTGGTGTGCCCCAAAGTGTGAACAATGAGGTGGTGATGAAAACTAGCATTGAAGAATGAAACATGGGGGCGTGGCTTGGCGCCGTGGGTGATGGCAGCGCCTGAGTGAGGCTCCGGCAGGACACCGGGAGAATTCCTTTTCTAAGCACACAGTTCCTGCTTTGTGGTCATCTCTTACCATCGGAACGCCTCCGCAATGCAGCGGCACCCTTGAGGACTTTTTCCCGGCGTTGGCGGCAGAGGTATTTACAGTTACGCTTTTAGGGACGCTCCGGTGTTCGTGGCCGCCATTTTGCGGCTCCAGTCACGGAGCAGTCCCCTGGTGAAGGCGTCTGTGTTCCCTGCCCAGAATGAGCATTATTACCGCTATGCCTTCAGCCCGCTTCTAACTCCCTCTCAGGGACCGCGCTTCATGTCTCGCCTGCTCTAAGCCATACGCCTGCAGCTCAATATCTCCTCACACAGCGCGGCCGCCATTTTGAGCGCTCCGGAGTCTTTCTGCATGTATAGCAGTATTCTTATCACGCTATCATTTCACCTCACGGCTTGACCTTTCATGGACTCATTATCTTTCTGGCTACTTATTGAAATGACTTTTTCTCTTCATTTTTCGTTTTAATACCAGTAGGGACAGTAGATTGCTTATTGTCCCCACCAGTCAGTATGTTTACATGGGAATTCTTTCAACGTTGCAGATGCTTCATTCCTGTCTACCACTAACTTTATTGGCGAACTGGTGATGTGTACTACTTATCAACTGTGCGGTTTGGAAGTTCTCTTCACTCCTGCTGAGTCCCATTTGTACTTCATTTTTTCATGAGCTTCAGACCTGAATTTAATTTTTTTTTATGTGACACAATTCAATGCATGTACCCATCCTCCTGCATTGCGCGCTCCATGTACGCACTTGTATCTTCATTGACTTTTCTCGTTAAAACACGCGCATGGGTTATATTTGTCTGAGCTCCATCTTTATTTCCATCAGCCTTGCGCCCTCTTAACTGAGGTTGTGTCTAGTGCTTTTACTTGCTACCACCAATTGTCCTCCATTCTTCGCTCTTGGCTCCTTTCCATGGGAAAACAACAACACATGTCTCGCTTTTCATCTAAGGCAACTACAAAAGTGGCTTTTGTTAAGAACTCTAAAGTTTTTTCGGCTCTATCCCAACTAGAAGACTCTCTTCCTCTTTCAGGCTCGGAGGCATCCATGGAAACGCCCTCTCCTACTTCCTCAGGAAAAGTAACTGCTAAACGGCTAAAAAAACACCCTCCGTCCCCACCCAAATCATCGTCACCTGTATCCATGGAGCTATTATTGGAGGAAATCCGGTCTTTTCGTCCTTTCCTTGAGGAAATTGGAACTTTACGCCCTTTTATGGAGGAGACTAATACCAAACTCCAAGTTCTCACAGACAATTGGTCTCAAATTGAAACGAGAGTCTCTACGGTGGAGCAATCTGTCGCATCTTTTCAAGAATCTCAAACTAAAGTTACACACTTGTCTTCACAGGTAGGAGCTCTTCAAAAGCAGGTGGAGGAGTTAGAAAACAGAGGCAGGTGTAATAATCTTCGCATTTACGGCCTGGCGGACGGTCTCGAAGGGTCCGACCCGCCTGCCTTTTTCAAGTCCTTCCTTCCCAAACTGCTACATCTACCACAGGATACATCTCTCAACATCCAACGTGCGCATCGTCTAGGCCGTCTGCCTACATCCCTCTCCATGTCACAAAGGCCAAGAGGTGTTATCCTTTATTTCCTAGAGTACACTGACCTCCTGAAAGTTTTAGCGGCTGCCAAGGCTCTTCCCAAACTGTCTTGGCTTGATTCTCCATTGTTCTTCGCCCAGGACTATGCCAAAGCAACTGCTAATCGTAGAAAAGCTTTCCTCGACATGAGAGAGGTCCTCCGTGCCATGGGTGCCCGATATGGCCTGTATCATCCATGTCTGTTTAAGGTCACCTACAATAACAAGACTACCACCTATGAGGATCCTGTGAGATTGCAGAGCTTCATTAATGCACATCGTACTTCTACCATGGATACCTCTGGTCCTTCGTCCTCCTCTCCTGGCTGACTTCTCGCATCACACGCCTGTTTGAAGATTCCAGCTCTCTCACTGATGTGTTGTTGTTCGCCTCAGGTTTTTGGCTGACTTTTTGGTTATGTTAGCAAGTTCTTGTTCTCCTCTTACGTTCTACTAATCTGTTTTCCCCTTTTTGCAATTTTCTGCTTGCTTGTTCATTCTACTCCTTTTTCATATTATGATGTATTGTATTAAGTTTCGTTCCCTTATCTTCATTTATTGTTATTGCTCTTTGTATTATCGTCTCCGTTTCACCTTGTCTTTGTTCCCACAGGAACTCCTCATCGTACGATGACGTCTCCCAGGTTCCTTGCCCGGCTGCCCTCAGTTGTGTTGTCTTACCTACCTGGCTCCCCCCCCCCTCAATTTCTTCTCGTACTTCCCCTTAGTAGGTATGTTTTCTTTATGTTTTTTGTACCTTTCTTGTTTTTTGTTCCTCTTCACTTCCCCTTCCTTCATCAATGAATTCCTGTTTTGCTTTGCGATGATGGTTTCTTCCTCCTCAGGTTATATTTCATCTTTCCTTCCTTTCTTTCATTTCTGTTTCTTACTCCTGTCTCCATCCTTTCGCGCTCCCTTTCTATTTCTTACTCTTTACTCGTTACTCTTTGATCTCTTTCCTCTTTATGATCTCAATCTTCAAGTATATTTCTTCCATCTTCCTCAGTTTCCTTTCATCTTTCTTCATCTCTTTTTCCTCGTTCATTCATTTGTCTCTACCTTCTTTTCTTCTATTTCTCATTACTTCTTTGAATCATTGAGTGACCAATTTATGGCTTTCATGTGTACACTATGTCTTTAAATTTGGTCTCATGGAATGTTAAGGGTATTAACTCCCCCATTAAGCGTCAGCGAATTTTATCTCACTTAGCTAAATTAAATATTGACATTGCATTTCTTCAAGAAACTCACCTTTCGGACAAAGAATCTGACAAACTTAAAAGAGGTTGGGTGGGTGATGTCTTTTTCTCACAGGGCGATGGGAAACGTAATGGTGTTGCCATTTTGTGTCGTAGGTCCCTTCCTCTAACGGTCGTATCTCAAGAATCGGATACTAATGGCAGATGGATTCATGTCAGACTATCACTTAGAGGTGTTCCAATCTCTCTCCTTAATGTTTATGGTCCCACGGCTGGTGAACCCCATTTTTGGGCTGACCTTTCTCCCCGCATCACCCAATTCATGGATGATAACTTCATCCTTGCGGGAGATTGCAATCACCCTTTTGATCCTTTTCTGGACAGGAAATCTGATGCCACTTATATTCCTACAAAATCGCACAAATTGTTCACCCAAGCTATTTCACAACATAAGCTTGTTGATTCCTGGCGTTTATGTAACCCAACTTTACAAGAATTCACTTTTTATTCCCCCCACCATCGGTCCCAGTCACGTCTTGATTATATTTTTGTCTCCCACGCACTTACTCAAACTCTACAGGCGGCAGAAATTGGCCCGATTTTACTTTCTGATCATGCCCCTGTACTGGTTAGTCTTGAAGTTTTACCCAAAACTGATGGTCCTAAACGATGGCGTTTCAATAATGCCCTCCTTCTGGATCCCAACTTTTCTGCTTCTTTTTCTGCCTTTTTTGATGAGTTTTTCCTTTTTAATGATATCCCACCCATTTCGAAACATACTCTCTGGGATACCTTTAAAGCAGCTGCTCGTGATTTTATTATTAATTGTGTTGCTAAAAAACGTAAATCTGCCCGCCAATTTACCAAAACCCTTCTCCATGACATTAAACGATTGGAACACGCCTATTTCACTTCACATTCCTCAGATAGTCTGACATCTCTGGTTGCCGCCAAAATTAAATTTAATGAAAAGTCTACTGAAGATGCTTCTTTGTATCTGCTTAAATCTAGTGCCAAGTTTTATGGTGGTAGGAACAAAGCCGGGAAGATTCTTGCTAATTACTTAAAGGTTAAACAAAATAAAGTTAATATTGAATCAATTTATGATGATACTGCCCATTTACAACACAAAGATGCTGACATTCTTGCTACTTTTTCACATTTCTATAAATCCTTATACACTTCCGACACATTGTCTTCTCCTCAGACTCTTGCTCATTTTTTCTCCACCATTCAAACCCCTACTTCCTTCCCTCTTGACCTTTCCTCCTTAGAATCTGATGCCTCACAGACAGAATTGCTTGCCGCCCTTCATCGTTTAAAACTGAACAAAGCCCCTGGCCCTGACGGGTTTACTGTTGAGTTTTATCTTCACTTTTCGAAGCTTCTTATTCCAAAACTCCACTCCCTTATACACTCTTTTACTGAATTAGGTACTTCTTCCGGTACTTTTTCAGACGCCCATATCTGTCTGATTCCCAAACCTGGAAAAGACGTCCAATATTGTAAAAATTATAGACCTATTTCCCTAGTTAATATAGATTACAAAATCTTCGCTAAATTATTAGCAATGAGATTAGATCATTTGCTCCCTGACCTACTTGGAGATGAACAATCAGGCTTTGTTAAAGGCCGTTACATTACAGATAACACAAGGCTCTTATTCAACATCTTAACAAAATCTTCCCATCTCCAATCTCCTCTTGCAGCCATAGCCTTAGATGCTGAAAAGGCATTCGACAGGGTCGAATGGCCATACCTTTTTCACACTCTTAATTGGTTTGGGTTCGGTCCTAAATTTATCTCCCTAGTCTCGTTGTTATATTCTCATCCACGTGCTGCTGTTTTCGCAAACGGCCAAATTTCTCCTTATTTTGATCTTGGTAGAGGTGTCCGTCAAGGGTGTCCTCTCTCACCCTTCCTCTTCAACCTGGCCCTAGAACCTTTTTTATCCAAACTCCGTCAAAACCCTAATATTATTGGTTTCCGTACTAAAGACCTTTCCGTAAAACTAGCTGCTTACGCGGACGACATTTTATTATTTATTTCGAATCCTACTGTTTCCATTCCTGCTTTTTTAGCGGAAGTACAACACTATTCCTCAATCTCTGGTTATAAACTTAATAACGATAAATGCGAAATTTTACCTTTGACAAAGTTTACTTTTAAGAATGATTTCATTGCCTCAAACTTCACCTGGAGTCCTTCCAATATTAAATACCTAGGTTTACATATTACCCCCTCAATCCATGATACTGTCTCCCTTTGTTTAACCAAATGCATCCAGAAAATATCTGATCTCACAGCTAGGTGGCATCCTCTTTACCTGTCCTGGTGGGGTCGCCTTGATACTATCAAGATGATGCTCTCCCCTGTTATTCTTTACACCTTATCCAATATTCCCGTTCCCATTCCGGCTAAATTCATAAAAAAAAAAAATTCAGTTTTATCTTCCTTTCTTTGGCATAAAAGCAAACCCAGAATGTCTTTAGCTAGGCTCACTCGTCCTGCCTCCGAAGGTGGGGTTAACTTTCCAAATTTCTCCGCTTATCACAAGGCTTTTCTGCTACGTCAGTCGTCCTTCTGGTTACAGGACCCTGATTCTCCCTGCCCTTTGTGGACAAAGGTAGAGCGCCTTTTTCTCTCACCTTTCTCTTTCGCTGAATGCATCTCCTTTTCCCGTAAGCCTGCCTCAATTCTTACCCCTATTCATAAGTTTACCCTTAAACTCCTCCTCTCCTCTCACCCTCCACCCCCTACTTGTATTGCTGACTTCCTCACCTCCACTATATGGCATAATAAGTACCTTTTGATCCGGGGTAAACCCATTCTATGGAAGTCTTGGAGATCCAAGGGGCTGCTTTGGGTCTCCCAATTGTTTTCACAATCCACCTTCCTACCCTTTTCCACTCTTCGTCTCGCCTTTCACTTACCCCTCTCTTCTCTTCCCCAATATCTTCTCCTAAAAGCGTCAGTCATGGACGTGTATAATAAACTTCCTGGCACTCCTCCTCCTACACCTACTCCTGATCCTATTACTCACCTCCATTCTACTTTACTAACCCTTCCAAAAGCTTCTGTTCTTTATAAACAGCTTCATACACACACTCTTCCCAGATTTAAAAGCAAAGTTGAGGAGCAGTGGGAGACTGATCTTTCCCTATCCTGGCCAACTTCCCTTTGGGATAGGATCTGGTCAAAGATTCGTAAATCATCCAGGGCTGCTTCCCTAATGCAATCCCTATTTTTCATTTATAACCGTCTATTACACACTCCTTCCACCCTTCACAAACGTTTCCCCACCACACCAGACACCTGTTGGTCATGTACCTCCCCAAATGCTACCTTGTTTCACATGTTGTTCCTTTGCAAGAATGTTCATGCCTTCTGGTTACAAGTATGGGCTCAAATCAATGTCATTTTTTCCACTAATATTCCGTTTTCAAATGCTCATATTTTCCTGGGTAGCCTTTCTCCTTGTTGGGACCGCAATGATCTTAATGTTCGAATTGTTGACTTATTATTAGCGGCCTTTCAACAGATCACGATCAATTGGAAGTCTACGTCCAGTATTACTTTTAAAGCTTGGTGGTATAATGTGTGTCACAAGCACAGACTCGATACTGCTTTTGTTTTTCCTCCACAGATGGCGACTAAACGTGCTGAATTATGGCTTCCTATTACATTATATTTAGATAAATGTACAACCCGTTCTTTTCGCCCTCGACCTGCTCAGCAGGAAGTTCCTAAACCCCCTTGTACCCTTCACATTTCTTCATGTTCAACTATACTATTTTACTACATAGCCGTATTTGCATTTTATTACATTGCTTATTTATTGTGCCCTTCATTTTTTATGCTTTCTTATTTATGATTCACTTTTATATTTTGTATTGCTTAATTCGAATTATTGCTGTTCTACACAGTAGTTTACATTCATGACAATGTACTTGGCCATATGTTTGTCTGTATCATGTTGATACAATATTTACTAGTTTGGGTAATAAATATCCGGAAGTACAGAGGCTACTCAATGGGGACCAGTACAGCGATGTATTGGCCGTATGTTCAATATGTAACTCTCGTCACTCAATACTTTGTGAATGCTGGTCCCTGGTTCAGATGACTCTTTCAGAGAGTCAGTAGCTAGTCCTCAGGTGCCGGGTGCTGAAGTACAATTTAACCTTTTTTGACATTGTAGGTTTCAGATCAGTGGGCAGTTGTGACACTCTCACGGCCCACGCAATGTGGCAACTTCACATTTGACAGCTGTCATTTCTTAGCTTATGAGGACAATTTAGAACCATTTGTGGGGCAATTTTTTAGCATGTGGGATCCATCTCAGTTTATTGTGCAAATGTCACAGTGAATGAGGCTCCTTCACTCCCTATCAGGGGCCCTTTCACTCAACAATAAGGGCCTTATTTATTAAATTTTTACGCAGTGCGACAAGTCATCTGGCTGTGCTGCGTAACAAACAAGGGAAGGGCCATATTTATCTCAATTCGGTGCTTTCCTGCCTTTTCCCAGGGCTGGTGCACAATGTGCTGCCTAGCGCCAACGCCGGCACCCTTGCACGATGGTGCAAGTGTTCCTGCATTGTAGGCAGGATTGTTTTGGTGCAGGGAGATGCACCTTCCCGAACAAAAAGAATCCACTGAGGCATTTTCCTCTTTCTAGTCGTGCTGCAGAATGCCGAGAAACGAGGAGAAATTATATGTTTCCCCTTGTTACTGGAAGGCATAACATTTTGGCGCATTCACTGGTCTACCAGTAAAGGCAAATCAGGAACTACATCAAAATCAGTGGGAGTTGTGTGGCAACACCCACACACCACCCATGGAACCCCTACCTGGGGCAGAGTAATGCGACACAGTTGCCTTGTGTTACTTTGGATTTATCAAGCCATTCAGGGCCACGCAAGTGGGCCTTTCATTTCGTTTATTGATTAATCACATCTAAGTGGTTGCGTTGCTTTTGCAGCACGTTGCATAGTGCAAAAGCGACGCAACCCCTTGATATGGCCCTAAATGTGTAGGTGTCCTTAGAACCCACTGCATCATTTCAGTTGGATTGATAATCCTGTAGGAGAGGTTTTATAGGGTGTCAGAATCTCTTAATAAAAATGGAAGAGATCAGACATATTGGGCCTGATTATACACAAACTACAAGTTTTAGTTTATTGATAGTAATTTTGCGACTGTGGAGACTCTGCACTTGTGGTGGAGACTCCGCACACAAAAAGAGAGGACAGGCCTAGCTTATTAAGTACCAACTGCGAAATCTCTGCGGTCGTAAAATTACTAATAGTAAACTTAAACGGCTGATTTGAACACTAAAAAATAGTGAATTTACACAAAAGTATAAGAATGCCTTTGTAACTGAGGCACAATAATTGTAGTCACCATTTTTCATCACTGAATCACATGTTCAGATTTCGAAATATTAGGTTTGGATATATTCAGCTCCAATGGGAAAAATATACTTTTGTAGATAGCCATGTGTTTTCCGACCCAGGTTTGAAAACGCTACCATGGAATAGGAATGTAGCTAATGCACAACCCAACGTTTAGATTTTGATATACAGGACTTTCTCTAGGTGTCACTAGAGAACTATATATCAATTTAGTGCAGTGACTTAAATTCAGGTACAGTGCTTCCTGTTAACAGAATGGCTGATGTGAAAGCTTTGTCTTCGAATGTACATAAGTTTCCTTTATTGAATGTGCTAACCATACATTACAACATGGAGGACTAGGGTTTAATTATTTCAAGTTGCTTAATAAACTGTTTCTCATAAAAAGAAACAAAAATGATTCACATAATTACAGTGGTGCAACTTCGCAGGAACATTTTGTTGGACTGACCAGGAAGGTTTGTGCAAATGTCGGTGTTAGAGTGACATGTGTTGATCCCGGCGAATGTTATGCAAATTGCACCAATCCTGATGCAATTTTTGTAATATCTGCAATGAGTATTAGATATATTCTACAGAGAAATAGGCAGACTTTATGAGATTGGTGGTCTTGTCGAGCAAAATGTGGATATCTGCAGATAGCATTATCTTGGACTTAACCTTTAGAGGCCATTGCATCCATGCATTAGTGTTGTAATGAGGCAGACAGGATTTGCACCTCTTTGAAACCCAGAACCCCATTCGGTATAGGCCCTTACTTCTGTTTCTGAGCATTCAGTTACCTGTGTTTGTCTGTAATTATACATGCCAAACTCCATGGAAGGGATTACATAGTTTGACCTGGTTTGACAAACTGATGCAATGGTTATATTTTTTTAACTTTTTCTTGCAAAACATGCTACAAAAAGAGCAAAAAGAAATAAAACAGGCTCCTACATCAACGTGGCAGTGATGCATTTACAATACCATTTTTAAATTTAAAAATAAATAACCTTTGTCCATAATTTTAGTAGAAAAGTATTGTTTCTTCCTAGCAGACAGGTGTACTTAGAACAAGGATAGAAGATCTTTTATTTTCAATGCCTCACGTGAAAATTTGAAATTTACTGGTGCATAACATGTTACTTTTGGCTTTTAATTGTGCTGCCTGAACACCTAGCTTAAATGCCCAAGGATGAAAAAAGGTTCAAGAATGTAAGGAAAAAGCAATGGCAAACTAAAGTATTGGCCTGCCAGCCCATTTGCTGAGGTGCATTTCGTGTTAGCCAGATTAATCAGCACGTCATCAGGCAAAATGCTGTCACTCACAGTTCTACTGTGCCAATGGATTAAACACGCTGACCCTTGCTGTATGCTGCTGTGGGCAAAGCAAAATGTAATTGAGAGTTGAACAGACCCTTGGGTGAAGAAGGCTGACCTAAAGCCCTTCCTTTTATGTATGTATATATGTATTTAATTTATGATTACATGAGGCTGCAACTGACCTAAAAAGATAATGGCCATACCTAAAAAACTGTTTACTCGTGGTCTTCCCTATTAATTTGCGTTTAGCCCCAATTTACATATGCATCTTGGTGATTAATGACAAAGATTTTCTTGCAAAGAACACAATTGTAAATTAGCTTGTAGCTGGTAAGAAATGTACCACTATGAAACACAGATCTCTGGCACCAGGAGAAGGAATCTCATGAAAGAAACTAAAGCATCTAAAATAGAACGAGTAGCATTAACCAGTATTAAATCGTTGATACATTGGAAACACAGCTGACAGGTTTCATAATGCATTTACCTTTATATTTTATAAATGTAATATATGCATATATTACATAGTGGCAGAAACCACTGCGTAGTTATAATTAGCTCCTTCCTAGAAGGTTTTGGGATGATCTGCCCAAGAAGAAGGCCGGATTCCACAACGCTGATTTCCTATGTTTATTCCGATAGCAAATTTTGGCGAGTGATAAAGAAAAAATGGCTGAACTGAATTACAACAAACTTGTCCGAAAGTTAGACCTTTACTCTGAATGCGTTCTTTCAGTTATTTGGTGAAAATCTGTTCAGTTGTGATCTAGAAATTCGCATTCAAAGAGGTGGCTATGAAGGGGTTATAATAAAGTTAGGTCCCTCCGAAAATTAAATAAATAGGGCAAATGTAGCTTTCCCAGAAATGTTGATACTGCAGAACCAGTATATGTTCTGCGGCACCGAGAGATGTGATTGGATGGCTGCAACATGGAGATAATAGTTTGCAGCTGCCATTACAAGACTCAGGGATTCGGTCCCCAAGTCCTTAAGTTAAAAAGAACAAGCATTTGCAATGCAATAGGTCTCGCATTAGGAAAGTTTGAGCTATTGGTATTGTAAATGGCAAAGTTGTTATTTATGTTTTTTTTTTAAATAGCTAAATTAATAGCTTTGTCATTTACAATGCCAATAGTTATAACTTTCGCAAATGTGATACCTATAGCATTTGTAATGCAATATGTTTTGTATTTACATGACTTAGATGTATTGATATTACAAATAACAATGGCGTTTAATTTTTTTAAATAACTAATACTTAAATAAAAGTTATTGTCATTTATAATGGCAATAGCTTAAACTTTTCTAAAGAACTTTTGTGAAATTATGTTCAGTGTATTTTATTGTGACGAAAATCCAAGAACAGAAGTGAAATATTAACATCTTTTTGTGACATTTGCAATAAAGCTTGAAACATTGATAGCGTATATTTGAACCAGTTGTTGTTGAATGGTTGCACAGATTGATTCTGTGAGGAAAGACAACGTCCTTCCAGAGCAGGACCAGTGTTGCATAATTTTCCATTATTATTCATGCCGCTGTGGCTTGGATTGGAATGTGTTTTACCCTGTTTTGCCACACCAGGAGTCTGGATTGCTTTGCAACTGCCTAATTTGTAACATTTTTGCTGCCTTACTCTGTTCTAAATGTGTACTCGTTTCTCGGCAGGGGCGTACTTTAAGCTACTTTTCTTTCCGAATGTGCTGCTGTGCCGTTTAATCCTCCTGTAATGACTTCCGTGTTTTTCCCACGAACATTTCTCAAGTCGAGTAGTACCTGAAATTGTTGTAGTTTTGCATCTTTCCAAGGATGACGTATACCCCCTAGAGCGCGAACCATAGGCGGGGATGAATGGAAGGCGCTTGATGTCAAGATGTGTGAACAATTGATTTGGAGGCAACAGGCTAGGTGGTACCTGGTACGGCTTTGTCTAAGGACGTGTGACTCACTGTGACTGCAGTGCTGCTTTCAGATAGGAGAGGTTTTATTTTAGGAGAAGCATACTGCTGTGCGCAAAAAACACAAAGCTTATTTTTTTATGATGCGTGTTCCAAGGGCTGGCACATTTGAATCGACTACTTAGCGTGGTAACATTCTACTATTAAATATAGAACATACAGAATTCTAGTTGGATAATCGACAATATTGGCTATTGTCAGTAAGAGAATCTGAGTGACAGCAAGGGTGATTACAATGTCACTCACAAACCCGGGATGACCTACATTCTGCTATTCACGGTTACTCATATACAAATGTGTGTTATATGTGGCCCACCCAGGAGTAGAGGGGCCATACTTAACACGGCCTAGCTTGCTTTAATCCATGCCTTTTCTTATTTCTGGGCAACCTGCCACGCCCGACTCTTTTGTCAATACTTCCCAATCTTTTGTCAATACTTCCCACTTCCTCAAAAACATGATTTCTGCCCTTCTTTCGACATTCCACACCATCCTCGGCAACCCTCCCGCCCAAAAACATACAAGTGTCCTATCAGCCACCCCATTTCCACTTTTATTCACAACTTCCTCCAGAAATTGGCGTCCTGCCGTTCTCTAACATCCAAACCGGCTGCTGCAGTCCGTCCAGAGCTCGCGCCGCCGGCCTGCGACCAGGAAGTCAGGCAGGGCCGGGCGGGACAACAGGAAACAGGAAGTAGGAGGGCGGGAGCCTACCCCGCCTCCCACGGATTGTTTGGAGCACCGGAGCAGGCAGGAGCCTACCCTGCGCCCCGGTGCCGAAGAAGGGAGGAAGAGTCCTGCTGCCGGTGAGAGCCGCTGCACCAAGGAAGCCGGTGAGTGGGGCTTGCTGGGCTGCGAGGGCGGGGGGCATGTGTGTGTGCGCGCGCGGGCGGCGGCGGCGGGCTGGGTGTGAGCGTGCGTGCGTGCGTGTGTGTATGTGTCTTTGAGTCTGTGTGTATGCATGTGTGTGTGTGACTGTCTGGGTGCCTGCGTGTCTGTGTGCATGCGCGCGCGAGAGGCTGACTGCTGTGAAAGTGGGACAGGGGATGTGCACGGCGCCGGCCTGGGCGCGCGTGCGGGGGGGGCTGTGTATGTGTGTGTGCGTGCGTGTGTGTGTGTATGTGTCTTGGAGTGCGTGTGTGTGACTGTGGGGAAGGGGGTGTGTGTGTGAGCGAGTGTCTGTCTGTATGCGCGCGCATTTGTACGGCGCGGGACGCGACGTGCGCGTTCGCGCACACAAATCCAGGCAAAAGCTCGTACCACCGTCTTGTCCGTCCTTCCCCCGTAACAGATAACTATACGTCTCCAGCTGGACACATGCATCCTTGCGGATGCATTACCAGCGAGACCCAAAAAGATATCAGAGGGCAGAAAAAGGGACTCCCTGACCACCCCCTCAAGCACTGGGGGGGGGGCAGAATAAGAAAAAAAATAGTATCGGCGGCACCATGGGGCTGAAGCTTGTGCTGTGGGTTCGCAGGATTACAAGGAAAAAGTGTAATTACTAAATAAATAAAATGTGGTGTGGGGGTCTACAGGGGAATTGGTAACCATGGGGATTAGGCCCTGCGACCAGCCCCTCGCTGTGCATACCCAAAGTCCATGCACAGCGGGTATTGGCCACACATGGGGGGGGGAGTTAAATACAGCAGGTGATGGGTGCAGAGTTTTGCCAAAGGCTCAGTACTGTAGCCAACCCCCACAGTGCACAGCACATAGCTTCCTGTGGCAGGCTGGGTGGAGGGCTTTGTTGTAGCTCAGTCAGGAATTGGCTGAAGTTATGGTAATGTGATCTTACCTTATGATTAAAAAAACTCAGAAATGTATGAAAAAGACAAAGGTTAAAATGATGCTATAGTCAGGTGTTTAAATAACACAAAAACTAATGTTTTTTTAGAAAAATTACTGAAATTCACCGTTTATGCTTTACTAAGCTAACTATATCTTGTACCACCACCATGCACTTCTTATCGCCTCACATTGTGCATCGCTCATGATGTGTTAAATAATACTATTGATCAAATAACATCATTAATGACATCACTGATCACCTCACTAATGACATCAGCCAATTAATGTGAAGATTTGCTGTACACAAAGAACAGCAAAGAACTCTTTAGGATAGTTATGGAGTTTATTTCCCCCCCCCTTGAGTGCGCCCTCTCACTCTCATTCCGAAGCTTGGATCAGCCAATTGGAGATTTTTTTGTTCATAAAATTAAGTCTATTCAGGACTCTTTTCCGGATACAGGCCCTACTTCAATGCTGAGTCAACCAACGTTCCTCCTCTCTCCTGCAGAGCAGTTGGGTCCTGTTCTTTCGGCTTTTCCGCCTCTGTCCTCTGATACCTCGTTGGATTTGCTGTCCCGGCTTCAATCTGGTTCGCCTTTGGATCCTTGTCCAGCGAAATGCCTGGGTAGAGTAGCGCCTACAGTTAACATCTTGCTTAATCCGCTGCTCAATCTTTCCCTAACTACGGGAGAGGTACCCCGGGCGTGGAAGCATGCTTTGATCCTGCCGCTACTCAAAAAGCCTACTTTAGATCCCCTTGTTCATGCCAACTACAGGCCGATCTCCCTTCTTCCTGCTCTGGCAAAGGTGATTGAGAAACATGTGCAGCTCTCCATTTCCAACTTTATTGAGAGCAACAACATTCTACATGATTCTCAATCGGGCTTCCGGGCTAATTTTAGCACGGAGACAGCCCTCCTTGAGATCAACGATGCCATCAGAGATACCCTCGATCTAGGGGGGAAGGCCATGCTAGTTATGCTGGATCTGTCGGCGGCTTTCGACACCGTCCCTCATGACGGTCTCCTTTTAAGACTCTGGGAGATCGGTCTTCGGGGGACGGTGTGGGACTGGTTTAAATCCTTCTTGACCGGCCACCGACAAGTGGTCTGGGCACCTCCGTTCTCCGCTGAAATGCCGCCGCTAGAGGTGGGGGTCCCTCAGGGGTCTATCCTGAGTCCCACCCTTTTTAATATCTACATGGCCCCGCTGGCGACGGTAGCGGAGTCCTTCGGTGCCCAGATCATATCCTATGCTGACGACACCCACCTTCTTTTTACGTGTAAGAAGGGAGAGGTGTTTGATGGTGGGAGGATCAAAGATTGCCTGAGTGCGGTTTTTGAATGGTTTTGGCGGCACAGTCTGAAATGCAACTCCGACAAGTCGGAGCTGCTTTTTTTCGGCTGTCCGCCTGATCCCAGCTGGAAAACTTGGTGGCCCCAGGATATGTTTCCTCCTGATGTGGCCTCTGAAAAAGCCAAAAATCTTGGCGTGTTGTGTGATGACGGCCTTTCTTTCAGACCCCAGATCATCGGGTTGACTGGGAAATGTTTTGGCATTTTGAAAATGCTTCGGAAGTTTCTTCCGTTGCTGTCTCTGCAACACAGAAAAATCGTCGTTCAGGCTCTAATAGGATCGCGATTGGACTACGCGAATGCCCTCTACTCAGGGTTGCCTAAATATCTGCTAGCCCGACTGCAAATTGTGCAGAATTCGGCAGCAAGAGCCATTTTTGGGCTTCCACGGAGGGCAAAAGCCTCTGAACTGCTCAAGAGAGTGCATTGGTTGCCTATCTCTAAAAGAATAACCTTTAAGATCTTGACCCTTGCTTTTAAGGCCCTTCATTCTATTGGCCCTAAATATATTGGGAAGCGCATTGCCTTTTATGCGCCAAGGAGGACCCTTCGGTCAGCCTTGCTGGCCAAAGCCGATGTACCTCCTATCAGACTGGCCCGTTTTGGCGGCCGCTCCTTCCGTTACTTGGCTTCACGTGGTTGGAATGAGCTTCCTGTCTCCTTAAGGAAAGCCAACAGTCTCTTTTCTTTTAGAAAGGAGTTGAAGACCTGGCTATTTTTCTGTATGATCTTCTGTGGCCTTTGCGAGTAGCTGTGTTGTGCTTTCCTCCTCAGGTTCTCTTTGCCAAAGCGCCGGGACGCCCCTTGGGGTAGCCGTGCGCTATAAAAGAGACAAAACATAACATAACATAACTTTTCAAACTGGAAGGTACTCAGCAAACCACAACTTCAGCCAATTTTCTATCACCGCTGTAGTTCTAATGAGCATGACCTTTTGCAACATGCAGGACATGAATCATATCTGCGTAGTCATGCACATTTAGTAGATATTATGATCTGTTTTTAGAGATATTCAAATGCATAAGTAATGCAATTACTCTGTAGACATTAATGTGATCATCAACTTATTAAACCTTAAAGGCCACTCAAAAAGTGTTTGCTCGTTATTTACTTTAACAAGATCTGCCTGTTAAATACCTCATATGACATAACATTTCAAGTCAACAGCTTTACATTTACATATTATCCAATGATAAGGCATGTGCAACCAGACCCCACGGACAAGCCACCATACTTTGTAAAAGTGCCCTGCACATATTCCTGGAATGCGTAGAGTAGCGTACCACATTTTTTGTACACTTATTGTAGGTACTTTGACTGCCTAAGGCTTCTCTTTGTCTGTATATAGGTGGGGTGTGTACTTCAAAAAAACTTTCTCACATTATATGTAAAGTACTCTGATACCTTTGGGTCTAGCTAGAGCTACATGAAACCTAAAAATAAGTAAATAACAGTGCTTACAATCATACTACGATTTGAACCATCTGTAATTCAATCACCCATACATTAAACATTCTACAACAATCAATCAATCAATCAATCAATCAATCAATCAATCAATCAGAGTACTTTTAAAGCTCGCTACTCACCTGTGAGGGTCTCAAGGCGCTGAGGGGAGGGGGGTGCCACTACTGCTCGAAGCTCCTGTTCTTGAGGAGTCTTCTGAAGGCGAGTAGGTCTTGGGTCTGCCGTAGGTGGGTAGGGAGGGTGTTCCAGGTCTTGGCGGGGAGATAGGAGAAGGATCTGCTGCCGGAGGTCGTTCGTTGGATGCGGGGGACAGCGGCGAGGGCAAGGCTGGCAGAGCAGAGCTGGCGGGTGCGGGTGTAGAAGCTGAGTCTGCTGTTCAGGTAGGCTGGTCCGGCGTTGTGGAGTGCTTTGTGTGCGTGGGTGAGGAGCTTGAAGGTGATCCTTTTGTCGACAGGGAGCCAGTGTAGGTCTCTCAGGTAGGGGGTGATGTGGCTGCGGCGGGGGACGTTGATGATCAGTCGGGCGGAGGCGTTTTGGATGCGTTGTAGTCATCGATGGTGTTTGGCTGGGATTCCTGCATAGAGTGCGTTGCCATAGTCCAGTCTGCTGCTGACGAGGGCCTGTATCACCTTTCTTCTTGTTTCGGTCGGGATCCACTTGTAGATCCTGCGGAGCATGCGGAGGGTGTTGTAGCAGGAGGAGGAGACGGCGTTGACCTGCTGAGACATGGAGAGGGAAAAGTCGAGGATGAATCCTAGGTTGCGCGCATGGTCGGTGGGTGTCGGTGCTGTTCCCAGTGTGGTCGGCCACCAGGAGTCGTCCCAGGCTGAGGGTCTGGGTCCGAGGATGAGAACCTCTGTCTTGTCCGAGTTCAGTTTCAAACGGCTGCTCCTCATCCAGTCAGCGACGGCTTTCATTCCCTCGTGGAGGTTTGTTTTGGCGGTGTGTGGGTCCTTGGTGAGGGAGAGGATGAGCTGGGTGTCATCGGCGTAGGAGATGATGTTGAGGTCGTGATGGCGGGCCACTTGTGCAAGGGGGGCCATGTAGACGTTGAACAGTGTTGGGCTGAGGGATGACCCTGGGGGATGCCGCAGATGATGTCGGTGGCTTCGGATCGGAAGGGTGGGAGGCAGACTCTCTGGGTTCTGCCGGAGAGGAAGGACGTGGTCAAGTCAAGGGCCTTCTCTTGGATTCCGGCTTCTTGGAGGCATGTCTTTAGAGTGTGATGGCAGACCGTGTCGAAGGCGGCTGACAGGTCCAGGAGGATGAGGGCTGATGTTTTGCTGTTGTCTAGTTGGGGCCTGGTGTAGTCTGTGGCGGAGATGAGGGCTGTCTCGGTGCTGTGGTTTCATTTGAATCCAGACTGGGACAGGTCCAAGATGTTGTTGTCTTTGAGGTGGTGGGCCAATTGCATGTTGACGATTTTCTCGATGACCTTCGCCGGGAACGGGAGCAGGGAGATGGGCCGGATGTTCTTGAGGTCCTTGGGGTCCGCCTTGGGCTTCTTGAGGAGGGCGTTGATTTCGGCGTGCTTCCAGCTTTCCGGGAATGTCACTGTTTTGAATGAGATGTTGATGACCTTCCGTAGTTGGGGTGCAATGGCTGCATCTGCTTTGTTGAATACGTGGTTTGGGCACGGATCTGACGGAGATCCTGAGTGGATGGAGTTCATGACCTTGCGTGTCTTGTCGTCGTTAACGTTGGACCAGGAGGTCAGGCGGTTGGCGCTGGTGGTGGTCGCAGGGGAGGTGGAGTCTGGCGTAGTCGGGGTGGTTGTGGTGTTGAAGCTGTCGTGGATGTCAGCGATCTTGCGGTGGAAGAAGATGGCCAGTGAGTCGCACAGTTCTTGTGAGGGCGGGATGTCGTTGGCATTGGCACTGGGGTTGGAGAGTTCTTTTACAATGCTGAAGAGCTCTTTGCTGTTGTGTGTGTTGTTATCCAGGCGGTCTTTGAAGGAGGATATCTTGGCTAATCTGATGAGGTGGTGATGTCTGCGGGTGGCGTCCTTGTGGGCTGCGTCCGGCGTGCGTTCGTGGAGCCATTTCTTCTTCAGTTTCCGGCATGCGCGTTTGGAGGTCTGGATCTTGTCGGTGAACCAGGTGACACTCTTGCTGGCGTGGCTGTTGGAGGGTTTCTTGAGTGGGGCGAGGGTGTTGGCGCAGTCGTCGATCCACTGTTTGAGGTTGCGGGCTGCAGCGTCTGGGTTGGTGGGGATCGGTGACGGGGTTCTGGTCAAGGGTGGTGATCAGCTGGTCTTTGGTGACTTTGCTCCAGCAGCGGCGAGGCAGCTGTTGGGTGCGGTGGTGCGTGGTTGGTTTCTTGAAGGTGAAATGGATGCAGCGGTGGTCGGTCCAGTGGAGTTTGGTGGTGTGGTCGAAGGTGATGTGGGTGCTTGTGGAGAAGAAGGGGTCCAGCGTGTGGTCGGCGGCGTGTTTGGGTGCGGTGAAGAGTTGTCTGAGGCCGAGGTTGGTGAGGTTGTCGGTCAGCGTCGCGGAGTTGGCGTCGTCGTTGTTCTCGATGTGGAAGGTCAGGTCCCCGAGGAGGAAATAGTCCGTGGAGGCGAGTGCGTGGGTTCCGGCGAGGTCGGCGATGGAGTCTCTGAACTGAGCCCGGGGTCCGGGGGGTCTGTAGACGAGTGTTTCTCTGAGGGTGGTGTTGGGGTCAGTGTGGATCCGGAAGTGCAGGCGTTTGGCATTGTTGAGGGTGTCGTCTGAGTGGGTGGCGACCTTGAGGGTGGACTTGTGGACGATCGCAATTCCTCCACCAATTCCATTGGCGCGATCCCTGCGGTGATCTTGTAGCCATCTGGGATGGCTATGGCGATGCCGGGCGCCGAGGAGTCGTTCCACCAGGTCTCTGTTAGGAAGGCCACGTCTGGGGCGGAGGTGTCGAGCAGATCCCAGAGCTCGACGGTGTGTTTGTGTGCGGAGCGGGTGTTGAGGAGTATGCAGCGGAGGTGGTTGGGTCCAATCCTTGGAGGTTTGGTGGCTCTGTCGCAGGTAACGCTGCAGGTGTGGCAGGAGAAGGGTCCGTGGGTCGCCCGGCGTTGAGTGCGTGGAGGGTGCTGGCGTCGTAGCGGAGTCTGGTTTTGCGGCGTTCGCGGGGCCCAGGGGTTCTGGTGCTGTGCGTGGTCCAGGCGCGGATGGGCGCAGACGGGCTTGCCTTAGGCGCGCCTTAGGCGCACCAGCTGCGAGCGGCCGCCGTGCGGCCGCGCAGTGGCCGGCATATATGGGGAGGTGGGAGGGAGGAGCAGCTGGGAGGCGGGAGGCGGGAGGTGGGAGCAGCGAGTGGGCAGGGGGGCAGGGAAACAGTGGGACAGAAAGCAGAATGGGGCTCAAAGAGGGGGAAAACAGTGGCACAGAGGTCAAAAAATGGGGAACAGCAGAAAGGAAAAACAAGTGGCACAGAAGCAAAAACGGGGCACACAGAGGGGGAGAAACAGTGGCACAGAAAGTGAAAACGGGGCACAACAGAGGGGAAAAACGAGTGGCACAGAAGCAAAAACGGGGCACACAGAGGGGGAAAAACAGTGGCACAGGGGGCACAAACGGGGCACAGAAACAGGGGGAGAGCACACTTACCAGGGGGTACTCGGCAGCGGCAGCAGGGGCCCACAGGCACAGTTGCGTGGAGGGGGAGCGACCTACCTGGAGGGTCAGGGGTCGCTCACCTCACCGCGCAGCGTCTGGCATATACAGGGAGGTGGGAGGGAGGAGCAGCTGGGAGGCGGGAGGCGGGAGAAGCGAGTGGGCAGGGGGGCTGGGAAACAGTGGGACAGAAAGCAGAATGGGGCGCAAAGAGGGGGAAAACAGTGGCACAGAGGTCAAAAACGGGGCACAACAGAGGGGAAAACGAGTGGCACAGAAGCAAAAGCGGGGCACACAGAGGAGGAGAAACAGTGGCACAGAAAGTAAAAACGAGGCACACAGAGGGGGAAAAACAGTGGCACAGAGGTCAAAAACGGGGCACAACAGAGGGGAAAAACGAGTGATACAGAAGCAAAAACGGGGAACACAGAGGTGGAAAAACAGTGGCACAGAGGGCACCAACGGGGCACAGAAACGGAGGTAGAGCACACTTACCAGCGGGTACTCGGCAGCGGCAGCAGGGGCACACAGGCGGAGCTGCGTGGAGGGGGAGCGACCTACCAGTAGGGTCAGGGGTCGCTCACCTCACCGCGCAGTGTCCGGCATATAAGGGGAGGTGGGAGGGAGGAGCAGCTGGCAGGTGGGAGGCGGGAGCAGCGAGTGGGCAGGGGGGTGGGGAAACAGTGGGACAGAAAGCAGAATGGGGCGCAAAGAGGGGGAAAACAGTGGCACAGAGGTCAAAAACGGGGCACAACAGAGGGGAACAAGCATTTACAATGCAACGGTTTCGCCTTTGACAAAGTTAGAGCTATTGGCATTGTAAATGACAAATTGTTTATTTATGCGTTGTATTGTCCAACGTGTGTTGATTAATATGTTGACGTATAGAATGTCATTACAGTATTTATATGCGGTCACAAAATTTTCGTGTCAGTGTTGGAGAAGGAATGCTTTAGAACTGGTCGCTTTACTGTGATGATTGTATGTGGGCCTGCTTGTTTCATACTTGAAGGATAAAGAAGCTTTTAGAAACGCTGTCGTCTATGACTCTGCATAACTATCGCCTCCATGCATTCCAAGTCAAGGCGACATATAGATGACAGCACTGTTCCTCGATCCTGCTGGTCAACCCCAATGGGTTCATTAGCTTCTTCCAGATTTCCCCAAAACATCTCAAACTCAACATGTTTCATCCTATGTGCTTCATAAGGGACACCCTGCCCTTGGCGCTGTTTATCTTTAGTAAGTGTGAGTAACTAGCCCCCAAATTACCACACAACACGGCAAATCGTTCACCTTACAGGTATGTTACTCTAGCAATTTCAACTAACACGCAGAAATCCAGGGTGCTTTTTGAAACATTAAGCCCGGTGAGCTAATATGCAGAGTTGGAGCCTGACAGCAGAATACCATTTATAGTTCTATGCACACATCTGCTCTCTACCTGTCAAGTGTTTAAAACGTCATGTGTGACGTCTTCACCCATCGCTAGTTTTTTAGGCAACAGGTCTTTGCAAGCTGGTACCTCTAGGCCCTTGCCTTGCTATAAAAAGAAAAGCAAAACTGCTAGGAATGTGTATGCTATGCCCGATTCCTACTGCGAACTGAAAATGGCCCACATAATGCTTCAAATGTATAGACTTCCAAACTTGTTGCACTGGAAGACTCCAAGATTCAGGGTACATGGGGCTATAATTGGGGTTGGGCCAGTGTAGGTTTGCTGGAAGAGTACAGCACCACCTCAACAAGTCTGACAGCCAATCTGTTGATACTAGGAAATGTGCACACTTCACAGTCTGAACCAGCAACCACTGCACACCAACCAGCCAATGCATACAAGCTACAAAAAATGGCCAACCTACAGCATACATTAGTAAAGAATTAACATGTACTATCAAAAGAAAGTCAACTTTAAAAACAAAGCGGATGAAGAGTCCGTCCCTCAATTTCACAGGTAAAGTAAAGCGGCTGCAGCAGACACAAGCAATGGGCTTTAGCTGATTGGGACATGGTGCACGCAAGGGGCCTACAGCAGCCAGGTGCAGCTTCGAGCAGGGGGACTTGGCTGGATCTGTAAGAAACGGGTCCAAGGGAGGTAAAAAGCTGGGTGGTACTGGGCAGCAGGAGGGGGCAGGCACTTGGCATGCAGATTCAGAAAGTAGGGTGGCTGATTGGAGCATCCAATGCAGAAGACAAGGGGGCTGGGTCAACAACAGGCCTGTGGTGCTACATGCAGGAAGCAAACTCTATTCAGCACTAGGGGCACGGATGAAGGTGGCAGCCTGCTGGACAACGACAGGCACAAGTGATGGGACAGCGACGGGAAAATGGCCCAGAATAGCGACATGCAATGGGTCTGGAGCCACAGTGGAGCTTAAGCTACAGGGTCATGAGGCTGCTGCAGGACAAGCAAAGGGCAGCCGAGGTGGGGGGAGGCGGGGGGGGGGTAGAGATAGGGCTGCAGCAGACGGGGAGCAGTGACGGATGCAACAGTCAGAGAGCCAGTAAATGCATCAATAGGAAACATAATAGATCCCGCTACCAAATGTGGCATAAGCACGAGTAAGGGAAAGGGCACTGGGCTGCAGGTGCATGCTTATCTGAGCCTGTCCGTGCTGCAGGGATACATACCATTCTCACTAAGCTGAACACTAGCATGTGTGCCCTTGTCCCCGAAACTCTCTTAAAAGTGAAACAAAGAGCCCTGACGCAGATTCACAATACCATTTATCTGTGCCCGGCGCCCAGCACTAACTCGGCTTCCCACCTTTTTAAACGGCAGAACATATCCTGCCAACTCTGTCCAGACCAGGTAACTCACCAAGCTTGCACTGCCCGGGCTCTCTGTCCGCGGCACTGGAGAAAGCCTCGCACTTTGTTTCTGGTTTGTCAATCCTCTGAAACCGTGAAAAAAAACGGGGAAGCAAAGCGGCGCTGCCGGTCCAAGAAGTGAAAATCCGAAGTCAGAAGCACCTTCCAGGGAGCCCTGAGAGCAGAGCATGCCGCGCCACCAGTCCCTCACTGGCTGCATGGAAGACCAAGTCAGCTGTCCAAGCCACACCCACTGCCATCCTATTGGGTAAAGGAAGCTCTTTCCTATAGGTTGAAGTAAAAACGTGGTCTCACTTGCACACGGTCTGGAATTTGTATGCTGCAGAGCTATGCCAAAACTTCAACCGACTTTCTCTACAATCACAACAAAGGAAACGTGTTTCTATTGGTTGATGTGAACCAATTTCCTATTGGTTGAAGAAACACATGGCTTTATTGGTTAAATGATCACGTAACGTTTCCTCACATTATATGGAACTGCAATAACGTAGGCGTCCCGCAGGCATCTGCTCTTGGGTTGGCGGGATATATTGTATAGTTTAGCCGTTGATCATTACAGTTTCGTATGCAGAGGGAAACAAAGAGAGACTCAGCTCATGGGGTCTTCACGATTGTTTGCATACGTTGAAGTACTGGCTGCTTAGCCGAATCATGTCTTATTAAAACAGACAGAGCAATGCTTTAACAAGCACCTACGAGGACACAGGGGGCGGGAGAGGACACGGACGGCGGGAGGGGGCGGGAGAGGACACGGACGGCGGGAGGGGGCGGGAGGGGGCGGGAGAGGACACGGACGGAAACGTGCACAGGACAGCGAGGGGGGGGCGGAAAGGCACACGGAGGGGGCGGGAATGGACAGACTTGCAGTGAAAGGGGAGGGAACGGGAAAAAACGTAACTCCGCCCTGGGAAAAAATCTCGGGAACGCCCCCGAATCTGGTCCGGCCTTGACGGACAGATCCGGCACTCAATGGCTAGCCTCCATTTATGGAGCTAGCCAATGAGAGCCGGGGGACGTTCCCGAAGTGCTTATTGTCAACATAGGATTTCACCTGCGCCTAAAAGCTGCGCAGAGCGCAGCCTTCGGCAGGCGAAACCCAAAAACGAGTGGCATGGAAGCAAAAATGGGGCACACAGGGGGGGAGAAACAGTGGCACAGAAAGTGAAAACGGGGCACACAGAGGGGGAAAACAGTGGCACAGAGGTCAAAAACGGGGCACAACAGAGGGGAAAAACCAGTGGCATAGAAATAAAAACGGGGCACACAGAGGGGGAGTAACAGTGGCACAGAAAGTGAAAACGGGGCACACAGAGGGGGAAAACAGTGACACAGAGGTCAGAAACGGGGCACAACAGAGGGGAAAAACGAGTGGCACAGAAGCAAAAACGGGGCACAAAGAGGGGGAAAAACAGTGGCACAGAGGGCACAAACGGGGCACAGAAACGGGGGTAGAGCATACTTACCAGCGGGTACTCGGCAGCTGCAGCAGGGGCACACAGGCAGAGCTGCGTAGAGGGGGAGCGACCTACCAGTAGGGTCAGGGGTCGCTCACCTCACCGCGCAGTGTCCGGCATATATGGGGAGGTGGGAGGTAGGAGCAGCTGGCAGGTGGGAGGCGGGAGCAGCGAGTGGGCAGGGGGGTGGGAAAACAGTGGGACAGAAAGCAGAATGGGGCGCAAAGAGGGGGAAGACAGTGGCACAGAAAGTGAAAACGGGGCACACAGAGGGGGAAAACAGTGGCACAAAGGTCAAAAACGGGGCACAACAGAGGGGAAAACCCAGTGGCACAGAAACAAAAACGGGGCACACAGAGGGGGAGTAACAGTGGCACAGAAAGTGAAATCGGGGCACACAGAGGGGGAAAACAGTGACACAGAGGTCAGAAACGGGGCACAACAGAGGGGAAAAACGAGTGGCACAGAAGCAAAAACGGGGCACAAAGAGGGGGAAAAACAGTGGCACAGAGGGCACAAACGGGGCACAGAAACGGGGGTAGAGCATACTTACCAGCGGGTACTCGGCAGCTGCAGCAGGGGCACACAGGCAGAGCTGCGTGGAGGGGGAGCCACCTACCAGGAGGGTCAGGGGTCGTATAATGTATCAGAATTTATAGAAATATATAGCTGCACTTTATAAATCTCCAGTTGATACAAAAATTGTTGCTAGCATTACATGCAAACTCTTCAAAGTAAGTATGTGCACAGACATCCACAGGTGAATACCCTATTGAAGGAGAAACTTAAGTTTTTTGCACACGTTTTGGCAACAGGCATTTGAATTTATCCACAATCTATTTCAAACGTATGTTAGCAATGGACACTAGTTGCACATAGCATGTGCCTTTTTTAAATGAAGTACTGCTTGCACTTAAACATTCACTGATAGTTAAATGTGCACCATATACCTTTTACTATACTTAATTAGACTTGTATATAATACTACATTGTTTATATTTTGTACATTTATGCATAAGTATAGTGAGTCTATGCTGTATATGTTTGTGGACTTTTAACTATGTGCTTTGCTGTTTTAAAACAATCTATTGGTTTATAGAGTAATTTGAGAAGCAGTAGGTTGGATCATGTCATCAGTAATGTCATTTGAGATGTCTTCAATGTCATTTGAGATGTCATCAGTGATGTCATCAAATATTTCATTTTATATGTCATGAGTGATATAATATGTGAGGTCCTCTACGCAACATAACCCTAGCAGCCCTGACAGAGGTAACCCTCTGTAGAGTTTGGGGGCGGTCACTGTGATGATTACCCATATTTCACAGTTCCCTGTGATTCTACGCAAGAAAACATTCAAACATGCTATCTATACATATAGGTATTTATATAGTATATACAGATGTGCAGAGTGCAGAATGCTATTTATTACCTCTGCTGCATGTGTGGAGGGGACATGACTTATGAGAGGTGAACCCTGGGGCGAGTCATGACAACACTCCTCTCCCTCAACAATGGTAATGGATAACATACTATATTCAGCATACCTCCATACAGGTTTATCATAAGGCTATTATTGTGTGTACTTTATTAAATGAAAAATATGTAACTAAAATAAAACCAGGATGCGAGGGTTTAAATTTGTACAGTATGGTAGAAGATACTTCCTACCAGAGTTATTTCTTTGTGTCAAGTAATTACGGCAAGCAATCTGTGAGGCAGTAAAAAGTTTTTTTCTCATGACTATTTACTGTTCTGTACTATGTATATATATATATAATATTTTTTTTCACCAAATGATCCCTCTGATTCAGCGCACTCATGATCAGTGCGAGTAGTGCAGAAAGGGAATCAAGATCTGCATTACGTATTTTCACCAAAGAACAAATTACTTGCACTCCAGGAGGTTGATTTCAAGGCTTATTTAATCTAGTGTCTAACAGCCAACACCATCAAATCCTCTCACAAACCAACGCTTTTTGACCACTTTGGTCTTCATCATGGCTGTTAGACACTGGAATAGCATTTTTTGACTTGCCTTTATCTTTGGTGCCAAAAAAGAGTCACACTGGGTCTTGTTGTGCATGGAAAATTTCGGGGTGATCCGTCAAGCAGGGGCCGAGAAAAAGGGGTGTCACAAAAAGGTGATTTTCTTATGTTAATAGCCACAGGACCATTAGTCGAAGTTGCAGCCCGAAGCACTGGATGGAATTACAACAAATCTGGCAGAAAGGAAGATTTGGTTACGCAGATCACGCTTTCAGTTATTTGGTGTGAATCCATTCAGTAGTTGTTGAGAAATTTAAGAAAATATAGTAATTGATATCTGTGGGCGCGACAGCTTTGCGAAAAATAACAAGCTGGTGCAGGGAAATGCAGAGCTCTGATTGGCTGCCAACACTTCAACCAGGAAGTAATGGCAGCCATCTTGGGACTCAATTCAGCTGAGTCCCCCCCAAAAATGTTTTTCAAAAAAGAAAAGGGGGCAGGGTAGGAATACCTTCATCCCATAAAGTTGGTCCTGCGGTCCCAGAGGGACCCAACAGTAAAAAAAAAGCATTCTTTAACCCCTTGCATGCTCGTGACAGCTGGGAGCAGCCAAGTGTCATGGTGGGCATGTGCGGTGGATGGCCTACGGGTGTCCGAATCCCGCCCACTCATGAAACCTCCCGCACAGCGTGAACATTTCACGCGCACGGAAAGTGTTGAAAAAGTAAGTCAAAATTGCGATATTCGCAAATTTGCAGGAAAACTGCCATGTCCCCAGGGCAAACCATGTAAAATGGCTGTGGGGGGCCCCGCACTGCCACCTCTGCTGGGTACTGTTTAATATGTATGCGGGCAGGCCCGCACAGCCTGCCTGCTCCTCGGAGACTGCCACCTTCCTTGTGCAAGCACTTTAAACTAAAAGAAGGAGGCCCACACTGCCCCCCTGGACCACCACCTCCCCGGGGCACTGTATAAAATGTATGTGGGCAGGCCCGCTGGTCCGACCCGTGCCCTAGGAACCGCCACCACTGAGGGGCAAACAATAAAAAATAATGATGGGGGCTCGCTCGGCCCCCTGGCAGGCCCAGGAACTGGCGGGAAGAAAATAATGAAGGGGGTGCACTGCGGACCCCAGCCCTAGGGATCACCACCTCCCCGGGGCGTAAATAAATATTAGAGGGGGGCCGCGTAGTCCCCTCGTGGAGCCATAGATGGCCTTTGGGACCACCACCCATCAGGGCTGGCTCCTGCTACCTCCCGAGGTACTCCCCTCAGGAGGTAGCTGTTTGCTTTTGCTTGGTGGGAGCTGGGTATAGGTGTTGCACAAAACAGTGGTGTCTTGGATAAATACACAGGGCAGGATTCATTCTGGCACAATGTTCATTCAACAGAAATGAAACCTCAACTGGAAGCACTTACAGATATTAACAAAGCAGGTGCCCAAGTTGAAGTCCCACTTCTGTAAAGTACTGTTCATCCTAACTTTGTGGGCCTGGCCAAGGCAAAGCAAGTGTGTTTTCTCTGCATTTTCACTGTGAAAATGCATCTGTATTCCTTGATGGAGGTGTTTGCATCCTTGCTTTTTTCTAGTGCAAAATCTCATATAGTATCTGTGATGAGGGGGTTCTTTCTTCACATCTGCTGGTGAGACCGGAGATCGCGTTCTAAACTTTTACAAACTAATAATATGTAAACTAGCCCCGTCTCATATACATTAGCTGTCTGCAACATCGTTCCGTCCTTTTCCCAGGATGATGGACAGCTTACTAAAAGAACCCCCAATGCTTTTCCCATCCATTTTGGAGACGCATTCCTCATGCCTAGGAATACAATTGCATCTCCACCAAACAAGCACTTACTTCTGCAAAGTACAAATCACCCAAGTGTGTTTTCTCAGCAGTTCCAGAATTGTAACGATATCTGGTGAAGATGCTTGAGGAACAATCATATTGGCAAAGTTACAGACACACAAGGTCACTTGAGACATTTTCTCTATATTTTACGCAGTTGTAGGGTAGGAGATGCACTATACATTTACCCAACAAGAAAACACTTACTTATTAGTCAGTAGAAAGTGCTCAAGTTGAGTAGAGGTGTTGCACAAAATGATAGCCTCTTCTTGTATAAATACGCTGGGCAGGATTAATTTTGGTATGATGCTCATTTGACAGAAAATAAACCTCAACAGGTCATAGTTAGTAAATAAAATGTTAAAAAAGAATTTAAATTCACTGTTAAAACAAAGGTTACAGACGGTATAGGTAGGAAATAGAATTTAAAAAACCTTAGAAATTCACTAAAAAAACACAAGGTTACAGAGATGTTATAGTTAGGCTTACATTTTACTCGTTCAAAACCACAGAAATTCAGAAGTTATAGTTAGCTGAGCTAACTATAACTTACGGCCCCACAATGCACTGCTTAAGACCTCACATAATACATCACTCTTGACATGGTCAGTAAAATCGCTGATGACATCAATGTTGTCACAAGATCCCCCAGAGAAGTGGGAGTGACCACTTTGATGTCAGGCTGTCCCACAAGACTCCTATTGATGAAAAGTGATGACTATTTTAGGATTAGATAAAGATAGAAGTTCAGATACCATCACATAAAACTCAGGAAAAAGACTACACAAGCAGTAAGTGGTATTAAAAGAAGGAAAGCAGGATAAGTGAAATGTTAATGAAGTAAATAAAGAACAAAAGATATCTGCAAATAAAGTAAATAAATTAGAAAAATAGCAGTTTAACCATAGTGCAAGCCCAAAACAAATCTTAGTCACTAAATAAACACAAGATAAATTAAATAAAGACAGAGAGAAGATAAATTAAATAAAGACAGAGAGAGTAAACAAAGTCAAGGACAGTAGCCTACATATTAAAAGTGAGAGCAAATGATGGATGGCACCAAAAAGTTCAGTGAGTGGAGAAATAAAACAATGAATTTACTAGTAGTAACTTTTCACACATAGGTGGAGATCTCCACCACCCTTGTGGGCCTCTCAATGCTTGCCTGGATGAGATCTCTGTGCCCTCAAACGTGCCACAATCACAGGAACTTCTCTGATGACACTAAAAGATTGCTGAAATGTCACCATGTTTCATGTGGCCATTCAGCATACTTTTGTGTTTTACAAAAACAAACTCCAGAGGAAGGAGCTTGTTTTTGTAAATTGACACCCTGGGAACTTTCTACTAGGGTGTGGGGGCATCTGTCTTTTTTCTTCTTAGGACAGCGAGGCTCTAAATAGAGCGAATGGTCATATGTACTTACATTGAAGGCTCATAGTCCTTCAGGTTGTTGGTGTAAGGTTTCCACCAGTGGAACAATTGGGGGCATTGCTGGCAGTAACATAGTGGTCCACCTGTATGGAAATCGAGCAGATGGACTGTCAGTTTGGTGGGCATGGTACAGGTTCATGTTTGTGGTGGAGTACCCTGTCTTACAACTGCTTTAAATGAGGTCCTAAGTCTAGCCAGTATTTAGGAGATATATCCAAAGAGAGTCTTCTTGTAAATATAATTCATGATTCAGATCTGGATAAAATGACTTAGGGTCTGAAGAGGAGGCTTCCTGTTAAAGTATACTTTGTTTTTTTGTCAGCCTAATGCTTCTTGGTCAACATTGACAGAAACCTTATGGTTGCATTAAAGTCTTTTTGCCTGTAGTGTCTCTTGTGCTATATATTGTCAAAGACACCAGGTTTTTATCTTGTATTATCAGCATCTGACAAACCCTGTAGGTGCAAACATTTTGACTGTGAAAAGCCTTATGTTACTGCATTAGGCATACATGTGGATATTGCAAACTTTGAGCCTGATTCACAAGTTGGACTTTGTGGTGCTTCAAGTAGTACTGTAGTACAAAACGCACTTCAGAAATCTATGTGGCCTATTCACACAGGAAACTTACACTTGTGAGTATTTTAAACATGTATGCTTAGTCTTACACTTTTGAGTAACTTTAGTACTTTTGGCTATTCACCATTTATGAGTGCAAAGTTAATCAAAAGTGTAGACTTACATGTTTCCACCTCCTTAAAAAGGAAGTTGAGCCAAATTTACCAGTGCAAGTTACTACAGCCTAGAAGGAGCAATAGTAAGTCTAGTACCTTACATGGCCAACCACTGTTACTGCAACTCACTCCAAGGCAAAATAATGAACGGCAGGGACTTAAAATAGAGCCCCTTAGGAAATAATGATAAATGTAAATTATTTATTTCAACTTAAAAAAAATATGTAGCGATCACATTGAATGTTAAAGGAATTATCTAAAAAGAAAATATATTTTATTACTTAATTTTGAAATATTTTAATAACCTTTTTTATTCAAAAACAATATATCATTGTTTATCAAAATATAATTACATTTCTTTTAATTAATTTTGCAGACCATTTTTAATAATTAATGCTTAATAAAAATATATGTATTTTATTTTAAGTGGGACATTCTTTTTTATTTAAACTTCAGGAAAGTCATTTTTATTTAATGTAATATATTTTAATTAATTACATTTAATAAAAAATTAAGTTAGTAGTGCTTGTGCTCTACATTTAAAATAAATATATTAAATTGAGCATCCAGCAGCTGTTCTTGAGTAGGATCTGAAATCAAGGCCCGTCACGGCGATTCATCCCTCCTGTGTCCCACTGTAATGATATTTAAGTAGCAAAAAAGACAAACTGAATTTTTTTTACACTAAATAAGTACTTAGTGCTTGCCAACATAACCCATTATATCACCCTTAGAATAATGTATTGTTTCAAATGTACGCCTTGCTGGTTATATGGAGACGTTTGAAGCAGACTCTTTACTCATTGTGCTATTTTACCACAAATGTAAAATGTGATCTGTGGGTAACACAAGGATCCATGCAATAAGACAATTCACTTCCTAATTTGTCTAACATAAAATACAAATCTCTGTGTCCTACGTGGTACCTGGTATGGTATTAAAGAAGCATGTTATCAATTTTATGATGTTTCAATCTTGTGACCACAGATAGCAAAAAAATACCTCTCCAGCAATATCGTTAACCACCAGAATTGATTTGTGACTATTATATTCTGAAATCTACTGTTTGCACATGGATCTCTGTAGTAGCTGCCTTAACCCCAGTGTTGTAGGTTGGTAGAGCCTACCAGTAATGAAAATAAATTGGTATTGAGTTAAGTTCCCACTTAGATATCTTTTTCTGTCCTCCTTAGCTGCCCTCAGCATAAAAAACAAAAGCTGCTAAACACAAAAGAACCTCAAAAACCTGAGTGGCAAGCATGGAGGCAGTACCTGGAAGATGTTGTGGGAGTGTGGGAGAGGAGCAGAAGGAGAAGATTGAGTGTCAGCAGGACCTCCAGGCTCACCAGCTGGACCAGAACCTCTAATAGGTTCATGACATTCAAGAGGATTAGGATCAAGAGTAGCAAAACCAGGAAGAGAAGTTGGAAAAGCAGAACCATGAGAACAGGGCAGTAAGACTAAACAGACAAGTAGCAGGGGCTAAAGGCCCTGGGACCAAGACTACGAGTGCAAGACCATGATACCAGGGCCATATCAATTAAGACTGGGTTGTTCAGGGCCAGGAAGAACAGGAGGGAGAGGATCAGCAGGATTAAGATGGGGGCTGTATGACCAGGAGCAGGAGGATAGAGCGCATGGCAAGTTAGACTAGGACTAGAAGATAAGGTTCAGGCATAGGACAACAAGGACCAAGATCAGGACAATGACCTGGCGGAGGACTCAGACAAGAAGAACCAGGATTTAGAACACCATTAAACCTAGGTAAAATACAACCAGGAGCACCAGGGCCTTGTGGATCAAGTCCAGGAAGAGATGGATAACCAAGAAGGTTGACTAAATATATCAGGGTCAAGACGATCAGGCACAAGAACAAGAACAAGGCAAAAATGCTCAAGAATAGGACAGGGGTGGTCCCATTCTCCTACCTACTACAAGTATATCAGATACCAGCAACACAGTGGCTACATTACGGCAGACTCCACCATGCACTTAGGGCACCGAAACACAGGAGGAATCCCTGCTAGAGGTTAGACTCCTGGATTGGAGGGTGGACAAAAAACTCATCTCTCTTATAGGTCCATCATGAGGAGCACACAAACCTCACTTTTGTCCTTGCACGTCAGATGGGAACAAGATTTGGAGGATCTAGATAAGGAGAAATGGCAGGAGGGATTTTGGTTCCCGATGGGGGTGGCCATCAAGGCTGATTCACACTGTAAACCTGCCCACGCATCTGTACATTTTGGGAGGAAGTGTGGGACTCCTTGGTAGACACAACAGAGCTCCTATTGGAGTTAACACAGAAGGTGGTACTCCTGGGAGTGTGGGAATCTAAAGACCATTCACATTACCATAAACAAATGTATGACGTTATAATGCATACTTTTACAATGCATGCCTTTGCAACGCAGTTTTTACATCGAAACATCCTTTACAATGCATACTTTTACCTTGCATGCCATTACATCGCATTTTCAGAAACTACCTTTACAACGCATTCCAATACATTGCATTATACCTTTACAACGCATACCATTACAATACATACCATTACATTGCATTTAAGGTAAGTGTTGGATAGTATAGGGGTAATAATTACTATTCTAACTTCAGTGAGTGCAACAGTAGGGTAAGTGTTGGATAGTGTAAGGGTACAATGCATTGTAATGGTATGCATTGTAATGCCTGCGTTGTAGTGACATGCGTTGTAATGGCATGCGTTGTAGGTGACATGCATTGTACTGACATGCAATGTAATGGCTGCATTGTAATGACATGCTATGTAAAGGATGTTGCAATGTAAGGACTGCTATGTAAAGGTAGTGTGATGTAATGAAAGGTTGTTTTGCCCATAAACATTAGATTAACCTGGTCTGCATGGTTGCAAAACAGTACATCACACAGAGATGGGATTTGGGGATCCCCCCTGCCCACCGAGATTGGGAAATAGTAATGGAATTTTGTAAACAGATGGATAAAAATATATATAAATGGCAAGGTTGCATGAAGAAGTTTGAGAAACTATGGGGAGGCTGGAAGGAAAAAGTGGGATAAGTAGAGAGGCCCAGTAATAGCTGGACGGATGCGAGATTTGGCCCACTCTCCTAAGAAATAATTGGATTGGACTAAAGACACTGTACAATGGGGGACCAAATTACAAATCTGAATATAAAGGAGGAAGTGAATGAGATGGAGCCTTGTTGCGAGTTCAGGGTGGAGGGCGGCTGTTGTTTTGAATTTTGCTGTTTATATTTGTTTCAGTAAAACGATAAATAAACCAATAAATAAAAAAAACTACTGGATTGCGCTTGGCAAAAAAAATAAAAATAAGACCAGTACCTAGAGTAGACCCATGGTCAGGGCGATCTAGTCTTAGAAGACCAGGACTAAGGGACCATGAGGGTCAAGAGGACCTGATCAAAGAACATTAGGAAGTCCAGGAACAGGAACAGGAGGCCACTGAATGTCCAAGACAAGGAGGACCAATAAAAATAAAGGCAATGAAGATAAGCGCGACTAGGTCCAGGGGTGGGAGGAGCTAACCATACGAACCAGGAACAGAGCTGGGACAATGACCTAGGACATGACTATAACCAGAATTACCAGGACAGAGAATGACAGGATGCTCTAACCAAGGAAACCAGGAGTGATGCAGGACGTCAAGAGGCGTGAGTCTCCTGGGTGCACATTGGATCAGATGTGTTTCAATGGTGGCTGAAACATTTTAACTTAATAAATATGATTTCAGTGACCTACTAGGTCATTTTATTATCTTCTCTTTTCATTCTGGATCCCCTGACTATATAACATCAATATTCAAGAGCTCCTGAGTTCTGTTGAGCCCATTAAGGCAAGTATGTGCCTTGAAGGTGGACAGGATTCGAAGATGTCGCATGCCACGAATTGTGGGTGAGGGTTCTTTGTCCAATAATGTTGAGAAGGGATCACAGAGTAAACTTTTTGCATTTCTAGCACAGCAGCAGGTACACCGTTCACATCTGTAGGGTTAACTTTATGTGATTTAAAAATGGTCGAGTGAAAGAGCAAAGTTTTCACAGTTCTCAACAATTACATCCTAGCCTAAGTCAGTTTTATTTGTAAATATGATGCCCATCAGTTAAACGGTGTAGTAAAATACAGCGACTAAGTAAACAGTAAGAAACATTTGAGGTCTTGTAGTAATAATGACTGCACGGAAAATGTTTGGACTGTGTTCATGCTATCTTTATATCACGGCTGCCAATTATAATAGGGCAAAGCTAATTACACTGGGAACATTTCCATTCCAAACAGCCCTGCTGAACGACACCCACAGGACAGGCTTGAAATACACGCGAGCAATGCAAGGAATGATGGGAAACAAAGGCATGCATGTTATGTCCTCTGAAACCGACTGATTGCGCCATCGCAATTATGGTCAAGTGTAAAGTGATGTTAGGCCCTCCTTCCAGTCACTGGGATGACAAGTATAGCCCCCTGCTAAAATACAACTCCATTGAGTTGAAATGTATCAGGTGCCTTAAATGCCACCCCATTATTAGTGCTTGGGGCATAACATGCAGATTAGAGGGTTCTCAAATGGCACCCATTTACCAGTTTGACATCTTGGAATGGGGAATTAGAAACAAACTGTGCTGGAGCGTGCGCATTGCAGAGTTCCCCTGCCACAAAGCAGGAAGGCAGACACCTGCATTGGGCTCTGCTCTCCCCTTTTCACCAACACAGAAACATCCTCCCAGTTGGTATTAGGGACAAAGCCCATCATTCTTACCGATGGAGGTAGACTGATACACTGAAGGGCTTGATTTGAGCCGGTGGTTTCCGGTGCACCAGCTGTTGTTAACACCGGCACTTATGATAGTCGGCCACATGGTGGCTCTGTTGGTCTAATGTAGAATGAGCATTACAAATGTTTAGTAATTCAATATACGTTAAATTGACCAACACCTACCGCCGGAACCATTCTTATGGCTGGACTGGAATAGGCTTGATTGTCACACTTGTGATGGTCAGTTGTTGCTTGGTAGTGCCATTGGCAGCACGGGCAGGGGCAATGGGTGGAGCAAGCTGTATTGGCCTCCTGACGAGGGCCCCGACACCTATAATTTTACAAATTAAGCACTGCAATGCAGTATTATAACACCCAGCATTAATGATCCAGGTATTGGTAATCACTGAAGCATTATCCACAATACATTACATTTCAATATACTTGATTGAGGTGCAGCACCTATGGTCTGCCTCTGTTAGCGCTTGCATGTATGCATACAGCGCATGATATGCATTTATCTACTGGGAACAAGATTCATGTTTTTGAATGCAGATATAATTTGATGAACTGTATATATTGGTGTAATGTATACAATTTTACATCACTTAAGATGTCTTTCCATGTGTTGGATCATGAAAGTTCTGTTTTGATTGTCAGTATCTAAGTATTTGTGATCATGTGGAAGGAAAAATACGTTTTAAGTTTACTAATTGATGGCATGAAAATAAGGTCACATAAATTGATTTATTAGGTTGCATTGGTTACACTGATTATTTCACTGTGCACTAAGGGCCAGATGTACAACCATGGGAATTAGCGACTCGCAAATTGCGAAAAATCGTGAGTCGCAATTTGCGAGTCGCTAATGCCAATGTACAACAGTGTCAGAGACACTAAACCAAGTCACTGAGAACAACAGCAGGCCCTCGGTGCTGCACCTCAAACCAGTTCCAACAGTTAATTCCAAATGCCGTGCAAACAACCCCTACGCCAGCTGTTGAGTGGCGGACCTGTGCTCCAGATCAGAAATAGATAAACAATGTTGGGGGTGCACAGCTCACAAAGTCCAGGTAGCCAGAATTTTATTGAAAAAATCACTTCTTTATTTAAGGTCAGTCAGATCACAATACCAGACAACGCATTTCACTACCACAATGAGAGCTTCCTCAGGGCAAAGAAATAGTAAACAGTCCAATCACAGTTCCCAAATCAGTAAGTCAGTATGGTGAGGTCGCTAGTTCGATTATAGACGTGACGATGCAAAATGATATCTCATATCTTCATCCAGGTAATCATAAGAGGTATATCATGACTGGAGAACACAATCCCTAGTACAGCTCCAGTGACTGGTGACGACTGTGGGTAGAAAAAGTTGAAAAAATGGTGTCTCACTGTTCCCACATTCTGTGGTTCCAACTGAAGGACGTCCACAGGTGAGAACACGCACCACAGTGACAATAGTTAGGGTGTCTTCTCAACAAAGAAAAAGAAGAGCAGTCCCTAGTCCCAGCGATATGATACTGTTCCCTGGGACCCCAACCTGACCCTAAAAAATATTTTCCCCTGCATTCACAAAGGGGAGGGGGTCCTTTACAAGTGCTTACCACCCTCTTGAAGAGGGCGGTAAATTGCAAGTTTTTTGAGACTGCAATTGCGATGGCAAACATTCTTACTTAGGGTAGCGAGTCGATATTAGTAAGGGACGGCCTTGGAACGCCCCTTCCTAACAGCAAGTCGCAAATCCTATTTAGCGAGTTGCAAATAAATTGCGACTCACTAAATAGGCTTTGTTCATAGCCCATTGGTATTTTTGCATGTGCAAAGGGGTCACAAAAACGGGTCGTACATCTGGCCCTATATTTTACAAATGAAAGATGGCATTATATGATATTTGTTTTATGTTCATTTTTTTTTAAAATCACATAAGTGTTTATAAGAAAAAGAAAAAATGGCGTACCAATGTGCGAGTGGCTGAAACGTTTTGCGGAACCCTTTCAATCAAGATTTTCGCATTTGAAGCTTCTGGCAGTGTATGTGCCTGTTTTTTGTAGTGGGATATGAGTTTGAGTATGGCCACACAGTGCATATAAAGGTGGTTTTGCATAAAATTGATCCCCAGAGCCAATGGCTCGCAGCAGATGGCGGTAACCCTTGTAGTAACAAGCTGTTTATTGAACAGGTAAAAAGACACTGGTCTTTGCATGTTATGTAGTAAAAACAAGATGATGTATGGAATGCTTGAATGAATTACAGCCACTGGCACCTGCTCAGGCGGCATTCCGGTTCATCTGTTTTTTACCCACCATGTGACTCTAGAAAAAAGCCTGTCTCTAGCAAATCAATACTGACCCCATGTCTCTTGGGAAGAGTCTTTCCTCAACTGCCAGGCGACTCCCCCTCCAGAAGGGACTACAAGCAACCACATACCTTTCTTGGGGCTCGCTAGTTTGGTGTAGTTTGAGTACTATGGCACAGTGCACATGGGTCCCAAATCTGGGCATACCCCCACACTTAGGGCATCAACTGCAACAATAGCAAGGTGATAGATGGAATGTTTCAATTAGTCTCAGCCACTGCTAATCTCTTGAAGAGTAGTCTAGTCAATCATGTTTTACCCACCATGTCACTCTAGACAAAAGCTCTCCTCCTCATGGGAACAGTCCATCCCAAACCGCTAGATGAGGCCCCTTCACATGAGGCACACATCAACCCCAGACTGGCTTTGCCCTACTTGGGGCTCATCCGTAGGGTGTAGCTCGAGTTCTATGGCCCAGTGAGCACGGAACCCACGTCTGGGTATACCTGCCGTAATTAGAGCGCCAGTTGCAATAATAACAAGGTAATGGATGCAATGCTTAAATTAGTCTCAGCCATTGCCAATCTCTCTGGGAACATTCCAGTTCATAATTTTTCACCCACCATGTCACTCTAATCAATATCCCACCTTATGCAAAGCAGTACTGGGCCTGCTACTCATGGGAACAGTCTGGAGGCCCCTCCAGAAGGCATTACAAGGTTGGTGCTCAATGCCTGTTGTGCTCCACCAAAGAGCTCATGAAAAGAGAAATACATGAAGTGAGCTTAGAAAAACGAAATATTTGAAAGAAATGAACAGTTATTCAGCATTGCTCCATTGAGAGGACAGCAAGTTTGCAAAGCTGGAACACATTGATTAGAATGCACCGGGATAGCTAATGAGTCTGGTTTCATGGTTTCGCTTGAACTTCACAGCTGACATGAGAACCACTGACTGCACCTACCGAACTGTTGCCATCTTGTTCGAGCCGCTACGGCCTCTACTGTCTTATTTTCACCAGTGGAATTACTGCTCTTGTCTGCCTTCAGCTTAGTTTAACTCACTGACCATAGCGCCTGTTCCTGTGTGACTACTCACATTAGCACGAATGCCCTGCACTTGGCGTTCATTGGATTTAAGCTTCGAGACCTGCAGACCTCTCTTGTGTCACGGCCATAAAAATGCCTTTTTGAATATAATTATTTTATACCTCCTTTATTCTTGTTACATACTGTAAATAATACGTAGAAGTAGCATCTTACTCCATAGTTTTCCCTGTTTTTAACACTCCTGGAACAGAAACCCGCGCTTGACAAACTCATAAATACAGTCTTCCTCAACAAGAGTAACACATCAGTAGTAACACTATGGCAGTGTATAAAGTGCCGTAATCCTGGGCCATTTGCAACAATACCTATAACATGGTACGTACAAGCAGTGCAGAGAATTTACGAACATTTACTCTTTGGTTTACACCTTGAGAATGTGCACTTAATGTGAAAAATTGAATTCCCTTTCCAGCACTAATTTACGCACTCCTATAATACACACATACGAATGTAGAGGTATTCGCGGCACGTTTGTGATTATTCTTCCAAGGCACCTGTTTTTCCCCTCCAGTCTTGTTGTTTCTCATAGTAGGTGTTAGCACCATCTTAGTGATGCATGTTTTAACAAGTTTGAAAGTTTTAAAAAGGCTGTTGGCCACAATGAGCTTTTAATGTTTGACCAGTAAGCTTACAGACTTTTTCAGTAGGAAATTAACCTTGAGAATTAATGACCATATTTGCTAACCAAGTGTATCGGCTGATAAGGAAACTCAGTGCAAAGTACCTACAATTGACGTGTTTATTCAGAAAGCATTTTTTTTCATATAGTACAAAAATACCTCTGGTGTTTAGCATGTTTCCTACTGTGTGTAAGGAGTAGGTCATAGGTCTGAATCCTGTTCTGTGCACAACTACTGTTTGCTTTGAAGTTGGCTGCAAGTGTGCATAAAATCACTTTTAAAAAATTAACTTTTTTATAGTTTAAAGGAAACCAATTCAGCACTAACTTCCTTGCATGTGTGCGTTTATAAGCCATGGCATGTGTTCCCCGTGCTGTTGTACTTCTGTAATGCTTTCTCGATTTGTAATGCTAGATAGACTTTTTTATTCACTAATGTATGCCTGGTTAGTTTACAGAGGCGGATGCACCCTGGCTAGTGTCAGCCTAAGTGCTGCAGGACTCGTACAATACTCCCACTGATGACTTATCTATTTAAACACAGCAGTCACTCTTGGTGCCTTTTCTATCCAATTCTACATTCCTTAGTGTTGGCCTACAGAAGTGTGTGTTGCTCTTTGATTGGCCACTCCATGTATGTATGAACTGTATGGCTAAACACTTACAAGGTCCCAAAAGCGAGACCTATTGGCTATGCCAATGCTTGTTTTTTGATTGTGAGAGCGTGTGCTTCGAATACTGTAAATTGACATTGGCCACAGGGATCATGTATGCATTGAAGAGGGTGGGGCTTAGCGTTAAACCTTGAAGGACATTTGCCTTAACACCCATACTATTACATCCGTGGCCTGGTGTAAAAAAGGCTGACCATTTCCACATAGGATCCCCCTTTGTTCATAAAGATTGGACACCATAAGAATGATGCGTTTGAAAGCAAAGTACAGGTATTTTTTAATAGCACTTCTACCTGTAAGTGCGTACTTTGGCAGCTTGCACTGTGACATTCTATTGTGAACGATGTAGGGAGTATTGGCAAGGGTACCTTCTTTTCAATGGCAGGCTGCAAACCTGAATCCGTATTGGTACATGGGTTCATAGTTATTAACGCTCTTGGGCACCTAGCGCTTGGGCACTAAGGCAGTCTCAGAGTACAATGTATTTTACCTACAGTGTCACTTGCTTGCCTGTTTTGTTTTTTCAATAATTCATATACTAAACTTGTGTAAACTTCTCAGTGCGTCGATATCTGGGCCCTGTATAAGGAATAAACTGGTTTTAATTGAATTATGTATTTACCCATTTTTTGTTGGGTGCCTTTTTTAGTTCATATTCTAATTTACTGTTACTTGCTTTGCAAAGCTTTTAATTAACTATGCAATAAAAGATTAACATGTTATACCACCTGGACTCCTATGTACCAGAACCGAGCTACACTTCTGTCAGCGCCACCTGCACCACGCTTACTGTCAACAGTGGCACAAGTGCTACGTTGCTCATCCCCTCAAAGGGAGATTCCTGTATACTCTTAGAGACACAGCTCACTGTGTCACTGTTCTGTTTCCGCATTTTCATTTCTATGTGGCGTCTTTCATCTGGTCACTCCTATTACTGCCCGAGTCCTGTTTTACTCTCTCGGACAGTGGCCCGCCTGCCCCAGCTTGCCCCTTCCTGTCAAGTGAAAGCACAGAGCAACCAGACCCCAGACACTTATAAAACAAGCATTTGCAATGCAATGGGTCTCGCATTTACGCGAGTTTAAACTATTGGAATTGTACATGACAAAGCCTTTTATGTATGTTCTAAAAAACTAAAAAATAGGCCTTGTTTTGGTTTTTGAAACATAAATAAAACGCATTGTTATTTACAATGCCAGTAGCTTAAACTCTCGTAAATGCAAGACCTATTGTATTGCAAATGCTTGTTAATTTAAGCACTAAAAACGCAGGATTTTTTGCAGGCAACTTCATATTGGTTACAGGAACTGTACATGAGACAGCTGTGCAGCGTAACTGATTGTGAGCTATTCTGCAAAATGTCGACTTACTCTTGCAAACTATAACGGAGTCTGAAGCCCTTAGTATGAGGTTGCATAATAATACAAAGGCAGCAGACATGCCTGTAGCTTGTACATATTAACTAAAGTTCGCACTGAATCATTACACAATAAAAGAATCAGTGAAGTGATTGAAAAATAGGTATGCGGGGAAACCACTGAAAATGTTAAGTAGCATGAAACAATCACACATTTAGTGGCATGAATTCAACTACAAGATGACAGTCAATTTGAACAACACATTTACATGTATAAAACGCTGCACGTCAAGCATGAGATTGGAGCGTATAAACAACACTGCCTCCAGTGATATAAATAGAAGTTGTCAATTAAATCAAGGTATCCCAGTCAACACTGAATATATGCAACAACTGTGTGTGTTCTTCGGTTGAGGAGCCATTTCCTTGTTGCGCAGTGCACATTAATGGCGCTGACAGCCTTTGTGAATCCCATACTGTACGCAGGTTCCTGCAGCACGGTTGAGGTCGAGGAGCATCTGCTCTCCGGGTCAATAATGTAACAGAAAGCTGCTGATGTAGGCATCACTGTGAACTATGGAGGGTGTTCTGGACTAAAGGGCAGTCCTGCAATTGCGTCGGCTCATTTGCATTTCTCTGAAAGATGTTCCCTCCCTCATAGCATGATTCCAGAAGATCCACAAAAATGATTTAAACACATGATTGTCATGAAAAGAAGCAGCTAAATCCCAGAGGGCAGCAGAAGAGGTTTTTTTGGTGTGTGAAGCTAACACCTATTTCGCACTTAGTGTACATTTCAGGTCATGTGAGACAGCGAGTGGTATGTTTCATACATGATTACCTGACAGCTGTATTGTCATTATTCTACATCGCACTTGCAAACCAGAGAACACAATTCCTGTGATAAACGTGCGTTGAAGTAACAACATTGTTCGGACCTTGCGTATGCCGCCTGAAATTAGGCAAGCGATGGAAATTACTGGTACTGCGCACATCAGCGACCCTATTGATTAGTACAGACGTCAAAGTGCTGCTTGTCAGCAGTCTGCAACCAACATTCCTATCAATACTGTGAATTCCTTGTTTTGCACAGCTCACCTTTAACCATGGTCGGGGCCCATCGCAAATCTAGACACGCGTGCACCTTGCGCTGAAGGTGAAAAACAAAGATGAGGAGAGGAGGAGGCAGTAGGAGGAGGGGAGAAGGGAGGAGGCCTGCGCCTGTTTACCTTGCAGAAGTGAGCAGGAACCATGTGTTTATAATTAGCACATGGTTTGAAAGATCGCTCCAGCAAGGGAATCGCTAAACGTGCATGCGTTGCATTCAAGGCAATGCAATGCGTGCACGTTTTTGGCAGCAAAGTTGAAGCGATTGCTAAAGGTCTTTTCCTAAGCAGCGCATGCACGCTGCGTAGGCGAGACCTAAAAATCTGTACCTAGTAGGTTAACTGCAGGCCTGCATGGGAGGCTAGGTACCCCAGTTTTCTTGTGCCACTGCACTGGCTGCACTATTGATAGCTATGCTCGGGAGGGGAGGCTATGAGGTAACGCTGGACCTTGCTTTCACAATGAGAGTAGTGAATATGCATTACAACCTGTCAGCATGTGTGGTACATAAAAATTAAATAACTTTTTTTGAAATGTTCATGCATTAAGAAATCCAATAGCAATGGTACTGGAGAAAGCAAAGGTAATATTTGAGACCACATAGAGTAGTGAGCCGGCCGGAAATTGGCAATGCAGATCTGACAAAATGGCCTTGAAGTTAAACTATTTAAAGTAGAGGTGAAACTAGAGCCTATGTGTCAGGAAGAGTCTGGGATGTCACGATCAGGATAGAGCAGAGCACTAGTAGAGGACTAGTAGCAGAGGAAAAGTAGACTGCCAGCAGAGAGTAGTTATAGCGAAAGGGACAGAGTAGACTGCCAGCAGAGCAGTAGTGATAGCAGAAAGGAAAGAGTAGGCTGCCAGCGGAGGACTAGTGGTAGAGGAAAGGACAGAGTGCACTGCCAGCGGAGGACTAGTGGCTGAGGAAAGGACAGAGTAGACTGCCATCAGAAGACTAGTGGCAGATGAAAGGACAGAGTAGACTGCCAGCGGAGGACTAGTGATAACGGAAAGGACAGAGTAGACTGCCAGACAAGGACCAGTGATAGCTGAAAGAACAGAGTAGACTGCCCGGCGAGGACTGGTGGCAGCGTAAAGGAAATAGTAGAAAGCCAGTGGAGGACTAGTGGTAGAGGAAGGGACACAGTAGACTGCCAGTGGAGGACTAGTAATAGAGGAAAGGACCGAGTAGACTGCCAACGGAGGACTAGTGGTAGAGGAAAGGACAGAGTAGACTGCCAGCAGAGGTCTAGTGGCAGAGGAAAGGACAGATTAGACTGCCAGGGGAGGACTAGTGACAGCGGAAGGACAGAGTAGACTACCAGCCGAGGACTAGTGATAGCGAAAGGACAGAGTAGACTGCTAGCTCAGGACTAGTGATAGCAGAAAGGACAGAGTAGACTGCCAGCGGAGGACTAGTGGCAGAGGAAAGGAAAGGGTAGATTCCCAGCAGAGGACTAGTGGTAGAGGAAAGGATAGAGTAGACTGCCAGCAGAGGAGAAGTGGCAGAGAAAAGGACAGAGTAAACTGCCAGCGGAGGAGTTGTGATAGCGGAAATGACAGAGTAGACTGCAAGCAGAAGACTAGTGATAACAAAAAGGACAGAATAGACTGCCAGCAGTAGACTGGTGCAGAGGAAAGGACAGAGTAGGCTGCCAGCAGAGGACTAGTGGCAGAGGAAAGGACAGAGTAGACTACCAGCAGAGGAGATGTGTTAGCGGAAAGGAAAGAGTAGACTGCCAGCGGAGGACTAGTGATAGCAGAAAGGACAGAGTAGACTGCCAGCAGTGGACTAGTGCAGAGGAAAGGACAGAGTAGACTGCCAGCAAAGGACTAGTGGCAGAGGAAAGGACAGATTAGACTGCCAGGGGAGGACTAATGATAGCGGAAAGGACAGAGTAGACTGCCAGCCGAGGACTAGTGATAGCGGAAAGGACAGAGTAGACTGCTAGCTGAGGACTAATGATAGCAGAAAGGACAGAGTAGACTGCCAGTGGAGGACTAGTGGCAGAGGAAAGGAAAGGGTAGATTCCCAGCAGAGCACTAGTGGTAGAGGAAAGGACAGAGTAGACTGCCAGCAGAGGACTAGTGGCTGAATGAAAGGATAGAGTAGACTGCCAGTGGAGGACTAGTGGCAGAGGAAAGGACAGAGTAGACTGCTAGTGGAGAACTAGTGGCAGAGGAAAGGACAGAGTACACTGCCAGCAGAGGACTAGTGACACGGTAAAGGAAAGAGTAGACTGCAAGTGGAGGACTAGTGGTGGAGGAAAGGACAGAGTAGACTGCCAGCAGTGGACTAGTGGTAGCAGAAAGGACAGAGTAGACTGCCAGCAGTGGACTAATGCAGAGGAAAGGACAGATTAGGCTGCCAGTAGAGGACTAGTGGCAGAGGAAAGGACAGAGTAGACTGCCAGCGGAGGTCTAGTGGCAGAGGAAAGGACAGAGTAGACTGCCAGTGAGGACTAGTGGCAGATGAAAGGTCCGAGTAGACTGCCAGAGGAGGACTAGTGGTAGAGGAAAGGAAAGATTAGACTGTCAGTGGAGGACTAGTGGTAGAGGAAAGGGCAGAGTAGACTGTCAGCCGAGGACCAGTGATTGCATAAAGGACAGAGTAGACTGCCAGGGGAGGACTAGTGGCAGAGGAGAGGAAAGAGTAGACTGCCAGCAGAGAACTTGTGGTCTTCATCTACTGTCACATTCTTTATTTATCTGCTCTGTCCAGGCTACCAGAGGCCTTAGGCAGAGTTGTCATTTCCACGTGCATAAATGAAAATGAAACCATGAAATTGAGAGCTAGACACAAGTATAGATAATCAGCTCTTAATTAATGCTGGAAGTGTAATGTTTCTTATGTACTTAATATTTAATCCCTCTGTGGGAAAGGCAAATTTGAAGTTTGGAAAATGTTGCAAATTCCTCTTTTTGAGAGCCAAAATGATTTGTTCACCTCACCCCGTCATAGGTGATTTGTACAAAGCAATACACTTTTTTGAGTTAAAAATAAAACAAGCATTTGCAATGCAATCGGTCTTGCCGTTGGGACCTTATATGTATTTAGCTATGCAGCAGATTAGCCTGGGTGCTGAAACATCTACTGTTCTATAATATGGATGGAAAGTAAGCACCAAACTGAATGACACGCCAGGTATGGGAACACATGGGGAGGAAATTGCCTTTCAGCAGGAAATGGTATAGTCCAAAGCTCTGTTTTAATATAAAATCAGGGGCTATCACAGGGTCATATCACTGAAAATACAAGATTAGATAAATATATTATTGTCTATGGGTGCTAGTGGAAGATCATTTCCATGGACTGAAATCTAGAGAATGCTTAAGTGATTCTGGTATTTTACTGACCTCTGCTGGTCGTTTTCTATCAAGAAAGTTAAACAGAGGGTGGTGCCATAAAAAGGTAAAAAGAAAGTCCCTCAGCAGAAAGCATTTCTGATATTTTACTGACCTCTACTGGTCGTTTTCTATCAAGACAGTTAAATAGAGGCAGTAAAACAAGCAGAAAGCAATTATGGTATTTTACTGACCTCTACTGGTCATTTTCTATCAAGACATTTAAATAGAGTCAGTTGAACAGAAAAAAGTCCCTAAAGAGACAAGTCCTAGGGCTGAACTCCAGAGCCCACAAAGTACATACACATATAAGTATATACTAAAATATATACAAGTGGTCTCAAATGCTCGACCTAAAATTGAAAATAAAAATAGATTTCTTGATTACAAATGTGACCTAATTGTCTATGCCTTTTGTTTTTCTCTTTTCGTTTCAGGATGACGGAGATTATATGTCAATCATGGTATGTGGTCACAAACGAGAATGGCTTGCCCTGTCTATTAGACAACGAAAAACTTGACCATATGAACTGTCCAAATCTGCATTTGCACCAAGATGAACTGTTGGGCTCTTCAAAGCGTGGGCAGTTGTAAAAGAGCAGATCTTTAAAACGAATCTCCAGTGAAATCGCAGACTGCAGCTAATTAAAAAATGCATATTTTTCTATTAGCCAGTTATGATAATCGACGGAAAATTCCAGCTGTGCAATAACGTTGCTCCAGGTCATTTCAAATTAATTTAGTATTGCTGGACGTCACGCGGCCTCCTGCCAGGTCATAAGAAATTCTCTGACAGCTCATACACGGCCCCTTTCATGAGGTCAGCGATGATACAATTGTTTATGAAAGTGCACAGGTATTTATTTTGGATGGGGATAAATGCAAGTTTTTAAAGCTCAAACTTCGTTGGCAGGAGCAAGTGTGGAATATTAATAATTTTAATACAGGTTATGTGAATTGCACTCAGGAAGGACCCGAATCTCATTTGAATTTAAAGAGTCCAACTACTGTTATTCTTATAGAAAAAGGCATGTTTCGAAATCAAATTGGATATTATTATTACATTCTATTAATCCGCTAGTCATGTAGCTTTTCTTTACGTTTATTATTTTCACCAGCAAGACCAGCTGCTTACTCTACCAGCGAATGCTTCTCCACTCTCCCAGTATTCCATCTTCATAATCACCCAGGTTTCATCGTGTCACTTTCCATATGACATGTCACGAGCTTTAAGAATATAAAAGAAAGAATAGCAGAGGTTACAACAATTATTTATTCATTAATGTATTTGTGTATCGTCTATTTCAATCAAGAGAGCCCCGAGCAGCAAGACTGTAGCTAAATAGGCAACCCAGTATTAATAATGGTTGTGCTTCAGAGTTTCTACGTATAACTGCATACATAGGTTACAATATTAGGAATCTGTGGGTGTGTTTGGAAAAGTAATCAGTCTAGAAATGTTTGAGACGACTCAGATGGCTTTTACTATGGCATTCGGCGCTACACTTTTTACTAAGTAAAAACCATATGTGCTGAAATTGCTAAAAGATAAAAAGAATAGAAACAGATATTTAGTTTTATTTTATTTGTTTTTTTTGTTAAAGGGGTTGTAATATGGCAGTAGGCTGAATATTGTGGAATGGGATGTGTAATGATACAAAGAGCTGATGTTCTAAAATATAAGCACCCTGCAGTCACTTGTCATGCGGCGGTGCAGGGAAGCAGTCGTGGGTTCATTGATGGAATAAAGTGCCAGTTTAAACCATCCTGGTTTGTGGTGTTTCCTCGAGGTGCCTGTCATGCGTGGGTAGGCAGGGCTTGCCCGGTGGCACGCTGCGAGGCACAGCCTAAGCTTTGGGGACAAAATACCCAGCACACAGATATAACATGTGGGCCAAGACCTCGAGCGGTCATGAGCCCCTTTATTTATATCCTTCGGGAGTGCCCGCCCTCCGGATTGCTACAGGGTGCAACATAGTAGTGTGAGGGCCAGGCGGCTCCCTCACTACATCCCTCCTTTTCTCTAGCCGCTTACTGTCTCTCTGCTCAGTGACTCTTTCCCCAGCAGGCAGCATACAAACTCTCTGAGTCTTTGGCTGGGGGCAGGGTTCGGCCAAAGACCATACGTCTGACTCTGGGAGTTGGCACTTGGCCATGCCCTGGCGGGGCTGCCTGAGAGGGATGTGATTCCTTGGGCTGAACGAGGTGAACCCTCCGCCAGGATAGCCTCATCCATTCTCAAGGATCAGGCAGTGGTCCCTGCCAGCCCTAGGGACTTATGTGGGGTTTGTGACCTCCTCCTCTTCCATGTACTGATCAGCATCTCTTCCCCAATCTGTTAGGGACCCGTCCACCTTCTTGAACCAAGAGACATTCCTGGTTATCAAACACGAGCCCCTTCAAGCGGGAATGTATGATGTTACAACGCATACATTTACAACGCATTGACTTACAACGCAGTTTTTACATTGCAACATCCACTACAATGCATTCATTACATCGCATGACGCTACATCGCATTTTAAAAAACTACCTTTACAACACATTCCATGACATCGCATACTACCTTTACAACGCATACCATTACAACGCACACCATTACATTGCATTTAAGGTAAGAATTGGATAGTATAGGGGTAAAAATTACTATTCTAACTCCAAGGGGGCAACAGTAGGGTAAGTGTTGGATAGCGTAGGGGTACCATGCATTGTAATGGTATGCGTTGTAATGGCATGTGTTGTAATGCCTGCATTGTAATGACATGCGATGTAGTGTCATGCATTGTAATGGTTTGCTTTGTAATGCCTGCGTTGTAGTGACTTGCGTTGTAAAGGATGTTTCGATGTAATGACGGCATTGTAAGTGTAGTGCGATATAATGACTGCGTTGAAAAGGTTGTTTCCCCCCAAGCGGGGACCATGGTCCCTTGCATGTCAGTGAATTCCAAGTGTACTCTGCGCATCATGCAGTGTGTTTTCTACTCTTTCTGGTGACAGACTCACCCAGTTTTGCCTGTCCAAGCTCTGTGATGGCCACCCATTAAGCAGGAGCCTATGTGATAAGCTGCAATTTCACCGTTTTCTGCCTGCTGGTATCGGTGACTAATACACAATAGCAGTTTATGTTAAAGGAATCTTGCATGACATTTCATGGTTGACTGGCATAAGACTTTAACTGTATATTATTTTGTTTTTTTTCTTGTTTTTATTGTATCACATTGTGGTATTATGGCCAGTATGTCTATCAATATTGTGAAATCACCATTGTTCTTTCAGAATCCATGCAAACCCTCTATGCTTTGGCATAAGTGGCTCAGGGTCTTTAAAAATAATATGGTTGTTGTAGACGCTTTTAAATTCAATGCGATACGTCGTGCTGCGTTGTTATTCATTCTTTTGTGTGAAACCGTCCAGTACATTTTTGACGATCTTCCTGTTGCATCTGCACCCAGTGGTGAGGATGCTTGGGATGTTTATGTAGAAGCACTTGCCAGAATGTCTAAACACTATGCTGATGAGCCTTCAGTCATGCTTGAAAGGCATAACTTTTTTAAACTGAAGCAAATAGTTGAAGAGTCTGTTGAGTACTATTTAGCTGTTCTTAGAGTCTTGGCAGCCAAATGTGATTTTGGTTCCAATTTAGATATTTACTTAAGGATTCAGTTAGTGTTTAAGTGTTATAATAAGAAAATCCAGGAACGCAGTTTAGTGTTTAAAAATATGTCTCTGAATGAGGTTATTGACATTGCTCGTAGCATTGAACGTTCTGTAATATCCTCAAGAATTCTTATGTAAGATCTGAGAAGTAAGACAGGTGATGGGCTAACAACCACTACACAGGATGCCACTGTATGTGAGAGGGATAAAGTTGATTTCAACACTGTGTGCAACAAGAATATGGTTAAAAAGAACATTGAGACAACAAATTAAAAAAAAAAAAGAACATTGAGAAAAAGTTTCCAAGGGCGTGTTACAGGGGTGGGTCTAATATCACATGGGAAACAGTGGTTCTTGTCAGGCACAAGGCAAGCGGTACAATAATTGTAAACCAATTGGGTATTTTGATACTGTTTGTAAATCTGTCAAGCCCAAAACCAAGGTTTGATAAATATGTATGGAAGAAATCAATTTATTTGAAAATTTGAACAATGTTTTGTTGACGGTGGAGGTCAATACTTTGAATGATTGATATAAAAGATGCATAGGTGTCATTGGGGAGAATGGTATTGTCAATTTAAGTGTGATGGCTTTTTCTGGCTCTCCAATGACCATTCCTGGTGATGTCACTTTTGAAAAGTTATGGTAAAAAATATGTTATTATCTCCTGATGTTAATCCAAAGCCTTTTGGAGATTATGACATACTTATCAGGGGTTACTTCACAGATGTGATATGTTTTAAAGGAAGGAACATTTTGACCACATTTTATGTGGCTGAGAATGGGCAGGATATTTTAGGATGGCAGGGTCAAGCGAACATGGGAATCATTCTCAAACCTGGCCACAAGGAACCTGTAGCGTTAGGAGATTTACCTGTGCTATCTGTAGAACATTCCATTCACAAGCAGGTGTTCAACTTTTTTGTTGTTATTTTATATTCAAATGTATTGAGTCTTATGGATAATGCTACAGGAACAGTGTATGAAAGCCCGATATTTCCATCCAACATTCAGATTTCATTGTCCCTTTTCCATATTATTATCACTAGTCCACAACGACTTAAAGCGCTGCTCCAGAAATGACGCTCTAGCAGTGGCTTTGTCTGTGCAAACATGCCTCTCGCAAAAGATCTCTTGCATCCATCTCCCATTGAGGAGAAGAGGAAACACAAGAAGAAGCGTCTTGTTCAGAGTTCAAACTCTTGCTTCATGGATGTGAATTGTTCAGGTTCCTACAAAATCACCACAGTATCTAGTCATGCAAAAATGGTGGTCATGTGTGCTGGCTGTTCTACGGTTCGTTGTCATCCCAGAGGGAGGAAGTCAAGGCTCACGGATGGGTTCTCCTGCAGACAAAAACAGCACTAAGTGACATCCGCATCCTGAGTGATGACAGGTAGAACTACCCGAATGTTCTACTTGACAAGTATTCACTTGTGCTTAGTGAAAAGGTTGATCTCATAAAAGTTTTTGAACACAGCATTACATTGAAAAGCAATGCTTCACCCGTTGTTCAAAAGGGTAGACTTGTTTCAATGTCTGTACAGAACGATTTAAAAATATTTCTGAATGACATGTGCGCTCAAGGCATTATTACTCCTGTGGAGTTCTCTGAATGGGTGTCTGCTGCAGTTATAGCCCAGAAGAAGAGTGGGGACATTCGTTCATGTGCAGATTTAAGAATTTTGAATCGTAACATTCTGGTGGATTGTCATCCTCTCCCCAGGATTCATGATATGCTTGCCAAAATAGGTTTTAGTAAAACATTTCCCTCTATATATCTTCAATCGTCTTATCATTAGGTCAGGCTCCTCACCCACGCACACAAGTCTCTCCATGACCTGGGCCCCAAGTACCCCAACGACCGCCTGACCTTCTACACACCCACCCGCCAGCTACGATCTACTAGCCTCGCCCTCGCCGCCGTACCACGCATCCGAAGTGCCACCGCCGGAGGCAGATCCTTCTCCTACCTGGCGGCCAAGACATGGAACTCCCTCCCCATCCACCTTCGGCTGACCCAGGACCATCTCGCCTTCAGGAGACAACTCAAGACCTGGCTGTTCGAGCAGTAGCGGACCCCTCCCCCCAAGCGCCTTGAGACCCTTCCGGGTGAGTAGGGCGCTATACAAGTGTTATGATTGATTGATTGATTGATTTGACAAAATAATCTCAACTTCTAACTATGTTTATTACCCCTTTTGGGGCATATATGTACAGGCGGATGCCATTTGGACTTGCATCTGCTGCAAATGTTTTCCAGAGCTTAATCGATAAACTTTTTGAGGGGAAAGTAGGCATTCAAGCATTTCAGGATGATATCCTGATCCACACAGATGATGCTGATCACCATATAGAACATTTTGAGGTTGTGATGCGAAAGCTGGAGATGCATGGTATGACTGTCAACCAAGATAAGTGCAGGTTTATGGACAGTAAGTTGACTATCTTGGTCCCTAATCTAGTTTATGTGGGCATTAAACCCAAAGAAAGTCTCTTGAAAGTAATTAATGACGTTTTTAGGGCTCAGTGAATATTACACTAGGTTTGTGTAGGGCTATGAGGTTACTGTGCAACCATTGCGATCCCTCCTCAAAAAGTTTTAATTATGTGTGGTCAGATGAAGCACATAGGCTTATGACTGTATCAATAAACTAGTTGTAAATGTATCTGCATGGTGTGAAGAGTGTTATCAGAGTGGATCCTAGCTCCAGAGGTGTGTGTGCAGTATTTAACCAATTTGTGGAAGGTGAGAAAAGAACAATTGCATTTGCATCCAGAATGTTAAGTTTGGCTGAGGTGAAATACAGTACATTCGAAAGGGAAGCTCTCATCTGCTCATGGGCAGCTTTCAAATTCAAGATGTATATCTGGAGCTCAAATTTTGACTTAGTCACTGACCACAAGCCGTTAATATATATGTTGGGGAATAGCTGTTCCAATAAGGTCTTTCACGCTTGATTAAGCTGCTGTTGAGGTTGCAAGAATTCAATTTTGATATTAAATATGTTCCGAGTGGCAAGAACGTTAGGGCTGACTGTTTATCCTGTCTGCCTGTAAAGGATGAGGAATATAGTGGTAGACACGAAGATGAGGATGAGTGTGTCATGACTGTGACTGATGCTACTGAGCATTTCAGGATTTCTGAGGTTGAATGGGATGAATTTTGTGTCAAGGATTAGGGATTCGAATTTAGTGATAAAGTATCAACAGAAAGGATTGCCCTATGGCAGGAGTTTAAGTGTTTAGATGAGAGTTTTTGCTCAGGTTGCATCAGAGTTGTGTGTAGTCAATGACATTGTTGTGAGGCAGGATGCTTTCGTACCACCAGTTGGGGACATGACAAAATAATTACTTTAGCACACGTTAGACATTTAGGAATTTACAAAGCTATCAAAAAGATTAGGCAGTGTTACTGGTGACCCTGCATTGATGGACAGGTTAGGAAATATATTAAGAGTTGTGGTGAATGCCTATGTTCTGACAAGCATTTGAAAACATCTACTTCCCCGCTGGGTCCTGTGGAATGGCATAAGGGTCCTTGGGGAAAAAACTGGGCTTGATTACACTGGTCCATACAATTCATTGAGTAATGTAAAAAAGTATCTTATTGTGGCAGTGGATTATTTTCACAAATGGCTGTATTTTGCTTTTGTTAGGGCAGCTGATTCTTGCAGTGCTATAAAATTTCTTGAACATTTATTTTCGTTGGAGAGTACTGTTAAGGAGGTTGTCTCAGATAATGGCATGCATTTTCTGTATGAGGAGATGGCTTTGTTTCTCAGAATGCATGACATAAGACATGTTAGAGTGCCATTTTCAGTCCATCTTCTAACAGTTTAGTCGGGTGGGCATTTCGTATGCTTAAAGAGGGTGTGCAGACTGCCATTTCCAACAAGTTGAAGTTTTGCAACAGAAAGCGTGGAGTTAACTCCCACTCCGCATAGCACTATGGGTGTCACTCCTTTCGTTTGTTCGAGGGGCAGAAAACCATTGTCTGTGTTGAGTCCAGCCTAGTTGGAAGGTAGTATAGGACATTGCGATGTAAACGCTGATTTAGACAACGTTCGTGAACATGTGAAAACCAAGCAGGAAGCTATTAAAAAGTACTTTTACAACAGGACATGAGTGAAAGAAGTGTGTTTGGTGCTGAGAGATTTGTTTCTTATAAAATAAAACATGAGAATTGTGAAAGGGTAGTCTAGATTTTCTGAGCCAGTAAAGGTGATGAAGATGTACAAAATGGCTGTGTTGCTTTCTGACAAAGGATGGTGGAACAAGATTTCTTTGGTTAAATTGAGTAGAGAACAAACGAAAATCATTGATGAAAGATATAATTCAAGAGACATGAGAGAGCAAAACAAAGATGGTTGCTTTCAGTTTGGAGACTTAGGTGACAGAAAAAATTATGCAGTTTCTGATCTTTCTCTCTGCAAGAGTGAAAATGAGTATGTTGTTAATGCCAGAGTGAGCAATCCTGTAGTAATCAACTCTGAAGGTGGTGATGGTAGCAGCTTGACAAGGAGTAATAGAATTCGATCCTTTCCTAGAAGATTCATAGATTATCTTACTTACTAATGAGTGACTCACGTGTAATATTCTCTTGGTGGTTTTCTAATGTGTGTTTTCCCTAGTTACTTTCTAAAGGGACTAGGAGGACTAAATTCTTTATTGTTTGATTATTTAAAATCTTACAATATTTCCAATACACAATCATTTTCAGTTTATATAGTACGATACAATAAAAATAAAATATACAATTTTGTCCTTAAAGTTGAGATGCTTGGGTCTTAAAAACAGTCGTAAAATTAAAAAATTATTTATTTATTTATTTAGTTATTTTTTCTTTTTTCTTTTTCTTAAAAAACTTTTTTCCTCATCTATTTTTCTAGTTCAGTAGTTAATATCTTTAAAATTTTTACAAAGGCAACGTTCATGACTATATCATTTGGATGAAGACAAATTTTCAGTGCCTGCCTGCATGTTCTTATACCCCGGAGATTGAGGTGAGGTTTGAGTAATGCACATCTTTCCCTACGTAGTCCAGGACAGATACATAGGAGGTGGACAATATTTTCTTCTCCACCTTTGCAAAGTCTGCACAATAGACTAGAGTTACTTTTTTTCCATGGCAGAGCGTGACTAAGGCCTGGCAGAATTCCAAATCTTGCGTTCATAAAGCAGTGTTTACTTCTTTCGGACCATGGTATCTCCAGGTATTCTTGCACTTTCTTTTTTTCATATCCATTTATTACTGTCCACGAGTGTTTTCTTTTTGCCAGCATGTTTTTGTCATGTAGAAGTGATAGGTAGTTGGTTGTTCGATTCACTATTTTTTTAAATGATCCGTTGTTTATCGTATTGTTCCATAAAGGCATCAGCGAGAACTCTTCTAATGCCTCGTGAAGATATCTCCAAGCAAGTGATTTTTTGTTGTTTTTTACTTCTTGCCAGAGTGTTTGTGAAATTTGATTGTCATGGTCATTCTTAAACCTATACCACATTTTAATAAACTGACCTTTTCTTGCTAACTCTTGATTGTTCAAGCCGAATTCCAGTCTCATTTGTGCTGGTGAAGTATTGTTTGGGAGGTGGAAGAGAGATCTATATACTTTAGAAAGTACCTTATTAATTAGTTTCGCATCCGTACCCATTAGTGCCTCACTTCCATATGTAATAGTTGGGAGCAATTTAGCTCCTATGATTTTCAATAGTGGCCCATAAGTTAAATTCCCAAGGGATTTTTGTGCCATCTTGAATGCTGCTGTTAATGAGTTGGCTTTCCTTTGGATGTCCTGTTTCTGAAGCAGATAAGTTCCCTTCTGGTCAAACAGTACTCCCAAGTACTTGTACACCTCTATTTGTTCAAGTTGATTATTTCCCATGTACCATCTATTTTTTTGTCTCACATTTTTGTTCCTGGACACCACGATGATTTTTGTTTTGGTTTCATTAATAACCATTCCATTTTCATTTGCATACAAAAGTGTTCTGTTAATTAAACGCTGGAGACCTATTTTAGTGTGACTTAATAGGATCGCATCGTCCGCATACATCAAGTTGTATATCAACTTATCCCCCAACTTAGAAGGATGTGCATTAAGGTCATCCAGGTTGACTGATAAGTCTCCTAGAAATAGATTAAAAAGGAGGGGGGCCAGTACACATCCCTGTTTCAATCCTTCCAATGCAGGAATTTCATTTGTTAATGATTGACCATCCCCCATCCTTACTCTTACCCAGGTTTTGTTGTGGAGCAACTGTATAAGATTTAGTAGCACAGCTGGGATGCCTTTTTCCAGAAGTTTTTTCCACAATAAGTTTCTTTGCACATAGTCAAAAGCAGACTTAAAATCTACAAAACATAGATATAATGGCAGTTTTATGCTCAATGATTTTTCAATTGTTAGCGCTAATGCCATGATGTTTGTCGTTGTTCCAAGCCCTTTAATGAAGCCAGTTTGATTCATTGGCAAAATATTGTTTTCTTTTACCCATTCATTTAGTTTGTTTAAGAGTACTCCAGCAAACAGTTTGGCAACTGTGTCTTTTAAGGTAATAAGTCTATAGTTCTCTGCAAGAGACCAATTACCTTTCTTATATATAGGAGAGATTAGAGATCCTCGCCAGGAATCAGGGATTTTTCCCATCTCTATCACTTCTTTGAACACTTTTACCAAGTACGTTGACCAAAAGTCAGGATTTTCTTTGTATAGGGCAAATGGTATCCCATTAGGACCTGGCGCCCCATCTTTCTGCTTCTTAATTAATTTTATTAAGTGCACTTTAGCAATTACAAATTGTTCTTGAATCTCGTCGCAAGCTGTACAGCTGTTTTGCATGCTCACAGAGATTTTTGCTGCACCATCGTTGTTTAGATGTTTTTCTAGGAACGTTGCCCATTCTTGTTCCGTTAATGTTGATGAAACTACCAATTTGTTTGGCCGTACTAATTTGTTTATAATTTTCCAGAATTCTCTCGCATTAGCCTGTTTACTTGCATGCAATAGTTTGGACCATAATTCCTGTTTTGCTTGATATTTCCCATTCCATATAAGTTTTTTTAGGTGCTGGTTCAATGTTTTTAAATTAGTCAAGGTCTCTTCACTAGCCGTTGTGGACTCATTTTAGATTTTGTTTTGTATTTAGATTTTTTAGCTTTATGTTTTGTTTCTGTTTATTGAGGGGGGATAGTGTAGTATGGTAGTAGAGTGAATATTGTGGAATGGAATGTGTAATGATGCAATGACATGATGTTCTAGAATGTAAGCACCCTGCAGTCACTTGTCGTGCTGAGGTGCAGGGAAGCAGTCGTGGTTTCATTTATAGAATAAAGTTCCTGCTTAAGCCATTTTCAATTACTTTTTGGTGTTTCCTCAAGGTGCCCATACCACAGTGGTAACACTCCCCCTGTGTACTGAGGTGATGGAGGACTGATCACCCATAAGCAAAGGACGGTGCCTGGCACTAGCCTGTTCAAGGTATGTCCTCAAGGTTGTGGCAAAGGCTTGAAGGAGCATGAGGCTGGGAAAAGAGCTATGCTTGATATGCCATATAAACTTAACTTCTGGGGACAGTATGAGATTGGAAGGAAGTGGGAGAAAGAAGAACTACAGCTCTCTACAGTGGCTGCAGACTGTCCTGTTGATAGCTGTGATGTTGATCCTTGTCAGTTCTGAAGCGTACGGTAAATGTACGCCTCTTAACCACTTGTGTGCGCGTGACGGCCGGGAGCTGTCATGCTACACAGTGGGCGTGTGCGGAGGACGGACTCCAGCTGTCCGAACCCCATCCACTCTCTATTTCCCCAGCACCGCAGCGGAATTTGATCCACGGTCAAGGGGTTAAAGAACTGCTTCAGCTTTTACAGCCTTCAAGCTGGCGTGTCAGAAATCATCACTGATTTAATTTGCCATTTTATCCATACAAGTTGGTAAATCAACCAGTGCCATCTTGAGGATTTTAGGTGCCCCATGCAAGACCTATTTTAGATGCTTCTTTACATAAAAAATTTCTATTTTATTATCCATTTCCTGTAAAACCAAAAATACAGTATACCACAGAGTACTAAATAATATTTTACATTTTAACACGCGCTTACCTGTTCTGCACCATTGCTTTTTTCTAGCCGTGAGGGGAATGGCTATTCCACAGTTGTGGGTGCGCCGCAAAGGGAGCGGTTCGCACGGCCAGCAGCAACATATCGTGACACCGCCGTGAGGGGAACAGCTATTGCCACAACTACAACTCCCAGAGTTCCCTGTTTGGCGCGGTCTAGTGACGCCACAGCAGCGATGCCTCTCGCCTCATTAAAGTGCTCCCCCCCACGCAACGCGGGATGCGTGTGGACAGCGCCCGGGCAAAGCCCGGGACACGGGCGGCGCCATCTGCGGCCGTTCGTGGCCGGAGGAGGCTGGGCTGGGCCACCCCTCTTGGCCCCTACGAAAACAAGGTACTGTTTGAGTGACATTTTGTCATTAAAATTGCAGCAAGTGTTGAAGTTGTCCAGGTGATTGGTGTGGCTGCTAATTGTAATTCTGAGCCCCGTTAATTTTCTAGTATGAGCAAACGGAAGGGTGCTGCCGGAACGCTCGATTTTTTAACTGGAGCTGAATCCGTATTGAGCCATGAGATTGAATTGGCCCATAGAAGACTATCATTGGATCCTTCCAGCCTTTCTATGTATAGGCAACCTGCTACTTTTTCACCGGCCACCGTTTCGCATCAGAAGGAGGATAGGTGTGTGCAAGTCACCCCAGCCGTTATAAATGACTCAGTGGTAGAAGGACCTCAACTTAAAGAGATCTTACAAAGATCTGACAAATCGGGGATTGCTGGGATATTTACAAGATCACGGGTCCAAAAAACTGTAGGAGCACTGAATGAGAGATTAAAGAAACTAAGAAAGGAGAAAAATACGGGTGAAAACAAAGAAAAACCCGGGGCCACTACAAGAACCAATAAAGAGGACGCTAATGTGCAAGAAAATTAGGAGATTTTATGTAGGACAATTGCTGACCTTTGCTCAAATCGAGGCAAACAGAGTGAAGTAGAGGGAGGAGATGACCGTATGCTGGTGGACATTTTTAATAATCCCTTAGATACTATACAGACCCATATAGAGGAATGTTTGAATACAAAAATTAAGGCTCTAGATAGTAAAATCAATCAGTTTGACGTTACCATAGCCAAATTATGCACAGTCATTGATGGTAATAGAACAATAGAGGAGGGAGCTCGTCTATTGTCAGATTTGAGCACTACGCATAAGGAATCTGATAAAGTAAAAGATGTCCAAACCTTAAATCAACCCAGACTCTCACCAGTAAATCATGCTATAGCAGGGAAAAATTTAGAGGGACCGGGGATCAGTGGGTCCCAGAAAAATATTCCAGTTGGATTTGATAATATAATCGATCATATGGCCAACGATAGTGCGAATGCAGTTAAGCACAGTCTGAAGGAGACTGACCTAATTCCTAATCTAGATAACTTGAAATTACCTCCAGCTGCATGTCCCTATCTATTAGTATTAGCGAGTGTTCCAGTCCTAAATAGAGACCAGAAGGAATCTTGGGAAAACCTTAGGGATTAAGTTGTTAATTGGCTTTCCAAGTTCAAAAAGTTTGATCCCCGGAAGACAAATGAAATATTAATGGTACGTAGGGTGGGATGGGTGGGTGATTCACTAAAAGACATACAAAGTGATTGTATTGTTGTAAATTTCAGGTATCCTCGTACTGTTTATAGGCCCTTGAAAGCGCGTGAGGAGGTTATCCCAAAGTAATAGCATATTTGCTTTGCCGTTGGGTTACTTCTATAAACCTGCTGTAGCAGGATCAACCCATACCCCTAGAATTTTTTTCCCTGAATCCTTCAACAGAATCCAAGAATTATCTTCTTTGGAGGCTGTTGACTGACTGCCAGTGACAAATGATAAGGTGATAAAATTGCAGGAGGTAGTAGTAGAGTGCAATCCAGGGAGGAAAAACGTTCATTGTGGAGAACTGATAGCTGGAGTTGAACAAAGTGTATGTGAAACAGTTTCCCCTATTCCATTGGTAAGAACAATAAGTGAGAACACGCTGGCTAGGGGAGCAAATGACATAGAACAATGATGAGAGATGTGTCTTTGAGAATCACAGGCCCCAAACAAATTGCAGAATTAAAAATGATATCTTGGAATATAGCGGGCCTTGGTAGGAATGTTAGTGACCCCGAATGAAATAATTATATCGAAACAAGTGATATTTGTATCCTCCAGGAGACTTGGGCCACAAAGACCCTACATAGGGTAGGGTATAAAACATGTCAAATAGCTGCTATTCCATCTGTGAGAGGAAGGGCCTCTGGTGGTCTTGTGATCTGGGTAAAGGTGACTGTTAACATCAGTATTAAACAACTAAGCATTGACTCCCTAGATATCCTTGGAATTAAAATTGTTACTAAAGATAAAAGGGTTTTACATCTATATAATATCTACAATAGACCGTGCTCTGCACACAGGGAGTCGCCAATAATAGAAAAATTAGATACATTTTTAAACGCACTAGATACGGGAATAAGCATAGTATTAGGTGGTGATTTCAATTGTGATTATGAACCTATTATAGGGTTTGAGAATATTTTTGAAGATGAAGATAGAGCCAATAAGATACCCAATATAAATAGCACTGGCAAGGTTTCATGTACCACCCTTGCTCTTCAAATTATGAAGTTAATATGCGGCCATGATTTGAGAGCATGTAATGGACGTTTACCATCGGATAGTCCAAAGCCCCCAACCTTTTTCAGAAGTAAGTGCCGGAGTAAAATTGATTATATTATTTCATCTGTGGATATTTGGGCGTATGCCGTAGACATAGAGATCAGACCAAGAATTGAAAGTGATCATCGCTCGCTTGAGCTTTCTCACTATAGCAGTTTGGTGCATAGTGCATCTGACAGTGATAGTATAATTCATATCAGTCCAGATGATATCATAGTCAGTAATAATCGCCGCTCAGTTAAATGGAGGCACATTTTGGAGCATGATGAATCGTTGGCAAATATTTATAGTACTTTCGCCAAAACCTTTGGTTCGTACCAAGCCGCCTGAGATGGGAAAAAACTCTGCTAGAGCTACACATTTTTTTTTAGAGAACTTATCCCGTTGGTAACTAAAAAATCAAAGAGGTCTGGTGGAGAAAGTGATCTCCAATTGGTAGGGAAATCCTGGTACAATAAGGATTGCCGTACCGCAAAGGCCAAGTTAGTCCACGCTTTAAATAACGGCAATATGTCGTCAGTTAAAGAAGCGAGGCTTAAATACAGGAAGGTACAAGAAAAGACAAAAGTATCTTGGGACGAAGAGATCTGGTCCAACATGTTAACTGCTGCCAAAAATAGGGATCAAATGTCCTTCTGGAAAATAGCGGCCAAAGGGAACAAAAAAAGAAAAAGGATCGAGGGAAGTCTTTCTTGATGAGACTACCTGGATCGAGCACTTTTCCAAGTTATATGATGTGCCCGAGGAGGATCGGGTTTCTCCAGAGGCCGAGTTATCGATGATTCCAAGTGAGGATAAATTAGATTTTCATCTGAAGGAAACTGAATTAGCTATCAATCAAGTAAAAAATGGGAAGGCTCCTGGATTAGATAAAATTCCGGGAGATTTATATAAACATGATTTTTGGTATTTGGGGCCCCTATATAAATTGAATATGCAATGCTGTAGCTGCGGGTGAAGAAATTCCGGCAACATGGCCGGGGGCGGAAATCATTACAATTTTTAAAAAGGGCGACAGGAGTGATCCTGCAAATTATCGTCCTATTAGTTTAGACACCTTACTGAAGATTTATGCAAGGCATATTTTAAATCGTATAAATATTTGGATGGACGAAGAAGCAGTGCTCACAAAGTTTCGAGCAGGGTTTCGAGCCAAAATAAGTCTTATAGATCAGGTCCTTAGGTTTTGCTGCTTGTGTTGGAAGTATGTCACTTTAAGAAAGGGTCCTTTGTACGTATCCTTTGTAGACCTTCGGGCTGCGTTTGACCTAATCCCCCGAAAATTGCTTTGGAAGTCTCTCAGACATCAAGGACTACCAGCCAACCTTTTAGAGCAGATTAAAAAGTTACATGAAAACAATTATGCCAAGGTTAGGTGGGGCCCGGAAGGGGAGTTGAATAGATCAATACCGATTAAGAGAGGGGTTCATCAAGGATGTGTGCTGGACCCTACGTTGTTTTCACTGTTTGTCAATGATATACCAGCTTCTTTGGATAATTGTATTAATGATTCTCCAAAGTTGGTGGGTGAAAGAGTGCCAGCCCTCCTCTTTGCTGACGACACTAAACTTATATCCCAAACACCCAGGGGCCTACAGAGTCTACTAAATACATTTCAGACATACTGTAGTAAAAAGGGCCTTGAAATCAATGCTAAGAAAACGAAGTACATGGCTATAAACCCCCACAAAAATTTGAAGGAAAATCAGACCCTAAATGGCCATAAATTAGAACATGTTAAGAACTTTAGCTATCTGTGTGTTTCTTTCGATTCTAACTTATCATGGAAAACCCAGATAGAAAAAAGCAAAATAATACTTAAGCAAAATATGTTACCTATTATGAAAAGGCATGGGAATAGTCTTAGCAAAGCAGTCTCGCCAGCTTTGGAGGTCTTTAAATTTAAAGCACAAACAGCCGCATTGTATGGGGCAGAATTGTGGGGACCCACATGTAAAAAAGCGTTTGAAACTGGGGAGAATACATTCTATAGAGCATTGCTAAGACTACCTGTCAGCACACCATTAATACCTCTTATTCTAGATCTTAATATAAAACGTACTGACCACCATGCAATCTTGAGACCTTTAGTGTTCTGGGTTAGACTTTGGTCCACCCCTGAGCTGTCAATTTATAGAGATGGTCTGAAAAAAATAATGGAATTAGATTGTTGTAACAATATTTTATGGCTTAAACATGTCAGACTTTGGTTGATCAAGATTGGTCTAGCACACTTCTGGGATGATCCACATAGCTTATCTCGAATTTCAAAGACGATACTGAAATCTTCATTCTGGGCATATTTGGAGCAGAACATGTTGAAGGGAAGAGTGTATGGATCGTTAACGTTAATTTCCTCATGTTCAAGGACACAGCGTATTATGTCCTTGATGAGGTATATCCACCGCTTGCTAAGACACTCTATATGAAATATTGATATGGTATCTTATGGACAAATGCAAGTCTAATAAAGTGGAAAAACAATAGTGACGATCTGTGCACTTTATGTTCCGATAAAGCCAGGGAAGATGATTTTCGTGTATTATTTTTTTGCTTGGCCTACACGGCACCCAGAAAAAGATGGTGTAGACCTCTCTGTTTAAATATAGGTGCAAGATCATACAAAGATGCAGGAAGGATCTTAAAAACAGATACCAGCCAGGTCATTATTTATGGCATTAGTAGATTTCTGTTAGCCGCAAATTTTATAAGAATTAAATTGGGCCTGAAATTTTAATCATACTTTTTTTACCTTAGGAACTTATGAATTGCTCCATGCTTATTGTTTTAAAGAATCTTTTTTTAAATTGTATATATGCCTTTTTAACTTTTTATGTATTTAACAATGTTTTTAAATGTAATGATAACTGCCGCCGTAATTATTACAGATTTTCTGGATTGAATCACTTTCTTATTTCGTTTGGTACTATTTAATTATAATGACCATGTCTAAATGTATTTGTATGTGTTTTATGATGTCTCTTTTATGGTACTAATGTACCGAAATAAAGATTATGACTGACTGACATTTTAACAGAGTCACACAAAAATAGCAGAAATATGTCTTGGCTAGGACTCCGAAAATCCTTATAATTCCACTGGCTGGTTAAATAGAGTCTGAAGTAGAGGTAGGCTGAGAGGCAGAGCAGTTTTGATAGAGAAATAGAATAGACAGAAGTAAAAAAGAAAGCTCCTTTTCCCTGGGGGGGCCTTTGAAAGTTAGGGGCCTTGGGCAATTGCCCACTTTGCCAATGCCTTAAAACGTTAAATCAATGCTCCCATTTGCTGTGATAGGATTTTTTTTTACTTGCTGTCTTGAGGAGGTGAGCCTTCCTAGACCTCACATATGTGTCTGTCTTTTTTTCTTTGTGGGCTTATTACAGAGAGGATGCACTGTCCCACTCTGTGCCATGGTGTTGAAGGAAGTGGCCCGTTTAGGGTCACTCGGGTCACTCACGACCACCTTTCAGCCTTCCATACCAAATAAAGAGTCGGTCAGACAGTAGAGAATAAAAGCCAAGTTTATGTTTATTCAGATACACTCGAATGGAGCCCTGTCTGCCCAGTCCCTTAGTGGTGCTGCAGAGAGGACTGACCTCAGCAAACATAGCGATACATTACGTACATTTCAGAACCAAGGAAGATCCGCCCATAATGGAACTTCCGAGCAGGTGCAGCTAACACAAAGAAGTACAGTAGGATGAGTTTTGATTCTGAGGCCATGCACACAGTATATCTTAGCTAAGGTCACCCTGGCCGTGCCTACTGCTAGACTGTTGGAAGAAAACATCTATCTAGTGGGAAAGGTTTGCGCTAATAAGACAAGGGCATTCATTAGCAGCCTGGTGTACCAGGAGACAATAAGCAGACAGTGGCATGATTCAAAATGGTGACTAAACATAAAATGGTGCCGCGTATGCTAATGTACATAAAACAATGTACGGACAGAATAGCAAAAACAGTTTCATTTCATCAGTGTGCCCCTTAACTAGGTGTGCCGGACTTCGACTGAGCAATGAGTTGTTCACAGTACAGGCATGAGGCAGACCCACTGTTTGAAGCTGCTGTCAGTCCTTCACTGCAGGTGAAGACATGACCTCACTTTCAAAGTGGAGCAGAGATTTCCCCTACAGATGGGTGCAGTGAGTGACCACACCAACATGCAGGAGGGTGCCTGGGAGAATCTCTGGGAACAGTGCAACTCCATCAACATGAGTGCTGTGTGGCTCACTATCAGTGCGCCTCCTGATGTCTTCTTTGTTATTGCACCCAAATCTGCAATACTTGTGGGTGTAATGGTAAATGGTTTCCTCATTTTCTTGTGATCTCTCCCCGATCTAAATGAGGATATACCCTTTGTGGTTGAACTTATGCATACGATGTGCAAAAAGGGTCGCTCAAGCCTCTGCCGACAGTTCTGTATTATCAAAGTGCCCCTTGACCATAAAACTCAGGGGCACACACCCGTTACTACACACCCACTCTCAAGGACACCTTGTATAATGTTGCCCCTACGATTGCCTACAAAGTGTACAACACAGTTTTTCACTGTCTACTCGACAATATTTAGCAGGTAAAGCATAGCTGTCTCTGATTCGTAAGAAAGTGTTTTTTGTTTATGTTTAGCAGCGTGACAGATCATCAAGAAGTGTCAGATGTTTTCCATATGGTTTGTGTTACTTCTGCATGTATTGAAGTTAGGCACCTTACAGGAGAATGATGTCCTTCGTGCCATTATAAATAGCCAGTGTCTGTTTCTGAGTGTGTTCAGCATATGAAGATAGAGCTGTGTTTTTCTTATGTGGTCTAGGTCCTGCGTTAATACCCTGGACTGGAGAGTTTCGTTATTTTTGTTCTTCTCCTTCACTTTGCACATTTTTTAATTAACATAAGTGTTGTAGTCTTCTCCGGGCTTCCAGTGTTCCCATTAATCTGAGAGTGTTTTTTCCATGGTCTAATTTTGCTCCACACTGTCCTTGCTACAAAAACGGGCAAGGACAGTGTGGGCTACGTCTGTGATTGGCATCCAGTGGCATCTCTATGAACATGTAAGGTTGATTACATATTAATTTTAACAATTTTTTATCATTTTTTCACATCAATGATAACACTCATATAAGATCAATAGAACACATATACTAAGCATTAAACCATTTACCAAATATGTATGCATATGGCATCAAACTGTTATAGGGTCAGTAATATTAAACCAATACACCTTATTCAGCTGATAAATAAACATAGCTACTGACAACAAGGCAGTATTAAAAGAACATTTTCATGTAGGGGTGAACGTACCTGTATATGTGTAGTGGACTCCGCTAGAATTAAGAGAGAGTTTGTTAATGGTGACACAAAAATCTCTAATACTCTATTTAATGGTGCATGAATAGCCATTTTCATTCTGTGATTAGCACCGATAACATGAGGTAACTGAGTTTAGAAGATTCTTTCCAACAAATCATTGTTTGTTGACAGAGAACGTTAAAAGTAAATCTAGTTTTCAGAGCCAGAAAGTTCAGTCGTAGCATTTATAAGAAGAATCTCACAAGAACAATAACAAATGTAAATTTAACAAAATAATTTCATTCATTTTAGTTCAAATGATGTTCCAAAAAGTATGCACTTTATGCAGAACAGCTTATGCACAATATCACATGTTTCAGTATAACAATATCAGCATATGAGGTCATGAATCTTGAACATCTTATTGAGCTTAAAAGGAGAAAAAAATTATCTATTGTACATAATTAAAATGTTGGGGTGACTTGAGCCACTGTAGGGGTTTTTTGTATTTTAGTCCATTTTGTTACCGTAGACTAATGAGCCAAGAAATTGGCCTTTCATTTTTCCATTTTGATTCCTATTGAGCATTTGCTATTGAAGAAGTAGATTGATTTAACTGTCTATTACTGAAAGAAGCTTTGGGACTAGCATACTTCCATAGGTTGTCAATAAACTTAGCATCATTATTGATGGTATGGGATGGTTAATTTGAAATTAAAATAATGTATAAATAGTTTTGTGAAGTTTTTGTGAATTGGGCAACATATATTTTGTTCACAGTCACTGAATGGCTGTGAACACTGTGCTAGTTGTGATACAAAGAGAACACGGGGATGTGAAAGTCCAGCCAAAACACAGTAACTTTTCAAACACGGTTTGCAGTTTCTACCCACTGGAAAACCCTCGAAATGCACAAGACCTTAGAATACAGATAGTTCAACCTGTTGGCAGGAAAACACTTTTCTAACACAGTGAAATCAAGTGCCTGAGTGTCAGAGTATGCAAGAATAAGTAGGTCCAAATTGACTAACCTATGTCTACTGGCTCACAGGAAGTGATGTATGAAGATTTGTCGCCAATTCCTCTGAGAGGCTTCCAGAGCAAGCAAAGTTATATACATGATCCATGAAACCACCTAAGGGAAGGAGGGGAATGGGATTTGAGATAAGACAAGAAAGTCTAGGGTGTTACTTCACACAGGTGTGCCTCATTTACTTTACTCTGAGCTGAATCATGCTTGCTTCTGCTGTACGGTTACAAAAAAACATGCATTAGTAGGAACTTCGCATGACACGTTTAGGAGAGATTTATTAGAGAGCAAGCATAGGCATGTACATTCCACTTCTCAACCTCTCCTAACTGTCTGCTTCCAGCTCAACTACCCCCAACTTTCCAGATCCCAATTACCTTCGTGGCAACCAGTAACCCAGATACCACACAACTTCCACGTTAACACAGCTACAGCTCACATAAATATAACATCCCTCTCAAAATGTATAATACAACATTACTTGTCCTAATAACATGCGGAGTGGTAACACTCCAAAATATAAATAACAATTTACCCAATTACATGAGCACAAACATTACCATAATAACAATATGCTAACGGAATTACAAAACATCAGCCTACTACTTAATATTTATATTTGACAGGAAGCACAGATGTCCTACCCAAATGGGTAGAACCCCAGGCTTCCCTGGCTGAACTACTGACCCTCCCGACTATGTGGTTGGTTCCACTTGATCACACACAGTTGGTTCAAAATCATCATCCAGATTAATTCAATTCTCAAAAATATCTTTCTTACCACCCAGATCAGGCAATTCATTATCTTCACCACCTACATTTCCAGAGAAGACATTATCATTCACTCTGGTTGCAATGTCTACATTTATATGACTACGCTCATCCTCCTCCCACCACCACACATTCTGTTTTCCACCCTCTCCATGAAAACTTTTATTCAATTTCCATCACAAAACTTTATTGCACTTGGTAAGATGTTGAAAATGCCATACTTTTCCATCGCTCAATCAGGACTAATTTGAATAAACATGTTTAACCTGCAAGGGTTCAGTGAATCTGCTATTTTCTTTCCTGGTCATAGTTCCCAATTTAGCTCTTACTCAATCAAATTGTTCTACGAACAATTCCTTTACTCCTTGTTTTCTGTCATAATACTCCTTGTACGGATGTTGCGCTTTCCTCAAATTAGCATTGACTACTGCAGTAGACCTTCTGCTGTGCAATTTCTTAGTCATCCATGCAGTATTGTCTCTGGTAAATGGTTCTCTATCACTCAAGATCCCAAACGGACTGTACCCTATCATGGTAAGTGTAATCCTATATACCCAAATCATACTGTTAAACTCTTTTCTCCAATCCAAACGCGCATTGATAGCAGGTTGTACATTCCCCATGATTAGAGAATTGTATAGCACCATTACCCGCAAGATGATACACAAGTGTACATTTTGCTTTGATAAAATTCCTGGATAAAAAAAGTTGCGAACATCCAGCAGTAAATTCAGCTCCGTAGTCTCTTAGCAGTGATTTGGGGATGCCCTCTTTCAAAAATGACAGAATCTACCTTATCAACCACACAAACCTCAGACCTTACAAAAATGTTCCATGTCAGAATCAATACCGGTTCACCAATATGATGACTTACTAAATTTCTTGGATTTCTCTATACCTAAATTACCCTCATGCATAATATCTTTTAAAGTTTCATCCTCTTCATCACGAGACATCGAGTCATTACTCACAATTGCATTATTTAACTCAGAAATCAAAGCAACTCTGTACTCATTCACTATTAACATGTTCCTTCAATATTAAAGGAGATCTGTTTATATCATCGGCCACCCTATTCCTTTTGCCTGGCAACTATTCCACATCATACATGTAATCATGTAATCAAGTTTATGTAAAAGATAATCTCGGTATACAAGGTGTTGCCCTTAAAGCCCCCTCTGTTATCAAATCCTTCAATAAAGGTTTATGATCAGTGCGCAAAGTGAATCATGGACCCCATAAGTATTGTCAAAATTTCTTCATAGCCCATACGGCTGCCAACATTTCTCTCTCAATTTTTGAAAACCTCTCCTGAGCAGGAGTTAAAGAGCAGGAGAGAGACAAACACTACCGTGCTTTCAAAGCCATCAGCAAAAACTTGTATCAAAACTGCTCACAATTGTTTACCACTTGCATCAGTGGTCAAAACACTGTGAGACATCAAGTCAAATCCCTGCAAGGGAACAGCTCTATATATTTCATTTTTAATGCTCTCAAATTATTTTTGTGGCGATTCCCTCCCAAACGATTCTTGACGTTCTTCATCAACTGTCTCAATCCATAAGTTTGAACTGCAAAATGTTCCACACATTGCAAGTACAATTCTGGTAAACCCAGAGAAGATCTAACTTATTCTTTGCAAGTGAGCACTGGGGAGTTTCTAATGGATTCTACAGTTTCCTTCTTTGGAAAAATTATATCCATGCTGACTTCATGCCCCAGATAAGTCATCAACTTTATTGCAAATTTACACTTTTTGATTTCAGATGTTAGACCTTTGGCCGTAAATGTCTCTAAGACTAATCCAAGCCTGTGACCATGCTCCTGTTTGTCAGGTCCATTTAACTAGAATAGTACCTGAAAGTATTATACCCCTTTTATGTCTTAGAACAAAAAGTGTATCAGGTGATGGAACACAGCAGCCGCAGAAACTAGCCCATATGACATAAGTACAAATCTGTAGCGTCCAAAAGGGGCAATAAAAGATGTAACATTCTCATCAATCTTAGGAAGTGAAAACTTGTCCACAACTATATTTTTGTTTAAATCTTTAAGATCAACACATAATCTTATCCTGCCATCAGACTTCCTTGCAACTACCAAGGGCACCAACCATTCTACACACTAGATTGCCTCAATGAAGCCACCTTTCGCTAATCTGTTTATCTCCCTTGACACGTTATCCTTCATGTTTACAGGTATGCTTCTTACCTTATGACACACCGATTTTGCATCATCCTTCAACACAAGATTGTGCGAAAATCCACACAATTTCCCCACAGTTCCCCAAAACACTTTGGGAAATCGTTTCAGTAACTCATCTTCCATGTGCACTACTGGCTCACTCACTAACAAAATTTCAGCCTTACCAATGGGCTTAAGTGGGATTCTCAGCGCTCCTTGATCACTTCAGCCTAAAAAAGAAGGATGTTTTCCCCCACATGCAATTTGTCTTCTGTGTTTCTACCCATGAATTCAAAAGTAAGAGTTCTAAACCATACCATAGGAATTCTTTCAGATGTGAAGGTAACTGGGTGAACGTCAGTGGAATCTAACAGATCCCTTTTACAAATGTGTCCTCCCACACTGAGCAGTGCACAACAGTATACAGTGAGCCAGAGTTGCTTACAATTTTGATCTCCACCGCTCTAATATACTTTATACAAGTCAGCTTAGTTTTTTTCAAATGAGTCAACATTGAGTACCTAGACCATCAATGCTCAAAATACTTACAGTACTCGTTGGTTCCTTATCATCCACTTCTTCAACATCTGAACCATTAATAACACATTTTACTTTCACATTCCTACTCTTTTCCCTGCACACCATTGCAAAGTGACCTAAGATTCGACAACAAGAACATTTTAACTTAATCGCTGGACAATTCCTTTCTCTAGCTAAATGACCCTTGTTCTCACGTGTAAAACAGTTAGGGTGCTTGTTCATACCAGAATTTTCACTCAGAGCATTAACACTAGAATCTTTCCCAGGCTGTTTTCTGCTGCTATTCTCTTTTTTTAGAAGGACCCAGAAACTCTGCATATGGAACTTAGTTTAACAGACTTAGAACACGTTATAGCAGCCTGAGCACACCTTTAAGACATTTCCACTTTTTTGACAATTGCAAAGGTTTCCTTCAATGATGCATAACCTCTCTTGTCTGCTAGAGTTATCTCTATGTATAATAATCGGATCCCAGATAAGTTCTTCTCACAATGATCTAAATTTACAAGAATCAGCCAACTTTTTAAGGGTGGACACCTAATGCTCCACTGTTTCCTTTGGAGTTTTTTTTAAAATATGTCAATAGCAGCACAAACAACTGGTTTGTAATAGCAATCTAAATATTCCAAGGCATGCTGCAACACATCAATGTCTTCTACAGACCTTGGTTTCTTTTCTATTCGCCTATAAACTGGTAGGCCCTCAAGACCTACATTGTTCAGTTAAATGTTCTTCTCCAAAGTAAAATGTGCTCTTTGCATGCTAAGTTAGCACACAAGGAGTATTTAATCAGGTGTGTGCATTACCGCAGACACGCAGGATAAATATAAAATAATATACATCCAATCCGGAGTGTGCATCACTGCAGACACGCACTTGCACTGTAAAATATGGATTACTCACAAGGTGCTGGGAAGGCTTCATACATCCAACCCAGTGTGAGCATCACCATAAATACACAGGGTTTAGGGCATAGTTATGTTATGTTATGTTATCAATTGGTAAAGCGCAACAGCTGCCCCAGCAAAGAGGCGTCCCGGCGCTGAGAACCACAGAGAGCTCCAACAGAGGAGAGAGGAAACCTGCTAGGGGACCTAGGGAGAGGGAAAAAGGTGGGTTTTAACAGCTTTCCGGAAGGCAGACAAATTTTCTAGTGAGCGAATGTACAGTGGGAGAGAGTTCCATAGTTTGGCTCCCAGCACCTTAAAGGAGCGTCCACCAGTGCGGGCAAGCTTTGTCCGGGGTACAGTCAGTAGGTGTTGACCTAGTGAGCGGAGGTTGCGCTGTGGCACATATGGCGTTAGGAGTGGGCAGAGTAGCTCTGGGCATACAGTTTTAAGGATTTTAAATGTCAAGATGAGTGTTTTGAACTGGATTCGTGCTTCGATAGGTAGCCAATGCAGTTTTCGAATTGTAGCTCTGGCCGAACACCTGCGGGGAGGCCGACCAAGGCTCTTGCGGCGGTATTCTGCACGCGCTGCAGTCGTGCTATCTCCGCTTTGTTGGCGCCCAGTAGTAGGACATTGGCGTAGTCCAGGCGGGAGAGAATTGTGGCTTGGACGATTAGTTGACGAACCTTGGATTCGAAGAATCCGAGTATTGGATTGAGGCTCCTTAGCAGGCCCACACAGCTGGCTGCCACTTTTTTTGTGTGGGTCCGGAAACTGAGTGAGGAGTCCATCCAGACGCCTAAGTTTTTGACCAGGGATTTTGGGGGTGGGATGGTGCCCAACGACGAAGGCCACCAGTGCTCGTTCCAGAAACTGGTGTTTTTTCCAAGGAGCAGCACCTCCGTCTTTCCTGCATTAAGCGGTAGGCAGTTGTCCGTCATCCACTGGGCTACAGCGGCCAGACCATCCCTAAATCTTGAGGCCATGGTAGAGGGGCCTTCAGTGAGAGTGATGGCCAGCTGCGTGTCGTCTGCGTAAGACACCAGCGTAAGGCCCCATTCTTTGGCCACTGCGGCGAGTGGCTGCACGTATAGGTTAAAAAGGGATGGGCTAAGTGCAGAGCCCTGAGGGACATCCTGTCTGATGGAATGGGGCTGGGAAAGAAATGGGGGAGCTGACACCCGAAAAGATCTATCTTTCAGAAAGGAGCGGAACATTCCAGGGCAAGACCCGAGATACCCACGTTAGCCAGACGATTTAACAGTATGTCATGGGAGACCGTGTCAAAGGCTGCGCTTAGGTCTAACAGGCTCAGCGCAGCACTTTGACCGGCGTCAAGTATCGTCCGTAGGTGTTCAGACGTGGCTAAGAGGGCAGACTCAGTGCTGTGGCCTGGCCTGAAACCGTTTTGGGATGGGTCTAAGATGTTATTATGATCCATATGTTGGGACAGGATGATGTTTACGTGGGCCTCTGCAAGTTTAGACAGCCATGGGAGCAGTTAGATAGGTCTAAAGTTCTCTAGCTTAGAGGGGTCCAGGGTTGGTTTCTTAATGATGGGAGAGACCCAAGCTTGTTTCCAAGCGGTCGGGACAGTGGCCGAAGAGAAGGAGAGATTCAATATAGAAGCCAAGAAAGGCAGAAAAAATTCTAGGGATTCGACGAATTGGGTCGGCCGCATCGGGCCCGCTGGAGATCCAGATTTAACTTTCTTACATAATTTCATAAGATCCTCCTGTGAGATTTCAGGTATGAGCATCATAGTGGTGCCATTATTAACAGAGTTAGGGGAGTTAGGTGGGGCAGTAGAGTGCTGTGGGAGCGATTCATAGGTTTTTTGCACCTTTTGTACGAAAAATGTGGCAAGGTCTTCACATTGTTGCGCGGAAGTGATACTGGAGGAAGAGGATCTGCTCCTCTGCAGTTCTTCTACTAGTTTAAAGACAGCTTTAGCAGGGTTAGGGCTAGATTTAATTTCTTCTGCATAGAAGGTGGCGCGCGTGGAGCAGATAGCTTTGTGGTAGAGTTTTTGTTTAGCACAAATAGGAAGCTTTATCTCTATCACTATATTCTCGTCTCCAAATTCTCTCGGCTTTCTTGCATTCCTTCCGCATGGATCTTAAGGTGTCGTTGTACCATGGGTTGGAAGGGGAACTACGTCCTTTAGTCCATTTGAGGGGGATGAGGGTATCTAGTCCCTTCGTGATCCATTCATGGAAGGCAGCATATGTGGCGTTGATATCCATGTGTGTCTCATGTCGGAATTCTACAAGAGCGGCATGCAGGTCACTGGTTGAAAGTTTGTGCCACGGTCTTTTTAGGTGTCGAGTAGGCTCGGCCTGGGTGAACGTTTCTGTAATCAGTATGGTGAATTTGATTAGGTAGTGGTCTGTCCATCCCATAGGTTTGGGTGCTTCTGTCATCGTCTCCAGGATGTTGGTGAAGACAGGGTCTAGTGTATGTCCGGCCGAGTCAGTGGCGGCCTGGATCAAAGGGTGGAGTTGTAAGGCTGATAAGTCAGCCAGGAGGTTTTTAATTGTGGAATCTTGATTCAGGTCGAAATGGAGATTAAGGTCTCCTAATATGGTGAAGTTGGCCGAATTTACCACTAAGGAGTTTGCCACTTCAAGGAGAGCTTCAATGAATTTAGAAGCAGGTCCGGGGGGTCTATAGATGTAGAGGCCAGATAGAGAGAAATGGGGGCCAGTCGTGATCATGAATCAAGCACTTTCACAGTTCGAGATATTTTCTTTAGTAAAAGAGCAGATGAATTGTTTTTTGTAAATGACCGCTATGCCGCCTCCTCTGGTGTCTCTATTTAGCGATTTCATTAACTAGCTTTCTGGTAGCGTGAGGTTAGGGACACTAGTCATATCGTCACGGAGCCAGGTTTCGCATAGAAAGAGGATGTCAGGGTTCTCTTCAAGTAAAAGAGTGTTTACTTCTAAGTGGTGTTTAACGAGAGACCTAACATTGAGTTGGAGGACGCTAAGAGGGGTATGTTTATGCATGGCTGAAAGATGCCTAGGCAGGCAGGGACTATGCGTCGAGAACTGACAGGACTTACATTGGAGGCGTGTCTGTCCGAGATGTACAGATATCACCTCGCAGGTATGTCCGGGGTTCAGGGCGACTAGGAATTCTCTATCATAATGGTGGGGTTCCCGTGGGAACTGGCCAGGGGGACAGCCGAAAGGCGATGTCTTGGCGATGACGGGCGTAGACGGCCTTGCCTTAGGCGCACCTTCGGCGCGCAAACGGCGCGCCGGCTGCGCCCGTCCGCTGCGCGTCCGGGAAATACACATGATAAAATAGGCGAGATGAGGATGGGATGTGCGTGGCTTGAAAGGGGTGTAACCGGAAACGGCGGCAAGAAGAGTGTCTTTTCCCAGAGTCCGCGGCAGAGCTAAATCCGCTGCGCGGTCTGTTTAGGATCGAGCTTTTGTCCTAAGTGGTGCCAAGGAGAAGAGTAAGGTGAGTTTTAAAAAACACAACAATTGGTGACTCTCAAATTTTTAAAAACAAAGTTTCTTAGTGGTGCTCCCGGCTTCCGCCTCAGGAGAGAAAGGGTTCTGACCCGGCGGTGAGATCATGATTTGTTCACTCAGGTGCCTATTATTAGTAATCATAACAAAATTAGCACCGCATGTTTGATAAGGTGTGCACATCACCCTAGACACACACAGTCCTGCTTATGCATTGTAAACGGTAGCGCTGTGGCCAAATAGAAAAAAATGGCTGCAATGTTACATCGTTAAAAAGAAATCCACCTCAACTTAAACTGACTGAGTGGATGTGGCAATGCATCACTCGTTACGATCTCCTCCACCGTGAAGCTCGCCCACAAGTCTCGCGGCACTCCATTTCCTCACCACAGAGCTTATGCCTGAAGGTTTCGCCTCCCAAAATTCCCCAAATCAGCAGAACTGTTTCCTGACGTCACACCCAGTTTGTGCCGCTGGAGGAAATGCTTCCAGTACTTGCACACGGTCTGTGCTGCTCTCTCTCTCTCTCTCCCTTGAATTAATCCTCCAGCCCTTTGTGCCAGGAAAAGTCCTATCCGGTCCCAACCACCCAAAAGTGGTGTAAGTAATTGCGTTCACCTTGTTGCCAAATTGTAGGAATGATGCATGAGACGTTTAGTATAGAAAACATAGGCATGTACATTTCTAAATGATCTAACTTTAAATATCATGCACCCAGCCTTGTGGATTATAAAAGTTTTGACCTGTCAAAAAGGTTTATTTTGAAAGGTGGGATTGCAGTTTTCACATTGCTGCAGTCAGGGTACAATAGTGGGCCTGAAGCCATGGTTTCACTGCCGCTGTAGTAAATATGATGCTGTAGACCACTAGTGGCATTAAACTTTAATGCCTTGTACACACACTGTAAAATATGCTAGGGACTTACAGGCACATTAAATATACCATTCATAAGTATGCCAATCCAACCACGTTTAAAGGGGGAGCACAGGCACTTTATTGCTGGTTTTCAGGGGTAAAGTGCACAGAGTTCTACAGCCAACAAAAATAATGCAAACAACTGGTGGTACACCACACAAGATGTGCGAATTCTCTCGGGGGGGGGGTGGGAGGGAAGATGGCTGTTTAATCCACAGAGGTTATTAGGTAGTAACAACACAGAAGCCAAGTTATTGAGTATAACTCTGCAGTACCCTTTTGAGCTATCTGGATCCAGGAGAGAGAATTTCCAAGGCTTGCTCATAGATACTTGTTTTTCCACTCCAGCTCATGTCCTTGGAGATGTGCCATGCTCAAACCATGCCAAGAGGAGGCTTTTGGGTACCAAGAAGTAATGTGAGGGAGGGGACCCCAAAAGATGAGCAAAGGAACAAGATAAAACTTGGTTCTGGAAAGTAATTCCTTTTTAGTGAGAGCTCTGTCAGTCTCTGGTGAGGGGAGAGAAGCCTAGATGGCACTTAAGGTTATGTGTGAATATGTCTACTCCTTCTGGCAAAATGCAGTTACAAACTGCAGTTTCTGCACCCACCCTCGAGTTTCACAGCTAATAACATCACAGAGCCCACCTCTGAAAATTATCTCTGGCTGTTTTAACCAATGGAAATAAATGTTTTTCATGGGGCGCAGGCTCAGACATTCCACAGTCAACCAGGGCCTTGAGGACAATCCTCCAGTGAACAACGGTAACGCATTTCCCATGCTGATGGGATTTATTAAAGCCAACCTTATTAACAGTGGGCAAAGATGTCAGAACAAGTCCTTTCTTAGCGTAATTAAATATCTAGTCGTCTGTCAGATAAACCAGACATGAACATTTCATGTCCCCAGGTGTCAGACAATACAAATTCCCCATCCCTGTTGATGGTCGAAATACAAAGAACTTCACAACCTGGCAGTTCAATTTGGTGTTCAACACCAACAACACCAAATTGAACTGCCAGGTTGTGAGGTTCTTTGATCTGACAAAGAAAAGACTAAACAGTGCTTGATGAACATTATATGGCTCCGGGGACAAGCACCAACTGATCTCAATCAACTCTTTATTTTTAATTAATTTAATCTGATACGCCCAAGTACACATCTCTTTTAAAACGCATATTGGTGTTTTTACAATTTTGTAAAGGTTTTAATTAACTATGTACACATAAAAATAATAAACAAACAATAAACAATGACATGGACTAATGTCTGCACAATGCAAAGCCATGGGGGAACAGTGCACTAGGAGATCTAGTGTATGCTGTATGTTCCAATTATCAAACCTTGATCTTGGTCTTCATACAAAGCCATGGATTTAGTAACTGACTGCATTTTTTCTGTATGATGAATCATTTTTCTCCTGCATCCAGGAAGAGAATAATATGGGCAACAAACTGCCTGTTGAAAGAGATGATCTGCCCCTATTGTCAGATTATTCAGATATTGCTTTTGAGGATAATTCCAGTCATGTTAATATTTTAGAATAGTGTAACAATAATTAGTGTTGTAGAGGGCATTTTCATACCAGAATTGCCTGCTACCAAAATTATGTGTCATAATTGAGTGCAAGGGTGGGTAAAGAGATTACAGAGCAATTATCTCATGGTAACGGGAGGCTTGGGGAAGATAGTGCCTTCCTACTTCAACCTCTCATTATCTTCTCCACCCGCAGGTCTGGTCTGTTTTTATTGAAAAGTATGACAAAGGGAATAGGCTCAACTCATTTATTGTGAAATGCATGTAATAAAGCAAATAAGTTATTAAGCGTAAATTGTTATTACAATGTGTTGAAGGCTTAAAACTGGTATTATGTTATGTGAAGTCTCACTAATTAACTTATCAAGGGTTTTGGTGTTAGTTACTTCTTCTGAAAAACCATTGACTTAAAAGTTCTGCACTAGGATTATTTCTGTTAGACCTTCTTAAGGGTAATTGTATATTACTTGATTACTTATTTGTAATTTGGCTAACAGTCTGGCTGTCATGGATTATACCATTGCAAAACGGCTGCCCTCTGCTATGTTTAATTTATTTTTGTGTTGCAAGCATATGCCCACCAAGTTGAGGTGGTGGCATTTTCTTTCTACTTGTATTCTTTAAATGTATTGTTCATATGCTTATTTAGTTTGTGTGTCTGTTTTATTGTTGATGGGTAAGTGGGTGAACGCAAGAATGAGTTACTGTGTGGATGAATGGATTTAGGAGTGCAAAGACAAGTGGCTGAATGCATGTATGATTACTTATTTAGTGACTAAACTCATCAGTGGCTGTAGAGGCACTTTCAAATATAAGCCAGACACATTGGCATTGCCAATGCTTGTTAAGGATAATGGAAGCTTTCCTCAAGCATTGCTACAGCTATGCAAACCAGAGTTACACACGTTTTTTAGACACAGACAGGCACATCACTTGCAGTATCAGTGCAATATTCCCCAACATACAGAAAGAGATGATGGTTGTTCTTAGTACAGCAGATACAGTGGCACCCATACCAAGATGTGTGAGTGGCCACCTGTACTCAAAGTCTGCATGTCCTCTACTATTCGAAAGCAGCCTGTTTTCCTAATTTCCCTAACTTTTTCAAATGGCTTTTTGGGAGAACCCCACTGAGTCCCTCTTGAAGAAAGTAGGCTCACAACACAGCATTGAGGGATGCTAGTGGTGTAAATGGGCAATGCCAGTAGAGGAAGTGGGCAATGTGAGTGGTAGAAGTGGGTGGTGGTATCTCAAGAAAAAACTTGGCCGCCTGCTCTTATTTTTATTCTTTATAAAGTGGGCACTACGCTGTTAGAAATGTTTTCCTTCAAGAGGAAAAAACATGAAAACAAGTAAACCAATCTTTCTCAGGCAACGCAGTTGAAGACTAGAATTCCTTGTATCTCGGCCTGCTGTAATATATTGTGGGCTGACTACGAGTGATCCAGAATGCAGCGGCTAGAGCCATCTTTTTGACTGGTCCAAGAACCCACACCACCCAGCTCCTGTCTTCACTTCACTGGCTTCCGGTATGGAAGAGAATTCAGTTTAAAGTCTTGGTCCTGGTTTTTAAAGCCTTCCATAAGATTGGAGCCCCTTATCTCAGGGACAGATTCCAACCTTATCTTCCTCAGCGTACCCTGAGATCTTCATCCCAACTTTTGATTATCAACCCCAAGGTGCTACTGTCCCGGATAGGGGGTAGATCTTTCCACGTAGTGGCTTCACGGTTGTGGAATAGCGTTCCTTTTTCTCTTAGGCAGATTCCCGATCTACTTACCTTTAGGAAAAGTCTTAAAACGTGGATCTTTCAGTTATGAGTTCTTTAGCAGGGGCCTGATGTGCTCTATGTTACGTGGCTGATGTTTTGTGTAGCGCCGGGACACTCCTAGGAGTAGCCGCGCGCTGTATAAATATGTGCTAACATAACAACATGACAATTGGATCCTGTTAAACCTTGCATCCTTGGTGTAGTTTAGCCCCTGAACTGATGCCTTCAACCCTCTTATTTTCTGACTTCATTTTGCTGGCTTTAGAACTTTGCACACTCTACCACTGTTAACCAGTGATACAGTGCGTGTGTTCTCACTTTAAGTATAGGGACTGGGGAAGAGATTACCCCAGATAGTGTAAGAGGCAGCGTAGAGGTTTCCCTAGTATCCTTGGGTGACAGAGAGATGGTGCAGAAAACTCACATGCCTAGCAACACTAGGAAATACAGGCCGTGGGTCACCATTTATGGGTAGAGCATGGAAGCCCAGAGAGACACTGAAGCCAGCATGACAACTGTCAGATATCATCTTGTGACCTCAGAGCCGCTAGTCTCTAAGGAATTCACCAGATTGTTGCTGCTGACAACCATGAGAGTCATTACCCAGTGTCTCTGATTCCCTCTTAATGGGGGGGAAGTCTCAGGTTCCTTGATGGTACCTGTGAATCCATCCATTCTTCTGAATTGACTCCTTGTCAATAACTCAGAGGACACCAATAGGTCGCACTTGGAGATGTTGAAGTTGCCTGAGTGGGTGTTCCTGACCACTTGGTCCATGGCCACCAGAGAGGGTAGTCAGGAGGACCTGGAGCCTGCAAGAATGGCCCAGATGCCTGGCAAAAAGAAGAAGGGCAAGGGGTGCATGAAACCTGCTCCTGAATCTCCCACTTTCCAGAAGGAGGCTAAGCCTGAGGGTGATGCCCCGGAAACTACAGAGGAGGACATTGCCACCCTAGGGAACCTAACAGTGCTTACCAGCTGGCTGCAGGAAGGTGTCCCACCAGGGAGCAGTTCTGCAAGGCGCAGTTGGAATGACCTACTCTTTGGGGCCTTCAGTGGCAGGCCGAAGCCCAGGCAGCTGGTGACACCTCTGGTAATCACCTGATTTATTGTGAGAATAGTCTCCTGTATAACAAGCCTAAGGTTCCTGAGCCTGGTGCAGCCCATGTGTTGGAGGCCCCAAGTGCTACAGGTCCGTCCTACTGGAGCAGGCTCATTTTGTTCCCTTAGCAGGTCATCTAGGGTAGGTCAAGACCTTTGAAAGGCATAGCACCCACTTTTATTGGTCCTGAATGAGGATGGCCTCTGATGCATTCGTAAGGTAATGCCCTACCTGCCAGGCCAGTGACAGTTCAGGTGGGAAGTGCAAGGCTCCCTTGCAGCCATTCCCTGGCATTGGCACTCCATTTGAACAGTTGGGGATCAACATTGTTGGGTCTCTGGAGCCTAAAACAGGTCTTGGCAACAGGTTCATCCTGGTCTTAGTGGACCATGCCATCCAGTACCTGGAGGCTATACCTCTGAGGTCAGTGACTGCACCCTCAGTGGCCAAATCACTGATGGTGATGTTTACCTACATGGGGTTCCCAAGGAGGTCGTATCTGTCTGAGGTACCAACTTCATGTCAGCGTACATAAACTCCATGTGGAAGAGTGTGGGGTACCCTTCAAGTTCTCCACTCCTTGCTACCCCCTAACTAATGGACTTTAAAAGGCCTGATCATGGGCCTGCCAGAGCCCTTGAGGTAGAAGTGGGACGTCTTCCTGACATACCTTTTGCCTGCATATAATGAAGAACCGCAGAAAGGGGTCGGCTTCAAACCCTTTGCACCTCTGTACGGGCACCCTGTGAGAGTACCTCCCAGTCTGGGGAAGGAGGGCTGGGAGCAAACTACCAGGAATGTCCTCCAGGAAGCTGTCAGCTACATGCTACCCAGATGAAGTGCTTCTGGTAGAAGCCAAAGATAATTTAGAAGTCAACCAGGAGGTCCTTTATCAGTGGTATGACCAAAGGCCATTCAGCTCGAGTTTCAACCTGGCCAGAAAGTGTGGGTAATGGAGGCTGTGGAGCCCAGGGACCTGCAAGACCCCTGGTCCAGGCCCTAAGATGGGAAAGAGCACATGAGCGAGGTCACCTACCTGATGGACCTTAAGACTCCCAGGAACCACTTAAGGGCTTTGCACATCAGTAACCTCTAATCCCACTTCTAGAGGTCTGAAGTAACCATGCTCTGGGTCAAGAATGGTGGTAGAGGAGAGTGGACCTCTCCCTGACCTTCTTTCTTCCAAGAAGCAGGATGAGTCAGTGAAGGATGTCAGCCTCTCCCCGGCACTGACTCTAGATCAACAGAGAGGTTGCAGCCAATTGTTGGGGCAGTTTGCCTCTCTCTTCTTCCTTACCCCAGTACTCACCACATAGTGCACCCATGATATTGATACTGTTTGTAGCATGCCTGTGAAGAGTAAAATTTACAGGCTGTCTGACAAGGGGAGATCCAGAATTAAAGAGGACATCTCCAAAATGCTGGCGTTAGGTGCTACTGATCCATGCAACAGCACATGGTCCAGTCCAGTGGTGTTGGTCCCCAAGGCTGCTCCTCCAGCTGCCACCCCAGAATTTAGGTTCTATGTGGATTTTCAGGTGCTCAATGTGATCACCAAGACTGATGCACACCCCATCCCTAGAGCTGTTGAGCTTACAGATTGGCTGGAATCTCCCAAGTTCCTCAGCACGTTTGACTTAATGTGTGGGTACTGGCAGATTGCCTTGACCGAGGGTGCCAAAGAGAGGTCTGCGTTCTCTACCCCAAAAGGGCTCTTCCATTTCTGGGTAATAACCATTGGGTCGAAGAACACCCCTGCCACCTTCCAGAGCTTGATAAGCCAGGTCCTGGCTGGGTTCAGTGCTGCCTTTCTAGATGACATTGCAGATCTAGCTGGGAGGACTAACTGTGGCACCCCAGGGAAGTGCTTCAGGTTTTTCAGAGGGGAGGCCCGCCTTCCAAGGCCAGTAAGTGCCAAATGGGACAGGGTTCAGTTGTCTACGTGGGACACCAAGTGGGGGGAGGCAATGTGCAACCCCTCCAGGCCAAGAACGAAACCATTCTTGCTTGGGAACCCCCTAGACCCAGGCAGAAGTGAAACCCTTGTTATGACTCATTGGTTATTATAGGAAATTTGTCAAGGGGTACAGCACCATAGTTACACCATAGACAGAGCTGACTTCTAAGAAGCAGCCAAGACAGGTGATCTGGACGGAGGCATGCCAGAACACTTTTGACACCCTGGAGGTGGCCATGTGCCCAACAATATCTATAACTCTGTAAGGTTAGGAGTTTAGCTGCAGTATTGTGAGCTAACAAAACCAGAATTTACTGATTATATAAGAAGACTCAGTCTCTGCATGATGAGGTTTTGTTGATCTAATATACAGTCCTACTAAATTCTTAGAAACTGTATCACAAGCAGGGAGCAGTGTATTTAAAAAGTGGGGCATATACTTTTCAGTCTTATATGCCCTGATATTGAAAAGTGTGTAAATCCGTTTTTCACTACTGCAAGGCCTACCTCTCCTTCATGACAGCATTGGAGTTACTTTATTATTTTTAATAGGGTGTAATGTCCTCCCTTAGCCATTTAGTGCCTGAAGTCTGTCTCTGGGTCACATGACTGGGTGTAGTGTACAGTTGGGCTTTGTATATTCCTCCTAGACAGCCACAAGCAATAGGGGGCTCAAGTGTGTCTCGATGGGCCATCACTGGCAAGAGTGGGGAGGAGCTGGGCAAAGCTCAACATACACATGAAGAGTCTGTGTCTTGCCTCCACACAAAGGTTTGCATACCCCCTGTAGATACTCTGGAGCCATGTCCAGGAAGGCAAGACACCTGTGCACTTGAAAAGGCATGTCTCTGGAAACATCTGTTATTCAGCACCAAGATACCCTGGGTTGAATGTGCGATTAACAAATACACATATTATAAAGCTTCTCCCCAGTTCAAATACACAACTGGGTATGCATATTGGACCTTAGACACCAACTCTTCAGTATACTTCTGGATCTGAGAATACTCTTCCAGGAAGAAGAACTGCTGTGCTCTTGTAAGGACTGGCACTCTACTGAACTGCTGCTCTGAAGGACTGCTGCCCTGCGGTCCTGTCCTGCTGCCTTCCTCTTGCTTGGGTGAGAAGCACTGGACCTGCATCTGTTGAACCCAGGAACCCAGAGTGATGCCAAGGGCTTGTTAGCTGGCTTCCTGACTAGCACCTCAGGGACAGAAGGACATTGACCCCACACCTGGACTCTGCCATCTGTGAGTCCTACCATACCAAGTGATGCCACCGCAACCCTGGACCCTTAGATGTGGGCTTGAAGGTGCTCTGCCAGCTCATCGGTGAATCCAGCAGAACCGATGTGGTGTTTTTTACTTTATTTTTGTTTGAAGTGTTGCACAAATACTTTTCACATTGCCTCTAGATTAAGCCTGACTACTCTGTGCAAAACTATCAGAGAGTTGAGCACAGGCTAATTTAGGGTTGGCTTGTGCCTCACCCTGACAAGGATTGTGGTTGCTGCTTGACCAGAGCTCACACTTCAGTCAACCAACAACCCAATTTCTTGCAGATTCTACTTGCCTTGCAGGATTGAACTGCTTACTGTACCAGCGACAGTTCCTCCTATGTAGGACCCTCACTATTCTGGAAATAACTCAAAATGGTTACATGGAACAAACACTACGAATATTTTGTTTGTAAATATGCATAGTTGGTTTGTGGTTGATAATCTACTTTTTTTAATCCAATTGTATAGGATGTAAGATTGTGCTACAATTGCACTCTATTGTACATTCATTATATTTCTGTAGTTCCTTACACAGTTGGTCATAAAATGTGATCCTGTGTATTACTAACCAGAGTGCTATTATCAAATTACATTGAAATAAGGCATCGAAAAATTTGTATTGGAATTAGGTAATTAACAATGAATAACAAATGAGAGATCATGAAAAAACATAAAGGGCATTTTATTTGAAATATTTATTATAAAAAATCCAATTAAGCATTCAATAAAAGATTGATGAATTTTTGATTATAATTTCAGTGAAGCCCCTAGGACAATACAGCCTAAGCATTCTAGAGGAGGTGATCAACACTGTGCCTAATTGAACTGCTGCTCCTGTGTTGATGCTTGTAATGCATGCGTTTTTTAGAAAAATGTGGTGCTTCACGCATGCTTTGTGTTTTTGATATTTTTAATAACGTTCGCCTAAAAACACAATTATTTACTCGCCTCATGTCCAGGTCAGCACACTTCTGGAAATAGGTACTGTGCGTCTTTTATAAAAGCAATGGTAGTATGTATGAGTCGTATCGTATCAAATAAATAAATACATTGGTACAGGTAGAATAATGCTACTGTAAAATGTATTTTTGTGTTTGCATCACTTGAGACATTCTTTTAAACATGTTATACCTTCTAATGTTCTGTTGCAGCAAGCGTCGGGCATTCAATTCACCTATGTAATATATGGTGCTACTTAAACTGGATGCTTTGCTCCACTAATAACAAATGAAACATTTTGGGGCATATTACCAAGCAATAGCGATAATTATCGCTATTGCTTGGTTAGAGACAAAACTTTATCGCAGACCTGCGGCGATTTTTACCGCGGATAAACCATGGTATTACCAAGGTTTATCGCAAATACGATAAAAATCGGCGGCAATGCATGAATATCGCTGAAAAGTCAGCGATATTCATGCATTACCGAGCTAATGCTCTTAGCCATGTTATCCACCTCCCATTGGATAACATGGCTAAGAACTGCTCAGGGCAGGTGTTAGCTTTTGGAGATATTCGCGCTTAGCGCGAATATCTCCAAAAGTTGGTAATAGGAGATAGCGATTTTAGCGACTGTTTCCAGTCGCTAACATCTTGGCACGCCCACTTTGCATGTCATTAGTGATAAAATTCTCTGACATGCAAAGTGGGGCCCAAGATGGTCGCTATCTCCTACTAGCTGTCGCTAACTGGTGTTAGCGACAGCTAGGTAATAGGGAGATAGCTTTATCTCCGCTTTCTTGGCTTTTAAAGCCAAAAAAGCGGAGATAAACCCCCTTGATAATATGCCCCTTTGTTTTGTATCAGGGGCTTGGTAATTCTTCCTGAATTCTGAAGCTATGCTTTGATTATCTTTCAAATTCCTGCCTATTGTGAACCTTACCAACTTCTTAAACTCTCCAAAGCACAGCCACCTTCTAAGAAGACCATGTCTTACCCTTGTCTTTTGCGAGAACCATCTACAAGGAAACGTTCTCACCCCCACACATCATTGGCAATGCATCCATCGCCCAACTACCAGCCCTTCAGTCACAACCCCTTCATTGACAGGATCATCAAAAAAGCAGTCAAAGTACAACTCCAAGATTTTATCCACACCAGGCATCCACTGCACAACTGCATATTCAGCTTCAGATCATGCTGTAGCACAGAGACTGGTATCTTACTAATCATAGGCAATAACCTCTTAACGACAGTTAAAAGCCCCTGTCTCCTGATGTTGTAAGATTGTTGAGCCACCTTTGACACCATTGAACAGCTTTCCTATCCACACACTGAAATATTACGTGGGCTTATTGACAATGTACTTCACTGGTTCTCCACCTACCAAACCAAACAACACCAGCTTGTTCACAAGAACATGTCAAAGTCTCAGAAATTCCCTATTACCTGCAGAGTACTCCAAGGTTAGATCTCACCCCTTCTCCACACCCCTGTGAACTCCAAAATCCTCATTGAGCCCCCTTTGGCCTCTCTTCATATGTAAGCACATCAATTTCACCAATACAACAATACACCATGGCACACACAACTCTGAATGTCTCCTTCGCACCAGATTCCCAATGCCTTTTGCACCATCTAAACTTCATACTGCACTGATTATCCAGCACCTACCTGAAGCTCAACCCCATCAAAACTGAGTTCTTGGTATTCGCCCAGATGTGCTTAGAAGTACAAGTCCAATTCTGTATCAACAACATGTGCACAATCAGATTTGAATCCCAAATTTCACCTGCTAGGTCATTCTGGTTCATCCTAGATAGCAAACTCATCCCCTGCCCCTGATGGAATTACACTGGGTTAACTTGCTGGCCAATACTCTCTCTTCAAAACTAGCCGCATTATCTACATGAGATTATGACAGGCACCAAAATCTATCTGGCTGACATGCTAAACATCTGCTGTGGCTCTCAGCTTAACTGCAGTCAGAACATCATCAGCCTGGAAACTTAGAAGTGCAAAATGAACAAACAAGGGAACTGCCCTTCCCTAGGGCTATATCCAGGATGTGGGAAAAAGCCACAAAGCACCACTCATGGCTATCTGGTTGTGCGAGACTGGGAGGAAGTCACAAGTAAAGGCCAACCGTGATGTAGCACGGTTCAGATACAGGGATCAGGTTAGTCCCGCTGAAAAGTTACGTTCTTAGTCCAGTGCAAAGAGTCCAGTTTGCGGAGGAGGTGGTCACAAGGAGCAGGGAAGCGTTGCGGATAGTCATTGTTGTAGCGCGAAGATCAAGCTGGGCATTGTGGACAGTCTTCACTGTAGTGTAAAGTTTCTGTTCTCGTCACAGGTGGTCAGGCCATAGCTTTGCAATGGCATTCCCTGCAAGTGGTTGATATTGTAGCACAAAGGGCCGGGTTACTGTAACTTCACACTGGCGGGTAGTGCGAGAAATAAGGGTTTGTCACCAACTAGCCCGTTCATACTCTGGACGAGCCCTAAAACTTCAATTCAGCTCTGTAGAAGTCAGACTAAGGGTAGAGGACCTGAGGGGTACCACTTAGATGTCCGGGGCTTACTCCAGCTGGATCCGGGTGCTGGTTCATTTGGTTGGAAGCTTGTTATGTCCCTGTGGTTCTGAACAGGAGGCCATCAGACTAGCCCTTGTAGTCAGTCTAAGAGTCATGGGTTCAGGTGCTGGTCCAATCCTTTGACTCAGGCAGGAGAGCAGCATGGCAGCAGAGCAGCAGGTCAGCAATCGAGCAATGCAGCAGTGTAGCAAGGCAGTAGTGCAGCAGGGCAGCATTCTAGTAGAGCATCAGTCTTTTCAGTTTCCACAGCTCCACAAGTCTACTCAAGAGTTAGTGTCTGAGGTCCACTATTTACACCAGCTGTCTCCTTTGAAGTGGAAGAAGCTTCTAGAGCTTTCCCTTTGAAGTGCACAGGCATTCTGCCTCCCCTGCCCTGACTCCAATCTAACTACAGGTGGTATGTACCCTTTGTGTGGATGCAGGAGACAGCCTTTTCAAGTGTAAGTAGGGCTGTGCCCAGCTCTCTCCTGCCATCCTGCCAGTGAGGGCCCATCCAGGCACATCTATGCCCTTTATTGTGTATGGCTGTGGCCTGCCGCTGCCTGCGGTCTCGTGAGTGCCCTCTGCCCCCTCTGACCTCTATCCCTCGTTCTCCTGCTGCCCTTGACTCTGTACTGTTGGTATTTGTATTGTATTGTATTTTTTAGACCGTTGTGCCCTTTGTGCCCCTTTGCCTTCTGTGCCCCCTTCCCCTGCATTGTCACTTTGTCCCCCCCTTTTTTCTTTCTGTGCCACTCTTTCCCGCCACTGCGTCCCTGCGGCCCCGCCCCCTGCTTTGCCAGTCGCCGCCCTGCTCCCGCCTCCCAGCTGCTCCTCCCTCCCACTCCCCCTCATAAGGAGGCCGGGCAGCGGAGAAGGGAGCGACCTTTGACCCTGTCCTCAGGCAGGTCGCCCCCCAGCCGCCACGCGGTCCTCCCGTGAGGCTACCCCCGCTGTTACAGTTTGCCGCCGTTTTGCTCCTTCCGCTGCCTGCGATCTCGTGAGTGCCCTCTGCCCCCTCTGACCTCTATCCCTCGTTCTCCTGCTGCCTTTGACTCTGTATTGTTTGTATTTGTATTGTATTGTATTTTGTAGACCGTTGTGCCCTTTGTGCCTCTTTGCCGTCTGTGCCCCCTACCCCCGCATTGCCACTGTGTCCTTTCCCCCTTTTTTTCTTTCTGTGCCACTCTTTCCCACCGCTGCGTCCCTGCAGTCCCGCCCCCTGCTTTGCCAGTCGCCGCCCTGCTCCCGCCTCCCAGCTGCTCCTCCCTCCCACTCCCCCTCATAATGAGGCCGCTCAGCGGTGAAGGGAGCGACCTTTGACCCTGTCCTCAGGCAGGTCGCCCCTCCAGCCGCCACGCGGTCCTCCCGTGAGGCTACCCCTGCTGTTGCTGTTTACCGCCGTTTTGCTCCTGCCGCTGCCTGTGGTCTCGTGAGTGTCCTCTGCCCCCTCTGACCTCTATCACTCATTCTCCTGCTGCCCTTGACTCTGTATTGTTTGTATTTGTATTGTATTTTTAGACTGTTGTGCCCTTTGTGCCTCTTTGCCTTCTGTGCCCCCTTCCCCCGCATTGCCACTGTGTCCTTTCCCCCCTTTTTTCTTTCTATGCCACTCTTTCCTGCCGCTGCGTCCCTGCGGCCCGCCCCCCACTTTGCCAGTCGCCGCCCCGCTCTCGCCTCCTGCCTCCCACCTGCTCCTCCCTCCCACTCCCCCTCATATGGAGGCCGCGCTCAGCGGGCGCGCCGCTGGCGCGCCGCTGGCGCGCCTAAGGCAAGCCAGTCTGCGCCCGTCCGCGCCAGGACCGCGCCTAGCGCCAGAACCCCTGGCCCCCACCAGAGCCACACCACCCGACTGAAATACGACTTCGCCACCCTCAACGCACTCAACACCGGACGAACATCCACCTGCTACCGAGCCACCCCGAAGTGAACCCACGGACCCTTCAACTGCCAAACCTGCAACTCCACCTGCCTTCGAACCTGCAGACCACCCACCAGGCCTCGCATCAACAACAACCACCTTAAGTGCATCCTCCTCAACACACGCTCCGTCCACAAGCACGCCGTCGAACTATGGGACCTCCTTGACACAACAGTGCCAGACGTCGCCTTCCTCACGGAAACCTGGTTGAACGCCTCCTCGGCCCCCGACATCGCCATAGCCATCCCGGACGGTTACAAGATCACCCAGAAGGACCCCGTCAACCAAACAGGAGCAGGAATCGCCATTGTCTACAAGAACACCATCAACATCACGACCAACGCCGAAGACACACTCTCCGCCGCCGAACTCCTGCACTTCCAGATTCACACTGACCCCAAGACCACCCTTCGAGGAACCCTCATCTACAGACCCCCGGGCCCGCGCACACCATTCAGTAAAACCATTGCCGACTTCATCAGCCCGCACGCCCTAGCCTCACCAGAATGCATCCTCCTTGGGGACCTGAACTTCCACTTGGAAAAAAACAGCGACAACAACACCACCACCCTGCTCGACAACCTCGCCAACCTCGGACTCAAGCAACTGGTGAACACATCGCGGGCCACACGCTCGACCCCATCTTCTCCGCCAGCAACCACGTCTCCTTCAGCCACTCCTCCGGACTACACTGGACCGACCACAGATGCATCCACTTCACCTTCAAAAAGACTACATCCCACTACGGAACACAACAAATCCCCCACAGATGCTGGAGCAAAATAACCACAGACCAGCTCCACTCATCGCTGAACCAGAACCCGCCAGCCGACACCGCCGACACCTCGCACAGTGGATCACCAACTGTGCCGACGACCTCGCACCACTGAAGAACCCCCCAGGCACGACCGGCAACAAGAAAACTACATGGTTCACAGACGCCCTCAAAGAATCAAAGAAAACCTGCAGAACCCTCGAAAAAACCTGGCGCCATGAACGAACCGCAGAAAACAGAACAGCCCTCAAGACCACCACCCGCAAACACCACCAGCTGATCCGCACCACCAAAAGAACATAATTCAAAGAGCGACTAGACAACAACACCCACAACAACAAAGAACTCTTCAACATCATCAAAGAGCTCTCCAACCCCAGCGCCAGCAACAACGACATCACACCATCACAAGAACTCTGCAACTCCCTCGCCACGTCCTTCCACCGAAAGATCGCAGATATACACAACAGCTTCGGACCCCAGACTCCGCCTCCGGTCACCAAACCAACAACCCCCACCACCACCCTCAACGCCTGGACCCCCACCAGCACTGAAGACACCACCAACGTCATGAACTCCATCCACTCCGGCTCCCCCTCGGACCCTTGCCCCCATCATATCTTCAACAAAGCCGACATCATCATCGCACCCCATCTCCGGAACGTCATAAACATCTCATTTGCGTCAGCATCCTTCCCCGAAAGCTGGAAGCACGCAGAAATCAGCGCCCTTCTGAAAAAACCCACAGCAGACCCCCAAAGACCTCAAGAATTTCTGCCCCATCTCACTTCTTCCCTTCCTGGCCAAAGTCATCGAGAAGACCGTCAATAAACAGCTGACTGCTTTCCTCGAGGCAAACAACTCGCTCGACCCATCCCAGTCCGGATTCCGAGCCAACCACAGCACCGAGACTGCCCTCATCGCAGCCACTGACGACATCAGGACCCTGATGGCCAGCGGAGAAATAACCGCCCTCATCCTCCTAGACCTCTTGGCACCCTTCGATACCGTATGCCATCACACCCTAATAACCCGCCTCTTCAACACTGGGATCCAAGGAAAGGCCCTGGACTGGATCACCTCTTTTCTCTCCAACAGAACCCAGAGAGTCCGCCTCCCTCCCTTCCGCTCGGAGGCCACCGAGATCATCTGCGGCGTACCCCAAGGCTCCTCGCTCAGCCCAACCCTCTTCAATATCTACATGAGCCCCCTGCCGCCATCGCACACCAACACAACATCAACATCATCTCCTACGCCGACGACACACTGCTGATACTCTCTCTCACCAAAGACCCAGCCACCGCCAAAACCAGCCTACAGGAAGGAATGAAAGACGTCGCAGAATGGATGAATCTCAGCCGTCTGAAGTTGAACTCAGACAAAACGGAGGTCCTCATCCTCGGAGAATCCCCATCCGCCTAGGACGACTCCTGGTGGCAATCAGCTCTGGGCTCCGCGCCAACACCCTCGGACCACGCACGCAACCTAGTATTCATCCTGGACTCCTCCCTCACGATGACCAAGCAAGTCAACGCCGTCTCGTCATCATGTTTCAACACCCTGCGCATGCTCCGAAAGATCTTCCGGTGGATCCCCACCAAAGCCAGAAAGACGGTCACCCAGGCCCTCGTCACCAGCCGCCTGGATTATGGAAATGCCCTATACGCAGGAACCACTGCCAAACTTCAGTAACAACTGCAATGCATACAGAACTCGTCCGCACGACTCATCCTCGACATCCCTCGCCATAGCCACATATCCGCCCACCTGAAAAACCTGCACTGGCTCCCCATCAACAAGAGGATCACGTTCAGGCTCCTCACCCACGCACACAAAGCGCTCCACGACATGGGCCCCGAATACCTCAACAACTGCCTCTCGTTCTACACTCCCACCCGCCAGCTCCGCTCAGCCAACCTCGCCCTCGCCACCGTCCCACGGATTCGAAGAACCACCACCAGAGGAAGATCGTTCTCCTACCTAGCAGCCAAAACATGGAACTCCCTCCACGCACACCTACATATGACCCAGGTCCATCTCACCTTCAGGAAACACTTCTAGACCTGGCTCTTCGAGCAGTAGCAGCACCCCCCTCCCGTCTCAGCGCCTTGAGACCCTCACGGGTGAGTAGCGCGCTATATAAATGTGTTGATTGATTGATAGGAGGAATGCACAAAGCCCAACTGTCAGCTACACACAGTCATGTGACCCAGAGACAGGCTCCATGCACTACATATCTAAGACAGGTAAATGTAATAAAAGTAGAATTGAAAAACAGGAGTAAACCCATTAACCCAGTCGAGACCCGGGTAGAGTATGTAAACAAAACCAATGTCTCAACCGGTGATCATTTTAGAGGGCAGATACAAATAAAGCACTAATCAACCGGAGAGGAGAAGAAAGAGAGACCACAAGAAGTTTGTAGGAAGAAAGTAAATTTTCATTTGTAAGAAGTTATATCAGCACTACAATGCACTGTATGCATAAGTAAACTAAAAGTCAGTGTGCACTTGTCATGCTTGTGACAGTGAACAGCACAGTGACACAATAAAGTGAAAAAAACAGCATGGATGGCACAAAAGAATATACCATAGAATTGGAGGTCAACAATACAATGAAGAATATATACAAAGCAGGTATTTTGTTTAAGTTGCTTAGGTTGACCACAGTAATGCCAGAGGTAACTCTGAGTGGTCAACGGCGTTTCAACCTGTATGATTCCAGGTCATCCTCAGGACCAGGTTGCTTTAATCACGACGGTGCTTTATAAAGTCAAAGAAAACAAGAATGAGGCCCAAAAATAGCCAAGAGATGGTAAATTAAACAGGAAGGAGACATAGGAGAGGAAAACAACCTAAGGTGGTGGCTAGGGGTCCAACCGGATGGAAAATGAAGTAAGAAGGGTCCAAAATTGGCTCTGTATAGGAGGGAAAAGAGAGTGTTATAACTTTCTAAATGTGGCATTTTCAAAATTGTAATAAAAAATCCGACTTGCCATAAGAGAAGATTTTTTATTGCTATTACAAAGACATCAAACATGAAGTGGTTACCTGTTTCCGTTTGGGAGTTATAGCTTATTAAATGTAATAAATTAACTCCAATTTTATCCTAAGGGAGAGAGAGGTAGGCCTTGCAGTAATGAAAAAAGAGTTTAAGAGTTTTTTTACTATCAAGACATGTAAAACCTAAAAGTACATGCCCTACTTTTTAAACAAACAGCACCTTTCCCTTTGGGCTGTCCAAGGCCTTCTCTAGGGGTGATTTATATGTATTAAAATGAAAGGGTTGGGCCTGGCAAGAAGGTTTATTTTTCCAGGTCAGCATGACAGTTTAAAACTGCACACACAGGCTGCAATGGCAGGCCTGAGACATATTTAAGGGCTACTTAAGTGGGTGGCACAATCAGTGCTGCCGGCCCACGAGTGGCATTTCATTTACAGGCCACAAGCACAGTTAGTGCCACTGTACTAGGGACCTACAAGTAAATTAAATATGCCAATTGGATATAAGCCAATTCTACCATGTTTTAAGAAGATATCACAGACACTTTGGCACTGGTTAGCAGTGATAAGGTGCACCAAGTCCTAAAGTAAAAAAAAGAAAATCAGAAAAAAACAGGAGGGTTGAAGGCAAAAACTTAGGGCAAAACCTACACCAAGGATGCCAGGTCCAACAGCCTCTGACCCTGTACAAAGCTGTACTGCCCTTCTGCTATGTTTGCTTTATACAATTAACATGTATATACATCCAAACTTTAGCTATTAATAAATTAATGCTGACACGCCTTTAGTTTTCCATCACTGTCACTCTGAATGAAGGGAGGGCGGAGATGAATTTGCTTTAAATTAAATCACTAATCAAACGTCTTGGACATCTGGAAGAGTATCTAAGACATTTTATCCCTCTCATATGTGAACAAAGTAGCATGCTTAATGAAAGAGTTTGTATTCAACTTGAACCTCTCCTACAGCTCTCATAGTTCCCTCCCTTTTTGGCACCTGGAATTCAGCATTTATCATCAATAGCTCTCAGGTTTCAGAGTAGCCCTAATGCCCTTATCATAATGTCACTCCTCATTAATATGAGCAAGGTAGGAGTTCTACTGTGAACCTGTAGAGGGGCAGCTTGTGCTCCAGTGCTTGACTGTGTGCCATTCAGTGAGGATGGAATTTGCCATCGTAGCTCCCTGGGAAAATCAAAAATGTATCTGATGTGCTGGTTCACATAAGGCCCTGATCCCAGGTAGACTCCGTCACAAACACAAATGGAAAGAGAAAGGAAACAGCCCATCTAATTCTATTTCTTTCACGTTGTTATGTGGACTTCTGACATTGGAAAACAACGTAAAATACCCCACCAAGGGAGAGAGCCCTATAAGATGGACACTGACCACAAGGACAAAGAAGCCTACCTACATATGAGAATGGCAATGACTACTGGCAGCCACTCTGTGGACAGAAGGTACAGTGAGCCTTACAGTCAGGGTATTTCTCTCTATGTCTCAATTTCTCTCTCTCCTTGTGTTCCTGTACATAAACGGAGAGGGGAAGTTGTGCTCCTGAGGTGCTTCTTTGTTTTCCTGGAATCTAGAGTCCTAGGGGAGAATTAGACCTTCCAGGGATTACAGATTAATGCTGGTCACTGCACTTTTCTGTAGAATGCTTTCATGTAATCAATCTAATACTATATTTACATAAAAAAAAAAAGACAGAATCTTGGTCATGTGCTCTGTACATACCTCACCACTTCCATTCACATGGTCAAATTTCCTTGTGACGCCGATCCAGAAGCTCCATATCCTGGTTATTCTGTTTGGCAGTCACCTCTCCCTTATTCATCATAATCACTAGAAATGTGCTCTTCCGCTTGAGACTGTTGAAAGATGCGTTGCCCATTGTTAGACCTGGCACCATTAGCGTGGGTCTCCCCTGCTTTTTTTGCTTTTGCCTCCTGTGTTTTTGCTGTGTGTTGGACTTCGTTTTGCTGGTCTATATGCTTTGGGCACTTTGCCAATGCTGTTCAGTTCTCCCTCTTTAAATGAACTGTTATGGATTGGTGTTTCCATGATTGGCTATTTGATTTTCTAGTCAGTCCCTAGTACAGTGCACTGTGTGTGCCCAGGGCCTGTAAATCAAATGCTGCGGGTGGGTTTGCAGCACTGATTGTGCCACCCACAGAAGCAGCCTGCAAATGTAACTCTGGCCTGCCATTGCAGAGCCTGTGTGCAGTCTGATACTACCATGGTACTACCATGTCGACTTGGCAAGTGCACCCACTTGCCAGGACCTAAACTTCCCTTTTCTTACATGTCAGGCACCCCTAAAGTAGGCCCAAGGAACCCCTGTGGGCAGGGTGCAGTGTATGTGAAAGGCAGATATGCCCTGATGTGTGTGGCATGTCCTGATAGTGAATTACTACCAATATAGTTTTTCACTATTGCAAGGCTACCTATTCCCATAGGACAGAATGGGGAGTTTGTTTATAACATCGTATAAAAATAACTGACCCTGGGACCAAGGTAGGAAAGTTTAGTATGCCTGAGCTCAGAATGTTAAAATGCATCGTTTAGTGAGGATGATTTTTACATTCTGTGTTATATCACTTTAAAAATGCAGATATTTTCTTGCCTAACCAACCAGTGTGCTTCTGCTACGTTTGAGGACTGGGCTGCATTAGAGTAGGGGGAGGAGATTTCCTTTCACCTGAATGGGCCTGGTCTGTCTCCACCTCCTGCCAGGATGCTGCACCAGTGAGGACAGAACTGGTTTTGGCTGGGTACGGACACGCTCTACTTTCAGAGAACAAAGGATTTGTGTGTGTAAAAAGAGGGGCCCAGACCCCAGACTTTTAGATCACTTCTCAGAAATCAAGAGGAACCTTTGCCAAGGAGACAAGCCGGAGAAGATGAGGAGGAATACTGCCCCTGGGCTGTTTGTTGTCTGGAGTTGGCCTGCACTTGCTACTTGCTGCCAAGGACAGGCGAAAAGGAGTTTGCTGCTTGCTTTGTCCCCTGCTTGAAGAAAATATATCCAAGGGCTTGAAACTGAGGTTGCCCCCTGTTCTCGAGGACTCAGGAACAGCAAAGACCTCACTGTGTCTGTGGGCACCGTCTCTGATTGTCTCCGCAGAAGAAAAGGGTAACTGACTCTGTCACTGAGTCCGTCTCAGGATTCAGTGTCCAGAAAGAACTGCTGAGAGCAACTCCTCACATTGCAATGCAACCCTGGTCTCACTGACTCCGTCAACGAGTCACTGCTTGCACCGTGTCCTGAGGGCACCGCACTCCGCAACGCTTCGCTACACCCTGCAAGGACATCACCAACTTCATCGCTGCCTGACCCGAACATCGCCCGGCTCCGTCGCCTCACCGTGACTTGCCAGTACCGCAGCGAGCACCGTCTCACCCTTCAACGCAAGCCCTGGTCTAACCGACTCCGTTAACGAGCCACTGTCTGCACCACATTGTGAGGAAACCGCATGCCGTAACGCTCCGCTTCACAACGCAACTGCGACGTTTGCTCCAACCGACTCGCACCAATGTGTTGGTCGCAACAAGAAAGATACTGTGTCTGAGTCTGTTGACGCTTTAGATGGCCCGTATCGACACTGTCAGCTGGATTTGTTAGACTCGATATCACGGTAGCCCCACGGCTAGCTTTCATGATGGTAAACTGGCCATTAGTTCATTGATGGCAAACAATTGCCTTAAATTAAATTCATACAAAACCGAGGTAATGGTTCTTGGCAACCTTACCTCGGGATGGTCTCCGACATGGTGGCCAGAGGAATTGGGATTACTCCCTACCCCTGTTAAGAAGGCCAGAAACTTAGGCGTCATGTTTGACGAGAGCTTCACCTTTAAACAGCATGTTAATGCGGTGGCTTCTTCATCCTTCTACATTCTAAGGATGATAAAAAAATTGCTACGTTATTTCCCGATGAGTGCTGGAAAAACTCTGATCAGTGCTCTAGTTATGTCAAGAGTTGATTATTCAATCAATCAATCAATCAATCACTGCATTTCTAAAGCGCGCTACATACCCGTGAGGGTCTCAAGGTGCTGGGGGGGGGGCTGCTACTGATCGAAGAACCAGGTCTTGAGTAGTCCTCTGAAGGCCAGTAGGTCCTCGGTCTGTCGTAGGCTGGTAGGGAGAGTGTTCCAGGTCTTGGCGGCGAGGTAGGAGTAGGATCTGCCTCCGGCGGTGGTTTTCCGGATACGAGGAACTGAGGCGAGGGCGAGGCTGGCAGAGCGGAGGCTGTGGGTGGGGGTGTGGAAGCTGAGTCGGTCATTGAGGTATGTAGGTCCTGTGTTGTGTAGCTCTTTGTGTGTGTGGTTGAGGAGTTTGAAGGTGATCCTCTTGTTGACGGGGAGCCAGTGTAGGCCTCTCAGATGGGGCGTGATGTGGCTGCGTTGGGGGACGTCGAGGATCAGTCGTGCCGAGGCGTTCTGAATTTGTTGTAGTCGTCTCAGGAGCTTGGTTGTTGTTCCTGAGTAGAGGGCGTTCCCGTAGTCGAGTCTGCTGGTGACGAGGGCCTGGGTGACGGTTTTTCTTGTGTCGGGGGGATCCATTTGAAAATCCTGCGGAGCATTCGGAGGGTGTTGAAGCATGACACGGAGACGGCGTTGACTTGCATGGTCATGGAGAGGGCGGAGTTGAGGATGACCCTCAGGTTGCGTGCGTGGTCGGTGGGTTCCGGGGCAGTGCCTAGCGATGTGGGCCACCAGGAATCGTCCCAGGCTGATGGGGTGGGTCTGAGTATGAGTACCTCCATCTTGTCTGAGTTCAGCTTCAGTCTGCTGTCCTTCATCCAGTCGGCGACGGCCTTCATTCCTTTGTGGAGATTGGCTTTGGTGGTGTGGGGTCTTCGGTGAGGGAGATGATCAGCTGGGTGGCGTCGGCGTAGGAGATGATGTTGAGGTTATGTTGTTGTGCGACGTGGGCGAGCGGTGCAATGTAGATATTGAACAGCGTTGGGCTGAGGGAGAATCCTGAGGGACGCCGCAGATGATCTCGGTGGTTTTTGAGCGGAAGGGTCGGTTGCGGACGCTCTGGGTTTTGCCGGAGAGGAAGGATGTGGTCCAGGCCAGGGCCTTCTCTTTGATTCCGGCGTCATGGCGGCGTGCTGCTAAGGTGCGGTGGCAGACCATGTCGAAGGCTGCTGATAGGTCCAGGAGGATGAGGGCGGCTGTTTCTCCCTTGTCCATCAGGCTCCTGATGTCGTCGGTGGCGGCGATGAGGGCGGTCTCGGTGCTGTGGTTGCTGCGAAAACCGGATTGAGAATGGTCCAGGATGATGTTGTCTTCGAGGTAGCGGGTTAGCTGTTTGTTGACAATCTTCTCTGTCACTTTTGCCGGGAACGGGAGCAGGGAGATGGGTCGGACGTTTTTGAGGTCCTTGGGGTCCGCCTTGGGTTTCTTCAGTAGGGCGTTGATCTCGGCGTGCTTCCAGCTTTCCGGGAAGGTTGCTGTCTCGAAGGAGATGTTAATTGCTTTCCGGAGGTGGGGTGCGATGGTTGTGCTGGCTTTGTTGAAAACGTGGTGAGGGCAGGAGTCGGATGGGGATCCGGAGTGGATGGAGTTCATGGTTTTGATGGTGTCTTCGTCGCTGACGGTGGGCCAGGCGGTCAGGCGGCTGGTGCGGGTGGAGGTCGCGGGGGTGGTGATCTCGGTAGTGGGTGCGGGGGTGTCGGAGTTGAAGCTGTCGTGGATGTCGGTGATCTTGCGGTGAAAGGTGGCCAGGGAGTCGCACAGGTCCTGTGATGGTGGAATGTCGTTGGTGTTGGAGCTGGGGTTGGAGAGTTCTTTCACGACGCTGAAGAGCTCTTTGGTGTCATGTGCGTTGTTGTCTAGGCGGTCCTTGAAGGCGGTCCTCTTGGTGGTCCTGATGAGTTGGTGGTGTCTGCGGTTTGCGTTCTTGTGCGCTGTGTGGCTGTCTGCTGTTCGGTCGTGGAGCCATTTCTTCTCCAGCTTCCGGCAGGTGCGCTTGGATGTCCAGAGGTCTTCGGTGAACCAGGCGGCTTTCTTGATGGTGTAGTTAGTTGTGGAGATCTTGAGAGGGGCAAGGGCGTTGGCGCAGTCGTTGATCCACTGTTTGAGGTTGGTCGCGGTGGTATCGGGGTCGATGGGGTCGGCGGGTGGTCTCAGGGTGAGGGTGGTTGTCAGTTGGTCCTCGGTGACCTTGCCCCAGCAGCGGCGTGGCAACTGTTGGGCACGGTGGTGTGTGGTGGGTTTCTTGAAGGTGAAGTGGATGCATCTGTGGTTGGTCCAGTGGGGTTCGGTGGTGTGGTTGAAGGAGACGTGGGGGCTTGCGGAGAAGATGGGGTCCAGTGTGTGTCCGGCAGCGTGGGTGGGGGTCGTCACGAGCTGTTTGAGTGTGAGGTTGGCGAGATTGTCGATCAGGGTGGTGGAGTTGGCGTCGTTGTTGTTCTCGAGGTGGAAGTTAAGGCCCCCGAGGAGGATGTAGTCCATGGAGGCGAGGGCGTGGGTGCTGATGAGGTCGGCGATGGTGTCGTTGAACTGTGGTCGTGGTCCGGATGGTCTGTAGACGAGTGTTCCTCTGAGGGTCATGTTGGGGTCGGTGTGGATCTGGAAGTGCATGTGTTCGGCAGTGGTGAGGGTGTCGTCGGTGTTGATTGAGACTTCGAGGGTGTCTTTGTGGACGTTGGCGATTCCCCCTCCAACTCCATTGTCGCGGTCTCTGCGATAGATCTTGTAGCCTTGTGGGATGGCCATGGCAATGTCTGGCACTGAGGTGGCATTCAGCCAGGTCTCCGTCAGGAAGGCGACGTCGGGGGCGGTAGAATCTAGGAGGTCCCAAAGTTCGATGGCGTGCTTGCGAGCGGAGCGGGTGTTGAGGAGGATGCATCTGAGGTGGTTGGGTTCTCTGGATGGAGGTTTGGCGGGCTGGATGCTGGTGAAGCTGCAGTTCCGGCAGGTGAAGGGCCCTTGGGTGTGCTTCGGGATGGCCTGGTGGCAGGGGTGGTCTTGTCCGGTGTTGAGTGCGTGGAGGGGGCTTGAGTCGTAGTGGAGTCTGTCGTTGTGGCGGGCACGGGGTCCAGGGGTTCTGGCGCTGGGCGTGGTCCAGGCACAGACGGGCGCAGACGGGATTGCCTCTGGCGCGTCGCGGCGAGCCCGCTGCGTGCGGTCGCGCAGCAACCGCCATTAAGAAGGGAGGAGCAGCTGGGAGGCAGGAGGGAGCGGCGAATGGGGGCGCGAGGGGGGCGGGGCTGCAAGGTGGCATCGGCAGGGCAGCAGCTCAGAGAGAGCCGGCAAAGGGGAGCGCACAAGGGGAAAGAACAGGCAGAAAACCAGAAGGCACAAAGGAAAGAATGAAGAACGGCACAATAAATCATGGCACAATAAAACAGGGCACAGTAAAACAGTTACAATAAGGCACAATGCACAAGTCTAGCGACGCTTACCAGAAGCCCACTAGACACCAGGGATGAGGCGCAGGTGGATGCCTGCGGGTGGAGGAGGGCCTTGAACACGCGAATAGCAGCGTGGGCTGGGTTCAGGTATACGGGCACAGCTAGGTGGTGCTGCGGTCCTGGGGGAGCAAGCTCCTGACCAAAGGCAGGTCAGAGGTCACTCACCCTCGATGCGCAGCGACCGCCATTAAGAAGGGAGGAGGGAGGGAGGAGCAGCTGGGAGGCGGGAGGGAGCGGCGAATGGGGGCGCGAGGGGGGCGGGCCGCAGGGAAGCAGCGGCAGGGAAGCGGCTCAGAGAGAGCCGGCCAAGGGGAGCGCACAAGGGGCAAGAACAGGCAGAAAACCAGAAGGCACAAAGGAAACGATGGAAGAACGGCACAATAAATCAAGGCACAATAAAACAGGGCACAGTAAAACAGTTACAATAATGCACAATGCACAAGTCTAGCGACGCTTACCAGAAGCCCACTAGACACCAGGGATGAGGCGCAGGCGGATGCCTGCGGGTGGAGGAGGGCCTCGAACACGCGAACAGCAGTGTGGGTGGGGGTCAGGGACACGGGCACAGCAAGGTGGTGCTGCGGTCATGGGAGAGCGAGCTCCTGACCAAAGGCAGCTCAGAGGTCACAAAGATTATTGTAATGGCCTGTTAATTAATGCACAAGAAAATGTGTTGAATAGGCTGCAACGGATACAGAACGCAGCCGCTAGGAGTCAAGCACTCCAAAGTTTAAGGCAATTTCCAGTGTTAGGCGCCAACTCCACGGCTGCCCATAAAAAGCGGAACCAAATTTAAGGCGCTATGCATTGCTTATAAAGCAGTTCATGGTACAGGGCCTGAATACCTGAAAAAAGCTTTTCGAGCATATGCACCCAGCAGAGCCTTACGCTCCGCAACCGCCAACCTTCTGACCGTTCCCAGAACAAACAATTTAACTGGGGCGACAGAAGATTTGCAGTGGCAACGGCTAAACTTTGGAACCTGCTCCCCCTACAAATTAAGACCAGCCCAACATTACTATCTTTTAGGAAACAAGTAAAAACATGGCTATTTGAGCAATAAGAGCCTTCTCGCTATCGCTATAGCGCCGAGACACCCTCGGGTATTTGTGCGCTCTATAAATTGCTAACATAACATAACGAGGAGCTACCGAGTCGGAAGAACTATGTTTTATTGATTGTATTGTAATTTAAAGGTTATTTTGCACAAATACTATTTTTCAAGAGTATTGTATGTAGGATTTCTATTGTATTTGGTCTTGTTGGTTTGGATAAAGATTTGCTATTTTTCTAAACAGGTGTGGTGTCCATTTGTCGTGTTTTCACTGTATTACTGTATGTGTTCACAAATGCTTAACACACTGCTTCTGAGATAAACCTGTTTGCTCGTGCCAAGCTACCAAGGGGGTGAGCAGAGGTTTTTTTAGGATTGTATCCCTCTTACCCTGCCTAGAAGCAAGGGTCCCTATTTGGACAAAGGTACCTACCTCTGCCAACTAGAGACCCCCATTTCTAACTCCCATTATATGCTGCCATATGAAATTCACTTCAAAGCATGCAGAATCTCTCTGTTCCACAATTTCATGTCTATGAATCAGTAAACAATACATTGGTTCCCTTGTCAAATACTTTACAGTACCTCACTGAAGAGGTACTCATGGGATGCATCCATGACATCTCTCCAAGGCATTTTCGTTTTGTCAGCCAACAACACAAGAAAGACTGCCCGCGCAACCCAATTTGCCACCTGACCTGTCAGATAAAAATATTTCATGACAGATGCCTTTATATTCATGGCTCATCACTCTAAGAACCCCTTCCCACACATAGAAAGTAGGAGACTTCCTAAAGTGTTACAGAGTCCTGCAGATCAATCCTTTCTGCTGTGCCTATAACAACAAGGCCTACTGCTCACTGTAAGTCTTCCCTCATATAATCCAGGGGTGTAAGACATTTAAACTAGGGTGTGAGAAGTTTGCTTAATTATACCAAATTTCTGGAAACGTACATGTGAATACACAAAATGCAAGTATGGCATTTAGGGCCATATGTACAAAATATAGAGATTGCGATTTCCAAATTGCGATTCTTACTGGTTCACCATTAGGAAATCGCAACTTCCTAATGTACAAAACTGTACAAGTTTGAAATAGCCATTCCTAGTGGGTCGCAAATCATCCTAGCTCATGAATACTAATGAAGTAAGTTTCCATTTACGACCCATTAGGAATTGTAGCCATCACAGGGACGGTGGTCTGCTGGGGTCAGTAGACCACCATGTCTGTGATTGGTTTTTAATAAAGCAATCTTTTTTTTGAAAGGCAGCATGTTTTCCTTAAATGAAAACGAGATGCGTTTCAAAAAATAAAATGATGTTTATGTTTCATTTTTTAAGAGTAGGCAGTGGTTCTTGGTACCTCTACCTGCTCTTAAAAAATATTTGTTCCAACATTCACAAAGGGCAAGAGATCCCTTGGGCACCACTTCCCATTTGTGAATGGTTACCACCTCCTTTGAGGTGTCAATAAAATATGAATGTTTTGAGACTGTAATTCGGTCACCAAACGACGATTGGAAGTCACACTCTAAACAGACCGCTTCCAAATACTGAATCACTAAACACAGATTGCAATTTAGTAAAATGTCACCGAATAACAATTTGTGTTTTGAACATATGAAAAAGCCTTTTTGAGGTCGGAAACGGCCCGATTCTGTGAAGGGGCCATTTAAGACCGCATAAATGCTTTTGTACATATGGCTCTTAGCACAACCTCCATCTTGCATTGATTATGAACACAAGTATGCATTTTACTACAAAAATTGGGGGGAAAATACGACAGACACTCGTGTTCTGGTTATTCCGATTGTACCCATGCTCTTGCACTATAATTTTGCTGCAAACACAGAGTAATTATGTGACGTGACAAGCGTAACTCGAAATTCCACAAGGGCATAATGTAAACTTGTTATTTAGTCCCCTTCACTAACAATCAGACTACTGAGACCAACAATAATGGCTGATTCAAATTGTTCTATCGACTTCATCTCTCAAAGGTTTTATTTACTGTAGTACCTTTTTTGCCCAGGCAGGATCACAGAAAGGACATCACCGGGTCTTCCAGAACCACTCCAATCACTCACACCTGGAGACCACATGGGTTGTCAAGAATGAAAAAAGACTGTCCTTTAATTCTTAAGGTAGGTCTGCCCTCTTCCCATGTTCACCCCCACCAAATAAATAGATACATTTTCACACAGTCGGTTTTTCACATTTCATGCCTAAATTTTGACTTTCTCAGTCTCCAATGGGAAATGAAATCTGCATTTTCATAATATTTTGGAAAGAAATAAACATACTATGTATATGTGTGTGTTTTATAGAACATCAAACATGCCATTGTGACTCAGTGCACATTCCTTTTTTGTTTATTTTCTACTTGTTCGTGGACATCACAAGGACTGCTGGCATTCTCTTTCAGGTGTAGTTGAGTTTTAACTTCACATGTGGCTTGACAAGGACGAGGTGTCCAAGGGCAGCAGGAGGAAGCAGCCAATGGGAGTCTGGAACAGTTGATGAATTGGGCAGCAGTCACAGAGGTGGTTTCTCAGCAGTGGGCATCCCCTGTAGTACAATGCCTCTTTCTTGTAAGGTGATCCACAGCCCGGTGCTCGGTGTGACAGGCGCAGGAGCTCTGTGATAAACGACGTGAGAATGACACAATGTGTGTCAGGAGACCGTGAACAGTCTGCTGTGCGGAGTTAGACTAAATTGTTTTCCTTTCATTGATTGCGTTACTTGCGAATTTCAAAGAACTTTATCCAGACAATAACACATGAATTGCTGCTGAAATGTTGTCAGTTTAAATACAGGAGCAGTAACCTACAGGGTTTCCCAGAGCCTTCAGAGCTAGCAGTACAAAAAAACGTTATAACATATTTATTTTTGCAGCAAGCGCCTGGATCCCCTATCGGGTGATTAGCCGCGCTTTTAAAAGCCTGATTGATTGATTGATTGAGCTACATTTCCTAACAGCGCACATGTGAAGCCTGAGTTTAGCCATTACAGGTATGCAAGCAGGGCCTGGATTCTAAAACTTACTCTTGCACCCACAATGCGGCACCACGATTATAAATTACACGAGGTGTATGTATAACTGATGCACCCAGGGCCGGACTACAAAGTCTGCACTGGTGCATGTGCATCTTAAGCAAACATGTGGACAGTGCAAGTGACAGGAGCTGAAGGTAGGAATTAAAAGCTGTAGGGACTCCAAAGGCAGTGTGTCCTGCAAAGAGTATCCAAGAGGCCTTTACAATAGTAATGAAAAATTGAATTCAACAAGATGTTTATTTAACAGTTTATATAGCACGATTATCCTGCGACATAAGCAGTCAAAATACTTGACAAGGTACATTTAAAAGTAAAATGTGCCTTGGAGAAAGACTCAAGTGTATAGCACGCATAACGTGGTTATTCATGTGAAATCAAATATTGTCTTAGACTTTGAGACACAAAAGGGAAACAACATTATACAATGTTTTAGGTCTTCCCCCGTGTTTTCAACGTGTGACACGAGGCCTGTACATTTTCTTTTCTTCAGCCTTTGAAAGATAAAAATAGAGCCCTGATTCAATACCCATTCTTTTGCTTTGGTAGGTCTTGGTCACTTAGAGCAGCATTTCCCAAACTGCTGGGTGCGAGATGATTTTGGTGAGTCGTAAAAGTTCAGGTCCCTCTCGGGCCGCCCAAACCAGTCATGCACACTCTGCAGTTCTCCATGCAGACTGCATTGCAGCCTACATGGAGAACATGCAATCCCCTACAGCCCCTTGCCAGCCACGGCCGGCAGTGGGAGTAAATGCAGGGCGGTGACGTGGGGAGGGGGAGGGGCAGGGTGGGGGGTAGTAATGTTTGGATTACGGAGTTTTACAGGTAAGTAAACATTTCAATAAATAAAATGAATTTCTTCGCGCGCACTGCATCGCATTTTGGGATGCATTGTACTCAACGAAATTCGTTTTATTTATTGAAATGCTTACTTACCTGTAAAACTCCGTAATCCATACATTACTACCCCCCACCCTGCCCCTCCCCCTCCCCATGTCACTGCCCTGCATTTACTCCCACTGCCGGCCGCGGCTGCCCCTTACTGGGCGGCGGCCCAATCGGCGTCCCGGTCCCACGGGTGCATTGTGATTGTCTTAGGGGAGGCGAGTGATGCTATCTGCTCCCTATTCCCGCCATAGGCAGGAGAGCAGGAGCAGACTGAGCAGTGAAGATGCGGGACCGTGGCCGGCAGAAAGGTAGGTTTTAATTTTTTTCATTTTTATTATTGACCCCCTCCCTCCCGCTCGACCCCCCTCCCTTCGCTTCAATTTTACGATGTGCAATTTTATACTGGTGTTCATGTATATTAACCCCTTGCGTGCTCCCGTCGGCCAACGGCAGATGGGAGCACTACCCCGCCCGCCTAATAGAACGCCCACACCGCGGCGGAAAAACCGCCGCAGTTAAGGCGTTAAAGCTAGGTAGATCGCAAAGTTTGTTATTCTGAAACTTGGGTTGTGGTTTCATAAAGTTTGGGAAGCACTTATTTACAGCACTGAAAATAATGGTGAATAATTGCACCAAAGCAATTTGGCCTCAGGGTAAATATTGACATGGAATTCCAAGGTGCATAACCTTCACAGCTGTCCTGTTATATTAAACAAAGCTATTATATGAAAGTGTTGATTACAGTGGTTATTTCCAGTGGTGGCTGGTGATTGCAGAGAGTGGTAGGGCGTACATTCCTACATTGAATTGGCCTTGCCAGTGAGCAATCTTACCAAGGAGGGCTCACAGGGTTTGCCCCCTGAGACTCTTTTTTTAAAAAATGGGGTAAAATAGTGAATGTCACTGCAGAATTTATTTTAGAAATCGCCTCAAAAGCCACAATTATAATAGGCACTTCCGAAAGATCTTCAGAAACTATTTAAAAGTATTTCTGGTTGACAAAATGGCAAGGACTGTCCTGGGGATGTGTAAGCGTGGCAAGATGTCTTGCCAGATCACCGTAAATTTGATTGGAATGTGTCCATTTTCCATTAGAGTCTCTGGGGTATATTCACAAGAACGTGTGTTAAACATCACCAAAAAATGCTAGCGCACCTTTAGACATCACGGCTGATCGTGGGAAAATAACCCTGTGTTAGAGTGGAATTCACAACAAGGTGGTAGCATGCGATAGTCTGCTGAAACCGCGGCCAATGTCCACAATACAACCACTGCGACGGAGATAAAAACACAAACCACAACGCGTAAAAAGACGCAATGTGCCCAAACGCGTTAAGAAAACAGTGACAACCAGCGAGAGGCCAGCAGTACCCACGCATAATGTGGGAAAAAGCACAAGAACAGCAGACGGAAAATGTCACTAAAAAAACAACATCAACTGCGGATGCACCCTGACCCACTGCAGAGGACAACATGAACCCCACAATCTCCACGGAGGAACACCCAGGAATACAGGGCCCGTGGAAGGCCAGTGAGAAGAGGAAGAGGAAGACAGGGTACAGTCGCCAGGAGAACCCAAATATCGCCACGGATGAGCCAGAACAATACCCCCAACTGTACGTCACCTCCACTGTGTCATTGGCAACAAAGAGGCAAGGATGGCACACCACCTCGGACCATGTGAATGTCGTCGCATGGCTGAGGAGGACAATGGAGAAGCACAAGAGGCCCAGGACTGATGTGAATGGGAAAACCAAGCGGAAACTCGCTGCCAACACGGAAGCAGCAACGCACCCCGGAGGAGGGGGCCCAGCAGAACACCAGCAGCAGAATGACATGGAGAAGATGGTGGCCACAGTCACCAGGCAGGACACAGTGACAGGATTCGAGGATCCAGACACTGTCCAACATGACCTGACACCACACCAACAGGGTGCGCACCAACCAGGGAGTGGGTGGACGGGGGAGGTGGGCCCAATGGCACACATGCACAATTAAGCAGGGCACACTGCACACCCACAATGACTCAGGATCATGTCCCTGATCCCACGGGAACACCCCAGCACACACACAAACACTAAGTAGTCCCACATACACCATGTGCCCAAAGGGGCACCCACACAACACATCAAGAAGCACACAACCAACACATGCACACATGCAAAATACAGCAAACATGCATATACGTCAGCCACACTGACAATGCAAGAGACACCACATGAAGAGTAGCATGGCTGCTGTCCAATTACCATGACAATGTACACGACACAACACTGAGGTGGCTGAGTGCGGACCACAACCGGAAAGGAGCAGGTCACACTCAGACACAACCAGCTGCACAAACAACCCCTGACGTCAATGACACTTCTGTGGACAAACCATTCCCAAGAGTCACAACTCGACAAAGAACACAAGTTACCCAAGTCTGCCACATCTCAGCACCGTGTAAGCACAGAACTCACAGGCACGCCGCATGAAAGGGACCAGTGGCAGACAAATCAGAGTCACAGGAGCGAATCAACCACAGTGCAGAATACGCACATAAGTATAAGTGCACATCCCGATATAAACAGGAACACCTCTACAACAGAACACAGGAAACTACTGGTGCCGCAAATGTGCACAACATGGCAAATCACATCTGGCGCAGCATGAAACTGTGACATGACATTGTACAAGTGCAACCTGTAACCTGCAAATATGTTTTATTCACATGTTTTATTCACACATGCTGTGTTTTTGGACATTTTGTCCTGTCCCATGGTTGCCAGTGATGGCAACAATGTCACTTGCTCATGAGAAGTAATTGTCAATGATGGTGTTCCTACGGGCCATTCCTGCCGCAGCTGCAGTGGGATGTGGGCCACCTGCCCCATCGTCCCCATCATCGTCCCGTACTTCTGGAACTGTGATCCATGGGGCATTGGTGCGTACACAGATGTTGTGCAACACACAACATGCAACGATCATCTTGCGCACGATCTCCGGACAGAACAGGAGCTTTCCACCTGTGCCATCCAGGCACCTGAAACGTGACTTCAACATGCCAAATGTGTGTTTAACAATGCCCCTGGTGCATATGTAGGCCACATTGTACTGCCTCTGGGTGGGTGTGTTCGGGTCTCGGAGGGGTGTCATCATCCAAGGGCAGAGTGCATATCCTTGATCATCTGTGACAGTGCAGAGAGAAAAGAGTCAATACTTGGTTCGGCAGGATGTGCTGGCATGCCCACTAATCCAGTGATGCCTGTGCTGGCTGTGTGTGGGGTGAGTGTAAGCCAGCCCTCAGGGAGTAGCTGGTGTTGGCAACAACTACAACAGTCATCAGGCAGTCAGACAAGCAATGGCAGAACAACAAGGGGGGATGACTTGAGTCGCACAGGGCTAGTGGCCCTGGATACACAGAGGCCGAAACGGGCCCACCGCCACAGGACTCTGACCGGCGGGAGACTGGGGTAGGGTGACGAGTGCGGAGCAAGTTTCCGTAGATGTAAAATGAGAGTATCGCGGAGTGTCTCGGTGGATAGTGGAAGGTGTACCCCCAGGGCATGATGCAGAGGGCACCCGCCAGCTGTGTCCGGCAAAATGAAGGATATGAATGCCAACAGACTCATGCCAGACACAAAGTCCATACCTGCCCGTTTCTGATGACAACCCCCAGGTCACAGGCTCAGACACCAACGATGTTCTGCCGGAGGCTGACAGTCACTCACTTGCGTTGAACAGGGTTATTGGCACCACGTGTCGCCAGCTTGTGTTGAACCGGGTTAGTGGCACCACGTGTCGCAGGCCTGCCATATGGAATTATGCCTCACTGATCAAAGGGAGTCTGGTGCTGTGGCTGCTGCCACAGACTTGGGGTCATTGCCATTCAGGACCCAGGACACAGTTCCACATGTGGGACATACTGTGACGAAGGGGATGCCGGTGGAGTATGTCAGTGAGAAAGGAGTAATGTGGGCCAGCATCGTGGGGGCCAGCGATGGTGTGCGGAGACTGAAAAGGTTGCGAGACTGGGCTTGGAGCTTGCCCCAGCACGTGGTAGGCCCTCTTTGACACACAATGGTATGGGCAGGTGAGTAGTGCGGCCTTGGGGCACTGGGACGGGCGGGTCTGGTCTGGGTATAAGCGTCCTGGGGTGCAGCAGACACACAGGGTCGCAGGCCCCGCTGCTCACGGCATCAGTCTCATGGAGGACTGCGAGGCGCCACCCTGTCAATGACGTTAGCCTTTCCAGGAGGGAACCATGCTCTGCGCCAAAGGGTTTTTGTCCACACCCCTGCGCAGCCCTGGCGTACTCATGGCTCACCCACTATGATCACGCACACAGGGAGGGAGGCAGCGAGCGACATTTCCGCTATCTGAGCTACGACCTGGTGTGACATGGTTGCGTCCACTGTTCACTACTCTCCAGTCACCAGCAGTTGAGGTCTGCATGGACATATCTGTGGTTTGCCTACCTAAGTCTGCCCTGCACATCCACACTTCACTTGTCATTGTGTACATTGCCATTCACGGGTCACTTGCATCCTTCGCACATGGCTGCATTCCGCATCTACATACGTTCAGCTGTTGTGTGGCTGTGATGCCATGATATGGCTGTATTGTGTGCAGGGGTGTCCCACGATCACCATAGAGTGGTGTTGTCGTGTCTGGTAGGTGGGCATGTTGATTGCCATGTAGTATGTGGTTTGGTCACGTGTGCATTCCCACAGTTGTGCGATGTGTGATGGTGGCTTTGAGGTTTGTGGTGTGTTGATTTGGCACTTACCTACGAGCAGTCCAGTTCCATATGTTCCATCCTGGAAGAGTTGGTTGATGATGGACTGTCAGAAGATGTAGGAATCGTGCACACTGCCGGGGTAGTTTGCGATGACATTGGTGAAGAGTCCCTGGTGGTCCACCATTGCCTGCACATTGATGCAATGCATGTGCTTTCTGTTGCAGTAGTGGTGTGTGAGGTTCAGTGGTTTTCGGGACCAGACTCCATTTTGTTTGAACTGTACGTGACGCCATTTTGTCTTGCCCTCACGTAGGCCGTGGAGGTAAACAAACAAACAAAGTTGCATGGGCTTCGTTGTTCATGTACGTATTAACTAGGCCCTTTTCGACTTGTGAGTGAACTGCAAGATGCTGACCCCGTCACTTGAAACTGACCCTTTGTGAAGCCAATTTCTTTAACCGATCGTTGTCTGTAATTTCCAATCAATGTTCAGGATATCGTTAACCTTTAGGTTTCCTTGCACATATCTTATCCTACTCAACATCTGAATTGTTTCTTTCCTTACGACTTTTCATTATATGGGTAGTGCTTTCAGTTATGGGTTTGTCCGGCTTGTGGTAATCGAATTTGGGACAGTCCTTAATAATTAACTTGTGGGTTGGTACGATGTAAAGTGAGCTTTTGGAATGTAATAATGTGTGGGAAGTGTAATCTCATTCGTCAGAATTTGTCGCGGTGGGTTTGCATTTGTAATGGAGTAAATTGGGGATAAAAGGTGATGTCTTGCTCTACGAAAGTTGAGCAGTCGCCTGAGTTGTACACCGTGTTGTATTGCTTGGTTTACTGTTACTAGCTGCAGCTAATAAATTTGATCTCTGACGCCACCTAGAAGTATTCCGTGTCTCTGTTTGCCAGGACTGGGGAACTCGAAGACTTCGGGCGTGTCCCTGACGCCGCTGTGTTCTGAAAACCCGGTTCTTCATGTGCTGTATCCACAGGGACAAGTTACGGTAGTCTTTACACTGCTCACTATTTGGGAAAGGGTGATTGTAGATTGATGGGCATATGGAAAGGTTGGAAGGGAAATATAATCGATATATTGTCAGGTCGCAGGGAGGCAGGAAGGTTGTATGAGAACTTAATACGTATGGAACAGGGCGAGGGGTTGGTTTCAATTTTAAAAAATTGGAATGTGACAAGTATCGAAAATATAAAAACAGGGAGGAATGTATGAGTTAGGCTGTTTGGTATTTGGGTATTTTCGTAACACATTTATTTATTGTGCAAAGCCTTTTAAAGTGACAAAAATGTTTTTGGTATCGCGCAATATTTTTATAATTGGGTTGGAGAAGTGTGGCTCAGGGGTTAGAGGCAGCAGACCCGGAAGCTGAGATCGGTCCTGGACTAGGGTTCAATTCCCCGCCTCGGCGGGTCTTGGGCTAAAAATTCCACGGACTCGATAATTCTCGCCCCGGTGCCTCCTCGACTCACGGGTTCACACTCTGCGACTCTGGGCAATAGCTTGCTTAATCTCCACAACGGCCCCTCGCAGCGGGATGCCTGACTTTCACCTTGTGGATACCCTGCTATCTCACAGGGGAATATCAGGACGGGTTCCCTAAGCAAGCGCCGGGAAACCCACTGCGGGTAGCTGTGCGCTATATAAGCTCAACTACATTTACATTAGCATTGGGAAATGTTAAACCGAAGTGATGAACACAATTTGTGATTGTAGTTATTTATGATTTATCCATAGTGACCCCCGAAGAAGGGCGTTGAGCCCAAAATGCATTGGGTATTTTTTATGGAATAAACGCTGCCTGACATGAATTTATGCTTCAGTCCTGTTCATTCAAAAGGTCCGGATAGACATAGTTTGAACAGTAAAAAATCGGAAATGGCATGCACACTCTGCGTGTGGACTCGAATTAAAGTTGGAGAACAAGTTATAATAAGTTGGGAATACTATGGAGTACATGGATGAACAGTGATTATGGTGAACAAATAAACAAACAATTTGCGTAATAGTCACATTCAGCTGTGCGATTGTTTGGGGCGAGATGAAGCCCCACTACAGTGATGTTTATAACTCCAGTGCCAATAGGGCATGGCACTTGACTCAATCAGCACGCACCTTTCAGATAAAAGAAGACAAGTTTGAGAAGTTAGGAATACGAGGTGTGCATCCTGCCCCCACAGTGCAGTCTGTATCCACAGGGGGCACACGTGGGACATCTGTGCAGTCTATTGCCCTCAACACGGCCAGGAATCCAGCTATGGCGTAGAAGCCTTGCTTGGTCTCCAGCTGTTCCTATGCAGTGTAGGGGAAGTGAAGGTACTGAGGTATGAAGCTGAGGATGGCATCCAGGACAGGTGTGATGAAATTTGATAGGGCTGACTGTGAGACCCCTCCGACTCTGGCAGTAGTTTGTTGGAAGGTACCAGAGGCCAACAGGTGCAGCACAGAAAGCAGCTTTGTCTGCAGAGGGATGTTGGTTCTCCGCTGTGTTGGGACCGTCAACCTGTGGGCGATGTGGGTCATGATGCGGATGATGGTTGTCCTTTTGAGCCTATAGTGGGCAATGACTTCCTCGGGCGTTAGGTCTGTGAGACTGGTGCATTTTCGGTAGGTCCGCTGTCTTACTCTGCGCTGCCTCTGTGGTGGTTGGGAGGGTGGGGCGGGTCCAGGTCCAGTTCCTGGTGGTGGTGGTGGTGGGTGTTGTGGCCCTGTTGGGGCTCCGATCTGCATGATGAGTAGCTCCATGGCATCGTTTGTTCTTCGGGTGTGGCTGTGTGCGGGGCTCCTTTGCCTACTGCAGGTAGTCGTCCGACTTTACGCCTGCAGGAGGCAGGTGTTAAATACCTGCTGCTACAGCGGCTTATCTCGTGGTTTTGGTTCGCATTGCAGTTCTGGCATTTCATTGTGAAAGTAGTGTTGTGATTTTTTTGTGTGTTTTTGCACGGGAACGCCTACTCTGCATCTCATTAGGGTTAGTTGGTGGCCACCGCGGAGATACATTTCGGGGTAGTTATCGTGGGAATACAGGCGATGTCTGCAGTTTGTACCAGCTTGTGAATGGGGTGTTAAATCTATCTCCACTTTTTATGCGTTAAGGTGGGGATAAATCAGAGTTAAGCCCTTGTGAATATCCGCCTCTGTGTAATCCTAAACTGCAACAGCGCATCCTAATCAGTACTTGGAACTCTATTTTGTCTTCTCTGCTCGCAATAAATGGCAGTTGTCACGCCCTAGTTTGAAATATGAGATTTAAATAATTTGAACACCTATTTAATTCTGTCCAATTTTGTCTCTGTCATTGTATACATGTGTGTACCAATCTGTGTGTGCTTTTGTGTGCCTCTACTTTATTAGTGTGCTTCTATTTTCTCGTGCTACTTACAATTTTGTGTGTGTGATTGTGATTGTATAACATTCATTAACTTTTTTTTGCAGAATGGGGTGGAGTATTTACCACAGGCTCTAGGTACCATTACCCCAGAATGAGGTAAACCTCCTATTCCATGTTTGTAACAAGAAATAAGGCATATCATGTGGAATTGGTGGTTAATACACCAAATCCCACATGTGCTGCCTGTTTTTCCAGGACTTTTCCCTCAATAAGTTTCAGCAGGTTTGACCTGGCGAAATTAATCAGGGGATAACTGTGAGGCTGTTGGGAATGTGCAACCACCAACTAAAAGTCTGAGCTATGCCCCAACTCACCAGAATCTCTATCTCGTAATTTTATAAAGCTGCCTCCCAATGACTCAGAATGTGATTCACAAGGAGTTTTAGGTATCATCAAGACTGTTAGACTATTCCTGTCATTGAGGCCAGGAGCTCCTTATTCTTTAACCAACACCTCACTGACGCTGATGGTAAGCTTGCAGATTCCCCTGTAGTGACTAGATCCTGTCCTGAGGGAGAAACACAGAACCTTTCTCTGTGTTGAACACTGCTCCTATGACCTGTTTCACTTGTACAGGCATCAATCGAGATTTGAAGTTGTTCAAATTGAAGACCAGCCAGTGTAGAATGTCTATTGTTGCAATAATGGTGTCCTGATCCTTAGAAAGATAGTAAGCACAGATTAGCTTAGAAAGATAGTAAGCACAAATCCCCTAAATTGCAGAATTGTCACTACTGGTGCTAAAACCTTCATGATGGTTCTTGGCGATGTTGACAATCTGATTTGTAGTGCCGGGAATTTGGAAGTGCCTCCTTTCCACCACAAACTTCAGCAGGGTTGACTATCGGAAAAAAAGGCATCCTCTAATCCCATGATCCCATAATCCCATGTCTGTAATGAGAGCACTCACAGCTGTCAAAGTGGACCATTTGTTTAACGCTTTTAAGTTCAGTCCTGGAGGATAAGTTCCATCTGCCGTCATCACCAAGAAAAGGGTTGAATAAAACCCTTCTATTTTCTGATTGGACATGCCAGGAAAAATTACTAAATTTTTCTATGCCTGACAACATAGCTTCTCTCTTTGTTCTGTCATTTTACATTAGTGTATTCATGAACATTGGGAAAGGATAAAATTGTCATAAAGGTATTTTGTATCCTCCCTGCACTATCGAGAGAAAACAAGAATCTGTGACATAAGTAATCCACTGAGGAAGGAAGATCTTTAGTCTGGCACCAACTTCTAAACAGTTATTTGGAGTGAGCATCTCTTTCAATGAGTTCTGCATTTACTAGCAAATGTGGCACCAGGACCACTAGCCCGGCCACAAAGGAGGAAAGGTTGTTTCCCCTCATACCACTGCTGGTTCTGCTTTTGGAAAAATACGTTTTCCTTTATTAGAGTTTGAATGAGTTTAATATTCTTTTCTCCTCAGTAGACCTCTGTACCATGCCATTTAGCTCTTTCCGAAAGAGCTTCAGCCCGCAAACAGAAGTATCTGTACAAAGGATCTCTCAGTAGGCTCTAGTTTCCAAGATTTTATTCATAGTGTTCTTCTTCCAGCTAATGCAGCCCGCACCTAATGGCAAAGCCCATAGATTATTGTTAGAAACTGGGTTACAGGATGGGGTGGGGGGGCGAAACCCTACTCAAGCAGGAACCACAATCCTTGTCTGGATGAGGGATAAGCAAATCCCAAATTAACCTTGCTCAATCCTCTGGTAGTTTGGCACCGACAAGTCAGGCATAATTTAGAGGCAATGCAACACTTCAAACAGTAATAAAGTAAAAATACAACACAAGAAAAATCCTACACCATATAAGAATATTAGAGAACATTTTAATAGATAAATTACGACCACAATGACTAAAATCAGGGGCACAATGTAGGATGACCGTGGTGGAGGGCAGGCCAACTACAGGGACCCAGCTATGCCTGCTGAACAAGAGTGCTTTAAATCCTGGTTGCGGAGAGTTGGGTAGTTCATTGTCGAGAATGTGTCACACAGCTCTGCGAAGCGAGGTCTAGGTTGGAGATGAATCGCATAGCATTGGTTCAGAGGAGCTGTGAAACTGCGATGCAAGGTCCAACAACGTCTTTGAGGAGGCTGTCGATAAGGGATCACTTTGTGATGCAAAGTGAGGATGCCTTGTGCACCGGTTGGTTCTGAAGAAGCTGTGAGGTTGCGATGCAGGGTCCTGCGTTGTTGTCAAGGCAGCTGTAGACAAGAGGCTTGCGATGCGAGTGCCTGTGTTGGGTATGAATCACCCAGTGGCGTTTCAGACGGGGCTGTGATCTGCGATGTCAAATCCTTGCATCGGGAAAGTCCACGCAGCAGAGGCGATGTGTTGGTTCTGGTCACTGTTGGACCACACAGCACAAGGCGCATCGGTTCTGCTGGATCCACTGATGGACTGGCAGAACACCTTCAGGCCCACTTCCAAGACTCTAGGACTGAGGGACAACCACTTGGAAGGGTAGGACTCACTGATGGCAGTGTTCAGGTATTGGGTTCAGGGTGGTTGGAGCATTCTGTCCCAAAGGCTCTACGTCAGGAGACCAGCCAACACGCCCATGGAGTCTCTCTGGAGTCTTGGGTTCAACAGATGCAAGTCCAGTCCTACTCACTCAGGAAAGAGGGTAGCAGGCTAGAGCAGCAGGGCAGCAGTCCAGCAGAGAGGCATTCATTTCAGCAGCCCTGCAGTCCTTCTTCCTGGCATAGACTCCACAGGTCCAGAAGTGTACTGAACAGTTGTTGTCTGAGGTCCAATATTTATACCAGGTGCCTTCTTTGCAGTCAGACTGGGAGTCCTGGGTTTAGGTGTTGGTCCAATCCTGCTGACTCAGGCATGAGGGCAGCAGTCAGCAATCCAGAAAGGCAGTAGTGCACCAGTCCAGCAGAGCATCAGTCTTTTCAGCAGCACAGTCGTCCTTCTTCCTGGCAGAGCTTTCACAGTTCGACAAGTGTATGCAAGAGTTAGTGTTTGAGGTCCAATATTTATACCAGGTACCTCCTCTGAAGTGAGAGAATCTTCTAGAGGTTTCGCTTCAGTGCACAGATTTCCTGCCTCCCCTGCCTTGGCTCCAGAATAACTACAAGTGTTATGCAGCCCTTTGTGTGGAGGCAGGACACATCCTATTCAAGTGCGAGTATGTTTGTGCCCAGCTCTACCCTCCCATTCTGCTAGTGGTGGCCCATTTTGGGCACACCTCAACGCTCCATTGTGTGTGGCTATCTAGGAGGAATACACCAAGTCTAACTGTCAGTTATTTCAGTCATGTTACCCAGAGACAGACTGCAGGCACTAAGGGCCAGATGTAGGTAGTCAAATACCGGTCGGTAACGGCCGATTTCGGCCGTTACCGCCCGGTATTTGGCTTTTGAGATGTAGGTGAGTCGGAATTTACAGAATCGGTATATTTACCGATTCGGTAAATTTACCACTTCGGTATTTTACTGAATCGGTAAACATACCGATTCTGTAAATCCATATGTAGATGACACTCCTGAGAGTGCCACAGGCCCTTAAGAGTCGGTATTTTACCACCCAATCCTATTGGGTGGTAAAATACCGAATTCAGGTGTGCATGCACATCTGTGCATGCACACCTGTGCAATGTGACACACAGACATGCCCTTAGGGCATGTATGTGTGCCACATGGCACACAAGCCTGTAGTTGGGGTGCTAGAGGGTGTCAAAGTGACACCCCCTGCACCCTTGCAGGATTCGGTATTTACCGATTCTGTAAATACCGAATCTGTATTTCCCATTAATTCCTATGGGCTTCAAGGCCCATAGGAATCAATGTGAAATACAGATTTGGTATTTACAGAATCGGTAAATACCTACTCTTACAGAATCGGTAATTTTTTACCTACATCTGCCTCCTTCAAATTTACCGACTCTTAAATACCGATTCGGTATGGGTCGGTATTTAAGAGTCGGTAAATCAAAATTACCTACATCTGGCCCCTAAATGCCTAAGGTAGGAACATCAATCTTCCCAAAAGGGGCATTTTCAAAATTGTAATTTATTATCTGACTTCACCATAAGAGGGGATTTCCCATAACAATTCCAAAGACACCAAGCATGGACTGGTCACCTATCTCCATTTGTAAGTCACATCTTATTAAATGTAATAAGTAAACTCCAGTGTTATCCTATGGAAGAGATATACCTTGTAGTATTGAATTTTTTTAAATATCCATCTTTTTAAATACACTGCACCTACCCTCTGGGCTGTCCAGGCCCACCCTAAGGGTAACTTATATGTATTAAAAAGGAAGGTTGGGGCCTGGCAAAAGATTTATTTTACCAGTCGAAATGGCAGTATAAAACAGTACACACAGTCTGGAATGGCAGAACTGAGACATGTTGACATGTTTAAAGGCTACTTAAACAGGCTCTTCAATAAGTGCTGCAGGCCCAGTACTAAACAAAACTAAAGCAGCAGTCTTTTGTGTTGGTTGCCGTATATGAATTGTCATATGGCTGTTCACCTATGCTGATCAAATAGGATATATTTTTATATGTATATATCATATGTCATTATAAAAAATATAAAAAATACACAGATCAAATTATAATCTCCTGTTGTTTGAATCATGTTCATTGTTTTTGACATATATATAAATTGCTAAATAATATGAAATAAGTCCTGCATGAACTCTTTTGTTTTTGTTATTGATTATACCCAGTTCCGTGGGAATATTGGGTTGCCCTATTTGTGTTATTATAGATAAGCGCAGACGCTGTCTGCAAGGGCCCTTTTTTGAAAGTGGTTTGTTGTCCCATTTATGTATTGTACCAGTCTGCCTCTGTATAGATACTTTTGTACATAAGTGTGATTGTAATATATGTATGTGTTAGTTGTAAATATATCTGTAGACAAATTGACTTACTAAATGTCTGAACTTGAAACGCTCACCTACAGTGATGAATATATCGCGAGAATTGCCGAAGGTCCCTCGTTATTAGGAAAACAAACAGGGAATTCTGGTCTTAGCACTCAACAATCAACGATAAGGAACAATTTGGAACGGTTACACAAAAAACTTATCAGAACAGAATTACATGCTAAGTTCTTAACAGACTGTCTGAATAATAACATCATTCCAGTCGGGTTACAAGTAAGAAACATCCCAGTAATCTTCGTAGAAGACGAAGATTTCAAAGTGGGTTTCAGCTTTGTTTCAAATAAATGCTCAAGAAGCTGGATGGTCCTGAGCATTGAGACGGCTTTAAAACATATAGACAGATTAAAAAAAGAAATAGCAGAGTTGGAGAAACAGGTACTGGAGGACACTACTTCCACAGATAATCAGGATTTCCTTAAAAAACTAGAAACAACTATTGCTGATTTTCAAAGAACCAACATACTCAAAAAGACCGAAAAGCTCCAAAAAGATATCAAAAACTATGCCAGGGATCGTACATACCCTTACTTAAAAAAAGATTTTTTTACACCTAATCAATCTAACTGGGTCCCAAAACATACTAATTTTTCTGACACTGCGTCTTCGAGTTCAGACGAAAATACTGGGAGAGGCAACGCTCCCAATTCCAGATTTGGCAGAGGACAGAATCCGACTCCTTTTTTAGGGAGGGGCCAATCCTCGCAGAGGGGGCGCAGTCGGAATACCCGGAGGGGATGGTACAGGAACCAATACACCCCGGGGTTCCGACAAACGAGGAACAACTACTACGAATGGTAGAGTTGACCACCTTAGACAACTATGCCATAATGCCAGATCGGAACAATTTGAACTTAGAAGTTGTGCCGATATTTAATCTATCATCACATGAACTGAGCAGTAAAGAAATTAATGTACTAAGTTATGGTCTGTCATTTGTACCAACAAATAGGAATGATCATTTTACCACCTATGTTGAGATGTATAAACTCTTTAGATTAATACGCCTCAGACATTTCTTTAATAAAGTATCTCTTCCAGACTCTAAATCAGTCACTGGATTACGTTGTTTGTCAACGTTCTTTCCTTCTACTAATTTGATACCAAAAGAAATAATAACGTATGAAAATGTGGTGCTGACACAATTGGAACAAATGTTTAATGAGAGGAAATTTGTAAAGTTCAACTTTTCTAAAGATGAACACGAGACCCTAAGAACCCTTGCAAGCCGGGATGAGTTGGTGATTAAACCGGCCGACAAGGGCGGAAGTATCATAATACAGGATAAAACTGACTATGACCAGGAAGTTCTAAGACAACTACATAATCCTGCTCACTATAAAAAAACTACCTAAAGACCCTACGGATAGGATTAGATCAGAAAGTTTGAATCTCACTAAACAGGGTCTTAAGGGCTTATGGTTGAGCAAAAAAGAATTCGACTACCTAAACAAAAAAGATTTTTCAATTCCTGCTTTTTATACACTTCCCAAAGTGCATAAAAACAATAAAAAACCACCTGGTAGACCCATAGTTGCGGGCTGCCAATCAATCCTACAGCCATTAGCTGAATATGTGGACTTTTTTATAAAATCTGATGTGACACTAACAAAGTCTTATACTAGGGATAGTACTAGTGTGATTAACCGCCTAGAGGGAAGAGAGTATGATCATGTAACCAATGTCCTAGTTACTATGGACATAGAAAGTTTATATACTAACATTCCCCAAGGAGAAGCTCTCGAAGTAATTAGAGATGTATTAGACAAGAGACCAGGCCCCCACCAGGTTCCAACTGACTTCATTATTAATTGTGCCAAGATTGCACTGGAAGATAATTATTTTATCTTCAATGGCGATTTTTACGTACAACTCAAGGGAGTGGCCATGGGGGCAATTTTTGCCCCGGACATAGCCAATCTATTTGTTGCAGCATTCGAGGACAAGGTCATTTACAATAATAATCCCTTTGTGAAGTGTATAAAAGAATACTTACGCTATATTGATGATGTCTGTTTGATCTGGGAGGGTACCATCACGCAATTACAAGAGTTTCATGAATGGCTCAATAGACAGGAATGTAACCTCCAGTTCACAATGGAATATGACAAACAATCTGTTAATTTTCTAGACCTTAAAATCTGGAATGATGGTGGTAAACTAGCTACAAGTTTATTTACCAAATCAGCAGCACGTAACACATTACTTAAATATACCAGTCACCACCCACGGAACCTAAGGGATAACCTGCCTTTTGGGCAGTTTTTACGTCTAAGACGAAACTGCACCAGAAGGGAGGATTATTTCAAAGAGGCAAAGATTCTGCAGACAAAACTATCAATGAGGAATTACCCATATCGTTTGGTTAAACGTTCAATGAAACGCGGCTGGTATTACGACAGGCAAGCACTACTAGAACCTAAGAGTACTAAAGATGTGGTTAACAACCCAATTACATGTGTCACTACGTTCGGGTCTGAATCAAACTCAATCAAAAAGATAGTGACTAAGAACTGGCACTTGATACATAAAGTTGAACCACAACTTGCAGTACCTCGGTTTGATTTTAAAAGAGAACGCAACCTGAGGGATTATCTGGTTAAGGTATATAAGGAACCCACAGAAAATTCAATCAAGAGCATGTGGGGTATACCCCCTGTAATGGGGCATTATCCTTGTGGCTCATGTAGCGCCTGCCAGACAACGCTAACAATAAAAAACTGTTGTATTAATGGGAAGTATTGGACGTTGAGACAACATACTAATTGATTGACCAGAAACGTCATCTATTGCATAGAATGTCCCTGTTCCCTTTCCTACATAGGAAAAACCACCCAAGAAATTAAGAAACGTATCACACAACATCAGTCCAGGATACGCTGTCAAGTAGAAACAGCACCGTTGGTCGAACATTATCTGGATAAAAAACATTCCCCACAGGATATGAAGTGGTTTGTTCTTGAAACAGTCAAAAGCTCTAGACGTAGACGTGATGCGGACCGTCTGCTCACCCAAAAAGAAAACAGATGGATATGGTCAGCCAAAACTGTTGAAAATGGGCTTAATTCATTTGTGGAATGGCAGACACTGGCTACTCTTAGGTAACCTATAGGTACACTCACATAGGTACGTGTTTTTGATATATGATGACTTAAGTGTGTTGGTATTACCCCTTTTGAGATCTGGTTAATAAAAGCATATTATGGTAAATCTAGTTCCATTAACAGAGTGTAGATCTAGATTGTTGATCAAGATCAGATAACCCTTCGGGTACTTCATGTAACCCCACTGCGATTTAATATTGGCAACCGAGTGTGCATTTGAATAGCTTGCCTGACCCGCACCCTACGATGTATGGAGAGTCAGGCATTAGCATTGAGACAAAATGGCCGTCACGCAAAACGCAATATCACGTGACTTGGGAGAAAGGCCATAGAGTCCGAACAAGACGCTAACCTTCACTCGACTGTTTGAAGCGAGTGGTGGACCGCGCCGGAGTTTTGCTTCCCGACAGTAAGTTTATTTAAGTTTATTTTAGTTGAGAATCCTTTAGGGTAGAGAGTTTCAGGCCCTAGCTTGTGGTGAGTGCGAACTAAGAGATTTGCGCTATTCTTTCATGTCATGCAGATTCCACGTTGGTAAATTAACTTTGCCTGAAGATACTGATTGATATTCTGGATTCCCCTTCCTGGTTGCTTTTGAATAAAGATAGGGGAGGTAAGGAGAAGGATCGAAGGGTCGATTAGTGCATGCTAGCTTTAGGTGACTATAGGTTGATAGTGCCTCTAAGCAGTGGTACCCTTGCTTTTGCAGGACAACGAAAGGTTTACTCTGAGGATACAGTTGTGAGTGTTGTATATAAGAGGTGACTTGACCAGTTTTGAGTGGCTCATTTGGGAAGTAGTTGTGGCGTTTGCACTTGTTTTAGTATACATAGTGGGCACTTGGTTCATTGTACAGTTTTATAGTAGTATATATGCATATAGACACTATTTATAGATTCTCAGTATTTGGGCACCTTTTTCGGTGTGGGCAGACGGTACACCTCAAGTAAATAGGAGATTACTGATTGTATGATATGTTGTTTTGACTATAGATTCATGGTGCAACGGTTGTCCTGATGATGGTCTCGGTTAATTGCGATGTATGAGACCGAAACGTTGACGAATTGACACTCTTTTTGCTAAAAACATCATCAAGCTATGTATTTTGAAAATGTATATAGTTGTGAATAATGTATATATGGCATAAATTGTATATATTGTCCATATAATTTGCAAAAGTGTCAGTCTCTACTGTTGATATATGAAAAACTAAAGCAGCAGTCTTTTGTGTTGGTTGCCGTATATGAATTGTCATATGGATGTTCACCTATGCTGATCAAATAGGATATATTTTTGTATGTATATATCTTATGCCATTATAAAAAATATAAAAAATACACAGATCAAATTATAATCTCCTGTTGTTTGAATCATGTTCATTGTTTTTGACATATATATAAATTGCTAAATAATATGAAATAAGTCCTGCAGGAACTCTTTTGTTTTTGTTATTGATTATACCCAGTTACGTGGGAATATTGGGTTGCCCTATTTGTGGTATTATTGCAGGCCCAGTAGTAGCATTTAATTTACACTGGTAGTGCACAGGAAGAGCCACTTTGATAGGGGCTTACAAATATATTAAATATGTTAATTGAGTAAAAGCCAGCTCAACCATGTTTTAAGGAGAGAGTAAAAGCACGTTATGACTGGATACCAGTGGTAAAGTGTGCAGAGTCCTAAGACCAGCAAAAACAAATTCAGCAAAACAGCACGCTTGCAGGCAATAGGTTTGGGTGTGACCCTGTAGAAAGGGTCAAGACCAAAAAATATCAAATGTCACATCTGAAAGAAAGTGGGACAACACTTTCACCTGGACCAAAATGGCTGAATGATCCTCATTGCCCTGTATGCAGTCAAACAGCTTCTGGAAGTCCTTCAATAGAACCGGGGACGCATAAGAGGTATAGGAACTGGCCCTATGCCAAAACTGAACCTCGCATAGGACCTCTTAAATGCAGATCCCACTTTTCTGTCAATACATCTGTTAAAGTCAAATCAATAGAGAATAATCTCTCTCTCTCTCTCTCTCTCTCTCTCCCTCTCTCTCTCTCTCTCTCTCTCTCTCTCGTTCTCTCCATCTCTTTAGTTCAATTGGAATCCTGCTGGAGTCCACATTTCACTATGGAAATGTATTGGTACAGAGCCAGATGGTTTCGAAAAAATGTTTTCAAACTGCCTATCTTCCATAATTTGATTTCAGTGACAGAATGCGTGTAGAGAGGTAAGGAATGTTTAAATACTTGTGAATTTGTTTCTGTGAAATTGTTTACCTCAATTCCAAATGAAAAATACACAATTTTACGTCATGGAAAATTGCTAACAGGTGGTATTGGTGATAAAGAAAGCATGTATTTCAATTAAATATCTTTTTGTTTTTGCTTGTTTGCCATCCAATTAGGAGTTCCATCACTGGAAATAGCATGGAATTATCCATTTAATATAGAATCATTTTAAGGATGATTTGTATGTATTATTTTTAGATTCTTTCCATTCACATGTGACAGCTATTTTTTCCAAATTATCTGAAGGGTTCAGTAATGTCAAAATCAGTAGATTTATCAAGGGTAGATTAGATAGAATAATTTGTATGGCTCGATGGCTTTTTTACTTCTGAAATGAAGGCTCAGAAGGGATAATATGTAACATCTGTTTTTTATGATGGCACCACATCATGTGCAGTGGATCAAAAAGCGTGCTAGATTGTCAATGTAAACATTAAAAACGACTGCCCCCCCACTTCCAGATATCATTGTGGGTGATTGGTTCTTTGATACCAGGGGCCTCATTTATGATGCTGTGCGTCACTTTTACGCAGCCGGTGCGTCACTTTTTGTGATGCACCAGTGGCGTAAAAAATGCACCTTGTTGCACCATATTAACAAAGTGACGCATCTAGGTAGCTGCGTCACTTTGTAAACCCCTGCGCCACATTATACCTGCGCCAGGTATAATGTATGCAAGGGGGGCGTATTGACGCAAAGAAGGGTCGTAGAAGTGACGCAGTGAAATCTATGAGATTTCACTGCGTCACTTTTAGGACGCCGTTGCGTCAAAATCTTGCACCTGCCTCACAGCAGGCGTAAGACTGATGCAGGCCCTTTCAGATGGGGCTTACCCCATGTGAAAGGACGCATTGCTGGAGTTGCGTCACTTTTGTGACACACTCCAGCAATGCGTCACTTTTGCGCTTACAGATACGTCAGAAATACTGACGTAGCTGTAACTCCTTGCGACATGATGCGTCATACATTAAATATGACACATCAGGAATGTCGCAAGGAGTGCGCACTGAGAAGTGACGCATCGCTGCTTTCACCCAGCGATGCGTCATTTCTCATAAATGAGGCCCCAGGTGCCTACAGAGGAACACTAGTGCGCTAGGATACCAGAACAATTTGTCACTTTAACTCGTAAAAAGAGGTACCCATTTTGGATTGCATTGCACCGTTGCAAATTCTGGACAACCAGGCAGCAACGTCCATTAGGATCGGACAGTGGCTAAAATGCAGTGCGATTTGGAGATATTTTACAATTGCTCCTTCAATAATTTGCATCCTTTGGCAAAGGCTGGTATTGTAGGAGGGGCCTGCAATGCAACAGTCGCACATTAAAACGTGAATATTCACCTCACGATATAAGATCATCATTCAGTGCAAACGAGGAGACAACTTTGACTGTGCAATAAAGCAAGGGGGGAACAATTTTACTGAAGAACACTCAGTGGAGATCTGCAGGCTCCAGGAAAAATACCCTATTGAAGCAACATCATTCGCAGCTGCCTGTAGCTCTGAGAGCTCGTCCAGGCAAAGAGGGAACTAAGTATGACGTGTAGAGATTTGTGTTCCACCTAGGTCCGGACTGGGAACCCAAAGCAGCCCTGACAATTGTGTCGGTCCAGCTCCCCCCGACCCCGCCTCTCGGTTAAGGGCAGTTTGAGAGGGCACAAGTGTGAAGCACTGCTGCTTTTGTTACTGGGGGCCGATATTGCAGCAAAGCTGCAAAACCAGCCCCACCCTTCAAGCCTTCGGGGGAAACGCCCGATGCCCACTATGGCCAGTCTGGGCCTGGTTCCACGTGTTAACTTTCCTGCACATACCATAAGTGTGTCTGTTTAATTCCGCCAAACACCCAAATCTTCATTTTGCATCCGTGGTTGTTGGATAGATTCATTGTAGGTGTGTAAAGAGTTTAACAAGCGATGGAGATCCACCGAAAAGTGATTTAAAACGATCAAATTGTACACCTAGAACAAGCGTGATAAATGTGTGCTATGTCCCCACCTACATTTTGTGAATGTGTGCTCTCTGTCACCCAGAAGAGTATCATGGCCTTAAAGGAAGGTGAAACAGATAGCCCCTGATTATAGGTAATTAAAGCAAAAGAGAAACACATTGATTTATTGATGTGGAAGGAGATGACTAGAGGCCTAGAGGCCCTAAAGATGTGTGACAGGCCTTTTCGTAGAACCTTCTTCATAAAAAAAACATGTGAAGGTAAGTTCACAAGGTGAAACTCGAAAGAAAGCTGTGTGTCAAAAATGATGAAAAGATAGGCGGCTATTGGAAGAAAGGGTGGGGCTTGTGCCCAGAGTCTGAGGCACCCAACACCAGAACTTCAGTTGTATACAAATTGAGTCCTAATGAATTGGTGTTGGTATAGAAGACATCTTTTAAAGTTGTCCTGAAGGGAGTTGACATCTCCCTCCAGGTGAAAAATCATCTGCGCATCATTAGCATAAGATTAAAACTGAAAGCCAAAAGAGGCAATAAAATCAGATGGAGCACCACATACAAGTTAAAAAGTGTGGGGCTCAGGGCAGAGCCTTGTGGGACTCTATAACTTAAAAGACCAAAATAGTGTAAGCCAAGCTGCTTGTGAGATGGAGCTCAGAAAGAATTTGTACCAGTCAAGGACAATACTTTGTAGTCCAGCTGAGTAAAGTCTGTCTAAAAGGATGTAATGAGAGACCGTGTCAAATGCCACTTACAAGTCAAGAAGTATGAAAGCTGCTGAGCCACCAGAGTCTAGGATCATACAAACATAATTGCCAACGTCTGTTAACACGGTGTCAGTGCTCAAGGCTTGGCAAAAGCCTGATTAAAAGATATTGAGTAAGGAATTGTTTTCTATAGGGTGTGACAGATTGAAGTTGACACAGCTCTCCAGTATCTTTGTGATCAAGGAGAGGCGAGTGATTGGGCAACAATTCGCAAGGGACCTAGAATCAAGTGAATCACAGGAGCCATTTTACAAACAAGCATTTGCAATGCAATAGGTCTCGCATTAGGTTGGGTTTGAGCTTTTGGCGTTGTAAGTGATAATGTTTGTTAGATTTATTTTTTGTAAAAAAATATCCCAGCAGTAGCATAAGTAAGAAAGGAAATTCCATGAAGCAAGGATTTGACATTTCACCTCTGTGTTCGAAGATTGGCAAATGTGACAGGATAAATACAGAATTTCAAGTTATCTTTATTTATTGATGGGACTTTCACGTCCGACCAAAAATCAGCTCGGTGTTAAACGTGTCGACGCATACAGTAAAGCCACAAATTGAAGTGTTTATCTATCACCTTAAAAATAATAAATGCAATAAACGTCAAGGTGTTTAGGTTAAGAAGTTTTGTCAATGTCCAAATTGTCTATACATACTCTCAAGGATATATTGTTTCTTTTTTATAAGTTTTTTTATGTAGGTCTGCATGTAATTTTATAATGTTTGCATTTTAATTAAATGACTGTGATCTTCTGATCCAAAATGGTGAGCCGTTGAGGAATGTTTTTATGAAGTTTGGAAACAATAAATTGTATAATTATTTGTATATACTATTGTTTTCTGTGCCAATACTTGGGTCATTGGGAAGGTTAAACTGGGGATTGTATTACGAAAAGGGTGCATTAGAGTGTGATGAGCGCAAGTGAGAAAAATGGTTGATATCTGAGAATCTATAATTTTTCCTCCAGAGGACACTATTTTACACTAGTTAATGTAAAAAATCGGCATTACCCATCTAGTAGCTGAATGAAACCATAAACCTGGGATCAATCCTGACTTCCCTACTACAACAAATTGTGTGATTCTAGGAAAATATTTTACTTTACTGAGCCTCCTTTACCTTCATTATCACATATGAGAGCGCCTTTAAGTGTCTGAGTTCAGAATATGCTCTGTGCAAAATAATCTAAATCACGGACTATAGGGTACACATGACAATTGACTTGCCTCATAGTTTATTTGTGGCACTGAAACCAAATTTGATGTTTGAAAATGATCTCTCTCTCTCTCTCTCTCTCTCTCTCTCTCTCTCTCTCTCTCTCTCTCTCTCTCTCTCTCTCTCTCTCTCTCTCTCTCTATATATATATATATATATATATATATATATATATCACCACACACCTCCCTCAACAAGAAGAAGCGGAAGCCCATAGGGGAACAAGTGGGAAAGCCTTTATTTGCCAAAACAGCTCCAGTGGCGGCAGATGCATTTCGGCTTGCGCCTTCTTCAGTGCCCAACACCGGAATGGTATGCTTGGTGAGTTCTTCCCTGTTGCCATTAGAGTAGCTAATGTAAGTCCGCTCCTCCCCCGTGCAATGCAGCTCACCTGTTGCAGCACGTTCGTAATCCTCAAAACTACAACTCCCAGGAAGCTTTATGTTGCAAGCGACTTGGGTCGGTGAAACAATGTGGGGAGAGCAAATGTTGTTTTATGCTGGTAATTTGCGGACCATAAAATGCAGATTGGGAAGGCACACAAAGCTGTCCTGCGCTTCCAAAGTCTTTCCTCAAGTCCCCTAATACTGCCACAGCCAACAGTGCTGGAAAACCAAATTGCAGGGGCGGAATGCCCGGAGAGATAGAATACCTCAACTGCTCAGGTCTCCAAACAAGCGGGGCTGGTCCCGGACAGAATCCATCACTGAATCCACCATGAGTGCCGCGAAGCAAGCCAGTTACCGTCCGGTCCCAAACGTGGCAGGGGCTTCCAAATTGCGCCTCTGGCTGGCGCAGAAAATGTCACCACACACCTCCCTCAAGAAGAAGAAGCGGAAGCCCATAGGGGAACAAGTGGGAAAGCCTTTATTTGCCAAAACAGCTCCAGTGGCGGCAGATGCATTTCGGCTTGCGCCTTCTTCAGTGCCCAACACCGGAATGGTATGCTTGGTGAGTTCTTCCCTGTTGCCATTAGAGTAGCTAATGTAAGTCCGCTCCTCCCCCGTGCAATGCAGCTCACCTGTTGCAGCACGTTCGTAATCCTCAAAACTACAACTCCCAGGAAGCTTTATGTTGCAAGCGACTCGGGTCGGTGAAACAATGTGGGGAGAGCAAATGTTGTTTTATGCTGGTAATTTGCGGACCATAAAATGCAGATTGGGAAGGCACACAACGCTGTCCTGCGCTTCCAAAGTCTTTCCTCAAGTCCCCTAATACTGCCACAGCCAACAGTGCTGGAAAACCAAATTGCAGGTGCAGAATGCCCGAAGAGGTAGAATACCTCAACTGCTCAGGTCTCCAAACAAGCGAGGCGGGTCCCGGACAGAATCCATCACTGAATCCACCATGAGTGCCGCGAAGCAAGCCAGTTACCGTCCGGTCCCAAACGTGGCAGGGGCTTCCAAATTGCGCCTCTGGCTGGCGCAGAAAATGTCACCACACACCTCCCTCAACAAGAAGAAGCGGAAGCCCATAGGGGAACAAGTGGGAAAGCCTTTATTTGCCAAAACAGCTCCAGTGGCGGCAGATGCATTTCGGCTTGCGCCTTCTTCAGTGCCCAACACCGGAATGGTATGCTTGGTGAGTTCTTCCCTGTTGCCATTAGAGTAGCTAATGTAAGTCCGCTCCTCCCCCGTGCAATGCAGCTCACCTGTTGCAGCACGTTCGTAATCCTCGGAACTACAACTCCCAGGAAGCTTTATGTTGCAAGCGACTTGGGTCGGTGAAACAATGTGGGGAGAGCAAATGTTGTTTTATGCTGGTAATTTGCGGACCATAAAATGCAGATTGGGAAGGCACACAAAGCTGTCCTGCGCTTCCAAAGTCTTTCCTCAAGTCCCCTAATACTGCCACAGCCAACAGTGCTGGAAAACCAAATTGCAGGGGCGGAATGCCCGGAGAGGTAGAATACCTCAACTGCTCAGGTCTCCAAACAAGCGGGGCGGGTCCCGGACAGAATCCATCACTGAATCCACCATGAGTGCCGCGAAGCAAGCCAGTTACCGTCCGGTCCCAAACGTGGCAGGGGCTTCCAAATTGCGCCTCTGGCTGGCGCAGAAAATGTCACCACACACCTCCCTCAACAAGAAGAAGCGGAAGCCCATAGGGGAACAAGTGGGAAAGCCTTTATTTGCCAAAACAGCTCCAGTGGCGGCAGATGCATTTCGGCTTGCGCCTTCTTCAGTGCCCAACACCGGAATGGTATGCTTGGTGAGTTCTTCCCTGTTGCCATTAGAGTATATATATATATATATTATGACTCAAGACAAATCACTTCATGGCCTGGTGCCTCAAGCATCCGTGAGCCCCACATTAGGTTGCTCGAAGTATAACTCCTTGTGTTTGAGACTGATGCTTAAAAGTTTGTACAGCAGTCCCCTGCTGCTGCGTAATTTGTGGGTGGTTGAGGGTGGTAGTCATCGATGCTCATACATTAGGTTTGGGGCTCATTTTGGGGATGTGGCTATTTTTCATCATCAGACTTTGACCCAGAGCAAGAGAGCAAAAGGCAGAAAATCGAGGAAGAGAACAAGAAAGGATAACTGTGACAACAAGAGAAAGGGATGAAAAGATTATGCAAGAGCGAAATAAAGAGACTGCAATTGTAGGAGGGTGAAATAAAGCGGTTTGAGGTGGAATACAATACGGCAGCCTTGGTACTACTCAAAGCCAGCATTATGAGCAGGGGGCTTATTTTTCTTTAAGGACTGCCTTCTTTCTTTGAGCTAGGTGTGCATTATACCTAACAAACGGAAGAAAGGGGAACAGCTGGACTAAACATTGAGTGTTCATGCCCAATAAGTGACCAGAGCTGTTTGCAATCTTCTGCCTGAAAGTTCTCGCCCAATCAGCACAGTAGCTTCTTTTAATCAATCCCCAGGGGCAGAGCGTCCCACATAAGCAAGACACTCATAATTTGCTCATTCGATGGATCCCTCTAAAAATATAGTTAGAAATGCCCCATGCATGACATCTGCAGGCATTGCTCAGTCTGTTGCCAACAACGCTTTGCATGGTGATATTTTTAGGTTTAAAGTATTTTATTGCATTTTCATAAACAAGGAAAAAACAGTACATACAAGGAATACAGTCGTCGTGATAAAGTACTGCAAAGACTCTCCTCCTGAAGCGCCTTCTGAAATCCACATATTACTATTCACGCATACGCAGAGCCTTAGTTTAGGCAAAGGGGTCGTGACGACAGATTCCAGAACCAACAACCCCCCTCAACTCCCCCATCCCCCCTCCCGAACCCCCCCCCCTCTCCCTCTGTGCCTGTGCAAATGCCCTACACCTCCTGCACTTCCTTAAAGGAGCCACACCCTCCAATCCACCCTCCCTCTATGTCGACTAGGTAATCGGGGTTGTCAGTCGCATCAGCCTAAGATATCGTGGACAGGTAATCTCTTTGAACTCCGACTGCAGCAAGATATTAAAAGGCTGCCACAGGTCATCAAACCTATCTACCTCCCCCGCCACTGTGAGGGACAGCTTCTCCATTCCCAGAACGTGCCATAACCTATGCAACCAGCCTATATTGGTAGGAAGGGTGGTGGTACGCCAATATATGAGTATGTTCTGGATCGCCGATCCTAAAGCGATCGCTATCTGTCTGCCCTTCCTGGATCGCAGAGGGTACATCAAGCCATTGGGTAACCCTAATAGAACATAGGCAGGGAGGCGAGGTAATTCGATGTTAAAGCACTGGTCTATCTCGTCTAAGACCTCCTTCCAATACGGACCCAGCAACGGACAATCCCATAAAATGTGCGTAAGTGTGCCTGCCTGTCCACATTCGCGCCAACAAGTGTCCGGGATGTGATGGTTCATTTCGTGCAACCTTTGCGGCGTGTAGTACCAGTATGTAGATATCTTAGTAAAGGTCTCTGTGAGTCCAGTGTGGTATGCGGAATAACGCGCTCGGTAGGAGATGTCATCCCATTCTTTATGACTCAGTTCCCTCCCCAGCTCTCGTTCCCAGCGAGCCCTCCCGGGGTTATGGATGTGGTAAGGGGGGGTTGCAAGAGTCGATATATGTCTGAGATGAGCTTGGCGTCCGAGGAACGCGTCGCTAGCCACATCTCGTATGGAGTAAGTTTCCGATCGGCCAGATCCCTTACCTGCGGCCGAAGCGCCCAATGGCGTACTTGCATTTACCGCATACGCTCAGTCTCGGGCAAGTGGTATTCCCGGCGAAGGTCTTCGAACGACACAGCGCCTTCCGGGCCATAGATATGAAACAGTGCGCAGCATCTGGCTGCCTGCCAGAGCGAGAACGCTCCAGGTTCCGTCCCGGGTCGAAAGTCGGAGTTCCCCACCAGTGGTGTAAGCGGTGACGGGAAGGTGGTAAGGTCATGCTTAATATTCACTGCATCCCAAACACGGAGCGGGACCTGTGTGACAAAGGACGCATAGAGATTGGGGGGCCGGTGACTTTTGCGCAGGAAGGGTATCTCTTGTAGAGTCCTGCCCACCACCGCTTGGTCCTGGAACAGCCAGTGCCTGTCAGATTCCCACTTGCTCCATTCCACCAAATACCGCAGCTGCGCCGCCTGAAAATACTTGTGGAGATCCGGAATGCCAAGTCCACCGGACTCGGGTGCCAGCGTGGACAGGGCTCTCCTGAGTCTGGGTTTATGGCCCTGCCAGACAAATCGTGCGATATCGGTCTGAGCCTGTCGTATCCACCCTTTCGGCGGCTGGAGCGGCAAGGCCCGGAACAAATACAATACCTGCGGTAAGAGGGTAATTTTCACCGCGGCGATTCGTCCCAACAATGATAACGTACCTTTGCTCCAACGGAGCAATTCCTCCTTCATTTTCCTGCCCAGGGCTGCATAGTTAGCAATAACCATGGCAGGCAGGGAGGGCGCCAGTAGTACCCCCAGGTACGGGATCAGATCTCCAGACCATCGCATGGGGAATCGTCCCTGTAGCTCAAGCCGTGTAGCAGAGGCGAGCGAGATGTCAAGGGCCGCCGACTTTCTCATGTTCATTTTAAAACCCGCCACCGCGGCGAAGGCGTCCATCTCGGCAATGCAAGCGGGGAGCGACTCCCTCGGGTTGTCAAGCATTAAAATCACATCATCCGCATACAAACTGATGGTGTGAATGTATCCCCCCATCCGGACGCCAGTCACCTCCGGGTGTCGCCGAATCCTTTGAGCAAAGGGCTCCATGTAAAGAGCGAAAAGCAGTGGGGATAGTGGGCACCCTTGTCTGGTCCCCCTCTCTATCGCGAATCGGTCGGAGTTGCAGCCATTTACTCTCACTATCGCAGTAGGAGATCTGTAACAGTTAAATATGAGGGTGCGGAACTTCTCCCCTATACCCAGTTTGCAAAGCACCTTCTCAAGGTAAGGCCAATGCACCCGATCGAACGCCTTCTCCGCGTCAACCGAGAGTAGCATGCGCTCTCCGGGGACATGGGAGGCCTTCTCCAGGACGTGGACCACCCTCTTAGTTATGCGAAACATGCATTTTTAACATTGCGGCGGGTGCAGCTTGAAGCTGCACCCGCCTCAATTTTAAAGATAGAGGATGTGACCGCCACCCTGGCGGTCACATCCTAATCTGCACGAAGGGAACGCCGCAACCCATGCAGACGTTCCCTCCTCCTCTGGGGTCGCGGACGGACTCAAGTCCGTCCGCGATCCTAATCGACTCCTTAATACGGAGAGCTCAGGCCTGAGAGTACTGTGCTGAGGGGGCCCCCTGCACCTCGGCCCCCCCGCACCACAGGGGATGCAGGGGCCTGTGTTACGCCACTGGCTGTGTGTTCTGTGACAGCAGCAGAGGGCTGTCTCTTCTGTCACCCAGAGTGAGTCAATGTGTTCATGCGGTGTTATTAGCAGGGAGAGTGTGTATTCTGTGGCATCAGCAGCAGGATAGGAGTTGGCCTTATCACTCCTAAGCCAATGCTTTCTATGGCCTTACTAGGGGGGGGGGAGTGGGGGAGGTGGGGGCGATAGCGAGCGAGTGCCCTTGTTCTGTGATACGACATCAAATGGTGGCTAAAATGAGTACTGTTGAGGTGGCCAAAAGTAAGTTTTGCAATGTGGTCAACACTAAGAGATTGTGGTCTGTGATGTCATCAGAGGTGAGCAAGGGGTTCCTGCGATGTGCACATGAGGGACGCTATTCTTTGGTTTTATCAGGAGTAAGATAAGGGGCCCTTTAATTTCATCAGGAGTGACTGGTGTAGGATGGTATGTGTTGTCGTCATGGAATCGATCACGCAGACTGTCCTTTGATTGCTTGAGTAGAGATTGATTTTAGGTGCAGCCAGAGCTGCTGGGGCTAGGGACCAGTTTAGAGCTCGTGCACGGGCTCAGCTAGTATCCTTCTGATTATGCGCAAATCACTCAATCTCTACATGCATAAAAAGATAATCTGACCTAGTGTCATGTAACTGGTGACACGACAAGGTAACAGTCACAGCTGATCACGCCCTAAGGCGTGTCCTTCCGGGCAACCCGGCTGCATGCTTGCCTCCTATCATTCCGATCTACAATGTGTTTGGTCATGTGCGTCATCAGTGTTTTAAGTAAATATCTGTGCGTAACTTGCGGGTCATGAGTTCGAATCCCGACAGAGCCATCGCGGCTTCTAACTCACCCGAGGTGCGTGGGTCTGAATATCATTGTTGGGCACGGACTGCTGGAGGAATAGGGAGAGGCATGGGAAGAAAACAGTGCTCTCAATGTAAATAAACCATACTGTAAAACACTTGAAGTAAAGGGGCCAGTAACCATTGAAGGACACAAATGGCGACATGGCAGTCAGAAGGAGGGACTAACAAGCCTAAAACCAATCAGAAGGCAGCATTTAGGAACTAAGCCAATGAAAAAGATGGGCGGAGAGTGGGCGGAGCTTCCACAGAGCTTCCACTCCATACTGAATACTGCATGCCCCGCAAAGCAAGCAGTGCATGCGCCCTGCCGCTATAGGCTCGACTTAAAAACATTACCAGTCTCAGAGCTAGTGACTGAGAGCAGAGTTTTGAATGCTATAAAGAAGGAACAGGACCTGTCAAGGCAGATCTCATTTGTACATCTAAAGAATGTAACAATTCCTTCTCTGGTGAGGCAGGTGAAATGGGAAAAAAGGCAAGGCAAAGTCCTGATGTATATGATAGACAGATATCGCGGAAAAAAAATTGTGTCAGGATGAGTGGCATCCTGTCATCCAGCATGGATAAGAGGTGAGCCCTGAACAAAAAGACGACCAATCCCCAGACCTGTGTACTGAGATTGCTACCAAGAATACCCCCTTGATGGTCAGAAACCTTAGGCATACTAAAGACATTTAGTAAAAGGGTAACTCTGCAAAGCCTGAAGCAAAAAAAAACCTCAAGGATTGGAAAGGGAATGCTGGTCCATCCAGACTAAAATGGCTTAATGCCTGGGAGAAACAATTTCTTCAGTATCTGCAGACTACATAGAATATTGTAGAGCGTCCCTCACTTATTTCCCCACCCTGCTTACCTCATGTTGAACCCTGAAAAGGCATTTAACACACTTCACTGGGAATACTTATTCAGACTTCTAGCAAAAATGGGGCTCCATGGATATCTGTTAGTGCTAACTTGACTGGTATAATCCTCCCCCGATACAGAGTTAGAGTTGGTAAACTAATATCAACACCTTTAGTGGTCTGTAAAGGAATGAGATACCGTATTGCAGTATCTAAGCTGCAGTTACTGACAAATAAGGATGGGTTGGGAGCTCCTGTTTTGAACAATACTATCTATCTGGCCAACTGCAATTGATGTCACATTAGCAGTCAGGAAAGTCACCAAAAGATGTTTTCAGTACTCAAGGCCCATTGACGCCTGCTGTACTAATGCAACTCTTTTTTTCACAACCTCAGCTTAGGTGACCTTCCACGGTTTAGTGAGGGTAGCCTGTAAGTGTCTCCACCATTGTTTTCAACTACCTAAACACGTTGCGACGTAGGTCTCGGCAATCCTGCAGGTAGGCTTCTCTACGGGCAGGGAATTTCTCACTAAACAGGGCTTACGCCAATGCAGTGAAGTGGTTTTGCATACGGTGGAAGATATTTATCAGGATGGGCCCCTTCTCACTTTTGATGAATTAACAAATCAATATAATTTGCATAAGGGGCAGTTCCTAACCTACAATCAAATAACGCTAGCCAGCGAGAAGCAGTGGTCCACACAATGGACTGAACTAGACACCCATGCATTAACACAAGTGCTAGTCTCCAGGGGAATGAGTCACCACCTCGTTATATTGATTCTTGGGGATGCATCTGGACCAGTTCAACTAGTAGACTTGGGAAAGCGTCAAAATACTGCGCCTCTCCAGGTGAGACATATTCTCCTAGTTTTTCCTCTTTCTTTGTATGCTGCATTCTGCCTCTGAGGATTGTTTTTGGGCAGGAAGTGTCCCTTCCTGCACAAAACCAATCCTGCCTGCAACGCAGGCACTCTTGTACCACGGCACAAGGGTACCTGCATTGGCGCTAGGCAGCACGTTGTGCCCCAGCTCAAGAAAAGGACAGGAATGCGCCTTATAATACAACACATTATGTCCCTTTCACACAGCGCTGCATTAAGGCTATATAAATGTCCCGCTAGACTCTATTGCCCCAGTGAAAGCAACATATAATAGTAGAAAATACCCCTCTTTCACCTGGTACTCTGTTGTGTTGAGAAATGCATAAAACGGTGTAAAAAATTGAAATGCAATGGGGAACAGCATACAAAGGAGAAAATGGTAAGAAGTACAAAGCTGAATTGGAAACGTATAAAACACGTAGGCTGACAAAAAAGCATACTATGCTCATAAAATTCTTTCAGCCAAAAATTCAGGCCAAGAAGATTTTAAAGTAGTGAAAGATTTATGTTTTTCTTCTTTTTCTAAAACTGAGATGGATGACTCCACCGAACTCTGAGATTGTTCTGTCACTTTCTTCAATGAATAGAATAGTAATATTGGGAAACATTTTACTAATGAGGATATGGAATCGGAGGTACCAGTGGACCCTTATGTGTCACCACATGTTGTCTTGTTTGAATCTCTAAAAGAGGATGAAGGGGCAGCTTCAATCTTAACAATTATCTCAGGTTCCCCTTTAGATCCCTGCCATGCCTATTGTTGTCATTTGACGGTGAATGTTCTAACACTGGTCATTACTGATTTGTGTAATTTGTCTATTTTATTGGGAGATCGCCCTGCATAGTGTAAGAATTCTCAAATGTAACCTGTTCGAAATAAACCCTCAGTAGATCCATGTGACTTGTCAAACTATAGACCGATTTCGAGACTGCCTTTTATTGCCAAAATATTAGAAAAATACATTGACAGATAGCTGAAAAATCAATTGGAGGCGAAGCAGATACTTAACATACCACAAGTAGGTTTTAGAGCACTGCATTGTACAGAGACTGCCTTGGTATCATTCTAGGAATATTAGGATGTTATTGGATGGAGGAGATAATGCAGCATTGTTCCTCCTGAATCCTACTGCTGCGTTTGATACAGTCTTCCACGGTGTTTTACTAAAGAGATTACAGACATCTGGGCAACACTTTGGATTGGTTTTGTCTTTTTAAGCACACCAATCTGAAATTGTTAGAATGGCTTCCTTCGCCTCTAAGGAAATAATCTATTGTGTGGCGTTCCACAAGAATCTTCATTGAACCCTACTTTGCTCAATATAGATAAATCACTCCCCCCCCACACCCTCCCGGCGACACTTGTTAAACTTTTTGGGTTATCTCTCATGTCATAGGCAGAAGATACTCAAATTATTGTCTCAGTTGTGAATGAAGTTAAAAGTTCCTTAAACTTGCACAACTGTTTCTCTTGAGTGGTGAAATGGATGACCACCAATGCATTAAAATTGGATGGTAGTAAGACGGAACTGCTGTGCTTTGACTACTTATCAATTACCAACACACTAAATTGGTGGCCCACTGTTTTGGGTGACCCTCCTACCCCAGTAGGAGAAGCTAAGAACCTGGCCATGATGATTGACAGCTATCTAAATTTGGATAACCAGACAAATAAGGTTTCAGCATCCTGCTTTTTATATAATAGGGTGTTCATTAAAATGCTAAGGTAACTATAGCTATAACTCACACCCCGCCATGTACAGTATTCTCATCAATGATTTTATTGCAAATGTTGCAGCGATGTCATAGATCATGCCATGAGTGATGTAATATGTGAGGTAATTAGCAGTGCATGGCGAGGGTGCGATCTATAGTTATCTTATGGCATGAGTTATAGTCACTTGATATAGCTATAACTGGTGGATTTCAGTCGTTTTATATGTTTAAAACGTCACGGTGTCACTGAAATGTTCACCTAACTCTAAAGTTACATTACTTTTATACATGGGCCTCCCTCATCAATTCTTAAAGAGTCATGCTAGTCCGTATGTGGGGAGCAACCATGGATTTCAGGGAATGGGTGGGTGGTAAACCGATCAAGCCACACATCGAGGTCTATCCTGCTAAATGCGTGCTGGGCACCACTTACGGCAGCGATATCTGGGGGTACAAGGACTGTTACTCAATCCAAATCAAGGAAAATAGATTTGCCGGGCGTCTCTTGCAGACTTTATTGTACTTAAGCTCCTATCACATTTGTGAGGGGCTGGCTCAGTATGTGATGTACACTTATGTAAGTGGACACCTTGCACTGATCCAGACAAATCCTATGGTGATTTTAGTGGTCTTAGACAACCTTCAAAATCTCTCTAAGTGGTAGCTGTGGATAGCAGGCTTCAGGCTTAATCCAGAAGGAGTGTAAAGCAGCTTGTTTCACCAGAACATAATCTTATAGGTATAGATTAAGTGAAAAAAAACACACAGTGTATTTATAAAAATATGTATTTATTATAAGACACACACTAATGCATTTGAATATCTCCTAGCTGGAGATATACACCATACACACAATATTTTGCAATAGAAGTAGGTAAGTAGCTCAGAAAACACAGTGGTCCCCAGGGGGAGACCAAACCATATACTAAAATACTGGTATGCAAACCACGACTCTAGTCAAGAAAATAGTCAGAGTCTGTAGAAGTGCCGGGGACCCAAGGAACCACCTAAGGTCTGTATCTAGCAGCCCCATGGAGGTCATGTGCAGTGTGTGAACATGACCGCGTTCTCCATAAACATCAATGTGTGAGTCATGGTTGCAATTTTAAAAAAAGAGGACCCTTCCCATCAGACGCTGAAGAAACCCTATGGAAGACAAGAGGTTGGAGAGCCACCCCACCCATGGATACCTTAGGGACCAGGATACCTGCACCAGGGAAGCCGGTGCATAGGTGTGAAGTGGCATTGAAAACCTTTGTCGAACTCAATTGGAGACTTCAGAGAGATGCCGCTGCTGGAGAAGGTGAAAGTGTCCGGGGTAAACAGCCATTACTATGCGACTGTTTGTTCGCATACCTTTACAACGCATTTGTTACTACGCATGCGCTGTAATAACGCGTAGACTTTTCTACGCATGTTATTACTTCGCATGCGCTGTTACTATGCATGCGTTGTATTCGACACAGGGGAGAGGCGCTGGTGAGGACCCGGGTGCAAGATAGCATGAGGCGCTGGTGAGGACCCGGGCGCAAGATGGCGAGAGGCGCTGATGAGGACCCGAGCGCAAGATGGTGAGAGGCGCTGATGAGGACCCGGGCGCAAGATGGCGGGGAGGCGGCTGCTCCCGGATTTTGAGGCAGGGATGGTTGATTGCAGCGATGACGGGCGAGGAGGCAGCGATGACGGCAGTGAGGAGTGGAGAACAGCAGCCGAGGACAAGGGACCTGCACTGAGGAGAGAGAGGTAAGAGGGGCTATGATTTGTGTTTGGGGAGTAGTGTGGGTCGTGCAGTGTAGTGTTTGTGTGTAGGGACAGGAGTGGGGAATGGGGGAGGGTTGTGCAGGGGGTAGTATTTTAGGGTTCAGGGTAGTGTTGTAGTGTATGTGTAGTGTAGGGGGTAGTGTTTTAGGGTTTAGGGTAGTGCTGTGGTGTATGTGTAGTGTAGGGGGTAGTGTTTTAGGGTTTAGGGTAGTGTTGTAGTGTATGTGTAGTGTAGGAGGTAGTGTTTTGGGGTTTAGGGTAGTGCTGTGGTGCATGTGTAGTGTAGGGGGTAGTGTTTTAGGGTTTGGGGTAGTGTTGTAGTATATGTGTAGTGTAGGGTAGTGTTTAGGGTTTAGGGTAGTGTTGTAGTGTATGTGTAGTGTAGGGTAGTGTTTTAGGGTTTAGGGTAGTGTTGTAGTGTATGTGTAGGGTAGGGGGTAGTGTTTAGGGTTTAGGGTAGTGTTGTAGTGTATGTGTAGTGTAGGGTAGTGTTTTAGGGTTAAGGGTAGTGTTGTAGTGTATGTGTAGTGTAGGGGGTAGTGTTTTAGGGTTTAGGGAAGTGTTGCAGTGTATGTGTAGTGTAGGGGGTAGTGTTTTAGGGTTTAGGGAAGTGTAGGGGGCGTGAAGGGTAGTGTTGGCGTGTAGGGTAAAAAAAGAAAAAATAATCTGTATGCGTAGTAAAAACTTGGGAAGTAATGTACTGCTAAGTAATGCCACTTTAATGGTTTTCTATGATTTTTCGAAGTACTGGCATGCGTTTTAAAATAGTGCTAATTAAAGGCATTAGCGAAGTAAAAACTTTGTAGAAAAGGCATGCTAAGTAATGGCATGCTAAGTAACATCATACATCCGTGTCCGGTGGAACCCTGTCAGATCCCAGTTGATTACAGGTAGCACAGTCTCCAACCCACTATATAAGGTCAGTTCTGGGTTCGCGTTTTCGCTCTCTGCTTGCAATTGGAGGCAGAGAGTTGCGCGATTCAGATGCAAGTCATCCCACTGATACACTTCCTGATTGTGCCACCGTTCTAGAACATAGGCGTTCTAGTCTAAAAGTTTCTGTCGGCCATTTCGTGCGCTCGCGTGTTTCACGCGGCGCACTTCAACAGTCATTTTCTGGCGGTTGGACGCGCCTTTTGTCGCGCGTCTTTAGAACTGCTTCTTTCCCAGTTTCTAGTCCTTTGGAACTAGTATTTCTCAGAGTTCAGTCACCGTTACTATTTCCCAACTCACAGCGCTTCATGACAGTGAGTTTCCCCTTCGTTCCTGAGTTCCAGCGTTTCCGAGAAGATTCCTTGCCTATTCGAGTTTCCGGTAGGAAGAGAATCATATTTCTGTGGAGTTGAACTTTCATGCTGGCGGTAAGAAGCATCTCTAGTTAAAACCGTCATTTCTTGAGCTCTGCAGCTTCGTGTTCTAGAGACTTTATTTCCTTCAAGTTGGTGTCACAGAGTCTCCAGTTATGGCCGCTGTATCCAGTGAATTAATGGTGGCAGAATTAAAGACTGCTTCATGTATTTAGTTATTCTCCTCGAACTTCCGAACTAGCTAAGTACCTAAAGCTCTGTGACAGCTAGCAGCATATGCAGTCAGCACTCAGGAGAATTGAAGACGTCAAGTATAGTAGGGTATACTTTATATGCATATGAATGATACAATATTATACCACCTTATTCAGCAGTGCATTTAGTATCTACATACCTGGTGGAATTCGCTGCTCCTCCGAATGCTGAATCCTTCTTGGAAAATCTATAGTGAATACATTAAAGACAACTTACAGAGAGGGGCTATGTCCACACACAAGACAGGTACATATTAGAAGGGTATTTGAGTGTAAGAAAACCCGAATTGTGTTGGAACTGTAGTAATGATTTGCTTACTGTTGCAGGCGTAATTCTTACTGTCAGAAGAAGTACTGAAGAACCTTGTGTGGCAGTCTCTCTTGTTTATCCACTTCCCCTTTCCCCCTCGTTCCTGGGCTTAGAGTTCTCTGGGTCCAGGGGTGTTTGGGAATTGGGAAATCCTCTTCTTAGAAAGCTCCTTCCAGCTGTCTACTCCCACAGATTCAAAGGAATTCAGGTACACTTCTTGACAGATTGAAGTGCCAGAATATTTCTTTCCGTCTGAGCATGATGGCAGAAGGTTTTGATGTTAAGGCTCCGGCATCCATTCTGGAAGGGTTACAAAAACAGCTTAGTGAAACCAGGGAAGAGGTTAGGAAGTCCAATCAGGAGGCGAGTTATTTAAGGCAGCGAGTAGAAGAGCTTTCAGTGAGTCCCAGTCCTAATTTTGGGGGGCTTAAGTCTCCAACCTTTACACTTTCTCCCTCATCATCGTCAGCTTTAACTACGCAGGTAGTCCATGCCATGTCCCCAACTATTCCGTTGGCCCCTCCAGAAAGATTCCAAGGAGATCCTCACAAGGCCCAAATCTTTTTGACACAGTGCTCACTGCATTTTCTTTGTAAACCAATTTTGTTTAAGGAGAATCAGTCAAAAGTGGCGTTTGTGTTGTCTTATCTTAGTGGTGACGCAGCTGCGTGGTCCATGCCTCTGGTCTCCTCTAATGATCCGGTTTTGTATAAGTTTGAAGATTTCAAGACAGAATTTTTACGAATCTTTGATCGACGTACTATCTCTCAGACTACGGATAACAAGTTATTGGACCTAAAACAGGGTAACAGGGAGCTCGTGGCCTATCTGGCGCAGTACAACAAGTTAATTGTAGAAACTAACTGGCCAGCTGCGAAGAGAGCGGCAATATTTTACAGAGGTCTAAAAGATGAGTTGAAGGATGGTTTAGCTCAAATCCCAAAAAGACCAACGGATGTTTCTGAGCTCATAGATCTGGTCCTATAAATTGATCAAAGGCAAGCAGAACGTCGCAGTGAAAAACGTAAAGACATTAAGCCCTTCCCGCCACGATTTGATCGAGTACGCTCTGAACCACACAAGAACTGTGAAACTAATGCAGAGGAACCCATGCAAATTGGTACGGTACGAGGGCCTCTCTCTCAGGAGGAGAGAGAAAAGCGACGTTTAGGCAAACTATGCATGTACTGTGGTCAGTCGGGACATTTTGTCAAGTAGTGTCCAAACAAGCCTAAATCCAATTCATGGGTAAAAGACAAGCTCCACCAGTAGACGGAGTTGCACTGGTGGGAGCAGCCCAAGAGACAACTCCCAAGCCTCAACTTTTGGCAAATGATTTGCAAACTGTGGCTCCACATTTGATATTATCCTGCATTATAAGGTTTGGTAAAGTTCGTGAGGAAAAGGTTTCTGTGATGTTGGATTCCGGCGCAACTGGAAACTTCTGCGACATACAGTTTGCAAAATTGGTGGGTATCCAGTTTGAAAGGAAATTGAAACCAGAACCAGTGCGAGCAGTGGACGGCACCGAGTTATCATCTGGCCCTATAGTCTTCGATACTGAGGTCATTACAGTGGAGGGTCCCGGTGATCATCGGAGTTACATCAGTTTTAACTTAATTGACGCTCCGCAGTTCCAAATGATTTTGGGTCTGCCCTGGCTCACGGAGCATAACCCCCAGATCGATTGGGCAAAACGTTCTGTGGAAATGACCTCACAATTTTGTACTGAACACTGCTTTTCTGTTCAATTGGAGTATCCTCAGACGACCATGTCTTCCAGTTTGGCGAATCAACAACCTATGATCTGCACTGTAGAAGTTTCAGAAATTCCTGAGGTCTATCGTGATTTAAAGGAAGTCTTCAATGAAAAAGAAGCACGAAAATTACCTCCTCATAGGGAGTATGATTGCCGCATCGAGTTGGAGCCAGGGGCAACCTTACCGTGTAGTCGCATCTATGCTCTATCGGAACCGGAGAATCAACATCTTAAGGAATATATTGAGCAGAGTCTTGAGAGTGGGTTCATTTGACCCTCGCAGTCGCCAGTGTCTTCCCCCCTCTTTTTCATTCCTAAGAAGGACGGAACCTTGAGAACTTGCATAGACTATCGGGCCTTAAATCTGGTCACAAGAAAGAATCGCTACCCATTACCTCTCATTTCCGAGCTCCTTGATCAAGTGAAGAGCGCGAGTATTTATACCAAATTGGACTTGAGGGGAGCTTATCATCTGGTACGAATGGCTGAGGGAGAGGAGTGGAAGACGGCATTTCGTACTCGGTTGGGGCTGTTTGAGTATCAAGTAATGCCCTTTGGCTTATGTAACGCCCCAGCCGCATTCCAGCATTTTCTAAATGATGTTGTACGTGAATTTTTAGATCGCTTTGCCGTTGTCTATATTGATGACATTCTCATTTTCTCAAACAACCTGGAAGAACATGTTCAGCATGTTCGAGTCATCTTGGAGTGTTTGTTAAAACATCATCTGTATGTAAAATTGGAAAAATGTGTTTTCCATTCTGCCAAAGTGGAATTTTTGGGCTTTATTCTATCCCCTGAAGGCGTCAACATGGATGATTCTAAGTTGGAAGCAATAAGATCTTGGCCTGCTCCAAAATCCATCAAGGAGATACAAAGTTTTTGGGGATTCGCCAATTTTTATCGGCGGTTCATTCAGAATTTCTCTGAGAAAGAAAGCCCAATTACTTGTCTGCTGAAGAAGAATGAACGTTTTGTTTGGGGAAAACAATCTGAAGAAGCCTTTCAACTATTGAAAGAGGCCTTTGTTTCAGCACCCGTTTTGCAGCACCCAGACTTGAAGGAACCATTTTTTGTGGAAGCGGATGCTTCAAACTTGGCTATTGGGGGCATTCTCTCTCAACGACAGAAACAAACTGGTCAGTTACATCCAGTGGCCTATCATTCCCAAAAGTTATCCACTGCAGAAATGAATTACTCAATTGCAGATAAGGAAATTTTGGCAGTAAAAGAGGCTTTCAAGATTTGGAGACATTATCTGCTTGGAGCTAAGCATGTGATTACTGTGTTCACTGACCATCGCAATTTGCAATTCTTAAAATCTGCCAGAACTCTCTCACCTCGTCAATTGAGATGGTCCCTTTTCTTTGCGGATTATGATTTTGTTTTGACATACAAACCTGGAGCGGCAAATGGAAAGGCGGATGCTCTTTCGCGTTTAAGTTTGGGTGATGTGACTGAAAAGATGGCAGAGGGCTATATCATTCCTCAAGAGAAGATTGTCGCTGCAGTCGTCGAGGATGATTTGGAAAAGCGTGTCAGAGAAGCCTTTCAAAGAAGTGAATTCACAAATTGGGTATCAGAAGGTCCTGAAAGGGAGATGAAATAATAATAAATAAATCCACATTTGTAAAGCGCACAATCACCCGTAAGGGTCTCTAGGCGCTGGGGGCCGTCGGGAAGATTAAGCAAGCTATTGCCCAGAGTCACATGGTGCTGGGCTAATCTGCCTCCGGAGCCGGGGATCGAACCCTGATCCCCAGATTCCAGCGTCAGTCGCCCTAGCCGCGGCGCCACACCTCTCATTAAGGATGGGAAACCATACTTTCAAGGGAAGTTGTTCGTCCCAGTTGAAGAGTTACAGTCAGAAGTCATTCAACAGTTTCATGATCATCCGTTGGCAGGTCATAAGGGAACAGTTAAGACCCTTGATTTGGTGAAGAGGATCTATTTTTGGCCAGGCATGGACGCTCAGGTGAGGCAGCACATCGCCACTTGTGAGCAGTGTGTGAAGGGGAAGAGTTCTAGACAGGCCCCACAAGGTTTACTTATGCCCTTGCCCGTAGCTCCTTCCCCTTGGCATACCATTTCAATGGATTTTATTGTAGAATTACCATCCAGTCAGGGCTATTCAGTAATTTGGGTGGCGGTGGACCAGTTCTCTAAGATGAGTCATTTCATTCCTCTAAAAGGTTTGCCCACAGCTCCTCAATTGGCAACCTTGTTTGTACAGCATATTGTTCGTTTGCATGGAATTCCAAAGATAGTTATTTCCGATCAAGTATCACAGTTTGTTTCTCGATTTTGGAGGTCTTTCTTGAAGGGATTAGGAGTCGACTCTCATTTGTCCACCAGTTTCCATCCAGAGACGGATGGACAGACGGAGAGAGTTAATCAGGATTTGGAGCAGTATCTTTGTATGTATTTGATGGATCAAGAGGGAGAGTGGCCCTCTCTTTTGAGTACTGCAGAGTTTGCTTATAACAATTCTGTCCATTCAGCTACTGGTTACTCCCCATTCTTCCCTAATTCAGGTAGACATCCCAATATGTTAGTGGGTAGAGTAGAGGTTGAGGTCCCAGCGGCAGAGGAGGTGATTCAAAATTTGTATAAGACCTTTCAGTCAGCTACAGCTAATCTCTCAAAAGCAAAGTCAGATTATAAGATGCAGGCAGACAAGAAACGTAAAGAGAGTCCAATTTTTGCGGTTGGGGATCTGGTTTGGGTTTCCACCCGTTATATGCGGTTGGTTGGGAACAGGAAGTTTCAGCCTCAATTTGTGGGTCCCTATCCAGTGGTGAGAATGGTAAATCCAGTCAGTGTTCAGTTGGCTCTTCCCAAGTCCATGAAAATTAATCCCACATTTCATGTTTCCTTAATTAAACGAAATCCACCTAATCTCAGACGTTCCCTCCCTCCAGCTCCAGTTCAAGTTCAATCTGCAGAAGAGTTTGAGGTGAAGCGAATTTTGGACTCAAAATGGAGAAAGAATAGTTTGTTCTATCTTGTAGACTGGAAAGGTTTCGGTCCTGAAGATCGATCGTGGGAACCTAGCAAGAATGTTCATGCCCCACGATTGGTAGCAGAATTTCACAAGACTCATCCTCTGAAGCCTAGAGAGGGGGCTTTGGTGGGGGGTACTGTCAGATCCCAGTTGATTACAGGTAACACAGTCTCCAACCCGTTATATAAGGTCAGTTCTGGGTTCGCGTTTTCGCTCTCTGCTTGCAATTGGAGGCAGAGAGTTGCGCGATTCAGATGCAAGTCATCCCACTGATACACTTCCTGATTGTGCCACCGTTCTAGAACATAGGCGTTCTAGTCTAAAAGTTTCTGTCGGCCATTTCATGCGCTCGCGTGTTTCACGCGGCGCACTTCAACAGTCATTTTCTGGCGGTTGGACGCGCCTTTTGTCGCGCGTCTTTAGAACTGCTTCTGTCCCAGTTTCTAGTCCTTTGGAACTAGTATTTCTCAGAGTTCAGTCACCGTTACTATTTCCCAACTCACAGCGCTTCATGACAGTGAGTTTCCCCTTCGTTCCTGAGTTCCAGCGTTTCCGAGAAGATTCCTTGCCTATTCGAGTTTCCGGTAGGAAGAGAATCATATTTCTGTGGAGTTGAACTTTCATGCTGGCGGTAAGAAGCATCTCTAGTTAAAACCGTCATTTCTTGAACTCTGCAGCTTCGTGTTCTAGAGACTTTATTTCCTCAAGTTGGTGTCACAGAGTCTCCAGTTATGGCCGCTGTATCCAGTGAATTAATGGTGGCAAAATTAAAGACTGCTTCATGTATTTAGTTATTCTCCTCGAACTTCCGAACTAGCTAAGTACCTAAAGCTCTGTGACAGCTAGCAGCATATGCAGTCAGCACTCAGGAGAATTGAAGACGTCAAGTATAGTAGGGTATACTTTATATGCATATGAATGATACAATATTATACCACCTTATTCAGCAGTGCATTTAGTATCTACATACCTGGTGGAATTCGCTGCTCCTCCGAATGCTGAATCCTTCTTGGAAAATCTATAGTGAATACATTAAAGACAACTTACAGAGAGGGGCTATGTCCACACACAAGACAGGTACATATTAGAAGGGTATTTGAGTGTAGGAAAACCCGAATTGTGTTGGAACTGTAGTAATGATTTGCTTACTGTTGCAGGCGTAATTCTTCCTGTCAGAAGAAGTACTGAAGAACCTTGTGTGGCAGTCTCTCTTGTTTATCCACTTCCCCTTTCCCCCTCGTTCCTGGGCTTAGAGTTCTCTGGGTCCAGGGGTGTTTGGGAATTGGGAAATCCTCTTCTTAGAAAGCTCCTTCCAGCTGTCTGCTCCCACGGATTCAAAGGAATTCAGGTACACTTCTTGACAAACCCAAAGATAGATTCAAGATGTGACGAACCTGCAAGCAGAGGGGACAGAGTCTATGCCACTCAGGAGTGACCAGGAGGCACAAAAGACGAATGCCCACCGATGTCGGGTATCACATGAGAGCTGATGGTGTCCTTGAAACTGTAGCTGTGTGGTCCAGGTGAAGCTGTGGAGGGCCAGGAGCCATACATGAGCTGTCCCATATTGAATGTCGAGAGTTGAGGAGTCAATGTCCGACGGGAGCACCCATAAGCCTTGGCAACTGCAACAATGTGGAAGCTGCAAACGGTACAATGTCGGGACCAGCAAGGTCCAGGAGACTTACGACAATCAGGGGAGTCAGTGCAGGCTGCAAGCAATCAGGGGAGCCTAAAGAATTCAAAGGTGACCTCAATAGAACACACAGGCCGGAGGCATTGGAGTTACAAGGCGACCTCAATCAGCTCCCCAAAGAAGCAGACCCACGTTGCAAGTGATGCAGTGAGGACTAAGATCTTGGTCACTGGAGATGCTTGAGGTTGGGGCTAATTGAAGCCCAAAGTTCTTGGTGGAAGGAAGCCAGCAAGTCTTTGCAACTGCAAGTTGATGGAGTGCACACAGGCTCCGTTACTGCGGCTCTGACACAGGATACTGACCTCAAACTTAGTGAGCATACAGGGCAGGCGTGGGGGAAGTGAAAAACTGCCACCTGTGTTACTGCACCTTTTGAAATGCGTAGGAGCCCAGGACCAACAGACCAGTTAGCTTAGTTGTGGTGCCTGCAGATGCAGGGAAGTAATTCCTTCACTTCAATGGAGATTCCTTCAGGTGTCTTGGATGTCCACTGGCCCTGGATATGTTCCTGTATGGAGCACAGGCATGGACACTGCAGCAGACGAGCAGGGCAAAGAGATCAGGAGCAGCAGGAATCTTACCAGTTGCAGCCTTGAAGTCCAGCGAAGTCCAGAGTGCCTAGACGGTCGAAGTTGAAGTGGTGTCTGAATTGTATTGTGTCCCACAACGAATCTGGGGACCCACACACAGGTACGCTCCTATATACCCTAGGAAAGGGGTGGGACGATACAGGGGTCCCTCCCTAAGGTTGGACAAGGGGGGAGGATACTCCCCTGTAATTTGTCCAGGTTTGTGCCAGACCAAGAGCCAACGGCTCCCTGAACTGGTTTAAGCTGGACTATGCATGGAGACCAAGTTTGCCCTGCATGCAGACTATGTGGTGCTGGCTAGCGCTCCCACCCAACCCCAATACAATGAACCCTGGCTGGGAAGTGGTCACACCTCCCTGTGACAGGATGCCTAATATTCTGCCTTCTTCTGCTCAGGCTTGGCTCAGCAGCAGGAGGGCAGAATCGTGTCTCTGGTCCGCAGCAGCCATGTTGGGCTATCCGGGTCTAGAAAACTGGTACTCGGAGCAAGGAGGGCCTAATGGAGGGTCTTTACAGTGCCTGTAATCATACCTCCCACACCGTTTAGGGTGTGGGGTATGATTCCATCATGGTTGATAAAACATGACAGGGTTCATTGCAGCCAGTTTCAAGATGGTCATCGCGTAATGACGTGGAGCCCCTCTATATGTTATATGGTTGTCTCACTTACAACCCGGGAGAATGGACTCCAAAGGCTGTAGGGGTGTCCTGCTAATGCAGGGGTACCCTCACACTTAGAACCAAGCACCCTGCCTTCAGGATTGAAAAGGCCTGCTGTAGGGGTGACTTATAGGTTTTAAGTGCAGTGACCTTAGCTATAGGGAAACCTATATCTTTTGTAAGTGGTGCTAGCACCAGCTTACACAGGCTGCAATGGCAGGCCTGTAGAGATAGTTTGAATGGTCTCCCATAGGTGGCAAAATACATGCTTCAAACTATGGGGGACCTCTGGGGTACCTATGCCCTGGGTACCTTAGTACCATATACTAGGGACTGATAAGGGTATCCCAGTATCCAATCTGGGATGTACCTAAGTATTGCCATAATATCCCAGATTGGAGATGAAAGAATTGAGACTGGGGTCCTGATTAGCAGGATCCAAGTCAGATAAGTCATAAACAGCATTACATCAAGCAAAAGGTGTTTCTCCCATAGAAGCAGATCTTTTCCTACAGCATTGGATTCCTGTATGGTATAAATCTAAACCATTGTGGAATCGATTGATAATCAGGGATTGTCTCTCCCTAAATAATGTGAAAGTTATACCATGGTTAAGCTATATGAAACTGAAATGTATTAGTATGGGCTGCCTAGATTTTTTTTTTACCCCGGATAAGATCTGTGAGGCAGACTACACATGGGTTAAACGCAGCTTTTTAACACACATCAGACCGCCAGAAAAAGTTGTGAACTGATAAAACATGCTGTTTGTGCCCTTTGCATAGTAAAAATCATTCCGCCTATTGAAGGTTATTTATCCTAGGTGACTAATGTTTACCACCAGAAGCTTCTAACAAGATTCAAGTTCAATCTCTTTGTTCCCTATATTAGCTCCTCTAAGGGCTGGTCTACCTCACGCACTGTGGGTCCTTGTACCTGTGGTAATTGGGCCGTATAAACACTGGAGCACTTTGTCATATTTGTCCCCAATGTGCTCAGCCAAGAAAGTGCTTTTTAATACCTCTTCTTAAAAAACAAAAATTCACACAACTTAGACTGGCCATTCTGTATCGTATGAAGCTCAGAACCTCTGTGTGTGTGTCACTAATTTTCTAAGCTGTGTGATGGCGTGGGGCTAGATCTGGTCACGTTGATCATCAGTGTGGAGCTAGCTAGTTTTGTGATCTGCATTAATGTAATTGGCACTGACTGATTTATGATACATTTTAAGAGTTGTTTTATGTACATACATTTTATTTGTTTTATCTACTGAATGACTTATATGTATCTGTTTTGGTTATTCCTTTTAACCAAACAAAGATTACAATGAATTATGTTAATCTTTGTTTTTTCAGTGAATTTCTAGGATTTTTTAAAAACGTATTGTAATATTTTATTACCATATGTAAAGTCAATCCCCCACAGCAGCAGAGGGGACTGCGGAGGGGACTGCGGGCTGATGGAAAAGTACTGCACAAATCTACCTGCAAGCAGCAAACCATCACTGTGCAGAATCTTCGTGCTATGGCCAGGCCCTGCCCCAAACCCATTGGCACAGCCCCACTCCCCAAGCAACTTCAGACCCTGTGAACCACATTCCTCTGGGCACTTGTTTTTAAAAGGTGTGGGAGCATGCAGTTCCCCTTCACAAACCAATAGTGGCCCCAGGGACCCGATACCCTGGGGTCTTTGTTTTTTATTGAGTGGCGAGGGCACATGGTCACCTACCCAAGATGCTAAGGGCAACTGGGGTTGATTTCCATTTGGGTGGGTGCCAGGTGGCCCCATCTGCTAGACTTAACATGCGTTGGGGACCCCCATCCCGCAGAGCTTCTGCACCTTTTGGGTGGGTACCCAAGTACCCACCCAGGGCATCCAGCAAACAATAAAATGGGGGGACTGTGTTTGCTCAGGGCTTCCCGCATGTTGCTATTGTGTAGTTATAGTTAGAACCTTGTTACTAAAGGAACATTTTGTTTGCTAATAACTTTGGCGCCGTTCGACAAATCATCACATAACTTTCTAAAAAAGAGTTCATCCACCTCTGTTCCTTCCTTGAAAATTTCGGGGTGATCCATCAAGCAGGGGCTGAGAAAAAAGGGGGTCCCAAAATGCTATTTCACCATGCAATTTCCATAGGGATTTTTGAACATCGCTACAGCCCAAATTGCAGAATGGAATTCCACAAATTTGGCAGAAAGCTACAGAACATTTCTCATTTCTTCAGTGCCAACCCACTTGTCAGCTTTACTCTTAACCTCTCTACGCCAATGAGCTTGTTGTGGACTAGAGGTTGGTGCAACTATGGAAAACAGCTACTCAAGATGTTCTCATCATTCATAATCAGATTATCCATGTCAGTGTAGATAGCCACCTTGTTGCCTTTCATCTGACCATGCATTACTTATCATAAGTAACCCATGGATGTATGTCGGAACCATGCATGCCATTACTCTGCAGTCTGTACAACAATTGCGTATTTACAGCACATATTTTTACAACATGCTTTAGACAAAGCACTAGACTTTGGAGAGGCATAATTTATATTTCCAACTGCAGTCTGCGCAACAGTAGGGAAAGCGTTGGACTTTGAAGTCTAGCGCTGCTTTCCCTAAGGCATGTTGTTGTTCCAATATGGGTGGTAAAGGTCTACTTGGTAAAGAAGCATTTGTTGTAATGCCTCAATTGTAATGGCAGTGCGTGATTCGCGCTGCCTTGTAAATGCTGTTTCAGGTAACCCACATAATCCTTGGTTGAGGAGATGAAACACTACTCAAGCAGCAACAATCCATCAGCTGCTGCATAATCCTTCTCAGGTCACGTGAGAGTAGAGGAGGAGAGGAGGAGGAGCGCAGAGCAGAGCAGAGCAGAGCAGTGGAGCAGTGGAGCAGCGGAGCAGAGGAGCTGTGCAGAGCAGAGCGGAGGCTGAGGCGGCGTGAATCTGCCGAAAGACTGCCAAAGACTGCCGGCTTATTGGAGAACGCCCGGTCTTCCTCGGCTTCCCCCGAAATCCATAGACTCGTAAAATCCGTGCCCCAGCAGGGGAGGAGAGGGAGAAGAGGCCGTACCCCCGTCAGAGCTCCGTCCGCTCGTTCTTTCGTCTGGACGAGGTGAGGCGAGACTGTGCTTGATGCGAGGGCGGGGGGGGGCAGAGACACAAGACGCGAGCGCGGCTGCCGATAGAGGCGGCTGCGAAGTAAGATCCGGGGGGTGACTGGAAGGCAGCTCGACTAGGTCCAGCTTGCCCGTGGTCTTCTCCGTGAGCACCGCTCGCCACCACTTCCATTTTCTTTGTGTGCCCCTAGTTAACACCTGCCAGCAGTCAGCAGTTAGTAGCAGTTAGTAGTCAGCAGTTAGTAATCAGTAACTAGTAATAACTAGTAATAACTAGTAGTCATCCGCCAATAAGCCACGGGAGCCATTGGAATCAAGTTCCCCAGTCGGCCCAGTCCGCCACTGTCTGATGACCTGATGGCCTGACCAGAAAAATCATCCTGTCTCAGTGGCACCGCTGTAAAGTTGTCAAGCTGACAAAACTGGTTCTACCTTCCTCAAACCATTCCCAGTGGTTCGCAGGCGCAATAAAAGCCACGGAAGCCCATAGAAAATTGCAGCATCGGGCAGAATTGGATAAAACTTACCACCGTATCACTGAGTCACTGAGTCACTGGGTCCCTGGGTCCTTGAGTCACGAGTCACGAGTCACGAGTCACGAGCCACGTGAAAGGGAGGAGCAGCAGAGTACTCCAAGACTCAGGATTGAGGGCGCAGAAGCTAGGAGCTAGGACCTAGAGGGGATACTGCAGGCCCAATAGGTCAATAAGCCATCAAGTTCTAATCAAGTTCTAAACAAGTTCTAAATAATTAAAAGCTTATCAAACCTCTTTTCACACAACCGAACATCATATATTAATTAAACATTAAAAACTGAAAAAAACCGAGGACCTGCTTAAGCAAGAACTCCTGCAGCAGACCCTACAAGGAGGGTTTCGTCAAAGGGGGAAAGCACCGTGTGCCTAGTTCTCAAAATTACCAGCGATTCGATACAACAAGGAAAAAAGCAGAGCAATGAGACCAGGCAGAGTTAGGCAGTTACCAAAACCAAAATCCAACTCTAAGCCTAAATCACGGAAAAGGAAACTGGAGCCAGCACCTTCACTATATCTAAACAACTCTCAGGAAATCAGTCCAAACGCCCATAATAAAAACAAAGAAGGCCCATCTCTGCGAGCTATGGAAACGTCGATGTCAGCAACAACTCAAAATCTAACCTCGACTCAACCCCCAAATAAAAACGTCCATGTCAAGGACTCCGCCGCATCACCTTGTCTAATTATAGCCCTTCAGCAACCACAGAGATCCACACAAACCTCATTACCCCCAGTATTAAAGTTGTGACCAATGGACTCAAACAACCTTATAACCATTGAAGGAATGCCATTGAAGAAAAAGATATGTTCCCATCAACCAAAGATATATACTAAGTATTCCTTTCTAAAAGACCCTGGGACAGTTATTTTTTCCAAGACAGGGAACATCAGAGGTCTCCATACACCGCTTCTATCAAGCGAACCTGATTGCAGTCGCACTAATAGAAACCAAGTAGGTCCATCCCGGTTAGCCGGAGCCCTCAACTTATCCAGCATTGAGGCTGCTGCTGCTACATCAACATCAACATCGCCTGAAATAAGAAGAGTGGCAGCACTCACCCACCTAGTAGACCAAGAATCTACCAATTACAACACTCTGGAAACGGTGTCTACCAGTAAAATTACCATCAAAGACTGGAGCCTATCAAAGAAAGCTGAGCCCTTAGAGGCAGTATCCCACCTACATTCAGCTAGTCAGGTTGAGACTCATCCTAGGAAATCAAGCTTCCCACACTTTGGAAATCAAGATTAAGGTTGAGATTCACAAAGAGGAGGAAAGAGAAGATCTACTTTCTCCTCAACTACTTAGTAGCTCGCCAAATTTATTTATTTATTTATTTATGTGTCTTATAAAGCGCACTGTCACCTAGCAGGCATCCTGGCGCTGATGGCTCAAAGAGGGCGAAAGTGTCAGACAGAACAGGACAGAGCGGGCAGTTACACATCCTAAGGAAACAGACAGGTTTTGACCCTTTTTCTGAACAGGAGAAGCTCATTGATTTGCCTGATTTCGCACGGGAGCAGGTTCCACAGCTTTGCTGCGGCCACCTCAAAAGATCTGTCCCCCAATCTGATCTTTCTAAACCTAGGCACTCTCACCAACCTAGCCGCTGAGGAACGAAGCAGCCTGGTTGGGGAGTAGTGGTGCCACGCACATTTAGATTGCAGAGGTAGAGGGCCTATTCCGTGTAAGGCCTTAAACTTGAGGCAGAGGGCTTTAAATTGAACCCTCTGTCTCAGGGGGAGCCAGTGCAGCTTCGCCAAGGCCGCCAGCGCATGTGCTCTCCTAGGAAGCCCCAGGACCAACCTAGCAGCCGCTGATTGCAGTCTTTGGAGCCTATCCAAAAGGAAACCAGGGGACTCCAATAGCAAGGCATTACAGTAGTCCAACCTACTGAGGATTGTACACCTTGCCACCTGGGCGCGCGCCTGGGATGGTAGTAATTGCATGATCTTTCGCAAAGACCGCAGAATGGCAAAACAGCAGGAGGTCATCTTTTTGACGTGTGTCTCCATGCTGAGCTTCTGATCAAGCATGACCCCTAGATTGCGAACTGATTTCACTGGCCGCACTTTCGTCTCTGTCTCCGGAGGCCAAAAAATTTCTGGAAATGGCCGGGAGATCTTATTCCCAGTGCTAAAAAGCACCTCCATCTTCCCAGCATTAAACTGGAGGGAATTATTCTTTAGCCAGCATGACGTATCACGCAGACAGTTGTGGAATACTTCCACGGGTGTTGATTACTCTCCCTCAAAGGAGAGGATCATCTGCGTGTCGACAGCGTAGTTTATTATTTTAATTTTATAGGCTTTATTAAGTGAGATCAGAGGTCTTAAATATAGATTAAAAAGAATGGGACTAATTGCTGATCCCTGTGGCACCCCGTGTAAGACACTGGAAAAAGCCGATTGGAAGGGAGGCAGGGATACCGCCTGCTGTCTGTCCTGCAAAAATGACCGAAACCATCTCAGAGCGCTGCCTCCCACCCCAGCATCACTTAGGCGGCCCAGCAAGATCTCATGGTTAACCGTATCAAAGGCGGCAGACATGTCAAGCAGGATCAAAGCCGCTGCCTGTCCCCCGTCTGCACACCTTTGAAGCTCGTCCATGGCAATGACCAACGCTGTTTCGGTCCCATGAGACGGCCGCAAACCAAATTGATCTTCCTCTAATAAGAGATGCTGTTCCAGGTGTTTGGAGAGAGTTAGACAAACCAGCGCTCCACAATTTTAGCGGGGAAAGGTAGCAGGGAAATGGGTCTATAGTTCTTAGAGCAACCCGGGTCTAAAGAAGGCTTCTTCAGCAGGGGAGATATCACCGCCGGATGTATGACGTTGCAACGCAGGCTATTACAACGCCTGCCTTTACAACGCAGTTTCTACATCGCAAACCTTTACAACGCATAGCGCTTAGAGGTGCTGGATAGTGATAAGTTTAATTTTCTATTCCAACTCCAGTCCCCGTGGACACTAGGGAAGGTGTTGGATAGAAAATTAAACTTATTCCCTATTCTAGAGCGCCCCCCCAGCGCAATGCGTTGTAATGGTTTGCATTGTAATGACCGCGTTGTAATGGTAGTGCGTTGTAAAAGTTTCGTTGTAAAGGTTGTTCACCATCACCGCCTGCTTCCACTGGGCTGGAACAATACCTGTGTCAAAGGATTGATTATAGATCAGGCGGAGAGTAGGAAATAATTCCTCCTCAAACTCCTTCCAGATCTTATGTGGCACCGGGTCCAAAGGAGAACCAGACGAGATCCCCCTTGCCAGCCCGCTGAATGCTTCTTCCTTGAGTAGCGGGAACTCTAATAGAGGTTCACCCAACGACCAAACCTGCTCATTGATCTTGTCTACCAGCGTCCCATGACTTGTGGCCACTGGACAGTCAGTCACAGTAGAGTCCTCCAAGTCCTCAATGATTAGCTCGATTTTCCTTAAAGAATTTGGCAAGGTTCTCGCAGAGTTCCTGAGACGGAGCAATGGAGTTCTTAGAACACTCAGGGCTAGTAAGACTATTTAATATATTGAAAATGCTCCTAGAACTATTACAAATCACGGATGAATAGTAGTCGGCCTTAGATTTCCTAATCTGATTCTTGAATTCCAAGATTTTAAGCTTCCATTGCATCCTATAGGATTCCTCATATTTGCGCCTCCAGCATCTCTCTGCTTGTTTACAGCCACGCTTCAGATTCCTCAGCGTGTCGTTAAACCAAGGGGCAGAGTTTTTTCCCTTGCAGCCGCGAACTTTAAGGGGAGCATGAGAATCCAGCACCTCCGTGATCTTGGTGTAGAGTGAGGCATGGTTCTCCTCAGTTTGCTTAGCCAAAGCAAAGCACTCTTCCACTTCAAACACCCGGCCAGAGGACTTCGATCGGGCAAGAGCTTTCTAATCTCTACACAGAAACTCCTTAGTCACCCGTGGAGTCCTTGTTTGAGAACCCTTGCTTTTAACATAAAATTTGACAAGGGAGTGGTCTGTCCAATCCATAGGCAACATTTCCCCCATAACCACCAACTCCGGGACACTAAACACCAAATCCAGGAGGTGCCCCGCCTTGTGGGTAGCTTCAGTGACTTGTTGATAAAGTCCGAAGCTTTCGCATGAGTGAAGCAAATTTGCTAACCCTACATCCAGGGAACCATTTAGCCAAAGGTTAAAATCCCCTAAAATTATCAGATTATGATGGGAAGCTGCCATATTAGTTAGGGTCGCTAATAGCGATTGTTGCTGCTGAACGCTAAAGGCCCCTGGAGGCCTCCAACACAAGACTCTGGAAAAAATAGTCCCGAAACAGCTCTGAATAGATAGGCCCAGCAGCTCCGTTCCCTCAGCTGGGTCCATATCCATAAATCCAATCTTCCAAGTGGTTTTATAAATAACCCCTACCCCCCCACGCCTCCCGTTAGACCTGGGGAGGTGTAGGAATTTAAAACCAGATGGACACGCCCAGCCGGGGTGAACTAAACAATCAGGGCGAGTCCATGTTTCCGTCATGAACAAGATGTCAAGCTCATGTGTTTCAATTAGCAGCTGGATCTCCACGCTGTGCCTGGGCAAGGATCTCACATTCAGAAGCCCACACAGCAGGAGATCATTGCTAAGAAAATCCGTCCGTGGGTGGACCAGAGGCCACAGCCTAAGGGTCCCTCGATCTGCATGGAGCTTACCAATGTGTAGCAGAGTCTCCCTAGGATATACCGGGCCGGAAAAGTGTTGACACTCCTCGGAGTACCCCAAACGGTCAGCATAAGTGGCACTGGGCGCTTCCTTGGCACGGACGGGCGCAGACGGGCTTGCCTTTGGTGCTCCACCGGCGCGCCCGCTGCGCGTTAGCTCCAGTGTTGTTCTTATGGAGCCCAGAGCGTGCCTCCCCGAGCACTAGAGCGTGTCCCAAACTACCCCCAAGATGGCGGGTCCGCTCACACGGGCGGACCCGACCAGGGGAAGGCAGCCAGGCACCCAGGAGCCTCAGGAGACCACTCCGGTCCCCCACAAGGTAGGCGCTGTGCAAAGTAGCAACTTAGAGCAGCAGTGGTAGTTTTAGCAGCAGTATTCAATTAATGAAGGAAATCCGAGACATACTAACAGAACCGCCAACAGCAACTGAAGAGCAGGGAAGTGGAATACAACTCCTCCAATCGCCTAATACTCCTTCGACTCAAACTAAGATACCACAACCAAACTCTATCAGCACTTGTGAACAAACAGCGTCAAATAACAGGCCAGCAGTGCAAACATCACCCCAACGCCTCACTTTACTACCGTATAACGATTCCCAATCCATAAACAACTCCATAAACAATTACATGTTTTCCATAGCAGCACAGGAGTGGGAAGAACTAGTTGCTACTTATAATCTTAAACCATCCGAAGGGAAATCACTTATTGACGTTTCTCCGAGACTGGATAGGAGCAACAATCCAGGAAAACCAGTCCCTGAATCCATATGGGTAACAATTTTAAACACCCTGCAACACTCGGCCACAGCACTGGAATTCCAGTCTCAAAAAATGGATTTGCAGCTTTCTGTCCTGCAGACAACGGCCGATTCTATCTCAGGAATTGACTGGAAAATCTCGGAACTAAACGGTCTCATAAGGAGGGGCCAAGACGCCGTCTCTGTGGCTCAAATAACTCCACCACAATCACTACCCTGTGATCCAATTTTAGACAAATTATCATCTTTACCATCTATGTTAGGGGACCTGATAAGCGATCTAAAATCAACAGTTTCACAAATCTTGATTCCGCAAACTTCGGATCTACCTCGAGAATTCTCAGTGGTACAAACAAGCCTAGGGACCGAGCAGCCGGCTGAGTAGAGCTTAGTTATCACCTTACCCTCAGTTCAAACATCATCGCCCGGATTATTGGAAACTGAGTCTATGATCATTACCGCGACTACAGTTGAACCATCTTCAACAAACTACCAGGCCTCGAGCCGGACCCGTAGAAAGAAAAAAAGGAAAGGAAGAAATTGGCTGCTAACGGATGCAAGACAAAACATAGAAGCACAATCGAACTCTCCTCCTTTAGCAGCGATTTGTGGTTGGAAACCAAAAGATAACGAACAATCACCACTCCTGCACAAGGTCCCAGATAGTACTCCTTCAGCGTCCCCAGTACGTTACACAAAACTGACAACCAGTGTCACTCAGAAACCTGCACTGAGAGAACTCAAACAGAAACTTCCTCAATTCAAACCAACTCAATCAGCACATAATACTCACAATGCTGAATTAACACCATTTGAAGATGTTCCAATAACAGGAAGTGAGGACAACGCTACGGCTATCAACGTGGAGTCACCTCAGCAACCAAAACGAAAATTGAAAAGTAACACAAGGGAACTGAGTACAGACAACTATCAAAGTGAGCAACCAAATTATTCAGACATAGCATGCCTAACTCGTTCCCCTCAATCCATTCAACATGACTATATGGGATCACTAGCCAATCCAACAATACCCCAGCATCTGAATAGTCCTATATCAATCCTCTTCATTCCTGAATACACATCCCGAGGTAGGGATGACATACTGAATAGGGGAAATATACTAAGACTCCTGCATTCGGTTACAAGCCTAGTAAACATCAATTCCACTGACCTCGTGCAAATAGAGTTTCAGCCAAACACCGAGTCGCATCGCCCAGATATAAAAAAAGCAACATGGTACTCCTTTGAGATAGCAAATAAAATCTTGGAAGAAGAAGCAACGTTCCAACAATGGGGGATAGAATTGAGACTTGAAAAGCGACCTCGCTATCCGACACCTTTTTTACCTCTCATCAGGCCTTCGGTACAAAAAAGCACCAACTCAGTATTAAAGGGAGCTAGGAGTAATTCCCCAAGGATGTACTCCCGAGATACAAAAAGACCCCCATCTGGACAAAATCAAAGGCACAATAGCCATCTTTCGTTAAATACCGTCCATAATTGGAAGTCAATCCAACGTACAATCGACACAACGACTGTCGCAAATCGACAAAAAGGGAAAGAACTTGTTTACCCCTCAGTCAAGTCCAGGGAAATCAGAATTTGCTCCTGGAACATCAATGGTTTAGCCAGTAAAAGTAATGATCCAGAGTTCCTACAATATCTAAATACATTCGACCTTCTATTGCTCCAAGAAACTTGGGAAGAAAAGGCATTTGAGCTGCAAGGGTTCACTTCTTGTTGTATCCCGGCAAATAAAAACTCCACCTTCGGACGAAGATCAGGAGGTCTGATGTTCTTTGCTTCAATACCAACAATAGGTGAAATTAAGGCAATTGATTCTCACACAGGTGGTAAAGATCTCACTTTGGTTAAAGAAGCAGCCCCAAGAAGTAATTATAATCAATACATACATTCATCCTAAACAGAAACAAAAAGCAGCCAAAGATTTGGCGAAAGCCCTGGAAAAGAAAGGGAGTCCGACTTATTCATCTAGGCCGGGGACTTTAACATGTTCCTCATCAGTAAAGACCTAGACAACGACCTCATTCAAGGATTGAATGCGGCGTGGCGCGTGCCAACACAAGGCTCGACAAAAAATAATAAATCAACGAAGTACTCAAAAAACGTACTTCGATATCTGGAACAACTTAACCTAAGGGCCCTAAATGGTCGCTATGTCGAAGACGATCCACCAGTTGCTACCTTCCATTCCAATAAACAATCCTCCCATCTTGATTACATGTTCATATCCTTAAACATGTTTTGCTGGATAACAACTTTTAGAATAGGGACGAGTGACTTCAGCGACCACCTGCCTCAAGAGGCCGCAATAAGAGTCAACTCGCAACTGGTAACCGAACCACATACAGGCCTTGATACAGAAGTCACGTCAAATCTAAAGTGGCTACGGTGCAACGCCGACAATATCGATTCCATAAGCTCTATAGCGAAAACTCTTTTCACCCAAATTGCCAGCTCCTCAACTAAGCTGTCGGATGTCTGGCAAAACTTCATTCAAACCATTAGCGAGAAACTGGCAAAAATTCGCCAAAAAACTTACGTCAAGGGAAGGGAATTTCTAGTGAAAATCAACTAACCCCAGAAATGAAAACACAAAAACGGTTAATAAACCAAACATTGAGACAGATGCGAAAGGACCAAACAAACCACAGCCTGCAAATTGTTCTACAGAAAGCAAAAAACAGCTTAAACGGATGAAATGGGAAAAACAGAAGCTAAGAAACGAAGATCTATGGGCAAAACTTCTTTATGAAGGGAAGCAGAAAAACAGCTCTAAGTTTTGGCAAATGGTCAAAAGAATAAAGAATCCTAAACATCTAGGTCAATCTCTCACATATCAGAGGAGGTATGGACAAAATACCTATTGAAGCATTTTAATAATGAGGATACTTCAGAGGACGTGATAACAAATAAACCCTGCACAGAAGCCATGAGGTCTAAAACAGAAGGAAAAGCTAAGTGCTATACGGGCACAAGGACCCAAGAAATGCGGGAGTATGGGGCTAAGACTCCAGCTAAAGTTGACAAATTAGAGCCAGAAGCAAGGTCCTCGCAGTTTGTCGAGCCCGGGCGAAAGACAACTGTGCCAGCGGACAACAAACGACAAATAACAAGGGGGAGGCCCACCGGCGCCCCGGGGCCTAATGGCATTCCACCCATGCTGTATTAATCGGATGCGGAGTTTTGGAGTGTATCACTAACACCAATATTCAATAGTTTAAGGCATACCCAGACTCTTCCTGAGTCCTGGCATGGGTCATTCATCAGCCTGATTTATAAACATGGTAGCAAGAAGCATCCAAACGACTATCGGCTTATTGCCTTACTAGATGTGGAGGCTAAATATTTCGCAGGTACCATCTTGGAGGAGTTAACATCATGGGCATCCGATAACTCCATCATCCCGATCAACCAAACGGGTTTCTGCAGAGGCCAAGGGTCCACAACCAACATCATGGCACTGTCCTTGCTGATGGGAGCATCATCTTTATATCTCTCGTTTATTGACTACACTGCTGCACTTGATCATGTGGACCGCAACAAACTCTGGCAGAAACTGGACAACTGGGGAATACCAAAACACCTCCTAGACGTGCTAATACTACTCCATTCAAACACCTGGATTAAAATCAAACTTGGGGCAGGCACACACCTCTCGAAGCCCATTAGGACAACAAAAGGGTTAAAACAGGGGAGTGTATTAGCACCTATCTTATTCAACCTCTTCTTAGCCGATGTTCCTGGGAACTTGACAAATGCCCTAATCATGCACCTAAACTAGGGAAAATCACCCTCTCCAACCTGCTATACGCGGACGACTTGGTGCTGATAAGTCGGATGCCAACGGGCCTTCAGCATCTCTTGAATGTAGCTCATACCTTCTCAGTAAAGAATGCCCTCCAAATAAACTTCAATAAGTCAAAGGTCATGGCTGTGAATATAGGAAAAAAATGAGATTTTGCTGGCACCTGAACGGAGAAAAGCTGGATCTGGTAACCACTTCCAAGTACCTGGGAGTAATCTTGGATTAAAAAAATATGTCTAGGGCACAACTTGACTCCTTACAAGGGAAGTCGACTATGACCTACTTGGCTATAAAATCATTAAAGGCCAAACTTTTCGATCTCACACTTAAACCTCTCCTTCAAATCTTGCGTGCAAAACTACAGCCGACCCTTACATATGGGAGTAAATTGCTTCATGGGAAGGATGCCGCATTACTGGACATAGTCATAGCCAATTCATACAGGGCTATTTTTAACCTCCCAAAATATGTCTCCTGCTCAGATTCGACTAGAATTCGGCATCCTCAAACAAACAATAGAAAGGCGGTGTGCGTATGTAACCAGCTGGCACAAGATTCGCACTGCAGAGACTGGCTCTTTAAGCTTCAACGTATAGGAAGAGCTACTTCGGCACCGTAAATCTTTGCCCAGAGATTACTTACTCGAATCACTTCAAGTTCTAGGCTTGACCGACATCTGGGAAACCTCAATAGATCTCTTGTCCTTCAAAAAAGTCGAAAAAAAATCAGCACGTATCATTTCAGTAATTGAAGACAAGAAGGAACTAGCAAACAGAGCGCATGGCTGGATAACGCTGGGTGATTATGGAAGAACACAATCACAAGCATACCTCAATATTGGTATGAAAATAAAAATCAAAGAAAAGTTTCTAAAATTACGCCTCGGAGTAATCCCTATACTCCCACACCTGCCACCCTGGGAGAGAAATAACTCTTCACAGCAGTGTCGCCTGTGCAAAATCGGCAAGGAGGACATCATCCATGCGATCTGCATCGGTCCTAAACTAAAGGACTTGAGGTATAACTTATTACAAACCATCCTTCAAACTACATGCCGTTCGGACTTGCAGGCAGGCTGTTAAACTGTGCTTCAACCCCAACAACACCAAATTGAATTGCCAGGTTGTGAAGTTCTTTTATTTAACAGGAAAAAGAATTAATAGCGTTTGATGAACACTATAAGGTTCTGAGGATAACCACGAACTGATCTTAACCAATTTTTTAATTTGACAAGATTAAGTACAAATGGATTTTTTATACGTATTTACTAATGTTTTTATAATTTTGTAAAGATTTTAATTAATCATGTACAAATAAACGATTACTTACCACTTACTTACATAATCCTTTCAGGATTCGTAGCATCCCTGAATTTCATAAGGTACTTTTCAGGGGTCACCCAAAACCTTCTTAACAAAACCTCCTGCATGTAATCATATTGGGTGCGCTACATTGGCTTTAAGTGAGTAAGACTTGCCTCGCTCATGCAGGCACTCTCTCCAATATAATTATGTTTCAATCAGGTTTATAGAACAAGCTAGCTCAACCTATTTTTCGGTTTCGCCTGAGCAGCACTTGCACTGTTTGTGAACTCTCTTGTATTTAATATTTCTTACAAGGGGCTCTTTTCAGCCCCCCCTGTCGAATTACTGGGTTAATTCGCTTTTGTGTGGAACTTTCTTTTTTTTATAACTTTCCCAGGCCACTCTCAATTACCATACTTCTACTAAAGCTGTTCACACTGTTTAAGCCCAATTCACTGTCAAGATAAGGTCTCTTCCCGGACAAAGCAGACAGCTTCTAACAGTATGCTTACGTTTTATTACTTAATTGTGTAAAGCATATGCTTTAGCCTTAGAGTGTTTGTGGCATTTCCATTTCATGTCTCTCTACCTTTATTTGCACTTTGTAGGGATTATCAGATTGATTTTTTCGACGTAATCTCTTAGGTCATTATGATCAAATTCTTAAATGTTGTAATAAACATTGCATGTCAAAAATAAAGATAGTATACAAGAGCTATTCTATATTTTATTACTAGACAGGCAGCCACAAGTGCAGAAACTTTGTAGACAACAGGGCCATGATTTGAATGGTGCAGCAGCACCGGGGCCAAAAGCACTAAATGCAGAATATTGCTCAATTTTACTACTAAACAGGCAGTCACAAGTGCAGTTATCTAGCAGGCACTGGGGCCATGATTTCCGAAGTTGCCAGAACTCCTCTAAACACCAAATACTGCTATATTTAACTACTAAATACACAGTCACAAGTACAGTTACCTTGCAAGCACTAGGTCATGATTTCAATGGTGCAGTAGGGTGCAGTGACACCTGGGCCCAAAGTTCAAGGAACCCCTCTAAACACCAACTATTGCAATATTTTACTACTAATCAGGCAGTCACAAGTGCAGTTAACTTACAACAATAGGGTCAGGATTTGAAGGGTGCAGCAGGTGAAGAGGCACCCGGGCCAAAAGTTGTCGTAACTGCTCTAAACACCAAATATTGCTATATTTTACTACTGAACTGGCAGTCACAAATATAGTTATCTTGCAGGCACTAGGGGCATGATTTGAATGGCACAGCAGGTGGCACTGGGCACAAAATAACTCACCTGAACACATAATATGGCTATTACATCAATTAATTTGATTATTTCACTCTTTCATTTCATTTTTCTGAATTGTGCTATTCCTTTCCCGCTCTATACCACTAGTAACAGCACAGCATATGGCCTTTTTGTACATAAACACGTTATAACACTTTAACAGACTTTCTGTAACTTATATTGTACAACTACTCAGCGAGCTACAACTTACAGCAAAAACAGCTTATTATTAATCACATAGGCAAAACCTAATGCATTTACCAATGCTTGTTCTTTGTTATTACCAACCACATAACTGGTCAAAATACATTTGCGAAAGTGTGGTTTTGCCTTCCCCACTCCTGTTAACACTTGGCACTCTTACTGGCAATTGGATGAAACCAGTGACAAAATGAACAGAGGAAATCTTTTATTTGCTCTGGTGCGGTAACTAAAAACCTGTTTTGCAGATCTTGCTCAGATTTCATTGACAACTCTGCCCATCAATGTAGACTGACCAGGTCAGTTAAAGGCGTACAGAAGTAAAAGAAGACACACAGCGCTTACGTTTATTTCTTCATTGAGAATTTTTGTGGAACACTGCATGTCACATTTTGGTTACTGGAAACGACACCTAATGCAGAATACTCTGGAACTGTCAAGAGTCCACTGTAATCCAATCAACAAAGCATCCAAATATAATTAAAATGGCAAACTACCACTCTCCATCAGTATTAAGCATAACACCAATGCCATGCTGATGTATTTTGCCATGTTTTCATGCAAACAAAATTACAGTGGCAGTGCCACACATACAACACCAGGCCATTCTGTAACTTATCTAATACCACTACACACTAGAAACATAGCTGAAAGCAGATTATCACACAACACATTACAGTTCATCACTACCCTGCTAGATCTAGTGCACACCTAATATGCTAGGCAGTCGGAAACTGCAATTCATGAAGAACATGAAAATGTTCACACTGCCCCACCCTCTCACTGCATTCACATGAACACAACTCCCAGACACATGTATTGTGTTCGGATGAATCGTGCCAAGCAAACAAACATATAGTGATACCATTCAGTGTCTGCTGAGCGCACCAATGCTAATTTTTCGTCGAGATCCACTGGTCAAGATGAACCATTCCTGACTTACACTACCCATCAAAACCATCTGACACACAACTATTTAAAGAGCCCTAAAGGCAACAAGCTTCTACAAAAAAATTGTGATTCGCAGAAAACCCCATACCCTTGTAAAAATGCACATTCCTAACAGCTAATATTTCTACAACTCTATACCAGCCGCTGGTGTGTTCTACTAGTTACATACCATAAGAAAAGCAAACATTAAGGTGGGTAAAATATGAAGCAGAAGTTCTACAAGTAGAAATAGGAAGAGGCATAATAGACGCTGAGAACGTGCAGGCCTGGGCTAACCTTGTCCTTGAATTTATACAATTTAATGATGATAAGGAGCACAATAATACATATTAGAACATTGGAATGTTGGGAGCTCCATTGAAAACAATGGAGTGCTCTGGGCTTATAATGGCTGGTATCAGCCTGGAGCTCCAACATTCCAATGTTTCTTTGTTCACAGCTCTGGCTGTGAACAAAGGGTTCAGGGAGACTGAGGGGATTCCAATCCCCTCACGCTCCCAAAAGGCTTTGTTTTTTTTGTTAGAACATTCTGTCCTCTAGTGACAGAATGTTCTAATAGCCTTATAACCCTTCGTAGATGGGCTATACGGCTATTAAAGTCCCTCTCCCTTGATAAAGGCCCTCGCCTTCGGCTCGGGGCCTTTAACGCTGGAGAGGGCCTTTAATAGCCGGCATAGCCCTCTACGGCGGGCTATAAGGCTATAATAGAGAAGGAGAAGGGGTTACAACCAAGGAAGAGTGGGAACAGGAGTCGTTCCACCTAAAGGGCGGAGCAGCGAGGCCCCGCCTGCTGTGAGTGCAGCAGGTACACTCAAATAAACAAATATGTCATGGCAATACCATTTTACTTTCCTGCCTGCTCTGGATAGCAAGTGTGTTAGGACAGGAGGCAGGAAGATTCTTGCAATTGCAGGATGCCTTCAGCCCCTACCAGTGCACATGTTGGATTGCGACAGCCAGCTGACGTGTAGAACAGACCCAGCAATCCCAGCACTGTGAAACAGCCAGGGATTGCTTGCACAGACCCCTAGCCTCAAAATGAGTGCAGGATTAGTCTGCTCCAACCAGTCCTAGAGCAGCTCTCAAGCTGAAACCAGCATGCGAGCAGCTCCTGGATTGGTTGGGGTTGTGTTCCACTAGGCAAGAAGGAAGTCCTTCCCTTTCCTGCTCATCGTCACCAGCATCCCACTGAGAGAGGAGAGACACACCGGACAGAGCGCAGCATATATGGCGAGTTGTTCGGCATCGCGCATCATCATATTTTAATGTTGCCAGCCGCCACTGAGTGGTAACAAATGACTAAAAGTTAACGGACGTCACCCAGAAAGGGGGTCCTTCTGTCCACCCTTGCTCCCTTCTCCACGGACTGAGGAGTTTGATACTATTGTGCTAAGACTGCAGGTTCATAAATAAAATACAACTTTCTAGGAAAGGGAAGCAAAGAAACCAAAAATGCTTCAGAACACTGTAACAGTTGGCGGTCTAGTGGCCAATGCTCACGCATCCACCACATCCACAGGTCAGGCGTGGCCTGCGGGGAACTAATAAATGGAGGGCGGCCGCTCGGGGCACGTCACTTCCGACAACAACACCAGTGTAGTCCGTGTGTGTGTTCTGTGCGCTCCAACCCCCGCGCTAGCCCCATCTGTCCCTGGGAGGCCGGTGCGTAACTTGGGGGCCTACACACAACAAACACGACTAAGTGATTCTCACTGTTTTTTTGTTCTATTGTTGTTTAGTTTATTACACAGGTTTAGCTCTTGATCAAACAGTTTATATTATAATGACACTATAATAATTTGCTTTTCTGTTTGCAGTTTCCCTTCGTTGTGAATTCTGGAGGAGTTTCTTTTTCCAAAAATTTTAAAAATCAGAGATTATCACTGTATACACTTTTGCTCTTTAAAAAACTCATCGGTATTGTAAAGAACATGGCTTTTATTTCAGTTCTTTCCTCATACATTTCTATTATCAATTCTTCCTACCTTTTTTTCCTGCTCCTAATATTCGCTTCTCTGCCCCTCTTCTTTACTTTTGCTCCTATAGGACTGTCTACAGTGTAATAATTGTTCGGTCGAGCAGTGTGTCTTGCTTTTGGTTGGTATGTAGATCTTAGAAATATATCACTACTTTAAAACCATAGCCACGTCATAAGCAAATGTGATTTTAGGTCAAATATGGCTTCTGGCACAGGAGCAGTCCTGTAGGAGAGAAGAAAAGCATGTAGTCCAGGCAGACAATACGCAAAAAGAGTCTGGTGTCTGCCGCATCACTGGACTAAGGCATCCACTTCCGGAATCTGTGTTCAAGGGTCTACTTTCCCCACACACACCTTTCCTTCATCCCCTTGTTGGGATGGACAGAAAAGCTAACAGTCAGCCAGCCAGTCCAGCATGTGATTCTTAGAACCATAAAAATGATGCATGAAGTAGAACTGTGTCTACACCCTGAAGTTATCACCGGGGCAACTCCTTAACAGAGAAGGGACGTCAACTATTGTATTAAAACGAATATTCAGCTTCCACGTTTGCCGCTTTCGGTAGATGGGGATAGATAGGATGCTTGTAGAAGCAAATAAAAAAATCTGATTGACTGCTGCATAGAACATTAATTCCCTAAGAAGACTCGTTACAACACACAGGAAGCACGCAAGAACCCCCTGCCGGATCACACACTAATACTGTAAAAAGGCCAAAGACATAAAAATAAAATAACACTGGTAATGAGGAGCTTTCCTAAAAAAAAAAAACTAAACAGCTTACAATAACAACCACTGCTGTGGCGCAAAGTTGAAACAGCTAGCGACTGGGTTAGCGGTCAAAATCACCTCGACAGCCAGTCCGTCAGTTCTAGGAAACACCCCAAGAGACCATAGAGCGCTTCCAGCCAAGAACTTTTGTAGGGAGGTGTGTAGTAAAATGATACCCCCCGGGAAAATAACCACTCAGAGGTATTTCGCAACGTTTTATGAACGTGCAGACTGGGGCAGTGTTCTGGCCTTACAAATGTTCACAACATGTTTTATTGTGGGATGTGGAGGGATCCTGCATTAAACTATAGTGCCACAAAAGAAGAGGACGTTGAGAATATGTCAATAGCATATTTTGTGCTTGATTGAAACATAGTAGCATTTGTGCTTTTCATTGGCTACGATATTCTTTTACATTTTGACAATAAAATATGATTTGGTCTGATGATAGAGTTATATATTTGAATAGGTAAATGAAAAAAACACACTTGTGACACCAAATCACCTGAGGGTGATTTTGACTGGAGTAGGCAGGTCCTGGTAGAATTGCCATCTAACTAGGTTCCAGAAGTAATTGGAATCAAAGACCTTCTTTCCATAAAAATTAGAGTCGATGTCTTATAAAACTCATGTGGCATGTTTATGAGAATGTGGTGCAATGCGGCAAGTCTCCCAGCTGATCTGCGTCACAGGGAAAGGCAAGGAATGCACTGTATTTGAACGAATACAACAAATTGCTGACATTGTCCCTGCCCTGGCGCTGGTTTGGTACCTAGTGCCAATGAAGGCACCCTTGCATGATGCAAGAGTGCCCAAGTTAGATGCAGCATTGTTTTGTGCAGGAATGGGGACCTTTCTGTACAAAACGATCCTGAGTGGCATATTCATCTTTCTATGTGTGCTGCAGAAGGCAGAACACACAGAAAGAGGAAGTAACGTGGTAAATAACGATATTTCTCCTTGTTACACCTTCCATGGGAAGGTGTGTCTTTTATGGACTTTTCCAGGTTTACCGGATCTGGTAATTCTGGGAATGTGCCAAAACCCATGGGAGTTGCCTGGGAGCAACCGCGCAATGACTATGGAACGCCGTCCCAGGTCAGAGTCACCCACCCCTACAAATCACTCCACAACATTGGACCCAACTACCTCAACGAAAGAGACTCTTTCCGCATACCCAAAAGAAACCTCCACTCAGGCGACCTCATACTGACAGAAACCCTGCGCATCCGCAGAACCGGAGCCGGTGGAAGAGCCTTCTCCTACATCGCTGCCAAGACCTGGAACGAGCTCCCAGTCAACATCAGACGCTCCCCACAATGTACACCTTAAGGAAGAGCCTCAAGACCTGGCTTTTCAGATAACCAGAGCTTTCCCCCCCTGTGCCTTGAGACCCTCAGGGGTGAGTAGCATGCTTTAAAATTCCCTGAATGATTGATTGAGAGTAATGCAACACAGAGATTTGCAGTACTTTCCGTTACTCCAGATTTATGAAGCCAAGCAGAGCCACGCAAGGTCTTGCGTGTCTTCATTCTGGACTTGCAGGTGTGGCTTACATGGATCCCCCAACGTTATTTTATCCAAAATCCCCTGCAAACCACCTCAATTTTAGCTTAAAAAGATGACTTTTTCCTGACAGTTCTATGTGGAAAAGTTGTGGAATCACCGGACCTGCACAAATTTCCTACCACCCAGCGTTCCCCCAGGTCACCCGATAAAATGGTACCTCACTTGTGTTTGTATGCCAAGTACTCATAACAGGGAAGTGCCCAAAACATATTGTGGAGACATAAGAATTATTTATCACAAAATAACCTGGTTTTGGAAGGGGGGGGCACCTGTGTTTTTGGTCCTGGACTAGGCAGCCATGTAGGAAAACCTACCAAACCCAGACATTTCTGAAAACTAGACACCCGGGGGAGTTCACTGAGGTGTGGTTTGCGTGGATCCCACAACATTTTCTTACCTAGAACCCCATGCAAACCTTAAATTTAGCTTAAAAAATTATATTTTACTCACCTTTCTGTCTGGGACCACAGTGCCAGCACAAATTTCCTACCCCTCCAGTGTTTCCCTCGGTCTCCCGAGTAAAATGATACCTCACTTGTGTTGGTGCACCAAGAGCCTGCGTCTGGGAAAGGCCAAAAACACATAGATTGAGCTGATAGCACGGTGAGCTTTAAGCATTATATTTTATTTAATACGTTTTTAGGCGATTCTGCATTGGACACCCAAACAAGTTAGGTATCATATTTATTGGGTAACCTAGGGGAATGCTGAATGGTAGGAAATGTGTGCTGGCATTATGATACAAGACAGAAATGTAAGGACATTTGATTTTTTTTAAGCAAAATTTCAGGTTTGCAGATGATTTTGTGTAGGAAAACGTTTGGAGATTCACACAAGTCACACCTCCCTAGACTCCCCTGGATGTCTAGTTTTGAGAAATGTCTGGATTTGGTAGGGTTTCCCTAGATGGGCGCCTAGCCCGGGACCAATAACGCAGATGCCCTTCTTGCAAAGCAGCCAGGTAGTTTTTGATACATAATTTTAAGGTCTCCACAATATGTTTTGGGCCCGTCCATGTCGCAGGTGTTTGGCCCACCCACACAAGTGAGGTACCATTTTTTGGGGGGAGACCTGGGGAAATGCTGGGTGGTAGGAAATTCGTGTTGGGCATGTGATCCCACAACTTTTCCACACAGAAATGTGATGAAAATTGAAATTTGTAAGCTAAATTTGAGGTTTGCAGGGGATTTTTAGTCCTGTATTCAGCAACCATCTAGGGATTTCCTTTTTTTGGGGGGGGGGCTCGGAAGGTGGAGTAGAACTTCCCTAACCTCTCAAGCCTTTTTTTTTAATGTAATGACGATTGCATGCAGTAGTCATTACATTGAAAAGGAAACTGAAATTTAGTTCCAGTTTCACTGATTTGGTGCTTGTGGGACTTTCTCACCCGAGCACTGAAACACATGGGAGTCATATCGTTGGAAAGGGGATAATCCCCCCTTTCCAATGGTACCCTTTTCTAGTAGATCCCTGCTTGAGGATTGCCCCAGGAAGGTGATCTCCAAGCAGGAATCCACCCACTAGGCACCAGGGAGGGGGGCATGGCCCCTTGGGCAAGGCTCTTTGCCCCCCCATTGAATTCTGGCATAATCAGTCTTTCTGCCTCTCCAGGGGGGCAGAAAGCACCCGACACCAAGGATTTTTTTAATAGGCCAGGGGTGGGGGCTGCCCAGAATGGGCATGACAATGCCCCACTCTCCCCCCCAAAAGGCAAATGTCTTCCTGCCCCCAGGAGGCAGTAGCCCCTGATCTGCCAGGAGGCAGATGGGGGCAATAGCCCAATATAGGCCCACCCGGGGGGCAGTAAGCCCACTAGACAGCAGCGATTATTTTTTTCAAAGTTCAGGTGTGGAGACTGCCCAGAATGGGCATGCCAATGCCCCCAAAAAACTCTACATTCTTTCTGCCACCCTAGGAGGCAGATGGAGGCAGTAGGAAACCCCTTGCAAACCTCTAACTTAGTATAACAAAACACGTTCCCCTCACATTTCAGTGATGGAAAGTTCTGGATTCTAAGTGGAACAACACACTTCCACCAACCCAGCATTTCCCCGAGTCTCCTGATAAAAATGGCACCTAACTTGTGTGGGTAGGCCTAGTGCCAGCGACAGGAAATGGCCTAAAATGCAACATGGACCCATCATATTTTTCCAGTGAATACTGACCTTTTTTTTGCAGTGTGCCTAGCTGTGGATTTTGGATCCTAACTCAGATGGCACCTAAGGAAACCTAGCAAACCTGTAAATTATTTTAAAAGTAGACACCCAGGGGAATTCAGGATGTGGTGACTTGTGTGGGTCTTGCAAACCTCAAACTTCTTCATATTTCTGTGATTGAAAGTTTTGGAATCTGCGTGGATCCACAAACTTTCACACACCCAGCATTCCAAAAAGTCTACCGATGCAAGTGGTACCTTGCTTTTGTGGGTAGGCCTAGTACCCGCAACAGACAACAGTCCAAAACACAACATGGGCAGATCACATTTTTTCAGTAAAAACTGAATCTTTTTTGCAATATGCATAGATGTGGATTTTGGACCACAGCTCTGCTGGCACCTAAGAAAACCTAGCAAACCTATACATTTTCGAAAACTAGACAGACAGGGAAATCCAGGATGGGTCGACTTGTGTGACTCCCACCAGGTTCTGTTACCCAGAATCCCTGGCAAACCTCAACCTTTGTAAAAAAAACACATTTTCCTCATATTTCTGTGATCCACAAACTTTCACCCAGCCATCATTCCCACCAAGTCTCCCGAAAAATATGGTACCTCACTTGCCCCGCTCGGCTAGGGAGACGGTGGCCAGGGCGCTCATCTTGTCTCGCCTAGATTACGCCAACGCCCTTTACCTCGGCATCCCAGGGTACCTCCTGGGAAAGCTGCAGGTCATTCAGAATGCTGCAGTTAGGCTTTTATTTAACATCCCGAGGTGTATGAGCTTTCGCAAGCAGCTAAGCAACCTGCATTGGTTGCCTGTTGCTCAGCGAGTGCACTTTATAGCTCTTACCATAACTCACAAGGCACTTCACGGCTTGGGTCCTGCCTGTATCAGTTCCAGGTTTGCCTTTTACACTCCCAGTCGATCCCTCGGCTCTGGTTCGCAAAGATGGCTGGTGATCCCCAGATTTCGGAGAGCGTGCCTTGGGGGCAGTCCTATGCGATCAAGGCTGCCACTCTGTGGAATGCTCTGCCGGATGATCTGCGGCACACCAAGGAACTGTCCACCTTTAAAAAGCGTCTTAAAACTCATTTGTTTAAGCAATCCATCTAGCCCTTGCTGCCTCCTATGTTATTGTTCCCCCCGCGCCAGGACACTCCTGAGTAGCAGTGTGCGATATAAATTCCTTTATAACATAACGTGCGTGGGTAGGCTTAGTGCCCGTGACAAGAAATGGCTCAAAACTCAACGTGAACACATCACATTTTTCCACAGAAAACTGGTCCTATTTTTGCAATGTGTCTAGATGTGGATTTTGAGCTCTAGCTCAGCTGGCACAGGGTTGACTTGTATGGCTCTTACCAAGTTCTGTTACCCAGAATCCCTTACAAATCTCAAACTTTGGGGGGTAAAACAAGTGTTCTTCACATTTCTGTGATGGAAAGTTCTGGAATCTAAGGAGAGCAACAAACTTCAACCAACCCAGCATTTCCCCAAGTCTCCTGATAAAAATAGAACCTCATTCGTGTGAGTAGGCCTAATGCTCGTAGCAGAAAATGGCCCAAAATATACTGAGGAGACTTCAAAATTATTGATTACAAAATATTTCGTTTTGCAAGGGAGTTACCTGTGTTTTGATCTCGGGCCATGCGGCCATCTAGGGAAACCTACCAATCCCAGACATTTCTGAAAACTAGATACTATAGGGAGATCAGGGAGGTGTGACTTGCATGCAGTCCTCAAAGTTTTCCTACCCAGAATCCCCTGCAAACCTCAAATTTAGCTAAAACAAATACATTTTTCTCACATTTCTGGGTAGGAAAGTGGTGGGATCACAGGGCTGACACACCCCACATTACCCCAGGTCTCCTGATAAAAATGGTACCTCACTTGTGTGAGTGGGCCAAGTACCTGCAAGAGGCAAGGGCATAAAACATATTGTGGAGACATCAAAATGATCTATCACAAAACAACCTCGTTTTGCAAGTGGGTCACATGCATTTTTAATCCAGAATCCCCTACAAACCTCACATTTAGCTGAAAAAAAATCAAATTTTCCTTACATTTCCATGTAGGATCACCGCACCTGCAATAATGTCCTAACACCCAGCGTTTCCCTTGGTCTCCCAACAAAAACGATGCCTCACGTGTGTGGGTGTCCAATGTAGAATCACCTAAAAACTTAATTATTAAAAAGAAACCGCTTAGAGTTTGCTCTGCCATATCCTCAATACCTATGTTTCTGTGCCTTCCCACTTGCAGGCAATGGGCCCACCTACACAAGGGAAGAATCATTTTACTTGAGAGACTGAGGGGAATGCTGAGTGGTAGGACATTTGTGCTGGTGTGGTGATTTCACAAGCCACAAATCCCTGGACTCCCCCGGGTGTCTAGTTTTCAGAAATATCTGGGTTTGGTAGGTTTCCCCAGGTGACTGCTGAGCCCGAGACCAAAAATGCAGATGTCCCTCTTGTAAAACAAGGTCGTTTTGTGATAGATAATTTTGTTGTCTCCACAATATGTTTTAGGCCCTTGCCTGTCGCAGGTGCTTGGCCCAAACTTTGTGTCATCCCGGTGATCCCACAACTTTCTCACACAGAAATATGGGAAAAAATTATTTGTTTCTTCTAAATTTAAGTTTTGCAGGGGATTCTGGGTAGGAAAACTTTGGGGGATCCACGGAAGTCACACCTCCCTGAACTCCCTTGGGTGTGTAGTTTTCAGAAATGTGTGGGTTTGGTAGGTTCCCCAGCTGGGTGCCCAGCCCGGGACCAAAAACGCAGGTGCCCCCCTTGCAAAACCAAGCCGTTTTATGACAGATAATTTTGATGTCTCCACAATACGTTTTGGACTATTTCCAGCCACGGGTACTTGACCCACCCACACAAGTGAGGTACCATTTTAATTGGGAGACAAGGGGAATGCTGGGTAGTTGGGAAATAAGTGTTAGCCTGGTGAACCCACAACTTTCCCACACATAAATAAGATAATTTTTAGATTTTTCAGACAAATTTGAGGTTTGCAGAGGATTCTGGGTAGAAAAACATTGGGGGATTCATGCTCCCTGAACTCTCCCAGGTGTTCAGTTTTCAGAAATATTTGGCTTTGGTATGTTTCCCCAGATGGCCTCCAAACCTGGGACCAAAAATGCAGATACCCCCTATCTATCATAAAACGACCTGGTTTAGACCTAGGCATAGCAGGGTACGAGTGCATAGAATGCATTGACTCTCTGGCTAGGAACACATGCTCTATTGAAAAGCCACTAAACATGTTGCAAAAATAGGTGATTATGTCACCATCATCCAAAGGGGAAGTCCTTCCGATGGACTGTCTTCTTTGTCCTCGATTCCCATGGAAAGTATCCATGTTAGCATGAAATCATTCGGAGGTTGCTGCAATGTATTACAAAAAGTTACACTTACAAAGGTTCTCATGAGACCCTTTTGCAAGCCTACTCTAATAGCGGTTTAGTATTCCATCGAGTAACAATGAACTCCTCTATGGAATGAAACATTTGAATCCTGGTATGTCCCAGGTAAGTCACGAGCTGTGAGCTGGAGCAAGCATTTTCTTTTCATTAATGCACTTGTATTTTATGAATAGGTGGCAAGGAAAACATTCTAAATACAGTGAAGTCATATGGTGTGAGGAAAAGAGAAATACATTTTGCAAGAAACAGCACATTTGACCGAAAGGTCAGGCTCCACAGTTATGAAGTTACATCACTATTTAAGAAAAGCATTAATTTTCCCGAAGGGATAGAGATGAATAAAGAAAAGTGCAGCCTATCAGTTGGAGAAAGATAGAAATGAGAGCTTTCTGCAGAATTTAAGCAGCATTTTTCACTTTTGCACATTTAATAAAAGCACAATTACTAATATCTTCTTTATTAGGCATTTCATGTTGACCTACAAGCATGTTTCTAGAAAAAGTTTTCAACTTCTATAATTACCGATCTAATGATTTCTAAAATCATCACATATCTATGTTTCTCATGTGAGTCCATCACAAAGAGCACTTTCATTGTCAGTGGAGTCTTGTTTATTTCTTTTCAGACCTCCAAATTTTAATGAGTTCATATAGTCGACATTCATAATACCCCTCATACTTAAATCCTTCTCACACCATTTCTTTTCCACTTTTTTTTTCATTTGCAAAGCATGTATTTACAGTCCAAGAATAATGCATAAGTAATTATAAGACAAAGCCCAACTATTATTATTGGCACCAAAATTACTTTTAAAGTACCCTTTCCAGCTGTCAAAACCAAGTTGCCAATTGTGGTAATCCCTTTCCCACAATTTTCAAATAAACTTGGTGTTTCCAAATTGCACAATTTTGGTTCCAAGCTTGAAATATTCTTTGTAAAGTTTTCTATTTCCCTGCTCTATGTGTAGCAGTGAGTTAATTTAAGCATTTGGCAGATGTCCCTTTTCAGCAAATAGAATGGATAATGCAAGACGGTCTTGTAATACCATTGACCGTATAGCTATTAGTTCTGTTTACAAGCAAAGCTCCGGATGTGCTATTTGCCATTTTGTCGACAACCATTGACAGCATTATAATCTTTTTGCCATTTAACGTGACACCTACAGGTGGAATACAGCTCCAAATATGTCTCCTACTAATCCAGCTCCTGTTTCTGTACTACATTTCTGTCTTAGTGCAGGTGTTAATGGTAGTGTATTGATACTTTTTACGTGATACAGTTTTGGAATTAGTATGCCTAAATTGCCGATCCCTTCCCTCTCTGCTGGCAAAAAAAAAATAAGCATTCTGTCCACAAATGTAATAAACACCTGGAATGACATTCTCGATTCCCTGGAATATTTGCCAAGATCCACCTACCAATTCTAAAGTGTGTTCTCAACGACTAATCCCTACATGTTTAGTTCTTTTAGGTCTCCATCTTCTGTACACATACAATTTCCCTTTATGTTGGATGTCAAGTCTCATTTTAAGGTAGAACATCTTTCTAAATTAATGTTCCTTTTTCACCCATGCATTCTCTAAAATATCACTCTTTTTGCCAACAGTACGTCTCATGTTAGTGTATCTTTCTTTTATAGCCATTATGTAAGCTTTATCTAAAGGTCCCATTAAAAAGGTTAAATTGTCTTTCTAAGCCTTTACACTATCTATAGGTCTGTGAGGGAAGAAATCATTTGCGTGAGTGTAAGGTCATGCTTTCTATGAATTGCACACTGGAAAGTATAAGGTCAAGATGATTAGAATAAAAATACTCAAAATGTTCTCTCTTATAAACTAATGATAATAGGATACGACAAGAAATTGCATAGAATATAGGCATGTGATTGTAGGAGACACTGATGTACACAAACATAAGAGTCTTTTCCGTTCATGGCATTAGTATATTCCTGTACTAACCTACAAACATTAGTAGAATACCCATTTTTCTTGTAGCTTACAAAAGAGTAACTATAAGGATCTTCCTTAGTGTTGCAAATATGCAGATTAGTAACGTTCTTTGCTTCAGGCTCTGACTCTAGCGCTAAGTAAAAACGTATCAGTACTATAGTTATCATTATTATTGTAATTGCAAAAATGTATCCCGTAATACATTTACATTTATTTCTAATGCAACACATTCTCTGAGCCAGTAAGGCACTTCATTCAATAGCATGTGATGAAGTTTAGTTAATAGGTTCTATAGTGCTGCTATTCTTCTTTTTATATTTTTTTTCATCATCAGTTAAGCTCCTAACCAGAAAAATTCCTAACTCTACTCCGTGTTCTTCTAATATGTAATCTCTACTCGTCTATAAATTTTAGCTCGGACCTACGTTAGTCTTCTGTAAAATGACAAACTAAAATAACAAATCTCTAATAGACACAGCTCTCCTTTCTTTTTCCTCTTCTTCTCAGTCTCGTATACATTTCTCAAATTCTCCCACTTTTATTTTGGGATTTTTTTCCTTCAAAGGAGGTTCAAATAGTTCAGGATTCATGTTACACAAATCTTCCAACGTGACATCCAAAGTGGTGTTCATAAACTATGATCATCGGGTGTCGAATTCCTGAGCCAAGGCGCTTGTGCTCTTTTTAGATTTTGCTGATTTCAGGTCTAGGCTACTTTCATCATGAGACTCAGCCTCTTCAGATATTGCTTCTGGTATTCGAGCTATTGAAACGCTTTTCCTCTGATTCTGCTTGTTGATTGATTCTCCTCACCCCAGTGCTAGTTCCTTCACCTGGATCTTTGTCTCTCAAAGCCATATTTGAAGCACTTCCTTTTGGTGACTCGATGACTGCTTCTCTTTCGTTAAAGATCTCACCACCACTCCGTGTTACTTCTGATACTTGCACTTGATTTTCTGTCAAGTGATCTTCACCCCTCTCATCCTCTTGCTGCTGAACTGGCAATGGTGCTGCTGGTCTAGGCGGTTTCTCAATTGGTGGTGCAACTACCAATGCTCTTCGCTCAGGATCCAAGACCAAAGACAATTCTTCTGGATCACTCACTCTTTTGGTGTGCAAGGAATTAATCAATTTCTGGATTCCGGCACACCTAACAGCAGTATGTGTAGTAAGGATCAATCAATCAATCAATCAGGGGATTATAAAGCGCACTACTCACCTGTGAGGGTCTCAAGGAGCTGGGGGGGGGTGGGGTGCCTCCCTGGCTCAGTTGAAGAGCCAGGTCTTGAGATTTTTCCTGAAGGTGCGCAGGGTGGGGGAGCGTCTGATGCTGACTGGGAGCTTGTTCCAGGTCTTTGCTGTGACTTAGGAGAATGCTCTTCCACTTGCTCTGGTCCTACGGATGCGTGGGGTCTCTGCCAGGGCGAAGTTGGCAAGGCAGAGGTTCCTTTTGAGTATGTGGAAGGAGACTCTTTCGTTGAGGTATTTGGGCCGGATGTTGTGGAGGGATTTGTAGGCCTGAATGTTACTCTTTTCTCGATGGGGAGCCAGTGGGGGTCTCGTAGGTGCTGGGTCATGGGCTTGTGTCGTGGGATTCCGAGGACGAGTCTGGCTGTGGTTTTCTGTATGGTCTGGAGCTTGTGCAGTAGGGTTTTGTTGATTCTGGCATAGAGGGCGCTGCCGTAGTCCAATCTGCTGGTTATGAGTGCGTGGGTGACGGTCTTTCTGCATTCGGGGGGGGGTCCACTTGAAGGTCTTGCGGAGTATGCGGAAGGAGTTGAAACAGGTGGAGGTGACGGCGTTGATCTGACGGGAGGCAGGTGTCAGGTTCCAGGAGTAGTCCTTTGGGGTGGGAGGGTTTCTGAGGGCACGGGGCCACCAGAAGCTGTCCCACACTGTGGGGGAGGGTCCTCTGTCTTCTCTGAGTTCAGTTTTAGGCAGCTGTCGCTCATCCAGGCTGCAACATCTTATGTTCCTTCTTGGAAGTTGAGTCTGGTGTCTTCAGGGTTCTTCATGAGGGAGAAGATGAGCTGGGTGTCGTCGGCGTAAGATACTATGCTGAGTCCATGCTGTTTGACAATGGCGGCAAGGGGGACCATGTAGATATTGAAAAGTGTGGTGCTGAGAGAGGATCCTTGGTGTACTCCACAGTTGATTTCAGTGGGTTCGGAGAGGAAGGGAGGTAGTCTAATCCTTTGGGTTCTGCCAGAGAGAAAGGAGCAGATCCAGTCGAGGGCGGTTCCCCGTATACCAGAGTCGTGGAGTCTAACTGCAAGAGTGCGATGGGAGACGGTGTTGAAGGCTGCCAAGAGGTCTAGTAGGATGAGGTGGCGATGGTCGAGCAGCATGCAGATGTCAAAGGTGGCGGCGAGGAGAGTGGTCTCAGTGCTGTGTTTGCTCCAAAATCCAGACTGGGAGGGGTCTAGGGTGGCGTTCTCTTTGATGAAGGTGGTCAGTTGGGTGTTGATGAATCTCTCGGTGACCTTGGCTGTGAAGGGAAGGAGAGAGATGGGCTGGTCCTTTTTCAGGTCCGTACGGTTGCCCGAGGGTTTCTTGGGGAGGGGCTTGACTTCTGCCCGCTTTCAGTCTTCCAGGAAGATGCCGGAGTTGAGGGAGGCGTCGATTATCCGGCCTAGTTCGGGTGCTATGGAGGCGGTGACTTTGTGGTAGATGTGCGGAGGGCAGGGGTCCGTGGGTGCTTCTGAGTAGGTGTTCTTCATGGTCATTGTGGTTTCTTCAGTGGTGGCAGGTTTCCAGGTGGTGATGGTTTACTAGTTGTTTGTGTTGGAGAGGGGCATGGGGTTCGGAGTCTGTACGTTGAAGTTGTCATAGAGGGTCTTGATTTTCTGGTGGAAGTAGGAGCTGAGCTTGTTGCAGAGGTCCTGAGAAGGTGTGACGTCTGTGGCTTCCCTGGGGGGGTTTGGTGAACTGCTGTATTACGTTGAAGAGTTCTTTTGCTTTCCTTGCGTTGGTGTGGATTTTGTTCTTGATAAAGGATCACCTGAAATGGGCCTTTCCATCTGGGTTCAAGGTTAGTCTTCTGAACATGCTTCTTGTTCAAGACCCAATCACCAGGAATGAGGTTGTGGCACTGATCTTGATAGGTATCTTGTGTGGCAGCTGAGAACTGATGAGAGACAGCATCGACTAAGTCAGCCAGTCCTTTACAGTAATCAAGGATAATATCAACAGTAATATTTAAAAGAGCATTTGCAGGAATGGAAGGTAATTTTATTGCCCTGTCCATCAACATATTGTGAGGAGATAACCCTGTCTGCCTGTCAGGTGTTCTCTGAATACTCATTAGCACCAATCGTAAAGCGTCTGGCCATTTCAGAGAGGTGGATGCATAGACTTAGGCCAATTTGGACTTGATGGTTCCGTTCACCTGTTCAACAATACCAGAGGCTTTGGGTCTGGAACTGCAGTGTAATCTTTATTCAATTTGTAAGGCTCTGCAGATCATCTTCATAACTTTGTTGTTGAAGTGTATTCCTCTATCTGTTCAAGAGAAATTGGAATGCCGAACCTGGGTATTAATTAACGCAGCAACAACTTTGCTACAGTGGGGCTGTCGCTTCTTCTAGTTGAGTGGGCTTCCGCCCATCTTGTGCATACACAAATGATCGCCAGGATATATCTCAGCCCGTTATGGACAGGAATTTCAATAAAATACATCTACATCCTGTTGAATGGGCTACCTGATCTCCCTACGTGTGTTAGAGCTACCCTATATTTAGCTGTTGACAAGTTATGCACTGATGGCAAACCTCTTCTGCCAGCATTCTGAATCTAGGGTTATACCAATTCTGTCTGAAAAGTCTTACCATTACGTCTCTCCCTAAATGTGTGTCCATAGTAATAGTGTATCATTGGAAACAACAAGATATTCGTAATACCGGACTCCCATCTGCTGATATCCAGATATCATTTGCATTTTTCTCACAACCTTCTTTTAACCAACTATTCTGTTCTGCTTCTGACACATTTTCCTGTACCCTTCTCAGCTCATCCCAAGTATATTCTCACTCTTTTCCAAACTAGTTGTTTAAGGTAATTAGGAAGACCTTCAACTACAGGTTCAAGGACGGTAGAGAAGTAAGCAACAGGCTTACAAGATCCTCCATGTGTTTGTGTCAAAACGGAAAGAGCACACCCATCTCCTTCGGGGCAAAATAATGTGAGTACTTTTGCATAATCTGGTATGATGGTGCTTTCGATATACCTGCTTAAAATATAGGCCAAAAGACCGTGCCTATAGCTGCGTGCCTTCTCAAGCAAAGTGTGCGCTCTGATCAATACTGGTCAGTGAGTCCACCCATGTACAAAACCCTGGATTGCCCTAAAGTGTAAGGCTTCCACAGCTATGGCCCTGATGAATGCTATAGACCTGCAAGGGCTGTTCCAAGCCTGAAACATTTCGATCTGATCACTAAGTGTTATGGATCAGTGACTCATTCACTTAACATCGATTTGTTTTTAGTCTTATCCCTATCCTATGTTTCCCCTCAGTAAAGATTTACCTACAGGATAGCACGTAATTTTAATTCATCAACCACTGTCGACATCTAGACAGTCTCCCATCAGGAGGAGGTTATCATATCACTTGGAGAACGTGACACTCAAGTAACAGACCCTATGATACCATTATCCACTGAACCAGGCTAAGCGAAATGTATATACACTGGAGACTGTGAATGTGTGGTTGGGGGTCTCTGAGACACTATCCCTGGGATTCTGGTATTGAGACCTACATGGTGTATTCTTCTCTTTGTTTTGATTGATGACAAATATCACTTGTAAGCTGAACGAACCTCTTCTTCTTTCTCCATCCATATTGTTATTTGAACTGCTGCTTTTTCACACCATACCACATTATGCCCATTTGAAACTGTTCTGTATTAAGTTATGGAACATTTGTCCTAGATGCTGCTGTGCTATGTATGGTCACCATTCTTTATGTCATAATGTATCTGTGAAAAAATGGTCCTTATGAAAATCAGTGTGGTGCAATAACAATAACAACTAGTCTGAAAATGTTGTGGAAAGCAGAGCCCTTTAAAGGACATCAGTAATTCAAACAGCAGCACTTACAAACCTTTAATACAAGCTCATGAGGGTGCTCTAGCTTTACAAACCTAACTGTCTTAACTACTTTCTAAAGTTCCTTCTTTCCTTCTGCATTTCCTTCTGTCTTTACTTCTTTTCTTCTATCTTTCCTTCTTTCTTTTGTGTATTTAACTTTCTTGTGTTCCCTCTTTTGTTCTTTTTTTCTTTCTTCTTGTTTTCCTTCTCTCCTTCTTTAATTTTTCTTTCCTTCATTACTTCCTTCTATTTTTCCTTTATCTTCGTTCTTGCCTTTCTATTTCTTTCTTTCCTTTTTCCATTCATTGTTTTTTCCTTTTTTCTTTTTCTTTCCCACCTTCAAACTTTCTTTCTTTGTTTCATTGCTTCCTTTGTTTCTTTCAATTTTCTTTCTTTATGTCCTCTTTCTATCTTTCTGCACTCTTTCTTCCATGCCTTCCTCTTTCTTTCTTTTCGTTCTTTGCCTTTTCTTTCTTTCTTTCTTTCTTAGTTTCTTTCTTTCTTGCTAAATGCTGGCAGCCAATGCCAGACTAATTGGCTTTTTTTTAATTCTGTGCTAACCAAGAACTTTGATTTGACTAACATTACAAGTACAACTCTTCATCCATTAGTCTGTGGTTGTGTCATTCACATTTTTCTTCCACTCACTTTAGCATGAATCAAGTGACAATCTATGAACATGTCCTTTCCCCTTAGGCACCCTGACCTGCTGTACGTATTGGCTATTCTGTGGAATTCCAGCATCATGCCAGGTAAGAATTAGAACCCCTTTATCTTTCAAATACATTTCATCTTCTTCACTACTGTCACATTCTCCTCCTCACCTAAAATAGACACAGAGTTCCCACATTTTACTCAAACGCAGCCTTAATCTTCCCCTTTTGAAGTGCACTTTTATTAAATTATTTTTATTGCACTGTATCTTTTTTTTTGTCCAATCCTCATGTCAAGTGCATTCGTAGTGACTGCTGAAGCATTATTACTACTGTGGAAGGGCAACAACCAGGCTCTGCGACTAAACACATCCCTATCACCTAAATAATGATATGCCACCCTGATATCAATTCATCTGTATTATATATTCTGAGACAAACTGTACTCAATGCATGCTAATGGTGTATATTATTTGGCCTCTAATGTGCTCACACATATCTTCTTATCTGTTACATTAAAGGACCTATGTTGGCTGCCCATCCATAACTCCATAAGTGTCAGGATATATAACAATTTTCCATTACATAATATAACTCTCATGTTTTGGAAGGATGAGTTACATTTTTAACGACTGAACATATATTTCTAATCTTGTAATCCTTGTGTTACTAAATATATCCTTCCATTGTACTCTATTACACTACCTATATGCCTAACTATATTACAGGATCCACTGTCACTCCGGCGTGGGTCCGGCAAGATTCACTCCGGCGACCCGCGGCCTTCATTGAGGTTCCCCACTACCCAGGCCCACCGCCCTCTCGCCTGGACCCTTTATCTCAAGGGCCATCTACTCAATTACATACTCATTGGATCCTTGCAGCTTCGGGACCCCTTCTTCTCCTCTTTGATTCAGTCATTCCCATGCCTACCTCTATCTTCTGTGTGCATTGAGTTCGCCTCTGGTGCCTGACCCTTCTGGGTTTGACCCTTCAGACCCTCCAGTCCTATTATCAGTAACCTGGTCCTGATGATGGCCTAACACCGTATATAGGCCGAAACGCCGTCCACTTCCACAGCATAATATACAGTGCCTTTTTCGCATTTGCCCACCTAAATTACTTTGCACTAATTGCATTTACTGATGGGCAATACTGCGATTACATTCTCTATATGTAATTTGTTTTTTTTGTGCGCCCCCATTCTGCTGTATATACTGCCTCACATGTCACTAGCGTCGTTCACTATTCCACAAGCACTTGTAAACAGTATAACAGAGGTTACATGTCATTTAATGTAACACAGTGCTTTGTTTGTGTTTGAATATATGACTAATATATGCAAAAGTTTCTTATCTGTTACTTGTCTACGCAATTTATTGTTTCTCTGCCTTCACTACCGTGCTCACAGCAATTTATGTGCTCCCTTAAAATTGTCTTTCAAACAATACCCTCTGAGATATTGTTGATTGTTACATACTTCTACCCTGGTCTCTACCAGGTTTATGGGATACCTCCTGTAGTTTGATACTGGAACTCCTAATATGGCTGGCGGAGCAGGAACTCGTAATATCGTAATATGCTCAGCAAGACTGCGCCATTCCCGCTGAGCATGTTACATTGTGGTGCAGCTCCGCCACCACCAGGGAGCAACTGTTCCCTGGGGCAGCCGGTGGTCCTCAACCGCTACAAATATATGTCATAATACGGCAGACAGGCCACCGCATGTGCAGCGGTCTTATGAATGCCGCATTCGTAACCAGGCCCTTGGTTCTTATTTAAATTATTGTTTCCTTCATGCTTCAGAATTAAACATTTGCTTTTTCTCTGCTTTTCCTAATTGCTGATATATTTTGAAATATTTGTCCAGTTCATTTTACAAGTATCGCCAGTTTGTTGTGTGTTAGAAAAAAATGACACATTACAGCTTTTCCTTTCACTTAACAATATTATGACATAGCTCTCTTTACAAAATCCTCTCCTTTCATAGGCAGAGAAAGAAAAGTAAAAACAAATATCCACTATAAAAGAATAAGCAGCAATTTGTCAGAAGACATAGCCTGACATTTGACCTCTATCTTTGAAGAAACAGCAAATGTAACAAGATAAAAAAAAGAAATGTAAAGGTATCTTTATTCCTCAGTCGCCTTCTTTATGTTGGAGGTGTTGCAGCATCCCTGCTCCCAGCGCCTACGCAGCCGGCTGCTCCCCTTTCGGTATTCGTTTGAATAATTGAGCTGTTTTAGCCTCAGTCATCAAACAGTAACCTTTTGTGAACATTAAAAAACGCTGCAGCCTGTCAAACTCCACACCTCAGGCCTTTAATTTGCAAATGAAGAGTTTTGAGTAATAATCAGCCTATTCTGGTTACAGTGGGCGGTGAGCACCGAAGGGGGGCTCTGAAGGCAGATCCCATGACCCCGGAAGTTATCGCCTGCTGGCTTTTTGTATGTATTTTTAAAACGTGTTACTTGCATGAAACATGTTCTTAAAGAAGAAGACATCAACAGTTCTGAGCCAACGTGAAATCGCTCCTTTTGGAAAAGCAAAAATGCAGTAAACAGTCTGATGCTTAGACCTTTCTATTGTATACACACCCAGGACTGATACCTAGGGACAGCACTTTCTCTCTGTTTCTGCTAATACTTTAATATACTCAAATAAACTTGAGGAAATAAAGCGTGTCATGTCCAAGTGTCTCTGAAAAGTGCATGCTGTTCGTTGTAAAGATTATTAGTGACAACTGTAAATCCGGTAGACTGATGGAGCAGTAATGTGTTCCAGACCCCCCTCAGTGCACTCACATGCAGATAGGGTTTGAAAGGGATAATCCCATGTAATCCCTAGAAATGCCCCTCTGACATCCAAGGAGACAGCAAAAGCCCCAAGTGTCAGTGTTCCTGATCATCACTTTGTGAGAATGAGATGCAGGATAATCTGAGCCTGTCGCCTTGTAACATGACTTTATTAATTTATAATACATTACATTGACAGGCGCGGTGCGTCCATTGGGGCGTAGGGGCGTAGCCCCACGCCCCACTAAGCCCCACTAAAATTATTTTTATAATTATAATTATTATAAATTATATTATATTATATTATTATTATAATAATTATTTTTTGTAAAATAAAAATTGATCGCGAGCGTTACAGGAGGCACGGCACCTGACTTTTCCGGAGTGCGCAGGGGGAGGGGTTGGGGGGGGCTGGGCCTGCTGCAGCTTGAGTGACAGTCCACTCAGCTGCAGCAGTACTGCGCAAGTAAATTTCAGTCTAGCACCTAGCGCAAGCATGCGCAGATGCAGCCCCTGCTGAAGTTCCCCTACAGAGAGTACCAGGGGGCGGGCCGCAGCCCCCGGGGTTTCAAAGGGAGAAAGGGCGAGCAGTCTGGTGCCCTCCTAGCCGCCAGGATTGGCTGGTCCAGTGCAGGCCAATCACTGTCTGACTTTGACTCCCGCCCCTGTGACGTTAGCCTGGCGTGCGCAGGCAGCACCAGACCGTGTGTGACTCCCCCCGCCTCACCGTCACCGTCACCGGCGTCACACTAGTACAGGTAAGGAAAGTTTACATTTTGTCTCTTTCCATGTTGTGTACAGTGTAAATTAAATAATTCATCTGCCAGCCTCAGCCTGGGTTTCAGGACAAACCCCCGTGGCCCGTTCACACCACAGGCCGGTAAGAAAGTCTCGGCGATCAGAATCATGTCTGTGACAGTGTTCCAGAATCCAGAGTCAAAACCGTCATGGTAGACTGCAAGCACGTGGATATAATGCAGGGTATAAATATGACATAGCCTCCGGAGCACCACATTTGCATGAAGTTTTAACGTTTGCACAGTCCTGATTCTTGCTTGTTGGGGGCGCAGCTTATGCCAGGGAAGTAAGTGCAACAGACATGTGCGCTCTGAAGCCCATCCATGCTAGTGCAGCTGATGCCTTCTGGGCTAAGTTGGCATGATGCATGTATTCACCTTTTAGGGCCCCTTCATCGACACCCCAGGCCCTGAGTGCAGGCGCCGCCTCCCTTTGAATGTTCAGGGCTCAGGAGGGGTCCTTGCAGGGCAGATACCAAATGCCATCCATGTCCGTGGGCGCCACAGGAGTCTCCGGCCGCCTAGACCAGGGAGAGGGGCTCTATCCTGGCAATGAAGAAAACAGAGTCAGAGGGAAACTGGACAAACGTGTTCTGACCAGCCCCTCGTCCTGCTTTAGTCATGTGCCACAATGACTGCGTCACCTTTTCAAGCCGGGCATGTTCTCCTCGCTGCTTTTGAGGCCATAATGATATCATGCATGTTTAGCCTGATGCATGGTGTGACAACCCGTTAGAGCGAGCATCGAAATGGAAAACAGCAGTTTCCTGTTTTCTGCGCCTACAATTGTTCACATTAGAATTTCAGCGCATCAGAGTCCTTCTCTAGTGAGCAAAGTATTAAAACAAGACACTTGTGACAGCAGCATTTGTGACTGCAGTGCTGATAGGCAAGTGCCCTTTTCAACCTTGCAACAATTTCTTTTGGGAAATTAATCTCTGACTTCGAAACATCTTGAGTTTTCATTCATAGGACAAAAGGAGTTTATTTTCTGGGGGCAACAAACATTCTTGCCTGGGCTTGCCGATTGTCGGCAGCGGTTTTGAATCGGATTGCAATTGCACTATATCGTGCACTGTTATGCATCCATCCGACCATTGGTTCAACAGCGCAGTATGTACACTACCGGGACCATTGACGCAGGAATATTCACGGTGCTCCTTAAACTAGCACTTGGAAAAGTTCTCCTACTGTGATGTAGGTCTCACCGTCTGATTTTCACACAATTATTTTGAAAGTAACTCGTATTGTTGTTGCCAATGGGCGCTCAATAAATAATTATGTGATTTAAGAGAGAGGGCAGTGAGAAATATAAATCCTATTTAACGTAAAGATTAATAGAGAAGAAATATGAAACTAGATGAGAGATGCTAGGGGTAGTAAGGGGGGGATTTGTGGTGGGAAATGTGCAAAGGATATGAGGGAATGGTTTTAGGAGCTCGTTCAAATAAGTGTTGTGACAGCTACCACATGACATCCCCCAAAAGCCACACAGGTAAAAAGAGATACTGAATGAGGACCAATAAACCATCCAATCCTTTGTAACAGATGCCTCGTACTTCAGGCCTGCTGGCCTCTTCAGTTTGAATTGGATCTATCTTACTCGTGAGCTGGCTGCACATCACCTTACGAATCAGCAAGTGATTAGTGACCATGACCTTGCGCTTTTCAGTCTCTGGTTCAGGGACAAGCAAAACGTCATCTGATGAGGCTTGTCAGGCAGGACTTTAAGTGGGATGAAAAACGGGTCTCTCAAAGCAGTGTGGCTGATGTAATTAATTGTGTGCTTTAAAAACATGAAAGCTAAACATCTGTGCTTAGCATAGTGTGCTGCCCAACTGGTATTTTGCTGGTTCTGTCATTGTATCCAGATATATAGTGCAACAAGTTACATTACGCCTACAACAAGCTATTGGCTTTGTCAATTGAAAAATGCATTGTTTTGGCCTTTCGTTTTCCAAATTTTTCCCAACTCCCTTAGCAGTGGTCTGCTTGCTCGGTGCTCTTGCTCGTTATGCTCCTTATGGGGGCTGGTCTGCCAAAATTTGCCAGGGCTGCTTTCAGTTCCCAGTCCGGCCCTGGTGCACAGTTCATGGTGTGTGAAGAAATATGTCAGCAGTTTTAACCTCAGATCCATAATGTTGCAAAAAGATGGAAGTTTGCACTATGTGCTTTATTATGTGGAGGCTCAGTGGGTTAATGCACGTACTCAAATGGTCTGTGTTTGACCTCATGGTCACAGGTTCCAATCCTGGGTCTCCAGTCAGCCTTTCATCCTCCAGAGGTCCGCAAAATGAGTACCATTGAATTGGGTAACTTTAATCATCTGTTATTTCAGCTCCAAGATACCCTTCCGTTACGTTACCACGAGGTGTAGATTGATTAGACTAAATGTATAACAGCACTAATATAACGAAGTTGAGGGGGGTCATTGTTCACACCAAGGAAACAAACAAAGTTGATGGTTATTATAATCCTGAAAGAGCGAGGGGGAGTGGGAGTCGGTTGGCACGCCCATTTGCATTGTCAGCATATAAACCCCCACCCCCTTCCCAAAACTGCAGCCCCTGTTCCCCTTCTCTGCATTAGGAGAGTACACAAGGGAGATTGAAGTCCGAGCGGGTCATATTTTGAGGTGTAGGATGATGAGTGTGCCAGACTGGGACCTTCTGTGTTCAGGTATCAGGATAGAAACACGCAACACGTGAAATGGAAAATTACACCAGAGACTGGGGCCACACAAAAATATATGATCAGCAAAATAATCAGCGAGTTAACGTTGCATTTTTTTTTATTTGCCCTTGCACAATCGACATGACAAAACCTTGCTCTCCAATGTGCATGAATTCCAAAAAACAACCTCCCTGATTTTCCACAAACTTGTGCCTCTGCTAGACTTAATTATTATTCCTTTTAGTAATACAGGGTCCTATTTGAGGGAGTGTAGGACCAAGGGAATGCAGCCTTGTATTGTGGGGGATGCAGCAGGGCTTTATTTAAAGACCGCTGTGGAAGGGGATTGGCGGAGGGAGTGATTGGAGGTATGTGTTGGTGGGATAGGTCTCTAGGAGGGCTGTGTAGGGCTTGGCGGGATGTATATAGAGGGGATTTGGATGGGGTTTGGGCAGTGGAGCTATAAGAAATGTGTTGGGGGCGGGGGGAAGGATTGGCTAGGGATGTGTTTGAAGCGTGCTGTGGAAGTACTGGGTTGACAGAATTTGCGTTCTGGGAGAGTTTTATTGAGAGGTGTTGGTGCTATGGGAGGGATTTGTTCACAGGGTAGATTATGGGACGGTTGATGCAGGAGACCTGTACAGGGCAGAGTGGACACTGAAGTATTCTTTTTGAGAGGAGCTAAGGATTTTGTAGCCGACGGCATATAGTCAACAAGGAAAAGCGGGGATGTTTTTACTTTTTTTAATCCATTGTTTAATGTATACATTTAGAGAGGAAAATGACTTTTTTATTCTCGAAAGGAGTAGAATTTGTCAATGGTTTAGTGTCTTGTCCAGAGCATTCAGAGATAGATGCCACGTTTGCACACTGTACAAGACACTTAAGTGAATGTTTTATGGATCCTTTACCCATCATAAGGACTTGGAATGTGCATTCCGTGGCTCACAAGGGGTAGTGGAAGTGACCTGCCACCCTTTGACCCCTAATGACTTGGAAGGATTGATTCTGCTCTCTGCCATCAGCCAGCAAAAGCCTACTCTTTGCTTGAGGAAGGAATGGAAACCATAGAAGAGCATGCGGGGTACTTGAAGTCCTGTTTACTTCGGTTTCGCCTGAGACAAGGCATGCACTGTTGCCGAAATATTTTGTTAACAAAAAAAACTTTAAAACCGTCTTTTTGCTCCCTTATTACTCACCATTGATTGGCTTCCACTTTCCCGTGCTGCTGTGCAACATTCTTTCAGTTGAAAAAAACACAATGACTCCAACTCTGGCCTAGTCATAGCATCTTTTTAGGTCAAGCCTCTATTCAAGTATGGCGTTGAAGCTCTGCCCACTCTCTGCCCATATTTTTCATTGGCTTGTCATTGTCCTTTGTAAATGCTGGCTTCAGATTCGTTAATAGGCTTGTTAGTCCCTCCAGTACCGCCTTGTCTTCATTTTTAACCTCCCATGAGGACTGACCCTTTTACTTCTTTTACACAGTACGTCTTATTTAGTCTGTAAGGACTATTTTCTTTAATGAGTTTCTCCTACTGCAGGCACGACCTAGCCTCCTGCAACATTCAGAGCGCCATGCGCGCTTTCACTTTCCAAGCAGCCCGGCACAACGGCAGCCGCTTCTTTGAAATTAAATATGTCTCACATTTGCAAAAATTTGAGCTATTGGCATTGTAAATGACAATGGCTTTTATTTATGTGTCAATTATCAAAACAGATAAATAAAAAGCATTGTCATTTACAATGCCAACAGCTTAAACTCTCGCCAATGCAAGACCTATTGCATTACAAATGCTTGTTTTTTCTTGACCTCAAGCCATGTTGCACAGCAGCTATGCAACCAGCCTAAATAAAAAATGAGGTTAGATCTTGCATAGGTGAGACATATTGGCTTTGCCAATGCCTGTTCTGCTGCTTTCATTTTGCCAGGAACCAGGGGTAGCATTGGCACTGAGGAGTAACCAAGGGCACACTGGGCTGCGTACATGGCAACATTTTGAAGCTGTAAAGTGGGAGTGTTTGGGAAAAAGAGGGATGCATTTTCCACACTGACCTATTGAAGCAAAGGCAATTTTAGGCAGGAGACGCTAAAATAAGGAGTTGTGCATTTGAGGTGGCTGGAAGTCATTAGGTCACTTTCTGCAGCTTGGATCGTGAGAATAACGTGTGCTGGTCCTGTTTCTAGCTACATCTTACAGCAGTGGTGGTTTTGACTGTTGCTGGTGGCGCGCAGCTTGCCCCCACTGTTAGTGGTCTGCACATTATGCCAAGTCACCTGTTGGCTTATGTTATATTTACATATCGATAAAAGGCAGTTTGAAAACTGTAAGGAATGCATCAAAATAATTGGTTCAATGTCATTTGCGAAACCATGCATCCAACTGCATTGTCACGCAGGTCAGACTTGGGAACGAATGTCCAATTCAAATTGACATGGTTTGCGTTCAGGAGTCCTCGGTGTTCTGCATGTTTTTTCAAGGGAAATATCGTTGCTTATATTTCCGAGTGTTAATGCAAAGAATGACAGCACCTCGCAGCGAGCACCCAAGAGTATTGGGTAAATATGCACGCACGATCTGTGATGGTATTGAAAATGATTTGTCCTTTTTTCCTGCAACTACTTCTGCAGTTTCACATACTGGTGTTTTTCATTGCCTCACATCACGATTCACTTCATGCTGAGGAGTGCACTACATCATGCTCACTCATGCAACCAGACAGACGCATTCTGAACAATTCCCATCTGCAGAATGGATTTGCATTTGTGTTTGGACGTCTGCGGGCTATTGATGAATCTTTCAGCCGTTGATCGGTTTATTTGTGTGTGTTGGTTGCTACTGACTTTCAGCTGGAAAGTAAACAGCAGCCGCAGCTTGCATCAATTATCTGCGCAGATTGTTTACTCTCCATAGAGGACAGGGTTATGGGAACAACTTTGAATTTCCCTTTAATCTACATTATACCTCTGGCTGTGTGTGTGAATGCGTGTATGCATGTGAGTGTAGATTCTGTTTTCTATTTTTATATATTTGTATTAAAACACCCCATGTACCCTTCCAAACACCCCTCTCCTGTCCCGTACCCTTGCCTGCTTCAGACTAGTTTTGTAATTTGCATCTAGTAATAATTCCAGTGGCCCTGGCTATAGCACAGTGCAAAGTCATCCAGGAGATGGATTCTTGGGAGACAATATATCCAATTAATTGGTGGGTCTGACACGCGCTTTTGATTAAATGCTGAATCCAAAAATGTGTCTTATACCATGCAAGGTAATTATTGTGCATAATGTACTGTGTTTACGGTTGAAAAGGCTGTCTTTTGTTCCCCTAGGAGGTGCTTTTAGTATTTGGCTTGTTTTTGTCCCATGGGCCTTCCATTTGGCCACATAGGTTCCCCAGGGTGGCCCTTTGGCAGCTCTAAGCCCCATCTGCCTGACACTCTTGCAGTTTTGACTCAGTCATAAATTGACTCCAACACAAGGCCCAGGTTACTCCCTGCGATCATTTAGTTAACAGCGTGGAACTAGGAAGACTGAGAGAGCCCTGTATTATTATTATTATTATTAATGGTTTTTATTGGGCGCAGACATATCACCCTGTTGGATCTCATGGCGCTGTTATGTATGACATTGATTGTTGGAATAAATTTGGAATGAATGACAACAAATGGTTCAGGACGGCATTTGTTTTAGCACTTTGTGAAAGCTGATAATCTAAATCATTGCGACTGACATGCCTTTATTTAATTGCCTCAAGCTGTGCATGGTGCGAGCGTGAGCCACACTGTTAAAACATGGTATTTCAAGCTGGTATTTATTTTCGAGGTGGACTCGGTGTGCCCATAACTTTTAGCGTGATCTTTGTGTGCACCATGTAGCCGGTTCTTGCCACCGAGATACACATATTTAATGCAAGTGGGTGTCTTTGCCATTCAGGAGTCAGACATCACTTAAGAGGAAGTTGGCAGGTTTTGGAGGTTTTTCCAGCAGCATACATAAAATACTTGCTTCCTTTGACTCTGGTGACAGACTGCTGAGCAATGTTAAATAAATGCTTGGACTTAGGGGTTCACTTTGATGTTACGAAACTAGTGCTCATGTAAAGCCTATGTTATGCCATCTATTAATGTAATAACTGCACTTTCACAATTGCTTTATTAACCTTCCTGCTTTCTCAAATTTGCTTGAAAATGCACGTTTTTTCTTCTTTTTTTTCAAAATTTTCTTGGGGGGGGTTATCCCCCCAAACCCCCCTATGGGGTTCGGGCTCGCTCGCTACGCTCACTCGCTACGGTGCTGTATGAAAATCAATGCGCCCCACCACTTCCAAATGTCACCCACCGCCCCTGTACATTGATTCTTTTTTGCACTCTCGGAATAGCGGACTGTGAAAGAAGTCAGTGTTACTTTTTACGTCAGTTCATTTGGGGTGATGCCAGGGTAGGAGGAGAAAAACCTAATCCTCTGTTGCAAGGAGGAGCTGGGAGGCTTCCTTCACATTTTCTTACTACAAAAAGTCATAAAATAGTCCAGTACGAGATGAAAAAGAAACATTTACAATGAGACTTGTTAAAATTTCATAAAGTGGACCGAGGATGCACACAGATCAACAATGCTACATGCCCCTGTAGAGCACAGGCACTAACTGATGCACATCCGCGAGCACAGGATCACATGCAGTAGGGGGGCACAAGGTTGTCTGATGAAGGGGAGCATCAGTGGTGTGCTGCATGTTAAGGTGGGCAACAGGATGCACAAAGTAACGCGCTGTCTTACAACCATATACATGCCTACAATTACATGTCTACTTATTTATTTATACATTTTTATATAGCGGAAACTTTACCCTGAGGTGTCAGAGCGCTTTTACAATATAGCGAAGGAAATTGTATAACAAATAAGGGTAGCATGGAAGTAGGTAAAAGTACTTATAGGTACTCGTGGTGAAAGTTTCATATTAACAAGTTACAGATACATTCAATATTATAAAATGTGAAAAGGAGGCGCGATTTGGGTAATACAAGTGCAGAATACATATTTACAAAATTTAGCTCTTGTGAGTGTCATATGGCGATCAGGGTCATGGCCTTTGATGAGGCGAATTAATCATAGAAGTGTCTTTGTAAGAGAAGAGTTTTAAGAGCTGTTTTGAAATTCCGGAACGAGGCAGTGGTCCGAAGGTTTGGAGGTAGTGAGTTTCAAATTCTAGTCGCATTACCTGAAAAGGATTGCGCAATAAGGCTTTGCCTTTTGAAAGTCGGAGGTTCGAGCAATACATTTTCAGCATTGCATGAAGGTCTGGAGCCGCTTGATACTTTGAGTTTGTTGGCCAGGTAGCATGTGGTGGAAGTGTGTATGGCTTTATGGGTGATGCAGGCAGTCTTGTAAATTGACCTAGCTTCAATGGGAAGCCAGCGAAGAGAAATCAGTATGGTTGTAATACGATCATTTCTTTTGGCCCCATAGATGACATGTGCCACAGAATGGAGGATTTTGTTTTGCGGGGATAGGTGGCATATGTGGAGTCTAAAAAGGATAGAATTAGTAGTTCAGTCAGGAGAGAAACAAAGATTGGACCAGAGTTTTCAGTTCTTGCTCATGAATGAAACGCCAAGTCCCACAGAGAAGGCATAGTTGGTAGCATGCGTTCTTGGTCATGTTGTTGATTAGGGAATGTAAGTTGAGTGTTTTTTCTGGGATCAGATCTAGGGATTTGGCACTGTCAATGATGGTAGGTTTATTGTAAAGACAGTTCATATTATCTATCTATGATTGAACAGGAGGAAGAGGAGAGTTTAGGCAGAAAGCAGAAGGAATTCATTTGTAAAGGAATTCAGAATTACGATGGAGTTGAGGGTGGTGTCGAGGATTGAAATGTTGTGTGTGGAGGACACCTTTGGGTAGATTTGGGTGTCATCAGCATAGAGGTGATAGTGGATCCCGGACTTTTTTTTAGAAGGTTTCCCAGCGGTTGCATGTAAAGATTGAAAATGGTGGGCGAGAGGATTGAGCCTTGAGGGACGTGTTGATCCACAGTATTTGATGTAGAGGCACAGTTTGCTATTTTAATCATCTCAGATCTGCCCGAGAGGTATGATTCAAACCATTTGAGCACTGTGCATTCAAAGCTCATTCTTTGTTGTAATATGTTCAAAAGAGTGTTATGATTAACAGTGTCAAAGGCTGCAGATAGGTCCAGAAAGATCAGGAATCAGGACTTGCCTGAGTCAAGTACTCACAGGGCATCGTCGATAACTTGTCGCAGGACTGTTTCAGTTGGTGATAGGGCAGAAATTGTTACGGTCATTCACATCAGCAGAGAGTTTCTTTAGAAGTGGACTAAACTCACCTGTTCTGAGGGCAACAGGAAGGAAGCCTTGGCTGAAGAAGAGGTTAACCAGACTAGTTCAGTACGGGAGCGTGTAGGTGTAGAAGTCAATTGCAAAGTCACTAGGGATGGAGTCAATAGAATGGTTTGAAGGTTTTGTTTTTAGAATGCTCTTGAGGAGGTCATCTTCAGTGATGACATCAAATCTTCACCAGGGGACTTTGAATTTGCAGATCTCAAAGGGGGTAGATTGAGTGACATGGTCAACGAGCTATTTCACTTTTTCATCAATGAATTGTGCAAATTTTGCTGCTTTCTTGAAAGGGTCATCATATTTGATGGTTGAGGAAAAATTGCTGGTCGTTTTCATTAGGTCAAATAGTTTTTTATGTCGGTTCTTGGCAGAGTTGAGGAGGGTTCTAAAGTGATTCGCCTTTTCACTAAAGATGTGTTTGGGATAGCATTATCTTGCGTAAGGGAGATTAGAGAGATTAATGATGGAAGGGGATTGTTTCCATTGCTTCTCCAAGTACCTCAGGGCCTTTCTTTATTCATAGAGGGACTTATTGAACCATGGTGCAGAAGGTGTAGGCCTTTTCTTTTTGTTTTAAAGTGGAGTAACATTGTCTGTCATGATGGAAAGACTAGTGCAACACTGGGTGGTCAAGCCGTTGATGTCAGAGTTGGGGCTCAAGATGGGAAGTGCCTTAATGCCTGTGTTGTAGAGAGTGTCAAGGTCGATGTTTTTGGTGTTGTGAAACCAGGTAGAAGGACTTTTAGGTTGGCCATGGTTTACAAAATGTGATAGGTGCATTGAGAAGGGAATGAGGAAGTGGTCGGACCAGTCTACTGGTATAGAATCAATAGCTAATAGCATATCTTCTTTGAAATAATAAGGCCGAGTGTGGCGCCCTTGGAATGTGTTGGTTTTGCACTGTGTTGTAAGAGATCATTTCCTGAGAGAAATGTGGCAAGGTGGTTGGCAGCTGAATCTTCCAAAATGCCAGGTGAAGATTAAAGTCTCCTATAAAGATCCATTTATCACTTTGTGAGTATTGGTCACTAGCAAAATCAGTTAATTCCTCGGTGAAGGAAGATCAGTCACCTGGCAGGTGATAAATGGCATGACACTTGAAAGGGGATCTGTGCAGTACTTGAAGTTCCAGAGAAAAGCATTTGACGGTGAGAAAAGAGCTACTGGTAAGTTCCTTTGAACTGAAGGGAGTTTCTGTAGATATCTGCGTCACCTCCCCCGACTTTACCCTCCCTATCATTCCTGATAATGGAATAGTCCGGAGGAGCTGTAGATCGAAAGTAGTGTGAGGGGCGTCATTACACCTGGTATCAGTGAGGAAAAGTACATCAAGATTGTATTGATTGATGGTGTCTGAGATTTCTAGCTTGTATTTAGTTGCAGATCTACAGTTGTGACGCACACAGCGCAGTTCTGATATGACTGTTTTGGTGAAGGGGGGGTCAGGCCTTTTAGAAGCGATAGGGGTGATGTTTCTGTATGTTGGTGCCTGGGTTGTAAATGGCATTTGGTTCGAACCAGGGAGATGGTTGGTAAGGTGCAATGATTGATGTTGTCTGGGGATGAGAAGGTTGGGGAATTAGAATTATTGTAGCTAGCAAGTAAATTGGAAATTTCTGTTGGGGACAGATTGTGTGCAGCTGTATAGGGGCGAGGGAGGGGAGTACTCCTCAGGATGAGGAGTTTGAGTTATTTTGTACTCGCAAGGAGTAGGGAGTTGGGTAAAGTACATTTTTTAGGACTTAGGTGGGAGATGGTAGCTTCAAGTTGGGATATTGAGGAGATGAGATGTCCTAGTTTATTATCTAAGGAGAGCAGAGCTGGACACGGAATGTTATGTTGCTTGATAGGGGTGACGGGTTCTAAGGGGAGTTCAACTCGAGTGAGGGGGAAGCAAAGAAGAGGTGCTGGGGTATTGGATTATGATATGTAGATGCAGAGTCAGATGTTGGTTGGAAATAAATGTGGGTGCAACTGTGGAGAAGAAAACATTCTCAGGGCATTCACTGAAAGAGATAGATGTATTGTGTATTAAATGAGGTGGAGAAGGGTGAAGGCTGTGGTGGGATGACAGTATGTGGGGAGGGAAGAGATGGCATTCGAAGAATAGGCAGGGGGTCTGACAGGTGAAGAGAGGAGGGAGGGGAGATGGCACACGAGCTAGGTAGTGTGAGTGTTTGGGGGCCAGAGACATGGATGATGAGAATTGTCCAGGAGGGTAGATATAGAATGTGGATGGTTCGTCTTGGTTAGAGAAAAGGGGAGGGGAAAGGAAGAGAATACCATAGGTGAGTAATGGGTGAAATGGCAGCACAGGAATGAAGGTGGGGTGTGGAGAGATGTATCGGGTGTGGGAAGGATTCAGGTTAAAGGGAGAAGAAGCAGGGGAAGAAGTGGGGTGGATAAAAAGGAAGACCGTATGGTGGAGAGGTCGCTATGTGAGCTGGGTAGTCAGGCTGTTGGAAAAACAGACTGGATAGGGGGTGAATAACCTAGTTGGGGGAGGGTTTCTTCAAAGTCCCAGGATGGTTCATGGAGCCAAATAAGAGCGCTGGCCATTGGCTTGGATGGGGTGTTGAGGATAATGTCCTGGCTGGAGAGATTGGGAGGAGGGGAAACAGAGGGGGAAAGGAGGGGCGTGAGTGGGCTAGAGAGGAATACTATTCCTCTTGGGGAAGCTGCCTTTTGGTGTCCAGGTGGATTTGGAAAGGTGAGAGTGAAGTGAGGGAGGAGTCCATTGGAAACTCAGGAGGTATTGGAGGGCCAAGGATGCTGAGCATGGATGGAAATAGATGGTCGAAAAGAGAGAGACAAATGTCTTTAGCTTGGATCATAACCTTCTCGTTGTTATAGAGGGAGCAAGCTGAAGGGGACATTTTTAGTTGGTTCCTGTGTGGGATTGAGGAGGAGAAAGTAAAGTTAAATGAGATGTTGAAGACAGTGGTCCAAGATGAGATGTTGTTGGTGAAGAAAATGAGGTTAGTTTTTATCCTCCCATATCGTCTGCGGTGGATATTGGTCGGTGAACAGGGAAACAGGAAACTGTTCAAAGGTGTTAAGTTTTAAACTTTTTTCCAATGCTTTGGACAGATTGGAAGGATAAATGATCCTGAAGCAGTTGGCTCCAGCTTTCACTCGTTTGGTCAAAATTGTTGTGGGGTAGAGAAGGTGTGGTGGGGAAGGGGAGAGCACCACAAGTGTAGTGGTTATTTATAGGGTATAGATCATGAGGGGGCGAGGGTATCAGTGCAGTTGGGTTGTTATTTGTGGTGGATGGCCCATCCAGTGAAATCGCTTTTCTATGGGTATTTGTTACTGGGAGATTTCCCAGTCCAAGGTGGCTGCTGCTTTTGGAATTGTGGTTATTGCAAATGTTTTACTGTAGTTAAGTCCAGTCTAAGATGGCCACATCTGGGGCCCATTAAGTCCTTTATTTGTAATTATGAGGATGGGCTGCTGGTGACATATCCTTTGCGTCTGAGGACCTAATTCAAAAGGATGATACCATTCTAAGATGGCCGCTGCTCTGGCTGTTACTCCGCTACACAGACAAAGCAGTCAAGGGTCAACGTCAAAACAGGGCTTACTTCACGCCGGTGGTTGCACACATCTTCATTCTTTGACCCTGAGCAAAAGAAAGAGCAGTAGAAAAGAAACAAAGAAGGAGGAAGAGAAAGAAAGGAAAACTGTGAACATTACTGAAGAAGTAATGCCTTGTTCCCCGGAGAACTGCTCTTCTGCTTGAGGCCTGCTTTGTTTTCCAGAGGACGGCCCTGATTCCTGAGGCCTGACTTGCTGTCTAAGAAGGAAGACTTGACCTCCTCCCTTCATCCTAGTCTAACCTGAGTGATTCCAAGGGTCAGTTGGCTGACCTCTTGTTCAGAGATACAGTGACACAACAAGCTCCAGAGGCCTCCCTGAATTCGTCCAGCTGTCCTGGTGCAACTGGACCTGACTAGACCTGTGACTGGACCCGCCTGAGCCATTCTGACCTCTGCTAGAGTGACTCCCCGATCCCCAAGAGGTGCCTTCTCAGGTCCTGGACCCTTGGCTGGCATCAGAGTGCACTCCGCTTCAAGAAAAGTAGAAATCCTGAAGTTTTGAGCTTTTCACAAATGCGCCCGTTCACGGTGAAACTCTGCTGCACTTGACGACTGCCAAGGTAAAGCTCTAGTGAATCTGACTCTCATTCTACAGTGATGCCAGCGATGACCGGCGATATGAGATCTGCAGTTTGCACTAATGAAACAACAGCCCACAGTTTACTGTTTTTCTTGTGTTGTGTTTTCACTTTATTATTGCTGCATAAATACTTTACATATTGCCCAAAAAATAAACCTGACAGCTTCAAACCCAAGATGCCAGAGGGTTAAGCACAGGTTAATTTTGTGTTTCATCCTTACAAGGATTGCGATTATAGCTTGAGTAGGGTTTTGTCCTCCTTCTACCAATAACACCATTTCTTTTACTGCTTTTAAAGCTTTTTTAGCATGACATTTTTTTTAATATTGTGCTTTGATGGCTTTGTAAATTATTGAATTGAATTGAGTGTGGTGGTGCCTCAGAAGAACATATCCATAAGCAAATTGCAAGAATCTTTGAATAATGGTGCTTACCGATTGTAGTAAAAATCCAATAATGGGCAAAATTTTGTATGAATTTACTATTGTTCGAACTTTATTTAAATATCTTATACAAATGTAGCAGCACCGCCTGTGTCCTCTACAATTGTTTGTTGAGTGTTTGCTGCAATTATTTCTTACAAGACATAACCAATACCCACAGGGAAGTGGGTGGAATACAATAGAAGCACAAAAGTGGGGCCCTTTTGGAAGCTCCAGAGGAGCGCTCTTGCAAGATTTGAGGACATTAATAAAAACACATGTGACAAAATGAAGCTAAAACATACACAATAAATGTGAGTCAACAATGAATATTGACTGAAATTCTATTGCCAATAGTTGTGAGGAACTACAAAAATATTATTAAGTGACAGTACAGTGCTTGAGTGCCCTACATGTAAAAATGATATCACAATAAAATAATATCACGTTAAAATGAAAAGATAAAGACAAACAGCCTTATTCATCAACGGGCCGTTTTGCGAGCCCCTAATAGCGATTCATAGCGAATCGCTATTAAGGACTCGCAAAACGGTATTCATGTAGGAATTGCTAAATAAATAGCGATTCCTACACATTCCTTATTTGCGAGTAGCAAATTGCTAATCGCAAAAAAGGAATAACTCCCCATTCATTCCTATGGGCCAAAAGGCCCATAGGAATGAATGGGGAGTATTCCTTATTTGCGATTAGCAATTTGCTACTCGCAAATAATATGGCGATTTAAAGGGTGCCAGGGGTGTCCAAAGGACACCCTGTAGCACCCCTTAAATGCAAATTGTAACAGGTGTTGTGCACACACATGTCCAAAGGACATGTGTGTGTGCAACATGCAACTTAGAAAAATGCTTTTAAAAGCATTTTTCTAAGTTTTTGCTATTTACCGAGAGGTCTGACCTCTCGGTAAATAACGGCCCGAAATTGCGAATTAGCAATTTAAAAATGGTTGATGAATTGCATTTAAGGAATCTCAAATAGAGATTCCTTAAATGTAATTCCTCGCAATTTAGCAAATTAGCAATTACCGATTTTTGCATTTGGGATGATGAATCCCAAATGCAAAAATTGCGCTCGCAAAGGGCCAGATTCTCAGAATCTGGCCCTTTGCGAGCGCAATTCTGCTTGATGAATCAGGCTGAAAAGTCCTTACTGGCTCTCTAGAAAGCTATAAATTACAGCCCAGGTCTATCAGTAGCCAATATGGCAGTTAAAATTTCGAAATACATATAGTCAATTAAATGTGTTTGGACAGTCGTATAGAAAGAATATCAACACTTCAACCCTTATGTAAAAGAGTCATTTACAATGACTGAGTAGCCATAATCGTGACAAGTGGAGCATCGAAAATCCATGGAAGAAAAGAAAATTTCAGCATGATAGATTGTAGTACCATACACTGTAGCCACATAGGTGGACACTCATTGTACCGGTGCTTGCCAGAACCTCAGTGGCATCCCTTGAGGTAGAGCAGATGCTCAGCAATGAAAGAACTGTGAAGACTCCAAAAGGAATAAATCTAAGGACACTAAACACAGGGTGTCAGAATGAGACACCTGGCCCTGATTTTGATGTCGGTCGGAAAACCTCTGACCTGCGGTTGGAGATTTTCCGACCGACATCTTCGGTTTCAATTCTGACTGCCTTATTACGAATATGGGGGTCAGAATTCGCAAGGCTTCTGACGGGCAGTTGGAACGGACATGTAATCCCTTAAGGACGACATTTCTGCCGTCAGGATTTCGATGTTGGTTTCCCACAGGCATTTTTACATGTCTGGCTTTCTGACATGAAAAGCGTGTTGGAAAGAGACGTTTTAGGGGACCCTAACAATGCTCCCTTGCAACAATGGCCTCCGGCTAGGGGACTGGGGGGCACATATGGTGATGCCTTGTCAATCCCTGCACCAAGTAGCAGGCACCGTGTGGTGCCTACCCCGCGGTGCAGGGATTAACAAAAACTCCTATTTTTCTATTTGAGCTTGTGCTGCGGACGGTTTCCGACCACAGCACGAGCTCACATAGAGAAATGGGAGTGTGTGACCGCACCATGCACGGTTGCATCCTAATACCGCAGTCGGAACCGCTGGCTGGCCCAGATTCCGCAACAGTCACGTCCGTCCAACCTCGAAATGAGGCCCAAAATAAGGACATCTAGACAAGCAGGTCAAAAGTACCTTTCAGAGGCAGCAGGAAGCAGTTAGCACTGAGGGACTGCATTCTGACAAGGAAGTGGGGCAGATGTCCCTGTCAGAAGGAAAGCAAAGAAGCATGAATGTTCTCTAAACTTGCAAATGGCTCACCCAGTGAACCAAAAGGACTCCCCTTTTGTGCTCATATTGCACTTATTTGTGGACGAGTGTTGTTCAACTGGTGAACTCGGAATCACCTTAGTAGGATGTCAAACAAATCATCACATTAAGGTGGCAACCATCTCATATTAGGGGATTCTCCAACAGTGATAGGATGGTGCTGCGTCTCCCAGGGAACCTCTCCGGGAAGTGATCCTGCCCAGCACCTAATGGAAAAACAAGCATCTGAAGTCAGCTTTTGTGTGCGAGGACGCAGTGGTAAGTTGCATTCCAGAGAATGTGTGTTCTCATCCCGAATGTAACATATAGTAAGAAAAATATAAACATTCGCAAAATTGCAGTGTATAGAATCAAAATGTGAAGGTACCCCATCAATGGCATGGGGGCACACCAAAACAAATCAAGACAGACCCCAATCCCCTCTCTGCCTAGTGTTCTTTATGTTGACTTGAGCTCTACCAAACAGCTAAAGATGTATGTAGCTAGACGTAAAAAATCATTATCAACCAGCATTTAATGCAATGCATCTTTCCAAGCAACGTCACCTACAATTACTTTTTCTATCAATCTATAGCTGTCAGCAATGCTTCCAACTCGCTTAGGCAAAGTTACAATTTGTCATATAAATACAACCGTAATTGTTTTTCTGTACAACTAACTACACAAAATATTTCTTGCTGGATTTCCACCTGTAAGAACCTGGTTATGCTTGGAGTGCATGTAAAATAATTGCATTACTAAGCTCTTGCTGAAATACCTTTCTGCAATAACACCTTCCGGTTTCAGGAAAGATATATGAAAACAAGTTAGTTCATATCAGGATGAGGTCAGTGGCTGACCTGTAGCTGTAAGAATGTCTGCATGCTGGTTCACTGATGATTGCAAATATGAGAAGATGTTGCCATATTTATGGCAGTCCAGCAGCAGGAAACCACAGACACACAGCCTTGTGATGACTCTTGCCTTCATTTCAAATCACCGTGGATCAGAGGACAGGTATGCCCTGTATGTTCCACACTGGATCAAATGAAAGCGTTCAGAAAAGGGTTGAAAAGTAGGGAAACAAACCGCTATATGCTTCACATCGTCGTTACAGTCAATCAGACTGCACAGCTTGAAGCAGCTTGGTAGGTTTGTTCTGAGATTACATACACGCAAAGCTTTCCTTAGTCTTAGAGAAGAGTCCAATGAGAAAGTGTAGATATCTAAGCATGGTAAACATTTACGCCTTTGATATTTGTGTATTCCCACATTTCTGGAAATTCCCAGTACTATGCACAGGAGCACTAGATTTCCTTACTCACTATAGTTGCTCCTCTGGATTTCTTAAGGCATACACAAACAGCAAGAATAAGTATGATGAATATATGCATGTGCTCATTTTTCATATCATCTTTGCTGCTCCGCCTAAAAGATCTTTTTTCCATGTAATATAAATACTTCACTTAAACCCCCTCACAATAGGTAGATGTTTAGGACATTTTCCCACACAGTTCTCAGACTTCTTTTAACATTTTTCAGATCTAACGTTTCAGCAATCTTTGGGGATATTTGTGTAGCTCCATACAGTTACAGCCTTAGCTAATGTTTGCGATGACTGTTCCCTTAGAAATACCTACTTTGTAAAGCCATTACTACATTCGCTTTTGCATACAATTATGTGAAACTGGCGGATTTCCCAGTGATTAAACTTTCGTTTGGAAACATTTTAATATTCAGCATTTCTACTTTTTTCGGGCGCATATTACAGGCACCAAAGTTTTTGTCAATCTTGGTCATAGCTTCTCAAACAGCCTCGTTAGATTGCATGGTTGCATGTTCTGCACACTTTTAAAAAAAATAATATGATGTCACAGAGGAGCATTTTTGTTTAAATTTTTTTAACAAGACTAACCTTTGTGCAACACTTCAGCAATACATTTGTTCTAGGAAGTCGGAACACAAGCAGAAGTTGTGAATGAACAAACTTAAATCAAAAAAGTCACTCTTCAATTTTAGTAATTTCAAGTAAAAACAATTTTTATGTAAACCTTTAATCCTTTTTCCATTTATCGTAATACCAGTTTTTTACAGTGCTTACTTAGAACAAGAAAATGTGTGGTGCTAAACATTATACCAAATAAATCATTTATTTCCATATATGTTTGTAGGCTACTCAGGGTGCTTCAGTTCTGTTACCCCAGCTAACCACATGAGGTGAATTACTTCCACTACAAGCTGGAGCAGCCTCATTCTCCAGTGCAGCTCATGAGATGATGGTGGTTTCATGGAGATTAAAGTTTCTAATGTGATGCAGGCCTTGTGACAACAGGGCAGCTTTGGTTGATCTGGCACATTTCTCACTCATATAGTGCTCCACGGTTATATAATGGAAATTAGACAAGGAATTACCTGATTAAATAGAGGACAAAGAGATTTCCAGACAGGACAGAAAGCAAAGGCTGCATGGTAGTGAAGGGCCCACACGGTTAGGTGCAACAACAACTTTTGGTGCATGTAAGGAAATATATATATTTTTGCCAGAGCCTGCAGAATACTGTTAAGGCCTAGCCACATGTATTCTGTTGAAAAATAAGGCATCGTTATTTCCAAGCTGTGACAAGTGCTGCTTTAGTAAGACATATATATGTGTGTAAGTTTCATGCTCAGTACAGATATGGGAAGTAGGCAGCGGCGGCTTCTCTGCTAAGGTGAATGAGCGTCGCCCCACTGCTCTCTGAGCAGTGAAAAAAAGGACAAATAAAATGATAATAACACAACGTTATTATTCTTTTATTTTTAGTATGGTCTATGGGTCCAGGTTAGGGAGGGGTGGATTAGACTGGGCTCACAGGGAGGAGGAGTGGTTGATGCACCATAAGTGTGCATGACAGTTTAGCCGGCCGTCTTGGGCTGGCCAAACGGACATGCACATGTAGCATTTCTCCATCTCACTGTGTTGGGCCACATGGTGGAGAACTGTCCCAGGCTCCCAGGCACTGCATGAGTGGCTAAACAGAGTAATCAGACCAATCAAGATGCTGCTGTCATGCTGGTGTCCATCAATTGTTTTTTTTGCATTTGTATGCCCAGACGTGGGTCCCGTGCACTCCATGCCACTCGAGTCAAGCTATCCTGGCTGATGAGGGCTGAAAACCCGAAACCGGTCCTAGGATGCTTGTTTCCAGTGCAGGGAGGACCTGCCCTGGCAGTTCGGGTTAGACTCTTCCCATTGGGTACAGGGACAAGACTGATTTGCATATGGCTGAGTCCAAACTGGAATGGCATGGTGAGCAAAAAAACGATGGATGGAGGCCCAGATCTCTGTACTGGGGTGAATGTATGACATTGTTCTGCATCTGTCCATCAACTGTTCTTTTTGCATTTGTCATGCTGGTGACAGCAGTGTCGTGATTGGCTTAGGGGAGTCTGGAAGTCTGTGCTCTTCTGTGCTTCCAGGAGTCAGGAAGAGAAGACGGGGACCATTCACAGTTGTGAGAAAATGGGGTTCAGTTGCATTACCACCCACTTTTTTGCCTGACTTTTGATGCAACTTTGACTGTAGAGTACTGGGCCCCTGCTGTCCAAGTTCCCAGTACCAGTGTTCCTTCCCTAAAAGCATGTCCACCATTGGTACTTCTGCCTCCCTCTAAGTCCCTGGTAAGTTTCACCGTGTGTTTCTGGGGCCTGGAGGTTGAAGAGGGTCCCCTGGGACCCCTCACTAGGACCATGCCACTGCCCCTGCAGCTGGTATGCTCCTGTCTGTGTGCCATGATAACTAGCACTGCCCAAGACATCGGTAGATCATCCCTTTAACCAGTCTTACCAGCCCTAAGGCTGGGTGCACTATATCTCAGGTGTGTATGCATGAGCAGATATGCCCCTACAGTTTTGGGCTCTATTCCTTTATATTGTAAGTGCCAGGGAAGCCATAAGGAGCTTGTGGGCTGGGAATTTGACTACTTGGGTTTCACAGCACCCTAATGGCTTCACTGAACCCAAGAGCGTTTGGTACTAAACAGCTCCTAGTAATAACTCCACTCTGATGCCAGTGTGAGATTTATTAAAATATGTACTCAGAGGGTACCTCAGAGGTGCCTCCTGAAAACCTACCAATCCTGGTGTGGTCTCTGACTTGCTCTGGGCAGCTAGCCACCACCAGACATGTTTATGGACCCCTGTTTAGAGAGCCCCTACTCTCTGTGACCAGAAGCAATGCACATCTTGTGCAGAGGTGTCACACATCCCCAGGGATGGGCCAGTGCTCAAAGAGGAAAGGTTCAAAGGCTTGTAAAGTGTCCTAGAGCCTCTGCTTCTATTAGCAGATGGCAGCCCCTGGTTTACACCCCCCACTTTGGGAGGGAAAACTTAGAAAGGCTGGAAGTGTGCCCATCTTTGCCAACGCCACCCCTCTGGTGGAGAAGGCGAAGTTAGGCAAACTTTTCAGCCCCTTCAATGTTGAAGATCAAAGGACCCCTCCATTAAGGGCTAGGTCTATGCCCCTCCCAAGTTGAATTATATCTAAATGTCCTGTCACATAGCTTTGAAAAATTGCAAATAAATGATAAATTATGTAGGAGTGAAGTGAACAACACACACAGTTCTAAAAAAGGATTATTGAAAGAAAAAATTATACTGTGTTGCCAAATTGGGATTTGCATCTGCATTCTTCTTTGACTGTCTGTCAATCTTGGGTGCCTGGCTAATGCGGTCCGGTAAGGTAAGCGTGAGTGTTATGGTGCTTTTCTCATTTGGCACAGGAGAAGAGAAGGCCTGCGGATTGGAAAACAAAAATGATTTTGTAGAATCAAGGAGAAGGACAGAAGGTAAACTTCATAAGGAGTGAACCAAGAAGACTCAGATTCAGCTGAAGAGAAAAGAAGAACAGTCCTTTTTGCAATCATTCATTTTATTACTGATGTATGATCAGTTAGGTAAGAGCAATTTTACAATGACAAACAATCACACACAAGTGGCCGCTTGTATCGGGCTGATCAAACTTGCAACTGTCATGATCGTCAATTCATCAACATAAATCATAATAATAATATGTAGCCTAACAGCATGTACATAATGTGATGATCATGACCACATGCCTGTCTACAGTTACATACAACAGGCCCCCACCCAACCACCACATAGTTTCAAATTTGAGCAGATAGCACACACACCCAGCAACATTGCTTTTTCCAAACAATTAAAATAAAGCATCTCTCTCACCACTACTCCACAGAGTTGTGTAGGCAACTTTAAAGTCGTCACCAAATTGATTTGTTTTAGTGAATTTGGTAACTTCCCACTTCTGGTGGCAGTTGTTGAAGTAGTCATGCCCTGAGTTCTTCCATCATCCTCCTGGCTACGAGCAGGGTTTCCAACTCCGCACCAACTGAGTCCTGGCTCAAATGCGATAGACCGATCTTTAGTACAATGCTGTTTATGCACAACAAGAGAAATAATGAGTCATTTTATGTGTGGACTAGATATGTGTTTGTTAGCTAAAGGGACTGGTCTAGTTTTTGAGGTGTGTGAAGCAGAAAACAAAGCAGTGTGGAGTGAACCAGTTGAACAAATCTCACTAAGTGTCAAAGGAGAAGGAAAAAATCACCTTCAGGAAAAAAATGATCACCCACAGTTAGGCCACCAACATTATAAATCATCACAAACACAATCAAGCTTAATAGTTACAGTTAATCAAACACCCAGTGTCACTGCCTACCACGACATGAATCATCTCAACACACTCACAAAGTGTGCAATGCATGCCATTTACCTGTTCTTCTAATTCAAGCGTGGTCATTGAGGTACATTGCCGGTCCATTGTTTCACAAAACAGACATTTGCCAGTCTTTTAAACCAAATAATGTGGAGCAGTCCAGCTAGAGGAATAAACAAGGTAAGTATAGATAGAAACAGGATGGAGGCAGGCACCCATCTTTATCTCCAATGTCCTTGAGGGATGCGGTGGGGCTTCTTCACTGCACACTGGTGCAGCGCCAATCCAGCAATAAAATGTGTCTAGAATGGTGGGGCTGCATTAGTCAGTCAGACACAAACAAATAAAATAAAATATTGTTCCCCTAGCTATACCTTTTTTTGTTGTCATCAAAGCAATTCGGCTATAGAGAGAGAATGTTCTATGATTGGTGGGCCAGGCCTAGTAGTCAGGGAAGTAGAGTTTATTCTCAAACTCAAGTGGTTCACCCAGAAGTAGGCCAGCTAATGCCCTACTTCTATGAGCTGAGTCTGAGCAATCACCCTCATTTACCTCCTGTCGTACTTCAGGGATGGAGTAATTTGGTGGTATAAAGTGCTGATTCATTTTGATCATGGTTAATCTCTCGATGTTTTGGAGTGAGAGATTGGTCCTGCTCACTGTGACAACTGCACCAGAAGTACTGAACACACGCTCAGCGGAAACACTGGCTACCGGGCCAACCAGATGCTTTATGCCAGCCTGCTGAGCATTTGCTTTGGCACCCCTTCCCATATCAAACCATCAATGGGTTTTGATCAAGATAGACCTCTGTTGGATCATCCAGATAGGCTGGACCATCCACTCAATAGTCATTTGTGCTCTACCTTGCTCGACCTCTTTTGCGTTTGCCTCTGCACTGGACTTAAGCCCTGCCAGTAGACACCAATCATATGCAGATTGTGGGGCTGATGCTCCTGTTCCTGTTGTTGCTGGAGTTCTTATTGATGATTTTGGCTGCTGTGAGCCAACAGCACTGCCCACAGGCTCTGAAGCAGAACTTGTGCCCTGGAGAAGTGGGTCTTTAATTACTGGCTGTTCTTTTTTTAGCTCACGGGTTTGCTCAGCAATTTATGTTTTTCAGTTAGAAACATTCCCGTCTGAAAACGGAAATTAAAGTGGACAGTAATGGTTTGTACGGCAGATCAAGAATTGTGGCACAGATGTTATGTTTGGATGACATAATGCCTCTTTGCACCCTTGCATTATCAAATAAGCAAATGATAAAGCTCTCCACCAACTCATACACAACTTTCTTTTCCTCCACACCTGTGTACATTTCAGACACCTCCTTGAGCTGTTCCTGTGGCATAAGGAGCAACAGGATTGCTTAGCCCATGGTACTGTCCTCTTTGCTGACTTCCTGTGTAAACACCTCAAAAGGAAGCAGCACCTCTTGTAGTACTGAACATTCTGGACTTGTGTAATGTGTCTGCACTCGAGAATAAAACTTCATCGTAAATTGACGAATTTAGTACCAAAAGACCGAGAATGACGAGTACGTCCTGTACAGGTATTTTCAGCATATTCAAGTGACTATTTCACTTTGAAATCGTCACTCTCGTTCAGAACCCTCGGCTTCCATTTCGTGTATGGCAGCCATTTTGTGAGTTGCCCTTTACATAGGCCTTAATCCAGTTGAATTCAATTCCACAAGGACACATACTCCTTAATCGACTTTTCCATGACCTATGCAAGTTGGAACCATTGCCCCAGGCCGAACTCGTTAGGTCAGTTCCCCTCCCAGTGGCCGAGCAAGATAGCATCTAGGCTCAACCAGCCATAAAACCATTCCAGCGCGCACACCTGCCGTATCTTGCTCACATCTGTCTCTACTCTTTTGCTTCACTTACTTTATGATGGGGAGGTGCCTGTCTTATTGGGGGTCCACCGATATCTGATGAAATGTTGGGCCATGCCAGGTGATTTGTTGTAGGCAGCACGAAGTGAAATATGGACATGTCATCATGACTCTGCTTTCTCTTTGTATTTTAAATATGTTAACGATTTACTTTACAACCAAGAATGTTTTGCCTGAAGCTTAAAATTGTGTATAAGAAGAGAAGCCTGACTTTGTAAATTGGAGCAGTCTCCTGAGAACATACTTCCCCGCGTTGTACTTCTAGGACACTTGTTACCTTGGTTGCAGCCAATAAACTAATCTTTGACTTCACCTAGAAGACTCTGAGTTTCTGTGGTCTGGATCAGGAAGAACCCGAGGTCTCTGGGTGTACCCTGACACCACTGGGTTACCGGTGTCTGTGCCGGTTCTGAAAAACCCAGTACCTCAGCTGGCGCCCAACGTTTGGGGCGATTCCAGTGGTACCAGTCAGCCAGAGGATCGTGAGGAGCTTCGTGTGAAAATTCCGGAGGACGGCCAACCACCTCATCGACGCCTGCATGTCGACGTGGTCCGAAGGTCTTTGCTGCGAGGTTCCCCGCTTCCCGACGGCTACAAGGACTGCTGCCCTGGCTATCGCCCTGATTTGGACCCTTGAAGTTTGGTAGAGCGAAACACTAAGACGAGTCTTCTGGTGACGTCATCGACATCTCTGTTAAGTATAAGTGGAGCGTCTCCCAGTCCTTAGTTGATCTTAGTTTTGGTATCCTTGGGATAAAAAGTTTTGTGTTGGTACTTGCAAGCACCAAAACCGAAGGACTCGTGTATTCACGAGAAATATCGTAATCGATAATCCTTTGAAGTTTGGAACTAGACTAGAGAGCGAAGATGCCTAGTCTTAGACTTGGAAATTTGTTTTGTCTTGGTTATAATAATAGGGACTCCCGATTGGAGGACTCATGTCCGGTTCCTCCAGTTGGAACTCCAATTTACGAGCTATATGTGAAACATGGGGTAGGCCCCATCACCTACAACGAAGTATGGATTAAATACACCAGGAAAGATGGTGTTCTAAAATGGCCCCAATATGGTAGTTTTGATTCCGAAATCTTAGACAACCTTGAAGTTAAACTCTTTTAAAAGAAAGCCCGTCCGGCGATGTTTGACTCTTTCCGCTTATGGCGTAAAGAAGCCAAACAAAAAGAAATCAGATTAGCTAAGAAAAATAAGAGAGAAGAGGGACTCTCAGTAATGCAAGCTGCTATACAGTTTAAAGATAATGAAGAAGAGCAGATGAGTGAGCAGTTGCATAGGCAACGTAAAATGGCAATAGATAAATGTTATCCATTTTTGCCGTCTCTTCAGCAAAAGGCAGCAAAAGAGCGTGAGAAAGACCCATTAATGTCGCATTTACTAAATTCGCCACCCCCCTATGCGCAAAATGCCACGGCACCCCCGCAACCTTTAGTTGCGCAAACTACGCCTCCTGTTCTTCCACAGCACTCTCCAGCTGTTCCCCAGCTGACTCCTGTCCCTATGGTGCAGCCCGCTCCAGGCCCACCAACCACACTTGCTTCACCTGTGTTTTCTACGATTTCGCCTAATGTACCTTTTACTTCTCCTAATGCTCCCTCTACGATTTTGCCTAGTGCTCCTTCTTTTTCCCCTGATACCTCTACTGCTATCTCTGCCCCTGCCTTATCTCACCCCGTTTTTCCATCCGTTCTTCCTTCAGTTTCACCTTCCATTCGGCAGAAAATGGCCAGCACTGTTACTAACCTTCTTTTACCTCTTTTCGGGTCGCCTACTACGACCCCTAACATAGGAAGAAGACAGTTGCGAAGTCGACTGCCTGATTATCAAGAGAGAGATTCACTGAATAGTTTAGCACGGAAATGAGTCCTGGACACTGTAAAATATGATGTACAGTCTGTCATGGAAGTTTTTCATCAATGGGAAGCAGCGACACAGAGATATGTTTTCGAACAGATGTGTGTTTTTCTTTGCGAGGATTTAGAAGACAATGATCTGGAATACATCCCGCAAGAGATGTGTCGTGTACGGTTTAAGTTCGGAGAGGGTATGATTGTAGGTCCAGATGTGGAAAAAGCAGTTGAAATGTTGTTATCATATCGGAGTAAGGGAAGCAGTTCTGGGTCACCATCTGAATCTAGTACATCTAGTAGGAAAAAGGCGCGACAATACCCTATGAGAGAAGTTCCCCCACAATGGAGAGAGGGTGACACGACTGCTGTCCCACCTATCCTGCCACACTTTCAGCGTGTATGGGTACATGTCCCATGGAAGCGAGCTGAAGTTTTAGCACTTAAACAAACGTTACCTGATCCGTGTAAAAATCCTGCAGGGTATTACAAAGAGTTGTCACAAACTGCTGGGTCATGTATAATGAATTTAGCCGATATCGATATGCTATTTGGGAACGTTGTTCCACAGCCTTTATGGGGAAAAATTCGTCATACAGATCATGATCAGGAATTAGGTGACTCATGGGCTAACATTACTGCGACAGATGCCCTACAAGTAGGTGGCGCTAAGCCTGAACCTTTGATAGCAGAACTGCCTGGTAAAATAATTGATTATATGAAAACAATAATGCCTGCAATACGTGTAAATTGGGATAAGTTATCTGCATGCAAGCAAAAGAAAGAAGAAACTGTTTCAGATTTCTTCACCAGATTTGAAGAAACATTTGTAGACCACAGCGGTCAAGATATGACCACAGAAGGTGGTCAGAGATTGTTCGTCGATAAATTCGTGCACAATCTGCTTCCAGAATTGTGTAAAAAGTTAAAGGACTCGGAAAGTTCTTGGGCAGTCTCGTCTTCGGCACAGATATTAGCTACAGCACAGTATTACGAAAATCGAGATAAAGACGAGAAAGATAGAGTAGAAAAGAAAACTAAAGAACTAAAAACAAAGGTTTTGCTACAGCAAGCCTATCCGCCACGTGGTGGTGGTAATCAGAATAATGGTAGCCAGAATCACTACGAAAATACTTTTCAGCAGCCTCAACAATATCAGAGAAACTGGCAAAGAGTCGAGTATACTCAACCACGTGTACCTGTAGGCCCCAACCAGTGTTCATATTGCAGACAAGAGGGTCATTTCAAGTATAATTGTCCTATTCTATTACAACGTGCAAATGGAGTTTCTGGTGTTAGAGGTCGTGGCAGTCAGCAAGCACCTAGAGGTAGAGGGCGTGGAAACGCCCCTCAGAACGCACGTCCCCTTCCACCACAAAACTCTATGAACAGGTTTGATCAGCAAAATAAAGTATCAGACAGAACAGCTCAATACTACGTTGATGATTACTATACAGAAGATGAGTATTTGGAGAATAATGATTGCTAGGACAGCCAAAGGCAAAGAGAGGGAGTTGTTTCAGTTCCAGTAGATCAGAGTGGACCATACGTTGAGGTGATTACATCAGGTGTGTCAGAACCTTTTCTGTTGGATACTGGTGCTACAAAGAGTTCTATTATGCACTCCAAACTCCCTGGCGCACCTTTGTCTGGCGAAATGAACGTTTCTGTAGGTTTTTCTGGTGCCCCAGTTAGGAATCCGATTTCTGACCCTTTGACTCTTTCTGTTGGTCCTTGTGAATTAGAAGCATCCCTCATTCTGACAACAGGTTGTGGTGAAAACTTGCTAGGATTGGATTTGTTAAAAAGATTGTATGCGACTCTGTACTGTTCTCCTTCAGGAGTACAACTTACTTTAGGTAAGAAAGTGGTTTCTCCCATGTATTTGTCGAGAGATGCAATTCCTGCAGAATTGTCGTTTCTCCCAGATATTCTTTGGGCCACTGGTCCAAATGATGTAGGTCTTTTAGAAATTCCACCATATGTTGTAACATTGAAAGCCAACGTTAAAATGCCACGAATTCCCCAATACAAAATTTCTAGTGAGGGTAAAAAAGCTTTACTAGCTATCGTTTACGAATTGATTAAAAAGGATGTGATTGAAGAAACACGAGGAAATGTTTGCAATAGTCCTGTTCTGCCTGTCTTAAAACAAACTGACCCTTCTAAGCCACCTGTGTACAGATTCGTGATTGACCTTAGAGAAGTGAATAAAATTGTTGTGCCACAATTTCCAGTTGTACCCGACATTACCACATTATTGACTATGATTCCAGCCTCTGCCTCTTGGTTTTCGGTGATTGACCTGAAGAATGCTTTCTTCAGTATCCGATTGCTGAGGATAGCAGGGATATCTTTTCCTTCAGTTTAGGAGGTCGAAGCTTCCGCTTTAAACGCGCTCCTCAGGGCTACTGTGAAAGTCCATCAATATACAGCCAAGCTCTGAAAACACAGCTTGATACGATTGTTTTACCAAAAGGAGCTACTCTTGTACAATATGTGGACGATTTGCTCATTGCTGCAGATACTAAGGAAATTTGTAAAAAGGCCACGTTGACATTATTGCGTCATCTGTGTGATCTGCATCACAAGGTGTCACTTTCCAAACTGCAATATTGCCGACAAGAAGTGACCCACCTAGGTCACCTCTTATCGAAGGAGGGAAGGAAACTGACCCCAGAAAGAATTCAGGCAATAGCGAAATTGAATGTGCCAAGAACACAGAGAGAAGTGCGTGCTTTCTTGGGCATTAAATCGTACTGTAGACAGTGGATTCCAAATTTTTCGTTACTGGCCAAACCCTTGGTGGCATTAACATGTAAAAATACACCCAATCCCATTCCTTGGTCTGAAGAGTGTCAGAAAAGTTTTCTTGAATTACGCACAGCATTATGTTCGGCTCCTGTGTTAGGTACCCCCAACTACAGTAAGCCTTTCACATTGTACGTCCACGAGAAGGAGGGCTGTCCATTGTCTGTGTTGACTCAGTTATTTGGAGGTAGGCAGCGCCCATGCGCCTATTTTTCGTCAACTTTGGATTTGGTAGCTAAAGCATTGCCAAGTTGTTTAAGAGCCACAGCAGCAGCAGCTGTTTCTATTCGACAGTCTGCTGGTCTAGTAATGAATAATACGCTAATCGTGATGGTCCCACATGCAGTAGACACATTGTTAAATAGAACCAAGACACAGCACTTAACTAGTGCTCGACTGTCCAGTTACGAATTGACACTGTTAGCGAGTCATGTGCACATAAAAAGGTGCAGTACCTTGAATCTAGCTACGTTGTTACCAATTGCAGAGGAATCGGATGCTTTAGAACAGCACGATTGTTTTCTCGCAACAGAGGAAGAAACAAAAGGGAGAGTAGATTTATTTGACAGTCCTCTTGCTGAATGTGATGGTACATTATGGGTGGATGGTTCATGCTTCAAGCTCCCAAATGGTAACGTGACTGCAGCATATGCTGTCACGACTTTGCACACAGTTGTTGAAACTGCACGAGTACCACATGGTTCAGCTCAAGCTGCAGAATTAGTTGCACTCACGAGAGCGTGTGTATTGTCGAAAGGAATGAAAGTGACTGTCTACACCGACAGCCAGTACGCGTTTGGAGTGGCTCACAGTTTTGGACGATTGTGGAGAGAACGTGGGTTCCTGACTTCACATGGAGCTAAGATTCAGCATGGTCAGTTGGTGAATGAGCTCCTTGAATCACTGACCTTGCCTCTGCAAATAGCAATTGTGAAATGTAGTGCTCACAAGAAGGTGACTGATGATGTTGGTCGTGGGAATGCATTTGCTGACGAGATCGCTAAAGAAACGGCAAAGAATGTGATGAGCCGAATGTATGTTGCAGGCCCTGAAAGATAGACTGGTGATGTTGGAATATGTGAGGACACGATAGAGAGTGTGGAGTCCATCCAAGCTGAGGCCACAGAGAAAGAGTTGAGCACGTGGAGAGAGAGTACAGGTAGAATGGATGCAAATGGTTGTTGGATTGAATTGACAGAGCATCAGAGATGGTTGCTACCCGATGCATATGTGCTTGCAGTGGTTACAATGGCTCATGGAATGGCTCATATCAGCGTGAAAGGGATTTGCGAGTTGTTGGCCCCAGTGTGGAAGAATTCAGGGATTCCCAAGTGTGCAGAGAATGTTGTCAAGAATTGCATGGTATGTCTGAAGCACAATCCTGGTAGGGGAACCCCAACTCCAGCTGGTCATTTTGCACCTCCTACGTATCCGTTCAAGGTTTTGCAGCTAGATTTCATACACATGAAGAGGTGCAACAACTTAAAATACGTGCTAGTTGTTGTTTGCGCTTTCTCAAGATGGGTAGAAGCATATCCCCTGAAAGACAATACTGCCTTGTCCACAGCAAAAGCCCTTGTGAAAGAGTACTTCCCCAGGTTTGGAATGCCTAGAATGGTCTGGTCTGATAACGGAAGTGAATTTGTGGGCCGTGTGATGAAAAGAGTGTGTGAAGGGCTAGGCATTAGGCAGAAGTTCCACGCTGCAAATCACCCCCAATCAGCTGGATTAGTAGAATGTTACAATGGCACGCTTAAACTTAAATTGGCCAAAATCCAAGTGAGCACAGGTCTTAAATGGCCTGATGCTCTACCCTTAGCACTCCTATCCACCAGAATGACTGTGCATTCGCGAGTGAAACTTAGCCCTTATGAAATTGTCTTTGGCCGGCCAGCCAACATATGGGGAGTGCCTAGGCCCAAGAAGTTCAGCGAGCTAAAACACCCTATTTTTTTTGATTACTAACCCTGGGCGTAGTGGGCGTAGTGGGGCTCCGCGGAGCTACGCGGAGTGGGCGAGAAGCTACGCCCACTCCCGCACTCCGCATAGCCCCACTACGCACCTCCCTCCCGCTCTCCCCTACATACATTATTTAAGCAACTAGCCTTAATAAAAACAATTTTAAAGCACTTACCGTGTCTGGGGCTCGTCCGGGGCTCCCTCTTGGAATTGCGTCATCCTGGATACCAATGCGCATGCGCGGCCGCCCGCGCATGCGCATTTCTCCTGAAAAATGCGCATGCGCGGGCGGCCGCGCATGCGCATTGGTATCCAGGAAAGGACACTATTCCAAGAGGGAGCCCTGGACGAGCCCTGGACACGGTAAGTGCTTTAAAATTGTTTTATTAAGGCTAGTTGCTTAAATAATGTATGTAGGGGAGGGCGGGAGGGAGGTGGGTGGCGGCCGACTCGGCTACGCACACGGAGTGGGCGTAGTGTTGCCAGCTACGCTGTCTACGCAAAATGCGTAGGAGGCAACACTACGCCTACTCCGTGGGCGTAGCCGATTCGGACGCCCAGGGTTATTGATTACCTGTATGAATTGACGGCTAAATTGCGTGTTTTGCATCAACAGGTACATGACTCCCTGCCTCCGGCCTCTGATACTCCGGGACACAGCATTGACCCTGGAACCTGGGTGCTGGTGCGAAACTTCCAAAGGACTGAAAACGACCAGCCCAGGTGGACGGGACCACACCTCGTCCTTCTCTCTACCAGATCGGCAGTTCGAATGGAAGGGAAGAAGGCCTGGATCCACGGGGTCCACTGTAAAAGGGTACCCTTACCTCTGCCCTATGACCAGAGTAAAGAACTTGATGCCGTGCCAAATACCGTCCCTTTTAATGATTCACATGTAAAAGGAACTGACTCTGAACAAGAAAACGAAAACATTTTGCACAAGGCTGTGCCACCATCCAAGCGAGTGAACATTACAGAGCCTGACCTTTTGTTCCCAGATCACACAATATCTGGGAAGCAACGGTATAATTTGAGACCGAGAAAAACGAACTGATAAAATCATTTCTTTTGCAATTTGAGACTAAGATCCATGGACAAAAAAAAAAAAAAAAAAAAAGATACTTTTTCCCCCCAAGTACTATTTCTGAAAGTGCAGATCTCCCATCTAAGTAACTTACTTATTTTTGTTTTTCGAACCGCCATCCGAGTTCCGCTGCTAGGGCCGCGGTTAATTAAAGTCTTTGGGGTGCAGCTGACGACGTTAGGTCGGTAGTTCTGGTTGGTCCAAGGGAGTTGCCCTAGACTGACGGAAGCATCCCTTAGCAGAGGCAACCTCCCACCGCGGGCAGCACTTTAGAGAGGATGGAGTTTCCCGATGTGGAGAGACCTGCCAAACAAATGAACTTTAAGCAGAGACTGTGTAACACGATGACAAAGAAAAGTTTCATAATATTGTGTATTTTTATGCTATTCAGCGTAATGATCTTTTTGATAAGTTATGTTTTATTCTCTTTTCGTGTAACATTTGTGCCCACTGCATCACCCATACCTCCTCCTACTGTTTCCTCTCATTCTTTCCACCCTCTGCCTGACCACGAATCAAATAGGAGATTGGAGTTTGTTAATAACTCCTTTGTTCAGTTATTACACCAGCACCAACTTGTAATAAACACAACTGACTGTTGGGTGTGTGGTCTTATGCCTCACAAAACGGATAAAGGTATCCCCTATTTGGTCCTGCCATTTAGTCACAATGGTTCTGTATGGGCATATAGGACAATGTTCATATATGCACACGAAATCTACCCCCTACGTTCTATAACAGACAATCCTAGAAAAAGTGCTCTAGTCAAAGGTATAGTTGACATGATTAAGGAAGGTATTTCTTATGAGACTATCCCTAGAGATGAGACACTATTATACATAGGATGGAACATGACTGGATATGGAGCTACCTTAAGTGAGAGACAGCAAACTAAGAGGTCGTCCCCGATTTGGATTGTACCCCATCAGGGTCATCTGTGTCTGCAAGGTAATGGCACGAATCCCAGGGCTCAGTTAGGGAAGAGTGTCTGTGCTGAAACGTATGTTTTTGGATCTCAGACCTCCCCTGCGTTTTTAGCAGCTAAGGGTACCTATTTCATCTGCCATGATAGAGCCTATACATGGTTGCCCCCTGACTTTTCGGGCTCATGTTTTGTTTCCTTCCTGTTGCCTCCCACCTATACAGCAGCGGCAGACTACCACAGGACAAGGATAGTTAGAGGTGTCTTGAGTGAAGAGGACACTGCAGGTCAAGAATTTGGTGACTTTGCAAAGAGTTTTTTTCCGTTCTGGGGATCCATGGCTAACAGCAGGAACATAAGGCAATTGACAAGGGTAGTTGAGTCCACCGTGATCGAAACTGCTGGTGCCCTTAGTAATTTGACTGCTGAGCTCCAGTCGGATCGGCTTATGACCCTTCAGAACAGGGCCGCTTTAGATGTCATCCTTGCAGACCGAGGTGGGGTATGCAGATTGATCCAATCTAGTTGCTGTATCTTCATCCCTGATAACGCTCCAACAGTGTACCAGGCCATCTCCAAACTACATAAGATTTCCGAATCTATTCATGTGGATAAAGGAGATTGGTCATTGATGGGATGGTTCTGGGAACTGATATCCGCCTGGGGATGGAAAATTCTAATGGTCATTGGGATGGTCTTAGCCATTCTTTTCCTGTTCTGTCTATGCATACAGTGTGCTCCTGCAATATGTGGCCTCTGTGCTACATCATGTGTAAGGAAACCTGTGTCAAGAGCTGAACTAAGTACTAGAATGATGTTACAGCAACATCTCAATGACTTTAGGGATATAGATCTGGACTCAGACTAACATGAGGATAGATTAATTGCCTATGTAAGGGCAAAAGGAGGGATTGTAGTACTGAAAATTCTGGACTCGTGTAATGTGTCTGCACTCGAGAATAAAACTTCATCGTAAATTGACGAATTTAGTACCAAAAGACCGAGAATGACGAGTACGTCCTGTACAGGTATTTTCAGCATATTCAAGTGACGATTTCACTTTGAAATCGTCACTCTCGTTCAGAACCCTCGGCTTCCATTTCGTGTATGGCTGCCATTTTGTGAGTTGCCCTTTACATAGGCCTTAATCCAGTTGAATTCAATTCCACAAGGACACATACTCCTTAATCGACTTTTCCATGACCTATGCAAGTTAGAACCATTGCCCCAGGCCGAACTCGTTAGGTCAGTTCCCCTCCCAGTGGCCGAGCAAGATAGCATCTAGGCTCAACCAGCCATAAAACCATTCCAGCGCGCACACCTGCCGTATCTTGCTCACATCTGTCTCTACTCTTTTGCTTCACTTACTTTATGATGGGGAGGTGCCTGTTTTATTGGGGGTCCACCGATATCTGATGAAATGTTGGGCCTTGCCAGGTGATTTGTTGTAGGCAGCACGAAGTGAAATATGGACATGTCATCATGACTCTGCTTTCTCTTTGTATTTTAAATATGTTAACGATTTACTTTGCAACCAAGAATGTTTTGCCTGAAGCTTAAAATTGTGTATAAGAAGAGAAGCCTGACTTTGTAAATTGGAGCAGTCTCCTGAGAACATACTTCCCCGCGTTGTACTTCTAGGACACTTGTTACCTTGGTTGCAGCCAATAAACTAATCTTTGACTTCACCTAGAAGACTCTGAGTTTCTGTGGTCTGGATCAGGAAGAACCCGAGGTCTCTGGGTGTACCCTGACACCGCTGGGTTACCGGTGTCTGTGCCGGTTCTGAAAAACCCAGTACCTCACTCTGTCTGGCATTTGACTAGGCCCCATTAGTTCATCTCAATGATCATGCCTTTCACAGTTGCATCCCCCTTTTGCATGACATATTCATTGATCGGGCTGTACTGCTCAAACAGATGTTGCAACATATAATAAGATTAGTTCCACAGTGTTGGCACCCCCTCTAGGAGTGCTTTACTGGCATTCTATTATCAAGTTGAATGACCCTCAGCTGCTTCCGGGCTTTAAATGAATCGCTGAAATTAGTGCAGATTCTTCTGCAGGTGGCAAGTAAGTTGCTGACTCTTGTCTTCTCTTTGGAGAAAGTCCTGAACAATGATGTTGAGGCAGTGCCCTGAAATAGCCACCTTCTGCTATGGACTTAATTATATTACTGCCATTGTCCATGGCAACAGATCCAATATTAAGCCCTCTTGGTCACAGCCATTCAAAGACCTTGTTGTTAAAGGCTTCCTAAATGTTTGTAGTAGTATGGGATTTCTTCATGGAGAACACGGCTACTGTTGCATGCTTCTGAGAGCCATTAGAAATCCCAGCAGTGTCAACAACTGCCAATATCGTTTCTATAGCCTCCACAAAAGAGATCCAGTGTGCAGTGATGCACATGTAAATGGTGGCTTGGCAACTGGTCCACGTGTCTGTCGTCAGGTGGATAGTGAGAACAGTATTCTGCTTGTTCAAGCAATTCCAGTCCATCGTGATGTAGCCCGGGAACAACTCTGGCAAAATAGGGCCAGCTGGGAACTTTTGATTTTGGTCAGATGGCTTCCAAAAATTCAACAAAACTCACCCCTTCCACAAAAGAAAACGGGGGGAGGTCCAGAGCTAATATTTTAGCAAGCTTCGCCTGGTACAAAAGTGCAGTTGGTTAGTTACGTTCTCACTGCCCCTCCTGCCTATACATGCCAAGAATAGTACCCTGGATTTTTTTCTTTTCTAGTGCAACTGATGCAGGTGGCTTCTTGAGAGCGGACAGTGGTATGCTTAATGTGTATCTCGGGGGCAGTCACTGTACTCTCTTGCCTTGGTGTCTTGATCTGAATCTTGTGCCATTGCGATGTTGCTGATGTGGGCAATACTACTGCACTACTGGTGACAGGGCTGCTTTGCATAACGAAAATGTCTTCTTCCTCTTCACCTTCCACCGTGATTATGTGGTATATAAATAAATAATACCGGATCTAGGTTTTACTGGACATAGTAATAACAGATAGCTCAATAAATAAGAGTCAAGATTCGAGGTAGTAGGAGTTTGCAGGTTTAATACAGCATAAAGGACAGGAACAGGACAACCTGCACAGGAATAGGATGACAGGGCCCTGCAGGGGGGACAGGGAATGAGCGCGCTGACTTTAATAACAATACACAAGCATATATACTAAAACAGTTGCATTGCAATACATATGATAGGCGGAGCAGTGGGTGTGGTCAATAGCAGTCGCGAAAGATAAGGGTGAAAGTAGGTGTAACAGGAGGCGTATACATAGACATGTGATGTAAACGTAACAGAATATGTCATAAATGGGGCGGAAACATGGAGGGGGCTACCTGAGGAGCCGGGACCTCTAACCTAATGGTGCGCGCAAACTGACAATGACGTGTTACTAGGAGAAGCTGGGGGCTATGAACTCTGCGCTAGGAGTAGAGACTGAAGTCTGGAGAGTCAGGGCGACATGTACCTAAACCCTATCTAGTATCTAATGTTTAGAGGACATGTTGATATAAACTAAGAGTCAGGAGGGGAGAGGCTAACAGACTCTAAGACTGGAGCATGCATTATTCTACATGTAGTGCGTGATGAAGAATATTAAATGACCATTAATACAGTATTTCTCTTACTTGGATACGTAAAGGCTAGACAATGACGGAAACTATTGATGCGATTCAGTAGCTTAGGAATGCAGAGAAGGAGGGCTGGACTGATAACTAGAATCATAACATACTCTTGGCAGACTCGTAGGCAGAGCCAGGCCGAGCCGGGCACTGTGAGGCAGGAAGTAAGTGAAGGGTCGAGGGGATACAGGTGGGGGCTGTATCGCTCCTCAGCGAGGGTTCAGGAGACAGGAGCTGAATCTGGTGTCCGGGCCCATTTGAGGCCTAGAAACGGGGACTTTACAATGAAATAACGTGCACACTGAGAAACGTGGCAACGTAACTTTACATAGGCCTGATATTCGTAGCTTTCACGAGAACTGGAAACTGGCATACTAGAGATGGACACAACTGTAATTGCGTCTTTAATCGAACATGGGAAATACATATGCATATTAATCATGCACACATAACATAAGATGGAGGACACGTAGGGACACAGAACATGGCAAAATTTACTTTTCCACATTCCCTCCTTGTCACTACGTTTCCATCAGGAAACATCAATATTCATGATACCATCTATCATTTCATACAGTATCATTTGCTCGTCTCGAATTTGGATTTAGAACGGGACTTAGGACTAGGAATACAAGAGGTAGCACAAATGCCACAAATCGCAGGGCCACATTGTATACAGAGGCAGCAACTGAATATGATCGCAACTGCAATACCTAGAAAAGACAATACTTTCCATCCCCAGGCGGAAATTATATTCCAGAACCAACCGGACCATGTCCAGGTGCCTGGATCTTGGTGTAACATATGGGCAATTTTATGGAGTCTGGTTATAGCTGAATAAACAGACGGCGCGTTATTAGGAATGAAAATGCAGCAACTAGATCCGATGACTCTACATGCCCCGCCCCTATCGGCCAGTATGACGTCAAGGACGAGACGATTCTGGAGCACGACAATTCTCATAAAGGATTGCTCTTCGGTTAAGTTACTTAGAGCAGAAGTAGTCTCAATCACTACTGCTTCAAGGGTTCTCGTTAATCTACGTATCAGTTTACTATTCACGACAGTACCTAAATAAGGGAAGACACCTTTATTGATATCTATATATTGTTCTAGAGCAGTTTCAGTATAATCGACAATCGGGAGGTCTCTCTTGTGTCTCGTATGTACTAGGTGGGAATTCCTATGATAGTCAGGTGGGGCTAGAAAAACTGGTGGCAGTAGGAAGGCAATATAACAGGTTCCCTCCCAATCGAGGGGCAGACGGACATATGCGGTCTGACCACAAACAAAATAAGAATGACGTGAAGCTTTAAAAATAGATTTCCTACTGTCACTATACTTGACAATAGTAGTACAATCACTATGTCCTACATGTACGGAACCATTATTTCGGACACATAATTCGCCTTTAACTGGTAGTACCGATATAGTAGGTAGGTCTGGAGTAGAATCAGACTGAACATTCAGGACCATAAAATTCGAAGAATAATTACCTAAATTATAAACTTCATTTTCTAGATCTAACCCTGTTCTGTGGGGAAGACCTTGCTTGTCTGGAAAACATGTACTGTTAAGAAAAGACATATCTGTTGAGGATGACGTTAACGTGGACCATGCTCCACACGAACCATTATGTGAAAATGGATAAGGAAAGAGTGGCAGAACTTCCTTCGGTGTCTGGAAAGGGGGGAGTCGACCACACACCCAACAATTAGTGGCATTGCTGGTCTGGTGTGAATAATGTAACATGCGGATAAAAGAATTATTTCGCATAGCGAGACGATATGAGAGTTCATGAGGAGGCAGATCACTAAACGTGTGTTCTACTGTAGCATTAGCAGACTTATTTACATGAGAAACTGGAAAATACAAATAAAAGGCATAACCTGTGCAGGTAATCATAAGGCTGAAAAACAATATGAAACTTAGAAAAACGATACATCGGATTGAGTTTTGACTAACTCTCTCACTATGGGGGTCTATTTTATACATGTCAGAAACCGGTCTAACCGTTTCACCTAGGGGAGGACTTAGACAATCAAACTGGCTGACTTATTTTACTAGACCTTAATTTGAGCTTATACTCCTGTTGCGGAGTTTTCTCTAACAGGGAGGGTTCAGTATCATTGTCATTTGCGGGACAGTCCTTAAGAATAGTACTTTGGCAGTCTTTAAGATCCTCGGGAATGTTCTTTGAAACAGGCTTTAGTCCAAAAAATCTTTTCACATGTGACAGGTGGACCCAGCCCTTCCTGCCTTCCAGCTTGACGGCAGTACGGGTTGTAGTGTAGCTCCTATTTTCCCAATAGGCTCTGCGCATTGGAATAGTACCTACAGCAGTAAAGGCCTAGGCCAGACGTTAACTAGGTCTACTACTGTCGATACTAGACTTAATTTTTGGGTTTGCCAGCTAAGCTCAGAGTTCGCTAGAAACTTTCTCGAATGTTCAAGGAAGGATTAACTCCCCTGATTAGACAAGAAGGGATTTAGTTTCTGACAACCATAGAACATGACAACTTTGCTCTCCCCTAATCAAGAGTCAATCTCAAGAGTCGTGTGAGCACAAGGCAATTATTTTACTCAGTCAGTACGTGCATTCTTAGTCTCATCAGAATGTAGAGAAAAGGAAGAGACGGGCGTGTTCAATAAAAAGGTGTTATTTATTGATCAGTCTCTTTTCTCGTACAAGAGAAATGGATCGATATTATTGCAATACTTATAGTTAAGTAAAGTGCATACATTAAAAGCAATAGTATAAAATAATACTGTAAAAACATTGATATGGTTTCTCAGCCATATGATGTTTTAAAATTATTAAAATATATTTACATACACATATACATTTGACTAAACGTACTCAACTGGTGTTTCTAAATACGCCTACCCCGTGTACCTGACCTAAGTCTAATGCGTGGGCGGGAATAGAAAGTTACAGTTTAAGTTAAGTTTGTTTTTGCCAAGTGAATAACTAAAGAATTCTCTGTGAGGGGTTATTCAGTTCTGTACCTGGAATTTAGGATGGATGAGGAATGGTATCTCTTTCTCTGCTCTCGATATTCCAGGCTGCCTGCGAGGGCTGCCCAGAAGCGCCGGTGCTGGGTCTCTCGGCTTGAGATAGTAGCGCGTCTCTCAGCGCGTCAGGAAGGCGGGGCTGCTGCCAGCGGGGTCTGCTTCTGCTCTCGGCTTCGGCAAGTATGGCTGCTCCGTCTTGTCACCACGCGTGTGTTTGCATAGGGCAAGGTCGGCAATATTTATACCTTAAAGGTGCCGAGATTGACGTAAGGATGGACATAGGTACGTCAATAAAGATGTCATACGACTTGCTCGTTAGCACATTCTTTTGCAAAAGTTCTCTGTGAAATCAAAACAATGGCCGCACGGATTTTCCAGGTTGTCATAGGTTTGATTTGTTATGAGAACGTCGTATGCCTTATCAGGGGCTGGAGGAATGTCGCTTGTCTAATTAGATCTCAAGCGTTATGACCTAATCAGATAACACGTTCCTGTGCCGTAGTGTGACTGCGTCAGATAACGGTATCTGCATCATGGGGGTTTTCTTGCCTCATGGGCTGACTGTTAGTTAACTAGCTAGGCAGTTTAACCAGAATAGGGTCAGGAATAGGGGGATCGATTCAGAACCTATAGAAATACACGACACCCACTCCACGCTAACTATGGTCATATCTACTAATCTATGCATAGTATAACATAGTACAACATACTATAGAGTATAGTGTATACCTTACCACCCCAAAATACATAAATGCATTTCGAAATTTTCAAATATACTGAAAAATTGCAGTCATATATATTGTATGCACTTAAGCTATGAATTAAATGCAAAGATAAACACGCATTGTAATGCATTATTGCTTTTTGGTATATGAGAAATACACATGAAATGGCTCTTAATATAGCTATACAGAAAGGAAAGTCGAGACCATTTCATCACATAATAAAATATTTGTGAACATACCAGCGGGCAGCTAAAGTCTATATAAAGTATCTAAAAATAGAAATCTTAGTTCTCTAGGAATAGTTTCTTACTTTAAGCAGAAGATCAGTGTCCCGGGGAAAAAATATATAGAAAAATATTTTATGGGCTTGCTGAAAAAATTGCTGTCCGTGAACTGGATTGTAATTGTTCTTGTGACTTTATTTTTTTAAAGTTGAAGGCCGAATTCAGGGAACGCCGTGTGCGAGTTTACTCAAAAGTCTCTATTTCTGTTCCGGAGAGAACATCATATCATTCAGGCTTTCGAAAAAACTGTCAACAGCTTCATGGGAAAGTTCCACTAAGTCGGAAATAGGGGTAACCATGCATTCATGCGCATGATTGTCTCCATTGACATTCTGATTTGCATTGCTGACAGAAGGTCGTACCTGTTCGATGTTGCTTTCATCTTGAACTTCACTACTCTTCAATCGTAGTGGTGAAGATTCCAGGAATGCCGTCATCAGAATTGGCAGCCTTTGAGGGCAGCACAGTGCGTGAACCTTGGTAGGAACCAACAGTGTATCAGCATCCACTGGCGCATCCGATTGTAGCGTCAGACAGGTGTCTAACACGCATTCTTCTCCGCATAGCAGACACCTTAGTACAGGTAAAACACACCTTTGCCACATTGGTCGAAATGATAGAAACCAAGTCATGTTTAGGTCTCTAAGCCGGGAGAGTCCCAGGATTTTTGATATCCGGTCCCGGTATCCAATGGCTAGGATCGTATCTTCCATTGTCGCGAGAGTTTGATCTGTGACATGGGTTGCCATAACGAAAAATAAGGACTAGGAATAGGATTCCTGCAATTAGTCCCAGGATCAGGGGAAGTCCGCCAAAAATCGAATGGACGAAATCTGGAAAAATACCCAGTATGGCTTTAAATGGTGTTAATGCCATCGAAAATACTGTCTTAAATACCTTTGAGACCCCAGTGGTATCAGAAATATTTAAGATTTCGCTCAGGATTTCCGCGAAATGTACGGGGGAATTAGTCGATAATAATGTATGTATCTCTGCAGTCGTCCTTGCGACTTGTAGATCATATGTTTCTTTTGATGACGTGAGCCTTGTAGGCGTCTGTAGAAGCACTGTTTTCATTCTGCTTAAAGTATCTATTCGAATAGAAGTAATTTTCAAACCGGGCCATGCCCTTGCCTCCCTGTCTGGTAAGGAGCTGGGGAACAAAGAACGTCCACAGCACTTGACCTTCGCCGTCGTGGTGACGAGATAAGGAGTCCCGGGCATAAGACTACAACATCTGCGGTCTACAATAAGAATGTAACTCCCATTATAGAATCTTTGAAAGAATGGTTCTATTTCAGTTGCAGGTGCGCCTTGCTGGTGACATGAAAGGTTGTATGAATTCCCTTCACAGGCTCCGTGCAAACTAATTCCGTTACACAGAAGTGTGCCGCTTAGTGACATAGCACAATTGTTGCCACTAAGAAACACTTTCTGTCCTTTATTACTGACACATGCATGTGAATAGGGCAGGTTCCAAGTTGTTTTAAGGTACCCCTTTCCCAATTTCTCGTACATGCCAGCCTGTATATATTTTTGGCAGTATTGAAACCTGAAGGTTGAGATTGGAATATTTATGATTCCGTGGATTATCCATTCACTGACAGGTCGTTCTGACATTGTCATCGGTAATCTTTCTAGTTTTTCAATGCTCAAGATTGTATAATCAGCACCCTTCTGCGCCATACCGATTTGTCTATCAGTAAGGTTAAAGATTTGGAATAGTGACGTTGTGTTGATTAAACGCCAAGGCACATAGCCTGAACGCAGATTTTGTAACGTCCAGCCAAGCTGTACAATAGAGCGCAATTGTGACTGACCATGTTGTAATAACAGTAAGTCTTGCGATAATATATCGATTGCTGAAGACACAATGCTGTCCAATGAAAAAATTCTGGAGGACAGAGTCATTAACCCATTGTCCACTACAGAAAGTGATTTTTCCAAATTAATACGATCAATTTCACGTATTCTCTCTGCTGTTTCAATTTGAGTAACCTTCCAGGCCTCATTGTATGCTGCATATACAGAGGCTGCTATGAAATGCTTTTGACGCTGTTTGCGTGGTCCCAGTATGAAATCACGCAAGTCAGCACCATCAGTAAGTAAAGTTAGGTGTTGCTTAATTTCAGGCAGTGTGGAAGACTGTAGCCATTGAAGGCATAATTTGCCCACACTGTAGGTTGTTATTATCCCTGGGTGATGTCTTTGGGGATATCTAGGGTCTGGCCTGGTCATTTTGAAACCCTGTGTTTTATTCAGGAATCTATCTTGACAGTGATTTGTATCTGTGGGCCAGATCAACCATTGTTTCCAATCAGGATGTGTTCTGTTTTGGTTAAGTATATGGTTTATGTCTATTTCTTCATCTGTTTCAGAGCTATTGCTAAACATTGTTGGCTTTGGAATAGACGGGTTATTTAAATCTTTGATTTTGGCTAAGCCAAGACAGGTGGTTTGTTGAACAGTATCATTTAAAAATATCATTTGTTCTGGGATCATGCAGGCTCTAAACAAAGCTTCTATACCCTGTACTTGCCATTCTTTTGTACCCCAAACACTTTTCAAATCAACATTTTTGTCCCAATAATCAAATCCAAATGTATTCATTTTTTCAAAGAATGAATCTGAATATATCAATTTTGTGTTGGTTATCATGGTTTTCATCCCTGTCTTGTTTGACAATTTGTAATAAAATGTTTCAGCATTAGTTATGTTAAAACCTGAAAAATATGAATATTTGTCATAAACGGTTCTAGAGCTCCCTTTTGGAGGTGTAGCACAATGTTCCCATTGATTATAATTTAAAACATTTCTAGGTTGTGCAGATTTATGCAAGAAATGGTTACCATAATGGTTATAGCAATACATACTATCATAATTTGTAGAACCTTGCAAATAATCATGTTTTGTAAATTTAGCAGACATTACTAAGTCAGACATCATATTGTTTATACTTTCAAAGTCCCAATCATCAGCAAATGAGTTTGGTTTTGCAAAATCACTCAAGGAGATCTTGATTTGGTGTGGATATTTCAGGATCTCGACCGGACCATAAATTTCATAGTCAGTGTTGTCCCAGGCTACCCCACCAGGTATTGGAATTGCTGTGAAGTTGGCTGGAGAAAGTTCTGAAGAAAGTTCTCGTTTCTCGACGTGTGAAGATGTGTGTGGTTTGAGGACCAAGTTGATGTTCTGACTTGCTGTGTCCATTTTAGCATATTTTCCCTCAATGAAGCGTCCCAAGGTAAATACCATGATGAGCCAAAGTATGAGGATAAATGCACCAAAACCCACCCAAAATTCAATCCATGGAGTAACCAGATATGTTTCTTTCAGTTGTTTCAAAAGTTCCTTAGCTTTGTCTTTAAAGGATTTTGATGATGGCTGTGTCTTTTGTTCGCTGAAACCTTCAGAGGAATCATCGAAGTTGATGAAGTAACCAGATGCAGTTCTGTCAATTGTTCCAATTGGTTCAGGATTTTTGTTTCTTGCATTTTCACTTGGAACTTCATTGTAGATTGGTGTGTCTCTGCTAAATGTCTTTATTTGGGTTTTCAGAGGTCTGAGTTCTATTGCATTGTTGCATAGTCCTTGTTGTTCTTCTTTAGGCGTTTCGAATGTGATGAGCCTCTTTGTTAGGACCTCTGTACTGGTAGCAAACCTTGGTGTTCTGCTACTTATTGGGAGTCCACTTGGCCTACTGTTTGTTATCGGCCACATGTTGTGGTTTTACCAGGTCGATGGATACAACTCGGTTCTCCTTTTTTCCAGCAAGTGGCGGTAGTACAACTGATCTTGTCCCGTTGACAGACAAGACAGGAACTGCTTTTCTGTAAGAAGGCCCAAATTCCTTCTTTACCGCGATCTTCTCCCTGACTAGATCCCCGACTTTTGGAATCCAGACAGGTCTTGCTGGGACAGGTGGTGATTCTTCAGTGGTTGTTGGCTGTTGTTTCAACTGTATGTTGCTCAGGTCTTTTCTTGTTTTGTTTAAGTCCTGCAAAATAGCCAAACGGTCTTTGACATCAAAGGTTTTTTCTATTACCACTGAAGTCTGACTATCAAGGTCAGAGATCAACATCCTAGTTCCGAATAATAATTCGTACGGACTGAATCCCTTCAGAGAATTTCTTGGCAAGTTATTTAGACTACGTTGGACACTTATTAGATGTTTGACCCACCCAGCTCCCGAACCTAATATCCTTTCTATTATAGATTGCTTTCTGCCTTGGTTTTTTCTTTACACCATCCCATACCCTCAGGAAGGAAGTGAGAAGATTCCCGCTGGGCTGTGCTCATTTGGCCATGTTTCCCCCCCAGGCTGGTTTGCCTGAGTGAAAGAAATGGTCGAACGTAGCATGCTCTTAGCGTATATGCCATTTAGACTCGCAAATCTTGTATAACAGTCCGGACGTCAGCCGAGTGCTGGTGATCTACATTATAAGTGGAACTAGCCTGTGTATGTTAATCGCAAGCCATTCTTTTTGTTGGTAATATTATCTGCCTTGCTACGACGAGGTATTAAACTGCTTCTCTCCCCACTGCGATCTCTGTTGCAGTTTGGGCAGTTTTTTACAAACATGGTGTAGTGCAGGCTCATGCCTGGCCACCAGTACCGTGATTGTAATTCTTCCAGAGAATCTTTTAATTTAAGGTGTCTGAGACCCTCGCCCATGTGTGCGTCTGCGATTAACAGGTGTCTCCTGTCCATGTTTGGAATCACTCTATCCCCCACTCCAGGGATTCGAGCAAAAGGGACGGAGTTTGCATCGATTATGTATGTATAATTGAGTGGATAGTTGATCGGTAGTGCTGAGCAGTCGCCGTTTGATGACGTTTTCACTGCCAGCAATGTTTCACCGTCAATGTATTTTAATGTACGCTTTTTTCGATCTACGGGAGCCGATTTGGTGGCTGCCGCTGCGGCTGTTTCAGCCAATGAATTCCCTACAACGTGAACGCCATCACGTTGATGACTCAGTGAGTGAGTCACGTGAGTCTTTGGTAGTTCTTTCTTCAAAAGCGCTACTTGTTCCCAGAGAAGTCTCTGCTTTATTGGTGCATCTGTGTCATCTTTGTAACCGTTCTGAATCCATGTCTGCAAATCCTTGTTATATGCTTTGACGCAGAAATATGAATCTGACACTATAAGCGTCGGGAATTCGCGATCCGCATTATCTAGCGCCATTTTCAAAGCTATTATTTCAGTTTGTAGTTCTGAATTAGTTTCTACTGAGTGTGATTTTGTTAATAGAGGTTTTAATATACCTCCGCGCCACACTTCTTTTGTGATCTCACATGTGGGATTGTATGCATGTTCTCCCCAAACGGAGGGTTGAGCATGTCCGTCTGTATAGATTACACAGGCGTAATGTCGTAGAGGTAGAATGTCGATTGGCAGAGGATACGTCTTTTCATATTTTAAATTTTTTTAATTCTTCTAGTTCTTAAAAGACTGTCAACCAGGCAATACTTGATAATTCATATCCTCCGTACTGGATTTTCAGATGGGCAATTCTGGATTTTTTGAAGTTGAATTTGTAACCCTCTGCAGCGAAACCAAGTATTATGGTGTTCACTCTTTTCAAGTGAGTCTCCAAGTCATCATCTGTTAAGTAAATGTCATCGACATAAGATAATGCTTCATCATCATATAGTTGTAGTAATTCTGTTACTCTTGCTGAGAATACCCCCGGGCTGTTCTTGTACCCCTGGGCTAACCGACAGAATTGTTTTTGAGTGCCATTTACTGAGAATGCAGTTAAAGATCTGCTCTCTGGTGCTATGTTTTGACAAAAGAATCCATTGGAGATGTCCAGGGTTGTTTTGTATTTTTTGCGCACTATGTTATTCATTAGTGCAGCACTGTGTGAGTTTTGCACTGCAAAGGTTTTGCAACATGTGTTAAGGTGTCGGTAATCCAAAACTAGACGATATGAATTGTCTGGTTTGGAGACCGGAAACAAAGGATTGTTCATTTGTGAGGTGCAAGTTTCAATCACCCCCTGGTATTCTAGCTGATCTAGTATTTCATTTACTTGTTTTTTAGCTTCTTGCTTAATTGGGTACTGCCTTTGTGCAGTTGGTTGTGATTTTAGCTGGATTTTGTGAGGAGGAGAGTCCTCATCCCATCCTACATGATTTTTGTATAAAGCAGGTGCTAAGGCCACTGCCCACTTTCTAGCAAGTGTGTATTTTTTATGAATCGGTATTTGATTCGAGAAGGCAGGCATAATTACTTCTTCGCCATGAGGGCACTCCCTGACAAACTCTGGTGGCCAGTCTTTTTCAGCTAGAAGGATGTCATAGCCCTTGGATAGGTTATCCCAAAATAGTCCCCTTATTTTCCTAGTCTTATCTCCCTCTATACGTAATGTTATTTCGTATATCTTGTGGGGCTTGCTAACTCTGGTGTCTGCAGTTTCCACTTGAAGGTATTCATTCGTGTCCACTGTCTCCAGATGATTCATAAGGACTTTGCGAGCTATGCTCACCTCTGCTGCGCTGTCTAGCATTGTCTGAGCCCACTCTCCGTTTTTCAGTTGTGTCCTCAGTATTCTCGGCATTGTTAACTACCTTGATACTGGCTACCTTCTTTTTTGGAAATTGTGATTTCTTTTTCAGTTGAGCAGGTTCCTTGTCTTTGGACTTGGCGTGCTCTTCTGATCGTCCTCTTCTTTCCGATTTCTGCGAGGAATTCTGAAAAGATTGAGAGGGACGTGTATCAATGTTTTGATATCTATCAGGTTTTTTAATATTATCCCTATTTCTAAGGTTATATCTATTCCCAGAGGGGTCACTCTGGGGTGACCTTTGTCTCGGGTTTGGAGATTTCTCTCTTCGCCTAGGAGACCTTCCTCTGGACTGGAATTTCTTTTCTTTAGGATTGGATTGTTTGTTCCCATCCCAGTTCTTTTTTGGTGAATTATTATTATTATTAAAAAACATTTTTTCTGGACTTGTAGTCAGTTGCGGTTTTACCGGTATTCCACCTAGACTATCTCTGCCTAGTTCTTCATAGGATTTTTCTATGATTCTGGCAATTTCAGCTGGTTGGTCTGCTATATCTGTCTCTTTTAACCTCTGGCGGATCGCCACGTTTGCTGCTTCACCCTTTATGTTGGCTAGTAATATAGCCGAAACCTGTTTGAAGTCTTTTAGTAATTTCATACCAAGAGTTAAAGCAGGTTCTGGACCGTATTCATCTTGAATTTGTTTAAGCACATCTGGTATTACCGAAATGGATGGAACACCGTGCGTTTTTGTATAGATGGGAGCAAAGACTGTACCCCAAGTGTCACAGTCCTCAATGTGTGGTGCGATTCCCATTGGGAGACATATAGTCAGAATCCTGTGTTTTTCCAGCGGGGTGGTGTCAGGAAACACCGCCTCTATTTGGGTAATTTTCTGTGCCAACCAGAATGGTATCTGTTCCCGTTTAGCTGGAACTTTACCTAGGCAGGATTGGATGTTCTGTGGTGTAATTTTATTTGTGTTCCCCTGGTGAGGGGTCAGCTGTGGAAGTTTAATCGCTGGCTGAATTGTTGAAGTCCGCATTACATACTGAACTAATTGTCTGTGAATTTTTAGTAGTTGTTTTAGCTGTATTAACAGCTCTGCTGCAGGCATTCTTTCGATGTCTGGATGTGGTGTGTATCCGGCTAAGACCGGCCACGTTGCTCCTGGTCTTCCTAAAGGACCGAGCCTTGTAATGTGATTGTTATGTATTAGGGCGCCATCAAATAAGAGCAAATGCTCTTGGAATTTGAGTGGTACTTCCACCTCCTCGAAAGGAGTGTACGTTTCAGGAGGTTCCTCTACTTTGTAATAGTGGAAGTACTTTGTTACAGCATTTGCTGCTGGAAAATGTATCCATGTATAGTATACCTCTGTCTGCCGATATTCGTGTGCCTCAATTACGAATATGACTGTGCCACCTCTAGGTGTCAGTCCATTTTCTATAAGTTTTAAGGTTATAGATCTCCTTTTAATGACCGGAATGAGTATTATATCCGCGTCTGCTGCTTGCATGGTAGCATCAGCATCTGCTATTTCAGTAGCTAATCTAATTGCCTCTCTTTCTCCATCACTGTCTCCCATTTTACTGACAGGATGGTATTATTTTTATTTGCAGATCAGGTTTCTTTATGGAAACAGAGATTAGATGCACAATATTCTGGAACTGTTTTATCCTTCAACGTTGACTAGACCAAAAACCATACATAGGAGTTCCCTCCTGCGAGGTTTTGGAGGATATAATAACCTTTCACCCACTCCAGACGTCTTTGGAGTATTTGGGAAAAGGGGTCTGAGTGAGAAAGCACGACTGAGTTACTCTAAATGTCTTACGTTAGTTTTATCGCCCTTTCCAAACGCGTTGGGCGCCATGTAGTGTAGCTCCTATTTTCCCAATAGGCTCTGCGCATTGGAATAGTACCTACAGCAGTAAAGGCCTAGGCCAGACGTTAACTAGGTCTACTACTGTCGATACTAGACTTAATTTTTGGGTTTGCCAGCTAAGCTCAGAGTTCGCTAGAAACTTTCTCGAATGTTCAAGGAAGGATTAACTCCCCTGATTAGACAAGAAGGGATTTAGTTTCTGACAACCATAGAACATGACAACTTTGCTCTCCCCTAATCAAGAGTCAATCTCAAGAGTCGTGTGAGCACAAGGCAATTATTTTACTCAGTCAGTACGTGCATTCTTAGTCTCATCAGAATGTAGAGAAAAGGAAGAGACGGGCGTGTTCAATAAAAAGGTGTTATTTATTGATCAGTCTCTTTTCTCGTACAAGAGAAATGGATCGATATTATTGCAATACTTATAGTTAAGTAAAGTGCATACATTAAAAGCAATAGTATAAAATAATACTGTAAAAACATTGATATGGTTTCTGAGCCATATGATGTTTTAAAATGATTAAAATATATTTACATACACATATACATTTGACTAAACGTACTCAACTGGTGTTTCTAAATACGCCTACCCCGTGTACCTGACCTAAGTCTAATGCGTGGGCGGGAATAGAAAGTTACAGTTTAAGTTAAGTTTGTTTTTGCCAAGTGAATAACTAAAGAATTCTCTGTGAGGGGTTATTCAGTTCTGTACCTGGAATTTAGGATGGATGAGGAATGGTATCTCTTTCTCTGCTCTCGATATTCCAGGCTGCCTGCGAGGGCTGCCCAGAAGCGCCGGTGCTGGGTCTCTCGGCTTGAGATAGCAGCGCGTCTCTCAGCGCGTCAGGAAGGCGGGGCTGCTGCCAGCGGGGTCTGCTTCTGCTCTCGGCTTCGGCAAGTATGGCTGCTCCGTCTTGTCACCACGCGTGTGTTTGCATAGGGCAAGGTCGGCAATATTTATACCTTAAAGGTGCCGAGATTGACGTAAGGATGGACATAGGTACGTCAATAAAGATGTCATACGACTTGCTCGTTAGCACATTCTTTTGCAAAAGTTCTCTGTGAAATCAAAACAATGGCCGCACGGATTTTCCAGGTTGTCATAGGTTTGATTTGTTATGAGAACGTCGTATGCCTTATCAGGGGCTGGAGGAATGTCGCTTGTCTAATTAGATCTCAAGCGTTATGACCTAATCAGATAACACGTTCCTGTGCCGTAGTGTGACTGCGTCAGATAACGGTATCTGCATCATGGGGGTTTTCTTGCCTCATGGGCTGACTGTTAGTTAACTAGCTAGGTAGTTTAACCAGAATAGGGTCAGGAATAGGGGGATCGATTCAGAACCTATAGAAATACACGACAGGGTGGCCAGGAGGACCTGTCGGGGTTCCTTCCAGCGAGGCTCCAGCGGACTTGAACGATCAAAATTCCGGACAAGAACCATGCATCCGGGAACGATGTCATGCGGTGCCACCTCGGTATTGTCTGGAAATGCGGCAGCAACCTGTGAACGACAAGAGTTGAGGGCAGACATCAAGGAAGCTAGGTAATCTGTCAGCATATTACTTGAAACATCGGTAATACTTCGAGGTCTAGGTGTACCCCACATATTAGGGGGGCGGCCGAATACGACCTCATACGGGGACAGACCTGATCTGGAATGTGCGACCATGCGCATATAAAATAAAGCGACTGGCAGAGCTACTAGCCAGTCCACACCTTTCTCCTTACAAATCTTGGCAATACGGATTTTCAGGGTCTGATTATGTCTCTCTACTAGACCAGCTGCTTCAGGATGGCGTACACAATGGAACTTCCACTGGTACCCTAACAACAGGGAAATGTGTTTCATAAGCTCGGATGAGAATGGCTGGCCGTTATCAGAATATACGACTCTAGGGAGTCCATAACGGGGGAAGAATTCACGAACCAACTGCTTGCAGTGGTCGCGGCTGTGTAATCTGGGACTGGATATGCTTCTGTCCACCTGGACAAAGCGCATACAACTACAAGGACATACTTGAAACCTCGACATCGCTCCATCTGAATATAATCCATTTGGAGGACTTCAAAAGGGTGGTCAGGGGGCTGGAAACCACCTTGTTCCACCGGGACACTTTTACCTGGATTAAACTGGCAACATATCATACAGGTACGGACTTTCTGCTTGGCTGCAGCTCGTGAATGCTTGTTGAACCAAATGTTCTGGATACTGTCTAACATAGCTTTTTCTCCTAAATGTGCTGGACTATGTGCGGTATTGATAATGACTTGAACCATGGAGTCGGGGAGAAACCATGTGGCTTTACCCTTCGTTACCCATCCCTGATCTGTCTGGACCCCTCCTAGTTCGGACCATTTCTTGATTTCATCGGGAGTAGCATGTAACTGGATATCTATGACATCTTGAGTAGGGTCCTTAACTGTCATACAGGTAGTCGGATCTGGAGTATGTGTCTGTGTCGGATTAACTGAAATGTCTGGAGTCTGTGCTGTAAGCTTGGCTGTGCGATCTGCTAGATCATTACCTTGAGAAATAATGTCAGTAACTTTCGTATGTGCTTTGCACTTCATGATAGCAATAGATGTTGGTAAATGTATGGCATCTAACAGAGCTTGAATAAGGAGACCATGCTGAATCTTGGTTCCATGAGAAGTCATGAAACCTCTCTCCTGCCAGAGCACTCCAAAGTCGTGTACGACTCCAAATGCGTAGCGTGAATCTGTGTAAACATTAACTTTCAAGTTCTTAGCATATATGCAGGCTTGGGTCAGAGCAACTAGCTCTGCTGCTTGAGCAGACAGGGTGTCAATACGGTGTGTTTCAATAACTTCAGTGTCAGTAGTCACTGCATACGCGGCCACTAGTTCTCCTGTACTCGTTCTCAGACATGAACCATCCACATAAAGTGTCAGGTCGGGATCTGGTAATGGAATATCTGTCAGATCTTGTCTTGGCTTAGTCATAATGTTAACTACTTCCACACAGTCGTGTGTGGCAGGATTTGAATTAACTGATGGTAACAGTGTAGCAGGATTTAGAACGTTGCAGCGTCTGATTTCTATGTGTGGCTGGAACAGTGTCAATTCATAACCTGTTAAACGTGCAATTGTCAAGTGCTGAGTTTGTGTTCGGTTTAAAAGAACTTCCACGGAGTGTGGAACTTGTACTGTCAAGGAGTGTCCTAACACTATGGAATCACTTTGTCTGATAGCTAGTGCTGTGGCTGCAACTGACTTGAGGCACGCAGGCAGAGCCTGGGCTACAGGATCTAATGTGCTTGAAAAATAAGCACAGGGCTTGTATTGTCCTGCTTGATCTTGTGTGAGAACAGATAATGCTGTACCTTCACGTTCTGTGACGAAAAGTGTAAAAGGCTTACTGTAGTTCGGTGTAGCTAGAACTGGAGCTTGGCATAAAGCTTTCTTTAACTCATTGAAACTAAGTGTATGTTCAGATGTCCAAGGGAGGACAGTCGATACGGTTGCCTCCTGTGTCGTTAACTGTATCAGTGGTTTAGCTAGAAATGCATACTGAGGAATCCATTGTCTGCAATAAGAAGTAAGGCCGATAAAAGCACGTACCTCCTTCTGTGTCTTGGGCTGAGGAAGACTCGCTATTAACTGGATACGGTCTGGTGTCAACTGCCTACCCCACTTGGACAGTAAGTGGCCTAAGTAGATCACTTGCTGTACACAGAATTGAAGCTTCGAAGGGGACACCTTGTGCCCCATCTCGGTGAGAAAATACAAGACTGTAAGTGATGCTCGCTCGCAAGCACGTTCAGAACGGGCTGTGATCAGTAGATCATCGACATACTGGAGCAGGGCAGTGTCAGTTGGCATGTGAATGTTGTCTAGTTGTCTCTTAAGTGCTTGACTGTAAATGCTAGGACTTTCTGTGAAACCTTGAGGAGCTCGTGTGAACATATAGCTCCTTCCATTTAAACAAAATCCGAAAAGAAACTGGCTGTCTGGATGAATGGGGACACTGAAAAACGCGTTCTTGAGGTCTATGACTGTGAAAAATGAGGCTTCGGAATCAATGGCTGTCAATAGGGAAGAGATATCTGGGACAACTGGGTACTGGGGAATAATACATTTATTAAGTTCTCGTAGGTCAATCACTAATCGATATACTGGGGGTGCATTTGGATCAGTACGTTTCATGACTGGAATGATCGGAGAATTACATACATTGGAGTCAGTTTCTACAACTACTCCTTGAGCCATGAGCTCGTCAATGATTTTGGATAAGGCTGCTACAGCCTCAGGTGGCAATCTGTACTGTCTGATTCGTGGTAACACTACACCTGGCTTGAGAGTCACACGATGGGGTGTGATTTGCATATAACCTACATCAGTTGGACCTTGCGCCCATAGATGCTGCGGAACATTAGACAATCTCGGATCAAAATCTCGTAATACATAGTGACCCTTGAAGTCACGTAAAAACAGTCGTATTCCCTCTGGGGAGCAGCAAATAACTGCACCTAATTCTTTCAGTGTCTTAATACCTAACAGATTTTCTGGACACGACTTTGTAAGTAACAGATCAGTAGTGCGGGACAATGGACCTACTTCTAGAGTAACTGGCTTTGATATCTCGTTTACAATAGGCTTTCCTGAAAATCCAAGGGAAACATTTCTAGAGCCTGAGAGCGGAGCCCCTGGAACTTCGGCGTGACTAATGGTGGTCCTACTTGCCCCTGTATCAATCAGAAACTTTCTGTCTTTCCCTAATACTTGACTATGAACATAGGGACCCTCTTGATCTACAGGAATCTCGATGAGAGGCAAGCCTACCTCCCTCTCTAGGCTGTTTCATGAATACGGTTGATACTCTGGATACTCGGACTGTGCATACTGATACATCTGCTGTGTAACATGCTGTGTTGCAGCAATAGGCTGCGGTGCTGGAACTGTCTGTTGTGCATTCTGTGGCTGAGAAGTCTGTGAAACTTGTTCTTGTCTAGGCGGACGTGGTCTTTCTTTAGTCTTACCGGTAGCTATGTTGTGTTTCAGAACTGCACACTCGTTTATATAATGACCTGGCTGTTTACAATAATTGCATGTCCCTTTAACGGGAACTGCAGGATGACTTGCTTGATTCGACCCCTCTTCTGACTGTCTTGAGGAACAGATTGTGCAACTAGTACTTTCATTTTCGTGTCTTTCATACGTTTTCTTTCGTGATCTTGCTCTTCTCTGATTCTATTCTGGTGGTACTGAAGCATCTGTAACATCTGGGACGGGGTATTAGCTTGCCAGGTACTTTCGACTTTCAGAACTCGATTCTTAACTTGTGGACTTGAATTCTCGACTAATTTAGTAACAAAAAGATGAGGGTATGACTCGCTACTTGTCTTGAGGCCACTGTTTATAATAAAACATTTTTCAAATCTAGAATAAAAATCACTAGTGTCTTCGTCTTGTTTCTGTTTACAGGCTGAGATTGCATCCCAGTCTTCCTTTTTAGTGGCTAATAATCTTGGCAAAACTTGTATTAACAGTTCTGGTAATTCTTTACATTTCTCTCCAAGACCGGTACCTGGTACTCGTATCTTATCTTCAGCTTCTAGAACTGCCCAATCGATCTTTTTCTCTCCCACCTCCCATTCTTTTTCCTTGAGTTTTTCATATACCCCTGCGGGCAACAGGACCTTTAGCATTTTAATAATATCTGGATACGTGTATTCTCCCATACGGAGCATGTCTTTTAATTCTCGGTGGAACCCTGCTGGATCTTTGTCATGACAGGGAATTAATTTCTTCATCTCTAAGAGTTCCATCTTTGTAATCGGGGTGTAAACAAACACTCGTTGCATTTCACCATCTGTTGTCCTAACTGGGTGTACTTCTCGTAACGGATTCTGTCTGTCTATGTAAAAGGGTTTACTTTCTGGGGGTGAGACATGAACAAAATGCGGGTTCAGAAACGTTCTATATTTGTGACGCTGTTCTAGAATGACACTAATTAAATCGGTACCTAAACCTTTCCATCTATACTGGAGTAACTCGTTCAGGACATCGTGTAACGGACCTGGATCAGAATGTTGACCCTCATACAGAGTAATGAGGTGCTGGATCATATACATACCCACCAGTCGTTGCTCGGCTGGGGGCAATTTCAGAAACATTTGTGCCACTATTTCATCTGGAAAAGTGGTAGAATCAGTAATCCATCGGACTGCTGATCGGACTAGTTCTTGTTCATGCATAGTACTTAATTCACTGTAACCGATTCGTGATTTCAGAATGTGATCGGTAGCTTGAAATACTTGTTCTAGAGAACCTTGTTCTGGTGCCGGATGATGAAAAACTGTCTTGTGTTCTAGGCATAAATGGCGATCTGGAAATCTAGATTTTCCTACATACGCTATTCTAGTGGGATTCTCGTCGTCTACCTCTTCAGTAGAAGAGTCATTCTCTTTCTCGCTTACTTGTGCTGCTTTACGTTGTTCATGTAACTTTATTATTTCTTTACGGATTTTCTTGTACATACTCTCTATACTACTGATAGTCTTGTGCTTACCCTCGGCTATATTATCACTCCACCTTGTCAGGATTCTCATTTCGGCCGGATCTTTAGTCGGGTAGTCTTGTTCTCTTATTAGACAATTAATCAGAAACTTTAATATCATGAGCTGGATCTCAGCTTTCCTTTGAGACATGGCTTCGCCAATACTTTCTGGATCATTCCCTGTACGGATGAAACGATATATTCTGTCTAGATCTCCTTTCATATCTGGTAGGGTGTCTAAATACCCGGTCACCCGTCTTACACGGATGGAATATATTACTGTACTATCATCACCTGCGACTGGATCATAGCGGCATTCAGTGAGAGCTCGTCGGATATCTGCAACGGACTTAAATTTGGGCGTACGCTGTAACGCACATTCATGTAACTCGGCCAACGTTCTACGTTGGTGTGGTGGCGGGGTACCAGGAGGACCTCCTCCTGCGGCCCCTAAACTGGAATCGTCGACTGATACTCTTCGTGCTGGCAGAGTGGGAAATTGTAATGCAGGCTGAACCGGGGGTACCGTAACAGGTACTCCGGTGTCTGGAGGAGCAGGAATGGCATGATTTACAGGGACTGGCGGAACAGGATTTGCATAGTCTGGGACTGTGTCGTCCAAGTAGGACGAGATGAAAATATCAGCTGCGGTCGGTTTGTGACGTAGCTTAGTCGGAACTAATGGTGGCGGAAAATTACTGGATGCCTCCGGGGTCGCTTTTGGCAAGCCCTCGGCAAGAAGAGGATACATACCCTTAATGAGGGCATGCCTCTGTCTGTCGGACTGTTCGGTTTTGACTCGTTCACCTATCTCGATTAATTCCCTTTCTTGGGCTCGTTCTAAAGATTCTCTACTTAATTCTGACTTTCTGATTTCTTTTTCGGTTCTTTTATGAGATTCTTTGCGCCATAACTCGATGGCATCTTTCTGTGACTGTCTGGCTTTCTTTTTCCATAATGCTTCTTCTACTCGCATGATGCACTCGGCATCCCATGTGCCTGATACAGGCCATCTATACTTTTCCTCTAACTGTTTGGTATACTCTACCCATAAATCTAGATATAATATGGCACTTATGCCATGCTTTTGATACATAAAATGACCTGGACTGTCCCTAGGCGGGACAGGAACTGCTGCTTCCAGCAGACCTTTTCTGGTTTTTAGCTGACGTAGTTTAGAAAATAAGGGCATGACTGAACTGTAATCTAGACACAATACAATACACAATGAACACGATAATTACTCCACATTCATACCACGACATTACAATACATGAAAAACATTTAAAATAACAGTTCGAACAGAATACTACCTGGAATACTGGAAACAGAATACATGAATTTTCTCGAGAAACAGAACTGACTAGAACAGAAACTAGATGTACTGCTAAAACAGTACGAAACTCACCGGTCTCATAAAGAGACACGTTAGGACCCGCATCCACCAAAGTGGACACTTCGTTTTGGGTCTGTGTACCACCAACCCACGGACCAGAGTCAATTAGATTGACCCTGTCTAGATACTACCCCAGCAATGGTACTCACCGGGCAGCAAGAACGGAAGGCCTCGGACTGGACTGGACTGCTTCGACGCCGGACGGACGAACTTCGGACTTCAGTTACGGGTGGGCCTCCGGATACCTCGGACCTTGGACTCTCGGCTTGGGCTCTGGTCGGGACTCGCCGCGTTCCTCCACCGCCTCGTCTGGATGCTGGACCGCCACCTCCGTCTCCTCCGTGGGCCTGAGGGATACTTGAAGCAGAAATATCTGCCGGTGCGCAGAAGAGTTCCGTCACGGCTGCAGAGGGTCAGGGGGCCGGCGTGGCTTCACCGGCGCGTGAGGAAAGGGCAAGTCCCTATTCGGGCGCCATTATGTGGTATATAAATAAATAATACCGGATCTAGGTTTTACTGGACATAGTAATAACAGATAGCTCAATAAATAAGAGTCAAGATTCGAGGTAGTAGGAGTTTGCAGGTTTAATACAGCATAAAGGACAGGAACAGGACAACCTGCACAGGAATAGGATGACAGGGCCCTGCAGGGGGGACAGGGAATGAGCGCGCTGACTTTAATAACAATACACAAGCATATATACTAAAACAGTTGCATTGCAATACATATGATAGGCGGAGCAGTGGGTGTGGTCAATAGCAGTCGCGAAAGATAAGGGTGAAAGTAGGTGTAACAGGAGGCGTATACATAGACATGTGATGTAAACGTAACAGAATATGTCATAAATGGGGCGGAAACATGGAGGGGGCTACCTGAGGAGCCGGGACCTCTAACCTAATGGTGCGCGCAAACTGACAATGACGTGTTACTAGGAGAAGCTGGGGGCTATGAACTCTGCGCTAGGAGTAGAGACTGAAGTCTGGAGAGTCAGGGCGACATGTACCTAAACCCTATCTAGTATCTAATGTTTAGAGGACATGTTGATATAAACTAAGAGTCAGGAGGGGAGAGGCTAACAGACTCTAAGACTGGAGCATGCATTATTCTACATGTAGTGCGTGATGAAGAATATTAAATGACCATTAATACAGTATTTCTCTTACTTGGAGACGTAAAGGCTAGACAATGACGGAAACTATTGATGCGATTCAGTAGCTTAGGAATGCAGAGAAGGAGGGCTGGACTGATAACTAGAATCATAACATACTCTTGGCAGACTCGTAGGCAGAGCCAGGCCGAGCCGGGCACTGTGAGGCAGGAAGTAAGTGAAGGGTCGAGGATACAGGTGGGGGCTGTATCGCTCCTCAGCGAGGGTTCAGGAGACAGGAGCTGAATCTGGTGTCCGGGCCCATTTGAGGCCTAGAAACGGGGACTTTACAATGAAATAACGTGCACACTGAGAAACGTGGCAACGTAACTTTACATAGGCCTGATATTCGTAGCTTTCACGAGAACTGGAAACTGGCATACTAGAGATGGACACAACTGTAATTGCGTCTTTAATCGAACATGGGAAATACATATGCATATTAATCATGCACACATAACATAAGATGGAGGACACGTAGGGGCACAGAACATGGCAAATTTTACTTTTCCACAATTAGATCAGATTCCCTGATTAGCCTTTTACCCCCTTCACCTACACCACTTGCAATGTTTCGGCCTCTAAGGTGCACCTCCCACTGGATTGTGTGGTGTTTTCTCCAACGGGTTGTTTGGCCTCCAGTACCATAGTTTGTACCCTTTCCCTGACAAATAGAGCATATGGCAATGTTCAGGTCCTTCTTGCTAACCGTAAAGAAGTCCCAAATGGAGGGTGGCCCACTTTCTGATGCTGGTGCCACTACCAATGTCGGATTAACTGACGGTTGACATTTGTTTCTCTGAAGTACCTAATTCTACAGAGGTGGTTGTGTAAGTAGGTTGCTGCCAGGACTTTGCAAATATGGCAGCTGGCGGTAGTAGTGTTTTTGGTGCCACATCCCTCACAGCAGGTTGGGATGGGGTAACATCGGTCTCTACTGGGGCCGGGCTAACATCTATGATGACTGGCTCGTTGTCATCCTCCTCCTCTAGATCCATAAGTCTAAGGCTTTCAGGAACCTTCCTCTTCTTTAGCCTCCTGTGGCGTGTCTCACTCTCAGACTGAGGCGGGATCCAAGTGGAGTCTTGATCATCAGAAGGGGGCTTGGAAAAGAAGATGGTGGACTAACCTTCCTTTTTCTTGCTGGAGATCTAGAAGACAGAGGATCTTCTGAAAGAGTGGCTTCCTCTACTTCCTCAGCAGGAAGCTCAATCTCCTGAACTACTCCTACTTTGGGAGGTACTATTGCTGGCTGCGGCTGTTGTTGTCCACTTATCTGAGTTTCCTGTGATGATTGGTTACTACTTTGCGAAAGAGATAAGTCAATTTCAAAATCATTGCTTGTAGGCATTGCCTTGATTAAACTGGCTGCCTCTGTGACAGACATGGGCTTGGGCCTAGGTTGGGGTGGGTCCGCTGATGCGAGGGTACTGCTCCCAGCTTGCTTCCAGGTTGCCTGTTTGGCAGGCACACATTATGTTTGCCCGAAAAAGGTCTGCGTCGACATACCAGTGGTGGTAAGCTCCTTCTTATCAATGACCACTTTCTTGGTTGTACCTTTCTTTGGGGCAATCTTGAAGCTGTAAGTTGGCAGTGGCACTTAGCTTCATAAGTTGAAGAGATGTCTGTGATGTGTGGTCATGCGTCACGTCGTAAAGAAGCCTTCTGTCTGGCAGTACTGTGGGTGACGTTGTCTCTTGTCTTGTGCACCTAAAAGGAAACAAGCAAGAAGAACATCAGTGAAATGTGGCATTGTTGCAGTTCAAGTAGTACAAACAAACAATATAATATAGTGTGGTCACAGGTTACTTAAATTATTATAAGTAATTAACAATATAGTGTATCCATTTGTAAAACCACACCAACATAAACTTTTATGATGTACACTCAGGAAGAATAAGAAAGAGCAACAACAACAAACAGATGTAAGTGTTTGCTTTCTGTGCATCATGTGGGATGTGTCCCTCAGGGAGGTGCAGCTGACAAATGATAATGGAATTACCTTAGACAATGAATGCTGTTGTTCACCGATGGCAGACTTGAGGTTGTTTAATTGATGCCAGATATTATGAAAATGATTTAAAAAATAATAAAAGATTAAATCAAAAAGTATGAAAAAAATTAACATAACAAATGACATAAAAATTCAAATTACAAAACAACTAAAAATATATATATATAAATAATTCAAATTATCCTCAAACATATAATTTGTTAAACTGCTATCTCATTGCTCAATCAACCATCCATGCAAGCCTATGGCAAAGAGCCACACTGGCTGGATGCACAAAATGGCTGCCAGCCAGTGTCATATGGTCATAAACAACACTGAGTAAAAAGGCATTGAGAACAAAGAGAAGACATGCAGGCCTACGGCAAAGTCACACTGACTACCTAAACAAAATGGCCGCCGACCATATGGTGGAACATTAAGCAAGGAGGCATGGTCACTATATCATGATATATGAACAACACATGCAGGCCTAAGGTAAAAGCTTACTAGAAGACTATGCAAAATGGTCGCCAGCCACATGGTCACAACAACAAGCAGGAAACCTGAAAAACAAAGAAGACAAGCAGGTCTATGGCAAAAGCACACTGGCTGCCTACACAAAATGGCCACTGACCACATGGTCACAACAACAACAACCAGCAAGAAGGCATGGCTACAACAAAGAAGACATGCATGCCTATGGCAAAAGCACACTGGCTGGTTACACAAAATGGCCACCAGCCGCATGATCACAACAAGAAGCAGGAGGCCTGTAAAACAAAGAACACATGCAGGCCTATGAACACTGACTATACAAAATGACCCATGGCCACATGACATCGGGAACACACACAGACACTGGCCAGACAAAGGAGGCATGGTGGTAACACAGAGAGCACAGCATTAATTAAGCAATGCCAAAAACTAAAATTAACAGGGCTAACATTTTTTCCAACAACACACATCCTCCAAAGGCATTACCCCACCCTAAACACTGTTTGCAGGAAAAAAAGGATGTGAAATACCACAAATAAAAACACATTGTGTATTTTATTCCAAAGCCATCCATGGCCTAAATAATGTTTAAATTCAACTGAAACCACAGAAACAATTGTTCAGGCACCCATGACTAGTACTGGGCATACTGGCTGGAAGGCCCATTGGCAAACTAGCCCACATAGTGAAGTAAAAGATTATTGCACATTTTTTAGAAAACCTGCAGAAAATATACTAAACTGTGCTACATTTTTCCTTTACAAACTAAGAAATAAGAAAACTAACGTAAAAATTAACTAAGCCCCTTCTGAAACTGCACACCACCCCTGCAAAATAAATTTAAAAAATCAAATAAAAAAGAAGTAAATCCTGGTATATGCCCTCTATCAAACAAACAAAACCCTCACATAACAGTTGTTTTAACTTACATGTGAAATCCAGATGCAAAGTCCCTAAATGTAATGGCATATATGCAGCAGACACAAAGGACACGGCCGGGGCCCTAAACGGGGCAACTGCGATGCTGTCACGCTTTGGGAGGTTGTCAGGCCTTAAGGTGAATTGGAGTAAGACCTGCCTTTTCCCGTTAAGGAAGGCCATGCCCAGGCCGCAGCTGACCGGGGACATCGTTTGGGAGCACTCCTGCTTCACCTATCTGGGGGTCCGCATCTACCATGGGGCTGATAGCATGCTAGAAGGGAATATAGGGCGTTGCATACGGGCCCTGAGGGGCTGTATGGCATTCTGGGCGACCCTTCCCCTTTCGGTGCAGGGCAGGGCGGCGTTACTCAAAATGGTGGCTTTGCCTCGGCTGCTCTACTACTTTCGCACGCTGCCACTGTGGATTCCACAGAGGTTCTTTAAAGAGTTCCGCACCCTCACGACGGATTTTCTGTGGGGCCAAGAGAGGCGACGGGTGGCCCTGGATACGCTACAGAGGCCGAAGGCGGAGGGGGGACTAGCAGTACCTAATTTCGAACTATATTATCTGGCGGCGCAGCTACAGGTCCTTACACAGAATGTAGCCAAGGAGTTTAGAGGTCCTGTCCAGGCCAGAGGAGGGGGCATACAGAGACATATCCTGTCCTATATTATTATGCAGCAGAAACTTGAGTTACGTAGCTTAACGCTAGAAGAACGGACCCTGCGTTTGTGTTGGAATAGAAGCCAGAAGCGGGCAGGGGTGGCTCACCCGTATGCCCCGGAAATCCCACTAGGTGTGCTGACGGTGCTGCCGCATGGTGGGGACTGGTCCCCTCTCATGGAATGGGAAGATTTGGGACTCCATATGGTGGGCGACTTATATGCTGATGGTGAATTACTACCATTCCGGAGGGTACAGTAACTTTTTGGCCTCCCGGATGGTGGTTTCCTCCTACATGCGGCCGTTACAACGGCGATACGCAAGCACTGGAGAACTGGACAGGCAGAGCCCAGCACGACCATGGCCTGCCAATACATGGTAATGGCGGCGGGCACATTCAAGGCGATCACCTGCCTCCATTCCCGAATGCTGACTGAGGGCTTAGCACCACTTACGGTGTTGAAGTTGAAGTGGGAGGAGAGCATCGGGAAACCTATACCGGAGCCGACATGGGGCCACATACTAAGGAGAACTTGGAAGGGGAGCGGAAATGCACGGTTCCAGCTATTTCCTTTTTTTTGTAGTGCATAGAGCCTACCTTACCCCGGGGAAAATTAAGAGGCACTTCCAGGTCCAGGGGGCTGCATGCCCTAGATGCCTGGCACCTGATGTAGAGCTGGACCACATGATATGACAACCTATTTGCTGCTTTGGTTTCCCCACACGGCGAAAACGAAACTCACTAGTAAATTTATTGACCTGGGCCTCATTTTAGCACAAAGGGAAATCACTTGGTACTGGAAATCAAGGGAGGGCCCATCCAGTAGGAGGTGGACGAGTGAACTGCAGAAATGGGCCCATAGTGAAAGCGCAATCAGGTTTCAGCAGGCCACTCGGACGGCCGATGAGAAGAATATGGAGATGGCAAGGGCATGGGAGGGGCTAGTGCAAGCACTGAAAGATTATCTGCTGGCGGATGCCGAAGGGGTTGAGTGATCATTAGAAAGTTCCGTGAGGCACACTCAGGACTATTGACCCCCGGATCTCTTCTGAATTTAGATACATATAAATAGGAGGATGCCCACACCAACAGCGACCCGGGGGGGGAGGTGGGAGGGGCTATTGGGATTCTTCTAGAAGTGTAATTGCGGAGACGGATGACTGCGGGGATACAGAAAAGCAGATAATGGATCATTTAATTGTCTGACAACGATGACTGTCTTGCATGTTTTCCTTCGCCTATATTTCTCGGTCCTTGGCATCTTATAGCTGACGCCTCCCGACCTCAGGGTTGTGGGCTGAATGGCTGTGTAATGTTTCCAATAGGCTCTGTTGATTGCAGCTGCCAGATACAAATGTACCAAAATAACTGCCTGTATACCCCATGAATTTGCAATAATAATATAGTTTACAAAAAAAAAAATGCAGCAGACACAAAGAGAGATCCTTCCAGCTCCAAATCCAAATGAAAAGTGACCATGAGATGGACAAAGCATTAAGAGGAGCCTGTTGGACAGGAACAGAAAGTTGGAGATTCTGGGGCACTTCCTTCCTGTTGGAAAAAAAGTTAAAAAAACCAACTCCAATCGTCCATAGAAGGAGGTTTTTGACTCCAGATCGTCATTTCGGGAAGACTTTGATGCTTCTGAAGTAGAAAATCTTCCACAGAATGCAGCTGGGTAGATCCTGTGCGTTTGGGGTCGCGTACATCACAAAACATCCGCCGGAAGTTGCTGGTGCACCCGAAAGATGTGTTGGTGACTGCAAAATCTCGCAGGAGCTTGCAGCCAGTTAACAAATCTCGTGGTGCTCCCGAATGGCTGGGAATTCTTGTGTGTGATCGTGAGTGCCCGTCAAGTTGCAATCGAGAAAGGACATTTCGAGCACAGCAACAAAAAATACCCTTTGTTGCGGAGTTTATCGGTAACGCCACGTTCTAAATTGCCGAACTCTGCAAACTCTGCTAGCCTAGCGGAGCGGAATTTTACACCGAGGGCTACAGAATACCCAAGTCAGGGTCTCAGATTAGTAATTTTGGGACCTGGATGGAGTCATCAGATAACTGTCTTGTAATGAAGGCCCACCTAGGATTGCACTTTCTATCTTGACTCAGAAACCCGAGGACCAGAGGGGTGGATGTAGCCCTCCCTGATCTGCTGTTTTATTATTGGGTGGTGCAGCTGCTGTTCGTCAATGACTGGGCATTCGCAAAACCACAGAAGTCATGGGCATAAGTCAACAGGAGAACTATAGATCCAAGGTGATACCCCAGCCAATTGTATGGGGCAGGCAGAGTCACCAGACTACTGGATCTGACGGCCATGGTAGTTAAAATATGCATAGAGTGACAAAGGTATTGCAGTGGAAAGGCCAGGTGACACTTGAGACACAACTGTGGGAGTTTGCCTTACTGGCCTGTCTACAATAGATTTAAGGCTATGAAAAATGGGTCTTGCAGGGCATTTAAAAAGTGGGTGGTAGCTGGTGTGATGGCGAAATGATACTGTTCCCAGAACTGCAGGCACAATTTGAAATGACAGGGAGTCAGGGCTACGGTGACCTCCTAAGAGGTACCAAAGATAAAACGCCCTTGGAGTTTCATATATAGGGGCCAAACAGTACAAACAGTGTACCCCCTTTTGAGAATCTGCAGAGCAAATGGGAATAGGATTTGGGGAGGTCAGATGATGACGCTTTGGGGAAGGTCTGCAGGTACCACTGGGAGGTGGCAACCCAGGCAGGGTTCAGGCTTGGCCAACTGAAGATCCTTCACAGGGCAATCAGACTGCATAGGATTGGGAGGGCAAGGAATGAGAGATGCCTCAGGGGATGTGGGCAACACAAATCTCTAGTGCACACCATATGGGAATGCCCGGGTACCAAAAGATACCGGGCATCGATATGGGATAAGATTTCTTCCATTCTGGACTGCCCGCTAACAACGAAATGATATGTAGCTGTTAGACCTGTCAGCTTTAGGGTGGTCTTCCCCCAACATTTTGCCTTCCTCCTTTTTTGCTGATCTCGTTTTTGCTGACCTTAGGACTCTGTGCATGTTACCACTACTAACCAGTGCCAACATGTTGGTCTCCCTGCTTAAAACATGGTAACATTGGCTTATACCCAATTGGCATATTTAATTTACCTATGTAAAGCATGCAGATTAAATACCACTAGTGGGCCTACAGTACTGATTGTACCACCCATTTAAGTAGCTCTTTAAACATGCCATTGCAGAGACTGTGTGTGAAGTTTTTAACTGCCATGTCAACTTGGCAAAATAAGCCTTTTTGCCAGGCCCAAACCATCCCTTTTTATACATGTAAGTCACCCCTAGGGTAGGCTCGGCATAGCACAGAAGGCAGGGTGCAGTGTATTTAAAAGGTAGGAGATGTACTTTTAAGTTTGGCATGTTCTGGCAGTGAAAACCTTTACATTTGTTTTTCACTACTGCAAGGACTTTCTCTCCCAAAGGATAATATTGGAGTTACCTTATTACAATTTATGAGTGTAATTTCCAAATAAGAAGTGATGACTCACTCATGTTTGGTGTCTCAGCAATCACACTTTAAAATCCACACTTATGGTGAAGTCGGATTTTAAATTTCAATTCTGAAAAGGACACTTTTAGAAAGTTGGCATTTTCTTGCCTCACACAAGGAGACGATGGATGGAGTGCTGAAACTTTTCAGACACTCACCCCCAGTCACAGATCTGGGTTGATTCCATCATTGCTCTTTAGCTCACTTCGCCACCTCAGTTCAGACCCAGCTATATGCAAATCAGTCTTGTCCCTGTGCCTCAAGGGAACAGTCCAGCCCAAACTGCCAAGCCAGGCCTTCCCTGAACCGGAAACAAGCATCTTGGGACCTGTTTCGAGGTAACACCCCTTATCAGCCGGACTTGCTTGAATTCAGTGGCAAAGTAAGCAAGGGACCCACTTCTGGGCATACCCTGCCAACGTAGGGTGAGCAAAGCAAACACAAGGAGATGATGGATGGAGCACTGAAACCTTTCAGACACTCACCCCCAGACACATATCTGGGTTGATTCCTTCATCGTACTTTAGCTCACTTCGCCACCTCGGTTCAGACCCAGCTATATGCAAATCAGTCTTGACCCTGTGCCTCATGGGAACAGTGCAGCCTGAACTGCCATGCCAGGTCTTCCCTGAACCAGAAATGTTCTTGCCTTAACCATTTAGTGCCTGCACCATGTCTCTAGTCACATGACTGAGTGTATTTGGCAGTTGGGCTTTGTGCATTACTCCTAAACAGCCACACACAAGGGAGGTGTAGGTGGGACTGGATGGGCTAGCACTGGCAGGATGGTAAGGAGGAGTTGAGCCCAACCTCACGAACACCTGAATAGACTGTTTCCTGTCTCCACGCTAAGGGCTGCCTACCCCTGTAGTCAGTCTGGGGCCAGGGCCTGGAAGTCAGGGCATCTGTGCACTTCAAAAACATGCCTATAGAAGCACCCCACACTTCAAAGACACAACTGTGTAAAAGAAGGACCTCAGACACCAGCTCTTCAATACATGCCTGGACCTGGGGATACTCTGCTAGGGAAAAGGACTGACAAGCTGCTACAAGGACTGCCACTCTGCTGGACTGCTGTTCTGAAGGAACTGCTGCCCTGCTGTACTGCCCTGCTGCCCTCTTGCCTGGGGAAGAAGAACTGGACCTACAACTCCACCTTAAACCCAGGACCCCAGAGAGACGCAAAAGGCTAGTGTGCTGGCCTCCTGTTCTGAGTCTCAGGGACATAAAAGGCTACCCAACAGTTCTGAAACTCGTCTTCAGCGAGTTCCTGACCCCCAAGTATTGGCTCTCCAGTCCTGGATTCTTGGTGTGGCTCTCGTGCTCTTGAATTCAAGTTTTTGCGTTCTTTGCAACTGCAAACTGGCCCATTCGCATCAGAACCGCATCGCTTGCACTGAAATACACCCAAGCCATCACCAGACCATCTCCTCGCTCAGCGGCATTCAGAGCCCACTGGGGACAGCCAACTTGAATCACCAGCTCGCCTATTCACGACACCCGTCCTGATCTCTGCAGCATGCCGACTGCCATCTGTGCCACTCTCCTTGCTCCACGCGACCCCTACTAACATGACCGAGATTCTTGGCACAAAACTTGAGAAGGTAAACCTTCAGCAGGACTCATATGGAACTGTATGCGACATGTTCCATCACAGTCAGCCTGAACTTTAGACTTTGGCCTGTGCGTGACCTGATATCCGCAGTTCCATTGTGCTAACCTGGTGGTGTACTTTATGTGTGGTGTTTGTACTCTTTTACGGTTTGAAGTGTTGCACAAATTCTTTACACAGTGCCTCTCAGTTAAGCCTGACTTCTCTGGGCCAAGCCACAAGGGGGCGAGCACAGGTTAATTTTGGGCTTGCTTTGCCTTACCCTGGCAAAGATTGTGGTTGCTGCTGGACCAGGTGTTAGAAATGGGGTTTCTGGTTGGCAGAGGTATGCACCCTGTCCAAACATGAGCCACCACTCTGGCAGGGTAAGCTGGATACACACTGTGCTCACCCTCTGGTAGCTTGGCACAGAGCAAGCAGGCTTATCTATAGAGGCAATGCGTAAAGTATTTGTACAACACAAACACACACACAGTAACACAATGAAAACACCACATAAAGACTCCACACAAGTATAGAATAAAGAGAATAATTTTTTGAGAAAATCAAGATAAAGTGGAGCTGAAGGCTTGGCAAGTGGTTTTAAATGTCAAGTTGAAGTTGCATTAAACTGCGCACACAGGCCTTGAAATGGCATCCCTGACACTGGTTTGAAAGGCTACTTGTGTGGGTGGCACAATCAGTGCAGCAAGCCCATTAGTAGCATTTAGATTACAGGCCCTGAGTATATGTCATACAACTTTACAAGGAACTTATAAGTAAACTAAATATGCCATTCAGGTGTACACCAATTTCACCATGTTTAGGGGAGAAGCACGTTGTTATGATTGTACTTCATTCTGATTCCGATCCTAGAATGTGAGGTGGACAACACAAGTGAGTCAGTTGACCCTGGCTCCTTGAAATGGATTGACGCCAGGTTGTGTTCACAAATAAATTTCCAGTTCCTACTCTGATTGTGTCCTGTGGTTCCTGAAACAGAGCAGACTGGACAGCGTAGTAGGTTTAGATATCAAGCCCTAGCAGGAAATACAAAGTAATATACTCCACTACCATAAGAAAAAGCAAGATAAGGATAGAAAGAGAGAGAAAAAGGACAGAAAGAAGTTGGGGCAGAACCAAGGTACCACTGCAGAATCACGGTGAGGCAACTAGGAACAGCAGCTACAAACACAGTAGCACAGAAAGGTGCAGTAATGATGGTGGTTCCACCGCAGAGTTTTTGAAAGAACAAAGCAAGTAGTAGAGGTACAGATGAAGTACTGCAGAGTGGACCAGGAGAAATGGCCAGACATCTCAGACCTCCCAGTAGCAAGAAATGGTTGCAGTTCCTCATCTGCTCCCAGGAGAAAATAAGTCACGGGGAAACAATTGTTGACCCAGTGTCTGGTATATGGGGAGCAGACATGCACAGTACTATCAGTCACGCTCCAATCTGAAAAAGAACCTACAGTAACAATACTGGTAAACAACACGCCTTACAGCTTCCTGATAGACACAGGGCAACAAAGTTGTGCATAAGGGAGGGGATAGTCACTTTATCAAGAGACACTATGGACACTCAGGGGTTTTCAGGTACAGTGATTAGGGTCCCATTTACAAAAAAAAAATCAAAAAATGGAGATAGGAGGTAGTTGCATGAAGGGGAAGCTGTTATATCATCCCTTGTCCCTAACTAATCTATTGGGACGAGATTTAATGGGCAAGCTAATGACCATTCACTTCTCGGATGAAGGGACTATGACCTGCCTCACCCCTGGGGTTTCACCCCTAAGAAACATGTCATTAAAACACCCTCACAGCACAGGTAAACCAAGGAGAGCGTCGCCTGCCATTCGGGCAGCCTTCACTAAGGCGGTCTTAACAATTGTAGCAAACATGCCAGGATTGTTGAGACAGAAGTTGCAGCCGCCCAACCAATTTGTATTCCAGCCGGAGAGACACCATGACTGGGAACCCCAAGAGGAAGTGTTTCACTGCTTAAAGTCAGTGGAAATACAGCATGCTTATGGGGTCTTGCTGTTACCGACATTGCAGACGTGATGTGGGAGTGTATCATCTTTCTAACACCTGGCCTCAGTGTATGAAAGGTGACAGATGACCAGATGTCTGATGAGTGTCCAGGAAGTTCAACAGTTATTTTAGAAGCCCTGATAGAGCTTAGGGCATAACTACGATATAAGGCCTCGGAACCAATGGCGCTACAGACAGCCTTCCAGGAGCAGGTCTTGTCAAATGTGGGCAAAAGAAACATATGACATGGCTCTCATCAATACTGCGGAACCCATGAAAATAATGTTGAGAGAAAAGACCACCCTACTTAGAGAGCGCTAATACCCACTCTCTAGGGAAGCCGACAAGGGCATAGAACCCATAATCTAGGCTCTAATTGATTAATTCGTACTCTACATTGGAGTATCCCCCTGTAATACTCCAATTTTTTCAGTAAAAAAGAGTAAAAGGGAAATGTGGTGCTTGGTACAAGAACTTCGCCCCGTCAACGACATCATGGTCCAAGAGTTCCCCATAGTACCAGACCCCCTCCGTCATCTTAACCAATTTACTGGGGGATGCAAAGTACTTTGCCGTAATCAATATAAAAAATGCAATCTTTAGCATCCTGCTACACACCGACAGTCAGTACCAGACAGCATTTACATTCCAAGGGGTTCAGCTGCTATTCCAGAGATTGCCACAAGGGTACTGTGAGTATATTTAATCGAATGCTGAGAAGGAATCTAGCTAACGTCCAGTTGAATAGCACCCTGATACAATATGCTGATGACAGCCTAATTTGTAGCTCCTCTGAAACAATATGTCATCAGGACATGATAGCTCTCCTTATTGCAATAGCCGAGAAGGGATATAAGGTGGAGAAGGGCAAGGTGCACTATGTCCAACAGGAGGTTAGCTATCTAGGTCAACTGATTTTGAGGGGCTGATCGACGGGTCTCCCCAGAAAGTGCAAATTCCATTAGGGCTATGCCACCACCACATACTAAAAAGATCAGGCAAAAATTCTTTGGGCTTTGCAATTACGCTCAACAGTGGGTCTTTGATTACAGCACGCTCATCGCCCCTTTAATCGAGGCTATGAAAAGGGTAAAAACTGGCAGTGAGAAACTAACGTGGACACCTGAAATGCACAATACTTTCTGTAAACTCAAAGCAGAGATAACGTGCTCACCTGTGCTAGGGACATCCGGCTATAATGAAGAATTCTTCTTATTCAACCACAGTGTCGGGCGAGTCATATCAGCAGTCTTGACGCAGAAATATCCATTAGGGCACAAACCGATTACGTACCACAGCGGGCATCTAGACTCGGTCATGCAGGGTTATTTCCTATGCAAGCAAGCTCTGACAGCAGCAATTTTTGTAGTTGAAAAAAGCCCTTCCATTGTAATGGGGGCACCGCTCACACTGTGTGCGGATCATTCAGTGTTCGCGCTCATACAAAAGGGTAAGAGCACGCTGACTATGAAACAGGTTTCAGGATGCGGACTGATGCTCTCTAGACCGTCTAAAAATAGTGTGATGTCACCTGGTGAACCCTGGCACCTTCATAGCTCATGAGTACAGGAGGGAGAAGAGATTCATGACTGTGCAACATACACACCTGATGGAATCAACTAGGCAGAGGAGGATACCATCCCTGACAGTGATGCACTGTTCTTTGACGGGTCTGTAATAGATCAGCAAACAGGGAGAAGACAAATTGGGGCAGCGGTAGTGACAGCTCATAGCCACACGCCATCAGAAACACTACAGGTGCAGCTAACCCTCCTACCACACCTCTCAACATGGGCAGCAGAGTTAATAGAATTAATTAAAGCTCTCACACAAAGCACATGGGAGATAGTGAAAATGTACTTTGACTCAGCCTATGTAACCACCACAGTGCATTTGAGTTTAGGGAGGTGGAAAAGACGAGGCCTCCTGAAATATGACAGTACACCCATCATAAATAAGGTCCTCCTTTTACTAATTAATGCATTGATCCTAACTAAACACGTAGTTGTAGTAAAGTGTGCAGCGTATACTGAGTGTAAGGACTTTATATCATGGGGAAATGCACCAGCCGACCATATGGCAAAGAAGGAGCAGTTGAGGGACACACGTACTCGCCATACGGCATGCAGCAGAGACGACACCCACTTAGGACAGACCATACACAGAGACAGCAAAATTATATCTGAGGGATTTGCAAGAAATAGTGTTACCTCACAAGAAAGAATTATGGGAATCCAGGGGCTGCACACAGACAAAACACAACTTCATATATCAACACATGCCTCAGAGCTTAGTAAACGTAGCGCTGCCCCAATTGCACCTTCCAGCCCACACTTAAAAAGAAAATAGTTGTTGATTGATTGGGTTATCCCCAATGTTGTGGAAGTAGCAGCGATGCACTTAAATTAGTGCACTGTTTGTCCATTGTACTCACCTAAACCCCCACCCACGGTCAAAGCTTCATCCATCCCTAGACCAATGGGACCCTTTAAAGCATGGCAGGTCGACTTCATTGGCATGATCAATCTATGTGCCAACTACAGGTATTTAATTGTAGTTGCTTGTCCGCACTCTAGATGGATCGAAGCAGGCCCCTGTGTGCATTGTGATGCTAACGCAGTGGCAACCGTCCAGGTGAGGGAGGTAATACCCTGGTGAGGGGTGCCAGACGTTATCAGATAATGGGAAACACTTTTGTCAACACTATGTTAATAATAATAATAATAATAAAGAGATTTATAAAGCGCCTAGTGACGCCGTCTCGGCGTGTCCCCGCGCTATGGAGATGAGATAAGTTCAGTGAATAGGTAGATTCGACTCTATAGGTTGTAGAGGTAAGTTTTTAAGAGTTTTCTAAATTTAGCTTCTGTTTCTACTAGCCTATGGTCAACCGGGAGTAGGTTCCAGTTTTTAGCTGCTAATGCTCTGAAAGAACGGCCGCCCATTTAAGCTTTTTTTACACGGGGGCTCCTAAGTAGGCCTGTTCCCATTGAGCGTAGTGTTCTATTTGGCTCATAAATATGGACAAGGTCTTGGAGATATATCGGAGCTTTGTGCCATATGATCCTGTGGCAAATTAAGAGTGCTTTGAACATGACTCTCTTCTTTACCGGCAGCCAGAGTAAAGCCGCGAGAGAGGGTTTAGAAGCTGCTCTTCTCTGGAGTTTTAAAACCAAGCGTGCAGCTGTATTTTGGAGGACTTGCAGGCGCCCCATGCTTTTTTCTGTGGTACCTAGAAACAAGACATTACCGTAATCCATACGGGAGGTTACCAAAGCTTGAGTCATGGTGCGTCTGGCCTCCAGTGGCAGTAAATCTAGGGTGCGGTTAAGAGTTTTTAGCACTCCAAAGCATTTTCCCACTAGTCTGTGAATATGACCATCATAGGATAGTTTGGGATCAATCCATATTCCCAAATGTTTTGCCTCTTTGCAGGGAGTAGGCATGGGGCCCAAGCAGGATGGCCACCAGTCAACCGTCCAACTTGAGTCGTTCCCTCCGATTACCATTACCTCCGTTTTGGAGCCATTGAGCTTCAAACAGTGAGAATTCATCCATCCAGCTAGGTCCAGCATACAGGCCTTAAAGTTGGCTGCTGCAATAGTTGGAGCTTGGGACAGGGAGATCAGCAGTTGGGTGTCGTCGGCGTAAGAGACTAACTCTACACCGTACGTTTGCACCACATCTGCTAAGGGGGCCATGTATAGGTTAAACAAAGTGGGGCTCAGGGCCGAGCCCTGAGGCACCCCTTGTTCTAAGGCTATCGCAGACGATGTAAAAGAGCCCCGCTATTCAACAACATATATACCCTGCTAGGAATCAGGCATAAATTACCATCAGCTTGCCATCTAAAAGTAAGGGCATTGTGAAATGGCTCAATGGTTGATTAAAAAATAAAATAAGTATAATTTGTGCTACCCTATAACAAGAAATAGCAACACTGTCCACCTCTAGCCTTGCTTGCAATGAGAAAACATGCTGAACAGTGATCACCATCTCACAATACACCAGATCGCGACTGGTAGTCTGATGGCGATGCCGATCCCAACAACTAGGTCCAGGTTAAGTACTAAGGCTAGCTCCAAAGCATTGGGATACGAACAGCATGCATACCTTTCGGAATTACCGAAAATTGTTAGGTTCTTGTCCAAACAGGGCAGCCACAGAACATCTAAGTAAACCAACGTCAAGCTGCCATATCCAATAGCTCAGCCTGGACAAGAGGTGTACATGCGGAACTTTGTGAGAAAATGGAAAGAGGCTAAGTTTGAGGAGCCCTACAGGGTGGTCTTTTCAACACCCACAGCCCTCAAGGTGGAGGGAAAAAGTGCATGGGCCTAACTCTCCGATGTGCAGACATAGACTCCATGAACTAAAAATATGAACTTTCATAGACTGGTCGGAAGGAACACAGCCACCAGAGGAGCGCAGATGACTCCCATGGGGCCTTTCCCTATAACGGCAGTGTGGCAACAAAAGTTATGAATATTACTATGGTTATGTACGATCTGCCTACTATGGATAGTCCCACACTTGAGTACTACAAACGAACTGCTGAGTCAAAAGAAGTTCACTAAAAGGGAACTACAGTGCCTGCATAGGAATTTCTCATACATTGCCCACAATTACACCAAACAGAATACCACCAACACACATGCACTGCACAGCGCCCTTTTGCATAACATATGATACCAGCACATGACCAGAGTTAGCTCCCAAGCATCAGCCAGGTCATCTTATGTCTTTTACTTAATCCCACAAGCGATAGGCGCAGACAAGCTTTACTTGTCCCAAGAAGTAGTCCCCGAGAAAGAAAAATACCTTATGCACCTCTACCTATTTAGAATAAGGGCCAAGATCCAACTGAAGACCGTTCTTAACTAGTTTGCCTCTTTTTTCCAGAACAGAACCAAAAGAATCAAGGTCAATATGTTCCTATCCAAACCCACACAGGTCACTTTATGGGTCCCTCAGGGGTCTTTACTCTCCCCCACTCTCTTTAACTTAGTCATGAAACCTCTAACTGAATTGTTGAATGTATCAAACATTCACTATCACATGTACGCAGATGACACCCAACTGTACTTAAAAATCTTTTCTCTGAAGATATTAGGCCTCTTAACTCAACCCTTCAAAAAACACAACACTGGCTTTCTGGTTACCACCTCAAACTAAATGCTCTCAAAACATAATTCCTCCAATTGCCCCACCCAAACATTCACCAGACACCGCAGATTGGCTAAAACAACCAGAGGCTCTGAATTGCATGCCACACACTATAGAATCAATGAGATCTTTGGGAATAATGCTGGACAAGAATCTGAACATGCAGGAGCACATCAGCTCTGAAAACAAAGGAGCCAACTGCCATATGGACATCTTAAGAAAAATTAAACTCATCCTACCCCTGGATGATCTCAAGTCAACTGGTCAAGCTCTAGTGAGTCCCAGGTTAGGCAATAGAAGTGCAATCCTATGAGGTCTACACAGAGCTAAGCTGGCGACACTAAGGGTCTCTCTTAACTCTACTGCTAGGCTTCTTACAGGATCACAAAAAAACACTCACATTACTCCTGATCTGAAATCTCTTAACTGGCTTCCATATGGGGGCAAGGATTCATTTGAAAACGGCCTGCATGACACATAAAGCCCTCCATTGCAACCCTCAGAGATACCGTGCACAAAAACTAAAGCTGTCTGGTGGCATCAGAGCATCCAGGCTTCTCCAACGAGTAGCTCATGATCTACTGGTAGCTCACCAGGTACCTGTAAGTAGCTCTTCTCTGTGCTGCCCAGACTGCTAAATGTCAAGCTTTTACTTGGTTGAATTCATATATGTATGCCCTAATTTACACTGTATAGTTGACACGAAAATGTGAAGATATCCAAAACTCATAAGCTGATATTTGGAAAAAAATGTCTGAGGTTCCATTGCAGCTATGGCTATTATGTATTACTCATGTAGATGTGTTCCATATTGACAAAGCCTTTTATACATTACTGCTAGCAACACTTCTTGATGCACTGATGTGATCATTGATGAAAATTTGCATTTGTTGGCCTCTAATGTAATCTTGTCTAATGTGGTCACTATTACAACACTAATAATACTATTAGCTCTTGATGAGTTTCATTGAACATAAGTAGCTCTCATTACAGAAGAGGTTGGAGACTGCACTAGTCCCTATTGCTGAAACCACCAAACGTTTATAAAAAGAAAACATATAGCCAAGCCTTCTCAGGCATTGCCCGAGAATCTGGAACATATTCCCCCCTGAAGTCAAAATGAGCCCTTCAACATCTTCATCAAGAAAGAACTCAAAAGGGTACTGTTGAATAAATCTATGCCGTAGAATGCATGAACTATACTCCAGGACATGATGTGTCCCTTAGCCTCCAGGCGCGCTTATTTCTCACAGACCACATTCTTATTCTGTTTTACTGGTTGTTGTCCGCCTGGGATCTGTGATTCCCCAATACCATGTCCCGCGTTGATTACGTTTTGTTTTTTATATGTCGCCTCGATCATTGTAAAGTGCTCTGATACCTGCAAGGGTCATATTCCTGCTACGTAAAACCTTATAAATGAATTAATTAATAAACCCAACAAGCTAGAACCACACAGGGTAGTTGTAAACATGACCTGAAATAACAACAACTCAACAGCTCTATACATCCTAACTGCACCCACTGATTTCCAAACCGAGCTGGACAAGATGAGTAGAAGAGGCCACATAGGGGAAGATATCACATGCCCTGAGATTTCCTGGAGAAAGATTTTTGGAGGTGGCAAAATCCACAACTCAGTGCACAAACATGTCTGAGCCAGTCCAGCATCCATCAGTGGACCGAGAGTGGCTCCTAGTGTAACCCGGGTGGTCTTGTTAAACAACAAATAGTCTCCCGACATGAAATTCCTATGTAGTGCCATCCAGCTTGGGGATAAAAAGGGGAATGGGTCACCTGGGGAGGGTTAAATGAAAGTATTACCACCCCATGTCATGACAAATGGGACACCAAGGTGGTGTCTTAATGAGAAGGGAAAGGATAACCCCTGATTGTATGGAAACTAACACTGTATTCCTATTATTTCAGAGGAAAAGGAATGCTTCCAATGGACATGAATGCTAATTGTGGAGTCATATTACATATTCCGGATATGCAATGGGACACATTCATGTGTAGTATGTCTCCACTCAGCTTGTTCCTGGATGGAGGGGATGGTGTTCCTTGGTCATCGTGCACACCCTGACCCTGTTCATTCCTGGAGAATTGCTGACAGACTTGTACCAGCTCCTGTAAAGGAAAATGACAACCTTGCTGCACCAAGTTTGTGAATGGAGAGCAGCGGACTATTTTGGCTGGGCACAATTAAAAGACATTCCAGAAGAATTTATACTGTTCACGGATGCACAGCTGGGGCCACAGGTGTTGATACCCTTTTTCTCCCTGCAAATAAAAGCTAATGCCTGCTGGTTACAAATAATCCAGTGGGAGATGCTCAAAATGATGAATAGCTCTGAGCTCAGACTCAATTCTAACAACAACAAAAAATACAAGCAATCCGCCTCATGGTAATGCAGCACTGATATGTACTGGACTTAATGACCACAATTGAAGGAGGGGTCTGTGCCAGGATCAAAGCAGCTTGCTGTACGTTCATCCCAGGGAATGACATGGATAATGAGCCACTGCTGCTTGCCACTCAAGCACTGTACATCTACAAAGAAACATGCGCAAAGAGGGAGGTGCCCCAGAGCAAGGGTGGTTTCGAATTGATTTTCCTGGCTATCATCATGGTTATCTGGTATATGTAAATAACTATTGGCATTTATCTTTATGTTGCTATTGGTATGTGGGGTTATACATTTGGGGATCATCTGCTGTAAAAACGTAGTCCTCAAACTGGGATGAAGGTAGTTGTTGTCAAACGTGAGCATAAAGAACAACAGGCCCCAAATAGAGTAACTGTCAAAATGCATGAGCTAGGTAGTGTAGTTGAAGAATCAACTAGAGGGGGAAATGTTAATATAGAAATAGATGCATTCATCAAAAAAAAAAAAATGTTGTCCTTATTAACAGAATCAGCCGTTTTGAACTCCACATCAACCTCGACTCGCAAATATGTAGTCAAGCAGGGTCTGAGAACAAGGCTCAGGGTTGCTGAGTGATAGGCTACAGTTAGGAGGGTGCATAGCTGACAGGCAAACACTCAGGCAACAAACTCTGGATCAATACCACGGATAGATGCAGCCACATTACAATGGTCAAGGGAGATTGCTCCAATAAAACACACATGGCCAGAGAAGGTGTGTGCGCTCCTAAAAACACCATAAAAATGCCAGATGCCACATGAGTTAGAAACACATAGCCAATCAGGGCCTAGCATGCGTAGTGATCACATGCTCCTCATGCCCGGCATCTGGACATGTTATCCACTGGCCACATTGTGTTTATGCAAGGTCACGACCTACCTGTGGTAACCATTAGACAATTAATTCACGAGTCCAAGGGCAGCAACCTATTTGCCCCACCATATATGGTACCCAGAGACTTTTTTAACCTGATCATGTTTCGTATAAAAAAAATACATACTGGTTGTAAATTGAGACAGTTCTCAGACCTTGTGCCTGTAACTGTTCTCCCGGCCGTAATGTTTAATTAAACAAACTGCTCCTGTTGTGCCAAACGCCTCTTATCTTCTGTTATTTAAGGGATTTCGGACTCAAGTAACAATCCTTTAGCCCCACCCAGTTCAACACATACGTGGCACCTCTAGCCGACATTGTCAGAACCCATTAAATCAACATACTGAGAAGACAGGCCATTTATGATGTTGTGGCAGGTATGTGTGGGTTTGAATCTCTCTGATAGAGCCAGGGTGTAAACGGCACCCAGATGTCTTGTGGATGGGAGCAAAGTGGCACAAGGTCCTAAAAAGTACGCCGTTGCTCTTGGCATTATGTAACATCATGTACACATGCCTTGACAGTGGAGGTGGGTTTCCGCTCTAATGTATTGCCACTCTGTGCTTAACCAGCAGGAGCAGCATGACAAGAAGGCATCTGTATGTATCAGGGGTGTCTTTGACATATCCTAATAGGCCTACCAGGGAAGACTGAGGAACCCTGTATCCAGTAATCTGTTGTATGTGTGTTATCATCTCCTCCCAAAAAGACCCCATATCCTGACATTGCCAAGCACAGTAAATTCATCTTATGTAATAGTTTGTAGATAGAAGTTTAAATTCTCCACAACAAGAAGACCATTGTGCGTCCGTTTTGGGCAGGTCCGTATATGACTCCAATAGCTCTATGGCCGGTAGTCATGAGCAGGGAGGAACGTTACATAATATTTTGAAGTTGTGTTATCAATTTACGTGGGGAAGGGATGGAAAGGATATGTTCCAGCACCGGGATGGATGAAGGCAGAGCCTGAAATGTTTTTTTGTAATCTGCAGTATGTGACTCGCAGTTGGTAAAATAGTAGGGTGTCCAAGAGCATGGGAGGTGGGAATATGGTGGACAGGAATGATGGGAGGAATTGACCCTCTGGGTAATGGACAGAGATTGTTTTAATCTTTTATTTATGTGCACGTACAGCGGCTCCTCTATCCAGGAGCAGGGGCATCTGGGGATTATTCGCCAGTGGAATGGAGGGAGCATAGAGAAATGATACCTTGACTTTTTTCCAAAGACTCTCCCAAGCCCAATGGACACATTCAACAGTGTCAATCTCCTTCCGGGGAGCCTGTAAGGTTGATTGAGGACTGTCTCCAGCGGACTTGGAGCTGCACGATCTGCCACAATGGCCACATGTGATTGCAAAGGGGTGGGGTACAGCCAAAAGTGTAAATATTGGCCCTTGGCACAGTAGGCATACAATGTCATGTCCGGTGCATCCATCCTGCCTTGTATAAGTGGAAGAGTGAGGAGTTCCCAGGAGACCCTCAGTTGTTTAGTAGGCCTGGGCGGAGTTTACATTATATAAGCAAGGTTGCTGAAGTGCATAAGATATTTGCAAGTGTCTTGCTCAGGTGGTCACCCTCCCCATATCTTCTAGTCTGTGAATGGCAAAGTTAGTTTTGCGGAGGGCTTCCTCTTGAAATTCTGAAAGTTTGTTCCAGATACTAACTAAGGTGGCAGCCTACTTGTAGTGAAAGCATTGCTGTTTCATAGACTGAATGTCCACATCGAGTCTAGTCAGGGTACCCCTGATAGCTTTTAGAACCCCGGATTGCTTTGCAATGCATGCACTCCATATTACCACCTTGAATACCTCTCAAAGTGTACATGGCGACTATACAGAGCCTAGATCATGTGTGAAATGTTCCAATATTTCATTTCGGATCTCTTACCAAATGCTGCATCCAGTAATGCACCCTCTGGCAAGTGCCAAAGTAAAGGCACAAGGAGGTGCCTATGGAATTTGTTATGTCAGCAGGACCGTTGCATGGTCAGAAAGGGTACGCAGTAGGTGATATACCGAGGAGGTCCACCCTGGACACCAGCAAGAAGTCAAGTCTGGACCAAGCATCATGAAAGGCCGAGATGCAGGTGCCCGCTCATGTGGAAGGGTGTGCATGCTGTCAGACGTCTAGCAGGCAACTGTCTTGAACTTTTGTGGTTAGTGCTGTTGTGGCATGTGGATCCAGACTTTTTGAGGCCCCAGAGAGATCTAGCTGGTTATCCTCTATGGCATTGAAGTCACAACCCCATATGAGGGCCGGGGGCTAAAGCCAGAGATTTTCACCCAAATCCCAGAGAAGAAGTTGGGATCGTCATAGTAGGTGCTGTTTACTGCGGCCAATGTCACCGGCTGCCCATGCAGGGAGTCCGCTAGCATAATTCCCTTCAGGGTCAATGAGAGATTTAGTCAACTGCCATGGGAGATCATTGCGCAACAGCACAGTGATGCCCCATGTGTAGTTTGAGTATACTGAGATATAAATGTGTCCCCACCATTTGCACGTAAACCAAATACCCATGGTCCCCATTAGTGAGTTTCTTGTAGGTAACAAATATCTATTTTGTGTCTTTGCAGATAAGCATGAACAAGGAGTGTCTTTATGTGATCATTTAATCCATGACTATTCAATGTAATGCAGAAACAGTGGCCATATTATAAGAAGGGGTGTGTCATATGAGGAAGCTGTTGGCAGTTAGTATCCTGGTGCAAGCAGTTGACAATTGGGAATGATGGAGGTGTGTCGACGTGGTGTGGGACTAGGGAGAAATACAGGCAAAAAATGGACCAACAGTACAGCAGAACAGCCATAACCACCCCCCACCCACACCAAACCCCCAAACTGGTTGAAATGCATTCCCCACCCACCCCAAAAACATTTTGCAATGTGAAAGACTGGTTTTGGAATCATTCCTCGGGTACAGGGAAACACCAGCCAAACAAGTCTGCGAGATAGGGCCAGATGACAAGACTGAGGATCAAAGGGGCAAGCTGTGCCATGGATTTATATTTATATTAGTAATAGCACAGAGTGGCTGATTTATAGTGGGGTACAAAATTAAGGACAACCAAACTATCGCTGTCCAATATCACACAAAAATGGGGGTTGAGACAATAGACTACCGCACTTACAAACATGTGGCCCAAGACTGGGAGTTCGATATGATGCACAGAACCAAGGGGCATATTATCAAGAAAGGGCGTTACATTATCGCCGCTTTTATCGGCAGTAAACATATGCTCTATGTATTCCAATCGAAGCCCATGTTAGATGTCTTCACATCTAACATGGGCTTCGATTGGAATTCATAAAACATATTATCAAGCACATTATCGCCGCTTTATCTGCAGTTTCCTGCCGATAAAAGCGGCTATAATGTAACGCCCGTTCTTGATAATATGCCCCCAAATGTTTAACCCCTCTCAACTTCTAATGGAAGAAACTTCCAAATGACAACTTTATTATTAATAGTTCAGCACTCTATCAGTATTTTTTTTTATTTGTTTTTATTGATAACATTGTCTCATATCCCATCATGCACATTTGCCGTATACATGTTTACATTGCGGCATCCACATGATGATGTACTGCTTCCCCCACTCACATAATGGATTACTATAAACTGCATTGCACTTTAAATTTTTATATGATCATAGAACATAAACAGAAAAACATGAAAAAATATGAAACCCCACCCCGGCAGCAATCAGCGGCATTATTACTTGTTATATGGGTGTTTAAATCAGCTGGCATTACTAATTTAAGGTGTGTGTGAGAGGGCCGTTAGAATTTTCTGTGTTGAGTACTGGTGAGGTGTGGGTGGGTGGGTGCTGTGTAGGTGCAATTTCATTATTGCTCTGGGTTGTTATCACGGACACGTCTGTTAGCAAGTGTCCCCATTCTGTCAAATCTCTCTCAGCACAGGGAGGATCCAATGTATCACCTCCGGGGCCGTGAAGATCTGGACTCAATCATCGTGGAGAACCTTCAGCTTTGCCCGATAAAGAAGCATGTATTGGGGGTTCATGGCACGCAACTTTTGTTTCACCCTAATAAAGGACGCTCTCTGCTGCTGAACCAAATGGGTGTAGTCTGGGAATATGCAGATTTTTTGGTTCCCGAAAGCAGGGTCTCCATCAAAACTGGCCGCTTTGTGGATACAATCCCGGTCTCTAAAATGTAAGATCGTGGCTATTAGTGTCCTGGGTTGGGCACCCAGCAGCGGTGGCAACACAAGCGCCCGGTGTGCCTGCTCCACAATAAAAATTGAGGAGAGTTCAGCTGTGGGGAATACTTCCTTGATCCACCTTCTCAGGAAAAGTTCCTGCTCTTTCTCCTCTACTCCCTCCGGAAATCCCATAAAGCGCAGATTACACCTGCGGGAGCACCCCTCTGCATCCTCAGTCCGGTATTCCAAGGCCACTGCCTTGTGTGAGAGTTCAGTTAGTGTTGCCTTTAGTGTTGTGACTTCCTTTTGCAGCTCACCAAAAGCCTGTTCTATGGCCAACAAGTGATCCGCAGCAGTGCAGAGGTCGGTACACAGCAGTCCGACATCCAGAAAGACCACATGTATTTTTGCCCGGACAGTTGCACTGGAAACCTCAATCACTGCGAGTATCTGGGCCCCCGTGGGCTCAGACTGCACTGTGCCACCCTCGCCAAATCCATCCGCAGAGGATCCTGTTTCGGGGGCACTCCATGAGTGGTGCAGTGATCCATTTTCATCTGTTGTGCCATTCCATGGGGTCTGTCTTTGCCCATGGCGCAGCCTACCACCTGGCTGCGGGGAGTCACTCGTCGACCTCACCCGCTTATTTGTGGAGAAGTCAGGGAACCGCAGTCGCAACCAGATGGACAGTATGAAATGTCAGTTATTCCATCTCGGTAGCACTCAGGCATGTACGATTAGGATTCAGGGGGCTCCCTGATGTGGTCGTCTCAACTGATCATTTTGAGATCTTTCTTTATTATTTCATGACTCCCCCTCTGCCTTCATCGCCAAGCAATAGTAGTACACCGGGGGCTCCCCAATCACTGCAGGAGGGCGAGCAGGACCGGGGTTGCCACCACTTCACAGCTGTCTTCGCACCTGTAGCCAACCTCTGTTACTTATTCTAGAAATCCAGGGTGCCTTTCTAGTTGTAGTTCAGCCAGACGCCAACAGGGCCCGTGCCACCCACTTCTGTGAGCCTCACCACTATGGGCCAGGTAAGTATGAATCCCTCTACTTCAGCGCGCCCAGGTCTAAGACACTTTCTAGTTTATTCCTTTATTTTTACTGTTTAATTGTTGCCCTTTCTTGTTTTTTTCTGCACCCAGCCCTACCGCTCCCCCAGGGGGGACCAGCAGGAGGGCCCAACTACTCAGCCCATGGGGGGCCCCACCTGCAAAAGCAGCAGAGTCACCGGGGTGACCTCTTTGTTTATGGGCCCAAATGGGGGCCAGCCCACTCTGTATTGTTAGGGCAGTTTGCGTCCCCCTGCTCCATCAGGGGGACCACACTCCATCAATATTAGAAAATATAACTCAGTTTAGAGAGAGTTCAGCACAACAATCATATTATTCCACACGTAGAATACTTATACTTGATAATACATAATGCATAGTATGCTTTCGATGTTTATGCAGGAAAATTCTTTATTCTTTTTCTTCTTTTAACGAACACCTTCACAATAGTAGCCAACGCGTTTTGTCCTACATGGACTTCTTCAGGGCTCCAAATTGTCGCTAGTCCTTATACAAAGCCATATCATCAAGGCGGTCCGATTTGTAACTCAATATCCAGTGTAAGAAAAATCTTCAGAACTTAAGATTAATGCTAATCTCACTCGTCCTTATATCGAGACATGTCATCAGGCAAGTCCAATATGTATCCCAATATTCAATATTCCATAAAGCGCAGATTACACCTGTGGGAGCACCCCTCTGCATCCTCAGTCCGGTATTCCAAGGCCACTGCCTTGTGTGAGAGTTCAGTTAGTGTTGCCTTTAGTGTTGTGACTTCCTTTTGCAGCTCACCAAAAGCCTGTTCTATGGCCAACAAGTGATCCGCAGCAGTGCAGAGGTCGGTACACAGCAGCCCGACATCCAGAAAGACCACATGTATTTTTGCCCGGACAGTTGCACTGGAAACCTCAATCACTGCGAGTATCTGGGCCCCCTTGGGCTCAGACTGCACTGTGCCACCCTCGCCAAATCCATCCGCAGAGGATCCTGTTTCGGGGGCACTCCATGAGTGGTGCAGTGATCCATTTTCATCTGTTGTGCCATTCCATGGGGTCTGTCTTTGCCCATGGCGCAGCCTACCACCTGGCTGCGGGGAGTCACTCGTCGACCTCACCCGCTTATTTGTGGAGAAGTCAGGGAACCGCAGTCGCAACCAGATGGACAGTATGAAATGTCAGTTATTCCATCTCGGTAGCACTCAGGCATGTACGATTAGGATTCAGGGGGCTCCCTGATGTGGTCGTCTCAACTGATCATTTTGAGATCTTTCTTTATTATTTCATGACTCCCCCTCTGCCTTCATCGCCAAGCAATAGTAGTACACTGGGGGCTCCCCAATCACTGCAGGAGGGCGAGCAGGACCGGGGTCGCCACCACTTCGCAGCTGTCTTCGCACCTGTAGCCAACCTCTGTTACTTATTCTAGAAATCCAGGGTGCCTTTCTAGTTGTAGTTCAGCCAGACGCCAATGGGGCCCGTGCCACCCACTTCTGTGAGCCTCACCACTATGGGCCAGGTAAGTATGAATCCCTCTACTTCAGCGCGCCCAGTTCTAAGACACTTTCTAGTTTATTCCTTTATTTTTACTGTTTAATTGTTGCCCTTTCTTGTTTTTTTCTGCACCCAGCCCTACCGCTCCCCCAGGGGGGACCAGCAGGAGGGCCCAACTACTCAGCCCATGGGGGGCCCCACCTGCAAAAGCAGCAGAGTCACCGGGGTGTTCTCTTTGTTTATGGGCCCAAATGGGGGCCAGCCCACTCTGTATTGTTAGGGCAGTTTGCGTCCCCCTGCTCCATCAGGGGGACCACACTCCATCAATATTAGAAAATATAACTCAGTTTAGATAAGAGTTCAGCACAACAATCATATTATTCCACACGTAGAATACTTATACTTGATAATACATAATGCATAGTATGCTTTCGATGTTTATGCAGGAAAATTATTTATTCTTTTTTTTCTTTTAACGAACACCTTCACAATAGTAGCCAATGCGTTTTGTCCTACATGGACTTCTTCAGGGCTCCAAATTGTCGCTAGTCCTTATACAAAGCCATATCATCAAGGCGGTCCGATTTGTAAGTCAATATCCAGTGTAACAAAAATCTTCAGAACTTAAGATTAATGCTAATCTCACTCGTCCTTATATCGAGACATGTCATCAGGCAAGTCCAATATGTATCCCAATATTCAATATTCCATAAAGCGCAGATTACACCTGTGGGAGCACCCCTCTGCATCCTCAGTCCAGTATTCCAAGGCCACTGCCTTGTGTGAGAGTTCAGTTAGTGTTGCCTTTAGTGTTGTGACTTCCTTTTGCAGCTCACCAAAAGCCTGTTCTATGGCCAACAAGTGATCCGCAGCAGTGCAGAGGTCGGTACACAGCAGCCCGACATCCAGAAAGACCACATGTATTTTTGCCCGGACAGTTGCACTGGAAACCTCAATCACTGCGAGTATCTGGGCCCCCGTGGGCTCAGACTGCACTGTGCCACCCTCGCCAAATCCATCCGCAGAGGATCCTGTTTCGGGGGTACTCCATGAGTGGTGCAGTGATCCATTTTCATCTGTTGTGCCATTCCATGGGGTCTGTCTTTGCCCATGGCGCAGCCTACCACCTGGCTGCGGGGAGTCACTCGTCGACCTCACCCGCTTATTTGTGGAGAAGTCAGGGAACCGCAGTCGCAACCAGATGGACAGTATGAAATGTCAATTATTCCATCTCGGTAGCACTCAGGCATGTACGATTAGGATTCAGGGGGCTCCCTGATGTGGTCGTCTCAACTGATCATTTTGAGATCTTTCTTTATTATTTCATGACTCCCCCTCTGCCTTCATCGCCAAGCAATAGTAGTACACCGGGGGCTCCCCAATCACTGCAGGAGGGCGAGCAGGACCGGGGTCGCCACCACTTCGCAGCTGTCTTCGCACCTGTAGCCAACCTCTGTTACTTATTCTAGAAATCCAGGGTGCCTTTCTAGTTGTAGTTCAGCCAGACGCCAATGGGGCCCGTGCCACCCACTTCTGTGAGCCTCACCACTATGGGCCAGGTAAGTATGAATCCCTCTACTTCAGCGCGCCCAGTTCTAAGACACTTTCTAGTTTATTCCTTTATTTTTACTGTTTAATTGTTGCCCTTTCTTGTTTTTTTTCTGCACCCAGCCCTACCGCTCCCCCAGGGGGGACCAGCAGGAGGGCCCAACTACTCAGCCCATGGGGGGCCCCACCTGCAAAAGCAGCAGAGTCACCGGGGTGACCTCTTTATTTATGGGCCCAAATGGGGGCCAGCCCACTCTGTATTATTAGGGCAGTTTGCGTCCCCCTGCTCCATCAGGGGGACCACACTCCATCAATATTAGAAAATATAACTCAGTTTAGATAAGAGTTCAGCACAACAATCATATTATTCCACACGTAGAATACTTATACTTGATAATACATAATGCATAGTATGCTTTCGATGTTTATGCAGGAAAATTCTTTATTCTTTTTCTTCTTTTAACGAACACCTTCACAATAGTAGCCAACGCGTTTTGTCCTACATGGACTTCTTCAGGGCTCCAAATTGTCGCTAGTCCTTATACAAAGCCATATCATCAAGGCGGTCCGATTTGTAACTCAATATCCAGTGTAAGAAAAATCTTCAGAACTTAAGATTAATGCTAATCTCACTCGTCCTTATATCGAGCCACGTCATCAGGCAAGTCCAATATGTATCCCAATATTCAATATTCCATAAAGCGCAGATTACACCTGTGGGAGCACCCCTCTGCATCCTCAGTCCGGTATTCCAAGGCCACTGCCTTGTGTGAGAGTTCAGTTAGTGTTGCCTTTAGTGTTGTGACTTCCTTCTGCAGCTCACCAAAAGCCTGTTCTATGGCCAACAAGTGATCCGCAGCAGTGCAGAGGTCGGTACGCAGCAGCCCGACATCCAGAGAGACCACATGTATTTTTGCCTGGACAGTTGCGCTGGAAACCTCAATCACTGCGAGTATCTGGGCCCCCGTAGGCTCAGACTGCACTGTGCCACCCTCGCCAAATCCATCCACAGAGGATCCTGTTTCGGGGGCACTCCCTGAGTGGTGCAGTGATCCATTTTCATCTGTTGTGCCATTCCATGGGATCTGTCCTTGCCCATGGCGCAGCCTATCACCTGGCTGCGGGGAGTCACTCGTCGACCTCACCCGCTTATTTGTGGAGAAGTCAGGGAACCGCAGCCGCAACCAGATGGACAGTATGAAATGTCAGTTATAACATCTCGGTAGCACTCAGGCATGTACGATTAGGATTCAGGGGGCTCCCTGATGTGGTCGTCTCAACTGATCATTTTTAGATCTTTCTGTATTATTTCATGACTCCCCCTCTGCCTTCATCTCTAAGCAATAGTAGTACGCCGGGGGCTCCCCAATCACTGCAGGAGGGCGAGCAGGACCGGGGTCGCCACCACTTCGCAGCTGTCTTCGCATCTGTAGCCAACCTCTGTTACTTATTCTAGAAATCCTGGGTGCCTTTCTAGTTGTAGTTCAGCCAGACGCCAACGGGGCCCGTGCGGCCCACTTCTGTGAGCCTCACCACTATGGGCCAGGTAAGTATGAATCCCTCTACTTCAGCGCGCCCAGTTCTAAGACACTTTCTCGTTTATTCCTTTATTTTCCTGTTTAATTGTTGCCCTTTCTTGGTTTTTTTCTGCACCCAGCCCTACCGCTCCCCCAGGGGGGACCAGCAGGAGGGCCCAACTACTCAGCCCATGGGGGGCCCCACCTGCAAAAGCAGCAGAGTCACCGGGGGGGACCTCTTTGTTTATGGGCCCAAATGGGGGCCAGCCCACTCTGTATTGTTAGGGCAGTTTGCGTCCCCCTGCTCCATCAGGGGGACCACACTCCATCAATATTAGAAAATATAACTCAGTTTAGATAAGAGTTCAGCACAACAATCATATTATTCCAAACGTAGAATACTTATACTTGATAATACATAATGCATAGTATGCTTTCGATGTTTATGCAGGAAAATTCTTTATTCTTTTTCTTCTTTTAACGAACACCTTTACAATAGTAGCCAACGCGTTTTATCCTACATGGACTTCTTCAAGGCTTCAAATTGTCGCTAGTCCTTATACAAAGCCATATCATCAAGGCGGTCCGATTTATAACTCAATATCCAGTGTAAGAAAAATCTTCAGGACTTAAGATTAATGCTAATATCACTCGTCCTTATATCGAGCCATGTCATCAGGCAAGTCCAATATGTATCCCAATATTCAAAATAAGTTGATCTTCAGGATCCAGTAAAATGTTTGGAGTTAGAGTGCTACATATGGATAGTGTCTCTTGCACTGTGTACACGAAGTAAAGAGTGGTCGAACTTATAGCTGGTTAGGAAATTAGGAAAAACCAAACTATTGCTGTCTGATAGGGCCCCCTGAAAGTCAGCCCGGCAACGCTGGGGAGATAAACAATTGAACATGACAGTCAGAGGTTTTAATCAATCATTGTCGCTGAGCTGGGCTCTAGTCATGGATCATGGCAAGGCTGCCGGGGATCGTTGTGACTTTGTTGTGTGTTTGGCAAATTTGAAAGCAGATTTAGCATCAGTAATAAATTGCAGTTTACTGTCCACTGAGACCCTAAATTTGGCCAGGTATAGGAGAGCGTAGGGTATGTCCACTTGTTGCAATAGTTCCTTGTCTGGTAGGCAAGCACAGCAGGCCACATGCATGGGTAGGGTGAATTCAGGATAGAATGAAATCTTATTGCCCTGGTATTGAATTTATCCATGTTCTCATGCCAGCCGCAGGACCGCGTCTTAGTCTTCGGTAGTTCAACAAGCGGACAGCTATCGGGTGAGCCGGCTAACCTGGCGATAGCTGGTGAGAAGGGAGTGATGAGCGTCCTCCACAATTAAAACAGCTGAGTGACACTGTCCAAAACGTTCACCTAGCAAGGTTTCAACATAGTCCTCCATCCTGGTTATAGCTGTGGATTCTGGAATTCTGGTGATGCAGAGGTTGTTGCGCCTGGACCGTGCTTTCAGATCGTCATTTTTAGCCTTTGTAAGGTCAAGGGTTTTCTCAATTCGCAACAATTCTCTATTGAATCTGCCTTGAGATCATCTGCTTTTGAGACCCGCTTTTCCAGCTAGTCGAGTCTAGTTTTGTGTTTGCCGACGCGTAGCTTGACTTGATTTAGTCTGGTGGTCAGAAGGTCAAGTTTGGAATCAATGGTTTTTAGGCTAGTTTATCCTCCATAAGTAATGCTAGAAGGTCTATATCTTGTGAGTCTTCATCCTCTGGATGGGCTGCAGCGGGTTCAGAATCTGGCGCTAGTCAGTGTGACAAGTAAGGCGCCTGTTCTCAAAGGAAAGTTTGTATTGCTATGTATCGTGTTTGCCCATGCTTTGCAGTGCGAAGTGTATTTGACGTGATTGAACGTTAGCAAGGATCGGTCTTGCAAGAAAGGGTGAGGGGACGAGCTCCTCCTTTTAAAATGGAATTGTGGTGCGGTGGGTACCTTCATGAGGGCAGAAAGTTGCTGAACCTTGCCACAACCTGGGCAACTGCCACCTCAGGGGGTACAAGCAGGTTTAGTACTAGGTGGAGAGTTGAGTCTCCTCAGCTGGTGCAGCAAATCACATGGCCCCAGATGTTGGTGTAAGAGCAGTGATGGGTAAGGCCAAGTGGGCTGGCCTTGTAGTCTGCAGTATCACTGGGCCTCACTAATGTAGTCCAGCAGGGCAAGAGCTATGGAGCAATAAGTGGTGTTGCAGGATGCAGGCTTTATCCCTCAGAGGAAACTGGTGAGTGTAGAGCCTCTTGACCGTGCAGCACAAGTGGTAAAGCGTGGATGCCCAATTGTGTGTGGAAGCATGGGGAGCACACAGGAACAAGGCCACGTATCAAATGAATAGGCTGCAGCCACCCCTCAAACCGGCCTCCAGCTCATAATCCAAATCACCTCACTGTGGTGGGGTCCCACAGGGCAGGAGCCTCAGTGCCTCACTCGGTCTGCATATACACCCGCTTCAGCACCGGGTACGGGCAAAGTCAAGGGCACAGCAGGCAAGCAGGAGCTGGCACCAGTCGGGGGGTGAGCAGCATTTCCACAGTGGATAAAATAGGGCCAGTAACACCGGGCCCTGTGCACCCACCAGTCCAGGCAGCTGGCCACGGGCCAACAGACCCCACCTGTGGCATTGCAGCCTCCAGTGGCGTTAGTGCGATAGTGGGCCAAATGAGTCAGGAAAGTGCAATGGCAACTCTACTGGTGTGGCTTCAACAGGTGGATCCTCCATTAGGCAGCCGGCACATCTGGTTGTTAGCCCAGGGGAGAAGGACGTGACCGGCATGCAGGAGCAACCAGCCCCCATGGGCACATCAAACAGTGAGACGGGCCTGAGCAGCTGTAAGTGGTTGTTTCGGGCCCACTGCAATAGCTGAGCTAGGCCGTGGCAGGCCCTGAGCAGGCCCAACCTCTCAGTCCTCACTGCGGGCCCTGGGGGCAGCTGCACAGCCCCATCTCACAGCCGGTGAGACACAGGCATAATTTAGTGCTGTGCATGGGGTTTTGCAGCATCGAAAGCCTCTATGACGGCAGAATGTTAGACAGATTTGGAGTCTGGCCGGCAGAGCTCTCTTAAGGGCTGCCATCTTGCTGCTCGGCAAAGCCTCGCACCCACCCACCCCCCTCCCTTCTTGATCAAGAGAATTCATGCAAACTGTTTTGTTATTCTGTAATCCATTGTGGTAGGCAATTGAATTCCTCCATACATGGTGGAATGGTGGCAGGGTCAAACTTTCAGAGCTAGAGAGGGAATGACATTGGATAGTTCAACAGGTGTTTTGATAAGTAGTCTTTTAATCAATGGTGCTGACATTTTTTTTGAAGTGGGGTGCTGGACACCAACATCAACATTATGAGAGGGTATGTGCCGCATATATTTTGATATGTAAATAGATTTTGTACATACATTTATGTCTTTATCATTGTTGAATTTATAAATGAAAAACTTCAAAAAATAACAATAAATAGATATGTTTTTCAAATAATTATTCTCTGTGTCGGACTGTGACAATTTGTATGGATTAGAGCTTGTGCCTCCAATATAGATTTAGGTTTAGGGGGGGTTTCTTTGTTTGTGATTACAGAATATCGGTCCTGTTCCGAAACGCGCGTCGGCGCCTCTGTTCTGTTTTGCTTTTGTTTTATTTGTATTTCAACGGTGTATATATATTTGTTTTGTAAATTGTCTGTATATATTGTGGATTGGTATGACTGACGATGGTTTGGATGGGTGTGTTTGGTGGTTGCTATGAAGGTATGAGAGGGTATGTGCCACATATATTTTAATATGTAAATAGATTTTGTACATGCATTTATGTCTTTATCATTGTTGAATTTATAAATGAAAAACTTCAAAAAATAACAATAAATAGATATGTTTTTCAAATAATTACTCTCTGTGTGGGACTGTGACAATTTGTATGGATTAGAGCTTGTGCCTCCAATATAGATTTAGGTTTAGGGGGGGTTTCTTTGTTTGTGATTACACCAACATCACCTCCTCAATAATGGTATAGGGGTTATGAGTAACCCAAGTGTTGTTTAAACAGTGAGTGTACTAAATCAGCCAATTTCCAGTGTTAGAGAAAAGGGTAAGGAATTGGTGATTATCAGATCTTGCATTTAGGAGCATATTTCCACAAAACTTGTCAAAATGTGCTGAGGTTTATCAAGAGCACATTTATTACTGAAACACTGTGCTACAGCAGTAGTAATGCCCATGGTAGATACGGTGCACAGCATATGGAAGTAATAGCCATTAAAGTTACTTTGTTATTGCAAAACAAAGAACATCAGAAAGCCTATTGCGCCAGATGAATTCTGCCATGAGAAGTACTTTGTTCTGAACACAAATAATTACTACGTGCTGCTCTGAAATACAGTAAAATGCTAAAATAGAGTACAAACCTTTAATACTGCACCAAGAAACAGTGTTTTTTTTATAAAGACCAATGTGCTGATTTATAGTTTGGTGGAGAGGGTATTCCATCACAACTGAAAGTCCACCTGCCTGATTTATATTCAGGCAGACCTTAAGTATGTCAGTGAAGGAGCCATTCCATCACCTGCCTGATTTAGAGTGGGTGGTCGAATGGCCAGTTTATACTATACCTTCCTGGTGTTAAACACCTGGTGATAAAGGACAATAAAATCCTCAAAACTATCATGGTGTGGGGGTCATTAGTTTTTGTTTTTTCAAAATCAAAATCCTGCTTTTGAATTTTGTTTCTTAAGAAATCATTTTTTTTCTTTTTAAGTTAGACGGGCAGCCATCATGTTTGACAGAGCCACCTGTCAAACTTTTAACTCTTTTACAGGAACAACCTTGATTGTGGTTCATGTCAATGACTAGAGTTTTCTGCTTGGCCTGTGGACTTCTCTAAGTTTAGAGGGTTGGTATTCTGTCAGGGTGACAGAGTATTTTACTCTGCCACTCTGAAAGAGTGCTTGCCATTATCCAAATTCTAAATCAGGCCCAAATGAACAAAGTTTTGTGCAAGAGTTTTATGGCCCGTGTCACCTCATGCTCCCTAACCAAGGTTGCTCTATTGTGATGAGAATGTATGATTCCATGTAATTGTTTTACAGAATTGATGAGGTGAGGTTCTTTGCTGCAACTGGTTCCTTTGGAAGTGAATAAGAAATACTATTCCTACTATGCACCAATGTGTTAAATGAAGACCTGGACTGTAATTATTATGCCTGCTGATATGAAATAGTGTGATATCCCTATCATTACAAAATGCAGGCAAAGTTTTCAAAGGGTAGATCCCATGCACGTTTAAGTCCAAGCTTATCGACATCTTCACTTCCTTGCCTGGAGAAGGATTTATAGACTGGTGCAGACTTCTGCAGTGGGATGTTCAGCAGAACCCAGCCTGTCACTCTTCAACCCAGTTAACCGCTATCGCGCTACCGCGTTTTCCCGCTGTGCGCTGGAATTTCAAAAATGTGCTGTTTATGACAAAGCCAGCTCGTCATCCGCGTAGCGCAGGTAACGCCCATGACGAGCTGGCTTTGTCATCCGCATCGAAGGGGTTAAGCGCCTTTCTTTCAGGTGAATTAAGTACTGACTGTAACTTTGTGCATGGCTTTATCTATAATTCAGGTTCTTCTATTATTTATTTGTAATAACATTTGGAAGTTCTGGTGTCCCAATTTTTATGAAGTGATTCTGTTCCATTTAGCTAGTAGGATTTCTTAAAGTATTTCTTTACTATACACTAATTATTTTGTGTTGTTGTTTTATTTTTTACTAGCAGCTAATGGTAGGCATTGAGTCTGGTAAACGATATGTTTCTTACACTCTACCTATAACCTAATTTTTTTTGTAATGCCTATGTGGGACGGAAGGACTCTTGGTTGACTCTTAGCAAGCAGTTTTGTATAAAATAAGATATAATACTTCAGTGAGTTGATGCTTCTGATGCCCACTCTGAATAATAGCGCAAAGAGAGTGAAATAATAAATAAATACCACTAATGAAAAAAATAAATACCACTTAGGATATACTGAAACACTTTGTAAGAGCGTGCATCACAAAGTTCAAAGAAACATAGTGAGGAAAAATCTGATTGCGGAAAGAACTTTTTACCTGAACGACTTCTCCCAGTGTAATATTTTGTAGATAACAATTATGCGTGGTGTACAGTAAAATATGCTGTAACATTGGTCTTCTGAACATTGTTTTTGCATTTAAAGTACAGCTGCTAAGCCTGTGTTCTAAGGAAAATCGTTCACCTTGTGATAGAAAGCTGAAAGTTGGTACAGACATTAGTCATTGTAACAGTAATCATATAAAAGCAAGACCTCAAGTGGATCTTGGCTGGACGTCATTTAGCCTAATCAAATTCCAAGATGGCCAACAAATATAAAAAAATCATTTTAAATCTTCTGATTTGCATCAAATTGGGCACCAAAGTTCATGTGTACACGTCAGAGCATGTCATGTGCATGCCCATGTTGGATCTGGACAGTGATGTCATAAATGTAAACCAAAATGGCTTCAAAATCATGCATAAAACTTTCAAAATCAAATCTGTCATAAATTCAATGTAAATATTAATACTTATTGACATGTATCAACATTTATTTATTCATGGTTTTTGCAAAGAGCATCAATCATCCAGAAGGACATCACAGCGCTAAGATGCAATCCATCACTATACAGTGGCCCTAAAAGCACAGAAAAAAATGTCATTAGATCCTAAACAGCCAAGTGCTTAATTTGTTCCTGAACCCGAGAGGGTCTTTAATAAGACGAATATCTAGTGGGAGCATATTCCACTGAACAGTTGCCAGATGCAAGAATGTTTGGCCTCCTGATCCAGCTTTCTTTATTCATTTGTTTTTAGCCAGTGCAAGATTGCGTGATCTCAGGTCACATGTCGGAGTATAATATTCTACTCTAGCTTGTAGGATTACTGAACCCGTATTATAAAATGCCTTGTGTACATGGCAAATAAGGTTAAACTTCGCTCTTTGGAGCATGGGCATCCAATGCAAAGTGGCCAAACAAGCAGAGGCTTAGTTGTATTTGTCTTTATTACAGATCAGTTTGGATGCTGCATTTTGAATCAGATGGAGTTGTGAGAACAATAGTCCACCATACCCACACAGAGTGAGTTACCATAGTCGAGTCTACTTGTTATGAGCGCTTGGACTATGTTTTTTCTCCAATTGACTGGTATCCTGTTGAATAATCGCCTTAAAACTTAGAGCATGCCATAACACTTACCAGAAGTGGCATTAATTTCTTCTTGCATAGATAAGGATATGTCTATGAGGCCTTTAAGATTTTTCACAACCTTCTTGGGCTCGGCGGCAGAGTCCATTAGGGTTGGCCACCATGAGGAGTCCCAATCAAATTTGCTCCACCGAATGGTGAAATTTCTAACTTGTCACTGTTCAATTTAAGGCAGTGGCCGGTCATCCAATTTGCTGTGTCCAAGAGATAGCTTATCAGTTTGTCTCTAGTTTGGGCATGTCTTTCTTCTATTGATATCACCAACTGTGTATCATCTGCATAAGAGCAGGTATCAAATCCTCATCTTTTAACAATCTTTGTAAGGGACGGGACATAGACATTAAAACGTGTCGGGCTCAAAGATGAAACTTGTGGGACTGTTTGTGTTCTGGTTTTTAGAAAGGAACAACACCACTGTAGAGTTTTCAAATTTAGTCCAATTTCATGCAATGTTTTTATCAATAAGATGTGTGAAGTCGCCAAAAGATCTAGTAGTACCAGGGCCGCAGCTTTGCCCTGATCTACAGGTAATATACTATTGTCAAATACGGCAAGGGTAGACTCCATACTATTTTTAGTTCTGAAACCTGTTTGAGAGGAATCCAATAATTCTTTCTTCTCTAAATAAGTAGTCAGCTATGCATTGACCAATTTCTCCAAATGTTTCGACATGTAAGGAAGCTGAGAAATCGGCCGATAATTAGGGAGAATAGAGACATCAATGCCAAACTTTTGAGCCAAAGGGATAACTATTGCTTGTTTCCAAGAGTCCGGATATAATGCCTCAGATACTGAGTGATTAAATACCTGAGTCAGGTAAGGACACAATATGGAAGCTAGCTGATAATAGATCAAATGTGGTATGGGTCCAAGGGATATTTCCCTCTCTCCTTATTTTGTCCAACTGCTCTTCTAAGATCGTGTTTAACGTTTCCAGATGAGTAGTAGCATAAGGATGGGGCCCTAGTTGTTCCCAGTAATCTCGTCTATTGTAAATTGGCGTTTTAAATGTGGGATATATATTTGTTATGTTATAATTGGAGAAGTTGCAGATCTCTTCACAATGACCTTCACAATGACCTACAGAAGGGGCGACTGACTAAAAGAGACATTTATTAATACTTATTATATATTAAGATGTACCTTTCGTTTTTCAACTTCAACCCATCTTCTGTAATGCCTGAAAAAAAGTAGCATGTCGAAACAATACCTTATTACAACACCTACAACCACTGGTCAAGCTGTCCAGCATGATGATATTGTTTTACTTCAGAAAGACTTATTAGCCCAGCAAATGCTACAAACAAATATTATGGGTCTAGATTTACAGCCAGATTCATCAAACAAAATTGCTATCGCAATAGCTGCGAATTAGCTATTGCGATCGCAAATAAATGAAATGCAATTCATGATGTGAAAATTGAATAAATAGCGAATTCGCAAAATCCATAATGCGAATTCGCAAAATAAATCGCAGAATCTAGGTGGAACCCCCTTAGCGAATCGGAATTAGTGAGATTCCAAGGATTCTGCGAAATATCTTGCGAATTCGCTAAATACTCACAAAGCCAATTCATGAAAAATCGCAGATAGCGAAAAATCACTAAATCGCTATTTGCGAGGCGCAATTTAAGGAGAACCCAAACCAGGTGGTAACCATGAAGTCAATTAAAAAAAAAAAAATACCAAACTAGCCACAGGTGCGGGCCTGACCAAACACACTTAAGGAGACACAGTAGGAGCATGAGGACTTTCACAATGCCAGGACTCTACATGTCGGTCAGGCGGCAAAGGCTCCAGGCTGCAGCAAGGAACAGACGCAGGATCCAGGAGCGAATCTTCCACCTGCGGATCACCCTTCTGGGTCAAACTGCGGAGCAAATCTACTCTAAGTACCGCCTGAATGGGGCAATGATTACAAAGCTGATCTGGGACCTAGACCCCCTGATGCAGCACCCAACAAGGAGGACCAATGCCGTTCCCACCCATGTCCAGGTCTTGTGCAGCCTGCACCTCCTGGCCTCCGGAAGCTGCCATGGGATAGTTGCTGTTGCAGGGGGGATCTCCCAGAGCACCATGTCCCGCTGCCCAAGGAGTTTCCTGGAGGCAATGCTGACCCGGCTACATCATTACATCACATTCCCGACCACCCAACAGAACTTGGATCAAACCAAGCTTGATTTTTACAACATTGCTCAATTCCCCCATGTAATTGGATTCATTGACTGTACCCACATCCACATATGCTCACCTGCACAATCAGAATACATGTACCGGAATCGCAAGTGCTACCACTCCCTGAATATCCAGATGGTGTGCAACGCTAAGACAATCATCACGGACATAGTGGCACAATACCAGGGGAGCACACATGACTCCTTCATATTCCGGCACAGCGGCTTGCACACACGACTGGCCAGGGGAGACTTTGGGGAAGGACACCTACTAGGTAAGTACACATGCCAACAAATAGTACATTGCGACCATGTAGCTGCGCATGACAGGCACTCACCCTCTGCCCCTTTCATTCAGGTGACAGCGCCTACGGTCTCCGTGAGTACCTCCTCACCCCATACCTCAACCCTGCCACACCACACAGCAACAGTGTTACAATGCAGCACACATCCGCACAAGAAATTGCATTGAGCGGACATTTGGGCTTTTGAAGAGCCGATTCCGCATACTTCACAAGACTGGTGGGGCCCTCAAATACCAATCTGAGGTCTGCTGCCACATCGTGGCCGTGTGTGCAATACTCCACAACATTGCTACCAAGCGGAGGATACCTGTAGAGATCTCTGGCAGTGAGTCGGAAGGGGACAACCGCCCACCTGCACATGTGCGTCATGCACGCGGGGAGAATCCTGATGAAGGACACAGGCGCCACAACCAAATCACAATGAACTGTTTCTAGTGCACCCACTCCCCTCATCCAACACTTCACTCATGCATGACAATTGAAATAATGACATGAGTCAGATTAACTTGTGCATAATAAATCCTATTGTTTTTTTCACAATAATGTAATATTTTTTCTATAAATTGCATGAGAGCTGTATTGATTCATATTTATTTATTTATTTATTTAAAATGTATAATGCGCAACAGCTACCCGCAGTGGGTTTCATCCCCATGTTTGTGAGGAGGGCATGCTTGTTTCATCAGCATGGCCCTGCATGTAAAATAATAAATAGTATGTGGCGCCTCCGGGTGGACGCTCCCAGTCGCCTTTCGACCTCCTCCACATCAGCATTAGCCCGTGAGGCTGCATTTGGCCTGGTGCTGCGGCGGGGTACCATCACCAGCCGCAACGACAGGCTGCTGTGGTCGGAATTGCCCTCACTGGCATCATCCCGCCCACCTGCCTGGCCATGTCCAGTCGTCTGCAGACTCTGCACTGCAGTGGTGACTTGCTCCAGTGCCCTAGCGACATCCTGGCAGCATTGCACAATTTGTATTTGCATCGCTAATGATCGACGCGATACCTGGGAGGTGGCATTCCCAATTATATGGTTGGAGCGTGTGTACGCTGACAGCGGGTCAGCAGCTGGCGGTGGCGGTTGACATCCTGCTGGGACACCAGGACCTGGCCGTTTTCCCGGACAGCAGCGGTCATGCTTTCCATGCTGTCACTGAGCTGTCCCACATTACGTGCAGTCTTGTGCAGCTGCAGGTGGATGGCTGCCAAGTGACGTGCCTGCTGTTGGTGTACACGGAGCATCCGACGCTCAATAGACAGGCCAGGTACCCGGACATTCACCCCCCTGCCGGCGCATGGTGTTGTGCTGTGCGGCTCCCTCACCAGTCCGCTGGACTGTGAACGAACAGTGGCTGTGCGCCTTGTCTGCTTCCGTGCTGCAGCTGTAGTTGCTAGTGCCACTGGCATGGGTGTAACTGGGGGTGGTTGTGGCGCACCTGTTGTTGCAGGGGTGGCACTGTCCACAGGGGCAGGTGGTGGTACTACTGCTGCTGGTGCTGGCTATGATGGTCCTGGTTAAGGGTTAGGATGGCCCTCTCCCTCGGTGTCCTTGGGATTGTCGTCAATGTGAAGGGCCTCACTATCGGTGCTGGGTTGTTCTGCTCCACCTGTGATGTAAATGGGACGGTGATTAATGACATGTTTCTTGCACATGGGAGGTTGCTACATGCATGCAGGCTAGCATTCCCTGACTGGCTTTAGGAATGACTCTCACTGGACAGGTCTGGCTGTATGGGGCTATCTGGAAAATGTGGCCACATTACAAGTCCCACAATGCAATTGGGCTTTTCTGGTGTGCATGGCCTGCATGACTGGGGTTTCTAATGGGTAGCTCTGGAGTCATGGCCATTGGTAGGGGACAGGGTCGCAGTCGCATGGCACTTACCTTGGGATTCTTGGGTGGGTCGGGAGGAGTCCAGCCGGGTTACCCCCACGCATGCCTCGGGATTCAGGGTGTCCTCCACAAGGTCCTCCAGTGGGGTGTTGGGTGGTACAGTGGGCTCTCCTCCTCCGGTTCCCATTCGCTCCCCCAGCCTCTCTGCAATTCTTTCCTTTGCTCGCCCCCTGAGGTCATACCACCTCTTTTTCAGCTCCTCTATGGAGCGCTGGGTCACTCCCACTGCGTTTACCTTAGCGCGGATGCGCAGCCAAAAGCGCCTCTTCTCCGCCTCAGGCACCCTCCTTGAATCCTTCCCAAAAAGCCGGTCATGATCTTTAGTTACTCCCTCAATTAAATATTCCAATTCCTGCTCGGAAAATTAAATTTTTCTTTTCCTTTCTGAGGCACTGCTCCCTGCTGCTTCCTGGGACATTTTCTGGGGTGGTTTGTCTCCTGATTTGCAGCTGAAGGTGGTCTGTAGTGGAGCTCTGGCCAGTGCTGCTTCTACTTTCAGGATCAGTGTGCTGAATGAGGGAGGGAACTGCCTGCTTCCTGATTGTGATGTCATCTCTGTGCTCGAAATGCGACTTCCCGTTTTTGCGATCTCGCAATTAGTGAGATTGCAATTTGCGATTTCGGTAATTGCGGAATCGCAATTTCTACACGGAAAAAGGCAGATTCTGCGAATTTATTTGCGATTTTAGCAAAATCGCAAACGGCTATTGCGGCCGGTTGCGATTCGCTTTTTTTATCGCATTTCTTCATGAATCCCATTCTGCGAATTCTGACTTGCGATTCGGTAATTCTCGCTATTTAGAATTCGCAGAATGTGGCTTTGATGAATCTGGGGGTTAGTGTTTTAGACCATAACCTGAAGAAATGTAAAGAAATTAAATGCTTACCTATGATTATCGAACTAGAACAGCTTAATGAGGGTTCTGGTTTGGAGCTGACATTAAGGACTAACAATGCAGTGTGGCATAAATTGTGTTTTAACAAGTGCGACAATCTGAAGCTGCAACGGTGTCATAAAAGAAAACATAGTGATGCGGATCTATATGATAGCCGAGTTAAAACACGTTCGGCATTTCCAATTCCTAATAAAATTCCTGGAAGAAGCATGTTTATTTTGCAATCACACACACAATGCACTTCACAACACCGGACCAGCTTACCTCAACAGCCGACTCAGCCTCTATACCCCCACCTGCTAGCTCCGCTGCGCAGACCGCGCCCTCGCCACCGTCTCCGCACCCAAAGAGTGACCACCGTCGGCAGATCTTTCTCCCACCTCGCCGCCAAGATATGGAACACCCTCTTCACCCACCTACGACAGACTGAAGACCTTCTGACCTTCAGGAGATTTCTCAAGACCTGGCTCTTCGAGCAGTAGCAGCTCCCCCCCTACTAGCGCCTTGAGACCCTCACATGTATGTAGTGCGCTCTACAAATGCTATGATTGATTGATTGATTGCAATGAATCAGATACACCTGTATTGCATAAATGGAAAACAGATGTTGTGGATGTTAATGTCGTCAGTGTGCCAAGTTAGTTCAAGATACACCACTTATTGCAAAATTGGCTAAGGGTCATATGTATGCACCGGATGCTGAATTCCATAATAAATGTTTTGTTGGACTCTAAATTCTAATATGGCAAAGACATAACATATTTTAAATCTTCAAGTATTGTAACCAAATATTGAACCAGCTTCAGTGAGCAATAGTTTATCATGTCCATAACTATCTGTAGTAGTTGAATGAAATAATGAATGAATAAAAACATTTTATAGAGCACGCAATACACGAAGGTGTCTTAGCGCTATACGGATCAATACCAGGAGACCTACCACCTGAGGATTTACCTCTGGCGTAGCTAATGCCCTATTGAGAAAACAACCCGGTCTTCAACTGTCCTCTTAATAGCTGCAAGGCGGGTTGCAAATGTAAGGCAAAGGCAAGGAGTTTCATAGTTTCCCTCCGCGTTACAGGAGCATTCCTCCACCCCACTTTGATTTGCTTATTCTTGGGACAGTGATCATGTGCACCAGGCTCGATCTGAGGTTCCTGCAAGGAATATACCAGGAGAACCGATCCTGAAAAAAGGTTGGCTGAGCTCCGTGGAGGTCCTTGCGGATAAATCAAAGGGCCTTAAATAAAATCCTCTTTACCACTGGCAGCCAGTGGAGGCCGTGCATTAGATGAGAGATTGGCCCAAATTTGAGGACCTTCAATAAAGTTCTTGCTCCTCCATTTTGCAGAGTCTGACACTTTTTTACCAGATATTTAGAGGTGCCTAAATATAGTGCATTAAAATAATCTATCTTCGAGAAGATGAGTGCCATCATCACCGTATTCTGTAGATCAACCGGAATGAACAGCAGAATTTTCTTAAGAACCCTTAGCATAAAAAAACCTGTTGAGGCACAGCATTGATTTGTTCAGATAAACCTAGTTTGGTGTCAAAGATGACACCCAGATTTCTTGCCTTCTGAACTGGCCTCGGTAAGGCGCCTAACTCCGAGGGCCACCAGGGAGCATCCCAGAAGTAGGTATCCTTTCCAGTTAAATGACAAGTGGATCTAATTGATGCTGCTCACACCTATGAATAGAAATAGCTTGAAAGAGTGATGCGCAATGTTGAGAGTGGAAATATTTCTTCTGATGAAAGCACATTGTGGGCAGCATAGCATACATCGATGCTACCACCTATCAGTAGCTCACTGTCAACTACTGCATTGTTTTTTGTTTTTTAAACAGTTTTTTATTAAGTATCAAACAGAAGATCTGCATTTACATCTTTATAACTGACAGAGTATTACATTGACAGTCTCACCTTGAGCGACAATTTGTGCAATATATTACAGCTATATACATATTGTGACTTTTATACCTCCTCTTCTGATTCCCGGTCTATTGCTGGAGGGATACATATATTCCCTCTATAGATATTCCATTTACCCCATACCCTCTCCAACTACTGCATTGTTGCCGTTGTTCACAGGAAGTACGTATTCTAAATCCATGGTCTTGCATTGCATGAAAGTCATAAAAGAGTCTATTCATTATCTCAGCTCAGGACAAACACCTATTATTTCAATGGACAAACCTCTCTTCACACTAGCAAAACAAATTCAATGTGATGTGCCGCATCTATATGGTGATGATAGATATGTTATGATGAGGGGTTTTCATGTCGAAATTACTTTCTATAAAATACTTGGAGACTGGCTTTCGAACAGTGGATGAACTAGTATGTTAGTGCAAGCAGACAACTACCATAGGAAAAGCTGATGCTAAATTGAAGGCTTCCCATTTAACCCGTACACATCATGCACATCAAATTACTGTTGCTGCAATGTACATATTACAGAGGAAGTCTTATCAAAGTTATCTTGAATCTGGACAGTCCCATGAAGAAATAAGAGAGTTTTCTAACTGGATTATGTGGAAATCAAACGAGCACCCACACTTCCAATTGTGGGCAAATGTTAATGCTCTGCAGATACTTGCACTTGAATTTTTTTCATTCAATTAGAGAAGGTAACTTTGATTTGTGTGTACAAGTACTTGATCAGATGGTCCCATGGATGTTACTACAAATCATAGTAATTTTTCTCGATGCCTTTCTGTCCACATTCACAACATGGCTACATAGTAGAACCCTACCCACACATTCACTCTGAGTTTTAAAAAGGAAAGTTTGTTGTCAATAAAGGAAAACACCCATTCTTATTGAGTGCTGTAGATCAAAATCATTAGCAGGATAATGTTATCATCAAGGAAGATAGATGTGCTATAGGTCTGATGAAAAATACAGGAGCTCTCAGAAGATGGATGATATCGGGTCCAGAGAATTCCAGAGTTGTAAACAAATTTGAACAAACATTTGTGATTGCCAAAAAACAATCTTTGTCACCATGAAAAAATAGCTATTGTACAAAAATCTTTCACAAAAGATGTCAAATCTCAACTGTACACAATTGAGGAAGTTAGTAGTCCATTTATGGAGGAGGGTTTGCCAGCTACAGTTATCACATTAGTGAAAACAGCACATGAAATATGTAGATCACAATATAACTCCTATTTTCATGAGGTGTTGCAAACATGTTCGAAGCCCATAACAGCTACAATACCAAGGAACAAACTTCAAATACTCAGCACCAGCCTGAGTAAAACTTCTGAGTCCAAAGACAAACTATCCTGGTTAAAAAGTAATTGCCATCTGTTTGCTATATTATATATCATGTGTAAGGCAAGAAATGGTAATTTGGAAGAATTTTCCAAGCACGAGAATCAGTCTTTTCCGGGATCTATATCTTTGAATGGAAAACTGAGACAAGGACAGCAGTCACAGCTATTAGACTGGGTTGCCGGAAGTACCACCATACACAACACTGCTTCAGAGGTGGATGTAAATATATTAGATGGTTCCTCTATTTTTCATCCTGCTGCCTGGGAGCTGGTGTTCCGCTTTCCTTCATCCTGCTGCCTGCTGCCTGGGAGCCCTGCAATATCGTTTCCTTGTTGCCGCTGGCCCTAATCGACCCAAAGCTGCCCTGTAGTCCTCCCGCCGCCGCAATTACAACCAAGCGGCCGCCGAGTGGGGGACTACCTTTCCCAGCGGGCTTAGCGGCGGACACGTCAGACACAGAGGCGCCTTAAATTGCTATCACCATCCGCATCGCGGGAGTACGCGGGTGCGCCCGGGGCGAAGCCCGGGCAAAGGGCGGGCCGTTTTGTGGCCGTTCGGGGGCCAAAGGAGGCTGGGCTGGGCCACCCCCCTTGGCCCTCGCCTGTCTTTCCATCGTTGGACTTCACCGCATTATAAAGTAAGAACTGCCTATACTGGCTTACCGGTTTATTGTCTCCTATTAATCCCATGTAAGTCATCATGCCTCCCATTAAACTGGTTAAACAACCCAAAACCAACAGACAATCCCTGACAGATGGTGCAGCTATAGTAAATATGCTACCTCCCAAGTCTTATAAACCATTTGATGATTATGCTTTGAACGTTTTTATACTCTACATAGAAACTCAAGCAAGGAACATGAAACAATTAAATCTTGTGAGTGATATATATATATTACTGGAAGCATCAAGCAAAGTGTTAGGGAAAAATGAGGTGGGGGTCTTCATAAGCGAGTTGAATCTGACACTCTGTACCAAAAGATTGCCATAGTTTCCATAGAAGAGATGAAAAAAGACAGAGTTGTTTGGTCTACTGAGTAGGAGTTTGCAACTTATTGACATTTAAGGGAAGCAAGTAATTGTCACCTGTCAGGATAAAGTTGCAAGTGCCACACCAGTTATGAATTTTGAAATTATACAGGCTTGCAATGATGAGGAAGTGGACACACGAGTTATGCTTCATTCTTTTCATGCAGAAGTTGAAGGTCATTCCAAAATAATGATTCATACAGTAGATACCTAGAATGCAGTTCTTGCGATTGCTAATTTTAAAAAAACATTGGATGTCAAGAATTGTGTTTAGAATTTGGTACAGGAAAAAAGTTGCGCTACATACCAGCTCACAGTATTGCAGCAAGCTTAGGCATTGATATATGTGAATCTCTGTCCCTTTTCCATGCTGTTACCGGTTTTGACACTATGTTGACATTTCATGGAAGAGGGAAGACATCAGTTTATGACACCTGGATGGCACTATCTTCTGCTATTTCCACATTTAAATGTCTGTCAGATCGATCAAGTTCTGTTGATCCTGTTCACTTTGGAAATGCCAAGAGATTCATTGTACTAATGTATAGCCAACCTATTGAAAACAGCCCACCTACTCAAAACACTGTTAAATTATCGGCATACCAAGGGTCCATATTTGGGCTCAGACATTACAGCCTGTGCAAAAATTTCCAAATTTACATGATTGGAGCTGGAACCAAGCAGTTTGATGGAGTAATGGTATCAAATTGGGCAACCATTCCGGAGGCATCTAAGGCATGCAAAGAACGTGCTTCTTGTGGGTGCAAAAAGTTATGCTGAAATCAATGCAAATGCTCAAAGGCGAGCCTCCCGTGTACCAACCTTTCTATTCGCAATTGAAACTGTTATGAAGAGTAAGACTCAAATCATCATTGTTCCATATTATATAAATGTCATCAGGGTTTAATATTGTCTTGTATTGTTTGACTACAATGGAAACATTATCTGCATATTCATAGTATGTGTTGTAAGGATACAAATTATGCAAATTATGAGTTTACTTTCACTACAGTGTGTGTTACTTACTTGTGGCGTCCTTATTGAGGGCCATTTTGGTTTTAATTTTTTTGACATCACAGTCTAGATCCAACGTGGGCAAGAACATGATGTGCACACATGAATGTTTGTGCCAAATTTGACGCAAATCAGAAGATTTTAAATTATTTTTGACATTTGTCGGCCAGCTTGGATTTTGATTAGACTATATATTGTCATAGGCAAGATCCACTTGTGGTCTTGCTCTTAAATGATTACTATTTCAAAAATGAATTTTTGTACCAACTTTCAGCTTTCTATCACGAAGTGAATGATTTTATAGTCTAACAGCTATACTACTACAGCCAGCATATTGATAGTGCTAATGAGACATAGTGGTTGCTTGCGGTGATGCAGTTTTATCAAACTTGGGTAAAATCACATCAGTTTTGGGGATTAACAGCTAAACTCATAATGAACATGACAGATTGTAATATGAGCCAAAAACTAGGTTTCTACATAGTTTTTCTTTTGCGTGACACTTAAAATAATTGCCAATATGTAGGGTACAAGATAAATGAAATTGTATGCCAATGCTCAATTGGGTTTGCCTCTTAACTCACAAGCATAGCTAATGTGTCATTGTCTGACTAATAGGATAACACGATTCAGAGTTAATCTGCCACTTCATATTTATCATGCTGCTGATATATTTCGAAATTATGTGTACATTTAGGTGTGGATAGCAAGCCCATACTTATATTTATAGGGGTGTCAAAAACCTGTACCACATTTTAGCCCTAAACGTTTACACTGTCCTGGCTCTCGCAAGAGCAAGAAAGAAAATTTAAAAACTAGTCTCCTCTTAAAGAGCCAGGAGGTCTGTCAGGAAAATGTGCTTGGCAGCTGACAGGCTGTTTTTCAATTTAAAGCAAATTCTGTAAAAGCAGGCAGGACTCTGTATGGCTGATTTCATTACAAGACTGGAGGCTACCATTATGAATACTCTTTATTGCCACCCCAAATCAGCAGCACCTTTAAAGAACTTCAGTCAACAAAAGGAACAATCCAGAATTAGAACACCATACTACATAACTGTCTCTGCAGTAGAACACTCTTCCTCTTCTAAATGCTGCTTCATATCAGATAAGTATCCTGTATACAGATTATCTTTCATAACTGTTTGGTAAATATTTATGGACTGGATGAATGTAACATGTAACAAGGGCTTCTAATTTATGGAAGCTAACGTGTGGTTTCTTGAATGAGATTAATTATTTAATTACAAGTTAATTTGAGAGTTTTTATTAAAAATAGATTGTGTATGTTTTTAACAGAAGTTATAGGGTCAGGCAAGATTCATTTAATTAGCGACTTCATGGTAGCTTGTAAAGTTAAGAAAAGTATTTTTTTTTCTCCGGTTAGGACGCTCGCGTGGTGCACTAGTGCATGTCTCTGTTGCTCGAGACAATTGCACAAGAGGGTCGCTCAGCACGTGAAGTTGTTCAAATTCAAGGAGCGCGATGTAGCGTGCGGGGGCGTTTTTGTATGAAATAACCACAGGAGCAATTCGGTTAGCATTGGGAAACCGATCACGGACAAACGAAAGTAAACTGAATGGAGAATGGCTCCCGTAATCTCACGAGATTGCCGGCGCCATCTTGGATTGGGCAAAATAGGTTAGTTAGAAAGTAGATGTGGAATACGTTTTTTGTGGTATTTCGATGATTTGTGAGGAGGAAAGAGAGTTATTTTAAGAACCTAAATAAAGGTATGAGGGCAATATGACAACAGAAGGAAATAGTAATGTGGGTAGTGTGGTAGAAGGGAGAGTAAGCGGGGATAGTTTAAGAAATCTTATATAATCTGAGGTTAAGGCCTCAATGAGAGAGGTGATGGAGTTAGTGATGAATAAGAAGAGAAACGATAGCACTTCTGGTGAGGAATTTTGGTCGATGTCTGATAATGAGGAAAGTGAGATATATGAAAAAGAAGGATAAGAAGCTTAGGAAGACAAAATATATGGACAAAATAAATCAGGATGGAAAGAACTAAAAGAGGAAAATTTGTACCCAATGCGGTACACAGAGCAGAGGTGTCCTAATTGGCACACATGAGGGGTCAGAGGATCAAATGACAAGAGATTCTGATGCCAATGTCATATAAGCAGTTAGTCAGACATATGATGAATATGTATTAGATGTAAATCAGGGTGATGATGATTTTAAATGCTGATTTAAAAAATGTTGCATCTACTTAAGTAAATGCGATTATAAAGGACCCATTAGGGGAGGACATGTTTAGTCCATATAATATTCGCCATCCTAGAAGTGCAGACTGATGGCCCATGGAGCACGTGGGTACATTTCTAAAAGAATTGATAAGAAGGCCTGTGGAGAGAGAGGTGACAAACATTTTGAGATAAGATAAGGTTTGTTACACACCGAATTTAGACACAGATATGATTACATATATTTTTAAGATGGGAAGAGAACCACTCAAGGGGCTAGAGAGATCGCTGAAACAATGTCAGGATCGTTTACTTGATATTTTGAGTCCATTGACAAAGATTATGGACATGGCAGAGGGGGCACATCTTAATGGTGGAAGTGTAGATGTTAATCTGTTGAGAGGTTCGAGCCAATTGGCAATGGTGTTATTAGGTAATGTGATTTCTGGCCTTTTAGCAGAGAGAAGAAAATCGGTGTTAATGAAGATTAATCCGAAACTAGGTGATATGGCTAATAAAGGAGAAAGTACAAATCCAAAAGGATTACTCTTTGGACAAGCAATGGTGAAAAGCTTAGGCAAGCATGTTGCCACTTTTACGGCTCTTGCTAAGGCACAGAATAGCATGTGTAAGGTTTATGGTGGTGTTTTTGAAAGGGCTAGCAGACGAGCACCTTATGCTGGCTGAGTATTACAAAGATCCCAATATAATTTCTATTGCAGACGGTCAGGCAGAGGATTTCTCCTTTTGTCAGGATTCTTGCCACAACGTGGATGGAGTGCAAAATCAAGAGGCATATGAGGAAGAGGACAGGCTTCCTCAAATTCCCACGGTGAGTAAGGAGATTTGGTTCTTCGCAAAAAAGAGTAATAGGATGAATAAACGATCATGCAGAAAAATGGAAGGCAAAAAACAAAAAATCCATGGATTTTGCGTACGGTACACAGACAAAATATCGAAATTAAAATATCGACATACAATAATATCGATGTTTTAATATCGATAGTATAGAATATCGATGTCCAAAATATCGACAGACAGAATATCGTTTTTTTAAGGTATGTATGTTACTAATATCGAATTTTACTAATATCGAAATTTTGTTTAGTGTTATGTATTTTAATGTGTTGTTTATATGTTTGTTAAACATGTTTTGTAATGTATGTTTGAAAATTTGTAAATTTGTTTACATTTTGCGTTTTAGTATCAGAGCGGGTTGTGGGTTTATAGGGGAATAGGGTGGGAAGTAATTTAATAATAATTAATTAATTAATATATGTTTGTAAATATTTTTAATTAATACTTAATTGGTAATTAATTAATATTAATTAGTTAATTAATTGATATAATTTTGTACATATTTTTAATTAATAATTAATTGGTAATTAATTAATATTAATTAGTTAATTACATTAATTAGAGTATTTTTTTTATATATAATTTTTTGTTATTGTTAATTAATTAATTGGGAAACTATCATATTAATTAGTAAATTAAATTATTTACAGCTAATGTGCTAATATATTTACTTTATTGTTATTGTTAATTAATAATTAATTGATAATTAAATAATATTAATTATGTAATTAAATTATTTAGAGTTAATGTGCTAATATATTTAATGTGTTGTTATTGTTAATTAATAATTAATTGGTAATTAAATAATATTAATTATGTAATTAAATTATTTAGAGTTAATGTGCTAATATATTTAATTTTTTGTTATTGTTAAATAATAATTAATTGGTAATTAATAATTATTAAGTGAATAAATGATATGATTTATTTCTGTGTAGTGGGTTGTGTGTTTATAGGGGGATAGGGTGTGATATAATTAAATGTAATTAATTAAAGAGATTGTAATTTTCTTTGGTATTTATTGTTAATTAATTAGTAATTAATATGTGTTATTTAGTTCATTTATAATTACATCAATTTAGTAATATTAATTGTTATTAATTGATTAATTGAAATTTATATTAATTGTCTTTTTTATATGTGTAGTGTGTTGTGTGTTAAAGTGGGAGTAGTGTGGGAATTAATTTTTACCCCCATGCTATCCAACGCTTTCCCTACTGTTGCACCCTCTGGAGTGTGAATAGTAATTTTTACCCCTACGCTATCCACCGGGGAAACAACCTTTACAACGCAACTTTTACAACGCACTACCATTACGAAATTTTTACAATGCAAAAACCATTACAACGCATGTGTTTACAACGCATGTTTTTACAACGCAGGTACCTTTACAACGCATACCATTACAACGTAAGTATAGGTAAGTATATAATATTATTTTAAATTTTATATGTTTTAGTTTTTTTAAGGGGTATTTTTAGGGTTCAGGGTCAGTTTTCAGTTTTTGGGTAAAAGGGTATTTTTAGTGTTCAGGGTCAGTTTTCAGTTTTTTGGGTAAAGGGGTATTTTTAGGGTTCAGGGTCAGTTTTCAGTTCTTGGGTAAAGGGGTATTTTTTGGGTTCAGGGTCAGATTTCAGTTTTTGGGTAAAGGGGTATTTTTAGGGTTCAGGGTCAGTTTTCAGTTTTTGGGTAAAGGGGTATTTTTTGGGTTCAGGGTCAGTTTTCAGTTTTTGGGTAAAGGGGTATTTTTGGGGTTCAGGGTCAGTTTTCAGTTTTTGGGTAAAGGGGTATTTTTAGGGTTCAGGGTCAGTTTTCAGTTTTTGGGTAAAGGGGTATTTTTAGGGTTCAGGGTCAGTTTTCAGTTTTTGGGTAAAGGGGTATTTTTTGGGTTCAGGGTCAGTTTTCAGTTTTTGGGTAAAGGGGTATTTTTAGGGTTCAGGGTCAGTTTTGGGTTTTTGGGTAAAAGGGTATTTTTAGGGTTCAGGGTCAGTTTTGGGTTTTTGGGTAAAGGGGTATTTTTAGGGTTCAGGGTCAGTTTTGGGTTTTTGGGTAAAAGGGTATTTTTAGGGTTCAGGGTCAGTTTTGGGTTTTTGGGTAAAGGGGTATTTTTAGGGTTGAGGGTCAGTTTTGGGTTTTTGGGATACAGGCGTACAGGGTAAAAATAAAATAAATTTATATTTAAATTAAATCAATTAAATGAAATTAAAAAATAAAATTACATTAAATTATTACGTTTTTTATTTATTTTAAATGTATATGTATTAGTTTTAATTTTTTAATTATGTTTTAATGTTTTTATTTAATATTTGTAAAATTATATGTATTTTACAATTATTTTTACATTATTATTTATACATTTAAAAAAACGATATTTTTAATTTCGATATTTTTGTACTACGATATTAATTTTTCGATATTTTTGTACTTACCTTTATGAAGATATGACTCAGATATTTTTGATTTCGATATTTTTGTGTCGATATTTTTGTATGTCGATATTCTGTCTGTCGATATTATGTCAGACAATCTTTGCGTACAATTCAAAGATTCAAAATGGATTTTGTGGAGATACGACATCAGGAAAAGGAACCAGAGGGATTGAAGCTGAATCAACAGCAAATAGAGATAGAAGATTTTGAGATAAGAGCAATATTAGAAAAAGGGGCAATCTGAATGATGGAAGAGCAATTAAAAGGTTTTGTAAGCATGCTGTGTTTGGTGGAAAAGAAGGACAAGGGATGGAGACCAGTCATAAATTTAAGATTTCGAAACAAATCAGTGGTGTACAGACATTTAAAGATGGAGGCAATCCATCTTCTAAGAGACATGCTGAAGGGACGAGACTGGTTAGTGAAGTTAGACCCGAAGGATGCATATTTCACTGTACCTATGGATGTAGAGAGTTAGAGCTTTGTTCAGTTCAGATGGAGGTAAAAGTTGTATCAGTTCAAATGTCTTCCTTTTGGTCTTTCTTCAGCACCTTGGTGCTTTACAAAGGTGATGCGTGCAGTGGTGGCATATTTGAGAGAGAGAGAGGTCACAGGTTAATAATTTATTTAGACAACATTCTTTTGATGTCACAGGATGTGGAAGTGCTATTGTCGCAACTGATGGTCACGGTTCAACTTCTGGAAAGTCTAGGTTTTAATATAAATTGAAAGTCTAGGTTTTATTATACATTTTGAGAAATATGTTGTGAAACCTTGTGAAAGTTTGGAGTTCTTAGGTTTCAAGATAGAGGCAAATGCATACTTGTTGTTATTGCCAGAGAGGAAGACAAAGATGATACAGAAGGAGGCTTTGCATGTTTTAAAAAAGGAGGATTTAACAGAGAGCGAGGTTGTTAGGATTATTTTCATCCTCGATTCAAGCGATTTTTCAGGGCCCACTATATTATCGGGCTTTACAGAGGGTGGAATCAGATGCATTGAGACAAGGTTTATTGTACGGAGACAGAGTGGTTTTAAGTCAGAAAGCGAAGGAAGAATTGTATCGGTGGATGCACAATCTGGAAGCTTGGAATGGGAGAGCAATTTTTGGGTGGGTCCCAGATTTTGTTTTGGAGACGGATGCCAGCTTGATTGGATAGGGTGCTCGTTTGAGAGAACAGGAGACTGGTGAAGCTTGGTCAGCTCAGGAGAAAAATTATCATATAAACTTCTTAGAGTTCACAGCAGGATTGTATGCCCTGAGGAGTTTCAAGAGTTTAATACAGGGTCAGACAGTTATGATGAGGATGGACAACGTGTCATAGGTGGCTTACATAAATCGATTAGGCGGTTGCAGGTCCAAAAACTATTGGAGAGAGCAAAGGAACTTTCATTTTTTTTTGTCTGGAACACAAGAGATTGGAAGCTGGGTCAGAAGTTTTTCAGAAGGATAGATAAGGTTTTGGGTCCATTGGAGGTGGATCTATTTGCAACAAGGTTATCTTTTCAGATTCAGAAGTATTTCAGTTGGCTACCAGATCCAGAAGCATCGGCTCTGGATGCGTTTCAACAGGAGTGGATAGATATAAAGGGTTATGCTTTCCCTCCTTTTGCAATGATTCAGGGGATTCTTCTGAAGGTGAGGAAGGAGAGATGTCAGTTGTTGTAGTGACTCCTTTTTGGATATCTAAGGCTTGGTTTCCAGCAGTGCTGGAATTGGCTTGCAAAATACCTTTAATGATATTGGCAGAGGATGGACTTTGACGAACGAAGAAGGAGAGGAACTTTCTTTTGTGTTGACAAGGGAATTGAACCTTCTTGCTTGTAAGGCCTCAGGAGATCTGGAGTGTTCAACCGGCCTTTCGAAGGAGGCTAATGAATTACCCAAGGGATCTTGGGCACAAGGAACAAGACGTAGATATAAAGGGATTTAGAAAATATGGGTTGGTTGGTGCACGGAGAAGAGTCTGGATCCCGTGGAAGCATCTGAGGTAAAAGTGGTAAATTTGGCAGAACAATTAAGGAAAGATTGAGCTACAGGACAGTGAATTGTTATAGATCAGCGATTTCAGCAGGTCATGCTTTTGTAGGGGGAAAACCAGTTGGTAGTAATGTGTTAGTGTGTAGGATAGTGAAGAAGATGAGGCTGAAGAGGCCACCAAAGTCTAGGTGTGATTTGTTGTGGGATGTGAATATGGTTTTAAAGCTCTTTTTGTCATGGGTTATGAACAGATATTTGAGCACAAAAAAACTTTTTTTGAAAATGGCTACTTTTTTGTGTTTGATATCATGGAGAATGGTATCGGATGTGAAGAGTCTAGAGGTAAGTAACAGGATGTTTAATCCAGAGGGAGTTTTATTGAGATTTGGAGAAGGTCTATAACTATGTCAACGTAGATTATTTTATCCAAGGTTCAATGATAATCCTAAACTATGTGTAGCAAAATGTTTGAGGGAATGAGAGAAGAGTATTGGAAAATAGGAGGAATGGTGAACATCAATTGTTGATTTCCTATGTGAAATCTTTTAAGGCAGTGAGTAGTGCTAATATTTCAAGATGGGTTAAAATGGTAATGGTGTCAGCTTGAGTAAATATGGATCGATATAAGGCTCATTTGGTAAGGAGTGAAATGACAAGTAAGGCATGCTGGTCTGGAGGTAAGTTACAGGAAATTTTAAAGGCGGGTGATTGATCAAATATTGGTACGTTTGCAAGACATTATTTTAGACCAATTGAGCACATGTCAGAGGCTGTGTTGAAGGGCATTCAACATGCATAAGTGTACCCTCCGGTTTTGTAATAAAATTACGATTCTCAGATTGGCAGGCATAGAGAATCAGGATTTCATTAAAGACATGGACGCTAACATTATCCCTCCCACCCGCCCTTTTTTTAAAAAAAAAAGGGAAGGGAAGGAAATGAAAAAGATGAAGTTATGGAAACGTTGTTATAAGAAGTTAAGTTTGTAAACAGGAATAATGTATATTTAGTTTATTTGCTCAGGTTTTTTTGCTTCAAGAAAAACAAGGCATTAGTTTATATTTTTTGTTTCTTACAGATTAACTATCTGAGCAAGTTGGAAATTTGGAGCTTCACGTTTTGGATCGAAAGGAGAAGATTGTTTAATTCAAGTTTTGCTTTTAAAAGAGGAAGAGTATTCTACTGCAGATACATTTAGGTAGTATTGTATTCTAATTCTGGATTGTTTCTTTTGTTGACTGAAGTTCTTTAAAGGTGCTGCTGATTTGAGGTGGCAATGAAGAGTATTGCATAATGTTAGCCTCCTTGTCTTTAACAAAATCCTGATTCTCTATGCAAGTCAATCTGAGAAGCGTCACTCTCAATCTTGGGTCATCAAAGGTTCACTAGAGTGCTGTGCACCTCCTGCACCCCTAGTTCCAGCACCCTTGCTTTTAATGCAAGTGGGGAGATACAATAGTACAACATTAACAATAAAAGATCCGCCAAACGTGTCTACTTTATCCTTATGGTAGAAGTGAAACTTCTCCTTATCATATGTAGATTCTCTAGGTGTGTTATTGACATATTTTAAAGCTTCAATGCTACTCGAGGTAACAACCACACAAAAAAATGCACGTGATGTGCCCATCGTTTCAATTGTGCTGCTTGGTAGAGGGGAAATCATTGAGAATTATCACATAGAAAAGTAGTTTTTAACATCGTGGGCCTATTCCTAATAGAGTATTTTGGAAAACATAAAGTAGTACTCCTGTAGCACTGCATTACATACTCTTCTATATGCAATTGTGAATTGGCCCCAATACACCTAAACTACTAATAAAACGGGAATATTCATATACAAAGAAAGGACTGTGACCTATCCTCACTTCTACTAATCAAGAGCTGGAAGTTTTGGGGCCGATTCACAGAACGTAAATGCTTTCTTAATAAGCCACGTAAAAAACTGCTATTATAACCTATATGAGTTAAATATGCAGCACTGTGTCTCCAGAACATCACGGGTTTAGTGCAGAAAATAGGTTGGCAAATGAAATACACATTATCAAAAACTACATTCACTTTCGGTTAGCAACACAATAGCTGCCAGAAAAAGAATACAGAGCAGTGGTTCTTAACATGTCCATTTCTTAGGACCCCCATATAATCATTACTGGACAGAATTGTTCAACCCAATCCCACATATCAGGCGACTATGAATAAAGTAGTGCCTTGGGACCATTGTTGGTTCCTGGCAACCTATTCTGCTCTGAAAGCCGCCTCATAGCATGCAGAGCACAAGGGAAATGCCAGAGTGTCAGTTCCAGCCTTACCTATTTGTCAAAGAGTTCATATTCTGACCCTAGGTCTTTATGCATTTATTTATTGGTTACTGCTCTAGCTCTGCAAAGATGAGGGGGAAGCTGGGGTAATATCAAAATATCCGGACCACATCAGTTGCAATTAGAGAGAGAGCCTTTGGTGCTCTCTAGGTACAAAACCTTCCTCTGCTAGAACCCTTGTCTTTACTCTTCTGGAAGATGCATTGCTCCTCACAATGGTTGTTAGTCCTGAAAACCCATGTGTATTTCTGTAACTGGTACCCATAGCATACTCTCAAAAGAGCAATTTTCCCAATGTTAGCTATGTTGTAGGTGCTCACAATTGTTCTGCAAATGAGAACAATTGTGCCAGTGTGTGGTTTGATGTTGGCTGACATGAGAGCTGTAGGAGATACTCTGCACTGTAAATGACGTGGGCTGAAGCTGTAATGTGCTTAGCAGCAGAGTTCTTGTGAACTCTTTGGACAGATCCTCAACTCTTCCAGAAGAAAGGAGTGACTTCAGGTGATTTCTGCTCACCTTTGGGAAACTGGCTGTCAGGCAGACAGCAGCTGCAGTTCCACGGCACCTCTTTGAGGACTCTGTGGGGCCATCCATCCTTGGGAAAGAGGAACATGCTGTTGCATCTCACTTTTATACACATTTTCCAGGCATGAGACGTGGATTCACTGTGTAAAGTTTCAGCACTGGGTATGTGTGATTCTCTTTCAAATGTCATTTCCAGGCTACTTTCCAGACGGTGCACAGACATAATATCGACTCCAAAATATCGTCTGGACAGAATATCGAGTTTTAAATATCGTTTGGAGAAAATATCGACTAGACAGAATATCGACAGCCAAAATATCGTTTTTAAGGTAAGTGAAGTAATATCGACTGTAAATAATATAGACAGTGAAAATATCCAAGTATATAATCTAGATAGTAAAAAATATAGTTTTTTAAATAATATTTAATTATTTATAGTGTGTTTATGTTATAATATGTGTGAAAAGTGTCAATTTATTTTATTATTTTTTTTAATTAATTATTTTTTTAATTATTGTGTAATTTAATTCTGTAGCGGGTTGTGGGTTTATAGGGGAATAGGGTGGGAAGTAATTTAATTATAATTAATTAAATATGTAAATTTATTAATTGGTAGTAATAATTAATTAATTGGTAATTAAATAATATATGTTAATTATTTAAAATTTAATTGGTAATTAATTTTATTTAATTGATTAATTGCTAATTATGTCAATTAAAATAATTTATTTTCTCTAGCGGGTTGTGGGTTTATAGGGGAATAGGGTGGGAAGTAATTTAATTATAATTAATTAAATATGTAAATTTATTAATTGGTAGTAATAATTAATTAATTGGTAATTAAATAATATATGTTAATTATTTAAAATTTAATTGGTAATTAATTTTATTTAATTGATTAATTGCTAATTATGTCAATTAAAATAATGTATTTTCTCTAGCGGGTTGTGGGTTTATAGGGGAATAGGGTGGGAAGTAATTTAATTATAATTAATTAAATATGTTAATTTAATAATTGGTAGTAATATTTAATTAATTGTTAATTAAAAAATGTTTGTTAATTAATTAAAATGTAATTGGTAATTAATTTTATTTAATTGATTAATTGCTAATTATGTTAAATGAAAGGGGTATTTTTAGGGTTCAGGGTCAGTTTTTAGTTTTTGGGTAAAGGGGTATTTTTAGGGTTCAGGGTCAGTTTTCAGTTTTTGGGTAAAGGGGTATTTTTAGGGTTCAGGGTCAGTTTTCAGTTTTTGGGTAAAGGGGTATTTTTAGGGTTCAGGGTCAGTTTTTAGTTTTTGGGTAAAGGGGTATTTTTAGGGTTCAGGGTCAGTTTTCAGTTTTTGGGTAAAGGGGTATTTTTAGGGTTCAGGGTCAGTTTTCAGTTTTTGGGTAAAGGGGTATTTTTAGGGTTCAGGGTCAGTTTTTAGTTTTTGGGTAAAGGGGTATTTTTAGGGTTCAGGGTCAGTTTTCAGTTTTTGGGTAAAGGGGTATTTTTAGGGTTCAGGGTCAGTTTTCAGTTTTTGGGTAAAGGGGTATTTTTAGGGTTCAGGGTCAGTTTTCAGTTTTTGGGTCAAGGGGTATTTTTAGGGTTCAGGGTCAGTTTTCAGTTTTTGGGTAAAGGGGTATTTTTAGGGTTCAGGGTCAGTTTTCAGTTTTTGGGTAAAGGGTTATTTTTAGGGTTCAGGGTCAGTTTTTAGTTTTTGGGTAAAGGGGTATTTTTAGGGTTCAGGGTCAGTTTTGGGTTTTTGGGGTACATATACAATATTGCCTATTATTTAATTAAATGTTGTTACTATATATATATGTTTTAAGAAATATGATTAAAAATATTTTTTTTTTTTAACTTTCATTAAATATTTAATTATTAAAAGTTATTTTAAGTATTGTTAATTATATTTTAGTAATTAATTTTTTATATTAATGTCATTAAACATTGTTTTTAGTAAAGTCGATATTTTTTACAACAATATTTTTGTAAACGATATTTTGTAGTCGATATTTTTGTACTTACCTGTTTGTACATACAAACTCGATATTTTTGTAGTAGATATTTTCACCTCGATATTTTGGGTACTCGATATTGTGGTAGTCGATATTCTTTCAGTGATCCTTTCCAGACACAACCTTTATACAAAGTGCTGCCTCTCACAGTAGGCAGCAGTGGGACTAGATGTAAACAGAATTACTCAAATCAGGTGCACAGTGAAATGTGAATTGTTTGCAGCTGGCTCCATCACCTTCCTGAATTATTTATCAGAGGAAGACAAAATGGCAGGTCTTACTTGGATTTGTGAACAGCAGAAACTCCAGTCCCATTTCTGTCCCCTCCTATCCACCAAATGGTAGTGTTCAGGAAGAAGTAATCAGCAGTCCTTTGCTAACAAGGCCCTTGTGGAATTTCCAAAGGTAGCCCTGTCCCCACTCTCCTCACTTGTGTGGGTCTCCACCCCCAAGTCACTTGAATACAGGCAATAAATTACCACTGTAATAGCCATAATCAGGCATCTGTGATCATCAAGAGGCAACAGACAGGTTTCATGGTCTGTGAGTGATAGCAAAGGGATGAATGGACTTTTGAGGGTCAGCAAGGGTGGGGTCATAGGAGACAGGGTGCACAGACATAATATCGACTCCAAAATATCGTTTGGACAGAATATCGAGTTTTAAATATCGTTTGGAGAAAATATCGACAGGACAGAATATCGACAGCCAAAATATCGTTTTTAAGGTAAGTGAAGTAATATCGACTGTAAATAATATTGTTTTTTATATAATATGTAATTATTTATAGTGTTTTTATGTTATAATATGTGTGAAAAGTGTCATTTTATGTTATAATTATTTTTAATTAATGATTTTTTTTAAATTATTGTGTAATTTTATTCTGTAGCGGGTTGTGGGTTTATAGGGGATTAGGGTGGGAAGTAATTTAATTATAATTAATTAAATATGTAAATTTATTAATTGGTAGTAATAATTAATTAATTGGTAATTAAATATTATATGTTAATTATTTTAAATTTAATTGGTAATTAATTTAATTTAATTTATTAATTGCTAATTATGTAAATTAAAATAATGTATTTCCTGTAGCGGGTTGTGGGTTTATAGGGGAATAGGGTGGGAAGTAATTTAATTATTATTTATTAAATATGTAAATGTATTAATTGGTAGTAATATTTAATTAATTGGTAATTAAATAATATTTGTTAATTAATTAAAATGTAATTGGTAATTAATTTAATTTAATTGATTAATTGCTAATTATGTTAAATTAAAGGGGTATTTTTAGGGTTCAGGGTCAGTTTTTAGTTTTTGGGTAAAGTGGTATTTTTAGGGTGCAGGGTCAGTTTTTAGTTTTTGGGTAAAGGGGTATTTTTAGGGTTCAGGGTCAGTTTTTAGTTTTTGGGTAAAGGGGTATTTTTAGGGTTCAGGGTCAGTTTTTAGTTTTTGGGTAAAGGGGTATTTTTAGGGTTCAGGGTCAGTTTTTAGTTTTTGGGTAAAGGGGTATTTTAAGGGTTCAGGGTCAGTTTTTAGTTTTTGGGTAAAGGGGTATTTTTATGGTTCAGGGTCAGTTTTTAGTTTTTGGGTAAAGGGTATTTTTAGGGTTCAGGTTCAGTTTTTAGTTTTTGGGTAAAGGGGTATTTTTAGGGTTCAGGGTCAGTTTTTAGTTTTTGGGTAAAGGGGTATTTTTAGGGTTCAGGGTCAGTTTTGGGTTTTTGGGTAAAGGGTTTTTTTAGGGTTCAGGGTCAGTTTTTAGTTTTTGGGTAAAGGGGTATTTTTAGGGTTCAGGGTCAGTTTTGGGTTTTTGCGTAAAGGGTTTTTTTAGGGTTCAGGGTCAGTTTTGGGGTACAGGGGTACAGTGTAAAAATAAAGTAAAATTAAATTTACATTAATTTAATTTAATGAAATGAAATTAAATTAAATTATATTTAAATAATTTTAAATAATTTAAATTAAAAAAAATATTATATACTTACCAATACTTACGTTGTAATGGTAGTGCGTTGTAAAAGTTGCGTTGTAACGTCATATATCCACTGTTGCACTCTTTGCAGTGGGAATAGTAATTTTTACTCTTTTGTATTTGTACGTTAATAATATTGGCTATTATTTAATTAAATTTCGTTACTATATATATATATGTTTTAAGAAAAAATATTATTTTTTTACTTTCATTAATTATTTAATTATTAAAAGTTATTTTAAGTATTGTTAATTATATTTTAGTAATTAATTTTTTATATTAATGTAATTAAACATTGTTTTTATTAAAGTCGATATTTTTTACAACTATATTTTTGTTAACGATATTTTGTACTCGATATTTTTGTACTTACCTGTTTGTACATACAAACTCGATATTTTGGTTGTAGATATTTTCTCGTCGATATTTTGGGTAGTCAATATTTTGGTAGGCGATATTATTTCAGTGATCCAGGAGACAGTGGTAGTGAAAACCGACAAAAGTGAGTATACGTGGCCTAGCAGGGAAATGCGAATTCTGTCAGGGTGCTGGATAGAAGACTGAATTGCAAGATTGCTAAAAGGGGTCAAGGGCTAGCCAAGTAGGTGTGGAGGCCTGCAAAGAATGGTCCAAAAAGGTTGTTTCAGAGGGTCAGCTAAGGGACTGGAAGGGCCACAAGAGGTGGCTCTGGAATGTAATGATGAGTACTGATTTAAAGAGTATGAGTGCTGACAAAAAGAAGGTGTATGAAGGTTTGCGGGTCAGCTGAAAGGTTGTGGTGCTAACGAAGAGGGCTGGCTAAGCTCTTATTTCACCAGATGTGTAATTACCATCCACAGGGAGTAGCATATAGGTTCTTAGGAATGAAGCTAGTTGCACTGAACTGAGCACTTGCAGCATGGCAGAGAGCTATAAAATCCAGTAGCAAAAGAAAAACGGAGGAGTCAGATTAGCTTTTAGCAATGGCAAAGGGGATGAACAGGAGGATTGTGAGTGCCAATGGGACAGGCGAGAGGCTTCTGAGAGCCAGTTGCACTGACTTTTGGACTGTAGAAACGCTAGGGGATTCCAAGAGCCAGTGGCACCAGCAAGCAGGCTCTGATGGTTAGTTGAAGTGATCAGAGATATGGTGAGGGAACTTAGCGTTGACATTGGAGAAGCAAGGTCCAGAAGAGAGAGCTGTTCTGTGCACTGACTGTCATCATAGGAGAACAAACTCTGTTTGTGGCAGTGGGCTAAGGACAGACAGTCTGAGGGTTAGTGGTCGGAATCCTGGCAGAGGTCATCTGTTGTGCTTTGAATGCTCTTGGAATTGGAGGAGGTATTATAGCTCAATGAGGTGGCAGACGAGCTGATGGATTTAAATGGCCGTAGAGGAGGGCTGGTCAGAGCATGTTTGAAGTTAGTGAGAGGTTTACAGGTCTTCTGAAGGGTAAGGTATCTGACAGAAATTATACGATGGGATCTACGGCTTAGCTGAAGGCTGAACCGAGGCAGAGGTAATCATAGTGTTGGCAGGATGGTCTGAAGTTCAGACGGGGAGGTTGAAGAGCCAGCAGTGTCAGAACATTTTCCAGAGGGATTCCAATGGCCTATGAATAAGAGGGTTTGGATGGCATTTTGCAAAAGAGGCATTGAAGAGGTTGTTGATGAAGTTACGAAAATGGAATGGATGTGGAGGAGGGAGATGTTAATTGGTGCTGTGGGTGTGTACTGGACTTTGCAGAAGCACTGAACTGGGCTGTTAATAAATGAATTAAGACAGTGTTGGAACGGGAATGTCCTCTGCAAGGTATACAAGCAAGTCTTGCCCAGAATACCAGATCATATGTGAGACTAGTATCCTGAACATTGGAAACACAAGGTCCAGAACCTGTTATATGCCCTGGAGGGGCGTGCCATGCCTGTCCTAATAACTGACCTATGCCTTCTGTCCATGTCCTGTGTTGATCACATGAAGTGGTGGTGGCAATATAACAAGATGTGTGAATTATTAATCTTGAACACAACTTTTTTTGTGTCAAAGCAGAGTATGTTGGGGGGGCGTGGCTTGGCGGCGATGTGAGCGGACGTGTGCCTGCGGAGCTCCCGCTGCCGTTGGGCCTATCATCAGCTATTAAGGCGGATTTCGGGGGTCCGGATTCACCACCCTCCTCCCTGGTACCCCTGACCAGCTGGGCACCGCATCTGGCCGCAGGAAACCTCTGCGATCCGCCTGTGCGCCGGCGGGAACGGGCGGCCGACTCCCTGAGAGGAAGTTCACCGGGTCCGTCCGCCATCTTGGGTCCGCGGAGGAGGCGACCCGCAGCGGTGCTTTGGAGGCCCTGAGGCTGCCGGCGATCCCTACCCGGAGCGACCCCCGCCCTTCCCGCACTGCCTCTCAGCGGCGATCTCACCTGTGCCGCGGCGGTAAGGAGGGGTGACGGAGAGGGGGCCCCGGAGCGGCTTGCGGTTCTGAGGCAACCATCCCCCGCGCTGCAAAGAGTGGGGCGGTGAAGCGGCGGAATCTGGACTCAGGCCCCAGGGTGGGTCGGAGACTTTGCTAGCCTCCAGCGGACTGCCTGGAGAGCCCGGCCCTGCAGAGCCGAGGCGGGAAGCGGAGGGGACGACCAGTACGGCGGACTACGGCTGGGGGTGCCCCCGGGGCACTTTGGAGAGCGGACGTCGCCTGCCTTCAGGGAGGCGCCGGATCAGCGCGCTTTCGCGGCGGTTCTTCCCTAGGAGGTGAAAGCGGGCCTGGGGCAACTGTGTGTGTCCCTTCCTGGTGCTGGCCCCCTCTGGAGGACTAGGAGCCCCCGCTGGAGGAACACGAGGGGACCTGCTGCTAGACCTGCTGCTATACCTGGCTGGACGTGCATAGGGGGCGGAGAAGCTGTGGCCTAGGGCTCCCTGGACTGTCTGCTGTGCCACGTGGGGTGTGCTGTTGCGAGGCCGGGGCCCCTGAGTGCGAGTCTGTGCGCGGGTGCCTTCTGCCGCCTCCCTTTGCGCTTTGCGCTTTCGCCCGAGCAGCCTGCGGCGGACGAGGCCCCTGACGCGGCTTGGAAGACGCCCTGTAGCCCACGCAAAGGATGACGCGCACGAACAGGACCAACAGGGCGGACTCTGCACCGGCCTCCAAGGGAAACCCGGTGACGGCCATGTGGGGCAAAGCGGGAGCGCCGGCGGCCAGTGGTGGCCCACCTGCGGAGATTGCGGATTCCCCCCCGGTCACACAGGCGTTCATGGCCGCCTTCATGACCGACCTTAAGACGGAGATCGGGTCCCTGCGGTCGGAGGTCCACTCGTGTGTCACGGAACTTCGGAAAGACGTCACAGACTTGGGGGACCGTGTGGACAGCCTGGAGAGGACAGCGGACACGCGCACCGAGGACCAGGAACAACTATGGCAGCGTCTAACGGCCCTGGAGCAACAGAACATTGAACTCCAAATCAAGCAGGAGGATTTGGAGAACCGGGGCAGGCGGAACAACCTCCGCATCCGTGGCGTGCCGCTCGGAGAAGAAGGGGAGGACATGATGGACTTTGTGGCGCAACTCCTCCACGAGGTGCGGGGCGACGAGGACGTATCACCCCCCACACTGGACCGGGCTCATCGAGTGGCGGCGCCTGCAGGGAGATCGGGGCTCCTCCCGGACATCATCACGAGGGTGCATTTTTTTGTGGAGAAGGAGGAGATTTGGAAGCGTGCTAGGGACAAACCGGACCTGCAATACAAGGGCCACAGGATCCAGATCTTTCAGGATTTGGCGCCCAACACCTTGAAGAGGCGACGCGCTTTCCGCCCAGTGACGGAGAAACTGCGGTCCCTGAACATCTCGTATCAGTGGGGCCACCCCTTTGCACTTATCTTTCAATGGGAGGGTAGGCGTAAATCCCTGCGATCCTACGATGAGGCGGCGCGACTCCTCAACATTGCAGGCTCTCCACCGGGGACCCCCTCCAGGCGCCCTCCGAGCAAGAGGACACAGCTTACCCCGGACTGGACCACGGTGCCGAGGAGACAGCGTGCGACACCTGCTGACGTACCAACAACGAGCCAAGCCAGGCAGGAGGTCATTGCCCACATTAGAGCGCTGGAAGAGGCGGAGATCGACCGTGCAGACCGCTCGCCTACGGGACGGTCCTCCACACCGTGAGATGGACAGCATACCTAAGTCGCTCTACCTGAGGTACTGTTCTCTTATCCCCCTCCGGAGGGCGGGGATGGTTGTGGGACGGGAGGGGGGTGGCTTGGACTCCTGAACTCCTTTTGCCGGGCCTAGGAGGGTGGGGGCTCCATACCCTCTAGTGTTCCCGGCCAGCCATGTCCCACCGAGGCTGTCTCCTGGGGAGTGACATCCCGATGGACATTCAAACCCGAGGGTGTAGGATGCCCTACTGCGGAGACAGTGCACTTTGGCCCAGTTGGCCTAGTCTTTGCGGCCTAGGCCGTTGGTCCTTCAGATTGCTGAATGTTTGGCTTTCTTGTTCGACTTTCCTTTTTCTCTTTTTTCTATCTTTTCTTCCTTTCTCTGTTTGCTATGGGGGACAGGGGGTGGAGGTTGGGGCGGAGGGCGGGGGTGGGCCCTCTGGGTGGGGCTCTGGGATGGTGGGTGCTCTGCTGCGCGTAGCTCTGCGTACTGACCTTGGGGACCTCCATGATGGCGAGTGATTCGGCCAGACCCCTTAAGATTTTATCACTCAATGTTAAGGGCCTTAACTCGCCCAATAAGCGTCAACAGCTCTGGCATTACTTCCTGCAGCATGACCCGGACATCATTTTCATTCAGGAGACCCACCTTCTCCAGGCAGATACAAAACGCATGGCGCACCCTAGATACCCCCTCCAATTCTGGGCTTCGGCAGATACGAAAACAGCTGGGGTGGCGGTTTTGTGCAAAGCTGGCATCAGGCGGGGCACTGACAAGCTCTTCCGGGGTGGTGACGGACGCTTCCTCAAGGTTTCGGTCGAGGTAGGCTCTCGCCGTCTTACGTTGTGCAATGTGTATGCGCCCAACCTGGCACAGGATCGCTTCATTCGGGACCTCTTACATGCTCACGTCCTTCGGGGCGGACCCTCGCTCATCTTAGGGGGCGACCTTAATTTGGTGTGGTGCCCTGCGCTGGACCGGAGTGCGGGCTCCTTTCATGGATCGGGGGCGATGTCCTCAGCGCTGCGTAAACAGTTGGGCGACTTGGGTCTCTTCGACGCTTGGCGCTACTTCTTCCCCGACAAACGGGACTACTCTTTTTATTCGAGTGCGCATCGCTCTTATTCCCGCATCGATCACTTGTTCGTATCGCATGACCTGATATGTGATGTGGTGGATGTGGACATGTCGGACATTTCCATCTCGGACCATGCGCACGTGGAGTTACGCCTCCGTGACCTGCGGAGTGGTCCCCCCAGGGAACGAAAGTGGCGCCTGCCCCCTCACCTCCTCAGAGATACTGCGGCGGTAGATGACATCCGCACGGCCATCGCCTCCTACTTTGAGTTTAACGATCTGCCGGAAACGCCGTTCCCGGTAGTGTGGGACGCCTTCAAGGCTACTATTCGGGGTCATATCACTTCTCTTGAGATAGCGAGAGCGCGAGAAAGACGGGCAGTGGAGGAGGGCCTGGTGGTGGCCTTGAGGGAGGCGGAGGCGCGACACCAAGAGGGGTCCACTCTGAAAGCGCGGAGGCATCTGGCGAACCTGCGGGGGCAATTGCGCATGCTACGTGCGAACCGTGCGGAGAAATCTCTATTAGCATTAAAGCGCGTACATTTTGACGGTGGGGACAAGGTGGGGAAGCTTCTGGCGAGACGTCTGAGGGTCAAGGCGGCCAGATCCCACATAGCGAACGTGCTGCTCCCGGACGGGTCTCGGGCAACGGCGATGGAGGCTAAACTGCAGGCGTTCAGGGACTATTACACCTCCTTGTACACGGCAGATCCAGCCGGCGCTACCCCGCCGGAGGAGGTCCTGGAACACTACGGCGGGACGCGCTTGCATCCCGACGTGGCGGGTAGGTTGGAGGAGCCGCTTTCACTTACCGAGGTGACTGAGGCCATCAAGGATCTGAACTTGGGGAAGACGCCGGGCCCTGACGGCCTACCGCTTTCTTTTTACCGGATCTTCCGGGAGCAGCTAGGTCCTTACCTCCTCAGGCTTTTTGCTTCCTTCGATGGTGGCCAGGGTCCCTCCCCGGACATGGGGATGGCGGAAATAGCTCTAATCCCTAAGCCTGGGAAAGATCCGGCGCTTTGCTCGTCATATCGCCCGATTGCGCTGCTCAATACTGATTTTAAAATTTACACGAAGATGCTGGCCAAGAGACTTGACCCCCACATGCCGGAACTCGTGGACCCTGATCAGGTGGGCTTCATCCGGGGCCGCCAAGGGGCAGACAACGTGCGGAGATTGGCACACTTGGTAGGGAAGGTGCATCATTGGCACATTCCGGCGTGCCTCCTGTCACTAGACGCTGAGAAGGCGTTTGACCGCGTGGATTGGGGGTTCCTCCAGGCGGTCCTCTGCAGGATAGGTCTCGGCCCAAGGATGGTAGCCAGGATCATGGCACCTTATGTGGAGCCGAGGGCAAGGGTCAGGGTGAATGGGAGGTTGACAGATCCGTTTGCCATTGGCAGAGGGACACGGCAGGGCTGCCCTCTCTCGCCATTGCTGTTCGCCCTGGCGATTGAACCACTGGCGGACCTGATCAGGCGACACCCGGACATCTGCGGCGTTCAGATGGGGGGGCAGACCCATAAGGTGGCGTTATACGCAGACGACCTTATCCTCACTCTAACGGAACCGCAACGGTCCTTGCCGGCGCTTCATGAGGTGCTCTGTTCCTTCGAAGGCGCCTCAGGTTTAAAAATTAATCACGATAAATCGTGGGTGCTTAACCTCACGATCCCTCCGACCGAGGTTCCCCCCCTGGAGGTGCTGTGCCCCTACCGGTGGACGGACCAGCATATCCGATACCTCGGCCTCTCCCTGACTCCCTCTTTGAACGGCTGGTCGGCACTCAACTGGGCGGAATGCCGCAAATCAGTTCTCGCTGACCTGCAACGGTGGAAACCTCTTACCCCCTCGTGGCTGGGCAGATTGAATGCGGTCAAAATGTCTATCCTGCCCAAACTACTCTACCTGTTCCAATGCCTTCCTACGCCCATCCCTCTGCTGAAGATTAGAGCCTTGCAAAGGGACTGTACTAAATTCATCTGGGGGGGCAAGAGACCCCGCTTCTCCCAGACACTCCTCATGGCCCCGCGGGATCGTGGAGGGCTGGGATGCCCAAATCTGGTGGACTATTACTGGGCCACCCACTTGCGGTTTGTCATTGAATGGGGTGTTCGACGGAGTGAGAAGGGGTGGCTGCATCTGGACCGGGCGGTCACGGGTCGCACGATCTGGAACCTCGCTTGGACCCATAGGGCGGGAAGGGCCCCTAGCGCTTATTTGGCGGTTCCCACTAGAACGGTCCTGGACGTGTGGGACAGGGTGGCGGTGCGAAGGGGCCTGACGACTTTCCCCTCACCCCACACCCCCATAGAGGATAATCCGTGGTTCCCGCCGGCTAATCACACTACCGCCTTTCGCAGGTGGACGCGTGAAGACTGCAAAGTCCTTACGGATCTCTTTGACGGCAGCTCCATTAAGTCCTTTGGCCATTGTAGAGAGGAGTTCCATCTTCCCCCAGAGGCTGAATTACAGTTTCTGCAGTTGCGTCACTGGGCCCTGTCGGATGCGATGTACCCGGGGGCCACTCGGGCCTTCACCCCATTCGAGAAGCTGGCCCGCTCCGGTGCGGGCGCGAAGGGCCTTATATCAAAAATTTATCGGATTCTGCAACATCCTTCCGCACCCCCTGCACACCCGTATCAACGTCGTTGGCAGGAGACTCTAGGTGCTGATATTGACCAGGCGCAGTGGACCCGCCTCTGGAGGGATGTTCCTAAGGTGTACCGCAGTGTGCCGCAACAGGAAAATGCGTACAAGGTAATGACGCTGTGGTATTATACGCCCCAACGACTGCACAAGATGTTTCCCTCTGTGTCGCCCGGTTGTTGGAGATGCGATCATGTGCCAGGTGACTTCATGCACATTTGGTGGACCTGCCCAGTAATCGCTATCTTTTGGAAGGAGGTGTTGAGCCACATTCGGGGGGTGCTGGGATTTCCCCTGCCTGATGCTGCTAGCACGATACTGCTGGGACTCAAGCCTGTTGACCTGCTGGCCCTGACCCGCAGTGATTGGACCTTAGCGATGCAAATGTTGGGTGCCGCCAGGCAACTTATTGCTCTATACTGGAAGAAGGTGGAGGCCCCCCCTCTAGCTGTGTGGTTCGGCAGACTGTGGCATGTCATTACTATGGAATTGCTCTCGGCCAGGCTGCAGTCTCGCACGACCCGCTTTGAAAAGGTTTGGAGGCCACTAGTGGCTTACCTTTGCAGGAGCGAATTCGCTAGGAATATGCCCCCATCGCTGCGAGCATTGCAATTGGTGGAAGATGCGGCGCTCCCCTATGCTCCTCGCAATTTGTAACGCCCCCACTGCAGCGACTGTCTCCTCTACTTCCGCCCTACTCCTCCCCTGCTCTTCTTCTCTTCACCTTCTAACCTCTGCTTTCCTCTTTTGACGGCCTTCTCTTGGGCCTCTGGTTGACTGTTGGGCCCCTGAGGCCGGTTACTTGTTTCTGTTTGATATGTTTGCATTTGCCCGCTCCGCGGGAAGATTTGTGAGGCGGGGTATCACTGGGGTGTGCCGGGCAGCGCTTTTTGACCCCCTTCTTGATCGACTTCGTGGGATCTTGCTGGACTTTGATGTGCAGATCGATGAGTGCGATTGGACGTTCCGATTTATGCAAACTTCGCACCACGAATTCTTTCACGCGGCCGGCCCCATGAGGGTTGTAGGCTTATCGCTGTGTCACTGTGACCCTTTTCTTATGTGTGTCTCGAACTGAGGCTTAATAAACAGAAGTTGAAATAAAAAAGCAGAGTATGTTCTATTGAATTAAAGTTCTGCTTTACAGTGACTCCCTGACTTTTGTGCTGACATTCCATGTGTGCGTTCAGTGTATGTTTGATTGTTGAATACGTAGCACGTGTATAGTAGTATGGCTCTATATGATATGACTGTTTGAGTGCTGGGATAGGTAGGGTGCATTTTTGATGGTCCCTGTTGTAAAATGGCAATAGATGGAGGGGAGATACAGCCACCATAGATGCTGGAAATGCTTTTACTGCATTCCTATGGCTGGAGGTTGGAGTCCCAGACAATGAAGGGAGGGAGGATTGAGACAGGGCTACCCATTTAAATTCAATGAGGTCCTTGTAGGCAAAGAGCTGCAGATTACCTATCCCTGAGAGCTACATTTGGTAGATGGTAAAGATGAGGAAGGGGCAGTAGTTTCTATTTTTGAAGGTGAGAAAGATTCCAAGGAGGGCCTACCTTTTTGTCTTTCCCTGATTGCTACTTCATGAAGGCTGCCATATCTTTCCCTCCCTTTTATTCTGGGTGGAGTGGGATAAGCATGGCGAACAAAAAAGGAGCCGTATACGTGCCATTTTACATGTACGATGCTTAAAGAGTACTTAAAGAATAATACAGCACCTAAAGGTCTTTTGGTGACGAACGCCCCAAGAATTTTTCTAGATGATGCCTTGTTTAGAAAAGAACGGGCGCAGATTGCATGGCACTGCTCCATTGATTGGTCAGTGCTCATCATTAAAACAGCCCTCCGTCTTTCCGAAGCCCCTCTAGTTGAGATCCAACTCACTGAGACCCATTTTAGCACCACTTTAACAGGGTACAAAAAAAGACTCAAAAATCTCAATAAAGAGCTAAATGAGTATAAAGAGAATTTGACTCAATCCAAAGCCCAGAAATTCCAGAAGGATCTTAAACTCTGGTCATACACCAAGGTTTATCCTTATGCCAGCCCAGATTATATACCACCTAACAGAACTGATTACAACTCAGATTGCTCTGGAGATGGCGATTCTATCTCTAGTGGATCGAGTACTGATAGCTCAGGAAGTAGAGACCGAGAAAGAGGGAGAGGTAGGAAACATCAAAACACTCAGCCATGGTACCCTTACCAACAACCGGGCGGGTGGAGTCTTTCACCACCATGCATTCCAGCAACCTCCTTTTTCACCAATGATGGGTTGGAATCCACCCTTTGTTCCACATCCCCAGTACCAACCAAACATGTTTCCCCAGTCTTTTTTAGGGAGGGGCCGGAGGGGACGTGGCAGAAGAAGAGGATCCAACCAGGTGCATTGAGAACAGGCAGAGGCGGTGGGCGACAACACGAGGAGCAAGACCCAGGAACAACGAGCAGGCCCAAGCAACCTGAGAGCCTAATCACTAATCTGTCCTCGGTGAGCCTTAGTACTGAAGAGAGATCCGTCCTTGAGAAGGGATTGGGTTTTATACCGACTGCTCGCCTTGACTGCTTCAAGTTACACTGAGTTTTCAGAGCTTCTTCGAGAAACAGATGATGGATGACTCACAGATGTCTTCAAGCGATACTGGTTTTAGGCTCAAATCTACCTTCACCCCTCCCCCTCATGCAGTTCCACCTGAGATAACATCTTTCGACAAGGAGTCTTCACAGAAGTTGAAGTTTTGGAAGAACCATCTCCCTACAGAAATTTGAAAGCCACTAAATTCCAGGCCATACAATCCCTGCAGAATAATACCAACATTGTCATATAAAGTGCTGACAAAGGCGGAGGAATTGTCATCCAGGATGCAGAAGCCTTTGATCTTGAGTGCAGACGACTCCTTGATAATACGACCTACTATGATCGTCTTAGAGAAGACCCCGCACTTTCTCTCCAAGAAGACAACTTTGAATTAGTGACCACAGCAGCACGCGATGGACACATTACGAAACAAGAGGCAGATTTTTTGACTACATTGGAAGGAAGAATACCATACTTTTATACCCTTCCAAAAACCCATAAAAATAAGATACCCCCTCCCGGATGACTCATCGTCTCTGGATTAGGTTTTTTGCTTGAACCCTTGTCAAAATATTGTGATTTCTTTCTGAGACCACTAATACAGGCAATCAGCACCTATATCAAAGATACTAAAAGCCTTTTAGAAATGCTCCGGACTATCACCATGCCGGATTAACCCTGCTTCCTAGTATCATTAGACATTGAAAGTCTTTATACCTGTATACCACAGGACGACACCATCAGGGTAATAACAGAAACCCTGGAGCACTCTACATGGGATTTCACTACTTCCCGGGCTTTGGTGGTCGATTGTGCTGCCCTAGCTCTTAAATGCAATTTTTTTTAATACCAAGGAGAGATCTACCTGCAGGCTACCGGCACTTCTATGGGCAGAACATTTGCCCCAAGTGTAGCGGGACTGTACGTCTACGATTTTGAATGTAAACACATCCTTTCCCCTTGTAATCCTTTTTCATCAAATGTAACCTTTTGGCAAAGGTACATTGATGATGTGCTGGTTATCTGGAAGGGGACTGAGGAGGTCCTACATGCGTTTTTTTGACTGGATCAACACTTGTGACCCTCAACTGAGGTTCACACATGACTATGACAACGAGAAAATCGTCTTCCTGGATGTAACAGTCAGCAACAAACCTACGGCAAAAAATAACCTCCTACACTTTTCAAGTTTTCACCCTCGCCCTCTGAGGGAAAATCTCCCCTTCGGGCAATATTTGTGTCTCCGAAGGAACTGTAGCGAACTGGCAGATTACAAAGAACAATCCCGAGATTTAACCAACAAACTGCAGAAAAGAGGTTACCCCAACCATATTCTGAATAAAAGCTGCAAAAGGGCTAAGAACCAACATCGTAATGCCCTACTGGAGGATTATCCCAAAGACCCCCTTGAGAGTGTTCCGTTGACGTGTGTCACCACCTATAACCCCATCTCTAATGCCGTGAGTCGCTGCATTAACAAGCACTGGAATCTTCTTAAAAGCAACAAACACGATCGGGACAAATCTCTTTTTTCTTATAAACGGACAAGGAGCCTAAAAGACTCTCTGGTACATACATTCCCTAGGAATCTACGAAGAGAAGAGGAGCAAACCGTATTGAATGCTTGGGGCCTCCCCCCGGTCATGGGGCATTACCCTTGTGGGGGTTGCAGTGTGTGTCATTTAACCACCAGTACAAAAGTTTTGGATTTGGAACCAGGGAAACAATGGCAACAACGCAATCACACTAATTGCAATTCATGCAACGTCGTGTATATGATCACGTGCCCTTGCGGACTAAAATACGTGGGCATGACCACGAGACGTATAAAACAACGCATCTGCGAGTATCGCAGTAATATAAGATGCTAAAAGAACACTACTAAACTGACAGCACATTTTTTACAATCTAACCATACCCCTAATGACATCAGATTGTCTATTATAGAGCAACTCCATCCGAATGTGGGATCACAAGGAGGACTTTTTGAAAAGGAACAGCGGTGGATTTATCGCCTTCCACCCACCTTTCTAGGCGTAACGATGACATCCCTTGGGGCACAGTGATGAGGCGATGATTTACTCATGGTAATTTCTTTAGAACCATGTTAGATCCGGGTCAGCTGTCGAATAACACGATTTTGGTCCCTTCATGTACCTCTGCCCTCTTTCCTCTTCCGGCCCGTACACAATGAACGCAGGGATATATACCCTCTGGGTTCGTCTATTGACAAAATGAACCAAGACAAACGTCTCCTGAGTACAGTTATAAGAGTTTAATTCAGGATGGTGGTCATCAAGAGTCCTTTTGAATCGCTAAGAGTAGTAACCAGTTTAAAGTTCAGAAAATACTATCCTCTTATGCTATTACATTTAGGAGTGTGCACATGTATTACCTAGTTTGGTAATGAGACATCTTTGTAGACTATACTGTGTTAATTTGCCCTTGGTCAAATTTGCTGATAAAGTTTTTAACTTGAACTTGAAAATATTCCTCTCCAATTACAGCCCATAGTTGCTATCACACCTAAGAAGGAGTGTACGCCTTTTGATTCCTCCTTCAGTTAATGCGCCATCTAATCTTATCACGATATGACAAATTGCCGGCTGTGCACTAGCCGATAAAGTTCTCTAATTCAGTTTATGTGAATACCTCCTTAAACATACACGTCACGCCGCCGTACTGACGGCAATCACGTGATCTCCTCCCCGTTACTTCTACTTCTGCGTTCCACCCGTCTAGCAATATTCGGGCCGTGGAAGTGCATGAATCAGGTTGCCGGAGGGGAGTCACCGAGTCTACAGTAAGTTATTTCCTATCGGAAGACTGCGGGGGTTCCTAAGGCTCCCCTGTGAAATTGCTCGCTGCTTCTGTAAATATTGCGCTTACACTCCAATAGACACAGCGTCTCCTTCATTTTGCCTTCTGTTAAGAAATACCTCGGCGTGAAGTTTTCCCCTGCAGCGGAGCCCAAGAAGTAAAGCATACCTACTTTATAAATGAGTCTTCTTATCCCTATGCCAATTAATCTCGCATGTTACGGTGACCACAGTTCCCTGTGAAGGGAGTGTGGCGTAGTTTTAATTTTGACAGGGCCAGCACTTTTTGATATGTTATCTCAGACGAGGTGCACAGTTAAATTCAAATGGTGCAACCGATGATAGTAATTATCAACCAACCAAATAACATGCATACCTTACATATATGACTTTGACGCTAATCACGTGATAACGGTCTAGTTTAATATTGCCAATCTATATCACGTGTTGAGATTCTGGTTCACCAGGGCAGCACCAGTGTCTTACTTTTTCCGAATAGGCACAGAAGGGTGTCAAATGTGTTTTTCTTGTATAATCCACTGCTAATGGCTTATGGATGGCTTTACACCTCACAATGCATGTGTTAATGAAAATGACACGATAGAATTGATGCTTTGTCGTCTGATAAAAAAATTTCTCTTCCAGAGTCGGGCCCTTGGAAATACCAGGAGAGCCCATACGGGTAGAACCGTGAGTTTTACCATCACACACTCACATCCCCAAGGTCAGGATACGCCTTAGCGTGCGTATACCACCGGGGGATACTCTTGGTCCTGATTAAAGCTTTGCTGATTTAGCATGTAATAGCAGAAACATGTCGACCTTCTCACTTTTTAATTAGTATACATTTGGTTCAAGTTTACAACCACTTAGTGTCCGATTCACTTGTTTTTAATGATCGCTGGCTGGACCTTTATTAAAGTTAGTTCTGGGATCAGCCCGCCATCTTTTAAATCACCACTCTCCATTTTTTTCGGGCACCACCTCGCAAGTCCATCAAAAACCAGCTCCGCTGTAATTCAGGCGTTGTAGCACTCCGGGGAGACATTCGGTCTCACTGGTAGGAACCCAATGATGACGCATGTCACCGACTCTTAAATCTTCCCCCTTCTCTTCAGTGGTCACTTCTTTGATGGGTAAGAGCTCATAGTCCACTATGTCATCTTTTGTGTAGCATGGATTGGAATGAAGGTCAACTCTCCCTCCAACCTTCAGACCCAACCATCCTGCCTTCAGTAGTCAACTGCAACAGTCCAGTTCACAATTGTCTAAAAGCCAGCAGTTGTGTCTGCTCTTGGAGGCCACTTTAACCCTGCCGCCTACATGCGATACCTCACTCTGATGTTGCCTTTACCATGTAAGACTCTTGTTAGGCAGGTCCTGATTTGACACTTGTGACAGGGTTCATATTTGTAAGCTTTGTATGCCCCATTCCTATGTGCTTGCGATTTCAGTAAAAGATAAATATTTAAAAAAAATGTTGGTTTCTATTTTTGTAGATTATCTGTTCTAAAACTGGTGATGATACAGCTGGACATGTGCATGCACAACTATTTACATATTTACAAAGTTCTCCCCCAGGAATTAAAGTTAAATATGCTTTACAAATAGGCTCTTTCTTGCAGAATACTCATTAACATATCACCCTTTTCTCCTTTAAGTATTTTCAGTGTTTTATTTCCTAATTTTGATTACCATATTAAGGAAAAAATTAACGAGGATGGTAATGTTGGCTAGATATCACCACTTTCTGCTGTAAAAGGTTTTCTGCTTAATGATTACTGTCAAGGAATGTGGCCTATTGATTGGTGCAGCTCCAGTTATTAATGGAGGGATTAACATAGCTTATTCCACACAGATGAGTATCCATAGGTCAGATTAGAGGATGATGCTATGTATCTACAAGTTTGACTCCATCTGTGTCACGCTTTTTTGCCATACTCCTTGCATAAGCGCACATTCAGGAATGTTGTTACACGATTGAAGCATTCCAATGAACTTCCCACATGATACTTTATACTCTTCATATTAGCCTGCCTCCAGTCTAAGCACATCCACCAAGAAGGTGGTATATGTCTGAAAATAAAACTTTGACTTTTAAAACTCTCTACTTCACTTCACGCTTAGCATAACCACAAGTTGGCCTGTGCAAGGTTGCTCTTTGATTCTAGGCCAAACAGCCCTTTCTTTCTATTGCCATTATAGCAGAGACCAATAGCAACATTGGAAGCATGGCATAAGTGTACTTACTAAAGCAGGAGTAAACCGAATGTGATACAGAGAACGCGTTGAAAGCTTTCTCCACATCACCTACTACAACTGGTTTCAGGAAGGTGAGCTTAGGAAGCAACATTTGCCCGCTAGCGGGTCTATCATGGACTAATACAGCCTGGTAAAGAAGGGCCACTAATTGGTGCAGTGTGTACACAGCTCAAATGAACCCCAACCCTCACCAAGTATCAGTAACCCACACATACCGAGCATCCACACATGACAATGATAAGAGACCACAGTTTGTGGCACTGTGACCCGAATAGGTAATATCCTCAAAGTGACACAGTTTATTAGTCATGTGCCATGACACATTTTACTAAGCTACTACTAGGATATGTCACTGTATAGACTGGGTTGATGGGCCAATAGCTAATCTCACTCAGAATCTGTACAATGTGGGTGTCTTCCAGTCCCTAAAGCCTCAACAAAAAAGAAAAAGAAAAAGGATAGAGCATTTCCTGAGGACACACAGGGAAACACAGAGATAACCAAAATATAGAGGGTGGTATAGAATTTCCAAACCATGCGAAGGACTTTTATCCCAATAATGTAGTTCAACTTTTGTAATCTTGTGAGTGCGATGAAATAATCAATAAAATATTCACACTCGTTTACTCCCTCAACCTCAACCTCTCGCACTGATTATTCTGAGAACATTTCAAATGTTTCTACATCTTTCCCTAATATTTTTTTTATTACAACTATAAGTGCAAAACTGACGTAGAGAAGAAATTCTTTCATTGTTAGTCTATAGGACATACTAATAAATGTGTTGAAAGACTGCATGCATCTTATTTATATGCGTAAAATATAAGCTGTGCTGAGACTCAACTCCAGCACGCCAATGTGACCATACTTGTTGACCCTGCAGTCTGATATATATATATTAGAGAGGATATTTCCTTGATCCACTGCTCCTAGTGCTTCTTTTTAAAGGAATTAGGGCCTGATTTAGAGTTAGGCAGATGGCTTACTCCATGACAAACGTGCCGGATATCCTGTCCGCAGCATTACCAGTGCCATACAATGTATATTAAGTTGTTGCTCATCTCCCAGGCCATCAACCAATATACAGCACTATGTTGCTTCGTAGCTAGGTTTGCACTATATACACAGCAATACACACATACATTTAAGCAGCTGCTGGCCAAACTGTACAAAATGTCTGCTATTTAGTCAGTGGCCGGGTAAATAATTATGTTTATTTGCTCTGTGCAAGCCTGCCATCCAAATGGTACATAATATCTGCTATTTAGCCAGCAGCCAGGCAAATAGTGAAGTTCAAGCCTGCCATCCAAATGGTACATAATATCTGCTATTTAGCCAGCAGCCACCAGGCAAATAGTGAAGTTCCCTTGCTATATTCCCTGCTATTTGCTAGCAGAGCATAGGGGACATGCATCAAGCCTTTTTCCGTTCGCAAGTTGGTGAATGGAAAAAGGCCTTTTCCGATGCATGTACCTTTTTTGTCATTTGTAATTTAGGTAATCGCAATTTGCAAATCCCTATTATTATTTTTTTATGGAGTTTTCTATAATGCAAACTTGACCCAAAGGTATCGGGTATCAGAGCGTTTTACATGAGCACCATTTTTGTTAGGCACGGGGAGATTAAGTGATTTGCCCAGAATCACAGGATGTTGCGCATCCTTGACAAAACTCAAAACCTGGTTCCCCCGATTTGAGGTCGACTGCCCTATCCGTTAGGCCAACTTCTCTCCCAAACCAATGCTTGTAACCTTTCCTAAATACAAACTGTGCATTTAGGAAATGCTAATTACCATCAAATTCAAGTTGATGGTAATTTGCGCATGCTTTGAATAATGCCCAAAAATACGTTTTTCAAAGTGGCATGTAGCGCACACATGCCCTTGGGGCATGTGTGTGCTTCACATGTGCTTCACATGTGCACACTTACCATTTTTGGGGGGGTGCATCAGAGGGGCCTCAGGCCCCTGGGCACCCTTGGATTTGCATTTGTACTGTGCCATTACCAATTTGGCAATCGCAATTTAGGAATACATTACCATTCATTACTATGGGCCTATATGCCCATAGGAATTAATTGAGTCACATTAGCTAATAGCGATTCACAATTTCTGAATCGCAAATAGCTCATATTAAGGAATCACAAAATGTATTGCGATTCCTACATGCATAGGCATTTGCGATTACCAAATAGCGATTCCTTAAAAATTTCTATTTGGTAATCGCAAATGAGGAGCTTGTTGTATGTGCCCAAATGTCTCGACTGTTTCGCCAGCATCCAGCTACATAGTCAAGTTTCCCAGCTCTTGCAAGGTCACCCATCAAATAGTAAATAGTCTCTAAAATATAGTCAGTTGCTGTGTGAATAGCAGAGACAATTCACTACTTACCCAGCAGGTGCGTAAATAGCTATTACCATTCATGATATACAGTCTGCGGAAAACTGAATATTACAAAGTGCAGCAGCAATGCTCTCAATGTAACATCAAAAGGACAGTTTTAAAGTCAGAGATGCTTTTGTTTAACTTCTGATAAATGCTGGAACAGTACTCACATAGGGGCATATGTAGGTAGCCGTTGGCGATTCGCCAACGCCAAAATCCGCCGAATTTTGGTGTTTGCGAATCGCAAACGACGTTTTGATATGTAGGTGCCACTTAGCAAAATAAGGAATTGCAAAAATTGCGATTACTTATTTTGCTTATAGCATTTAAGGAATCGCAATTTTGCGATTCCTTAAATGCTATGTAGGGGTGCTTTAAAAATTGCGACTTTTGCATAAGAAATACCACCTACTTCAAGTAGATGGTATTTTGCGAATTCCTTAAAAAATGCATTTTTAAAAAAAAATTCAAAGTGCCATGTGGCGCACATATGTGCGCCACATGCACTTACAGGCACATTCCAGGGGTGCAACAGGTGTCCTTTGAACACCCTGGCACCCTTGGAATTGCGATTCTCAAATTGCGATTTTTTCATAGAAAATAGCAATTTGAGAATGTATCCCCATTCATTCCTATGGGCCTCTTAGCCCATAGGAATGAATTGGACACTCATTCCTTAATTGCAATTCACTATGTGCTAATCGCAATTAAGGAATGTTAGAGATTCGCAAAAAAATGGTGAATTTTTACCTACATTCCATTTTGCTATTCTCAAATAGCGATTCCTTAAAAATCGCTATTTGGGAATCGCAAAATGGAAATTACCTACATATGCCCCATAGTCGCTCACTTCTCCCTTCAAGGTAGAGGAACAATGAGATTTTTTTTGTCAGGGATGGGAGGGCTTAAGTCTATCAGTGAGGGAGAAGAGAGCAAGAGAGCGGCAGTAGATGAGCGCCAATCTTACTCCAAAGCAAGCGCTATGGAAAGCTCGGTGGCACCGTGGCAATGATTGAGACTGTCATGAGCAGTCTGTAGGTGACCTTCCCCCCAACCCTCAAGCCACAGGAAAACCAAAGCAGGAACAGTAAGGCAGGCGATCCCAGTTTTCAAATCCAGCCCACTGCTACCCATCTTTCCCACCTCTACTGTATTAGTATGCCCTACCCCTCTGCTATTATAAGGTTTTGTGCTCTGCTGACTCCATCTTGGGCCATAGTACTCAAGCCCTCATCTTCTCATTCTTCTAAAAATGTCTTGCGACTGGTAGATACAGATCAGCCAGAGCTGCTTGAGTGTTACATCTCTCCTCCATTATTGGAGGCCAGAGAGACGTGAGATGGAGAAGGAACCGCCCCTCATGTCCATGCACGCCAGCCGCCACTGTATGACAGAGCAGGTAGAGAAATCTCTTGCTTATAACTTTGTGATGGCAGTGACGTAGCACGACCGTTTGCACCTGTGGCGATCCCTGCGCCTGCAACAAGTAAGTGTGCACGGGGGTGGTTGCTGGCGAATGTTTGCTGCTCTGCGACGGACACAGGTAAAAGTGGGAGGCCCAGTCCCTAAATCTTGTGCCGCCCGGGGCATACCGCGCCCCCTTGCTATGCCACTGTTTGTTGGCAGAGTTGCTTCTGTTTGAAGCATCCGAAGGGTTTTTGTATGTTACATTTGAAATCCTGTTACGCTATAGGAAACGTTTTACCTCCTGCTTGGTATGAAAGAGGGCTGCAGAACTGAAATTTCCCCTTCCAACTGAGCATGGAGCAGAGGGTTTTTAGGGGCACATGGATCAAGTTATTTTGCGATCGAAAACAGTGTGATTTGCAAAATCGTCCGCTTGTGATCGCAAAATGGCATTTCCTAATGCATGAAATGTTTTTTGATTTGCAATTTAGGTGACCGCAATTTTAATCCGATTTCCTAAATTGGAAATGCAAATAGGGAATCGCAATTTGCGGATCCCTATTGCACATGCAAGAAGCCTTTCCTAAATGCAAACTGTGCATATACTAAACGCTAATTACCATTAACTTCAAGTTGATGGTAACCATGTGCATACTTTAAAAAATTAACAAAAATGCATTTTTCAAGGTGCCATGTAGCGCACACATGTGTGTGCTTTACATGTGCACACTTTTTTTTTTAGGGGATTCAGGGTGGCCCCAAGGCACCCTTGGCTTTCCATTCGCTAATTGCGTTTACCAATTTGGTAATTGCAAATTAGCAAATGCAAAACCTTTCATTCCTATCGGCCTTTAGGCCCATACGAATGAATAGAGACCTATTACCCAATAGTAATTAGCACTTTACCGAATTGCTATTAGGTAATGTTAAGGAATCGCAAAAATATATTGTGATTCCTACATACTTTGCATTTTGCGGTTCCAAAATAGCAATTCGGTAAAAATCGCTATTTCAGAATCGCAAACTGTATGTTTGATGTATCTGGCCCCAAGTGACTGGTCCTGCCGGTATTTCAACATGTGTGTTTAGATCACACACACCTCTAGACTAAGCTCTTTACTCAAGTAACTATAATTGCTAAATTCTTTTATGTTTGGATTAAATAGGCAACATGTGAGAGGACGACCCAATACCACATGCTATACTCTATAATAAAGGATTCTTCAAAAACATAAATAGGTGCCTTCTTCAGGCACAGCAAAGTTCCTCTCCCTCCTCTGAATAAGTTTGACTGTTCATATTGAGCGCGCGTGCTGCATTTCTTTGAATGCAGACTCAGCAATTATTCCGGAAAACTGTTTACTAATGTGAGAATCCATTTTCCGCACAGAAGACATATGGCTGGCAGAGATATGGTATAGCCCATACAATGAAAACATTTAGCTTTAATTACGACAGATCTGAGTTAAAACACAAAATGGAGAAAGCCTGTGTTTACAGTAAGAATGAAAACCATACATTTACAAGATGTTTACACAGCGTGGATCGAATCTTTATGTCTCCTGTGTGTGGCACTGATGTGCATTAAGTCAGTTGTTTTTATTGGCTCAGCAATGAAAGGATCTTGTCACTGAAGCAGGCGATGCACGCTTGTTCGCATAAACATTGGTTTGATGGACATGGCATGCTCACCTCGCATAATTGTGCATTGAAACACGTTTATGTTATCAAACTATTTATAATGTCCAGGAAAAAAATATGTTGTCATTTATAAGGATAAACACAATAGTTTGTTTGGAATTGCACTGAAAACCAAACTGCGCTGACATTTGTATAGAAACAGAATTGTTGCACGAATGATAGGTCAATAAATATTGATTGGAATGTCAATAGAAGGGGCGGTGCTCCCTTGTGAACCAATACTATAAACAAGCAGTGGCAACGCCAATAGATATGGCTTTTATACTACGCTACTGTGTTCTTATTTGTAATAGGTGTACACCATGTGGTATGTGTGGATGCACACCACACACAGACAGGCACACACAGACAGGCACACACGACAGGTGACACTGTCAGTCTCTCCTGTCCCGCGTGACTGCAGCTCAGGGAGTGGTTTGTAGTACTACCCAGAGGCTCTGAGAAGAGAGGGCAGCAATGTCAGACTGGTTTCCTTCCTCTTTCTCCAGTCCTGTCATAAAAACACATTGAACTGTCCTTGACCAATCACACATGTATTCGACTTGGGGAGCAACATGGCACCCACAGGACTCTAGAAGTAAGTTACGGAATATCAAAGCAACACGCCTTATAACGCGTGGCCATCCACAATAACCTGACAATTACTGTACCCCTAACAGAGGGGACGAGGCAGTAGGACAGAGGCACACACATGCCCTTTTCTAAATCACACTGAAGTCATACTAATGTATCGAATATCTTTGTTTAATTTAAAAAATAATGTACGCCGGGCCCAATTTGGTGCCTAAAACTCAGCTGCTTGTTATGTTATGTTATATCCACTTTTATAGCGCAACGACTCACCCGGGGGCATCTCTGCGCTTACCTAGTGAAAGAGAGGGGGGTCAAAACCGAAAGATGTAAAAATTCAAAACAGAAAAGTTTTTAATTGTTTCCTAAGAGCAGTATATGAGGAACATTCGCGCAGTGCAATGGGCAGTTGGTTCCATTACTGTGGGGCAAGGTACGAGAAGGCCTTACCTCCAGTGCGACTGAGACGTTTTCGAGGGACTTTTAAGAAAGCTAAGGAATTAGATCAGAGGTTTCGAACAGATACATGTTTCGTAAGTTTCTTTTGAAGGTAAAGGGGACCTTTGCCGTTTAGTGCATTACATTTAAGGCAGCAGATTTTAAAGTTGGATAGCTTCTTCACTGGTAACCAGTGTAGCTCTCTCAACAAGGGGCCTGAGGGAGTGCCTGGAGGACGATTTAAAATCATTCTTGCTGCAGTGTTTTGAATCACCTGCAGTTTTGCAAGCAACGTCTCACAAACTTCATTCTCATAGTCCAAGCGACTGATCACCATCGCCTGGACCAGGGTTCTGCGATGTTTAATAGGCGGATGTATGTCAGTACAACGCGATCTTTTAGATCGCGGTACTTGACATCACAGATTTTACAACGCAAGTCGTTACAACGACTTGCGTTGGCGGGCGCAGAATTAGGAATTTTATAATTTTATATTCCAACACCAGTCCCCGTAACAGTAGGGAAGGTGTTGGAATATAAAATTACAACATTCCTTATCCCACAGCGCAATCCAGGGCAAGTCGTAGTAACAACTTGCATTGTAATAGCTGCGTGGAAAAGGTCGTGCAGTGTAAACACCGCGTTGTAAACGACGTTTCCCTTAATAGGCAGATAGGGCAGAATCTTACGTAGAAGACCTAAGCTGTAGTAACAGGAGCTGGTGGTGGCAGAGATGTGATCTTTCATAGACAGTGTCTGGTCCAATTTTAGACCAAGGATTTTCACGGATTGAGTGGAGTAGGGGCAACTCCCAGCTGGAGCGGCCACCAATCCTCAGTCAAGATGGTTGAGGCTCTCCCCATTAGCATAACCTCAGTTTTGCTGGGATTCAACTGGAGGCAGTTATCCGTTATCCAATTTGAGATGGGAAGCATACCCGCCGAGAATCGGATTTGCTCTGCTTCTATATTAGGGCCAATTGGGAACATCAGCTGAGTATCATCAGCATAGGAGATTATTTCGAACCCTAATGGTTCTACAATTTTTGCCAAAGGGCCATATATACATTAAATAATGCTGGACTTAAACAGGAGCCCTGGGGTACGCCCTTATCAAGACGAGATTTCTGAGAAAGGTAGGGTCCAAGCATTATCGTTCGGCATCGAGTCGACAGAAAATTCAGTAGCCATTTCAAGGCAGTGTCCCGGATACCACATGAATGTAGTCTCTCCACGAGCAGAAAATGTGAGATGGTATCAAATGCCGCGAAGAGATCTAGGAGGATCAGGACTACTGATTCTCCTGCATCCATTACTTGCCTTAGCGAATCCGTCATTGCCAGGATAGCGGTTTCAGTGCTGAAGCCTGGACGGAAACCTTATTAGTTTTGGGATTGCTGGTGCTATTAAACTTCAGTGAACTGAATATGCAGGCTGTATATTCCTGAATCCACGTCAGGTCCACTAACAGACACTCCCTGCCCCTTGATTTCAGTCTTGCAGGTTCCTCCTTTCTCCTGCAGTGACGGTTGTTCCTTCTTTCTCCTCCTTTCCCGTTAATGTGTTTTTCTCTCTCTTGTTCTCGGGGATATATCTGATAAGGGAAAATAAATGCCACTACTCAGAAATGAGTGCTGGTGCTCCCCCTCCCAAGCAACCACCGGCTCAAATTAAGCACTGTCTAATACCTTTTGTTGGCCTGTAATGGGCTAACTATGAACTCTAATGTTTGCCTTAGTGGGTTTAATGTGCGTTCAGTGAAGATCTGTGCAAATCTATAAAAACTAACGTTGCAGGCTTGAGGTCTGAGTTGTACAGTAATACAATGTGCACCATAATCAAAAAGAGACAACTGGACTCCATATATGTTGTAGACACCTTGGCTCTATCACTATTATACTCACTGGATCACATTGTCCAAAATACACTCACTTGTGCTATCGGTGAGCTTCAGTCTTGCTAGTAATAACACATACACTATTCAGAATGCTAAAAATGTGTTCAAATCCAAGCATATCACTTTGAGTTCTTGTAAACCAAGACTCTTCAACCTTTTCTGTAATAAGAGCTACTTATGTACATTCAAGATCATACCTAGATTTTAACACATTTTATCTATGTTGTAATGTAATTGCGACCACTCCAGTAAAGGTAATAATATGGCCACCCAGTGCAAGATTACCACTAGTGATGCATCAGCAGTAATAAAAAACAGACTTCATCAGTTTGGAATGCCTCAACAGGGGTAACACATAACAGCCATACATTAAATGCCCTTGACATCAAGGCAACGTGTTTCACAATGCAGCATGGTTTATCATTCACATGCCAGCTATAAATGCGTTCAGCAATGTTTCTCCAAACATCAGATTATGAGCTCTGAAAAACCACACACATTTTTCAAAATGTTATACATGTGTTAATTAAACCAAGCCAAAGCTTCTAATTTAATTTATATGCAAGGCTGCACAAAAGGGAGCTTACCTACTAGTAGCGAAAGAACTTCAGTAGCTCGCAAGCTACCCGTTGCAGAAGCCTGTTGTAAACATTTTTATTTAACTTATTTGAAGTATTATTTATGTGGTGAAGACTGACCCTGAGAGAAACTAAGAACTTTACATATGAAAAGATACTCAGCTATCATTTAACAGCAGAACAGTCAAAATAGATGCTGCAGTCTCGGCTAAGAGGAAGGAGACAGGAGCTGGCGCAGAAAATATGGGCTCCTATCACAGGATGGATTCAGTTAAAATAGTGAGAGAGCGCAAACTGACCTAAATGTATGAGTGCACCACACTTACCTGTAGTAAGCACAAATCATGAGGAGAAATGCCATGAGTGCTAGTAGTATCTGCAATTATATTCTGAATGTATAGCTAATGTAAAGATTTAAGTAGAAGTGGAACAAATATAGAAATGTGTGACACTATATGATTTTATTAGATGTGATTATTCCTGAATCCATGTCGTGTAGCTGTTAAAATGTAAGATGGCATGTGGTTAAACGCAGAATGTGGTAGGCCTCAGGGCCAGAGCTAGAAGGGAAGGGGAAGGTGTTTTTTTCACGACATAGATTCCACTAATGTTTTGGCCATTGCATTAATGGGCCATGATTTATAGATGTGTTTACTGAATAATAGAATAAGAGTATTAACATGCTTTAATTAATGAAGAAGTTGAATGCTATAATTATTATGAGAAATGTTGTAGGCCTGAAATGCTTTAACATTGATTTACACGTACATGTCTGGGCCGAGAAATGTTGCGAACCTTTTTGGAAGTTTATGAGAGTTGGGATCTTGGCTGCAGATGTCTGTCTGCAAGGGAAAAGGGGGGATCCAATTATAAATGAATGAATAGAGGTCTGTTCAGTAGACGGCCCAGACATGGAGGAGGGTTCCGGAATGTTTAAGGGGTATCAGCGGGCCGGAGAAGAGTCTGAGAAGCAAGGTCAACTCCAACGTATGAGGCCCAATACAAAGCAGCATGGAAAAAGCCAGAAGCTACACCACGTGAGAGGCGTCTCATGAGGGGCGTCTCAAATGTTGTTGACTGTTTTGTATTAGGGACAGCACCCCTGGGTGGAGTTAGAGCAGATGCCTGAGGACCCTTTAGAGAGCGGATGGGTAGGCAGAGAGGGGTCATGATTGGAGAACTATAGGTTTTCACCAAGAGACTAAGAGTGAGTGACTTCCCTTGGGGGTCATTCACTGCTGACACCTTTTGTTAGGTTGAGACTTGGTTAAGTAGGGATACCATCTAGAGCAGGGTAGGGACAGCCTAACCTGTGTGTTTTCCTCCAACTTAAATGAAGGAGAGATCTCAATATGCGTCAATGTTGATAGCTTTATTATTCTTAGAACTTGTGCTGGTAATTTCCGTTGCTCGTCTGAGGGCTTTCAGAGAGCACATGTATGTAGTTGGACCTGTGTATCTCGTGAATCTCATTCTGAGATGCCTGTATTTGCAGCTTATCATATCTTTACAATAAACTTTTGAAAGCTAGAAGTTGTTTGTGATCTTTGGGAGCGAAGTCCTTTATTGGGTGAACTAACTTGGTAAAAGGTGCACTTTCTTTCCTTAATGACAGGCAACAAAGGTTCAGTCGACCAGATCGGGGTTTAGATCAATAGTGATAAGGTATCGATCAAAATCTCGCCCTTCCAGTTGGTAGCTATAGAGGATGGTTGCCTTCTTGAGGACGGTGACCTAGGCCAGGTTAGCTTACCCCAAGGCCCCTAGAGATCGATGATCGGAAGAACCGCCCGCCGAAGAAGATCCGGATGACGTGAGACAGAAAAAGCAGCAGTATCGGTCGAGAGTGAGTATAAAGGGTCATGCGTGTTAGATTGCGGTGTTTTTGTATTGTATCTATGTTGTAATGTCTGGCGGAGTTGAATGTCTGTAGAGTGACTGTGGAACAGGTTGTGAGCGCGCGCAACCGGTGGAAATCTTAAGTTCAAGGAGAGCTTAAGTGGTTCGGGTGTATCGGACACCCAGAGTAATTGTCAAATAGTGTGAAGGGGGTCATGAGGTACCATTGATCACCCGAAAGACCGAGATAGGGGGAACGTAAGAGTGAGTGCGTGAGTAACGGACGCTGGTCGGAGGTTACTGTGTGTGCAAGCAACCTATCAGAGAGACGATAGACATTTCGTCAGTTGTGTTGACAATTACATCTAGACTGTGGACGTACAGTCGAGGGAAGTGACCGCTTGGTCGGAAGTAGTCATTTTTCGGTGTATGAATGGGACGCATGCATGACCGGGAGACGAGTTGAGAAAGGAGGGGTGCTGCTGCGAAGCGGAGAAAAGTGACGTCAGGAAGTGTCGCGCAGTGATTGGCTGACCGGAGAAAGACCGCGCTGTGATAGGCCAGCTAGCAAAGACGTCAGAAAGTGTCGAGCTGGGATTGGCCGACCGGAGAAAGACCGCGCTGCGATAGGCCAAGTTAGCAAAGCCGCGACAGGATTGGTGGATTGTCATCAGGAAGTAAACAGAGTAGCGAGGCTGGATATTGTGCGCATAATTATGAAGTGTTTTAAATGGCTGAGAGCGGCGTTTAAAAAAGAGAAGCGGGGATCGGATGAAGGGGAAGAAGCCCCGCCGGAGGGTACGCCAGCTCGTTACATGGCAGTGAATGTTGGGTTGCATACGATCCTTTGGATATCAGAGTGGAGTAAGATTACTGAAGGAAATGAGGAACTGACGTTCCCGAAGTACGGGACGTTCAGATTAGAGGTGTTACATCGATTAAAATCAGTCATGACCTCAATGAGACCCTTGCCTAGACCGACCCAGTTTGAAGCCCTTGATGCATGGATTAGGGCAGCGCATGAAAAGAATATGAACAGACGACAAGAAAGGGTGAAACGATCGGTAAGGGCAGTGCAGGATGCCAGATGGGATGCGGATGCTAAAAGATGGAGAGTGCATAACATGGAAGTCAATAAATTGTACCCAGTGTTAGAGGTGCCCGCAAATAAAAGCCCCCTAGAAGAAGATGATGAGAGCGAAACAGAGGACAGCCTGATAAACAGATTATTGACAGACAGGCCACCCCCGTATAATAGAGCAGGGGGAGAGGTCGAGCATAGTGAAGGAGAAAAGGGGGGCAATGCAGGAGAGCATAGACCGCTTCCCAGTTCAGAGTGGGATCCTGAGGCAAAGAAAGAGCTGTCCCAGCCTAGTCAGGTGCAACAGGTAGTCGGGAGGTTTGTGGTACAAAGAGCGCCGGAAACGGAGTGCGCCACATCCTACGGATTACCAGATGCACTACAGGTACCTGTTACCATAGGTCCTATAATATCGATATATGACCAAGAGAGAGCAAGAGGGGAAGAACGGGTACGGAAGGACAGAGAAAGAGCAGAGACGGCAAGGAGGAACGATACGATCAATTCCCCAAGTCAGATGCCGATACCGAGAGAGTGGAGCACCCCGATGCACACAGCAGGGGATCCAGGAGGGGATCCTGGGGGCCCTAGATGGCCAGCGGATCTGAGGGGAACTGGACGAAAATCCTTTCAAGAACTAAATGAGTACATGAAGAAGTGGGATGAGGCAGTGGAGGCTCACAAGAGCATCATAGCTGCAGAAGCTGAAAGGGAAAGTCAGGACAGCAGAGCTCGGACTCACTGCGGGGCTGGGGAGAGCAGCCCGGAGTGGGACTGTAGAGAGAGAGATAGTAGGGGAGTCACCCATTGGGCCCGGAGTGGAGATAGAACAGACCTGGAAAACGGGGGCCCCGGGAGTGGAGGGGTGGCGCGCCCAATACTCAGTGAAGGGGAGAGGAGAACGCAAGAGTACAGAAACAGCTTTAAGTGTCCACACTGTGTGCCCGGCACCAGAGAACTGAATGGGAGTTGTGAGAGGTCGCACCATAGTCCCTGTGATGACGGAAATGAGCGCAGCCCAGGGAATATGGGGAACCAGGAAGGATCGTATCGGATACTGAGCGATACTAGGCAAAGGGAGAGTAGCGACCAGAGGGAAAATAACAGAGAGGCGTACGGTGAAAGGAGAGAAGAAGGAGAGAGTGGGCAGAGCAAGAGTGGGGGTAACAGGCCCGTGTTCCATCACCTTCCAAGATCGGATGGCCGAGCATGGGACCTGGAGAGATGGGAGCAAGGGAGAGCACTCATTAACTCTCCCGAGCCCAAACGTAGAGCTCGGAGTTGGGATGGTAGGGAGACCAGTGAGCCCCCTTCGAAAGACATATTGCGAGCTGAGATAAAAGCTAAGAGACTCGATGTCGCCAGCTTAAGGTCAGACCTGGATGACATGATAGATGGTACCCTGCCTTTAGAAAGAATGGAAATGTATGAACAGGATGAAATACTGTATATGGCAAAGGACATCACTCGAAAAGCGAGAGCAATCCATGAGAAGTTAGTCGAACTAGCAGGCAAATATATGGTGGACCTGTCAAGAACCAAAGCATTACAGGGTAACCACAGGCTACATTATACAGATCGAGACCTAGATGAGAGGAGAACAATCGGGCTGAAAACGCACATAAGGGAACTGATCACTGGAATAAGGACATGGAGGGCACTAGATAAGTGGGAAGAGAGGTGGTCCAAGAAAGGGACCGTCAGGAGAAGCACGCTTGGTACGACACCAGGAAGGCTGCAGGGAATAGAAGCATACCCTTTGCGTGAAGTCGCAAATGGGAATTATGTGCATGTCCCTTGGAGTAGGGGAGATTTAGCTGCTTTTACCACCTCCTTCCCCAAATTGCGGGAAAGCCCAGTGGAGTGGTACAAGCAAGTTGAGAGATTTGTAAAAATCTCAAAGGTCCTATGGATAGATCTGAACACGCTGTTTGACATTGTAGTACCAGGAGATCTGTGGACAGCATGCAAGGTTAGCGCTGAGTGGCCCACAACGGAGCCGGAGAGAGATGCTAAGACTAATGGGCCGTCCGAGATTGTGATGGCAAAATTCGAGAGAGTGATGACTTGGCTGAAAGAGAAAGTGCCAATGCAAGACATAGATTGGGTCAAAATAGACCGAACCAGACAGGAACCCAAAGAGACAGTCCACGAATATTATGAGAGATTGCTGAAGGCGTTTAAACAGTATAGCGGCTTGGATGTAATGGATCCAAAAGACATAGGGCAATTTGTGTCCAAGTTCGTCCTGGGACTGAGACCGGATATTAGTTTAATGATTCAGCAACACTTGATTTGTTGGCAGAATAGACCCCTAGACGAAATACTGAGATATGCCAGGTACTGCTGTGATGAGATAGACTCCAAGGCTAAGAAACTAAAAGAAAAATTGATGGTGGTACAGATGCAGGCAGCAGGGAAGGGGGGACAGCAGCAACCGCAGCAAGGAACAGGTACAGGAGGAAAGAAGCAGTACAGTCAGAATAAGGGCAATGAGGAGAGTTCCACCTTTAGACCCAGAATAGACATAGCTGCCTTGAAGAAAACGACTAGGTGCCACCAGTGTAACGAGGTGGGGCATTGGAAACGCGAGTGTCCCTACAATGTAGAGATAGGAGAACAAGAGGAAGAGGAGGAAGAGGTCCAGAGAGCGCCTACGAGAGGGGTGACGCCATACCAGGGAAAGGTGCTAAAAGGGGGGGGGGCTCCTCCCCGAGCCCAGTTCCCGCAACCTCCCCGAGTAGGGACTATGGGTAAGACCTATAGACAGATGCCCCTGTTTGTAGAAGGAGAAGAGTGCTATTATGTGGACCCATTAACCGGACAGAGAGTGGAAAGAGAAGACTGCACCCTCGGGGCAGCCTTGGAGGTGGACCAGAGGGGACCCTATGTCGAAGCAGAAGTAGCAGGGTGCCCCACGACATTTCTGGTGGACACAGGAGCCACTAGGTCCACGATCAGATCAGCTGCAGTTCCAGACCTGCCCATGTCTGGAGAGACCATACAAGTGGTGGGGGTCGCAAACAGGAGAATAACCAGCCAATTGACAGAACCGGTACAGGTGAAAATAGGGAAGTACAGCGATGAGCACCAGTTTGTGGTTTGCGATTCAAGTCCTGTGTGTCTGCTAGGCAGAGACCTGTTGTGTAAATTGAATTGTACAATATACTGTACACCTCAGGGAGTGGAGGTATTGACCAATGATGATGACGCAGACTTCAAAGTTGCAAACTCAAGAATATGCGTGGAGCTGTACCCTACTTTGACAGTAGATGAGCTCCCCTGGGACTTGAGAGAGACAGTGGCACCAGAAGTATGGGACTTCACTGGGGAAGAGATTGGATTGGTCAAAGGGGTGGACCCAGTGAAAATTGTAGTGAAACCGCATGCTGAGTTCCCAAGAACACCCCAATATAAATTGACTCCAGAAACGATTGCAGGCATAAAACCCGTGATCGAGTCCATGATTAAACAGGGAATACTGAAAGAAATCGTGGGTAGTCCATGCAACTCCCCGATTATGGGTCTGCAGAAACCAAATGGGAAATTCAGGATAGTGCAGGACCTTCGAAAGATTAATAACATAGTCGTTTCGTGTTGTCCAGTGGTACCGAATCCATCAGTGATACTGTTTCAGATTCCATTCCAAGCTGAGTGGTTCACTGTGATTGATCTTTGTCAGGCTTTCTTTTCGATCCCTCTGGACGAAGAAAGCCATTTTCTTTTCGCATTTAAGCTGGAAAATCGCGTCCTAACATGGTGTCGTATTCCTCAGGGGTATACAGAGAGCCCATCGATCTTTAACCAGCTTTTGAAGAAAAATCTTGAAAGTCTAGTGCTGCCCCAGAAGTCAGTTCTGGTCCAGTACATAGACGACCTCCTTGTGGCGTCAGAAACAGAAGAAGCTTGCAGGGAGGACTCTATTGCTTTGTTAAATCACCTAGCTGCCAATGGGCACAAGGTGTCCCCGGGAAAGTTGCAGTACTGCCTGACAGAAGTGCAGTACTTGGGACACAGAATAGAGAAAGGCAAACGAAAGGTGTCACCAGACAGGATAGAGGCGATCATGAAAATGAATGCGCCTAAGACACAGAGAGAGGTCAGGATGTTCCTAGGGATGGTGGGTTATTGCCGACAGTGGATCGCGAACTTTTCACTGAAAGCAAAGCCCTTGCAAAAACTGACGCATAAGGAGGTGAGCGATCCGGTACCATGGGACAAAGACTGTTTGATGGCATTCCTACAGCTGCGAGAGGACCTGTGTCGTGCTCCGGCATTGGGAATGCCTGATTACAATAAACCATTTTTGCTTTACTGTTGTGAGAGAGAAGGTTGCGCGTTGTCTGTGTTAGTCCAAATCCATGGGAATGCCCGTAGACCAGTTGCTTATTTCTCGGCTACTTTAGACCCAGTAGCCGCAGCGTTGCCCGGATGTCTCAAATCCGTTGCTGCAACGGGTGTCAGCATTGAGAGATGTGAAAATATCGTCATGGGGCACCCGTTAGAGGTGTGCGTGCCCCATTCTGTTGAACTATTGATGACCAGGACCAAAACACAGCATCTGACCAACAGCAGGCTCACACGCTATGAGCAAGTTATTCTTGCTGCAGAGAATGTGACCCTCAAGAGATGCTCTGTTTTGAACCCTGCCACCTTGATGCCACTCCCAAATGATATCGAGGATGATGATGAATGTACAGACCATGACTGCCTCGATGTGACTGAACTATGCACCAAACCCAGACCCGACATCGTAGATGAGCCACTGACCGACCCAGATGAAATTTTCTTTGTCGATGGCTCATGTGTAAGAGACGAAGTTGGGCAATTGAGAGCAGCTTACGCTGTTTGTACAATTACCGGAGTTGTGGAAGCTGGGTGCCTGGAAGGAGTACACTCCGCTCAGGTAGCCGAGATTATTGCCTTGACACGTGCTTGCTTGGCAAGCAATCAAATTCGAGTCACCATATACACCGACAGCCAATATGGTTATGGGGTGGTTCACGATTACGGGCAGTTATGGTCTCAAAGAGGGTTCATGACCTCTTCAGGCTCTCCCATTCGCAATGGAGAGTTTGTGCGCCTGTTGTTAGAGGCGTTGCAATGTCCAGCAGGTATCGCAGTTGTAAAGTGCACCGCACATACCAGAAATGAGGACTTCGTCTCGAAAGGCAATAGATATGCCGACGAAGTCGCGCGGTATTGCGCAGAGCAAGGGTACTCTTTCACAGAGGTGGAAGTGGGTGGAATAAATGTAAGGACTGAATTAGCCATGATATTGGAAACTGTTGATACTTGGGACGAATTGGCAAACATGCAAGAAAATGCTCCTGATTTTGAAAAAGAAACATGGGAAAAGGCAGGATGTGTAGTGGGTGAGTCCCATTTTTGGGTCTCAGCAGACGGCAGAGCAGTGTTGCCCAATGAGATGGTGAGCCCAATGGCCAGACACATACATGGTCCCGTACACCTAGGGAGAGACGCTATGCTGAGAGTGTTTAGACAGACTTGGTACAATCCTAAGTTTAGAATAGCAGCAGAAGCAGTGTGCCAGCGTTGTGTGACCTGTCAGCAGCTGAATGTAGGGAAAAGAACACCAGTTGCACTGAGTCACATAGGAAGGTCTGGAGGTCCATTCAATCGAATGCAGATAGATTTCATTGAAATGCCGAGATGCAACCGCCTCCGCTATGTCCTGGTGGTTGTTTGTGTGTTCTCCAGATGGGTTGAGGCATACCCTACACGTAGGTGCGACACCCTCACAGTGGCCAAGTTACTGCTTAGGGAACTCATTCCGCGCTTCGGGGTGCCGGCCTCTTTGGAATCAGATAGGGGAACGCATTTCAACAGCGAGCTTGTGAAGATGATTTGTGCAGCTCTGAATATCGATCAGAAGTTGCATTGTAGTTACCGACCAGAAGCCTCAGGAATTGTGGAGCAGATCAATGGCACGATCAAAGCCCGAATTGCAAAAGTGTGCTCCTCAACGACCCTGAGTTGGCCTGACGCCCTGCCATTGGTCCTCATGAGCCTTCGTAGTACCCCAGACAGAAGAACGGGGTTGTCACCACATGAGGTGTTAATGGGGAGAGCAATGAGGCTGCCATCTGTCCCAACTACTGCACTGATAAATATCACAGATGATATGATCCTGGACTATTGTAAGGGGCTGTCTGACGCCATTCATTCTGTGTCCCTTCAGGTGCAGGCTGCCGAGGTTCCATCGTGCCAGGGCCCGTGCCATGACCTGTATCCTGGGGACTGGGTCCTGGTGAAAAAACATGTGAGAAGAAGCTGCTTGGATGTTCGTTGGCGTGGGCCCTTCCAGATCATCTTGATTGCGAATACGGCTGTGAAGGTGGGAGGCCTGCCCAATTGGATCCACGCGTCACATACGCGAAGGGTTCCAGCACCTCGGGAAGAAACAGCTCCTCTCTCGGACAGACGTCCAGCAGAGGACCGAGAAGCCATAGAGGGGGCTAGCCAAGCTGTAGAGGTGCCAGCGGAAGCAGGGAACGAGTCTGACCAAGCTGAGGACGGTCAGTACAACAGCGAAACAGACGACGCTACAGAAGGAGAAAGTAGCTGGGAGTACGAGTCAGACACTGACAGGTCTGACAGGGAGCGAGAACAGACAAGAAGGAGAAGGAGTAGAAGGGCACGTGGAGAAGCTAATTGGCCGCAAAGAAGGAGCTCTAGCCTGAGGTCAACTCCAGAGGTAACCCTTCCTCCGATATCAGAAGACTCAGACCCGGAAGAAGGTGCTCAGGGCGCTGAAGCACCGGACCGAAGAAGGTCAAGAAGAGTGCGTGTGCCTAACAGAAGATACTCCACACCTGAGTGGACATATCTGGCGACAAATGTCTTTGAAGCAGGAGACAGGGAGGATTCGAGCGGTGGTGGTGTCCAGTTCTGAGCCCATCGTCACCGTGGAAATACGACTGTTGGTACCCGGAGTCGAACAAGAAGGGTCACTAACATTCATGCTCCCCAGACCTCCCCGCCTCAGCAAGTTAAAACACATGTTTCTCTCAGAATTGCAATTCCCCGACTTTGGTACAACGATAACAGCCCATGAAGAGCACAATCTTCGTTTGGAAATACTGAACTTTGCTATCGAAGCTGCAGGCACAAACTTGATAGTAGATGCTTAAAGGACTTTGTAAATAAAGCGAGCAGAAAAAGAAGATTACCTAGCGCCCAGGAAGCAGAGAATATTAGGGACCTTCCCTTGAGTTGATGGAGAAGGGCTAGGGTTGTCTTTATTGAACTGTTAAAGGACTTTTGCGAAGAAGGTTGTCAGCTTCCAGTTGTGTGGATTTTAAAGACAAAAGGAGTAAAAAGAGACTGTAAAGGAACGAGAAGAAAGGAACTTTGTGCCAAGATAAGAGAGAGCTATATTGTCTGACGAAATGGAAGCCGGCACCCAGAACCGCAGAGCTAAATGTATAATAGGTACACTAATAGTAGGAGTGATAATATTAATAGCTTTAGTGGTAACAATTTCTTATGTAAAGGGACATGAGGAAGAGGCGAAGGTAACTGATGTGAAATCTGTAGAAACGCTTACACCCACTGTTGCTGGTGAGAAAAGGGAAAACATTCAAAAGAAAGCGTTATTAGCTGCAGAAGCCCGCAGGTTACACGTAGATGAGTCCCAAGGAGACTTTAGGTCAAATGCTTATGCTAAACTCTTATATGAATACGTGGATGCCATGGAGGTTAAGGACTGTTACGTCTGCATGCAGTTGCCGGCGTCTGTAGATGAAGGCATTAGATATCATCACCTCCCGCTGACATATGGCATTACATGTAGCTTATTGCTTAGTATATTTTATGGGAGAGATAGTTTTGAATACTATTTCTCCAACTATGATTCAGTGTTGCCAGAAGTCCCAAATTATAAGCAGATGAACAAATGGGACTACTGGAAGAGTGAAGACAGACTGGCCAAGTTCTTCATTCCTTGGATTACCTTAGATACTTCACATGCCCGTAGAAATAACCTGACATGCAAAGTGTCAGAAGTCGAGAAGAAGTTCATAGGGCAGGTGGATGATCGTTACAGGAGACAAAAGATTTTGAAAAAATCAGGACAATGGAAAACAGATTGGACCGAGGAAGAGAAGGCACACAAGAGAAAGGGTAGTAGTGGTCCAATAGCTTTAGATAAGACGCAGAGAGGAAAGCTATGTCTTCACCGAGCCAAAACGTATTATGAAAATGTATACGTGGGAGAAGTCGACTGTGAACATGCTTTCAATATAGAGTACTATACTAAAGATTTCCTGAAGGGAATGCAAGTGATTCCAAATGTGTATTTTGTATGTGGAAGAAATGCTTACGTGAGACTACCTGACAACTGGTATGGATCATGTTACCTAGCAATTGTCTTCCCCAAAATATATCATGCACAAGACTTAGAGATCATCGAGGGCAAGACATCATCGAGGGGAAGGAGAGATATAGGAGATGCAGAAATGGTTGGAGATGTCTTTGGAGCTGTGTTCCCTCTTTTGGGAGTAATCCTTAATGATGTTAAAATTAGACGACTGGCAACAGTCGTCGACAGGTTGTCTGCCAGCACTGCTCAGTCCTTAATGCTGGTAGAAGGAGAGATGCAATCGATAAGGGCTATGGTTCTTCAGAACCGTCTTGCGTTAGATGTCCTACTAGCAAAAGAGGGCGGAGTCTGTAAGGCTTTGAAGGTCCAGGAATGTTGTACTTACATTCCAGACAATTCGAAGCCCCTTGAGAAAGTTATTAGGAACATAACTGATATTCACAAGGAGATCGAAGACTTGAGTAGAGAAAATGTCTGGGAAAAGGTGGGCCACGGAATGAGTGAAGTTGGAGGGTGGATCTCCACCTTAGGCAAAAGCTTTGTGTGGTATATACTAAAACCTATCATCATAATATTGATCTGTGGGATCATATTGTGGGGATTGGTGAGGGTATTCAAATGGTACAGAGCAAAAAGGTCAGAAAGGGCCCAAAGAGAGCAGCTGCAGAGATTGGCTGCCATACAAGATAATCAGTACAGGAGTCTGAGGGCTCTGGAAACGCAGAGACAAGTTATGCTAGCAATAACTGCAGTTTAAATGTTAGTGATGACCCCGAGAGGTCATCAAAGGGGGGAACTGAGAGAGCGCAAACTGACCTAAATGTATGAGTGCACCACACTTACCTGTAGTAAGCACAAATCATGAGGAGAAATGCCATGAGTGCTAGTAGTATCTGCAATTATATTCTGAATGTATAGCTAATGTAAAGATTTAAGTAGAAGTGGAACAAATATAGAAATGTGTGACACTATATGATTTTATTAGATGTGATTATTCCTGAATCCATGTCGTGTAGCTGTTAAAATGTAAGATGGCATGTGGTTAAACGCAGAATGTGGTAGGCCTCAGGGCCAGAGCTAGAAGGGAAGGGGAAGGTGTTTTTTTCACGACATAGATTCCACTAATGTTTTGGCCATTGCATTAATGGGCCATGATTTATAGATGTGTTTACTGAATAATAGAATAAGAGTATTAACATGCTTTAATTAATGAAGAAGTTGAATGCTATAATTATTATGAGAAATGTTGTAGGCCTGAAATGCTTTAACATTGATTTACACGTACATGTCTGGGCCGAGAAATGTTGCGAACCTTTTTGGAAGTTTATGAGAGTTGGGATCTTGGCTGCAGATGTCTGTCTGCAAGGGAAAAGGGGGGATCCAATTATAAATGAATGAATAGAGGTCTGTTCAGTAGACGGCCCAGACATGGAGGAGGGTTCCGGAATGTTTAAGGGGTATCAGCGGGCCGGAGAAGAGTCTGAGAAGCAAGGTCAACTCCAACGTATGAGGCCCAATACAAAGCAGCATGGAAAAATCCAGAAGCTACACCACGTGAGAGGCGTCTCATGAGGGGCGTCTCAAATGTTGTTGACTGTTTTGTATTAGGGACAGCACCCCTGGGTGGAGTTAGAGCAGATGCCTGAGGACCCTTTAGAGAGCGGATGGGTAGGCAGAGAGGGGTCATGATTGGAGAACTATAGGTTTTCACCAAGAGACTAAGAGTGAGTGACTTCCCTTGGGGGTCATTCACTGCTGACACCTTTTGTTAGGTTGAGACTTGGTTAAGTAGGGATACCATCTAGAGCAGGGTAGGGACAGCCTAACCTGTGTGTTTTCCTCCAACTTAAATGAAGGAGAGATCTCAATATGCGTCAATGTTGATAGCTTTATTATTCTTAGAACTTGTGCTGGTAATTTCCGTTGCTCGTCTGAGGGCTTTCAGAGAGCACATGTATGTAGTTGGACCTGTGTATCTCGTGAATCTCATTCTGAGATGCCTGTATTTGCAGCTTATCATATCTTTACAATAAACTTTTGAAAGCTAGAAGTTGTTTGTGATCTTTGGGAGCGAAGTCCTTTATTGGGTGAACTAACTTGGTAAAAGGTGCACTTTCTTTCCTTAATGACAGGCAACAAAGGTTCAGTCGACCAGATCGGGGTTTAGATCAATAGTGATAAGGTATCGATCAAAATCTCGCCCTTCCAATAGTATTAGACAAAAGTCTTCAGTATAGCAGCTGATTGTCTGTTAAAGGAGCTTTTCTTTAGGGGTTTTCCTTTTTGGTTATGTTAATAAGCTAATGAAGAGAATGATAATCTATTGTATTTATGCACAAACACTTTTCTTGTCTTTCTTTTATTTCTTAGTCATACACGATGGGGAGATATTTGTTTCCTTTAATCATTGTATATCTTGCCTAAATGCTTAATTGTTTTATGGTTGATGGTTGCCATCATGTTCCAAAGGCTTAATGTATTGATCTCTGATGAATTTGCCATGACATGTTTTATGTAATATCCTTTGTGTTTTGGAGTAAAATTTATAAATAAAAAAAATAGATGCAGCAAGACATCAAGATATTAGGATATTAGGGCATCTTTTCAACAGAAGAGTAGTAAAGAAACATGGAGAGCTTGAGCTGTGGAGGCAAGTGAGTGCAATACATATAACACATTCTCACAGGATACGTCGACATTCAGTGCCAGAAGAGTGGGAGAGAATGTTGAGTGGAGAATGGAGCAAGTAGACAGCATCTGAAAAAGGTGCGTTTTCAGGTTTTATGAAAGGCATGAAGATCAGGGTATAACCTAATGTGATTACGGAAGGAAATCTAAAGTCTAGAAGCTAGACATGAGAAGGTTTGTATTGAGATTTTACTTTTTCAGGTTTAGGAATTTCGAGAATGAGTTGTTCTCTGCCTTTGGTTGTTTGCTGTGTTCCTGTGAGAAGAAGTTTGCTGTTCATGTAAGATTCTTCCTAGTCATTCACTGTGAACTGCTTTGTAAATTTTAAATGCCAGCTTGAAGTCAATTCTAGCATCCTGCGGCAGTCAGTTGCGTTAGGATGGGTGTGATTGGATCTGATTTTTTTGCTCCTGTAACCAAGGCTTGTGAGAACAAGCGCCTTTACTGTGGTCCTAAAATTTGAGTGTGGAATGATGGTATCAGCTTCCTAAGTATATCAAGTTGATAGGAGGCAAATTTGGGTAGCTGGTGACATCATCATTTAAAGCACGGGTTATCAAGGATAAATCCGACAGTCTTGGAATGTGTAAAGAGATTTGAGAAAATAATTGGGAGTGAAGCGTACTCATCTATTTGTGGACTCGAGGTTGACAATCATTGGAGAACAGGAAAAAGAGCACTGCTTTGGCTAGGTTCGTTTTCAGAGAGACGAATGGCATCCTCTTGGATAGAGTTTACAGCTAGATTTTTATTAGGTTTGTTATGTTGGATGGATATGAGAGCGAAGTGTAAAGCCGAATATCATCATCATCATCTTGGAGAATGTGGATATCTTTATATTGATGTAGGTAAGCAGAGAATGGAACTTGAATACCATATTCTACTGGGAGTGTATTCACTAACGAGTCTTAATTTACAGATTGAGATCTTGACAATAGAACTGGAGGGAACCATTTTATAGCAATTCCTTGGATTCTCATTCTTGAAGTTAGGCTTTGGGGAGTGTTTGGTGATCCAGGGTGTTAAATAGAACTAGCAGGAGGGCGTCACCTTCATATTGGGTTTTCAAGGCATCCTCCGGTGTCTGAATATATCTGAATATTCATTAACAAATACCTTGAACTTCAAATGAAATGCCATGTACAAATGTAGATTTTCTATTTCTACAATGAAATCCTGTATAACAAACCACCCTTTTACGAAGATATACTCGGACTGATTGTAGTTACAAAAGAAAGACTGGGTCAAGAATACACCGTGAAATATATTTATTCCACATACAAATTCACACCTTTAATTAATTATCTTCCAATGTGTAAAATAGAAAGAATCCTGGAGTTCATATGAATATTCATCTTCTGAGCTAATGAATTTGTCCTACAGCGCAATGAGGGAAGTGGGATTTGTGATGCTATTGCTCAAAACAATACTTACAAAAGTATTATGAAAAAGAAGGAAGGGTGGAATCTGTTCTCTGATGGAAAACCAGATAATAAAGCTAAGGTGTTCTGGCTGTTTACTAAGGACGTGGGACTCGGGATTACCCAGACCCAGCTGTCTTGGGATACAAGGCATCACATATGTTACTTGGAATGGTGTTGCTGACTAAATATTTAGCAAACCCGTGGCTAGTGAGAAGGATATGACTGTCGATATGAAAAATTGTTCCATAATGATTAACTAAGGAATAAACAGAAAAGAGTGGCGAAAACCACATGAAGAAGATGAGATAATACATCCTTTGGAACAATGTGTGAGAAACTGTTGAACAAAAACAAGACACAGAATGCAAACAGAAGTTTGTCAAATGCACAAAATATGAACATTGAAACATTGTTACTGCAAAGCCCTATTGACTGATGTAAAAGGAAATGGAGCAAAATATCACATCCTTAGAATTTGTTATACAGTGTCAGAACCTAAGTGCAATTTGTCACACTCTGACAAAAGTATGGAATTTTGGGCCGAGGGCATTGTCACAAAAATGTAGGATAAGAGAGAACTACTACTGACCACAAATAAAAGTACTGATTGTGACATTTGTGATTCATACAACTAAAAATCGTAATAGAGCCCAATAGAGGAGAAAAGCCACACTAGTTCCTAAAAGGAGTACCAGAAATGTAGGAGGCTGCCATGAAAATAATAGGTGTAATGGAAGGCTTGGGGGGAATATATTGTCACTTTTTTAATGGATTGGAGTAGAGACAGTGGTGTGTGTCAGTTCGTGTTGCAATTTTGGACTTTTATAGATCCACTTACAAACACCTTTTGCTGGTTGCCTGAGCTTCTGTAATGAGCACACACAAATACAAAGAGGATTTGGATCAGCTCTGCTTCACCCATCCCTTATGTGCAGTGACATAACGCAGTTCAGTGGCCATCTTTGAAGTATGTCTGTTATGCTTCTAGGATGGATGCCACAATGTTTGTTTAATGTCGTGGTCAATTTTGAAGTTTAAAAATAGCTAAATACAATTTTGTTATTTTTTGCATTTACGAGCAACTTGACTGCCATCTTGGAAGAATAGAAAATACAATTTCTAGATTGCTGGTCACTGCTATTAACTTTGCCAATGGTGGTTCAATGTAACAAGCATATTCAAAACAAAGCCAGCTGAAAGAAGATTTGGCAATATGAGATCCGAGGATTGACATGCGGCCTCAGTGATTGCCAGTGGCTGAGAATAATTCAAACATTCCATTCATCACCATGTTTTTGATTCTTTAGGAATCTTTGCAACCCATTCTGAGACGTTGGCATTAAAACTAACCCTTCAGTGTAAGGCTCACACAGGGTTTAGTATTTAATGTAAATCTGTAATATCAAGGGGGAAGAGCAAAGATGCTAAAAACCATGCTAAAATTCACTCATATTTTACTGTTTTCTATCCAGTGCTTAGTTTGTAAAATATTAAGTGCCAGGGCTCAGACCAGGAGGCCACTGCAGCTTGCACTACCCATCGCTCTTGTCATCGCTGCCAAAACAACTACTAAGCGTCTCTCTCACATGTAAAGGCGACAGTTCAGATTACTCCAGGTCCCCAATGCTAAAGGAAGGGCTGGGGAGGCAGGTATTAGCAATTTTAATGTATATGTTATTCCTAAACAACCATTGTTCTGCTCATCTCTGAATTAGTTGAGCAGCACCACCATGTGGTAGACTGTTCTAAGTATGGTGTTGACAATTAGATGCTGGTGCCGAGCACCTGAAACCTATGAAGTGCTGGTGCTGAGCACCGGCTCAAATTAAGCACTGGTTCGATCTCACAATTCTAGATGAGAAATCCCGCGAGTTTGAAAGTTTAACCTGAATCCTGGTCAATGAGAGCAACTCCATTGTTAGGTGTAAAAATATTTGTTAAAGGCCGCAACTTCTAAGCTTTTTCCTGAGTCTGGGGCGATCAACTTGGTTGTATGTTGTTGAAAGATCAATATAGCAGACAAAGCTTGTCTACAGGGCTAGCCCTAGCCCTATAGGCTAGAAAGTGTCAGAATATAGTCCTCCATAGTCCATTTAATGAAACTTGTGTGTGAAATGAAGTAGTTTTGATTCAATGATCACCTCGTCCAGTGTGTTTAGCAACAATATGGCAAACAAGTTGCCACCTACATCCAGCAAATATGTAAGCCTATTGTTAGCTGGCACAGAGATATCTCCCTTTCTAGGTATTGGCTACAGACAGCTTTCCCTGTCTGTTGGCCAGGCCTATTTTCCTCCCAAAATAGGGTAGGCTTTATATAATCCCTTTGATCTTGATTAAAGGTCTTTGTTCTCTATCTCACTTCCCTGCTCTTACTTCGATGGCTTTCCTTTCTATACTTGTGCTTGTTCCATCCAGGAAAATTGTAGTCTCACATTGTTCTGATTGTTTTCTTGTATTCTCCCACTACTTACGTTGCTTGCATGCAAGGAACTGTATTTTCTCTTTTCTTTTAAGCACTCCATGGGAGTGCAGCAGTTTTCCTGCTCTCTTTCCCACGTCCTACCTCCTTTTAAAATCCTAGATTTGTCCCCAAAGCTTTTACATTAATTTACCAGCACCTTCCAACTTTAATTTTTTATTAATTTTTTTCATAAAAACTTCTCTGTTGTGCCTCCCCTTGCTCTTGCCTCACTCAGTAGTATTTACTTCCCTCATCCCATTCCACTCTACATTTCCTTCCATGCCATGTTGCATCTGTTTTATATTTTTAGAATGTTATATATTTTTTTGAGGGCCAATAAGCTGCAATATTCTGATGAGCTGTCCCTTTATGAAAATATTATTTCAAGCACATTTTCTTTCTAATTTACTACTCCAAAATGGGCGTCTACCATCTTTGAATAGTACATTAAAAAGAAATTGCTGGCTGTATAATGATACATGCGCACAAACGCATCAAGATACATGCAAGCTCATACATCATGATCACATCTTTGCATGTGTCATGATGCACATGTCAAGAAGCACTTAGGAAACCCATTCCAAGTTGACCGGCAATGCATGCAGATGCGTCTTGACACATGAGTTTGCATGCGGGTGCAGCACAAGATGCATGCTTTTTCTTGATCTCCCTCCCGTTTGCAACTTTTGACATCACATTCCCCGCAGCACAGCCTCCAGGTGCCCTGTTGTGTGTTTTTATCATTATTTATTTATTTTTACATTGTCTATCATCCACAGTTTACAGCTGGGCAATTCCTTCCTCAAAATGCGTCTTCATGCACATTTAATTTTTTTTAATTTACCATTCCAAGATAGGCATCTGCCATTTTTGATGGGTAAAATGAAAAAGAAAACAAAATGCAACATGTGGCATTCACAAATCATAATTCATGCACACACGTGTTACAATGCAGGCGTGCACACTGATCATGGTGCATGACTCCAATCTTTCAATGGGTTTCCATTATTAGGAAATTTATGCCAAAATTTCCCGGCATGCATGTGTCTTGACACATGCAAATTTCGGTGTAAACAAGCATTGGCAAAGACAAAAGCTGACAAAACCAATGCACTTTATTTAAAGAAGAAGGACCATTGGTTCACCATAGCAAACATCCTCTTACCCTATATGGCAAATGTATCAATTTATACAAAACATATTTTCAAAACTATAAACATACATACATAAACATATTACATAGCCCAAAACATAATCTGAAGAATGAAAAAAGACATATTCATCAGTCTTTAAGAGTATTTGCCACCTAACCAATATTTCACTGTACACTTGTCCAGTGCAATTCATATTTCTTGTACACTTGTCCAGTGCAAGACAGGTTGGGGATCTTAAAAATTGTCAATGCATTTCGGTTTTTAAAATAATCACTCAACAATCTTCAGGATTTAAAATCTACATAATCTGCGATCAATCAATATGATTCACATAACTTTGCAACATAAAAATATATTGTGAACAACAACAAAATATACCATTATCATCTTCATAAAAACGTGTCAAAATATTTTTCCATTTTTTGCAAAGATTCTCCCATCACAAAAAAACGCATGGTTCTTTCTCTTATTTTAAAATAAAATTCTGCATAACATACTGTGGCAAAAACAAACGACTTCAAACTCACTTGCTCCTTCTCCTAATTTCCAAGTTAGCTATTACATTTAAATAGCCATTACATTTAACATCAACTGACTATTACCCTACCGAAAATGTCTATTGATAGCACAAATTTAATCTGTAATTTTACTATTTAAGATAATTATTGCATTAATGGCCTACATTAGGTGAAACGTCTGGTAAAAGGTCCTAAATGTACCTTCATTTGTTCATTAAAATATTCAAAGCCTGTATGAATTCATCTGGAGGACATGCTGTAAAGTCATAAAGAAGTCATTTAAGGTAATCAATAAAAGATTAAACAACACTTGAACACCCTTATATACTAAATATCATATAATATGTTAATATCAACCGTTCTTTACCTACCGAATTATAGTCATATAGGGAGGATCTAAACCGCAGTAAGTAAATAGCAAGACCATTTAAGGCTGGAGACTGATTGGATTTGCCAGAGCTTGTTAACAATAGGGTGGAAAATGGAGTCCCTCCAAGTTTCTGTTATACCGTCATACAGCATAACATTTAGAAAAAAAAACACTTTGGAGATGATGTCATGTACTTGCATCAGCTGTATTTACATAAATAAGGACAGCATGTGTCCTGGAGCACTGGAAGAACAGGCATTCCAAATCAGTTTTACTACTGTGTCTTCAGGGATGCCTGCTGAACATGAATCAAGTCCATTTTCTGCAAATGCCTTCAGTAAAAGCGCTGTTATATAAATTAGGCATATATTTCTCCCTTTTCGCATAAAGTATGCGATAATCTGGAGTAGAATGAACACTTCTTATCCCTTCGTGTATTAAAGGCCAAAATGTTGTTTGTTTTTAGACATAATCGCTATCAAAAGCTCAAGACAGACATTATTGTAACACTCTTGCTTCACTCTTATATCTTCCATTTATTAGAATGGATGGGTGTTATATGCACTGCATGCATAAAAGACGGGGTCCAGGTTGCTACTCCTAGATGGCAGTCCACTGGAAATGTTTAGATGTTCTATCTGAGACATTGTCACACTCACTCAAAATAGGAAGGACGTACAGCGCCTTTTAGTTTAATCACATCAAATAAAGAAACAAACAATAGCAGCAAGTTAATTCACTCTGCTCATCACAACTGCAATGTGTAAGTGCTTCGAAACAAGTACAATACTAATTAGGAGCTTCTGGTTACTTTGTAAACTTTCATTAAAAATAGGGCTAGAATGAAGATCACTTCACCAGATTCCTCTTGAAAATGTCAATTAATCACATCATTAACGTCTATGCCAGTAGTACAAGAACACAGTGCATCAAATGAAATCTCATTGCAGAGTTTCAAAGTTCAAGGACCACGTACTTGAAAATTGCACAACAACACGAAAATGCATACTACAAGGTGAGACATGTGTAAACATTTATTAGTAATAAGAAAATAAACATATATTTTATATTATACACACCATTAATCTGCAACATGTTAACAATCGTAAAAATAAAAGTGCTTGATGGATAACATGTCCAGAGTTTGCCAGTTCTCAAATTAGTCAAATTCTGGTGCAAATGCTAACAAGCTTCTTCAATACATCTCCCTTTCTTGTACAAGAAATAGAGTTATTGTATTGGTTGTATTTATATTGTTTGCTATTGTTCCTTTATTTACATGTAAGTGATTCTTTAATTGTATTGTATTGTATTGTATATGTTTTTTATATAGCGCATGCTGTCACCCTGTGGTTATCCTGGCACTTTTAGATTTTAGACTGTCAGCCTCAGAGGAAAAAGAGGTGAGCACGAAGATATACTAACATGTCGGGAAGAGCCAGGTTTTCAGGCTGCCTCTGAATCTCATGAGGGACTCACTCAGTCTGATACTCAAAGGAAGTTCATTCAACAGGCGCGCCGCGACCACCCGGAAGGCCCTGCCTTCCGGGTGGTACATGACAATGTATTCTTTTGAATGGGAGGAATACATGTATTATATTGCCCTGGTTTGCACTGTTGTCCAGTGGGGATTCTGAACTCGATGCCTGACTGAACTGTGGTGCCTCCAGTTGCTCCTGCCTGCTCTTCATGGGCTTGTGTAATGTCCCTGTAAACATATTTCACTATGTTCTATTACTTTGTGTTTCATATAATCATAGCCTTTCATCTTCTCGTTACCCTCCTGAACACCCTTGTGTGTCTGTGCACATGGTAAATGGCTTGCACTGCTTTAGAATGTTGCTGTTAAGCGGCATTCTGTGAGGAACATCTAGCTTAAAAAGAAGCGTGTTACTTGAATTCACCTCCTCATTACTACACAGCTTCTTTGGCAATGATTGCGGGATAGATACACCACAATATCCGTCTGCACTCCCAAACTTTGTTGCAGTTAAGCAAGGCAGTGTCCATAGTCTTCTGCAGGCTACTTTCCAACTCCATTTCTACCCAGCATGATGAGATGGGAAGAGTGTTAGATGACTCCTGCACCCTCCTGTCACACACCAACACCGACCCTTGGCTCTACCTGTCGTCAGCTGACCACACCTTTGCCCTGCCTTGACCAGCCCCTGGGAGGTGTATGCTGAGTGGATTAACCCATTGAATACACTGAATAAAAAATAAAGTTATACTTCAAGTGAACACTGGAAGTAGCCAGATCCTCAATAGTGATACTAAGGAATTGTACATAGAGGTTACTGCATGCTTAAACATTTGCAGGCAGTTACACCTTAATTTATAGTAATAGTGTAATCCTTGCAGATTGGTGCCCTCATGGCTGACATAATGAATGCAGTGGTAAAGCCTTTTTAGAAGTGCAAGGACCACCTAAAGAAAGTTGGACCCAATGGATCAGATGTTTCAAAAAGCATTTGGAGGGTATACACGGGATGAAATATAATCCAGCCAGGAACTAAGTCATGATGTATAATTGTCTGGGGGCAGAGGGAAGAAGGTTGTTTGATATAATAACTCCTGGTGAAAAAGAGGAGGAGGATCAAGAATTGGATGTATTCATTGATGTCAATACTAGAATGAATATTTATTTTGATACAACAGTGAGTATTATAAAGGAAAGGTACAATTTCTACTACTGCTATCAAGTACCTAATGAATCAATTGAGTCTTATGTTGTGACTGCAAGGATGTTGCCCACAGCATGCTCCTTCAGTGACATGGATAAAATAATCCGCGAACGTGCGGTAATGCGCACCACTTGTGTGAAAGCAACAGAAAAACCATTGTGTCATCATAACCCTAGCCTAGAAAAAGTGATCTCAGCTATAAAGAGTATTGAAAGGTGTGCCAAGGGAATTAAGTTGCTGCGCAAACCTGACAACCAGCATGCGGATGTCAATCTAGCTTGCAAAGAAGGAGACGCATCAACAAACAACCTCAGATAGAAAAGTAAAAAGAGCAATTCAAATATATGGAGCAACAAATTGGCATGCTACCATTGAGGGTACAGTACCCACTCGGCATCTAACAAAGGATGCCCTGCTTTCAGCAAAATCTACAAGGGATGTGGAAGGGCAGAACATTACCCTAAGGTTTGCAAAACGTCTTGCTTAAAGAAGGTCTTCAAAGTGGAAGAATCCAAATCATAGAAAGACTCAGATGGCAGTGAAAAGATGGAACATTTGGTTTTACTTGTGGCCATCATCAAAAATGAAGACATACAGAATCAACCTAAGTGCAATATTCATGTTAATGGAGAACGTGTGGAGATGCTAGGGGACACTGGATCCAGAATCCCTATTCTGTCAAAGGACACCTACGAAAACTTTGGATGCAAAACTCCACTACAAGTCATCACGATCATCCCAAGAGCCTATGGGGGCCACATAATAAAACTGGACTCTCTTTGTGCGTACCTGCTGCCTGTTTGCTGGTGGAACAGCTTCCTTCTTGTGGACCCAGGCTACTTCTCGCCGGACCCGCTCCGCGGGTCCCGCTTCGTGTCTGGGAGCAGAGGAGCTTCGGGAGTGCGTGCAGACGCCAAGGGTGCCGGTAAGCCTTGCAGGGCTGCGAGCAGTGTGGTCAGGGACTCCATATCCCAGGAGTCCCTGATAGCCCGCCTGCAATCACCTGGGCCGCTCTCCCTGCAAGCCCCGCCCCTTCACCTACGGAGCTAAAAGCCACCGCTCCCACTACCTCTTTGGGACTCTCTTTGTGCGTACCTGCTGCCTGTTTGCTGGTGGAACAGCTTCCTTCTTGTGGACCCAGGCTACTTCTCGCCGGACCCGCTCCGCGGGTCCCGCTTCGTGTCTGGGAGCAGAGGAGCTTCGGGAGTGCGTGCAGACGCCAAGGGTGCCGGTAAGCCTTGCAGGGCTGCGAGCAGCGTGGTCAGGGACTCCATATCCCAGGAGTCCCTGATAGCCCGCCTGCAATCACCTGGGCCGCTCTCCCTGCAAGCCCCGCCCCTTCACCTACGGAGCTAAAAGCCACCGCTCCCACTACCTCTTTGGGACTCTCTTTGTGCGTACCTGCTGCCTGTTTGCTGGTGGAACAGCTTCCTTCTTGTGGACCCAGGCTACTTCTCGCCGGACCCGCTCCGCGGGTCCCGCTTCGTGTCTGGGAGCAGAGGAGCTTCGGGAGTGCGTGCAGACGCCAAGGGTGCCGGTAAGCCTTGCAGGGCTGCGAGCAGTGTGGTCAGGGACTCCATATCCCAGGAGTCCCTGATAGCCCGCCTGCAATCACCTGGGCCGCTCTCCCTGCAAGCCCCGCCCCTTCACCAATCACACCATCTATATACAAACGCTTGCTCCACCGCTACGCGGGAGCGCGCCGGGAGAAGCCCGGGACAAGGGCGGGACCGTCTGTGGCCGTCCGGGGCCGGAGGAGGCCGGGCTGGGCCACATCCCTTGGCCCCTTAAAGCCGACATCCAGCCACCAGGACTATGGCTTCAGGAACCCGTTCTTGCAAGACAAAGAAATCTGCTGGAGACGTTGTTTTAGGCACTATGGACCAGTTCATAACCCGTGCTGTCTCCATAGTTGAGAAGGAGATAATCTTGGCTGAGCGAAGGTTGTCCCGGGACTCCTTTAGCACGTCTAATAAGCGCTCTTCTTTGGGCGCCATTGCCCTAGCTGATAGCCCTGGTTATATCCCACCAACTCCTTTAGTAATAGTTGATTCCCCCACCATTGACGAGAGAGTGAGTCGGATTAGGGCTAGCCTTGAAAGGGTAACCACCACAGCTCCAAGTATTGTGCTCGACCCGACACACTCCACTTCCTCTCTTTTCAGTATTCCATCACCAGAGAGGCAGATTTCAGATGGTACTCCCAATACCCCTGATGATTCGAGCCCCCATGTGCTTGTAAATATAGCTGTGAATTCCCCATCCACTGCAGGTCACTCTGATATTAACACTCCTAGAGTGGTAGTCCCTGAAACTGTACCTGTAGGGAATCTAATCCTAGGCTCCGTCCCTCAAAAGAAGAGAAAGCGTCCCATTAGTCTCCGTAGGGGAGGCTCTCTAAAACCTCACAGTAAGGTTAGTAGGAACATCATACCAAAAGGGGGTATTACCCCGAATCAGGTTCCCCACTCAAAACCCCAAGCGTCCCACATTGGAGACGCTGCTGTCGAGGGCACTCCTGGGCAATTGGCCCCTATAGATGCTAGCATTTTCCCCCAAGTCGAGAGCATTATTAAGTCTGTGGTGATGCCACTTGTAGATAAGATCGATGGCCTCACACGCAAACTAGCCTCGCTTGAGCAGTCAATGCTGGACAACTTTTATGCTGTGAAATCGTTAGTTAAATTTCACGCTAAAACCCAGGCTGAAGAGAATGGTGGGCTAAGGAGTGGTCCTGCCCCAACAGTTCCGTTTATCCCGACAGCCCTCCCTGATCCCTCACCTAGTTTAAAAACGCCTACCTTGGCTAAGGCTCCCAAACCTATCACTGGAACCATACCCCTCTCATCGACCCCAACCCCTGAGTCTAGTTTGGCACGCCCAATGAATAAATCTAGCACCCATGTACCAAAGGCACCCAAGGTCAAATTTGCTGCAAATCCCAAGCCTACCACTTCCAAAACTAAGGCAACTGGAGATACAGTGACTGTAAGCAATGGCGCGGCAATCATAATCGCATCCCCTCCTACTTCTGCTTCGCATGTAACGCCCAAACCCCTAGTAAAAACCACAACAAAATTCCTAGCCAAAGACAGGATAAAACGGCGTATGCCAAATGCTAGTCTTCCGCCTGGCTGTAAGCCCTATGTGGTTATCTTAACAGGGGTACCCGAGCTTGAAGAGGGCTCTCGTGAGTCCTATTCTGAACTCAAACACAAGACGCTCTCTTGGCTAAAAGCTAATAGACCCCTCCCAGGGCACATTGATGGCAGAGTAGCTTTTGTCCGACGGGTGGGTTGGATCGGTAACAGACGCAAGGCTATTACCGGGGATTGTGTGTTGATTAATTTTAATGATCCCAGAGCTGCTGGCATGATTTGTAGCCAACAGTCGCAGCACAACTTTTGCGACATACAAACTAGGGATTTGGGGTACTTTTATCACCCCCCCCCCTTAATGGGGCTCAATAATAATAACAATAATAACAATAATAATTTTTTCCAAGATGGGGGTAGAGGTGTATGGTTCCCTCATTACCCAACCTTGGATCCTAGAGCAAGTGTATGGACCCCTTCCCAACCAACCACTCCACAGGGTTGGGGCTGGTGACTTAACACCTTAGAGGTAATAAATGTCTCCCCCCAAAGGGCTAACACAACTTCTCTGGTAGGGGAGGTTGCGCTGACCAATATTGTTGTGCCCCATCCCTCGCCTATCCCAATCTTACCCATTCCTTCAGGTGATGGGACAGATAATCTTGAACTAGTGGCTGGACCTCAAATTTCGGGTCCTCAGGGTGGGAATAGCGGTTATAATGAGCCCCAGCATCATGCCCCTTTGAAAATCATTAGTTGGAATGTGGCAGGCTTAAGCAGTAAGCTAGATGTCCCAGACTGGGTGGCGCTCATTGAACCCCACTCAGTTTGCGCATTTCAAGAGACATGGTGCGTAGAACCAAGGCACCGAGTAGGAAATGCCACCTTTTTTGTCCCGGCGGAAATTCCAGCTTCGGGAAGAGGTCGCCCCTTCGGAGGTCTCTTGGTTTGGATAGACATTACTTTGGGATGGAGGGTACACCATCACCCCCAAAAAACTCCAGATTTGATGCACCTCACTGTAACTTGCCCGAGGAGAGCAGAAAAACTGGAGATTATCAATATTTATACACGAGGGGCCTCCGGGAGAGCTTTGTCACCAACGCTCTTGGACCTGGAGGCAGCCCTGGGTGAGTGCTGTAGCGATTCCCTAATTTTGGTCATGGGGGACTTCAATTGTACATTTGAGCCTTTGTTACCCGATGAATCCTTGGATCTAAATGATGAAGATTCTAGGAGAGGTGTCCCGTCACTTGACTTGCCCATCATAAATAGCTGGACTCCCAGAATCATCCAACTAAATTCCCTCACTTTAGAGCATGGCCTAAGGGCAGCCAATGGGAGGACACCATCAGACCTAGTGGGGGCTCATACATATAACAGGGTCGGTCATTCTTCCCGGATCGATTATATCCTTCTAAATTTTTCTTTGTGGGCTCATATGAAGGATATGGTAGTTCTTCCCTCCCTGGACAGTGATCATAACGCCCTTTCTTTGACCTTATCAATCTGGTGGAAAGAGAACTTCCCTGGAAGTGGAAACCATGATGCTTTTGCAACAGGGCCACTGGGAGGAGTGGTCCCAACAAACTGCTTAAGACGCTTGAAATGGGACAAAGTGGCAATAGATGAGGAGAAAATGGCATGTATCAGAACTGTTACTTCCACAGCCAGTGCCATTTTAAAAAGTCAGCCTATTTGCCCTAATCAGATTACAGCATTGTTCTGTGAGGTCGCACTCTCAATTGGGGACCTTTTTAAGGCCAAAGTAAAAAATGGGAACCCTAATCGTAATAACCAAAAAGGCATGTCAGGATGGTACACGAAGGAGTGTCGTGCCAAGAAGAGAGCCCTGATATTGGCGGTGAAAAGTGGAAATGCTATCCTAATATCCACTGAACGGAAGGGCTATAAATCGGAGCTTAAAACAGCAAAGAGAGACTGGGAAGACAAGTTCTGGCAGGATCTCCGAACTGCCAGTGGCGGAAAAAACGCAAAAGCTTTCTGGGACTTAGTTCACAAGAAGAACAGACCCCTTGATACAGTTATCACCTGTAATATAACCGAGGACTTATGGTTTACACATTTTTCGAAATTGTATATGGCAACCGCAGTTGAAGCGTTGGATTTCGTTTTACCTCAGCCCCTCAGAGTGATGGAAAGATTCGAGGAAAGTCTGTTCACTAAGATAGAAGCGGAAAGTGCAATAAAATCTCTGGTTCCACGCAAGGCGGCTGGCCCCGATGGTCTTCCGGGTGACTTGCTCCGAGCGGATATAGATGATTGGAGCACACTGATCTCCTCGGTTTTGAATGCTGCTTTGGAAAGCGCACCTCTGCCTGCCTCTTGGATGGCCGCTGAAGTGGTTCCCCTTCACAAAAAAGGTTCGAGAGATGACCCAGGGAACTACAGGCCAATCAGCCTGATCGACTGCTCACAAAAAGTCGCAGGCAAGGTTCTTTTAACAAGAATACAACAATGGGCAGATGAGAACAGGATCCTCTCGGATTTTCAGGCAGGGTTCCGTGCTGGCACTGGAACAATTGAACAATCACTAAGGCTTCTTATGATCCACTGGAAGGTCGTCACAATTGGGAAGGGTACATTATACTTGGCCTTCATCGACCTCCGGACGGCCTTCGATTTGGTCCCCAGAAATAATCTATGGAAGGTTCTTAATGATCTTGGCCTGCCACCTTACCTGCTCCACCTGGTCATGAAGTTTCATGAAAACAACTACGCCCAAATTCGCTGGGGTCCCAATGGCCAAAAAACCCGAAGAATAGATGTGAACAGAGGAGTGCGGCAAGGGTGTGTCCTTGCCCCAACACTCTTTTCGCTCTATGTTAATGGGGTGGTGGACCACTTGTTAAGGATTCCAGCAGATGCCCCTCGTCTGGCAGGTCGCTTTATTCCCACCCTGCTTTTTGCGGACGATACTTTGCTCTTGTCAAAATCGCCAATGGGCCTACAACAGCTTCTCTCAGGCTTTGACGATTTTTGTAAACAAAGAGGACTCTGTATAAATACAGACAAAACAAAGTACCTTATTTTGAACCCTCCGCAAAAACTGGGCCCTCCGCCAACATTGGGCTCTGTGGCATTGGACAGGACAAAAACCTTCGATTATCTGGGCATCAGGTTGGTGGATTCCATGAAATGGGACCAGCATCTGCTTAAAATGTTGTTAAACCTAAAAAGAATAACCGGGACCCTGCTAAAAGAGCAGAGAGCAGCCTCAACTAAACCCATAGCTGCAGTATTGGACATCTACGCGGCCAGAGGAGTAAGTGCTGCCTTGTATGGGGCGGAATTATGGGGAATGTCGAACTTGAAAGACCTTACTCGAGCTGAGAATTCCTTCTTGAGAAGCCTGATGTCCCTTGGCCCGTCTGTCCCCATCTTGCCTCTGCAATTGGACATGGGCTGTCGGGCCATAGAAGACCTAGCGAAGTTACGCCCTTTGCTTCTGTGGGCTCGCATCTGGAGAGTTCCTGAACTCTCAAGTTATGCGGATGGTCTACGGGAGATACTAAGATCGACAGGGTGGGCGAAAATAAAGTGGCTAACGGACATTAAAGCCTTACTTACCAATTTGGGGCTGGAAGAAGCATGGCATCAACAGTCAGCCCCTCCCAAATCCACAATTAAACAACTTTATTGGAATTGGGTAACAAACAGAAGGAATTCCTCCACCTCGATATGCAAGTCGACTAGAAACTTCATGGAGTCCAAAGATACCCCCTATAGAGAACTGTATCTGGACACCATCTCAGCCCCTTGGGAAAGGTCCTTGTATTTTAAATTTAGAACTGGTCTTCTCCCTGTAATGGAATTTACTTGTCATTGGAAAATCCCATACCAGACTGCTCCGTGGTGTCCCTTCTGCCCACAGCGCAGAGAATCTGTCCCCCACTTTTTATTTGAGTGTCCTGCATACATAGTTCCACGGTCAAAATGGCTTAAGCCTATGTGTCGTACTTTGGGCACTAGGCATTGCAACGTGGCCTTAAGGATTCTCTATTCGGACACCCGTACTTTTTACGCATGTGCCACCTCGAAGTACCTTGGGTGGGCATGGCGAATCCGGTCAAAAAGACTTAGGCAAATTGTTTAATTACACTTTTTACCATGGTCTGTTTTAAACTAAATGCTTATTTTAAAACCTACAGAACCATTTTCTGATAGCAGAAAGTTACGGTTTATTTTAAATGTACTGAAAAGTATTTTTTCTTACTGTATGTATGCTTTTTAAGATATTGTTATATGTCGAAATAAAGCCTTTTTTGACTTTGACTTTGGAAAGAGTATTTAATGTGAATTTGACATTCAAGTAGAAAAGTACATCAACAAAGGCTTTCGTAGTACACTACAATGTCAGCATCCTCTGCAGGTTAGAACAACAGAGGCCGAGAATGTTTATTAATCTATGCAAATCTCCTTATGTGTTTAGCATCCAAGAAGATAATTTAGAAACAATTTTATAAGAATACTAGGGAGTATTCAGTGAAAACAGTTTTGAAAAGTTGTAAGTGTGATCTCCACATAAGATTGGTTTAATTTGCCAGGATTAATATCCGTTTTTTCCAGCTCGTAATATGAAGGACAGAGACATTTCTGTTTGCAGCAAGGTTTCTTTATTTTGATTCATACGACAAGGACAGCCGACACGTGTTTCGCCCCCTCTTGGCGATTTGCGCCGGGGCTTTCTCAAGGCTAAATGGGTTAAATCAAGTCGAAAATTCCTGTTTCAAGATGTGTACAGTGTCCGAAATATAAAAATATAATTCTTCAGTAATAAAACATTTCTATTTAGGCTAATGCCTACGGTCCTAAAGTCCTCCCGGCATGGCGATTCCTGGGTCATGCAGATTCCTTCGGGCGGAAGGATCTGACCCAGGAATCGCCATGCCGGGAGGACTTTAGGACCGTAGGCATTAGCCTAAATAGAAATGTTTTATTACTGAAGAATTATATTTTTATATTTCGGACACTGTACACATCTTGAAACAGGAATTTTCGACGTGATTTAACCCATTTAGCCTTGAGAAAGCCCCGGCGCAAATCGCCAAGAGGGGGCGAAACACGTGTCGGCTGTCCTTGTCGTATGAATCAAAATAAAGAAACCTTGCTGCAAACAGAAATGTCTCTGTCCTTCATATTACGAGCTGGAAAAAACGGATATTAATCCTGGCAAATTAAACCAATCTTATGTGGAGATCACACTTACAACTTTTCAAAACTGTTTCCCTAACCCTGAAGCCCAAGAGGTCCAGAGCTTCGAGTGTGTCTCCACCCACCAACTAACCACACTTATTCAAGTGTTGTCTAAAGCGTTGAAATCCTTGGGCCTTTGCTACCTTATCTACAGTATTCAGTGAAAAACCTGGATGCTTAAAGAATTTCAAACATGAGATCATTCTAAAAACAAGCTTGCAGCCTATAAAGCAACTTGTAAGAAACATACCCTTGTCAGCCCACACTGAAGTCAAACTATTGGATGGAAAATGTGAACAGTTCATGAAGGACATAAAAAGAAACTTGAGTTGGCACAATCCCTGCAGTCATTCAGTGAGAAATTGCAAAGTACAGTAACTACAAAGTCTAGTCCGACCGGGCTGGGGGCAGTATTCACCCAGAAAACAGAAAATGGGGAAAACAAGTATTGCCTTGTTCTGTAGGAATGCTTCCCATATGGGTCATTCTCTGATAATGGAGTGCAGTTTGAATCCCAAGAGCTGGTCACATTCTTGAAAGAAAGTGGCATAGAACATTTACGTCATCCTTGTATCCACCCCAAAGCAATGGGCAGGTTGTATAGGCCAATCCCCTAATCTAGGAAACCATTGAAATGTCTTTTAGGGTTCACATTCCCTTAGAACCCAACTGCGGTCTTATCACACCACTTCACACAACATCAACAGTCGAACTCCATTTGAGTTCCTCAGAGGTAGATTAGCCATCACACAACAGCAGCCATACTGGTCTTTAGCATGAAAGAAGTTGGAAAAGGAGAACATGAGGGCAAAGAGACCAATTTGAGAAGCTTGGTAGACAGACACCAGAAAAACATGCACAGCAACTATGATGCACAAATGTAGTCAAGGAGATGTCTGTGAGTGCTGGTGACGTGGTGAGAGTGAAATAATAAATAGAGCAAATATGAGCAAGTACAGTGAACCAAGATGCATAGTTAAGATCAAGGGCACTGCTGGTTTATTAGATAATGGCCAATGGTGGAAAGGATCAAATGTTGTTGGCATTAGATCGCCGGAATCAGTGGGCAGACAAGAAGCTGTTCAAAGTAGTGTACCTGAGTCAATCAAAAATGCCATCAACAGTGAGCAATGCAGAGCAAGCCATGCTAATGCCACATGTGGTAATTCTACCATCATGTCTTCTACTATGGTTGCAACCAAACCCAATGGTACTGTTATGAACAGAAGAACAATGATACCACCTGTCAGGTTCAAATATTAATTATTCAACTAATTGTTGATAAAAAAGGAACATTCTTCACTATCTCCTATTACTTGGTGTGTCAAATAACCCTTACCTCACATCTTCCCTTAGCCTCCCAAATGGAAAGTAGCCTGCGTCAGTCTGATTCTCAGTAAACCATAGCTGATCCACAAGAAATGGCCACTTATAGACCCATAGCTCAGCTCTCCATTCTTGGAAAAGTTAAGGGCATCTTATGCAATCAACAACTCATATCTTTTCTAGAAACACACTCTCTTTTGGATCCCTCCAGTCAGGCTTCCGGGAATCCTGTAGCACAGAAAATACATTATTGGAGGCTCTTGACTCCATCAGACTTGCCTTGGATGGGGGTTCTTCTAGACCAATCTGCAGCATTCAACACCATCTCTCATGCAAGCCTAATCAAAAGACATGGGGAGAATGGTGTAGGTGGCATAGCACTAGGATGGATGAAAAACATTCTGCCTGATCGAACTCACTTGGTACAGCTTGATTCTTTCAATTCTAGAATTATGGCCTTAGACAAGGGTGTACACAGGGATCATCTTTGAGTCTCACCCTTTTCAACATATATGTGGCACCCTGGCCAAAAGTGATAAGATCATGTGGCTTTGATGTAATTTCGTATGCAGGTGACACACAATTTGTCATCACTGTGGGGCCTAACCCGGAATCCACCAAACTAAGATTCAGGGATTGTTTGGCTGAGATTGCCTCCTGTATGTTAGCTAGCTCATCTCCGCCCTAGCACCTGATGTCGTCTTGCTCACCGAAACATGGCTCAACCATTCATCCACACCCGACAATGCCACAGTAATTCCTAAAGGATACAAGATCACCCACAGGGACAGTACCAACAAACCCAGAGACGGAATAGCCATTATCAACAAAGAGATCATCTAGTGCTCCACCACTACGAACACTCCCAACCATGGAACACCTCAGATTCAGTTTTCAAACCGATGGTAAATCGACCATCAGAGGCAACCTCGCTTACAGGCCCTAGGGACCTTCACCAGGCTTTTGCAACTCCATCTCTGACTTCATCCTCCTTGGTGAACTCAATTATACTAAAAAAGACATGATGATACAATAAAAGAAAATTCAGAGAAATAATTTTCAATTAAGAAATTCCCATACATGTGGTGCTACCCATAATTCTTCCTGATCTTTAGTGAGATTCTAATAAAATTTAACATTGCACAGCAGATTTCCACAGAGGATAGTGATGACAAATATTCATACCCTTCCTTATAAGTGCAGGGCTGCCTCCTCTTCAAGATTGGTTTAATAAACCGGAGTCTTGGCTCTCTGTACAGAGAACAAAAGAGAACCAGATGTAAAGTACTTTGCCTATCCATGCTATTACACGGACAAGGGTCCAGTCTCTCACACCAACCCCCTTGTTTCGGAAAAGCAAGTAAAAAATGAAGAATCTCCAGTCTAAACCTTGTTAAAAGGAATCGCCATTGCACGTTAAGGGTAAATGTTAAATAGAACTGTGGTAGGGGTTTACAGGCATTAACAATACCGTTATCAGTTACGTTAGCCATAGAAACCTGGTTCAGTGACTTCAGATACTTTGCCTTTATGTCCACCTTATAATTCCCCTCGATTTTTTCAGGGTTGTTAAAATATGTACTAAGTCCAATTTTGTTCAGCTTATTACAAACATAAGACAACCAGGGGATCTGTTTTGAGTTTTCTAGGGCCATGCAATCAGTGATGATATCCTTGGTTAATTTAAGGTCTTCAGAATGCCAAATTTTACCCCATAACAGTAAAGGGGACAAGCGAATTGTATCGGAAACGCTGACCATACCAATTTCTTTATGGCAAAAATTGTTTGAGGCGCTTTTTGGAACTGATAGGACCCTTTTTATAAAGTTGTTTTCCACCACTTGTATCACAGCAGGCGTTTCAGTACCCCACATCCCTGCCCCATAAGTAGCTACAGATAAACATTTTGAGGTATAAAGGTTTCTGAGATGCATGATGTGCTTTTGCCCCAATTTACTGCAGAAGCGGAAAATACCATCTATTGCCCTTGTCATGTTCTGGGCTCGGACCTTCATTACCGGTGTCCAACTTAGTTTACTATCAAACAGATTACCAAGGTAATTGAAATTTCCCACTTTCCCAATTATGCGGTTATTTACCACGAACTTCCTAATGGATGAACCCTTCGGGCCACAGGACATTACAAAGGATTTTTCAAAGTTTACCTTTAGATCGAGATCAAGCATGAATTTGTTAAAGGCGTCTAAACACACTTGCATGCTGTTTCCTGTCAATGTCATTAGGACAGTATCGTCCGCATACGAAAGCATAGGAATGCTTTTACCATTAATTTTTGGGAAATCACAGCCCTGATTTAAAAGGTACTGTTCTAAACCATTGGTATAAACCAGGAAGAGGAAAGGCGCCAAGATACATCCTTGACGGACACCTTCAGTAGAAGGTATCAGTTTCGTTATTTCCCCTCCCGTGCCAAATCTGATGGATACATTTGTTGCTTCATGTAACCTACGGAGCAAAGTGACTAAAGGTTCCTCAAAGCCCATATCGCTCATCATCCTCCACAATTTATGCCTACAAACAGTATCAAAAGCGCTTGTCAAGTCCATGAAGGCCAGATGTATCGAGGATTTTTTGGCCTTCATGTACTTGCCCAAGATCAGTGCCAGGTTGAGGCATTGCTCATTTGTCCCCTTCCCACGTCTAAAACCATACTGGGAGTCAATTATCAATCCAGTAGAATCTGCCCAACTTTCTAATCTCGCCAAGATTACCCTGCCCAGGATTTTGCAGGAGGCATCTATTAAAGAGATCGGGCGGTAACAACGTGGATCAGACCTATTACCTTCCTTAAAAATTGGCACTACTATTGCCTCCTTCCATGTGCCAGGAATACGGCCAACCACAACAGCTTTAAAAACATTCAATAAAATGGGTGCCCACAGACTAACGTTAGACTTAAAAAGATCCAAAGGGACAGCGTCCGGGCCTGGAGCTTTTAATGATGCACCTTTCCCTAAGGCTTCCTCAATCTCAGTCAATGTAATTGAAGAGCTGAGGGTCAAAGCCGAGGGAGACGATATCAGGTCCCCTGTCCCTTCAATGCTTACATTTATTACATAAGAATTGGGATTAAAAATTGTGCTGAAATGTTGAACCCATTGTTCAGCAGTAACCTGCATAACTATGGATTCCTTGTTATCACTCTTGAAAAGTGGGCGATTAATAACCTCCCAAAAGAGCCTACTATCTTTTAATTCTGCTGCCTTTTCAAGGTCATCCCACGCCATGCCTTTCAGATCCTGCTTTCTTTTTGTGATAGCGTCCCTATAAGCCTTCCTACTGTTCCTTACAAGCTCTTTGTTCCTGGGCTTTTGAGACAGAGCTAATTTCAATGATCGATGTGTGGCAGAACACACGGAGTCAAACCATCTCAAAGCCTTTTGGCCTCCCTTCCCTTTGGGTTTTTTCAAGCACTGTCCTACATGGCAACACAACTTCTCAAAGCTTTCTATAACCTTATTGGGATCAGATCCCAATGCTAAACATGATTCTATTTCGGGTCTACAATTTACAATGATATCTTCCTCCAGTTTAGACACATTAACCTGCCCCCATTTCAGAGTAACTCCCTGATTTTTGTTATATTTGATCGGCTGTTCCCAAGTCCTTGGTGGATCTTTTGTTGGCACCCACAATGATAACATTAAAGGGTTATGATCACTGGTGGGATTTGCCACCACCTCCAACTTTTCCACATACTTAAGGAAGGTGCTCGATACTAAAACAAAATCAATAGTACTCATCTCCCCCCTCAAACCCTGAAAAGTTGGTATATGCAGAGTGTCTGGAGGGGACCAGGGGTCTACTACACACAAATCATTTGTGATGATAATATTGTTCAAGGCATCCCCCTGTGATGTATGTCTGAAATGGTTTAGGGGCTGGGCGTTCAAATCCTCTAGACCACATACATTCGAACCCCCGTAGCTGCACAATGTACAGTTAAAATCACCGACCCAAATAAGAAACGAAGAAGGGTGCCTACTGCGGAATTTACCCAGAGAAACCTCCAGACCTTGAATTATTGAGGTATCATATCCATTAAAAATGTTATAGTACCAATTAATTAGTAACACTGATTCAGGGAAAAGTTCTTCCAATAACAGCACTTGATACCAATTAGTCTCGACCAGTGTCTGGATTTTGAGCTCATGTAGTTTTGTTGACAGTGCTGTCGTTATTCCACCTTTTGCCCTCCCCGATGTGGATGGGACAGCTGGGACAGTAAATGTTTGAAAACCCTCGATGTCACAGGCAATCCTGGACCATGTCTCTTGTAAACACAGAATCTCATGGGCTTCCACAAAATCTAACCATATCTCATCTTCTAGTTTATTTGATATTCCGGAGATATTCCAGGACAGTAGAGAGATCAATGATGGTGATGAAGGCCCTGGTGTTCCATGATTACTTCCCATGGCATCTCTTACAACAGTTGGATTTTGTTCGAGCAATGGTAATTCATTCGTTTCCTGGCCCTTAGCGATGTCCACCATTGACATGACAACAGTCCCCATCTGCAGATGTCCAGCATTCACATTATCACACTCAGGGGTTACCTGTACTAGGTCAACGTCATCAATACATATCCCTAGTTCTTCAATAAAACCCCCATTCATAGGAGATGATACAGTGTCTTCGACCCTGGATGGTAGTCAGTCTACCTCATCCAAATTCATTAAAGGGTCAAAGCGATTCCTTAATGGGATGTTGTTGTTGTAATTATTATTATTTGGGAACCAGCCAGGATAGTCTGTGCCCCTAAATCTTGATCTTCGCGGGTTATAAGGGACTTGTGTAAAGTTGCCCATACTTGTTGGCCCCATAAATTGAGCTGTCTCGTGCCAAGGGGTGTAATGGTAATGCGGGCCTTGGTTCATATTCAGGTTATGTGTCCAACCCGTTTGATATCTGCCATTTGTGCTATGTCTGTGACGGAAGGGATTTTGGTCAGGGATAGTCTGATAGAGGTTGGGATAGAAATATTCAAGGCCCACACACTGAATATCCCCCATCCTCCCAAACCTAGCCTTACTACAAATAATATCCTTGACCCAATTATCTCTAAAGTTTATCAAAATGCAATCACCCTCCAGGTCTTTTTTACTTGGTCCAATCCAGGGGACCCTCCGTACACTTAATATTTTTGTAACAGTGTCCTCAGTTAATGGCCTATTTTTGTTTAGCCAAAATTTTGTTTTATTTAACAGGTCCTCGTTTGCCTCATATTTATTCTCTGGGAGTAACGGAACACCAGTCAGGATAGCCATAAAAGGGGCAGACTCCGGGGGTATATTTACATAAATCTGTCTACCTTGTGGTGGGATTTTACTAGGGGCCTGTGATTTACTCGACAGAGTTTCTTTCAGTTCAGTGCTAATCGGGGCAGGCACAGATGCATTAGCTGGTGTAGTTACCACCAGCGAATTACTTGGTTTGTGGCCCAATGTGTTCACCTGCTTGATTTTTATTAAGGGTGCTGGTGCTGCACAAGGGGTGGTACCAACAGTAGTAACAGAATTTACAGGTATTACAGGTAAAGGTTGAATTATTGGGTTGGTCTTCGGGCCCCTTTCCTCTGAATTGGTATTATTACTGTTATTACTCTTACCGACAATAGTAACTGGTTGTTTTTTATCTCCTACCAAACTCTCCAATAGGACGGTGTTTTTTGATGTTAAAAACTCCAGTTGATCTAATTTTGAGTTTATTATTTGGGTTTTCAACATCAGGGGATTCAGTAGACTTTTTATTAGTTTCTCTAATCCAACCATTAGATCTTTATCTTCTTTATCAGGGGTTTTTTCCCCTGGATGCGATAATTTCTTTTCAATATTTGAGAGTTGGGATCCTATCTGTGCCAATCTTTCCTCAAAGGGGTTTAAAAGCGTTTTTAGCGTCTCCCACACTACAGTCAGGAATTCAACATCATCCCCATTTATAACACAAAGTGCCCCCTCATTATTTTCCTTCACTATTGTCAATTTATCCTTATCTTGAGTTATCGCCAGCGAATGTACATCAACCTCAGATATGAGGTCAGAAGGATGTGTGTTAATCGCTGGGGACGGAGATGGCAACTTGGTAAATAAATGGGCCTTTACAAGCGTTACTTTTTTCCTAGTGTACGATGTTTGTTTATCACGCTTCCTTTTGGTGTGTAACCCTCGCTGTGTAATTTTAGGAGTTACTCCAGTCTGTTCTGTGGGAGTTAGTTTTAGACCAAACACCCGGACACCTTTTTTACACTCATTCATTTCCTCTACTAACTCAATCGTAGATGTTTTTAAAGAAGAATTAGGGGGTAATGATGGTGATGGTGAGATCTCCCTTAATATGGGTGTAGTGGGAACAGTTGGCTGATGGATGTCTGCAGTTGTTTCAAGTAGTATCAGTGGCTGGCCGATGGGACGATTAGGAGTTTTTGCAAAAGCAATGGCACCTAAAGAGGATTTTTTGGCCGCGACTAACTCCTGTGACAACCTCCTTGCAGCGTCCAGTTCAGATGAAACTCGGCGTTGCATTTTAGCAATCTCATTATCTATGGCAGAATGAGTTTTGGTGATGAAGTCGTCTAAGGTTCCATTTTTTTATTTTGATTTTGCAGCCCTCTCCTCATACTCCCGGGATGACATGGTATCTAAAGTTAACGATAGAGCCCGTATATTGAGAGCTAGGGGGCTGGCCCAGTCCAGTCTCTCCCAGCCTCGAACGGCCTCAAACGGCCCGCTCTTTGCCCGGTCTTCGCCTCGGTCGCTCCCGCGCGCTCCCGCGCCGCGGGTGCCCTACCTGATGGAAATAGGGGAGGGCAGGGGGCGGTGCCGGCAGGGAGAGCGGCCACAGGTGGTGCACGCAGGGACTCCTGGTCACTGGAGTCCCTGTTAGGCAGCTTGCAGCCCTGCCGGTGTCCAAGGGTTGTTGGTGATTGCAGGCAGGCTCCCTCTTCTCCTCCCACTCAAAGAGAGTCGCGCTACACAGCGGGACCCGCGCAGCGGGTCCGGCCAGGCGTTGCAGGGCAGCAGCAAAACACGAGGCTCCAAAACGCTGGTGAGTCTGTGAAAAGTATCCCCTGGACTCACCCAAATCTCGCATGACCCAACACACACAGCTGGATACACCCTGGACCCCATATTCACTTCGAACAACCGGGTCACGTAAAGCCATGTCAGCAAACTCCCCCGAACTGACCTCTTCATCATTTACTTCAACACACCAACAGACAGACCATTGCCCACACTCGAGAGAGAGACCCATACTCCAAATGGGGCAAACTAATGATGACCTGAAGGCATGGGTGTCCACAGGGGGAGTCAAGGAGGAGCGTTTGCCCCGCCCTGGATCACCCCTCCGTGCCCCCCCCTACAGACGCCCATGCTTTTAAAGAAGCCTTTTGTCTGTAATTCCGGGCCCTGCAGGTAGCAGAGCTGTTCCCTGCCAGAGGCCTCAACTCCCTGATGGGCTGCCTCACACGCCTCCTTGCAGCCCCTCCTGCCCACTATCATTCTGTCTTTGGCTGATTGTCACATACAGAATGACAATGGCCAGTTTGAGCTTCTAAAGCATACTTTCCACCCTGGAACCTCTAAAGCGCCTTAGCTCAAAATCACCGAGGAGCCCAGCGGAAGGTAATGTTCAAAGTGGAAGCTTAAATATGACACAAATGGTAGGAGAAGCAGAAGAGTACTGCGGGGTTAAAAGACTTCTCCTCTTGCAGTTCGGGTGCACAGTGAAGGCAGTGGGAGTACTCTGGGGGGTTTCAGTCCTGGAAAAAATGCAAGTAGGGGATGCGTGCAGTTGAAAGCAAAATCTCACCCTTCTCTCATAAGAAGACGCGTATCTTCTAACAAATGTACCTGCTTGTGTTCAATAAATTGTGAGGTCTTGTTACTCTGCACAACGCTTTATCTCGCTATGAAACTGTTAAAGAAATGTAAATCAATCTGTTGTTTTAATTGTCTGTAATGAAAGAGGGAGATGGAGAACTATCTGTGCATGTCTGTCTGTATACAAGAATAAACACAAACAGCTCCAATAAAAATACAAGGGCCATTTAGAAAAATACCCGACTGACTGCAGGCAGTAGTAGAAAAGATTCGATCGTGCCAGTAAAGGTGAGCAGTACGGGATGTGAAAGAAAAGTAGTGTGCATATGTGTGCGCTGTCCTGGGGGTACCCACCCTTCACACCACCAATTATGAAAGATAGATCGGTAAAAGGATGGATTGATGAGTGAAAGGGTGGATGATGGGCCAGTGAATGGGTGGTTGGATGAGAGAAATGATGGATGGATTAATAAGTGAAAGGGTGAATGAATGGATGGATGGATGACTGAATGGACGGATGGGTGGAAGAGTGGATGGATGAGTGAAAGGGTGGCTTGGGTGAAAAGGTAAATGGTTGGATGGATCATTGAATGGAATTCATGACTGGAAGAGTAGGTGGATGAATAAGAGGATGGATTGGGTGAAAGGGTGGATGGATAATGGATGAGTGAAATGATGGATTGGATAAAAGCGTGGATGATTGTTGGATGGATAAGTGAAAGGGTTGCCTGATGGGTGAAAGGGTAAGTGGTTGGATGGAGGAGTGGATGGATGTGTGGAAGAGTGGATGGATGAGTGAAAGGATGGCTTGGGGAATAGGTAAATGGTTGGATGGATGAGTGAATGGACGGATTGGTGGAAGAATGGATGGATGAGTGAAAGGATGGATTCGGTGACAGGGTAGATGAATGATGTGTAGATTGGGTGAAAGAGTGGTTGGAGGGATGGATGAGTGTAATGATCGATGGAAGAATAGATGGATAGGTTTGCAAATGGTTGAAAAGGTTTGGATATGGATGGGAACACAGATGGAAGGAGAGAATGAATGGTGAAAGAAAAAATTTATAGATAACAAAAAGTACATTTGAAATGGTGGATGTCAGGGGTTTGATGGAAGGATGAATGGCTAGATCCTTGGACAAGAGAGCTCTTCTGGGGAGGATATATGGGTTTTAAGGGGCCAGGGGGGTAATTTTAGGGTTCAGGGGGGTATGAGTTTTTGGGGGGAGGGGTAATTTTAGGGTTCCGGGTGGGTATGGGTTTTGGGGTGCCAGGGGGATAATTTTAGGGTTCATGGTGGCAGGGGGATAATTTTAGGGTTCATGGTGGGTATGGGTTTTGGGGTACCAGGGGTCATTTTAGGGTTCAGGGTAGGTATGGCTATTGGGGTGTAAGGGGGACAATTTTAGGGGTCAGGGCGGGTGTGGTTTATGGGTTTTGGGGTGCCAGGGGGCTAATTTTAGGGATCAGGGAATGTATGAGTTTTAAGGGGCCAGGGGGGCTAATTGTTGTCCAGTTTTAAATACAGAATTCACCACTTTTTTTTCTCAGCTTGACCTGAGCATTACCCGATCCTAATTGTCTGCCATTTTAGCCCTGCCCCTATTGATTAACATTAGCCCTGCCCCTTCATTTGCCAGGTTAGCTCCCCCACTGGAAAAATTTCTGCGGAAGCCCAACTGATGCTCTCAATTGATTCAATCTGACACCACTTCCCTCAACCAGGGGGTCAGGAACTTCAACATATAGATCATGAACTACACCAATAACGTCCTCCCCATCGAAGAACTTAAAATAGCTAAATCCATCTGCAAACAGCGGGAAAGAAGATGATGCACTAGCAAGGACACTACCAACAGAACCTCCTTCAAAACCTCCCCAAACCTCTACCATCAGTTTCTAATGGGGAAACAAGAGAGAATCCTTAGCTGCCTGCATTGATTCCAGCGCTAACCACAGCAAGGAACTCTTCAGCATCATTGTGGAAAAGTCAGCCCATAACGCACCTGATGCCCAGGCTGCTGGCGCAGGACGCCTCTTAGTTCCCATCTTGAACAATTACCAAATAAAGAGACGGGTGCTGGAAGCAGGAAAACAAGAATAGAGTTTTATTTCTCATGAGGAGAGCCTGTCATTTCGGACACTCGCATAGTGTCTTCAGGAGGTGCTCTGCTAAGTTTCTCTGAGGCTTCGTCTTTTATACACATGTTTATGATGCACAAACATTCCTTATTGCAATAAAGACGCTTTGAAAATAGGAGAAAGCATGCTTGGAATCCAAGCTTCAGGCCTATTCCCATACTAGTCGCTCAGATGTCATCCTCCCCTCCTGAATGAAACAAGGGATTGCGATCTCTCAGCCGGACATTCCTACCGGACACGAGGGCAGGAGGGGATGATCAGATCAAAGGTTGGGCAGGCGATAAGATCGTGCACTTTGGCTGGTGTATCACGGTTTTGTTGTGCTGGGCAGGAAAAGGGGGATGTACACCCACGAGGCTTGGTCTTAGGACTTGGGACCGGGTCGAAAGGTCAAGTGTAGCCGGGGGGGGGGGTTTGTCAGCTGAGGGGAAGGTTGTTCCTGGGAGGAAATGGGGGGTGTGTGGGTCAAGCAGGAGTGCTACTTCTAGAGCAGGGTCACGCAGAGGGAGAGGGTCTTGTGGCTGATGCATGAGCAGTGCGCGCGGGGAGGGGTGCCGGGGGTTTAACAAACGGGCAGAGAGGCCATGGTGTCTAAAATGGCTATCTTGTACGTGTGCGCATGGGTCTATGCTGGCGGGATAACACAGTCAGCGTTTAGCGATATCCGTTCTGCTTACAACAAGGGGTACTGTGAACACAAATGAACGCCGCTTATGTACATATACATTGTCATTTTCAACAGTCGCCGCTTTTTTACATAAGCTAGTTCAGTTCTATATAGTCGATACGATAGGCAGAATGCGGTACATGTGAATTTACATTTGTTGGGTTCTTCATACAAGTCTAGAGATCGATATAATACTTAGTCGGTGTTAATAAAGAAAAAGGTTCAGACATATTATCAACATACAGTAGAAAGTGCTCTGATACCTTCGGGTCTTGTCAGTGCTATAAGGGACTTTTAGAAAAATAAATACATGAGTGATCGATGAAACATTTTAGAAAGCAATACAAAATGGTTGAGGGAGGGATTCAATTCGATACAAGCAATTAGTCAAGGGGGTGAGTAGAAAGTTCAGGAAAAGGGGGGGAGTCGTTGTCACAATGTCTTTTTAACAGAGTCCGTCTTCTTTTGTTGCGCTGTTGAGCACCGGCGGTGGAGCTATAGGTCCAGCTCGGATTCATCCTTACACGTTGCAGGGTGCGATCAGTCCTCTGCTGTTAGATCACAGTCCTGTTTCCTAACTGATTTTCTTAGGGGTGCCTCATGCTGGGCACCTGCGTGTCTTTCTTTTTTTCGTGGCAAAACCTCATTCTATAGTCAAAAGTTTATGCGAAAAGGGTGATGTTGTTGAATAATCAAGGGAAGAGAGGGAGGAGTGGGATCAGATCTCTGAGCACACCAAAGGGACCAAAGGAGCAAAGGACGACGAGCAGGCAGGCCCATCAGTCGGGCTCAAAAAGGGACGGGGACTTCAGGCACGAGTGGGTCAGCAAACCGAGGGCTTCAAGGCAGCCCTTCATTCCTTAATCTGCTGAGTTTGAGAGTGGTGCCTCGTCCCGCGTCTCGTTGCTCTGTGACTCCACCTTTGGTCGCTGTCACACGTGCTTCATGATCTGTGGCCAGGCTGTGCGTCACGTCCAGCTCCTCTCCTCCGGTGCTTGTATCTTTGAATGGGTACAAAACAAGTTTTAGAAAAACTGGCAGGAGAAGACATTTATATATTTCAATTCCGTCCCCACTCCTAAGTAGGTGGGGGATAAGTTCATCGGTCACAGTCAGAAGTCATCACTTATAGAGTATGTAGGAGGGCATTATCATTGAATTCATAAACCTGTTTGGCGCTCATTCGTGATGTATGTGGAGAGAAATTGAACTTTTATACACAGTGTATTATATCAAACTCAAAATCGAGTCCTTATGTAGAGACTCGCCCTTTTTCTCTTTTTTTTTTTAACCCAAGTACCGACAATCTTACATTTCCCTTTGGGGTCGGCTAACTCTTGCAAGCAGGGGCGTTATCGTCATGGAGAAGGGGGAGGGGGGGGCAGATGTAAAACATGCTTTTCTTGGGGAGTGACCGTTAATCAAGGTCATCAATTACGCTTCGAGGGTAGCTGACATGAAGCTGGGGTTAATCGGGGGAAGCGGGGACGCTTTGGACATCCGCACTTAAGTGCAGAGGGGTGAGGTAATCTGGGCATTGGGAATTGTATTTCTAACGAGCTGGAAAACAGAAGACCATTGACGTTATAGTCCCCCTATGAAAAGGCCAGATTAGGGACATCAGTTGTCTTACCTGTCCTTTCCTTCATTACCAACTCGGGTTCTATCGTTTTGCAGAAAGGAGAGGTAGTAATATGGCAAGTCACAATCGTTTTAGTTCCTGTCAATTTTGCCGAACACCTTTGTGTTCGAAGAGGCCCAATTACGTTTGTGCCGGGGGGGGCACAATCGTCACCATACAAGGAAGGAGGGAACAGGGGGACTTTAGAGAGAGAGAGAGAGGGAGAGAGAGAGAGAGAGAGAGAGAGAGAGAGAGGGAGAGAGAGAGAGAGAGAGAGAGAGAGGGAGAGAGAGAGAGAGAGAGAGAGGGGGGGAGAGAGAGAGAGAGAGAGAGAGAGAAAGAGAGAGAGAGAGAGAGAAAGAGAGAGAGAGAGAGAGAGAGAGAGAGAGAGAGAGAGCACACTCTAAATGGTCCATTCTGTACACGCATGACACGGAGAGAGAAAGAGAGAGAGAGAGAGAGAGAGAGAGAGAGACGTGTACAATAATGGGCAATTCAGTGCACACACAACACAGAACAACAGGGGTTAAGTAATACGGAAACACAGGCAGAGGGATGACGTAGATCCATACATTACGTACACACATACTCAGGTGAGGGAGACAGTACACGTATTATATACAAAAATCCAAGACAAGACATATAACCGTTATTGGCCATAATGATCACTTCCTGTATGCTGCGCATCCTTAGCATCTAATCTCTTTTTACCCTTTTTCTTTTCTTTTATTGTCGGCTGCCTTTACTGGTCTTTGTGGTTGTACACGCTTACGCCTTTGGCAACCGGTCAAGAACTAACCTGGTCGGGCTAATGTGTTTTCAGGCTGAGGCAACAGTGGGTGTCAGTTGGGGGAACAATAGGGCAGCTTTGAGTTTCCGGTCCATGAGGGTGCGGAAAGGATGTAGTAATTTCCAAACACTGACACCATTCCTAGTCCTCCAAGCGGAGGGTACTAGAGTAAACCTCACCTCAGAATATTCTTTTAAACTTTCCCTATTTAGTTAAGTGTAGAATGCCTAATCATAAGTGCACGTCATTTTTGGTTGTATTATTCGGGGTGCCAAGCGAAGTCACATTTTGTATTTTTCGCTTCAGGCTGTCCTCCCAAGCACTAAGTTCAGGGCATTGTTTGCTCATCGTGTGTAGGCACCATAATCGAACCCCTTTTTCCCATCTCTTCGTCCGCTAGATCACCATTTTCTTCTTCGTATGTTAATCGACGTTCCAATGTGATCTGCAGAAAGAGGGAAAAAGAAGGGGGGCGGGGGCAGCATCTTAGAAACATATTAGCGCGCATAAACCCGAAAAGGCTTTTACTTACTACATACTCGGCCTATCTCCACAGAACGCAGTCCTTGCCAGTTTGGCGTTTGAGCCCAGGTGGACCTTTTAGTGTGGGAGAGATGATTATCGGAAGCCGGTGGATAGCATAGGTCACCCAAGTGTGGTATTATGGATCGTATGCAGGGAGGCCAGGTGGCACTCCTTCGGGGCGACTTAGGGGCATTTTTAGCACAATCTTCCTGATACAGGCGGCATATAAAGTATAGGCTAAATACCAGGATCTTTTAGCGATCGCTTTAGGTTGTACAAGAATATGCAAAGTACATACAACAAAAACCTGGACCATTCATATTTGCAATATTTCTGCGTACTATACTTTTTAACCCTTAACTAATCGAGCTGAGCCATTTCACCTGTAATTCAGTTATATCGGAAACAGTGGTCATTTATTCGAAACTTACCAATTTACACGTGACAACTACGTACGTTTTCTCCAAAAATCTTTAATAAAAAATGTCGGTGCATAAATACGGGCCTACAACCCCGTGGGCCGGCCAGAACTGTACATGTGGGGATACTTATTAGTGGAAAACCTAATGGAGTCGGTGGTCGTTGATTTCATAATGAAAGTGCGACAAGTGCAATAAAATCATATCGAAACTTCAGTGTAAGCAAGTATCATAAGTGTTGAAATTCGAACTTTCAATAATCATGATGCGCCAAACTTAACAACAATTCATTGTCCGAATGTTCAATCAGCACCTATCTCACTTCAATTCATTTTCCGAACACATAATCAGCACCCATCCCATATCAATTCATTGGTTTTTTTTTTTTTTTTTTAAACTGTATACATATTTCATGACACCAAGGTTGAGCAATCGGGGTACAACAAGGAGTTGAAAGTTTCATTTGTACCAGCGCCATTTTGGGTGCAGCCAGGCAGATCCAGGCATAGTCAAAATCTCCACCAACTCGTGGTTGGCCCAGAGCCTCTTTCGGCAGTCCAAAAAGTTCCGTTAAAGGGCAACAGAAAGGATCGGCAGTATGAACCATCAGTCAAAAAAAAGAGGGGGAGGGAGGCAACATTTTTCCCTACCGGGTCATACTGGGTTTTTCACCGGAACTGATCCGAACTGTAGTCTGCAGGATTTTAGTCATTCAAATTGAGGCTGGCGTCAGCATGGGAGCGCCTACGTCCCGCGGCTACATTTTCATCGTTCCGCGGGCAATCATGGCAGTCATTCCCCATCGGGGGTATCTGCTGGGGTCGGGGACCCCCGCGGCTCCTATAGAATCTTCAAGGTCGAGGAGAACTTTTATGATGGTGGGACTCGTTTCTTAATCAACAAGCAACCGGGCCATCTCTTCACCCCGGGCCCGCTCCAGCAGGATCGTCCGCCATTTTACGAGTGGGCGAACCCCTGTCGGGTGAGTGGAGCGTTGGGGGTGCAGCTGGGGGCCTCCACCTGGGGAGGTGGGAGAGGCTCGTTCGCGCCGCCTCTCCCTCCCAGCGCACCCCACGCCGTTTTCCTCGGCGCTAATATACATGATGGCCGGACCAGGCGATGAGAGAGGGGGGGGGGCCGGAGGCATAGGCAAGACATCCCCCCCCCATTGGCCTGCAAGGCGCCGCTTCAGGGCCGACCGGGGAGCTTCTACCAAGCCGTGGCTGGACCAGCAGATGTGAGGGGGGGGGTCGGTGGCACGAGCAAGACATCCCCCCCCCAGTGTTGTCGCAGCCATTATTGAAGAAGTGGGGACGGCCGGACCCTGTCGGCCTCGGCTCTTCTTCGGGCCCACCTTACTCGATGACCTCCGGCCGACGGCTGGCAGCAGGACCCGCCCTACACGTGCCGAAGATCTCGTCTTCCGGATGGGCGTAGCCGTGAACCTGCTTCATTTCGGGAGTTTCCAGAATGGGGGTAGGTATCTGTTGACTTGTATCTATCTCATGTTACCGTTATTGGGGCGTGGCAGGCGGTTGGACAGACATGTTTGGAGCAGTGAGGGGTGGCGAAGCCTAGTTGCCTTGTGGCTGTCGTGATGTCAAGCTTGGCTTCTCTCACCATTTTCACGTTTCTTATTACGGACTTATTTCTTAACGTTTCTTATTTCTAGCGAAATCATGTGTTTCGTCGTGAGCTATTTCTAACGTTTTCTTATTTGTAGCGAAATCAAAAACTCATCAGTGGCCTACTGATTTTGCTTTCTTATTTCTTTCTTCCCTTTTTATTCCTATCGTGTTTCATGCTAAAGTTTCTGTTAACAGGATACGGTGATTACTTCATTATTATTGCATATGTCCTTTTTATTAGGGGTGCCCTCTGATCAAGCCAGATGACCTACCTCTAATAAATGGTCCGGGTGGAACTAGTTTACCAATCAGTGGGGAGTAGATAGGCCCGAGATATTACAACGGAGGACAAAGGTCCGCATTACCTACCCTTCACTACTTGCAAATATTAGACAGAATATTTCCTTTCTACGTTATTTGCGAACAGACAATACCTCAAGAGAACTATTCCTTGAACAATAAATGTCCAGACAATCAATCAATCAATGGGGAGAAAAACAGGCATGACGGATTACAACGGGGACAAAAGTCTGCATTACCTATCCTTCACTATCTGCAAAGGGGGGCAGAAAATTTCTATTCTTCCCTGTTTGTAGACAGAGAATATCTCAAAGAGCAATAATCGATAAAAATCGATAATCAAACAATCAGTGGGGAGAAAAATAGGCATGACGGATTACAATGGGGGACAAACGTCTGCATTACCTATCCTTTACTATTTGCAAAGAGAGAGGAACGTTCCTATTCATCGCTGTTTGCAAATAGAAAATGTCTCAATGAGAACCAATACTTCAAATACAATCAATCAATCAATCAGATGGATAAAGCCATCCTACCAATCGGATGTAAAGACGTCCTACTTAATCTTACCCGGACCGGACCGTGTGGGCAATTCTTCGCCTTCCTTTTTCCAGCGCTCAATCGTTCTTTTTCTCCATGTTTTTACCGCAGCATTCCTGTGGGATTCCAGTCAGGACAGTAGGTCACTTGAGAGAGGTCCGTTCGGAATCGGTGAAGTTCATTCAATCGGCAGACGGACGAGGGCCCTCTCAAGGCAGGTATACTCCAATCGTTTAGATGTTCACCCCATCGTCTGGACCTCTCTTACCGGACCTCATGTCGCTGATGGGCCCCGCGTTGGGACGCCAATTGTGGAAAAGTCAGCCCATAACGCACCTGATGCCCAGGCTGCTGGCGCAGGACGCCTCTTAGTTCCCATCTTGAACAATTACCAAATAAAGAGACGGGCGCTGGAAGCAGGAAAACAAGAATAGACTTTTATTTCACATGAGGAGAGCCTGTCATTTCGGACACTCGCATAGTGTCTTCAGGAGGTGCTCTGCTAAGTTTCTCTGAGGCTTCGTCTTTTATACACATGTTTATGATGCACAAACATTCCTTATTGCAATAAAGACGCTTTGAAAATAGGAGAAAGCATGCTTGGAATCCAAGCTTCAGGCCTATTCCCATACCAGTCGCTCAGATGTCATCCTCCCCTCCTGAATGAAACAAGGGATTGTGATCTCTCAGCCGGACATTCCTACCGGACACGAGGGCAGGAGGGGATGATCAGATCAAAGGTTGGGCAGGCGATAAGATCGTGCACTTTGGCTGGTGTATCACGGTTTTGTTGTGCTGGGCAGGAAAAGGGGGATGTACACCCACGAGGCTTGGTCTTAGGACTTGGGACCGGGTCGAAAGGTCAAGTGTAGCCGGGGGGGGGGGGTTGTCAGCTGAGGGGAAGGTTGTTCCTGGGAGGAAATGGGGGGGTGTGGGTCAAGCAGGAGTGCTACTTCTAGAGCAGGGTCACGCAGAGGGAGAGGGTCTTGTGGCTGATGCATGAGCAGTGCGCGCGGGGAGGGGTGCCGGGGGTTTAACAAACGGGCAGAGAGGCCATGGTGTCTAAAATGGCTATCTTGTACGTGTGCGCATGGGTCTATGCTGGCGGGATAACACAGTCAGCGTTTAGCGATATCCGTTCTGCTTACAACAAGGGGTACTGTGAACACAAATTAACGCCGCTTATGTACATATACATTGTCATTTTCAACATCATTAAGGAGTTCTTTCACCCCACAGCCACCGAAAACAGCATCACACCATTGCTGGAGCTCTTCGACAACCACACCACAACAAGATCTGCAGCATCTACAAGAACTGCATACCCCAAACCAATGACTTCCTCGACCTAGAGAGCCCCACCAAAAGCTGCACAGAACCTTAACTAACCACTTGGATCCCACTCCCAACCCAGGAAACTGCTGCCTTAATGAGCTCCATCCACTGAGAGGCACTGTATGGCCCCTCACACCAAATCTTCAACCTCGGAAAAGACAAATCAGCCACAAACTCATTACCTTGCTCAACACCTCCTTAACCATGGCCACGTTCCTAAGAGAGAGATGCGTCATGATCCAAGAGAATGCCCTCAGATGGAACAATTCAATCCTCACCAGAAGAACCTAGAAAGTTTACCTACCTTCATTCACCTTCGAACCCAAGGGAATTATTGGTGGTGTCCCTCATAATTCATTATATATTATTCCAATTGTCTAAAGTTACTTTTTTATAGTATTCCTAAAATTTGTTTTTGTGTGTTATAATTTTAGGGTAGTAGCTTAGGAAGTGTTTTATGCGTCATAGTTTTAAATTGTTTAATTGGTAAAATTGTCTAATATTGTTTTATTATAATTTTTTTGTTAACTTATTTTTAGTTTTTAATTGTTTATATGAATGATTCATCTAAAAATATTATGCATCTTTTATGTGTTTGTGGAATTATATTTTATGTTTCTTTACTTTGTGTGTTTATATATATATATATATATATATATATATATATATATATATATATATATATATATATATAAAGAAACTCCTCCCAAAGTTGAAAGAAGCAGAAGCCACTAGGGGATTTTACGACAACACCTTTATTTCATCTGTTTGGCGTATGCATTTCGGCCTCATCAGGCCTCGTCAGCGCCATGGTGTATCAAGGGAATTTCATGCGCTCTGCATATGAATGTACCTTGCTGCAAACCGATTGGTGCAGTGTCCGCTCCGCCCCTCCGCAGATGATTTCACTTGATTAAACAGGTCCTTGCTCAATCCTGGACTCAAACACCCAGGATGCACCAATGGTATCCAGGTAAGTGCTGCCGAGGGTGTGCGGGTAGCTCAGTGCTGTGCAAAACGCTGAAAGAATCCCCATAGGAAATATGGAAAATGTCACTCTAGTCCCCTTTATCCTTCGAGTGTCCATTAAACGGGGGCAGGAAGGAATGCAACCCGCCCAGGCTGAGGTTAATAACCTCGTTGCACTGCTGTAGTTCAATTCGCGCTGGTAGGTGAGCCTGGAGTCTTCAATAACTTGAAAAAGAAAATACTTCGGAGCGAAGCAGGAACCAGAACCTCCTATATATATATATATATATGAAAGAACATCTTTTCTGAAGAGAAGAACAGAGGCCACAAGGGGAGTTCAGGACAGGAAACAGCTTTATTTCGAAGGGCTCCAGCGTCGGCGGATGTATTTCGGCAAAAGTAGCCTTCCTCAGTGCCATGAGCTGTTAAGATCACATCCCCATTAGCTCCTCCTGATTGAATGTCTGCTGGTACCTAATCTCCTCCCCCTTAAGCAGTCAGCACACCAATAGGAGTCCGCGTTGAATATAACGAACTTCAAGTCCCAGCATGCTTTGTGTTGGCATTTCTGAGCTGGTGGCGTGGGGGAGTGAGTGACATCGTAGGATGGGTACGGGCTTCAGGTGAGTAGGGTGGGTCAGGGCACAATCGAAAATGGCGGAGTCCGTACTGAGTCCCCTCAAACTGCAGCTGCCAGCCGCTCCAGGAAGATTGTCAAGTGGGGGCAGCCAAATGCGAGGCTACACGCCCCATAGAGATAAATTATCCCAGTCCACTATCGACCTCCTGTAGAGAATGGCGGACACAGGCGATACCAGTTTCCCTGGTCGAAGAAATGCTGCGAGCAGCAGGGTGCCAAATTGCCTCTGGGTCTCTTGATGCTGCAGGGCCATCTGAGTTGTGCGTCTGGCAAGCACAAAAAATATGAAAGAACATCTTTTCCGAAGAGAAGAACAGAGGCCACAAGGGGAGTTCAGGACAGGAAACAGCTTTATTTCGAAGGGCCCCAGGGTCGGCGGATGCATTTTGGCAAAAGTAGCCTTCCTCAGCGCCATGAGCTGTTAAGATCACATCCCTCATTAGCTCCTCCTGATTGAATGTCTGCTGGTACCTAATCTCCTCCCCCTTAAGCAGTCAGCACACCAATAGAAGTCTGTGTTGAATATAACGAACTTCAAGTCCCAGCATGCTTTGTGTTGGCATTTCCGAGCTGGTGGCGTGGAGGAGTGAGTGACATCGTAGGATGGGTACGGGCTTAAGGTGAGTAGGGTGGGTCAGGGCACAATCGAAAATGGCGGAGTCCGTACTGAGTCCCCTCAAACTGCAGCTGCCAGCCGCTCCAGGAAGATTGTCAAGTGGGGGCAGCCAAATGCGAGGCTACACGCCCCATAGAGATAAATTATCCCAGTCCACTATCGACCTCCTGTAGAGCATAGAGTGACGCATAAATTATGCAAAAAGGAAGGAGTCACTCTATGCCTGAAAGGGTTTTGTTTTGACTTAATACTGGGTGCTCCCTTGTGTCTGGACAAAGCTATACCTCTCTGAAGAGCTCTAATTAGAGCGAAACACTGTGTCAGGGGTTGCTTTTACTCATTTCAGGTTGGCTTGAGTTGGTATTTTACCAATTCAAAGCTGTAATATTGTGCCTGGAGTGATAAATGGCTTTTGTTATTTTACAGCTCGGCAAGGACTGCACTGTACTAGTCCTATGCTTAAAGACTTTGCTGTTTAAATGGCAAAAGACTTTGTTTGTAATTTTTTGGGAGTAATATTTTATTTATTCAAATATTTTCCTTACTTTAATATTGTTATCTTATATGATGTTCAATAATCTGTAATATTTAGGGCCTGGTTATGATTTTGTCAGTCTTGGTACTGCCTTCACGGTGGTATTGTATTCCCCAACCACTGACTAGGTGTTAGCGGTCCCATTGATGAAAGCTGGCTGAGTCCTGCTGTCTTCTAGGGTCTTTCCATCCTGCATCAATGGCAGTCCCAGGCTACAGCGGCTGAGGGCTGGAGTCCAGCCCCTGTTCTTGCAGGCGAGATTACGATGTGGGTCGACTGTAGTGAGAAGACCTCCACACTCGACCTGGGGGGAACACAAAAAGTTAAGGTGAGAACTCACCTTATATTAAGTTTCCACTCCTCTTCCCGTCACTGAGCTCCTCGTCCAGGTCCTCACTTTTCTGCAGACACTTGCCCATGAAGAAAATATACACCGTTGATCTCAACTCCTAAGGTAAGCCTCTCCAATATTTCTTCACAGTTACAATGGCTGTGGACCTGTGCTGTTGGACAAAGTATGGTTTCCATAGATGTAATAAATGTGAGTGTAATTTCAGACGTGCTTCACGTACATGCACACATATGTATTTGCACTGTGGAATAAAACCAAATAGTGAGGTTCCTAGCGCGATGGTCCACTTCTGTCGGAAGACCACCACAGCAAGCACACCAACACAATAGAAACATCTTAAGATGGCGGGCGGGATGTTGCAGGCTTGGCCCGCTGCTGCGGCAGGTCGACGGTAAGAACGCCAAACTCTTAATCAGGACCCAATTATGAGTCTAGCAGTCCAAGGACCACCAAACTCGTGGTGGTGCAGTGTTGTTGCGTCTTCCACATTACAACCCTAGTGATTGTGCTGTCCTGGAACCCCCGACTCTGCCAGGGAACCACTATTCCCTGGCGGTGCTGTGGTGGTCAAGAGGCATAAATATGCTTGGCGGGACTGCTGCGGCTCCGCCAAACATACTGCAACTTTCATCTCTGCCACTGATTCCATGGACCTCTTTCCTCCATTAAAATAGTGGCAGTGAGGAAAGAAAGGGAGCCCTGCAGGGCCCCCTTGTGCCTCATGCCTTGTTAATGTAGACAGGTGGGCACAACATGTGCCCCCCTGTGTGACTACACAGAAATTCCAGCACAGCATGGACTGGAACTTCCTTTGACGCTCTCATTGCGGTGCCTACGTTACAGGCACCGCCATGGGAATGACAAAAGAAATGCCTGCCAGTGACTAAAAAAGCCATTCACACGGGATTGGCGGTGCGGTAGCGGTGTGGTCCCGCCGCCGCACCGTCAAACTCGTAATTGTCCCTTTGTGTTTTAACATATAATTAATTATATTATTCTTTTCTTTTTATTTATTTCCTTTTTATCAATTTTATATATTTACTCTTTTGCATTTACTTTAAAGTATATATTTCTATTATTTTTATATTTATTATTTCTATTATTTGTTTCTAAGCCTTGTTTCGGCAGCGGATGAAGATCGCGACAAGCGGGGATGAAGATCTCTACTGGCACCTCAAACCCTCTAAATAATTAAGAGCAAAGGATAATATTATACTGGATTGAAGACAGAGGCTAAACCAACCGCTGAAGTCACAGCAGAACCCATGATCCCAGGTTAGTCTCATCACCCGGTTTAAATAAATCAGAATCCATGCACATGCTACGTGAAGCATATGTCGGCGGTATTTGTTCAAAGGGCCCAAGCTGGTTTCCCCAACCCTCCATTACTTACTTTCCCATGAAACACACGTACCACATTGTAACCCTCACTTTCCTGTGCACATAGAGTTACATTTGAACCAAGGGAATCATTGGTCTTCTTATAGCTAGATGGGCAAAAGCCATGATACCCACTTTAGGAACGTATATTATTTAATCGGTGCTTGAACTGTCCTACAAAATACACAAAATGGCTGCATTAACTATAAACAAGGATAATTAACACTAATCCTGGGGTAATGGAAAGAAACAGAGGACTTCTCCAGAGCATTAACTACCTGAAATAAAGAAAGGACCAATCTCCTCTATTGAGATAAACAGACAAAAAGGACCTCACCCTAGATGACTTGCAATAGAAATAGAAAGAGAACTATACTACAATTGCAGGTCTTGATAGTAAATTAGGGCGGCCATCTTAGACTGATACAACCACAATGGGTGTCAACAGTCAACAGCCCCATCTCCCAACCCAACATTAGATAGCTGTAAGTACCGCACATCAGGCCTCCAAAGTGCATTACAGTGCAGGCACATCTACCCAATCCTCCCCTTCTTACAAACTTTGAGCCCCAAATATGGAGCACACAGGCGACCACGCCTATTCCATCAACTACCCCCCCTAATCTTACAAAAAAAAGCAGCTAAACGATTTAAAAACAACTTCCTAAAATCTCATCCAGAAACCCCAATCTCTGATCCCTACCACTCATTGAACAAAGGTTACATTACTAATGACATAATCTTCTACTCTAAAAGAAGAGCTCAATGGAGGAAAGCCTTTCTCCCTCTCTTTAATGTCGCCAACATGAGGAAAACATCGCATGGACTAACAATATCTATCCTCCCTTCTCCATTCTACAAAGCAGCAGCTACAATGTCTATACATCATACTGGGATCATCCTAATGCAATCATCGGACCGCAATCTAAACCTACTAGACAACATCTTTCGACTCATCAAGGTAAAAGCAGCCAACCACACCCTACCTACCAACTCCCAATTGGATTCCCAATTAAGTCAAGAGACCCAGCTGTTCCCCTCTGCATAGAAACCCACCCCAGAACTAACCATCACCCAGGCTAACAACTCATACCATCAGAAGCCCTTCCCGCAATCTAACACCTCCATTACACGCTCTATCTCCCCCACCTCATGCTATCACCCACACCCTGAGCTATTATTCCCAGTGCTCCACACACACCTCTTAGCCAATCCATCACTCATCCCCATAGCTCCACTCATCTACCCTATTCTGACTCTTTCACTAAAACATTAGCCACAACATCACAACCCTACATATAACCCCCTCTTCCCAACAGCACAAAGTCACAACCATCCCCGATACCCCCACTCATACCACCACAGTTGCTCAGTTAACATTCATCCAGACCCCACCACACCCTACCTCCTCACTTCCCCTCTCCATCGACTAAATCACAGAAAGATCTCAACAGAAAGAGCCCGAATTCGACGACTCCTCAAATTGCACACAGAGCACAACTCCTCCTCCTCCCACAGCCCATCTTACAACCATTGCAACTCACTCCACAGACCCCAGACTAGACAAGATATTACTATCTCTGCAACAAGTTAAAGCTGAAATCAAAACCCTACACGGCGTGATTCTACAATAACCAAAGCACCTATACCCTAAACATGATGTTTCCTAAACATACTCACACATCAAAAATTCTAATTGCACCCATTATCTAAAAGAAAGCTCCCAAAAGCAGATGCCCCTAAAATGGAATACAATGCCTTACCCCAATGCCTTATCCCGCCCAACCAGGCTGAAACATTCCTTAACATCTAAAGAATTAGTTACCTTACTTCACTCTTACGAACAGTCCTACCTCCCACATAACTCTGGACACACAGATAACTTACATATAGACTCCCTAATCCAGTCTATCCTATCAACCCGAACAGAGGTACAAGACTCCATTATAGAGGCATAGTTGAAAGCAACCTCACAAGAATCCCTTTCACATCCGAACCAACCATATTACCCAACAAGACGCAGTTAAAATGTATACTCCTAAACTGCAAATCCACATCTAGACACGCAACGGATATAGCCAACCTTCTTCACACAAACAAACCAGACATCTTAATTCTGACAGAAACATGGCAAAATGAATCATCTACACCCACCATGGACATATTAGTACCCCCGAGCTATGACACCACCAGACTTCACAGAATTGATAGACAGAGTGGTGGGATCGCGTGCATACATCAGAGCAATTTAACAGTGATCAACTCCAATGCCCTAGCACCATCCTCATGTGAATACCTTTGTTTAAACATCTTTAGTAATAACAAACAAATATGCTCATTTCATTCATTCTACCACCCTCCAACATCACCTTAATAGAACACCTCATGGATATTCTTGCTACAAATGACGGCCAACACAACATGCAAATATTCCTGGGTGACTTCAACCTCCATTGGGATGACCTGAACGACCCAGAAGTCAATAGACTGAAAAGCCTTCCTATCAGACGTTAATCTTATCCAATTCTGTACCAGTCCCACACATGACAAAGGCGCAACTCTCGACCTAGTCATCTCCAAAGTTGACTCCATTCAGCTCGACTCGATCCTACCATGTGATTGGTCTGACCATCACATCATTACATTCCAAGTCATGGTATCATTTAAAAGGTCTCCAACACAACCGGTGAGATCAAAGATATGGAAGAGAAATCTGAAAAACGTTGACTCCGACTTACTAGCATCCTCTATTCCAAATATAATATGTTCCCCGGAAGACCATACTGATGTACAAGGCCTAACCAACCACTACTTTCACTCCATGACGCGCCTACTAGACAATATAGCTCCTCTACAGTGGAAAAGAACCACCACAAAAAACTCAAAACCCTGGTATGATGGTAGGCTAAACGATGACAGACCCTCACTTAAATTGATTGAAAGATGATGGAGATCAGCTCCATCAGTTGACCACCTCAAACTTCTAAGAATCACCAGAAATGCCTACTACAGAAAGATCAAAAGATCTAAAACCAAGTTCTTTAGAAATCAACTAGATCAAGCAAAAAACCGTCCCCAAAAACGTTTTGACCTAATCAAAGCTCAAACCAAGAGTGCATCCATTCACCCCAAGGCTACATCTGACATCCTACCTAATTGTGAGGAATTTACATCCTTTTTCACTACAAAATTGGATTCCATAAAAACTAACTTACTCAATGATCTTTTATCCCTGACGGTCATACAAAATAACTCGGCTCCGCCCTTGACAGGGGCCTCAGTCAAAAGCTCCACCATTTTCAACCTGAAAAACAAAGCAACCTGGTCCCACTTCAATACTTATAGTGAATATTCTATACTAAAGACACTAAACGCCCTGAATCCCTCCAACCACTTCACAGACCCACTTCCCGCTAACAATCTAAAATACTTCATCCCATTGTTACTACCTCTCTGGACCAAGATTATAAATACCTCCCTCCATCAAGGTACTATCCCAAATATCCTGAAAATAGGTCAAGTATCCCCTATTTGAGAGAAACCAACAGCTGACCCATCGGACCTAAATAATTATCACCCAATATCCAATATCCCCACTCTAGCCAAGCTGCTGGAAAAATGTGTTCACTCTCAGCTTAGCAACCAATTTACCTCTCTGGACCAATTCAACTTGCTTAACCAATATCAATCGGGCTTCCATGCAGGCCATAATACTGAATCAGCCATGACACACATAGTTGACGACGCTATAAAAATCCTTGACCAAAATGAAGCCTGTTTACTAAACTTACTCGATCTGTCATCAGCATTTGACACCGTGAAACACGACAACTTGCTAGAACTCCTGAAACTCAGGATGGGAATAGCTGGGTCTGTGCTTACCTGGTTTACCTCTTTCCTCCAAAATAGATCGCAAAGATTCAAGGTCAAGCAAACCTTATCTAACCCTGTGCCAGTCACATTAGGAGTTCCCCAAGGTTCTTCTCTCTCACCCACACTATTTAACCTTTTCATGGAGCCTCTCACCGAACTTCTCAGTCTCTCAGATGTGGTTCTGAAATTCTCAAACCTGTCTGCATTTTAATCTTGCCCTTACGTAGGCCAGTGCTGTGGGCCCAACGAACAAGTGGCTTTTCGTGCATATATTAATTTGGGTTTCTCTGTTTCTGAATGAACTGCAGAGAGTAACCTTTTTTTTCACCTGGAACTGACCTTTTGTAAAACTAAGTTTTACTAGCTGATGGTTGACTGAGATTTCCAATTACTGATTAGGACCTTGTTAACCATTAAGTTTCCTTGATCTTAAACAACATCTAAATGTTTTCTTTTCTTAAAGACTTTCTCTTCTGAAACTTGGGTTTTTGCTATGTGTCGTGACTGCCATCTAGTGTTGCTTTCTATGTAGGCTTCAGAAGTTAGTTTGTGAGCCAAGCAATCTGACCTGTTGTGAATCACATGTACACATTAACCAGGGATTTTCTTCGTGCGCTGGAGTTAATTTTAGAAGCTGGCCTTTCACCTAGGAATTGACCCTGCCAAGCCAATTTCCCTGCAAGATCGTTATTTACTTTTTCCAATCACTATTCAAGACATTTGTTAACTTTTAAAGTTTCTTTACGTCTTTGTTAATCTTGCATATTATCTGAAACTACTTTTTTTATTGTTCCTTCATTTCATGGGTTACGCTTTCAATTAAAGGTTTGTGTGGGCTTTTCAGATTAATATTTTAGATATGCCTAAATATTAACTTGTGGGTTGGGACACTGTAAAATGAGCTTTACTGTATGATGCTGTGTGATGTCATGTACTTTCTATTGGTTGAATTTTGGTGCAGGGGTGTGCATTTTAAATGTACCTTTTTTTGTGTATAAATAGGGATGTCTCGCCTTAGTAAAATTGAGCAGTTTCTTAAGTTGTACATCGTGTTGTATTACTGGGATTTCTGCTACTAGCTGCAGCTAATAAATATAATCTCTGACGCCACCAAGAAGTATTCCGTGTCTCTGTATACCAAGGCAAGGGAACCTAGAGGACTCTGGGCGTGTCCCTGACGCCGCTGGGTACTTGAAAACCCGGTTCTTCAGTTGGCGCGACCAACGCGGGCCGACTTCAGTGGTACCGGTCCAAGCCCGAAGTTTGTGAGGAGCCACGTGAGGAAATTCTGGAGGAGGGCCCCCACTTCATCGACCCCTGCATGTCGGCGTGGACCAAAGGACTTTTCTGCGAGGCTTCCCGCTTTCCAACGGCTGCGAAGGACTGCTGCCCTGACTGTCGCCTTGTTTGGACCCTCCGATTGATGTCTGTAAAGCGAGACGATAGACGGTCTTCTGGTGGCGTGACAGATATTTAGTTAAGTATAAGTGGGTCGCTCCCACGACTTTGTCTGGTTCCTTGGTTTTGATTTGTTTGTTTTTGATTTGGCTGCTGCAGTATCCAAAGCCGAAGGGCTTGTATATTTACAAAGTATATCATTTTTTTTGATTCCCTTTGAAGTTTGAAACCAGACTAGTGAGCAAGATGCCTAGTTTTGGTAAAATTGGTAATTGGTTTGTTTGTGGTAGTAACAGGGATTCCCGATTGGAGGATTCATGTCCGATACCTCCGGTTGGAACTCCGACTTATGAATTGTACTCAAAACATGGAGTAGGCCCTATTACTTATAATGAAGTATGGGTCCGCTACACTAAAAAAGATGGTGTTTTACAATGGCCCACACATGGTAGTTTTGAAACAGAGATTTTAGACAATCTAGAAATTAAGCTATTTAAGAAGAAAGCCCGTCCGGCAATGTTTGACTCTTTCCGCCTTTGGCGTAAGGAAGCCAAACAGAGAGAAATTAAGCAAGCAAAGAGAGATAGGAAAGATAAAAATATGTCAGTACTACAAGCTGCTAGACAGTTTAAGGAAGATGGAGAAGAGCGTGCGAGTGAAGTCTTAGATAGACAGCGTTGCATGGCCATAGATAAATGTTATCCGGCCTTGCCGTCTTCTCCTCCGAAAGTGATGGAAGACCCTGAAAAAGATCCTTTGATCTCTCATTTACTGTGATTGCCTCCTCCCTATGTGCAGGGTGCTACTGCGCCTCAATTACCCCGGTTGTTCCACCCTTTGTTGTTCAACCTCCTGCTGTTGTTCAGCCACCCGGTGCTCCACAGATGGTTTTGCCTCCTCCTGCGCAGCCCATTCTAGGGTCGCCAGTTTTGTTATCAGCTTTGCCTCAAACTCCTTTGCCTTCTGCTTCTGCATCTTCGATTTCTACTGTTCTTGTCCCTACACCTTCCTTGCCTCAGAATACTTATTCTCCTGTTCTTATGTCTGCTTCTTCTCCTTCTGTTCGAAAACGAATGACAGAGACTGTTTCTAATTTGTTGTCACCATTGTTTGGGTCACTGAATATGACCCCTGTTTCGGAACGTAAGCAGAGTCGTAGTCAGCTTCCTAGTTCTGAAGAACGGACAGTGTTGGATTTGTTGGCTCGTAGGTGGATTTTAAATTCTTTGAGGTATAATTTGCCAGCAGTTATGGATGTTTTCTTTCAGTGGGAACCGCCTAAGCAACGGTATGTTTTTGATGTAATGTGTACTTTTCTGCGTCAGGAATGGGAAGATAATGAGTTGGGTCCGATTCGCAGGATGTGCTCGATGTTCAGTCAGATTTTGCCAAAGGGATGATAGTGGAATCTGATGTTACAGATGCCGTAGAGACAATACTTGCTTTCAGATCTAGACTTCCGCCTCAGACATTGTATGAACCAGATTCCTCTATTAGGAGGAAAGTGAAACAGTATCCCATGAGAGAAGTTCCTCCAGTATGGAAAGAAGCAGTTCAGGCTAATGTAAATTTGGGTATTCAGGCCGCTCCGGCTCATTTTCAGCGAGTATGGGTACATGTCCCTTGGAAGAGAGCAGAGGTCTTGGCTCTTAAGCAGACCTTACCTGACCCTCGTAAGAATCCTGCTGGTTATTACAAGGAGTTGTCCCAGACAGTTGAAGCGTGTATTATGAATTTAGCTGATATCGATATGTTGATGGGTAATGTAGTCCCTCAACCCTTGTGGGCGAAGATTCGTCATGAGAATCATGCTGCTGAATTAGGTGATACCTGGGCGAATATTGTTGCTGCAGATGGTAGACAGGAGGGAGGTGCTAAACCTGAACCTCTAGTTTTAGAATTACCAGTTAGAATTATTAATCTGATGAAAACGATGATGCCCGCTTTACGAGTGAATTGGGATAACTTAGCAGCATGTAAGCAGAAGAAAGACGAGAGTGTATCTGATTTCTTCACTAGGTTTGAAGAGACGTTTATTGATCATAGTGGTCAGGATATGAGTACGGAGGGTGGTCAAAGGTTGTTTGTGGATACATTTGTCTTTAATTTGCTTCCTGAACTTTCTAATAAGTTAAAGGACTCTGAGAGTTCATGGGCTGTCTCTTCTTCGGCCCAGATATTGGCTACTGTGCAATATTACGAGCATAGGGATAAAGATGAGAAGGATAAAGTGGAGAAAAAAACTAAAGAGTTAAAGACAAAAGTTCTTTTGCAGCAAGCTTATCCGCCTCGTCAGAATCAGCCTCAGTTTCAGCAACCTCCTCAATTTCAGAGATTGTTACAGAAGCCCGAGCCTTATGTACAGCGATTCTTTCCTGGCCCTAATCAGTGTGCTTATTGCAGAGAGGAAGGTCATTACAAGAATAGTTGCCCGGCTTTGTTACAGCGTGCGAATGGTGTATCTGGTCAAAGAGGTCGTGGTAGTTTTCAGCAAGCTCCTAGGGGTAGGGGACGTGGTGTGATCTCTCAGACTGAGCGTTCCTCTTCCCTAGAGAATTCTGCGAATTATTTTGACAGACATAATGTTCCGAGTGGTCAGTCTGCCCAGTATTATGTTGAGGATTACTATGTCGAAGGTGAGAGTTCTGGTTATAATGATAACTAGGACAGCCAAGGACAAAGTGAGGGAGTAGTGTCAGTTCCAGTAGACCAGAGTGGACCTTATGTTGAAGTGAATACATCAGGTGTGGTAGAACCTTTTCTTTTGGATACTGGTGCGATGAAGAGTTCTATTATGCACTCTAAACTTCCTGGCGCACCTTTGTCTGGCTTGACCAATGTTTCAGTAGGATTTTCAGGCGCCCCAGTTCGTAATCCGGTTTCTAGTCCTTTGTCCCTTTCCATTGGCCCTTGCGAATTGGAAGCTCCACTTATTTTAACGACTGGTTGTGGTGAGAACCTGTTGGGTTTGGACTTGCTGAAAAGATTGTATGCGACATTACATTGTCTCCTTCAGGAGTACAACTTACCCTTGGTAGGAAAGTGATTTCTCCAATGTATTTGTCTAAGGATTGTTTGCCACTGGAATTACGTTCGCTTCCTGATACACTTTGGGCTACAGGTCCAAATGATGTTGGTCTTTTGCAAATTCCACCTTATGTTGTCACACTTAAATCGAATGCTAGGCTACCTCGTATTCCCCAATACAAGATCTCGAGTGATGGTGAGAGAGCTCTTTTAGCGATTGTTTATGATCTGGTTGAGAAGGGTGTAGTTGAGGAAACGAGAGGTAATGTTTGTAACAGTCCTGTTTTGCCTATCCTTAAACGTACTGATGCTTCTCAGCCACCTGTGTACCGGTTTGTGATTGACCTTCGAGAGGTAAACAAGATAGTCGTGCCACAGTTTCCTGTGGTACCTGATATCACTGCTTTGTTGACTTTGATTTCTGCTTCGGCAGCTTGGTTTTCTGTCATCGATTTGAAGAATGCTTTCTTCAGTATTCCTATTGCTGAGGAGAGCAGGGATATTTTTGGCTTCTCATTAGGAGGCCGAAGCTTCCGGTTTAAGAGAGCTCCCCAAGGTTATTGTGAAAGTCCCTCCATTTATAGTCAGGCGTTGAAAACTCAGCTTGATGGTTTTGTGTTACCTGTTGGTGCTACTCTTATTCAGTACGTTGATGACTTGTTGGTTACTGCTGATGATGAACAGATTTGTAAAGAGGCTACTCTTTCTTTGTTGCGGTATTTGTCTGACCTTCATCATAAAGTATCACCTTCGAAGTTACAGTATTGTCGCCAAGAAGTGACCTACTTAGGTCATCTCTTGTCGAAGGAGGGAAGGAGATTGACCCCAGAATGAATTCAAGCGATTGTGCAAATGAATGTACCATCCACACAGAGAGAAGTGCGTGCCTTTTTAGGTATTACATCGTATTGTAGACAGTGGATCCCCAATTTTTCACTGTTGGCGAAACCTTTGTTAGCATTGACTCTGAAAGATACTCCGCATCCTCTTCCTTGGTCTGACGAATGTCAGAAAAGTTTTTCTGAACTACGTGATGCATTGTGTTCGGCTCCTGTGTTGGGTACTCTCAGACTATAGTAAGCCTTTCACGTTGTACGTGCACAAGAGAGAAGGTTGTGCGTTGTCAGTGTTGACACAGACGTTTGGGGACAAGCAACATCCATGCGCGTATTTCTCCTCTACGTTAGACCCAGTTGCTAAGGCGTTGCCGAGTTGTCTGAGAGCTACAGCTGCAGCGGCTGTTTCTATCCGACAGTCTGCTGGTTTGGTATTGGACAATACGTTGATTGTAATGGTCCCACATGCAGTGGATACCTTATTAAACAGGACTAAGACACAGCACCTTACTAGTGCACGTCTTTCAGGTTACGAGCTGACACTGTTGGCTAGCCATGTTCACATCAAACGATGTAATGTGCTGAATCCAGCCACGTTGTTACCGATCTCTACAGAGACGGATCCTCAAGAAAAGCATGATTGTTTTCTTCGTACAGAGGAAGAAACGAAAGCTAGAGTTGACCTAAGGGATACTCCCCTTACGAATGTTGATGGTACCCTATGGGTGGATGGTTCGTGTTTTAAGCTTCCGAATGGTGAAACTACTGCAGCGTATGCTATTACAACTTTACATACAGTTGTTGAGACAGCATGCATACCACAGAATTCTGCGCAAGCAGCAGAATTACTTGCCTTGACTAGAGCGTGTGTGTTGTCAGAAGGAAAGCGAGTGAATGTTTACACCGACAGCCAGTACGCGTTTGGAGTTGCCCATAGTTTTGGGCGTTTGTGGAGAGAGCGTGGGTTCCTTACTTCGCACGGAACCAAAATACAGCATGGGCAGTTGGTGAATGAACTTTTGGAATCTCTCACTCTCCCGAAGCAGATTGCAATTGTGAAGTGTAGTGCGCATAAGAAAGTTGTGGACGATGTTGTTCGAGGGAATGCGTTTGCGGATGAAGTTGCGAAGGAAACGGCGAAAGACATGATGAGCCGTATGTATGTTGCAGGCCCAGCTAATTGGGTTATGGCTGGTGGAATGTGTGAAGACACAATAGAAAGTGTGAAAATGATTCAGGCTGAAGCGACTGAGAAAGAAGTGAGTGTTTGGAGAGAAACTACGGGTATGTTGGATTCAACAGGTTGTTGGGTTGAGTTGTCAGAACACCAGCGATGGCTGTTGCCGGATGCGTATGTGCTCCCAGTGGTTACAATGGCTCATGGAATGGCCCACATAAGTTCGAAGGGAATATGCAAGTTGTTGGCTCCAGTTTGGCAGAATGCTGGAATCCCGAAATGTGCAGAGAACGTGGTGAAACATTGTATGATTTGTTTGAAGTATAATCCTGGTAAGGGAACTCCAACTCCAGCTGGTCATTTTGCTCCTCCTACGTATCCGTTTGAGGTGATACAGCTAGATTATATACATATGGAGAGATGCAACAATTTGAAGTATGTCCTTGTGGTTGTTTGTGCCTTTTCCAGGTGGATAGAGGCCTACCCCCTAAAAGATAATACTGCCTTGTCTACAGCCAAGGTTTTGCTGAGAGTACTTCCCTAGGTATGGTTTGCCGAGAATCGTATGGTCGGACAATGGGAGTGAATTTGTGGGTCAAATCATGAAGAAAGTATGTGCTGGATTAGGAATAAATCAGAAGTTCCATGCAGCGAATCACCCCCAGTCTGCTGGACTTGTTGAATGTTACAATGGTACCTTGAAGCTGAAATTAGCTAAGGTTCAAGCAAGCACTGGCCTTACATGGCCGGATGCCTTGCCGTTGGCTCTTTTGTCAACAAGGACGACTGTGCATTCTCGAGTGGGACTTAGTCCGTATGAAATTGTGTTTGGTCGTCCTGCGAATGTTTGGGGTGTGCCTCGTCCTAAAGAATACAGCAGTATTGAGTACCCTATGTTGGTGGATTACTTACATGACTTGACTGCTAAATTACGTGTTCTCCACCAACAGGTCTATGACAGTCTACCAACAGCAACTGCGGATCCAGGACACACAATTCAACCCGGCGACTACATTCTTACGAAGAATTTTCAACGAACAAAGAATCTGGAGCCGAGGTGGACTGGACCGCATTTAGTTTTGTTAGTGACTCGAACTGCTGTTAGAGTAGCTGGCAAGAAAAACTGGGTGCATGCCACCCATACAAAAAAGGTTCCATTGCCCTTACCATATGACAAGTGGGTGAGGGAAGGTATAGCCGATTCTGAATGTGAAAAAACTCTTAGGTTTGTTCCTTTTAGTGATGCTCATTTGACATGGACACGGTCAGAACGCGAGGATGACAATGTGCTACAAGAAGCTGTTCCTCCACGTTTGAGATTGGACACTACCGAACCTGAACTTTTGTTTACCGACCAAAGTGTGCCGACTAAATCACGTTACAACCTCCGATCTCGAAATAAATAAAGGGACTTTGAACATTACATTTATTTTTTATTTTTTCCCACACTGAAACCAAAAAGAGACAATTTCTTCAAGTATTTTGTATTTGAATTTTGTTTTTGTTTTTCTCTTGCTTTTTCTGAAATTGTATTATGGTTTTCTGTTAAATTTTTGATTGGTTACCATGTGCCAGTTGCAGGGTCACGTAGGAGTACCAACCGTTCAGTTTGTGACCTGAGTAGTGGCAGTAGGTCTGCAGGACTTGCAGTGTCCCTATGACCTGCTAATAATCACAGCTGAAGTACTCTATCAAGATTGCGTGAGCGACATTAGAAAATGGAGATTGTATTGAGGAATGACGATAAAAAGCAAGAGATGAAAAAACGATATTACAGAATGTTGTTCTCTAAGTGTGGTATAGCTTTATCTATTTTAATACTTTTATGTATTCTATTAGCTACTATATTCTGGTTTGTTTCTCCTACACAATTGACGTCTGCACCAACTGCTCAACCTACTCTTTCTTTTTCTACTGTTTCTTCACATGAGTTTCATACGTTACCTGAACATGAACAGACACGAAGATCAGAATTTGTGAACAATTCGTTTATACAGATGTTGCATCAGCATCAGCTAGTCATAAATACCACGAATTGTTGGGTGTGTGGTCTTATGCCACATACTACAGATAAGGGAATGCCATATTTGGTTTTGCCTTTTTCGCCTAACGGGTCAGTTTGGGCACTCCAATCAATGTTTATCTATGCGAATGAAGCCTCTCCTGTACGTTCCGTCAAAGACAATGCAAGTAATAATGCCTTGATACGGGGAATAGTTGATATGATTAGAGATATCGATGCGTATAACGCTATCCCTAGAGATGAGGTGCGAGCATATGTTGGTTGGAATAAGACGACATATAGTGTTAGCTTGACGGAGAAAGAAAGACAGCGAAGGTCCCCTCCTATTTGGATTGTACCCCACCGAGGTCATCTATGTTTGCAAGGTAATGGTCAGAATCCGAGAGCTCAGCTTGGTAAGAGTGTGTGTGTTCACACATACGTTTATACATCCCAGAAATCCCCTCCGTTCGTGCCAGCTAAAGGCTGTTTGTCATGATAGAGCATACACATGGTTGCCATCTGATTTTTCTGGCACATGTTATGTGGCATTTTTGCTTTCCCCTACATACACTGCTGTTTTCGACTACCATAAGACAAGATATGGTAGAGGTGTAATCGATGCGAAAGATACTGTCGCACAAGAAGCTGGAGACTTCTTTAAGGGTTTCCTACCCTTTTGGGGTCCTATGGCTAATAGTAGGAATATTCGTCAGCTTACGAGAGTGGTTGAGGCCACTATAAATGAGACTGCAGGTGCCCTTAGCAATATTACAGCTGAGCTTCAAGCGGATCGCCTTATGACATTACAGAACCGTTTTGTTTTAGATATTATACTTGCAGATAGAGGTGGGGTATGCAAATTGATTAGATCTAGTTGCTGCGTTTTTATACCAGATAATGCCCTGACAGTGTACCAAGCCATCTCTAGACTACATAAGATCTCTGAGTCTATTCATGTGGACGAAGGAGACTGGTCATTGATGGGATGGTTATGGGAGTCGTTGTCCAAATGGGGATGGAAGATTCTGACGTTCCTTGGTATGGCGTTAGCTATCCTTTTCTCGTGTTGTTTATGCATCCAGTGTGGTCCCACCATTTGTAGTCTTTGTGCTATGATCTGTGTGAGAAGACCAGTTCCGAGAGAAGTGAAGGATAATAAGATGATGTTACAGCAACACCTTGATGACCTGATGAGAATAGATATAGACCTAGATTCAGATTGACATGAGTTTAGGTTATTTCCTACGTAATGGCAAAAGGAGGGTCTGTGGTTCTGAAATTCTCAAACCTGTCTGCATTTTAATCTTGCCCTTACGTAGGCCAGTGCTGTGGGCCCAACGAACAAGTGGCTTTTCGTGCATATATTAATTTGGGTTTCTCTGTTTCTGAATGAACTGCAGAGAGTAACCTTTTTTTTCACCTGGAACTGACCTTTTGTAAAACTAAGTTTCACTAGCTGATGGTTGACTGAGTTTTCCAGTTACTGATTAGGACCTTGTTAACCATTAAGTTTCCTTGATCTTAAACAACATCTAAATGTTTTCTTTTCTTAAAGACTTTCTCTTCTGAAACTTGGGTTTTTGCTATGTGTCGTGACTGCCATCTAGTGTTGCTTTCTATGTAGGCTTCAGAAGTTAGTTTGTGAGCCAAGCAATCTGACCTGTTGTGAATCACATGTACACATTAACCAGGGATTTTCTTCGTGCGCTGGAGTTAATTTTAGAAGCTGGCCTTTCACCTAGGAATTGACCCTGCCAAGCCAATTTCCCTGCAAGATCGTTATTTACTTTTTCCAATCACTATTCAAGACATTTGTTAACTTTTAAAGTTTCTTTACGTCTTTGTTAATCTTGCATATTATCTGAAACTACTTTTTTTATTGTTCCTTCATTTCATGGGTTACGCTTTCAATTAAAGGTTTGTGTGGGCTTTTCAGATTAATATTTTAGATATGCCTAAATATTAACTTGTGGGTTGGGACACTGTAAAATGAGCTTTACTGTATGATGCTGTGTGATGTCATGTACTTTCTATTGGTTGAATTTTGGTGCAGGGGTGTGCATTTTAAATGTACCTTTTTTGTGTATAAATAGGGATGTCTCGCCTTAGTAAAATTGAGCAGTTTCTTGAGTTGTACATCGTGTTGTATTACTGGGATTTCTGCTACTAGCTGCAGCTAATAAATATAATCTCTGACGCCACCAAAAAGTATTCCGTGTCTCTGTATACCAAGGCAAGAGAACCTAGAGGACTCTGGGCGTGTCCCTGACGCCGCTGGGTACTTGAAAACCCGGTTCTTCACAGAGATCCATTTCCATATGTATGCAGACGACATCCAACTCTAAATCAAGATCCATTCTCTTGAGGACATCAAATCTCTCAACACAAAGCTACAAAGAAACTCAAACATGGCTGGCCGAAAACCATTTGAAACTAAACGCCCTCAAAACGGAGTTCCTCCTAACCGTCCCACCCGCAACAAAACAGCCACCATCCTAGAATGGATGAAGCATCTAACAGCACTCCAAGGGCAACCGCTCATTGTCGAATCAGCGAAATCGCTAGGGGTGACACTGGACTGGAGCTTAAATAGGCAGAAGCATATTAGCGCCTCCACAAAAGGAGCAAATTTCCACTTGAACAAACTGTGAAAACTGAAACCCTTCTTGTCAGCAAACAATTTTAAACAAGCAGTTCAGGGCCTAGTAATCCAAAGAGTGGAATATGGAGCAGTAACCTTATGCGGCCTCCTCAGATCGTCGACAGCCCCCTTAAGAGCCGCTATCAATTCAGCGGCGAGACTCATATCAGGATCAAAGAGAACCTCTCACAAATCCCCAGACCTTAGAACATTCAATTGGCTATCGTTTGAAGCTAGAATTCACCTAGAAATTGCATTTCTGACGTACAAGGCCATACTCCACAATTCCCCGTATTATCTAGCGCAGAAACTGGTACTCTCTGCTGGTAATAGAGCTTCCAGAAGCTCGAATAATCTTTTACTGAAACCTCAACGATTTGCCAAGAAAAAAACTTACAACCGGTCCTTCTCTGGAATGGCTCCCAGGATCTGGAATGCTTTGCCCACAGCAACAAGAACGAACCCATCAACTGCTGCCATCTAAAAAGAAGTGAAAGTGATTTCTCATCGACAAATTCACATGAACTATTTACTTTTTACTAAATGTTAATTATTAGGATGTAATATTGAGCACCGTATTTTAATTGCTAGTTTCGTACTACTGAGAACCTCATATGACTTTTATTTTATTCATATATAATTGTATTCTTCTATGCTGATTACTCGTGTTTCCAATTTAGGACATGTAAAGCGCTCTGATACCCGCAAGGGTCTGTTCGCGCTATATAAAACCTTCAAAATAAAATAAAATAAAATAAGCTTTACTTTTATATATAGTTTTGGTATTATAAGAATCAATCAATCAATCAGGGGCTTTTAAAGTGTGATTACTTACCATGAGGGTCTGCTGGTCCCTCTGGGTGTGGAGGATCATTCGAAGAGCCATGTCTTGAGGTCCTTCTTGAATTGGGTCAGCGATACGGATTGGGTCAGCGACATGGATTGCCTGAGTTAATGTATACTTTAGAGGTAAAATAATGTTTATTTGTCAAAAGTTAATATACTTACCTATTTTAGGATGATATTGTTGTCTTCTATATTTTTGTAGTTGATATTCTATTAGATACAAAGTATGTAATGTCAATATTTGTGTCTGTGATACGTTTTTAGCAATACTTTTGTTGGTATTATTCCATCAAACAACCCAATACTTTCAGGATTTCAACATTTTCATCAGGTAAAATATCATGGATTTATCCTTAATTCTCTTTCTCCATCGTGTCCATCCTCTACTCTTCCTATGTGTACTCTTTTCTGGGTAGACTGTTACCTACAACTCTGCTGACTAAGAGAATTGGGAGTGGGTGAAACATGGATGGCCAGCTAAGAGGACGAGATAGAGAGGTGATTAATAGGCAAAAGTGCGGTAGAGATAGAGATGAGTTAGAGAGATAGGTGTAGTAGGGAGAGTGAAAAGGAAAGAGACAAATGTGTGACATCTAGAAAGGAAGATACAGAACAGAGATGTGAAAAGAGAAAGTGTTAGGTAGAATGATTGCTAAAGTTTTAGAGTGGGATAGAAAGGTAAAGGGATGTTGAGAAAGGGAGAAAGAAATGTAGAGGGATGGGATACACCTAGAGATGAGGCAGAGTGAGGGGTAAGGTAGAATGAGGTGAATCAGAGAGAAGTGGAGGAAGAGAAAGGAAGAGGTAGGCAAACAGAGGAGGCAATGGGAAAAGTATAGGAGATGTAAGGTAAATAATGTTGAGGCCAAGAAAGATGCAAAATGAGAGGAGGTATAGAAAAAAGTAGAGGAAACCATCGAGTCAGAGAGAGAGAGAGTTGGCATCATGAAAGATGGTTGAGTAAAGTGAGGTAGAAATAAGTGTATTAAGAGAGAAATTAGGTAGACTTAGATGACCCAGAGAGAGTTAAGATAAAATGGTAGTGGGTAGTTACACAGCGATGTAGAGACATTTAAAGAGATAGATAGAAAAAAAGCGAGGTGAATTGAATTATATAGACAGGCATCAGACAAAAAGATTATTTTCAGTGTAATTGCCATCAACTGCCTGAGAGCAGGTTGGACAGGCTGTGTATGGACACTGAGCATCTGTGAATCTCATTCCCAGCAATAAAATTAAAATTAATTTTTTATACACTATGTTATTGAAATTTCTGTCTGTTTCGTTCAATGTACGCGGGGGGGGCTTTGGAATGTCAGGGCACTCAACAATTATCCACTGTGTCTATACCTTATAATGCACATGGGTGCATTTATTCTGTGATTGGTTATGTAGTTCCATCTATGAATACCCATGGGGAGGTGCCACTATGTAGAAAATCTTTTCTGAGCTCTATGAGTGAGCTCCTACCACTTATTTACCATCCCCCATATGTCAGTGGATACCCTATTCTGCCAAATTCTAACAGATCCTCAAAGTGGTAAACCAACAGAACATATAGGGGCGGCTTCTCTTTTAGGGCAAAAGTGTGTCACGCCCCTCTTGCAAGCTGCCACCTACAACAACAGAAAATATTCTTAAACTTTAAGAAAATGCTTTGGCACTTTGCTCAAGTGTCTTAGATGGCAAGCAAGATCTATTCCTGCTGATTGGCAGCAGGGACAAGTAATGGCCTAAAATTTGAAGTGTGCATGTCAGATTGAACGTCTGTCTTGTTATGGCCAGCCCGACAGCGCACTTGAGGCCTCTCCAACCGATGCTGTGTTAAGCAGCTAGTGGGAAGGAAAGACAAACTACCCTTGTCTCCGAATGAATGCTGTGTTTGCCTGCCCGAACCAATCTTGCTGCTGCTCTCATGTAGTTTACTATGTTTACTTTTATAAACAGCTTGAGAGCAGCATCTGGATTAGTTAGTTTAGTTGTCTGAAGACTGTTTATGGGCCTACTGTTTGCACATAAGGCAGCATGGTGGCATGTGTAATACAACACACCCAATCACTGTGGGGCTTTACTTTGAACCCACATATGACTGTCTATCTGACATTGAACACCTTCGCACAGTAGAACAGACAGCTTGTGTGTAAAAGTGAAACCAAGGTCCATTGTAGAAGTTCTCTGTGCAGCGGATGCCTCCCCTCGCATGAAGCTGTACTTCAGTGGCATCGCTGCTGCCACAAAGAACAGAGCACTGGTGTAGGAATTGCCGGAACAAGCAAAGTAGAAGGGGTAGGTAAAAATATGGTGACCAACCATCTGTAAATTTCATGGACGTCAGTACTTTGCACCTCAGTCCATTGTCCAGGAGCATCCCTTTTACAGATGCATTTTGTCTGTAATTTTGGGCCTTGCAGGGAGCAGAGCCGGTCCCCAGCGAGAGACCTCAGCTCCCTGATGGGGCAGCCTTGCACTCATCCTCTGAGCACAACAGCTGCTACACCCCGCCCATTGTCATTCTGTATGTTGGCTGATTGCCACATACAAAATGACAATGGGACAGTTTGAGCTGTTACAGCATGAGGGGGCATCCTCCTGCAACGGTGCAGGGCGATCCGGAGGAGACACCGCACTCTGTGAGGCCCCATTCCATTGACATTACAGCTGAATGATCAATCTACTAGGAGGACTCATATAGGGAGTTTTCCAAGTGATCTCAATAGAGAAAGCTGGTACGTGGGACAGTGGCTTCTTGAGGTCTCCTATACGGTGTATGGTGTGTCCAATATTGGTGCCTTGGCGAAGTGGTTTGCCCTGAAGAATTTGCCAAAAATTGACTTGGCAAAGAAACATGTTGGCGCTGGAAACGGTACGCATGAATAACTGGTTTTAATTTGAAAAAATACACTTTGTGAATAAGAAAGTGGTTGCTACTATAGTGTATTTTTCAATTTTAATCACACATGGTCACTTCACTGCATCAAAGTTTTTCTTTTCTTTTGCACACCTTTTTCTTTTTCGGGCAAAATTACCACCGATGATGATGAAAGTGGGCACAACTGGTGAGTAAAAACCAGTGAACCCATTGGTGGTGCTCACGTGAGGGGTCATTTTGCCATTCACACTTTTTTCTATCTATTTTGAAACCATTGGGGTTCTTGTTTCACACCGTGATAAGTTGAAGGAAATATATTTAATAATTTGGGGACTGTCTTTTGTAAAACTTCTTATGTAAGTAAAGGCGGTAAACGTTGGACGAATACCTCATAGTAAGAAAAAAGAGGATTGTATGGAATCTACAGTTTGTAGAACCTCGCCTACGTTTTAAAATTACATAGCCTGAAAAGAGGTGCCTTTGAAACCAGGTCTTGGTGTTTTGATTGACGGTCTAGGGCAGGCCATTTTGTTAGGGCTAGATGAAAGAAATGTACAAAACAAATGTACAAAAATGTCCATGATGCTATGTGCCAGTTCATGAAAAGAAGCTGGGAAAAGAAGTTAAAAAGAAGAGCTTATAGTTCCCACACAGTCTCATCAATGTATATCTGGAGCATTTTGTAATATTATATATACCATACCTGCCTTTTTATTTATTTTATGCAACTAACATCAATTAACAAAGCCAATAGTCATGGCTTGTTGTAGGTCACTCTAATGTTACTGGATGCAATGATAGAAATAGCAAATACCAGTCAGACGGCACATTATGCTCAGCACATAATTTTAACTTAGGTGTTTTAAGCCACGCTCTTAATTACATCAGACAGGACCCTTAGAGAGACCCCCAGCTTTCTATTCCACTTAAAGCTCTGGAAACAACACCATGTCACAGTCACCTCATGTCCTGGCATTGTGTATCATGCATGACTTCCAAGTTTTCAGATTTCCTTTGTGCAGGGGCATAGTGAACCCTCCCCCACCCCACCCCACCCCACCCCTTGCTTTAAGAACTACAGCGAGGGTGAAGTTCTTTATGGGCCTCTTCTGTCTGCAACTCAGTAGATAAAGGCTCAGCTCATAATTAATGTGAAAAGGTGGGTTCGTTAAAAAGGGAAAGAATGAGTAAATGGCTGGATGGATCAGTGAATGGATGAATGGATGAGTGAAAGGGTGAATGGATGGATTATGAGAGAAAGGATGGATGGATGAAGGTAAATAGCTAGACATGCGGGTGGATGGGTAGATTGATGGGTAAAAGGATGGATGGATCAGTAAAAGGATGGATGGATAAGTGAAAGGGTGGATGATGGGCGAGCGAATGGGTTGATGGGTGAGAGAAATGATGGATGAATTGATGAATTGACAAGTGAAAGGGTGAAAGAATGGATTGATGAATGAGTGAAAGGGTGGATGTAAGGATGGACGAGGAAATGAAAGGGAGGGTGATTGGACAAAAAGATGGATAGATGAGTGAATGGGTGGATGGATGAGAAAAAAGATGGATCGATGAGTGAAAGGAAGGATGAGTGATAGGGTCAATGGATGGATTCATCAGTGGATGAGTAAATGGATGAGTGGGTGAATGGGTGAAGGATGGATAGAAGGATGGGTGGCTAAGTAAAAGGGGGATGGAGAGAGAAAGGGAGGATGAATGGATGGATGGATGAGTGAAAGCATGGGTAAATGACTGGCAGGCTGGATGGGCGAATGTAAAGATGGCTGAGTTAAAGAATGCATACATGAGTGAAAGGGAGAGTAGAGAGCTGGAAGAAAGGATAGATGGATGAGTGAAAAGTTGAATGGGTGGACAGATGAGTGACTGGGTGGATGGATGAAAGGGTAATTTGTTGTATCGGTGAGTGAATGGATGGATTGGTGGAAGAGTGTATGGATGAGTGAAAGGATGGCTTGGGTGAAAGGGTAAATGGTTGGATGGATGAGTGAATGGATGGGTGGGTGGAAGAGTGGATGAATGTGTGAAAGGATGGATTGGGTGAAAGGGCGGATGGATGATGGATGGATGGATGAGTGGAGGGTGGATGGAGGGATGAATGAGTGAAATGATGGATGGAAGGATAGATGATGGATAGGTTTTCAAATGGTTGTAAAGGTTTGGATATGAATGGGCACACAGATGGAAGGACAAAATGAATGGGGAAAGACTGAATGATGGATGAAAGAACTAATGACATAATGTAAATTTGAAATGGTGGATATCAGGGTTTGATGAAAGGGTGAATGACTAGATCCATGGACAAGAGAGCTCTTCTGGGGAGGTCTGTGAAGGCTTACTTTGCTTTCTTGGTGCCATAAGAACTTTAGTTCAAAGTGTGAGAATTTACATTTTCTGACTGCTCCCTTTCCTATGTGTTACTATTCTGTATTTGCTGTGTGCTTATCTGTGGGATCTATACATTATGCATTTGCCATTTTGAGTGACACCCAACTGCTACTTGAATGTTACACTAGTAATTGTAAATTTTGCATGTTTTGATTTAGGTGTAAGGTTTAGGGTGAGCCTTATGATGCCATGAGCTGTGCTTGAGATGTATATTGTGTTTGTAGCAATAGGCAAGGCATCAAAAATAAATTATGTAATAATGTATCAACAGTGCCTTCTTTAAGAAAGTTGCAGGGAAACGCACCTTTGTGACTTTCGTCAGCTAGTGCAACTCTCTGCGAACACCCATAAGCAAAGTCAGATTCCATATTTTAAGTTCCACTTGCTGAAACACCAATAATGCGTTCCCTATAGTGGGTTAATCACAGCAATCCTCCCTTTAGTTCACCTATGCGTGCCACTTTACATCTCACAATGGAACTCATAAATGAGATGCTAGTAACAAAGTCTATCAGAGCAGATCTTCCTTACCACTTCTCTGACCAAACATGCCTGCTCAGGACCATGAGTTGAAAACAAAATATAAGACTCTACAAACCAGTGCAGTAACCATATAAATAGATTATTTTATCATATGAACTGCCACAAAAAGACCTGCTCAGTTGCTGAAAGCTGTTTGCACACCAAAAAAACGTGAAGTGCACGATTGTCTCAACCTAATATAAACTTATTTTGACTTGTACTTAAATGGTTGTCATAGTCCTAGTCAAAATACTTTAAATAAATAAATGGTTGTCTATTTACTTATTTTTATACTATCATGCCACTTCCGCTTATGTGTCTGTAAAATGTACCTTTTGTCCCGAAGTTTTGTCCTGAATTTTGACCTTCTGTCCTGAATTTTGACCCTTTGTCCTGAATTTTTCCACTTACCGTCCAAAATTTGCACCAGTAGCGGCTCGCATGTCTCGCAGGAGGGGGTGGGGGCGGGAGTGGTTCGCGAGGGGGTTCGGGTAAAAAAAATATGTAAAAAAGAACCTTACCGGGTCTTGCGCTGCCTCCGCTCCTGGCCGGGTTCCGTTTCCAAGGACAGAAAGTCTCCCCTAAGCGAATTTCATCGCTGCAATGGAAGAGTTGCGATTGGTGCAGACAGCTGCATGCAGCCTACATAGAGAAAAAGTACGCATGAGGGCAGCAGAGGGCCGACCAAACAGTCAGGGCCCACAACAGTGGGCAAGCCACTACTCCCTGACCACCAGCCCGCTGCCAACCAAGCAAAGCCTCCCTGACCTCCTGCCCGCCCCCAACCAGGCATACCCTGCCTTCTGCTTTCTCACAGCGCGAGAAGCTGAAACATAAAATGGTATTTAAAATATCATTCTATGTTTCTGTTTCTCACACTGCAAGAAAGCAGTGGGGCGACATTCCTCCGCCCTAATGGAGGAGCCACCCCTGATTGTGCACCCATGCCAGTTGGTCACCCTAGGAAACATGTCTTAACAAACTGATGGTGGGGTAGAGAGAGGTCTCTCTAATTCAAAGTGTGTGACTAAGTGAGTCAAACAATGTGCCTAGGTCTCTGTGGATTTTCTTCTTGCTCTGTTGTTGTCTCGGCACGTCTGGCCGATTTACCTGATTATTAAGGATAAAATGCTGGTCACGCTCCCCCTTGACATAAGTCAACTGTATTATCGAACTCGAAGATGGGCTGCAGAGAGCCACGCGCCACATCCATTGTCCACTCCCTCCAGAATTCGATGGCTACCAAATATATATCTAGGTGCAGCATGTCATCGGACACCTTTAGGCATTCCGAGCGAGTAGTCGGATTCTTGGACTTGAACTTTCACTTGTCTCAGCAAGTGGATGCGTTTGCATGAAAGTGACAGTGATGACGTCATTGGCGAGTTGACAAATCTGTACAGAGGTAGGAAACTGCAGAACTGTGAGATCACTGAGAGAATGCTGTCAGATGCCTTTAAGAAACAAGTTAATATTGTCAGTGCCCAATTTGTGCCGGGAATTATTTTTTCATCATCACACTGTGCTCGACAACAGAGTGATAAAATGCAGTAAGAGTCAGGTTACTGTGACAAAGGAAATGCGCGGGGGGCCTTTCACTGCCCCGAAGGAAGTAAAGTTTGGCATCCAGTTCTAAAACATCTCGTTATTGTTTGCTAGGATTGCCACAGCCAATTATTGGAAATCCCCAGCGCGTCTCCTGCTCGCCATGTGAGATTGTGCAATTGCCTAAGGCGGAAAGCCAAACAATACAAAGGGGAGGGAAAAGGAGCTCCGAAAAAACTCCATAGCACATCCATGGGATGAATTTGCTGCAGGAACCTCAGCTCGAAATATCTAGGTTGTTTGTAGATTACCTACACACTCAGTACAGCCGAGCACATAGAGAAACATCTACAACCGCGCCCATATCCAGGTTAGGTACTCTAGGTCAAAGTCCTATTTATAATCATTTTTATTTTCAAATTGTTATACTGTGTAGGCTAATTCCGAAGGAGCAGTCTTTCTTCTTGAACCTCTTAATCCTTCCATTATGGTTATTAAATCCGAAGACGACATAAATACAGGCATCTTTACCACATAGTACCTACCGATGTATAAAATAACTAGCACTTATTAATTATGACACTCATCGACAATGTGTACAGGCTTAGATCACCTTTGATCTGTAACATGGAATCATTTGACAGCATTGAGCCTTTGATGCTCAAGTGGAACCAGGCTACGTACCCTTGGGTAGGGGAAGTGGCCGAACGGCTAGAGCGGTGGGCCTCGAAACTGAGGAACCGGGTTCGACTCTCGGTCAAAGGTTCCACTCTCGCAAGGACGCTCAACATCCTGTGATTTTGGGCAAATCACTTATTCTTCCCGTGCCCTTACAAAATGAATGTGTCCATCTGTAATGCAATGGGTTCTCATGTAAAGCGCTCTGAAACCTTCGGATCTAGTTCGCCTTATATAACACTGCACAAAAAATAAAAAAAAAACCTCCTTAATGTCAATATCATTATTAGAGAAATCATTCCTCAAAGTAAACACTCTTCAACAACCATAACCCCGCACCAATTTCGAAAGACACCAGCCGCCACTGAGAGCATCACTGTATAAACGTTTGTTTAAAGTCCTGTGCACACGTATATAGGGTAATGAGGGTCAGTAGATGAGCCAAACATCTTTTTTTGCTGTTCAAATACTCAGAAAATGAAGGAGGTCGACAATTGTTTCATGTAGGAAGCAATATATTCAACTTGATCAATACAACACAAATTAAATCAGCCGACACGTGTTTCGTCACACCATGTCTAGATGTGACTCTTCCGGGCTGAAGATGGTTGAGATCGGATGAGTCGCAGGATCGGTGAAATATCCCGAACCGGTGAAGGTTCGGCGTAGGCACGATAAGGGTCTAAGGTAGCGAGGGGACGGGTCCGTCCAAAACGGAGATCTGGGATCCAAGGATAGCGTGTCAGTCTGGCGTGGCGTCTTCGTGTTCCGGCACTCAATTCAAACCCATTACATTGACCTAAACTGTATAAAAGTTTGTTTGTTAACTTGTAATATTTTTTAAGTTTGCCTGATGGCTCATATAGTTTGTACTTGCAGTTTGACATCTTAGACTCCATACACGCAAATGCAACACTATGGGTTATTGCATACACAAAACGCAAAGGGCCAGATTCGGAAAGGTGTCAGGCAATGCAGCGCAGCACCTAAAGATGCTGTGCTGCGTTGCGTAACAGAGAGAGAGCAGGGAGGCCTTGCTTCAGTTTTGCGCTGCTGATGCGTCACTTTTTGTGACGCATCGGCGGCGTAAAACATGCGCCTTGTTGCGCTATATTTAAAAAGTGACGCATCTAGGTAGATGCGTCACTTTTTAAACCCCTGAGCCACATTATACCTGCGTCAGGTATAATGTATGCAGAGGGGGCGTTCACCCGCAAAAAGCCTCATAATAGTGACGCAGTGAAATCTATGAAATTTCACTGCGTCACTTTTAGGACGCTGTTGCGTCAAAATCTTGCGCCTGCCTCACCGCAGGCGTACGACTGACGCAAGCCCTTTCACATGGGGCTTTCCCCATGTGAAAGGAAGCATTGCTGGAGTTGCGTCACTTTTGTGACACACTCCAGCAATGCGTCACTTTTGCGCCTACAGGTACGTCAGAAATACTGACGTATCTGTAACTCCTTGCGACATGATGCGTCATATTATAATGTCGCAGGGAGAGCGCAGTGAAAAGTGACGCATCGCTGTTTTCACGCAGCGATGCGTCACTTTTCATAAATAAGGCCCCGGGAGAGTGCCATATTCACAGAGATATGGCACTCTCTTCCCCTCTCCCTAGCGGTGGTGCTTATTTTAGCTGTCGTGCACCAGGAACCTACCTTAGCGCCATAGTGCTTGGGTGTGTGCTTGAACCTACCATAGGTTTTGTTCAGGAATAATACACAAAGACAAGTTTAAAAGCTGATCCAACTTTGTATGTGTGTTGTTGCAAAAAGCAGGGAAAAATAAAAAACATTTCACTGTTTAACGCCTGCTTTTCAGCATTGTTAATTTTTGGCACTAAACCGTTTCTGCCAATGTTAGTGAATAGGGTTTTGTGTCAAAAAGCATGGGTGGTTGCATGGGAAAGCCCAGGTATATCACCCATGTAACACCTGCTTCACGCAAAGTAACGCAAAGCAGCGTTTCGCGCTGCATTTCGTTACTTTTACATACAACCCAACGCTAATACCAATAATCATTGGTATGTTAATACCAACACAGGTTTAGCGTCGGGTTTGCATAGAAAAAATAATGCTAACCTGACGCTGAACCTTTGAGAATCTAGTCCAAATAGTTTATGTGAATTGAAGGGGTCACGTACATGCACACAATGTGTTCAGACTTCATCTCACACCATGTGTTCTGCCATCTGTATTTCAACATCACCTCCTTTTAACGTTTGTATTACTGTTACCTGCACGAGTTTCTTCTCAATCTGCTGTCTCCTTCCCTGTTTCTTTAGTGCCACTTCCCATGTTCATGACGGAAAGTGGTTTCTCTTACTATAGAGTGAATATAGATTTTCTGAACCAGTTATTCTGTCTTGGCAATGACTGGTGATGTGCTGCCCGACTGCTCCTTTAAATAGTTCCATTTTTTTTCAGTTCTCTGGACGCTCTGTAGACTGCATGGCAGCATCTGCTTTCATCTGGCTCTCACCCCACCATCCAGCTGTGTTGAACGGGTGACTGCTGTTCGGTTCTAGGCCACCTCAGTGCAGCTAGATCCCTGTTCCAGAAATGATCTACCCTCACTGAATCTACTTCTTTGAACCTGTTTTTAATAATCCTCCATCTTTGGTTGGGCTTCTGACTCTGTGATTCAATGCTGTGCAGCCCTTGAAGGGTTTAGAGTCTCCTTAAACTCTTTCTAATTTTAGGTGTAGCTTGACAGCGCCGATTATGGCAAGACCTATTGTTACCGATTCTTTCACATTTACAAACAATGGTCTTTGTGACTGCCAAGAGGAGTCACAAAGTTGCCTCGTGCTATGTGCTATTTTGAGCATCATTTTACCTCTATTTGGGTCCTTGTAATGCAGTACCTAGAGACTATTTTAGATCTCAAAAGTACACCGAATCACGCTACATTAAAGTCTATGGGGCATATTACCAACGTTAAGCGATATTTATCGCTAACGATGCTTAGCAACGAATTTTTTACCGCTAAGCATCGTCAGAAATTATCGCAGATAAACCTTGCTATTATCAAGGTTTATCGCAAATGCGATAAAAAACGGCCGCAATGCATGAATATCGCTGAAAAGTCCGCGATATTCATTCAGCGATATTCATGCATTAACGAGCTAATGCTCTTAGCCATGTTATCCACCTCCCATTGGATAACATGGCTAAGAACTGCTCAGGGCAGGTGTTAGTTTTTGGAGATATTCGCGCTTAGCGCGAATATCTCCAAAAGTTGGTAATAGGAGATAGCGATGTTAGCGACTGTTTCCAGTCGCTAACATCTTGGCACGCCCACTTTGCATGTCATTAGTGATAAATATCACTGACATGCAAAGTGGGGCCCAAGATGGTCGCTATCTCCTACTAGCGGTCGCTAACTGGTGTTAGCGACAGCTAGGTAATAGGGAGATAATTTTATCTCCGCTTTCTTGGCTTTTAAAGCCAAAAAAGCGGAGATAAACCCCCTTGATAATATGCCCCTATATTCTATACAGACAAAAATAATGCAGCTTTTTTTTCTACTGCAGCAGAATTTATTAAATGTTCTAACCACGATTTATGTGTGTGTTTTCCTTCCCTGTCTTCTGAATCGATTCATTTTCTCATCTGTCTCTCATTCATTGTTCTTCCTCGTCAATACTTTCGCATAAAAAAGGTTTGATGAGCTAAAATATGCAAAGGCTGGTACAAATTGTGTTTCCTGTGTTAGAATATTAAATTAATACCTATTGGCTTTGCAATCTTGTCTATTGTTTGGGACGGGGGGCCCAGCTGCTTTTCATTTGCACCCTGTTGCATTGGCTCCATACGTGCAACATGGCTCCCATCCTGCTTACTGTCCTTATTCTGATCTTCCAGTTTAGACTAGGAATACAGGCACCATTGTGTACAGGAATCTATAAGGAAAGAGACAGCGCTGAATATGTGTTTTACATCTAATTATTCTTGCATCATGCCACATTATTTGAATGCTTGATAAAGATCATGGTTAGGAAGGGCGTGCAAAATTCACATAAATTGCTTTTGGATGACTGTGAGAAAATTAAGCATAATTACACGAACTGCAAATCCATCATTTTGTGCTATGTTGTAGCACGAATTGCATTCGGACAACAATTGTTGGTACAAGGATGCATGTAAACAAAGCATCAGAAGCAGATATTTTCTTTCTGTTGTGTGCGTGCATTTGTGGTAAAGACTTACAGCAAATGATGCTTAATTACGCAAAGTAGTGCAAAGATGTAAGTTTGGGGAGTTCATGTAAGTAGTGTATTTTGAAATTCCACAAATCACTTACATTACTTTGGAGCAATTTAAATTTCGCTCAGATCAAATGATGATTTGTATTATTAAGAGCTTTCTTTGCATTGGTTGGACCATTCCATTGGTAAATTGATTTGTCACAATTGATTGCTTTTAGCAGAATTAGAATGGAAGTATTTTTAGCTGATTGAGTGTGCCATGGGTATTCCTTTTTTCTGTTTGTAAGTCGTTTAATGATTTTGAAAAGATCAGTAAGTGTTAAGCCCTTGACCGCGGCGAAAATTCTGCCGCGGTGCTGCGTTTTTAATGAGTGGGAGGGGTTTGGACAATAGGGCCGCCCTTCGCACAAGCCCACCGTGACGCATGATGGCTTCCGGCCATCACGCGCAAGCAAGGGGTTAAACAGTAAGAGAAGAAAATGATTACAAATAATCTGCTACAAAAGAAAACAGAAATCCAGGATGGCATTAACAGAATATTACTCACCATCATTGTTAGAACTTGGGGTCTCCAGTTGGCTGAGGTAGGTAACTTAGTCCAAATAGGGACCCTTGCTTCTAAGTCAGGGAAAGGAAGGAAACCTTCTCAGATAGCCCCTGCTCACCACCTTGGTAGATTGGCATGAGCAGCCAGGCTTATCTCCAAGGCAAATGCTTAAAGTATTTGTAACCACTCTCTCAGTGACCCAGTGATAACACCACAAATGGACTCCACACGATTTTTATAAAAAACAATTATATGTTTATAAAAAAATATATATGATGAGACCACACAATAAATATCCAACATATGCGTATTTGTAATATTTCACCTTGCCAGTTATTAGGCCAGCAAGCCCTTGTAGGCTCTTGCAGTATTAATGAGCAATTCTCGATGATCCAATGCAGACCTAATGCAATGCTATGAAGTTCGTAATGCAAGAATCAGGCAGTTCGTAATGTAAAAATAATGCAGTTCATAATGCAACAATCAGGCAGTTCGAAATGCCAAAATAATGCAATTTGTAATGCAACAATCAGGCAGTTTGTAATGCAAAAATAATGCAATTCGTAATGCAACAATCAGGCAGTTCTTAATGCAATAATAATGCAATTCGTAATGCAATAATCAGGCAGTTCGTAATGCAAAAATAATGCAATTTGTAATGCAACAAGCAGGCAGTTCATAATGCAAAAATAATGCAGTTTGTAATGCAACAATCAGGCAGTTCGGATTGCAAAAATAATGCACTCCAGCACCGATCGCGGTGCTCTGGACGGTCTCTATGCCACTCTTACTGACTCGCGGTCAGCTACTGGCAAAATATGCCCCAACACTGTTACGATGGTAAACAAAGTGCAGCTCCACACTTTGGCCCCGGTACTGCCACTCCTCGGCAAGTACGGGCCACAATACGGACTTGAGTGGAGGCTCGTGCTGCAAAGATGGGAAAGGCCGAGAGCGTTTCTCTCATAGACTGCACCCTGCCCCAGGCGGTGACACACGCATGCTCGTTGAGCGTTACCTGGGGGGTACGATCTAACTCTCCTCTCCTCGCGGCTTGGGCCTCCGATGCGACTACGTTGATCTTGGGTAGTGGAACTCGGACCACCGACGGTGATTGTTCGAGGTCTCCCGTTGGCAAAGGCAGGCTCAGGCCGGCGGTGGTGAATTCCCACAGCTCCTCTGGGGATGGCAGTCCGGGTCGATGGCAATGACGATCGCAGCACTTCTGGACACGCTGTTAATCAAAGCAGAGAACAAGACTGCTAACGGGACACACAGTCAAGGGGCAATTTCTCACAAAGGTCTCAGGCTGCATCAGGGCACATGCACACAGAGCCGCTGAGACTCACTTGACCTCCCGGTGCACACGATATCAGGGCAATCCTCACGAAGGTGTCAGGCTGCACGAAACATACGCACACAGCGCCGCTGAGACTTACTTGGACTCTAGGTGCACACGATCACAGGGCAATCCTCCCAAAGGTCACAGGATGCACAAAGCACACGCCCACAGCGTCGCTATGACTCACTTGTACTCCGGGTGCACACGATCACAGAGCAATCCTCACAAAGGTCTTAGGCTGCACGAAGCCCACGCACACAGCGTAGTTGAGACTCACTTGGACTCCAGATGCACACGGTCACAGGGCAATCCTCACGAAGGTCTCAGGCTGCACGAAGCACATGCACACAGCGTCGCTGAGACTCACTTGGACTACGGGTGCACACGATCACGGGGCAGTTCTTACGAAGGTCTCAGGCTCCAAAAAGCACACACACACAGTATCGCTGAGCCACACTTGGAAACTTTTATGTTATTGAGTTTCCACAACAGGGAGCCAGCTCTCCTCGGGCCCTTGGAGACACGGTACTTCGGGACACAACACACAGCAAAGTCCTTTCAAGCAGGAGGACACTGCACACAGCAAAGTCTCTTAGCCTCTCCTTAGTTAAATCAGCAAACTTCAGACCAGCCCCAGGACACACAACAAGGGCCAGTCCTTCACTTCAGTCTCTTCAGCTGTTCTTCCTTTGGCAGAGGTTCCTCTTGACTGCGAAGTAGTTCAAATCGTTTTCAGTCTTGATCAGTCCAAATTCCAGGAGATTCAGCTCTCATAGTTATACCCCTAAATGTCTTTGAAGTCTTTGTGTTCAGGGGGCACTGACCCCTGTCCAAACAAGTTCTGGGTGTCTCCCTGCCAGTGACTCCTTCTTCCTTTGATATTGGGGGTCTGGATCCTCAATCAATCTGCAAGAGTTGGAGCCATTGTTTTATGGCAGCAGCCCAGGCCTCTTCACCTCCAGGGGCTACTGCTCCCCCTACACTCCAGCTGCAGGTCAGCCCATTGCTGTCTAACCTCCTCCTCTGGGTCAAGATATTTCCCTGATCCTATCACATTCAAATCTAGACAGTCAATCCACAACCAGGCAGAGACACACAGAATTGTTAGAACAAAGAAACCAGCCACTTCTAAAAGCATGGTTTCTAAACACACAATTAAAAAACCACCTTCACAAAAAGATGTGTTATTAAATTGTGAGTGGGTGCACTTTTTAGAACAACAAGGCACTTTAACAAACTGCGTGCAGGCACTGCAGTTGCAGGCCTGAGTTCTCCCTTTAGGGCTACTTGTGTGGGTGGCACAATTAGTGCTGCAGGCCCACTAGTAGCATTTGCATTGGATGTATGACGTTACAACGCATGCTTTTACCACGCATGCTGTTACAACGCAGTTTTTACAACGCAAACCTTTACAACGCATAGCGCTTTGAGGTGCTGGATAGTGAATAGTTTTATTTACTATTCCAACTTCAGTCCCAGTGGACACTAGGGAAGGTGTTGGATAGTAAATTAAATCTATTCCCTATCCTAGAGCGCCACCCAGCGCAATGCGTTGTAATGGTTTTCGTTGTAAAACCTGCGTTGTAAAAGTTTTGTTGTAAAGGATGTTTCCCATTTGCATTACCAGCCCTGGCACACATAGTACACTTTACTAGGGGCTTTACTGGTAAGGCAAGCTTACCAATCATGGACAACCAATTACCATTACACTTTACACAGGGAGCACTTTGACACTGATCAGCAGTGGCAAAGTGCCCAAAGCATCTAAGTTGGCAACACCATGTCAGAAAAAAGGTCTAGTGGGAAGGCAGAAAGTTTAGGGAACTTTAGCCAAAAAGGGCAAAGTCCAACAATCATCATAAATGTTTATTTAAGAAAACAAGCTCCATGAAACATACAATAACATTTAAAAACACAAAAATCTCAAATACAAATAGGCTATTGAAAAAACAAAGTTAAATGACTATCAATTCTAACTAAGTGGGCGAACTTTAAACAATTAAATATTAATACTGGGGGCCTGCTTCTCAAAGGTAAACTTAGACATTTGGTCTAAACTTAGACCAAACATCTAAGTTGATGACTTTTGGAATAAACAAAGGGCATTTACAAGTACTATCTTTATGTCCGCACTCATGGCAGAGATCTGGCTCAAGTGTGGACATAAAGATAGTTAAGGTTTTCTGTCCGTTGGTGGCAGGCAAGTGGGTAATCCTTCTTTCACCGCCCTTGTAACACAGTTGGTCTACTGCAAGAGCTGAGGCTAGCCACCTTTTCTGATGAATATTGATGCCAATAATATCTTCTATGGGCACAGTCGGAGTAATGGATAATATATTTTGGGCACTAGTAAATTGAAGCCAATTTGAAATTGACTCACAGTACAGCTTGAGTCTTGGACAAAGCCAGAGGAGAATATGCATCGTAGCTCCACCTTCTTGTCTCCATCTCCAGATGTTGCAATCATTTTTGCCCTGCATATCTTATAGGGTGACCAATACCATTCATGGATAGTATTGAAATAGCTGAATTTCAACCACCCTCTCTCATCCCACCTGCCATGATTGTGAAGGAGATCCAACCACGCCATGTTGATGTAGGTTTTCTTCAGTGACAACTGGCATTTTAGCTAGAGGAGCTTCTAGTTGATTTGGAGTATAATTTATCAATCAAGGTCCCATATTGATTAGAAACCAGCGTTTACGGTCTTCCCATCGTTCTATATAGGTATGGCAGTGTGATTCTTCCAGAATATAAGGGTATTTGTCCAATTTATTCAAAAGATAGATTTTGAGTTGCAGGTGGTCCCAGAAATGAGATGGAGCTAGCTGAAATTTGCTATGCATGTCCTCAAAGGGCTTTCAGGCTTTGTCTGATATAATGTGTTCAATACTAAAAACACTTTTTGGAATTCAACAGGTGAAGAGAATAGGTTCCCCTCCAATATGTAGATCAGCATTGTTCCATAAAGGGGCGCAATGATGTAAAAAAACCATTTTGTTTCAAACGATTATGCCAGTCTGAGTATACTTCAATGGAGCCTTCTATTATTGGATTGGTGCTTATCTCATTTTTGGTTACTGAGTGCCTGTAGAGGATTTGTTGCAGGTCTTTCACTAGTATTTTGTTCTCCAGAACGACTCTTTCTGGGGTCTCTAACTCTGAGCAGAAATGTTAAGCATCTAGGCTGCGTGGTAAAGTTCTAAATTATGTAAGCATAGTTCTCCTGATGATGCAGCTGCATAGGTTTTAGATAATGCCAACCTGGGCGTGTCTCCTTTCCCGATGTATTTTTTTAGTTGAGTGGCAGTGTTGTAAAACAGGGAGTAGGGGAACTTGAGAAGAATCATGCTTTAACACATAGATAAAGCAGGGTGTGACAACCATTTTAATCATTTGAATTCTGCCTCAGAGGGAAAGTTGCAATTTACCCCATCCTGCAAAGTCTCTGCAATGGGTCCAGTACAATTCTCATATTATCGGCCACCATAACCTAATATTACTACTGATCAATGTGGCCAGGTATTTCATTTTAGATTGGGTCAATTTAAATGAGTGCTCCTGCAAAGACTTAGCCATTGTATGCCTTGCTTTGGAGTCTGTTGAAGTTGATGTGAGTAAAATATAATCTGCATAAAACATTTTTTAAGGTTTCCTGCAGGGATGCGTATGTCATCGGTATTGTCTGATAGCCAGATGGTGGTGTGCAGAAGCTCCAAGGCCGAACAGAAGAGTAAAGGTGACAAAGGCCATGCATGTTTGGTGCCTCTGCTAAAGTTTATTCAATTTGCTAAGCTATTACAGTTCACTATTGTGTATAACCATTTGGTCTTCCTTTGAAATGTATACCTAGCCCCAGCCGGGTCATCATGCGGAACAAGTAGCCCCAAATGGTCACCAACCCCACACACAGTGCAGGACACGCTTGACCAAATCTTCATTGCCCGTGACAGAGTCATCAGCATCAAAATCTTTATTCGACTATTAAAAAGAGCCATAAAAGCAGAGAAATAAAATACATAAAAATTTGGCGCATTTTAAAAGATACAGACATTGGTGCCATCCATTAAAAGTTTATAGCACAATACTTTCCCTTGTGGTAATTGATTTTAGAATAAACAGGGCAGTGTTATCCTATGTCAAGGGATCCTCTAAGCTTACAAGGAATTTCATTGCCAATTTGTGGGACCTGATTCCATGGTTAACAAACAGGGGCTTCAGATAAAAATTCCTAAAATTACAATAAAATTTTCAGAACAGTTGAAAGTGCAGCGTGCTTTGTTTACTCACATGGGCAGGGTACCTTATCTGAAGGGCGTGTCTTAATTTTTGAGAAAGCAACACAAAAGTGTACAAACCACATCTCAGCCTCTATAAAACAAACCAATGCTGTGCATGAGTCATATGCAACAGATAACCATTACCTCCCTCTTCTAACACGTATGTTTTGTATAGAGCCACAGTTGGTTTACTCAATTCCATTTTTGCTCTATGGTTTTGTCTAAATCACAAAAAGGAGGCCTTAATGTCTTTCTTTTGATTAGTTAATATTTTTTCAGAATCCGAACATACAGACATATTAAGCACATTCCCCAGTGTAGTATTAATATAGGACAACCAGGGAATTTTTGGGGCATCATCCATGTTTAAGCAATCTAAAATGATGGATCTGGTAAAAGCAGTTTCTTCATGTCTCCGGATTTGTGCCCATAATAATAGGGGTCCTTCCATCAAGATGTCCTCTAAAGATTGCAACCCTACTTCATGATGTGCGATGGTATTCAATACAGAAGATGGTAAAGACAACAAGCGTTTTATAAAACAATTTTCTTCAGTTTGCAACGCAACACTATTTGTGTAGCCCCAAAGTCCTGCCCCATATATAGCAGTACTTTGGCTTTATAAATAGTAACTATCTCCTTGATTGGTCGATTTCCCAGTTTGGCCACAAATTAAAAAATCCCTTGATTGGCCCTACTCAATTTAACTTTTGTATTAATGATGTGTTGGGACCATGTACCGTTGTCTGAAAACAGTATACCAAGGTATGAGAAGGAGTGTACTGTTCAAATTGGGGTACCATCTATAAGAAAGGTTCTACAGGGTCAAGCACAGCCATGCCACCGAACTCAACTGGACTGACTACGCCATCGTTCACCTTACCATCGCATGAACACCTCACACCAACACCAAGACCCCAAGCTCCTCCCAGTCTAGCTTGAACAAAGTGTCAGACACCCAATCGAGGGACACCCTAAACACCAGCCATCCTGACCCCACAACTAACCTCAATAGGGCTGTCAAGATCCTCTCCACCTGAGTGAACAATGCACCAACAGACACGCCCCCTATCATGCCCTCCAAGTCCAACATAACCACCAAGCAAGCCAGCTGGTACACATCAGAACTCAGGACTGTGAAACGCAACTGCAAATATCTAGGAGACGATGGTGCACCAGCAAGATAACACAGACTGAGTCAACTTCAAAAGAGCACTCCACAAATACCATCAATCCTGAAATGACACAAAAATGTGCTTTGGCTGACCTCATCAAAGCCAGCTCCGACCAACCACAGCAAGGAACTCTTCAACATCGTCAGAGAGTTCTGCTGCCCGTCAGCCACTGAGAACACGATCAGCCCAATTGAGGAACTCTGCAACACCTTGGTGGACTAATTCCACAACAAGATATCCTCCATCTAGAGTAACTTCAAACCCCAACCTACAGACCTTCACAGCCTCGTCATGCCAACAGATGCCACCCACAACCCACTGCTTATCACAAGGGAACAAAGCAAACACAAACAGATGATCAACGGAGCGCTGAACTTTTCAGTCACTCACCCCCAGTCGTATATCTGGGTTGAATCCATTACTGTTCATTAGCTCACTTCGCCACCTCTGTTCAAACCAAGCAACATGCAAATCAGTCTTGACCCTGAGCCCCCTCGAGTCAAGATATCCTGGCTAATGAAGGGTGAAACTCCAAAAGGGGTCCCAGGATGCTTGTTTCTAGTCCAGGGAGGACCTGGCCAGGCAGTTCGGGCCTGACTGTTCCCATGGGGTACGGGGTCAAGACTGATATGGTTGGGTTCAAACGGGAATGCCATGGTGAGCAAAGAAAGATGGATTTAGGCTCAGATCTCTGCACTGGGGTGAATGTATGACATTGTTCTGCATTCTGTCCATCAATTGTTCTTTTTGCACATACCACATGTCACCAGCTCCCCACACCACAGCCATAATAAACTCCATCCACTCTGGAGCACTCACAGACCCCTTCTCCCACCTCATTTTCGACCTCAGAGCAAGAAAATTAGCATCAAACTCACCTCCATCCTCAACAAATTCATCACCACAGCTACCTTCGCAGGTCAATGGAAACATTCAGAGATCAGATCCCTCCTCAAGAGACCCTCCACCAACCCATCGATCTTAAGAGCTACAGTCCCATCTATCTCTCCCCTTCCCTGCCAAGTCCTCGAGAAGGTCATCAACCAACAACTTACAAAACACCCGGAGAACAAAAACCTGCTGAAACCTCCTAGAACGGCTTCCACACCAACCACAGCACTGAGACCACCCTAATCGTTGCCACCGACGACATCAGATCCCTCTTCCCCGCAGATCTGATCTTCCTCGACCTATCAGCAGAAGTCAATCCCGTTCCCCACCACACTCTCATTGAGATACTCTGCCACATTGGGTTGCAGGGGACTCCCTCAAATGGATCATATCCTTCCTCCCAGGGCGAACCCAGAGAACCTGCCTTCCACCCTTCATGGTGGAACCCAAGAGCATCATCTGCTGCGTCATGCAGGGTTCATCTCTCAGCCCGACCCTGTTCAACAGCAACATGATGCCCCTGACCAACATCATCAGAACCCATGGCCTCGAAATCCTTTCCTACACAGGCAGGCAACACCCAGCCAGCCACGGTCCATGCAGGTAACAGCGGTGGGCAGGTGGGGCCGGGTAGGGTAGGTTCCAATGGATGAAGGAGGGGGAAAAATTAATGCTGTTACCTGCATGGACCGTGGCTGCACCCAGCTCATCCTCTCACTCTCAGATGAACCCTCCACCACCAGGACCAACTTTCAAAACTGCATGACTAGAGTCATCGAATAGATAAAAGTCAAGTGCCTGAAGCTCAATGGACAAGAGTTAAGTGCTGATCTTTGGAAACAACACATTCCCCTGGAATGGCACCTGGTGGCCCTCTGAACTCTGACCCACATTGATAGCCCACGCCCACAACCTTGGCATCATGGACAGCAAAACTCATCATGAAGCACCAGATCAAAGAAGTCGCCTCTGCTTGCTGCTGCTCCCTTCGCATGCTCCAAAAGATCTTCAAATGACTCCCTGTTGACACCAGGAAAACAGTCACCAGTCGACTAAACTACGGCAATGCACTCTCTGCAGGAATCACCACTCAACTGCTGAAGAGACTAAGATGATACCATAATCAGCTGCCAAACTCATCCTCAATCTCCACAAATGGACCCACACCACCCGCCACGTAATGAACCTCCATTGGCCCCACGTCCAGAAAAGATACCAATTCATGATGCTGATACGTGCCTACAAGGCCCTTCATGACCAAAGACCAGCATGCATCAACCACCGCCTGAACTACCACCAACCCTTCAGACACCTACACTTCGCCTCTGTTGCCCTCGCTCACACTCAGCGCATCCAAGCTACAGTGGAGGAAGTTCCTTCTCTTTCCTCTCCACCAAGGCATGAAATGAACTTCCCCTCCACCTCTGAACAGCATCCTCTCTTACAGAATTCTTACAGAATACTGGATACCCTCAAGGGTGATTAGCCGCGCTCTACAAATCCTGGTTGATTGATTGATTAACTCCACTTTATCAAAGGCCTTTTCTGCGTCAAGGGAGTGGACTGCCCGCTCATCCTTCTCATTTCTGGATTTCCACAAGAAGTGTAGTAATGTGTGTTTATGGTTCCTGGCTGAGCAACCAGGGACAAACCCAGCTTGGTACTAGTGTACCAGCAGTGATTGAACCTGAACCTACTTAAGTTGCTTAGATAAGATATGTCACCCTCTACCGGAATCCCCTACACTCTTATGTTGTCTCTTCTGCTACCTTTGAGGTCTGTGTTTTTGTCTGCAGGTTTTAGATATCAGCATCACCACTATTTTAGGTTTCCAGAGCCTTAGCCTCTACAGTCTCCAATTACATTTTAGATTTATTGAGTTAGGATTTATAAGTAGACATCTCTGTATGCATGGACTTCAACAGTCTCTGCTGCTGAGCTGACAAATGTACTGTTCTTATAGAAGACTTACTGAATTTGAACTCCTTTATGCATGTATGTATTGGTACGTATATCGCACAAACATAGCTAAAAAGCACCGGAGTACAGGACATTACATGGGGGCAGGGGAAGGGGTTGGCAGACAATCTACAAGATTGTTCACATCAAGTGGGGAATGCACAAATACATTTCTCTCTTTACATTTCACATTTTTAGAACAAGGAGATTAAACTATTTGCCCAGAATTATGGAAGCTAACTTTAGATAACAATGGTGGCATCAATTTTTTGTATAATTTCACATTGTGATAATCCAATGATGATGGGAATGATATACACATATAATAATTGCTTGATATCATGTGACAGTCTTAAATAAGGGTTAGAACGTTGCTTTTAGAAAGCTGCCTGTAACGCGACACATTGCAAGGCTTGCACAAAAAGTACATTTCCATGTTATTGCATTTCTGCCTGCTTGCATTAGCAACAGACCCTGTAGGCCTCAAAAGTGTATTCAGCCACATCAGCTAATGTAGATTGCATTTGGGCAAACTGTAATAGGTAACTGTCTGGCTTTAGATACAGGGGACTTGTCACATAGACATAGGGCGATTTCAAACGTATTCTTGGGTAATGATGTACTGTAAATTTCCGAGCACAAAATGTTTCTTCACCCCCTGCCGGTACATGAGGGCCTAGACATGACCTGTTACGCAGACAAATTATAATGAAATGTGGTCTGTGTCTATAAATGCTTGTGTTTTACTTCGGCTATTCAAGCACTCAGCACCCATCTGAGGCTCCCATGCACATTAAATAAATTCTCTTTATTTTACTAAGGTAGTTGTGACGGAGTTATGATTTTGGTTTCTACAGATCTTTTCAGTTTCCACAGAATCACTTAATGTTGAGCGAAGCTCGGAGTCCACAGTTCCCAAAGTTATCAGCTCCATCCACTAGGTCACATATTCGATTCCTAGTTGCAGTCTTCAGCTGTCCCCACTAGACAGCCAAGGAGAATATAGACCTTCCTCTAAATCTTTATTGGTAAACACTGTGAGCCAATATGGTGGCCTCCTAATACAACTATGATGTCACGAGGAGTCGCCTTTATCAACACAAAATGGATGCCGCCAGTGAGACAGCACCAGTTTTATTCAGTAAGTGATGGTCAGGACAGGTGGGGTCAGAGGTTGAGAGGTAGATGGCAGTTCAGTGCCTGGCTATGACAGAGATGGGGTGGTGCGAGTGAGATGTCGTTCATAAGGACAGCTTGCAGACAGAGGATAGCAAGGCAGCACCAGCACCCCGAAACGTCGAACCTGCTAGATGCCGCTGTAGAGTTGCAAAGCCCTTGTCAGTGGACTTATGTATATGATGCACTTCTCTGCAGGCTGGATGCTCGCCCAGTGGGAGTTACTGTGGTTAGGCCTCACCTCTGGCTGAGATTGTGGGACCTCGAGCACAAGAAGCAGTTTGTTCTTCGGTGAAGATTGAGTTTCAGGGGTTCCACCACATCTCAGGTAACAGCACTCCAAATTCAGACTTTGTAAACAGGGGTTAAAGGCTGTATAGGAGCAGCAGCTGCCGCAGCTCTTCAGATATCAGCCATCTTCTAGGTAGCTTGGCTGGGAGACAGCCTTTACAATGAAACTATTACAACGCATGCCATTACATCGCATGACGTTGCAATGCAAAAGGTGTGCAGCAGTGGGTAGAAGGTGTTGGATTTAACTCCAACAACTTCCCTACTGTTGCACATACTGGAGTTGGAATAAAAAATTAATCTATTCCAACTTCCAGTGCCCCCCGACAGAAAATCAGTGTCGAAATTTGCGTTGCAATGGCATGCGATGTAATGGCATGTGTTGTAACATCACCTATTCAGCTAGGCTATGCCTTTTTATTATTATTTTTTTTACTGTATATTAATTTAAGGACATACTCCAAATATCATGCAAGGTACTCTGTAGCGCCATATGTGGAGTGTTGGGGAATTTTGAGAGGATTTGCTGCCTCATATCCACTTGCCAGTGATCCAGAGGATGCTACACAAATCTTTACACACAGATTATTTTGTGTTGAGTTCAAATTATTTCCTCTCTGGGCCCATTAACAAATGTATCTACAAACACACTATAGATCCTCCGATATATCTTTTATGTGAGCTAACAGGGGCTTGGATGTCAAGAGAATATGTGACAAATCCTTACAAGGACCTAGAATAAGGAAATTCCTGAATTCATTACAATTATCACCTGTAACCTTAGTAAGCAAATTATCAACAAAGGATTAACACTAAGAATGACTCAAAATTATCAAATTGTTCATGTATATCGTTTATCTACTCCTCAATTTAAATGGTCAACAAACACAAATCACATTTAAGTTTGTATGTGAAATTCAATTAATACAATTAATCACACAATGTCATACAGATTCAATATAATTTACATATGCTGATCACCTAGAGAATAAGAATGAGAGACAGAGAGCATAGCAAAATCAAGTTCAGCATTAAGGTTATACAAACCAACTATGCAGAGATGATACGTAATGAATCAAAAGATTAAGTCCATAACTCTCCAACCGAAGAGTTATACCTGCACAATTCACCAGCCGGCAAAGTACAGGTCGAGTCAGTTTGGAAGTTCAGTTCAAAGTGGGATAGGTATAAGAAACCAAAGTTCAGTCCGACAGAATGCCAGGCAGGGAAATTGAAAATGATAGGCAGCCCCAACTCCTCCTCCATGGGGGCAATTATACTTCCAAAAGTTCTCAGTTTACGCCCACAAAGTATCAGTTCTTTCAGACGTTATGGTTTCCATTGGTTGTCCACATTGGGCTGCTCATGGTGTGATCAATACCTCACTAAGAAAATCCAGAGCATTAAGTAATCCTTTTGCCGACTCATCAATATATATAACAATATAATTTTCATCCTTTCCTTTGAAGTTAAAAAATCCATTTTATCCACTGTCTCTCGGTCCCAGGAGCTCTCTCTGGGTTAGCAACTAAATTCGATACATCTTTGTCAAGTGTTGCTGAATCCGAAAAGGCCCATTGTTCATAAGCATGAAAAGAAACACACAGAAAAGTTCTCATAGAGTCTGAATTGACAACTTCAGCTAGTTTCTACTTTTCTAAGCAAGGAAAGGAAAGCATTTTTAAGGCCTACCCGTAAACTTATTGAAACCATTACCACGTTAAGATAAATATAAAACAAACATTCACATATATAATTCAGTTTTCTTAGTGCAGTCACTCATTATCCTTATTTTCAAGGGTTACATGTAAATATTAGACCCTACTAAACGAAAAACTACACACATTTGAATTTTCAAACACATTATTATATGTCTCGTTTACTCTTCACATTTATAGTTTTTTTTGTATTCTCTTTTTGAATTTTCATTATCAGCAAAATATCATCTGCCTCGCAGGGCAATGTAATCAAAACAGAGAAACAGCAAAAAGTAAATCAAAATTAACTGTAACTTCAGTGATTGGTCATGCTTTAGCAAGGCTTGTCTAGGTCTCAACACACATTCGTTATTATACACTTAACGTAACATTTCAGCTTGACAATATAAGAGATCGCTCAGATGAGGAGTCATCCATTTGGGGCTTTGTCAACAAATAATGCCTAAGTGGTCCCCAGATGTCTTTGGGTCTCGACGCTGATGGTAATTCCTCTGCAAATATTTCCAAGTTATCGGGGCAATACACTAGACCTGTAACCCACCCCTCAGGTTGTGGACTACGTTTGCTCTCCCATGTGAACATGACTCTTCGCTTGGCCATCAGGAGGGCCACTCTGGTGAACCTGCCCAGAGTACCCTTCAGTTGAGGGACATAACCAAGTTGACATATAAGAGGCATGCACTGTAACATAGTACCTATCATAGTCTGTAATTTATGTACGACGTCCACCCAGTAACTCAAGACAGCCCAGCATCCCCAGGCCAAATGAAGAAAATCGGTTGCCCCTTGACCGCATCGTTTACAAGGTCTGAGTCTCTACGCCCCATGCTATGCGATTTGACAGGAGTATAATGAATTTGATATATACATTTAAAATGAATGACCCGCAGGCTGCCATTAGGCATTAATTTACCAGTTAGGGAGCAACTCTTCACATTTATAGTTCATGTAATTTAATAAGATTGCGACAGAACCTTTACTATTAATCATCTTTAAGCTAAACATTTTAATTGTGTTTATTTTGACACACTATGTAAGCTTTCGTTTCTTTATATCACATTAGGTAATCAGCAGCACATTTCTAAGTTAACCACATTTTATTTCTTAAGCACATGTCTACATTTTATGAACATATATTTATTTCTCTGCTCTCTTTATCAATGTCACATTTTTATTCAGAACATTTCTGCATGCTTTTATGATGCAGTTAAAGATCTCATGTTTGTCGTCATCATCCTATTTTGCACACTTTGGTAAAATTAAATGTAATTTTTTAGTGAGAATTGATTGATGCAAATGTCTTTAAACTTTTACGCTCCATCACCAGTTTGTATGGGTCATGTCAGTAGCTTGTATTTCTAGGGTTGGTAAGAACACTATGCTCTTCTTCCAATGGCTCCATCAGGAGTATGAAACAATACAAATGCCCCAATATATTAAATTCTCTTCAGTTTGCAATATCTTGGGTGGCTGTGATACTGAGTGGAAATAACAGGTCTCAGTTCAGTACCGTGTAGATCTTTCATCATCTAGTTGACTTCAAAGACCCATCATCGATCTGTTAGGGACTATAATACCATCAAGTTCTCTTAGCTGGTAATATAACTACCTCTGAATGCATTACCTATCATGTCGGAGATTTGAGGAGGCTTCTGTGGAGCATGTGGTCAAGTATTCTTGAGAGGTAACTCAAGAAAAACGATTTCTTTCTCAAGAATCCTTCTGGCAGGTGGGAGATTTGTTACATGACTAGAGTTTATAACAATATCAAGTTCAAGGTGGTCTTTTGTTACAGAAGAGAAATTTGTCCTACTTTTAAACAATCAGCGAAATGCTCCAGATGAAAGAAGGAATCACTTACGGAAAGCCAGATTGGATTTAACATATCCAAGCAATCATTCACTGAATACACTGGGAATTCATCTATAGCATATGAAGATTTACTGAAAGGTACAATTATGGAATGAATACCACATTTAGTGGTTCATATTCATGAGACATTTGGGAAGCACAATAAGAGAATAAAAGTGGCTAACTGAACTGTAATGAGATCTCTCTGGAGAAAACGAAACAGCTTGTTTTGGTAAACAATCCCATGTTCTCTCTCCACTGATGAATGTAAGTCCACTGACATTTGATCTGAGGGGGGTTAGCTAACAATATCAAATAATATGTAGTTCATAACATGAGACAAATATATCTCTTTTAAACAATTCATTCCAGATAAAATTAATGTTGCACTTTGTGTAATGCGAAACTCATTCATGCATTGAAACACTTTTCTGTTGAATTTGTTTCTGACGTTGATAATGCTTTTTTATTGAACTCTTATTAGCAGAATGGGCATACAGTTACAGTAAACTGGTGTAGAAGAAGAGTGGAAAAATAAAATGTTGGTTATAGGTGAATGCTCAGTTGCTTAGCAGTATTTTTCATTACACTGAGTCCTACTCTCCCTCATCATAGTCCTTATTTTATGGGGCTCAGCAATAGCCAGAAAACAGGAAACTCCTAACAGCAATCCCTGCACACACCTCCATGGTCTACAAAGAAAGTAATTTGGAATGGAGCAAAGAAGCATTTCACCAAATAGTGGGGCATATTACCAAGCAATAGCGATTTTACCGCAGAGCTGCGGCGATTTTTATCGCAGATAAACCTTGGTATTACCAAGGTTTATCGCAAATGCGATAAAAAACGGCCGCAATGCATGAATATCGCTGTAAAGTCAGCGATATTCATGCATTACCGAGCTAATGCTCTTAGCCATGTTATCCAGCTCCCATTGGATAACATGGCTAAGAACTGCTCAGGACAGGTGTTAGCTTTTGGAGATATTCGCGCTTAGCGCGAATATCTCCAAAAGTTGGTAATAGGAGATAGCGATGTTAGCGACAGTTTCCAGTCGCTAACATCTTGGCACGCCCACTTTGCATGTCATTAGTGATAAATATCACTGACATGCAAAGTGGGGCCCAAGATGGTCGCTATCTCCTACTAGCTGTCGCTAACTGGTGTTAGCGACAGCTAGGTAATAGGGAGATCATTTTATCTCCCCCTTCTTGGCTTTTAAAGCCAAAAAAGTGGAAATAAACCCCCTTGATAATATGCCCCAGTGTTCTCAAACTGAAAACCCATGAGAAACCATATGAAATTGCTTTGATGCCATATTGTTTTAGCCATTAGCATCTTGATTGTCCATGTTGGCCAAAGCTGAACAGGCCCCTTCTCTGTGACATATTTAGCCTCACTCTCATGATAAAGATCAATTCAAAATGGTCAGGCGATTTAGTTGATGCTTCCTAAGTTAAATTTGCCCGGCGCCTCTAATACCATACAAAGTTATCCAATAAAGAGGCAGGCGCTGGAGACAGGAAGACAGGAAACACGTTTTATTCCGACGGAGCAGAACACGTCAGATCGGACAACAAGGTATCGTCTCGAGGTGCTCTAACAAGTTCTCTGAGGCTTCGTCTTTTATACACTGGTTTAAGACATGTGAATACACTTTATTACAACAGAGACATTGTGAAGTATGAGGATGACATCCCCGGCACCCCCCCAGTTCCGGCCCATTCCAACATATGACAACAGTAGAGGCCCTTACCCCTCATACAATAGGAGGGGGCTATCTTGCAGCTGAGTGTTCTGCCGATTCCTTTGGAATGTGTGCGCCTGATCGAATCTCATGGGGTGGGGAGGTCATGATCAATAGTAGCTCCATTGAAGAGGGGCGAGTGCATACAGTAGTGGGCAATAAACTGCATCCTCAGGCTGAGGGATGACCAGCGGTCCGTGCAGACAATCAGGCTCAGAGGTCGGGGTCATCAAAGGAGGGGTATTCATGGAAGGAAAGGAGGTGTTGGTCAGGCGCGGGGTGTGATTCTCAGAGACAGAGTCATGCGGGAGGGGAGGGCTTATGACTTGTGCATGTGAGAGCGGGGGCAGCCGGGGTGCGTGGGGGATGCTTACAGGGTCAGGGAAGTGCGCCAACGATCGATCGTGAACAGGGAGACCATGATACCTAGAATGGCTGTCGTGTATGTTCATACGTGAGTCTGCAAGATGGCGCAGATGATGTTCAGTACATGAACTAAAATTCCACAGTCCTCCCTTTTAACATGTCTCGCCAGCTTGTCAGTTCGGATCGATCCCCATGAGATCACGCACCTCTATCTCGTATAGGGGACTCATGTGCTCAGTTTTAAAGTCCAAAGTCTTAGGGCATATACAATATACAGTTGGAAATGAGTGCACACAAAGGTGGTAAACATTGAATACCCAAGCAACACCCACACAGTATCATGATTGGTATCAGTATAAACGTAAACAATCTCCATCCCCAGGCCTTCAAAGTGTCCCAGAACCAGCCTCCAAGCGACCATCCTTCCTGCTCCTGATGAACCTCTGAGGACAGTCTGTGGAGGTGTTCGATGGCTTTGTAGACTGAAGGTGAGTTATCTGGCACATAGGTGCAACAGCTGGAGCCGATGATGCGGCATGCACCTCCACAGTCGGCCAGAACCACATCTAGAACAAGACGGTTTTGAAGAGCCACCAGGCGGACTGCCTGAAGCTCAGCCGTGTTGTTAGCAAGGATGCCAGCGGTGATGTTAATGGTTGTTTCCACTGCCTGAGTCAGGTGTCGGATGGCGCGGCTATTTGCCATTGGGCCCCACAGAGGAACAAGTCCCTTCGCCGCATCCAGGAACTGTGCTCCGGTGGAGTCGGCTTGTCCAATGTCTCCAGCACGCTTTTGCCGGTGATGGTAGGCTGGGGCCACATATGTGGGAGGAAGAATGAAGGCGATGTAGCACGTACCCCTCCAGCCTTTCGGGAGCCAAGTGTAAGCTTTGGTGCCACAAACAAAGTACATATTCGGGGAAGCAACAAAGGAGGGGGGGTCAGCTGAGACCAATGTTTTGGTGATGCGACAGGAACTGTGACCCACCAGCTGCGTTCCCTGGCCTTCGAGGCATACGAGTCCTGTGACATTGATGACAGACAGGGCCACGGTCAGGGTGGCAGCCGTTTGTTTCCGCAGGTGGGAGAAGGTGGGTCTGGCTGGATTGTGGAGCACTTGCATTTCGACTCTTTCTTTGGCAGGGATGTTCGTAAGGAAGGCTGAACCTGAAATCACAGGACAAAAGGGGGCAGAAGTCTTTCCTGTTTTGTTCAGCCAGAACCCATAGTAGAAGTGCGACACTGTTTGACCAGAAGCGGCGTTGTCCTTGTGGCTTTCCTGCAAGAGGATCAACCAGGCGAGGCAGGAGCCGTGAACTGAGAAAGGAGAAGGGATGAAGGGGATGGAGTGTCCGGTGGCATGCGGGAGCAACCCGCAGATCCAGCAGTTCGTGGCATTTGCAGCAAGGTTGTGCTGGTGCAACAGTTGTACGAAGGAATTGTTCCAGAACTCCTTACGCCTTTCTCGGAGCTGAGGTGAAAGGGTGATCAGGTAGTGCTCTTTCATGGTGGTTGGCTGTACAGTGGTCGGCAGCATCTGGTGAGCGGGTGTGCTTTCTTCCAAGATCCAGAAGGAAGTCATGAGGAGGAGGCAAAAGAGGAAGACAATGAAGAAAGCGATTGTCTTTGATTTGTGCAAATTATCAGTCTTTGGGTTCCTGTAGTGGGTACTTCCTGTTGCTTCCGACGTCTTCTTATCTGGCGCTTCCATCATCTTCTTATCTGGCGCTTCCATCATCTTCATCTTCAAGGTGCTCGGTAGTGGGCAGAACCACAGACTTTGTTTAGCTTCTCTCCGGGTAACCCTTGGTTGCTTTGGGCCACCGTTCTGAGATTTTTAACTTAGTCAGTGGCCTACTTAGCCGAAGCTCCCTCCTTTCGACGCAGGAAATACCCTTCTCGGGATGGCACAGTGGGATCAGAGTGTTTTGCAAGTTCAAGTGCCTCGGTATCAGGATAGCAGTTCAGTGATGGTCGGTCTTTGTCCAGGAGTTCTTCTTGGGTGCTGACGTTGTCTGCCGTGGCCAGGGTCGAGGAGACCTTCTTGCAGTGATGGCCGTGCAGCCAGTGCATCTTTCCCTCCACTCGAAGAGCCGTCCGAGTGGTGATCAGTACTTGCCAGGGGCCCGTCCACCGGGGTTCCAGACTCTTAGCTCGTTGAAAGTTCCGGACTAGAACATAATCTCCCGGTTGGATATCGTGACCGGGACCCCTGGAAGCATCGGGGATAGCCTGCTGCACCTGTTGATGAATGACAGACAACGTTTTAGTTAACTTGTATAAATAATCTGACAGTAGGACGTCGGGGACGTCGTGAATGGAGGTCGGTTTGGGAGCAGTCCAGAGGTTCATTGGTCACCCAAACACAACCTCGTAGGGGGTCAAGTGGTGCTTAGTGGGAGTGGAGCGCATCGATAGTAGTGCCAGTGGGAGGGCGTCTGGCCACTTAAGTCCTGTGGTGGCTACTATCTTTGACAGTTTCAGTTTCAGTGTAGCGTTGTGTCGCTCAACCAGGCCAGCGGATTGGGGGTGGAAGACTGCATGGAACCTCTGTTTTACCCCCAACCCCTTCAGGATTAGTTGGATAACTTCAGCTATGAAGTGGGGGCCATTGTCGCTCCATAAAATTCGACAAAGGCCGTAGCGAGGGAAAAACTCTTTCAGTAGTACTTTGGCAGTAGTCATGGCAGTGTTATCTCGGGTCGGATAGGCTTCCACCCATTTGCTGAAGGCACATACAATGACTAATACGTACTTCAAGCCTTGGCACCTCTCCAGCTGGATGTAATCCATCTGGAGGACCTCAAATGGGTGGTCGGGGATCCCAAACCCTCCCCGGGGTACCACAGTTCCTTTCCCGGGGTTGTGTTGTAGGCAGATAAGGCACTGCTGGACCAGGCGTTTGGCCGCGTCGGGGATCTTGTTGTTGTGCCAGACTTTGGAAATGAGTTCAATCATGGGGGCAGAACCTATGTGTGCAGGGGAGTGTGCCATTGTCAGTATGGGGATCAAGTATGAGTCGGGCAGCAACCATTTGTTCGTGTCTTTTGTCCGCCAGCAGCCTTCATCGTCCCTTAGACCCACCCGTGCCCACTCAGTCAGTTCGTGGGGTGTGCTGGCCGATTGGATGTCCCTAATTGTTTCCCTAGCATCCGTCCATTTTTCTGCTTGTGACCTGGTCACATACATGCGTGTCGTTGTCCTATTCTCAGCTGTGGTTCGGGCGGTGATGTCGGCTAGTGCGTTTCCCTGTCCGACTAAATCTGTCACCTTCTTGTGTGCCTGGCATTTGATTACTGCTAATCGTTTGGGGAGGAGAACTGCTTCAATTAGGGCGGAGACTAGATCTCCGTGAAGGATGGGCGTGCCGTGGGACGTCAGGAATCCCCTTTCCCTCCACAGGAGCCCAAAATGATGAACCACCCCGAAGGCATACTGGCTGTCCGTGTAAATGTTCGCCGTGGTTCCTGCTGCTATGATACACGCTCGTGTGAGGGCAATTAGTTCTGCTGCCTGTGCGGATCGCTGTGTGATGCGAGCTGTTTCAACTACTGTTCGGGCTGTCGTCACCGCATAGGCAGCTGAAGTGGTGCCATCTGGGAGTTTGATACATGAGCCATCTACCCATAGTTCTCCATCAGGGTCTGTAAAAGCAATGTCTCGGAGGTCAATTCTACTCCTAGTCTGTTCGTCCATGAGGGTCACACAGTCGTGTGTGGGGGGCACATCGGGGTCATTTTCAGGTAAGGGCAACAGTGTAGCAGGATTCAATGTCGTGCATCTCTTCAACGTGATGTGGGGTGCAAGTAGGGTCAATTCGTACCCCGTCAGTCGTGCACTAGTCAGGTGTTGAGTCTTGGTCTGATTCAAGAGGGTGTCAACTGCGTGGGGTACTAATTTATTTATTTATGGCTTTTGTAAAGCGCGACACTCGTCCCAAGGGACATCACGGCGCTGTAAATCAAAGGAAACTGCTGAGGACTGAATTGGGGAGTTAGTTTTGGGGAAAAGGTGAGTTTTAAGTTTTTGGCGGAATTGAAGGTAGTTTGTGGTGAGTCTGAGGTCTACAGGTAGCTCATTCCATCTTTTGGCAGCCAGATATGAGAAGGCGCGACCGCCAGTTCGCGCTTTGTAGATGCGCTTGGATTTAGCCAGCGCCAGGTGGTTTGATCTTAGGTTCCTGCTGGGGATGTAAAACTCAATTTTCTCTTGAAGAATGAGGGGACCCGTTTTATGAAGAGCTCTGTGTGCATGACAGAGTAGTTTGAAGGTGGCCCTCTGACGCATTGGTAGCCAATGGAGTCTTTTGAGACATGCGGATGCCGAGTCTCGCCTGCCTTTGTTACATACCAGTTTGGCCGCCTGGTTTTGGAGGATCTGTAGGCGGGAGAACAGGTGTTCGTTCATCCCTTCGAACAGGGCATTTCCGTAGTCCAGGCGGCTAACTAGAAGGGCTTGAGTGACAGTGCGTCGACAGTCCAGGGGTATCCAGGAAAAGATTTTTGCCAGGAGTTTAAGTATTGCGAATCCCTTGCCCCATAATGAACGGATGTGGTCCTTCATGGACACGACATCGTCCATAATGATGCCGAGATTCCTGGCATGCTGTGTTGGAGTAGGAGCTGATCCCAGTGAGGATGGCCACCATGTGGCATTCCATGTGAGTTTAGCTCCTCCAAACAGAAGTATCTCTGATTTGCCGGCATTTAGCTTTAAGCAATGGGTGCGCATCCAGCTAGCCATTTCAGAGAGACAGCCGTGTAGCTTTTCTTTTGCTGTCTCTGGTCCCTCATCCATTTTCACCATCAGCTGTGTGTCGTCGGCATATGAACATATGCCGATGCCCCACTTTCTTGCAATGTCTGCCAGAGATGATACGTAGACATTAAAGAGAGTGGGGCTCAGTGAGGCCCCTTGTGGGACTCCACAGCTGATGTGATAGGGTTTTGAGTGGAATTGGCCCATATGGACTGATTGGCTGCGATTGCTGAGAAACGATTTGATCCAGCCCAAAGCTGTGGCTTGCACTCCTTTGCTTAGGAGGATGTTTAAAAGGCGGTCGTGTGACACCGTGTCAAACGCTGCTGACAGGTCGAGCAGTATCAGAGCCACAGATCCCCCTTGATCTGTGATGCATATTACACTGTCCGACACTGCCAGCAGCGTTGCCTCGGTACTATTGTTGGCTCTAAATCCGGTCTGGGTGGGGTCCAGGAGTGAATTCTCCTCCAGATATCTGGACAATTGGGTATTAACCAGTTTTTCCAAAGCCTTGGAGAGGTAGGGGAGCTGGGAGATGGGCCTGTAGTTTTCAGGATTAGTGATGTCGGATCCGGCTTTTTTCAGAAGGGGGATCACGGATGCGTGCTTCCAAGTTTCAGGAAAGGATGCGGAAGTGAGTGACTGGTTAAAAAGTTTGGTAATAAGTGGGCAGAGCGTTGGTGCGATTGCGGAGAACACAAAGTGGGGGCATGGGTCTGCAGGAGAGCCAGATTTGATTGTTTGTAGTACAGATAGTACCTCGGTTTCAGAGACTGGTTGAAAACTTGTTAGGCTTGTTAGATTGCCTGTGTCTTGTTGGGAGTTGCTGTTGTCTGATGCTGGTGAGTTCTTGTCAGGGTTGTCGTGCGAATGAAGGGAGTGTGGGGGGGTGAAGGTGGAATATATTTTGTTAATTTTGTCCATGAAAAAGGTGCTAATGCGGTCGCAAGCCTCAGTTGACGGAGTGAGGGTTTGTGAGGTACTAGAGGGATTGCTGAGTTCCTTTACAATTTTAAACAGTTCTTTTGTGGAGTTTTGGTTATCAAGGATTCGTTGACTAAGGTATGCTTTTTTTGCGGCTCGGATGGCTGAGATGTATTGTTTCCGTTTGGTGACATAGTTAACTCTGGTTTCCGAATCCTTTATTTGTCTCCATCGATGTTCGGTTTTTTGACATTCCCTTTTGAGGCTTTTGAGGAGAGGAGTGTACCATTTTTCCCTGGTGGCAGTTTTTTCCCTTATCACTCGTAGGGGCGCCAGTGTGTCTAGTGTTTGGCGAATTCCCGTTTCTAGGAGAGTGACGTTGGTACCGATGGAGGCGTCATCCTTAAGGATGATGTTTGTATCAGGGAAATGTTTGTGAAAGTTGGAGTCGTTAATGAGTCTCCAGGCTCTGTTGGTGGTGGGTGGGATAAGTTTGGGATTCATGGGTTTACCGGGAAGTTTGAATGAGAAGGATATCATGGAGTGATCAGACCAGGACAGGGGGAGGATATCATTCATAATGGTAGACTCAATATTCGTGAAGAGGAGGTCCAGGGTGTGCCCTGCTGAATGCGTAGGACCCTCGACCCACTGTTTAAGCTGTAGGAGTTCCATGTCGTATTTCAGCTGAGCGGATCCGGGGGCAATCGTGCTTTCATAATGGACGTTGAAATCTCCTATGACCATGTAGTTGTTACGTTTTAGGCAGGATGGTAGTAGTTGGTTTAATAATTTGGCACTAACACAAGTTGGTTGTCCTGGGGGGTTGTAGACAACAGCACCCGCTAGTATAATAAGGCCCTCTAGAGAGATATTGAATGGTAATGTTTCAAGTTCGGGGTATGTGGTTATTGTTTCCGTGAGGCAAGTTAGGTGATCTCTGAAAATCACGGCAACTCCGCCTCCTTTTTTTTTCCCTAGTCTGTTTTGTGTGATTATTTTGTATTTGGAGGGGAGGGCATTAGCTAGATCTGGGGCGCTGGAATCGGTTAGCCAGGTTTCCGTAATAAAAACCGTGAGAGAGTTCGAAAGTACAATTCCCTCACTCTGGCGGATAGAGACAGCAGCAGCGGCTACCGCTCGAAGGCAGGCAGGTAAAGCTCTGGCGACTGGATCAAGGGTGGCAGAGAAGTAGGCACAAGGGCGTTGTTTGGCGCCGATGGGCTGAGTTAGAACAGACAATGCGCATCCCTCCCTTTCGTGCTTGAAGAGGGAGAAGGGCTTGGAGTAATCTGGCGTTCCTAGGACGGGTGCCGAGCAAAGGGCATCCCGCAGCTCCTTAAAGGACGCTTGGCATTCGGGGGTCCAAGGGAGTGGGAAGGGGACATCTTTGGCCAACAGGGAAAGTAGGGGTTTTATAATGAGACTGAAATTTGGTAACCATTGTCGGCAAAAAGAGGTGAGACCCACCAGTGAACGGACTTGCTTCTGTGTTTTTGGGATGGGGGTGTCTAGGATGGTTTGGATTCGGTCGGGCGTACGTTTTCTCCCTTCTTTGGACAGGAGATGGCCTAGGTATGTCACTTGGGGCTGGCAAAACTGTAGTTTCTTTTTGGAGACTTTGTGACCATTCTCCGCAAGAAAGTGCAAGAGTTGGATAGTGGCCGTGATTGCAAGTGGAGTGGTGTCGGCCGCCAGAAGGATATCATCAACATATTGGATCAACACCACTCCATCTGGTAGCTGGACGGCGTCCAGCTGTCTTTTGAGGGCCTGGCTGTAAATGCTGGGACTTTCAGTGTAGCCCTGGGGAGCTCTACAAAATCGGTATGAACGGTTTTTTAAAGTGAAGCCGAAGAGATAACGGCTGTCTGGATGGATGGGGATAGAGAAAAATGCATTTTTAAGATCAATAACGGTGAAGGTGGTGGCAGTGGACGGGATGAGAGTCAGAATGGTGGTGATGTCTGAGACCACGGGGTACTGTGGCACCACTATTTTGTTGACTTCTCGTAGGTCTATGATGAAGCGGTACGCTTTCTCATCTCCCTCACCTTGCTTCTTAATAATGGGTAGGATAGGGCTATTGCAGACATTCCTAACCACTTCCTCTACCACTCCTGCATCTACCAAGGACTGAATAATCGCTACCAACGCCTTCTCGCCTTCGGGTGATATCCGGTACTGTGGGAGTTTCGGGAGTATTGCATCTGGTCGAACAGTTATGTGTACAGGATCGATCATCATTCGTCCTACATCCGAGTCGTTTCTGGCCCATAGGTACAGGGGTAGGGTATCGAGCAAGGATAGGTCAGCATCTGTTATGGTGTACATATGTCGTGTGGGGTAGGGTCTGGACATGCTCGGGTTGTCGTACAGGATGACTCGGACTCCATCCGGGGAACACCTAATGGTAGCTCGGAAATGTTTCAGTAAACCAATACCCATAATGGCGTCAGGGGAGTTGGAGGAGAGCAAAAACGTTGTGTCAGTGGGATTGTTTCCTAGGTCAAAGGAGATAGGTACAGACAGGGGATTAGTGGAGGGCGTTCCATCGAAACCTATCGATGTAATGTGTGAGCCAGACAAGGGTGCCCTTGGAATCAGTCGCTTTGATAATACACTACGTGTCGCTCCAGTGTCTACCAAGAATGGAGACTTTTTACCCAGGACCTTAGCAGTGACGTAAGGACCTTGCTGGTCAACACAGAGCTCGACTGGATCCCTCCCTTGCCCCTGGCCGTCCTATGCAGAGTCGTGAGTATTGTCGCAGTCGGACTGTTGGCACTGATTCTGTCGGGGGCGGTCGAATGTGTTTGGTCTGCCAGGTCGGTCATTGGTGGTGTCGTGGATCTGCCCTCGCCCCCGCCCTCCAGTTTTGGGGCCATTTGTCATGTCCCTTGTCTCTTTATTTTTAATCATTTCCCGAAGGGCCAGGCATTGAGACTTCCAATGTCCAAATTCTTTACAAAATGCACACTGGTTCTCATCGAGGTCGGTTCGTGGAGCGCCGGGTGTGGGGTCGCGGTCCCTAAGGGGCGGATTTCTAGGGGCATTCGACTGGTAGTTTCCCCTATACCGTTCCCTTCCTGTAGTCACTCCCTGCAATTGAGCAATCATCACCCGTTCTTTTAAGTCCTTCTTCTTTCTCTCAGTCGCCCTCTCGTTCTCGTTCTTTTGGTGTTCGTAATACTGAGCCATCTGAAGGATAGCTGCAGGTTTGGAGGCTCCCCAACTACTCTCGCTCGTCTATAACTTTTGGGAGACCTCTTGCGATAGCCCCTTTACGTAGTTTTGCACGAATAGGTGTTGTCCGGTTGCGGTGGTCATATCTTGGCCACTGTGGTCGGAGAAAACCGTCTCGAATCGGGAGAAGTATTCTGATACGTCCTCCTGAGGTTTCTGGCGGCAAGCCGTGACTACCGACCAGTCTACCTTCTTCTCTGGGATCAATGTCTTTAGCTTCTGCACTATTTTGTCCGGGAGTTCCAGTATGTCTTTTACAGGTTTCTTTCCGGGCTCTCGCTGCCTATCTAGTTCATTGAGTTGTTTCCAGGTGTGTCCGAACAGATCTGTGTGGTCGGCTTTCCGGATTTGCTTCCACACATCGGCCGGCAGACACAACCCAAAAACCAAATCAATGTCCGATAGAGTCCTTATGGTTGAGCCCAAGGCTGTGCCTAGTTCGGTATAACATGCTGTAGGGTTCTTTCTTAAATCGGGCAGGGTTTGCCTAAAAGTTAAAATATCTTGCCGATCCCATGGTTGGTAAACCCAGTTGTACACAACCCTCCCTTTTGCATATGCGTGGTTGATATCATCGTTTGTTCCCTGACCTCTTGGGGGAACCCAGTAGGGGGCGGCTTCTCTGATAGGCATCATAGTGTTGGCTGCTTCTAATGGGGGCTCAACCCTCTCAGGCACTGCGATCTTGACCTCTGGTTTCTGTTCCGTGAGGTGGCGGAAGACTTCAAGTGTTTGCATGAAGAGGTCCGTCACATCGCTCTCAGTCCCATCTCCAACATCGACCCTTCTATATAGAGCCGTCAGTTTTGCAGGACCCTTATTCTGGTACCTATCCTCATATGCATTCAGGGTGTGGTAGCTGAACCGTAAAATGAAATGCCGTCTGTGACTACCGGCATGTGAGTTGTGCATATTCATCGTATATTCTTCGCTCTCCTTCCGTTCTACCAGCGTCTTTGCTATTTTGTCAATTCCATCCCGCTCGTCTTTGCTCAACCTATTTGGTCTGCCTGTTGGCTGTTTGCCAGTCTCGAGTTCATCTGATGTTGTTACTAATGCGGCCGGTGAGAAGGCCGTAAGAGTTGGGGCACTAGCGCTAGGGTCACCCTCGCCTGCACTTTGAACTGGTGAGTGTTGTGCTAGAGGCTGGCAGGGAGCATAAGGAGGGGGCATGTAGATAATTGGAGGACCGAGCAGTAACTCGTCATTTGCCCGCTGTTTGGAGGGCATCTCCGGGTAGAGCGTAGGGGGGGTCCTGACAGGGCATTGGCCTCCCAGTCCTGATTCTTGTGTTTGTTTAACTTCCTCTTTTCTTCTTATTTCTTCATCTAGTTCTTTTGCGGCCAGATGGGCTGCTTTTCGTAACTCTTTCACTATTTTTGCTTCTTCTCTTTTCCTTCGCTGTTCTGCTTCTTTGCGCCACATGCCAATACTATCGAGCATAGTGGGCGTTGCCTTATTTATTTTTACAGCTGCTTCTAATGTTTTTATTTTATTTTCATCAAAAGAACCTATCAGTGGCCACTGACTTTCGGGATCCTTTTTTGTATATTTATGCCATAACTTACTATAAGCTATAGCGACTAGTCCTTGCTTAGTAAACATGTCCTTATTAGGGGTGCCTTCCAATGGAGCTGGATGGTTCATCTCTAATAAGCGGTCCGGGTTGACCCAACTACTAACCAATGGGGAGAAGATAGGCATGACGGATTACAATGGGGGCAAAAGCCTGCACTACCTATCTTTTCACTATTTGCAAAGGTTGGACAGAATATTCCTATTCTACGCTGTTTGCAAACAGAGAATACCTCCAAAAAGAACCAATTCCAAACAGTCAATGTTTGGATAAACAATCAATCAATGAGGAATGAAATAGGCACGACGGGTTACAATGGGGGCAAAAGCCTGCGTTACCTACCCTTCACTCTCTACAAAGGGAGAGAGAATATTCCTATTCTTCCCCGTTTGTAAGCAGAGAAGATCCTTAAGAGAACCAACTTCGAACAATTTAATGCTCGATTCAATCAATCAATCAATGGGGAGAAAAATAGGCACGGCAGATTACAATGGGGGACAAAAGTCCGCGTTACCTACCCTTCACTATCCGCAAAGGGAGATAGAATATTCCTATTCCTCCCCATTTGCAGGCAGCGAATATCTCAGAGAGCGACAAAGCAAATACTAGTATTTCAATCAATAAGAACAATCAATCAATTTCGCAATTCGTCGTGTGTCACGACCTTACCCGGACCGCATGGACAGTTTCTCGTCTTCCGCTTCCAGCGCCCGATCGTCCTCTACTCTCTGTTGCTATCGCGGCACTCCTGGTGGTTCCCAGTCAGGACCGTAGATCGCTCGGGAGAGGTCTGCTCGGAATCAGTGAAGTTCAGATGATCGGCTGTCAGACGAGGGTCTATCGGACAGGAGCTCTCCCGATCGTTGCAGTCGTTTACTCTGTCGTCAGGACCTCTCCCACTGGATCCACGTGTCACTGATGGGCCCCGCGTTTGGGACGCCAATTGATACAGATCAATTCAAAATGGTCAGGCAATTTAGTTGATGCTTCCTAAGTTAAATTTGCCCGGCGTTAAACGCCTCTAATACCATACAAAGTTATCCAATAAAGAGGCAGGCGCTGGAGACAGGAAGACAGGAAACACGTTTTATTCCGACGGAGCAGAACACGTCAGATCGGACAACAAGGTATCGTCTCGAGGTGCTCTAACAAGTTCTCTGAGGCTTCGTCTTTTATACACTGGTTTAAGACATGTGAATACTCTTTATTACAACAGAGACATTGTGAAGTATGAGGATGACATCCCCGGCACCCCCCCAGTTCCGGCCCATTCCAACATATGACAACAGTAGAGGCCCTTACCCCTCATACAATAGGAGGAGGCTATCACGCAGCTGAGTGTTCTGCCGATTCCTTTGGAATGTGTGCGCCTGATCGAATCTCATGGGGTGGGGAGGTCATGATCAATAGTAGCTCCATGGAAGAGGGGCGAGTGCATACAGTAGTGGGCAATAAACTGCATCCTCAGGCTGAGGGATGACCAGCGGTCCGTGCAGACAATCAGGCTCAGAGGTCGGGGTCATCAAAGGAGGGGTATTCATGGAAGGAAAGGAGGTGTTGGTCAGGCACGGGGTGTGATTCTCAGAGACAGAGTCATGCTGGAGGGGAGGGCTTATGACTTGTGCATGTGAGAGCGGGGGCAGCCGGGGTGCGTGGGGGATGCTTACAGGGTCAGGGAAGTGCGCCAACGATTGATCGTGAACAGGGAGACCATGATACCTAGAATGGCTGTCGTGTATGTTCATACGTGAGTCTGCAAGATGGCGCAGATGATGTTCAGTACACAAACTAAAATTCCACACTCATGCTTGGCTGCATGTTCTGGAAGTTACTTATCTTGTATCTTTCCTCAAGTTCATTTGCATTCTTCACACAAGAAAGGTGTGCACCTGCAGCCATATCAACTTTTTAATTTATGTCACTGTATGTTGTAAGCCTATGACACACGTAGGAGAGGGGTGGGGTAGCATTGGATGCTCACTGCTATGAGGGGAAATCTCTCAAGGTTTCCATTGAGCAGTGCTTAATTTGAGACAGGGGTTTCTGGTGTTCTGCACCAATACTTAAATCTCAACAACGTCACTTAAGACAGTCGTACACATGGTGGCGCTGTTTGCTAAATTTAGTGATGCGCACATCATTTGTTTGTTAATTCAATTTACATTAAAATGACTATTACCTGCATCCCAAGCAATTCTTACAGCTTTGGGAGCCTGGAACGGTTTGAATTGTCAAACTTGTAGGAGTGTGATGGTTAGTTGTTGTGTTGGTAGTATTATTGGTAGAGCTAGCAGTGGCAATAGGTAGCGCAAGCTACAATGGCCTCCTGATGAGGGCCCTGGCAACCACGATCTTACAAACTAAGCACTGCTATTGCGATATCGTACTTTGCTTAATTTTTTTATTAATAAATGTATTCGGAGTTTAAGAAGGCATGTGAGCAGTTCCTTCTTCCACAATCATAAACAAAACGGTGAGGCAACCTCCTGAAAGATTTACTGAGACAGAGAAAAAAAGAGTAACAGCCCAAGCTTCTGCCAGAGGAGCTTAATAACATAACATGTGTATTTGTAAAGCGCATGTTCACCCACAAAGGGGCATCTTTGCGCTGAATAACACGTCTATTGTTACGAAACGCAACGGTACTCATTTGATCGACCTCAGAAAGGATGACAGGCTGAGTGAAACCACTGAGAGTTGAACCTGTGACCATGAGGTCGAACACAGGCCTCCGTAATGGATGCGGGCGTCACTAGGGTTGGTGTCACCCGGTGCGGGTAACTCATGGTGTCACCCCCTCACGACTTACCGCATGGACCTCCTCCGCTCCGAGTCCGCCAGTGGACACAGATGGCAAATTCCCAGAGTACTGACATGACCACCACAGCATTTTCATGAAAAGTTACGGCTGGCCAATCAGAACATCAATTACGGCAGTACCATACCAGGTTTTGCAGTACCCCATTGGCTGACTGGAAAAAATGCTCCCTCAGCTAGTAATTTTTTATTTTTAGTGCATAACGGTCCAGATATCACTACCTTTTCTGAAAAATGTACTCCTTCATAAGCACACCAAGGACTTATTTCAACAAATATTTCTTAAAACTACTAAACAGATTTACCATAAGTAATAGCATTCTTTCTAAGTAAAATCCTAACTTCTGCCAAGTTGCTTTTTTTCAGTATCAGAGAACAGTTTTCAATGGGAATTAAAATGGAAAATCGTTGTATTTAGACTTCCCTTTTTGGGTCTCGCTGGCAATGCATCCGCAAGGATGCATTTGTCCAGCTGGAGACCAATAGCGATCAGTGTGGGGGGAAGGAGGACAAGAGGGTGTACGAGCTTGGATTGCTTGGATTCGTGTGCGCGAACGCGCACGTCGCGTCCCGCGCCATACACATGCGCGCGCAGACAGACACTCGCTCACACACACACACACCCTCCCCCACAGTCACTCACACGCACTCCAAGACACATACACACACGCACACACGCACGCACACACACATACACAGCCCGCGGCCCCCCCCACGCGCGCACACACACACATGCTCTCTCTCCCTCTCCCCCCCCCCCGCAGCTCAGCAACCCACTCACCGGCTTCCTTCGTGCGGCGGCTCTCCTCAGCTGCAGGGCCCGGCAGCAGGACTCTTCTTCCCTCCTTCGGCACCGGGGCGCAGGGTAGGCTCCTGCCTGCTCCGGTGCGCCAAACACGGCTCCAATCGCGGCTCTTCTGTGGGAGGCGGGGTAGGCTCCCGCCCTCCTACTTCCTGTTTCCGGTTGTCGCGCCGGCCTGCCTGACTTCCTGGTCGCAGGCCGGCAGAGTGACGGCGGTGATTTGCGGTATTTATTTATTTAGTTATTTATGCATTTTTATATAGCGCGGACTTTACCCGAAGACGGTATTTATTTATTTATGTATTTATGCATTTTTATATAGCGCGGACTTTACCCGAAGGCGGTATTTATGTATTCATGTATTTATGCATTTTTATATAGCGCGGACTTTACCCGAAGGCGTCAGAGCGCTTCACATTAGGAACAGAAATGAAACATAATGAGAAACATTACAAAAGAACAGGTTGCAAAAACATACGTTACTTACATAAGGTAATAGTGACAATTGTGAGCAAACAAAATACATGAGGTAGTAAAGGTAATAGTGACAATGGTGAGCAAACAAAATACTTGAGTAAAAATTGTGAGCAACCAAAATACATGAGGTAGTAAAGGTAATAGTGACAATGGTGAGCAAACAAAATACTTGAGTAAAAATTGTGAGCAACCAAAATACATGAGGTAGTCAAAAGTGCACAAGAGGAAAAATTGTGAGCAACCAAAATACATGAGGTAGTAAAGGTAATAGTGACAATCGTGAGCAAACAAAATACTTGAGTAAAAATTGTGAGCAACCAAAATACATGAGGTAGTCAAAAGTGCACAAGAGGAAATGAAAGTGACAAGTGTGCAGTTATAAGAGAAAACAGAGTATAATTAGAGGTATAGTCCTGCAATAAGTGCTAGACACTCAGGCTCAGGAACAAGCGTTACATGGGCAAGGTGGCACTTGTGCAAGTATCAAAGGTAAAGACATGTGAGAGGTAGCAGCCGTGTGTTGCAAGGGCAGAGTGGTGTGTGCATGTTACAAAAGGGCACCGAACACCAGTACATGGAAAATACTGCAAAAAGGCAGACCCTCCAATCACAGGCATACACTGGGAAGGCACTTCCATGGTCATGGAAAGTAGAAATTATCAGTAGTGGGAAGTCTTCCTCACAAATAGCAAGAGGACGTGAATTACTTTTGGAGGTGTCTCTGGAGGAGGAGAACTTTGAGGTCCCTTTTGAAGGCCTGGGAGGAGGCGGTGGTCCGGAGCTTTTTTTTGTCCTCTCGCGGTTTGTAAATACAAAACATATTGCATTACAAATGCTATAGGTATCACATTTGCGAAAGTTATAACTATTGGCATTGTAAATGACGAAGCTATTAATTTAGCTATTTAAAAAAAAAGAAACATAAATAAAAACTTTGCCATTTACAATACCAATAGCTCAAACTTTCCTAATGCGAGACCTATTGCATTGCAAATGCTTGTTTCTTGTACCATTACCACGTTTAACAGATCCGTGGGAAACCTTCTAAGAAAGAGCCAAAGCAAGAGAGCTTGTTTTTTTGGAACATTGCGTGCAGTCACACATATATAATGTAGCAAACACCAGCTCTGAAATAAATCATGATTAGAGATCGCTCCTAGAGACGTCTCTTTAAAGCTGAAGCTCTCCTTTTTTTATAGCACTGTTTGTGTGACTGTCTGTCTCTTCTTGGGCCGGCCTTGGGGACTGACTGGAAGTAATGCGATTGCCGCGATCTGAACCTGATTGTGTACCTGCACTGCCACATTTCTAACCAGGGCCGGCTTTTGCACTGGTGGCGCCCTGTGCGACAATGTTTGTTGGCGCCCCCCCAATGACCACCTTTACCACAGATTCCCTCACTATCACCATTTGATAGTGTCCCTCAAGTCTCCATAACCACTATCTCTTAGATTCATTTCGTTTTATAGCACCACTCATGCCAGTTTAAGATGTCAACATTTTTTACATCACACATGCATTGCACAGGGACAATCATCGCTGTGAAAATCAGTGTATAGGAAATGTTACACAAGACAGAGACCTACAAGGGGTAGGAGTCACATGTCATCTATACTGGTAGCCAGTATAGTGTAGAGTCCTAGGACTGGAAAAGCACACATTCAGAATTAAAAATTTAACACCATTGTTAGGGGTTTTCGTTAATAAAAAGTAGTGTTTTTTACCCAAATGACACCCTTTTGTAATATTAGGACAATGAAAGTCTGGGCAAAAATGATATTGCTTTAATATTTTCCTTGCAGTTTGCATGCAGCTTGTAATGGCAGTTAATAGCTCACTGCTCTATATTAAGATTTTAACTTATAAACTGCAAGTAGCAAAAGGATCTCAGACCAAACTGGTAACCCATTGACCTATTTTTATACGATCAGTCATCCGGTGCTTTTAAAGCGTTGAACATGGTGCCCCCACCTCAAGTCAGTGCCCGGTGTGGTGGCACCGATCGCACCGCCCTAGAGCCGGCCCTGTTTCTAACTTTATTGAGTTCATTCATAAATGATATATTTCTCTCTCTCTCCGTGACCAACTGCCTCCGGACCCAAGAAGTCAGTCCTGTCCCAAATTTGAAGGGGAGACGACGGCGCTCCGCTCTCGATATCAAAGAAGATGGTGGCAGTTGACTTCACATTATTTCTTTATTCTAGCAGCAACCGCAAACACTCCCCTGCGCTGCCGTCTCGTCTCCTCCCTGGCGCGTGACTCAGAGGAGCACAGTGCGCGGGGGCTGTCCCAGGGCCGTCATTGGTAGTGCTAAAGATTGACGGCCCTGGGACCCACAAACTGAGTACGCCGCACATCAGCATCGCACCAGCATCGTCACATCATCACACCGGTGCGTGCGTGGCGACGTGCTGCAGTGCACACTCACTGCACTGACTGCAGAGTATTTTACCATGGTCAGCGACTAGCTGCCGCCTCCCCCCCAATCCGGCACCCAACACCCAGGAACGTGGACACGAGACGTCTTTACTTTTTGGAAGGCGGGCGCTAGTCGCCCGGCCGTATTTATTAAAGTATGAAATTAAAAAGGTTTTAATTGCATAATCAACAATTTATACAAAAATCAGCAGGACATTTAGATACACAATTATTATCAACAAGTTTGAGAGCCTGACCTTAACAAAACTCTAATACATGTTGTTTCCTAACCGAGACTAAACATCCTCCTCTTGATTTCTGTACATTTCTGGCCATATGGCAGGGTCACTACCGGTGTCAGGTCCTACAAGCTGCGCCTCCCCTAGAGACGTGCGCATGCGCAGTGTTACCCCGGGAATTGCCCGATCTACGCCCTGAACTCCATTTACCCACTAAAGGAGGGCCCTTACTCTGCGCCGGTGGCGTCATGAGTCCACGCGCGCGGGGTGGCTACCAGCCTAAGGAAAGCGTGAACTACTCCTACCCGCGCTCCTTTGCTTTGCAGCATCCATTACCTTGCCCCTGGAGTTCTGGGAGTGGCCCGCAGGCCCCTCCCCCTGGGCGGGAACCTCCATAGGATGATGCCCGCCCCCTCAGACCTCAAATATGTGCTCACCGATAATGACCTTACCGCATGCCCCATACCTAATAAATACGACGACCTATGGGAAAAAATTCTAAAGGACAGCTACACTGGCTAATAAATAACAGTATCAACGTATAGCTACAAAGGGAAAAAAGGCCTAAAGACACTTGGCATCAAATACAATTCACTTCACACATGGTTTGCTAAAAAGGGGAAAAAATTCCTAAACAAAAGCATCAACAAAATATACCAACAGTTCCATCTCTACTACCCTGTGAGACATGTGGACCGTACCTTCAAAACTTACCATTCAACCAAACATAAGAACTGCTACAAGACTTTTTTGTTCCAAGGGATGGTGGGTGGGAAAACAAAGAAGCCCCGAGCGCGGGGCACACCGTTCAGCGAGGGAGCGTCCAGGGACAAGGGGGTCTCCTGGGCGCTCCCCACCTCTTTATTCCCGAGGGGCCAGGCGGCCCCTCCTCTAGCCCGCCCCCCATGACCCGGACCTTCAACCTTGGATCCGGGTCAGGGAGGCCGCCAGCCAATCGGCGGTGGGTCGCGCCCCCCAGGGCACGCCCCCACCGCCGAATGACAACAACGGGAAAAGGGGGGGCGACGGTCGCCGCGCCGCCATGCGTGCGGGGGGGCCAAGGGCCCCCCCTTTTCACATGGTCAGCGACTAGCTGCCGCCTCCCCCCCAATCCGGCACCCAACACCCAGGAACGTGGACACGAGACGTCTTTACTTTTTGGAAGGCGGGCGCTAGTCGCCCGGCCGTATTTATTAAAGTATGAAATTAAAAAGGTTTTAATTGCATAATCAACAATTTATACAAAAATCAGCAGGACATTTAGATACACAATTATTATCAACAAGTTTGAGAGCCTGACCTTAACAAAACTCTAATACATGTTGTTTCCTAACCGAGACTAAACATCCTCCTCTTGATTTCTGTACATTTCTGGCCATATGGCAGGGTCACTACCGGTGTCAGGTCCTACAAGCTGCGCCTCCCCTAGAGACGTGCGCATGCGCAGTGTTACCCCGGGAATTGCCCGGTCTACGCCCTGAACTCCATTTACCCACTAAAGGAGGGCCCTTACTCTGCGCCGGTGGCGTCATGAGTCCACGCGCGCGGGGTGGCTACCAGCCTAAGGAAAGCGTGAACTACTCCTACCCGCGCTCCTTTGCTTTGCAGCATCCATTACCTTGCCCCTGGAGTTCTGGGAGTGGCCCGCAGGCCCCTCCCCCTGGGCGGGAACCTCATAGGATGATGCCCGCCCCCTCAGACCTCAAATATGTGCTCACCGATAATGACCTTACCGCCACAGGCCAGCATTGTTAACCGACGATCTGGCCTCCCCCTGCCTTGACCTACCCTAGAAAATTCTCACTTTAGGAAAAACCTTCCAACCAGGCCCTGACATTATCAGACCCCAGGACCTTCCCTCCCTCCGTCTGGAAATCCCTCCAACCAGGCCCAGATATTGTCAGACCACAAGACGTTACCTGCTTCATTCAAGTGCACTCCCTGCCCCAAGTAATACAGTCCACCCCGACACGCCCATGAGGTATCGTCTGCAACAGGGGGGGGCTCGAAACAGCTTGTCCAACTGTGTGTTGATCCTCTTTACCGAGTGATTCAACGCCCTGACCGAATCCCCCGCCCGCCACTGCAATAGAGGTATGAGTTGCGACCATACTACCGTGCAACCCGGGCAGATCCTGGCACTCTACCCTGCAGTTGAGATAATCTCCTCCATCAGAATGCGTCTTCCCAGTTTAGCCAAATCATTCTCCCCCAGGTGAAGTATCACCACTGACGGGGGAAAGTGCCGGCGCGCTAACAGCCCTTGGAAGTAATCCCTAAACTGGTTGAGACATAACCCCCCTTTTCCGAAGAATGAGATGTCCAGGAGACCCACCCGCAGTGGAGATGAGCTCATCACTGAGTATTCGCCTCCCAAGTTTGGCCAAGTCATTCCCCCCTAGGTGAAGTATCACCACTGACGGGGGGTCGGGCTGCTGAGCTAAGAGTCCCTGAAAGAAGTTCCTGAACTGACCAAGGCACAGACCCCCAAACCAAATCTTCCCTGTCCCGCATCCAGCCCGTTGCTTGTGCTGGGACGTTGTAGCTCCTCCACTTCTAGTGATGAGTTCCTCCCCTGCGTCACAGGTTTGAGAAACTCCAAGAACCAGGAAAAGACCAAGAAAAACCTGGGTGACAATCCCACTTCCACCTTAGGGAATGGGTAGCACTTACACCTGCCAGCACTACTTGGGCCCTTGGGTGTCCTCTTTCTCGACGTATGCTTCCCTTTTGACGTCCACCCGCTGCTGATGTTGCGGTGTGGGGCACCCCTCAGATATCCGCCATGGACCCAGCCGTGACTGACGTAAGCATCCCGTGGGCTGCCCACCTGTTGCAGCTGTTGTGATGTGGAGCACTCCAGGTATCCACCACGGACCCGGTCATACATAAATGGAAAAGATAAACACAAAGCATTAGTGTTTCTGGCGATAACTGGTGTACACGTGCCAGTCTTACATTACCATCACTTGCTAAGTTTTAGATAACATTAGCGCCAGATGACTACTCATTCGTGTGCAGTACAGCGACAGCTTGTGCAACTTGCGGACATTCACGTTAGGGCTACCTAAGGGTGCCTGGTAGTAAGCCCTTCATGAAAGCTTAGACCTGTGGTCCATAGTGAATGCAATAGCCCATCCATTGTTACTCCAGGACCATATAGTGTGAAATGCCGTGGAATCGTACTGTATATTTAGGTAATGTTCCTGACTTCATACCCCAAGTCGCTCCACACATGCCTGCATTCCACGTACTCAGATGCTAGGCTTTATGCCACTTGCTTACATTTACATTAGGGCTACCTAAGGGTGCCTGGTAGTATGACCTTCATGAAAGCTTAGACCTGTAGTCCACCCTGAATGCAATAGCCCCTCCATTGTTACTTCAGAACAATACACATTGTGAGATGCCGTGCAATAATATTGTATATTCAGGTAATGTTTCTGGCTTCTTAACGAAAGCTGCCCCACCCGTCTGCATTCAATGCCCTCCGATGCTAGGCTTTAGCTGGGATGAACACCGGGTGCACTCCCCACCTTACTCCCTTGTGACACCCGTAGCGCATTTAACTCCATGCTACCGTGTGGTGCCTATTAGTATAACCCTGGCTAAGAATAAGCCTGTAGGCTCCAGTAAATGCCATAGCCCCCCCCCCCCCATGGGTACCTACTGTCAATACCAAACACACTACCAGCACAGTGAGGGAACTAATCCTATCATTGCTAAAAACAAAAAAGAAAACACTCAGGGCCCCTACGAAGTTACCTACCGTCCAAACTTCACCTGACGTTATTCAAACCACCCCTGGCCTGTGTTCCCTGCCATTACAAACCTCGGTGAGGTACAGCTCTGTCCTAGCCCCAGGGAGCATCCATCCCCTTGCTTAAACACTTGTTCCAGTTCCTTATTAGGCAGAGGGTCAGGTTCCAGGATCTGTGCATTGCGCATAGAGCCTAATTTGGAATGGCACTCGAAGTCCTATGTGCCTAGACGGCACCCCCAATCTGCCCGTGTTTCAATAGAATCACCATGGGAGGACGGTCTCTCTCAGTCGTGGTCCCCCAACCCCAAACTTACCACCATCCTGTTATGGGGACACAGGCAGGCATGCAATGGAGGAATGGACATGCCTAAAGCTCGCCAGATGAGGCTACGGACGGCCCAGTGCCATGCTCATGTGAATTTAAATTAATTGAGGCCGTGGCTGTTTGTCTGACCCGCTTGCAAAGGTGAGTCTATATTGCTCATCATTGTCAGTTCATGCATTTGTTTCAGGCATTGACAATGCTGTGGCTAGCCAAGTTTAACACTACTGCCTATTGCAGAAATGAGACACTATCATGTAACATTTCAATTATCTTCACCTAAACGAACATACAGCACTGAGGCCCACTCATCTCTAGGATCTTAGGGGTTAATATCACAAACCCATGCTAGCGACTAACCATAACACCCCTAATAAAAGATGTGCTTGCCCAAATTGCTATCCGGGAAGCCTAGCACCAAATGAGCAACGGACAGGAGAGGCCTATCAGCGTGGTGATACCATCTTCTTAACTGCCTTCAAGCCCCTATTTAGGTGTGACCTTCCCTAACAAACAACCCATGGACCACAGTGCCATGATGACGCACCTTGCACGTGGTATTACCACCCGTGGTATCGCATCATAGTACCATCCTCGCTCCCACGGACTGGGCTTTAGGTGGGATGCCATGGTCACTCCCTTGGAGTCAGAACTTTGGCTTTGCCAAAGCTTGTACCTCTCGCATTCTGATTGCCTTTGATACGTGCCCAAATGCCACCATTGCCTACGTAAGATTTTTCTTGTGCCATGGGCAATTCTCACGGTCTGCACTACAGTACTGTGCGCTAGAATGGGCATAAAGGACAGAAATCCGACAGTATAAGGCCCCCAGTAGACCAGTGTGTGTTTATTCAACACTCTGTAGTGGGATCAATGACTTGTGCCGTCTTATATTACTTGTTTACCTGACTGTACATTGATACGTTTTATGTATGTTATTATCATCCTTTCATGTTAGTGACTACTACATTGCTCCCATTACCTCTGTTCTTTCCTACTGCCCCTTCCCTGTCATTGTGAAGCGCTCTGATATCTGTAAGGATCTTGTTCGCGCTATATAAAACTTTGAATAAATAAATAAATAACACTTTTGCATTAATTGGCCTCTATTTATTTGGGTAGTAATGGTGCGTGAAACTGAAGTATTGCTAGCTGAAACCGTATTGCCTGAAGGGACATGTGCCTATTTGGGGAAACACGCGACAGACTACCACCCTACGGGGGTTGAAATGCAACCCTCCTAGCAACCAAAGATCTAGCTTTAACACGCAATTGCGTGCAATCGTCTCCTGGCATGTGTGCTTCTGCTAGGGTCACTGCTGTAAAGGCAGAACTGTTGGCTTTGCCAAGGCTTGTACCTCTCACACTATTGTCGGCTTTGATACCTGCATAAGTGCCACCATTGCCTACGTGGCTTTTGTTCCTGCGTCTGTGTGTCAAGCCTATATTGCAGTACTATACCTCTAATTGTCCCGTGTTCTCTCTTGTAACCTGTAAACCTGTCACTGTTTACCCCTGCGCCCTTTATGCTACCTGACGAGCTTGGATTGGAAATTAGAAAAGACACACGCACTTCCAGATCGATACCTTAAGAGCGGCAGCAAAGCACGAAGCAAGATGAAATTGAAGACCCCAGGCCACAAACGCAGTTTTGTCGCTTTTTGATTCACAAATGAAAGGGCGCACAGAGGCGTTTCTAATCACAGTCAGCGCTACGTGTTAGTATTATTTACTACTTGTTTTTCTGTGCCGTTTATGCTGTACGTCCTCGCCTGGCGCTAGCTACTGAATGTGCGGTATGTGCAATATATGTATACAGATACTGGTGACCGTTCCCCTAGCGCCTAGACGCGATTCACACCCGTGTCATATGAAGAACGCGCTCTGTTTCATGTTGTATTAGCTCCCTTCCGAGCTGTAGAGAGTGATGTTGCCTCCTATGGCGCATCCGTGTTAGCGCCTAGAAATGACTCTCTGGATGTAGTGCTGTGATTTATTTAAGAGTGCTCCATCATGAGATAATAAAATAAACAAATAGCCCTCGCATGGAATTTGCAGCATGCAAGCACTAGACAACTTAATTCGTGGCAATGTGACATACAAATGTGTTCATTAATCCGCACATTACGTCGGAAAGCCTGCCTCCACCCCCGAGCTAACACGGCATGATCCCGTGACACCCAAGTGTCCTGAAATACAATGTAGCGCCCAGAGAGGCCTCGCACGCGGCGCTTATGTGCTAGTCGAGCCTCTTCATTTAGTAGTTCACTTGTCCACCATGTGATTCTGTCCACATGCCAATGGGACCAATCGCAACTCTACAGTGGCCATGCTGGCCGTCTAGCTCCTGGAGGCCGTTCAGTATCGCGCTGTACCGATGTCCACATCCAAACATTCATTCTATGAGTCCTTCTCTCATCCCGTCAAAAAAGGAGGGGGGGGGGGACCTATTGTACTCGGTCCTTGCGCTTGTCCCACCGTGTAATGTAGCGCCCAAAAACAGTGGATCTTCCGCTGAGCCGCCAAAATCTAAAATTCAATCCCAGCACAATTAAGGAGAATTGACAACCACCTCCAATTCCTAAAGGTACTAAACGCATGGCTCATCTTCTCACTGTAAACAAAGGGTGCTGGCGGTGATGAGTATAGTGGGTAAATAGGTCGGCACCATTTTGGAGCGGGTCTTTGAATCTTATTCACTGCAAACACCACCCACAATGTACGAATAAAATATTTCCAACGAACAATGGAAATAAGAGCGCCTTGAGGCCTCGTAAGGACAAGCAACATACAACCTCACCAATACAATACCCTTTGGGAAGCAAAAATACACCTGCCTGTGGGCATTTCAATATTCACTATAGAGCGATCGCATCACCCCAGCACCAGCCACTCCCCCATGCAGGATTTTTCCCGGAAAGTTTACCTTTAGCTGCGCGCTTTTAGTACACAGTGACAGAGCAATGTATATCTCTCTAGTTCATCTTATGGAGAACCATTTTGTGACCCTTCAAATGGAAATGTGCAAAATAAAGTGCAGCAACATCAGTTTTGTCGCCTTTTAATTCACAAATGAAAGGGCGCACAGAGGTGTTCCTAATCACAGTCAGCGCTACGTGTTAGTAGTATATCTGAAGCAGGCATGGTGAACAGCACCACAGCGCACATTTCCCCCTTTGTTTCACCTACATGAGCACAACATAGGCGCCTAGCATGCACAGGCCCACGGCAAATGGCTCACCTTTGTTTTGACCCAGACCGAGTCGTGCCCCTACTGGAGCTCTATGCTGGGTTGGCGTTTTGCTCCTGCTTGCCACGGCACTCCCATGAACGCCGTGCCGCTCCCGACTTCGTCTGCGCCGCCCATCATGACCAAGGTCCCTGGTGCCACGTCCTGTAAATATCTTCGTGCCCCACGCAACGACCTGCAAGGGGAAAAAGAGAAAATTAGCGAGCCCACCGCGGGGCAAAGAGCGAGCCTGGGGAGCGAACCGATGCTCCTTGTTGTCCGTCCCAGGGTCCAACTTCTCCGTCATTCCCCGGAATGTCAGCGGTAAAACAAAGAAGCCCCGAGCGCGGGGCACACCGTTCAGCGAGGGAGCGTCCAGGGACAAGGGGGTCTCCTGGGCGCTCCCCACCTCTTTATTCCCGAGGGGCCAGGCGGCCCCTCCTCTAGCCCGCCCCCCCTGACCCGGACCTTCAACCTTGGATCCGGGTCAGGGAGGCCGCCAGCCAATCGGCGGTGGGTCCCGCCCCCCAGGGCACGCCCCCACCGCCGAATGACAACAACGGGAAAAGGGGGGGCGACGGTCGCCGCGCCGCCATGCGTGCGGGGGGGCCGAGGGCCCCCCCTTTTCATTTTGTAAGCAGGTGCGCAACTGCGCACCGTGGCGTACACTTGCGGTGGCTTGCACAATGCTCTATAAAAGCACTGGCAACAGAGCAGAGGTGAGAGGGCGAGGCTGAGGCTCAGGCTGCACTCCACTGTGCAGTGCAGAGCGAGAGCGAGCCAGCCAGCGTAACTAACCGTCACACACAGTCACAAAAAAATTGTGAAATTGGCGGTGAGCCTATGAAGTGGACACCCGTTTGAACCAGTCCCTGCATTCGAAGGTTGTGCTTTCACAACCTCACAAATGCTGAACTATTCTGCCATGACCATATACATTTGCTACATAATTCTAGAAGCCCTGGCAATGGTTCAGCTGCACAGAGTGGTTTGTGAGCCGTCGTTATTCTGATGAATCCGTATTTTATAGGGAAATAGAGGTTGAAGAAAAGCTCACATCTTCCATTTACTAATCCATATCAATGAATCCATCCCTTAAAAACACTACAGTAGAAACCGCAATCTCAAGAGCAGAAACTTACCACAACTCAGTCACATGAAAAATAAAAGCACATATTACCGATGATGCCACCTATTGAACTCTGACCTTACCTCCAGAGTAAAGTGCTTCTTTGCTGCATAGTTCCTCCATGAATCATCAGGGGTAGTAAGCGCTGCACGAATGCAGTTTACAATCCGATTCCCTCATATTTGTCATATTTCACAGCTCTATATGGAATGTGAATTTCAAAACAACTTTAATTTTGTGCATTAAAACAGCCGAACATAATGCTTACCAGATTGGTATCACCCCATGATGAGGTGACACCCGGTGCGGGCCGCACCCCCCGCACCCCCCTAGTGACGCCACTGCGTTTTTTCACTGAGCCACCAGACCCGGCTTTATTGCACCCATAATGTCATTTTCACCAAATACCTATGAAAAAAATAAACAGTGTGCCATGGGGAAAAATGTCTCATAAAACCAGTAGAAAAATGGCAATAGCATATTTTATCTGGCGTAGTAGGCAGAATAAGTGCCACCTGCTCCTTAAGAGGATGAAGTTCTAAACAGGCAGTTCGACTGCTGCAATCTAGCCTGCCATCTTGAGCATGTAGCAGCACTCTTCAGCACTCGTGAACACCAGTGGAACGTAGAATCCAAGCACAGAAATAGCACAGATTCATCAATCATGATAGGAAGGGAAGACCTCTTATCACAGACACCTATGTGGGGCACTGTTCATGCTGCTAAAGCTGTCTTCCGGTTTGAATTTGTTTATGGAATTTTCAAAATTAACAGGCACATCATAAAGAATTACAGAAGGTGATACAAATAATCCACACGTTTCATGCGATGCATGTTTTTTATATAGAAACATATTACTTATAGAACACATTTCTGACTTACCAGTGCCTAATCTAGTAACACAAATCTCTTGGTATGTTATTTGTTATGTTATGTTAGTTTAATTTATTACGCACTCGAATCACCCCCAAAGGGGTATCTCGGAGCGAGACCAGAACAGCGGGAGACAGGCAAAACGGCGCTCTTAAAATGGGTAGGTCTCAAGTGCTTTTCTAAAGAGGGAGTGATTCTTGCAGATACGTAATTCCTCTTGGCAGTTTATTCCAAAAATGAGGGGCAAGGAAGAAGAATGATCTGCAGCTGGACCTAGCCTTCCTGACCCTAGGAACTTTAAGCCAGGCTTTGTCACATGATCTTAAGGGGTGTAAAGCAAAAGATTAGAGGCTAAGTATGTGGGACCTTGTCCCTGGAGGGCGTTGTGGGTAGGCAGCATATCTTAAAGATCATTTTCTTTCTCACCGGTAGCCAGTGCAGGGACTGAAGAATAGGGGCAGTTACCGTGCCAGGGGGAGGTTGCATACGAGGCGTGCGGCGGTGTTCTGAACTACCTGAAGCTTAGAGAGAGGGGCTTCTCATTTATGGAGGCCAGAAGTGAGTTGCCGTAATCCAGGCGACTGATGACCAGAGCCTGGACAAGAGTTTTCCTTGAGGAGAGTGGCAGTAAAGGAAAAACTCTTTTCAGCAAACCCAACATATGAAAACAGGAGCCAGTAATGACTGAGGTGTGGTCTATCATAGGAAGGGATTGGTCCAAGCAGACTCCCAAGTATTTTATCACTAGTTTGGGTACAGGGGCAGAATCCAATTCTGATGGCCACTAGTCAGAATCCCCCAAAAGTTGGGCTTGTCCAAATAACATAATTTGAGTTTTTGTGGGGCTAAGCTGAAGTCTGTTTTCCGACATCCAGGTTGCTATAGCTTTTATCCTGGAGGAAAAAGACGCTTTTGATTTGGACAGATTGTTTCCAAAGAAGAAGAACAGCTGCCTATCGTCAGCATACGAGACAGTTTCAAACGAAAATTTCTGACTATTATGGCAAAAGGGGCCACATAAATATTAAAAAGCGTAGGGCTGAGACAGGTGCATTGAGGAATCCCATAGTCAAGTGACAGTTCTGGGCTTGTAAGGACCCAAATGACTGTTTGGGTTCTGTTTGACAGGAAGTCAAAGAGCCATGCCATGAATTCTGATCTACTGTAGGCTGTCAAGAAGCCATGGATAAAACACTGTATCAAATGATATTGACAGATCTAGCAGAACCAACATTGTAGGTACATTGGCATCAATAGAGCATTTGATATGGGCCGTGACCGCTAGCAGAGCTGTCTCTGTGCTGTGAAGCGGTCTGAACCTTGACTGAGATGAGTCTAATAGGCTGTTTAATTCAAGGTAAGTTGTCAGTTGCTTAATAATATATTTTTCCAGAAACTTAGTCAGCAGAGGAAGGAGCAAGATTGGTCAGTAGTTAGTAAGATCATTAGAAACTAAATTGGACTTTTTTTTAATCGACCTATTCAATGCCGACTTCCAGTCTGAAGGAACTTTTCTGGTTGTTATGAATAAATTAATTAAGGAGCAAATTTGAAGGCCCAGTTCATAAGCAAGGTTTGTCAATACCATGGGAGGGTAGATGTCTATTGGTGAGCTGGATTTTGCAAACATCAGAAGATTATGGGTGATTTCTGGGGAGATTTCTTTGAAATTACCTAAATTGGTAGTAGAGTCAGGAAAGGGAATAAGATCTTCTTGCCTCTCAAGGGGCTGGGAAGCACCTGTCGATAAATTTTGGTAGATCACTTTGATTTTACCTTCAAAGTGATCGGCCAGAGTGTTCCAAAGTGATTGCGACATATTAAGTTCAGGAGAACATGTCAACCGATTGGTAAAGGATTTAAGTATTTTAATAAGGGTTTTTGATGAGTTCCCCGCATCATACATTTTTTTCACTATATGTGATTTGGGAGCTTTCTTGATGTTGCAATGGTAAGCTGTTAAAGCCCATTTATAAATATTTTTGTCAGCTGGCAGATTGGTCTGACGCCATTTCCTTTCCAGTTTTTACAGGCAGCTTTCTCTGTCTTTAAATCATGTAGATGCCAGGGAGCATGATGTCTCTGGGAGCTCTTTTGGTTGTGACAGTAAGGGTTTCATTAATCGAAAACAGTGTTAAGTGCCCCATTAAAATTACAAAGTGCTAAGCCAACGTCTGTGTTGTCAGAGAACATGATGGACAATTGTTCATTAGCCCATGCGGGGTGGGAGGTAATTTTTTGCCACTACCTGAATGGCTTATTATGGCACTTGAGCGGTTGGCTTTTTATCTTGTGGGAGGGGATTAGAAATCAGATAAGTGAAAGATTAGTCCAGAGCACGGGTTGTGGTGGGGCACAATCAAATGGTAAAACAATAGTGAAAATTAAGTCTAGGGTGTGATCTGCAGTATGAGTTGGTCCCGTAAATTGTTGGCGTAATCCCAAAGTTTTTAAATCAGATGGTAGCTGGTTGGTTTCTGTGTTCAGGGGAGTCTTCCCCATAATAGTTAAAATCTCCCCACATATGAAACTGTTGGGTAGAAAGTACATGGGGACCTATGAATTGCAGAAGGCGGTGGTTAAAATCCTTGTTTGGTCCGGGTGGGCGAGAGACTAGAGCACATTTCCAGCTGGGGTTTGGGGAGGGGTCAAGTTTAAAAACACATACTTCAACCCAGTCTTCGGCAATGGAGTCGATTCTTGGGACCTTAACATTCTCTTTGAAAATAATTGCAATACCCCAACCAACCTTGCTGACTCTGTCCAGTCTAAGTATTTTACAATTAGCTGGAAGTCCGAGTGTGATGGAAGGAATAGATAAGGGACTTAGCCAGGTTTCTGTGAGGAATCCTATCTGATAGGTGGAGCATGTAATTAGATCCCAGACTTCTACAGCAATTTTTGACAGGGATATAACATTAATAAGAAAGCAGTTTAAGCTTTTTCTCGGGGTGACAACGTCTTGGAGGGGAGATTTTAGCGCACCTGAAAGAGACACTGGCAATGTATAATCTTTGTGGCTTTCAAAATCTAAAGGGGATATACCTTCATTGGGGGCAGGCTTTGAAATCTGCACTTTAAAACAAGCTACAGAACCTTCCAAGGACAGTAGGGAAGAATCACAACAAGAGGATTTAACCTCTTGTACATGGTCTACAATACAATAGTTTGGACATGACTGTGAGCTAATGAAAAAGGAGCAGGAGTTCTGGCTCCTGGTGGAGGTCTGGCAGGGACGGGCGCAGACGGGCGCAGACGGGCTTGCCTTTGGCGTGCTGTTGACCTACCCGCAGCATGTGGCCACTACATGTCGGCATCAGCAAGATATGGTCAGCCGTGCATGACATGAGAAAGAAAGCTGGACTGCCAATCGGCAGTTGTTGAAACGCAAAGTGAAGTACTTCCTCCACAACAAACTGCACCAGCTGCGGTGGACCAGGAAGTGAAGACATCAGGTAGAAGCATGCGTGTGCTCTAATACATATAATAATAATTATGGATTAAAAAACGTTGAAAAAGCATTTAAAAAAGAGGGGTACAGAACGAAATGGCAGCAGATTTACCTAGAAGCCCGCGTTCTGAGTAATCTTATCCTATCATAACTCAGCATAGTAAGGATCTCACATTCAGAAAGAATCTTGTTTAGTAACTTGCTGTTTTGTTTGTATTCTTTGTGGCTCACATCACACAAACATGCCCCCAAATTTCCTAAGTGTTTAGAGAAAAAGGGTGCCCAGTAACCCCGGGACCTGGGCCGGTCAATTATTAACAACAAAGTGGTCCCTAAGGGGGAAGTGTATCCTTGGACTCTCATGGCAGTAGTAATGTAAATAAGTCTTCTGTAGGTTTAGTTTAATTCTGCCATAAATGCATTTATTTAGGTACTTATTTCCATGAATGACACAGCATTAAAACATTCCAGTAATTATGTATATACAAGATACTCCTATAAAGTGATGGTGCAGTGAAAGTGAATAAAGTGATTAGAAGTGCGCTTGTGTTTGCGACAAAAAGTTTTGTGGACTCATTTTAAATTTCGATTGTGTATAGATTTTGTACACTATACAAGCTATTGCTGTCATGGCTTCGAGCAATACCGCCAAACCTGGTGGCAAGGCCATCTTCCAGGGCTTCAGTATATGTATAATATGTATATAGAGTTAAGCAACAGCCAGTGCTGAGTTCAGCTATGATTCTTTTGTTGCTGGAAATGCCAACAATGTCCTGTGTATCACGAAAAAGTGTCAGTTTAAGTGCGCATCAGTCACACTCTGTGCAGCTGGAACCAGGTGCAGTTCTAGTAAGTTTGCAACTTTGGGCGTGGCCACAAAATAGGCACCATATATCTCCTCAAGGTCCATCACATCTCCAACACTTTGCGTTGGGTGTTAGTTTTGTCCTCTAAACTTTATATAGAGACCAATGCCAGTAATGTAGTATTTAAAAACATTTTTTTTAACTGAGCCTCTTGTCATGTAGTACATCATACCACTCTGCATTATTTTAGGGTTTGTGAGGTGTTTCAGGAATGGTTTAGAGTACAGTGTGTCTATCTGTGTTTCATATATGCCAGAGACTAATTGCCTGTAGGTTCACAGTTTTTTCAAATAGTCATGAAAAGTTTATTTATCCATCACAAGGACATGGTTATTCAGCATATTTGTGAGGCAAGTTTTCAGTTGCAAATTCTAATAAAAAAACTGATTCAAGTTGCAATGGATTCTACACGTAAGTCCGAAAAGGGTTTAAAAACCCACATCTGAAAGAAGTGCTAACGCGGGATTACTGGTTACTAGTTACCTTACCAGATCCCAAACCAAGTCGACTGGATCGTTGGTACCTGTCATTGAGTAAAAGGTAATCTAACAATAGGTCAATCAATTAAGAACTTACACCACTCTAAATGACCACTGACCAGGATTAAGTTTCAAAGATTTAATATAAAGTCAAAGATAACTGAAGATACAAACTTCTCAAAATGAGATTCAGAAGATAAATTGGTATCACTATGAACATGAACTTTTTGAGTAGTCTGAGTCTGAAAAACAGAATAATGAGTACAATTTCAAATAACATGAGCGTTGCCAAAATGGATACAAGTTGCAACCTCAAAGTCATTACAGAAAAGAAAATTCAAGTTAGTCTGTCCCTACACTACACTAAGTGACATCCCTACTTAACAAGATCTATACCCCTCTAGGTGTCAGCCGTGGTGACTTCCTAAGAAGATCACACACTTTTCTTTGTCTCTTCTCTGATAGTGGGTCTCTCCTGATCAGCCTATCTGCCTACCCATCCGCTTCCTTAGGCTCCCAAAATCATCTGCTCTGCCCTTCTCCCGGGTCGCTTTCCCTAATACCAAATCACATTTCCGATAGGAACGCCCCTTGGGACGCTCCTCACGTGGTACATCTTTGCGCGGTAAACTCCATGATGGTACTCTTTAAGACCCTCGTTAAAGTTGACCTTGGTTCCCAGGCTTCTTCTCCAGTGCGCCGATACCCCCTGAAATTCCTGAAGACTCCTACAGGCCTGCGCCAAGCGCCACTGAACAAAGCCCCTTTCATTCTAGCTGATTAGGACCCTCGCACCTGCATACAGTCCGTCCTGCAGTGGGCCTCAAATTCCAGACTCCACCATATCTATAGGTCGTAAACCACACGCGAAGCTCTGTGCTGGACACCTCTCGACTTCTCTTCTAACGAGCACATGGCACATCAAAAGGAGATGACATTATCAGTTCAAGCCTACTTGATTTACACGAAGCGGGTCCCTGCACTCTAAAACATTTAACTTGATTTAAACAGCATTCTTAACTAGCATACGTTTCTAAAACAACACATCTATAAAGCATATATTTCAAACTAGATTCGATAATACATTTTGGAAGATCCATGTTAACCCCATCTCACATTATTTTAGCAGCACGTTTAGATTTGCTGTGAATTGCCCTAAGGCCTACACAATATACTGGTTTTCAGAGTTCCATTCAACTCTTACATGATTCCTTTAACATGAGAACGTGAGGTTTTCATATTCATCCCAAACATTTCTACATTAATCTCACACAGTTATGACTATTGTTACTCTACTTAAACATTCTATACATTTCACTACTGAATATAAAAACTCTGTGTATTTCACTTCTAAATATAAAACACTCGTGTGCAGCGCATGTTTAAATTAACTACGTGCTTGTAAATATGGTGCACTTATACATTTTTCAGACTTGTGCTCTCTCAATCCCCCCTTTGATGACCTTCAGGGGTCATCACCATCAAGACATCATCACAAAAATGTGGAACCCTTCAAAGTGAAGTCGTGGCAGTGCCACCTCTTTTCATTGTCTCCAATGCTTTCAGACTTCTGTATTGAGTGTCCTGCATCGCTGTCAACTTTTCCTCCTGTTTCCTCATAGATCTCTGCAACCTATTTGCTCTATACCACTGATACAAACGCACCAATCCCCACAAAGTGATTACACAAATCACAATTATGATGATGGGTTTCAGTATGTACCAAACGATACCCTTTCCTAGATTGGCAAACCAACCTCCAACTTTACCCATTCCATGACCTACTTTTTCCCACACATTTATCTTTGTCAGATCCTCAATTTCGTAGTGTATGGCAGTGATGTTTCGTATATACTTCTCTAGAGGTTTTGAATTGTCTGGAATGTAAGTGCAACATTCCTGGACCTTCAAAGCCTTACAGACTCCTCCCTCTTTAGCTAACAGAACGTCTAAAGCAAGTCGGTTCTGAAGAACCATCGCCCTAATCGATTGCATCTCACCTTCCACCAGCATCAATGATCTAGCAGTACTGGCAGATAACCTATCTACTACTGTAGCCAATCTCCTAATTTTGATGTCATTCAGTATCACTCCTAGGATAGGAAATGCAGCACCGAATACATCCCCAATTACTTCTGCTGCGCCTAGCCCTCTTTTCCCTCTAGTTGGTATTCCTTTCTTTGTCGTTTCTAAATTCTCAACATGATATATTTTAGGGAAGACAATAGCCAGATAGCATGATCCGTACCAATTATCTGGTAGCTTCACATAGGCATTTCTTCCATATACAAAATATACATTTGGAATTGCTTGCATCTCTTTCAGGAAATCCTTGGAGTAGTACTCCAATTGAAAAGCATGTTCACAACTGACTTGACCTACATACAGATTCTCATAATAGGAGTAACTCCTGTGAATGCACAGTTTCCCCCATTTCTCCTTGTCTAAAGCAATTGGACCAAAGCTACCCTTTCTTTTATGTATCCTTTCCTCCTTGGTCCAATCTGTTTCCCATTGTCCTGAGGCCTTTAGAATCTTCTGCCTCCTGTATCTAGTATCTACCTGCCCTATAAACTTTTTCTCGATTTCTGACACTTGACAAGTCAGATTATTTCTTCGGGCATGTGAAGTATCTAACGTTTTCCATGGAATGAACCATTTGTGTAATCTGTCTTCGCTCTTGTAATAGTCCCACTTGTTCAAATGCTTGTAATTTGGGACCTCTGGCAATGTCGAGTCGAAATTCGAGAAATAATACTCAAATCCTTCTCGTCCATAAAATATGCTCAACAACAAACTGCATGTGATTCCATACGTCAATGGAAGATGATGGTATCTGATACCCTCATCCACAGAAGCTGGTAATTGCATACAAACGTAGCAACTCTTCGCCTCCATGACATCAATGTACTCATAAAGCAATTTAGCATAAGCATTTGACCTGAAATTTCCCTGTGACTCATCTGTGTGTAACCTTTTTATTTCTGCATCTAACAACGCTTTGTCTTTATCATTGATGTTTCCCTTATCATTAACAGTAGTAGTTCTCGGTGTTGACACTCCCTTGACTTCTTTGACTGCCGTTACATCTCTCTCGTGTCCCACTATGTATGAGACAGTAACCACTAAAACTATCAGGGAAATCACTACTCCCAACAGTGTGCCAACTATACATTTTGCCCTGCGGTTCGGGTTGCCAGCCTCCATGTTCTCAAACAGTGTAGCTCTTGTCGTTCATCCGGTATTCGCTTCTTCTTCTCTTTGAACAAAGTCTTTCTTTTAACAATGTCTCTCTCTCTCTCTTTGGACTCTGAGAAGCTGACAATTTTCTCCGCAAACAGTTTAAAGTCCTGTAGAAAACAGACAACCCTAGCCCTTCTCCATCCGCTAAAAGGAAACCCCTACCATTTTTCTTCTTCCACTCGGCGCTAGGTTATCTTGCAGTAATTTTTCAAAGTCCTTTCAAAAAGTCTTTTTACAACAAAGTGTTAGTCCAAAACAATGAGCATTCCAAGAACCTCCACTACTCGCTCAAGCATTTCTAACCGAAGGAGAGTTCCCTCCAACACTGGATATCGTGAACAGCAAACTGGAAATTCAACTGTTTCTAAAATCAATTTTCTTATTCCGCTTAGGAGAGGAGGATAGACGATGTTGAGTGTCAGCAACCTTTCAGTCTCCGCCCCCGGTAGCAGGAACAGTATTTGTACTGTGATTATCGGATCAGTTCTGATCAGGTTCACTTCCCTGACCCTCCCGGTTCTGTGCCCCACCGACATCTGCAACGAGGTAGGTCCAATCAGGAGTAGAGTATCTTCTACTAGGCACTCGCACCCTCCTTGACCTTCTAAGACCCTCCTCGGCCTGATCCTGGGTATCTTCTTCCTGATCCGAGTCTTCGGATATAGGAGCAAGCGTTTCTTCTTGGGCCGACCTCAAACTTAGCCTCCTGTTTCTTCCCGGCCAAGTGGCAGCCTCACACCTTGTTCTCCTATGTCTCGTCCTCCCACTCAGTTCTTGATCACTCTGGTACTGATCTGTGTCTGAATCGTATTCACTGCTGCTCTCTCCTTCAGTTGCGTCTTCAGTCTCACTGCAGTCCTGCCTTCGCTCTTCGTCTGGATCCGATGCGTTCCCAACTTCTTCCGACACCCCCTCAGCTGCTTCGATCCCTTCTTGCGACTCTTCTTCCACTTCTGGGCTTTCGTCTGGGATAGGAGCTGTTTCCTCTAGAGGTGCTGGAACTCTTCGAGTATGGGATGCATGGATCCAATTTGGCAGCCCCCCGCACTTCACCGCGGTGTTCGTGATCAGGATTACCTGAAAGGGCCCACGCCAGCGAACATCTAGGCAGTTCTTCCGGACGTGCTTTTTTACCAACACCCAGTCCCCTGGGTTCAGGTCATGACACAGGTTCCTCGATGCTGGAACTTCAGCCGCATGCACCTGAAGGGACACAGAATGGATGGCGTCAGACAGTCCTTTACAATAATCCAAGATCAGATCATCTGTAATATTCAATAGGGCAGCAGTTGGAACCGTGGGAAGTCTCATGGCCCTCCCCATCAGAATCTCGTGTGGAGAGAGACCTGTCCTCCTGTCAGGGGTGCTGCGCATGCTCATAAGCACTAAAGGAAGAGCATCTGGCCAACTCAAAGATGTGGATGCCACTACTTTAGCCAATCTATTCTTCAAAGTGCCGTTCACTTGTTCCACAATTCCTGAAGCTTCTGGTCGATAGCTACAATGCAGTTTTGGATCGATCTTTAATGTGGAGCACAACATCTTCACTATTTCGCTGTTAAAATGTTTTCCTCTGTCCGATTCCAGAGAGGCAGGCACCCCGAAGCACGGTATCAACTCCCTGAGCAACAATTTAGCCACTGTGAGTGTATCGCACCTACGTGTAGGGTACGCTTCAACCCATCTGGAAAATACGCATACAATCACCAACACATACCGAAGGCGATTAACTCTTGGCATTTCGATGAAATCTAGTTGCATCCTATTGAAAGGCCCCCCCGACCTCCCAATGTGACTCAGTGTGACTGGTGTTCGTTTGCCTACGTTCAGTTGTTGGCAGGTAACACATCGCTTACATACTGATTCTGCTGCTATTCTAAATTTAGGGCAATACCAAGTTTGCCTAAACACTCTCATCATAGCATCCCTTCCTAGATGTACTGGACCATGTATTTCTCTCGCCATGGGATTAGCTAATTCTTCAGGTAACACAGCCCTCCCATCTGCTGAAACCCAAAAATCCATTTCACTTCGCACGCAACCTGCTATTTCCCATGCCTTTTTCTCTGTTTCAGGTGCGTTCTCCTGCATCATTCTTAAATCCTCCCAAGTGTCTAGAGTTTCTAACATCATACTTAATTCTGTCTTTTCTTCTGCACCTTCTATTTCCACCTTTGAGAAAGAATAATTTTGTTCCGCACAATAACGTGCGACTTCATCAGCGTATCTGTTGCCTTGTGACACAAAATCTGTATTCTTAGTATGAGCTACACACTTTACTATTGCGATGTCAACTGGACCTTGTAATGCTTCTAACAACAGTCACACAAATTCTCCATTTCGAATGGGCGAACCAGAGGAGGTCATGTAACCTCTCTGAGACCACAACTGCCCGAAATCATGAACCACACCAAAACCATATTGGCTGTCAGTGTATATGGTGACTCTCTTTCCATTTCCTGCTATGCAGGCACGAGTTAGGGCAATGATTTCTGCTACCTGTGCGGAATGTACTCCTTCCAGGCAAGCGGCTTCCACAACTCCAGTAATGGTACAAACAGCATAAGCTGCTCTCAACCGACCAGTATCGTCTCTTAAACATGAGCCATCAACAAAATAAATTTCATCGGGGTCAGACAACGGCTCATCCACAATATCTGGTCTGGGTTTCGTGCATAGTTCAGTCACATCAAGGCAATCGTGGTCTTCACATCCTTCGCCTTCTATTACAGTAGGTAATGGCATCAAAGTAGCAGGATTCAAGACAGAGCATCTCCTGAGTGTCACGTTCTCCGCGGCAAGAATAACTTGCTCGTAGTGCGTGAGCCTACTATTGGTCAGATGCTGCGTCTTCGTCCTGGTCATTAACAATTCAACTGAATGCGGTACATACACCACTACTGGATGTCCCATCACAATACTCTCGCTCCTTTCAATGCTGACACCCGTTGCAGCAACGGATTTGAGACATCCGGGCAACGCTGCGGCTACTGCATCTAATGTAGCCGAAAAATATGCAACTGGTCTACGGGCATTTCCGTGGGTCTGTGCCAAGACTGACAAAGCACATCCCTCTCTCTCACAACAATAGAGTGAAGATGATTTCTCGTAATCAGGCATTCCCAGAGCCGGAGCACGACACAAATCGTCTCTCAGCTGCAAGAACGCCACCAGACATTCTTCGTCCCATGGTACCGGATCACTCACCTCCTTGTGCGTCAGTTTCTGTAAGGGCTTTGCTTTCAGTGAGAAGTTAACTATCCACTGTCGGCAGTAACCCACCATTCCTAGGAACATTCTAACTTCTCTCTGTGTTGTAGGCGCATTCATCTTCATTATCGCCTCAATCCTCTCTGGGGACACCTTACGTTTCCCTTTTTCTAACCGGTGCCCTAAATACTGTACTTCTGTCAGACAATACTGCAACTTGCTCGGAGATACCTTATGTCCATTTTCAGCTAAATGGTTCAGTAAGGCAATTGAGTCTACTTTACAGGCTTCCTCTGTCTCTGACGCAACAAGTAGGTCATCTATGTACTGGACCAGGACTGAGTTCTGGGGCAGTACTAGATTTTCGAGATTCTTCTTCAACAACTGGTTGAAGATGGATGGGCTGTCTGTGAATCCTTGTGGGATTCGACACCATGTTAAAACGCGATCTTCCATTTTAAAAGCGAAAAGATATCTGCTCTCTTCATCCAATGGGATTGAAAAGAAGGCCTGGCAAAGATCTATCACTGTGAACCATTCTGCTTGACATGGTATTTGAAACAGTATCACTGATGGATTCGGTACCACGGGACAACATGAAACGACTATGTTGTTAATTTTTCGTAAATCCTGCACTATCCTGAATTTCCCACTAGGTTTCTGCAAACCCATAATCGGGGAGTTACAAGGACTACCCACAATTTCTTCCAGTATTCCCTGCTGTATCATTGACTCGATCACAGGTTTTATCCCTGCAATCGTTTCCTGGGACAATTTGTATTGAGGCGTTCTTGGAAACTCGGCATTTGGTTTTACTAGTATTTTTACCGGTTCTACCCCTTTAATCAATCCTATTTCTTCTCCTGTGAAATCCCATACCTCTGACGCCACTGCATCTCTTAAGTCTTGGGGAAGATCTTCTACTGTCAGAGTAGGATATAGTTCTACACAGGATTTTGAGTTTGCTACCTTGAAAGTAGCATCATCGTCTGTAGTCTGTACCTCCACTCCTTGCGGGGTGCAGTATATTGTGCAGTTCAATTTGCACAACAAATCCCTTCCTAACAGACATACAGGACTCGAATCACAAACCACAAACTGATGTTCGTTCATATGGTTTCCTATCTTCACAGACACTGGTTCTGTCAATGGACTAGTCAGCCTTTTATTTGCGACTCCTACCACCTGAATTGTTTCCCCTGACATTGGCAAGTCAGGAACCACCGCTGACCTCAGAGTTGATCGGGTAGCCCCAGTATCCACTAAGAACGTTGTGGGACACCCTGCCACTTCTGCCTCAACAAATGGCCCTCTTTGATCCACCTCTAGGACTGCCCCGAGGGTACAGTCCTCTTCACTGCTCACACATTGTCCTGTCAATGGATCAATGTAATAACACTTTTCTTCCTCGATGAAGAGAGGCATTTGTTTAAAGACCTTTCCCCCTGTCGCTACCTTCGGTGGCTGTGGGAACTGGGCCCGTGGAGCCGAAGTCCCCCCTTTGGCCACCTTGCTTCCTGGAACTGTCACCTTTGGAGTTGGGACTTCTTGAACCTGCTCTTCTCCTTCTATCTCTCCATTTTCAGGGTTAAAGGGACACTCGCGTCGCCAATGTCCCACCTGGTGACATAAATGGCACTTTGTCGTTTTCTTTAAAGTGGCAAAGTCTACCCTTGGTCTCTGCCCTTCTTCATTATCTTTGTTCTGACCGTTTGGTTTTCGTCCCATCCCCTGCTTCTGCTGGCCACCCTTCCCAGCGGACTGCATTTGCACCACCATCAATTTCTCCTTTAGATTCTTGGCTTTAGAATCTATCTCGTCACTACAGTATCTTGCATAACGTAAAATCTCATCTAGTGGTTTGTTCTGCCAACAGATTAAATGTTGCTGTATCATCAAACAAATATCAGGTCTCAACCCCAAGACAAACTTTGACACAAACTGCCCTATATCTTTGGGATCCATTACATCGAGTCCACTGTATTGCTTGAATGTTTTCAATAATCTCTCATAAAACTCGTGAACTGTCTCCTTGGGTTCCTGCCTCGTTCGGTCTATTTTCACCCAATCTATATCCTGTGGTGGTACCTTATCTTTCAGCCATGCTATTACCCTTTCATACTTTCGCATGACAATCTCGGACGGTCCATTAGTCCGAGCATCCCTCACTGGTTTAGTATTTGGCCATTCAACACTAGTCTTGCACGGGGTCCACAAATCAGATGGGACCACGATGTCAAACAACGTGTTCAAATCAATCCACAATACTTTTGAGATTTTTACAAACCTTTCTACCTGCTTATACCACTCAACTGGATTGTCCCTTAACTTCGGAAATGAGTTGGTAAATGCAGCTAAGTCTCCTCTACTCCAGGGCACATGTACATAATTTCCGTTTGATATTTTTCGCAAAGGGAATGCCTCCATATGCATTACCCTTCCCTCGGGGTTCATCACATTTGTACTTCGTCTAACGGTGCCCTTTTTTGACCACCTCTCTTCCCATTTGTCCAATTCTCTCCACACCCTTATCCCTGATACCAGCTCTCTTATGTGTGTTTTTAATCCAGTAGTTCTCTTCTCATCTAGGTCCTGGTCTGCGTACTGCAATCTGTGGTTACTCTGCAATGCCCTTGTCCTAGACAAATCCACGGCATACCTGTCTGCCAAATCAGTCAGTTTCTCATGAAACGCTCTAGCTTTCCTAGTAATATCCTTTGCCATGAACAATAACTCATCCTGTTCATACAATTCTATCCTTTCCAAAGGCAATGTTCCATCTATTATCTCATCAACATCTGATTTTAAACTAGTAACATCGAGTCTCTTTGCCTTAATTTCAGCTTTCAAGACACTAAATGTAGTTCTTCCATCCGCATCTCCCCCATCCCAGCTCCGAGATCTACGTTTAGGTACTGGTGAGTTATAGGGAGTCCTCCCCTGTTCCCATCTCTCTAGGTCCCATGCCTTTCCATCTTCTCGGGGTGGATGGTGAAACACTCCTTCACGCCTCATAGCCCCTCTCTCCCCATCCTGGCTAGTTTCACGGGATGCATGGTAAGATATTCCATTATTCCCTCTTTCTTCACTACTTCCCTGTGATTCCTGATTATTCGAGGCGTGGCGGGACCTATCACTGTTCTCCTTTCTCCAATGTTGAACGTCTTCTCCGAGTACATGATGAAGGCACCTAAACCTATTCTGGAAAGCATGTACCATTTGGTCTCCACCTTTCTCCCAGAGACGGGACATCTCCTCACACTCTACACTCCTACTATTTTGCTCCTGCTGCTCCCTCTCATCCGTAGGACGTGTAACTCCTCTATTCTCCTGACTTTGGCCTTCCCGCCCCTGACTGCTTTCGCTGGCCCCACAATGAGATACAGTCCCGTTACTTCTGCTTTCCCATTCTGGTTCTGTTCTTGACCTATTACTCGGGGTTACTGCGGACCCATCCCATTCCCTCAAATCAGCTCTTAATTCCGTATAGGACTTTGGCCGCGGTCCCCTTAGGTCCATCGGTCCTCTCTGACCTCCCTGTCCTGTGTTGGGGCCTACAGATGTATCTAATGGGGTGTTCCACGTTACCGAACCTGGCAATTGCTTCCATGCATTTGTCACGTTATTCCTCTTTTCCATCTCGATCCTTTCTCTATCCAATTGCCTCTGTTCTTCCTCTCTATCCCTCTCTGGGTTATAGATCGATACTATAGGTCCTATGGTAACAGGCACTTGAAGAGCGTCTGGCAATCCAAAGGACTCAACCCTTTCGGTGGCTGGCGTTTTCTGCACCACAAACCTTCCCACTACACTCTGTACTGTACTAGGTTGAGGTGTCTCCCCACCTTTGATAGGTGTCCATTCCGATATAGGAAGAGGTGTATACCCCTCTATGGCATTCCCATCTTCCCTTGCGAGCCCCCTATCCTCTATCACCCCCACTCTCGGAGGTGGTCTGTCCATTAACAATCTGTTTATCAGATTGTCTTCCGACTCGCTTTCCTCGTCTTCCTCCATGAGGTTTCCTCCTCCTGCCACCTCCCTCATCGGATACATTTTTTCCACCTCAATAACCTGTACCCTCCACCGCTTTGCTTCCTCATCCCATTTAGAATCTCGCACTGCTCTTACCGATCGCGTCAGTCTTTGTTGACGCCTGTTCAAATTTCTGTCTTGTGCCGCCCTAATCCATGCATTAAGGGCCTCAAACTGTGTAGGTCTAGGTGAGGGTTTCAATAAGGACATAGTTGCTTTTAGCCGATGTAACACCTCTAACTTAAACGTCCCGTACCTCGGGAACTGCATTTCCTCATTCCCTTCCGTAAGCTTATTCCAAGCCCCAATCCATAATATGGTATGCAGCCCAACATTCGTTGCCATATAATGAGCTGGTGTACCCTCCGGCGGAGCCTCTTCCCCATAATAATGTTCACTTCGTTTTCGTTTAAAAATCCCTTTCAAACACTTAAAACACTTCATGATTTCTCTCTTTCTCCGCGTTTGTTTACTTCCTGATGATATTCCACCAATCTCAGCCCAGTTCTCACTAAATGGCCTATCCGTACGCGACTTTCCTCCGACGTCACTCTAGCCGCCCAACCAGAGCGCGGCTCTAGCTAACGTCACACCAACCGCTCAATCACAGCGCGGCTCTAGCCGACGTCACCCGTCCCCCTTCGCAGCAGTTCCCCTCCTTTCTCAGCTCGTCTCCTCGGTCATGCACGCGTCCCATTCATACTCTGAAAAATGATTACTTCCGTCCAAGCGATCACCTTTCTTGACTGTACGCCCACAGTCTTTCTGTAGTTGTCACCTTAACTTGACGAAATGTCTTTCCGTTTACTTCCAGACAATCGACTTCACTGATAGGTTACTCACACACAGTAACTTCCGACCAGCGTCCGTTACTCATACGCTCACTCTTACACTCCCCCTATCTCGGTTCCACGGCGGTCAATGGTACCTCGTGACCTCCGTACTATGGTCGACAACTACTCTGGATGTTCGATACACCCAAAACCACTTAAGCTCTGGCCTGAACTTAAGATTTCACCAGTTCACCCGTTTACCAGGTAACCAGTTTACCAGGTTGCGCGCGCTCACAACCTTCTCTCATTCACACTACAGGCATTCAACTCCGCAAGACATTACAATACAAATACAACACAAAACACCGCAATCTGTTCACGCATGACCCTTGTTATACTCACTCTCCTCCGATACTGCTGCTTTTCTCGCACCGTCTGCACCTTTCGGCACACGATTCTTCCGCTGCTCGTCTCTCGACGTCAAGGGGCCTTGGGGTAAACTAACCTCTCTAGATTACCTTCCTCAAGAAGATAACCATCCTACTCTGCTACCAACTGCTAACGCGGGATTACTGGTTACTAGTTACCTTACCAGATCCCAAACCAAGTCCACTGGATCGTTGGTACCTGTCATTGAGTAAAAGGTAATCTAACAATAGGTCAATCAATTAAGAACTTACACCACTCTAAATGACCACTGACCAGGATTAAGTTTCAAAGATTTAATATAAAGTCAAAGATAACTGAAGATACAAACTTCTCAAAATGAGATTCAGAAGATAAATTGGTATCACTATGAACATGAACTTTTTGAGTAGTCTGAGTCTGAAAAACAGAATAATGAGTACAATTTCAAATAACATGAGCGTTGCCAAAATGGATACAAGTTGCAACCTCAAAGTCATTACAGAAAAGAAAATTCAGGTTAGTCTGTCCCTACACTACACTAAGTGACATCCCTACTTAACAAGATCTATACCCCTCTAGGTGTCAGCCGTGGTGACTTCCTAAGAAGATCACACACTTTTCTTTGTCTCTTCTCTGATAGTGGGTCTCTCCTGATCAGCCTATCTGCCTACCCATCCGCTTCCTTAGGCTCCCAAAATCATCTGCTCTGCCCTTCTCCCGGGTCGCTTTCCCTAATACCAAATCACATTTCCGATAGGAACGCCCCTTGGGACGCTCCTCACGTGGTACATCTTTGCGCGGTAAACTCCATGATGGTACTCTTTAAGACCCTCGTTAAAGTTGACCTTGGTTCCCAGGCTTCTTCTCCAGTGCGCCGATACCCCCTGAAATTCCTGAAGACTCCTACAGGCCTGCGCCAAGCGCCACTGAACAAAGCCCCTTTCATTCTAGCTGATTAGGACCCTCGCACCTGCATACAGTCCGTCCTGCAGTGGGCCTCAAATTCCAGACTCCACCATATCTATAGGTCGTAAAGCACACGCGAAGCTCTGTGCTGGACACCTCTCGACTTCTCTTCTAACGAGCACATGGCACATCAAAAGGAGATGACATTATCAGTTCAAGCCTACTTGATTTACACGAAGCGGGTCCCTGCACTCTAAAACATTTAACTTGATTTAAACAGCATTCTTAACTAGCATACGTTTCTAAAACAACACATCTATAAAGCATATATTTCAAACTAGATTCGATAATACATTTTGGAAGATCCATGTTAACCCCATCTCACATTATTTTAGCAGCACGTTTAGATTTGCTGTGAATTGCCCTAAGGCCTACACAATATACTGGTTTTCAGAGTTCCATTCAACTCTTACATGATTCCTTTAACATGAGAACGTGAGGTTTTCATATTCATCCCAAACATTTCTACATTAATCTCACATAGTTATGACTATTGTTACTCTACTTAAACATTCTATACATTTCACTACTGAATATAAAACACTCCGTGTATTTCACTTCTAAATATAAAACACTCGTGTGCAGCGCATGTTTAAACTAACTACGTGCTTGTAAATATGGTGCACCTATACATTTTTCAGACTTGTGCTCTCTCAGAAGTAAGAGACCAAGTGAAAGGATGCCGCTTTGTACCCATTGTGGCCAGTTGAAGACCTTCTCGGCTAATCCAAATTCTGTGTTCCAAAGAGGTCGGTGCACATCTTAGAAGGCATGTTATTTTATATGTTTGTGACTAGACAACCACATCTTTAGAGATCCTGCCAGGGCGAGGTTATTTCCAGACTCTTTAGTCAAGTTTTCCGGATAAATAAAATGACTGAGGGCCATATATGTTGTCCTTTTTGTAGGTGGTTTTCTAGTGTAATCCAGTTCTGGAAGAAAATGGTAGATCAGTTGTGACAGGTATTGGGCATAGGGTGCACTTAAATGTTCGGGTATCGCAAACCGCCAGATGTCGTTGCTACATGTAATTTGGTCCTAGCTAACCTTGGCTCCCATCCATATACAAGGTTTAATTTGATGATAAATGTGCTGAAGTTGTATATTGGGCACTGACATTTGCAGCATGCAGAAAATATAGTTAAAATATGGAGCAAATACCATTTTAATTGTTTACCTAAAGAGCTGAGGTGTGGTCCAGATCACTAAGTCTTTTTGCATTTGCTCTGTATTATCTCTGGCCATCACATGCAAGTTATTGCTCACCAGAGTGCCCAGGTGTTTCATTTTGGTCTGCATCCAGCAGAATGGGTGGCCGTGGAAGGAGTGAGTTGCCATAAGTGGTGTCATAGGTAAGGCTTCACTCTTGGGCCTGTTGATTTTTTATAGCCTGAGAAGGTGGGAAACTTGATATAACCTTCATGAGAGCAGATATGGAAGTGCTAGGGGAGACCAACATCAACAAGGTATCATCAGTGTATATCATCAGCTTTAGGTTACCTGCGGTGGTATCGACACCCACAATGTCTCGAGTGACAAATGGCGATGGGGCTCTAGTGCAAGTATGAATAGTAGAGGAAACAAGGGGTATCCTTGCCTAGTCCCTCTGTTGAAGACAAATATCTCCATATAAAAATCCATTACAATATGCAATGGTGATAGCAGTTTAGCCATTGCATCATGGTCAGAAACGTAGGACCTATGCCTATCCTGGTGAGCACTTGGACGAGGTAGCCACTGCGGCACCCGATCAAATACCTTTTCCGCATCGATGGAGAGGGCCACCTTTTCATCTGCGTCTTCTCTGGTGCATCAGATTAAGTGTGACTATCTGCACGTATGATTACGTAAGGAGCATCACAAGACAAATCCAACTTGGTTCATGTGAAGCAATGAGGTAATGAACCTTTTCAACCTTGTTGCTAGAGTCTTGACCAGAATCCTGACATCACGTTTCATTAGAGATAAGGGTCTATAGTTTTTGTAGTGTAGTGAATCTCTACCTGCTTAGGAATCAGTTTTATAAGCTCTTTGGAAGTCAACTGTTAGACCTTCCATTTGCAAGGTTTCCTTAAACATCTTGATCAGTAAAGAGACTGAGTGGGGTACTGTTAACTTATAAAATTACACAGGGAATTTGTCTTCCCCAGAGCTTTCTCTGTGGGTATCTCTTTGGAAGTTTCTGCCACTTATTCATCAGAAATTACTCTGTCCAATTCCAAATGGCTATCTGGGGTTAGTCTTTTAATATGTAGCCCATCAAGTAATTATTCCTTGGTAATATCGTCCAGAGGTGCCTCCAATGAGCATAGTGTCATAAAGAAAGAGGCAAATTCTTTCATGATATCTCTAAGGCTACTAAGTGTGACGTTACGCTGCTTGTTACTTCAGCTGGAAAGCCAGAAGCTTGCAGGCCTTTTCACAGTGCTCATTATGACACATTTTAGTACGTTGAAGAGCATTGTCAGGCTGTGTTGTGAGAATTGTGTTTGACTATATTTCTTCATTGTAGCAGAGGGGAGAATGTTACTTGAAGCTTTGTATGATATGAACTAATGAGCATACTGATTTTGGATTCAAGTTTTAGTTTGTGCAACATACCTGTCTTGTCTGCCAGGGCTAAATTTCTGATCTTTGTAATTCTCAGGTAGGATTTACCAGCAGCCCACACCCACAGTACCAAAGAAGAGGTCACCTAGATCTCATTTAAGGCCGGGTAGTCCTGAAAGTACCCCAGCAGTTTCTTCTTTTCTTTAGGAAGCTTGTATCTTAGTGTATCCATTCTCCCACCCCTGTTTCTGGGGAATTCCATTTGTAGATCTAGCTCCAAAGTGAGTTGCGGAAGAATTGGAAGTCATTAAGAAGTAATCAATTCCAGTCTCAGTTCTTTGGGGGCATGAAAAGAAGGTATATTCTCTGTCCACATGATTTGTGAGCCTTTACACACAGATCAATGTGAGAGTGATCTGTGTTTACAACTCATAGCATGTCCCTGCCACTGTTACTGTGGGTATCGGGACAACCATAACGCTCTCAGATTCATCAATCGAGAAGATACTGTCTCGACCCACTTTACCCAATCAGAGAGGACTTTCTTCCCGCTCACATAGCTGTTCAGGCAATTAGCATTATTAGATCATAGTCACAATGGGGGGCGTGGCTAGCGCCCAAAGAGAATGGCGGCAGTTCCGTGACTCACCTGCGGCGGCGGGGATTCGGACGGAGCGAACTCAGCGAATTTTTGCACGCATCCGCTTCAAAATGTAAGACGTGGGGTGTGAACATCTGCAAAGTTAAAGGATCCGTTTTTTACTGCTTTTCTTTGCGGGTGGACGAAGTTGTGGCGCAAATACTTTGCGATGCAGCTCCGACGACCTTGCGTCCTCCATTTTGTTGATTCCGAAGCCGCTGACGGAGTTTCTCTCTAACACGGCGCCTCACTGCCATGGCTCGTTTTCTGCCTAGTAACGATTTTGGCGACCTTAAGATATTGCAGGTGCTATTGAGCTGCCTTGAAACATGTTGGTCGTTTTTCCCTCATGACTGTGTTGCAGCGTGGCCCTGCTGAGTATGTGTCCACCATTTTGTAATCCTTCTGCATGAAGCTCCTTCTCGCTGTGATGCCCTCTAATCTCTCATTGTGGTAGATAACCACTGCATACCAGCACTCTTCAGATGTATTTTCACCTTGTTCCTCCTTTTGCTGCTCTTATATGAAACTGCACTCTGTCACTAAATAAGCGCTGGAACCATATCTGTCTCAAGATTCTGACTGAACTTTTTTCATATCATATTTCACTTTCAACGTGACGATACTTGGCTCAATCGATGTCTTTTTCTTGCTAATTATGTCATGCTCTTTATTCGAAATATCACAACAATCAGAGAGGGGGGGTAGTAGGGAAAAAAATATTTAAAGACCTCTCCTGGTTCAAATCCCCAAATACAACATATGATCAACACAAGAAACACAGTGTCTATAAGCCGACATATCTGGCTAGGCTATCCTTAACTCTAATCAGTAAGTTGGTGCCCAAGTCACCCTCGAAAGCCTAAGAGGAGGAAGACACTGATGTATGGGAACAAATAAACACTATATTGAATTAAATTAAATACACACAATACTGGTCGACAAGATCTAAACCAACAATTAGTGCATTACCATCAAACGGACTTAGTGATCAGTCATATCATATGGTTACCAGCATGTGAAATGGTGGGTCCCTTGATCATCGAGACCAATTACCAATCAATAGATGGAACTGGATCTGGTCCACAAGCACTTATGGATTACCAAATGACTGCTAATCATTGATGGCTGTGACAGTGATAAACACGCAGTGCAACAGAAAAATGTGGTGAATTAAAATAGGATGATGTGTCCTAAAAACTACTATTTTAATTAATGTAAGGGCACATCCCCTTATTAAAACCAGAACAGTGCAAACGACAGTATGACCAAATATCTGTCGGAAAAAAGGCCAGCATGTTTCTGCCTACCAGGCGATAAATCCCTTGGCTTTCATCAGGGCCTCTGCTCTCAAAATATTGCTACTGCCTCATTAGTGATGTAAGAATAATATCAAATCGAGTGAATCAAATAGTGCCAAAGGTATTATATTAATAATACAGAATGATAATATAGGTTGGAATGAACACAACCTGTACCATGCTAATCCTCCATGTCATTGGATGTGAATGAACATATACAAAAAGGTGCAAAAATAGGAGAGAAATATATATATTAGCATGATAAAGTGTTCACAAATTCCCAATACAATGCTTCCATAATAACATCATTAGATGGTTTCGTAATTATTCTCACCCAGTTTGACAGGGGACTGGACCTCACCTCACCTGGACCGTGCTCAGGTATTCAAGGCCCCGCTCTATGGATAAAAAGAGGCAGACAGACAAAGGGGATGATATAGATCCACTACCCGAGCAGATTCCAAGAGTATCTTTAAACCCTTCCGTCAGTTAAATCATCAAAATCCATTTCTAGATACAATGATAGAACCACCTCTCTGTCTCTAGATGCACCTAGTGGACATATAGGTACATATGTCATAGATCTTCCTAACACACAGTTCATGCTGTACTAGAGGTGGTATCTATGATAGTGAAATAGACCACCCATCTCATACGTATTCCTCGAGTTATACAGTTCAAGCTTACTCTGTATTATGATCGCTGTGCCTATGTCAGATTGATCATTCTAACAATGCATCTATCAGCTCATATTCTAAATACTGCTGAAGCACTATCTAACAATGGGCTCCAGCAGTTACACGATTTGCATTTGTTGCCCTCGAGTGCAAACCAACAATCATAATGTCTCTCACTTTGCTCCTGTACCAAACAATCAGGAGACTCAACATGCCATTCAAAGAACCACCCTGGTCCCAAACATCGTTAGTCTTAGCATGGGTCAAGCCCCTGCTTACCTCTCCGTCGGTACCTCCAAACTTTATCCTGAGGCTTTGGGGGAGGCACCGATTCGAGAGACTTCAGTGTATTTATTCCGTGTCCGGGACAGGGACTACTTAACATCGCGCACCACAGTTCTGCGCGACTCCTCCCCTGCCTGTATATCCAGACTGTCTTTATTTCGATACCAAACAGTCCCCAATGAAACTAAATTCCTGAATGTAGGGGCTATCGTTGACTTGATATTACATAATGGTATTGGCAATCGTGCAACCTGGAAGTATCCGCAATCGCGAGACTAGAAACTACAAAATGACGTAAAAACGTCAGCTATTGTAGTTCTTTGTAGTTTTTAGTAGTTTTCCATATAGAATGGTACGTGACTCTCTACATGAATTAGCAGTCATTTGGTAGTCCATAAGTGCTTGTGGACCAGATCCAGTTCCATCTATTGATTGGTAATTGGTTTCGATGATCAAGGGACCCACCATTTCACATGCTGGATAACCATATGATATGACTGATCACTAAGTCCGTTTGATGGTAATCCACTAATTGTTGGTTTCGATCTTGTCGACCAGTATTGTGTGTATTTAATTTCATTCAATATAGTGTTTATTTGTTCCCATACATCAGTGTCTTCCTTCTCTTAGGCTTTCGAGGGTGACTTGGGCATCAACTTACTGATTGGAGTTAAGGATAGCCTAGCCAGATAAGTCAGCTTATAGACCCACTGTGTTTCTTGTGTTGATCATATGCTCTTTATTCGACCAGCGCAGACTGTATTGTTTATATTTACCACTTTCAACCAAATGTATGTAGTGGTTAAAATACACTTATGAAGCCGCTTATTGTTACTGTTGCACTAATGGTGATACACTTACATTAACAGAGCAATTTATTTAATTATTTAAGTCCACTGTTTTATATGCTTGTGTTACGGAGTTCTTTTTTCTTCTTACTGCAATTTGACATGTAATTACTACTATTCTATGTTCATGGGACGCTTTCTTCAGGTTTATCGGTTGGATATCTAAAAATGTATAAATATCTACACCTATACCTCGGAGATTTTTGATTCACACTAGCTCATGCTATAATTGCTTTTCCATGGAGGACTCAGCCATTTCCTCACCTAAAGGTTGATCGACATCCCACACTGCTTTGGGTTCTAATGTCACTAAAGCATTAACGAAAAGATTGAAAAAAGATCCTCCTTCTCTACCTAAACAATCTACTTCTGTTACAATGGACCTGCTTCTAGAAGAGATTCCATTTATGGAAGAGACCATTTATGGAAGAGACCAACTCCACGCTTCAGATGCTTTCTGGTCAAATATCAATCAATACGCTTGAGCATGATTATGACTCCTTATCTTCCTCTTCCTCTAAAGTAGACCCTATTTGCTCACAGGTTTCCATACTCCACAAACAAATTGAGAATTTGGAAAACAGAAATTGGAGGAATAATCTTCGTATTTATGGTCTTTCTGAAGGAACATAAGGTTTGGATCCGCCTACTTTCTTCAAATGCTTTCTTCCAAAACTTCTTAAGTTACCTGAGAGCACTACTTTGAACATCCAAAGAGCTCACAGATTGGGGCCACCACTGCGCCTAACATCCTCTTCACCAGCACAAAAGCTGAGAGGAGTGATCTTGTATTTTCTTGAATACACTGACCTATTAAAGATTCCGTCAGCAGTCGGAGCAATTAACCACATAACTTGGTCAGGAAGTTCTTTATTCTTCTCTCAAGATTACGCCAAACCGACTGCTGATCGAAGCAAGGAGTTTTTCAGCACTACGGCCGCACTTACGCTCAAAAGGCGCAAGATATGGTCTTTTTCACCCTTGCTTGTTTAAAGTGACCATCAATAATAAAACCACTACCTACGAGGATCCAATAAATCTGAAGAGTTTATTATACTCTTACCACGCTGACACAATGGAGACTAATTCTTCATTTAGTTCTAACTAGACAGTTTACGGACTCTGTTATGGTTACAATATTTTCATGATCTTTGCACTGGTTTTTGATCCAATCGTTATCTATCAATATGTAAACATGAGTTAACTTATATTGTTATTGTTCTCATTGTATTTACTCCTTCTTTTTCTCCTAACAGGTTGTATCTGTGTGTTTTCTCTTCCTTATGTTTGAAATCTGTTCATTCTGCCCTCCTTCCCGCCGTCCCATGTAGGTCTTGGACACGTCATTGTCCCGTGTGGCCTTCCGTTCCTCCACCTCTCGTATGTCCTGGATCATATGTGAGTCTTTGTTCTCAATTATTCTTTATCTTTTTTATGATACCTTTCCTTCTATTCTTCTCTTTCTTTCTCTGAGTACTTTATCTTCTCTCTTACCTTCCTCATTTCTTCTTTCTACTTTGCAATTCTCTTCTCCCTCTCAGAGTTTGTCACTTCGTTCTACTCCTTTTCCTTCTTGCTTTCCTTTCGTAATTCAATTATTAAATTTTCTGTACCTTTGGTATGATGTCAATCATAGCCTAATTAATTTAAGATGTTATTCTCATTGGAATTTTCCGTATTTTCGAAGTTTTAATCTATGCCTTTAAAACTTGTTTCCTGGAATTTCAGAGGTTTACATTTACCTATTAAACGTCAGAGGATTTTGACCCATTTGGCTAAATTGGGGGCAGATGTTGCATGCATATAAGAATCTCACTTAACTACTGACGAGTCTGTGAAACTCAAAAGAGCATGGGTGGGTGACGGTCTCTTTTCCCCGGGTGATGGCAAGCGCAATGGAGTTATTGTTCTTTTCCGTAAATCCCTTTCCATTAAGATCCAATCACATTGCACAGACCAATCCGGTAGATGGATATTTTTCAAATTTGTGGTTGATAATGTTCCGGTCTCTTTATTGAATATCTATGCACCCACAATTGGTGACCCCTCTTTCTGGACTTCTTTCGCCCAACAAATCACACAATGTTATGATGATAATTTTATCCTTGCAGGCGACTGTGAATGAGATTTTGGACCCATTTTTGGATCAAAATTCATCAGTTCCCTTTACACCTCATAGATCTCACAAATTATTCACATACACCATTAAACAACACAAGCTCATAGACGCTCGGAAACTTTGCAACCCTCCCTTAAGAGAATATTCCTTTTACTCACCAGTACATCATACTCAGTCACGCTTAGATTATATCTTTGTATCTCATAACATCTCTCAATCATTAATGAAGGCAGATATTGGTTCTATTCTGATATCTGATCATGCCCGTTGCCATACACCTTGATGTTTTGCACAAGCCCAAACTGCTTTGCAAATGGCGTTTCAATAATGCCCTTCTTCTAGACCCAGTCTTTACATCATCCTTCACTTCTTTTTTTCATGAATATTTCACTATTAATCAAATGTACGGCATGTCCTTTTATGTAATTTGGGATGCCTTTAAAGCTTCATCTAGAGATTTTATTTTTCGCGTTGTTTCCAACAAACGTAAAAAAGCACAGCAAACTACCAATGTGTTACTAGCCATAATTAAGAAATTGGAACACTCCTATTACTCCTCCAAATCAAAGACCTGCTTATCTGAGCTCCTAAAAATCAAATTTCAATTTAATCAAGATACTACTAACAATGCTTCAAAATATTTAGTTAAATCTAGCGCAAAATTTTATGGTGGTCAGAATAAAGCCGAAAAACTGTTGGCTAACTATTTAAAAGTTAAACAAAACAAGCTTAATTTAGAATCTATATTTGGTAATGATAATTCCTTCACTTTTATAAAACATTGTATACGTCTGACACCCTCTCTTCTGAACACTCTATCTCTCAATTCCTTTCCAAAATTCATTATCCCTCGAATACGCGCACCGGATCTCTCTCTTTTAGAATCCGATATTACACAGAAGGAACTTCATGCTGCCTTAAAAATTCTCAAAATGGATAAGGCCCCTGGTCCAGATGGTCTCACTGTAGAATTTTTTACTCATTTTACTTCTTTATTGATTCCCAAATTGGATACCCTTATACTTACCTTTTTACAGTCTGGAGCATCTGCTGGATCTTTTTCTGATGCTCTTATTTGCCTCATTCCTAAGGATGGTAAGGATCCTCAACATTGTAAAAACGACCCATCTCCCTAGTCAACATAGACTATAAAAAATATTCAAAAGCTTTAGCATTACGATTGGAGTCTCAAACGCCCGATTTTCTGGGGACTGAACAATCTGGCTTTGTTAAAGGGAGACTTATTACAGACAACACTCGTTTATTTTTTGATATCCTCTCCAAGGCCTCACATGTTTCTCATTCTCTGGCAGCCATTGCTTTGGTTGCAGAAAAAGCATTCAATAGAGTTGAATGGCCTTATCTTTTTCGTACGCTTCAGTGGTTTGGTTTTGGTCCAAAAATTATGGCTCTAATTTCTATTTTATATTCCAATCCAAGAGCAGCTGTAACATCGAATGGTGGAATTTCCTCTTAATTTAACCTTGCTAGGGGAGTTAGACAAGGATGTCCCCTTTCTTTTTAATATTGCCATAGAACCTTTTTTACTCCGGATTTGTCAAAACGATAATATTCACAGCTTCACTTTTATGGTTTAATTCTTTTATTGAGTTTTCACAAGAAATAAAACATGAAGGCATTGCGGTGTTAGGCATATGTGAGATGCTCAGTGTCCATGCGTCATGAAAAAGCAAACAGAGTGCCCACAAGGTCTGTGCAGGGACATAAAGCAGTTGAGTCGCCTTAAAACTGAAGAACCTTACCCTACCCCCACCCACCCCCCTCTGTCCACCAAAGAAAAAATCATGATCAGAGCAATCCGCTTGAGAAGGCAATAAACTCATTCATTTGGACCTTCGTGTTCGTACCTTCTTCCCTGGTTTTGGGTCTGGTATTTGCGTATCTGCCAATTTTAGGAGACGTAGGTATCTGGGGCAGCTCAGCTCACGAAATTCTCCTGTGAGCAGTGTCAAGAATGGTCGCCATAGCTCCGGGAATTCCTCCCCCCTCTCGGCCTGGACCAGCGACAGCTTTTCCATCCCAAGCACCATCCACAACCTGTGTAGCCAGCTCGCGTGTGGGGGGCTGTGAGGTAATCTCCAGTGTGCCACTATGTTTTGGGTAGCTGCCCCTAGAGCGATGGCAATGAGACGGCCCCTGTGAGATTTTAGTGGGTACATCAGGGCGTTGGATAGTCCCAACAAGATGTATGTGGGGAATCGGGGCAGCTGAGTATCGAGATGAGAATCCACCTCGTCTATGATCATGTCCCAGTATTCCCGTATGTGCCTGCAACTCCAGAGTAGATGTTCCAATGTGCCCAGTTCCCCACAACCCCTCCAGCAGCGGTCGCTGACTGAAGAGTTCGCCTGGTGTAGACGCTCAGGTGTGTAGTACCAGTATGTAGCTACCTTGGTGAGGGTTTCCGTGAGACCAGAGTGGTATGCTGAATACCTTGCTCTATGATAAATCCCATTCCATTCCTTGTGTGTGAGGGCCCTACCTAGCTCCCTCTCCCACCGGCATCTTCCTGCATTGTATGTGTGGGTGTTCGTAAGAAGGAGGTGTTGATATTGGTCTTCTCGGAAGTGCAGGTTATCAGCCATTTCTCATAGGGGGTGAGGTAGCGATGAGCTCCAGGTTTAACGTCAGGTTGGAGGGCCCAATGTCGTACCTGCAAGTATCCTAGCCTATCTCTCTCTGTGATAGCGTAGGCTTCCTTCAATTGCCAAAAAGGCAGAATACCCTCCAGGTTAAAGAGGTGCCCCAGTTCCTTGCAAGGAGTGCATCGCCAGTCTACAAATGCTTTCGGGTCTAGGCCTGGGGTGAATTCAGGGTTAGCAAAAAGAGGCGTCAAGGGGGAGGGAAAGGTCGACAGTTCATGTTTGGTAGCTACCCGGTCCCACACCTCCATGACTGTGCTGGTGATCTGGGATGCGTAAAGGTTAGGCGGCCTATGACGCCGCGGTAGAAAGGGGATTCCCTGCAGTGGCATACCGGCAACCGCCTGGTCCTGGAACAGCCAGGGTTTGCTCGATTCCAACTGGTACCAATCTACAAGGCTTCGCAATTGCGTCACATAGAAATAAAGCTGGAGATCCGGGACTCCCACCCCGCCGCACGTAGGTGGCAGGATCGCGATAGCGTGCTTGAAACATGGGCGACGACCTTGCCAAATGTAGCGTGCTAGCTCAGACTGCATCTGTTGGAGCCAACCGTGAGGAGGGCGTAGGGGAAGGGTCTGGAACAGATAGAGGATTTGTGGCACTATTTATTTATTTATTTATTTAAGAAGCTTATAAAGCGCACAGCTACCCCCGTCGGGGGTGTCCCGGCGCTGCAGATTGCGAGCTAAAAAGAAGGGCTACTAGGAGATGGTAAACAACCAAGTTTTGAGTTTGCTTCGGAACACAGACTCTGAGTCAATGAACCTAAGATCCAGTGGGAGGCTGTTCCAGAGTTTAGCTGTGACTACTCCGAATGCTCTGCCCCCACTCCTGGCACAACGGAATCTGGGAATCACCAGGAGGCGTAAGCTGTTTGATCGCAAAGATCTAACGGACTAAGATAGTATAAGTCTCTTTCTCAAATATCCTGGGCCTAACCCCTTGAGGGCGCGGAAGGCCAGGATCAGGGCTTTGAACTGAATGCGACGGGCAATGGGAAGCCAGTGAAGTTTTTTCCGGTACGAAGCAACAGAGTGACGGAAAGGAATATTACCAATCAGCCTCGCAGCAGCATTTTGCACAATTTGCAAACGTTCAATTTGGTAAAGGGGAGCGCCTGCATAAAGACTGTTGGCATAATCTAAATGCGACGTGATCAGGGCATGTGTCATTTTAGTGGCCGCTATTCTCCCCAGCCAAGAAAGCGAAAGGCGTTTCCACCTCCGCAATTCCCCCCGCAGCTGTGTGCGAAGTCTGGCATAATTCGCTTCTACCGTGGCAGGGATAGTAGGACCTAAGAGGACTCCCAGATAGGGGACCGTAGTGTCTGACCACTGTATGTCGTGCTCCTCCCGTACAGCAGCCAGGGTTTCGGGCGATAGCGAGATGTTGAGGGCGATCGATTTGTCTCCATTCACCCTGAAACCGAGGCGAGTGCAAAGCTATGGAGTTCCACGAAGAGTGCACGTAGTGAGGGTATCGGATCGGTAACAGAGAGCAGGATGTCATCCGCGTAGAGGCTGATCTTGTGAATGTCGACCCCAAATGTAATACCTTTAATAAGGGCATGTTGCCTAATCCTCTGTGCCTGTGGTTCCATGTATAAGGCAAAGAGGATTCGGGAGAGGGGGCACCCTTGTCTGGTCCCTCTGCCGATCGGAAATCTAGGGGAGGTGTGACCATTGACGCGTACCGTGGCATTGGGTAGCCTATAGCAGTTTAGGATGCGGGTGCATAGTTTGTCCCCGAGACCAAAAAGACGCAGGACCTGCTCTAAGTAGGGCCAATGCACCCTGTCAAATGCTTTCTCCGCATCGATGGTGAGAAGCATGCAGTCCGGGCGTGTGCGCGACCCGGCCTCGATAAGATGTAGAACTCTCTTGGTGTTGTCGCTAGTTTGACGTTGGGGTATGAACCCGGCCTGGTCTGTTTCAATGAGTTGTTGCATGTAGGGTGCGAGCCGGGCTGCAAGGATACCTGTATAAAGTTTCAAATCTATATTCAATAAAGAAATCGGCCGGTAAGAGCCACAGCTAGTCTTATCCCTGCCGGGTTTCGGTATGACCGAGATAGAGGCCTCCAGGAGGTCAGCAGGGATCTCGCCTGGTTGGTCAAAGGAGTTAAAAAGGTCTCGGAGTAGGGGGGCTACCTGGTGGCAGAAAGTTTTATAAAATATCGCAGGGTACCCTTCAGGTCCCGGCGATTTCCCTTGCTTGAGGCGGGAGATTGCAGACACAACCTCCTCTAGGGAGATGGGCCTGTCTAGGAGGTCAGCTTGGGCTGTATTTAAGGAGGGCAGCTGCGCAGCCTGTAGGTATGTCCGACCTGCCTGGATATCTAGGGCATCGCCCGTATAAAGGGACTGATAAAATGCCCCAAAGGTCTCCGCTATTTCCGAGTCGTCCGTGACCAGTTCCCCCCCGGCCGTTCGCAGGGCTTGCACTCCCTGTCGCACGCGCTGTTCCCTCAATTTCGTCGCCAACAGCTGACCACAGCGATCCCCTCCAGTGTAGTATGCCTGCCGAAGGCGATGAGCAGCATACTCTGCCGCATCTTGGTCAAGAGCTGCCAGCATTTTCCTCTCTTTACAGAGTTGCTGCCAGACCCTCATGGCTCCAGTGCGCTGGTGCATTTGCTCTAGTTCCGCCACGCGTTGCATGAGCTCTGCGCGCTTCTGTTCCCTTTCTTTATTGTTAGCAGCAGCCACAGATAGGAATTCACCTCGTAAGACCGCTTTGAGTGCCGACCATTGCGTCACCCGTGTAGTATCTGCATTATCGTTGTGAGTCAAGAATTGCGTAATGGCGCCCTTGATTCGCTCTATTGTCGTGGGGGTGCGAAGAAGGGATTCCCGAAGGCGCCAGTGTCGCTGCCGGGCCGGTGTTTTCGGTAGAGAGAAAGTTGCCACTATCGGTGAGTGGTCTGAGAGGGAGGCCGGTAGTACCTTTATGTCATGCGCTCGCGCCGCTAGCTGGGACGTGCAAAGAAAGTAATCGAGCCTCGCATAGGATTTGTGTGCCCCTGAGTGATAGGTGTAGGCCGCGCTGCGGGGATGGAGACGTCTCCATAAGTCGATGAAACCAAGCTCCCGAAGATGTGCGTGGCCTGATTCGGAGAGGGCCCCCACTTGCCCCGTACGTTGGCATGAACGGTCTGCTGTGTTGTGGAAGATTAGGTTGAGGTCCCCCCCTATTAGTAGGTGCCTTTCAGTGGTAGCTGTAGTTGCTGCTAGTGCCGTTCGGAGGAATGCCTCCTGTTTCTCATTGGGTGAGTAGATTGAGCCTATCAATAGTGTCATACCTGCCACTAGGAAGCGGTACACCAGCAATCGCCCCTTCATCTCTGCTTCTTTCTGCAACACCTTGCCTTTAAACGCCTTGGATACTAATATCGCCACTCCGGCTACCTTTTTGGATGCAGATGAGAAAAGTTGTGTAGGAAAGGCCCGTGATTTAAACCTGTGGTGGTCTGCGGGCAGGAGGTGTGTCTCTTGAAGAAGGCAGATATCAGCTGTGGAGTGTTCTAGCAGGGACAGGACCGCTCGACGCTTGATTGGATTATTAAGCCCCCGTACATTAAGGGAGAGGACCTTGAGTTTAGTGTGTGCCAGCATTAATCAGGGCAGAGTGTAAGGCACCAAAAGGAGTGCATAGCGACCAAAGTGCAGGAAACAAAATGAAAAAAGGGTGGACAGAGGGACCCTCCCCAGAAACAACCCTCCCTTCTCAAAACTACCAAACCCCTCCTCCCTCTCAACCCCCCCAACTCCCAAACCACCCCCAACTCCCCATCTCCCCTTGTCTTCCGGGCCTAGTGCCCCTTCGAAGAATGATAGTCCCAGTCCTACCCCTACCGAGCAGGACTGTGGCGAGTTACCTGAGTGGACGTCCAGCCACTGCGTGCCCCGAGCGCCCCCCACCCCTCCCCCCCGGACCTGCAATATGAACAGTGCTAATGTGTTCTCCCCCCGGAGGCATGTTATTCTGTGAGCGCGGTGTCTTTGGCAACTTCTAGAATGGCGTTGGTCATCTCCGACTTGATGGTGTTTGCATCAGGTTTGGAACTGGTGCCCGACGTCCTTCTCTGGGGCACTCGGTGCCAGCCATCTCTAGTGGAACGTTCAGGTCGTTGTTGCGATGCGCCTTCCTCGGTCAGAGTGATGCCCATAGCGGTACAAGTCTCCTGTAGCGAACGGAGTTGATGCAGAGCTCCGTTCCAGCGGAAAATAAGTCGAAAGGGATGTCCCCAAGCATAGGGAATTTCTTTCTCTCTTAGGAAGTCTCTGGCTATCCTGAAGGACTTTCACTTCTGGAGTGTTATTGCCGATAGATCTTGGAAGAGAGCTATGGCGTGTCCCCGGAAGTGCAGGGGTTGCTGTCGCCTCGCTTCCCTGAGTATGCGTTCTTTGAGGGGGTAGTCTGATAAAAAGGCCAGGATGTCCGGCGGAGGGGCAGATGACCGCCGTGTGAGTCCTACTCTATGAGCTCTATCAATGCGTATCTCAAAGTCTGCTGGTTCACCCAGGACCTCTCGAAATGAGGCCTGCAGGTACCCCGTGACATCCGTCCCCTCTTCTTTAGACGGGACGCCTCGAACCCGAATGTTATTGCGTCGGGACTGGTTTTCCAGGTCCTCGGTGTGTGCTTGGAGGTCCAGTTGCTGGTCTTTCAGTCGTGTCACTTCTTGTTGGAGTTGTTCCAGCTCCTCATCCCTTGCGTGCCCCGTCTCCTCGATACCGAGCAGCCTTTCGCCAAGGCCATCCACCTCTCTCCTCATCTCCCGGATTTCTCCTGTCACCTCTTGCTTCAGGGAGTGAAAGTCTTCCCTGAGGGAATTTAATAGAGTCTCTAGAAAGGACTTAGTAATGGGCACTTCGTTGTCATTGGGCTCCTTCAGGCTCCTGTTCGAGCTCGGAGGCGTGTGCCCTTTGTCTACCTTTGGCAGTCCTTTGCCCAACATTTCAGGAAGGGTGCGCTCCCCTTTCTTCTCTCTCTGGCCCGCCATTTTGTGGGGCGCATGTAGGGAGGCCGCCCTGGTAGGGCCGTAGGCCTGAGCTGATGGCTTTTCCCCCGAATCGCACTGGTGTGTGTCCGTGACAGCTTGTAGAGTGGCTGGCGGCGCTTCTCCGTACGGCCGGTGCGGCAGTAGAACGATCCCGGTCCGATCCGCCCCCCAGGCCCGTAGGTTGAAGTACAAGGCCTCGGGACCGGTCTTTTAGCAGGCTAGAGGCCGACCGTGCACACTTTCCGCTGGTCTCACAGAGGGTCGCGTCAGGACGGCAGGCCCGGCGGCCGTCACTTTCTCTGTCTCCCTCCCTGCAGCCCTCCACGTGTGCTAGGCCTGCGTTCGCCGCTGTGTCGATCAGGCTGCGAGGGCCGCCACTGCGGTACAGCTCCTCCCACTACTCCTCACCGTCTGTGTCTTTGTGCGTGATGGGGCCTCCAACCAAAACCCGGCACTCTGCTCGGCCCGATTCCCCGGGCCTGCCTCCAAGCCCGTCCGGCGCCTCTCCGGGCCCTCTTCTGCTAGTGGTGGCGCTGCGCTTCAGGTGTAAGGCCTCTCCTGGCACGTCCGCCCCAGCCGGTCACCTCACCGAGTGGGCCGCTCCTCTGCTTCAGGCCGCGTCGCCCGACCCAGGCACCTCCCGGACCAGGCCGCGTCCCCGGCCTCGATTTGGTCACCGCCGGCGTATGTGCACCACCCTGCCGCTAGGCCCCGGTCGGGCCGCCGCTGGCCACCGTTGCTCCTTCCGGGCGGCTGCTGGGGTCCTGGCTCCCGTGGCGGGCCGAGCCGGGGCCGATGAGGGCGTGTGAAGGCGCCGTTGGCTCCACGGAGCTCTGAGCAGTACCAGCCGTTGCTGCGGCGCCCACGCTTCTCCCGTCTCCGGCGCGGCTTCTACAGCGTCTCCCCCTGCTCAGCTAGGAGCGGCAGTTTCAACTCCCAGTCTCTCGGAGGGGTCCGCCACCGATTCTCACCCCAGCGGTGCTGTTGCGGGGGGCAGATATGCTTCAGTTACTGTCCGGGCGAGTCAGGTCCGGAGGCACTCTCGGGAAACACGTCTCCTCACTCCGCCATCTTGGCCACGCCCCCACAGCTTCACTTTTAAAGAGACCTGTATTAAAATGGCGGCCTATGCCGATGATGTGCTTTTATTTCTATCGCAACCTCAGGCTTCTATCCCTGCCTTTCTGGAAGAGGTGGAATCCTTTGCGTCCGTATCTGGATACAAATTGAATAAAGACAAATGTGAAATTTGACCTTTGACAAAATATACTTTTAGTGCTGATTTTGCTATTTCAGGCTTCTCACAGAGCCCCCAATTTATTAAATATTTAGGTTTACACTTTAATCAATCCATAGTGGGGACAGTATCATGATGCATGGACCATTGCGTACACAAAATTTCTTCTTTAACAACAAAATGGCATCCCTTATACTTGTCCTGGTGGGGTCGTCTGGACACCATAAAAATTATGCTTTCCCTCGTAGTCCCATATACAATTTCTAATATTCCATTGTCGATTCCTATCAAATATTTTTTAGAAATTAATTCCATCTTATCTTTTTTTTTATGGAGATACAAGAAATCACGTATGTCCATTCACAAATTGATTCGTCCAAAATCGGAAGTTGGGACGAACTTCCCTGATTTTCCTCTTTACCATAATCCTTCATATTAACTCAGTTGTCACGTTGGCTCTCTCTTCCTTCCATACCATGCCCTCTTTGGACTACATTAGAACAATCTTTCATTTCTCATTTTTCCTTCCAGGAATATTTATCCTTTACACGCAACCCACAATCTGTCCCCCCCCCCCATTCTTAAACATACTTCCAAAATTATTCCAACGGCTCCTTTGCCATCCTTTCTTAATTTTCCTATATGGCACAATATAAACATTTTAATTAATAATAAACCTTTATTCTGGAAATACTGGAGACAACGAGGGCTGATGTGGGTAAATCAATTATACAATCGGGATTTGATTATACCCTTTGCCCAGCTTGCACCATCTTTGGCTTCCCTTCATCTTTTTGTCCTAAATACTCTCTCTTAACACAAGCTATCCAATCTGCTCACCTACAACACAGAACAACCCCTCTAAGGAGCTCTCCTGGATCTGTTCACACAGATAAATTATACTCGTTACTATTTCATGACTCTAAGGCTTCCACTATAGATAACTTTTTACATACTTTACCTATACCAAGAGACAAAACTAAGTTAGAATTACTGTGGGAAAAGGAATTTGATACCTCCTGGGCTGTAGACTTCTGGGATAAAATTTGGCTTAAACTTAGAAAATCTTCTAGAGTCGCAAACATGACACAAACACTCTCTTTTATATATAACAGGCTCCAATTATCTCCTCTTGTTCTCAATACATATCACTCTGATGTTTCACATAACTGTTGGTCATGTTCGCTACTACATGCTGATTTATTCCATTTGCTTTTTTCATGCAAGTTTGTTCAGACTTTTTGGGAAAAGGTGTGGACACAACTTAATTTGATTTTTCACTCCAACCATCCTTTCTCTATTCTACATATCTTTTTAGGTAGCTTATCTTCTATTTGGGAACAATGTAAAAATAATTGACCTATTATTAGCAGTAGCCTTCCAACAAATAACAAAGAACTGGAAGGATTTCACTAAACTTTCATATCAAGCATGGTGGTATGCTGTCTGCTACAATCATAGGCTAGACACCACATTTGTGTACCCATCACATTTGGCATCCAAACGTTTAGAGTTGTGGGCACCTATTATATTATTCATTGATGCTAGCGCTAAATACTCTGCTACCCCTACTCCTCTGGAGCAAGAAGTCACTAAACCTCCATGACTTCCTTTATGTTAATCTATAGTTCTATTTGTACTTCCTTATATATATCATAGCATATGATATGGTTATATTGACTGTATATAAAATATTAGATTGTTTTGTTTTATACCCTAGCTATTCTTCCAATCCAACTGGTTCATTGTGTGTAATCCTATTATTTTCACTGTTCTTATACTCTGCACAGAATTGTAATCCTTTATCCTAATAAACTTATTTCTGAACTTTAAAAAAAAGATCACAGCCATAATGCCCTTGTTGTGTGCATTCTGTAAGACCAAAGGATAGACTATTGGGAGATGTGGGCATGGTCGAGAGCAGATATTCACAAACAAGTGGGCGCCAAAATAGGCAGGGCTCTGATAAATGAGTACCCCAAAAGGACTGATACTGAGGCAAATACAGACATCTATAGCACCACTAGACACATAGGTGTGTTAAACTCTTGATTAATCAGATCCATGAGCATCACAAACAACTATCTACTACAAACTTTATGAAGGTGAGTAACTCCCTTTGTTCTCCAGAGATCACTTTTTCTTCCTAGAAAAATAAGAGGGACTACATTTGAATATCCATATTAATTGAGCTGTGTGTGAGACAGCTGATTGTTGAGATTTGTATGATTGGAAATGGATGATTAGGGGCAAACTTGGAGCTATGAGGCTTTAAGAGATCTTGATTATCCCCGTCTTTCTGAGTTTGGCTGCCTTCTGACTTTTATCAATAAGAATGTTTGTTTCAATTATTCCTTGAATTGTTCAGGTTCCAGGTAACGTGGTAAAAGATGGAGCATTGCTTACCTGGGTTGTCAATGCTACAATCATTGGAGAGTCTTCAAACATTTGTAAGAAGTCTTCCAGGTTCTGAGGAACACGGTACTCTCTTGTTCTATCGTTTTTTTGTGATCAATATTGTTGCTGGGTTCAAGAGTCCATATCTGACTCCCTTCTGCTTAAGGACAGGTCATAGGGAATTAAAATTTCCTCTAAAGCACATGCGTGTGGTATGAAAAATCTGCAGTAAATAAAACCTTTTCCTTGTATATTCATGGGCTATGATGTTTAGGAGCGTGAAGGATCAGCCTGTGTTGCTGATTACAGAAGAGGCACATTATAACTGGTCTGTGGTGATCTGCGGTATTCTGTCATTCTGTGTGCCCTTTGAAATTCTATAATGTTGCCAAAGTCATTGCCCATACGTTGAGGCAGAACAGTTGCTAGAAAGCTGTGAATGTCATCATGTCATCACCTGTGGTAGTTCATATAGGCACTGCTCCAATGTTTTTTTTCAGTGTCTTTCTTCTGTAGATTTCATAGCTCTGACCCCCAGTCTGGAGCTCTTAATACCCTCTTTTCTAAGTCCATTAAGCTCTTTTCTTATGTGTCCAGCTACGGTTTAAATATATAAGAAAGGGACCCCCTGAAACTAGTGGCAAGTTCCTAGGTCAGGGCACAATATTTATAAAAATAGCAAATCCTAGGCAACTGTGGGGTCCTGAAGGATGTCAGGTACAATAACACAACAGATATGGGCTAATGCAGTGTACAGTAAGAATTAACAATGAAAACAATAAAAGATATATAATTCATTTATTATCCAAAATATACATCACGTAAGTAAAAAATACAAGACTCATTAATATTATTGCAATTATTGACAAAGATTTCAACATATATGTTCAGACATGTATTAAATCAATATCATACATAAATGGTAAAAACATATACACTTATAAAAACAACCAAGTGGGTTAGTTAATAATCTCTACGCGCGTTTCAGCGTGACACACGCCTTCTTCGGGAGAACCACTTGAAGATTCTAAAAATTCGAGGAGAAATAAATTAAGTTACAGGAAATAGATTACGTTACTATTATATATGGAAGGACCAGCGTCCTGTAAATAAGCTGCTACTTAAAGAGCCAAGATTGATTCCCGGTCTAACAGTGCAAGCCGAAGGATAATTGGCGGAGGCACAGCTAAATAAGGTGGAATTACTCTTGCTCCGCTCCTGGAACAGGATAAAAACTGCTTAAGTATCCACAAGTGGACTGCCAGAGGTGGTTGATTTAGCAACTATGAAGCTGGATTAGGATTGAGATAATGTAGTAAAAGTTTATACGCCCTTGCCAGGCAACGTTATATAATCGCCTCGGAAGAACCTTAACAGGATGGAGATCCTAATACCGCGTAATGGATATGTTGAGGGCATGGATGGCCACTTAAATCCAATGTGGATAATTGCCGCCTGAAGCGCACAAGGTGTCTGGATGGGTTCAGCTACGGTTTAAACACAGACATTTCTGTGTACATAGTTTTCAGTTCTTGTATAGTTTTGGTTGAGGCCAGTTCCACTGAGTTTATAGAGGATTTGATTTATTTTAGTTCCTGTATAACAGTGCCTAATGTTATGGATGCCACCACTTGTCCTGGTGCCAGAGATTGTGCTTTTTCCCCTTTGTGCTTGCCAAGGCCTCTGAGAATAGTAGCTGTCTTGAGGCTTTGCTCCCAGACATTTATTATAGCAATAGTGCAAGAAAATGAGGTAATCTCCGAATTAATTAACTGTATGGGACTATGGCAAGAAAATCAATACTATCCAGGTCTTACAGGATAAATTATTTATTGTTGGAAATTAAGTGTTGTATAACTTTGGTGCCTCTAAATGGCAGTTTTCAGGTCTGACACCCAATAATCAGAGAAAAATAGACTTAAAGTAAACAAATATAGCGATGCCCTAAGGATATCATGATGTAATGTAAAAGGGATGAACCAAATCTACAACGGCTGATTTCCTGGATGACATAGAGTGATTAACTGGCATGTCATTGTCACTACATTTGAACACTATCGATAATTAAAGAGTGCCCTGCACATTTTTCAGGGGGCATAGACATCCTCAATTGCTTCTGCTGGAGGGTCGGTGGCCCACGATGGGAAGACCACCCTGCTGTGTGATAACCCGCTGAGGCAGGTTACCACCAAATGTTACACTAGTTGCAGCTTGTCACGGTGTCAGAATGGTAGTGCGATATCTTTGTGTGGTCCCCAGTGTCAGTAGAGGCATGAAAGAGTTCTACGGACTACAACTTGTGGTGGATCTGAGACAGGTGAGGACTAGACGAATGGCAGCTGTGTCCTTGTTTCAATCTGCACTAGCCCCACAATTTATATTCAACGTCAGATATTTATAAAGTACAGGATTGGTCAGCCTCACTGAGCTCAAGATCCGCCCGCAACAATTGTCTTCCAGTGGAGCAAGCAATCAGTCACTGATAGATGAGGTGTTCCTGCACACTAGCCTTGTAAATCAAAGCAAAGACTTGGACTGAAATCCAAAAGGTAAGCCATCATAGTGTTTGAATAGCCCATGTGTGATGCCTCAAACCACACATAATAAACAGAACAGACCAGAAGAAAGACTGGCCACAAGAAGCTTGCTACTCCTCCACATTTTTCATGAATTTAGTGTTTAATGTATTTAGACTTTGGTCATGCTCAACTCAGTGGTTCTGGCAATATAAAAGTAATATACTGCAATGAATGAGGTTACCTACACATCTCCAGAACATCTGAAAATGGAGGGAGACATTGTCAAGCAAGGCAATACCAACCTTGAGAAGAATGCAAAAACCTATGACATAGCCAAGCTAAAGAGTGACAATCGTCAAAGTGAAACAATCAGATCTTTGCAAAAAATAGTGATAAGTTAGCTCTACAAAACACAAAGAATCACTGTTCTGTGAAGGAATAGGATAACTGTAGAAATCACACAACAGCAAGTGTGAGTCAGTAGTATTTATTCCAAATGGATGTACTCAGCAGACAGCTCTTTACATGATGCTGTCACAACTTGAATACATTTTCTGTAGAACTTAAAGGAACTAACACTCTAAGTACTACCTGGACATTCTACATTAGAAACATTACAGTGTGTAATACACATTACACATCTTTCCCTTTATGGAAAAAAGAAAAACAAAACAATAAGATAATACATAAGATAGCACTAACAATAACAAGTAGGAATTTTCACTAAGCACGTTAGAAACAATAAGAATTACCTCAATTGCTCCAGTTTGCAGACGTTTCCAACACTCCACACAGTTCCATTCTCCAACACAACCACATTACGTCTTACCTCAACAACCTTCAATGGAGAGGAAAATGTACTGTGTCCTTTTATGAACACTCCACACTTCTTGGTAACAACCCACAGCAATGTTTGGTTCTGTAAACACCCTTCCTAGCGTTATAATATTCTTCGGCACACCTCTGCTTCATCGTGACTCCAGCTTTAATAGCTTGATGATCCACCCATACATGATCTTAGGAAACTAACCATACAGGATTCTCCTTCATTCCCAGTTCTCTCCCCTTCAAAGAAACAAAAGGGGAAACCCCAGCAACAGCATGGGGAGTAGTTATGTGTGCCCACACCAATTTATTTCCAGGATAATCCAATTGCCAATTACAACTGTATGTTGTCCATAATTAAATGATTATTTCTTTCAACCATCCCATTTGCTTGTGGTCTAAAGAAAGCTATTCTTTCATGAACAATTCCCCACTTCTCCATAAACTCTTTCATCTGTCTTGAAACAAACTGTACACCATTGTCTGACACAATGGTCTTTGGCACCCCTTCTTCCAGAAAAACCTCTTCTAAAAATTCTATCACACCAATAGAATTAACTACACTCACAGGTTTAAACGAAAACCACTTAGTATGGTGATCAGCAAGTATAATGATAAACGTATTTTCACTACCCAATGTATTGAAAGGACCAAGAAAGTCCATTGCCAGCCTTTTCCAGGGCCTTGCCGGTATCTCGACACACTTAAGTGGATGCACCCTCAACGTTTTCACTTTAGCACTGTTGGCACAAGCATAACAATGTCTAACAACATTCTCAACTATACTATCCAATCTTGGCCACCAAAAAGTTTGTCTTATCCTCCTCTTGATCATGTTCCTCCCAGGATTCCCCTCATGCACTAGCTGCACAATCCGATCCCAAAGTACCATAGGAGGTACAATGCGATTCCTTCTCATCACCTTGTTGTCCAGAATGCTCAACTCTTCTCTAGCACTCCAATACTCCTTTATCTGCTCATCTCGACACTCATTAGGTTGCCGTCCATCCCTGATATTCTCCTTCACCCTTCTTAACACCAAATCATCTTCCCTGGCAACATCCCACTCTTCTTTTTTTTAACACTACACATTCATGGACTGCACATTTGACATCCACATCGGTTTCTAGATTTACCATTTCAACAATTTGACTTTTGGTAGGTAAAGGAGATAGGCAAACTGCCACTACGTTCTTTAGGTCTTTTAAGTATTCTAATTCAAAATTGTACTCTAGAACAGATTAAATCAATCTCGAAATCATCGGAGTAGCTCCACCTTCTAACCCTCTGCCACCCTTGAACAAATGCACTAGTGGCTTATGATCAGTTTTAAACTCTGAAAGGCAAACCCCAAAGGAAATATTTTAAATTTGTAAATCCCCAACAGCACGCAAGGGCTTATCTTTCAATCACTGAGTAAGATCTCTAAGCACCTTGCAATCTTCTGAAGGCAAATCCTATAATCCTTTCCTGTTCGTCAACGTGAGTCAATACTGCTCCCAATCCCACACCACTGGCATCTGTAGTTAGGTAAGTTTTTCCTGTCACTTCAAAGTGACCCAGGAAAGGAGTTCTTATAATACTTTCTTTGATTTTCTGCAACGCACCCTCACACGCATCATTTCACACAAATATTATATCCTTTTTCATCAACTGTCTTAATGGCTCTACTATTTCAGTAAAGTTCTTCACAAACTTTGAACAATATTAGGCCAACCCAAGGAAGGACTTCAATTGATCTATACTCTCAGGACAGGGTGCATCACTTATCCCTTAGACAATACTCTGTTTAGGTTGTACACCATCACATGATATCACGTGTCCCAAACACGTAACACTTTTCTTTCTAAATTGACATTTTTCACGTTTAACAGTCAACCCATACTGTTCCAAGCGCCTCATAACCTCTACCAGCAACTCGTCATGATGTGATTAATTTTTTCCAGCTATCATGGTATCCTCTTGGACATCTGAAGATTTAGACGGCCCTAGGCACACCTTATTATCGCTTTTAAATTTATGGTAGTAATTGCTATTAGTTGTTTATTCCAACTGTTGCGTGCGATCAGGAATCATGGGGCTGCCTTTCCCCTGTCGCTAATATACTTCAAGAATTTGGGTTGTGACTTACAATCACACCCTAGCCTGATGCACAGCTGTGCTATATTTCACTCCTATTCAAAAATAATTTCAAACTTACTCCTTAAATATATTGAATCTTTAACATGGTTTTATTCACCAAATTGCTTTTCTATAGTTATAGCATGTTTTTCAAATCATGATTATTTTCCTTCAATTCATATACTAAACATTCAATGTTTACAGTTACTCTTTGGTGTGAGTTCCATCACACTTTAACACAGCCCATAAAATGTAATACACATTTTGAACCAAAGACAAAAGCTTGAGTAGGCCCGATGCATTTCGGGACCCTGTCCCTTCTTCGGGTGCCTTCCTATAAAAAAAGATTAAATGATTCATGTCACTCTGTTAACTTTTCATATTTGATTAAAGCTAATGGGCACATTCGGGCTCCAAATCTACCACCAAGTTTACATATTCGCAAATCCTTACATTATAGTCGTCTATATGAATGACAAATTAACACTCTAAGTTTCAATGTTTACTGCCTGTATAACGTTAGTACAAATTATGTGAATAACGCTACATGTAACATGTCATGGCATTTTCATTATTATCAATGTCTTTGCACTTATTTCCGTATGTTCATGCTTCCTAAATTCATAGAGCGCCTACGTGACTGTTGACTCTATTAAAGGTTTAACCATACATTACAACTGTTTCACCTTTGTTCATATCGTTTTCCCAAATTACCCATAGCTGGTTTGGAACTTGACATTATTCAACTGCTAGCTTCTCTTAGATTGTTCTATGTACCTCCTTAATTGTATACGAAAACGTGATTCTAGTTACCTTTTTGAAGCGGCGTGATCTGCTGCTTACTTCTTGAGTGAAATCTAAGCTGCCCGAAGTGCACTACGAATAAAATACGGGTGTTGTGTGTTATTTTTGGTCGCTCATGTTTAAACGCTAAAAAATACCTGCTTTCCATTACTTTTATATTTACCTCGAAGCGGACTGGAAAATCACCGACTTATGGTTATCGTGTGGGATTTTCGGCTTTCTTTTCTTCTTAAGTTCTCCGTATTCCTGCGTTAAACCGAAATGTGTATCAAAACTATTCTATGCTACGCGTGCATTTGCTTGGTTTTAACTTTCAAGTGTTGCGGCAAATACCGTCTAAGAAACTCACCGGTTGCTCTCTAGGCTCGCTGTCCTTTGCAGGAAACGCTCGGTGCAAGTGGTTCGCGCGTTCAAACAAGCTCGACAATATCTAGCCCTGACTGACTTCATTTCCTGTTGGTTTTGGGAGGCGCCATCTTAGAATGGTGTAAATGAACGGGCAATGTTTAAAGAACCTAATGAAGAGTCGGATAACGGGGCGGATTCTCTGTTCTATGCATGAGTTAATGTTTGTGAAATAATGTCAATCATCTGATCTGTAATTGCTAACAAGTACTGCATATAAATAACTTGAATGATCTACAATGAGATGATATACAAAAGCTTAAAGGCTTCTAGATTGGTAACTTTCTCACACAACGATACAGATATTATTGCCAGGGAACATAGGTATAAACTGGATCTCATATATTACGTAGTGAACATATATGGTTAAACATTTTTCTTGATAAAATCTGATTGTGGTCAACAGTCATATCTACATTATTTAGCTGGTGAGTTTTTACAAAAAGCAAGCCATATCTAGTTTGTCATTTAATCCAAGTGGCTCCATGGTCTCAAATTTTTTGATCAGCATTATTTCCCTTTGGGACAAGAATTTTTGATTATCCCTCCCTGGTATCACTTCAATTTTCTCTATGACTAAGAATCTAAGTTGAGAAATGTTGTGCTTTTTTTCTAGCCAGTGTGCTGCCAGGTTAGAATTTGTATTTTTAGTTCTTATCATGCTTTTGTGCTCTCCTATTCTTGTCTTGACTTTCCTTTCTGTTTTACCTATATACATCAGCCCACATGGGCATTTAATACCGTAAATCACAAAGTTCGAATTGCAATCTGCTGATAATTTGAGCGGTATTTGTTTGCCTTTTCTTGGGTGAGATACAAATGTTTGTTGCGTTACATTATTGCAGTTGATGCAATTGTTGCATTTCTTCATTCCCTTGTATACTGCGGATTGTAATTTACTTTTGGATTTTAATTCCTCCTTTAAGTTTTTACTTCTTTTATAGGCAAAGATCGGTCTGTCTGCGAATATCTTGTTGAAATCTTCATCTTGTTGTAGCAGTTCCCAGCGTTTCAGGATTATCTTTTTTATGTTTCGAGATTTGGTGGAGTATTTTGAAACAAAGACGCTCCTTTGCTCTGTTTTTTTTTTTTTACATTTTTAAGTAGACTTTCACGACTGAGGTTTTTCACCTTTTCTTCAGCTTTATTTATGCATGTCATTGAATATCCCCTTTCTTGAAACTTGTTTCTAATCCTCTGCATGTCTGCTTCTTGTGCCTCGGGGGTCGAACATATTCTTTTGCTTCTCAGCATTTGTGAAAATGGTAAGTTCTCAATCAATTTTGGAGTGTGAAAGCTACTAAATAGCAATGTGTTGTTCCGGTCAGTGGGTTTAACATAAGTTTGGGTATTTAACTTCATCTGGCTCCTGGTTACTTGCACGTCCAAAAATGATATTTCTTTATCATTGATCAAATGTGAAAATGTAATCCTGGGATTTTTTCGGTTCAGTTCCTGAATATTTTCTACTAGAGTTTCTGTTGAGCCTTTCCAAATCAGAAATATATCGTCTATAAAATGGCGATACATTAGTAATGAAGTTGTCCACGTGTCATCTGTCAGAATATGTTGTTCCTCGAATTGTGCCATAAAAATATTCGCGTAGGTCGGTGCTCCTCCAAAACCCATACTGGTACCGCTGATTTGTAAAAAGAACTTGTCATTGAACTGAAAGTAGCTGTGTTGTAAGCAAAACAATAAAAGTTCAAGCAAGAATATTTTGTTGGCTCCAATGTCTTCTAGTTGTTGCAGTAATGCCCACTCTGTCGCTTCAATTCCTTCCTTCAATGGTATTGATGTATAGAGTGAGTTCACATCTATAGTACAAAATGTCCATTGTTCGTTTTCCTCCACTTTGACTGTTTCAAGTAGATTTAAGAATTCAGTAGTGTCTTTAATGTTTGTTTTCCAGTTGGTCACGAATTTTTGAAGGAATGTATCTATATACTTTCCTAAAGGTTCAAATATTGATCCCACTCCCGACACAATGGGTCTGAATGGTGGGTTTTTCAAATTCTTGTGCACCTTCGGGAGCATATATATATAGGGTCTTTTTAACTCAGTGTCTGACAAGAATTGTGATGTTTTCGTTGAAATCCATCCCATACTTAGAGCGTTTTGCAAAATGGTATCCAGTGCTTTACGTATGTCGTTGGTAGGGTCTCTTTCCAGTGGTAAATAGGTGGTCTCATCCATCAAGTGTTCCTCAATCTTTCTTTGATAGAATATAGCATCCATTATTATCAAAGCTCCTCCTTTGTCTGCTCTTTGGAATTCTAGTGTTTTCAATCCTGCCAGTTCTTGTAGAGTTTTCCTTTCATTTTTGGAGAAATTGGTTCTTTGACTGATTTGAAAATTCAGTTTTGAGAAGTCTTGGAGCACCAATTTTTCAAACATGTCAATAGTCTTATGCGAGGTTGGTGCTGTGAATGTACTCTTTGGTTTGAATTCTACATATTCCTTCGTGGCTGCTTGTGTTGGTTCCGGGAGAACATTGTTGAAAAAATGGCGTAATCGAATGGTTCTCATAAATTTATAGAACGCTATTTCAGTTTCCGTTAAGTTAGAATTATATGTGGGTACAAACGATGTTCCTTTGTTTAACACGTTTATTTGTTTTCTGCTTAATTCAACTGACGAGATGTTAATGACTATGTCTTTCCGCTCCTCAAAAATGGTTTTTTTGTCGCTGTTTCTTTTTGTTTTTCCTCTTCTGATCTTGGTAAGTTTGTGCTGGTCTTGTCTGGCGGTTGGGTTGTCTCCTGTACCTGAGCCAAAAAAGAAGAATCCACTGTAGTTGTACTTTTTTGTGCTATTGAAGGTGTTCCTGCTGATGTAGTTGGTATATTTCTTTGGATTGGTGCTCTTGAGGCTGCTATATCACTGTCTGAAACCACGCTTTCATTGGATGATGTATGTTGTTGTTTCTGTGGTCTCCTCTGTGCATACATTTCTGCCCATGTGTAAACTTCGTTTAAACGGTAATCTATTGTGTCCCGTTTAAATTTTCTTAATTTCCTTTCTTGAAGTTCTTTCTCATAATGCTCAAGTCTTTTGTTGATCTCCTCCAAATGGCTATTCCAATCTTCTTGCTCAAATCTTTTGGATGTATCTCTTTTCAAATTGAATATTTCTTCCTCTAATTCTTTTATTGATTTAGATAACTCTTCTATAATCAATAAGATGAGGTCGAGAGAGCACTTGTTGAGCACTGAATACCATTTTTCCATAAATGCTTTGTTGTGTTGCAATCTAAATAAGAGGGGCTTAATCGCCAATCTCAGCCCTCTGGGAATACACTGATGCTTATGATACTGAATAAGTGTAGTTGCGTGCAACCTCTGATTTAATTCTCTGCGCATGACGAATTCCATATGTTTTAACTGTTGTGTCGCTGAGCCTTGGTGGGACTCGAAGCTTTTAGTGACCTTAATTAGTCCATAAATTTCTTTAGCTTCATCTTCCGTGAATGCTCTGGTGTTGGCTCTGTTTTCTGTTGTGCTAGCTATACTTTCAAAGGTTGACATTGTGTTAACGTGGGTGCTCTGGCCGACGTGGGCAGTTAGAGTTACTAGAATTCTGAAGATTTAGACGGCCCTAGGCACACCTTATTATCGCTTTTAAATTTATGGTAGTAATTGCTATTAGTTGTTTATTCCAACTGTTGCGTGCGATCAGGAATCATGGGGCTGCCTTTCCCCTGTCGCTAATATACTTCAAGAATTTGGGTTGTGACTTACAATCACACCCTAGCCTGATGCACAGCTGTGCTATATTTCACTCCTATTCAAAAATAATTTCAAACTTACTCCTTAAATATATTGAATCTTTAACATGGTTTTATTCACCAAATTGCTTTTCTATAGTTATAGCATGTTTTTCAAATCATGATTATTTTCCTTCAATTCATATACTAAACATTCAATGTTTACAGTTACTCTTTGGTGTGAGTTCCATCACACTTTAACACAGCCCATAAAATGTAATACACATTTTGAACCAAAGACAAAAGCTTGAGTAGGCCCGATGCATTTCGGGACCCTGTCCCTTCTTCGGGGGCCTTCCTATAAAAAAAGATTAAATGATTCATGTCACTCTGTTAACTTTTCATATTTGATTAAAGCTAATGGGCACATTCGGGCTCCAAATCTACCACCAAGTTTACATATTCGCAAATCCTTACATTATAGTCGTCTATATGAATGACAAATTAACACTCTAAGTTTCAATGTTTACTGCCTGTATAACGTTAGTACAAATTATGTGAATAACGCTACATGTAACATGTCATGGCATTTTCATTATTATCAATGTCTTTGCACTTATTTCCCTATGTTCATGCTTCCTAAATTCATAGAGCGCCTACGTGACTGTTGACTCTATTAAAGGTTTAACCATACATTACAACTGTTTCACCTTTGTTCATATCGTTTTCCCAAATTACCCATAGCTGGTTTGGAACTTGACATTATTCAACTGCTAGCTTCTCTTAGATTGTTCTATGTACCTCCTTAATTGTATACGAAAACGTGATTCTAGTTACCTTTTTGAAGCGGCGTGATCTGCTGCTTACTTCTTGAGTGAAATCTAAGCTGCCCGAAGTGCACTACGAATAAAATACGGGTGTTGTGTGTTATTTTTGGTCGCTCATGTTTAAACGCTAAAAAATACCTGCTTTCCATTACTTTTATATTTACCTCGAAGCGGACTGGAAAATCACCGACTTATGGTTATCGTGTGGGATTTTCGGCTTTCTTTTCTTCTTAAGTTCTCCGTATTCCTGCGTTAAACCGAAATGTGTATCAAAACTATTCTATGCTACGCGTGCATTTGCTTGGTTTTAACTTTCAAGTGTTGCGGCAAATACCGTCTAAGAAACTCACCGGTTGCTCTCTAGGCTCGCTGTCCTTTGCAGGAAACGCTCGGTGCAAGTGGTTCGCGCGTTCAAAGAAGCTCGACAATATCTAGCCCTGACTGACTTCATTTCCTGTTGGTTTTGGGAGGCGCCATCTTAGAATGGTGTAAATGAACGGGCAATGTTTAAAGAACCTAATGAAGAGTCGGATAACGGGGCGGATTCTCTGTTCTATGCATGAGTTAATGTTTGTGAAATAATGTCAATCATCTGATCTGTAATTACTAACAAGTACTGCATATAAATAACTTGAATGATCTACAATGAGACATACCAGACGTCCTTTAAACCCTCAAATATTTTTGTCATCACCCTCTAAAAAACTGCTGACGCAGATGCCAGCCGAAAAGGCATTCATGGATAACAGAATGCGCCTAATTGAGTGACGAAGGATGTCAGGTGTCTGGAATATTTGTGCAGGCTAATTTGGTGATATGCTGCTGGCATATCAACAACTGAAAATACTTTCCCTCCTGACATGGCTGACAACATTTCAGAAATTAGAGAATGGTTGACTGTCAACACATATGTTTTGATTAGGATCTCTTAAATCTATGCATAACCTGATCTTACCACCCTCCATGGGAGCTATGATGATTGGAGCCAGCCATTCTGATGACTCAAAGGGCTAGATTATTCCTTGACTTAATAATTTGTGTAACTCCCGTTGCAAAGATTCTTTCATCAGAAGAGGGACATTGCGTACCTTATGTACCACTGGGAAGACTCCTTTTTTAAGAATGATTTTTGAGAAAATCAATAGACCCAAATCACCACGCAGTACACAAGGAAATTTCTTCACCACCCACTCGTCAAATGTATCCACAGAGTTCACACCTCGCAATTCAGGTAATGACACTATGACAGGGTCTTCTGCATGAGGTTTTAACATTATGCCCATATCTTTCTGATGGAGCCGTCCTAAAAGGTTAGACCCATAATCAGTTAAATACATTCGTCCATACCCTACTTGTCCCTTGAATGAGATATTCATCCATCTCATACCCAACATTTCTATTTGTTTTCCACCACATCCTAATGCTTTTATGTCAGGTTCAGACCAATCATCATATAATTCTTTAGATAATGTGTCCTCTGACACCAAAGTGTACATACTCCTTGAATCAACCAACATTTATTTCCACAGGCAGTTTATCTAAAACTACAATACAATGTGGTTTCTCTAGTTTCTCATCGCTTTCTTTCCTTGCAACATTGAATCCCTTCACATGTGCAAGATCGTTGCAAACAACGCACTCCTCTCCAAAAATAGGTACGAAAATTTCAGTGACATTTTCACATACTTCCTCAACCTCTTTAACACCACCTTGTTTAAATCTAGTTCAACACATTTTCAAAAAGTGACCTTTCTTCCCACATTTGCGGCATACAATTACTCTTGCTGCACATTTAAAACTTGTTGCAATATGGCCAGGAGCTCCACAATGAAAACATGTTATTTCCCTTGTAGTAGTTTCTTTATTTCCACCATTGTTTATTATATTTTTCTTTATCCCGTCAGTGTCATTCTTTGTAATGTCTTTTGAAGATGGTTTTTGGACTTCACAGACAGGAGTTCACTCCTTTTCAACCTAAGTCCCAACTTTTGACGAAGTATCCATTTCTTTTAACCATTTTGAAGCTTGCTCCTTACCCGTGACAACTTGAATGGTTCCCTCAAGATTGAGATCATTCGTGAGCAGCTTCTCTCTCATCATTTATACATCCAACAATCTGATCTCTAATAAGAGAATCACTCAAGTTCTCAAATTTACAGGTCAATGACAAATCACGTAAAGCTGCTACGTATGTATCGATATCCTCTTCAAGCAATTGTGCACACGTAAAGAACTTATATTGTTCCATTACAACATTAATCTTAGTAATAAACCGGACATCAAGCATCATTATGGACATTTCATATACATTGTTAAGTTGTCCATCTCCCATACCTCAGGAAATTTCTGGTAAGTTTTCATATAACCTCCTTCCTTCAACACCCAAATGGTGTAACAAAATTGCTTGGCGCCTGACAGGTCCATATCTATCACCACCTATTGCCAGTATGTAAGTGAAAAACAAATTTTTCCATTGTTCCCAAGGAACAGGTGGCGATCCTGGAGTAGCTAAAAATGTTGGTGTAGAAGCCATGCTTTGGTCAGAAATGTCAAATGCAAAAGGAATAAAATAAAAGACTAAAACAATTAATTAAAACAAAGGATTAAAACAACAAATGAATTAAACAGACTAACACAATGAATTAAAATAATAATTATTCCAATTCCTTGTGAATCTATCTTCTGTGCTCCTTTGTTCGTTTCTCCTTTTTAGTTTTCCTTCCTTGCTATGGTTAAACTTGTCCTATCTTTATTTCCATACAGCTACAGTCAGTCATGAAGGAAAGCTGATGTCCTATCTTTATCTCCATAAAGCTACAGCCAGAAGTGAAGGAAAGCAGACGAAGAAATGTGGTAAGTGCCATCTGCTTTTTCTTCGTGATGACTTGCGTTTGCGCTCTAATGTTGTAACAATGTAATGCCTTAATGTTATTTGTGTCTCACATGTGGCGTGTCTTTAAAACCTTAACACACGCGCTTCACTTGGTTTATTGCCTCAGCTCGTGTAGCGCGTGTGCATTTATCATTTCCCACGCTCACTGTCGGGCAGCGCTTCACTTGATTTATTGCCTCAGTTTGTGTAGCGCTTGTGCCTTTATTATTTCACACACTCACTATCGGGCAATCTTAACAGCCTCTAACTCCTCAGTGGGTTTAACTTTGCGCACGTCGCACTCGCAACGGTCCTTGCGCCTAATGCACCCGTGCTCTCCAAATGGCCGCAGCTGCGCTTCCATGCGCGTGAGAATGCTTAGAGACTCACGATCCCCCCGATTCAAATATCCAAAACTGTGCACATAACAGCAATCCGTAAATCCTGAAATGACGATGAAATTACACATGCAACAGGCAAGCAGGTGTATCGTTAGAAGAAGGATTTACTTCAATTATCCACGTTTTAAAACAAATTGAAAGCGATCTTACCCTCATATGTAGATCATTCATTTAATTTAGTCCAGGAGTGAGGACACCGGTAGTCTGCCCCCTCATAGACATAGCTCGTCGCCAGAAAATGTAGAAATCACACAACAGCAAGTGTGAGTCTGTAGTATTTATTCCAAATGGGTGTCCTCAGCAGACTGCTCCTTAAACAACGTTGCCACAACAGTAATACAGTTTCTGTAGAACTTAAAGGAACTAACACTCTAAGTCCTACTGGACATTCTACATTAGAAACATTACAATATGTAATAAGCATTACAATAATCCTTAACCCCTTAGCCACAGCGCAAATTTTGCTGCGGCGCGGGGCAGGGTTGTGATTGAGCGTGGCGCTGCTGTGCTCGTGACGGAACCATGCCGTCATGAGTCACGGGCGGCGTGTGCTCATGACGGCATGGTTCCGTCACACCCCCAAAACCAAAGGTGGTGATGGATGGAGCGTTGACAATACAAGCACTCACCCCCAGTCAACTGATCTGGGTTTAATCCATCACCGTTCTTTAGCCCACTCTGCCACCCCAGTTCAGACAAAGCCATGCCTTTCCTGGACCGGAAACAAGCTTCACACCCCCGCCAGCACATTAATTCACCCGCACAGGCGGGGAATTAATGTCGTGTGGGAGAAGCGGCAGCCACATGACGGAACCACGCCATCATGAGCATACTCCGCCTGTGGCTCATGACGTCGTGGTTCCGTCATAAGCAGGCAACGGGTTATTAGTTGTGAAAGAAGAGCACCAAAACACAACTCTCAGTATGATCAACCAATCAATTATTCAAACAGGGAATTGTCAAAAGTGCTACTCACCCGTGAGGGTTTCAAGTAGCTGGGGGGGAATAAGCAGCTCCATTCAGTTGAAGAGCCAAGTCTTGAGGGTCATCCTGAAGATCTTCAGAGAGGGGGCGTGCCTGATGTCGATCTGGAGCTGGTTCAAGGTCTTGGCCACAATGTGGGAGAAGGCTCTTCCACCCATTCTGGCTCTGCAGATGCGCTGGGTTTCGGCGAGGCCGAGGTCGGCAGATCGTAGGTTTCTCTTGGGTACGTGGAAGGAAATTCTCTTTGAGGAATTGAGGGCCGGTGTTGTGGAGGCATTTGTAGGTGTGGGGAGTATCTTGAAGGTTACCCTCCGCTTGACAGGGAGCCAGTGGAGGCCTTGCAGGTGTTGGGTGATGTGTTCATGTTGAGAGATTCCGAGGACGAGTCTGGCTGCGGTGTCCTGTTTGGTCTGGAGTTTTCAGAGCAGACACTGATTGTTTCTGGCATAGAGGGTGTTTCCGTAGTCCGGTCTGCTGGTTATGAGTGCGTGGGTGATGATCTTTCTGGATTCGGGGGGATCCATTTGAATGTCTTGCGAAGGATGCGGAGGGTGTTGAAGCAGTTGGAGGCGACAACGCTGATCTGTCGGGTCATGGAGAGGGAGCAGTTGAGTACGGTGCCGAGGTTCTTGCGTGGTCCATGGGGGGTTAGGGGGCTTCCGAGAGAAGTGAGCCACCAGGTGTTGTCCCATGCGGTGGGAGAGGGTCCGAGGATGAGGACCTCTGTCTTCTCTGAGTTGAGCTTCAGGCAGCTGGTCCTCATCCAGGACACAAAGTCCTTCATTCCTTCCTGGAAACTGAGTCTGGTGGTAAAGGGATCCTTGGTGAGGAAGAGGATGAGCTGGGTGTCATCAGTGTGGGAGACTATGTTGAGTCTGTGCTATCTGATGATGGCGGCGAGGGGTCCATGTAGATGTTGAAGAGCGTTGGGCAGAAATAACCTACATGCAAATTACATGCACACACACACCCATTCACATCACGCACTTACACATACCCATAGATTCATACATACACACGGGCAAGCTGCCCAAACATTACATATAAACATAAAACATATCTGCTGAAGCCTTTCTGGGATAGAAGCCATGGCAAATCCAGAAGTGTTGGAACTACCACCTCCTCTCATTGGCTGGAGGATGCATCTGTTTTTACCTCATCACAAACTAGGATGGGGTGGGGTCAGTGAGACTTCTCACCATCCCAACTTGTGACAAGGTGTCAGTGATAGGCACTCAGCCATGGACACTTCCGGGATTAAAACTGAAGCACTTAGATCCAAAGCTAAAAGTGATGGTCTCATTTGTCATGAGGGGGCGGGTCTCATGACACTTTGCCAAGCTGAGGAGGTCACTTCCACAGGGCTGTGGCATCTTCAGCACAGCAAAGTTCAGTTCAGGAAACCAGGTGCATGTGAATTTGCTGCCTGACCTGATCGTAAAGAATGTCTTTCAGTCTGATATTTTCTCAGTCTGACAGGCACTCTTCATGTCGGAGAAAAAGGTGATGAGGTGTGGCCACTCCGCCCTTAGGATGGACCGCTGTTGCCAACAGCTAGGGTGACAGGGTGTAGTAATGATAACAAAACATTATCTATGCTATGCAGCATTGTTTGCAGTGACGCTTTGTGCATGTGTTCTTGTTCTTGTCCAAGGAGGTTCTGCTCTGGCATTCACAAGGGTCTTCACCATTCAAATGCAATCCCCAAGAGAATCTGCATCCACAGTTCTCAGGATAACATACGTATTCCCCCGTCCTCTGCTACACTCTCATCAGTGTTCACCTGCCTCTGTTGTGCATGGTGTGGTAATGGAATAAGGGAGAATATGACTCGTTATAGCTTCCATGATTTTTCGATAGGTGGGTAGATATGTACAATCTTGACAAAAAACAACCAATTAGTTTCTTTAATTATAAACATAAAATAAAGTCTTGCTTGATTATTACTGGTTTAGGACCATCGAGCATAAGAGGAGCTGCACCCTGCTAATTACATCAGGCCCTGTGTCTACGATGATAGCCATCTAGCATGCTGTACAGCTGTACGATTCAAGTTCCTGACAACAGCGCTCAAGTTGGGCATGTGAGAGTCCTCCCTGATCCTTCAATATGTATTTGAATTATTTCATTCTTTCCATATGCTACACTTGCACATCTCTGCTTGAGCAGGTGGGTATTGGATGTGTGTAGCCATACTCTGACACAACAGTATGTCCAGCTGTTGGGGATCCACACACCATGGCTCGCTGCTCTCATGGAGGAGTTTTGAAAGGGGAACACTTTCACTGAGATAGCTCCAGAGAGAAATGTGTGCAACTGAGGTGAGCTTCTTGCAGTTAGGAGCTAGGTTAAAACACAGAAAAAGGTAAATCTTCTCTACATGGCTTGGGCGCGGACAGCAGGCCACCAGACATATTAAGGAAAATGCGTCTGCTTGATTTACATGGAGAATTTACATAACCAGTGGCGGCTGCAATGGAACGGTGGTGGTGAGGCGGGGCTGGGGTAGGATAGAAAACAGATTACTGCTGCAGCTTCTCCTCCGTCGTCTTCTCTTCCTGGCTCCCGGCTGCACATAGGCTCCCATAAACCAATCACGACGCTGCTGTCACCAGTGTGACAGCAGCATCCGAAGGGGTCTGAGTGGCCTGTTTGGCTGCTCAGGCAGTGATTGGGAGCATTGGGACTTTTCTCCAACCCACTGTGCAACACAGCAAGGTGGAGAAATGCTAAGTGCGCATGACCGTTTGGCTGCCCGAAACGGGCGACCAAACTGTCATGCGCACTTTTGGTGCACAAACCACTCCTCCTCCCTGTGAACCCGCTCCCTCCCCATCCTAACCTGGCCCCATAGCCCATACTACAAGTAAAATCATAATAACGTTGTGTTAATTATTATTTTATGTTTCCTTTTTCCACTGCTATGAGAGCAGTGGAGCAACGATCCTCCGCCTTAGAGGAGGAGCCTTCGCTGGACATAACAAAGCTTTCATATTGCCTTGGAAGACACTGTGAAGAGAAATTATTGGTTGAGGGGAAATTCAACTTTCACATACGGATTAATTTATTCATGGGCTTCACAAGTGCTGTTGGACAAAATCAAGCACAATTATTTTATTCAAAATTAGCATAGTGTCACAGAGAGGAATTCTTTGTTTTTCCAGTACTTTAAGGCATAGATGCATCAAGCGATATTGCGATCACAATCGCTGTAAAACAGCGATTGTGATTGCAATTTCCGCTCCCGCAATGCATCAAGTACAAAAGCAGCAAATAGCGAAATCGCAAAACAAAGAATCGCAAAACCATTTGAAAACCCCCATTGCAACTCCTTAACAGCGATTACCCACACATTCAGCGAAATCAATAGCGAATTCGCAATCAAATTGCGAAATTGCTCATAAATCGTTATTCCCATTCATCATAAATCGCAACTAGCGAAAATACCATAAATCGCTAAATACGAGTCGAAATTTAAGGAGAAGCAAAACCAGGTGGTAACCATGAAGTCCAATTGGTGAAAAAAAGAAAAAATTGGCAAACAAGAAACAGGTGTTGAGTAAATCAAACACACTTAAGGAGACTCAGTAGGAGCATGAGGAAAGTCAGAATGCCAGGTCTCTACATCATGGCAAGGCGGCTGAGGCTCCAGGCAGCAGCCCAGAACCGACGCAGGATCCAGGAGCGCATCTTCCGGCTGCGGATTACACTCCTGGGCCAGACTGAAGAGGAGATCTACTCCAAATACAGGCTCAATGGGGCAATGATAAAGAAGCTCATCAGAGACCTTGACCCCCTGATGCAGCACCCAACACGGAGGACCAATGCCGTGCCCACCCATGTCCAGGTCCTGTGCTGCCTGCACCTCCTGGCCTCCGGCAGCTTCCAGGGGATAGTCGCATATGCAGGGGGTATATCACAGAGTACACTGTCATGCTGCCTACAGACTTTCCTGGACGGCATGCTGAGCAGGATACACCACTACATCACCTTCCCAACAAACCAACAGGACTTAATGCAAACCAAACTGGACTTCTATCACACCGCCCATTTCCCCCATGTATTTATCTGCATCGACTGCACCCAAATTCACAACTGTCCACCCGCAGAGACCGAATACATGTACCGGAACCGCAAGTCATACCACTCCCTCAACATCCGGATGGTCTGCAATGCGAAGACCATCATCACAGGCATTGTGGCACAATACCCGGGGAGCACGCATGATTCGTTCATCTTCCGGCACAGCGGCATACACACCAGCTTGGCCAGGGGTGATTTTGGCGAGGGACATCTCCTAGGTAAGTACCCATGCCCACATACAGTATGTTAAGACCATGTTGCTGCGCATAACAGGCACTGATACTCTGCTCCTCCCTTCAGGTGACAGTGCCTACGGCCTCCGTGAATACTTCCTCACCCGATACCTGCAACACCACAGGAACGGCGATATAATGCTGCGCATATACACACCAGAAATGTGATAGAGCGGACATTTGGCATGTTAAAGAGTAGATTCCGCATCCTCCACAATACTGGTGGGGCCCTCAAATACTGGCCTGTGGTCTGCTGCCGCATCGTGGCCGTGTGCGCCATACTCCACAATATTGCCACCAAGCGGAGGATACCTGTGGAGGTGTCTGGTAGTGAGTCGGAGGGGGACAACCTGCCACCTGCACATGTGTATCATGCACACGGGGAGAATCCTGCTGAAGGACACAGGCTCCACGCCAACATCACACTGAACTATTTCTAGTGCACCCATACCCCTCACACAACACTGCACTCATGCATGCCACATGAATGATTGACATGAGGAAGATTTGTGTTCAAAATAAATCTTTTGTCTATTTAACAAGCTCTAGGGGCCCGATGTAGGTCGGTCGGTAACGGCCGAAAATCGGTATTTTCGGCCGTTACCGATCGGAATAGACACAACGGGATGTAGGAGGGCGAAATCCGGCGAAATCGGCGATTTTACCGAATCGGAAAGTCACCGAGTCGGTAGAATTCCGAATCGGAAAAAAGTTGGAATCGGAAAAATCTCCGATTCGGTAGAATACCTAATCGGAGATTTTTCCGATTCCTACTTTTTTCCGATTCGGAATTCTACCGACTCTGTGACTTTCCGAATCGGTAAAATCGCCGATTTGGTATAAATTCCGATTCGGTGAAAATCCGAATCGATGCGAAAAGCTGAAGATTGAGATGTAGGTAAGCACTGAAATACCGAATTTGCTTCAAATTCGGTATTTCAGAGTCGGAAATTACCATGGATTGGAATCAGGTGGTAACCAGGTGCAACCTATAAAAAAGGACCCAAAATGCAGTTCTACTTGCAACATGGCAGCTTTCTATGTCATAGCAAGACGGCTACGGCTACAGCAGGAAGGAGAGAGGGAATGGCTGAGACAGGAGCAGGTGTATAGACAGCGGATCACCCTGTGCATGCTGACAGATCCAGAGATCCTACAGAGGTACAGGCTGGAGGCAGAAACCATCAGAGACCTCATTAGGGACCTCCAACCCCTGTTGCAGCACCCCACCCCAAGGGCACATGCAATCCCTGTGCAGGTGCAGGTGCTATGCTGCCTACACCTGCTGGCGTCTGGCAGCTATCAAAGTGTAGTGGCTGTGGCAGGAGGGGTGACCCAGAGCAGCCTGTCAAGGTTCTTCCACAAGTTCCTTGATGCCATGATCCAGAGGATGGACCACTACATTTCCTTCCCTTCCACCCATGCAGAACTGGCACAGACAAAAGCTGAATTCTATCAGATGGCAAGCTTCCCCCACATCATTGGCTGCATAGATGGCACACACATTCCGATTTGCCCCCCTGCTGACACGGAATACGTATACTGCAATCGGAAGTCACGGCACACCATAAATGTGCAGGTGATATGCAATGCTAAGTGTGTCATCACTGACCTGGTTGCAAAGTTTCCGGGGAGTACCCACGACTCCTATATCTTCCAGAGTAGCGGAATTTATGCACGGCTGATGGCAGGGGAATTTGGTGAAGGATACCTCCTAGGTAAGACACAGTGTCAGACCCCCATAACCAAAATTGCAGTGTGAAGTACATGTATGCATGTGAGTAATGTTACCCCTTCTCCTTCTAGGCGACAGTGCATATGCCCTACGCTCGTTCATTCTCACCCCCTACCTCAACCCCACAACACCCAGCCAAAGGAGGTACAACCGTGCCCACAAAAGCACGAGGAATGTAGTGGAAAGGACCTTTGGCATCTGGAAGAGCAGGTTCAGATGTCTGCACAAGAGCGGAGGTGCAAGGCAATATACCCCCATCACCTGCTGCAAGATTATTGCTGTCTGTGCAATGTTGCACAACCTTGCAGTCAGGAAAGGCACTGAGGTTGAGTTATCCGACTACGAGGACCCTGACGATGACAATGCTGTGCCACTACCACAACCTGCTGGAGTCTCTGCACCAACTGACGGCAGATACAGGCGTCAGGAGATAACAGACAACTATTTCTGAGTGAGTACAGATGCACAAACAGGTCAATGTATGTTTTCAGAAATTAAATTTAATAATGTTGCATCAATGTTACTGCACTGATGTGCAACAAAAGAAATGTTAAACAAGAAGGGGTAGAAATGTCCATTGTCCGGGTTGCCTCACCCGCACTGGCAGTCTTATTTTTTGCTGCGCTTAGCAGGCCCACTAGGATGAGCCTCACCCCCTTCTGAATGCCCTGCAGCCTCAGCTGAGCGCCTGCTGCTCCGGCGCGGCTCTGACACTGCGCTGGCCGGGCTGCTGCGGCTGCTGCTGTCCCCAGCCTCGCCCAGGACGGGATTCACTACGGTGTTGGAGATCAGTAGTGTCTCCATGGCGGTGGTAATACGGCCCATGCCCCTAGTGACCTCGGACATGTTCTGTGTGAGGCTGTCCTCCATGTTTGCCCCACGTTGGCATAGCTGGACAGTCGCAGCTGCAAGGCGGTTGAGTGACCTGTTCTGTATTCGTGCATCCCTGCGACGACATAGCTCATGGTCATCCAATCTGTTGCAGAGCTGGGTGATGGCAGTGGTCATTCGGCCAATAGATGTAGCTATCTCCTTGTTGCTGTCAACAAAGGTCTTGAAGCCCTGTGTCATTTCACCCATCTGCAGGTTGTGCAGGCGCAACTGGCGATGGCAGGCCAGGATGGATTTTGCCTGCATCCTCTGTATCGTAACCATACTGGTCTCCAGCCCTGCGAAGACGCTGCCTCCCGGTGCTTGTATTGGGCTGCTGGTTGCACGTGGCCTCCGTGGATTTCTGCTGCCCTGCTGTGTGTGCTGGGGTGACGCTGGTGTCACAGGGTCTTGTGCAGGAGCCTGACCCGCTGCCCCCTCCATGATGACTAATGGAGCAACAATTCTCCTCCGGGCCGGGGATGTGGCAGGTGCAGGGTGGCTCTGTGGTGGTGTGTTCTCCGGGGAGAATAGCAATGTGGGCGACTGAGACAGAGACAGTCGGGGGGAGTGTGGATTAGTGAGGGAATGTCCAGTGTCTTCCTCATTGCCCAGGGCACAGCTGTTGTCCTCCTCCTGTGCTGCTGCACTGGTGCTTGCCACCGCCACCGCACTGGCTGTTGGTGCTGGAGCTGGTGCTGGAGCTGCTGCTGCTCCCCCGCCTGATGGTGCCCCTAGGTATAAAGAAGCATTTGTCAACTGGGTACTAATGTGTTCCAGTCACTACTATTAAAGCATTGCACATCTCATTACAAAGACGTTGATGCTGTATTACTGTTATTTTTCTTATGCTTCTGCTGTGGCATTTTTGGGTACTTTTGCTGACTACATTTAGCAAGATGCATTGCTCATGTCTGTTGCTAGCAGTACTGGCCTGGGGTTTGGCTGTGCATTGGGTCTATAGGGGAGGTGTCTGGTATGGTGTGTCAAGTTGCGCATGCTTCTTACTTGTAGCTGTAGCTCGGAATGAGCTATCCAGGTCCCCAATTCCCACGACACTCGCCCTCTCGATGGTGGTCGCCACTAGTTCCTCCAGCTGAGTGAGGGGTGGCGCCCGGTTTGTTCCTCCTCCAGTAAGTCCAGCCTGCTTGTGCAGGTCAGCCAGTTTTCGCTTTGTCACGCCACGGATATCGTAAAACCTCTTCTTGAGGTCGTCTAGGCTCCTGTGGGTGACACCAACAGCGTTGACTTTCTCCCCGATGTCAATCCACAGCCTCCTCTTGGTGCTCTCCGGAACAGTGAGGGACAGCCTTCCATAAAGCTGCGTGTGCACCCTCACCACCTCCTCCACCAAAGTTTGCAGCTCCATGGTGCTGAATTTTGGATTCCTCTTACGCGCTGCCTTCTGGCTCTCAGTGCTGTTTGCCATGTCTCACAGGGATCCTGCTAACACTGCTGCTCACTGTGTTTGCTCAGCTCAGGCAGCTTTCCAGAAAGTTCTGATGAGTTGCACCTGCCTGGGTTGCCACTCCCTGTGGGGGAGGGTGCTTCCAGCTCATTGGCTGATGTCTTCAGTGTCACTCAACCTGCTCGACAAATCGGCATTCTCCGAATCGGTATTTTCCGATTCGGTATTTACCGAATATGTTCGGTAAATACCGAATCGGTATGTATAATGCGTTCCTATTGGCCTTTCGGCCCATGGGGCGTATTTCTATTTCCGATTCGGCGTTTACCGAATCGGTTGGATCCGCATTTTTAATTACCGAATCGGACGTGTCCGACCCGGCCTATACCGATTCGGTACTTGGCGAATCGGTACGTATCGACTCTCGATACCGATTGCTACCGAATCGGTATTTTTCCGACTAATTTTTCCTACATATCATTTTCCGATTTTGAAATATCGATTCGGTACGGATCGGTATTTTAAAATCGGTAAATGCGTTTTACCTACATCGGGCCTTTGATGTGCTTTAAATCAGCAAACATTTGTGCTAATGTATTGAGACATACAGGCTCTTGTATCCTGAGCAGGTGTGCGTGGTTACCTCACCATGACACTGCCGGAAATGAACAGTCACTGGCGCCTCCTGCCGGACGCACCCTGTCGCCTCTCACCCTCCACGTTGGGAGTGTTCTGCCGTGATGCAGCATTGGGCCGGGAACCGCAGCGCCTTTCTGGTTGCACCGGCACAGGAAGGCTGCTGAGTCTAGATGTCCCCTCACTGGCATCATGCCCCCCCTTGCATGGCCAAGGCCGGCCGCCTGTTGGTTCTTCACAGCGGTGGTGACCTGCTCCAGGGCCCTTGCAACATCTGCACAGCATTGGACCATCGGTATCTGCATGGCCAGTGACCTGCGTGACAGCTAGGAAGTGGCGTTCCCAATCAGGTGGTTTGACCGTGTGTAGGCTGATAGCCGTGTCAGCAGCTGCCTGTGGCGTCTGCATGTGATGTCGCTGTCTTTTGAACAGAGGCATCAATCCTCTGTCGGGTTTTCTGGCGCCATCGCTTTGTCAGACCTGTTAGATGCTGGCTTATCCACACATTAATCATCGATCGTTGTACCTCAAAAACTATCTACCGTGCTAGACATCCGGTTTTCATGGGAAAATATACTATTCCCCATTTTTAAGGTTCCTATTAAGGCGGGAACAAGCTCTTTCAAGTCCATGGAAAAAATACAAGCGTTAATGCATTTTTTGAACAATCCAAACAACGCTACAATATACGTATCGATAGCAAGATTTAGTAGCATGATCCGTAGGGAATTTTAAGATCTATTACGGTCTATGCTTTTTTAGAAAAACAAAGGAGGGACCCGACCTATCTTCTGTGTGAATACCTGGTTTTCAGACTTGAATGGGTGGCTCCTGAAGAAGGCGTTTTTTCTACGCCGAAACGCGCGTCGAGTTCATTTCGCCACTGCTTTGGAACACCAGCGATAACTGTAGAAAAATCCCTTTTTCTCAGTGTGTTCCTGTTTTATGATTAATTTTGTGTAAAAATTGTATGATTTTTTATATTTACTGTATTTTTATCATATAGTTTCTGATGTCCAGTAATCTATATGATTTTTAATTATGTGTATTAAAACTATGGTTGTTTTTAAATGCTTTTCCCTACTCCTTTTTTCGCTGTCATTTTAAGTCATTTGTTTTTCAATATTGTTAACTGCCTAGGAATTTATACTCACATATGTCCTGCTGTGCAACCATCAGTTGGTTGCTGTCCTTGATGGCTGCCGTCAGATCCTGCACACTCTCAGTGAGTTGACTAATGTTGCGTGCAGTTTTGTAGAGCTGCAGCTACATTGCTGCCATGTGCTATGCCATTTTGCGGTGCACAGCAAGCATCTGAGCCTCAATACCAAGACCTAAGTTATGTGCCTGTTGCTCCATGTCTGCTGGGGTGGCCACAGAGCGCTGCTGCCTCAACCTGCTGCTTGCTTGGGACCGCACAGTTGCTGGGCGTCGTGTTTGCCTCCTGGGCGGGGGTGGGATCTGCTCCACTGCCATGCGTGCTGACTGGTGAGGTTGTGCTCCACCGATGGCTGCAGGGGTGGCCCTGTGGCTTTGGGAAGGTGCTGGTCCAGGTGCTGGTCCAGGTGCTGGTGCTGGCTGGCTTTCTCCCTCTGTTTCATCAGGTGTCTCCACAATGTGGAGTGTCTCACTATCAGATGTCTCAGCATCTGCAGCACCTGTGATGTGAATGAGTGCACGATTAATGATATGATTCAGGCACCTGGGATGTAGCGACATGCATGCAGGCTTGCATTCCCTGACTGACTTTTGGGGTATGCTTCATTTGACTATTTTGACTGTGTGTGGCTATCAGGGCACATTGTCAAACAACAGGTCCCACAATGCATTTGGGCATTTGGGAGGGGCAGGAAGTGGATTACTGGGGTTACAAATATTGCTTGCTCTGGGGTTATGGCCATTGTTAGGGAACGGGGTTGCAGTTGCATGGCTCTTACCTTGTGATTGGTGTGTGGCACGGGAGGTGTCCAGTTGAGTGACCCCCACGCAGGCTACAGGGTTGATGGTGTCCTCCACTAGTTCCTCCCTCGGTGTGTTCTCGGGGACTGTGGAGTCTCCTCCTCCCTTGGCCAGTCTCTCCCCCAGTCTCTCCACAATGCGCTCCTTGGCACGGCCTCTAAGGTCATATCTCAGTCGCCTCCAGTCTCGCCCCCTCTCTCTCCTCCTGCACGCTTTCCTTCCTTTCAGCTTCTGCTTTGAAAGCATGAACCTCTTAGAACATCTTAGAACTTCCTGAACGTGTGCTTGGGATTAACTTTTGAGTTTGTCTGTGTAATGTAACGTACAGGGCTGTAATGGTATTCCAATAAACAAAAGAAGAGAGGTTAATGTCTCTTGTAAGCCACTTAGATGGAGCCAAAAGACTCGAGGAGTTCACACCCTATTTGGGTTTTTGAAAAGAAAGCCCTCACACACCGACCTAGTCAGTGTCATGCTTCATCATCGGGCCCCACCGAAGAGACCTAATGCCTCTTCGGTGTGCTGCGACGCCAGGAGACTGCGGAGCTGGTTTTGTGTGATGGGTGTGTTGAGGGGTTAAATTAAACTTAAAAGTGTCTAAAGGGTATCTAAAAAAAGTTTATTAATGATCCCTAGGACACAATAAAAAGAGTTCTATGTGTCTGAATTGTAAAGCCAAAGGTAATGGATGGTTTAATTCAGAAATAACTTAGTCAACATGTTTCAGCCTTAGTGTTGGTTTAAATTTACCTAGGCATTCATCAGGACAATGTTAAACCCCGGCGGTATGGACTCTCTAATCGTCCACCCTAACCTGGGGGCGTGAAAGTGAAAATGAAAAAAATGTTAAAAGTGCATAAAAATTGGAAGAGCAATTGCTCATTCCGAAAAATCACTCCTAGTTATGGAGTGTCTTGGCACCTGTGGAACAAGAAGACGGACAGACATATAAGACAAACAAACAATTATTTGTAAAGCTATGCCATAGCGCCTTTCTGTTCAGGGTGCTCCGAGTAAGTGGCAGCAAATGTGTTCCCAGACTAACTACTAGAATTAAACACCATCCGCATACCCTCTAGGGATGATAAATCTAGTTCTGGGAAGTGTAGTGACGATAGTGATTTAAAAAAGCCGTGAATGGCTTGCAGGGGATTAAAATCACGTGGTATAGGTGTTTCAGAGGATCAATGGACAAAGAGTCAGTGACCCACACACATAAGTTTGATATAAAGGAACATATCTCACTTTAAAGTTAGGCGCTATCTGCACCATGGGTCTCAGGAGGGGGGTTGGAGTGTCCCTGGCACATCCTAAGGATAAAGAAAATAGGCTAGAAACATTCGGAATCGCGTTTAACTTAGCTTCATTGCGTGGTTTTTGTCCGATCGTCATTGCAGCATTACTCACGCCCTCAGCACTCGCAGCCCGCTTGTACACCTCGTACTTCCTCAACCGGACCCCGACGATGGAGAACGGGGCCGGTGGGGACGTTTAAAAAGGCTGTGTAACGTTGTTGGCGCTCTTCCGGGTGGGCGTGGCTGCACCCGAGCGAGGCCGGGGTGTGCTTCCCCGCGGGCGGGGTTTGACGAAAACGAGGCTTGGTTGCGCTCGTTTCCGTGTGGGATATTACATCGTGTCTCCAAAGGGAGGCTTGAATCAATGGGCCAATCAGTGATTTCGAGAATGTAAACACAAGACGGCATGAAACAATCAAATGCCTCTTGGCTGTTCGAAATACATTCGATTTTATCATGAATGGAAGTGATTTTGTCTGGGCTTCATTAATTTTGGTTCAGATCTGCAAATATCAGTGTAAGTGGGAGCGCAGAGTCAACATAATATTCACTGATCGGTAGTGTATATTCATAAGGATCCGAAGCCCAACACATCCTTCCCCCAACTGCGAAATTTGGCTCGTCAATGCTTTTGTGGAAACGTTACATTGACGACATCTTGCTGTTATGGATAGGCAGTGAGAGTAATCTGGAAGCCTTTCTGATGTGGATCAATACCCTAGACAACAATTTAAGATTTACCAACACCACAAGTAAAACTGACATTGTCTTCCTGGATGTACTAATTACGATATCTGGCACTTGTCTAACCACTAAAACTCATCATAAACCAACAGCAAAGAACAATCTATTAGAATTTAGCAGTTTTCATCCGCGCCCCCTAAAAGAGAACCTGCCTTATGGGCAATACCTTAGGTTAAGGCGTAATTGTAGTAGCATTACTGACTTCAAGGAACAAGCCTCTAGTCTAACTGAAAAACTAAAAGACAGAGGATATCCTCCTGTAATCCTTAACAAGGGCTTTAAGAGAGCTAGAAATCAGCCGAGAGAAGTCTTGCTAGAAGAAAAAACCAACAGCTAAGACCTGGTACCACTCACTTGTGTGACAACATTCAATGGGCTGTCAAACTATATGAAAAAAACCATAAACAAGCATTGGAGTATCATAAAATCAGCAAAAAAAGACTGGGAAAAACCCATGTTTTCTTTCAAAAAAGGCCGGAGCTTAAGAGATGCCCTGGTTCACACCCGCCCGAAACAGAAGAATGACCCTCAGACACCCTCAGTCACTACAGCATGGGGCCTTCCCCCCATTACAGGGCATTATCCCTGCTCAGACTGTAGCATATGTCACCTAACAGAAACCTCAAAATCACTTTCATTGGAAACAGGAAAAATCTGGACACAAGTTGCACACACCAACTGCAACTCAAACAATGTGATATACTTAATAACGTGTCCCTGTTCCTTACGTTACATCGGAATGACAACAAGAAAAGTGAAACAGCGCATTGGTGAGCATCGGAGTAATATCCGATGCAAAAAAGCAACAACTAAACTGAGCCGACACTATTTGGAAAATAACCATACTCCAAATGATATGAAATGGACAATAATTGAAAAAATCACTGGTACCACAAACATCACTAGCAGGCTCTTTGAGAAAGAACAGCGGTGGGTGTACCGTCTAGGTACCAACATCATTGGGCTCAATGATGATATTCCGTGGAACACAGTACTAAACTGATAGACCCCTGCATATTAATGAACACTAGGTCATGAACAATTCCTGAAAAAAATCTTTCAAATTTTTTTTTTTCAAAATAAGAGAAATTTATGAGAAATGAGTACCCAAAAGACCCGTCTGATCAGTAGCGCACAACATAAATCTCTGTTACTATAAATTAACATTCTGCTGTTGAATATTACAAATGGACCTTTGGATCCTTATGAATATACACTACCGATCAGTGAATATTATGTTGACTCTGCGCTCCCACTTACACTGATATTTGCAGATCTGAACCAAAATGAATGAAGCCCAGACAAAATCACTTCCATTCATGATAAAATCGAATGTATTTCGAACAGCCAAGAGGCATTTGATTGTTTCATGCCGTCTTGTGTTTACATTCTCGAAATCACTGATTGGCCCATTGATTCAAGCCTCCCTTTGGAGACACGATGTAATATCCCACACGGAAACGAGCGCAACCAAGCCTCGTTTTCATCAAACCCCGCCCGCGGGGAAGCACACCCCGGCCTCGCTCGGGTGCAGCCACGCCCACCCGGAAGAGCGCCAACAACGTTACACAGCCTTTTTAAACGTCCCCACCGGCCCCGTTCTCCATCGTCGGGGTCCGGTTGAGGAAGTACGAGGTGTACAAGCGGGCTGCGAGTGCTGAGGGCGTGAGTAATGCTGCAATGACGATCGGACAAAAACCACGCAATGAAGCTAAGTTAAACGCGATTCCGAATGTTTCTAGCCTATTTTCTTTATCCTTAGGATGTGCCAGGGACACTCCAACCCCCCTCCTGAGACCCATGGTGCAGATAGCGCCTAACTTTAAAGTGAGATATGTTCCTTTATATCAAACTTATGTGTGTGGGTCACTGACTCTTTGTCCATTGATCCTCTGAAACACCTATACCACGTGATTTTAATCCCCTGCAAGCCATTCACGGCTTTTTTAAATCACTATCGTCACTACACTTCCCAGAACTAGATTTATCATCCCTAGAGGGTATGCGGATGGTGTTTAATTCTAGTAGTTAGTCTGGGAACACATTTGCTGCCACTTACTCGGAGCACCCTGAACAGAAAGGCGCTATGGCATAGCTTTACAAATAATTGTTTGTTTGTCTTATATGTCTGTCCGTCTTCTTGTTCCACAGATGCCAAGACACTCCATAACTAGGAGTGATTTTTCGGAATGAGCAATTGCTCTTCCAATTTTTATGCACTTTAAACATTTTTTTCATTTTCACTTTCACGCCCCCAGGTTAGGGTGGACGATTAGAGAGTCCATACCGCCGGGGTTTAACATTGTCCTGATGAATGCCTAGGTAAATTTAAACCAACACTAAGGCTGAAACATGTTGACTAAGTTATTTATGAATTAAACCATCCATTACCTTTGGCTTTACAATTCAGACACATAGAACTCTTTTTATTGTGTCCTAGGGATCATTAATAAACTTTTTTTAGATACCCTTTAGACACTTTTAAGTTTAATTTAACCCCTCAACACACCCATCACACAAAACCAGCTCCGCAGTCTCCTGGCGTCGCAGCACACCGAAGAGGCATTAGGTCTCTTCGGTGGGGCACGATGATGAAGCATGACACTGACTAGGTTGGTGTGTGAGGGCTTTCTTTTCAAAAACCCAAATAGGGTGTGAACTCCTCGAGTCTTTTGGCTCCATCTAAGTGGCTTACAAGAGACATTAACCTCTCTTCTTTTGTTTATTGTCATATTATTGGGGATCAAGAGAGTGTTCCTGTATTTCCCTACCTCTCCCATTGTTTTTCTGTAATGGTATTCACCTACACGGTTTACTGCATATCTCCTCGGTCACTGTTCTTCCGATATTAACATATTGATGGACAGTTTAACCATCTACAGATGTGCATTTGAAACTACATGAGTTGGATTGGAACTGGTAGCTCTTTGAAACATATGGAGCAAAAAAGAGGCAAGCATACAGAGTCATATTTATTAATAAATCGCACAGTGCAGCACAGCAAGTTACCTCGCAGCGCTGCATCAGAGGGCAAGGGCAGGAATGCACAGTACCTAACATTATATGGCACATTCTTGTTTTTTCCTCACGTTGGTGTCAACGCACACCTTCCTACACAAAAACAATCCTGAGATGAATTTTCCTATTTCTATGTGTGCTCTTCTTTCTGTGTGCTGCTGCATTCTGCATGGAAAGAGAAAGTGACGCATTCCAAAGGTCTACCAGTAATAGTAAATCTGGGAATGCGCCAAAGTCCATGGGTGGATGTGTGGGAACACCCATGCTCCACCTATGGAACGCCTCCCTGGGACTCCGTAACACAACGCAGCGATTTGTGCTGCTTTGCGTTACTCTAGGTTTATCAAGCCATGCAAGGTGATGAATCTAACTTAAGAGTTGTGTCGCTCTTGCACCCCATTACTGGGTACAAGGACAATGCAAGTCTTCGATAAATTTGTCACACAGTTTCTTTTCACGTTGTATCAGCCACATTTGGCAGTCCTACCTTAGCATAAAGTGATTTTATCCTTCAGTGTCGGATACGCCATAGAAATGAAGCGTTAATACAGAAAGGAAATATACTATTTCTATAGCGTCTACTGTCCTGGTGCTAGACTAGGATAATGTGGGTGAAATGTGTCTACCTTTTTGCAGCTCTCAGCCTGTTGTCTGTACCTATCCAGTCTTTTATATCTATTCCCAGCTTCTGGCGTTGCGCAGGGACGTAGCTATTAAAGGTGCAGCAGGTGAATTTTTACCGGAGCCCAGAGGTTAAAGGGGCCAGCTGAACCCTGATTATTGCTGTATTTTACTACCATAGCAGTGGCCATGGGGTACATTCTCATTTCTTGCACTGGGGACGATGGAATCCTTGCTATGCCACTGGCTCTCAGGTGTTAGCCGCAGGTCTTTGCCTGCTCAAAGCAGTCAAACGGCAGGAAGAGGAGACAGGACATGATTTAGGTGTGCATTAAAAGAAAAAAACATTTTCTCAATTTATGTTGCGAACTTGGAACCATATTTAAAATGGTGACGTAAAACAGGAGCTTTAATATGCATCTTAAAGAAGTATGAGTTGGATCACTGAGGGTGGTTCTGCAGGCCCCAGGAGGTCAGCCTTTGATGGTTCCTGGCTCTGAGGTGAAACTGATTTTATCATCACCGTGAATGATTACATTATCATTTGCTTAAGATCATTTTCAGTAAGCAGAAGCTCCCCACAATTATCAAGTCGAGGAGAGGAATTACAATCCCTCCAAAATATCAAAGCCCCCTGCACTCATGCATCCTGTATCAACGTGGGGGTTTGAATACAGGAATCACCCAGAGCAGACCGTTCCTGGAAATTGATTCACATCCTTGAACAATTTTCTGGTAGCTGGAAGCAGGTTGAATTACAAAACCTTCGCGTCAGATAATGTGGATTTTCTTTTATCCTGGCCAAAGGGCCTGAAGCCAGGGTACATTTGACCTCTTTAGAATCAGCTTTTTTGCCTTCCTCCCCTAGATATGAACTCGGCCAATCCAGAGCTGGATTATAACCTCAGCACAAAGCTTCCCCCACAGCGAAACCGACCTCGAATCAGAACTCGCAGGGGTGCAGAAGAGCCACGCCACCAATCAGGGTGAAACGCCAGCTATTCCTGCTGGCTTTTTTTCTATGAAGCTGATGTGTAAGTCTCGTGCAGCCATTTTAAATGTTACTGAGAGAGCGCAAATCAAGAAAAATATAGAAGTGCACCATATTTACAAGCACGTTGCATTAGTTTAGTAAAGATTACGTAAGAGTGCCAATTTATAGAGTGAAAATACATAAGAGTGTTTAACTAGAATATGTTGACATATATCAGTGTGAAAAACTAATGTAGAAGAGTGTAGAGATGTTAGAATGATGTTGAAATCCCATGTTATGTTGCTGTTGTAGAAGAAAATGTAATTCTGCTAAACGTAGAAATGTGTCGGCCACATGGCAGTTCACAGAAAACGAAAGATGCTGTTACACTTTCACATGAGAAAGGATTTTGATGTTGTTATAATTCAAATTATTATTGATCATAGAACCGAAATATATGTTTTATTGAAGTGTTTCATATAACCATTGTGTGCAATAAGTTAGAATACTGTTAAAATAAGAAATTAAAGGTTTACAGAGTGCATAGGCCTGTTTCATGTAATTCTAATAGGCCTGAATAGAGAAAGTCATTTCTTTAGATCTGCATGTGCTAGTTAAAGGAAGGTCATGTTAAGCATAAATTGCGGAGCTTGCTCGAAGGGTTTACGACTTAGAAGATATGGTAGAGGCCGGAATTTGGGGCCCAGAGTACAAGTGTCTGTTTGCAGGTGCGAGGAGGTTTTAATCAAGAGAGTGATGAATAGACTTTTGTCTCGGGAACCAGGCACAGGCCTGGAGGAGGCTTCAGGAATTTCCTGGGGGGTACCGTCCTGCCGGAGAGGAGCCTGAGAAGCAAGGTCAACGCTAACGAAGGGTCCAGAGGAGTATCAGCATGGAAAATACCAAAGAAGACACCACGTGAGGGGCGTCTCTAAGGGGCGTTTCTATTGTAAATGTGACTTTTGTATTAGGGACAGCACCCCTGGGTGGAGTTAGAGCAGATGGTCTGAGGAACCTTAGAGAGCGGATGGGTAGGCAGATAGGTTACCTGCGCGACCTCGATTCAACGAAGACTAAGAGAAGTGTGTGATCTTCTTTGGAAGTCACCACGGCTGACACCTTTTTAGGTAAAGATTCTGCTAAGTAGGGATGTCACTTAGTCTAGTGTAGGGACAGTCTAATCTGAAATCTTCCTTTCTGTAAATGACTCACAGGCTACAACTTGTGGCTATTTTTGCAACTCTTATGACTTTTGAATTGCTTTTGATAATATTCTTTTGCCGACTAAGCACAGGCTACAACGTGTGGCTATTCTTGCAACTCTTATGACTTTTGAATTGCTTTTGATAATATTATTTTGCCGACTAAGAGCATTTAGAGAATTTATGTTTATATTGATACCCGTATATCTTTTGAACCTTATTCTGAGATGTTTGTATCTCCAGTTAACTTTGGCTTTACAATAAACTTTTAAAACTTATTCGTGGTAAGTGGTTCTTTAGAGTGGGGTAAGTTTTTCACTGATTGACCTAGTAGTGGATTGCCTTTTACTCTATGACAGGTACCAACGGTTTAGTCGACCTGAGTTGGGATCTAGATCTATAACAATCGACTAGAAATCCCGCGTTAACAGTTGGTAGCAGAGTGAGGATGGTTACCTTCTTGAGGAAGGTGATCTAGACTAGGTTAAGATTACCCCAAGGTCCCTAGAGATCGAGAGATGTCCTGCCAAAGAAGGTGCTGACGGTGCGAGAGAAAAGCAGCAGAATCGGACGAGAGTGAGTATAACAAGGGTCATGCGTTGATAGATTGCGGTGTTTTGTGTTGTATCTGTATTGTAATGTCTTGCGGAGTTGAGTGCCTGTAGTGTGATTGAGAGAGGGTTGTGAGCGCGCGCAACCTGGCAGACTGGTAAACTGGCAACCTGGTAAACGGGTGAACCGGTGAACTGGTGAAAATCTTAAGTTCGGGGAAGAGCTTAAGTGGTTCGGGTGTATCGAACATCCAGAGTAGTTGTCGACCAGAGTAAAGGGGGTCATGAGGTACCATTGATCGCCCGCACGAACGAGATAGGGGGAATGCAAGAGTGAGTGTGTGGGTAACGGACGCAGGTCGAAAGTTACCGTGTGCAAGTAACCTATCAGTTAAGGCGATTGTCTGGACGTACACGGAAAGACATTTCGTCAGTTAAGGTGACAATTACAGTTAGACTGTGGGCGTACAGTCAAGGAAAGTGATCGCTTGGTCGGAAGTAATCATTTTTCAGAGTATGAATGGGACGCATGCATGACCGGGAGACGAGCGGAGAAAGGAGGGGAACTGCTGCGAAGGGGGAGAGTGACGTCAGCTAGAGCCGCGCTGTGATAGGGCGGTTGGTGGGAAGCCGCGCTGTGATAGGGCGGTTGGTGAGAAGCCGCGCTGTGATAGGGCAGTTGGTGAGGAGCCGCGCTGTGATAGGGCGGTTGGTGTGACGTCAGCGAGAAGCCGCGCTCTGATAGGCCAGTTAGCCAAGAACCGCGCTGAGATTGGTGGATTGTCATCAGGAAGTAAACAAACGCGGAGAAAATAGAAATTTTGTAGGTTTTAAACATGAAGTGTTTTAAATGTTTGAGAGGGATTTTTAAGAGAAAAAGAAGAGAATCTTATTACGGGGAAGAGGCACCACCAGAGGGTACACCAGCTCACTATATGGCAACGAATGTTGGGTTGCATACTATACTATGGCTTGGTACTTGGAGTAAGATTACAGAAGGGAATGAGGAACTGAACTTTCCGAAATACGGAACTTTTAGACTAGAAGTGTTACATCAGCTGAAAGCAGGTATGTCCTCATTGAGACCTTTGCCTAGACCAACACAGTTTGAGGCCCTTAACGCGTGGATTAGGGCGGCGCACGACAGGAGTCAGAACAGACGCCAGGAAAGGGTAAGGCGATCAGTAAGGGCAGTGCAAGATGCCAAATGGGATGAGGAAGCCAAGAAATGGAGGGTACAGACGATTGAAGTGGATAAGTTGTACCCAATGAGAGAGGTTACAGGAGAAAAGAGACCCTTAGAAGAGGATGATGAGAGCGAGTCGGAGGATGGCCTAATAAATAGATTGTTGATAGATAGACCGCCTCCGGACAATAGGGAGATGGAAAGTACTGAACTCCCAAAGGAAGATAGGGTTAACAGAGATGGGAATAGGCCACTTCCTATAACGAATTGGGTACCTACCAAAGGTGAAGAGTCACCTCAACATAGTACTGTGCAGAGAGTAGTCGGAAGGGTTGCGGTGCAGAAGATGCCAGCAACAGAGAGGGCTGAGTCTTATGGATTGCCAGATGCTCTTCAAGTACCCGTTACCATAGGTCCTATATTGTCGGTTTATAACCCAGAGAAAGGGAGAGAGGAAGAACAGGTACGGCTAGACAGGGAAAGAGTTGAGATGGAAAGAAGGTATAACACGACAAATGCCTGGAGGCAATTGCCGGGACCGATAACGTGGAGCACTCCATGGAATTCAGCAGTGGATCCCGTAACAGAACAGGGGGGTCAGAGAGGACCGATGGACCTGAGGGGACCACGGCCGAAATCCTATAAAGTGCTGAGGGCTGACTTGAGGGAATGGGATAGGTCCACAGAAGCTCCGAACAACAGGCCAGGAGCAGAAGCTGAATGGGGAAATCGAGGCAACGGGACATTATCTCACTGCGGGGCTAGCGAAAGCAGTCAGGAGAGGGACGATAAAAGTCAGGAGAGTAGAGGAGTTACACGTCATATTGACGGTGGAAATGGGCAGGAGCGAAAAGGTAGAAGTATGGAGTGTGGAGAGACGTCTCGTCTCATTCAAAGTGAGGGAGACCAAAGGACACAAGAGTACAGGGATAGGTTTAAGTGCACTCACCACGCACCTGGTGATAATGTACAGCACTGGAGTCGTGGGAGCATAGGGAACAGCGAAGGATCTTGCCATGTGCCGATTGATCAGAGATCACAGGCAAATTGCGAAGGCATGGGGAATAATGGAATGCCTTACCATGCACCTAGAGAAACCAGGCTGGATGGGAATTGTGGGACTATGGGAAATAGGAAAGTGTTTCACCATACACCCAGAGAGGATGGAACTGCATGGGACCTGGAGAGATGGGAGCATGGGAGGACTCCCCATAACACGCCTGAGCCCAGACGTAGGACTCAGAGCTGTGATGGGAGAGATGTAAATGGACTCTCTAGAGATGGCATACTGAAAGCTGTGGTAAAAGCTAAAAGACTTGATGTGACCAGCTTAAAATCTGACCTGAATGATATAATAGATGGCTTGTTATCTTTAGAAAGGATTGACTTGTACGAACAAGATGAGCTGCTGTTTATAGCAAAGGATATCACTCGAAAGGCAAGAGCAACTCACGAGAAACTGTCTGAACTGGCAGACAGGTATATGGTAGATTTGTCCAGAACCAAGGCATTGCAGGGTAATCATAGGTTACATTATTCAGATCAGGACTTAGATGAGAGAAGGACTACTGGATTAAAAACACACATAAGGGAACTGATTACAGGAATAAGAGCATGGAGAGATCTTGACAAATGGGAAGAGAGGTGGTCCAAAAAGGGAACTGTTAGGCGGAGTGCGAATGTGATGTCTCCGGAAGGAAGGCTAATGCAGATGGAAGCATTCCCTTTGCGAGAAATAGCGAATGGGAATTATGTGCACGTGCCCTGGAGTAGAGGAGATTTAGCTGCATTTACAAACTCATTTCCGAAGTTAAGGGAGAATCCTGTAGAGTGGTACAAACAGGTAGAGAGGTTTGTCAAAATTTCAAAAGTATTGTGGATTGATTTGAACACCCTATTTGACATTGTAGTCCCAGGAGACTTGTGGATAGCATGCAAGGTTATTGTCGACTGGCCAACTGCAGAACCAGAAAGGAATGCTCTTACTAATGGACCGTCAGAAAGTGTAATGCTAAAATATGAAAGGGTGATGACATGGCTGAAAGAGAAGGTGCCACCACAAGATATAGATTGGGTAAAAATAGACCGAACAAGACAGGAACCCAAGGAGACAGTTCATGAGTTTTATGAGAGATTGCTGAAAACGTTCAAACAATACAGTGTACTAGATGTGATGGATCCCAAGGATATAGGACAGTTTGTATCGAAGTTCGTTCTGGGGTTAAGACCTGATATTTGTTTGATGATTCAGCAACACTTAATTTGTTGGCAAAACAAACCATTGGATGAAATTTTGAGATACGCAAGGTATTGCAGTGATGAAATAGATTTAATAGAAGAAATTAAAGGAGAAACTGATGATGGTGCAGATGCAGTCAGCTGGAAAGGGCGGACAGCAGCAACAGGGAACAGGGACAATGGGACGGAAATCAAAAAGTCCGAATAAGAACAACGAGGAAAGTCTGAGACCTAGAATAGATTTTGCTACATTGAAAAAAACGACAAAGTGCCACCAGTGTCACCAGGTGGGACATTGGAGACGCGAGTGTCCCTATAACCCTGAAAACGGAGAACTAGAAGTAGAGGAGGAAGTTCAAGAAGTTCCAGTTCAAGGGGTGACAGTGTCAAGAAGTAATGTGGCCAAAAGGGGGACTTCGGCTCCACGAGCTCAGTTCCCGCAGCCACCAAGGATTACGACAGGGGGAAAGATTCATCGACAAATGCCTCTTTTTATAGACGAAGGAGAGTGTTACTACGTTGATCCACTGACGGGACAACGTGTAAGTAGAGAAGAGGACTGTACCCTCGGGGCAGTTCTAGAGGTGGATCAAAGAGGACCGTTTGTTGAGGCTGAAGTGGCAGATTGTCCTACAACATTCTTGGTGGATACTGGAGCTACTCGATCAACTTTGAGATCGGCAGTGGTTCCAGATTTACCAATGTCGGGGGAAACAATTCAAGTGGTAGGAGTAGCAAATAGGAGAATGACTAGCCCTTTGACGGAACCAGTGTCAGTGAAAATAGGAAACTACACCAATGAACACCAGTTTGTAGTGTGTGATTCAAGTCCTGTGTGTTTGTTAGGAAGGGACTTATTGTGCAAACTGAATTGTACAATATACTGCACACCTCAGGGAGTGGAGGTACAAACTACAGACGATGATGCTACTTTTAAAGTTGCAAATTCAAGGGTATGCGTAGAACTGTATCCTACCCTGACTGTGGAGGACCTTCCTTGGGACTTACGAGATGCAGTGGCATCAGAGGTATGGGATTTCACTGGAGAAGAGATAGGATTGATCAAAGGTGTAGAACCAGTGAAGATCATGGTAAAACCAAATATTGATTATCCAAGAACGCCTCAATACAAATTGTCCCCGGAGACGATTGCAGGAATAAAACCCGTGAACGACTCTATGATTCAACAGGGTATACTGAAGGAAATCGTGGGTAGTCCATGCAACTCCCCGATTATGGGTTTGCAAAAACCTAGTGGGAAATTCAGAATAGTACAGGATCTTCGAAAAATTAATAACATAGTTGTTTCATGTTGTCCAGTGGTACCGAATCCATCAGTGATATTGTTTCAGATACCATTCCAAGCTGAGTGGTTCACAGTGATAGATCTTTGTCAGGCTTTCTTTTCAATTCCATTAGATGAGGAGAGCCAGTACCTTTTTGCTTTTAAGCTGGAAAATCGCGTTTTAACATGGTGTCGTATCCCACAAGGGTATACAGAAAGCCCATCGATTTTTAACCAGCTCTTGAAGAAAAATCTTGAAAGTCTAGTACTGCCACAGAACTCGGTTCTGGTCCAGTACATAGACGACCTACTTGTTGCGTCAGGAACAGAAGAAGCTTGTAAGGTAGACACCATCGCCTTGCTGAACCATTTAGCTGAAAATGGACACAAGGTGTCTCCGAACAAATTGCAGTACTGTCTGACAGAGGTACAGTACTTGGGTCACCGGATAGAAAAGGGAAAGCGCAAGGTGTCACCAGATAGGATAGAGGCGATAATGAAGATGAACTCGCCTACGACACAGAGAGAAGTCAGGATGTTTCTAGGAATGGTTGGTTATTGCCGACAGTGGATAGCTAACTTTTCACTGAAAGCAAAACCCTTACAGAAACTGACGCACAAGGAGGTGAGTGATCCGGTACCATGGGACAAGGATTGTTTGATGTCGTTCCTACAGCTGAGAGAGGACTTGTGCCGTGCTCCAGCTTTGGGGATGCCTGATTACGAAAAACCATTTTCACTTTACTGCTGCGAAAGAGAGGGTTGTGCTTTGTCAGTCTTAGTACAAACTCATGGAAATGCCCGTAGACCAGTTGCATACTTTTCGGCTAATTTAGATCCGGTAGCCGCAGCGTTGCCCGGATGTCTCAAATCCGTTCCTGCAACAGGTGTCAGCATTGAAAAGTGTGAGAACATTGTCATGGGACACCAATTAGTGGTGTATGTACCGCATTCTGTAGAACTGTTAATGACCAGGACCAAGACACAGCACTTGACCAGTAATAGGCTCACGCGCTACGAGCAAGTTATTCTTGCTGCGGAGAACGTGACCCTCAAGGTGCTCTGTTTTGAATCCTGCTACATTGATGCCACTTCCTAATGATATAGAAGGCGAAGAATGTGAAGATCACGATTGCCTTGATGTGACTGAACTATGCACGAAGCCCAGACCAGATATTGTGGATGAGCCGTTGACTGACCCTGATGAAATTTTCTTTGTTGATGGCTCATGTTTAAGAGACGATACTGGTCGGTTGAGAGCAGCTTATGCTGTTTGCACAATTACTGGAGTTGTGGAAGCCACTTGCCTGGAAGGTGTACACTCTGCTCAGGTAGCCGAAATCATTGCATTGACACGTGCCTGTATAGCAGGTAGAAAAATTAGAGTCACCATTTATACCGATAGCCAATATGGTTTCGGTGTAGTTCATGATTTTGGGCAATTGTGGTCTCAGAGAGGTTACATGACCTCCTCTGGTTCGCCTATTCGAAATGGAGAATTTGTGCGACTGTTGTTAGAAGCATTACAAGGTCCAGCTGCAATTGCAATTGTTAAATGTGTAGCCCACACCAAAAATACAGATTTTGGCCCCGATGTAGGTAAAACGCATTTACCGATTTTAAAATACCGATCCGTACCGAATCGGTATTTCAAAATCGGAAAATAATATGTAGAAAAAATTAATCGGAAAAATACCGATTCGGTAGCAATCGGTATCGTGAGTCGATACGTACCGATTCGCCAAGTACCGAATCGGTATAGGCCGGATCGGACACGTCCGAATCGGTAAATAAAAATGCAGATCCTACCAATTCGGTAAACGCCGAATCGGAAATAGAAATACGCCCCATGGGCCGAAAGGCCAATAGAAACGCATAATACATACCGATTCGGTATTTACCGAACATATTCGGTATATTCCGAATCGGAAAATACCGATTCGGAGAATGCCGATTCGTCGAGCAGGTTAACTGACACTGAAGACATCAGCCAATGAGCTGGAAGCACCCTCCCCCACAGGGAGTGGCAACCCAGGCAGGTGCAACTCATCAGAACTTTCTGGAAAGCTGCCTGAGCTGAGCAAACACAGTGAGCAGCAGTGTTAGCAGGATCCCTGTGAGACATGGCAAACAGCACTGAGAGCCAGAAGGCAGAGCGCAAGAGGAAGACAAAATTTAGCACCATGGAGCTGCAAACGTTGGTGGAGGAGGTGGTGAGGGTGCACAGGCAGCTTTATGGAAGGCTGTCCCTCACTGTTCCGGAGAGCACCAAGAGGAAGCTCTGGATAGACATCGGTGAAAAAGTCAACGCTGTTGGTGTCACCCACAGGAGCCAAGACGACCTCAAGAAGAGGTTTTACGATATCCGTGGCGTGACAAAGAGAAAACTGGCTGACCTGCACAAGCAGGCTGGACTTACTGGAGGAGGCACAAACCGGGCGCCACCCCTCACTCAGCTGGAGGAACTAGTGGCGACCACTATTGAGAGGGCGAGTGTCGTGGGAATTGGGGACCTGGATAGCTCATCCCGAGCTACAGCTACAGGTAAGAAGCATGCGCAACTTGACACACCATACCAGACACCTCCCCTATAGACCCAATGCACAGCCAAACCCCAGGCCAGTACTGCTAGCAACAGACATGAGCAATGCATCTTGCTAAATGTAGTCAGCAAAAGTACCCAATAATACCACTGCAGAAGCATAAGAAAAATAACTGTAATACTGCATCGACGTTTTTGTAATGAGATGTGCAATGCTTTAATAGTAGTGACTGGAACACATTAGCACTCAGTTGACAAATGCTTCTTTATACCTAGGGGCACCATCAGGCGGGGGAGCAGCACCAGCTCCAGCACCAACAGCCAGTGCGGTGGCGGTGGCAAGCACCAGTGTAGCAGCACAGGAGGAGGACAACACCAGTGCCCTGGGCAATGAGGAAGACACTGGACATTCCCTCACACATCCACACTCCCCCGACTGTCTCTGTCTCAGTCGCCCACATTGCAATTCTCCCCGGAGATCACACCACCACACAGCCACCCTGCACCTGCAACATCCCCTGCCAGGAGGAGAATTGTTGCTCCATTAGTCATCATGGAGGGCGCGGCGGGTCAGGCTCCTGCACAAGACCCTGTGACACCAGCGTCACCCCAGCACACACAGCAGGGCAGCAGAAATCCACGGAGGCCACGTGCAACCAGCAGTCCAATACAGGCACAGGGAGGCAGCGTCTTCGCAGGGCTGGAGACCAGTATGGTGACGATTCAGAGAATGCAGGCAAAATCCATCCTGGCCTGCCATTGTCAGTTGCGCCTGCACAACCTGCAGATGGGGGAAATGGCACAGGGCTTCAAGACTTTTGTAGATAGCAACAAGGAGATAGCAACATCTATTGGCCGAATGACCACTGCCATCACCCAGCTCTGCAACAGGATGGATGACCATGAGCAATGTCGTCGCAGGGATGCACGTATACAGAATAGGTCACTCAACCGCCTTGCAGCTGCGACCGCCCAGCTATGCCAACGTGGGGCAAACATGGAGGCCAGCCTCACACAGAACATGTCAGAGGTCACTAGGGGCATGGGCCGTATTACCACCGCCATGGAGACACTACTGATCTCCAACACTGTTGTGAATCCCGTCCTGGGCGAGGCTGGGGACAGCAGCAGCCGCAGCAGCCCGGCCAGCGCAGTGTCAGAGCCGCGCCGGAGCAGCAGGCGCTCAGCTGAGGCTGCTGGGCATAAAGAAGGGGGTGAGGCTCATCCAAGTGGGGCTGCTAAGCGCAGCAAAATATAAGACTGGCAGTGAGGGTGAGGCAACCCGGACAATGGACAGTTCCCCACTTCTTGTTTACCTTTTCTTTTGTTGCACATCAGTGCAGTAACGTTGATGCAACATTATTAAATTTCATTTCTGAAAACATACATTGACCTGTTTGTGCATCTGTACTCACTCAGAAATAGTTGTCTGTTATCTCCTGACGCCTGTATCTGCCGTCAGTTGGTGCAGGGACTCCAGCAGGTTGTGGTAGTGGCACAGCATTGTCATCATCAGGGTCCTCGTAGTCGGATAACTCAACCTCTGCGCCTTTCCTGACTGCAAGGTTGTGCAACATTGCACAGACAGCAATAATCTTGCAGCAGGTGATGGGGGTATATTGCCTTGCACCTCCGCTCTTGTGCAGACATCTGAACCTGCTCTTCCAGATGCCAAAGGTCCTTTCCACTACATTCCTCGTGCTTTTGTGGGCACGGTTGTACCTCCTTTGGCTTGGTGTTGAGGGGTTGAGGTAGGGGGTGAGAATGAACGAGCGTAGGGCATATGCACTGTCGCCTAAAAAGGAAAAGGGGTAACATTACTCACATGCATACATGTACTTCACACTGCAATTTTGGTTATGGGGGTCAAACACTGTGTCTTACCTAGGAGGTATCCTTCACCAAAATCCCCTGCCATCAGCCGTGCATAAATTCCGCTACTCTGGAAGATATAGGAGTCGTGGGTACTCCCCGGAAACTTTGCAACCAGGTCAGTGATGACACACTTAGCATTGCATATCACCTGCACATTTATGGTGTGCCGTGACTTCCGATTGCGGTATACGTATTCCGTGTCAGCAGGGGGGCAAATCGGAATGTGTGTGCCATCTATGCAGCCAATGATGTGGGGGAATCTTGCCATCTGATAGAATTCAGCTTTTGTCTGTGCCAGTTCTGCATGGGTGGAAGGGAAGGAAATGTAGTGGTCCATCCTCTGAATCATGGCATCAAGGAACTTGTGGAAGAACCTTGACAGGCTGCTCTGGGTCACCCCTCCTGCCACAGCAACTACACTTTGATAGCTGCCAGACGCCAGCAGGTGTAGGCAGCATAGCACCTGCACCTGCACAGGGATTGCGTGTGCCCTTGGGGTGGGGTGCTGCAACAGGGGTTGGAGGTCCCTAATGAGGTCTCTGATGGTCTCTGCCTCCAGCCTGTACCTCTGTAGGATCTCTGGATCTGTCAGCATGCACAGGGTGATCCGCTGTCTATACACCTGCTCCTGTCTCAGCCATCCCCTCTCTCCTTCCTGCTGTAGCCGTAGCCGTCTTGCTATGACATGGAAAGCTGCCATGTTGCAAGTAGAACTGCATTTTGGGTCCTTTTTTATAGGTTGCACCTGGTTACCACCTGATTCCAATCCATGGTAATTTCCGACTCTGAAATACCGAATTTGAAGCAAATTCGGTATTTCAGTGCTTACCTACATCTCATTCTTCAGCTTTTCGCATCGAATCGGATTATCACCGATTCGGTATTCATACCGAATCGGTGATTTTACCGATTCGGAAAGTCACCGAGTCGGTAGAATCCCGAATCGGAAAAAAGTAGGAATCTGAAAATTCTCCTATTAGGTATTCTACCGAATCGGAGAATTTTCAGATTCCTACTTTTTTCCGATTCGGGATTCTACCGACTCTGTGACTTTCCGATTCGGTAAAATCGCCGATTTCACCGGATTTCGGCCTCCTACATCCCGTTGTCTCTATTCCGATCGGTAACAGCCGAAAATACCGATTTTCGGCCGTTACCGACCGACCTACATCGGGGCCTTTGTGTCGCAAGGTAATAGATATGCAGATGAAGTCGCGCGTTACTGTGCGGAGCACGGATATTCTTTCACGGAGGTGGAAGTAGGTGGGGCTCAGGAAAAGACAGAGTTAAACATGATGCTAGAAACAGTTGATACTTGGGAGGATTTAACAGATATGCAAGAGAATGCACCTGAATCTGAGAAGAAGGCATGGGAAACAGCAGGTTGTGTGAAAAGTGAAATGGATTTTTGGGTTTCAGCAGATGGAAGGGCAGTATTACCTGAGGAATTAGTGAATCCAATGGCACGACAGATACATGGTCCAGTACACTTGGGAAGAGATGCCATGCTGAGGGTATTTAGGCAGACTTGGTATTGCCCTAAATTCAGGATTGCCGCAGAAGCAGTGTGTAAGAGATGTGTTACATGTCAGCAATTGAACGTAGGGAAAAGAACACCAGTTACAATGAGTCACATTGGGAGGTCTGGGGGGCCTTTCAACCGAATGCAATTAGATTTTATCGAGATGCCAAAAGTCAACCGCCTTAGGTATGTTCTGGTGGTTGTATGCATATTTTCCAGATGGGTCGAAGCATACCCTACACGCAGGTGCGATACACTCACAGTAGCAAAGTTGTTACTTAGAGAATTGATCCCGCGCTTCGGGGTGCCGACCTCCCTGGAGTGAGATAGAGGAAGTCATTTCAACAGTGAAGTTGTGAAGATGCTTTGCTCTGCATTGAACATTGATCAGAAATTGCACTGTAGCTATCGACCAGAGGCTTCAGGTATCGTGGAGCAGTTAAATGGCACACTCAAGTCCTGAATAGCCAAAGTATGTTCATCGACGTCCTTAAGCTGGCCTGATGCTCTTCCTTTGGTGCTCATGAGTATGCGTAGCACACCAGACAGGAGGACAGGACTCTCTCCTCACGAGGTTTTAATGGGGAGGGCAATGAGACTTCCGTCTGTTCCAACTACAGCTTCGTTGAATATTACAGATGACCTGATCCTGGATTACTGCAAGGGACTGTCTGACGCCATTCATTCTGTGTCTCTTCAGGTGCAGGCTGCTGAAGTTCCATCTTCAAGAGACCTATGTCACGATTTGTGCCCAGGTGATTGGATCCTGGTGAAGAAGCACGTCCGGAAGAACTGCTTAGACGTGCGTTGGAAGGGGCCCTACCAAATAATCCTGACAACAAATACTGCCGTGAAGTGTGGAGGGCTGCCAAACTGGATACATGCATCCCATACTCGAAGAGTTCCAGCACCCTTCGAAGAAACAGCTCCTCTCCTAGATGATATTCCAGAGGTGGATGGCGAACCACTAGAGGGGATCAGTCAAGCTGTGGGGTGCCAGAAGAAGTTGGGAGTGTTACAGATCCAGAAGAAGAAAGACAGGACGACAGTGAAACTGAAGTTGCCACTGAAGGAGAAAGCTGCTGTGAATACGGCTCAGACACAGATCAAGTCCAGAGTGATCAAGAACCGAGTGTGAGGACAAGAAATAGGAGAACAGGGCGTGGAGAAGCTAGTTGGCCTGAAAGAAAGCAGAGGCCGAGCTTAAAGTCAACTCCAGAGAGAACTCTTGCTCCTATATCTGAAGACTCGGATTTGGACGAAGGTGCACAAAGACAGGAACAGGAAGGTCCGAGAAGATCGAGGAGAGTGCGAGTGCCTTGCAGAAGATACGCTACTCCTGAGTGGACCTACCTTGCTACAGATGTCCAGAGTACAGAGATCCGGGAGGGTGAGGGAAGTGACTTTGACCAGTACTGACCCCATCATAACAGTGGAAATAGCGTTGCTGATACCAGGAGTGGAGGTCGAAGGGTTGTTGACACTCACTATTCCCTATCCTCCTTATCTGAGCGGGATAAGAGACATGGTTTTAAACAGAATAGAATTTCCGATTTGTTGTCCAAGGAGCCCAAGACTTGAGGAGGTCCTTCTTCGTTTGGAAATATTAGAGTGTGTGATTAGAGTCGCTGGTACACGTATATTTCCAGATTGCTAAAGACTTTGTAAAGACTTTGTAAGTAAACAGATTGAGAGATAACCTAGCGCCAAGTGGAAGAAGAAGAAATTTAGGGATTTCATTTTAGCGGACGGAGAAGGGCTAGGGTTGTCTGTTGCTATAGAACTCAAAGACTGATTTTGTAAAAGGGATTATCAGCTTCCAGGTGTGGTTCGAAAGACTGAAGAAGCAAAGAAAAGAGACTTTGTGTTGTGAAAGAAAAGCAGAACTGCACTGTCTTGAGATCATGGAGGCTGGCAACCCGAACCGCAGGACAAAATGCATAGTAGGCACACTTTTAGTGGGAGTAATTTTTCTTATAGTTTTAGTAGTTACTATATCATATGTAGTGGGACATGAAAATGAAGAGAAAGCAACAAAGGAAGCAAAAGTCGTATCGACACAGAAACCTACTATTACTGCTAAAAAGGGGGACAATGCTGAGAAAGATAACACTTTACTAGCAGCTGAGACTCGTAGGTTACATGTGGATGAATCGCAGGGAAACTTTAAATCAAATGTATATGCTAAGTTGCTTTATGAATATATCGATGCTATGGAGGCCAAGAATTGTTATGTCTGTATGAAATTGCCAGCCTCTGTAGACGAAGGTATTAGATATCATCATCTTCCATTGACTTATGGAATTACATGTAGTTTGTTGCTGAGCATATTTTATGAACGTGATGGTTTTGAGTATTATTTTTCAAACTTTGATGCTGTGTTACCAGAAGTGCCAAACTACAAGCACTTGAATAAGTGGGATTATTATAAGAGTGAAGACAGATTACAGAAATTTTTCCTTCCTTGGAAAACGTTGGATACTTCACATGCCCGAAGAAATAATTTGACTTGTAAAGTGTCAGAAATTGAGAAAAAGTTTATAGGGCAGGTGGATGATCGGTATAGGAGACAAAAGATCTTAAAAGCTTCAGGTCAATGGAAAACAGACTGGACCGAGGAAGAAAGGACACACAAAAGAAAGGGTAGTAATGGTCCAATAGCTTTAGATCGAGAGAAAAAGGGGAAACTGTGTATACATAGGGGTGAAACCTATTACGAGAATGTGTTTGTGGGAGAAGTAAGTTGTGAACATGCTTTCCAACTAGAATATTATTCAAAAGATTTCTTGAAGGAAATGCAGGTAATCCCAAATGTATATTTTGTTTGTGGAAGGAATGCATATGTAAAACTACCGGATAATTGGTATGGATCATGTTATTTGGCAATTGTCTTCCCCAAAATATACCATGCTAAGGATTTAGAAATCATAGAGGGAGGAACTCAAGCTAGAGGAAGAAGGGATGTACACTATGAGGAGGTAGTTGGAGACGTAGTTGGCGCTGCATTTCCTCTTTCAGGGATAATACTGAATGACGTCAAGATTAGGAGATTGGCAACAGTTGTAGATAGGTTGTCCGCCAGTACTGCTAGATCATTAATGCTGGTGGAGGGAGAGATGCAATCGATAAGGGCAATGGTTCTTCAGAACCGACTTGCTTTAGACGTTCTGTTAGCCAAAGAGGGAGGAGTCTGTAAGGCTTTGAAGGTTCAGGAATGTTGTACTTACATTCCAGACAATTCAAAACCTCTAGAGAAGTACATACGGAACATTACTGAAATTCATCATGAGATTGAGGATTTGGCACAGGTAAGCGTGTGGGAAAAAGTAGGCCAAGGAATGGGTAAAGTTGGAGGTTGGTTTGCCAACCTAGGAAAGGATTTCATTTGGTACATACTGAAACCTATCATCATAATAGTGATTTGTGTACTCACTTTGTGGGGATTGGTGAGACTGTACAAATGGTATAGATCAAATAGGTTGCAGACATCCATGAGAGAGCAGGAGAGGAGATTAGCCACGATGCAGGATAATCAGTACAGGAGTCTGAGAGCTCTAGAGATGATGAAACGAGGGAGTACTGCAACGACTTCAGTTTGACACAGTTCTTACCTCAGGGATGGTGTTGTGATGGTGATGACTACTAAAAGTCATCAAAGGGGGGATTGAGAGAGCACAAAGCAAGAAAAATATAGAAGTGCACCATATTTACAAGCACGTTGCATTAGTTTAGTAAAGATTACATAAGAGTGCCAATTTATAGAGTGAAAATACATAAGAGTGTTTAACTAGAATATGTTGACATATATCAGTGTGAAAAACTAATGTAGAAGAGTGTAGAGATGTTAGAATGATGTTGAAATCCCATGTTATGTTGCTGTTGTAGAAGAAAATGTAATTCTGCTAAACGTAGAAATGTGTAGGCCACATGGCAGTTCACAGAAAACGAAAGATGCTGTTACATTTTCACATGAGAAAGGATTTTGATGTTGTTATAATTCAAAGTATTATTGATCATAGAACCGAAATATATGTTTTATAGAAGTGTTTCATATAACCATTGTGTGTAATAAGTTAGAATACTGTTAAAATAAGAAATTAAAGGTTTACAGAGTGCATAGGCCCGTTTCATGTAATTCTAATAGGCCTGAATAGAGAAAGTCATTTCTTTAGATCTGCATGTGCTAGTTAAAGGAAGGTCATGTTAAGCATAAATTGCGGAGTTTGCTCGAAGGGTTTACGACTTAGAAGATACGGTAGAGGCCGGAATTTGGGGCCCACAGTACAAGTGTCTGTTTGCAGGTGCGAGGAGGTTTTAATCAAGAGAGTGATGAATAGACTTTTGTCTCGGGAACCAGGCACAGGCCTGGAGGAGGCTTCAGGAATTTCCTGGGGGGTACCGTCCTGCCGGAGAGGAGCCTGAGAAGCAAGGTCAACGCTAACGAAGGGTCCAGAGGAGTATCAGCATGGAAAATACCAAAGAAGACACCACGTGAGGGGCATCTCTAAGGGGCGTTTCTATTGTAAATGTGACTTTTGTATTAGGGACAGCACCCCTGGGTGGAGTTAGAGCAGATGGTCTGAGGAACCTTAGAGAGCGGATGGGTAGGCAGATAGGTTAACTGGGAGACCTCGATTCAACGAAGACTAAGAGAAGTGTGTGATCTTCTTTGGAAGTCACCACGGCTGACACCTTTTTAGGTAAAGATTCTGCTAAGTAGGGATGTCACTTAGTCTAGTGTAGGGACAGTCTAATCTGAAATCTTCCTTTCTGTAAATGACTCACAGGCTACAACTTGTGGCTATTCTTGCAACTCTTATGACTTTTGAATTGCTTTTGATAATATTCTTTTGCCGACTAAGCACAGGCTACAACTTGTGGCTATTCTTGCAACTCTTATGACTTTTGAATTGCTTTTGATAATATTCTTTTGTTGACTAAGAGCATTTAGAGAATTTATGTTTATATTGATACCCGTATATCTTTTGAACCTTATTCTGAGATGTTTGTATCTCCAGTTAACTTTGGCTTTACAATAAACTTTTAAAACTTATTCGTGGTAAGTGGTTCTTTAGAGTGGGGTAAGTTTTTCACTGATTGACCTAGTAGTGGATTGCCTTTTACTCTATGACAGGTACCAACGGTTTAGTCAACCTGAGTTGGGATCTAGATCTATAACAATCGACTAGAAATCCCGCGTTAACATTACCATATGTTTGCAGCCTCGGAAGAACTGTTGCAAGACAAAAGGCAAACAACGTAGCGTGAAGTTTAAGACTACATATTTAGGGAACGTGATGGGGACTGCCCTCTAAACAGCACAACTCGATGTGGCAAATTATTAATACAATGGGAACAAGCATTGACAAGGACAATAGGTCTGACATTATGGGGGCCAGCCTTTTGACTTTGTTAATGTTTGTTTTGCTCTGTTATGGTTTTTGCAAAATGTCATTGTTTGGAAAGCTCCTTGTCAATATAAAAAAATCGATAAAAGCAGAAGTATTCTTTTGTCTCAAAAAACAAACATTACCCTAGTAGTCCCTTGCACTGAAGGGAACTACTTTTTTTACCTCACATGCTACATCACTCATGACATGTTGTATGACATCATTGATAACACTATGTGACATCTGAAATAACATAATTGATAATATTTTCGCCTAATTATAATGCTATGTTAACTTTTGTGTTTCTCAGTAAATTTATCAGGCATTTTTTAGCATAAAGTAAAATATTATAACCATACTTACCCATAATGTCTCATTAACCTTTGTTGTTTTCGGTGAAAAAAAAATATATGTATGCATGCATATATATATTTATATGTAAAAAAAAAAAACATTACCATAGTAGTCCTTGCCACTGAAGAGAACTACTTTTTTCCTCACATACTAAATCACTCATGACATGTTCTATGATATCATTGATAACACAATGTGACATCTGAAATAATACAATTGATAATACATTCACCTAACTATAATGCCACTTAAACCTTTGTGTTTCTCCGTAAATTTATCAGGCATTTTTTTAGCGTAAAGTAAAATATTATAATCATCCCTAAGTATAATGTCCCTTTAACCGTTGTTTTTTTCAGTGAAACAAATATATGTATGAATGCATATATTATCTATGCCAGTAGGTAGTTATAGTTAGGACCTAGTTTCCATATGAAAAGCGTTTTTTGACTTGCTTCTAACTTTGGCGCCGTTTAACAAATCTTCCCCAAATGTTTCCCAAAAAGTGGCATGGTATGTCTAGTCCTGCATAGAAAGTTTCGAAGTGATCCATCAAGCGGGGGCAAATAAAAAGGGGTGGGGGTTAAAAAATATGCACTTCCTATGCAATCTTTCATAGGGATTTTGAACATGACTACAGCCCGCATGGTTGGAATTGCACCAAATTTGACAGAGAGGTAGCAGTTGGTCCAGAAAGAGCCCTTTCTGTGATTTAGTGTAAATCCATTCAGTAGTTGCAGAGTTATTAAAGAAAAAAAGCACGTGGACCCTCTGTGGATCCCACACGATGGATCAGCAAAGTCACATGCCACCAGCCAAGCCATGATTGGCTGACAACACCCTGACCGGGAGGTTGTAGCCACCATTTTAAGTATTGGAGAATGGTCCTGGGGCCTTAAAATGTACCTGCAAAACAATCAAAGTGGTTATGCTAGAGGTACCCTGACACCATGGGTGTGTTAGAAGAGTGTGAGAGAGACTTATGTTGGGTACAACATTTTGCTATATCGTTTTTTTCCCACTTCGGAATCCACAGATCCCACTCAAGGCTCAGAGTGGCCCACTATGTGAAAGATCTATGAATTTTGACGCACTTTAAAAAAAAAAAGAAACACTTTCAGAACCAATCAGACACCTACACAGGTTCTCTCACATCCATTTACAGCCCTGGCCAGTCAGCAATTTACCCACTCACAGACCTATGCGGGCATTCACACACCTACTCACAGAGCCATACAGGCAATCAATCAATCAATCAACCAATCATGGCATTTGTATCGCGCGCTACTCACCCGGAAGGGTCTCAAGGCGCTGGGGGGAGGGGGTTGCTACTGCTCAAACAGCCAGGTCTTGAGTTGTTTCCTGAAGGCGAGGTGGTCCTGTGTCAGCCGGAGGTGGATGGGGAGGGAGTTCCATGTCTTGGCTGAAAGGTAGGAGAAGGATCTTCCTCCGGCGGTGGCTCTTCGGATGCGTGGTACGGCGGCGAGGTCGAGGCTTGTAGAGCGTAGCTGGCGGGTGGGTGTGTAGAAGGTCAGGCGGTCGTTGAAGTACTTGGGGCCCAGGTCGTGGAGAGACTTGTGTGCGTGGGTGAGAAGCCTGAACGTGATCCTTTTGCTGACGGGGAGCCAGTGCAGGTCCCTCAGGTGTCCGGAGATGTGGCTGCGTCGGGGGATGTCCAAGATGAGTCGGGCGGAGGCATTCTGTATGCGCTGGAGTTTTTTCTGTAGTTTGGCTGTGGTTCCCGTAGTCCAGTCGGCTGGTGACGAGTGCCTGGGTGACGGTCTTCCTGGTCTCGGTGGGGATCCATCAGAAGATCTTACGGAGCATACGCAAGGTGTTGAAGCACGATGAGGCACTCACACACTTACTCACAGACCCAAACAGACACTTACACACCCACTCAGAGATCCACACAGGCACTCAAAGAGCCACTCACAGACCAACACAAGGACTCAGAGACCTATTCACAGAGCAATAGTGCCACTCGCACACTCACTCACAGACCCACACAGACACTCAAAAACCCACTCAAAGACACTCACACACCCACTCACAGACCCATGTAGTCACTAGCACACCTACTCACACACCCACTCACAGACCAACTCAGACACTTACACACCCACTCACAGACCCACTCAGACACTCTCAAACCCACTCAAAGATCCACTCACACACCCACTCATGTATCCATGTAAGCACTCACACACCCATTGGCAGACCTACAAACATTCTCAAACACCCAGTCATAGACCCACACAGACACTCACACATCCACTCTCAAACACTTACACACCCACTCACAGACCCACACAGACACTTGCGCACTCATTCACAGATTCACCTACACACTCACTCACAGACCCACTGAAACACTCATACACCCACTTACAGACCCACTCAGACACACACACCCACTCACAGATCCACTCAGACACTCCCACACCCACTCATGTACCCATGTAGGCACTCACACATACATTGGCAGACCCACTCAGATACTCACACACCCACTGACAGACCCACAAAGACACTCAGGCACCCAATCACAGACCCATGCAGACACTCACAGACCCACATAGACTTTCAGACACCCACTCACAGACCCACACAGACACTTACACACCCACTCACAGACCCATTCACACAATCACAGACTCATTCACAGACCCACACAGACACTCACACACCCATTTAAAATATAAACATAGTAGGTTACACCACAATTTCTGTAAAGCACACATGATTCTACCTTCTTAGGCTTGGCAAAGGCAAAGCAAATTAGTTTTTCAGGGAATTACAGCTTAAGAAACAATCTGAAATTCTTGAAGCAGGGGAATGCATTGGGCATCTATCAGATCACAATCTTTTCTATAATCACTTTGCCCTCTCAGATATTTCTACTACTCTCCTGCTGACATGAGAGTATATGGTATTTTATTTAAATTACTATAAGTAAAGAAATGCACAAATGAACTTGCAAGCTCCACAAACAAGCACTCATCCACCCACTAACACACTCATAAGATCACTCATAAACCCTCTCACAAACCGACACAGCAACTCGCACATCCACTCACACACTCACAAAACCACTCGTAAACTCACTCAGACCCATATAGCCACTCACATACCCATTTGCACTCAGCAATAGAGCCACTCACACACCCAGTCACACACCCACTCATAGACCCATGCAGCCAATCACACACCCAATTACACTCATATGGCCTCTCACACCCACTCCATGACACATACAGCCACTCACACACCCATCCTGTAAGGTTACAGGTTACAGTAACAAAAATAACATTTTAAAAAGACCTTAGAAATTCACTAACAAACCCTAAGTTTACAGGGATGTTATAGTTCGGAAATATCATTAGCCCCCTTAGAAATTCACTGAACAAAACAAAGGTTACTGAGAAGTTATAGTTAGGCTCAGATTGTACACACACAAACCATAGAAATTCAGCATTCAAAGGTGCTCCCATCCACCTCTAACTTTAAATAGAACAGCATTTGAAGGCCCTCCTATATGACATAATTGAATTATTCGCGGGCATGATATTCTGGGGTCTCTTTAAAGCTGTTAAGAGTGAGCAATTTTTTCTGTCTGTTGCATATGTAAGCTAATCAGCAAAATCTTTTGCTGTAGGATTTGTTTTACGGACACAAATAGGGAAAAAATTGAGGTTGCATCTCATAAACCGAGAGATTGCCAGGCCACCAATGCCCATACTCAACGGCCAATCAGAATGGTCTAACATTAAGATGAGACAAAGCAGGCCATGATGTGTGAATATTCCATGCAAAGAGTAATCTCACTGATGTGGATTGTGCTTACCAGCTGCCACAAAAGGAAACTCTAGCTGCAGTCTGGGTTCAACATTGTTACGTGTTCATTTTCAGAAAGCCTTCAACTAAAGTTGAAGATCCCCAAGCATTCCTCACAAGCCTTGGCCAACTAAAACCCAGATTTCCATGTATTGAGACACGGTTAATTTTCCTGATGGACTGTAATGCCACCATTTTACACTAAGGGTGGGTAGAACTTGCTGAGTTTCACTTCCAGAGTTCTGCGGAGTTACCCAAAAAACTCAGCGAGATTCCATGGAGTTCCGCAAGCAACGGAAGTTTAGTATGTTGTGCTACTTGCACTGATATTTAGCACCTGGAGCTTGTTTCGAGCTGCTAAATCAGTGTGAATGGTACCAAGCATCATGCCAGAGGGGTTGCTTTTTTCTGCTGCTCGAGTATATTTTCTACTCATGCTGCAGTTTTCTTAACACAAGCGCAGCTTTCTCAACGTGAGCAGTAGCAACCTGCCGCAACCGCCTGCATTGAGAAATCTCGATGGGAGGCAATCTAGCTGTGGATTTGCTTGCTCAAGCTGGCCAACTTACTGTTGGTGAGCCAAGCATGAGAAAAAACTCTGCGTTCCAAGTGGAGCGCAGAGTGGGCAATACTTGCAAACTCTGCAGGAAGAGTTGAGTTTACCACCCACCTCTATAGCATAAACTCATGGAAAACATCATCTTATCTTACTTCAAGACATAACTGCCAGTTCCCAGTTTTGCTTCATCATAACCATGGCTAAAGAGTATGTAATTTTCATAATCTAATAATTCATTTTAATGGGTGTCGGCCAACCAGTTATAGAAGAAACAGACTGTATCTCCATATCACAACTTTTTAAAGAATACATTGTCCAGAACAGCGAAGTCACATAATTGACTCAACACGACACTAATTGATGTGCACAATGAAGATGCCATTAAATTAAAAAAAAATAGTGAAGAACTGTCATGGTACAATAGAAGCCTCATTTTGACAGATTCTCACATAGTAATCCGAAAGCTGCCGAGGAAGCATATTGTAGAGATAGCTTTTGAAAGTCCTGGGGGTTACATAAGAAAAACAACTTATTAAGAGAGGATGTCTACATTCCATCTGTGAAAGCTATGTCATGTGAACTTCTACATGTGTCAGAGCTCCAACAAACCACAGAGTCCCTAGAGTCACTAAAAAGCCACCAGAATGAATATGGCGGTAAATAGCTGCTGAAGGTACATGTTTTAGTTGAGAAAAATATGTTCCCGATTTACTGACAGTTCGGCTCCTCCAACTGCAAAAGCTAAGATGATGCATATAACAATTAGAAAAAGGCGCATTCGATGAGCATCTGGCGTTTTGAAAACTTGCACCACTTTTCCAGCCACATGCATCAAGCTGTTTTGCATTCGCAAACGGTGCGAATTGCAAAATTCGGCCGTTTGCGAATGCAGAAAGCTTTTTTGGGATGCATCATTTTTTTTTTTTGCAATTTAAGAAATCGCAATTGTTTGCGATTTCTCAAATTGCGATAGCATTTAAGAAATCGCAAATTTTACGATTTCTTGAATGCTATGCATGATTTTTTTTAATTTGCGAATTCGCAATTTTAAAAGGAAAAATTACCATGAACTATACCTTCGTGGTAATTTGCGAAAAGTTTCAAAAATGCACAAAAGTGCATTTTTGAAACTTATATTTTACACACACACATGCCCTTGGGACATGTGTGTGAGTAAAATGTACTTACGTTACATTTCAGGGGTGCAGGGGGAGGTCCTTTGGACCCCCCCTGCACCCTTGAAATTGCATTCTCATTTTGCGATTCCTTAATTGCGAATTCGCAAAATGAGAATGCCTTCCCATTGATTCCTATGGGCCTCTAGGCCCATAGGAATCAATGTAATACAATTCCTTAATTGCGATTCGCAATTAAGGAATCGCAAATAATGAAAATTAAGAAATCGCAAAAATGGTTGCATTTTCTTGATGCATAGGAATTTGCGATTTCTAAATTGCGATTCCTTAATTTTCGCAATTTAGGATTCGCAAATTCCTACAATGATGCATGTGGGTGTTGATCCCATGCCATTGCAAGTGACCGATTAGAACGGTGTCCCTTCGGCTGCCATATTGGGTCACTGAACAATAACAAGAAATCTGGCACTCTCCAGGAAATACTATGCTGGCTCCTTAAAATCCTTAGAGGCGCCACATAGGAGAACAAAGGAGGCGCGCACTCTGATCTGACAGATGCGGTTAGACTGCCCTCTGATGCCGCCATACAGGGTTATGTAAAGTCCTAGCTGGAAGAACACCGAAAAAGGACCTAGGTGGGTTCTACAGAAGAGGTGTACCATCATCACACGTGGCAGGTTTCTATCACTCATTTCTAGTTTATGTGCCTCATCTCAGTTGCCACCTACGTTTCCTGCCAGCAGCCAATAAGAGGAGGATACAGTAGGTGCAGGGTGCAGGAAGTTCCAATCAGCCAGTCCCAGAGGAAGCATGGCGCCTGGTTATCACCACCATGCCTAGGCCATTGCAAACTAGAGAAGACTTTTAAATAAATTGAATGTGTATTAGCAAATCTGCAGCCGAGTAATTTTGCACCTGTGATCAATCTGTTGTATACAGATAGCTTAATTATGAAGAATGCTGGAAGTTGTCTAACATCCCCCCTGTGTTCTGCGATGTTAGAAATAAGTTCATATTACTCAATCAAAAAGATGTATAGTGCACAGGAAACTGTGGATTAGTGGCAAAGTATTATATAAAAGGGAGCTCAAGCGCATTACCTTGGACTACCTTAAACTGCATACATCTATGCCTGTTATATTTTAGAATATTTTATTCCTACGGGATATACTATTGAGGTGCTAGTTGTGATTGGGTTTTCACAAAACGCCATCAATTACCAGAATACTGTGTTAGTAGTTTCTAATGCTTACCCTTGCTACAAGGCAGGGGATAGCAAATCAACTGAACGATTCAATGATTCAAACCAGATCCACTCAATGTTGAACCACCGAGGTCATGTGTGACTTGAGAAACTTTGCAAACGTTCACACATAGCAGCTTTTCAAATCAAACTATAGCAGGGGGTAGGACTGTATCAAAACCAGAGCTGGCCTGTGTCCAAGCAGCCTCCATCAAGTCATCCCAATCAGGAATGGCTCGGCAGGGGTCCGCGCTGGCCTCTCTGACACACACTGCAGAGAAATACCCGTCTTGTTTTGGAGCTTCAACATAAAGAGGGGAATTGTACTGATGTGAGCAGGAAATGTTCCCTGTGGTGCTTCCGTTGTGCAAGGAGCTCACAAGCAGGTCGAAGAAACGCAACACTCGGGACCCTCTGAAATATCGGCGTAAACGAGAGGGTCTGAGGACCATCCGCGCGATTCATGAGAGCAAACACAGGAGCAAAGAGCGATGAACTGTATTCACTCAATCTGAGACTCTAGAGGCACATGACAGGCTCAAGGAGCTATGTGTAATCTCCCTTGCGACACATGTTGATATGTTATGATCATTCATATGCATAGTTTATTGCGATACATTCAGATATCGCAGTCAGGGAACCAGGGGGCACATTGCATCAATATTTGTTTTTTTTATGCGATTCCTCAATTGCGAAAAATAAGGAATCGCAATTAAGGAATCGCAAAATGCAATGCATCAAGAAATCGCAAAAAAAAATTGGATTTATTAATATTTCTCAATTGCGATTCGCAAATTGCGAGTCGCAATTAAGGAATACCTCCCCATTAATTTCTATGGGCCTAGAGGCCCATAGGAATGAATGGGAAGACATTCTCAATTTGCGATTAGCAATTAGCGAATTGCAAATTGAGAATGCGATTTCAAGGGTGTAGGGGTGTCCAAAGGACACCCTGTTTCACCCCTGAAATCAATCTGTGCACAAATGTTGTGCACACACATGCCCTATGGGCATGTGTGTGCACAACATGCAACTTTGAAAAATGCACAAAAGTGCATTTTTCTAAGTTTTCGCAAATTACCATGAGGTTCAACCTCATGGTAATTTGCTCCCACTAATTGCGAAATCACAATTTTTTTAAGTTTCATGCATTGCATTTAAGGAATCGCAAAATGCGATTCCTTAAATGCAATTGCAATTTGAGAATTCGCAAATATTTGCGAATTCTCAAATTGCGAGGGCCTTCACCCTTCATGCATTCCAAAAGCAGGTTTTGCGATCGCAAACGGGCGATTTTTGCGATTCGCACCGTTTGCGATCGCAAAATCCTTTGATGCATGTGCCTGCAATAATACACAGCCCATGGTTAGGTCATTAAAATGCGACATAAACGAATTAATTACAAGCACTTTAAATTTCAACAGAGGTACTTCAAGGAGCACTTCTGAAGCTTACCTCTTGTGCCTATGTGTTTGTGTGTGCACAAGTGTGGGTAAGCATTTCACCTTCTGTGATCTGAATGTGTGTGTGTGTCTGTGTGGGTGTGTGGTCATGTGGGAGTTTGTGTGGGTTATGTTACAGAAGTTTGTATACCATTGGAATGCCACTTGCATGATGTCACAGCACTGTTGAAATCTGGTTCGTTCACAATCTGGACTCGAGGTTTGTGCCACAAACCGAGATCTAACTTCTGATTCTTTGGGTAGGATAAACAATACTGTGGGACTGTAGTAGTAGTAGTAGTAGTAAGCTTTATTCGATTTTAGAACAATGTAAGATCATAAAAGCAACAGTCAATATATATACAATTTCATATACATCATAAGTACACAGTAAAAATAGTATTAAACAATGTATGTGAACACACATATAATAAAGCATTACATCCATACTATAGTTCTGACAACTAATAATGCAAAATCAAGCATAACAATTAACAATGGTCTAATTTTTAAAATTACTGTCGATCTCCGTAAGTGGCTCGAATTTTCAAACAGGATTTTAGATACATGGCTATGCATTTGGCATTTGATATTGTATCTAGAAATTGTAACGCCATGAAGGCAGGACGGCATCTTCTCAAACCAAGGGAAAATAGGATAGGAATAATCCATCGTTTACGTGGTACATCATAATATTTACAGAACAGTAATACATGTATATTTGATTGTTCAGAGGTACCATCACAGGGACACTGGATGATGGAGTTTGACCAGTCCTTTCTCCCTGGGAATGTGACCAAACGAAAAAACAAATTAAGTCTAAACCGAGTTAACAAGTACTTTTCATAAATAGTCAAGCAGAAAGTAAGATACGGCTGGATGCCCAGAGATCGTTGGATGGTTAAAATATGGCAGTTTGTGGTTTTGTAGGTTTCTTGAGCCATACGGATTTCCCCTAGATGAGATAAGCACAGCAATCGTAGGGCCTTTCTAGTAACAGTATTTAGGACTGCCGGATCATTGAAATATTTAGAGAGGCCCAGGTCATTTAAAAAGTTATGTACATATTGCAGCCATGGGACGTTCAACCAATTATCTAAAACCAGACAGTCTTCAATTAGTGCACGAGTTAGGCGGCACTGCTCCGTCGTCCAAATGCGATGCCACAGTAGTATTGGCTGGATTTTTATATGGTCAGTGTGACTGCTTTCGTTTATATGTTTGGTTGTTTATGTGTTGCAATTGTTATCTTTGTTTTTTGTATGCGAAGCGAAGGTCTTTACTAGTTTGGGTATGTGCTAAGTGGAGAATTTATATGCGACCTGCATAAAGTATGTCTACAAGGTAATTTAAAAGACGGCATAGTTTTAGGCTCCACATCATCCCTTTAAATAAGACTAGGGGGCATATTTACCAGAATTTAGGCGCAAATCAGAGCAGCAAGTTACCTTCCTGCGCTGCCTCACCGGGAAAATGCAAGAATGGACCCTATTTATCTAATATGGTGCATTCTGGTGCTTTTCCCCTGTGCTGCTGCTGTTTTGGCAGCCTATTGCAAACACAGGCACCCTTACATCATGGTGCCAGGATGCCTGTGTTGGAGGCAGGATTGTTTTTGTGCAGGAAGGGGCTCCTTCTTGCACACAATCAATCCATAGAGGAGTTTCCTCTTTCTATGTGTGCTGCAGAATGCCCTCAATGATGAGGGTATTCCAACAGTATTGGATTACCCTGTTTTATTCAGAGATGTATTATTAAGAAGAAGAGAGTGCAGTTATTATGAGATTCAATTATGTAGTGCATCCGACGACCTGTCTGAGACATATATCTGTTGTTCTGACTAATGTGTTGTAGTTGTATCCAGGGGCGTATCACAGGCCCCCGCAGCCTGTGGTGCGGGGGGCCCCCAAGCTCGAGGGGTCCCCCTCAGCACAGCACTTCGGCCGTAGAGATCCTGATAGAGTCCAGAGGGGGCCCCTCCACGTACCCTGCAGGGGAGCCACCTACATTTTCGTTACTCCATTGGTTGTGTCGTATCATGGTGGTACAGTTGTGAGCTTGGGGTTAGCAATCATATGTATTTTTGGTCTGTGATGGATGAGTGTTCAGTGCCCTGCTGGATGTTGTTACCTAGGCTAAGGTGCTTTTGTGTGCAAGGTGATATCCAAGGACAGCTGCAGTCAGTGTTCACAGTTGTGGTGTTATTTATTACTATGCAAGCAGTTGTGAGCTCTTTGAGACCCCTCTATGTGACGTATATGAACTGCGTTGAGTTAGTGCACAGGGTAGTATCCAAACTGTTGTGTTGAATATTTAAATTTGTGAAGGATAGAATACACCTTTTTTCGATCTAATATACTATATGAAATGGTTATTCTTTGAAATGAAGCAGTGCAAAATTCTAAGGGTTTCCTAATTTTCAGTTTAATTGACAAAAGATTTTGCGTTTATCAGACTATATAAATTCATTATAAAGTTTAGTCCATCTTTTTTAACATTTGTAGGTTTTTTATAATGCTGATTTTTCAAAGGATATATATGTTCACAAGTCCTCTCCTTTAGGTTTTGCTGACACGTTTCACCCAACAGACATGGGACCTAAATTCTTTAAAATGTTTTTAGTTTTACAACTAACGTTTTCGCTGTCAGGCTATATTTGGACCTCATTACTGCAAACAAGTGAACAACATGTTTAGAAAAAGATAGGCAGAGGTAAGGCATTCTGTGAAATTCGTGCTTGCAAGCTTCTAATTAAATTCTATAAATTGATTGACGCAAATGATCAAATACAGGCTTCTGTAGAAGGCCGTCAGTCTACTATTAGATAGGTGCGCTCATAACTGTAACTTTATGTCATGCTGCTAACTCATGTGCAACAATCAAGTACCTAAAATAAAGCTACATCATGTCCAACAATGTAGGTATTCAATGATAAGCAGAGGTCTTTAAAGTAAGAGCTGTGGTGTTTCTCTCCTTTTATACATTCCTTTTCTTTTTGATTGGTTGAGGGTTGTAAAGGGCACATTGAAAGGGAAATCATCATTTCTGATTCGTTATGACTTTTGAACATTTCAGCTTTCCTGTTTCTGGTTGCAAAGGCTGTGATTTTGCAAAGCACAGACTAAATCAGGACCCTGCTAATTTTCTAGGAGTTTATTACTTTATGCTATATTATGGGTAGTTGCAGAGTGTACAAATCACCCAGGGGGTATCCTAGAGCTGAAAAGCAAATGCAGTGTGGACTGAACCATGGGCCCAGACTAGGTGGAGATCATGTTTTTAGTTTCTTGGGAAATTCAAGAACTTAGGAGGCAGCTCTGTGTGCACAGGTAGATTGCTTCAGACTTTGAGAGCAAGGTAGGACAAGGTAGGCTGCCGGACCTATTTCTGTATGTGCGGGGGATGTGTGGAAGTAGGAGTCCGGCTAAGTGGAGGTGTTTAGTGGGTATGTGGAAGTTAATGCAATTGTTGAGGTAGGTGGGGTTGTAGTGTTTTTATCTAGGAACCAGAATCGATATTTCTATTATATGCCCTTGTCCGGTTATAATCAATAATATCCATACAACGGCATAATAATCATATCCATAATTCGGTCGTAGCACATGCTGTCACATTAAGCAAGGCTACTCCTCCGGCCCCCTAGAAAGCACACCGAGTTCTCTAAACAAAACCAAGCCTCCAGCAACCTGGGAAATCCCCCTTGCCTTTGTTTTGATTTCGTCCTAGAACTCCTGTAAAGCACTGTAAGAACGGCCAGTTCTTAGCGACATCTTTATTGACGTCTTATGTCCAACCTTATGTCAAACCCAGGCACCTTTCAGGTATAAATATACCAAGGTTGCCTTAAGCAAACAGACGGTGGTGGTTTTGGAGCAGCTATCTACTTGCCCGAGAGGCCAGCTGATGCGAGAGCCCACGGACGCTGCCCCTCCCTTTTGACGCGCTGAGAAAGACGCTGTCTTTTCTCCTGCCGAGAAAATCCAGCTCCGGCGTTTCCAGCCTACCCTTGCCAGTTACTGGGATGTCAAGTCCTGAGAGAGAGATACCAGACCTCCTGCTTTCTATTACCCAGGTACGGAGCTGACTAAACCCTTAAAGAGAATTCTTGAGTCAGATTCTTGGCAAAACAAACTTAACTTAAACTGCTACATACTTACTCCCTCCCACGTATTAGGCTTAGGTCAGGTACACCGGGGTAGGCGTATTTAGAAGCACCAGTTGAGTACGATTAGTCAATGTATATATGTATGTATATATTTGATCTATTTTAAAGTATCATATGGCTAAGAAACCATATCAATGCTTTTACAGTATTATTTTATAATCCTCCTTTTACTGTACGCACTTTACTTTACCATGAGTATTACAATCGTGGCAATTCATTTCTCTTGTATGAGGAAGAAGACTGCTCAATAAATAACACCTTTTATTGAAAACTCCCGTCTCTCTTTTCTCTGCATTCTGGTGAAACTAAGTACGCACATTTGACTGAGTGAAATAGCTGTCTTTTGTTTTCACACGACTCTAGAGATACACTCTTATTCAGGGAGAGCAAAGTTGTCATGTTTTATGGTTGTCAGAAGCTAATCCCTTCTTGTCTATCCAGGGAGGTTAAACTCCTCCTCGTTTATTCGAGAAAGTTTCTAGTGACCTCTGAGCTGCCTGGCAAACCTTAAGTCTAATATAGTCAGTAGAGACCTAGATAACCTCAGTCCTACGTCTACACTGCTGAATATATTATTCCAATGCGCAGAGCCTTTTGGGAATATAGGAACTACACTACATGGCGCACAACGTTTGGTAAGGCGATAAATCAAACGCAAGACGTTTGAGTAACTCAGTCGTGCTTTTTCACACAGACCTTTTTTCCCGTAAATACTCCAAAAGACGTCTGGAGTGGGTAAAAGGTTAAAATCCGCCGGAACTTAGTAGGAAGAGATTTCTATGTATAGTTTTTGGTTTATTCAACGTTGAAGGATACAGTGTTCCAAAATATTGTGCACCTAATCTTTGTTTCCTTGAAACTTGATCTGCAACAAAAACCTTTCTGTCAGTAAAAATGTCAGAAAATGAAGAGGAAAGGGAGACAGCTAGAATAGCAGCTCAACTCCTAGAGAATGACACTATTCTCCTACAGAATGACCCGAATGCAATACTCATTCCGGTCAACATAAGAAAAACTATAACTCTTAAACTTATAGAAAATGGACTAACATCGAGAGGTGGTACAGTCATATTCGTAATTGAGGCACATGAATATCGGCAGACAGAGGTATTCTATTCATGGATAAACTTTCCAGCAGCAAACACTGTCACACTTGAATTCCACTATTACAAGATAGAGGAACCTCCGGATGAATACACTCCTTTCAAGGAGCTTGAAATCCCATTAAAATACCAAGAGCACCTGCTCTGGTTTAAAGGCGCCCTAAAACATAATAATCACATCACCAGGCTCGGTCCACTAGGTAGACCAAGAGCAACGTGGCCGGTTCTAGCCAGCTACACACCACATCCAGACATTGAAAAAATGTCTGAACCAGAACTTTTAGTCCAGCTAAAAATAATAATTAAAATACATAGACAATTAGTCCAATATGTAATGCGAACTTCAACAGTCCAACCAACTGTTAACATTCCACAGCAGACCCCTCATCAGGGGAACACAAACAAAATTACACCACAGAACATACAGTCATGTCTGGGTAAAGTACCCATAAAACGGGAACAAATTCCATTCTGGTTAGCACAAAAAATTACTCACATAGAGGCAGTATTTCCGGATACTACCCCTACTGAGAAACACAGAGTTCTGACTATCAGCCTTCCAATGGGGATCGCACCACATGTTGAGGACTGTGACACTTGGGGCACAGTCTTTGCTTCCATTTACACAAAAACACATGGTGTTCCGTCCATGGCGGTAATACCAGATGTGCTAAAACAGATTCAAGATTAATACGGTCCAGAACCTGCTTTAACCCTGGGTATGAAATTACTGAAAGACTTCAAGCCGGTCTCGGCTATATTATTAGCCAACATAAAAGGGGAAGCAGCATCTGTGGCGATCCGCCAGAAATTGAAAGAAACAGATATAGCAGAACAACCATTTGAACTTGCCAGAATCACAGAGAAATCCTATGAAGAACTAGGAAGAGATAGTTTGGGTGGGAAACCAGTAAAACCCCAACTAACTGAAAATCCTGAAAAGATATTTATTAAAAATAATCTAAACACTCCAAAAAAGAGCTGGGATTGAAATAAACAATCCACTCCCAAAGAAAAAAGATTCCAGTCCAGAGGAAGGTCTCCTCGGCGGAGAGAAAGATCTCCGGACCAAGGACACAAGCCTCCCCAGAGGGAGCCCTCTGAGAAAAGATACAACCTTAGAAATAGGGATAATTTGAAGAAACCTGATAGATATCAAGATATTGATACACGTCCCTCTCGATCTTTGCAGACTTCCTCGCAGAAATCGGAAAGAAGAGGACGGTCAGAACACAGGGAAGAGCACGTCAAGTCCAAAGACAAGGAACCTGCTCATCAAAATAAAAAATTACAATTTCCAAAAAAGAAGGTAGCCAGTATTAAAATAATACAACATGCCGAGGATACTGAGGACACAGCTGAAAAACGGAGAGTGGGCCCAGACAGCGCTAGACAGCGCAGCAGAAGTGACCATAGCTCGCAAGATCCTGATGAAACATCTGGAGACAGTGGACATGAATGAATACATTCAAGTGGAAACTGCAGACAGCAGAGTTAACAAACCTCATAAAATATAAGAAATAACATTACGTATAGAAGGAGATAAGGCTAGGAAAATAAGGGGTCTATTTTGGGACAACCTTTCCAAAGGCTATGATATCCTTTTAGCTGAAAAGGACTGGCCACCAGAGTTTGTCAGGGAGTGCCCTCATGGCGAAGAAATGATTATGCCTGCCTTCTCAAATCATATTCCAATTCATAGAAAATATACACTTGCAAGAAAGTGGGCAGTAGCCCAAGCTCCTGCATTATATAAAAATCATGTAGGATGGGATGAGGACTCTCCTTCTCACAAAATCCAGTTAAAATGTCAACCAACTGCGCAAAGACAGTACCCAATTAAGCAAGAAGCTAAAAAACAAGTCAGGGAGATCTTAGATCAACTTGAATACCAGGGGGTGATTGAAACATGCACCTCACAAATGAACAATCCTTTGTTTCCTGTCTCCAAGCCAGACGATTCATACCGTCTAGTTTTAGACTACAGACACCTAAACTCATGTTGCAAAACATTTGCAGTACAAAAGTCACACAGTGCAGCACTAATGAATAACATCGTGCGCAAAAAATACAAAACGACATTAGACATCTCTAATGGGTTCTTTTGTCAAAACATAGCACCTGAAAGCAGGTATTTGACCGCTTTCTCAATAATGGGTTCGCAGAAAATTCTGTCGACTCCCACAGGGGTTCAAGAATAGCCCAGGTTTATTCTCAGCAAGGGTAACATAGTTACTACAAATATATGATGATGAGGCATTATCTTATGTCGATGACATCTATCTAACAGATGATGACTTGGATACTCACTTGAAAAGAGTGAACACCATAATACTTGGGTTTGCAGCAGAGGGTTACAAATTCAACTTTAAAAAGTCACGAATTGCCCATCTAACAGTCCTGTTTTTAGGATATGAATTATCAAGTGAAGGCAAAAGCCTGGCAGACAATTTCTTAGAGAAGTGCGCTGTACTCCAAGCACCAAAAACGCTGAGGAACTTACAATCAATACTAGGTTTCTTGAATTTCGGAAGAACTTACATTCTAAATTATGCAGAGAGGGTTAAACCTCTCTATGAATTAATAAAACCTGATTTTAAACCAATTAATTGGACTCAAACACACACCGAAATTTTGAGATCATTGCAAACAGACATGTTAGCTAAAACAAAATTGCAAACTCACGATAACACACGCAACCTTGTAATCCGAGTCATCCCAGGAAGATGCAGATTCAAGTACCTGACCTCTGACGGTACCAATAGCATACAAATCACATTTGTACACAAAAGCTGAAATAAAATTTAGTTCAACGGAAAAAATTCTAACTGCGGTTCAGACTGCTGTAGCAAAAGAAAGAGCTCTTGCACAAGGTAAACGAATAATAATCGTTACACCAATACCAGCCCTAGAAGCGGTAACAAAGGCAAGCATTCCGAATGCTAAAGCGCTACATCCGAGATGGATCCAATGGGTTAATTCTCTTGCTGCAACAGACGTAGTATACGAATTTGATCCTAATTTGAAAACACAAGAATTTCTACAATATGAATATGAATGTCCTCTGCCGACCGAAATCCTGCCTCTAGAACACTACGGCTGTATAATATATACAGACGGATCAGCACAACCCGCAGTTGGGGGTAAGCAGGCTTACAGTGCTGCGTACGCGATTGTTAAAAGTCGTTGGCACAAAGGAAAATTGAGACCACTGGTAACAATGTCACAATCTGTAAAAGACAATTCAGGTCAACAAACTGAATTAATAATAATAAAATAATAAAGCCATTTTTAAAGCGCCTGGCTACACAGAAAACAGTGTGTCCCCGCGCTATTCTATACTTTGGGACGTTAATAAGGTTTTAAACCGGTTTAAATCATGGCCATGCAATAAATACCTAACCAGTAAGGAAATGTTGGCAAAATTTGCTACTCAGTTGAGATTTTTTGGATCCAGTCTGACGCCTGGGGAGATATTCTAAGTTAAGGAATTTGCGGCTAGATGTCTCTATCAGACCTTGTTGTATGTAAATATTATGAGTAGGTTATTTGGAAGGAGTTTTTAATTACTCCTTTGGTTCATTGAACACATACGAACAAACAGGAATAACATGCATGTGAATCAACAGGGTTCGCTCTGTTCTGTGTCCCAGGGCCTCATGGGAAATGTAGTTTATTGTTGAAATACTGTATTTTAATGGCTTTAAAAATGGCGCTCGACATTGCCGATCGCGAATTCCCGACACTAATAGTGTGCGATTCGCATTCCTGCATCAAATCATACAATAATGACTTGCAGAAATGGGTTCAAAACGGTTACAAAGATGACACAGGTGCCACAATCAAGCAAAAATCGCTTTGGGAACAAGTAGTTCTTTTATAGAAAGAACTACAAAAGACTCACTTGATACATACACCGAGTCATCAGTGTGATGGCGTACACGTTGCAGGGAATTCATTGGCTGATACAGCCACAGCGGAAGCAACTAACTCGGCTTCCGTAGCCACAAAAAAGCGTTCAGAAAAATACATAGACGAGGAAACCATGCTGGCGGTAAAAACGTCTTCAAAAGGCGACTGTGCAGCACTACCCGTGAACTATCCACTCAATTATACATACATAATCGATGCAAACTCCGTTCCTTTTGCTCGAATCCTTGGAGTGGGGGATAGAGTAATTCCAAACACGAACAGGAGAATCTTCTTAATACAAGAAGCACATATGGGATTAGGTCTAAGGCATCAGATGATCAAAGAATCTCTGACAGAATTACAATCAGAATACTGGTGGCCGGGAATGAGCTTGGATAATCACAAATTTGCAAAAAATTGTGAAAACTGCAACAGAGATCGCAGTGGCGAACCGGCCGAAGTAGTGCCAGAACACCTAATAGAAAGCATAAGGCGATCTATACGCATGATCAAACAAGAGAAATGCGTCCCAATGTATATTATTTAAGACTAGATTCACTTAAAATGTAGACCCCAGCGCTCGGCTGACGCCAGAACTGTTATAAAAGATTTGCGAGTTTATATCGGCACATACACAATTGGCATGCTACATTCTGACCAGGGTCCTACTTTTAGCTCTCGAGCTTATAAGGAGGCCATGACCAGCATGGGCATTGCTTGCGGTGTTCTTGTCCCTTCCATCCTGAGGGAAACGGGATTGTGGAAAGAAAAAACCGAGACATAGAGCAATCTATAACTGCGAGGGTATTAGGTTCGGGTGCTGGGTGGGTCAAACATTTAACAAGTGTCCAACGTAGTCTTAACAATCTGCCAAGAAATTCTCTAAAAGGTTTCAGTCCGTACGAACTATTGTTCAGGACTAGAATGCATATTCAGGACCTTGATAGTCAGACTTCAGTGGTAGAAGAAAAATGCTTTGATATCAAAGATCGTTTGGCTATTTTACAGGACTTAAATGAAACAAGAAAAGACCTGAGCAACATAAACTTAAAACTGCAGTCAACAGCCACTGAAGAAAAACCACCTGTCCCAGCAAGGCCTGTCTGGATTCCAAAGATTGGGGATCTGGTCAGAGAGAAAATCGCGGTGAAGAAGGAATTTGGGCCTTCTTACAGAAAAGCAGTATCTGTCTTAGCTGTCAACAGAACAAGATCAGTTGTACTACCGCCCCTTGCTGGTAAAAAGGAGAACTGAGTTGTATCCATCGACCTGGTAAAACCACAATCATGTGGCCAATAATAAGTAGTAGGCCAAGTGGACTCCCAAGAAATAGCAGAACACCAAAGTTTGCTACAATCCAAGAGGTTCAAACTGAAAGACTAATCACATTTGATAAACCGACAGTGAATCAAAAAGGACTATGCAACAAAGCCATGGAACTTATGCCTCTTAAAACCCAAATTGCAACAGTTTGTCAAGAAACACCTGTCTACAACGATGTAGCCACAGACTATGCTGATGAAACAAAGAAAATTCCAAAAGCAAATGAAAATCCAGAAGCGATTCCAACAATTGACAGAACTGCATCTGGCTACTTCATCAATTTCGATGACTTTTCTGAGGATCCAAGCGAACCTGAAGAACAGCCAACAACAAAAACTTTTAAAGACAAAGCAACAGAACTCTTTCATCAACTCAAAGAAACCTATCTGATTTCTCCATGGATTGAATTTTGGATTGTTTTAGGTGTACTTTTCCTCCTGCTTTGGCTCACCATGGTACTTTGTTTGGGAAAATTCATTGAGGGAAAATACAGTACAATGGACACAGCAACTCAGAACATCAACTTGGTCCTAAAGCCACACAAGTCATCTCACATCGAGAAAAGAGAACTATCATCAGTGAATGTCACAGCCAATCCAATACCCGGTGGGGTAGCTTGGGACAAAACAGATTATGAAATTTATGGCCCGGTCGAGCTTTTGAAGTATCCACACCAATTTAAGGTTTCATTAAGTGACTTTGTAAAACCGAGCACATTCTCTGATGATTGGGACTTTGAAAGTATTAATGATATGATGTCTGATTTAGTAATGTCAGCAAAATTTACAGAACATGATTGCTTGCAGGGTTCATCTAATTATGAAGAAATGTACTGCTACAGCCACTTTGCACATCACTATTTGCATAAATCTGCTCAGCCTAGAAATTTTTAAAATTACAATCAATGGGAACATTGTGCAACTCCACCAAAAGGCAGTTCAAAAACATTTTATGAGAAATTCCCATACTTCTCAGGGTTTAACACAAGTGATGCAGAAACCTTTTATTTCAAAATATTAAATAAGACAGGAATGAAAACAATGCTGACAAGCACTAAATTAATCTATTCAGAAGCATTTTATGAAAAAATGACTACATTTGGTTTTGATTTTTGGAAAAACAATATTGAAACAAAAACCATCTGGGGTACCAAATATTGGCAGGTCCAATGTATACAATCATTATTTGGAGCCTGCATGATCCCAGAACAAATTATATTCTTGAATGACACAATTCAACAGACACCCTGTCTTGGCCTAGCCAAAATTAAAGACTTAAACAAACCGTCTATTCCAAAGCCAACACCTGACAGTAATAGCACTACAGATGTTGAGATAGACGTATCCCATATTTTTAACCAAAACAGAACACATCCTGATTGGAAAAAATGGTTGATCTGGCCCACAGACACAAATAACTGTCAAGATAGATTCCTGAACAAAATACAGGGGTTCACATTGACCAGGCCAGACCCTAGATACTCCCAGAGACAACATCCAGGGATAGTTACAACATACAGTGTAGGGAAACTCTGCCTCGAATGGCTAGAGAAATCCACACTGGCAGAAATTAAGCAACACTTGACTTTACTTAAAGACGGTGCTGACTTGCGTGATTTCATAATGGGACCACGCAAACAGCGTCAAAAACGTTTCATAGCGGCCAGTATATACGCAGCTTACAACGAAGCTTGGAAAGAAACGCAAATTGAAACAGCAGTGAAAATACGGGAAATTGACCATATTAATTTGGAAAAAACACTTTCTGTTGTGGACAATGGGTTAATGACTCTGTCTTCCAGAATATATTCATTGGACAGTATTGTATCATCTGCTATAGATATAATAGAGCAGGACTTACTAATTTTACAACACGTTCAGTCCCAATTAAGTTTTATTGTACAGCTTGGCTGGACGTTACATAATCTGCGTTCAGGCTACGTGCCCTGGCGTTTAATCAACACAACGTCATTATTCTCTATCTTTAACCTTACTGATACACAAATCAGCTTGGCACAAGAAGGAGCGGAATATACAATTCTGAGCATTGAAAAACTTGAGAGATTACCATTGACAATGTCAGAACGACCTGTCATTGAATGGATAATACACGGAATAATAACAATTCCGATAACAACATTCCAATTTAAATACTGTCAAGAGTATATACCTGGAGGCCAGTATGAAAGGTTGGGTAAAGGGTACATTAAGTCATCATGGAAATTACCTTACACACACACATGTTACAGTGAAAAGGAACAGAATGTATTTCTTAGTGGTAATAATTATAAACGGTCACTAAGTGGTATACTTCTGTGTCAAGGTATTAACTTGCATGGGGCCTGTGAGGGGACTTCAAATAACCTTTCATGTCACCAGCATGGCACACCTGCAACTCGAATAGAGCCATTCTTTAGACGGCTTTCTAACGGGAGCTACATTCTAATAGTGGACCACAGATGTTGTGGCATGGTGCCAGGAAAAGCTTATCTAGTGAGCGTTAGTTCCATGGTCACTTGCTGTATGCAAATATTGTATCCAAACAGCACTCCAGACAGGGAGGCAAAAATTTGGCCCATTTTGAATATCTCTTCTATTCGAATTGATACTTTAAGCAGAATGAAGTCTGTTCTTTTACAGACAACTGTGCCCTTGACGTCATCAAAAGAAACGTATGATCTACAAGTTGCTAGGACAACGGCAGAGATACATACACTTTTATCAACAAATTGCCCCCTGCATTTCGCAGAAATGCTAAGCCAAGTCCTAAATATGTCTGATACCAGTGGTATCCCACATATATTTAAGACGATTTTTTCGGGACTGTTAACACCCTTCACAACAGTTCTGGGCATCTTTCCTAATTTTGTCCATTCTGTCTTTGGCGGCCTACCACTCCTATTGGGACTCGTAGCAGGCATTTTATTTTTGATTCTCCTGCTTCGTTATGGCAAGCCATGCCACAGACAAGACTCCAGCAACAATGGAAGAAACGATCCTAGCCATACGCTATCGGGACCGCATAACTAAAGTCCTTGGATTAGCCCGGTTAAGAGATCTGAATATGTCCTGGTTTCTTTCATTCAGACCCATCTGGCAGAAATGTATCTCACCTGTGCTACGATGTATGCTGTGCGGAGAAGAATGCGTGTTGGACGTCTGTCTTACACTACAATCAGAAGTACCATTGGATACCGATACTTTGCTAAGTCCTGTAACGGCTCATGCATCGTGTTGTCCCCAGCGGTTACCTATCCTGATGACGGCATTCGTTAAGACTTCTACACTACGATTAGGTGGTGGTGAAGTACGAGATGAGAGCAGCATCACCCAGGTATGACCTTCTGTGAGCACTGCTGATCCTGTCAACGATGACAGCAATCATGCTCAAAATTGCACAGTTGCGGTATTTTCAAACTTAGTTGAACTTTCACCTGAAGCCGTAGACAACTTTTTTGCGAGTCTGTCTGTCTCCCCTGAACAGAAAGAATAACTTTTAAGCAAACAGAGCACACGGCATTCCATGAACTCTGAATTCGGCCTTCAGCTTTGGTAAACAAAAAGCTACTGAAAATATTTGGGACTATTTTTTTCCCCTGAAAACGAAATTATTTTTTCTTTCCCCTTCCAAAATATTTACCTTTTTTTTGGCACTTGTACTCTGCTTAAAGTAGAACTATTCTTAGAGGACAGAGCTTCTATTTTTAGGAACTCTAGAGACAATCTATTACCTCAGCCTCTAGCATATTTACAAATAACTGTATTTATATGTGATGGAATGGTCTTGCACTTCTTTTCTGTATTAAGAGCCATTTCATGTGTAAATTTCGCAAATCATTCAGCTAATATATATATGCATCCTTTTCTAATGAATGATTACACTGCTTGACAAGCGTACAGTACCTATAATCATTTTCATGTATTTCGCATACACCATTTCAAATGCAAAAATGTATTTTGGGGTGGGTTGGTATACACATGCACCTTTTAAAATGTTTACTATTGCTTAAGTTTTAGTAATGATGGACATTAATTCGTGGAGTGGGTGTAGTGTTTTTATCTAGGAACCAGAATCGATATTTCTATTATATGCCCTTGTCCGGTTATAATCAATAATATCCATACAACGGCATAATAATCATATCCATAATTTGGTCGTAGCACATGCTGTCACATTAAGCAAGGCTACTCCTCCGGCCCCCTAGAAAGCACACCGAGTTCTCTAAACAAAACCAAGCCTCCAGCAACCTGGGAAATCCCCCTTGCCTTTGTTTTGATTTCGTCCTAGAACTCCTGTAAAGCACTGTAAGAACGGCCAGTTCTTAGTGACATCTTTATTGACGTCTTATGTCCAACCTTACGTCAAACGCAGGCACCTTTCAGGTATAAATATACCAAGGTTACCTTAAGCAAAGACACGGTGGTGGTTGTGGAGCAGCTATCTACTTGCCCGAGAGCCCAGCTGATGCGAGAGCCCACGGACGCTGCCCCTCCCTTTTGACGCGCCGGGAAAGACGCTGTCTTTTCTCCTGCCGAGAAAATCCAGCTCCGGCGTTTCCAGCCTACCCTTGCGGGTTACTGGGATATCGAGTCCTGAGAGAGAGATACCAGACCTCCTGCTTTCTATTACCCAGGTACGGAGCTGACTAAACCCTTAAAGAGAATTCTTGAGTCAGATTCTTGGCAAAACAAACTTAACTTGAACTGCTACTTACTTACTCCCTCCCACGTATTAGGCTTAGGTCAGGTACACCGGGGTAGGCGTATTTAGAAGCACCAGTTGAGTACGATTAGTCAATGTATATATGTATGTATATATTTTATCTATTTTAAAGTATCATATGGCTAAGAAACCATATCAATGCTTTTACAGTATTATTTTATAATCCTCCTTTTACTGTACGCACTTTACTTTACCATGAGTATTACAATCGTGGCAATTCATTTCTCTTGTATGAGGAAGAAGACTGCTCAATAAATAACACCTTTTATTGAAAACGCCCGCCTCTCTTTTCTCTGCATTCTGGTGAAACTAAGTACGCACATTTGACTGAGTGAAATAGCTGTCTTTTGTTTTCACACGACTCTAGAGATACACTCTTATTCAGGGAGAGCAAAGTTGTCATGTTTTATGGTTGTCAGAAGCTAATCCCTTCTTGTCTATCCAGGGAGGTTAAACTCCTCCTCGTTTATTCAAGAAAGTTTCTAGTGACCTCTGAGCTAGCTGGCAAACCTTAAGTCTAATATAGTCAGTAGAGACCTAGATAACCTCAGTCCTACGTCTACACTGCTGAATATATTATTCCAATGCGCAGAGCCTATTGGGAATATAGGAACTACACTACAGGGTCAATGTTGTGCAAGGGTTTATATGTGAGTGTGCGGAGTTTGAAGAGTGCCCGTTTGTGGATGGGGAGCCAGAGGATGTCCTTGAGGTGTGGGTGATGCAGGCTCAGGAAGGCAGTCTGAGTGCAAGTGTGGAAGCCGAGATTATATGGTCTGGAGTCTTCCAACAGAGAGTGCCTTGCTGTAGTACATCTTGCTGGTGATGAGGGCCTTGGTGACGGTTTTGCAGGTGTTGAAGAGAAAAACTAAAAACTGACCCTGAACCCTATAAATACCCCTTTACCCAAAAACTAAAAACTGACCATGAACCCTAAAAATACCCCTTTACCCAAAAACTAAAAACTGACCCTGAACCCTAAAAATACCCCTTTACCCAAAAACTAAAAACTGACCCTGAACCCTAAAAATACCCCTTTACCCAAAAACTAAAAACTGACCCTGAACGCTAAAAATACCCCTTTACCCAAAAACTAAAAACTGACCCTGAACCCTAAAAATACCCCTTTACCCCAAAACCAAAAAATGACCCTGAACACTAAAAATACCCCTTTACCCAAAAACTAAAAACTGACCCTGAACCCTAAAAATACCCCTTTACCCCAAAATTACAAAAATTTACATTAAAAAAATTATTATATACTTACCAACACTTACGTTGTAATGGTATGCGTTGTAAAGGTATCTGCGTTGTAAAAACATGCGTTGTAAAAACATGCGTTCTAATAGTTTTTGCGTTGTAAAAGTTTCGTTGTAATGGTAGTGCGTTGTAAAAGTTGCATTGTAAAGGATGTTTCCCGCAACAGTAGGGAAAGCGTTGGATAGCGTAGGGGTTAAAATTACTATTCCCACTCCAGTGGGTGCAACAGTAGGGAAAGCGTTGGATAGCGTAAGGGTTAAAATTACTATTCCCACTCCAGTGGGTGCAACATTAGAGAAAGTAAATACTTCATATATTAATAAATAAATTACAAAATAATATCAATATAAATTTATTTAAAAATGATTCACTATTTATTATAACATAATAATTAATATATTAAAATTACTAATTAACTATAAATAATTCAATTAGTTACCTATTAATACTAATTTATAACTAATTACCAATTATTTATTTGATAATTAAAAATTAATTTACAATTATTTTATATTAAATACAATTAAATAAATGTTATTATTTCATTAATTATTATTAAATTACTTCCCACTCTATTCCCCTACAAACCCACAACCCGCTACAGGAAATAAATAATTTAATTTAACATAATTAGCAATTAATCAATTAAATTAAATTAATTACCAATTACATTTTAAATAATTAACAAATATTATTTAATTACCAATTAATTTAATATTACTACCAATTAATAAATTTACATATTTAATTAATTATAATTAAATTACTTCCCACCCTATTCCCCTATAAACCCACAACCCACTACAGGAAATACATTATTTAAATTGACATAATTAGCAATTAATCAATTAAATTAAATTAATTACCAATTAAATTTTAAATAATTAACAAACATTATTTAATTACCAATTAATTAAATATTACTACCAATTAAATAAATTTACATATTTAATTAATTAATTTTAAATTACTTCCCACCCTATTCCCCTATAAACCCACAACCCACTACAGAATAAAATTATACAATAATTAAAAAAAATCATTAATTAAAAATAATTATAACATAAAAGGACACTTTTCACACATATTATAACATAAAAAACACTATAAATAATTAAATATTATTTAAAAAACGATATTTTTTACTATCTAGATTATATAGTTGGATATTTTCACTTTCTATATTATTTACAGTCGATATTACTTCACTTACCTTAAAAACGATATTTTGGCTGTCTTTATTCTGTCCTGTCGATATTTTGTCCAAACGATATTTCAAACTCGATATTCTATCCAAACGATATTTTGGAGTCGATATTATGTCTGTGCACCTTCATCTATCTGGTGACCTTGGACATGCAGACAGGGAAGTTGGTCCAGATATTCAATATTTTGTTGGAGAGGATGAGCTGTGTATCATCTGTGTATAACATATAATGCTGATTCTATGGGCTCGAATGATGCTGCCAAGTGGGATCATGTAGGTGTTAACCAGCATCGGACCGAGAGAGGATCAATGTGGCACTCCGCAGATGAGTTTTGGCAGAGTTATAGGTGAAAGGAGTCAGGCTGACTGGGGGCACCCTTTGAAGAAAGAGCAAAGAGCAGATCCAGCACAACACTTGTTCATGAATGCTAACATCGTGCAAGCATTGAATGAGTTTGGGGGTGGGAGATTGTATCAAAGGAGGCATATAGATCCAGAAGAGTAAGGGCACAGGTGTCTCCTTTGTCCATGATCAGCCAGATGTCATCTGTGTCTGCGATTAGGATGCTTTCAGTGCTGTGCTTTGGTCTGAAATATACCAAAAGTAATGGATATAATGCTTGAATTAATCTCAGCCACTGGTAGTTACTCGGGCCGCATCCCAATCCATTGTTATTTTGCACACCACATCACCTCAAATTGGACCCAGCTATATGCGAATCAGTCTTGACCCTGCATCAGAATAGTCCAGCCCGAACTGCTCAGCCAGGTCCTCCCTCAACCAGAACACAAGCAACCCAGGACTAGTTTCGCTCTAGTTATGGGCGCATCAGCCGGGTACAGCTTGGTTCCAGTGACACAGTGTGCATGGGACCCCTGTCTGGGCATACCTGTCACACATAGTATACAAAAAACTGATGGATGGAATGCCTGAATTAATCTCAGCCACTCCTGGCCCATAGGAATGAATGGGAAGGTATTCATTATTTGCGAATCTCAATTTGCGATTCGCAAATAAGGAATATGTAGGATTCGCAACATTTTTAGCAAATGCTACATAAAAATCGCAATTTGAGAATCGCAAAACTCTTTTTTGATACATATGGCCCAAAATGCTTTAATAGTGGGCTGCAAAAAGGATCTCCCCACCCCAGAGGATTAAGGACGCACTGGAGCCACTAGGCACTAGGCCAATTTATGTATTTCTGTGCACTGTAATTTGTTTGTGCAAAAAAGGCAGGAAATGTAGTTCATATTTCTCTAGAACTGTTCTCTTCTTTGCATGATTTTGAATAGAAGTTGTATTTGAGACATTACTGTAGCCATTATGGGATACTAAATGTCACATTTTAATTTTGTCACAACATGCAGAGATATTATAACTGTTATAGCTGAAAATCGTGTTATTTTCATACATGACATACTTGCCCATTTAGGCACAGAATGTCTGAATCTGAATGTGGACTTGGCACATGTTGAGGAAAATAACTCAGAATAGTGACAGCACTGTAAAAGCTATGGCCTTGCATTGTAGTGCATCATGATATTTACAGTACTTATGTTAAACATTATAAAGATCATAAAATGCAAATAACGATTTTAGTAAAATGAATTTTAAAATAAATTTACATGTGTGTATGTTGAGAAAAATTGTGGCAGTAATCCATATTTTGCCTTAGTCATTATTGAATAATAATCACTGGCAATTTTGTGGATTCTTTTGTTTAATATGAAATGTTTAATTTCTTTCATTGCGTTAGATTCTAATGTGGAGTTTATTTCATGTGAAGCTGACAATTGTCTTTAAATGCATTTATATTCCAGTTACAAATTTTTTTATATGGTGTGTACACTATTGACATATTTAGTTTACTTGAAATTTCATTATATAGTGCTATACCATATGCCAAAGGCATGTAATAACTGTAAATTTAATGCAACCAATGGGCTGCAGCACTTTGCATTGTGCCATTTGCACAAGTAGCCTTTGAAACCTGTCTCAGGTCTGCCATTGCAAAGTCTGTGTGTGCACTTTACTGCTAATTCCACTTGGCATGTGAAACTACTTGCAAAGCTCTGAACTCCCCTTTTACTACACATAAGTTACCCCTAAGGTAGGTGCTAGGTAGTTAATGGGCAATAATAATAATAATAAAAATTGGGTCATCTGTTTTTAAGTTTTATATGTCCTGGTTGTGTGAAAACACACAAATTTATGTTTCCCTGTGAGGCCTACTCCTTTCCTATTGAGTTCCTTTTTCGAGGTAAAGTTAGTTTTAACATTACTATGTTAAAATTATTATTATTATTTTGAGTTTTATATAGGTCAAGCTATACCCAGAGTTATCAAAATGCTTTACATGTTATGTGATAACATTTGCAAGAGGCACATAAAACATAAACAACTCTGCATACATCCATCTTCTACATAAACAAACACAACATATCTTCTCAGAACCATAGAACAATGTATGCAAAGTCCATTCTCTTTTTATGTGGATTGCTTGGCCTCTTTGTCTCTAGTTTTAATTCTGAATAGCTGTTGAAGTTTGTCCAGACAAGGTTAAATTTGAAAGCCTTTGCAGCTCCGGGCAGCTTGTTACAGTGCGATATATTTAAGCATGATATCTTTGTACTGCATGCATATGAATATACATGGATATATATATATATATATATATATATATATATATATATGTATATATATATATATATATATGTATATATATATATATATATATATATATATATATATATATATATATATATATATATATATATATATATATGTATATTTCACCAAACTCTTTATAAATTGAAGAAACGGAGTCGCACTCACGGGGTTTACAGACATGTACTTTTAATCTCTGTCAGTGGCAGTCCTGACGCGTTTCGTTCTCTCGCGAACTTTTTCAAAGGTGAGCCACGCACACGTTTACACTGATGGTGTTCGTACAGCAATTGCCTTTACTTTTAATTTATAGCCCTCTAGTGGTCAAATGTCATTGTTTTGCAGCATGCTGGCACCTGTAATACAATCCAACAGTGTCTCTTTTACCCTCCTGTGGGTGGTGCATTAAAATTCCTTTAATGTTGTGTTATGCAAAGTCTGTCGAACCAGCGTGTTCCCTGGCAGCCCATTTTAAAAGCAGCTGGAGAATCATACCGGAGACGGTCTTCGGTGGCAGCCGCTTTCCCTTTTCCGCCTTCACGAACAACAAACTGCGGTTCCAGTCGGGAAGCCTGGCGCTCTTGCTGATTGTAAGGCACTCCCGCGGCTGAACCACGCCGCTTAATATTTCACCAAACTCTTCATAAACTATATACATATATATTTTCCAGACAAAAAATCTCTTAGCAAGAAGATTGCGCCAAGCCCCAATTTCTTTCGTAGCATGCTTTATTACATGTCAAAAGCTGTGGCAAACATTGCCGTGACGCATTTTGGAACTTGGGTTTCTTGGTCACACATGGTCTGGGACTGCCGGCTACCCCCTGCCCTAACACATGAATCACATTACCCATTGAACAAGTCAACACCTAGTTCTTTGGAAGTCAGGTGATCTGAGACCACCTGGCCATATTTATTAAAATAGGAAACAAAATTGAAATTTTTAATAAAATAAAACTTTTACTCGATTATTAAATGCAAATTTCAGAACATTAGATTTACATCAATTTCGGACATGATATGATGGGCTAACCTTAACAAGTAGCTAATACAGCGTGGTTCCTAACCGAATCTAACATCCTGAAAAATTTACTTTGCATTCTAATCATTTTGGTCCTACGGCAAGGTCGCTAACCGGTGTCAGATCCTTTTTACCAGCTATGCTCTCACGTCCGAGATGCGCATGCGCAACCCGGGCCCGTTTACCCTCGTGCGCTCCCTGAACTCCATTTAACCATAACAGGAGGGCCCTTACACTCGCGCCCCTTGATGACGTCATAGTGTATGTGCGGGGTGGCTACCAGCCTGAGGAAAGCGTAAACTCCCTCCCCCGCACCCTTCTAACCGATGGATACTTGCCCCTGAAGTTCTGGGAGAGACCAGTGGCCCCTCCCCCTGGGGGCTCCTTTCGTGAATGGGACCACCCCCCTTAAGGACCTTCAATTGCTGCTCACCGATTATGACCTTACCGCCAGATCCACATAATAAATACGACATTACTAATCTAAGATGGAAAAATGGCCTAAGGAAAAAGAGTTAATGCCACAGCAACACACACACTATTTTACATATTTACATTTGCCTGTAAACGGGAAAAGAGCCTAAGAAAAGAAAACATTTACTCCTATGACATTTACATAGTGATTACACCGTATACCTACCAGTGCCCACACCAAGTTTCTGCTACCAGGGGATGGTGGGTGGGGAAAATTAGTCGGCCCCACGGTGGGGGCGAGGAGCGAGCCTGGGGAGCGCGGGCACAAAGAGGCCGCTTCCCGCGCTCCCCAGGCTCTTAACCCCTTCCAAAGTTGAAGTCCCGCCCCCGACCCGGAAGTGTAACGACCACTTCCGGGGCGGGTGCGGGACGCGAAACCCAGGAAGGGGTCGGGCAGCAAGGGGGGGGGGCCGGGCCCAGCCATGTGTGCGTGGGGGCCGATTGGCCCCCCCTTTTCTGGTCAAAGGACGTTTGACTTGAGTCACATGATATACTGTGCAGAGAATTAATCACAATAAAAAAAGGTCTACATAGCTGCCCGGTTAGTGTGACTAGCATAGCCTCCATTTTGTAATGGTTATTTAACCTCAAACAGTGCCTGTTAGGTTCATCATTTGAGCATTTTTATAACATAAATACAGCGAGTCACTGCTGTAATGCATGTAAAAACAATTACCTTTAACCCCTTCCATGCTCATGACGGAACGGTTCCGTCATCAGCGTCGGTGCTCCGGTGCTGATGACGGAACATTTCGGTCATGAGCCAATACGATTTTAAACCCTTCAGCACTGCAGCGAAATTCGCGCAGCACTGAAGGGGTTAAATACAATTGATAAACATTTAAATAAAAAGTTGCATAAAATTCCAACGAAATAAACGCTTTAAAGCTTACAGGCTACATACAAATTCAGAAAGCGTGACCCGCAATTATCAATCGATACAATGAGCTCATGGTGAACTTTACACAACTATATACGACAATTCCACCCAGTGGGCAAATAATCACAATCTTCTATTTATCAACTTCAAAAATATGCCCCAGTGGGCTAATGTGAAACCCAACAATTTGGCACTGTAAATATGAACAATCACACCATATCATGTGGCTAAATCAGTGATTATTCACAACCAGGCATAAGCTACACTACAGTAAAAACTACACAAACATCTTTACAGAGGCAACAATATAAGTTCAATTATTGAAAAATTCTTAATGTTTCTTAGGTCAAGTTAGGTACCATCTCAGCCGAGACGAACCAATAGCTACTCATCTTTATTGATGCCCCCCGGATACATGATTTCGTACTTAATTATCAAGCGAGATTCTAATCTACGCAATTCCTGAATTCTGTTGCCCCCCGTTCTGAAATAGGGATTTTGTCATGGTCACAAAATCTCAAAAGACTGGCAACTTTGTTGTGACACTCAGCAAAGTGTCGAGCGATAGGATATTGTCTGTCCTCATTAGTTATCATTCGCATGTGTTCTAAAATGCGTAATCTGCCTTGATTAATCGTACTCCCAATATATACCAGTTGGCAAGGGCATATCAGTGCAAATACACAAAAATCAGTTTAACAATTAAGATGTTTCCTTATAGAAATCGTTTTTTTCAATTTCGATAGAACCACCTGCTTGCAATTGGGACTGTTCTTACATGCTTTGCAGGAAGTACATCAATAGAATCCCTGAATCTTGGATCCAAGTTCATTTTCCGATGTTAAAACATTCCTGCACAAAATGTCTTTCAACTCCGGACAACGTTGAAATGGGATTTTAGGGGAACTGTCAACACATTTTTCCAGGGTATCATCAGTACTTAGTACCCTCCAAAATATATTCAAACACTTCCTAACCTCATTAGCTTGATTACTATAGGAAGTAATGAATCTTATGGATTCCATCTCCATCTCAACATAATTTTTAGGTTTCAAAAGTTCCTCTCTTTTCATTTTTGCAACTTTCTCACATGCTTTTCTAATTATCCGGGGGGCATCAATAAAGATGAGGAGCTATCGTTTCATCTCGGCTGAGATGGTACCTAACTTGACCCAAGAAACATTAAGAATTTTTCAATAATTGAACTTATTGTGTTGCCTCTGTAAAGATGTTTGTGTAGTTTTTAATCTTTGGTATGATACCTTTTTATTGATATGTGCATTTGGTTTATTTTTTTAGGAGACAGAGCTTATGCCAGGTTGTGAAGAATCGCTGATTTAGCCACATGATATGGTGTGATTGTTGATATTTACGGTGCCAAATTGATGGGTTTCACATTAGCCCACTGGGGCATATTTTTGAAGTTGATAAATAGAAGATTGTGTGCTGCAGGGAGGGGGCGGGGCCTCTGGTGCGATGCTGGTCTTTTTCTTTTTTTTAAAGAAGGGGCTTTTTAGCCCCCCCCTTCCTTTTCTATTTTATGGGCCCTCTGGCCCCATCCCCCAGGGCCTGTACCGCATTTTTTTTAAATGTTACTAGAAGGGGACCTTGTGGATCCCCCTCCCGTGACCAAAGCCGGCTCTGGGGACCCCATGCCACGGGGCATGGCCACATTTTTTTATTATGGACGGGGGCTGCCTGGCCTCCCTCTGAAAACCTTCATTGGCCCTGGGGAACCCATCCCCTGGGGCCGGCCTTTATTTATTTAGTTATTTTAATTTTTGGGAGGGGGGCCACATGGCCACTTCTGGCCCCAGGTACCCCAACCCCCGGGGCCAGGCCATTCCTTTTTTTTTCCAGAGGGAGGTCATGTGGCCCCCCTCCTGAGGCCTATTATGGCCCCGGAGACCCCATCCCCTGGGCTCAGCCTGCCTTTTTTTTTTCTTTTTTTTAGGGGAGGGGGCTTGCGTGGCCCTCCTCCCGGGCCACTTCTGGCCCCATGGACCCCGTTCCCAGGGGCTGGCGCTATCCGTTAGGGACCTTGGAGGGGTCCCCAATCCCCCCACGTTCCCGCCAGCTCCCCGCGTCCTGCGGGAGCTGGCATTGCTTTTACAGAAGGGGAGCTGCTGACATGCAGCTCCCCTTATAGAAAAGCAATTCAACTTTGCTTCATTGAAGCAAGAGCAGGTTTCCCTGCTCTCGCTTCAATGAAGCAAAGCAGAGTTTGCAATGACAGGGCGGGAGCCGCGAGGCTCCCGCCCTGTCATTGAAAACAGCAGTGTCCTGGGCGTGTGCACCCCAGGACACTGCAGGAGCCGGCCCTGGGGGGTGGTGGTCCCCAGGGCCATCAAGGGCTCCAGGAGGGGGGAAGCAGGGCCCCCCTCTGACCATTTGCAAAGCTCCATGGGGTGGTGGTCCCCGGGGCTTGGGGGTCCGTCATGAACCCTCCAATTTTAATAATTAGTGACCCGGGGAGTCGGAGATCCCTAGGGCGTGTAGGGGGCTCGAGCCCTCCACACAGGAATATTTTTTTTAAAATAAGAAGCCTGGGTGGCGGTCCCTGGGGCAGCGGGGGGGCCGTATGCCCCCACAAATTTATTATTAAAAGCCCTGAGGGGGTGGCAGCCCCCGGGGCTTTGGAGGAGTTGTATGCCACCCCAGGTATAAAATTAAAGCACCTAGGAGTGGCGGCCCCAGGGGCTGTGGGGGGCCATGTTCCCCCAGCTAATCTTTGTACAAAGCCACGGGGGTTGGTTGTCCCTGGGGCAGTGTGGGGGGATTGGGGCCCCCTCAATTTTTTTTCTTGCCCCCGGGATCTGGCCCACACAGGGGCTTTATTCTCCATGCATCCTGCGATAAAAAAAAAATAATAATCATTTTTGGGGCCCTGGGGGTCATGCTGTTTCTACCCTGCCCCCTTTTCTTGTTTTGCGCCTTAGTTCTTCTTTTTTGTTGTGCGTCAGTTCTACTGAGGCACAAGATGGCTGCCAACACTTCCTGGTTTGAAGTGTTGACAGCCAATTAGAATGAAGGTCATGATCGGCAGGGTGCGTGGTTCTTGCGCGCCTCTATATATCGATATTTGTTTAATTTTGATTATCTCAGCAACTACTGAACGAATTTACAGCATTCAACATAAAGAGTTCTTTCTGAACCAAGGGCTACCTTTTTGCCAAATTTGGTGTAATTCCGTTCAGCAGTTCGGGCTGTAGCCGCGGCTAAAGTTTCCTATGGAAAATTGCATGGGGAAAACGTGTTTTGGGACCCCCTTTTTTCTCGGCACCCATTTGCCAAATCACCCTGAAAATTTCAAGATAGGAGCATACCGGAGCGCCCCACAAGTTTTGAAAATTTCGCGAAGATTCGTCAATCTGTGCCAAAGTTATTGGGAATATAATGTTGCGATTTTCCTACGGTAACTAGGTCCTAACTATAACTGCCTACTGGCGACCGCCCTAACTTTAGGACTCCTAGATGCCTTCTGTGAATACCAAAATGAGTAAGTGCCTTCTGTGAATACCAAAATGGTAGTAAGTTTAGGATTTTATCTTAAGTTAGTTCTGTGAATCGGGCCCATAATGCATACATGCTCTTACGTTGTGATGCACTTTTGCATATGCATCATCACACTTCGGCTTTCTGCCAACATTCATCTGCACTAGCAGAGGAAATTTTTCCCTTTTTGGTGATGCTGAAAAGCAAAGTATTGAACAATATCGACAAAAAGCATTGTCAAAGCCAACAGGTGAGACTTATTACATTTGTTAATGGTTGCAATATTAGTAAAATCATGATACAGTAGACAAGATTTTTCCCAATTACTTTTTCACACAATTATGCTGTTGATGGTAGAAATAGAAGGCTCACAAACTTTGCTATCAGTTGATTTCATATATATGCGGATGTTATGCATCCACTCCTGGGGCTTATTTCTAGAAACCACGGCAATTGCCAGCTTGTTCCGAGGATTCTTCTTTAATTGGATGAAGACTACATTTCCCAGACTGCCTTTTTGTTTAGACACAGGGCTCATGGACCTCTGGTTACCCTAACTCCACACATATACATGCACATTGCTAGGCCAACTCTGTTAAAAAAAATTAAACGTTTTGTCCTGGGAGAAGACTGATTGGAAAATCTTCAAACCCAGGAAGGGCATAATCACTAATTCTTGTTTCTCTTTTTTATGTGGATTAATTTACCAAACGGCACTCTTATGTGAAGTGCCAGCCCCTGAGCCGACCTCACTCTACAATAAGGCTTTTATTTAAAAGTCATGGTGTGCTAAGGAGAGTAATTCAGCTGGAAAGATGTGCTGACACTTTTGAATGAGCTGCAACGTTCTTCCTTCGGGACACCACGTTTGGTCCAAGTGCATACAAAGATTAGTCACTCCGAACAGGAATCCCGGAACAGCAGCCACCTGGAAATAATTAACTATTGCATTCAAGAAAAACCACTTTGCCGCCTCCATCGGTTTGAAAATTTCTAGGAAAAAGGGATTTTGTTTTCAAGCATTCGTTTTAATACTTCTTTGATTTCTCCCTCTACAGTCATCCCCTGTTCCTGTATTTTAAGATCAGCAGGCCGGCCTTTCGCTGATTGATGGAGTCACACAACAGAGAAAAAGCATTTCCGCTCACCTGATGAGGTAAACGTTTATTAACGGCTTATTTGACTAAAGGATGCATCATGTCATACAATATCCTAGCATATTAATAAATATGTTGTAATCCATAGCAGATGGAGCATGATTGCTTCTTGAAAAGCAATTTACATAAACCACTGTCGTTTACTGGCTGCTTAATGTTCTGCTTTCAATGTACTTTAGAAAGCTATGTTCTTTTTATTATGTGGTTGTGACATGATTAAATGAATTTTATTAATAATTCCACAAGCTCGCTCATTCAATGTACATCTCAAAACCAGATGAAGTGTCGGACATTTTATTCTGCATTGCTACTGTCGTGTTTTTTTTTACATTCATCCCGAGGCTACATTATTCTTCACTTGGCACCCATAGCTACCCAAAATCCAAGATATATGTCTTTAATTGGTGACGGTGTCTAACCCATCTTCCCTTTCTTTTTCCTTTTAGTCATTTCCACTTTCCCACTTCTCTTCTACATAGTGTAACCAGATTTTGAGAAGCAAAAACCGGAACAGGTCAGACATAAAAGTAGGACCAAAGCTTTTCCGGTTACTTTTATGTATGGCCTGTTCCATTGTTGCGCACCCTTGTAAATGTGTGTGTGTGTATATATTGTAAGAAGCCCCAAGAAGGTACCTAAGAGGCAGTGGCGACTCCTGCGCTAAGGTGAAGGAGCGGCGCCCCACTGCTTTTTTTCAGCAGTGTAAGAAAAAATAAAATGATAACTTAGTTATTATAATTTTATTTTAATCTTTTTCGTGCACAGCAGCTTTGCAAGGCGAGGAGGGGCTGACTGAGCAGCCGAGGAGTGGTTTGCCCCCACTCCTAAGTGCACATGACTGTTTGGCCACCCCTCTCGGCCTGACCATTATATTCATGCACACTTTCCCTCTTTTTCACCGAGGCTGCATTACAGCATGGGTGGAGAACATGCCCAGGCCCCATTCCCCATCTGAGCGCTGATCCACAGTGCTGAGACAAATCAAAACACTGCATTGCAGCATTGTGATTGGCACAGGGGAGGCTGGGTGCTCCTAAGCTGCTTCCTGCTCCTGCCGGCAGGATGAGGAGAGACGCGACCAGAGGAGCAAAAAGGAGAACTCGGCAAGCAGGTAAGTTGAATTTAATTGTTTATTTAACCTCTCCCCCACACCCCTTCACCCCCTGCCACCCCTCCACCCCCGATCGGTGCCGGCTACTGCTGCTAAGAGGGTGCGGTGGGAGGGAGCAAACCTAGCCACTGGTCACATGCCTACTCAGTCTGGAACAGGCTACAGAGAGCATCACTATTTGGCTGCAATTCCCCAACAGGCATCTCGAACAAGAGGGGACAAAGAGCTTTCCACTAGCCCGATAAGAAGCCACAGGTCATCCATCCTTGGGGCGAGAAAGTTGCAGCAGGATTGGGGCAGGACAAATCCCTCCCCATGCCGCCTCTGCAATGCCTTTGAGCAGTGCTGTGTAGCCCCTGTAGGATTACCCCAGGTCTGTGACTAGGGATGAATGTTTGACAATGATCAGCATTCCGTCCATCATCTTTTTGTGTTGCAATAGATAATTTCCTTACCTGTCTTCGCATGTTAGCAGCGACTACGCAGAACAATATGGGAGTCGTAGTGTTGCCAGCCCATTTAGATCACCTTTAAGAGCCCCAGCTCCCCAAGCCACGCTTATCATGGAAACTCAATGGCAGAATCCTCACCTACAAAGCTGCCCAAAAGAAAATCAAGGAAGCAATTCAGCACTACCTGCAGCTTAACGACAGACCAGAGACACCTGCCCCTCGTCTGTGGGAGACATTGAAGGCAGTGATCGCAGGCATCACAGCAGGCAGTGATCTGGGCATTTCGGTCCACCTGAACAAGGTCAGAAAATATAAACCGGCGGATGTGGCAGGGAGGTTCGGACACTGGAGGATGAGCACAAGTGAACAAAGGCTATTGACCTCACCGGGAGCTCAATCTAGCCAGGAAGCAACTCAAGGCACTGGATGTTGACAAAGCCAAATATGGTGATAACAAGAGCTTTCTTGGCAATTGCAGATGGCATGGTGAGCAAAAGAAAGTTGGATTTAACCCAGATTTCCTGACTGGAGTGAATGTTTTGATTTGTTCTGCATTCCGTCCATCAACTGTGTGTCTTTTGCTTTCTCGCCCGAAGTGCGGCGGGTATGCCAAGACGTGGGTCCCGGGCGCACTGTGCCTATGGATGTAAGCTAGCCTGGCTGATGACGGCTGATTAGCCAGAAACCGGTCCCAGGATGCTTGTTTCCGGTCCAGGGAAGACATGCCTTGGCAGTTCGGGCTGGACTGTTCCCATGAGGCACAGGGTCAGACTGATTTGCATTTGGCCATTTCTGAACTGGGGTGGCGGAGTGAGCTAAAGAATGATTATGCATTAAACCCAGATCAGTTGACTGGGGGTGAGTGCTTGCAATGTTCAACACTCCATCCATCATCCCCTTTGGTTTTGCATTGCAGATGGTGACCTAGGTGTACCATAACTCAGCATCTATTTCCTTGCCCCACATCTATGATAGTAATGATACATGGTGGAATGGACTAACCCTCTCACAGAAAAGCACTGGTGCTTTGGGAACGACATATGGAAAATACCTTGGCTTCTCATGGAGCACACACCCCTGGGGCCCCACATCTCTTTTGTGGTAAGAGCAACGGTGGAAGCCTGTGACAATATACTAATCAAGAAAGGGCTCTCCTCGCACCCATCTGCACTCACACCTATACTCTGCAATCCTGACTTTTCACCAGCCCAAACGGGTAAGGATTACCAGGCATAGAAAGGTGAGAATAGGTGACCTGTTTGATCATACCAGCCTCCTGCCTCCTGATCTTCACACAACTGCAAAGCTACTATAGCCTGCCGGACCAGGAGCAATGGAGATATACAACCATCAAGCATTGGGTCACCCAGTCCCATTCTTGACCACACACCAGCAGGAAAATAATACCGAAATGGATAATCACCATCACAGAAGATAAGCTACTGCTGTCCAACATGTACAACTTTTCAACACATCCACCAAACCAAACAAATCCTCACACTAAACAAGCAGGAAACAGAATTGGAGTGCTCTTTGGCATCCAAAGAACGGTCAGACATTTTCTGCAGAACCTGCAACTGTGCCTGCAGCACATCCAGGCTGGAAACTCTACTAAAAAGTTCAGTTCAGTTCAAGTGTTTTTGTATAACACATGGCTAAATGTTCGGGTCTCCCAGCGCTGAGACAGGCACATCTGCTGGTTCGTAGCTAATTCATAGGAAGTGGCATGACAAAGATTAGAAGAGATGTGTCTTTAAGAGCTTCCTGAAGGTGGTTTCTGATAGATCCATTCTAAGGTTGTTTGGGAGATCTTTCCATTGCGTGGAGGTCAAATGTGCAAAGGGTCGTCAACCACATCTCACCTTTCTGATCTTGGGTACTGTCTGCAACTTTAAGTACCCAGATCCTAATGGCCTCCTAAGGGAATCGGATCTAAGAAGTTGCTGAATGAGCGGAGGACCTTTTCCATGCATTGCTCGATGGGCGATGCACACAATTTTTGAAATAGATCCTTTTTGCATCAGAAGAAAGTATAAGGGAGCCTAGACTGGGGCAGCTGAGTGATGTTTTGGAAGTGTATGAAGGGGGCATGCAGCCACATTATGGATGATCTGTAGTTGTCATACTTGGGACTTCTCAAGAAAAGGGAGTTGCCATAGTCGAGATGAGAGTTGATCACTCAGTATGATCACTCTCCTTGATGTTGGTGGGAGCCATTGAATGACTTTCCTTAACATTCTCAAGAGTCTGACTTAGGTTGCTGACAACCTCGTGGCTTGGGTTTTCATTGACAATTTACTTTCCAGCAAAAATGTAAACTTGTTGTTATCTGGGAGGGTTGTGGATGCTCTCCAAGCCATCTTGAAAGGTTACTGCCAACAACCAACACCTATGCTTTTCCACCATTAAGCTTAAGGCTACTGTTTGACATCCAGTCTGTAAACTGCTTTAGGATGTCTGCTCTGCTTCTGGGGTAAGCGCTATGGTACCACACAGAATGCCTCCGCCTCCTCAATGATACCAAAAATTACCGCATACTTGAACAGGATCCAAGTAACACCCTCAAAACCAAAATAGATATATTGGTCCACAAGGCAGAATCCAACAGAGACATCCGTGGACCAGAAGCAACATTTCTTACTTCAGACGGTACAAAGACCCCATACTTTTATACAATACCAAAGATTCACAGAAACAAAACCCCCACTCCAGGCAGACCCCTAGTGTCTGGAATAGGTTCACTGCTGGAACCGCTTTCCCGCTTTTGTGATTTCTTTCTGCAACCTCTGGTACATGCAACCCCTGCTTATCTAAAAGACACAAAAGACCTATTATGCCTCCTAAAGACTCTCCAATTCAACCCTGCAACTTCAATTCTAGTAAGTATGGGTATTAAAAGCTAGTATACCAGCCTACACCAAGATGACACTCTTGAGGTTCTTCACACTTCACTGGACAGTACAGAAGGGAACTACAGGACACCCAAATCATTTGTCCTACAATGCGCAGAACTAGCATTAAAGGACAACATTTTCGAATATGAAGGCATCCTCTTTTTACAACAATACAGCACCTCAATGGGCAGCACGTTCGCGCCGAGTGTGGCAGGACTTTATGTGTCCAATTTTGACAAATTGCACATTCTGAATACCGCCTCACCTTTCTACAAAGAGATAACATTTTACATGAGATACATACATGACATCATCCTAATATGGACAAGCACTGAGACCAGACTATTGGAATTTCTTACATGGGTCAACACCCTTGACCCCAACCTAAAATTCACCCATTCGACAAGTCGAGAGAAAATCACCTTCCTAGACCTGGACATAGAGGCACACAGAGGCACCCTTACCATCAAGACACATTTTAAACCAACAGCAAAAAAATTAACTTCTGCGCTTTGAGAGTGTTCATCCTAGACCGTTAGGGGACAACTTGCCATATGGCCAATACCTCAGACTAAGACGCAACTGTAGTGAAGTAAAAGATTTCAAATTACAGTCAGAATCACTCACCAATAAACTGAAGAAAAGGGCTATCCCGATAGAGTCATCACTAAAGCCCAAAAAAGAGCCAGAAATCAGAACCGGGAGAGCCTACTGGAGAATGACAAAAAAAGCGGATCTACCACGTCACTTACCTGTGTGACTACATACAACTCTATCTCAAATGAAGTTGCCAAAATTATTGAGAGTAACTGAAGAATAGTGACATCAGGTAAACTGCAGTGGGAAAAACCCTTTTTCCTACAAAAGATCACAAAACCTACAAGACACTTTGGTATCAACACATCTAACCCCTACAAACAGCATGGTCTTAAATGCATGGGGTCTACCAAATATCACTGGCCACTTTCCCTTTGGAAATTGCAGCGTGTGCCATCTCACTATGACCACAAACACCATAAACCTTGAACAAGGGAAAACATGGAACATCAAAAACACACTAACTGCAATTCAGCCAATGTAGTTTATTGTTGTATCTTGAGTTTCCCTGCTGCTCAGCTGGTATGCATGTCATATGGAATGTTGGATGATTGGAATGTGAGGAGTTTATGAATGTCAGTTGAGTGAGGGCTGAGCAGCAGGACAGCTGCTCCTGATGGGGTTTTGTATCTTACAACTTATGATCTTAACATCTTAATTAATAAAGTAACAGAAGAATCTATTATGGAGTTTCCATCCTCTTTTTGATTACAACATTTTGGCGACGTTTTAGAGACTGTTCTGTAAAGAATCTACGTGTGCAACTTAACGGAAGGACATTATATTACACTGCAACCAAGGAGACATGAAAAAGGAAAGAAAAAAGAATCAGAGAGGTGCAGTTAATGAGGAGTAAGGAGAACTCGAGGTAAAAGACTTTGAATTTGAATAAGAGTGTGTGTTTAATGCTGTCTGGCAAACAAACCCCATCAGTGACCCAGACATCGGTCGCCCTGAAGGCCAGGTTTGCCAGACTCATGAGAGTAATTCGAGCCAAGTGGAAATGTTTATGTTGACTCCGTGTGAACTTTCAATGTTAATCAAAGTGATTAATGCCAGCAGCACTGTTTGAGTGTAAAGTTTGAGTCACGGAGAATTATTCGGGGGCATAAAATCGAGCCTCGGTGGAGTGCGATGGGTTTTGACAGCTGATGTATGATTCCCGAATATTTGAAGAATAGAAAAGAAAGCGGACTTCGGGGGCATGAAATCGAGCCTCTGTGGGCCTGTGAAGTCGAGTCACGGTGTCGAATGGATGTTGAAAGCCAGCTGCAGTGTCGTGCCATTGTAAGATCGAGACTTGGGGAGTGCAAATATCAGCGCATGAGGTGGCTACAACTTGGGTGTCACGCAATGGGAAATGCGTGCTTGGAGGTGGTAAATGTGCTAATTGAAATGAGCAACAAATACATTTTTTAATTGCCATTTTTAAACACTGCAGGCGAACTGCGCAATGCGTAACTGTCACTTTCAAAGGAAAAGGGCTCGAGGAACGCGAGCAACCTACCTCTCCTTATGACGTGATCCCTCCTTACTCTGCACTTGCACGTTTAAAAGCGGTGACGTGCTGAGAGCCATCCAGCCCTACGCTATATGCGTGCCTCCATTTCAGAACTGTCTTTGTTTGGGAGCGTTACCACGGCTACGTCTCTTGAGTTCGTGAGGTAGTTTTAATGGCTATATACCCGGAAGGAAACTGATTTGAGTCTGGGTTGCTATGGAAGCTTTTCGGACATGTTCTCTACTTTCGGAGCCAAGTCGTAGCCAGAGGCTATTCGGAGGTTGCTGATCGACTTACATTGAAGCAGAAAGACGCTTGGTGGTTATTGGCACAGTCTTCAGGATCGATATAAGCCTTGTTGAAAATTAAAAAGGAAAAGTATTTGGTATCCCTGAGCTGCGATCGGTGTAAGAGAAGTGCAGAAAAAAAAATGTTACTTTGCAGCAACAAGACTATCTTTGGAGGCATCCTAGGAATCCTGATGTTAAAGTACCCAGTGACAGAAAGAGGATCTACACTGCGGACACTTTGATGAGACAAGTGTTGCTGAATCTGACAAGCAACAGTGTAGACAAATACTAGGAGTACATGAGGATGAGTCCAGACATTATAATTTGATTCTCATTATTGTTGTGTGTGAGTTGAGATCTTATTTGGTTGTGTGTAGTGAGGTTTGGTAGCAGGTATTGAGGTCACTGTGGTTTTGGATTAGTGTTTAAATCTTCAAGAAATATTTAACAATAAATCTTGTGTGTATTTGTGGGTTAGTAGTGGCTAGATGGACTATGCTGTATATGGCCACATGGTCATTTGAGGGCTATGCTGAATATGGTCACTCATTAGTTATTTTGTTTTGGTGTTGGTAATTGTTTCACTAAGAGTTGTTTCACAACTGGTGTTGTATGTGAGTGTGTCCGGATGTTAGGTAACTTATTAACTCATGTTGTTGTGGCTATGTAGTATGTGGTCACATGGTTAATTGAGAGCTATGCTGAATATAGTCACTCATTGGTTATTTTGTTTTGGTGTTGGTGATTGTTTCACCAAGAGTTGTTCCACAACTGGTGTTGTGTGTGAGTGTGTCTAGTTGTTAAGTGACTCATTAACTCATGTTGTAGTGGCTATGTAGCATGTGGTCACATGGTTATTTGAGGGCAATGTTCCACAACTAGTGTTGTGTGTGGGTGTGTCTAGATGTTAGGCGACTCATTAGCTCATGTTTGTGGGGGCTATGTGGTATATGGTCACCCCTTGGTTGAGTTGTTTGGGTGTTGAAGTTAATTTAACAAGAGTTGTTCCACAACTAGTGTTGTGTGTGAGTATGTCTAGATGTTAGGCGACTCATTAGCTCATGTTTGTGGGGGCTATGTGGTATATAGTTACCCCTTGGTTGTGTTGTTTCGGTGTTGATGTTTATTTCAACATGCTTTGTTCCCAAAGGGTGTTGTGTGTGAGTTAGCGTCAGGTTGTTGAGCCACTTATTAGCTTGTCTACAAGTTGTTTGCCGTATATGTCCAGTTGGGTTTGTTGTGTACACGTGGTTTCCCACCTATGTATGTGCTTGTCGTATGCACGTGTGGTGCTGTGGTGTGCTTGATGTGTGTGTGTGGTTTCCCGTAGTATGGATGAGTTATGCGAGTACTTGTTCTTAGTCTATGGTGTGCGCGTTGTTTCCTGATATTAGTTGCGTTAAGTTTGTTCCTTTATGTCATGCTTGTTATACTGGTCTGGCCAACTTGTATAATTAGTGGCATAAGGATGTAGGATGAAGATAGTTGTTCATTTCAGGAAGTAATGCGGTGCGGGATGTGTTAAAATATTTTGTTAGTGTTGTCTATTTGTACTTTGGTACACTGTTTTAATATCCTTGACTTTATGTACTAGAGTGCATCTTATTGACAACTATTTTCTTGCTTTATACAATTGTACCCATAACGAAGGGAGATATGTTGTATCTTGAGTTTCCCTGCTGCTCAGCTGGTATGCATGTCATATGGAATGTTGGATGATTGGAATGTGAGGAGTTTATGAATGTCAGTTGAGTGAGGGCTGAGCAGCAGGACAGCTGCTCCTGATGGGGTTTTGTATCTTACAACTTATGATCTTAACATCTTAATTAATAAAGTAACAGAAGAATCTATTATGGAGTTTCCATCCTCTTTTTGATTACAACATTTATCTCATTACATGCCAATGTAACCTCAGATATGTGGGTATGACCAGCCGAAAAATAAAGAACAGGATATGCGAACACAGGAGCAATATCCGGTGCGAACGCAATACTACTAAAATGACCTATCACTTTCTAACTGCTGGACATACGACTAATGATATGGTCTGGGTGGTCATTGAACAACTAGATGGACATAGCAACAATCTACAGACCTCCCTCTTAGAAAAAGAGCAATGTTGGGTTTACAGACTCGCGACCCATATCACAGGTCTTAATGACAATGTTCCATGGAATGCTATACACAGAGCATGATTAGTTCCACTTACACAAACAGATATTTACTAAACCTATCAGGTCCCTAATAGGCACCTTTCAAGTAAACTTGCCAACTGTTAGATCTCGTAGCATACTGACCAAATGCTTTTAATACATATCGCTTGGCCGTTCATGTCCAACTGATACCAGTTATCATAACCAACTATATTTATGCCACACTGATGTGCCTGAGCATAAAATATGGGGCACACTATCCCTTTAGAACTCCCCCGTGTTTGCCTCAACCAATCAGCCACTATATATAAGTCCTTACAACCAACTCACCACGTTGATAGCCCATTTCTGTAGTTCAGTATGCCTAACATTCTGCCACACTTCAAAAGACTTCAAATGATGTTGATTAATTTTGAGACATGCACACACGCATCGTCATGCGATCCCTTCAGAGACGTGATGCTCTGAAATCAGCACTCTAGTGTCTAACGCACAACTTAGGGGGCCACTAGACTAACCACGCTAGGACGTGACCTCGCAGCAACTATTACCATACATCATTTGTGCGCATGCGCAATTTTCACAGGGTCCCTTCAGGGACATGATGCTTTGAATTCAGTGCTCTAGTCTTTCACGTATGTAAAGTGGGCTACCTGACTTTCCACGCTAGGACGTGACGACACCCCCCACTGCAACTCAAGCATGGCGACCTGCAACACACTGTAGTGTAGACTAGCCAAAAGGTTAGCCCAATCATGCACTATTCACTTGGTGCTTTCCTACACCTATTCTGTTTATCGCTTTTAATTAATTCATAATACCATCAATGTTCATATTGTTTAATTTTCTTAGTTTTGACCACAATTCATTTACATATTGTGAACCATTAATTCTTCATGATTATCTCACAACTGTAAATTGCTTATACATTTACATTTGTACATAACATTATATTCTATAATTCATATCAGTATCAATCAGCATTAACATTTAATACGCCCGATGCATTTCGGTACATAGTACCTTCCTCAGGGGAAAAACTTATTCCTGATAGTGTCTGCGAAGTCTCCCTAGAGGTGCTGTGAGTTGAGTTTAATGCTGTATCTGGCGGTTACTTTTGCGAAAACCTTAAGGATTTTCTCTCTGGTGTTATCATATGCTGAAATTCTTTCGACTTCTATCTCGGACGCCCAAAAATCCCGGGACCTCTGCGGGATCCGGTCCACACCGTAGGTTGCAGTGGTTACTATCCTAAGACAAATGTGAGTACATGCGCCCATTGCCACAGCACCAGAGTCGCGGCGCAGGTAATATTATTTACCGCATCATTTTTCACTGCCATTTTCACCCCGCAGGGTCCCCATATTAGGAAGTTCCACTGTGTGACTGGATCTATGAATCTGTACACACACGCAGTTAACGTGAGCCCGCATTTTTTGCTTTTTTGTTGTTGGTCAGTTTGTCTGCTCACTGATCCATGTTCAATGTGCTCTCTTTTAACCACGTACAACCAAAGGCACTGGATACAAAGTTTTAAACATCACCTAAATGTGCCATGATGCAATAATTTGACACTAAGTAGTCGACACATATTGATAAACACACATAAATATACAAACAGTAGTATGTGCAAAACCACAACACGCATATAAATATGTGCTCCCATGGCACATTGTAGCCACGTATAGTTATTTCCAGATAACCATCATGCATTCAATCACGATGCCACATGCATGATACCTTCATTTCATGTTCATGTTTATAGCCATGACCCCACCACCCTACTTAAGACATGCATGAAACCGAATGGCTGTTCATTTATATACATGTCGTAATGTTCTTTTCCTTTTCAGATACTCATCGCACAAGATCTGTAAGTAACAAGGTCCCACCACATTCACAGCGCACTTTAGGGTGTGCGCTGATACCTACACCATAGTGGCCCAAAAACCATTTGGGCCATACTTACTTTTCTGGTCCTGAAGAAAGCCTCATGAATATCATAGATGGCTGAAACTAGTAGACCTACACTTTTTAAGGGATATTGAGGCATATATCTACCTCGTGCATATCCCGACTACGTTTTTACTCTTGTCCTAGGGCCCTTCCATTAGAAATTTTCATAAGGGCACTCCCTAGAGGCATTTTTAGCATTTACTTTCACTTCACATAGCACTTCACTGTCCACAAAATAAACTGCTCCGCTGTAAATCAGGCACTGAAGCACAGCTGGATTGCCCACGATGATGAAGCATGCCACCTACTAGGTAGGTCGGTGAGGGGTTTCCTTAGACAACTATTTGTTGTCTGCCTTCCTCTACTTCCTCTTGTAGTCTGGTCTGCCCTGTTCCCATGATGCACTGGGCCAGGGACAGACTAATTTGCATACAGCCAGGTTCTGAAACTGGGATGGTGCAATGAGCTAAAAAATGGTGTTGGATCTAGCCCTGATCTCTTGACTGGGTGAGAGTACTCTGCTTAATTCAGAGACTCTGTCCATCACCACCCCTTGTTGTAAATAATTTTGTCCACCCTAAGCGTGGAAGGGTATACTCAGATGTGAGTCCCTTGCTCATTGCACCATCAGGATTCAAGCAAGCCGGGCCGAAGACGGCTGTAATGCCAGAAACCGGTCCCCGGAAGCTTGTTTCCTTCCCAGTGTAAGAATTGGCTTTTGTAGTCTGGTCTGCCCTGTTCCCATGATGCACTGGGCCAGGGACAGACTAATTTGCATACAGCCAGGTTCTGAAACTGGGATGGTGCAATGAGCTAAAAAACGGTGTTGGATCTAGCCCTGATCTCTTGACTGGGTGAGAGTACTCTGCTTAATTCAGAGACTCTGTCCATCACCACCCCTTGTTGTAAATAATTTTGTCCACCCTAAGCGTGGAAGGGTATACTCAGATGTGAGTCCCTTGCTCATTGCACCATAAGGATTCAAGCAAGCCGGGCCGAAGACGGCTGTAATGCCAGAAACCGGTCCCCGGAAGCTTGTTTCCTTCCCAGTGTAAGAATTGGCTTTTGTAGTCTGGTCTGCCCTGTTCCCATGATGCACTGGGCCAGGGACAGACTAATTTGCATACAGCCAGGTTCTGAAACTGGGATGGTGCAATGAGCTAAAAAACGGTGTTGGATCTAGCCCTGATCTCTTGACTGGGTGAGAGTACTCTGCTTAATTCAGAGACTCTGTCCATCACCACCCCTTGTTGTAAATAATTTTGTCCACCCTAAGCGTGGAAGGGTATACTCAGATGTGAGTCCCTTGCTCATTGCACCATCAGGATTCAAGCAAGCCGGGCCGAAGACGGCTGTAATGCCAGAAACCGGTCCCCGAAAGCTTGTTTCCTTCCCAGTGTAAGAATTGGCTTTTGTAGTCTGGTCTGCCCTGTTCCCATGATGCACTGGGCCAGGGACAGACTAATTTGCATACAGCCAGGTTCTGAAACTGGGATGGTGCAATGAGCTAAAAAACGGTGTTGGATCTAGCCCTGATCTCTTGACTGGGTGAGAGTACTCTGCTTAATTCAGAGACTCTGTCCATCACCACCCCTTGTTGTAAATAATTTTGTCCACCCTAAGCGTGGAAGGGTATACTCAGATGTGAGTCCCTTGCTCATTGCACCATCAGGATTCAAGCAAGCCGGGCCGAAGACGGCTGTAATGCCAGAAACCGGTCCCCGGAAGCTTGTTTCCTTCCCAGTGTAAGAATTGGCTTTTGTAGTCTGGTCTGCCCTGTTCCCATGATGCAGTGGGCCAGGGACCGACTAATTTGCATACAGCCAGGTTCTGAAACTGGGATGGTGCAATGAGCTAAAAAACGGTGTTGGATCTAGCCCTGATCTCTTGACTGGGTGAGAGTACTCTGCTTAATTCAGAGACTCTGTCCATCACCACCCCTTGTTGTAAATAATTTTGTCCACCCTAAGCGTGGAAGGGTATACTCAGATGTGAGTCCCTTGCTCATTGCACCATCAGGATTCAAGCAAGCCGGGCCGAAGACGGCTGTAATGACAGAAACCGGTCCCCGGAAGCTTGTTTCCTTCCCAGTGTAAGAATTGGCTTTTGTAGTCTGGTCTGCCCTGTTCCCATGATGCACTGGGCCAGGGACAGACTAATTTGCATACAGCCAGGTTCTGAAACTGGGAGGGTGCAATGAGCTAAAAAACGGTGTTGGATCTAGCCCTGATCTCTTGACTGGGTGAGAGTACTCTGCTTAATTCAGAGACTCTGTCCATCACCACCCCTTGTTGTAAATAATTTTGTCCACCCTAAGCGTGGAAGGGTATACTCAGATGTGAGTCCCTTGCTCATTGCACCATCAGGATTCAAGCAAGCCGGGCCGAAGACGGCTGTAATGCCAGAAACCGGTCCCCGGAAGCTTGTTTCCTTCCCAGTGTAAGAATTGGCTTTTGTAGTCTGGTCTGCCCTGTTCCCATGATGCACTGGGCCAGGGACAGAATAATTTGCATACAGCCAGGTTCTGAAACTGGGATGGTGCAATGAGCTAAAAAACGGTGTTGGATCTAGCCCTGATCTCTTGACTGGGTGAGAGTACTCTGCTTAATTCAGAGACTCTGTCCATCACCACCCCTTGTTGTAAATAATTTTGTCCTCCCTAAGCGTGGAAGGGTATACTCAGATGTGAGTCCCTTGCTCATTGCACCATCAGGATTCAAGCAAGCCGGGCCGAAGACGGCTGTAATGCCAGAAACCGGTCCCCGGAAGCTTGTTTCCTTCCCAGTGTAAGAATTGGCTTTTGTAGTCTGGTCTGCCCTGTTCCCATGATGCACTGGGCCAGGGATAGACTAATTTGCATACAGCCAGGTTCTGAAACTGGGATGGTGCAATGAGCTAAAAAACGGTGTTGGATCTAGCCCTGATCTCTTGACTGGGTGAGAGTACTCTGCTTAATTCAGAGACTCTGTCCATCACCACCCCTTGTTGTAAATAATTTTGTCCACCCTAAGCGTGGAAGGGTATACTCAGATGTGAGTCCCTTGCTCATTGCACCATCAGGATTCAAGCAAGCCGGGTCGAAGACGGCTGTAATGCCAGAAACCGGTCCCCGAAGCTTGTTTCCTTCCCAGTGTAAGAATTGGCTTTTGTAGTCTGGTCTGCCCTGTTCCCATGATGCACTGGGCCAGGGACAGACTAATTTGCATACAGCCAGGTTCTGAAACTGGGATGGTGCAATGAGCTAAAAAACGGTGTTGGATCTAGCCCTGATCTCTTGACTGGGTAAGAGTACTCTGCTTAATTCAGAGACTCTGTCCATCACCACCCCTTGTTGTAAATAATTTTGTCCACCCTAAGCGTGGAAGGGTATACTCAGATGTGAGTCCCTTGCTCATTGCACCATCAGGATTCAAGCAAGCCGGGCCGAAGACGGCTGTAATGCCAGAAACCGGTCCTCGGAAGCTTGTTTCCTTCCCAGTGTAAGAATTGGCTTTTGTAGTCTGGTCTGCCCTGTTCCCATGATGCAGTGTGCCAGGGACAGACTAATTTGCATACAGCCAGGTTCTGAAACTGGGATGGTGCAATGAGCTAAAAAACGGTGTTGGATCTAGCCCTGATCTCTTGACTGGGTGAGAGTACTCTGCTTAATTCAGAGACTCTGTCCATCACCACCCCTTGTTGTAAATAATTTTGTCCACCCTAAGCGTGGAAGGGTATACTCAGATGTGAGTCCCTTACTCATTGCACCATCAGGATTCAAGCAAGCCGGGCTGAAGACGGCTGTAATGCCAGAAACCGGTCCCCGGAAGCTTGTTTCCTTCCCAGTGTAAGAATTGGCTTTTGTAGTCTGGTCTGCCCTGTTCCCATGATGCACTGGGCCAGGGACAGACTAATTTGCATACAGCCAGGTTCTGAAACTGGGATGGTGCAATGAGCTAAAAAACGGTGTTGGATCTAGCCCTGATCTCTTGACTGGGTGAGAGTACTCTGCTTAATTCAGAGACTCTGTCCATCACCACCCCTTGTTGTAAATAATTTTGTCCACCCTAAGCGTGGAAGGATATACTCAGATGTGAGTCCCTTGCTCATTGCACCATCAGGATTCAAGCAAGCCGGGCCGAAGACGGCTGTAATGCCAGAAACCGGTCCCCGGAAGCTTGTTTCCTTCCCAGTGTAAGAATTGGCTTTTGTAGTCTGGTCTGCCCTGTTCCCATGATGCAGTGGGCCAGGGACAGACTAATTTGCATACAGCCAGGTTCTGAAACTGGGATGGTGCAATGAGCTAAAAAACGGTGTTGGATCTAGCCCTGATCTCTTGACTGGGTGAGAGTACTCTGCTTAATTCAGAGACTCTGTCCATCACCACCCCTTGTTGTAAATAATTTTGTCCACCCTAAGCGTGGAAGGGTATACTCAGATGTGAGTCCCTTGCTCATTGCACCATCAGGATTCAAGCAAGCCGGGCCGAAGACGGCTGTAATGACAGAAACCGGTCCCCGGAAGCTTGTTTCCTTCCCAGTGTAAGAATTGGCTTTTGTAGTCTGGTCTGCCCTGTTCCCATGATGCACTGGGCCAGGGACAGACTAATTTGCATACAGCCAGGTTCTGAAACTGGGAGGGTGCAATGAGCTAAAAAACGGTGTTGGATCTAGCCCTGATCTCTTGACTGGGTGAGAGTACTCTGCTTAATTCAGAGACTCTGTCCATCACCACCCCTTGTTGTAAATAATTTTGTCCACCCTAAGCGTGGAAGGGTATACTCAGATGTGAGTCCCTTGCTCATTGCACCATCAGGATTCAAGCAAGCCGGGCCGAAGACGGCTGTAATGCCAGAAACCGGTCCCCGGAAGCTTGTTTCCTTCCCAGTGTAAGAATTGGCTTTTGTAGTCTGGTCTGCCCTGTTCCCATGATGCACTGGGCCAGGGACAGAATAATTTGCATACAGCCAGGTTCTGAAACTGGGATGGTGCAATGAGCTAAAAAACGGTGTTGGATCTAGCCCTGATCTCTTGACTGGGTGAGAGTACTCTGCTTAATTCAGAGACTCTGTCCATCACCACCCCTTGTTGTAAATAATTTTGTCCTCCCTAAGCGTGGAAGGGTATACTCAGATGTGAGTCCCTTGCTCATTGCACCATCAGGATTCAAGCAAGCCGGGCCGAAGACGGCTGTAATGCCAGAAACCGGTCCCCGGAAGCTTGTTTCCTTCCCAGTGTAAGAATTGGCTTTTGTAGTCTGGTCTGCCCTGTTCCCATGATGCACTGGGCCAGGGATAGACTAATTTGCATACAGCCAGGTTCTGAAACTGGGATGGTGCAATGAGCTAAAAAACGGTGTTGGATCTAGCCCTGATCTCTTGACTGGGTGAGAGTACTCTGCTTAATTCAGAGACTCTGTCCATCACCACCCCTTGTTGTAAATAATTTTGTCCACCCTAAGCGTGGAAGGGTATACTCAGATGTGAGTCCCTTGCTCATTGCACCATCAGGATTCAAGCAAGCCGGGTCGAAGACGGCTGTAATGCCAGAAACCGGTCCCCGGAAGCTTGTTTCCTTCCCAGTGTAAGAATTGGCTTTTGTAGTCTGGTCTGCCCTGTTCCCATGATGCACTGGGCCAGGGACAGACTAATTTGCATACAGCCAGGTTCTGAAACTGGGATGGTGCAATGAGCTAAAAAACGGTGTTGGATCTAGCCCTGATCTCTTGACTGGGTGAGAGTACTCTGCTTAATTCAGAGACTCTGTCCATCACCACCCCTTGTTGTAAATAATTTTGTCCACCCTAAGCATGGAAGGGTATACTCAGATGTGAGTCTCTTGCTCATTGCACCATCAGGATTCAAGCAAGCCGGGCCGAAGACGGCTGGAATGCCAGAAACCGTTCCTCGGAAGCTTGTTTCCTTCCCAGTGTAAGAATTGGCTTTTGTAGTCTGGTCTGCCCTGTTCCCATGATGCAGTGTGCCAGGGACAGACTAATTTGCATACAGCCAGGTTCTGAAACTGGGATGGTGCAATGAGCTAAAAAACGGTGTTGGATCTAGCCCTGATCTCTTGACTGGGTGAGAGTACTCTGCTTAATTCAGAGACTCTGTCCATCACCACCCCTTGTTGTAAATAATTTTGTCCACCCTAAGCGTGGAAGGGTATACTCAGATGTGAGTCCCTTACTCATTGCACCATCAGGATTCAAGCAAGCCGGGCTGAAGACGGCTGTAATGCCAGAAACCGGTCCCCGGAAGCTTGTTTCCTTCCCAGTGTAAGAATTGGCTTTTGTAGTCTGGTCTGCCCTGTTCCCATGATGCACTGGGCCAGGGACAGACTAATTTGCATACAGCCAGGTTCTGAAACTGGGATGGTGCAATGAGCTAAAAAACGGTGTTGGATCTAGCCCTGATCTCTTGACTGGGTGAGAGTACTCTGCTTAATTCAGAGACTCTGTCCATCACCACCCCTTGTTGTAAATAATTTTGTCCACCCTAAGCGTGGAAGGGTATACTCAGATGTGAGTCCCTTGCTCATTGCACCATCAGGATTCAAGCAAGCCGGGCCGAAGACGGCTGTAATGCCAGAAACCGGTCCCCGGAAGCTTGTTTCCTTCCCAGTGTAAGAATTGGCTTTTGTAGTCTGGTCTGCCCTGTTCCCATGATGCACTGGGCCAGGGACAGACTAATTTGCATACAGCCAGGTTCTGAAACTGGGATGGTGCAATGAGCTAAAAACCGGTGTTGGATCTAGCCCTGATCTCTTGACTGGGTGAGAGTACTCTGCTTAATTCAGAGACTCTGTCCATCACCACCCCTTGTTGTAAATAATTTTGTCCACCCTAAGCGTGGAAGGGTATACTCAGATGTGAGTCCCTTGCTCATTGCACCATCAGGATTCAAGCAAGCCGGGCCGAAGACGGCTGTAATGCCAGAAACCGGTCCCCGGAAGCTTGTTTCCTTCCCAGTGTAAGAATTGGCTTTTGTAGTCTGGTCTGCCCTGTTCCCATGATGCACTGGGCCAGGGACAGACTAATTTGCATACAGCCAGGTTCTGAAACTGGGATGGTGCAATGAGCTAAAAAACGGTGTTGGATCTAGCCCTGATCTCTTGACTGGGTGAGAGTACTCTGCTTAATTCAGAGACTCTGTCCATCACCACCCCTTGTTGTAAATAATTTTGTCCACCCTAAGCGTGGAAGGGTATACTCAGATGTGAGTCCCTTGCTCATTGCACCATCAGGATTCAAGCAAGCCGGGCCGAAGACGGCTGTAATGCCAGAAACCGGTCCCCGGAAGCTTGTTTCCTTCCCAGTGTAAGAATTGGCTTTTGTAGTCTGGTCTGCCCTGTTCCCATGATGCACTGGGCCAGGGACAGACTAATTTGCATACAGCCAGGTTCTGAAACTGGGATGGTGCAATGAGCTAAAAAACGGTGTTGGATCTAGCCCTGATCTCTTGACTGGGTGAAAGTACTCTGCTTAATTCAGAGACTCTGTCCATCACCACCCCTTGTTGTAAATAATTTTGTCCACCCTAAGCGTGGAAGAGTATACTCAGATGTGCGTCCCTTGCTCATTGCACCATCAGGATTCAAGCAAGCCGGGCCGAAGACGGCTGTAATGCCAGAAACCGGTCCCCGGAAGCTTGTTTCCTTCCCAGTGTAAGAATTGGCTTTTGTAGTCTGGTCTGCCCTGTTCCCATGATGCACTGGGCCAGGGACAGACTAATTTGCATACAGCCAGGTTCTGAAACTGGGATGGTGCAATGAGCTAAAAAACGGTGTTGGATCTAGCCCTGATCTCTTGACTGGGTGAGAGTACTCTGCTTAATTCAGAGACTCTGTCCATCACCACCCCTTGTTGTAAATAATTTTGTCCACCCTAAGCGTGGAAGGGTATACTCAGATGTGAGTCCCTTGCTCATTGCACCATCAGGATTCAAGCAAGCCGGGCCGAAGATGGCTGTAATGCCAGAAACCGGTCCCCGGAAGCTTGTTTCCTTCCCAGTGTAAGAATTGGCTTTTGTAGTCTGGTCTGCCCTGTTCCCATGATGCACTGGGCCAGGGACAGACTAATTTGCATACAGCCAGGTTCTGAAACTGGGATGGTGCAATGAGCTAAAAAACGGTGTTGGATCTAGCCCTGATCTCTTGACTGGGTGAGAGTACTCTGCTTAATTCAGAGACTCTGTCCATCACCACCCCTTGTTGTAAATAATTTTGTCCACCCTAAGCGTGGAAGGGTATACTCAGATGTGAGTCCCTTGCTCATTGCACCATCAGGATTCAAGCAAGCCGGGCCGAAGACGGCTGTAATGCCAGAAACCGGTCCCCGGAAGCTTGTTTCCTTCCCAGTGTAAGAATTGGCTTTTGTAGTCTGGTCTGCCCTGTTCCCATGATGCACTGGGCCAGGGACAGACTAATTTGCATACAGCCAGGTTCTGAAACTGGGATGGTGCAATGAGCTAAAAAACGGTGTTGGATCTAGCCCTGATCTCTTGACTGGGTGAGAGTACTCTGCTTAATTCAGAGACTCTGTCCATCACCACCCCTTGTTGTAAATAATTTTGTCCACCCTAAGCGTGGAAGGGTATACTCAGATGTGAGTCCCTTGCTCATTGCACCATCAGGATTCAAGCAAGCCGGGCCGAAGACGGCTGTAATGCCAGAAACCGGTCCCTGGAAGCTTGTTTCCTTCCCAGTGTAAGAATTGGCTTTTGTAGTCTGGTCTGCCCTGTTCCCATGATGCACTGGGCCAGGGACAGACTAATTTGCATACAGCCAGGTTCTGAAACTGGGATGGTGCAATGAGCTAAAAAACGGTGTTGGATCTAGCCCTGATCTCTTGACTGGGTGAGAGTACTCTGCTTAATTCAGAGACTCTGTCCATCACCACCCCTTGTTGTAAATAATTTTGTCCACCCTAAGCGTGGAAGGGTATACTCAGATGTGAGTCCCTTGCTCATTGCACCATCAGGATTCAAGCAAGCCGGGCCGAAGACGGCTGTAATGCCAGAAAACGGTCCCCGGAAGCTTGTTTCCTTCCCAGTGTAAGAATTGGCTTTTGTAGTCTGGTCTGCCCTGTTCCCATGATGCACTGGGCCAGGGACAGACTAATTTGCATACAGCCAGGTTCTGAAACTGGGATGGTGCAATGAGCTAAAAAACGGTGTTGGATCTAGCCCTGATCTCTTGACTGGGTGAGAGTACTCTGCTTAATTCAGAGACTCTGTCCATCACCACCCCTTGTTGTAAATAATTTTGTCCACCCTAAGCGTGGAAGGGTATACTCAGATGTGAGTCCCTTGCTCATTGCACCATCAGGATTCAAGCAAGCCGGGCCGAAGACGGCTGTAATGCCAGAAACCGGTCCCCGGAAGCTTGTTTCCTTCCCAGTGTAAGAATTGGCTTTTGTAGTCTGGTCTGCCCTGTTCCCATGATGCACTGGGCCAGGGACAGACTAATTTGCATACAGCCAGGTTCTGAAACTGGGAGGGTGCAATGAGCTAAAAAACGGTGTTGGATCTAGCCCTGATCTCTTGACTGGGTGAGAGTACTCTGCTTAATTCAGAGACTCTGTCCATCACCACCCCTTGTTGTAAATAATTCCTCTACCAAGGTGCAGGTTGATAATCATGACCTTAACCGGTTACAGGCTTGTCCACGTTGTTTGTGTACATTATTCAGGGAAAGGGACAAGTACCAGTGTAATTTCCTTACTCTCTAGTTGTTCTTTTGTAAGCGCTATGGTAACCTGTTGGTGGTAAGCATATGACACAAGGGCGAGACCGTGTCCCTCAACTAGCTCTACCAAGGGGAGCACATACACATTAAAAAGTGGGGGCCTTTGGGAAGAGCCCTGTGGGACAATGTAATCAATGGAGTTTCAGCCTGATTCATCAAGGTACCGTTTTGCGTGGCCCTAATAGCGATTCATAGCGAATCGCTATCAAGGACACGCAAAACGGTATTCATGTAGGAATTGCAAGATAAAATGCGATTCCTACACATTCCTTATTTGCGAGTAGCAAATTGCTACTCGCAAATAAGGAATAACTCCCCATTCATTCCTATGGGCCAAAAGGCCCATAGGAATGAATGGGGAGTATTCCTTATTTGCGAGTAGCAATTTGCTACTCGCAAATAGGATAGCGATTGAAAGGGTGCCAGGGGTGTCCAAAGGACACCCTGTAGCACCCCTGAAACGCAAATTGAAACAGGTGTTGCGCACACACATGTCCAAGGGACATGTGTGTGTGCAACATGCAACTTAGAAAAATGCTTTTAAAAGCATTTTTCTAAGTTTTTGCTATTTACCGAGAGGTCTGACCTCTCGGTAAATAGCGGGCCAAAATTGCAAATTCGCAATTTTTAAATGTTTCATGAATAGCATTTAAGGAATCTCTAATAGAGATTCCTTAAATGCTAATCCTCGCATATTTGCTAATTCTTTATTAGCGATTTTTGCATTTGGGATGATGAATCCCAAATGCAAAAATTGCACTTGCAAAGGGCCAGATTCTGAGAATCTGGCCCTTTTGCGAGTGCATTTAGCTTCATGAATCAGGCCGTAAGTGTCAGAAAAGAAGGGTTTTTCCCAGATCTGGAAGCCTCTCTTTTCTAGAAAAGTCAATTATGGGCAGAACCTGTGATACCAACTGCGCTCATTATTTGAATTAGAATAAGATTGGAAGCCTCACTGAGATCAAGAATAATCAAGACTGCTTAACCACCATGGTCCAAAATGGCCCAGAATTCCTTTGTGGGTGTTAGAGGGGCGGTCTCAATGCTACTTCCTGGGCTGAATCCCATTTGTGTGGGATGGAGCATAGAGTGCTTTTCCAAAAAGCAAGAATGGTGCTTATTGACATGTTTCTCCAAAACTTTACTTGCTGTGGGAAGTAGAGAGATGGGTCTGTAGTTTTTCACAGAGGGCATCCTAAGTAAGGGTTTGACTATGGCATGTCTTCGAATAGGAGTAGCATTGCAGCTGACCAGGGACTTGTTGGTGATGTCCATCACAATTGGTAGGATAGTGTTAAGTGCTATATAGTCCTGACCCAAAAAATTGCTGTCAAGAGATTCATTTTTGATTTGTGATTTTGTATCATTAGAGAAGTAATTTAGCTTTGGTAGACATTGCTAGTCCAGGGTGATTTTTCTGGATGAAATTAAAAAAATGGCAGATATGTTGCAGGGATGAAATAATATTTCAGGAACCAAGAGACCTATGTACTTTATTTTGGTGTGAAAACATAGGTTTTGGGTCCTAAGTATCAACAAAGAAATTAACTCTTCAGAGCAACCCTTCCGCCATTTTCCAAAATGGCAATTTTATAACGATGTGTTTTAGCCACCATATTGATAATATATTTTAATATTGTTTTTGCTTTAGGTTTTCCGTTGATTTACGTTTGTAAACATGAGCTAAGCAGGCGGTAGCAGAGGGTCTTTATTGCCTGACAGTGTTGCTAGTTACTAAATCTAACAACTCCTTCAACAAAGTAAATGTGTTATATGCCAAACTAATCCGAAAGAAACATCTAACATCATCTGCAGTTGGACAAAAGAGAGTTCGAGATGCTGCAGAAATACGGCAAGACAAAGTTCACAAAAAATTGAAACTGATGGGTGAAAAAGATCAAATATTTTATCATTGTAACTTCAAGTGCTACAAGTTGCATACAATAGAATAAAGCTTGGAAAAAGTTTGTCAAAAAATAGCAGACACCGTGAATCACAACATGAATCAGAGACTTCTGAGACTTCTGAGAAAGTGATGACAACCAAACCCAATGCCCATCCACTTTACAACATCGATGGATACTCCTCGTCCACCTCCAAAAACTGATCAGAAAACACAGGATGTTCTATGTGTTATCTATGCTTTAGCCAGAACAAGGACCAAAGGGATTGACAAAAGAACAAAGTACAGAGTATGTGAGTCTCAAAGGGCAAACATGTTTTTATCTGAAGCTAGTTTCTTCCTAGATGAGGTTTTCAGCTGAGTACCTGATCTAAACAGCTAGAGTGTAAGATTCCCGACACCCAAAGACACCCCTGCACCCGGCGCCCTGCGGCTGCCTGTACCCTCCTTTGGGGTACCTACCTCTTCTCCAAGATCCCAACTTACCTCTCGAAGTGGTGATGGCACCTGATGAAACTCCGTTCCCGAGTCTGCAGCCTTTATTCCCTTTTTACCTTTTCCATTGAATAACATTGGACGCCCGACGGCTCAAAAGCACCCTGCAGCCAGCTGCCCGAGTGCCGCGGGAAGAGCAGCTACTACCCTACTCTACTTCCCCACTTGCCCTGAGTAAGTGACCTGGAGCTCAGCTCCCACAGCCGTGTGGCCTGCTTGCTTGCAGCCACCAACCGAAGGCCTCCTCCCCTCCATTGGATAACATTGGCCCTAACTACCTCTACACCCGGCTGCCCCTGTGCTGCGGAGGGTGTGCCAACTGTACCTACCTGACCCTGGGGGACCCCTGAGTCTATGCCCAGAACCTTAACTTCACTGGTCGAGTACTCACCTGGAAACCGATAGCCCACTTTCCTGCTATAGGATAACATTGACTGGTTTGACTCGAAAAATCTTCTGTGTGAAGTTTTGAAACTCTAAGATATTCCTATAAAATCCACCGAATACCGAATTCCAAAGTACTCACCTGTGATCAGGAGAGAAGCCAGTCATGTGCCTTGTAGCCCAGTACTGAACCGCAAAAGTAATCCTAACCGGGTTTACTAGTAACCTGAATTTTCTCCATAGGAATCCATTGTCTGCTTTTCTATGAAATTTCTTCAAAAGTGTCTACTTTTCAAAACTTGAAATATTTCTTAAAAATCGTACCTACTACTGAAACATAATTACTTACCTGTCTTAAGTAGAGATCCCAGTGCTGGACCTAGGAGCCCAGTACTGGATTACAAAAGTAACGAGAACGTACTTTACCTGTAAGCTGAATTTTCTCCCATTGGATAACATTGCTAGATTTTCACTGAAAAGTTTCTAAGTGGGAACTTTTGAAATACCTTTATATTCCTTAAAAATCATTGCAATAATCAAACCGTTTTTACTAAATTGTTTTTAGCCTAGCCCTCAGGACTGAATCTAGGACCCAGTCCTGGAATTACAAAAGTAATTTACAAAGTAATTAACTCCTTTTTTGTAGAAAACCCTGTTGCGCTCAATGTTAGATTGTGTTTAGAATTGTGTTGCCTACTGCAACCCCTGTACCTGTTGTGTTTACAAAGTTATTTCCTTTCTGCAAAGTAATTACCTGAGATCACCCATAATTGTGAAAAGTATATTTTGATACCTGTTGGTTCTAAAAATAGACCAACTGTATCTTTTGATGTAAAAACCCTGGGCCTGGAGTTCAGTCTTTGAGTGTGTGAAACCTTTTGCTGACTGAGTGTGTTCAACAAATGCTTTACACTGTCCTCTGGTACTGCCTTTATGCTTGACCAAGCTACTACTTTTGAGAGTCAGGTCAGCTCTGACTTTAACCTCTGTTATACCTCTGGGGTTGGTGGCCTCTATACACCTGTATATATAGAGCCACTTTCTCACAGGAAGTACTCAATCTTATCAAGGACATTGAATTTGACCCTAATGAAGAGACCACAATCGGACTCCACATCGAGTCTTTATCCACAAACATCCCTCAAAGAGAAACACTGAGAGTGATGGAGAACATCCTCTTCACGGAAGACTGGAACTACCAAACGCCCAGATCATTTGTCTTGTGCCTGGCGGAAATAGCTCTAACAAAAAACCTTTTCCAATACAATGATACCTTCTAGTTGCAAGTCCATGGTCCATCCATAGGGAGTTCTTTCACCACTAGCTTGGCATGTCTGTATGTCTCTTTTTGAGATAGAGAGAATATCTATGCCTTGGACAAACCTTGCTTTAACCATATAAAAATCTGGAGAAGATACATGGATGATGTGATTTTGATTTGGAAGGGAGATGGGGCCTCAGCAGAAGAATTTCTGGTATGACTCAACAACAGGAACTCCTAGTTGTTCTTCACATCGACTATAACTTGCTCTCTTTCAAAAGCGTAAATCCACCACCTCACCCAACAGCTGCCTCGCCGCTGCTGGAGCATAGTCACCGAAGACCAGCTGATCACCTCCCTCGCCAAGAACCCACCCACCGACCCCACCAACCCAGACGCCGCAGCCCGAAACCTCAGACAGAGGATTGACGACTGCGCCAACACCCTCGCCCCGCTCAAGAAACCCTCCAACAGCCATGCCAACAAGAGAGCCACCTGGTTCACCGATTAGCTCCAGACCTCTAAACGCGCATGCCGGAAACTGGAGAAGACATGGCTCCACGGACGCATACCGGACAACCACGCAGCCCACAAGGACGCCACCCACAGACACCACCACCTCATCAGATTAGCCAAGAGACCCTCCTTCAAAGATTGCTTGGATAACAATGCACACAACAGCAAAGAGCTATTCAGCATCGTAAAGGAACTCTCCAACCCCAGCGCCAACGCCAAGGACATCCCGCCCTCACAAAAACTGTGCGACTCACTAGCCATCTTCTTCCACCGCTGACATCCACAACAGCTTCAACACCACGACCGCCCCGACTTCGCCAGAATCCACCTCCCCTGTGAACACCACCAGCGCCAACCGCCTGACCTCCTGCTCCAACGTCAACGACGATGAGACACGCAAGGCCATGAACTCCATTCACTCAGGATCTCCGTCTGACCCGTGCCCACACCACGTATTCAACAAAGCAGACGCAGCCATCGCAACCCAACTACGGAAGGTCATCCGCATCTCCTTCGAAACAGCGACATTCCCGGAAAGCTGGAAGCACGCCAAAATCATCACCGTCCTCAAGAAGTCCAAAGCGGACCCCAAGGACCTCAAGAACTTCCGGCCCATTTCCCTGCTCCCGTTCCCGGCAAAGGTCATCGAGAAAATCGTCAACATGCAACTGGCCCGCCACCTCGAAGACAACAACTTCTTCGACCCGTCCCAGTCTGGATTCAGACGAAACCACAGCACCGAGACAGTCCTCATAGCCGCCACAGACGACATCAGGCGCGCACTAGACAACGGCAAAACATCAGCCCTCATCCTCCTGGACCTGTCAGTCGCCTTCGACACGATCTGCCATCGCACTCTAAAGACACGCCTCCTAGAAGCCGGAATCCAAGAGAAGGCTCTTGACTGGACCACCTCCTTCCTCTCCTGCAGAACCCAGAGCGTCCGCCTCCCACCCTTCCGATCCGAAGCCACCGACATCATCTGTGGCGTCCCCCAGGGCTCATTTCTCAGCCCAACGCTGTTCAATGTCTACATGGCCCCCTCATACAAGTGGCCCGCCATCACGACCTCAACATCATCTCCTACTCTTACGACACCCAGCTCATCCTCTCCCTCACCAAGGACCCGCACATCTCCCAAAACCAACCTCCACGAGGGAATGAAGGCCATCGCCAATTGGATGAGGAGCAGCCGTCTGAAGCTGAACTCGGACAAGATGGAGGTCCTCATCCTCGGACCCACCCCCTCAGCCTGGGACGACTCATGGTGGCCGACCACACTGGGAACAGCACCAACACCCACCGACCATGCACGCAATCTAGGATTCATCCTCGACTCCTCCCTCTCCATGACTGCTACAACACCCTCCGCATGCTCCGCAGGATCTGCAAGTGGATCCCGACCAAAACAAGAAGAACGGTGACATAGGCCCTCATCAGCAGCAGACTGGACTACGGCAACGCACTCTACGCTGGAATCCCAGCCAAACACCTATGACGACTACAATGCATCCAAAACACTTGCGCCCGACTGATCTTCAACGTCCCCTGCCACAGCCACATCACCCCCCACCTGAGAGACCTACACTGGCTCCCCGGTGACAAGAGGATCACCTTCAAGCTCCTCACCCACGCACACAAAGCACTCCACAACGCCGGACCAGCCTACCTGAACAGCAGACTCAGCTTCCACACCCCCACCTGCCAGCTCCGCTCCGCCAGCCTCGCCCTCGCCGATGTCCCCCGCATCCAACGAATGACCTCCGGTGGCAGATCCTTCTCCTACCTCGCCGCCAAGACCTGGAACACCCTCCCTACCCACATACGGCAGGCCCAAGACTTACTCGCCTTCAGAAGACTCCTCAAGACCTGGCTCTTCAAGCAGTAGCAGCACCTCCCCTCCCCTCAGCGCCTTTGGACCCTCACAGGTAAGTAGCGTGCTTTACAAGTACTCTGATTAATTGATTGAAGTGTGGAAAAGTAAATTTTACCATGTTCTGTGTCCCTACGTGTCATCCATCATATGTTATGTGTGCATGATTAAATATGCATATGCGTTCCCCATGTTCGATTAATGACGCAATTACAGTTGTGTCCACCTCTAGTATGCCAGTTTCCAGTCCTCGTGAATACTACGAATATCAGGCCTATGTAAAGCTACGTTGCCACGTTTCTCAGTGTGCACGTTATTCTATTATAAAGTCCCCGTTTCTAGGCCTCAAAAGGGCCTGGACACCAGATTCAGCTCCTGTCTCCTGAAGCCTCGCTGAGGAGCGATACAGCCCCCACCTGTATCCTCGACCCTTCACTTACTTCCTGCCTCGCAGTGCCCGGTTCAGCTGGCTCTGCCTCTGAGTCTGCCAAAAGTATGTTATAGTTCCAGTTATCAGTTCAGTCCTCCTTCTCTGCATTCCTAAGCTACTGAATCGCATCAATAGTTTCCGTCATTGTCTAGCCTTCAGGGCTCCATGTTAGAGAAATACTGCATTTAATGGTCATTTAATATTCTTCAACACGCACTACATGTAGAATAATGCATGGTCCAGTCTTAGAATCAAGTTAGCCTTTTCCCTCCTAACTTCTAGTTTATATCAACATGTTCTTTAAACATCAGATACTAGATACTGTTTAGGTACATGTCGCCCTGACTCTCCAGACTTCAGTCTCTGCTCCTAGCACAGAGTTCATAGCCCCCAGCTTCTCCTAGTGATACGTCATTGCCAGTTTGCGCGCACCATCAGGTTAGAGGTCCCGGCTCCTTAGGTAGCCCCCTCCATGGTTTCCGCCCCATTCATGACATATTCTGTTACGTTTGCATCACATGTCTATGTATACGCCCTGTTACACCTCTTTTCCCCCTTATCTTTCGCGACTGCTACGCGTCACACCTTCTGCTCCACCCACTGCTACGCCTACTGCAATGTAATGCTATGTGTTTGCGTTATGTATATATGCTCATGTATTGTTATTAAAAGTTAGAGCGCGCTCATCCCAGATCCAGCCCCAGCAGCTGCTGGGCCCTGTCATCCTATTCCTATGCAGGTTGTCCTGTTCCTGCCCTTATGCTATATTAAACCTGCAAAAACTCCTACTACCTCGAATCTTGACTCTTATTTATTGAGCTATCTGTTATGATATATGTCTAGTCAAAAATAGGGTATTATTTATTTATTTACCACAGAAGTCTCTGAGAGATAATCTGCCATATGGGCAGTTCCTACACCTGCCTAGAAACTGCTCAGCTCTAAGCGACTTTAACAAAGAAACAGAACAGTGGAGCCTCAGACTCCAAGAACGGGATTACCTTGGCCATGGGATAAAACGGTCATGAAAGTGGTCCAAAATATTAATAGAGAGGCCTTGCTAGAGACTAATACGCGGGAAATGGAAAACAGAAGTATATGCGTCACGACATTCAACACAGCATCCAAACTAATGAAGAAGATAATGATGAGGAACTGGTGAATTCTGAACTCGACCGGACTAAACCTACAGAGCCCCTGTTCTCCTTCAAAAAGAGTGCAAGCATAAGAGACATGTTAGTGTCACAAGACCCAGCACCCCAAAAACCGACAGGAAAACAGGTTGTAACACCACAGGCTCTACCACCCATTATTGGACACTTGAGTGTTGTTACTGCAAAGCTTGCCCACTAACAATCAGTGGTAAACGGCCGACGTAGCCTTACGCCAGCCATGGGAACTCAGAAATCACTCCACCGGCAACTCTGTTATTTATCTCATAAAGTGCCCTTGTGGGCTCCAATACGTAGGCGTGATGACCCGACTAGTTAATATCACGATACTAGAGCACATGAGTAGTATAAGATGCAGGAGGGTTAATACCAAATTAACCTCGCACTTCCTGGAGAAATAACATACTGAAAACGATCCACCGTGGACCGTGATTGACAAACCATATCTCCCACCAACAAAGAATGCCACAAACCTACTTTTCCTAAGGAAACACAGATGGGTGCACAGATTAAATAGTATTAAACAGGGGTTAAACAACTCTTTTCCCTGGCACCATCTGAATAATACGATGTAGAGCCCTGGAATGATCCAGTGCTAGCACAGCATGAGGTTACTCTTGGAATAACATCCAGAGGACAGGGGTGACGCGGGATCCCCACCGACCAGAGAGGTCCCGTTGTTACGGGTCTTTTGCTTCTGGCAGTCTCGAGTAGTGAAGACAACAGTAGTGATCGCCTGAATATAAGGGTAGTTGGCTTTGCCACCTGCATATAGAGCCATATTATCCCATGACGCGCTGATCGTGTAACAATACATACCCCCACAATAGACCACCTGATAGAGAGGGTATATGAACTCATGACATTTGAGGAAATGAACACAGAGGTAAGAACCTTCTTCTTTTCTGAGAAGTGCTAGCGTGTTTCACCTCTTGCAGTTTATGAATAGTTACATAGAGGGACAGTGATCCATCTGTGGGTGTTAAACACTGTCCATCTAGACAGAAATGTTCAAATTCCAACCTCTAAGCATAGGGGCACTCATGCCAATTTAACACTTCCGCAGGAAGCGAAGGAGCGGTCCTGCGTTTTGTTTGAGAATGAAAGATAACAAGCATTTGCAATGCAGTCTGTCTCGCCTTTGGGACCTTATAAGGCCAGCAGACCTTAGCTGAAAATAATTTAATTCACAGATAATATTGTGTGTGAAACCTGTATTTAATTACCCTGAATGACTCACTGTCTCTGCTGTCTAAGTTTTGTGCACATCTGTAGATGCAAAATAGTATTCCTGCCTCTATGTTTGTTGAATGTCCCATTTTCTGGTTTTAAAAATCATGTCCCCTTTTCGGAAATGCACTCATTCTAAGTTTGGTGGGTGTAATTTAAGATTTTATGCCTATAGTTTTTTGGTTATTGCATTGTCTCTTTTATCATTTATGGTATTTTTAATTACTGAAATAAAGAGTATTGATCTGATTATTGTATTGTTTCCATGAAATTCTTAATCGTGTTCTGCAGTTTAGTAATTGTGTAATGTTTAAAATGTGTCAATCAATGACTATCACAAGTTCATCACAATTTCACAGGAATTCACAAAGTACATCCGGAATGTCGAGCTGAGAAACTGAAGATTTCCGTTCAGGAAGTAGGTGGCGCTCCTGAGTGTTTATCAAACACGGTAACATGAGAGCACAAACACAGACTGAGAGCATCAAGGAGGGAAAAGGTGCCAGATTATTGCTGATAAGGAGCAAAAAGAAAATTGTCTCCATAGCCTAGAAAATATAAAATGCATATGACTGCCTTTAAAAATATAAAAATCTCCCCTGCCGAACAGGGACTTGATCCCGATTATTATTATTATTATTAAGTGTTCTTATATAGCGCTCGATTACCTGTAGGCATCTCGGCGCTTGCCTTGGGAACCCGTCCTGGCTTTTCCCTGTGAGATACCCATACTCGGCATCCCCAAGGTGAAAGCCAGGCATCCCGCCGCAGGGGGGCCGTAGTGGAGATTAAGCAAGCTAATGCCCAGAGTTGCAGAGTGTGAACCCGTGACTCGAGTAGGCACCGAAACGAGAATTATCAAGTCCGTGGATATTTGGGCTCAAGACCCTGCCGCGTCGGGAATTGAACCCTGGTCCCGGGTCTGACCTCTGCTTCAGGGTCTGCCTCCTCTAACCAGTGAGCCACACTTCTCCACTCCCGAGACCCTCAGATTGAAAGCCTGATGCTCTACCGACTGAGGTATCCTTTCTTGAGTAGTCCTCTGACTCTACACATGTAGTGCTAAATGGGAGAAGACTGCACATGATGAAAATGTATTGCAAAAGTGTTTACACCCATCGTCGCCTGCGCCCCGTTACATTGAGAACTCTGCCATTAACTGGTTCACTGGCGCTATGAGCCGAGCGGGTTTCTCTTCTCTTCCAGTTTCTCCCGTATCTGGATTCACTTGGGATCCATGCACTGTTTTCAATACAGCACTGACACAGCAACAAAGCAGCAATTCTGCACCCTCCCCAGCCAGTGACCCTGTGTTATATGAGTTTGTGTCCTACCCTTTTAGGGTGAAGGCTCTCACAGCTTCATCCGCCCCCCCATCATTCAACTATGTCCCTGATTCCCTATTCCACCCGCCCTCGTCACTGGTGAGCAGTGTAATTACACACCGGTGAGAAGCCATTGATAGTGCAGCAGGTGAAGTGGCACCCGTTCCCAGACGTTTGATAGTTGCACTTCACCTCAAGACTTGGCTGCTTCCTAATCAGGAGACAGGGCACTTCCACCACATGCATGAGGGGGGCCCATTGGCGCCTTTGCCAGGCACTGTATTTGCAAACTCATTTTCCACCCCATAGTTCGGTAAAGTGCACAATGATCGAGGCCCTGGGTAGGCTTAGAGGTGGCTCTTAGGCTGCCATACCTGGGCCATCCGGGGGAGGAGGGGGGCATTAGTCACCTCCTGCAAGCATTGCATATGTAACTTGAATGGTACGGAGTACTGTTTGCTTATCAAAATTTGTAGAAAGTGGGATGGTAGTTGCTAAACTCTCCACTGTAAACTCACTATATCAAGCTGTCTTAACGTCGGGAATACGTTCTTGTCTCTACTACGCGGCTTCTTCGGTGGTTGCCAAACCTGGAACCTAAATATTGTTAGCAGTTGTAAGCAGGTAAAATGGTGGTCTAAGCACTATAAAGCAGACTCGATGCCGCATGTTTCATGTCACTCTGGTGTGATTCCGGATTCTTTCTATAACAGTGTGCTCGAATTACATGCTCCGGTTCCCCGGTCAAGGGGGACATTTCTATGGTTTAAGAATACACAGCTCCTAAGTGACTGCTCCCACGGTTGCCAAGAGATAGCGCTGATGGCTGACCTGATTTCATCATGAGGAACGTGTCTATTAGTTCATCATTAATGGAGGCAGGAATATATTTCTAAGTTTCTGTGTCAAACCTCAGCATCATCTGCATCATCAACAAACCTCAGCATCATCTACATCAGCAACATTTAAAAGTGCTTGTGAAAGTGAAAGCGCTTGTTCGGTTGCAGGCAGCCGGTTGGTGTCATTTTAGACAACCTGCTTTGTTTGCGCCGTACCTGCTGGGGAGTTTCGCAGCAGTGATTCAAAAGCCTGGTATGCAGCAAGGGACCTTGAATGTCATAGATGCAAGATGCTGCAGGCGCCGTGCCAAAAAATTAAAGGGTGCATGGCTGACATGGTGCGTGATATAGCGCAGGGCATGAAGCACAGAGCATGAGTACAAACGTCGCCGTGCCTGAAGTAGGAGAAACTCAATAGAGAATATAGTTCTTAGAAGAGTAAATAACAGGTACTGTGTAACAACCGAAGTTAAGGGGCCAGTAGCCATGAGAGGTTACAAATGAAGACAAGGTGGTACTAAGGAGAGACTAAAAAGCGTATTAAGGAATCAGAAGCCAGCATTTCCGAAGGACAAATACACAAGCTAATGAAAAATATGGGCGGGGGAGTGGGCAGGGCTTCTCTTCATACTCTACTACAGCAGCTGCCAGAGCAGCGCATGCGCGCTGGCTCAGGCTCGATCTAAAAATGACCACTTCCATACATAAGCAGATTAGAACTGAGAGAAACACAAGCCCATAAGCAATCCAAGATGGCTGCGCTCTTTAGCCCACAAAAACGCAGGTTGCAGGTCCAGCTTATTGGGACCCAATCAGGAACCAGAAGAATGCACCAGATTAGATACCACCCTTTATTAGGGAGATGCGAGAACACTCCAATATCATCAAAGGACGTGGAGTGGCGTATCCAGGGGACATCGAACCTTGACGAAGTAAGTCGGAGCGGGCTGAGCTATGAAGGGAAAGACACTGTTGAGCATCGGCACAAGTATGGGCTCAGTTCCAGGGGAGGAATAGGCATGGTGATGACCAATGATGATGAATTTTTATTTATATTGCAGTTACTTAAAACCATTTGCAATATGACTTACATACAATTAAAAAGAGAGTTAGAACAACAATTGTTTAAAAAACATTCTTAAAAAATGGGTTTACATACAGCATGATCAAAACCGTATAAGAAGATGTGTTATATACATTAGTAAACCCACAAAAGATTGTCTGTTCAACCTGTTTGCAAATTTGATACAGGTACTAAGGTTTAGTAGTTAAAACGGCGTCTTCATGATTGGGCATGGCCATCCTACAACCGGGGGGGGGTCGGGGAAGTACTCTTCTACCAGTCCCAATGCCGCTTACTGATGGGTCCTTTAGGGACAGACTCTTTCTAGCACTGGCTTGATTGCAAGTGCAGCTCCAGGCGACATGACACGCAAAACGCTGGAGGCAAAGTAATCTTCAAACCAGCAGGGGCGGGGAAGCACACCACTGCCAGTCCCCATGATGTCTACGATTGTGGGAGAAGGGTTAATGGACAACACAATGGCCGGTAATACAAAGAGGGATGACCCAATACAGTGCTAACTCCACGTAGGAAGGAGGATTGGGCACCAAGGGGAGAGGGCCATAATACATCAATAAGATTGACTACCAAGAGATAACGGCAAATAACGGAATTAGAATCAGGTGATATTACACTGGCTATACAATATTCTGTTCTAACATCTGTTTTGTTCTACAGTGTGTGACTACAGGACGGTGTTCCCACTATGGTTCCGGGTTCGGAGACTAGATTACGAAACTTGGGTAAGATGACTGATTTTAGCCTCACCAAGAAGGCAATAGTGTTTTAACTTTCAGTGGGCTCGTGATTGGAGAGTCTCTGTCCTCATGTGGTGAGGGTTTTAATGTGGTCCGACATGGAATATCCCATGTTGGGAGAATACCATGCCTCCTTTGTAAAAATACACAGAGATGTTTTGTTTTTTTATAAATCAAATCAACTTTGAATTATCTTGAATGTACATGGGGGGCTTAGAGGGAATTTCTTATGATTTTAAATATCTTTCTTACAGATTATATTGGCAAATGTGTTACGATGAACGAGTAAGGTTGAATTAACCTTCTTCCATAATTGATCAGATTGTGACAAAGACCAGTTTCAAGAGGGATCTATACCCCGAAGAAGGCCAGTGACCCAGTAGGGCAACCAAGAGTGGCTGAAAAATGTTGGTAAATGCAGACGGGGTAAAGGAGCGGTAACTCCTCCTGCACACCCTATTTGACTTTTAATCCTGCCAAGGTGGACCAATAATAAAGGAGTTCAGATGGTACCTTCTCAGGCAGTTTTATATCACGTTCCTTCTGCACTAGAGATCCCTCATTATGGAAACTTTTCCTTACCTTCTTTTTCCTTTCCTCTACCTCACACAAAAAATCAGCACTCCGCCCAGTGTGTTGGTCTGCACCTGTGCGTTGTTAGAGGCCATATGATGAAGCATGCCACTGTTTAGTTGGTGAAGGCAGTATTAAAAATGATATTGATTTCCCCTTCTATCCCTCTTCTTCAACCATTTTTCAATGACTTTTTAAGATAGAGGCACTGCATAGGGCCAGATGTCCGAACACATTTTTCCATAGACACAGAATGGGTAAAACTGTTTGATACATTTGGTCCATGGTGTATTGCAGCAGGCTCTCCGTTGTTCTTTGGTTTAGTTCTTCTCTTTCTGTGAGTTTCGATGCTTTTGTGAGGGGAGTTAAAGGAGGCTCACTCCATTGTCTCTCTTTTGTGGTTTTTAGTCAACAAGAATGCCTAATGTTTTCTTAGCATTTTGTACATAATTGTTTAATATGTGGAAAGCAAAACTGTTATATACTAATGTTTTTGAGTGCGGAACAGAACAAAATTGAAGATGACTTTGAAGATATGAGGAAAGAAGTGGAAGACAATCCCATGAACTGACAGGCTTATGCTGTGCAAATGTACTGTCTTTTCCAATTCATGTTTTATGAATTACATCACGGCAAAAAGAAAACTCTGCTACACATGATGACTGACCATGCAATCTATGACAAGTAACAAAAGTCGAGATCTAGTCACTTCAATGAATAGGATTGGTGGATTAACAAGTTTTAATGACATAGTATGTGGCAGGAACTTGTTAGCAGCTCATGCTGTAAAATCTTGTAAATCCTACAGCACACTACACCCAGGTCACTATACCAGGAAAGGATTTACAATTGCTGCTCTTGATAATTTTGATTTTGAAAACAACGCGCCAATGTCTTGAACATCTAGCACACATGATACTGCCATGGTGCTTTTTCAAGTCTATACCATTGAAATTGTTGCTGTAAAACAAGCTGTGTCAGCTGTAGGCATAAGCAAATGAAGCTGCATACTTAACCCCTCTGCCTTGCCAACATGTGCAAAATTACTATAAGTCATCAAAACGTCCCAGTCTACCAGAAAGTTTCAAAGTGGCTGAGGGCATGGATCTTCTAGCTGATGCTGTGGTCCCCAAAGCTAATTTAACTTAATTTTCCATATTGCTTATTCAGTGCAGACTGAAGAATGAAGAAAAACCAGTTACTCCTTGGGCTGAAATTCATGCTCTTATCTCCTAGGATACTATCCCACTGAAGATGTTTGGGTTTTTACCAGTAATACACTCTCCAGTCACAAACTTTGCAACAGTATACACAGCTCTAAAAAAAATCAAAAATGTGCAAGCTTAGCTTGAAAACCAGACTATCATGACACTTTTCGGAGCTGAAGGTGTTTTCCATATTGTAGTGGAGATTTCTATGAGCAATCCAGTAGAATTTGATGATCTTTAGTCAACGATGGGCGTCTCCCATATAACAAAAGTTGTGGTGTGCAGGATGTTATCTTAGTACATAAGGCATAGATGGTGCACTTATTGAGGCTGTATTTTTAAAAGAAAAACTGTCCAGTCAGCAATGAGTGGAACTCCTTATGTTTCTTACAAGGTATGCTCATCATATTCAAAGCTCTAGAAACATTGCATTGGAATGCTATCTGGAACAAGAATGACAAATTAGGTTTTGCATATGTCATCTCAGAAGTGAAAAAGACACAGGGTGCACTTCATTCAAAATACATAATGCAAAGCCAGGCAAAGCTCAGTACACTCAGTCCAAAATCAGAAAATTTGACAGCCAAGTTTGTAAAGTTTGTCAAAGAATGTGAAGAAAAATCAGAACTGTGCAAGCACTGGGGAAAAGTTTACACATTATAGCTCTCGTGAAAAACTTGGTACATGCTGATCAGGAAGGTGATTAGAAGCTGCACGTGAAGAATGTGGAGTCACTGATTACTGTGTTGTGGTAATTTGTTTGCATAAGCCACCTCAGATATAGCTATTAGTATTTGGAAAGAGTAAAGAAGCTAGAGGTGGAAAAGCCATACGACTACAGAAAATTGATAAAGAGACGATTTGTGATAAAAGACAGAGAGGAAAGGTTCAATGCTCTGGCTCCATATATGGAACTGGAACAGACGTGTTCAGAGAACATGCATGTCACTTGCATTGACAAGTGCTCCGGCTCAGGACGCGGGGAGCCGGCAGGACTGTTGGGGCATTGGGGCTCCCCCCACGGTACCCAACGGAGATGGCCAGCCCCGGGCAGTTGGGTCCCCGGGGCTAGAATTGGCCCAGGAGGGGGGCCACGTGGACACCCTCCCCCTGAAAAATAAAATAAATAAATAAATAAAGACCGGCCCCGGGGGATGGGGTCCCCGGGGCTAATAGAGGCCTCAGGAGTGGGGCCACGCCGCCCCCTCCATTAAAAAATATACATGTTTATGTGGTCATGCCCCGGGGGATAGAATCCCCAGGGCTGGAATTGGCCACAGGAGGGGGGACCACATGGCCCCTTCCAATTCCATTTTTAATGGGGGTAAGGCCCTGGGTCATAGGGTTCCCAGGGGATAAAAAAATGAAAAAGAAGAGGTGCCACACAGCACCCTTCTAAAAAAAATAATAATACAAAACACCGTGATCGTGCCAGAGGCCCTGCCCCCTCCCAGCAACACTCTGCAAACGCGCCCAGTGGCTAGTTTTACAATGGGGAATTAATTCCCCTTCAATACTGGGGGTCCCTGGGGGCCAACTAGCCCACCTGGTACCTCTAGTAAGCGCCACAGGGCTGCATTGCAGAGAGGTTGTCCAGGCCACACCCCTTTTTACACCTCTCTGCAACTCAGCTCTGTGACGCTTACTGGAGGTACCTGGTGGGCTAGTTGGACCCCAGGGACCCTCAGGATTCAAGGGGACTTAATCTCCCAACTTAAAATGGGCCACAGGTGTGTTTTTTCACAATGGTGAAGGGAGAGGACGGGGCCTTAGGTGACATGTGTGCAAACACATCCTGTGGCACGTTTTAAGTTAGGGAATTAATTCCCCTTCAATCCTGAGGGCCCCTGGGGGCCAACTAGCCCACCAGGTGCCTCCAGTAAGTGCCACAGCCCTGCATTGCAGAGAGGTTGCCCAGGCCACGCGCCTTTTTACACCTCTCTGCAACGCAGTTCTGTGGTGTTTACTGGAGGTGCCTGGTGGGCTAGTTGGATCCCAGGGACCCTCAGAATTCAAGGGGACTTAATCAACTTAAAACGTGCCACGGGGCGCGTTTGCACAGTGGTGAAGGGAGGGAGCGGGGCCCGATGTGACATGTGTGCAAACACGCCCTGTGGGGTGTTTTAAATTGGGGAATTAATTCCCTTTCAGTCCTGAGCGCCCGTGGCGCCCACTAGCCCACCAGGTACCTCCGGTAAGCGCCACAGGCTGGCGTTGCAGAGAGGTGGTCCAGGCTATGACCCTTTTTACACCTCTCTGTAACGCAGCTCTGTGGCACTCACTAGAGGTACCTGGCGGGCTAATTGGACCCCAGGGACCCTTAGGATTCAAGGGGAATAATCCCCCAACTTACAACGCACCAGGGGGCGCATTTGCAGAGTGGTGGATAAAAGGGGGCATGGCCTTTGTCTACCTCGCACCAATCCCACTGTTTGGGGCTTACTGGAGGTAAAAGGTAGGCTAGTCGGCCCCTAAAGGACCCCCAGCAGTGAAGGGGATGTCAATCACCATCCAAGAGCGTGCCAGGAAGTGCGTTTGTAGAGTGGTGGGCAGAGTGGGCATGGCCTGGTACGAGTACTTACCAATGCTGCTGTGTGGGACTAACTGGAGGTAATACTTTGGGAAATTGGCCCCCAAGGATATCCTTGGGGGCCAACTACCCCTCTTGTTACCTCAAGTAAGTCCCACACAGTGGGATTGCTAAGACGTCTTCGGAGGCCATGGCCCCCTTTTTCTACGACTCTGCAAACGTGCCTCGTGGCAGCCTACGGGATGGGGGATGAAGTCCAATTTAGTCCTGAGGGAGTTTGGGGACCAAGAATCCCTCCTGGTACCTCCTGTAAGTCCTACACAGCGGAATTCCTGAGTGTTGGTTGGACGCCTATCACCCTTTCTCCACTGCTCTGCAAAGGCGACTACTAGTTAAAGGAGCATATTTCTGCACCTCTGACAAAGAGGTAGTTTTAATCCCCCTGCCCTATGATGTACTAGGGCCTTACAGAGGAGGTCAAGTTAATCACAGGGGTACCCCAATGCATAGTATTCCCTAGTGTATGTAGGTGTTTTCACTGTATTCTAAGTGTCTTTTAGCTTAGCCTGGTTAGTCAGAGTCAGTTACCACCAGTACCCGTCTGAAAAAGTTGTGGGCATATGATGATTTTGCAGCAAGGCCTTTTTCTGCTCCTCTGCTGGTTCTTTCTGCACATGTCTTGCTTCTTCCTGCACTTTTCTTCATCTTTGTGGTCTTCTGTTGCTTCTTTCTGTATTTCTTTTGCTTCTTTCTGTGCGTTTTTTCTTCTTTCTTCACAGGTCCTACTTCTGTAGGCATAGTTAGAAACTAGCATTTAAAAAACCTAAGAAATTCACTTAAAAAACCATAGGTTTCAGGCACATTATAGTTAGAAATTAGAATTAAAAAAACCTTTGAAATTCACTGAAAAAAACGTATGTTACATGCACGTTATAGTTAGATATTAGCATTTAAAAAACCTTTGAAATTCACAAAAAAAACATGTTTCATGGGCGTTATAGTCAGTTGGACATTTCACTCGTACAAAACCAGTGAAATTCCCCCGTTATAGTTAGTTCGCCCGCAAAGCACTGCTGATGATGTCACACATTACATCAGTCATGACATGGTCAGTGACATCACTCATGACATTACTGATGACATTTGAAGTGACATCACTGATGACATCATCCTTGTGATAGAGTGGCAGACCTCCTCTCACCCTAATATAACCTTTGATGCACACACTCAAAAATACAAAGTAACATTTCCAAAACAATGGACAAACCAATACCAGTTACACCATACCCATTCAGGAATTCCAAGATCTACACACACATCCACTCATTCACTAACTGTCCTATGCAGTCACTAATACATGTACTCACTCATCATATGTACTCATATACCTATACATACTGTTACACACCACATCTCATCCTTAGAGTTACTCATACACATAGTCACACATGCAAACAAAGTATCAAACATCCATTTACTCGCATATACAGTTACACACACACCACAACACTTACTTCTACAGAAACTTACACATACTTTACAATTACTTATAGATACACATACTATTTATACAGAAACTCTTCCAATCTCTAACTCTCACACATACTCACTTATATACACCAATACTCACATAAACTGGTTTCAAACTCATAAAGACACTATTGAGACTGTCATTCACTCACCAACACACCCATACACACACTCATCCAGCCATACAGTGCTGCACACATGCTGTCTTCAACACATACACATACAAAAGTGATAAAAGTGAGTCACTCATTCCTGCATCTATGCACTAAGTAATACCCCCACCGAACCATACAGCCACTAAGTCACTCATACTGATACTCAAAATGCCAACTAATAACCCGTATAGACAAAAGTGAGAGACTGATACATATATTTACATATTTAAACATTACTCAATAACCCATGTATTCACTAAAATACACTTAATTAGTCGGTTATACAATCAATTTTACAAAACAATCATCCATTTAGACACTTATATACCCATTTATTCTTCCATCGACCTTGAGATATACATATATAAAACATATTTAATTGATGTCATCAGTGATGTCAATTGAGATGTCATTAATGATGTCATTAGTGAGGCACATCAATTGTGTCCGACCTTACTGACTTGATCTATGGGCTATCCAGTTCCCATTCCAGACTGTTGGTCTTGGGGGATTTCAATCTATGGCCTGATGGACCAACGGACTCCGCCTTTGTATATCTTACCCAGGCCTGCCGCAGTATTAATCTGGAGCAACTGGTCCTCTCTAAGACACATCAGAGGGGGCATGCTCTGGATTTGATTTTTGCTAACTCTAGTCAAGTAAGGGTTAATAACATCCTCCCGCAATGCTGGACGGACCATGCCCTAGTCCTTTTCTCCGTAGCTCTCCAATTGGACTACCCTAAGATCGGTAATACGGGACCAGTTAAAATTGGGAGACAATGGTCTAAGCTGTTGAGAGGTACAAATCTCCCAAACCTTCTCTCTGAAGCCTGTCAGCTGGCAGACAATGTGGATGATAGCTACAATGCCATCATTCAACAAATTACAACCTCCTTGGATAGGTTGGTGCCGCTAAGGACAACGCGGGATAGAACAAAAATTGCCATGCCATGGTTTTCGAGGGAACTGTTCCTACTTAAACATCAGTGTAAGAGAGCAGAGCGGAGATGGAGGAGACATTATCTGGAATCAGATAAGGTTCTCTATAAACAGGAGTTGACCGCTTATAAGTCACAGATTAAGTGTGCAAAAGCGAGGTTTTTGGAGGAGACCTTATTGTCAGCCTCTAACAAAGCACAGGCTTTGTTTAAAATGGTCAACGAGATGTCACGACCAGCTTGTTCCACTACATCTATCCCAGCCTCCCAGTTACTATGTGACTCACTGGCTACGGCCTTTGAAGATAAGATCGCGACCATCTTGAGTAACTTGGGCCCCATAACAACAGAGTCCGACCACTCACTTACATCTGAGATGGAGACTGGGAAAGCCAGGCTGGATAGTTTTCCTCTTCCGTCCTTTGCAGAGTTTTGTGCTTTAGCGGATAGTGTCTCATGGCGTTCCCCTCTCGATGTACTCCCGCACAAACTTTGGAAGGTTTTCAGGAAAGAGTTGTTCCCTCCTCTCCACGCAGTTTGCTGCCAATCTCTTGACTCCGCTCCGGTCTCAGACAGCTGGAATCTAGCGGTCGTTTCCCCATTGCTGAAAAATGAATCACTGGACCCCTCTTGCCCCGCTAACTACAGACCCATTTCATTACTTCCCTTTCCAATTAAGATCCTGGAAAAACTGGTCATGAAATATCTATCCAGTTTTTTGGAAGCTAATGGTTGTCTGGATGCGGCGCAGTTTGGGTTCAGACCAGCACATGGGACTGAAACGGCCTTGGTGACTGTTTTGAGTGACCTTCGTTCGCGGGCAGACTATGGGCAGGCAGCCTTTTTAGTGCTGCTTGACATGTCTGCAGCGTTCGATACGGTCAGCCATGCCATCTTGTCCAGGAGGTTGGAGGAAGCTGGTGTGTCGGGCCTGGCTCGGGACTCGTTGGTATCATACTTGACAAACAGACAGCAGGTGGTGGCCCTGCCTATCCTTTAAATCTGCCATCAAAAGGGTTGGGCAGGGAGTTCCCCAGGGCTCGGCCATCAGCCCTATTCTTTTCAATCTTTACCTCCACCCCCTGGTCAAGCTAATTAAATCCTTTGGCATTTCAGTCACCAACTATGCTGACGACACCCAGCTCATCTTCTCCTTTGAGGGGGAGAATGCGATGTCTCGGGAGACCTTCCACCGTTGCATGGTCACCACTGCCACCTGGCTGAGTAACAACTCGCTGCAATTTAACAGCGCTAAGACCGAGGTGCTGCACTGCTCAGTGGACCGAGTCCCTCGACCATTACCTCAGGACTTTTGGCCCCCGTCCTTCCAGGGCACTCCAGCTGCTGCTACATCAGTTCGTAATCTGGGCGTAACAATGGGACCGACTCTACAACTAGATGGTTTCATTGATAAAACAGTTTCCACCTGCATGGGCCTGCTGCATACTTTGTGGAAAATTCTCCCTCTGCTCCCGGTTCATGCGAGACCAGAAGTAGTGCGTAGTGTCATCTTGAGCAGACTTGATTACTGCAACGCACTGCTTCTGGGGGCACCCTCCACAGCAATAGGTAAGCTGCAACGAGTGCAGAACTTTGCGGCCAAGTTAGCACTTTCCCGCCGACGATCTGACTCGTCTTCCTTGGCACTCAGAGACTTGCACTGGCTCCCTGTCCCCAAGCGGATTGAGTTTAAAGCTCTATGCTTGGCCTTTCGGGCCTTTCATGGACTGGGGCCTTTACCTTTACAGGAGTTATTCTCCTGGTATACCCCCACCAGAGTCCTTCGGTCAGCCTCTGCGTCATTGGTTAGTGTTCCCAAAGTTCGGAGAAAGCGAATGGGGGGCCGCTCTTTTGGCTTTACGGCATCTAAGCTGTGGAACGACTTACCTCAGTCACTTAGGGGCGCTGAAAATTTTCTGTCCTTTAAAAAAGAATTAAAAACCTATCTGTTCCCTAGACCAGTATGGACTCTTCTTTTTGCTGACAAGGCTTTTTAACTGTGGTGTGGGACCTGCTTGATCACAGCGCCAGGATGCCCGTCGGGTGACAGTAGCGCTCTATAAGTAGGTTATACATACATACATACATACATCAGTGATGTCGCTGACCGTGTCATGAGTGATGTAATATGTGACGTCATCAGCAGTGCATTTCGGGCATGCAAGTTATAGTTAGCTGAACTAACTATAACGGGGGAATTTCACTGGTTTTGTATGAGTGAAATGTCCAACTAACTATAATGCCCGTGAAACCTATGTTTTTTTCAGTGAATTTCTACGTTTTTTAACTGCTAATTTCTAACTATAACGTGCCTGAAATGTTTTTTTCAGTGAATATATATATATTACCTACTGGCGGTCGCCAGTAGGTAGTTATAGTTAGGACCAAGTTTCATTGGAAGAGCATTTTCTGTTTTACTTATAACTTTGACGTCGTTTGATGAATCTTCATGAAATTTTGCAAACAAATTGCTTGTTCATATCAGCTCCTATGTTGGGGGTGATTCGTCAAGGGAGGGCCGAGATAAAAGGGGGGTCCTAAACCATGTTTTTTCCATGTTAATTTCCGTAGGAAACTTTAGACAAGGCTACAGGTGAAACGGGTGAACGGATTTACCCCAAATTTGGCAGGGAGAAGTGTCTTGCTATAGAAAGCATGCTTTCGTTTATTTGGTGTAAATTCGTTCAGTAGTTTGGGAGATATGTTGAATTTTACAGATATCGATATTTGGGAATTCTGCCATCGGATTGGCTGGGGCGTTACGAGCACAAGCTTGCAACTTATTGGCTGGTGAGCGGTGCAAGTGGTTGCAACTAGGAAGTGTTGGCCACCATTTTGTGATTCCATTGAAGCGGGTAAGGGGAAAAAAGGGTGAAAAGAGTAAGAAACAGGAGGATAGGAGCACTGTAACCTCTGTGGGGGAGTGCAAAGCGAAGTCACACCTACCGGTCTGAAAGTGCAGTGTTGCTCAGAGTGACATGGTGCTGAGATGAGATGCTGTTACACTTGGGTTTGAAACCGAGAGCCCAAACCGTGAGCCCATTGCTGTAAAGTGATGTGCTCTGATCTTTGTAGCTTACCTGTGCAAGTAGTGTTAGTAGGCGTTTATACCAAACAGGGAGTGGGAAGCAAACTACTGACCGCTACAGTGCATTTATACTATACCGGAAGTGGGAAGCGAATAAATCACGCCTATCGAAGTGAATACTGTGATCAAACCGAATGTGCTCTGGTCTTTGTAGCATACATCTTCTTGTAGTATTAGTAGGCATTTATACCATACAGGGAGTGGGAAGCAAACTACTGACCCCTACTGTGCGTTTATACTATACCAGAAGGGAAATGAAATGAAATGAGGTACCATTTATGAAGCGCAAGGTTACCCGGAGGCATCCCAATGCTAGGGCCAAACTGCAATAAACTTTAGCAATCAGTGTGGAAAAAGCCTGGTCTTAAGCTTCTTACGGAAAATGAAATGGTCTGATTCTTTATACAGCTGCAGCGGCAAGGAATTCCAAAGTTTGGAGGCATTACAGGAAAAAAGCCGGCCGCCGCTTCTGGACGTCCTAATTCTGGGAACAGACGCCAAATGAAGGTCATTTGAGCGTAGCTGTCTGTGGGCTTTGTAGGGTCAGACAAAAGATGAAATGATATTCGGTCCCTTACCTCCAAACATCTTATGGGTGGTGCACAGTGCTTTAAAATAAACCCTTTCCTGCATAGGAAGCCAATGTAAGGATCTGAGGGCGGGTTTAGCTAATTGATGGCTAGGGACACCCTCAAGAATCCGTGTGGCACAATTTTGCATTGTTTGGAGTTTTTTAAAGAATGCACCAGAGGCACCAAGATAAAGAGCGTTACCATAGTCCAGGCGTGATAAAATAAGTGCCTGGACTACAATCTTCCTTGCTAAAGGAGGAAGCAAATGAAGCACTTTGCGCAACAATTTTAGGATGCCAAAGCAGGCAGCAACCGCCTTCCTGGCTTGGGTTTTAAGGTTAAGCTCAGAATCTAGCCAGAAACCTAGACTCTTTATTATTAGGGTCAGGCGGAGGACCCATACATGCTGGCAAGATGGAGACAACCTCAAGGGGGGAGGGATTACTGAGCAACATAAGATCGGTCTTGTCACCGTTCAATTTAAGATGGGAATGGCACATCCAACTCATCCCCTCCTCGAGGCAAGGGCCCAGGCAGGTTGGAGGGCCGCTTTTATGATTGAATGCCACCACCAATTGGGAATCATCGGCATACGTGATTATATGCACCCCAAATGAAACAGTCTCTGCAAGGGGGGCCATGTAGACATTAAAAATAGTGGGCCAAGGGATGACCCCTGAGACACTCCACAATAGAGAGGTCTAGGACTTGATATGGCCTCACCCCCAAAATATGGTAGGATCTATCCTCCAGAAAGGAACACAACCAATCCAGGGCTGTTCCTGTTACACCCAACTCCTTAAGTCAGTGAATTAAAATACGGTGATTCACCGTATCAAATGCCGTGCTGAGGTCTAACAGTATCATGGCGAAAGAGCCCCCTGCATCGAGGATTCTTCTTGAGTCCTCTATGACAGCCAATAGAGCGGTCCCAATCCCTTGCGAGGAGCAAAACCCAGTTTGAGATGGGTGTTGGATTTTACCCACTTCCAGTTGCTTAGAGAGAGCCATGTTGACAAATTTCTCAGCAATTTTGCTGAGCCAAGGTAAGAGCGATATGGGGCGATAGTTTGCTAGACAGTCGGGGTCTAGGGCAGACTTCTTCAACAAGGTCTTTACCAACGCCTTCTTCCATGAGGAAGGGACCCTTCCAGAAGACAATGGGGAATTGATCATATCTGTGAGGAATGGACCCACCGAGCCGGCTATGGATCTCAGGGCCAATTCACAGAACTAACTTAAGACAAAATCTTAAACTTACTACCATTTTGGTATTCACAGAAGGCACTTACTCATTTTGGTATTCACAGAAGGCACTTACTCATTTTGGTATTCACAGAAGTTAGGACTCCAAACTTTAGGACTCCAAAATGCCTTCTGTGAATACCGAAAGTCTTAAAATTAGGATGTTTCTCATTTTCGGAGTAGTAAAGTTAGGACTCCTAACTTTAGGACTCCTAAATGCCTTCTGTGAATACCGAAAGTCTTAAAATTAGTATTTTTCTCAGTTTAGTAGTAGTGAAGTTAGGACTCCTAACTTCAGGACAACCAAATGCCTTCTGTGAATACCGAAAGTCTTAAACTTAGGATTTTTCACATTTTAGGAGTAGTAAAGTTAGGACTCCTAACTTTAGGACCCCTAAATGCATTCTGTGAATACCGAAAGTCTTAAAATTGGGATTTTTCTCAGTTTAGTAGTAGTAAAGTTAGGACTCCTAACTTTAGGACAACTAAATGCCTTCTGTGAATACCGAAAGGCTTAAAATTAGTATTTTTCTCAGTTTAGGAGTAGTAAAGTTAGGGCTCCTAACTTTACTACTCCTAAACTGAGAAAAATCAGAACTTTACAACTTTAGGCTTTCTCTGCCTTTTCAGTACACTCTGGTCGCTGTACTACACGTGTGAAAGTAGTGTTAGTATACTTATTCTATAGTTATGCAGTAACCAATGCATCATGGTCCTAGGGAGCGCCACCTCCCAGGCGCAGCTCATACAATGTCCCGGAGTGTGCATCCGCGGGACATTTATGTTTGCTATTAGCGGGTGGGTGCATGGCTTCCACCCTGTGATAGTAAATCCTTCTTTGTCTCATTGAAGCGAAAGGAGGAAAACTTTGTATTGCTTTAATAGAGCAAAAAGAATTAAGCGGGGTCTCACCCGTTCATTTCAATGAGCCCCCTGGTGGGTAATGTTCCGGGGCCAATCCTATTATTATATTGCGGGGTCTCTGTAGAAGTCAGGACCTTAATCTCACATGTAAATTAGCCACGGGAGGGCACAGAGACGTTTCTCAGCCTAGGGGATCGCCACCTTCCCGGGTATTGTTTACTAATTGTTTGTGGGGCTTCGAGGCCAACTGAAGTCCGGGGATCACCACCTTCCGGGCATTTTGGGAAGAAGTTAGAGAGCAAGAATTGTCTTCTACTTCATAGTGTTGGAAGTTAAATAAAGTTAATTGACATAACTTTATTAAGAATAGAGCCCAAGGTGGCAATAAGATCAACAATGGCTTAAAGGTTTAACATGTAAATGGTGAATATGATGTTACCGGGTCTGTGCCCACTTGGGCGGGATATAACACTACTAGAAAGTAGTTAAACACAATTGGAATTCTTTTGGTCAAACATATGTATGAGAATAACTATACTTTTGCCCACTGTGGCTAAATCGATAAGAGATACAGTAAAGAAATCATGTATCCATTAAATCATGAGTGGGATACTTAAAGAATTCTATTATTGCCCACTGGGGCTTAATCACAGTAAAGGATAGAGAAAACATATATCCTAATGAATTGGCATGTATTTGACAATCAGATTCTTTGAGCGGTAGAACTAAATCCAATCATCAATACTAGCCTATCAAGAAAAGCCTGTTCAATTTTGTAATTTTATTTCCTTATCCTTCCAACAAAAAGTAATGAATTGTAAATAACAAACCACAATTTCCTCACTTGTTTACATTTTGCACAACAGCGGAAGTCTGTTTTCACTGTTTTTTGTTTGAAAATGTCACATGTTTATTTAAACCTATCACGAATCTTTCACAGTCACTCGTGAACAAGGGAAAATATTCCGGAAACGCGTAGAGTGAAGATTGCCTATGGATTCTGCTAATTAAAAAGCTACCTTTGTACAAGTTGTGTTCGTGATTTACTGCTGCTTGAATGTGACGGTAATACGAGTGAGTACTTCACATGGGATGAGCACTATGAGGTATTTTATCTCGAGGGGGCATGCAGTCTCGCATTTGACTGCCCCCACACACGATCTCTCCTGAAGGGACGGGCTGCTGCGGTTATGGAGGACTCAGGGAGGCTCCCGCTGTTCCAGTAATCTACGAACAACCCGACTCACCTGGAGCTGGCCCTAACCTACAGTTATCCCCACGCCACCTACCTTGCAGTGTCGGGACAGTGCCTGCTGGGACTTGGAGTTCATTTGACTAGGCATGAGCTCCTATTGGTGTGATGACGTCATTAGGGGGAGGGGACACAGTGACGAGCGAGCACTTCACACGGGATGAGCACTATGGGGTTGTAATCCTTACAGCACAGGGCACTGAAGAAGGCGAGTGTATCGAAATGCATCTGCCGCTGCTGAGAGGTCTGAAATAAAGGGTTCCTGCACTGTTTCCCCCTGGTGGCCTCTGATCTTTTCTTCTTGAAGGGATGTTTACCGGATATGTAATTGCGCTTGCCAGATGCGCAATCCAGATGGCCCCGCAGCGATAAGAGACATGGAGTAAACGCTGGCATCTTGCTGCTTGCAGCTTTTTGGGACTGAGGAATCAGTAAACTCCGTCGACCGCCAAGAACGACAGGACATCGGATGTGGAGTGAGGTATTTTATCTCGAGGGGGCATGCAGTCTCGCATTTGACTGCCCCCACACACAATCTCTCCTGAAGGGACGGGCTGCTGCGGTTATGGGGGACTCAGGGAGGCTCCCGCTGTTCCAGTAATCTACGAACAACCCGACTCACCTGGAGCTGGCCCTAACCTACAGTTATCCCCACTCCCCAACGCCACCTACCTTGCAGTGCCGGGACAGTGCCTGCTGGGACTTGGAGTTCATTTGACTAGGTATGAGCTCCTATTGGTGTGATGACGTCATTAGGGGGAGGGGACACAGTGACCAGCGAGTACTTCACACGGGATGAGCACTATGGGGTTGTAATCCTTACAGCACAGGGTACTGAAGAAGGCCAGTGTGCCGAAATGCATCTGCCGCTGCTGAGAGGTCTGAAATAAAGGGTTCCTGCACTGTTTCCCCCTGGTGGCCTCTGATCTTTTCTTCTTGAAGGGATGTTTACCGGATATATATATATATATATATATATATATATAAATATATATATACATATATATATGCAAACGAAGACTTCCCACGCCACCTCCAATCATCCAGATCAGCGAAGCAAAAGGAGAAACGGACCACAGGATCTGGCTTTAGCAGATTTTAATGTGCAGGTGAGGCAACAACAGCACGACGCATCTCAGGCCCGTAGGCCCTTGGTCACATGTAAAGTTATTACATATATATATATATATCTTGAAACTAATGTGCCGGCGCACGGGAGGTCACGCAACATTGCCTACAGTGGAATGCAGCCCGGTTCCTTAGTTCATATTTAATCTTTTGGATGCCGACGCGTTTCAGGATAACAATCCCTTCTTCATGGGCAGCAGGTAAGTGATTGAAGGGGCGCACCCCTTGTCAATTTTCACGTTTTTGTTTCTCATTAGTATGCACGCCCAGAGGGTGTGGTTTGATTGCCTTCTGGGACTTGGAGTTTCCGTGGTGCGCTTGCAGTGTTCCCTTTTGTAAGTTCTTTCGTCTTGCCTGCAAAATAAAGTTCATTGTTCACCTTAGTAGGTAATGAATCCAAGGTCACAGACTTTTTTAGCATGGCGCTGTACTTTTCAAGTTTGGTAAGTTCCAAACCGCAGTCTCGCAGGCTGGTTTGCCCTCTCCCCAGCCTCCGATGGTGCTCCTCCCCTCGGTTGGCTGCCGTGAATAATCTTGAAACCAATGTGCCAGCGCACGGGAGGTCACGCAACATTGCCTACAGTGGAATGCAGCCCGGTTCCTTAGTTCATATTTAATCTTTTGGATGCCGACGTGTTTCAGGATAACAATCCCTTCTTCATGGGCAGCAGGTAAGTGATTGAAGGGGCATACCACTTGTCAATTTGCACGTTTTTGTTCCTCATTAGTATGCACGCCCAGAGGGCGTGGTTTGATTGCCTTCTGGGACTTGAAGTTTCCGTGGTGCGCTTGCAGTGTTCCCTTTTGTAAGGTCTTTTATCTTGCCTGCAAAATAAAGTCAATTGTTCCCCTTAGTAGGTAATGAATCCAAGGTCACAGACTTTTTTAGCATGGCGCTGTACTTTTCAAGTTTGGTAAGTTCCAAACCGCAGTCTCGCAGGCCGGTTTGCCCTCTCCCCAGCCTGCGATGGTGCTCCTCCCCACGGCTGGCTGTCGTGAATAATCTTGAAACAATGTGCCGGCGCACGGGAGGTCACGCAACATTGCCTACAGTGGAATGCAGCCCGGATCCTTAGTTCATATTGAATCTTTTGGATGTCGACGCATTTCAGGATAACAATCCCTTCTACATGGGCAGCAGGTAAGTGATTGAAGAGGCACACCACTTGTCAATTTGCACGTTTTTGTTCCTCATTAGTATGCACGCCCAGAGGGCGTGGTTTGATTGCCTTCTGGGACTTGGAGTTTCCGTGATGCGCTTGCAGTGTTCCCTTTTGTAAGGTCTTTTGTCTTGCCTGCAAAATAAAGTTCATTGTTCACCTTAGTAGGTAATGAATCCAAGGTCACAGACTTTTTTAGAATGGCGCTGTACTTTTCAAGTTTGGTAAGTTCCAAACCGCAGTCTCGCAGGCTGGTTTGCCCTCTCCCCAGCCTGCGATGGTGCTCCTCCCCGCGGCTGGCTGCCGTGAATAATCTTGAAACCAATGTGCCGGCGCACGGGAGGTCACGCAACATTGCCTCTCTCTTCTCATTCCTGACCTTTATTCTGCCTCTTTATGTTTGTTTCTCTCCTTTATCTGCCCCTTTCTGCTCATTTCTCACTTTTGTTTAGCTTCTTTCGCCTCGTTGCTGACTTTTATTCTGCCTCTTTCTGTCCGTTTTTCACCTTTATCTTGCCTCTGTCTGCTTGTTTCTGACCATAATTCTGCCTCTTTCTGCTCACTTCTGTCCGCTCCCCTGGGACCACGGGGAAGCCTCAATACCCCCATGGTCCCAGCTCACGCCCTGACTCCTGCAGCTCCGGCACTACTGCTGAACACAGTTAGCTGATGGAAATGCATCTCCCCTGCATGCAGGAGCAATACTTTCATCTTTTCCCTGCTCGCATGGCTACAGGTAGGGAAAGAGATGAAACCTCTGCTTCCAGTGGGTGGGAGCACTTTGAGAACCCACCCAGAACAATGGCAGTGTTTGCATTTGCTTTGGAGGAGCTGTCAGCTCCCACCAAGCAAAAGCAAACAGCTATGTCCAGGGAGTGGGCGACACATGGCATAGCAGGAGCCGGCCATGGGGTTGGCCCGCTGCATTCAATTTCACAAAAGCCCCAGGGAGGTGATGGGCCCTAGGGCTCAGGGGCTCTGTGTGGTACCTCCTATTACTTTTATTAAAAGCCTTTAGAAGGTGGTGCTTCCCAGGGTACTGGGGTCTGCCTGGGTTCCCCGGTGTATCAAAATGTCCATGGGGTGGGTTCCATCCTTTAATTTATTAAAGGATAATATTTAAATAAATAAGACCAAGGCTTGGGTGTCAAGGTATTCCTATTCTGCCTTTTTTATGTTTTTTTGTGGGACTCAAATGGAGCCGAGTTCTGAGATGGCTGCCAACAGTTCCTGGTTGAAGTGTTGGCAGCCAATCAGAACTCCCTAAATCTCTGCACAGGCTGTTTATTATTCACGAACGAGCCGGGATCGCAGATATAATAATTTGGATTTCCTTACATTTCTCAACAACTACGGACTGGATTTAAACCAAATAACAAAAAATACAATCGGCGGACTAAAAGCTAGCTTTCTGTCAAATTTGGTGTAATTGCTTCCAGAGGTTCGGGCTGTAGTCGTGTTCGGGCTCTAGTCATGTTCAAATTAACCCTGGGTGTAGTTCGCGAAGTAGCACTACACGTAGCTAGGCAAAGTGCACTCCGCACTAGCGAGCCACGCGTAGCAACGCGAAGCGCACTACGCACTACGCAAGCTATGCGTAGCACTACCCGAACTGCGTAGTAGCCTGTTTGCACTGTGCAAGGTGCCGTTTTCAATGATTGCACAGTGCGGACAAGCATCCGGCACTGTGCAATCATTGAAAACGGCATCTTGCACAGTGCGAGCTGTAGTTTTCTGCAGCTCGAGTAGATTTTTACTCAAGCAGCAACTTTCTCAACATGGACTGGTAGTTTCTCATCGCGAGCATTCACGGGCATACACGACCACTCGCAATAAGAAACCTGACCTCCCCGTGTTGAGAATCTCGCCGGGAGATTTATTTTCCACGCTCGCGATCGGCAATTTGATGTTGCTGAAAGCGAACAAGGAAAAAGTCTCGCCGGGATGTCATTTTGCTTGCTCGCGTTCGCCAACTTGACGTTGAGGATCGCGACCAAGCAAAAAATGACCGCTGCACTCAGCTACACGGGTTTGCACTGTGCTACGTGCAATTCACGTAGTGCTAAGTAGAGCGAACTTCGCAAACTACGCAAGCGTAGCGTAGTGCTTTGCCCAGGGATAGGTCAAAGCTCCTAAGTGAATTAATAAGGGAAGAGCACTTTTTTTAACCCCACTTTTTCTCAGCCCCTGGTTGACGTATCGCCCGAAAACTTTCCGTCCGCAACAAGAATCACCAGAGCACTTTTATTTGGAAAATGTACTGAAGATTTGTTAAAAAGAGCCAAAGATATAGGCAAATCAAATAATGCTTTTCCTATGGAAACATGGTCTTAACTATAACTACCAACCGGCGTCTTCAAATATTTATGTGTGTGAATATATATATATATATCGTGAGAAGGAGTTTTGGAGTCATATATATATATATATATATATATATATATATATATATATATATATATATATTACCTACTGGCGGTCGCCAGTAGGTATATGTAGTTAGGATTTTTTCTCTATGGGATTTTTGAAAATTCTATGTCTAATAACTTTGGCGTTTGTGGACGAAATTGGCTGAAACTTTCAGGAAAATGGAACATTTTGTTTCTGAGCAGCCCCTGAAAATTTGGGGGGGGTTCGTCAAGGGGCGGCCGAGAAAAAAGGGGGGTCCCAAAACGCGTTTTTCCCATGTTAATTTCCATAGGGCGGTTGGCCTCACTTTTAGCCCGAACGGCTGAATGGATTTGCACGAAACTTGGCAAAATTGTAGGGACTGGTAGCCCGATGTGCCTTTGCTAGGTCTCAATATATGTGCTCCAGTGGATTTTGAGAAATTAACGTTCCAAAAAAGATATATATCTGTAACAGCGCTCCGGGCAGCGCTCCGCTTCGCGTACTTTTCGCGTTACGGAGCTTTGCGAAGCGAAGCTGATTGGCTCTCCGGTGTCTGTAAACATTCCAAACAGTACGGAGCGGCCGCCATCTTGTCTCTCGGTATGATCGAGAGACAAGAGGAGGCCAAAGCGAAGGGGCAAATGACCATAAGGGGGCATAGTAGATCCTCCCTGACCTCCTGGTTTGATGTGGAGGCTTTAAAAGGGCTCCGCGGGGCAAAAAAAATAAATAAAAAAATCGTTTTTTTTTGGTGGGGTGCGCCCGGTTCGCGTAACGGGAAGCGGACTGGGGAGCGAACTACAAGGAAACAAGAATGATTGACTTTTAACTTATTGTATGTTTATAGACTTTTTTTTTTCTTTTTTTTCTGCTGAGTGACGTCTCGGCCTATCTCCACGGGATGCAGTCCCTACCATCTCGGCGTTTAAGCCCAGGGGGACCGGTAGTGTGGGAGAGATAACGTCTGTTAACGTTCGATTCGAAGGAAATCAGGAAGTTATGTTATGTTATGTTATGTTAAATTAATTTGTTGAGCGCGCTAACACCATTAGGTTTCTTGGCGCTGTTCGGAGAGAGCAGAGAGAGACAGAACTAACATAACAGAAAAGCAAAAGTTAATAATAGGCCTCAGTGAAAAGATGAGTTTTAAGGGAAGATCTGAAACTAGAATAGGGAGAGGCTAACCTAAGCGGGAGAGGTAAAGAATTCCAAAAGGACGGGGCTAGGAAGGAGAACCTAAGACCACCGTGTTTCTTCCGCTTGAATCTGGGGATAGATAAAAGAGCCATGTGGGAGGACCGGAGGGTACGGGAGGGGACGTAATGATGTAGCAGGGAAGAAATGAAAGCGGGGCCCTGACCAGAAAGAGATTTAAAGGTGATACAGCCCAGCTTAAATTTGCAACGGGCAGAGACCGGAAGCCAGTGAAGGTCCTTTAGAAGCGGTTGGACATGTTGGTCTCTCGGCTGGTGATAAATCAGACGGGCAGCCTGATTTTGGATGAGCTGTAGTCTCCTAAGTTGATAAGCAGGAATGCCTACATATAATGCATTCGCGTAGTCAAGCCTAGACATGACTAACGCGAGTAGAGCCAAAATAAGGGCATCGGTGGTAAGTAGGCGCGAGATCTTACGTATCTTCCTGAGCTGGAAATGACTAGAGGAGACTACAGCACTAATCTGGGGTGTCATCGATAGATCGTTGCTGATGACAACACCCAGACTTTTTGCTGAGTTGACCGGACAAGGCGGGGAGCCCAGGCTGGCCGGCCAGAAGGAAGGATGCCAAGGATTGGAGGGTCCCCCGACAAGCACCAACTCGGTCTTGTCGGGGTTAAGTTTCAGGTGGTTTGCACCCATCCAATCACTGATGAAACAAAGGGCATTTTGAAAGGTAGAGATAGATTCGGGCCCAGAGTCAATGGTGAAAACCAATTGAATGTCGTCCGCATAATTAAATGCGGAGACATTAAAACAGTGGAGGGAACGGATTAATGGGGCCAAATACAAATTAAAAAGAAGAGGGGATAGGGAGGAGCCCTGAGGGACACCGCAGGTCAGCTCGACTTGAGAGGCAGAAAACTGAGACAATCTGACGGCCTGGTGGCGGTGGGTCAGAAAGGATGTCTGCGCCATCTTGCCTTTTTTCAAATGCCACACTTTTGTCGTGCACGACCGCCATTTTAGATGCCTTGACCAGACCCACTCTCTGCACGCTGTCGATCCTTAGCATGGCTCCCCACCCTCGCAAGCATCTCCCCCAGGCACTGGTCACCCCCGCTCTCTGTCTTATGCATGGGCAATAAACCTCCCCCCATCTGCGCTGCTCTTCCCTGAGAATCACACCCTGTGCCCGCCCGACACCTCCCGTTCGCCCTATTCACTACTGCACCCTCTGACACTCCTCTTCCTCTGTGTCCGATTGTCCAGGCCGGTCCCAGGCTATCAGCTAGCCCTGCAGATGTAGTTTATGGCCCCAGCTGTAAAGAATCACCCCTCTTCAAAGGAGTTACAGTAGATCAAGGCCCCCACCCGATGAGATCCGTCACACTACACGCGTTCCTACTATCTGAAAACCATCCTGTATTGTGTTTGGGGAGGGGACCGAGCCTGAAGCGGAAGATTCCAGGGATGACTCTTTGTACATCAAAGTTTTTACAATTATGTGTCACATTAAAAATATATAGCACTCCAACAAAGTAGTAGGATTATAAAACTTTAATAACTTATAAATATATACAACGCAACAAAAACAGTAAAAACATTTAAACATTTTTAGGAAAAAAGAAGCAACAATGGTCAGTAGCTGTGTTTTGTGCGAATAGTCCCAAGGCAGCACAACGTGCTGAGTTCTGGACGGCACCCAGGTGATGTTGCCTGGGTGCCGCACTGGTTTTGGGTATCCTACAATGCAGCTCCGAAAAACGGCGTGGGGCGTCCCGGGGGGTGGCCTCGTCAGTAGCGGTCTGTTGTGCGAATAGTCCCAAGGCAGCAGAACGCGCTGAGATGTGGATGGCACCCAGGTGATGTCCAGTAAGTTGCCGCACTGGTTTTGGTATCCTACAATGCTGCTCCGAATAACGGCGTGGGGCGTCCCGGGGGGTGGCTCGTCAGTAGCGGTCTGTTGTGCGAATAGTCCCAAGGCAGCAGAACACGCTGAGATGTGGATGGCACCCAGGTGATGTCAAGTAAGTTGCCGCACTGGTTTTTGTATCCTACAATGCTGCTCCGAATAACGGCGTGGGGTGCCCGGGGGGGGGGGTGAGGCGGCGTGAACGGGCCTCCCCAGGTGGAGGCTCGTCTGCTGTAGTGGGGCGCCCCTTTACCGTTTCAGTTGCCATTCCGCTCACTTTTGGTACACTGTGCCAAAATCCGCCATTCAGCTGAGTTGCGCCCACTCTTGCGGTGCAGCGATAGGCGGCTGCCACAGGACTCTCAAAATGGCGGCAGGCTCTTTCCTTTTTGGGCCTGGTCCACTGAAATGGCCCTGGGACACCTTGGAAATCGGACGCTTGTCTGCTAGGTCTCGGACCCCATTCTCGAAAGCGTCCCCTCAGCCTTGAAGATTCTACAAAAGTCTTGGGGGCCCCCGACTCCTGCAGGCTTCCGGTGGGGAGCGGCTGCCATGATTGCTCGCGGAATGACCACGACGGAGCCACGAGATGGTGGTGCTTTCATGCTGACGCCAGCTTCAGTCTGAAACATCCAGAAACAAGGTGGGGCTTTCATCGTTTGGGAAAAAAAAGTTTTCATCCAATGAAAAGTGTTATTTTTAGGTCATATGATCAAGCCTTCCATCATTAGGAAACCAAAAGTAAAATGAACCAATGAAAAGTTTTATAAACAAGTCACATGACCTGTTATGCGGCATAGGGTATAAAAAGCGTAGAAAATCCGTTGGCACGTGAGGCGGCGTCAGTAGCGGACCGATGTGCGAATAGGCCGAAGGCAGCACGACGCGCCAAGATCCGGATGGCACCGAGGTGGGGTCCAGCAAGTTGCCGCACTGGTGTGGCCATCCTACAATGCTGTGCCGAAAGTCGGCATGGGGTGCCCCGTTGGCCTTTGAGTTCGCGTCAGTAGCGGACCGATGTGCGAATAGGCCGAAGGCAGCACAACGCGCCAAGATCCGGATGGCACCGAGGTGGTGTCCACCAAGTTGCCGCACTGGTGTGGCCATCCTACAATGCTGCGCCGAAAGTCGGCGTGGGGCGCCCCGTTGGCCTGTGAGGCGGTGTCAGTAGCGGACCGATGTGCGAATAGGCCGAAGGCAGCACAACGCGCCAAGATCCGGATGGCACCGAGGTGGGGTCCAGCAAGTTGCCTCACTGGTGTGGCCATCCTACAATGCTGCGCCGAAAGTCGGCGTGGGGTGCCCCGTTGGCCTGTGAGGCGGCGTCAGTAGCGGACTGATGTGCGAATAGGCCGAAGGCAGCACAACGCGCCAAGATCCGGATGGCACCGAGGTGGTGTCCAGCAAGTTGCCGCACTGGTGTGGCCATCCTACAATGCTGCGCCGAAAGTCGGCGTGGGGCGCCCCGTTGGCCTGTGAGGTGGCGTCAGTAGCGGACCGATGTGCGAATAGGGCCAAAGGCAGCGCAACGCGCCAAGATCCGGATGGCACCGAGGTGGGGTCCAGCAAGTTGCCGCACTGGTGTGGCCATCCTACAATGCTGCGCCGAAAGTCGGCGTGGGGCGCTCCGTTGGCCTGTGAGTTCGCGTCAGTCAGTGGGGGTTGTTTGAGGATCTGACTGCATTGGAAAGCAATGTGATGCTGTGCGTCGCCCCCAAGATGAATGTTCCTCGGCTGCAGTGGGGCGCCCCTTGGTGTTTCACTCGCTATGCAGCTGAGTTGCGTGCGCACTTGCGGCGAATAGGCCGAAGGCAGCACAACAATATTTTCGGAATGAAAGACACCACAAGGCGCTGAGATTCGGTTGGCACCGAGGTGGTGTCTAGCAAGTTGCCGCACTGGTGTGGCCATCCTACAATGCTGCTCCGAATAACGGCGTGGGGTGCCCGAAGGGGGGGGGAGGCGGCGTGAACGGGCCCCCCCAGGTGGAGGCTCGTCTGCTGTAGTGGGGCGCCCCTTTACCGTTTCAGTTGCCATTCAGCTGAGTTTCGGCCGCTCTTGATGCTACAGCGACAGGCGGCTGCAACAGGACTCTCAAAATGGCGGCCTGTTCTTTGGATTTGGGCCTGGTCCACTAAAATGGCCCTGGGACACCTTAGAACTCGGACGCTCGAATTTTTTTTCCTTTCCTCTACATGCAAAAAAGGTAAATGCCCGGTACGTTACCTGCCTCATCTGCCACGATGTACTCTCCAGAGGAACCGAAAAAAATATAGTTATGGTAACTATACCATGCATCGTCATATGGAGAGGTGGCACCGATTAATTATAGTGCTGCCCAAAAGAGAGATTTGGAGGAGAACCCCCGACTTGCCAGTACATTCACCAAAGAAGTGGCACTGACAGCATCAGAGGCAAGGGAAACGGTCTCAAATATTTAGAAGAACTTTGGAAAGATTAAAATGACATGTTTAGATTGTGGCAAATTAATTTCATGTGGACAGATGAGTGTTACTCTAATAAATACAGCATATGAACATCATCATAGTCGATGGTTGGTGGAGACATTTTGACTATATCCTGGACCTGCCCGTCCTCGCCCAAAATGGCGCCGGAATAAATGGGACTCGTAACTCCTTGTTGTGTACTGGTTGCACAACGTTGATATCACGAGATACGTATGCAGTTTTGAAGCACATGGCGGGCGGGGACGAGAATTGATTGAATATTTCGACATCCCTATTGATATTAAGTTCTGATGTGTTATTGATTACTGTACTATTGAAAGTTCGAATTAACGTCACCCATGGTACTTGCCCGCAAATGTATATCTAGATAATTTTATTGTAACTGGCCCTGTCGTATTTTAATTATAAAATGTACGTCCACCGATTCCGCAACTGTTAGACACCTTAGTTCTTGCAACCTAATGGCCCGCCCGTTACGTTCCTCTACAGTGTAAATGTCTACTCATCATATACGATTACCGTTTGCTCCGTGGCCGGCCCACGTGGTTATAGACCCCTATTTGTATACTGACATTTTCACAATAAAGGTTTTTAAAAGAAAACATGGTAGTAGTATTTACATTGGTAAAGTTTTTAATAATAGTCACTGTTTTAGAATCAGTAAAAGGCAAGTGAAATAAAGCAGTCCAATTACATGAAGGGTAAAAGGTATAATACGCAGGAACGCAGTAAAGATAAATGGTCAAGGGCTGTTGTGTTTTCTACTCCTGCAACATAAAGTGATCGATAAGAATCTGATATTCAGGCGTATCGGCGACTAAGACAGCAGGCCCAGCCTCTTTTGCTCAACGGCTCCGTCATGGGACGAAGAAAGGCCCTTTTTCTCGAAAAAGGAATATATTTTACTTGCAGGACAGTTGTAAATTTTCCGGGAAAGTACATTAGCCTGGAACATTATAACATATGTTCAAGAAAAAATAATGTTCGAAAGTAATAAAAAGCGTAATTTTTAGGTCATATGACCAAGCCTTTCATCATTAGAATAAGAAAAGTAAAATGAACCAGTGAAAAGTTTTATTAACAAGTCACATGACCTGTTATGCTTACGTTACGCGCTGCGCGCCGCGCCCCGGATTGCTCCCTTGGTGGGTTGTAGCCGTTTGCTCCCCGGTGTTTGTGGTGTGGCCTGGCGTTGTTCCACGGCCTTGTGGGCTGGGACCGGGTGCACTGGAGTTGTGTCTGTGCCTTGGGGTAGTCCCTTCGGCACATACGGGGGATATCCTTGTTTGTCGAGGTTTGATTATAGTGATATCCTTGATTATCATTGCTCTATGCCTTTGGGACTCATTGCGTTTTTTCGTATGTATTGATATGTGCCTTATTTAGGGTTCTGATGCACTATGCTTAGTGACTGACATGACTGTGGCTAGTTTCTGACACTCAGACTTAACCACATGTGCTGGCTGGCTGCCTCAGTGTAAAAATAAATTGCATGGCAATGTATTAACCGCTTGCCTGCTCAGATATTATCAGGTGGCATAAAAATTAACTATCCGGTACCCACCCACCTTCAGGGCTCTAATGGTGTTCCACCCACTCAACACACATGCACATTTTGCTGCGCTGCGGTGAGGGAGGATCCTAGGTCGTTTATCTGTTTTCCTGTTCATTTGTTTATCTGTTCCTTGTGAATATTAGTACAACGGAAGGGGGTCCACCAACTCTATCTTCTTTGATTGGTTGACATATGCATGAAAATTCGCATATGTTCTGAGTGCTCTCAAATACTCTCTGTCTAGCCGCCCCCTCCTCCCAGTTTATTGGGATCCAGGAGGATTGCAAGGGGGTAGAGAGTAGCTATTCTTTTTTCATCATCCTTTCTGTCTCTTCTCCTCTTCAGTCAATGGGACGCCAGATATCATAGCACCCAAGACTTGTTATGCTTTTTTCAATACCCAGTGAAGGTTGTGGTGGACTGGCATTGGCTGACTTGTCTGTGTACATGGCGAATGGCTTCCTTTGGCTTCCTCTGTGAAGAATTGTATAGCTGACTAAACTGGCTGAAATAACGTGCAACTGTTTGTGGACATTTTGTGTGTGTCAATTGTACAGCGCGTAACCTTTCCCCATCATCTGTCTGGTATGATTGCATTGTTTTCATTGTGGTTATAAAATTGTTCACGGGCCAGACCTCGCGCTGCGTCCACAATACATACCACGCACTCCATACACACTTCCTGCTCATTATTTATCATGGGAAACCCTTTAACTAAATATAGTTTGGATAGTTGCCAGCCAGCCCCACCGAAAGATTCACCTGCACATGTGGTGGCTTTACGCTTAGGACTGAGTTCCATTTTGTTTATTAAAAAATGGCATGACTTGACTGCTGATAAGCCAGACTTACAGTTTCCATGTCGAGGCACATATGACATGAATAAACTGGCTTATTTGAAGCGGATGTTGAGGTTAAAGGGTAAGAAAATTCGACCTGCTGAATGGGAGACGTATTATATTTGGCAGGAGTTTGTAAGAGATTTACGTACTACTAATGATGTAAAATCCAAGGTGCATAGAGAACTGATACAGGTTAGAAATAAGGTGTTGCATGATATTGCAACCAAACAGATTAATGAGGATTGGAGGCAGACTCAATTAGAGGTAGTGGGAGTGTACCCAAGCCTTGCAGTAGAGTTAGAGCAAAATGCGGGATTGGAAGACCAACTTTTAGAAGACATTTTGATGGGTAGATTAGGTGTCTCCGCTGCCACAGCTCAACCCACTGCGCTACTTAGCGAAGAGCAGAAGAAAGAGGCTGTTTTTTTAACGCGTCGCCTTCTTGATGAAACCTCTAAGCGTGTAGATTTGGAAGAGGTCCAAGACCTGGCAGTACTTCAACAAGTAAGACAGGAAGCAGCTGCAATCGCTGATAAACAATCTAAGAGGAAGGACCTACTATTAGCCTGTTGCTCCCAACATCATATTTTACCTCCGAACCTCCTCAATTGTCCCTGGATGCAATGTTTTTTTGATAGGTCCATCGATGACACCCTCAGCGCTTCTAAATGGCACAACTTGATATGGACTATATGCACATATGTATTAAACACTAACCACGATATTGCTATTCTGGCAAAAACAGTTAGTGAGGCTGACAAGCCGATAAATGTTCAGAGGCGGACGAGCTTGCCTCTAGACTCCACTCAGCCCCGCCCTGACTCTGCTGGGTCTCGGCAGAGTTCCCCAGCCGCGAAAAAGACAATGCTGCTTAGAACTGATACCGATAAATGTGAGGAAGGGCTGCGCCAAATGATAGATGAGAAATTAACGATAGACAGATTTGCGACAGGAAAGGGGAGAGCGTACCTAGAAAAAACATTATCCATAGCACGGGCAAAGCTCTTAGAAGACGGTGCAGAAGCACATAGCACATTCATACAACAGGCGAAAACAGGTGGGTCGGGTGCCACAGGAGCGCCCACAGCTCTGCCACCACAATACGAATGGGACGTCACTAAGTTTAGTTTTGTAGATACAGACCTGCAAACGTGGCCGGAAGCAGAACTGAAGGACAGGCTACAGTATGCAATTGATAAACTGCGACAGTGGAAGCAGCTAGTGCACACATTTGCGGTATTGGAAGTGGTTAAAACATTACACCCACAGGCTCCGCCAACATTAATTATGCCTTTAAGGGAGATAACCCCACTTCCAGGTAGCAGGGATAATGGATATGTATTTGTGCCATGGTCCAGGCAAGATCTCATGATTTTCACACGTGAATTCCCGAAGCTAAGGGAGGAGCCAAGGAGGTGGTACACAGAAATAGATAAGATGTCTAAATTAGGGGGTCTTTTGTGGCGTGACTTTGATACCCTATTTAACATCATAATACCGAAAGATTTGTGGGAGGAGTGCAAGGGAAAGGTGGACTGGCCAAAAGCAGAGCCACAGAGAGAAAAAGGCGGAGCCCCAGGTGATGAAGTGCAAGACAAATATGATAAAGTAATTAATTACTTAAAGGAAAAAGTGCCGGAGAATAAAGTGGATTGGAATAAAATTACCAATACCAAACAAGAGAAGGATGAGAGTGTAAATACATTCTTTGACCGTCTGTTACAGGTATATCAGCAGAATAGTGGGTTAAAGAACCCAATGGGAGATGCAATGCCAGCGTTTGTAACAACATTTGTTCAGGGGTTGAGCCCACCAATAAAAAATCATTTACAGCAATCATTTGTTTGCTGGCAACAAGAGCCACTTGAAAAAATTCTGTCTGCTGCTAGGTACTGTTCTGATTATCAGGCAAATGCACAGATAATAGAAGCTGAAAAACTGAAAAAGGAGAAGGTTAGATTGATGGTGGCGCAGGAAAGATTTTACTCAGGACAACAAGGGAGGGGAAGAGATCGAATGAGAGGGAGAGGGGGTGGACGTAACTTTAACAAAGGTTCAAAATCCCTACCCCCACCAGGCACAGCGTGTTTCAACTGCAAAGACCCTAGTCATTGGAGGTCTGATTGCCCACTGCTTAAGAAGAAATACGGGGATGACACAGCCTCACAGAACAGGGGACAGGGTCAAAAAGGTTTTCAGCAAATGCCCCAGCGCCAAGAGCATAGGGACAATGACCAGTATAGACAGATGAGGGACAATGACCAGTACAGACGAGTGCAATCAGATCCCGAAGGTAACCAGGACTGGACAGGGGCAGATGGGTGGGTGCAGAGAGACGCTGATTACCCACCACCGCCACGACCAAGGAGTTCATACTAGGGGTGCCTGAAAGTGGAAGACTGCCTAATAGCTCCAGCAATTGCAGTGGACCAATCAGGCCCATATGTAGAGGGATCAATAATGGGACAAATTATACCATTTTTGATTGATACAGGAGCACAAAGATCAATGCTTAAGGCATCTGAGATGTCTATGGCACCACTTTCTGGGACATTAATCACTGCAGTCGGAATGACAGGACAACCAATAGATGAGTATTTGACTCAACCACTAAAATTAATGGTGGGCAGCATAACTGTTACCCATCAATTCATCTTCAGCAGATTCTGTCCGGTTAATTTACTAGGTAGGGACCTGCTCTGCAAACTCCAATGCACAATACACTGTTCACCAACAGGGGTTTTTCTGGAGAGTCGCCCAAATGGTTTGATGTTACAGGCTTACATGACATGCCCCAATGTTGCTGTACCCTCTAGGTTACGTGACACTGTGCCACCTAAAGTGTGGGCCACAAGCGCTAATGATGTAGGACAAGTGTTAGATTACCCACCCGTACGAATAAAATTAAAACCCGGAGCCCGTCTCCCAAGAGTACCACAATACAAGATTTCCAAAGAAGGAGAGGAAGGGATAGCACCTGTCATTCAAGATCTTCTAAAGCAGGGTATAATCAGGGAAATACGGTCCAGTCCATGCAACAGCCCTATACTCCCTGTGAAAAAGGCATCCAAGGGCCCAGATGGGGCCCCTGTGTACCGTTTTACTCAGGACCTGAGAGAATTGAACAAAATAGTGGAGCCCTCATTCCCAGTGGTTCCAAATCCTGCAACAATATTATCTAATATCCCTGTATCAGCTACACACTTTACAGTGATGGATCTTAGCTCCGCCTTCTTCACAATACCACTGCATCAAGACAGCCAGTACCTGTTCAGTTTTGTATTCCGTTCCAGGAGATACACGTGGTGCAGGTTAGTACAAGGGTATACAGAGTCTCCCTCCATCTTCACAAATGCACTGAAAAGGGACTTGGACTCCCTGGTACTTAAGGGAGGCTCCACTCTCATCCAATACATCGATGATTTGCTTTTGGCCTCTCCATCACAGGAGGCCTGCGAGGAGGACACTATTGCAGTCCTCTGTCATCTGGCACTGAAAGGATACAAGGTGTCCCCAAAGAAATTACAGTTCTGCCTCACTGCAGTGAAGTATCTTGGGCATGAATTGTCAGAGGGGGCGAGAAAACTGTTGCCTGATAGAATTTCCACCATCACTGGTTTTCCCCGTCCACATACACAGAAAGAGGTCAGGGCATTTCTGGGGGTGGCGGGATACTGTAGGCACTGGATACCAAACTTTTCCCTGATTGCCAAGCCACTGCAGGCATTGACACACAAAGAGGTTCCTGAAAGGGTGCCATGGTCCCCGGACTGTGAATTAGCATTCACAACACTGAAAAGTGAATTGAGTGGGGCTCCAGCACTTGGCTTACCAGATTACAGGAAGGAATTTCATTTGTTCTGCCATGAGAAAGGGGGATGCTCATTAGGGGTACTAAGCCAAAAACATGGTTCCTACTACCGTCCCGTGGCCTACTACTCAGCCACACTAGACCCAGTAGCTTCTGGGTTACCACCGTGCCTCAGAGCAGTGGCCGCTGCAGCACTAGCGGTGGAACAGTCAGAAAACATTGTATTGGCCCATACCCTTGTTCTACACGTTCCCCATGCTGTGGATATTCTGCTTACCTCCACCAGGACTCAGCACTTAACAAATGCACGCCTCACCAGATATGAGCTAGTGTTGTTGGCACCACACATTGCTATCAAGAGATGCACCACCTTGAACCCTGCATGCCTCTTACCAACGGAGCATGCTTTGGAGGATTTCTGCTCAGATGATGCCTTTCATGACTGCACCCTGGCTGTAGACAGACACACTAAGGTACGCCCAGACCTACTAGACACCCCATTGTCAGATGCTCAAGGGGACTTGTTTGTAGATGGGTCATGCCTGAGAGATGAAAGAGGAGATTTACAGACATCTTATGCGGTGGGCACCGCCAACAAACTACTGGAGGGAGGGAGGCTGCCAGCTGCCAGGAGTGCACAAGCAGCTGAGCTCGTGGCATTGACAAGGGCATGCATCCTGGCTGAGGGTAGAAAGGTAAACATATATACCGACAGCCAGTATGCATTCGGTGTGGTGCACGACTTCGGCCAATTGTGGTCCATGAGGGGGTTCCTCACATCAGCAGGGCAACAGATACAGCATGCGCAGTTGATCTGCGACCTCCTCCAGGCGATGCTGCTCCCATCCAAGGTAGCCATCATAAAGTGTGCTGCACACACATCATCTAGAGACTATGTGTCAAAGGGCAATGCATTCATTGATGGAGAAGCAAAGAGGATAGCACTGACAGGCTGCCAGTTAGCAATGGTACAGATAGAGAGCGGCAACAAAAAGGTGGATGCCAAACAAGACTCATTGCATTTTGACCCAATCCACATTCAGAAACAAGTTGACATTGAGGAGATGGCAGAGTGGGCGAAAGGAGGGTGTGTGAAAACAGAGGAGGGATTATGGACTGGGCCCAATGGGAAGATATGCCTGCCTTCATCAATGCTCCCTTCAATGGCACGTCTCTTCCATGGCCCCTCACATGTTGGGAGAGATGGAATGATTAGGCTGTTTTCACAATGCTGGTATCATAGCAAATTTCGTCTGGCAGCTGAGAGACTTTGCAGACAGTGCACTATCTGTGCACAGTATAACACTGGTAAGAGTACCCATACTGCACCTGGTCACTTCCCTCCACCTCATGGACCGTTTGAAAGCCTACAGATGGATTTCATTGACATGCCCCCCACCCAGAAGTACAGGCATGTTTTGGTCATCGTCTGTATGTTTTGTAAGTGGACAGAGGCATACCCTACAAAGAACTGTGATGCATTAACAGTTGCTAAATGCCTCCTGAAAGACCTGGTCCCCAGATTTGGGATCCCAATCCTTCTGGCCTCAGACAATGGGCCTGCGTTCATTTCTCAGGTGATAAGGGGTCTATGCAAAGGACTTGGGGTGACGCAAAAGTTACATTGTGCCTATCACCCACCAGCAGCAGGTGCAGTGGAAAGAAAAAATGGGGTTTTGAAGAATAAGATAGGGAAATCTGCGCTTCCACAGAACTGTCATGGGTGGATGCACTGCCAATAGCCCTGCTAGCAATGAGAAGTACACCTGACAGGATAACTAAGTTGAGCGCGCATGAGATATTGTTTGGACGACCCATGAATATTGCGGGTCACATGTCCACTGCACCTCTGCCAATATTAGACGATCTGCTTTTGTGTTACTGTAAAAAACTAACAGAGACTTTGCGTTATCTTCACCGCCAGGTCCTGCAGGCTCTTCCAGAAGCAGCAACTCCATCACCACACGACCTGCAGCCTGGGGACCGGATTTGGATCAAGGCCCACACCCGACGGCACTGCCTTCAGCCTAGGTGGAAGGGTCCCTACACCGTCTTACTGACGACAGCGACCGCCGTGAAGTGCGAGGGATTGACTTCGTGGATCCACAGCTCCCACACCAAGCGGACGGCGGACCAGGACGACGGACGGCAAGCTCCGGCAGCATCACCAGCAGCACCTGAGGCGGACCATACGTACAACCTCCGATCCACCAGGAAGGACCAGCCTGACCAGCACGACAGGGGATAAGGAAGAAGAGATCTCCTGCTGGCAACTATCTGCTGTGCCTGGCAGACACATCCTCCAGATGACATCATAGAGACACCTGTCTCCATCAAGTGCCTATCGTCTGTTATGTACTGGTAACCTCTGTCAGACCCAGTAAAGGCGCCAACGTGTTTGATTCCAAATGGTGCAGGTGTCTGTATCAAACATAGGGATACAAGACCCTGCTAGTTAGACATTAAGAACTGTGAGCAAAACACGGAATAGTGAAGCACCAGAGGAACATTGAACTATATTCAGCTACATGACTACCATCGCATCTGGACCACCTTTGATCACAACAAGGAGTGGTAGATTGATGCAAATGACAATAGAAGTACAAGAGTCGGAATTGGTGATAGTTATACGATTATTGTGGCCAGGAGTGGAGAAGAAGGGACAAGTCCAGCTGATTGTACCAAAACCACCACTGATGAGCAAGTTGACGGACTTGATATTGCAACAGCTTACTTTCCCGACATTTGGCAGCCAAGCACCAACACAGGAACTGGCAAACACACGCCTTGATATCTTGGACAGTGTAATATCTGGCATACATCACATTGGCTGGGGGGCAATAATGGATGTTGTAACGACATTTTACTGATTGCTAATAAAATTGAGATATGCAGGTTGCATCACCTGCTGTACACAGGTGGATTACAATACGGGTGGTGGATGAAAGGGTGTTATATATAACAATAAGGTCAGCAGTGGCCACGTTATCACCAGGAGTAGAGGTAACAACTGTTCAGAGAGTAGCAGTGCCAAATCCCCCTATATTGAGCGGGCTGCAGACACTTATACTGAATGACCTTTCATTCCCAATAGTTGGCTTCCTGCCATCAGCCCAGGAGCTAGCAACAGCACGTACTGAGGTTTTACAAAGTATTATAATTGCCATAGAAAACAGTGGGTTACATATTGTCACAGATGTCAATTGGGGCGACAATAACGGTTTAATTTTAATGCCATAAACGTTTCATAATGCCTAGGCCAAGGACAAATGAGCGTAGATGGCCATATATACTGGCAGCTGTATTATCACCAGTACCTGGGATAATTTTGACAACCGTGTTTATTATGTTTGCAGAGGAGTTTGACATTCCATTTCTTCATGGCAAAGTGGGTGATGAGAATAATACAGTTATACAACATGAGGAGCGAGACATAGTTGTGCCAGACCCCATTGTGTTGGGGAAGAAGGAGGTTACAGAAGGGAATGATAGAGAATTGTGGGAAGAATATGATAACAATAAATATGTTGAAATGCTGAAATTATATGTACAGATCATGAACATTTCAGGATGCTATGTTTGCACCCACCTACCAACAGATACACAGCACAGCATGAGCTACATTGTACTACCAGTTTCCAAGTATATGGGCTGTATTCTGATGCATGAGTTACTCTCCACTGAACACAATATGTCAGTATTAGTTGCACCACCAAACTCTGGCCTCGCGACAGCCCCAACACTGAATGTTTCCAATATAGAGGGTGTCAGACAGGGTGCCAGGGAGCCTAAAAAGAAATGGGCACCATGCAGGAATATGCACCCTACAAGGTCAGACACTGAGATGCTTAGCACATTTGACAGGAGATCCAGGAACAGGGCTGAGGAGAGTGACAATGACCAGAGTGGAAACAAGGAGGTTAATATACCAAGGTTTAGGGTAGAAGAGCTGCCCCTAGCACCATCCTGCATCCTATATGATGAAGGGATGCAGCGGGACAGAGCACCTAAATTACCTTCAGACATAACTATAGCACATAACTGCACAACACAGCAGTCATGCATACCATACCCTTGTGTGTTGCAGGATCTACTGCAGGGACAACAAGGATTGTTGGCATGTAAGGACAGGATTAACAAGATGAGGAGGATAATGGAACCTAGGAAGGTGAACCAGATTTTTGTGGGCAAAAGTAACTGCACACACATCACGAGACTGTCACGTATCAGAGACAGCAATACTGGGTCCTCACCTGGGCTGGTGGGTTACAAGGGACTATTTTTTGTCTGCGGACCATGGGCATACTTTTACCTGCCTCCAGGTTGGTATGGCCGTTGCTACCTTGCATCAATAATACCACGTATGGTCCACTTCTCAGACATAGCACAAGCTAGAAGATCAGGTGTGAGACCCACAAGGATGAGAAGGTCAGCTGGATGGGCTGATCATATTATGACAGCTGTTGGAATAATGGTCCCAGGTGCTGGAGTAGTGTACACCTCCCAGAGGATACATGAGTTAGCTAGAATGATTGAGGATCTGGCTGACTCCACTGCAGCAGGACTGGGAAACATAACAGCAGAGCTGTCCGCCATGCGGGCGGTAGTAATTCAAAATAGGGTTGCTTTAGACATCATCCTAGCCAGAGAGGGTGGGCTTTGTCGGGTCATCCATCAGAAGTGCTGTTCCTACATACCTGACAACAGCCAAAACATAGATAGGGCAATCCATAACATAAAGGATATTAGGGATGAGGCAGAGGGCATACACACTGGTGAGTTCTGGGATAAACTAATGCAGTGGCTGTCAGGTTGGGGCTCATGGATCATAAAGGCTGTTATCATAATAGCAGCTGTGTTGTTAACACTCTGCATTATGATACAGGTCTGCCCAGTCTGCTGTGCATCCCTTGTCTCCTACTGCTCACGCTCTATGCCCTGTGGCAATAAGCACGGCCATGAGCCGGAGCAACGGGAGCTGCAGGCAGTAGCAGAAGTGCCAGCCATGGGTATGAATAGGTTGTCACGGAGGGTATATTGATTTGGTATCAGATTTGGGAGATGTTGAAGCCATCTTTTTCTTTGATACCAAATGTAAAAGCTTCAGGCCCTATTAACTTAGCCTACATCTAAAAAACCTCCATCTTGGGAGGTTTTGCCCTTTCACCGTCTGAGAAGTGCAGTGCTTGCATTTTTCTAAGCCCAGACGAGGTGTGTGACACACTGCTTGCACAATACATTTCATTAGACAATAACATATTTCGCAATATTACTCATCGCCTTGCTTCTGTCGCAATTTGCATGGAAATATACTAGGCCATGGCAACTCGCATTTTGATTGACTGTCCCCAAAACTGCCCATTCTGATCACATGGTTAGCTACAGTATGTGTGCTTCAAATATATCACACCTTACAAGGAGATGTCTTGTTACAGATCTTGTCCATTGGCTGTGGGATTCATGGTGCACTGTAAACTACGTATAACCCTTCTTGTTACGTGTCATATGGGTGGTCTTGTGGTTTGAGTCTATAAAGTGTACCAACTCAATAAATCTTTGGACATTCTAGCTTCTATGCTGACTGTCTCCGTGTTGCACGTTAAATTGTCATTTGTTGTGGCTAATAAATATACCATGTTCTGAGCTGACAAAATTCTGTGGTTGTGTCTGTCTTTCCTATCATTAATTATTCCTTGTATTTCAGACTAGCTTCTACAATCCTACAATGCTGCGCCGAAAGTCGGCGTGGGGTGCCCCGTTGGCCTGTGAGGCGGCGTCAGTAGCGGACCGATGTGCGAATAGGCCGAAGGCAGCACAACGCGCCAAGATCCGGATGGCACCGAGGTGGGGTCCAGCAAGTTGCCGCACTGGTGTGGCCATCCTACAATGCTGCGCCGAAAGTCGGCGTGGGGCGCCCCGTTGGCCTGTGAGTTCGCGTCAGTAGCGGACCGATGTGCGAATAGGCCGAAGGCAGCACAATGCGCCAAGATCCGGATGGCACCGAGGTGGGGTCCAGCAAGTTGCCGCACTGGTGTGGCCATCCTACAATGCTGCGCCGAAAGTCGGCGTGGGGTGCCCCGTTGGCCTGTGAGGCGGCGTCAGTAGCGGACTGATGTGCGAATAGGCCGAAGGCAGCACAACGCGCCAAGATCCGGATGGCACCGAGGTGGTGTCCAGCAAGTTGCCGCACTGGTGTGGCCATCCTACAATGCTGCGCCGAAAGTCGGCGTGGGGCGCCCCGTTGGCCTGTGAGGTGGCATCAGTAGCGGACCGATGTGCGAATAGGGCCAAAGGCAGCGCAACGCGCCAAGATCCGGATGGCACCGAGGTGGGGTCCAGCAAGTTGCCGCACTGGTGTGGCCATCCTACAATGCTGCGCCGAAAGTCGGCGTGGGGCGCTCCGTTGGCCTGTGAGTTCGCGTCAGTCAGTGGGGGTTGTTTGAGGATCTGACTGCATTGGAAAGCAATGTGATGCTGTGCGTCGCCCCCAAGATGAAGGTTCCTCGGCTGCAGTGGGGCGCCCCTTGGTGTTTCACTCGCTATGCAGCTGAGTTGCGTGCGCACTTGCGGCGAATAGGCCGAAGGCAGCACAACAATATTTTCGGAATGAAAGACACCACAAGGCGCTGAGATTCGGTTGGCACCGAGGTGGTGTCTAGCAAGTTGCCGCACTGGTGTGGCCATCCTACAATGCTGCTCCGAATAACGGCGTGGGGTGCCCGAAGGGGGGGGGAGGCGGCGTGAACGGGCCCCCCCAGGTGGAAGCTCGTCTGCTGTAGTGGGGCGCCCCTTTACCGTTTCAGTTGCCATTCAGCTGAGTTTCGGCCGCTCTTGATGCTACAGCGACAGGCGGCTGCAACAGGACTCTCAATATGGCGGCCTGTTCTTTGGATTTGGGCTTGGTCCACTAAAATGGCCCTGGGACACCTTAGAACTCGGACGCTCGAATTTTTTTTCCTTTCCTCTACATGCAAAAAAGGTAAATGCCCGGTACGTTACCTGCCTCATCTGCCACGATGTACTCTCCAGAGGAACCGAAAAAAAATATAGTTATGGTAACTATACCATGCATCGTCATATGGAGAGGTGGCACCGATTAATTATAGTGCTGCCCAAAAGAGAGATTTGGAGGAGAACCCCCGACTTGCCAGTACATTCACCAAAGAAGTGGCACTGACAGCATCAGAGGCAAGGGAAACGGTCTCAAATATTTAGAAGAACTTTGGAAAGATTAAAATGACATGTTTAGATTGTGGCAAATTAATTTCATGTGGACAGATGAGTGTTACTCTAATAAATACAGCATATGAACATCATCATAGTCGATGGTTGGTGGAGACATTTTGACTATATCCTGGACCTGCCCGTCCTCGCCCAAAATGGCGCCGGAATAAATGGGACTCGTAACTCCTTGTTGTGTACTGGTTGCACAACGTTGATATCACGAGATACGTATGCAGTTTTGAAGCACATGGCGGGCGGGGACGAGAATTGATTGAATATTTCGACATCCCTATTGATATTAAGTTCTGATGTGTTATTGATTACTGTACTATTGAAAGTTCGAATTAACGTCACCCATGGTACTTGCCCGCAAATGTATATCTAGATAATTTTATTGTAACTGGCCCTGTCGTATTTTAATTATAAAATGTACGTCCACCGATTCCGCAACTGTTAGACACCTTAGTTCTTGCAACCTAATGGCCCGCCCGTTACGTTCCTCTACAGTGTAAATGTCTACTCATCATATACGATTACCGTTTGCTCCGTGGCCGGCCCACGTGGTTATAGGCCCCTATTTGTATACTGACATTTTCACAATAAAGGTTTTTAAAAGAAAACATGGTAGTAGTATTTACATTGGTAAAGTTTTTAATAATAGTCACTGTTTTAGAATCAGTAAAAGGCAAGTGAAATAAAGCAGTCCAATTACATGAAGGGTAAAAGGTATAATACGCAGGAACGCAGTAAAGATAAATGGTCAAGGGCTGTTGTGTTTTCTACTCCTGCAACATAAAGTGATCGATAAGAATCTGATATTCAGGCGTATCGGCGACTAAGACAGCAGGCCCAGCCTCTTTTGCTCAACGGCTCCGTCATGGGACGAAGAAACGCCCTTTTTCTCGAAAAAGGAATAGATTTTACTTGCAGGACAGTTGTACATTTTCCGGGAAAGTACATTAGCCTGGAACATTATAACATATGTTCAAGAAAAAATAATGTTCGAAAGTAATAAAAAGCGTAATTTTTAGGTCATATGACCAAGCCTTTCATCATTAGAATAAGAAAAGTAAAATGAACCAGTGAAAAGTTTTATTAACAAGTCACATGACCTGTTATGCTTACGTTACGCGCTGCGCGCCGCGCCCCGGATCGCTTCCGGGAAGCTGCGCTTCGCGCACCGGAGCACTTCCGGATGCGCTAACGCGGCGCATCATATGACGCATTACGCGACAACGCAGGTCCAGAATATAGTCAAAATGTCTCCACCAACCAGCGGTCGGAACACAACCCCTTTCAGCAGGCTAAATAGTTCTGTTAAATGACAACAGAAGGGACAGGCAACAAGAACCATCAGTCAAAGAGGGGAGGGAAAGTTCTTCTCTACCGGGTCACGTTGGGGCGCTACCGGAACTGATCGAATTGGTAGTCTACAGTGTTTCTGGATGTTTCAGACTGAAGCTGGCGTCAGCATGAGAGCACCACCATCTCGTAGCTCCGTCGTGGCCATTCCACGAGCAATCATGGCAGCCGCTCCCCACCAGAAGCCTGCTGGAGTCGGGGGCCCCCAAGACTTTTGTAGAATCTTCAAGGCTGAGGGGACGCTTTCGAGAATGGAGCCCAAGCTCTAGCAGACAAGCGTCTGAGTTCCAAGGTGTCACAGGGCCATTTTAGTGGACCACGCCCAAATCTGAAGAGCCGGCCGCCATTTTGAGAGTCCTGTGGCAGCCGCCTATCGCTGCACCGCAAGAGCGGGAGCAACTCAACTACATGGTGAGCGAGACGCTGTAGTCGAAAGAGCGGGCGGTAAACAGCTGAATAGCGGAAGAGGCACAGTGTAGCAAAAGCGGGCGGAATGGCAACTGAAACGGTAAAGGGGCGCCCCACTACAGCGTGTCTTTAGGTGAAACGGATTGTGGGACAAGGTCAAGAATCGAAGAGTCACCAAAAGGCAAAAAGTTCCGCTTGACCCCGGGAGCCGGCCACCTATGTCGGGGGCGATCTCAGGCCACACCAGGGCAACACGACTTGGGGAGGGGGCCGGAGCCAAGCGCCCCCTCCGAGTCCGCGCCATCACACCGTCCCTCGGGGGCCTCCGTCAAGCGGTTCAGGGTGGCACCGCATCACATTGTTTTCAAATGCAGTCACGTCCTCAAACAGCCCCCACTTACATTGAGAATAGTGAAGCTGTAGCAAGTGCAAATAAGCTTTAGAGAGTGTTACAAGCACTCCTCAAAACTTTGAACTATCAGAGTGCATGAGTTTCATGCTCGATCGATTGAGCTAGCCAGATCGGGCAACAAAAAGTATAAAATAGTTATGTAAATAGTTATTTAATAAAATGTTTTACCCTGTTACTTTGCTGGTGTGTTGTATATATTTGTAATATTTGCATAGAGTTTATCATTATTTTGGGCGGGGTGGGTGGCGGAGCCGAGCTGTCTTGCAGCCATCATGGTGTGGAGCTCAGTTCATCTCACTAGTTTCGTATTTCTCATGAGGGGTTGTTCCTAATGTTTCTATTTTAGCGAGGTCAAAAAGAGATCCCATTAGTGGCCTACTGATTTTGCTCGATTCCTTTTGTTTTTTTACACGATTTTTCACTATCTGCAAAGACTAAACAGAGTATTGCGACTCTGTGCTTGTTTGTAAATAGAGAATGAACCAAAGAGAACCAATTCTAAAACAGTAAATGCTTGGATAACAATCAATCAAATGGAGAGAGAAGCAGGCACGACGGATTACAACGGGGGCAAAGGCCTGCGTTAACTACCCTTCACTATCTGCAAAGAGAGAGTACTCCTAATAGAAATGAGGGGGAGGGGGGGGGCAGCATTCAAAGCAGATCAGTGTGCATAAACACGAAAATGTTTTTACTTACCATGTACTTGACATTCGACAGCTTATGATATTTGCTATTAAAAAACCATTGAAATTCACTGAAAAAACCATAGGTTAGAGACCATATATAGTTAGGAATTAGCATTTAAAAAACCTTGAAAATTCACTGAAAAAACCATAGGTTATAGACCATATATAGTTTGGAATTAGCATTTAAAAAACCTTATTTTACTCACACAAAACCATTGAAATTCCATATATAGTTAGTTGTACTAACTATATATCGCGCACCCGCAATCCACTGCTGATGATGTCACATATTACATCATTCATGACATGGTCAGTGACATCACTGATGACATCTCAAATGACATCACTGATGACATCACTGATGACATCTCATTTGACATCATTCTTGTGCTAATACGATAAACCTCTTCAGACTCTAATATAACCTTAGATACACTCAGTGTATACAGACACTCACACACTGTCACTCATCCATGGAGTTACTCACACACCTAGTCAGTCATGCAAAGAAACAATCTCACCTCCATTTCCTCAACTATACAGTTATACACACCTTACTTATTCAAACATATACTAACACATATTTACTCTCTTATACAATCCCTGATACAAGTTCACAATGATCCATACAGCCACTCACACATTCAGTGGCTCTCATGCACAGTTATTTATATATGCCAACTCTCACATGTACTGTGTTTTACATATGTACTTACTATGACATGTAGCATTGAGATATCCATTCACTCATCAATACACTCATGCACACAGTCAACCGCCCATGTAGCTGTTTCCACATGCACTCTTGAACTCATACACCTAGTGAATCAACTGCTCACACATCTATGCACAGAGTCACACACCTCCCAGCCACCCCCACACAAACTCAATCTCCCATACAAATACTTGGGCAACCAATCAATAACACATATAACCTCTTGTATAGCTAATGATCAACACATGCAGCAGTTTACATCACAACAGACATACTGATGCACATATTCAGACAGTTTAGTCACTAACCCATGCATTTATTACGACACATTTATTCACTCACTCATACAGTCAGTCACGCACCTACTAAATCCTTCATCCAGACACTTATACATCCACTCATTCTTCAATAAATCAAACATATTTAAACTTTACAGAAACACACAGTCACTGGATGATGTCATCAGTGATGTCATCAGTGATGTCATTTGAGATGTCATCAGTGATGTCATCAGTGATGTCATTTGAGATGTTATCAGTGATGTCATTTGAGATGTCATCAGTGATGTCATCAGTGATGTCATTTGAGATGTCAGTGTGTGAGTGTCTGTATACACTGAGTGTATCTAAGGTTATATTAGAGTCTGAAGAGGTTTATCGTATTAGCACAAGAATGATGTCAAATGAGATGTCATCAGTGATATCATCAGTGATGTCATTTGAGATGTCATCAGTGATGTCATCAGTGACAGAAGAACACATTCATTTGTGGTAGGCACGGGGAGACAAAGCGATTTGCCTGGAATCACAGGATGTTGAGCTGATGCCGAGATTCGAACGTAGCTCCCCAATTCTAGAACTTGTGGCGGGAGGTGTGTCTAAAAGTGTATGTCGGTGCTGGCCATCAATGAGAAAAACCTGTGCATTAATCAAATGGGTGGTGAAAAATATGAGTATGTTGCTGGAGATGTGGGCCGCCATGCCCCCAATGTACTTACCGGGGGAGGGTACACACCCATTATTCTGCAACTTTCTTTCCGCATACCATCACTCCGCATACTTTCATTACGAAAGTACCATGACTCCGCAATGCCATTATAAAGCATGGCATTACATTTTATATGCTTTTACCACGCATACATTTACAACGAAATTCGTTGTAAATGCATGAATGGTAAAAGTATGTTTTTTTAATGTTTGGATAAGGTAAGTATGGGTATAGGGGTATATGTTTTAGGGTACCGAGGTATATGTTTTGGGGTGTTTGGGTGTTTTAAGGGTTCATATATAGTTGTGGGTTATGGGGTACAGGGGTAGTTTTAGGGTTTAGGGATAGGTATGGGTTTTAGGGTACAGGAGTATTTTTAGTGTTCAGGGCTAGGTTTGGGTTTTGGGGTATTGGGGTATTTTTAGGGTTCAGGGGTAGGTTTGTGTTTTGGGGTACAGGGGTATTTTAAGGGTTCAGGGCTATGTTTGGGTTTTGGGGTACAGGGGTATTTTTAGGGTTCAGGGCTAGGTTTGGGTTTTGGGGTACAGGCTTATTTTAGGGTTCAGGGGTAGGATTGGGTTTTGGGGTACAGTGTTATTTTTAGGGTTCAGGGCTAGGTTTGGGTTTTGGGGTACAGGGGTATTTTTAGGGTTCAGGGGTAGGTTTGGGTTTTGGGGTACAGGGGTATTTTAAGGTTCAGGGGTAGGTTTGGGTTTTGGGGAACAGTGGTATTTTTAGGGTTCAGGGCTAGGTTTGGGTTTTGGGGTACAGGGGTATTTTTAGGGTTCAGGGGTAGGTTTGGTTTTCGAGGTACAAGGGTATTTATAGGGTTCAGGGCTAGGTTTGGGTTTTAGGGTACAGGGGTATTTTTAGGGTTTAGGGATAGGTTTGGGTTTTGGGGTACAGGGTATATTTATAGGGTTAAGATGGGTTAGTGTTTAAGGGTTTTGGGGTATTTTTAGGAGTAAGGGTGGGTTATGATTATCGGGCGCAGGGGTATTTAAAGGGAGCAGGGTGGAATTAGCACACTATATGAGACATGGCATGAAGGGCGGAACGTACCAAACAACCCCAGCGTTTGTCACGCCCCCCCAGCACACGCCCACAGCACAACGCAGACACGCCCACAAGGGACTACTTTGCTGGCACGGTTCTTTTACCTTTTAAATGTATATGGTGGGCGTCTGCATAGCCTATGTCCTTCTGCTGCAACTGCCCTTTCCAACGCTGTATTGGGTGTTGTGATTGGTGCTGTGGTTCCTGAGATTACCCGCCTCAAAGGTTTGTGCTCTCTCTTTATTATATTAGTATGGATATATTTATACATGTATATGGATATATATGCATATATATATATATATATATATACATTTAGTTCTTCAATTTTTTCAAAATGGCAGTTTTTTGTTCTTCAAAATCTGGTGGGAACACCTGATTTCGAAGAACAAAAAAAAATTATTTTGCAAACATAGACTACAATTTTACATCATCCAAGGAGCATAGAATGAAATCTCAAAGTCAAGTAGCACAGCATCACAGTGTTCATTAACATGGAAAGACAGACAAGGAGGTACTAAGAAAATAAAATTACATTTTTAAGCTCAGCATTTTACCTGTCATTTAAACTGCTATCTGATGGGAGCTACTAAGTAGTCCTGCTTTAAAATGCATACACACGTGCCTCCCTCGGTTTTCATACACCCTCTCTGAAAATCAGGACATGAACCAAATTTACTGAAATCTGCCAGAACAGCTGGTTAAAAACTGGGACTGTCTGGGCAAATCCAGGACGGCTGCTCACCCTAACTTCATCATTCACCACAACCTTCATTTGCACATGCTGCTTGTGTGTTACTGGTTTTTGTCATCTCAGTAATCCAACGTTCTTTCACTCTTAGGGGTGTTCAAACTTCCCATGTAGGCCTGTGTTTTTTCACATTCTTTCTTCAAGGTTATAAAGCCCCTCAATGTTAACACCAATGCCGTTGTTGCAGTCTCACCTGCCAGCTAGAGCACAGTGTTCTGTTCAGTTAGTGAGTGAAACCTGCTGCCAGAGAACAACCACCTCCTCCGCTGTTTAAAGAGTAATGTGTGATTGGCTCCCGCTTACAGTAACCATGACTACCTACTAGCATGATGTAAAAGTCCTAAACAGGCATTTAAGCAACAATAGGTTAATTAAGAGCAGCACAGTACAGAGGCACTGCACACAGCTAGTCCTTAGGAAAATTCTGTTCACAGATGGATTCTAGAACATCACTCTGAAAACAGTAGATCAAAAGTAAATAGATGGGTCACACATATCATCTGGACAGGGCAGCCTTGACATGCAATCTGCAGTGACATTACCTTTCCAAGGCACGTACTCCACACTAAAATTGTATTACTGTAACCTGGACGCGAGTCTGGATATACATGCAGTGGAATTCCCGCCTCCACCTGGTGACAAATTTTCAGCAAGTGGTTTATGGACCATTCTAAGAAGGAATCTACTTCCCCATACATGGATGCGGAAAGTTCAATTGCTTAAAATCAAGCCACAACTTGTTCTCAATCACTACATACCTTCTCCTCGCCTCAGATGATGACCTGGACACAAATGCTACAGACCATTCATCCTTTCCACACTTCTGACTCAGAACCCCACCAATACCATACCTGGCATCCACAGTTATGAAGCATAATTTGTGCAAAGAAAATGATTTGAGAGTAGGCACCTGTACAATTTCTTCTTGGATTTGTTGGAACGCTGCTTTTGTTTTTCAGACCAAATAAATTCAACTCTTCTTGTCAGTTCTCTGAGAGGTTCCATTTTTGTGGCAAAATCCTTAATGAACTTGCCCTGCAAATGATAAAGATTTTTCCTTATTGACACTCTTTCCCCGCTGCTGGGCACTGTGTGGCGATGATGCAAAATGACTAGCACTCCCACACCTGAAACAATGAAAATTCCTGTCACCCTTCTTATAACTCTAAGCACCAGCACGAGTTACTAGCCATCACACTACCCCCCCCCGTCTTGTTATCCTTGCATAATGATTTCATCCTCCTATCTGACTGTTGTAAAGCTTTAGCAGTACTAATAACAGCCTGCAAATTCAGATAAACCATTATCCAGAACTGTTGCTGAACCTTCTTATTCCTGACATGTACCATAATCAGATCTCTAATCATTTAATCTGTAATGGGACCAAATGTATGGTTAATGGATAGTGCTCCTAATCCAGTGAGAAACTCGTCAAATGTCTCACCTTCTTCTTGTGGTGAGGTATGGAACTTGAACCTGATGATAACAATACTATTTGTGGGCTTGAGGCGATTCTCCATCCATAGCATATCTTCATCATACACATTCCTGTCACAAGCATCTTCCACTTGTGGCAATGTCCTAAAATCTACCTGCCCTTCTGAGCCTAAACAGTGTAAAACATATTTTTCTTACTCTCAGCAGACATCCTTTCCCCATCAATAGCTTTAAGATATTAAGATAAGTTATGAACTCCTCTTTCTACCATACCCATATAATGGGTGGTTCTCGCTTACTTTGGAGAAACTGGGACGTGGGATCAAACTGCATAATGGCGCGTGTGACAGATCATAAAATGCATCCCCAATATATATATAATTTCTAAAAAAAAAGCTTCCACTCTCTTTTTAAACAGGAAAAATAAATATTTCACTGTATTGAACCCCACAATCTGCTGGGTATTCCAAAGTAGGACATGTACAACATTCCACTGTATAGTGCCCTGAAATCTTCAGTGGTATTCCCTTTCCTGTAGGATTCAGCAGAAACACAACATAGCAGCACGTGGCCGGCACGCAGTTACTGTTATAGCTTCAATATCCCTATGAAGTTAAACGGCCAGCGGGGAAATACTATAGCCCCAAAAAAACGCCACAATTCTGCCAAATACAGTTAAGCGGTGCAGGAAGTTACCGCTGCCAAACAATGGAATAAACTCCCCACTGCTTACAGTGCACTCAGAGCAGGTGCTGGATATCAAGCAGCAAGACAGACGTGGATGAAGAAACAAAGTACAGTACCAGAGATGCCACTCCGCATCTGTGATGACATCGGGCGCACAGAGACACACATCAATGTGAGCATGTGAGTATCTATTCTATTCCCATAGCAATAAGCACAACCAGCTGAGAGCCTCCACTGTAGCAGGCAGACACATGCATGAGGAGAAGGCATTAGATTCCTTAAAGATGGCAGGTGGACAGAATGGCAGCACACGCAAAGGTTCTTGCTCCCCCTCAGGGCAGATACATTGGGGTTAATCCTTGACAGTTGCCAAAAACCATGAAAAGGTTCAATTATTCCATGAAAGAACAGATTTCCACAGGGATTACCTGGTGAGGCATCTTGCATGATGGGTATACAACGTTTACAATGCAACTTTTACAACGCACTACCATTACAACGAAACTTTTACAACGCAACATCCATTAAAACGCATGCATTTACAACGCAGTCATTACAACGCATTACACTACAACGCACACTACTACAACGCATACCATTACAACGCAGTCATTACAACGCATACCGTTACAACGCAAAACTTACCATCCAATACTTACTCTACTGTTGCACCCCCTGGAGTTAGAATAGTAATTTTAACCCCTACACTATCCAACACTTACCTTATATGCAATGTAAAGAAATGCGTTGTAATGGTATGCGTTGTAAATGTAGTATGCGTTGTAGTGGAATGCGTTGTAAAGGTAGTTTCTAAGAATTCGTTGTAATGGTATGCGTTGTAATGGTGTGCATTGTAATGGATGTTGCGGTGTAAAAAATGCGTTGTAAAGGTATGCGTAGTAAAAGTGTGCGTTGTAACGTCATACATCCTGCATAATGAGGTCCTTGTAGATAAGCACCTAGAAACCCTGATTTACTGGATGGGTTCACTGAAGATGATAGTGATACCACACCTGTGGTATCTTAAAGTAGAGTAACTCTCGGCGCCATTGCAAAAGTCCAAAACAGGCACTTATAAAAAAGTAGGTTTATTAGGAGCAGCACAGTACAGAGGAACTGCACACAGCTAGTCCTTAGGAACATACGTTTCACAGATGGATTCTAGAACGACACTCTGAGGCAGTAGAACAAAAGCAATCTTAAAAGTAAATACATGTCCCACACATAAGGCATATGTAACACATGAGTTCGTCATTGTTAATGTTTAAGCTATAGGTTTCACCTTGGGTAAGGGTGCAAACTCTTGATTGATTGAATGGCCTTTCTACCTCTTATGACAGCATTGAGTCCAGGCTTCACAGGCACAGCACTGTTAGTTACGGAGCAGTGAATTTATTGAGGCATGTTAACAATTATATCATGCAAGCCGGCTCACCAAGGGGTCTTCCTGCGCTGGTGAAGGAAAGATAGCAGACGTGCTACATATGTAGAAAGATATGGAGGGGCAGATTTATGATGACTGGCGCATCGCCAGGGATGCTCCAGTTATCTTGCGCCGCAGCACCGCCACCCATGGTGCTCCGCATTTACAATGCGGCGCACCATGGGGCAAAAACGGCACAGATGCGTGGCGCATCTGTGCCGTAAAGGTGGCGCATTGCTGGAGTTGCGTCGCAAGCGCGACGCAGCTCCAGCAAGGCTCGGGGTGCCCCATCTTCACAATGCTGCGTCAAGACCTACGCCTGCTTCAAGCAGGCGCAGGGTTTTGACGCAGCATTGTCCTGAAAGTGACTGAGTGAAATCTCATAGATTTCACTCAGCCACTTTTAGGAGGCGTTCCTGCGCAGGAACGCCCCCCTGCACAGGAACACCTCCTTATGGCGCAGGGCTTTACAACGTGACGCAGTGATGCGTCACGTTGTAAATAGGGCGCATTGTTTGCGCCGCTGTTGCGTCAAATAAAGTGACGCAATTGCGGCGCAAGGGCCTCATAAATCTGCCCCGGAGAATTTCTGCTCTTTCCTTGCGCTGGTGCACTGTGCCCTGCCTAGCGCCAACGTAGACCCCCTTTCCTCCATAGTGCAAGGCTGCCTGCATTACATGCAGGATACTTTTTGTGCAGGAAGGTGCGCAAAAGCAATCGTTAGAGCAATCTTCCTCTTTCTATGTGGGCTACAGAATGGAAAGAGGGACTATACGCCTGTCTGGCAGACGCACCATTGCCACAAACCCGTGTACAAGTCGTTGCAAATCTGGATTTTTGTCAAAATACATGGTTGGATTGGGAATGCCCATACTCGACTCACTTGGTTTACTTTGTATTTACTAAACCACGCAAAGGGGCTTTTAGTAAATGCCAAAAAGGATTTTGCGTCGGAGCTGCACCATGCAAGTGATGCAACCCCAACGCAAAAGCATAGTAAATCTCGGTCATTGTTACAACTTACATCTTATTGCCCTTCCCCCCTGCAGCCAAGTATTATTCGTATGATACCGCATTGCATATTGGCAGCTTCTTCTATCAAGGAGCGCTTAACATCTGTACTACATCTGTTCCGAGATACTGCTTCCTGATCTCTGACTCATTTGTACCATGGCTTCCCCCCTCTCTGTTACAGTATAAGGGCTGCTTTGAAACAAGGCAGTCACTTGAAGTTCAATAACTACAGCAAATCCGAACACCAGAGACATTATATTCATTATAGGAGGCTTGCTGTAGGCTCCAAGTTGTTAATGTTCTTGCAAAGCATTATCATCCTTTCAGCCTTTAAATATTAGCAGTGAAAACAGAACGTGATAATTTTCTTTACATTAATTTCTCAGTGCCCATATACAATCAAGCCATACAAAGATTCGCCTCACATGTGCAGCTTCAGCCATATGGTACGCATTACAGTTGTCAAGATCCTCAAGAAACGTTTTCTGTGGAGATTTCATAAATTATTCACAAATGGCTTACTGAGGGGCATAGAGTGCACTAAGCATTATTTCAGCCAACGTATCCGAGCCTCCAGCTGTGATAACCTAAAAAAGTCCTACTTCGGTGATTCATTTGTCAAAATCTATCTAAGTTAGATGTACAGCGTTGTCCCTGGAGACAGAGAGTGCAAAAAAGTTAGCTTGTAATGTGAAGCCGAAGGACCTGAATGGTCAAAGAACATACACTAAAGCCATAATTATCTAAATAATATAAATCTATCTATCTATCTATCTATCTATCTATCTATCTATCTATCTATCTATCTATCTATCTATCTATCTATCTATCTATCTATCTATCTATCTATCTATCTATCTATCTATCTATCTATCTATCTATCTATCTATCTATCTATCTATCTATCTAACTATCTATCTGTTTGTCCGTCCGCCCATCTGTCTGTCCGTCTGTCTGTCCGTCCTTCCATCTGTCTATCTATCTGTCTATCTATCTATCTATCTATCTATCTATCTATCTATCTATCTATCTATCTATCTATCTATCTATCTATCTATCTATCTATCTATCTATCTATCTATCTATCTATCTATCTATCTTCCATGAAATAAACCTAAGGTTAGAGATAAGATATAGTTAGGAAATCTTTATTTATTCTTTTCATACAGACCATGCTTAAACTACACAAATATTTGAAATACTTAAGTTATAGCTATAACTTTAATTTAGAATTTACACATCACTTGCAAATTACTATAAGTCACACACCCACGTACTCAGTGTTTTGCATAACTTTCATTTAACTTAATACACCACCTTCAAATTACTATAACTAGCAGAACTTCATACTAAGCCTGGGCGGAGTCCACAGACTTCTGCTCCACCAAACTCCACGAAGTGATGCAAAAACTCCACCGCTCTCAACCGAGCTCCCAGAGCTGTGGACTTTGACAAGTAGCACTGCTTGCACTGATTTTTATGCCAGAAGTTTGTCCTGCATTGTACATTCAGGGCGAAAAGAATTACGGTCAGCATAGGAGGGCGCTGCTTCATTACACCGCTCAAATAGATGTTCTACTCTAGCGACAGCATCCTCAATGCGAGCAGCAGATTTCTCAATGCGAGCGATCGGGACCTAACGTAATCGGTAGCGGCCTGCCACAACCACCAGCATTGAGAAATCTCAGCAGGAGTTATATCGCTTGATTTTTTTCTCGCGAGCGCTTGCCAACATACGATTGGTGAGCCGCTCGAGAGAAAGAACTCCACTCCTCATCACTTTGCAGAGTTTTGCGGAACTTTGTGCACTGTGCAGAACCCAGAGTGGGAAAAACTCTGTGATCCTTGCCGGGGGAGTAGAATTCTTCACCCACTCCTACTTCATACACACTGTTCTTACCTCACTGTCCGTACTACATTAACTATTACTCTCGCCTTCTCAATGCACAGCTTATACCCTTGAAAATGATAGCACTTATGCCATGTCAAATCATAGCTTTCATAACAATACTTATGACATCTCAACTGAGATAATTTTCAGATCACAGTGCATGGTAGACTCACGAATTATAGTTAATGTAGTATGCAGTGTAAGGTGAGAACTCTGTGCGGAGGTGCATAACATAGCAATGTAAAGGTGGTATGTTAAGTTAAAGTGTATTTATAAGGTAACACTGTGTACATAAGTGTGCAACTCATAGTAAATTGAAGGTGGTGTGTAAATTCTAAATTTAACTATAACTTTAGAATTTCTAATATTTGTGTAGTTTATCTTTGGTTTGTATGGAATGAATAAATAACGTTTTCCCAACTATAATGTATCTCTAACCTTTAGTTATTCCACTGTATTAAAATACTTTTTATGTTTTTAATGAAAAGGTGTTTTGAATCGTAGTATTTAGTGTTATTTATTAAGGTTTAGTTAATTGGAGTATCGTACAGTAAAGTGAAGGAGAGTGTCGTACATTCAAGAGTCGTACAGTTGAGGATTGTATAGTGGAATTGAGTGTAGTGCAGTAGAACATAGTGGGGCAGAGTGGGAAACAGTGTAGCTGAGTGTCTTGGAGTTGAGTTGTACAGAGTACAGCAGTGTTTGTACAGTGGAGCTGCATAGAGTGGATGATTGGACAGTGACGTTGGGTAAGGTAAAGTCACATAGTGTGGAGTAGAGTTCAGTGGAGTTAAGTAGCGTAGAGAGGAGTAAAGTAAAATACAGTGATAAGTGTGTCAAAGAGTAGAGTGGCGTGGAGTGGATTATAGTGTAGTTTTGAAATGTATAGTCGAGAAAACGCTTATAAATAGGAGTGGTGTCTCATACAGTAGAGTGGAGTGCTGTATAGTAGAGTATTGACAAGTTTTGTTTAGTGGAATAGAGGGTTGTACAATGGAGTGTACAGGCATAGATTGGAGTGCAGAGTTAGACAGTGGAGTGTACATGGAGTGAAGTAGACTTTCTTAGAGTGCCATAATGTGCAGTATAGTTTTATAGAGTGCAATTCTAGAGAGAGGATCAGGGTGTTATACAGTAGAGTCGGGTAGAGTGCAGTGGCATACAGTGTAGTGGTGTGAAGTGGAGTACCGTACAGTGGAGTAGCAAATAGTGGAATAGCGCACAGTGGTAAACCGTGCAGTCTAATAGCGTACAGAGGAGTGTAGAATAGTGGAATACCATAAGTCGAATAGCTTAGACTACTAGAGTTTAGTAGAGTGGAGTGTCATACACAGGAATCGCATACAGTGGAGTGGAGTACAATGAAATGGCATACAGTAGATTAGTGTACAGTGGAGTAGCGTACAGTGGAGTGGTGTACAGTGGAGTGGCGTACACTGGAGTGGCACACATTACAGTGTGACAAACTGGAATATCATCTAGTGGAGTGACATATAAAGGAGTGGCATCCAATAGAATAGTGAAGAATGGAGCATTGTAGAGTGGTTTGGCATACATTTGAGTGGCAAGCAATGGAGTGTCATGGCTTACAGTAAAGTGACGTACATTTGAATAGTGTATAGTCCAGTATTGTACAGTGGTGTTACAAAAAGTGGAGTGGCATAGACTGGATTGTCATCCGGTATAGTGAACACAGTGGAGTTATGCAAAGTCGTGGCGCAAATACTACAGTGGCGTACTGTGGCGTGGGGTAGAATGGAATAGTATACAGTGGAGTGTCGCAGAATGAAGTACTGTCCAAGGGAATAAGGTAGAATGAAATTTTATCCAGTGGAGTGGTGTACAGTGGAGTAGCATACATTGAAGTGATATACAGTAAAATAGCATAGAGTGGAGTGGCATATAGTGGAATAGTGTAGGGTGGATTGTCGTAGTGTGGAATACCGAATAGTGGAGTAACATACGGTGGAGTTGCACATAATGGAGTGGTGTATAGTGGAATAGTGGAGAGATGAGTGGTGTACAGTGTTGCGCTTTACAGTGTAGTGGGGTACAAATGTAGTGGACATTTTGAAGGCCTGAATATTATGATGTGCAGAGTGACTCAAAGCAGAGACTTTCACTGTATTGTGTTTCTGTAAATGTACCAGGCAAACCAGGGCAACGCAAGGTGACTTTGCTTAGTTTGGTAAATGTTACTTAAGAATTACATTGCCCTTGCAACACTCTGCGTAACATAAGGGTAATGCAATAGTATTCTAAGTTTGTTCCCTAGTAATATATTGTGCTAAGGTAAACCACAGTAAGTTGGCGGTATATTGTGAAACATAGCGATAATGGGCTAGTGTATAATTAGCTAATGTCTGCCTTTACAAATTTAAAAGGAAACCATAATCCTTTTAGAGGACTTTTGGATCATTGTGGCTTAGGGAATTATGCAAATAGCAGGTTTTATTTTTGTTCCAAACTATTACCATTTTCTTAAAGTGGCTATAGGTATAGACATTTTTTTTAAATAATTTTCCACATAATTATTTAACCAGTTTACCCAGTACCACAATAGAATCTAGCAAATACTGTGTTTTTTCTTTTTACAAAATATACCTATTTCAAGTAAATTGGTAATTTGTAGGTAATACCGCAGTAATGCTTAGAGCTCAGGGCATCCAAAAATGTGGCAGCATGTGATTGCCCCAGGTGGGCACAGGGCCACCCACTTTTGGTAAAATGTGCCGACATCTGTCAGAATCCTGACATGGGTGCTTGTGGGGATCCCGCAGGAACTGCAGGGGTCTTAACGCTTCCCCAAGCCCCCAATAATGTGGCAACATGTGGGTGCCCCAGGTGGGCACCAGGGCACCCGCTTTTAATAAAAAATACCGGCTCCCGCCTGCTCCTAGTGTGGGTGCTCGTGTAGAGCTGCAGGTGCCACAGAATCCATAGGGCTCCTCCCCAAATTATAAAAAAGAAAATATATGTAATTGCCCCAGGGGGGCATCAGGCCACCCAACAAATTACCAAAAAAGCCTAAAAAAAGAATAACAAATGAGTAGCAGGAGCAACTCATCTATTACTCACTGTTCCCGAAAGCAGCACCCCATAATGCCACAGGCCATTTAATATAATTGTTCTTCTTCTGGTGGTGCCCCTAAAAGAGACCATGGCACTGCTGACCATATTTTTTAATGTGTTGGAGTTCTACAGGGAGCACAGCATCCCCCCACCAACATAAGAAAACAGTAAGTCTCCTGAGTCATTAAATACCTTATTTTTTTAAACCAGTCTGAGCTGGAGCTGGATGGCCTTCAGCTGAAGTGCGGAGCCATCTTATGGTAGGGTGTATGACTGCACTTTGTGGCCTGAAAGATGTTAAAAAAGACTCAAAGACATGTTTTATGTGATTTTCTAAAAATGCTTTATTAAAAATAACCTGACACAATGATTGAATATGGATATTGGTGACTTTTTGACAAAGCCAGTAGGTCTGCTTTATACATGTTGATGTGATGTGCTGACCCCTTGATAAAGCCAATGGGCCCAGCCATTATTATTTTGGTATTTTGAACCTTTGACAAAGTCAGTATTTCTTCTATACTTAAAAAAACACCTTTTATATTGTTACCTGATATAGCCATTGATGCTTGATGAGAGGTTGGGCACCCGGGGAGGGGTTGAGCACCTGCGAAAGGGTTAGGTGCCCATTTCTAGCCCTGCATCCAACCCCCCATCAAACCTGGTGATGGATCTCTTACTTTATGTTAAGAAAATAGGAATTTACCGAAAAAAGGTTAAAGTGATGTTATAGTTAGGAATTATAATAACATGTTTATCTACATTAAAAAATAAACATTTTATGAAAAACCACAGTGTAAAGGAGGAAAAGGTGATATGTCAGCAAAAACATATTATTTTAAACAAACAAAACTATTTACATTCACCAGTCATGGTAATCATAAGCAACTATAGATCGTGTCCTAAGGTAACTATAGCTTGCACCCTTGCCAAGCACAGCTAAATACCTCAGATATTGCATCACTTATGGCATGTTTTATGACATCATTGATAGCATTACTGTTACATCTGAAATTATATAATTGATAACAACACTAAGCATGGCGGGGATGCTCAGTAGTCCTTCCTCAACTAACTGCAGAACAAAAGGTTGATCTGAATGTCCCTATCTCATTAGAAGAGATCATCTTTGCCATCGATCAATTAGCTACCAGAAAAAAACCCAGGCAGTGAAGGCATTCCTTCAGAAATGTATGTAGTAGCAATTTTTAAACATTTTTTAAATCAAATATTTATCAGCTAAAGACAGCAACATGCTTCCCGCCCATGGTGAGGGAAGAAAATATCACAATGGTACCAAAGATAGGTCAGGGATGCAAGACCTGACATCCTATAGACCCCTGTAGATTCTAAACCTTGAGTACAAAATCCTTTAAAAAGCCCTAGCAAATAAGACTCCATAGAGATATTGTTCAAGTGATCCATCCCGACTAGAGTGGATTTGTTCCAAAGAGGGGCACAACGTCTGGACATGCAGGCTCTCCATGTGATGTACAACATAGCTAATAATGCTTAGACACTTGTAGCCTCCATAGACATGGAAACACATTTGATTCACCCAACTGGAATTATTTGCTCCATTTACTTAAAAATTTGCATTCAATGATAATTGCCTGGCCTGGATTCAAATCTTATTGGCCGGTTGCATTGCTGGAATCAAAATCAGCAAAATTATATTTGCTCAAGTGCCCATATTTAGAGGCATGAGGCAGGGATACCCTCTCCCCCACTTTTATTCTCCGAAGCTATGGAACCTTTTGCATGCCCTATGCATCACAAAGGCATCTGAAGTAGCCTGACCATACACAGCCATACTAATAGTGTCTTGTTATATGCAAATGGCATTTTGTTATATATACAGGATGTACACACTGGTTGGCCAACTGACTTGCAAGGTGAATTTAGAGAGATTTCAGGACTTAAATTGAAAATTAGTAAATGTTGCATCTATCCCATGACACATCTCCATGCCCACATCCTCATTCCACAACAGGATGGTGGTCTAGAGTTGAAGACCCAGATTAGGTAAATACCTGCGTGTTAATGCATACCAAATACAAGGCAATGCAGTTGCTGGAAATTTGGAAAAGGCACTGACTGCAGCTTGGACATCGGTTAGGTTTTGGCTGAGGTTACTCTTTTTTTGTTTCGGGTTGGGTGGCCTTGTTCAAGATAGTGCTTCAACCTCATATGCTTTACTATTTCTCCACTATTCCAGCAGTGATATTTATACATTTTTACCATGATATAAACTCAATAGGGCCGAAACATAAGCAGCATAGTTTATCTTTGTTGATTACTTGAGTATAAACAGGCCAGAGAAGGAGTGTCTGCTGCCTGTATCAGAGCTGAAATCACTTAAGTGTGCCAGCTATGCAACTCTGAATCTGTCTTGTCATTTTTTGAACTCAGGGAAGAAGTTTGGTTACCACCTGGGCTATTTTTAGCGCATGCTGCATTGTGCAGGGCAGTCATGGCCATATGGGAACAAACTCCAAGTAAACCTAATACTAATTAGACATAGCACGTATTGCTGCTAATTTATGTAAAGCCCAGAGAATGAAACAAGGGGTGAATTTGCATGGCCTGAAAAAGAGTTGAGAGGCAAACCTATAGGAAAACTGTTGGAAATGTAATGGGTGGTTATACAGGGGCATGCACACAAGGTTTTAGTTAAACTTTGTACATCAGACTTACCTTACGCCATTTAAATTATCCAACATGTTTTCAGTAATTGCCAGTGCTTGTCACAGATGTGGCACATCTGAGTCTGCTTTTTACTATATAGTATGGTCATGCCTCCAGGTACAAGTCTTTTGAAATAATATGGCAGAACTGGTCCTAGCGCGGAGGGGAAAGCAATGCCAAGAGATGTATAAATTAGGACCATAAGTAATATTTACAGGCATCTAAATATTTAACGTGTGATATGCTAGTGTGCAATGCAGTTACATCAGTTGTAATCATCAAGAAATCATCCTGCATGGAGATTCCTTCAATCTTAAAAAAAAGGTCCACACTCAAATTTAAAATAAATTACAAATTACTTATTTGTGACAGGATAGTCATTCGCTGATCTCTAAATCAATCACGATGTTTACTAAAAATGTAATACAAATCTTAGTCAGGGTGAGTGTGAATGATTTGAATTTTCACCTACGTCTGAATGGATGAAAAAGATGGCCGGACGGCAGCACTGACCGCTCGCTTCGGCCCCAAAAATTGAGTCCAATAATATCCTGCTGCTCCTGTGCCCCCGAACACCGCTTATTCACCGCACGCAAGTGGAGACCCCAGCCGGGAAGAGAAATCAATGGACATGTGAGAAGTGGGGTGGAGGACACCAGGTGAATGCAGCCGACTGGAATGCAGGCTGCCTGGGATGCCACTGACATTGTGGCATGGTGAAGAGCTATCCAGGTGGGCTGCAGTCATCCTGACTGGTAGCAGAGGAGCTGCACTGGGCAGGGAGGGGGCCTGGGCGTGCCCACCTCTGATAGGAGCTATAGTGTTTCACCACTTCCCGGTGGTGCAGTGCCAGGTGTGGAGGCCCCGGGGAGCAGGCATGGAGTGCCTTGCTAGAATGGACCAGGGGCCTGCAAAACTGGGGCCCTTGGTTCCTGAGCTCTTCCTGCAGGGACCGAGGTGGGCGGACTGCAGCCTGGCATGGTGAGGAACTTAGTGAGGCTGGCAGCTAGTAGGGCCCACAGACAACAGGGCTTCTGTAGGCCTCAACTGCTGCAGTAAAGATGACTAGGCATGGCGGCTCTCTGGGAGGTGCACCTGGAGCAGCCTGCATCTGGAGGTAAGGTGCACAAGTCGTAAGACCCCTGCAGAGGCAAGGGAAGAGGCCTTGTGGGGCTGGTGCCCCCCCTACCCTGATTGAAGAGACAACTGTGTGACTGGAGACATGTAGACGCTGTCAATCCCCCCCCAGCTTTGTATGAGGCTGAGTGCTGGCAGCACACGGCGGACCCGTCCTGCGCACTGCACTACTTGCAGCAGCTGGGTCCTGAGTAGGCTAGGAGTGGGTCTCAGTAGCTAAGTGGTGGTTGATACTCCTGACCTTAAGCTGTGGCGATTATCTGGAACCTCCCCCCCCCACAAGACAAGCAGTTCCCATCAAAATAATGTACACCGACCTGAAGTGTCCCCTGAATGTTCAATAACCGGATTGAGCCAAGAATTACTGCTGTAGGCCCTGCTGGAGTTGACTTACTGTCGTAGTGAGTACAGAAAAACGATGGGGTTCTGAGCCTTTTTCTACACTGCAACAGTAGGCGCATACAAGGTTTCACCATTACAGTGCCAGCCATGGTTCATTGCTTACTTGCGGTTGGGCCCATGCTGTTCAGCGACAGGTATGGTGAAGTGCTCTCTGGTGTAGCTTATTAACAAACACAAAATGCCTGCCCCCACCATTTCTTTAAACACTTATTCGAACCAATAGGACAAACACAAATTTTTTACGTTTGGCCTGGTATGTATTTTATACCCATCAACTTCAATTTAAAAAAAATATTTTTTGTATAAAAGTTTATACAGAAAAGGAACAAAAACATTCAATATATTTCACTTAAACCTGTACACTACTATTTACAAGACTAACATTATATACATTTCAAAATTCCAATTCTCATGCATTCTACACATAATACACAATACAAACACAAAAGGAATTAGACGAATTATTATTCAATAGACTTAATCTATATTCATAAGAAAAGAAAAAGAGACAAAGTCAAAGAGAAAGAGCAAGACTTTGATTGGACAATGACTTGACAACTGGCCACAGCCAGTTGGAACGCTTGGTGTAACAAAATAGCTCCTTCAGATGTGCCGATGCCTTTCTAGTCCAAGGAAACCAGTTCCTGGCCGTTCATCAGGGCTTTGTCAATTGTCTGTATCAAAAATGCAGAAAAACAATAAAGTTTTATTATTTGACTGCATTCCTCTTGTCTGTTCAAGTTGCAACACCACTTATTTACACAAAAGAAGTACCTGAAATCTTTTGAAAAAACCTTGGGCCTCTTTCGGGCCTCTATCTTCAGGCTCAGTTAAAAGGTTCTGTATACTGTTATGTTATTTATAGGGAAATGAGGACAGTCCGTCCGACCTACAAACGAAATGGAGGCTATATTGCAACTTTGTTTGCTAAATCTCATACAGGGCTTGTTAGAAGTAGAACACAGTTATGCCATACCTCTCATGAAGAGGGTCCAAAATCAAACACGTTTATGTATCCATTCTTGCTCGTCTGCACATCTGAAGGAGCTATTTTGTTACACCAAACGTTCCAACTGGCTGTGGCCAGTTGTCAAGTCATTGTCCAATCAAAGTATTTCTCTTTCTCTTTGACTTTGTCTCTTTTTCTTTTCTTATGAATATAGATTAGGTCTATTGAATAATAATTCGTCTAATTCCTTTTGTGTTTGTATTGTGTATTATGTGTAGAATGCATGAGAATTGGAATTTTGAAATGTATATAATGTTAGTCTTGTAAATAGTAGTGTACAGGTTTAAGTGAAATATATTGAATGTTTTTGTTCCTTTTCTGTATAAACTTTTATACAAAAAATATTTCAAAAAAATTGAAGTTGATGGGTATAAAATACATATCAGGCCAAAAGTAAAATATTTGTGTTTGTCCTATTGGTTCGAATAAGTGTTTAAAGAAAAGGTGGGGGCAGGCATTTTGTGTTTGTTATTATTTAATAGGGTCCAGCCTACCCCACCCCTTACATGGGCCTAACTCCTTAGTTTTTCAAACTCTGGTGTAGCTTGGCACAGACGACTTAGAGGACCTGTGCCTTGACAGTACCCTGTACCTGACTTCTTGCCATTCAGCCGGTCCAGGCTTTGGGGTCAGTGACATTTGAGATACTTCGTGGTAAAGGCCAACAAGCACATTGTGTAGCACCATGGGCAAAGATAAGGCAACAATGACCACACAACAGATGAAAATGAACCAATACACTGATCCGCAAACAAGTAGTAGACAACAGAGGAGCAGACACCCCCATTTGTGCTGGAACTAATGGGAACTTAGATACTAGCCGCCATCAAGTCTTCCATCCATTTTTTTTTTAATATCCTCATACTGCGAAAGCTCTCATTAGGATTCCTCCTATCTCTACATACCAACATATACCGGCCCTCGGAAGAGGCAAAGCGAGAGGGGAGCTTTCCCTCAAAGATAATACTGTTACCTTTTCCAACTCCTGTTCACTTTTTTGGGGCCCCGGGAAGTTACTAAGGAGTCAAGAACCAACAGTAAAATTGGCTTAATCATAGGACCCACTTGCCTTTTCCCTCCGGTTCAACAAAACAGCCCAGATCTTAACTTTACTTCTTTGGTCACAAGCCATATCTGATTCGCTAGTGTAGATAATATTCTTTAAACATTCAACAAAAGTTAGAGGGGCTTCTGATTTCCACATCCTACAAATTTCTCTCCTTGCTAAGATTACCACATAGAACATGAAATTGGATCCAGGTGCATTCAAGTGATAGTCATTCAATACACCGAAGAAAATCAAGCTGGTACTTACTTCAATTAATTTCTCCAGCACTGCTTCCAAAAATGTACATACCTCCGTCCAATAAGATTTAATTCTCGGACACTCCATGAACATATGTATATCGTCAGATGCAGGATACTTGCACCTAGAACAGTTATAAGTGTTCCCTGTCACCTTAGACAGCTTGTGTGGAGACCAGTGAACTCTGTAGGCGGTGTACAAGTGGTTCCTTCTAAGCGCAGCTGGTTTTACAATAGCCTGCAACATAACAAATGAGTCAGACCATATTTTATATATATATATATATATATAAGGTATGTGGTGCTCTCGAGTCGAAATGCTCAGCAACAGCAGCAGCAATCGCCGTCGAGCCAAACAAGAGCAGCGAGACCCAAAGAAAGTGCAAATATCTTTATTGAGTGCTAGCCCAGCACCAGTCCGCCATGACGCGTTTCGGCTAGAGATAGCCTTGATCACATGACATATATATATATCAGTATCATTTTTTGCATACTCTGTACCCCAACAACTTATAACTTCGGTTTCCACATCATCCTCAGCGTCCAGTATGGTCCAGTACCAAAACAAAACTTCCTTTTTCCATTTGTCCGTCCTAGTAACTTGATCCAATTTCGAATTTTCCTCCTTATTATGCCAATTTTGTGTCGCCCACCAAGAGGATATCTGATAGTACTTGAACCTTGTCAGTGTTCCTCCAGTCAACCGGCTGAGCACTTCCCAACTTATTAAATTAGATTCCTCTTGTTGATCACCCCAGCACCTTATACCTCCCATTTTCAGAGGCTGACTAAGTTGATCTTGTAGGGTTTCAGGGGTGCCGGGGGAGTCCCAAATTGGAGCCTGCGCTGCATAGTATGGAATTTTCATTCTTTTTCTTATGTGCATCCAGATTTTTAAGGCTGCTCTCAAAATTTTTAGCCTTACTTTTTCGTAGTACTTTTGGTCTCCATATTTATATAGAAAGTATTCCTGCCCTTGCACCACATCTTTCAACATGGCCTCAAACAATAGCCTAATGATGAAGTATCTGGATTATTAGCCAGCATTCGGAAATTTTTAAAATGAAAAGCATAGCAATATGTGAGTAGGTCTGGTAGTGCTAACCCACCCACAGAAAGGCCTCTTCTAAGCTTTTTCCAGGCTATTCTCTGGCCTTTTGTTGCCCAGATAAAACTACCTATTTTGCCTTGTAGCTTAGCAATATCTTCTTTCCTGAATCGCAGTGGGATAGAATTATATAAAAAGGTGATTTTAGGTAGGATTATCATTTTCACAAGATTAACCCTCCCATAGATGTTCAACGGAAGGTTAGCCCATCTTGCAAGTAAACTCACAACCTTTTTACAAACCCTCTTCCAGTTAACTATAGGGATATCCTCTGGTTACTGCATTAACTGAACCCCTAAATATCTCATTTGGTTCTTGACCCCCTGACTTCCTATTACTTGATTCCATTCCATTATTTCATTTTTTTCTTAATTAATTTCATACCCCGAGACTTCACCAAACGTCTCCGCCTTCTCAATTAACCTAGGGATTGCCTCTGAGGGATTTGTCGTGTATAAAAGCAAATCGTCAGCATATAAAGCAAGTTTAAGTTCTAGCTCGCCCAATTTATAGGGGTTAATTTGAGAGTCTGCCCTGATCCTAGTGCCTCTTGTGATGTTAAACCAATCTGTCAGGGCCCCGTTTACCAGCACCTTTGCTTTTGAACTAAGATATAAACATTTCAATGCCTCAACAAGATTATTAGGAAAACTAAAACCTTTTAGGGTCTCCCACAAATATACCCAATTAACTTGGTAAAAGGCTTTAGCAGCATCTATTGCTACTACCGTTAATGGAGCCTTCCTTACTTCTGCCATTTCTATGGCCCCCATTTCCTGAAATGTAAGTTCATTCAGCTGCCTCCCTGGTATAAAGCCTCTCTGATCCTAGTGAACCACCGCCTTTATAACCTTTGCCACCCTTGCTGCCACTATACATGTGAAAACCTTATAATCTGAATTTAATAAAGATATTGGTCTATAAGAGTCTATCTTCTGGGGGGTCTATGTTTGGTTTTAATATCATTGTCACCGTGGCTTCCGCCCATGAACCGGGTGGATTTTCCCCCTCGACATAAATTCTATTAAACAGATTTTTTCAAATTGTCACAACCTTATCCAAAATACCTAAATACAACTCTATCAGGAGCCCATCTGGGCCTGCAGCTTTTCCCCTTGCCATCTTTTTACTTTGTACTCTAGCTTCTTCCTCAGTAATACTTCCTCGCAAGAATACCTTATATTCCTCAGTCAACTGAGGGAGTGTTATTGACTTTAACCACTCCTGAATGACCTCTTGTCCCAGCCTGATATCCTCCTTATACAGTTCACACATAAAGCTTCGGGCTTCTTTACGGATTTCATCATCCGCACATATAATTCCTCCCGACCCTCTTTTAATTAAGTTCTTTATCGTGTTCCTTGCCCTATCTGTTTTAGATTTCCATGCTAATAAAGAGCTGCATTTCTCCCCGTATGCAACATGCTAAAGCTTGCCAGCTTTCCACCTATCTAAAAGCTTCTTATCTAAGTTAACCTGAAATTCAGCCTGTAGGGTCTCCAACTCTTTCTCTAAATGTGGCAATGTTCTTAAGCTTTCCATTGAAGCTTTCTGTAGTTCTACTTCTTTTCCCTTAATCTTACTTATTATATCTGCTTCATCTTTTTTTTAAACTTTCCTCCTTCCTGTCATTATGGAACTAAGTATCCCTTTTATACAGGCTTTAAAAGCCTCCCATACTATCTGATCCTTAGCTGTACCAATATTAAACTTGAAATATTCATCCGTTTTATCCCCTAACTCAATAATAACTTCTTCATTCAATAATATGGTCCTATCTACTGTCCACCTTTTTTGCCTTTTTGCCTGAGCCCCAAAGTCATAACTACTGCTGAATGGTCTGATAATATAGTCGGAATATGATTTATTGTCTCCACCTCTGTAAACAGCCCCTAATCTATAAGAAAATAATCAATTCTTGAATGGTGCTTATACTTTTTGCTGTAAAACGTAAAATCTCTAATTTCCCCTTTCTCACTTCTCCAAATATCATACAAATTAAACTCTTTAATTATATTTTTTAAAGTCTTCCATCCTGGCAGTTCAGGCAAAAGTTGAAGCAATAGTGACTGAAGTGAACCTGTTGCAAGCAGACTTGCATAAGGTGGTGGAACGATCAACGGAAACCAGGTGACTGAATTCAGGGAAGATTAAAAAAATTGTGATTACACTTGAGGCACTTTCAAATAAAATGGAGGCCAGGATGGAAGATGCAGAAAGGCGATCATGCAGATGCAACCTCAGTTTTGTGGGATTCCCGAGGGTGCTGGGAAAAGTGGATCTGACGTTTTCTTGGAGGACTGGATTAAATTGGCACTCTTGTCTGCCTGGCTCTCCAATTCATTTGCAGTGAAAAGGGCACATAGATCCCTGGCCCCCCTGCCACAGCCTGGGGCTCCCCCTGAATAATCATTACCAAATATCTGAATTGTAGGGACCGGGATGAAATTCTACAGGTGGTAAGCAAAATGGGGGACCCGGAATTCGGCAATACCACTATTACACCAGGGCTGTACAGCTGCAGAGACAATCGTTCCGAATTGTCATGCCAAAAATGTCAGCCATGGGACTACAATATATGTTACTGTATCCCGCCAAGTTGAAGGTGATTCATGATGGGCAAACCTTCTTCTTCACGACACCGTAGGAAATGTTGGACTAGCTGAAGATAAGTAGTTGTGACCCAATACAAGCTACGCCCACTTTGTAGAGACGAGACACGTCTATTAACCAGGTGACAATGGGAACACAACTGCGGAAACGGAGCAGTCATCGAAGGTGGACTCAGTCAGGTGCAAGAGTGATAGTGAGGGTTAAATTTCAACAGCAGGAGAGGGTGGAGTCCATGGCACTGGTCGAGATGGTTACATCCGTAGCATCCTCCAGTGCCAGCTCGTAGGTGCAGGAGGCAGGTGGCCATTGGACTCTGCTGAAGTCTGAAAGGAGGGAAGGAGTGGTGGCTGAGGGATGTGGGTATGGGTCCGCACCTCTGCCAGTTGGTAAGAGACAAAAACCTGCCTCAAATGCGGTTCCTGAACTGGCTGTGACTTAATGTGCCTTTTGGAGATATCCACACCAGCAGTATGGGACATATGTGTTTGTCTAGTCACATGCCTACTTTCCTTGAGTGGTGTTGCTAGACTTCTGTTTACACATTTAGTGACACTGGGATAGTTGCATGAGGCAGGTTCATCCAGGGGAGCACTGACACGCTCCTTTTCAACATCCCCTACCAGCATTATTTTGATTTGCACATTGTTTTACATTTATTACTATAGACCATTTGGTTATTTGTTAATATTGAGTAACTATTGTGCACACACACACAGTCTTAGGAGAAGTAGGACATTGGGAAATATAGGGGTGGGATGGTGACTGGGTTATTTTAACTTGCTTTGAGACAGTAAGCGCGGGGACCGCGTTCCTACTTGCCGTCATGGACCCACACTGTAGAAATACTTCTTCCGCCAGAGTCCGGTCCCTGAGGAATAATTTTCGAGAGGCAGGGTCTAGGAGATGATACACACCCACCTGTCCTATCTCCCTACAGCGGGACCGATACCCGAGACCGGAAGTAGGAGGAGTTGACACCGGAAGCAGTTCCCCGCTCCCAATGAAAGTGAGTCGGCGCGAAGGACGGACATCATAGACCAACAGCGGAGTGGAGACAAGCAGGACTAGGATAAAGGAAGAGCGAGGACAGCGACCGTGTTGGAGAGAACTAGGGAGGAGCTAGACAAGCAGTGGAGGGAGGAGTGATGGTGTCCACCGGGGGAGGCTGGATAGCGGCCGCAACTGAGCCGGTGAGTGATCACGATCCCGGGGACAGAAAGGGAGGTTATGAGGGTGGTGGGAGGACTGTCGAGGTAACGGGTACGGGTTAGAAGGATAATAGAATCCCGACCAACACAGACACTCACGTGCGGCACAACCCCTCTTTTTGTTGCACATCTTTGTTTTCATGCTTTATGCCGAGCACCGTCTGTACTCCTTCCCTGAATCAAAGGTCGCACTCGTCCCTGTTTTATCTCGCTTGCATTTCCTTCCCCCGAGTTATTTGTGTTGAAAACTTCACAGAGTCAATTCTCCTCAAACGTTCCGACAACAAATGCCTGGTGTAGTGACGGGTAGTATTTAATTCTCACCCCACAACCAAACAGTGATTGACGGCTTCCTTTTCTCCTCTCTAATGAGCCTCCGGAGTAACACCAACGAGACGGAAGAGACGGGTCCAACAACATCCGCTCCCCATCCAAGCTCCAAGAAGGCGGACCAAGGAGAAGAGAGAGAAGAAACACCATCTGTAACCTCTAATATCCCAATCACTGATAATAAAAAAAGCACATCTGGAGAGTACATTCAGCCTCTGTGTCTGTTTATCTGACCTGCACTCCCACACTTACCCATCTGACTCCTTAGCGTTTTTTATTAAGGTAAAGTCAGTTGAAGATTCCACCCGACTCCAACACTTGAGTGGCATAGTAGTGTTGACAGGGGTTGGTTTTGATGTATGGGCAGGCTCTGGTTGTGCTGTGGGGTGTTACCCGGAGTGGGGGAGACAATGTTTTTTGCTAGTTAAATCACATTGTTTCATATTATATGCAGCGGTAATGATTTTTATTGGAATGTGGGTGCTGGGAGAGGCAAGTGGGTGGGGAGGGTGGTGGCCAGAGGGAATGGTGGGTATGTGTGGAGTTGATGCGAAATGGCTAAAGTAGTTTAAATGCTGTCCTGGAATGTAAGGGGGCTCACTTCCTTTGTAATGAGATACCGATTTTATCCAGGAGACACATCTCATGGAGGCGGAAGCCCAAAAGCTTGGTAAAATATGGCAGGGACAGCTGTATTTCACTACCTATTCACCATACGCTAGGGGGGTGTTGATATGGGTGGCCCCGGGAGTTACATTGCAATTGAGGAGGCAGTCTGCAGATGTGGAGGGACGTTGCATACTATTGCATGGTATATTAGATGGTCATGAAGTGTGCCTGATGAATATATATGCTCCTAACGTTGATGATGGAGGCTTCTTTGGTACCCTGGAGACCCTGCCGCTCCCATATGCGGGGTCCCCAATTCTTTGGGCCGGGGATTTCGACTGTATATTGGATGGGCATTTAGATAGGCATCCATGCTGGATGGGCATGAAGCCCTGCATAGTGGCTGGTTCACGAGAAGTTATGCATCGGCTTCGGTAGGAAAATAGATCCGAAAAGGGAATCAGAGGTTAAACAACCAAGTCTTCTAATGTTAAACAAAGTGTTGATGATTGAACGGTATTGATGTGTATAAAGCAAACTGGCTATGTAATTCTACGAACTGCCTTTAAATGACACTGGTGAAGTGTACCTTGATGAAAAGCTCAATAAAATGTTTATGAAAAAAAAAAAACAACCAAGTCTTCATATTTCTACGGAACCTACCAAACATGGTATCCTCATGCAGAGAAAGAGGCATAGAATTCCATAGGGATGGGTGTAGGTAAGAAAAAGACTGACCACGTATACAGGAGAGTTTAATTTTAGGGATAGTGAACTTACTTTGCTGGGCAAAGCGCAAAGGTTGTGAGGGAAAGTAGAGTTGTACCAAAGATTGCAAATATTATGGGGCCATTCCCATTTTGATTTTAAACATATAGCATTAGGCTTTGAACTTGAGTTGATTCTCAATCATTAGCCAGTGCAGATCGCCAAGGTAGCCAGCGACTGAGGCAGTTTTAGGTATGTTACATAGAAGTATAGCTGCCGCATTCTGCACAACCTGAAGTCTTTGGATCGTTGTTTTGTTGAATCCCTTGTAGAGGACGTTACCATAGTCCAATCTAGAAATGATCAGGGCATGAACCACCGTCTTCTGTGTAGAGAGAGGAATCATCCATAAGATTTTTCTTAACCACTTCAGAACATGAAAACATGTGGAGGCCACCTTATTGGTTTGCTGTTTCATTGAGAGATGGTCGTCAACGATCAAGCCCAGATTACAAACTTGATGTACTGGCAGGGGCAAAATACCCATTTCAGGGAGCCAGTGATGACGTCCCCAGAGGTCGTGATTTTTTCCTCGGATCATGACTTCCATCTTATCTCCATTAAAATTATTTTGCATCCAAGAAGCAAGTTTACTCAGACCTGACTGAAGGGCAGAGGGTTCAGATCTCTTAGAAGAGGAGAGGGAAAAAATTATCTGGGTGTCATCAGTGTAGGAAAAAAGAAACAAGCGAGCCTCCTCTGCAATATCTGCCAATGGACGAACATAAACATTGAACAGCAGAGGGCTCAGCACCGAGCCCTGAGGAACCATAGGGTGACACAAAGGAATTGGAGCTGGCTGCTGTAGAAAAGACCTGAAAGGTACGGCCAGTTAGAAACGAGCTGAGCCATTGCAAGGCAGAGCCCTCAAGGCCCAAGGACTTCAAGACTTTCAATAGAGCAGCATGGGACATGTTATTGAAAGCAGCGCTGAGGTCAAGCAGGATGAGAGCTAAAGTATCTCCCTCATCCAGCCGGTGCCTCAGGATTTCAGTGATACCAAGAAAAGTTGATTCTGTAGAGAAACAAGCTCTAAAGCCAGTTTGAGAGGTATGAAGACATTTCTGAGACTCAACAAAGAAAGTCAGCTGAGTATTGACATGCAACGAAATGGGACGGAAGTTAGATGACTTAGACGTATCTGCATTGGCTTTTCTTAAAAGGTGGAGCACCATAGCATGTTTCCATTCCAGAGGAACTAGGCCCTCCTGTAGGGAAGCATTGCGGAGGTTCATGATTATAGAGAGAGTCGGAGCATCAAGCTGTTTCATCACAGAAATAGGAAATATGTCACGGGGACTCATGACAGCCACCTCCAATACATACTTAACATTGGAAGACTACTGGAGGGTCTTAAAAGCTCAATCCGATTCTGGACCACACTGCCCCTGTCGTTAATGAGTAGGGTAGTCCAGTGTAAGATGGTCCTCCTGCCCCATTGCCTCTACTCGGTGAACTCTTTTTGTACACTGCTATTGCTGATGTTTCTGCAAATAGATAAGCTATTGGTGGATTTAGTATGGGTGGGCAGGAGGTGCAGGGTACAATCGAAGTGTTGAAGCTGGACTTAGGTAAGGGTGGGCTGGGGCTCACCGATCTGCAATTGTATTATCTAGCAGGTCTCTTCCAGTATGCAGCAATGTGGTGTGACGCTAAACCTAGTGGGTGGTTGTCAGACGGCGGGAGACCTGTATTTGAACTGCGTTTTTATGACCTTGGTGGACATGGAAAGACACTACGGGGTTTATGATTAGCAGTTTCTACAATATGCCAGCATTTCCAAGAGATATGGCCCACCTTCCTGAAGGAGCCAAATCAGCCACATGTACTAAGGGTAATTCTGGACCCAGGCTCCTTTATGTTTTAAATATTTTATTGAAAGAATATGGAGGTGCAGCTTTTACATCAATATAAATATCAAACTTGACAGTGCAAGTGCAATAGTTGGCATAGTTTAACTGTTGGAGGAACGAAAATCAGAAAACATCTTAACCAACGTGAAGAAAAGGGGGAAAACAGAAAGAAAGCAGAAACTAGTATGGAAAAGTAATTAAAAAAAGGGGAAGGGACAAAAGGAACACATTCCCACCCAAGACCCTCCCCCCCATCCAATCATAAAAACTAGATCACCATTGTTGAATGAGTGAGGCATAATTAGGATACCACCTGTCTAATTATATCTGCTTATGTAGCCAGGGCAGCATCTGGCAGACGTAAGAGTCGTGAATATTCCGGGCATTTGAGTTCTCTGAAATCATGCGTGAGTAGGGACAGTAGCGGGCTCCAAAGTTTCCTAAAGTTATCTCCCTGGTTTACAAGGGTCATGGAGATTCTTTCCATGCCCAAGATAAACTATAATCTCGGAAGCCAACTTGCTTGTGTAGGGAGCTGTGTTATAACCTATATGTGTCAGGATGTTCGTTACCATTGCACCTAGTGCCAGGCCAATTTGTCTGCCACGTTTTGATTTGAAGGGGTAGTTTAGGGGTTTTATAGGCAAAGTAGGACTTTTGCCGGGAATCTAGTTATCTCTGTTTCTAGGTGGGTATCTATCTCATCCAATATATTTGACTAGCATGTCTGAAGTCGCGGACATTCCCATAATATGTGTGTTAGGGTCCCTTGGTCGCCACAGTTGCACCAGCATCTGTCACTACAGTGTGGGCCCATCTGATGTAGGCTAGCGGGTGTAAGATAACAATATGTGGTGATTTTGACCAATGTTTCGGTGAGGGAGGTGTTACTGGCTGTAGGTCGAGCTCTGCGATGTAGGCAACTCCATTCTTTCTCCGTTAACTGCCTCCCTAATTCCTGCTCCCATTTATGTTGTCCCGTGTTGTTTACATGTTTGTTAGTCTGTATTAGGAATGTATAAATCCCCGAAATAAGACGTTTGTCTGTAGAGAGGGACATGAGTCAATGTTCATAAGCTCTGAGGGGTCTCTGTATGGATAGTTTGTTGCAAGGGTGTAGGAGCCAGTGACGGAATTGTAGAAAAGGTAGGCATCTGTTTCTGGGAGACCAAAGTCATCACGAAGTTGTTGAAATGGTTTTGCTCTGGTTCCGTCTATCATGTTTCCCACGGCCCTGCTTTCGTTTTTTTCCATTCTGCGAATGCCTTAGAGTCTGGGCCAGGGGTGAAATCTGGATTGTCGAATAGAGGGGTCAGGGGTGAGGGAAAGGAGGTAAGTCTGTGTTTAATGCTTGTTTGGTCCCATGTATCCATAATTACTCGTGTGATTGGAGAAAGGTAAAAGTTTGGGGTTCTATTGGCTTTTTTGAGGTAGGGAACGTTCCACAGAGATGTCCCTGCTACTTCTTTATCTTGAAAGAGCCAGTGTTTTTCTGACTCTGGTTGATGCCACTCCATAAGGTATCGTATCTGAGTGGCTTGATAGTACTTTTGGAGGTCAAGAATACCTAGGCCTCCAAATTTGGGGGGTAACATAATCCTTCCGCATACGAGGTCGCTTCCCTGACCGTATGAACTATGAAATTTAAGTTTGTAACTTGGTCAATAGTCCCTTAGCGGGGCTTGTGCCATCTGGAGCTGAGGATTTTGAGAGTGTTAGACGTAAGAAGGCGGAGATCACTTCTTCAGGATGAATATCGTCCTCAGGTTTCTCAGACTGTTCCTTAGTGATGCTCGAGGTTTGTACCTCTTTGAAATAATCTGTGCTGTCTAGGTGTCCAGGTCTTGTCTAGTATATAGTTGTGTATAGAACTTCTTGAAGGAGTTTGCAATGTCACTGTCATCATAATGGGAATGTTTTCTCCAGTTTGTAAGGAGGAGACTCTCTCTATGTTTTGTGAGGAGTTTATTGGCCTAGTGGCGGCCACATTTGTCCATCCCCGATGTAAAAAGGGTGTTGAAGACGGATCATGGCGTATTTTGCTCTATCAAGATCTAGCCCAACTAATTGGGCATGTAGCGCTGTTAACCGGCGCCAGACTCTTGGGGCACCCATGTGACGATGAATGCGCTCTAATTCTTTAACCTGGGTAGTGAGGGCATCTCTTTTTTCCCTACGTAGCTTATTATCTGCTGTAGGGATAGAGATGAATTCACCCCTCAAGACTGCATTTAATGCCTCCCACAAGGTTGCTATAGAGACATCCAGGGAATCATTAATTGCTAGGTCCTTGGAGATAGCTGTTTGGTTTTGGGAAACTACTTCATGGCGGTGTAGCGATGTTTCACGCATGCACCATGTTCAACGCGGGGCCTTGGTCGGGTGTATTCTCATGGATAGTGTGACCGCTGAAAGGTCAGAGATTACTGTTGGGAGAATGTCTATTTCTTGTGTTTAGTTTTGTATGGTTCTTGTGGCTAATAAATAATATAATCTCACATCTGTTTTGTGTGCCTGTGAGTAAAATGTGTATTCCCGTGTCTCTGTATGCTAAGATCACCAGACGTCACAAAGTCCCAGATCATTATTCCACTTTAGTCCGCTTTTCCTAAGTGCCCCAGTCTGTCTGTGTCATTGTGCTGATCTGTCTAGGTCTGAATTAAATACCAGATTAAAATCCCCCCTAAGAGAACCTCTGTGTCTGTTGCAGCTAAAGCCTCTGTGAGAGCCTTACATGGGAACAATTCTTGACCTTCGTTGGGAGCATATAGTGATCCTAATGTGAATGTTGTCTTCCCCAATGTGAACAGATAAGAGAGTAATGTACCTTTAATTGTGCTACTTTAGGCCAGGTTGTCCCCTTAAAGGAACAGGCTACTAAGATAGCCACTCCAGCTGTTTTAGACCAGGTGGCGGAAAAGAATTGTTGTGGGAAGGCTCGAGATCAGAGCTGGTGGGAGTCACAGGATAAAAGATGTGTCTCTTGGAGTTGGCATATGTCTGTGCCACAATTCTCTAGGTAAAATAATATTGCTTGACGTTTGATAGGGTTGTTCAGCCCTTTCAAGTTTAGCGTTAATATTTTCAATGTGTTATCTGGCATTTATATGTGGGGGAGAGGTACAGCATTCATGAGAGCTAATCTGATATGGGTGAGATGGTTGACTGAGTAAATGCACATGTCGGGTGAGGTATAGTGCGTGTGTATGGTGATCCATAGTATAGTCCCCTAAAAAAAGAAAACCCCAACTAAGAAGTAAAATAAAGTGCTGAAAGTTTGTAACATAGTTCCTGGAGAAGACCTGAGTCCTCCAGGTCTGTAAAGCAGGGAAGAAAGTGGAGTTCAAAATGTGGTCTGTGGTCCAGTCCCTCTCCCCGCCCCCCAAGCCACATGTGCAAAACATACTCATTTGTATAGAAGTTCTACGATTCCTCCGATTTAGCCAAGGCTTCTGGGATGGAGCGGAGAGCTGCCAGCTGGCCCTCTGCGATCTCAGTTGAGTCTTGGCACTTCAGACTCTTCTTCTTTCTGCGATTATTGTACTGGACACATCGCTGCCCTGCGCGAGCATATGATGCAGATGATGATGGGTCTTCCTGTTCCAAGTCTATTCCGAGGATCCAACAGGTTTCGGTGAGGAAGCGTAGTTTATTTAGCATGCCTCCCTGACACAAAATGATGCAGAAGGGGTGTCCCCAAGAGTAAGGAATTTCTTTGTGACGCAAGTGCTGCTTAACTGGTCTAAATTCACTGAGTTTTTGAAGTGTGATTGCTGCCAAGTCTTGAAAAAGGGTTGGAGACTCACCATGGAAATGTAATGGGTATTTCTCGCATGCCTTGAGGAGGATGCCTTCCTTCATAGGAAAGATCTGGAGGCATACCAGAATGTCTGCTGAGGGGGTTCCGGGTGTGCGGGCCCTGCCTACATGATGTGCGCGCTCGATATTGATCTTGTGCTCTGGGTTGTACCTAGTATGTATCGGAAGAGGTCCCTTACAAATATAAAGACGTCGTCTCCCTCAGCTTTAGATGCTGTTCCATGGATATGAATTTTACTGCGCCTGGATCTGTTTTCAAGAGCTTCCTTGTGATGGCTCAGTAACAATAGCTCGTATTTACAACAGCATGAGGAACTCTTGTTCACCAGTGAAGATTAATCTAGACATAAGGATTGAGGAAGAAGGCGGATGAGTTGAGAGGGGAACTTCAGAAAATCTACAAGATAGCCCTGGATGGTCTTGAGAACGCAAAGGTGCCCCATAGTTACTTTCCATTTGAGAAGGAAGGAAGGAAGCAATACATGCTGCATGGGAAGGGATCATGGAAGAAAAGAATATAAAATAGGACTTACCTGAGAGGGAACCAGAAGAAGCCTAGAAGGACAGGAAGGCACCTCTACCATGGCCCCCCGCAGGCTGCACACCAGTGCTTAATTCGGGCCGGTGGGTTCCAGTGCTCGGCACCGGCACTTAATTGGTAAATCCGGGCCTTGTGACAGTCTGCCACAAGGTGGTGCTATCTGGCCAATTTAGAGATGACCACAATAGTCAAATATTAATTCAACATAAATTAAAAAGTAACTATTACCCTCAACCCAAGCCATTCTTTTAGCTTTGGGGTCTTGAAATAGTTTGAATTGTCACACTTGTAAGAGTGTGATGATTAGTAGCTGTTTTGTTACTATTATTGGCAGCACTGGCAGGGCCAATATGTGATGCAAGCTGCAGTGGCCTCCTGACGAGGGCCCTGGCGCTTTTTTACAAATTAAGCACTGCTCTACACCTTCTTTATGAAATTCTTCCAGCCTAGAACTACAGACTCTGGCTAGCATAGCCTTAAGAAAAGTAGCAGCAAGAATGCTAGCTTCTACAGTTGGTGACGTGTGCCAGCCTGTCAAAGGCTGATCTAATTGCACGCCTCCAGAAAACTCTCCTGATGGTGGATTCAAAATGGTACAGGAAGGGAGAGAAAGATACTGATGAGTTTGGAAACGTCTTTAAGGAAGCATTCACGAAAAAGGAAAACCTCCAAGTGAGTCAAAGTGAGAGTCAGTGCATATTTATTCAATTTTAGGTTCCAGATTCATAATGGACTTCCTGTGCTTAGCAAAAATGGTATCATTTGGTATCTCCCAAGAGGCATACCACCCTCTGAGCCCATCCCCTAAAGGTGGTAAGATGGATAGACTCAGGAGAATAAATACCACACCATAATGAGGGGTCTGGAAATGTCAAGGTCATGATCCTGGCAATGCCTCATGGCACAGGCAATGCCCCTCATCGGATTATGCCCTAACAGAGGACCAAGGGAATTAGCTTGGTATCTGCAACTGGGGTACAACTGTGCCGGTTCTAGGCTATTTGTTTTTTAGGGTGAACCTGACAGAGCTGTGCAGGGTCTGTGAAGCCAATATCTTACGAACTCAGCCATGTGCACTATGAGGGACCGCCCCCAGGCTATTGCCCAATTTCCGAAAATGGATAAAAAATTTCAGAACAGCCAGTGTAAAAATCCACATCAAAATCTGCCACCTCACTTTTTGTTAGGGGAGAGGAATCTAAGTCTGCCTAATCACTCTAATCTCCCTTAAAGGACCCCCACCTAGAGTACACCTTCACATTGCTCTAGACAGGTGACCAGAGCACTAGGGGGCATATGTATGAAACACATTTTTTGTCGAAAATTCTGCAAATCGTAAAAAACAGCATTTGCGATTCAAAATTCGTAATTTGAGATGTATGTAACACAATCGCACCGCAAAATAAGAAATCGCAAAAATAGCGATTTCTTATCTTGCAAAAAAGAAAAATCTGCGATTATCTTTGCGAATTCCTAATTTGCGATTTTCTCAGTTTGCGAAAATCGCAAAAAGGAAATCGCAAGTTAAGAAATCGCAAGGAAATGTATGAAAAAATCGCAAATTCCAATTTTGTTAAATTTGCAAATTAAGAAATCGCAATTATCACCAAGTGCATGCAGGTGGTAACCAGGTGCAAGGTACTCAAACCAGCCCACAATGTAACTGAACTTTCCACAATGGCAGCACTATATGTGATAGCCAGGAGGCTGCGTATTCGGGCTCTTGCACACAGGAGAATGAGCCAGGAACGTATATTCAGGCTGCGCATCACTCTGTTCCAGCAAACTGAAGAGGAGATCCATGACAAGTACAGGCTGCACCCACAGACCATCTTGGACCTGACTGAGGAGCTGAAACCCTATTTGGAACACCCAACATGCAGGACCCAAATAAGGTACTTCCTTTTGTCATAATGAGAGGCAGGAAACCGTGATGCAAGTGTTCCCTCTTCTTGGTTAAAGAATGGAACTATGGAGCACTGTCGCTTGAAGCTGTTAGAGGAAGGTATCATTTTGTGCATGATGAAAGCAAAGATTTTTCTGATAAGGTACATGGAGTGGAAGAAGTTCAGGTGGAAGTTGGAGATTGGAAAACCTGGTAAAGTTCCAAGGGAGAGAGTTGTGTTTTTGATGCTCAGCAAGTGAAGAGGTGTTGAGAAATGCTGTGAGGTTGTAGAATGGAAAAGTGTGAAATTTGACAACATGCGGCCGAAGTAATTGGTTTTGGTGGGAGTAAAGGAATGGATGGTAGGTCAGTAGAGAGAAGGCCTGGAAATTTTGGATTGGATGGAGGATGCTTTTGAGTCTAGTGGAGTACAGAAGGCGAAAGGTTTGGATAATTTGGTTGGCAATGGCGAGCAAGGAGTAGATGGTAGTAGGATGCCGGACATGGTAGAGAAAAGAATCACCATGAAGGATGCCTTGGGGATACGTCCCAAGCTCCTGAAGACGAGAGCACTTTGCATGCAGCGTCTGACAACACAAGGCAAAAAAAGGAGTTGACAGCATGGTTAACAAAATTTGTAATGACTATTGGGTATGTTGCCTTTATTTTGACATGTATGAGTAAGTACAAACGTCTTTAATAGTCCGTCTCCTCCATTTCCGGATGTACGTTGTTACAACGCATGCTTTTAACATGCATGCTGTTACAACGCAAGTTTTACAATGCAAGCCTTTACAACGCATTGCTTTGGGGTTGCTGGATAGTGAATAGTTTAATTTACTATTCCAACTCCTGTCCCCGTGGATAGTAGGGAAGGTGTTGGATAGTAAATTAAAACTATTCCCTATCCTAGAGCGCCCCCCAGTGCAATGCGTTGTAATGGTTTTCGTTGTAAAACCTGCGTTGTAAAAGCACTGCGTGGGAAAAGTTGCGTGGTAAAGGATGTTTCCCTCCATTTCCATATCAGCCAAATTACAATCCTCCAGTGTTCGACATAAATAATTACCCCAGCAGTGCAGATTAGAAAGGAAGAGTTTGCAGCAGCATTTCAGACTCTAGAAACCTCGAAGCCTGGGTGCAGAAAGAGCTTTTTTCCTTTTCTTGGCAGGGGAAATTGAATTGACTCTTAGAAGTTGAACTGTTGACATTTTATGTGAAATGTTTATTAACAAAATATTGTCAGCTTTGTGAAAAAATGATGCTGCAGGTTTACCATAGTGGAGTCGGATGTATTTTAAAAGTGGCCTCTTCTGAGGCCATCACCAGTTTTATTAATCAAGAAGGTCCACAATCAGTGTTGGAAATGGAAGAAATGACTTTGCAATACCATAATTGGGATTAGCAGTTCACTGCAGAAAGTGGACAAAATCATAAAGAGCAGAGTCTGACACTCAACTTATAAAAAAAAATATTTAAACTCACCCCAAATAAATTGGCAACAAGGAAAAATGTGAGAGTAAGTATTCATTAGGATGTTGGCATTTATTCATTCAGGAATTTAGTGACAGGTTATCAAACTGCCTTCAAGAATACTTTCATTAGCTTTTGAGTCCCAGATATTGAATTTGTGTGTCTGAATACAGGGAGTCAGACATATTTATTGTCTGGTAAAATTGCTGTGAGGATTCTTTCTTTTCCACACGTCTCATCCAACTTTCATGCAAAGCATGCAGAATTCTTGCATTCAAAGCTTGAGGAAGTTAAACTACCTAAACCCGCCCACTAGTCCACGCTCTATTTGGTGAGGATCTGCACTTATTGTTTTCAATTTAAAGCACTGGTTATGACTGTAACCAAGAAAACACCAATGGAAAGTAATGGCAATTATCATGAATGGTAGGCAGGTAACTGGGTGGAAAATAGAGGTAGCAAGAGATTAGTATCAGCCCTGGTGAAATCGAGTTGCTTATTGCCAGGGCCGGACCAGCCGTGGCGGGCATCGGGCGTTTCAGCAGGAGGCTGGAAGAGTGGGGGCCAGTATTGTTATGGGGGGGCCGGTTTTGCAGTAGTGCTGCAATGTGGGCTCCCAGTACCTAAAGCCGCAGTGCTGGGGGCCAGTTTAGTTAAGCAACAGTGCTTCATAATAGCACCCTCGCCCAACCTCCACCACTCTGCCAGTCCGATATGAATGCCATGGTTGCTTTGTGTTCTCAGTCCTGTCCTGCTTATTGCCCTACTTACCCCTGAAGGGAGGCCTGCGCTCTTCCCAGTTTCCATGCCTTGACCTCCTGGTGATAGGCGGCCTCTCATCATGTGCATGCATAAGCCTCTAGCTGCACCACAGGACACAAGTGTACTTAATAGGGGAACCATGAATACTTTTAGCATATTATTAATTAGGCACTTTCTTATAGATTCTAAGACTAATATTGAATATTCCACGCAGAAAGATACTGCAACATTTCCCCAAATCATATTCAAAAAGGGCTTTGTACATCTGTCTTCTAAGGTGAGATAAGAAGGGCACACCATTACTCAGTGTCTACCATTGCCCTGTAAACATTACCATTCAAATGAAAGGGCTGTCTTTCCTTTATAAAAATGAGACTAGCTTTGCACCAACACGTGCTTCTCATTTATAAAAGTACTTGTGTTTCTTGTTAACGTGTTCCTGTACATTAAATTCTCGAAATAATATAGTTTTTTTCTGTCTTTCTGAATGCAGCGGATTTGAGGTTCCTACGCAGTTTTTCATAAAGCCAGTGGCTAATTAGCTTGCCTGGGGAGTGAATGTAGTTGGGGGCTTTTAATTTAAAGCAGACATTATCTATCGTAAGCAAGAATATCCCCTGATTACAGACAACATTAATTGCATCGGAAACAGGAAGCCTCAAGCGCAAATGAGGCATCCCTTTTATTTTCCTGCTTCTGCCTCCTAGCAATAGGCAGATGAGATCAACTCAAAAATAATTTTATGTAACAATTACCACTGAAATATGTGGGTGTGTGTATTATGGGTTTGAACTATAGGAAAATTGGCTCAGCTTGATATATCAATTAAAGGAAAAAAAGTGAGAACCATTGAGCTGAATAGTACTAACACCTTTCATTTAAAGATCAAAATAAAACAAGTTAATATTAGGAGCAAATATGATCAGCAAATCATGTCATGGCTGCTGACATCTAGAGTGACCTGCAGGTCACGAGCCTGAATATCAGCAGATTAAACTCAGCCTTTCTTCCATGAGCTAGAACAGCTAGACAGCAATTACACTGCGCCGTGGTCGTTTGCTCAGTGGCGGGTCTTCCACTGTGGCGGAGGAGTGTTGCCCTGTTGCTTTTAAGCAGTGCTAAGTAAAAAAATATAATGATAATAACTTATAATGTTATTTTTTGTATCCTGCTGCTTTATGGGTGGGTGAGGCTGCTCTACTCTCGGAGCAGGGGAGGAGGGGTTTGTCTCTCGGTCTGCCCAAACCAGTCATGCGCACTTTCCCCATTCTCAATGCTGGCTGCATTACAGCCTGCATGGAGAACAAGCCCACCCCTCCTGTCCCTGGCTGAGCGCTGTGTCATGGCACTCAACAAATAACAACGCTGCATTGCAGCGTTGTGATTGGGTTTGTGGATGGAGTCTGGCTACCTGCTTCCTGTTCCTGGAGTTGGAGGCAGGAGAGCAGGAGCAGAGATGCAGGCCCACCTGAAGGTACGTTTATTTTTGTTTTATTACCCATCCCATGCGACCCCCCATTACACCCTCCCTGTGAACCCGGCGCCCGCCTCGCCACCCGCGAACCATGGCGGCCGCCACTTTGTTCGATGGTTAATAAATAGAGCAGCATTAAACTGGTAATAGCATACTCTGCTGTTTACACTGCTAGGACAACAGCTCTGGCATTTAAAGGCATCTAACCATTTATTGTTATCTGAATATAAAAATAACTTCAATGATGGTTTAAGTTCACTGTTTTAAATAATCTTTAAAGATCAGCACCAACTTTTGTGATCATGATACTAACATTTTTACATGTGCCATCACTTATTAGCATATTAGAGAGAGGAAGTGATGTTACATTTAATTTGACTCTGCAGTCCCAATAACAGATCATAGCAGGATGTCTCACAATATTTTAACCCCAATAGGGGGCTATTAAATGTTTCATTATAAACAGTTTTAATTAAAACCTTGAAGCTGAAGGGTCTTAAAAAACAGTTAATGATCGGCAGCAGCAATGGCCAGTTACTAATACTAGCAAACGCTACAGGTCTACCATATTCCAAAACAGCTTCGGTGTAAGGCAAAAGGATGATGCAAATGCAAAGACATGTTAAAGCAGGAGTCTTGTTAGAAATTAGGTTTCTGGTTGGCTAGGGTATGCACCTAAGCCAGGCAGACCCATCACTCTAGTCAGGGTAAGGGAGTTACACACCCAAGATTACCCCTGCTCACCCCCTTGGTAGCTTGGCAGAGCAGTCAGTCTTATCCCAGAGGCAATGTGTAAAGCGTTTGCACAACACACACACCAGTGATACCCTAGGCACACCACAAAAGAGACTGCACACAAGGTTATATAAAAATAGCCTTTGTATTATATACACATTAAAAATTCATTAGACCATAAATCACTGCATAGCATGTAAAACACATATAGACCCCATACCATAAATCACCAGTCCTAAGAATGCACAAACTCATAAATCACTTTGCATCAGATTAGTCCATAAGCACATACCTCACATTGCCATTGGCAATTGTCATAAACATCATAGATCAGAAATCAGTTTATCATAAGGCTATAGTCATAACATCATGTATAGCGCAATAAAGTGAATCATTGTAAATCACTGTAGGAGGAATGTCATAAAAATACCATGGAAACACCATTACTTCTCTGTTACCTGCAACGTCTGGAAAGTATACATGTTATCTGGTCTTAGTAAGGCATAACACCTGCATTTCCAAATATCACTTCACTTGACTTCCCATAATTACCCATGGAGTCTCCTTAGTGCTTCTAATACCAGGACTACGGTAATCCTTGGAAGGTTTCCTTCTATTCAGCCGGTTTCCATGGGGGGAAGAGGGGCCTCTGTTGGGAATTCTCCCTGTGTTGCCCAAGTGAAAAAAGCAATCTCCCCAAGATATGGCTAATTCGGCAGGGAGGCCTTGTCCGGTCCTCCCCGTGTTCTGAACTGGAATGCCGGCGCGCAGCCCGCCACCACACTACAGGGATGTTGTTGTGCAAGTGCGGTCACTGCTGGTGCCGAGACCCCGCTGGGTCTCGTGCAGCCACGCGATTCTGGGCCTTGATGTGCTGACTCTTCCTGCCAATCACCCTCTCTGGTATGTGGCGGTCACTGGCCCAGAGCTCTCAATGGGCTCTTGATATCCTCGCACTGCCAGCGGCCTCTGGCCCCGCCCCATCCAGAACAGAGCTCTTCCGCTCCCTCTTCGGCTCCCGCAGGCAGCCTTCCGTGCACCTTCCCCTCAGCCAGGTTTGCCACGATAGGGCAGGCAGCAGCAGACTTCTCTCCTGCTGACAGGATAATATCGCTACGGGTCTCGGACCCTGGTTGCTGCGGGAACCCACCGGTTGCAGCTAAGCTTTCCTAAGGGTGGGGCCCCACCAGGGGTCCTCAACAGCCCGTAGCCATGTAGGCAGAGCCCCAGCTGTTAACCTGGAGGAGAGATGGCATAGCGGAGTTCTGGGCCCAGGGTAGATAACCAACCAAAAGAAAATACGGGGAAACAGAAGCGCTCACCATGCGCTCTGTAAGGCTTGTTTAGTTTTAGTGCTTCCTCAGCTTTTAGTGAAACAGCAAAATGCTCCACAGGACAGGCAAAAAGCACATTTGCAGGGGTTTCTTCTCTTTGGCAAAAAATAAACGTGGGGGGAAGCGCTCTTCAGGCAACTTCACAGCAGTCCACAGTGTAGCATTGTTCTGTGCAGTCTAGTGTTTGATAGGGCGGAGCCAGGAAAGGGAACAGGAGGAGCCGGGACGGGCTGGTGGGCAGTTAGAGTAGGGACAGGGAAGATACTGGATGTATGTAATAAAGCTCCAGTAAGATACCAAGCAGTGTCTGTGTTTACTTGTAGCACGATGCTACAACTGGCGACGAGGATGGGATAGCCAAGCCCACTGTGTGCAGAGCCCCACAAGAGCGCCCTGTCCCAGGCAGCCTCGGGAAGAAGAGAGCGCTGCCCAAGGAGAAAGAAACCAGCAGCAGGTGACCCTATCCCTCCCCGCAGTTGAGAGGGACCCAAGAGGGAGCCGAAACACCGAGCGCTGAATCGCTCGAAGAAGAGACGCTGTTCGCGCCGAAGCGCGACTCACGCGTGAAGCGTGCCAAATTGGTGAGCGCTGTACGAGCAGAAGTCGGGAGCCCACCCCGACTCTGCCAAGCCCCAAAGGTGAAGGAAAAGTGCCTCAGGGTGGAGGACGTCGCCCCCACGAAGGTCTGCTGCCCCCACGAAGGTCTACTGCCAAGCGCTGTCGAGCGCGGTGAAATCTGAGCCCGAGTGAGGCCCGACGTCGGAAAACCTCACGCCTGATGCGTGAGTGTTGTCGCTGGAAAAACACTGGACCCTGCAAAGTAAGGCGGGAGCCCACCCCAACCTCACCTGATGGTCGCAGTGGCTGAAGAAGAGTGAATCCTGGCGTGGACTGCCCTTGAGGTCGACCACCGGTGAGTCCTGAGTGAATCGGAGGTGACTGAACCTGGAGAGAAAGCCTCGTGTATGCCTGCATTGACGGCGGCCATCTTGAAGTCAGGCGGTTTTCAGGACAGACCCCTTGATTGTCATAGAGCGGCCATCTTAAAGTCAGGCATAGAGAGACAAGCATTGACTAGAACAAGCCAACAAGCATTGGCAAGAAGAGTTCAACAAGCATTGGGTGAAGCAAATAAACAAGCATTGGCAAGAAGACATAAACAAGCATTGGCGAATATAATAAGACAAGCATTGGCAAACGTAGAGAAACAAACACTGGCAAACACAAGTGGAAAGACCACAAGAAGGAAACAAACATTGGCAAGAGTAAGTTACAGTGCCACAACAAGCACATGCAAATGCAAAAAGCAGTCTAAGAAAACAAGCACTGAGAAAGACAAAAAGAGGAATAGCGCAACAAGCATTGGCAAACGCGAGAGAACAAGCATTGGCATACGGAAAGCAACAAGCATTGGTAAATGTAAATGACCAAACACTGATAACTGCAAAAGAGCAAGCAGTGGCAAAGGTAACCTAACAAGCACGGATGAATACAAGTTCCGAAGTCAGCGAGCACAAGCAAGTGCAAATACTGAATGCACCAAGCAAATGCAAATCCCGAACGTAACAAACACGAGCTAAAGACAAGTACCAAAATAAACTTTCAGCACCACGCGGAGATAAACGATCAACAGTAAGAACAACTATGTAGTTAAAATAATCCAGAAACATGAGTAAACGAACATCAAGGAAACATTCTCCCATCATTGAAACCTCTGGATAACCTAAGCCGGGCCGAAAGAAACACAGGAACGAGATATCACTGGCGTCAATGGTGTCGCATATCATCGCGAAAAAACTTCAAAGTACCTGCAGTTAACACGCAACACCAAAGAGAGTGGAAAATCGCAGAGCCATGCGTTACACATGGCGCAGCTAAATGGTGACCATTTGACGTCAGGCGAGTCAAGCTTGACCCACTGAAGCGTACAGAGACGGTCATGCCAGGAACAGACAACAGACAATAGTCACCTGGGAGCGGGGGAACCTTACCAGAATTCTAAGGAAACCACCAAACAAAGACTAGCGGCCGGGAAGGATCAGCAAAAGAAGACAAGAAGAAGCGTAAGGGAACAATCCTGCGACATTGCCATGCCGGCTCATTCCACCATCATGTCGGTGAGAGAAGAAACACATACATCGAGCCCCTGCATTGGAGTGCCACCCCCAGTGACACAGACTGGTCACCAGAGTCTGGGTCCAGAATGGAACCGGTGGCTGGAATCACTGGATGCATTTCTTGACGTTATCGGAGAGCGAAGAGATAGTAAAACGTCTACTTCTACTACTCCAATTGGTGGAACACGAAGGCCGACGCCTGATCAGAACCTTCTCAGCAAAGGATACCGGAACATATACGAAACTCAAAAAGGCGTTATGTGCTCATTTCATTACAAAGGAAGATGTCGATCGTGAACGCATTGCTTTCAATACAGCACGGCGGGAACCAGGAGAATCTTTATCAAACTTTGCGACGCGGTTACACAAGTTGGTACGATATTGTCAATTCAACACATTCACAAATGAGGAAGCTATCCGCCTGCGGGTGATTGAGAGCTGCTCAGAACCGGACGCACAGCGAAAGATACTTCGAAGGCAATTCTCGTTGAAGGAAATTGTCAGGAGGGCCAAAGCTGGAGAGCGAGCCGAAACAAGAGAAGTGTCAAGAGAGTTGCACATCAACGCAAGAAGAGAATATAAGCGAAAGGAGACCTCCCGCAGGTCTGAACATAAGATTCAAGAGTGGGAGAGACAAAGTGACACAAAACACTCTTAGTCAACAACGCGAAGACAAAAGACTGGGATGATCCAGAATCATAACAGCCGCACAGACATGACCTCGGGGAGTTACTCAACTTCAAGGAGTCAATCAGCAAATGACACAAGCTATTCTGAAGAAGAGTCAAGTGAGATAGCTCACGGGGATGGAACCGATGTCAGCCTACTCAACGAGCATGAAGAAAAGACAAGCTATAGGATATCGGACCAGTCATGTCAACTCTGGGAGCCGGTACACGAGCACACCCGAGCAATCTGCGGGTCACCGACTTTCACAGACGAGTCCGAAGAAACATGCAGTCGTAGAAAACACCACTCCCCGGACACAGACACCAGGGCTCCCAGCGAGCCAGAAGACGAAAGAGACATCACAAATCTGGGTGATGCACTCCGACACCAGAAAGTGAGAGGCAAGTACACTCAGGACACCCATGAAAGTGAGAGAACTGAGAGGAGACCAGTGACATCATACGAGAAGGGCAGCAACGGAAAACCTCAGGATCGAACAAAACAAATACACGCTTGGCTTTCAGACAATCATTTCACTGAAACAGCATGGAAGACATGGCGAGACACATACCCCAAGAAGTGTCCCACAGACAACTCTAAACCTGAGAGCCGTTTGTCACAGCCTGCCAGTGCAAGAAGTGCATCAGTCCAAACACATTTGAAAGAAGGGTCTCAGAGAAGAGCAGCAAGAGATCTCTCTGATTCAGAGGACAGGTCGGTACAATCACTGAGGTCAACAGAATCAAGTTCACGACAACATCCATGGCACCGACCACCTGAACGGACCTTCAACTCAGAGGCTACTTCACTCATCTAAAACAGCATATTTCACGTAGGTGTCTCGGAACATTTGATTACCCCGCCAAGCAACTTGCCCTGTCTGTTGCGATCATATCCGGACTTGAGGAGGATACCATCACCCCTGACGGGGTTTGCGAGGCTGACTCCAAGAGTTGTCAGAAAAGAGGCGGCCATATGGGGCACTACACATTGGCGCGGGAAAGGACTATCTCATCACTCCGTCAAGGAGACAAGGTGTGTTGGCGAAGATGGGTCCACATCGCAGAGACAAGAGGGGGCGAGAACGGAACATGTCCATACTCCCATACTCCCATACTCGAAGAGTTCAACATCTTCAAACGCGGGTGGGAGCAGAGAGGATCAAAAGAGCCTGATAACTCCGTGCTCAATGAGCTCAACATTTACGAATGCGGGTGGGAGCTGAGAGGATCAACAAAACCTGCATATGAGTCCCAAAACCGAACCAAGACACCCAGCACTCCATCCTCCAACATGCAGGATCGTGAGCACGAGAACATTGATGCCCTTAACCGAAGGGGTATAGGAAGTGAACTCACAAGCGGATGCTTAGGAAAACATGTGTCACAATGGAGAACGGACTGTCACTGCCATACGGAGACATCAGTAGTCACACAGCAGAACGAAACCATAACAACTGTGGAATCTGAGAACAAGCCGTTCACGCACAATGTCTCACACTTTCAAGAACACGCTCCCGTGGTCAAAGATGCTTGTGGTGAGACGACCGAAAGATCGACCAAAGACGGACCCATCACTGATTCGACCCTGCTGATGCTTGAGGACAGAACTGAGTCTGAGCTCATGCATGGAGCCACTTTCCTGTGGCCCAAACAGACTGTCTGCCGACTCATGGGGCTGAGTGGACAATTGCGAACTTGGTAGAAGTTAATTTCATTTTGTTAAGAAAGGGGGAGATGTAGCATTGTTCTGTGCAGTCTAGTGTTTGGTAGGGCGGAGCCAGGAAGGGGAACAGGAGGAGCCGGGACTGGCTGGTGGGCAGTTAGAGTAGCGACAGGGAAGATACTGGATGTATATAATAAAGCTCCAGTAAGATACCAAGCAGTGTCTGTGTTTACTTGTAGCACGATGCTACACACAGGCACTTGATACTCACAGGGTGAAGAACAATCCAGTCCATCCCCCAGCTTCAAACAGTTTTGAAGTCTTTTGTATCACTGAGACTTCCAATAGGAGGCAAGCACACACAAGCCCTTGGAGATTCTTCACAAGCAAGATACCACAGCAGAGCAAAAAGAGTCAGTGCTTTTCCTCCACCATAGACAGAAGCAGCAACTGCAGACCTACCCCGCACAGCACACAGCAAAGGGGCAGTACGTCTCCTTACAGATCTTCAGCTCTTCTTCTTAGTAGGGTCCTTTTGTTCCTTGAAGTAATCTAAAGTCATGGGGGTTTAGGTGTAATACTTATACCCCAAAATGCTTTTGTTCTCCTTGTGGCAAGGGTCTCTGAACCCAAGCCAAACCACTTCTGCCCTGACTTGTGCAGCATGCCAACAGGGGGCAGACAACATTATGAAAAAGGAGAAAACCACCTATTCAGGTGTAATCACAACTCCTCCCACTACTCTAAATGCAGACCAGGTCTATTCAGGCCTGCGATGAAACACCCAGGCAAGGCAGTGAAAACCTCAATCTGACTGTCTAGAGTGAATGCACATCTCAGATCCTGTCACTCACACACCAGACACTGAATATACAAACAGCCAGATGTACACAGAATGGTAAAGTAAGAAAATTCCCATTTTCTAAAGTTGGCATTTTCAAATGCAGGATTTAAAAGCCACCTTCACCAAAATGTGCGCTCATAAATTCTGAGTTCAGAGAGTCTAAACTTAATTTTCCGGTTGCAAGTTACACATGTAAAAATTTTACAGTGCATCTCCATTGATAAGCCTATAGAACAGATAGCCTTTCAACAGTGAAAAAGGAATTACACAGTATTTCGCTATCAGGACATGTCGCACACACTAGTTAATATCCTACCTTTCACATACATTGCACCTTGCCCCTGGGGGTACAATGGGCATACCTTATGGGTGCCTTACATGTAAGGAAAGGGAAAGTTTGGGCCAGGCAAGTGGGTGCACTTGCCAGGACAACATGGCAGTACACAATTGTGCGTGCAGACACTACAGTGATAGGTCTGAGATACATTTACAGGGCTACTCATGTGGGTGGCACAACCAGTGCCGCAAGCCCACTAGTAGCATTTGATTTATAGGCCCTGGCATGACCGTGCACTTTACTAGGGACTTACCAGTACCTCAAAATGCCAATCATGGATAACCAATCATTGTCACAATTTATACAGAGAGCATAGGCACTTTAGCACTGATCAGCAGTGGTAAAGTGCCCAGAATCCCATTGCCAACTAAAACAAGGTCAGAAAAACAGGAGGCAAAAGGCAAACAATTTGGGGATAAACCTGTCAAAAGGGCCAGGTCTAACAGGTCCTCAACCTTTTCTGAAGTGAGAGCTACATCTGATCAATGAAAATCGTCGGCAGCTACTTACGGCTAAGCAACTCGTTAATTGTTACCGGACTCTCCCACACCCAGCTTAATTGACTTTAAACCTAATGTCCATAGATCCGGGTGCTATGGTTTGACCAAAATACTTTGACTAGGGACTGTAGGACAGGGCTGACGTGTGTCAGTGAGAGCTTGGTCTTTGGGGATGTATGAACATGTGTGTGTGAGAATGGAATATATGTGTACAAGTAACTGAAAGACTGTGTCATATGTACTTGTGGGACAGGACATACCTTTTGCCATATGTGGCACTGTTACATGTGTACACAAATGGGATAGATTTAAAGTACAGAAACATTTTCTGCACTTTTTAAATTTCTCCAACTTAAAATAATGGTTGTATTTTTCACTTATATGTATGGCACTGTATCTAGAAAACTAAACCAAAGAGTTAACTGTGTTTATGTGAATTCCCTAAAACTTAGCATTTACATTTTCTCCCATTTCACATGTCTCTTTTACAAACACCAAGCATCTTCCTTCCAGTAGCTTGTAGACATGGAGCCATGTTTATAACATAAACATACATTTGTTTAAATGGGAGGAATTTTAGGTGAATAAACATGCTTCATAAAATATTAAGAGGTATTTGACTTAATCGAAAGTGGATAAAGACATGAATGCTTAATGTTTCATAGAAGAAGTTTTCTTCTCCTTAAGTTTCTCTCATTTGAAGCAAATGATCATTTTTCAGATATAATTATGGAACAGTATCTACTGGCCACTGAGATCAAAAGGCCTGCTGATTGTAAATGCAACACTTAAAATAGGATGACATTAAAATGAAGAGATAATCATTAAGGTAACTTTTCATTTACATTTTATTTTAAAAGCATTCAGAAACATCATTTTGTTCTTACACTCTAATATTGAGTTGACAAGGAGTTTAATTTAAGAGTTAAATACTTCAGTGCAGTTCTTCACCTCTGTGAGCCAGCCTGTGTTTATTTAAAAATGAACTCAAGGCTGTGAGCTACTTTGAAGATGCCTAAGAGGTACTGGTAGCTTGTGATTGACTGGTTGGAGACATCTGTTTTGAAGAGATTCCTGCCACCAATATCCTAACTTCTTAATCACAGGCATACTCCCCACAACCTTGAATCAAAGAAAAGCGCCACTCTAGGGTTCATAGGAGAGTCTGTAGGTGTGTGTTATGCTGCGACTAGCAAGATTTACACCTGAAAAATAGCTGTAGCAGACAATGAAGATGTGATAAATGCAATCAAAGAGGATTTCTTAACATTGACTTCATAATTTAAAAAGGGTCTGTGCAAGACAGGAAAAAATGCTAAACTGTCCCCCAGGCGCACATGCCCATATGGGAAATCATTTTTTTTTTATTCCTGAAGACAGGGTGTCTCCCTATAACTCTCTTTTGGAGTTTGTTTTTTTTAAGTGAAAAAAATCACCTTCAGTGTTTCTATCCACTGATGATGCTCCCACCATTCAGACAGAAAAAATGTATAAAGTATGGGTCAGTACCAAAATAGGTAAAAAGTTGAAAACACGACAAAATAAAAATCCCACTCCAGTTTTAATGAGCAAATAGACATCAAAACGACAAAAATCGGACTTAGGAAACCAGAGATATGATTTTTCGAAGTTTTAGATGTTTCTGGTGTCAACAAGTGGAAAGCGCTAACCTGGTGTATCTGATCATGATAGCAATCGGATGAGGTCCAGAGAAGCAGTTGACTTTTGGTTTGAAAGTTCAGAGCAGGAGAAATTCAAATTTCTCTCCCTGGAAGGTGGGTCACCTGCTGGATACTTTTTGTGTATTATCCTGGTGAAGATTTCTATCTTTAGACTTAGAAAGTTAGACCTTGGCAGTCAAAGATTGCTCAGCGGGGCAAAGCACCAGATTAAATCATCTGACTAGCGTCCAGTTGTAGCCTTTAGTTATTTGGGAAAACACCTTGGAAAATGTTCTAAATCACACCCTTAAGGTCAGGCTGGAGGTGTTAACTCCGACACTTATCCAATGGCCCCAGGACCTTAACCTCTTCCATGCTCATGACGGCTCCTGGCCGTCATGAGTCACGGTGGGCGTGTGCTGATGACGGCCGGGAGCCGTCATGACCACGCCCATGATAGGAATGTTTAGCACTGCGGCGGAATTCGCGCCGCAGTGATGAGGTTAAGAATATCACTGGGAGGTCAGGACTCACTCCTGGGGCAAGCCAGTTGGAACTGGTCAGCTATGCTCTTCTGGAAGGCAGGCTTCTTGCAGCTTTTTGTGACCCTGCATATGAACAGGAGTCCAGCCAACTGGCCCTAGGAACCTACTCTTCTGTACTGGGTACCAATGAGAGCAGATCTAGCCCTTGGGGTCTCTCTCCACAGGTCACAGTAAGAACAGTCCTCTTTCAGAATTAAGGGTTCAGCTTGTGCACTGTCTTTGTCAGGTCCAGCAATGTTCTGACAAAGGTAGCCAGGGGATTTACATTTATGCCTGGCACTAGCATATTATTGATTAGGGGTAACCTCTCAGATCAATAAAAAAAAAGGTCACAGAGGCAACCCTACCGAGTTTGAAATAATTTTGTGGGGAGGGTTTGGCACTAAATCCCACAATGCTCTGCTCAGCCAAAATCCAACCTGACAGAATCTTTCTTTACTTGGTCGAAGGTCTGAGCACATCTCTGAGGTATGTTTACGAAAATGAGGAACTCCCCTATAAAACCAGTTCTGATACAGGTTTTCACCCCACTGGAAGAGGTGGCACTCTAGCTACTGGGACAATGGCAGGTGCAGGCTTTGGTGTGATTTACATCTGTCTGTGACTGGGGCTGACTCTTTGAAACTTGTTGATGGCCAACTCCACTAGGGCATCCTGTTGGCAGGAGGTCACACCTCCCCCCAGCCAAGGCCCTTTTGTTCCCTTCATTAGCAGCAATTTAATCTCCAAGCAGGCTTCCAGTTGACAGTTGGCTATTATCTCAGAAAGTGCTAGTAGATGATTTAGGCAGCAAAATGCCAACTTTCTAAAAGTGTGATTTTCAAAATAGCAATTTAAAATGTGAATTTCACATCTAGTTGGTTTTTTAAATTCGTATTAATTTGAGTCCTAGAAGTATGGGGCTAGCAATTTTCAAACTGAAGTTATTTATTATAAGGATTTATAATGTAAACCAGTGCTTTTCTGAGAGGTGCCACCTTTGCTCCAGCAAAAAAATGGCTTTTGACATTTTTATCTGTGAGGACATGTGAGACTTAAGAACACATATCCAACATTTTACATACCATGCACCCTGCCCTATGGTCACTTAAAGTCTATTTTAGGGGAGATTTACCAGCATTAAAAAGAAAGATTTAAGTCAGACAAAAGGTTTATTTTGCCAGGTTGGACTTGCCAGAAGATATTCTTTTAATTTGTTACTTTACTGGTGACAGAATAGGTGCTGTATCCACTGTACCCACTAGTGACATTTAATTTACAGGCCCTGGGTATCCAGAGTACCATATACTAGGGACTTATAGGTAAGTTAAATGTGCCAATTAAGTATTAGGCAATTGCATATTTTTAGAGTTCAGAGAACATACAATAAGTGCTGAAAGGCAGCATCCCAGTTTTCAGAGTATACACACCAGCAATAAAATCTGGCAAAAGTGTGTGTGAGTGGGGGGGTGACTATGCACGAAAATAATTTTCTTACAGGGTGAGTAAGTGGAGGTGGCATCTCAATTACCACAACTATTTCATTGTCCATACCCTCACAGTCTTCAGGACTTTTTGTTGACATCATACAGCATTTGGCAAAGTATACTTGATGAAAATAAGATCCTCTGACATACAGTAGGCTGAATCTCAAAGTGCATGCCTTGAAAAAAGAAGTACATCTCAATTGGTGCATACTATTTTTGCTGCTTAAAATACCTGAATCTGGTTGAGGAAGATTGTGTTTTAACTTTCATCTGACATTTTAGGGGGAACAAATCTATAACAGTATTATGTAGACTTCATACTTAAAATGAGGAGTCTGATGGCTCTTGGACTAATCCAGCGCAGGAAACTGTGTTTAATCTCTTGGTCACATATCTGATTAGCTGTGTGTACCATTGAGTTCAATAATAAGAAACATTATTTAGCGCTACTATGCCACAAGAGGTGAACGTAGGCTTTCCAAAAACACTTGCTGTGTTTTGTTTTATGAGGAATGACCTGCTGATCCAGGATTTTCAGGGTGGGGCAAGTCAGAATTTCAGATCTGATTTAGAGATTTAGAGATGTGTGGTAATGTCTACTCCTTAGAAAAGCACTGGTAACATAATTTTGTCAACAGATATTCTGGCCACCGAAGGAACTACTACTACAATGCTTATTCCAGTGGTTGGAAATACTTTGATGGAAATTGTTTTTATGGATTCAATTAAACTGTTCCTACTTTTGTAAGACTAAATGTTACTCCTTCATTATAAAATTATGAGCTATACCATTAAGACTCCAAAAAATACACTTAAGCTCATACATGATTAATTTTATTAACTAAGGAGGAAAGTAAGCCACGATGCTTGTTTATATCTTTGAAAATTCCACTATATATGTAGTTAAGGAGTGGATACACAGTGAGAGTCATTGTAGATTGCAATGGAACACAATGGAAAATTAAGGGCTAAGAGCCCATTCATAATGGCGGGGCAGTAGAAGTCAGAAGTTTCCTCGCTTAGGCTACACCTACATTAAGACACCGTTTTTGGCTTTTACAAACATTCCAGCTTCATGGGCTAAAGCTAAACATAATTTGGGTATGAATACATAGGTACCTTAAATATTTACACCTACAAGAATAATCTAAATGAACAGTTCAAAGTGAATGAAACATAAACGTAAATACTCATCCTGTTTGATGGCTAGTGTATCCCTGGAAAACACTGACTGACACCCATTTCTCACCTAACTGATGAAAACCCATAAACACAATGACAGGTTGAAACAATGTGACATTCCCAGTCCACAAATGTTGATGTGCTAGGAATACAGAGAATTAAAGCATAACAATGTATTAACCCCATAGCCAGTGGAACATAGTAGCTAATGGGCATTCTATCAAAATAGTGCATTTTTTGCAGCATACATTTCAATAAATTAGACTGATTTCTTTTTACAACACCTCGCCAATTTGAGTGTGGGAGGCCTGGTGTGGGACTGGTTAAAGTCATTCCACAATTCCAGAGGGCAGTCAGTCTGGGTAGTACCTTTTTCCTCCGACGTTAAAGCAGTGAAGCACGGTTCTTCTTAGAGTCCTACCCTTTTTAATGTCTTTATTTCACTGCTAGCTTCATTGGTGGAGTTGTTCAGCTGTAAAATTGTTTCCTACACAGATGATGCCCTGCTGCTTTTCACTTTTTAGCGACCTCTGTCTTTGGTTAAAAAGCCTTTTAAAGACTGCTTGTTGGCGGTCTTTGTGTGGATGCAGAGCAGCCAGTCAAAATGTAACTTGGAAAATCCCGATATACTTCTTTTCGGCTTGTGTGTGGCCAACTAGTGACAAGCCATCTGTCTCTCTGCCTTGCAGCCCCACACCCCATTTTCTGTGGTTGACAATCTGGGAGTGAAATTGGACAATCAACTCTCCTTCCAAACCCAGATTTCCGCGGTGGTTGTTCTGTGTTTTGGGTTGTTTCATATCCTCAAGAAATCCTGCATCTCCTGCCTTTGCATTGTAGGAGGACTGTGATTCATGCATCGATTACATGTTGGCTGGATTATTCTAACGCTCTCAATTTAAGGGTGTCTGAAGCCTTGCTAGGGTGTCTGCAGATGATATAGAATGCTGCTGTCTGGCTCATCCTGTGATTGCCCAGTCAGACATCGACTTCTCCCTGCTTAAACTATTTGCATTGGTTGCCTATCAGGAAGGGTATTCTCTTTAAATCTCTTTCTCTGGTACAAAGGCAGTGTATCAGGCCAGTCCAGGCTATCTTGCGGAAAGTTCCTCTCTTATTGACCTACCAGAATGTTGCATTTCGCATCTGCCGATTTGTTGGTAGTGCCTCACATAAGGTATGCGAGGAAGGGAGGTAAAGCTTTTTCGTTCTTAGGGGGCCAAAGCCTGGAATCAGCTCCCGTTGGACCTTCGAATACTTCCCTGAGAGGATATAATCCTTAGGAGGCTGAAAACTTGGCTTTTCTCTTCCACCTATTAAGGTTGTGTGTATTGGTGCGTACCTTAGCCTCAGCGCCGGGGCACTCTTGAGTAGTTGTGCGCTCTTCAAAACTCTCGCATTAAATCATTCACCCATCCAAAAGCCACATGTTTGACAGACAGTCCTGATGGTGTCCTCATGATGTATTACGAAACGTTTATGGAGAGCAAAGAAAGTCAAATCTTCGGCCATATTGCTGTGGGACATTCATTCTCTAGAAAACGTTCGAAACATTGTGGAGATAAGTACATTTTAAACACAATGTAACTAGATTCGAGGTATTTCAAATTATCTGGATAAACAATTCGACATGCCATTTTGCATTCTGCTGCCAAGTGAGGTTAAAGAGTGGAAAAAAGAAAATCTACATAGTTCTCACATTCTTACCCCAGGATAGACAGATCCTCCAGATTCAACCAGCAGAACTGCTGCTCTTATTACATGAGTTCTTACTGGTTCTGATAGCATACATTTCTACTAGGTGATCCCGAATCTTTTAGTCTCAGACACATAGAACAGGAGTCATAGTAACTCCTTAAAGAGCACTATCAATGAAAATGATGAAATGCCGAGTGATTAAACAACAATCAAAGTAGCGAGTGCCCATTGTCACAAAGTGCCATGTGCCCAGTAGGGAAGGAATGTAAAGGCAATGCACCTCATTCCACGGTGGGGCTCAACGAGCCTCCGGTCACAGGTAAAGGTACTGGACTGATCCCCAAAGAGGAAAAAGGGGAGAGGTGTGTGAAATAAATAATGTGGATTAATAACCACTTTTGCTATACATTGCCCTAGAAGGTAACTGACTTCTTCTGTTCACCCTGCTCTGTCTGTCCAAATGCACCATGCAGTGCGGGTGCTGTGGAGGCCTATGCTATGCCACTGAACATGATGAAATTGGTGCATTCTTGAATGGCATAGTTGTACTGGTAAGACCCTTGTAAAGAGGTATACCATATACCCAGGGTCTGTACTTCTAATGCTACTTGTGGGCAGTAGCACTGATTGTGCCACCCACAAAAGTAGCCCTTTCACACCTGTCTCAGGCCTGTTGCGGAACTAAGCATGTTATTCTACATATACTTATTGTTGGCCGTGCTTTGAGACTACAGTTTCGGAATGCCACCTTTATCAGAAACTGTTTTGCATTTTATTCCTCATTGCTCATAATGTCGATGGTTTACTGTTCCCTCCAAGGAATTGCCATTGTCTTGGTATGACTGGGGCATTTTATTTGGGTTGTTTTAAAATCCGGTGCCATTTCTTCTTTCGCTCCAGGGTTGAATGGTACCCTCACATTTGCACAATAGTTGATTCTAACAGTAACAGGGGCATTTGTACATGGAGTTAACGGCACTTTAGCTGCACTTTTCCGATGGTTTTGCGGCCATATTTTGATAGCCTTATGTACAAGCTGTCGCTAACCTCTGTTATCGGCAGTCTTTCGGCAAAAATGTCAATTTTAAAGATCGACACTTCTGTTAGCGATAATCACATGCAAGGGAGGCGTTCCTGTGCAAAAATGGCCACTAACCCTGATGGAGCAAGGATATAAGAAAACGAAACTTGCTCGGAGCAATCCCTCATTAACAGTACTAATCGTTTGAATTAACTATAAAACGAAAACTAATATACACGGGACATCGACATTTGGGGGAAAAGCCTAACGCATGCTTCACTAACATGGAAAACGCTTTTGCGCATGTGTGAACCAGAATTATGTAGATAGTAACGTCACTAACCCGTTTTGAGAGGGAAAACTGTCACGCATGCGTAGAAGTGGGTGGTGAACAGTGAAAATTATATATTTATGTTTATGATTCCTTTTCTTAATAGTGTACGTTTGGGCCCACTGTTGCACATAATGAAAGAAATATGGCGGTGAAAGAGACGCAAGCTGCGCATGCGCAGTGGAGTCATAATGTGACCCGATGACCGTGTTGCTGAAAGCCTGCCAAGATTCAAGATGAGAGTCGTGTGGAAGAAGCCCTTGACTGTTGAACGGTATTGAGAAAAGGTTATTTAATTTGAAACAATAGATGTATGGGAATTAAATAAAATACATTTTGTGAATGAGCTAAAGGGGAAGGGGTTGCCAGACAAAGAAGGACTAATAAAAATGAATAGGTGAGCTTGAGGTGACGAGAACTCCCCTGGCCCCGTCCAATCATATTGAGTATTTCATCAGTATTTGCAACTTTTGAGGGTAGGACATGTAAAAATAAAGACTATAACTAGAGTGACTTTAGTTAGCAAGGTGGACATCGATGCTGAGAGAGAGAAAGAGAGGGAGGCAAAACTAGCCAGAAGAAAAGAAGAGAAAGCAGACGAGGAAGATTCAGATCCAAATGACAGCCTGATTAGATTAGAAGATTCCGGAAGAACACAGAGGAGGGAGAGAGTGTAAGAGATGTATGCGCCCCGGTGCATCGGGTTTATAGAGGAGTCTAGTAAGTATCTGTCCTGTCCTGATCCTGTCCTACAGTCTTTGTCACCTGATCCTAATTCAGGGGACCCCCACCAGCCCTTTGGCAAGATGGGTGGTTTTCAGTATTTTGCTAGGTAATTATCATTTGTCACAATTTGCATATTTCTTTGCAAATGTATTTTATCTATACGCCTTTTGTCTCTACATCTATCCACTCTTTTGCATTTTGATTTGTTGAATGGATTCTGTATTAATGAATGTTCTTGCTAAATTTTTCTCCCATGATAAGTATGATGGTGCTTGCGCTGTGAATCTACACATGAGCGTTCAATTTTACGACTGAATTCTTCGATAACACTTATGAATCTTCCCCCGAGTCTTTGGTTATTTCATTGAGATCTGTGGATTAGGTAAATAGTTGTTAATATCACCATCAACTAACTAACTACTAACTAAACTGATGGTCCATCGACCAGAGGAAAGAGTGTTGATTTGTGAAGATTAGTTAGGCATTGAGTTTTAATTACAAAATAATACGTTTTTAAAGAGAACTAACAAATCAGAACTTAAGTGAAATATGACAGCCTAAGATTGCCGCGGGGGCAGAGGTATGACAACGAGCTCCGGGGTATGGGAACACTATCTCGTACAATTCCCAGGACCACCCTACCCCCCACCGGCAAAGTTTCGATCAGCAAGACTCACCGGATCTTAAGCTGCTAAGTAGGTGTTTCAGAACCGCGCTCTGGATACTCCGCCGACACCGCTGATCCCCTCCTGGCTTCCTCCTCAGTAGAAGGGATTGACCATCCATCTGACTCCATAGCAGCAGGCCTGGGATATAACCTTCGAACCGGCCTTCATAACCCAAGTCACCAGCCAACACCGGTCGTGCAAACTGCCACGGGATTCATACAGAAACCCTAAAGCGAGAGCAGGTGAATCTCTGACTCGGGAATACAGCAACGCGAGACAAGGGACCCCCTGCCGCACTGCCTGACTCAAAATGGTGGCTCATTACCCCTGTTAAATCTCCAGAACAGCGTTATTCCCTTCCCTTCGGAGCTTAACTGCCTTAGCACACAGCTTCTCTTCGAATCCCGTTCAGCAGATTCCTGCCGACTATCTTGCCAAAAAAGATACTCTGTCATGGAACATTGAAACTGGCATCCAACAACAGGAGACACGGGGCTCGTGAGTGCGCTGCCTGAGTAAAAAATGGCGACCTCCACATCCCATTAAACCCCCATTCGCCGAGTAATTTCATCCGCTGGAGCTCTCACCGTCCCTCCTGACAAATCTCGAAACTTCGGAAGCCCAGCAGCTCCAGTCCCAATCGCGAAACGATCACAGCAATCACATAGGACTCTCTGCTTGTCTCCAGAATGGCGGCGCCATGCTCCCATTAACCTCCTTACCGTCAAGCATTTACACCAAGCCGCCTAACCGACGACCACTTTCTGCTACGTTTGGCCAACCCGCCTTCGTTCACAGCACCTTACTGTATCCTGGCATGCTCCGGCTGCCCACCAGCCCCAGACTCAACTCAAATTCAACTGGCAGCAATCACTGAGGATCTACTGCCTGATTCAAAATGGCGGCGCCCTAATCTCATCATCCAGTAAGCAATTCCGGTGAGTACCCGAGCTAACTCCGGAGGAAGGGTCTACTCACGGGTTCTGTGTTATGACTCAGCGTCTCGCTCTACTAGAAAGCCAACTAGAAACTATAATCCTGGGCCTACAAGATATCCTACTGATCCTCAATACTCTTCGAGAGCTCAACCCTTGCCCGCATCCGTCCCACACTTTCTCCAGCTCTACTCATCAAAGACCCGCTAAAGTGCAGGGATGCAACCGGAACTCAACCCCTCTCCCAAACCAGACTCAGAGACCCAATAGATCTAGACCCGCAATGTCCACGAGCGAAGCAATGGTGCTTGCCTCCTCGATGACACTGCCTCCTCTCTCTCTCCTAAAGCCAAGATCTAAGTCATCACAGGATTTAGAAGAGACCACTTACCTCCCAGAGACCCAAGACCCCCATCCTTCCTCACGAACATCCCCAGGGCCTCCTTAATGAAGAAACTCAAAAATGGGCTGTCTTCCACCAAGTGCATGCTCATAAATTGCAGATCAGCCACCAAACATGCAACAGAGCTGGCAGAAACCATCCTTACTCATGACATTGACATCACCTTCATCACCGAATCATGGCTTAATGAGTACTCCTCCCCATTCAAGAACTTACTTGTACCCCCAGGTTTTGCAAGACAGAAAAGACCAACAAGGTGGGGGTGTAGCTATCATACACAAGACCATCATATCTGTGACGGAAACCGACACCTTCAACTACAACACCTTCGAATGTCTAACCGCTAACATCAAGACAAGAGATAACAAACCACTTCTCTGACACCTCGTCTGCCACCCGCCTGGCCACACCGCCGCATTCGGAGAACATTTATCCGACCTGATAACCCACTGCTCACTTCGTGACAACACCAACTTAATTCTAGGTGACCTCAACCTTCACTGGAATAGCAAAAATAACCCGGTGATCCAAACCCTGAATGAGCTTCTATACAACAACAACCTCACCCAACACTGCTGAGAGGAAATCCACAATGGAGGATCAACCCTTGATGCCATTACTGCCCATCCAGACTCACTCACGATCGACCACGTCCTGCCAGTTTACTGGTCAGACCACCGCATCATCTTATTCAACATAAACAAAGTGCTCCTAGCCCGGGACCCCCCTCAATGGGTGATAAATCTAACTCAGATCCCCCAGGCGGACTTGGAAGTAAGGATATGCTCTCTCCTTCCCATCCCCACAGAGGATCTCATCACAACAGAACTTACGTCCCACTACAACTCAACTATGACTGGCATTCTATACAAAATAGCGCCCCTGAAACAAAAAAGAGTTAGAAACACTCCATCCAGAACCTGGTTTAACACAGACATAAACTCTGAAAGAAGGTAACTAGGAGCAGCTGAAAGACTCTGGCAGAACAACCCGTCCCTACTCCTCCGAGACCAACTCAAAACAATACGTGGTATGTACAAAAAACACATCAATAATGAAAAGACTGCTTTCTTTTGCAACGCTTTAGACAATGCTAAAAACAGGCCTAAGGAGCTCTTCAAGCTCAGTTGCCAACAAACTTCCAACCTCCCGGCACCCTCAGTTCTGGCCTCCAAAGACTTTCGCGAGAACTTCGCTAACTTCTTCAATGACAAAATCTCAAAGATTGAGCTCTCCCTTGATGTCACCGCAGTCCCCCACAAAAGAATGCGTCCCTAGGGACAGGAGCTGCCACTGACAAGCTCCCACCAACACACTGGAATGTCTTCAACCCCATCTCCGAAGCAGAGATAGCTAAAATGATCTCCACCGCCAAACCCTCCTCTCACGCCTCCGATCCCATACCGGCCCAGTTAGCCAAAAAGCTCAAATCTCCCTAGCCCCATTCTGGACCAAGACCATTAACAGCTCCCTTACTACCGGAGTCATACCGGACTGCCTCAAAAACCGGGCTTAGATACTAATGACTTGAACAACTTCAGACCTGTCTCTAATCTTCCTCTCCTAGCCAACATCCTGGAAAGGTGTGTTGTCCTCCAATTGACTCAACACACAGACAGCACCAACCACTTAGACACCCACCAATCAGGCTTCAGAAAATGTTGCAGCACAGAGACAGCGATCTTCAATGTCATTGACGACTTACACAAATCACTCAATTCAGGCCAATGCTCCGTACTCATTCTCCTTGACTTATCGGTTGCCTTCGACACGTGGACCATAACCTGCTCATCAAGGTACTTCATGATAGGGTAGGGGCAGAAGAGGTGGTCCTAAAGTGGTTCTCCTCCTTTCTCCTGAACCGCAGCCAAAGAATAAAAATGAGAAACTTTTCATCAGACCTCCACCCCATCAGCAGAGGCCTACTCCAGGGATCAGCTCTATTACCTCAACTGTTCAACATCTACATGGAACCCCTCACCACCATACTCAAAAAGTCGAACATCCCCTTCCACCTCTATGCGGACGGCACACAGATCTACCTTGAAACTTCCTCCATTGATGATATTCACAGACTCAACGACACTCTAAGAGTAGTCCAACACTGGCTATCACAAAACAACCTGAAACTCAATAAAGACAAAACGGAAATCCTCCTCATCTCTAACAAAGAGGAGAACCCCCAAATCACAGAATGACTAAAAGCAATCGATGCCCTAAATGACAATCTCACCCTGGCGGATTCTGTATAATCACTCAGACTCATCCTTGACCCCAAACTTGACATGACCAAACACATTAAGAACCCCGCCAAGAGCGCCTTTCTTAACCTGAAGCTTCTTAACAAAATTAAACCCTTCATCCCGCCTAACGACCTCAAACAACCACTCAATCCCTGGTGCTGTCAAGACTAGACTACGGGAATGCTTCCCTCACAGGTACAGCAAAATCCCACCTACCCACCCTCAGATCTTCGCTCAAAGCAGCAGCCAGAATGGTCACCGGAGTGAAGAAGTTTGATCACATCTCGCCTGCACTCAGAGAGCTAAAATGGCTCCCAATTGAAATGCATGCCAATTTCAGAAAGGCCTGCCTCATGCACAAATCGTTTCACACAGGGAAACCAAACTACCTGGCCCCCAAACTCAAGAAGGCTGGTCAGACAAGAAACCTCAGAAGCTCCAACACTCTACTCCTCATACCGCCGAAAATCCGCAAACAAAAAAACGCTTCATGATTCTTCTCTGGAAATGCCCCCAAAATCTAGAACTCCACCCCAGTTCATATCAGAACTACCCCCTCATTTTTACAATTCAAAAGTCAACTCAAAGACCACTTCCTTAACCGGTCTCTCCTGAATGGATAGTCTCTGTCGAAAAGCCTAAGCCTGCACTTTGCAGGACATAATCACTGCGTCACCAAGACTTATATCTCTTCTCCTCCTTGCATGTGCACATTAATGTGACTCTCTGTGTCATCCTTTGCTGTAATGGTATTCAACGCACAGGACTTCCAATTACACCTTGAATCAATGTGTTTACGACCACTATGTTGCATTAACCCATGTTTTGAAGCGCTCCGATACCTTCGAGTCTGGCTAGCGCTATACAAAACTCTACAATACAATATAAAACTTGACCCCCGGCGGATTTGCCAGGGAGTTTGAATGAAACCTTTGGATAAATGAGTGTGGGCCCATTGAAATTTTTGGTTTAGTGAATTTTCCAGCCTTGGCCCTCCGCTGGATCAACCCTACTTCATGATATTTACAAGGGAATCCTTGAAGTGTGGAAGACCAAAAAAACTGCCTCTAACTGCAGTTAGAGGCAGATTTTTAAGACCAGAAAATAGCTGGTCTTACATTTGAGATAACACTAGGGGCCTCATTTCAGTTTGTTTTGTTGCTTGAACGCACTGCAAGCAATGTCGCTGTGCTGCCCTGCAACAAAACTACAGGGCAGGAATGTGCACCATCAATAAGATAGTGCACATTCCTGGACCTCACTCAAGAAAAGTGTTGCAGCGCTGCGACAAGACAGCGTTGCAACACTTTTTACTACCCCCTTCTTGCGACACCATGGATGCCCTGGATTTACTGGACAGCGCTCAATGTTTCAAGTAATGATAGATACATCTGGAATCCTGATGTATCTGTCAGCGCTAAAGTCACGCATTTCTGTAGTTGTGTCACAAGCATGATGCAACTCCAGCAATGCATGGGGACAGCCTATCCCTGGCACTGGCACTGTGTTACCCTTACGCCTACCATCAGGGAGTGATGCAGTGCCGTTCTTGAGGGGTGCCCGGGTGTAGGGCATTTGGAGATCCATCGGTGGTGGTTGCGCACTGCGGTGTCATCATCTGTAAGCGTTGGTGGAGTGGTGGTGCTGAGGGAGTTGACGAGATGTTCTTCGGTAGCCTTGATCCAGCTGCGAGGAAGGGCAATGATGGCGGTGGTGTACGGTGGGCATGGTGCAGACGTGATGTATACAATGATCGGCAGTCCAGGAGAGTCCGGTTGTGTGACTGTAGTTGAAGTTCAAGCTGGCGCAGGAGACGTGCTCGACCGTGTGCCCTGCTATGTGGCTTGCTGCGGTGACTAGCTGCTTGAGTCTGATGATGGGGAGCTTCCCCATGAGGGGGTGGTGTTTTGGTCACTGGGGTTGTCCAGGTGCAACTTGAGATCTACGAGAAGGATGTTGTCAGTGGTTGGGAGAGCCTGGGTGCAATGAGGTCTACAAAGGTATCAGAGAATGGGGCTCCAGGGCATGAGGCCCTGCCGATGAGGGTGCCACAGACAATGGGCTTGGGGTTGGTCCGGATCTGGAAGTTGAGGTGTTCCATGGTCACCGTTGGGTCAATAGAGTGCGTGGTCAGTCGGAGTGTGCATCTGTAGGTGATGGCAATGTCTCCGCCTGGACGGTCGGGGTGGTCCTTGCGGGTGATTTAGTAGCCGTCAGGGATGGTGATGTCCGGTCCGGAGCAGATGTTGGTCCAAGCAGATGATGTGGCATCCAGGGTTGATGACGAGGTGGGTGCTGGCGCCGTAGGGGTGGAGTGTATGAGAGGAAGAGTCCTTGTTGCTTGTTGCCTTTAGAATGTAAATCCAACAACACAGGTGCCTTTACATCGCATTCCATTACAATGCATTGTGAGGTCAGTAATGGGGTATTTTTAATCTTTAGGGTGGGTATGGGTTTCGGGTGTTGGAGATGAAATGTGGGGTGTATTATGGGGTAAAATTAGAAAATTGGGGTGTGCATTTGGGTCAAATATGAAAATTGGGGTGTGCTTTCGAGTCAAATATCATTTTTAGGGTGTGTTTTGGGGCCTCAAAGATGTATTTTAGGGTTCAGGGTTTGCTTTGGGGTGCAATGGTCAGTTTTAGGGTTGCACCCACTGAAGTGGGATTAGTAATGTTTACATCTCCACAATCCAACACCTTCCCTACTGTTGCAATATGCTGAGTATTAGTATGCATTGTAATGGAATGCGATATAATGGTATGCGTCGTAACTCCATATATACCTTTGGCACACCAATGGTACGCCCGCTGCGCATTGAGTAGTGCTGCGGGGGGAATGGACAGCTGGGAGGTGAGAAACACCGGGAAGAACACTGTGTGGGGCGTGGCCATGGGGTTGTGTGTGTGAGTGGGTATTGTAAATATTTAAATGAGAGAAATCTTTCCTCGAGGCCGGGTCTCATGTCTTCCTTGCTCCTCCTCTCCTGAGTCTGCTTCCAGGAACAGGAAGTAGGCAGCCAGGGTTCCTCCCCAAAGACAATCACAACGGTGCAATGTGGCATTGGGATTGGTCATTGGCGCAGGGACGAGGCTTTCAGTCAGGGGCTGGAGGTGAGGGCTGTATTGCAGCCTGCATTGCGAACAGGACAGTGCGCATGACTGCTTTGTGCAGCCTGAGCGGGCCGATCAAACAGTCACTGCGCACTTGAATGGGCATGCCACTCCGCCCCTGCCCTGCTCCGTCAGTGGAGCAGCCCTACCCACCCTCCCGCCCGTAAAGGAAACATGGAACCATTACACCAGGAAGTTATCATCTTATGATGATTTTTCCTCTTCTTGCAATGCTTGAAAGCAGTGGGGCAACGCTCTTCCGCCATAGCGGATGAGCTGAGACTGGGAGTGCGTCATCTACTGATGCTAGGCCTGGGTGACTCGACCCCCGGGCCTCTGCCGCTACGTGTCTCACCTTCTCATTTCCTGGACATTGACACCATGGCGCACTCCACTAAACTCTCTCCAAATCTGTGACTCACCCAGCAGGAGCCTCAGCCAGGTAGGATTTCACAAACGTGGGTACAGCATTCGCCACCAAGTCTGCTGGTAAACCTCCCAATGCAGTTGATGCAGCAGGGCCCCCTTAAGCGTGAAATTGCAGTGCTCCCGCAACACAAGTTTGGTGCAGCTCAGGGGCCTCACCCTCCACAGCGTCCAGCCAGCACAAGCTCATCCGGCCTGTGATGCAAGAGATGCCGACTACCATTGGTAATCCTCTCTGTGCACCCCAGTGTAGTGGTGAATCGTAGTATGTGATGCAGACCTCCCCACGTTGGTGCGCAGGAGCGCCTCTACCATTCACAGCTCCAAGGGGCGCAAGGCAGTCGTCTCACACAGGTCAGGAACGTGTCTCCATGAGACCGGCCAGACTTCAGCACCAGGTACGGGTGATCGCCGCGCCTCATTGTCTCCCACCACGGCTCATCGACTACACAGCTCCTCCGCATCCCACTCCAGGCCCCAGACACAGGTCCAACAAGGCATCCAAGCTCCAGACGCAGGTCCAGCGATGCATCCAGACGCAGGTCCAACAAGTAGGCCAGGCTCCAGAGGCAGGTCCAGCGATGCATCCAGGCTCCAGATGCAGGTCCAGCAATGCATCCAGGCTCCAGACGCAGGCCCAGCAAGGCATCCAGGCTCTCATCCTGGTCATCCTGGATGTTGGGTGGCTTGACAGGATTGTTGATGTATGCTGCACCTGGCACTGGCTGCTCCATTGTGCATTTCTTTATTTTTTTTGCCTATTTTCTATTGGAGGTCGACTGATAGGCTATTCTGTCCATTAGAGGCAAAAAACTCACGTTGGGCTGAATAAAGTGCATTTTAGCTGCTAACGGGTCTTTTGTTGGTTTTCGCCCGCTGATGTCAAAATTCCTGTCGCCATCACATTAATGTTAGCAGCATTTTTCACCACTGATTCCTGAAGCTATCGCCATGTAGCGATGTCTTGTACATATGTCGCTAACAAGGCGATAGTTTTCAGCGATACACAGCGGTAAGAAAACTGCAGTTAACTAGCGTCAGCAGTAGTTTTCGCCAGTCCTTGTACATATGCCACACAGTTTTCACACTTTCTCGCGTTTGGCATGTATTTTTATTTTTAAATTTTTTTGAAAGGCCTTTTTGTACAAGGGCATTTTAATATGTTGTTAACTCCCACCCTAGCATCGCAGGGGGTGGGCAGAGGTGTAATCGAGCACTCCCGACTTGCTAGTTGCAACATAATCCTTTCAACAGGTCTTTTGACTAAAAGCATGTTGTCCGATCAGGAACACTGATTGATTTAAATTCATAAAAAAGACCTTTTGGGGGTGAATGATAGCATTTGTCATGCTATACATTAGGAGGTAACAGACCTTCTACATTAGACAGTGCTTCAGACGATAATGGGTTAATTTCGCTGTGTTCATAAAATATCTCCCAAGGTTCAGTTTAGGGGACACCGCTGGTCATTATTATGACAGCTCATGGCAATGTTCCCCACAATTCCGTCTCCTGCCTTTCCACGAAAACTCTGATAACTTTATTCAATGAGTAATCATTGCACTGGTTTAAGTTGCCGTGATTTGAATTTACTGTGGTACAAAAGGGGTTGGTAATGGACGGAGCATCTGAACCAATCAAACACTCACACCCAGTCAACAGATCTGGGTTTAATCCATCACCGTTCTTTAGCCCACTCTGCCACCCCAGTTCAGACATGGCCATATGCAAATCAGTCTGACGCTGTGCCTCATGGGAACAGTCCAGCCCGAACTGCCAAGCCATGCCTTCCCTGGACCGGAAACAAGCTTCCGAGGAACGGTTTCTGGCATTTCAGCCCTCTTCAGCCCGACTAGCTTGAATCCAGTGGCAAAGTGAGCAAGGGACTCACGTCTGAGCATACCCTGCCAACTTATGGCGAACAAAGTGGTACAAAAGGGGTTGGTAATGGACGGAGCATCTGAACCAATCAAACACTCGCACCCAGTCAACAGATCTGGGTTTAATCCATCACCGTTCTTTAGCCCACTCTGCCACCCCAGTTCAGACATGGCCATATGCAAATCAGTCTGACCCTGTGCCTCACGGGAACAGTCCAGCCCGAACTGCCAAGCCATGCCTTCCCTGGACCGGAAACAAGCTTCCGAGGACCGATTTCTGGCATTTCAGCCGTCTTCAGCCCGGCTTGCTTGAATCCAGTGGCAAAGTGAGCAAGGGACTCACATCTGAGCATACCCTGCCAACTTATGGCGAACAAAGTGGTACAAGAGGGGTTGGTAATTGACGGAGCATCTGAACCAATCAAACACTCACACCCAGTCAACAGATCTGGGTTTAATTCATCACTGTTCTTTAGTCCACTCTGCCACCCCAGTTAAGACATGGCCATAAGCAAATCAGTCTGACCCTGTGCCTCATGGGAACGTCTGAGCATAGCCTGCCAACTTATGGCGAACAAAGTGGTACAAAAGGACAGCAATATTGCATTTTAGCAGGGCACCTTGTCGGCTCATTGACATATCTCTCTTTTTAGGTGGAACTTTCGCAAGGCACAACATATGTTTAACCCGTTGCGTGCTGGTGACGGAACCGTTCCGTCACGAGCCTCGGGTGGGCTGTGCTGGTGACGGAACGGTTCCGTCACGGCCCGCTTGCCGCGCCTGCATGGCGCGAATACTGTGCCTGCGCTGAGCGTTCTGATGAGCGGGCGAGGCCGTGACGGAACCGTTCAGTCACAAGCACAGCTCACCCGAGGGCCGTGATTGAGCGGTTCCGTCACGAGTACGGGAGCGGTTCCGTCACGAATACGGGAGCGCCACGCGGCCCCGCCTCCCCCTTAGCGCTGCGGCGGAATAGCCGCCGCAGCTAAGGGTTTAAACGAAATAGGCAGCTTTTGGATTAATTGCCCCCTTCCCAGTGTAAATGCAGCCATTCATTCACACTTTAAGATTCTGCTTGATACTCAAATGCTACCCCTTATCGAGCACCTTGGCTGTCATTCGATCAAATGAAATGGTTCATTCACCATGATTAGTATAATTTCAAATGCATTTTATTTGCCACTTCAATCGGCTTTTCTAATTGCTGGTTTGATGTTCCGTACGGCCCATCATGACCACCTTAAGCCCACCTAATTTTCTTCCATATTGCTGGTGTCTTATTTTCTCCATTCATGCTAGCTCTCACCTCATTGACACTGAAATGTATGCCCAGCGTTGTGCTAATTAAAGTTACCTAATTATCTACACAGCCCCAGGGAGTAAAGCTGATTGTCGCATCTTTTGCAGTGCACAAGCTGGTAAGGGCAGTACCAGGTCTGACACATTGCATCACCGCCTTAACAGTATGCACAGTTCAGTGACTAAATATCGAGGTACAAAATATAGTCTGCCCAAAATATCGACTCCAAAACATCGAGGGACAGAATATAGAATGCCTATCTACAATCAGGTAGGTACTAAAATATCGATTCCAAAATATAGAAAGTTAAAATATAGTTAACTAAAATATCAAATTTTCAAATGTATTAAAAATATTATAAAAGTAATTACATAATAAATACAATTAAAGAAAACATAGTTAAAATAATGTAAAACAGTTTAAAATGTAAAAATAATAAATGTAATGTAAACATTTTTTTAACATATATATTTACTTAATAACATTATAAAATAATTATTCATCTTAATTATAAAATATTTAGGACATTATTAAAAATATATTTACACATATATACATAAACATATTATCTAAATATAAAAAGTATTAATATATAATAATTTAATTGAAGTAATAATTTTTATGTTAATTAATAATTTGCACTGCATGAAATATAACAAAATTAAAAACATTACATAGCTAAGGGAATAAAATTAGTATTCACACTCGAACAAGCACAACATTAGAGAATGTGTTGGATAGCAGGTGGGTAAAAATTACTATTCCAACTCCAGTGAGTGCAACAGTAGGGAAAGCGTTGGATAGCGTAGGGGTAAAAATTACTATTCCCACTCCAGAGAGTACAACAGTAGGTAAAGCGTTGGATAGCAAGAGGGTAAAAATTACTATTCCCACTCCAGAAAGTGGAACAGTAGGGAAAGCGTTGGATAGCGTAGGGGTAAAAATTATTATTCCCACTCAGGTGAGTACAACAGTTGGGAAAGCATTGAATAGCGTATGGGTAAAAATTACTATTCCCACTCCAGGGAGTGATAAAGTAGGGAAAGCGTTGGATAGCATAGGGGTAAAAATTACTATTCCCGCTCCAGAGAGTGCAACAGTAGGGAAAGCGTTGGATAGCGGAAGGGTAAAAATTACTCCCCTCCAGTGAGTGCAACAGTAGGGAAAGCGTTGTATAGCTTAGGGGTAAAAATTACTATTCCCACTCCAGAGAGTGCAACAATAGGGAAAGTAATCATTTAATATTTAAATAAGAATACATTAATTTCCAAAACCAAATTAAAATTCATTATAATTAATGACCAATTACAAAATATTTTATAATTAATTAATTATAAATACAGATAAATGTTATTTATTAAAAATAAATTACCTATTTATAATTACCAACCAATTAATTTCCAATACCAAAAATGTAATCAGTAATACAAAATTACCAATGAATAATCAATTAACATTAAATTATTTATCAATACACAAAAATAATTTCAATAAATATATAATTACAATTACATTACTTTCCACCCTATTCCCCTATAACCCACAACCCACAACCCACTCCAAATAATAAATTAAAACAATTAACATAATTATCAATTAAACAATTAATTAAAATCAATAAAAATTAATAAAAATGAATCACCAATTAATAATTAATTAACAATTAATTAATTATCAATACATATAAATAAAAATACATATTTACTTAATTAAAATTAAATTACTTCCCACCCTATTCCCCTATAAACCCACAACCCGCTGCAGAACTAAAACGCAAAATTAAATTAAAAATAAATAATAATTCATAAAAACTAATATTAAGGGGCAGATTCCGATTCGGTAAACTAATCCGTACGACCGAATCGAATCCGTAGCCCTTTCCGTACGACTCGTCCAATTAACATCCGAATCCCGTAGTACGATTCGTAGGAAAAATATACGACTGAATCGTTGCGAACCGTACGAATAGCAAGGGAAAATCCGTACGACACGGACCCTCAAAGTGAACCATACGAATCGTTAACATGCTGTATGACCCGACAAGTACGATCCAGACCGGGGAATCAGAATGTGATTCGTACGGAAACGTCGCGTATGAGTGAGTCGCATCACTATTGTAATGGAGCCATACGCGAGCGTGTGTAACGCACCATACCCCGGCATTCATGGCGTGTTTACGCACCATACCCCGGCATTCATGGCGTGTGTACGCACCCTACCCCGGCATTCATGGCGTGTGTACGCACCGTACACCGGCATTCATGGCCAGGGATGCAGTTCGGGTCGGACGTTTTGAGCTCCCGTAGAAAAAGAGTCGTACGGAGTGTTGCAGAGATGAATCGTACTTGCTGGGCCGGAAATTGCTGCTTAATTTCGTACGGACGTCGCATACTGCGAGTTCCAGATACAAATCGCACATATTTTTTAGTCATACGATTTCAGTACGATTCGTACGGAGATCTGCTTTGGATTCAAATCGTACTTCATCATACGTACGGGGATGTTTACGGGTATGATTCGTACAGGAAATATGCTCCGTATGACTATTTGTAAAGGGATTTTACCGAATCGGAATCGGACCCTTAATTTACTATAATTAAATTACTTCCCACCATATTCCCTTATACACCCACTACCCGCTACAGATTTAAATTACGCAAACATTAAATAACATAACATTCATTACTTTCAAAAAATTAAACATACATTACAAAAATAATAAATGTTTTTAACACAGATAACAGTAAAAAAAATCGATATTATGGAAAATGATATTTTAAATTCGATATTATGGAAATCAATATATCTTACCTCAATTTCGATATTCTATCCAACTATATTTTGGTAATTCGATATTCTGGGTTCTCTATATTTTTAATTTGATATTCTGGGCAGTCTATATTTTGGATTCATTATTTAGGGTGTTCACCAGTATGCACATACAACAATTCTATTATATGGCCTGTCTTTGAGCTAACTTCTCAATCCAACTATTGCAGTCATTCCGTTATGTGTGCCTGCTTATTCCTGCAGCCTCCTGGCTAGCCTAGTTGCCCAGCTGTTGTCACCTTTTTGATGGTCCTCAATTTTAGGCGTTCAAAAGTTTGCTAGCACATAGTCACTTTAGTATTTTACACCTCCCCTTCTTCAGCACAATGGTTACATCATCCCTTTGACTGGCTGAAGGGGTTATTGCTCAAGACCTGGCTCTTCAGATGAACTCAGCACTTAGTCTGATCCGCTGTGCCCACCCGCACCACAGCGCCTTGAGACCTTTGCGGAAGAGTAGCCACGCTCTACAAACCCTGATTGATTGATTGTTGAGTGCGATTTGCAAATCATCTCTGGGGGTTACACTCATCCTTGGTTCACCAGTTCCCTTCCTTGTTAATACATTCTTGTCCTGCAGATTTTAAGGAGTTTAGAGTTTTATCCCAGGATTAGTCTCCTGGATGAAAGACTCTAGCCTGTGCTGGAATCTGGGCTGGCTGAATAGTGATCAGTGCCACAGTCTATGTAAGTCTGGCAGAGAAAGTAATCTTGTGAGTAATCGAGGTGAGATGGGGGATTTTCAAAAATTAGTATGACTTAGAGCAGACAGCAGTGGTTCAACTCCAATGAAATGGTATGCTAGTGGATGTACATGGCATCAGTAATTTCTCCCAGCCCATACCATTTGATTCACGTTCCATACACTGTTCTCGGTGCTCTTTTGTGGCCAAGTCCATGATCATCGGGAGCCATTGGCTATTCGTTATGAGTTATTAGAAGTTCTGCTTGGTCTCGGCGCCGCTGTAAGATGGTGGGGACGCGCTGAGCTTTGGTGAGACGGGTAACTTCTTCGACGGTGGAAACCACTCCTATGATCTCCTCGGGGCGAGACTACAAGGCGCCTCTCCCTCCTCACATGGTAAGTCACTGGAGTGCAACAATTTTTCAGAAATTCATGATTTTCCTGGCTAATACGGCCTCAGAAAAAGATATCTCGGAAGAGAAGTTACGTCCGCCATTTTAAATGGCAGGCTTTATTCAGTTTAAAAAAAAAATGACCTAACCGTTTAATTTGGGCATTTACAAGAATTGCAGCAGCTGTATGCCTCAAGTTCCTGTTTTGCCAACATTTTTATTCCTCCTCTTCTGCATATTTTGATCAGCACTGTGTATGTTGCCTTGTTCCTTGTTGAGAGACTATTATCTAATGCTGACTTTATGGATCTTCTATTTTCCATAGTCCTTCAGGAGATTAATGTTGCCAGTCATAATCACCAGAAATAGCTTTCACACCTCATTTTAATACATAAAAAGAGAGGTTGTCCTGCGGTTGTTTCTTTTACATTTTCAGCTGCATAGCACTAAAGTGAATTTGACCCTTTATACTGCTGACTAAACGAACGAGTGCTTCTATTAGGTTTCTCTTCCCCCTATATGGGGAGATTAAGTATTCTTAAACTTTCAGCCTCTTCTAAGCGCAATACATATTCAGACTCTGACTCTAATTATAACGGCATGGATGACATCTCACACCATAAACCTGATTCTTCTGGCGCCATTTCAAAGACGCACCCTTCAACCAAAGCACCTGTGAGCTCCACGAACAAAAAAAAGCCTGCCTTCTCCAGTTCATTTCGCATCAGTTTCTATTGACTTGATTTTGGAGGAACTTTTGAACAACAAATGGTCCTCATTGGAGTCACGCATTCTTCTTGTATGACAGTCTACGGAGTCTTTAGGGTCGTTGTGCTCACGTATTTCCTCTCTGGAGTTAAAAATAACTCTCCTCAAGAAACATACAGAAGACTTAGAAAATCAAAACTGAAGAAATAACCTACATATTTATGGTAAATATGGAGGGTTGTAATCCAACAGTTTATTTTCAATCCTTTCTACCTAAGCTTCTTGAAATGTCTACCATTGACTCACTTAATATACAATGAGCTCGACACGCAGCTAGTGGTCTCCCTGACGCAGGTTGCTAATCCATCAGCACAGGGCGGGCTTAGAGAGTGCCTAGAGGAAGTGAAAATCTGGATGTCTCTTTCATCTTTAAAATTGAACGGGGACAAAACCGAGCTGATGCTTCTTGGGCCCCCAAACCTCAGTTTCCCTGCCTCCATGTGGCCACCTAGCTTGGGCCCTCCACCTACCCCAAAAAACAGCATCAAGAGTCTCGGAGTCTGGCTCGACAGATCTCTGTCCTTCAGTACGCAAGCCACAAAACTCTCAGCAACATGCTTCGGCATCATGAGGATGCTGAGGAGAATCCTCCCTCTCCTTCCTATGGAGGCCAGACAAGCAGCTGTCCAAGGTCTAATCCAGTCACGCCTTGATTTTAATAACGTACTCTACCTCGGGGCCCCGGAATACACTCTGAGTAGGCTTCAGATAGCCCAGAACTGCGCAGCCCGCATCTTACTCGACATTCCCCGCAGACAGTCAGCCAGGGCCGGACTGATAACCCTCCACTGGCTACTAGTGCGTCAGAGAGTTATGTTCAAGGCCATGTGCATAGCTCATCAGGCCTTCTGGAACACTGGCCCCAGAATTACTCAAGATCTAATAACCCACTACACGCCCAATAGAAGTCTACGCTCGAGTCAGACCTTCCTGGCAACAGTCCCCAGAATAAAGAGATCCAGATCCGGAGGCAGGTCTTTCTCACATAACGCGGCCAGGGCCTGGAACGCCCTGCCGCTGCATCTTAGAGCCAACCCTAACCTTCTAGCCTTCCGTAAACAGCTGAAAACCTTTTTATTTCACCCAATCTAACCTACTCCTCCATCTCCCCACGGGGCCACAGCTTGGGCTTACGGTATTCTTAGCGCTTGGACGCCTCCGGGCAGCAATTTGCGCTTTACAAATACACATCCAATCCAATCCAATCCAATCCAGCTCACAGGCTTGGTCCCAGAGTTTCAACAAAACCTTGTGGTGTCATCCTGTTCTTCTTGCAATATACTGATCTGCTTCAAGTCTTGTTGGCAGTCAAAGCTAAAAAACAAATCTCCTGGGAGGGCCATCGTTTGTTTTTCTCACAAGATGTGGTCAAAGCCACTGCAGATATCTGGAAAAAATTCCTAGACCTTCGTCCTCAACTAAGAACCACAAATGCCAGATATGGCCTCATACATCCATGCCTTTTTAAGGTTACCTACAAAGAAAAGACCACTACCTACAAAGACCGAGAGGCCCGCTAGATTTTCTTTGACATATTGGAACTGATGTCATGGACACTGCCAAATCTACTTAATTGTGACTTTGTTATTTATTGTTTTCTCTCTCTTTTTAAGTATCATTTTATGGATAATTCTCTTGGAGGATGTTCTATTCTAGTTTAGAAACCTTCTTAATTGATACCTCGTTCCCTTTTATATGCTCCTGTTATGTATATTTTGTGTATAATTGTGTCTGGTGTTTGTTCTAATTAATCTATAGATTTTTTCTTTGGTTTCTTACGGCATCATTTCTTCCTTCCTATTATCAGGTGTTTCTTTTACCCCCCCCCCGTTCTCACTCAGTGTCCTCAGTTGTGTTGATGTATTTTTGATTCCAAGCTGCCCTGTCGTCCGATGGGTCTCGGATGTTGTCATCGCCGCTGCCTGGCGCAGCCCAACCACCTTCGTCTTGTGTATTGTAGGTATGTTTTTCAGTTGTCATTTGTTTGACTTGTACTGTCCTTTTGTTCTCTGTTACGTTCTTCCCTTTTCCCAATCTCTTTCTTTCATAACTCTATTACTTACTCTCCTTCCTGGTATCTATTATGTTGCTCTCTCTCTCTCTCCCTTCTTTCCTAATCAAACAATACTCTTATCTTTATACTTTTAATTTTTCACCTTTTCTCAATTTTGAGTTGGGTTATATCACTGTATGCTTTTTGATTGTTCATGTTAAAATATTTTGGTTACATTCAGATTTACTACATTGAACATTAAGGGATTAGGTAATCCCATTAAAAGACAACATGTGTTAACCCATTTAGCTAAATTAAAAACTGATATTACATTACTCCAGGAATCACATCTATCTGAAACTGAAGCTTATAAATTAAAGAAATGTTGGGTAAGCAATGTATTTTCTTCTCCGGCCCTAGGTAAGAAAAATTTAGTTTTGATTATTTGTCATAAGAAATTTCATGCTTCAGTTGTCCATCAAGAATCCGAATTTGATGGTCGTTGGGTTAATGTTAGACTTCTTATTGATAAAATGCATTAGTTATTTTTAATGTATATGGTCCAGTTTCCATTGACAAACTATTTTGGACTCAGATCTCTGATAAACTACTTTTGCTTGATGATGAGTATATTGTTTTTGTTGGCAATTGCAATCAAACACATTACCCCATATTGGATAGACACTCACCAGTTAAATTTATTAACACTAAAATACACTCACAATTTACTTCCACCATACGTCGCAAATCTTTAGTCGACATCTGGTGGCTTTGTCATCCAGATCTTAGAGAATATAGTTACTATTCACCTCCACACCAATCACAATCCTGAATTGACTACCTCTTTTTAAGTAAAACCTTAGCTCATCAAGTCCTTCAGTCCGAGATAGGCTCAATATTAATAACAGATCATGCCCTGGTCCTTGTTGATTTTGATCTGATACCATTTACTTCACATGCTGGTAGGTGGCGTTTTAATAATTAATTACTTGCTAACCCTAACTTCTCTAGCCAATTCAGCTCTTTAGTTTCTGAATTTTTTGCTTTTAATTCAACTCCGGATTCTTCCCCTGTAATGGTTTGGGATTCTTTTAAGGCGGCCGTTAGAGGTTCCATAATGAATTTTGTCTTGCAAAAGAAAAAATCTTTTGAAATACAAACTACTCAATTACTCACTAAGATTACACAACTAGAATATACTTATTATCATTCTAATACTGAGTCTTCTTTAAAGAGTCGCATTGATGTGGACTCCCTTTTAATAGATTATCCACGGAAGCCGCTTGCTCCTATCTTTTGAAAAGCAGCTCTCGCTACTATGGTGGACAAAATAAAATGGGAAAACTACTGGCTAATTACTTGAAAATAAGACGAGAAAGAATTAGAATAGAATATTTGCAGAACTCTGTTGAAACTTCTTTATTTGAAGACAATGACATTTTGAATGACTTTGTTTCCTTTTATAAAAATCTATATACTCCAGAGACACAACCAATTCAATCAGACTTATCCTCTTATTTTCATTCCATTAACTCCTCTCCGTCTCAACATATCAATTTTGACCCACTGGAATCTGATATTACCATGCAGTATCGATATTACAGCGAGGAAAGGTCGATGGCTTTACTGTTGAGTTCTATGAACACTTTGCTAAGCTTCTACTTCCAAATCGTTTACTTTTATTTAATTATTTTATTAAAAATGGTTCGTCTCATGGCACTTTTCAAGAAGCCATGAAATGTTTAATCACAAAAGATAATAAAGACCCTTCCCTGTGCAAAGATTATCGCCCATCTCTTCAGTCAACACAGACTATAAGATTTTTGCAAAAATTCTGGCCCTACGCATTGATCCTATCCTACCTGAACTTATTGGGCCTGAACAATCTGGCTTTGTGAAGGGTCGATTATCCTCTGACAACTCTGGAGTCTTTTTTAATATTTTTAGTAAGGCTTCTTCCCTAGATTATCCTATTGCAGCCATAGCCTTAGATGCTGAAAAAGCATTTGACAGGATTGGATGGGATTTTATGTTACATGCTTTAAAGTGGATGGGTTTTCCTCCCAAACTGATCTCCTTAATTTCCTTACTTTGCTCGGGACCCAGAGCTTCTATTTTCATTAATGGTAAAGTCTTGGATTACTTTCCTCTCTTTAGGGGAGTACGACAAGGGTGTCCTTTATCACCTTCATTGTCTGTAACAGTATTGGAACCCTTTTTAACTAAAATAAGGCAGTTTTCAACTTGACTCGCATCAAGCTAAAATGTCTGTTTATGCAGATGATATTCTTCTGTATTGTTCCTATACGCCCACTTCTCCCCCTTCTTTTCTCCATCAGGTCAATATTTTGTCTCAAATATCAGGTTACTGCCTTAATACGGATAAATGTGAAGTCTTACCTCTCAATGTTTTATGTCTTAAGCATTATTTTATCCAAACTGGTTTTTCCTGGCAACCCTCTAACTTAAGATACCTGGGTTTATGGTTCTTCTTGAGTATCCCAGAGACTTTAAAACTAAACTTTTATTATATTATAAACACATTAAATGATAATATGGCATCTTCTTTTTCTCTCTCTGTGGGTACGACTAGATTTGATTATGAGGATGCTTACCCTTCTGATTCTTTATATTCTTTCGATGATCCCTGTGAACATTCCCGGATATTATTTTAAGAAAATTGATTCGCTTCTAACTTAATTTCTCTGGAAGGGCAAGCCCCCTCGAATAGCCTTATCCTCCTTAAAAAAAGAAAAATCTAGCGGTGGTCTTAAATTCCCTGATTCCCTGATCATTATGCTTTCTCATTAAAACAAGCTTCCAGTTGGCTTTCGTCTGACCCCTCTGCACATTCCCCAGTATGGATATCTAAAGAAAAATCTCCTGTCTCTGCTTTTGACTTTCAGGAAACCCTTGCCTTCACTAATAACATCTCTTCTTTTCGTCCTCTCGTTATTTCTCACACTTGTAAGATTCTAACTCCTCTTCTACCATCTTCTTATCCTTCTACTACTTCTCTCTCAACAGCCTATTTGGCACAATAAATTACTATGTATCACAAATCGCACCATCCACTGGAAATCCTGGAGATCCAAGGGGTTCTTTTGTATTTCCCAACTCTTGACTAAATATTTTCCCCTATCCTTTCCTGATCTTCAAACCAAATTTTCACTGCCTAATTCCTTTAAATCACAATATAGTAGTAGAAAAGCTTTATTTCGATTTTTGCAAATCACAATATAATCTTTTACTTCTTTCTCTTAATCAATATCTCCTCTTGCTACCAATTGCCTCCAAACTTCCGACGGCATGTTCTACACTTTTTTCCCATATTAAATATTTCTACCACTGCATCTACTATTTATAAGCTTTTATTGCTACCCTCTGATAGACACAAGTCAAAGACTGAATTGGCCTGGGAAAGGGATTTAGCACAATCCTGACCAACATCCATCTGGGATAAATTGTGGCTTAATATTGATAAGACATCAAGAATTGCTAATACTTCTCAAACCCTTTATTTTGTTTATCAGCGCTTATTACTTTCTCCTGCAGCACTAGCATCTTTCTCACCTAATACTCCATCTACCTGTTGGTCCTGTTCCTGTTCTAATACTGATTTAAAACATATGCTATTTCAGTGTCCTAGTATTTTTCAGTTTTGGCAATTAGTTTGGTCCCAAATTAAAAAGATTTTTAAAGTTAATATTTCCTTCTCTATAGCCACCATTAACTTAGGCTCCTGGTCACCTCAATGGTGCCAATCACTATCTAACTTTAAGTTAATAGATCTACTATTAGCTGTAGTTTTACATTTTTCTTGATTCTACAGGCTGCGGTCAGCCAATGTGATGGACACTTGCTGATCAGAAGTAACAGTTACAATAACGTCACACAAGGACAAATATATGAGTTCATTCAGTGGAAACACTATGGCAGGCTATTGATGGGACCAATGGAACACCAATTAGTGAACCAAGCACACCTCTTCAGCATCAAGTGGTCAAGATAGCATGGGTTGAATTGTTCAACATCCAGGGCCTAGCCCTAGCCCCTGGATCCTTTGTTCAACAGATTGCTTATTCATACAGTATAGGCTGGCTATAACTGCCTTAAGATTGGTGGACAGTATGACAGTGAAATGTTGGTACACAGTGCCGATCTGGATGCCTTAGTGCTGATGAATGGGAGGAGATTGTTAAACCCTCTAGTGGCAAATGCCCAACTGGTCACAAAGTCCAGATGTATCAAAGGGTTTCACCCATTCTGTGTCTATGGGAAAATGTGTTGTTACATATGGCCCAAAGTCGCCTGTTTGAGGAATATGTAGAAAGTGAATAGAGAAGTATGGCAAAGAAGTATGGACATCTGGAGATTGAGGTGTTATAAGGAAGACAATTCCATAAGAAACAGGCTAAATAGTAGTGGGACAGTACTGAGTCAGTATGTATGTAGGCACAAGCAGCACTCGATGCTCATAGCTGCTTGGGCCACGTAGCCAGATTGCGCTAGTGTAACTTTGTACAAGCATGTAGAGTTTACGGCGCATATTTACTAGAGAATGTTGGAGCATGGAGCTGCACCAAATCTGGCACAATGCTCTCCAAAATTTTCAAAACTTAGGGATGCGCTGTATTTACAATGATACGGGGAACCCCTGTGTTTTCTGTAGTGCTAAAATAAACTGCCTAGTGCCAATGCAGATACCCTTCACCATAGTGCAAGGGTGCCTGCATCGCAGGAAATTATTGTTTATGTGCAGGAAGGCATCCCTTCTGTGGTAATTTGGATGAGGCAGGAAGATTCTTGTAATAGGTTTATTCTTAGGAGACAGCTTACACAACCACCAAGAACAGGTACATGGATGTAACTGAACATAGTAGAACATTAGAATCTCTATGCATAAGGAATCATAACAATTCTAAATAGAACATGGTGGTAAGAGCATGAAATGGAATACTACACACCTCCCCCCCTAAAAAAAACACAAAAATAATAAAAAAAGAACTAAAGAAAATAATCATGTAGTTTTACAGGAGTATGTTTCACACGAACACTTTTTCTTGGAATAGGAACATCATTTTGAACAATAGGACTTTGTATGGGAACATTTCCACTCATCAAATTGTCAAGATGTCTGGTAGATGGTTCGATGTTCTGTTTGCTATGGTCAGACACAGATGGAATGCAATTGTCAGGTATGGGATCCGAATGATCAACGCCTTGATTATCACAGTCAAAATTGTTAAACAAATGGGAATAAGACGTTCCATCTTGATTGACAGGAGTTTTAGCAGTGGAAAGATTATCAGTAGAGGATGGTGCAGAACAAAGTTCAGAGTGAGAAGAATTTAAGCTTTTACATAGAGAAATCCTTCTAAAGTTCCATATTTTCCCATCCTCAACTCTCACAGCTTTTGAAAATACTTCAATAACCTTGCAAGGATCTGACCACTTATTCCACCTATTGTCAAAAATTCTGCCAAATTTGACACGTACAAAATCGCCCACTCTGACTTTCTGGCTGGGACTTTTTTGCTTATAAACTGCGGACCATTGTCCGTTACAATCTCAGCAGGGATGCCTTCTCTACAAAAAACCTCATCTAAAAACTGAACAATTTGAGTAGAACCTACTTTATCAACTATTTTAAGCTCTGGCCATTTGGAAAAATAATCAATGAGAACTAGGCCAAATGCATTTTGGTGAGGAGACAAATTAAGAGGTCCAATTATGTCTATACCCAATTTTTTCCAAGGACAAGAAACAAATTCAATAGGGGAACTGCCAGCAGACAATGGTTTGACAGTCTTGTCACTTTTACTACAGGGAGAACATGAACGAACCCATTTGTCGACCATTCTGTCTACGCCAGGCCACCAGTAAAAACTCACGAATACGTCTTTTTGTGCTAGACATGCCCATGTGACCTTCGTGGGCCATGGAAATAATTTTTTCTCTCAAGGAAATGGGGGGAATAATTTTATCACCTCGTAAAATAAAACCCTGGTCAAACATAAGTTCATCCTTTACTTTGAAAAATGAAAGAATGTCTCCAGATAAATATCGCTCTTGAGGCCAACCATATTGTAAATGTCTAGTTAAATGTGGAAGATTGGGATCATTCGCCATTGCTTCTCTCCACTCAACTTCAGAAATTCCATTAGAAGAACCTGCTGAACCGTAATTGTTAACATCATCAACATTAAAAATAACATCCGAATCATTGTTCCAACTACCAGAGAAAACCGAATTGACGAGAGGCAACCTGGACATGCAGTCGGCATGTACATTTAAACGTCCAGGGACATACTCCACAATGCATTGAAATTCCTGCAATTTAGCTGCCAGGCGTGCTAGGCGTGCAGTTAACGTTCTTCCACCACCAGCTGCTAGCATATTAATTAAAGGCTTATGATCCGTTCTTAAACGGAATCTGGTTCCCCACAAAAATTGCCTAAAGTGCTCTGAGGCCCAGGTACATGCTAGTAATTCTTTTTCAATTGTGGAATAATTGTACTCTGCACCTCGCAAGGTTCTTGAAGCATACGACACTACATACTCTTCACCTTTGTCTTTTTGCATTAACACAGAGCCTAAACCTACATTGCTCGCATCGACATACACTATGCACTCTTTCTCTATATTAAATGGTTTTAAGAAAGGGGCATTGATGATTTCTTGTTTCATTAACTCAAAAGCTTGTTGCTGATCATTGTTCCATAAAAACTTAGTATCTTTTTTCAATAATGACCTGAGGGGATGGACCTTTGAGGCATAATCTTGGACGAATTTACTATAAAATTCAGTAAGTCCTAAAAAGGAAACCAGTTGGTCTTTATTCAATGGTGGAGGAGCTTTGGATATACTTTTGATATGGTTGAGTTTGGGTTTAATGCCTAAGGCTGAAATTTCATGACCAAGGTATTCGACTTTACTCTGTCTGAATTTGCATTTGGATAATTTAAGTGTCAACCCATATTCTTGAATACTTTTCAAAACCTTTACCAAATTCCTATCATGATCCTCCAAACTTTTCCCATGTATTAAAATGTCATCCTGGAAAGCACATGCACCCTCACAACCTTCTAGTACTGTTTTCATGAGGCGTTGGAAGACAGACGCCGCACTAGCTAGACCGAAGGGCATGCGACAATATTGAAACATGCCCTCAGGTGTGATAAAAGTGGTTAGGAATTTCGAGTCCTCGTGTAAAATCACCTGATGGTATGCGCTGGTTAGGTCTAGGGTAGAAAATACGCAGGCGCCAGAAAGAGTTGAGATGAGCTCGTGTATGTGGGGTAGGGGATGCCTGTCAATCCAGATCTCCTTGTTTAGGCTGCGGAGGTCTACGCACAGACGAAGTTCGCCATTACTCTTAAGGGACAAAACAACAGGCGAAACCCATGGGGATGATTCAACTGGTTCAATGATCTTTTTGGAAATAAGATCAGATAAAATTAATTTTAGTTTGTCACGATAGGCTAGAGGTACATTTCTGACTCTATGTCGGACAGGAATGGCTGACTCCTTAAGTATAATGCGATGTTTGAAATTGGCAAAAATTCCCAAATTATCATTAAAAATACAGGGAAAGTCTTTCTTTAATTGGAGGATAAAATCGTTTTCAGGTGGAACAATATATACAGGGGGAGAAGCATTAGGGTCAAGTTTGATTCCTAGTTTGATTCCTAGATCAAACTGATGAGGCCAGCATAAAATGGATGCTCCTTTAGAGGAAACGTATACCTTCCCTTTGATAGTTCTATCTTTAAAACTGATGTCTGCCCACATGTAACCTTCGAGATCAATCTTTTTTCCTGTATACCCTCCTGGATGTATGTCAGGTGGCAAAAGTTCCTTTGAGTTCCAATACTTTTCAAAGACATCTTTGCCAACTATAGTGTACCATGCACAGGAGTCGATGAGCATTGATATTCCCACACCATTAATAACAATAACATCACTAGGAAAACCCTTGCATTCAGTGTCCCCAACACATAACATAGTATTAATTTCGGACGGTTGTTCACCATCATCATACTCTTCATTCGATAGAAAGTTGACTTTCTGTGAGGATTTACACATTTTGGTGAAGTGGCCTGACTTTTTGCATTTGACACAAATTTTGTTCCAGGCTGGGCACCCTCTATAATTTCCCACATGGTCATTGGCGCCACATCTGTAACAAATTATTTGGGATTTTTTTTTAAGAAACCTGTTGTCTCTGCTAAAATTATCTTTCCTAGTGGGAGTAAATACAGGTTTCCTGTGGTTGGTTGAGTTTTTTACTAAGGAAACTTCTGGAATTATTACTTTAGTTTTAGTTTCATGCCCTCTTATTTCACTTACGAATAATTCAGATTGCTCAATGCCTTTGGCAATATTTAGAACAGCATTAAGGGAGGTTTCGGTGCCCATCCATAATCGTTCCTGTATCTTTTTACTCTTAGTACGCATCATAATTTGATCCCTCAAAACCTGATCAAAATTTATAGTTTCAAAGGAACAAGAACTAGCTAATGTGCGTAGGGCGGCTACATAAGTTTCAATGGATTCGTCTTCTTTTTGTGTTCTAGAATAAAATTTAAATCGCTCCATCACTGTGTTGATTTTCCTCCCAAATCTAATACTTAGTTGTTTAACAACGACTTCAAAAACATTTATATCACCTGCGCCTGTATTTTCAATAGGTGGAAGACTCTGTAATTCTTTGAGACCAGCTCCACCTAGACAATTTTTTAACAGGGCGAGTTTCCTTTTGGGAGAACAACCATCTTCTTCGACCACATCTACATAGGCTAAAAAGGTTGGGTACCATAGATCCCATTCCACCTTTGGATCACCGGCAGAAGGTAAGAAATGTGCTGGTGAAATAATGTTATTATTAGCCATTTTAAAGTAAATATTGACAAAGTAAGAAAATGAAAAAATTGATAGTCACAGTTGTCTGGAGGGACGGTTGTTTGTAACAAAGTTGTTTCGTGAATTCCTTAGAAGAGTATAGAAGTGAAGGACGAGTTCTCAATAGTTGAAATGCACTCCGGATTAAGTTAAGTATTAGAAAATAACTGTGGCTAACAATAAATAGTAGCTTTAAATCGAGTTTGAATTGGAACTCGGGTCGATGTATGTTGTCATGGTGATTTAAAATGGCCGCTGGAACGCAGCGTTGTGCGTGAAGACGCGCTGGCACATGACGTGGACACACGTTGAGACTGAGTGCGCGCAGGAGTGATAGACGTGTAGAATCCAGTCGCGTGAGAGGCTTCCAACAGCAGACTGGGTGCACGCGAGTGAAGGGGTAAGTTAATGTCTCATTTAAAAAATGCTTCCTTTTGGTAAAATATACACAACAGGGAAAAAAAAAAAAAACGTGTCCAAGATGCCAGCCAGACGGCAATTTCACACGGGAGATGGTAGAGTATACGCAAATTAAGATAGAAGGAGCGGGTGAAATTATAGCGATTTCCAAGTGTGAGAGGGAAATGGCATCATTGGAACACCGCCGCTGGTGCGATCAGAGCACATGAACTGATAAATACTGCCGCTGGTGTTATTATGTAACACATATAAGTATAACGGTACCTTAAATGGATCCTTACAGGAACTGGTGAACGCTGTCTCCTTGCTTGATAAAAGTTGTAGAATATAAACGGGTCCGTTTTCAAACTTCAGTTTTTTGGTATCCCGATCGTCGCCAAATTATGTGGTAATTTGGATGAGGCAGGAAGATTCTTGTAATAGGTTTATTCTTAGGAGACAGCTTACACAACCACCAAGAACAGGTACATGGATGTAACTGAACATAGTAGAACATTAGAATCTCTATGCATAAGGAATCATAACAATTCTAAATAGAACATGCTGGTAAGAGCATGAAATGGAATACTACACCTTCCTGCACATAAACAATCCATAATGGCTACGAAATGGTCATTATTTAATTATTGTTTTGTGCATGAAGGGACACCTTCCTGCTCATAAACAATCATTAATAGTTTTTGCAGAATGCAGCACACATAGAAAGACAAAAACAAGGAAAAATAAAAAGATTTCTCCTTGTGTGCCATTCTAACTCCTGCTCAAGCATGGTGTTGGTTTTAGGTGCTGACACAGATTTACACCTCCTTGTCAATCTGGAGCTGCATCAAAAAGCAATTGGTGTTGCGCTGGAAAGCCCACAGCAACGCCCATTGCACGCACCTTTGCGGCAGAGGACTGGGGCAGAAAGGGGCATATATTTGGAAGGTGGCGTTGAGCCATGGTAAATGACTTTGCGCCACCTTGTATTGAAAATGGCGATACGCCACCAGAGTGTCAAAAGAAGTGACTCTCCAGCAGCTGTAGGGGTTGTACATATGCTCCTAAATGCTTTGTACATTTGAATGCACCGTTTTGGGCAAACTTTTCCTCCTTGCAACCGCTGCATTTGCCTTGCAATTTGTCATCAACTTTTGCATCAACACTAGTACAGAATAGTAGAAAATGGTTTGGTTTACACTGCCAGGGCACGATGGAGTAAACGGTTTCATTGTACATAACCACCAGTAGAAGTGATGATATTTAAAGTAGCATCTGTGACTATTTTGAAAGAAACTTTGACATAATTTGCAGACTTTTGCACTGGTGGTTTGCGACTCCATTTCAACTTTGACATATTTATGCGGTATGGATTGGTCGTGCACAGGCTTTTGGGCGCCTGGTGTGAATAGCTGTGAAACCAGTACCTGCCATTTTGCTTTTTAACCACCCAGACTGACTGAAAAGTCTGAAAGCAATACAATACAGACGTTGTCATCAAGTGAAAGAAAATCACACTCCTGGCCTAGCACAACCATTGCAGAGGTGATGACCCCGCGGCTGAGCGTGAGCAGCAACAACCTCAAATCACAGCGGTTTCAGCACGTGAGCTAGAAAAACAATGTTCAGGCGCCCTTGGGAAGGTAGTGGTGCACAAGGAAATCAAGGCATCACTCAATTCATCATAAACCTGTTTCCTAGAAGGGTTTAGCACATATGGCATTCCTTCCCTTCCGATATTAAATTCTAGACCAGACCAACACTGCTGCACTGCTGTGACATCCATTGTAGCTAGCTCGCTATACATTGAGACCTACAGGAAGCTGTCAGAATGAAATCCTGCTCCAGGGAGACAACCACAACCGTTGAAAGGGTCACCTCAAGCATGTTGCTACAAATTCCCTGTCAGAAAGTGTTGATCCACAGTACTGGTATTTTTAGGCAGAGTTTCACTACAAGAGCAAAATAGCACTTACATACCATCATGTATATTTGAAATGATATGAAAATGCTACTTGTTGGAAACTTTTGTTTCTAGGTCCGCCTACACACTGTTTCAGCTGCCTGCTGGCAAGCAAACTTACTGTATGATATATATATAGATATGGCAACCGATTCCCCTCAAAAATGGATTTGTACAGGAAGTAGGGCTTCAGAAGTAAGTGATTAATCAGCCCAAAAGGCCCTCCCTATCAGTAAAAGTGTACAGAGAATTAGGGCTAGATTTTCAAACATTTTGCACTGTGTTAGTGTCACAAACCAGGTTTTTTTGGACTTTACTTTCCAGTGCAAAACTTGTTTTGTGCTGGAAAGTACACTAAAAGTAGTGCACAGCAGCGCAAAGCACTGCATTGCGTTACTTAGCACGAAGGGGGCGTTACATGGGTGGTACATGGTTGTTCCCATGCAACCACCCATGTTTTTTGATGCAAAACCCTTTCTACAAAGAATTGTAGACAGGGCTTAGCGCCAAAAGTTAACACCACTTCAAGGAGGCATTAAAAGGAGAAATATTTGTAATTCTCCTAACTTTTTCGACTTTGCATGTGTGCTGCACTGTGGTGCACACATTCAAAGTCGGCATAAGCTTTAAAAGTTAACTGGGCATGGTATTTTGTACAGGAAGGATACCCTTCCTGTACAAAACCTAAGCTAGACTCATGCACACACCCCAGCACTCTGACGCTAAGATGTGTGCCTGCCGCTTGGCAGCTGAAATCAGTAGCGGCACTTGGGAGAGAGAGGAGAGGGCAATCTCTCTGAAATAAGGTGCACTCCTGCTCCCTCCCTGTCGCACAATACCGCTCAGCTTCTTTGAGTGCTGAGCTGCATTGCGTGTATTTTTTTATAATCTACCCCACAGTGTTTTCTATTTGTGCAAAACTGTATATGAATATTCTATGAATATTTCCACTTTAAACCTTTTAAATGTTTTGATCTTTGTGTGTCCCCTTCCTCATGATTCAGTATCGATTGTATATTCCACTTCACTGCTCCTGATTCAATGGTTTTCCCCTTATTATTGTGCTTGCCTCACCCAAGGAGTATTTCAGTCCATGGTTGGACACGTTTTGTCCTTCAATTGCTGACATCAGAAACTTGCATTACTGTGCATGAGGAGTATTTTCTCTGCCTCTCTTTGCATGTCCATGATCTCTCCAACCTCCTTTGGAGGCCCACTCTTTATTTTCATTTTTAGCCCCCCTGCATTGGCTTACCCCCAATCCAGTCCCATTTACATCATTTTAAGAAACATTAAATTGAAATGTGAAGATTAAGAGTTGTTTTGTTTAACTGTCTGCTCTGTTACATGCATGGCCATCAAACCACTAAATAATCCTTGTAGTTGAGGCGACATCACATGCATTATGAGGTCCATCCAATGACATGAAATAAGTGTCATCACATGACCTCTGTCCCTAGCAACAATGCATAAAGTGATATTACATAATGTTTGACCCATGTAACATCACTGGATGTCATACTACTATGGGAGAGTGTACAAATGAAGACATGAGACAAATTATAAAGCTGTTTTACTTACCATGTATTTATCAGGATGCTGCCGAGATATGGCAAGGTACAGCCATCATATGTCAAATACTGCCTAATGTGCCTGTCCACAGTACCACGAGCCCAATCACAGACTCTGGCACAGACATCAATGCCCAGGCATACCCGTCATGTCTCTGTTATCACACATTCATGTACCCAGCCACAACTTTATTTGCAATGGACACAGCTTCATATGCACAAGTGCAGTTAAAGTAGCCTCGGACTAGTGCCATGTGCCCAGGACAGGCTCATTTGCAAATATTTACAGTCTCATGTGCTCAGATATAGGCGCCTACACTCGGGTATAATGTCATATATAAGTGCAGATTCATGCTCCGGTGCATTCCCATTTACCCAATGTTGCTTCCTGAGTACAAGTATAGCAATTGTACTATTGTACTACCTGAAGTAGGTGTAGTTTAATAAACACAGGTGATGGCATTCCCAGCTACAGCCCCACATGACCAAGTGTAATCTCATATCCTCAGTAAAGCAGCATAAGCACAGGCATAGACTCAAATGCAGAGGTATAGCCCCATATGCTTAAGGCTGCCCTAGCAAAGCTGGCAGTCACTTCATGTGTAAAGGGGAGGCTCATCAGAGCATCTCTAGACTCATGTTTGCAGGTACAGCCTTATATAGGACGTGCAGCCTCATATGTGCGGGTGTCACATCCTGTACACTTTACAGTTCCATAATCACAGCCATATCCTCGTGTGTGTCTGGGAGAAAGTCTTTGCTCCTATAAACAAACTGTTTGGCTGTACGCTAGCTAAAGAATTCTTCACCCTCACCACAGCATTTATGAGCACAGAACTGAAATCAGATCACAACAAGGACCTATTAGACATGCTACTGACAGCAACAGTGAAAATGGTCCTCTCCAATTGGAACGATACAAGCAAGACATCATTCAAAGGCTGGCTCAATTGGATCACGCATCTTAGAGGAGCGGACAACATTGCACTACAGAACTTGCCCTGGAAACCGTCCTCAAGAAAGATGTGGAAGTCCCGCCATACATTCCTTGACTCTTTTGAGCCCCCATAAAAATGAGGCAGGCCGACGAGACGCTCCCTGGTTCCCCATGAAAGCTCCACCCTAGCAAATGAACCTAACAGGACCCTACTAGTCGCAGCCAAAGTGGCCCTCTCTGGGCCTGTACGTAGACATCTGTATGTAGACTTTTTGTGTAACAATGTCCCCACTGTATGTCAGACGTAAATAAAATGCAATGCAATGCAATCTTAGGTGCCTGTCCGCTATCTCTTCTTTCACTCCTTGCTTTCCTGTCCTAGTCTGTCTTCTATCTCTCTTCTACAAGGATAACGACATGTAAGGGTTAGCTAACAGTCATAATGTCAAAAGCGATTGGAATAACCTATGCCAACCCAGTAACAGTATTGCTAATGTGTTCTTGTAAAAAATTATTAAAGCATGTTGAAATAAAAATAAATAAAAAATTAGAGCCCGATTCTTGAATATGTAACTGGATATTTGTGAGGGAAAAATGTTTCTTGCAAATAAGCATCTGCATGTTCCTTGACCACTCGTTCTGACTCACAAAAGTGGCCTGTGGCGAGTGTGAGAGTGGTCCCCGAGCCCAGATACTGCAGTGACGTTTCCACCTAGCCCACCATCCTTCATAAAGCAGCAGGCCTGCATCCACCGCCCTGGTCTGTCTTGGCTCCTATGAGGGATGTGGGCATGTTGACCTGCAGACCCCAGACTCACATCACACCTAAAGCACCGTTATCATTTGCAGGAATTAAAAGGTTTCTGTATGTAAGGCCTTAGATTTATAGTTCCATTCCCCGTTTAGTGCTGGAAAAGTAAACTATTGCTTTTGTATTTTGTAAGCTGTGGAGAATGTTATGGTTGGATTTGCAATTCCATGCAGTGGGGATATAAATTATTACAACACTGCTTGTTTATTTTGGGAGTACTGGAGTACGGGGTCTGCCATGTGGACAGGGAACACGTGTGTCTACTGACTGCATTGAGTGGCATCCCACTGCTCTGTGAGCAGTTCGAAAAGGAAAAATAAAATGATAATAACGTTACTATCATTTTATTTTTCCGTTGTGGTTCGGCTGGTTAGGAGCTGGGCGGGCTGGGCAGACACATGAGCAGGGGACGGAGTGGTGAGCATTCTCTTAAGTGCGCATGATAGTTTGGCAGACCGACCCGGGCCAGCCAAACAGTTATGCGCACTTTGCATGTTCTTCTCCGGCTGTATTACACAGTCTAGGAGGAGAACATGCACAGCCTCCCAGTCCCTCGCTGAGCTCTGAACCACAGCGCTCAGATCAATCACAATGCTGCTGTAACGCAGCATTGTGATTGGCTAGTGGAGTCTAGGAGCCTATGTGCTTCCTGGTTCCTGCTCCTAGAGACAACTAAAGAGTCGACGAGGACCAAGAGCCAGCGCCAGGCCTGTAGGTAAGAGGTTTTAAAAGACAAAGGGGCAGATTTACAATAACTGGCGCATCCCCAGGGATGCGCCAGTTATTGTGTGCCGCAGCGCCGCCACCCATGGTGCGCCGCATTTACAATGCGGCGCACAATGGGGTAAAAACGGCACAGATGCGTCACGCATCTGTGCCGTAAAGGCGGCGCATTGCTGGAGTTGCGTTGCAAGCGCGATGCAGCTCCAGTAATGCTCTGGGGGGCCCTATCTGTTCAATGCTCCGTCAAGCCTTACGCCTGCTTCAAGCAGGCGCAGGGTTTTGACGCAGCATTGGCCTAAAAGTGCCTGCTGAAATCTTGTAGATTTCACGCAGGCACTTTTACGAGGCGCACCTGCCCCGGAACACCCACCCTGCGCCGGAAAGCTCACATGTGGCGCAGGGCTTTACAACGTGAGGTATCTGCCTAGATGCGTCACGTTGTAAATGGGTCGCAGGGATGCGCCACGTTTACGCCACCGTTGCGTGACGCAACGGCGGCGTAAACGTAGCGCAAGTCCGACATAAATCTGCCCCCAAGTTTTTCATTCACCCTCACGCCTTCCTCTCCCCCCCTACCCCAACACGCCCGTTAAGTAGCAGTCGCCATGCGGCAACCAGGCAGTAGGTCAGAAGTTGTGCCATCCCTGTAGCAGCCGTGCAGTGGGTCAGGAGTTGTGCCATCCCTGTGACAGGTGTGCAGTGGGTCTGGAGTTGTGCCATCCCTGTGGCAGCTGTGCAGTAGGTCAGGACTTGTACCATTCATGTGGAAGCCCAGCAATGGGTTATGACTTGTGTCATCCCTGCGACAGCCCAGTAGTAGGTCAGGACTTGTGCCATCCATTCAGCAACTCAGTAGTAGGTCAGGATGTGTGCCATCCATGTGGCAGCCCTGTAGTAGGTAAGGACTTATGGCATCCATGCAGCAGCCCAGTAGTAGGTCAGGACTTGTGCCATCCATGTGGCAGCTCTGTAATAGGTCAGGACTTGTGCCATCCCTGACGTAGCCGTGCAGTAGGTCAGGAGCCGTGTTATCCCTGACACAGCCCGGCTGTAGAACAGGCCTGCAGTAGGTCAGGACTACTCTATGGAAAAGTGTGGTGTGTGAGGTACAGTTTCAAACGCATATCTCCATGAATTAGTTATGCACTGGACTCTGTGCCTGCTGCACCATCTGTCACTTTAGAACATCACTAAATAATCCAAGTAGTATTGATGAAGCAAGTTTTCGCATATTACGCGACTTGCTTAAATCAAGAACCTCGAATAATTTATAATCCTGTAATACAACCCGTATGTTTTACTAATTTCCTTTATTTTGGATATGCATGTATCTTAGTGATGCTTGCCTATGTGTTTACTAAAACGAATAACTCGTGTCCTTAAAATGGCCGCCGCTTGGGGGTTTGCTTCTGCGCATGCGTTGGTCACACTCACGTGACGTAGTTGCAGTTCTGGTGGGAAAATGTGCGCATGCGTGCTTGGTTCTAAAAAATGGCTGTAAGTGTCATAACGTGGTGAAGCTTGTGCAGATGCTCTTGTGTCATCGTCTGTTGCACTAACTATAATGCAATAGTATATTTTTCTGATGTGAGAAGTATAAAGTAGCTTTTCATGGTATATGGTGAATTCATTTTATTTCTATGTTTTAATTTGTTTTCGCTTACTTTTCATGTACCGCGGTATTGAGGGTCTGATGCAAGGCACAAGACTCCATATTAAGAGGATAGTCTGCGCATGACCGAACTCTGGCAGTGGCATTGACAGGGTGCCAACTGAAGGTCTCTGCCAAGACGTGCCTGGGAAGATGCACCTTCACCCAGCCGGAGAAGCTAAAAATGTTACAATTGTAATTTTTCCTATTGTATTCTGCAGAATCGGTCATGGGAACCCCAAATTCAATAGGCGGTTCCAAAATATGTAAAATTCAGCTTGTAGACTTAAACTGTGATTGGTGTGTTAGCCTATCCTACCTGGGGACCAATCGAAATTGGGGATTCTGACACTTGCAACATTTGGGGGGTGGTACACTGACCCGAAAACAGTATAACTAGCCTAGGTTTAGCTGGAGAAATTGTCCGACTTGTCTGAATAGCTGACCTGTCACTGACCCAACGCACTCAATAGGTGACTGAATACAGAGCGCTGCGGAGCACTCTGTCCGAATTTGACCATAGACTCTAAGGTTTTACTAAACCTTAAGTGCTGGCGGAGCACTTTCCTGGGGAGTTCGCTAACCCAATCGGGGATCTGACTGATAGCTGCAGAGAGGGTGGAGCGCAGGCGTTGCTTCCGAACTGCGGGTGCTGGTCGTGCCTTGGTGGTCCTGTCCTGATTCTAATCTGGTTTTCCTGTCCTGTCCTGGGGTGTCCAATCTGCACCTGCTGTCCCATAGATGACTGTCCTTCCTTGGGGTATTTCCTGTCCTTGACTGATCCGTGGCCAGGGTTGGTCTGCACACCTTTCTAGGTAAATATAGTGCGAAAACTCTATACTGCACCTTCTATTTTCCTGTCTTTGCTTTAATAAAGACATTTCTTTGCATATGTTAATTTTCCATGCTTTCCGCAACCTACTATAAAAATCACACAGTATATTTTTCCTTAGCATGTTCCTGTGTTTCCCTACCTTTTAGAACACATTCTCTCCATACTGTTTATGAATCATTACTGTGGTATATAATTTTCTCCTGAAATCTGTTTCACGTAATGATGCTAGAACTATAGCGTGTTCCATTTTCCCCTCCTATAGATGTATAGGATTTCCAATCCTTATCTTGCAGTATTTTTCTAAAACAGTAAATGTCTAGTTCGTGATCCATTTTCTAAAAATTCTAGTTAGTAGACCGCATTGTTATAACTTTCCTATAGACTCATAAATGGTTGCCTTAGTTTTTCTTTCTTATGGTTATGTCCTCTTCATTATTCTGATTATAGACTGCCTTCTCATTGTAAAATGTGTACACTCAGAAACTGATTTCTAAGATAAACTTTTAAAACTTCCCAGTAGTCTGTGGTTATTTGATGAAGTAAGAGAAATAAAGTCGGTATTTGTATTTTGCCTGCTTTTCTTTTACAGCTAGCTCCCTGATCCATTGTGGATCATAGGTACCCGTAACGGTGGATTGGTAAGTCGGGTACAATAGAAATAAATAGGAAGGAACCAGGGTTACTGGTAGAAGAATTGTTAGGTCACCCGATTAATGTATATGATAAATTGGAAAAATATGGGCCTGGTATGTGTATGGTCAAATTATTGGCTGGGTGACCTGCGATCTCTATCAGTAATTTTCTGGTAGCAGAGTTATGGTTAGGGACTAGTTAAAGTTAGGTAGGACTAGTTAAGCCAGATAGGTTGGATGCTGCTAATATTCTTGCTGCTACAAGGGTAAACAATTTCTGTGGCCTGATCAATCACGTGAAATGTTTGCTTTGAAAAATTATGAAATGTTTTAAATTGTTTTTCTTATTATTGTACTGATATATGTATTAACCCACTCGTTAGTAAAGTGTTTATATGTTTGTTGGGAATCCCCGGGGAATTGAATAGCGAGTGGTGAAGAGAATCCACTTCGCGTTGAGGTCACTGGCCTAAGGAAAGTTAGTGCAGGTTAGGCAGAACTGGAAGCACTAACTAGGGTTTTTCTGAATGTATGTTTGAATAAATGATAGCGACGAGATCACTGGCAAAACTTCTATTGTGAGAAAAACCTAGTAAGGGTCACACCGGAAGGAGTAGCAGGTTCATCGGAGCTTGAGTGATAGCAAAGGGGTTCGCTGGTGAAACTTTAGACTTAGTATATATCCCGGAAAGAAGTGGATAAGTCAAAGGAAGTAGCAGGTTCCCTAATGCTTGCGTGAAGGGTAGGCAGAAGAGATCTATCCGTAGTGAGTGAAAAGTAAATGGAAGTAGTTTACTTGAAGTGAAACGAATCTTTGCTGTCTAGACACTTGGGTACAGTGGTGAATGTGTATTCGTTTGTAAAATAACAAAGCACTTGCACTTTTAGAGAGAAATTAAGTTTCCGTTACCTTGCGAGGGAGAGAGTCAGTTGCGGAGCTGCTCTGACGTCACTCTGTGCCGCGCTGGGATTGGTAGACGCAGCGGGTGTGTAGCGGAGCTGGAATTGTAAAGGAGGGGTGAGTGCCGAAGCGTGAGATCCTGTCTCGCGAAAGGCCGCGCACCCATTGTTCGAGATTATTTGAAACCGTGCACTTCATTGGTTGCACGAAAATAAAAAACGCACTTGGATTGGAAGTGATTTGTAAACAGAGTCTCTAGCAGAAATCGTATGTGGCACTCGTATAGACCGCATACTAGACCTGATCCACGACATTTAGGGTTTGAGAACGATCAGTGGAAAGGACATAAAACCGACATTATGGGGCCGATTATGATGGCGGACAGACCTGAGTCCATCCGCCACCATAGAGAAGGAGGGACCGTCCGCAATGATAAAACAGTAAGTTGTGCATTTGCATGCACAAAGCGGCAGACACCTCGCGGTGCCTGCCGCTTTGTGCAGGCAAATGCAGGGGGGTACCATAGGTACCCCCCATGTGCACCCCCCACCCCCCTTCACCCCTGGGGGCCCGCAACGGGCCCCCAAACACAAATCCGTATGCCTTTACACAGCGGAAATGCCGCCGTGTAAAGGCATCTTTCCGCAGACATCCTAATATGGCTGGCGGTGTCTGATAGACACCGCCAGCCATGTTAATGCTTTTCCGCCGCGGGCGGAATCCGCCCGCGGCGGAAAAGCGGAGGACAGATAGTAAGACCCACCAGCCATCCTAATATGGCGGTGGGTCTTTCAAGGCTACCCGGCGGATTTCCCGCATCCTCCGGGCTGGCAGTGGCTTCCGCCGGCCCGGTGGATGCGGGAAATCCGCAATCGTAATAGGCCCCTATGTACGGAAATAAGAGAAAACTATCCCTTGTAAACAAAGTAAAGAATTATTTTAAAAAGGACAAGCCGATTAAAACCAGAGAAGGTGTTGTCATTCTGCCACCTAATACTCCCGCATCTTTCATGATGTTTGATAAAGGGTACCACTCGTGTGTATGGTTGGAAAACTGGGCGGAATACACCAAGGATGACGGAATTTTGGCTTTTCCGTTAGAGGGTACATTCAATGGCAGAATTCTATTTAATTTGAGAACCCGAATGAATGACTTACATCCCAGACCTAGATTAACGCAGTACGAAGCTTTAGAGGAAAGGAGATCGAAGCTTTTGAGAGAGACAAGCCCCGAATGGATAAAGGGTTAACAAAATGTCATCCAAAACTGAAACCAGAGACCAGAGACAAAAAGATGAAACAGTGGAGACAGAATATGATTGTAGAAGGGCTGTTTCCAATGATGCCAATGGGTGGTCCTCCTGCAGGAGAGAAGAGAACAGAAAAATGCAAACATTGGGTGCCCATTGGGGAGTCGGATGATGAATTATTAGATGATATGTTTATGAGAAGTCCGCCTCCTTATAATGAAGGACACCGACCCTCTAGTGAAGGGGATAATTCACGGAAACCTCCTCCCCGGGAAGAGGCCAGATCAGTAAGTGTAGGAGAGGGTTGTCAAATACCTCTGTATAATGAGGGGTTAGGATCTCTAGGTGCTAGAGATATCTGTCAAAGAGCACCTTTTGGTGGGGAGTCAAGATATTTGAGAGAAAGAGACTTCTGCACTAGACCTCCCTACGAGGGTGAGGCAAGGCCCTCAACGTCAGGAATTCCGTTCTCAAGACCCCCGTCTGAGGAGGAACCAAGATCCCTAGGCACAGGAAGTCTGTTCCCAAAACCTAATTACGGTGAAGGACCAAGTGAGACACATCCCACTGCCCCGAGTTATGCCCCAACTTTGACCCCGCAGGTATTACATGACAATTCTTTAGACAGGATACTGGAGGAGAGGGAACGAGAGGCTTTAGCTAAGCAGAGAGCCGAGATAATTCAGAAGATCTCCCAGTTAAATACAAGTCCTGAAGCCTTGACAATCCCGGTAACTATTGGACCAGTGGTTCCGCTGTATGGGGATAGACAGGGAAGTCAGAAGACTCCAGTTATTACTCCAGTTGTAGCACAGCCAAGACCGGAGCCCTTAATTGTGGATGACCAGACCAGTGAATGTGAGTCCGAGGTCTCACTAATGGATCTGCTCATTAGGGGTGCAGGAAAAAGGTTACAGAAAAGACATAATCCTTTCAACACGAGGGAGATTCAAATGGAATCGACTTCGGGTACCAAGAGTGTCACATTGGTGACTCCTGAAGAAATTGAAAGGTGGAGTCGAGAGTTAGAAAAACAAACTCCTCAGTCGAAACCTTTAGATAATTTCAAGCTTAGAATAGAAATGGAAGAGCTAATGGCAGGAAATGTAGGTTTAGACAGATTAAATACCTATTCTGAAGAAGAGTTGCTGTTTATCGGCAAGAGTTTTACCCGAAACACCAGAGTACTCCATGAAAAATTAACAGACACTGCAGCTAGTATGGGAATCGATATTTCAAAATCAAAGCCACTGCAGAAACCCTATAGAGCTGATTTTTCAGACAAAGATCTGGAAAATATGAATGTGTCAGGAAAAAAGGCGCAGGTTAAAGATTTATTGACAGTGTTGCAAAAATGGGTAGACGTAGAAAAGTGGAAAGCTAGATGGGCAAAGAAGAAAGATGAGGCCAGATCTAAACAGACGACTTCTGAGTTCGTTCTAAAGGAAGCTGACAAACCTGAGCAGTTATACCCTATGCGTGAAGTGCCAGGTGGAAAATACGTGCATGTTCCATGGTCCAGACAGGATATTGTATCCTTTACCAATGACTTTCCAAAATTAAGAGAAAAGCCTGTGGACTGGTACAGGCAGGTGGAAAGGTTTGTAAAGGTGCAAAAGTGCTTGTGGAAAGACCTGGATGGGTTTTTCGACATTGTGGTTCCTGTGGATTTATGGACCGAATGCAAGGTTGCCATTGATTGGCCCAACAAAGAGTATGATAGGGACCCTGTAACAGGTGCTCCCTCTGATGAGGTGATGAGAAAATATGATCAGGTCATGTTACATCTGAAAAAGAAGGTGCCTGCAAAGGAAACTGATTGGACCAAAATAGATAGAACCACGCAGGAAAGGGATGAGACTGTGCACTCCTTTTATGAAAGACTGTTACAGGTGTTCAAAACTTACAGTGGTATAGATAACATCGAGATGAAGCATATGACCCACTTCATTTACAGGTTTGTAAACGGTTTAAGACCCGAAATTTGCCAGTGGATCAAAGACAATAAGATTTGTTGGCAGTCTAAGAAAATGGATGAGGTCTTACGGTACGCAAAGTACTGTGAGGACGAGATGGCAGATAAGCGAAAGGCTCTAAAGGAGAAGGTCATGTGGGCACAAGTGAAGCTAGCAGAACAACAGGAAAAGCAAATGAATAAGATGAATAAGAATACCCAAAATCAAGGCTCTGGGGGTGGTGGGAAGCCAAAGGTAAAGATGAGCAGAGAAGAAGCTAAAAAGAAATTTCCCTGCCACCAGTGCGGAGAAATCGGGCACTGGAGAGACGAGTGTCCATATTTACAGCATGATAATACCCAAACCCCTGATTTAACTCCATAGACGCAGAATGAAAAACCAAGAAAGACTCAGCATCAGGTAAAGGCAAGTCAATTGCCCCGAGCGCCAAAACCAAATTATAAAGGAAAATCACCACAGGGTGATGACATAGAGATCTGGGGAGGCAATGAGAATAGAAATGCAGCAACTTCGCAGTTTTTGTTGAATGATACCTTTTTCTGTGACGACCAATACTGACGGGGCCTGAGAGGGGAGGACGAGGAGTGTGTTCTTGGCGCCTCCTTGCCGGTAGACCAGTCAGGGCCATACATTGAAGGAAAGGTTGATGGAAATGATGTCACCTTTCTATTGGACACTGGTGCTACCCGTTCTACTGCGAGAACAGCGGACGTTCCAAACCTACCCCTCTCGGGAGAAGCAATCCAAGTAGTGGGTGTGTCTAATCAATTGAATAGTACCCCAGTTACTGAGCCCATGGAGATCACAATAGGGAATTTCAAAGAAATGCATAGATTTGTAGTTTGTGATACCAGTCCAGTAAACTTACTGGGACGTGATTTGTTGTGCAAAATGCACTGCACCATCTTTTGCACACCAAAAGGCGTCGAAATTCAAACCCCAGACGAGGATGGCATATACAAATTAATGTTAATTAGACCAGACTCAGAAATTAAACAAATGACTATACAGGACTTACCTGAAGAACTCCAAAAGACAGTGAAACCAGAAGTATGGGACTTTACAGGAAAGGATGTAGGATTAATGGCAAATGTGGACCCAATACAAATAGCCATGAAAGAAAATGCAGTTTATCCTCATACCAAGCCTTATAAAATGAGTGCAGAAGTGAGAGCAGGAGTTGCCATTGAAATAAAAAGACTGCTAGAAGCAAACATCATACAAGAAGTGATGAGTAGTCCGTGTAACTCACCCATAATTGGAATAAAGAAACCTAGTGGCAAGTACAGGGTAGTGCAGGACCTGAGGAAGGTAAACAAAATAGTGGTTCCCTGTTGTCCTATTGTTCCAAACCCAGCAGTGATCCTATATCAGATTCCCTGGGATGCTGAGTGGTTTACCGTGATAGACCTATGTCATGCATTCTTTTCGATCCCATTGCATCCAGATAGCAAATTTCTTTTCTCATTTGCTTTCTACAGTCACGTGTACGTTTGGAATCGGGTCCCTCAAGGGTACACCGAAAGTCCCTCTATCTTTAATCAGATCCTAAAAAAGTGCCTTGGATCTTTAGTGTTACCAGGAAAATCTGTTTTGGTGTAATATATAGATGACCTTTTGGTGGCGTCTAAAAGTCATAGAGATTGTGTTGTTGACACCATTGCTTTACTGAATCACCTAGGTGAAAAAGGACATAAAGTTTCCCCTGACAAATTGCAGTTCTGTACAAAATCAGTGAAATATCTGGGGCACCAGATAGAAAAAGGCATCAGAAAAGTCACTTCTGAGAGAGTCAGAATAATTCGGAACATGCAGTTACCACGTACTCAGAAAGAAATCAGAATGTTCCTTGGAGTGGTAGGTTACTGCAGGCAATGGATTGTGGGATTTGCAGTCCTGGCAAAACCTTTGATAAAAATGACAAAGAAAGGAGCAAAGGACCCAGTGGAATGGGATGATGAGGGCATGACAGCATTCACTAAATTACGAGAATGTCTGTGTACAGCACCTGCTTTAGGGATGCCTGACTATTCTAAAGAATTTGCACTATTTTGTGACACCCGAGATAATTGTGCACTGTCAGTCCTAACTCAGGAGCATGGGTTGACTAGACGTCCAGTGGCATATTTTTCTGCCACTTTGGATCCAGTGGCTGCTGGATTACCCGGATGTCTGAAAGCAGTAGCTGCAACTTGCACGAGTTTAGAACAGAGTGAATCTATTGTAATGGGACATCCTGTAACTGTGTATGTTCCCCATGCAGTTGTGATTTTATTGACCAGAACTAAGACCCAATATCTAACCCCTAGTCGGCTGACTAAATACGAGAGGATTCTCGTGGGTGCTGCGAATGTGGTCATTACTCGGTGTAATATCCTGAACCCAGCTACCCTGCTCCCTGACTCAATGATTATGGAAGCCGAGGGAGAGGACGAACATGACTGCATAGATCTGACAGAATTCAGTACTAAACCACGCCCAGACATTAAAGAAATACCTTTGCCTGTAGAAGATGAGGAGCTGTTCGTGGATGGCTCATGTATGAGACATGAACTTGTAGGCCTAAGTGCTGCTTATGCTGTAGTCTCTATAAACAAAATTAAAGAAGCTTCCTGTTTATATGGAGTAAAGTCTGCACAAGTAGCCAAATTTATTGCATTGATAAGAGCCTGTAAAATTGGGAAAAACAAAAGAATAACAGTATATACTGACAGTCAGTACTGTTACGGGGTTGTGCATGACTTTGGCCAATTGTGGCTACAGAGGGAGTTTCTGACTTCTTCAGGTACTCCCATCAGAAATGGAAAAGTCGTACAAGATTTACTGGAAGCAATCCAATTACCAAAAGAATTGGCAGTGGTCAAATGTGCTGCTCATAAATCTGGCATTGACCCTATAACTTTGGGAAACCGATTTGCTGATGAAGTGGATCAACATTGTGCCAGAAATCGCATGTCTGTAAATGTTAAACTGGGGGGACCTGGAAACAGCTGCCAACTTATGGTGTTTGAAGAGGTGCCTACCTGGGAAGAGTTGAGAGATTGGCAGCATGCGGTGCCAGCAAAAGAGAAAGAAAGATGGAAGAAACTTGGTTGTCGACCGAGAAGTGAGGATGGTATCATTGTGGGCCCAAATGGTATGCCTGTGTTGCCTAGACATCTGCTTGCTTCTATGGCCAGACTAATACATGGAGATTCACACACTGGTAGGGACGCCATGGTTCTGGTTTTCCAACAAACATGGTACAATCCGAAGTTCAGGAAGGTAGCAGAGTCGCTCTGCCAGAGGTGCTTAACATGTCAGCAATTCAATGCTGGGAAAAGGACCGTAGTTGAATTTGGAAAAATTGGAAAATCAGGGGGTCCCTTTAAAGGAATACAGGTTGATTTCATCACCATGCCTCGCTGTGAGGGACAGAGATATGTCCTTGTCATTGTCTGCCTGTTTTCAAAATGGGTGGAAGCCTACCCTGCCAAAAAGAATGACGCCCTAACCGTAGCCAAATTTCTACTGCGAGAATTAATACCTAGGTTCGGGGTTCCAGTCACAATTGAATCAGATAGAGGAAAACATTTTCAGAATGAGGTAATCGATCAGCTCTGTAAAGCATTTAAGATCACACAAAAACTGCACTGTGCATATCGTCCAGAGGCTTCTGGAGTGGTAGAACAAATAAATGGCACTATAAAATCAAGGTTAGGGAAAATGTGTGACTCTACGGGCATGTACTGGATAAATGCTTTACCTCTTGTTCTGATGGGACTCAGAAGTATTCCAGACCGAAAAACAGTCCTGAGCCCTCATGAAATCCTGATGGGAAGAGTGATGAGACAAGCATGGGTACCAGGACATAAACTGATAAACATTTCTGATGATTTGGTACTTGAGTACTGCAAGCAACTGGGTGACCAAGTGCGTTCTATCTCTCGCCAGATTGGGGAAGACGCCGTCGCCAATCCAACAACTCCAGTCCACAAATTGGTTCCTGGCGACTGGGTTGTACTCAAGAAACATACTCGTTCGAGTTGCCTTGCACCGAGGTGGGGAAGACAACGCCAGGTGATACTGGTGACCACGACAGCGGTGAAGTGTGCCGGCGTTCCAAAGTGGATCCATGCCAGCCATACACAGAAAGTGATTCCAGACGAGAAAACTGACGCTATAGGTTGTCCAGCTGAGGGGTCTGCAGAAGTTGGTCCTGAAGTAGCTGATGACGAACAACCAAGCACCAGTCAAGATGATTGGATACCCATAATCGACCTGACTAATGACCCAATCCGAACAAGAAGTCAAACCTATGCAGATAGAGAGTGGGATAGAGAGGAAGAGATAGGCACAAGCGAAGATCCTCGGATTATTGAGATTCACGTCAAGTCCGAGGAAGAAGAAGGTCAGACAGGGACAGACCAAGTGATCGACACACCTCCACAAACTCCTGAAGTCGAAAAGGGACAGACAAGAAATAGTGAAAAGGTTCAAGTAGAAGAAAATCAAGGGATCGAAGTGCTTGAACCGGATCAGATAGAACTAGAAGAACGTGTTCAGGACACAGAAACAGAGAAGCTCGAAAGTCAAAATAAGAATACACCTGAACAAGGCCAGCTTAGTACCCAGGCAGAAGAAATAGCGACAAGACCTGGAACTAGTCAGACAGGAAGGGAAGAATCAGAAGTGCCACAAACAAACGAAAATAAAAGAGCATTAGAAGACAGCCAAATCACAGTGCCAACTAAAAGACTCAAGAAGAAGAAACATATCGAACCAAGATATATTAAGAGACTGAGACTGAGAATAAAAACAGTAGAGGAGAAACTTGCAGAAAGAAGGAAAAGTCCTCGTATTGCAGAGCAAGTTGGAGAAAGTTCACAAAGGAGGAGTGACCGAATAAAAAGACTGAACGAAAAATACCAAGATCCTGAATGGACATATTTAGTGTGCGAGGAATTTGAAGATCTTGATATAACTGACGAAAGTGACGAAAAACAGACAGCTGATTATTCTGCCGAGGAAGACGAACCAACCTGAAGTTGTGCAGGGTAAGCTACCTGTGCAAAGTTACAAAGAGGGGTTGACGCAGTTGTTGTAAAACATGCTGCAGAATATGTATATGTAGCATAGCTATAGTGTTAATAATTTAGATAGGACTAACAGTTTTTATTCCTTATATGGTGAGCAAAAATACTAATATTGACCCTACTCAGACTGTGACAACTGACACGGAAGAACTGACAACACGAAGTGTAGAAAGACGTGAAAAAGCACTCAGACAAACAAAACGAGACTTAGAAGCATCAGATGAGGAAGGACTACACTATCATGGAGTTAAAAAACAGACACAGTTAAATGTATTCGCTAATCTTTTAGTGCACTATGTAGAAACTATGGAAATAGAAGACTGCTATGTCTGCATGAAGCTACCTACTTCTGTAGCTGAAGGCGTGACTTATCATCACCTACCTTTGACCTATGGAATTTCCTGTAGTATTTTAGCTAGCTTATTTTACAAAAGAGGACCGTTACAGTACTACTATTCTAACTCAGACGTAATATTTTCTGAACTTCCTATATGTGGAAATTTGAATCCTGTACATACTAAAAGTGACGTTACACGTTATATGGGAGAATACTTTCTGACTATAGGTACCATAGACTTGAATGAAGCACACAGAGATAACTTGACCTGTTCATTACATGAACAAGAAATGTTTTTTTTTAAACATGGCAGAGAAAAGAAGGGAGAGTTTCCAAAGAAAGGCAAATGATAAGAGACAAAAAACTCCTAAATGGGCTGAAAACATGGAAAGCACCTCAAATGGTGGGAGTGGTCCTGCTTTGTTGCTGGATTTCGAAAGAAAAGGGAAACTCTGTCTTCACCGCGTGAAGACTAGTTATTATAATAACATTTTCATTGGTTCCAGTCAATGTGAGCATAATTACAAGGTAATCGGAGGTTGGGGTTTCAAAAATGGGTCAGAACCTGTGTTTCCCGGAATTTATTATATATGTGGAAACAAGGCTTATTTCAAATTGCCGGATCACTGGTATGGAAGCTGCTACTTTGGCATTCTCTTCCCGAAAATATACCATGTGAAGGAAATTGCTGGAAGCAATGAAAACACTAATGGCTTAGTGCGTAGTAAAAGAGAAAGCGTAGGTGAAATAATGGGTAGTATTTTTAGTGCACTGATACCTGGAGTGGGAGTGGTTCTGAACACACACAGAATTTGTAAATTATCCACAATAGTGGATGTGTTGTCTACTGACATAGCTCATGGATTCCTGCTGGTCAATACCGAAATGGTTGCGATCAGATCAATGGTTTTGCAGAACAGACTTGCGCTTGACACCTTATTAGCAAAAGAGGGCGGAGTCTGCCGGATGTTGAAACCGCAACATTGTTGCACTTACATACCGGACAAAAGTGTACAAATCAAAAAGTACGTAAAGTACATTACTAATTTGGAAAAGGAACTCAAACCACTGGAGGTTGATAGTGCCTGGAAGAGACTTACTGATGGTCTCTCCCCTGTAGGTCATTGGTTTGCTAATTTAGGTAAAGGTTTATTGTTTAAGGTACTGATGCCAATTGGAGTGATAGGTTTTATCATCTTTCTCATATTTGTCTGTTGCAAATGCCGCAAACACACAAAGAAATACGCTGTGAATAAGAGAGGTGTGAAACGGAGTGTGGATGAACTTGAATTAGAAGACTTGAATAATCAGATTTACAAAAGGGTGAAAAATTCTCACCCTAACAAAGATGTGAAAGAGAAATTGAATCGTCTGATGGAAGAAATCGAAATGCACAAAGTGTGAGAGAAGTTGGCATCTGGTTCCATTAGTTTGTGATGATAGTAAATATCATCAAAGAGGGGATTGATGAAGCAAGTTTTCGCATATTACGCGACTTGCTTAAATCAAGAACCTCGAATAACTTATAATCCTGTAATACAACCCGTTTGTTTTACTAATTTCCTTTATTTTGGATATGCATGTATCTTAGTGATGCTTGCCTATGTGTTTACTAAAACGAATAACTCGTGTCCTTAAAATGGCCGCCGCTTGGGGGTTTGCTTCTGCGCATGCGTTGGTCACACTCACGTGACGTGACGTAGTTGCAGTTCTGTTGGGAAAATGTGCGCATGCGTGCTTGCTTCTAAAAAAAAATTATCAGTGTCATAACGTGGTGAAGCTTGTGCAGATGCTCTTGCTGTTGCACTAACTATAATGCAATAGTATATTTTTCTGATGTGAGAAGTATAAAGTAGCTTTTCATGGTATATGGTGAATTCATTTTATTTCTATGTTTTAATTTGTTTTCGCTTACTTTTCATGTACCGCGGTATTGAGGGTCTGATGCAAGGCTCAAGACTGCATATTAAGAGGATAGTCTGCGCATGACCGAACTCTGGCAGTGGCATTGACAGGGTGCCAACTGAAGGTCCCTGCCAAGACGTGCCTGGGAATATGCACCTTCACCCAGCCGGAGAAGCTAAAAATGTTACAATTGTAATTTTTCCTATTGTATTCTGCAGAATCGGTGATGGGAACCCCAAATTCAATAGGCGGTTCCAAAATATGTAAAATTCAGCTTGTAGACGTAAACTGTGATTGGTGTGTTAGCCTATCCTACCTGGGGACCAATCGAAATTGGGGATTCTGACACTTGCAACATTTGGGGGGTGGTACACTGACCCGAAAACAGTATAACTAGCCTAGGTTTAGCTGGAGAAATTGTCCGACTTGTCTGAATAGCTGACCTGTCACTGACCCAACGCACTCGATAGGTGACTGAATACAGAGCGCTGCCGAGCACTCTGTCCGAATTTGACCATAGACTCTAAGGTTTTACTAAACCTTAAGTGCTGGCGGAGCACTTTCCTGGGGAGTTCGCTAACCCAATCGGGGTTCTGACTGATAGCTGCAGGGAGGGTGGAGCGCAGGCGTTGCTTCCGAACTGCGGGTGCTGGTCGTGCCTTGGTGGTCCTGTCCTGATCCTAATCTGGTTTTCCTGTCCTGTCCTGGGGTGTCCAATCTGCACCTGCTGTCCCATAGATGACTGTCCTTCCTTGGGGTATTTCCTGTCCTTGACTGATCCGTGGCCAGGGTTGGTCTGCGCACCTTTCTAGGTAAATATAGTGCGAAAACTCTATACTGCACCTTCTATTTTCCTGTCTTTGCTTTAATAAAGACATTTCTTTGCATACGTTAATTTTCCATGCTTTCCGCACCCTACTATAAAAATCACACAGTATATTTTTCCTTAGCATGTTCCTGTGTTTCCCTACCTTTTAGAACACATTCTCTCCATACTGTTTATGAATCATAACTGTGGTATATAATTTTCTCCTGAAATCTGTTTCACGTAATGATGCTAGAACTATAGCGTGTTCCATTTTTCCCCTCCTATAGATGTATAGGATTTCCAATCCTTATCTTGCAGTATTTTTCTAAAACAGTAAATGTCTAGTTCGTGATCCATTTTCTAAAAATTCTAGTTAGTAGACTGCATTGTTATAACTTTCCTATAGACTCATAAATGGTTGCCTTAGTTTTTCTTTCTTATGGTTATGTGCTCTTCATTATTCTGATTATAGACTGCCTTCTCGTTGTAAAATGTGTACACTCAGAAACTGACTTCTAAGATAAACTTTTAAAACTTCCCAGTAGTATGTGGTTATTTGATGAAGTAAGAGAAATACAGTCGGTATTTGTATTTTGCCTGCTTTTCTTTTACAGCTAGCTCCCTGATCCATTGTGGATCATAGGTACCCGTAACGGTGGATTGGTAAGTCGGGTACAATAGAAATAAATAGGAAGGAACCAGGGTTACTGGCAGAAGAATTGTTAGGTCACCCGATTAATGTATATGATAAATTGGAAAAATATGGGCCTGGTATGTGTATGGTGAAATTATTGGCCGGGTGACCTGCGATCTCTATCAGTATCATTATACTGTACCCAAATGAATCCCTTGTTGGCCTTTCTATTTACCTTGCTGCACCATCTGGCACACCCCTATCATAAAATTTATGTCGAGTTCAGATGTCAGACCCATTTTACGTCATTGGCAAGGGCAAAGTGGACAATTGCCCTGGGTTCTCCACCTTTTAAGGCTAGCTCCTAGAAAAATTGAGTGGGACAGTCAAAATTCCTGCGATAACAATGTAGTTCATTAAAAACATTTTTTTTTTAAACAACCTTTCAAATTTCACAGCTGAGCATCCGTAAAGATTTGCGCTCTGGCAAAGTGATGCAAAGCAGTGCAATCTCTTGCAGGGACATTTACTTTCCAGTGCAAAAGAAATTTCACTCTAGAAAGGTGCCCTAGTCAGCGCACGTGAAAATGTGCATTTCTTTGAAGCATTTTGTGTCAAGGCTGTTTTACCGCGGGGAATTAGCTCCAGCGCTCATATGGGGATATTCTTAAGAATGTGTGATAATTACCGCAAAAGTAGCTTAATGCAACTCTTCTTATCGCAGTCTATCGCGGGAAAATAACGCTGGGTTAACGCTGTATTCACAACACGGCGGCACAATGCGATAGGCCCTCGATAACGCGCCAAATCTCGGCAATAAAATCAACGCTACACCGCAAAAATGCAGAACACGAACGCAAAAAAAGTAGCGATGAGGCCAATCACGATACAAAAATCTGCAAAAACCAGCAACAGGCCTGCAAATCACACACGTCAGGCGGGAAAAATCACCACAAAAGTAGAAAAAAAACAGACAAACAAATGCCAAACAACAGCAAAGCACACTGGATGTTGCCGGAGCAAGTACGTAGGACAACCAGTACTCCACAAGCCCCACGGAGGACCAGCCTGGGACCTCGGGGACAGGGAAGGCCAAGGAGAAGAAGAGTAGGAGGAAGCGGTACAGTCTGGAGGAAAACAGGATCCTGATATCGGAGGTAGTAGAACACCATCAACAACTGTTCATCACCTCCACTGTGTCAGTGGCACCAAAAAATGGAATATGGCAGTCCATTGTGGACAAGGTGAATGCAGTCGAAGTGCTGAAGAGGACAATGGAAGAGGTCAATAGGTGCTGTAATGATGTCAAGCGCAAAACCAAGCTGAAACTCGCCGACAACCATAAGGCAGCAATGCAGACTGGCAGTAGTGACCCGTGGATGGAGTTCCGTGGGGCGGTGAGGCGGGCGGGGGAGGGGCAGGGTTGCGGGTAGCAAACGCCGGAATATGGATGAACGGAGGTAAGTAAATAATTAAATAAAGAAAGCAAACTTTGTTGCATACAGGGAAGAAAAATTAGTAGAAGTTATTAGATTTTGACTAGTGGAATAATGAAAATCCCCAGAGCAGCGTTTTGATTTTCAATGTTGGAGCAAGAACACCTGCAGTGAAAGGGATATATCTAGGATTACAAATATTTGGCAACTAAAGCTACAATTTCGAGAGATATATGTTTTTGCTTGTTCCGTTTCTGAGGGTATAACATGTAATTCAAAATATTGTTTGGCATCGCAAGGACATGAAAAAGCCAAAAAGCGGTAATAATTGTAATGTTACTCCAAACAAGAGGCCCCAAAATGTCTTGCTTAGTGGCCACAAATACCCAAGATGTCACTGTCAGTTGAAATCTAAAAACACAAACTTTGCACATGCCAAACACTTTTGATATAAACAAATATTTTTGTAAATAGGTACATGCACAAAATTAGATTTGTGGGCAACAGCAATAGCACCGATTATGGAAACCTCCTTAACCTTGATCTTGTCCGGCACTTGTGCTGACTCATATAAAGCTATTTTCGAACATCTGGCTTGTCTTAACAGTATCTGTCTGAGCTGCCCTTAATAGGAGCTAAAGACCACTACATCTGGCACTTTCATTGCCTGAGCCTTAGCTTATATCAAAAGACTATTCAAAATGTCATGTACTTGCCTTGATGTGGGTGGTGGGAAATGTTGTGGTTATTCCAATGCTTTGGGTGTCCTTGCCAAATCTGTATTTAACGTGATAGCGCAGCAGGGCAACTTTCTGTAAAAAGATGAAAGACTTTACAAAACACTTTCTTAATCCTGTGTGATGCTTCCCCACAGAGAGTCAAAACCCCCACATGATGATTACACTATACAAATTCCTTTTCGCTACAGCTCTGACTGTACCAGACATTAAAATGTGCTTAAATGTGGTTCAATCTCTGGACCCATCCATGACTCACACTTGCTTCATTAGTTGAGAGGCCATGTATAGTCTAATGAGCACAACACTACATTTGAAACACATCCTGGAGCTCACCTGAGCCTCTACACTAAACCTAATGTGTGTTCTTAACCACTCAACTTTATCTCCCAACAAATAGGCTGATATTCTCTGTATAAAGGGCGTCAGAAAATCAAAATGTATATTTAATGCCTTTCTCTTTAACATTCTGCAAATAATCTTTGCACTAATTCCAAGGATTCATGCTATCCATTGTCAGCACAAATTGGAGCAATTAGTCCAAAGATGTGGTAAACCCATGACCTTCAACTAAACCACAGTTTGTAACTGCTGAACCGTGTAAAGCAGGGTTGCTTAGTGGTGGTCCACTTTGCAGGGCAGCTGTAGATCACTCAAGTAACAAAGGAGACATTTATGGAGCCTATGTGCAAAGGCATCAGAGGGTATCTAAAGCAGTCCTCGTGTCTCACATGCTTTTGTGAATTGGCAACAAAGTATCTAGAATGGGCATATTCATGTACAAGTAGTACAAGCAATATTTCTAAGGGGAGCTGGATATTTGAGCTCCTATTCTGAAAAGGCATGTAAGAGTAAGTAAAACATTACTCCTGCACTACTACTTCTCATTCTCATAAATGCTTCAGTGGATTGGCCCCTATGAATGTTTACTCAAGGCCTCTAAAATGTGTCGATTCTCTGCTTTGCATAGTCACTGAGTTCAGTCTCTTCTCTTACCGGATATACCTTGTTGCTTCACAGGTTCATTGACATTAGTTTCCTATAGAACTACAAACCCAAAAGGATGTCTTACTCCTAGTGAGCCTGTAGCATCAGCACACCGGTACAAGTGGCACACATGCTGCCTCGCCTCTTCTTACCCTGTCTCTCATCCCCTCTGGCATTCCGCCAGATGAGAGACAGGGTAAGAAGCAGCAAAGGTAGTGCAAAGCATGACACACAGGGGCGCCAGAGAGCACAGGTGATGTAGAAAGTAAACAGAATTGGGATTGTTTTCTGGATAATTGATGGGGTCTCAGGTACCCTCATCTTTAAAATTTGGAAATACAACAAACGTTGTGATTATAGCATCTACACGCTGTTTTGTGACGTCACATATTCAAGGTACAACGTAAAAGTTATTATAATTCTAGAAGAGCACCAGTGATGATCCTCTAGAAAGTTTTTCTTCTAGTTACTGACATGAATGCCAGTGGTAATACTGCTTCAATTACTGGGAGCAGAGTCTCCATCATGTGAAGAGTACTAAAGTGTACCTATCATATGGCATGATTTTCTGATATCACCGTGGCGCCAAGAAACCACTGCTGAGCGTGCACTCCCCTAAATCATAATTAATATAACATAACAAGGATGTGTAAATTGATTTCCCCTTACGCACGTGTTTCAAAAATGCTTACCTCTGCCTTTGCCAACCCAGCATTTTTCCTCGCATTCTCTGGCATGTACATTAGAGGAGATGGAACTTTTCTCCAGTGAAATGTATGCGCATGAACATTTCCTCGCTAGAATACAGGTTTTCACCGAAACTATATGTGAGCTTGTCTTGTAAATTTATTACATCTGAAAGACATTTTTACTGAGATTATGTGTGTGCAATTTACATTTTCCTTTTCACTTTGACCTTTTCATGCACCAATTGTTTTTCAAACGAACATTCTGGTTAAATTTTAGGACGAATTAATTGCAAAACACATTTTAAAAACGTTATTTCTCTCAAATGGGACACTTTTTTCCCCTCAGAGTTTTATATAGCGCAAACTTGACTCAAAGGTATCAGAGCGCTTCACATGAGCACCAGTTGTGTTACACAAGGACACACTTATTTTTTTGTGATTAATATTAAGTGATTTGCCCAGAATCACAGGATGTTGAGCGTCATTGCGGAGACGCAAACCCTGTTCACCAGATTTGAGATCGAGCGCCCTAGCCGTTAGGCTACATCTTCTCCCCGCTTGTGTTTTTTTTACCCCCAAAAAAAGACCGTACAGAGGAGCAGGCATGGTACAGACAGTAGCAACATCATCTATCTTCCTGTCTTTTAGACTCCTCCATTATTTTTGTTGATTTTTAAGTCATTGTTGATTGAGATACTCTTTTGTAAGGAGCGTCTTGCTGCCTTTGGACCCTCGCTGACTGTGACCAGGATTTGTCCTACGACTTGCCGGAACCGCTCCGCGGGTCCCGCTGCGCCCTTTGGAACTGTGTGGCTTGCGGGACTAACACCAACTGCGTTCCAGGTACCGGCAGGGCTGCGAGTAGTATAGCAGGGACTCAATTTCCCAAGAGTCCCTGCTCACCACACCTGAGGCTGCTCTCCCTGCCAGTTACTCCCACCGCCCTGATAAAATCCCGCTGGTGCAAGCTGACTGTGGGAAACTCTTCTGTAAGGAGCGTCTTGCTGCCTTTGGACCCTCGCTGACTGTGACCAGGATTTGTCCTACGACTTGCCGGACCCGCTCCGCGGGTCCCGCTGCGCCCTTTGGAACTGTGTGGCTGTGGGGCTTGCGGGACTAACACCAACTGCGTTCCAGGTACCGGCAGGGCTGCGAGTAGTATAGCAGGGACTCAATTTCCCAGGAGTCCATGCTCACCACACCTGAGGCTGCTCTCCCTGCTGGGTACGCCCACCGCCCTGATAAAATCCCGCTGGTGCAAGCTGACTGCGTAAAACTCTTCTGTAAGGAGCGTCTTGCTGCCTTTGGACCCTCGCTGACTGTGACCAGGATTTGTCCTACGACTTGCCGGACGCGCTCCGCGGGTCCCGCTGCGCCCTTTGGAACTGTGTGGCTGTGGGGCTTGCGGGACTAACACCAACTGCGTTCCAGGTACCGGCAGGGCTGCGAGTAGTATAGCAGGGACTCAATTTCCCAGGAGTCCCTGCTCACCACACCTGAGGCTCCTCTCCCTGCCGGTTACGCCCACCGCCCTGATAAAATCCCGCTGGTGCAAGCTGACTGCGGGAAACTCTTCTGTAAGGAGCGTCTTGCTGCCTTTGGACCCTCGCTGACTGTGACCAGGATTTTTCCTACGACTTGCCGGACCCGCTCCGCGGGTCCCGCTGCGCCCTTTGGAACTGTGTGGCTGTGGGGCTTGCGGGACTAACACCAACTGCGTTCCAGGTACCGGCAGGGCTGCGAGTAGTATAGCAGGGACTCAATTTCCCAGGAGTCCCTGCTCACCACACCTGAGGCTGCTCTCCCTGCCGGTTACGCCCACTGCCCTAGGTCTACATAACTGATTGAGGATACCGCTGCGCGGGAGCGCCCGGGGCTAAGCCCGGGCAAAGGGCGGGCCCTCTGAGGCCCTCAGAGGCAGGAGGAGGCTGGGCACCCCGTTATCGCTTTTTATATAGTTACTAACGTTTCTGAGGGGTGTCTTGATATATCCTTGTTCCCCTCCCTCTTAGTAGTATTGTTTGGATTGTTAGGATATTGGTTACTAGTGATAGTGTGTTTTAGGCGATCGGCAATTTAGCTATTGAGTTTCCTTTTGTTGATTTGATTGATTTATCCAGGGATATGTCTCAAGCCACCTCGATTCCATCTGAGGAGGCAGGAAACAAACAACAAGGTACCCTGGATAATTTTGTTCTTAGAACGGCCTTGCCATTTGACAGGGACTCAGCCTTAGCAGAGCGACGCGCTTATAGGCGTCGATCGATAGAACATATCAAAAATAATAGACCCATACTGTGCCCTGTCTTGCCCACTTCATCATTGTCATCTGATAGAGCCGACGGCTATACGAGTCCTGAGCATCCATTGGACTCTAGTATTCCCCTTTTATTTCAAGATAGGGACATATCCCCGAACTCCTTGTCTGCCCCAAATCCTATTATTAATCTTTCCGCTTCGCTAATTAGTATCCATGGCGAAGTGGAACTCTTGAAGGAAGATCTGCTAATAGTGACTGAGCCTCCACCCAAGACCAACGTTAGGTTGGATGAAGCGAATACCTTACGCCGTCCCGGCCCCCCGCCCAACAAAAGGCGTAGAAAGGGACCCGGTTTAGCTAAGAATAAAGTGGTGTCCTCCTTTTTTACAAAGAAGTCAGCTATGCTATCCTCAGAACCTTCCCCCCCACCTGTGAACTCCACTTCTGTTTTAGATCAGCAGGGTACAGACCTTATGGGGGGTATTGAGAAAATGTTAAGATCTTTCACTTTGCCCCTGGTCGAGAGGCTAAAGAGAATTACCGTGCAATTGGAGGAGATTGAGAAAGTAATTATGGGGCCGGCAAAGAGCTCCAAGGGTCTCTCTATGAGACCCCTTGCCCCTATACCGAGTAAAGTTACTCAGGCTCCTGTTTCTCGGACCTTGGATAAACAGCTCAGTGATTCTGTGCCATCTGTTGGTTTATCCTCTGGACTCGAAGTTAATAAGACGGACAGTGTGACTAGGGGGAGTTTGACCCGAGGAAGTGCCTCTACCAAGCCTTCAGTTGTAGTTGATCCAGCTAAGACTCAAATACCTAAAAGATATAGAGTAAATCTCCCCCCCGAGGCTGCCCCTTTTGTTGTGATTTTGTCGGCTGTTCCAGTTTTAGAACAGGGAAAGAAAGAAGATTACTTTCAACTTAAGAACAAAGCCATCCATTGGCTTATTCAGAACCGACCTCTACCTCCACACATTAATGGCGAAATACTTATGGTACATCGTCTTGCGTGGTTGGGTCCTAGCCCCAAAAATATTCCAGGGGATATCGTTATAATCAGTTTTAAGGATAAAAGGGCGGTCAGTTACATCTTGAACCGGTCTTCCCCTTTAGATAGCAGCTCGATTATCCCAAGAGATTTGCTTTATTTCTATCCTAGAGATTTGTTAAGCCCGGTCAGGAAGCCAAGTACCTGGGATTCCAATGTGGAAAGACAAATTAGATCACTAAGGAATCCAAAATTCTACCACATGGATAAACCACGCCACCATTATTCTGAAGGTATCTTTAATGTCTCTAGACCTCTAATCATACCGCAGTCTGTATTTCCCCGCATAACCTGCCCATCAGGCTTATTCAGATCATTGGAATCAGTACCCTAATAGTCCACTTGCTCCATGTGTTCCTTGGTCAATAAATCAGTTCAAAGTTCCAACTTATAACCAATATGATTGTTTGCGGGACTTGGAGGGAGTTGACTGACTGAATGATAAATTTCCCACACAGACCCGTCTGAGCCATCACTCAATATTTTCTAATAATGGCCTAGACGCTTTAGCAGGTCAACAAAAGGGATCATCCACTGAGAATGTCTCACGGTCTAGTATGGAACCTGGTACTAAATTGGATCGTGCATATGTCATAGGCTTAGAAGCCATTACTTGTAACACCGGTACTGCAAGCATGGTAGTACCCTCTGTTAAAACAGCTAGGCAGTTTAGTGCGCCCATGATTGCACGTTGCAACGGTTTAACAGCTCCCAATTATAGTATTCTATATTGGAACATTGCAGGGATTAAGGATAGGGTTCTGGATATATCTTGGATTGAATTTGTAAATGCATTTGGCATATTGTGTTTCCAAGAAACATGGCCCGTTGACCCTGTCCATCTAAATGGGTATAGTACTTTTCATGTTGCGGCGCTTCCAACCAAACGTGGATGGAATAGCGGGGGGCTGTGTATATACATTTCTAACCTCCTGGGTGCTGCTAAAATTAAGCTTATTACCCAGGGAAGTTACTTCCAGATTCTTTTAATTCGGTTGACAACCAAAGCTGATATTATTTTGTTTAACATTTATAACAACCCTAACAAATGTTTATTATCTGATATAGTCCCTTCACTGAGCAGGGTTTTACAGGGTACTTTTACTTTAAAGGGGAGGGATTGTATCTTTGTTGGTGGGGGGGATTTTAATCACAATTTGTGCGATCTAGCAGCCGGGGGATGTGGACCTATTGTGGCAGATGTAGATGATTCAACCCCACACTTTGCTCATCATGATGGGGGAGAATGAACTGTTGGCATCTTTTAATCTAAATTTTGTAAACAGATTATGCAGTCCCTGTGTTGATTTCAGTGCAACCTTTGTGGGGAGAGGCCACGGCACTATTATTGATTATATCGTGGCTTCTGAAAGTCACGCCTCATGGTACTCTGATTTTTCTACCCATCCGGTTGGGTTTAGCGACCATCTTCCCCTTTCGTTTACTATTAGATTCCCACAGGCTCAACATAATTCCCTGATAGAAAGACTGTCATGGTTGAAAAATTGTGAAATGCCTAGATCTAATGGGTATTCTATTAAATGGAGTTGTAACAATGCAGAGGCTATGCATAATAAGATCGTTAGGGGATCTCTTGCCCATATTGTGATGTGTTTAGATGAAGAGAGCTCAAATGAGGATGTGTTAAAAGCTTTTGGGGTTATCTCACATAACATCAGAGATAGTTTGTCCCGTTGTGGGCGAGCTTCTACTTCCAGCTCATCGACCAATTCATGGTTTGATACAGCCTGCTCTAAGGCACATTCCCTTTTGAAGGTTGCTTTACATAATAAGAGGAGGGACCCGGTAGAGGTGGCTATTTGTAGAAAAATCTATCGATTGTCCAGAAGTAACTGTAAGAAAAACATCAAACAGGAGGCCTGGTACAATCTGGTTAATGCAGCCCAATCTAAGGATAGCGCCCAATTTTGGCGTGCAGTCAATGCACCGTTTTTTAACATCTCAAATTGTGCCAGAATCGAGATCGCTATTAGTGAATCTTCCTGGATCGACTTCTTTTCGGAAGTCTATAATCCAGGGGAGTCCTCAAAATTAGTTGATATGGAGGCTATCGACAGCGAGGTATCTTGGACTGCCAATCAAGTTAATTTGGGAATCTCTACTGGTGAAATGACCACAGCCATAGAGCAGAGCAAGGGGAGCAAGGCCCCGGGAATCGATGGGGTTCCTATCGATTTATTCAAACATTCGGTTGATTTATGGTCCCCCATCCTGAAAAGAGTTATGGATGCAAGTGGTGAACTGGGCCTCCCTAAAACCTGGTCCGATTCGATTATTGTCCCCATTTTCAAGAAGGGAGATAGAGAGAGTCCTTCGTGCTATCGACCTATCTCCCTTCTTGATTCTTTTATGAAGATTGTGGGAAGGGTCGTCCTCAACCGATTATCATCTTGGGTTGAGGACGCACGTGTTCTATCCCAGGTCCAATATGGTTTTCGAGAAGGGATGGGCACCGTCGAGCAGGTTTTAAACTTTACACTCCTACAAGGTAATACGTACAGGTGAAGACTGAAAAACTTTATGCGGCATTTGTCGATCTTAGTGCCGCATTCGATTGTGTTAGGCACGATCGATTATGGGAAGTGTTGGAAAAACTTAAAATAGATGAAACCATCATTTCTTTTTTGAGACAACTATATGCCGGGGCTAGGGCTAGGGTGAGGTTTGGAGCTTGCGGTGAATGCACTAAACCATTTCATGTAAAACGAGGGGTGAGGCAAGGGTGCGTCCTTGCGCCCCTTCTTTTTAATCTCTATACGAATGATCTAGAAGAAGTCCTGGCGTCTAAAGTCATTGATTCCCCTAGAATTAACTCTAAACAAGTGGTGTCCCTACTCTATGCGGACGACGCTGTTATTATGGCCAGAACTGAAAGGGGCATGCAGTTAGATTTAGATACATACATCAGTTTTATGGAATCTAGGGATTTGTCCCTAAACGTAAAGAAGACCTTTGCGATGGTATGTACCAGAGGAAAATCCAAATCTTGCAAACTGTATGCTGGCAGGGATAAAGTACTGACCACTAAAACTTTTACATATTTGGGTGTAGTACTGGAGGCTGCTGGACACTGGGGTCCAGCACTTAAGAGTAGAATTCTTTCCTTTAAAAAGGCCACCGCTGCATTTATGGCCTTTTCGCGTAAAATGGGAAAAAGACCTCCAGACATCTTACTTAAGATTTATTCTGCCAAATGTGTTAGTACAGCGACTTATGGGGCAGGCGTCTGGGGTATAATTGATTCTAGAGAATTACAGATCGTAGAAAATGCTTTTTTAAGGTTTATTTTAGCTGTCCCATCTAGTTCAGCAGTGTTTAATTGCCACGCCGGGCTGGGGGTGCGTCACATAAGTGACCTAATCGCGATGCAGCCACTACTTTTATGGCATAGAGTCTGGACTGCAGCCGAGTTGGTTTTAAATAGAGAAATCATACTCGATGTCATGGGCCTTGATAATTCTTGTAAAATACCTTGGCTAACTTATATACGAAAGTTTTGTCTTGATATGGGTAAACCAGAGTATTATAATGACCCGATGGGACTATGCAGGATCTCGAGGGTAGCCTTAAAGAAAGAATGTTGGGCTCACTTGGAATCCTTGAGGCTTGCGGTAGAACTGAACAAAGTTTCGGTCTTTCGGCACCATTCTCTGCTCACCACAGATAATATGCAGTCTTATCTGATCTGGTGTCCTAGGGGCTTTGATAGATTCCTACTCACCAGATTCAGATTTGATATTTTTTTCCGCTTAGTGTCTTTTCCTCAAACTAATGACTGGTCCAAAAAACTTATCAATTGTCCGTGCGATGGTAAATCTGCTCAATCTACTCTGCACGTGATTTGTTTTTGCAGTTTTTATCATAATGAGAGAGTCCGTTGGATCAAACCACTTTTGAAGAAACAGGGCCCATGGCGGCATTGTAGGATCGCCTTGGTCTATCTCCAGCTCCTAAATGATGAATTTTGTGTGGCAACTATGATTAATTTTTTAAAGAGTGTCTTTTTAAAAAGAAAAAATGTATTATGTTCTTAAAGTCATTGCATATACTGTTATCTTTTGTGCAGTACAGTATTTTACATGTTTTGATTATTGATGTTGATGCTTTTATGATTTTTTAATTTTACAAAAATCGAATAAAGCTTTTCTACTACTACTCTTTTGTCTGCAACACACCTTGTAGTATTCCGAAAATCAGGTAAATTTTTGGGTAGGTCTCATGTCTGTAATTGTAACTGCCTAAGGTCTGAGAAGCTGATGATGAAGCCCTTTTGCTTGGCATTAAGTCCGGTTGCCTGAAGAGCCCTTGTCCTTAAAAATACTGCATCCACTTGAACCCGTCATTGCCAAGAAGGAACTAAAATTATTAAGACCAGTCTTTTGTCTGTGACGGTCACCGACAAATGGAAAATCGGCAATGTTTTACTTGGTCTATTGAAGTTAGGTTTATTTCCATTGGAGGTGGCCAACTACAGACTTGTTGGGTCCCTCGGGGCTCTGTCACGTATATTGGCCCACCCCCTATGATCCCCCTGTCTGCTTTGATGACATCCTTAGGGTGTAGGGCTATTTCTTATATTGATGACAGACAATTAAAAGCACCATCGCACTTGATCGTTGTCTCAAGGCTGTTTAGAAACAGATGAGCAACAACTACCCATAGCTGAATACTGATACAGGCGATTGTTGGTTCTAGCAGCTTCACCATGCTTCAAGTACCCAGGAAGATTCTGCCCTTCCTCCACAAGGGTAAGCATGTCCTGGTAGTTGTTGCATGTGTTGTGTGACGGACTATTGCAACTGCATTTATGATGACCTGCCTAAACATGACCATGCATCAGAGGCTTCTCTGGGCCTTGCCATTCTCCACATTGGACAACATATCCAGTTCAAAGGTCTATGCATATTGACACTGAAAATGAGAGTTTCTAAACTTCTGCCTAAGGACGGCCCTCTATGCAATCTCTGCTCGGTGGTACGTCCTGTCTGTGAATTCCACTTGACCCTGAAGCTCGGGAACCTGCTACCTGCCATCCATCAACACATGGAAGGCCTCAGCCTTCCTTGTAAGGCCCTTAAAAAAATTATTTTATTGATAACCCTCTTCTTTTAAGCTTATCAATGGTGCTTTTCTTGTTCTCATTCTCCTCTGTTCAGTCCAGTTGTATCTTTTTGCATCAGGAATCCAGATATTAATAGCAGTGCACTTTCCGAAATGAGGAAATAAATACCAGCTCTATCCCACCTAAATTCCATATACATGGTACTCTGCCTCCCCTCAGCTCTCTCAGAACACATGTCCGTGGTATCCTGCTGGACACACTCCGAATTTACAACATACATAGACCACACATATTGAGGGCTTGACTGTTCTCCAGATAATGCATTTAAAGCACAACAAACAAAATGGCTCCCAGACAATCACGTTTACTAAAGGACAGAACGAAAGGTGTCTTTGAATCACTGACAAAATATCGATTACAAAAATATCTAGGTACAAAAATCTCATGACAAAAATATCGAAGTCAAGATTATTGACATGCTGTGTACATCATGGTAAGTACAAAAATATATAGAAAAAAATATCGATGTCAAAAAAAGTGTAAAAAATATCGTTGTTTTTAAATGTTAAAAAAGAATTTAAAATAAGGTAAATAATACATATAATTAGTTAAAAATATAAAAAAACTGTTAACAAATAATAACTAATACATATAGGGGTTGATTCCGATTCTGGAAAACCCACTCCGAATAGCCGTACAAAGCGTTTTTCCCATACGAATCATACCCTGCAACGACCCCGTACGTACGACGAAGTACGATTCGTTCCAGAAGCTGGACTTCGTACGAGTCGTACAGAGACCGTACGAATCGAATCCCTGTACGAATCTCCCTCAGAACCGGCTGTACGTGACATCCGTACGGTTCGCGGCTGGTTTTTCCGACCCAGCAAGAACGATTCGTGTCGGGTACGCACCGTACGGCACTTTTTCTATGGGAGCCGAAAACATCCGGAGAAGCAGAGTTTGCCTCGAAACAGGTACGGAAAGCCCCCACCGGGTACGTTGCGTACACCCCATGATCGCAGGGGTACGGTGCGTACCACTGCGATCATGGGGTGTACGCATCGTACCCCGCGATCATGGTGTGTACGCACTGAGGTTCTGTGAATTCTGAACCCGTTTATAAATGGCATGGTTTCGTTACGAATTTGATAATAGCAAACCGTAACTAGTGAGTTCGGCAAGTACGAGTGATCTCGTCACGCTAGACTTACAGATTCACTACGTTTGTGGAGATTTCGTTCTTAACCGTGGGTTCCATTTTATGTATGGCAGCCATTTTGTGGTTGCCCTCACATAGGCCGATGACTGTGGTTGAACTAGTCTTTTAAGGACATGTACACCTTAGCACGAGTTCATGCTGACTCCTGTTTGACCTGAGTGAACTGACCCTGTTGCCTGAAGCTGACCTTGTTAAACCAGTTCCTGCCCTTTAGCCGATCAAGATTAAGGATCATAGCACAGTACATCGTAAAGTTTTACTGCACACAAATATGCCTTATCCTACTCTCACCTGTTTCTGCTCCTTTTTTATGGTCTATTTATGATTGGTTAGTGCCCTTTTTTATTATGGGTTCGTTCGACCTGTCCAAAGAAGAATGTTGGGTTTGACCGATGATTGATCATGGGCTGGGCAACTGAAAAGTGGGTTTTACTGTCATGCGATACCTCTGGTGTGAATACATGTGATTGGACAGTTTGTAAATGTTAGGTATTTGTCTGGAATGGGATTTTTGGCATAAAAAGGGATGACTTGCTTTGTAAAATTGAGCAGTCTCCTGAGAACTCATACCGTGATGATTTCTAGGACTTCTGTTACTGGCTGCAGTCAATAAATTCGATCTTTGACGCCACCACGAAGAGTCCCGAGTCTCTGTATTCTAAGACAGGTGAACCCGAAGACTTTGGGCGTGCCCCTGGCGCCGCTTGGTCTTAAATAACCCGGTTCTTCAGTTGGCACTTCCAACGTGGGGCGACTTCAGCGGTACCGGTCCAAGCCTGAAGATCGTGAGGAGCTTCGTGAGGAAATTCTGGAGGACGGCCACCACTTCATCGACCCCGGCATGTCGAACGTGGACTGAAGGTCTTTTCTGCGAGGCTTCCCGCTTTCCTGACGGCTACGAACGACTGCTGCCCTGACTGTCACCCTGTCTTGGACCCATTTGTGATGCTTTGTATGGTGAGACGATAGACGGGTCTTCTGGTGGCGTGACTGATACCTCAGTTAAGTATAAGTGGGTCGCTCCCAGTCCTTAGTTTTTGGTCCTTTGGTTCTTAGTTTGTTTGGTCCTTAGTTTTGATTTGAAAATTGCAATTTCCAAAGCGGAGGGTCCACTACACTAGAAAAGATGGTGTCTTACAATGGCCCCAACATGGTAGCTTTAATACAGAGATTTTAGACAATTTAGAAACTAAATTATTTAGGAAGAAAGCCCGGCCGGCAATGTTTGCCTCCTTTCGCCTTTGGCGTAAAGAAGCCAGACAGCGAGAAATTAAACAAGCTAAAAGAGATAAAAGAGAAAAGGATGTATCAATAATGCAAGCTGCTAGGCAGTTTAAAGAAAACGAAGAAGATAAAGCAATTGAGGTGTCAGATAGGCAACGTTGCATGGCCATAGATAAATGATATCCGGCCTTGCCGTATTCTCCTCCGAAAGCGATTGAAGATCTTGAAAAAGATTCTTTGATCTCTCATTTACTGAGATTGCCACCTCCTTATCTGTAGGGTGCTACTGCGCCTCCATTACCACCGGTTGTTCCACCCTTTGTTGTTCAACCTCCTGCTGTTGTTCAGCCACCCGGTGCTCCACAGATGGTTTTACCTTCTCCTGTGCAACCCGCTCTAGGGTCGCCATCTTTGCTACCAGCTTTGCCTCAAACTCCTTTGCCTTCTACTTCTGCTTCTTCGACTCCGACTGTTCCTATGCCTACACCTTCTTTGCCTCAGAATACTTATTCTCCCGTTCTTATGTCTGCTTCATCTCCTTCTGCTCGGAAACGAATGACCGAGACTGTTGTTAATCTGTTGTCTCCATTCTTTGGGTAATTGAATATGACCCCTGTTTCGGGGCGTAAGCAGAGTCGTAGTCAGCTTCCTAGTTCCGAGGAACGGACAGTGTTGGATTTGTTGGCTCGTAGATGGATTTTGAATGCTTCAAGGTATAATTTGCCAGCGGTTATGGATGTTTTCTTTCAGTTGGAACCGCCTAAGCAAAGGTATGTTTTCGATGTGATGTGTACTTTCCTGCGTCAGGAATGGGAAGATAATGAGTTGGGTCAGAATCCGCAGGATGTGCTTGATGTTCAGTCAGATTTTGCTAAAGGGATGATAGTGGACACTGATGTTACAGATGCTGTAGAGACGATATTGGCTTTTAGATCTAGACTTCCGCCTCAGACGTTGTATGAACCTGATCCCTCTGTTAGGAGGAAAGTGAGACAGTATCCAATGAGAGAGGTTCCTCCAATTCGGAAAGAAGGAGACGCAACTGCTAATCCGCCTGTTTTGCCTCATTTTCAGCGAATATGGGTACATGTCCCTTGGAAGAGAGCAGAGGTCTTGGCTCTTAAGCAGACCTTACCTGATCCTCGTAAGAATCCTGCTGGTTACTACAAAGAGTTGTCTCAGACAGTAGATGCGTTTATAATGAATTTAGCCGACGTTGACATGTTGATGGGTAATGTAGTTCCGCAACCTTTGTGGGCGAAGATTCGTCATGAGAATCATGCAGCAGAGTTAGGTGATACTTGGGCGAATATTGTTGCTGCAGATGGTAGACAAGTAGGAGGTGCTAAACCTGAACCCTTAGTTGCAGAATTACCTGGTAGAATTATTACTTTGATGAAGACGATGATGCCTGCTTTACGAGTGAATTGGGATAAGTTAGCAGCATGCAAGCAGAAGAAAGATGAGAGTGTGTCTGACTTCTTCACTAGGTTTGAAGAGACGTTTATCGATCACAGTCGTCAGGATATGAGTACGGAAGGTGGTCAAAGGTTGTTCGTGGATAAATTTGTCTTTAATTTGCTTCCCGAACTTTCTAATAAGTTGAAGGACTCAGAGAGTTCATGGGCCGTTTCTTCGTCGGCCCAGAAATTGGCTACTGCTCAATATTACGAGAATAGGGATAAAGATGAGAAGGATAAAGTAGAGAAGAAAACAAAGGATTTAAAGATGAAAGTTCTTTTGCAGCAAGCTTATCCGCCTCGTCAGAATCAGCCTCAGTTTCAGCAACCTCCACAAGTTCAGAGATTGTTACAGAAGCCTGAGCCTTATGTTCAGCGATTCTTTCCTCGCCCGAATCAATGTGCTTACTGTAGAGAGGAAGGTAATTTCAAGAATAATTGTTCAACTTTGTTACAGCGTGCGAATGGTGCACCTGGTCAGAGAGGTCGTGGTGGTTTTCAGCAAGCGTCTAGAGGAAGAGGTCGTGGTGTGATCCCCCATAATGAGCGTTCCTCTTCCCTACATAATTCTGCGAATTATTTTGATAGACAGAGTGTTCTGAGTGGTCAGTCTCCTCAGTATTATGTTGAGGATTACTATGTTGAAGGTGAGAGTGTTGGTTATAATGATAACTAGGACAGCCATGGACAAAGTAAGGGAGTAGTGTCAGTTCCAGTAGATCAGAGTGGACCGTATGTTCAAGTGATTACATCAGGTGTAGTAGAACCTTTTCTTTAGGCTACAGGTGCGACAAAGAGTTCTATTATGCATTCTAAACTCCCTGGCGCACCTTTGTCTGGCTTGACCAATGTTTCCGTAGGATTTTCAGGCGCCCCAGTTCGTAATCCGGTTTCTAGTCCTTTGTCCCTTTCTATTGGCCCTTGTGAATTGGAAGCTCCACTTATTCTAACGACTGGTTGTGGTGAGAATTTGTTAGGATTGGACTTGCTGAAAAGATTGTATGCAACATTGCATTGTTCTCCTTCGGGAGTACAACTTACTGTTGGTAAGAAAGTGATTTCTCCAATGTATTTGTCTAAAGATTGTTTGCCACTGGAATTACGTTCGCTTCCTGAAACGCTTTGGGCTACAGGTCCAAATGATGTTGGTCTTTTGCAGATTCCACCGTATGTTGTTACGCTAAAGTCGAATGTTAAGTTGCCTCGTATACCACAATACAAGATCTCGAGTGATGGTGAGAGAGCTCTTTTAGCGATTGTCTATGATCTGGTTGAGACGGGTGTGGTTGAGAAAACGAGAGGTAACGTGTGCAATAGCCCGGTTTTGCCTGTTCTTAAGCGTACAGATACTTCTCAGATACCTGTGTACCGGTTTGTGATCGACCTTCAAGAGGTCAACAAGATTGTCGTGCCACAGTATCCCGTGGTACCTGATATTACTGCATTATTGACTCTGATTCCTGCTTCGGCAGTTTGGTTCTCTGTCATTGACTTGAAGAATGCTTTCTTCAGTATTCCTATTGCTGAGGAGAGTAGGGATATTTTTGGCTTCTCATTAGGAGGACGAAGCTTCCGATTTAAGAGAGCTCCCCAAGGTTATTGTGAAAGTCCCTCAATTTATAGTCAAGCGTTGAAAACTCAGCTTGACGGGTTTGTGTTACCAGTTGGTTCTACTCTTATTCAGTATGTCGATGATTTGTTGATTACTGCTGATGACGAAGAGATTTGTAAAGAGGCTACTCTTTCGTTGTTGCGATATTTGTCTGACCTTCATCATAAAGTGTCGCCTTCGAAGTTGTAATATTGCCGCCAAGAGGTAACCTACTTAGGTCATCTCTTGTCGAAGGAGGGAAGGAAATTGACCCCAGAAACAATTCAAGCGATTGCGCAAATGAGTGTGCCATCGACACAGAGAGAAGTTCGTGCCTTTTTGGGTATTACGTCATATTGTAGACAGTAGATCCCCAATTTTTCACTGTTGGCGAAACATCTGTTAGCATTGACTCTGAAAGATACTCCGTATCCTCTTCCTTGGTCTGATGAATGCCAGAAAAGTTTTTCTGAATTACGTAATGCATTGTGTTCGGCTCGGGTGTTGGGTACTCCAGACTATAGCAAGCCTTTTACGTTGTATGTGCACGAGAGAGAAGGATGTGCGTTGTCAGCGTTGACACAATCTTTTGGGGACAAGCAGCGTCCATGTGCGTATTTCTCAGCAATGTTAGACCCAGTTGCTAAAGCATTGCCGAGTTGTTTGAGAGCTACAGCCGCAGCTGCCGTTTCTATTCGACAGTCTGCTGGTTTGGTATTGGATAATACGCTGATTGTGATGGTTCCGCATGCAGTGGATACTTTACTAAATAGGACTAAGACACAGCACCTTACTAGTGCACGTCTTTCTGGTTACGAGTTGACACTGTTGGCTAGCCATGTTCACATTAAAAGATGTAATGTGTTGAATCCAGCTACGTTGTTGCCGATCTCTACAGAGACGGATGCTCAAGAACAGCATGATTGTTTTCTTCGTACAGAGGAAGAAACAAAAGCTAGAGTGGTACTTAAGGACACTCCTTTTGAGAATGTTGATGGTACGCTGTGTGTTGATGGTTCGTGTTTTAAGCTTCCGAATGGTGAAACGACTGCAGCATATGCTATCACAACTTTAAATACAGTTGTTGAGACAGCACGCATACCACAGAATTCTGCGCAAGTTGATTGATTGCACTGACTAGAGCGTGTGTGTTGTCGGAAGGAAAGCGAGTGAATGTTTATACCGATAGTCAGTATGCGTTTGGTGTTGAGCACAGGAGAGAGCGTGGGTTCCTTACTTCTCATGGAACTAAAATTCAGCATTGGCAGTTAGTGAATGAACTTTTGGAATCTCTCACTCTCCCAAAGCAGATTGCAATTGTGAAATGTAGTGCGCATAAGAAAGTTGTGGACGATGTTGGTCGAGGGAATCCGTTTGCGGATGAAGTTGCGAAGGAAACAGCGAAGGACATGATGAGCCGTATGTATGTTGCAGGACCAGCAAGATGGGTTATGGCTGGTGGAATGTGTGAAGACACGATAGTAAGTGTGAAGATGATTCAGGCTGAAGCTACAGAAAAGGAAATGAATGTTTGGAGAGAGAGTACGGGTATGTTGGATTCTACAGGTTGTTGGATTGAGTTGTCGGAACACCAGCGATGGTTGTTGCCAGATGCGTATGTGCTCCCAGTGGTTACAATGGCTCATGGATTGGCCCATATAAGTTCGAAAGGGATATGCAAGTTGTTGGCCCCAGTTTGGCAGAATGCTGGAATCCCAAAATGTGCAGAGAACGTGGTGAAACATTGTATGATTTGTCTGCAATATAATCCTGGTAAGGGAACTCCAACTCCAGCTGGTCATTTTGCTCCTCCGACGTATCCGTTTGAGGTGATACAGGTAGACTATATTCACATGGAGAGATGCAACAATCTGAAATATGTTCTTGTGGTGGTTTGCGCCTTTTCTAGATGGATAGAGGCTTACCCCCTAAAAGATAATACTGCCTTGTCTACAGCCAAGGTTTTGTTGAGAGAGTATTTCCCTAGGTATGGATTGCCGAGAATTGTATGGTCAGACAATGGGAGTGAATTTGTGGGTCAAATCATGAAGAAAGTATGCTCTGGATTGGGAATCAATCAGAAGTTCCACGCAGCGAATCACCCCCAGTCTGCTGGACTTGTTGAATGTTACAATGGTACGCTTAAGCTGAAATTAGCTAAGGTACAAGCGAGCACTGGACTTACATGGCCAGATGCCTTGCCGTTGGCTCTTTTGTCAACAAGGACGACTGTGCATTCTCGAGTGGGACTTAGTCCGTATGAGATTGTGTTTGGTCGTCCAGCGAATGTTTGGGGAGTGCCTCGTCCGAAAGAATACAGCAGTATTGAATACCCTATGTTGGTGGATTACGTACATGACTTGACTGCTAAATTACGTGTTCTCCACCAACAGGTCTATGACAGTTTGCCGACAGCTACTACAGATCCAGGCCACGTACTTGAACCTGGGCAGTACGTTATTGTGAAGAATTTTCAGCGTACCAAGAACTTGCAACCTAGATGGACCGGCCCCTATTTGATTTTGTTGGTTACTAGAACCGCTGTTAGAGTAGCAGGCAAAAAGAACTGGGTGCATGCCACCCACTGTAAAAAAGTTCCTTTGCCTTTACCATATGATCAGTGGGTAAGGGATGGTATCGCCAAATCTGATTGTGAGAAGGTCCCTAAATTCGTTCCATTTAGTGATGCTCATTTGACATGGACACGGTCTGAACGTAAGGATGACGATGTTCTACAAGCTGCTGTGCCTCCTCATCTGAAGATTGATACCACCAATCTGGATCTTCTATTCAAAGATCAGACTGTGCCTGACAAAGAACGCTACGATTTGAGACCAAGAAAGATTGTACATATGGACAAATAAATATTTTCTTTTTTATGTAAGTGAATTTACACTTTGGCAGATCAAGAAACTTTTTTTTGTCTTTTTTCTTTTTCGAACCACCATCCGGGTTCAGCTGTAGGGTCGCGGTATAAAGACTTGGGATTGCAAGCCGTGTAGACACAAGGTCGACAGTTCTGGTTGGTCCACGGGCGTTCCCTAGACTGACAGGCGCATTCCTTAGCGGAAGAGAACCAACTGCCGCGAACAGCACGGTTAGAGGATGGAGTTTTTTGACGCTGCCCAGAATGTTAGGAAAATGGACTCTAAAATCCGAATATGTATATTGGTTCGTAGCAAATGTTTTTTAATAATTTGTTTTTTAATGCTTTTGAATATTGCATTAGCTTGTGTGGGTTTGGTTTTCTATGCCACACAACAGCCGTTTGCACCTACTTTCCAACCTATGTCTTTTCCTACTACTGTTTCTTTACATTCTTTTCATATTTTACCTGAACACGAGCAAATTAGAAGGTCGGAATTTGTGAATAATTCCTTTGTGCAACTTCTCCATCAACACCAGTTAGTAGTGAACACCACTAATTGTTGGGTGTGTGGTCTTATGCCACATACTCTGGATAGAGGTATTCCTTATCTGGTTCTGCCATTCAGTTACAATGGGTCCGTATGGGCATATCAGACGATGTTTATTTATGCCATCGAAGTCTATCCCCTGCGTTCCATGAGAGATAACTCGAGTAATAAAGCCTTGGTGAAGGGAATTACAGGTATGAGTAGAGATATCGAAACGTATAAGACTATTCCCAAGGATGAGTTACTAGCATATGTTGGTTGGAATGCAACCGGATATAATATTAGTCTGGGTGAGAAGCAGAGACGAAAAAGGTCACCTCCGATTTGGATTGTACCCCATCGTGGTCATTTTTGTCTGCAAGGGAAAGGCAAGAATCCGAGAGCTCAGTTAGGGAAGAGTGTTTGTACTCAGACGTATGTCTTTGCGTCCCAAACTTCCCCACTGTTTTTAGCAGCTAAGGGCACGTATTTTGTCTGCTATGATAGAGCATATACATGGTTGCCCCCTGATTTTTCGGGAACATGTTATGTTGCATATTTGTTGCCTCCTACGTATACTGCTGCTGTAGATTACCACAGAACGAGAGTTGTTAGGGGTGTCTTCAGTGAGGAAGATACTACGGGACAAGAAGTGGGAGACTTTTTCAAGGGTTTCCTACCATTTTGGGGACCTATGGCAAACAGTAGAAACCTACGGCAATTAACGAGAGTGGTTGAATCCACCATAAATGAAACTGCCGGTGCCCTTAGTAATCTGACCGCTGAGCTTCAAGCGGATCACCTTATGACATTACAGAATCAAATGGTTTTGGACGTCATACTTGCGGACCGATGTGGGGTATGTAAAGTGATCCAATCGAGTTGCTGCGTTTTCATACCAGACAATGCTCCTACAGTATACCAGGCCATTTCTAAGTTACATAAGATCTCTGAGTCTATAAATGTGGATAAAGGAGATTGGTCGTTGATTGGATGGTTTTGGGAACTGTTATCGACCTGGGGATGGAAGATTCTGATGATCATTGGGATGGTTTTAACGATTCTCTTCTCATGTTGTCTCTGTGTACGGTGTGGCCCTGCCATATGTGGCCTTTGTACTACTACGTGTGTGAGAAGACCTGTCTTGAGAGAAGTCCTGAGTAATAGGATGATGCTCCAGCAGCATCTTGATGATCTGATGAATATTGACATCGACTCAGACGGAGACTGAGTGATTGCCTATGTAAGGGCAAAAGGAGGGTCTGAGGTTCTGTGAATTCTGAACCCATTTTATAAATGGCATGGTTTCGTTACGAATTTGATAATAGCAAACCGTAACTAGTGGGTTCGGCAAGTACGAGTGATCTTGTCACGCTAGACTTACAGATTCACTACGTTTGTGGAGATTTCGTTCTGAACCGTGGGTTCCATTTTATGTATGGCAGCCATTTTGTGGTTGCCCTCACATAGGCCGATGACTGTGGTTGAACTAGTCTTTTAAGGACATGTACACCTTAGCTCGAGTTCATGCTGACTCCTGTTTGACCTGAGTGAACTGACCCTGTTGCCTGAAGCTGACTTTGTTAAACCAGTTCCTGCCCTTTAGCTGATCAAGATTAAGGATCAGAGCACAGGACATCGTAAAGTTTTACTGCACACAAATATGCCTTATCCTACTCTCACCTGTTTCTGCTTCTTTCTTTATGGTCTATTTATGATTGGGCTGTGCCCTTTTTTATTATGGGTTCGTTCGACCTGTCCAAAGAAGAATGTTGGGTTTGACCGATGATTGATCATGGGCTGGGCAACTGAAAAGTGGGTTTTACTGTCATGCGATACCTCTGGTGTGAATACATTTGATTGGACAGTTTGTAAATGTTAGGTATTTGTCTGGAATGTGATTCCGGGGGTGTACAGACCGTACGGTGTGTATGTGATTGTGTGCTTATCCGTACAAATCGCGCTTACTTGAGGTGGACCATAAGAACCACGTTTAACAAATTTAAAAAATACAATATTTTAGTGTTTTTAAAATAAGCTATACACAACATTAACTAAAACAATACAGAAAAATATTGGAGAGCGAAGAGAAAAAAAGTACTATTCCCACTGCAAAGACTGCATCAGTAGGGAAATTGTTGGATAGAGTAGGGGTTACAATTACTATTCCAACTCTAGGCAGTGCAACAGTAGGGAAAGTGTTGGATAGCGTAGGGGTAAAAATTGCTATTCCAACTCCAGAGAGTGAAACAGTAGAGAAAGTGTTGGATAGCGTAGGGGTAAGAATTACTATTCCCACTCCAGAGAGTGCAACAGTAGGGGAAGTGTTGGATAGCGAAAGGGTTAAAATTACTGTTACCACTCCAGTGAGTGCAACAGTAGGGAAAGGGTTGGATAGCATAGGGGCAAAAATTACTATTCCCACTCCAGTGAGTGCAAAATTAGGGAAAGTGTTGGATAGCATAGAGGTTATGAAACTCCAGAAAGAGCAACAGTAGGGAAAGTGTTGGATAGAGTCGGGTTAAAAATTACTATCCCAACTCCAGAGAGTGCAACAGTAGGGAAAGTGTTGGATAGCGTAGGGATAACAATTACTATTCCCCCTCCGGAGAGTGCACCAGTAGGGAAAGTGTTGGATAGCGTAGGGATAAAAATTACTATTCCAACTTCAGAGAGTGCAACAGTAGGGAAAGTGTTGGATAGCATAGGGGTAAAAATTACTATTCGAACTCCAGAGAGTGCAATAGTAGGGAAAGTGTTGGATAGCGAAAGGGTTAAAATTACTATTCCCACTGTAGTGAGTGCAACAGTAGGGAAAGTGTTGGATAGAGTAGGGGTACAAATTACTATTCCAACTCCAGAGAGTGCAACAGTAGGCAAAGTGTTGGATAGCGTAGGGGTAAAAATTACTATGCCCACTCCAGAGAGTGCAATAGTATGGAAAGTGTTGGATGACGTAGGGGTTAAAAACAACATACTTATCAATTAAATCATTTTTGTAATTAAATAATGATTTATTAATAAATTAACAATAAATTAATTATAAATAACAATAAATTAAAATTACTAATTACTTTAATATCATTAAATTACTCCCCAACCTATTCACCAATAAACACACAACCCACTCCACACACAATTAAAATAAGGATCAATTAATCAATTGTTAAAAACTAATTACCAATCAATAATTAATTAACAATAAATTAATTATCAATTCAATAAATTAAAATGAATACAAAGTAATTACAAATTAATAATTAATGAACAATACATGAATCATCAATACCAATAAATATGAATAAATAATTCCTTAATCCCACCCTATTCCCCTATAAACACACAACACACTCCTAAACTAAATTAACACAATATATTTATCAATAAATTAATTAATACAATTAATTACCAAATAATAATTAATAAACTATAAATTATCAATACCAAACAAATAAAAAATATTAATTATTTTATTATAATTAAATTACTTCCCACCCTAATACCCCATAAACCCACAACCTGCTCCAATAATAAAATAATACAATTAATATATTTATCAACTAATCAATTAATAAAAATGTATTACCTTCTAATAATTAATTTAACATAAATTGAGTATCAATACAAATAAATAAACATTTATAATTACTTAATTAGAATTAAATTACTTCCCACCCTATTCCCCTATAAACCCACAACCCGCTCAAATAAAAAAGTCAATACAATTAATATAATTATCAATTAATCAATTAATAGAACTTAATTACCAAGTACTTCCCACCCTATTCCCCTATAAACCCACAATCCGCTACAGAACTATAACGCACAATTTAATTAAACATAATTAATAATTTCTAAAAATTATGAATTAATTTACTATAATTAAATTACTTCCCACCCTTTTTCCCGTATAAACCCACAACCCACTATGGTACTAAATTTCAAAATTTACTTTAAAAAAAATCACTAACTTCTAAATAATTAATACATTTATTTTATTAAAAAATAAAAAAACATAACAAAACATGTGGAACTCATACATTTAAAATACATAGTAAAATACATAACACTAACATAAACATCGATATTATTAACATAAATATTTTTGCTATCTATATCACTAACTTCGATAATAAAAAAAACAATATTTCTTATTTCAGGTCGATATTCCGGTCACCTACAATGTCGATTCTTGATGTCGATATTCTGTCCCTACAATATGTAAAACTCGATATTAAGGTAGGTCGAAATACAAAACTTGATATATTGTCTGTGCACCGGTGTCTTTCACTCTCACTGTCACTCCTTCTCTCCGTCTTTCCATTCTTATGTTGGATGTGATAAGTATTGTAATAAATGCATTTATACCACTGTCGGAGGCAGTTGCTGCTATGTCACTGTTTTCTTTGGTATGCGTTCAATGTTTTGTTACCATGTCCTTTCATAGTTATTTTAATAAAATATTATAATACTCTACATTAAGGTGAAGGTGTTGCTATATTGCTGATCTTTTAAATTCTTCACATGTCAAGTGCCAAAGAGTCCCTTGTAATTTATTTTTTTATTTTTAGAGTTATCTATAGCGCGAACCAGACCCAAGATTAGGGTAACAGAGCGCTTTACAAAGTGAGCAGAGAAAGAAAAAAAAAAGGCAAATGTTATCAACAAACAACTCTGTTGGAGGTTTTGGTTTTGATGAACATTGCAGGTTTCAGGAGTAGGTTATCAGTGCTCCTGGAATGTCTGTTTCCTCCAGATAGAGTATGTTTTTGGACTAGGAACTGCGGGGTATTGTGGTGTAACGCCTTATGGGTAATACATCCAATCTTTAAGTGAATAGGTGCTTCATATGGAAGCCAGTTGATTGCCTTCAGGTGTGGCGATATGTTATCGAATTTCCTTGATCCTGAAATTAGTCTAGCTGCGGCGTTGAGACAGGCTTTTAGCGGTGCGGTAGAGATTTTGGGTAGCCCAGCGAGAGTAGAGCAACAATACTCCAGCCTTGAGATGACTAAGGCCTGAATTGCAGTTTTGAGGTCAGGGATCTCGATAAAAGGCTTCATTTTTCTTAGATAATTGAGGTGAAACGGGGCATTTTTAGCCATCAAGTTAATGTGAGCTTGCATGTTAAGATTCTTATCCAGAGTGACCCCAAGTGAAATTGTGGAGTCCACCCACGCTGGGGTGCAATTCAAGGCAGTGATCAATTTGGTCCATTCCTTAATTTCTTGTGAGTTATTAGGAGGGGAGATTAGTAGAAATTCAGTTTTTTGTGCATTTAACTTGAGGAAATTGGTCGTTAGCCAATGTACGTTTTTTTCGAGAGCTAGATTCATTAGCTTTATCTCTTCAATGGAGGTGATTTTGATGTAAAGTTGGGTGTCGTCCGCGTACATGTGGTATGAGATGCTTGCCTGCTGTAGTAGATCAGTGAGTGGTTCAACATATACATTGAATAGAGTGGGAGACAAGGTAGAGCCTTGAGGTACTCCTAGTAGGTTAGGAGAGGAAGGGGAAAGGATCTTATTGGTCATGAATGATTGTGTTCTATTTTCCAGAAAGGATTTGAACCATATAAGGACTGTGCCAGAGAAACCCATCCTGTCTTCTAGTCTTCTTAGCAGTTTGTCGTGGTTGACCGTATCGAAGGCTGAAGAGAGGTCAAGCAAGATTAGTAAGCAAGTTTCATTACGGTCCAAAGCTGAGAGGGCGTCGTCTACTATATGTAGGATGGCTGTTTCAGTGCCATGGCCAGGTCTGAAGCCAGATTGGTGTATGTACAGTAAATTGAAATGTGTGATGTGTGAGTTCAGTTGTTGTTGAACACCTTTTTTCCAGGACCTTAGCTAGCATAGGGATGTTAGTTATTGGTCGGAAGTTGTTGTGGTTGGAGTTGCTAGCTGTCGTTTTTTTAGGATAGGAGTAACCTGACCAGATATTAGGCAGTCAGGGATGTGACCTTGTGAGAGTGAGGCATTTATGATCTTGGTCCAGAGAGGTGCTATGCTACGTTAAATGTGGGGTAGGCACTTTGCTGAGACAGGGTTATTGAAATGGTTTTTTTGGGTTTAGTAGTTGTCAGAATTTTGATGAAATCATCGACATCATAACATATGAAGTTGGACCAGACAAAATTGTTTTTGGGTAGAGATCGCTTATTTAGTACCAAGTTGTTAGTATGACTGATCATAGGGGTGGATAAGTTGGTCGCAGCCATTTTGAGTTCAAGTTGGAGGGAATTTGTTTTTGCCGTGAAGAATGAGGAAAATTCGTCACTACTTAACTTTGAGGCTGATGTTAAGAGTGAAGATTTGGCTAGTATGTTCGATTGTTGATTCAGAATTTCGAAGAGCTTTGTAGGTCTATTTTTTGCCTTATCTAGTTCTGATTTTAAGAAGTCTTTTTTAGATCTTAGAATACTTTTGTTGTAAGATTTTCTTGCTTTTCGGAGTAGTTTCAGCTGGTGGGGAGGGGTAAAGCCTCTATTTCCGTTCCGTTGATCTGAGTTTGCGTCTCTATTCATTCAGGGCTTCACTGAACCATGGGTTTTGTCCTTGTGAGGTATTCTTTTGAGTTTTGGCGGTGCAGCTTGGTCGAATATTTTGGTCATCGTGGAGTTATAATGATCAGTGAGGGCAATGACGTCACCTATGTTGTTTGGGGGGATAAGAGCCTGCTCTCATTGTGAGGCTAGCTTGATCCAGTTGATGTTCTTAGTGTCTCTTATCCATTGTTTAGGATTAATTTGTTGAGGGAGGATTTTCTTGTTCCAAGAGGGGATTTGGAATGTGATAATGTGATGGTCTGACCAGTCACAGGGGGAAATCGAGATCGATTCAATAGTATTTAGTTTGGAGATGAGCCAGTCTAGCGTGGCACCTTTTGAGTGAGTGGGCTCTGAGATAACTTGGACCATGGAGTGGTCAGCAAGGAAGGTTTTAAGGGTGTTGACCTGCTTGTCCAGTATGTTCTCCCAGTGGAGATTGAAATCGCCCAGGAAGATGTCATTCGAGTGAGGGGACGAGTTTGCCATGATGATTACCATAAGTTGTTCCGTGAAATTTATGTTTTGCCCTGGAGGATGGTAGAATATATGTAATTTGAGGGGGTGGTTACTAGGTGAGTTCACAGAGATCCCAAGGTATTCACAGAAATCTAGGAGTTCTGCGTGAAATTTTGAGAAGGTGAGGATAGAGCGATGAATGCAGGCTAAGTCTCCGCCTATTTTGTGAGGTCTGTCTAGTCTAATGATGTTGAAGTCAGGGGGGACCAGAAGGTCAAGGCATGGAGAGGATGATTCCTTGAGTCATGTTTCCGTGAGGATAATTATGTCCACATTCGTGCTAAGGATGAGGTCAGCAATGTCAGAGGCGTGTTTAGGGGCTGACCGGCAATTTAGTAGAAGGCAGGAAATCTGGTTTGTGGGATTCTTTGGACTAGGCTCCTGGTTATCTTGGATTGGGGTTATAAAGTGAAGATTATTCCAATTTATTCCTCTCTGGATAGGATGTGAGGTTCTGCTAGGGTTGACGGATTCTAGGTGGATAGCGAATTCCTCTTTATCTAGGATATGGTCGGATGGAGATTTGGAAAGCCGTAACAGAGATTGCAGTTCCTGGTCCGTAATGGAGTTGGGGAGTTTGAGTGTGCACAAAAATCGATTGTCTAGAGGCAGGGGGATAGTTATTGCCACGTTGTCAGCTGTCTTTAGTGAGTTTTGGAGGTATTTAAGTGTAGTAAGCGCTTTTTCCGCAAGTTGTAGGATGGATTTGATTTCATGGATAATGTTTTGAAGGTTACTAGATGTGTGGTAAGAGGTCTTGAGGCAGTTTTGTTCCAACTGTAGATGGTGTGTGGAGGGCTGGAAGTGGGGGGACAAGGGAGTATAATTAAGGTTGTTTCTCATGGAAATTCTAGTTCAGGATGAAACTGAAGTGCGAACTGGAGGGGCCAAGTTGTTTATCTTACTTTCATGAGTGTGGGTACATGGCTGGGTCGAATTTTTTCCGGGGAGGGAAGGAAGGTGTGAGTAGAAGTAGTAGGGTCCCTAGAAGTGTTGTGCGGAAATGATGATGATAGCGGTGTAGTGTGTGCTGAGGAGGGAGAATTGTTACCTCTTTCCTCGATTCTAGGTGACGGGTGTGGTCGGTTAACAACTGAGGAGGAATGAGCAGTGGGGGTGGTAGTAGGGCCCCTAGACGTGCAGTATGATGTTAGGGCTGTTGAAGGTGTCAGTGCCGTACCTGAAGAGGAGATGGAGTAGTTGCTTCTATCACCACTTAAGAGTGATAGGGGACGATGTTCTATCGGAATGGGGGAGTAGTGTTGAGTTCCCGAGCAGTGTTACTTGCGGTAACTGGAGTTGTCCGTGCAGCATGTGGAAACGAAGGAGAGTTGGCATTGTCTCTTTCCACGGAGCTAAGTGATGGAAGGGGTTGAGGGGAGGAGCTGTGTGAGATAGCAGAGGGTGTCGAGGTAATGTGTGCATAGGCCGGAGCGTGAGTAGTGTCTCTATCCTCAAGTCTGGGTGAGGGGGTCGGACTATGATCTTCAGTGGGGGAGGGGTTGGAGGGGTTAGTGAGGACCTGAGAGGGAGTGAATGTATTGAGGGTGTGTGTTTTTAATGTGACAAAGTAGTTGTCGAAAAGATCTAGGTCCTTATTAGCTGCTTGAATAAGGACAGTGCCATTTTTGTAAGATGTTATATTCAAAGAGGCTCTGATGTTCTGCGTGGGAACCGTAGTAATCCTAGTTCCGTAGGGGGTATTTTTATGGTCTTGGATGGATAGTAACTGGTGAAAGGCCGATCGCCATTTGCAAGCTTTCTAGTGAGGTTATTGATTATGATGACTTTTTTGGCGCTGTAGGAGTGATCCAGGAATAGGGTATCCGGGTTTTTTCTAAGGAGGTTGTTTTTGAAGGTTTTTGCGGCATTTTGATAGCTTAGGGGGTTATTGAATAGAGTGAGTAGGCGCTATTGCCTTCAAGTATCATGGATGGGTCCGTCATGATGTGACATACCTTTGGCCGTGAGGAGCGACAATAATATAAAGTAAAAAAGCAATTGTTTTTTAGCGTAAGTGGCTCTTAGGCCAAAATTGCAAAAGTATCTAAATATTAGCTGTTACAAGATGGCTACCAGGTTTGTAGGAGCAGTTACAAGATGGCCGATCCTAAGAGCTTCTTGAAGGGTGTAGGCGATAGGCAATTCAATTTGGGTGGATGAAAAGTCATATGCAGCGGGAGTATAGGTTAGCCATTGCAAGGTGACTGTCAAAATAGATTAGGTACCTATAAAGGAAGACCCCTGTTGAAGTTATGAGTTGAATGAAAGAGGAGGCTGCAAGGGAGATATTAGCCATTACAAGATGGCTGCCGGGGTTAGGGGAGTCCTCACCTATGAACAGTGTAGGTGGTTGGGATCAGGAGATCAGCCATTTTACAAGTAGTAGTAAAGTAATGAGGGGTTACAGCCTGGGGTAAAATGGCTCTCCTCAGCAGTTAGGGCCACTATCCATAAAGCCACGTTACTTCAAGAGTGATCCCAGAAATAATGCACAATGTGATCACATGCATTCTTCTAGCATAGGCTACTCACAGTTTGCGTGGCTCAGTAGTTATCCTCGTGATATCTGATAGTCCTCCGATCAATCAGAAGAGCAGTTACAGCCAATTAAAAGATGTGCGAAGCGCGGCAGATTTCCGATCCTCCGTTAGTTAGCCTGAGCCGGGAGAGGGACAGTTGAAGCCTCCCGGGTCCCGCTTCTGCGTTGTGAGGTGCAGAGGAAATTGACGAAGCGCGGTGTCTGATTCATCGGACGGTTTCCGATTTAGAGTTTCCAGACGCAATGTCTTCTCGAGTGTGGGGCCCCGGCGACACAGAACCGGCATGGGGCGAATGGTCGATCCTGCCCCGAGTGTGTAGGCTGCAACCTTTGCGGGTTGTTTAATGACTGGGACGCTGGCACGGAAGGCTGTAGAATGGATCGGGACTCCAGCAGTCGCGCGACGTTCACGCAGATCATTGAACATCCGATGTAAGGCGGCCCCACAACGCCAGTTCACTCGCTGAGGCAGCCCACACTCATGGGCTCATCGTTGTAGGAGGAAGTCAGAGATCATCGCGGTGAGTCCGGAGCAGGAGACCGCAGCTTATATCCTCCGCCTTGTTGGTCCGAATTTTCCAGGTTGCCGATCCACAATCAGGGCTCACTGTTGTTGGAGGAAGTCAGGCATCATCGCGATGAATCCGGAGCAGGAGATCGTTATTGTAACCTCCGCCATGTGGGTCCAGACACTCCAGGTCACAGGTACAGAGCTATTAATTTAGCTGATTTGGTAGATATTACGGGTTGTTATGATCGATGGTTTAGGCTTCCCTGGGATTTACGCTGATTGCGATCCCTTACCTTCGGAGCACTCTGGAAGAGCTCCTACTCCATCGCCAATCTTGAGACTTCTAAAGTACCTGACCTCTCAAAGCTCTAAGCAGCAGTCGGGAGCTACCAGCCTATTATGCGCGGGAGAAAGTTATGAGCTAGCAATAAACTGATTGGTCCATACAAAGCCATGTACATGCCAAACCATTTGTATGATTAAATCGGAGATCGTCAACCACGTTTGCTAGATGGAGATCAGGCCCTCACCTGTTAATGCTTGTGTTCATCTGAGACTATCCAGGGCAAAGAAGTTCTGTTCTGGTAGGTTATGATATGCTATATTATGTTATGTTATGTTGGTGTTTATAGTGCCATCTCACCTCTGAGAGTATCCCAGCACTTTCCAGGTATAAATGTGGCCTACCTCGAGGGGCCTACTTTAAAGGCTGGTCTTGAGCTGCATGAGTAATTCAGGAAGTGAAGAGGAGGCCCTAATATGGAGTGGAAGGTTGTTCCATTCTTGGGGGTTGTGATGTGAGAAGGTGCGACCTCCTGACCTTCTTTTGGGTATGAGTGGTATGGGATACAGAAAGTCCGGCTGAACGCAGGTGCCTGAAGGGCTGCTGAAACTGCACGCAGCTGTTCAGTTGTGTCTGCGTTATGTAGTGCTTTGTATGCGACTGAAGTCATCTGATCATGATGGGATGGGAGAATATGTTGAAGGATGCAGAGAAGTAGAGTCGGATGGGGGCTGCTGTCTCTTTTCTGTCCAAGATCATTTGGATGTCATCTGTTGTTACTAGGAGGCTGTGTTTGTAGTGTGAATTAAAAAAGGGGGTGGTGATGGACAGAGTATCTGAGTTAATCAGAACACTCCTACCCAGTCAACAGATCAGGGCTTGATCCATCACCATTTTTTAGCTCACTGCACCATCCCAGTTCAAGAACCTGGCTATATGCAAATTAGTCTGTCCCTGGCCCAGTGCATCATGGGAACAGGGCAGACCAAACTACCAAGCCAATTCTTCACTGGAAAGGAAACAAGCTTCCGGGGACCGGTTTCTGGCATTACAGCCGTCTTCGGCCCGGCTTGCTTGAATCCTGATGGTGCAATGAGCAAGGGACTCATGTCTGAGCATACCCTTCCACACTCATGGTGGCCAAAATAATTTAAAAAAGGGGGTGGTGATGGACAGAGTATCTGAGTTAATCAGAACACTCCTACCCAGTCAACAGATCAGGGCTTGATCCATCACCGTTTTTTAGCTCACTGCACCATCCCAGTTCAGAACCTGGCTATATGCAAATTAGTCTGTCCCTGGCCCAGTGCATCATGGGAACAGGGCAGACCAAACTACCAAGCCAATTCTTCACTGGAAAGGAAACAAGCTTCCGGGGACCGGTTTCTGGCATTACAGCCGTCTTCGGCCCAGCTTGCTTGAATCCTGATGGTGCAATGAGCAAGGGACTCATGTCTGAGCATACCCTTCCACACTCATGGTGGCCAAAATAATTTAAAAAAGGGGGTGGTGATGGACAGAGTATCTGAGTTAATCAGAACACTCCTACCCAGTCAACAGATCAGGGCTTGATCCATCACCGTTTTTTAGCTCACTGCACCATCCCAGTTCAGAACCTGGCTATATGCAAATTAGTCTGTCCCTGGCCCAGTGCATCATGGGAACAGGGCAGACCAAACTACCAAGCCAATTCTTCACCGGAAAGGAAACAAGCTTCCGGGGACCGGTTTCTGGCATTACAGCCGTCTTCGGCCCGGCTTGCTTGAATCCTGATGGTGCAATGAGCAAGGGACTCATGTCTGAGCATACCCTTCCACACTCATGGTGGCCAAAATAATTTAAAAAAGGGGGTGGTGATGGACAGAGTATCTGAGTTAATCAGAACACTCCTACCCAGTCAACAGATCAGGGCTTGATCCATCACCGTTTTTTAGCTCACTGCACCATCCCAGTTCAGAACCTGGCTATATGCAAATTAGTCTGTCCCTGGCCCAGTGCATCATGGGAACAGGGCAGACCAAACTACCAAGCCAATTCTTCACTGGAAAGGAAACAAGCTTCCGGGGACCGGTTTCTGGCATTACAGCCGTCTTCGGCCCGGCTTGCTTGAATCCTGATGGTGAAATGAGCAAGGGACTCATGTCTGAGCATACCCTTCCACACTCATGGTGGCCAAAATAATTTAAGAAAGGGGGTGGTGATGGACAGAGTATCTGAGTTAATCAGAACACTCCTACCCAGTCAACAGATCAGGGCTTGATCCATCACCGTTTTTTAGCTCACTGCACCATCCCAGTTCAGAACCTGGCTATATGCAAATTAGTCTGTCCCTGGCCCAGTGCATCATGGGAACAGGGCAGACCAAACTACCAAGCCAATTCTTCACTGGAAAGGAAACAAGCTTCCGGGGACCGGTTTCTGGCATTACAGCCGTCTTCGACCCGGCTTGCTTGAATCCTGATGGTGCAATGAGCAAGGGACTCATGTCTGAGCATACCCTTCCACACTCTTGGTGGCCAAAATAATTTAAAAAAGGGGGTGGTGATGGACAGAGTATCTGAGTTAATCAGAACACTCCTACCCAGTCAACAGATCAGGGCTTGATCCATCACCGTTTTTTAGCTCACTGCACCATCCCAGTTCAGAACCTGGCTATATGCAAATTAGTCTGTCCCTGGCCCAGTGCATCATGGGAACAGGGCAGACCAAACTACCAAGCCAATTCTTCACTGGAAAGGAAACAAGCTTCCGGGGACCGGTTTCTGGCATTACAGCCGTCTTCGACCCGGCTTGCTTGAATCCTGATGGTGCAATGAGCAAGGGACTCATGTCTGAGCATACCCTTCCACACTCTTGGTGGCCAAAATAATTTAAAAAAGGGGGTGGTGATGGACAGAGTATCTGAGTTAATCAGAACACTCCTACCCAGTCAACAGATCAGGGCTTGATCCATCACCGTTTTTTAGCTCACTGCACCATCCCAGTTCAGAACCTGGCTATATGCAAATTAGTCTGTCCCTGGCCCAGTGCATCATGGGAACAGGGCAGACCAAACTACCAAGCCAATTCTTCACTGGAAAGGAAACAAGCTTCCGGGGACCGGTTTCTGGCATTACAGCCGTCTTCGGCCCGGCTTGCTTGAATCCTGATGGTGCAATGAAGAAGGGACTCATGTCTGAGCATACCCTTCCACACTCATGGTGGCCAAAATAATTTAAAAAAGGGGGTGGTGATGGAAAGAGTATCTGAGTTAATCAGAACACTCCTACCCAGTCAACAGATCAGGGCTTGATCCAACACCGTTTTTTAGCTCACTGCACCATCCCAGTTCAGAACCTGGCTATATGCAAATTAGTCTGTCCCTGGCCCAGTGCATCATGGGAACAGGGCAGACCAAACTACCAAGCCAATTCTTCACTGGAAAGGAAACAAGCTTCCGGGGACCGGTTTCTGGCATTACAGCCGTCTTCGGCCCGGCTTGCTTGAATCCTGATGGTGCAATGAGCAAGGGACTCATGTCTGAGCATACCCTTCCACACTCATGGTGGCCAAAATAATTTAAAAAAGGGGGTGGTGATGGACAGAGTATCTGAGTTAATCAGAACACTCCTACCCAGTCAACAGATCAGGGCTTGATCCATCACCGTTTTTTAGCTCACTGCACCATCCCAGTTCAGAACCTGGCTATATGCAAATTAGTCTGTCCCTGGCCCAGTGCATCATGGGAACAGGGCAGACCAAACTACCAAGCCAATTCTTCACTGGAAAGGAAACAAGCTTCCGGGGACCGGTTTCTGGCATTACAGCCGTCTTTGGCCCGGCTTGCTTGAATCCTGATGGTGCAATGAGCAAGGGACTCATGTCTGAGCATACCCTTCCACACTCATGGTGGCCAAAATAATTTAAAAAAGGGGGTGGTGATGGACAGAGTATCTGAGTTAATCAGAACACTCCTACCCAGTCAACAGATCAGGGCTTGATCCATCACCGTTTTTTAGCTCACTGCACCATCCCAGTTCAGACCCTGGCTATATGCAAATTAGTCTGTCCCTGGCCCAGAGCATCATGGGAACAGGGCAGACCAAACTACCCCCTTTTCTGAATCATTTTGTCCACCATAAGCGTGGAAGGGTATACTCAGATGTGAGTCCCTTGCTCATTGCACCATCAGGATTCAAGCAAGCCGGGCCGACGACGCCTGAAATGGCAGAAACCGGTCCCCGGAAGCTTGTTTCCTTCCCAGTACAAGAATTGGCTTGGTAGTTTGGTTTGCCCTGTTCCCATCATGCACTGGGACAGGAACAGACTAATTTGCATATAGCCAAGTTCTGAGCTGGGATGGTGCAGTGAGCTAAAAAACGGTGATGGATCAAGCCCTGATCTTTGGACTGGGTAAGAGTGGTCTGCTTAATTCAGGCACTATGTTCATCACCACCCCCTTTTCTGAATCATTTTGTCCACCATAAGCGTGGAAGGGTTTACTCAGATGTGAGTCCCTTGCTCATTGCACCATCAGGATTCAAGCAAGCCGGGCCGACGACGCCTGAAATGGCAGAAACCGGTCCCCGGAAGCTTGTTTCCTTCCCAGTACAAGAATTGGCTTGGTAGTTTGGTTTGCCCTGTTCCCATCATGCACTGGGACAGGAACAGACTAATTTGCATATAGCCAAGTTCTGAGCTGGGATGGTGCAGTGAGCTAAAAAACGGTGATGGATCAAGCCCTGATCTTTGGACTGGGTAAGAGTGGTCTGCTTAATTCAGGCACTCTGTTTATCACCACCCCCTTTTCTGAATCATTTTGTCCACCATAAGCGTGGAAGGGTATACTCAGATGTGAGTCCCTTGCTCATTGCACCATCAGGATTCAAGCAAGCCGGGCCGACGACGCCTGAAATAGCAGAAACCGGTCCCCGGAAGCTTGTTTCCTTCCCAGTACAAGAATTGGCTTGGTAGTTTGGTTTGCCCTGTTCCCATCATGCACTGGGACAGGAACAGACTAATTTGCATATAGCCAAGTTCTGAGCTGGGATGGTGCAGTGAGCTAAAAAACGGTGATGGATCAAGCCCTGATCTTTGGACTGGGTAAGAGTGGTCTGCTTAATTCAGGCACTCTGTTCATCACCACCCCCTTTTCTGAATCATTTTGTCCACCATAAGCGTGGAAGGGTATACTCAGATGTGAGTCCCTTGCTCATTGCACCATCAGGATTCAAGCAAGCCGGGCCGACGACGCCTGAAATGGCAGAAACCGGTCCCCGGAAGCTTGTTTCCTTCCCAGTACAAGAATTGGCTTGGTAGTTTGGTTTGCCCTGTTCCCATCATGCACTGGGACAGGAACAGACTAATTTGCATATAGCCAAGTTCTGAGCTGGGATGGTGCAGTGAGCTAAAAAACGGTGATGGATCAAGCCCTGATCTTTGGACTGGGTAAGAGTGGTCTGCTTAATTCAGGCACTCTGTTCATCACCACCCCATTTTCTGAATCATTTTGTCCACCATAAGCGTGGAAGGGTATACTCAGATGTGAGTCCCTTGCTCATTGCACCATCAGGATTCAAGCAAGCCGGGCCGACGACGCCTGAAATGGCAGAAACCGGTCCCCGGAAGCTTGTTTCCTTCCCAGTACAAGAATTGGCTTGGTAGTTTGGTTTGCCCTGTTCCCATCATGCACTGGGACAGGAACAGACTAATTTGCATATAGCCAAGTTCTGAGCTGGGATGGTGCAGTGAGCTAAAAAACGGTGATGGATCAAGCCCTGATCTTTGGACTGGGTAAGAGTGGTCTGCTTAATTCAGGCACTCTGTTCATCACCACCCCCTTTTCTGAATCATTTTGTCCACCATAAGCGTGGAAGGGTATACTCAGATGTGAGTCCCTTGCTCATTGCACCATCAGGATTCAAGCAAGCCGGGCCGACGACGCCTGAAATGGCAGAAACCGGTCCCCGGAAGCTTGTTTCCTTCCAAGTACAAGAATTGGCTTGGTAGTTTGGTTTGCCCTGTTCCCATCATGCACTGGGACAGGAACAGACTAATTTGCATATAGACAAGTTCTGAGCTGGGATGGTGCAGTGAGCTAAAAAAAGGTGATGGATCAAGCCCTGATCTTTGGACTGGGTAAGAGTGGTCTGCTTAATTCAGGCACTCTGTTCATCACCACCCCCTTTTCTGAATCATTTTGTCCACCATAAGCGTGGAAGGGTATACTCAGATGTGAGTCCCTTGCTCATTGCACCATCAGGATTCAAGCAAGCCGGGCCGACGACGCCTGAAATGGCAGAAACCGGTCCCCGGAAGCTTGTTTCCTTCCCAGTACAAGAATTGGCTTGGTAGTTTGGTTTGCCCAGTTCCCATCATGCACTGGGACAGGAACAGACTAATTTGCATATAGCCAAGTTCTGAGCTGGGATGGTGCAGTGAGCTAAAAAACGGTGATGGATCAAGCCCTGATCTTTGGACTGGGTAAGAGTGGTCTGCTTAATTCAGGCACTCTGTTCATCACCACCCCCTTTTCTGAATCATTTTGTCCACCATAAGCGTGGAAGGGTATACTCAGATGTGAGTCCCTTGCTCATTGCACCACCAGGATTCAAGCAAGCCGGGCCGACGACGCCTGAAATGGCAGAAACCGGTCCCCGGAAGCTTGTTTCCTTCCCAGTACAAGAATTGGCTTGGTAGTTTGGTTTGCCCAGTTCCCATCATGCACTGGGACAGGAACAGACTAATTTGCATATAGCCAAGTTCTGAGCTGGGATGGAGCAGTGAGCTAAAAAACGGTGATGGATCAAGCCCTGATCTTTGGACTGGGTAAGAGTGGTCTGCTTAATTCAGGCACTCTGTTCATCACCACCCCCTTTTCTGAATCATTTTGTCCACCATAAGCGTGGAAGGGTATACTCAGATGTGAGTCCCTTGCTCATTGCACCATCAGGATTCAAGCAAGCCGGGCCGACGACGCCTGAAATGGCAGAAACCGGTCCCCGGAAGCTTGTTTCCTTCCCAGTACAAGAATTGGCTTGGTAGTTTGGTTTGCCCTGTTCCCATCATGCACTGGGACAGGAACAGACTAATTTGCATATAGCCAAGTTCTGAGCTGGGATGGTGCAGTGAGCTAAAAAACGGTGATGGATCAAGCCCTGATCTTTGGACTGGGTAAGAGTGGTCTGCTTAATTCAGGCACTCTGTTCATCACCACCCCCTTTTCTGAATCATTTTGTCCACCATAAGCGTGGAAGGGTATACTCAGATGTGAGTCCCTTGCTCATTGCACCATCAGGATTCAAGCAAGCCGGGCCGACGACGCCTGAAATGGCAGAAACCGGTCCCCGGAAGCTTCTTTCCTTCCCAGTACAAGAATTGGCTTGGTAGTTTGGTTTGCCCTGTTCCCATCATGCACTGGGACAGGAACAGACTAATTTGCATATAGCCAAGTTCTGAGCTGGGATGGTGCAGTGAGCTAAAAAACGGTGATGGATCAAGCCCTGATCTTTGGACTGGGTAAGAGTGGTCTGCTTAATTCAGGCACTCTGTTCATCACCACCCCCTTTTCTGAATCATTTTGTCCACCATAAGCGTGGAAGGGTATACTCAGATGTGAGTCCCTTGCTCATTGCACCATCAGGATTCAAGCAAGCCGGGCCGACGACGCTTGAAATGGCAGAAACCGGTCCCCGGAAGCTTGTTTCCTTCCCAGTACAAGAATTGGCTTGGTAGTTTGGTTTGCCCTGTTCCCATCATGCACTGGGACAGGAACAGACTAATTTGCATATAGCCAAGTTCTGAGCTGGGATGGTGCAGTGAGCTAAAAAACGGTGATGGATCCAGCCCTGATCTTTGGACTGGGTAAGAGTGGTCTGCTTAATTCAGGCACTCTGTTCATCACCACCCCCTTTTCTGAATCATTATGTCCACCATAAGCGTGGAAGGGTATACTCAGATGTGAGTCCCTTGCTCATTGCACCATCAGGATTCAAGCAAGCCGGGCCGACGAGGCCTGAAATGGCAGAAACCGGTCCCCGGAAGCTTGTTTCCTTCCCAGTACAAGAATTGGCTTGGTAGTTTGGTTTGCCCTGTTCCCATCATGCACTGGGACAGGAACAGACTAATTTGCATATAGCCAAGTTCTGAGCTGGGATGGTGCAGTGAGCTAAAAAACGGTGATGGATCAAGCCCTGATCTTTGGACTGGGTAAGAGTGGTCTGCTTAATTCAGGCACTCTGTTTATCACCACCCCCTTTTCTGAATCATTTTGTCCACCATAAGCGTGGAAGGGTATACTCAGATGTGAGTCCCTTGCTCATTGCACCATCAGGATTCAAGCAAGCCGGGCCAACGACGCCTGAAATAGCAGAAACCGGTCCCCGGAAGCTTGTTTCCTTCCCAGTACAAGAATTGGCTTGGTAGTTTGGTTTGCCCTGTTCCCATCATGCACTGGGACAGGAACAGACTAATTTGCATATAGCCAAGTTCTGAGCTGGGATGGTGCAGTGAGCTAAAAAACGGTGATGGATCAAGCCCTGATCTTTAGACTGTGTAAGAGTGGTCTACTTAATTCAGGCACTCTGTTCATCACCACCCCCTTTTCTGAATCATTTTGTCCACCATAAGCGTGGAAGGGTATACTCAGATGTGAGTCCCTTGCTCATTGCACCATCAGGATTCAAGCAAGCCGGGCCGACGACGCCTGAAATGGCAGAAACCGGTCCCCGGAAGCTTGTTTCCTTCCCAGTACAAGAATTGGCTTGGTAGTTTGGTTTGCCCTGTTCCCATCATGCACTGGGACAGGAACAGACTAATTTGCATATAGCCAAGTTCTGAGCTGGGATGGTGCAGTGAGCTAAAAAACGGTGATGGATCAAGCCCTGATCTTTGGACTGGGTAAGAGTGGTCTGCTTAATTCAGGCACTCTGTTCATCACCACCCCCTTTTCTGAATCATTTTGTCCACCATAAGCGTGGAAGGGTATACTCAGATGTGAGTCCCTTGCTCATTGCACCATCAGGATTCAAGCAAGCCGGGCCGACGACGCCTGAAATGGCAGAAACCGGTCCCCGGAAGCTTGTTTCCTTCCCAGTACAAGAATTGGCTTGGTAGTTTGGTTTGCCCTGTTCCCATCATGCACTGGGACAGGAACAGACTAATTTGCATATAGCCAAGTTCTGAGCTGGGATGGTGCAGTGAGCTAAAAAACGGTGATGGATCAAGCCCTGATCTTTGGACTGGGTAAGAGTGGTCTGCTTAATTCAGGCACTCTGTTCATCACCACCCCCTTCTCTGAATCATTTTGTCCACCATAAGCGTGGAAGGGTATACTCAGATGTGAGTCCCTTGCTCATTGCACCATCAGGATTCAAGCAAGCCGGGCCGACGACGCCTGAAATGGCAGAAACCGGTCCCCGGAAGCTTGTTTCCTTCCAAGTACAAGAATTGGCTTGGTAGTTTGGTTTGCCCTGTTCCCATCATGCACTGGGACAGGAACAGACTAATTTGCATATAGACAAGTTCTGAGCTGGGATGGTGCAGTGAGCTAAAAAACGGTGATGGATCAAGCCCTGATCTTTGGACTGGGTAAGAGTGGTCTGCTTAATTCAGGCACTCTGTTCATCACCACCCCCTTTTCTGAATCATTTTGTCCACCATAAGCGTGGAAGGGTATACTCAGATGTGAGTCCCTTGCTCATTGCACCATCAGGATTCAAGCAAGCCGGGCCGACGACGCCTGAAATGGCAGAAACCGGTCCCCGGAAGCTTGTTTCCTTCCCAGTACAAGAATTGGCTTGGTAGTTTGGTTTGCCCAGTTCCCATCATGCACTGGGACAGGAACAGACTAATTTGCATATAGCCAAGTTCTGAGCTGGGATGGTGCAGTGAGCTAAAAAACGGTGATGGATCAAGCCCTGATCTTTGGACTGGGTAAGAGTGGTCTGCTTAATTCAGGCACTCTGTTCATCACCACCCCCTTTTCTGAATCATTTTGTCCACCATAAGCGTGGAAGGGTATACTCAGATGTGAGTCCCTTGCTCATTGCACCATCAGGATTCAAGCAAGCCGGGCCGACGACGCCTGAAATGGCAGAAACCGGTCCCCGGAAGCTTGTTTCCTTCCCAGTACAAGAATTGGCTTGGTAGTTTGGTTTGCCCAGTTCCCATCATGCACTGGGACAGGAACAGACTAATTTGCATATAGCCAAGTTCTGAGCTGGGATGGTGCAGTGAGCTAAAAAACGGTGATGGATCAAGCCCTGATCTTTGGACTGGGTAAGAGTGGTCTGCTTAATTCAGGCACTCTGTTCATCACCACCCCCTTTTCTGAATCATTTTGTCCACCATAAGCGTGGAAGGGTATACTCAGATGTGAGTCCCTTGCTCATTGCACCATCAGGATTCAAGCAAGCCGGGCCGACGACGCCTGAAATGGCAGAAACCGGTCCCCGGAAGCTTGTTTCCTTCCCAGTACAAGAATTGGATTGGTAGTTTGGTTTGCCCTGTTCCCATCATGCACTGGGACAGGAACAGACTAATTTGCATATAGCCAAGTTCTGAGCTGGGATGGTGCAGTGAGCTAAAAAACGGTGATGGATCAAGCCCTGATCTTTGGACTGGGTAAGAGTGGTCTGCTTAATTCAGGCACTCTGTTCATCACCACCCCCTTTTCTGAATCATTTTGTCCACCATAAGCGTGGAAGGGTATACTCAGATGTGAGTCCCTTGCTCATTGCACCATCAGGATTCAAGCAAGCCGGGCCGACGACGCCTGAAATGGCAGAAACCGGTCCCCGGAAGCTTGTTTCCTTCCCAGTACAAGAATTGGCTTGGTAGTTTGGTTTGCCCTGTTCCCATCATGCACTGGGACAGGAACAGACTAATTTGCATATAGCCAAGTTCTGAGCTGGGATGGTGCAGTGAGCTAAAAAACGGTGATGGATCAAGCCCTGATCTTTGGACTGGGTAAGAGTGGTCTGCTTAATTCAGGCACTCTGTTCATCACCACCCCCTTTTCCGAATCATTTTGTCCACCATAAGCGTGGAAGGGTATACTCAGATGTGAGTCCCTTGCTCATTGCACCATCAGGATTCAAGCAAGCCGGGCCGACGACGCCTGAAATGGCAGAAACCGGTCCCCGGAAGCTTGTTTCCTTCCCAGTACAAGAATTGGCTTGGTAGTTTGGTTTGCCCTGTTCCCATCATGCACTGGGACAGGAACAGACTAATTTGCATATAGCCAAGTTCTGAGCTGGGATGGTGCAGTGAGCTAAAAAACGGTGATGGATCAAGCCCTGATCTTTGGACTGGGTAAGAGTGGTCTGCTTAATTCAGGCACTCTGTTCATCACCACCCCCTTTTCTGAATCATTTTGTCCACCATAAGCGTGGAAGGGTATACTCAGATGTGAGTCCTATGCTCATTGCACCATCAGGATTCAAGCAAGCCGGGCCGACGACGCCTGAAATGGCAGAAACTGGTCCCCGGAAGCTTGTTTCCTTCCCAGTACAAGAATTGGCTTGGTAGTTTGGTTTGCCCTGTTCCCATCATGCACTGGGACAGGAACAGACTAATTTGCATATAGCCAAGTTCTGAGCTGGGATGGTGCAGTGAGCTAAAAAACGGTGATGGATCAAGCCCTGATCTTTGGACTGGGTAAGAGTGGTCTGCTTAATTCAGGCACTCTGTTCATCACCACCCCCTTTTCTGAATCATTTTGTCCACCATAAGCGTGGAAGGGTATACTCAGATGTGAGTCCCTTGCTCATTGCACCATCAGGATTCAAGCAAGCCGGGCCGACGACGCCTGAAATGACAGAAACCGGTCCCCGGAAGCTTGTTTCCTTCCCAGTACAAGAATTGGCTTGGTAGTTTGGTTTGCCCTGTTCCCATCATGCACTGGGACAGGAACAGACTAATTTGCATATAGCCAAGTTCTGAGCTGGGATGGTGCAGTGAGCTAAAAAACGGTGATGGATCAAGCCCTGATCTTTGGACTGGGTAAGAGTGGTCTGCTTAATTCAGGCACTCTGTTCATCACCACCCCCTTTTCTGAATCATTTTGTCCACCATAAGCGTGGAAGGGTATACTCAGATGTGAGTCCCTTGCTCATTGCACCATCAGGATTCAAGCAAGCCGGGCCGACGACGCCTGAAATGGCAGAAACCGGTCCCCGGAAGCTTGTTTCCTTCCCAGTACAAGAATTGGCTTGGTAGTTTGGTTTGCCCTGTTCCCATCATGCACTGGGACAGGAACAGACTAATTTGCATATAGCCAAGTTCTGAGCTGGGATGGTGCAGTGAGCTAAAAAACGGTGATGGATCCAGCCCTGATCTTTGGACTGGGTAAGAGTGGTCTGCTTAATTCAGGCACTCTGTTCATCACCACCCCTTTTTCTGAATCATTTTGTCCACCATAAGCGTGGAAGGGTATACTCAGATGTGAGTCCCTTGCTCATTGCACCATCAGGATTCAAGCAAGCCGGGCCGACGAGGCCTGAAGTGGCAGAAACCGGTCCCCGGAAGCTTGTTTCCTTCCCAGTACAAGAATTGGCTTGGTAGTTTGGTTTGCCCTGTTCCCATCATGCACTGGGACAGGAACAGACTAATTTGCATATAGCCAAGTTCTGAGCTGGGATGGTGCAGTGAGCTAAAAAACGGTGATGGATCAAGCCCTGATCTTTGGACTGGGTAAGAGTGGTCTGCTTAATTCAGGCACTCTGTTCATCACCACCCCCTTTTCTGAATCATTTTGTCCACCATAAGCGTGGAAGGGTATACTCAGATGTGAGTCCCTTGCTCATTGCACCATCAGGATTCAAGCAAGCCGGGCCGACGACGCCTGAAATGGCAGAAACCGGTCCCCGGAAGCTTGTTTCCTTCCCAGTACAAGAATTGGCTTGGTAGTTTGGTTTGCCCTGTTCCCATCATGCACTGGGACAGGAACAGACTAATTTGCATATAGCCAAGTTCTGAGCTGGGATGGTGCAGTGAGCTAAAAAACGGTGATGGATCAAGCCCTGATTTTTGGACTGGGTAAGAGTGGTCTGCTTAATTCAGGCACTCTGATCATCACCACCCCCTTTTCTGAATTGTCTTTGTAGTGTGGTCAGGTCTGAAGCCTGATTTCTTGGTGTCGAGGAGTTGGTGGTCGGTGAAATGGTCGGCGAGGCTACTGTTGATGGCTTTCTATAGGACTGTAGCTGGGTAAGGAAAGAGGGAGATCGATCGGTAGGTCATGAGTTTGAATTGGTCTGCCAAAGGTCTCTTCAGTAGGACATGCTTCCAAGCTCCTGGAAATGTGGCTGTGTTCAAGGAGGTGTTACAAATAGGGACGAGAGATTGGCAGATCAGTGTTAAACCTTTGTCAAAGTTGCAGTGGGTGCCAGGGTCTGAGTTATCCCAAGGGCCCCAAGATTGAATCTAGGAAGGAAGTTTGTGACTGGCATAATAGGATTTGCGTGACACACTTCACTTCATCTCAGAGTTAAGATGCATAAGTTAGGCATGTTATGCTCAAAATATGTTTGAGTCACCAGTGTGTGCATGTGGACACATCCCATGAATCTACATTGTGAAGTCCATACTACCAGTATATCATTATTTCCTTATACGTTTTTATTTTTACAGGTCACCTAACTGCATGAGTTATACATACACCTACGTCAGTGTGATAAGCTGTACACATCCCATGAATCTACATTGTGAAGTCCATACTACCAGTTTATCATTATTTCCTTATACGTTTTTATTTTTACAGGTCACCTAACTGCACGAGTTATACATACACCTACGTCAGTGTGATAAGCTGTACACATACACTTCAATGAGATCACCCTTACTCTCTTAGTGAGGACTAGGTTTTTCTATTTTAGTTCCTGATGAAACGCCATTGGATCCGTTTGGACTACTTTGGGCGTGAAACATGTCGACCAATTTTCTGTAGTGTAGGTAGTTCTACAAACAGCCTTATCTAATTGTTTCCCTGTAGGATAGGGATTCCACACGCAAACGCACTCTTAGGAAACATGAAGCTAACAAATTCCCATACCCTGTATAGGTCTCGCCTATGTAGCGCGCATGCGCTGCTTGGAAAAAGACCTTTAGCCATCAATTCTCTTTTTCTGCCAAAAACGTGCACGTGTTGCATTGCTTTCAAATGCAACGCGTGCACGTTTGGCGATTCCCTTGCGGGAGCGAGCTTTCAAACCATGCGTTAATTACAAACATATGGTTCCTGCTCGCTCCCACAAGGGAAACAGGCGCAGGCCCCCTCCTCTCTCCCCGCTGCCGTGCGAGGCATGCACGCTTGTTTTATTTCTTTGATAATGCTTCTCGCTTTGGGGTAAAAAAAATAAAATAGGGTTTATACTGGCCACATCTAAAAAGTGTTATTTACAGATCACCCAAAAGGCGAAACACTCAAGCGCATCAGCAGTAAAATAAGTTGTTTGCAGAGAACCTATTAATTTGTAGACCGCTTTTGAAAATTGCAGGACAATACTGACAAACCAGTTTTGCTTGTCTCTCTTTCCTTGAAACCAGCAGAAAAAGAGTTGTCTTTTATAGTGGTTCCCTGCTTATTTAAGTACTGCAACTCCCATTTTCCTAAGTGCATAGCTGCATTGTGCCACTGGTCTCCCATGACGTTTTCAAGGTGAGGTATTTCCGTGGTATCACTGGTATGACACTATTCCAGACTGGAACCTCCAGCCCAGCATACTTGGACGGCTGGTATGCCCCCCTCGTTGGATTTTATGCTTGCATAGTCACTCCTTGCGGTATATTTAAGATGGGTCACATCAAAGGAAAGAACCCCGGGACGCATACAGTTCTAGTGTCTGGACTTTTGGGCTGCTTCAGAGAAGGATTTCCTGAGTTGTAATTATCGGGTTCACAAGGAGGGTCTGGTTCTAAAAATAGAAAGCCAGCCGTGCAGTGAGGTTCAACACGGCACTATTACTTAGAAAACGGAGGGCTGGCTTTCAATGTTGGTGCACTTTCTCCTAGGCGGCAAATTTAGGAGCTGACCATTATGTAAGGTCAAACGCCTGTCATTTGAACAACTGGAAATTAATTACCCAGAGGCATTTCCTATTGCTCTCTTACCACGCATCAAGTATTTCTTCAGTGATGTGCCAACCTAAATATTTTAGACAATGCTTTCTTAAAGTTTAATTGAGAGGGAATTGGCGTTGAAATGTGGTTTCTATTAAAAGTAAAGAAAATAGAAGAACCCCCTCCTGCTAAATATGGTAAAGCAGAAAGTAATCAGATACTTTTGATGCCGCATATGGCAACCAGCATAGCGTTTATTGTACTCATTATAACAGCCACACAGAAGTACAGGGTGACTACTCGTTAGAACTGAGGATTTTAGAACTTGGGGACCCAGGTCGAATCCTGGCCTTCATGCCTCCTGGCTCAACTTGTAATTCTGGGGACATCGCCTAATCTCCCTGTGCCTAAATGAGTGAAGTCCCCACTTGATGTATACTATCTTGTAAATAGTCTGCAACCCCATGTAATACACCGTTATTGTGGTATCGGGTTCTATCAGGTCTACATACTTGCAGAAATACTCGGATACTATAAAACAGAAGTTGGCACGGAAACTGAAAATGCAAAGAGACAAGTTTATTAGGACCCCATGGGGTGGTGGTACATTCCTACAGCACCCTTCGGCAATGCAAGAAGTATCACCCCGAACATCGGTGCGCGACCTCTTTTATACAGTTTAACAGCAATAAAAGGTAGGTGGTATACATTAGAACAGTTTTAGGTACATATAAGGGCATTTTTGGAGCACAGCCAACATGTGGGAGGGGTTTAATACCACTGGTCAGTTGGGAGGAACATTCCTAAGGAGTGACCACTCTCTAGTCCAAAGATCAGATGTACGCATGCGCAAGACTGACCATTGCTAAAAATAGCCTGTTGCTGGGCAGGGTAAAGGTTCATTGGCATGAAGGAAGGATGAAAGGGCACGCTGACCACGAGGCCGCATGTTCATACAAAATGGAAGCCACCAAATACAAAATGGCCCCGCACGTTTAGTCAAGTTAACAGAAATCTTCGTGTAGCTGAGCTTAACGCTAACTCAGGTACTGCCAAATTACGACAGACGACCCTTTTAGCGTTTAGCTGAAGCTACCTCATAATGGAAGTAATCCGAATGTTCATCATTAATATCGATCAGCATAATTTGCTTGACTTCAGCATTACTCATCTGTACATTTTTAGCAATAGCTCGTTTGGATGGGATACAGGCTGTATTACATACAGTACATAAAGTAGGACCACATTGAATACATAGGCAACAGAAGAAAAATATCCCAATAATCACACATAGAACAGTTAGCAGTTTCCAACCCCAGGTACTAAGCGGAGCCCAAAACCAGCTAGAAAAAGTCCAAGTACTATTGTCAGTGTGACTTTCAGAGGCAATTTTGTGCAACCTAGAGATAGCATCATACACAGATGGTGAATTATCTGGCACATAAACACAACAACTACTTCCGATGATGCGGCATGCACCCCCACGATCAGCTAACACTACGTCCAGAACCATCCGGTTCTGAAGCGTAACGATTCTTGTAATCTGAAGCTCTTCAGTTATATTCCCTAAAGCGGAAGCAGTTTCATTAGCAACTGCCTCCACAACACGTGTTAACCGTCTAATTTTCCTGCTGTTTAGGGCAGCACCTACAAAAGAGAACAACCCTAAATTTAAATCCACATATTGTTGTAGTGAGGTGTCGGTTTGGTCGACATCATCAATACCCAATGTTCTCTTAACTCTATTCAATATAAAATCATGATACAATACAAAATCAGTATGGTACATAGGTGGGGCAATAAACACAGGGGGTAATATAAAAGATATATAACATGTACCTAACCATCCAAGAGGAAGACGATGATAACCTTTATTACCGCAAATAAAGTAAGTGTTTCGTGAGGCCACAAATGAAACACCATTGGGTGTATCAAAGGCAAGAGTAACATTGCATTCACTTCTCCCCACCGGAATTGTTCCCTTATTCCTAATACAAAGGTCTGCTTTTGTATCAATAACTGTAATTACATGTAAACTGGTCATATTTGTAAGTCTCTGATTGGTGAAGATACGAGGCGTAGATACATTGTCCGGTCGATATTCTTCCCACTCGAATTTAGTTCCTTCTGCTTGTGGATAGCCATCTCGATCGTTATAGCAAACCTTGTTCAATCGAAAAAGTAGTCCACCTTTTGTTGGCCATCTCAATGTAAAGAGAAGTGTGTACCAAGCATTACATGAACCATTGTGGGAAAATGGAAGAGGAATAAGAGGTGTTCCTCCTTTCTTTTGATGTCCCGGTAACATCCCACAAACCCAACAGTTGGATGTATTTGTCATATTGTGTGTGTGATGTAGAATTTGAATGAAACTGTTATTCAAGTAAGTCTGTCTATGTCTCTCCTCATGATTGGGCAAAGTAAAATGGAAATGTTCAGATGGAATTGGAGTGGTAGGCAGTAAATAGTCCCGTGCAGGAAACAGTCTTTCTATAGTCCAAGCTATTACTGCTATTACCACCATAGTCGTAGCAAAAAGAACTGCACCCAAAATGTTTCTATTTCTCAATGTCATAGGTGCCATAGTACAAAGAACGCAAGTTTAAAAAACAAAAATAAAAATACGAATGTGGTGCTGAGAACCGAGGCTGCCGCTGGTGTCTACTCCGAGATTCAAAACGGGTGTCGCTACACTGGACAGAACTGATCCCCCCCCCTTGATATTCCCGGCTTCCGTTTTCACAAACCTCGGAACGGTTACCAACCAGTCACAAAAATACAAAAATTTATTATTTCCTTGGCCGTAGATTGTACTTCACTCCGCCAGAAATAGCGTGGTCCGGGAAGGCTCCCTCCGACTCGTTGGGCATAACAGCTGGGCTTTTCTCCGCATTCAAGATATCTCTGTAATCGGACAGCACTTCAGGGTTCACCAGATCCGGAGAGACACGTCGGCAGTGCGTTGAATGTATCCACTGCTTCTTATTCGTGACTCGCACAGCCGTTCGCGTTGCCAGCAGCACTTGTTCAGGGCCACGCCATCTCGGCTCCAAACTGCTGGATCTCTCAAACACCCGGATCATGACATGGTCGCCAGGACGAAGATTGTGAGCCTCTCCAATGGAATTGTCGGGGAGCGCTTCTCGAACCTGTTGATGAATAGAAAGTAAATCATTTGTTAATCGTGCCAAATAATCGTTCATCATTATACAAGGCACATCATGTATCAAACGAGGCTTTGGAACTCCCCAGATATTCATGGGCCTTCCAAACACACCTCATAGGGTGTGAGGCCAGTTCGAGAGTGTGGCACTGATCTAATAGACAATAATGCCAATGGCAAAGCATCCGGCCATTTCAAAGACGTGGATGCCACGATCTTTGCTAGCTTCAGCTTCAGAGTCGCATTATACCTTTCTACTAGACCTGCTGACTGCGGGTGGAATACAGCGTGGAATTTTTGTCTAATTCCCAATCCTTTCAGGACATACTCCACTATCTTCCCAACAAAATGAGGACCATTATTATTCCACAAGAATTTACAAACACCATAACGTGGGAAGTACTCTTTTAGTAATACCTTAGCTGTTGTTAATGCTGTATTGGCTTCAACCCATTTACTAAAAGCACACACCACCACTAGGACATACTTGAGGTTATTACAGCGCTCCAGTTGGATATAGTCCATTTGCAGTACTTCGAATGGTGCAGTAGGTGGAACAAACCCTCCTTTAGGAGTAGAGGTTCCTTTAGCAGGATTGTACTGTAGGCATATCAGACAGGTCTGCACTACTCTCCTAGCCGTGCTGGCAATCTCAGGATGCTCCCAAACTCGTGTAAGCAATTTCGTAATTGCAAGAGCTCCAATATGTGCCAGCCCATGCGTCATTTGAACCATTGCTTGCAAGTAAGCAGCAGGCAATTTCCATTTCTCCATGTCTTTGCTTCTCCAACAACCCTCATCATCCAATACTCCCTCTATTGCCCATGATGCAAGTTCTACTTTAGATGCTGACTTTTGTATGTCTAGAATTTCTTCTCTAGCATCATGCCATCGCTCGGCTTGCGATCTCACCACATACATAGGGGAGTCATTTTGCAACATAGCAGTCTCTCTCGCTGTGCGGTCTGCAAAAGCATTTCCTTGCCCTATTTTGTCTGTCACTTTCTTATGTGCACTACATTTTATTATCGCCACCTTCTTTGGACATAATAGTGCATTCAGGAGGTCGCATACCAACTCTCCGTACATGATGTGTGTTCCGTGTGAGGTCATAAACCCTCGTTCCCTCCAGAGTAGGCCAAAATCGTGCGCTACTCCAAAGGCGTAACGACTATCAGTATAGATATTCACACATAGACCAGCGCTTAACTCACATGCTTTCGTTAAGGCTATCAATTCAGCCGCTTGAGCAGATTTTTGTGGTATTCGTGCTGTTTCTACCACTGTCTTAAGTGTCGTGATCGCATAGGCTGCGGAAGCCGTACCATCTGGCAATCTCACACACGATCCATCAACCCACAGTTCCCCATCTACATCAGGAAGTGGCGTGTCCTGTAAATCGACACGACCCTTTGTTTGTTCGTCAGTCAGAAAAACACAATCATGTTGTTCTTCCTCCTGGGTCTCAGTAACAGGATATGGCAATAAAGTAGCGGGATTCAAAGTGGCGCACCTCTTCAATGTAATGTGTGGCGCCAACAGTGTTAATTCGTATCCCGTTAAACGGGCACTGGTTAGATGTTGCGTTTTCGTTTGGTTCAGCAAAGCATCTACTGCATGGGGAACTAACACCAACAATTTGTGTGACAAAACTATTCCCTCACTCTGCCGTATAGCTACTGCTGTTGCTGCAACTGCTCGAAGGCATCCAGGCAGTCCTCGAGCCACAGGATCGAGTACCGCTGAAAAGTATGCGCAAGGACTCTGTTTATCTCCGTGTAACTGTACCAAGACTGACAATGCGCACCCATCCTTCTCATGTACATACAGTGTAAAGAGCTTTGTATAATCTGGTGTACCTAACACTGGCGCAGAACAAAGAGCTTGTCTCAGTTGTTCAAAAGCATTTTGACATTCGTCCGTCCATTCGAGGGGGAGTGGTGCAGTTTTGGACAGCAATGCTAACAAAGGTTTTACAATGCACGAAAATCATAGTATCCATTGCCTACAGAAGGACGTCAAACCTATGAAAGCACGAACATCCTTCTGCGTGCAAGGGACTGGTGTATCTAAGATTGCTTGAATTCGGTCTAATGTTAATGCACGTCCCTCCTTAGACAAAAGATGACCAATATATGTCACCTTTGGTCTACAATATTGTAGCTTCTTCCGCGAAACCTTGTGATTGTGTTCCGCAAGGAAAGAAAGCAGGGAGAGTGTACTCTCCTCGCATTGCTCCTGTGTGTCTGCTGCAAGCAAAATGTCATCAACATATTGGATTAGTGCCACCCCAGACGGCAAATCAAATGAATCAAGTTGTCTTTTCAAAGCCTGACTGTAAATGCTAGGACTTTCTGTGTAACCTTGAGGAACTCGACAAAATCTATAAGATTTAATATTTAATGTAAAGCTGAACAAATATCGGCTATCAGGATGAATAGGGATTGAAAAGAAAGCGTTTTTCAAATCAATCACTGTAAATGTAGTAGCCGTGGGTGGAACCAAAGTAAGTAAGGTGGTAATGCCAGATACTACTGGATACTGCGGTACAACTATCTTATTAATTTCCCTCAAATCAATAATAAAACGATAGATCTTAGTATCTGTGTCTTTCTTTAGGATCGGAAGAATTGGACTGTTACAAACATTATAGGGAACTTCCTCCACCACCCCTACCGTTATCAAGTCATTCACAATATGTATCAAAGCTATTTCGCCTTCTCTAGAGATCTTGTACTGAGGAACACGAGGTAAAACCGCTCCCTCCTTCACAGTAATGCGCACAGGAGGAATAATCATTTGACCCACATCAGTATCGGAAGTAGCCCATAACGTACTTGGAAGGGAAGCTAATGCGTCGGCCTCTTGCATGAGGCACGATCTCTCAATTTGTGGGTAGTTTTCATTCAAAATGACCCGCACCCCTTCAGGGGCACAGCGTATTGTTGCACGAAAATGCTTTAGCATATCAAGTCCCATAATATTATCTGGTGTATTTGGAGATAATAAAAACGGACATGGGGCAGTGAATTTATCAACGTGAAATGTAAGGGGTTGAGACAATGGGCTTAGTGAAGGTGTTCCATCGAACCCTATTGCTGTAATCGTTTCGCCAGACAGGGGAGCCCTTGGAACCAAGTGTTTAGACAGAGCACTACGAGTAGCTCCTGTGTCGACCAGAAACTGATCAGTAGAACCCAAAACATGTGCTGATATATATGGACCCCTTTGATCGACTGGTACTTCAACCGATTCCACACCCCATCCTACGCAATCCTATGCATATCTATTATCCTGTGACTCAGTATTTTCTCCTCAAGCTATCTGGTATTGATTCCGCCGATCAAAAGTATTATGTTCAACCTGACCACGACCCCTCTCTTCAAACCTACCACGATCATTAGTTCCACCTCTTGATCCTGAATAACTATTCCGTGACCTTCCACTTCCTCGACCCCTCTGACTACGCTGTTCACGAAGTGCCGGACAATCTGCGAGCCAATGTCCAAACTGCTTACAGTATGCACACTGATCCTCAGAAATGTCGGAACGAGGGGGAGACGTAACGTACGATCCTCGTCTACCCCTATCGTTCCCTCTTGATTGCGTAGCACAAACCTGTGCCAACATCACTTTCGTCTTTAAGTCCTTCGCTTTCTTATCACTACTTTCTGTAGCCTCTAGTTCCTGACGTTCATAATACTGAGCCATAGTTAATAAGTAGGCGGGCAGTGCCGTGGTCCATGAACTTTCACTACCCTTTAATCGCTTTGCAATCTCCGGTAGGAGATTAGCCACATACTTATCTACGAATAAGTGCCTGCCCGTGTCCTCTGTTAATGATTGACCACTGTAATCATGGAATGCTTCCTCAAAACGTGAAAAGAAATCAGAAACCGATTCGTCTGACTTCTGCTTACAAGACGCTAACACTGTCCAATCTATTTTCTTAGGGGGGACAAGCGTTTTTAATTTATTCAAGATAGCTGTTGGTAATTCTAAAATCAACTGACACGGTTTACATGCAGGTTCCCTATCTGAATCAGCTCTCACTATGTCCTTCCAATCTGCACCTAATATCGTTCGATCATCAAACTTACGAATCACCCTCCACATATCAGGAGGCAATATCAGCCCAAAGAAAAGATCGATATCAACTAACGTCATAATACACGAAGAAATAGCACCCTCCACACCTTCATAGAAAGCTGCTAGATTTTTACGGGGGTCAGGCAAAGCATTCTTAAGTGCCATAACATCTGCTCTATTCCATGGCGTATAAACCCAATTATATATAAAATAGCCCCTTGAATCCTTAGACGTCGTATCCTCATCCGTACCATCCCCTTTAGGAGGGACATACAAAGGTGCAGCTTCCCGCATAGGCAAAACATTAATCGCAACACTCTTATCTGATCCATAGATAGGGCACACTTGGGAATTTTCCGTCGATCCAGACGCTGATTGCTCTGATGCCTTGTTCGCCGCTCGCAATCGTGTCGCCTCATCTCGCAACTGAACCAACCGCCGGAAGAATTCGTCCGCATCTGAAAGAGCAAAAATACCTTTACGAAAATTCTCACGACCAACTGATATATCTTTAGGTTCCAACTCAGGAGAGTGTTTTCTAAACCGCTCAACAACTTCATTTGTATAATGATTTAAAAAATACAACCGTTCCTTGTCAGACCACTGACTCATAAGTTCATTAACCCCTGACACAGTTATAGTATCACTGTTAAGTTTACGAGCAATCGAACGTAATTCCGTCATACGCTCGGTATGTAACCTGGTACGCTGTGTATCCTGGCTATCCTCGTCCGAGTCCTCATCCGGAGCCGTCGGCTGAACATACGGAGGCGGGCAACGATCTAACAATGAAAAATCATCTAATTCATTAGTAAAAACAGGATAAAGAGGACGTCTAATAGGAAACTGACCATTAACCTGCAAGTTACGTTCTCGATTCTCTTTCTCTTTCTGTTCCTGCAATTCCTTCTCCTGTAGCTGTAAAGCTTTATCCCGAGCAGCCTTTCGCTGCTCTTTGTCCGCCAAGGCTTCCGCACGCTTCATTCGTTCACGCACCGCTTTCTCCCACATACGCACACAATCAAACATATCCTGTCTAGACCTGCGCTGAAACAAACACTGTACTACATACTGGACTTTTCGCAAGTCGAATGACCCATGTAGTGGCCATTGCAATTCACGATCAGGTTTAGTGTATTTGTGCCATAACGTGCTATACATTATGGGAGGAAGGCCAAATTTAATGTACATTTCGCGATTAGGAGTCCCCTCTGGGGGAGCCGGCTGAGATTCATTTAATCGATAAGTGGTACTATTTCCAAAGCAGCACATTCCTCGGAGTGTGCTGAGGACAGGCATGTTCAAAATATCACGGAAAAACGCGATATTACATAAAATGGCACTTAAGGGTACTTATGCACGATGTGCCGTTCAAACAAATTCAAAAGCAGAGAAATATCCCTACATGCCTGCCTATGTGAGGTGCACTCCACATATAATTCAAATCATAGTTCCAAACGTTAGCTAACTCATACAAATTCAAATTCAAATTCAAAAAGCCACAGTAAGTGTCAATAGATTACCTTACCAAACATAAGCTTAAGCTTACCAAATATCTTCAAAAGTGTCCAGATTCCAACTGCCAAGTTCCGTAGCCGAATCAGCCAAAACAGGCACTACACGACAAGCCAAACGATCAGAATCTCAGTCGAGGACCAGCGCCACCTGGAAGGTCCGATCAGAAGGAAAGGAAAAAAACACCGTGGGTGCCGAGACTCGGGTCACTCAGTGGCAGCGTACGCGTCCATAGCGAGTTTCCAATCCTTCGTCGTGACCGCTCCTTCGGGCATCCGAGTCGCCGATGAGTCCCTTCGTGGTCGCCAATTGTGGTATCGGGTTCTATCAGGTCTACATACTTGCAGAAATACTCGGATACCATAAAACAGAAGTTGGCACGGAAACTGAAAATGCAAAGAGACAAGTTTATTAGGACCCCATGGGGTGGTGGTACATTCCTACAGCACCCTTCGGCAATGCAAGAAGTATCACCCCGAACATCGGTGCGCGACCTCTTTTATACAGTTTAACAGCAATAAAAGGTAGGTGGTATACATTAGAACAGTTTTAGGTACATATAAGGGCATTTTTGGAGCACAGCCAACATGTGGGAGGGGTTTAATACCACTGGTCAGTTGGGAGGAACATTCCTAAGGAGTGACCACTCTCTAGTCCAAAGATCAGATGTATGCATGCGCAAGACTGACCATTGCTAAAAATAGCCTGTTGCTGGGCAGGGTAAAGGTTCATTGGCATGAAGGAAGGACGAAAGGGCACGCTGACCACGAGGCCGCATGTTCATACAAAATGGAAGCCACCAAATACAAAATGGCCCCCGCACGTTTAGTCAAGTTAACAGAAATCTTCGTGTAGCTGAGCTTAACGTTAACTCAGGTACTGCCAAATTACGACATTATGTTCATTTCTCGCATGTCCTGAACCTCACATTAATCTTGCAGTAACAGATGCTATATCACTGGGCAACAATGAAGTAAAAAGCGATTCCAAACAATCAAGCTTTTTGAAAAACTTTAAAAAAAATCATTGATACACATTAAGAAAACCAGCATTGGCAATGACAGACTTTTGGCAGTGTCAGAGTTTGTACTTACCACCATTTTTTGTTGTTGGAGACGTTGCCAGGCCTTCATCAATCTAGAAACAAGCATTGGCATAGTCAAGGAGCAGCATTTATTATAGATTTGTTTAGAAAATAATGTTTAGCTATTCTCTATGCATATACGTTTTTTCGCATTCATGTAACAATGCATGAACTATTTTATATGTCATGTATCTTTATCAATGTTTTTAGTATTGAATATGAAACCTTCCATGCATTTACTAATGTTGTTGAAAAAAATCAAACCATTTGTCTGTTGCAAAACTATATATTTCTTCGTAGAGGGACCTCCAAAAGTTCCACATTATTATGTTTTAATGGTCCAGAAAATATAGTTTCAAAGTCTGAAATACATCTTTGCAACGGGTATAAAGCCGTTAAACCAACTTCTTCCTAACCATGTCGCCTGGACTACGAACTTTAGGTAGAATTTAAAGGTGCAGATTTACAAGGTCTGGCACATCCTTGCAATTCAGCAGGGATGCGCCAGAAAACTTGCGACATGCAAAACTACACGTGCACCACCATGGATGCCCCGCATTTATAATGCGGCGCACCGTGGAGCACGGAGAGGCAGATGCGTGTCGTATCTGCCGGCATAAGGATGGGGCAGTGCTAGAGTTGTGTCACGGGTGTGACGCAACTCCAGCACTGTTCCAACCCGGCCTATCTCTAACATGCTGCGTCATGCCTTACGCCTGCTTCAAGCAGGCGCAAGGTTTTGACGCAGTGGCGGCGGAAAAGTGACTGAGTAAAATCTCCTAGATTTCACTCAGGCACTTTTTCGAGGCTTTCCTGCGACGGACCGATCACACTGCGACGGTACGCCCACTTTATACCTGACGCAGGTATAATGTGGCGTAGGGATTTACGGCATGACGCATCTCCCTAGGTGCGTCATGTTGTAAATCCGTCTCAGCATGCTCTTGCTTTATACCACCGCTGCGTCACAGAAGTGACTCAGCCGCGGTGCAAATGCGTCGCAGGTGCCTTGAAAATCTGCCCCTAAGTGTTTATGCTTTTGAACATCATTTTGGTCACTATGACGTACAATTGTTTAACCTGTCTACCACCATCCAACTGTTACAGTATTTTCTCGGTACTTGTCTCTGCACTTCTGTTATGAGCTGAATGAACTCTCAAGGCAATAAAAGGATAAGTCCGAAGCCCCTGTAGGGGTTGATGGCACAGCTCTGCTGGCTGAAGGGGTCTCTTGGGAAATAATAGATATGGTTATGGCCTGATAGAATGGGCATATAGACAAGATGCATTTTGACATCATAGAGGCCTCTCTAGTCACAGTGATTTTAGGAACAAACTGTCTCTGCAAGCCTAATCACAGATCAATTGGAGAAAACAGAATCTTTCAAAAACCGGGCAAGTTCCCTCCAGAAGGGAAAGCAGGCAACCCTAAAGAGACTTTGGCCTATTGGGTCTAGTCAGCGAGATGCAGTTTGAGAGCAGCTTGAGCTAATAGCACGGGTGAAAACACATCATGTATCTGGGCATTCCTGTTGCACTTACGCCTTCTTACTTAAACAAGCATTCTCAATGCAAAATGTCTCGCTTTCACGTGAGTTTGAGCTATTTGCATTCTAAATGACAATGCATTTTATTTATGTTTTGGGTTTTAACACATAAATAAAAGTCATTGTCATTTACAATACTAATTGTATAAACTCTTGCAAATGCGAGACCTATAGAATTGCAATAAAGGGACTTCTCAAATGCTTGTTAGATTGTAAATATCAGAGGAAGAGACCGGCCTACGACGTCTTCAAAGTAGTGATAAATAGTGCAGTGAAGAAGATGTGTAAGTGTTGTACATTACCAGGCACAACGTGTGAGGTGAGAGTTACATATGATCAGAGCTATAAACACTAACAAAGTGCTCCAACACCTTTCGCTCTGTGATTACACTGTCGCAGCTCATGAGAAAAAGCGGGGGCTAGTTCCTGCCCTCTCTGTGATTTGAGTGTGCAGTGCGGCATTGCATAATGTCATTGCTCTCTTTGGCCAAATAAAAAACACTACCGCTGTAGTAGGGCCCTGGCTTCACCTCCTTGTGCATGGTGGGCTGTGCTTTATGGAAGACATGGAGCGAGGGAGGAATGGTCTTGGCTGTAGCTCCGGCCTCATACAGTGCCCTTGCTATTACTAGTGAGCGAGAGGCGCTGAGGTGATGGCATTGGTGGTGGTGGTATTGGTATTGGTGGTAGCATGCTGTTACTGGTATTGGTGGTGGTGGTAGTATTGGTGGTGGTATTGGTGGTGGTGGTATCGGTATTGGTGGTGGTGGTAGTTGTATAGGTGGTGGCGGTATTGGTGGTGGTATTGGTGGTCGTGGTACTGGTATAGGTGGTGGTGGTACTGGTGTTGGTGGTGGTACTGATATTGGTGAGGTGGTATTGGTGGTGGTATTGGTGGTAGTGGTACTGGTATTGGTGGTGGTAGTGGTGGTGGTGGTGGTATTGGTGGTGGTGGTGGTATTGGTGGTGGCATTTGTGAAATATTGACCTCCAAATGTCATCCAAGATGCCAGATGCATGTGACAGATTCCTGCATGCATTGGGTGCATGTTCTAATTGGTACTGAGTGGTTTAGTTTAGGTAGATCGGTGGTAGGTTTCTGATAGTAAAATAAGTCCATCTAATGACAGTTCCTGTCTTTTCAGATGATAGCTCAAAGGCATTGTTACAGATATATGAAAGTAAATGGATTTTCTGAATTGTCAGCATACCTATACAGTGCTGCATCTTTATAGCATGATGCAGCTATTTTTGTAAGATGACAAATAGTTGCAAAAAGGTGATCTATGGTAACTGGCATGTGAATGTGTTGTATTAGGAAACCAAAATAATTTGGAATATAAAAATGACAGTCCTAAAATTTGCCACAAGAGGGCGTCAATATGTACATTTTAAGTAAGAAAGGTGGGTACGAAACTGATGTTTATGTGAATAAAATTTGATTTGATGTTGTAGATATCTATGGCACAAACCAATATGATTAAAATGCATGTCCTCTCGTGTACACTGTGAACCAATACATTATAAATAGAAATCTAATTGTAAAAAGAGACAAACATTTTTATGGGTGGTCAATTATGATGAATTCTGTCACTTTAACAAACGTCATAAGTCAAAAAGAAAACTGTTATAATAACCAAGTAAAGGGGCCAGAAGCAATGGGAGGCTACAAATGATGACATTGCTGTACTAAGGAGGGACTAACAAGCCTAATCAGAAGGCAGCATTTTCAAAGGAGAAACACACAAGCCAATGAAAAATAAGGGCGGGGGAGTGGGCGAAGCTTCTCTCCATACTGAACTCCCACAGCTCTTCACAGAGCAGCGCTTGCGCGCTCGTTCACGCTCGACCTAATAAGGGGGTGATGAAATGCTTTAACTAACCTCAGCCGCTGTGAATTGCTCAGGGCTGAAGCTATCACATTGTTTTACTGCCCACTATGTCACTCTACAAAGAAGCCAGCCATTTACAGTCAGCACAGATATTACGGATTAGCATGTTTCTACTAGGATATTTTTGGGGGCCTTTTGTTTTCGTTTGATGTCGGTCTCATTGGGTGATTGAGGTATTTGTGGAATAAGAGTTCCAGTTTGTGGAGAGAATTCTGCCTCAATAATTACAAAATCCATATTTTGAGTAGTTTTTTTGCACGAGGTTCTAGAATTGTTTTTTGCAGCAAGGCAAGTTTGCTTTATATGAACTATATAATACTACAGGAAACCTAGGGGTATAGAGTGGGAGAATTGGTGAGGGACAGGGCAAGCTGCTCCTGCCAACGGTGCGCCTGACGTTTTCCTTACATTTCTCTGCTTAGCCCCTTTTTGTCAGATTACTGTTTGGGACGGAATAAGGAATGAGCCCTCCCCGGGCTGTAAAGAATCAATATCCTTCTGTCGAAAAACATTGGAAGAGATATTCCTATTTCTTACTTTAATTTTTCAGCTAAGGTTTTGGCACAGAACTAGCAAAGCAAACTTGCTAATTGGGGCTTCTGGGATGGTGTGGTTTGAGTTTGTGTGCAGTGGATGGTCTACTTTTTCTGTTCTTATAGGCTGTGGAATCAGTTTTCTTGTAGATTGTTGCAAATTAACAAGAGGGGGCTGAGAAATGAAGGATTCACAGTTATTTGGAACTACTGGAAACACTAAGTCGATTGGTATCAATTGTGTGTGGTGAACTGTGTCCTGCTGTGTGCCTTAATTTCTGTGGTCTGGAATGTTCAAAATTAGAGAAGCTCCCCCAACACAGAATGCCAATTGCCAGCTGGAAAGACACAGATACACTTGTGTACTTTGTGGACTTTGAGGCCTAGGTATCAGTTGCATGAGCTGTCAGAATCAGAATTAATGCCCGGATGCGTGCTATGACAATAATCTGCCAAGCTCCCCAGAATATGGTACTGGACTGATGGAGAAATATGATGAAAATAAAAAATAGATAACCAGGACTTTGCAGCCTCACCAATGAAGGGTCTGTCTGAGTTAGTTTTTTCAGAATAGGACTATTCTGTCCTGTCTGTCAAACAGTTAAGCTTACACTACACCAGAATTAAGTAAAAATGTGCATTAGCCCACTAAACAACTGCATGTACATAATTATGTTGTCTGAAATAAAATGCATGTTTTGCTTACCGGCTTCAGAATGACAGGACACTGGGAACCTGTTGTGGAATGAACACACTGACACACCAATTTGTGTTGTTTCGCTGATCTTTATCAGACAGTGCAGCTTAACCATCACCAACATACCCACCATGGATGTGCCCAAACAAGTTATAAAACATGCCAATATGTTCACGTAGGCATACTTACTCCAACAATAGGTATAAGCACCTTCTTAATAGGTGCCGATATGCATCTTTAAGTATAGAAACCAAGTTTGCAAAGTAATCCTCAGCTAGGTGTTAACACCAATCACAGCATCTAGGGGGGCAAAATGTACATAGAAGCTTATTCCGTATCCTGCTAGTATGCGGTACCGCTAAACCTGTGACTTATCAAGATAGGCCAGTTGAACAGGGAATCCATGCTATCCCAAAGTTTCATACGAACAAGAGATCTAATTAATGGTAATGGAACTTCGTGAGGAGCCCTTGTGAAGAGATACAAAAGCACGGAGAATAAATGTCTTACTTGAGGGGATAAAACCCCATAAATCATTCCTAGAGGGACAATTACTCGAAATTCGAGAGCCTCTATTCCTGTACCTACATAACAACAAAAAGAAGAAGAAAGGAAGGGCGAAAAAAGAACAGAATATCAAAGAGCCATCCTCAATCGACAGTCACAAAGGATTGTGTCACTAGTTGGAGCGAAACCATCAATAGCCTACTGACCTCGCACATTTTCTTTCTTTATTTCTACAGGAAGTATTAGACACCGGAACAGTATGGAGAGAGGATGATATCCAAACACCCAGTGAAGGGCATCCAATACTGGAAAAAAAGCCCAAAAGAAAAACACAAGATAACTAACAATGTACCATAGATCAAACTAAGGCACACCCTGATCTAAGTTGAATCATATCCAATAACGAAAAGAGAGTGGACAAGAGACCACCACTCAATTAAATAGATCAATACTGGCACTCCTATATGTAAGTTATCCACAATGCTCAGGTGTTACCTTCAAAGGTTGCAATCGGTCCAATAGTCCTCCTCCTTCTCAATCTTCCAAAATATCTATGCTTCAATATGTAGTGGACTGTACATAAGGAAGCAGCAAACAAAATGTAATCAAGCCTACCTACAGGCATAGATGATGAGCAGATCACATTAAATTCTATACTCCCAATGCACCATATATAAACCCTTACCTAACGCATAAAGCATGATGCCCCGCGCCTAACAAATACCCACATAAGAGCTGAGGAAAATAATTATACAGGGGATCTTATAAACAGTCATGCCCTCAACTCACGAAGTGCAGTAGTAACCCCACATCGACAAAAAGCCAGCGGAAAAAATAAACCAACCAGCCACCATTAAATAATATAATGTAGACCCAATGTAATCTAATAAAGGCAAAGATGAACACACACCCTTAAAAGAGAGCCCCAGAAAGGAGACCCAAAATAAGTAGTCACCAGATACAGCCTAATTTGAACAAAAGACAGACGTTCACATAAAATACACAAAGCTCAACTGTACCCCATAAGGGGAGGTTAGCAACTCAAAGTACTCCACAGGGAGTTTTCACTACAGCCAGCAGGTGTCCAAAGTAGAACAACCTCTATACTCAAAAACAGATAATCCAACTACCAAGGTTGGGTCATGTGCCATTGGATATCTTCATTCAGCCCCTGTTTCACACTGTTGAGGGTGAAAATCCCAAAAGTTTCTCTTCTCTTACGCAATATGTCACTCGGTAATCCTGCTTTGCTTTTAGTATTCTCCAAAATGCACCACCTGATATATTTTTCAGAATGATCTTTGTCCACACAGTGTTGGACAATTGGTGCCGACAATTTCCTGTGAGCACGGCTGACTTATGTTCTTTGAAACGTACTTGAAATTCACGCGCAGTCTCCCCAATGTAGATAAGCCAATATGGACACAAAAGCAGATAGACAATGTTTTGACTTCTACAGTTGGTAAGGTCATGCAACTTGATGTCACGATTATTAAGGGACAGTTTATCAGTGACAATAGCAGCCTCACAGGCATGACCCGAATCACACTTGTGGTTACCTGCAATAATCGATAAGCCTATGATTAAGGCTCCCTGTTTTCCGTTTTTACGGATTTTTACAGATAAATACAGACAGAAAACAATGTGTTTTCTGTCTGCATTTATTTTTAAAAATGGATAAATACAGAAAATCTGCTTCTTTTCAGTGACTGTTTCTTATTCCATAGTTTTCTTACACATGGTACACACATTTATGTTCTTCATGTCATTACTGACTGCTGTTTGGTTGGTGGGTGCTGAACTGGTTGGGCACAACCGTGTTGAATATATTTTAGCAGACATAAGCACATCACACGTATAATTCACCAGCCTTTTAATCATGCTCTGAATTTCTCAGGAAGTCAGTTTAAATTGTCCTTTGTATCTAAGATGCTGGCTCTGTGGCAGAAAGCGGAAATAATAAGAACTCCAGAATTCCAGTATAAGGGAAGTCTTTCCAAATTATTCTTAGCATAGCCTAACGAAAATCTAAAAACTGACCCAATAATGAGTCGTCATTGTGGAGAAGGAAGGGATCGAACTGAATCACCTTGTTGAAAAGTGAGAATTGATGTAGATGTGGCATGAGACAATGGACAATGACAGACAATGGATACGTCGTCATCAATGGAATACTCTTCCCTCCTATGTCTTTTTTAGATCTCGCTGAGCCAGCGCATGCTCTGCAAGACATTTAGTAGTGTGCTTTTAAAAGTGCTACCCCAGGCTTCTGCTGGCCTAGTGCTTGCAGTCACTCGCGCACGTGCATGCACTCAGCCGCTGGCTTTCAAAGCCTGATGCTTTGCTTTGCTTGCTCTCTAAACGCTCCTCTGTCCCTCCCCCGCCGCATCTCGCGCACCACTTTCGAACCCGGGCTTGTTTTATAATTTTGGTTTAGCACGTGCGCACGCACACACACAACTCTCTTCCTCTTTCAAGGCTTCCCTGCCTTCAGCGCTGCTTCAGAACATCTCATTCTGGAGCAGCTCTACCTCCCGCTGTCGGCCTCACTTATAATGCATGCATGCTAACTAGAAAGCCATGGCGCCATCTCTGCGAGGCTGGGCTATTTCCATAGATGCCATTTCTAATTACCAGCAGCAGGACATTAATCTGCACTACACTCCCCGTCTCACCCTGAGACATATTTCCAAAGCAGCTCATGCCGCACAATATGTTACAAAACACCCGTCAGAAAGACCTTTAATGAAGCGCAAAACATCGTTAATGCGAGGGAACACTGGGAGAGATTTTATGCAGGTTTTTCCCACTGATAGGTAACCGACTGAACAAGAGAGTATGAGGAAAGACGACTCCATAATTCTGCAGGCATGCGCTAAGAAAAGAAAACATACTTTTCACGCACCAGTTTAATTCAAGGAGTGGACAAATCTATCAATTCCCATAGGGTTGATTACAATCCTCTATTGATTAGAGGTCAATATGTATTTTAAAATGATTAGAACGCAATATATGAATACTTTTCATTAGCAAGGTCGATAAATGGTTAAAAAAAATACTCCTCATTATTCTACTAGTTTTTTACTTTGCCCTATTTAATTTGATGCAATGTATACAGGTGGCGAGTACCCAGAGAACTGTCACGCAAATGGCACAGAGGTTATCACAAACTGACACGTTTTCATTATTGTTGCCCGAGTAATCACGTTTCTGGATATAGAAGGAAGTTCTTTTGTATACTTCCTACTTGCAATTCTAAAACAAACATTGGCATAGCCAATAGGTCTCGCCTTTGGGACCTTGTAAGTATTTCGTCATGCAGCACAATATCCTTACTGCAACAACATTAACTGTTGCATGGCTAAACACTTATAAGGTCCCAAAGGGGAGACCTATTGGCTATGCCAATGCTTATTACAATTAGTGACCAAAGCATTATCCGATCAGGAAAGGATGCACTAAACAAAGGGAACACAAGAGGGAAAAACAAACCAAATGGCTGTGATGAGGAAAAGGCGTATCAGGTAAACGAAGAGAATTGGTAACTAATTGAATCGTCACCCCCTAATTTTGTCTTCATAACAGATCTTACCTTTTTTGGATGCTTCAACCAGTGAACTAATACTCTGACCTGAAAATAGAAATGAGAGTAACATCTTTCCCATGATGAGAGGCTCATTATCATTTCTTCATTTAAAATCAAAAGCACAGTGAATCAACCAGAGGCTGGAAACAGGACTTCCACCAGGAAAGAGGATACAGCAGGAGCCACACAACGTAAGCTGGGATAAGGTACATGGACAGGTGTTCCAGAGGCAGCTTGCCTAGTTTCAAGAAGTGTGCAACAGGCTCATTCTCTGTGTCTGTGTCCATGATGCCTCAACCAGCCTCATCTTCCAGCGGGATTCCCCGAAAGATGGAGGTTAGTCAATGTGGGCCTGTGCTAGGCTGCTTCACTGGCAGATTTCAAACACTTGCCCACGTGGATGAAACAGTGTAGGCATCTTGTTCCTGAAATCAAACTCACTGAGATATTTGTGTCAGTGGAGCACTGGACTTGTTTTGCAAACATTATTTTCCACTTGCTTATTGTGCCACATATCTGTTCTTGCACAGGTGACGCCGGAGGAAGAGTTAGAAGAAAAATGTCTTGGGACAGATGGAAATAAGACTGAATTTTTGGGATGAAGGAAGGGGCTGGATGGAGACACCAAAACCGTGCGCTACATGAAATGAGATGGGTCAGACTGAAGATCATGCTAAATCATCCAGCCTTGGTGCAGATGTAACCACATCAGTAAGGTTTTGAATGAGAGGACGTTGACTAGAAATTAAGTCATAGGTCCTGTAGTTACTGTTTAGGAACTGACATTACTAAGTTAGTCCCATCTAGATGAAGTCCCATGGTTGCAACAGTAGTTCATACATCTCAGTTTGTGCTATGGAGCAGGTTGCGTACCCCTCACTATATTTCTTGGTGTAATATAGCGAGCCAATAGGGCTAGAGTGAACAGTAAATATCTCATAATACAGAACACAAACCGAGGTGGAATGGAGACTTGCATCATTTCTCACAAACGAATAATTCCACCTTCCACATTAAAAGGCTCTAAGATAGAGAATACAATTGAAAGAATAGCAAGAGGGAGCGGCTGTTTTTTTACTGGGCTGAACTAATTATTTTTAAAAGAATTGTAAAGGAGTTTAAGCGAATTGTAAGCCACCTTTCTTCAGCTTAGTGTCAGTAGGTTATGTCTTAAACACGTGGCTATTCACTCATGTTACTGGATATGTTATATAAACGAATACAATTACAGTGATACATAATTACTAGATTACACAAGCCAGTTATAGAAAATAATCATGTTAAGGAAATGTGTAGCTCGCCAATCATATTAAGACAATGTTAACTTAACCTCTATCTATCCACTCATATGGAGAGGTTGTAAGCAAACTTGCAGCCAAGAAGTCACATTATATACAATGCTAAAAGAGCTTGTTGCTAGCCAATTACATAATAATCAATATTAAGTGAACGTGCAGCTAACCAGTTATAATATAGTCGAAGTTAAGTGAACATCTTTCGACGTATATTTACGTGAACAGTCCTCCAGGTTTCAAAATAGCAGAATGAAACCAAAGGTGGTACAAAAAGCTTGCATTGGACAGACAATTGAGCAATTAAGGAACATTGCTACCAAGCTAGAACTTGTGACATGTGCTCATCGTCCAACAAAATACAATAAGACAACTGATTAATTTTGCACTGAAAAGCACACAAATACAATTTAGTTAGTGAAAGACAGACATTATGAAAGTTGTTTTTGCAGAACAGCGCAAGCGGCCATATGTGTTTTGCCGCAGTGAAAACAATTCATGCCTTGACAAAGCCTAGAAAGCACAGGGGTATCTAAATAAATAAATGTGAAACTGGGGCAGTTCTGGGTGAGGAATATGAGAATGATGCAGATACTTCATAAAGTGCTTAGCAGGAGACAGTGTGTACACACGGCTCGTGATGGAGTCCAGAATCCCAGCAAAAGAAAAATAAGCTAAAGTTCACTAAAAGCTTGAGGGAACAACAGGAATATTTGGTGTAGTGGCCCAAATGTTATCATAAGATTTGAAGCTCAAGGCAGACCCTTAATGGTTAAGCTCATTCCTACATTTGTGTTTTTGCTGCCCTAGCTCAAATGCACAGGCCTGCACTAGAGGTTATCATTGGGAATTGTATTGCTGTTTGTCACACTTTGAGATTTGGGTCAGATCACAACACGTTTTTGGCTGGCACTATTACATTTCCTTGGTGGTAAGAAAGTATTGCAGTAGAGGTACAGCGTCACCACAACCCTACATCATATTACAAAAACACAGAACAATGATAGCAATGCATCACAGAAAACACGACATAGTATTACATCAATGCAACAACAGCACAACAAGTATGCAATACAGCCAAGGAAGGCAATGCACCAATAAAATACAACAAAACAGCAACAGAATGACAACATAAAAACACAACTCAACAATAGAGTAGCACATTAATAAAACACAGCTCAACAACACTACCCACCAACAAAATAATACAGCAATACAAAAAAACAAAACAACACAAAATTATAACTATGCTGTATTAGGTAGTGCTGTGTGTATGTGTTCTGTTTGTTTGGGGGCTTTACTTCTAATTTGATTTTTGGTACGTTGTTTTGCTCTTATAAATATGTGTAATTGTATTACTCGGGTGCATTGTGTTGCTGTATTTGTGTCACGGTGTTCTGTTGTGTTGCTATTCTGTTTTATTATTCTGTATTATATTATGTTATGTTTGACAATGTCGTGACTTGTGATTCATTGCTGTTGTTTCCTTTTTTGCTGTGTTTTATTTTTAGTTTGCGTTGCTTTGGTGTTGGGCTTGCGCACTGTTTAACATTTAATGTTTCATGAAGTTGTGGTGGTAATGTGTGTTGCTATTTTGTACTTTTTTTTACTGTGTTACATTATTGCACTGTGTTGTTGTGTCGTCTTCTGTTTTAGGTATTTTGTTATTTTTGCCATTTTATGTTTTTCTTCTATTGTTATTTTGCTGTTTATTATGTTTTTGTGCTGTGCTTTGTGGTTACGTTAGAGATGCCAACAAATACTACTACATTTCCAGTCAAACACAGAGCATTCTTTTAAAAGTCCCTTGACAAACAACCATTTGCTTTGGCCGAAGGCAGTAACACAGTGCAGCTCCAGCTCGCCAACTGTCCAAGACACCAGTCAGCCCTTAACTGTGGGAGAAACGAAGCCTTGAAGGGGCACATTCAGTGCTCATGGTATCCACATTGTTGAATTCCTTGTCTGGCTTTGACACACATATAAACCCCCCAGCTATGTCTTTGGTTGGAATTTCACAACTGGAAGATTGTGGCGTGCCCACTAACTGTGGGAAGAGAAATGACTCCTAACCATTCAGTACATTGCACAAGAGCCCTATATCTAAACACAAATGAAGGCCTGTGCTTATTTATCGTAGCGTCTATTTTGAGTTGTTTTGCCTATTGGTTCATTCTCTACAAACCATATTAAATTGCATCATTCAACCACAAACCATTCTTATAAGCTATATTATATTTGCCTGCCGATTAAGGTTAATCAAAATGTAGTTTCAGCAAAACAGTTGCAGTATAGCTTTCATAAAGCCCTAATTGCCTGTACTCTGCTGGGAATAAAGGTTTATGAGGAAAAAGGAACAGGGGCTCTGTTATTAAAGTGAGAGGGGACTGTAATGAGCTTTTGCTCCTGTTTTTGCTGTTCCTGAGCATGTTGAAGATGCTTGGGCGCCCCCTTCTGTAATACCCATTGTGCCGGCACAAAATGAATGCCTGTAACATGCCAATCTAACAAGGGAAAATATGTTTGCACCAACTATAAAGGTACATACATGCGGGGCACACCTGTTGTGAGTCACCCCAGAGATGGCACATGAGTGAGACCCTTCATGAGATCCTTCATGATGCTTTTAAGAGGGAGTGTGAAAAGGTCTGATGGACTTTAAGGTGATTCAGCTAAAGTAGTGGATGGGATGCGCTCCCAGATATGAGGGAGGGCCCCGTCCCATCTACAAAGAAGGAGAATCTGTCACCACTGTGTCAGTACAGGGTGAAGATGTGGGTGCATCATTTATTTTTAGTAATGGAACACTACCCCAATCTTTGTAACCAAAACTGTGTGCTGTTGCAGCGTTACGTATGGATCTCATTAAGAGCCATTAAAGTGAATACTTGATTCGGAATCCGGTTATTCTCTAACTAGAGTTGCAGCCTACCTGTGCCCCAGATTGCAGTGAGCAGAGTCCAGGAAGTGGTAAGGAGACAGACTAGTGCTGTCTCTTCCCCAAATCAAAAGTGGTTAAAAAAAACGATTTTCCCTTTCTGTCTTTGCCTGTGGTTGTTACAGTTTAAAATTGTAGTTTTAACCTGCCTGTGATTGCATATTTTAGCACCTGTTTTGTGTTTTAAACTTGTGGTTTTCCCTGCCCGTGATTGCTTCCATTTAACGTGTTGAATTGTGGGATTTGCAGTCCAAACTCTGTAGTTTATCCCTCTCATTCCTGGTGACAATTCAGTGTTCCCTCCAAATTTCTCCTTTGCTCTGTGCTAAGACCTGTATTTTAAAACAGTGCACCCCCAGCCACCATTTTGTGTTCACAAGTCAGTGAAACCAGCCCCCTGCATCCCCCAACCCCCAGCAACAGAGATTTTCTACATCAGAGGGTGCTTCTGTGAGCTGTTTAAACTGTGTTTACTAGGGACTTTGCACTTCGTTTTTTTGGCCAGGAGAGGGACAAAGTTTTATTCAAACAGTATTGTTAGATTTCAAGTTTGTGAGGCCTTTACCTGCAGAAGTCCAAAGTGTGGATTGAGCCTTTCTATCTCCTAGGAGATTCTGAACAGGAGAAGCAGCTCTCCAGCCCCCACCCCTAGGCCAGCAGACCATTGGCTTTTCAGCTACTAGGCAACTCTGAACCCTCCGCTCACACTTGCCCAGGCCCCTTAAGGCTTTGCTGGGTGCACCCCAAATCATTTTCCTCCATCTTGTGAGTTGCAGCCTACCTGTGCCCCAGATTGCAGTGCGCAGAGTCCAGGAAGTGGTAAGGAGACAGACTAGTGCTGTCTCTTCCCCAAAACAAAAGTTGTTAAAAAAACGATTTTCCCTTTTTATGATTACGGTCTTTGCCTGTGGTTGTTACAGTTTAAAATTGTAGTTTTAACCTGCCTGTGATTGCATATTTTATCACCTGTTTTGTGTTTTAAACTTGTGGTTTTCCCTGCCCATGATTGCTTCCATTGAAAGTGTTGAATTGTGGGATTTGTAGTCCAAACTCTGTAGTTTATCCCTCTCATTCCTGATGACAATTCAGTTTTCCCTCCAAATTTCTCCTTTGCTCTGTGCTAAGACCTATATGTTAAAACAGTGCATCCCAGGCACCATTTTGTGTTCACAAGCCAGTGAAACCAGCCCCCCTGCCTTCCCCCAACCCCACAGCAACAGGGATATTCTACATCAGAGGGTGCTTCTGTGAGCTGTTTAAACTGTGTTTACTAGGGACTGTGCACTTTGATTTTTGGCCTGGAGAGGGAGTAAAGTTTTATTCAAACAGTATTGTTAGATTTCGAGTTAGTGAGGCCTTTACCTGCAGAAGTCCAAAATGTGGATTGAGCCTGTCTGTCTCCTAGGAGATTCTGAACAGGAGAAGCAGCTTCCAACTCCCTGGCCAGCAAACCTTGTCTGAAGTCGCTAAGACCTTATATGGTCTGCTTGTGGTCGGTACATGTGTACACTGATTAGTGGTTGTATCTGGTGTTTCTATTGGATTAGGGTTAGTGTCCTCATTGGTTGGGTATTTGAGGGTTCTGGTTGGTTTCTGGGTCTGTGATTCAATGAATGTAGGGTTGGGACTAGGGCTAGGGTTAGGATGTCTATTGGAAGTAGGGACTAGGGCTTCCATGCTATTGGTTGTTGGGAATATGGTGGGACTAGGGTTAGGGTTAGAACTTTAATTAGAAGTAGCGTTTTGGGCTTCTGGTGTGATTGGTTGCTGGACTAGTTCTGGGACTAAGAGTAGGGTTAGGCTTTCTATTGGAAGTAGAGAGTAGGGCTTCCTGTGCCATTGGTTGCTTGGACGTGGGTTGGGAATACTGGTAGTGCTAGGGCCTCTATTGGACGTAGAGATCAGGGTTTTTTAACTGATTGGGTGCTTGGACTTTGGCTGTAATGTCCTGGTCTCCTATTGGTTTTAGATTTTAGGGCTAGTGCTATGATTGGATAGTGTTAGGGCTAGGGTTCCCATTGGCTGAAGGGGTCACCTGATTACTAGGGCTATAAAAGGCCAGGGTTAGGGCATCTCAGCCAGGTGTCGAAGGCTAAGGGCAGAGAGGACAAGGGCAGTTGCCTGTTTGAGCCTTTTAAGGGCAGAGAGGACAAGGGCAGTTGCCTGTTTGAGTCTGTTAAGGGCAGAGAGGACAATGGCAGTTGCCTGTTTGAGCCTGTTCGAGACTGACCAGAGCCAGGGCAAGAAATGCTGGTCATTAACCCATTTAGCAATACCCAGCCCACACCATCCAAATCCACAAACTTATGGTACTTATAGATTTAAATATTTACCACTTTCTTCTAATTTAGCATTTCCAATGCACTACCCTATTTCTCAGCCTACACATATATCATTATATCCTCTACACCCACTCTCTCATTTATCCCAAACCCCATACCCTTACTATGTTCCCCAAAATAACCCTTTCTAGACTCTCTCCTACTTTACCCTCCTTGCATCATCTGACACCTCTTTTACTATACCGATCCCCTACAACAAAACTTTCTAAACTCTTCCCTCTGACTCCTCCCCTCCAAAACTCCTTTTTACTCATCCAAAAGCCTCCTCCTACTGCTAAAAACAAAAAAAAACAAAAAAACTATCTTTTACTCTTTCATCCCTCCACTATCCTTTTCAATCAACATTAACAGACTAACATGTTCACTTCTCAAATTCCATATTCAACTATACTAATTCACCACTAATCCTTTATGGGATCCGGAGTGGCGTGCTACTCGCCAGAAAAGCGCTTCAACACCCATCAGGGGTAAAAAGTGCTATATGAATGCAAACCTCTCTTCCCCTTTTCTCCTTCTCACTCCAAATAACTGACTAATATCCACCACTGAAATTACTTCATATTTCACCATATTAATTCACCACTAATCCTTTATTGGCTTCCTGAATAGCGTGCGTCAACACCCCATCAGGGGTAACAAGCGCTATATAAATACAAACCATTTTCCTCCTCTATCCTTCTGGTATCATTCCAAATCCAAATAACTGACTAACCTATCCACCACTTAAAATATACTTGCATTTTTCACTATACTAATTGAACACTAATCCTCTATGGGTCCCGGAGTAGCGTGCTACTCGCCGAAAAAGTGATTCTACGCCTCGTCAGGGGTAGTAAGCGCTACATAAATGAAATTACAATACAATACAATACAATTATGACGTTGCAGCTGTTGTTTTCCCACTATTGCTACATCAAGTGTCAAAGAGCTAACTTCACCTGTGTTCTCACCCTCACCTGAGCTATGTGGAGGATTGGAGTCCGGCAGTGTCACTGGTCTTATCTTTCATTTCTTGGGTCTACTCAGACCAGAGGAAGGTGGGAGATGCTCGTGGCACTCTGCTCTCTACCAACCACCACATTTTCCTGTCAGCATGCGTGTCTGCAGACCGGTGCTGACAGGGAATTCCAAGTCATGTCGTCATGGCTGTCAGAGAGCCTGTCAGTCTTTGCTGGCTCTCTACAGAGCATGACCTTCAGTGCGGAGGAATACATAAGGCACAGCGGGTGGTGCGGGTAAATGGCAGGAGGCAAAATATTGTTTTATTATATTTGGGATAGGGATTGGGGAGAGTGAGGCATTCTCTAAAGAGAAGGTTGTGAGAGTGGGATGACAGAACTCCAGTTTTTTTTAAAAATTGGGGGGGAGGGTTGGGCATTGCTGGGAATGGTCAGGTGGGTGCAAAGACACCAAGTATATTTTATTTAAACAAGTTTTTATTAGCATTTCAATATCATAACATCTTACAATATCAGTTGTCATATAGACAGTTTACACCATCATTGCATAGAATTATACATTAGTAATGTCAGTTTGTGAATCATGCTAGCTCGTTCTAGTCCTTTAGTACTAGAATGTGATTTACCTTCTTATAGCATTTGTGTTGTCTTGTGGTACAATAGCAGGGAAGAGCCTCACATCCAGCTTCTGGATAATATTTGAATTCCTATCTATATGTAAAACTTAGAGACACTTGAGTCCCAATGAATTGCCTGAAGTTTCTTACCGGTGAGGACACGTGATCGGGGACAGATGGTTGACGAGGTGAGGGTCGCTGTGTGTGCCAAGGGTGTATGCAAATGCAAAGGAACACCGAGTTGTAATGTTGTGCACCCGAGTCCTCTCAAGAGGGTCCCGCTGTGGAAGAGGATGAGTGTCCCATGATCGTTTGCCTAAGCATGCTTGCCATGAGTGTGCGGCAGACCTTCTCTTAATGGTGAGTTATCATTATTTATTTACCCCTTTAGAGAAGGACAGAGCTATCTCCTCATATTCCTTTGCAATTGGGATTTTCTGCAGGTCTCCAGCCTCTTCTCAATGTAATGCCATACTCTCACTATCTGCGAATTTTGCACCAGTCATCCACAAATGTATGACGTTACAACACAAACATTCACAATGCATGCCTTTACGACGCAGTTTTTACATCGCAACAGCCATAACAATGCATGATAATACATTGCATGCCATCACAATGCATTTTCAGAAACTACATTTACAACGCATTCCATTACATCGCATTATACCATTACAACGCTTATCATTACAATGCATACCATTATAATGAATTTAAGGTAAGTGTTGGATAGTGTGGGGGTAAAAATTAATATTCCCACTCCAGTGCGTGCAACAGAAGGGTAAGTGTTGGATAGTGTAGGGGTAAAAATTACTTTTCCCACTCAAGTGAGTGCAAAAGTAGAGTAAGTGTGGGATAGAGTAGGGGTAAATATTACTATTCCCATTCCAGTGAGTGCAACAGTAGGGTAAGCTTTGGATAGTGCAAGGGTAAAAACTAAGCGTTGTAATGGTATGCGTTGTAATGGTATGCGTTGTAATGGTATGCGTTGTAATGCTATGCGTTGTAGTGACATGCGTTGTAGTGACATGCGATGTATTGGCTGCATTGTAATGGCATGCGATGTAAAGGATGTTGCATTGTAGTGACTGCATTTTAAAGGTAGTGTGATGTAATGACTGTGTTGTAAAGATTGTTTCCCATCGTCCACCCACTGTTTAATGTGGGGTTCAGCATTAGACATCCAATGAATGGCTATGGCTCGCTTAGCTAGCTTCAACAGTAGGTTAGGGAACTTCATCCTGGCCTTTCCTCTCTTAGGGCAGGGAGCAAGGCACAGAATATAAACCTCTATAGTTGTGTAGACTGCCCTCTATCTCATACTCATGAACTTATGGACTTCATAGTCCAAAACACTCTCTCTCACCAACACTTTATAGTAGTGGGTGACTTTAATGTTCATGCTGACAGATCGGACTGCCCACTGGCTTCCCAACTCATTAACACACTTCAATCAGCAAATCTAGCTCTAATTACCTCCGGTTCCACGCATCAGGCAGGTCATATGCTGGACCTCATTTTTTCTAACATTCCGGATACTACAACTAAACCCCCCCTACCACTTCTATGGACAGATCATTTCCTCGTCCCCTTCCTTATCTCTTTCCCCGCTTGCTCTCGTACAACAGGAAAACGCACGTATGTGCGAAGGAACTGGGATAACCTGTCCACCGAGACCCTATGTCCAGCGCTAGCAGCCGCCCTTCCTTTACTATCCACAGATGTGAATTCTGATGCAATACGACTGAATCACTGGATTGGTAGCACAGTAGATTCTATTGCTCCACCCAAAATAGCCACTTCTCGAAGAGATTCTCCGTCTGCGCCTTGGTTCTCTGCAGAACTGATAGCGGAAAAAAGCAAATGCAAAAGACTAGAACGTCAGTGGCGGGCTAGCTATTCCGAACCTGCTAAAAGTTGCTATAAAAAAGCCCTACATAGCCTTCATCGCTCTATAAAAAAAGCAAAAAAACTATTCTTCACATCTTCTATTGAACAAGCGGAACAACCCAGTAAAGAGATTTTTAAAATAGTTCAGTCCTTCTTCAAACCCAAGGCCATCGATACCGAAATTATTCCCTCCAGTAAGCTGTGTCAGGATATCTCGGATTTCTTTGACCATAAAATCCTGAAGGTCTACAATTCCTTCACCCCCTCTGAGCCAACAAATATGGCAGATCATGATATCTCTGAGATGTCTACCCCTCCCTTAACTCAGTTCCTCCCAATCACCTACGAGGATGCACTGAAAGAACTCCTCAAATGCAAATCAGGTGCTCCTGATGATCCTTGTCCTCCCAAACTATGGAAAAGAATGTCGGATGTTACGGTGGAGCCACTTTTACATATCTGGAACTTGTCCATCGAGACTGGCACGTTCCCCGACTGTTGGAAACATGCTACTCTTCTCCCTTTGAAAAAAAAACCCAATGGCGCCCCCGATGATTTGAGCAATCTCCGCCCCATCTCCCTACTAGCAGCCCCGGGTAAAATGCTCGAAAAACTCATCCAGCGCCAACTTAATAGTTTCATCGAGAGAAGAGGCATATTACACGAAACACAGTCCGGTTTCAGGGCTGGCTACAGCACTGAAACTGCCCTTATTGAGGTTGCTGAGTCCATCAGGTGGTCGCTGGATTCAGGAGCATCGGCTATGCTGGTGCTCCTGGATCTATCTGCCGCCTTCGATACTGTGGACCACGGTAGATTGCTGCTTAGATTGAAGGACATTGGCTTAGAGGACATGGCACTGAGCTGGCTGAAATCCTACCTGACGAATCGTTCTCAGAAAGTTGCTCTGGGTGCTTTTTCCTCTGAACCTAAACAACTGTGGTGTGGCGTCCCGCAAGGGTCCGCCCTTAGCCCGCTGCTTTTTAATGTTTATCTGGCCCCACTTTTTACCTTGATCTCTAAATGGGGGGTCAAGGCGATCTCGTATGCGGATGACACGCAACTAGTCTTCCCATACGTTGAGATGTCAGAAACAGCGTTCAGTAAAATAAAAGGCTGTCTTCGTGACGTTGCCAGATGGATGAACACCAACAAGTTAAAATTGAATGCTAGCAAAACCGAGGTACTATTCTTTGGGAAAAGTACCCCTCCCCCCCCTGACCTTTGGTGGCCTACCGAAATGGGTCCTGCCCCCACCCCTGGTTCCAAGGCAAAAAATCTGGGTGTCTGGTGGGACGAGACGCTCTCCTTCTCCTCCCACATACAACATATTACCTCTAGCTGCCACTATAAACTCCGCAATCTCAGGAAATTCCTCTCTCTTCTACCTACTGACTGTCGCAAATCGGTGGTCCATGCGACGGTCACATCCAGACTGGACTATTCAAACGGCCTCTATCTGGGCCTCCCGAAATATCTGACACAACGCCTGCAGAGCGTGCAGAATGCGGCTGCGAGATTGATAAAACATGTGCCTTTCAAACATCATATCTCTCCGCATCTTCACGCATTGCATTGGCTCCCAGTGGCTAGCAGAGTTAAATTCAAAGTTCTCACTCTAGCGTACAGAGCACAAAAAGGGAACTGTCCTAAGTATCTCAAACTCCGACTCCCCCGCTACCATCAAGAGAGACACCTGCGCTCGAACTCGCAGACCCTACTGGCCGTACCCCGAGTGTGTAGGGTGAGACTCGGAGGCAGATCTTTCTCGGTAGGCACTGCGAAGCTCTGGAACTCCCTCCCCTCTGTCATCCAATCTGCCTCGTCAGAAGCCATCTTTAGGAAACTCCTAAAGACCTGGCTCTTTGCGCAGATAGTCTAGCATCTTTTCCTGCCTTCCCCTCTGTGGCTGCGGTTTCTTTTTAGCGCCGGGACACCTCCATGTGAGGTAGCTGTTCGCGCTTTTATAAATGCCAGTATTATTATTATTATAGTGCCCAGCTCCCTGTCATTCTCTCAAAGTGCACCCCCATGCTTCACCAAAACCATGCCATTATGGGGCAGTCCTCAATATATGGACAAAGCCTGCTCTGTCTGCTTGACAACAGAGACAAGTCGCCATCCCACTAGAGTGCAGTTTGCTGATAATGCTGAGTCATGTGTGCTCTGAATAACTGATAATATGAAATATGCCGAAGTATGACATTGCAAGGGACTTTCATGGGGTATTTTAATTCTTTATCCCATTCCTTTTCATGAAAGGGCCTTTCTTGTGTGTTTCTCACCTGTTTTTCAGCTTGCCCCACCCAAGTCCAGCAGGGACCTAAATATCAATGCAATGAGTCTCCATCCATATCCCATTGTCAAAAACGCCAGCAAGTAGCTGTGTGTCTGTGATTCTGAGTCTGTGATATCTGACAACGTATGCAGTCCAACTACTAAAGTTCTATAGCACAAGGATTGCCCAAGGGGAGACCAGCTGTGTCCACCAATTTATTAAATGGAATTATTGCCCCCTTCTCGAACAGGTCCCCAGTGTGTGTTTATCTCAGCTTGGCTCCGCCTCCTCATTTCTATCCTGTTGTGTAGCCCCAAGGAAGCAGTGTGGGCAGTGTCAATGCTCAGCCACTCATTCAAAGTATGGCAGGAGGCAAAACCCATCAGTGGAGCTGGGATGCTCCATTCGCCAACAGATCACTGGACAATTCTTTTGGGATGCGCCCAGTTATCCATCTGGTATGCTATTGAGTTTGATAGCCATAATGCAGTAGAATTTAAATTGGAGACCCCCACTCTTCTGCATCCGGTTTGCCATTTCAAGGTTCACAAGGTGACTCTGCACTACCGTCTGTCCCAAATTAAGTTCAACAACAGACTGTTAAGGTCTAAAAAAAAAAAAGGAATGATGAATGGCAAGATCACATAATACTGTAGTAGGCAAGGTAACATGATCATTTTAGTTGGAGCTATTTTGCCATTGACTGTGAGTGGAAGAGTCCTCCAAAAGGCCACCTGTGATCTGAGAGACTGGATAGCACACTCTCATTGCTTTCCAGGAGGTCAACCTATTTATCTGTAGTCCAAGATATTGAAAGGCGGTGTTTTCCCAGCTAAAGATGTCCCACTCTATACTCCATAGTCCAGTGTAACCCTTGTCCTTACTGAGTAAAAACAGATATTTCCCAGTTAACCCTCAACCAAGATAATCTCCCAAAATTACAATGATAGGTCTGATGTAAACCTCGCGATACAAAAGGGGATGATGGACGGAGCGTTTGAGCAAATCAAACACTCACCCCCAGTCAACTGATCTGGGTTTAATCCATCACCATTCTTTAGCCCACTCAGCCACCCCATTTCAAACATGGCTATATGCAAATCAGTCTGACCCTTTGCCTCATGGGAAAAGTCCAGCCCGAACTGCCAAGCCATGTCTTCCATGGACCGGAAACAAGCATCCTGGGATCCTCATCAGCCAGGCTATCTGATGTAAACATCCACATTCTGCAAGTGTAACAGGAGGTCTTCGACATAGAAGGAGACAATGCTAGTTATTTCTCATCTTGAATCCCTCATCTTTCCGTCTGCTCTGAATCGTGCAGCAACAAGTTCTATCACCAACTTGAAAAGCAATCAGAAGCTGAGGAAACACTCTCTTGTCCCATGTTAACATGAAATTGTTCCGAGATTGCCTCTTACATGCATACTTTCGCCACAGGGGAAGTATACAGCATCGTCATCCATTTGAGGAAGCCTCTCCCCAGCCAAAATCCCCCAACATCATGTGTAGGAACCACCAGCTCAAAGGGTCAAAGGCTTTTTCAATGTCGAATGTGAGTACTGTTACTCCAGGCCAATTTGCGGGAGCAAACTCCATCTCTGTAATTAGCACTCGTCTATTTTGTGAAATGCTGCAGCCCGGTATGAAGCCCTTCTGATCCTCATGTATTAACATCAGCATGTGTGGAAAAAGCCTACTACCCAGTTGTATACCAAGAATGGTTACTATGCTGTCAACTCCTCCAAGTCTTTCCCACTTTTGGGAGGGAAATTATTAGAGCTATACTTGCAGTAGGGGGCAGCTTGCCTTGCTCGAACATTGTGGTCAGCTTGGGTACCAGCCGATTCTCAAAAGCAGCATAGAATTCAAATGGGAGGCTGTTGGACTTTGCCCTTTTTTCAGGGTCATCTCAGAATTTTTTGCCTTCCTCCTTTATTTTTTCGGACCTGTGGTTGGTGGTTTTATGACTCTGGGCACTTTACCACTGCTGATCAGTGCTAAAGTGCATATGCTCTCTTTGTAGATTGTTGCTATGGATTAGTGATTCCATGATTGGCTTATTTGATTTACTTGTCAGACCCTAGTGCAGTGCACTGAGTGTACCCAGGGCCTGTAAATCAAATGCTGCTGGTGGACTTGCAGCACTGATTGTGCCACCCACAGAAGCAGCTTGTAAAATGTGACTCGGGCCTGACCATCCAGTGTGCCTCTGCTGGGTTTGTGTAATGCATGTCTGGCTTTTGGATGACAGGGGCTGGAGAGGGCAAGCGGCTTCAGAAGTCTGATGAGTCAGATCTGGACTGAATAGGACTGGTCTGCGTTTGGAGTGGTGGGCTGTGCCTGCATTCCACAATGATGGCTCCGCCCGCCTGTGTTGTGTCTAGAGCCAGGGCTCACACTGACAAAGGAGGTTGTTGTGCACTTGCAAAGTGCCCCACAGAACTGTTTTTGGCTGGGTACAGACACTCTCTGCCTTCAGAGAACAAAGGATTTTGGTGTATAAAAAGGGGTGCCCAGACACCAGACTTTTAGATAACTTCTGGGAAATCAAGACAAACCTTTGCCAAGGAGAATAGCTGGATATCCTGAGGAGGAATACTGCCCATGTTCTGCTTGCTTTCTGGGGTTGGCCTGCAGTGGCTGCTTGCTGCCAAGGAAAGGAGGAAAAGGACTTTGCTGTTGGCTTTGTCACCTGATTGAAGAAAAGATCTCCAATGGCTTGAAACTGAGCTTCCCTCCTGTTCTGAAGTTTCAGGGACACAAAGACTTCACCACCAGCTCCCCTGAATTTCCTTGCTGGGAATTCAAACCTGAATAGAGGTGCCTGCTGCTGTTTAGGACCACAGAGACTGTTTGTCGCTGGGAGCTGGAAAATCGATGCAACACCGAAGAAGCATGTCGCATCCGCACCTGTTTCCCAACGCATCACAGAAGAAATAGTCACAGCGCTTGCTGCAGCACAAGAAATCACTGCACAACGCATTGGGTTCAACGATCTCCGAAGTCCGAGATCACCGCACTGATCCCGATGCAGGCCTGCTGTGCGGCGGCATGAAGCCACGCATCGTACTGGATTGATGCATCACATCAAGGCACCAAGACTGTCGCATCGTTGGGGGCCACAGTAAGAAACAGACAGTGGCGGATCCTCCATGGGGGCGTTTGGGCGCCGCCCCACTGCTTTCTCGCCGTGCGAGAAGGCAGAAACAAATAGTAGATAAGTACCATTTGATTCTGCCTTCTCGCACAGCGAGAAAGCAGAAGTTCCTTCCTGGTTGGGAGAGTGGGCGGCGTTACTTGAGGGCAGGGGGAGTGGCTTTCCCACTGTTGTTAATACTGTCTGTTTGGGCAGCCTGAGAGGCTGTCCAAACAGTCAGTATGAACTGTATTAAGAACAGTGGGCAAGCCGCTCCCCCCTGCCCTCGAGTAACACCTCCCACTCTCCCTGCTCTCTGTATGCTGCAGCATACAGAGAGAAATGACGTGGTTGGGGCAGCCGGCCGAACCAATCACAGTGCTGTGCTGTGTGTGGTGGTGGAGGGGAGGGAGGCTGCCTCCGTGAGCATGACGACGAGCACCATGGGAAATTCAAGAACAGGACGGCGGCGGGAGTCGGGACTCGGGAGTCTGGAGTCGGAACTTGAAGGCGGGAAGGAAGGTAAGTTAAGTTTATTGACTTTACCCCTGCCTTTGAAAGGACTATGCCTACGTAACACCCCTGATTGCGAAGTCTGCAGCCGGTAAAATGACATTCTATACTGTTAGCATTTTAAATGTGACACAAATGGCAGTGAATACAATTTGAAAGCAAAATAGTAGAGAACATGGCTCAGGGTGCATTGTGCGGCATTAAAATAACACTAGCTAGCTTCACAAATGAATTTAGATTTGAATGGAGACAAGGTTTTTTTTCATTTAATTTTGCATTTCCTGTTTTCTTTTTTTTTTTTAACAGCAGGGATAAGATCGAGCTGAAAAAAATTGTAGCAAAACAATATTTTGATTTGTGAATCAAACCTCGAGAGGTCATGGGGGCACCCGCTACTCTCTGGCCCAGCTTGGTCTGAGTGAATGCCTTGTGTCGCGTTTTTTGTCATCAGATTGGAGTGAAGAGCTGTCTGTTCGCATTCTCCATTGTTGCTGTAGTGTACAGATTTGTAGTACAGTAGGAAGAATGCCCCAAGTTGGGGATACCCATGTGTCTGACAAACCTTTCTTCCTTTCCGAAATGGGGACCCGGTTTCCGGTGTGCGTGTACAGTGCTAAACATTCACATTCCAGTGGACCCAAATGAATCATCTCCCGAGCTTTTTGTGCGCGCTCACTTACATCGCACTACATCCCACTCAGTAATTACGCGGTGTGGGCAGTAATATGGTTTATGCTGTTGCAGTACTGCAGTGCCTAGGGGCCGTTGCACACTGCAGAGAAACCTTAAAGCAGGTCAGTCATAGCTGCACACTTACTTGATTTTGATCTAGAAGAAAAGTTATTGCATGACGGTGTCATCTTCTTCCATAGTCAGTCGTACAGCATTCTGTGTCCTTAATGTTCGGACAGATAGTGATAGTACCTTCATGGTTAGTGCCCAGTATGTGGAAGTACCTACAAATTAGTGGTAATTTGTGCATTTCTGCAATGTAGACCTCGCATTTTCGGCACACCCATTAATTTAACATCTGCCGTCAGTATTAGTGACCGCTAACAGAGTGGAAATACACACTAAGAAGCTAATTGTCATGTATACATCGCTCTGCTCTGCTGTCACTAGTGTGGCCTTGAGGAGCTGCTACCTTGCGAGGGCAGTCACACACAGATGAGGAGGATGCTGGTGTGACCGAACTCCAGTGACTTGGGTGATGAGTGTGAGGGGTGGAGATTAGAAGTGCTCAGTTGCCTCACAGAGTGTGAAGTTTTCCCTTGCTGAACTTGAACTTGAAGGAGATTTGCTTTGGTACATTGCCTGCTGCCAGGGTGGATGCGCAGAGATCTGGTTGTCCTTGCATTGGGGGTACCGTGTGTGCTATAGGTGGCTGTGCGCCACATGGCACGTCAATGTATGCACTAAAAGGAATTGGGTCTAAGGGGTAGATATGTGGTGTGTTTGGTGCTTTTCTTGGTGCGGTTGGTTGTTTAGTAGCTACGATGGTACCTATGTTCTTATATGACATCTCTTTATTAATGTTATAACTGCACTTTCACCTTCCTTCTTTCTCAAATTTGTTTAAAAATGCACCATATTCCCAATCTTCTTTCAAAACGTTCTCGGGGGAGAAACCCCAACCCCCCCTTAGGTTGTTTGTGCTCGCTCTCTGCACGCACTCGCCAAGGTGCACTCAGACACAAATTTTACGCCTGTCCCAGGTCAGGGGAACCCTCAAAGGTAGTGTCAAGGATGGAGGTACTAGCCAAGGGCGCAGAATGAACGATAGAGCCAGAGTCTTTCACTAATGCTTTTAAGGAGGGTTTTATATTAATATAACACCGTCTCTGTCTACTGGTTATCCGCTCCCTTGCAAATGCGGCGGGGTCAAAGGGCGGTTTCCGCGGTGGCTCCAGGTTGCTTCACCGGACCCACGGGACAGACTGCGGCTCTTCTTCTCTCGTCGCTCCCGATGTGCCCAACAACAAAGCAGAAACGGGAGTCAGGCATCCATATATACAAATAGCTGTTAGGGCCGGGGGTGAGGGACACAACAGGTGAAGGTGCACTTCGCTACACGCAGTGAAGGAGTGTTCGTGTAAGGAAGGGTCTGGGTGGGGACTATGGTACACGGGTCTGTACAAGTTAGAGAGGCGGAGGCGGAGATACGTGCTGAGCCACCCAACCCGCTACCCGGCCCCGTACCTGTTGCAGCCACGCCCCTCCCCTGGGTGCGTGGCAGGGCGACTCGTGGGCCCGTTGGCCTCCGGGCTTCGTCTCGGCTTCTCCGCTCCACTCCTCCCGTCTTCGTTCGTCGTCACTGGTCTCTTCTCGGCTCTCGGCTCTTGATCCTCCTCGCTCCTCCAGGGATACGCCGTCCGTCTTCCATGGGGCCGCTCTTCCTTTTCCTGTTTCCGGCCGGGTGTGAGGCGGAGCTTCGTCCACCCAGGCTGCCAAATTAAAGGGACCTCCGTCCGCCTTCTCACCCGGCCAACCGGAGTCTTGTTCTTCTGTCCATGGGTGTACCGGCAGCTGTTGGGAACCAAAAGCAGGAGGTAAAAGGGTGGTGGCGTCCCACCAATTACAGAGCTGTTCAGTGTCCTCAGTGTCCTGCGGAGGGACCCCGTCACAACGCCCTACCACTTCCAGATCTCACCAGCCGCCACTGGAAACAGACGCTTCAACTCCCCACTCACTATGAAAATGATGCATCACCTCCTCTTCAGTAAGGAACCAACGAATCAACTCCCCTGTGCTGCAGTAAGGAACTGATGCATCACCTCCCCCGGAGCAAGGAATTGACGCATCACCTTCCCTGAGTGTAAGGAACCGACACATCACAATCACTGCGGCCATTTTGTTTGTTTTGCGTGACGCATCTAAGGTACTTTTGAAAAAAGTGTCGCATTTACAACCTGCATTGAACTGAACTATTTCTACCAGTTGAACGCTTTATTTTTAATACTGTATTGTGTATTTTCTTCGTTTGGCCTTGTTTTGATTTAGATAAAGATTACTTATTTTTCTAAACTGGTGTGGTGGCCATTTGTTGTGCTTTCACTGTATTACTGTATGTGTTCACAAATGCTTTACACACTGCCTCTGAGATAACCCTGTCTGTTCGTGCCAAGCTAACAAGGGGTTGAGCAGGCGTTATTTTGGGAGTGTATCCACCTTACCGTGAATAGAAGCAAAGGTCCCTATTTGGATAAAGGTACATACCTCTGACAACTAGAGACCCACATTTCTAACAGAGGCCATCTGCGCCCGGTACGTTGTCATGGGCGATGGAGGAGAGAGGCTTCTGAACCTTTGGATCACAATAGGTTGCTCTAGTTTGGCACTCTCGTCCCTCTCAAATCTAGGGTGTTGAATCTCTAATCAGAATCCATCTATCTCCTCCTCAGTGCTGCACTCTTGCCTGTCATACAGTCTAGCATAATAGTCATAGAATACCATGCTGATGGCTTCCGCTGTCTGTTGTAGGCCTCTGTGTGCTCTAATTATAATCAAAGGCTGAATCCTTTTATCTGACCAGGTGTCCAAGCCTAGAGCCTGTCATGTCTCATTCAGCATGTTGATGCGCCACGTAGGTTTTACAGTCAAGGCCTCTCTGCCTATCGACCAGGATGAACTAGGTCTCCCTGGCTTTGGTCAGGGCTTACCTTTGGATCTATCCGTACATTCTAATTCCCAGACAGCTGTTGACTAATTTGTGTCTTAACTCCCACATAGTTCCAAATGAGTGTCCCTACGCCACCACGTTAAAATCCACTTATTGTGTTAAAATCAAGGTGCTTGATTCCTCTTTCTTTTCATTGAAATGCTCAATAGGTTTTCCCAGTGTAGAGCAAAAGGCCAGGTCTGATCTTTGGACTGGGTAACAGTGGTCTGCTTAATTCAGGCACTCTGTTCATCACCACCCTCTTTTCTGAATCATTTTGTCCACCATAAGCGTGGAAGGGTATACTCAGATGTGAGTCCCTTGCTCATTGCACCATCAGGATTCAAGCAAGCCGTGCCGACGACGCCTGAAATGGCAGAAACCGGTCCCCGGAAGCTTGTTTCCTTCCCAGTATAAGAATTGGCTTGGTAGTTTGGTTTGCCCTGTTCCCATCATGCACTGGGACAGGAACAGACTAATTTGCATATAGCCAAGTTCTGAGCTGGGATGGTGCAGTGAGCTAAAAAACGGTGATGGATCAAGCCCTGATCTTTGGACTGGGTAAGAGTGGTCTGCTTAATTCAGGCACTCTGTTCATCACCACCCCCTTTTCTGAATCATTTTGTCCACCATAAGCGTGGAAGGGTATACTCAGATGTGAGTCCCTTGCTCATTGCACCATCAGGATTCAAGCAAGCCGGGCCGACGACGCCTGAAATGGCAGAAACCGGTCCCCGGAAGCTTGTTTCCTTCCCAGTATAAGAATTGGCTTGGTAGTTTGGTTTGCCCTGTTCCCATCATGCACTGGGACAGGAACAGACTAATTTGCATATAGCCCAGTTCTGAGCTGGGATGGTGCAGTGAGCTAAAAAACGGTGATGGATCAAGCCCTGATCTTTGGACTGGGTAAGAGTGGTCTGCTTAATTCAGGCACTCTGTTCATCACCACCCCCTTTTCTGAATCATTTTGTCCACCATAAGCGTGGAAGGGTATACTCAAGATGTGAGTCCCTTGCTCATTGCACCATCAGGATTCAAGCAAGCCGGGCCGACGACGCCTGAAATGGCAGAAACCGGTCCCCGGAAGCTTGTTTCCTTCCCAGTATAAGAATTGGCTTGGTAGTTTGGTTTGCCCTGTTCCCATCATGCACTGGGACAGGAACAGACTAATTTGCATATAGCCAAGTTCTGAGCTGGGATGGTGCAGTGAGCTAAAAAACGGTGATGGATCAAGCCCTGATCTTTGGACTGGGTAAGAGTGGTCTGCTTAATTCAGGCACTCTGTTCATCACCACCCCCTTTTCTGAATCATTTTGTACACCATAAGCTTGGAAGGGTATACTCAGATGTGAGTCCCTGGCTCATTGCACCATCAGGATTCAAGCAAGCCGGGCCGACGACGCCTGAAATGGCAGAAACCGGTCCCCGGAAGCTTGTTTCCTTCCCAGTATAAGAATTGGCTTGGTAGTTTGGTTTGCCCTGTTCCCATCATGCACTGGGACAGGAACAGACTAATTTGCATATAGCCAAGTTCTGAGCTGGGATGGTGCAGTGAGCTAAAAAACGGTGATGGATCAAGCCCTGATCTTTGGACTGGGTAAGAGTGGTCTGCTTAATTCAGGCACTCAGTGGAGAAGTGTGGCTCACTGGTTAGAGGAGGCAGACCCTGAAGCAGAGGTCAGACCCGGGACCAGGGTTCAATTCCCGACGCGGCAGGGTCTTGAGCCCAAATATCCACGGACTCGATAATTCTCGTTTCGGTGCCTACTCGAATCATGGGTTCACACTCTGCAGCTCTGGGCATTAGCCTGCTTAATCTCCACTATGGCCCCCCGCGGCGGGATGCCTGGCTTTCACCTTGGGGGAAGCCAGGACGGGTTCCCAAGGCAAGCGCCGAGATGCCTACGGGTAATCGAGCGCTATATAAGAACGCATAATAATAATAATAATAATCACCACCCCCTTTTCTGAATCATTTTGTCCACCATAAGCGTGGAAGGGTATACTCAGATGTGAGTCCCTTGTTCATTGCACCATCAGGATTCAAGCAAGCCGGGCCGACGACGCCTGAAATGGCAGAAACCGGTCCCCAGAAGCTTGTTTCCTTCCCAGTATAAGAATTGGCTTGGTAGTTTGGTTTGCCCTGTTCCCATCATGCACTGGGACAGAAACAGACTAATTTGCATATAGCCAAGTTCTGAGCTGGGATGGTGCAGTGAGCTAAAAAACGGTGATGGATCAAGCCCTGATCTTTGGACTGGGTAAGAGTGGTCTGCTTAATTCAGGCACTCTGTTCATCACCACCCCCTTTTCTGAATCATTTTGTCCACCATAAGCTTGGAAGGGTATACTCAGATGTGAGTCCCTTGCTCATTGTACCATCAGGATTCAAGCAAGCCGGGCCGACGACGCCTGAAATGGCAGAAACCGGTCCCCGGAAGCTTGTTTCCTTCCCAGTATAAGAATTGGCTTGGTAGTTTGGTTTGCCCTGTTCCCATCATGCGCTGGGACAGGAACAGACTAATTTGCATATAGCCAAGTTCTGAGCTGGGATGGTGCAGTGAGCTAAAAAACGGTGATGGATCAAGCCCTGATCTTTGGACTGGGTAAGAGTGGTCTGCTTAATTCAGGCACTCTGTTCATCACCACCCCCTTTTCTGAATCATTTTGTCCACCATAAGCGTGGAAGGGTATACTCAGATGTGAGTCCCTTGCTCATTGCACCATCAGGATTCAAGCAAGCCGGGCCGACGACGCCTGAAATGGCAGAAACCGGTCCCCGGAAGCTTGTTTCCTTCCCAGTATAAGAATTGGCTTGGTAGTTTGGTTTGCCCTGTTCCCATCATGCACTGGGACAGGAACAGACTAATTTGCATATAGCCAAGTTCTGAGCTGGGATGGTGCAGTGAGCTAAAAAACGGTGATGGATCAAGCCCTGATCTTTGGACTGAGTAAGAGTGGTCTGCTTAATTCAGTCACTCTGTTCATCACCACCCCCTTTTCTGAATCATTTTGTCCACCATAAGCGTGGAAGGGTATACTCAGATGTGAGTCCCTTGCTCATTGCACCATCAGGATTCAAGCAAGCCGGGCCGACGACGCCTGAAATGGCAGAAACCGGTCCCCGGAAGCTTGTTTCCTTCCCAGTATAAGAATTGGCTTGGTAGTTTGGTTTGCCCTGTTCCCATCATGCACTGGGACAGGAACAGACTAATTTGCATATAGCCAAGTTCTGAGCTGGGATGGTGCAGTGAGCTAAAAAACGGTGATGGATCAAGCCCTGATCTTTGGACTGGGTAAGAGTGGTCTGCTTAATTCAGGCACTCTGTTCATCACCACCCCCTTTTCTGAATCATTTTGTCCACCATAAGCGTGGAAGGGTATACTCAGATGTGAGTCCCTTGCTCATTGCACCATCAGGATTCAAGCAAGCCGGGCCGACGACGCCTGAAATGGCAGAAACCGGTCCCCGGAAGCTTGTTTCCTTCCCAGTATAAGAATTGGCTTGGTAGTTTGGTTTGCCCTGTTCCCATCATGCACTGGGACAGGAACAGACTAATTTGCATATAGCCAAGTTCTGAGCTGGGATGGTGCAGTGAGCTAAAAAACGGTGATGGATCAAGCCCTGATCTTTGGACTGGGTAAGAGTGGTCTGCTTAATTCAGGCACTCTGTTCATCACCACCCCCTTTTCTGAATCATTTTGTCCACCATAAGCGTGGAAGGGTATACTCAGATGTGAGTCCCTTGCTCATTGCACCATCAGGATTCAAGCAAGCCGGGCCGACGACGCCTGAAATGGCAGAAACCGGTCCCCGGAAGCTTGTTTCCTTCCCAGTATAAGAATTGGCTTGGTAGTTTGGTTTGCCCTGTTCCCATCATGCACTGGGACAGGAACAGACTAATTTGCATATAGCCAAGTTCTGAGCTGGGATGGTGCAGTGAGCTAAAAAACGGTGATGGATCAAGCCCTGATCTTTGGACTGGGTAAGAGTGGTCTGCTTAATTCAGGCACTCTGTTCATCACCACCCCCTTTTCTGAATCAGGTCTTACATTATGGCACTGTGAACATGCCACTTCGGAGTAAGTCAATTTTTTCTCCCCCAGTTATTACTCATGAATTGTGAGTTGGGGTTGGATTTTGTCCACCATAAGTATTTAATGGAGCTTACTTTCAGTAGTAACGCCTGTGTGCTCACTATGCGATCCAACCTAATCTGAACATCATGAATGGGAGAAAAATAACTAATTTGCAAAGGTGTGCCTGCAAAGACCTTTGGTTACACTAGTTCCCCATTGAAATCACCTCCTAGTAACATGGGGTGTTGCTGCCTGTTACCCAGAAAGGGAGACTGGGTGGAGTAAAACTGAAGCTGGCCACAGATAAGGGCGCGCCAGCATAATTGGTCTGCCATCCATCCTCCTCTCTACTAGCAGGTATTTTCTGTCCCTTTCCCTTTCAACAACTTGCTTAGTATTCTCAAAGGGGACCCCAGAACATATCCAGATCACTAACCTTCAAGCCTAGGAGGAGAATCCCTTGACCACCACCCGCTCTCTCCATTTTTTCAATAATCTTGTATCTTCTCTCTCTGCCAAGTGTATCTCTTGGAGCAGGGGCACATATGTGCCCCTAATTCTCAGAAAGGAAAGTACCTTATATTGTTTAGCTTCTGTGAAGATCCCCCGTGCACTATGACCATATATTTGATAATCCCCCTCCTGTATCACTTAGGAGCACCATGCTGAACTGGCATGTAGTACATATTGGGATAGTGTCCTTTACAGTGGTTAGAAGTAAGAAGGCATGCACTGTTTAAAGCCCTATGCATTATTCCTCGGGAACGGGCCGATCCTACGCTGTGATGCTATTCTGTCCCCAATTAAATGTTTGGTGTATCCAGACGCTTTTTGTAAGGTATGTCTAAATTGAATACCTGTTAGAAACAGGGTAAATATATGGGGACACGGTTTTAAGAAATTACAATATGATGTTCGCGCTGTAGTTTCAGCGCATTTATCTACTTAGGAAATGGCTGTTTTGAAATAGTTTGGATATGGCCAATATTCCATTAGTACCTGGACAGATTTATTTCTAGAGCACACTATAGAGAATAGTTTCTATTTCCTATCAACAATCTGCTGCCACAGATAACACTTGTTTCATGTCTCTCTGAGCTATCTGATTAGGATGCCTTATTTTCCTAATACTATTTTTACTTTCCTGATTTTTAGATCTGTTAAAACTTCAGACCTTTCTAGAAATATATGAGTCCGTGGGGATCCAAGGACGCTCTTGGATTGTTTTGGGAAATTTACACACATGAGCTCAGGAGGTACACTCCATGGACTTTGGTTATATTTCATTTATTCTTTTACGCCACTGTTTGTATGGTGTCTATTATACTATAAACCTCTTTTTTTTCTTCTTGGTTTCAATCCACAGCACTCTAGGGTTGTTTAACTTTACTTCTTACGGTTTGATTTTGGAATACATCAGATGGTGAGGCTATAATTATGCATGAATACTATTATTCCTCATTTTTGCTTTAGTACATCATGTTCTAACAAATGCCTCTCTTTGCAAATTCTTTAATATGAATTTTGGTACACATTTTCTTAACAAATTGTCCATCTCCGAAACCGCGTCGATCCTAGCCCATGATGCTAGACTGTCCCCAATTAAATGTTTGGTCTGTTAAAACTTCAGAGCTTTCCAGAAATATAGATGTCTTTGGGGATCCAAGGACGTTCTTTGATTGTTTTGGTGAATTTACTCACGTGACCTACCCTCTACATCGACTGCTACAGCTCAGGAGCCTTGAAAAAGTCGTCATCACAATGAAACACAAGTCGGCTGTAGCATTTCTTCCTTGACCTGCGTGTCAACATATTCCTTGGATTGGATTAAATTGTGAAAATAAATTGGTCTGTGAAATAGACAGATCGGATTGACTGTGCTTTGTGTAGTGCTTTGGATAATTTAAATTATTCCTCATGTTTATAACCACTCTTCCTCAGTTTTTCATTAGAAGCAAGTGGGTGGAATACGCACCTGTCATTCAATGAGATCAGCAAGTGTGAACTTGAGTTTGGAACTGCCGTCTGCCTGACATGTGGGTAAAAAGGGTTCACCACCAGTTTCAAAACAAACTAAAATGCATGGTTTTTCTAGTTACTGTGGACTTTTCAGGCCCTACACTGAACAGCCTACTGCAAATATCTACAGCGCCAAGATGCCAGTGGTGCTGGAACAATTTCCAGAGTAGGGGTGTGATTTGGCGCTATTCCGGAAATAATTTCTAAAACCATGACACCTTTACCTGAAGTACAAAAATTATACATCTACTCGTCAGTGGGGCCCATAACACCGCGAGTCACTCACAAAACACTTCCATCCTACTTCTTGTATCAGTGAGATTCAAAGGAGAGCTGCTATATCATAGTGGGGTGTCTAAACTAAAACTGGATATTTATACTATTTACACCTGCAGTTTAAATTAGTTTACCATGGTTTTATTAACAAAGCATTTATATAGACACGCCACCATTATGGTCGACGAATCTGCTAGTAAAAAATTAGGCGTAGGAAAATACAAGACCAGCTTAATTCTCCATTTATCTAATTGTTATTAAAAGCAAAGTTTAGCATGTCTAAACGTTTATTCACTTTATTTATTTCTTTATTCAAAATGACATTAAAAGAATAAGAGTTTTATCTCAAACAGTTATATTCATTTATTTTAGAAAATTCAGAAATAGACATTATTATTTAGATTTCAGAGATACAAGTATTAACAAAAAACAGATAGTTCAAAAAATTCATTTTATCCTAACTTCCCTAACTAATAACCTCATCTAAAGCTCAATTCTCATTCAAAGGAAAATAGAAAATTATTCTAAGTCTTACATTTCAGGAAAATCAGAATTCTGACAGCATCTCTGGAGGAAATTGAAGAGGAGCTTTTTTCTTAAGTAAAATCAGCACTTTTTATACCTTTTTCCCTAACTTTATCTATCTACAAAAGTAACTATCAGCATAAACTCGAGTTCTGATTGGAAAATTTAGGGGTGGATGAGCATCATCTCATCATTCTAATATTCGCTTTCCGTTGTGTCAGCTGAATTTTAAAGGGTCCTTTGTTTAAGAGAGTCTTTGGCCTAGTCACATCCTCAACTAGCAACTCCGTGGATTTTTCCCACTTCAGTAATTCAAACGTCCATTCTTTTGGCAGTCATCAGGACTTCCAGGGCATGTTGGCCTTGAACTGTTTTCGTTCAGGCACAGGCAGCTCGCATTCATTCTCGTCTTTCAGCCGCGCAGGCGCTTTATCTCGCACTGTCACAGTAATCGAGAGACTCCATTTTTCAGTAGCCATTTTTCACGAGCCAGAATGGGAACTATCATAGAAACAAACACAAATAAATGTTAAATATGGAACTATAGCCCTTCTGTTTACCTCCCCCATACTAAGGTTTCCCTGTTAGTTATTACCTAGCAAATAAGCAACATTTACGCAATTTATACTCACACATCCTTCGGTTTCTGCCACAAATACATGTACAAAGAGCACATTTATGCCGTTTTCGATTATTTAATAGCTGCTCATTAGTTCAGGTCACAACAGAATCACATAATTAGTTAATTATGATTGCAACATAAGCAAAATTAGTTTCCCACGTATATTTGTGTAGGTGCAATTCTTATTCTAGGTTGGTTAATTTCACACATCACTCCATTAGTTCAAGTTATGGTTATGGAAGTGTGATTTCACAAGGGTTATACAAAATTTTGTTTCTCCGCCTTGCTCCATCAGGTGCATGCCTTGGGTTCAGCCCAATAAAGTTGGAGGGAAGGGGTTTCAAAATATCACTATGTCTGTGCTTACACCCACTGTTGCTGTCCTCCCGCAATTGCATATTCCTATGTGTTTACTTTTCTTGACGTACAGTGCTTTGTGTACCAAAAGGATCACTTGTATATGCTTATATGTTTGCCACCATGTTGTACAGCGCTTTGATATCTGAAAGGGTCATGTTCGCTCTATATAAAACTCAATAAATAAATAAAATATATTTCAATACTGAATGAAGAAGTGTAATTACCAGATGAGGTATTATTCTTTTTTTGCTAAATTCAAAAATCAAAATTGAAATCAGAAAAATTATGAACAGTTATCAAACGTGAATGTTCTTAAAGTAACTATACTTGTAAGAAAACCCCAATTAATACTAACTTATACCTACTCAAGACATGAAATAATATCTTGATTTCTATTTTAATACATTGTTTTATACAGCACTTCATACTGCATAACAAGTACTACTAGCACACTGCACCAAAATGCCTTTTTGAAATTGTGCACTCTATAAATATGGTGGGACCAATTCACAAAGGCATTTAAGGATATGTGAAGTAGTACCTCTTTAGTACTATTGCACAAACTCTCAAATGCCTTTTGTGAATTAGCCTCAAAACATTACCAAAGGGAACATTCATGGAATATTCAAATACAATTAGTACAAAGAGAAAGGACTGCAACCTCTTTGCAAGGAGTTAGATAATTTGGGTCCAATTCCCAGGCAGTTATGATTATGTGAAGTAGTGCTATAATTCATAAAAGCATATATGAGTCCATGAAATACTACTATAGAAGTAGTAATTCATGTACTCATAAAAGTGTTTGTGAATTGGCCTTAGTGAATCCCAGTCAGGAAGGAGGACCAGGAGTGAACTTGTAGAAACTATGGTACATTGGTGTGCACATGCGCCTGTGTAACACTTTCAATGAGGCACACTCAAATACCGCAATTTTAAGTCTGGTGCACTAACTTTACACTGCTCATCATAATATACAACAAATGTGTATATAACAAAGAATAGCATAATATGATATATAGAAATAATAGAAGTTCACAGATCAAAACATAATGTATAAATGTGCAGAAAATCATCTTAGTTTAGCAGTAATACAGTTTATATGCCTATGATCCCATGATTTAGATTTTATAGTGGTTATGTAAGAGTGGGGGAAATTAGATAGACAAAAAACAGGAATACCTCAGAATTCCTTTTGCCTTGGGTGCCTCACACAAAGGAAACTTTTTTTATTTTAGCTCAAGATTGTTGACTTCACACTTCAGCATTAGCATTCAATGTACTTCATTTCGTGTTTACAGTGCTAGATTAATATTTGAAAAATATCTTTATACTGTAGGAAAGATATAAAATATTGTTAAACATATGCGCCCTAATAAACCTTTGGCATAGCTTCACCCTTTGACTGCTCCTGTACTGAGGAAATATAAACATGGAACTGCATGATAAATTAAAAAAACTGTGATTCACTTTTCCCCTTGACCCACTGACATTTGATCATACTATGATATTGCAAAGAAATTAAAACTTGCACTTCAACGGGCCTCATTATTGCCTACTGTTCTCCTGCACTCTTCTAAGGATGCCTGGAGGTGATATTGAACCTGTCGCACTCATACTCCACCCTACATAACCAGATTAACATATTCAGAGAGACGGTTGATGATATTATTGCAGATCAGTGGCATAGAAGCCAAAAGGGAATAATGCTGTCCCTGTAGGCATGAAAATATACAAAATAAATCGATTAAATTCCAAACAGCATTGCTTTTATTTAATAATAAAAAAAGCTTAAACTTTACTGTAGGGGCAGGCGAAAAATTCTGCTCCACCAGCGGAGTTTGTGGAGTCTCTCGCACGCGACTCACCAGCAATAAGTTTGTGAGCAAAATTTGGTGTACCCTAGCATGATATTTGGGTTGAAGGATGGCACCCAGTGAGATTTTCTCAATGTAGATGGTCGCGGCCATTTGTGGCAGAAAAGGAGCAGTACCATCTGGTGTGACCCGTGGTGCAGCTTGCACTGATTTTTCAGGGTGGAACAAACTCTCAACACAAAAAATCAGTGCATGTAGTGCATCATGCCAATTTCGCCCGCTGACGGAACTCCGTGGAATCTTGCAGAGTTTTCATTTAACTCCATGGAGTTCCAAGGGGTGAAACTCTGCAAGTTCCGCCCACCCCTACTTAACTGTAAGAAAAAAGGAAATCACCAAAAAAACATCTTAGAATTAGTAAAACAGAGGATGAAAGCATAAAAACTAATCAATATGTATTTTATCTCTGTCTATCGTTCAATCAACCTCTCCATCTAGCTATCTATCAAATTATCTTAAAGTATATATATATATTCGCATTCCTTTGATCTACATATATATGTATATATAAAATATGTATATATATATACACACACACACACACGTGTACATATGTGTATATATATTCACTGAAAAAAACAATAGGTTTCAGGGACGTTATAGTTAGAAATTATCATTTAAAAAACCTTTGAAGTTCACTGAAAACACCACATGTTTCAGGGATGTTATAGATAGAAATTAGCATTTAAAAAACCTTTGAAATTCACTGAAAAACAATAGCTTTCAGGGATGTTATAGTTAGAGATTAGCATTTAAAAAACCTTAGCAATTAACAGAAAAAAACATAGGTTTCAGAGATATCATAGTTAGTTGGACATTTCACTCGTACAAAACCAGAGAAATTCGCCCATTATAGTTAGTTGAGCTAACTATACCTTGCGCTCCCGCAAAACACTGCTGATGATGTTGTTGTATGGCGTTTTAGATTCCGAATGGATTTTCCCGATTCATGCCCTTATATAGGTACAATTCACGTTCCCCTTATATAGGCATAGAAATCAAGCCCTTCTTAAGGCATAGCCCATGCAACCCAAATACAGGCATGGCTACATACATCCATTCACCAAACGTCTCAACGATTTCTTGGAAAACCAGCTTAAGCCATCAGGGACTTCCCCTCACTTGAATATTGATTTCTCCAAGAACTCAGTTAGTTTTACAATGAATAACTATTCCTCAGGTGTTCATTCAGGACGTTCATATGCCCGACTTTACGTCAAACATGGCATTCCTAAACACCTTCAAAGTATAAATATTCCTTCACTTGCCATAGCAAAGCACGGTGGTTTGGAGCAGATCGACGACCTACTTGCCGGACGCAGCTCGCTACAGCAAGTTTCGAAGGAAGCCGACTCTCCAGCTGACAAACTGATCAGGAAGCTGCCCTCCTCTGCTGAGAAATCCAGCTCCAGTGTTTCTGACTCCCCTTGCGGGGTGTTGGGAAATCGAGTCCCGAAACAGAGATACCAGACCTCCTTCATTCTAAGGTATGGAGCTGATTAGAACCTAGAGAAACCTTTGGTAGATTCTTGGCAAAACTAAACCTATGCAAAAGACCATACTTATTTCTTCCCTCATACTAGACCTAGGTTAGGTACATTGGGGTAGGCGTATTTTAGAAGCACCAGTTGAGTATTTTAGTCTATGTATCTATTTTTATATGGCTTAGAAACCATACAATGCTCTTACGGTATTATTTCATATTACTGTTTACGCTGTATGCATTATACTTTGCATTCTGCCTAACGATTGTAGCAGTTCACCTCTCTTGCAAGAGAAAGAAGACTGTTCCATAAACCTTTTATTGAAAACGTCCATCTCACTATTTCTCTGCAACTCTGTAGAAACAAAACATGCACGATTGACTGAGTAAAATAGTTATCTATTGTTTCCACGACTCTGAGCGATATGTTCTTATTCTTGGGGAAACAAAGTTGTCATGTTTTATGCGGTTGTCAGAAACTAATCTCTTCTTGTTTATTCAAGAAAGATTCTAGTGACCTCTGAGCTAGCTGGCACACACTATTAAGTTTAGTATATTCGATAGAGGCCTATTGACTTAAGCCCTACGTCAAATCTATAGGATACATTATTCCAATGCGCAGAGCCTATTGGGAATATAGGAACTACACTACAATGTCACATATTACATCACTTATGACACGGTCAGTGACATCACTGACGACATCACTGATGACATCTAAAATGGCATCACTGATTACATCACTGATGGCATCATCATGTGCCTGAGTGTTTCTAAAGAGTTTAAATATGTTTTATACATATATATGCCAAGGTATATTGAAGAATGAGTGGGTGTATGAGTGTCTGAATGAATAATTTAATAGGTGCATGACTGACTGTATAAGTGAGTGATTAAACGTGTCTTACTAATACATGGCTGACTGGTTAATCTGTATGAATGTCTGTATCAGTCTGTCAGTTGGTATGTAAGTGGCTGCTTGGGTTGGGGATTAGCTATATGAGTATCTTTATATTGTTTTTAGATTTGTTGTCTGAGTAAGTAAATGGGTGTCTCGGAGTCTGTGTGGGTGGGTGGTGTGTGTGTGTGACTCCATGTATGGATGTGTGAGTGGGTGATTCGCTGGGTGTATGGGTTCAAGAGTGTATCTGTGAGGGGCTATATGGGTGGTTGAGTATGTGTATACCTGTGTTGGTGAGTGAATGGATGTCTCTGTGGTAGATGTGTGAATAACTACATATGTGAAAGGAAGTATGTGTGAGTGTTAGAGTATATAAATGATTATATGTGAGAGTGAGTGATTGTGAGAGTAGCTGTATGGATGAGTGTGTGCTTGTGTCAGTGATTGCAGAAGAGAGTAAGTATGTGTTAGTATCTGTATGAATACGTGAGGTGGTGTGTGCATAACTGTGTAGGGTAGTAAATGGGAGTGTGATTGATTCTTTGCATTACTGACTAGCATTGTGAATAACTTTATGGATGAGTGGTGATGTGTGAGTGTCTGTATGGGTGTATGAGTACATATGGTAGTAGCTGTATTGATATGTGACTGCATTTATGGGTGCCTGTATGGATGAGGGTGTAGAGGTGTGTGTAGAGCTATGAATCAGTGAGTGGGTATGTAGTAACTGGTATTGGTGTGTCTATGCTTTTGAGAATGGCAGTCTGTATTTTAGAGTGGATGTACTAAACGTTATATTATGCTGTGAGAGGTGCATCAGATTTTCACGTGGATGATGTCATCAGTGATGTCATCAGTGATTTCATTTGAGATATCATCAGTGATGTCATGAGTGATGTCACTGACCATGTCATGAGTGATATAATATGTGACGTCATCAGCAGTGCATTGCGGGGTCACGAGTTATAGTTAGCTCAACAAACTATAACGGCCGAATTTCGCTGGTTTTGTACGAGTGAAATGTCCAACTAACTATAAGGTCTCTAAAACCTATGGTTTCTTCAGTGAATTTTTAAGGATTTTTAAATGCTAATTTCTAACTATAACGTCCCTGAAACTTATGGTTTTTTCAGTGAATTTCTAAGGTTTTTTAAATGCTAATTTCTAACTATAACGTCCCTGAAACCTATGTTTTTTTCAGTGAATTTCTAAGGTCTTTTAAAGGCTAATTTCTAACTATGCCTATATCGGTCGGGCATGTGCAGAAAGAGGAAGAAAGTTGCACAAAGAAGCAAGAGATATGCAGAAAGAACCATCAGAGGTGCAGAATGAGGCCTTGTTGCAAGTCATCCTGTGCCCTGGGCACCCCCAGCTTTTTGCTGACTGGTATTGGACGAGTGTGTGGGTAATGCCTTGTTCAATTGCATGAGTGTATGGGTAGTGCCTGAGTAATTGCATGAGTGTGTGGGTAATGCCTGGGTAATTTTATAACTGCATGAGTAGTGCCTGGGTGATTGCATGAGTACAAAGGTAGTCCGTGGTGATTTTTTAAGTGCTTGGATAGTGGCAGAATGTTTCCATGAGTGCATGGGTAGTGCCTAGTGATTGGAGGAATGCATGTATAATGACTGGGTGATTGCATGAGTGCATGGGTACTGCCTGAGTGATTGGAGAATTGCATGAGTAGTGCCTCAGTGATTGCATGAGTGCATGGGTAGTGCCTGGATGATTAAAGGAGTACAAGCATAGTGCATGGGGATTTTTTAAGTGCATGCTGGTGACTGAGTGATTGCAGGAGTGCATGGGCAGTACATAGGTGAATGGAGCAGTGAATGGATAGTGTCTGTGTTATTCCATGAGTCGATGAGAGGGCCCTGGATGATTGAAAGAGTGAATGGGTAGTGCCTGGGTGATTTCGAAAATGCTTAGTTACTGCTTGGGTGATTGCATGAGTGCAGGGGTAATGTATGCGTGATTGGAAGACTGCATGGGTAATGCTTGATTGATTGTATTAGTTTATGAGTAATGCCTGGAGGATTGCATGAGTGGATGTGTAGCATCTTGAGGATTGTAAAAGTGCAAGGTTAGTGTATGGTAATTTTATAAGTGCTTCAGTATTGGTAGAATTTTTGGATGACTGTATGGCTAGAGCTGGGTGATCGGGGGAGTGCATGGGTAATGCACAGGTGAATAGAGCACTGTATGGGTAGTCCCTGAGATATTACATCAGTGCATGAATAGTGCCTGGCTGATTGGAAGAGTGCTTTTATAATGCCTGGGTGTTTTTGTAAGTGCATGGGTATTGCTTAAGTGATTTTGTACGTGCATGGTTAATGACTGGGTGACTGCATGAGTTTATGGGTAATACATGGATGATTGCATGAGTGTATGGGTAGTGCCTGGGTGATTGCATGAGTGTATGGGTAGTGTCTGAGTGATTGCATGAGTGCATAGGTAATGCCTGGGTGATTGCATAAGTGCATGACTAGTGCTGGGGTAATTGGAGGAGTGCATGTCTACTGGCTGGGTAATTGAAGGAGTGAATGAGTAGTGTCTGTATGATTAGAAGAAAACATGGGTAGTGCCTGGTTGATTGAAGCAGTGCATGAGTAGTGCCTGAGTTATTACATGAGTGGATGAGTAGTGCCTGAGTGATCGGAGGAGTGCATGGGTAGTGCTTTGGTGATTTTGTAACTGCTTGGTTAATGTCTCGGTGATTGCATGAGTATGGAGGTAATGTATAGAAGATTGGAAGAGTACATGAGTAATGCTTGACTGATTGCATTCGTTTATGGGTAATGTCTGGATGATTGCATGAGTGCATAGGTTGTGTCAAGGTGATTGCAGGAATGTAAGAGTAGTGTTTGGTGATTTTATAAGTGCTTCGGTATTGGTGGAATGCTTGGATAAGTCTATGGTTACTAGCTAGTTGATTACAGGAGTGCATGGGTGATCCATGGGTTATTGCAGCAGTGCATAGGTAGTGCCTGCGTAATTGTATCGGTAGATGAGTATTGCCTGGGTGATTAGAAGAGTGCTTTCGTAATGCCTTGTTAATTTTGTAAGTGCATGTGTAATGCTTGGGTGATTGCATAAGTTTATACGTAATACCTGGATGATTGCCTGAGTGTATAAGTGGTGACTGGGTGATTGCATGGAGGTATGGGTAGTGCCTGGGTGATTGGAGGAGTGCATTGGTACTGCCTGGGTGATTGAAGGGGTGCATGGGCACTGCCTGGGTGATTTTATAAGTGCTTGGGTAGTGGCAGAGTGATTGCATGAGTGCTTGGATAGTAACTGGGTGATTGGAGGATTGCATGGGTACTGCATGGGTGATTGCATAAGTGCATGGGTAATGTCTTCATGATTGGAAGACTACATTGCTAATGCTTGACTATTGCATTAGTTTATGGATTATTGTATGAGTGCATGGTTAGGATCTGGGTGATTGCAGGGGTGCATGAGTACTGCCTGGGTCATTGGAGGAGTGCAAGGATAGGGCATGGTGATTTTATAACTGCATGAGTATTCACAGAGTGATTGGATAAGTGCATAGCTATTGGTTGTAGCTGAGTGCTAAAACATGTGGTCTCTGCAGCAGGCTCTCTTCACACTGAACTGTCCATCCATGTGGGCTTGTGCCTTAGCATCATTACACTCGCCGGTTTGTGTGTTGTGTGTTATAAAAGAGAAACAGCACATTCCCTAACGATTCTGTTACACAGCACGCCCATAGAGCAAGTGCTAATGATTAACAGCCTGATTCATCAAGCTAAATTGCACTCGCAAAGGGCAAGATTCTCAGAATCTTGCCTTTTGCGAGTGCAATTTTTGCATTTAGGATTCATCATCTCAAATGCAAAAATCGCTATTTAAGAATTCGCACATTTGCGAAGAATTGTATTTAAGGAATCTCTATTTGAGATTCCTTAAATGCAATTCATGAAGCATTTTAAAATTGCGAAAATGCAATTTTGGGCCCCTATTTACCGAGAGGTCAGACCACTCGGTAAATAGCAAAAACTTAGAAAAATGCATTTAAATGCATTTTTCTAAGTTGCATGTTACACACACACATGTCCTTTGGACATGTGTGTGCACAACACCAATGTAGATTACATTTCAGGGGTGCTACAGGGTGTCCTTTGGACACCCCTGCACCCTTGAAATCGCATCCTTATTTGCGATTAGCTAATTGCTAATCGCAAATAAGGAATAACTCCCCATGCATTCCTATGGGCCTTTAGGCCCATAGGAATGCATGGGGAGTAATTCCTTATTTGCGATTAGCAATTAGGTACTCGCAAATAAGGAACATGTAGGAATCGCAATATTTTTTGCAATTCCTACATGAATACCGTTTTGCAAGTCCTTAATAGCGATTCCTTATGAATCGCTATTAGGGGCTCGCAAAACGGGAGAATGATGAATCAGGCTGTAAGTGCCCATGTGTGCACTGGTAGACCCAGGCGCAAATTAAGCAGTAGTTTAAAGTCTAAATTTGCCAAACTGATGCAGCAGCATGGTTGTCCTTCTTGATGTTAACATTCGCAGGAGAAAAGAATGGCAATGCAAAAATCATTTTAAAGCTATTGTAAGTTGAATTCAGACACCATATAAACTCAATACTGTAGAAGCAACATTTAATATATAATCAGTCAAAAAATTATAATTAATTGCTCCTTATGATACCAACATTCATATCTTAGAAGTTCAATAATAACACAAGTCATATGTATTATAATTAACTTATACATCTGAAAGTGGATTGTATCAAACATTATGGTCCTAAGTAAGTTAATAATTGGAAACTCTAACTCACTGACTTTGTGTTTCCCAAAATTGATGTTTCCAAGTTAGATATATCAAAAACTGTAGTCCTGAGTAAACAATTTATAAGGAAATAATGATTCACTTCAAAATTCCACTATTGAGTTTCATTCTTGTCCATCTAGATACATTTCAACTTTAAATGATGTGTTCCTTGTATGTCCTTTGTTACAATAACAACTAGTCATCTAGAAATGTATAAAATGTTCTTTCTAAATTGAGACAAAGGTTAGGGGTCCTAAGTATGTTCGATCCACCCAGGATATTTATTCTACACCTACAGCCACAGTCCAATAATGCTTTTCTCTCCAACTAAATATTCTTGTGTGACAATTATGTGCAAGGCAGTATCTTTTTCCTAAAGTTACTGCTAAAGACAGTCCTGGCCGTAGTATAATCAAGCCTGGACAACACACATGGTAGGTATTTGGAATTTCCCTAAAAATGCAGCATGGAATAGCGCGTCTGCTAGTCCGATTTTGTCAACTCAACAGGCAACATTACTCAAGCCCTTTCCAATCTCCATTCATTGCTGTATACACAGTATACTTAATTTACATTTAGTTTTAACTCTTATCAGTTGTAACAAATGTAGTTTTGGCACCGATCACTAAGTTCTAATGCAGATGAAAAATTTCAAAATTGTAATTCTGTGCAATAGGGACATGCTGATCCAAAATTGCACTTGAAAGACGCAATCACATTTAATGCATGTGTGTGTGTTTGCGTGTGTTTTTGTACACAATAGGCAGGAGAAGAAAAACTGCTCCGATCAATGTCAAATGCACTACCCGTGAAATCATGTTTATTCTGCATGGGCCTCAGTACCGCTTGCAGTGTACCGCGGGAACCTCATGCATGTGATTTCAGCACATTTTGTAGTGAAACTGGCGACAAGATGGCACCTTTACACTGAACTTAATGTCTGAAACCCCCAACCCTTTCTTTTAAACAATCATCAAGTTGCTCTTGTTAACTTGTAACTATAATCAGCTACTTGTAGAAACAAGGCAAGGACGATAATCTTTAAACAAGTGCTGTAGTGCTAACAGTGGTGACCTTTGAACTTGCAGTTCTTTGGAGTGTTTCCTGGTTCAGATGTTCATCCTTATAGTGTAACAGCTAGAGTTGCGTTCTGTAACTGTAACAACTGTAGCTACTTGTGGCTAAAGAGTATGTATGATTTAGATGAAACTCATTTTAACTTGTCCTTCAATGGGCTAGGCAAAGCCTGTGACACAGTTATGTCAAACAGGAGAGGGTGTCTTTCTCAGCGTGGTGTGGATTAGCAACATCAATGCTTTTCGGTGACTATAAAGCCCTCGGTGCTGGTGAAACTAAATACTGGGTTTACTGCGAGACAAATATGTGTGCATTTCACAAGCTGCCCTGTTGTTCGTGTCTACTTGTGCCTTCCAGTGCTTAATTTGAGCCGGTGGTTTCAGGTGCTCGGCACCAGCGCTTAATTGTCAACACTAGGACTCATGCCAACCAGCCACATGGAGGCGCTGTTTTCCAATTTTGTTCAGAACACAACAGTTTTTAAAATAATATTATATAAATCAAAATGACTAATATATGCAACCCAAAGCAAGCAAAATAGCTTGGGTCGGCAGGTATTACCCATTTTTAATGTATAAAAATTCTGAATTATCAGTAGTATCGCAATTGGTAGTGCAAGCTGCTATGGTCTCCTCACTAGGGCCCTGGCACTAACTTATTTACAAATTAAGTTCTGGTGCTTTCACTTAGCCTGATACATATTGGAATGGGGAGAGTCATCAGTATACTCCCTCCCAATGTGTTCACAGTGAATTTGCGCTCAGAATGTTGGGCGCACAATACTCAGTTGTATTTACCAGAATCTAACAATCATCGTTACCAAGTCTGCACTAGTATCTTCAAGGGTAGTAACAGACACCTGAATCACATTTAACTCCACCCAGACCCCTTTGCTAGCTGAAAAGAGATATGTCTTACTTCCTTTTCATCTTAAATTGCCTTTATTTCCTGGTGATTTGCACGGATTGTGTGAGTTGTTCTCTTGCAAGATGTATACTCTTTCTCTGCTTTCTCACACCCTTGGCTGTAACTGAAGGTTTGTTCTGTAGAGTCTGCATTTGCAGCTTCAGGTAGAAACCAGCACTTTAGCCCTGAGACGATTCACCACCCCATCGGGCTGACTTTCGAACCAAGGATAAAATGAACTTCGAGGGCATTTTGTAAATATTAGGAAAGATTCACAGACTTCCCTCCTTCCCTTAGGTTATGAATTTGCATCTTTCTAGTATGCAATAACACTCACTGGATGTAAGATAATGGGAATGTCTGCATCCTCATATTTCTTGTTTTATCAGCCACATTCAATACAAGTGATCATGATAGGTTTAGTGCAGTCCCCAATTCCTTCATTCATCTCAAGGGAGAAGTTCTGAGCTAATTTCCTTCCTTGCTATCTGATCTCCTCATATGAACCTCATCCCTGTCACTAGGAGTGTTTCTCGAGGTCTGACCGTGCTCCTATAGTGTTCGATGTGTAGTTGGAACTACTAATAACTCCAATAGATGAGGCAGGCATAGCGTACTGATCATTAACACGCAGATGACACTCATGTTTATATGAAAGCATCCTCCTTCCAAGATATTTGAAGAAATCTATCTCTCTACAGTTTCTTAGTCAGCCCATGGAAGACAAATATCATTCTTTTTAGAAGACCTCTCAACACTAAGTACAGCAAAACATGGCTCTTGGACTTTAACATCGCTGTTTTCTCTCCTAATGAAGTGAGATCAGTGGGACTATGGACTTATTTCTATCTCTCCATGTCCGTATATTAAAGCTCGGCTTCTTTCTTCAACCAAAGAACCTGAAGCAAGATTGAATATGGCAGTGCCATCGTCCTCAGCATTCCTGCATCCTTATTATCTCTAACTGAAGCTAATCTTCATTCAACTGTCTTGTACCACCTGTAAAGGTCCATATATCAGAAACACCTGGAATACTTCTGGCCTTCACTGACCATCTCTACGAAAAAAAAAAGAAACCTCCCTAATTTCAGACTTCAACACAAAAATCACATTTAACAAAGTGGCTACACAGTCATTTTTTTAGGGCAGTCCCTTTCCTTTGCAATTTTCTCATACAGTACCTTCTGCAATTCGAAAAAAAGAAAACCTTTACCCAGAGGGCTTCATCCTTTATTCTACTGACTACGCTCTTTTGTTTCTCATTGCCTTCCAAGACTTGTTATTCATACATTCTTTCCTGTCTTTCCTATCTTTAACCATTTTTGCTTTTTACAGAATCTTTTTCCCTTGAACTTGCTTTCTCCCATTGTTTAGAATACGTTGTTCTTAACCCCTTCTACGCTCATGACGAGCTCAGCTCGTCATGGGCGTAACCTGCGCTACGCGGATGACGAGCTGAGCTCGTCACGTAACGCGGTTTTTTTTAAATCGCAGCGCGCAGCGGGAAAACCGCTAGCGCGCATGCGGTTAATTGAGCTGATCCCTGCCATTTCCCAGATTTTGTTTTATTATGGTAATTTGTAACAATAAACATGCATCTTTCTGTCGTGCTATGTGCAGTAAGCTGACACCTGTTGATAAAGCAGTTCTTTATACAAATAAAAATTAAAATTAAAATAAAACATAAAATCATCCTTGTGAAACCTTCTTTGCATACTGTATCTCCATAAAATACCAGGTCTGGATTTATCTACTCCAAAACATTCTTTTTGTGTCACTGTGTAGATTACAAATGTTTCTGTAATTCCTTGAGGTAGTGAACCTTACTTGGTTTCCAGTTTTACCTCAATTGCTTTTTTGGTATCAACTCTCAGTAGGATAGGACTTTCTCACTCTAGTGGTTCCTGTCAAGATGCACCTCACCTAACTGTGTGATGCTTCTTTCCCAACCCTGTAGTTGTAACTAAGTCTTTGATTTCAGGTTTTGCACTGCACCGCATACTAAGGGGGTCATTAGGAAAGTCTGCCAGCCATCCTATTGGGAAATGGGACCGCCTGCTATAAGGGCGGGTGTCCCGTGGGGGACATTAGGATGCGCCCGCCACTGTGGCGGGCACATCCTGCATTCCTGTCATTGTGGCGGGCGGTGCACTCAGCACCGCCCGCCACAATGCCAGGAAGGCATGTTGTGCACTTCCATGCACAACATGGCAGGCATTGCACGGTGCCTGCCATGTTGGGAATGGAACTGCTGGGGGGTACCATAGGTACCCCCCATGTGCACCCCCACCACCCAGGATCCCTGGGGGCCCGCTACAGGCCCCCATTGTCAAGAACCGCCTGCCTGTCACCGCCTGTATACAAATATGGATGGCGGTATCTACCAGACACCACCACCAAATAGACTGCTTTTCCGCCTGGTAGGCAATCGGGCTGATTGCCTACCGGTGGAAAACTGGCGGACGGTCTTCCCGTCCGCCGGGTTCCCCCCGCCATGGTAATGTGGCGGGGAAAAATAGAAACGGGCAGAGGTTTTTGGTGGGTGGATCGCCACCTCCATACGGCCGGTGACGATCCGTCCGTCATCCTAATGGGCCCCTACATTTTTATTTTTTAAACTTTATTTACCATTTTCCATGTTACATCAAACAAACATACATGACAAGTACTCATTGTGGTTATGCAAATACGTCAATCTTAACATACCGACAGTATAAGCTCTGTTGTGTCCATTGTGTCTTGATCCCAGACCATTTCCGGCTGTGCCACTCCATTACAGCGTTTCATTTCACATAGTAATGTTTTATTAATTCATCTGAACAATATTCGTATATGTCCTCTCGAGGCTAATCCCACCCCATTGGGGACAATCCCTGCAGAGGGCTGTTGCGTGGGCACTGCTTCTATTGTCATTAGATAGTTCTTCAATGGTGCCCGGATATCTTTGGGCCTTGATGTCGGGGACAATGTTGCTGCGAATAGATCACTATTTGTATTGCAAAACATCAGACTATTAAGCCGTGCTTTAGTTGTAGGGATTCTCTTATTGCCCCAGCATTGCACGATTTCTCTTTCAGCTAATAAAAGGGCAATGGCGAAAAACCTGCGCACCAGTTTTGGAAAATTACGTACATATCCCATCAGGGCTACTTCTGGCAATGGATTTATATCTAATGTTACCATTCGTGACAGTATAGTGTAAACTTTCCTCCAATAGTCACCTATCTTTCCACAATTCCAAGTCATGTGGGCAAAGTCTGCTCGCTGGGTGCCGCACTTCGGGCATGTGTATGGCCTTGAGGGATCCATGGTATTAAGCTTGGCCGGGGACATGTAAGCTCTTCGTAGAAATTGAAAGTGTAATAATTTATGTTTACTGTTTAGGGAGACATCATTAATTTGGGTATAACAATAATCCCAGTGCTCATCTTCCATGGGGTGGCCTAGATCTCATTCCCATACCTCACGTAATTTGGTGTCTTTGCTGAGGACTTGCGCCATCAAGACTTTGTATAATTTAGAGATGAGATGACCTCCCTCTTCCTGAGTGATTAGCAGGGTCAATGGCGCAAATGACTCTGGTTCTAGAGGGAATTGTGGTGTCCTAGCTCCTAATGGACTGTGGAGTCTACTGAGCACGAAGTAATCCATGAAGGGTGCCCCACTAAACCTGTCCTCTTCCGTGCTGGAAAAAATATGGCCCCCTGGGAAAAGATCTCCCATTGTTTCTAGTGAGTACTTGCTAAGTGTGCATCTCATCAACTTTTCCTTGGTGATGGGTAACCATGGATTGTTGTCTATTGGTATGGCCAAGGAGTATAACTTGTGGGCTCCGGTAACTTGTGCCAATTTGAACCATACCCAGCTAGTGGTTGATACCATTTGTATGTCATGGGGGTCTCTTGAAAATCCCTTTGGCAACACAGTCCTTAGTGTGGAAGGAAGGACCAAATCTGCCTCCGGCTTAGAGTAAGGTAGGCTCGCATCAGGGTGATACCAGGAGAGAGCAAAGCTACACTGCGCTACTAAGTAATACATTTGGAAATTTGGGACTGCCAGTCCACCCATCTCGTATGGCCGGGTCAGTGTATCCCAACTGAACTGACCATGCCTCCACCACCTCCTCACTCTGGTCGAATCAAATGGGATCTAATTTAGCGAAAAAGCTGTTCAGGAGTGGAATGGGGATATTCTGGAACAAATACAAAAATTTAGGAAGCACTACCATCTTTATGATGGCTACCCTGCCAGATACGCAAAGAGGGAGGTTGATCCAGCGCTCCACCTGTTGTTCCAAGGAATGGAGAGCTGGGCCATAGTTACGCAAAATAATTTGATCTATTTCTTTGTGGATTTGTATTCCCTGATACCTAGTGGCTGCATCACACCATGCAAGAGGGAATTTGCACTCCCACCGAACTGTACCAGAAGTAGCGCCAGCCGCAATGCCAGCATTTTGGCCAGGATTTTATAGTCCAGATTTAACTAGGATAATGGTTTATACGATTCACAAATGTGCGGGTCTTTACAAGGTTTAGGGAGTAAGACTATCACAGCCTCTCTCAGTGTAGGGGGGAGTATTCGTTGCTCCAAGGCTTCATTGTAAACCTCTAAAAGGTATGGAGCTAGTGTCTCCTTATAAGTCTTGTAGACATTTCCTGTGAAGCCATCGAGTCCAGGGGCTGTGGACCCGTTCACAGCTTTGATGGTGCTGATTATCTCTTACTTAGAAAAGTACTTGGCTAAAAACTGTTGCATTGCTATCTCCAACCATAACAGTGCGATTTCCTCCAAATATGCTGTGCGGTCTACGTCACTGTGAGTTGAGTGTGCTGTATACAAGTTTGTATAATAACTTAGGAGTTTGTCTTCAATTTCCGGAGTGCCAGTTAATACTTTCCCCTTATTGGAATGGAGGCATGCAATGTATGAGCGGCTGTGGGGGGATGTCAAGAGCCTTGCTTATGTGTGACCTGGCCTTTCCCCTTCCCCGTATCTGCGTGCGGTCGCTTATTTTCTTAAAAAGTGGGGGTCTCTCTTCCCTGCGTTTCTAAACTCAGTAATGTTAGTCGTCTACCCTGCGATCCCTGAACACGCCCTGCAACCTGATCTTGATCGAGCTGTATTGACTGTTGCTCAATGTTCTCTAATGTGCACCTGAGTTCTCGCAATACTCCATCATGTTTGGAAATGCATACTCCCCTTATGAATGCCAGAAACCGGTCCTGGGAAGCTTGATTCCGGTCCAGGGAAGACATGGCTTGGCAGTTCGGGCTGGACTGTTCCCATGAGGCACAGGGTCAGACTGATTTGCATATGGCCAGGTCCGAACTGGGGTGGCGGAGTGAGCTAAAGAACGGTGATGGATTAAACCCAGATCAGTTGACTGAGGGTGAGTGTTTGTATTGTCAACGCTCCGTCCATCACCACCTTTGGTTTTTCTCTACTCCCCTTATATAGTCGTTAAAAGCCTCCCACAGTGTGGACCAGGATTGTACCGATTCCTCATTTAGTTCTAAATATTCTGCAATGGCATAGTTTATCTCAGAATGAAAGACTTCATCTAGCAAAGCTTGGTCAGGGAACCTCCTCTGTCATTCGCTACCCGCCTGGCGTGAGAGTTTAAGTGCAAGTATAACTGGGGAGTGATCGGACAGTGTCCGAGGTAGGTGTTGTATGTTTTAAACCATGCGGCCGCGTTTGGAGTTACAAACCAGTAATCCAAACGCGTCCAGGTGTCGTGTTGTGCTGATTAGTGCGTGTATGTCTTGTATTGTGGTTGGCAACGTCGCAGAACATCTATTAGGCCAAATGTGTCCCATAGAGCCAACAGGGCACGTTGAGAATGGGGCTTGGTGTCTGGGGATACCGCTGTGCTGTCACGTATTGGTTCTAATAATAGAATGAAATTTCCTCCCATGCAAACATAGTCTGCATCCAATTGTATAAGTCTTGTATGTAAGTGCTGGAAGAAGAGTGGGTCGTCCACGGAAGGCGCATATACACTTATTAGCGCTATGTGTCTCCCCAGTAAATAACCCTCTACAATGATGTATCTGCCCTCTGGATCATAGTTGGAATTGGACAGCTGGATGGGCAATCGCTTATGTATTAATATTGCCTATCTTCTGGCATAGGAACTGAACTTTGCGAAAAACCAATGGGGGCCCCATGCAGTCCCAAATGGTAACGTGGTCGCTTTGGGTAAATGTGATTCTTGAAGGAAGGCAATGTCTTCCTTATGCCTCTGTAAGTAAGCTAAAACTTGCATGCCCTTTCTGGAGTTGTTTAAACCCCGGACAATCCAGGTGCAGAGTGTTAAATCAGAGAAAGCTGACAGTCTACCTCCAGCAGTCATATCTTGGCCATGAATCTAATGGAATAATTGCATGATCCATGTAAGTGCCCCAATGAGTATCAGTCTAGTAAGTCCGAGATTTCATTTTCTTTGATTTCCATATTAACATTCCTGCCTCTAGTTGATTTTTCAACCACACTACCTAACTCATGCATTTTGATAGTTACTTTATTTGGGGCCTGTTGTTTGGCAACAACTACTGTGAGAAGTTGGTCTGGCATATGCTGTCCACTATTCTAGTGGGCACCTTACACCAGTCCAAATGACCCTTATTGATGATAGGTTAAAGACAGCCTTTATTGAAAGCTATCCCAGTGGTAGCTATGGAAAGCAGCCTTCAGGCTTGTTTTACCAGTCTATAATCTTGTGAATGACCAAATGAAAGGAGAACCACACCAGATATCTATATAAGATATATGTATTTATTCTAAACATATCCCACTAGTCTCTTTATGAGGCTAGAGGCAAAAGTACATACAGAAAACTTAATAGCACAATGTAAATTAGGACAATATACATGGAGCCCTAGGGGCGTACCAAACCATATATTAAGAAAGTTTCATAAGAACCACAACTTGACTAGACACAAGGCCTAGAGCCTATAGAAGTGCTGGGGTCATAAGGAACCACCCAAGGTAGTGTCACAGAGGACCCACAGGGGGAGCGTGCAGTGTGTGAACAGAGGCGCAGATCGCCGTTAACTTCAATGGGGAAAGTCGCAGTTGGAAATTTAAGAAAAGGGACACTTTGGAAAAGACTTTGAGCAAACCCCTTTAGGGTTCCAGGGCCAACACCCATGGGAGCACTGGAGTACCCGAGGTACCTCACCCAGCGAAGCCGGGTGCATAGGTGTCTTTTGGTGTCGGGAACCGTTGTCGTTTCCAAAGGCAATCTGATTCAAAGTGCTGCTGCTGTCGCAGAGGAAGGTGTCCGGGTGGATCCAAGCCTGGACAGAAGATGAGACGAACTTGAAAGCAGAGGGGACAGAGTCTGGCTCACTAGCCAGTGACCAGGAGAACGATAGGCAGATGCCCACCGATGTTGGGTGATTTCAGGTGAAGAAGGTGAAGTTTGACTCTTCAGCCAGGAGGACCAGGATCTGGAATTGAGCTGTCCCACAAAGGCTGTCAAGTGCTGCAGTGTTGGTGCCCGGACTGGACCCAACAAGCCTTGGCAACAGCAACCCATGCAGAAAGTAAAGAAATGCTTTGGTGCGGACCAGCAAGGTCCGAGGGACTCACCATGCAGTGGGGAGTCAGGACACGTCTGTAGCAACCAGGGAAGCCTAAGGGAAATCAGAGTTGCCTTCCTAGGGACCCACCAGTCGACGGACCAGGGATCGCGAAGGTGCCTCAAGCAGAAATGCAAGAAGCAGGCTCAAGGAACACTCGTGGAGTGTAGGCTCACAATCTTCAGTGCAGATGATGCTCGGGGCTTGGGCTACAAGTAACCCAAAGCACAACTTCAAGAGACGTTGGGAAATCAATGCACTAACAAATGTGCACGCGTCCAGGAGTTCCAGTTCCACGTCACTCACGAGGGCTGCAGGTCTCAGCTTTGCTGGGGACTCGGGTTGGCCACTGAGAAGTTTGGAATTCCTCTTCCTGGGCTGCAGGTACTTCAGAGTCCGTCCGGAGCTTCGGAGATGCAGACTGGCAAATGCTTCATTGGTGCCTGCCAAGCAGGGGAGTCACTCCTTGACTTCAAGGGAGATTTCTTCAGTCCTTTAGTATGTAGTAGAGCGTTGAAATTCCAGGATTGAGTTACAGAGTTTCATCTAGGGATATCTCAAGTCCTGTTGCCAGGGGTTCCTTACTTATACCTAAGAAAGGGGTGGCTACACCCATTTCCTTTGTCCAGTTTCGCACCAGGGCAGGGGCTGGTAGCCCCTGCAACTGGTTTGAACTGGGCTATGCACAGGGACACCAAATGTGCCCCCAGTGCAGACTTCAAAGCACTCCTGGAGTGCACCCACCCAGCCACTATCCACTAAGGCCTGGACTATTCCCATTGGGGTGCACAGTCAAGACTGATTTGCATATGGCTGGGTCCAACCTGGAATGGCATGGTGAGAAAACAAACGATGGATTTAGGCCCAGATCTCTGTACTGGGGTGAATGTATGATATTTTTCTGCATTCTGTCTATCATACTTTTTGCATTTGTCACCCCGAGTGGGACGGGTATGCCCAGCCGTTGGTCCCTTGCTCACTGTGCCACTGGATTCAAGCTTGCCTGGCTGAAGAAGGGTGACATACCCTGAAACCGGCCCAAGGATGCTTGCTTCCGGTCCAGGGAGGACCCGGTATGGCAATTCGGTCTGGACTGTTCCCATCGGGCACAGGGTCAGGACTGATTTGCATATGTCTGGGTCTAAACTGGGCTGGCATAGCGGGCAAAAGAACAATGGATTTAACCCAGATCTTTTGACTGGGGGAGAATGTTTGCATTGTCAGCATTCTGTCCATCATCTGTTTGCTGTAACACTTTTCGCCCTAAGTGGGATGGGTATTCACCGACATGGGTCTGTTGCTCACTGTGCCACTGGATTCAAGGTAGCCTGTCTGAAGAAGGGTGACATACCCTGAAACCGGCCCCAGGATGCTGGCTTCCAGTCCAGGGAGGACCTGGCCTGGCAGTGCGGTCTGGACTGTTCCCATGGGGCTCATGGTCAGGAGTGATTTGCATATGGCTGGGTCCATACTGGGGTGGCGTAGTGAGCATAAAAAGATGGATTTAACCAAGATCTTTTGACAGGGGGAGAATGTTTGCATTGTCAGCATTCCGTCCATCATCTGTTTGCTGTAACACTTTTCGCCCTAAGTGGGATCGGTATTCCCAGACGTGGGTCCCTTGCTCACTGTGCGACTGGATTCAGGCTAACCTAGCTGAAGAATGGTGACATACCCTGAAACCGGCCCCAAGATGCTTGTTTCCTGTCCAGGAAGGACCTGGCCTGGCAGTTCGGTCTGGACTCTTCCCCTGGGGTACAGGGTTAGGACTGATTTGCATATGGCTGGGTCCAAACTGGGGTGGTGTAGTGGGCAAAAGAACAATGGATTTAATCCAGATCTTTTGATTGGGGGAGATTGTTTTCATTGTCAGCATTCTGTCCATCATCTGCTTGCTGTCACACTTTTCACCCCTAGTGGGATGTGTATGCCCAGACCTGGGTCTTTTGCTCACTGTGCCACTGGATTCAAGCTTACCTGGCTAAGGAAGGGTGACATACCCTGAAACCGGTCCCAGGATGCTTGTTTCCGGTCTAGGGAGCACCTGGCCTAGCAGTTCGGTCTGAACTGTTCCCATAGGACACAGAGTCAGCACTGGTTTGCATATGGCTGGGTCCAAACTCGGTTGGCATAGTGGGCAAAATAACAATGGATTTAACCCAGATCTTTTGACTTGGGGAGAATGTTTGCATTGTCAGCATTCTGTCCATCATCTGTTTGCTGTAACACTTTTCGCCCTAAGTGGGCTGGGTATGCCCAGACGTAGGTCCCTTGCTCACAGTGCCACTTGATTCAAGCTAGCCTGGCTGAAAAAGGGTGACATACCCTGAAACCGGTTGCAGGATGCTTGTTTCCGGTCCAGGGAGGACCTGGCCTGGCAGTTCAGTCTGAACTGTTCCCACGGGGCACAGGGTCAGGACTGATTTGCATATGACTGAGTCCAAACTGGGGTGGCGTACTGGGCTATGGAACAATGGATTTAACCCAGGTTTTTTGACTGGGGGAGAATGTTTGCATTGTCAACATTCCGTCATTCATCTGTTTGCTGTAACAAGTTTGTGCATGGAGCTGGGGGTTTTGACACCTCCAAAAATCTTTCTCTGGGAACTTTCAGGGCCACTTGATAGCTTCCCCTATCTGGCCCTTCCTATGTCTTTTGTCCAGTCTGGTTTGGATATCAGTGGGTTCAGTTAGAATGTATAGAGCTGTTGGGTTGTTGTCATTTTGGGTTATGTTTACAACTACCCTGTGCGGTTCTATCTTGTTGGGTTGGATCTTGGGCCGTGTTCTACATAGGTAGAGATATATAAGACATTTTGCTTACTCTGGGCTACTTCCTCGGACAAGTAAAGACTGTCTGCACCCACAGCATTTAGGACTAATGAAAAAACATAACATGACCTGTCTGATGCTTGGGAGCCGACTGTGGTCATGTGCTGGTACCATGTGCTATGCAAAGGGCGCTGTGCAGTGCACGTGGGATGCTGGTGTTTTGTTTGGTGTAATTGTAGGTAACATATGAGAGAATCTTATGCAGGTACTGTAGTTCCCTTTTAGTGAACTTCTTCTGACTCGCCAGTCTTCGGTAGTGTGGGGCTATCCATAGTAGACAGATCATACATAACCATATGAATATAAATAGCTTTTTGTTGTGACAATTCAGTTCTAGTCAGGGGCCCCTGGAAGTTGTCTGTGCTCCTCCGATGACTGTGTTCCTTCTGACCAGTTCATGAAAGTTCACAGTTTTTAGTTCTAGGGCAATATCACCATGGAAGGGCTCGACTGCACGTTGACACAGCACATCCATTAACCCTGGGCGTAGGACTACGCTCACTCGTGGAGCATGCGTAGTTTGTGCTACTACGCGCTACGCATATTGCACGTAGCACTGTGCAAAAAGGCATAGCGTAGCAGTCGTTTGTTGCTTGCTCGCGGTCCTCAACATCAAGATGGCGACCGCGAGCGAGCAAAATCAACATTCTGGCGATACTTTTTCCTCGTTCACGATCAGCAACATCAAGTTGCAGATCGCAAGCGTGGAAAATATACCTCCGGGTGAGATTCTCAACGTGGGGAGGTCAGGTTTCTCATTGCAAGTGGTTGCGTATACTCGTGAACGCTCGTGATGAGAAACTACCAGTCCACGTTGAGAAAGCTGCCGCTCGAGTACAAATCTACACGAGCTGCAGAAAATGACAGTTTGCACTGTGCAAGATGCTGTTTGCAATGATTGCACAGTGCGGACAAGCATCCGGCACTGTGCAATCAGTGCGAACAGCATTTTTCTTACCGCACTACGCAGTTCACGTATCTACGCATAGCTCACGTAGTGCAAATCGCACTCCGCGTAGCTAGACATAGCACTACAATGCAAACTACGCCCAGGGTTAACGTCCATTAATTTTTTCCTCCTTATTGACTGCTGTGGGTGTTAAACAGACCCCTCATTGAGGGTCTGTTATTTTTCCCTTCCTCCATTTGCACAAGTTCAATAATTTTCTTTTTTCCTTGGGTCGTGGGAGTTTATGTCAAATCGGCATTGGTGCACTTCATTGCCCTTGCGGCTACCTATTTTTTTTTTTAAATAACTTTGTTGACTGTTAATCAGCTTAGTTACATAAGCTCCATTCTCAATGGTTTTGGAGAACATGTATTTTACCACAGGGTTCTGATCCCATCAACCTACCACTCACGATCTGGTGAGGTATGAGAAAGTTACCCCTGTTGGATATGTCTTTCACTGATTATTGAAGTAAGGGTGATCCCTATAAACATTAAATAATGAGACAGATCTTATGTTTATATAACCGTTTTGGGACCTTTACTGACACTTTGGCTCTGAGTGGTCAGATCAGTGTTTGGTATGTCGTGGAGTGGTCCCATGAGTTCAGGGAAGGATAGGATTGTGGCTTTAGCAGGGGTACTATGAAGGCCTGAGCGGTGAACTCAGCTCCATTCGTGGAGTTTAAAGAGATTTTCACTCTCGTGCTTCACGGAGCTCACAGAGTTTTTATCTCACTTGTGCTTGCCTACTCTAGGTCGCGGATGGTCGCAACCGCTCACATTGAGAAACCTTGTGTTCGCCTTGAGGAAGTTGTCCCTTGATTAGAACTTATACACGAGCAACATAAAGAAGCAGCGCCCCTTTGCGCTTCGTGTGATGCAGTTTATGGTGATTTTACAGCACGGGACAAACACCCGGCTTTTTTTCCTCACTCACTAACGGTAAGTTTGTGAGTGCAAGTGAGGAAAGTCCAATCCTAGACCACTTCTAAGTGAGATTTCTCAATGCAGCAGGTCGCGGATGGTTGCTACAGCTCACGTTAAGAAACCTTCTGTTCGTGCTGAGGAAGCTGCCGCTCGAGTAGAACATATAGTCGATCCGCAGAAAGAAGCAGCGCCCTCTTGCGCTGTGTATGATGCAGTTTGTGCTGTAAAATGACATCACATTACATTTACAACACGAAACAAACACTCGCACTAAAAATCAGGTCGAAAGGCGCGATGTAACGCCATCCGCCGCTCGTGGAACTCTACGTAGTTTGGCAGAGTTTTTTTGTCACTTATGCAGAACTCCACGAACTCTGCCGAGGCCTAATTCTTTGGTCGTCATTAGTTTTTCTAAAAACACCTCACCTGGTACCTGCATAAGAGCACGGTTGCTGTGCTGCCCATTCCCAAGACTATTTTCCTGCTTCTTTTTACCTATTTTGATAATATCCCCAGTTGTGCTTGATGTGAGTTTTGTTTTTCAGTTCTAGTATGCTTGCTACATATGGGCGGAGATGTGGGAAGAGGGGGCATGTGGCCATTTGGTGTTGCTGGTGCTTGCAACGTGCCCCAGGAATTTTTCTTTTATGTTTGTGCATTTCGTGGATCCCGGCACATGGTGTTCTTCATGGCCTTCCCTTGTTGCATCAGACACCTGGCTTTGGCTGATCTCGACCCTCCTTTTTCTATGGAATCTTCTTTTTGGATGTTTTTCTTTTAGTTTGGGCATTTCATTGAGTCACATAATTAATTGTCTCCCTTTCTCCTCTCGGAGAGGGTCAAGGGCTGCTCTGTGGTCTCCCACAGCCCTCCAACCCCTTCTGTGGAGTCAGAAGTCAGGGCCTGAATTGTACCAGCAAGGTTGGGGCAACATGAGTGGACTATGCTTGGAGTGGATGTGAATCTGGAAGGGCCGCACCAAGTGCCTTGCAATCCATCTAGAGCAGGGGTAGAGGATGTCTCCATCCCTGGTACCTCCCTCGATCGATACCCCGCGTTCTGTCAGCATTTTGGTGGGCCCGCTGTCCCTAGATTTTGCCTGGGGTCTCTTAAGCTCTTCAGTTAGACACAATCATTGATTGCCTAATGAAATTGGTGCTCATCTTGTCGATCTCTGGAAGTGTGAAAGATTGAGTGAACCCCCAACTGGAGTCTTGGACTCTTCATCGTTATTATTATATACCAGCATTTGTAAAGTGCGCAGCTACCTCAGGTGAGGTGTCACAGCGCTGGGGGCCATCGGCTAGATTAAGCGAGCTATTGCCTAGAGTCATAAGTTGCTGGGCTAACCTGCTGCCGGCGCCGGGGATCAAACCGTGGGCCCCCGTGTTCCGGAGTCAGCCACCCGTGTCACTGCACCATACCTTATGTGAGTCCTCTTGGCAAATTGATTCTCACTTGTGGGGGTTGTGGAGTTTTAGGGTCTTACCATCCCAGGCGGAAGATTAATATTGTTCCCGTCACAGAGGATGGCTTCATTTTAGAACTGGGAGGCCTCTATTGATTCAGAGGCTTCTAGAGTATATGGAGGCTCTATTGGGACTACACACCATGAAGGAAACATTAAGAGTGGACATGATGCCCGAAAATTGGGTCCTTCCGGCTTGGTGTTTGGAATGCATCTCATTACACTTTGGCTGCGGTACCTGGGTGACTGCTTAAAAAAAAGAATTCTAGATGCCGTCTCACCCCCTTGTCAGACTGCCCTGCCCCTCGGCTGTGGCCAACGTCCCCACCCTGGGGGATCAGCCGCATAGTGGGACCTGTTGCCATAGGTGCCTTAGGAAAACCTGATTATTCTGTGCTCCCATAGAAGGACCATGTCGTTAGTGTGGCTGCCCTATCGACACAGCCCCCAGCAGCCCTGAATTCAAAGATGCCAGTAACAATTTTTCTGAACCCCCAATGCTGTCTGTGAGTCCTTTCTGGTCTGATACAATTTTTTGGGGGTGGTTGAGAAATAAGGTTCTTTTTATCAGCGGAGGTGAACTTCTGGGGGTTAATTCGCCTTGATTATTATCACCTGTCTTCATTTACTGTGGGGTCTATTTTACTGTGAATTTTGACTCTGTTTTTGAGTGCATGTAGCACCTCTCTACACTGTCATCCCTTCTTGCTGGGGTTGTGGCCCCAGTCCCTGCTGTGCTCGGGTCCCTCTCTGTGGTTGCTTCTGCCAAATGCTCGCCCAATTATTTGATCCCTGTTGCGGTTGTGTGGCAAATGGCTCACTTCCCTGTGACTGAGTGTATGATATGTTCTGATTACCCTGTGCTTGGTACTGATGAGGGACGTTAACCATGTCCTGTCACGTGGGATTTTGTGGAGGCTGGTCCATATTCTCTGATCTCTGCTGCTTTTGCAGCTCATAGTATGCCTTCGTCCGGCATGCTTCTACCAGGTGACCCAGCCTTTGCCAATAGAAGCACTCTCTAATGTCTGGTTGTGGCCAGCCTCCCTGGCCTCTACTATCATAACCTGTTTGTTTTCATGTGCTGCCTGTTTTAAACCCTCTAAAGTTTTGCAGTGGAGGCCCCATTGTGACTGGTGCCATTTGCACGTCTGCAACCATCGCTGCTCCTTTGATGTATTCCTATAGGTTCTGTATCGATCCCCCTATTCCTGACCCTGTTCTGGTTAACAAGTTAACTAGCAGCCATCCCATGATGCAGAAACCGTTATCTGATGATGCCACACCACGGCACAGGAACGTGTTATCTGATTAAGTCATAACGCTTGCAATCTAATTAGACAAGCGATATTCCTCCAGCCCCTGATAAGGCATACGGAGTTCTCAAAACAAATCAAACCTATGACAACCTGGGAAAAACCCTGCGGCCATTGTTTTGATTTCATCGAGAACTTCAGCAAAAGAATGTGCTAACGACCAAGTCGTATGACATCCTTATTGACGTATCTATGTCCATCCTTACGTCAATCTCGGCACCTTACAGGTATAAATATTACCGGTATTGCCTTAAGCAAACACGCGCGGTGGTGACGAGATCGGAGCAGCCAGACTTGCCGAAGCCCAGAGCAGAGCAGACCCCGCTGGCGCAGCCCCGCCTTCCTGACGCGCTGAGAACGAGACGCTGCTTTCTCCTGCCGAGAAATCCAGCTCCGGCGCTTCCGGGTAGCCCTCGCAGGCAGCCTGAAATATCGAGACCAGAGACGAGAGATACCATCCCTCATTCATCCTAAATTCCAGGTACAGAACTGAATAACCCCTCGCAGAGAATTCTTGAGTCAGTCACTTGGCAAAACAAACTTAACTTAAAACTACTACTTTCTATTCCCGCCCACGTATTAGGCTTAGGTCAGGTACACTGGAGTAGGCGTAGTTAGAAACACCAGTTGAGTACGATTAGTCAAATGTTTATATGTATATATCTATTTTATCAATTTTAAACCACCTTATGGCTTAGAAACCATATAAATGTTTTTACAGTATTATTTTATACTTCTGCTTTTATTGTATGCACTTTACTTAACCATAAGTATTGCGATAATATCGATCCATTTCTCTTGTATGAGAAAAGAGACTGATCAATAAATACCATCTTTTATTGAACACGCCCGTCTCTTCCTTTTCTCTACAATCTGGTAAGACTAAGAATGCACGTACTGACTGAGTAAAATAAGTTGTCTTTTGTTTTCACACGACTCTAGAGATACACTCTTGATTAGGGGAGAGCAAAGTTGTCATGTTCTATGGTTGTCAGAAACTAAATCCCTTCTTGTCTATCCAGGGAGGTTCAACTCCTCCTTGCCTATTCGAGAAAGTTTCTAGTGAACTCTGAGCTAGCTGGCAAACCCAAAACTTTAAGTCTAATATCGACAATAGAAGACCTAGTTAACGTCTGGTCTAGGCCTATACTATTGAAGGTATTATTCCAATGCGCAGAGCCTATTGGGATAATAGGAACTACACTACATGGCGCCCAAACGTTTGGAAAGGCGATAAAACTAACGCAAGACATTAGAGTAACTCAGTCGTGCTTTTTCACTCAGACCCCTTTTTTCCCATAATACTCCAAAGACGTCTGGAGTGGGTGAAAGGTCATATCCGCCAAACCTCGCAGGAAGAAACTCCTATGTATGGTTCTTGGTTTAGTCAACGTTGAAGGATACACTGTTCCAAAATATTGTGCATCTAATCTTTGCTTCCATAAGAAACCTGATCTGCAAACAAACAAAATAACCTTACTGACAGTAGAATGTCAGAAACTGAAGAAGAAAGAGAGATAGCTAGAGTAGCAGCTGAACTAGTAACAGCTGATAATACTATGCAAGAAGCAGACCCGAATTTAATACTCATCGCCGTCAACATAAGGAAATCTATAACTTTGAAACTTATAGAAAATGGACTGACACCTAGAGGTGGCACAGTCATATTCGTAATAGAGGCACACGAATATCGGCAGACAGAGGTGTTCTATTCATGGATACATTTTCCAGCAGCAAACGCTGTAACAAAGGTCTTCCACCATTACAAAATAGAGGAACCTCCGGATACCTACACTCCTTTCGAGGAGGTGGAAGTACCACTTAAATTTCAAGCGCACCTGCTCTTGTTTAATGGCGCCCTACAACACAACAATCACATCACCAGGCTCGGTCCATTAGGTAGACCAGGAGCAACGTGGCCGGTCCTAGCCGGATACACACCACATCCAGACATCGAAAGGATGTCTGCAGCAGATCTTTTAGTACAACTAAAACAATTAATAAAAATACATAGACAATTAGTCCAATATGTAATGCGGACTTCAACAATCCAACCAGCAATTAAAATTCCACAGCTGACCCCTCATCAGGGGAACACAAATAAAATTACACCACAGAACATACAGTCCTGCCTAGGTAAGGTACCAGCTAAAAGGGAACAAATACCATTCTGGTTAGCACAAAAAATCACCCAAATAGAGGCGGTGTTTCCAGACACCACTCCTGTGGATAAACACAGGATTCTGACTATCTGTCTTCCAATGGGAATCGCACCACACGTGGAGGACTGTGACACTTGGGGTACAGTCTTTGCTTCCATCTACACAAAAACGCATGGTGTTCCATCCATCTCGGTAATACCAGATGTGCTAAAACAAATTCAAGACGAATACGGTCCAGAACCCGCTTTAACTCTTGGTATGAAATTACTGAAAGACTTCAAGCAGGTTTCGGCTATATTACTAGCCAATATAAAGGGAGAAGCAGCAAACGTGGCGATCCGCCAGAGGTTAAAAGAAACAGATATAGCAGACCAACCAGCTGAAATTGCCAGAATCATAGAAAAATCCTATGAGGAACTAGGTAGAGATAGTTTAGGTGAAATACCAGTAAAACCCCAACTGATTGAAAGTCCTGAAAAAATATTTATTAAAAATAATTTAACATCACAAAAGAAGAACTGGGATGGAAACAAACAATCCAATCCGAAAGAAAAGAGATTCCAGTCCAGAGGAAGGTCTCCTCGGCGGAGAGAAAAATCTCCAAACCAAGGACACAGGTCTCCCCAAAGTGAGCCCTCTGGGAAAAAGTACAACCTTAGAAATAGGGATAATATAAAGAAACCGGATAGATATCAAGATTTTGATACACGTCCCTCTCAATCTTTTCAGACTTCCTCGCAGAAATCGGAAAGAAGAGGACGATCGGAACCCAGGGAAGGGCACGTCAAGTCCAAAGACAAGGAACCTGTTCCTCCAAATAAGAAATTACAATTTCCAAAAAAGAAGGTAGCCAGTATTAAAATATTCAACAATGCCGAGAATACTGAGGACACAGCTGAAAAACGGAGAGTGGGCTCAGACAATGCTAGACAGCGCAGCAGAAGTGAGCATAGCTCGCAAAGTCCTTATGAATCATCTGGAGACAGTGGACACGAATGAATACCTTCAAGTGGAAACTGCAGACACCAGAGTTAGCAAACCTCACAAAATATATGAAATAACATTACGTATAGAGGGGGATAAGACTAGAAAAATAAGGGGACTATTTTGGGATAATCTCTCCAAGGGCTATGACATCCTTCTAGCTGAAAAAGACTGGCCACCCGAGTTTGTCAGGGAGTGCCCTCATGGCGAAGAAATAATTATGCCTGCCTTCTCAAATCATATCCCAATTCATAAAAAATATACACTTGCAAGAAAGTGGGCAGTAGCTCAAGCTCCTGCTTTATATAAAAATCATGTAGGATGGGATGAGGACTCTCCTCCTCACAAAATCCAGTTAAAATCACAACCTACTGCACAAAGACAGTACCCAATTAAGCAAGAAGCTAAAAAACAGGTAAAAGAAATCCTAGACCAATTAGAATACCAGGGGGTGATTGAAACTTGCACCTCACAAATGAACAACCCTTTGTTTCCCGTCTCCAAACCAGACAATTCATATCGTCTAGTTTTGGATTACAGACACCTTAACACATGTTGCAAAACTTTTGCAGTACAAAATTCGCATAGTGCAGCACTAATGAATAACATAGTGCGCAAAAAATAAAAAACAACATTAGACATCTCTAATGGATTCTTCTGTCAAAATATAGCACCAGAGAGCAGATACTTGTCTGCGTTCTCAATAAATGGCGCTCAAAAACAATTCTGTCGGTTACCCCACGGGTTCAAGAACAGCCCAGGATTATTCTCAGCGAGAGTAACAGAATTATTACAAACATATGACGAAGAGGCATTATCTTATGTCGACGACATATACCTAACAGATGATGACTTGGATACTCACTTGAAGAGAGTGAACACCATAATACTTGGGTTCGCAGCAGAGGGTTACAAATTCAACTTCAAAAAATCCAGAATTGCCCATCTACCAGTCCTGTTCTTAGGATATGAATTATCAAGTGAAGGCAAAAGCCTGGCTGACAATTTCCTAGAGAAATGTGCCGTACTCCAAGCACCTAGAACACTAAAAAACCTACAGTCAATTCTAGGCTTCCTAAATTTCGGAAGAACATACATTGCAAATTACGCAGAAAGGGTTAAACCCCTTTATGATCTAATAAAACCAGATTTTAAAAGAAGCAATTGGACTCAAATACACACAGAGATTCTGAGATCCTTACAAACAGATATGTTAATTAAAACAAAATTAGAAACACGTGATAACACACGCAATCTTGTGATTCGAGTCATCCCAGGAAGATGCGGATTCACATACCTGACCTCTAAAGAGGGAGAAAAGGTACCAATTGCATTCAAATCACACTTGTACACAGAAGCTGAAAAGAAATTCAGCATTAAAGAAAACATTGTTCATGCAGTACAAACCGCAATAGCTAAAGAAAAAGATAAAGCTGACGGTAGACACATCACAGTCAGAACAGCAGAATCAGCCCTTGAGGCATTAACAACACCGTGTAATTTACCAACAACAGCATTGAATCCGGAATGGATACAATGGGTGAATTCAAATACAACGGACAAAGTAAAATATTACTTTGATCCAGAATTAAAAGAATTGAAAAATCTAGAATATGAAAGAACATTCCCTCTGCCAATCGACATTCTGCCCTTACGACAATACGCTTGTGTAATCTATACAAACGGACATGCTCAACCCTCCGTTTGGGGAGAACAAGCATACAACCCCACATGTGAGATTACAAAAGAAGTGTGGCGCGGAGGTAAACTAAGACCTCTATTAACAAAAACACACTCAGTAGAAACCAATTCAGAACAACAGACTGAAATAATAGCATTGAAAATGGCGCTAGATAATGCGGATCGCGAATTCCCGACACTTATAGTGTCCGATTCATATTACTGCGTCAAATCATATACCAACGATTTGCAGAAATGGATTCAAAACGGTTACAAAGATGACACAGGTGCAACAATAAAGCAAAAACTGCTTTGGGAACAAATAGTTCTGCTACAAAAAGAACTACCAAAGACTCACGTGATACACTCACTGAGTCATCAGCGTGATGGCGTTCACGTTGCAGGGAATTCATTGGCTGAGACAGCCACAGCGGTAGCAACTAAATCGGCTTCCGTAGCTAGAAAAAAGCGTACAATAAAATACATTGACGGTGAAACAATGCTGGCGGTGAAAACGTCATTAAAAGGCGACTGCTCAGGGCTACCGATCAACTATCCACTCAATTATACATACATAATTGATGCAAACTCCGTCCCTTTTGCTCGAATCCCTGGAGTGGGGGATAGAGTAATTCCAAACATGGACAGGAGAACTTTGTTAATTGCAGACGCACATATGGGTGAGGGTCTCAGACACCTCAAACTAAAAGATTCTCTGGAAGAATTACAATCAGTGTACTGGTGGCCAGGCATGAGCCTGCAGCATGACATTTTTGTAAAAAAATGCCCGGACTGCAACAGAGATCGCAGTGGCGAGAGAAACGGTATACTACCGTGGCGTTTCACTCCAGAAAGGATCAGCAGTAAAAAGCAAAGCGTCCGATTAACATATACAGGCTAGTTTCCACTTATAATGTAGATCCCCAGCACTCGGCTGACGTCTGGACTGTTATACAAAGATTTGCGAGTCTAAATGGCATATACGCTAGGAGCATGCTACGTTTGACCAATGTTTTCACTTTAGCCCTCAAGCTTGTGGGGAAGCACGGCCAAATGAGCATAGCGATGCGGGATTCTTCTCACTTCCTTCCTGAGGGATACGGGATGGTGTAAAGAAAAAACCAAGGCATAAAGCTATCTATAACAGAAATGATATTAGGTTCGGGAGCTGGGTGGGTCAAACATCTAATAAGTGTCCAACGTAGTCTAAATAACCTGCCAAGAAATTCTCTGAAGGGATTCAGTCCGTACGAATTATTGTTTGGAACTAGGATGTTAGTCTTAGATCTTGACAGTCAGACTTCAGTGGTAAAGGAAAAAAGCTTTGATATCAAAGATCGTTTGGCTATTTTACAGGACTTAAACAAAACAAGAAAAGACCTGAGCAACATAAAGTTGAAACAGCAGCCAACAACCACTGAAGAACCACCACCTGTCCCAGCAAGACCTGTCTGGATTCCAAAAGTCGGGGATCTAGTCAGAGAAAAGATCGCGGTAAAGAAGGAATTTGGGCCTTCTTACAGAAAAGCAGTTCCTGTCTTGTCTATCAACGGGACAAGATCAGTTGTACTACCGCCGCTTGCTGGTAAAAAGGAGAACCGAGTTGTATCCATCGACCTGGTAAAACCACAATCATGTGGCCGATAACAAACAGTAGGCCAAGTGGACTCCCGATAAGTAGCAGAACACCAAGGTTTGCTACAAATACAGAGGTCCTAACTAAGAGGCTAATCACATTCGAAACGCCTACAGAAGAACAACAAGGACTGTGCAACAATGCAATGGAACTTAAACCTCTGAAAACCCAAATAAAAACATTTAGTAGAGACACACCGACCTACAATGAAGTAACAAACAAATATGCAAGAAACAGTAATCCTGAAGCAATTGGAACAATTGACAGAACTGCATCCGGCTACTTCATAAACTTCGATGATTCCTCTGAAGACCTAAGTGAATCAAAAACACAGCCATCATCAAAAACCTTTAAAGATAAAACTAAAGAACTTTTGAAACAACTGAAAGACACATATCTAATTTCTCCATGGATTGAATTTTGGGTGGGTTTTGGTGCATTTATCCTCATACTTTGGCTCATCATGGTACTAACTTTGGGATGCTTCATTGAGGGAAAATATGCTAAAATGGACACAGCAAGTCAGAAAATCAACTTGATCCTCAAGCCACACACATCCTCACACGTCGAGAAAAGAGAACTTTCTTCAGTCAACTTCACAGCCAATCCTATACCGGGTGGGGTAGCATGGGACAATACTGACTACGAAATTTATGGTCCGGTTGAAATCCTGAAATATCCACACCAAATCAAGATCTCGTTGAGTGACTTTGTAAAACCAAGCTCATTTGCTGATGATTGGGACTTCGAAAACATAAATGATATGATGTCTGACTTAGTGATGTCTGCTAAATTTACCAAACATGATTATTTGCAGGGTTCGACAAATTATGATAGTATGTACTGTTACAACCACTATGGTAACCATTTTTTACATAAATCGGCACAACCTAGAAATGTTTTAAATTATAATCAATGGGAACATTGTGCGACCCCTCCAAAAGGAAGCTCAAGAACCTTTTACGACAAATATTCATACTTTTCAGGATTCAACACAAGTAATGCTGAAACATTTTATTTTAAATTGTCAAATAAGACAGGGACAAAGACCATGCTAACAAACACGAAATTGATATATTCAGACTCATTTTTTGAACACATGAATACTTTTGGTTTTGATTATTGGGACAAAAATGTTGAAGTAAAAAGTGTTTGGGGTACAAAAGAATGGCAAGTACAAGGTATAGAATCATTGTTTAGAGCCTGCATGATCCCAGAATAAATGATATTTTTGAATGACACTGTTCAACAAACTGCCTGTCTTGGCTTAGCCAAAATCAAAGACTTAAATAAACCGTCTATTCCAAAGCCAACAATGAACAGCAATAGCTCTACAGATGAAGAGATAGACGTAAACTATGTATTAAACCAAAACAGAACACATCCTGATTGGAAACAATGGTTGATCTGGCCCACAGATACTAATAACTGTCAAGATAGATTCCTGAACAAAACACAAGGGTTCACATTGACCAGGCCAGACCCTAGATATTCCCAAAGACAACACCCAGGGATAATAACCACCTACAGTGTGGGCAAATTATGCCTTCAATGGCTGCAAACTTCCACACTGACAGAAATTAAGCAACACCTAACTTTACTTACTGATGGTGCTGACCTGCGTGATTTCATTATGGGACCGCGCAAACAGCGTCAGAAACGTTTCATAGCAGCCTCTGTATATGCAGCTTACAACGAGGCCTGGAAGGTAACTCAAATTGAGACAGCAGAAAGTATACGGGAAATTGATCGTATTAATTTGGAAAAATCACTTTCTGTAGTGGACAATGGGTTAATGACTCTGTCCTCCAGAATTTTTTCTTTGGACAGCATTGTGTCTTCAGCAATCGACATTTTATCGCAAGACTTACTGTTGTTACAACACGGTCAGTCTCAATTGCGTTCTATTGTACAGCTTGGCTGGACGTTACAAAATCTGCGTTCAGGCTATGTGCCTTGGCGTCTAATCAACACGACGTCACTATTCAATATCTTTAACCTTACTGATAAACAAATCAGTATGGCACAAAAGGGTGCTGATTATACAATCCTGAGCATTGAGAAACTCGAGAGATTACCAGTGACAATGTCAGAACGACCTGTCAGTGAATGGATAATACATGGGATAATTAATATTCCGATATCAACCTTCAGGTTTCAATACTGCCAAAAAATATATACAGGCTGGCATGTACGAAAAATTGGGAAAAGGGTACATTAAGACAACATGGAACTTGCCCTATTCACATGCATGTGTCAGTAATAAAGGACAGAAAGTGTTTCTTAGTGGCAATAATTGTGCGATGTCACTAAGCGGTACACTTCTGTGTAATGGAATTAGTTTGCATGGAGCCTGTGAAGGGAACTCAAATAACCTTTCATGTCACCAGCTAGGCACACCTGCAACAGAGATAGAACCATTTTTTCAAAGACTCTATAATGGGAGTTACATTCTAATTGTGGACCGCAGATGCTGTAGTCTTATGCCCGGGACTCCTTATCTCGTAACTACGACTGCGAAGGTCAAGTGCTGTGGACGCTTATTGTTCCCCAGCTCCTTTCCAGACAGGGAGGCAAGGGCATGGCCCAACTTGAAAATTACTTCTATTCGAATAGACACTTTAAGCAGAATGAAAACAGTGCTTCTTCAGACGCCGACCAGACTCACGTCATCAAAAGAAACGTATGATCTCCTAGTCGCAAGGACGACTGCAGAGATTCACTCATTGTTATCAACTAATTCCCCCATACATTTAGCAGAAATCCTGAATGAAATCTTAAATATTTCTGATACCAGTGGAGTCTCAAAAGTATTTAAGTCAGTATTTTCGATGGCATTAACACCATTCAAAGCCATACTGGGTATTTTTCCAGATTTCGTCCATTCGATTTTTGGCGGACTTCCCCTCATTTTAGGACTAATTGCAGGAATCCTATTCTTGGTCCTTATATTTCGTTTTGGCAAACCGTGTCACAGACAAAACACCTGCGACAAGGGAAGAAACAATCCGAGCCATTGGATACCGGGACCGGATATCAAATATCCTGGGACTTACCCGGCTTAGAGACCTGAACATGACTTGGTTTCTTTCATTTCGACCAATGTGGCATCGATGTGTTTTACCTGTATTAAGGTGCTTGCTGTGCGGAGAAGAATGTGTGTTGGACACCTGTCTGACGCTACAATCGGATGCACCTATGGATGCAGAAACATTGTTGGGTCCGATAAAGGCTCATGCTTTGTGCTGCCCTCAACGGCTGCCAATCCTGATGACGGCATTCGTGGAGACTTCACCGCTACGATTAAGGGGTAGTGAAGTTCAAGATGAAAGCAGCATCGATCAGGTACGACCTTCTGTCAGCAATACTAATCAAAACGTCAATGGAGAGAATCATGCGCACGAATGCATGGTTACATCCTTTTCCGAGTTAGTGGAACTCTCCCAGGAAGCTGTTGACAGCTTTTTCGACAGTCTAAATGATATGATGTTCTCTCCAGAGCAGAAATAGAGACTTTTGAGCAAGCTAGCACACGGCGTTCCCTGAATTTGGCCTTCAACTTTAATAACAGAATACCATGAACAATTTCCCCTCCAGTTCACGGACAGCAATTTTTTCAGCAGCCCCAAAATATTTTTCGATTTTTCGGGACACTTATCTTCTGCTTAAAGTAAGAACTATTCTTAGAGAACTAAAATTTCTCTTTTTAGAAACTTTATAGACATTAGCTGCCCGCTGGTATGTTCATAATTATTTTTATTCTGTGATGAAATGGTCTCGAACCTTTTTCTTCTGTATTAAGAGCCATTTCATGTGTAAATTCTCATATACCATTTAGCAATAATGTATACATATGCGTGATTACTTTAGCATTATTCTACAGCTTGAGTGCATATAATACATGTGACTGTTTTTTCCGTATATTAGATAATTTCGAAATGCATTATATGTATTTTGGGGTGGTAAGGTATACACGATACTCTACAGTATGTTTTACTATGCCTAGATTCGTAAACATGGCCATAGTTAGCGTGGAGTGGGTGTGATGTATTCCTATAGGTTCTGTATCGATCCCCCGATTCCTGACCCTGTTCTGGTTAACAAGTTAACTAGCAGCCATCCCATGATGCAGAAACCGTTATCTGATGATGCCACACCACGGCACAGGAACGTGTTATCTGATTAAGTCATAACGCTTGCAATCTAATTAGACAAGCGATATTCCTCCAGCCCCTGATAAGGCATACGGAGTTCTCAAAACAAATCAAACCTATGACAACCTGGGAAAAACCCTGCGGCCATTGTTTTGATTTCATCGAGAACTTCAGCAAAAGAATGTGCTAACGACCAAGTCGTATGACATCCTTATTGACGTATCTATGTCCATCCTTACGTCAATCTCGGCACCTTACAGGTATAAATATTACCGGTATTGCCTTAAGCAAACACGCGCGGTGGTGACGAGATCGGAGCAGCCAGACTTGCCGAAGCCCAGAGCAGAGCAGACCCCGCTGGCGCAGCCCCGCCTTCCTGACGCGCTGAGAACGAGACGCTGCTTTCTCCTGCCGAGAAATCCAGCTCCGGCGCTTCCGGGTAGCCCTCGCAGGCAGCCTGGAATATCGAGACCAGAGACGAGAGATACCATCCCTCATTCATCCTAAATTCCAGGTACAGAACTGAATAACCCCTCGCAGAGAATTCTTGAGTCAGTCACTTGGCAAAACAAACTTAACTTAAACTACTACTTTCTATTCCCGCCCACGTATTAGGCTTAAGTCAGGTACACTGGGGTAGGCGTAGTTAGAAACACCAGTTGAGTACGATTAGTCAAATGTTTATATGTATATATCTATTTTATCAATTTTAAACCACCTTATGGCTTAGAAACCATATAAATGTTTTTACAGTATTATTTTATACTTCTGCTTTTATTGTATGCACTTTACTTAACCATAAGTATTGCGATAATATCGATCCATTTCTCTTGTATGAGAAAAGAGACTGATCAATAAATACCATCTTTTATTGAACACGCCCGTCTCTTCCTTTTCTCTACAATCTGGTGAGACTAAGAATGCACGTACTGACTGAGTAAAATAAGTTGTCTTTTGTTTTCGCACGACTCTAGAGATACACTCTTGATTAGGGGAGAGCAAAGTTGTCATGTTCTATGGTTGTCAGAAACTAAATCCCTTCTTGTCTATCCAGGGAGGTTCAACTCCTCCTTGCCTATTCGAGAAAGTTTCTAGTGAACTCTGAGCTAGCTGGCAAACCCAAAACTTTAAGTCTAATATCGACAATAGAAGACCTAGTTAACGTCTGGTCTAGGCCTATACTATTGAAGGTATTATTCCAATGCGCAGAGCCTATTGGGATAATAGGAACTACACTCCACTCCCTCGAGAGCATTTTTTTTCAACTTACGCTGCGCTAATTTTGCTGTGTCTCTTTGGATCTGCTCCTGCGTCTTTCAACTCTTTTTTTTTTTTTTTAAAGGCAGTGGAGTATATGAGCTTGTATTTCCTGCCAGGGTTCGATATCTAAACCAACTACATTGTCCAGCCCACTCTGTATCTCAGTGGGTAACCTTTTCTCCAAAGTATTACAGAAAAATGTGACTTGTGGGCCTGTGTTGGCTCATGGATGTCGGGTTTCCTGTACCCATATTTCCTTCATTCTATTTAGGAAATTGTTTATGCTTTCCTCTGACTTCATGCTCTCTGCCATTAACCCTCCTACACCTGGGCATTCAGGTAATATTTCTCTTGCGGAGGTCCATATCCAGTGCCAGTGAATATTAAATGTGGCCCCATCATACTGGGCATTTGTCCGTGTGAATGCTGATATGCAAGCTTGGGTGAACACTGCTTGTCTGCTCTCCAATTAAACTGCTTAGAAGGCTTTTAACATCACCGATCACAAGTTGAAACCTGCAGTGTTTTTCTCAAAGCATGTAATCCATTTCCATGCTTCATCCAGCAATGATGGCAACTATGTTCTCAACCCCTCTTTGTCCATCTGGGCCCATGGGATGTATATAATCCCTGCTGCGCCCTTCTACAGTAATAAGTACATTCTCATTTTAGGTGAATCTATGGGTTTTTCCTCAAAATAGCTCTCCCATCTTGTGAGGCATTGCTGCATGTAGAGGAAGTTCCAACTGGGATTTCCTCCTTCGTGCCTGGTGCAATCCTCCACTACTCCCATGTCCTGTGACTCAAAAGATCCTTAACTCGGTGAAGACCTGTCAAATTGGCCCCTCTCCTCAGTCCAATCTACTAATAGGTCGCAGAACAGATACACAAAGGTCTTGCCTTCCTTTTTGACTATTATCTCCCTCAGGGTTAGTTTATCTTTGTAGTGGACACATGCGGAGCAGAGGGTATCTTTATCTCTACTTCCCTTGTGTGTACGCACAGGTGCCATTTTGTTTTTCCTGTGTCATGGAAGAGTAAGTACCAGGCTGTCCTATTCCTTTATTTCTTGGTCTGCCCCTCTTCATTGTTGACTGGACAGTGTGGCTCTGAGACCTGTTAGTAGCCTTCCATCTACCTCCAATTCTCCCCAGCGCTGCGGCCTGTACCTTCCCTCATGTAAAGAGCGCACTTTCCTGTACTCTTGGTGTAACTCCTGGTTAAAAACCCTTTTTCTCTCGAGCATCAAATCATGTCTCTCTTCCTCGCCCCAGCTAGCCTGTCTCATTTGCGATGAGCTGAACGCTGCTTTCAGTAGCCTGGCTTCACCTTCAAATTCACTCTCCATTTACTCCTCAGCTACTTGGGCCATCCCTGTAGCCTCACCCTCGTCATCGGTTCCTGGGATTCTCAAGCTCCCTTCCTCCCCTGACCTCACTGAGTCACTATCGAGAACCGCCACAAACTTTCCTGACACCCATTTCCGTTTGCCTGAGCCATTGGAAGAGTGTGCTTTACTTGCCTTTGAGGTGTCATGTGTTGAGCATTATGGATGGGGAGTCAGGCTTTAGGGGACCTTCTCTAGGGACCTTGGCTGTGCTGGAGGTGTCTGGGCTTGCTTGCTTTTGGTTCTCTCTGGCTTAGACCTAATTGTCCTTTTTTCGGTGGGAGGGCCTGTCAGCTTCTTCTATTGTTGTATATCAATATCCTAATACACGGGGAGCTGCTGTAAGTTCATCCATCACTGCATATGGTGGTCAAGGTGCTGAAGCCTTCCTCGCTATCAGCATTGTGGAGCTATCAGTTTTAACTTCTTTAAAGTTGCCCCTTAATTCTAACATTGACTCTCTTTTGTATTTCTTTTGTCCTGCATATTTAGTCTTTATGTATGTTTTAGTACGTTCAATTATATTTGCGTCAAATGTTCCCTCCTTAGGCCAGGAAAATGTGTGTGCCTTTGTCCGTAAAGGCCACTGGAGCCAAAACCTATTAATTTTCTTTAGCTCTTTGGGAACCTAGTTTCCATATGCTTCAATGGGGAATCCATGTCAATTTTAGTAATTTGGGTAAATCGTATGGGCAATTGTATGTGGTGCACTCTTTCAAATTACTAGGAGCTCAGCATCTTTACAATATTTGTATCAAAAGAGTTTGACTAAACATTTCAATAAAAACATGATAAAAATGCATATGTAGTATTACAACATAAGGCGAATATGCAATATGTTAGAATAGCATCTGCAAGATCTCTGTTTTTTCACACACTGCAGTTTGCAATCAACAATCAATACAACATCATCACATACATAATGCAGTTCAATAATAGTTCATAGAAAAAATTAGTTTGCTCAAAAAATGTGTACGCTCTCAGCGCACAGTATTCTCTAAAAAGAGAAGACTGCATTGAACATGTTCCTAAGTCTGTCAATAGCCACTCCTAGACAAAGGTTGGGGTGGGCAGGAAACTCCACTCCGCTGGCAGAGTTTGTCGATTTTTTGCCATTCCGCACTTCACACCCCACTTGGAGCAAAAAACTCTGCCTATGCTGTGTGGCAGAGTTTACCAGCGCCCCCCACCACTAAGGAGAATGGCATCGGGTTTTTCTTAGGTGTGGAGAACGATCAGGTGCACCTCATGTGCAGTAGCATGCAGTGGGTCCTCCTCTCCTGAAGATAGTGTTGTGGCAGTGATGTTCTCTGGCTGATCTGATTCCTTCAAGTCTTGCTGGCCCCCATGTACATATGCTCTGCTCAGCTCTGCAGTCTGCACTGTTGCCTGCTCTACTGAGGTTGTTTGAGCGCCTCTTCATTTGTTACCGTCAATTGGTAATTGACAAGATCATCTCAATTGTTTGTGGGTCAACCCCAGAGCACCGTACCTCACAGGCCTCAGACTCTGTCCCAACTGCAAGAAGTTGAACTTTTCTGAACTCATGTCCTCAGCCACCGTTGCCCACCACTTCCGCCATGCTGGGCACCCCGCTACTCCTTAGCCTTTCAGCCCTGCATGCACTGGGAGACCCCATGCCCTATGGGGAAGTGATCATTGATTGCTATGACGTGCCCAAGGTCTGCACACGGCTATAGACCATCTACCATTACAGCTGCACCTTCAAGGACGGCAAGAAGTTAGACTCCAGGCAGGAGCGTAGAAGATTGCACGGCTGCAAAATGCTTTATAGTATAGGGTTGTGCGTTGGTGACTAAAGCTCTTTAAAAAAAAGCAAAGCTTACAGAAGTAACAGACAAAAGTGGTGGGCAGTAGTGGGTTAGTAGTATTACTAAACATTGTCGGACTGCATTAGGCAGTTGAGGATGGACTCCAGTATTTTCGCATCATTGATGCATTGGCAGCGCTACGGGAAAGGCCTGTATGTTGGAGATCGGGGAGATAGTGGAAAGGGTTATTACTTTCTGTCAGAGGGTGGGGAATCTTTAAAATTGAGAGATTTTGAGTTGTCAAACAGTTGAACCCAATCCACAGATAAACTGAGTGAAGCCTGGTAAAGTGAAGTCTCAGTTCCGTGAGGGGTCTTCTTCATGCATCTGAGACCCGTATCAGAGGACTGATTGTGTGTGTAATGCTTGGGTGCTGCCAAGAAGGTTGGAGAACACTGACTGTAGCTCACACCATTTGTCATACAGTATCCTACTCACATGAATGTAGCCGAGGGTAACTCCGCCCTACTCGAGGAACTCTGTGGAATTCGGCAGGGTTTTTTTTTAACTCCACATAATTACGCAGAGTGAAACACTGTGAGCTCTGCCCACCCCTGGTGGTAATCATAGAAACCATATCTTGATAACTCAGGGATCACCGGCCCCTCTTGCCCACACATGTTACACCCAGATTCCTGAGTCCAATTTTCTCCTTATGTTAGAATTCCTCCCTGATAAACGCACAGGGTCCAAGCCAGATGTACCTCCCACCCTCCCTCCAGATACTAAGGGTGTAAAGAAGCCTATTAGCACTGAGCAAACGTTGAATTAAAAGACCATGAGACTGATGTATCAACCCTGCCCAATCAGGATAACTATATCTAAAAAGATAGTGTCCTGGGAGTTATCAAGAGCTATCTTCACCTTCTCTAGTATACTCAGCAATCGAAAGAAGGTGTCTTCCATGGAAACGCCTCCAAGGCTGCCTTACGTCTGATTCAGTTAGGACATATAAAATAGGTATTATGCCAGACCCTGTCAGTGGAACAAGTGCTTAGGTTATTTTTTTACGCTTCTCCCTAGTTTACCACATGCCAACTGCTTTAGACTATGTATGAGGTTCTAATGTAGTCTCTTACCCTCTGTAATGGCTGCTTCGGGATGGACCTCTGCCCTGGGGATTCAGCAGAACTCCCAATCAATTGCGGTGTCTGCCCACTTTTCCTGTTGTGCAATCGGGAATCCTTCCGGGTGGGATCTCCTTCCTTCGGCTGCAGTCAAGTTTGATGTCCCAATCGGTCCCTTTGTGGTCAACAAAATGTTGCTTGAGTTCAAAATCCCTATAAAACAGAAAACAAGAGGACGGTAGCAAAATAGAAACAGTTTGTTTATTTCAACATTACGGACACAAGAACAGTTACAGGCACAAGGTCTGAAGGCTGTCTCAATTTACAATCAGTATGAGTTTGTCTTTTATACAAAACATGATGGGTCATAAAAGTTTCCTGCGTACCATATATGGTGAGGAATGTTAGTTGCTGCCTTTGTAGTCATAAATTAATTGTCTAATGGTGACCACAGTTGGGTCCTTACCTCGTGTGGACACAATGTGGCCAGCGGATAATGTGTCCAAATGTTCAGCATGGGGAGCATGTGATCACTGTGTGTGCTAGCTCTTAATTTGCTAGATGTTTCTAACTCATGTGCCATCTCACTTTTTATGCTGTTTTTAGGAGCCTGCGTACCCCCTCCAGCCATGTGTGCTCTATTAGGTAGTAGTCTCTGAGGCGGAAGCCGGGGACCCAGGCAAAACTTTTCTCTCCTGACTGAATTTTAGCGCTGACATAAAGAATTACATTTATGCAGCAGCACTATTTGTTTTACAAAACGTAATTTTTTAAAAACGATCTTTATTTTAAATTGTACTTACTGAACTATTCTGTGTGGGAAAGCTCCTCCAGGCTGCCGATTCAGGGCTCCTGGACGCGAGACTTCATTGCGGGCGCCATCTTGGGTGAGTGAAGTCGGAGTGCTAGTCTCTCGTCTGCCCACTCAACCCAACCTACAAAAGCACCCAGATTGCAAAGACCTTCGATTAGGTAGTAGTCTCTGAGGCGGAAGCCGGGGACCCAGGCGAAACTTTTCTCTCCTGACTGAATTTTAGCGCTGACATAAAAAATTACATTTATGCAGCAGCACTATTTGTTTTAAAAAACGTATTTTTTTAAAAACGATGTTTATTTTAAATTGTACTTACTGCCCTATTCTGTGTGGGAAAGCTCCTCCTGGCTGCCGATTCAGGGCTCCTGGACGCGAGACTTCATTGCGGGCGCCATCTTGGGTGAGTGAGGTCGGAGTGCTAGTCTCTCGTATGACCACTCAACCCAACCTACAAAAGCACCCAGATTGCAAAGACCTTCGATTAGGTAGTAGTCTCTGAGGCGGAAGCCGGGGACCCAGGCGAAACTTTTCTCGCCTGACTGAATTTTAGCACTGACATAAAGAATTACATTTATGCAGCAGCACTATTTGTTTTAAAAAATATAATTTTTAAAAAACGATCTTTATTTTAAATTGTACTTACTGCCCTATTCTGTGTGGGAAAGCTCCTCCAGGCTGCCGATTCAGGGCTCCTGGACGCGAGACTTCATTGCGGGTGCCATCTTGGGTGAGTGAGGTCGGAGTGCTAGTCTCTCGTCTGACCACTCAACCCTACCTACAAATGCCTCACTCTTTCCGGACGCGCATAAACATAAACATGTTGTTACAAGACTTCCGTCTAGATGTCTTGTTTCTCACAGAGACATGGCTATCACCTGAATGCAACCCAGACATCGTGCAAGCCTTGCCCCCGGGTTATTCGATACAGCGCCTTGACAGACCAGCAGGGAAGGGAGGTGGAATTGCCTTGTTCTCGATTCAAATCTCCCCTTGGAAAACTCTCTCTGGCATTCTGATATACAGACCACCGGGCCCCCAAGGTCGCTTCTCAAGTTCTTTCCTGGAAGCCATTCTTGCACTAGCCAGCACTTCTTCTAACTTTATCATTCTGGGTGATTTAAACCTTCATTTCGACAACCCCAATGATAAAGGAGCATCAGAACTACAACTTGACCTCGCAGCCTACCAACTTCATCTTCTTAGCGACCACCCTACCCATCAAAAGGGCCACCTGCTTGACCTCCTATTCTCTAACATCCCCAATCTAAAACTGCAAAACCCCATACCCCTACCATGGACAGACCATTTCTTAATCTGCTTCCGTTGGCATTTGCCAGCTCCACACCGGCTAAAATGACCCCCCCCCTTCTTCAACGCCGTTGGTCGAAATTGGATACAGAAGAATGGAGCCACCTCCTTGAATGCTCAGTGCCACCTCACGACCCCCTCACCCACTCAGCAGACACCAAGTTCTCTGCATGGATCAAAAACTCTCTTGATTCAATTCTCCCCAAGACCTCGGTTCAGACCCCCATAGGCAAGACGAAATCCCCATGGTTTAACCATGAGCTCCGCTTACTAAAAAAACTCTGTAAAAAACATGAAAGAGCCTGGAGGAAAGAATTCCCTCCTCAAAAAAAGAAAGACTATAGCTCACAATCCTCAGATATAAAAAAGCTCTCAAATCCGCTCAAGCAGCTTTCTTTGAGGAAAAAATCAGAACTTCCTCGAATCCATCCAAAGAAACGTATCGTATAATAAACAAACTTTTAAAAATACCAGACCCCCCCGCCTGCCGACCCTCTCAAGAACCGTTGCAATGAATTCGCAGAATTTTTTGATGTGAAAATTCAAAACATTGTAAAATCTCTCCCCCCCTCACTGAAGACACTTCTCCCGATCCTCTGCCCCCCACTCAATTACAACCCGGCGTAGGTCTTAACGCTTTCTCCCTCGCTACGGAAGAAACCCTCCTCCCTATATTCTCATCTATTTTATTTATTTATTTATTTAGAAAGTTTTATATAGCGCGGACAAGATCCTTGCAGATATCAGAGCGCTTTACATAGAAGGGGTACATGAGGGAGCATAGTCAGACAGATAAATCAATAGAACAAACAGTACAAATAGGTGGCTGCAAAGCCAATCATGTGAGTAATAGGACAGCTAATACAAATAAGCAAAGGGGTCAAACATCAATCAATCAATCAATCAATCAGGGACATTTGTAGAGCGCACTACTCACCCGGAGGGTCTCAAGGCGCTTGGGAGGGGGGGGTGCTGCTACTGCTCGAACAGCCAGGTCTTGAGCTTCTTCCTGAAGGAGAGGTGGTCTTGGGTCAGGCGCAGGTCGGTCGGGAGGGAGTTCCAGGTCTTGGCGGCCAGGTAGGAGAAGGACCTTCCTCCTGTTGTCGTTCTTCGGATGCGGGGGACGGCGGCGAGGGCGTGACTGGCTGATCGGAGGTGGCGCTTGGGAGTGTAGAAGTTGATGCGGTTGTTGAGGTAGCTCGGGCCTTGATCGTGTAGGGCTTTGTGTGCGTGGGTGAGGAGACGGAAGGTGATTCTCTTGTTGACGGGGAGCCAGTGCAGGTCTCTCAGATGTACGGAGATGTGGCTGTGTCGGTGGATGTCGAGATGAATCTGGCTGAGGCGTTCTGGATCCGCTGGAGTCTCTTCTGGAGCTTGGCGGTGGTTCCGGCGTAGAGGGCGTTGCCGTAGTCCAGTCGGCTGGTGACGAGGGCTTGGGTGACCGTCTTCCTGGTTTCGGTGGGGATCCACCAGAAGATTTTCCGTAGCATGCGCTGGATGTTGAAGCATGACGAGGAGACGGCGTTGACTTGTCTGGTCATGGAGAGGGAGGAGTCCAGGATGAAGCCCAGGTTGCGTGCGTGGTCTGTCGGTGTGGGTGCGGTGGGGCCACCAGGAGTCGTCCCAGGCGGAGGGCGAGGAACCCAGGATGAGGACTTCCGTCTTGTCTGAGTTCAGTTTCAGGCGGCTGGTCGTCATCCACTCGGCTACATCTTTCATCCCTTCGTGAAGGTTGGCTCTGGCGGCGGCGGGGTCGTTGGTCAGGGAGAGGATCAGCTGGGTGTCATCGGCGTAGGAGATGATGTTCAGGTTGTGTTGGCGTGCGATGGTCGCGAGGGGGCTCATGTAGACGTTGAAGAGGGTGGGGCTCAGGGAGGAACCTTGAGGGACGCCGCAGATGACTCCGGTGGCCTCTGACTTGTACGGTGGTAGGCGGACTCTCTGTGTTCTTCCGTCGAGGAAGGAGACGATCCATTCCAGTGCCTTCCCCTGAATTCCGATGTTGCTGAGGCGCTGCACTAGGGTGCGGTGGCAGACAGTGTCGAAAGCCGCGGAGAGGTCTAGGAGGATGAGGGCCGCTGTTTCTCCGTTGTCCATCAGGGCTCGGATGTCATCGGTGGCAGCGATGAGGGCGGTCTCGGTGCTGTGGTTGGCACGGAAGCCAGACTGTGAGGGGTCGAGAGATCCATTCGTCTCGAGGAAGGCGGCCAGCTGCTTGTTGACGGTCTTCTCGATGACTTTGGCTGGGAACGGGAGGAGCGAGATAGGGTGGTAATTCTTGAGTTCGGTGGGGTCCGCAGTGGGTTTCTTTAGTAGAGCGCTGAGCTCGGCGTGCTTCCAGCCCTCCGGGAAGGTGGCGGTGTCGAAGGAGGTGTTGATGATGTCCCGCAGGTGGGGTGCGATGACAGCGTCGGCCTTGTTGAAGACGTGGTGAGGGCAGGGGTCGGTCGGAGATCCGGAGTGGATGGAGTTCATCATGCGGACGGTGTCATCGGTACTGATCGGAGTCCAGGCGCGGAGGGTGGCGGTGGGCGGCGGTGCTGCGGTCGTTGTGTGCGATGGTTGAATGCTGAAGCTGTTGTGAATGTCCGTGATCTTGTTGTGGAAGTAGGAGGCGAGGGAGTTGCAGAGGTCTTGCGATGGGGTGATGTCGTTGTTTCCGGCGCTGGGGTTGGAGAGCTCTTTCACGATGTTGGAGAGTTCCTTGCAGTTGTGTGCGTTGTTGTCCAGCCGGTCCTGGAATGCAGTTCTCTTGGTGGCGCGGATCAGTTGGTGGTGCTTCCGGGTGGCGAGCTTGAGGGTGGTCATGTTGTCCGGTGTTGGTTCCCTTCTCCAGACTTTCTCGAGGGCTCGGCAGTCCTTCTTGGAGCTCTTGAGTTCGTCTGTGAACCATGGGGCTTTCTTGCTGCCGGGTCTGCTGGGCGGGGTCCTCAAAGGGGCGAGTTCGTCCGCGCAGTTGCTGATCCACTTCGTGAGGTTGTCGGCGGCCTGGCTGGGGTTCGCTGAGCTGGCGGGAGGGTGCTGACTCAGGGAAGCGGCGAGCTGGTCGGCTGTGATCTTGTTCCAGCTTCTTCGGGCAACCTGTTGCTGGTGGTGGTGGATTGTCGTTCTTCTGAAGGTGAAGTGGACGCAGCTGTGGTCCGTCCAGTGGAGTCCTGTGGCGTGGCTGAAGGCGATGTCTTTGCTGGATGAGAAGACGGCCTCGAGTGTGTGTCCGGCAAGGTGGGTGGGGGTGGTCACCAGCTGCTTGAGTCCCAGGTTTGCGAGGTTTTCCAGCAGGGTGGTGGTGTTGCGGTCGTCGTTGTTCTCCAGGTGGAAGTTGAGGTCCCCGAGGAGGACATAGTCGGCCGAGGGGAGGGCGAGCGGGCTGATGAAGTCAGCGATGTCCTCGCTGAATTGTGTGCGTGGTCCCGGGGGTCTGTAGATGAGGGTGCCTCTGAGGGTGGTCCTGGGGTTGACGTGGATCTGGAAGTGCAGGTGCTCGGCGGGTGCGATGGTGTCGTCGGTGTTGGTCGTGATGCGGATGGTGTTCCTGTGAATGATGGCGATGCCTCCTCCTGTCTGGTTGACGCGGTCTCTCCGGATGATCTTGTAGCCGTCCGGGATGGCGATGGCGATGTCGGGCGCTGAGGAGGCGTTCATCCAGGTTTCCGTGAGGAAGGCGACGTCTGGGTCTGTGGTGTCGAGCAGGTTCCAGAGCTCGACGGCGTGTCTGTGGACGGAGCGGGTGTTGAGCAGGATGCACTTCAGGTGGCTGCTGTTGTTGCTCGTCTTGGTCTTGGTGGGTGCGGGTGTGGTGCAGGTCCGGATGCAGGTGAACTTGCAGGAGCGGCAGCTGAAGGGTCCGTGAGTGCGTCTCGGGGTGGCTTGGTAGCATCCGGGGGTTCGGCCGGCGTTGAGTGCGTTGAGGGTGGTGGCGTCGTACGTCCGGCGGGAGGGCTGGGGTCGGCGGGGGCCAGAGGTTCCGGCACTGGGCGCGGTCCAGGCGCGGACGGGCGCAGACGGGCTTACCTTTGGCGCGCCTTCGGCGCACAATCGGCGCGCCCGCTGCGCGTCACAGCTGCGCGTTCGCACGGTCGCCATATATGGCGAAGTGCGAGGGAGGGCGGAGCAGCTGGGAGGCGGGAGCGGGGAGGGTACAGAATGAAAAAAGGGGCGGGGTTAGCGGCGGTGGCGGGGAGCGGGGAGGGAAGAGACGGGGGCAAAACAGGGAAAAAGAGGGGAACCAAGTTAAAGAAATACAGAGTACAAATGAAAAATGCCACAATAGTTAAAGCACACAAAACAACAAACAGAGGCAAAGGCAGGAGGCGAGCCCAGACCACGCCGCTCGAAGGCAGGGGGGCGTGGTCACGCGGTGGCTGGCCGAGCAGAGAGGCAGGCAGGCGGGGAGGCACTGGCACCAGCTGGTGGCCGTGCGGCGCGGGGCGTCCTAAACTAGGACACACGTCAGATCGGTACAGAGTATTAACAGAGTTCGAGATAATAGTTCAAGTTCAAGTGTATTTAGCCATGAGGATAGCTTTTACTTCATTTTTAAAGAGTGTAGTGGAAGAGATAAGCCTGGTTTCGGGAGGGAGTGAGTTCCAGATCCTAGGCGCCATTCCTGAGAAGGAGCGCTTATATGTTTTTTCCTTCCAGAATCTTCGAGGTTTCAGCAGAAGATTGTTTGTGCCTCTAGTGTTTCTAGCTCCGCCAGAGATTGTCAGCTTCTGAGCGAGGTAGCCGGGTGAGTTTAGGTGTACCGCCTTGTGTGTCATGCAGGCGATTTTCAGATGTATTCTGGCTTCAAAAGGTAGCCAGTTCAGGGATTTCAAGTCAGGGGTAATATGGGAGTGCTTTTTTGACCCAGTGATGAGTCTCGCTGCAGCGTTTAGAGAAGCTCTTAGGGGTGCGGTTGTAGTTAAGGGGAGTCTGCAGAGGGCGATGCTGCCGTATTCTATTCAAGGGAGGACTAGTGCTTGTACTGCGGTTTGGAAGTCTTTGGCTGGGAGGAAGGGTTTAAGTTTCCTCAGCGTATTGATTTGGAAGTTCGCTCCCTTTGTTGCCTTGCTGATATGTTGCTGCATGTTGAGATTGGTGTCGAGTGTTATGCCTAAAGATTTTGCTGAGTCCACGATGGTGGGTTGGACATTGAGTGCGGTTAGGTGTTTAAGCCAAATTTGAGTGGTGGAGATCTTCGCTGGAGGTGAGATCAGAAGGAACTCTGTTTTCAGGGCATTGAGTTTGAGATGATTATCGGCAAGCCAGGATTGGGTGCCTCTGATCGTTGAGTTCAGGAGCAGGATGTCTTTGGGGGATTGTAATTTGAGATAAAGTTGGGTGTCATCGGCGTACATGTGAAAGTGTACATTGGATGCTTGTAGCAAGGTGGTCAGAGGTTCCATAACTAGGTTGACCAGAGTTGGGGATAGAGAGGATCCTTGGGGGACGCCTAGCGTTACAGGTATTGGCGAGGACATCAGGTTGTTGCTCTTGAATTTCTGAGACCTGTTGTGAAGAAAGGAAGTGAACCACTTGAGAACAGTTCCAGATAAACCCATTCTTGTGTTTAGTAGTTCAAGTAAATTCTCATGTTTAACGGTGTCGAACGCTGAAGAGAGATCAAGAAGGATGAGGAGGCAGGTGTCGTTTTGGTCTAGCATTTGAAGTGCCTCGTCAATTATGTGAGTCATAGCAGTTTCTGTACTGTGTCCTGCTCGGAAGCCTGACTGGTGAGGATTGAGGAGATCAAATTGTTCAATGTGTTTAGTCAATTGTAGTTGTGCGCATTTTTCCAGCAGTTTGGCGAGAGTGGGAATATTGGTAATGGGATGGTAATTGTTGAGATCAGAGGGGTCGGCTGTAGGTTTCTTTAGAAGAGGTGTGACTTGTCCAACTTTGAGAGAGTCAGGTATGCTTCCTTGTTGGAGAGAGCTGTTGATAATTTTAGTCCAGAGAGGGAGAAGCAAAGGGGTAAAGTCTTTTACTGCGGTAGCAGGAAGGGGGTCCGTGAGGTGATTGGATGTTTCAGGGTGCTGAGCAGTTTGCCAATTTCTTCTTCCGTGTATGTGCCAAAGGTTGACCATGTAGCATTGTTTTTTGGTTCAATGGGTGCTAAGCACTGGGGTTTGGAATAGAGGCTTGCGTCAATGAGGAGATCGCTCTTTATGTTGTCAGTTTTTTGGATAAAGAAAGCAGCGAAGTCTTCACAGGAGGGTGCTTCACGCCCAGTGTTGAGTGGTTGGGGTTGATCCTTGGATTGTGATCTGATTAGCTCAAACAGTTTTCTCGGGCGGTTTTTTGCTTGGTCGAGCTGGAGGCTGAAGAAATCTGATTTTGAGCGTTTTATTTTCCTGAAGTAGGCGTTTCTCTTTTCCTTCAGAGCTTTTAGGTGCAGTGCAGAGGGAGCTGATCTCCAGGTGCGTTCTGCTATTCGCATGTCTCGTCTATCCTCATTGAGACTCCCGTCGTACCATGGATTGGAGATTTTAGTAGAGACTCTTTTTAGCTGCATAGGTGCAGCCTCATTAATTATTGAGGTCATAGCGTTGAGATAGTGGTCAGTCAGGGTTTGAACGTCCGTAGCGCCTGTCGGTGGGAGTAGGAGATTGCGACTGTTAGGGGGCAAAGAGCCTGGGTTGAGTTTTTTCATGTCTCTTTTCCAAACTTTGGGCTTGGCGGGTTGAGCCGGGTTAACTTTAACTTTTTCATTGATGAAGAATGTGACAATATGATGATCTGCCCAGTCACAGGGTTGGATGGACTCGAGTTGGATAGAGTCCTCTTTGGAGATGATCAGGTCGAGGATAGATCCTTTCTCGTGGGTCGGGCTGTTGCATATTTGGGTGAGGTTAAGGGCATCGAGGACATTTTTAAGACTATTTACCACCGCGTCATTGCAATCGTTCCAGTGGAGGTTGAAGTCGCCAAGGTATATTTGGGTGAGCTGCCATCCGGAATTGGTTGAGATCATATCCATGATTTGTTGGGAAAAGGTGAGGTTGTCCCTGGGTGGGTGGTAAATGCTGTGAAGAGAGCATATCGGTTTGCCTTCACTAATAATGTCGAGGCAGATGTATTCCCAGGATGTTGGGGATGGTAGGGAGGTGGAATTGACTTTCAGAACAGAGAGGTTGTTCCTGTAGATGCATGCGATTCCACCACCTATTTTGCCTGATCTGTCGAGCCTGATAATGTGGTAGTTGGGAGGAACCAGAATGTCCATTATAGGTGACGAAGATTCAGTTAGCCAGGTTTCAGTCAGGATGATTAGGTGAAGGTCCAGCGATAAGAGGAGATCAGCAATGGCGGCGGAATGTTTCGAGGCCGATCTGCAGTTGAGAAGAGTGCATTTGAGACGGGGTGTGTTGAGGGTGGTAGAGGGTTCTAGAGAGAGAGGGACTTTTCTAAGGTTATTGGGAATGGAGAATCTGCTGTTTAGTGTGGGGTGTCTAAGGGGATTTGAGTGTATCGCGGGAATGGTGAGGTGTGAGGTGGTTGTGTGATTTTGGGGGGCTGGGTCATAGGAGCGGAGAAGGGTGAGTGTGTCGAGGTCAGAAGTAGGGTTGTGGGTGCGACAAGGGCGGTTGTTGCGATTGCGAGCTGGGATTGAGGTCCGGTGTGGAGAGAGTTGAGTGAGAGAGTTAATCGGAAGGGAGGGGGACAAGTTGGGCGGGGAGGTGTAGGTGTGTGAGGGGTTGCAGGGGCGACGAGGGGGATGAGGGCGGTTGCTGCGAATATGAGCAGGAATTGTCGCCCGGTGTGGGGCGTGTTGCGTGAGGGAGTCAGCCGGAGGGGTAGGGGAAAAGTTGGGAGGGGAGGAGGGGTGTATGGGGCGTGTGGAGAGTAGTTCTTTGATGATGTGTATGTCTTCTTTGATCTGAGTGAGGGTGGCCATGATGTTGTCCATCGTGGGGTAGGTTTTGGAGGTGGGGGTGGCAGTCAAAGGTGAATGACTGACCAGGGAATTCACGTGCAGGTCGGAGAGTTCTGGTGGGCTGGTGTTCGAGCAGGGCTGCGTTGTGTTAGTGTACGGGATGGTGTTAGGGAAGAGAGAGGTTTTGGGCGGGAGGGTTGTGGATGAGGTAGGGAGGAGGTTGGTGATATGAGTGGGGGCATTGATGGTAGGCGGGGGGATCAAGGTGTAGGCTGGGAGACTGATAGTAGTGGTGGGGGTGCAGGAAGGGTAATGGGGGCTGAGAGTAGGAGGGGAAATGGGATTGGAGATGGTCCTGTTGTGGGGAGGGGGAGTTAAATTAAGAGAGGAGGTGTGTTCTGCGTAGTTAGTTAGAGGGTAATGGGGACTGAGAATGGGGGGGATAAAAGGAGGGATTTGTCGATGTGCGCGTCGTTCTGGTGCAGAACTGGGTTAGGTGTGTTGTGGGTGGGAGCTGTGCTGTCAGGGGTGAGAGGAGTGTTAATGACAGCTGTAGGTGTGAGAGGAGTGTTGATGGTATGTGTGGAGGTTCGAGGGTTGGTAGAGGGGGTGGGGGTGTGAGTGGTGTATGAGGGGGAGCGATCTGTGTCTGTGTTTGAGGCGTGTATGGCAACTGCCTGGTGCTGAACTGGGATAGAAGGGTTGTGGGTGGGAGATGAGAGGTCTGGGGTGGTAGGTGTGTCCCTGATTGAGGAGTATGTAGTAGCTAATTGGCGCTGAAATAGGTTGGAAGGGTTGTGGGTGGTGGGAGCTGTGAGGTCATGGTTGGTGGGACTGGAGGAGATATGAGTGTTGGTCCGCGAATTGGAGAGGTGCTCTTTGAAAGTGGGGAACAAGTTGTCTAGTAGTTCCAGGTTCCTGTCTGTGGATTGAGATAGGACAATCCCGTTATTGTAAATAGTGATGGTGGCTCTGCCTGGAAAGAGTTGGGATGGTGTGATGGAGAGAGTTAGGCTGTGAGCGGATTTCCTGGTGGAGGAGACGGTGAGTAAGGTGAGGAACGCTTTTCTCCATTGAGCTCTGCGTGTGGTGTGGAAGATGATATCGGTGTTCAGGGATCCATTGACCGGTGAGAAGTAGGTGTCAGCAAAGGGGGTTTCAGGGTGTGACCTAAGGAAGTTGTGTTTAAAGCGTTTAGCGGCTTTTTTGGTGAGTGTCGGTGGGTAGTTGATTTTATATGTGTGATTGCCGATAGGATCCATGTTAGGATGGTGGTTTAGGTGGGTATGGGAGAATGCACTATAGTGGTACGCATGTGTAGAAAAACAAATACATACAGTAAGTTACAAAGTACAGAAGTGGTACTAGTGATCAACCAGCATAACCCAAATATAAGAGTGTGCAGAAAAACAAATACATACAGTAAGTTACAAAGTACAAAAGTGGCACTAGTGATCAACCAGCATAACCAAAATATGAGAGTGTGCAGTAGAGCAAATACATAGAGTAAGTTACAGAGTACAAAAGTGAAGTATAATACTTCAGATAGAAGTATAATAATGGGACAAGATACAGATGCAAAACAACAAGTTACATGGATCAAAAGTGACCCTAGGGGGCAGAAGTGACACTAATGAGCAACCAGAAATATATGAGGTAGCAGTCGGTGCATTACAGGAGAGAAGAGTGAGAATGGATGCAGGTTGCAGAACTGTGCAGAATAGTGCAGAATACAGTAGAAGTATATTATATATGAGGTAGCAGTCGGTGCATAGAAGGAGAGAAAAGTGGGAATGGGTGCAGGTTGCGGAAATGTGCAGAATAGTGCAGAATACAGTGAAAGTATACTACTGATAGAATATAAGAACAGAATACAAATGCAAACAACAATTTACATGAATCAAAAATCAAAAATCAAAAGTGACATTAGTTAGCAACCAAAATATATGAGATAGCAATCTGTGCATTACAAATGTTCAAAATACAGGTAGAAGTATAATACTGCAATAATAGGTAGACATTCTTTCACAAGGAGAGAAAAGTGGGAATGGGTGCAGGTTGCGGAAATGTGCAGAATAGTGCAGAATACAAGTGAAAGTATACTACTGATAGAATATAAGAACAGAGTACAAATGCAAACAACAATTTACATGAATCAAAAATCAAAAATCAAAAATCAAAAGTGACATTAGTTAGCAACCAAAATATATGAGGTAGCAATCTGTGCATTGCAAATGTTCATTAGTTAGCAACCAAAATATATGAGGTAGCAATCTGTGCATTACAAATGTTCAAAATACAGGTAGAAGTATAATACTGCCATAATAGGCAGACATTCTTTCTCAAGAGGGTGTAGATACATAGCTGAGCAAAGTATTCGGTAGTTGAGATTAGTCTGAAATGATAAGTTCTTAGTGTATGTTCAGATAATGATGAAAATGACTAGTCCAGGATGGCCGCCCAAGAGAGAGACTAGTCAAAAATGGCCACCAAATAGGTGAGATAGAGACAGTAGTCCTCTGTTTGTTGCTGTTGCTTAGATAGCAGGGAAGAGCCGTTTCCCTTCCCATTCATGCAAGCCCCGTTTCTAGCTTGCTGGGAGGGAGCCTCATGGGCACCTGGAGGTACAGGGGGGATTTATTGCTTTAGCTTAAGACCCCCGCCATTTTGAACAAAGGAGTTTTAAAAAGAGTGCAAGCGATTAGGGTGCAATAAATACCTTAGTTGTGATTTCAGCTCAGTAGATACGCAGATTTTGAAGTTGAAAGAAATGCAAACCTCGAGGCTTTTGTCTGAATGTGTGCATCGATTTCTGGCAGATTTGAGAGCAGGAAGGGCAGTTGAGGCTAGACTTCGTGCTCCTCTGGTGTAACCTCGATGTTTACCAGTGCTTGCAGGTCCACTCCCAGGGACACGGTAGTACGGTAGCAGCCAGGGGTGTGAAGCCGCGGTGGTATGAAGGAAGCCTTGTCGGGATCCAGTTCCTGTAGACCGGTGCAGATGGGGGCAACTCCGCACTTCTGCACTTCTGCACTTCTGCAGGCGCTGCGCTCCGGTCATCTGCTCTCCGGTCATCCATGCAGCGCCCGCCGATGCCAGTGTAGTGCAGTGCCGTAGGGGTCCGGGCCAGAGATCCGTCCCATGCAGCCCGGTGCCGGTGGCGGTGTAGGCGTACCGGCTACCTCCGGTGATTAGAGCAGCTCTGCCCGGGATCTGGACACGGAAGGGGGGGGTGACTCGGTCCCTCCTGCTCCCAGGGTCACGGTCCCAGCCTCAGGGGGGCGAACAGGGCCCCCGTCCGTGCCTCCAGGCAGCCGGGCGTCCGTCTCCTCCAGGCAGCCTGGCGTCCGCTCCAGCCCGGGTTCTGGACAAGGAGGGGGGTGACTCGATTCTTCCTGCGCCGGTCCCAGCCTCCGGGGGGGCGATCAGGGACCCCAGTCAGTGCCACAACAGGTTCCAAGCAGCAAAGCGACCGACCAGGCTCCGCCAGTGACCAGGGGCAGCCCGGTGTCAGGAGAGGCGGGGGTGGCTCGTTCCTTTCCCGCGACGTGGAGATGAGGGACCCTCAGGGTGCTCCTGCTCCCGCTAGCCAGGTAAGGGTGATGTTGCTGAAGAATTCCTGTTACTCGCGGTCGTTACGTTGCTATAGATGCCGGAATGCTGGGTGCTAACAGGGATTAAATACACATATGGAATCCCAAGCACTCGGAGCTCTGACAAAGAGCTCCTACCAGGCGGCCATCTTGCGCTATGAATGAATGAAAACACAAGTTGCCCGCTATGGTGACTCTTGTACTTGACTTCAAGGACTTGTGTTTTTGAGGGGGAATGGCAAAGGCCCGCACCCAGAGGGTGCTTAATGGGCCGGCGCTGTAACCTGCGCAGAGTCCCGGGAGCGGTGGTCCTCAGGAGGGGACTGGGACAAAGGACAGGAAGTGGCACCCCGCCCTCCACGAGTCTATCAAAAGTGGTTCCCCTTGCGACCCAGGCCCCGCCCCATATTCTTAAATCAGTCATATCAACTATCCTTCCACCTTTGGTCCAACTTATAAACACGTCCCTTATCCAAGGCACGGTACCCCCAGGTTGGAAAAAGTCCATTGTGAAGCCCCTCCTGAAAAAGCCACATCTCGACCCAACAGATTTGGGTAACTACCGTCCCATCTCCCTTCTGCCGTTAGTGAGCAAAACAGCTGAAAAATTTGTTAACAATCAGCTCTCAACCTACTTGGAACATATAATCTCCTTCACCCTTCACAAACTGCCTTCCGTCCAGGTCAAGGGACGGAGACCGCCATAATGGCGGTTGTGGAAGAAGCGCGCAAAATCTGAGACTCAGGAGGATCAGTGGCAGTGATCCTCCTGGATCTAAGCGCGGCGTTCAATACCGTCAACCACCACATTTTGACCCATAGGCTAAGTGCACTAGGTATCTCAGGGTCTGCCTTAGCGTGGTTGAAATCCTTCCTTTACAACCGAGCCTTCCAAATTTGGGAAGGAGCCTCTCAATCACACTCCACTCCTTTACTCTGTGGCGTCCCCCAGGGCTCCTCCCTGAGCCCTACCCTTTTTAATGCCTACATGTCACCTCTCCAGGACATAGTGTCCCCCTATGAACTCAAACTAGTAATGTACGCTGACGACATGCAGCTTGTAGTATCTCTCAGCCACCCGGACCGGTCCCCTGACAACCTCCATTCCTGCCTTTGTGACATCTCACGCTGGATGGACCGATCCCATCTCAGGCTGAACGCAGAGTAAACGGAGATCATGCTACTAGGCAACCCAGCCCACTTTAAGTCAAACTCGCTGTGGCCTCCCTGCATGGGCGAAGCTCCAACCCCTAAATCCTCCATTAAGAGTTTGGGCATATGGCTGGACCAGGATCTGTCGTTCGCAACCCAGGCTAGGAAATCAGCAGGCGTATGCTATGGTATCCTTAGGACCACTCGAAAAATCCTGCCTCTGCTCCCTCAAGACACCAGGAAGCTCATCATCCAGAGCCTTTTAATTTCCAGACTCGACTACGGTAATGCCTTGTATCTTGGCGCCCCTAAAAAAGTAATTGCCAAACTTCAGGGCGTACAAAATGCGGCAGCTAGGCTGTTAACAGGCACTACACGTAGGAGCTCTGCAAAGACAGCCCTTAAGCTACTTCACTGGCTCCCAGTGCAAGGTCAACTTCAAGACACTCTGCCTGACCCATAAAATCCTCCACAACAACTGCCCTCCTATTCTTAAACACTGGATCAGACCCTATGAAACCAACAGAAACCTGCGCTCTGTTCTCCTTCACCTGGCATTTGTACCCAGGATCAAAAAAGCCTGCTCAGGAGGTCGCCTTTTCTCCTTCATCGCTCCCAAACTGTGGAACTCTCTTCCCCTCACTCTGCGAGCGGAACCAAACCATCTCACGTTCCGCAAGAGTTTGAAAACCTGGCTCTTCCCCTGATCCCCCCTGCCTTCTCACCCTCCCCCTACTACCTATCACCAGCGCTGGGATGCTCAAGGGCAGCCATGCGCTTTATAAATCCTCATTTCATTTCATTTCATTATTGGGGCAATCCCCCTTAACCATTTTAATGTCCCTGCGCCTATCTGTTTGATTGATCAAGAGTTTCCAGCCTGAGCATTTTCCTCACAGCTACACACCCTCTCACCTGTATCCTATCAATCAGGAATCCCAGGCCTTGGTCTCAGGACCTGCTTGACTACATATTGGCTTGTTGAGTTTGATATGGAGTTCACAACGTGTGGTTATGTTAATGAGGACAAGATTTTATTTTCAACGATGAATGCACCAATTTCTGTATTAACAATACCTCAAACCTTCTTTCCAATCTTAAACCATTAACGAGTCTACAGAGGAGTTCATCGAGACAGAGACACCCATTAGGATAGGATCCTACTAGATCACATAGACACATCAATGCATAAGCTCCTAATGTTTGGCTCTCATCATTGGTAAGGCACTATCTCAAGCAAGAAGTGGCTCTACTGGTTTCTGCCTGGACCAGGAGCCTAGGGGTCCCTTCCATATGAACTAGGAGAGGGGCCTGAGTAGAGTCTTAAGGTAGAAACTATTCTGGCTTTTATTCATGAGATAATGCCTTCACAGCAAATTGTTTTCTCATGGCAGTGTGTTCTGTCACTCTGCCTGGGTATCCCCCAATCCTGTAAGCTACCACCAACCACCACTCACTCTACTTATCAGAGAGAACAAGTTTAAATTAGCACTAGCAGGCTGCTGTGCCTTCACAGAAACCAGCCTGTGTGGCTCTGTCACACGGCAAGTACAGGAAGAGTCAGAGTCCCATAACCAAAAGCGTCCATATCACATGCTAGCTTTCTCTTAAACATGCCAAAACATAACCAAACTATCCCCACGTACAAGTATCCAGTAGCAATTCATGACATCTGTATGGATTCAAGGTGCCTGCTGAAGGAAATAACAGCATTTGTGTTTTGAATGACTTCAACACTTCATATTTATTATTTCTACTCAGTCACCTGACATGGTCCCAGGAAGGGGAAATTAAAGCCAATCAGTGAAAGGTCAGGAGAGTAAAGTTTCACAGAAAGTAGGAAAAGAAATAATCTGCTAGAAAGGTACCAACCACAGTAGGTGGTGACGGTCAGTTGATTTGGACAGCCAAACACACTTGGAAGAAAAACTAATGTTTAGAATCCAAATAAAGATATCACCTGGGATCTCAAATGCACCCCCCTTGACGAAAATGTGTTCGCACCACATGACATCCAATCCTCTGGCTGATGGAGATGCTTTAACCCATGCATGCAACCACTCTACTCACACATGTGCTGTCACTGTGCATAACCACAATGTGCAATTGGGTCTGAAATATAGAAAATCGGTCTCTCAGATCAAGTAACATTTACACTTATCAATACATACAAGCAGCTTTCTACCCTTGGGGGGTCCAGGCATCACGCAAGACTTGAATCCATAGGCATGACATTTATAATTGTATAGTTTCCTGCTAAGGCCTAGCATGAAGTGTGTCCTGCCATCGAAATTTTATTCAAAGTCTTTCCAATCCGAAGCGTTTAGGAAATGTATTCTAGTGCAGTATCCCAGAGGTTCTAATTAAAATGCCTCTCGTTGCTCTTAATTTGAATGCAGGTCCAGTGTTGGGAGTAGCGACCAAGGGCCTCATTTATGAGGCTGTGCGTCACTTTTACGCCGCCGGTGCGTCACTTTTTGTGACGCACCAGTGGCGTAAAAGATGCACCTTGTTGCGCCATATTTACAAAGTGACGCATGTAGGTAGATGCGTCACTTTGTAAACCCCTGCGCCACATTATACCTGCACCAGGTATAATGTATGCAAGGGGGGCGTATTGACGCAAGGAAGGGTCGTAGAAGTGACGCAGTGAAATCTATGAGATTTCACTGCGTCACTTTTAGGACGCCGTTGCGTCAAAATCTTGGGCCTGCCTCACGGCAGGCGTAAGACTGACGCAGGCCCTTTCACATGGGGCTTGCCCCATGTGAAAGGACGCATTGCTGGAGTTGCGTCACTTTTGTGACACACTCCAGCAATGCGTCACTTTTGCACTTACAGATACGTCAGAAGTACTGACGTATCTGTAACTCCTTGCGACATGATGCGTCATACATTAAATATGACGCATCAGGAATGTCGCAAGGAGTGCGCACTGAGAAGTGACGCATCGCTGCTTTCACGCAGCGATGCGTCATTTCTCATAAATGAGGCCCCATGTGCGTAAATCTAGGCACTTACTAGCCAGTTACAACTTCCATATCCCACTTGATCGCTTTTTCTAGTGTGGATAAAAGTAAAACAGCAACAAAGACTATGATTTATTGTATCCTATCACAGTGTAGCACCATCTGTAGACCACTTTCAAAATAGTACAAAAATCGCCAGCAGGTTATAAACACCTCATTTTTTAGAAATGTGCAGAAAAATGTAAAGGTATGCAAATTGTGGAATAAAGTACCATACTGCTTGGTATGGTGGACACTAATGCATCCACTGCAGGAATCTATGGTTCACATGATGGTCACAGGTTCAAATCCGTCGGACCCTCTCAACATTTCATCCTTCTGAGGATGAGTAATATCAATACTATTTAAATGGGTAAAAATAAACGTCTGCTGTTCAGCACCAGGATGTCCCAAAGGATAAACATGCATTTTCTTAAATTCACGTTGTTATTTTATGTTACTTGTGTCCTACAGTATCACAGCCTAGTTTCAAAAGATCATTTATTTTTATTTTTGCAAAACAGTGGGTCCATACATAAACACAATCATTGGCTGCCAGAGTGTTGGTTTTTGCAGCTTGAATGATTGTCGTGGAAGCAGCTTGGTTCAACTCAATATAAAGAAAAAAATTGTCTAGAGGCAAACATATGATTTTGGTCTCAAAAAGGCACGCGTTGCCATAGTAAACTGCACATATTGAGACAATTATGCCAATTATTTGCAGGCTTACCCAAGAGTGCTCCTGCTTTGATAAATAAACTCTACCTCAATGACTTGCTTCGCCAAATGCAAGGTTATGTCCGAGCTCACAGGTGCCAGGGGTGCCAATTGACTTTTTGATTGGTCCTTCAGACTAGTTCACCGACAGAAATGCTGCATGTTCGCCCTTTTGCGAAATTTAAGAATTATACAATTGCTAAACTCTGGCAAGAATAAATAACCAAGAAATGGACAGTGTCACCCTCTGTGCCCCTGCGCCACTTATAGCTGATCTAAGGCAGGCATAACTGGCCTCTGAGTCACTCTGATCGCGACAGCGCTTGACTTCTGCGCCGTGATGAGCAATGTGAGGGTAGGTGAAGCAATACAAATCTATTTTCAAACGCATCTTCTGCCTCCTTGTCCCAGGGGCGCCATGGAGGGGGCAGACTGCGAGCCCAAGCTTCCTTTCAGGCAGAATTGTGCTAAAGACCGAGGACAATATTTATGAGGGCTTTGTGTCATGCTTGCACCATCCAAACCTCGTAGTCATATTTATGAAGCCACACAAAGCCACTTTACATGTCTTTGAATGGCTGCATACATATGGAGCAATGCAGCGCAGCACAAATTGCTGCGGTGCATAGGCGGTCCATGGGCTTTGCGGTGGATGTTCCCTTGCAACTCCCATGGTTTCTGACACATTCCTAGATTTACAACTGCTTGAAAAGCTGGGGATGTGTTAAAATCTTATGACTTCTCAGGAGAAGAGTAACAAGGAGAAATATCTGGGGCCCCATCCTGCAGAAAAAAACATTACTGCCTGTAATGCAGATACCCTTGCCCCATGGTGCAAGAGTGCTTGCGTAGGCACTAGTCTGCCGAAACAGGGCCAGCACAGGGGAAAAGGGCAGGAATGCACCATATTCAATTGAAATGGTGCATTCCTGCCCTTTTCCTGTCATGCAGGGCAGTGCTGCAAGGTATCTTGCTGTGCTGCCCTGTGCCGCAATTCCAGTAAATATGCCCCTGAGAGTGATGCGCAGCTATCGTAACATGACAACCAACGCATTACAAACAACCAAGTAAATACAATATGCACAGATTACTTCATGTCTCTGGGTTACAAATCCCCCCAGTCATGGATATCCCTTTCATTAATCAATATTTTCAAGTATGGCACTCCAATGAACCTGAACCAAGACTACAAATCACACAGAGTACAAGAGTGGGGGCCTTGGGGAACATGGCGGCCATCTAAAAGGCAGGTCGCAGGAGTCTCACCTAGTGTGCCGGCTTTGGGAAGCTTTGGGGGAGCCGAATGGAGCCAGAATAGAGCAAATAATTGTAAAGACACATTGCCAATGGACTGCTAGCGGAAACTTTCTTTAACCTCTTTTTTAATATTCCACGGACCTCTTTGGGCGAGAGTTCCAGGTCGTGCTGGGTTAACTATTGGCGCCTTTGGAAACGCTAGAAACGCTGGAGAAGCCAGTGGAGCAGCACATTCATCAAAGTTACTTGAAATTGCTATCGATATTGGCACCTTTGGAAGCGGCGGCAAAACGAATGTCAATAATTAGAGTCAATCACCGAACCTGTTACGCCAGTTGAGAGGCAGCTCCAGCTGCATTGGGGAGGAAGCTGTGTGGAGATCCGGGCAAGAGGAGCAGCCACGGCGGGTGTTGGAGTGGGGGGTCAGCGCTGGTTGAGAGCCGCCCTGGAGATTAGGAGGGGGTGGCAGGCAGCATCCAGGATCTCTTTCCGGGGAGAGTAGCCAGGGATTGCATCGGAAGGCAATCGGAGAAGGTTGCCCTGGGGACGTCTGCACAGGAACAGGATCAGGTATCACAGGATCGGGACAAGTGGAGGTTGAGAGACCACAAAGACTGGCTCAAAGAAGCACTGAATTCGAGAGGAACAGGTATAAAAGTGAGGTTAGTCAGGTTGATTTGGTGAGAGTGGAGGAGAGAAGTCTAAGGGGGGACAAAAATGCCCTATGCAGATATTCGTTGAAAAGTGTATAGAGGGGGAAAGACCTGTTGGAGCAGGGATCAGAAGGGGAGAAGTTGCTAGAAGGAGGAGAGGGGGGGAGAGCAGATAGAATAGTCCCTATAGGGTGAAAGACAACTAAGAAGCACAGTGTGAAAAGGTTAGAAAGGAGTCTGAGCAAAGTGGATCAAAGGGTCAAGGTTACACCCTCCCTTAGAACCTTCTTCAAGTGCTCCCGAAAACTTTGGTTCTAAGTAAAGTAGGGATGTCAGGCAAGGGAGAACAGAGGAGGGTATGTGGTGAGAAGGTGGCAGTTGGTTGGGAAAACATCCCAGCCCTAACAGATTTCAGGCCAGTACAAGCAGGAGCATTGAGGAATAGTCAGTAGGGGAACTAATTACAACCCTCTCTTTAGAGATAAAGAATAGGTTTGAGACCTTAGAAGGCAATCAGAGGGAAATTAGGATGGCCTGTGAGAACCTAGCCAAAAAAGATTGACGATCAAGCAAGTAGAACCATGATTTTAGCGGAAACGTTAGAGGAGCTCAGGAGTGCGGTGCAAATTAGAAAAGAGGACATCAAGGCTCTAAGAATGAGAGAACAGGGACATCAGCAGTGGGTGGAAAGAATGGAAAATAATCAGAGAATGAATAATTTATGGATCTTGAATATGCCAGAAGGAGCAGAAGGGGAAGATCTAAAATCTTTTGTAGTGAAAACTGATTAAAAATGGGCTACAAATAGAAGAATTAAACCAAGAAACCAAGAAACCAAAGAGTCCACAGGGAGCCTTTTAGGCCAAACTCAAACAGAAGCAAGCTGAGGAAAATTCTGATACATTTTCTTACTTATACACTAAAAGAAAAAATACTATCAAGAGCTCTGTGAATGAAGGTAGTGAAAGTAGAAGTGGTCTCATGCGAGACCAGGTCAGATATCTCTCACATCACGTCCAACAGGCAATGGGAATTATGCAATAGAATTGACCCGCTGAGGAAATTGGAGGGACCAGTACAGATGATGTTGCCAGCAGTTTTGAATGTAATGTTCAACGATAAAATCCATAGTTTTCATGTGGCAAGTGAAGTGGATGATTTTATAGAGAGTTTGGAGAAGGCAGTGTGAGTTGGTTTAACCCCTTCGACGCTGATGACGGAGCGGTTCCATCATCAGCGTCGGTTGGGCTGTGCTGATGACGGAAGCGCTCCGTCATCAGTACAGCCCTCGGGGGGAGCGCTGGCGCTCCCCCCCTGGGGCATCGATCCTGTAGATTTCAGCTGGGGTGGCAGCGGAAGACTTTCAGCTGCCACCCCCTGGCCCCCCTACGCTTCCTGGTGATGTCAGCGCACACAGCGCGCGCCAACGTCATCAGGAAGTGCTGGACGCGCTGGAAGCCATTTGTTTCCAGCGCGTCCAGAGGAAGGGTAAGTGTTTGGTGCTCCGGTGGGGCGGGGGGCCCGTTTCTCGGTGCCTTGAGGCATCGGGGGGAGGAAACAGTGTTTCCTCTCCCCTGATGTCCCAATGCAGGGCATTTCTGGTTCAGGATCACGCACAGCGTCGCAATCCTGCACCAGAAATGCCCCCACTAGACACCAGGGATTGTTTCTTTATTTAAATAATGTGTGCAGGAAGCGACCCCTTGGGCAAGGGTCGCTTCCTTAGGGGCAAATTTAAATACAGACTTTTCTGCCCCCCCCCCCCTGGGGCAGATCGGCCGTTTTTTTGGCCGATCTGCACCCAGGGGGGGCAGAAAAGCCCACTAGACACCAGGGATTGTATTTTATTTATAAAGGAAGCAACCCCTTGGGTAAGGGTTGCTTCCTAGGGCCCACAATTTTTTTAGACTTTTCTGCCCCCCCTGGGGGCAGATCGGCCGGTTTTTGGGCCGAATCTGGACCCGGGGGGGGCAGAAAAGCCCACTAGACACCAGAGATTGTTTTTTTTTTTATAAAGGAAGCGACCCCTTGGGCAAGGGTCGCTTCCAGGGAGCAATATGAATATTTTAGACTGGCTGTTTTTTTTACCGTTTCTGGACCCAGGGGGGGATAGAAAAGCCTACTAGACTCCAGGGATTGTTTTTTTTTTTATAGGAAGGGACCCCTTGGCCAAGGGTCACTTCCTTGGGCCCATTTTTTTTCAAAAGTATGTTCTGCCCCCTCTAGGGGCAGATTAGTGTCTTTATTTGGCCTCTCTGCCCTCCGTAGGGTTGCTTCCAGGGGGCCCATGTTTATAATGATTTTTATTCTGCCCCCCATGGGGACAGACAGCCCATTTGTGACATACCCTGTGACATAGCCTGTTGTAATGTGTGTTGTTTTTGTTTCTTCTAATGTGTATTGGTTTTTTTTCTCTTTAGATTGTTGCAGTGTGCGGTTCCTTTACTGGTGGTTCTGTTGTTCTGCTGTTTGTGTAGTTGCATGTGTTTGGTAAGAGACCTTTTTTTGTTCAATTGTAATGTAATTGTTTTTTTTGCAAAGTATGTAATAATACGAGTATGTTTGATTTCTGTTTTTTGTGATTGTAAAACATGTTTTGCATTTGTTCTTTATGTGTACTTCTGTAGATGTACGTTTTTTTTTCTTCTTTCTAGTGGGATATCGTTGCATATTTGCTGTGTCTTTGCAGAGTAGGTACTGGTGAGTGTAGCTGTCTCTTGTATGCGAATTGTATATCTTTTTAATATATAGATATTTGTGATAAAGGCTTACATTTTTTACTTACTTTGCCCAGTGTTGGGGTTGTTGAGTTGTTTGTGCAGACTCCTTTATTTGTAAGGATAATGGCTAGCCGCCGGATTACTGCTCAGCAAGTTGTTTGAATGCTTTTTGATTCTTCCTCTGACCATGGTCCAGAGACTGATTCGGATTCTGAGCCAGAGGTGGGAGGTGAAGATTCAGGTAGTGAGTTTTCTCTACACATGGCTTCATCTGATGATGAAGATACTCTGAGTGCTGATGAAGCTACTTTTGGTGTGGATGAAGTGCCTGTGGTTGCGGAGGACATTGCTGTGCCAATAGTGCGGCAAGAGGCATCTGGGCTGCATCCTGGGGCTGCTAGACTTCCAGTTGGTGTAGTGAGACATGAGGCAGCTGGTCGGCAGCCTGCGGCTGCAAGACTTGACGTTGAAAGGTCTGACCTCTGGGTTGCACCAGGCATGGTGCAGCCGGCATTGCCTGAATTTACTGGTGTTCCAGGGTGTAGGGTGAACACTGAAAACTTTTTGCCAATTGATTTTTTCAAGTTGTTTATGGATGATGTGTTTTTGGCTGAGATTGTAGATCAGACTAATTTGTATGAAGACATTTTTTTGAGGGTGAACAGTGCCAGCCTTAAGCCCCACGCTAGAGCTACCCGGTGGACTCCCACAAATTTGGAGGAGATGAAAAAGTTTTTGGTTTTAACTTTTTTGATGACCTTGCTTAGGAAACCATCAATGGCTTCATATTGGTCTACTAGTCCCTTGATGGCAACAGCTATATTGCCGGCAGTCATGAGTCGCGATAGGTATTTGCTTCTGCTTTGGATGATGCATTTTGTTGACAATAGTTCTGCTTTGGCACGAGATCACCCTGATTGTGACCGTCTTTTCAAGATTCGGCCTGTCATTGATCATTTCGTCGATCGATTTCCTGAGATCTTTTATCCTGGGAAAGAAATTGCAGTGGATGAGTCTTTGCTGTTGTTCAAGGGCCGCTTGGTATTTCGGCAATACATTCCTAGCAAGAGGGCACGCTATGGAATTAAGCTTTATATGCTGTGTGACAGTCTGACTGGATATGTCTCTAATTTCAGGGTGTACACCGGTAAGGAATCCAGTATTAACCCCCCTGGTTGTCCGTCGACTTTTGGAGTGACTGAGAAAATTGTGTGGGAACTTGGTCGTGGATTTTCTAACAAAGGCCATCATTTATATGTAGATAACTTCTACACTGGTGTGCGGTTGTTCAGGGAATTGGCCAAAGTGGACACTGTTGCTTGTAGCACAATCCGCTCAAACCGTAAAGGTTTCCCCAAAGAACTTGTTTGTCAAAAGCTTGCTCGGGGACAGTGCAGTGCATTGCGTTGTGAGAAGCTTCTAGCTGTGAAGTTTGCAGACAGGAGAGATGTCTACATGTTGACTTCCATACATGATGAAAGCACTGAACCGGTGACTGTTTGGGGTCAGGTTGCAGAAGCGCGCAAACCTGTGTGCATAATGGACTATAATAGGCACATGGGTGGTGTTGACAGAGTAGATCAGAGGTTGGAACCGTATGCTGCTCTTCGTAAGGCTTACATTTGGTACAAGAAGTTGGCTATCCATCTTTTCCACTTGGCAACCTTTAAAGCTTTTGTTGTGTTCCAGAAATCTTGTCCCCAGTCAACAATGGCTTTTGTAAAGTTTCAGGGGTCTGTAATAGGCAGCCTTGTTTTAGTGGAACAGGCAAGTGTTCCTAGAGTTGGAGTGGTGGAGGATGTTGCCAGATTGAAAGATCGCCACTTTCCTGATCAAATTCCTCCTACAACCTCAAAAGACTTTCCCAGTCGGAGATGTAGAGTCTGTTGGCGAAGAGGTTTGCGGAAGGAGGTTTGTATGTACTGCCCCGACTGCCCTTCAAACCTTGCGCTGTGTGTACCTGCTTGTTTTAGATTGTACCACATGCAAAATAATTTTTGGGAGCATCCATGAGTGTTAAAGTGAACTGGTTGGTCTTTAATCTTTAAAACTTATTGTTCAGTTTAAAAGTTGGCATTTGTGTAGTGTTTTTAGATTTAGTTGTTATGTTAGTAGATTTGTATCAAATTGTAATTTGTTTATTTTTTTTAAAAAATCCTAAAGTATGATGTTGGTTGGCGTGTAGTGTCCATTGTCTGACGGTGTGCATGGTTTGGCACTTGGCTGGCGGTGTCTGTGGACTGGTGCTTGTCTGGCAGTATCTGTGGACTGGTGCTTGGCTGGCGGTGTGCGTGGTCTGTTGTTTGGTTGGCGGTGTGCGTGGTCTTGCGCTCGCCTGGTGGTGTGTTGGGATTGGTGCTTGGCTGGTGGTGTGCCTGGGCTGGAGCTTGGCTGGCGGTGTGTGTGGAGTGGCGCTTGCCTGGTGGTGTGTGTGGACTGGTGTTTGCCTGGTGGTGTGTGTCGTCTGGTGTTTGGTTGGCGGTGTGCATGGTCTTGCGCTTGCCTGTTGGTATGTTTGTATTGGTGCTTGGCTGGTGGTGTGCCTGGACTGGTGTTTGGCTGGCTGTGTGTGTGGAGCCGTGCTTTCCTGGCGGTGTGCGTGGTCTGGTGTTTAGTTGGCGGTGTGCGTGCTCTTGCGCTTGCCTGGTGTTGTGTTTGGATTGGTGCTTGGCTGGTGGTGTGCCTGGACTGGTGCTTAGCTGGCGGTGTCTGTGGACTGGTGCTATCCTGGCGGTGTGTGTGTGGACTGGTACTTGGCTGGGGGTGTGCGTCGTCTGGTGCTTGACTGGCGGTGTGTGTGGTCTGGTGCTTGGCTGGTGGTGTGCGTGGACTGGTGCTTTGCTGGCGGTGTGTGGGAAGTGACTTAATGCTGGTTACTACACACAGTGCTAGTTAAGCGCCACTCCATGTAATCCATGAGTTTGTGTTGTTGTTGTGTCAGGAATGTTGGCGTGTGAAAGTGATGGGCCCTTGATTGGCGTTGTCTGCTGGTGGAAGTCCAGTAATGTGACGGGTCAGCGGCTGGTGGTGTGAATGTTTTGTATGTGTCGCATGTATGAAAGGTGTATGAATGGCCTGTAAAGCGGTTGGTGCCTTGTCGTGGCTTTACAGCTCACGAGCTGTGAGTCAATGGTTCAGTTTCTTGTCCTTTCCATTATTAACAGTGTATTTCATTTTTTGTGAAATCACTTGCTAATACAATGGTATATACTGAACCATCACTCACCCTCATGCCAAATCCAACCAGTATGTGTGTGTGTTTGAAAACTTGATGTCAGTGTTTTTAATTTTTTTTTATGCAGGACGCCCCTTGTCACTTTTTTGTAAATGTTGTGATGTGTTGCTTTTGTGCCTGTTGGTGTGAATGGTCTTCTGTGTGTCAGGTATGAAAGGTGTGTGAATGGCCTGTAAAGCGGTCGGTGCCTTGTCGTGGCTTTACAGCTCACGAGCTGTGAGTCAATGGTTCAGTTTCTTGTCCTTTCCATTATTAACAGTGTATTTCATTTTTTGTGAAATCACTTGCTAATACAATGGTATATACTGAACCATCACTCACCCTCGTGCCAAATCCAACCAGTATGTGTGTGTGTTTGAAAACTTGATGTCAGTGTTTTTTATTTTTTTTTATGCAGGACGCACCTTGTCACTTTTTTTGTAAATGTTGTGATGTGTTGCTTTTGTGCCTGTTGGTGTGAATGGTCTTCTGTGTGTCAGGTATGAAAGGTGTGTGAATGGCCTGTAAAGCGGTCGGTGCCTTGTCGTGGCTTTACAGCTCACGAACTGTGAGTCAATGGTTCAGTTTCTTGTCCTTTCCATTATTAACAGTGTATTTCATTTTTTGTGAAATCACTTGCTAATACAATGGTATATACAGAACCATCACTCACCCTCGTGCCAAATCCAACCAGTATGTGTGTGTGTTTGAAAACTTGATGTCAGTGTTTTTTTTTTTTTTATGCAGGACGCACCTTGTCACTTCTTTTGTAAATGTTGTGATGTGTTGCTTTTGTGCCTGTTGGTGTGAATGGTCTTCTGTGTGTCAGGTATGAAAGGTGTGTGAATGGCCTGTAAAGCGGTTGGTACCTTGAAGTGGCTTTACAGCTCACGAGCTGCGAGTCACTGGTTCAGTTTTTTTGTCCATGCAATTGACACTGCATTTCATTTTTGTGAAATCTCTTGTTAATAAAATTATATATAATGAATCATCACTCGCCCTTGTGCCAAATCCAACCAGTATGTGTGTGTGTTTGAGGAATAGATGGCTGTGTAGGGATCTTGTTTTTCTCAGTCTCTGTGCCAAGGTGTACATTCAGCTTACGAATAACCTGCCAATAGTAGATATTCTTGAAAACCCATGGGACTACATGGTGATGTCTCTCTAGTGAAATCTAACAATTAATTGTATCCACAATATCCTGCAAAACTCACAATGTCCGTCATATTTTCTAAGCAATATTGCGCCCAAATAGTCTCGCTGCACAAGTAAACAACTAATTTTGTCAAAACTAATTGGTTTAGCTAGGGGGGTTACATGGGTTTTTCACTCCTTCCTCGGTTGCCATGTAGGGAAACCTAGCATACCCACACATTTTTGGAAAGTAGACATCCGGGGGCTTTCAAGGGGGTATGGCTTGCATGGATCCTCCAATGTTCCTTTTCTCAGAATCCCTAGCAAACTTTAAATGTAGCTGAAATATTTTATTTTTTTCAAACATTTCTGTGTTTAAAAGTGTGGCATCACTAGGCTCACACAAATTTTCACCCACCCCGCGTTCCGCTAGGTCTCCTAAAAAAAATGGTAACTCACTTGCCTGGGTCTGTGACAGGAAACAGCGCAAAACGCAACGTGGACACACCGGAATTTTCGCAGTGAAAACGGGCCCTTTTGTGGCAAAGTGCCTGCCTTTCGTTTTTGAACCCTAGCTCTGCCGGCACCTAGAGAAACCTAGCAAACCTATACATTTTTGAAAACTAGACACCCAGGGTAATTCAGGATGGGGTAACTCAACTGCCTCCCACCAGGTTCTGTTACCCAGAATCCCTTGCAAAGCTAAAAAAAATGACCAAAAAACGCATTTTCCTCACATTTCTGTGGTGGAAAGTTCTGGAATCTGGGTGGATCAACAAATTTCCACCTACCCCACGTTTCCCCAGGTCTCCCGATAAAAATGGTACCTCACTTGCGTGTGTAGGCATAGTGGCTGCAACAGGAAAAGGCCCAATTCGTACGGTGGAGACTTAAAAATTACCTTTAGCAAAACTACCTTATTTTTTGGGGGGTCACCTGAGATTTTGTCCCGGGGCTCAGCGGACATCTTTGGAAACTACCAAACGCAAACAGTTCTGAAAACTAGACACCCGGGGGAGTCCAGGGAGGTATGGCATGCATGGGTCCCCCAATGTTTTCCTACCCAGAAATCCCTGCAAACCTTAAATTTAGTTTAAAAAAACACTTTTCCATACATTTTTGCGTGGGATCTCTGTGCCGGCACAAATGTTCTACCACCCAGCACCCCTTGATCTCCCGAGCAAAATGATACCTCACTTGTATGGGTGGGCCAAAGGCCTGTGACTAGGATGACCCCAAAACAGTTGAATTCTCTGTGCTTAATTTGTCAATCCTGAATGCTACAATTTCTTAAAAATACATTTTTGGCCTGTTCTGCTTTGGCCCACCCACACAAGTGAGGTATCATTTTACTCGGGAGAACAAGGGGAACGCTGGGTGGTAGGACATTTGTGCCGGCACGGAGATCCAACTCAAAAAAATTTGGAAAAGTGATTTTTTCCCCTAAATTTAAGGTTTGCAAAGAATTCTGGGTAGGAAAACATTGGGGGACCCACGCATGCCATACCTCCCTGGACTCCCCCGGGTGTCTAGTTTTCAGAACTGTTTGGGTTTGGTAGTTTCACAAGTTTGCCGCCGAGCCACGGGCCAAAAACTCAGGTGCCCCCCCCCAAAAAAAGAAGGTGGTTTTGCTATAGGTTATTTTAAATTCTCCACGTACGATTTGGGCCTTTTCCTGTTGCAGCCACTATGCCTACCCATGCAAGTGAGGTACAATTTTTTTTGGGAGACCTGGGGGAACGCGGGGTGGGTGGAAATTTGTTGATCCACGCAGATCCCGAACTTTCCACCACAGAAATATTTGGAAAATGCGTTTTTTTGTCACTTTTTTAGGTTTGCAAGGGATTCTGGGTAACAGAACCTGGTGGGAGGCAGTTGAATCACCCCATCCTGAATTCCCCTGGGTGTCTAGGTTTCAGAAATGTATAGGTTTGCTAGGTTTCCCTAGGTGCTGGCAGAGCTAGGCTTCAAAAACGAAAGGTAGGCACTTTGCCAAAAAAGGGCCCGTTTTCACTGCGAAATTGCGGTGCAAGCACGTTTCGTTTTGCGCTGTTTCCTGTCGCAGGCACTACGCAGACCCAGGCAAGTGAGGTACCATTTTTTTCAGGAGACCCGGGGAAACACGGGGTGGCTGGAAATGTCTTGATCCACGCAGATTCCAGAACTTTCCACCACAGAAATGTGAGAAAAATGCGTTAAATTTTTGTCAATTTTTTAGCTTTGCAAGGGATTCTGGGTAACATAACCTGGTGAGAGGCAGTTGAGTCACCCCATCCTGAACTCCCCTGGGTGTCTACTTTTCAAACATTTATAGGTTTGCTAGGTTTCCCTAGGTGACGGCAGAGCTAGGGTTCAAAAACTACAGGTAGGCACTTAGCCAAAAAAGGGCCAGTATTGACTGCGAAATTGAGGTGCGACCACGTTGTGTTTTGCGCCGTTTCCTGTCAAAGGCACTAGGCAGACCCAGGCAAGTGAGGTACCATTTTTCTCGGGAGACCTGGGGGAACACTGGGTGGGTGAAAATTTGTTGATCCACGCAGATTCCAGAACTTTCCACCACAGAAATGTGAGGAAAATGCGTTTTTTTGTCAATGTTTTAGCTTTACAAGGGATTCTGGGTAACAGAACCTGGTAGGAGGCAGTCGAGTCACCCCATCCTGAATTTCCCTGGGTGTCTACTTTAAAAAAATGTATAGGTTTGCTAGGTTTCCCTAGGTGCAGGCATAGCTAGGGTGCAAAAACTACAGCTAGGCACTTTGCCAAAAAAGGGTCAATTTTTAACTGCAAAATTGAGGTGTGACCACGTTGCATTTTGCGGCGTTTCCTGTCGCAGGCACAAGGCCGACCCACACAAGTGAGGTACCGTTTTTATCGGGAGACTTAGGGTAATTCAGATTTGTAAATCAACTGTTAATACCTATTGAGTTTTCATGCATTTCTCCCTTCCCAATGAAAGACATTGTGTAAAAAACCATCTTTTTGAAAAATGACCAATAGTTCAAATGCTAGTATGAGTATTCCCAATTTTGAAAATGTACAAATATATACTGTTTCTAAACTCTATAATTTGTAACCAATTCAGAAATACAGAGGTGTCTTTCATACCAATTTTTCCATGTATACATTTCCCAAGAATAAGTGCTCTATACCCAGTAAATATTAAAATACCATTGAAAGTTGCTGCTCAGTTTTTGGCTCTGGGTTCGTCGGGTTCTTGGTGAAACTAGAAGTCCTATATATCCCCACAACTAGGAAGGTCACACGGATGTAACGGTATATTGCTTTCAAAGAGCTGTCAAAATTACAAGAAGTTATAGGTGAAAACGTTGAGACAAAAGGCTGTTTTTTCAACAAATTTTCAATTATTCCAATTATTATTTTATTCCAATATTTAAATGTTAGTTTCTTCTTATTGCTTTCAAACTCATTTCTAACATTAACTGGAAGGAGGTTGAAAGCTCTAAAAATAGCAAAAATAGGCTATGTCCCAGAAAAATGCCAAAACTGTGTGAAAAATGTTGGTTCTCTGACAAAATACTGTCATTCCCTAAAAGCTGAGAAAATGGAGATTTCAGCCCCGCAAACCCTTTTTTGATAACATTTGCAGTGAAAAACCCAGAGGCTTTCATTTGCAGCCCGTTTTCCCATTTTTCTGAAAAAATCTAAAATGTCACTGTATTTTGCTTAATTTCTGGGACCCCTCCAAGGAAATCCACAAACCCTGGGCACCTTTAGAATCCACATGATGTTGGTAGAAAAGGACGCAAATTTGGCGTGGATACCTTATGTGGTCGAAAAGTTACAGGGGCCTAAGCGCGCACTACCCCAAATCGCCAAAAAAAGGCTTAGCACAGGAGGGGAAAAGGCCTAGCAGCGAAGGGGTTAAGGGACAGATGAAAGCTATAGACATAGTCCTCCGATGAAACATATTCTATTTGAGACAGGCGTTCTAGGGGAGGGAATCTTCCATAAGGCTGAGGCCATGGTGAGAGGGGGCAGGTTCTCCATGGGAGGGTGAGGGTGTTGGGCACTGGGTGGGGAGCATGTGGGAGAAAAACAAAAAAAGATACCTCAGGAGCTTCTGATTTGCCGGATGTTAATCTCAATATAAAGGGGTATGTCTGAGGTTCAGAAGACAAGATTCGAGATTTTATCTTGGAATGTAAATAGGTTGCGGGTAAGAGGAAGAAGGGAAAGGATAATGCAGAACATTAAAGACCATCCGGCCCAGGTCATTATATTACAAGAGACACACTGAACCGAGAAAGAGTGCATAGAGGTATTCAAGTCAAGGAGATAGGTGCAGCAACTGGTGTGCACAAAACATACATCAGTTACAAGGGGGGTATCTATTTTGCTAAAACAGGATGCCAAGATCATGATTACAGAGAGCATCTCGGACAGTTCAGGAAGATGGTTATAACGAAATTGTGGGTAGAAGGACAAGGATTTACATTGGCAGGGTAATATGGGTGTAATAATGATGAGATAGCACCTCTAAAAGAGATGTTAGCAGAGCTACTGAGTTTCCCTGATCCTATTATCATGGCTGTAGATTTTAATGCCATTTTCAATATCACCTTAGATAGATCTACTAAAAGCAGAGCGTTAGTCAATCAAGAGATGGTGGCACAGATAAAGCGGATTATGGACCAAATGGGGCTATGTGACATCTGGAGACAGAGAGTGGGGCAGAAGAGAATACACTGAACCTCTTGTGTGCTCATGCCGGCTCCCGGCAGTCATGAGTCATGGTAGGCGAGTGCTAATGACGGCCGCGAGCCGTCCGAACGTTGCCACTCCTCCCACGCCGTGTTAATTCCCCACCTGCGTGGAGTTCGGATGGCTCCTGGTCACCATGAGCACACGCCCACCGTGATTTATGACGGCCGGGAGCCGTCCTGAGCACTGCAGTGCCATGCCCACCCCCTAGCCCACCCCCACACCGTGGCCGAATTCGCGCCGCAGCACAGGGGTTAGAATAAACGGAAATATCGCCATCAGTCCAGGATAGATTGCTTTTTATTAGCTATAGGGTTAAAGGATCTAGTCCAAGACATCAAACATATCGAGCTCAATTATCAAATCATTCTGCTGTTCCTTTAGATATAGCCCTATTAGAGAAGAACACACAGACCGGGTGGACATTGGACCATATTCTATTACTAGATCAAGACTTGGTGGAAGGACTGAATGAGGAGACGGTAGACTTCTTTCAGTTTAATTTAAGTTCCGCACCAGTAGGAGTAGTAGGTGACTCGTACAAAGATTATTTAAGGGGTAAGATAGGCAGCCTATCGGCAGCTAAGAGGAGGGCTTTTCGAGAGGAAGTTATGAAATAGCCGCATTAAATCTGAGGCAGAAAAAAATAGACCCTATACAGTCAAACTTTTTCTATTTGAAATTGAAACTAACGACAGCTAGGAGGAAGATGGCGGACACTCCGGTGTCTGAGTAAGGGAGGTCTCCGACGCTCGCCCTACCTACCACCTCCCTGATCCTCGCATGGCTGTCGATAATACTTCGTCAGCCTTACCTGCTTCTTGATCTAGACGGCAGTCTTCTTAACCTGCATTGGTGAAGAGAAGAAGAGAAGTAACGCTCTCAGAGGCGTTCGTATGTGCCTCCGAGGTGCTGTTGGGAAATCTGCCTGCTCCAGGGGGCCCCTCCTCCCTCCTTCCCGATCTTTGATCTCCGCTCTACTCTGGCTCTGGCTCCGGCGGGATTAAAAAAAAAAAGAAGTTTCAGCAGCTGTCTCCTTGTGCCATGTATTGGAGCCTGGGTGTCTCTGTCTGCCGCGATGTTGGTATGCTGAACTTTCTCTGCTTGGCTGATTTTGCTGCCCTGAGACGGTGGCAGCTTTCAATCATTGGATTTCGGCGGCTGCTCTCCGGTGTCTCTTCACTCTCCGGTAGGTGCTGCGGGAGAGCGTCCTGTCTTTCCTGTCTCGCTTCAAGGGGTGTTGAGTCAGGTTGTTGTTTGGTTCAGGGGGGAAATTCTATTTCATGTTGGATGTATCAGTGGTCTCTGAGGTGGAGGCTGAGGACGAAAATGTAGGGTTCGAAGGCGAACACGCAGAGGTTGATCTGGACTGGGTTGATGATCATAGTCTAGCTGGCTCTAGTCACTTGGGGGAAGAGGAAGAGGAAATCTTTTTGAGATCACCTGGGGGTGATAATTCTGTGTTAACTGTTTTGGAGTCAGGTGCAGCGCTACCAGCATCACAGGTCATTACTGAATCTAGTCTTACCGATGCAGCTATGAATAAAATACCCTCATCTGAAGATCCAATTAGCAGCATTCCTCATACTCTTGCTATAATTTATCAGGCTGTTATGACTCATAGGGAGGAGACCAAAGCTGAAAGTCTTCGTATCCATGGTGCAGTACGCAAGCTACAGAACTCAGTTCGGCGGATTGCTAAAACCAACGCAGAACTTTCAACTAGAGTTGCGGAGGCTGAAAATAGGATATCTACTATCGAAGACGATTTTTCCTCCTGCAAAGGTGAGGTGTCAGCCCTGCATTCTTTGCGAGACGACATTAACTGGAAACTCAGTGACATGGAAAACAGGGCTAGGAGGAATAACCTGCGAATACTGGGTATTCCGGAAGGGGAAGAGGGACAAAATATACGTCAGTATGTTATCGATCTCTGTATTGAAGCATTCCCTGAGCTAAAAGATTGGGAGTGGGAGAGAGAGCTGCAAAGAGTTCACAGGTTCCCCTTTCAGATTCGGCCAGGTCATAGGGGTGAGGAGAGTAAGCCAAGGGCTATTCTTATCTGCCTTAACAACTTCTTATTACGAGAGCAGTTATACGATCTTGCTCGCCCTGACCGTAAACGTCGGGGCCAAAGGTTGTGAGTTTTTCGTGCGCCTGACTACTGTCAGGCGACGGTACAGGAAAGATGGCATCTTCGTCAACTTATTGCCAATTGCCTTTCTAATAAATCCTGCTAAGCTGAAGGTCATTGCTAAAGAGAAAACCTTCTTTTTCACCTCTGAAATCAAGGTAAAGGAGTTCTTTAATACTTTGTGATGTTCAGCTGGCGTACATGCTATATCTATCAAAATTCCTATCATGTCTGTTTCTGGGTTAACCAGCTGATCATTATTCTGATGTGGGGCTAAAAAAAAAAAATTCTCTTCTTCTTTTTCTTCTTCTTTCCTTTCACTGTAAGGTATTCTCATGTCTTGCTTTTCAGATATCTTAGTGGCACCTCCATTGTTGCTTTTTTGCGCTTATTCTTAAAAAACGCTGTACATAGAGAAGTCACTGTCATTGTAGCGGGGGTCAGGGGTGGTAGGAGAGCGTCCACACCTTTCTTTCCCTCACAAGAGGGACCATTCAGTCCCTTAGCCTCAGAGAGGTGGGTTTGTTGGGTGGTGGGGGTGTGGGGGGGTTAGTAAGGGGGTTTTTGGGTTGGGAGGGTGGGGTGGGGTTGGGGGTAGAGGGGCAAGGAACAGCAGATGCAGAGGTAGTCTATTTTGGGGGGCATGGACAATACTTAAGGATTTGAGAATGCAAGTGGGGTGTTATTTATTTATTTATTTATTTTTGACACTTGTAAAGCGCTACTTATACCCGTGGGCGTCAAGGCGCTAAAACCATTATAGAAGACAGTGGGGAAAGAGAGAGTAAACAGGTTTGACGGAAGAGGAGGTTACTGAGAAAAAAGCCAGGTTTTCAGGAGTTTGCGGAACTGGAACAGAGTAGCACTTTGTCTGATGTTCAGAGGCAGGGTGTTCCAGAGTCTGGGGGCCGCCACCAAAAAGCGCCGGTCACCCCAGGACACTGTTTTGGTGCGAGGGACGACCAGTTGGCTAAGAGTGGCTGAACGCAAAGCTCTTGTCGGTTTGTACAATTGGAGTTTGTCTCGTAGAAAATATGGTCCTTGATTATTGACTGATTTGAAGACTATACAGAGGGCTTTAAAATGAATTCTCTTTTGTACAGTCAGCCAATGGAGATCTTTTATGTTTTTGGCAATAGGTTCGAACTTTGTTTTGCCGGTAATGAGACGGGCTGCTGCATTTTGTATAGTTTGAAGTTTTGTGGTTACTCGGGTTTGTGCATTGAGAAATAAACCATTACAATAATCCAGAGATGAGAGGACAAGAGCAGAAACCAGTGTCTTGATAGCAGAGTCGGGAAGAAAAGGGCGTATTTTACGAATCATTTTCAGCTTTAAGTGCGCTGTGGAGACTGTCTTGTTGGCATGATCCATGAAGTTAAGTCCATCATCGAAAATAACCCCCAGATTCCTGACCTTCGAGGTCGGCATGGGAGGAGTACCGAAGGTCTCTGGCCACCAACTGGTGGGCCAGGCTGGGGATAATGGACCAAAAACGAGTACCTCAGTTTTTTCTGAGTTTAGCTTTAAGCAGTTAGTCGCCATCCAATCTCCTATGTCTAGGAGCCCTTTCTTAAATTTTTCAGCTACTTGCTCTCCGTCACCTTTGATCGCCAACACTAGTTGGGTGTCGTCGGCGTACGAGGTAAGGCTCATCCCATGTGCTTTGATGGTCTTAGCTAGGTCCGACACATAGATGTTAAAGAGTGTCGGACTAAGGGATGAGCCTTGAGGGACTCCGCAAGGGGAGGAGAGTTGTGCTGATTGAAAGGGTCCTAGGATGACCGCCTGCTTTCTATTGGCAAGGAAAGAGGCTATTAGGTTTTTGGCCGTGTGACAGATGCCAAATCCTTGGACACGGTCGACCAAGATGTTGTGGTCGACCGTGTCGAAAGCCGCTGATAGGTCTAGCAGAACCAGTATGGCGGTGCCACCCTGGTCCCTAATGACCCTGATGTCATCAGCGGCTTTGATCAAGGCTGTCTCGGTCCCGTGATATTTCCGGAACCCAAACTGCGTATTGTCAAGGAGCTGGTGAGCTTCGATAAACTCAGAAATTTGGGTGTTCATGATCTTTTCAATTGTCTTTGCGATGAAAGGTAGACTGGCAATTGGTCGATAGTTTTTTAGCTCACTTTTGTCAAGCGATGGTTTTTTTAACAGAGGTTTTAGCAGGGTGTTTTTGAGCAAATTAGGGTAGTGGCCTGACTGCAATATCAGATTGCAGACCTGTGTGAGTGCCGGTATGATAACGTCCAGGACTGGTCTGAGGACAGATAGTGGGCAAGGGTCTAGGGGTGAGCCTGATTTGATGGTCATTAGTGTGTTTTTTATTTGATCCTGGGTAACTGGTTGAAAGCACAGGAAGGCATTAGCTGGGGAGGGGGTGACGGATAATGTGGAAACCGGAGTTAATTTGGAGGAAAATGCTTGATAAATGTCATCTACTTTGGTGTAGAAAAAAGATGCAAGAGAGTCACACAAAAATTGTGAGGGGGGGGGCGTAAGGTCTGGGGAGTTGCCTGATAATGCTTTGGTGATGGAAAATAGTTGTTTACTGGAGTTCCTGGCTTGCTCGATTTGGTCAGTGTAGTATTCTCTTTTAGCTTGTGCTATCATATTTTTGTATAGGGCTAAGGATTCCCTATAGGCAGACTTACTACCGGCATCGTAGTTTTTTCTCCAGGTTCTTTCCTTGCTGCGGTTTATCTGTTTTTGTGTCCTAAGTTTATCGTTATACCAAGGAGCGGTGGGTTTAGCTCTGTTACTGGAGTGTTCCTTAGAAGGGGCTGATTGGTGAGATGCCTGACCTATCCAGTCATATAATTGCTGGAGAGCTAAATTGGGGTCTGCAGCGAACTCTGGGCAGGTTTGTATAAGTGTGAGCTTAAAGTTTTCTTGATTTATATTTTTCCAGTCTTTAAACGGTAATTTGGGTACAGATTGGGGATTGATGTTACGGTGATTGCTAGAGGCAATATTGGCAAAGATTGCAAAATGATCTGTCCACGGCATGGGCAAAATATTAGTAATTTGGAGTCCTTCTAGATTGGAAAAAATGGGGTCCAAAATGTGGCCTGCTTGGTGGGTAGCAGACGTGACAAGCTGTTTTAGCCCTAAATTGCCTAAGTCAGCGGTAAGGGCAACAGAGTCGGCTAAGTGATCCAAATCTAAATGAAAGTTCAGGTCGCCGAGAACCGTGAAACTGCTTTCTGTGGCTACAGATTCCATAATGGTGTTTATGTTGGACAAAAAAGTAGTTTTTGATCCCGGGGGCCGATATATTAATATACCCTTAAAATTGGAGGAAGGGGAGATATTAATAGAAAATTGCATGGCCTCACAGGCAGTGGAAGGAATAGAGGTTGTTCTAACAGGGTATGGCATTGATCTTAAGGGTATGGGATTGATGTTATGGCATTGATCTTAAAGAATATGGAGGTACAGCTATTATGTGTCCAGGAAACACATATCGTGTGGAATAACAGGGACTGTCTGAGGGATTTAGAGCTAGAAGTTTTGGTGTGTATAAAGCAAGGCTCAACTACTAGAGGAGTTGTGATTTTAAAAAAAATTGGTTGGGGGGAGTGTAAACGGGCTAAGGCAGACTCTTATGGGAGGTGGGCTATTATTGAATTGAAGGTCAACACTTCTGTTTATACTATTTGTTCAATATACGCTTCTAATTTTGATGACCCGGAAATGCTTAATGAGATCAGCATCGAGCTTGCTTCCTGGCCCGCTCCTCTCATGGTCTGCGGAGATTTTAATCTCCATTTACCGTCAGACTTTGATATTCGTCACAATGGTGTCTACTCAGGTAGAAAGCATAAGGTGTTTAAAGCCACCAGGGGGATGGTTGAGGAGCTTGGTTTAGTTGATGTTTGGTCGCTGAAAAACTCTGGCATGCCTGGGTATACTTTCTATTCAGCTCCCCACCAAAAGCATGTGCGTATTGATTATTTTTTTGGTGCCTCAGTACTACTAACTAATGCCAAAATCGACATCTATCCTAGGATAATATTAGACCATAACCCGGTTATTCTTGAATTAGTGATTGATAATGGGTCATATTCTAATAGGAGATCATGGACCTTTGATCGTCAGCTATTAGTTGACCAGACTTACGTACAACATATGCTCAAATGGATACCTGATTTTTTTGAGTTCAACTTAAATTCAGCTCCGATAGGCATTGTCTGGGACGCTTTTAAAGCCGGTGTGCGGGGGGAGACGTTAAGCTTCTCTATAAATAAACAACGCAGCATCAGGGTCAAACAAGCTACGGAATTGTCCAAATTATGCTCTTTAGAACTAGCTTTATCCCGCATCATTAATTCAAGCCCACTTTATGAACAAAAATTGAAGGAGGTGGCAATCCAAAGAATTAAAATTTATGAAGTTCTAGCCGAGAAATTAGCTGCACAAATAGCAATCCATCGTTCTGATATGTACGAGGTTGGCGAAAATTCAGGACGTCTATTGGCCAAACGGCTAAGACAGAAAGCTGTGGATAGGAAGGTGGAGGCTATACACGACTTACCTTAGTGGTGTAACACATACTGAACCGGGAAAAATCTTAGATACGTTCAGAGAATTCTATAGTAACTTATACTCAAATGAAGACTCTTTATATACTGCTGAGGAGGTTGCCAAGTTTATTGGGGATTGCGAATTTTTGAAACTAACTAATTTCCAGAGGGAAATGTTAGAGGGGGAATTTACAGTGTAGGAGCTTGAAGAGGCGATTTTTTCTTTGGCCGTGGGGAAAGCTGTGGGTCCCGATGGGATCCCCCTGGAATTTGTTCGTACATTTTTCTCAGTCTTGAAGGACTATATGTTGGAAGTTTTTACCACGGCACAAGAAGGCATATCTCCCGCCTCGTGGCAGAAATCTATAATCACGATTTTTCTAAAGAAAGATAAGTCTCCGCTTTCTCCTTCTTCATATAGACCAATATCCTTGATAAACGCTGACAGTAAGCTATACTCTAAAATCATAGCTACTCGGCTTTCTGGTTTGATTGCTCCTTTAGTTTCCCAGTTGCAACATGGGTTTATTCCTGGCCGGGACACGACGGATCACGTGCGTCGTGTCATTGCCCTAATGGACTGGGCAGAGGTGACTAAAACAGCTATAGGTGTGACCCTGTTGGATGCCGAGAAGGCATTCGACAGGGTTGCCTGGCCTTATCTCTGGGAAGTCCTTCGTCTGAAGGGGTTCGGGCCTCGGTTCCTTCAGTCAGTACAGACTATGTACTCGGCGCCAAAGGCAGCTATACGCCGTGCTGGGAATGAGTCTGCATTTTTTCCGATTCTACGGGGCACTAGGCAAGGTTGCCCATCTTCCCCTCTTTTATTTGCCCTATATATTGATTATTTTTTGGTTAAACTAACGGAATGCAGAGAAATTAAACCTATTACCATTGCTGAGGTTGAATATAGAGCATTAGCTTATGCTGATGACATTGTGGTAACAACTACTGACTTACAGTCTGCCTTATCAGCCGTGGAAGCTCTTGCAAGGCAATTTGGAAATTTTTCTGGCTATAAGTTGAATATTAATAAAACTCACATTTTGTATGTGGGTGCTCATCCTCCGCCAGATATAGTCCTTGCAAGAGAGGCTACTTATCTCGGTATTAAAGTCTCCTCTCCAGTTAGTAATATTCCAATAACCAATTTCAACCCAGTCCTTGAAAAAGTCCAATCTACTCTAGAGCGTCTCAATCACCTGCACCTATCAATACATGGAAGATCAAATGTGTTGAAAATGATGGTGCTACCGAAATTTGTATATTTATTCAGAGCGATTCCATTAGAGTTCCCCATTGGCTGTTTTAAAAAACTTGAAAACATCTCTTTAAGATTTCTGTGGGGCTTTAAAAGGAACAGAAGGGCCTACAAAAAATGGTACTCCCTAGATCTTCTGGGGAATGGGGCATTCCATACTTTCTATTTTATTATTGGGCATCAGCCTTGCAATTTATGTTTCCTTTAGTTGTTGGTAAAAAGTGTAGGCCCTTACCGTGTCATTATCCCTCTATATACAGATTCGCTATTGGAGAAGAGGCCGATGGGTGTCTTCTGAAAATACTTGAACCAAGTTACTACAAGAAAACCAAGTTTAAGGTTCTTTTAGCAGCATTTTCAATTTGGAAGCAAATTAAGAGGTTTCTAGCCCTACAACAAATAAACCGCTATACTCCTTTTGAGGCAGCTGGAATTTTTCCTACTATTTTTCGTTATGCTGTGACTAGAAACTGGTATCAGTTTGGGATCACTAGCCTGGGAGACATGTTTCACGATTGCCAACCATTGTCTTTTACAGAATTACAACATAAATTTGGTATACAAAAGAAGGATTTCTTTAAGTTCTTACAAATCCGCAGCTATTACGGACAATTGGGTCAATATGACACTCGGTTTAAGATATTTCCCTTGCTTGAAGGGTTGGGTAAGGGGCTTTCAATTGGCTTTTTTTATTCTCAACTGATTTCCCTACTCCCAGATGATCTGGAACAACGTCAAGAGAAATGGAGAGTAAAACTCAATCTTCAGACAATTGATCTGCAGTCGTCGATTTCACTAGCCAACGATGTACTGATTTCGGGTAGGATGAGGGCTCAACATTACACGGTCCTTTACGATATGTACTACACACCGAGGAAAGTTTCTAAATGGAGTACTGGCACAGGTACTAACTGTAGCAGATGCGGCTGTTTTGCAGCAGACACGCAACACATGTTCTTCTCATGTCCTCAGTTGGTAGGTTTATTAGCATCTATTCGAGAGTTTTTGAAAGAAATTTTTGATCCTTTAATTGTCCTGTCTGCGGAGGTCGTTTTATTTGGTACTGATCCCGAAGGTCTGTCTAGATCATATGAACGCTCCGCCTTTTTATTTTTATGTATGGCGGTGTTCCGTGCTTGTATCACTAATGAATGGCTATCTGCTGAACCTCCTCTATTTACTCCCTGGTGGGCACAGCTTTTATCTATGTATAATCTTGAAGTAGCTATTCGTAAAAGGGTTAGTGGGCTAAAAATGGGGGGCCCAATTACTGATTGGATTTAAAGTAATGAAAGTTGGCTGCCTTTTTTTTCTTTCTTGATTAACAGAATATTACTCTTTTCTCCGGTGTGTCTATATGTCTGACTCATATCATACATATATTCTTCTTTTTCTGGGGTATTTTTTTTTTCCTAAGTAATTGACTGTATTACATATATATATTCTGTTTATGCCCGATCAACTGCGATTAATTGTGATGTATTATATTGTGATGCACTGTTTTTTTGTCTGTTTTTTTGTTTACTTCTCTCTATCTTGCTTGCTCCTTGCATAAAATTAATAAAATCACAAAAAAATAAAAATAAAAAATGAAATTGAAACTAACCACCACTATCAAAGACAGGGTAAGGGAAAGATGGGAGGCTAGCAAGTTAGCAGATTTCGAATATGGGGAAACCGTAGTAAGTTACTAGCCTGGAAAACTAAGAAAGATAAGGTAAGGATGTCACGATCGTAACCTCCTCAGGATCAGGGTGATGCTCAAAGGGGTCCACCTCCTGATTTCCCCACACTCTGACTGAATAACCAACCACGGAGCATAAAGGTAATCAAGCGAGGGATGGGAAAGGAAAGGAACAGCAACAGAAGGGACAACTGAAACGAGAAAACACGAATTTTATAACATGTATCACTAACTACTCTCAGTAGAGTCTCGCTAGTAGAACACATACCAAAATTAGCTTCATGGAAGTGGACCCTTCCTTTTCAGTTCTGGTAGTAGATACTTCTCTCTACCCTGATTGTTTGCTTTCTGAAATAGAAAGCCAGAATTACAATCCATCCATGCTTTCGCAATATTTCATGAAAGTGGAACACACCAACTCTCATACGTACCCTTTCAGTCTCCAACAACATAAATGAGAAAAACTCCTCTCCAGTAACCGGTAGAATATTCCTGGGGGACTTAATATGAATAAACAAGGAACTTCGAAACGCTGCCAAAGTCTTGCACAAAAATAAAAGAATAAGATCAGCAAAGTCCAAGCTGAAGGAAACACACAAAAAGTCAAGCCCCAAAGCAAAGGTTTGATCACAGTCCTAGAAAGATGAGAACTAAAACCGAACGGGAGGCTTACCTCAACAGAATGTCTCGAACCTCCGGATATAATAAAGACAATCCTTCCTTCAGAGATGGCAGCCGATTACCACGACCACAGCATTGGGGAGGAGCACAAGCGAAAGGCCACACTGTTCAAAAAGAACACTCCGTGAACAAACGTGTCTCAGCCGAGAACGCGTGCACTCCTTTACCGCTGCAGCCGCAAGTGGAAAGGAGCAGGAATTATTTCACCGGATCGCCCAACCTCCTTGCACCTCCTCAAAAATAGACGCGTCTCAGCCGAAAACGCTTTACTGGCTTGTACCGCCACAGCCGCTGACGGAAAAAGCAATCCAGAAACAAGTTCGGCAGCCGAATTTCCAACACCAAAAATAGACAGGAACTCCAAAAGGATCCAACACAGCGTCTCAGCCGAGAACGCATAAACCAGGTTTTCCCCAAACGACCTGAAAGCACTCAGGTAACTCGAAACAGACTTCAGAAGTGGAATCACGTACAGCGCACGTCCGCGCTACTTGAAACTATATATCTTTGATTCCTCCCATGCAATGGGCATTCTGGGACCTGTAGTTCGGCAGGCGCATCCGACAGATTGTGACAAAGGAACCTGGTAAATTAAATTAAATGTAAGGACACCGGGGTGGTGCTAAGGAACAGGAAGGAGATTGAGGTAGCTTTTTTGGCTACAGAAGAAGAGGTGGAGATCTGGCTGAGCGAGGAAGGGGCAGAGGCTCTAAATGAAGAAACATTTATGACCTTAAATTGGCAAATAGAAATCGGGGAAGTGGAACAAGCACTTAAGAATGAAAGCAAGGACGAGCCCCTGGTCCAGATGGCCTGCCATATGAAGTCTATAGAGCCTTAGCTGGCACCCTAGCCTCAACTCTAACAGACCTGTTTGATGAAACCTTGGTAAATAGAGCACCCATACCTGAGTCATGGACGGATGCCAACATTGCTTCAATCTTGAAACCCGGGAAGGGTACAAGGAGCTGTGATTCATATAGGCCGGTGTCACTTCTAAACTGTGACTACAATATTTTTGCTAAAGTCTTGGAGGAGAGACTCATTGAGATTATGTGTGATCTTGTACTTGAAGACCAGATAGGCTTTATAGAAGGGTGGTTTTTACATGAGCTTACATATGCTCTCATAGGTCAATAGTTCTGGCCGCTGTTAATAGTTCCCCCTTGGCAGATGTAGGTTTAGATCTGACAAAAGCATTTCACTGAGTGAGTTGGATATTCCTGCAGAAAGTGATGAAATCTCTGAATTTAGGAGATAGGTTCTGTAAGGTACTTGCTGAAATATACAATTCCCCAAGGGTGAAAATACTGGTGAATGGAATATTGATATCTTCCATTAAGTTCACTAGAGGTACGAGGCAAGGGTTCCCATTGTCACCGTTATTGTTTGCCTTGCATATTGAACTGCTGGCTAGAAGATTTAGAAATTAACCAGGGATCTCCCCCTTTAAATGCAATGGGTGAGAAAAACTAGCTCTGTGCACTTATGACCTCATGATCTACGTGGTTGACCTGCAGGTCACAATGGTTCAGGTGGTTAAAATTGCCAAAGATATGGTAAGATCTCAGGCTATAAGATAAACAGAGGGAAGACTGAGGTAATGGCTTGGAATATGGAAGGGGGCACTGAGAGGACTAAAACGGAGATGAGATACCCAGGAGTTAGGGTAACTGGGACATCACAGAACTCCCTGAAGTACATTTTAACAGAGTCAAGAAAGAAGTGTGTGACTTGACGGAAAGCTGGGCACATCTACCTTTAGCCATTTTCGGAAGAGTCAATCTAATAAAAATGGTCATTCTCCTGAAGCTTACTTTTTTATTTAATACAACACAGTTACCTTTTAGGGACGAAGGGTTTGGAATGCTGCAGGGTGAAATCAGCCGTTTTATTTGGGCATCTAAAGGGTCTCAGATTGCATGGAGGAAACTCAGGAGGAAAAAAGATAAAAGAGGTTTAGCCCTTCTGGATTTACAATTTTACGCCTGGGCATTTTTGCTTTAGAATGGTAAAATGCTCCTAGATAGATCCCTGTGTTCAGGAATAGGCAAGCTTAGTAATGTTAAAGGATGTGGAAGGTCGCAACATCAGACATATGCAAACGTTTGCTGATCCCAGATACTTAAAAAAGTTAAGATTAAAAATGTTACAGGGCATGGCGGAAACTTGGTACCGCATTAAAAGGAACTTAAAGCTACCATACCACAGTAATTTGGCTTTGATTTGGGACTCCCCTGGCTCCCAAGAATGGGCGAAAGACAAGCTGGCAAGGTCCTTTGAAAGAAGCCGTATTTTGAGAAGGGAAGTTCTAATGGAGAGAGGCTACTCCATGGAGTAGCCATGCACTTTACAAATACCGGCTAGCATACCATATCAATTAATAACATGGGAGGAGTGAAATAATATGGTGTCAAGATTTACATTTTTAGAAATCCTAAGCTGGTACCAGTCTTGAAAGCACGAAGATGGAGAAAAAACTGATATTGGATATACCAAAGAAGAAAGAAACATCAATCTGATACTGGCTGATGATTGAGAAGACAGATGGGAAGTTAACACTGCCACAAGAGCTATGGAGAGAACATTTGACGGAGGCCATGCTGGAAAACATATGGCAAGTATCTTTGTCTATGCTATATCAAGTGGTAAAACCTGCCTCTTTAAGAAGAAACCATTTGTTTTCAGTCAGTCAGTCAGTCAGTCAAATTTGCTTTATTTGAGATAAAAACTCATAAAAGCACAATAAAACATTTTGATTCCATGCTAAAAAAAGTTTTACAAACATCAATAAAATTCCATTATTAATAATACATTTACAAATTTAAAAAAGAGCAATATTTTCTAGAATTAGATACAAAGCATTTTGACAGACTATTTAAAAACATCGGCCCCTGTAATAGGACATTACCCATGTGGTTCATGTTTGGCCTGCAAATCAACCACCAGCTCAAAAACATTACAACTTTCCCCCACATTGAATTGGACACAGAGACAACATAGCAACTGCAATTCATCCCATGTGATCTATATGGTCACCTGTCCATGTGAAAAGAAATACATCGGGATGACTTGCAGGAAGGTGAAATTACGAATAGGGGAACATAAAAGTAATATTCGCCTAAAAAAGAACACCACTAAACTCTGTTCCCATTTCGTTGAGCAAAATCACAGCATTGAGGACTTGAGATGGACTGTCATCGAAAAAATACCAGAAGGGACACCCAATGTTGAAAAGGTACTGTATGAAAAGGAACAACGTTGGGTTGACCGTCTGAAAACGAATCAGTATGGTTTAAATGATGAAATCTCATGGCACCACTTTGCACGTTGAAATACAACATCTAAGTGCAAGTCCAACACGAGATAACGTTTCTTTACATTAGTTGCACATTTTTTCAAAAATGTTTTCAAATTTTGTGCTTCCCATCTAGCGTTATGGTAATTACAAACACTTTCCCCTATTAACGCTAAAATGAAAATTATTGCACTTGAAGAAAGTTAAACCGCTTAATTTTGAGTTTAATCAGGTCACTCGATCATTTGCAAAGCAGTCCTCTTTCTAGCGCAATGGCCGATAACGAAGAAAACGCCATCGGAAGCGTGCTCCCAGCGTCCAGGAGGCAGAGCCAGCACAAGACGCGGAACACGCTTCCAACGCGGGTGAGTGTTTCCCCTACCGCTCGCTGCCCCAATGCCACCGGCACACAGCAACCTCACAATTACCCCCCTCTTGGTATCTTTATAGCCTGGGACTTAAAGTCCGTACCTCCTGACGGGACCTGGTAATAATTACCTAAAGGTAAGACCTCACATGAGGTAATTGAGCACCAAACACTCGGTACGAGTAGTATTTTCATAATACTTCCGTTTTCCCTATCCAGGTTCATTCTGTGTACACCCTAAATAGAGGTATGATTTAAAAATAGTTATACAATGTCACAAATGATTTAGCTTTTTGTGCACTACGTACCGCTGATACACCACTCCTTGATTTAACTCGCCATGATGTCATTTATGTTGTTTTGTTTCCTAAAACTTGCATATGTCTCTAACATGAGCGTATAACTTTTGAAAAAACACAATGCATGTTCTTAATGACCACGTTTTTTAACAGAAAACTGTAAAAATGCCACCTGTCACCCCCCCTTTTTCCTTTCTAATCCTCCAGGTGACTATTCAGAACCTACATGGGTAAGACTATTATGTTGTATAGACCCACTATTGTCACAAAATAGTGACAATATACTTTTAACTGTGTGTGTTTATTGTTGTCCTGACGAATGCTCTTAGACCCACGGGCCAAGAGAGCAGAAACATGTTGACGTTTTTTCTGTCCTAATGACCTATGCTAAGGATTCCTAATTATCCCCAGAGCATACCCTTACATTTTAATTAGTGGACCAGCGATTTGAATAAAATACAGTATCGCCTGGAAACTATTTTACTCACTTTTTCAGCTTCAGTGGGGTCACTCAAACTTTCTCTGGACACTGCCACGATAAAACCAGAGATCGCCTCGGGTGAGGCTGGCAAGATACTGAATGCAAAAACCCAATGACTGTTGCCATAACGTTTGTGTGGGGCGGAGAACAACATATACCGCTTCTCGTAAAACACAACGTTTATGAGGGTTTTTCATCATATTTCAATATATCTCTTGGAGTAAGTGGTTACAAGTGTCCTATCCTTTTTGATGAAACTTATTTAAAAACATCAACAACAAAAAAAATCAGTAAAATCACAGTTCAAGGTACACATTTCCTTCTGATTGCCCATGCCCACCCCAGAACTTTTGCGGCCGCTACTGAAATAACCGGCAAGGAGCTAGTCCAAATTAATCTTAGTGCAACCTTGCTATCCCTTGTGCCTAGCATTTTGCACATTGCTATTAGCCAAACACGTCGAGGGGTTGAATAAGCCCTACAGACAAAGTGGGCAATGGTTTCAACACCATTTTTACAAGCCGGGCAAACACTGGAATTGGCTTCAGCCCATCTGCCCGTTAATGATCTTACTGGGAGGGACCCTACTCTAAGCTGGAAATAAAGTTTCCGATCCCCAGGCTTTATAATCTCGTCCCAATAGGGTTCCAACCTGGGAAGGAGTTTCACTTCCAAATATCTGCCCTCCATAGATGAAGAAGCAGCGTCATTCCATTTCTGGTAGGCAACCATTTCCCAGTACCTAGCTTTTAAATCTTCTTTCGAAGGAAACTGGGCTAGCTCAGGATTCTCCCATAGTCCCTTCATGCCCATTTTGAATAAAACTTTGGACAGTTCTTTTAGCCAGCTTATCTTGCGAAATATGTCTGTTTTGATTACGTCCAAGAAACCCTGGCCATGTCCGAAAATGCTTTCCTGCCCAATTCATAACACAGCGGTCTCATAGGTGTACTTTTGGGGACGCCAATAAGATTACGCAAGAATTTATTTTCAACAAGTGTCAATGGCCCTAAATTATCGTAGCCCCATATTTATGCACCATAAAGAGCCGAACTGATGGCTTTTGCCTCATACACTTGGAGTGCTGGCTGAATCGGCTTTGTCAAGGATTGTCTATACTCCACAGTTATGGCTCCTGAATTTTGGCGAAATTTAAGAGCCGCCATTTCTATATCCTTCCCCCAGTTAGCTACCTTTGCTATGTGGATGCCCAGGTAGACAAAATCCGATACCTTTTCCAATTTTTCACCATCCATAAAAAAGTTCCCTTTAAAGCTGTGGTGCGGGTTAAAAACCAAAAGCTTTGTCTTGGTAACGTTGACTTCTAGCCCACGGTCAGTGCAAAATCCCTCAAAGATCTTAAGAGCTCGCTGCAGTCCACTGGGGGTTTTAGATACAATAAGCGTATCGTCCACAAATAATAAGATCAGAATCTTTGCTCCTGCCAGAGACGGGGCATCTACATCTCCTGTCAGCATGCGTTCAGCCACCCCATTGATATACAAGGAAAAGAGCGTGGGTGCCATAGCGCACCCTTGGCGCACACCCCGCTCGACAGGAAAGTCATTGGTAACTTGCCCATGCCCCCCCACTGAATTTTTGCATGGTTTCCATCATGCAATCTCATCACAAGTGATAAAGTTTCCGGCGGCATACCCATCTGGTTTAAAACTTCCCACAACTTTGACCGAGGTACAAGGTCAAATGCTGCTCGCAAATCTATAAAGGCAGCATAAAGGCTGCCTTTCGCAAGCAGGACCGTCTTCCAATGAAGTAAGGTGAAATGGAATATCTGGTATGTGGTGCTGGTTAACCTGCGGAAGCCTGCTTGAAAAGGGGACAGGATTTTTTCTTCTTCTGCTCAGACCATTATTTTCTCTAGGGTCAATTTCCCTATCACCTTTTTGGACTGTGTCTATTAGGCTAATAGGCCTATAATTCCCGGGCAGCACTTTATCGCCCTTCTTATACACGGGGATTATAACAGCCCCTTGCCAAGACTTCGGAACCGAGGCCCCTAATGCCACTGCATTGGCCAATTTCATTATGTAGCTGCCCCATCGGGCTTTATCGTGGAGTTAAACATCCACTGGGACCCCATCGGGTCCGGGTGCCTTCCCCCATGAGGTTGAATTAAGGGCCACTTCTACATTACTCATATTAAAAGGAGGAACTGAATGGAAAATAATGGGTGGGGCATCTCCAGACTTGTCCTCCGGTCGGGATGTATATTGGGGGCCAAAGTATTCAATCCAACTACTCTGGGTTACATGATTAGTTGGTGGTTCAGGATGACCTCCTATCCCCCACTTAACTATATTCCAGAAAAGTCTGGAATCCTTTGCAGCACTGGCACTTTTTAGATCTTGAAAGTGTTGCTCGTCCCATTGTTTTTTAGCCCTCAAAATACAGGTCTTATACTCCAACCTTGCTTCCCTGACAGCAGACAGGTCTCTTTTTTTAATAGCCAGACCTAGAAGTAATCTTGCAGACCTGCAAGCCTCATTGTACCAACCCTTTCTTTTGGGCCTCTTGTTGTTGTCTACTGATTTGGGTACTACCCTGTAGAAATGTCCCTTTATGTTTTCAAAGAAGTTGTCGTGCAACTTTGTAATTTCTTTCAAGTCATTGGCAATCTCTGTTCCAACCTCCAGCCTGGCATCCACGGCGTTACTGGTTTTATTTAGTTCCTCGCTAATGCTCTCGAGCACTTCCCTTTTGGTCATAACTTGGGCCCATCTTACCCGCCTCATGTTGTTTGATGGGACGATCTCCCCAAGGGCCCCCTCGCAATCATTTAGCCCCTGTGGATCTTCTCCCCATAGAAAATGTGTAATACATAAAGGATTGTGGTCGCTCTTCTGCCTTTCCATAACCTTCATGTCCTTGATCAAGTGCCAGATAGCCATACTACAGACAGCATAATCAATTCTGCTCTGCGAGCGACCTTTGTCAATAGTGGCTGCTCCTTGGACGTCACTCACAGTTCTTCCATTGAGTGCTCTAAGCCCTCTCTCGCTACACAAAGCATTGAACTGTAATATGCTGTCTGACCATTTCTTTACTGGTTCGAGGTCCAGCTTGGGGATCCCCCACTGGGATTCCTCGTCCTCCCCTACATGCCAGTCATCTACTTTGAGAGGCTCAAAGGTCATGTTTAGATCCCCTGCCACTATTATATTATTCTCAACGGGCTGGGTATCAATCAGCTGATCTAGTGCAACCAGTACCTTAGATTTCCTGCCTCCTGTCCCTCTAGCATACAGATTGTAAATGTCCAAAAAACTCCCTGCTTCAGTCATGATCCTTATCAGCTGGATGTCACTGCTGCCAGTCGGGAGCTCTAGCACTCTAACAGAGAGTGCTTGTCGCACCCAAATGGTTAACCCCCCTTTTGGGCAACCCTTGGGACCCTTGACAGCTGGGACAAAATAATTCAAGAAACCCAGAAAAAACTGGGGCTCGCAGGCCCAGGTCTCTTGAAATATACAGACGTCAACGTTGCTTATAAAAGAAACCCAATCTGGTGATTGTAGTCTAGTACCCAATCCAGCTATATTCCATGATACTGCACTTCCTCCTTCCCTGCAGACTTCACACACCGGTGGTGGGTTAGCTAGATCATATATGCTTATACCCTTTTCATTTAAGGATTCCAGACCTGTATTTAATAGTGTGCCGAAGTCACCAGATACCACCCCGACAATGTCCTGTTGTACCCCATTATCTGGTTGACAACTCCCCGTCGGTTCTATACGGAACAACACATTAACCAAACTACAATTGGGGCCATGGTCCCCCTGGGTAGCCCACACTTGGTCATTAACGACCCCTATTCCACTACTGGGTAGTCAATCAATGGAATCCAGCCTGGAATTCCAAATCCTAGGCCTAGTTTCCCCCTGAGAGATAGCTGGAACCAATAAGAACGGGAACTGGGGCATCTTCCTCAGCTGGATACCAGAGTGAGTCGGAGGGCTAGATCTAAATTCCATCTGGAAAAGATTCTCAGCTAGATCCTTAGAGGAGCGGGTTAGTTCGATAACATCATGGGTAGCCCCAGGGTGACTTATTCTCCTTGCTTTGAGAATGTCATCCCCCATTTGTTTTCAATACATAGGGCATATTGGACTCCCCTCAGGCTGTTAAAGTTTGGGAGCGGCGGAGTGGTAGCATGAAGCAAATGTGGGCAAAACAAGGCAGATGATGTCCACATGTTTGTGGAATGTCTGGGAAAACTGTCATTCTGGGAGGACGTGAGTAAGGCATTATCCAATATTTTTAAGACTCAGATCTAGGTAAGCCTGTCTATTGTCTTTTTTGGTTTATTTATGGTACATGAAAAAATTGACAGAGAAAAGTCGAAATTACTACTTTATTTAATATTGTTGGCGCAAAGAGAGATTTGTAGGAACTGGGTGAATGCAGACTCCCCCCAACCATGTATAAGGATTGGTTATTGGCTTTAAAAAATATTTTTAGGTTAGATGTAGTATCCCCGGGGAAGAAAAGATATGCCTTTTGGCTTCCTTTGACCAATTGGATGGAGACATAGTGGTAAGGGACAGACGTTATGTCTGATGATTACTTCAGTTTGGGCACTTATTCGGACAGCTAAAGTAGGTGTGGTGGACAATATAAGTGCAGATGGAAGGTCTTGATCATAGGGCAGAACCAGAAGTCCCTCTTCTGGCATAACGGCAAGGTATCAGAAAGTTATGCTATGGAAGGTGAATCTGAGGCAAATGAGGACAAAAAAGACTACAATCACAGTTTGCACTTCTGTGGTAAAAGAGATCCCAAGGCATGCACCAATCTAACAGGTTAGAGAATTTTTCAGTGTTGCCTTGCTTTTCAAGGCCATGTAAGCAAGGCACTTGCAAATATCAGTCATTTTCTATGGCTTTCCAATATTTTATCCGATATAATCTAGTATAATAAAGCACAAGAGAAGAAAGAAACGCAGCGTTCACCATGAGGTACTCCATTAATCGCAAAGACATTTGCAGGGAACAAACTGCACACCTGATACTTTGAAGCATCCATCTAAAACTTATTTTATCCACATCCAAGTGGGCTTGTGTTTGATGGGGAGGAGGTAACTGAGAGAGAAACATAACAAAAGGCATAGAAAAGAACAAAGAGAAATATCACAAGAGACAAACCTCAAGATCTTGGGACAAATGTGGCCTAAATGACACTTGACTTATATGCAGGTAAAGCGAACACTTCTCCTAACACACATGAGATGACCTCTCGTTGAAGGACCATCTACTTTACAATTCCCATAATACCTAGACTAATGAAATTCTATGTGTGTATGCTTCCTAAATGTATTATTGTGGCAGAAATGATGGAGAATGGTAAGAAAACAATGCATAATTGTTGCTTGAAAAGCTAGGTAACCACTAACAGGGTGAACATAGAATGGGGGGAGGTAAACAGAAGGGTTTTACTTCAAAATCTAACGTTTAATTGTGTTTGTTTCTATAATAGTTCCCAATATGGCCCATGCTGCCTAGTAAAACATGGAGGGTTTTGCGAGACTCCAATTGAGTGTCCTTCCACGCATGAGTGACTGTGTTCGAGAGATGTGTAAGCAGCCTGTGTCTGCGCGGCTGGTGTCAAGGTCAGCGTGGCCTGAAGAGCAGAAGGGTGCCAAGTTAAAGATGTCCGTGTCATGAGCCTGGAAAATTATACGAAAGTGACAAGTTAAAGGACAAGGGTGAAGGATTGTAATAATGAACAATCAGAACCTTATTGTGTATGAAGCTATGACTAGGTGGAAATATGGGCAATGAGGAGATGAGGTTATCCTCATCCACCCCTTGAATGGACCAATGAGAATTGAATATGGGCCTTAAAAGTTTCAAATTTAGTTAGATAGTTAGGGAAAAAGGGTATAAAAGAGGTCATTTGGAGGAAAGAAAAAAGCGTGGTTTTGAATTATTTTTCGCACCACGACATGCTGTCAGACTGATTGATTTTTCCCTGGTGCAAAATCTTTGAAATTTTTCTTGACTTTAACTTTTGATGGGGACGGAGTCCTGATGGGAGGTGAACATCGAGAAAGAATAGAGAGGCTGTTTTTGGAAACTCTTCTACTTTAACCCTGATTCTCATTGCGGATAAGATTGGTAATATGTTTTTGACTTCTTTTTTCTGAACTATTCTGCTAATAAATGTAAACTGTTTGAATGTAATCTTCTTTTTCTTTAGATGAATTTATAAAATGTTTAATGGTAGTCGAATTAAAAGGTTAAATAAAATAAGCTCATGCTAGCAGGGCCGGTCCTAGGCATGGGTGGTATGGGCAGCTGCCCAGGGCCTCGTGCTCAGGGGGCCCCGCCGCCGGCCCCACAGTAGACCGCAGAGCAGGGGGCCCGCCGCCCGGCCTGACATGAAATTGCGGGAAAAGCGCTGCGCAGGCAGTAAGGCAGTTAGTGGAACTAGTCCGTCGCCGTGCACGCACGCACCCCACCACCTAGCTTAGTGGTAGTGCTGCCATGCGCAGTGCGCGGGCGGCAGGCGTTTAATGATGTGGGTCCCAGAGCTGTCAATCTGGTAGCGCGCGAAAGCACTATCAATGACGGCCCTGGACATCATTTTGGCCAGCCCCCGCTCTGAGTGACGCAGCATGCATGTCGTACGCGCTCTCCCTGGCCAGGAGCAGGGTGGAGTCGGGAGTCGGTTCGGGCCGCGTGGGAGTCGGTTCGGGCCGCGTTGTTGGCAAAACGTCTTAAGGTAAGAAAGACCTGCTGTAATACTTTGCGTACTATAGAGAGAACTGCCATTTGGTGATCGAGAATGTTATAGTGGGTCTATTTTATGTTAGTACTGTATGCTTCTACATTGCACTCTCATTCACGTCTTATGAACAGAAAAATATGTTGTCAAGTTCAATACTTTAATATTGGAATAGATTGCTAAATACATTACTTGCTATTTACTAAAATGTTGTTGTGTTCCATCAGCCACCATTCCCATAACCTGACCTTACTTGTGGCAGAGAAATTCGAATTGTTCATAGTTTGCCAATAAATTTGACCAGGCCCTGCAGCAACAAATGCAAATTCGGATGAAAAAGAGGTCTTAACTGTTCGATCCAAACTGTAGCTTTTTTTTTAAAGTTATTATTTTAAGAAGGTTTATTTTACCTAAATAGAAGAAAGAATGCCTCCTATCCGAAGAAGCCAATGATTCTGAAAATAGCATAACCTGAAAGTAAGCATCTTTGCTTTCTCTTAAAGACTTAGAACCTCATTACAGGGCTGGAACATGTTGAAATTGGGCCAAAACAGAGATGGCGCTGGTTTTCATTATCACGGATTTCCTTCAAATTGTGCTCAGTCCTGTGTTTCTGCAGATGGAAAGCCTGACGGAAACTGCATGGGGCAAAAGACATAAACGGCCCTCAAAACGGTCATATAGACAGTTTTTGCATGTTATTCCTCATTTTAGAGCCCAAAAGTTGGAATTGACCTGATAGAGCCACAAATACCTTTTTCTCACATTATTGCTATATCAGGATAAAATATGGAACTAGGCACATCAAACTACCTGATACAATCAGCAAGCAATATTTCCTTAGGTAATTTTTTTACCTGACTTCATCACAGCACTCATAATGACTGAGGCCTTTAGAATGTGTAAGCTATCATGCCGTCCCTTGTACATTGTCACAGTATTTGAGTTAGCAGTGCACTTATGTTGCATATCTTTTTACTGATGGAAGGAAGACACTATTGAAGAACACATAAAAAAAATGTACAGAACGAAAGTAAAATAACATGTTAATACAAGGGCTGAGAACAGAACACCTGAGTATCTCACTGACTAGAGTGAGAGAAGAATCATGAGGTATTTAACGTAAGGTGAGAAGGTAGAAAGTGGGTGAAATTGCGCTACATAGCGATCATGCTCAATTTCAATCTAAATACAACTTTGCAAGTTCTGCTACGAAACCTCTCCAAAGTCCCACTGTGAATGTGCAGAAGCGGCAGACATGGTTTGAAAGTGCCGTGTGCCATCTATAGATAGGATGTGCCTCTTGCTCACCTGTTTTCCATCCCCTCTACTTTTTGTCCACATTACTGATATTCACATTAGTTTGCTTCAGTGATACCAAATAACTAAGATCAAAAGTCCCGCGAAGTCACTTTCTGTGATGTCACTTCTTGCGACGCAATATGCAATTAGAGGGGGCTCACATCTTCCCTTTCGCCCGGGGCCTCAGAAGGCCTAGGACCGGCTCTGCATGCTAGGAGATTAAATCTTTGAATAAAATTAAAATAAATGGAGAATTAAGCTGGTCTTGTTGTCCATTAGTTAACTTTTACTAGCTGATCCATTGACAAAACAGTGGGGTGTCTAAATGTTTTTTCTTGAGAATTAAACCATGGTAAAATCTAATAAACCGCAGGTGTATATAATGTATAGAATTTAGATTAAAAAGATAAAGTAGGACACTCCGCTCCACTCCAGCAGCTCATCCTCTGGTTTTCAATGATCTTGGGAGCAGGGTGATTTGTGTGAATGAATGACTCGCGGTGTTATGGGCCCCACCGACGAGTAAAGTGTGATAGCTTCCAGGATATATAGTGATGGTTTGGAGGTTTGGCTCTGAGCAGCGCTGGATCACTTGCAAACAGCAGTGGTGCTCCAATGTTCAGCGGGCACCGCACAGCAGAGAAAAGTTATGTGATAAGTATCAGATCCCAGCCCAGAAATGCTGGATACCATCAATGCCCAGCAGCAAAACTCTTATCCCAGCAGTGCTTAGTATAGGACTGTCCCATGCCCAGCAGAGGCTACTCACGGCAGTTCCCCCGCCAAGTGAAAACATGCAGAATGCTGTGCTCCTGCAGATATCATACCACCCTAGGCCTTTCCATCCCTCCAGAAGATAGTAGGAGGACCTGGCTGCAGGGCCAGGTGTACCCCCCCTTCCAATATTGTAGAGATATGCAGCTTACAGTACTTTGTGAATCATGCAGTAGGCTCCATGTGTGAAGAAGGCTTGTCTCTCAAGCTCCCAGGGGCAGGCAGGTTGGGAGTCGCTATACACCCCACGTAACGGGACATCTATGTACAGGGCCTCTCGCTGTCAGTCGAAGCCCATCATAGTGAAGAACCACCTGCTTATCAGTGCTTGATATATTATATTGTTGAATTATCCGCCCTACGTAGAAAGAGCACATTTTAGCCTAAACACAGCATAGTCTTTAATACGAAAAGCACTGCCTGTGGTGTGACAGGTAGCACCTTGGCACCCCAGCTTCAGTTTTGGTGCACTTCACTGGGTTCATACAAAATAATTTTATTAATAAAAGTTTCTAATGGGCATCATCTGCTATGCAGTATAATATCAGTAGTCAGATAAACAAAGGCCATTCCAAAAGGAATTTACAACAGCATTGACAAGAGACAGGAACTGATAAAGCTGGGATGCTCCCTGTGCTAACATCTGGTAGAAAGCATCATGCTATCACATAAAGCTCTACAAACAAAGGCAATACTAAAGTTATAATAAAGTAAAAAACAAAAACATTGGCACTGAAGGGATCTACCATTATGCAGAGGAGCTCCTTATGAGAGGGCTAAATGCAGTCGCTCAAAGTGAAGTTAGCCAGTGGCTTAAGTAGGCTGATGCCTTGCCTCATGCTCTATGCTGTAGTGTGAGCAAGCAAATGTGAATGACACAAGAACAGACCAATGGATGAAGAGAGGTGGCTGAAAACCGCTTAAAGTAAGTAGATTATACATATAATTTTGGCAAAACAAAAGGTCTTGGCTAATGCAAGCCCTGAAAAGGTACATACACCCCTGCAATGCTATTTCGGGATCTCAGATGGTGGACAGAGAGAGAATTATTCCCCAGGGTCCACACGTTTTTAGGGCCCCATGCACCTGTTGCAAAATGTATTTATAGATTTTGAGGGAAGATTTTCCTATGTATTAATGAGGAGGCACCTTAACACAACCATGTTTTCTCTTTCCCTGAAGCATGCTTTATTTTTACTTAAAGCAGGTGCTCATGCTTTGGGAGACCTGCATGGCATGTTTGACCCGCGCCACAAACAAACTTCTGGCATGCCTTATGAAAGTGATCATGCCTTTCAAACTGTCATATTCAGAGCAAGTACTAGATGTTTTCAACCCTTGTGGGATAATTTTACAGATGCTGGTAATCTGGCCAAGATTATTTGCTGCTCTCTGTATTTACACTTTTGTCTACAGATGTTGGCTCCGGGAATGAAAATATAGAAAGGACAACACATGACCCACAGTGACAATGTTACAAAGGTTACCAGTGGCTGTTTACAGAGCTCCTCTGAACCCAGTGAAAGCGTCCACTATTAATACTGCACCATCATATTTACTAAAACGAGTGTGCTCATTGGCCAGGTCATTGATTTACTTTTATGGTTACTCAGCTACACTGGCCAATTGTCCAGAGTAGTAAATCCAAACTGTAAGTGCGGGAATTTCCATTCACGGGTCTTTATTTAGCTCAGTTCAAAGCTTTATGAAATAGGTCTCGAGCGTGTAATTAGTGTTCACCTAAAGTTCCTAAGAGTTAAGCTCAAATCAAACAGATTTATTCTTATAAATAAAAATCAAACCCCCATAATGAAAGCATTATAAACTACACTCCTCAGTCTTATGTTACTACTGTCATTTTTATCAGCGCAAATTAGAGCTCTAGAGCCAGAAATAACACTATCAACAAGAAACATTCTGATTTTATTTACCAAAGTGCACATATCCGCTTATTTTCTCCTGATGAAAGCATGCAGTAAGTAGGAGCCCCTCTTGATCACCTCATGATGATTTGCCACAATAATATCAAGCTCCTGGAAGCACCGACTTTACCTATCCCGCTAGAGCCAGAGTATCGTGTCCGAAGATGCAACACCTGGTTACCTGAAATCAGAGCGGATAAGACAAGGACCCACGTCTACCTTGATGGTGTCAAAACCAAACCCGCATCAGCCCATGCTGGCCCGTGTAGAACCCTCCTAAGTAGGGATTGGTATTTATTTATATTGCACCAACTTAAACGTGTAGGAACAGAGCATGCACCACTGTTACACCAAGGAACATGGACTGAACTATTGAGATGAAGATGTGGCGTTTGTTGGACAGTGACATCTTTCAGTTTCAGGCAGGGGGAAATATTACTGTCCGGCCCAGCACTGCCCATAATACTAGCCAGCCCACAAGCCCCTCCATGCAGAGAGATTATGTGGGGGTTGCAGGTCTCCAGAGCAGTCATGAAATGGTTCAGAATTGCTGAATACACCAGGATCTTAATTCAGCATTCGATTAATTATTCCCCAGCATCCGAAAGTATTTTCAGTGTACACACAATTTATAGGGACCAACTGCATATTGGGAACACTGATGGTATTTGTAGGATGCGCGTGGTCTGTCCAGCGCCAGTTAAGCCGAAAGAGCCTATCGGCCAGAGTCACTGGTACTCTAAAGTGTCTTTGGTTGCACCTCCTATCAATTATTCAGCTGGCACCTGACAAGCCTCTGTGCACCTCCCCGCCACGCATATCAGGACCCCGACAACTGAGAAGCCCACTGCCCCCTTGCAGTAACATAGAAGTGCTTAATTTGAGCCGGTGGTTTTCCGTGCTTGGTACCTACACTTAATTGTCAACACCTGCATTTATGACAGCTGCCACATAGTGGTGCTGTTTGTATAATTTAGAGTTTTTTATTAATTCGATATACATAAAACCTGCCGCCCAAGCCATTCTTACAGCTTTCATAGCCTACAATAGTCTAAAAGGTAACACTTATAGGTGTTAGATGCTTATTTAGTAGTTGTGTTGAGTCAAGACTGATTTGCATATGCTGGTTCCAAACTGGAGTGGTGTTGTGAGCATAAAAACATGGAATTAGTCCCAGATCATTAAACTGGAGGTGACTGTTTGACATTATCAAGCATTCCGTCCAACAATTGTCCTTGTTTGCATTAATAGTTTGGTTTGGTATTGTCATTGGCCGCACTGGCAGTGGGTGCTGTCAGCTGCTGTGGCCTTCTGATTGGGGCCCTAGCACTTTTTTTTTTTTTTTACAAATTACAAATTAAGCACTCAGAATGCAGCCTGCGTGTGTGCTTTCTGCAGCCCTTTGTCCGATGGAGAGCTCCTCAGCCTCTGTTTGGGGATGTGCATGACGACTGTTTTTTCTTCTATCGAGTTGCTTTTTCCCTTGTCTTCTTCATAAGAATACCCCCTTCACCAGTGTACACATTCACCGCGCCATGCATCGTTGAGCTCAACTGAGGGAGGTGTGTGCTCGACTGCCCACCTCCATCTTAAAGAAAGTAAAGCCCCCCAATGTAGCTGGAGCCACATATATCACTAACGTTGATGACTTGCTCCAATTAGATTCAAAATTCTAAATAGTACATACAAAAAAAGACTTACTTTTATTACAAAACGAAAATATACGTTAATCTTGTTTCAAAGAGCCCATCATAACGTTAAGATTTAAGTAGATGTAAAACAATTTCAGACGTTATACTCCAAACTTGACAGCCTTGTTCTAGTCCAGCTTTTATGTTACCAAAGTACACAGGATGAACTGCAGTTCCCAACGGTTCCCTCAAAGGAAGTCATGTGGGGCAGGGTCTAAGGAGGGGAAGGGGTTAAATGGTAGGTGTTAAAATGTAACCTGCGCCCGACCGCAGAGAGAGGGAAGTAAAACCCGTGGTGGGTAGAAGCTGGACCTTAGATGTCGCAGGGAAGCACGTAGCTGAAAACTATCAGCTAGATTCATCAAAGACCCGTTTTGCGAGTCTTTAATAGCGATTCATAAGGAATCGCTATTAAGGACTTGCAAAACGGGATTCATGTAGGAATTGCAAAAAATATTGCGATTCCTACATCTTCCTTATTTGCGACTAGCAAATTGCTAATCGCAAATAAGGAATAACTCCCTATTCATTCCTGTAGGCCCATACAGCCTGATTCATCAAGCTTAATTGCGCTCGCAAAGGGCCAGATTCTGAGAATCTGGCCCTTTGCGAGTGAAATTTTAGCATTTGGGATTCATCATCCCAAATGCAAAATTAGCTATTAAAGAATTCGCATATTTGCGAGGAATTGCATTTAAGGAATCTCTATTTGAGATTCCTTAAATGCAATTTATGAACCATTTTAAAATACCGAAATCGCTATTTTGGGCCGCTATTTACCGCGAGGTCAAACCTCGTGGTAAATAGCGAAAACTTAGAAAAATGCATTTAAATGCATTTTTCTAAGTTGCATGTTACACACACACATGTCCTTTGGACATGTGTGTGCGCAACACCAATGTAGATTACATTTCAGGGGTGCTACAGGGTGTCCTTTGGACACCCCTGGCACCCTTGAAATCGCTATCTTATTTGCGATTAGCAAATTGCTATTCGCAAATAAGGAATAACTCCCCATTCATTCCTATGAGCCTTTAGGCCCATAGGAATGAATGGGAAGTCATTCCTTATTTGCGATTAGCAATTTGCTAATCGCAAATAAGGAATGTGTAGGAATCGCATTTCTTTATGCAATTTCTACATGAATCCCGTTTTGCAAGTCCTTAATAGCGATTCCTTATGAATCGCTATTAGGGGCTCGCAAAACGGGAGAATGATGAATCAGGCTGATAGGAATGAATGGGGAGTTATTCCTTATTTGCGATTAGCAATTTGCTAATCGCAAATAAGGATGCGATTTCAAGGGTGCCAGGGGTGTCCAAAGGACAACCTGTAGCACCCCATAAATGCAAATGTACACAGGTGTTGCGCACACATATGTCCAAAGGACATGTGTGTGTGTAACATGCAAGTGAGAAAAATGCACTAAAGTGCTTTTTCTATTTTTTCGCTATTTACCACAAAGTCAGACTTCGTGGTAAATAGCGGCAAAAAATTGTGAATTCGCAATTTAAAATTGGTTAATGAATTGCATTTAAGGAATCTCAAATAGAGATTCCTTAAATGCAATTCCTCGCAAATATGCGATTTCGCAAATATCGATTTTTGCATTTGGGATGATGAATCCCAAATGCAAAAATTGCGCTCGCAAAGGGCCAGATTCGCAGAATCTGGCCCTTTGCGAGCCGATTTTCCTTTCATGAATCTACCTGTATGTCTTACGCTCATGTTTCATTGCAGTGTTTGACCTGGGTAGGGGATAGAACAGGAGCTGGGAGCGCAGCAACTGACTTACATACTCCGAAGAGCCAGAGCTGTGAGTTACTAAACAAGGTTTTTTTGCCTGTTGCAGCTTATTCAGACATCCTTTTGAGGTTTCTTGGTCCTCACAACTTTAGACTTGGGCACTTTGATACTGCAATAAATGGGAATGATTTTAATCCTCTCACCCAATGCATTTCGGGAAGTACATTTCCCTTCGTCAGGGGCATCTACAAATAAAAGTACATATTTTGTAATTTAACTTACTGCATTTGCCTAATAAAACATAGATTTATTGAGAAACATTCCCCGAAATTTAAAAAAACGAAATACATCGTATCTGGACTGCAATCTTATTTGCTGAAGCATATTATACACTCATTTACTACATACCCAGAACCACTGCCATATTGCACCCGTCTTAATCATGCAACTATGTCCCAACACTTAATCTCCCTATTAATCGAACCGGTTTACTAAGCTACAAAAACGGTTAAACTTTACCATAAATGAAAGCTGCTTTCACTCGTGTACACTCACCATGGCCTGCTAACAAACCTGTTCTCTTAAAACATTCGTTTAGTTTGTCCTTACAATCCCGGCCTACAAAGACGCTCGAATCTCCTTCTTGTACGAGCTAAACATGAGTGCTAAAACATCCTATTATCCCTCCCCTGTTTTGAAACCACCCGTCCAATTAATTACACGTGTGGACACCAAAGCTCTAAAACAATCCTCTCACTGGGTTTACTGTGTTAACACGATCTCACTACATCTCCCAGAATGCCATATATTCTGACTCCCCTCCGTCCACGAGTATTCCGTTGTTTACACTTTCATTTCAATAAATGAGTTCATGTGCAATCCTTTCATACGATGAGTCCTTCTAATTAAAAAGTGATGACTCATTATGAAGTGCTTCCATCTTCGTCATAGTTTCTCACGGAAGGAAACCCTGCTCCTGTGCGTTTTCACCATCTGTAGAACTATTTTAGCCACAATTTTCCTGTTTATGGCTTCCAACATTCTCCTGTCAACGTGGGTGCAATATTTGGGTTCTTTATGGGTCAGCCAAGTCCACAGTTGGCATTTGTACCTTTCAGGGAGTTTTCAGAACCATGCATCAAGTCAACGCCTGGCTGCATGGATAGTCACAAAGCTTCACATACCAGTGCATAGAAGAAGGAAAGAAATGCTCGTTCTGTATAGTATTGGATGGGTACTTTACAAAACCTGTATAAAAAATGCATTTGGAAATGAAGGGCACTACAGCAGACCTCGTGATATGGGTGCAGAACATAGATAAAACTGCACTTTTCAAACAACAGATATGAAGGCGACCATAGTTCATGCCACTTCTGACTTTGGTGTTTCTCAGGGCTCGGCATGATGTGCTGCTCCAGTCTAGGCTTTTTCTGCCAGTATAAAACAAGACTACAAGTCCCAGGATTCAAAGGGAAAAACGTGGATCTGGGAAACTTGGCAGTTATTGCAAAGTCCCTGCTCATCCTAAGGGGATTAACATGGAGGGAATAAGCGTGCAGAATTTCCTGGCCTCCTGGTTAGGAAGGGCCTGCCTTTTTTTGTGGGTCACCACATTTCTTGCACAGCAAACAGTTGACCACCTACTGCACTCATACACCTTTGCCAGAGAGCCCGTGTCAGACCCCATTTGTGGGGCCCACTGTGCAAGTAGGGATTACTAGGCTCCAGTCATAAGGGGTGGGGTTCTTTCCCTGTGATGTTCCAGGGTCTGCCCTACCCTGGCTCTGTAAACTGGGCAATGTGCAATTCTTTCTGTACCTGACTGTTAGTGGTAGAAATGGCATGCAGTCACAAACTTCTTATGGAGGTAGTGTGGGGGGTGCATGCAGCTCAGGATGCAACTGGCACCCAGCAACACAATCATTTGAAAATCCAACTCACTCCTTGCCTTTGCTAAAAAAGAATTACTTCACTGCAAAGAGAAAAGGTAAATACTACACACTACAGCATACAGATACAAGCATGTAGTTGGTGTGGAGCCACTGTACATTGGGGATCGATAATTGTCCCTCTTTTCATTTTCCCCTCGTTCTCTCCCCTATTCACACCTGTGAGTCTGTCTTTGGGCAGGTGTGGGTATCAGGCACATGTGCAGTGCTACCACCCTCTCTAGAATTCATGTGTTCACTTACTTTTAATAGTCCCAACAATGTGTTTATCTCACACCTGAGGATCTTCGGAGTACCAGCCATGTCAGGGACCCACAGTACACGTCCGGCTCTCCCACGCTCTTTCAGGAGGAGAGATGCTGGCTGTGAGCACTCCCGTCCAGTTCATGGGAGCAGCAGCGGAGGCCACCTCCTGAAGCCTGCAAGCTTGCTGCCTCCAGTGTTATGGCAGGTCCTCGGCTGTCCACAAGTCCACTTCTGGTCTTTTAATGAATTGAGAGATGACTTCAAGGCCAGACCTCATGGGCCTGTCTCAAGACCCTCTTTTGCATTTGGTGCTGGGTTAACAGCACAATCCGCTCGGGACCAGTCAATCTTCACAGCAGCCCAGTCCTCTCAGGCATTCTCCAGGCAGTTTCAGTGGCACATTCTAGGTAAGCACAACTTGAGAACTTTGCAGTGGTACAGTCCGCTCGAGTACAACTTCAGGACTGCAGTGACACAGTCCATTATAGCACAAAGTCAGGACCGTGCTTTGGTGCAGGCCACTCTGATGCAACTTCACAATTTCAGAATAGTGCAGGACGCTCCGTGGTAGAGACTGTACTCTGATCTGGGGGCAAGTAGATCGCTCTTCTCAGACCCCCCAGGATATAGCGGCATGGATTAGCAAATTTAGCGGCACAAAAATTAAAATTTAGAGGCACAAATATGGAAATTTAGCGGCAATTTAGCTGCATTTTATTTGGCGGTTTTTTCTTCAACAAACACAGATATCTTAGTTTTTTAGTTATTGAACAACATGAAGCTATGTATAATTGGTTTATTTACATTGTAGACACTTTGTTGGGCTTCAAGGCTACATATAGGACATAAACAAGTTAATGAATAAATGCCAAAAGCAATCCCCCCAGGGCCCGCCGCACACTGGGCCCACCAAGAAACATTTTTTTTAAAATATCTGGCAGCTGGGGGCTCACCCCGTGAGCGGCGGGCCCCAAAAGCAATGCCCCCCAGGGCCCGCCACGTGCCCCGTGTGCGGCGGGCCCCAAAAGCAATGCCCCCCAGGACCCGTCCCACACTGCATGACAAGGGCCAGACTAGACCTTGGTCCCCATATGTCAGTACTTCTCTGTACTATTGGTGATGTGAATGTTTTTAATAGGACCCTCTTTAGAACTAATTAAGTGTGTCTTTTTTAGGCTGCCCTATATAAATCACCCTACTCTCTACTGTACTGATGAAGGCCTGCATACAAGGACCTAATTTACCTCATGCAACAATTGGGATTGAAATGTCGAAAATTTTGACCATCCAAGTCTGGATTGACTATATATATATGCCAAACCTTGACCAATAAAGAATTTTGTTTTTAATCCAGCGTGCCCCCTTGTCTATCTTGTGGAAGAGAGACGGCCTGTGGGAATACTAGCGCGGAGCAATACCGTGAAAGGGAGGCACCTTCCGAAGTGTCCGGTGTGTCACGTCCCGTGTGGACTAGGAAGCATCTGGATCGCCCCACATCACCAGGCATTACAATTCCGCTATCAATGATAGTCCATGACCTACGTGGATAGACACCACTACTTGAGTGATGTCACGGACCTGCAATTGTCGGTGGTGCAAAGGCTGGAAGTTTGGAGACAATAACGGATACAAAACTTCACCCAGAGAAACACTGCGCATCCTTACCTGATCTCATTTGCAGCCAGCCTCAACTATGGGGAAATGAAGGAAATCTGGCTGATGGACCGCACATCGCAGCACGTTGTTGAAAGCAAACTGCACTCTGGGAGCTGTAGTTTCACGTGGCGGATTACTGAGGCGGCTCCTCCCAAATGACAAGCAGGTGTGCAAGCAGATCTACTTTAGATGCCAGAACACCTTAAACTCAGGACCGCAGTGGCAGTGGCAATATGCAAGGAAGCGCATCTAATGAAAGCTTATTGCTGAAACGCGTCATGCCAAACCTTGACCAATAAAGAATTTTGTTTTGAATCCAGCATGCCCCCTTGTCTATCTTGTGGAAGAGAGACGGCCTGTGGGAATACTAGCGCGGAGCAATACCGTGAAAGGGAGATACCTTCCGAAGTATCCGGTGTGTCACGTCCCGTGTGGACTAGGAAGCATCTGGATCGCCCCACATCACCAGGCATTACAATTCCGCTATCAATGATAGTCCATGACCTACGTGGATAGACACCACTACTTGAGTGATGTCACGGACCTGCAATTGTCGGCGGTGCAAAGGCTGGAAGTTTGCAGACAATAACGGATACAAAACTTCGCCCAGAAAAACACTGCGCATCCTTACCTGATCTCATTTGCAGCCAGCCTCAACTATGGGGAAATGAAGGAAATCTGGCTGATGGACCGCACATCGCAGCACGTTGGTGAAAGCAAACTGCACTCTGGGAGCTGTAGTTTCACGTGGCGGATTACTGAGGCTGCTCCTCCCAAATGACAAGCAGGAGTGCAAGCAGATCTACTTTAGATGCCAGAACACCTTAAACTCAGGACCGCAGTGGCAGTGGCAATTTACAAGGAAGCGCATCTGATGAAAGCTTATTGCTGAATAGCGTCATGCTAAACCTTGGCCAATAAAGAATTTTGTTTTGAATCCAGCGTGCCCCCTTGTCTATCTTGTGGAAGAGAGACGGCCTGTGGGAATACTAGCACGGAGCAATACCGTGAAAGGGAGGCACCTTCCGAAGTGTCAGGTGTGTCACGTCCCGTGTGGACTAGGAAGCATCTGGATCGCCCCACATCACCAGGCATTACAATTCCGCTATCAATGATAGTCCATGACCTAGGTGGATAGACACCACTACTTGAGTGATGTCACGGACCTGCAATTGTCGGCGGTGCAAAGGCTGGAAGTTTGGAGACAATAACGGATACAAAACTTCGCCCAGAAAAACACTGCGTATCCTTACCTGATCTCATTTGCAGCCAGCCTCAACTATGGGGAAATGAAGGAAATCTGGCTGATGGACCGCACATCGCAGCACGTTGGTGAAAGCAAACTACACTCTGGGAGCTGTAGTTTCACGTGGTGGATTACTGAGGCGGCTCCTCCCAAATGACAAGCAGGTGTGCAAGCAGATCTACTTTAGACGCCAGAACACCTTAAACTCAGGACCGCAGTGGCAGTGGCAATTTACAAGGAAGCGCATCTGTTGAAAGCTTATTGCTGAAACACGTCATGCCAAACCTTGACCAATAAAGAATTTTGTTTTGAATCCAGCATGCCCCCTTGTCTATCTTGTGGAAGAGAGACGGCCTGTGGGAATACTAGCGCGGAGCAATACCGTGAAAGGGAGGCACCTTCCAAAGTATCCGGTGTGTCACGTCCCGTGTGGACTAGGAAGCTTCTGGATCGCCCCACATCACCAGGCATTACAATTCCGCTATCAATGATAGTCCATGACCTACGTGGATAGACACCACTACTTGAGTGATGTCACGGACCTGCAATTGTCGGCGGTGCAAAGGCTGGAAGTTTGGAGACAATAACGGAGACAAAACTTCGCCCAGAAAAACACTGCGCATCCTTACCTGATCTCATTTGCAGCCAGCCTCAACTATGGGGAAATGAAGGAAATCTGGCTGATGGACAGCACATCGCAGCACGTTGGTGAAAGCAAACTGCACTCTGGGAGCTGTAGTTTCACGTGGTGGATTACTGAGGCGGCTCCTCCCAAATGACAAGCAGGTGTGCAAGCAAATCTACTTAAGATGCCAGAACACCTTAAACTCAGGACCGCAGGGGCAGTGGCAATTTACAAGGAAGCGCATCTGATGAAAGCTTATTGCTGAAACGCGTCATGCCAAACCTTGACCAATAAAGAATTTTGTTTTGAATCCAGCGTGCCCCCTTGTCTATCTTGTGGAAGAGAGACGGCCTCTGGGAATATATATATATATATATATCCATACTAATATTATAAAGAGAGAGCCCAAACCTTTGAGGCGGGTAATCTCAGTAACCGCAGCACCAATCACAACACCCAATACAGCGTTGGAAAGGGCAGTTGCAGCAGAAGGACATAGGCTATGCAGACGGCCACCATATTTTTTTTTTGCAGAGTTTTATATAGCGCGAACTTGACCCGAACTTAATCAGGTATCAGAGCGCTTTACATAGCACCAGTTACGTTACATGAGGACACACATTCATTTTTGTTAGGCACGGGGAGATTAAGTGATTTGCCCAGAATCACAGGATGTTTGGCCAGGATGATCCCCAGGTCGGAGGTCGAGCGCCTTTGCCGTTAGGCCAACTCTTCTATACATTTAAAAGGTAAAAGAACCGTGCCAGCAAAGTAGTCCCGTGTGGGCGTGTCTGCGTTGTGCTGTGGGCGTGGGCTGGGGCGTGACTAACGCTGGGGGCGTGTGTTACGGCCATCACATCGTGGGCTATGGGCGTGTGCTGGGGGCGTGAAAAATGCTGGGGGCGTGACAAACGCTGGGGGCGTGTGTCCGCCCTTTATGCCATGTGAGTCGTACATACAAGCGCCAATTACTTTGCTGCGCAGCATCAAGGGGCACGCTGGGGGCGTGACACACTGGGGTTGTGACACGCTGGGGGCGTGAGAAACGCTGGGGGCCTGTGTCCAGCCTTTATGCCATGTGAACGCAATTGCGCCACATCAAGGGGCACGCTGGGGGCGTGAGAAACGCTGGGGGCATGTGCTACGTTCCGCTCTTCATGCCATGTGGGTCGTACATTAATCAGAAGATCGTCTGCTGTGGCCGTGTGCCGGGGGCGTGACAAACGCGTTCACCTGGAGGCCTGGTAAGTAACGTTACTGCAGCCTCTCCTGCGTGCTGTTACTGAACTCTCTCATTCAACGAAATTACACGCACCTGCTACCATCAACCAGGGCTCTAGCCGGGCTCAGGCGGCGGATCAGTACACTAATTACACGCGCCTGATAACATCAACCAGGGCTGCAGCTGGGCATCAAACGGGGGAACACGCGCCTGCTAACATCAAACAGGCCTGCATCTGGGCCTCAAGCAGGGGAACACGCAAATGAGCGTGTCTGCGAGGACAATTACTGCATCCTCTCCTACTCGCTGTCACTCAACTCTCTCATTAAACGGATTTACCTGCGGCTGATAACTCTCTCATTCAACGACATTACACGCGCCTGCTAACATCAACCAGGGCTGTAGCCTGGCTCAGGCGGCGGATCACTACACCAATTACACGCGCCTGCAAACATCAACCAGGGCTGCAGCTGGGCCTTCTCCGTCCCTATTCTAATGAAACAAAAAATGTTGTCTACCGCGAGTTTTAAAATAAATTGCCCTTGCCAAATACACACATTACACACATTCTATTTCATACCCGGACAACGTCGGGACAGGCTGCTGGTATATATATATATATATATATATATATATATATATATATATTCACTGAAAAAACCATAGGTTATAGACCATATATAGTTAGGAATTAGAATTTAAAAAACCTTATTTTACTCACACAAAACCATTGAAATTCCATATATAGTTAGTTGCACTAACTATATATCGCACACCCGCAATCCACTGCTGATGATGTCACATATTACATCATTCATGACATGGTCAGTGACATCACTGATGATATCACTGATGACATCTCAAATGACATCACTGATGACATCACTGATGACAACATCCAGTGACTGTATGTTTCTGTAAAGTTAAAATGTGTCTTACATATTGAAGAATGAGTGGAAGTATAAGTGTCTGGACAAAGGATTTAGTAGGTGCATGACTGAATGTATGAGTGAGTGATTAAATGTGTCTCACTGAGTGCATGGGTTAGTGACTAAAGTGTCTTAATTTGTGCATCATTATGTCTGTTGTTCTGTAAACTGCTACATGTGTTGATCAGTAGCTATATGATTAACTATATGGGTTACTGATTGATTGTCCAAGTATTTGTATGGGAGACTGAGTGTGTGTGTGGCTGGCTGGGAGGTGTGTGACTCTGTGCAGATCAATGTGTACTTATATCAATGATTGTATAACAAGGTAAGTATGTGTTAGTATATGTTTGAAAATGTAAGGTGCTCTATGTTTAACTGTATAGACAAGAAAATGGAAGTGTGATTGATTCTTTACAGGACTGACTAGGTGTGTGAGTAACTCCATGGATGAGTGGCAGAGTGTGAGTGTCTGTATAGGTGTATGAGTGCATATGATAGTGTTGTAAAGATGAGTGATTGTATGTATGAATGATTGTATGGGTGAATGAGTGAATGTGTGTGTAGACGTAGGAATCAGTGAGTACATATGTAGTAACTAGTATTGGTGTGTCAATGGTTTCAAAAATTATACTCTGTATTTAACACTGGGTGAAACAGAGGTTATATTAAAATGTGAGGAGATGCATTGTATTGTCACATGAATGATATCATCAGTGATGTGGTCATTGATGTCAAATGAGATGTCATCAGTGATGTCATCAGTGATGTCATTTGAGATGTCATCAGTGATGTCATCAGTGATGTCACTGACCATGTCATGAATGATGTAATATGTGACATCATCAGCAGTGGATTGCGGGTGTGCGATATATAGTTAGTGCAACTAACTATATATGGAATTTCAATGGTTTTGTGTGAGTAAAATAAGGTTTTTTAAATTCTAATTCCTAACTATATATGGTCTATAACCTATGGTTTTTTCAGTGAATTTTCAAGGTTTTGTAAATGCTAATTCCTAACTATATATGGTCTATAACCTATGGTTTTTTCAGTGAATTTCAATGGTTTTTTAATAGCAAATATCATAAGCTGTCGAATGTCAAGTACGTGGTAAGTGAAAACATTTTCGTGTTTATGCACACTGATCTGCTTTGAATGGTGCCCCCCCCCCTCATTTCTATTAGGAGTACTCTCTCTTTGCACATAGTGAAGGGTAGTTAACGCAGGCCTTTGCCCCCGTTGTAATACGTCGTGCCTGCTTCTCTCTCCATTTGATTGATTGTTATCCAAGTATTTACTGTTTTAGAATTGGTTCTCTTTGGTTCATTCTCTATTTACAAACAAACACAGAGTCGCAATACTCTGTTTAGTCTTTGCAGATAACGAAAAATCGTGTAAAAAAAAAAGAAAAGGAATCGAGCAAAATCAGTAGGCCACTAATGGGATCTCTTTTTGACCTCGCTAAAATAGAAACATTAGGAACAACCCCTCATGACAAATACAAAACTAGTGAAATGAACTGAACTCCACACAATGATGGCTGCAAAACAGCTCGGCTCCGCCACCCACCCCGCCCAAAATAACGATAAAGAGCGGCTGCCATGATTGGTTGCGGAATGGCCACGACGGAGCTACGAAATGGTGCTGCTCTCATGCTAACCCCAGCTTCAGTCTGAAACATCCAGAAACACTGTAGACTACCAATTCGATCAGTTCCGGTAGCGCCCCAATGTAACCCGGTAGAGAAGAACTAGCCCTCCCCTCTTTGACTAATGGTTCTTGTTGCCTGTCCCTTCTGTTGTCATTTAACAGAACTATTTAGCCTGCTGAAAGGGGTTTTGTTCCGACCACTGGTTGGTGGAGACATTTTGACTATATTCTGGACCTGCGTTGTCGCGTAATGCGTCATATGACGCGCCGCGTTAGCGCATCCGGAAGTCATCCGGGGCGCGCAGCGCGTAACGTAAGCATAACAAGTCATGTGACTTGTTAATAAAACTTTTCATTGGTTCATTTTACTTTTCTTATTCTAATGATGAAAGGCTTGGTCATATGACCTAAAAATTACGCTTTTTATTACTTCCGAACATTATTTTTTCTTAAATATATGTTATAATGTTCCAGGCTAATGTACTTTCCCGGAAAATTTACAACTGTCCTGCAAGTAAAATATATTCTTTTTTCGAGAAAAAGACCGTTTCTTCGTCCCATGACGGAGCCGTTGAGCAAAAGAGGGTCGACCTGCTGTCTTAGTCGCCGATACGCCTGAATATGAGATTCTTATCGATCACTTTATGTTGCAGGAATAGAAAACACAACAGCCCTTGACCATTTATCTTTACTGCGTTCCTTCGTATTATACCTTTTACCCTTCATGTAATTGGTCTGCTTTATTTCACTTGCCTTTTAATGATTCTAAAACAGTGACTATTATTAAAAACTTTACCAATGTATATACTACTACCATGTTTTCTTTTAAAAACCTTTATTGTGAAAATTTCATTATACAAATACGAGCCTATAACCACGTGGGCCGGCCACGGAGCAAACTGTAATCGTATATGATGAGTAGACATTTACACTGTAGAGGAACGTAACGGGCGGGCCATTAGGTTGCAAGAACTAAGGTGTCTAACAGTTACGGAATCGGTGGACGTACATTTTATAATTAAAATACGACAGGGCCAGTTACAATAAAATTATCTAGATATACATTTGCGGGCAAGTACCATGGGTGACGTTAATTCGAACTTTCAATAGTACAGTAATCAATAACACATCAGAACTTAATATCAATAGGGATGTCGAAATATTCAATCAATTCTCGTCCCCGCCCGCCATGTGCTTCAAAACTGCATACGTATCTCGTGATTTCAAGGTTCTGCAACCAGTACACAACAAGGAGTTACGAGTCCCATTTATTCCGGCGCCATTTTGGGCGAGGACGGGCAGGTCCAGGATATAGTCAAAATGTCTCTACCAACCATCGACTATGATGATGTTCATATGCTGTATTTATTAGAGTAACACTCATCTGTCCACATGAAATTAATTTGCCACAATCTAAACATGTAATTTTAATCTTTCCAAAGTTCTTCTAAATATTTGGGACCGTTTCCCTTGCCTCTGATGCTGTCAGTGCCACTTCTTTGATGAATGTACTAGCAGGTCAGGGGTTCTCCTCCAAATCTCTCTTTTATGCAGCACTATAATTAATTGGTGCCACCTCTCCATATGACGCTGCATGGTATAGTTACCATAACTATATTTTTTTTCGGTTCCTCTGGAGAGTTCATCGTGGCAGATGAAGCGTGTAACGTACCGGGCATTTACCTTTTTTTGCATGTACAGGAAAGGAAAAAAAAATCGAGCGTCCGAGTTCTAAGGTGTCCCAGGGCCATTTTAGTGGACCAGGCCCAAATCCAAGAACAGGCCGCCATTTTGAGAGTCCTGTTGCAGCCGCCTGTCGCTGTAGCATCAAGAGCAGCCGAAACTCAGCTGAATGGCAACTGAAACGGTAAAGGGGCGCCCCACTACAGCAGACGAGCATCCACCTAGGAAGGCCCGTTCACGCCGCCTCCCCCCCCCCCTTCGGGCACCCCATGCCGTTATTCGGAGCAGTATTGTAGGATGGCCACACCAGTGCGGCAACTTGCTAGACATCACCTCGGTGGTAACCGAATCTCAACGCCTTGTGGTGTCTTCTATTCAGAAAACATTGTTATGCTGCCTTCGACCTATTCGCCGCAAGTGCGCACGCAACTCAGCTGCATAGCTTGCTAGACACCACCTCGGTGCTAACCGAATCTCGGCGCCTTGTGGTCTCTTCTATTCCCAAAAAATTGTTGCGCTGCCTTTGGCCCCATTCGCACATCGGTCCGCTACTGCCGCCATCTCACAGGCCAACGGGGCGCCCCACGCCGACTTTCAGCATTGTAGGATGTCCACACCAGTGCACCTTACTAGACACCACCTCGGTGCCATCCGGATCTTGGCGCGTTGTGCTGCCTTCGGCCTATTCGCACATCGGTCCGCTACTGACGCCATCTCACAGACTAATGGGGCGCCCCACGCCGAGTTTCAGCATTGTAGGATGACCACACCAGTACAGCAACTTGCTAGACATCACCTCGGTGCCATCCGGATCTCGGCGCCCCACTGCAGATGAAGTGCCTCTCAACTATGAAACCACCACGGTGACATCCGGATCTTGGCGCCTTGTGCTGGTTCCGGCCTATTCACACATCGGTCCGCTACTGACGCCATCTCACAGGCTAATGGGGCGCCCCACGCCGAGTTTCAGCATTGTAGGATGACCACACCAGTACAGCAACTTGCTAGACATCACCTCGGTGCCATCCGGATCTTGGCATCTCAACGCCTAGTGGTATCTTCCATACAGAAAATATTGTTGCGCTGCCTTTGGCCCCATTCGCACATCGGTCCGCAACTGACACCATCTCACAGGCCAACAGGGCGCCCCACGCCGACTTTTACCATTGTAGGATGGCCACACCAGTACAGCAACTTCCTAGACATCACCTCGGTGCCATCCGCATCTTGGCATCTCAGCGCCTTGTGGTGTCAGTCAGAAAATATTGTTGCCCTGCCTTTGGCCCCATTCGCACATCAGTCCGCTACTGACACCATCTCACAGGCCAACAGGGCGCCCCACGCCGACTTTTACCATTGTAGGATGGCCACACCAGTGCCACAACTTGCTAGACACCACCTCGGTGGCATCCGGATCTTGGCATCTCAGCGCCTTGTGGTGTCTTCTATTCCGAAAATATTGTTGCGCTGCCTTTGGCCCCATTCGCACATCGGTCCGCTACTGACGCCATCTCACAGGCCAACGGGGCGCCCCACGCCGACTTTCAACATTGTAGGATGGCCACACCAGTGCGGCAACTTACTAGACACCACCTCGGTGCCATCCGGATCTTGGCGCGTTGTGCTGCCTTCGGCCTATTCGCACATCGGTCCGCTACTGACGCAAACTCACAGGCCAACGGGGCGCCCCACGCCGACTTTCAGCATTGTAGGATGGCCACACCAGTGCTGCAACTTGCTGGACACCACCTCGGTGCCATCCGGATCTTGGCGCGTTGTGTTGCCTTCGGCCTATTCGCACATCGGTCCGCTACTGACGCCGCCTCACGTGCCAACGTATTTTCTCCGCATTTTATACCCTATGCCGCATAACAGGTCATGTGACTTGTTTATAAAACTTTTCATTGGTTCATTTTACTTTTGGTTTCCTAATGATGGAAGGCTTGATCATATGACCTAAAAACAACACTTTTCATTGGATGAAAACTTTTTTTTTTCCCAAACGATGAAAGCCCCACCTTGTTTCTGGATGTTTCAGACTGAAGCTGGCGTCAGCATGAGAGCACCACCATCTCGTAGCTCCGTCGTGGTCATTCCGCGAGCAATCATGGCAGCCGCTCCCCACCAGAAGCCTACAGGAGTCGGGGGCCCCCAAAACTTTTGATGAATCCTCAAGGCGGAGGGGACGCTTTCGAGAATGGGGTCCAAGACCTAGCAGACAAGCGTCCGATTTCCAAGGTGTCCCAGGGCCATTTCAGTGGACCAGGCCCAAAAAGGAAACAGCCTGCCGCCATTTTGAGAGTCCTGTGACAGCCGCCTATCGCTGCACCGCAAGAGTGGGCGCAACTCAGCTGAATTGCGGCTTTTGACACAGTGGACCAAAAACGGACGGAATGGCAACTGAAACGGTAAAGGGGCGCCCCACTACAACAGATGAGACTCCACCTGGAGAGGCCAGTTCACGCCGCCTCCCCCGGGGCGCCCCACGCCGTTATTCGGAGCAGCATTGTAGGATACCAAAACCAGTGCGGCAACTTACTGGACATCACCTTGGTGCCATCGTTCTGCTGCCTTGGAACTATTCGCACAACAGTTTGCTACTGATGACCCACCCCCCGCGACGCCCCACGCCAGAAATCTGGACGTTGTGCTGCGTTGGGACTATTCGCACAGCCGACCGCTACTTCGTTGTTTTTCCCTAAAAATGTTTATATGTTATTACTGTTTTTGTTTTCTTGTATATATTTATAAGTTATTAAAGTTTTATAATCTTACTACTTTGTCGGAGTGCTATATATTTTTAATGTGACACATAATTGTAAAAACTTTGATGTACAAAGAGTCATCCCTGGAATCTTCCGCTTCAGACTCGGTCCCCTCCCCAATCACAATACAGGATGGTTTTCAGATAATAGGAACGCGTCTGCTGTGACGGATCTCATCGAGTGTGGGCCTTGATCTACTATAACTCCTTTGAAGAGGGGTGATTCTTTACAGCTGGGGCCATAAACTACATCTGCAGGGCTAGCTGATACCCTAGCACCGGCCTGGACAATCGGACACAGAGGAAAAGGAGTGTCAGAGGGTGCGGTAGTGAATAGGGCGAAAGGGAGGTGTCGGGCGGGCACAGGGTGTGATTCTCAGGGAAGAGCAGCGCAGATGGGGGGAGGTTTATTACCCATGCATAAGACAGAGAGCGGGGGTGACCACTGCCTGGGGGAGATGCTTGCGAGGGTGGGGAGCCATGCTAAGGATCGACAGCGTGCACAGAGTGGGTCTGGTCAAGGCATCTAAAATGACTGCCGTGCACGACAAAAGTGTGGCATTTGAAAAAAGACAAGATGGCGCAGACAATGTTTTTCAACACTTCCTGATTTCCTTCGAATCGAACGTTAACAGACGTTCGGGCATATTACCAAAGTTAAGCGATATTTATCCCTAACGATGCTTAGCAACGATTTTTTTACCGCTAAGCATCGTCAGAAATTATCGCAGATAAACCTTGCTATTATCAAGGTTTATCGCAAATACGATAAAAAACGACCGCAATGCATTAATATCGCTGAAAACTCAGCGATATTCATGCATTACCGAGCTAATGCTCTTAGCCATGTTATCCACCTCCCATTGGATAACATGGCTAAGAACTGCTCAGGGCAGGTGCTAGCTTTTGGAGATATTCGCGCTTATCGCGAATATTTCCAAAAGTTGATAATAGGAGATAGCGATGTTAGCGACTGTTTCCAGTCGCTAACATCTTGGCATGCCCACTTTGCATGTCATTAGTGATAAATATCACTCACATGCAAAGTGGGGCCCAAGATGGTCGCTATCTCCTACTAGCCGTCGCTAACTGGTGTTAGCAACAGCTAGGTAATACAGATATAATTTTATCTCTGCGAAGCGGAGCGCTGTTACAGATATATATCTTGTTTTTGAACGTTAATTTCTCAAAATCCACTGAAGCACATATATTGAGACCTAGCAAAGGCACATCGAGCTACCAGTCCCTACAATTTTGCCAAGTTTCGTGCAAATCCATTCAGCCGTTCGATTATTATTATTATTTTTTTTTTTGCCCCGCGGGGCCCTTATAAAACCTCCACATCAAACCTAAGAGGTCAAGGAGGATCTACTATGCCCCCTTATGGTAATTTGCCCCTTCGCTTTGGCCTCCTCTTGTCTCTCGATCCTACCGAGAGACAAGATGGCGGCCGCTACGGACTGTTTGGAATGTTTACAGACGCCGAAGAACCAATCAGCTTCGCAAACCTCCGTTACGCGAAGCGGAGCGCTGTTACAGAAATATATCTTTTTTTGAACGTTAATTTCTCAAAATCCACTGGAGCACATATATTGAGACCTAGCAAAGGCACATCGGGCTACCAGTCCCTAATATTTTACCAAGTTTCGTGCAAATCCATTCAGCCGTTCGATTATTATTATTATTTTTTTTTTTTGCCCCGCGGGACCCTTTTAAAACCTCCACATCAAACGTAGGGGGTCAGCGAGGATCTACTATGCCCCCTTATGGTCATTTGCCCCTTCGCTTTGGCGTCCTCTTGTCTCTCGATCCTACCGAGAGACAAGATGGCGGCCGCTACGGACTGTTTGGAATGTTCACAGACGCCGGAGAACCAATCAGCTTCGCTTCACAAAGCTCCGTACCGCGAAAAGTCCGCGAACCGGAGCGCTGCCCGGTCCGCTGTTACAGATATATATCTTTTTTTGAACGTTAATTTCTCAAAATCCACAGGAGCACATATATTGAGACCTAGCAAAGGCACATCGGGCTACCAGTCCCTACAATTTTGCCAAGTTTCGTGCAAATCCATTCAGCCGTTCGGGCTAAAAGTGAGGCCAACCGCCCTATGGAAAACTCAATGTTAAAAACACGTTTTGGGACCCCCCCTTTTTTCTCGGCCCCCCCTTGACGAACCCCGCCCAAATTTTTAAGGGCTGCTCAGAAACAAAATGTGCTATTTTCCTAAAAATTTCAGCCAATTCCGTCCACAAACGCCAAAGTTATTAGACATAGAATTTTCAAAAATCCCATAGAGAAAAAATCCTAACTATATATACCTACTGGCGACCGCCAGTAGGTAATATATATATATATATATATATACCATTGAGGGGTGTGGTTTTGATCAAGTCACCACCCACTTTTGAACAAGAGTTAAAATAACAGTGGATAAATCTCTCCGACAGGCTTCTCGGCCTTGGCTAACTTCAGTTTTCATGGCCATAGATATTGAACTATGATAACTTTGTTAACAGTTATTAATTCCCTTTCACTTTCTTTTCTTATCACTGTGCACATGAGCAATTCTATAAACACTTTACTTTTCACTCTATTTTGAGCAACCACTATAGAATAAACTCTACGAGTTTTGTATATACTGTGAATGATTTTGATATATAAAATCTGGTTTGATTATCCAACGCAGTATTAAGTTTGATTTATTCATAATCCTGTTTTTCGCTCGCCTACTTTGCTAATTAAATATTGCATTTCTCTTGGATTAATTGCCAGTAGGACCACATAGTTTTACTTACCACATGCTACGCAGGTCCCAGGTGTGGTGCGTCCATTGGGGAGTGGGGGCGTAGCCCCCCGGCCCGCAGCTTCCTCTGCGTCTTTGAACTTAAGTAAACTGAATCAGTTTACTTAAGTTCAAAGACTCCCAAGGAGAACTGACAATCGTGTCAGTCAGCATGACGTCGGACCACTCACCCCCTTCAGAGACTGAAGGGGGTGGGCGGTCAGGCGTCATGTTGACTGGCATGATTGTCAGACCAGTGGGGGGCAACAGGCAGCAGCACAAGTGCGCATGAGTGGGGACGGAGGGCGAATTTTTTGCCCATGCCCAGTCATGCGCACTTGTGTTTTCACTTGTTTGCCCATGCCCATTAGGAGCCCTTCGGTCTCCTAAAGGGCAGGTGGCGGGTGAAAAATAACCGCTCCCTAAGCCAATCCTGGCGCTGCTGGCAGTGCCAGGATTGGCTGAGAGGGGCTGTAGGCGCCAAAGGACCCGGGGCGATGCAGACCTTCTCAGGAACTCAGGTAGGATTATTAAAATGTATTTTAACACCCCACCCTCCCCCCCACCCCCGCGCGACACCCCCCACCCCCTCCATGAGCCGCAACTGAATGTACGAGAGTCAGCCTGAAGCTAAGCCTCAGTCAGCCTGCGCGGCGCTGCATAGAAATTGATTTGTATTTGTTGTATGAGCATGATGTATCATGTGACTGACTCAGTCAATCACTGAATCTTGTGTCATCTTTCATAATGATCATTGATGTTGCCCATGGCGTGGGGATTGGGGAATATATATTACAGTCAGCGAGCGGGCCCATATTTCTGTGTGCAGACTAGTGCTGCCTGCTGCTGACTGAGCCTGAGAGAGTGAGACCCGAGTCCGCGAGTCGACGACGTGGCTGAAAAACAGAGCGTCATTATCATTCATTGCCCGCCGCCGTAATAATGTATAAATAAATATGGCCATGGCAGAACTGAGTGCATCACATTACTTTGTTGGTAGCCAGGGTAAGCCCTGGCCCCCTGGCACTGCAGTCTGCATAGATATTTCGTCGACGGGGGTCTTTCTTTGGGGGTTGAGCATGGGAGTGAGACCGGGGTGGTGCGGCTGAGCATGATGAGAGTGAGAGTTGAGAGACCTGTCACCCGAGTCTTGTGATGTGGTTGAAAAGTGAAACTGAAAGTCTCTGAGACTGTGACGCAGTTGCAAACTGTGCCCAGTGCTCATGCCATCGCATTGACTCAGCCCAAGTCTCCAATCATGCCAGATTCCAGGCCAGCTGTTTATAACTACAAGGAAGGTGTGAGACTCGGACCTGTGTGATGGATTTATCAGTGAGTGCTCCAATCTGTGAGACTTAAGAGACTCGATCTGATGTTTGTGTCTGTGCACCCTCCAGAGTGTGAGTGAGACTCGCATCTGATGAGCTTGTCTGTTACAAGGTAGGAGAATCAGACCCGATGAGCGAGTCTGTGTTACGTTACAACTTGGTGTGAGACTTGGACGTGATGGACGTTTGTCATGTCCAAAAGGCATGTTATAATAGTCTGCATTTTGGAGACAGTTACAAACAAGCTTGTTAGAATTATCTTTCAGATCTTAATAGGAATGCAAAAAAAAACTAAAATGCGTTATAAATCTCGAATGTGGCACAAAAAATTGAGTGTGGATGAAGGAGGCCCTGAAAGTTCCATATGATGTCACATTTCTAAAGGAGAAACGAAATGTACAAGAAGCATAGCTGCCTTTCAGGAAAGACAAACTAGTGTGGCTGAGATATTCGACCTTGCTGGAATCTGTTTACTAATGCTTTGTATGCCATTACCTGCCAAGAGATTGCAGAATAGAGGCTGAGTGAGCATCTAAAATGTGTAACATACATCTTACTATTCCTCAAGTACGTAAAATGGAAGCTCGGGGGTTTGACGCGATTTTCTAACCACTGCCTGATCTCTCTTGCCCCGCTGGTACACACTGGCTGCTCAGGAGCTGGTGATGCGGCCAGGGGCGTGCTGAAGGACAGAGGCTGGCGGATATCCAATGACCGGCTGGGCTCTGGGGATGACATCTCTGTCTACGTCATCCCGCTGATACATAGGAACTCACTGTCCTGAAGCCAGTGCAGCATGAAGGAAGTTGTTTTTAGAGGTTTCTGTTAGAGCGCCACCGACCTTAGTTAGAAACGGTACAAAAAGGTCTCTTTGGATGGTGTCATCTCCTCCGGCACATGCCGCATGGAGAGGGTCTGTACAGAAGGGTACAAGATCTTTGCACAAGCTCCTTCGACGGGTGGGGGGTCTGGATGTCTGGATTTTGCGGGCACTTTTGTAAAAATCGCAGCATTTTTACAAAAGTGATGATTTTGCGGCAAACCGCGAATTCGCGAAATCCTGGAGGGTCTGTCTTGTGAGTCCATCTGAAAGGGCGACCATCAGCTCCAGGGACAGCACCTTTTGGCAATCAGCCTCTATTCGATCACACATCACGCGGGTTTGGTGCACTCCTTCCCTCTCTCAGCCGGCACTCTAACTTCCAGGTGCTTCATTACAGGGAAACCACTCATCCTTCTACATAAGAATCCAAGTCATTTTGTCTCAACAATAGGGAACCGGCTGTCAGGTAGACACCAGCTGTCATTGCACAGCAGTCCTTGGCGTATTATGTGGAGAACTTGGAACTGGAGTAACTACTGCGGTCCCACCCTCCACCATCTACCATCTACCAAATGACAGTGCTCAGTAGGACTAATCAGAATCCCCTGTCAGAAAAAGGACCTGATGGATATCCAAATTGAGCTCTGTCTCCTCTTTCCCCACTTCAGTGTCTAGTTTTTTTCCCTTCAACTTTAGGAATGTCAGCAATATACTTCCTTTCTCTGGGAAAACTACTCTGCCTTCATCTTATGCAAAGGGACATGCCAGGGGCTTCCAAAATGGAACCAACAGGCCTCCTTTACTGTGGTTCATTCATATATGTAAAGCATGCTCCACACTTGCACATACATAACATGCACTGGGTTGTTTAGTGTATAGAAGAGGAACTTTGCATGAGCAGGTCAGTAGGCCTCATCTCTAGTGACACAGATAAAAAGGTCTGGTCACAACTGATTCACAAAACATAAACCTTATGTACATGCTAAGCCCATCAAAGGTACCTTAGTCCGCTGTCAAGCACAATAAGGGCACACTTGGTGCACCACGACAAGCAAGGACCTCACTCATCTCATGGATCAGCCCCAGGCCTTCTCACACACACTAAATTAGTGGCGTGGTGGGGCCAAAATCAGAAATTTGCATAACAGATCCTCTTAGTAGGGCACTCTGAGCGAGGGAACACGACTGCACACCATGGGGAAACATTACCTTCCTAACATTCTAACACTGGATATTATAAAGCTATTGCATAGCTCTCTCATTGTCTCTATCCTGCTCTTTTCTGACTCTCTTGCGTTTTATTTCCTTTAATACTAATTATGAATGGTTTGACAAGTTATTTTCACCTGACCCGTCATTTGTGACTTAAATGCTAATACTTTTGATGGCATGCGGTATAACTCATTGTTCATTTATGTGTAAACTTTTTATACCTATGGAAGCTTCATATAGACAACTTGGACAGTCTTTATCAGGGCCTGTTCTAGGGTGGGGCCACCGGTGCCACCACACCGGGCGCTGACTTTAAGGGGTGTCGTGTTTGCTAGTTTAGTTTGGTTTTAAAAGCACCTCCTGCGTTCCTTGCCTCCAGCAATTTCCAGGCAACAATAAAAATGTCAAGATAACTCGGTGATCAATGTTCTTCCTGGAGAGAGATTGGAGTTTTTTTCTAGTTGAGGTTTTGACTGATCATAAAATAGCACACAGGAATAATAGTCTGTTAATAATGGTTTCTCCCTTCCCGGGATATAATGAGAATAATTCAGCAAACACTGTAAACAGGTGAATAATGTTGCTGCAGCCTTTTCTTTCGCCCATGGCGAGGTTGAAGGGGGGAGGAGGGGTGGTAGGGGTTCCAGGAGGACAGATTCCTTCAAATTTCGCCTGGGGGCAGCTTTTTCTGCTCCTCACAGCTGAACGATGTGGGCTGGCGGGAGCTGGAAGCAGCAGCTGGTAACAGACCCTGCAGCTTTACAGGAAGTCTAGGCCTGGAATTATCTGGAAGAACACCAGGGGAAAAGTAGTTGTCTGGAGCTGAGCTCACTCTCTGTGCCTAACAAATACCTCTCCAGACAACTTTTGATGGTGCTCTTAGGTTGAGCTCATGAGGATAATTTTTTTAACAAGTCTTGTTTGCACATTGATAAATTAGCTGGGCTCCCCCAAGGATCGCAGTGGTCCCGAAATGTTTGTAGCCAGGTAAGCAGCTGGCTCAGTCATATTCCCCATGGCAGTATATCTATGTGTAAAGTATAACATTAATTAAACTCATATTTAATGCAGTAGAGACTTGAGAAATCTCATATACAGCATCATATATCTAAAGATGATGCATAGTGTAACTCCTACTCCAGAGGTGCACGCCCCTCCTGAGGTACTAAAGGAAGATCCTTTGAGTTATGTTGCTATAAAGGCTTCATTAATCATAGACACCAGTGAATTAGTATTGAAATGTCAACACAGAACTTAGAGGCATTTCTTCACCTTTGGTGAGGTTGTCTGTGCATTTCAGATATTTATCATTTTCAGAGTATGTTTCAGTGCTTTGTTTTGCTTCAATAGGACTTCAAAGTTGCTGCAGATTGTTCAAGCTGTTCAGAAAAGTCCCCTCCTGAACCTCCAGAGCACATCAAAGTAGGTCTGATGATGGATATGGATGGGTGCCGATGTTGGAGTACATTGTGTAAGGTTCCCTAGAACCATGCTTGTATCAGAACTACTTTGGCTATATCTGATTTTTTTTTACTTACAAAACCTGTGTCTCCTATGAGTTTTTTCCTGGAGGAGCAGCTTGGACTTAGGTTGGAACTGAGCTCGGTGCACTTTGTTGGAGCTGTGTTCTTTATTGAATCTCTACGTCTTGTAAATGTGTTTGCCCAAGGGAAGAATTGTCATCGGGCTGATACTGTGGTCTTCTAGTCTGCAGTCGAGTTGTATTGGTTTCCTTTAATTGCCACTACAATTCCATACTCCAGGCTTGGTAAGTCCAGGATGGCGCTGATGTCACCTTTTGTTGCAGTAAAGTGAATCTGAGCAGCTGCTCATTTTCCATTGGACAGATAATGTGATCCTTCAGCAGAGATTGAGAATCCGTACACCCGTTTATTGTTTACTTTTCTAATTTCTCCAGTTTTGACTAACAGCTTCTAACCCTGTCAGATCACTGTTCTCACTCGTTCATTCTATGCTTGTCTTTGATGTTGCACAGCGCTCCAGTGCCTTTTAGTAAAGTGCTTCGTTCTACAATCACTCCATACATACAGACATCAGATTAAGCTGCAGGTAGCCACTCTGAAGGGTTAATTCTTATAGCACAGCATTAAGGAAGTGAAAGATTACTATGAGGCTGGCATGTTATGTTCCATATCCTCAGCTCGCCGCATGCACCTTGTAACAAGGTCTTTCCTCCTCTTGCTTTCTTCCACCCTGTCTTTCCTTCTCGTTCAGCCTGGGAGCTCTTAGAATCTTCATTTATGTCATAGAATGTTCTGTGACTGCTGTAGGACAGTTGACTCCTGGCTGAGCTGAGGGAAACAGCTCCTGGTGGGGCCTTCATACCATCTACATCTTGGACTACCAACTACCTTGTACTATCTACTTACTACCTTTATTCTTCAACTGGAATAAATATACTTCGTGGAATAACTACCTGGACTCCTGAGCGGTATTTACTTTGTAATACACCTCTCCTTTCTGCTTGCCCATGCTCAATCAGTGAGGACTACGCCCCTGGGTTTAACCCTCCTAAGTCTGTAATGACTCTTAATGAAGCATGGGACTAGTGAAGCTCTCTGGATGTCCAAAAACTGCAGACCCAAGTTTGAATAGCAGTAACTGCTATGAAAAATAAGGTTTTCTGCAGGACTGATAGACATTTTTGCACCAAAATGAAGGCCACCCAGATTCGCACACTAAAAACGTTGGCTATTCTAGAGTGTGACCGGTTGGCCTGAATTTGTTTCACTGCGGGAGGTCGTTTTTTGGAAAATGAATAATGAATGTCCTTTATGGGGGTTTTGAGCTTCTCTGACCACCTGGGAGGCATTGGAGGTTTGTTTCTGTCTAGGACCGTCCTTCCATGCTTGATGATCCAGGACAGGAAATGACATCCGACCAGGAAAAATGCAACTTTGGTCTTCAAAGAGGTCACTACAAATACCCGGGTAATAACAGAATTTAACCAGTGTGAGTTACTATTCTGCAACCAAGGGAGGGGATTAATGTCTGAGTTTAGATGATTCAATGTGTTTTCATTCACTGTTTTGTTTAACTCAACAAGTTGGTTATTGTTCATAACAATAAACGCGCCACTTTAATATTACTGGAAATTGTGCATGGGTCGTTTTTACAACACATCTTGGTAGCTTGTTGTCTAGATTTATCACAAAGCTTCTATTCATACGGAGACCCAGGAACCATCTGCGTTATTTAACTTGCAATAAAGAGAAGGTGAAAGTGTTTGGAGCTATTGTGTAACGTGAGCAGAACCTATTTAACCACAGCCGCAAAGTTGTGCAACGCGAAGCTAGCCATGAACTCCTAAAGGGTTACCCGGGACGGTGACATCTGGAAATGCTCGACGAAATCCGTAAACATGCAGTTAAATGTTCACAATTTAATTCAACTGTTTAATTACATATCAGCAGCCATCCAGAGACACAATGTTGTTAAACATGATGATTTTAAGCCCTGGACAGCTAATTTAATGCAGAAGCCGTGCGATGGATGTGGTTTCCTGCTCAACGTCATCCAGCTGGAGCAAGATGCTGGGATTGATATCACGTTACGTGGACCACGCAAGGACAGGGCATTACGTGACATGATTTCTGTTCCTTGGTGTGTATGCACTTTAGTGTAGAAGCACTGCCTGTTGCTGTCGTTCTTACACACTATAATTCGCGCCACAGGTTCAAGACTAAAGGGGCTTCACGTTTAAACTGAGGTCAGAAGCCAGACTTGATTTTTAGCCGAGGTCAATAAATATTAGCATCAAAATCTCATTTTGAATATGTATGGAAAACGTAAACTACACCAATGAACATTTTCTTTAGAAGGTAGAATACTATTTGAAATGCTTGTCCTTGCAATATTAACATATTTCTATTTTGTTGTGTGCACTGTGTTTACACAGCCCTAGCTCAATTTCACAGTAGTTTCAAAGTGCTTGTTAGGGGAGAAATGCAGCGTCAGCAAACAGGAACATGACCTATATCTCTTTAAATGTGCAATATTGACTGGAAAAGTGCTTCCGACATTTAAGATATTTAGGCAGATTCCTGGCTCCTCTAGAAGGATGTGACAGGCTTCCCAGGTGATGTTTTTTCACCTGACTAGGAAGCTGACTGGCAGCAACAACAGCTCCTGGTCTCAGTCATTTCTCCAGGAACCCTGCAGGTTGTCACAAGGCACAGATCATTGAGAAGGTCTGGAGTACTGCATGAGGTTTCAGTCCACTTATACTCAATTTCCAGACAGGGTGTGTCTCGTGTCAGCAGGGGGGGGTGGGGGTGGTAATTTTCTGCTTAGAGAAAGCCAAAATGGAAGGGAAGCCTTCACACTTGACACCTGGCAGCACTTATAGAGCAATAAAAGAACAGACAATGCCAGGCAGCTATCCCTGCACTTCTAAAGAGATTGTGCTCACCAGCCTGCCCATACCACCTTTAAACCTTTCAACCCGAGGGAGGGTAACACCTGAACTGAACAAAGAGCTATACATCCTTCTACTCTGCTGTCTCCAGTTCTCTCACATTGTAAAGTTTTGCTCAACCCAAAAGCTTCGAGTGTGTTAGGAATGTGCATCGCTCGTCTGGCTGGTTACCCCACCTCCATTTAGTTTGGTATCTCTACAAAGAAGTCCAAATGGATTCTACTGTGATCAATCATCCATGACGTACATGATCCTGATATATCCTAACCCTTCCATTATAGAAAAATCTACTTTACATGACTATGGAAGTGTCTTCCCAGTGTGTTCTTGTGGTTTGAGAGTCTGCCATTTATTGCAGTATTATCTTTCTACCTGTGTTTGGTACTCGTGTGTAACATGAACCCGTCACTTTCTCTTGTAACACACTGTTTTCTACCTCTTACATTTGTTTGTTTCCGATACCTGCACAAGTGCCACCATGGCCTACGTAACGTTTGTTCTTGTGCTTGAGTGCCCTCCATATATTGCAGTATTATACCTCTATGTTTACTTTGTACGCTTTTGTAACCTGCACACGTCACTTTTTCCTCCTGTAATGCACCGTTTGCTTCCTCTTGTATTTTGTTGGCTCACGATTGTCATTTTTGCTTCATTTAACCTCATAGCTGCTATGGAACATCCAGCTCCAGTGCTGGACATTCCATTGCGCAGGTGCAGTTCGAACGTTCAACGGCCGACGGCAGCACTACGGAGGTAATGGTGCCGTCGGCCGCTGAACGTGCGCAGCACTTAAGGGGTTAATGTAACGTTTGCTTTTGTATTTTATTCACTTGTAATTTTCTCATGTATCAGTTCTGTTCCTATTGTGAAGCGCTCTGACACCTTCGGGTAAAGTCTGCGCTATATAAAAACGCATAAGTAAATAAATAAATAAATAAATAAATAAACTAACAGGCATACACTTTTGAGTTATCCATACATATGGGCCAGTTGCCAGGAGATTGACAGTTTACACAGGTCAGGCTGCTTACCTTCTGCCGGTAACAGGAAAAAGACCTGTTCCGCAACCAACTGGGTTAGTCTAGGGCAATGCGGAGAGCTGACAGTAGTCACCCTTATTATCAGTGCTGCGCGTGATAGCTACAGCAGACTGCATGATTGATGCACACGTCAAGGCCGAAAGGAGGACGAAAGGAGGCCCGAAGTACCAGAGGCCTCTTTGTGGTTAATTCATGGCTGAGGTGCATACCCGCAGAATCATGCAGGGGTGCTTCCCATGCCAACACTGGGTAAAAAGTCACATATTTGTTACAGTGATTAGAAAGAGGAAAAAGTAGTCGTGTGACATAATGAATGATATATAAATAACAAGTTATAATTTAAAAAACACAATGGTTATGTTTGGGAATAGAAAGCTTTTCACTTCATGTCAGCACAACACCCAACACTCACTACATATCACATACATAAAATAGCTATGGCTCAGCCCTCTTAAGCCATTGGCAGGGCTTTAAGTGATGCAGGTCCTGCCAGGCCTCAGACCTGAGAAAAATTAAAACCTGACTTTGAAACTTTTTCCTATTTAAATTTACAGGCAAAGCACCCATCAGTTTCTTAACAAAGGTTGGACAATTCCCCCTCGCAATCCATAGCCTAAATCCACTTCCTTTTTACATGTCATTTGATTTAATTAATCTTGGATTCCCTAAGTGTATTTGCTCTTTCATATGTTCTCTTTTTGTAGTTTTGGTTTTCACGAAACACAGGGCTCTAGTATAATGCATACAATGAACTGAGTTGCCACCAGTTGCCTGGGTGAGTTCAGTTTTTGAGTGGGTGTGCATGAGGATTTGAAGTTGAGGATGAGGTTGTGTGAGTCAGTGCCTACCAGTTTTTCATAAAGATGTCCAGACTACATGTACATCTAGTCCTTCTCTCTGCAGAGCGCACAGTTTTTTCTCGGTGAGTGGATAGGTGATTGTCAGGAGGATGGTGAAGCAGAGATGAAAGTAAATACATGCAGAAGAAGTAAGTATAAGGATGTGCTGAAAAGGAAGAATATTGTATTTGAAATAATGCATCTAGACGATTTCAGAAAGGTGAGGGGAGAAAAAGGGTTGTCTAATAGTGTGAGAGACCGTGGAGGAGAGCAGTTAGTAGGAGAGAATGAGGGTGACTGAGACCTTTGCGAAGACCACTACCCTTTACACAGAATCGCAGTCTCATTTTCAGAATTGAAACATTTTCAATTCTAATTATTTACAATAACGTTGTTACTTGCTTGAAACTGCTAACATGCATTGGTAAATCCAATAGGTCTGATGTGTTTTAGGGTTGTGTCCATAGTTGTGTCACATATTTGAATGACATTGCAGAAAACCCGTGGAAAGGCGCCCAGACACTGCTCAGGTGGCATTCTGTATGAAGCACAGAATTTTAGTTTATACGTTTTAAGACACACCCTTAATTATATAGGTCACAACTCTTGGAAAATATTCCTAATTATAATTTGTTTCGGCTTCTTTATCCCTTTTAGAGAACACCCCTAACTTTTTTATCCCACTTAAAGCACTGGCAATTATCTTGTTTTTTTTGTGAACCCCTCCAGGGGTTGGGCTGTCTGTCCCATTATGGATCAACTTACAGTATTTCACCATTGTGTACATTCATCTTTACATCTCGGACAAGTACAGAAAAGTAGGTATAGTGAAAACACAAATTTTGAACGTATCAGAACTTAAATTGAAAATAATTAAAACATTCAGCTGCATGCCAGGCTTGGATAGACCTCACTGGGACTGGAGAACCACTGCAGTATGTTTTCACGCTCCCATGCTATTCCTCCTACAACAGAGGTCTTCAAACTTTTGGATGCCGAGACCCCCCTGTCATTTTGAGGCGCAAGGACCCCCTCCTGACAAAAATGTCTAAACCTGTAGGCAGGGCTGCTGGAAGTATGAGGCAGTGAGGACCAAATTACACAACAGGCTTGACTAAATTGTGTGGGGAGAAAATGTAAAAGATGTTATGTGATGCCACGTATTTTAGGATAGCATTGCTTCATTATTTTGACATTTTTTATACACAGTAACACTGAGGAAATATTTCACCCCATCAGTACCAGTTTATAACCAAAATACAGCAATTAACATCAAAAAGATTTCTAGTCAACCTTTGTGAAGGGCCTTCCACTCCGCAGGAATACGTGCTGCCACATTAGAAGCTCCCCTGGCTGGGAGAAGCAGGGGTCCCTTGAAACCCTGGTGGTTTTGTGCAGAGTTAAGCAGTTTTCCCAAGCAGCTTTCCTCTCACCCCCTCCCTTCCATCCCTCTCTCCTCTCCCAACCCCGGACCACTCTCTCACTTTGCAGGCCATTTTCTTTCACCCCTTTTTACAACTTCTGAAATCTCCCCATTCAACCTCTCACTTCACCTTTAATCCCCTCTTGTCATTCTGTCTTTTCACTGCCCTCTTCTCTAACAGTCTCTCGCATTTATCTCACGGCCTCTCTGGCCTGTCACCTCCCGTGCCCCTCAGCACTTCCCATTCACCTCGTCTCTCCATTCAATTTTTTGTCTATTTGTATCTTACACCTCTCCAGTCCCCCCATTCATCTTTAACATCTCCCCTTTGTTCTAACAGAAGCCTTCACCTTTGGCTCACACTCACTTCTTGCATGTCTGCTCTTCTCTTCAGCAATTCACATTTCTCCTCATCCCTGACCTCTTCAATTGAATTCTCTCACTCCCTTGCTGTCCTCTCTCATGTCTCCTCACCAAGCATACGAGTCGGACATGTATGCTCCTCTCGGCCTGTGCCACTCTGCTTATTGTTCCCTAATTCAAGAAGGTATGAGTTGTCTGTCTCGCTGTTTTGGTGCAGGCCGCGCAGTTATAGAACTTGCACCCTCCTTTGCGTCGCTCCACCAAGAATATATTATCCTTTAGGAAGATATAAAAACCTTTCTCAATACTCTGTAGGTTACCCCATTAGGCTGGTTCTCCTCCTTCTCCTGTGTGTTTCTCATTTGCCTTCAGGCAGAAGATGGTTATTAGCCCCAGGACATCTTTTGGTAACTCCTGCGCACTACAAATGTACATAATAATAATAATAATAGGCAGAAGAAGGGGCGTCACTAGACCAGAACTTTGGATGAGGGGGCTTACACTTCCAGCCAGGGCTGGTCCTAGCAAAGGTCGCACACGGTACAACAGTCTTTTTTGGTGCCCCTGTTAAAAGGTAAGGGCCGAATTCGACCAAGAACCCTTCAGTATTTGCCCGGCGTTAGCCGCCTTTCATACCATTCGAGATTACCAAACAAAGAGGCAGGCACTGGAGACGGAAGGCAGGAAACAGGAGTTTATTCCGACGGAGCAGAACACGTCAAATCAGACAACAGGGTATCTTCTCGAGGTGCTCTAGCCGCATCTCCGAGGCCTGGCCTCTTATACACAGGTTTATGGCTTTATTACATACACTGCATCCGTAATGTTTCTTTGAAGAAAAGACATCCTCGGAATCCCCGGTCCAGGCCTGTTCCCACACACATCTACAGTAGAGTTCCCACCCCGATCTCAGCATGTGGTGGTTATCGCGCAGCTGGACATTCCGCTGGGAACGGGGATGTGTGTGATCAGTCGGATCTTCGGGGTGCGAAAGCATTGATTAATCCCCGCTCCTTTGATGTGAGGCGAGGTCCTACTGTAGGGGTAATAAACTGCATCTGTTGGGCTAGGTGATGGCCTGGGATCAGGCCGGACAATCGGGCAGGGAGGAAGGGGTTATCAAATGGGCCTGTTCTTTGAATGAGATAAAAGAGCGAGGGGGTTCAGCACGGGATGTGGCTCGGAGACAGGGTCGCGTTAGAGGTGCGTTTATGGCCCAAGCAGGAGAGACCGGGGGCTGTCGGGGCGCGGGGGAATGCTTGCGAGGCCGGGGAGTGAGGGGGAGAGACGCGCAGGCTATTGGCAGTGGGCAGAGAGGCCTCGACACACAAAATGGCTGCCACTTACGTGCATGATGGGGCCTAAAAAGGGACAAGATGGCATGGCCACTGTTTCACGATTTTCACCTTACTTTCAACAGTGGCTGGGGTGAACATAAATGAACGCCGCTTATATATACCTAATTTTAGTCATTTTCCACAGTCCCCAGTTTTTATCATAAGTTAGTTCATTCCTGTTCACGTCATAGGTGAGGATGTACAAGCTGACATTAGTTATACAATTCGCTTTGGTAGCCCATATGCATTACAGGTAGATAGAAATAATTCTGCTATCAATGCAGACAGAATCGTACATAATCATATGTAGTCAATGTGATGGGCGGGGAGACAGTGCATACAAAATTACATTAGCTGGGTCATACGTTAGACCTTGGAGGTGGGGACATTACTTTAGACGATGTAGGAGATTCGTCCGAATAAAAACATGATGTCATACAAAAATGTTCTGGCAGGATAAGGGCTATTATCACTAGAGGTCTGGACTCCATGGGGGTCAAAACTAGACAGCATGTTCGTGTGCATAACTGGTGTTCTACAATCATCAAGATACAGAGTTAATGCCTTCTTAGTTATCCAAGTACAGTTGAAAGTGACCGATGTAAGGTTTCTAAAGCTCAATTGGGTGGTAATCAATACAAAGCGGTTGGGAGAGGAATTCAACGTAATACAAGGGACAGTCAAGGGGTGGCAATGTTCAAAAAAAGGGGGTTCGTCTTTCCAGTGTCTTATTACAGCGAGCCATCACTGGTACGCTCTCATTGTTTTTCTTCTTTCGTTGGCACTGTTGAGCACCGGCGGTGGAGCTATGCGTCCAGCTTGGATTCAGATTTCGCGTTGCAGGGTGTGGCCGTTCTTTGCTCTCGGACCACAGTCCTGTTTGTCCTGTTACCTAACTAATCTACCATAGGTACTTTAGTCGGGGTACCCGTATCCCGTTCTTCTTTCCGGGACAAACCCTATTCTATCTTTTGTGCAGTGTTTCTTTTTTAAGTCAAAGTTAAAAAAAACTCCATATGGAAAAAGGGGTGATGGGGGCGTGCTTTGGGAGGCCGAGGGAAAAGAGGGTGGAGTGGGATCAGGTCTGAAACGGACCAAGGAGGGCAGAAATTTCAAGCAAGTGGGCCCATCAATCGGGCACAATGGGCTGGGACTTTCGGCACAAGCTCATCAACCATGCAGGGGCTTCTGGACAGCCCTTCTTTCCTTCACTTTCCACGTTGAGAATGGTGCCTTGTCCCGCAACTCTTTGCTCAGTGGCTCCACCTTGGTCGAGGTCATAGATATTCCCCGATCTGCAGCCAGGCTGTGCGTCACGTCCGGCCCCTCTCCTCCGACGACCGCACGTTATCTTTAAATGAGTACAAAAAACACGTTTTTAGAGAACTGGCAGGGGAAGATGTTTACACGCTTTAATTTCTCTCCCAACCCCAAGTAGTTGGGGAAACGTTTATTGGTCACGATAGGGTGGATGCTTAGTAATCCTTACATCGGTGTATGCTGTTAACTCATGCATCATTGCTGTGGTGCAGGCCTGCAAGTATCTTTCTATTTTCAAACATCATGTCTGTCTGGTGTTTATTCCTGTTATATTCGCGAGCGTGGCAAGAAGTCTGATATCCAACAATTACATGGTTCATCAAATTCAAACCGGTTCCTCCAGTAGAGGCTTGTGTTTTTCTAAAACAAATCCTGTTGAGCTATATTATATATATAAGTCTGCTAATTCATAAAAAGTGTGAAGTGCTTATTATCATGGGCTTACAGCTACTTTTTCCAGGGAAGGACATACGTTAAGCATTTTTTTTCTCTTTCTTTTCTGACAGCAACAGCTAACTTTTATCAGTTTTTGGACGATTTATCTAAAAAAACAAGGTCATCAGCTACAGTCTTTAAGATTTTCTGGGACGGCTGGTTACAGAACTGGGATCATTCTGGAAAAACGGGGACGTTTCGGACATTCTACTTTTGTGCAATGGGCGGTGGTAATCCAAATGATGAGGGTGGTGTTACTAAAGCACTAAAACAAAAGCCACTGACATATAGTTCCCTTTTGAGTGTCAGATTAGGGGACATTAGTCGTCTTACCTGTCCTTTCTTTCTCAGCCAATTAAGTTCCATCATTTTACAGAAAGGAGAGGTAGTAATATGGCAAAATACGATCGTTTTGTTTCTGTCAATTTGTTCAAACACTGTTGTGTCTAAAGCCAATTATACCTGTACCGGAGTGGTACAGTGTCGTCATTTATTCAAAAGGGAGCAAGGGAGCCCTCAGAGGGAGAGAGCGTCGTGTGCACCAAATAGGCTATTAGTACACGTACAACATAAAGAGAGAGAGAGAGAGAAACGTGTATAATAATAGGTTATTCAGTGCACACACATATAGAACAGTACGGGTCGGTTTCACGTATAAAACACAAGCTGAGGGAAAACATAAATACATAGTTTACGTACACACAAATACCAGATAGGGTGCAACAGTACATACATCAAGTACGGAAACCTAAGACAGAACACAGAGCTATTTTGGGCAAAAGGACTTTGTCATGCATGTTGCGTATTCTCAGTATTCCCTTTAATCCATTCTGGGGGTCGAGCTCTTTGTTCTCCTTCCTTCCTAATAGTAGACAATTTTTGTTGGTAACCTCGCTTCAAAAAGACTTACTCCTTTTTAATTGGTCGGACACTAGTCCAGTCGCGCTTATACTCACGGTGGGGTCTTCCAACATCTAGCAAATGATGATCCAAGCTGAGGTAAAGGAGGGGTGTCAGTCGGACGTGCGGTGGTACAATTCCGACTTTTCTATGAGGGTGGAAGAAGAAGGGGTAAATCTAAAAAATAACAATATCCCTAATATCTGGGCTGAGGGGGATTTTGGATGAACCCCAACTCGGGGTACTCTTAACTTTTCTTATTTAGTCAGCACATAAATTGACTCACTGGTGCGCATTATTTTGGGTGTACATTTGGGATATCGGTTGGGGTTGGGTTCGTTGTACTGAAATAAGCCTTCAAGTTTCTGGTGTAGGCCACTCTCCCATTCGCTAGCTCCAGAGAGAGTCGTTCCTAAGTAAGGTAAGTGCTATATTTTTATTCGGCAGTGCAAAAAGTTCTGTTAACGCCAGCAGAAGAGACAGGCGGCATGAACCGCGACTTAAAGGCGAGGAAGGCAAAATCTTCCCTACCGGGTCACGCTGAGGTCCCACCGGAACTGATCGAGTTGGCAGTCTACAGTGTCTCTTAGTAATTTGGACAAAAGCTGGTGTCAGCATGAGAGCATCGTCATCTTGCGACAACGTTGTGGCCACTCCGGAGAGCGGGACAGCAGGCGCATCCCTCCACAGATGGGTTGAATCAGTCTCTCCCACGGCACCAGACGTGGACAAGGCGGCGGTCGCCCGGGGCAGCGGCACATCCATGGGGGACAGTCGAGCAACAGTGGCGGTTGCCCCCACCGGAAGCCCGCGGGAGTTCAGGGCCAACGACTCTCGTAGAATCTTTAAAACTGAGAGGACGTCTTCAGGAGTGGGGCTCATGCCCGAGCAGGCAAGCATCCGAGTTCCATGGTAGCCCAGAGCCATCCTAGTGGACCAGGCCCAAATCCGGGGTGTCGGCCGCCATCTTGAGAGCCCCCCCCAGCAGCTGCCCTTCACCATGGCCACTGGAGCGGGTCCCCCCGGCCAGTCAACAGTGGGGGCTCTTTGAGTGGAACGCTAATGGCAGTCTTGGTGCAGGAGAGGAACCTCCACCTGGGGGGGGCACGGGGGAGAGGAGGACGTCAGTGCCGCCTCTCCGCGGGCACCCCACGCCATCTCCTGGCGTAGATATACAAGATGGCTGGTCCAGGCAACAAAGGGGGGAGCCATCAGCAAGGCATCCCCCGCACACAACTTGCTGGACATCACCTCTGGATGATCCGTGGACGGGCCTCGGCGCGTTGGGTTGCCTCTGGCCTATTCGCACAACGGTCCTCCACCCCAGGCCGCCACCGACGCTACCTCGCCGGCTGATGGCTTTTGTAGACTTTCTGTAGCCCAAAACCAACTAAAAAGCAGCCCAAAGTAGCCCAACATTGCTACTTTAAGGAAGGAGGGACAGGAACAGCGTCGAATGCTTTGGGATTGTTGTTGCATCCGTTTGCCATGTAAATAGTTGTTTAATAAAAAGTTTTAACATGTTACTTTGCTGGAGTGTTGTATATATTTATAATATTTGCATAGGGTTTGTCGTTATTTGGGCGGGGTGGGCGGCGGAGCCGAGCTGTCTTGCAGCCATCATGGCGTCGAGCTCGGTTCTTCTCACTAGTTTCATATTTCTCATGAGGGGTTGTTCCTAATGTTTCTATTTTAGCGGGGTCAAAAAGATCCCATCAGTGGCCTACTGATTTTGCTCGATTCCTTTTTTTTTTTTTTTGTAACGATTTTTATGTTATAGTTTGCTAGCACGATACAGCGGCTAATCCGTATTTTTATAGATATGTCCTTTTTATTAGGGGTGTCCTCCAGTGGAGCCGGATGGCTCACCTCTAATAAGCGGTCCGGGCTGAACCAACTACCAACAAACGGGGCGAAGATAGGCATGACGGGTTACAAAGGGGACAAAAGTCTGCACTACCTATCCTTCACTATCCGCAAAGACTAAACAGAGTATTGCGACCCTGTGCTTATTTGTGAATAGAGAATAACCCAAAGAGAACCAATTCCGAACGATCAATGTTCGGATAAACAATCAATCAAATGAGGGATAAAAATAGGCACAACGCATTACAATGGGGGCAAAAGCCTGCGTTACCTATCCTTCACTATCTGCAAAGACTAAACAGAGTATTGCGACTCTGTGCTTGTTTGCAAATAGAGAATGATCCAAAGAGAACCAATTCCAAAACAGTAAATGCTTGGATAACAATCAATCAAATGGAGAGGGAAGCAGGCACGACGGATTACAATGGGGGCAAAAGCCTGCGTTACCTACCCTTCACTATCTGCAAAGACTAAACAGAGTATTGCGACTCTGTGCTTGTTTGCAAATAGAGAATCTCTCAGAAACAATCAAATGAGTAATACTAGTATTTTCAAACAATCAAACAATCAATTCGCAATTTGTCGTGTTACACCACCTTACCCGGACCGCATGGACAGTTTCTCGTCTTCCACTTCCAGCACCTGATCGTCCTCTATTCTCCGTAATTGCTGTGGCACTCCTGATGGTTCCCAGTCAGGACCGTAGATCATTTGAGAGAGGTCTGCTCGGAACCAGTGAAGTTCGGATGATCGGCTGCCAGACGAGGGTCTATCGGGCAGGTGCACTTCCCGATCGTTGCAGTCGTTCACTCTGTCGTTGGGACCTCTCCCACTGGATCCACGTGTCGCTGATGGGCCCCACGTTTGGGACGCCAATTGTTAAAAGGTAAGGGCCGAATTCGACCAAGAACCCTTCAGTATTTGACCGGCGTTAGCCGCCTTTCATACCATTCGAGATTACCAAACAAAGAGGCAGGCACTGGAGACGGAAGGCAGGAAACAGGAGTTTATTCCGACGGAGCAGAACACGTCAAATCAGACAACAGGGTATCTTCTCGAGGTGCTCTAGCCGCATCTCCGAGGCCTGGCCTCTTATACACAGGTTTATGGCTTTATTACATACACTGCATCCGTAATGTTTCTTTGAAGAAAAGACATCCTCGGAATCCCCGGTCCAGGCCCGTTCCCACACACATCTACAGTAGAGTTCCCACCCCGATCTCAGCATGTGGTGGTTATCGCGCAGCTGGACATTCCGCTGGGAACGGGGATGTGTGTGATCAGTCGTATCTTCGGGGTGCGAAAGCATTGATTAATCCCCGCTCCTTTGATGTGAGGCGAGGTCCTACTGTAGGGGTAATAAACTGCATCTGTTGGGCTAGGTGATGGCCTGGGATCAGGCCGGACAATCGGGCAGGGAGGAAGGGGTTATCAAATGGGCCTGTTCTTTGAATGAGATAAAAGAGCGAGGGGGTTCAGCACGGGATGTGGCTCAGAGACAGGGTCGCGTTAGAGGTGCGTTTATGGCCCAAGCAGGAGAGACCGGGGGCTGTCGGGGCGCGGGGGAATGCTTGCGAGGCCGGGGAGTGAGGGGGAGAGACGCGCAGGCTATTGGCAGTGGGCAGAGAGGCCTCGACACACAAAATGGCTGCCACTTACGTACATGATGGGGCCTAAAAAGGGACAAGATGGCATGGCCACTGTTTCACGATTTTCACCTTACTTTCAACAGTGGCTGGGGTGAACATAAATAAACGCCGCTTATATATACCTAATTTTAGTCATTTTCCACCCCCCCCATTTCCTCCTTCTCCATGAATTCCTACACTGCCACTCACCAACAATGCAACTCATCTCTCTATAGCACCTTTCTGACAACTATTTCATTTTTTATAGCGCTACTCACACTCATTTATGTGATCTGCTTGGTACATATTCTTTGTAGCAGGCACATTAACCTTCTGAACTGTGTGGGTGACAAGAGTGCCCATTTGAGTGCACAGTGAGCGATGCAACAGTGTGAGAGCAGGGTAAGAGGAGTGACTGCAGGGTGAGTGAGTTGATGTTTGGATTTGGGTGCGGATGCAAGTTCAGAATGGGACGAATGAATGTATGATTACTGCTGGGCTTGTTTGAGTGATTTGCATATTTAGTAGTGAGGGGGACAGGTGAGTGAAGTGTCACTTGAATGCAGGATGAGTAGTGTGCTCGTGTGACTGCAGGGAGAAGTAGCACACATTCATTCTAAGTGCATTGTGATCGCTGTGAGTGCAGGGTGAGTGTGAAAGTGAAGGGCTAGAATGAGTGAGTTGTCTGAATGCAGGGTGCATTCCCAGACACTTAAAGTAACTCAGCATGTTATGGACGGCGGCGTAGAGTTTAAGATCTAAGGTAAACTATTGCTATTATGGCATTAATCGGGGATCGAGGGTGGAGGAAATAAATAATGTGCTGATCCTGCAACAAACTTCCAGTTCTATGGTTAGGGTTGCCAGCTCATTATTTTTATGGTCCAGAGGTACATAAATAAACTGTGACCCTAAGCCATATTTTCAGGATCTATCTGTGCGTACTTAGAACAGCAAATATAAATAGATAGCACTTTTAATTTTGTTCTAGAGCTGCCTCAATGATCCATGACTGATAATTAAAGAGAACAAAGACAGAGAAGTCACGTAACGAATGCATACATACTTTTTTCAGTCTATTTGGTGTCAAGAGGAGGTCTTTGCAGGCTCTTTAAGCAAAACGCAGGAGGCATTTTTCTTTTGGCAACCCTACTTTATATTCCTTTTCATGGAATGCATTGTCACACTACAGCCGGGGGCTGCGGGGGCCTGTGTTACGCCCCTGCACCACCATCCTACAGGCCTGTGCCTTCAGCTGGGTCGGACTTCCAGTGCATCTCTGCCTCCCTCTTACAGATCTCTACCTCCAGTGGGGCTTCAGCTGGGTGGGACCTCCAGGGTATCTTTGTCTCCCTCTTACAAATCTCTACCTCCAGTGGGGCTTCAGCTAATATTTATGCTTTGATTTTAGAAATAAGTTATTTCTCTAAGAGCAAGGTTTTCTCCAACCTCCAACAATAAATGTATTGGCTCAATATCCTAGGAATCTAGAATCAGGAGCCAGTTCGTAGCTAACTTTAAGATCTGGAAGAGCAGCTGAAACTAAACGATAGTCCATCCGAGTGGCAGGCTTAAATCTGCCTGCTTTAAATGGAGTAAGTGTTCAAGTCAAGATGAATTTATCTCTATGGATCTACCAAACCCCAAGGTAAAGCAAACCCCTTGAAAAACTATCATACTGTGCCTCTTAAAAACTAACTGGCAACCTTATTTTTGCAATGAAGAAACGTCCTCGTGCATTGGATCATTAAATGAAACTATATTCAAATGCTGTAGCCCCACTTTCAAAGGTACAATTATCCATCTAACATGAGTATCAAGTATGGGCTTAGGGGTAGCAATCATACCACTGTTTGTATTTATCATAATTGCAACCCTGTGTAGTCTCTGTGGTGTTGCTCTGCCATCTTGCAATGAGAGCCAAAGTATGGTTAAATAATACTGTCCGAGCCAGGCTACTACCTATGGATGGCTTTTAGCTCCACCCCTCTCTTGACATTTTTCAACTACTGAGAGCAGGTGGAAATGTCAGTGTAGCAGTACCCCAAATCAGGGAAAACATACAGGTTTTTTGCCTGGGACTCGTTGGTCCGCATAGTTACTCCCCATGGCAGGAACAAACACATTTAGTTGCTGGAATACCAGCTGAAAACAAGATTCCACACACTCACTCACAACTAAAACCTGCTAACTTGTAATTAAGATTCAAAAAGGGGGGTGGTGATGGACAGAGTATCTGAATTAAGCAGAACACTCCTACCCAGTCAAAAGATCAGGCCTTGATCCATCACCGTTTTTTAGCTCACTGCACCATCCCAGTTCAGAACCTGGCTACATGCAAATTAGTCTGTCCCTGGCCCAGTGCATCATGGGAACAGGGCAGGGCAGACCAAACTACCAAGCCAATTCTTTACTGGAAAGGAAACAAGCTTCCGGGGACCGGTTTCTGGCATTACAGCCGTCTTCGGCCCGGCTTGCTTGAATCCTGATGGTGCAGTGAGCAAGGGACTCACATCTGAGCATACCCTTCCACACTTGTGGTGGCCAAAACGATTCAAAAAGGGGGGTGGTGATGGACAGAGTATCTGAATTAAGCAGAACACTCCTACCCAGTCATAAGATCAGGGCTTGATCCATCACCGTTTTTTAGCTCACTGCACCATCCCAGTTCAGAATCTGGCTACATGCAAATTAGTCTGTCCCTGGCCCAGTGCATCATGGGAACAGGGCAGACAAAACTACCAAGCCAATTCTTTACTGGAAAGGAAACAAGCTTCCGGGGACCGGTTTCTGGCATTACAGCCGTCTTCGGCCCGGCTTGCTTGAATCCTGATGGTGCAGTGAGCAAGGGACTCACATCTGAGCATACCCTTCCACACTTGTGGTGGCCAAAACGATTCAAAAAGGGGGGTGGTGATGGACAGAGTATCTGAATTAAGCAGAACACTCCTACCCAGTCAAAAGATCAGGGCTTGATCCATCACCATTTTTTAGCTCACTGCACCATCCCAGTTCAGAACCTGGCTACATGCAAATTAGTCTGTCCCTGGCCCAGTGCATCATGGGAACAGGGCAGACCAAACTACCAAGCCAATTCTTTACTGGAAAGGAAACAAGCTTCCGGGGACCGGTTTCTGGCATTACAGCCGTCTTCGGCCCGGCTTGCTTGAATCCTGATGGTGCAGTGAGTGTTCTGATTAACTCAGATACTCTGTCCATCACCACCCCCTTTTTGAAATTATTTTGGCCACCATGAGTGTGGAAGGGTATGCTCAGACATGAGTCCCTTGCTCACTGCACCATCAGGATTCAAGCAAGCTGGGCCGAAGACGGCTGTAATGCCAGAAACCGGTCCCCGGAAGCTTGTTTCCTTTCCAGTGAAGAATTGGCTTGGTACTTTGGTCTGCCCTGTTCCCATGATGCACTGGGCCAGGACAGACTAATTTGCATATAGCCAGGTTCTGAACTGGGATGGTGCAGTGAGCTAAAAAACGGTGATGGATCAAGCCCTGATCTGTTGACTGGGTAGGAGTGTTCTGATTAACTCAGATACTCTGTCCATCACCACCCCCTTTTTTGAAATTATTTTGGCCACCATGAGTGTGGAAGGGTATGCTCAGACATGAGTCCCTTGCTCACTGCACCATCAGGATTCAAGCAAGCCGGGCCGAAGACGGCTGTAATGCCAGAAACCGGTCCCCGGAAGCTTGTTTCCTTTCCAGTGAAGAATTGGCTTGGTAGTTTGGTCTGCCCTGTTCCCATGATGCACTGGGCCAGGGACAGACTAATTTGCATATAGCCAGGTTCTGAACTGGGATGGTGCAGTGAGCTAAAAAACAGTGATGGATCAAGCCCTGATCTGTTGACTGGGTAGGAGTGTTCTGACTAACTCAGATACTCTGTCCATCACCACCCCCTTTTTGAAATTATTTTGGCCACCATGAGTGTGGAAGGGTATGCTCAGACATGAGTCCCTTGCTCACTGCCCCATCAGGATTCAAGCAAGCCGGGCCGAAGACGGCTGTAATGCCTGAAACCGGTCCCCGAAGCTTGTTTCCTTTCCAGTGAAGAATTGGCTTGGTAGTTTGGTCTGCCCTGTTCCCATGATGCACTGGGCCAGGGACAGACTAATTTGCATATAGCCAGGTTCTGAACTGGGATGGTGCAGTGAGCTAAAAAACGGTGATGGATCAAGCCCTGATCTGTTGACTGGGTAGGAGTGTTCTGATTAACTCAGATACTCTGTCCATCACCACCCCCTTTTTGAAATTATTTTGGCCACCATGAGTGTGGAAGGGTATGCTCAGACATGAGTCCCTTGCTCACTGCACCATCAGGATTCAAGCAAGCCGGGCCGAAGACGGCTGTAATGCCAGAAACCGGTCCCCGGAAGCTTGTTTCCTTTCCAGTGAAGAATTGGCTTGGTAGTTTGGTCTGCCCTGTTCCCATGATGCACTGGGCCAGGGACAGACTAATTTGCATATAGCCAGGTTCTGAACTGGGATGGTGCAGTGAGCTAAAAAACGGTGATGGATCAAGCCCTGATCTGTTGACTGGGTAGGAGTGTTCTGATTAACTCAGATACTCTGTCCATCACCACCCCCTTTTTGAAATTAACTTGTAACTAAGGGCCTTGGTGATGTTTGGGTCACCATTTTAGATCCTTGTACAATGCTATTGGAATGTAAACGGGTCAAGCCATGCATTAGAAACACTCACAAGAATGTGTGAAATGAATATTGAGTCGGTAGAAGGTGTACTAAGAGTCCTGTAACATTGCCATTCCTGTAGCCCCGATTTCAAATTAGGTGATATTTTCTTCTTGAACAGGAATTGTATGTCTTTTTGAGTGATGAACCTTTTGTTATTTCTTATGCTTCTCCCCAATACACCACCTTTTCACTAAAAAGCATAAGCACTAATTCTCGTTCATTTAAAGAACATAATGTATGACTTTTTAGCAAATAAACTGACCTTTTGCTGGAAAAACATCTGTCTCAGCCCCTGGCTACGTTAGTTGTTTTTAAAAAGTATCAAAAAAGAATTATAGGTGCATTTTGTTTGCTGGCTGGTGAAACTCCCAAAAATCTGTATTTCCCTGCAAACCGTTGTTGATACAAACATCATGTTTTACATACGCATGCCATCTTCAGCTGTTGTTAAGAAACTCACTGTTATGTACCAACCTCAATTTTGTGTACTTCGCCTGATAAGAATCCATATTCTTTAATTCCTGTTTCCTGGTTTTAGCATTTACTTTGTCCTCCCAGACATAGGCCAATGGCTCATTCTCTTCCCAAACGGTTAAATGCAAAGTCACCTGTATTTATTTTTTGTTTCAGTTACTGCATGTTCCTCTTTGTAATACTGGTAGGGGCTTTGAGAAATAAAAGAATCCTGATTTGACTTGTTGCATCGAATACGGCTTTAGGGGCGGTGGGGTGTCCTGTTCAGCCTGAGGTGGTCAGGGGGTCAAGTGCCGCATTTGTTTGTCAGGATGGAGAAGCAGCACGTGCAGACTTGCACCTCTCCCGGTACTCAGCCATTAGCCCCCACCCCGAGGAGCCCGGCATTAGCATGAGAATGCAGCCTTGGGTTTCTGGTGGCCGGGCATTCACTGGACTGTGCTGAGGGCCCCCCTGGAACTTGCCCCCCCCCCCCCATCCCCACCCCTCCAGCAACGCAGGAGCTGTGGGGGCATGTGTTACACTTCTGGCTGAGCTCCCAGCAGTGCAACAACCCGGGCTGAAACAAAGGAGGGGGGAAGAGGGAGGGCTGAAGCCCTCGGGCCTTGACAGAAGTGTGACTGGGAGGCATGACCCCCTTTGAATCGCTCCACGGCCCCCCTGGGGGTCGCGCCCCACAGTTTGAAGACCCCTGTCCTACAACCTCTGTCACCATCACAGCGCCTCCAGTGGCTGCTGTGGGTTTCACAGCTTTAACAAATGTTCCAACAGCATGAATGCCAGACACAGTGTAACCGTACTTGCAGCCACTTTTGTTCCAAGCTTGCCAATGAACATGTTTGGTGGGCATATTCAAATGGTTTGCTTTGGAATTCTTGAACCTTCTTTGCCATATGTGGATTTTTGGTTTAATAGTCTGCATGCAAAGGATAATACTGCTCTGAGAATAGTTGTTGAGAGGTTCCCGCAACATCTTTAAGCAGAACTTATTAAATATTGCACAGTCAACAAAGACAGCTCTCATGAATTGAAACAAACACTTGGAAGACTGCTCCTGATCCAAACAGTCCATTGGAATGTTTGCATTTTGAGGAAGTTAGTGTCACCAAAATAAACAGGGAGTCCTGCCATACCTTTCCATTGTGGATGTAAGATCAAACAATATGTCTACACTTTGTGCAAACGCACTCCTCAAACCTTCTCTGGGAGATGGTAAGCTCTTAACACTTGCGACACTTCCAGCCACTGATCCTACCCTACTCTACTCAGAGCCAGCGCCTAAGCTTTCTGAAGAAGCCAGCTCCTCTTTACCAATTATTGTACAATCTCATGGGAGAAGCCACATTCATGTAGTCCCCTTACCTATGAATGGACACTTCCCTCCCAACCCCGAGCTTAACCTTTTTGCAAAGAGTCGGCTTGGTCCCTTCTGTAGTGCTCTGCAATTCCCTTTCCCATACAAGGGATCTCCCTTGAATCTGGTGCTTAATTTGTAAAAGACAGAGTGCCGGTGCTGGAAGCTCTGTCCAGATGCCTGCTTGTGGTGCAACTGAATGTTGGCACATCCAATACCAAGGGTACGTAGTCTTGAATACCTTTTCAGTCGTCTTTCCACTTTGTGTTTTACCTCTGTTGCTCTTGGCATATGTCTGATCCCGAAAAAGCCCCGGTGACCAAAAACGAGTGCTGGTGGCCCCAACTGTCAACCACTGGCTCAAATTAAGCACTGCTTAATCCCCAATATCTCAGTGGTCCTCCTTCAATATCCTTAACAACGTAGGGTATGCTGCATCTTCACCTGTAGCACCTTTACCACACCAGGGAGACCCCCGGATACGTTCATTATCCTTCATGGGTAATGGGTCTTGTTGACATCCCCAGCTCCACGAAGCCCCTTTACATCCATGGGCTCCTCACCCTCTTCTGTAAACAGTCCAACTTCCAACACGGTTACTACATCCTGGTGACATTCATTCCCCACTGGACTGTACTTTTGAGGTGAAAAAAGACTGGTATGATTCTGAAGCTGTGGGTCACAGGCAGGAGCTGGGGCACCAACTTCAGGTCACCTATTGCCAGGCCTCTTTCTGGGCCATGTCCTGCTTCCAATGTGTTCCATATGGCAGATGCAGGCCTAAGAGAGCTGCACCTGTACAGGTGAAAGATAAGGTAATTCTCTCCCATTCTGGACACGGGTGTCTGCCGATGTGGTCAGGGACAGGAACTGGCAGACCTGCTGCTGTGCCTCCTGCCGCCTTGTCACCAGCCAGGGTATTTGCCACTGCTGTGGCTTCATGTGGTAGAGGCAGGCACTAAGAAGAACACCTGTTTAGGTAAGGACACATCTCCAAGCCACTCTGCTCTGTTAGGGAACACATTCTGTAGGGGAAAGGGCCAAATAATCTGGGAATGGTCCCCTATCCATGATTGACCCAGCAGATCACGAGGTCATGGAACATACCTTGCAGGTGGTCACATGACTCAGGCTGGCAGGCAGCAAACAAGGTACACACTGTGCACAATGCTCCAGCCATACAGTGGACTTTATCAGAAAAAGGAAGCAGTGTCCTCTGCCTCAACAATGAAGTGGTAGATAATGTGCAGCATACTTTGTGCAGCTCAGGTGGGTCATGATTTTGTTTTGGGCAAGCTGCCTGGCCGTCAGTAGCCCCGCTATGACCTCAAAATACCCCATCTCTGTAATCCAAGCACCCAGTGCTTCACTGACATAATGGTAGCAATTTGTGACACATTTTAGGCACTGTTGGCAAAATAAATAATGGGTATTCCTGACACAATGATGACCATACCTTGCTATTTAACAATACTTGTATGCCTCCACTGGCATGATAGTCATTCTGGGCATTTTATTAACATTTTCACTTCTACTACAAGATTCCTGTAACCTAACATTATCAATCCGTGCACTCGCACATCCATTCATGCACTCACACATCCATGCATGCATTCATGTGCTCTGCCTTTTATCAACTCACTCACCCTCTCATCCATCCATCCATGCACTTGCCCATGACTTATCAATGCATTGGGTTTCTCACCAATCTATCCCACTGTTGACACTTTCTCTCATTCATGCAGCCACTCCCCCGCACAAACTCGCCAATCAACGAAGAACGCATTTTCATTTTTAAAATTGCCAGACCCACTGGTTTTTTCAGTTTTTTATATTTGCAGTAGTCTATGACTTGGGCAGACAGAAACTCTATCACCATAAAATAGTTATCTTGGCTTTTCAGTCTCCGTTGACGTTTGTGGACTTAATAGTATATGCAGCATACTGTACAGCGAAAACTTGGTGGAAAAACAAGTATCTATAAGTCATTATTCACAACACAAGGTTGGTACTTGATAAAACTTAAATAATAATGACAAAGAAAACAACTCCCTCCCTTTGGACTAGAAATGCTTATCATAAGGTTCAAAATAATGCTAAGTGTCTCAGCTTAACCCCAGTCCGCTGTACATATCAAGACTTCTGTGCAAAGATACTTGTACCCCTTTAAATTACCACTTGTCTACAAACATTTGTCAGGAAGATGTAGGTGATCATACTATCCCAGGGGACAGATTAAAGTGGTTATTATGCTACTCTGTATTAGTCAAGTGTATATATACAGGGCCACGAGTAGCTTTAGAAAAATATGGTGATAATGATTATATTTGACCTTACAGAAATGTCCACAAATATTATCGTTAACATAGTAATGACATTGGCTGTGCTAACTACAAATGTAGAGTTAAATGTTTGAAGACTGTCCAAAACTATTTTTTGTAAAAAAATACATATGGTGCAGAGCGCTCTGTTTAACATCAATAATTATTTATTTTTGTGTTTTCTTTGAATTTTAAAAATTGTCTTCAAGCTAAATCTGTTGTGATGACACACACTACAAGTTTATTGGTGTAGCAGGAAAGACTTTTCAAACGGTGTTGTCTTGAAGAAGGTGTTTCAAAATATCACCGAAAAGCCTTGATGAAACTTTGTGACCTTACAAGTATATGGGCATCATTTAATTGAGATTGATATTATCAACTCTTCTTTATAATGATCTGTTAGAAGGAGGTTTGAGTAATGAATTTTATCTAAACTGTTTCTATGTACTATCTTAGGCTGATGCAACGAACTCCTGAGGCGGAAGCCGGGAGCAACATACGCTTATTTTAAACTTGTAACTTGTGTTAATCCTTGTTTTAAAAAAAACGTACTGTGGCACTTTATTCCTTGATCTCCCTCCCTCTTGGGCATCGACATCCCCTGATCTTTCTCCCCGCACAGCCGAGTAAGGCGCTGCAGCGGGTCGCAGGAGGATCCCCGTCATCCCCGGAGCGCAGGCCACGCCCACATTCTTAGGCCACGCCCCCTGCCCCTGCCCCTGCCCATATAACGATGTGCCTTCCGCGGACGCGCAGCGGACGGGCGCAGCGGACGGGCGCAGCGGACGGGCGCAGCGGGCTCGCCGTCAGCGCGCCGAAGGCGCGCCAAAGGTGAGCCCATCTGCGCCCATCCGCGACCGCCCGGGACCAGGGGCCATGCACCCTGCCCCTGCTCTAACCTATACTTCAGCCCAGTTACTTTCATATGACAAATCGCAGATCATCCCCCCCCCCCATCCTTCACCAGCGTATCATTTCTTTGGGTATTTCTGCCCCATCACCTCTCTTGTCCAGCCCCATGTCGCTCACTCCCCGGCTTATTACCCTTTCCTCTCCTGCCCTTTCTTCCCCCCTGCCGCACCTCACGGCCTCTGCCTACCTGCTTCACACCAGATCGGCCGGCAAGCACCAACTTGAACTCTTTAACCTACTGGACACCGAGACCCCCGACTTTCTGTTTCTAACAGAAACTTGGTTCTCAGCCAACTCTCTTCCCGACTTATTGTCCACCCTACCTGATTCCAATTACGCTCTTTGGGCGGACCGCCCAGCAGGTAAATCCGGTGGGGGGGTGGTGATGATAATTCGCTCCACCCTTCAATTCTCGCTTCTCCCCTACCCCCCCATACCTGGTGTCGGTTTCCTAGTCGCCCGCTCAGTCAACCTTCCGGCCCCCCTCACAATAGTTCTTATGTACCGACCCCCACAGAATATGCCTTGCTTTGTACATACCCTACAAGAAATCCTGGCTACGCTTGTGGTCAACAACTCATCCGTGATCCTCTTAGGAGACTTCAACTATTGGCCGGGCGATCCCAGGGAAGACCAGTCCTCCAAAGACTTTTCGGACACCCTCCAGTGTCTTAATTTTCTTCCTCACGTTCATTCCCCCACTCATGTCCATGGCCACACACTGGACCAAATCTGGTCGGCTAGCTGCACCATACCCTGCCCCACTGTTCTCCCCTGTATATGGTCCGACCACTTCCTGATTTTTTTCTCCATCGAGCTTGTACCTCCAGAGAGACCCCTCATACCTAAGAACATCTCGGCCCGCAATTGGAATCAAGTGGATCTCAGCTCCCTTGGGGCCTCTCGCGCTCTTTCCCCTCCTGATCTTGCAAACCTTTGCCTTGATTCCCAAGTAGGTGCCCTGAATCATTGGTTATCTTCTTCCTGTGACTTGGTTGCCCCCCTAAGGAAAGTTAAGGCTTGCCGTCCCCATGATGCCCAAAAGTGGTTCACGGACGAACTCAAAACTCTCAAACTGGACCTTCGGCGCTCTGAACGCCACTGGAGGCGCAATTATTGCCCCCTTCTACGTGCAAAATATAAGTCGCTATTAGTCAACTACAAGAAGGCCATCCTCTCTGCCAAAACGACCTATTTTTCGGAGATAATTACCTCCTCAGCTAACAAGCCTAAGGAAATCTTCTCCACAATTCGCAATTTAGTTTCTTCTGACCGGGCCAACCTTAACCTCATCCCTTCTCAAGCTCTTTGCACTTCCTTAAACAATTTTTTCTTAGAGAAAATTGAAAAAATCAAATCCAACATTCCTCCATCCTCTATGTCACTCCCTCCCCCCGCTCTTCCCGCACCCTCCGCTTCTCTTCATCAATTTCCTCATATCTCCCAGGAGTCTTTTCTCGAACTCCTTCAGAAAGTCAAGTCGGGCTCCCCGACTGACTGTGTTCCAGCTCGTATCCTGAGAGAGCTCTTTACCCACTGTCCCGCACCCCCTCTCTCCCTTCTTAGCGCTTCTATCTCATCTGGTCTAGTACCAAAATCTTTCAAATCTGCCATAGTCTTTCCTATTCTAAAAAAACCCGGCCTAGACCCCTCTCTCCCATCCAACTTCAGGCCCATCTCCCTCCTTCCTTACCTCGGGAAGATCCTAGAGAGCTACATCACCACATGCCTCTCCACCTTCATTGAGGGAAACCATCTTCTGGCCTCTCACCAAGCGGGATTCCGCCCAGTCCACTCCACTGAATCAGTGGTCTTGTCCGTTCTAGATGAACTTAAGAGCAAGGCTGACTCCAATCTACCCCAAGCCTTGGTACTCCTCGATTTGTCCGCTGCGTTTGACACGGTCGACCATTCCATTCTACTTGACCGTGTCTGCGCAGCGGGCATTCGAGGCACTGCCCTTTCCTGGCTCTCCTCTTTTCTTACCGAACGGACTCAGGCGGTCCAGCTTTCTGGTTTTTCTGCCCCCTCCCGCCTGGTCCCCTGTGGCGTCCCCCAAGGCTCTTCCCTGTCCCCCCTCCTCTTTAATCTTTACATTCACCCCCTCATCCTTTCTCTCCTTGAAATGGGGGTCTCCGTATATAACTATGCGGATGACCTCCAGCTGGTATTCGATCTCTCTTCCCCCTCTGAATCGCTACCCAAATTTCATTCCACCCTAGCTTTCATCTCGGGGTGGATGAACTCCAATCAACTCAAACTTAATCTGGACAAAACGGAGCTGGTCCTGACTGGCCATACCATCTCTCCTTGGTCTGCTGCTTTTTGGCCCCTCCACCTTTGGCCCCTCGCCCACGCCAGCACTGCCCCGGTCTTCATTAATTCTCTTATCAGCCCCTACACCCCCAGCCGCTCCCTCCGCTCTTCCAACCTAGCCCTCCTTAGTATTCCACGCTTCTGCAAATCCAAGACTGGAGGTACTCGCTTTTCCGTACTAGCCCCCTGCTTCTGGAACAGTCTCCCGCTGACCATCAGATCAATCCCAGTCTACCTCCAGTTTCGTAAGGCCCTTAAGACCTTCCTATTTTCTCAAGCGTACTCCTGCTGACTTCCTCAGTAGAGTTCTTTCCCTTTCATCTGTCTACTTCAGCGCCAGGAAGCCGCTAGGTCGCAGTGCGCTTTACCAAGAACTTTCAATTTCTCTTCCCGGTTCCATTTTTTAATATAAGATTGTGTTGTAATTGAACTACAAGTATTTTATTTGCTGTATTTAATAAATGATTACATGTTGTGATGGTATTTCGCACAGTATGTGCACTGTATATGTTTCCTTTATTTAATAACTGGGGAAGTACTTTTTGTCTTGTGTCAATTGAGGCCCTACCCACTTTGATAAGAGAGGCTGCTCTCAATTTTTGTGCGAGGTTTGCATTAAACTAAAATGCAGGTATACATTTTTCAATCAGTATATTCACGGTGGAAAATAATAGTGGCATACATGAAACCCTTGCAACATTTGCAGCCCTCTGGAATTGCAGGAAAAGGCCTGTCCAAAGGTGGCCTGCTTTTGTGTAAAAGACCATAGCACAGTTTCAACCCTGCGATACACATCTCCAGGACTTGCGTCCCACCAACAGTGAGATGTGCCTTCAGTGTGTCATACCTGCTAACCAACCTATCCAGGTACAACATTGCAAAGGCAGACTACTCAACAATAGGAATTGTATAAAAGGGTACTTAGCTGGATTGGGAGGGATAGGATGATGGGATTTTTTGAAGTTAGAGCAGGAATTGAAAGATTGTAACATTATAGGAGGGTTTATTAGGGTTAGTAAGGGGTGAATGATTGAGAATGTACAACTAGTTTTTTGCAGTGAGCAGTGATGGAGAGGATGAATGGGATTGCACAGATGTGTTTGAAGACATGTTGAGGGGGCATTGCATACCTTTTATTGTATCTATTACACACATTGAAAGTAGTTCCTTATTACGTTTCTTTGCGTTGCCCGGGAGGGTTCGTGGATTGCTTTGATCTTTGTTCTACTGCATTGTTGTCATCAACCTGTGACATAGGCATAGAATGCAAACATTGCCAATATTCAGCAGCCCTTTACAAGTATGTACTTTAATGCTTCACCACTGATGTGCAGACAACACAATCTAAACTTTAGCAAAACAAACCCAGGGGCATATTAGCAACAACTTGCGATAATTATCGCAAACCGCGCTTGGCGCGATTATTTTATCACCTCCTATCGCTGGATTTTATCGTGGAGATAACGCAGTATTACCAACTTTTATCTCAACAGTGATAGTGGCGAATCCCATCTATAACGCGAGATTTCCAGCAATAAAAATCCTATCGCTAAGGAAAATCTCGCTAATAGGCAGGTGGGGACTTAGCCGTAGAATCCACCTCCCATTGACTATTATGGCTAAGTCAGGTTTTTTCCAGGTGTAATATCCTGCCGCTAATCGCAGTTAGCGTGCCTTTTTTATCGCGGCGCGGGTATTGCTAATAGGCGATAGCTGTGTTAGCAACTGCTTTCAGTCGCTACCAGTTTGGGTACGCCCACCTTGCATGTCATTAGCGAAAAATATTGCTGACATGCAAAGCGGGCCCCAAACCGGTCGCTATCGCCTGGAAGCTGTCGCTAACTTCTGGTAGCGACAACTTGGTAATTGCCGCTTTATTGGCAAAAAGTGCTGCTAAAGCGGCGATAACGCTCTTGCTAATATTCCCCTCAATTCCTTAGTGTTCCTGTTTAGCTTGTTTGCATTATCTTTGTTTCTAGTTACTTGCAGTACCAGGGAGTGGTGTCACTATCCAGGTCCACGACACATATAGTCAAAGCCATCTACAATGAGAAAATCCAAATGTCAATGAATTCTTTATCAGAGATACTCCCTGTTTGTTGAAGCATTCCCTGGTGGTAATGAACAACTGGTGGTCTTTGCTGTTGCATCCTTTGTGAGTTTTAATCTTTATGATCATGCACCAACGCTCCACAACCAGATATTTGTCCCTAACAACATTCAAAGTCGTGTATCTGTATTTTAACTTTGGGTAAATAAACCTCTTTACAAAAGAAATATTGTCATTGTTATTAAACAACTCACTTTTAACCCAAATATCATCACTTTCATTAATTAAGTACGCCTTTCTGTGGCTTCCTCTTACTTTTCATTGTCTACCAGTCATAAACATCAGTACTCTTTAAAAAACCAAACTGATATGTATAGTTTTTAAAAAGGTATGCATCCCCAAAGATATAAGTTCATGAATAAGTGTCATTTACATCTCCTAGAAATTTGGACTACCCACATTGCCATATAACTTAGCTGAAGATTTCGAAAAACAATGTTGGGGTTGACACTCGGCGACAGTGCAGCTATGTCCATTAATAAAATGTCAGAGTATCCTGCATTGCCACACATCTCTTCATGGAAGCTGTACTCCACGTGTTATCAATGCGGCCTTTACACATTATTATTGCTCAGCAGATGGACTGTGTAATTTTGCGAATAATTTGCATCTGGTAAATATTAAACTTTGTGCCGTGAATATGCGAGAGGACGCCAGAAACGCCAGAACCGCCGCCGCCATCGGACGCGGCCGTTGTTGCTCCCACTACTGCTTTTCACTTTTCGCTGCTGCCTTGCAGCCGCTCCCGCCGCTCCTGCTGCCCCCCCCGGGTGATAGATAAGCGGGGGAGAAACAGACCCGCCATTGGATGCGGCCGCTGCTGCTGCTTCTGCTTCTGCTGCTGTCCCCCCCGGGCGAGAGAGAAAGCAGAGCGGGAGAAAAGTAACAATCGCATTAAAAGGAGGGCAAAAGCGGCAAAAAGCGGACTCTAACTACTGCCCCAACTATTGCTTGCTGCCTTCACTGTCCTTTACTGTCCTTCATTGTCCGAGGCTGCGGGAACCAATATAGAACGGACAATCATGGATTACTATGGTAGCAGCGTTTGTGAGGAGCCATAATCAAGGGGAGCCACAACCAAGGAGACAGCCACAATCAAGGAGACAGCCACTGCAGGCTGCACTAGCGCTGATGCCATTGCGCTCCCCCATCATCTCATCACTACCGCTACCGCTGGGAGCAACACTGGAAGTGCCGAGCCTGCTATCAGAGGTTAGTCGCGCTACCAGCTAACTGAACCAGCGAAAGCAGTGCAAGGATAGGGTGATAGAGCACGCAAGCCAAGAGCCGAAGAACCCCTATAGATAGGCGTCCCACCTAAAAACTTAAACTTAAACTTGTACTGGCGAATTGCATCTGCGACTCGTGACTTGCGACAGCCAGCCACATTGACAGCTCCACGCCGGTAAAAGTCTCCCTGGGGCGCTGGTGCACTGGTGAGAGACAGTGAGCTCAGCTGCCGTTAGAGGCAGCTGTAAAGTAAGAGCCCGGGGGTAGGAGGCCAGGCTGTTCCGACTAGGTCTGATCCCGCCGGTGGCCTCCCCCTGTGGGATCCGCTCACTCTCGCATCAGCTTCAGGTACTTTCCAGCTGACTCTAATAAAGGCAGTGGCCATTGGGCAAAACGTTTGACCCCCCCCAATTGGAGGGGTCCTGCCCTTAAACCTGTATTTTTCTTTTAAACTGTCAAGCTCCAAGCTGACACCAACTCTCGCATTTGAAGCCACCCAGCTGGACTGACTGACGCCTATACAAATCCAACCACGCACTGACTAAAATGCGCACTAGGAGCTGCCTTCTACTGCAAACAACACACCGTCCTCACAAGTCTGCCAAGCGTCAGAAATCAAAACTGCTATATCCTCAGGCGACAGGTTGCAGTCGCCAATCTCCTTCTCGATTCTGCCCAAGGCAAGCGGAACAAATGGAAGAGGCTTCAGAAATTTTTCCTAGCGCTCCAATGGGAATCCCTGAGGATAAAAAGGTCAAAAACAGTCCCAGCAGAGGCTTTGCGCAAACGGCGTTAACGGCCCGCCTTCCGCACTCATCAAAAGGGAAAATTAGCGGAATAACTGATATTCGAGATCATTTTTACAAGATTGGCCAAGGAAATAGCGCAACACCTCAATTAGCATGCAATAAGACCATGAAAATACAGCAGCAACTTATAAATTCGTCTGATCCTTCTAACCTACCGTCTCTGTACCCAGAAATAACTGTTCATCGTCAAGCCACAGCCTTGGTCCCCGGCACCAAACTAGGGAATGTACAGGACAGCCTTCCCCTCTCTCCCCCGTTATTACCCATTCCCCCCTTATCCCAGACGAACATTGGATGCAGTCAAGTATAACTAAATTAACACTTGTGCTATCACCTGCGCTATCACCCACGTCATCGTCTGTTGTCTTTGTCACATCGCATGCTAATAGCCTTGAGATTGCAAATGACCCCGAGAAAGAAACTACATCGGCCCAGCGCGGAAAAGAGAAAGTCAATGTTAAAACAGCGGCGCCCTCCTCAGCTGATCCAGCCGATTCGATAATCTGGATCTCTTTGTCTTGCTCCTTAAACCAATCACCAAAAATACTATCTCAGCAAGAAGTGCAACCGCATGAAAAAACGATAAACATGACAGAGGGTGTTCCAAATGACTACTCTCAAAAATGCAGTCCTCTCTTCCTATCTCATACATCTACCCCAATTCCAAATGGAGCCCCCCATTTCATGCCCTTTAGCAATATCGACTCACTTGAGGCATTGCCCAAAGTTCTGTCTGCAAACCCCACCAACAGTAAAACTGTAAACAAAGACAAAGACAAGTGTTTCAACTACGATTCTAAGAAAAATGGAAGAAATTTCCAGTCGGCAAATACTATACAAAGGTCTCCTCAAGCAAGCCCAGGAACATCTAAAACTGAAATGCTGCTTGTAGCCACTAACCAGGCCCTGAACTCTATGGCTATTGCTGCCCATATGCATGCCGATAAACTCGAGACGCAGATAGCTATTCTCCAAATCCTAGCAGACTCTATAATGGGCATTGACAAAAAACTTGAACAATTAAACTCACTGATTCGAAGGGTCCAAAATAACGTGGGTGAAAATCACACCTCCGCAGCACACCTAAACCAGGAACTGCTAGCAAACATCACCCCACATTTAAACAATATGCATACCAATTGCATCTGTGAGCCTCTGATAAAAAAACTCGAGACTGTACCTGAAATAATGTCAGAGCTAATTGAAGACTTAAGGACAAGGCCACAAATAAAACCGCAGAAAGCATGCACTTCAATTCAGCAGAAAACTAGCTTTGTCTCCAATCCCCAAACCCATGAAATACCACTGAAATCTAGATCAACTCTTAACATCTTAGCTAGCCCCAGTAATAATAACAACAGCTCAAAACAGGATCAGCAACAATTAAATATCGCAATAAGTTTCCCTCCTGATCAAGCTCTTGCCACAATAAACTCTTCTATGCTTTTAAGTGAGCCCAAGCAAGTCCTGAAGGAAGGAACAACGATGTCGAGAAAAAATAAGAAAAAACTGAAGAAATTAAATAAAGCTAATAAAAAGAACACTGCACTAATACAATGGCTCGGAACAAATGGGAGGAATATCTCGTCAAACCAGGTGGAGGAGCTAGACGAATCAACGGACCCCCACAAAGGCATTGCTGAAAAATCAAAATCAAAACCAATTCAACCTCCTACACAGAAAACAATAGACCTAAAGGAGGAAAAAGCACCTAAACATAACAGCAATATGAAAATGCCTTGTAGCAACCATCCGACTCAAAGTGAAAAGTCCATTAAACCTGCTACTAAAAACCCTTCAATTGCTACAAACAGAATAAACATACCTACTGCTGAAGGCCTGGGGCAAATAAAAAGAGTCTCCAACACAAAAACACCAACATTAAGAGAAGAGGAAAGCCAAACCAACAAGAGGAGGTCGGATCTAACAATAAAATACCTTCCCCTCAAGAATCCGCTACAAGTGCTCAGTTAATAAGCACCCACTCCTTGACTTTAAAGCAAACTGTCTTAGAACACCTAGAACACCATGTCAGGGAAAAGCCCCAAACAGATCCTCCTATTGGTGCCCCCAATCGGCCACAACTGCATAAAGCTACTACTAATATTCAGGAACCTAGCCTGTTACAGCGACAGAATAAAAAAGTACTACTCTATCCAGAATATGAATCGCAGGGTCAATGGGACATCCTCAATAGGGGAAATGTTCTAAAACTCTGCCAGAATTTGCCAGGCTTAGAAAACATCAACACAGCAGACATTGAAACAGTGGCTTTTATTGACCCAGCCTGGGGCCAAAAAAATGAGTCAACTCTGGTAATTTTTACCAATCCAGAGCCAGCGGCAATATTAGCTAAAAACTCAAAACAACTGAGTGAATGGGGTATTCGAGTAAGTTCCTATACATTCCTCAACTACCCGACCTTCTTAAAAAAAAAAACTGAAACCCCGCTGTCCAACAATACGGGCTCTGACTTAAATGTAGAAGGGAGAAGACAGCAACAACAACCGATGCTACGGGGTCCAAGACAGGAATTAAAAGCAGCACCCTGGATGGACACTCCACTTCAAGTAATCACCACAGCTGCAGGCGGTCCACGCAAGTGCATATTTAAATTAAATAAATCTCATGATTGGTCCTGGCTTTCCAAGGCCTTAAGGTAGTGCACAGGCAAGTCAGCCAGAAGGTAAATCAAAGTATGACAAAGCTCGATGCTTAAACATTTGCTCGTGGAACATTAGGGGCCTAACCAAAGAGAAAATGTGTCGTACAATTAAGGACCTCCAGGAGCTAAACGACATCCTTGCGATTCAAGAGACTTGGGCCTTGGAGAATACCACATGGGAAGATTTCACTACAGTCGAATCCTTTGCTATTCCCTCTGCAGTAGGTGGTCATGCATCCGGGGGCGTGTTGATCGCCGTAAAGAACTCACTGGACGCAAAATTAGTGACACTCTATAATGGGAAGGGCGATTATATTTTTCTCAGTATCGAGATCAGGAGCCACAATAAGGGGAAAATAAGGCAAAAAAAAATCATCCTCGGTTGCATCTATCTACACCCTGTAAAAACCCGCCGGGAGGCAACTTTAAATACTTTGATTCCCATAATAGAGGATCTGGAAGCTCTATTCCCAAACGATTTGTGGTTGCTAATGGGAGACTTCAACTGTAACCTAATGGACCCGGACTCAAGCCAATCCTTCCAAATAGCACTAGGAAATGAAGAGTGGGCAATTCCGGAGATAAAGTCTCAATACCAACGGAAGGAAGTTAGCGGAATGAGACTTGCAACAAAACTAAATCAATCTGGTCTGCGTGCTCTTAATGGAAGATTTCCAACCGATAATCCTGCAGCCTATACTCATATATCCCCTTTCCGCATGGCTACTTTAGATTACATCTGGATATCTCTTTTCGCCTTTCACCTGGTGCGCCAGCTCTCGGTAACGCCATCTGCAGACCGCGATCATGCCATCCTAGTATGTAACATCGCCCTTTGCCCTCAACATCGCCCAATCATTCCCCTGATTGGACGGGAACTAAACCTTCAGAAGGTAAAAAAACTGAGATGGTCTGAGGAGAATTGTGAAGTACTTGAAACAGAGATTGATAATCTTCTTTCCGAATATTGCCAAGATGAGGCTGAGTATTTGGCAGGTCCCTCCTGGGAAACAAGACTGAGTAAATTCAGAGACCAGTTGGCATTAAAAATAACAAGTAGCCCTCCGCAGGTGCTTCCGGCTTCGACTATCTTGCTGGAGCAAAAACAAGCTGTAACTCTCTCAAAGAGTAAACTAAACAAGTTGCAACGAGCCCATACGTACAGCGAAAGCCAACACAAATCTCTGAAGAGCGATATATCAGCGGCTAGAAAAGTCTATAGGAAGGCCAGATTCGCCTTACAAAGACAGGAAGAAGAGCGTCACTGGGCGGCGGCCTTCGAGATAATTAAAACCATGGATCAAAGGAAGTTTTGGAATTGGGTGAACGAGGTATCCAAAGCTGCCAAACCTCCGACTGCAACTAATATCTCCCCCGCTGATTGGGAGAAGTACGTCAAAGAGCTGTATACAACATCGGGCGTACCAACTGGGAGTAGGGGCGTTCAACTAACACTTGACCAGCAAGTCGAGGAGGAAGACACGCCATGTCCTATTAAGATAGCAACTGAAGAAATAGCTGCGGTAATAAGGAAAATGCGCTCTGGTGGTGCTCCAGGCCCCAATGGAATCCCAACACAGGTTTTTAAAGCTGCTGCACAAAAATGGGCTTTGCTGTTGACTCCGCTATTCGAAGATGCTATACTGGGACGTACCATCCCGCATACGTGGCAAGGATCACTTTTAGTACCTTTCCATAAAAAAGGTTCGCGCTCTGATCCCGATAACTATCGGATGATAGCTCTACTCGATGTGGACGGGAAAGCCTATGCAAGCATATTGTTGAAAGAACTTACAAAATGGGTGGAATCGAATAATCTAATCCCCTTTAGCCAAACTGGCTTCCGAAAAGGCTGCCACATCGAAGACAATCTGATTTCAATAGTCCATTTGATGGAGACTACCATAGCTGCAAAAGGCAAATCCCTGTACATGGGATTCATTGATTTCCGTAAAGCATTCGACAGCGTTAGCCGTCCCAAATTATGGGAAAAACTGTCAAAATGGGGAATTCCGCGGGCACTATTAAATGCGCTAATAGCCCTTCACTCGGACACATGGGTTAAGGTCAGAGTAACATCAAAATGGACCACCTCTAACAAAATGTATACAAATAGAGGCCTTAAACAAGGGTGCACCCTCGCACCATTACTTTTTAATCTGTACCTCGCTGACCTTCCCGAATGGTTAACTGGATCAAGAGCCTTCCCCCCAGGAATCGGCCAAAGCAAAATTCAAATTCTGCAGTATGCGGATGACACGATTCTGCTAGACCAAACTCAGGTGGGCCTCCAAAGGCTGTTCAACGCTCTCGCCCAGTATTGTAAAAACAATATGCTCGAGATAAACGTAGGTAAAACCAAGGCGATGGCAGTATCACCTACGAACACAAAAAAACTCTTGTGGTTCATAGAGGGGAAGCAATTGGAAACTGTCCCGACATACAAATATTTAGGTGTCTGGATTGACCACAAAGGTAGATGCTCGGTGCATATAACTGAGATGCTGACAGTGGCTCGCCGTCTAGAGGGGGTCTTCTTGAGAACAAAGAACGCCCTACATTCTCAGGATTTTGTCCCATTAATAAAATTGATTAAGGCAAAATTTCTGCCCACAATTACCTTTGGAGCAATTATCTTCAAAGATAAACTGAATAACTGGCTTGATAGAGCGCAATCATCATGCTACCGCCGGGTCTTTCGATTGCCAAACTCGACTTCCCATGCCCAAATACGGAAAGAATTCTCTCTATCCTCCATGCATTGGATTATGGCTGCAAGATTCGCTATATATTGCTTAAAAGCGAAACAAGCAAATTCTCATACGCTAAAGAGCTGTATATGGCTGGTCCTCAGAAACCCCGCTACATCATGGAATAAATATCTAACGTTCTGCCTCAAATCGCTTGAAGCGGGGGACATATGGTCCTCTTCTCTGCCCAACGAAATGAAAGGTAATCTTTTAATCAAGCAAGCAAAAATCCTCTCAAACCAATCGGACACACAACTGGTACTTAAGCTCTCTCATGGCACCTGGGCCGCCAAATGATACGCTCCGAAAATCCTTCCATCTTACCTTGCATCAGCAATGAAACCGTATATTAAACACCAGCTAATGAGATTCCGATTTGGCCTAATTCCGCTGAAAGCATACAAGTTTGGGCAAGGATATAAGATAGGAGCCTCCTCCCAATGTCGGTTTTGCAAACGGGGAGAGGAAAACTTAATCCACATTCTGTGCATTTGTCATCAATTGCGGCCACAAAGAATATTCTGGCTGAGACCAATTTGGCTCCTTCTAGGTATCAGGACATGTCAAGAAGCACTTGAGGAATGCATGAGGGGGGATTCGCCTCAAATGGCGACCCGCTTTGTCAAATTCATTACCGAAATTAATTCCATGACTTTTCCCTCCGTGTAATGCCTGAATTTAATTCCTTGCAAGTAATCGATTTTTGACTTTCCTTGCCTTTATACTTTTCCTTCCCACCCATTTACTGTTTTAGTTTTAATTTTTAACAGCCTCGAATGTCTCTACTACTGTCTTTTGTATTCTTGCATATTGCAATGATTTTAAATAATTGTGCAATAAAACAAAACTTTGAAACTTTGAACTTCCTTTTTAAGGGCCCTTGAGTGCGTTTGCGAGCTGATATTGTCAGATAGGCCTAACACCCAGATAGTTGTATGTTTTTGAGTATTCAAGACTAGCGGGGTCCCGATTGCTTTGACTGTATTTGAACAAATCATCTAGAGATTGCTGGAAGCCTATTGTTCTTTGGTTCAAGATGAGTAGATCGTCAGCATATTGTTATATATGGATTTTGTGTGAGCCAATCTTCAAAGGGAATGACTTGACCTTTGCAATTTCGGTCCCCAGGTCTGCAGTAAACAGATTAAATAGTAGCAGGGCCAATACACAGCCCTGCTTGATACCCACATTTGTGTAGCCTTTTTGCGATGTCCTCTTCCCTTAGCCAAGCTTCACTCACATCCATGTGTCCGAGTAGAGTGAGATGATTGCTTTTTAAAAGGTTTGGAAGATTCCCCTGTCAGTTTCCTCCATAATGTTTGTCTGCCCACTCCATCAAAGGCCGCTGAGAAGTCCATGAAGCATGCAAATTTCCAGAACTTTGATTGAATCCTTTACCAGATTAGTGCATACAATTGTCGCTTCCTGATATCTTTTTTTGGATTTCCGAAGAAGTTTCCCTTATGGCTTTCTGCTTTCTGTGCAGGATGATTTCACAATTACTTTTGTTGTATCTTTCCTAAATATCCTGTTCAGTTCCTTGAGGTTTGCTTTAGCTCTTTTAAGCTTGAAGTTAAACCAAGGTTTTTGCCCCAAAGGCCATTGATAAGAAGGTACGTGCTTACTTGATTGCCTCCATTAAATCTATTGCTCGCTAAGGATCTGTGAATGGCGCTTATTATACTTGTCCATCTTGTAGTCAAATCCCTGTGATTAATGGAGTTTAATGGAGTTAATATCTGTAATGAAATAGTTTGCCAATGTTTGAACCGCTCTTTTATAATATTAAACCATTATTCTTTTGATCACCTTTCACTAGTGATCACCGTTTGAGGAACTGATTGTTGGTAGGGTTAATCCTACATTGTGTTTGATCTCGTAACTGGCTACTAGCGGGAAGTGATAGCTTTCTTTTCTCTGTGGAATAGCTGTTTTCAAAAACATAAAGGAGGGGACCTCTCTAACGTTACTTTGAGGTCAGGGAAAAGAGGGGAAAGTGTAATTACAATACTAGAAAGATTCCCTCATGACCTATCTACTTTTCATTTACCAACATTGTTTGTATATTTCATATTGCATATTATTCAAACACAACAACATCAGTACTAATTCATATCATATTTTCAGTATATTTTTATTTAATCATTATTTCTTTTTCATTTTCAATTATTTTCTTATTATACTACTTTTATCCATTGTGTCTATAATACATACATTATTTTGTAAAAAAGGCTCATACTACAAAAAGTGCAATTACAATTTCATAACAAATGTCCCCTTGGCTATAAAAGCACATCAATACTAACCAAACTCCACTCACTCAATATTATTCATTCCAATTCATACCCTTCCACACACACCATATACATGCAGTATCTGAACAAATCTTGATTTGTGGGGCAGAAAATTCTCTGCCTTACTATGAACCATAAGATGTTAAATTTAGTTCCACGCAAGGTCAACGCGCGTTTCGGTGGGTTATCCACCACCTTCCTCAGGACCTATGCAGATACACACACTTCAAATAAACCAAAGGCCAGGGGATTTTTGACCTATAATGCATATAGCAGCTATCTTCCTTCAAGGTTCAATTAATGGCGCAGAAATTTTCGTCAGTCCGGGTTGCTCAAGTATTATTATTATTATTCCTTCTAGTTTTTTCTAGTGCCATAAAGTGATGGTTCCCACTGAACTCGATTGTTAAAAATGTGAGACTCGCACAATTCCTTTTTTTTTTAAATAAGGTATATCCTTTTCATTTCGTAGTGGATTCCATTTTCTATTGAGAATAATTATTCCTTAGATGTCACTGCTTCAACCTATGACAAAGTCAGTCTCCTCATACAGCGTACCGGCAACCCAGTGCTTTCAGATAACGAAAAGCTGTTTGCATACAGCACATAGGGGCATATTATCAAGCGGCAGCGATAATTATCGCTGGCCGCACTTAGCGTGAGATTTTTTTATCGCCCGCTATTGCTGGAAAAGATCGCCATGCTAGCGCTGTATTAACAACGATAAGCGATATGGCGATAAATATTCCAGCGATAGCGGGGATGTCGCTGTTTTCCATGGAACAACGCTGGTTTCCCAGCGATTTTCCATGGAAAACGGCAATATCCTTGATGATAGGGCCTGTGGTCTTAGCCACACAATCCACCTCCCATGTCAGGTATGCCTTAGTCTGGAATTTAACAGATGTTAAATTCCAGCGTTAAACTGGACGGGGCTTCGTTGTAAATACAGCAAAGCACCGTTAGCGATATTTTATGATGTAGTTGTAAGGGGCACGCCTACATTGCATCACATTAGCGATGCGAGGCGATAGGAAACCGGGCGCTAAGGTAAGGAAACACGCGCCAGCATGTCCTTGTTAATAAAGTGATAAAATTATCGCCCCTTCTTGCCCAAAAACGGAAGCTAAAGAGGCAATAATGTTATTGCCAGCCTTGATAATATGCCCCGTGGTGATGGTTTCCTCTTTAGAGCCTTTAAACAGATTCAGGTAGATGTCAATTAATAATAATGCCTTTGTGGAAGGGCCTAAATGAACTTTGCCCAATGCTAGCACCTGATATGTGCGAATTCTGCTTCATTATCTTGACTTTAGAACTTAAGAGATGTGGCATCATAAGTCACTTGTCTGCTGGATGGTCTTTCAAATGAATTGTTTTTGTCTGCGTGTTAGAAAAATTCCTGATGTCCGTCTAGTGGGATGAACTCAGGCTCCAGGTCTCTTTCATACAGATGACGTCCCAAGTCTTAAGGAAGTTTAAAGCTTCTTCTTGTTATTGAATTTGGTTTAAATGTATTTATTTATTTATTTATTTATTTTTGCATTTATAATGCGCGCAGATACCCACAAAGGGTTTCCCGGCGCCAGGACTAAGAAACCAACAACGCAGAAAGCAAAACGGCCAGAGACTACAATTATTTATTGAAAAGCCAGGTTTTGACGCTTTTCTTAAAGCTGGCAAAGTTTTCCTCCTTTCGTAGAGCTGGGGGAAGGGAGTTCCAGAGAACTGGTCCCAGATAGGAAAAGGATCTCCCTCCCACTCTGGCCAGTTTAAATCTGGGAACCACAAAATTTGCTCCATTTGAAGAACGGAGATTACGTGCAGGAGAGTAGGGCCTAACTAATTTTTGCAAATACTTTGGTGCGGTTCCTGCCTTTATTTTAAACATAAAGGTCAGGGCTTTGAACCGAACCCGGTTCTCCACCCTGAGCCAGTGCAGGTCCTTAAGGTGCTTAGAAATCCTTGCTGTCCTGGGGATTTTACACAGCAACCTGGCTGCGGAGTTCTGGACTAGCTGAAGCCGCCTGATCACGGCTAAGTTGGAACCCAGGTAAAGGATGTTACCGTAGTCAAGCCGAGATGTAATAAGGGCATTGACTACGGTCTTCTGGGTATCAGCAGGCAACATCCAGATAATCTTCCGCAGCCATTTGAGGATAGTAAAGCAGGTACCAGCCACTTTGTTGACCTGCTGTTTCATCGATAGTGTGTCATCGATGTGCACCCCTAAATTTCTGACCTGGGTAGCTGGAATAGGAAAAGCGCCCAAAGATGGCGGCCAATGAGTATCCTGCCAAAGGTCTCTGTTTTTACCTAAGAGAAGGATCTCCGTCTTCTCCCCGTTTAAACCTGCCATGTTACAGGATATCATAATAAGATGGTTCTTGTATGTGTTCCTTCCTAATATATCTAATGTTGAGGCCTTTGCTAGGTATGCAGCTACCTTTTTAGGGCTCGTGGCGTTTACTGCGCGAAGCGCGGTCTCGCCTGAGACCTTATTGTTACCAGCTCAGCTTTCCAGGAGACAGCACCTTGCCGCGCGCATTTCCTCTGCCAGAAGGCGATTTGTGCGGGCCACGCGCACGAGAACGCACTCGCTGTAGCCAGCTCCTGTCTCCTGGAAAGCTGCTCTAACACACACGCATGCGCTAACTTGGGACCACGGGCACACACATCACACTTGGGACCCCCCTCCTGATGCTCGCACTCACCGGGACTCCTGTTGCGGGTGGAGGCCGTCACCTGGCATCTTGCACCGGCGAGACTCTCTCTTCCAGGCGGGAGCCTCGCTCCCTTCAGCGCTCCTCTGGTAGCTGGTCTGGTGCCGCGGGCGGGGCTCCTCTCCTCCGGAGGAAGTTCGGTGAGTTCCTGTTGTCCCTCGGTCCCGCCCCCGACCTGCCTAACTTCCTACTGCGGGCCGGGCGGCAGCGGGGACAATCTCGGGGTTGGCTCCCAGGACTTAAATAAAATACAGCCTGGTCGTTCGCCTCCTAGTGTCAAGGGATAGAGGAGTTATTTCTCCTCAAGTCGTCAGTGGCGAAGAGGCTACAGCAGCCGCCGCAGGCGGACTGGCAGCGTTCACGGTGCACGCTATCTGTGAGAATAAAAATCGCTGCACGCCTGTATGGAAAATGGGAAAATAAATAACAAGAGAGGATTGTCATGTACCATAAGGTGCACACACTGAACGTGTCTGACGGGCCAGCAAACGGGTGCTCACTGCTTGTGCATAGGGAGATGTCGAGAAATATACGATGCCTTTCGTTGTTAATGTTGCCTCAGCATTTTCGCTTGTGGTGAAAGGCGTGCCGCTCTCGTGAAGAGTGTGCCACGCATTTTTGCTGTCCACACTGCATATGTGATAATGCTAGACAAGGCCAGGTGGGGAGGAGGTGGGCAGGTAGCCTCTGATTTGTTAAAACTCACGATATAATTTTTGTGTATAACCTGTTCTCTCCGTCCCTTGGGGACAATCAGACGTCACTGTGCAAGGTGATGTCACCCGCGAATGTAGATGGCACTAATCCCAGCACAAGTGGGAAAGTGACGTAGCCACCTAGAGGGAGGTGCCACGCTGTTAGAGAAGGATAAAATGGTAGACCTTGAAAGGGTGGGTCTGTAGCTGGCCTGTGATTGGAGATAGCCACGTAGTAACTTCCATATCCTGGGGAAGAGAGTTAGAACATCGATAATCCTAATTCTTACTAGTAATATGATTATTATTAGTGATTGTGGGAGCATCAATTATAAGCATATTCACGTTTCATGTTGATGACACCGCAAGTTGACAATAGTGATGTAGCCTGACTTAGCCCTGGCATGTCTACCCCCATCGGTGTTGTTGATTGCCATGACTTCAGTAGTATGAACAGGGAAGTCAGCCCGGTTCTTATTGGACCCTCTGGAAGTTGCTGAGCGGACACAAGTCTCTACTGGTCGTGCCGACCAGCGAACTCAAGGCTGGCCTTAGGTCAAGACTTGACTGGGCAACGGACTTGGGCAACCGCTACATGGGTGGGGCATATGGGCAGTTGAGAGTGGTCTGAGTTATCCACAGTCATTGTGCTGGGGTCAAGAGAGTGGCTGGGGCAGAGATGGAAATATCCCTGCTTTTGCGATGGGTGGGCACCTTCCAGGGACCAAAGACAGCCATTTAAAGCAAAGAAGACGCCGGTGGGCACCGGCTCTAGCCAGTAGAGCGCTTCCAAGCACTAGGTGAAATAAAGCGCTTCCAGGTGCTTGGAGGGGTGAATACAGTGCTTTAGAGCTGTGTGAATAATAACTGCATCAGCCCCGTGCGTGAGGTGCATCATCCACATTGCTCAGGTTACCCAAACTCCTGCATTTTATGCAACGCATTGTCATACACAATGCCAATAACTCAAACTTTAATGCTGCGAGCCCTATTGCATTGTAAATGCTTGTTTCTAATAATGTGGGGGCCTGCCATATCCAGTCTACCTCTGATTGTTCCTCACAAGAGTCTGTCAAGACAGATTTCCTGGCATTATTTACGTTGAGGTAGATGAGCAGTCCAGGACCCCCGACTGGTGCCTCTTATGATGTGAGTTTTATGCCTCTTAGTATGCTGGTTCCTTTTGACGGCACATTGTTGGGCCTTTGTGGGTGCAGTAATACAATAGGATATCTCTGTCTCCACTGGTTTGATGTTAATTTCCCATTGTACAAATCTCTTTGTTTCTGGGAGATGGTTTAGCCATTGTTTCTGTTGACCATGTAACGATTGTAGATCCTGTTCCTAAAGTGTGTTAAGAGGAGACAAATCGTATTCTGTGTATATCTTTTTTTTTAATTTTGTCTTTTGTTTTTTGTAATTATTTTTATTATTTCCAAGGTATGGGTAACAGTTCATCCAACAATATTATTCACAGAGATTTGAAAGAAAACACCAGACAGGGGCAATCAATAAACAACACCATATTTCATCACATATTTCAATACAGTATACCTTCAATATTAAATATAGCATGGTCCATATAAGCGATGTAAAATCAAAGCAAATAAAAAGAGAGTTAGGGCAAAACATACAGTACAATGATAAAATATAGCATGGTCCATATAAAAGCAATGTAAAATCAAAGCAAATAAAAAGAGAGTTAGGGCAAAACATACAGTACAATGATAAAGCAGTATAATAGCCCCACAGAGGTGAGCTGTCCTGGGATGAAGTGCTTGGATGACATTAAAGTGTATATACTGACTGCCAACCAACCTTTAAATACCTTAAAATTACATTTGTATATAAACAACAAAGGGGGAGGTAGAGGAGAGGGGCATGAGAACTCGTCCTCCAAACAGTCGTACTCAAAAACCAAAAAGAGGCACTCTTGTCCAAAGGGAATTATGCTCTTTCTCTTTACCTGTCTGATATTTATTGAGAGAAAAAAAGCAAAATTTCTTTAAATAACCCTCACCCACATGAGTTACCTTTGGTTGCATTTTTCATCATAGGGTTCTATCCATCCTGCTGCCGAATGGTGCGTGCTAAGACCGACGAGTATGTGGGAGCACTGATGGTGTGAGGTTAGGACCTATTTAGATGAGAGAAAAATTGTAGTGGGGGTGTTATTTAGTGGAAAAAATAGGATTGGGGGCGGGGTTAATGGAAAAAGGAGAAATAGAAATATCTGGCTAGTAGTAAAATATTATTTATGTGCTCCTTTAACCGATATGGTTAAAATGAGGGGAAAAACAAGAAACTCTATGGGGTCATGTCCCTGGGTTTCTTTGGTTAACTAGTTTCCAGCCCTATCCCAAGGCTTTTCTTCAGGACCTAGGAAGGTTACTTCCTGTTACCACTCCTGTAGTCATAAAGTTCACTGTATTATGGTTAAATGAAGACGTATACAGCACCTAATTAGTCTGTTCCTTGAAAAATGTTATAAGCCTCATTAAGGCATCATGAGTCCAAATGGGGGAGTCACACTTTCCTCACTGCTGCTACCTAACTCTAGGGAAACACGCCCGCCCATAAAAAAAAGTATTTGCTCTTATTTCTCTCTCATCTGAATAGGTCCTAACACTATCAGTGCTTCCACATACCCGTTGGTCGTAGCACCTCTTTTTAATCTGACACCATACCATGAAGGCCCCATGCACTGTCTTAAACTTAGTCTTCTTGTAAAAACTCGTCTCTAAGTTCCTTAGAAAGCAACCCTTTAAACCGGAGCCCAGCGTGAGTTGAGGGTACTACGGCCGGATTCATATTTTGGGTATTTTACTAGTTATCAATACTGCCAAGTGCTGTAACATACAAGCCCAATGATACAATACAATACAATACTAGGATCCCCCCATCCACCATGACTTTTAAGTAGAATCATGACCTTGGTTTCTTAAACTGCCACATAAAGCTATTACACAAGCTATCTAGCTTTGTTTACCAGATATTATGTATCTCAAGAGGAATAGTTCTAAATAGATACAGTAATTTCAGGAGTGGGATCATTTTCAGTACATTGTGTAGGAAGTTGGCTCTGTATATACTGTACCAAAGTAAGGTTTTGTGTGCACAGAGTCCAGTGAAGCACCAAAGGTAGGGAGAGGTAAAAGTAGATTATATCTTACTCTCTATTTGTGGTAGTGTGGGCGAGCAGTAAGGCCTTATCAGATGGTATTGCTAAGCATTTATTGTACACACTCAGGCATGACAAGATGTCACACTCTCAAAGACTGAACTCGGACAAATGTGTTTGTATAAGTATATTATTTAGTTATATTTATTTTCTAGAACAAGGCCAGGCCTGGTACAGGTAAGTAGAATGATACTTTGCAAGAATAATGCAGCTTGAACACAGTTGAAATGGAATAGAATGCAATGGTGTGGTTACAGAATAATTACTTTGTACTCGCAAATAGTCGGAATTATTTTTCCGTTACTTTTCTTACACAGCAAGGTATCTTTAGAGACAAGGCGGGTGCATTTCTTAAGGGAAGGGAAAAAGAGATAATGCGTTTTGCAAGCTCAGTACAGGTTTACAGTATTACTCATGATACACACCTATTCCTGGGAAAACAGAACTGGATTTACAGGTAGAATTCGGTCAGATGGGCACTCGAGTTGCACCGCCAGCGGCACAGAGGCGGCTGGGTGCAGAGTGCAGGAGCAACACGTTAGCCAACGGGTAAAGCGTGGTCGTGGGCTTGGGGACTGCGGTGAGGAGGTCACCAGGTTGGGAAAACAAAAGCTCCTGGGGTCGAGGTCAGCACTGTAGGGCCAAATGGCCAACACAAGAACTACACCACCAGCGGCACAGACGGGGCTAGGTGTAGGATGCGATCTTGGCTGATACTGCAAATACGGTTGAGGTTCCCTCTGAGTCAATCAGTGGCTGATGAGGCTAATGGGGTATTTGGGAGTCGCGTCTTGAGGCCGCAAGCGTTTGGAGACAGAGTTGGTCGGACGTTTGCGGTTCGTCTTTCCAGACCGCTTCGGTTATGTAGTCAGTGAGGGTGTTGCCTTCGGTTGCAGTTGAGGGGACCTACCAGTTGTTGGCTGCATATTTGGTTAAGGAGCTTATTGAGATTCAGGGATCACTGGAATCTAGGCTAGGATCGCTGGGGGGACCTCCTTAGGGTATTCGGTGACTCAGGCTTGGGGTGCCAGGAGCGGAGTGGTGGAGACTTGTGGAATTGGCTGGAGTTAGAGTCGGTTGGTTTTTTAGTAAGTCCGGTGCTCACGGGAGGCCGAGTCTGTTTGGTTGCGAATGCAGTGCAGGTCCTGCTGCTGCTAGCTGCAGGACACACCAAGGTTCTGCTGTAGGGGTCTGAGGTCAGGACAGGCCGGTAGGGCTGGAGCCAAGTGAGTGGGTGTCCTCCTCTTCTTCTCTCAGCACGGCTGTTCGGTCCTTCTTCTTCTTGTTTCTTCTCGTCAGCTCTGGTCTGAGGAGACAAGGTTCAGGGTTGCCCCTAAATACAGAATTTAGGGATTTTACAGGTAGGTACCGGTCAGGACCAATGGTTCTCTTCCTTGGGGTGGGCACAACCCCTAATATGCCACCCTCCAGTGGGAGGGGGTCATATGCCTCACTCTGGTTGACTGGGTCCCCCCATATGCAAGATGGTGAGGACTGAGAGTTGTGCTTCACCTCACCTCCCCCACCTGAGGGGTAGGGTCGGCAAAGGTAGGCACACCTCTCCTCCTAACTTAGTTTTCCTGACGATTCTCCCCCCCCAAAGTGGGGGTCTAAACCAGTGGGGGCCATTTGCTGGGAGCAGCAGGTGGCTAGGGAAGCTCACAAAGGTGGCAAGCCTTTGAAGCGTCTCCTTCGTGGACCCTGCCCATCCTGGTGGAGGAGGATTGGCACCTTGTCCCAGGATGTGCTTTGTTTCAGGGCCCCAAGAGCAGCAGGCTCTCGACCTAGGGGTCTAGAAACATGTTGGTGGTGGCCGCTGGCAAGCAGCCACCCATCCAGGGCACTAGAGTTAGGTCATTTTTCAGGGGGCATCTCTAAGATGCCCACTAAGTACATTTTTTAATAAATCCCACACTGGTGCCAGTGTGGGTTTAATGTGCTGAGACGTTTTGTACCAAACTTCCCAGTTTTCAGTTAGGCCATTATGGTAATGTGGAGTTTTTAATGACGAACTCCCATACCATATATTCTTTATGGCATTACAGCACTTACAATGTCTAAGACACTGCACGGGTACAGGTCTCCTGCATTGGTACCCTCAGCACTGGTATAGTGCGCCCAGCTAGAGGGATGGCTTACCAATGCCAGGGCAGTGGATCGTAGGCATGGCATGTGTGCCATGTCGGATCTTCACTTTGTTCAGCACCGAAACACGGAGCCTGCAATGTCAGTGTGTAGGTGTAAAGGTACACGGTCTCTAAGGGTGGCACAATAAGTGCTGCAGCCTTTAGAGGCCTTCCCTGGTCACAGTGCCCATGATACCTATGGTATATTTTACAAAGGGCTTACATGTGGCCAGAGAGTTGCGAATTTGGTTTTGCAATAGTACAGTTTAGGGAAAGAATATAGGCTCTGGGTACCTGGTTGGCAGGAAACCAGGGCATACTCAGTCAAAGTACATCAACATTAGGCAACCATGCAAAAAGGGCACTTTCCTACTCATTGCACCTCCCAACTAAAGTCAGATGTTGGTTGTCAATTCTATGAAGATCCTGCTTGATTTTTCTGAAAAATGGGACATAGATTTAGTTCGACTACCCTCCCGATATCAGATGTAAGAACTACTCCAAGATAGGTCACCTCCTCTATCCATCGCTGATCCCCAGAGCTAGTACCTTGCGTGCTTGTCACTTGGGTCTTACCCTCATTAAGGTGATATCCTGAGATAGCCCCAAGGCCACGTGCTTCCTCTTCTATATATTTCAAGGTGTTACAAGGTTCTGGTGTTATAATGACGACATCATCGGCGTATGCCAGTACGTTATATTGTGCTTGAGTCATGATTACTGGCTGAATCGGATTAAGAACAGGTCATTGTATGGGGCAAATAACAGGTGCAAGCAGGGACACCCCAGTCTTGTTCCTCTCGTGATATAAATTGGACTGGACCACTTACCCATAATCTGCAACCTTGCCTTAGGAGCCTGATACCGAGCCTTAATGGATTTGATAAAGCCTGGACCGAGTCCACTCCACCTCAGTAATGCCCCAAGGTAGCCCCAAGATGCTCGATTGAAAGCTTTCTCTGCATCCAGGAAAACCAGCCCCAGCGGTGATTTAACAGCCTCTGCTATGTCCAGTAGCGTAATTACCCTGCATACATGGTCATTGGTACCCCTCCCTGGAATGAAAACATGCTGATGGGGAGAGATCTGCTTTAAAATGACCTTCCTAAGTCTATTTGTTAACATCTTTGTATACATTTTGGCTTCTGTGTTTATCAGGGAGATGGGTCTATACAACCCTTGATTCAGAGGGGGTTTATCCTTTTTCTTGAATACCACAATGCTGGTATCTTCCCACAATGGCGGTCTTACCCGTTCTATCTGCACTGCTAAAAATAGAAGAGACATAACCTCTAAAATCTCATGAAGAAATACTGCATACAATTCCAAAAGTATTTTGTCTGGCCAAGCAGGTTTACCCTTTGCCATAGCTTTTACAGCAGCCACCAACTCTTCCGCAGATATGTACAATTCAAGAGGAGCCCTTTCCTCCTCATCAGCAAATGCCCTTTGACTGTACCAAGAAAGTCAAAATAGCAATTGGGCTGGGGAGCTATATCCTCGGCATATAAGTCTGAATAATAAGTATGAAAGACTTCTAAAATCTCTCTGGAACTTCAGTCCTTCCCTCCCATTTATAACAAATAGCCTTTACCCCTCTTATTGCCTCAACACAAAAACATAATCAAGGTGAGCCAACTTATAATGAGGATAAAAGTAGAACGTAAACCCAGGGGCTGGGTATTTTGTCGCCCACCCTACATCAATCAAACCATGGTCTTTGACCAGTTGCTGATCAACATTTTACACAAAAGTTTTCCTGCCTGAATACGAAGGTCCTTGCTCAAATTTCTTTCCCGCTTCTAAATGCAGATTGAAATCCCCATATAGGATAAGAGGAGTTGGTCAGGTTGATAATTCTAAGTTAAGTGTATAGAGCATCGTTGGATCACCCAGATTAGAACCATAGAGAGAACATATTGTGTCCCTCCCAGTACTGAGGCGCATATCTGCAATAGCCCACCTTCCCTTCTTATCCCTTTTGGCTTTAATTAATGACCCCAAAGCCCAGTTTGTCATTTTACCTATCCCTCTAGTGGTATCTCCCTGCATGGTACAACTTAATAATGTATATCCAAGTTCCTCTAATACTTTCCTTTTCTCCCACAGGATATGGGTCTCCTATAAACATATAACATCAGGTCTTATAACTCTGAGACCCATCGCCATACTGTGGTAAATAAATAAATAATACCTCTCTTTTTGACTAGACATATATCATAACAGATAGCTCAATAAATAAGAGTCAAGATTCGAGGTAGTAGGAGTTTTGCAGGTTTAATACAGCATAAGGACAGGAACAGGACAACCTGCATAGGAATAGGATGACAGGGCCCAGCAGCTGCTGGGGCTGGATCTGGGATGAGCGCGCTGGCTTTTAATAACAATACATGAGCATATATACATAACGCAAACACATAGCATTACATTGCAGTAGGCGTAGCAGTGGGTGGAGCAGAAGGTGTGACGCATAGCAGTCGCGAAAGATAAGGGCGAAAGTAGGTGTAACTGGGCGTATACATAGACATGTGATGCAAACGTAACAGAATATGTCATGAATGGGGCGGAAACCATGGAGGGGGCTACCTAAGGAGCCGGGACCTCTAACCTGATGGTGCGCGCAAACTAGCAATGACGTATCACTAGGAGAAGCTGGGGGCTATGAACTCTGTGCTAGGAGCAGAGACTGAAGTCTGGAGAGTCAGGGCGACATGTACCTAAACAGTATCTAGTATCTGATGTTTAGAGAACATGTTGATATAAACTAGAAGTTAGGAAGGGAAAAGGCTAACTTGATTCTAAGACTGGACCATGCATTATTCTACATGTAGTGCGTGATGAAGAATATTAAATGACCATTAAATGCAGTATTTCTCTAACGTGGAGACGTGAAGGCTAGACAATGACGGAAACTATTGATGCAGTTCAGTAGCTTAGGAATGCAGAGAAGGAGGACTGAACTGATAACTGGAATCATAACATATTCTTGGCAGACTCAGAGACTGAGCCAGGCTGGGCCGGGCACTGCGAGGCAGGAAGTAAGTGAAGGGTCGAGGATACAGGTGGGGGCTGTATCCCTCCTCAGCGAGGCTTCAGGAGACAGGAGCTGAATCTGGTGTCCAGGCCCTTTTGAGGCCTAGAAACGGGAACTTTATAATAGAATAACGTGCACACTGAGAGACGTGGCAACGTAGCTTTACATAGGCCTGATATTCGTAGTATTCACGAGGACTGGAAACTGACATACTAGAGGTGGACACAACTGTAATTGCGTCATTAATCGGACATGGGGAATGCATATGCATATTTAATCATGCACACATAACATATGATGGAGGAGGCGTAGGGACACAGAACATGGCAAAATTTACTTTTCCACATTCCCTCCTTGTCACTACGTTTCCATCAGGAAACATCAATATTCATGATACCATCTATCATTTCATACAGTATCATTTGCTCGTCTCGAATTATCCTGGAACGGGATTTAGAACGGGGCTTGGGACTAGGAATACAAGAGGTAGCACAAATGCCGCAAAGCGCAGGGCCACATTGTATACAGAGGCAGCAGCTAAATATGATCGCTACTGCAATACCTAGGAAGGACAATATTTTCCATCCCCATGCGGAAATTATATTCCAGAACCAACCGGACCATGTCCAGGTGCCTGGATCTTGGTGTATCAGATGGGCAATTTTATGGAGTCTGGTTATAGCTGAATAAACAGACGGCGCGTTATTTGGAATGAAAATGCAGCAACTAGATCCGATGACTCTACAGGCCCCGCCCCTATCGGCCAGTATGACGTCAAGGACGAGACGATTCTGTAAAACGACAAATCTCATAGCAGATTGCTCTTCAGTTAAGTTACCTAGAGCAGAGGCAGTCTCATTTACTACAGCTTCGAGGGTTCTGGTTAACCTACGGATCAGTTTACTATTCTGGATAGGTCCTATAAAGAAAAAGAAACCTCTATTGAAATCTGTATACTGTTCTAGAGTAGTTTCAGTATAATCGACAATTGGGGACTCCCTTCTATGTCTAATGTGTACTAGATGTGTGTTTCTATGATAATCAGGTGGGGCTAGGAAAACTGGTGGCAGTAGGAAGGCAATGTAACAGGTTCCCTCCCAATCGAGGGGCAGACGAACATATGCGGTTTGACCACAAATAAAATAAGAATGACGTGAGGCTTTAAAGATAGATTTCCCACTGTCACTATACTTGACAATAGTAGTACAATCACTATGTCCTACATGTACGGAACCATAATTTCGGACACACAATTCGCCTTTGACTGGTAGTACTGAAATAGCAGGTAAGTCTGGAGTGGAATCAGACTGAACATTCAGGACCATAAAATTCGACGAATAATTACCTAAATTATACACTTCATTTTCTAGATCTAAACCTGTTCTGTGGGGAAGACCTTGCTTGTCTGGAAAACATGTACTGTTAAGAAAAGACATATCTGTTGAGGATGACGTTAACGTGGACCATGCTCCACACGAACCATTATGTGAGAATGGATAAGGAAAAAGTGGCAGAACTCCCTTCGGTGTCTGGAAAGGGGGGAGTCGACCACACACCCAACAATTAGTGGCATTGCTGGTCTGGTGTGAGTAATGTAACATGCGGATAAAAGTATTATTTCGCATGGCGAGGCGGTAAGACAGTTCATGAGGAGGCAGATCACTAAACGTGTGCTCTACTGTAGCATTAGCAGACTTATTTACATGAAGAACTGGGAGATACAAGAAAAATGCATAACTGGTGCAGGAAATCATAATGCTGAGAAACAATATGAAACATAGAAAAATGATACATCGGATTGAGTTTTGACTAACTCTCTCACTATGGGGGTCTATTTTATACATGTCAGAAACAGTCTAACCGTTTCACCTAGGGGAGGACTTAGACAATCAAACTGACTGACTTATTTTACTAGACCGGAGTTTTAGCTTGTACTCCTGTTGCGGAGTTTTCTCTAACAGGGGAGGGGTTGTAGCAATGTCTTTTGCGGGACAGTCCTTGAGAACAATATTTTGGCAATCCTTCAAATCCTGGGAAATGTTCTTTAAGACGGGTTTCAGTCCATTAAAAAGTTTAATATGAGAAAGGTGCACCCAGCCTTTGCGTCCTTCCAACTTCACGGCTGTACGGGTGGTGAGGAGGACCTGTCGGGGCTCTTTCCAACGAGGCTCCAGCGGACTTGATCTGTCAAAGTTGCGGACCATCACCATGGATCCTGGAACGATTTCATGCGGTGCCACCTCGGTATTGTCTGGAAATGCGGCGGCAACCTGTGAACGACATGAGTTGAGGGCAGACATCAAGGAAGCTAGGTAATCTGTCAGCATATTACTTGAAACATCGGTAATACTTCGGGGTCTAGGTGTACCCCACATGTTAGGGGGGCGGCCGAATACGACCTCATACGGGGACAGACCTGATCTGGAATGTGCGACCATGCGCATATAAAATAAAGCGACTGGCAGAGCTACTAGCCAGTCCACACCTTTTTCTTTACACACTTTTGCAATACGGATTTTCAGAGTCTGGTTATGTCTCTCTACGAGACCGGCTGCTTCAGGATGGCGTACACAATGGAACTTCCACTGGTACCCTAACAAAAGGGAAACATGCTTCATGAGTTCAGATGAGAATGGCTGACCGTTATCAGAATATACGACTCTAGGGAGTCCATAACGGGGGAAGAACTCACGAACCAACTGCTTGGCAGTGGTCGCGGCTGTGTAATCTGGGACTGGATATGCTTCTGTCCACCTGGACAAAGCGCATACAACTACAAGGACATACTTGAAACCTCGACATCGCTCCATCTGAATATAATCCATCTGGAGGACTTCAAAAGGGTGGTCAGGGGGCTGGAATCCACCTTGTTCCACCGGGACACTTTTACCTGGATTAAACTGACAACATATCATACAGGTACGGACTTTCTGTTTGGCTGCAGCTCGTAAATGCTTGTTGAACCAAATGTTCTGGATACTGTCTAACATAGCTTTTTCTCCTAAATGTGCTGGACTATGTGCGGTATTAATAATGACTTGAACCATAGAGTCGGGGAGAAACCATGTGGCTCTACCCTTCGTTAACCATCCTTGATCTGTCTGGACCCCTCCTTGTTCGGACCATTTCTTGATTTCTTCGGGAGTAGCATGTAACTGGATATCTATGACATCTTGTGTAGGGTCCTTAACTGTCATACATGTAGTCGGATCTGGAGTGTGTGTCTGTGTCGGATTAACTTGAATGTCTGGAGTCTGTGCTGTAAGCTTGGCTGTGCGATCTGCTAGATCATTACCTTGAGAAATAATGTCAGTAACTTTCGTATGTGCTTTGCACTTCATGATAGCGATAGATGTCGGTAAGTGTATGGCATCTAACAAAGCTTGAATAAGGAGACCATGCTGAATCTTGGTTCCATGAGAAGTCATGAAACCTCTCTCCTGCCAGAGCACTCCGAAGTCGTGTACAACTCCAAATGCGTAACGTGAATCTGTGTAAACATTAACTTTCAAGTTCTTGGCGTGTATGCAGGCTTGTGTCAGAGCGACTAGCTCTGCTGCTTGAGCGGACAGGGTATCAATACGGTGTGTTTCAATAACTTCAGTGTCAGTAGTCACTGCATACGCGGCGACTAGTTCTCCTGTACTTGTTCTCATACATGAACCATCCACATAAAGTGTCAGGTCGGGGTCTGGTAACGGAGTATCTGTTAGATCTTGTCTTGGCTTTGTCGTAATGTTAACTACTTCCACACAGTCATGTGTGGCTGGATTTGAAGTAACTGATGGTAATAATGTAGCAGGATTCAGGATGTTGCAGCGTCTGATTTCTATGTGTGGCTGGAACAGTGTTAATTCATAACCTGTTAAACGTGCAATTGTCAAGTGTTGAGTTTGTGTTCGGTTTGAAAGAACTTCCACAGAGTGTGGAACTTGTACTGTCAAGGAGTGTCCTAAGACTATGGAATCACTTTGTCTGATAGCTAGTGCTGTGGCTGCAACTGACTTGAGGCACGCAGGCAGAGCCTGGGCTACAGGATCTAATGTGCTCGAAAAATAAGCACAGGGCTTGTATTGTCCTGCTTGATCTTGGGTGAGAACAGATAATGCTGTACCTTCACGTTCAGTAACGAAAAGTGTAAAAGGCTTACTGTAGTTCGGTGTCGCTAGAACTGGAGCTTGGCATAGGGCTTTCTTTAACTCATTGAAACTAAGTGTATGTTCAGATGTCCAAGGGAGGACAGTCGATACGGCTGCCTCCTGTGTCGTTAACTGTATCAGTGGTTTGGCTAGAAATGCATACTGAGGAATCCATTGTCTGCAATAAGAAGTGAGGCCGATAAAAGCACGTACCTCCTTCTGGGTCTTGGGCTGAGGAAGACTCGCTATTAACTGGATACGGTCTGGTGTCAACTGCCTACCCCTCTTGGACAGCAAGTGTCCTAAGTAGACCACTTGCTGGACACAGAATTGAAGCTTAGAAGGGGACACCTTGTGCCCCATCTCGGCTAGGAAATACAAAACTGTAAGGGATGCTCGCTCGCAAGCTCGTTCAGAACGGGCTGTGATCAGTAGATCATCGACATACTGGAGCAGGGCAGTGTCAGTTGGCATGTGAATGTTGTCTAGTTGTCTCTTGAGTGCTTGACTGTAAATACTAGGACTTTCTGTGAAACCTTGAGGAGCTCGTGTGAACATATAGCTCCTTCCATTTAAACAAAATCCGAAAAGGAACTGGCTGTCTGGATGAATAGGAACACTGAAAAACGCGTTCTTGAGGTCTATGACAGTGAAGAACGTGGCTTCGGAATCAATGGCCGTCAATAGGGAAGAGATGTCTGGGACAACTGGGTACTGCGGAATAATACATTTATTAAGCTCTCGTAGGTCAATCACTAATCGATATACTGGGGGTGCATTTGGATCAGTACGTTTCATGACTGGAATGATCGGAGAATTACATACATTGGAGTCAGTTTCTACAACCACTCCTTGAGCCATGAGCTCGTCAATAATTTTGGATAAGGCTGCTACAGCCTCAGGTGGCAATCTGTACTGTCTGATTCGTGGTAACACTACACCTGGCTTGAGAGTCACACGATAGGGTGTGATTTGCATATAACCTACATCAGTTGGACCTTGCGCCCATAAATGCTGCGGAACATTAGACAGTCTTGAATCAAAATCTCGTAATACATAGTGACCCTTAAAGTCACGTAGGAACAATCGTATTCCCTCTGGGGAACAGCATATGACTGCACCTAACTCTTTCAGTGTCTTAATGCCTAATAGATTTTCTGGACATGATTTAGTAAGTAACAGATCAGTAGTGCGGGACAATGGACCTACTTCTAGAGTAACTGGCTTTGAAATCTCATTTACGATAGGTTTTCCTGAAAATCCAAGGGAAACATTTCTTGAGCCTGAGAGCGGAGCCCCTGGAACTTCGGCGTGACTAATTGTGGTCCTACTTGCCCCTGTATCAATCAAAAACTTTCTGTCTTTCCCTAATACTTGACTGTGAACATAGGGACCTTCTTGATCTACAGGTATCTCGATGAGAGGCAAGCCTACCTCCCTCTCTAGGCTGTTTCATGAATACTGCTGGTACTCTGGATACTCAGACTGTGCATACTGGTACATCTGCGATGTAACATGCTGTGTTGCAGCAATAGGCTGCGGTGCGGTAACTGTCTGTGGTGCATTCTGTGGCTGAGGAATCTGTGAAACTTGTTCTTGTCTAGGCGGACGTGGTCTTTCTTTAGTCTTACCGGTAGCTATGTTGTGTTTCAGAACTGCACACTCATTTATAAAATGACCTGGCTGTTTACAATAATTGCAATTCCCTTTAACGGGAGCTGCAGGATGACTGGCTTGATTCGGACCCCTCTTCTGACTGTCTTGAGGAACAGATTGTGCAACTAGTACTTTCATTTTCGTATCTTTCATACGTTTTCTCTCGTGTTCTTGTTCTTCTCTGATTCTATTCTGGTGGTATTGAAGCATTTGCAACATCTGGGACGGGGTATTAGCTTGCCAGGTACTTTCGACTTTCAAAACTCGATTTTTAGTTTGTGGGCTTGAATTCTCGACTAATTTAGTAACAAAAAGGTGAGGGTATGACTCACTACTTGTCTTGAGGCCACTGTTGATACTGAAACATTTTTCAAATCTAGAATAAAAATCACTAATATCCTCATCTTGCTTCTGTTTACAGGCTGAGATTGCATCCCAGTCTTCTTTTCTAGTTGTCAATAATCTGGGTAAAACTTGAATTAATAATTCTGGTAATTCTTTACATTTATCTCCAAGACCGGTACCTGGTACTCGTGCCTTATCTTCAGCTTCTAGAACTGCCCAATCGATCTTTTTCTCTCCCACCTCCCATTCTTTTTCCTTGAGCTTTTCATACACCCCTGCGGGCAGCAGAACCTTTAACATTTTAATTATGTCTGGATATGTGTATTCTCCCATACGGAGCATGTCTTTTAATTCTCTATGGAACCCTGCTGGATCTTTGTCATGACAGGGAATTAATTTCTTCATCTCGAGGAGTTCCATCTTTGTTATTGGAGTGTATACAAACACTCGCTGCATTTCGCCACCCGTTCCTTTAACTGGGTGGACTTCTCGTAACGGATTCTGTCTCTCCATGTAAAATGGTTTTCTTTCTGGGGGCGAGGCATGAACAAAATGCGGGTTCAGAAACGTTCTATATTTGTGACGCTGTTCTAGAATGACACTAATTAAGTCGGTACCTAGACCTTTCCATCTATACTGGAGTAACTCGTTCAGGACATCATGTAACGGACCTGGATCAGAGTGCTGACCCTCATACAATGTAATGAGGTGCTGAATCATATACATACCCACCAGTCGTTGTTCGGCTGGGGGCATTTTCAGAAACATTTGTGCCACTATTTCGTCTGGAAAAGTGGTAGAATCAGTAATCCATCGGACTGCTGATCGGGCTAGTTCTTGTTCATGCATGGTACTTAACTCACTGTAACCGATTCGTGATTTCAGAATGTGATCGGTAGCTTGAAACACTTGTTCTAGTGAACCTTGTTCTGGTGCTGGAGAATGAAAAATAGACTTGTGTTCTAGGCGTAAATGGCGATCTGGAAATCTAGATTTTCCTACATACGCTATTCCGGCGGGATTCTCGTCCTCTACCTCTTCAGTATCAGAGTTATTTTCTTTCTCGCTTACTTGTGCTGCTTTACGCTGTTCGTGTATCTTTATTATTTCTCTACGGATTTTCTTGTACATACTCTCCATAGCACCGACGGTCTTGTGCTTACCCTCGGCTATATTATCACTCCACCTTGTCAGGGTTTTCATTTCAGCCGGATCTTTAGACGGGTAATCTTGTTCTCTTATTAGACAATTGATCAGAAACTTTAATATCATGAGCTGGATCTCGGCTTTCCTTTGAGACATGGCCTCGCCAATACTTTCTGGATCATCCCCTGTACGGATGAAACGATATATTCTGTCTAGATCTTCTTTCATATTCGGTAAGGTGACTAGATACTCGGCCACCTTTCTTACGCGGAATGAATATAAAACCATATTATCCTCGCCTGGGACTGGATCATAACAGCATTCGGCAAGGGATTTTCTTATTTCTGCTACAGTCTGATGTCTGGGCGTACGCTGTGACGCTTGTGCATGTAATTCGGCTGTCGTTACTCGCTTGTGTGGCGGCGGGGTTTGAGGAGGACCTCCCCCTGCGGCCCCTAAACTAGAGTCGTCTACTGAGGCTCTTCGTCCTGGCAGAGTGGGAAATGGAAATGTAGGCTGGACTTGTATGGCGGGCTGGACCGGGGGTACCGTAACAGGTACTCCGTTGTCTGGAGGAGCGGGAAGTGCCTGATTTACAGGGACTGGCGGAGCGCGAACAGGATTTGCATATTCTGGGATTGTGTCATCCAAATAGGACGAAATAAAAATATCAGCTGCGGTCTGTTTGTGACGTAGCTTGGTCGGAACTAATGGTGGCGGGAAATTACTGGATGCCTCTGGGGTCGCTTTTGGCAAGCCCTCGGCAAGGAGAGGGTACATACCCCTAATAAGGGCATGCCTCTGTCTGTCTGACTGTTCGGCTTTGACTTGTTCACCTATCTCGATTAGTTCTTTTTCTTGTGCTCGTTCTAAGGATTCTCTACTTAATTCTGACTTTCTGATTTCCTTTTCAGTTCTTTTATGAGCTTCTTTGCGCCATAACTCGATGGCATCTTTCTGTGACTGTCTGGCTTTCTTTTTCCATAATGCTTCTTCTACTCGCATGATGCACTCGGCATCCCATGTACCCGATACGGGCCATCTATACTTTTCTTCTAACTGTTTGGTATACTCTACCCATAAATCTAGATACAATATGGCGCTTATGCCATGCTTCTGATACATAAAATGACCTGGACTGTCCCTAGGCGGAACTGGAACTGCTTCTTCTAACAAACCCTTTCTAGTTCTTAGCTGACGTAATCTCGAAAAGAGAGACATTGTAAACTTGAATCGGAACACAATACAATACACGAGGAACAATAACAACTGGGAGAACAATTCAGGCATACCACGATATTGGAAATACATTGAACAACATCATAACATAACAGTTCGGACAGAATATTACCTGGAATACTGAGAACAGAAACACAAGAATTTCTCGAGAACGGAACAGACTAGAGTTACTGGATGCACTGCTGAAACAGTACGGAACATACCGGTCCCATAAAGGGACGCATCAAGACCCGTATCCACCTAGGTGAACACTTCGTTTGTGAGTCTGTGTACCACCAACCCACGGACCAGAGTCAATTTAGATTGACCCTGTCTAGATACTACCCCAGTAATGGTACTCACCGGGCAGCAAGAACGGAAGGCCTCGGACTGGACTGGACTGCTACGACGACGGACGACGAACTTCGGACTTCAGTTACGGGTGGGCCTCCGGATACCTCGGACCTTGGACTCTTGGCTTGGGCTCTGGTCGGGACTCGCCGCGTTCCTCCACCGTCTCGTTTGGATGCTGGACCGCCTCCTCCGTCTCCTCCGTGGGCCTGAGGGATACTTGAAGCAGAAATATCTGCCGGTGCACGGTATGGTTCCGTCACGACTGCAGAGGGTCAGGGGGTCGGCGTGGCTTCACCGACGCGTGGGGAAAGGGCAAGTCCCTGTTCGGGCGCCATTATGTGGTAAATAAATAAATAATACCTCTCTTTTTGACTAGACATATATCATAACAGATAGCTCAATAAATAAGAGTCAAGATTCGAGGTAGTAGGAGTTTTGCAGGTTTAATACAGCATAAGGACAGGAACAGGACAACCTGCATAGGAATAGGATGACAGGGCCCAGCAGCTGCTGGGGCTGGATCTGGGATGAGCGCGCTGGCTTTTAATAACAATACATGAGCATATATACATAACGCAAACACATAGCATTACATTGCAGTAGGCGTAGCAGTGGGTGGAGCAGAAGGTGTGACGCGTAGCAGTCGCGAAAGATAAGGGCGAAAGTAGGTGTAACTGGGCGTATACATAGACATGTGATGCAAACGTAACAGAATATGTCATGAATGGGGCGGAAACCATGGAGGGGGCTACCTAAGGAGCCGGGACCTCTAACCTGATGGTGCGCGCAAACTAGCAATGACGTATCACTAGGAGAAGCTGGGGGCTATGAACTCTGTGCTAGGAGCAGAGACTGAAGTCTGGAGAGTCAGGGCGACATGTACCTAAACAGTATCTAGTATCTGATGTTTAGAGAACATGTTGATATAAACTAGAAGTTAGGAAGGGAAAAGGCTAACTTGATTCTAAGACTGGACCATGCATTATTCTACATGTAGTGCGTGATGAAGAATATTAAATGACCATTAAATGCAGTATTTCTCTAACGTGGAGACGTGAAGGCTAGACAATGACGGAAACTATTGATGCAGTTCAGTAGCTTAGGAATGCAGAGAAGGAGGACTGAACTGATAACTGGAATCATAACATATTCTTGGCAGACTCAGAGACTGAGCCAGGCTGGGCCGGGCACTGCGAGGCAGGAAGTAAGTGAAGGGTCGAGGATACAGGTGGGGGCTGTATCCCTCCTCAGCGAGGCTTCAGGAGACAGGAGCTGAATCTGGTGTCCAGGCCCTTTTGAGGCCTAGAAACGGGAACTTTATAATAGAATAACGTGCACACTGAGAGACGTGGCAACGTAGCTTTACATAGGCCTGATATTCGTAGTATTCACGAGGACTGGAAACTGACATACTAGAGGTGGACACAACTGTAATTGCGTCATTAATCGGACATGGGGAATGCATATGCATATTTAATCATGCACACATAACATATGATGGAGGAGGCGTAGGGACACAGAACATGGCAAAATTTACTTTTCCACAATACTACCTCTTTTCCCTCAATCAGACCACAGGAGTTTATTGTACAAATACAAATTTTACCCAGCATCAAAAACTCCTCTGATCATAATCCAGATTAAATGGACCTTCTTTTTTAACACATTATAGTCACTCAACCTCTTCTCAAATTTCTTACCCCTATCCAATCTATTCTCTGTTGATCGTCTAGAAAATGCGACCCATACCTTCCTTATGCCTCCCTTTCCCCCACCTCCCTTCTGCCTCCCAACACCCCAGCTTCTCCCCTCTCTGATCCACCTGAAGCACCTATCCACCCCTCACCCCAACCCGCTCTTCACTGTGAAAATTGAAGCATTCCTGGCCCAATAGATGGAGATGGATCCCCTTATCACTCTACCCCGATATGCATGAGTCAAAGCAATACAAAAATTGTTCATGTTCGGCCATAAACCCTCTTCATCCCATACTGAGAATATAGCCAAAAAATATCTGGGTAATCCAAAAATAGGAAATAATAACCACTCAAGTTGAATACGATTATAACAGCAATTTATGTCTTATTATTAAGCTATCAGTCCATTAATACATTCAATTTCCTAAAATGGGTAAGTACCTAATTTGATGTTTCATTAAAAATATACAGTACAGTATTAAACTAAGTGCATTATGATCATATTATCCTTACATAAAGTGCTCTAATGAAGTACTAAGTGCTATTAAAGAGCATATAATTACTGTCATCCAACAATAGACACCCTAAAGTATCCCTTTTTCTTTTTTTTTTAAAGATGAGAGTCTTGTAGCTACGGGAAGGCACTTTTAAACAAACTAACAATAAAGCTTCAGGCGTCATCATTCTCTAAGCCCTCCTAAGACCCTTAGAAGGTTCCGCCGTAGCAGATTCTCAAATTCTTTTAATTTCCATTGAGAAGGCTTGCCTCATGGTCTTCTCCAGTCTCCTTATTGGCTGTGGCCTCGGCCTCAAAGGCAACCACCCGGCTTTCCATTTCAGACATTCTGGTCGCAAATTCAGTACAGGTTTTTGCCACTTTACGAACAGCCACCTGTAACTTCTTATTGGCTGCGTGTATTCTGCTGGTATCTAGCTTGGTCTCATCATGAAGAGACATAAACCCTTGATATATAGTCTCCAATGTGATCGCATCGGGTTGTGCTGCTGCTCTTATGCTGCCACTGGGGGTGTTTCGTTCTGGCCTCAATATCGCTGAGTAATCCCACATGAGAGCAGTCCTAGTTATTTATCCATTAGTTGAGGTTGTACGTTTAATAGCCTGCCAAGACTCTTGCCTACCGATACTGTCCACACCACCACTTCACCCACTAGTGCCACTTATTGAGCGTTCCTTCAGGCCATATTTTAGCTCTGGGTCCTCCAATGACCAAGCAGGTTGGTCCGAGAGTGACAAGAAGTGCTCCACCACTTCAATCTCTCCTACATGGCCAGCTGATTTAGACCTGACACTTCTTGGGATTCTAGATTTTTGCTCTTTCCCTCTCTTGCAAGCTGATTGCTTTTGACCTTGTGACATTATGGGTGCCTTTCACTTGCCCATTAATTCCATTTGTCTCCACTGTCTATGGCTTCCGATGTTGATACTGCCACAGTCTTATCGGAGCATATCAGCGTAAATGCTGGAGCCGACTGACCGTCCCCTTCTATATTCACCACATGTTCCACATCCCTTGAACAGGAGATAGAGGCTTGTTTGGGCGGACTTACATTTGCTGATTTCTCCACAGCTTTGCTGCTTGCTCCCATCCAAAATTCCATGCAGTTTATCCGCCACTTTAGGAGGATCTTCTGGCCCCTGGGAGATCTCTCCAGTTTCCACAAGCGTGCCCTAGTCTGCTTTTTCAAAGAAGTCCATTTACTCACAGTTATCCTTTTCACCCCTGCAGCCCCAATGGTGTTCGCTGCCCGCAGTTTTAAAGCTGTCTTTGGGCCCAATATGATACTAAAAAGTTCATGCCTCCAGCTGCCGTGTTGACTGGTGACAGCACCCAGCCACTGCACCAGCAGCAAAAATCTTGGGAGGATTCTCCAGCCGCGGCGCTCATACCATCGAATTGCCGTGTGGCCCGGTAGCATCACTTGTTGGGGGAGGAGCTCCCTCCTCGCAGCGTTCACGCACAACCTCAGCAGGGCATTTCAGGGGAGGGATCCGTCCGGCCACAGCTATGCGATCACCATCATACCCGGCATGTGGGATAGTTTTCCCCAAGTCTGTATATCTCCTGGTTTTATGTGTTTCAAAGTAGGCACATGCTGTAAAAGGTGCAGCATGTTTGGTTTATTTAATATGTCTTGTGTTCCTCGTGGAGTAAATATTAGATCCAAAGGAATATTCTGTTACCCTTTTCTGATGTTGTTGCTAGCTATGTGAGTGTCTTTCTTGTCTGTTCGATCTGAGGTTATATTTTGGGTGGATTTGGCTACCTCCTGAGGTGCCTTCACTTTGTTGGTGACCTGTTTCACTGGGGGAGTGTGGTAAGTTATGCTACATTCTTTCACTGTTTCTTTAACTTATGGAATGTTATCCTTAGAACCTTTATTGTGTCACTCTTGGTTCTATGCTAGCCCCGACAGTTGCTGCTTGTCTCATGTTCTTGCAACTGCTTCTGCCGTGGGCTCCTTACCATTTGTCTTCTATTTGCTACCTGCTAATAAAGCTTGTTTGGATTCGGACCAGCGTCTACTGGAGTTTCTGGCGTTCCCCACCACTACATGTTGGTAGCAGGAGTGGGGTGGAAATTGTATTGCCGACTCTACGCTGTCCTGCGCTACTTCTGGAGCCCACTGGTCTACCTATACTGCATACCTGGCACCCTGAGAGCCTTTTCTGGAACACTACTGTGAGGTGGGTCAATAATTTGCCAGTTTTGGTCAGTTTTGGCCTACATCCAAGTTTCCTTTCCGTTGGGCCAAGCGCGCCCATTAAAATAAATTAGTCATTTGCCTGGCTCGCTCCTACCCTCGTTGTCCCGATTCCTGCAGCCCCAGGGTTCTGTCTTCTTCTTCGCCATCCTGCGACCTCGTCAGACTTCCCCACTTCACAAAGGAGCTGCCGCTGCGCATCCTGGGAAGTGTCTTGACGTCACACTCACAGTGGCGGCCATTTTGGATGTGTCAGGAACTAGATTTATTCTGTTTCCGTCGCAACACCTGTCAAGTGCGAGGCAACGATCGGTGACTCACACACCATGCTCATTTTAACTGTATTACCTGCTGCCAGCTTTCTACGCAGACCACCTTTTGCGGTGTGACACACGATGATTCGCACACCTTTCTTTTCCTGCTTTGCTGCAGTAGAGAGTCAGTGTTACGTTCTTTTCATTTAACATATTATCCTCCGGTGACTCACACACCATTATTAGTACTTCATTCTATGTATACAATTGTGTGACATGATCTGTGTGATTCACACATCATTTTATTGCTGTGTTCCTTCCAGTGCAACTTTCTACTTTCCTTGTGCTTGTCATTTATTGTCATTGATAATGGTGTCCAGTCAAGGTGTCATTCAGCCGGCACCTTTCCTGTTGAAACCAGGCAAGCCTGATTTAAAATGGACAGAGTGGCTAAGAGATTTCAAAAACTACCTCACTGCTATTGATGCTGATGGTTACTCTCCCTCGAGGAATTTTGCTTTGTTGGTAAATCATCTGGGTGCAGCTGGCTGCAGAGTTTTTGACAACCTGCCACGCCATCCTGCTCGTACGTCTGAAGATACAGTATGGAATGTTTTCATCAAAGCTAAACTGCGCATGGCCAAACAATATTCTGACTCCACAAGTGTCCTGTTAGAGAGGTTTAATTTCGCCATGTGTAAGCAATCCTCTGAGGAGTCAGTCGAACATTATGTAGCGACGATAAGAGTTTTAGCAGAGAAGTATGAGTTTGGTCCCAATGTTGACACTTACGTAAGGGATCAATTTGTCTTCTGCTGGTACTCCAAGAAGATCCAAGACCGTCTCCTTACCTCACTGTAATGGGGGGACAGGAAGAGGCTGTAAACGCTGTTTAGGTAACGCTGGTTTTATTTTCATATACAGCTTTTTATGACGGAATGTCAGTCTTTCTTTGGCAAATTCTGCTGGATCCGTGATGACTCTGCTTGTGCTCGTCCTTTAGTGACTGTTTTTTTCCTGTCCGGGGCCCCTCTGGGATTGGCAGGTAATAGAAGCCTCTCTCGTGGTAACCGTGAAGGGAAACACAAAACAATAGGACCGTTTTAGCTTTTGTCCTCGCACCGTTTTTATCCTGTGGGGAACCAGGGTAGTGAAGGGACACCGCTGACTCGTGCTTGGCTATAAAGGCTTTGTGAGCGATTCGTGGGGAAGTCGTGTAAGGTGAGGGAGGAAGACAAGGGAAACGGGATACCGGAAACTTAACAGGAGAGTGTAACCAGCCCTATCGCGGTACCGCAATCCTCCTCCCCACCCAGCTCGAAAGCTTCTCCCGTACCTGTCTCAGCCACACTCCTCCCTCGGGAGGGTGGCACGGCGCAGCATGGATCCGTTCGCCTCCTGGCTCGTCTGCTTCACCTCCTGGTAAACGCTGTACTTTTCTCGCGTCCTCTCCCAGTCTCCGTGTCTCCTCTCCTCCGGTGATGTCACACGCCGACTGTGGGGCTTCCACGTTTTTCACCAATGCTGTGAAGCTGACGTCACGGTGGGTTGGGTCTCCCTCGGAATCATGTGTCCAGTTAAAGGCGCCGCTTACATTTCCTTCCGACAAGGTTTGCCAAGGGTCCTGTTCGTCCTGAAGGGAAGGAGGTGAGGAATCGAAATCAGTGAGCTGCCACCATTCCACTTCTTGTTTTTCCCCTTGGTTGAGGTGTTCCGCGTTACACACACGCAATCCCACTTTAGCTGAAATGATTGACATTCCCAAAGTATTGAAAGATCAATTGTTACATCTGAAGTTTTGTTTGGTCACTCAAACCAAACTATGCTTCTTCTTACCTAGTCCTCCACACATCCTGCAGTTTCTTCCAATGTAAGTCTAGTTTCTGGTGTGTACTGTGTGCGCTGTCAACAGGAAACAAACCTTTAACAAAAAGTTTTCTAAGAATCAACCTTTTAGAAGCCAATTGGTTTGTTTCTGTTGCGGTTCCAGAAGCCACATAGGAAACAATCCCAATTGTCCAGCTTTAGATTTTTTTTTACTAAATGCTAGAAGTTTGGACATTTTCAGGGGCTTGTAGGAATGGCATGAATACTACATCCAGTAGGATTAAAGTTTCTAGTGTTTCCTTGGACACTCCTGACATCCAAGATTGTACTTCTCAATTCGCTAATATCTTAGTCACTGTCAAAGTTCCTGAATCTTTGGACAAACTTATTAAAGGGCTGTTCGTTGACATTTCCATTGATGGTAAACTCATTTTAGCTACGGCTGATTCAGGAGCTCTCTAGCAGATCGTACATTTTACAAATTCTGGCCTAATGACATGCCACTTCGTACCCCTGATATCAACCCCAAAGCCTTTTGGGAACAAGACATTGATCTCCTGGGTTATTTTTGGGAAAGGGTGGAGTATCTGGGCAGATCTGTTTGGACCGAAATGTATGTAGCCGTCAAAGGATGAGACATTATAGGTTGGAAGGAGCTTGCTCTCCTAGGCATCATCTTGTGCCCTGGGCAAGATCCTCCCATTATTTTAGGTAATCTTCCTTCCAATATTTTGTTTGTCAATCAACCGGACTCCATTGTTGAAAGCCTCTTAAAATCTTTTCCCAGTGTATTTAAAAATTCTGTTGATACTGTCAAAGGTTACGAAAGCACGATTATGCTAAAAAAAAAACGATATTCCTATCGTACATAAGGTTAGACCTGTACCTCTTAGTGTCAGAGAGGATATAACCCCTCCCATGCTCGTGACGGAACCGTTTCATCACGAGCCTCGGGTGGGCTGTGCTGGTGACGGGACGGTTCCGACACGGCCCGCTCGCCGTGCCTGCGCGGCGCGAATTCCGCGCCTGCGCTGACGTTCTAATGGGCGGGCGGGTCCGTGACGGAACCGTTCCGTCACAAGCACAGCTCACCCGAGGGCCGTGACGGAGCGGTTCCGTTACAAGCACGGGACCGCCACGCAGCCCCACCTCCCCCTTAGCGCTGCGGCGGAAAAGCCGCCGCAGCAAAGGGGTTAAAGTCTCTGCTTAACGACCTCCAAACCGAAGGTATCATTTTCCCTATTGATTCCTCAGAATGGATTTCTCCAGTCGTTTTACGGCAAAAAAAGATAGGAGACGTGAGGTTATGTGTGGTCTTATGATCTCCCAATCAAAACATTCTCGTGGATTGCCACCCTCTACCTCTCATACATGAAATGTTAGCCAATGTCGGGAAGGTCAAGTTTTTCCCCACTATTGATTTACACTCCGCCTACCACCAAATTCACCTCTCTCATAATTGTCAAGCACTCACTGCTTTTGTGACCCCTTTTGGTGCCTTTAAGTACTTGAGGCTACCTTTTGGCCTTGCTTCAGCCGCAAGTGTTTTTCAAAAACTCATGGATAGTCTATTTGGTGACCTTTCCCAGGTGCAAGCTTTTCAAGACAACATCTTTATCCACACAGAAACTAAAGAGGAACATTTGCAAATTATTGACAAAGTGCTAACCATTTTACAAGATAGAGGCATGACTGTAAAGGCCAGTAAACATAATTACTTGTCAATGAAGTTGAGTATCTTGGTCACACTATCTTGAGTGAAGGCATCAAAGCGAAGTTTTGCAATGTGGAAGCAATACGTAATGCCCCTCCTCCTTCTGACAAAGATGCCTTACGCTTGTTCCTTGGCCTATGCAAATACTATGCTAGGTTCGTTCCTGGTTACGCACAACTAGTTCAACCGCTAAGGTGTCTCCTCAAGAAGGGTACCACATTTGAATGGAATGGCACTCTCTGTGATACTTTTGAGAAGGGTAAACTTTTAGTTATTAATGCACCTGTGTTACATCGGTTCGTTCCTAATGCCAGTTCTTCTGTGTCTGTGGATGTAAGTCAGAAAGGCCTTGAGGCAGTTTTTGGGCAATGGGTGGATGGCAAAGAAAACACCATTGCTTTTGCCTCCCGTGCCCTGACACCCATTGAATGCAATTACAGCCCGATTGAACGGGAGGCCCTTGCCATTGCCTGGGCAGTTCAGAAATGTAAAACATACATTTGGGGAACTCGGTGTGAGGTCTTTATTGATCACAAGTTTCTTGTTTCCTTGTTGTCTGGCAATGATATGGGAAAATCCTCTGCAAGGGTGGTCAGGTTACTTTCCAAATTACAAGAGTATGACCTCATTATCAGTACTGTTTAGTTGCTATTGATTACCACTCCAAGTGGATATATTATTCATTCTTACAAGCAGCCAACTCCTCCACCGTTGTTTCTTTCCTTCAAAGTCTTTTCAAAGTTGAGGGTACTCCCTGTTGTGTTGTCAACAGCAATGGCCAACCTTTCCTTTCCTGTTAGAAACGGGACCCCCGGCCGGCCAATGCTCACGCCAAGGTCAGTCAGGGATCGCCATTTCTAAGTCAGGGCAAGGGAGTTACACTCCAAGATAACCCCTGCTCACCCTCTAGGTAACGTGATGCGAGCAGCAAGGCTAATCTCGGAGGCGATGTGTAAAGCGTTTGCTCGCGCACCCCAGCGACAACACCCTAGGCTCACCACAAAGGAAACTCCACGCAAGGTTATCAAAAATAGCCTTTGTATTATAATAAAAACACATTAGATAAGACACACACTTTACAATGTGCCAACAGGCACAGGCGAGATTTACAAGGGATTATGTACAGGACAGGGCCACCTGGACCACTGTCAGGGGTATGCACTTTTTAGAAATAGCACTTGTAGGTATAACACTTAGCACATAAACATATGGTGAATGTAGCACACAAAATAGTTACATGTAGCACACAACCAGGACTTCCTGGTAAAGGGTAAATACCTCCTACGCAACCCTAAACACTGTAGGAAAATCACGCAGGGAACTAGGACCTTATCATCAGGACCTATGGAAGGAAGGCTCGTGGGCTCGAAAACGCAGATGTGCCCCTGAAGCCTCTCTGGGCTCCCTCGCAATTGGGGGCGGAACGTTGGAGTCCCTCACGGGGGACTCAAAGACAGATAATGCCCCCAGAGCCTCGCAGGCTCGTAAATATAAATTGCCCCCAGGAGCCGCGGGGCTCCAAGCACTAGAAATGCGGGATCGTTGGAGTCCCTCACGGGGGACTCAGGATGCTGAAAGGCCCGCAAGAGCCTCGTGGGACTACACACGGGGAGGGGAGGGCACCGGCAATGTGCCCCAACGCCCTCCTCCCTTCACTCGCTCTCCGGCCCCAGAACAATGATGGAGCGTCCCTCTAATCAGGCGGGGCCGCTCGACAGTCAGGCTGCAAACCCCTCGGGAAGCCCACACTCACCGGGCGTCCTCGGCGCTGGTCTCTCTGGCGGGACGGCTCTCCGCTCGGGAGACTCAGGACGGCCAAGGCAGGCTGCTTCCTGCTTCTCCGCTCCTCTGATGACGCGGAGGGGGGCTCGGCCGGCTGGGCCAATCCCAGCGCGGCCTTGCGATGACGTCGGCGGCTGCTTCCACTCGGCCCGGTGCTGCGGCGGTGATCACGGGGCAATGCCGGCTGGGCACCGGGTTCCAATACTTAAATAAAACGGGGCAATGCCGGGTGGGCACCGGCTTCAAATTAAAATATAAAGCGAGGTGGGCACTCGCTCGGCCTGGCAAAGCGCTAGTAAGCACTCAGGGGTAGAACCATCAGCGTGCCCAGCGCTATAATCAAAATAAAGCGCACCCAGTGCTTAGGGGACAAAGAGAAGCGCTCACAGCGCTAAAGGGCAGAAACAAAGCACTCCCAGCGCTGGGGACAAGGGAGAGCGCTCCCCAAGCACAAGGTCCAGCACAAAGTCTCTTAGGCAGGCAGGGGGGCAAGGCTGGGCCCAGAGCCAGCACACTGGGTCTCCAGGCAGGGAGACAACCCAAGTGGCGGTCCTCCTGGCCCCAGCAACAGCAGCAGCCCCCTCTGGCAAGGATCCTGGAAGAGAACAACATTCATGGGGACACAGCCCCTTCTTATACTGTGAAATCCTTTGTTTCAGGGTGCAGGGTGGGGGGAAAACCAGTTGCAGCTGGCTTGGGAGTACCCTTGATGGCCCAACCACCCCTTTCATTCACTGGCAGGGCTAGGGTCATCAGTCGCACTACAGGGGGGCGGAGCCAGCATTGTGTGGGGAAAAACCCAGCCCATCCAGGACACAGGTGCACTCCTCCCACACATCACTCATGCTAATCTCACACTCACCACCGGGCAGACCCATCCAGACTTCCTGGAGCCTGGCATGCCAGCCAGCTCCAGCCAATCACGCTCCAGCACCCTTACTGCACACATACATCAATGTCCAGAAGTAGTACTTCCCTTCTAGACACATACAAGCCGCACATACCATTGCGCAGCACTCACTCTCACGAGTTCATACATACCAAACTCGAGCCTGCACTCCCCACACATCAGGAACTAACATGGACACACACATTCCCCATGCATTCCTATGGGAGGGCAGGCCAGCCATACTACACGCACGCACTACTCTGGGACACAGGGAAAAAGTGCGCAGAGACCCAAAAATCACTAACACTGGGTCACAAATAAAAGCAAAAACATTAGGGGTGTACCTGCCCTAATGGCCAAGTCCAACACAACCCCCTTCCAGCCAAAACGCAGGGCAGACCAATCACTACCATGATGGACTTCCCTGCTTGGGGCGATAAAACACGGACGCGGGCCCGCAACTGCAGGGACACCCTCCTGTTTTACGCCATGGTGAACCCCTAGGGTTCCTTCTAAAACTACTGTAGGGACTAACTGGGGTACCCCACTGGTACTCTCCAGCTGCCCTCGGCCAGGACCAGGCCCTAGGCCACCCAGGTACCACTGGATCCTGCCTACTCACAAAGTGGGGGGTATTAACCCCTGGCACAAAATAGCCATTTTCCACCCTTCCTGTCTGCAAGACAGGGCTAGACTGCCACTGGTTCTCCAACCTAGGGTCTACAACCTCAGGCGGACCAGGAGTCTCAGGGAAGGCTCTCCTCCCCTTACCTCTTCTTCTAGGGTTCCTCCTCCTCCTGCGAGGGGTTCCCTCTAAACAACATTCTCCCAACCTAGGGTTTAACCCCTCAGGTTGCACCGGGGTCAGAGGTGGGCTCTCCCATCCTCTGCACCCCCTTCCAGAGTCCTGCTCCCTCCCAACCGGGGCGGTACATCTGGATGAAGAACTGGTCAGGACACTGATTACAGTAGTCCCACCCTTCAGGTCAGGCTGATCCTGAACCTGGCCTTCCAACCTCTGGTCTAAAACCTTTGGTGGAACCAATGCCTGGCACTCCAGGACTTCTGGGGACTCACATACTATCCCCCAATCACTCCTTTCGCTGGACTCCTGTACCCTCCCTACCGGAGCGGTACTGCCAGATTCTAGAACCATAGAAGCTCCGCTTACAGATGCTCCAGGTCCTCTACACACTAGGAGATCTCCCTCAAGTGAACTAACAGGCAAGCCTAGGTTCCCATCCTGGTGTTCCCTAAAGAAACCATCCAGGCTCTGAGGCAGGGCTTCGGGCTTCTGGGGACTCTCGGTCACACACTCACTCCCGCTCCACTGAGACAGGCAGTCAGCCCCTACACCCTCCTCACTATACTGGGACCTAGCTGGGCTACTCTTACCCTCCTCCACCACGCTGGGCTGGAGGACACCTGACCCACTATTGTTGGAATCACCCACTAATGACTCCAGAGAACCTCTCGCACTGTCCCAGCGCTCTGCTTCCTCTGCAAGGTCCCAAGGACAAAAACATTTCAACTTCAGCAGGTGCCAGCGCAACTCTGGACAAACAACACTGAGCAACTGCTCTTTGAGAACCATATTGACTATTCCGTCCACCTCATTGTCCGAGTTAGCCGTCAGCCAACCCCACATTGCATCAGAACAGTCATCCACAAAATACTGCCACTCCTGGTGAGGCAGTCTCCTAAGGTTCCTGAACTTCAACCTGTTCTCCTCCTCTTGGGAAACAGGTACCATGCTCGGGGAACTGGGAGTGGGACTGTCTACACTAACACTTAAATAGCTGCCACCACTGGACTCAACCCTCCCTGGGGAATCCAGAAAATCAAAATTGCACTCAGGGGATAACCTACCCTCTAGTGTTACCTTCTCCCTGAACAAGGCCCTTTCAGCCTCTAGCTTGGCGTGCTCCAACCTGAGCTGTTCCATCGCTAGCTGATGCTCCCGCTCTTCCCTCCTATCCAACCACTCCTCTGGGGACAGGACAAGGGATGGGGCGCTGGTACTGACACTGGACCCAGCAAGGGACTCCCTATCTATGGGGTCCTCACTATCTGCTGGCGCCCATTCATTCTCATCCACTTCACATTCTTCAGGGCTCCCCTCAGACTCACCACCCTCATGGCGTGCGGCCCGGGCCCTATCTCTGTCACTGTGCTCAAGATCCCACTGACCCTTTTGCCATTGGATCAGGCTGTCCCTAAGCTGGGACTGAGTATCCGACTCACTCACCTCCATGCCTCCCTCTTCACAGAATCTGACCAGCTCTGACCTACTGTACCTAAAAAAAACACAGAGATCAAAAACAGGCTCCATTTTGGCGGACGTTCTCAAGAAGAGTTTGACACAGGGAACCTGGGGGTCTGAGCTTACACAGGAGTACACAATTACAAAAATTCAGCAAGATTCCTATCTCAGAGAACTTGCACTCCTCTATCCAGTGTAACACACCCTCATTCACACCCCCCCCCCTGGTAAGGCAGTTTCTACCACCCTTGATTTCTCAACCTGACCATAAAGCGACACAGGTACCAATGTGGGAGTAGGGCGGGGAACAAGGTACTGGACACAAATCACAAAATGACACCTTTCAGGAGAAGCAATACTGATCTTCCCTAAAAAACATTAATCCCCAAAAATGTGGTTATCTAAAATTGTAGAGTTTTGTAGTGTGGCCTGTCGCCACTGTGGTACAGCGCAAACGCAAGTCCAATCCGCACCGCTTGCCACCAATGTTAGAAACGGGACCCCCGGCCGGCCAATGCTCACGCCAAGGTCAGTCAGGGATCGCCATTTCTAAGTCAGGGCAAGGGAGTTACACACCAAGATAACCCCTGCTCACCCTCTAGGTAACGTGACGCGAGCAGCAAGGCTAATCTCAGAGGCGATGTGTAAAGCGTTTGCGCGCGCACCCCAGCGACAACACCCTAGGCCCACCACAAAGGAAACTCCACACAAGGTTATCAAAAATAGCCTTTGTATTATAATAAAAACACATTAGATAAGACACACACTTTACAATGTGCCAACAGGCACGGGCGAGATTTACAAGGGATTATGTACAGGACAGGGCCACCTGGACCACTGTCAGGGGTATGCACTTTTTAGAAATAGCACTTGTAGGTATAACACTTAGCACATAAACATATGATGAATGTAGCACACAAAATAGTTACATGTAGCACACAACCAGGACTTCCTGGTAAAGGGTAAATACCTCCTACGCAACCCTAAACACTGTAGGAAAATCACGCAGGGAACTAGGACCTTATCATCAGGACCTATGGAAGGAAAACCATCACCTAAGCAAGTCACATTTAGCAAAGGGAAGGAAACCTAAAATAATCACCTAAGCAAGTCACATTTAGCAAAGGGGAATAAACCATAAACAATTACCTAAGCAGGTCACTTTTAGCAAAGGTAATAACAAACAATCCTCTAAGCAGGTCACTTTTAGCAAAGGGGAATAAACCATAAAGAATCACCTAAGCAGGTCACTTTTAGCAAAGGTAATAACATAAACAATCCTCTAAGCAGGTCACTTTTAGCAAAGGGGATAACACATAAAGAACATGGCACATGAGGTAGTAAAACACATTCAGAGGTGCAAGTAGAACAGTTGCGCAGAAATCACATAAGTAAGTAAATCATAAATTGCGCAGGGTGCATGAAGCACAACACTAGAACTGTCCCCCAGGCCAACTGGCCTCGCAAGGGTTGAAATGCCCTGAATCCAATGTCAGGGAAGGCTGCGCCAGCAGCCTGTGGAAAAGTAAATTTTGCCATGTTCTGTGTCCCTACGCGTCCTCCATCATATGTTATGTGTGCATGATTAATATGCATATGTATTCCCCATGTTCGATTAAAGACGCAATTATATTTGTGCCCACCTCTAGTATGCCAGTTTCCGGTTCTCGTGAATACTACGAATATCAGGCCTATGTAAAGCTACGTTGCCACGTTTCTCAGTGTGCACGTTATTTCATTGTAAAGTTCCCGTTTCTAGGCCTCAAAAGGGCCTGGACACCAGATTCAGCTTCTGTCTCCTGAAGCCTCGCTGAGGAGCGATACAGCCCCCACCTGTGTTCCTGACCCTTCACTTACTTCCTGCCTTGCAGTGCCCGGTTCAGCCTGGCTCTGCCTCTGAGTCTGCCAAGAGTATGTTATGATCCTAGTTATCAGTTCAGTCCTCCTTCTCTGCATTCCTGAAGCTACTGAACTGCATCAATAGTTTCCGTCATTGTCTAGCCTTTATGTCTCCATGTAAGAGAAATACTGTATGAATGGTCATTCAATATTCTTCATCACGCACTACATCTAGAATAATGCATGCTCCAGTCTTAGAGTCTGCTAGCCTTTACCCCGATAACTTTTGGATTCTATCAACATGTTCTCTAAACATCAGATACTAGATACTGCTTAGGTACATGTCGCCCTGACTCTCCAGACTTCAGTCTCTGCTCCTAGCACAGAGTTCGTAGCCCCCAGCTTCTCCTAGTAACACGTCATTGCCAGTTTGCGCGCACCATTAGGTCAGAGGTCCCGGCTCCTTAGGTAGCCCCCTCCATGTCTCCACCCCATTCATGACATATTCTGTTACGTTTGCATCACATGTCTATGTATACGCCCTGTTACACCCACTTTCACCCTTATCTTTTGCGACTGCTATTGACCACACCCACTGCTCCGCCTATCGTATGTATTGTAATGCAACTGTTTTAGTATATATGATCGTGTATTGTTATTAAATGATTAGCGCGCTCATCCCAGATCCAGCCCCGGCAGCTGCCGGGCTCTGCCATCCTATTCCTGTGCAGGTTGTCCTGTTCCTGTCCTTTATGCTGTATTAAACCTGCAAAACTCCTACTACCTCGAATCTTGACTCTTATTTATTGAGCTATCTGTTATTGCTATGCCTAGACAAAAATAGATCAGGTATTATTTATTTATATACCACATAATGGCGCCCGAACAGGGACTTGCCCTTTCCCCACGCGCCGGTGAAGCCACGCGTGCCCCCTGACCCTCTACAGCCGTGACGGAACTCTTCTGCGCACCGGCAGATATTTCTGCTTCAAGTATCCCTCAGGCCCACGGAGGAGACGGAGGTGGCGGTCCAGCATCCAGACGAGGCGGTGGAGGAACGCGGCGAGTCCCGACCAGAGCCCAAGCCGAGAGTCCAAGGTCCGAGGTATCCGGAGGCCCACCCGTAACAGAAGTCCGAAGTTCGTCCGTCCGGCGTCGAAGCAGTCCAGTCCAGTTCGAGGCCTTCCGTTCTTGCTGCCCGGTGAGTACCGTTGCTGGGGTAGTATCTAGACAGGGTCAATCTAATTGACTCTGGTCCGTGGGTTGGTGGTACACAGACCCACAAAACGAAGTGTCCACTTCGGTGGATGCGGGTCCTGACGTGTCTCTTTATGAGACCGGTAAGTTTAGTACTGTTTTAGCAGTGCATCTAGTTTCTGTTCTAGTCAGTTCTGTTCTCGAGAAAATTCATGTATTCTGTTTTCCGTATTCCAGGTAGTATTCTGTTCGAACTGTTATTCTGAATGTTATTCATGTATTTTAATGTCGTGGTATGAGTGTGAAGTAATTATCGTGTTTATTGTGTATTGTGTTGTGTCCAGATTATAGTTCAGTCATGCCGCTCTTTTCAAAACTGCGTCAGTTAAAAACCAGAAAAGGTCTGCTGGAAGCAGCAGTTCCTGTTCCGCCTAGGGACAGTCCAGGTCATTTCATGTATCAGAAGCATGGCATAAGCGCCATATTGTATCTAGATTTATGGGTAGAGTATACCAAAGGTTTGGAAGAAAAGTATAGATGGCCCGTATCAGGTACGTGGGATGCCGAGTGCATCATGAGAGTAGAAGAGGTATTATGGAAAAAGAAAGCCAGACAGTCACAGAAAGATGCCATTGAGTTATGGCGCAAAGAATCTCATAAAAGAACCGAAAAAGAAATCAGAAAGTCTGAATTAAGTAGAGAATCCTTAGAGCGAGCACAAGAAAAGGAATTAATCGAGATAGGTGAACGAGTCAGAACTGAACAGTCAGACAGACAGAGGCATGCCCTCATTAAGGGTATGTATCCTCTTCTTGCCGAGGGCTTGCCAAAAGTGACCCCAGAGGCATCCAGTAATTTCCCGCCACCACTAGTTCCGACCAAGCTACGTCACAAACCGACCGCAGCCGATATTTTCATTTCGTCCTATTTGGACGACACAGTCCCAGAATATGCAAATCCTGTTCCTGCTCCGCCAGTCCCTGTAAATCAGGCACTTCCCGCTCCTCCAGACACCGGAGTACCTGTTACGGTACCCCCGGTCCAGCCCGCCATACAAGTCCAGCCTGCATTTCCATTTCCCACTCTGCCAGGACGAAGAGCATCAGTAGACGACTCTAGTTTAGGGGCCGCAGGGGGAGGTCCTCCAGGAACCCCGCCGCCACACAAGCGTTTAACGTTAGCCGAATTACATGCACAAGCGTCACAGCGTACGCCCAGATATCAGTCTGTTGCAGAAATAAGAAAAGCCCTTACCGAATGTGGCTATGATCCAGTCCCAGGCGAGGATAATATGGTTTTATATTCATTACGCGTAAGAAAGGTGACCGAGTATCTAGTCACCCTACCAGATATGAAAGAAGATCTAGACAGAATATATCGTTTCATCCGTACAGGGAATGATCCAGAAAGTATTAGTGACGTCATGTGCCAAAGAAAAGTTGAAGTCCAGCTCATGCTATTAAAGTTTCTGATTAATTGTTTAATACGAGAACAAGATTATCCGACCAAAGATCGAGCCGAAATGAAAGTCCTGACAAGGTGGAGTGATAATATAGCCGAGGGTAAGCATAAGACCATCAGTAGTATAGAGAATATGTACAAGAAGATTCGTAAAGAAATAATAAGGATACATGAACAACGCAAAGAAACACGAGTAAGTGAGAAAGAAAGTAACTCTGATACTGAAGAGGTAGAGGACGAGAATCCCGACAGAATAGCGTATGTAGGAAAATCTAGATTTCCAGATCGCCATTTACGCCTAGAACACAAGTCAACTTTCCATCATCCAGCACCAGAACAAGGTTCTCTAGAACAAGTATTCCAAGCTACTGACCATATTCTGAAATCACGAATCGGTTATAGCGAGTTAAGTACTATGCATGAACAAGAACTAGTCCGATCAGCAGTCCGATGGATTACTGATTCTACCACTTTTCCAGACGAAATAGTGGCACAAATGTTTCTGAAAATGCCCCCAGCCGAGCAACGACTGGCGGGTATGTATATGATCCAGCACCTCATTACATTGTATGAGGATCAACATTCTGATCCAGGTCCGTTACACGATGTCCTGAACGAGTTACTCCAGTACAAATGGAAAGGTTTAGGTACCGATTTGATTAGTGTCATTCTAGAACAGCGCCACAAATATAGTACGTTTCTGAACCCACGTTTTGTTCATGTCTCACCCCCAGAAAGTAAACCCTTTTACATAGACAGACAGAATCCGTTACGAGAAGTACATCCAGTTAAGACAGACGGTGGTGAAATGCAACGAGTGTTTGTTTACACCCCGATCACAAAGATGGAACTCTTAGAGATGAAAAAGTTAATTCCCTGTCATGATAAAGATCCAGCAGGGTTCCACCGAGAATTAAAAGACATGCTCCGTATGGGAGAATATACGTATCCAGACGTTATTAAAATGTTAAAAGTCCTATTGCCCGCAGGGGTATATGAGAAACTTAAGGAAAAAGATTGGGAGGTGGGAGAGAAAAAGATCGATTGGACAGTTCTAGAAGCTGAAGACAAGGCACGAGTACCAGGTACCGGTCTTGGAGATAAATGTAAAGAATTACCAGAATTATTAATACAAGTTTTGCCTAGATTATTGACAACTAGAAAAGAAGACTGGGATGCAATCTCAGCCTGTAAACAGAAACAAGACGAAGATATTAGTGATTATTATTCCAGATTTGAGAGATGTTTTACCATAAACAGTGGCCTCAAGACAAGCAGCGAGTCATACCCTCACCTTTTTGTTACTAAATTAGTCGAGAATTCAAGTCCACAAGTTAAGAATCGAGTTTTGAAAGTCGAAAGTACGTGGCAAGCTAGTACTCCGTCCCAGATGTTACAGATGCTCCAATATCACCAGAATAGAATCAGAGAAGAGCAAGAACACGAGAGAAAACGTATGAAAGACACGAAAATGAAAGTACTAGTTGCACAATCTGTTCCTCAAGACAGTCAGAAGAGGGGTCCGAATCAAGCCAGTCATCCTGCAGCTCCCGTTAAAGGAAACTGCAATTATTGTAAACAGCCAGGTCATTTTATAAACGAGTGTGCAGTTCTGAAACACAACATAGCTACCGGTAAGACTAAAGAAAGACCATGTCCGCCTAGACAAGAACAAGTTACACAGACTCCTCAGTCACAGAATGCACCACAGACAGTTACAGCACCGCAGCCTATCGCTGCAACACAGCATGTTACACAGCAGATGTACCAGTATGCACAGTCCGAGTATCCAGAGTATCAACCGTATTCATGAAACAGCCTAGAGAGGGAGGTAGGCTTGCCTCTCATCGAGATACCTGTAGATCAAGAAGGTCCCTATGTTCATAGTCAAGTATTAGGGAAAGACAGAAAGTTTCTGATTGATACAGGGGCAAGTAGGACCACTATAAGTCACGCCGAAGTTCCAGGGGCTCCGCTCTCAGGCTCTAGAAATGTTTCCCTTGGATTTTCAGGAAAACCTATCGTAAATGAAATTTCAAAGCCAGTTACTCTAGAAGTAGGTCCATTGTCCCGTACTACTGATCTGTTACTTACTAAGTCATGTCCAGAAAATCTATTAGGCATTAAAACACTGAAAGAGTTAGGTGCAGTTATATGCTGTTCCTCCGAGGGAATACGATTGTTCCTACGCGACTTCAAGGGTCACTATGTATTACGAGATTTTGATCCCAGATTGTCCAATGTTCCGCAGCATCTATGGGCGCAAGGTCCAACTGATGTTGGCTTTATGCAAATCACACCCCATCGTGTGACTCTCAAGCCTGGTGTAGTGTTACCACGAATAAGACAGTACAGATTGCCACCAGAGGCTGTAGCAGCCTTATCCAAAATTATTGACGAGCTCATGGCTCAGGGAGTAGTTGTAGAAACCGACTCCAATGTATGTAATTCTCCGATCATTCCTGTCATGAAACGTACTGATCCAAATGCACCTCCAGTATATCGTTTAGTGATTGACCTTCGAGAACTTAATAAATGTATTATTCCCCAGTATCCAGTTGTCCCAGATATCTCTTCCCTGTTGACAGCCATTGATTCCGAAGCTTTATTTTTCACTGTCATAGACCTCAAGAATGCGTTTTTCAGTGTCCCCATTCATCCAGACAGTCAGTTTCTTTTCGGATTTTGTTTAAATGGAAGGAGCTATATGTTCACACGCGCTCCTCAAGGTTTCACAGAAAGTCCTAGTATTTACAGTCAAGCACTCAAGAGACAACTAGACAACATTCACATGCCAACTGACACTGCCCTGCTCCAGTATGTCGATGATCTACTGATCACAGCCCGTTCTGAACGTGCTTGCGAGCGAGCATCACTTACAGTCTTGTATTTCCTAGCCGAGATGGGACACAAGGTGTCCCCTTCTAAGCTTCAATTCTGTGTCCAGCAAGTGGTCTACTTGGGACACTTACTGTCCAAGAGGGGTAGGCAGTTGACACCAGACCGTATCCAGTTAATAGCGAGCCTTCCTCAGCCAAGGACCCAGAAGGAGGTACGTGCTTTTATTGGCCTTACTTCCTATTGCAGACAATGGATTCCTCAGTATGCATTTCTAGCTAAACCACTGATACAGTTAACGACACAGGAGGCAGCCGTATCGACTGTCCTCCCTTGGACATCTGAACATACACTTAGTTTCAATGAGTTAAAGAAAGCCCTATGTCAAGCTCCAGTTCTAGCAACACCGAACTACAGTAAGTCTTTTACACTTTTCGTCACAGAACGCGAAGGTGCAGCATTATCTGTCCTCACACAAGATCAAGCAGGACAATACAAGCCCTGTGCTTATTTTTCGAGCACATTAGATCCTGTAGCCCAGGCTCTGCCTGCGTGCCTCAAGTCAGTTGCAGCCACAGCACTAGCTATCAGACAAAGTGATTCCATAGTGTTAGGACACTCCCTGACAGTACAAGTTCCACACTCCGTGGAAGTTCTTTTAAACCGAACACAAACTCAGCACTTGACAATTGCACGTTTAACAGGTTATGAATTGACACTGTTCCAGCCACACATAGAAATCAGACGCTGCAACGTTTTAAATCCTGCTACATTGTTACCATCAGTTACTTCGAATTCTGCCACACACGACTGTGTGGAAGTAGTTAACATCATGACCAAGCCAAGACAAGATCTGACAGATATTCCATTACCAGATCCCGACCTGACACTTTATGTGGATGGTTCATGCATGAGAACAAATACAGGAGAATTAGTCGCCGCGTATGCAGTGACTACTGACACCGAAGTTATAGAGACACACCGTATTGACACTCTGTCTGCTCAAGCAGCAGAGCTAGTTGCTCTGACACAAGCCTGCATACACGCTAAGAACCTGAAAGTTAATGTTTATACAGATTCACGTTACGCATTTGGAGTCGTACACGACTTTGGAGTGCTCTGGCAGGAGAGAGGTTTCATGACTTCTCATGGAACCAAGATTCAGCATGGTCTCCTTATTCAGGCTCTGTTAGATGCCATACATTTACCGACATCCATTGCTATCATGAAGTGCAAAGCACATACGAAAGTTACTGACACTATTTCTCAAGGTAATGATCTAGCAGATCGCACAGCCAAGCTTACAGCACAGACTCCAGACATTTCAGTTAACCCGACACAGACACACACTCCAGATCCGACTACATGTATGACAGTTAAAGACCCTACTCAAGATGTCATAGACATCCAGTTGCATGCTACCCCCGATGAAATCAAGAAATGGTCCGAACAAGGAGGGGTACAGACAGATCAAGGATGGTTAACGAAGGGTAGAGCCACATGGTTTCTCCCCGACTCTATGGTTCAAGTCATTATCAATACCGCACATAGTCCAGCACATTTAGGAGAAAAAGCTATGTTAGATAGTATCCAGAACATTTGGTTCAACAAACATTTACGAGCTGCAGCCAAGCAGAAAGTCCGTACCTGTATGATATGTTGTCAGTTTAATCCAGGTAAAAGTGTCCCGGTGGAACAAGGTGGATTCCAGCCCCCTGACCACCCTTTTGAAGTCCTCCAGATGGATTACATTCAGATGGAGCGATGTCGAGGTTTCAAGTATGTCCTTGTAGTTGTATGCGCTTTGTCCAGGTGGACGGAGGCATATCCAGTCCCAGATTACACAGCCGCGACCACTGCTAAGCAGTTGGTTCGTGAGTTCTTCCCCCGTTACGGACTCCCTAGAGTCGTGTATTCTGACAACGGCCAGCCATTCTCATCTGAACTCATGAAGCATGTTTCCCTTCTGTTAGGGTACCAGTGGAAGTTCCATTGTGTACGCCATCCTGAAGCAGCCGGTCTCGTAGAGAGACATAACCAGACTTTGAAAATCCGCATTGCAAAAGTTTGTCAAGAGAAAGGTGTGGACTGGCTAATAGCTCTGCCAGTTGCTCTGTTTTACATGCGCATGGTCGCACATTCCAGATCAGGTCTGTCCCCGTAGGAGGTCGTATTCGGCCGCCCCCCTAACATGTGGGGTACTCCTAGACCCCGAAGTATTACCGATGTTTCAAGTAATGTGCTGACAGATTACCTAGCTTCCTTGATGTCTGCCCTCAACTCTTGTCGTTCACAGGTTGCCGCCGCATTTCCAGACAATACCGAGGTGGCACCGCATGAAATCGTTCCCGGATCCATGGTCCTAGTGCGAAATTTCGATCGTTCAAGTCCGCTGGAGCCCCGCTGGAAGGAGCCCCGACAGGTCCTCCTCGCCACCCGTACAGCCGTGAAGTTGGAGGGACGGAAAGGCTGGGTGCATCTTTCACACATCAAAAGATTTTATGGATTGAAACCAGTTTCAAAGAACATTTCCGAGGATTTAAAGGAGTGCCAAAGTACCATTCTTAAGGACTGTCCCGCAAAAGATAATACTACTGAACCCTCCCTGTTAGAGACAACTCCGCAACAGGAGTATAAGAAAAAGTTAAGGTCTAGTAAAATAAGTCAGCCAGTTTGATTGTCTAAGTCCTCCCCTAGGTGAAACGGTTAGACCGGTTTCTGACATGTATAAAATAGACCCCCATAGTGAGAGAGTTAGTCAAAACTCAATCCGATGTATCGTTTTTCTAAGTTTCATATTATTTCTCAGTATTATGATTTCCTGCACCAGTTATGCATTTTACCTGTATTTTCCAGTTTCTCATGTAAATAAGTCCTCTAATGCTACAGTAGAGCACACGTTTAGTGATCTGCCTCCTCATGAACTCTCTTACCGCCTCGCTATGCGTAACAATTCTTTTATCCGCATGTTACATTATTCACACCAGACCAGCAATGCCACTAATTGTTGGATATGTGGTCGACTCCCCCCTTTCCAGACACCGAAGGGAGTTCTGCCACTCTTTCCTTATCCATTTTCACATAATGGTTCGTGTGGAGCATGGTCCACGTTAATGTCATCCTCAACAGATATGTCTTTTCTTAACAGTACATGTTTTCCAGACAAGCAAGGTCTTCCCCACAGAACAGGGTTAGATCTAGAAAACGAAGTTTACAATTTAGGTAATTATTCTTCGAATTTTATGGTCCTGAATGTTCAGTCTGATTCCACTCCAGACTTACCTGCTATTTCAGTACTACCAGTCAAAGGCGAATTATGTGTTAGAAATTATGGTTCCGTACATGTAGGACACAGTGATTGTACTACTATTGTCAAATATGGTGACAGTGGGAAATCTATTTTCAAAGCTTCACGTCATTCTTATTTTATTTGTGGTCAGACCGCATATGTTCGTCTGTCCCTCGATTGGGAGGGAACCTGTTACATTGCCTTCCTACTGCCACCTGTTTTCCTAGCTCCATCTGATTATCACAGAAACACACATCTAGTACACATTAGACATAGAAGGGAGATCGAGTCCCCAATTGTCGATTATACTGAAACTGCTCTAGAACAATATACAGATTTCAATAAAGCTTTCTTCTTCTTTATAGGACCTGTTCAGAATAGTAAGCTAATCCGTAGGTTAACCAGAACCCTTGAAGCAGTAGTAAATGAGACTGCCTCTGCTCTAGGTAACTTAACCGAAGAGCAATCTGCTATGAGATTTGTCGTTTTACAGAATCGTCTCGTCCTTGACGTCATATTGGCCGATAGGGGCGGGGCCTGTAGAGTCATCGGATCTAGTTGCTGCATTTTCATTCCAAATAACGCGCCGTCTGTTTATTCAGCTATAACCAGACTCCATAAAATTGCCCATCTGTTACACCAAGATCCAGGCACCTGGACATGGTCCGGTTGGTTCTGGAATATAATTTCCGCTTGGGGATGGAAAGTCTTGTCCTTTCTAGGTATTGCAGTAGCGATCATATTCAGCTGCTGCCTCTGTATACAATGTGGCCCTGCGATTTGCGGCATTTGTGCTACCTCTTGTATTCCTAGTCCCAAGTCCCGTTCTAAAACCCGTTCCCAGAAAATTCGAGACGAGCAAATGATACTGTATGAAATGATAGATGGTATCATGAATATTGATGTTTCCTGATGGAAACGTAGTGACAAGGAGGGAATGTGGAAAAGTAAATTTTGCCATGTTCTGTGTCCCTACGCGTCCTCCATCATATGTTATGTGTGCATGATTAATATGCATATGTATTCCCCATGTTCGATTAAAGACGCAATTATATTTGTGCCCACCTCTAGTATGCCAGTTTCCGGTTCTCGTGAATACTACGAATATCAGGCCTATGTAAAGCTACGTTGCCACGTTTCTCAGTGTGCACGTTATTTCATTGTAAAGTTCCCGTTTCTAGGCCTCAAAAGGGCCTGGACACCAGATTCAGCTTCTGTCTCCTGAAGCCTCGCTGAGGAGCGATACAGCCCCCACCTGTGTTCCTGACCCTTCACTTACTTCCTGCCTTGCAGTGCCCGGTTCAGCCTGGCTCTGCCTCTGAGTCTGCCAAGAGTATGTTATGATCCTAGTTATCAGTTCAGTCCTCCTTCTCTGCATTCCTGAAGCTACTGAACTGCATCAATAGTTTCCGTCATTGTCTAGCCTTTATGTCTCCATGTAAGAGAAATACTGTATGAATGGTCATTCAATATTCTTCATCACGCACTACATGTAGAATAATGCATGCTCCAGTCTTAGAGTCTGCTAGCCTTTACCCCGATAACTTTTGGATTCTATCAACATGTTCTCTAAACATCAGATACTAGATACTGCTTAGGTACATGTCGCCCTGACTCTCCAGACTTCAGTCTCTGCTCCTAGCACAGAGTTCGTAGCCCCCAGCTTCTCCTAGTAACACGTCATTGCCAGTTTGCGCGCACCATTAGGTCAGAGGTCCCGGCTCCTTAGGTAGCCCCCTCCATGTCTCCACCCCATTCATGACATATTCTGTTACGTTTGCATCACATGTCTATGTATACGCCCTGTTACACCCACTTTCACCCTTATCTTTTGCGACTGCTATTGACCACACCCACTGCTCCGCTTATCGTATGTATTGTAATGCAACTGTTTTAGTATATATGATCGTGTATTGTTATTAAATGATTAGCGCGCTCATCCCAGATCCAGCCCCGGCAGCTGCCGGGCTCTGCCATCCTATTCCTGTGCAGGTTGTCCTGTTCCTGTCCTTTATGCTGTATTAAACCTGCAAAACTCCTACTACCTCGAATCTTGACTCTTATTTATTGAGCTATCTGTTATTGCTATGCCTAGACAAAAATAGATCCGGTATTATTTATTTATATACCACAAGCCAAGAACACAAGCCTAAACGTAGCAACTGTCCACTAAGTGCTGGACAGTTGTAAATACAGATGATCAACGTTGGAGCCTCGTGGGCTCAAGAACACAGGTGAGGGCAAGTACTGCGTGGGAGCCTCGGGGCTCTGACCACACTCGTGTCCCCAAGAGCCTCTCAGGGCTCACAAAGCAAATAGGCACTTCAGAGCTTCAGCGCTCTAAACAAGGGTAATACCCCAGAGCCTCTCTGGGCTCTTAAAGCAATGAACTGGCACTCGAGCCTCTCAGGCTCGTAAAACAACTGTGGTCGATGAGCCTCTCTCAGGGCTCACAGGATAATGGGGAGCTCGGAGCCTCGTGGGCTCGAAAACGCAGATGTGCCCCTGAAGCCTCTCTGGGCTCCCTCGCAATTGGGGGCGGAACGTTGGAGTCCCTCACGGGGGACTCAAAGACAGATAATGCCCTCAGAGCCTCGCAGGCTCGTAAATATAAATTGCCCCCAGGAGCTACGGGGCTCCAAGCACTAGAAATGCGGGATCGTTGGAGTCCCTCACGGGGGACTCAGGATGCTGAAAGGCCCGGAAGAGCCTCGTGGGACTACACACGGGGAGGGGCGGGCACCGGCAATGTGCCCCAACGCCCTCCTCCCTTCACTCGCTCTCCGGCCCCAGAACAATGATGGAGCGGCCCTCTAATCAGGCGGGGCCGCTCGACAGTCAGGCTGCAAACCCCTCGGGAAGCCCACACTCACCGGGCGTCCTCGGCGCTGCTCTCTCTGGCGGGACGGCTCTCCGCTCGGGAGACTCGGGACGGCCAAGGCAGGCTGCTTCCTGCTTCTCCGCTCCTCTGATGACGCGGAGGAGGGCTCGGCCGGATGGGCCAATCCCTGCGTGGCCTTGCGATGACGTCGGCGGCTGCTTCCACTCGGCCCGGTGCTGCGGCGGTGATCACGGGGCAATGCCGGGTGGGCATCGGCTTCCAATACTTAAATAAAACGGGGCAATGCCGGGTGGGCACCGGCTTCAAATTAAAATATAAAGCGAGGTGGGCACTTGCTCGGCCTGGCAAAGCGCTAGTAAGCGCTCGGGGGTAGAACCATCAGCGCGCCCAGCGCTATAATCAAAATAAAGCGCACCCAGCGCTTAGGGGACAAAGAGAAGCGCTCACAGCGCTAAAGGGCAGAAACAAAGCACTCCCAGCGCTGGGGACAAGGGAGAGCGCTCCCCAAGCACAAGGTCCAGCACAAAGTCTCTTAGGCAGGCAGGGGGGCAAGGCTGGGCCCAGAGCCAGCACACTGGGTCTCCAGGCAGGGAGACAAGCCAAGTGGCGGTCCTCCTGGCCTCAGCAACAGCAGCAGCCCCCTCTGGCAAGGATCCTGGAAGAGAACAACATTCATGGGGACACAGCCCCTTCTTATACTGTAAAATCCTTTGTTTCAGGGTGCAGGGTGGGGGGAAAACCAGTTGCAGCTGGCTTGGGAGTACCCTTGATGGCCCAACCACCCCTTTCATTCACTGGCAGGGCTAGGGTCATCAGTCGCACTACAGGGGGGCGGAGCCAGCATTGTGTGGGGAAAAACCCAGCCCATCCAGGACACAGGTGCACTCCTCCCACACATCACTCATGCTAATCTCACACTCACCACCGGGCAGACCCATCCAGACTTCCTGGAGCCTGGCATGCCAACCAGCTCCAGCCAATCACGCTCCAGCACCCTTACTGCACACATACATCAATGTCCAGAAGTAGTACTTCCCTTCTAGACACATACAAGCCGCACATACCATTGCGCAGCACTCACTCTCACGAGTTCATACATACCAAACTCGAGCCTGCACTCCCCACACATCAGGAACTAACATGGACACACACATTCCCCATGCATTCCTATGGGAGGGCAGGCCAGCCATACTACACGCACGCACTTTACTCTGGGACACAGGGAAAAAGTGCGCAGAGACCCAAAAATCACTAACACTGGGTCACAAATAAAAGCAAAAAGATTAGGGGTGAACCTGCCCTAAGGGCCAAGTCCAACATTTCCCATCAAGTCATCAGTTTTCTTGAGGGTTCCGATATAAAACACGGTCAAGTTGCACTGTATAGTCGTTCCAATGGACTCGGTAATGGGTCAATCGGTTCTCAAGGAAGGAGTTCAAACTGTCATTGCAGCCAATATCGATATAGGTAATTTTTTGCAAAAAAAAGTATGGGCTTACTTAACAACACCTCATTCCACCACTGGTGTTAGATCCTTCAAGGCTCTCATGGGTTGTGAAGCTAGATCCAAGCTCATGCCACAGTGGTTCAGTGATTTGGCTGTAGGTTCCGTTTTATCTCACAGGAGAAACACCTTAGCAGACCCTCAAAGTATTAAAAGAAGAATTGCTGCAAAGCAGTCACTGCAAAAAAAATCCTATGATGGTTTTTCCACATCACATGGCCCTGTTCTCAAAACTAATGACTGAATTCTCATTAAAAAACCTTACAAAGTTTGCAAGGACCAGTCTAAATTCACACTACCAGTTCGGGTCGTCAGGGTCACCAAACCTTCTCTTCTTTTAGAAAACAGAGGTTGGTGGAACAAGAAAAATGTCGTTAAACTTACAGACAACCAAGTTGGTATCTTCAAAAAGTTTATGCTAACAGGTCTAATAATGCTGATACTGATTTCACTTTTGGGCCTAGTTTTGATATCATAAATGTTCCCAATACATCTTATGTTAACTCTAATCTAACTACATGTTCTTCCCCAAGCTGCTCTAATGCTGTTTCACCTACCCTTTCCCGTACTTCACTCGAGGTTGTACCTGCACGTGAACAGCAGTTTTGTAGGTTGCCTGTCAAATTTTACGACTATGTATTGTATTAATTTTTGCATTCTATGGGAGGGGGTATGTGGTAAGTTATGCTACGTTCTTTCACTGTTTCTTTACCTTATGGAATGTTATCCTTAGAACCTTTATTGTGTTACTCTTTGTTCTATGTTAGCCCCAACAGTTGCTGCTTGTCTCCTGTTAATGCAACTGTTTCTCCCGTGGGCTCCTTACCATTTGTCTTCTATTTGCTACCTGCTATTAAATTTGTTTGGATTTGGACCTGCATCTACTGGAGTTTCAGGCGTTCCCTACCACTACAGGGATAGCCATAATTGCTATCTACAGCAGAAGTGGTGGGTTGGTGTCTGGATAGACTTTGTTGGTTCCAACTCCCTACACTGATAGGTGCTCATAAATTCATTGCTGCAGGTTAATACCTGCCATTGAACACTGTTGAGTACAGTGGTACCTGCTGATTCCTTGGGTAAGTTTGGTTGGCAACCTGTTCTGCATCACCATCATTGGTGTTATGTCCTCCCACCTGTTGTTGTTTTATATGAATATGAGTAAATGTTGCATAAGTTATATGTTTCTGTGCATTTTCCATTACTTATGTACTGCTGTAATTGTTTGAGATTTTGCCATTTGATTGTCAAGTGGCGGTACTGTGGTTATCCATGTTAGTATACCTCATGGGGAGTTTCTCTTGAGTTAGTGCTTCCTGCTTTGCTGTTGCTTCATTTACTATTGGGTAATACAGGCTTCTTGTTTTTCCTTTGGTAACCTCTGTGTTGTCAAGCATTGACTGATGTGGGTGCCTAGCCTGGCTATTCCTGTATATCTTACGCCTTTCTTTCTCCTTGTTAGGATACTGGTTGGTTCTGCTGATTCTTGTTGATCTTCGGAGCGTAAAGAGAGATTATGAATCTTCATGGGTTCCAAAGATACTTCTCCTACCTATGAGGAATCCACTTTTAGGGCTTTTTGAGGATTGCAAGGGGTAGGGAACCCTGTGCTACACTGCTGTGGCTCTTGGCATGTATCTTCCGGTACCAGGTCTATGTTCTTGTTTGCAGTGAGTTTGCAGGTGAGTGCCAAGGCTGACCATTGAAGATTTCCTTGACAAGTTTCTCGCCTTTCTATGTTGTTATGAGTTAGTTGCTTTAAGTCCTCTACTAAAAGTGTCAGCATATCAGTGAGAGTGCAAATGTATCCACAATTGGAGCACAGGAGCAGTGATCTGTAAACTTTTCATCGGTCAGTTTACTGAGGCTGCTTTCCAAAGAGCTGATCATTCAGTTCAGTGTGGATATACTGTTTGCCAGGGATTACATTAAAGCCACTTGCAGTTCAAGTTTGGGTGACTACCAAGTTGGTGCACTGGTCGCTGCTTGCAGAGTCAAATTCATTGATGTTAGTACCGAGTGATCAGTAAAATAGGTTCCGTTCTGCACTATGTCTAATTATAAGGCTCTTTTGCTGTCTCCCCCTTACTTTGCTTTGATTGCTTTAGTATCATTAAATAACCTGTCATCTGCTTCACTCAATTAAATATTTGCTGGGTTCTCTATTTTGCCACCCCTCACTTGCTTTGAATGCCTTCTACACCAATTTCCTGGCTGGAGAAAGATATTTAAAGTGTGGGGATTTCCGATATGTCTGGTATGTTCAGGAGTCTTCTTAATTCATCGTAGCTGCAGTGGACTTGCGCCATAATCTTTCTTTGTTTGGGGGAGGGGTGCATCCAGGTTGCTGTGTAAGATGCAACACATGTGCTACTCCACCTCCTTCCTTCTCATGTTGTTCGTTGTGTCAGGTGTTTAAAGTTCTCTGGCCCAATTGGGTTGAATGTTCAAAGACTCTTTCATCGATTGTTTTCTACTGACCAGGAGAGCCCATATTTCTTGGTTTTTCTCTAAAGAGTGGCCAGTATTCTCAGTAGACCTATTTGAGGTGTTGAAGAGGTTTATCTTTTGGGACCTGGTTTCCATCACCCTTTTATCCATTTTTTTATTGGCCTTTTGGTTGCGTCTCATTAGAAACACTTTGCGCAAAAGTTTCCAACTTGGTTCAAAGGCTGTGGGCCTTTTGAGGATCCTATGTTTGTTGACCCAGTCGAAACTGATAAACATAATCCTACTGGAATTTGGGACCTTCTCGATGATCCAGGACCCAAGTCCCCAGTGAGTTATACCTTGTGATATTTTTTGAATATAATGCAATGTTTGTAGATGTGTTCGCAGGCACAAACGAGAATTCGCTGGTGGCTGTTGTGGGTTATCAGGTTATTCTGACTGGGGGCTTTTAGCAGAGTTATATGGGTGAGGAAGGACCGTGAAGTTGAAAAATGTTTGGGAACACGTCCTCTTCGCTTCTGCTTACCTCCTCAGCACAGTCTGCTGCCACCTCCACCCTCCATCAAATCGACAGACCTCAGTATATTAGCCACAACCTGTTAATCCTTGTTAAAATGAGCACAGTATCTTGCAGGAGTAAATGCCTGAAACTGCACCTAACTTGGGCGCCTTTGCCGCCCTGACTGCTGTGCACCTGCAAGCATGACACTATTTTCTTCCTTAGTGGCTGTGTGCCACTACAGAAGGAAGCCAAAATCTTCTGATCCCAGGGGGATCTGACTATGGGCTTTGAAGGTTTCTATCTGACCACTGATGGTGCTGCAGAGGGTGATAGGAGGGCGGGGGATTGGTAATGGATACGTACAAGAGAGATTGTACATGAAGGAGCTGGTGATAAATGGGATAAAGCAAGACAACACCTAGAAGAATCTGTTACCTGCCTCCCCCTCTGTGCGCCGCAGAGCCAAATGCTGATTGAACAGACTAACCTCCTCAGTGACTGCAGCCATGTCTCCACGTACCTTGTTTATTTTTTCCCAATTTCCTCATGCCACACTCCTTACCCTTGTCTTCGCCCTGTGGCCCGGGGCCAGCATCCAAAGACCGCTAACCCCCACCCTGAGAAACTCGCTGCCCAGCCAAGGGGGCCAGCTACAGGGATCACTAAAATCACTACAGTTAGGCAGTCCGGTGGTCAGCGTGTGCTGTACGATGGCCAGGAGAGAGCTGAGAGAACCGAGAGTTCACCTGGGCCGGTTTAAAGGAGGGGGAGGAAGCGGAGTCAGAGGTCAAGTGAGGGCGGGCACGAGAAATGCTACATTAAGCACCTTTAAAAATACATGGGGCTAGTTGAATATTTGACTACATCAAAAATGTTGATTTAAAATTGTGTATAAAAATCTCTTTTTATCACAACTTTAAATTTAATGTTAGCATATAAAGGGGGGATATATGAATATTCCTACTCTCAAAAGCCACATGCTTCTTGAATTTTTATGACCATTAAACATACTTGCCCCATATCTATATCTATCCCCTTTTGTAAATGTTGATGGTCGAAATTTGAAATATATTGTAAGAATTGATGGCCATGGAGCATGGGATGCAATGCTTCAATGTGTACATAAAAACAAAGATGCATATTTTGAAATGCAAATGTAATGACCCTGTTTCAGCAGAACAGCTGACGTGGAAAATCAAATGTGTTTGTGTGGTTGTTTGTGTGTTGGATATAAATAACTGAATTGTGCAAATTACATGCTTTGTCAATCAACGTGATATTGCGGTAAACATTTTAATTACATGTTATATATTGTTGTTATTGAGGTATACTCCAAAAATGCAGAGGGTGGTAAATGTTTGAGATGCGGCAACAGTGACACCAGAATTGCAGCTAAAAAGGCATAAATGGACATGGGAAGGGGGATTGGAGTAAGAGAGAGGAGAGAAACTCAAGAAAGACACAGGTTTCCATTCTGCAAAACTTTAAGAGTGGGAAACAGATAAGGGTGAATAGCAAAGATGTATATAAATGATATTGGTGAAAAAACATTAATAGAAGAATGGAATAATCAAAACTAAATTTGAAGTGATAGTTCAGATGTTAAATGATTTGTGAGGTATGGGCATCTACCCAGAATCGGGCAGTGAAAAAGGCAGGCATAAGGACATCCGGAAGCAAAAAGTGTGAAAATTAGAAGAAAGGCAACAATTAAAAGATGTTTTCAAAATTGTGCAACATAATAGTACAAGATGAGCATTGGCAAAGCCAATAGGGCTCACTTGTCACACTTGATGGAGACTAGGCACGTCCATGGGAGTAAACCTGGAATGGCCAGGTAGAGGGAGGGCTGCTTCCCCTGGCACAGAATCATGGCACTGATGGAGTAAGATTTAAAAAAATCCTAATATACGGCTCTTCTACTGATTTAAAACACGAATAGCTGAAAGTGCACTTTGCACACGTTAGACACAGTAACACATGAAACAAAGCAAGTGTAGTAGAAGCACAGTAATATCGTGCTTTAAAATGCAAGATGAAAAAACATACATACAATGTAATACTTAAACATATAAAAGAGCAGCACTAATGAGAATTACTTATGTGCATATTGTTTATATATATATATATTAGAATGCACCATGTAGAAAAGTTGGTGCAAATTGTGAAGAAACAAGATATGAACTTCAAATCTAAACTAATAATGCTAGAGCTTCTATTATTTATGAAAAGTAAAGAACAATTTTTGTAGAGTGAATTTAGAAAATGATATACTCATATGAAAGTTGAGAAAATGGTGGTAGTAGGCTAATTTAATATTAAGCATTACCATGTGAAAACATTCATTGAAACTTCTTCTTTATTTCCTATATCAAATGAATCTATTGCATTATAATTGATATTGATTATTTTCATTTAAAATTGCAATGCCAACTTAAAGGCTTTTTCAAATGTGCCTTTTCTCTCATGCTAACTTATTCATTGACATAATACTGGTCCTTTTGCATCTATTAATATGTTGCTTTATTTGTTCAGTACATGTGTAACATTCAACGTTTCTAAATGTTTTGTTAGCATTCACAGTGAATTATTCCTGTGGGAATAGGATTTCAGCTGTTGCTATAGAGTGATATTTAGTATTTTCCTTTCTCTGTTGTTAGGCCTACGTGGACTTTTAAATCTCTAGTTTCTTATGACTAGCATGGGAAACCATCTTACAGTTACAAATGTCCTGGGTGAGCACATCATAGTCTTCTGACAGTGATGTGATGCTGCTTCACTAGCATTCTGATAGAGACTTTATAAAAGAAGAAGCCCCAAAGGAGGAGAAGCGTTCACCAATTTCATTTCTCCCACTTTGAGACCAGAACGCTATGCTGATCGATTTTTTACTATTATTAAGAACTATCCTTTTTATTTTTAAACTACTTTTGCTGAATGCCACTGTCGAAAACAGATAGAATTGGGCCTTCTTTGCCGAACCGTTTCATTTCTCTTATTTCTTTTGTCCCATGCTAATGGACTCGCCTTCAATGGACTTTAAATCTGAACCTTTCCCCTTCTTCTTTAGGATTTTGAGCTGCTAGACGAACAAACTATCCTTCTGCCTATAATGGTAGTGGGACTCTGTAACTCTGTAAATTGAGTTTTACAATAAACATCTTTTAAAGCTTGACCTAAATGGTTGGCACTTTAATGCAAGCTGTGATATTCTTAACCAGAATACTTAAAAGATTGCTTATTACTATGAATTTTGAATCTTGATATAATAACCAAATTAATTTACAATCTGTCTGAGTCTATTTTACAGTCTTGTTGATTCTTCCATTAATACTGTGCTACTTGACTAATGACTTAAATATGTTCTAGGGAGAATCAGCGAGTTCTTTCAAAACATCAAGTAGTACTTCTTTAGTTCTGTGAAGCTGTAACAGAGCTCTTAGTCTGCATAATTCTAGTCCGACTTAACTTCTTCAGGAGGTTGGGTCTTCCTGTTACAATCCTGTATTTCTACAACATGGTTTCGAGAGTGGTGTAGCTGAAGCTGATGTTAAATTTGTGAGTTAGCTGTCAAGTTATTGTGCTCATAGGACAACTAATGTGGTGTCATGGTACATCTAATTTCCACCTCTCCTATTTGGGTAGAAAGATTCATCAGAGGAGCATTGCCTCCGTGACAACATGAAATGCTGCAGATTGTCTAATCATAAAGAGCTCAGTACGGTTAGAGTAGTAAGAAGAGTAAGTGTACATACAATTTTACGATGCTTAGGCTGCAACAACACTGCCAAAATTGGCATTTTCTGGACACAAGTTCTTGGTGCTGCTTGGGGTGGTCCTTTCAGCTATGTGTCAGGCCCTGATGCCACTCTAGTGGCCTGGCATTGATGCACTAGGTTTGAAAAGCAACACACTAAGGTGGTGATTACAATGTCGGGTGGACTCACGTCTGCCAGACACCAACACCCTCCGCTGGCTTCCCTTTGAGGCTAGAGCTATCTACAAGACCGCTTGTATCACCCACAAAGCCTTGCACTCCTCCTCTCCTCGCTACCTGGCGAATAAACTGAAACTCTCTGGAGGCTCTAGACCTTCACGCAATGCGGAGATCCTACTGCTTGAACCTCCCACTTTCAAGAAGGAAAGAACGATGGCCCAATCCTTCTCAGGCAACGCAGTGAGAATCTGGAGCTCCTTACTGCCTCAGCTCCGGACCACCGCCTCCTCCCAGGCCTTCAAAAGGGACCTCAAAGTTCTCCTCCTCCAGAGACACCTCCAAAAGTAATTCACGTCCTCTTTGTTATTTGAAGGAAGACCTCCCACTACTGAAAACTCTACTCTCCATGACCATGGTAGTGCTTTCCCTGTGTGTTCTTGTGGTTGGAATGTCTGCCTTGTTTATGCAGTATTTTCCATATATTTGTGTTTGGTACCCTTTTGTAACGTGCACACACCACTTGGCCCTTGTAACACACGGTTTGCTACCTGCCTTAGATACTTGCACAAAGGCCTCCTTTGCCTATTTAACGCCTGTTCTTGTGCCTGAGTGTCTAGCTCATATTGCAGTATTATACCTCTAACTATACCTTGTTTTCTCTTATATCCTGCACACTTGTCACTTTTTCCTCTTGTGCACTCTTTACTACCTCATGTATTTTTGGTTGCTCACAATTTTTACTACCTCATGTGTTTTATTTGCTCACAATTGTCACTTTTACCGTATGTAATGTAACGTCTACTTTTGTAATCGGTTCCTGTGTAATGTTCTCATCATGTTTCACTTGTGTTCCTATTGTGAAGCGCTCTGACGCCTTCGGGTAAAGTCCGCGCTATATAAAAATGCATAAATAAATAAATAAATAAATAAATAAACATGGAAACGAGACCGACTGACCTCAGGTCAGCAGTCCTGACCGCCTAACTACGATGCGATTGAACACTGTTCCGTCACATACACCCATGGAAGCTCGTGTTACGGCCATAAATTCGCCGTAACACAAGCTCCCATAGAGGAATGGGAGTCTGTGTTCATCCCTGCACCGTGTGGCAAGCACTTCAGCGCGGGATGCCTGACACGTGGTGCAGGAATGAACAGGGGGGCACCATAGGGGCCCCCTCTGCCCCACACCAGAGGCCGCACAGGCAAGGAGGCCCTGCTAGAGTCCCAATACTCGCTCTCTGACAGACTTTCCATGCCTGACGGAGACCGAGTATCGTAATCCCAAGGGCGGAAAGGCAGCCTTTTGGGATTATGGGCCAGTCTCTGTCTGTCTGACAGGCTCCTTGACTGGTTTAATTTCCACCTGCCAGCATTGTAATGTGGTGGTGAGAAGTTAAACCCAGATGCAGCCTGGTAAGGGTCCGACTGAGGGCCGCATCATAAAAAGGCACTAATTGTTTTACCTGTGCTTCCAAGTCATGCACATCCTCATGATTCCTCTGTGTAGGAGCTTGCAGGGGAGTCTTCTCTTCAAGATGGATTGCAATCTCTTTGGATTCTTTGTTTTTTCTGGGCGTAAAATGACTGGAAATATTCTGGAAGGGTTTACTCTGGCCTGGAACCATTATTGCATCCTCTTCAGTTTATGCAAGTAAAACCTACATCCCTTATCATTTCAAGATGGCGGTTTATCCAACTAATTCTTATTATTATTAATTTGACATATTTCCTGTGACCCATTTCCTCTTCTTGCTCAGTTAAACAATATAAATCGAGACTGGGTCTGCAATTCTCTGCGCTGCAACACGATCAGTGTGCTTCAATGGGCTCTAAGCTTTTGCTTAGTTCCCATACCCTAGCCTTGTGAGAGTCCTACAGCTTTTGTTTTTTTTCAGAACTGTGAGATTCTGCCTACCTGAGTCAATTCTAGTCACCATTCTTCTATCTGCCTACCTTTCCCAAAGTCTTTCCTACCATTTTCTTGACCTCGCCTGGGTTTCTTTCTCTCAGAGTAGACTTTTTCGTCTGGAAAGAGACATCCTTCTGCATACATCATCAGCTTTCACGTGTTATGTTTTTTAAGTGGCTACTGAAGGGCGTCATTCGTATCTCATACACTCCCAGTTAAATACCTGACATATTTTTGGTTTCAGCTTTGACAACTATCTACTTTGATAATGCTTTCTTTGAATGAATTTTGCATTGAACAAAAAATGCTTTACAAGACAGTCACTGTTTGTGTTCTCAGCAGTCATCTTGTAATGAGCTATGATACAATTTCAAAAAGCAAATTACAAGATGGCCATGAAAGAAGCACCCACATACTGGTAATGTTTTCTGTAAAGCGTGATGGTTATAATAAAAGTATCCAAAGGACCAAAATTCTGCTTGGGCACGACAAACACCAGAATAAAGAGTAAAATCATTCAGCCAGCAACAAGAACTGAAATAGCTAAGAAAGATTTCAAAATGAAGTTGAGGGGGCGAGAGGTAAGAACATTAATTTCCCATTGATGTTCGCATGGGAAAAGATTCTCTTTGCTACAGTTAAAATCGCTGAATAGATTTACCTTCAAACTTGGCATTCAATGAATAGTACTCAGAAAGAATATTTTGGGATTTGGTATAAATCCATTCAATAGTTCTAGAGATTAATTTCTGCATTCATGGATCTTGCACGATTGCTGAGGCAAGACAAATGTTTTGAGTCCTGCAAATCAAATAATGAGTATAGCAAACACTGTGAACTTTTTTTAAAGTTGTGTTTGCTTTTAGAATGCATTGTAAGATGTTGTTTGGAAGTAAGCGTTCTGTAAACACAACATAAAGCCACTGATGTAGTGTTACATTTCAAGTTTTCCATGTTTTAGGCATGTGGAATTGGGGGTGCTAAGAACCATTATCCTGGATCCAGGGCTTATTGTCCCCTTGCTTATTTCCATGGGATCAGAGAGGATTAGCAAATTCTTATGAAACATTGCAGAGGTTTGATTGGATAATGAGAATGTATTGTTCCACATTCAAACTTATTTTGAGATTCTGGAACACGTCATTTCACTCCTTATAACAGGGCAGCTCAACAGCAAAGGTAAATGCACAGATTTCTTTTCCTGTGATTTTCTTTCTGGGAAAGCAACACTTTTCTTACTTTTCTGACTGCTTCTGGTTAAGGAGACTAAGAGAGGAGAAATCCAGAAGGAGAGGAAGGAAATGATAAACTGGAAGATGTTGAGACTGAGTATTCCAGGTTACCACCAGCATCCATTGTTTGACATGTTTTCACCAATCCACCAGGGGAAAAAATGTGTCATTCATATAAATATGTGACCTGCGCTTTGAGTGAGAAGAAATCAAGTAAGGGCAACCATGGAAAATACAACTTCGGAAACTTGTCAATGGACAAGCATCTATATGCAAGGCTTGTAAATGTAAATGTAGTTGAGCTTATATAGCGCACAGCTACCCGCAGTGGGTTTCCCGGCGCTTGCTTAGGGAACCCTTCCTGGTATTCCCCTGTGAGATAGCAGGGTATCCACAAGGTGAAAGTCAGGCATCCCGCCGCGAGGGGCCGTTGTGGAGCTTAAGCAAGCTATTGCCCAGAGTCGCAGAGTGTGAACCCGTGAGTCGAGGAGGCACCAGGGCGAGAATTATCGAGTCCGTGGAATTTTTAGACCAAGACCCGCCGAGGCGGGGAATTGAACCCTGGTCCAGGACCGATCTCAGCTTCCGGGTCTGCTGCCTCTAGCCCCTGAGCCACACTTCTCCATGGAGGCTTGGACAGCAGTCAATTGCTAAGAAAACAAAGAGAAAGAGGTACACAGAAGAGTCTAGTACACCTCTTTAACCATTCCATAAACCATGACTGCCATTCCGGCAACCAGAAGTTGCCTCAACCTTTCTTCCAGGAGGAAGAAAGAGAAATGTATCCCCGGGTCAAAACTGTCTGATTGTGTTGACAGGGTCGTGGCATAGTCATCCCTTGTATGGCTAGAAATAGAGACTCTATTAGTAAATACTCAAAAAAACAAAAGAAATTAAATGGAAAGCATGTTTTCTTTTCAGAACCTACTTTAGTGGTTTAAAAGAAGATTATTTTGTATGTTAGTGACAGTGAGTGACATTTATGGACAGGAGAAGATATGGGTGACTAAAAGTGTGAGTAAGTGAGTGCATGCAAATGAAAAAATGAGTGAGACGGATTAAGTGAGTAGTTGAATGTGAAAGTGAGAGAAAGAGACTGAGTGAGAGTGAGTGAAAGTGAAGAGGGATGTGAATGAGAGTTAGATAGTGACAGGGCATGCACAGTGGGTAGTGGCCTGCTGCCAGGTTGAGCACATGCACCCAACCCTCTGTAAGAGATGTGCCACAGAGCCTGGCCTTGCACCCAACGCCATCTCAGCTGCACATAGCCTTCAGTTTCACATATATCATGTATTAGCCACAAGGCCTGGCCTCAGATGAGCTCGTCGCTCAACCCTCTCTGGCAGTCTGGCTGCAGGCACGGTCCCTCAACGGTCCACCAGTGATCGACTCTCACTGCACATGGAATTCACTGCATGCAGTGTGGATTGGCTGCAGGATCTTGTCTTCGACTGTGCGCAACGGTGTAGTTGTAGAGCAAACTCTACACACGACCTGCTGCAGGCACTCATCTTATGGTACCCACAGCCTTTCATTGCTCATTACATGGGTTACAGGCGTGCCTGGCCACAGGAAAGACCCTGCAGAAAACCCTCTGCAGGTGGCCCACCATCACAGCGGAAGAGGCTTGCCCATAGAGCCTGGCCTTATGCCAGACTGTGTTCTATTTTACATTTTTCACAGGATTCTCAATATCATGTACCAACCAATGTTAGACATTTATTGGGGTCTGATGACCAAATTATGGAATTTCTGGAACATGAAAATAGGCCAACATGGACCCTTGAAGCTTGCTGTGGGTCTGCATCCTCATGCCTGTAGAGCTTGAGCTGTATTTGCAGTTCCCAACCCCGTTTTGCTGACCTGGGAGGCCACACTGGGGTCTGCTACTCTTGTGCCGAAATCTATGACTATGAATTACTAATTCGGTCATTTTGGGACCCAACCACAATGGCATTGGGGTCTGGGTGTACTCACCCTGTCCACTTATGTGGCTTTTCACAATTTTTTCAGGATATTGGGAACCAAGACCCTGTGTCCATAATGGTGGCAGCAACATTTTTCTCTCAGTTATACCCTGCCAATCAGATCCTTTTGGTTTTCCTGATCTGCCTGTGGATCTGTGAACCTGAAGCTGAGTACAGGATACAAGCTCCTTCATCCAATCAGATTTAGGTATTTTTCATTTTTGGGTTTGTGGAGGTCTGCAAAACCAGGTTTCCCAAAATCTGCAAACTAGTGGTCCTGATATCTCTAAAATGTAATCTATTCATGGACAGGTCACTTTTCAAATGCTAATTTCTCAAAAACGAAGGCCCAGATTTACACCAAATAAAGCAAAAGCACTTGTTTGAACACAATTCGACTCTCAAGCCAAATTAGTTTGTATTCTGTTCGGCTGTATTTTCTGTGTCCAGGAGAAAAGCTTCCTATGGAGTTTTAAATGGGAAAAGTTACTTTTGGGTCTTTAAAGTAACTGTCAACCATGCCCCTGCCACGCAGTGTTGTCATCAATGATGTCATTTCAGATGTTTCAGTGATGTCATCAATGATGTCATAGAACATGTAATGCACGATGTAATATTTGAGGTAATTAGCAGTGAATGGCATGTGAGTGAGTAATAGTTACTATTAGTTTGAGATAACTATAGCTAGTGAATTTCAGTTGTTTTGTTGGTTTAAAAAAGTATGTTGTAAGTGACATTTTCACCTAACTAGAACATCCCTTTAAACTATGTGTGAATTTCTAAGGTCTCTTTCTAATGTGATGCAAGGTATTGTTACAATTGCTAACTAAAACGTCTCTTAAACCTTTGCGTTCTTTAAGTGTATTTCTATGTTTCTTTTTAAAGTAAAGGAAGATGTCCATCGCTGTGCATGGAATGGGGTTGGTCGCAAGGCCTGGCTGTTGCCAGGCCCTATGTCCAACCTCCTGCTGCATAAGGCTTTTGGCTATGCATGGCATGGAGGTTGGGAGCAGGGTCTGGCCTGCTATTAGACCCTGTGCCCAATCACATGCTGGCACCCTCATGGTCTTCAGTCGTTTGTGGCAAGGCCCTGCACCAAATCCCCGTTGGGGCCAAACCCCCATGCTGCACAAAGCCTTCAGCAGATCTACTGTATAGAACATGGAAAGCTTTATAAACTCAAGCATTATTATCAAATATCGGACAGCAGTGCATACATGCAAGTGATATTTAAAAGGAACAGTGATAAGGTGGTACATAGTGCAAGCAGCAATAATGTGATGATTTAGATGAAAGTGCTAATTGCAAGATTTTATATTAAAGTGCACTGTGCTATGAGCTATATCGGTCCTAAAAATTCAATCAACAAACATGCGATGTGATTAAAGTGCAAAGCGCTAAGGTGCTCTATCGGTTCTAAAGTGCATTATGTGTCATCCCATGTTTTTAATTAAAGCGCAAAATTCTCCACAAGTAATCACAAGAGTTTAAGATATATCCCGCATTGGTATCTTTACTACATCTCTAGCTGCAATCCATTGATTTCAATCAAAGTGCGTAGTGCATACCTTCCATGTAAATCTTAAAATGCATTATATTCCCAAGCACCATTATTACATTTCCTGCATAATAATTCATGTAATAGTTCTCGTTTGAAGTGCTTAGTGCTAAAGTTCCTTACAGTGGATTTGTGCTTGAAAATCATCCAGTGTTTTTCATTAAGCTGCATTTTGTCAAAATGCCCTATGTATAAGAAAACCGTCTACTTATATATCAAATGTACTTTTTGTTATGCTTACCAGGGTGGCTATACCATTAGTGTTTTCATAATTCCAATGTTCTACTAGTTATGGAGTATAATATCCCTAATCTCCAAGAGTGACTCATGCAAAGTCGTAGATCTGTCATCATGGCTTCAAAATTACATAGATGTTATGAGCAGCTAAAGTTATCTGTGTTATTAAATTATTCCTGAAATTATATTGAGGACAGGCAGATACCATCTAGATTTTTAATCAGTCTTCCTACATATATGATGAGAAGGAAGAGTGAGAAAATAGATGTTCAAATCAAGTACAAAGTCACACAAAGAGAATGCAGGGATGTACAACTGAGGCATCATTTTTCACGAGTGAACACCTGATTTCTCTGATCCCAAAAATTCAAAGATGCACATGATTCAACATTCTGACCCTATAGGTTGTCTCTATCCAACATTAAAATCGACCTGGATTGATTCCTATTTCTTCAGGTCTAGTTATCTGTCATCACCTCTAGGGTACCTTTTTTACATATTTTATAGCTTTATACTTGAATACCTTCAAAGCTCCAGCATGCTTCTCCATAAAGTTCATGGCCATTTGGCACTTCTAATCCCAGTTTTCGATAGTCCTGAGATGTTGACGTATTCTGATTTTCAATTACTTTTTTGTTCTACCTATATGGAGGGGCAGATCTATTATGATTTTGTGTCTGGATTGCGTCACTTCACCCAGAATAATATTTGGTATTTACTAAGCCATGCAAAATCACTTTATGTGAGTTGTGAACTGTAGCAAATACAAAGTATCGCAAAGGAGGGTATTGTGTTCCCATGCAGCCACCCGTGGATTTTGGTGCATTCCCAAATTTACTAAAGCTAGTAAGCTTGGGAATGGGACAAAATGCTATGCCTTCCCTGGTGTGGCGTAATGAGAAGAAATATCTTAATTCATCCTTCTTATTTCCTCTTTCCATGTGTGCTGCAGCATACATAGAAAAAGGAATAAGTCTCTAGGAATTGTGCTTTCCTGTGCAAAAACAATCCTGCCGTAACGCAGGCACCCTTGCACCATGGTACAACGGTGAATGCATTGGTGCTAGGGAGCCTCAAGTGTGCCAGTGCAGGGGTGAAGGTAAAGAGCGCCATATCTTATTAGATCTTCAACTTTCTCCCAATTACACAATTCAGCACAGCAACTTGCCTACCCCTAGTTTCTTGCATGTCAAGCTCATATACTACATGTATGATTCCTTCCTTAATCATCCTTTTTTGGCCCTCAAATTTGATATATTCCTTTGAATGGTGCCAACTTTACATGGTTTTCATGTGTGTCACATTTTACACACCCCAAAAAAAAAAAAAAAAATATATATATATATATATATATATATATAGATAGATAGATAGATAGATAGATAGATACATATATATATTCACTGACGTTATAGTTAGTTAGTTGGACATTTCACTCATACAAAACCATAGAAATTCCGCCATTATAGCTAGTTGAGCTAACTATAACTCGCGCCCCCGCAATGCACTGCTGATGCCGTCACATATTACATCATTCATGACATGGTCAGTGACATCAATGATGACATCACTGATGACATCTCACATGACATCACTGATGACATCCTGATGACATCATCCAGTGACTGTGTGTTTCTGTAAAATTTAAATATGTTTTATATATATAGTGGCCAAGTTGGATTGAAGAATGAATGGGTGTATAAGTGTCTGGACGGAGAATTTAGTAGGTGTGTGACTGACTGTATAAGTGAGTAATTATATGTGTCCTACTAAATGTATGGCTTAGTGACTAAACTGTGTAAATGTCTGTATCAGTCCGTCTATTGCTGTGTAAGCTGCAGCTTTGGTTCGTGAGTAGGTACATGAGTGTCTATATGGGTTGTTTACTGGTTGCGTGAGTATTTGTATGGGTGTCTGAGTGTGTGTGTGTGTGTGGGTGGGTGGGAGGTGTTTGACTCTTTGCATAGATGTGTGAGTACTTCATTCACTGGGTGTAGGGGTTCAAGAGTGCATGTGGAAACAGCTGTATGGGTGTGTGAGTGTTTGTATGGGTCAGTTGGTGAGTGAATGGATATCTCAGTGCTACATGTCCAAGTAACTACATATGTGAAACAGAGTGCATGTGAGAGTTGGAGTATATAAATGACTATACGTGAGAGTCAGTGATTGTGAGAGTGGCTGTATGGATCAGTGTGTAGTTGTATCAATGACTGTGTAAGAGAGTAAGTATATGTTAGTATCTGTATGAATCAGTGAGGTTGTGTGTATATAACTGTATAGGTGAGTAAATAGAAGTGTGATTGATTCTTTGCATGACTGACTAGATGTGAGAGTAACTCTGAATGAGTAGCGGTGTGTGCGTGTTTGTATGAGTGCCTATAATAGTGTTGTTTTGATGAGTCACCGCAGGTATGAGTGACTGTATGGGTGAATGAGTGCTGTGTGTGTAGACCTATGAATCAGTAAGTGCATACATAGTAACTGGTATTGGCGTCTCTATTGTTTCCAAAATGGTAGTCTGTATGTTAGAGTGGGTGTATCAAAGGTTTTATTAAGGTATGCGGAGGTGCATCAGATTTTCATGAGGATGATGTCATCAGTGAAGTCATTTAGGATGTCATCAGTGATGTCACTGACCATGTCATGAATGATGTAATATGTGACGTCATCAGCAGTGCATTGCAGGGGCGCGAGTTATATTTAGCTCAACTAACTATAACGGTGGATTTTCTATGGTTTTGTATGAGTCAAATGTCCAACTAACTATAACGCCCCTGAAACCTATGGTTTTTTCAGTGAATTTCAAAGGTTTTTTAAATGCTAATTTGTAACTATAATGTCCCTGAAACCTATGTTTTTTTCAGTGAATTACAATGCTTTTTTAAATGCTAATTTCTAACTATGTCTTCAAAGGTAAGACATGTGAAGAAAGAGTAAGAAAAGTGCAGAAATAAGCAAGACAAATGCTGAGAGAGTCAACAGAAGTCCAGAAAGACAAAGAAAAGTGCAGGAAGAAGCAAGAGATGTGCAGAAAGAACAAACAGAGGAGCAGAAAGTCCTCCTGTGCCCCCAACATTTTACTGACGGGTACTGGTGGTAACTGACTCTGACTAACCAGGACCCGAGCCAGTGCTATGCTAAAAGACACTTAGAATACAGTGAAAACACCTACATAAGAGGGGTAAGATGGGGGCCACTACTGTGGCCGAGTGAGTAGCTTGCTGACTGCTCTCCTTGTGGTTTTCCTACCTGTGATCTTTATCGCATACAACGTGGACATGGCTTGCTGAAATCCTTTGTGCACGGCTCTGATACTCTGGCGGTTCCTCTGTGGTCTCTGGGTTGTAAATGCCAACTTCAGCTCCGGCGTAGAGGACTGTTCTTTTTGAGGCAAGGTACCCCTGCTGCTTCGCAGCGTCCTCGCAGCGGAGTGAGCGAAGGCAGTGGAGCCTGCGGAGCCAGCGGCGCTTTGATCTGAGGTGGCTGTCCCAGCGTGGATTGTGGCAGTGAGCTTGAGCCAGGGCTCAGATTGCAGGAGCATTTACGGCGAGAGCAGCTCTAAGTAGGAAATTGATTAGGAGGAGGAATGGCCTCAAAGGTGAGCACAAGAGGTGGAAAGGCCCGTGGGGCTGCTGCAATCACCGGGGCCGTGGAGGTGCCTAATACGCGAGCAGTTACATTGGCGGCGGTCCCCCTGCAGGCGGCTAACGGAGTTGGCGGAGTAACAGGGGAAGGAGGGGGATTTGCAGAGGAACAGTCTCAGGACACTCTAGACATGGGCGAGGGCACAGATTCCCGAGCTCCGGTCGCGGAGGAGAGTGCAGTGCAAGGCGGCAGAAATCGGCAGCAAGGCACCCCCCAAAAGGAGCTATTTTTCAAAAGAAACCGGCAGCCAAAGGTAAGCCGGTTAATCAGTCCCTGCAGCTAGCACCAGGAGAGGCAGGTGGTAACAACACTACAGAGGCACAAGTGGTATCTACTGTGGAAGGTGTGGGGGCTAATATTATGGTGCCCTTGAAGGGGATATTAAATAGAGAAACTCCACTGTCTATGTGTAATACAGAGAACACAGAGAGCAGCGGAAATTCTGTGATTGATAGGTTAAATGATGCTGAGTCTGTTGGTTCCGGTGGGAAATTCCACTCCATGTCAGACCTCTCAAATATATCAATATATTAGAGAATGACAATGCCAATGACACTGGGAGTATGGTTGGTGATTGGGGGGACGAAATGGAGTCGCACCCGGATGATGATAAACCCTTGGTGCACTCTATGAACCAAGAGACTGTTAGAAAGGCACAAGACCCTGGTAATCCTCTCTCTCAAGAGGCTATGATTCCTGTAGGCCAGCTTACCTGGGACAGCTCTCCTTCTCCTCAGCCTGACCATGTGGAAATGAATGCTAGTACATCTGGGGAGCTGGACAGGGAGGTGACGCTGAATACCATCTACAAGGTGATTATGGCCCATCGGGAAGAAACGAAGGCTGAAGGTCTCCATACGCAAGGGGCGGTCCGCAAATTCCAAAATACCGTCTGCCGGATAGCAAAATCATGTGTGGAAATAACTACGCAGATTGGGGAGACAGAAGAGCGGATCTCGGGGGTGGAAGATCAAATTGCACAGCAACTGTCGACTAGTGTAGCTTTACAAAAAACCAAGGAGGATATAGATTTGACGCTCACGGACCTCGAAAATAGGTCAAGACAGAACAATCTCCGTGTTTTTAGGGGTTCCCGAGAATAAGGAAGGGCAAGACGCCAGACAATTTATTATCGAAATATTTAAAGAGGCCTTCTCTGATTTAAAGGGTTGGAACTGGGAGACTGAGATTATCAGGGCCCATCGATTCCCATTTGTACAGCGCGTGAGAAAGGGGGGGTCTGGGGGACAGGCTGTGGATAGGCCTCGGGCAATCTTAATTCGTTTGAACAATTATCTGCTGCGTGAAGCTCTTTATGACCTGGCTAGGCCAGATAGGTGTCGGTCTGGTAAGGGGTGTGAATTCTTCGTGCGCCCTGATTTCTGCCAGGCTACAGTCCAACAAAGGTGGAGACTGCGACAGCTGATATCAGTTTTCCAGGCCAAAGGCGGTCTTGCTTTCCTTTTAAACCCACCAAGTTGAAAGTAATCTATAAAGAAAAAACCCAGTATTTCGTGTCAGAGATTGATGCACAAGATTTTCTGAAAACAATGTGAAGCTTATAGTATATTTTTCTTCTGTGTGTTAGCATTGTCTGTTAATGCAGGGGCTTTTTCTTTGGCTTTGGCTTTCACTTTTTTTGGGGTGATCCTTTCGGGACATTACAAACAGGGGTATATTATAGAAATGGGATGCAAGCAGTGTATATGATTTAGTCGACTTATAAGATTGTATATGAGTTTCAGTGAATATAAAAGTGGTGCAAATTGTGTAATCATTGACAGGGGCGGTGGGTGACATTTGGAAGTGGTGGGGCGCATTGATTTTCATACAGCACCGTAGCGAGTGAGCGTAGCGAGCGAGCCCGAACCCCATAGGGGGGTTTGGGGGGATAACCCCCCCCAAGAAAATTTTGAAAAAAAAGAAGAAAAAACGTGCATTTTCAAGCAAATTTGAGAAAGCAGGAAGGTTAATAAAGCAATTGTGAAAGTGCAGTTATTACATTAATAGATGGCATAACATAGGCTTTACATGAGCACTAGTTTCGTAACATCAAAGTGAACCCCTAAGTCCAAGCATTTATTTAACATTGCTCAGCAGTCTGTCACCAGAGTCAAAGGAAGCAAGTATTTTATGTATGCTGCTGGAAAAACCTCCAAAACCTGCCAACTTCCTCTTAAGTGATGTCTGACTCCTGAATGGCAAAGACACCCACTTGCATTAAATATGTGTATCTCGGTGGCAAGAACCGGCTACATGGTGCACACAAAGATCACGCTAAAAGTTATGGGCACACCGAGTCCACCTCGAAAATAAATACCAGCTTGAAATACCATGTTTTAACAGTGTGGCTCACGCTCGCACCATGCACAGCTTGAGGCAATTAAATAAAGGCATGTCAGTCGCAATGATTTAGATTATCAGCTTTCACAAAGTGCTAAAACAAATGCCGTCCTGAACCATTTGTTGTCATTCATTCCAAATTTATTCCAACAATCAATGTCATACATAACAGCGCCATGAGATCCAACAGGGTGATATGTCTGCGCCCAATAAAAACCATTAATAATAATAATAATAATACAGGGCTCTCTCAGTCTTCCTAGTTCCACGCTGTTAACTAAATGATCGCAGGGAGTAACCTGGGCCTTGTGTTGGAGTCAATTTATGACTGAGTCAAAACTGCAAGAGTGTCAGGCAGATGGGGCTTAGAGCTGCCAAAGGGCCACCCTGGGGAACCTATGTGGCCAAATGGAAGGCCCATGGGACAAAAACAAGCCAAATACTAAAAGCACCTCCTAGGGGAACAAAAGACAGCCTTTTCAACCGTAAACACAGTACATTATGCACAATAATTACCTTGCATGGTATAAGACACATTTTTGGATTCAGCATTTAATCAAAAGCGCGTGTCAGACCCACCAATTAATTGGATATATTGTCTCCCAAGAATCCATCTCCTGGATGACTTTGCACTGTGCTATAGCCAGGGCCACTGGAATTATTACTAGATGCAAATTACAAAACTAGTCTGAAGCAGGCAAGGGTACGGGACAGGAGAGGGGTGTTTGGAAGGGTACATGGGGTGTTTTAATACAAATATATAAAAATAGAAAACAGAATCTACACTCACATGCATACACGCATTCACACACACAGCCAGAGGTATAATGTAGATTAAAGGGAAATTCAAAGTTGTTCCCATAACCCTGTCCTCTATGGAGAGTAAACAATCTGCGCAGATAATTGATGCAAGCTGCGGCTGCTGTTTACTTTCCAGCTGAAAGTCAGTAGCAACCAACACACACAAATAAACCGATCAACGGCTGAAAGATTCATCAATAGCCCGCAGACGTCCAAACACAAATGCAAATCCATTCTGCAGATGGGAATTGTTCAGAATGCGTCTGTCTGGTTGCATGAGTGAGCATGATGTAGTGCACTCCTCAGCATGAAGTGAATCGTGATGTGAGGCAATGAAAAACACCAGTATGTGAAACTGCAGAAGTAGTTGCAGGAAAAAAGGACAAATCATTTTCAATACCATCACAGATCGTGCGTGCATATTTACCCAATACTCTTGGGTGCTCGCTGCGAGGTGCTGTCATTCTTTGCATTAACACTCGGAAATATAAGCAACGATATTTCCCTTGAAAAAACATGCAGAACACCGAGGACTCCTGAACGCAAACCATGTCAATTTGAATTGGACATTCGTTCCCAAGTCTGACCTGCGTGACAATGCAGTTGGATGCATGGTTTCGCAAATGACATTGAACCAATTATTTTGATGCATTCCTTACAGTTTTCAAACTGCCTTTTATCGATATGTAAATATAACATAAGCCAACAGGTGACTTGGCATAATGTGCAGACCACTAACAGTGGGGGCAAGCTGCGCGCCACCAGCAACAGTCAAAACCACCACTGCTGTAAGATGTAGCTAGAAACAGGACCAGCACACGTTATTCTCACGATCCAAGCTGCAGAAAGTGACCTAATGACTTCCAGCCACCTCAAATGCACAACTCCTTATTTTAGCGTCTCCTGCCTAAAATTGCCTTTGCTTCAATAGGTCAGTGTGGAAAATGCATCCCTCTTTTTCCCAAACACTCCCACTTTACAGCTTCAAAATGTTGCCATGTACGCAGCCCAGTGTGCCCTTGGTTACTCCTCAGTGCCAATGCTACCCCTGGTTCCTGGCAAAATGAAAGCAGCAGAACAGGCATTGGCAAAGCCAATATGTCTCACCTATGCAAGATCTAACCTCATTTTTTATTTAGGCTGGTTGCATAGCTGCTGTGCAACATGGCTTGAGGTCAAGAAAAAACAAGCATTTGTAATGCAATAGGTCTTGCATTGGCGAGAGTTTAAGCTGTTGGCATTGTAAATGACAATGCTTTTTATTTATCTGTTTTGATAATTGACACATAAATAAAAGCCATTGTCATTTACAATGCCAATAGCTCAAATTTTTGCAAATGTGAGACATATTTAATTTCAAAGAAGCGGCTGCCGTTGTGCCGGGCTGCTTGGAAAGTGAAAGCGCGCATGGCGCTCTGAATGTTGCAGGAGGCTAGGTCGTGCCTGCAGTAGGAGAAACTCATTAAAGAAAATAGTCCTTACAGACTAAATAAGACGTACTGTGTAAAAGAAGTAAAAGGGTCAGTCCTCATGGGAGGTTAAAAATGAAGACAAGGCGGTACTGGAGGGACTAACAAGCCTATTAACGAATCTGAAGCCAGCATTTACAAAGGACAATGACAAGCCAATGAAAAATATGGGCAGAGAGTGGGCAGAGCTTCAACGCCATACTTGAATAGAGGCTTGACCTAAAAAGATGCTATGACTAGGCCAGAGTTGGAGTCATTGTGTTTTTTTCAACTGAAAGAATGTTGCACAGCAGCACGGGAAAGTGGAAGCCAATCAATGGTGAGTAATAAGGGAGCAAAAAGACGGTTTTAAAGTTTTTTTTGTTAACAAAATATTTCGGCAACAGTGCATGCCTTGTCTCAGGCGAAACCGAAGTAAACAGGACTTCAAGTACCCCGCATGCTCTTCTATGGTTTCCATTCCTTCCTCAAGCAAAGAGTAGGCTTTTGCTGGCTGATGGCAGAGAGCAGAATCAATCCTTCCAAGTCATTAGGGGTCAAAGGGTGGCAGGTCACTTCCACTACCCCTTGTGAGCCACGGAATGCACATTCCAAGTCCTTATGATGGGTAAAGGATCCATAAAACATTCACTTAAGTGTCTTGTACAGTGTGCAAACGTGGCATCTATCTCTGAATGCTCTGGACAAGACACTAAACCATTGACAAATTCTACTCCTTTCGAGAATAAAAAAGTCATTTTCCTCTCTAAATGTATACATTAAACAATGGATTAAAAAAAGTAAAAACATCCCCGCTTTTCCTTGTTGACTATATGCCGTCGGCTACAAAATCCTTAGCTCCTCTCAAAAAGAATACTTCAGTGTCCACTCTGCCCTGTACAGGTCTCCTGCATCAACCGTCCCATAATCTACCCTGTGAACAAATCCCTCCCATAGCACCAACACCTCTCAATAAAACTCTCCCAGAACGCAAATTCTGTCAACCCAGTACTTCCACAGCACGCTTCAAACACATCCCTAGCCAATCCTTCCCCCCGCCCCCAACACATTTCTTATAGCTCCACTGCCCAAACCCCATCCAAATCCCCTCTATATACATCCCGCCAAGCCCTACACAGCCCTCCTAGAGACCTATCCCACCAACACATACCTCCAATCACTCCCTCCGCCAATCCCCTTCCACAGCGGTCTTTAAATAAAGCCCTGCTGCATCCCCCACAATACAAGGCTGCATTCCCTTGGTCCTACACTCCCTCAAATAGGACCCTGTATTACTAAAAGGAATAATAATTAAGTCTAGCAGAGGCACAAGTTTGTGGAAAATCAGGGAGGTTGTTTTTTGGAATTCATGCACATTGGAGAGCAAGGTTTTGTCATGTCGATTGTGCAAGGGCAAATAAAAAAAAATGCAACGTTAACTCGCTGATTATTTTGCTGATCATATATTTTTGTGTGGCCCCAGTCTCTGGTGTAATTTTCCATTTCACGTGTTGCGTGTTTCTATCCTGATACCTGAACACAGAAGGTCCCAGTCTGGCACACTCATCATCCTACACCTCAAAATATGACCCGCTCGGACTTCAATCTCCCTTGTGTACTCTCCTAATGCAGAGAAGGGGAACAGGGGCTGCAGTTTTGGGAAGGGGGTGGGGGTTTATATGCTGACAATGCAAATGGGCGTGCCAACCGACTCCCACTCCCCCTCGCTCTTTCAGGATTATAATAACCATCAACTTTGTTTGTTTCCTTGGTGTGAACAATGACCCCCCTCAACTTCGTTATATTAGTGCTGTTATACATTTAGTCTAATCAATCTACACCTCGTGGTAACGTAACGGAAGGGTATCTTGGAGCTGAAATAACAGATGATTAAAGTTACCCAATTCAATGGTACTCATTTTGCGGACCTCTGGAGGATGAAAGGCTGACTGGAGACCCAGGATTGGAACCTGTGACCATGAGGTCAAACACAGACCATTTGAGTACGTGCATTAACCCACTGAGCCTCCACATAATAAAGCACATAGTGCAAACTTCCATCTTTTTGCAACATTATGGATCTGAGGTTAAAACTGCTGACATATTTCTTCACACACCATGAACTGTGCACCAGGGCCGGACTGGGAACTGAAAGCAGCCCTGGCAAATTTTGGCAGACCAGCCCCCATAAGGAGCATAACGAGCAAGAGCACCGAGCAAGCAGACCACTGCTAAGGGAGTTGGGAAAAATTTGGAAAACGAAAGGCCAAAACAATGCATTTTTCAATTGACAAAGCCAATAGCTTGTTGTAGGCGTAATGTAACTTGTTGCACTATATATCTGGATACAATGACAGAACCAGCAAAATACCAGTTGGGCAGCACACTATGCTAAGCACAGATGTTTAGCTTTCATGTTTTTAAAGCACACAATTAATTACATCAGCCACACTGCTTTGAGAGACCCGTTTTTCATCCCACTTAAAGTCCTGCCTGACAAGCCTCATCAGATGACGTTTTGCTTGTCCCTGAACCAGAGACTGAAAAGCGCAAGGTCATGGTCACTAATCACTTGCTGATTCGTAAGGTGATGTGCAGCCAGCTCACGAGTAAGATAGATCCAATTCAAACTGAAGAGGCCAGCAGGCCTGAAGTACGAGGCATCTGTTACAAAGGATTGGATGGTTTATTGGTCCTCATTCAGTATCTCTTTTTACCTGTGTGGCTTTTGGGGGATGTCATGTGGTAGCTGTCACAACACTTATTTGAACGAGCTCCTAAAACCATTCCCTCATATCCTTTGCACATTTCCCACCACAAATCCCCCCCTTACTACCCCTAGCATCTCTCATCTAGTTTCATATTTCTTCTCTATTAATCTTTACGTTAAATAGGATTTATATTTCTCACTGCCCTCTCTCTTAAATCACATAATTATTTATTGAGCGCCCATTGGCAACAACAATACGAGTTACTTTCAAAATAATTGTGTGAAAATCAGACGGTGAGACCTACATCACAGTAGGAGAACTTTTCCAAGTGCTAGTTTAAGGAGCACCGTGAATATTCCTGCGTCAATGGTCCCGGTAGTGTACATACTGCGCTGTTGAACCAATGGTCGGATGGATGCATAACAGTGCACGATATAGTGCAATTGCAATCCGATTCAAAACCGCTGCCGACAATCGGCAAGCCCAGGCAAGAATGTTTGTTGCCCCCAGAAAATAAACTCCTTTTGTCCTATGAATGAAAACTCAAGATGTTTCGAAGTCAGAGATTAATTTCCCAAAAGAAATTGTTGCAAGGTTGAAAAGGGCACTTGCCTATCAGCACTGCAGTCACAAATGCTGCTGTCACAAGTGTCTTGTTTTAATACTTTGCTCACTAGAGAAGGACTCTGATGCGCTGAAATTCTAATGTGAACAATTGTAGGCGCAGAAAACAGGAAACTGCTGTTTTCCATTTCGATGCTCGCTCTAACGGGTTGTCACACCATGCATCAGGCTAAACATGCATGATATCATTATGGCCTCAAAAGCAGCGAGGAGAACATGCCCGGCTTGAAAAGGTGACGCAGTCATTGTGGCACATGACTAAAGCAGGACGAGGGGCTGGTCAGAACACGTTTGTCCAGTTTCCCTCTGACTCTGTTTTCTTCATTGCCAGGATAGAGCCCCTCTCCCTGGTCTAGGCGGCCGGAGACTCCTGTGGCGCCCACGGACATGGATGGCATTTGGTATCTGCCCTGCAAGGACCCCTCCTGAGCCCTGAACATTCAAAGGGAGGCGGCGCCTGCACTCAGGGCCTGGGGTGTCGATGAAGGGGCCCTAAAAGGTGAATACATGCATCATGCCAACTTAGCCCAGAAGGCATCAGCTGCACTAGCATGGATGGGCTTCAGAGCGCACATGTCTGTTGCACTTACTTCCCTGGCATAAGCTGCGCCCCCAACAAGCAAGAATCAGGACTGTGCAAACGTTAAAACTTCATGCAAATGTGGTGCTCCGGAGGCTATGTCATATTTATACCCTGCATTATATCCACGTGCTTGCAGTCTACCATGACGGTTTTGACTCTGGATTCTGGAACACTGTCACAGACATGATTCTGATCGCCGAGACTTTCTTACCGGCCTGTGGTGTGAACGGGCCACGGGGGTTTGTCCTGAAACCCAGGCTGAGGCTGGCAGATGAATTATTTAATTTACACTGTACACAACATGGAAAGAGACAAAATGTAAACTTTCCTTACCTGTACTAGTGTGACGCCGGTGACGGTGACGGTGAGGCGGGGGGAGTCACACACGGTCTGGTGCTGCCTGCGCACGCCAGGCTAACGTCACAGGGGCGGGAGTCAAAGTCAGACAGTGATTGGCCTGCACTGGACCAGCCAATCCTGGCGGCTAGGAGGGCACCAGACTGCTCGCCCTTTCTCCCTTTGAAACCCCGGGGGCTGCGGCCCGCCCCCTGGTACTCTCTGTAGGGGAACTTCAGCAGGGGCTGCATCTGCGCATGCTTGCGCTAGGTGCTAGACTGAAATTTACTTGCGCAGTACTGCTGCAGCTGAGTGGACTGTCACTCAAGCTGCAGCAGGCCCAGCCCCCCCCAACCCCTCCCCCTGCGCACTCCGGAAAAGTCAGGTGCCGTGCCTCCTGTAACGCTCGCGATCAATTTTTATTTTACAAAAAATAATTATTATAATAATAATATAATATAATATAATTTATAATAATTATAATTATAAAAATAATTTTAGTGGGGCTTAGTGGGGCGTGGGGCTACGCCCCTACGCCCCAATGGACGCACCGCGCCTGATCATTCACTTTTTCTCTCACGATTCAGCACTCGGTTTTAAGATATGCCACGTAAGGGAGCAAAGTTGAAAGGATGATTTATGATGCGGTGGGTGGATCACGGATGGGGCCTATGGGGAGGGGGCAGTCCGCAACTACTCTCCATCACTGAGGACATGGTCCTTACGCCCACAATTGGGTGTAAGGGGGAAAGGGGAAGGGGAGAGGGTGGAGAGGGGGCAGGAGGGTGGGGGGAAGGAATGGGCTAGGGAGAAAAAAGAAAATAATCCATGAGGATACAATCCTGCTGTGTTTGAAACAGGGGGCTTTTGGCACATATGTTAAAAGGTTAAATACATAGGGGATACAGATGGGGGTAGAGGTATTTGGCTTGGCTCTCTGAATGTAAGGGACTTGAATCACGTTAATAAAAGACAGCGGGTCGCAAGTGAGTTGCAGGTGCTGCAGTCTGACTTGATATGTCTGCAGGAAACCCATATAACTTGGGCTAAAAGGAAGGTACTTTCAGTGTTGGGCTGATAAACAAGGGAGGTGGGCCGTAGTTGAATGCATTAGTGGAAAGCAGACATTCACGATATGTTCTATCTACGGTTCAAATTTTGATGAGGCTTTGACCCTAGAATGGCTTAATGTAGAATTGGCCCTATGACCCACTCCATTGATTGTTTGCGGAGATTTAAACATTCACCTTGGCCCTAAATCCTTACAGGATGTGAACTATAGGTACAGTGGTAGGAAGCCAAGGGTATTTAATGCGCTCCAATCTTTTCTGGACACTCATGGTTTGGTGGATGCCTGGGCTATTTTGAGGGGGGAGGAGGCTGGGTTTACCTTTTATTCTTGCCCCCACCAGAAGCTTGTAAGGTTGGATTATTTCTTCACTCCAAAACATCTCTTGGTGTATGCTGGAATACAGGTATACCCACGGGTTACTTCAGATCATAATGTTTCTTTTTTAACTTTTATCTGTGGAATGTACTTACAGTACTGTGATACTGGTTTTTATATACTTTTGTTGAGATTTTTAGATTGATTATAAAATATGTTGATTTATAACTTTGCATATAATAAACTTGTATGACTACATCGTGCAAAACTCTGTGACGGTCTTATATATGGTGACTTGTTATTAGTCCTAAGATTTGTGAAATTCATGTGAATACTTGAGTGAATTAATAGAATGATCAGTGTTAGTGATGCCTATGTTTATTTAGTGATGTACTAATAATTGTGTGTATTCAGATGCTGGAAAGGCAAACCTAAGTGGTTCATGCTTACTTGGGACCCTTCTATTTTGACTCTGTACTTCAGATCATGGCCCCCTGGTGTTAACTTTGGCATGTGCCCGGACTGCATCTGTACCACGAGGTTTTTCGTTCGATAGGAAATTATTGTTAGATGTTAAGTTTGTCATGTATATGAAGGAGTGGATTGAGTGCTTTTTTCGGATTAATCGTGGTAGCACAGAGATAGGGTGTGTCTGGGACACTTTTAATGCCGCATTCAGGGGGAAGCCCTTAGCTTCGGTCTGCATAAGCAAAAACAACTGCGGACCACACTACAGGAGTTATATCTAGCTTTGATAGCGGCAGCAGAAATTTTTATGGTGGGGATACAAGGCGGCTCTGACATTCCTGATCTCTTAACTGAGGTGGCTAAGTGCAAGGCTAAAGTTAACCTCCACTGGAGTAAAGAGTCAGTGAAGAAATATTTAACTAAGAAACAATTGAATTATGAATATGGGGAGGCTAGCAGACGGTGCCTCGCACAAAAGCTTAGAGCAAAAGAGGCCACCCAGAGAATTAGTTCAATGATGGACTCCAGAGGGAATGTTGTGGAATCTGAGGCCGGGATCCTTGAGTTGCTCCATGATTTTTATGAGGCCCTGTATACTAGGGAAGAGTATGATTCGCAAAAGGGGGAGCCTCTGATACAGCGGTTTTGTGACAAAAATCTGGGGGACTCGAAGGCAGAGATGTTGGAGACCCCTATCACTCTGGAAGAATTAGAAAGAGCCGTAAATGAATTAGCGTCTGGTAACGCGGCTGGACCGGACAAACTTCCACTTGAGATCTATAAAACCTTTTTTTGAGTTTTGAAGCATGATATGTTGGCTACATTTAGACTTGCTCAGACTGGTGTGTCTCCATTAACCTGGGATGAAGCCAGTATTGTAGTATTTAAAATAAAATACAAGACCCTGAACATCCGGCGTCATACCGCCCAATCTCCCTTTTGAATGCGGATGGAAAGATTTATTCAAAAATCTTAGCGACCCTGCTGGCGGGAGTTAAAACACCGTTGGTTTCGATTTGACAACACGGATTTATCCCCAAGCGGGGGACGACGAATCATGTCAATAGAGTCATAACATTGCTGGATAGCGCTAATTGTAGTGGGGATCCATTTAGTCTTATATTATTAGATGCAGAGAAGGCTTTCGACCATTACTCGCTGCACAATATGGGGTTGTGTCTGGATATAAACTAAATACATCTAAGACACAAATTCTTTGGGATAATATAGAGGCATTCAGAGGATCAAAGGGTCTTGAACGAGGTGGCTTATCTGGGGATTACGATTCGGGTATGTTTAAGGGCACTGGGCGAGGTTAACTGGGCAAGACTGGTGTTGGCAGCACGTAAACAATTGGATCGATGTGAGTGTTTACATCTGTCCTTGGTTGGCAGATGTAATGTTCTCAAAATGGTAATCCTACCGAAAATATTATATTTCTTTCGGTCTGTGCCCTTGGAGATTTCTCGTGTCAACCTTGCTTTATTACAATCTTTATGTGCTAGGTTCTTGTGGGGTTCTTGTGGGCTCAGGGTAAAGCACGAAGAGCTATGAGCTATATGATCCTGCAGTGGCTGCAAGGGGGTTGGGTTGTCCCAGATTTTACGTTGTATTATTATGTTTGTATGCTTCAGCATATGATTATATTATTAACTGGGGCAGAACCGACCAACATGGCTGTATCTCCCTCCATCTACCAAATGCTGTTGGGTATAGATCTAGACAGGAGTTACTATAAGAAAACCAGATTTAAAGTTATCAATGCTGCTTACCGGGTGTGGTCAGCTGTTAGGAAGAAGTATAAAATGGAACGGGTATCGTGGTATACCCTGCTAAATGCAACTACTCTTCTCCCATCGGTATTTTGGGACCGGGTGGTGGATAATTGACGAGACAAAGGGGTTTGTTTTGTTGGAGATTTATTTCTCAAAAAGGGACTGATGTCTTTTGATGTATTAAGGGAGCAATTTCAACTGTCCTGGTCTGACTTTTTCAAATACCTACAAATTAGGGAGTACTTGCTTAAAGCCCGATGGGAGATTCAAGCTAATCCCCTTATTGAGGCACTGAGGAAAAGGGCATGGATTGGTACATTATATACTTTGTTGCTGGACACTTGTGAGAATGATCTTGAGGCCCAAAATCGTAAATGGGACATTAGGTTGGGATGTTCTGGTTCTCGGTTAGAAACTTCGATCGAACTAACTAGGAGATTGTTTTTGGCAGCAAATCTTTCTGCCCAACACTATAAGACAGTTTTTGATTTATATTATACCCCAGCTAAAATATCTAAATGAGGGGGAACTAATGAGGGTAAGTGCGGGCACTTAACTACTCTGTTTGGTCATATAGAAAAGTTTTTAACTGAGATTCTGGGGAGCCTGTACAATTATCTGCAGCGCAGGTATTATTAGGTGTGGCGGGGGGATCGGCAGCCGATCAATCAGCCTGTAAATCTCGATATTTGATCTTTCTAGCTACAGCTGTGGCTAGACTCTGCAATGCCTCAATGTGGCTGCAAAAGGATGCTCCTTCTTTTGAATTGTGGAGAGACAGATTTTTGTCAATATTTAATTTGGAGTACATCTTGTATGCTGTGAAAGGCAGACGGAAAATGAAATTAGGTTGTGAGATTTGGGGCCCAGTTGTGGCCTACATGGATGTATAAATTTTGTTAACTTTATTTTTTCTATTGGCCCGCTTAGTTCCTTTCATAGTAGCTGTGTCTCTTTCATATGTATAGGTAATTCCTTATTCTTATTTGTTTTGATTTTATGGTTAATGTGGCTCAATGTATTGTAACATAATTGTTTGCCATGATCCTCATCTCTTCTTTTTTGCTGTTCGATTTGTGTTCTGTTATGTGTCCTCCTGGATTTTCAATAAAAAGTTGGCCCCCAGGGACCCTCAGGATGGAAGGGGACTTAATCCCCCAATTTACAATGTGCCAGGGAGCGTTTGCACAGTTGCTATGTCTGGCCCCGCCCCCTCCCTTCACCACAGTGCAAAAATGCCCACTGGCGCGTTGTAAGTTGGGGGATTAATTCCCCTTGAGTCCTGATGGTCCCTGGGGGCCAACTAGACCACCAGGTACCTCCAGTAAGCACCACAGAGCTGCGTTGCAGAGAGGTGTAAAAAGGAGCATGGCCTCTGAACACCTCTCTGTAACACAGCTCCCTAGCACATACTGGAAGTACCTGGTGGGATAGTTGGCACCCAGGGACCCTTGGGATAGAAGGGGACTTAATTCTTCAATTTACAATGTGCCACGAGGTGCGTTTGCATACTTGCTATGTCAGGGGCCGCCCCCTCCCTGCACCACTGTGCTAACTAAGGCCTTGGACCACCTCTCTGCAACACAGCTCCCTGGCACATACTGGAGGTACCTTGTGGGCTAGTTGGCCCCCAGGGACCCTCAGGATTGAAGGGGACTTAATCCCCCAATTTACAATTTGCCAGAGGGTGCGTTTGCACACTTGCTATTTCAGGCCCGCCCCCTCCCTGCACCACTGTGCAAACGCACCCCCTGTTGTGTTGTAAACTGGGGGATTAAATCGCTCAGAAGGTGTGCTCGCCCTTGACAAGTTTCCTCCTTACACACAAAAAAATTCTGTGGTCTGTAGTCATCGCATGTGTTCAGACGAAATGATTAACGAATAACAATTCATGTCATGTCCAGCTGCATTTCAACGAGAGAATTCTGTCATACATGGTAACTCACAAATTGAACATACAATGTGAATAATACCCAAAGAGACCCTTTGCAAATATAGACAAAGCAACAGAACATGATAATACGTGCCCTGGATTATTTCATAACACTCAACACTTTCACAAAGCAGTTACATCAGCAAATGTATATAGCCTTTGCTGAGCAGCCATGAAATACTACAGGACAAATTCACCCAGGCACCTGTAGTTACTTGACTACATCCTCCAAATGGGTAACAGATGCTAAGTGAGAGCAAACTCCCACTGCAGGCACAAACTGATGAATACCCCTGAACCAGGAACTAGTGCAAAACTTTGCTCACAATATCTATCTTTCAAGCAACTAAGAAACAAGGCCATACAGTTGCAATGAGCCCGTGTTGTTTACATCATGCAGTTCAATAAAATCCCCTATTGGCTTTATGTGAGAGGCCAAGCTTTCATTGCATAGAACGACATATTCGAAGATATTCCTGATTAATGACTCTGAGATGTGCGCGCCTAAAGAACAGCTTTACCGCAAATCTTGCATTTTAGCACAATCTCTCAAATTTACATTGAAAGACTAGTTTAAAAACACTGACATTTGATATTCATAGGAAATTAGACCCTAAACTCAAGCAATGTTCAGCAGAATCTAAACATAGGGCTATGAATTAATCAGGAGCAGCTCCTCACATTGAACGGAGGAGCGACGCCCCACTTAAAAATCTACCCAAAGAGAAAAAAATAAAAAGGTAATTAATTACCATTTTATTTTTCATACCCTGTACAGAGTGTCAGGATGGGGGCAGAGCTTCTTCTGAGTGACAGACCCGTCACTCAGCAGGGAGGAGACAGCTGGGTTAGAGAAAGCCAACGCATGCAGAGTGCTGTGGAGCACAAAGTGAGGCTGCTCCCACCAATCCTAGGGCTGCTCTCATGCAGGGTGCGAGCAGCCCTAGGATTCACAGATGGAGTTGCTGCTTCTGATTGTTGTGTGGAAAGAAGAGGTCCAAGCGTGGTCGTTGATGAGTTCAGGTAAGTTTTTGTTGAAATTTTTATATATATAATTTTAAGTGCCACACCCCGTCCCCAAACTCACCCCCCATAAATGCCAGCCACCACTCGGACTACAGCTAAGCAAGGGTAACCCTTTTAATCATGCCCTTTCATGTAGCAGTGGCAATGCTCTGAAGTGGTCTCTGACAACAAATACAGAGTAAACATTACTAAAGTAAACTGGGTTACACTTTTGAATGAAATGTAATAATTAGCTTGGATAAGACTTTTACCCAGATTTACTAAGATTTCAGCACAGCATGGAAATCAGTAGTGCTACGTTGCAAATAGGGTAAAAAAATCACAGCACTTGATGTTGCAAGAGTTGTTGATGCCACCTGCCATGCTCGCATTAAAAAGCTGCTTTAGTGCAATAATAAGCATTGCACTATGGCACAAAATGACTCAGTATTGCCTCACGTGAAATATTTACTCCAGGTAAACTCTCCAGTACAAATCTTAAAGCGAGAACAGCATCCATCCCAAGAATAATCCACATAAAATGGGAATTTTGTGCTGCAATTACTCATCATATGCGAAGTAATGTCATGGTATAGTCCACTTACACCTTGTCTGTGCCTAGTTTCCTTAGACGTTAGGAATTCATGCAAAGTCTTTTCACACTATTTTAGTAGATTGGGCTTGTGTGAAAACGTTTTTGAGCTAAATTGTCGGTCTGCAATTTCGTTTGCACCGTTTTTTGCTAAAACACGTTGCAAGAGTGCCAGCACACACATTCTATAGCTGAAGCTTTATTTAGGAAAACAACAACTAAAACGTCTGATACAAGAATCAATATGTTTCCTTGTAAAAGCTGAAGAGAATAGGACTTTGAGCAGATTGAAAATATAGTATGCATCAAACTTAAAAGTGAATTGTAACTCCCTGCTAGACTATACCTCCTTGGTCCACTCCAGTTCTGGACCATGTGTACCCACTGTGGTCACACACTTAAGGTCACACACTAAGATACTATTTTCAATTATTTCCATACTTGTTCTTGACTGTACTTCAACCTCTTTGATGTTGGCACCTTGGAGTGTACACACTTCACCCTAATCAGCCATTTTGTAGTGGAGTGTGGACCTCCCAGCTTAAGGCACTACTTGTGGTGAATACTGACCAATAACCTACGATACTGCTTGTGGTTGTGCGCAGCCTGTTCTTATTATGCAGCTGTACAGTAGAAAGGCCTCAATATGCCACTTGTTTGTAGTTGTGTAGAGCACAACCTTGGTGCTTAGAGGAATATATTCTGTAAAGTTATTACTCCAAAGGACTTGATTTGATCTGATGGGCTCCATGATGGGATGGGCCCCTACTTCAAGAGCCAATAATACAGGGTGTTCCTCAGAGGAGAATAACTACATAGTAGCCAAAGTGACCCATCTGTAAGTATTTCCTACTGCAATGTCTCCGCTGTTGCTCTCCAGGAACATGGACAGACCTCACACCAGCTGACTTTGGACTGTGGAAGACCCAAAGAAATCCGAGTAATTAGGTGCCCATGGAAGGCATCAAACATGAGCTGCTGGCCTAATATTGCTAAAGAGTGCATCAGGTGCAACAGGTGACATGTAGGCTTGTCCCGGGTCGGGAGTAAAGACTCTTCCGAATTTTGGATCTACACAGCACAGAGAAAAACAGGGTTGGGTCCATCCCAAAGCTTTCATTCTAAACATTATTTTACCCCTTAACATTTTGCCAGTCCTGGTCCCTGTGTCTTATTCACAGTGGTACTCAGACGGTACTGGCTGACGAAGACTGTTGAAGCTGAAATGATCCTTGAATTGAGACATCATGACATTTCTTGGATATTCAGTGTGTCAAATGGTCAATAATTGGACTACAGATGTATGTGATAGATATAACTTGATCATGACTTTCTTCAGCAGGGGTGTAACATTTGCTTGTTTGATGGTGGCTAGAACAGTTTGTTCCTTAAATGTCTGGCTGATGAGATTATGATCCATTTTTAATGTTATTGCTAATGACAGTACAAGCAAACGTTTCCGGATAATCTTGGTAATTGTTTTCAGGAACATGTCTGAAAGAGAAGGTATGGATCGTTGGCTGGTGTCAATACATGTTTAGTAGATCGTTTAAGGAGAGGGGCTCTCTGCTGTTACATTCTATTTAGTTTGAATTCATGTTACTCTACCAATAATTGTCATAGTTTGTGAATATCTTGATTGGAGTAATTTGCAGAATTTGCTAAGAAGATGGGTTTTAGAGACAGGGAGATGAAGTTGAAAAAATTGTAGGAATGATCTCATGCCCAGATTTACTAAGATTTTGCATTGGGATTGCACCACGTTTGTGTCACAGCCAAGATGCAAACCCTAAGCCACTCATGAGAGGTTTTATCCCTAAAGAAACGCAACATAGACCACTGTCCTGCTACCTTGGATCAGGGAAGCGTTCATGGGAGGAGTATCGTTGTTCCTGTGAATCCACCCATGTATTTTGTAGCAAACCCTTGTCTACCAAGTCAGCAAACATGCTTTGCATCAAAATGGTGCACCCACACAAGGCTGGTGTAATGAGGAAAAAAGTCTTTATTTATCCTGGTTAATTCCTCTTTCCATGTGTACTGCAATCTGCAGCACACATACAAAGAGGAATAAGCCTATAAGCATATTTATTGGGCAGGAAGGTATCCCTTTCTACACAAAAGCTATTCCGATGACAAAGCATGCACCCCCAAGGTGCAAGGGTACTTGCATTGCTAGGTAGTCAGAAATGTGCCACTGGTACAAGAGAGCAGAACTGTGCCATACTTTAGTGGTAAGGAAGCTTTGGTGAATTAATTCAAGAATGCACATTAATAGTGTGCTGAACAAATGATCTAAATTCTAATTCCTATTCATACACTGACCTGACACTATTGCTTTTGAAACAATTTTGATATCACCTGTTAAAGTGCATTTTCTCAGCTTATGATAACCAGGCCTGAGTTGGACTATTAGGCCATCTTGTTCAAAACTTATGTCACATTCACTGTTTATTATTCCTGCTGAACGTAGTCAAGCAAGTCATGTTTGTGTATTTCTAAGTGATGCTTTTTTGGAGAAGTCTCTCTAGCATGGGTTCATTAATGTAAAAATCTTTTTAGGTTTCCAGAATGCACGCAGTATTGCATTCATTCACAACTGTTCATTTTTGTTTTTGTAACTTGTTTATTCTGACATCTCTGGATGACCTTAGGTCAGAGCAGGCTTTATCAATTCATGTGGTGGGTTATTGCATAGATGTGAAGGAAGTATCCCATTTAGGGTCACCCGGGTCACTCATGACCACCTCTCAGCCTTCCATACCAAATGAAGAGTCGGTCAGAAGTAGAGAATACAAACCAAGTGTATGTGTATTCAGATACACTCAAGTGGAGCCCCGTCTGCCCAGTCACTTAGGGGTGCTGCAGAGAGGACTGACTTCAGCAAACATAGCGATACATTATGTACATTTCAGAACCAAGGAAGACCCTCCCATAATGGAATTTTCCAATTAGGTGCAGCTAACACAAAGAAGTACAGTAGGATAGGTTTCAATTCTGAGGCCGGGCACACAATTTCTTCTACCCAAGGTCACTCTGTCCGTGCCTCCTGCTAGACTGGTGGGAGAAGACCTCTATCTAGTGGGAAAGGTATGCGCTAATTAGAACAGTGTATTCGTTAGCAGAGCAAGGCCTAAACTTGGAGAAATGAAACTTTCCACAGCCTGCTTCGCAAGGAGACAATAAGCAGCTAATGGCATGGTGTAAAATGGCGTCTATACATAAAATGGTGCCGCTAACTTACATAAAACAATTGCATGAACAGAATAGCAAAAGCATGTTTATCTCATCAGATGGTAAAGCTGTATTACAATTCTAAAGTCTAATTTTTTGATTTGCTGAAAAGGTATTTCTTTGCTCACAGCAGGATGATTCTGCAAGCTTCTCTATGAGAATATTTTCTACATAAACCCTCAATTTTGGGGGTGAGCCATGAGAGCTTTCCTAGGCTATTAGGGATGTGGTTTAATTTCTTATTGATTGTTATGCATATTTGAGACTTAGCATTTCCCCCTGATTTTGACACTTTTCTGTACTGATGCCCTTTCTGGCAAGTGATTTAATGTAACCCACCAGTTTCTGCATTTATTTATCCTGTATTGTTGCGTTTGAACTTGTATAATAAATCTTTATAAATTAGCTGTTTCTGCCCTAAAACACACTTATTTGGTCAGTTCTTTTCTATTTGACTTTATTTTTAATCTGCTGATTTTGTACCTTATCTTGGGACACCTTGCCTCCTGAAATGGAGGGTTATCCCATCCTTGATTCAACCAAACCTTGGGAGAGCTTTTGAGGTGTAGGATTTTAGGGATCCTGAATGCTCACAGTTGATATAGAGCATTCCTGCTGTCTCCCTTTGACGAAACAAGCTGCACTGCATTGTGTTGCATCAATGTGTGGTCAAACTGGCCCTAAGACGTTTTTAGTGAACACATTTTGTTTTGAAGAGCAGATGGCTTTTGTTGTTCATTGAAAAGGATGTCAGGAGATTAGCTTTATTTGTGACACAAGGGAGTTTCGAGTAAAAGTTTCTCAAATCCTATGCCCTTTTTAATCATTTGAAAAAGTGTTGCACGGTGTGGTGTTTAACTTTGTTCGTAGCCATCTCAGGCTGATTCAGACCATTAGCAGTGTGTTGTTGAATCAACCATTTTTGTCTTGCTGCTGTAATTTAAATTAGGATTCAAAAGGGGGTGGTGATGGACAGAGTATCTGAATTAAGCAGAACACTCCTACCCAGTCAAAAGATCAGGGCTTGATCCATCACCGTTTTTTAGCTCACTGCACCATCCCAGTTCAGAACCTGGCTACATGCAAATTAGTCTGACCCTGGCCCAGTGCATCATGGGAACAGGGCAGACCAAACTACCAAGCCAATTCTTTACTGGAAAGGAAACAAGCTTCCGGGGACCGGTTTCTGGCATTACAGCCGTCTTCGGCCCGGCTTGCTTGAATCCTGATGGTGCAGTGAGCAAGGGACTCACATCTGAGCATACCCTTCCACACTTGTGGTGGCCAAAACGATTCAAAAGGGGGTGGTGATGGACAGAGTATCTGAATTAAGCAGAACACTCCTACCCAGTCAAAAGATCAGGGCTTGATCCATCACCGTTTTTTAGCTCACTGCACCATCCCAGTTCAGAACCTGGCTACATGCAAATTAGTCTGACCCTGGCCCAGTGCATCATGGGAACAGGGCAGACCCAACTACCAAGCCAATTCTTTACTGGAAAGGAAACAAGCTTCCGGGGACCGGTTTCTGGCATTACAGCCATCTTCGGCCCGGCTTGCTTGAATCCTGATGGTGCAGTGAGCAAGGGACTCACATCTGAGCATACCCTTCCACACTTGTGGTGGCCAAAACGATTCAAAAGGGGGTGGTGATGGACAGAGTATCTGAATTAAGCAGAACACTCCTACCCAGTCAAAAGATCAGGGCTTGATCCATCACCGTTTTTTAGCTCACTGCACCATCCCAGTTCAGAACCTGGCTACATGCAAATTAGTCTGACCCTGGCCCAGTGCATCATGGGAACAGGGCAGACCAAACTACCAAGCCAATTCTTTACTGGAAAGGAAACAAGCTTCCGGGGACCGGTTTCTGGCATTACAGCCGTCTTCGGCCCGGCTTGCTTGAATCCTGATGGTGCAGTGAGCAAAGGACTCACATCTGAGCATACCCTTCCACACTTGTGGTGGCCAAAACGATTCAAAAGGGGGTGGTGATGGACAGAGTATCTGAATTAAGCAGAACACTCCTACCCAGTCAAAAGATCAGGGCTTGATCCATCACCGTTTTTTAGCTCACTGCACCATCCCAGTTCAGAACCTGGCTACATGCAAATTAGTCTGACCCTGGCCCAGTGCATCATGGGAACAGGGCAGACCAAACTACCAAGCCAATTCTTTACTGGAAAGGAAACAAGCTTCCGGGGACCGGTTTCTGGCATTACAGCCGTCTTCGGCCCGGCTTGCTTGAATCCTGATGGTGCAGTGAGCAAGGGACTCACATCTGAGCATACCCTTCCACACTTGTGGTGGCTAAAACGATTCAAAAGGGGGTGGTGATGGACAGAGTATCTGAATTAAGCAGAACACTCCTACCCAGTCAAAAGATCAGGGCTTGATCCATCACCGTTTTTTAGCTCACTGCACCATCCCAGTTCAGAACCTGGCTACATGCAAATTAGTCTGACCCTGGCCAAGTGCATCATGGGAACAGGGCAGACCAAACTACCAAGCCAATTCTTTACTGGAAAGGAAACAAGCTTCCGGGGACCGGTTTCTGGCATTACAGCCGTCTTCGGCCCGGCTTGCTTGAATCCTGATGGTGCAGTGAGCAAGGGACTCACATCTGAGCATACCCTTCCACACTTGTGGTGGCCAAAACGATTCAAAAGGGGGTGGTGATGGACAGAGTATCTGAATTAAGCAGAACACTCCTACCCAGTCAAAAGATCAGGGCTTGATCCATCACCGTTTTTTAGCTCACTGCACCATCCCAGTTCAGAACCTGGCTACATGCAAATTAGTCTGACCCTGGCCCAGTGCATCATGGGAACAGGGCAGACCAAACCACCAAGCCAATTCTTTACTGGAAAGGAAACAAGCTTCCGAGGACCGGTTTCTGGCATTACAGCCGTCTTCGGCCCGGCTTGCTTGAATCCTGATGGTGCAGTGAGCAAGGGACTCACATCTGAGCATACCCTTCCACACTTGTGGTGGCCAAAACGATTCAAAAGGGGGTGGTGATGGACAGAGTATCTGAATTAAGCAGAACACTCCTACCCAGTCAAAAGATCAGGGCTTGATCCATCACCGTTTTTTAGCTCACTGCACCATCCCAGTTCAGAACCTGGCTACATGCAAATTAGTCTGACCCTGGCCCAGTGCATCATGGGAACAGGGCAGACCAAACTACCAAGCCAATTCTTTACTGGAAAGGAAACAAGCTTCCGGGGACCGGTTTCTGGCATTACAGCCGTCTTCGGCCCGGCTTGCTTGAATCCTGATGGTGCAGTGAGCAAGGGACTCACATCTGAGCATACCCTTCCACACTTGTGATGGCCAAAATGATTCAAAAGGGGGTGGTGATGGACAGAGTATCTGAATTAAGCAGAACACTCCTACCCAGTCAAAAGATCAGGGCTTGATCCATCACTGTTTTTTAGCTCACTGCACCATCCCAGTTCAGAACCTGGCTACATGCAAATTAGTCTGACCCTGGCCAAGTGCATCATGGGAACAGGGCAGACAAAACTACCAAGCCAATTCTTTACTGGAAAGGAAACAAGCTTCCGGGGACCGGTTTCTGGCATTACAGCCGTCTTCGGCCCGGCTTGCTTGAATCCTGATGGTGCAGTGAGCAAGGGACTCACATCTGAGCATACCCTTCCACACTTGTGGTGGCCAAAACGATTCAAAAGGGGGTGGTGATGGACAGAGTATCTGAATTAAGCAGAACACTCCTACCCAGTCAAAAGATCAGGGCTTGATCCATCACCGTTTTTTTAGCTCACTGCACCATCCCAGTTCAGAACATGGCTACATGCAAATTAGTCTGACCCTGGCCCAGTGCATCATGGGAACAGGGCAGACCAAACTACCAAGCCAATTCTTTACTGGAAAGGAAACAAGCTTCCGGGGACAGGTTTCTGGCATTAAAGCCGTCTTCGGCCCGGCTTGCTTGAATCCTGATGGTGCAGTGAGCAAGGGACTCACATCTGAGCATACCCTTCCACACTTGTGGTGGCCAAAACGATTCAAAAGGGGGTGGTGATGGACAGAGTATCTGAATTAAGCAGAACACTCCTACCCAGTCAAAAGATCAGGGCTTGATCCATCACCGTTTCTTAGCTCACCTGCACCATCCCAGTTCAGAACCTGGCTACATGCAAATTAGTCTGACCCTGGCCCAGTGCATCATGGGAACAGGGCAGACCAAACTACCAAGCCAATTCTTTACTGGAAAGGAAACAAGCTTCCGGGGACCGGTTTCTGGCATTACAGCCGTCTTCGGCCCGGCTTGCTTGAATCCTGATGGTGCAGTGAGCAAGGGACTCACATCTGAGCATACCCTTCCACACTTGTGGTGGCCAAAACGATTCAAAAGGGGGTGGTGATGGACAGAGTATCTGAATTAAGCAGAACACTCCTACCCAGTCAAAAGATCAGGGCTTGATCCATCACCGTTTTTTAGCTCACTGCACCATCCCAGTTCAGAACCTGGCTACATGCAAATTAGTCTGACCCTGGCCCAGTGCATCATGGGAACAGGGCAGACCAAACTACCAAGCCAATTCTTTACTGGAAAGGAAACAAGCTTCCGGGGACCGGTTTCTGGCATTACAGCCGTCTTCGGCCCGGCTTGCTTGAATCCTGATGGTGCAGTGAGCAAGGGACTCACATCTGAGCATACCCTTCCACACTTGTGGTGGCTAAAACGATTCAAAAGGGGGTGGTGATGGACAGAGTATCTGAATTAAGCAGAACACTCCTACCCAGTCAAAAGATCAGGGCTTGATCCATCACCGTTTTTTAGCTCACTGCACCATCCCAGTTCAGAACCTGGCTACATGCAAATTAGTCTGACCCTGGCCAAGTGCATCATGGCAACAGGGCAGACCAAACTACCAAGCCAATTCTTTACTGGAAAGGAAACAAGCTTCCGGGGACCGGTTTCTGGCATTACAGCCGTCTTCGGCCCGGCTTGCTTGAATCCTGATGGTGCAGTGAGCAAGGGACTCACATCTGAGCATACCCTTCCACACTTGTGGTGGCCAAAACGATTCAAAAGGGGGTGGTGATGGACAGAGTACCTGAATTAAGCAGAACACTCCTACCCAGTCAAAAGATCAGGGCTTGATCCATCACCATTTTTAGCTCACTGCACCATCCCAGTTCAGAACCTGGCTACATGCAAATTAGTCTGACCCTGGCCCAGTGCATCATGGGAACAGGGCAGACCAAACTACCAAGCCAATTCTTTACTGGAAAGGAAACAAGCTTCCGGGGACCGGTTTCTGGCATTACAGCCGTCTTCGGCCCGGCTTGCTTGAATCCTGATGGTGCAGTGAGCAAGGGACTCACATCTGAGCATACCCTTCCACACTTGTGGTGGCCAAAACGATTCAAAAGGGGGTGGTGATGGACAGAGTATCTGAATTAAGCAGAACACTCCTACCCAGTCAAAAGATCAGGGCTTGATCCATCACCGTTTCTTAGCTCACTGCACCATCCCAGTTCAGAACCTGGCTACATGCAAATTAGTCTGACCCTGGCCCAGTGCATCATGGGAACAGGGCAGACCAAACTACCAAGCCAATTCTTTACTGGAAAGGAAACAAGCTTCCGGGGACCGGTTTCTGGCATTACAGCCGTCTTCGGCCCGGCTTGCTTGAATCCTGATGGTGCAGTGAGCAAGGGACTCACATCTGAGCATACCCTTCCACACTTGTGGTGGCCAAAACGATTCAAAAGGGGGTGGTGATGGACAGAGTATCTGAATTAAGCAGAACACTCCTACCCAGTCAAAAGATCAGGGCTTGATCCATCACCGTTTTTTAGCTCACTGCACCATCCCAGTTCAGAACCTGGCTACATGCAAATTAGTCTGACCCTGGCCCAGTGCATCATGGGAACAGGGCAGACCAAACTACCAAGCCAATTCTTTACTGGAAAGGAAACAAGCTTCCCGGGACCGGTTTCTGGCATTACAGCCGTCTTCGGCCCGGCTTGCTTGAATCCTGATGGTGCAGTGAGCAAGGGACTCACATCTGAGCATACCCTTCCACACTTGTGGTGGCTAAAACGATTCAAAAGGGGGTGGTGATGGACAGAGTATCTGAATTAAGCAGAACACTCCTACCCAGTCAAAAGATCAGGGCTTGATCCATCACCGTTTTTTAGCTCACTGCACCATCCCAGTTCAGAACCTGGCTACATGCAAATTAGTCTGACCCTGGCCAAGTGCATCATGGGAACAGGGCAGACCAAACTACCAAGCCAATTCTTTACTGGAAAGGAAACAAGCTTCCGGGGACCGGTTTCTGGCATTACAGCCGTCTTCGGCCCGGCTTGCTTGAATCCTGATGGTGCAGTGAGCAAGGGACTCACATCTGAGCATACCCTTCCACACTTGTGGTGGCCAAAACGATTCAAAAGGGGGTGGTGATGGACAGAGTATCTGAATTAAGCAGAACACTCCTACCCAGTCAAAAGATCAGGGCTTGATCCATCACCGTTTTTTAGCTCACTGCACCATCCCAGTTCAGAACCTGGCTACATGCAAATTAGTCTGACCCTGGCCCAGTGCATCATGGGAACAGGGCAGACCAAACTACCAAGCCAATTCTTTACTGGAAAGGAAACAAGCTTCCGGGGACCGGTTTCTGGCATTACAGCCGTCTTCGGCCCGGCTTGCTTGAATCCTGATGGTGCAGTGAGCAAGGGACTCACATCTGAGCATACCCTTCCACACTTGTGGTGGCCAAAACGATTCAAAAAGGGGTGGTGATGGACAGAGTACCTGAATTAAGCAGAACACTCCTACCCAGTCAAAAGATCAGGGCTTGATCCACCACCATTTTTAGCTCACTGCACCATCCCAGTTCAGAACCTGGCTACATGCAAATTAGTCTGACCCTGGCCCAGTGCATCATGGGAACAGGGCAGACCAAACTACCAAGCCAATTCTTTACTGGAAAGGAAACAAGCTTCCGGGGACCGGTTTCTGGCATTACAGCCGTCTTCGGCCCGGCTTGCTTGAATCCTGATGGTGCAGTGAGCAAGGGACTCACATCTGAGCATACCCTTCCACACTTGTGGTGGCCAAAATGATTCAAAAGGGGGTGGTGATGGACAGAGTATCTGAATTAAGCAGAACACTCCTACCCAGTCAAAAGATCAGGGCTTGATCCATCACTGTTTTTTAGCTCACTGCACCATCCCAGTTCAGAACCTGGCTACATGCAAATTAGTCTGACCCTGGCCCAGTGCATCATGGGAACAGGGCAGACCAAACTACCAAGCCAATTCTTTACTGGAAAGGAAACAAGCTTCCGGGGACCGGTTTCTGGCATTACAGCCGTCTTCGGCCCGGCTTGCTTGAATCCTGATGGTGCAGTGAGCAAGGGACTCACATCTGAGCATACCCTTCCACACTTGTGGTGGCCAAAACAATTCAAAAGGGGGTGGTGATGGACAAAGTATCTGAATTAAGCAGAACACTCCTACCCAGTCAAAAGATCAGGGCTTGATCCATCACCGTTGTTTAGCTCACTGCACCATCCCAGTTCAGAACCTGGCTACATGCAAATTAGTCTGACCCTGGCCCAGTGCATCATGGGAACAGGGCAGACCAAACTACCAAGCCAATTCTTTACTGGAAAGGAAACAAGCTTCTGGGGACCGGTTTCTGGCATTAAAGCCATCTTCGGCCCGGCTTGCTTGAATCCTGATGGTGCAGTGAGCAAGGGACTCACATCTGAGCATACCCTTCCACACTTGTGGTGGCCAAAACGATTCAAAAGGGGGCGGTGATGGACAGAGTATCTGAATTAAGCAGAACACTCCTACCCAGTCAAAAGATCAGGGCTTGATCCATCACCGTTTCTTAGCTCACTGCACCATCCCAGTTCAGAACCTGGCTACATGCAAATTAGTCTGACCCTGGCCCAGTGCATCATGGGAACAGGGCAGACCAAACTACCAAGCCAATTCTTTACTGGAAAGGAAACAAGCTTCCGGGGACCGGTTTCTGGCATTACAGCCGTCTTCGGCCCGGCTTGCTTGAATCCTGATGGTGCAGTGAGCAAGGGACTCACATCTGAGCATACCCTTCCACACTTGTGGTGGCCAAAACGATTCAAAAGGGGGTGGTGATGGACAGAGTATCTGAATTAAGCAGAACACTCCTACCCAGTCAAAAGATCAGGGCTTGATCCATCACCGTTTTTTAGCTCACTGCACCATCCCAGTTCAGAACCTGGCTACATGCAAATTAGTCTGACCCTGGCCCAGTGCATCATGGGAACAGGGCAGACCAAACTACCAAGCCAATTCTTTACTGGAAAGGAAACAAGCTTCCGGGGACCGGTTTCTGGCATTACAGCCGTCTTCGGCCCGGCTTGCTTGAATCCTGATGGTGCAGTGAGCAAGGGACTCACATCTGAGCATACCCTTCCACACTTGTGGTGGCCAAAACGATTCAAAAGGGGGTGGTGATGGACATGAGTGTGGAAGGGTATGCTCAGACATGAGTCCCTTGCTCATTGCAACATCAGGATTCAAGCAAGCCGGGCCGAAGACGGCTGTAATGCCAGAAACCGGTCCCCAGAAGCTTGTTTCCTTTCCAGTGAAGAATTGGCTTGGTAGTTTGGTCTGCCCTGTTCCCATGATGCACTGGGCCAGGGCCAGACTAATTTGCATATAGCCAGGTTCCGAACTGGGATGGTGCAGTGAGCTAAAAAACGGTGATGGATCAAGCCCTGATCTGTTGACTGGGTAGGAGTGTTCTGATTAACTCAGATACTCTGTCCATCACCACCCCCCTTTTTGTAATTATTTTGGCCACCATGAGTGTGGAAGGGTATGTTCAGACATGAGTCCCTTGCTCATTGCACCATCAGGATTCAAGCAAGCCGGGCCGAAGACGGTTGTAATGCCAGAAACCGGTCCCCGGAAGCTTGTTTCCTTTCCAGTGAAGAATTGGCTTCGTAGTTTGGTCTGCCCTGTTCCCATGAGGCACTGGGCCAGGGCCAGACTAATTTGCATATAGCCAGGTTCTGAACTGGGATGGTGCAGTGAGCTAAAAAACGGTGATGGATCAAGCCCTGATCTGTTGACTGGGTAGGAGTGTTCTGATTAACTCAGATACTCTGTCCATCACCACCCCCTTTTTGTAATTATTTTGGCCACCATGAGTGTGGAAGGGTATGCTCAGACATGAGTCCCTTGCTCATTGCACCATCAGGATTCAAGCAAGCCGGGCCGAAGACGGCTGTAATGCCAGAAACCGGTCCCCGGAAGCTTGTTTCCTTTCCAGTGAAGAATTGGCTTGGTAGTTTGGTCTGCCCTGTTCCCATGATGCACTGGGCCAGGGCCAGACTAATTTGCATATAGCCAGGTTCTGAACTGGGATGGTGCAGTGAGCTAAAAAACGGTGATGGATCAAGCCCTGATCTGTTGACTGGGTAGGAGTGTTCTGATTAACTCAGATACTCTGTCCATCACCACCCCCTTTTTGTAGTAATTTAAATTAGGGCAGTCTTCAGAGCATGGTGTACATCTTCTGGGACATGCTGTGAGATTTTGAGTGGGCTTGATTGTAAAATATGGTTTGGAACTGTGATAAGAAAAGTTTCAATGCGTTGTTCATGCTGGTGTTGCTTGCCGTGGGGGTGTGCGATTATGTAGGTTGTGGGCCAGGGTCAGTGCAAACGAAATATATAAAACTTAGGGGCATATTATCAAGACACAGAGATAATTATCGCTGAAAGTGCTTAGCGCGTTTTTTTTCTATCGCCGGGTATCGCTGGATTATATCGCCATGATAGCGCTGTATTAACAACGCTTTGTGCATTGGCGATATAAAATTCAGCGATAGCGGGGAAATGGGCCAACATCTCTCAAAAACCAACGCCAAACGTAGAAAAGCTTGCTGATATGACCATGTGGCCTTAACCCTATGATCCACTGCCCAATGTTAAGTATGCCTTAGTCAGGAATTTAGCGGACGTTAGATTCCTGCGTTAATAGCGAGTTAGCACTATTTTTTTTATTGCTACGACGGTTGGGCCTCATTGTAAATATCGTGACGCTGCGTTAGTGATATTTTACCATGAAGTTTTGTGAGGCACACCTACTTTGCATCTCATTAACAATGCGATGCGAGGCGTAAGTAAAACGGGTGCCAAAACATGGAAACTCGCGCAAGCGTGTCCTTGATAATAATGCGATAAAATTATCGCCACTTTACAACCGTAAACGGATGCTAAAGCGGCGATCATTTTATCACCCCCTCTTGATAATATGCCCCTTAGAGTCTCAGTTACTGCATTGTGTTTGATGTTCAGGCCAGCAGTATGTATAATAGAAGGAGTGAGGACAAGTGTGTATTGTGCCACACATTTTGAATATGTAATGAGATATCTGCAGGATACTGTGGAAAGGTAGGGCCGATGTCGACCAAGAACCTTTAGTCTTTGCCCGGCGTTAGCCGCCTCTCATACCATTCAATATTACCAAACAAAGAGGCAGGCGCTGGAGACAGGAAGGCAGGAAACAGGAGTTTATTCCGACGGAGCAGAACACGTCAAATCAGACAACAGGGTATCTTCTCGAGGTGCTCTAACCGCATCTCTGAGGCCTGACCTCTTATACACAGGTTTATGGCTTTATTACATTTATGACATCCGTGGTATTGCTTTGAAGTTCAAGAAGGCATCTTTGGAATCCCCGGTTCAGGCCCGTTCTCACACATATCTACAGTAGAGGTCCCCACCCAAATCTAAGCATGATGGCTATCGCGCAGCTGGACATTCCGCTGGGAACAGGAATTTGGGCGATCGGTCGGATCTAGGGGTGTGAAGGCATTGATTAATCCCCGCTCCTTTGATGTGAGGCGAGGTCCTACTGTAGGGGGCAATAAACTGCATCTGTTGAGCTAGGTGATGGCCTGGGATCAGGCCGGACAATCGGGCAGGGAGGAAGAGGTTATCAAAAGGGCCTGTTCTTTGAATGAGATGAAAGAGCGAGGGGGTTCAGCACGGGATGTGGCTCGGAGACAGGGTCGCGCTGGAGGTGCGTTTATGGCCCAGGCAGGAGAGATCGGGGGCTATCAGGGCGCGGGGGAATGCTTGCGAGGCCGAGGAGTGAGGGGGAGAGACGCGCAGGCTATTGGCAGTGGGCAGAGAGGCCACGACACACGAAATGGCTGCCACTTACGGGCATGATGGGGCCTAAAAGGGACAAGATGGCGTGGCCACTGTTTCACGATTTTCTCTTTACTTTCAACAGTGGTTGTGGTGAACATGAATGAACGCCGCTTATATATACCTAATTTTAGTCATTTTCCACAGTCCCCAGTTTTTATCATAAGTTAGTTCATTCCTGTCCATGTCACAGGTGAGGATGTACAAGCTGACATTAGTTATACAATTCGCTTTGGTAGCCCATATGCATTTACAGGCAGATGGAAATAATTCTGCTATCAATGCAGACAGAATCGTACATAACCATATGTAGTCAATGTGATGGGCGGGGAGACAGTGCATACAAAATTACATTAGCTGCGTCATACGTTAGACCTTGGAGATGGGGACATTACTTTAAACGATGTAGGAGATTCGTTCAAATACAAACATGATGTCATACAAAAAAATGTTCTGGCAGGAAAAGGGCTATTATCACTTGAGGTCTGGACTCCATGGGGGTCAAAACTAGACAGCATGTTCATGTGCATAACTGGTGTTCTACAATCATCAAGATACAGAGTTAACGTCTTCTTAGTTATCCATGTACAGTTGGAAGTGACCGATGTAAGGTTTCGAAAGCTCAATTGGGTGATAATCAATACAAAGTGGTTGGGAGAGAAATTCAACTTAATATAAGGGACAGTCAAGGGGTGGCAATGTGCAAAAAAGGGGGGTTCGTCTTTCCAGTGTCTTATTACAGCGAGCCATCACTGGTAGGCTCTCATTGTTTTTCTTCTTTCGTTGGCACTGTTGAGCACCGGCGGTGGAGCTATGCGTTCAGCTCGGATTCAGATTTCGCGTTGCAAGGTGTGGCCACTCTTTGCTCTCGGACCACAGTCCTGTTTGTCCTGTCACCTAACTAATCTACCATAGATACTTTAGTCGGGGTACCCGTATTCCGTTCTTCTTTCGGGACAAACCCTATTCTATCTTTTGTGCTGTGTTTCTTCTTTAAGTCAAGTTAAAAAAAACTCCATATGGAAAAAGGGGTGATGGGGGCGTGCTTTGGGAGGCCGAGGGAAAAGAGGGTGGAGTGGGATCAGATCTGAGACGGACCAAGGAGGGCAGAAATTTCAAGCAAGTGGGCCCATCAATCGGGCACAATGGGCTGGGACTTTCGGCACGAGCTCATCAACATGCAGGGGCTTCTGGACAGCCCTTCTTTCCTTCACTTTCCGCGTTGAGAATGGTGCCTTGTCCCGCAACTCTTTGCTCTGTGGCTCCACCTTGGTCGAGGTCATAGATATTCTCCGATCTGCAGCCAGGCTGTGCGTCACGTCCGGCCCCTCTCCTCCGACGACCGCACGTTATCCTTAAATGAGTACAAGAAAAACAAGTCTTAGAGAACTGGCAGGGGAAGATGTTTACACGCTTTAATTTCTCTCCCAACCCCAAGTAGTTGGGGTAACGTTTATTGGTCACGATAGGGTGGATGCTTAGTAATCCTTACATCGGTGTATGCTGTTAACTCATGCAACATTGCTGTGGTGCAGGTCTGCAAGTATCTTTCTATTTTCAAACATTATGTCTGTCTGGTGTCTATTCCTGTTATATTTGCGAACGTGGCAAGAAGTCTGATATCCAACAATTACATGGTTCATTGAATTCAAACCGGCTCTTCTAGTAGAGACTCGTGTTTTTCTAAAACAAATCCTGTCGAGCTATATTTTTCTTCAAGGTCTGCTAATTTATAAAAAGTGTGAAGTGCTATCATCATGGGCCTGCAGCTACTTTTTCCAGGGAAGGACATACGTTAAGCATTTTTTTTCTTTCTTTTCTGACAGCAACGGCTAACTTTTATCAGTTTTTTTTTTTGGACGATTTATCTTTAAAAACAAGGTCATCAGCTACAGTTTTTAAGATTTTCTGGGACGGCTGGTTACAGAACTGGGACCATTCTGGAAAAACGGGGACGTTTCGGACATTCTACTTTTGTGCAATGGGCAGTGGTAATCCGAATGATGAGGGTGGTGTTACTAAAGCACTAAAACAAAAGCCACTGACATATAGTTCCCTTTCAAGGGTCAGATTAGGGGACATTAGTCGTCTTACCTGTCCTTTCTTTCTCAGCCAATTAAGTTCCATCATTTTGCAGAAAGGAGAGGTAGTAATATGGCAAAATACGATCGTTTTTGTTTCTGTCAATTTGTTCAAACACTGTCGTGTCTAAAGCCAATTATACCTGTGCCGGCGAGGCACAGTGTCGTCATTTATTCAAAAGGGAGCAAGGGAGCCCTCAGAGGGTGAGAGCGTCGTGTGCACCAAATAGGCTATTAGTACACGTACAACATAAAGAGAGAGAGAGAGAGAAACGTGTATAATAATAGGTTATTCAGTGCACACACATATAGAACAGTACAGGTCGGTTTCACGTATAAAACACAAGCTGAGGGAAAACATAAACTCATAGTTTACGTACACACAAATACCAGATAGGGTGCGACAGTACATACATCAAGTACGGAAACCTAAGACAGAACACAGAGCTATTTTGGGCAAAAGGACTTTGTCATGCATGTTGCGTATTCTCAGTATTCCTTTTAATTCATTTTGGGGGGTCGAGCTCTTTGTTCTTCTTCCTTCCTAATAGTAGACAAGTTTTGTTGGTAACCTCGCTTCAAAAATACTTACTCCTTTTAATTGGTCGGACACTAGTCCAGTCGCGCTTATACTCACGGTGGGGTCTTCCAACATCTAGCAAATGATGATCCAAGCTGAGGTAAAGGAGGGGTGTCAGTCGGATGTGCGATGGTACAATTCTGACTTTTCTATGAGGGTGGAAGAAGAAGGGGGTAAATCTAAAAAGATAACAATATCCCTAATATCTGGGCTGAGGGGGATTTTGGATGAACCCCAACCCGGGGTACTCTTAGCTTTTCTTATTCAGTCAGCACATAAATTGACTCACTGGTGCACATTATTTTGGGTGTACATTTGGGATATCGGTTGGGGTTGGGTTCGCTGTTGTTAAAAGTTAGGCTGAAAACCGTCAACATTATCGGCGCCCTCTTGCTCTCCTTAAACCTTTTGTGCGCGTAAAACAGCCGCCATTTTGGACACCATGGCTTCCCTGCTCTCGCCGAGAGCCAGCGCGTCTCTCTCTCTCTCTCCTAACTTCGCTGGCAACCCCCCCCTGCTTGCACCTGCCTTGAGTCATAAACCCCTCTTCGGCGCTGCTCTGCCCCAGGCCCTCATCCTGTTCCTAGCGCGACACCTCCCTGCTTCCCCGTCATGACCTCCGGCCCTTTTGATGCAAACCCCTTTTCCCCGTGTGCCCGTTTTGTCTTCCCCGTTCCCAGGCCGACACCTAGCTCTGCCGATACCAATCTCTTGCCCCTCCCCATACAATAGGAAGCTTCCCTCCTCAAAGGACCCCCGAGATGATCAAAGCCCCCCCCATCCCACGAGATCCGATCGCAACCCGCACACTCCGTGAATCGGCGGAATACCCAGCTGCGCAATGATCATCACCTGTTGTGAACGGGGCGGGGACTTCCACTGTAGCCTTGCATGGGAACGGGCTGGGAAGGGGGGATTCTGAGGATGTCTTTCCGTACATCAAAGTATCAACGAGAATGTGTTACATGTAATAAAGAGATAAACTTGTGTATAAGAGGCCAGGCCTCCGGGATGCAGTTAGAGCACCTCAGAACGATACCTTCTGTCCGTTTTCGTTGTGTTCTCCTCCGGAGCGAATAAAAACCTTGTTTCCTGCCTTCCAGTCTCCAGCGCCTGCCTCTTCAATAGTTTAACTTCTTTGTGGGTTCAAGAGGCGACATCGCCGGGCAATAATTAAGGATCTTATATTCTGGTTGGTAGTGCCCCCCCAGTTTGTATTTTTCCACAATTGGCGTCCCAAGCGTGGGGCCCATCAGCGACCCATGGATCCAGTGGGAGAGGTCCTGACGACAAAGTGAACGACTGCAACGATCGGGAACGCGTCTGTCCGATAGACCCTCGTCTGACAGCCGATCATCCGAACTTCACTGGTTCCGAACAGACCTCTCTCGAGTGATCTACGGTCCTGACTGGGAACCATCAGGAGTGCCGCGAGGATAACGAAGAAGAGAGGACGATCGGGCGCTGGATTCGGAAGTCAGGAAACTGTCCATGCGGTCCGGGTAAGGTCGTGTTACCACGACAAATTGCGAAAAAATTGCTTGATTGCTTGTTTGTTAAATACTAGTATTGCTCTTTTTGTTTATTTGGAGATTCACTGTCTGCAAACGGAGAAACAACAGGCTCTCTCTTTGCAAGCAGTGGAGGATAGGTAGGGCAGACAACCGTGCTTATTTTTCTCCCCCACTCAATAATCACCTGAAACTGAGCTGTTGTTCACAAACTATTGTTTCCTGGAGATTCCCTGTCTGCAAACAGGGAAGAGACCACCCTTTTTGCAGATAGTGAAAAGGGTAGGTAACGCAGATCTTTGCGGACCTACTCATTCTCCCCATTGTTATTTATCGGTCTTTTGTTATCTTGATCTATGAGGGATTCACTGTCTGCAAACGGAGAAACAAAGGTCTCTCTCTTTGCAAGCAGTGGAGGATAGGTAGGGTAGCAGCCGTGCTTATTTTTTTCTCCCCCACCCTATAATTGCTTGAAACTGAACTGTTGTTCGCAAAATTATTGTTTCCTGGAGATTCCCTGTCTGCAAACAGGGAAGAGACCACCCTTTTTGCAGATAGTGAAAAAGGTAGGTAACGCAGATCCTTGCGGACCTACTCATTCTCCCCATTGTTATTTATTGGTCTTTGGTTATTGTGATCCATGAGGTATTCACTGCCTGCAAACAACGTAGAATAGAAATATTCTGTCTAGTCTTTGCACCTAGTGATAAGATAGGCAGTGCTGACTTTTTAGTCCCTCATTACGAGCCGTCATGTCTGTCTTCTCCCCACTGATTAGTAGCCTGTTTAGCCCGGACCGCTTATTAGAGATGGACCATCCAGCCCCACTGGAAGGCACCCCTAATAAGGACATGTTCATGAAGCATGGATTGACCGCTATTGCCTATAGTAAACTATGGCATAAATATACAAAACAGGGTCAAGAAAGTCAATGGCCCCTGACAGGATCCTTCGATGATGATAAAATAAAAATGCTAGAAACTGCCCTAGGTAAAAACAAGACAACACCTACTATGCTTGATAGCTTCGGCATGTGGCGAAAAGAAACTGAACAGCGTAAAAAGAAAACTGAGAGTAGGTTGGAAAAAGAGCTGCAAAAAGCAGCCCACCTAGCTGCTCAGAAACTAAAAAAGGAGATAGAGGAAAGAGAGAAAGCTAAACAGAAACTAGAAAGGGAAACGCCAAGCCAGTGTCCGGTTAGAACCCCCTCCATGCTCTACCCTGATTTACCCTCGAAACGACAAGCCAATGAGGACCTGCTGTTAGGTCCTCCTATCATCTACATGCCCCCTCCATACGCCCCTTCTCGACCCTTGGCGCAGCACGCGCCACCCCCAGGTACAAACGAAGGTACCGCCGCAGCGTCGGCCCCAATGGCCTCTGTGCCAGCCGAACCCCTTGTATTAAAACCCGCATCAACGACAACGTTAGACGAGCATGAGACTCGAGGGGCTGGCCTTGCAAGAACAAACAGGCTAGACAAAGATGAGCGAGCGGGGATCGACAAAATAGCAAGGACACTGGTAGAAAGGAAGGATGATGAAGAGTACATCACAGATATGTTCAGCTCGTATACAGGGAGTCACAGACGACATTTTACCGTACGACTGTGTTATCATGTCTTGAATACATACGAGGACCGATATCGAGACAAAGGTCCCGAGAGCCTAAGGACTCTGTACCGGAAGGTCGATATCGGGGATGAGGGCGAGTGTGATGTGTCGGACCTCCTTACGCGTACGCTTGAGGTTTTTCGCCACCTCACTGAACGAAAGCCGGGAGCTAAATCCGCGGCCCCCGTAGTGACCGAACCACCAACCGAGCAATCTAACACCATGATGCCGATACGTGAGGCTGCCCCTTACTGGGTTCCTCCTCGGGGTACAGGGACTCACGATGATGCAAACAACCAAGATGCGAAGGGAAGGGTAGTATACAACTGGGTCTACCAGCCATGGGACCGGCAAGAGATACTGACATTCCGGAAATCTCTACCCGACCTACGTAAAAACCCCACTGCCTTCTATACTGAATTGGGTACAGCCCTGGGTTCAACTATCATGACCCTGGTTGACATCGACTTGTTCTTCGGGTTATGTCTACCAGCTGATGTGTGGAAGCAAATCCGGAAAGTCGACCACCTTGAGCTGTTCGGACATACCTGGTCACAACTCGATGACTTGGACAAACAACGGGGACCAGGACAAAAGCCGTTGAAATCCATTCTAGACCTCCCAGATAAAATTGTAGAGAAATTAAAAACCCTAATCCCAGAAAAGAAAGTGGACTGGTCGATAGTAACAGCCTGTCGCCAAAAACCCCAGGAGGATGTATCGGAATACTTCTCCCGGTTTGAAACGGTGTTCTCCGATTACAGCGGCCAGGACATGACCACTGCAACCGGACACCATCTGTTTGTCCAGAATTATGTTAAGGGCCTATCATTGGACATCTCCCAGAAACTACAGGCCAGCGAGAGTAGTTGGGCAGCCTCCAAACCTACAGCGATTCTCCAAATGGCCCAATATTATGAGCATCAGAAAAATGAAAACGATAGGGCGACAGAGAAAAAGAAGAAAGACTTAAAAGAGAGGGTGATGATTGCCAAACTGCAAGGGGTGACTATAGGACGAGACCAATACCGGGGAAACTACCAGACAAACGTCCCTAAGACTGCATTTCCCCAGGACCGCACTCTGACTCCCTACAGTGGACGCACAGACCTTAGAGATGACCAGTGCGCTTTCTGCAAAGGGACTGGCCATTGGAAATCCCAGTGCCCAGTTCTCCTGGAAATGATCAGGAACAGAGACCCCAGGGATGTAGCAAACGGACCGAGACCTAAGGGACCACAACGAGGGCCCCCAAATGACGCGACTAATGACAGATCCAGCAGACCGAATACGTTCGATCGACCCAGACAGAACCAATATCAACAATCTGACTATGACGACACTCACACCTTTGCATAGGACAGCCAAGGGCGAGGGAGGGATCCAGTCGAGCTCTATGTTGACCAGCAGGGCCCTTATGTCACTGCTAAGGTCCTGGGTACCAAGTCTCCATTTCTGGTAGACACTGGCGCAACACGTAGTGCGTTATCTAAACGACTGATTCCAAGGGCACCCTTGTCTGGCTCACTCATAACATCGACAGGTTTCGATGGAACGCCCTCCACCAACCCTTTGTCTGCCCCGATTCTCTTTGACGTAGAAAACAACACCACCGACACCACGTTCTTGCTTTCCTCCAATAGCCCTGACGCCATTATGGGACTTGACTTACTGAAACACTTCCGAGCGACGATTAGGTGTTCTCAAGATGGAGTTCGAGTGTTTCTTTACGACAACCCCGTTCTGCTTAAACATTGTTCCCCCCGACACATGTTTTCCATCACCGACGTCGACGCGTCCCTGCTTGACACCCTACCTCCGTATCTGTGGGCCAAAGCGGATTCGGACGTAGGGCGTATGTTAATTGACCCAGTGCACATTACTGTCCGACCAGACGCAACACTCCCAAAACTCCCACAATATCGGATATCGCCAGAGGGCGAGAAGGCATTGGTAATGATTATCCAGTCACTGATAGACGCAGGAGTGGTAGAGGAAGTGGTTAGCAACGTTTGCAACAGCCCTATCTTGCCCATTATCAAGAAGCAGGGAGAGGGAGATGAGAAAGCATACCGTTTCATCATCGACCTCCGAGAGATCAACAAAGTGGTGGTACCCCAGTACCCTGTGGTCTCAGACATCACCACCATCCTGACCTTGATTCCATCCACTGCCACCACCTTTTCCGTCATCGACCTCAAGAACGCATTCTTCTCCATCCCCATCCACCCAGACAGCCGATATCTCTTCGGCTTTACCCTAAAATCCCGCTCATATAGGTTTTGCCGAGCCCCTCAAGGCTTCACGGAGAGCCCTAGCATCTACAGCCAGGCCCTCAAAAGGCAACTAGACCAAGTCCGGTTACCCGACGGGGTGGTGTTGGTACAATATGTCGATGACATCCTTTTGGCAGCCGACACCACCCCTCTAGCGGTTACCGCCACCATTCAACTCTTGCACTTCCTTGCGGAAAATGGCCACAAGGTCTCCAAGAAGAAGTTGCAATTCTGCCTACCCCAGGTCACTTACCTAGGCCACCTTCTGTCCAAAGATGGAAGGAAACTCACCCCTGATCGAATCCAGACCATTCTAGACACCCCTGTCCCTAAAACCCAGAAGCAGGTTCGCTCCCTATTAGGCCTCACCTCCTTCTGCCGACAATGGTTGCCAAACTTCAGCCTCGTTGTAAAACCACTGCTCTCTCTCCTAAACAAAGACGTCCCTTTCCCACTCCCTTGGACTCCTGAGTGTCGAACCTCCTTCACAGAACTACGAGATGCCCTTTGCTCAGCCCCTGTCCTGGGTACCCCTGATTACAGAAAGCCCTTCTCCCTTTACACTCACGAAAGGGAGGGGTGCGCTTTATCTGTCCTGACCCAGGCCATCGGTCCTAAGCAACGACCGTGCGCTTACTTCTCTGCCACTCTTGACCCTGTCGCCAGAGCCTTGCCTGCCTGCCTTCGAGCTGTAGCTGCTGCTGCAGTCTCTATCCGACAGAGTGAGGGGATTGTACTCTCGAATTCCCTCACGGTACTGGTACCCCATGCAGTCGACACCCTCCTGAACCAAACCAAGACGCAACATCTGACGAGTGCACGACTGACTGGATACGAACTAACCTTGCTTGCCCCCCATATCACCCTGAAAAGATGCACCACACTGAACCCAGCAACTCTGTTACCCTTGCCAGAGAACGACCCCAATGTGCACCCCGTACATGACTGCGTGACTCTTACGGACGAACAGACCAGGAGTAGGGTCGATCTCAGAGACACAGCTTTCCCTGACCCCGACGGGGAGTTGTGGGTGGACGGTTCTTGCATCAAACTCTCCGATGGTACCACTTCCGCTGCCTATGCAGTCACCACGGCTCGAACTGTAGTAGAAACAGCCCGCATCACCCAGCGATCTGCCCAGGCAGCGGAACTGATTGCTTTGACGAGAGCCTGCATCCTGGCAACAGGAACCACGGCGAACATTTACACCGACAGCCAGTATGCCTTCGGGGTGGTTCACCATTTTGGGCTCCTCTGGAGGGAGAGAGGATACTTGACCTCACACGGCACACCCATTCTGCACGGGGATTTAGTCTCCGCCTTAATCGAAGCTGTCCTCCTCCCCAACAAACTTGCCGTTATCAAATGCCAGGCACACAAGAAGGTGACAGACATTATTGGACAGGGAAATGCACTAGCCGACATCACCGCCCGAACGACAGCTGAAAATAGAACGACAACACGTATGTACGTGACCAGGTCACAAGCAGAAAACTGGACTGACGCCAAGGACACAATTAGAGACATACAAACGGCTAGCACACAACACGAATTGACTGAATGGGCACGGGTGGGATTGAAAGACGATGAAGGCTGCTGGCGGACAAAAGACACGAACAGATGGTTGCTACCTGACTCATACTTGATTCCCATATTAACCATGGCACACTCCCCAGCCCACATAGGATCCGCCCCCATGATCGAACTTGTCTCCAGGGTTTGGCACAATGACAAGATCCCAGATTCCGCCAAACGCCTGGTCCAACAATGCTTAATATGCCTGCAACACAACCCCGGGAAGGGAACTGTAGTACCCCGGGGGGGATTTGGGGTCCCAAACCACCCATTTGAAGTCCTGCAGATGGACTACATCCAGCTAGACAGATGCCAAGGCCTGAAATATGTACTTGTCGTGGTGTGCGCATTTAGCAAATGGGTGGAAGCATATCCAACCCGTGACAACACCGCTATGGCCACTGCAAAGGTCCTGTTAAAGGAGTTTTTCCCCCGTTATGGCCTCTGTCGTGTTTTATGGAGTGATAATGGCCCCCACTTCGTAGCCAACGTTATCCAGCTCATCCTAAATGGGCTGGGTATCAAACAGAAATTCCACGCAGTCTTCCACCCTCAATCTGCTGGGCTTGTCGAACGACACAACGCCACACTAAAGCTTAAACTGGCCAAAATAGTGGCTACGACGGGCCTGAAATGGCCAGACGCCCTCCCATTGGCATTGCTATCGATGCGCTCTACCCCCACCCGACATCACTTAACCCCTTATGAAGTTGTCTTCGGTCGACCCATGAGCGTCTGGTCTGCCCCGAAACCAACGTCCATTCATGACGTTCCGGATGTCCTAATGTCTGATTATCTGTACAAATTGACTGAAACTTTGTCTGTCCTTCATCAGCAGGTGCGGCAGGCCATCCCCGATGCTTCCAGGGGTCCGGGTCACGCCATCCAGCCGGGGGACTTCGTGCTGATCCGAAACTTTCAGCGATCAAAGAGTTTGGAACCCCGGTGGACGGGCCCCTGGCAAGTGCTGATCACCACTCGGACCGCACTTCGAGTGGAGGGGAAGAAACACTGGCTGCACGCTCATCACTGCAAAAAGGTCTCTCCAGCCCTGGCCACGACAGACACCGTCAACACCCAAGAAGAGCTCCTGAACCGGGACCGACCATCGTTGAACTGCTACCCTGATACAGAGACACTTGAACTTTCAAAACATCCTGACCCCACTGTGCCATCTCGAGAAGGGTATTTCCTGCGTCGAAAGGAGGGAGCTTCGGCTAAGTAGGCCACGGACTAGGTTAAAGAATCTCAGAACGGTAACCCAAACTACCAAGGGTTACCTGGAGAGAAGCTAAAACTGAGTCTGTGGTCCTGCCCACTACCGAGCACCTTGAAGACGAAGATGATGGAAGCGCCAGATAAGAAGATGATGGAAGCGCCAAACAAGAAGCCGACTGAGACAACAGGAAATACCCACTACAGAAATCCGAGAACAGACAGACTCCATAGCTCAAAGACAATTGCACTCTTCATCGTAATCCTCCTCTGTTTTCTCCTCATGACTACGCTCTGGATTATGGAAGAACACGCACCTGCTCACGAAACATTCCTAACCACTGCTCAGCCTACCACCATGAAGGAACATTATCTAATTTCGCTCTCTCCTCAACTAAGAGAGAGGCGAAAGGAGTTTTGGAACAACTCTTTCGTGCAGCTACTTCACCAGCACAATCTTGCCACCAACGCCACCAACTGCTGGATCTGTGGGTTGCTACCCCATGCCACTGGACATTCAATACCATTCATCCCTTCACCCTTCTCCGTCCACGGCTCCTGCCTTGCCTGGCTGATCCTCCTGCAAGAGAGCTATACGGGAAATGCCACCTCCAGCAGAGCTGCAGCACATTCTTCTCATGGGGCCGGGCGAAACAAGACAAAGACACACTTCTGCCCGCTGACCCCCAGCGACTCAATCCAGATGGACATTCCGGCCAAAGAACGAATCGAAATGCAGGTGTTCAACAATCCAACCAGACCCACCTTCTCCTATCTGCGGAAACGAACGGCTGCCACTCTGACTGTGGCCCTGACGGTCATCAACGTCACAGGCCACATGTGTGTAGAAGGACTTGGGACACAGCTGGTGGGTCACAGCGCTTGCCGCTTTACCAGAACTTTGGACTCCACGGATCCACCTTCCTTTGTGTCATCCCCAAACATGTATTTCATCTGTGGCACGAAGGCCTACACCTGGCTCCCCAAAGGCTGGGGGGGCACTTGCTACATCTCCTTCGTCCTTCCTCCAACTTATGTGGCCCCAGCGAATCACCACAGACAAAAACGAGCCAAAGACGTTGAGCAAGCCGACTCAACAGGGGCACAGTTCCTCGATGCTATGAAAGGACTCGTCCCCCTCTGGGGCCCGATGGCAAACAGCCGTGCCATCCGACATTTGACTCAGGCAGTCGAGACAACCATGAACATCACAGCGGGCATCTTTGCCAACAACACTGCCGAGCTCCAAGCGGTCCGTTTGGTGGCTCTTCAGAACCGCCTCGTTCTAGATGTGGTTCTGGCGGACCGTGGAGGAGCATGCCGCATTATTGGGGCCAGCTGTTGTACATACATACCGGACAACTCACCCTCAGTGTACAAAGCCATCGAACATCTTCACAGACTCTCTTCGGAAGTTCACCAAGAGCAAGAAGAATGGTCGCTTGGTGGTTGGTTCTGGGACACCGTCAAAAGCTGGGGCTGGAGACTGCTCACCATTATCCTGGTTCCCGTAGTTGTAATATGTGGCCTATGCTTAGGAATTCAATGTTTGCCACCTATGTGTTCTTTATGTGCGAGTTGTATTTTTCCCAAAACTGTGGACATTGGAAGCGAACATATGAGGGCATTATATGATACCGAAGTTAGGAATTTGATGAAAATTGACATTGAGTAAGCAAGTTGGCTAGATATGTTGAAAAGGGAGGACTGTTAAAAGTTAGGCTGAAAACCGTCAACATTATCGGCGCCCTCTTGCTCTCCTTAAACCTTTTGTGCGCGTAAAACAGCCGCCATTTTGGACACCATGGCTTCCCTGCTCTCGCCGAGAGCCAGCGCGTCTCTCTCTCTCTCTCCTAACTTCGCTGGCAACCCCCCCCTGCTTGCACCTGCCTTGAGTCATAAACCCCTCTTCGGCGCTGCTCTGCCCCAGGCCCTCATCCTGTTCCCAGCGCGACACCTCCCTGCTTCCCCGTCATGACCTCCGGCCCTTTTGATGCAAACCCCTTTTCCCCGTGTGCCCGTTTTGTCTTCCCCGTTCCCAGGCCGACACCTAGCTCTGCCGATACCAATCTCTTGCCCCTCCCCATACAATAGGAAGCTTCCCTCCTCAAAGGACCCCCGAGATGATCAAAGCCCCCCCCATCCCACGAGATCCGATCGCAACCCGCACACTCCGTGAATCGGCGGAATACCCAGCTGCGCAATGATCATCACCTGTTGTGAACGGGGCGGGGACTTCCACTGTAGCCTTGCATGGGAACGGGCTGGGAAGGGGGGATTCTGAGGATGTCTTTCCGTACATCAAAGTATCAACGAGAATGTGTTACATGTAATAAAGAGATAAACTTGTGTATAAGAGGCCAGGCCTCCGGGATGCAGTTAGAGCACCTCAGAACGATACCTTCTGTCCGTTTTCGTTGTGTTCTCCTCCGGAGCGAATAAAAACCTTGTTTCCTGCCTTCCAGTCTCCAGCGCCTGCCTCTTCAATAGTTTAACTTCTTTGTGGGTTCAAGAGGCGACATCGCCGGGCAATAATTAAGGATCTTATATTCTGGTTGGTAGTGCCCCCCCAGTTTGTATTTTTCCACACTGTACTGAAATAAGTCTTCAAGTTTCTGGTGTAGGCCACTCTCCCATTTGCTAGCTCCAGAGAGAGTTGTTCCTAAGTAAGGAAAGTGCTATAGTTTTATTCGTCTTTCATAGGTAGGTACCATGTTCGGGCTTAATTTTCCTATCCCATTATCAGTTCGATCAACGCCTCAATCATACAAAAAGAATTATTTTATTGACTCAGACGTGTGCCACACATACGCAGTCATACCGTACAAATCAGGGCCCATGCGCACATTCATACCATACAATTTTTCACGTTCCCAGAGATAGCTCCTTCATACAATGTACCGTCTCACAGAGCTAGCCTATTTTCCTCGCGTGGAACACGGTGCGTTTTAGGTCTTCTCCATACTTCAGCTGAAATTCCGATATTAATCCTGCAGAAAAGAAAAGAGAGGGGGGGGTGGCAGCGTTCAAAGCACATCAGCGCGCATAAACACGAAAATGTTTTTACCTACCACGTACTTGACTTATCTCTCTGGGATGCAGTCCCTTGTGTCTCGGCATTGAAGCCCAGAGGAACTGGTAGTGCGGCAAGGATGACCAATGGTAGTCTGTTTATTACATAGATCGCCCGAGGGCGGTAGTACAGACCGCGTGTAGGAGAGGGTCAAAGGCCAGGGGTATTCAGTATAAGGTGGGGGGGGTGACGGATTCATGTTTTCATTCAAGGAAAAGAAATGGTTTACGGTGGTATAGGGTCGTTCCTGTTCGCAGAGCATGGTATTTTAAAAACCCTATCAGTCTAAATGGCTGTTATGATGCTAGTTCCATATATATTTTTCTTTTAAAACCTTGATTGAAAAAGATGTCAGCATTCAAATACGGGCCTCCAACCATACAGGCCGGCCACGGGGCAGACGGGAAAAGCATGAGGTAAGGAGAGATTACACTGTGGTATAGGAGTATGTAACGAGCGAGCCATTTTAATTGAAAAAACTAAACGTGACAAACGGTTGCAGGATCAGTGAAGGTGGATTTTATAATTGAAAGTATAATAGGATCAGTTACAATAAAATCGTCCATACGCACACCATGGGCGAGTATCGTGAGTAACATTACTTCGGAGCTTTAATAATACAATAATCAACAGAAAAAAAAACCGACATCAATAGGGTTGTCCGCATGCTCAGTCAGTACCTTTTCTCCGCCCGCCATGTGCACAAATACCGCATACATCCCCCATAACATCAAGGCTAAGTAACTAGAATCGTCATAAGGAGTTGCAAGTCCCGCCCATACTGGCGCCATTTTGGTCGAGGCCAGGTGGGTCCAGATTATAGTTCAAATGCCTCCAATAACTAGCGGTCGGACCAGAATCCCTTTCGGCAGTTCACAAAATTCCGTTAACACCAGCAGAAAGGACAGGCGGCATGAACCGCAACTTAAAGGCGAGGAAGGCAAAAACTTCCCTACCGGGTCACGCTGAGGTCCCACCGGAGCTGATCGAGTTGGCAGTCTACAGCGTCTCTTAGTAATTCGGACAAAAAGCTGGCGTCAGCATGAGAGCACCACCATCTTGTGACAACGTTGTGGCCACTCCGGAGAGCGGGACAGCAGGCGTATCCCTCCACAGATGCGCTGAATCAGTCCTTTCTACGGCACCAGATGAGGATAAGGCGGCGGTCACCCGGGGCAGCGGCATATCCATGGGGGATAGTCGAGCAACAGTGGCGGTTGCCCCCACTGGAAGCCCGTGGGAGTCGAGGGCCAACGACTCTCGTAGAATCTTTAAAACTGAGAGGACGTCTTCAAGATTGGGGCTCATGCTCGAGCAGGCAAGCATCCGAGTTCCATGGCAGCCCAGAGCCATCCTAGTGGACTAGGCCCAAATCCGGGGAGCCGGCCGCCATCTTGAGAGCCCCCCCCTCCCGCAGCTGTCCTCCACCACAGCCACCGGAGCGGGTCCCCCGGCCAGTCAACCGTGGGAGCTCGTTGAGTGGAACGCTGATGGAAGTCTTAGTGCGGGAGAGGACCCTCCACCTGGGGGGGGGGAGAGAGAGGGGGCCGTCTGCACCGCCTCTCCGCGGGCGCCCCACGCCATCTCCTGGCGGAGGCATACAGAATGGCCGGACCCACGACCCTGAGTTTAAGAGTCTCATGCTCGATCGATTGAGTTAGCCGGGCCAGGCAACAAAAGGGTGCGGGGGTGAGGAGAGCCATCAGCAGGGCATCCCCCGCACACAACTTGCTGGACATCACCTCTGGATGATCCGGGGACGGGCCTCGACGCGTTGGGTTGCCTCCGGCCTATTCGCACAACGGTCCTCCACCCCAGGCCGCCACCGACGCTACCTCGCCGGCTGATGGCTTTTGTAGACTTTCTTATAGCCCAAAGCCTACTAAAAAGTAGCCCAAAGGTGGCCCAACATTGCTACAGCGTCAAGCAGACGGTGAACGTATTGAGATTGACGTTGCAGCCGGCTGCCATGTAAATAGTTGTATAATAAATAGTTGTATAATAAATAGTTGTATAATAAAACGTTTTAACATGTTACTTTGCTGGAGTGTTGTACATATTTATAATATTTGCATAGGGTTTGTCGTTATTTGGGCGGGGTGAGCGGCGGAGCTGAGCTGTCTTGCGGCCATCATGGCGTCGAGTTCGGCTCCTCTCACTAGTTTCATATTTCTCATGAGGGGTTGTTCCTAATGTTTCTATTTTAGCTGGGTCAAAAAGATCCCATCAGTGGCCTACTGATTTTGCTCGATTCTTTTTGTTTTTCCTAACGATTTTTATGTTATAGTTTGCTAGCACGATACAGCGGCTAATCCGCATTTTTATATACTTGTCCTTTTTATTAGGGTTGCCTTCCGGTGGAGCCGGATGGTTCACCTCTAATAAGCGGTCCGGGCTGAACCAACTACCAACAAACGGGGCAAAGATAGGCATGATGGGTTACAATGAGGACAAAAGTCTGCACTACCTATCCTTCACTATTCACAAAGACTAAACAGAGTATGGTGACCCTGTGCTTATTTGTAAATAGAGAATAACCCAAAGAGAACCAATTCCGAACGATCAATGTTCGGATAAACAATCAATCAAATGAGGGATAAAAATAGGCACGACGGATTACAATGGGGGCAAAAGCCTGCGTTACCTATCCTTCACTATCTGCAAAGACTAAACAGAGTATTGCGACTCTGTGCTTGTTTGCAAATAGAGAATGATCCAAAGAGAACCAATTCCAAAGCAGTAAATGCTTGGATAACAATCAATCAAATGGAGAGGGAAGTAGGCACGACGGGTTACAAAGGGGGCAAAGGCCTGCGTTACCTACCCTTCACTATCTGCAAAGACTAAACAGAGTATGGCGACTCTGTGCTTGTTTGCAAATAGAGAATCTCTCAGAAACAATCAAATGAGTAATACTAGTATTTTCAAACAATCAAACAATCAATTCGCAATTCGTCGTGTTACACGACCTTACCCGGACCGCATGGACAGTTTCTCGCCTTCCGCTTCCAGCACCTGATCGTCCTCTATTCTCCGTAATTGCTGTGGCACTCCTGATGGTTCCCAGTCAGGACCGTAGATCACTCGAGAGAGGTCTGCTCGGAACCAGTGAAGTTCGGATGATCGGCTGCCAGACGAGGGTCTATCGGGCAGGTGCACTTCCCGTTCGTTGCAGTCGTTCACTCTGTCGTTGGGACCTCTCCCACTGGATCCACGTGTCACTGATGGGCCCCACGTTTGGGACGCCAATTGTGGAAAGGTAGGGCCGATGTCGACCAAGAACCTTTAGTCTTTGCCCGGCGTTAGCCGCCTCTCATACCATTCAATATTACCAAACAAAGAGGCAGGCGCTGGAGACAGGAAGGCAGGAAACAGGAGTTTATTCCGACGGAGCAGAACACGTCAAATCAGACAACAGGGTATCTTCTCGAGGTGCTCTAACCGCATCTCTGAGGCCTGGCCTCTTATACACAGGTTTATGGCTTTATTACATTTATGACATCCGTGGTATTGCTTTGAAGTTCAAGAAGGCATCTTTGGAATCCCCGGTTCAGGCCCGTTCTCACACATATCTACAGTAGAGGTCCCCACCCAAATCTCAGCATGATGGCTATCGCGCAGCTGGACATTCCGCTGGGAACAGGAATGTGGGCGATCGGTCGGATCTAGGGGTGTGAAGGCATTGATTAATCCCCGCTCCTTTGATGTGAGGCGAGGTCCTACTGTAGGGCGCAATAAACTACATCTGTTGAGCTAGGTGATGGCCTGGGATCAGGCCGGACAATCGGGCAGGGAGGAAGAGGTTATCAAAAGGGCCTGTTCTTTGAATGAGATGAAAGAGCGAGGGGGTTCAGCACGGGATGTGGCACGGAGACAGGGTCGTGCTGGAGGTGCGTTTATGGCCCAGACAGGAGAGATCAGGGCTATCAGGGCGCGGGGGGATGCTTGCGAGGCCGAGGAGTGAGGGGGAGAGACGCGCAGGCTATTGGCAGTGGGCAGAGAGGCCACGACACACGAAATGGCTGCCACTTACGGGCATGATGGGGCCTAAAAGGGACAAGGTGGCGTGGCCACTGTTTCACGATTTTCTCTTTACTTTCAAACGGTGGTTGTGGTGAACATGAATGAACGCCGCTTATATATACCTAATTTTAGTCATTTTCCACAATACAACCTCAAGGTTAGAGTTTCTATGCAGTAGGCAGCTATTTCCTTTCACTGTTGGTGTGAAATTAACATACATGAAATGGTAGAAATTGAAGCTTATTACCCAGTCGTTTGTAGCATGCAAATATCTGGATAGTTGTAGGTGCTCTTCGTTATATTCTAACTGAGCAGGATGTTGCCTATTCTGCAGATTCATCCTCAGCCACTTTGTCAGACTTTACCATTTCTACCCCTACCCGACGGATTAGGGGCCCTCTTAGGCGGCTCGGCAACTGTTTAGGATGGAAAGGGGTGGCAGAGATAATATACGTATTGGCGTGGAACGGCTGAGAGGGAAAATCATGTTGCTGCCTATGAGGATTGGACGAAAGTGGCCTCTATGCTGGTCAGCAAGCTGATATTTCTCTGGTGACCTCTGCTCCATAGAATACTTAAAATAGTTTGGAATAACAACTACGTGACAATATTGAGTGATAACGTTAGTGATTTAATGAAACTCCAAAAAATTACTGGGTGAAGGCAAAAATACGTGTTATTGTAGGTCTGGGAAACAAAGATTGGTTTCCACCCCCAGTTTTGTTATGCAGAGCCCCATCCGGTAGCTGCAGCACCCATGGACAACTCAGAGAGCGCTGAGGAGTCCTCAATTATAGTCTTACAAAAAGCAGGGAAATCTTGCTTGTATACCTTCTAAGGCACAAGAAATTGTAAGCAGTTTGGATAAGGTAATTTTTTATTTAAATGCACAACTTTGTTCCCGAGGCAGCAGATTTCAAACGTGACTTGAATGTGAATCCAGAGTAAGTGTCTCACGAGAGGGATGATGTGTTCAATTTGTTGTTTGTGGGAGATGAATCTGGCTGTGGAATCAAGGATATCCTTTAGCAAAGCAGGGTTGAATGAGGGACGTATGCAAATAAGGCATTGCAAAAATCAACGCAATAATACTGTCTGTGTGGGCAGCCTGAGGCTGCCCAAGCAGTCAGTATGAAGAACAGTGGGCAAGCCACTCCCCCTGCCCTCGAGAAACTCCGCCCACTCTCCCTGTTCTCTCTGTATGCTGCAGCATACAGAGAGAAAATGACGCTGGTGGGGCAGCGGCCTGACCAATCACAGCACTGCGCTGTGGTGGAGGGGAGGGAGGCTGCCTGCAGCCTTCCTGTCTGATGACGTGCACTGCTTCAGGAATTAAAAAACAGGACGGCGGGAGTCGTGGAGTCTCCGGAACGGTAAGTTTAAACGTAACTTTTTTTAAAATCTTTTTTTTCCCCTTAAACCCCTCCCGCCGCCTCCCTCATCCCCTTCGGGCGCGATGACCCCATTTCCACACCCCCTCCCACCCGCTCGTAATGCCGGCCGCGACTGGTCCTGTATATATGAGAGCTAAGCTGACCTTGGGGTCATGATGTCTGTGTGAGAAGTGTGTCTAATGCACAGTGCCATGGAGATAGATGCTCCCCCCCCCCCACACCACCACCACCACACACACGGCGGGATCACAGGGGAGATGAAGTTTCATTTACGGACACAGCAACTTTGGGGAAAAAGTAGGACTCCTCGCTCCCAATTAGCGTTACTTGTTCTGCTGCAGACCAGTGGTAGGCTAAAGTGAGCTGCCTGCTCAAGTGGTGGGCGTCACTGCTTGAAAAGAGAGGGGAGAAGGGGCCATATTCTTTCAAGTGAGCAGCAGTATTGTGCGAAAAACAACTGCCGCTATACTTAAGTAATAGCTTCCTCACCCCTAACTGCATGGGGAAGTGTATCGTCAGCTGTTAGTAACAGAAAGGCTTCTGCCGTCATGAGAAATTTTGATTAATAATAAGACGCAGACTGAGTCCTATCCTACTGTCTGCATGACGTCACTGGAGTGCTTGGGTCCTCGTGTGAACCCTTTTTTAAAGCGTTCTCAAATCAAAGGTGCCAATAATGTGCCCTGCATGCTGTGATTCAACCCCACCAAGCAACTTGTCCACTGTGTGCTTCGCAAGCAGTTTTACGCACTGGGGCCCCACCACATTGAAATGAAGCTCAGTGTTCGACAGGCGTCTAAGTTGGGAAAGCTACCGGACATTTACTGCTGTGAGTCGTCTTCATTTTTATTGTAAAACTGTTTACTGTCTCCTAAAAAAACGTTGTCCCCTGAGGTGTTTGGTTGAGACGGTTTAAATGGACCATTTTTTGCTCCTAGCTTCCTGAACACACTTATCAAAGTGTCTGTGCACTCGTCATTGTTTTGGAGTGTGCCTGCCAGTACAGATGGAGCACTTTCAGGAAATATGCCCTCAGTGCTGGGGTTAGACAAAAACAAGCAAAGGGGCTAACAGGCTGCAAAATATCGCTAAATTAAAGAATCAACCACCTTATTCATCAAGCTAAATTGCACTCGCAAAGGGCAAGATTCTCAGAATCTTGCCTTTTGCGAGTGCAATTTTTGCATTTGGGATTCATCATCCCAAATGCAAAATTAGCTATTTAAGAATTTGCACATTTGCGAAGAATTGAATTTAAGGAATCTCTATTTAAGATTCCTTAAATGCAATTCATGAAGCATTTTAAAATTGCGAAATTGCAATTTTGGGCCGCTATTTACCGAGAGGTCAGACCTCTCGGTAAATAGCAAAAACTTAGAAAAATGCATTTAAATGCATTTTTCTAAGTTGCATGTTACACACACACATGTCCTTTGGACATGTGTGTGCGCAACACCAATGTAGATTACATTTCAGGGGTGCTACAGGGTGTCCTTTGGACACCCCTGCACCCTTGAAATCGCATCCTTATTTGCGATTAGCTAATTGCTAATCGCAAATAAGGAACATGTAGGAATCGCAATATTTATTGCAATTCCTACATGAATCCCATTTTGCAAGTCCTTAATAGTGAATTGATTCGTTATGAATCACTATTAGCCGCTCGCAAAACGGGAGAATGATGAATCAGGCTGTAAAGCGACAACGTGCGACGCTAATGACAATTGTAATATTTGCTGAAAGCCTCCCGTACATTTTGGGCATCTTGAATTGTAAAATGTCACGGTTTTCTCTGCCCAGTAAATAAAAACATAAAGAAAATCAAACGTGAAGACGAGCAGATTGTGGCTCAATTATGCAGGTCTTTGTCACTCGTATTTCATTAGGAACAGAGGTCAGAGGCGAAATGCATGCCAACTGGTGATACTTGCCTCACAAGTTTTCCATAGCCCTGACCTACCTGCATGCTGGCGCAGGACCTTTGCTATGAATGAACCCCAGAGCGTGTGCCTTTTGATGAACTGAACATATTATATTTGAATTACAAGTTGTCATCAGGCTCCTCTCTGAGGAAGGGGCACTTTTTAAGAGCATTGTTATACTGTGTTCTATCCCCCTGTAGTGATGCGTTCTAATTTCTAGTAACATCTACTAACCAATTGCTTCATTGCACTCAGTGTCTGCTGGCAGGATGCTTAGCAGGGGATGGATGGGTGGATGAGTGAATGGGAGAGTCTCTAGAAGGATGGATGGATGAATGCATGAACAGATGAATGCAGAGGATGGCGGAAAGAAACATGGATGAATTAATGGGGAGGATGAAGGTGTGAATGGTGTATGGGCTGAGTGTCCTTATGTCGGCTGGACTCGCTTGCTACAGTAAAATCCATGCCTAGATTTTACGCCCCACTACTTTGAAATGTGACCAGCCACCACTGCTGTTCAAATGTTTCATATCTGTTAGAACTTCTCTGGATGACATTAGCATATGGGTTGTTGAATACGTTTTCGAACATGGGATGGTGGTAGTGTGAAGGTAATGATGTGAATTTTTCCTGTGTTCTGCTATGCTAAAGAAATTATATTTTTACTCACACCACGATGATCTCATAGTTTTTCTAATGTGATATGCCAGAAATGTGTATAAGAACCCCTTGATTTTGGGGGTGAGCTAACATTTTTGACAGATTTTAAAAATACTTTCCTTGTGCTGATAGCGATGCTGCCAGACTTATTTCTAATGTTGCTGCTCATTTGGTATTTAAGATAATTACTGACCTATTGAGTGGACCTCCTTGCTTATTTAAACAGTATTTCTTTGCAAATTGATGTTTAGGACTGCCTTGATGCACAATTCAATCTTTGGGAGAACCAGATGAGGTACATTTTTGGGGTGTTTAAATTTTGTGGTGTCTAAATTTTGGACTTTGGTTTTGCCGCCACACTAACAAGGAGACACACTAATCAATAAATCAGATAATTCTATTTTGCATGCACAGAAACATCTTCATTTCATTATCATTCAGTACAACTCTACGTCATCCACCTGGTAGGTTTATGTCAGTCAGTCAATCATATAACTTTTTTCGATTTTATCTAAAATCATACAAGTCTACAAGTCAAAAACATTTCATCATGAACATCCCCAAAAATACATCTCCATATACAACAACCAATTATACAATACAAAAAGAATAAATAAGTGACTTAGTAGGTCTATGTGCTGGTGTCACCTGGGCTGAAGAAGTACATTTAGTGATATGTCCCATGGCCACCATATTGCATTTGATATAAGCACACGGTTTTCACACATTTGCTGGTTGTTTGTGGCCTTTCCATACACAGAATCTGGGCATCCATGGTCACACAGATCTCTTCCAGAAGTAGCTGCTTATCAGGTACTTGTAGAAGATGTAGATGACCCAAAGACAGTCTTCAACTATGGCGCTGATAATGATCTTGTTAAGAAGGGCTCCAAATGGGTTTTGGAAAAAGCAGATCCGATTCAGGACCCATGTTTACAACCGAATCATACCCCTTTCTGAACGACCAACTACGATATGAGGAAGCCGTCCGCGGTAACCGAATCGGTACTGAACATGATTCAGTCAATCCGAGTCGTTCTGAGCTGATTTGTGCAGCTCAATGGGGACGGTTTCCGAACGAGCGAGTACGATGACTGATTCTTACAGCTGTAATTACTCAGTTATGCCGAGACAAAACTTCTGTGGGAATCTGACTTTGCAGGCCCGTAGTAGGCCCCCCTTCATCCAAGACCCTCTGATTCGGTAGTGGGGGGTACTCATTGGTTCCCCCTTTACAGGCATGCACAGTGTGGCGGGCACCATTGGGTCCTCGCCACAGGATGCACGCTTTTCCCCACCCACCCTTTTTTTCAATGGGAGCCTGTGTTCACTTTGGGTGCACAGGCTCACATTGAATTCAATGGTAGTCTGACCGAACTGAGTCCATAAACATACGCACACATCGTACTCGCTGGTGGGGGAGTCGTTCAGAAAGCATTCTGGAACCAATTTGGTAGGAATGCTTTCCTAACGAGAAAGTAATCAGGCCCTATGTCTTAGTAATCACATAGAGATGTCTGGTCCATAATCTATGTGGGGTATTAGAGACATGAGGACTAAGCCCATTGTAGAAATGCTTGTATTGGCATTTATACAGCATGAATATAGCAAGAACATGATGGAGCCCTTTTAGACTTCACACCCTGGGGTGATACTCCCCTAAACCTTTTTAATTCAACACTCCTATTTATTTGAATTTGTTTTTGTTAGCTTTACAACTCTGTGCACTTTACTACTGCTAACTAGTGAGAGAATGCTGCTTGTGCCCCCTCCTTAGAGTATGTTAAAATTGGCCTAAACCTAGTTGCTTAGCAAAAGAGAGAGGGGGGGCCAAGGAGCGATTAAGGTCCAGTGTCCATGCTCCTCATTTCAACATATGTTATCAAAAAGAAGACACTGTTCCTGTAGCGGGGTTCAACAATGTCACCCTCGCATAGGGGTGCAAATAGTCACCCGTGCACAACCAAAGGAAACGTGAAAAAAGAGAAAGATAAGAGAAAAAGAGACATCCTAGGTTGATGTGACCCATTAGTGAAGTGGAATAAACACTATTGTCCTCTGTTGCCCTCACACACCCCGAAGAGTGTCATGCTTCATCATCGGGCAGTTGCTCCTCGTAGGGCCGGCGCTGCAATCCCCTACGGGTCCCCCGAAGGGTCTCTTTGTCGGAGATCTTTTAAGGACTGCCGGAAGGTGCATGCGGGTATGTGGGGTATGGGTCTAGTGAGGGTTAGGAGAGTGATGTGCGTGCTACGTGGTGAGAGAATCAATGTTAAAAGAAGGGTAAACATGCAGCAAATGTATGAATTGTAAACCCTTGGCAGATAAACTGCTAGAGAAAATCTTGTCCCTAAGGCACACTATGCCCAGGTGTCATGAGATCATAGGTCAACATGTTTCGCGCCTGTGTCGCCATAAGGGTCGTTGGCGCTTCTTCAGGACCAGGATAATAATGTATAAAGTGCACGTGATAAAAAGTAATTAACCCTCTAAAAACATACAGGGCGAGGCAGCGCCCTGTATACCTGTTGTAAGGTTACAGCTGCATGATGGTAGATCGCTCCTGATGGAGTCCTAGGAAACAGAAAAAAGTAAATGACAGCTAAGCGCATCAGTAACAACTTGATGCCTTATAAGTGCATCAGTAACAACTTAATGCCTTATAATGTGCCACACATGTGTGCACATCAATTAAAATCAAGCAACATTATTTAAAGAAACAGGCACAGGAGACACATCAGCATCATCAAGGGGGCCTGACTTGTGCAATATTCAAAGCACGCCAAGTTAATTACTCTTTGTAAAAACTGTTTGTATCAATCGTGACCTCCCTTCGTCTAAACTGCGACAAGTATCCATAAAGTTTCAACAGTTTGAAATATATGTGAATCTTATACCACCCTATACCAGTGCCGATAGGTAGTTGGCTCTAAAAGATGGTTAGCTCTAAAAGGTGCTTACCTCGCCATGTTATTAAAACACTTCCACCGGCGAGAGCAAGGGACGCCCGTACATTACCGGGCTGTTGAAAGAAGAAAAATGGTATAAACAGAAACGTTTAGCAACAGGAACCCGGCGCATGCTCAGATGGGCAATGCACTCCCCATGTCCCTAATCAATGCCACCATGATCTACTTACAATTTCATCCGGGTATTGACTCCTATCCACCTACCCCCTCCAAGCGTCTGCCGGAGTATGAACGTTAGAGGCAAGACGCGAGTCAAATTAAAGAGCGTGGTCAGGTGTGGGCGGTACCCCTTTCCGGGTTGTCCTCACAACATCCAATGTAGTGCGCATGCACTAAAGACGGGAATCACCAGCGCATGCGCCTAGACAGGGAACTTACTCCCCAGTGTATACGGATGCGCATTGCCAGGGAACATACTCCCCAGTGTATGCAGAACGGCATAGTAGTTGGAAACATGCTGTGGTGGGCAATATGTGATCGTATCACAAGGTTTGTAGAACTCCCCATATTTTTTATATATAGTCCACAGAGTTCAACTTCATCGCTAAGTATCTCATGTTAAATACCGTTTCTCATATGCGCAGATTCCATAGAGTTATATCGGGACAATATCCCCGTGATGAGATGATAGTCATTGTTGTTGGTGGCTATTCCTGCTAGATAGATTACTCAAACCTTGTCTACTAGGGAGCCTTGAGGATAATATCGAGGGAAAAGAGACCCTTGCATGCCCTCGGAATTCTACCTCCTCAAGCTCATTTGCAAGGGAAATAGGTGGGGGTAAAAACAATGGAGTTCCCCACTCCTTTTTTTTCAAAATGAATGGTCCAAAAACGTGGCCCTACTGTGTGCGATAATGTCTCGTGAGCCTGTAAGAAAGGAAAGGAAAAAAGAACATAGTAATGGCCCACGGCTAGTCCGCCGTACAAAATTATTTAGCAAAAGAGAGAGGGGGGGCCAAGGAGCGATTAAGGTCCAGTGTCCATGCTCCTCATTTCAACATATGTTATCAAAAAGAAGACACTGTTCCTGTAGCGGGGTTCAACAATGTCACCCTCGCATAGGGGTGCAAATAGTCACCCGTGCACAACCAAAGGAAACGTGAAAAAAGAGAAAGATAAGAGAAAAAGAGACATCCTAGGTTGATGTGACCCATTAGTGAAGTGGAACAAACACTATTGTCCTCTGTTGCCCTCACACACCCCGAAGAGTGTCATGCTTCATCATCGGGCAGTTGCTCCTCGTAGGGCCGGCGCTGCAATCCCCTACGGGTCCCCCGAAGGGTCTCTTTGTCGGAGATCTTTTAAGGACTGCCGGAAGGTGCATGCGGGTATGTGGGGTATGGGTCTAGTGAGGGTTAGGAGAGTGATGTGCGTGCTACGTGGTGAGAGAATCAATGTTAAAAGAAGGGTAAACATGCAGCAAATGTATGAATTGTAAACCCTTGGCAGATAAACTGCTAGATAAAATCTTGTCCCTAAGGCACACTATGCCCAGGTGTCATGAGATCATAGGTCAACATGTTTCGCGCCTGTGTCGCCATAAGGGTCGTTGGCGCTTCTTCAGGACCAGGATAATAATGTATAAAGTGCACGTGATAAAAAGTAATTAACCCTCTAAAAACATACAGGGCGAGGCAGCGCCCTGTATACCTGTTGTAAGGTTACAGCTGCATGATGGTAGATCGCTCCTGATGGAGTCCTAGGAAACAGAAAAAAGTAAATGACAGCTAAGCGCATCAGTAACAACTTGATGCCTTATAAGTGCATCAGTAACAACTTAATGCCTTATAATGTGCCACACATGTGTGCACATCAATTAAAATCAAGCAACATTATTTAAAGAAACAGGCACAGGAGACACATCAGCATCATCAAGGGGGCCTGACTTGTGCAATATTCAAAGCACGCCAAGTTAATTACTCTTTGTAAAAACTGTTTGTATCAATCATGACCTCCCTTCGTCTAAACTGCGACAAGTATCCATAAAGTTTCAACAGTTTGAAATATATGTGAATCTTATACCACCCTATACCAGTGCCGATAGGTAGTTGGCTCTAAAAGATGGTTAGCTCTAAAAGGTGCTTACCTCGCCATGTTATTAAAACACTTCCACCGGCGAGAGCAAGGGACGCCCGTACATTACCGGGCTGTTGAAAGAAGAAAAATCGTATAAACAGAAACGTTTAGCAACAGGAACCCGGCGCATGCTCAGATGGGCAATGCACTCCCCATGTCCCTAATCAATGCCACCATGATCTACTTACAATTTCATCCGGGTATTGACTCCTATCCACCTACCCCCTCCAAGCGTCTGCCGGAGTATGAACGTTAGAGGCAAGACGCGAGTCAAATTAAAGAGCGTGGTCAGGTGTGGGCGGTACCCCTTTCCGGGTTGTCCTCACAACATCCAATGTAGTGCGCATGCGCTAAAGACGGGAATCACCAGCGCATGCGCCTAGACAGGGAACTTACCCCCCAGTGTATACGGATGCGCATTGCCAGGGAACATACTCCCCAGTGTATGCAGAACGGCATAGTAGTTGGAAACATGCTGTGGTGGGCAATATGTGATCGTATCACAAGGTTTGAAGAACTCCCCATATTTTTTATATATAGTCCACAGAGTTCAACTTCATCGCTAAGTATCTCATGTTAAATACCGTTTCTCATATGCGCAGATTCCATAGAGTTATATCGGGACAATATCCCCGTGATGAGATGATAGTCATTGTTGTTGGTGGCTATTCCTGCTAGATAGATTACTCAAACCTTGTCTACTAGGGAGCCTTGAGGATAATATCGAGGGAAAAGAGACCCTTGCATGCCCTCGGAATTCTACCTCCTCAAGCTCATTTGCAAGGGAAATAGGTGGGGGTAAAAACAATGGAGTTCCCCACTCCGTTTTTTTTCAAAATGAATGGTCCAAAAACGTGGCCCTACTGTGTGCGATAATGTCTCGTGAGCCTGTAAGAAAGGAAAGGAAAAAAGAACATAGTAATGGCCCACGGCTAGTCCGCCATACAAAATTATTTAGCAAAAGAGAGAGGGGGGGGCCAAGGAGCGATTAAGGTCCAGTGTCCATGCTCCTCATTTCAACATATGTTATCAAAAAGAAGACACTGTTCCTGTAGCGGGGTTCAACAATGTCACCCTCGCATAGGGGTGCAAATAGTCACCCGTGCACAACCAAAGGAAACGTGAAAAAAGAGAAAGATAAGAGAAAAAGAGACATCCTAGGTTGATGTGACCCATTAGTGAAGTGGAACAAACACTATTGTCCTCTGTTGCCCTCACACACCCCGAAGAGTGTCATGCTTCATCATCGGGCAGTTGCTCCTCGTAGGGCCGGTGCTGCAATCCCCTACGGGTCCCCCGAAGGGTCTCTTTGTCGGAGATCTTTTAAGGACTGCCGGAAGGTGCATGCGGGTATGTGGGGTATGGGTCTAGTGAGGGTTAGGAGAGTGATGTGCGTGCTAAACCTAGTTGCCACATATAATTATTCACTTGGTAAATGGTACTACTTGTATCCAGTGCCTATAAATTACTTACTACTAGTAGGCCTGCAGCACTCATTGTGCCACGGAATAAAGTAACACTTTGAAACAAGCCTCAGACCTGCCACCACAGGCTGTAGTGCAGTTTTAAACTGTCATTTCAACCCGGCAAAATAAACCTTTCTTAAACTTTCCTTTTTAATACTTATAAGCCACCATGTTATTTAAAAGGTAGGACATGTGTACTTAAGTTTTAAGTTTCCTGGCAGTGAAAAAGTACTAAAATCGATTTTCACTGTGGTAAGGGCTACCGCTCCCATTGACTAACACTGGGTTACCTATTACTTTTAATAAGTGCTAACTTTGGATTGTGAGCAAAAAGAGATATCCTGATTAGACTCAAATGAATTGAAATATATGTAAAATCTTCTTTAATGGTAAACTCAGATTTTTTAAGTTATAATTCTGAAAATGCTACTTTTAGAAAGTTTAGATATAAGAGGAGTTAGGCCCAAGGGACGAGGTCTAGGCAGGGCCGTACTATTGTTTTCAAAAAAGGGGGGAGTAAGCATGTACCCCACATTCTTTTTAAGCATTCACAATTTGGCTTTATGGCCAAACACATTACTTTTTGTTTGTACCGGTATTTTATTGATACCTTTTTATTTTTCAAATTCTTTTTGTTCTTCATTAGTTTGTTTCAATGTGAAAAAGACAAGTGTCTGATCATATCTATGTTCTGTATATAACCATTTTACAAAACATTCTGAGTACACATAAATGATAAAACACACTATACATGATACATCACATTAAATATTTATATAAAAAGGACCGAAACAGACATCCAATACATGCATATTTTACCACCATAATTATTGGACAAGCTAAGTTAATGATCCTAGACTTCCTTCTAGTGTCTATATCAGGTATCAGTGGATGTACAGGGAAAAACTTTTTTTAAATATAGTTTTTCTGGAAGGGGAATTATTCCTTATTTTACGGGCTGGAATTAAATTTGTCCATCCTCTGTGCTTTGGTCATGTGCCTACGCGTTTCGAATCCTGGGCGTTGAGTACTAGGATTCTCGTCAGGGCTTTTAGATTTTGGTAGCGTTGGTATTTTCTGTAATGGAGGTGCAACACAAAAAAATTAAAATTATTTTAGGAGCTCCTTTCCTTCTCTCATTTATTTTTTGCTTTTCATTGTCTCTTTTTGTTAGCAATTGTACCTGAGAAGTGATGGTTATCTTCCCATCAAATTTTAAGCTACCACAGGGTGAGCTGTCTCTTGTTTGGGCGGCTTTCTGGTAAAAAAACAAAAAAACCTGTCAGGAATATCGATTTAAGATGCTTTGTTTGAAAGGACTTCCCTTGTTCTTTGCTATTTCCTACCTTTTATTCTTCTTCCTTTTCTTTTCCTATTTGCACGGAAAGTTGTATGCATAACGTCCTACAAAACATATACATTTATTGTAGTATCTTGTTTATTGATGGAATTTACACAACATGTGTCTCTCTGCTTTAATATTTATGAGTTTTTATGTACCTGCATATGGAACATTCTTCAGCAGGGCCGCTCATGCCGTTGAGTTATTTAGTGCCCGTGGTTGCTTTCTGTGAAAGGATCAAACCTATTTAATATGTATTCACTTGCAACATTGTATTTCTAATAGCGGTTACAATCATTCTAGTGCATACCTCTGTTGGCAGATTTCACGGTAATCGCAGCTCTTTTTCCTCGCGTTAGTGATGTCTCGCTCGCATTTTCTGAAATAGAATTTGGAGGCCCTATTATCTATTATAACCTTAGCTTTCTTGACGAAAGGTAGGAAATAGCACAAAATAATGTAAGGCCTTTCAAACAAAGCATCTTAAATCAATATTCCTGACAGGTTTTTCGTTTTTTCGTTTTTTTCGTAGCGCGGGCTGCAAAATGCATTGCAGCCCGCGCTACGAAATTCGTTTTATTAATTAAATTGTTTACTTACCTCCAACTATCCATATTCCGGTTTTTAGCACCCCCCACCCTGCCCTGCCCCCGCCCCGCCTTTCCGCCCCTCTGCAACTCCCTACATGGGCCGTGGCTGTCCTGATGGAACTCCACTGGATCCCTTTGCAGGCCTGCATCTTCTTTAAAACAAATTTAATCATTTGCAAAATATGGCTGACCCCCTCTGACGGCTCTCAGCACACCTGCAGCCAGAACACCGTCAGACTGGAAACAAGGAAGTAGGGCCCTTTTCCAGTTATTTGCTGCATTTAGAAAACACATCCCCCTTGCTCTCAAGGGCTTGATAGCACCAAGAAGCGCATTTAAATACAAAACGTTTAAGCAACAAATTGTTTTAGGCAGAAGTCTCAGGGAGGTGTGAGTGCAGTCTTTGTTCAACTGGAGTAGTGTGTATTGGATGGCTATATTCAAGGGAGGGCAGATGAAGGTCACAGAATAACAGAAATCTAATAACATTGTGTATTTATTGAAGAAGTTTTCATCCTCTAACTTTATCCCGTGTCATGCTATATGGCTGGTATAGTCACTCTTCTAAACAAATAAATTCTCAACATAATAGTTTCTTTAAAGTTGTTTTCCTTATTCTCAAATATTCACAGAAACCGAGGACCTCTCCAGACTAGTCATCACTTGCAAATAAAAGCAATTTGTTCTACACTGGGGCAGAGAAGGTATGTTCGAGCCAGTTTTTCCCCATTTATGCAGCCAGGATATTGTAAACGATCCCCATATCCATCAGGACAGCCTCAACCCTGCTCTAATTTAGGAAAGCTCATGATGTAGTAACATTCCTCAAGCCAACTACCTATCAAGTGACTTCTGGTAGTTCCCTTGCCTTTAGTCATGAACAGCCTTTAGCTGCCTTTGTCTAGGTTTGCACTCTACCAATACCTCACAAAGATCTATGCACTCAGTGTTGATCCTTTCATTCACGCATAACTCACTCATCCTTCCATGGATTGACCTACCTTTTGATTGTTTATGTTATTCACCCATTTCAGGTCTATTTTTATGACCATGGACATTATGCAGTAGTCACAGAATGTCTGCAGTTGTAAATTTCTGCTCCTCAGCCACAGAAAGGTTCTCCTATCTCGAAAAAGTAGAACTACATGCAATGCGCACACTCATTATTTTAAATTATGCAGATCTCCATTGCTTTTTGTGATTTTTGCACCTGAAGTAAATATTTAGACATTTAACCACCTCAGAATCAGTAGCATCTGCTACTGAACCTGGATGGTGAGGCGGAGGCAGGGGAGTTGTGAAGGGGGATAACATTTTTAATAAAAAAAGAAACACCTGTAATGGACGGCCGGCTGCGGCCTCTCCTCCATCCTCTTCTTCCTGACTCCGGTCCCACAGCAGGATGCTGGAAGCAGCAGGAAGCACTTGCCTCTCAGCCTCCCAATTGCCAATCACAATGCTGCGATGCAGCATTGTGATTGGTCTGAGCGTCATGGATCGGCACTGAGACAGGGAATGAGGGCCTGAGCATGTTATCCTACTAGGCTGAACTGCAGCCTGCATGGAGAAGATGCAAAGCCTGCATGAATGTTTGGCCGGCCAGAGAGGGCTGGCCAAACAGTTATGTGCACTTAGGAGTGGGCAAACCACTCCTTCCCTGCCCCACTCGAAATGCAAAGCTGCAGCAGAAGGAAACATAAAATGATAATAATGTGAGTTATTATCCTTTTATGTTTCCTTTACTTTACTGCTGCGAAGCAGTTAGTACCCGCACAATGAAACACTCTCTCCCCTTCACTTCTGACACCCATCAGTTCCCACTGTGCCCAAGAATATCCAAAATCGGTTATATTGTCCAAGGCTTAGACTTTTATTCACGTTAACTCATTTAAATCTACACAACCACAACAAGGGCCAAGTACTACTTGGATATATATATAATTATTCACATGAACAGACCTTTTAGCGACATACACATAACAAAGGCAGTAAGGAAATTAGGCATAACCTTATCATTGATTTCAGCTTCGCCATCCATATGTATTTAAATTTGTAGGCCGACTTGGCCACATCCCCATGACAAAAGGCAGTAAGGAAATTAGGCATAACAATATAATTTGATCTCAGCTTCGCTGTTCACATGTATTTAAATTTGTTGGCCGACTCGGCCGATCCAGCTGCGCACATTGTGCCGGCAGGCCCCAACGCGCTACAGCAAACATTGCATTGCTTGAAATACATGGCCACCGCATAGCGCACTGGGCCACCGATGTACCTGAACACAGGCCGCCTCCCAAAGAGTCCACACAGACTATACGTTGCGGGATAGGGCAGTAAAGACAGGACCACCGGCAGGTCAGTCCCCTCCCCGCGCCTTCCCTCGGCAGTAGAGTCCAGGACCACTAGCAGGTCAGTCCCCTCCCCGCCTATCCACTGCACAGCTCCATCGTACCCCCTCTTGGGGTGCATCCAGTCGCTGAACCTCCATTGCTGCGCATGCCCCCTTTTGTGTTAACTGTCAGCGCTCCGCCCTTCGCCTTGCTCTTCTGCCGGGTGGGTGGGTGGTTTCCGAAGCTCTTGCGGCTTCCCTGGGTCGTCCAAGGAGACAAAGAGGAGGAGACATGAGAAACGCCGGCTTATGAACCTAAATGCCTTAAGTTTCGCTTTCCATACGTGTACCCCACGTCATCATGGAATCAGACACTGAAACCAGCCCTTCCATCTGGAGCTCGGTTTCATGGCGCGACTAACGGCGCCCCTCCTCTAGGCGAGGGGGGCACCTAATCATAGTACCCGCACAATGAAACACTCTGTCCCCTTCACTTCTGATACCCATCAGTTCCCACTGTGCCCAAGAATATCCAAAATCGGTTATATTGTCCAAGGCGTAGACTTTTATTCATGTTAACTCATTTAAATCTACACAACCACAACAAGAGCGAAGTACTAGTTGGATATATATATAATTATTCACATGAACAGACCTTTTAGCGACATACACATAACAAAGGCAGTAAGGAAATTAGGCATAACCTTATCATTGATTTCAGCTTCGCCATCCATATGTCTTTAAATTTGTAGGCCGACTCGGCCACATCCCCATGACAAAAGGCAGTAAGGAAATTAGGCATAACAATATAATTTGATCTCAGCTTCGCTGTACACATGTATTTAAATTTGTTGGCCGACTCGGCCAATCCAGCTGCGCACATTGTGCCGGCAGGCCCCAACGCGCTACAGCAAACATTGCATTGCTTGAAATACTGGCCACCGCATAGTGCACCGGGCCACCGATGTACCTGAACACAGGCCGCCTCCCAAAGAGTCCACACTGACTATACGTTGCGGGATAGGGCAGTAAAGACAGGACCACCGGCAGGTCAAAATTTGCAGATCTCCATTGCTTTTTGTGATTTTTGCACCTGCAGTAAATATTTAAACATTTAACCACCTCAGAATCAGTAGCGTCTGCTACTGAACCTGGATGGTGAGGCGGAGGCAGGGGAGTTGTGAAGGGGGACAACATTTTTAATTAAAAAAGAAACACCTGTAATAGACAGCCGGCTAATGCCTCTCCTCCATCCTCTTCTTCCTGACTCCGGTCCCGCAGCAGGATGCTGGAAGCAGCAGGAAGCACTTGCCTCCCAGCCTCCCGATTGCCAATCACAATGCTGCGATGCAGCATTGTGATTGGTCTGAGCATCATGGATCGGCAATGAGACAGGGAATTAGGGCCTGGGCATGTTATCCTACTAGGCTGAAATGCAGCCTGCATGGAGAAGATGCAAAGCCTGCATGAATGTTTGGCCGGCCAGAGAGGGCTGGCCAAACAGTTATGTGCACTTAGGAGTGGGCAAACCACTCCTTCCCTGTCCCACTCGAAATGCAAAGCTGCAGCAGAAGGAAACATAAAATGATAATAATGTGAGTTATCATCCTTTTATATTTTCTTTACTTTACTGCTGCGAAGCAGTGGGGCGACGCTCCTCAGCCTTAGCTGAGGAGCTGCCACTGCTCAGAATTACAAGTTGAAGAAGATCAATGTGTATTTTGATGTATTTTGATGTTAGTTTGGTAGGGAGGAGGATAACAACGCAGGTTTAATTCTAATGATGAAATAATTTAGATTGATGTGTTGTACAAGGTACCAAATAAAGAGAATTGTAATTGTAAAGGATTCCCTTTCATGATTCAAACAGAGAAATAAAGTCACGATTTGAAGTGTTGACTATAACCAAGGTGAATACTACAGATTGTATTCTAATAACAATAATAATAATAATCCACATTTGTAAAGTGCGAACAATCACCCGTAAGGGTCTCTAGGCGCTGGGGGCCGTCGGGAAGATTAAGCAAGCTATTGCACAGAGTCACATGGTGCTGGGCTAATCTGCTGTGGGCGCCGGGGATCGAAACCGTGATCCCCATATTCCGGAGTCAGTCACCCTGGCCGCGGCGCCAAACCTCTTCCCTGATAAGATAGTGTTGCACCACCTGGGCCAGCTTTTGGCAGCGGTGAGCTGGGCTCAGGCCCAGGGAGTCAGTGCTCAGACTTGGAGCTCATGGAGCTGTCTGCATTGAGGTCATGCAAACAACAGCATCCTTCCCACTTGGCTCCGGCGATTTAATTTAAAGTGCTTTTAATTGCCTCACACACCATTGGTAGCACATCAGCCCCCAGCGTTCCCCTGCCATATTCCTCACATGCCCTGCCGCCACAAATCAACAACTCTCTTCTCTTCACCAAACAATCTGCCACCAGCGTATTGGAGCTATACTGTGGATGCTTTGGGTGATTTGGGGGAGATACCGAATTTTTTTCCTCCAGATTTTATACAGCACCAGCTTGTCCCAAGGGCATTGGAATGCTTTACCAGAGCACCAGTTACATTACATGAGGTCAGATTCATTGTTTTTTTTACGGCACAGGGAGATTACATTATTTCAGTGGCAGCTGGTACAGGTAAACGCAGTGAGCCGGTGGGGCAGGGCGCGGCAGGGGGGAAAGCCCACAGATGATGAAATAGATATTATTTATTCATTAAATTATACCTATTCCGTCGTCTGTCGACTTCCCACTCCCTGCCGCCCCGCACCACCCCACAGCCGCACCGCATTTACCTGTGCTGGCCGCCGCTGAGTGATTTTGCCCACAATCAAGGGATATTGAACAGAAATGTGTCTCCAGCCTGGTTCCCTAGATCCAAACTCAGCAGCTCTGGCTGTTCAGCAACATCTCCTGTGATGTTTGTGTCCAGAAGCCAGCCACTGTCCGATGTAATCAGCCAGTGACGGACCTGTGAATTCAAAAGGGCCCCCCTGCTGTCTCATTTTATTCTGCAGCGACAACACCGTATTTATTTACACCCAGTATGCTGGCTTTCTATGTCCTGCTCCATGCACCACTTACCACAGGTGACCCCTAGAACGAGGGTGCGTCCAAAAGCATCTGAACTGCTGGCCCTTATGTACCATCTCCTCATTGACCTGGAGGCAGCATAACACAATCTGTGTAATGTGCAATACTCTTCATGTCCATCGCAAGTTGTCTGATATGTATTTTATTCTCCCTAACTACATGTATTATGCTACACAATGTTCAAGGATTCCTTACTGTAGTGTACTGATAGGGCGAGATTTTGATCGATACCTTATATCTATTGATCCAAACCTCGATCTGGTCGACTGAACCTTTATTGCCTGTCTGTGAGGAAAGAAAGTGCACCTATTTCCAAGCTAGTTTACCCAATAAAGGACTCTACTCCCAAAGACCACAAACAACTTCTAGCTTTCAAAAGTTTATTGTAAAGATATGATAAGCTGCAAATACAGGCATCTCAGAATGAGATTGACGAGATACACAGGTCCAATTACATACATGTGCTCTCGAAAAGCCCTCAGACGAGCAACAGAAATCACTAACACAAGTTCTAAGAATAATAAAGCTATCAGCATAGACGCATATCTCTCCTTCATTTAGGTTGGAGGAAAACGCAAAGGTTAGGCTGTCCCTACCCTGCTCTAGATGGTATCCCTACTTAACCAAATCCCAACCTAACAAAGGTGTCAGCAGTGAATGACCCCCAAGGGAAGTCACTCACTCTAAGTCTCTTGGTGAAAACCTATAGTTCTCCAATCATGACCCCTCTCTGCCTACCCATCCGCTCTCTAAAGGGTCCTCAGGTATCTGCTCTAACTCCACCCAGGGGTGCTGTCCCTAATACAAAACAGTCAACAACATTTGAGACGCCCCTTGCGAGACGCCTCTCACGTGGTGTAGCTTCTGGCTTTTTCCATGATGCTTTGTATTGGGCCTCATACGTTAGAGTTGACCTTGCTTCTCAGATTCTTCTCCGGCCCGCTGATACCCCTCAAACATTCCGGAACCCTCCTCCATGTCTAGGCCGTCTACTGAACAGACCTCTATTCATTCATTTATAATTGGATCCCCCCTTTTCCTTTGCAGACAGATATCTGTAGCCAAGAACCCAACTCTCATAGACTTCTAAAAAGAAAAAGCTTGCAACATTTCTCAGCCCAGACATGTACGTGTAAATCAATGCTAAAACATTTCAGGCCTACAATATTTCTCATTATGATTATAGCATTCAACTTCTTCATTTAATTAAAGCATGTTAATACTCTTATTCTATTATTTAATAAACATTTCTATAAATCATGGCCTATTTAATGCAATGGCCAAAACATTAATACAATCTGTGTCGTGAAAAGAAACACCTTCCCTTTTAGCTCTGGCCCTGAGGCCTACCACGTTCTGTGTTTAACCACATACCATCTTATGTTTTAACAGCTACACGACATGGATTCAAAAATAAACACATCTACTAAAATCATATAATGTCACACATTTCTGTATTAGTTCCACTTCTACTTAATTCTCTACATTATCTATACATTCAGAATATAATTGCAAATACTATTAGCACTCATGGCATTTCTCCTCATGATTTGTGCTTACTACAGGTAAGTGTGATGTACTCATACATTTAAGTCAGTTTGCGCTCTCTCAGTTCCCCCCTTTGATGACCTCTCGGGGTCATCACTAACATTTAAACTGCAGTTATTGCTGGCATTCTCTGCGCTTCCAGAGCCCTCAGACTCCTGTACTGATTATCTTGTATGGCAGCCAATCTCTGCAGCTGTTCTCTTTGGGCCCTTTCTGACCTTCTTGCTCTGTACCATTTGAATACCCTCACCAATCCCCACAATATAATCCCACAGATCAATATTATGATGATAGGTTTTAGGATATACCAAACAAAGCTTTTGCCTAAGGTGGAAAACCACCCTCCAACTGTACTCATTCCGTGGCCCACCTTTTCCCAGACATTTTCTCTACTCAAGTCTTCGATCTCCTTGCGAATATTAGTTATGTTCTTAATAACTTTCTCAAGAGGCTTCGAATTGTCTGGAATGTAAGTGCAACATTCCTGGACCTTCAAAGCCTTACAGACTCCGCCCTCTTTTGCTAATAGGACATCTAAAGCAAGTCGGTTTTGAAGAACCATAGCCCTTATCGATTGCATCTCTCCTTCTACCAGCATTAAGGACTGAGCTGTGCTGGCAGACAACCTGTCGACAACTGTTGCCAGTCGTCTAATTTTAACATCATTAAGGATTACTCCCAAAAGAGGGAACATAGCTCCAAAGACATCCCCAACCATTTCTGCATCGCCTACATCTCTCCTTCCCCTCGAAGATGTCTTGCCCTCAATGATCACTAAGTCTTGTGCATGATATATTTTGGGGAAGACAATTGCCAAGTAACATGATCCATACCAGTTGTCAGGTAGTCTCACGTAAGCATTTCTTCCACATACAAAATACACATTTGGAATCACTTGCATTCCCTTCAGGAAATCCTTAGTGTAGTACTCTAAATTAAAAGCATGTTCACAGTCTACTTCACCCACGTATACATTTTCATAATACGTTTTAGCTCGGTGAAGACATAACTTTCCTCTCTGTGTCTTATCTAAAGCTATTGGACCACTACTACCCTTTCTCTTGTGTGCCTTCTCTTCCTCGGTCCAATCTGTTTTCCACTGTCCTGATTTTTTCAAAATCTTTTGTCTCCTGTAACGATCATCCACCTGCCCTATGAACTTCTTCTCGACTTCTGACACCTTGCATGTCAGGTTATTTCTACGGGCATGTGAAGTATCTAAGGTAATCCAAGGAATGAAGAACTTGGCCAATCTGTCTTCACTCTTCCAGTAGTCCCATTTGTTCATCTGCTTATAATTTGGGACTTCTGGCAACACTGAATCATAATTGGAGAAATAGTATTCAAAACTATCTCTCTCATAAAATATACTAAGCAATAAGCTACATGTAATGCCATATGTCAGCGGGAGGTGATGGTATCTAATACCCTCATCTACAGATGCCGGCAACTGCATGCAGACATAACAATCCTTAACCTCCATGGCATCCACGTATTCATATAAAAGTTTAGCATAAGCATTTGACCTAAAGTCTCCTTGGGACTCGTCTACATGTAACCTGCGGGCTTCTGCAGCCAATAACGCTTTCTCTTGAGTGTTTTCCCTTTTCTCACCAGCAACAGTAGGTGTAAGCGTCACTACAGAATTCACATCAGTTACCTTTACCTCTTCTTCATGTCCCTTTACATAAGAAATTGTTACCACTAAAGCTATTAATATTATCACTCCTACTATTAGTGTACCTATTATACATTTAGCTCTTCGGTTCTGGGTGCCGGCCTCCATTTCGTCAGACAATATGGCTCTCTCTTATCTTAGAAAAAAGTTCTTTTCCTCTCGTTCCTTTACAGTCTCTTTTCAATCCTTTTGTCTTTAGAATCCACACAACTGGAGGCTGACAACCTTCTTCGCAAAAGTCCTTTAACAGTTCAATAAAGACAACCCTAGCCCTTCTCCATCAACTCAAGGGAAGTTCCCTATTATTCTCTGCTTCCTGGGCGCTAGGTAATCTTCTTTTTCTGCTTGCTTTATTTACAAAGTTCTTTAACAGTCTACTATCAGGTTTGTGGTTGCAGCTTCAATAGCATAGTTCAGTATTTCCAAACGAAGATTGTGCTCTTCATGTGCTGTTATCGTTGTACCAAAGTCGGGGAATTGTAATTCTGAAAGGAACATGTGTTTTAACTTGCTGAGGCGGGGAGGTCTGGGGAGCATGAATGTTAGTGACCCTTCTTGTTCGACACCGGGTACCAACAGTCGTATTTCCACGGTGATAATGGGCTCAGAACTGGACACCACCACCGCTCGGATCCTCCCTGTCTCCGGTTTCACAGACATTTGTCGCCAGATATGTCCACTCAGGTGTGGAGTATCTTCTGTTAGGCACACGCACTCTTCTTGACCTTCTTCGGTCCGGTGCTTCAGCGCCCTGAGCACCTTCTTCTGGGTCTGAGTCTTCTGATATCGGAGGAAGGGTTGCCTCTGGAGTTGACCTCAGGCTAGAGCTCCTTCTTTGCGGCCAATTAGCTTCTCCACGTGCCCTTCTACTCCTTCTCCTTCTGGTCTGTTCTCGCTCTCTCTCAGACCTGTCAGGGTCCGACTCGTACTCCCAGCTGCTTTCTCCTTCTGTAGCGTCTTCTGTTTCGCTGTTGTACTGACCGTCCTCAGCTTGGTCAGACTCGTTCCCTGCTTCCGCTGGCACCTCTACAGCTTGGCTAGCCCCCTCTATGGCTTCTCGGTCCTCTTCTGGACGTCTATCCGAGAGAGGAGCTGTTTCTTCCCGAGGTGCTGGAACCCTTCGCGTATGTGACGCGTGGATCCAATTGGGCAGGCCTCCCACCTTCACAGCTGTGTTCGTGATCAGGATGACCTGGAAGGGTCCACGCCAACGAATATCCAAGCAGCTTCTTCTCACATGTTTTTTCACCAGGACCCAGTCCCCAGGATACAGGTCATGGCAAGGGCCCTGGCACGCTGGAACCTCGGCAGCCTGCACCTGAAGGGACACAGAACGCATGGCGTCAGACAGCCCCTTACAATAGTCCAGGATCATATCATCTGTGATATTTAACAGTGCAGTAGCTGGGACAGATGGCAGCCTCATTGCTCTCCCCATTAACACCTCATGTGGTGACAACCCTGTCCTTCTGTCTGGGGTACTACGAAGGCTCATGAGAACCAATGGCAGGGCGTCAGGCCAACTCAGGGTCGTTGAGGAACAAACTTTTGCTATTCTGGCCTTGATAGTGCCATTGATCTGCTCCACAATTCCTGAGGCTTCTGGTCGGTAACTGCAATGCAACTTCTGGTCAATATTTAGCGCTACACAAACCATCTTCACAAGCTCGCTGTTAAAATGTGTTCCCCTATCTGATTCCAAAAAGGCCGGCACCCCGAAGCGAGGAATGAGTTCCCTGAGCAGTAACTTGGCCACTGTGAGGGTGTCGCACCTACGTGTAGGGTATGCCTCAACCCATCTGGAGAACACACAAACAATCACCAGGACATAGCGGAGGCGGTTGCACCTTGGCATTTCAATGAAATCTATCTGCATTCGATTGAATGGACCTCCAGACCTTCCTATGTGACTTAGTGCAACTGGTGTTCTTTTCCCTACATTCAGCTGCTGGCAGGTCACACAACGCTGGCACACTGCTTCTGCTGCTATTCTAAACTTAGGATTGTACCAAGTTTGTCTAAACACTCTCAGCATAGCATCTCTCCCCAAGTGTACGGGACCATGTATGAGTCTAGCCATTGGACTCACCATCTCATTGGGCAACACTGCTCTGCCGTCTGCTGAGACCCAAAAATGGGTCTCACCCATTACACATCCTGCCTTCTTCCATGTTTCTTTTTCAGAATCAGGAGCATTTTCTTGCATGGTTGACAGTTCATCCCAAGTATCAACAGTTTCCAGTATCATGGCTAATTCAGTTCTTACATTTATTCCACCCACATCCACCTCTGTGAAAGAGTACCCTTGTTCCGCGCAATACCGCGCAACTTCATCAGCATATCTATTGCCTTTCGAAACAAAGTCCTCATTTCTGGTATGTGCGGTGCACTTTACAACTGCGATACTTGCTGGGCACTGCAATGCCTCTAACAACAGGCGCACAAACTCTCCATTGCGAATGGGAGAGCCTGAAGAAGTCATGAACCCTCTTTGAGACCATAACTGCCCGTAATCATGAACTACCCCATACCCATATTGGCTGTCGGTGTAGATGGTGACTCGAATTTGGTTGCTTGCCAAGCAAGCACGTGTCAGGGCAATAATCTCGGCTACCTGAGCGGAGTGTACTCCTTCCAGGCACCCAGCTTCCACAACTCCAGTCATTGTACATACAGCATAAGCTGCTCTCAACTGCCCAACTTCGTCTCTTACACATGAGCCATCGACAAAGAAAATTTCATCTGGGTCAGTCAGTGGCTCATCTACGATGTCGGGTCTGGGTTTGGTGCATAGTTCAGTCACATCAAGGCAGTCATGGTCTGTATATTCATCATCATCCTCAATATCATTTGGAAGTGGCATCAAGGTAGCAGGGTTCAAAACAGAGCATCTCTTGAGGGTCACATTCTCTGCAGCAAGAATAACTTGCTCATAGCGCGTGAGCCTGCTGTTGGTCAGATGCTGTGTTTTGGTCCTGGTCATCAACAGTTCAACAGAATGTGGCACGCACACCTCTAACGGGTGCCCCATGACGATATTTTCACATCTTTCAATGCTGACACCCGTTGCAGCAACGGATTTGAGACATCCGGGCAACGCTGCGGCTACTGGGTCTAAAGTAGCCGAGAAATAAGCAACTGGTCTACGGGCATTCCCATGGATTTGGACTAACACAGACAACGCGCAACCTTCTCTCTCACAACAGTAAAGAAAAAATTGTTTATTGTAATCAGGCATTCCCAATGCCGGAGCACGACACAGGTCCTCTCGCAGCTGTAGGAACGCCATCAAACAGTCTTTGTCCCATGGTACCGGATCACTCACCTCTTTGTGCGTCAGTTTTTGCAAGGGCTTTGCTTTCAGTGAAAAGTTCACGATCCACTGTCGGCAATAACCCACCATCCCTAGGAACATCCTGACCTCTCTCTGTGTCTTAGGCGCATTCATTTTCATGATCGCCTCTATCCTGTCTGGTGACACTTTTCGTTTGCCTTTCTCTATTCTGTGTCCCAAATACTGCACTTCTGTCAGGCAGTACTGCAATTTTCCCGGGGACACCTTGTGCCCATTGGCAGCTAGGTGATTTAACAAAGCAATGGAGTCTTCCCTGCAAGCTTCTTCTGTTTCTGACGCCACAAGGAGGTCGTCTATGTACTGGACCAGAACTGACTTCTGGGGCAGCACTAGACTTTCAAGATTTTTCTTTAAAAGCTGGTTAAAGATCGATGGGCTCTCTGTATACCCCTGAGGGATACGACACCATGTTAGGACGCGATTTTCCAGCTTAAATGCGAAAAGAAAATGGCTTTCTTCGTCCAAAGGGATCGAAAAGAAGGCCTGACAAAGATCGATCACAGTGAACCACTCAGCTTGGAATGGAATCTGAAACAGTATCACGGATGGATTCGGTACCACTGGACAACACGAAACGACTATGTTATTAATCTTTCGAAGGTCCTGCACTATCCGAAATTTCCCATTTGGTTTCTGCAGACCCATAATCGGGGAGTTGCATGGACTACCCACGATTTCTTTCAGTATTCCCTGTTTAATCATGGACTCGATCACGGGTTTTATGCCTGCAATCGTTTCTGGAGTCAATTTATATTGGGGTGTTCTTGGGAACTCAGCATGCGGTTTCACTACAATTTTCACTGGGTCCACCCCTTTGACCAATCCAATCTCTTCCCCAGTGAAATCCCATACTTCTGGTGCCACTGTCTCTCTCAAGTCCCAGGGGAGCTCATCTACTGTTAAAGTAGGGTACAGCTCCACGCATATTCTTGAGTTTGCAACTTTGAAATCTGCATCATCATCATTGGTCAACACCTCCACTCCCTGAGGTGTACAGTATATAGTACAATTCAATTTACATAACAGGTCTCTCCCTAGCAGACACACAGGACTTGAATCGCAAACCACAAACTGGTGCTCATCGCTGTACTTCCCTATTTTCACCTGTACCGGTTCTGTCAATTGGCTGGTTATTCTCCTGTTTGCGACCCCTACCACCTGTATGGTCTCTCCAGACATGGGCAGGTCTGGAACTGCAGCTGATCTGATCGTGGATCTAGTGGCTCCTGTGTCCACCAGAAATGTCGTAGGGCACCCTGCTACTTCTGCTTCCACATAGGGTCCCCTTTGGTCTACCTCCAAGGCTGCCCCGAGGGTGCAGTCTTCTCTTTCCACTCTCTGTCCGGTTAATGGGTCCACATAATAGCACTCTTCCCCTTCCACAAACAGGGGCATTTGTCTATAGGTCTTACCCATACTCCCTACTCGAGGAGGTTGCGGGAACTGGGCTCGGGGAGGAGCCCCCCCCCCTTTGAGCACCTTTCCTTGGTATGGCGTTACCCCTCTTGTAGGCGCGCTCTGGACCTCTTCCTCCTCTATCTCTTGTTCTCCTATCTCTACATTGTAGGGGCACTCGCGTTTCCAATGCCCCACCTCGTTACACTGGTGGCACCTTGTCGTTTTCTTCAAGGCAGCTATATCTATCCTGGGTCTAAAGGTGGAACTCTCCTCATTGCCCTTGTTCTGACTGTACTGCTTCTTTCCTCCTGTACCTGTTCCTTGCTGCTGTTGCTGTTGTCCCCCCTTCCCTGCTGCCTGCATCTGTACCACCATCAACTTTTCTTTTAGTTTCTTAGCCTTAGAGTCTATCTCATCACAGCAGTACCTGGCATATCTCAGTATTTCGTCTAGGGGTTTAGTTTGCCAACAAATCGAGTGTTGCTGAATCATTAAACTAATATCCGGTCTCAGTCCCAGGACGAACTTGGACACAAATTGCCCTATGTCTTTTGGATCCATTACATCCAAGCCGCTATACTGTTTAAACGCCTTCAGCAATCTCTCGTAATACTCGTGGACTGTCTCTTTGGGTTCCTGTCTTGTTCGGTCTATTCTGACCCAATCTATGTCTTGCATTGGCACTTTCTCTTTCAGCCAAGTCATCACTCTCTCGTATTTTGCCATCACAATCTCGGACGGCCCATTAGTCTTGGCATCTCTCTCTGGCTCCGTTGTGGGCCACTCAGCGCTAACCTTGCATGCTGTCCACAGATCGCCTGGTACTACAATGTCAAACAGCGTGTTCAGATCTATCCAAAGGACCTTTGAGATTTTTACAAATCTCTCCACTTGCTTGTACCACTCCACTGGGCTTTCACGTAATTTGGGGAAAGAGGTGGTAAAAGCAGCTAAATCTCCCCTACTCCAAGGGACATGTACATAGTTCCCATTTGCGACTTCACGCAAAGGGTATGCTTCTATTCCCTGCTGTCCTGGTGTCATACCAATCATGCTTCTCCTACCGGTCCCTTTCTTGGACCATCTCTCTTCCCACTTATCTAGTGCCCTCCATGTCCTTATTCCAGTAATCAGTTCCCTTATGTGTGTTTTCAGCCCAATCGTTCTCCTCTCATCTAGGTCTCGATCTGTATAATGTAGCCTGTGGTTACCCTGTAATGCTTTGGTTCTTGACAAGTCCACCATATATTTGCCTGCTAGTTCGACTAACTTCTCATGGACTGCTCTCGCTTTTCGAGTAATGTCCTTCGCCATGTACAGAATTTCATCCTGTTCATACATTTCCATTCTTTCTAAAGGCAGGGTACCATCTACCATGTCATCCAGGTCTGACCTTAAACTGGTGACATCGAGTCTCTTGGCTTTTATCTCAGCTCGCAATATGTCTTTCGAAGGGGGCTCACTGATCTCCCTACCATCCCAACTTCGAGCTCTACGTTTGGGCTCGGGAGAGTTAATGGGTGGTCTCCCTCGCTCCCATCTCTCCAGGTCCCATGCTCGGCCATCCGATCTAGGAAGGTGATGGAACACGGGCCTGTTACCCCCACTCTTGCTCTGCCCACTCTCTTCTTCTTCTCTCCTCTCCCCGCACACCTCTCTGTTATTCTCCCTCTGCTCTCTACTCTCTCTTTGCCTAGTATCGCTCAGTATCTGATACGATCCTTCCTGGTTCCCCATATTCCCTGGGCTGCGCTCATTTCCGTCATCACAGGGACTATGGTGCGACCTCTCACAACTCCCATTCAGTTCTCTGGTGCCAGGTACACAGTGTGGACATTTAAAGCTGTTTCTGTACTCTTGCGCTCTCCTCTCCCCTTCACTGAGTATTGGGCGCGCCACCCCTTCACTCCCGGGGCCCCCGTTTTCCAGGTCTGTTCTACCTCCACTCCGGGCCCAATGGGTGACTCCCCTACTCCCTCTACAGTCCCACTCCGGGCTACTCTCCCCAGCCCCGCAGTGAGTCCGTGCTCTGCTGTCCTGACTTTCCCTTTCTGCTTCCGCAGCATTGATGCTCTTTTGAGCCTTCACTGCCTCATCCCACTGCTTCATGTACTCATTTAGCTCTTGAAAGGATTTTCGTCCAGATCCCCTCAAATCTACTGGCCATCTAGGGCCCCCAGGATCTCCTCCTGGGTCCCCTGCTGTATGCATCGGGGTGCTCCATTCTCTGGGTATCGGCATCTGACTTGGGGAATTAATCGTATCGTTCCTCCTTGCCTTCTCTGCTCTTTCTCTGTCCTTCCGTACCCGTTCCTCCCCTCTTGCTCTCTCTTGGTCATATATCGATATTATAGGACCTATGGTAACAGGTACCTGTAGTGCATCTGGTAATGGGTAGGATGTGGCACTTTCCGTTTCCGGCGCTCTTTGTACCACAAACCTCCCGACTACCTGTTGCACCTGACTAGGCTGGGACAGCTCTTTCTTTGGCTCTGGATCCCACTCTGAACTGGGAAGCGGTCTATGCTCTCCTGCATTGCCCCCCTTTTCTCCTTCACTATTCTCGACCTCTCCCCCTGCTCTATTATACGGGGGTGGCCTGTCTGTCAATAATCTGTTTATCAGGCTGTCCTCTGTTTCGCTCTCATCATCTTCTTCTATGGGGCTTTTATTTACGGGCACCTCTAACACTGGGTACAGTTTATTTATTTCCAGGTTATGCACTCTCCATCTTTTAGCATCCGCATCCCACCTGGCATCCTGCACTGCCCTTACCGATCGTTTCACCCTTTCTTGTCGTCTGTTCATATTCTTTTCATGCGCTGCCCTAATCCATGCATCAAGAGCTTCAAACTGGGTTGGTCTAGGCAAGGGTCTCGTTGAGGTCATGACTGATTTTAATCGATGTAACACCTCTAATCTGAACGTCCCGTACTTCGGGAACGTCAGTTCCTCATTTCCTTCAGTAATCTTACTCCACTCTGAAATCCAAAGGATCGTATGCAGCCCAACATTCACTGCCATATAACGAGCTGGCGTACCCTCCGGCGGGGCTTCTTCCCCTTCATACGATCCCCGCTTCTCTCTTTTAAACACCGCTTTCAGCCATTTAAAACACTTCATAATTATGCGCAAAATATCCAGCCTCGCTACTCTGTTTACTTCCTGATGACAATCCACCAATCCTGTCGCGGCTTTTCTAGCTCGGCCTATCGCAGCGCGGTCTTTCTCCGGTCGGCCAATCACGTCGCGACCCTGTCTGACGTCTTCGCTAGCTGGCCTATCACAGCGCGGTCTTTCTCCGGTCGGCCAATCACTGCGCGACACCACCTGACGTCACTTTTCTCCGCTTCGCAGCAGCACCCCTCCTTTCTCAACTCGTCTCCCGGTTATGCATGCGTCCCATTCATACACCGAAAAATGACTACTTCCGACCAAGCGGTCACTTCTCTCGACTGTACGTCCACAGTCTATCTGTAATTGTCAACACAACTGACGAGATGTCTATCGTCTCTCTGATAGGTTGCTTACACACACAGTAACTTCCGACCAGCGTCCGTTACTCACGCACTCACTCTTACGTTCCCCCTATCTCGGTCTCTCGGGTGATCAATGGTACCTCATGACCCCCTTCACACTAGTTGACAATTACTCTGGGTGTCCGATACACCCGAACCACTTAAGCTCTCCTTGAACTTAAGATTTCCACCGGTTGCGCGCGCTCACAACCTGTTCCACAGTCACTCTACAGACATTCAACTCCGCCAGACATTACAACATAGATACAATACAAAACACCGCAATCTAACACGCATAACCCTTTATACTCACTCTCGACCGATACTGCTGCTTTTTCTGTCTCACGTCATCCGGATCTTCTTCAGCGGGCTGTTCTTCCGATCATCGATCTCTAGGGGCCTTGGGGTAAGCTAACCTGGCCTAGGTCACCGTCCTCAAGAAGGCAACCATCCTCTATAGCTACCAACTGATAGGGCGAGATTTTGATCGATACCTTATATCTATTGATCCAAACCTCGATCTGGTCGACTGAACCTTTATTGCCTGTCTGTGAGGAAAGAAAGTGCACCTATTTCCAAGCTAGTTTACCCAATAAAGGACTCTACTCCCAAAGACCACAAACAACTTCTAGCTTTCAAAAGTTTATTGTAAAGATATGATAAGCTGCAAATACAGGCATCTCAGAATGAGATTGACGAGATACACAGGTCCAATTACATACATGTGCTCTCGAAAAGCCCTCAGACGAGCAACAGAAATCACTAACACAAGTTCTAAGAATAATAAAGCTATCAGCATAGACGCATATCTCTCCTTCATTTAGGTTGGAGGAAAACGCAAAGGTTAGGCTGTCCCTACCCTGCTCTAGATGGTATCCCTACTTAACCAAATCCCAACCTAACAAAGGTGTCAGCAGTGAATGACCCCCAAGGGAAGTCACTCACTCTAAGTCTCTTGGTGAAAACCTATAGTTCTCCAATCATGACCCCTCTCTGCCTACCCATCCGCTCTCTAAAGGGTCCTCAGGTATCTGCTCTAACTCCACCCAGGGGTGCTGTCCCTAATACAAAACAGTCAACAACATTTGAGACGCCCCTTGCGAGACGCCTCTCACGTGGTGTAGCTTCTGGCTTTTTCCATGATGCTTTGTATTGGGCCTCATACGTTAGAGTTGACCTTGCTTCTCAGATTCTTCTCCGGCCCGCTGATACCCCTCAAACATTCCGGAACCCTCCTCCATGTCTAGGCCGTCTACTGAACAGACCTCTATTCATTCATTTATAATTGGATCCCCCCTTTTCCTTTGCAGACAGATATCTGTAGCCAAGAACCCAACTCTCATAGACTTCTAAAAAGAAAAAGCTTGCAACATTTCTCAGCCCAGACATGTACGTGTAAATCAATGCTAAAACATTTCAGGCCTACAATATTTCTCATTATGATTATAGCATTCAACTTCTTCATTTAATTAAAGCATGTTAATACTCTTATTCTATTATTTAATAAACATTTCTATAAATCATGGCCTATTTAATGCAATGGCCAAAACATTAATACAATCTGTGTCGTGAAAAGAAACACCTTCCCTTTTAGCTCTGGCCCTGAGGCCTACCACGTTCTGTGTTTAACCACATACCATCTTATGTTTTAACAGCTACACGACATGGATTCAAAAATAAACACATCTACTAAAATCATATAATGTCACACATTTCTGTATTAGTTCCACTTCTACTTAATTCTCTACATTATCTATACATTCAGAATATAATTGCAAATACTATTAGCACTCATGGCATTTCTCCTCATGATTTGTGCTTACTACAGGTAAGTGTGATGTACTCATACATTTAAGTCAGTTTGCGCTCTCTCAGTACCACTCTCTGCTGCCCCCTCGGTGCGAGCTAAAAATTACAATAACATTTGTAAAATGAGATAGATCACAAGTGCAATGGGTGTTGTGCGCCTGCTCTCCTATCTGTGTAATTGCGAATTTTGCCTTCAGAAATTCTTAGTTTTTCAGAATCAGTTAAAAATTGACAGCAGCTGTATAATTTCTTGATATGGCCTAGCATGTTTAAATACGGTAAGCTGTTTGTTAAAGAGTATAAATGTATACCTATTTAGAGGCCTTAAACATTTTTAAAAATATTATAAGTTCTTTTTGTAGTCGATCTTATGCTATACAGCTGCCTGGTTTGTGTTCTGGAATGCCACAGAATTTTAACTTTAGCGTGCCACTTTGAAAAAACATATGGTATGATTCTTGATAGAACATATGTTAGGAAATGTTGACATTCTGTTCACAGAAGAGTGTGAAAAGATGTGGAACTCTGTGGGAGGTTGGTTTTGTAAAGCCAAAATAAACAACAACAGTTTGAGAAATTTAACGGAAGATTGATTTTACTGGAATCATTTTTTTCTCGAAAAAAGCAAGGATCTCTTCGAGGTTTCTTTTCAAGTGGAATCATTTCCAGATTGCACTTGACAAACTGAAGGGCAATGCCAGAGCTGATAGTGGGAGAGGTGTGGCGCCGCGGCCAGGGCGACTGACGCTGGAATCTGGGGACCACGGTTCGATCCCCGGCTCCGGCGGCAGGTTAGCCCAGCACCATGTGACTCTGGGCAATAGCTCGCTTAATCTTCCCGACGGCCCCCCAGCGCCTAGAGACCCTTACGGGTGATTGTGCGCTTTACAAATGTGGATTTATTATTATTATTTATTATAGTGTTTATCTTAGTCCTATGTCCATTTCTAACGTTTGTCTCGTGCTATGTATTAGTATTGGAACGAGGACCCTCATGCGCAGATGGCCTCTCTCCAGTGCAAGTAAAATGTGTCTCTAGTGTAATATTTATTGTGCCATATAACAGAATTCCTGACATTTCTGGAGCAAACTCTGAATACAGTGTTGAATCTCCCTACTGTATTTCCTTTAGGAAAGGCCGCTGAGTTCCTCGTTCCATTTTCTCTTCTTAGTCTTTCCTTTGATATACCTTTTCCTCTTTTCTCCTCTTCCTCTTTTCTCCCTTCTACCACCACCAGGAGTCTGATTAGAAGGGGCAGAAGGGTATCCCTGGGTGGGCTATTACTCCTCCCAAGTATAACTTGTCCAATGGCACCACACTGATTTCCCAGGTGTCGGAACACCAGCTCCAATTGTAATATCAAGTACATGTGGCTAGTAAAATTCCATGAGGCCCGGGCTGCCGACCTTTGCCCTAGATGACCCCCTCCCTACATATAGCTCAGCAAAGCATGCCCTGCCCACCTACAGTGACTCTTGCTCCCTAGTGTCTTCTCCATTCCCCACATCCCACCCCAAGCCACACCGACCGCGACTCAAATTTTTCACCTGCTCAGGATAGGTGGTAAATGGGAGCAGTAATTCACATGTAATTGGGATTGTGGATTTTGACCCAGACAAACTGGATTTGCTTGGTTATTCTCCATTCCGTGGGGATTAAACCATAATAGCGGGATTTAAGTGTGGGGATATGAGTCACAAATATTATTTCCTGCCACACAGTAGCCCCGCACAAAAATCCACATGACTTTTAATCGGGGCTTCTGTCTTTTGCAGATCTGGTTGCTCAGGGGAACAGTGCATCCAATTAGGGGATGCGCGTTTTGACCAAATAGTCACAGGTTCAAATGCTGGTGGAGCCCCTTAGCCTTTTATCCTTCTGAGGACAATAACAGGAGTACCATTGAGTTAAGCAACAATAAACATCTGCTATTTCAGTGCCAAGAGTCCTAAGTGGTGAACATGTGTTTTATAAACACACATTATATTATACTTCCAATTCACATTCATCCTTATCTCTTCCCAAAATTTCTTCGCATCTCTTTACCCTGCTTTACACTTCTTTTCCTCAGCATCCCTCTACTTCCCCCGTTCCTCCCATTTCTCTCCAATCTATGTCTCTACTCCCCTGTCTCCTTATCTTCCTGTCCTCCAGTTCCTCCTGTCATCTTTCACACTCATTTCTTGTCTGCACTTCCCTCTCAGTCTGTCTCATCTTCCTCCGGTCTCTCCACTTCCCTTATTTCTGCTTCTTTCTATCTCGTCCTTATGCCATTTGGTTGGTTCCTTCCTATCACCTTTCTCTCGCATCCTTATTTCACTCTTATGCTTGCTCCCTTTACCAGACTCAGGGGCATATTAGCAAGGCCATATTGCCACTTTAGCGGCACTTTTTGCCGCTAAAGCAGAAATATTTTTATCGCCCTATAAGCAAGCTGTCGCTAACAGCAGTTAGCGACAGCTTTTAGGCGATAGCTATAGGTTTGGGGCCCGCTTTGCATTTCAGCGATGTTTATCGCTAATGACATGCAAAGTGGGCGTACCCAGACTGTTAGTGACTGAAAACAGTCGCTAACAGAGCTATCGCCTATTAGCAAGGCAGGCGAAGCGATACAAAAAATCGCGCTAAGCACGATTATCGCTATAATCTAACGCCTGCTAAAAAGTTGACTTACCTGTATAGTCAATGGGGGTGGATCATCAGATTAAGCCCCCATTGGCGATAATGCGAGAATATCGCTGGATTTCCAGCGATATTCTCTTATTTCGCCGCTATCGCTGGATATTTTAGCACAATGGAGAAAAACTATGCATGTTTTCTCTGTTAAAATATCCAGCGATAGGCAGCGATAAAAAAAATTGCTAACCACGTTCAGCAATAAATATCGCTATTCCTTGCTAATATGCCCCTCAGTTTTCCTCCCTTTCCTCTATGTTCTTAATTTCTCCCTTTTCTCCTACTTCCTTCTTCTTTTGCCATTCTTTCATCTCTCTAGCTCGTCTTCTCTACTTCATTCTCTCCCTGTCCTCTAAAGTTTTCCCCTTTCTCACTCTACTCTGTATTTCCCCTCTCGCTTTTTGTTTCTTCCCGATATCTCCTGCCTGGTCTCGCTTTCATTCCATTTTCTTGTCCTTTCTGTCTTTTGTCTTACCCATTATCTTTACCTTCTCTCTTCTTTCATTTTCTAATTTCAAAACTCCCCAACTCTCTGGCACGCTGCCCACCTTTAAAAAACATTCCTTCAGAGATCTAGGTTCCAGGCAGGCATTCCTCGAAATGAAATAGAGCTGCCCTCTTAAGTAAACTTCAGCGGGTGCGAGCGGTGCCCTTCCCTCCTCGGCCCCGCTCCACTCCCGGCCCAGGTGCTGCTACACCAGCTGCTCCACTGATATCTACTACCCTGTCCACTGATGACAAAAGAACACTCTTGGCCGGATATCACCCCTCCAGATCAGACAAATGGTGTTTATTCTTCACATATTCTGGGCATTCCTAGTGCAATGGTGCCCTCCCCTGGAGTAATGTTTGCACTAGTACTATGGTGGCAGTTCTATAAATGTGAAAGAGGCATTGATTTGGCTTGACATCTGTAAACTATTTTCGTTTTACAGGCTACTTCTGACATTAGAATGCGCCTCTAATAAGAAAAAAGTCACAATTCAATTGTGATAAATTATTACAGCAGGCCCCCACCGCCAAAAAGATCTAGCGGGCGTCCAAGGAAGAGCCTGGGAGTCTATGGAGGCAAAGCACCTGCCACACGCCAGTCACGGAGCCAGCCGTGAAGACAACCCTCTTCCCAACTGCATTCACTGTTTGGACTGTCTTTCCCCACATTGCCTTGGCAATGGGACCTCTCTGTTGGACTGGGTCACCACATCCATGTGGTGTCTACTCTTGCATCTCATCGAACAGGACTGTCAACTCACTGCTCATTCCACACCTTCATGTAAATATTACCGCACCAATCACATATCCACTCCCAAAATAAAATACCTGACGTTCCAGATTTTGTGTAGTGAATTCTTTAGTGCAGTATTTACATTGTTGATAATGTCCATGATGTGTACAAATGATGTACAGTATGCAGGGCAGGAACCCTCTGTAGCACCTAGGGAGACACAACAGAACAACAGTCACTGGTCTCATTGTGGCAACACACACAGATCACTGCACAAAATATACCCAAGACATCACAGGCATACTACACAATGTCTAGCAGGTGTGCACAAATACGGGCCAGCATCCATCTCCGTATGGAACTTCAATCTCACCAATACCACACATAGGTGACAGAACATGTGCCTATCGGTTACATCCGCTCATAGCCATTCACAACAACAGCAACCACACCAGACAATGTACAAGGTGTACCACATCATCCACCATCAGGTGAAGTAGCGGTTGATGAGCTGCAGGCGCAGGTCTACTCCTTCCTCCTCACCACTGTCCTTATCACGGACTCAGGTCCTTGAGCAGGTGGTTGCTTTGGTTCCTCACCATCGTCCAGGAGCAGGGGGACCCCCTTGTGGATGGCCAGGTTGTGCAGCATACAGCATGCCCCAACGATCTTGCACACCTTCCCAGGCGAGTATGCCAGTGCACCTCTGGTCCTGTCAAGGCACCGGAACCTTGACTTCAGCAGGCCGAAAGTCTGCTCGATTACCCGTCGGTTCCTGCCATGGGCCTCATTGTAGCGGATGTCTGCTGGTGTCCGGGGATTCCGGAGTGGGCTCAACAGCCATGGCCTACTGGGATATGCTGAGTCACCTGTGAATGACAAACACACATTGCAATGTTGTACAGCCAGAGTGCAGCAAATGACACACAGCAAGCCATAGCAGTAGTGATACTCACCCACAATCAAGGCACGTTCGGGATGCAGATTCTCCTTCATCCGTGGCACCATGCTGTTCCTCATGATGTATGAATCATGGGCCGAACCGGGATACTTTGCACACACATGTGATATGGTCATGTCCGCAAGGCACACCACCTGCACATTTATGGAGTGGTAGTGTTTGCGGTTCAGATAAATGTGCTCCGTCGCCTGCGTGGCACCAGACCTACATGGGTGCAATCGATGGCACCGACTACATGTGGGATGCGCCCAAGGGGATAGAAGTCACCCTTAACGTCAGCCAATTCACGTCCACTGGGGAAATGTATGTAGCGATTGCGATATAGCATCATGGCCGCAAGAACATCCCTCAGCACCATGCTGAACATGGGCTGCGACATCCCCCCAGCGTTAGCCACGGTCTCCTGGAAGGAACCAGTCGCAAAAAAGTGGAGTGCGGCCAGCACCTTGTAGGTGGGTGTGAATGCCGTAGGATAGTGACGGCGAGGCTGCAGGTGGGGCTCCAATAGATCACACAGGATCTTCAATGTAGGTCTTTCCAGCCTGAATTTCCTGATTGCCTCATTCTCCATGTCCTCCAGCACTGTCAGGTGACGTAGGAGATTCGGCCTCCTCCTAGTTGAGGAGTAAAATGAGTATGTCAGTGACAAGCATCATGAGATGGGCATAGCACAAAGCATCAATGATGTCATGGGAAAACAACGAGTGCCAGAGAGATGCATGGCACATCAGGTTACATGGCTGGCCAATAGCTACACACAAAGGGGACGCCTCTCCAGTGACAATACACAAGTGCCACAAACACATCGGGGACTGTGAATGCGGATATAATGGATGAACAATTCACATGTGCAGACAAGGTGCAGCAAGAACCGCCAATGTATTGTGACTTACCATGTCTATCATACCCATCTGCTGTACCTGCCATACCTCAATGCATCATGTAAAGTCGGCACACATTCATCAACACAATGATCACAGTAGCAGGGACACTTCCGGTTGTGTGCATGTGCAGTTGTGAATGCACAAGTCTGGTACGATACAATGCAGTGACACCAGCCAGGTCAAGGTCTGCACTGACCCACAACACATTAAACGTCACAACATCATTTACACCAGCTGAAGTCTGTCAATCATCAGCCATCAAATTTCTTACTAAAATGGCTGAACCACAGGTCAAAGTGTCTCACACTGAACCTGCGTCCACCTGTGGATGACATGGCTGTGTGGCATCGTGTGTACAATGATTTGCCCTTCACCATGTTGCTGCAGGGTGCTGATACAGTGTTCTGGATTGACATACACAGCAATGGGTACGAAAATGGCAGTACATACCGCCATTCCCCGGCGGTGTGACCCCAGCACCCCCCCCCCCTTCACAAGTGCGGTAGCCATTGCCATATGGACATGTGTATATGGCGGTGGGTATGCTCCGTCGCATGAGTCACGGTACCTACTGCCTGGCCTCGGCGGTGCGTCACCGCCGTGGATCATTGCATACAGCCAATGGCAGCGATAATCGCGGTGGCATGATGCAGATTTGAAAATCGCGGAAGGTGTGCTCCGCTACCGCGGAGGCGGTTATTGGATGCTTTTGAATGATGCACCATCGCGGTAGCGCACCCCGGGCACCCGCGGTGCGTCACCGCCGTGGAGAATGGCATACACCCTGTCCTGCTGCTGCCTCAAGAGCCTGCTGCCTGGGAACCTGTCCTGCTGCTGCCCCGAGAGCCTGCTGCCTGGGACCCTGTCCTGCTGCTGCCCCAAGAGCCTGCTGCCTGGGACCCTGTCCTGCTGCTGCCTCAAGAGCCTGCTGCCTGGGACCCTGTCCTGCTGCTGCCTCAAGAGCCTGCTGTCTCGGACCCCTCACAACTCACTTCCGCCACAGGTCTGCCATATCCACAGGGATGTCAAGAACAGATAAGATCCGTGCCAGTCCATTCACGAGTGAGGAGCTGGATGTCCTTGTGGACGAGGTGCTGGCACAGTACCCACGGCTGTTTGGTGGTCCCAATGTTGTGGTAAGTCACCATGAAGGGAGCTGTAGGGCAGGGTGGTGTCAGACGTGTAGTCGTGATGCTGCAGTATATGCTTGGGGATGTGGGGTGATGACAAACACTGACAGACAAGCTGTCTCCAGGTCGAGGGAGTGTGTGTGTTGCAATGTGACTCTTTCCTAGGCCTGTACTCGTATGTGTGAGTGGGGTGTGTTACATTGTCGGGCATACAGAACCAACAGTTGTTAGCCTTTTGGATGCCAGGACAGTGAATGCTTGTGAGGACATTTCAGGGTGCCCCTGTAGTCAGAGTCAGTGTGACCCTTCGAGTTGGTTCAGTGGCTGCACAACCAAACGTTGAACATCAGCCGACTTACCTGCTACAGTTGCTTCACACTGAATAGTAGATATGCCCCATCAGTGCCCTGTACAATTTCTGAATTACACACTGCTGTAGATGCATTTGTGTTGAGGCATCATGCATTTGTGTGAATATCATGGAGACTAGGGACCACAATGTGTGCATGCATTCACTAATGTTTATGCCATGCAGAGTGCCCTTGTGAGGGTACCCCCAGTTCTGGAGGGAGGGAGGTTACTGTGAGTCCTGAGTCAGTGTCTGGCTGCTGTACTGATAGATGCTGACATCTAACATTGTGTAATTGTTCATTTGCCCTTCTTCACTCTCATACCTGCAGCTCAAGGTACACCAACGTAAGGCCGTGTGGAGGGCCATAGCAGCAAAGGTGCGAGCCCTGGGGGTATCAAACAGACGACACACACTGTCACAAGAGGTGGGACGACATCAGCCGGCTGGCTAAGCAAGTGGCAGAGATGACCTTGGGGATGCTTCCACGCACAGGGCGTTTGGCACGGCGCACCATGACTCCGCTGATGGGACGCATACTGGCAGTGACCAATCCAGACCTGGATGCACGTCTAAAGGGGTATCAGCAGCAAGACAGAGATGGTGAGTATCTGGGGAGGGAGAGTTTGTCTGGGAGTGGATGCATGTGTACAGGGCCTGTGGCAGCGGTGACACATGTGATGTGCGTGTGTTGCTGTGATATGTGATGTAAGTGGCGACTGTGATGTGTGCCTGTATGAGACATTGGGCCACCATGGCCTTACTGTGCTGCTCCTGCCTGCAGTTCTCAATCCTTGACAGATTTTTGGTGTCCACATGGTCACTCTTCATTGGGATGGTGCGGGGAGTCCATATTGTGGCGAACTGCAGTGTCAACTTAATGAGTGTGACACCATGTGTGTCTACTTTGCATGCACCATGATGGTTGAGGCCCACAGATCCGACGACAATGTGAACCCTGATTGGCACATGGTGATTGCTATGGCCTAGTTGGCATTGTGGCATGTGTAGTCAATACAGGTGTGTGTGGTTCCCTCTGGTTCCCTGTAGGGCTGTCAGTGGTGATGTGTGTTGTGGCCACATCATGTCCATGGGGCAGGTCAATGTGGGCTGGGGGCACACCATCCATGGGCAGGGTGTAGTGCTGTGTGGCATCGACATGCCTCACTCCTGGCAGTTTGTCTCCACGAGAGGCACTGTTGTGGTCTATATAGGGTGTAGCTGCACAGTGATTGCAGGGTGTGGTGGTTACCATGTAGCTCTAGGCCTCTACTGTGCTGCATTGATCTGAAATCGTGTGACCAGATGATGACACTTACACAACCCTGTTTCTCTCACTAATGCAGAATCGCAAGACACCACGGCGGTACATGATCCAGAAACAAGTGGTGGCGAGACCAGCGCGACAGCGGCAGCGGAGGCAAGTGAGACTGAGCCAAGTGACACTGAGCACACCAGCGCTCCTGAGGGTGACAGGAGTATGCATGAGGAATCCGTGGCTGAGACACAGAGTACCACTTCATCTGATGCCAGCGGGGATGCATCCCTGTTAGCAGGCACAGGGGATGGGGAGTCTGTTGCAGCATCTGAAACCCAGCGCCCACTGCCCAGCCTCCCATCCACTTCCTCTGGTGCTGGCCATATCCGTGTTACTAAGAGAGGACGTGTAACATTCACACATGGCACCGCTGCCCCTGCACCTGTCCCCGTTGCTGCCCTCAGTGCAGAGTGCGTAGAGCTCCTGTGGCAACTTTGCGTGGGCCAGACCACCCTGCTCAATGCCTTCAGTGCCCACGAGAACAAATTAGGCCAGGTTCTAGCATTCATGGAGGGCATACACTCTGACGTGGGCGGGCTAGACCGTACAGTCCAGGCATTGTCAGCCACAGTCACGTCAGCCCTCCAACAGGCACATGCTCCCATTGCAGCTCAGGTGCCTGTGACGACCACCCATTCAGTGGCCACATCAGATGACAGTGACCACTTGGCACCTACGTCACCTAAACGATACAATACTAGGAGCACAGGTCAGACCCAAACCAAACAATCCCGTCCACAGACTCCATCCCCAAAGAAGAGCAGGGCCCCCCCAATATGCACAGACAAGGTAAAGTCACAGAAGAGCAAGGCCAGAAGATCATTGTGGCAGACATCAGGCTCACATGCTGCAGAGGCATCACCAGAAATTGACTCACCTATGCCCACAGAGGATGTGTGGCATGTCATGGCTACACCTGGGGAGAGCACAGGGACACAACCACCCACCACATCAACCCCAAAACAAAGTACATCGAGGCGGGTGGAGGAGAGCCCTGTTGTGACCAGCTCAGTCATTGAGGCAGAGGAGAGCCCTGTTGTGACCAGCCCAGTCATTGAGGCAGAGGAGAGCCCTGTTGTGACCGGCACAGTGATTAAGGCAAAGGAGGGCAGTCTTGTGTCCAAGCCAGTGATTCGGGAAAAGGAGGGCAGTGTTGTGTCCAGGCCAGTGATTCAGGAAAAGGAGGGCAGTGTTGTGACCAGCCCTGGCAAGAAGGGACAGGAGGGCACTGTAGACACCACCCTTGGGGGAAGTGGGAAGGTGGGCACTGTAGGGGGTACACCTTCCAGAGAGGGTAAGGTGGTCCGGAGGCGTAGCCAGCCCAAGCGTTCTGCTGGATCAAGCACATCACCAGAGGGAGTGCCAGTGTCCGCCCCTGATGTGGGACAGTTAGTGTGTGTGCCTGTTGTGTCACCACCACTTCCCATCAATCCCAAGAAAGGGAAGCCATTTCATGTTCCCAAAAAGTGGAAGGGCACCCCCTCCAACCACTCCAACCCACACTGTGTCAGGGGTGCGCATGACTCCACCTCCACGTGCCACTGTGCCACCTGGTCCACACAGCCCTCCACCTTGCAGCCCTCTGTTATTACCACATCACATGGGCCTCTGTCACCCCAGTCAAGTGGGCCTGCTGACCCTGACACACAGCCAGGTCCCAGTCCGCATGACAGCCAGGAGTGAGTTGTCAACACCCTCATACGCCTGAGCCCCACACAGGTGTGCTAGTCAAGACCATTGTTTGCGACCTGGGTGTGTTCCTGGCCCTGTTGCTGTGCTATGCTGTACTCTCCCCTGCCATGGACTCTGGCCCTGTTGGTCTGCTGTGCTGTACTCTCCCCTGCCATGGACTCTGGCCCTGTTGGTCTGCTGTGCTGTACTCTCCCCTGCCATGGACTCTGGCCCTGTTGGTCTGCTGTGCTGTACTCTCCCCTGCCATGGACTCTGGCCCTGTTGGTCTGTTGTGCTCTCCCCTGTGCAGCCTCTCATGTACTTTCTGTGTCACCTGCCATGGACTCTGGGCCTGTTGCTCTGATGTGCTGTACTCTCCCCTGTGCAGCCTCTCATGTACTTGCTGTGTCACCTGCCATGGACTCTGGGCCTGTTGGTCTGCTGTGCTGTAATCTCCCCTGCCATGGACTCTGGCCCTGTTGGTCTGCTGTGCTGTACTCTCCCCTGCCATGGACTCTGACCCTGTTGGTCTGCTGTGCTCTCCCCTGTGCAGCCTCTCATGTACTTGCTGTGTCACCTGCCATGGACTCTGGGCCTGTTGGTCTGCTGTGCTGTGCTCACCCCTGCCATTGACTCTGGCCCTGTTGGTCTGCTGTGCTGTACTCTCCCCTGCCATGGACTCTGGCCCTGTTGGTCTGCTGTGCTGTGCTCTCCCCTGCCATGGACTCTGGCCCTGTTGCTCTGATGTGCTGTACTCTCCCCTGTGCCATGGACTCTGGCCTTCCTGCTTGTGTTTCACCTGTGCATAGTCTCTACCATTTGTACATGATTTTGTGGCTTGCTGTTGTCTACTAATGTTGTATTGCTACATCTGTGCAATATGTGAATAAATACAGTTACTTCTGCTGTGTATTTTATCAGTCTCCTTGCTGATTAAAGTCCTTTTCTTGTTTGCATTTGCTTGACTGTGTACCATGCTCTATTTTTCAGTTCACCATTGCAAGGCTCTTTGTAGCCATCTGATTTTTAGACAGGGGTGACAGGGTCTTCAGTCCATTCTGACCCTGCTGATGTTGTACTCTGTGATGGCTATTTTACAGGCCATGCAGTTATCTTGTTGGTGATTTGCTATTGTTGCATACACTGTTCACAGGTCATGTTGGGGTACACTGGCAGCACAGGGTGTGCTGCTGTTCAGAGGTTTTGTAGCTGGCTGTGATGTCATGAGGTATGTGTGTATTTTCCTTTCTGTATGCCCAGGCGTGTATGTGTATGGTCATCTTGTGTTGGCCCTTAGTCCTGGTGGCATGGCTTACATGACATGTGTGGTGTTGGGTGTAGCAGAGGTGTGCAGTGTGAAGGGTGTACGTTTGTAGTGTATGTATGTGTGCCCCTGTATAGTGTGAGACACACATGTGTCAGCCAGGAGTTGTATTGTGGTTCTGAAAAATATGGATCCGTAATAGTACCGGACTCGAGAATAAAAACTTCGTCGAAATAGGACGAATTTGGTATCAAAAGACCGGAAATGGCGAGTACATCAAGCACATGTATTTTCAGTATATTCAAGTGACAATTGCACCTCGAAATCGTCATTTACCTTCTGAACCCTTAGTTGCATGTTGCCCTCTACATAGGCCTTAATCCAGTCGAATTTGATTCCACAAGGACACGTACTCCTTAATCGACTTCTTCCTGACCCCAGTACAAGTTAGAACCATTGCCCCAGGCCGAGCTCGTTAGGTCAGTTCCCTCCCAGTGACCAAGCAAGATAGTATCTAGGCCCAACCGGCCATAAAACCATTTCAGCACGCACACCTGCCATATCTCGCTCACATCTTTCTCCACTCCTTTTCCTCACTTACTTTATGGTGGGGAGGTGACCATTTTTATTAGGGGTCCAGCGATATCTGATGAAATGTTGGGCCTTGCTGGATGATTTGTTATGGGCATCACGACGTGAAATATGTACATGTCATCATGACTCTGTTTTCTCTTTGTAATCAGTAACCATAAATGAAATACCGCGCACCCAAGGAATGTTTCGCCAAAGGGTGAATATTAGGTATAAGAAGAGAAGCCTGACTTCATGAAAGTGTGCAGTCTCCTGAATATACTTGTATCGTACTTCTAGGACCCTGTCACCTTGGTTGCAGCCAATAAACTAATCTTTGACTTCACCTAGAAGACTCTGAAGTTTCTGTGGGTCTGACTCAGGAGAACCCGAGGTCTTTGGTGTGTTGATCCCCTGGCACCGCTGGGTTACCGGTTCGGTACCGGTTCCTAAAAACCCAGTACCTCATTTGGCGCCCAGCGTTGGAGCGATTCCAGTGGTACCAATCAGCCTGAAGATCGTGAGGAGCTTCGTGTGAAAATTCCGGAGGAGGGCCCACCACCTCATCGACCCCTGCATGTCGACGTGGTCCGAAGGTCTTTACTACGAGGTTCCCCGCTTCCCGACGGCTACAAGGACTGCTGCCCTGGCTATCGCCCTGATGTTGGACCCTTGACATTTTCGGTAGAGCGAAACGCTGAGACGAGTCTTCTGGTGAAGCCATCGATAATTTTCAGTTAAGTATAAGTGGAGCGTCTCCTAGTCCTTAGTTGGACTTACTTTGTGATATCTTAGAGATACATAAAGGTTTTTATTGGTTCTTGCAAGTACCATAACCGAAGGACTCGTGTTTTCACAAGCAATATCGTAATCGATAACTCCTTTGAAGTTTTGGAACTAGACTAGAGAGAAAGGATGCCTAGTCTTAGACTCGGGAATTTGTTTTGTCTTGGTAATAATAATAGGGACTCCCGATTGGAGGACTCATGTCCGGTTCCTCCAGTTGGAACTCCGACTTACGAGCTATACGTTAAACATGGGGTAGGCCCCATCGTTTACAACGAGGTATGGATTAAATACACTAGGAAAGACGGTGTTTTAAAATGGCCCCAATATGGTAGCTTTGATTCTGAAATTTTAGACAACCTTGAAGTTAAACTCTTCAAAAAGAAAGCCCGGCCGGCGATGTTTGACTCTTTCCGCATATGGCGCAAAGAAGCCAAGCAAAAAGAAATTAAATTAGCTAAGAAAAATAAGAGAGAAGAGGGACTTTCAGTAATGCAAGCTGCCGTGCAGTTTAAAGATAATGAGGAAGAGCAGATAAATGAACAATTACACAGGCAACGTAAAATGGCAATAGATAAGTGCTATCCAGTTTTGCCGTCTCTTCAGCAAGGGACAGCAAAAGAGCGTGAAAAAGACCAATTAATGTCGCAATTGTTAACTTCGCCACCGCCCTATGCGCAGAATGCTACAGCACCCCCGCAACCTTTAGTTGCACAATCTGCGCCTCTGGCTTTTCCACAGCACCCACCAGCTGTTCTTCAGCTGGCTCCTACTTCTTCGGTGCAGCCTCCTCCAGGCCCACCGACCACTTCTATTGCTCCTGTATTTTCTACGATTTTGCCTACTGTACTTTCTACATCTCCTAATGCCCCTTCTATGATTTTGCCTAGTACCACATCTATTATTCCTCATACCTCTTCTGCCATTTCTGCATCCGCTTTACCTCATCCCGTTCTTTCATCTGTTTGTTCTTCCGTTTCACCTTCCCTTCGGCAGAAAATGGCCAGTACTGTTACTAATCTTCTTTTACCACTTTTCGGGTCGCCTGCTACGACCCCTAACATAGGAAGAAGACAGTTGCGAAGTCAACTGCCCGATTATCAGGAGAGAGATTCCCTGAATAGTTTAGCTCGGAAATGGGTCTTGGACACTGCAAAATATGATTTACAGTCTGTCATGGAAGTTTTCCATCAATGGGAAACAGCGACACAGAGATATGTGTTCGAACAAATGTGTGTCTTTCTTGGCGAAGATTTAGAGGACAATGATCAGGATTGCCTCCCACAAGAGATGTGTCGTATAAGGTTTAAGTTTAGTCTGGGTATGATTATAGGTCCCGATGTAGAAGAAGCAGTTGAAATGCTATTATCATATCGAAGTAAGGGAAGTACTTCTGGGTCACCATCGGAATCTAGTGCATCTAGTAGGAAAAAGGCACGACAATACCCTATGAGAGAAGTTCCCCCACAGTGGAGAGAGGGTGACGCGACAGCTGTCCCACCTGTCCTGCCCCACTTTCACCGAGTATGGGTACATGTTCCATGGAAGCGAGCTGAAGTTTTAGCACTCAAACAAACACTACCAGATCCGCGTAAAAATCCTGCAGGGTACTATAAAGAATTATCACAAACTGCTGGGTCATGTATTATGAATTTAGCCGATATCGATATGTTATTCGGGAACGTTGTTCCACAACCTTTATGGGGAAAAATTCGTCATGAAGATCATGACCAGGAATTAGGTGACACGTGGGCTAATATTACTGTTGCAGATGCACGACAAGTTGGTGGTGCAAAGCCTGAGCCCCTGATAGCGGAACTACCTGGTAGGATAGTAGATTACATGAAGACAATAATGCCTGCGATACGTGTAAATTGGGATAAGTTATCTGCATGCAAGCAAAAGAAAGAAGAAACTGTGTCAGATTTCTTCACCAGATTTGAAGAAACATTCATTGACCACAGCGGTCAAGATATGACCACAGAAGGTGGTCAGAGATTGTTTGTCGATAAATTTGTGCACAATCTACTTCCAGACTTGTGTAGAAAATTGAAAGATTCAGAAAGTTCTTGGGCAGTCTCATCTTCAGCCCAGATATTAGCTACCGCACAGTACTACGAGAATAGAGACAAGGATGAGAAAGATAAAGTAGAGAAGAAAACTAGAGAACTCAAGACGAAGGTTTTGCTACAGCAAGCCTATCCTCCACGTGGTGGTGGTAATAGAAATAATAATGGTCCGAATCACTACCGGAACACTTTTCAGCAGCCACAGAGAAACTTGCAAAGATTCGATTACAATCAAAACCGCATAGGTCCCAATCAGTGTTTATACTGCAAACAAGAAGGTCATTACAAATATGACTGTCCTGCCCTGCCGCAACGTACAAATGAGTTTTCTGGTGTACGAGGTCGTGGTAGTCAGCAAGCGCCCAGAGGTAGAGGGCGTGGAAACACCCTTCAGGACGCACGTCCCCTTCCACCACAAAAACTCTATGAACAGGTTTGACCAGCAAAATAGCGTATCTGACAGGACAGCTCAATACTACGTCGATGAGTATTACCCAGAAAATGAGCAATGGGAGAATAACGATTGCTAGGACAGCCTTAGACGAAGAGAGGGAGTTGTTTCAGTTCCAGTAGATCAGAGTGGACCTTACGTTGAGGTGATTACATCGGGTGTGTCAGAACCTTTTCTGTTGGATACTGGTGCTACAAAGAGTTCTATTATGCACTCCAAACTCCCTGGCGCACCTTTGTCTGGCGAAATGAACGTTTCCGTAGGTTTTTCTGGCGCCCCGGTTAGAAATCCGATTTCTGACCCTTTATCTCTTTCTGTTGGTCCTTGTGAATTCGAAGCACCCCTTATTTTGACAACAGGTTGTGGTGAAAATTTGCTAGGATTAGATTTGCTGAAAAGATTGTATGCGACTTTGTACTGTTCTCCCTCAGGAGTACAGCTGACTTTAGGTAAGAAAGTGGTTTCTCCCATGTATTTGTCGAGAAATACGCTTCCAACAGAATTGACACTTCTTCCGGATATTCTTTGGGCTACTGGTCCGAATGATGTAGGTCTTTTAGAAATTCCACCGTATGTTGTAACATTGAAGTCGAATGTCAAAATGCCACGAATTCCCCAATACAGAATATCCAATGAGGGCGAAAAAGCTTTGCTAGCGATTGTTTACGAGTTAATTGAGAAAGACGTAATTGAGGAAACACGAGGAAATGTTTGCAATAGTCCTGTTCTGCCTGTTTTAAAACGAACTGACCCTTCTCAGCCACCTGTGTATAGATTCGTGATTGATCTTAGGGAAGTAAATAAGATAGTGGTACCACAATTCCCAGTTGTCCCCGACATTACAACATTATTGACTATGATTCCAGCATCCGCATCCTGGTTTTCGGTGACTGACCTGAAGAATGCTTTCTTCAGTATCCCGATTGCTGAGGAAAGCAGGGATATTTTTTCCTTTAGTTTAGGTGGTCGCAGTTTTCGCTTTAAACGCGCTCCTCAAGGCTACTGTGAAAGCCCCTCAATATACAGTCAAGCTCTGAAAAGTCAGCTTGACGCAATGGTTTTGCCCAAAGGTTCCACTCTCGTACAGTACGTGGACGATTTGCTCATAACCGCGGATACTGAGAAAATATGTAAAATGGCCACATTGGCACTACTGCGTCATCTATGTGATCTACATCACAAGGTGTCACTTTCCAAGCTTCAATATTGCCGACAAGAAGTGACCTACTTAGGTCATCTCTTATCGAAGGAGGGAAGGAAACTGACCCCAGAAAGAATTCAGGCAATAGCGAAATTAAATGTGCCAAGAACGCAGAGAGAAGTACGCGCTTTCTTGGGCATTACATCGTACTGCAGACAGTGGATCCCAAATTTTTCGTTATTAGCCAAACCCTTATTGGCACTAACGTGTACAAATACACCCAATCCCATTCCTTGGTCCGATGAGTGTCAGAAAAGCTTTCTCGAATTACGCACAGCATTATGTTCGGCCCCTGTGTTAGGTAACCCCAACTACAGTAAGCCTTTCACATTATATGTCCACGAGAAGGAGGGCTGTGCATTGTCTGTGCTGACTCAGTTATACGGAGATAGACAACGGCCATGCGCCTATTTTTCGTCAACTTTGGATCTGGTAGCACGAGCATTGCCAAGTTGTCTAAGGGCCACAGCAGCAGCAGCTGTTTCTATTCGACAGTCTGCAGGTCTAGTAATGAATAATACACTAATCGTGATGGTTCCGCATGCAGTAGACACATTGTTAAATAGGACCAAGACACAGCACTTAACTAGTGCTCGACTGTCCAGTTATGAATTGACGCTACTAGCAAGCCATGTGCACATCAAAAGGTGCAGTACTCTGAACATAGCCACATTGTTACCAATTGCTGAGGAATCGGATGCTTCAGAACAGCACGATTGTTTCCTCAGAACGGAGGAGGAGACCAAAGGGAGAGTTGATCTATCCGATACTCCTCTCGCCGAATGTGATGGTACATTATGGGTGGATGGTTCATGCTTTAAACTCCCAAATGGTAACGTGACTACAGCATATGCTGTCACAACTCTGCACACAATCGTTGAAACTGCGCGAATACCACATGGTTCGGCTCAAGCCGCCGAACTCGTGGCGTTAACGAGAGCATGTGTGTTATCAAAAGGAATGAAAGTGACTGTCTATACCGACAGTCAGTACGCTTTTGGAGTGGCTCACAGTTTTGGACGACTGTGGAGAGAACGTGGGTTCCTGACCTCGCATGGAGCTAAGATTCAGCATGGTCAGTTGGTGAATGAGCTTCTTGAATCACTGACGTTGCCCCTGAAAGTAGCGGTCGTGAAATGTAGTGCACACAAGAAAGTGATTGATGATGTTGGTCGTGGAAATGCATTTGCTGATGAAACTGCTAAGGAAACGGCAAAGAATATGATGAGCCGAATGTATGTTGCGAGCCCAGAAAGATGGACTGGTGATGTTGGAATATGTGAAGACACGATAGAAAGTGTGAAGTCCATCCAAGCTGAGGCCACGGAGAAAGAGTTAAGCATGTGGAAAGAAAGTACAGGGAGAATGGATGTAAATGGTTGTTGGATTGAATCGACAGAGCAACAAAGATGGATGTTACCCGATGCATATGTGCCTGCAGTGGTTACAATGGCTCATGGGATGGCCCATATCAGCGCGAAAGGGATTTGCGAGTCGTTGGCCCCAGTGTGGAAGAATTCAGGGATTCCCAAGTGTGCAGAGAATGTTGTCAAGAATTGCATGGTATGTCTGAAGCACAATCCTGGTAGGGGAACCCCAACTCCAGCTGGTCATTTTGCACCTCCTACGTATCCGTTCGAGGTTTTGCAGCTAGATTTTATACACATGGAGAGGTGCAACAACTTAAAATATGTGCTCGTGGTTGTTTGCGCCTTCTCAAGGTGGGTAGAAGCCTATCCCCTAAGGGACAATACTGCCTTGTCCACAGCGAAAGCCCTTGTGAAAGAGTTCTTCCCCAGGTTCGGAATGCCTAGAATGGTCTGGTCGGACAACGGAAGTGAATTTGTGGGTTGTGTGATGAAACGAGTGTGTGAAGGGCTAGGCATTAGACAGAAGTTCCACGCTGCAAATCACCCCCAATCAGCTGGATTAGTGGAATGTTACAATGGCACGCTTAAACTTAAATTGGCCAAAATCCAAGCGAGCACGGGTCTTAAATGGCCCGACGCTCTACCCTTAGCACTCCTGTCCACCAGAATGACTGTGCATTCGCGAATGAAACTCAGCCCCTATGAAATAGTCTTTGGTCGGCCAGCCAACATATGGGGAGTGCCTAGGCCCACGAAGTTTAGCGAGCTGCAACACCCCATTTTGCTCGACTATCTGTATGAATTGACGGCTAAATTGCGTGTTTTATATCAACAGGTCCACAACACCTTGCCTCCGGTTTCCGAGACACCGGGTCACTCCATTGACCCTGGCTCCTGGGTTCTGGTCAAGAATTTCCAGAGGACAAGAAACGACCAGCCCAGATGGACCGGACCTCACCTCGTCCTCCTGTCTACAAGGTCGACTGTTAAAGTGGAGGGGAAAGCCAATTGGGTCCACGGGATCCACTGTAAGAGAATACCCTTCCCTCTGCCACATGACCAATGGGTCCGGACAGGAGGCACTGACTCAAAGCGCACAACTGATGAACGCGTAAAAGAAGCTAAACGCGATTGTGACAGTAAGGACATTTTTCAAGAAACTACGCCGCCATCAGAACAATTGAACTCTGTGGAACCTGAGCTACTATTTCCGGACCAGACAGCACCCGGGAAAAGACGCTATAATTTACGACCGAGAAAAACAGACTAAAGTAAAAGTGATTTATTTTTTGATCCGAGAGAAAAACCTGTGGACTAATAAAATAATAAGTTTTTCCTTCCAAAATGCTATTTTGAAAATGCAGATTCTCCCATCTAGGTAACTTGCTTATTTTTGTTTTTTTGAACCGCCATCCGGGTTCCGCTGCTAGGGTCGCGGTTGATTAAAGACTTTTGGGTGCAGCTGACAACAATAGGTTGCTGGTTCCAGTTGGTCGAAGGGAGCCACCCTAGACTGACGGAAGCATCCTTTAGCAGAAACAACCTACCGCCGCGGGCAGCACCTTAGAGAGGATGGAGTTTCCTGATGTGGAGAGAACTGCCAGACAAATGAACTTTAAGCAGAGGCTTTTGAAAACAATGAGAAAGAAAATTTTTATAATGATGTGTATTTTTATGCTATTTAGCGTAATGGTGTTTTTGATAAGCTATGTTTTATTCTCTTCTCATATGACATTCACGCCTACTACATCGCCCATACCTCCCACTACTGTTTCCTCTCATTCTTTCCACTCTCTGCCTGACCACGAATCAAATAGGAGATTAGAGTTCATTAATAACTCCTTTGTTCAGCTATTACACCAACACCAACTTGTAATGAACACAACCAACTGTTGGGTGTGTGGTCTCATGCCCCACACCACGGATAGAGGTATCCCCTATTTGGTCCTGCCATTTAGTCACAATGGGTCAGTATGGGCATATAGGACAATGTTCATATATGCACGAGAAATCCAACCCCTACGTTCTGTAAAAGACAACCTCAAGACTAGCGCCCTAGTCAAGGGTATAGTTGACATGATCAAGGAAGTGACTTCTTACGAAGATACCCCAGACGATGAGATACTTGCATATGTAGGTTGGAATGTGACCGGATATGGCGCTACATTAAGTGAGAAGCAGCAAACTAGGAGATCGTCCCCTATCTGGATCGTACCCCATCAAGGTCACCTGTGTCTGCAAGGTATTGGTAGGAATCCCAGAGCTCAGCTAGGGAAGAGTGTCTGCGCAGAAACATATGTTTTTGGATCTCAGACTTCCCCTGCCTTTTTAGCCGCAAAGGGTACTTATTTCATCTGCCACGATAGAGCCTATACATGGTTGCCCCCTGACTTCTCGGGCTCATGTTTTGTTTCATTCCTGTTACCTCCCACCTACACAGCAGCGGCGGATTACCATCGGACAAGGGTAGTTAGAGGTGTTTTGAGTAAAGAAGACACTGCGGGTCAAGAATTTGGTGACTTTGCAATGGGTATTCTGCCGTTCTGGGGAGCCATGGTTAACAGCAGAAACATAAGGCAATTAACAAGGGTAGTTGAATCCACCGTGATTGAGACTGCCGGTGCCCTTAGTAACCTGACTGCTGAGCTCCAGTCGGATCGACTGATGACCCTTCAGAACCGGGTCGCTTTGGATGTAATACTTGCGGACCGGGGTGGGGTATGCAAATTGATCCAGTCCAGTTGTTGCATTTTTATTCCAGATAATGCTCCAACAGTGTACAGGGCCATCTCCAAACTGCATAAGATTTCCGAATCTATCCATGTGGACAAAGGAGATTGGTCATTAATGGGATGGTTCTGGGGGCTGATATCTGCCTGGGGATGGAAAAAACTGATGGTCATTGGGATGGTCTTAGCCATTCTTTTCCTGTTCTGTCTATGCATACAGTGTGCTCCTGCAATATGTGGCCTCTGTGCTACATCATGTGTAAGGAAGCCTGTGTCAAGACACGAACTCAGCACTAGAATGATGTTGCAGCAACACCTCAATGACTTTAGGAATATAGATCTGGACTCAGATTAACATAAGGATAGATTAATTGCCTATGTAAGGGCAAAAGGAGGGTCTGTGGTTCTGAAAAATATGGATCCGTAATAGTACCGGACTCGAGAATAAAAACTTCGTCGAAATAGGACGAATTTGGTATCAAAAGACCGGAAATGACGAGTACATCAAGCACATGTATTTTCAGTATATTCAAGTGACAATTGCACCTCGAAATCGTCATTTACCTTCTGAACCCTTAGTTGCATGTTGCCCTCTACATAGGCCTTAATCCAGTCGAATTTGATTCCACAAGGACACGTACTCCTTAATCGACTTCTTCCTGACCCCAGTACAAGTTAGAACCATTGCCCCAGGCCGAGCTCGTTAGGTCAGTTCCCTCCCAGTGACCAAGCAAGATAGTATCTAGGCCCAACCGGCCATAAAACCATTTCAGCACGCACACCTGCCATATCTCGCTCACATCTTTCTCCACTCCTTTTCCTCACTTACTTTATGGTGGGGAGGTGACCATTTTTATTAGGGGTCCAGCGATATCTGATGAAATGTTGGGCCTTGCCGGATGATTTGTTATGGGCATCACGACGTGAAATATGTACATGTCATCATGACTCTGTTTTCTCTTTGTAATCAGTAACCATAAATGAAATACCGCGCACCCAAGGAATGTTTCGCCAAAGGGTGAATATTAGGTATAAGAAGAGAAGCCTGACTTCATGAAAGTGTGCAGTCTCCTGAATATACTTGTATCGTACTTCTAGGACCCTGTCACCTTGGTTGCAGCCAATAAACTAATCTTTGACTTCACCTAGAAGACTCTGAAGTTTCTGTGGGTCTGACTCAGGAGAACCCGAGGTCTTTGGTGTGTTGATCCCCTGGCACCGCTGGGTTACCGGTTCGGTACCGGTTCCTAAAAACCCAGTACCTCATTATGCCTGTTGTTTGTTTTGTCTTGCCCTGTGTGGATGATTGTATGCAATTGTGTGGGCTGTGGGGAATGCACTGGTGTTGTGTGTTCCTTGTCAGCCAATCCTGCAGTGCCTGTGTCCCTGGTTGTGTGTTGTGTGTTGCAGTGTGTGTGTATTGTGCTTGTTTTTACAGTGCTTGTTGGTGTGCATGGGGTGCACGGGATAAGCACCTGGCCTGTGACTAGCTTGGGTGGGGTGCAGTGTAGTTTGGGGTGGTGTGTCCCTGTGATGTTTGTGCCCTGCTTATGCTTTGGTGTGGCCCTGCCTTCTGCATAGTGCGCATGTGTTGACCGTGGCGGTGACGTGACCGTGACCGGGACGTTGCTGCTGGTTGGCGGACGTTGTGTGTTCCGGATGCTGTGGGGTGCCTTGTTGTGAGGTGGGTGATGTGTGGGTGCCCATGTGGATGTGTTGTGCCCCCCAGCAGGATGCCTGTGTTGTGCTTGGGCCGTGTGTCGGCATGTGTGTTGTGTGGTGCATATGTGTAGTGGCGTACCTGCGGCGGCGTCCGCGGCGGCACATCTGGCGATAGTGTTGCAGCAGGTACATGACCGGATGCATGTGGAGGGCTGGATCCATGGGGTTCATGTCGGGTCTCGGTGTTCGTGCTCCGCTGTCGACTTTCCGCCTGCTTCAGCTATGCGGTGTCTACGCTGCTTGTTTGGGCCATCCTAATTTGTCGAGCGGGGCCGACGTCATCGGGTGCAGCGGAGGGTCTCGATTGGCTCCCGCCGCCGCGGTGGCAGGTGCACTTTGATGGCGGTGCGCGGCGCTCCGCGGTGGACGGGAAATGACCTGTGTTTACCTATCCTAATGTTGCGGACGTGAGTTCCGCTGCTCGCGGGCGGTAAATGCTGTTTTTCCGCCCCGCCACCACCGCGGTGGTGCCACCGCCCGACATCCTAATGGACCCCAAAATGTTTAAGCAACAACTGGGTTTTACTCGGAATTTTCAAGGACGTATGAATGCAATGTTTCTTTAACTAATGTAGTGCGCATTTTATGCATGTATACAGTGGAGGGCAGATGATGGTCACAGAATAACAGAAATGTTATAACATTGTGTATTTATTTACGACGTAGTCATCGTTTTAACATTACCTCCTGTGTCATGCTATATAGATGTCATAGTCACTCTCCTCCTAACCAAATAAGTTCCCATCTATTTTCATAACTCACTGTGTCAGTTTTATTAAAGTTGTTACTCTTTTTCTCAAGTATTCACAGACACAGAGGATCTCCCACCAGTCATCACTTGGCAAGGATTGCCCTTTGTTCGAAGTGTGCTGGCAGCCTTCAGCTCCCAGGCGTCCTCGAGCTTAGCTCTGCTGCAGAATAAAGTGAGTTAAGAGAATTCTCTGACTTGAGGAAGTGATTTGTACACTGCTTGCCTTGACCTCAGCCAATGGCTTCAATCCACCCTATTGTTTTTTACTCACAACACTACTGCAGACTCATCCTTGATCCTCCTTTTTAGAGGGACACAACAGGCTGAATTACTTATCCTTGTCCCTTCTGAACGGAAGCCAAAGCCACCTCTGTGGTTTTCAGCCTTGTTGGGCCTGTTTAGTGAGGTGTAGCTTGAGTCCTATGGCACATGGACCAAAAGACCGGACCCACATCTTGACATACCTGTCACACTTCGGGCATCCCACTTAGAAAATAAAAGTGATGCCTGGATTTCTTGAATTAACCACAGACAATGGTAATTAATCTGGTGAAAATTCCAACCCATTCTTTTTGCTACTAATGTCACTATAGACAGTGATGAACCATTTCCCCAAATCACCTTGGTTTACTCTATGAAAGAAGAGTTCTGCTGAAATTGCAGGGGCAGCTCATACAGCTGTACAGGAACAAAGGCAGCCTAGACCAGTTTTCTCTTTGTTGAATATCACCATTGAAGAGCAGCCTAGTTCTGTAGCATTGCAAATCCAGCTCACATATGAGCAAACGAGTCACACTTAAAGTCCCTCACGTAAAAAATAAAAAAGTTATTGGTGGAATAATGGAATTATTCTAAGCTTGTGTTAATTATGCTGCTCCGCTTACCAGTACATACTTTTTTGCTTAGTATGCCACTCTGGCAGGAAAAACAGAACGAGCTGTTAGGTCTCTGTACAATATATGCTATTCTATAATCTTTAACTAAATCACAGCAAACCTCAGACAAGTGCATTGAAGTCATGTTGAATTCTACACCAAGTCTCTTTGCTTGCTTTACCCGTGCCACATCCTGTGCAGGAGAAGATGCTATCACATTTAGTCTCAGCTGTAGGAAATTTGATTTTTGTTCCAGTTGCCCCCCCCCCCCACTTTTTGCCACCTTTTTAGCTTCTAGATGCTGATTTGCCAGTGCTCCTTCCTTAAATCAAAGTGATGTCTGATTGTTTCACAATTGGCTAAGGATTTCGCCACCCCTGAAAGTCCCTAGTAAATGGTACCCCAGGTACCTAGAGCATGGGTACAAAAGAGGGCCCCTCAGGGCTACAGCATATCTTATACCACCCTAAGGGACCCACACCCAAATTCCACACAGACTGCCATTGCAGGCTGAGTAACATGGTAAAAAACATGTTTGAAAACAAGACCTGGCACACTCCAGTGTGCTATGCCAAAGGCACTCGCAAATTTCAATAACCATTGCTTTCATGTGGGCAGTTGTTTTGACATCCTCTAAGTGCTACACACATTATTGCAGTGGTGAAACCTATTTCCAATACCTTCTCTGCATATTTAGTGTGTTTATTATGGATGACTAGTCCCAGTAAGCACATATGTATTGTTGGCTGCAGTTGCAATTCAGTTAGTATCTTTCAATTCTTGATTACCTCACACTCAGGCATGTCCACCACTTGTGAATACAAGTTCCATCTGTCATTCTGCATTTGGGCATTGTTCGGATCTGGAGGCGTGATGTAATCCTTATGTATACATTTATAATGTTTATTTCAGGCACACATTACATGTGACTCTCTTGCAGTTTACCCAATATAGATGTCCAGTCCCCTTCCCTTAACTCCAGGCCCTTATCGCCTTCCCATTGTCTCTTCAGTGTGGTTATATGCGTATTCATGCGTGGTATCAACAATGAGTAAATTTGAGTGATGAGTATACCCTCACCTTCCATGTCTTGAAGGGTCTGGTTTAACACGCATTTCCGGTACTCGTGGAAACCCTGTCCAGACCATACAATATCAGTATGAATATCCAGTTCCCTACCAACACCTGTGTAGCTGGTATTTAGGGTTGGAAGGAGTGTTATCATTGCATCCACCTTATTCCTACTGACCAGCTCAAAAAACCCCACCTCATCCATCACCCCCTCCTCCATAGGGCTCCTGGCTAGGTTGGAGACCGATTAATCGGGCCCCAAAAATTGGGTAGTCAATCCACGTTGTTCAAAACACTATAGCTATTGGCTACGGGTATGTTGTATTCTAGTTCCTGTCCACCCTGCTGGAGGTGGATTGGAGCAAACCCGTCCGGTGGTGGAACTCGTGAATAGAAATACCCCAGGTGGAGAGTCATGATTGTACCCATTTTAAAGGGGCCTCCATATTCTAAAATGTGGTTAACCACTCCAGGATCCCTAAAATTAACAATTACACAATCCCCACTGATATCTTTGGGTCGAGTCCCTAGCCAGCTGACTCTTCTGGCGAATAGAATTTCCCCTTGGCCTGCACCCATTAAGGGTCTGTATCTATTCAGCCAAAAGGTGATTTTATTCTTTAGCTCAGGGAATGTTTCACCTCGCTCACCTGCCAGCGAAGGAACTCCTGTCAAGACCACCACATACGGTGATGCTTCGGGTGGTAGCTGGTGGCGAGGTTGGGATTTTTGGGTTACATTTTCAAAGGATTTCAGAGTGGGATTATGTATAGCCCTACTGGGTTCTGGCAAATGTTTTCCGGGGGGTTTTACACTAAGAAGTGAATCTCGGGGGTTCAGGCCAGCTGTATCTGGAAGCACCTTGGGTAGGGTAGCTGTACCAGAAACAGTCTTGGCAGCGGTACGTTTCTGCACATTTAAGAGGACCGGATCCTGTGCTTAGTTATCTAGACAGGCGCCTTCGCTTGAACTATGGTTTTTAGTGGCCTGCTTAGTTGACCCTACGGCTGCTTTCGCGGTATTATTCCCCGTTAAAATCGATGGGTGTACTCCGCCTGGACCTTTGTTATTTATCATTGAAACTAGTTTATAAAGTCTACATAACAAGGTTTTGAAGTGAGAGTTGATAAGCTGTTCCATTTGGGCCTGGAGATCAATTAATAGGTGGGTGGCCCAGACCGGGGGAGCTAAAGAAGAGAAGAGGGGGCCTGGCTCTGGCCGTGAGGAATCAGATATAGGTACAGATCTCTTATTTACTTTTTTAGCAGGTTTCGAGTTCTTAGTTCTACAACGGGATTTCGACGCCTTTTTGCCTGCCTGGGGAACTGGAGACGGTGCAAGACGCTATCGTCTGGGAAGATCTGTGCACATGGTAACTCAACAAAGGAGGGCATTAGAATTGACGCTGATTCAGGAGAGTTAACAGTGACTAAGGTAGGCAAAGGAGGGGGCATAGCAGGAGTGAGTGAGAGGCGTCTTTCAGTATTCTCTATGGCCGACGCAACCACCCCTATTGTTTTTTGGAGCATTTTATTGATGTCTGTTAGGATCGGCAGTGGTTGGGTCGTCGCCGCGTTTTGCCTTGTGAGGGGGCGGGAAGTTGGGGGGTTAGATTTACCCATACTGCTTGATGTAAAATCTTGTGAAATTGAATTTTCAAACACTCGGCTTTAAGATAAGGATTAGTTAAAAAGATATATATATATAAAATGATCAGTAGAAATTAATAAATAATAAAGCCCTAGAGCAGTTTTATATAGACAAGCTACAAAAACAAAACACTATGGGGCCAAGCTTGACTGAATTAGATAACAATTACCACATCAATGTAAGAAGAGAGACCCAGTTATTCGCTTCCTGAAGAGCCAAATGGAGTGGCCCAGCCCGGCCTCCTGCGGCCCCTGACGGCCAGAGACAGCCTGCCCTTTGCCCGGGCTTCGCCCGGCGCCGCTTGCGCGCGTCCCGCGGAGCGGGAGGCGCGAGATGTTGTTATAGGGCAGGAGGGAGGGGCTGTGTCCGCGCTCGTCGGTCCTTCAGAGTCCTGGGACAGGTAGTCCTTGGTATGCCCCCTCTGACAAACGAAGCGTCTCCCGCAGAGCGGGAGGCGCAAGATGTTGTTATAGAGCAGGAGAGGGGGGCTGTGTCCACGCTCGTTGGTCCCTCAGAGTCCTGGGACAGGTAGTCCTTGGTGTGCCCCCTCTGAGAAACGAAGTGTCTCCCACGGAGCAGGAGGCGCGAGATGTTGTTATAGGGCAGGAGGGAGGGGCTGTGTCCGCGCCCGGTGGTCCCTCAGAGTCCCTCAGAGTCCTGGGACAGGTAGTCCTTGGTGTGCCCCCTCTGACAAATGAAGCGTCTCCCGCTGAGGGGAGGGGAGGCGCGAGATGTTGTTATAGGGCAGGAGGGAGGGGCTGTGTCCGCTCTCGTTGGTCCCTCAGAGTCCTGGGACAGGTAGTCCTTGGTGTGCCCCCTCTGAGAAACGAAGTGTCTCCCACGGAGCAGGAGGCGCGAGATGTTGTTATAGGGCAGGAGGGAGGGGCTGTGTCCGCGCCCGGTGGTCCCTCAGAGTCCCTCAGAGTCCTGGGACAGGTAGTCCTTGGTGTGCCCCCTCTGACAAATGAAGCGTCTCCCGCTGAGGGGAGGGGAGGCGCGAGATGTTGTTATAGGGCAGGAGGGAGGGGCTGTGTCCGCTCTCGTTGGTCCCTCAGAGTCCTGGGACAGGTAGTCCTTGGTATGCCCCCTCTGACAAACGAAGCGTCTCCCGCGGAGCGGGAGGTGCGAGATGTTGTTATAGGGCAGGAGGGAGGGGCTGTGTCCGCGCTCGTTGGTCCCTCAGAGTCCCTCAGAGTCCTGGGACAGGTAGTACTTGGTGTGCCCCCTCTGACAAACGAAGCGTTTCCCATGGAGCGGGAGGCGCGAGATGTTGTTATAGGGCAGGAGGGAGGGGCTGTGTCCGCGCTCGTTGGTCCCTTAGAGTCCCTCAGAGTCCTGGGACAGGTAGTCCTTGGTGTGCCCCCTCTGACAAACGAAGCGTCTCCTGGGGTTTCATACGGGTCCACTCATAAGGTAGATATAATTTTCATTACTGGAACATGGGCAGACAAGACATCTGGTCCAGACCCGGTCCAAGCAATACCACCTGGTTATACAATGGTTAAAGGAGATAGGCGAATAAAAAGAGGGGGAGGGCTGGATATTGTCACTTGTAATCAGTTAGTTAGAAGATACCTCCCAGGGTTACATAACCTGATCTGTGCAAATGTCTCCTTCCAAATTGAAATAACAAAACACTACTCATTTGGAGGGATATTACTTTACAGTCCCTCTGGGCCCAGATAATCGTTTTCACTAAATATTAGCTCACTGATAGAGCATAGTATTAAACTGCCAGACTTCTCAGTGCTGGGTGACTTTAATTTCCATTTAGAGAATACGGAGGATAATGATACCAATTTTTTAACAGACAACATGAGGAGTTTAGGTTTGATTCAAAGAGTTGTGGCAGCCACACACTATTCAGGGCATACCCTGGATGGGATATTTTACAATAACCTTTACCTGAAGATAACTGACGTCTTACCTCTATTGTGGTCAGATCACAAATCATTGATGGTTTCCATCACTTTACCACAGCCTCAAACAAAGTTCATCTCATAGGTTTAGTTCATATATGTCCCAGGCAGAACACTGGATGGGATCAAACTACCTAAAGCTTAATGCAGGAAAGACTGAGGTTCTTCTTTTTGGTAAACACAAGTCTTTCTGGTCACCAAGCTGGTGGCCACAGAACATGGGGGTTCCACCTACACCAGTATGGAAAGGGATGAACTTAGGAATCCTTTTTGATGATAAACTCTACTTTGAAGACCAGGTCAACACCCTCACCTCATCAGTATCCTTTACCTTAAAAATAATTAGAAAGATCTGTCCTTTTATCCCTCCGGACCTTAAAAAAACGGTAGTTACTACCTTAGTCTTAGCCTAAACTGGATTATGGAAATGCCCTTTTCATCGGCATCTGGAAAATATCTCTCCTGAAACTCCAGATGTTGCAAAATGCCTCTGCCCGGCTTTTTGCAGGAATTCCATACTACCAATCAGCATCACAAGCCTTGATCGAATTACATTGGCTTCCATTTGCAAGGGGGATGCAGTTCAAGGCGCTCTGTATTACGTTGAATGAACTGCACAGCATTGGACCTCACTACCTTTGTGAGTAACATGGCTGGTACATCCCTCAGAGGACTCTCAGATCCTCAGATGTAAAACTCTCAGCATTACCCAAGGTCAAACTAGCTTCATGGGGAGGTAGGAGGTTTGTCCTGAGGACCACAAAGCTATGGAACTCCTTTCCCTCTAATTTAAGGAAATGCCCAGATCTCATTTCAGTTCGGAAATCCATAAAGACTTGGCTTTTCAATTAATAAAGACCTTTCATATATTTGCCTCTTCTTTTTTCTCCTGTTTAGCATAAAGCAGCGCCAGGACACCTCAGGGCATTCGAGCGCTATAAAAAGTTATAAATCAAATAAAATACATCTGGCCCAACATTAGCATACAGGGTGCTCCATAATTATTTATGTAGTAGGCTAGATGCTTAGAAGTTAAGTCAATGTTATGTTTATTTTCCATGTGCTCTGATTGTTGAAGAAATGCAACTTTTGCTCACATTACAATGTGTCTACAGATTTTGTAATTTTATTTGTGAAAATATTGCATAACAACCCTCGATTTTGAGGGGGAACCAGAGAAGACTTACCTGTTCTAAAAGGGATGTTGTCAGTTTCTTCCCCAAATTTGCTACCCATTGGGAAGTTAAAATAATTTCATTTTTTTCCATTTTATGTATAATTCTTCATTGAGATCCTTCATAGCATTGACACTGTACTGCTTTATTTTTTAGGTCTGTAATAAAACTGTTGAGCTTTACATTGATCTAGAACTCCGTTATTGAGTGAATGCATTCAGACCCAATCATGTATTCATTTGTTTGTATTTTCTGATTTCAATGCTTGGGTTGTGCCCAACGCTAGTCAAATTGCCTCTTGAAATTGAGATTTAACATCATTTCTGATACAGTGAAAAGTGAGAACTCAGATTGAGGTAAATATTGGGGTATCTAAATTTTGGGGTACCTTTGTACTTCTGCTGCTGTATCAAACAATTCAGATAGCTTGATGAGTAAAGGTAAGTACGCAAGAGTTCCCCTTGTGCAGGAGGGGAAGGGCATCATCCATGATTTTAAGAATAGCTGTTTCAGTGCCAGAGCCAGCTCTGAACCCTATTTAAAGTATTATGTTGAGTTGAGAGATAACTGTACATATTTTCGTTTGAAACAGGAGGTTGTTCTTGGGTCAGAAGTTGTTAAGGTTATTTGGCACCCCTCCTTGTTATTTTTCAAGTGAGAGATAACCTGTAAAACTTTCAAGCAGTTAAGTAAATTGCCTTGGAACTGCAAGGAGTTGATCAACAGAGTCAACGAAGGCAAGATGTTTTGGCTAATTTCTTTGATTAAGAACAGGGTATTGGGTCTGCACAGTGTGCAGTTGGTTTTGTTAGCTATGGTCTTGATAATTTCTCTTTCATAAATGTATCTGAACTCATTCCAGGGTGCGCTGGTCATTAGGATGGGAGAGAAGGTTTGAAAATCAATTGAGGTGATGAACATTGATTGCTCTGTATAATCTTATCTGCAACATTTTTTCCGGTCAGATTAAAAGGAGCACATATTCACTAACTAGGTAGGTCTTCACATCAGTCTTTTAAGGGCTTGATGTCATCTTTAGAACTAGGGCTGGTTTGCTGTGTGATAATTTCACACAGTAGGAGTGGATTCTTGGTTGGTCTAGTAAGGATCTGAAAAAAGAAGCCCTTGCCTTTAAACTGTTACTTTTAGAACTTCTTATCTCATTTTGTCTACACTTTCTTTCAACTGATCTAATCTTTTTCCCCTTGCATCTAGCTCCTTGTTGTACTATTACATAAAAGTTGTATTTTGTTGGCTCTTATGCTTCATCGGTGCCAATTCGTCTATTATATTGCCCATGGTGTCATAGTAAAGTTTTGAATGAAAGGTTGTTGATTACATCTCATTCACAGATTGAATTTCAGATCTGATTTTTTTTATGTCAGCACAATGTTGTTAACATGTTTAGTGTCTCTGATCCATATTTTCAGTCACTTGACTTGGGTTAGGGATGTTTCAGAAAGGATATAGAAAAGGATGGTGAAGTTGTCAGTAAGATCAGTCAACAGGTAGGATGGAGTCAATCAGTAAACACCTTCTTCAGTAACTAAACAGTCAAGAGTTTCAAATAAGTCAGTCTTGTGCAAATATGTTATGTCGCTTGTACTTAAAAAGGAGCTAAATTAGGTTCCCTGAGAGCTCATAGCGTAATTCCAGTGGAGCTTAAAATCTTATTTAAAGATTTTATTGATGGATAAGATGGATCATTCCATTAAGAGCTCCACATTATGTGTTCAGTGAAGGCTTGTTTGTCTTTCAAAGGGTGGAAGACAATGTGAACTTTGAAAAGGCTTTTTTCTGTAGCACTAAGTTCCACTCCTAAATATTCAAGTGTGTAGTACTTCTTAACACTTAAACAAATGAGCTGTATTGAATGTTTGTGAGGACTGCAACCCCTCCTCCTGGTGCCCCTCTCTGTTTAGGTGTTTGATCACAAACTTGGGAGGATCCAGAAAGTTGAGAGGAGTGAAGAAGTAATTTACTCAAATCTCTCTGTGATGACTAAGGCGCCCACATTGTAAGACTGAATAGTCTCAGCTATCTCTGAGCTGTGTTTAGCAGCAGATCTGCAGGTTTGTAGCCTAAACATCAAGTTAGATGTTATAGATGTTGTGGTTTGTGAAGGGGTTATTAGGAACAGAATACAGTTGTTGGTACTGTCCTTTTTTCAGATTGGTGAGATTAATGCTTCCTCAAACCTTTGACCACCTGGATGTTGTGCCTGTCTTGAGGCAGGTAATTGTGGGTGTTGAGTTGTAGATCTCTAGTAGTGAATCAACATCCTCTTCTGAGAGATCATTGCATGCTCGCTTTCCGTAGTAAGCTGTGTTATTTCTAAGGAAGGATGCTCATGTGCAGCTGTGCAGCCTATGTCTTGGTCCAGGAAACATGAGGGAGGCTAAGAGCTTCTCTATCTTTAAGGTTGTGTTTTTTGTGGATTCCAAGCCTGCAGATAAGTAGTCAAGTTTGTTGATTATGGTATCTACTCTGCCTCAGATGTTATGGATGGAAGAGTGAAGGTATATAGGATGATTCTATAAGGCGTGCGTATGCCATTAGTGAAGTGAGTGGGAGATATAATCACCCCGTGTCGGAGAAGTTTGGTTATGTCATTGTATCTGGTTGAGAGCGAGTCTGGCAGGGGAAGTCATACGTCCAGATGTTTTTAGAGTTTAAGGTAGTGGGAGAGTTGCAGACTAGGAGAGAATCAACAACATAACATAGTGAGTTGAGTGGAGCAGGTATCTCTCTTTGCTTTGGAGAGGAATTAATAGCCTGGAGAGAGAGGTCTTCGGGTATGAAAATAGTCTTCAGCATTGTGGTTGTTAACTGGGTATGGTATGTGATAGGACCAACCTCGAGGATGAAGGCTGGTCTAGACAAAAGGCCACTTTTCACTTTAGGGGTCGTAATATTCACTATGTTCCTCTTGAGAATCAGTCACGTCAGTTTACAGAGCATGCTTACCTACGTATAAACATCTCCCACGTGACAGAGTACTTCTCTTTAACATATGCTACTACAGATATTTGAATACTGCTGCCAGTTAGGACTCAATGGTGTGTTCTGGAGCCATGATTTTGTCATATATGTGGGTTGAATAAATACAGTGCTATTCAAGTCTTTTAACTTCCACGACATTGGTGCATTTTCTACACCAACTTACTATCGCCTTGCTGGAAAGTTAAATCAGCGATATTATCAGTACATTTTAAGGGGGAAACAATAGCATAACAAAAAATGATCTACATTACATAAACATAACATAACATGTGTATTTGTAAAGCACACGTTCACCCAAGGGTCTCTTGGCGCTGAATAGCAGATGTTCATTGTTTATCGGGCTCCCCCGCGGGATGTACTGGGGCCTGATGACTCCCATATCTCACAGATCTCCATTGGTCTCAGTCTGAATGGGGATCCCATGTAAGATTGCTCTCCCCTGCCACAGGGACCTGTGTTACACCACTGGGGGAAAAAGTACATGCACTGTAACAATGAATGACAGGTATGGGTCTTATAATGCCCCCGAGTAATGCTTGCTTGAATTGAATTGAATTGACAGTTCAAAACGGCAGAGTCCTTAAACCAGCAAATCAAACAAGTTAAATTGAGGGGACCACTAAAGACTGGCTAACAACTCGAAAGGGCACCTGACTGACAAAGACCCTGAATCCCCTGCAGTGCAGGGGGCCCCCAAACTCCCAGGGGCCCATCAGCACAGTACCCTGGCTTTAGAGTTCCTGAGTGAGTCTGGACATGTACTTTGCAGGGGGGGGGCCCTCAGGTTTTGTTGCGCCACTGCTGGCTGATTTGTGTGGAGAATAATTAAATGTTGCTGTCAGGGAGGTACCAAACCTCTGGTACACAAGGAAGGGAGGGGGGCTGCTTCACTGGGGCAGATAGGAGATACTTGTGCTAACCTTGGGGAGAGGATGTGGCCTAACGGCTAGGGCGGTCAATCTCAAATCTGGGGAACCGGGTTCGAGTCTCGGCAATGACGCTCAACATCCTGTGATTCTGGGCAAGTCGCTTAATCTCCCCGTGCCTAACAAAAATGAATGTATCCTTGTGTAACACAACTGGTGCTCATGTAAAGCGCTCTAATTCCTGATACATTCGGGTTAAGTTCGTGCTATATAAAAGTCTGGAGAAAAAAAATAATGTCTAGAAAAATAACCCAGTCTGCCCAGACTTTAAAGCAAACAGCGTGACTTCACCTGGTGCACCATTGATAAATTCGGCCCTGGCTCCGAGTAGTAGGAAAATCAGTTGCCTCAGGGGACGGCTCCTCCACTAGGGTGGAGGAGCACCGCCCAACTGCTTTCTCGCAGTGTGGGATGCAGAAACATAAAATGGTAATAACTACCATTTTATGTTTCTGCTTCTCGCACTGTGAGAAAGCAGAAGGGTTTGGTTGTGGGCGGATGGGCAAAGCTGCTCTGCGAGCAGGGCTGGGCAGGGGAGGAGTGGTGTGCCCACTCCTGAGTGTGCATGACTGGTTTGGTCGGCCCTCCGAGGCTGACCAAACCAATCATGCACACTCTGCCCTTCTTCATGCCGGGCCATTAACCCCTGGCTGGGAGGCGTCCTGACCAATCACAATGCTGCTTGCTGATTGGCGTAGGGGTTAGACTGGGAGCCTGGCTGCCTGCTTCCTGCCGGAGGGAGGAGAGCAGGACAGATGCAGAGACGACGCAGGACCTAGCTGGCGGGCAGGTAAGTTTAATTTTTTTAATTATTAAATTAAACTTCCTCCCACCCAACCCCGCTCCCCACACAACCCCGCGCGACCCCCTGCACCTCCATCTGCGAGTCATGCCGTCTGCCACTGCAGTTGGTCCCAACTGTCTTGGGCTTCTGAATACCCTGTTCCCAACAAACATTTCACAGCAAAAGAGGAGCTGGGAACTGTAACATAACTGCTGCAGACATGGGTTCCTCGTGCCTTGTTATGGCAGCCTCCGAGCTCGCTCATGTTGTAATGTTGATTGTTACTGCAGTCACTGTGGCTGTGCTAAGATCAAAAGACAACAAAAGAATTTATCACGGGAGCATTAAGGAGAAATTCACACCGAGAAGCGACAAATAAAGCAAATTCCGTTGTTTGCTTTTTCTAAGTAGAATTTTGAAAAATAAACTTATCCCTCCGGGGGACTTTCATGGTGGTTATTTTTTTTAATAAACTAACCTCTTATGGGACGGTAATGTGAGACGTATGGAGACAGATTCCTTCTGTCAGTTTAGCAGGCACCCTCTGGAGCCCCTCAGAAGTCTTCCTGGGCACTGAAGAAATATCCTGCAAGTAAAGTAAATCAAGGAGATGGGACTGATTATTGTCGCATGGGTCCTTAGGCCAGAATTAAGGAAACAATGCGGGAAACCTCGAGATTTAAACTCGCATGCAGTGCAGAACCAGACGAGGGTTGTTGCAGTTACCTCAGGGACGTGCTCTGCTGTATATTTCACATCTATTACTGCCCAGTGAATATTGTGAGAAGAAATAATTGTATTACTCTTGATCCCAGATTTATCATTATGGGCCATATGTATCATAGTTCCGTTTTGCGAATTCCAAATAGCGATTTTTAAGGAATCGCTATTTAGAATTCGTAAAACGGTATGTATGTACAAAATCATTTTTTTATAGTGATTCCTTACCATTCCTAATTTGCGATTAGCAAATTGCTAATCGCAAATTAGGAATTTTTTCAAGGGTGCAGGGGTGTCTCAAGAACACCCTGCTGCACCCCTGAAATAGACATTTGGGGGCATATGGCGCATGTATGAGCGTCATATGGCACCTTTGGTTTTTTTGAAAAAAGCTTTTTTTAAAGAATTCGCAACTTACCACCAACTAGAAGTTGGTGGTAGTTTGCGAATCCTTATGGGCATTTTTTGAATATTTTTTCTTTGATACTTTGCATTTAAGGAATCGCAAAATTTGCGATTCCTTAAGTGCAATCGCAAAATAAGGAATAGCAAATTTTGCTATTCCTTATTTTGCATCAAACATGTTACATATATACCATTTTGCTAGTTAGCATTCGCAAAGGCCGAAATTCGCAGAATTTCGGCCTTTGCGAATGCTAATTAGCTTGATACATATGGCCCTATGTCACGCAACGCTGCGGGGCAACTTGCTGCGCTGCGTGACAGGGAGAGAGAAGGAAGGTGCTATATCTGTCAAAATATGGCGCATTCCCCCATGCGCTGGTGCACTCAGGGCAGCCTATCGTCAACGAGAGGCACCCTTGCGCAGTGGTGCAAGGATGCCTGCATTATAGGCATGATTGTTTTTATGCAGGAACGGTTACCTTCTTGCACAAAAACAATATTTAGAGGCATTCCCCTCTATCCAAGTGTGCTGCAGAATGAAAAGAGGAAACAACGAAGAGAAATAATGATTTTTCCCCTTGTTGCGCCTCTATTAGGAAGCTGTACAGCGATGACACATTCCTAGATCTACCAGTGTTGGTATATCTGGGAGTACGTCAGAATAAGTGGGAGGATTCATGCTACCACCCACGCTCCATCCATGTAATGCCTTCTCAGTTCAGTCTAACGCAATACAGCCACTTGCGTTACACCAGACTTACCAAGCCATGCAGGCATGGCATGGTAAATCTTATTCTAGGTTTTGCGTTTCCTTACGTCGCTTACAGTGGTGCAAGGGCAATACAAAACCATAATAAATCTGGGCCTAGGTGAATTCTATTTACTTTCACTCTCACTGGGAGTAAGGTGGTTTTTGCACACAAATGGTATATCTAATTATTGCCTCAGCATATTGAAATACCACTGCAAAATCCCATGCACGTTTAGTGTATATAGTAATAGTTAAAGAGGTGTTCTGCCATGTGGAAATTCTGTATACCCTTATAGAAGAAGATTTAAAAAGTGGTTACACCTGAAGAACCTGGAGTATTGGCATTAGTTTGAAAAAAGCAGACACAATTCACCTACAGAGACCTCACTATGCACATGCAGCAATGTGCACGTCACTGATCACAACCTTGAAACATATAGATTCCACTATTCCCTCCGATGGAAAAATGCAAAGAATCATTAATATTCGAATTATCTGTGGTTCATACCTCAGTATCCCCAGTTTTCTCCATGCTGTAGAGGGGATGGACAATCATTTATCACTGCAGCAGCTGCGATGTAATGGCTCTGATGCGTTGGTTCTGGAGGCGATGCACTGGGCTGATTCTATTCTGACTTCTTGCAATAGGGGATGCATCGGTTCCACTGGAGCAAGCACCTGATCCACTTTCAATTGACCAGGCACAGCAGCTGGAGGTGAGACTTTGATATCCATGAGTCTCAAAACAGGAGGCAAGACAGCATGCCCATGGAGATCAAACTGCATTCATGCAAAAGTTCAGTTCTTCTTCAGCAGGGGCAGAGGGTACCAGGCAGCAGAGCAGCACAGCAGAAAATAAGTTCTTCCAGAGCAGCTGTCCAGCAGAGCAGTGGTCCTTGTACAGCACCAGAAGTCCTTCTTCCTGGCAGAGTTTCTTTACTGGTCCAGAAGTGTCTGATTTGGTGGGATCAGAGACTCAGTACTTATATCCAGTTGTGCCTTTGAAGTGCAGTTGACTTCAAAGAAGGGCTTTGTAGTAGACAGAGGTCCTCCCTTCTGAGGTCTGGCTCCAGACTCACTACAGGGTGGTATGCAACCCTTTTTTGTGGGAACGGGACATTGCCCATTCAGGTGTAAGTGTCAGCTCCTCCCTCCCATCCTGCCCAGGATGACCCATGAGGTTGCAGATGGCCAATCAGTCACCCCTAACCTTCTGTTGTGTATGACTATCTAAAGGGAATGCACAGGTCCACCTGTAACCTACCCCAGATGTGTATTGGAGATAGGCTGCAGGCACACAGAGCTAAGAGCAGAGAAATTCCAACGTTCTGAAAGTGGCATTCCTAAAATAGTAATGATAAATTAAACTTTGCCAGCAAAGGGAATTCATCATTACCATTCCAAAGATATTAAACATGAAAGAGCTGCTACTTCTCAAACAGGAAGTACTGCTTATAAGTGTAAAAAGGCATTCCCAATGTTAACCTATGAAGGGGTAGGCCTTATAGTAGTGAAAAACAAATGTAGGAGTGTTTTTACCTGCACAGCTCAAAAGTACATGTTTAACCTTTTACCTACACAGCACCCTGCCCTATGGGCTACCTAGGGCTTACCTTAGGGGTGACTTATATTTAATAAAACTAGAGTTTACGGCTTGGCAAGAGGTTTTAAATGGCCCAGGCCTGAGAGATGTTTAAAGGGTTACTTTAGTGGGTGGCTCAATCAGTGCAGCAGGCCCACTAGTAGCATTTAATTTACAGAACTGGGCACATGTAGTGCACTCTACTAGGGACTTGCAAATAAATTAAATATACCAATTGTGGATAAATCAATCAAACCATGTTTAGGGGAAAATCACATGCACGTTAGCACTGGTTAGCAGTGGTAAAGTGCTCTGAGCCCTAAGGTCAACAAAAGAATACAGCAAAAATTGGAGGTAAGCAGTGAAACAGTTTGGTGAAGACTACCCTAAGGCTGTCAGGTTGAACACCTTAGGTTACTGTTCAAGGTTTAGGATTCTCAAGGAGAACTTCATTTCTATTGAGGGTCAACTGGCCCAGTTTGAAAGGACATAAACTTTGAGGCGAGACAAGTAGGTGAGTTCTGATATATAGCCTTATAGAATGGCCAAGGAGTAAAAAGAGCCATTTTGGCAAATAGGCCTAAAATGAAGGGACCTTCATACAAGAGGGTTATGCTTTCATCGAGCTTTGCCTGAGGCCAGGCAAGAGGTTGCATTTCAGACCAGTTGAACATGAAAGGAACGCTTTTCAGGGTCACTAAGACACATCACATTGGCATAATCAAGTCTAGATTGGACTAAAGCATTTAAACCAGGAGTATGAAGGTAGTCATTGAAGACGAGGAGGATCTTCTTGAGGATCTGGTGTTGGCTGGAGCAGACACTTGCCACTGTCTCTTCCTGTGATCTAAAATGCACAGGGACTTCTAACTAATTTCACAGGAGTCTAGGGAGTGCCCATTATGTCTGGCCAAAGGAGGTTTTTCCCTAGGGTCGAGCCAGGCAATGTAAGGCAAATCTAAACTTTTGTGGAATACAGTTTAAGAAAACTGTGGCCAAATCTTCTGGGTTAGTTCAGCAGTCCATCCCTAGTAAACTCCTTCACCTACTTGAAATGGACTCAATTCCCAAATCTGGGACAATACTGATGTGGAAATGAAGACAACCACCATTCACAAACTCAAAGCAAACACACAATGCCTCTCGCTAGGGACCTGAAATAATAAAGATGACCATTAACCCGTTCGACGCTCAAGACGAGCTCAGCTCATCATGAGGCACAGTGGAGCTGTGCTCATGACGAGCAGAGCTCGTCATAACGGCCGTGAAACGCCCACGCTGGGCTAATTCCCCTCCTGTGTGGGGCGTTTCTATTGAATGGGCGGAGTCATGATGAGCTCAGCTCATCACGAGCATGTGGCGCCGCGGGTGCCTTCCCCTCCCCCCGCACCGCGGGGGAATTAGCCCCGCATGGAAGGGGTTAAAATTCTAGCCGTATATAGCCCTAATGATAGTACTCCTATGAATCCAAGAACAGTAAGGGCAATGAAATGCTGCTTGAACTACACCTCGCATACTACTGTGTCCATGGATACCTTCAGCACAGTAGCGTCTGCTACCGGACCCGGGTGGTGGGGAGGATGGGAGCAAGGGGGAAGGGGACAAAAAGGTTAAAAAAAACACTTACCAGTGACAGCCGCCCGGCCGCCGCCTCTCCTCCGTCCTCTTCTTACTGACCCGGGTCCCGCAGCAGCATGCAGAAAGCAGCAGGAAGCACCCGGCTCCCAGATGTGAGTTATCATTTCATGTTTCTTTTACTTCACTGATGCGAAGCAGTTTGGCTACGCTCCTCTGCCTTAGCGAAGGAGCCGCCACTGCTCCAGCAATTTGAATAAAAGCCCAGGGAAACTCTAAAAAAATTCACAAACCATGAGGGAGTTCCATCTTAATTTGGGTAGCTATTTTGTCAACTACATTACTTAATCAAATTTAAAGCTCAACACACAAGGGGAGGACAGGGCAAAAAGTCCTGCACCAGTCACAGTACCTTATCTAGGCTGTATTTCCTATCTTGCGATTGGTGCAAAGGGCCTGGGGCATAGCCTCCATGTGCCCCAAATAAATGACATACAAGTCATTGAACAAATTAAACAAAGGTTGGCCCAGCACTCAAATAAGTGAAATATGAGTTATGATTGATAATAAACCTTATACACAATGCAACAAAACGCAGTCCGTCAAGAAGATCTTCCTAATCAAAGAAAGTTACTGGTAGATTTTAATTGTAGATACAAAAATGATTTTTTTCTTAATGATATCCAGGTTCATAAAATTCATGATTGCCAACGCATTTTGTCATCATGCGGAATTGTTCAGGGGTAATATAGTTCTTTCAATTACGTACGTCAAAATAACATCCCAAAGTTTGAAAAGACCTGAATAGCACGTACAGTCTTCAAAAACTGTATGAGGACAAAACGCGTTGGTGATCATTAATTTTATGAACCTGTACATCAATAAAGAATAAAATAATTTTTGCATCTACAATCAAAATCTACCAGTGCCTTTCTTTCATTGGGAAGATCTTTACGGACTGCGTTTTGTTGCATTGTGAATAAGGTTTATTATCAATTGACACTCATATTTCACTTATTTGAGTGCTGGGCCAACCTTTGTTTAATTACATTACTTATTCAGCACACTGCTGGTCCTACTCACTTTTTAACAAGGAAATTCACTACTTAACTAAAGCTAATTCGTTGTTACCTGGTCCACTATTAAATGTATGGTGGAGCCTCAACCTGGCCCTAGAAGTCTCCTGATTCTAAAGAGAAACAAGAAACAGAAGAAGGGTAATGTGTGCACCCGAATTCCTCTAAAATAATAATAAGATTCATGCAAAAAGACAGCAGCAATACTTTTTTGTTAGAGAACCATGTGTTAGGTCTAACAAAAGAAGAGAAGTCCAGATTTCAGGGCACTTATTTGGAACTGTGAAAATATAAACCCAGGAGCTGATTAGAAGAAATAATCTTCTACAACGACATAGAAAGATGCAAAATTGGCAACATTGGCAAGCAACATTTACCAGGTATTTGCTTCCCTATGATTAACCCTTGAATATATCTGACACTAGGATTTTGAAAAACAGTTATACAAATGTCGTATATCTTCCAGAATGAGACAAAATTGGTACAGACATGTATACATATGCTCTTATGTTGATTTCAGCAGTATCTTAATAATGTATAAAAACATTGTGATGCTTGTGAGCAGACAGACAATACAAATTCATCCGAGATAACAACAAACCCTGATGGCCTATCACTCTCTGCAATGTATAAGAATCCTATTACTTTTTCCTCTTTGAATTAGACTTTGAGCCTGTCGCTCTTCTGTGGGAGATGGCCTGGACTCAGTAAAGATAAGTTTGCTTCACTTCAGTCCTTCAAACCAGATGAAGAGGTATCATCTGACACACTCTCCTTATTGAGCCCCACTTAGCTTGAGGTGTTTGTTAATCTGCTTCCATGTCTGAACCACATATGGCTCCTCTTTCTTGCCTTTTCTTTCCCTTCTCATTCTTTATGGGTTATTAGAACAATGGAATGTTGGTAGCTCCATTGAAAACAATGGAGTGCTCAGGGCTTATAATGGCTGCTATAAACCCGGAGCTCCAACATTGCAATGTTTCTTTGTTCATAGCTCTGGCTGTGAACAAAGGCTTCAGGGAGCCTGAGGGTATTTCAATCCCCCCATGCTCCCTTAAGGCTTTGTTTTATATGTTAGTACATTCTGTCCTCTTGTGGCAGAATGTTCGAATAACCTTATAGCCCTTCGTAGCAGTGCTATACCGCAATTAAAGTCCAGCTGCTTTGCTAAAGTCCCTCGCCTTCAGCTCGGGCCTTTATTTCTCAGTCAGTCACCTTAACGTCTATGTCTGCTTGCTACTAGGTTTTGTGAGGTAGATTGGAAGTGCATCAAACATATGGTCGAGGTTTCAAGAGTGAAAAAACAGATGAGTGTTGTTTAGTCTTCAACATATGCAGTGGTGTTTAACAATGAAACTTTAATGTCAAAGGGATGGAGAATCTGACAGATAGTGGGAAATTGTCTATTTTTCTACTACAAGAAAGCCGTTTGTCAAGTGTGGACTCCATTACATGCAATAATGAGAGGCAGCAAATTCCTTTCATTATCAGCAAGGTAAGCACAGGGAATTATCAATCTGACCCACAAGCCATTAGGTAATCCAGCAGTCTTCTACAGTTCAGATAGGGCAGGTGAGTCCTGGTTCATTTAGAAATGTATAATATGACATGACATTATCATTTATGATTAACTGTGGATCCATAAAATGCATTCTAGACTTCTGGTCTAATAATTTCTTTTCACTTAGATGCCAATCTGGGCTTTTATTATAAATGGGATGGGCTGTACTAGTTTGAGCCACAGCGCAACTTTCATAAGATGCGCCTGGCACAGACCAGGATAATGCGCCGTATAATCATAAATGCGCTAAAATGGCGCCTGCCCTGGGAGCAGCGCGTTCAATGAGAGACGAAGCGACAGCTTACAAGCCACTCTGTGTTTTCTCACTGCAGGCAGCAGTTGCCTGCACTTTGAAGATGGAACATAGAGCCCCCTTCAGGCTGGCGCAGTGAGTTACTGCTACGCCTGTTGGGGGATGTCTGGGGGGTCCATTGGTCCACCTTTCCCTCCTCCAGAGAACTGCACTGAGAGTGCCACCTTTTTGTGGTGCACTGTCAGTGCACCTCCTAAAGTCCTGTCTGCCTCTGCGGGGTCGTCCATAATAGGGCATGGGTGCAGAGGCCAAATGATTGCCTCAGTTGAATGAGGCCAATCCCATGCAAATGATGGCATACTATTTCAAGATAGCATTGGTTCTACACAGAATGAACTGCAAAAGTGTCTACAACCCCTTCTGTAGACTAAAGTGACCTGAGGGCTCAGAAAACCAGAGCACATGCAGATTGCCTTCCCAAGGCTCTCAATGTAACACAGCCCCTAGTCTAGGGAGGAGACTTCCTCCAGCCTCAAGGAATTACCAGAGGCAGCAATATTCACTAAGCCACACAAGCCAATCAGAGCTAAGATATGTTTAAAGTAACACTTTAAGGAACTGCCACACCATAAACAGGGGCTCTGGCTTCCCATCTATCAGCATGGCACTCTCTTAAAACTGAATTAGATTCTTGCTCGGGGAAATACATTTGAGTAATGATGCAATCCCCATCTACTTCGTAGAGAATCTCACCTTTGCTTGCAGAGACCATAACACCATGAGAGAATTAATTTACACCATATTCAGGCTTTGGAAAAGCAGGAGAGGAAGAATCAATGATCTACTATACTTGGTCTGCATTCACAAGACTCTGGAATCTTATCACCTTGAACAGCTCAGCTCATCACGAGCATGTGGCGCCGCGGGTGCCTTCCCCTCCCCCCGCACCGCGGGGGGATTAGCCCCCCATGGAAGGAGTTAAAATCTAGCCGTATATAGCCCTAATGATAGTACTCCTATGAATCCAAGAACAGTAAGGGCAATGAAATGCTGCTTGAACTACACCTCACATACTACTGTGTCCATGGACACCTTCAGCACAGTAGCGTCTGCTACCGGACCCGGGTGGTGAGGAGGGTGGGATCAAGGGGGAAGTGGACAAAAAGGTAAAAAAAAACACTTACCAGTGACAGCCGCCCGGCCGCCGCCTCTCCTCCGTCCTCTTCTTACTGCGCCGGGTCCCGCAGCAGCATGCAGAAAGCAGCAGGAAGCACCCGGCTCCCAGATGTGAGTTATCATTTCATGTTTCCTTTACTTCACTGATGCGAAGCAGTTTGGCTACGCTCCTCTGCCTTAGCGAAGGAGCCGCCACTGCTCCAGCAATTTGAATAAAAGCCCAGGGAAACTCTAAAAAAATTCACAAACCATGAGGGAGTTCCATCTTAATTTGGGTAGCTATTTTGTCAACTACATTACTTAATCAAATTTAAAGCTTAACACACAAGGTGAGGACAGGGCAAAAAGTCCTGCACCAGTCACCGTACCTTATCTAGGCTATATTTCCTATCTTGCGATTGGTGGAAAGGGCCTGGGGCATAGCCTCCATGTGCCCCAAATAAATGACATACAAGTCATTGAACAACTTAAACAAAGGTTGGCCCAGGACTCAAATAAGTGAAATATGAGTCATGATTGATAATAAACCTTATACACAATGCAACAAAACGCAGTCCGTCAAGATCTTCCTAATCAAAGAAAGTCACTGGTAGATTTTGATTGTAGATACAAAAATTATTTTATTCTTTATTGATATACAGGTTCATAAAATTCATGATTGCCAACGCATTTCGTCATCATGCGGACTTTTTCAGGGGTAATATAGTTCTTTCAATTACGTACGTCAAAATAACATCCCAAAGTTTGAAAAGACCTGAATAGCACGTACAGTCCTCAAAAACTGTATGAGGACAAAACGCGTTGGCGATCATTAATTTTATGAACCTGTACATCAATAAAGAATAAAATAATTTTTGCATCTACAATCAAAATCTACCAGTGCCTTTCCTTCATTGGGAAGATCTTTACGGACTGCGTTTTGTTGCATTGTGAATAAGGTTTATTATCAATTGACACTCATATTTCACGTATTTGAGTGCTGGGCCAACCTTTGTTTAATTACATTACTTATTCAGCACACTACTGGTCCTACTCAGTTTGTAGCAAGGAAATTCACTACTTAACTAAAGCTAATTCGTTGTTACCTGGTCCACTATTAAATGTATGGTGGAGCCTCAACCTGGCCCTAGAAGTCTCCTGATTCTAAAGAGAAACAAGAAACAGAAGAAGGGTAATGTGTGCACCCGAATTCCTCTAAAATAATAATAAGATTCATGCAAAAAGACAGCAGCAATACTTTTTTGTTAGAGAACCATGTGTTAGGTCTAACAAAAGAAGAGAAGTCCAGATTTCAGGGCACTTATTTGGAACTGTGAAAACATAAACCCAGGAGCAGATTAGAAGAAATATTCTTCTACAACGACATAGAAAGATGCAAAATTGGCAACATTGGCAAGCAACATTTACTAGGTATTTGCTTCCCTGTGATTAACCCTTGAATATATCTGACACTAGGATATTGGAAAACTGTTATACAAATGTCGGATATCTTCCAGAATGAGACAAAATTGGTACAGACATGTATACATATGCTCTTATGTTGATTTCGGCAGTATCTTAATAATGTATAAAAACATTGTGATGCTTGTGAGCAGACAGACAGTACAAATTCATCCGAGATAACAACAAACCCTGATGGTCTATCACTCTCTGCAATGTATAAGAATCCTATTACTTTTTCCTCTTTGAATTAGACTTTGAGCCTGTCGCTCTTCTGTGGGATATGGCCTGGACTCAGTAAAGATAAGTATGCTTCACTTCAGTCCTTCAAACCAGATGGAGAGGTATCATCTGACACACTCTCCTTATTGAGCTCCACTTAGCTTGAGGTGTTTGTTAATCTGCTTCCATGTCTGAACCACATATGGCTCCTCTTTCTTGCCTTTCCCTTCTCATACTTTATGGGTTATTATAACAATGGAATGTTGGTAGCTCAATTGAAAACAATGGAGTGCTCAGGGCTTATAATGGCTGCTAAAAACCCGGAGCTCCAACATTCCAATGTTTCTTTGTTCATAGCTCTGGCTGTAAACAAAGGCTTCAGGGAGCCTGAGGGGATTTCAATCCCCCCGCGCTCCCTGAAGGCTTTGTTTTATATGTTAGTACATTCTGTCCTCTTGTGGCAGAATGTTCGAATAACCTTATAGCCCTTCGTAGCAGTGCTATACCGCAATTAAAGTCCAGCTGCTTTGCTAAAGTCCCTCGACTTCAGCTCGGGCCTTTATTTCTCAGTCAGTCACCTTAACGTCTATGTCTGCTTGCTACTAGATTTTGTGAGGTAGATTGGAAGTGCATCAAACATATGCTCGAGGTTTCAAGAGTGAAAAAACAGATGAGTGTTGTTTAGTCTTCAACATATGCAGTGGTGTTTAACAATGAAACTTTAATGTCAAAGGGATGGAGAATCTGACAGATAGTGGGAAATTGTCTATTTTCCTACTACAAGAAAGCCGTTTGTCAAGTGTGGACTCCATTACATGCAATAATGAGAGGCAGCAAATTCCTTTCTTTATCAGCAAGGTAAGCACAGGGAATTATCAATCTGACCCACAAGCCATTAGGTAATCCAGCAGTCTTCTACAGTTCAGATAGGGCAGGTGAGTCCTGGTTCATTTAGAAATGTATAATATGACATGACATTATCATTTATGATTAACTGTGGATCCATAAAATGCATTCTAGACTTCTGGTCTAATAATTTCTTTTCACTTAGATGCCAATCTGGGCTTTTATTATAAATGGGATGGGCTGTACTAGTTTGAGCCACAGCGCAACTTTCATAAGATGCGCCTGGCACAGACCAGGATAATGCGCCGTATAATCATAAATGCGCTAAAATGGCGCCTGCCCTGGGAGCAGCGCGTTCAATGAGAGACGAAGCGACAGCTTACAAGCCACTCTGTGTTTTCTCACTGCAGGCAGCAGTTGCCTGCACTTTGAAGATGGAACATAGAGCCCCCTTCAGGCTGGCGCAGTGAGTTACTGCTACGCCTGTTGGGGGATGTCTGGGGGGTCCATTTGTCCACCTTTCCCTCCTCCAGAGAACTGCACTGAGAGTGCCACCTTTTTGTGGTGCACTGTCAGTGCACCTCCTAAAGTCCTGTCTGCCTCTGCGGGGTCGTTCATAATAGGGCATGGGTGCAGAGGCCAAATGATTGCCTCAGTTGAATGAGGCCAATCCCATGCAAATGATGGCATACTATTTCAAGATAGCATTGGTTCTACACAGAATGAACTGCAAAAGTGTCTGCAACCCCTTCTGTAGACTAAAGTGACCTGAGGGCTCAGAAAACCAGAGCACATGCAGATTGCCTTCCCAAGGCTCTCAATGTAACACAGCCCCTAGTCTAGGGAGGAGACTTCCTCCAGCCTCAAGGAATTACCAGAGGCAGCAATATTCACTAAGCCACACAAGCCAATCAGAGCTAAGATATGTTTAAAGTAACACTTTAAGGAACTGCCACACCATAAACAGGGGCTCTGGCTTCCCATCTATCAGCATGGCACTCTCTTAAAACTGAATTAGATTCTTGCTCGGGGAAATAAATTTGAGTAATGATGCAATCCCCATCTACTTCGTAGAGAATCTCACCTTTGCTTGCAGAGACCATAACACCATGAGAGAATTAATTTACACCATATTCAGGCTTTGGAAAAGCAGGAGAGGAAGAATCAATGATCTACTATACTTGGTCTGCATTCACAAGACTCTGGAATCTTATCACCTTGAACAGCTCAGCTCATCACGAGCATGTGGCGCCGCGGGTGCCTTCCCCTCCCCCCGCACCGCGGGGGGATTAGCCCCCCATGGAAGGAGTTAAAATCTAGCTGTATATAGCCCTAATGATAGTACTCCTATGAATCCAAGAATAGTAAGGGCAATGAAATGCTGCTTGAACTACACCTCACATACTACTGTGTCCATGGACACCTTCAGCACAGTAGCGTCTGCTACCGGACCCGGGTGGTGAGGAGGGTGGGATCAAGGGGGAAGTGGACAAAAAGGTAAAAAAAAACACTTACCAGTGACAGCCGCCCGGCCGCCGCCTCTCCTCCGTCCTCTTCTTACTGCGCCGGGTCCCGCAGCAGCATGCAGAAAGCAGCAGGAAGCACCCGGCTCCCAGATGTGAGTTATCATTTCATGTTTCCTTTACTTCACTGATGCGAAGCAGTTTGGCTACGCTCCTCTGCCTTAGCGAAGGAGCCGCCACTGCTCCAGCAATTTGAATAAAAGCCCAGGGAAACTCTAAAAAAATTCAAAAACCATGAGGGAGTTCCATCTTAATTTGGGTAGCTATTTTGTCAACTACATTACTTAATCAAATTTAAAGCTTAACACACAAGGTGAGGACAGGGCAAAAAGTCCTGCACCAGTCACCGTACCTTATCTAGGCTATATTTCATATCTTGCGATTGGTGGAAAGGGCCTGGGGCATAGCCTCCATGTGCCCCAAATAAATGACATACAAGTCATTGAACAACTTAAACAAAGGTTGGCCCAGGACTCAAATAAGTGAAATATGAGTCATGATTGATAATAAACCTTATACACAATGCAACAAAACGCAGTCCGTCAAGATCTTCCTAATCAAAGAAAGTCACTGGTAGATTTTGATTGTAGATACAAAAATTATTTTATTCTTTATTGATATACAGGTTCATAAAATTCATGATTGCCAACGCATTTCGTCATCATGCGGACTTTTTCAGGGGTAATATAGTTCTTTCAATTACGTACATCAAAATAACATCCCAAAGTTTGAAAAGACCTGAATAGCACGTACAGTCCTCAAAAACTGTATGAGGACAAAACGCGTTGGCGATCATTAATTTTATGAACCTGTACATCAATAAAGAATAAAATAATTTTTGCATCTACAATCAAAATCTACCAGTGCCTTTCTTTCATTGGGAAGATCTTTACGGACTGCGTTTTGTTGCATTGTGAATAAGGTTTATTATCAATTGACACTCATATTTCACTTATTTGAGTGCTGGGCCAACCTTTGTTTAATTACATTACTTATTCAGCACACTGCTGGTCCTACTCACTTTTTAACAAGGAAATTCACTACTTAACTAAAGCTAATTCGTTGTTACCTGGTCCACTATTAAATGTATGGTGGAGCCTCAACCTGGCCCTAGAAGTCTCCTGATTCTAAAGAGAAACAAGAAACAGAAGAAGGGTAATGTGTGCACCCGAATTCCTCTAAAATAATAATAAGATTCATGCAAAAAGACAGCAGCAATACTTTTTTGTTAGAGAACCATGTGTTAGGTCTAACAAAAGAAGAGAAGTCCAGATTTCAGGGCACTTATTTGGAACTGTGAAAATATAAACCCAGGAGCTGATTAGAAGAAATAATCTTCTACAACGACATAGAAAGATGCAAAATTGGCAACATTGGCAAGCAACATTTACCAGGTATTTGCTTCCCTATGATTAACCCTTGAATATATCTGACACTAGGATTTTGAAAAACAGTTATACAAATGTCGTATATCTTCCAGAATGAGACAAAATTGGTACAGACATGTATACATATGCTCTTATGTTGATTTCAGCAGTATCTTAATAATGTATAAAAACATTGTGATGCTTGTGAGCAGACAGACAATACAAATTCATCCGAGATAACAACAAACCCTGATGGCCTATCACTCTCTGCAATGTATAAGAATCCTATTACTTTTTCCTCTTTGAATTAGACTTTGAGCCTGTCGCTCTTCTGTGGGATATGGCCTGGACTCAGTAAAGATAAGTATGCTTCACTTCAGTCCTTCAAACCAGATGGAGAGGTATCATCTGACACACTCTCCTTATTGAGCCCCACTTAGCTTGAGGTGTTTGTTAATCTGCTTCCATGTCTGAACCACATATGGCTCCTCTTTCTTGCCTTTTCTTTCCCTTCTCATTCTTTATGGGTTATTAGAACAATGGAATGTTGGTAGCTCCATTGAAAACAATGGAGTGCTCAGGGCTTATAATGGCTGCTATAAACCCGGAGCTCCAACATTGCAATGTTTCTTTGTTCATAGCTCTGGCTGTGAACAAAGGCTTCAGGGAGCCTGAGGGTATTTCAATCCCCCCATGCTCCCTTAAGGCTTTGTTTTATATGTTAGTACATTCTGTCCTCTTGTGGCAGAATGTTCGAATAACCTTATAGCCCTTCGTAGCAGTGCTATACCGCAATTAAAGTCCAGCTGCTTTGCTAAAGTCCCTCGCCTTCAGCTCGGGCCTTTATTTCTCAGTCAGTCACCTTAACGTCTATGTCTGCTTGCTACTAGGTTTTGTGAGGTAGATTGGAAGTGCATCAAACATATGGTCGAGGTTTCAAGAGTGAAAAAACAGATGAGTGTTGTTTAGTCTTCAACATATGCAGTGGTGTTTAACAATGAAACTTTAATGTCAAAGGGATGGAGAATCTGACAGATAGTGGGAAATTGTCTATTTTTCTACTACAAGAAAGCCGTTTGTCAAGTGTGGACTCCATTACATGCAATAATGAGAGGCAGCAAATTCCTTTCATTATCAGCAAGGTAAGCACAGGGAATTATCAATCTGACCCACAAGCCATTAGGTAATCCAGCAGTCTTCTACAGTTCAGATAGGGCAGGTGAGTCCTGGTTCATTTAGAAATGTATAATATGACATGACATTATCATTTATGATTAACTGTGGATCCATAAAATGCATTCTAGACTTCTGGTCTAATAATTTCTTTTCACTTAGATGCCAATCTGGGCTTTTATTATAAATGGGATGGGCTGTACTAGTTTGAGCCACAGCGCAACTTTCATAAGATGCGCCTGGCACAGACCAGGATAATGCGCCGTATAATCATAAATGCGCTAAAATGGCGCCTGCCCTGGGAGCAGCGCGTTCAATGAGAGACGAAGCGACAGCTTACAAGCCACTCTGTGTTTTCTCACTGCAGGCAGCAGTTGCCTGCACTTTGAAGATGGAACATAGAGCCCCCTTCAGGCTGGCGCAGTGAGTTACTGCTACGCCTGTTGGGGGATGTCTGGGGGGTCCATTGGTCCACCTTTCCCTCCTCCAGAGAACTGCACTGAGAGTGCCACCTTTTTGTGGTGCACTGTCAGTGCACCTCCTAAAGTCCTGTCTGCCTCTGCGGGGTCGTCCATAATAGGGCATGGGTGCAGAGGCCAAATGATTGCCTCAGTTGAATGAGGCCAATCCCATGCAAATGATGGCATACTATTTCAAGATAGCATTGGTTCTACACAGAATGAACTGCAAAAGTGTCTACAACCCCTTCTGTAGACTAAAGTGACCTGAGGGCTCAGAAAACCAGAGCACATGCAGATTGCCTTCCCAAGGCTCTCAATGTAACACAGCCCCTAGTCTAGGGAGGAGACTTCCTCCAGCCTCAAGGAATTACCAGAGGCAGCAATATTCACTAAGCCACACAAGCCAATCAGAGCTAAGATATGTTTAAAGTAACACTTTAAGGAACTGCCACACCATAAACAGGGGCTCTGGCTTCCCATCTATCAGCATGGCACTCTCTTAAAACTGAATTAGATTCTTGCTCGGGGAAATACATTTGAGTAATGATGCAATCCCCATCTACTTCGTAGAGAATCTCACCTTTGCTTGCAGAGACCATAACACCATGAGAGAATTAATTTACACCATATTCAGGCTTTGGAAAAGCAGGAGAGGAAGAATCAATGATCTACTATACTTGGTCTGCATTCACAAGACTCTGGAATCTTATCACCTTGAACAGCTCAGCTCATCACGAGCATGTGGCGCCGCGGGTGCCTTCCCCTCCCCCCGCACCGCGGGGGGATTAGCCCCCCATGGAAGGAGTTAAAATCTAGCCGTATATAGCCCTAATGATAGTACTCCTATGAATCCAAGAACAGTAAGGGCAATGAAATGCTGCTTGAACTACACCTCACATACTACTGTGTCCATGGACACCTTCAGCACAGTAGCGTCTGCTACCGGACCCGGGTGGTGAGGAGGGTGGGATCAAGGGGGAAGTGGACAAAAAGGTAAAAAAAAACACTTACCAGTGACAGCCGCCCGGCCGCCGCCTCTCCTCCGTCCTCTTCTTACTGCGCCGGGTCCCGCAGCAGCATGCAGAAAGCAGCAGGAAGCACCCGGCTCCCAGATGTGAGTTATCATTTCATGTTTCCTTTACTTCACTGATGCGAAGCAGTTTGGCTACGCTCCTCTGCCTTAGCGAAGGAGCCGCCACTGCTCCAGCAATTTGAATAAAAGCCCAGGGAAACTCTAAAAAAATTCACAAACCATGAGGGAGTTCCATCTTAATTTGGGTAGCTATTTTGTCAACTACATTACTTAATCAAATTTAAAGCTTAACACACAAGGTGAGGACAGGGCAAAAAGTCCTGCACCAGTCACCGTACCTTATCTAGGCTATATTTCCTATCTTGCGATTGGTGGAAAGGGCCTGGGGCATAGCCTCCATGTGCCCCAAATAAATGACATACAAGTCATTGAACAACTTAAACAAAGGTTGGCCCAGGACTCAAATAAGTGAAATATGAGTCATGATTGATAATAAACCTTATACACAATGCAACAAAACGCAGTCCGTCAAGATCTTCCTAATCAAAGAAAGTCACTGGTAGATTTTGATTGTAGATACAAAAATTATTTTATTCTTTATTGATATACAGGTTCATAAAATTCATGATTGCCAACGCATTTCGTCATCATGCGGACTTTTTCAGGGGTAATATAGTTCTTTCAATTACGTACGTCAAAATAACATCCCAAAGTTTGAAAAGACCTGAATAGCACGTACAGTCCTCAAAAACTGTATGAGGACAAAACGCGTTGGCGATCATTAATTTTATGAACCTGTACATCAATAAAGAATAAAATAATTTTTGCATCTACAATCAAAATCTACCAGTGCCTTTCCTTCATTGGGAAGATCTTTACGGACTGCGTTTTGTTGCATTGTGAATAAGGTTTATTATCAATTGACACTCATATTTCACGTATTTGAGTGCTGGGCCAACCTTTGTTTAATTACATTACTTATTCAGCACACTACTGGTCCTACTCAGTTTGTAGCAAGGAAATTCACTACTTAACTAAAGCTAATTCGTTGTTACCTGGTCCACTATTAAATGTATGGTGGAGCCTCAACCTGGCCCTAGAAGTCTCCTGATTCTAAAGAGAAACAAGAAACAGAAGAAGGGTAATGTGTGCACCCGAATTCCTCTAAAATAATAATAAGATTCATGCAAAAAGACAGCAGCAATACTTTTTTGTTAGAGAACCATGTGTTAGGTCTAACAAAAGAAGAGAAGTCCAGATTTCAGGGCACTTATTTGGAACTGTGAAAACATAAACCCAGGAGCAGATTAGAAGAAATATTCTTCTACAACGACATAGAAAGATGCAAAATTGGCAACATTGGCAAGCAACATTTACTAGGTATTTGCTTCCCTGTGATTAACCCTTGAATATATCTGACACTAGGATATTGGAAAACTGTTATACAAATGTCGGATATCTTCCAGAATGAGACAAAATTGGTACAGACATGTATACATATGCTCTTATGTTGATTTCAGCAGTATCTTAATAATGTATAAAAACATTGTGATGCTTGTGAGCAGACAGACAGTACAAATTCATCCGAGATAACAACAAACCCTGATGGTCTATCACTCTCTGCAATGTATAAGAATCCTATTACTTTTTCCTCTTTGAATTAGACTTTGAGCCTGTCGCTCTTCTGTGGGATATGGCCTGGACTCAGTAAAGATAAGTATGCTTCACTTCAGTCCTTCAAACCAGATGGAGAGGTATCATCTGACACACTCTCCTTATTGAGCTCCACTTAGCTTGAGGTGTTTGTTAATCTGCTTCCATGTCTGAACCACATATGGCTCCTCTTTCTTGCCTTTCCCTTCTCATACTTTATGGGTTATTATAACAATGGAATGTTGGTAGCTCAATTGAAAACAATGGAGTGCTCAGGGCTTATAATGGCTGCTAAAAACCCGGAGCTCCAACATTCCAATGTTTCTTTGTTCATAGCTCTGGCTGTAAACAAAGGCTTCAGGGAGCCTGAGGGGATTTCAATCCCCCCGCGCTCCCTGAAGGCTTTGTTTTATATGTTAGTACATTCTGTCCTCTTGTGGCAGAATGTTCGAATAACCTTATAGCCCTTCGTAGCAGTGCTATACCGCAATTAAAGTCCAGCTGCTTTGCTAAAGTCCCTCGACTTCAGCTCGGGCCTTTATTTCTCAGTCAGTCACCTTAACGTCTATGTCTGCTTGCTACTAGGTTTTGTGAGGTAGATTGGAAGTGCATCAAACATATGCTCGAGGTTTCAAGAGTGAAAAAACAGATGAGTGTTGTTTAGTCTTCAACATATGCAGTGGTGTTTAACAATGAAACTTTAATGTCAAAGGGATGGAGAATCTGACAGATAGTGGGAAATTGTCTATTTTCCTACTACAAGAAAGCCGTTTGTCAAGTGTGGACTCCATTACATGCAATAATGAGAGGCAGCAAATTCCTTTCTTTATCAGCAAGGTAAGCACAGGGAATTATCAATCTGACCCACAAGCCATTAGGTAATCCAGCAGTCTTCTACAGTTCAGATAGGGCAGGTGAGTCCTGGTTCATTTAGAAATGTATAATATGACATGACATTATCATTTATGATTAACTGTGGATCCATAAAATGCATTCTAGACTTCTGGTCTAATAATTTCTTTTCACTTAGATGCCAATCTGGGCTTTTATTATAAATGGGATGGGCTGTACTAGTTTGAGCCACAGCGCAACTTTCATAAGATGCGCCTGGCACAGACCAGGATAATGCGCCGTATAATCATAAATGCGCTAAAATGGCGCCTGCCCTGGGAGCAGCGCGTTCAATGAGAGACGAAGCGACAGCTTACAAGCCACTCTGTGTTTTCTCACTGCAGGCAGCAGTTGCCTGCACTTTGAAGATGGAACATAGAGCCCCCTTCAGGCTGGCGCAGTGAGTTACTGCTACGCCTGTTGGGGGATGTCTGGGGGGTCCATTGGTCCACCTTTCCCTCCTCCAGAGAACTGCACTGAGAGTGCCACCTTTTTGTGGTGCACTGTCAGTGCACCTCCTAAAGTCCTGTCTGCCTCTGCGGGGTCGTTCATAATAGGGCATGGGTGCAGAGGCCAAATGATTGCCTCAGTTGAATGAGGCCAATCCCATGCAAATGATGGCATACTATTTCAAGATAGCATTGGTTCTACACAGAATGAACTGCAAAAGTGTCTGCAACCCCTTCTGTAGACTAAAGTGACCTGAGGGCTCAGAAAACCAGAGCACATGCAGATTGCCTTCCCAAGGCTCTCAATGTAACACAGCCCCTAGTCTAGGGAGGAGACTTCCTCCAGCCTCAAGGAATTACCAGAGGCAGCAATATTCACTAAGCCACACAAGCCAATCAGAGCTAAGATATGTTTAAAGTAACACTTTAAGGAACTGCCACACCATAAACAGGGGCTCTGGCTTCCCATCTATCAGCATGGCACTCTCTTAAAACTGAATTAGATTCTTGCTCGGGGAAATAAATTTGAGTAATGATGCAATCCCCATCTACTTCGTAGAGAATCTCACCTTTGCTTGCAGAGACCATAACACCATGAGAGAATTAATTTACACCATATTCAGGCTTTGGAAAAGCAGGAGAGGAAGAATCAATGATCTACTATACTTGGTCTGCATTCACAAGACTCTGGAATCTTATCACCTTGAACAGCTCAGCTCATCACGAGCATGTGGCGCCGCGGGTGCCTTCCCCTCCCCCCGCACCGCGGGGGGATTAGCCCCCCATGGAAGGAGTTAAAATCTAGCTGTGTATATAGCCCTAATGGTAGTACTCCTATGAATCCAAGAACAGTAAGGGCAATGAAATGCTGCTTGAACTACACCTCACATACTACTGTGTCCATGGACACCTTCAGCACAGTAGCGTCTGCTACCGGACCCGGGTGGTGAGGAGGGTGGGATCAAGGGGGAAGTGGACAAAAAGGTAAAAAAAAACACTTACCAGTGACAGCCGCCCGGCCGCCGCCTCTCCTCCGTCCTCTTCTTACTGCGCCGGGTCCCGCAGCAGCATGCAGAAAGCAGCAGGAAGCACCCGGCTCCCAGATGTGAGTTATCATTTCATGTTTCCTTTACTTCACTGATGCGAAGCAGTTTGGCTACGCTCCTCTGCCTTAGCGAAGGAGCCGCCACTGCTCCAGCAATTTGAATAAAAGCCCAGGGAAACTCTAAAAAAATTCACAAACCATGAGGGAGTTCCATCTTAATTTGGGTAGCTATTTTGTCAACTACATTACTTAATCAAATTTAAAGCTTAACACACAAGGTGAGGACAGGGCAAAAAGTCCTGCACCAGTCACCATACCTTATCTAGGCTATATTTCATATCTTGCGATTGGTGGAAAGGGCCTGGGGCATAGCCTCCATGTGCCCCAAATAAATGACATACAAGTCATTGAACAACTTAAACAAAGGTTGGCCCAGGACTCAAATAAGTGAAATATGAGTCATGATTGATAATAAACCTTATACACAATGCAACAAAACGCAGTCCGTCAAGATCTTCCTAATCAAAGAAAGTCACTGGTAGATTTTGATTGTAGATACAAAAATTATTTTATTCTTTATTGATATACAGGTTCATAAAATTCATGATTGCCAACGCATTTCGTCATCATGCGGACTTTTTCAGGGGTAATATAGTTCTTTCAATTACGTACATCAAAATAACATCCCAAAGTTTGAAAAGACCTGAATAGCACGTACAGTCCTCAAAAACTGTATGAGGACAAAACGCGTTGGCGATCATTAATTTTATGAACCTGTACATCAATAAAGAATAAAATAATTTTTGCATCTACAATCAAAATCTACCAGTGCCTTTCTTTCATTGGGAAGATCTTTACGGACTGCGTTTTGTTGCATTGTGAATAAGGTTTATTATCAATTGACACTCATATTTCACGTATTTGAGTGCTGGGCCAACCTTTGTTTAATTACATTACTTATTCAGCACACTACTGGTCCTACTCAGTTTGTAACAAGGAAATTCACTACTTAACTAAAGCTAATTCGTTGTTACCTGGTCCACTATTAAATGTATGGTGGAGCCTCAACCTGGCCCTAGAAGTCTCCTGATTCTAAAGAGAAACAAGAAACAGAGGAAGGGTAATGTGTGCCACAGAATTCCTCTAAAATAATAATAAGATTCATGCAAAAAGACAGCAGCAATACTTTTTTGTTAGAGAACCATGTGTTAGGTCTAACAAAAGAAGAGAAGTCCAGATTTCAGGGCACTTATTTGGAACTGTGAAAACATAAACCCAGGAGCAGATTAGAAGAAATATTCTTCTACAACGACATAGAAAGATGCAAAATTGGCAACATTGGCAAGCAACATTTACCAGGTATTTGCTTCCCTGTGATTAACCCTTGAATATATCTGACACTAGGATATTGGAAAACTGTTATACAAATGTCGGATATCTTCCAGAATGAGACAAAATTGGTACAGACATGTATACATATGCTCTTATGTTGATTTCAGCAGTATCTTAATGTTATGTTATGTTATGTTAATAACTTTTATTCGGCGCACAGCTGCCCCAGCGAAGGGGCGTCCTGGCGCCTGATCAGATACCACAACACAACAGGTCAGAGCTGAAAAGAAGAAAGATCAATTAACAGAAGCGAACAGGTGAGTTTTAATGGCGCGTCTGAAAAGAGTAAGGCTATCCAGGGCACGGATGTGTACAGAGAGGGAGTTCCATAAATCAGCCGCCAGAACACGAAAAGAGCGCCCTCCCATCCTACTCAGTCTGAACCTAGGCTTAATCGCCAGATGGTAAGATTCAGACCTGAGGGACCGTGTGGGGAAATACGGAGAAATGAGGCCCGCAAGAGCAGGAGGGGAGGAAAGCTTCAGAATCTTAAATGTCAGACAGAGAGCCTTAAATTTGATTCTCTGTCTAACCGGAAGCCAGTGAAGGGAGGTCAGGACAGAGGAGACAGAACATCGTCTCGCGAGGCCCACGATGGCGCGTGCAGCAGCGTTCTGCACAATCTGAAGCCTAGAAGCCTCAGCCTGGTTCACTCCAAGTAGCAAAGCACTCCCGTAGTCCAATCGCGACAAAATGGAGGCCTGAACCACCAGTTGCCGCGTGGGGGGGTCGAAGAACTTAAGGACAGGTCGCAGTCCTCGCAGGATACAGAAACAGGTAGCTGCTGTCTTCTTTGTGTGACTAGCAAAAGAAAGATGGGAATCCAGCCAGACCCCCAGATTTTTAACTTCGGCCGCTGGAGTAGGAGAAGCCCCCAATTCGGGAGGCCACCACTGGTCTCCCCAAAGTTCCGTCTGCTTCCCTAAGATCAGGACCTCGGTTTTTTTAGCATTAAGCTGTAAGCAGTTGCTACGCATCCACTTAGCCACAGCTATAAGTCCTGCCCGGAATCTGGGGCCATTCACCTCAGGGTCCTCGCTGAGTGTCACCGCCAGCTGCGTGTCGTCGGCGTACGATGTCATGGTAAGGCCACATTCCCTGACGACAGCAGCCAGCGGTTTCACATACAGGTTGAACAATGTAGGACTTAAAGCGGAGCCCTGAGGGACTCCCAGACCCAGAGAGTGGAACGAGGACTGGCCTGGTGGAATGGCTACTTTAAAAAAACGGTCCGAAAGGAAGGAGCGGAACCACTCAAGAGCTTTCCCACCAATACCCACTTCCTCCAGACGCCGCAACAAAATGTCATGAGACACCGTGTCGAATGCGGCGCTCAGATCTAACAACAGGAGCGCCGCAGTCTGCCCCGCATCCAGCACTGACCGCAAATGCTCGGTCATAAAGAGCAGAGCTGTTTCAGTGCTGTGTTGAGAGCGGAACCCATTTTGACTCTCGTCAAGAATGTTATTACGAGAGAGATGGGTGGACAGGATGGTGTTCACGTGTGCCTCAGTGACCTTAGCGGTCCAAGGCAGGAGGGAGATGGGCCGGTAATTTTCCGGGAGCAAGGGGTCAAGATTGGGTTTCTTCAAAATAGGGCTGACCACAGCTTGCTTCCAGGAGGGAGGAACCACGCCCTCAGTGAGGGAAAGATTGATAAGATCCAGGATGGGCTCACGACACATAGGCGGGAGCAGCGTAAAAAGCTCCGACTTCAGCGGGTCTAAGGGAGAGCCCGATTTAACTTTGAGGCTCAGAGTATCAAATACCTCAATAGACATAGCCGGCAAGGAGGACAGAGTTTCCACAACCAAAGTCTTCACAGCACTAGGAGCCTCCTCGGGGACGGAAGATGTAAAACCTCGGTAGATTACCTGCACCTTCTCCACGAAGAAGGATGCCAGACTCTCACAGTGTGAGTCCGTGCAGATTTCTATCGAGGTAGCCCGTTTCCCCATCAGATCTTTAAGTACCTTGAAGATAAGTTTGGAAGGATTAGGACTATTGGAGAACTCAGTTGCATAATAGGCAGCCCGAGTTTGACAGATGGCTCTATGGTAGTTCTTGAGCTGGGCAAAGTACAGCGATTTTAACACGGGATCAAAGGACTTCCTCCAGGCCCTCTCAGCTTGCAGGCAATAATGTATAAAAACATTGTGATGCTTGTGAGCAGACAGACAGTACAAATTCATCCGAGATAACAACAAACCCTGATGGTCTAACACTCTCTGCAATGTATAAGAATCCTATTACTTTTTCCTCTTTGAATTAGACTTTGAGCCTGTCGCTCTTCTGTGGGATATGGCCTGGACTCAGTAAAGATAAGTATGCTTCACTTCAGTCCTTCAAACCAGATGGAGAGGTATCATCTGACACACTCTCCTTATTGAGCTCCACTTAGCTTGAGGTGTTTGTTAATCTGCTTCCATGTCTGAACCACATATGGCTCCTCTTTCTTGCCTTTTCTTTCCCTTCTCATTCTTTATGGGTTATTAGAACAATGGAATGTTGGTAGCTCAATTGAAAACAATGGAGTGCTCAGGGCTTATAATGGCTACTATAAACCCGGAGCTCCAACATTCCAATGTTTCTTTGTTCATAGCTCTGGCTGTAAACAAAGGCTTCAGGGAGCCTGAGGGGATTTCAATCCCCCCGCGCTCCCTGAAGGCTTTGTTTTATATGTTAGTACATTCTGTCCTCTTGTGGCAGAATGTTCGAATAACCTTATAGCCCTTCGTAGCAGTGCTATACCGCAATTAAAGTCCAGCTGCTTTGCTAAAGTCCCTCGCCTTCAGCTCGGGCCTTTATTTCTCAGTCAGTCACCTTAACGTCTATGTCTGCTTGCTACTAGGTTTTGTGAGGTAGATTGGAAGTGCATCAAACATATGCTCGAGGTTTCAAGAGTGAAAAAACAGATGAGTGTTGTTTAGTCTTCAACATATGCAGTGGTGTTTAACAATGAAACTTTAATGTCAAAGGGATGGAGAATCTGACAGATAGTGGGAAATTGTCTATTTTCCTACTACAAGAAAGCCGTTTGTCAAGTGTGGACTCCATTACATGCAATAATGAGAGGCAGCAAATTCCTTTCTTTATCAGCCAGGTAAGCACAGGGAATTATCAATCTGACCCACAAGCCATTAGGTAATCCAGCAGTCTTCTACAGTTCAGATAGGGCAGGTGAGTCCTGGTTCATTTAGAAATGTATAATATGACATGACATTATCATTTATGATTAACTGTGGATCCATAAAATGCATTCTAGACTTCTGGTCTAATAATTTCTTTTCACTTAGATGCCAATCTGGGCTTTTATTATAAATGGGATGGGCTGTACTAGTTTGAGCCACAGCGCAACTTTCATAAGATGCGCCTGGCACAGACCAGGATAATGCGCCGTATAATCATAAATGCGCTAAAATGGCGCCTGCCCTGGGAGCAGCGCGTTCAATGAGAGACGAAGCGACAGCTTACAAGCCACTCTGTGTTTTCTCACTGCAGGCAGCAGTTGCCTGCACTTTGAAGATGGAACATAGAGCCCCCTTCAGGCTGGCGCAGTGAGTTACTGCTACGCCTGTTGGGGGATGTCTGGGGGGTCCATTGGTCCACCTTTCCCTCCTCCAGAGAACTGCACTGAGAGTGCCACCTTTTTGTGGTGCACTGTCAGTGCACCTCCTAAAGTCCTGTCTGCCTCTGCGGGGTCGTCCATAATAGGGCATGGGTGCAGAGGCCAAATGATTGCCTCAGTTGAATGAGGCCAATCCCATGCAAATGATGGCATACTATTTCAAGATAGCATTGGTTCTACACAGAATGAACTGCAAAAGTGTCTGCAACCCCTTCTGTAGACTAAAGTGACCTGAGGGCTCAGAAAACCAGAGCACATGCAGATTGCCTTCCCAAGGCTCTCAATGTAACACAGCCCCTTGTCTAGGGAGGAGACTTCCTCCAGCCTCAAGGAATTACCAGAGGCAGCAATATTCACTAAGCCACACAAGCCAATCAGAGCTAAGATATGTTTAAAGTAACACTTTAAGGAACTGCCACACCATAAACAGGGGCTCTGGCTTCCCATCTATCAGCATGGCACTCTCTTAAAACTGAATTAGATTCTTGCTCGGGGAAATACATTTGAGTAATGATGCAATCCCCATCTACTTCGTAGAGAATCTCACCTTTGCTTGCAGAGACCATAACACCATGAGAGAATTAATTTACACCATATTCAGGCTTTGGAAAAGCAGGAGAGGAAGAATCAATGATCTACTATACTTGGTCTGCATTCACAAGACTCTGGAATCTTATCACCTTGAACATGAGACTACTGATCACTCCTCTGAAACTAAGAAAAAGTGGAAGGCCCAGATCATCAAGGAGCTGTTCTGCAGAAGCTGATGAAGCTGCTCCTACCCAACTCTCTCAAAAATTCCTCTATGCAAACAAACTGAATATGGTTCCTACACTGAGTTAACACAGGTAACATCATTGTAAAGAGTCAAATTGACGCCTGTGTCTAAGAGTGCAGTCAGGGATAGGCTTCATGAAGCCTAGTCCACTGCACTCTTAGACACAAGCTTCATCACCTACGCTCCCCAGGAAAGCCCAAACATGTACCTTTTTGCGCTATTTTTAAAAAGTGACGCATGTAGGTAGATGCGTCACTTTTTAAACCTCTGCGCCACATTATACTCAAAAATATAAAAGCCATTCATTTTCCTCAAAATCGTGTTTGACATCACATTTAGGAAGCACAGCACAGGTCCTATGTACAAGTATTCCATGTCATTACTGAAAACCTCACTATTTTACAAAATACAATTCCTCTATGCAAACAAACTTAATATGCTTCCTACACTGAGTTAACACAGGTAACATCATTGTAAAGTACATAACACTTGACAGAGGTATAATGTGGCGCAGAGGTTTAAAAAGTGACGCATCTACCTACATGTGTCACTTTTTAAATATGGTGCAACAAGGCACATGTTTTATACCGCCAATGCGTCACAAAAAGTGACGCATCAGTAGCGCAAAACTGACGCATGGCTTTATAAATGAGGCTCATCTTTTTCTTGCACACTACTCCAGTTTAGTCCTGTCCACTGCACTCTTGGACACAAGCCTCACGTTTTGTGCTCCCCTGGAGAGTCTTCATCTCATCTGCACTCCTGCTTAGGTGTGAGAATTGTATCACATGGGGAAAGCCCCATGTGAAAGCGTTTGCCTCAGTCTTATCTCTACTGTGAGGCAGGTGCAAGATTTTGACATAACAGTTTCCTAAAAGTGACGCAGTGAAGTTTTATAAATTTCACTGTGTCATTATTACGAGGCTTTTTGCAGAGAAATGACCCCTCTCTGTACATTACACTTGACAGAGGTATAATGTGGTGCAAAAGGTTTTAAAAATGACGCATCTACCTACATGCGTCACTTTTTAAATATGGTGCAACAAGGCACATGTTTTATGATGCCAATGCGTCACAAAAAGGGACGCTTCAGTAGCGCAAAACTGACGCATGGCTTTATAAATGAGGATCAATTATGTCATCTGTGTTACCTGAGCTTAGGAAGTAGATTGTGCAGATGAGGTGAGACATGTCCAGAGGGACAGAGGAGGTGAGGTGTATGATCAAGACTGTAGTGGGAGAGAGGGCTTTCCCGGGAAGCATAGGTGGTGAAGCCTGTGTATAAGAGTGCAGTGGACTTAGACACAGGTCTCATCTTCTTTGTACCTGTGGACAGAGCTGTCTTCCACTATAGTCTTCAATACAGGCCTCACCTTTTGTGTACCCCTGGAGAATCCTCACCTGATCTGTAACCCTGAATAGATCGTTTGCTTTTTGTCATTGCTTTGTTTTTTGGTAATAGTGGTCTATAATGTGCTATTTTTTTCTTTAACACAGATTGAAATCAAGATTTCAAGAGTTAGCAAACATGCCCACAAGGGAAAGGACAAGAAAACAACGTAACCGAGAAAAATCAAAAACAGCAACGGAATTACAGTACTCTTCCACAACAAATACTTCAAAAAACAGGAACCAAGCTCCTGGTAAGACAACTAATTCTTTTATTCAGAACATATGTACTTTAAAAAAAAATAATGGACAGCATGTAGAAAAAGAAAATGAGAGAGTAAATTTGAAAAGGAAGGAGAGAACCTCAAAGAATCCTACAACTGGAGCAGGAGAGAATAATATGTATAGGAATAGAAGGCAGAATCAGTTTAGAGACATTCGTAGACGAATGTTTCGCAATAGGGTGGTTTTAAATTTGTTAAAAAACATTAGGAAAGGTAAACAGAGAGCTGCTTTTTATAAGAAAAAAGAAAAGTGTAGAGAAGATTGTTCATCAGGCTTTTGAAGTTAAGAAAAAATTATTTATTTTAATAATCAATAGGATTAGGACACTTAACAAGACAATTGATGTTTTCAAATCAAACAGTAGATGGAAAAGAATAATTAATCGGACTAATTTTTGTAAAGTTTTTTCAGGAGAATGGATGCACAGTTAAAGTTGTGAGCCATTTTTTAATGAGGACAGTTAATTCCAGGATAATGATTTAGTGCATGCAGTTGACACCTGTGGTCGAGCGTATGAAGTGAAAGACGGTTGTCCGATTGAAAAAGAGAAACTTGTGCCTAGAGAACCAGAAGAGGTGTTAACTGATGAAGTTTTAGGGAGACGTACTAAGGGTCCAGTGTACACTTGGAAGTGTAGTAGTATTTGTAGTGTGCGACAGGAATCAATTGATTTGTTTTCTAATTTCTTACGTACATATAGTAAGAAAAGTCTAAAGCAGAAAGTGAAGTTGTTGCAAGACGTAGATCCTTGTAGAGTGAGAGAAAACACAGGTTTGCAAGGGCATTCACTGGCTTGTCTTTCTAGAAAAGTCTGTCAGAGTGTTTTTCATCATTTTAGGATGTTAGCAGTGCATCATACCAAAATGAGGAAATTAGTGAGAATGTTGTATTATGCAAAAAGTCCAGCACTTAAGCTTAAACAATTAAACAGTGCTCTTTTGCATGGAACTGAATTAGATGTGAAGAAGATTTGTGAAGAAATTGAGATTTGTTATTTTGGTGAAAAAGAGGACAGTGTAGAAATTGAGACAGCAATTCAAGGTAATGTGGAAGACAATGTACAGATTTCAAATACAGAAAAGTTTGACCAGGAAATTACCAGGTTTAAGGTGAAATCAAGTGAAAGGCCGAATTTTACTTGTGTGTGTTGTCGACGAAGTCATTATAAGCATCAAACTAGATTAGTTGATTTATATGTAAAAAGCGAAAAGATGAATAATTATGAGTGGAAAGATTTAGCAACTTATTTGTGGGTGGAGAATTGTTTTGATTTGAGTTCTGATCAGCCTATTTGTAAATATTGTTATGATAAATTAAATCAAAACAGAATGCCTGCTAGAGCTGTTCATAATAATCTGGAGTTGGTAGACATTCCCCCTGAATTGATGGATTTAAATACATATGAGTCTATTTTGATTCAATGTGTCAACCTTTTTCAGGCAATTGTTCGCATGGAGCCTAAGATAGCGAAATTGCCTCCTACAGATTTGCAAAGAGGATTAAAGGGAAGAGTTGTTTATTTGCCTCTAGATTTAAAAAAAAATATTGATACAATTGGTATAAAAAAAAGTAGAAGAGGAACCTTTAGTTATTCTAGTTAATGGGGTTCCGACAAAGAGTAAAAAAATCTGGCAAGATTTAGTGGATGTTAGGAAAGTCAAAAAGGCAACGTTGTATTTAGTCAAACACAATGAGTATTATAAACATGTATGTGTTGCAGCAGAGGAAACAGCTGCAGATGAAGACAGTGATTGTTCAGTCGGCCAAATTGAAAAAGTTGATGTCTCTAGAAGTGAAGAAATATATGAACATTATACTGTTCATCCTTTGCATTCCAAAGAAGTAATGGGGAATGCAATTGAATTGTTTCAAATGAAAGCAGCAAAAGGAAGTCCCGTTAGTGTATGGGAAGAAAGTTTGGAAGCTCGTTGTTTTCCACAGCTATTTCCAACAGGTCGAGGTGGACGATATGACGATCAACCACTTCAAATTCCTGCATCTGAATATCGAACTGTAAGATTATATGCTGAAGATCCAAGGTTTCGCCAATGCATTCCCTATTTGTTTCATCTACTGTATGAAAGTGACTTGTCTGGGCTTTCTTATGCAGTAAACCATATAATGAAAAGTGGAGCACATCTGCAAAATGTTTCGGCGAGGGACTTTATGGAGAAAGTGAATCTGCAAGATAATATTTTGGAATCTCATCTAATCAATCTCATGGCATGTCAGCGTGGTCCAAACGAGTATTGGTACCGTCGTCATGGGGAATTGAAATGTATGCTAAGGAACTTAGGAACTCCTACATGGTTCCTCACTCTTAGCTGTGCCGAGTATGCATGGGATGACTTACTTCAATTTCTACGAGAGACGAATGCAAATATACAAAATATAGAATTCAAAACACCTGGAGAACTGTGTTCTTTGGATCCAGTAAATGTATGCAGATATTTCAATCATAGATTTGAAGCTATGATGTCTTTTATTACCAACAAAAAAATCCTCCCCTTGGAGAGGTTTTGGATTTCTTTTGGAGAAAGGAGTATCAAGCGAGAGGTGCTCCTCACATACATATGTTGTTGTGGATTAAAGATGCACCCAAATTTGGAACAGATTCGGATGAGACAGTGATGAGCTTTATTGAAGAGTATTCAACATGTGCTGTTCCAAAAACTACTGAAGAAAACAGTTTAAGGCAACAAGTTTTACGCTTTCAATCCCATCGTTGTGGAAAGTACTGTCGTCGAAAATTCAGAAACAAGGACAAGTTCTACACAAAATGTCGTTTCGCCTTTCCACGACCAGTGATTTCTAAAGGAAGAGTAAATAATTTGATGTCTTCTCTGCGACATACTGTGACGAGGAAATCACCAAAAAATACATACAATTTAAAAAGAAACGAAGAGTCCAAGTACATCAACGACTACAACCCAGTGATTTTGTCCATGTGGAATGCTAACATGGATATTCAATTCGTTGCTGACAACTCTATTGCTGTGGCTCGATATGTGACGTCTTACATCACAAAAAAAGAAAAGACAGAAATGAAGGAAATGTGGGAGGACATTTCACATGAAAAGAGTCTAAGCAAGAAATTATACAGTTACAGTCTGAAGATGTTGTCGCATCAAGAAATTGGAGCATATGAATGTTCTGATCGATTGTCATCAGCAAGTCTATATGCCAAATCTAGAACCATCATTTGGGTGAGTCTAGGTCTTGCTGCAACACGAAATCGAGTTTTGAAATCTGTACAAGAAATAGAGTATTTGGCGATGAAAGAACCAGAAAGTACAGATATTTTAAAGACAAACATGTTGGATACATACTATCCAAATAGAAGTCCTCACCTTTAGAACGTTTGTCTCTATGAAGTTCTGCAAAGATATATTTATAAGAGGAACATCAGAGAAGATATCAATAATGGAATATATGGAATCATTGGATGTGAAGGATGTCTAGGGAAACAGAAAAAAAGGTCATTTGATTAATCATCGAAAATTGAGTTGTGAAAATCCAGACAAAAGAGAATTTTACTATTTGGCTCTTTTGCAACTCTTTAAACCATGGCGAGAAGAAGAGGAACTACTTGGAGATTTTCTCTGTTATGAAGACTCTTTTAATGCTACGAAGGATACCATAGAATGTCCTGTTTTTCCAAATTATCTGCAAATGTTGAATGAAGAAATAGAGCAAGAATCAACAATTGCTGCAGAGATTGCGAGAGATAGTTCTCAAGGCAGTCAGAGTTCTGCTTCATTGAGTGAGGATCCACTAGGAGGACCAATTATCCAAAATGAAGCTGCCACTGCCATGGATGAAGTGGAAAAAGCTATGGAGCAAGCTCAAGAGGATGTAATTAATTTAGAAGGTTTGGTGAAACAATTAAACCTTGAGCAGAAACTGATATATGACGAAGTCACAGAACAGGTTGAACATGGATTGAGTCATGAGAAGAAATGAGTGCTCATGTACATCATTTAAGCCTGTCCGACTGTATGTGAGTGGAGAAGCGGGAACTGGAAAAGGTTTTCTGATTAAAGTAATTGCATCTTATCTGCAGAAAAGGACTGAATCACCGCTGTCTTGTGTTGTTACCACTCCAACTGGGCTGGCAGCACATAATATTAAAGGGATTACTTTACATCGTTTACTGATGCTGCCAGTGGAGCATGATAACAAATTGCAATATCACAAGCTATCTGGAGATGCGTGTTCCGAAGTTTCGAGAGTCCTGAAGAAAATAAAACTTCTTATCATTGATGAAGTAAGCATGGTGTCAAATATAATGCTTGCTTTTGTGCATTTGAGAATGCAAGAAATTCTTAGAACAGACTATGATGTTTTATTTGGCGGAAAACATATTATTGTTTTTGGAGATCTTCTGCAGTTGACTGCAGTGAAAGGACAACCTGTGTTCAAAATGCTCACACATGAAGATACCAGGAAGTGCCTAGGAAGCATTGGAAACGTTAATATATGGTTAAACTTCAAATATGCAGAACTGCTTCAAAATATGCGTCAGGCAAAGGATGAAGATTATAAAAATATTTTACAAGATGTAAGAGTAGGAAAAATAAGTCAGCAAGGGAAAGAAGCTTTACATGGACGGTTAATTTCTAATTTGTACCCAAATGAAAACATTCTTCCAGAGAATATTTTTAAGAAAATTAACGAGAAGAAATCTGCCATATGTTTGATGCCTACTCTGAAAGAATGTTCCATGTTCAACAACAAAATGCTGAAGTTAGAAAATGAAGAGATAGTGAAACTGGAAGCTATAGATAAAATAGAGCATATGGGAGCAACAATTATTTTGTCAGAAAATTTGAAATCAAAATTGGATTCATTGGAGAAGACTATATCTAAAACTGCTGGTTTTGAAAAGACTCCGAATGTGTGTTTAAATTGTCGTATTATTTTGAGAAGGAATTTAAATGTTGAAAGAGGTCTGGTAAATGGAGCAATGGGTCATGTTGTTGGTTTTGTGAATTACAAAAATAGAGATGGAATTGAAATTTTAAAAATTAAATTTGATGGCATTTACGAAATAGAACAAATTTGTCGTTGTTCAGCTAGATTTTTGCTTGTGAAAGACTTATATGTTCGCCGAAATTAGTTTCCTGTTTGTTTGGCTATGTAGTGACAATTCATAAATCTCAAGGTTAAGTGTAGATAGTGCTTTGGTGAACATTGGAAGTTCTGTGTTTAAAGAGGGTATGGCATATGTGGCATTATCACGAGTGAGAACTTTATCAGGATTGTACTTGATTGAGTGTGATGAAACAAAGATTTGTGCTGATCTAGATTGTGTTAAAAAATACAATAGGTTAAGAAGAGAGTATGCTCCACATTTGCCTCAATATCCTCTGATTGAAAAACGTGTGGTAGGCCGAAAAAGAAGAAACGAGAGTAATTGCAGTAAGGTAGTAGCAAAAAGACAAAAAATAGATGAAACTGTAATTGTAAGCAGAAAGAAAAATGATTCTGTTGAAGATGTTGTTGGATTTCAGTTTGAAAACAGTTCTGGTGTCAACTGCTATGCTAATGTAGTAGTTAATGTTGTTTTTTTTCTTCAAAATTTACAAAAACAGATTGTCGAAAATCGAGAACAAACATTGTGCTGTTTATTGAATTCTGTGTTAGAGAAATGTAGTAGTGATAGAGGAAAAATAGAAAGTGTTTCAGAAATTAGGAATCTTGTAGACATATGTTCAGGTCAAAATCAATTTTCACAGATAATTCAGCAGGATTGTCAGGAATTTTTAATGTATATGTTTGATGTATTGGAAGATGAAGGAGTAGATATAAAAAATCTTTTTAATCTTTCTTATCAATGGCAACATGACTGTGATAACTGTGCTTCATCAAGTACTACTAGAATAGACACTGAAAGATTTATATATTTGACTTTACCAGACTGCAAATCAGTGCCTTTTATTAATCTAGTTAAAGCAGCTGATCACAATATGGTGTGTACCCAATGTAAGTCTACAATGCTGTCCACATTATTTCTACAAAATTATGGTCACTATGTCATTTTAATGTTCCAACGATGTAGACCTGATGGAACTAAATTGACAACTTCTATTAAAAATTTCGTGGCTTCACAGTTATCGATATCAGGAAGAACCTTTGCAACTGTAGCTATTATTTTTCATGATGGTCCTTCTACAACATCAGGGCATTACACATGCTATTTAAAAACTTCTAAAGGTTGGACCCAATGTAACGACACTCATTTGACTTTCAAACAACGTTTGCCTTTTGGCTTTATAAATTCATACCTAGTGTTTTTACAGCCAAAATTTAGGTAAAAGTAATTGGCATATGAAGACGGGAGTTGTTCATAAAGGTTATTTTGCTGTTTAAAAATATATTCTGAGTAAAAGTGTTCCAGGCAATATCAAAAATTGACTTGTCATATAGGTACTGTAATTGGATCTCATAATAAGTGAAGTTAGTATTATACAAAATGATGAACATGAGTGAGTCAGAGATGGTTATACAAATAATTAAATATTGTGAAAATGTTGTAGAGCCTTTCTTTCAGAACGTCGGGAAAAAGATCATTTCAGAGTGCCTTAGAATTAATTTGAACATATACTCATACATCTGACACTATTTGGCCAAATGGAAAGGTGCAGGAATGAGTAAAGAGTCATGACTGAAAAAAAGAGTATATGAAAATATTGAAAATATTTCAGATGTTCTTGGAGCTTTTCTTCTAGAAAGTCGATGAAATGGATTTTTAAGTGAACAGCAAAGTACTTTCCAACGAGAAAGGGACCACCATGATACAGTATATAAGTCAATCTAACTTTAGCGTACATTTGTCATTTGTCAGTATCTAAAGGTTTTTTTAAAACACAATCTTTTAGATTGTGTTTTTTTTCCCGCTGTCATATGATGAGTAATTTGAACTCACTCTTTTAAGTGAAATTCAATATATTCTGAGAACAGCAAAAATAAACTTTGTAACATGTTGTACAAGTTATTTTATACTTTGGATTGTGTAAATTAAATTGTATTCCCATTCTCTGACATTTACTTTCCTTTTTCCATCCTCTTTCAGCTCTTTTTACTCACTTATAATGTCTTTCTCTCACTCTCTGTAACCCCCGTTCCCTTACTCCACTTCTTTGACAGCCCCTCATTTTCATTTCAACTGTGTGTATCCCGTCTCTCCCTTGCATAACTTTTCAGCTTTCAGTCTTTCTGCTTTACTTCTCTTTTCCGTATTTTCCTCTTTTGCTCTTTTAGTAATTCCTGTTTACTCACTCAGCAGTATTATTGCACTCTATCACTATAAATCACCCACTCTCCTTAGCTTATCTTTGTTTGCTCCTTACTTTTGACCTCTTCTCTCTGTTTTTCGTTCACTACTTCTATGTCCTCAGTGCCTCACTCTACTTGTGTTATGTTCACTTGTGTTTATCTACCTTCTATCACTTCTTTTACAACAACTTCACTGCTCCTTTCTCATCGTTCTTCATCCCATTTCTTTTACTCTGGTTCGATTACTATCCCTCATTTCTTTTCTTTCAATGTCCTTCTCTTTACTTTCATCACCAAATTATTTTTTCTAAGTACCACTGTTTTAGTCGTCTTCTCCTTTCTTTCCTTCTTTTTGCTCACTTACTCATTTCCTTTTCTCACTCATTGTACTCCACCTCACTCACTTTTTCTCTTAGTGTGTCTACCCTATAACTTTCTCAGTCCATTTTCCTCAATCGTTGTATATTATCCTGTCTCCCTTCATCCTTTCACTCTATGACTGTTCTTCGTTTACTCTCAGTTATCTTGTATTCCTCATTCTTCTAAATGCATCCTTAATTAGACTGTTTTCTGTCTCAGTCATTATCTTTTTACTTACTACTGTTTCCTGATTTAGTTTTGGTAACTCACATTGTTTTAGTATCTTTCTTACCTTCATTTCATTTCTCTGTTATTCTCTCTCTTTTTCTCAGTGAATCTATATGCCTTACTCTTTGTAATTTGCTCTCCTTCTATTTCTTTTTCCCTCTTTTTGTCCTTCTACCTTAGTTTATTTCCCTTTCTGTGTTCTTCACTCTAACTTTATTTCTAAATAGAGCGTTATGATTTTTAACCTCTTCATTTGGATCTTTTAATTTAAAATACATATTTTACTAATTATAACTTATTTTTTCTTCTCTCTTTCACAGATACAAAGTGTAGTTAAAAAATTTATTTATTATATGGTAAGTATGACTAAAAGAATTTAGTTTGTGATCACCCTTTGCTTTAAGCTCACTAACATTTTCTTAATCTACCACACTCCTGTGTCTTTACTCTGCTTCACTCACTTATTCTTATTCTACATGTTTACTCCCCTTTTCCGATTTCCCATCTCATATTCAACTTCTTTCAATCCCTTTTCTTTACTTTACTTACCCTCTAATCCCTTCCTTTGCTTCTTCACTCATTCTCTTTTTCTTAATTATTTACCTTACTCCTACACATACACCTCATCCCCATTCCAACACATACACACACCTGTAACATACACCCCACACACACCACACACACACCTCATACACACAAAAAATCCCCCACACACACTCCTGAAACACACACACACATTCCATACACACACATACATCGAACACATATACACCCCACACTCATACACCCCTCACACATATTTCACACACCCTCACCTCCACCCACAACGAAACACTCCACACAGCCACACCCACAGACACACCTTACACACCCACACTGCGACCTACACCCACTGACTCCCTATAAGTCACACACACTGCATTACTTATCTTTTTTTGCTGTTTTACTCAAGCCCATTCAGGTACTGTTTCCTTTACTCTCTTTGTCCTTTCTCTTTGTCACTCCACATGTGTTTTCGTAATTCAATTTTTCTCCCTCTTTCACCCCTCTTTACTTATACTACCTGGTCTTTTCTCACTTTTCCTCATTGTTCTTTATTTATCGTGATTCAGCCACTACCCTTCATTCTCCATTTTTTACTGTCCTTTCTTTTTCTTTTAACAGCCAATCACAGTCTCACACTATCTCTAGTGTTCTTCCTCTCTCTTCCTTTCTTTCGCTCCTTTAGTCATTTTACTTTTTTCACTTTCATCCAATTACACCTTCTCTAATTTTTTACTATGTAATAAACAATCCCTCTGTGGTCATCTTGTAGCTCTTTTTCTCTTAACATAACTCTGTTTGTGTCCTTTCCTCATGCTAACTGTTTCATTAAATTTTTTTTTTTTGGGGGGGGGTGGCGCGCCCCGGTACACGTGCCCTAAGGAGAAAAAATTGACAGAGATCCTTTAAAAATATAGGTTTAATTTTATAAATGTGAGGTAGTTCTGATAAGAACTTTTTTTTAAATTCTTTTTGTTGTTTTATATATACATTTTTTTCTGCAAATTTTTTGTTTTTTTGGTTTTTATGAACTATTTTATATTTTTTTAGGGAAGAAACAAAAAACTGGAAATTAACAGTGGCTTGACAGGAGCAAAAAAAAAAAAAAGCTACTGCTTTCTTTTCTTGCTGCAGTGGTGGTTGTCTACAGAATCATTAATGAGGTAAATACTTAGTTGCCCGTAGCAGAGGGTCTTTCCACAAAAAATGCAGACCATCTTTAATACACCAAATTTTTTTTGTATGTTTGGCACCATTTGGCGCCCTTCTGGTGCTGCAACCGAAAATTCACCTGTGGAGGTGCTGGCCTGAGGATCTCTGTTCTTCTGAAGCATGGCCCGTACCTCAGCCTGTGCCAAATTGTTAGGATGCCACCTCTCCATGTGGCGGATCATTGTATAATTCCCAAAGGAATACTTTTTATTTGGGTTGCCCCTGGAGAGGACTGTGTCGCAAATCAAACAGGTGACATGTTGGGCATTCACTTTTTTTTGCCCAGCAGGGATGGAGAAGTACTTCCATATAAAATGCACTTTCACATGCCTTTCCCTAGGTTCTTCCCGCAAGAATCTCCTAGGCTGTTCCTCCTCATCATCTTCTTCCTCTTCTTCTTCAACTCCTGGAAGGATCTGGGGTGGTGGACCTTCCTTTCTGGGTGGTGGTGGTGGTGGTGGGGGTGCACCAGCTGCAGCTACTACGGAAGCCATTTCTCTGCTCACAAATAGCTCTTGCTTTCTCAAAGAAGAAAGTAAGAATGAGGAAAAAAGGAGGGGGCTTTCATCATTTGGAGAAAAAAAAAGTTGAGAATCAATGAAAAGTGTTATTTTCAGGTCATATGTCCCGACGCGCTTACGCTACGCGCCCCGGCGCGCTTACCTTTCGCGCTCTGGGTCGCACCACGGAGCGCTTCCGGGTGCGTTTACGCAGCGCGCCGAAAGAACGCATCACGCGGTTACGCGATACGTCACGCTTACGCGGCGCGTCACGATGTTGTTTTCGTTCGCGGCAATTGCGCTGACTGGGCGCTCACCGTTACGCGCACCGGGGCGCTGAATAGAGTTGCGCTTACTGGTGCACTGCCCGGTGCGCGTAACGGGAGCGCACCAGGGCAAAAAATTAAAAAAATAAATAAATTAAACAAAAAAAATTGTATTAAAAAAATATAAAATACATTATTCATTTTAATGAAGTATCTATTTTACAGCTATTGATATTTGCTATTAAAAAACCATTGAAATTCACAGAAAAAAACCATAGGTTTGAGACCATATATAGTTAGGTGAATATTTTAATCATACAAAACCAATGAAATTTCCATATATAGTTAGTTGCACTAACTATATATTTCGCGCACCCGCAATCCACTGCTGATGATGTCACATATTACATCATTCATGACATGGTCAGAGACATTACTGATGACATCACTGATGACATCTCAAATGACATCACTGATGACATCACTGATGACATCTTAAATGACATCAATGATGACATCACTGATGACATCTCATTTGACATCATTGATCACATCACTGATGACATCATTCTTGTGCTAATACGATGAACCTCTTCAGACTCTAATATAACCTTTGATACACTCAGTGTATACAGACACTCACACACTGTCACTCATCCATGGAGTTACTCACACACCTAGTCAGTCATGCAAAGAATCAATCTCACCTCCATTTCCTCAACTATACAGTTATACACTCCTTACTTATTCAAACATATACTAACACATATTTACTCTCTTATACAATCCCTGATACAAGTTCACAATGATCCATACAGCCACTCACACATTCACTGGCTCTCATGCACAATTATTTATAAATGCCAACTCTCACATGTACTGTGTTTTACATATGTACTTACTATGACATGTAGCATTCAGATATCCATTCACTCTTCAATACACTCATGCACACAGTCAACCGCCCATGTAGCTGTTTCCACATGCACTCTTGAACTCATACACCTAGTGAATCAACTGCTCACAAATCTATGCACAGAGTCACACACCTCCCAGCCACCCCCACACACACTCAATCTCCCATACATATAGTTAGGAATTAGCATTTAACAAACCTAAGAAATTCACTGAAAAAACCATAGGTTTCACACCAGTTATAGTTAGGAATTAGCATTTAAAAAACCTATGAAATTCACTGAAAAAAACATAGGTTTCACACCAGTTATAGTTACCTGGAAATTTTACTCGCATAAAACCATTGAAATTCCCATGTTATAGTTAGTTGGACTCACTATAACTTGCGCGTGTAATGCACTGCTGATGACATCACATATTACATCACTCATGACATGGTCAGTGATTGTATAAGAGAGTAAGTATGTGTTAGTATATGTTTGAATAAGTAAGGTGTTGTGTGTATAACTGTATACATGAGGAAATGGAAGTGTGATTGATTCTTTCATGACTGACTAGGTGTGTGAGTAACTCCAAGGATGAGTGGCAGTGTGCGAGTGTCTGCATAGGTGTATGAGTGCATATGATAGTGTTGCATTGATGAGGGACTGTATGTATGAGTGATTGTATGGGTGAATGAGTGGATGTGTGAGTAGACCTAGGAATCAGTGAGTGCCTATGTAGTAACTGGTATTGGTGTGTCAATAGTTTCAAGAATGGTAGTCTGTATTTAACACTGGGTGTATCAAAGGTTATATTAGAGTGTGAGGAGGTGCATCGTATTATCACATGCATGATGTAATCAGTGATGTCATCAGTGATGTCATCAGTGATGTCATTTGAGATGTCATCAGTGATGTCATCAGTGATGTCACTGACCATGTCATGAATGATGTAATATGTGACATCATCAGCAGTGGATTGCGGGTGCGCCAAATACAGTTAGTCCAACTAACTATATAGGAGCAATTTCAATGGTTTTTTAAATGCTAATTCCTAACTATATAAGGCCTAAAACCTATGGTTTTTCAGTGAATTTCAAAGGTTTTTTTAAATGCTAATTCCTAACTATATAAGGCCTAAAACCTATGGTTTTTTCAGTGAATTTCAAAGGTTTTTTAAATGCTAATTCCTAACTATATAAGGCCTAAAACCTATGGTTTTTTCAGTGAATTTCAAAGGTTTTTTAAATGCTAATTCCTAACTATATAAGGCCTAAAACCTATGGTTTTTTCAGTGAATTTCAAAGGTTTTTTAAATGCTAATTCCTAACTATATAAGGCCTGAAACCTATGGTTTTTTCATTGAATTTGCAAGGTTCTTAAAATGCTAATTCTATTAGCGGATAACGTTTAAATATGTTAATATCCTTGTGGGACCACCTGAGCAGCCCTAAGGATCCAATTTTTGGACCGGCCCAGCCCTAGGGCACTCACTTTGCAGCGTGCCTGGAAACTCCGCTAGACCAGCTGGGCCACACAGTACTTTCCCGCACTCACCGGTACAGAGGAGGCACTCCTCAGGTGCGGCGGGGCTCTTCTCCTGTGGCTCGCCTTCTCCTCTCCGCCGGCAGCTGCGGGACTCTCCCACAGGGACGTAGCTAGAGCTTGTGACGCCCGGGGCTATCCCTCAGATTGCCGCCCCTTGGGGAAAAAGGACGGTGAGCACTTCAAAGCTTTCCATGTAACTTTATCACAAGTGAGAGAGGGGGTATTTAATTAAAGCACTGCTCTATTTTCATTTAAATTGTGAAAAGTCAGCACATCTTTAATGGTAAGTCACATTTCAAAAAAAGGCCCAATACGTTTTATGTTCCGGCCCATATTGTAACAAGCCTACTCTAATTATGGGTCTCCTCAACGGCCCGAAAGCGCTTGGATGCCTGGCTTCACCTTGGCGGTGCCCAGGAGTGGACATCTCCCAGGAAAGCCAGGAAGGGTTCCACAGCGGTATGAATACAGCGCAACGAGACATATGGGTAGAAGGCGCTATATAAACACATTTACATCTAATTAGTGTGCCGTTGTGCATGTTGAACGTTTGAACAAAAATAAAAACTATGGTCAACTTGGCACGGCCTTATTTGGGAGCTTTGACAATGCTTGTCCATGCAGAAAATATGAACCTCTACTGCCCTTCTGGATGAAATAAAAACACAACGAACAAAACCACAGGACAGCAGCCTGACAATGACCTCAAATAAAGCATATGTCGTTTCATGCACATAATATCTGCTGTGTTTGTTATTCTGGAGCTGAATTTCATATTGATTGCTGAGAGCTTTCATATTCCATGTGCTAAAGTGGTTTATAAAGAAACATTACATTAAACATTCCTTCATTATACATGAAGGGAAACGAAATATGTAAAACCTACAATTAGACGAGCTGCTTAAGTTGTATTTTTTTCCTCTGAGTATTTACTGTGATTTATGGTAACTAATAGGGTAATGGAAATGATCGGCAAATCAGAGGACACGGATTCACCGCGCGCATGTCCCATTATCCGCGCGCAGCGGGGCACTTTTTATACCACAGTTTCATTGTGGAATGTCAGCTACGAAAATTAGCAGGCACCAAGGACGAGGCAATTCTGACACTCGGTCGCTTTAGCTCATTTCTATTTCTGAAACCAATTTACAACCTTTCTGCATAGCAAAACAATTATCACATAGAGATGAGACCTCACTGCTGATGGGGCGAATGTCTGGAAATGATTGGCTTAAGGAAGCAGCACTGGAGCATTACTGGGCTCCTGATTATCCTACTGACGATATCATCGACATCTGTAGGGAAGATTAGGCCTGGGAGAATTGTCTTGCGTAATTTTGAATTGTGCTTGTTTCGTGAAATTACGCTATTTCTTCCACGTAATGTGATTGGCGTTGTTTGCTGCAAAAATGTTGTTTATGTGCAAGGGAACAGCGTGGCGCATTTGAAAGCAAGCAGCTGCTGCTTGCAGCGCTTGTGTTTTTTGCACTGTTTTTTTAGCCGGGGTTGCGTCCTTGTGTCCAATTACAAAGCGCAAAACTCCGGATTTGCATATTGTGTGATTATGCATAATTTCACAACTAGGATGCATTACAGTTTGTCTTGCAGAGGGTGTTGTCCCAGTGGTCGATGGTTAGTTGTTGTGTATCCCACCAACATAGGACACACCTCCAAGTTCACAGAGGCCATCAGTGGTACCAATGCCAGGGACACTACCACTGTGAATCTGTACTTGTGTGTCTCACTGTTATCAAGTAATTTCACACCACATCCAGCCTCATCTTTGTCCCTTTACACCAGGCTCAGTAACAATAATAATCTGCCCTGCCTGCTGCCAAGATTGAAATTACCGCCTGCTGCGCAGAGCTGCATCTGACTGCCCAATACGAGAGACCCAGCAAGGCCTGCCCTCGTTGCGTTACAGTCTGTTGTGGTGCCATGGGGGGGAATGGGGGGGGGGACTTCACGTCCTGAACAGGAAGGAAGTGAGGTCCCGGTCAAAAACGGCAGGGCTGGGGACTGGAGGAGTATTGTGCTCGTCAGTCGGCGCGGAGTCAGTAGGTCCCTCTCAGTGAGTCTGAGAGTCAGAATGCGCTGCTGCCTGCGCAGGAGGCAATACTTTAACAATATATATTACTGGCATTGGTCTTGGACCGGCGCCAGCGGGACGGCGCTCGACCCATGACCTCAGGCCTCCTGAGTCACCGGCAAACCTGTACAGCACTATAGGAGCAGAGCTGCTGGCATCTGACTTCACGGCGCCGAGCTCAGCTGAGCTGCCACAATAAGTAATTCGTCATCGGGATTAAGTAAACACCTGAAAGAGTGCCGGTATATATGAAAGTATTAGTAAACACTTCTGTGCCATATGTGAATTTAGACTGCTCTTACAACCTGCACATGACACACACTGGTGCAAATACTCTTAGGTAGCACGGACCCCGGACAGGGAGGCCGCTCAGCTATTTATGAATTATTACGGCTCACTGTATCTTTTTGAGATAATACTGCCAGACTGTGAACTAGGTTAGTCCAGCCTCTCGCTCCTCCTGAGGCTTGCCCTGACCGCCTGTCCCTCAATGCCTAATTGTGTAGTATGTTAATGGCCTAGAATACCCATGCAACTTATTCTCAGCCTCCGTTTAATAATAAATTACGGGCGGCGCTGCGTGTCCTTCTGTAATCAGCTAATTGATTTTTTATTAAACTGCAGTTCTTTAAATAAATTAGTCTGCTGGGCTATGTGTGTACCCTTCCATTTTTGCTGCATTACAGCTGTTTTAAGGTCTTCTTAGAGTTTCTCGATGCTCAAATGGATGCGATTTCTGATATGTAAAAAATGTCACTCATCGTTGTTGAAATGTCACTCATAATTACGGTGAAATTATAAAAATGTCACACATAGCAATCTGTAACCTTGGCAGCTATGTAAACCCCTACTCCTACCGTGCCCCCCCTCGCCTCCCCTTGGTTAGTCGGGCAGGTCCTGGGGAGCGCCTCTGCACCTGACCCTCACACAGCCTCCTACCCTAGGTGTCTGTGTACAGAGCTCGGAGGGGTCAAGGATTCGATCCTTAACGGCGACTAAACTAGCTTCAAACTTACCTGGTTGCTGTTTCGTGATAGAGTAGACAGCAGAAAAGGATGCTCGCATTCTCCTTTCCGCCGGCAGCTGCGGGGCTCTCCCAACACCACGGGGGCCCCGCTGCAGGACGGGCGGCGTCTCCTCTTGTCCCGGGGCTCCCTCAGCACACGGGAGCCCCGCCCCAGCCCACACTTCTCCCTCGGGCCGGCAGCATCACCCGGTCTCCCCCTCGGCACGGGAGACCGGACGGGCACATCAAAGGCATCCCCCAGGCAGTTGGAAGCGGAAACCACGTCCTCCCGGCCCCGCTCACAACCAGGCGGCGGCCATCTTGAGGCAGCTCGGGCCGCGGCGGTGATCTGGGGGTAAAACGAGGGGTGAGCACCCTCGAAATTAAAATACAACATTAAAATAAAAGAGAGAAGCCCCCCAAGCCCCCCCCCCCCCAAAAAAAATCCGAAAAATCGCGGGGTGCGCGCACGGTGCGCGCTTACAGATATATAACTGTTTTCTCTTTTAATTTTCTCAGGAACCACCCGAGGGATTTACACTATTTTACCAAAAGCGTGATCTGCGTACCAGACACTACCATTTTGACAAGTTTGGTGTAATTCCCTTCAGCGGTTCAAGCTGTAGCCGTGTCTAAAGGTCCTATGGAAATTAACATGGGGAAAACACGTTTTGGGACCCCCTTTTTTTCTCAGCCCCCACTTGACTAATCCCCCCCAAACTTTCAGGGAAGGAGAGGAGCGGAGCGAGCCATCTTCTTTCAGAAATTTGCGAAGATTCATCAACCAGCGCCAAAGTTATTCCCAATAGAATGTTGGGGATTTCCTATGGAAACTAGGTCCTAACTATATATACCTACTGACGACCGTCAGTAGGTAATATATATATATATATATACATATATATCACCGCAAACTCCTCCAATAAAGAAAAGTATGAAGCCCAGGGAAATCCAGGAAAGCTTTTAATGACAAATTCTGGCATGATGCATTTCGGCATTGAGCCTTCTTCGGATGCCACTAAACAACAGGATACTGCTCCACCCGCTCCTTTGAATGACCTGCTTCACTCCTGTTGGTCGGAGTGCACCTAGCCCCAAATCACATGTCCGTGTACACACTGCAGAGCAAAATGAACTACAGTTCCTAGAAGCCATAAAATTAGGGTAAGTACTACGAGGGGGGAAGCAAGCCACAATCCAGCCCATGTGGTTCAGATATGTTAATGTCAAAGTTGCAGGGTGGCCGGTTGGTTGCGCCTGGGGTGAATTTATAGTCCAAAAAGCCTTCCCTGGGTCCCCTATAACGTTCAAGCCCCCCATGCAGGTGTCCGCCTGGCTGTGAGCCGCCGTATATATATATATATATATATATATATATATATATATATATATATATATATATTCACTGAAAAAACCATAGGTTATAGACCATATATAGTTAGGAATTTGCATTTACAAAACCTTGAACATTCACTGAAAAAACCATAGGTTAGAGACCATATATAGTTAGCTGGACATTTTATTGACATAAAACCACTGAAATTCCATATATAGTTAGTTGCACTAACTATATATCGTGCACCCGCACTCCACTGCTGATGATGTCACATATTACATCATTCATGACATGGTCAGTGACATCACTGATGACATCACTGATGACATCTCAAATGACATCACTGATGACATCACTGATGACATCTCAAATGACATCACTGATGACATCATCTAGTGTCTGTGTGTTTTTGTAAAGTTTAAATATGTTTTACATATTGAAGAATGAGTGGATGTATGGAAGACTGAGTGTGTGTGTGGCTGGCTGGGAGGTGTGTGACTCTGTGCATATCAATGTGTACTTGTATCAGTGATTGTATAAGAGAGTAAGTATGTGTTAGTATATGTGTGAAAAGTATGGTGTTCTGTGTTTAACTGTATAGATGAGGAAATCGAAGTGTGATTGATTCTTCACAGGACTGACTAGGTGTATGAGTGCATATGATAGTGTTGTAATAATGAGTGACTGTATGTATGAGTGATTGTATGGGTGAATGAGTGAATGCGTGTGTAGACGTAGGAATCAGTGAGTGCGTATGTAGTAACTGGTATTGGTGTGTCATGATGTCATTAGTGATGTCATTTGAGATGTCATCAGTGATGTCATTTGAGATGTCATCAGTGATGTCATCAGTGATGTCACTGAAGTATGGTGTTCTGTGTTTAACTGTATAGATGAGGAAATGGAAGTGTGATTGATTCTTTACAGGACTGACTAGGTGTGTGAGTAACTCCATGGATGAATGGCAGTGTGTGAGTGTCTGCATAGGTGTATGAGTGCATATGATAGTGTTGTAATAATGAGTGACTGTATGTATGAGTGATTGTATGGGTGAATGAGTGAATGTGTGTGTAGACGTAGGAATCAGTGAGTGCATATGTAGTAACTGGTATTGTTGTGTCATGATGTCATCAGTGATGTCATTTGAGATGTCATCAGTGATGTCATCAGTGATGTCATTTGAGATGTCATCAGTGAGGTCATCAGTGATGTCACTGACCATGTCATGAATGATGTAATATGTGACATCATCAGCAGTGGATTGCGGGTGCGCGATATATAGTTAGTGCAACTAACTATATATGGAATTTCATTGGTTTTATGTCAATAAAATGTCCAGCTAACTATATATGGTCTCTAACCTATGGTTTTTTCAGTGAATTTTCAAGGTTTTGTAAATGCAAATTCCTAACTATATATGGTCTATAACCTATGGTTTTTTCAGTGAATTTCATTGGTTTTTTAAAAGCTAATATCTATAGCTGTAAAATATATTCTTTATTACGTGACGTATCACGTAGCCACGTGAGACGCCTCATGACGCGTCGCATAACCGTTACGTATCGGCTCTGCAGCGCAAACAAAACCCGTAACGTAAGCGTGCCGGAGCACGCTTACAGATATATATATTTTTTTTAACCTTAATTAGACAAAATCCACACGTGCACATATCTTGAGGCCTTGCAAAGGCACATCAAACAAACAGTCCCTACAATTTTGCCAAGTTTGCTGGAAATCTATTCCCTTAATTTTTTTTTTACTGTTTCTCTTGGTTTTCCCCTTGTTACGCTTACCGGGACGCTACCCGGTACGCGAACCGGACGCTCCAAAAACACAAGATGGCGGACTCCCTTTACGCTGCCGGTTAGCTGCCCGGTTCGCGTACCGGGAAGCGCCTCTACCGCGAAAAATCGCGGGGGACTTTAATATCCCCCTCATCAATCCTAGGGGGTCAGGAGGGGTTTACCTTGCCCCCTTTCCTTCATTTCCCCCTTCTTTTTTCACCACATCTTGTCTCTCGAACCTACCGAGAGACAAGATGGCGGCCGCTCCGGAATGTTAACAATGTTGACAGCTACGCTGCCGGTTAGCTGCCCGGTTAGCTGCCTGGTGAGCTGCCCGGTGAGCTGCCCGGTTCGCGTACCGGGACAAGCCTCTACGGCGTAAAATCGCAAAAAATTTTTTTTTTTATTTTTTGCCCCGCGGGGCACTTTAATATCCCCCTCATCAATCCTAGGGGGTCAGGAGTGATCTACCTTGCCCCCTTTCCTTCATTTCCCCCTTCGTTTTTCACCACATCTTGTCTCTCGATCGTACCGAGAGACAAGATGGCGGCCGCTCCGGACTGTTTAGAATGTTGACAGACACAGGAGAGCCAATCAGCTACGCTTCGCGAAGTTCCGTTACGCGTCAGGTACGCAAACCGGGGCGCTAACCGGAGCGCTGTCACAGATATATATATTTTTTTAAACGTTAATTTCTCAAAATCCACTGGAGCACATACATTGAGACATAGCAAAGGCACGTCGGGCAAACCATATCTACAATTTTGCCAAGTTTCATGTAAATCTATTCAGCCGTTCGAGCTAAAAGTGAGTCCAACCGCCCTATAGAAAAATGAATGGGAAAAACGTGTTTTGGGACCCCCCTTTTTTCTCGGCCCCCCCTTGGCGAAACCCCCCCAAATTTTCAGGGGCTGCTCAGAAACAAAATGTGCAATTTTCCTGAAAATTTCAGCCAATTCCGTCCACAAACGCCAAAGTTATTAGACATAGAATTTTCAGAAATCCCATAGAGAAAAAATCCTAACTATATATACCCACTGGCTATCGCCAGTAGGTAATATACATATATAAACATATATAATCTGCATATCTATATAAATATAAATGCATACATATACATATATGCATACATATGCATGTTATTTACATGAAAGTTTTAAAAACACTAATAAAAGCAAAGCTAAAAAGCCACCTCATTACAAACAGAATGGCTTTAACTTAAACGAGGGCGAGATCTATTGCATTTTCAATGCTTGTTTACTTTGGTTCTATCAAGAAGGCATTCAGATGTGTCACACATTTGCCATAAATTCTGAATGTTAGCACTCTAGTTGCTCATTAGATCACTGTAGTAAAGCTAGTGCTCACCAGGGAAGTCTGCTGCTAATCATGGTTTGCAGCCATTTTCCCGCATTTTTTATCCCGCAGACTTTCAGTCCGCACACCATTATTCCGCAAGGTCATTGACCTCGCATACCATTATCCCGCATTTTTTCAAAACGCATGTGCATTTATCGCGCATGCCTTTACAAAGAATTACGTTTTAAAGGCATGTATGGTAAATGCATTTGCGTTGTGAAAACCACGATGACGAGAGAGGTAAGTGGGTTTGTGTTAATTTTTTCGTGGGTTAGTGATTGTGTAGTGTAGTGTAGTGTTGTGTAGTGTAGTGTTGTGTTAGTGTAGTGTAGAGTTGTGGTGGTAGTTTAGTGTAGGGTCATGCTGGGGGTAGTGTTTTAGGGTTTAGGGTTGTGTTGTAGTGTTTGCGTAGTGTAGGGTCATGCTGGGGGTAGTGTTTTAGGGTTTAGGGTTGTGTTGTAGTGTTTGCGTAGTGTAGGGTCATGCTGGGGCTAGTGTTTTAGGGTTTAGGGTAGTGTTGTAGTGTTTGCGTAGTGTAGGGTCATGCTGGGCGTAGTGTTTTAGGGTTTAGGATAGTGTTGTAGTGTTTGCGTAGTGTAGGGTCATGCTGGGGGTAGTGTTTTAGGGTTTTGGGTAGTGTTGTAGTGTTTGCGTAGTGTAGGGTCATGCTGGGGTGTAGTATTTTAGGGTTTAGGGTAGTGTTGTAGTGTTTGCGTAGTGTAGGGTCATGCTGAGGGTAGTGTTTTAGGGTTTTGGGTAGTGTTGTAGTGTTTGCGTAGTGTAGGGTCATGCTGGGGGTAGTGTTTTAGGGTTTTGGGTAGTGTTGTAGTGTTTGCGTAGTGTAGGGTCATGCTGGGGTGTAGTGTTTTAGGGTTTTGGGTAGTGTTGTAGTGTTTGCGTAGTGTAGGGTCATGCTGGGGGTAGTGTTTTAGGGTTTTGGGTAGTGTTGTAGTGTTTGCGTAGTGTAGGGTCATGCTGGGGGTAGTGTTTTAGGGTTTTGGGTAGTGTTGTAGTGTTTGCGTAGTGTAGGGTCATGCTGGGGGGTAGTGTTTTAGGGTTTTGGGTAGTGTTGTAGTGTTTGCGTAGTGTAGGGTCATGCTGGGGGGTAGTGTTTTAGGGTTTTGGGTAGTGTTGTAGTGTTTGCGTAGTGTAGGGTCATGCTGGGGGTAGTGTTTTAGGGTTTTGGGTAGTGTTGTAGTGTTTGCGTAGTGTAGGGTCATGCTGGGGGTAGTGTTTTAGCGTTTAGGGTAGTGTTGTAGTGTTTGCGTAGTGTAGGGTCATGCTGGGGGTAGTGTTTTAGGGTTTAGGGTAGTGTTGTAGTGTTTGCGTAGTGTAGGGTAGTGTTGTAGTGTTTGCGTAGTGTAGGGTCATGCTGGGGGTAGTGTTTTAGGGTTTAGGGTAGTGTTGTAGTGTTTGCGTAGTGTAGGGTCATGCTGGGGGTAGTGTTTTAGGGTTTAGGGTAGTGTTGTAGTGTTTGCGTAGTGTAGGGTCATGCTGGGGGTAGTGTTTTAGGGTTTAGGGTTGTGTTGTAGTGTTTGCGTAGTGTAGGGTCATGCTGGGGCTAGTGTTTTAGGGTTTAGGGTAGTGTTGTAGTGTTTGCGTAGTGTAGGGTCATGCTGGGCGTAGTGTTTTAGGGTTTAGGATAGTGTTGTAGTGTTTGCGTAGTGTAGGGTCATGCTGGGGGTAGTGTTTTAGGGTTTTGGGTAGTGTTGTAGTGTTTGCGTAGTGTAGGGTCATGCTGGGGTGTAGTATTTTAGGGTTTAGGGTAGTGTTGTAGTGTTTGCGTAGTGTAGGGTCATGCTGGGGGTAGTGTTTTAGGGTTTTGGGTAGTGTTGTAGTGTTTGCGTTGTGTAGGGTCATGCTGGGGTGTAGTGTTTTAGGGTTTTGGGTAGTGTTGTAGTGTTTGCGTAGTGTAGGGTCATGCTGGGGTGTAGTGTTTTAGGGTTTTGGGTAGTGTTGTAGTGTTTGCGTAGTGTAGAGTCATGCTGGGGGTAGTGTTTTAGGGTTTTGGGTAGTGTTGTAGTGTTTGCGTAGTGTAGGGTCATGCTGGGGGGTAGTGTTTTAGGGTTTTGGGTAGTGTTGTAGTGTTTGCGTAGTGTAGGGTCATGCTGAGGTAGTGTTTTAGGGTTTTGGGTAGTGTTGTAGTGTTTGCGTAGTGTAGGGTCATGCTGGGGGTAGTGTTTTAGGGTTTAGGGTAGTGTTGTAGTGTTTGCGTAGTGTAGGGTCATGCTGGGGGTAGTGTTTTAGGGTTTAGGGTAGTGTTGTAGTGTTTGCGTAGTGTAGGGTCATGCTGGGGGTAGTGTTTTAGGGTTTAGGGTAGTGTTGTAGTGTTTGCATAGTGTAGGGTCATGCTGGGGGTAGTGTTTTAGGGTTTAGGGTAGTGTTGTAGTGTTTGCGTAGTGTAGGGTCATGCTGGGGGTAGTGTTTTAGGGTTTAGGGTAGTGTTGTAGTGTTTGCGTAGTGTAGGGTCATGCTGGGAAGTAGTGTTTTAGGGTTTAGGGTAGTGTTGTAGTGTTTGCGTAGTGTAGGGTCATGCTGGGGTGTAGTGTTTTAGGGTTTTGGGTAGTGTTGTAGTGTTTGCGTAGTGTAGGGTCATGCTGGGGGTAGTGTTTTAGGGTTTAGGGTAGTGTTGTAGTGTTTGCGTAGTGTAGGGTCATGCTGGGGGTAGTGTTTTAGGGTTTAGGGTTGTGTTGTAGTGTTTGCGTAGTGTAGGGTCATGCTGGGGGTAGTGTTTTAGGGTTTAGGGTTGTGTTGTAGTGTTTGTGTAGTGTAGGGTCATGCTGGGGGTAGTGTTTTAGGGTTTAGGGTAGTGTTGTAGTGTTTGCGTAGTGTAGGGTCGTGCTGGGGTGTAGTGTTTTAGGGTTTTGGGTAGTGTTGTAGTGTTTGCGTAGTGTAGGGCCATGCTGGGGGTAGTGTTTTAGGGTTTAGGGTAGTGTTGTAGTGTTTGTGTAGTGTAGGGTCATGCTGGGGGTAGTGTTTTAGGGTTTAGGGTAGTGTTGTACTGTTTGTGTAGTGTAGGGTCATGCTGGGGGTAGTGTTTTAGGGTTTAGGGTAGTTTAGTTGTTTAGTGTATGCTAAAGGCATATTCGTTCTAAAGGTTTTCGTTATTTTAATTTGCGGCCTAATAGTACATGCGGGATTTTTTTTGCGGACTGATGGTATGCGGGATTTCGTCATATATTCGCTAATCATACTTTCTATGGCAAAATGAACCCCCTCATTTTGTTCCTTTTTAAATTAAATGTTTTAAGAGTTACCACTTTATTCCAATCAAGATGGCTTCAGGTGTGCCATACCTTTGTAATAAGTAGGACTGTTAGCACTCTAGTTGTTCTTTAGAACAATCTGGGACATTCTGTCATTGGGCTATAGTTGGGCTACATCTGGCTGATATTTGGGCTACATTTGTTTTTTTTTGTCTCTGGTGGCCATCTTTGGGCTACATTGGGCTACATTGGGCTACATTGGGCTACATTTGGGCTCCAACATATATATAGCCCAATGTAGCCCAATATATATTTTTCAAAGTTAATTTTCGTAAAAACCACTGGAGCCTATATCTTGAGACATAGCAAAGGCACATCGGGCTACCAGTCCCTACAATTTTGCCAAGTTTGGTGTAAATCCATTCAGCCGTTCAGGCTAAAAGTGAGGCCAACCGCCCTATGGAAAATTGCATGGGAAAAACACGTTTTGGGACCCCCCTTTTTTCTCGGCCCCCCCTTGACGAAGCCCCCCCAAATTTTCAGGGGCTGCTCAGAAACAAAATGTTCCATTTTCCTGAAAATTTCAGCCAATTCTGTCTTCAAACGCCAAAGTTATTCGACATAGAATTTTCAAAAATCCCATAGGAAAAAAATCCTAACTATATATACCTACTGGCTATCGCCAGTAGGTGATATATATATATATATATATATATATATTCACTGAAAAAACCATAGGTTATAGACCATATATAGTTAGGAATTAGCATTTACAAAACCTTGAAAATTCACTGAAAAAACCATAGGTTATAGACCATATATAGTTAGGAATTAGCATTTAAAAAACCTTATTTTACTCACACAAAACCATTGAAATTCCATATATAGTTAGTTGCACTAACTATATATTGCGCACCCGCAATCCACTGCTGATGATGTCACATATTACATCATTCATGACATGGTCAGTGACATCACTGATGACATCACTGATGACATCTCAAATGACATCACTGATGACATCACTGATGACAACATCCAGTGACTATGTTTCTGTAAAGTTAAAATATGTCTTACATATTGAAGAATGAGTGGATGTATAAGTGTCTGGACGAAGGATTTAGTAGGTGCATGACTGAATGTATGAGTGAGTGATTAAATGTGTCTCACTGAGTGCATGGGTTAGTGACTAAACTGTCTTAATTTGTGCATCATTATGTCTGTTGTTCTGTAAACTGCTGCATGTGTTGATCAGTAGCTATATGAGTAACTATATGGGTTATTGATTGATTGCCCAAGTATTTGCATGGGAGACTGAGTGTGTGTGTGGCTGGATGGGAGGTGTGTGACTCTGTACAGATCAATGTGTACTTGTATCAATGATTGTATAAGAGAGTAAGTATGTGTTAGTATATGGTTGAAAACGTAAGGTGCTCTATGTTTAACTGTATAGAGTAGAACATGGAAGTGTGATTGATTCTTTACAGGACTGACTAGGTGTGTGAGTAACTCCATGGATGAGTGGCAGAGTGTGAGTGTCTGTATAGGTGTATGAGTGCATATGATTGTGTTGTAAACATGAGTGATTGTATGTATGAATGATTGTATGGGTGAATGAGTGAATGTGTGTGTAGACGTAGGAATCAGTGAGTACGTATGTAGTAACTAGTATTGGTGTGTCAATGGTTTCAAAAATTATACTCTGTTTTTAACACTGGGTGAAACAGAGGTTATATTAAAATGTGAGGAGATGCATTGTATTGTCACATGAATGATATCATCAGTGATGTGGTCATTGATGTCAAATGAGATGTCATCAGTGATGTCATCAGTGATGTCATTTGAGATGTCATCAGTGATGTCATCAGTGATGTCACTGACCATGTCATGAATGATGTAATATGTGACATCATCAGCAGTGGATTGCGGGTGCGCAATATATAGTTAGTGCAACTAACTATATATGGAATTTCAATGGTTTTGTGTGAGTAAAATAAGGTTTTTTAAATGCTAATTCCTAACTATATATGGTCTATAACCTATGGTTTTTTCAGTGAATTTTCAAGGTTTTGTAAATGCTAATTCCTAACTATATATGGTCTATAACCTATGGTTTTTTCAGTGAATTTCAATGGTTTTTTAATAGCAAATATCATAAGCTGTCGAATGTCAAGTACGTGGTAAGAATTTTTTTTTTCGTGTTTATGCACACTGATCTGCTTTGATTGCTGCCCCCCACCCCTCATTTCTATTAGGAGTACTCTCTCTTTGCAGATAGTGAAGGGTAGTTAACGCAGCCCTTTCCCCCTTTGTAATCCGTCGTGCCTGCTTCTCTCTCCATTTGATTGATTGTTCTCTTTGGTTCATTCTCTATTTACAAACAAGCACAGAGTCGCAATACTCTGTTTAGTCTTTGCAGATAGCGAAAAATCGTGTAAAAAAACAAAAGGAATCGAGCAAAATCAGTAGGCCACTAATGGGATCTCTTTTGACCTCGCTAAAATAGAAACATTAGGAACAACCTGTTGAAAATAGCAATGCGTATGTATATAAGCGGCGTTCATTTGTGTTCACAGTACCCCTTGTTGATTGTTTCAATCGAGCATTGAATTGTTCGAAGTTAATTCTCTTAACGATCTTCTCTACCTGCAAACGAGGAAGAATAGGAATATTCTATCTCCCTTTGCAGATAGTGAAGGGTAGGTAACGCAAGCCTTTAACACGTCGTACCTATTTCATTCCTCATTGATTGATTGATTGTCCGAACATTGACTGTTTGGGAATTAGTTCTTTTTGGAGGTATTCCCTGTTTGCAAATAAACGTAGGAAAATCTTTGCAAGTAGTGAAAGGGTACGTAATGCGGACCGTTCTCCCCCGTTGTAATCTGTCATGCCTATCTACTCCCCACTGATTGATGCACCTTTTTCACCCGGACCATTTACTAGAGATACGTCATCTGGCCCGACCAGAGAGCACCCCTAGTGAAAAGGACATATGCAATAATAACGAAGTGATCACTGTATCCTGTTAACAGAAACTTTACCATGAAACAACCTGGAAAGAAAAAAATAGGAAAACGAAAATCAGTAGGCCACTGATGAACATGAACTTTTATTAAACAACGAACAAAGAAACGATAACATAACGTAATGATAAAACCTATTAATGTCCTAGAAACAAGAAAACGTTAAAATATGCCAGTGGTGAGAGACCAGAAAAACAGTAAGAGAAACCAAATCACCCCTCGCTGTCCCACCGCCTGCCACGCCAAAAAAATCGATAGACTAGGGAAAATGCAAGTCAGTAGAACATCCACCCCCACTCTGGAAACTTCCAAGGTGGGGCAGGGTTCCGGCTACGCCCAGCCGGGAGCAGCCCATATAAGGCAGGTCCTGCTGCCACGCCTCGGCCAGGAGATCCTAACGTAGGGTGTAGCCGGAGGAGAGGCCGAGACCAGCGGGACCCGGCCAGGGGATTGCCTTTACAACGCTGAACAGTTGCAGGGGGGGGGAATGTCTCCTCGACCCTCCCCTCTCTCTCCCAGTCCGGCCGCGGTGGCCCTTGAGAGTTGCAGGTAGTCCCGCCACATGCTCTTCCGGTCCGACCACCAACGGTCGGGGGGCCGAGGCCGACGGGATCCGGCTGCAGCCGATAAACCAAGAAACCCGTTCATGGGGCCAGAGCCAGGGGCGTCCGGCCGACATCCACCGGAAGCCCGGCCCGAAGACGGACGGGACACTTCTTTCTTTTATAATGGCTGCGACAACACTGGAGGGGGATGTCTTGCACATGCCTCCGACCCCCCCCCTCGTCCTCATCGCCTGGTCCGGCCATAACAAATCTCAAGCGAGACGCCGTGGGGTGCACTGGGAGGGAGAGACGGTGCGAACAGGCCTCTCCCGCCTCCCCAGGTGGAGGCTTCCCAGCTGCACCCTCAGCGCTCCAGGCGGTGGCATCCTAACAACTACAGTGCTGCACAGTTTCGGAACGACCTAGATAACGGTTCTTCCACTGTGGCCATGCTGCAACGTCTCGCCCGGCAGGGTGGAGCCCGTCCGCTCATGTGACCCCGCGATCGCCGGTAGCTGCCGAACTCTCAAAATGGCGGTCGACCTGGCAAGAGCGGGCCCAACATAAAGAAATGGCCCGGTCACTGGTTGACTCCACCACCGTAGTCCTCCACGACCTTGAAGATTCTAGAGGAGCCGCGGGAGTCTCCGACCCCCGATGGGGAATGACTGCCATGATCGCCCGTGGAGTGACGAAACTGTATCCGCGGGACGTCGGCGCTCCCATGCTGGCGCCAGCCTCACTTTGAATTACTACAATCCTGCAGACCTCACTTCCGGTGAAAGCACAGTGTGACCCGGTAGGAAAAATTATTGCACCCCCTCCCCTTTTTGACTGATAGTTCAAACCACCGATCCTTTCCTTTGCCCTTTTAACGGAACTTTGGACTGCCTCCCCCTCTTTTACATTTTCTAGAGAAAACAAAACATTAACCACTACATTAGCATAGCAGTTGACACCAGAACTGTTTTCAAATTGAAAACCAACAACATCTTCAACAGAATCCTTTTTCTTTCTGCTGTGACCCTGCTACAGCACAGGCATTGTCCCCAGCAGTAATTCTGCAATGCCGGTAAGAATAGCTGTGGTGCCTACTGGACTCACTCACCCCCGCGGCGCCCCACGCCGTTTTTTGCTGGGCGGCAACTTACTAGACATCACTTTCGTGCCATCTAGATTTCAGCGCGTTCTGCTGCCTTGGAACTATTCGCACAACAGACCGCTACTGACAAGAATATTTCATTATTGGTGCTGTCAATTTCAATAAATCTATTGGATAATTAAAAAGAAATTGCCACGGTCTCTTCGTTGTTTAAATGTTTTTACTGTTTTTGTTTTGTTGTATATATTTATATGTTATTAAAGTTTTATATTCCTACTACTTTGTTGGAGTGCTATATATTTTTAATGTGACACATAATTGTAAAAACTTTGATGTACAAAGAGTCATTCCTGGAATCTTCCGCTTCAGGCTCGGTCCCCTTCCCAATCACAATACAGGATGGTTTTCAGATAGTAGGAACGCGTGTGCTGTGACGGATCACATCGGGTGTGGGCCTTGATCTACTATAACTCCTTTGAAGAGGGGTGATTCTTTACAGCTGGGGCCATAAACTACATCTGCAGGGCTAGCTGATAGCCTAGGACCGGCCTGGACATTCGGACACAGAGGAAGAGGAGTGTCAGAGGGTGCGGTAGTGAATAGGGCGAAAGGGAGGTGTCGGGCGGGCACAGAGTGTGATTCTCAGGGAAGAGCAGCGCAGATGGGGGAAGGTTTATTGCCCATGCATAAGACAGAGAGCGGTGGTGACCAGTGCCTGGGGGAGATGCTTACGAGGGTGAGGAGCCATGCTACGAATCGACAGCGTGCAGAGAGTGGGTCTGGTCAAGACATCTAAAATGGCTGCCGTGCACGACAAAAGTGTGGCATTTCAAAAAAGGCAAGATGGCGCAGACAATGTTTTTCAACACTTCCTCATTTCCTTCGAATCGAACGTTAACAGACGTTGGGGCATATTACCAAAGTTAAGCGATATTTATCGCTAACGATGCTTACCAACCAATTTTTTACCACTAAGCATCGTCAGAAATTATCGAAGATAAACCTTACTATTATCAAGGTTTATCGCAAATGCGATAATAAACGGCCGCAATGCATGAATATCGCTAAAAACTCCGCGATATTCATGCATTACCGAGCTAATACTCTTAGCCATGTTATCCACCTCCCATTGGATAACATGGCTAAGAACTGCTCAGGGCAGGTGTTACTTTTTGGAGATATTCGCGCTTAGCGCGAATATCTCCAAAAGTTGGTAATAGGAGATAGATATCTTGCATGTTGTAATGCAAGTTATTGTGTTATATGGAACTCATACCATAATCTCTCAGGAAAGCAGAAACTGATCCTTTTGGGACCGCCTAAAAAGGCCTAGGGGGTGAGGAGTACTCTACTTTGCCCCCTTTTCACGTTCCGAACTATTTTATTTTACTCTCTTCTGTAATTACACAAAATACCAGCGATAAGATGCATCGGAGACACACACTGAGAGAAAGGAGGCCGGAGATGAAGAAGACATGTCAAATACACATTGGAGATAATATAGTGGCAGAAGGGAAGTAAATATGAGTAAACTTACCATGTAACATAAAAATGTTGCACTCTATACTATAAGTCTCATTTTATACTACAATCACTTCGCTACAACCTCATAAATTAAAAATAAAAATAAATAATGTCTCAAACAATTTTTGATTTCTAAATATAAATTTATTCTTCAGAATTTTCTAAATTTGAAACAACTAGTAACATGTCCTCATCAGTAATTTCCTCTTCAATCATCTCATCTGGAATCTCCTCATTAAAAGTCTGCAATGATGATTCTTGTAACTCTATGGTCTCCAAACACTCGATAAATTCGCCATCAAGAGATTGATCAAAAAAATCATTCAAGTCATCTCCTCCTTCTGACAATATTTCATTATTGGTGCTGTCCATTTCAATCAATGTAGTGGAATCATTCAAGTCATCTCCTCGTGACAATATTTCATTATTGGTGCTCTCAATTTCAATCAATGTAGTGGAATCATTCAAGTCATCTCCTCCTTGTGACAATATTTCATTATTGGTGCTGTCCATTTCAATCAATCTAATGGAATCATACAAGCCATCTCCTCCTTGTGACAATATTTCATTATTGGTGCTCTCAATTTCAATCAATGTAGTGGAATCATTCAAGTCATCTCCTTGTGACAATATTTCATTCTTGGTGCTGTCCATTTCAATCAATCTAATGGAATCATACAAGTCATGTCCTCCTTGTGACAATATTTCATTATTGGTGCTCTCAATTTCAATCAATGTAGTGGACAATTCAAAAGAAATTGCCACGGTCTCTTCATTGTGAGCCATTTTATTTTGAAATTGCTTGCTGTAAATTGCAGAAAAAAATAATCACTTTCATTTATCGTTTTTAGTAATACATAATATAAAACTAACTTCATCAAGTATTTAGTATAACAGAAGGACTGCAAATAAATAACAGAAAACATTTTTCAAATTATCTTCAAGTGTACAACATAGTTCCCCTTACAAATTAACAACTCACCTTTTTAAAAGTAGCAGAAGTGTTAGTACTGTGTAAATCAAACACCAGAAATTCACCACCAAAAATTCCTCACAAATGTACCTCAGACAGTAGTATCACAAAATGGCTGTGGTTTCCTCTCAGTTGACATATATACATAACCAATTAACTTTCATCACACACAAATACAAAACCAAAGTAACATTTTAATTGGTTCTAAATTTCAACACTTTCAAATGTGTTTTCCCCATGCAATTTTCCATAGGACATTTACATACGTCTACAGCCTGAATGGCTGAACGGAATTACACCAAACTTGGCAAAATGGTACATCAAACCTAAGAGGTCAGGAAGGATCTACTATGCCCCCTTATGGTCATTTCCCCCTTCGCTTTGGCCTCCTCTTGTCTCTCAATCCTACCGAGGGACAAGATGGCGGCCGCTACGGACTGTTTGGAATGTTGACAGACGCCGGAGAACCAATCAGCTTCGCAAAGCTCCGTAACGCGAAAAGTACGCGAAGCGGAGCGCTGTTACAGATATATATCTTTTTTTCAACGTTAATTTCTCAAAATCCACTGGAGCACATATATTGAGACCTAGCAAAGGCACATCGGGCTACCAGTCCCTAATATTTTGCCAAGTTTCGTGCAAATCCATTCAGCCGTTCGATTATTATTATTTTGGTTTTTTTTTGCCCCGCGGGGCCCTTTTAAAACCTCCACATCAAACCTAGGGGGTCAGCGAGGATCTACTATGCCCCCTTATAGTTATTTCCCCCTTTGTTTTGACCTCCTCTTGTCTCTCGATCCTACCGAGAGACAAGATGGCGGCCGCTACGGACTGTTTGGAATGTTGACAGACGCCGGAGAACCAATCAGCTTCGCTTCACAAAGCTCCGTTGCGCGAAAAGTCCGCGAACCAGAGCGCTAACCGGTCCGCTGTTACAGATATATATCTTTTTTTAAACGTTAATTTCTCAAAATCCACTGGAGCACATATATTGAGACCTACAAAAGGCACATCGGGCTACCAGTCCCTACAATTTTGCCAAGTTTCGTGCAAATCCATTCAGCCGTTCGGGCTAAAAGTGAGGCCAACCGCCCTATGGAAAACTCAATGTTAAAAACACGTTTTGGGACCCCCCTTTTTTCTCGGCCCCCACTGGACGAACCCCCCCCCAAATTTTCAAGGGCTGCTCAGAAACAAAATGTGCCATTTTCCTGAAAATTTCAGCCGATTCCGTCCACAAACGCCAAAGTTATTAGACATAGAATTTTCAAAAAACCCATAGAGAAAAAATCCTAACTATATATACCTACTGGCGACCGCCAGTAGGTAATATATATATATATATATATATATATATATATATATATATATATATATATATATATATATATATATATATATATATATATATATATATATATATATATATATATATATATTATATAGGACCTCCCCCCAGTAGGGGGTGGGGTCCTAAGACAAAAGACTATCTAGCTCTGGAAGCTTGCAAAATGGAGTTATCTTAGTGGGTGCTTTATGGTACACATTAGCAAGTCTTAGAGTCGGTAGGTGGCCGATCTCAATCCTTAGCCGCCTACGCCTCTCAGCTTGCTGAGTGTGGGCATGGACTGCTTGAGTGTGCTTTAAAAGTGAGATTGGCGGTAAATTTTGGACAACAGAAAACATATATATATATATATATATATTCACTGAAAAAAACATAGGTTATAGACCATATATAGTTAGGAATTAGCATTTAAAAAACTTTTTTTTACTCACACAAAACCATTGAAATTCCATATATAGTTAGTTGTACTAACTATATATCGCGCACCCGCAATCCACTGCTGATCATGTCACATATTACATCATTCATGACATGGTCAGTGACATCACTGATGACATCACTGATGACATCTCAAATGACATCACTGATGACATCACTGATGACATCTCAAATGACATCACTGATGACATCACTGATGACAACATCCAGTGACTGTATTTTTCTGTAAAGTTAAAATATGTCTTGAGTGGATGTATAAGTGTCTGGATGAAGGATTTAGTAGGTGCATGACTGACTGTATGAGTGAGTGATTAAATGTGTCTCACTGAATGCATGGGTTAGTAACTAAACTGTCTTAATTTGTGCATCATTATGTCTGTTGTTCTGAAAACTGCTGCATGTGTTGTTTAGTAGCTATATGAGTAACTATATGGGTTATTGATTGGTTGCCCAAGTATTTGTATGGGAGACTGAGTGTATGTGTGGGTGGCTGGGAGGTGTATGACTCTGTGCATAGATGTGTGAGCAGTTGATTCACTAGATGTATGGGTTCAAAAGTGCATGTGGAAACAGCTGTATGGGCGGTTGACTGTGTGCATCAGTGTATTGGTGAGTGAATGGATATCTCAGTGCTACATGTCAAAGTAAGTACATATGTAAAACACAGTACATGTGAGACTTGACATATATAAATAACTGTGCATAAGAGCCAGTGAATATATGAGTGGCTGTATGCATCATTGTGAACTTGTATCCAGGATTGTATAAGAGAGTAAATATGTTTTAGTATATGTTTGAATAAGTAAGGTGTGTATAACTGTATAGTTGAGGAAATGGAGGTGTGATTGATTGTTTGCATGACTGACTAGGTGTGTGTGTAACGTCATGGATGAGTGACAATCTGTGAGTCTGTGTTTACACTGAGTGTATCTAAGGTTATATTAGAGTCTGAAGAGGTTCATCGTATTATCACATGAATGATGTCATCAGTGATGTGATCAGTAATGTCATTTGAGATGTCATCATTGATGTCATCAGTGATGTCATTTGAGATGTCATCAGTGATGTCATCAGTGATGTCATTTGAGATGTCATCAGTGATGTCATCAGTGATGTCACTGACCATGTCATGAATGATGTAATATGTGACATGATCAGCAGTGGATTGCGGGTGCGCGATATATAGTTAGTACAACTAACTATATATGGAATTTCAATGGTTTTGTGTGAGTAAAATAAGGTTTTTTAAATGCTAATTCCTAACTATATATGGTCTATAACCTATGGTTTTTTCAGTGAATTTTCAAGGTTTTGTAAATGCTAATTCCTAACTATATATGGTCTATAACCTATGGTTTTTTCAGTGAATTTCAATGGTTTTTTAATAGCAAATATCATAAGCTGTCGAATGTCAAGTACGTGGTAAGAAAAAACATTTTCGTGTTTATGCACACTGATCTGCTTTGAATGCTGCCCCCCCCCCTCATTTCTATTAGGAGTACTCTCTCTTTGCAGATAGTGAAAGGTAGTTAACGCAGGCCTTTGCCCCCGTTGTAATCCGTCGTGCCTGCTTCTCTCTCCATTTGATTGATTGTTATCCAAGCATTTACTGTTTTAGAATTGGTTCTCTTTGGTTCATTCTCTATTTACAAACAAGCACAGAGTCGCAATACTCTGTTTAGTCTTTGCAGATAGCGAAAAATCGTGTAAAAAAACAAAAGGAATCGAGCAAAATCAGTAGGCCACTAATGGGATCTCTTTTTGACCTCGCTAAAATAGAAACATTAGGAACAACCCCTCATGACAAATACGAAACTAGTGAGATGAACTGAATTCCACACCATGATGGCTGCAATACAGCTCGGCTCTGCCACCCACCCCGCCCAAAATAACGATAAACTCTATGCAAATATTACAAATATATACAACACACCAGCAAAGTAACAGGGTAAAACATTTTATTAAACAACTATTTACATAACTATTTTATACTTCTTGTTGCCCGATCCGGCTAGCTCAATCGATCGAGCATGAAACTCATGCACTCTGATGGTTCAAAGTTTTGAGGAGTGCTTGTAACACTGTCTGAAGCCTATTTGCACTTGCTTCAGCTTCACTATTCTCAAAGTAAAGTGGGGGCTGTTTGAGGACGTGACTGCATTTGTGAACAATGTGATGCGGTGCCACCCTGAACCGCTTGACGGAGGCCCCCGAGGGACGGTGTGATGGCGCGGACTCGGAGGGGGCGCTTGGCTCCGGCTCCCTCCCCAAGTCGTGTTCTCCTGGTGTAGCCTGAGATCGCCCCCGACATAGGTGGCCGGCTCCCGGGATCAAGCGGAACTTTTTGCCTTTTGGTAACTCTTCCATTCTTGACCTTGTCCCACAATCCGTTTCACCTAAAGACACGCTGTAGTGGGGCGCCCCTTTACCATTTCAGTTGCCATTCCGCCCGCTTTTGCTACACTGTGCCTCTTCCGCTATTCAGCTGTTTACCGCCCGCTCTTTCGACTACAGCGTCTCGCTCACCATGTAGTTGAGTTGCTCCCGCTCTTGCGGTGCAGCGATAGGCGGCTGCCACAGTACTCTCAAAATGGCGGCCGGCTCTTCAGATTTGGGCGTGGTCCACTAAAATTGCCCTGCGACACCTTGGAACTCGGACGCTTGTCTGCTAGAGATTGGGCTCCATTCTCGAAAGCGTCCCCTCAGCCTTGAAGATTCTACAAAAGTCTTGGGGGCCCCCGACTCCCGCAGGCTTCTGGTGGGGAGCGGCTAGCATTATTGCTCTTGGAATGGCCACGACGGAGCTACGAAATGGTGGTGCTCTCATGCTAACGCCAGCTTCAGTCTGAAACATCCAGAAACACTGTAGACTACCAATTCGATCAGTTTCGGTAGCGCCCCAACGTGACCCGGTAGAGAAGAACTAGCCCTCCCCTCTTTGACTGATGGTTCTTGTTGCCTGTCCCTTCTGTTGTCATTTAACAGAACTATTTAGCCTGCTGAAAGGGGTTGTGTTCCGACCGCTGGTTGGTGGAGACATTTTGACTATATTCTGGACCTGCGTTGTCGCGTAATGCGTCATATGACGCGCCGCGTTAGCGCATCCGGAAGTGATCCGGGGCGCGACGCGCAGCGCGTAACGTAAGCATAACAGGTCATGTGACTTGTTAATAAAACTTTTCATTGGTTCATTTTACTTTTCTTATTCTAATGATGAAAGGCTTGGTCATATGACCTAAAAATTACGCTTTTTATTACTTTCGAACATTATTTTTTCTTAAATATATGTTATAATGTTCCAGGCTAATGTACTTTCCCGGAAAATTTACAACTGTCCTGCAAGTAAAATATATTCCTTTTTCGAGAAAAAGGGCGTTTCTTCGTCCCATGACGGAGCCGTTGAGCAAAAGAGGGTCGGCCTGCTGTCTTATTCGCCGATACGCCTGAATATGAGATTCTTATCGATCACTTTATGTTGCAGGAGTAGAAAACACAACAGCCCTTGACCATTTATCTTTACTGCGTTCCTGCGTATTATACCTTTTACCCTTCATGTAATTGGTCTGCTTTATTTCACTTGCCTTTTACTGATTCTAAAACAGTGACTATTATTAAAAACTTTACCAATGTATATACTACTACCATGTTTTCTTTTAAAAACCTTTATTGTGAAAATGTCATTATACAAATACGGGCCTATAACCACGTGGGCCGGCCAAGGAGCAAACTGTAATCGTATATGATGAGTAGACATTTACACTGTAGAGGAACGTAACGGGCAGGCCATTAGGTTGCAAGAACTAAGGTGTCTAACAGTTGCGGAATCGGTGGACGTACATTTTATAATTAAAATACGACAGGGCCAGTTACAATAAAATTATCTAGATATACATTTGCGGGCAAGTACCATGGGTGGCGTTAATTCGAACTTTCAATAGTACAGTAATCAATAACACATCAGAACTTAATATCAATAGGGATATCGAAATATTCAATCTATTCTCGTCCCCGCCCGCCATGTGCTTCAAAACTGCATACGTATCTCGTGATATCAAGGTTGTGCAACCAGTACACAACAAGGAGTTACGAGTCCCATTTATTCCGGCGCCATTTTGGGCGAGGACGGGCAGGTCCAGGATATAGTCAAAATGTCTCTACCAACCATCGACTATGATGATGTTCATATGCTGTATTTATTAGAGTAACACTCATCTGTCCACATGAAATTAATTTGCCACAATCTAAACATGTCATTTTAATCTTTCCAAAGTTCTTCTAAATATTTGGGACCGTTTCCCTTGCCTCTGATGCTGTCAGTGCCACTTCTTTGATGAATGTACTGGCAGGTCGGGGGTTCTCCTCCAAATCTCTCTTTTATGCAGCACTATAATTAATCGGTGCCACCTCTCCATATGACGATGCATGGTATAGTTACCATAACTATATTTTTTTTCGGTTCCTCTGGAGAGTACATCGTGGCAGATGAAGCGTGTAACGTACCGGGCATTTACCTTTTTTTGCATGTAGAGGAAAGGAAAAAAAATTCGAGCATCCGAGTTCTAAGGTGTCCCAGGGCCCTTTTAGTGGACCAGGCCCAAATCCAAAGAACAGGCCGCCATTTTGAGAGTCCTGTTGCAGCCGCCTGTCGCTGTAGCATCAAGAGCGGCCGAAACTCAGCTGAATGGCAACTGAAACGGTAAAGGGGCACCCCACTACAGCAGACGAGCCTCCACCTAGGAAGGCCCGTTCACGCCGCCTCCCCCCCCCCTTCGGGCACCCCACGCCGTTATTCGGAGCAGGATTGTAGGATGGCCACACCAATGCGGCAACTTGCTAGACACCACCTCGGTGCCAACCGAATCTCAGCGCCTTGTGGTGTCTTCTATTCAGAAAACATTGTTGTGCTGCCTTCGACCTATTCGCCGCAAGTGCGCACGCAACTCAGCTGCATAGCTTGCTAGACACCACCTCGGTGCTAACCGAATCTCAGCGCCTTGTGGTGTCTTCTATTCAGAAAATATTGTTGGGCGGGCCTTTGGCCCTATTCGCACATCGGTCCGCTACTGACGCCACCTCACAGGCCAACGGGGCGCCCCACGCCTACTTTCAGCATTGTAGGATGGCCACACCAGTGCGGCAACTTGCTAGACACCACCTCGGTGCCATCCGGATCTTGGCATCTCAGCGCCTTGTGGTGTCTTCTATTCAGAAAATATTGTTGCGCTGCCTTTGGCCCCATTCGCACATCGGTCCGCTACTGACGCCATCTCACAGGCCAACGGGGCGCCCCACGCCGACTTTCAGCATTGTAGGATGGCCACACCAGTGCGGCAACTTGCTAGACACCACCTCGGTGCCATCCGGATCTTGGCATCTCAGCGCCTTGTGGTGTCTTCTATTCAGAAAATATTGTTGCGCTGCCTTTGGCCCCATTCGCACATCGGTCCGCTACTGCCGCCATCTCACAGGCCAACGGGGCGCCCCACGCCGACTTTCAGCATTGTAGGATGGCCACACCAGTGCGGCAACTTGCTAGACACCACCTCGGTGCCATCCGGATCTTGGCATCTCAGCGCCTTGTGGTGTCTTCTATTCAGAAAATATTGTTGCGCTGCCTTTGGCCCCATTCGCACATCGGTCCGCTACTGCCGCCATCTCACAGGCCAACGGGGCGCCCCACGCCGACTTTCAGCATTGTAGGATGGCCACACCAGTGCGACAACTTGCTGGTTACCACCTCGGTGCCATCCGGATCTTGGCGCGTTGTGCTGCCTTCGGCCTATTCGCACATCGGTCCGCTACTGACGCCGCCTCACGTGCCAACGGATTTTCTACGCTTTTTATACCCTATGCCGCATAACAGGTCATGTGACTTGTTTATAAAACTTTTCATTGGTTCATTTTACTTTTGGTTTCCTAATGATGGAAGGCTTGATCATATGACCTAAAAATAACACTTTTCATTGGATGAAAACTTTTTTTTTTCCCAAACGATGAAAGCCCACCTTGTTCCTGGATGTTTCAGACTGAAGCTGGCGTCAGCATGAAAGTACCACCATCTCGTGGCTCCGTCGTGGTCATTCCACGAGCAATCATGGCAGCCGCTCCCCACCGGAAGCCTGCAGGAGTCGGGGGCCCCCAAGACTTTTGTAGAATCCTCAAGGCGGAGGGGACGCTTTCGAGAATGGGGTCCAAGACCTAGCAGACAAGCGTCCGATTTCCAAGGTGTCCCAGGGCCATTTCAGTGGACCAGGCCCAAAAAGGAAAGAGCCTGCCGCCATTTTGAGAGTCCTGTGACAGCCGCCTATCGCTGCACCGCAAGAGTGGGCGCAACTCAGCTGAATTGCGGATTTTGACACAGTGGACCAAAAGCGGACGGAATGGCAACTGAAACGGTAAAGGGGCGCCCCACTACAGCAGACGAGGCTCCACCTGGGGAGGCCCGTTCACACCGCCTCCTCCCCCCCCGGGGCGCCCCACGCCGTTATTCAGAGGGCGGCAACTTACTGGACATCACCTTGGTGCCATCCACATTTCAGCGCGTTCTGCTGCCTTGGAACTATTCGCACAACAGACCGCTACTGACGACCTACCCCCCGGGACGCCCCACGCCGGATACCCAAATCAGTGCGGCACCCAGGCAACATCACCTGGGTGCCGTCCAGAAATCTGGACGTTGTGCTGCCTTGGGACTATTCGCACAACCGACCGCTACTGACCATTGTTCCTTCTTTTTCCCTAAAAATGTTTAAATGTTTTTACTGTTTTTGTTTTGTTGTATATATTTATAAGTTATTAAAGTTTTATAATCCTACTACTTTGTTGGAGTGCTATATATTTTTAATGTGACACATAATTGTAAAAACTTTGATGTACAAAGAGTCATCCCTGGAATCTTCCGCTTCAGGCTCGGTCCCCTCCCCAATCACAATACAGGATGGTTTTCAGATAGTAGGAACGCGTGTGGTGTGACGGATCTCATCGGGTGTGGGCCTTGATCTACTATAACTCCTTTGAAGAGGGGTGATTCTTTACAGCTGGGGCCATAAACTACATCTGCAAGGCTAGCTGATAGCCTGGGACCGGCCTGGACAATCGGACACAGAGGAAGAGGAGTGTCAGAGGGTGCGGTAGTGAATAGGGCGAAAGGGAGGTGTCGGGCGGGCACAGGGTGTGATTCTCAGGGAAGAGCAGCGCAGATGGGGGGAGGTTTATTGCCCATGCATAAGACAGAGAGCGGGGGTGACCAGTGCCTGGGGGAGATGCTTGCGAGGGTGCGGAGCCATGCTAAGGATCGACAGCGTGCAGAGAGTGGGTCTGGTCAAGGCATCTAAAATGGCTGCCGTGCACGACAAAAGTGTGGCATTTGAAAAAAGGCAAGATGGCGCAGACAATGTTTTTCAACACTTCCTGATTTCCTTCGAATCGAACGTTAACAGACGTTGGGGCATATTACCAAAGTTAAGCGATATTTATCCCTAACGATGCTTAGCAACAACTTTTTTACCGCTAAGCATCGTCAGAAATTATCGCAGATAAACCTTGCTATTATCAAGGTTTATCGCAAATGCGATAAAAAACGGCCGCAATGCATTAATATCGCTGAAAAGTCAGCGATATTCATGCATTACCGAGCTAATGCTCTTAGCCATGTTATCCACCTCCCATTGGATAACATGGCTAAGAACTGCTCAGGGCAGGTGTTACTTTTTGGAGATATTCGCGCTTAGCGCGAATATCTCCAAAAGTTGGTAATAGGAGATAGCGATGTTAGCGACTGTTTCCAGTCGCTAACATCTTGGCATGCCCACTTTGCATGTCATTAGTGATAAATATCACTGACATGCAAAGTGGGGCCCAAGATGGTCGCTATCTCCTACTAGCGGTCGCTAACTGGTGTAAGCGACAGCTAGGTAATACGGAGATAATTTTATCTCTGCTTTCTTGGCTTTTAAAGCCAAAAAAGCGGAGATAAACCCCCTTGATAATATGCCCCGTTATCTCTCCCACACTACCGGTCCCCCTGGGCTTAAACGCCGAGATGGTAGGGACTGCATCCCGTGGAGATAGGCCGAGACGTCACTCAGCAGAAAAAAAAGTTAAAAAAAAGTCTATAAACATACAATAAGTTAAAAGTCAATCATTCTTCTTTCCTTGTAGTACGCTCCCCAGTCCGCTTCCCGTTACGCTAACCGGGCGCACCCCACCAAAAAAACGATTTTTTTTATTTTTTGCCCCGCGGAGCCCTTTTAAAGCCTCCACATCAAACCTATGGGGTCAGGGAGGATCTACTATGCCCCCTTATGGTCATTTGCCCCTTCGCTTTGGCCTCCTCTTGTCTCTCGATCCTACCGAGAGACAAGATGGCGGCCACTATGGACTGTTTGGAATGTTTACAGACGCCGGAGAACCAATCAGCTTCGCTTCACAAAGCTCCGTAACGCGAAAAGTACGCGAAGTGGAGCGCTGCCCGGAGCGCTGTTACAGATATATATCTTTTTTTGAACGTTAATTTCTCAAAATCCACTGGAGCACATATATTGAGACCTAGCAAAGGCACATCGGGCTACCAGTCCCTACAATTTTGCCAAGTTTCGTGCAAATCCATTCAGCCGTTCGATTATTATTATTTTTTTTTTTTTTGCCCCGCGGGGCCCTTTTAAAACCTCCACATCAAACCTAGGGGGTCAGGGAGGATCTACTATGCCCCCTTATGGTCATTTGCCCCTTCGCTTTGGCCTCCTCTTGTCTCTTGATCCTACCGAGAGACAAGATGGCGGCCGCTACGGACTGTTTGGAATGTTTACAGACGCCGGAGAACCAATCAGCTTCGCTTCACAAAGCTCCGTAATGCGAAAAGTACGCGAACTGGAGCGCTGCCCGGTCCGCTGTTACAGATATATATCTTTTTTTGAACGTTAATTTCTCAAAATCCACTGGAGCACATATATTGAGACCTAGCAAAGGCACATCGGGCTACCAGTCCCTACAATTTTGCCAAGTTTCGTGCAAATCCATTCAGCCGTTCGGGCTAAAAGTGAGGCCAACCGCCCTATGGAAATTAACATTGGAAAAATGCGTTTTGGGACCCCCCTTTTTTCTCGGCCCCCCCTTGACGAACCCCCCCCCCCAAATTTTCAGGGGCTGCTCAGAAACAAAATGTGCCATTTGCCTGAAAATTTCAGCCAATTCCGTCCACAAACGCCAAAGTTATTAGACATAGAATTTTCAAAAATCCCATAGAGAAAAAATCCTAACTATATATACCTACTGGCGACCACCAGTAGGTAATATATACATATATATATATATATATATATATATATATATATATATATATATATATATATATATATATATATATATATATATGACTTGCTAATGTGTACCACAAAGCACCCACTGAGATAACTCCATTTTGCAAGCTTCCAGAGCTAGATAGCCTTTTGTCTTAGGACCCCCCCCCCCTACTGGTGGTCCCAAACTGGCCCTTAGAGTATTCGGGCAGCATAATCATAGGACCCGAGAAAAAAAAAACTACCCCCTCAGCTCCGGGTCCCATCTTATTTTCAGTATATTCCAGAATGATATCTTCTTTTTGCTGCCAGATCTCGATAGATCCAACTTGGAAGTCGCCAAAACAGAAGATTGCCAATCAAAAAAGGAAGGAGGGTAGGGGCTGTCCATTTTATGCATATTTGTCTCCTGACCAGGAGCACATCGTAAAAAAGTAGCGATCTTGCAGGACCTCTAACATTATCCTGAAGGCCAAAAAAGACCAGGGATAGATCCATGATAACGGAGGTTTCTATTACGTCCGACAGAAATTTGCCAACACTATCCCAGAAGGAGATCAAAGCTGGACACTCTTTAAGCATATGAGTGTCAGCAGCCGAGGCCAGTCCGCATTTCTTCCAGCATACAGAAAGCTCTTTATTGATTTTTGAGAGCTTCAGTGGAGTAAAATAAGCCCTGCGGATGGTAAACAGGTGCTTCCTTTTTAGCCACGCCAGCTTTACTATGTCATGCAGGACTTTGCACAAGGATTGCCACCAAGTGTCACATTCTTGACCTGGTAAGATACTTCCTCATAGTTCCTCAGCGAGGTTAAACTCTCCATCCACTGCCTCCAGAACTGCCTGAAACCAAAATAAAACTTCTTTCTTCCCTCAGGGTCTGGTCACAAGATTGTACTCTAAGTCGTTACCTTTCCCTAATAAGCCACCCTTAGTTGAATGTAACTGAGCTTGAACCCAACTAGCCAAATGGAGGTATTTAAATCTAGAGAGATTTGGCCCAACCCTCTCACTAAGTTGTTCTCATGTTGACAGAGTACCATCTAAGATCAGGTCCCCCCAAACTGCCAGGCCAGATTCCATTAATGGCGGCCGCCAAACTGTCCCTCAGACATTCTGGGCCTCCGGGGGAGTCCCATAAGGGGGCCATACTAGAGAAGTAACCAAGAGTGACAGACCTCCTTAAGTCTGCCCATGTTTTACCCAAACCCTGCAGAACCTTAAGCCTAACTTTTTTGAAAAACGTAACTTCCCCGAATTTAAACAGAAAACCCTCGACCGGTAAATGTGCACCCTGAAGCATTGCTAAAACATCTCTCCGACTCCAATATTGACCGGCATTTTTAAAAGCATACGGGCGAGAGAGTGTGAAGGCCCAAGCATAAAGATGAATATCAGGCAAAGCAAGGCTCCCCTTCTCCCTACGGCGTCTCAGCTTCTTCCAAGCTAACCTCAAAAATGTATAACCCCAAACAAAAGAGTTAATTTCCCTCTGAATTTTATCAATTTGTGATTTTTCAAAGTTGAGTGGAATACAGTTAAAAGGAAAGGTGATTTTTGGAAGTATCGATATTTTAGCCAAGTTGACTCTACTGATGATAGAGAGGGGGAGCGAGGCCCAGATCTACATTAGCCTCACACACTCTCTCACCACCGCAGTCAGATTAACCTCAGCAATCTTGGCTATATCTTGCTCTATATTGACCCCTAGATATCTCATTCTCTGGCTTGTCTGGTGCTGATACTGATTTACCACCTGGTGCCAAACCATTACCTCAGTTTTAGCAGCATTCATTTCGTACCCCAATACTAGTCCAAACTTCTGGGCTTGACTGATGACGGCTGGAAACACTTTGTCTAGGTCGGCAGTAAAAATAAAGATATAATCACCATACAGGGATACCTTCCTCTCCCACTCCCCATACCTAAAAGGCTGAATGTTGGCATCCTCTCTCAGCCGTTGAGCAAACGGCTCAATGTATAGGTCGAAGAGGAGAGGGGAGAGTGGGCAGCCCTGTCTAGTGCCCCTAGATATGTTAAAGGGGGCCGTGACACTGCCATTTACCAAAAGTCTAGCCGAGGGACTCCTATATATAGATCGTATTGTACGACAAAACTTCTCGCCAAGATTGAATTTTTCCAAGATCCCAGACAGGTATAACCAATTCATCCTGTCGAAGACCTTAGTGGCGTCTAAAGTCATAGCTGCCAAAGGGATGGAATATGTGATCGCCAGATCTATGGCCCCGATTAGATCATAAGTTAGGTGCAATATCTGGTGACCTTTCACAAAGCCCTTCTGGTCTGAATGCAGGAGGTCCCCAGCCACTGTTCCAAAACGTGCTGCCGTTATAGAAGTAAAGATTTTGTAATCGGCATTCAATAAAGATATGGGTCTGTAAGACCCACAATTGAATGCTGCTTTCCCTGGTTTCAGGATCAAAACTATAATGGCCTCATTCCATGAGTCTGGCGGACTCAGGCCTTCTAGCAAGATCTGATTAAAAAGTTTGTTCATAATAGGAATAACCTGATTGTCTATTACTTTATAGATCTCAGAAGGTAAGCCATCGGGCCCTGCGGCCTTACAGTTCTTACTATTGAAGATGGCCCCCCTGTTGCCCTGATCTATCCCTCCAAATGTCCGATAGGGTAAACTGTCTATTGGCCCCAAGCAGATATTCTCGAGAATTGGAAAAAAACACAGCCCTTAGTTAGTTGGAGTTTTATCCAATGCAGGGTTCAGAACAATGTTTAAATCCCCTGCCAGGACCATTGGCTCTGGGAAATCCAGTAGATGTGAAAAAATTGCTTTCAAACTGGTAAGGTCGTCATGGTTAGGACCATAACATCCAGTTAAAATTAACAAGGTATCCATTATTGAAGCTGTTAAAATCACCCATCTGCCATTCAGATCTTTTATGTAGGAGCAGATATGGGCCCTGGCTGACTTCTTAAAAATAACTGATACCCCTCTGATGTTTGCTGACTGGTCTGTGCTAACATGGGAGCCCACCCAATTTAGAGGCTTTAACAGAGCGATCATTTCATCTTCCAATAAATGTGTTTCCTGGAGGACAATGACCTGGCCCGAAGAATCCCTCAAGTACTGCAAGATCTTGTCTCTCCTTGGTCTAGTGCGCAGGCCATTGACATTCCAGGAAAGACTCTGAAAAGAAGTCATGGTGGCTCCCCCTTCCCTACACTATCGGAATACCGAGTATCAGCTTTCAGCACCATCAGCACCTTGCCTACACCCTTTACCTTAAATATTTCCCCCTCCTCCCACCCCTACCCCATGCCCACCTACCCCCCACCCATGGAGAACTCAACCCCCAATCATCCTGACAGATGAAGTCCAGATAGTTGCATCCTGAAATTTCCTACCCGCATCCGCCTAAAAAAAAACACACCCAGAAGTGCAGAGAAAAGGAAATGGAAAAAAACAAGTAAACAGTAAAAAGAAAAGCCAGCCTGACTATACCTAACCCAGCCTATTACAAAGCGATAGATATGAGTCTAAACTGTTGTGAAAAAGGAAGAGAAGAAAGAGGGGAGAGACCTATCTGTACCCATCCTGATTTTTTTTGTCCCTTCTCCTTTTTCCCCCTTACCCATTTTTAAAACCTTAACAGTTCCCTCCTCTAGGCTTCCTGCATTGAAAAGTACTTGTATTATATTTTCCAGCCCTGTATTTAGAAAATAAGCTATCCATGTTGAGAGCGGAGCAATAGGCGAAAGTGGGAAGGAAGGTCAAAAAAATAAAATATACCTAGTCCGACTAGATTTCCAAGCAAATCTTCAGCCTCCTGCACCGATCTTATGTTGTACATTTCATTTTTGAACATGATGTTCAAAAAGGCAGGAAATGTGAGCTGGGCCACTGCTCCCAGCTTTTTAAAATCCTCTAACTTCCTGCCCAATTCCCATTGCCTATTTGGTGTGACTCTAGCCAAATCTGATCAAATCTGGAAGGGGAAATGCTTGCCTTTCAGTGATTTAAATTTGAGGGATAGATTAAGTATCCTCTCTTTCACTGAGTAAGTGTGAAAATTAATAAGGATTTTCCTCGGGTTAGAACGGTTCGGGTGTCTTCTGAAGGGGTCCCGATGGATTCTCTGAATGTCCCTATCCAGTTCCTCATCAGAGATCTCTAGATCTAATACTTTTTTAGAAGATTAATCATGAAGGGTTTAAGATGGTTGCCCTCACTTCCCTCTGGAACATTCAGTATTTGTAAATTATTCCTACAGAATTATTTTCTAATGTTTCCAACCTGTCCCGCAGGGCTCCCTCTTCTTTTTTCAGGGCTACCAGATCCACTTTCACAACGTCAAGCTGCTCCGTTAATGCCCCCACGTTTGATTCTAGTGTTTCTGTTCTTGCATTTAGGAACTCTACTTTTTTGTCCAGTGATTCACAAAAGCTCCTGATCTCCCCTTGGTTTGCGCCAGAAACCTCAAAGCCTTTTTTTTAGATCTACTGCTAATGAAGACGCTCCAAGGAAGAGATCGAGTGTGCCTCTGTAGTTGGAACCTCTAAGTTTGGAGCTGTTGCCACTCGATCCAAGCGTCCTTCCGAACTCTGACCCTTAGATGGATCCTGCAGGTTTTCTGGAGAGACCACCTGGGGTGTCTGGTCCACAACCTTCCCTTCTTTCGCTACCTCCATCCTATTATCACTCCCCGTCGACCCTGAGCTTTCAATATCAGCGAAGACACAATACTCGGCAAGCAAGTAACCCCCCGGCTTTGACTTCGCTATTTCTAAGGAAGGGTTAGCAGATCTACTCAATTCGGATCTAGTTCAATTATGTCCTCTCCTCCCGACCTTTCAGCCTCTCCCTGTCTTACAAGACACAATACTTCCGGGAGGACCTTAAAGTATGACCTTAGGGAAGGAGTAATCTTGGGCTTAGTATCTGGGAAAAAACCCTTAGCTTTAATTACTTTAGAGTTCTTTTTTTTACTTCCCCTGATAAGAAAGTAGAAGTGTTTTTCTTATCAGTCTTCCCGTCCATTCGAGACTTTTCCTTCCACTTAGTATTACTATTACTGCTGTTACTACTGTTGCAGTGGTCGCCGTGGTATTCCCCAATACTGCTATTCGGGGTGTTACTAGTGGACACTATGTTAGTGACCAAATTGCCCCCCAAACCACTCCGCTGCAACTGGTCGATAGAGGAGAGAGCACCGCCGGCTGCCGGCGCAGCCAGTAACCAAGCCCGGACCAAACAGCCACAGCCGCCACCGCCACTCGAGCAAGCGGAGCCGCCTTGATCACAAAAAGGCTCAGAAAAGGTCCGAGAAGAGATAGGGAACTTTGCTGCAACCTAGTGGTCCCTTGGGAAAGTCCTCAGCACTTCATTACAAGGCTAACGGAGCGGGTGGAGATTTCAGGTGCAGCGCAGTTCAGCATGCTGCCGCCATGTTCTCCGTCGGTCCTGGGGAGGAGTGATCCATTAAGTGTAGATTCTTTTAGTGTTAACTTCAGTGGGGGGATATATTTTTAAACAATATGTAGGACATTATATTTTTGGAAGACTATAATTAGGCCATGATTTTTTGGTGCAATGCCAGCATGCAAGGGTGGCCCCTACTCCAATGAGAATAGCTCCTAAGAGCCTTCTCAGACTCCTCCTAAACTCCTTTGATATCTGTATTTCACAACGCAGCTGTCTAAATACACATCACCCAAAGCTGAATCACATGACCTCATCCTGGATGGAATGCATTGGTCCACATCCAGCCCATGTTAAGTCTGAGACCTATTGCATAATTTATAAGGCTGTCCACAATAAGAAAGTCTTTTTTGTTAACATGTTTTTTCAGCCTGATTGCCAAAAGGCAGTTTGTTACAAAACCTTCATATGATTGGAGAAGAGAATACCCCGCAGAAGAGGTTATCCATTTATTTTCTGTGGCCACGGAATGGCTCTTTTCTTACTGACACAGCCCCTCTGGCACCTCCTCCCTTTTCTTGCATAACCTATCTCTAGCCCTGCCAGTGCAGACTCTCTTTTAATCCAACATTAATAATATTGGGCTTCTGGAAATCTGCACATTCATGTTTATGGCCATGCATGGGTGCAAATTTCAAATATTTGTAATTAAATACATTTTTCACATGCAAATATATATGCATGTGAAAAAAAACAAATGACGCATACTTGTTAACTTTGTTGTTATTTTTCTCCAGGGTATAATATTTCTCCACATGAAGATAACCCTTCCACTCAAATTTGGTGAGTGTTGCCTTGCAGCTGCCACCCTGAATTTGTAGGCGAACTCAGAGTTACACGCAATTGTTGTGTAAGGCCCGTTGCCTTAAATGTTGCCTAGCTCCATAACATATTACCACGTAGACCTTGCTAAACCGTCCTCAACGAAAGAACACTTCGCTTCCTGGCTAATTTCTAGTTTACTGTGGAACAAAATCAATTATTAAATAGGGAAAATGTAATTTTAACAAATTCTGTAATCTGTGAAAATGTTCGCTTTCTGAGCTTCTCGATTTCCCTCGCGCCACACATCTTATTCTCCTTAGATGACGGCCGTCTTTTGATCGTCGGGTGCGGTCTGTTCCTTGAAAACATTCTGTAAAAAATAAAATATACAAACCTTGCAGCAGCAACACTCCACCTGCTGAGATACCTCGCGCGCTAATGCAACTGTTGAGCTTGAGACGAAAATGTCGCTGCTTGATTCACCAGTAAGAACTTGAGCGCATATGAAGAATGCACGCCATGTTTATCTGTTATGTTTTTGCCATGCCTCTTTTGTAATTTCTGCTTTATTGTACTGTAAAGTAGTTTAGGTAAAAGTAAGGCATTGGTGCATATAAGCAACAAACACACAGAAAAGGGCTAGAGAGTGTTCAAAGACCCAACAGCACTATCTCCAAACCGATAAACCTACATCAGACCAGTATTAGAGGTCTGAAACTCTCGTAGGCAAAATTATACCACCTCAGTGTCTCTGGCTCCAGAGTCATGTTTCTGTTAGGACGAAAACCCTCAGCACCCTTTGGTGGCCTGCTTCATCATAGGGTTCAATGTCGCCCTATGAACATCTGTGCATATTAAACATAATTGCTCTCTTCCCATAATATTTTAAAAAACGATTTAAAATTGTGTTTCATATATATACGCTCTGGTTAAATCATTATGCAAAAAATAACCCAATGTATTAAAAATAGTGTTGCCATGAATTCAGCTTTTACTAGGTGTTCCATTAGTTAAGACATAAGAAAGGAAAAATTCATGTTTTCCACTGAGTTTTTAAGTACATTTGAACTGTTCTAATTAATGGTATGCTGAATATTTTAAGCCACACAAGACCTCACATTAACTATAAAGTACTCTCTCGTCATATTCACATGAATGTTTTCTCCCAAATTAAGTATGTGATTCATCCCAGTTCTTGGTCTGTTAGTTCTATTTTTCAGGATACTTTGTTGTGCAGACGGTGTACCTTTAGTCATTTGTATGAGTTTTCCTGTAGATTGTGTTTGTGTGTACTGTTTAATGTTTTGTATGACACTTGTTGTTGTTTAATGTTTTCCATGACATATGTTGGCCATGGTGTGTGATGCATCATAATGTATAAAAGAAACATGTTGCTCAGAAGTTGTGACTTGAACTTATGGGCCAAATTCAACATTGGGTTCTAATGTAAAACTCTTCGGTTTTAGGAGACAGTTGTAAATCTTGAGGGGAATCCACTGATGGAATATTCTCCACCATACTAACTTTAGGGTGAAGAAAATTCAGCTGATCAATTCACTTCTGTAATTAACACTTTGTAAGCCGGCACTTCATTTCTACATTTACTCATAATACAGCTGAATGTGGGCTGAATGTAAATTAGTCGGATTAGTCGGATACTACCAAGGAAACCTCAGTTCTCTTTATTTAGGTTAAGTCTGCAAAATGTTTTATTGAAAAAACACCAGTGATCACACAAAATGTGGGCAGGATTGCCCCATCATTTGTCAAAAAGAGAAGAACCCTGTGCGGAGAGTCGCACACACATTTTCAACTTTTTGGGGAATAAGGTCTCGTGCATTTGTTTCAGTCTTCTAAGAAGCATGAGCAAGCACTGCATTATATATATATATATATATATAGAGAGAGATAACTCTAATCACTAGTATATATTCAGTAGACCTTTATACTATCTACCATTCCTATGTGACTCTTAGAGTATATCCATTCGTATCCCTTCCCTATGTATATAGAGATAACTCTAATCACTAGTTTATGCAGTAGACCTTTGTACCATCTACCGTTCCTATGTGACTCTTAGAGTATATCCATGTGAATCTCCTCCTTGTGTGACTTTACATCTTGTAAATTTGCAATTTTTTTCTGTGTGTATCCTTTTTGTAACGCATGTAATCCTAAATCCATCTGTTTTTCAACTGGTGCTCATGTAAAGCGCTCTGATACCTTCGGGTAAAGTTCGCACTATAGAAAATCGCATAAATAAATAAATATATGAAAAAAGAAACTCAGAGAAGTGACCTTCAAATGATTTACACGGAAATAAGATTTTCACAAACGCAGAAATTTTAAAACTTCATGCCTCGAGTACCAAGATACAAAACCCACATACATGCTAAATGAGAGCTTCTGTTAGTGGTTTAACAAAGATGACTGTAACAGCTTCTACACAAAATAGTTACTGTACTTTAATATGAGAACTAAAAATTGAAATGCATTTATAGGATGCGCAGTTAATACTATTTTTGTCACTAGCAACAGTAGCGGCCCGTCCCGTATCAAAGCTGGGGGACAGGGCCGGATTCGTGAGTAGGGAGGTGAGAGGTAGATAGGGTTCTGGGACTTAAAAAAAAACAATAATAAAAAATAAAAAAAACTTATCTTAACACTGCAGCCTTCTCCTGCATCAGCTCTTTCTGCTTCTGGTTCTGGGCACAGGCCCCCAGCCAGCCCCGCGGCCAATCGTGAACTGAGCATCGCAGCTGGGGCTGGAGAGACCCTCAGTGCGCATGAGGAGCTTGGCCGGCCTGAGACGACCCGCCAAACACCTCATGGCAGAGAAGGGAGTGCCCACCACTCCCCCACCACCAGCGTCATCCCATGGACCTGCCCACTAGACTCGTCAGAGTCCTGGGGGTAGGTTCAGGCGATTAAAATGAAATGATAATAAAACTAGTTTAAAACACATTTTATTATTGTTTTATTTGCTGGTGGTGGCAGGGTGGCCGGCGCTCCTCCGCTCTAATGGAGCAGCCGCAACTGACTAGCAATGACACCAAGCATTGTCCTTTTTCATAACTTAGAAGGCTCCTTCATTGATTGGTTACTGTGTGAATGGGTGAGTGGTTGAATGTGAGAATGATTCATTGGCTAGATGAGAGAGCACATTGATGAGTGTCAATGGATCTTTTTCACCAACTCCATTCCCCCCACATTTTCCTACTTTTCCACGAGCATTCTTAAATGTTTTAAGTGTGGGCTTAATTCACAAATAATTTAGTATATTGTTAAGTCAATTGCCTAAACCTACAGTGCTCAGTTATCTTATTTTGATATTTACAACCAGTTTAAGGAGCACTTGTAGAAATTTACAACAATTGGAGATTTTCACATGCACCCCTTCTGCATTAGTCATTTTTTCTGAATTTTCACAGGTAGATGACCTTCCACTTTAGGGTTAGGGGAACATTTGCGTTTACATGAATGAGAACATTTGAGAATCCATGGAGTAGAGCCTTAAAGATTTTGAATATCCTTCTTCCCACTTCCCCATACAACAAACAACCGTTTTTAGGTCACTGAATTGAATTTCCTGACTTCATTTGTTTTTCTCTATTCCTGTGTTTGTCCCACCCAAGGTGCATTTCGATCTCCCAATGTTTTAATTGGATGAGTTGTAACTTTCACTGTTGATTACAAGACCCTGCATTGCAGTGCACGAGAGGCTGTTTTCTCTCACTCCTTTCTTTCACTCTTTGTTCTCTGCTGTCATTCTCTCCCACCCGCTTTCTTGATTTTTACACTGCCCCCACCCCTAGCACCCATATCCAGTCCCTCCACTTCATCAATTTCCCACTAGATTTTGGATATAATCGTGGGTGAAAAGAGCCTCCTAAGATGTCTGCTGTGCATATGCACACATATGTTTGTGCAGGCAAGTCAGCCATGTAGTAGTGTTTTTTAAAAACAAAAAGCATTCCGAAATGACCATCTGGATTGAAAAATAATCTTTTGAAACATCTATAGATCAATGACTTGTGTCACAGATGTAACCCATTGGCTTTTCTATTGTTTTTTTCCACCTTCTCCTCCTTTGGGCAGAATGCATTTGTACAGGCAGCAAGCAAGAACAAAGCATCTGACATCAGTACATATTCCATTGTCTTTCACCAAGTAGCTCTTCTTGATGCTTGCTTTCTGCATCACTGAGGTCTTGCACTTAAGCAGACAATAGTCGTCTCCTTTATAACACAACCATCCACAGAGCCAAGGGAGTAAGTCAACTACATTCTCAAATTAGATCTACCATTATATATCCGTTGCAAAAATCCATCAAAGGAAAGTAGCTATGCAGATATAATTCCTGCATACTCTGTGTTGGGCTTGGCGAATTTTGCAGGGATATCTCCAAGTATTTTGCCTTCCTTATGCATTTTAATGACTTTTTTGCTGGTTTTAGGATTCTGGGCACTTTACCACTGCTTGCCAGCGCTAAAGTGCAAGTGTTGCCTGTGTAAATTGTATTGGTGACGGGTTTATCCTGAATGGTATATTTGATTTACTAGTAAGTCCCTACTAACGTGCATCAGGTGTGCCCAGGACCTTTAAATCAAATGCGACTAGTGGGTCTGCAGCCCTGACTGTGCCACCTGCATGGGTGGCCCTGCAAACATGTCTCGGACGTTCCACTGCAGTGTTTGTGTGTGCAGTTTTTAACTGCAATTTTCGAACTGGTAAGTGCACCCACTTGCCAGGCCAAACCTTTCTCTATTTTTACATGTAAGGCACCCCTAAGGTAGATCCACGGTAGCCACAGGGTGCAGTGTATTTAAAAGGTAAGACATGTGCTGTTGTGTTTCACATGTCATAATAATGAAAAACTACTAATTTTGTTCACTATTACAAGGGCCATCTCTCCCATAGGGTGACATGGGGATTGCCTTGAATTATCTTTTAAGTGTAATTTCCCATTGGGAGCTGAGCTAGATTTGGAGTTTGGGGTCTCTTAACTCACAATTTAAAAGTACATCTTTTGGTGAATTTGGCTTTTAAATTGTGTGTTTGAAAAAAGCACTTTTAGAAAGTAGGTATTTTATTGCTTAACCATTCTGTGCCTTTGCCTGTCTGTAGAATCCACATCTGGGCACTGGGCAAGGATGAGTTGGGCTCTCGTGCAATTACTCTAGACAGTCACACAAAGGGAGCTGAGGTGTGCCTTACATATCCTGATGGGTCATCATCAGTGTGATGGGCCTTTCTAAGCTAGAGGGGTGGGAGGAGTTGTCACTGACACCTAAACAGGGCTATGCTTGTCCTCACACAAAGCTGTCTCCACCCGCCTGTAGTTTGTCTGGAGCCAGGTCAGGGAAAGGCAGGGTCTTGTGCATTACAAAGGCTTTCCTTTGAAGTTTGCCGACTTTAAAGGTAGAAAGGAGTATAAATATTGGATCTCTGACACTTTCAAATCAGAACACTTCTGGACTAAAAGACATTCTGCCAGGAAAAAGAGCTGGATGCTGTAGGAGGAACTGGCCCTCTGCCTGTTGCTTTGTTTGCTGGACTGCTGATTGCTGCTTCTGTCCTGGGAGTGAAAGGACTGGACATTGCTTTCTGTATTCGGCTTCCATGGTTCACCAAGGGCTCTGTGTGCTTGCCCCCTGTTAAGTCTCAGGGCCATCAAAGTCTTCACCTACCAGTGGGATCTTCTGCTGAGAGTGGTGCCAAATCCAGTTCCTGGACCCTTGGAAGTAGAATCTGGTGAAAGGAAGGAGAGAATCCATGCATTGACTACCAGTGTCGGTTTTTATCAATGCTACAAACTTCGATGCATCGCTGCTGCCAGCACTGGAGCGTGGTTCACCGATCAGCACATGGACCGCAGCTTACACCGCAGGCCCCAGCTTTCCATTGCAGCATATCAAAAGAACAAACTGCAGCGCGAGTTTCGAGCACTGCATCATTGGAGATCATGATGCTCTGCTCCAACTCCGATGCAGTGCCACCTTCTCGGCTGTGGAATCGATGCAGTATATCTGGATTTTCGATGTATCATTTCAGGCCACCAATTTCTTCATTGGCATTGTTCAGCAGTAAGGAACCGAGGCCTCATGTCAGGAGATCGACTATCACATCCCCTTCCAGTAAGGAACTGACCACAACACCTCCCCTGACAGTAAGGAACCGACGCATCACCTCCCCTGCAAAGCAGTAAGGAACCAACGCATCACCTCCCCTGCGAGTAAGGAAGTGACACATCACTCGTCTTTTCCAGCATCTTACCTCCCCTGCATCCAAGATACTTTGTGCTAACAGAAACTAATCTATTGATTTCTATAGATTGAGCTTATTTAACTTTGAAAAGTGATATATTTACCTGTGTATGTTGGATTCTTGTTGTTTTGGTCTTGTTGTATTCAAATAAATATTTGCTATTTTACTAAACTGGTGTGGACTCATTCTGTAGTGTTTACACTGTGTTACTGCATGTGTATGTACAAATGCTTTACACATTTCCTCTGGGATAAGCCTGACTGCTTGTGCCGAGCTACCAAGGGGGTGAGCAGGACTTGTCTTAACTGTGTGACTCCCTTACCCTGACTAGATTGAGGGTCCCTACTTGGACAGTGTCCAAACCACTGCCAACTAGAGACCCCATTTCTAACACACTGGTTGAAAAGACTGCAGTACTAAAGCTTGTTTAGTATTCAAGGTGTTCGATTAATTCTCTGTTGACCATGGCCATCTATCTTAGGACACCTTGCCCAGCCAAATCCAATATCCACCATTTCACAAAAGAAGCATGGTTGATTACTCCAGCTTCTGATGTTCTCTGGTGAAACTGTCCTGAATGATTCTGCTTCATTGGGCTATCTTTCTTGTCCATTCGAACTTTCTGTAATTGAAGCACGCCATACTCACATATTGTTCCACTGTCATCTTTCCAAAGAAGGCTAAACAACCAAAAGCATATAAAAAATTGAAAGGGAATCACGTGCTGGGTGACAGCCTGCCCAATTACTGTTCCAGATTTGCAGTCAGAATTTAGGTCTGTGAATCCTCAAGAAGCGGGTGTTGTGTAGAATTTTGCAGTGATGAGCCTCCTTTTTACTTATCAACGACAATAATTAGAACATTAAGTGACAGATATTTCTAAATTCCGCCATGGGCGAATTCACTGCACTCATCACAATTAAATATATCCTTGGCTGTAACCGAGAGCCAACTTCACTTCCGGACGGCATTGGGAAGCCAGCTCAACATTGAAAACTAGACTGTATTGATTGTATGATTAATGAAGCCAGAAATAAGGTCTCTTCTGGTGTGTAGGAGCGGAGAACATGTGTACATTACCTGGCTCAAAATCCTAACAAACAATGCTATCCACTATATTTACACACACAAGTCATATTTGACTTGCATCTGGTATTTATGGGCACACAAATAACTTCATGGACATACATGCAGCACAGAAACAGGGCTGGTGATGCCTTTAATGTTTGGATGGTGCACTTGCGGCAGTTACTAACCTAGAGTAGGGCGGCACTGCGGGTGTTTCTGCATGATTTACTCTACAGAAGTAGGGAAACGATACCCAAACTTGAAGGTTTTAGTTATTAACCTATCTCTTCAGGTTTACCCCACTGAAATGGACTTACATTTGGTCCTGTCAAATAAGGGAGTAAGGGGCACATGCATCAATATTGCATTTTGCGATTCCTTAATTGCGAAAAATAAGGAATCGCAATTAAGGAATTGCAACCTGCAATGCATCAAGAAATTGCTAAAAAAATAGCGATTTCTTAAAATTCCTTCATTGCGATTCTCTAATTGAGAATCACAATTAAGGAATACCTCCCCATCCATTCCTATGGGCCTAGAGGCCCATAGGAATGAATGGAAAGACATTCTTAATTTGCAATTCACCATTAGAAATTCGCAAATTAAGAATGCAATTTCAAGAGTGCAGGGGTGTCCAAAGGACACCCTCAGCTAGATTCATCATTGTCCCGTTTTGCGAGTCCTAAATAGCGATTATTAAGGAATCGCTATTAAGGACTTGCAAAACTGGATTCATGTAGAAATCGCAATTTTAATTGCGATTTCTACAGCTTCCTTATTTGCGATTAGCAAATTGCTAATCGCAAATAAGGAATTACTCCCCATTCATTCCTATGGGCCCAAAGGATAAGGATGCGATTTCAAGGGTGCCAGGGGTGTCCAAAAGACACCCGGTAGCACCCCTGAAATGGAAATGTAGCCAGGTGTTGCGCACACACATGTCCAAAGGACATGTGTGTGTGTAACATACCACTTAGAAAAATGCACTAATGTAAATGTAAATGTAAAGGAATTTATATAGCGCAAATCACCAAGCGGTTTCTAAGCGCTTGCTTAGGGAACCCGTCCTGGTATTCCCCTGTGAGATAACCCCGGCAGGGTATCCGCAAGGTGAAAGCCAGGCATCCCGCCGCGAGGGGCCGTTGTGGAGATTAAGCAAGCTATTGCCCAGAGTCGCAGAGTGTGAACCCATGAATCAAGTAGGCGCCGGAGCGAGAATTGTCGAGTCTACGGACATTTTTAGGACTCAAGACCCCGCCGAGCCGGGAATTGAACTTGGTCCCGGGCTGACCTCTGCTTCCAGGTCTGCCTCCTCTAACCAGTGAGCCACACTTCTCCACTAAAGTGCATTTTTCTAAGTTTTCGCTATTTACCACGAAGTCAGACTTCGTGGTAAATAGCAGCCAGAAATAGCGAATTCGCAAATAAAAAATGGTTAATGAATTGCATTTAAGGAATCTCAAATAGAGATTCCTTAAATGCAATTCCTCGCAATTATGCGATTTCGCAATTAGCGATTTTTGCATTTGGGATGATGAATCCCAAATGCAAAAATTGTACTCCCAAAGGGCCAGATTCTCAGAATCTGGCCCTTTGCGAGCCGATTTAACAATGATTAATCTAGTTGCACCCCTGAAATCTCCTTAGAAGTACATTTTTCACACTCACATGCCCCAAGGGCATGTGTGTGTGTAAAATGGAACTTTGAAAAATGCAATTTAGTGCATTTTTCAAAATTTTCGCAAATTACCATGAAGGTCAACTTCATGGTAATTTGCTCCCCTTATTTGTGAATTCGCAAATTTTAAAGTTTGATGCATTGCATTTAAGGAATCTCAATTTGAGATTCCTTAAATGCAATCGCAATTTAAGAAATCGCAATTTTGTGATTTCTTAAATTGCGAAAATTACAAAAATGTTAATGCATCCCGAAAATGGGAATTGCATTCGCAAACGGACGAATTTTGCGATTCACACCATTTGCGAATGCAATTTCCATTGATGCATGTGCCCCTAAGTGCCTTGTGATGGTGTGAAATGTAGCACTTCTCCATGAAGGACGACATGTTTCCCCTAGTTACAAAAATGTATATTTGCTAATGCACATTTAGACATACAGAATTAACCACAGTTGTAATTTCGGCAGGCACTAGTCTTACACATTGCACATTTGCAAATCTACAACTGGTGTAGATTGCTAAATAATACTATGTGATTGATGGCGAATCTCACCGAAATCGGATACCTACGGGAAACACAGGAGTCATCCTACAGGAACAGATGTCAGACTTTATATTAGATATTTGTATTAGTTTTGGATCCAATAACTCTTTTGTGGCGCTTCCTGAGTAGAATTAATAAAATAAATGATTAAAGAAGCCTCTGTTACTTTAAGGCCGCGGAGGCTGACAGGCTCGCGGGGGGCCTCTGCCGTGTGCGATTCACACAGTGAAAGCAGCGCGCCTTGGCACCGCATCACAGGAACAAAATAACAACCCGAGCGAGCCAACAATATTTCAAGCAGTGGGGGGTCGAAAAGTAGCTCTCGGCATCAGCTCGCTGGCTATCGCGTAGAGAGATTGTGGGGGGCTCGAAGGAAGCCGGCATGAACTGGACACATTTCGGAGAAAGGGAAAAAAACGGCGCGAGATAGCCAGCACGACGCTGGCAGGGGAGACGCCAAGAAGCCCTCAGCAAACATCCGCCGCTGCTATCCACTCGCATGTTTTATTAACTGCCGTGCCTAACCTTGCAGGAGTTTACAGTAAAAACACAAGTCCTGGCAGAATGAATATTACATCACTCCCTTCCCGTGACATAATGGATATCGAAACAATAGCAGAAAGTCGAGAAATGGATAATTAATGATTAAAAAGGTAAAAGTGTTGGTCGTGTTGCGAAAACATATCAATCTGCTTAGTTATTGCAAAAAAAGCAATAACTGGTACAGACCATCATCTACATGTACGATAATTCTTATTCGTGGTTGGTGCATTTTAAAATGATGTTTCTTTTGCATTTACACATTCAAAAGTCAGGGAGTTTCGGTATAGTAACCTGAACACTATGGGCCTGAGTCAAACAGATATACTTATATTTTTGTGCATATGTAGTACAGTCCTAACTTTTTATATTCGCAGATTCCGCATAAGTAACAATACTTTTCAGTCATTTCATAATCTTTATTTCGATGATTGTTCATCATAAAAGATACAAAAACAATAAAGTCATACAATGTTAAAAATGGTGTTACAATATTAAAACTCCCACATTAAAAAAATATAAAACTATTTCAATCAGATGCTCAAGTTGACCACATTCTTAATAAATTACTTCCTAGTTTCGGAGGGCTGCATTCATACAATAGCGCCTCCTGTGCCAGACAGTGCCCAGGTATTTTGCCACAGCAAACACAATGTTTTCATCAAGGTCGGTTTTTAGTACCCTGTAAGCCACCAGGCACTCAGAGAAGCCTAAGTTTTTGCACAGTGGGACTATCCATTTCTTTCTAGCCCCACTGTACGCTGGGCAGAAGAAGAGGATGTGCATATCTGTCTCTCTATCCACTCCACACCCAGGACAGCTACTCTCAGTGGGCTTACTCCACTTGCTTGTGAGGGCACGAGTCAGCAGTGACCCGTGCCTCCACTGCACATAAAGCTTCCTTATAGCAGGCGGATAAATAATGTCTAGGACTGGTTCGAAACAGTAGCAGTCTTTAAAGAGCAAAAAAGACTCAGTGCAGGACCCAATATTTTTATTTTGCACTAGTGTCGCTAATTTATGGTCATAATAGATTTTTGCCAAACGCTTCTTGGGCAGCACTGGACAGGTGACCAGAGGGTTAGACCATACAGTATGTAAGCCAAGGCTCTCCAACCCCAATTTAACAAACTTGAGCCAGGGAATTTTACCTGCTGTAGGCAGGGAAAGGATCTCTTGCAAGGCCTCCCTATAACTAACTAATTCTGGGGTTGCCCAAATCCTGCGCCAGAACATCAGTGGTCTCAGAGATAATTCTTCATCTATTGGTCTCAAGCCAAGGTCTAGCCTCAATGGGGTTAACGGTGTGCTAGGGGGGAGTAACAAAAGCCTCCTGATCAACTTATTCACCACCTTTAACAGATCATTACAGGGTAGATGTCCCCACAGTTCGCTACCGTACATTGCTGCACCTTTTGCCTGGATCTTGTAAATCTCTAATGATGGGCCAACAGGTCTCATCGATGACTTGTTCTTTTCTATCATCTTTGAGATCCCACCTACAAACTGCACTAATTTGAGCTGCGCTTTTTCTTGTTGGTGGCCCCAGGCTAAGTTTTCATTCAAGGTGACCCCCAGATATTCGAAGGTACGAACCCTATCGAGTTTATCCGGGCCAATGGACGGTACAAAACGGGATTTGGGAGTTGGATTAAAGACCATATACTTGGTCTTTCCGGTGTTAATTTCCAGCCCATGTTCACTGCAAAAATCCACAAACCCGTTGAGGACGCGCTGTATCCCCATTGGGGATTTGGAAAGCAGCAGGGTGTCGTCTGCGAACATAATCGCCGACACCCTGCTGCCAGCGAGCCTTGGTGCATCACTGTCTACAACCCTGTTGAGGTGGTCAATGACCCCGTTGACATAGAGGCAAAAGAGGGTCGGTGCAAGCACACAATCCTGTCTTACCCCCCTGCCAACGGGGAATTTACCAGAAAGGCCCCCGATCCTGCCACACCTGACCCGGGCGTAATTGTCAGTATGAAGACGAATTATCACCTTCAAAAGACTTGGCGGGACTCCCATTTTACCTAAGACCCTCCACAAGTTGCTGCGCGGGACAAGGTCAAAAGCAGCTCTCAGGTCCACGAATACAGTATAGAGGCTGCCACCCTCCAACTGTACCGTTTTCCAGAAAATGAGTGCCAAACGGAACACCTGATCAATTGTAGAGACCCCACTTCTAAACCCGGCTTGGAACGGGCTCAGTATTTCATTATCTTCAACCCATTCTAGTAAACGGTCGAGGACCAGACGGGAAAACAGTTTCTGTGTTACATCCAGGAGACTAATCTGCCTATAATTGACTGGGAGCAGAGGACACCCTTTCTTGAATATTGGGACTATCTCTGCCCCCAGCCATGTGGCGGGGAGTGACATATCCTCAAGGATGGCGTTAAAGAACACCTGGAGATACGGTGCCCAGATGTCAACCTCGTGCTTGAACAGGTCCCCGGGAAGTTTGTCCTGCCCCGGGGCCTTTTCAGCTGCCAGACCCAGGATTGCTGCGCTAACCTCTCCCAATGTAAACATACCCATAGGGGCTGCAACCAGGGCAGGATCTGTACCCTCAAGATCTTCCATGATTTCCATAGGGTCCACGTCGGCCGCTCTATACAGAGAGGCGAAGTGTTCTTCCCAAACGGATGATGCAATATTAGCTTCGACCGCTTTGGTAGGTTCAGCTGACCCATGTTGGACAATTTGCCAGAATTTGCGAGCGTCCCTCCATTGAAGAGCGCTCCTCATATCTGACCAGTTCTCAAAGTCCCATTCAATTTTGGCGTTATGAATAAGATTTTTCTATATTGCTCGCCTAATCCTGATCTTACTAGGACTTTCCCGCTCTTTGAGGGACTTTAAGAGTTCTGCCTTAGCTCTCTTACACTCAGCGTTAAACCATGAAGCGCGCATCCCCCTTGGTTTCCTAGTTTTCGCTACAGGGTTCAAGACTTCAGCTAAGTTCATGACCAGTTCCTGATGGATACCCGCCAATGCTCTGTGTCCAACCGGGGCCGGTAAACCGGGTAGTAATTTTTCCACTTGTTCTAAACTTGGAACCAGTATGGTGTACAGTCTCTGAATATCATCATGATTCCCTACTATTTTGGGCCATCTAATTTGCCGCCTGTTACTGGCTGTTAATAGTTCTGGGGCTAAATTCGCAGTACACTCCTGTTCCCCAAGTACTACCCCCTGCACTTCAAACCTCAGCGCCAGCGCATTGTGGTCGCTGTCCGTTCTGGGGAGTACCTGAAAATCCTTAACTTTTGCCCAATCCCTGGATTCCACCAACATATAATCTATTCGTGACTCTTGCCCAGGTTTGTTATAAGTAGGCCTTGGTGGTATGTCCCCTTTTATGCGCCCGTTGCAGGCTCTCAGTGAATTGGCCAAAGTAAAGGAAGTAATCTGCACAGCCAGAGGGGACCACACCTTTGCTACAGGGCCTGCCGGGGGTGGAATTCCCCAGGCATCATCCTCATCAATTGTGGCGCCCTCCAGGAAGGTCGGCAACGGCTCAAACTGATTATTGAAATCCCCTCCCACTAGATAGGACGAACAGTGGGAGGAGGAATCTAGAAACACCGCCAGCTCCTCTATTGTGCCCGAGGTCCTTGATAACCCCACTGGTCGTGAATACACATTAACCAGGGATAATGATTGGCCAGACACCCAGTCTAATACGACACACTGGAAATCCTCAGAATTCGTTTGCAGTGCCCTAGCCCTACACCCTAGATGGGTAGCGACCCATATCAGTAACCCACCTGACGGGCGTCCCTTCCCCCCCCATTTGGCTGGTACTGAGAATGTTGCATATCCTGGTCGGGAATTACTTCCCCGTGCCCAGGTTTCCTGCAAAAGGCAAATGTCAAAAGACTCTATGAATGTCTCCCATTCAGGGGAGTCCCGTTTGTTTGACAGGCCGGCTACATTCCACGAAAGAATAGACACCAAACCTGGGGCCACCTCCCGGTTCGGTGTGGTACTCCTGTTTTGGTGCACTATTACATTGCTATCCTCGGGTCTTTTATCCTGCCCCTGTAGTTGTTCTAGACCCCCAAGGTCACTACTTTCTCCAAGTATGAATTGACCCACTCTCGGTGTAGTTATACCTCGTTCCTGAACAGAGTCAACCTGATACTCCGCAGGAGGAAGTGATATAATGCTCCTATTATCGTCAGATGATTCCCTATCGTGTGTTGGCATTACCCCAGCGCTGCAGTCCATCAACTGTCAATCCACTGCATCCAAACAGCCGAACCGGTTGGGATGGGTGAATTGAAAGTAGGGGGAACTGGGGGTAAGATGATTCCAGCCTCCCCTCCCAAAAGCTCCCCCGTGGGGCCCCGACCTAACTGCACGATATTGTCTTCTTGGGGGAACCCATGACCAGCCCTCATTGCCCCCTTCCTCAAACCGCTCTTGTTTGTCAGGATAGAAGGCCCTCAGGGGTTACGCTTGAATAGACGTCATGGGTGATGACCCTGCCCAATTGCAGATAAAACTTACTGTCCTTGGGTCTCTGAAATTTACCAACACACAGTCCCCGGTGCCCCTTTTTGTTGTCTCGCCCACCCAGGGAACTCTCCTTGCAAGGATAATTTCGTTCTGCATCCCTATAGGTAGTGGTCTATATCTATTAAGCCAACTGATTACCTTATTCTTTAAAGAAACTGGATTTTCCCTCGCAGCTTCCTCAAGTTCTGGTACACCACTGAGGACGACTACATAAGGGGCCGCCCCCGGGGGGAGGTGTGCTGCTTTCCTACTTCCGCTTCCATCTTTCCCTCGCTGTACTTGGCCCGACTGTGCGACGTCAGATGCCTTCCCCCTATTTTGGTTAGGGGGTGGATCTTGGGGAATAATAGGAGGCGGTATAATGGAGGGGTTTGATGCAGGAAGAATATTACCACCGTCCAAGGGTAAGCTTGTAGTATTAACAGAAAGGGTTAGTGGGGTACCTGAGTCGAGTGGTAAAAATTGATTATTATTAGCATTAATTACTGTCCCCCCCACTGCAGGGGCCCCCGAGGGGCCAAAAGTTCCACCGAACCTCTATTCCCCTGCTGCGCTTTGTCAGCCTTGACACAGCCAAGTAACTCTCTCAGTAACCCCTCGATTTTACCCAGCCTATCTTCAGACTTCCCGTGACGTACTGTAGCCTCCCTCAGATTGCCGTGCGCAACCCCTATAGATTCTTCAATGTTGCTAATTCTGTCCTCGATCCTGGTTAGTCTGGCTTCTAAGAGATCTATCAGGGACTCCATCAATGAACTTAGGTCCCTACACCCTCCTGATTCCTCACCCCCCCTGTGGTACTGTAGAGAGTTAACAGGCTATTTGAGAGCGACGGCGGGTGAACTTCCTCTGCCACCAACCGTGATTTAGAAGCTTGGGGGCCCCTCCTTTTACCCATATCACCCTTTCTGACGGGTTGTTGTAAATCTTTTTTAGGGACCTTTGACTTTATCCCGCAAGCTAATTCGGGACCAAGCTTCCTTTTTTTAATGGCTACTTGCCTGTGGGCTTCATCTATAGGTGTTGGTTGCACCCCTGCCTCTACTATTGTGGGGGAGGGAGGTGGGGTTGAGATCAGGGAAATTTCTTTGGTTGGAGGGATAGGTGAGTCGGGAACGATAAAATCATCCCCGTAGTTTGAGTGAACATTAGGTTGGGTAATCTGTACATTAATATGCAGGGGAGGTTCCTGCCTAATTGGCGAGAGGGCTTTAGCTATACTTCCCAGAGAGGAACGTTTGGGATTTGCGATTCCCTGAGAAAGTCTACGCTCCAAAGATGTTATTTCATTAGTCAGAAGTGAGCTAGCACGCACAGTAAAGTTATCCATAGTCCCCACTAATTGCGTGCCAGACTTAGATGCAGAACTCCTTGTTTCACGGCCCGACATTTGTAAACAAAGGTCCAATGTACTATGAAGACGAAAGGTACTTGCGGATCAAAGAGGGATGGGCCGGTCCGGTCTCCACCGGGCTCTAACGGGCTACAACGGGCCCGCTCTTGGCCCGGTCTTCGCCCACGCTTCAACCGCGCGAAAGGGCGGGGTTAAGTGGGAGGAGAAGTGGGCAGGAAGAGGCAGCAGGTGTGCGCGATGGCCTGGCGCAATCACCTGTGGGCCTCGCAGTCCCGCTCCCGGTGGAGTAGTCCTCTCAGCAAGCACGGTGAGGCAAAACCCGGGATGGAGCACGCCGGCTCCCGATGTCACAAGCAGTTCCACTGAGGGCAGACCGTGAGTTTTAATATTCAGGAAGATCCAGGGAAGTCCAAATTGCAGCTCCTGGATTTGCAGAAAGCGACTTCGAGCGGCACCCTACTATTAGTAAAATACTTTTTCGAGTACCAAACAATCGGGAACTTACAAAAAAGAGTGAATTTCCATTTGAGAATCAGGGCCTATAGCTCTTGGCCAACAACAAACAATTGCAATGATATACACAATCTCACCACCTAAAAGTTAATTGGATTTCTGCATTTTTGGGATTCACAGTATTGTATGAAAGTCATAGATTTCCAGACTTTGTCCTGCAGAAGATTTTTAGTTTTTTTTATGCTACAAATGGAAATATTTATATTTATATGTGGTCCAAAATATGGAAAAAGAGAGCAAGACCCTCAAAATCCAAACAAATAACCATAAAATCAAAGCAGAAAAAAAAGTCAGTCACTTAGGAAAGCCATGTCCCAAGAAATCAGACCAACATTTTTACACCTACAGAGAACCAAGGCCACTGAGGGAGTATGTTAAACACAGAAAGGGTATGGGAGGAGTGCTTGCAATAAGTCTAACCATGGCCAATCACTTGGGGTAGCATTCCAACAAATCGCTCTTTTGGTGTTGATGCTGCTCCAATAGGAACAGTCCACTTTAAACTGTCAGGCCAGGTCCTCCCTGAACAAGAAAACAAGCAACTCAAGGCTGGTTTCACCCTAACAGGGGCTTGTTTGTCTAGTGTAGCATGGTTCCAGTGGCACATTTAGCACAGGACCCGTGACTGAGCATAGCCCTTGCCACTTAGGGCAGAACATCAAACACACAAAATGTATAGGAATAACACTTGCAATAAATCTAACTACTGGTAATCACTCGAGGCAGCATTCCAACCCATCGTTCTTTTTCCACCATACCAAATCAGTTTGGACCCATATGCAACCCAGTCTTGACCCTGCTCCAATAGGAACAATCAAGCCCAAGCTGCCAGGCCAGGTGACTGATGAACCCCCAATGAGTGCAACACTGGACTTGGGTTGCTTGTGGTCCAGTTAAGTGAGGACTTGGCTTGGGAGTTTGAGCTGGACTGTTCCTATTGGAGCAGGACAAAGGTTGATTTCCATATGGCTGGGTCAATCTGAGGTGGCACTGTGGACCATAATATGATTCCTTGGGATGTGCCCGAGTAATTTCCAGTGGCTGAGATTAATTCAATCATCCCACTCATCACTTTTTTGTATGCTTCACTGAGGAAGTTTAGCACAAATAGACCATAAAAATAAGGCCCAAGCATTCTAACATTGCATCTCATCCAAAATGATTGGCACTTAATAATGATGATTCCGTGTAGCTCAAGCAAAAACCACATTGGTTCCCAAATGGACTTAGTGCAAGAATATATGTACATTTACAACATGGGTAGACTTTGATGAATACTCCTGGAATGTTTGTGATTCCTTTGAAAGTTGGATGTATAGAGCACAACATAAAAACTAGAATGGTTGAGCAAACATGATAAGAGGAATAGAAGGGCCCCAATTTAGACACATGGTATGCACAGTGTTAGACCTGACAACCTCAGTGTAGTCTTCCCCCAACCTTTTTGCCTGCTTACTTCCTCTTTTTGCTGATTTTTTTGTTGGCCTAAGGACACTGAGCACTTTGCCACTGCTGACCAGTGCTAAAGTGCATGTGCTTCTCCACTAAAACATGGTAACATTGGTTAATACACAATTGGGATATTTACTGCATCTGTATGTCCCTAGTAGAGTGCACTACCTGAGCCCCGGGCCTGTAACTTAAATGTTACAAGTGAACCTGAAGCACTGATTGCACCATCCACATAAGAAGCCCTTTAAATATGTCTTAGGCCTGCCACTGCAGAGCCTGTAGTGCAGTTTTGCTACCATGTCGACTTGGTATTTAAAACCCCTTGCCAAGCCTTAATCTCTCCTTTTAATGCACGTCACCCCGAAGGTAGGCCCTAGGTAGCCCATAGGGCAGGGTCCTGTTTAAGTAAGAGGTGATACATGTACTTTTAAGTTTTGCATGCCCTGGTAGTAAAAAACGCTTAAATTCATTTTTCACTTCTGTGAGGCCTACTCCTCTCATAAGTTAACATTGGGATTCCTTATTACACTTTAAAGCTGTAATTCCTGTTTAAGAAGGCGTCTCTAGATCATGTTTCATATCATTGGAATGTTAATGCCAAACCCTCTTCGCTTGTAAATTTGGGATTAACATTACTATTTTAGTAATGCCACTTTTAGAAAGTTGGTATTTCTTTGCTCTTAAAGCTTTGTGTGCATGCAGCCTGTTTTTGCTTTGAAGTCAACCCCCACTTCAAAGGCACAACTGGGTATAAGTACTAGGTCTCTGACCCCACCAGATCAGCCTCTTTTGGACCAGTAAAGAACCTCTTTAAGAAGAACTGATGTGCTGCTACAAGGACGGTCACTCTGCTGAACTGCTTCCCTTGAAGAATTGCTTTTCTACTGTGCTGCCCTGCCGCCTGCTGCACGGACCCTGCTGAGGGAGAACTGGACTCTGCCTTGAACCCAGAGTAATCTCAAAGGGCTCGTTGGTTCGCCTTCTGTTTCCTGAGGCTCAGGGATATCAAAGTCTCACCACCTGCTCCTGTGCCTGGTGCATTCGAAGTGGACTCAGGTCTTTGCTCCAGGAAAACCAATGCATCTCCAGTCTGGGTGTAGCAGAACCGGTGCATTGACCTTTTGCTGGAGCAGAATTTATGCATCACACTCAGTACCAGCACTTCGCCTAACACTGCCTCCTCAGTGTGGGAAGATCGATGCATCCCCTCAACTGCATGGAGAAACTTGACGCATCACCTACCAAACCAATACCTCTCGGCTCAGCGCATCGTCTTCGGAACCAGCACATTGCCACCACAGCGTTAAGAAAATCGACGTGTCACCTCGACTGCGGGATCATCCCCAATGCATCACTCATCTGCACCCCGCATCTCGCTGTTGAGACCAGGATCAAGAAACTTTGTTCAGTGGGCCTTGCGTGGCTCCTGTATCTGGCCCATGCTCTATCACAGATGGTCTGAACTCTTGACTTTGCCCCGTCCAGCATGACCAGATAACCCCTATAGATGCTTATTGCTTCTAAGCCCCATTTATACATTTAGGGCCAGATGTAGGTAAATCAGAAATACCGATTTGTTAATAGCTAATTTTACAGATTCGCTATTAAGAAATCGGTATTTCCTATGTAGGTAAAGATTCGGTAAAAAATACTGAATCCTTAATATTCCTTATTACTGAGTCGGTAATTCAGATTCGGTAATAAGGAATACCTAACCATTCATTTCTATGGGCTTGGTGGCACATAGAAATGAATGTGAAGACATTCAGTATTAGCGATTCGGTATTACCGAATCGGTAATACCGGGAGGTATTTCAAGGGTGCCAGGGTGTCCAAAGCACACCCTCTTGCACCCCTGAAATGTGCATGTGTGCACATGTGGCACACATAAATGCCCTAAGGGCATGGATGTGTGCCACATGGCACATTTCAAAAAACAAAAAAGTGCTTTTTGAAAGGAAATCGCTACTTACCACCAACTTGAAGTTGGTGGTAATTAGCAATTCCTTAAGGCTCAAAAGCACTCTTTAATGTGCCTCCTACATTGCATTTAAGGAATCGGTATTACCGATTCCTTAAATGCAGGAGCAATAAGGAATCAGTATTAAGGAATCGATATTTACCGATTCTTTATTTACCGATTCCTTACCGACATTAGGAATGGCTAAATACCGGTCGGTAATGCTGAAATTTACCGAATTTTGGCGTTACCGACCGGTATTTAGCCACCTACATCTGGCCCTTAATCTTTAAAACTTCCTATCTCGTCTTCTACTGATATAATCTTTGTTGTTTTGGTCTAGTTTTATTTATAAAAACATAATCTATTTTTCCAAGATGGTGTGGAGTTTTTTGTGGTCTTTTCACTGTGTTCCTGTTTGAAGTATTGCACAAATTCTTTACACATTGCCTCTTAAGTTAAGCCTGACTGCTTTGTGCCAAGATATCAGAGGGTGAGTACAGGTTAATTTAAAGTGTGCATCTGACATACCCTGATAAGGATTGTGGTTCCTGCGTGGACAGTGTGCATACCTCTGCCAACCAGAAATTTCTAACACACAGGAACCCTATATAGGATAATGGTTTATACTCCATTAGATTGCGGATATTGAACAGATTCACAAACATTCTTTATGGAAGTTGATAATTAAGCAATCATAGATTTGTGAATGGCCGGAAATTCACAAACCTCTCTCCTTTCAGTATTTCTCAAGACCACACCCTTTACCTTTCCTGAAAAAAATTGGGCACACAACAACATAGCTCCCGTGTCTTATGCCACAGCAGCTACAGACACCTCTAACGTCTTGACCAAAATAAAATGAAGGAAAAGGCCAATGTGAAGTTGAAAGTGAACCAACCTATTCAGCACAGTTGTACATTATTGAGCCAAGTACAGGGAATCAGGAACGTGTAGTGACTTTAGCCACTCGGATAAAAGGATTTAGAAAAGCAGACCGTCCTTATTTATAATGACCCAACTGGCACTGGTACAAGGTGACACAACTCGAAACACAATGTCTTTCTTTGCAGAAACCAAGCCGATGATCACAGAAAATTAAGTGTAGCATCATATACATTTAAACTTTTAAGACATTGGTTTATTAGTTGAGAGGCGCGAGAGCCCCACTCAAATAATAATCACATTCCTTCTCAGGGTGAACCACAAAACTCACAAAATGAACATGTTCTTCTCCCTCTGGTACCTTGTCACAAACCATTCAGGCTGAACTTAGAGGCAATGTGTAAAGTGTTTATGCAGCATTCAAAAAGCAATAAGTAAAAATACAGCACAAAAATCAACTAATTTTGGAAAATGTTCTGAACGTTATTCAATATCATGTTACCGAGACAAACAAAATCCAATCAATAGAACCAGAAATACATAATTTCAAAATTTTAGGTAAAAGCACAGTTGCGCTAGAAAGCACAAAGTGCAACTGTGGCTAGCTGGTTGCAATGGACGAGGACAAAGTCACAAGGCCACACCAACCTCAATAGAGCACGTGCTGGATACAGGGACCAGGTTAATCCCACTGAGAGTTGTACCTTATCTCCCTGATGCAAGGCCAAGTTGTGTGGACTAGCGTCGATTCTTGTCGGGAGCTGCTGAGGCAATGTCCTGCTTCGAATGCATTGTGCTGCATTGGTTTCAAGGAGGTTGTTCAACTGGAGCTGTGATGTGAAGTTTGGCATAGAGCTGCAATTTTGTGTCGACCAACCCTTGAAGTTGGGACATTCCCTATCCTACCTCAACATCTGGTTCTGGAAAGTTCTTACCTTCCAATGTCAAGGCTCAAAGAAGTCTGGGATGATAATAGACTATTGTCTGTTTCCTTTGTGCATGCTGAAGGTAAGCCCTTTGAAGTGTAAGTGGGGCAGGAAACAGCTACATCCTCAGCCCTGGCAGGATGGCCTATCCTGCTCACCCTTAGTCTCCTTTTGTGGCACTCTCTGGGAGGAATCTGCATACCCCAACAAAGGAATCATTTACAGTCATTTGACCCAGGTTTCTGCCAGAAGGCACGAATGGTTAGGACAAGAAAATGGCAACATTTTAAAAGTAAAAGAAATTAAAAGAATGCACTCGTTTCCTTGAAAGACTTAGCATGTTGATATTATTCAACTGAATTCTTGCGTTCGAAATGGATCATGACCTTTCCCAAAAGTCATGAAGATATCAGTAGATATCAAACATAAGGGCGCGTGAAGTACGCGCCCGTCCTAAGCACTGCTTTGTGTCAGAATATTTCCTCACCTTAAACAAATCATCCTTTATGAACCTTAATACCTTCAAACTGCAGCCAGCAGTCTAATAGGTTTCTCTACGTTGTTCCTCAACTGCCAAAACAATGTCATGCCTCTGCGTTTTAAACTGCTTTTAAACTCTTACACACCCAAGATCCACTAATCAAGGAGGTGTACCACTAATTAAAGGAGTACTCAGTGCAATCTCTTAACATGATCGTGGATGTTAAGAGACTGCACTGAGTACTCCTTTAAGAGAATCGGGATGGGCCTCGGGGTCTGGGTACACCTCCTTGATTAATTAGTGAACCTTGGGGGTGATAGAGTTTAAAAGCAGTTTAAAACGCAGAGGAAATACATCGTTTTTGAAGTTGAGGAACAACATGGAGAAACCTATTAGACTGCTGGCCGCAGTTTCATGGTATTAAGGTTCATAAAGCATAAGAGCATCGAGAGGGTTGGTAATGTGGGATTGAAGAATTTGCACACACTGTAGATTGGCAGGGATATTTTTCAAGAAGGTGTAGCAGCGATTTGGTAACATTTATTATTTTTAGGGGGTCTTTATGGGTGATTAGCTTGTTGAATAACTGGGAATTGGGTAGTGGTTTGGGGGATTTATCATCTTGTTGTTTGATTTAAGCAAGGGGAGTGTTTCATGTTAGCGAGGTGGGTTTATATTAGTGAGGATTAATGTGGGTAGCATCTTTAATCAATTATTTTGATATAAACGGCTGGTAATGAAGAGGTGGTTTAGATGTCTCTTTTTGTTTATTCTACTTACCCCTAACGAAGAGCCAAGGGTCCGAAATCTATTGGGTGAATCCATATGAGCCTACTGTGTTTAAATGGTTTATACACACGTGTCACTGATGTAAGCATGGGCGCAGAACTATGGTAGAATCAAGTGAACTTGAAGCAGTGATTGGTTTCACAACAGGACAAAATTTGGTATAACAGAAGATGATTTGTTTAAGGTGAGGAAATATTCTGACACAAAGCAGTGAGACGGACGGGCGCATACTTCACGCGCCCTTATGTCTGAACTTTTTAAAAGTGAAATTTTCTGAACTGTTACTTAAAAGCCAACTTTACCAGTAAACAGGATTTTAAATTTCAATTCATTTGAGGGTAAACATAGTTTTCCTATCTGCTCCAAAACTTAATCTGTCACTTATTAATTGTGGTAAGGTAACCCAATGTTATCTTATGAGAGAGATAGTCCTTGCAGTAGTTACAAATGACTTTAGGAGTTTTTCATTATCGTGACATGTAAAACTTAAGCACAAATGCCCTTCTTTTTACATTCAAAGCACCCTGCCTTATGAGCCTTTGGAGCCCACCATAGGGATGATGTGTACAAATTGAAAAAAGGAAGTTTTAGGCCTGGCAAAAGGTTTATTTTACCAGCTCGAAATGGCTGTTTAAAACTCCACTACAGGCTGCAGTGGCAAGCCTGAGACATGTGTTAAAGTCTTCCTTTAGTAGGGGGCACAATGTGTGTTGCAGGCCCACTAGTAGCATTTAATTTACAGGCCCTGTGTAAATCTGGTACCATTCACTAGGGGCTTACAAGAAAATTAAATTTGCCAATTAGGTGTAGACAAATTGTACCATGTTTTAGGGAGTGAGAACAAATTCAGCAAAACAGGAGGGGTGAAGGCAAAACATTTGGGTGACTACCACCCAAGAGTGTCTGGTCTAACACAACTTTACAGTTTTTTTCTCACTCAGAGATAATACAATCAAATAAAGCAACCTACGGCAGATGCTGATGCCCATCAGAAACAAGCATAAAATAAAATACAATAGAATGCAAATGAAAGAAAATGTAGGCCTAATCCGCACTAGATGTCTTTAGTTCAAAAGTGATGGCTTTACTCAGTATAAAAAAATGGACAAATTTGGAGCTGGTTATATACCTTTTTGCTCTCTCACCTAGGGGATTTGTGGGGGCAATAAGTTTATGCTCTTCTTTGTAGAGTTAGTTCATTGACGACTATGAAGGATAGTTTTTCTTTACCAGGTTGTATGCAATTGGCTGTTAATGTCTATGAAGACAGTTGCTGCTGACAAAGAAAGGTGTTTCACAGTAATAAAAGTGCTTACCATCCCAGTGTAGAGTGTGTTAGATATATGCTTTCCTAATGTCATTTGCTACCTGTAGTGTCAATCAGTAAACCAAAATGAACGCAACCTACATCATCCAGTGGGTGCAAGTCACCAAAAGAAAGACAAGCCTTTAGGGAAGGCGCAAGTGCATTAGAACTGTAGCCTTTCTAATGGGTGTATTTCAGCTCCTGTAACATCCCGCGTGTAGTTGATCAGCCGTCCTTTGACAGCGGGGGAAAAGACCGGTGCATGCTCAGCATCACTTCTCCACATGAGCTGCTAAAGGATTAGAGTCAGGAGCAACATGGGAAGGACTGCGGCATTGTGATGGTGGTCCACTCTTTGCTTTGTCTCTGATTCCGTAGCTGAAACTCCCTGATCTGTGCCTCAGTTGTCGTGGTTCTCAGGCATGATCCGTCACAAGATACCCAGTGATATTTATGTCTCTGAACAGATTTGTTTGGTAAAATGATATCAGGGCGATGTATCAATCGCATAGTATATGTTCGATCCAATTCATATGTTATCTGTGACCAATGAGATGCAACTGTAAAGGTTTTTTGTAGAAATATCCCTCTTTGTTGCTTTTCAGCCATGTTAATCATCACATCTTTTTGCTGGTGTGGAGATCAATAGACAGAAGATATTTACAATAGAATGGCAGAGATCAGCGATAAGCCAAAATTGCCAACGCCTCGATCCACCATTCTGAAAATGCAGGGTTACGTCGTATTTACAAGAATGCGGTCCACCACTGCATTTCCTCTAGCGCTGGCGCTGAATTTAGCTGCCCAGTGCCAACCCAGGCACCCTTGCACCATAGAGCAAGGGTGTCTGTGTTGCAGGGAATGATTGTTATTGTGCAGGAAGGTGTCCCTTTCTGAACATAAACAATCAGTCATAGCGATTTGTAACTTCTATGTGTGCTACTTTATGCAGCAAACAAAGAATTTGCAACTCGTAATTTTTTTATGACTGCTTATGTGCAGGAAAGGACACCTTCCTGCACATGAACAATCACTAGTGGTGATTTGCTGTGTCTGTGTGTGCTGCAGAATGCAGCACACGTAGAAACAGCAAAAACGAGGAGACATTAATAATTTCTTCTTGTTTCGCCAGGTTAAGACCAGGTTTTTCCTCGTTTTATTTTTGGCTCTGCCTCCTATTTATGGCACCTTTGTAAATAGGGGGCAGCATAAAAAAGCATGGGTGTTGTGGCTGAATGCCCACCTCAACACCCTTTGCCTGCCCCTTTCACACTAAGTGCTGCATGAAATGGGGCCTCATTCACAGGGTAGCGTTACTTTAAGTGGCTTAACACCGCCTTGTAAATAAAGCAAAGGGCTTATCGCCACTAGAACTTCACAGAAAGTGACGTTCTGGGGGCAATAATCTCCTATAAATATGCCTCAGAGAGTACCAAACTGTAGCGTTGCTCTAAAAAAGGAGTCCTGGACAAAAGGAATTCTAAATCTTGTTACTACAATTTGCAGTTAGCTTCATTCTCTTAAGATTCTTTGGTGCATGATAAGAGAGAAAATCAAATAAGTACATTAAGCCAAAAGTGGTTTACAAATCCAAATGGAAAAAAGGTACACTGATCAGAAACACAGAAAATAAATCACAAATATCCAACGCGGGGGGCAATGGGGCATTCCCCTGCTGGATAGATCACACATTATCCCTGTTTGCTAACAATGTCCTGTTTTAGATCATGAACTTCACAGATGATATCTCTGACATTTCTAATCTCCTATCCACTCTTTGAGACCTCTCAGGGCTCCAGTGGAGCTGGGAAAAATTCTAAATCTATCCCCTGGTGGCCATGGTGCCCCAAATCCCTGTTGTCATGGGCTGATCCCCTTTTTGTTGGGAAGACAGGCCCTTCTGCTACCTCGGTATCAAAGTATTTCATGCTGGACCAGACCTCTTGGGTGGTAACCTTGTTGCAACAGTGTCGTACCTCTGGGCTCAGGTCATCTTCTGGAAAACCCTCCAGCTCTTCGTGAGGAGATGCATAGTCCTCCCAAAGATGATAATGCTACCTCGCCTATTGTATCATTTTACCACTTTCCCGGTTTTACCCCGACAGACGCTATTTTGAAATCTCCACCATCTATTGGGGAAATCTCATCTGACACCACAGTAGCTGCAGATTGGTTATTACTAAGTTGCAGCTCCCACCGGAGTCAGTTCACATGGTAGCCACTAAGTTTGAATTGTACTTTTTAAGCCACTCAACTGCAATGTATAGGCTGCTGGCCGGCAGGCCATGGTTTGGAGGAAATTAGCACAATGGCGCCTCCACTGGCCACAGTGGCAGTCCTGTCACTCCCACTTCCTGGAGCTGGCCCTCCTTGAACACTCCCTCCCTTGGTGTGGGTGGCGCATCTGTAGCTCCAGAGAGGCTGCTGGCTTCACCCAGAAGTCCTCCCCATTTGCCACATCCAGCCCCCTTCTTAGCCTTCCTGGAGGATCCGGCACACTTTCCAGGCACAGCCTCCGGGCCTGGAACAGGGACAGCTTCTTGACCCTTGGCTATCTCATTTCCAACAGCCAACTACTCTCCTTTGAAGACCCAGTAGAACAACATGGCCACCACCAGGAGCAGTTTCTAACATATGGCCTTCTCTGCCATCCCTTGAGAGTGTATGAGCACGTTGACCACTCCCAATTGTCCCCTAATGCTCTCGTACACAGCCTCCACACTCTAGGTGATGGAAGGTGATTGATGACCTGGCTTACAAAGGGTATGGTCACACACTCAGCTTCCCTTGCAACCCCTCTGCAATGCCTGGGAGGCAGACTTTGGCAGTGCACTGCATGACAATGAATGAGCGAGGGCACTGGTGCACCCACATAAGACCTCCTGTAATTGATCCAATTGTATATACTCCCCAGAGCCTATCTCTTGCCACTACATATCCATCACATTTTCCAGACCACCCAACAAACAGTTGCCCAGTGTTGGGCCCCAGCAGAAGACCACAAACGCATTTTGTGGGACCACTACTGGCATGAAATTCTGTCTATGACAGCCTCGACCACTGGCTACCCGCTTTTAGACACATGGGAGGTAAGAGCACTGGCCATCTACAAACACCAGCAGAGATACAAAACAGCAGCTCGATTTCTAGCCTTAGTCCTGGTGAAACATGCTGTGACATTGCAGTGGAAGAGCGCCTCTTCCCAAGTAGAGCGACCTAGAGAACTGTGATGGCACGATGGGTGAAAACCAAGGGGACTGTTCTGAACAGGGAGGATTCCAGGGACCTTCAAGACCACCCTGTGACCCCTGTTGTGGTTCTTTGACTCTGATCAGGAAGCACCCCTCCTCATTCTAACTGCTAGTGGCAGGAAAACCACCCCCTATTGACGGAGTTGGTTCACCCCTCCCCCTCGCCCCAGGGCAGGTGACATGTGCCCTGGTGCGGGGATTTAGTATTAATAGTTCCTAAGCAACAACATACCTGTCTAAAGTCAGGTTAAACATGGGAGATTGATAAACAGAAGCCTCAATATACTAAAGGACCAAGAGAATATAAAAATATAGATATATTTATTTAGTTGTTATACATAAAAAAGGTTTTGTTTAAAAAACAATAGCAAAATTGCATACATAACACGACCACCACACAATTATTTCAATAATTCATAAAAACATCTGTATCCAGAGAAACACTATAACAATGGTTTCCAGAAATTGCAGTAGATAGGATGACACGATCCCACCCTAGACCCCCAGAGCGGGCAAGTCCCCATTATATAGCCATTAGTGACTCATTCCCTGAGCCCTCAAAACCCTCTAACTTCCCTCGCTTGCTTCTCCCTTCCTTTTCCCCAACCTCCTGTTGGCCTCTTTATCATGATACCATGGTTAGATTACAGCCATGCCATGTAACAGGCAACAATAAGATCTTGTGATCCTCCTCCTCCTTGCAGTGACACATCGCCTTCGAACCTTCCCCGCAGACCAATGATTATTCTTGCCTTTGTATATTTGTAACAGTGCTATTCTGTATCGCTAGCATATGCTGCAAGTTTGATGCTTTTTGTTGAAAAACGAATAAATGGATAAAAAATAAAACCAGATGATTGTAAAGGTAGCAGAATGGTTCTGGAAGCAGAATGTTACTACATTGTAAAGTTCTTTGAACAGGTGTGCCTTATGCTCTTTTCGAAATTGGAGCAAGGTGTGCCGGTCATGATTGATACAGGGACAGTTGTTCCAAATCCTGGGAGCAGAAGATGGAGAAGGCCTTCTGCCTTGATTTTTCTTTTTTTTTTGTATGCCTTTTCCTATAGTCAGAAGATGCCCTGACTCTAGTGTGCCAATAGCCACCAGAGATGTTGAACTTGCCAGCCAGGTAGGCGGGGGTTCTCGTTGCAGCTTTACTAAATGATATAGCTCCTTTTTAGGTCGAGCCTTGCAGCAGCACGCATGCACTTCTCACTCTGCGAGGCATGCTGTAATAGAGTATGTAGTGGAAGCTCCGCCCACTCCGCCCATATTTGTCATTGGCTTGTGTCATTGTACTTCTTAAATACTGGCTTCTGATTAATCAGAAGGCTTTTTAGTCCCTCCTTGGTACCGGTTTGTCTGCATTTGTTACCGCACATAACAACTGGACCTTTTACTTGACTTGGTACACGGTCTGCATTACAAGTGGCTGAACTACTTTATTTATTGACACTGGGGACAATTGCAGCTGCTTTTTTTGGTATTTGCATGCTGAGCGCTGCACCCGCTTTAGGCACACCACACTCAGTTTATTTATTTATTTTTTAACTTTAATTCTGAATGCGGCACCCGCTTCAGAGACACTGTGCTTGGTGTAATTTTTTTTAAAACTTTATACTGAGCGTGGCGCTTGCTTTAGCAACACCCCGCTCGCTCTTCTTTTTTTTTTACACTTTAATTTCATAATAAGCGTGGCACCCATTTCAGGGACAACGTGCTGAACCAAGAGCAGCTGCTGCTATCAACATGCTCCGGCTTCTTCGCTGCCCACTCACTCCCCTCAGCTAGTCCGCGCTCACCTCCTCTATTGGCACCCTCCCTCTTTCGCATGAGGGGATGGGGCTTAGAGCCAATCTTAGTGAGTGAAAACAAGCATTTGCAATGCAATAGGTCTCGCATTTAGGCAAGTTTGAGCTATTGGCATTGTAAATGACAATGCCTTTTATTTATGTTTTGGTTTTTAAAGCATACATAAAAGGCATTGTCATTTACAATGCCAATAGCTTAAACTCGCATAAATGTGAGACCTATTGCATTGCAAATGCTTGTTATGAGAGTGTGGATCGGCACAGGGAGTCTGCAGACATATTACATTCATGGTATTCCACCAGATATTTCACCAGCTAAGAACTGGTGAAACTTCTGGGTCGGAAACAGGCCAAAAATGTGAATGACCTTTAGGTTCAGTTGATGTAATCCTGCTCTTGCTGTTATTACCCATTTCTCAAGGTCCACTCAGGGATAAAGTCGGAAAGGCTTAGCATTCTTGCTCCCCAAGATTACTGATTATCCATGATAGTGGTAATTTTGTGGGTAGCAATTATCGAATTGTATTCCTGACCAACTTCGATTGGGTAGTTAGTATGGATGTACGGCATTACGACGCGTACTTTTACAACGCGTGCCGTTACAACGCGGTTTTTTCAACACAAGTCGTTACCACGACTTGCGTTGGAGGGGGTGCGGACTTAGGAATTTTTTAATTTACTATTCCAACACCAGCCTACGTACAGTAGGGAAGGTGTTGGATAGTAAATAAAAAAATTCCTTGTCCTGCAGCGCCCTCCAGCGCAAGTCGTGGTAACGACTTGCTTTGAAAAGACCGCGTTGTAACGGCACGGCGGTGTAACAGCCGCGTCGTAAAGGCTGTTCACCAGTTAGTATCCACGGCGTCTCTATTAATATGTAGGTGGCAACTCGAGTACTACGTCAATAAAGGTAATTAAATTCATTCCCAAAAGATGACTTCAGGAGTGATGAAGAGTCAATCAACTGTGGTAAAGAGCATGTTCCCAAGATGATTGAGTGAGGTGAAGAGAGAATTATTGGAAAAAGTAGGAAAGGAAGGAAGAAGCATTATGGAGGATGAATGGAAAGTAGGAGTGGATGCAGGAGTTTACATTGTGGTACAGTAAATGAGGCAAAATCAGTAACTATAAATGTAAGACATGACAGAAGGAGGTGCAGAAGGAAGACGTATTTGGTAAGTGAAAAGCAGAAGGACCACAAGAGTGCAAGTGGGAACAGGAGTAGGGGAAGAAAGAGGAATAAGCCAGAATTGAACAAGGTAGGAGAAAAGAGGTGTAATTAGGAATAAATAGGAGTGTAGGAATAAGTATATATTAATTGGAGTAATGTTAGATTAATTTTAGGAGTAAGAATGGCATATCAATAGGAGTAAGTAGGAATAAGAGTAAGATTAGCATAAAGTAAGGTAAGTGTAGGAGTAAATATAGGCATAAGTGTAGGAGGAAGCGCAGTAGTAAGAGTAGGACCAGGAGTACATAGTGTAAGGGTATGCATATGAATAGAATCAAGAGTAATAAAAGTTTGAGGTATAGAATTGAGTCAGGATTTGATTAGAGTAGGTAGGGGTAGGTGTGCAGCTAGGTGCCTGAGTAGAGATAGTAATTGAGTAGGTTAAGAGGTGGAGTTGGGACAGGAGTAGTGATATGAGCAGTAGAAATTGAAGGAGTGGGAGAAGTGATGGGAGTGGCAGAATGTGTAGAGTCTTAAATCCCCCTCCCCGCTCACCATCGGCTCCCAGTCTAAAGACTCTTCACTGGTTCCCTATCAGAAAGAGGATTAATTTCAAGATAGGTAGCCTGGTTCATAAGACACTCAACAACAATGGACCAATCTACTTAGCAAAAAAACAGACCAAATATCTGCCAATTACAACCCTCCGATCTAACAGTAAACACCTTTTAACCATACCCAAAGTCCGCACTGGAAATCCTTTTCCAGAATTGCACCAGAGCTATGGAATGTGCTACCTGTACAGCTTTGTCTAGAAAATAACCACAAATAATTTCGTAAAGCTCTTAAAACGTGTTTTTTCTAACACTCTGCCCGTACTTCCAAGGTTTCTGATTCTCGGCTAACGCTCTGAGACCTACGGGTGATACATGCGCTTAATAAATACCAATACATAGACATAGACATAGAGTGCTGAGTAGGCACAGGAGCAGGTGCATCTCCATTACAGATCAAGGATGCTTCACCATCAATTGACTGCCATAAAAGCACTCTTTAAAGGAACTATGTCCAAATCATGACGACAAAGGGAAAACACTCCTGAGTCCTGATCGAAAATAGGAATGACACTGTAATCAAGAAATGTGTGACAGGGGTTTAGCTGAATCAACAAATGGTGCAAGGAGGCTGAAACAAATGCCCTTGCTGTGTATTTTCATTCACCTATTGAACCCTAGGAGGATGCAAAAGCTGTGTCCGGTCCAGACCAAAGATTAAGATATGTCAAAACATATAAAATGCCGCCAGTACATTGCATTTGCCAAACAATGTTGTGGGTTCATTTTATTGTCCTCATTAACTGCCACTAACACATTACCTCCACCCCTGCCTACCTATTCCAAACCTATGTCTCCCATATAATGTGCATGCCAATATCACTAGAGTGCCTTTGGCATAAGATTCTGTATTCGACATTGTTATACCAGGTTTCCCTCATAAATATAAATTAGCCAGCTCGGTGATGGAAGCTACCATTTGTCTTAAATCCCTTTCCGTTTCAGTGGATGCTTCCACTTTGCTACCATGAAGGTCGACATTGGGAGCTGGGTGGATTGAGCAAAGCGGAAGCAGAGGTCAACTGTGTAATTGACTGGTCTAGAATGTTATCTGAGCTGTAAGTGTGTGTGAGTAGTGTGTGCGTGTGGTGTGTGACCAATATGTTTCTGCCTAAATTTCCGAGAAGCTCTATTAAAGTTATTGGTAACACTCGACAAAGCCCTATCTTGTTATCCGTGATTTGGAAGGGTGCTTGAATGGTTCCCATATGGCCTGAGGTTTGCTTGCAGTTTGATTCAGGGCACAGACCTTTAGCTGATGTGTGCACTCATCAAGGGGTGCTCTAGATTGTGTCACTGCCCCATAGTGGATGTCTATCATCATCCTCATTATCAAGTGAATATGGACATCTCCTTAACCTGTTCTAGGATCAGTGGCAGATGATATATGGTGAAGGGCCATATACCATTAATTCACTGTGGCATGGTCCATGTACCCCATCACCTTCATTGGCAGGGTCAAAGGTAGAGGTAGTGGTGCTTTAAGCAAGATGCAGCAGCAGTAGGTCATGAGACAGAGCCAGGCCTACACAGATTACAGGCAGAAAGGCTGCTGCAACCCAGAATGAGAATTCATGAGCAGAGCCACAGTAGTAGTGTTATGGTTCAGCAGTAGCACAGAAAGGCGGGGAAGCGGAGAAGCAGGAAATACATTTGGTAGCACAGCAAGGTGGTTGTGGAACCCACAGAACACATCATTTAATAAGAGAAGTAAACACATAAATGTGCAGGGAGAACATGTAGGACACTGTGTTTTGGTGCTTATTTGGTGAACTCTGCTTTCTCACTGTCAAATCTCTGTACGCGGCGGAAGAGAACACACCGCCGCGGAATTACACCCGACCCCGCGGCGGACGTAACCAATCCAGAGACACCGCCATACGGAATGACGTCTCCGACCGTGTCCCAAATCACGATGGCGGAAAACACACATAAAACCGCTGCGGAAAAACAACCTGCCTGAACACGGCGGATTCCCCACAGCTAACAAACCACACATTGCGAAGATACCCACCACAAGCAGCTCGCCCACATGGACCCAGCGCTACACGCTTTTCCGATACTCTTCGCGATCCTCCACCAGCAAGTCATGGACCATCATCGACGACGACGCAGGTACGCTACACACCATTTACTGTCGGAAGGGGAGTATCTGGCAGGGCTGTGACGTTGGGAGGGGGAGTGTCATGTCACAGGAAATACATTGACGAACGCACAAAAATATACACAATTGAAGTACACAACCAGGAATGACAGCGACAAACCACAAAACATGATTTATTAGCTTTATTCAACATAATAGGTGCATAATATCAGAATATCCAAGAGCATGGGCATTGGGTACAACAGATCATGTACATCACTGGCATCACGTGAGAGGGGGTAAGGTTATCAACAGTCCATTGTACTGAACAGGTCCATCAGAGGCATCACATGAGAGGGGCTAAGTGCATCAACAGTCCATTGCACTGAACAGGTCCATCAGAGGCAGCACATGAGAGGGGCTAAGTGCATCAACAGTCCATTGCACTGAACAGGTCCATCAGAGGCAGCACTTGAGAGGGCAGAATGCAGTATCAGAACAGCAACAGGGCATTGTGGACAACAGAGCAGGTACATCACTAGCAACACAAGTACGTGTTTCAAGCCACCCGTCCCAAGGACAACAACAGTGCAAGGCTGGTTACAATGGACAATGTACACACCATGTGAAAAGACATGTGAGTGAAGTGAACAGCACCTCACATCACAGAATCAGGTGGACTGCTTGAACTACCTGCCTCGGACACACTGCCAGCACCAGTAACAGGAGTGTGAGACACAGCCACAGCTCGAGTGACTGACACATGAGTCACAGACCCAGACACACTGCCAGCACCAGAAACCGGAGTGTGAGACACAGCCACAGCTCGAGTGACTGACACATGAGCCACAGACCCAGACACACTGCCAGCACCAGAAATAGGAGTGTGAGACACAGCCACAGCTCGAGTGACTGACACATGAGCCACAGACCCAGACACACTGCCAGCACCAGAAACCGGAGTGTGAGACACAGCCACAGCTCGAGTGACTGAAACATGAGCCACAGACCCAGACACACTGCCAGCACCAGAAACCGGAGTGTGAGACACAGCCACAGATGTAGTGACTGACACGTGAGCCACAGACCCAGACACACTGCCAGCACCAGAAACAGGAATGTGAGACACAGCCACAGCTCGAGTGACTGACACATGAGCCACAGACCCAGACACACTGCCAGCACCAGAAACAGGAGAGGGCACAACTGAGCAAGTGCTACTACATGATGCATGACAGCAAACAACAGACACAGTGCCACTATCTGACACATGAGAGTCAACTGCATCTGCGCCACTGGTACCACTGAAATGATGAGCCACAGGGCTGAATGGGCCAGGAGGCAGGGTGGCTCTGGGATCTGGGGATAGCTGTACTGGAGCGACATCGGGTGTTCAGGTGTCAATGGTGTGTGTCTACGTTTCTTAGGGATATGTGAGGGCACCCTGGACATGACAGGACTGGCAAGTGGTGCGGACTCAAATGAAATATCACCCACCAAAGGTGGAGCATCTGCTGCCGGGGGTCTGCTCTCTGGGGACGTGCTGGAGCCTGCTTGTCGTTTGCTGTGTGCCTGCCTTCTGGCCTCTGCATCATGTTTAATGGGGGATGCAACAACAGGGTACTCCTCCCTCTGCTTCTGACGGGCCTGGATGGGAGTGGAGGTATGGGGGGACTCCACCGCGGACACATCTTTACTACGTTCCTTCAACAACATCAGCCTCAGTGCAGCCAGGGGTGATGTATGCCTGTCCTTGATGGAGCTAGTGTCTATGGGAGATGCCCTGTCCCTTGGATGTGCCTTGGCCATAGGAGGTGTCCTGTCCCTGGAAGTTCCCTGTTCCCTGGGCGGTGCCCTGTCCCTGGGTGCAGACTTTTCCCTCGTAGTGTACCTGTCTCTAGAAGCAACCTTGTCCCTGGGAGTGTCCCTGCTCTTGGGAGTTGCCCCTTCCTTTGTAGTGTTCTTGTCCTTGGGATGTCTCTTCTCTTGGGAGTTGCCCCTTCCTTTATAGTGTCCTTGTCCTTGGGAGTGTCTCTTCTCTTGGGAGTTGCCCCTTCCTTTGTAGTGTCCTTGTCCTTGGGAGTGTCTCTCCTCTTGGGAGTTGCCCCTTCCTTTGTGGTGTCCTTGTCCTTGGGAGTGTCCCTGCTCTTGGGTGTTGCCCCTTCCTTTGTAGTGTCCTTGTCCTTGGGAGTGTCTCTTCTCTTGGGAGTTGCCCCTACCTTTGTATTGTCCTTGTCCCTGGGAGTGTCACTGCTCTTTTGAGGTGGCCTTGCCTTTGTAGTGTTCTTGTCCCTGGGAGTGTCCCTGCTCTTAGGAGTTGAACCTTCCTTCGTGGTGTCCTTGGTGGTGTCCCTGGACTTGGGAGTTGCCCTTCCCTTGGGACTACGTTTTGTGGGGGATGCCTGTGTAGCATGTGAAGCCATTTCCACCCACACCCCTTGAGGATCCTGTGTGTCAACTCCAGTGTAGCTCACGTCGTCTTTGGTGCCAGATTTACCAGTCCTAGGGGATGGGGTCTGTGCTCTCCGTGCCCTGCCCTGCTGCCTGTTGCTGCTCCTAGTGCAAGAACCTGTAAAAGAGTCCTGCTCTGAGAAGTCACTCCCCCCTGAGACATCAAGTGGTGTGGATGGGGGAACAGAAGTAGCACCCTGTCTTTGCGACTGTACAATGGCAGAAGACACAGTGTTAGCCAATGACTGAACTGTTCTGTGTAGACCAGCAACATCGCCATGCATACCCTCCATGAATGCCACCACCTGCCCCAACTTCCTATCGTGGTCTTGGAATGCATTGATCTTGTTGGTCTGCCCTACACACAGCTGTCGCAGCAGATCAACAGCCTCTGCATAAAGTGCACTTTGTGTCACTGGGGCAGGGGCGGCGGTTCCTGCACCGAAGGCAACTCTGCTCCCCCTCCTCTGGCGAGCACGAGCAGTACATGTTGCAGTGGGTGACAGGGTGGGCCCTGTGTGCTGTGTCCCGACTGAAGGTGTCGATTGCCCACTCCCTGTCTGTGCCAACAGTGCGGACTCACCAACACTTTCTGAGGATGAGGGCGATGGTGTTTCCACATGTGAGTCCTCAGGGACGGTCCTGTCCCCCTCTCCGGGGCTGCCCTCTTCAGTGTCAGTCTACGTGTGTGTGACCTCTGATCCGGAAGCATTGCCACCACTCATCTCCATCGTCTGTGGGTCAGTGCCCTCTGCCAAAGCTGAAATAGAGAGAAACGAGGTGTGAGTAAGTGCCACACTCACGTACTTAAGGACAACAGATCTAGGATTCCATTACATACATAGTACATGTAGCACACATCCTGCACACGTCCCACCCCTGCCAGTCATCCTCACATCAAAGAACCAGTGTTGGCTGTCAAACATGTACATCACACGAACATGGCAAGTGCCTGTAGATCTGCACACATGTCATGCCATGGGACCACAGACCTCAACGGCATGTCCTGGAACCCTCAACTACTAAGCAAGTGGGCTGTCCACCTGGCGGACATGGATGCCAACGCTTACTCCGCTAATGGCACCAGCATGGTATTTCAGCTAAACATACGCACCACAGAATCCACTACTGTGTCTGAGCACCAATACATGCTTTGCAGGCCCAAGTAACATACACATACATTCTGCTTACTGCTAGTTTGCTGTGGATCCCCACTCAGCCGGGCGGACAGGTCAGGATGCGTCACAGCAATGATACGGTGCATAAGAGGGGTCATGGTGCGGTGGGCCAGACGTGTAGATCTTGGAATCATCCCCAGTGTCATCTCCGCCACATTCTTGCTAAGCCTGGAAATGTCGTCCCAGCGCTTGTGGAAGTGTGAGTGTCGTCTATTGCACCCCCCCACTGCCCGTACATCACGTGCTATGGTCCTCCGCACGGCCTTTCGAAGGTGCAGCTTTACCTACCATGATGGGAGACAAGAGGGTAACGTAAGTGGACAGTATGACATGCACAAACATCGTAGTAACATGTTTCTACATGCAGCCATGCTCAGCACTACACATGTGAAGGTCCCACAGCACACCACCAGGCTTGCAGAAGACAGGAGCCACTGAACACCTCATGGCCAACAACATGTACACCACTGTACTTACCACCTGTCCGGGTGCACCGTAGAGCCGTTGGTAGTGGCTGAGCACACCGTCCACAAGAACATCCAGCTCCGCTGCGGTGAAGGGACAAGACCGGGTCTCTCGCACTCCCTGCATGGCAAGGTCCTGGACTGTGGCACAGCGGCAGCAGCCGTTGGTCAGCTCAGCTGCAGCAGGTCGAGGTGATGGTCACAGGCAGCAGCCATTGGTCAGCTCAGCAGCAGCAGGTCGAGGTGATGGTCACAGGCAGCAGCCGTTGGTCAGCGCAGCAGCAGCAGGTCGAGGTGATGGTCACAGGCAGCAGCCGTTGGTCAGCTCAGCAGCAGCAGGTCGAGGTGATGGTCACAGGCAGCAGCCGTTGGTCAGCTCAGCAGCAGCAGGCCGAGGTGATGGTCACAGGCAGCAGACGTTGGTCAGCTCAGCAGCAGCAGGTCGAGGTGATGGTCACAGGCAGCACTGGATCAAAGCAGTGAATGTGTGCTTGTGAAAGTCACACATATATAGGGCCCAGAGCCCATGTCAGTGGCACACGTCGCCAGCTATTGGTTCCCCCTGGATGCCTCATTCGAAAAGGCCCAATGACAGGCCCTGGTGTGGCGGTGCACTGTTTCTGCCATTGTCGATGGCGCATACGCGCCCCGCGGTACCTCTTCCCATTGGCTGCCTGTGCACGTGCCGTCACGGACACACATCGGCAACCGCAAGTGCGCACTTCCGCGACGGTTGCATCTTTTGCAACAATGTTCAATCAGTGGCGCCACCATGGCGGTGCACGCCTTCCGTGGGGTGGTGCAGGCCAACACATACTTGTGATTATGGAAATCAAAATGGCAGTTCATGACCCCCCTTACAGTCACATTGCATCATCCACCGTAGACCGACCGTCCCAGCCCGGTCACCCACCGCCGTCCCAGCCCGGTCGGTCACCCACCGCCGGGCCAGGCCGGTCACCCACCGCCGTCCCAGCCCGGTCACCCACCGCCGTCCCAGCCCGGTCACCCACTGCCGTCCCAGCCCGGTCACCCACCGCCGGGCCAGGCCGGTCACCCACTGCCGTCCCAGCCCGGTCACCCACCGCCGTCCCAGCCCGGTCACCCACCGCCGGGCCAGGCCGGTCACCCACCGCCGTCCCAGCCTGGTCACCGACCGCCGGGCCAGGCCGGTCACCCACCGCCATCCTAGCCCGGTCACCCACCGCCGGGCCAGGCCAGTCAACACCCGGCGGTGGGTGACCGGGCTGGGATGGCGGTGGGTGACCGGCCTGGGGCGGTCGGTCTACGGTGGATGATGCAATGTGACTGTAAGGTCATGAACTGCCATTTTGATTTCCATAATCACAAGTATGTGTTGGCCTGCACCACCCCCATGGAAGGCGTGCACCGCCATGGTGGCGCCACTGATTGAACATTGTTGCAAAAGATGCAACCGTCGCGGAAGTGCGCACTTGCGGTTGCCGATGTGTGTCCGTGACGGCACGTGCACAGGCAGTCAATGGGAAGAGGTACTGCGGGGCGCGTATGCGCCATCGACAATTGCGGAAGCCGTGCACCGCCATGTTGACACCACTGATTGTATATTTACAAATGCAGCACCGTCGTGGTAGTCCGCACATGCGTTATGAGGGGTGTGAACGTGATGGCTAAACAGCATATGTCATGCACTATATCATGTGTGTTCACACTATGGCCATTGATGTGCACCCAATTTTCTACACATGTGCATGTCTACGTGTCGACCTCTTGTTTTTCCGTACACACGTTTCAACTCATACACATCTACACACTACATCAAGGCTGTCTGGCCACATTCAGGATCTGTTATGAGTGTGTGGTTTGTGCGTGCAAGTAACAATGGTGGGGGTACACATGGATTCAGTGTATGCGTATGTGTGTTGCCTCTTCTGTGACCATGCATGTAATGTGAGGATGCTCACCATTGTAGGAGTGGTAATTGGTGCATGAAGATATGGAGTGTGTGTAGCATTATTGTATTGTGTGTGCACGTGCATGTGTGTCTGTGATGACGCTTGTCCACATTAGGGTCATAAGGCATGTCATGTTGGCAGTTCTTTTGACGTGTGAGTACGTTACATTGTACATGTTGGCACACATCATGTTGTTAGTGGCTGCAGATTGTTTGCATGCTACTCTGTATTGTAGGTAATTGCAGACATGTCACACATATGATAATTATCGACGACATTTCTCATTTTGATTGTGTTGGCCTACATGTGATAGAGTTGCACAGCTATGCGTTGTTGGTAAATTGACATCTACTACATCTACTCCCACACAGAAGGGCTCCAAATGTGCATCGCCCATACACTGTGCTGGAGGACATGGTTGACGAGGAGGTGATCAGGAAATTCCGGCTTGATCAACGTAGATTGCTGGAGCTTGTAGACCAATTGTCTCCTCATCTGCAGCCACGAAGAACATATCCTGGTTCCATTACACCCACAGCAAAGGTGATGGCGGCACTTCACTTCTCTGCAACTGGCACCTTCCAGTACACAGTTGGACATGCCGGGGGGATGTCACAGTCCATGTTCAGCATGGTACTGCGGGATGTTCTCAGGGCCATGAGGATTTACAAGGATGATTACATCCATTTTCCACGGGCGGCAGAGTTGGCAGCAGTCAAAGCAGACTTCTATGCACTGGGTCAGATACCACACGTAGTGTGTTCCATTGATGGCACCCATATCGGTCTCATTCCACCCCGGGCACGTGAGCCTGTATATCGCAATCAGAAACACTTTCATTCGCTGAACGTGCAGGTGGTGTGCCTGGCTGACAACATCATATCCCATGTGTGTGCCAGATTTCTAGGCTCCGCACATGACTCCCACATCATGCGGAGCAGCATTGTCCCCCAACTGATGGCAAATCTGCGACCAGAACGTGCGTGGCTTGTTGGTGAGTATGCTGTGGGGACAGTTGTGTATTCTGTGTGGCATGGGGTACCCACCAATCCTGGTAGTGATATCTGTGTCTGTCATCCCCCCACATAGGCAATTCAGCGTACCCAAACAGGCCGTGGCTGTTGAGTCCCATACGTAATCCAACTACAGCTGGTGAAATGCGATACAATGATGCCCATGGAAGGACACGTAGAGTGGTGGAACGTACTTTTGGACTGCTAAAGTTTAGGTTTCGCTGCCTGGATAAAACCGGAGAAGCCCTGCCTTACTCACCAGGCAAAGTATGCAGGATCATGATTGCCTGCTGCATGCTCCACAACCTGGCCGTGCGCAATGACATTGAACTGATCTTGGACCCTGAAGACCAACAAGTCCCTCGGCCTCCCATCCCACCCATGTCGGCTGATGAGGATAGTGGTGAGGAAGAAGGTGTGGACCAGAGGCGTCAGCTCATTGATGGCTATTTTCCTTGAATGTGAGTGACTACCTCTTGTGCAGGTTGACAATGCGTGATGTATGTTTGCTGGTGGTGTGTGGATGTGGTGTTTGAAAGCTGGCTGTTCTGGTATGTTATGTTTGCATGTGTGTGTTGTATTTATTGTGAACATGCAAGGCTCCATGATGTGTGTCCTCTCATCCACAGATTTGGTGGACATGGGGGCCTGTTGGGAGTCGTAGTGCTGGTCTCTCACACACCCCACCCACCTCCCAACAGACCCCACCCACCTCCTAACACACCCCACCCAACTCCCAACACACACCACCCACCTCCCAACACACCCCACCACCCTCCCTGTAGACGTGGGGGCCTATTGGGAGTCGTAGTGCTGGTCTCTCACACACCCCACCCACCTCCCAACACACCGCACCCACCTCCCAACACACCCCACCCACCTCCCAACACACCCCAACCAACTCCCAACACACACCACCCACCTCCCAACACACCCCTCCCACCTCCCAACACACCACACCCAACTCCCAACACACCCCACCCACCTCCCAACACACACCACCCACCTCCCAACACACCCCACCCAACTCCCAACACACCCCACCCACCTCCCAACACACCCCACCCACCTCCCAACAAACACCACCACCCTCCCTGTGGACATGGGGGCCTGTTGGGAGTCGTAGTGCTGGTCTCTCACACACCCCACCCACCTCCCAACACACCCCACCCACCTCCCAACACACCCCACCCAACTCCCAACACACACCACCCACCTCCCAACACACCCACCCACCTCCCAACACACCCCACCCACCTCCCAACACACACCACCCACCTCCAAACATACCCCACCCAACTCCCAACATACCCCACCCACCTCCCAACACACCCCACCCACCTCCCAACACACACCATCACCCTCCCTGTGGACATGAGGGCCTGTTGGGAGTCGTAGTGCTGGTCTCCCACACACCCCAACCACCTCCCAACACACCCCACCCACCTCCCAACACACCCCACCCAACTCCCAACACACACCACCCACCTCCCAACACAACCCACCCACCTCTCAACACATCCCACCCAACTCCCAACACACCCCACCCACCTCCCAACACACACCACCCACCTCCCAACACACCCCACCCAACTCCCAACACACCCCACCCACCTCCCAACACACCCCACCCACCTCCCAACACACCCCACCACCCTCCCTGTGGACATGGGGGCCTGTTGGGAGTCATAGTGCTGGTCTCTCACACACCCCACCCACCTCCCAACACACCCCACCCACCTCCCAACACACCCCACCCACCTCCCAACACACCCCACCCAACTCCCAACACACACCACCCACCTCCCAACACACCCCACCACCCTCCCCGTGGACATGGGGGCCTGTTGGGAGTCGTAGTGCTGGTCTCTCACACACCCCACCCACCTCCCAACAGACCCCACCCACCTCCTAACACACCCCACCCAACTCCCAACACACACCACCCACCTCCCAACACACCCCACCACCCTCCCTGTGGACATGGGGGCCTGTTGGGAGTCGTAGTGCTGGTCTCTCACACACCCCACCCACCTCCCAACACACCTCACCCACCTCCCAACACACCCCACCCACCTCCCAACACGCCGCACCCAACTCCCAACACACACCACCCACCTCCCAACACACCCCACCCACCTCCCAACACACCCCACCCAACTTCCAACACACCCCACCCACCTCCCAACACACACCACCCACCTCCCAACACACCCCACCCAACTCCCAACACACCCCACCCACCTCCCAACACACCCCACCCACCTCCCAACACACACCATCACCCTCCCTGTGGACATGAGGGCCTGTTGGGAGTCGTAGTGCTGGTCTCCCACACCTCCCACCGACCTCCCAAATCACCCCACCCACCTCCCAACACACCCCACCCACCTCCCAACACACCCCACCCAACTCCCAACACACACCACCCACCTCCCAACACACCCCACCCACCTCCCAACACACCCCACCCAACTCCCAACACACCCCACCCACCTCCCAACACACACCACCCACCTCCCAACACACCCCACCCAACTCCCAACACACCCCACCCACCTCCCAACACACCCCACCCACCTCCCAACACACACCACCACCCTCCCTGTGGACATGGGGGCCTGTTGGGAGTCGTAGTGCTGGTCTCTCACACACCCCACCCACTTCCCAACACACCCCACCCACCTCCCAACACACCCCACCCAACTCCCAACACACACCACCCACCTCCCAACACACCCCACCACCCTCCCCGTGGACATGGGGGCCTGTTGGGAGTCGTAGTGCTGGTCTCTCACACACCCCACCCACCTCCCAACAGACCCCACCCACCTCCTAACACACCCCACCCAACTCCCAACACACACCACCCACCTCCCAACACACCCCACCACCCTCCCTGTGGACATGGGGGCCTGTTGGGAGTCGTAGTGCTGGTCTCTCACACACCCCACCCACCTCCCAACACACCCCACCCACCTCCCAAAACACCCCACCCACCTCCCAACACACCCCACCCAACTCCCAACACACACCACCCACCTCCCAACACACCCCACCCACCTCCCAACACACCCCACCCAACTATCAACACACCCCACCCACCTCCCAACACACACCACCCACCTCCCAACACACCCCACCCAACTCCCATCACACCCCACCCACCTCCCAACACACCCCCACCCACCTCCCAACACACACCACCACCCTCCCTGTGGACATGGGGGCCTGTTGGGAGTCGTAGTGCTGGTCTCTCACACACCCCACCCACCTCCCAACACACCCCACCCAACTCCCAACACACACCACCCACCTCCCAACACACCCCACCCACCTCCCAACACACCCCACCCAACTCCCAACACACCCCACCCACCTCCCAACACACACCACCCACCTCCCAACACACCCCACCCAACTCCCAACACACCCCACCCACCTCCCAACACACCCCACCCACCTCCCAACACACACCACCACCCTCCCTGTGGACATGGGGGCCTGTTGGGAGTCGTAGTGCTGGTCTCTCACACACCCCACCCACCTCCCAACACACCCCACCCACCTCCCAACACACCCCACCCAACTCCCAACACACACCACCCACCCCCCAACACAACCCACCCACCTCTCAACACATCCCACCCAACTCCCAACACACCCCACCCACCTCCCAACACACACCACCCACCTCCCAACACACCCCACCCAACTCCCAACACACCCCACCCACCTCCCAACACACCCACCCACCTCCCAACACACCCCACCACCCTCCCTGTGGACATGGGGGCCTGTTGGGAGTCGTAGTGCTGGTCTCTCACACACCCCCCCACCTCCCAACACACCCCACCCACCTCCCAACACACCCCACCCAACTCCCAACACACACCACCCACCTCCCAACACACCCCACCACCCTCCCCGTGGACATGGGGGCCTGTTGGGAGTCGTAGTGCTGGTCTCTCACACACCCCACCCACCTCCCAACAGACCCCACCCACCTCCTAACACACCCCACCCAACTCCCAACACACACAACCCACCTCCCAACACACCCCACCACCCTCCCTGTGGACATGGGGGCCTGTTGGGAGTCGTAGTGCTGGTCTCTCACACACCCCACCCACCTCCCAACACACCCCACCCACCTCCCAACACACCCCACCCACCTCCCAACACGCCGCACCCAACTCCCAACACACACCACCCTCCTCCCAACACACCCCACCCACCTTCCAACACACCCCACCCAACTCCCAACACACCCCACCCACCTCCCAACACACACCACCCACCTCCCAACACACCCCACCCAACTCCCAACACACCCCACCCACCTCCCAACACACCCCACCCACCTCCCAACACACACCATCACCTTCCCTGTGGACATGAGGGCCTGTTGGGAGTCGTAGTGCTGGTCTCCCACACCTCCCACCGACCTCCCAAATCACCCCACCCACCTTCCAACACACCCCACCCACCTCCCAACACACCCCACCCAACTCCCAACACACACCACCCACCTCCCAACACACCCCACCACCCTCCCCGTGGACATGGGGGCCTGTTGGGAGTCGTAGTGCTGGTCTCTCACACACCCCACCCACCTCCCAACAGACCCCACCCACCTCCTAACACACCCCACCCAACTCCCAACACACACCACCCACCTCCCAACACACCCCACCACCCTCCCTGTGGACATGGGGGCCTGTTGGGAGTCGTAGTGCTGGTCTCTCACACACCCCACCCACCTCCCAACACACCTCACCCACCTCCCAACACACCCCACCCACCTCCCAACACGCCGCACCCAACTCCCAACACACACCACCCACCTCCCAACACACCCCACCCACCTCCCAACACACCCCACCCAACTTCCAACACACCCCACCCACCTCCCAACACACACCACCCACCTCCCAACACACCCCACCCAACTCCCAACACACCCCACCCACCTCCCAACACACCCCACCCACCTCCCAACACACACCATCACCCTCCCTGTGGACATGAGGGCCTGTTGGGAGTCGTAGTGCTGGTCTCCCACACCTCCCACCGACCTCCCAAATCACCCCACCCACCTCCCAACACACCCCACCCACCTCCCAACACACCCCACCCAACTCCCAACACACACCACCCACCTCCCAACACACCCCACCCACCTCCCAACACACCCCACCCAACTCCCAACACACCCCACCCACCTCCCAACACACACCACCCACCTCCCAACACACCCCACCCAACTCCCAACACACCCCACCCACCTCCCAACACACCCCACCCACCTCCCAACACACACCACCACCCTCCCTGTGGACATGGGGGCCTGTTGGGAGTCGTAGTGCTGGTCTCTCACACACCCCACCCACTTCCCAACACACCCCACCCACCTCCCAACACACCCCACCCAACTCCCAACACACACCACCCACCTCCCAACACACCCCACCACCCTCCCCGTGGACATGGGGGCCTGTTGGGAGTCGTAGTGCTGGTCTCTCACACACCCCACCCACCTCCCAACAGACCCCACCCACCTCCTAACACACCCCACCCAACTCCCAACACACACCACCCACCTCCCAACACACCCCACCACCCTCCCTGTGGACATGGGGGCCTGTTGGGAGTCGTAGTGCTGGTCTCTCACACACCCCACCCACCTCCCAACACACCCCACCCACCTCCCAAAACACCCCACCCACCTCCCAACACACCCCACCCAACTCCCAACACACACCACCCACCTCCCAACACACCCCACCCACCTCCCAACACACCCCACCCAACTATCAACACACCCCACCCACCTCCCAACACACACCACCCACCTCCCAACACACCCCACCCAACTCCCATCACACCCCACCCACCTCCCAACACACCCCCACCCACCTCCCAACACACACCACCACCCTCCCTGTGGACATGGGGGCCTGTTGGGAGTCGTAGTGCTGGTCTCTCACACACCCCACCCACCTCCCAACACACCCCACCCAACTCCCAACACACACCACCCACCTCCCAACACACCCCACCCACCCCCCAACACACCCCACCCAACTCCCAACACACCCCACCCACCTCCCAACACACACCACCCACCTCCCAACACACCCCACCCAACTCCCAACACACCCCACCCACCTCCCAACACACCCCACCCACCTCCCAACACACACCACCACCCTCCCTGTGGACATGGGGGCCTGTTGGGAGTCGTAGTGCTGGTCTCTCACACACCCCACCCACTTCCCAACACACCCCACCCACCTCCCAACACACCCCACCCAACTCCCAACACACACCACCCACCCCCCAACACAACCCACCCACCTCTCAACACATCCCACCCAACTCCCAACACACCCCACCCACCTCCCAACACACACCACCCACCTCCCAACACACCCCACCCAACTCCCAACACACCCCACCCACCTCCCAACACACCCACCCACCTCCCAACACACCCCACCACCCTCCCTGTGGACATGGGGGCCTGTTGGGAGTCGTAGTGCTGGTCTCTCACACACCCCACCCACCTCCCAACACACCCCACCCACCTCCCAAAACACCCCACCCACCTCCCAACACACCCCACCCAACTCTCAACACACACCACCCACCTCCCAACACACACCATCACCCTCCCTGTGGACATGAGGGCCTGTTGGGAGTCGTAGTGCTGGTCTCCCACACCTCCCACCGACCTCCCAAATCACCCCACCCACCTCCCAACACACCCCACCCACCTCCCAACACACCCCACCCAACTCCCAACACACACCACCCACCTCCCAACACACCCCACCCACCTCCCAACACACCCCACCCAACTCCCAACACACCCCACCCACCTCCCAACACACACCACCCACCTCCCAACACACCCCACCCAACTCCCAACACACCCCACCCACCTCCCAACACACCCCACCCACCTCCCAACACACACCACCACCCTCCCTGTGGACATGGGGGCCTGTTGGGAGTCGTAGTGCTGGTCTCTCACACACCCCACCCACTTCCCAACACACCCCACCCACCTCCCAACACACCCCACCCACCTCCCAACACACCCTACCCACCTCCCAACACACACCATCACCCTCCCTGTGGACATGAGGGCCTGTTGGGAGTCATAGTGCTGGTCTCCCACACACCCCACCCACTTCCCAACACACCCCACCAACTCCCAACACACCCCACCCAACTCCCAACACACACCACCCACCTCCCAACACACCCCACCCACCTCCCAACACACCCCACCCAACTCCCAACACACCCCACCCACCTCCCAACACACACCACCAACCTCCCAACACACCCCACCCACCTCCCAACACTCCCCACCCAACTCCCAACACACACCACCCACCTCCAAACACACACCACCACCCTCCCTGTGGACATGGGGGCCTGTTGGGAGTCGTAGTGCTGGTCTCTCACACACCCCACCCACCTCCCAACACACCCCACCCACCTCCCAACACACCCCACCCACCTCCCAACACGCCGCACCCAACTCCCAACACACACCACCCACCTCCCAACACACCCACCCACCTCCCAACACACCCCACCCAACTCCCAACACACCCCACCCACCCCCCAACACACACCACCCACCTCCCAACACACCCCACCCAACTCCCAACACACCCCACCCACCTACCAACACACCCCACCCACCTCCCAACACACACCGTCACCCTCCCAGAGGCTCTCTGGGTGCAGTATGCCCAGCACCTTTTCCTCCTAATCGGCATAGGGTATGGGCTCTGGGGGTGTGCCGCCACCAGTGTAGTGTGCCCGCAGGTGATTTTTTGCACGGATGCCTTTGACCCTTGTTTTGAGGTTGTGCCACCGCCTCTGGATGTCGTGCTTTGTTCGTGGCATGGTCACTGACGCATTCACCCGACTGACTATCCTGTCCCACATGTGGTTTTTGGTTGCCACGGTGGTCTGCTGGACTAGTGTGCCGAATAGGTGGGGTTCGACACTGATGATTTCATCCACCAGGACCTTCAACTCTGTGTCAGTGAATTTAGGATTTTTCTTTGATGCCATGGTGTGTGATGTGCAAGGTGTGGGTGGAGTGGGTTGGGATGTGCAGGTGTGTGGTGTGTAGGAATGGTGTGGTGGGTGTTTGTGTGGTGGGTGTGTTTGTGTGCAGGTTGTATGTGTGGACTTTAGTGTCTGCTGTTCGTTGTATTGAGCCTCTTGCTTGCAGCTATGCTGTGGTGCAAGGGATTGTGGTAGTGGGTGGGAATCTTTTTATACTCGGTGTCGTGGTAGTGTCCCAATGGTTGTTGCCAGTCAGGTGCTAGGTGGGTGTGTTGACTTGTGTGGATTTTTAGGTGCTTGGGGGGGTGTCATTGTGGCTTGTGATTGGTGTGCGTGTTTCAGGTGGGTGGGTGTCCTGTGTAGTGTGTTTTGTATTTACTTCCGTCAGCCATTTGTAAATTGGTTTGACGGTAGGGATGGTGTTCGTGTTGTCCTTCCGCTGGGATGCCGAGTTTATCGTTGCATTGTTTCCGCAGCGGTCGTGGATGGAGGTGAGTTCTGTGTGACTGGCGGCGTTATCCTAATCGCGGGCACGGAGCCTCCGCAGGTATTGCGGTGGCTGTGCCTGTTCCCGCGGTCATGTTCGTCCGCGGCGGACGGTGTTTCTTAGGTTCCGTCCGCTTGCGGCGGTCTCAGGTGTACTCCGTCCGCCGCGGACGGGGTTTGATGTATTCCGTCCACCGCGGACAGAGTTTCATGACCTTATTATCCTAATCGCAACGGCGGTTTATCCGCGGAGCGGTCGGGTGTATCTTGGCTGCGTCCTTGGCGGACGGGACCCGTTTCCGTCCGCCATCCTAATCGACCCCTAATGACGATCCACTGGAGAGAAAGGTCTACACACAACCTTGGGGCATTTTATCAAGGACCGATGGTAAAATTATCACTGTTTTATCGGCAGGAAACTGCAGATAAAACAGCGGTAATGGGCTTGATAATACGCCCTTGTGAGTTCCCATAGAATCCCATGTTCTGATGTTAACATGAGCTTCTATGGGAATTAACAAGGGCGTATATTATCAAACCCATTATCGCCGTTTTTATCGGCAGTTTCTTGCGATAAAATGGTGATAATTGTAACACCGGTCCTTGATAATATGCCCCTAATTGCGGATTATAAAAGAATGATCTTAGAGGAAAACTTGCAATGCTTCACCAATAAAATTTATAAAGCAAAGAACTCCTCGAAAGAGCTATTTGAGACAGTAAAAAAACTTGCCAACTTGCCTGAGGCCAACAATACTAACTGCAACTGGGCCTTCTGTAACACCCTTGCAGGCTTTTTCCAAGCTAGAGTCGAAGACTTTTTCAGTACTTTTGTGACAAACAAGCATCTAACTCAAGACCTTCTGGATGAAAGGGATTTTCCATCCAGTCCTGAAATTTTAAATACCTTCTTTTCCGCTCAGTTTGAAGCAAGTATTAAGCCTAACTAAGTCCACCAAGTCAGGATCCCTCCGGACCCGTTTCCACCCAAAATCATACATCTTGCCTCTGATGTTATAAGTAGTCATTTGGTTGAAATCTTTAAAGAGATAATTAAAACAGGAAATTTCTCTGTAGAGCAGTAGAAAGAATCTACTCTCCCTCTCCTCAAGAAACACAGTCTCAAAATGCAAGAGCCCAGCAGCTATAGGCCTATTTCCAGACTACCTTTCCCCACCAAAATCCTGGAAAAGGCATTAAACCTTGAACTTGCCTCTTTCATCAATGTCAACAAGCTTTTGGACTCCACACGATTTGGTTTTAGAGGGGCTCGGGGCTCATATCACCGAGTCTGCTCTGATTGTCGCTTCAGAAGAGTTGAAGTCCACACTTGACAAGAGCAGCTAGGCTTCTCTTGTCTTGTTGGATCTCAGCTTCATTTGACATGGTCAATCACAACCTTTTAACTGACTACCTTTTCAAGCTTGGCATTAGGGGATCTGCCCTTACCCTTCCGAGTTCTTTTCTCTTGGACAGGGAACAATTTGTAGCCATGGGTGAATTTGCTTCTGCCGTATTCCAGCTACCGTGTACCCCATATGGTAGCTGGAATACGTCAAAAGCAAAATCGCCCTCTGGGCTCCTCTTTGAGCCCTACTCTATTCAATCTGCATGCCAACCTACTGGCCAGTCTTATGAAATTATTCGGTTTTCTGTTATGTTATACACCGCCGACACGCGCATAGTGGTGTCAGTATCCAGTTATCCAGATGATATAGCGACGAGATCTAACAACAGCATAAGACAGATAATTGGATGAAAATCAACTGGCTCAAAATGAACTCCAGAAAAATGGAGGTTCTTCTCCTGGGGAATGACACCTCCTTTTGGACACCCAGTTGGTGGCCACAAGAACTAGGCTCATTGTCCAAGCCTGTGGAGAATGTTGGAAATCTGGGTATCATATTCGACAATAGACTGATCTTCAGTGATCAGGTCAACTCCTTAGCCTCCTCAGTTTTCTACATCCTGAAAATGATCAGGAAGGTGTGTCCTTTCATTCCCATGGGTCTGCACAAAAACATAGTAACTGCACTTGCCGTTTCCAAACTGCATTAATGCAATGCTTTTTCTCTGAACGCACAAAACAGATTTCTTCACAAATTACAGATGCTGCAGAATGCATAAGCACATCTTCTACCAGGAATTCCAAAACATCAATCCACTTCTCAGGCCTTGGTTATGCTCCATTGACTTCCCATAAGAAAAAGGACAGAATTCAAGGCCATTTGCACTGCTTTCAAGGCCTTAGAAAACTCTGGCCTGAATATTTGAGCAACAAATTTACCTAGTACTCTCCACCTAGAAAACTCATATCCTCTACTGCCAAATATTTGCCTGTCCCTAAGTTCAAATGAGGCTCCTGGGGAGGTAGAAGCTTCATTACACGAACTGCGAAACAGTGGTACTCACTCCCGCTACAACTGAAGGAAATCTCAAATCTTCTTTCCTTCAGGAAATCCCCTAAAACTGGCTTTTTAGCAACTGAGTTATCCATTTCAGTCTGAGACAGAAGCAGTGCCAAAATGTCTCTGGGCATTCGTGCGCTTTACGATTTAAAAAATCAAATCAAATCAATATCAAACTTATTCTCACTCCACTTCACTCTTCTATTTCCACCTCACGCTTCTCTTTCTCTCTCTTTTTTCTTTCTTCACCCTTCTCAACTGTTCCTCGCCCTCTGCTCACTCTTGCTCAGCCTCCTGTATTTCCAGCTCCCCCTACTACTCCCCCCTCACCATCCTCCTTTTCTTCTCACTATCCTCAACCTCCTTCCTATTACCATCATGTCTCTCTGCCTCACCTCCCCCTTGCTTCACCACACCCTCACTCTACCTCACCCTGGATTCTCTACCTCACACTCTTCTGTCAGCTTCACCTTCACTGCTGCTGTATATGGGGAAATGATTTTGTATATGCAAAGGAATGTGGGATGCACATTTTCTTGTGTGAGTGCATGGGTGTGCATAATCAGTCCTGAACTCCTCCTGTCTATGGATCTGTTCTTCACAGGCAGCTCTCCACGTTCTAATCAGTGGTACCAATAAGGTCTGGATTATATAGAGCATACTCATGAGCACAGGTAATTCCTAAAAGGACCTGGGGTATGCGTATTTTAAGTTAACAGGTGAGGTATCAAATGGCAGAGCAATCAAAGGTGGAAACCTGAGGAACAACACCAAATCAGATGTCAAATAGTGTCCTGTTTCTAACCCTTTCTGCCCACTGTGTCAGGAGTACGTCTTCTTAGGCTGACATCTGGACCAGTCTTTTGATGGCTTGTTTCTCAACCACTATTTTATTGTCTGCCTTTTAAGCCATATGCATCATAAAGGGAACAAAGAGGAAATGTCCAGTTCATGTGAGTGCCAGTAAAATTAAACTGTCTCTCCTAAGTAGTGAATAGCATGCCCCCTCTTCTTTCCCATTCTCCTATCTCCCACCCATTTCTCTCATTCCTATCACACCCATTGCCCACCAATCTATCCTCCTTCTTGTTCTACCACAATTCTCCAGTCTATTCACACTCCTGCTCTGGTCCCTCCTACACCTATTATCATTTGCTCATTAACATCCTATGTGAATCACCTTCCTTTCTCACCATTCTCATCCTTCACTAGAATCATTCTCCTTCATCACCCTTCTGCAGTCCCCTTCCTCTTCTCACCTCTTATTGCCCTTGACTCAGAATATGCTTACCCACGTCCCTACTCACATCATTCATTTTGTTCAACAGTACCATGCCCCATCCATCCTACTTCCTCAGGCTGATTTTGTATCCTTCTCGACCCACTTTTTACACCATCTTCTTCACCTTCTTTACCTTATGATGAAGATATGAGTTTTCAAACTTTTAGATGATAATAGCACCAGAATGTACAGAGCACCAATGGTAGATTTGGAACCTAGGCACAATTTAAGGACAACCGCAGTGTAGCTTTTGTCAGATATACCAAGTGGATTGATCCTGGTGAAAGTCTGGAAGTCAAAACGTTTTTAGAAAGTTTTTACGTTCATTTTAGAAAGAGACCTTGTCACTTTTTTGGAAGAAAAATTATCTCAGTGCTGGCGTCACTAAAACTGTAGCCGCTGCCATGGAACCAAATCCCAGATACCTGGAGCAGGTTGACCATGTTGATGCTCTGAAGCTTTTGAGATGTATTCCTGAAAATGTTCTAAGTTCTAACTCAGAAAAGGATTTTGTTTTTTCGGAGGTGCGATAATCTCTGCAGGGGTGAAGCTGAAATTCAATCCACTGACGTGGAAATGCCGATCAGAAACTTACCTTGGTGGCTACCACTGAATCTCTTGAGGAAAGGTTTTGAAAAACTTCCAAACTTTTCTGGTTATCACATAATCGCAGCAGTACAATTCTAAGACCTCAGGACCTCAGAGGAAGGCACTTAAAGAGTCTCAGGGTGTCAGACAGAGACCAACTGCAAAGTTTAGTTTAGGTCCAGTTGTCACTGGTCCGCTGGGCACTTCAGCTTGTTCTGCCACTGTAGCCACATAGGTCACCCTTCAAGTCCATTTCTTTGTTCTGGGTAAAAGAGATAAGGTCAAAATAGCAGGTCCTGTCCCCTTCTGATTTTCCACAAGTCAATGCAGTATTGTGAGGAGGGTGCTTTGGGGGTGCACATTTATGCTAGAGAACAACTAGAGGGTGGAGTGACTACTGACTGGCAGCGGGTGGAGACATGATGAAAATGAACCTCCAAGAGCATTAGGCAGGGTAAATGTAAGTTTCTAAAAGCAACTTCCTCTCGTACTTATTAAAACCCTACTTCACAATTAATTTGCATTTATAATAATGATAGAAATGGTGGTTAAATTATTTTAGCTGCTGATCCCAAACCCAAATAGAAGTGTTTCATCTGTCCTCTGGTTTTCTATGTAGAGCAGCCAGGCTTGCCACAGTAAAAATAGCTCTTGAGGCCTTAGCACTGTGGGGACATGGCAACATTAATTTTCCAGGTAGCCCCGCTTTAAAAACATAGCATACACCCCATCATGTACGCTATAAGATCTAACTATTTAAAATGAAGGTCTTTGTCAAAAATAGTTATTTTAATAGGTTGCACTGCAGGTTTTATATTGCAGTAGTCAGCTCACAATGCCAAGTTTTTACAGGCCCACTCTGTGGCATTGAATTTCCAGGCCCTACGTGCATTTTCTAGACTGTATAGGAAGGATGCATGGGCAAATTAAACATGTCAGTTAAGAATAAGCCAATTTGACTATGTTTAAAGGAGAACCACGGGCACTTTGCTCCTGCTTAGTAGGGTTAAGGTGTACAGAGTTCAAAAATCAGCAATATAGTTTCCAAAATCTGGTGTGATCATGCATAAAAGGCAGATCTCCTTCACTGTGTGACTCTTTTTTTCATTAATGAAAGGTTGAGTCCTATGTGTATTAGTCCAGTTTGTTTTCTTATCATTTTAGGAGCTGAAGATTAACAGCAGCACAAATTACATGGTCACTGGAATTATGCAAGGGTTAGGACCAAATTATTAGATTAGGATCTGAGGAGTAAAAGCAGCACGTTTACAGGGCCAATGGAATAATGCAATGGGGAGCATCAGATTATGCAGTAGGATTGAGTACATTATGCTGGTTAAACGAGTTAATCTCATTAGTACCATTTTATAACACCACTACATCAAAAAGCAGCTGAAAGGTGACCAGTAAACAAGTGTAGGTGCAGGTATTTAAATGCTGTGTGTTAGAAAAAACGGATATCCTGTAGCCATTCCCTTCACTACCTGTGCCTCGGCAGGATTGTCACTTTTACAAAATCCCCTCATTTTGCAGTCAGAGAAATAGAAGTAATCACCAGTTTCCAATTAAGAAGCAATTTGTCAGAAGAAATAGCCTGATATTTTACCCTTGTCTTGAACGTACATAAAATGTGACAAGGGAAACACAAAAATTACAGGTATCTTTATGACTCATCCACATTCTGAACTCCAGCAATGGCTGTTTTGGGGGGTGTTGCAGCACCTCTCGCATCCCTACTTCCAGCGCCTCTGGTTTTGCAGAAACATACCCCGAGTTTGGGTCTGGTTTCCGAAAACCAAAACATCTCACATACTGTCAACATCTGTGCATCTCCCACTTGGAGCGATTCACAGAAGGTAAGATCCCCACAGGCAGTCTGGGATTTTGTACTACATGGGAGCCCCTCTTCCCAGGGAGCATAGGCCATGGCCTTCACTGACCAGTTGGGTTGTCGGTCCACCCACCACAGTGTAAATGGCAGTGTCAGTTGCTGCAGTTCACACAACTCTGTTAGGAGTGTACACGTTGAATGCCAAAAAGAGAACAGGGTCTATTGAGGGAGACCTGCAGACCCTCTCTAAGGTGAAAAGCTGATGGCATGTTTGAAAATGACATATTTACTCTAATGGCAGAGAATAAAAATGAACATCACTGAGTTGCTGGGTCATTTCAGTGACTGCAACTATATACTGTTTGCAGTCTCCAGAAAGGTGAACTGTTAATTTCTTCCATTACAGAACTTGATATCAGTGACATCTTGCCAAATCTACATCAACAGAATTGCACATCCAATGGTAAAAGGTTTAAAGGTTTTCTATTCATGAAAAGAAGGATGGGTCTTTAGAGGTGACACTTTAAAACAAGGCTTTTACGGCTTTGTCCAACAGAATGAGTATGGCGAGGAACAAAGATAACGTCTAAGTTCAGAATAGGTCTGCGCAAATCAGGATCTGCATTCAGGTGGTGGGAAGGGGAAATGTATAAGGACATACAACAGCTGCCAGGAAAAGAAAATGTGTTCCAAATCAAAGGTGATCCACTGGCTGAGTTCCATCTTCAGAGGAATGAAACAAGTTTGGAGTTGGGGTGAATGAAGCAAACACTCTGGGAGCCCACAGACAACCAGAATAGCAGAGAAAGATGAATGCTCTGACTGAATATGGTACCAGTAAGACGCAATAATGTTCCTAAAGGAGCAGGGAGAATTGCTGGACGCCCATCCCACGCTGGCAAGTATAGATAAGAAAGGAAATAATTAACTTGTCGATGGGAACCCAAATATCATGTAAGCCCAGTAGAAAGAAAATTCCTACGTCGTGATTTCTAGAACTTTGCTTCATACATGAAGAAGACTGTTTCTGTCTAATGGATTTTGGAAGTATGTAAGTTCTTCACAGGATCCTAGAATTGCGAAATAACTGCAATTGGACACAATATGTGCACACTTTTTTTTTTGGAGAGGAAGAATGGCAACAAATAGTACATTTCCTCATATTCAATCGAAATAAATGATTTTCTTTAAAGATGGCGTTCAGAAAAGAAACTTGAGAGTTGGCTGTGCTTCTGAGATAGGAATTAATGACCATATTTACACTTTGACAGATTGTGCTCCAACCCAGCAGATTGGCAGAGGGCTTTTGGGTCCACCCCCAGATGAAAGTCTACCAGCTATAGTAGAGATCTCTGTATACCTGGCAGTGGTGTAAATAAACTTGAGGGCCCCCCCTGCAGAGCACATGGAGGGCCCACCCCTGCGGCCCGGCTCACCACCTACCACTTTGCCCTACCACCCTGAAATCTAGTATATTTAGATTTGAAACCTCCAACATTTAAATGAAATGCCTCTATATTGTCTCTCTAAGGGGCATATTAACAAGGCAGGCGATTTGAAATTATCGCAGTTTTTGCAGCCGTTTTCAGCCGAAAAGCGGCGATAATTTCTTCGCCCTATCAGCAAAGACACGCTATCGCGTGTTTTGCTGATTTTGCGCCCTTCTCAATAACGCCCAGCTTTGCATCTCTAATGAGATGCAAAGTGGGCGTTCCAGGGCAAAATAATAGGAGAAATGTCGCTAAGCGACATTTCTCCTATTAACAAGCTGCTCGCTAATAAGCAGAGCATTAGGAAAAGTAGCGCTAACCATAGTTAACGCTACTTTCCTAACGCCTGCTTGTGACCTGTTCTTAGCCATGTAATCCAATGGGAGGTGGATTACATGGCTAAGATTGTCCTGCCCTATCAGCAAGGTTATAGCCATTTTCAATGGAATATCATAGGAAAACCAGCAATATTCCATTGAAAACGGCGATAATCCCCGCTATCGCTGGGATTTTTATCTCCATGGCGTTAAGCGTTGTTAATACAACGCTACCATGGAGATTATCGCCTCACTCTAGCAGCGGTCAGCGATGATTATCGCTGCCGCTTGCTAATATGCCCCTAAGTTCTAATGAGAAAGTGGGAAACACTCTTAACATACAAGCTATGCCATTCGTAACAATACTGTCAAAAGCAGATTATTTAACTGAGATAGAAATTAGAACAATGCCAAGGAGCGATCCTATTGTCTCAGGAACACTATGGCTGAAGAACAAAGAACAACTATGAAGGGTCTGAAATAGAATTGACATTAATGGACAATAACTTGAAACTTTGAAAGACAAACCCAAACCTGCAGTTCTATAAAAACTCGACTGACAATATACATGAGAAGTACACAAGATAGAACTCTATGGGATAGATGTAGGTAATTGACATTTACCGATTCGAAAATACCGAATTTTACCGATTCAGTATTTTCGAATCGGTAAATGCTATGTAGATAATTTTTCGGTAAAAAATACCGAATCATTAAGATTCGGTATTTGCCATTCATTCCTATGGGCCTGGAGGCCCATAGGAATGAATGTCAATTACCGAATAGGTAATTATCGATTCGGTAAAATTGGGAAAAAGTCAAGGGTGGCAGGGTTTCACTTTGACACCCTGTGGCACCCCTGATTAGTGCTTGTGTGCACATGTGGCACACATACATGCCCTAAGGGCATGTATGTCTGTCACATGGCACAGGTGTAAATGCACAGAATTGCATTTACATAGGAATTCGTTATTTGCCACCAACTAATAGTTGGTGGTAAATAACGAATGCTTAAAGCCCAGAAGCACTCTTTGAAGTGCTTCCTACATTTCATTTACTGATTTGGTGAATACCGAATCGGTAAATGAGGATTTGGTAAATACCGATTCGTTATTTACCAAATCGGTAAATGTGCCTCCTACATAGGAAAAGTCTATTATCGGTCGGTAACGGACGATTTCGGCCATTACCGACCGATAATAGCCTTCTACATCTGGCCCTATATTGTTAAAAAGTCAAGAGAAATAGACTGGCATCTGTAACCAGTTTACAAAGGTATGTAAATATGCAAATGGTCTCTGGCCTCGGAGGAGTTTCCTTCAACCCCCTTGCTTCTGGGCCTGGAAGCTCAGGTCATCTGCACCCACCCGCACGCGGCACGCACCATTTAATTTATGAGGTAGGACTGTTCTGAGGCAACTCATTGCTGCAACCAACGCTGGCGAGAGAATGTAGAGCTGCCTGTGTGCGCTACAGTGCTGATGGGGCCACTGGAGATTGGAAAATGGGGGCTGCTGGTGGCATAGCTGCCAAGGTTTCAGATTGCCATGTGCGACTGTTGTTGATGTATTTTGCATTCCCTGTCAGTAATCTCTGACATACAAAGATAATTCATTCTCCAATAAAAACTTTATGGACTTAATCGAAATGTGAAACTGAGTTTTCTTTGCCAGGAGGCAGTCACAGGAGCAATGTTAGTTTTCGCAGGCCCCTCTGTCAGAATACTGTTAATATATTGGGACCTCATTTTCACTGCAATACTGAGAACCTTCACATTTCACCACAGTCCCAGCTCTGAATCAGTCTACCAGTTGCTCCCCTGGTGGCCAAAGGCAGAACCTTTTCCTTCTAAAGTAAGACGGCCACCACGTCGTTCACTCTTTCAACAAAGATGATTCCCATTTCACCTCTCTGGGGAAAGGGTGTAGTCAAAAAAATCTTTAATTCATGGAACCATGCAACAAATTCTCCCTTCTTACTCAATCAATGTGTTGTCAATACCAAAATACAAGATCTGGGAGTTGAAAAGTCTCGAAGTTTACTCAAAGGGAGAGGATAGTCAGCATACATTTCTAACCAGTGTTTCAAGGGTCATCTTACAGCACCAACTTGTTTTACACAAGTCCTCACACTGCACATAACATGGGACCACCACAGCTTGCATCGTCTACTGAAGACGACCCACTGTGCAGATTAATTAAAGACTGACTACGTTCTGCGAACTGAATCATCTGAAGCAATAACTACATCCAAGTAGCAATAAAATACGTCATTCCAGATCTTCCTTTTGGACACGAATTCCTCAACCTAAACCATTCTTCAAATAATATATTTAACAGCCTAGTAATAAAGGCGAGCACTGTGCGTCAATCATCAGTCGAATTACTGCTAAAAAGAATCCAGTTGTACCGAACGCGTGAGCCGAGAAATTATCCCCTCGTCAATTTATGCCAGATCACCAATGAAGGACAAGACGTCACCAGACAATCTTAGTGATGCCCACCGAGGGGGGCCAGGAATAGTTCATAGAAGGACCCCACACTTGACACCACAGGAAATATCTTTATCCAGAAGCAGCTTCACTAAACAACAGCGGAACCAGCAAATGAGCACACAATGTCCTACCGGGCCTGGGCCGGGGCAGGGCTGAAAGCTCCAGAGGAGGCTGTCCAGTCTACTGGAGAATGACTCCATGCACCTCAGTATGTCACTAGTGTAGCCACTAAAAAACACAGGGTGCATCCCTCTGCGGAAGCGTCTACTGTGTGATCTACCACTGTAGGTAAGGTCCTGTCTATATAGTAGCCCCAGAAACAGCTGACTTCTGCTGAATGAGAAGTGAAGAGGGACTAGCTGAGTGCTCCGGACTGGCCTCTCGAGTAAAGTGAACTGTTGACCTCACTATAATGTTCTTGGAAGGAGCAGGGAGTTATGTGTTGCGTTGACTCCTCTTGGACTGAAAAGCATGGACGTCACTTACAGCCAGGGGTAGCTGCTGCAACACCTGGCTAGCCCCTTGCGACCCCTGGCACTGCCCTTGCGGCCCCTGGTCCCAAGAGGTGGCAAACACAGTGCCAGGAACAGAGGGGCAACTAATCCTTATAGACATTGGTTGGTTGGCGCTCCACTTTCTTTGTTTTGTGTCAATTCGTTATTGCACTAATAGTGAATAATAGTATATTATTCACTATTAGTGTATAAAAAAATGAAGTAGAATTAGCTCGAATATGAACCTCCATGGCAATGGAGGTAAATAAAAAATGCTTTTAAATGTATGGTGTGTGTGTGCTTGTGGGTGAAAGTGTTTATGTGAGAGACAGTGTGTGTTTGTGTGAATGTGTGTATATTTGTAGCTGTGAGCGAAAGTAAAGGTCAAATGGTGTGTGACGTTGCTTGTGATGTTGTTTCCGATACGCCTGTAATTTTGGTGAAATGATGTCCATGCTGAAAAGCTGCCTCTCTCTAGATGGGTTACGTCTGCTGTCAGTTAATATCTGAGAAGAAAGGAAGATCTTACAGCAGAAGTATTTCAGTGTCCTCTCTGTGGGTCCATCATTTAATTGGCCCTCGTACCTCAAACACACAGAGAAGAAACAGTTGCGTAACGCAAAATGATAGCCCCCCTGCAGAATGGTATAACAGGCCCTTGTCTCAGATATCTCCCAAATATTCATAAGTTCTGGGCTGAATAGGGTTCCCCTGAAGGGTAGGCGAAGGGTGCACCACAAGGGTAACAGGAGCTGCAGTGGCCTGTGTTACGCCCCAGAAAGGAAATATTCTTAACTCAGACAGTTGAGAAATATTTGCCCGCCAGGCTGTTGTCTACATCAAAAGCTCCCCATTGTTATTTAAAAAGGGCTATCTTTATCTTAAAAGTGGACCCTGAACCATGCCGTGTTCATTCTTTTTCTACAGTGCATCAGTGCCTCAGTGCATAAAGCCCTGCAAGATGAGACTAGGCCTGGTTGCCGCACATGCAGAGCTCACTATGCTTGTGAAGTCCCACCAGGAACAAGGGTATCCAATCTTGGACCGGGCATTACCTAGGCCCCTGCACTCTCCTCTGTGCTAGGATTCCAGAGGCCACTGACCCTCCATTTTATTGCAAGCCATCAGTACTGGCTGAAGCAGCAGCTTTCAGCAGAGGCCTAATGAAGTGGCATACTGTACAAGTAAGGTTCTCTTTTTCCCGCTTGCTTCAGCCTCACCTCCTGCCATCCGAATCAGAAGGGGATGGCCACTAATTATTTTCATAACATGAAGTAGTGTCTTTTATTCATAGTAAATGTACTGGGAGGAAAAAATAAATGTCATGAGAGAATATCGTAAATAAGGGAGGCCTTAATCAATGGCTCAATTTGTGCCTTTCCAGAGAGTAGGTTATACCTTACCTAGAACCCTCACATATTGTGTCCTGTGGGCTAAATATCTTGTGAAAGGTACATCAACACTGAGGTGGATATAACTGAAATTAAATGAGCCACATTAATGCCCATTAAAAAAGAGAGTAGTAACATAACTACATAGATTACGGGACCCCGACATCTACATACCGATTTACCTGGACCGGGTGTTTTATTTAAATATATTTCTCATATTGGGTTATACTAAACAAGGCGGCTCCTCAAGTATTCAGTGGTGGAATATTGGCTCCCAAGGATGAATACTGGTTAATTTCTAAAACAAAAAAGATATAGCGTAATGTAGCCCAGAGTAAATGGAATGTAAAAATGAACTACATAAATCGCAGGAGCCATGAATGAGGTCTGCATGTGCATTGCCTCTCCACCCCAAATGTAGTGTGCTTCGATAAAAAGGTCAGCTACTGGTGACCCAAGTTCATATGTGTATAATAAACAAACACAAGGCAGAAGGTATAAATCACGACGGCTAGATTGACAGGTAGGCTAACTACTAACGGCAGCCACAAGCTGCCAATGTGAAACTTGCCTGTAGACAGATTATCAAAGGATACCACCCCCATGTGGACTCCGGTGCGAAAGTCGACTCGGGTCAACAAGTAAATGCATACGATATTATAAAGGTGCAGGGTTCGTACGTACTTACAAAAGCTCGTGCAGGCGAAGTTGTCAGCCAAGTCAGCCAGAAGTGGGGTTGCACGTGGACAGTTATGCTCCATTTTTGGACAAAAGAGGGACTCCTCGCCACCATGGACCACTCACTCCTGCCTCTGCTCGGACAGACACCTGCAGCTTCAGTGGCAGTCACGCTCATGCGCACTTTTAATTGCGCTGTGCATGACAATGGTATGCTCACTGTAACATTCAGTGTGCTAACTCACCAGCAGCCCCACCCTGAAGACGCGGCTCGCGCAGACGCCGAGACATCTTCTGGGCAACGTGGCCCTTGCACCAAAATTAATAAAGAGCCTGCCTCAGAGACCTGCCCGGGGCCTAGTGGACCATTTAATTAATTAAGAGGCCGGGCATGCGCCACAGCCGTGCGCACCCTTTTATTAGTGAGAGGGCTGCGGGGGGCTCCTTTGTTATTTCCTTGGCCGTGCGCGCACCATTTAGTTAATAAAAAGGTTGTTTATGCACCATGGCCGTGCGCACCATTTAATTCCTCCGCCGAGTGAAGTGGGACCCTGGACCGAGGGGGCCCCTGGAGCTAGGGTGACCAACTGGCATTGGTGCAAATTCAGGACGGTGAGTGTAAAAATTCAGGACAAAGGGTCAAAATTCAGGACGCAAATTCAGGACAGGAGGTCAAAATTCAGAACAAAACTTCAGGACAATAGGTACGTTTTACAGACACATCAGAGGTCGCGCAATAGTATATAAGTAAGCCCAGCCATTTCCAAACATATTCAACCATTTGCAAACCTATCCATCATGTATCCTTCCATCTATCATTTCACTCATCCATCCCTTCATCCATCCCCTCATCCATCCTTTCACTCACCATTATCCATCCATCCATCCATCCACCCTTTCACCCTATCCATCTGTACACTTATCCATCCACTCTTCATCCCATCCATCCATTCACTCATCCAATCAGCCATTTACCCTTTCACCAATCCAGCCATCCTTTCCCTTACTAATCCTTCCACCCATCCACTCTTTTAGTCATCCATCCATCCTCCCTTTCTCTCTCCATCGACCCTTTCACTTAGCCATCCTTCCTTCCATCCATCCATCCACCCACCCATCCATCCATGTACTCATCCACTCATGAATCCGTCCATTGACCCTATCACTCATTCATCTATCATTTCACTCCTTCACATATCTATTCATCCTTTTGTCCATCTACCCTCCCTTTCACTCACTCATCCATCCTTACATCCACCCTTTCACTCATACGTCCATACATTCACCCTTGCACTTATCAATTCATCAATCCATCCATCATTTCACTCATCCACCCACCCACCCATCATCCACCCAACCATCCACCCACCCACTCATCCATCCTTTCACCCACCCACCATCCAATCCACCCACTCATCCATCCATCCATCCTTTCACCCACCCACTCATCATCCATCCATCCTTTCACCCACCCACCATCCATCCATCCATCCGTCCTTCCCCTCATCATCCATCCATCCCCTCATCATCCATCCATCCTTTTCCCTCATCATTCATCCATCCTTTTCCCTCATCATCCATCCATCCATCCTTCTACCCACCCACTCATCATCCATCCATCCAACCTTCCCCTGATCATCCATCCATCCTTCCCCTCATCATCCATCCATCCTTTCACCCACACTCTTATCATCCATCCATTCCCTCATCATCCATCCATCCATCCATCCTTTCACCCACCCCCTCATCATCCATCCATCCACCCTTCCCCTCATCATCCATCCATCCACCCACCCCCCTCATCATCCATCCATCCTTCCCCTCATCATCCATCCATCCTTCCCCTCATCATCCATCCATCCATCCTTTCACCCACCCATCCATCCATCCTTCCTTCCCCTCCATCCATCCCCTCATCCATCCATCCATCCCCTCATCCATCCATCCATCCATCCCCTCATCCATCCATCCCCTCATCCATCCATCCTTTCCCTCATCCATCCATCCTTCCTTTCCCATCCATCCATCCTTCCCCTCATCCATCCATCCTTCCCCTCATCCATCCATCCTTCCCCTCATCCATCCTTCCTTTCATCCATCATCCATCCTTCCCTCACCCATCCATCCATCCCATCAATTTATCCTTCCCCTCATCCATCCATCCTTCCCCTCATCCATCCATCCATCCATCCTTCCCCTCCATCCATCCCCTCATCCATCCATCCTTCCCCTCATCCATCCATCCTTCCTTCCCCTCATCCATCCATCCCCTCATCCATCCATCCTTCCCCTCATCCATCCATCTTTCCCCTCATCCATCCATCCTTCCCCTCATCCATCCTTCCCCTCACCCATCCATCCATCCATCCCATCCATTTATCCATCTATCCATCCATCCTTCTCCTCATCCATCATCCTTCCCCTCATCCATCCATCCTTCCCCTCATCCATCCTTCCCCTCACCCATCCATCCATCCCATCCATTTATCCTTCCCCTCATCCATCCGTCCTTCCCCTCCATCCATCCATCTATCCATCCATCCTTCTCCTCATCCATCATCCTTCCCCTCATCCATCATCCAGCTACCCTTCCACCCATACATCCAGCTATTTACATTTTCTCTCATCCATCCTTCCCCTCACTCATCAATCCATCCATCCTCTCTCATTATCCATTTATTCAATCTTTCATTCATCCATTCACCCTTTCACTAATTCATCTAGCCATTCACCCATCCCTTCACTTACTTACTCGCCCACCTTTCCATATTAATTTGAGCTGAGCCCTTTTGAGAAGAGGCCCATCAAGAACTTCACCCTCGCTGCAGGGGCCGTTCCAGGACTGGGACAGAAGCCACCCAGGGCGGAGACAGGATCCACCACAGGGGGGACAGGAGCCATCACAGGCGGGGGGGGGGACAGGAGCCATCACAGGCGGGGGTGGACTGGAGCCACCACATGGGGGGGCAGGAGCCATCATTGAGGGGAGGGCAGGAGCCATCACAGGAGAGGGAACAGGATCCACCAGGGTGGGCACAGGGGTGGGCATGCAGTATTCTAGTATCATCTTGGGCTCCTCGCCCCCTCCTGCACAAGACAACGAGAAGACAGACTCTCTGTCCAAAATTACATCCCCCACTGTGATGTACAGTACTTACAGGAGATACTCTAAGAGAACAGATTGAACTGATTGACCTCCATACTTTGTTAATCAGTGTGGGTGCGATTGTGCCATTTCTTTATTTTATTACATTATACACTGCATGTTTGAAGAACCGAGGTTTGCTTACAATTTAGTGACAGTAATTAAGCTCGGTGAAGAGAAGCACATGCTGCCTCGGTGTAATCAGGGGTGTAATCTGGCCGAGTCTAGGATGTCTGGGGCCCTGGGTAGAAATGGAATGTGTGAGCACCCCTCTAAATAGCAGAGACATGATGCATTCAGGGCTGTTTGCATGTGAATAGATGTTGCTGCTGTTAACGCAGGATTTCTGGCGTCTAGTTACCTTACCAGATCCCAAATCAAGTCGACTGGATCGTTGGTACCTGTCATTGAGTAAAAGGCAATCCAATACTAGATCAATCAATTAAGAACTTACACCACTCTAAATGACCACTGACCACTGATTAAAGTTCAAAAATTTAATATAAAGTCAAAGATAACTGAAGATACAAACTTCTCAAGATGAGATTCAAAAGGTATACTGGTATCACTATAAACATAAATTCTTTGAATAGTCTGAGTCTACAAAACAGAATAATAAGTACAAGTTCGAAAATCATTAGAGTTGCCAAAATGGATACAAGTTGCAACTTAAGAGTCATTACAGAAAAGAAAATTCCGGTTAGTCTGTCCCTACACTAGACTGAGTGACATCCCTACTTAACAAGATCTTTACCCAAAAAGGTGTCAGCCGTGGTGACTTCCTAAGAAGATCACGCACTTCTCTTTGTCTCTTCTGTAAAAATGGTCTCTGGTGATCAGCCTATCTGCCTACCCAACCGCTCTCTTAGGCTTCCAAAATCATCTGCTCTGCTCTCCTCCCGGGTCGCTTTCCCTAATACAAAATCACATTTCCGATAGGAACGCCCCTCGGGACGCCCCTCACGTGGTATCGAATTTGGCGGCAGACTCCATGATGGTACTCTTCGGGACCCTCGTTAAAGTTGACCTTGGTTCCCAGGCTTCTTCTCCAGTGCGCCAGTACCCCATGAAATTCCTGAAGACTCCTACAGGCCTGCGCCAAGCGCCACTGAACAAAGCCCCATTCATTACAACTGATTAAGACCCCTCGCACCTGCATACAGGCCATCCTACAGTAGGCCTCAAATTCCAGACTCCACCATATCTATAGGTCGTAAAACATATGTAACTCTCTGTACTTGGCGCCTCTCGACTTCTTCTCTAACGAGCACATTGCAGATCAAAGGAATAACATTATCTGTTCAGGCCTACTTGATTTACATGAAGCGGGTCCCTGCACTCTGAAAACATATAACTTGATTTAAACAATATTCTTAACTAACACATTTCTGTAATGCAAAACATCTATAAAACATATATTTCACTACTAAATTCGATAATACATTTTGGAAGAACCACCTTAACCCCACCTCACATTATTTTAGCAGCACGTTTAGATTTTACTGTGAATTGCCATGAGGCCTACACAATTTAACTGGTTTGCAAGTTCCTCTTACATGATCACTTAACATGAGAACGTGAGGTTTTCATATTCATTCCAACCTTTCTACATTAGTCTCACACTACTACGATTATTGTTACCCTACTTAAACACTCTATACATTTTACTACTGGGTATAAAACACTCTTGTGCAAAGTATATTTAAACTAACTACGTGCTTGTAAATATGGTGCACTTATACATTTTTTCAGATTTGTGCTCTCTCAGTCCCCCCTTTGATGACTTTCAGGAGTCATCACCATCAAAACACCATCTCTAAAATGTAGGACCCTTCAAAGTGAAGTCATGGCAGTACCACTTCTTTTCATTGTCTCCAATGCCTTCAGACTCTTATATTGTGTATCTTGCATCGCTGTCAACCTTCTCTCCTGCTCTCTCATAGATCTCTGCAACCTGTTTGCTTTATACCATTGATACAAACGCACCAATCCCCACAAAGTGATTACACAAATCACAAATATGATAATGGGTTTCAGTATGTACCAAACGATACCCTTTCCTAGGTTGGCAAACCAACCTCCAACTTTACCCATTCCATGACCTACTTTTTCCCACACATTTACTTTTGTCAGATCCTCAATTTCGTGGTGAATTGCAGTGATGTTTCGTATGTATTTCTCTAGAGGTTTTGAATTGTCCGGAATGTAAGTGCAGCATTCCTGGACCTTCAAAGCCTTGCAAACTCCTCCCGCTTTGGCTAACAGAACGTCTAGAGCAAGTCGGTTCTGAAGAACCATTGCCCTTATCGATTGCATCTCACCCTCCACCAGCATTAAGGATCTGGCAGTACTGGCAGACAACCTATCTACGACTGTAGCCAATCTTCTAATTTTGATGTCATTCAGTATCACTCCCAAGATAGGGAATGCAGCACCAAATACATCCCCAATTACTTCTTCAGCTCCTAACCCTCTCCTTCCCCTTGTTGGTATTCCTCTCTTGGTCGGCTCTAAATTCTCAACATGATATATTTTGGGGAAGACAATTGCTAGATAACATGATCCGTACCAATTATCTGGTAGCTTCACATATGCATTTCTTCCACATACAAAATATACATTTGGAATTGCTTGCATCTCTTTCAAAAAATCTTTGGAGTAGTATTCCAATTGGAAAGCATGTTCACAACTGACTTGACCTACATACAGATTCTCATAATAGGAGTAACTCCTGTGGATACACAGTTTCCCCCGTTTCTCCTTGTCTAGAGCAATTGGACCAAAGCTACCCTTTCTTTGCTGTATCCTTTCCTCCTTGGTCCAATCTGTTTCCCATTGTCCTGAAGCCTTTAGAATCTTCTGCCTCCTGTATCTAGTATCCCTTTGCCCTATAAACTTTTTCTCAATTTCTGACACTTGACAAGTCAGATTATTTCTCCGGGCATGTGAAGTATCTAACGTTTTCCATGGAATGAACCATTTGTGTAATCTGTCTTCGCTCTTGTAATAGTCCCACTTGTTCAGATGCTTGAAATTTGGGACCTCTGGCAATATCGAGTCAAAATTCGAGAAATAATACTTGAACCCCTCTCGTCCATAGAATATACTTAACAACAAACTACATGTGATTCCATATGTCAATGGAAGATGATGGTATCTGATACCCTCATCCACAGAAGCTGGTAATTGCATACAAACGTAGCAATTCTTTGCCTCCATGACATCAATGTATTCGTAAAGCAACTTGGCATAAGCATTTGACCTAAAGTTCCCCTTTGATTCATCAACATGTAATCTTTTGATCTCAGCATCTAACAAAACCTTTTCTTTCTCAGTGTTTTCTCCTTTTACCTCAGCAACCGTGATAGGCTTTTGAGTTGATGTTTTCTTAGTTTCTAATCTCGTCTTTGTTTCATTTTCATGTCCCACTATATATGATACAGTAACTACTAAAACTATAAGTGAAATCACCACCCCTAAAAGTGTGCCTACTATGCATTTTGCCCTGCGGTTCGGGTTGCCAGCCTCCATGATCTCAAACAGGGTAGTTTTGACGTTCTTCTATCTCCAACGTCTCCTCCTCTCCGAACAAAGTCTCTCTTTCGAACAATATCTCTCTTTTGAACACCTGGAAGCTGACAATTTACTCCGCAAAACAGTTCTAGAGTCCTGTGGAAATAGACAACCCTAGCCCTTCTCCATCCTCTAAAAAGGAAGCCCCTACCATTTTTCTTCTTCCACTCGGCGCTAGGTTATCTTGCAGCAATATTTACAAAGTTCTTTCAAAAGTCTTTTATCAATCTAAAACTATGAGTGTTCCAAGAAGTTCCACTACTCGCTCAAGCATTTCCAATCGAAGAAGAGTTCCCTCCAATATTGGATATCGTGAGCAGCAAACCGGGAAATCAACTGTCTCTAGGATCAATTTTCTTATTCCGCTCAGGAGAGGAGGATACACGATGTTGAGTGTCAGCAACCTTTCGGTCTCCGCTCCTGGTAGCAGGAACCTTATTTGCACTGTGATGATCGGATCAGTTCTGATCAGGTTCACTTCCCTGACCCTCCCGGTTCTGTGTCCCACGGACATCTGCAACGAGGTAGGTCCAATCAGGAGTAGAGTACCTTCTGCTAGGCACTCGCACCCTCCTTGATCTTCTGAGACCCCCCTGGGCTTGATCCTGGGTATCTTCTTCCGGGTCTGAGTCTTCGGATATAGGAGCAAGCGTTTCTTCTCGAGCAGACCTCAAGCTCAACCTCCTCCTTCTTTCTGGCCAGGTGGCTGCTCCACGCCTTGCCCTCCTATTTCTTGTCCTCACACTCGATTCCTGATCGCTTTGGTACTGGTCCGTGTCTGAGTTGTATTCACTGCAGCTCTCTCCTTCAGTTGCGTCTTCGGTCTCACTGCCGTTCTGCCGTCCTTCCTCTTCTGGATCTGATGCGTTCCCAACTTCTTCCAACACCTCCACAGCTTGACTGGCCCCCCCCTGGGATTCTTCTTCCACTGCTGGACTTTCGTCTGGGAGAGGAGCTGTTTCTTCTAGAGGTGCTGAAACTCTCCGAGTATGGGATGCATGGATCCAATTTGGCAGCCCTCCGCACTTCACCGCGGTATTCGTGATCAGGATTACCTGAAAGGGCCCACGCCAACGTACATCTAGGCAGTTCTTCCGGACGTGCTTCTTGACCAACACCCAGTCCCCGGGGCACAGATCATGACACAGGTTCCTTGATGATGGAACTTCAGCCGCCTGCACCTGAAGGGACACAGAATGGATGGCGTCAGACAGTCCCTTACAATAATCCAAGATCAGATCATCTGTGATATTCAATAGGGCAGCAGTTGGAACTGTAGGAAGTCTCATGGCCCTCCCCATCGGAATCTCATGTGGCGAGAGACCTGTCCTCCTGTCAGGTGTGCTGCGCATACTCATGAGCACTAAAGGAAGAGCATCTGGCCAACTCAAAGAAGTGGATGAACAGACTTTAGCTAGTCGACTTTTCAGAGTGCCATTTACTTGTTCCACAATCCCTGAGGCTTCTGGTCGATAACTACAATGCAGTTTTTGATCGATCTTTAATGTAGAACACAACATCTTCACAATTTCGCTGTTAAAATGTTTTCCTCTGTCCGATTCCAGAGAGGCAGGCACCCCGAAGCGTGGTATCAACTCCCTGAGCAACAGTTTGGCTACTGTGAGGGTATCGCACCTGCGTGTAGGGTATGCTTCAACCCACCTGGAAAATATACATACAACCACCAAAACATACCTAAGGCGGTTGATTGGCGGCATTTCAATAAAGTCCAATTGCATTCTATTGAAAGGCCCCCCAGATCTCCCAATGTGACGCAGTGTAACTGGTGTTCTTTTCCCTATATTTAATTGTTGGCAGGTAACACATCGCTTACACACGGACTCGGCCGCTATCCTAAATTTAGGGCAATACCAAGTCTGCCTAAACACTCTCACCATAGCGTCTCTTCCTAAGTGTACTGGACCATGTATTTGCCTTGCCATGGGATTTGCTAGTTCCTCAGGTAACACCGCCCTCCCATCTGCTGAAATCCAAAAATCCATCTCGCTTCTCACGCACCCTGCTATTTCCCATGCCTTTTTCTCAGTTTCAGGTGCGTTCTCCTGCATCATCCTCAAATCCTCCCAAGTGTCTACAGTTTCCAACATCATACTCAATTCTGTCTTCTCTTCCGCCCCATCTATTTCTACCTTTGTGAAGCAATAGTCCTGCTCCGCACAATAGCGGGCGACTTCATCAGCATACCGGTTACCTTGTGACACGAAATCCATATTCTTAGTATGAGCTACACACTTTACAATCGCAATGGCGGCTGGACCCTGTAATGCTTCCAACAACAGCCGCACAAATTCTCCATTTCGAATGGGCGAACCAGAAGAGGTCATGTAACCTCTCTGAGACCACAATTGCCCGAAATCGTGAACCACACCGAAACCATATTGGCTGTCAGTGTATATGGTGACTCTCTTTCCGTTTCCTGCTATACAGGCACGAGTTAGGGCAATAATTTCTGCTACCTGTGCGGAATGTACTCCTTCCAGGCAAGCGGCTTCCACAACTCCCGTAATGGTACAAACAGCATAAGCTGCTCTCAGTCAACCAGTATCGTCTCTTAAACATGAGCCATCGACAAAATAAATTTCATCAGGTTCAGTCAACGGCTTATCTACTATATCTGGTCGGGGCTTCGTGCATAGTTCAGTCACATCAAGGCAATCGTGGTCTTCACATTCTTCGCCTTCTATTACAGTAGGTAGTGGCATCAATGTAGCAGGATTCAAAACAGAGCATCTCTTAAGGGTCACGTTCTCCGCAGCAAGGATAACTTGCTCGTAGCGCGTGAGCCTGCTATTGGTCAGATGCTGCGTCTTGGTCCTGGTCATTAACAATTCTACAGAATGTGGTACATACACCACTAACTGGTGTCCCATAACAATACTCTCACACCTCTCAATGCTGACACCCGTTGCAGCAACGGATTTGAGACGCTGCGGCTACTGGGCCTAATGTAGCCGAAAAGTAGGCAACTGGTCTACGGGCATTTCCATGGGTCTGTGCCAAGACTGACAAAGCACATCCCTCTCTCTCACAGCAGTAAAGCGAAAAAGACTTCTCATAATCGGGCATCCCCAGAGCCGGAGCACGACATAAGTCGTCTCTCAGCTGCAGGAACGCCACTAGGCATTCATCGTCCCATGGTACCGGATCACTCACCTCCTTGTGCGTCAGTTTCTGTAAGGGTTTTGCTTTCAGTGAAAAGTTAACTATCCACTGTCGACAATAACCAACCATTCCTAGAAACATCCTAACTTCTCTCTGAGTCGTAGGCGCATTCATTTTCATTATCGCCTCAATCCTATCTGGAGACACCTTACGTTTTCCCTTTTCTAACCGGTGTCCCAAATACTGCACTTCGGTCAGACAGTACTGTAACTTGCTCGGAGATACCTTGTGTCCATTCTCAGCTAAATGGTTCAACAAGGCAATGGAATCTGTTTTACAAGCTTCCTCGGTCTCTGACGCAACAAGTAGGTCATCTATGTACTGAACCAGAACCGAATTCTGCGGCAGTACTAGATTTTCGAGACTCTTCTTCAACAACTGGTTGAAGATTGATGGGCTGTCTGTGAATCCTTGTGGGATTCGACACCATGTTAAGACGCGATCTTCCATTTTAAAAGCGAAAAGATACCTGCTCTCTTCATCCAATGGGATTGAAAAGAAGGCCTGTCAAAGATCTATCACTGTGAACCATTCTGCTTGGCATGGTATCTGAAACAGTATCACTGATGGATTCGGTACCACTGGACAACAGGAAACAACTATACTGTTAATTTTTCGAAGGTCCTGTACTATCCTGAATTTCCCACTAGGTTTCTGCAAACCCATAATCGGGGAGTTACAAGGGCTTCCCACGATTTCTTTTAGTATTCCCTGCTGAATCATTGACTCGATCACAGGCTTTATTCCTGCAATCGTTTCCTGGGACAATTTGTACTGTGGGGTTCTGGGAAACTCGGCATTTGCCTTTACCATTATTTTTACTGGTTCTACCCCTTTAATCAATCCTATTTCTTCACCCGTAAAATCCCATACCTCTGACGCCACTGCATCTCTTAAGTCCTGAGGAAGATCTTCTACAGTCAGAGTAGGATATAGTTCTATGCAAGATTTTGAATTGGCTACCTTGAAAGTAGCATCATCGTCTGTAGTCTGTACCTCCACTCCTTGCGGGGTGCAGTATATTGTGCAGTTCAACTTGCACAACAAATCCCTTCCTAACAGACATACAGGACTCGAATCACAAACCACAAACTGATGTTCATTCATATGGTTTCCTATTTTTACGGACACTGGTTCAGTCAAGGGACTAGTCATCCTTTTGTTTGCAACTCCTACCACCTGAATTGTTTCCCCTGACATCGGTAAGTCTGGAACCACCACTGATCTCAACGTTGATCTAGTAGCTCCAGTATCCACCAAGAACGTTGTAGGACACCCTGCCACTTCAGCCTCCACAAACGGCCCTCTTTGATCCACCTCTAGGACTGCCCCGAGGGTACAGTCCTCTTCTCTACTCACACGTTGTCCTGTCAATGGATCAATATAATAACATTTTTCTTCCTCGATAAAGAGAGGCATTTGTTTAAAGACCTTTCCCCCTGTCGCTAATTTCGGTGGCTGTGGGAACTGAGCTCTTGGAGCCGAAGTCCCCCCTTTGACCACCTTGCTTCCTGGGACTGTCGCCTTTTGAGCTGGAACCTCTTGAACTTGCTCCTCTAATTCTAGCTCTCCATTTTCAGGGTTAAAGGGACACTCGCGTCGCCAATGTCCCACCTGGTGACACTGATGGCACTTTGTCGTTTTCTTTAAAGTGGCAAAGTCTATTCTAGGTCTCTGACTTTCTTCACTATCCTTGCTCTGACCATTTGACTTTCGTCCCATCCCCTGTTTCTGTTGTCCACCCTTTCCTGCCGACTGCATCTGTACCACCATCAACTTCTCCTTTAGATTCTTGGCTTTAGAACCTATTTCGTCACTGCAGTATCTTGCATATCGCAGGATCTCATCTAGTGGTTTGTTTTGCCAACAAATCAAATGTTGTTGAATCATCAAACAAATATCGGGCCTCAACCCCAAAACAAACTTTGACACGAACTGTCCTATATCTTTAGGATCCATTACATCGAGTCCACTGTCTTGTCAAAGTGTTCAAATCAATCCACAATACTTTCGAGATCTTTACAAACCTTTCTACCTGCTTATACCACTCTACTGGATTGTCCCTTAACTTCGGAAATGAGTTGGTAAACGCAGCTAAATCTCCTCTACTCCATGGTACATGTACATAGTTCCCATTTGATATTTCCCGCAAAGGGAATGCCTCCATCTGCATTATCCTTCCCTCTGGGGTCATCACACTTGTACTCCACCTTACAGTGCCCTTTTTCGACCACCTCTCTTCCCATTTATCCAGTTCTCTCCACACCCTTATTCCTGATACCAATTCTCGTATGTGTGTTTTTAATCCGGTAGTTCTCTTCTCATCTAGGTCTTGGTCTGAATACTGCAATCTGCGGTTACTCTGCAATGCCCTTGTTCTAGATAAATCTACGGCATACCTGTCTGCCAAATTAGTCAGTTTCTCATGAATTGCTCTAGCTTTCCTAGTGACATCCTTTGCCATAAACAGCAACTCGTCTTGTTCATATAATTCTATCCTTTCTAAAGGCAGTGTACCATCTATTATCTCATCGACATCAGACTTTAAACTGGATACATCAAGCCTCTTTGCCTTTACTGCAGCTTTTATCACACTAGATTTAGTTACTCCATCCGCATCTCTCCCATCCCAGCTCCGAGTTCTACGTTTAGGCTCCGGTGAGTTATGCGGAGTCTTCCCATGCTCCCACCTCTCCAGATCCCATGCTTTTCCATCCTCTCGGGGTGTGTGGTGAAACACTCCATTTCGTCCCCTATTCCCTGCTTCCCCGTCCTGCCTGCCTTCTCTGGGTGCATAGTAAGGCATTCCATTACTCCCCCTTTCCTCACTATTCCCCTGCGATTCTTGATTACTCGAGGCATGGCGGGACCTATCACTGTTCTCCTTTCTCCAATGTTGAACGTCTTCTCCGAGTGTATGATGAAGGCACCTAAACCTATTCTGGAATGCCTGTACCATTTGGTCTCCACCTTTTTCCCAGAGACGGGACATCTCCTCACACTCCACACTCCTACTATTTTGCTCCAGCTGTTCCCTCTCATCTATAGGATGTGTAACTCCTCTATTCTCCTGATTTTGGCCTTCTCGCCCCTGACTGCTTTCACTGGCCCCACAATGAGATACAGTCCCGTTACCTCTGCTTTCCCACTCGGGTCCTGTTCTTGACCTGTTACTCGGGGTTACTGCGGACCCATCCCATTCCCTCAAATCAGCTCTTAATTCTGTATAGGACTTCGGCCGCGGTCCCCTCAGGTCCATCGGTCCTCTCTGACCTCCCTGTCCTGTGTTGAGACCCACAGTCGTATCAAATGGGGTGTTCCACGTTACCGATCCTGGCAATTGCTTCCATGCATTTGTCGTGTTATTCCTTCTTTCCATCTCAATCCTTTCTCTATCTAACCGTGCCTGCTCTTCCCCTCTCCCATGTTCGGGATTGTAAATCGACACTATAGGTCCTATGGTAACAGGTACTTGAAGAGCATCCGGTAATCCAAAAGACTCAACCTTTTCGGTGTTTGGCGTCTTTTGTACCACAAACCTTCCCACTACACTCTGTACTGTGTTGTTGTGAGGTGTCTCCTCGCCTTTGATAGGTGTCCATTCCGATATAGGGAGTGGTGTAAACCCCTCTATGGCAGTCCCACCTTCCCTTGCAAGTCCCCTATCTTCAATCTCCTCGACTCTCGGAGGTGGTCTATCTAACAACAATCTGTTTATCAGGTTGTCTTCCGACTCGCTTTCCTCGTCCTCTTCCATGAGGTTTCCTCCTCCTCCCGCCTCCCTCATTGGATACAATTTCTCTACTTCAATAGCCTGTACCCTCCATCTTTTTTCCTCTTCGTCCCATTTGGAATCTCGCACTGCTCTTACCGATCGCGTCAGTCTTTGTTGACGCCTGTTCAAATTCCTGTCATGCGCCGCCCTAATCCATGCATTAAGGGCCTCAAACTGGGTTGGTCTAGGCGGGGGTTTCAATGAGGACATGGTTGCTTTTAGCCGATGTAACACCACTAACTTAAACGTCCCATACTTCGGGAACTGCATTTCCTCATTCCCTTCTGTAAGCTTATTCCAAGTCCCAATCCATAATATCGTATGCAGCCCCACATTCGCTGCCATATAATGAGCTGGTGTACCCTCTGGCGGCGCCTCTTCCCCGTAATAATGTTCACTTCTTTTTCTTTTAAAAATCCCTTTCAAACACTTTAAGCACTTCATAATTTCTCTTTTCTCAGCGTTTGTTTACTTCCTGATGACAATCCACCAATCTCAGCGCGGTTCTCACTAACTGGCCTATCCGTGCGCGGCTTTCCTCCGACGTCACTCTAGCCGCCCAACCAGAGCGCGGCTCTAGCTAACGTCACACCAACCGCTCAATCACAGCGCGGCTCTAACCGACGTCACCCGTCCCCCTTCGCAGCAGTTCCCCTCCTTTTTCAGCTCGTCTCCTCGGTCATGCGTGCATCCCATTCATACTCTGAAAAATGATTACTTCCGTCCAAGCGATCACTTTTCTTGACTGTACGCCCACAGTCTTTCTGTAGTTGTCACCTTAACTTGACGAGATGTCTTTCCGTTTACGTCCAGACAATCGCCTTCTCTGATAGGTTGCTTACACACAGTAACTTTCGACCAGCGTCTGTTACTTCACACACCCACTCTTACACTCCCCCTACCACGGTCCCACGGCGGTCAATGGTACCTCGTGACCTCCGTACTATGGTCGACAACTACTCTGGATGTTCGATACACCCAAAACCACTTAAACTCTGGCCTGAACTTAAGATTTACCAGTTCACCCGTTTACCAGGTAACCAGTTTACCAGGTTGCGCGCGCTCACAACCTTCTCTCAATCACACTACAGGCATTCAACTCCGCAAGACATTACACTACAAATACAACACAAAACACCGCAATCTGTTCACGCATGACCCTTGTTATACTCACTCTCCTCCGATACTGCTGCTGTTCTCGCACCGTCTGCACCCTCGGCTCACGATTCTTCCGCTGCTCGTCTCTCGATGTCTAGGGGCCTTGGGGTAAACTAACCTCTCTAGATTACCTTCCTCAAGAAGATAACCATCCTAACTGCTACCAACTGTTAACGCGGGATTTCTGGCGTCTAGTTACCTTACCAGATCCCAAATCAAGTCGACTGGATCGTTGGTACCTGTCATTGAGTAAAAGGCAATCCAATACTAGATCAATCAATTAAGAACTTACACCACTCTTAGGGCCCGATGTAGGTAATTTCGATTTACCTACTCTTAAATACCGAATCATACCGATTCGGTATTTAAGAGTAGGTAAATATGAAGTAGGCAGATGTAGGTCAATTTTCTTTTTAAATTACCGAATCTGTATGATTCGGTATTTACCGATTCGGTAAATACCGAATCAGTATTTGCCATTGATTCCTATGGGCCTTGAAGCCCTTAGGAATCAATGGCAAATACCGATTCGGTAATTATCGAATCGGTAAATACCGAATCCTGCCAGGGGGAACGGGGTGTCACTTTGACACCCTGTAGCACCCCAATGTCAGGCTTGTGTGCCATGTGGCACACATACATGCCCTAAGGGCATGTCTGTGTGTCACATGGCATAGGTGTACATGCACAGATGTGCATGTACACCTGAATTCGTTATTTACCATGCAGAAGTATTACATGGTAAATAACGAATTCTGAGGGGCCTGTGGCACTGTTTAAAGCGCCACCTACATCTGCATTTACAGATTCGGTATTTTTACCGAGTCTGTATTTACCAATTCGGTAATTTTACCGTTTCGGTAAATACAGATTCGGTGAAAATACTGAATCTGTAAATACATGCCCCCTACATTGGAAAAGGCATTTACCGCTCGGTAACGGCCGAATTTGGCCGTTACCGACCGGTAAATGCCTACCTACATCGGGCCCTAAATGACCACTGACCACTGATTAAAGTTCAAAAATTTAATATAAAGTCAAAGATAACTGAAGATACAAACTTCTCAAGATGAGATTCAAAAGGTATACTGGTATCACTATAAACATAAATTCTTTGAATAGTCTGAGTCTACAAAACAGAATAATAAGTACAAGTTCGAAAATCATTAGAGTTGCCAAAATGGATACAAGTTGCAACTTAAGAGTCATTACAGAAAAGAAAATTCCGGTTAGTCTGTCCCTACACTAGACTGAGTGACATCCCTACTTAACAAGATCTTTACCCAAAAAGGTGTCAGCCGTGGTGACTTCCTAAGAAGATCACGCACTTCTCTTTGTCTCTTCTGTAAAAATGGTCTCTGGTGATCAGCCTATCTGCCTACACAACCGCTCTCTTAGGCTTCCAAAATCATCTGCTCTGCTCTCCTCCCGGGTCGCTTTCCCTAATACAAAATCACATTTCCGATAGGAACGCCCCTCGGGACGCCCCTCACGTGGTATCGAATTTGGCGGCAGACTCCATGATGGTACTCTTCGGGACCCTCGTTAAAGTTGACCTTGGTTCCCAGGCTTCTTCTCCAGTGCGCCAGTACCCCCTGAAATTCCTGAAGACTCCTACAGGCCTGCGCCAAGCGCCACTGAACAAAGCCCCATTCATTACAACTGATTAAGACCCCTCGCACCTGCATACAGGCCATCCTACAGTGGGCCTCAAATTCCAGACTCCACCATATCTATAGGTCGTAAAACATATGTAACTCTCTGTACTTGGCGCCTCTCGACTTCTTCTCTAACGAGCACATTGCAGATCAAAGGAATAACATTATCTGTTCAGGCCTACTTGATTTACATGAAGCGGGTCCCTGCACTCTGAAAACATATAACTTGATTTAAACAATATTCTTAACTAACACATTTCTGTAATGCAAAACATCTATAAAACATATATTTCACTACTAAATTCGATAATACATTTTGGAAGAACCACGTTAACCCCACCTCACATTATTTTAGCAGCACGTTTAGATTTTACTGTGAATTGCCATGAGGCCTACACAATTTAACTGGTTTGCAAGTTCCTCTTACATGATCACTTAACATGAGAACGTGAGGTTTTCATATTCATTCCAACCTTTCTACATTAGTCTCACACTACTACGATTATTGTTACCCTACTTAAACACTCTATACATTTTACTACTGGGTATAAAACACTCTTGTGCAAAGTATATTTAAACTAACTACGTGCTTGTAAATATGGTGCACTTATACATTTTTTCAGATTTGTGCTCTCTCACTGCTCCTGAACCTGCAGCCCCTCCCTCTCAGTCACCTTCGAAGCACCTCTTAACAGCTCATCAAGGGCTGGAGGTGTGAGGGTTACCATCCCGCTGTGCCTCTCCAATGCTGCTGGGTATCTGAGGAGCTTTGGTGCAGCATCGGAGTGAAGAAGGGAGGTGGGTGGAAGCTGTGCCGGCTTTAGGGTGGGGCAACCGGTGCCCTGTTAAAATGACGGACAAATGGCGTCCGTTAAAGAATCCTTCACGGACAACGGACAGACGGCCGAAATTACGGACTGTCCGTGAAATTTACGGACGGTTGGTCACCCTACCTGGAGCACGGGGGGCTGCAGGGCCTGTGTTACGCCCCTGCTACCTGGTGGGATTACCTGTCATGAAAGTGCAGCCACCATTACTTTGCCTTCCTGCAGCAAACCCCAAATTGGGGACTTGTTGGTGAGAAGCATAAAACAAATATCCTTAGTGTGAGGGAAAGGATTTCCGTGTGCATCAGGCACCTTTCAACATTTTCCTCCCCAGAACCACAATGCCTCACATGAAGGTCACAGGGAAGTGAAAAAAAGGTATTTTGACTTGTCCTAAACACTAAAGAGGGCCGGGTTGCCACACTGTGACCTTGTGGTCCACTGGCAGACAGGCTACCAAGTCAAGTGTTTCCACCTCACCAACAGCAAAAGCCCAAGATTTCACCCACCTCTAAATGAGGTGGATGAACAACAAGTTTGGCAAAGAGTGTAACATTCATATTTATTCAAAATAATCAAAATAATTTTAATTATTTTAGGAAATCACTTTTAATAATAAATACATAATGAAAAAATATAATCTTTTACTGTAGGTGTTTTTTTTAAATATAAACCTCTAAATATTCCACATGTATGATAAATATATACAATTAATTCAAATTAATATTCAACATAAAAATATATTTTTAAAAGTTTAATAAACTTTTACACTTTCCCTCTACTTTATCATGGGGAAATTATAAAGGCCTCTGCCATATGTTCTGGATGCCAAATACGGTACTTACTAGTAGTAACTTTACAGTTGTATTTTACATTTTTACATACTACACCAACTATTTCACTTGGTGATGGCAAGTAAATCTACGCTTTTTATTAACTTTATACTCATAAATGGAAAATATTTAAAAGTAGTGAAGTTACTCGGAAGTGTAAGAGTAAATGTACTTATAGTAAATACACATGTACATATTAATATTTGTGAATAGGCCCCTGTGTCTACTTTGGAGAGGTTGAATACATAAAGTAAGTTAACCTCCTCAAACAAGTTCCAAACAGAGTATGCAGAATCAACAATCCATTTTCTGAAAAAGTAGTAGAGGACGAGGGCTGAACCAGACACAAATGGTTCCTGGACTTCTGATTGTCCAGAGTAGGTGGGAATCCACAGAGTGTCATGGAAACATCTAAGATCCAGATCTGCGTCTAAGGTGAGAGGACATCATCTGAAGATGTCTGCAACTACTTGCTGGAGAAGAAATGTGCTTCTGCCTTGGAAATCAATCTGTCTGACCTGCTGAGAGAGAGGAACACAAGGCATCTCTGCTGGAGAGAGTCTGCCAGAGGAGTATACGACCAGAGGTGCAGCTCATAGGAAGCAAACCGACTTTATACAAGCTAACCTAACCCTCAACTACGTTGTCAAAACTGCCCACAGCTGAGGAAGTACCTCTCCACCATAGACGGCGCCCCTACTTACCCTCCCAGTTCTCAAGTGTTTGAAGCACTCTCCTTGTCCTGGGAGTGATCATAGTGGTGACTCACCTGGGATTGCCAGTGGGACGTTGCAGGACTCAACCATGAAGCAGAAGGGGGGTAGCGAGCATCCCAAGGTCGGAGGTGCACTGCACCAAGAACAATATGTGACTGCAATCCTGTGGTCAACTCAAGACCTATTGTGCACCCATGGCATAGAGAAGAGTCAGATACCACCATCTGTGGTAAACTTCAAAACCTATGCTGGCTTTGGAAGTGGCCCCCTGTGACCTTTGAGCACCAGGGTTCCCATGTGCAGGCACCGGAACTAGCTCCATTCCCCAGATGGACAACTGCAACTTTCTAACTGACCTATGGGCGGGCTCTTCACCTTTGTTTTTGTGGTGGGCCTTTGTTTGGGCCTGAGCTGCACCAAAGACTGCAACCACTACTCCAGAGTGACTTCTGTATCTGCAAGCTCACTCCTTGCATCTAGAAGGAGGTGGGGTAAGGCTCGCTGATAATCAACTGTGAAGACTACGTGACTAAAGTACCCTGTAACACACAGGCAAATATTCAAGTCCTGACATTGCTCGAGTGCCCACTGGTACTTCAGAGATCTTGTTATGAGTCTAAAATGATTAGCTAATGGGGTTTAAGCACAAACATTGATCTACAGGACATATAGTAATTGTCTATCATCCTCTACTGTTGAACCTGCATCTGTGAATTTCCATTAGCATATTGTTTTAAATACCTTTCCTCCAGTACCACTGTTACATTCAATATTCCTGGGACCAATTCTTGCTTAGTGGGCATACTAATTACTTTTTATTTTCATAAATGTTATGTTGTAATGTGTTGTGTCATGCTGTGTTATTTTATGTATATTTGTAAAGCGCTCAGTCACTTGGGAGGGTATCCTGGTTCTGAGCAAGTGTGGGTTTGGCTTCTGAATCAAGCAACCCTAATATCCTGCATCCCAGAGATAGAGGTAAATGTCAGAGGGCTCTTGCAGTACTGGCCAACTCTAGGATCCCGTCCAAGCTCTGGTAAAACTCAGAGTCAATCAGGAACAGGAGTGTATATATAACAACATTTGGTGTCAAAGGACAGACCCACCTACAGCAAGGGAAATGTTTCATTACCTTTTTAAATGTACATGCAAGATAATCAGGGCAAGAAGACCCATATGTGACCCAACAGTCCCCCATACCACAAAGTCACAAGTGGAAGGCCTACCAATGGGTAATATAAGCAGTAGCTAGAACAAATGACAAAACTTAGCCGCCTTTGGTGCCAGCGGTCGGTGTTGTGTGTTTGGACATGGTTAAGACAGGAGTGAGGAGGAGGAAACTTTGTTGTGTAGATGTAGGTTGTTACATGCTTTAGGAGCGATAGAGATGTTCATCCCACTAGATTTTGCTCTGCATGACATCTGCTGTGTACGACAGAGGAGACCTGACAGCCCTCATTCTCCTGGACCTCTCTCTAGCTTTTGACACAGCTTCATACCCCCTCTCCATCAGGTACTTGTACAAGATTGGCATTCAAAGACCTGTGCACCGCTGGATCTGCTCCTTCTTGATGGATAGAACACAAGCGGTCAGCCTGGCACCTTACTCCTCAGAAGCCCACAAGCCCATCTGCAGATTCCCTCAAAGTTCATTGCTCAGCCCACCCTCTTCAATGCATGTATGATCCCTCTAGCCAGTGTTACCTGCGCACAGGACATCAACATCCTCTCCTATGTGGGGAACGTCGTTTACGACGCAACTTTTAGCACGCAGTGCTATTACAAAGCGGTTTTTAAATCGCATTCTATTACAACGCATGACTCTGGGGGGCGCTCAAGGATAGGGAATACTTTTAATTTACTATCCAACACCTTCCCTAGTGTCAACGGGAACTGGTGTTGGAATAGTAAATTAAAATATTCACTATCCAACACCCCTTTCTGTTATGTGTTGTAAAAGAATGCGTTATAAAAACCGCGTTGTTACAGCATGCGTGCTAAAAGCATGCGTTGTAACAACGTAGATCCCTCCTATGCAGATGATATGCAACTCATACTCTCCCTCTCAGACAAGACCCTCAACACAAGAAACACGTATACCACCTGCATGACCAAAATAGCTAACTGGATGAAAGCTAACTGCCTCAAGCTCAACACGAACAAGGCAGAAGTAGAGATGTCAGCAAGAATACCTCACTATGGAACTACCGTTGGTGGCCAGCAGAACTTGAAGCCACACCCAGAAGCCACACCAGGAACCTCGGAATAAACATTGACAGCAAACTGGACATGACTGCACAAGTCAAAACAGTCACTGCATCCAGCTTCCACACTCGGAAAATGCTGAGGAAGATCTTCAAATGGGTCTCAAGCAACACAAGAAAAACTCACTCCCTAGTCACCAGCAAGTTGGACTATGGGAACAGCCTTGGCGTTGATGTTATATTTCCCTGCGTTCCAGATGTGATTTGGGAGGTTGTGCACATTTACTAAACAAGTTGTGTCCTGTGTTAAAATGTGGTGGGGGTGCTGTTTGACCTGGGATTTTGTCACTGCCTGGGTGTACTCCTGATTGTGTGCGTATGCTGCACGGTGCGTGTGTTGCTCCTGCGGCTCAGCTCTGTATGCCACTGGTCTCTTTCGTGCGTTGTGCCTGTCGGTTCTGTTCTTCCACCGTGCTTTGATGTTGTGGTGTACATGTTGTCCCCTGCATTTGGTCAGGGTGCATTCGTCATACTTCGTTGTTCATGATTTTTGTTCAGTCGCATTTTTGGTGTGCTGGTCTTGTACTGTATTCCCGCATTGCTCATGAGTATTGCTGCCCTCGCGCTGGTTGTCACTGATTTCTTCACACTTAGATAATAAGTGAAGCACACCTACTTTAAATACTCTATTCACTACTTGTACTATTAAATCTTTTTTTATAGCGTGCTACAGTGGGTTACGTGCTGTCAAAACACGCCTACACTAACACACCCTATTTCAAGCCTGTTCAGTCTGACCACTGTGCACTATAGCATTATGCTGCTGCAATCAATGTATGCACCATTCCCCAAATCAATACAAATCTAAACAGTGTCTTGCTTGATTTCAAACGAAAGTTATTTACAAAATAATTAAATCATAACATAATTCATTTAATGAATGAAAATCACATATTCAAATTTTGACAATCCGCATTTAAATCAACAAATTTACAAACACATTTTTGTTCACTTCCCAATGCATTTCGGGCTGTTCGCCCTTCTTCAGGGGGTTCAATCTGAAACGTACCAAAAAACTGTGTGAAACACTGTTATGTACAAGGAAGTAAGACATTTACATTTTTTTCAACTGAACTTAAAATACATGCACCTGCCAAGTCGAACACCAGCAGCACCCACCTCAAGTGCATCCTGCTCAACACCCGCTCCGTCCACAGACACGCCATCGAACTCTGGAACCTCCTCGACACCACTGCCCCTGACGTCGCCTTCCTCACGGAGACCTGGATGAACGCCTCCTCAGCGCCCGACATCGCCATCGCTATCCCAGAAGGCTACAAGATCGTCCGGAGGGACCGCAACGCCAACCAGATGGGAGGAGGCATCGCCATCATCCACAGGAACACCATCCGGCTCACGACCAGCACCGACAACACCCTGACCACCGCCGAACACCTGCATTTCCAGATCCACACCGACCCGAACACCACCCTCAGAGGCACCCTGATCTACCGACCCCCGGGACCACGCACACAATTCGGCGAGGACATCGCCGACTTCGTCAGCCCGCACGCCCTCCCCTCCACCGACTACATCCTCCTGGGGGACCTCAACTTCCACCTGGAGAACAACAACGACCGCAACACCAGCTCCCTGCTCGACAACCTCGCCAATCTTGGACTCCACCCCCACCCACCTCGCCGGACACACACTCGACGCAGTCTTCTCCTCCAGCCCAGACATCGACTTCAGCCACGCCACAGAGCTTCAATGGACGGACCACAGCTGCGTCCACTTCACCTTCAAGAGAACGACAACCCACCACCACCAGCAACAGACCGCCCGCAGAAGCTGGAACAAGATCACAGCAGACCAGCTCGCCACCTCCCTGAGCCAGCACCCTCCTGCCAGCTCAACGAACCCCAGCCAGGCTGCCGACAACCTCACGAAGTGGATCAGCATCTGCGCGGACGAGCTCGCCCCGCTAAGGACCCCGCCCAGCAGACCCGGCAGCAAGAAAGCCCCATGGTTCACCGACGAACTCAAGAGCTCCAAGAAGAACTGCCGGGCCCTCGAGAAAGTCTGGAGAAGGGAACCTACACCGAACAACAGGACCACCTTCAAGCTGGCCACCCGGAAGCACCACCAGCTGATCCGCGCCGCCAAGAAAACTGCATTCAAGGACCGACTGGACAACAACGCACACAACTGCAAGGAACTCTTCAACATCGTGAAAGAGCTATCCAACCCCAGCGCAGGAAACAACGACATCACCCCATCGCAAGACCTCTGCAACTCCCTCGCTTCATACTTCCACAACAAGATCGCGGACATACACAACAGCTTCAGCAACCAACCAACGCACACCAGGACCGAACAACCACCCCCCACCGCCACCCTCCACGCCTGGACCCCGATCAGCACCGAAGACACCATCCAAACGATGAACTCCATCCACTCCGGATCACCGACTGACCCCTGCCCTCACTACGTCTTCAACAAGGCCGACGCTGTCATCGCACCCCACCTGCGAGACATCATCAGCACATCCTTCGACACCGCCACCTTCCCTGAGAGCTGGAAGCACGCCGAACTCAGTGCTCTACTCAAGAAACCCACAGCGGACCCCACCGAACTCAAGAATTACCGCCCCATCTCGCTCCTCCCGTTTCCAGCCAAAGTCATCGAGAAGACCGTCAACAAGCAGATGGCCGCCTTCCTCGAGACAAATGGATCCCTCGACCCCTCACAGTCCGGCTTCCGAGCCAATCACAGCACCGAGACCGCCCTCATCGCCGCCACCGATGACATCCGAGCCCTGATGGACAACGGAGAAACAGCGGCCCTCATCCTCCTAGACCTCTCCGCGGCATTCGACACTGTCTGCCACCGCACCCTAGTACAGCGCCTCAGCAACGTCGGAATCCAGGACAAGGCGCTGGAATGGATCATCTCCTTCCTCGACGGAAGAACACAGAGAGTCCGCCTCCCACCGTACAAGTCAGAGGCATCCGAAGTCATCTGCGGCGTCCCTCAAGGATCCTCTCTGAGCCCCACCCTCTTCAACGTCTACATGAGCCCCCTCGCGGCCATCGCACGCCAACACAACCTCAGCATAATCTCCTACGCCGACGACACCCAGCTGATCCTCTCCCTGACCAACGACCCAGCCGCCGCCAGAGCCGACCTGCACGAAGGGATGAAAGAGGTAGCCGAGTGGATGACGACCAGCCGCCTGAAACTGAACTCCGACAAGACGGAGGTCCTCATCCTGGGCTCTTCACCCTCCGCCTGGGACGACTCCTGGTGGCCTCCCGCCCTGGGCACCGCACCCAAACCAACAGACCATGCACGCAACCTGGGCTTCATCCTGGACTCCTCCCTCTCCATGACCAGGCAAGTCAACAACGTCTCCTCGGCGTGCTTCAACATCCTACGCATGCTACGGAAGATCTTCTGGTGGATCCCCACCGAGACCAGGAAGACCGTCACCCAGGCCCTCGTCACTAGCCGACTGGACTACGGCAACGCCCTCTACGCCGGTACCACCGCCAAGCTCCAGAAGAGACTCCAGCGGATCCAGAACGCCTCTGCCAGACTCATCCTCGACATCCCACGAACCAGCCACATCTCCGGACACCTGAGAGACCTTCACTGGCTCCCCGTCAACAAAAGAATCACCTTCCGCCTCCTCACCCACGCACACAAAGCCCTACACGACCAAGGCCCGAGCTACCTCAACAGCCGAATCAACTTCTACGCTCCCAAACGCCACCTCCGATCAGCCAACCACGCCCTCGCCGCCGTCCCCCGCATCCGAAGAGCGACTACAGGAGGAAGGTCCTTCTCCTACCTGGCCGCCAAAACCTGGAACTCCCTCCCGACCGACCTGCGCCTGACCCAAGACCACCTCTCCTTCAGGAAGAAGCTGAAGACCTGGCTGTTCGAGCAGTAGCGGCACCCCCCCTCCCCCAGCGCCTTGAGACCCTACGGGTATGTAGTGCGCTCTATAAATGCCATTGATTGATTGATTGACTTAAGCTCGAGTAAAATATTAGCATTTAAATTGCTGCTTAAACCCAAATTATACTCCCACAACAGAAATCGCCCTTGTTAAATTTTAGTGCCTTTTCCAACAGATAATCCTGAGAAACGTTAAACGAATAGACAATAAGGAATAAAAAAAGGAAGATTGAAAAGTTCCAGCCACCATACCCACACATTATGAAAAATTCTCCTCTAAATCACCAGCCTTGCACCCTAGGGTGAGGAGAATTTTTCACAATGTGTGTGTATGGAGGCTGGAACTTTTCTTTCTTTCTTTTTGTATTCCTTATTGTCTATTCGTTTAGATTTGTTTTGATTTGGGGAATTGTGCATACATTGATTGCAGCAGCATAATGCTATAGTGCACAGTGGTCAGGCTGAACAGGCTTGAAGTAGGGTGTGTCACTGTTTTCTTATCACGCTTGTGTCCTTCGCAGGTTTTGTCGCGTTGGGGAATCTGTTTTTATCTCCGTCGTGGTGGTTGTTTCGCGGGGATTGGTGTCACTACATCGCGTTTTTTTACAACGCATTCCGTTACATCGGAATTTTTACAACGCAGGATCCATTACATCGGATGCCATTACAACGCATGGCATTACATAGCAGATGCTATTACAACGCATGGCATTACATCGTAAGTATAGGTAAGTATAAAAAATGTAATTAAGTTAATTTAATTAATTTAATTTAATTAATTGAATTAAAATACATTTTAAAATAGTAATTAATTTTATTTAATAAACTTAAATCTATTTATTTAAATTAATTTTAATAAAACTTGTAATTAATTTTATTTAATTAATATAATGAAATTAATTTAATTTAAATATTTTTTTAATTGTAATTAAATTACATTAATTAAAATAATTTATTTAATTTAATTATTTTAATTAAGAAATGTAATTAATATAATATAATTAATTTAATTTAACCTAAAAACACCCCTGTACCCCAAAACCCAAACCCTGCCCTGAAACCTAAAAACACCCCTGTACCCCAAAACCCAAACCCTGCCCTGAAACCTAAAAACACCCCTGTACCCCAAAACCCAAACCCTGCCCTGAAACCTAAAAACACCCCTGTACCCCAAAACCCAAACCCTGCCCTGAAACCTAAAAACACCCCTGTACCCCAAAACCCAAACCCTACCCTGAAACCTAAAAACACCCCTGTACCCCAAAACCCAAACCCTACCCTGAAACCTAAAAACACCCCTGTACACCTGTACTTATTTTAAAAATTACTTTAATTAATATAATAAATAATAAATTAATAATATTAAAAAACATAAATAAATATATTTAATTATAATTAATATTAATAAAATTTAAAAAAATTAAATACTTATTTATACTTACGATGTAATGTCATGCGTTGTAATAGCATCTGCTATGTAATGCCATGCGTTGTAATGGCATCCGATGTAATGGATCCTGCGTTGTAAAAGTTCCGTTGTAAAAGACTCCCGTTGTAAAAGTTGCGATGTAACGGTGCATCACCGTTTCGCGGACATTGTCAGCGTCTATCGCAGGCTACCGCCATGTTGTGAATTCCACGTTGCCACAGGTTATTTTCCTGCGATAGGCTGTGATGCTGAAAGTTACGTTATGCTACTTCTTGCGGTAGTTATCAAACGTTCTTGTGAATATACACCCTAGGGTGGTAGTTTGTGTAAAAAATATTTGTTAACATTTATAGTGTGCCATTTTATTGATGTAATGAAGTGTTTGGTTTACGTGCTGCTGTGTTTTAGTATTCCATTATTGCAAAGGCATTCTGTTGTGCTGTACTGCATTTGTTGTGTTTGCATTGTTTTTTGACTGCTTTTTTGTGATATAGCCTGTTGTTTTAATGCCTGCCTCAAAGAAGCTTTATTTTTTCTATGAAAGCCAAGTTTGCTGGTCTTTGTAGATTTCGCTTTGCATCAGAAAACGTGGGTGAAATCATTAGGCGACCAAGTACCACATATGGAATGCACCCCTGATGCAAAGTAACACAACGCACTATTTGAACTATTTTAAGGGCAACATTGTAGCGCAAAAAAGTTTTGACTGAAAAGTAAATACTTCAACAAGACTGCTTCGCTTTGCATGACTTTGAGATGTAAACCTGCAGAGATCATGTTGGTGCTGAAGGAAATATGGCATTTAGAAATTAGCATTGATTAAAACATTATCTATTAAAATCACTGGGTAAGCAACTTGTCATAGCCAGTTTTAGGATCTAGGGGAGCAGAGGGTTTACTGGGCCGGACCATGATAGTTGTGTGTTTCTACTACTGATGCAGTAGCCTGACCAGCTACAATCACTCACAACTAAGCACGAAGTACACCCATTAGCACTTGATTCTGAGGATAGGCAAGTGAACAATCCAAGGCTTAGTGATCAAGGTTTCTGGAGCTAGTGACTGAAATCTCATCATTCATGTCAATTGACCAATTCACATAAAGTGAGTACTGAGGGTGTTAAGTAGGAGACATTTATTTTTTTGTCCATGACTTGCACTTATCCCATGTGTGCTGCACTGTACAGCGCGCAGTCAATTCGTGAATTGTAAATAAAAGTTGCAAGCATAGTATTTTCTTCTGGAAGTGTAACTTTGTAGTAGAAAACCTTTGCTAGACATCTCACACACACCTCTGCACAATGGTTTGTGTGCCAGCACAGGGGACGACAGACAGAAGCAGGAGGCCATATTTAATGAATGTGTCTCTGTGCTGCTCTCTTGCCCCTGCCCAACGGAGGTCAGGAACTTTGGTTGCTGTGCTGTGTTGCGCTACAATTTAATAAATGGACCCCAAAGTCTTACAAGCCAAAAAAAAGAGGGATGTGGGAAAATAATCTTACCTTGAACTGCAGGGAGAAGGCTAACACATTCACTGTGAACATTGTACACTCTACAGATGCAATGAAAGACATTTCTTGCTCGACATGTGCTTTCAATGATTACTCTGCTGTTACCTCTAGCCGCATTATTATGCCTTTGTCTGATTTAAATCCAGCACATCTGCATTTTCGGCCTTGTTTCTTGTGCTAGCCAAAACACTGGGAGCTCTGTATCCGTTTCCCGATATTACTGTAACTCCAATTATTCATACCCACACATATGGAGCTTCTGCAAATTACTAACATCAGTCCACCTCTGTCTGCGGGCCTACGGCGTGATGGCTGGAATGTTTGTAAAACATTTTATTTGGCCTATTACTGTGAAAATAGATTTCTAAATATCTGATGTAATTATGAGCTCACTTAAGCAACTTTGCAGCAATCTACATTTACAGGAGCCCAGTGTGTTACAACCCAGTAGTCTTTTTTAAATTCTTGTTTTGTATCCATTTATTTAGTGGTGCTACATAATGCATGCATGATACTTGAAGGGAGCACACATAAAAGTGGCTTTGGATAGACCCATGAAGGTGCAGTCAACAAACTGTGCTGTTAATTCACTAACTGGAAGCGTATCAGCCATCATTTGTTTTGTTTTTCTTCGTGAGATGCCATACGTGTGATGGATATGCCCAGACCTAGGCCCTGTGCTCGCTGTGTCATTGGACTCAAGGTGCACCTCACTGAAAAGGGGAGACTTGGTTGGACTCTTCCTATTGGAGCAGGAGCATTTTACCAGTCACTGTCTGGAGTTGGATGTTATGCATAAAAGACAGACTGGGGTGAGGCCTAACTGATTATCAATGGCATTAATTCAAGCAATCCACCCATCAGCTTTTTGTTTTCCTAAGTGCAATCAACAAAAATGCAGTTTTTTTGTAGAATGTTTTCTTTTTGTGTGTGATCCTCGGAATATTCACCTTGTTTGATTTGGAGGATGCCGCCCATTCTTCTAGATGTCCAATCGCTCATACTGCACTGTGATTCTGCCCTCCTCCTAAGAGACTACCTCAGACAAGGACACTGTGGACTCCTAAGCACCCATGCTATGATTTCAAAAGCAAATACTGCAATGTGAAAGCTTATTTGTACCACTTCCACATCACTCGTAGTTTCAGATCTCCCAGAAAGCTGATTCACTCCCAGTTTTTCATTTTCATTCTAACTCGGACAGTTCTGTTCATTCCATTTTAAATTCAGGACTACATGTACCAGAATGCAAAGAAAAAACCTAGAATGAACCATCTTCTCACATATGTGTCAGTGAGCAGCACAATGACCTTTGCACTGGGCCCACTCCCAAACTGCTATACATGTCATTCTTCACATATATCTACCAATAAAGTTAGCCAACATGTGTGTGTCTTGTTTCCTGTGGTATATGTTGGGCGCAGTTTATTTTGCATAACATGTACAAATTACTTTTGGTGTTACAGTACAGTGGTCATAATCCACTATGACCAGGCCATGAACCAACCTCACAGGTTGTCATAAATCATTTTTACAAGCTCATAAATCATATACATGACAGTTCATTAATCATCCCTTTCCGACACCCCCTCCTACATACGAGACTCACAACTGAGAGAATATTTATGGCCGTACTCTGCAGGCCGACTCCCATGGGCTTCATTGTTCCCGTGGTGAACTAGAGGCATGGTCCCTATCAGGTATCTCGCTCACCTTAACCATGAAGTTTAAAGTGGCCAGCCTCAACGTTCGAGGCCTCAGCATCCCTATAAAGAGGTTGGCGGTCCTCTCTGTCCTTAAAGACTCAGATGAGGTTCCTATGTCAGACATATATATCCCTGATATATATGTCTGACACAGGAAACTCATCTTCTCTCCAGAGACACACAAGAATGCAGTCCAAATGGTTCCCACAGCAAATTCTGGTCCTCAGGGTCTGAAAACAAGGGTGGTGTGGCTATTCCCTTCTCTATTTTAAACAAACAGAGAGAGAAAGGGTGTTCTACGTATGTGTAGGGAGGGAACTCCTGGTCCCCTTCTTAATATTTTAAACAACAAAATGGAGGAGTGCCCCCTGGAGGTTTTTGCAGAGAAATGCTCTGTAGCAAAAAGAGGTTCAATGGTGCACGATGTGCCCAACCTATTAGTGGATGCAGAAAGCCCTACTATTTAGAAGAAGATCCCTCACTCACCAACCTAGTTGGTGACATGCTTCATCATCGGGGTCCCATCCCGAAGGCCGAGTGCCAACAGGGTGTGCTTCGACACCTGATTACAGTGGAGCGGGTATTTTTTCTTTTTTATATGTACAGTGCTAGAAATACAGTGAGTAATTTAAAAAGGGGCCAATGCTACTCACTCATGGACTTTATTCCTGAGTGATTGGAGACCCTATTAAAAGAACTGTGACGCCTGTGTCTAATTAGGTAGGCTTCGGTGTTCAAGAAGTGTGGTGTATTAAAATCGCAACGTGTGTTATGTGATTAAAATACAGGTCTACATGTTTCAAACATCTTGCAATTGTCGGTTTTCGTCAGGACCAAAGTAAAAGACCTGGGTGGTGCACACACGCTAAGGCGTGCCCTGCCCTCAATCTATGAAACAACTGGAACCACAAACTTGTGGCCCATTACAAAATTGTAGAGTAGTCTTCTCCCGTGTCAGGAAGAAAAACTCAGAGCTCGGTAATTGTCAGCTTCATGGGCGTCCGGGTTCCAAGAGCGGAATGCTCACGTAACTTGTGGCTTCTTCCTAGCGGTATAATAACCTACTTGGTCACCTTCGCGGACCCCCGGTGGTCCTACCACCGGGGCTCCGCGAAGGTGACCAAGCAACTACCACCGGGGTACACCTTTAAACACCATAGAATTCACTGGGCTTCACAGGTCAGATTAGACATATACATCTGTCTATCTACAGTGGGTATGCCATCTTACCTTCAAGGTGTGAAGGCTCCCAGATGATGAACAGTGTGTTCTCGGTCGATGACTGATGGGAATTTTTTCACAAAGAAGGAATACCCTATGTATGATTTCACTAGTACACTTTATGAGTTGAGATTGTTCTCCTGTGCAGATACTTAGTTAGTTATCCTCTCTTTATTTGACCCATTGCTCCTTTGTGTTGGTGTAACTGTTGTTGGAGGCGGTAGCAATGTTCGGTCATTAAACATCCCCTAGGAGCCTCCTCTCCTGATTGTGTTTATGTAATACTAGGGATGTCATCACACGGAGAAACCTTAGCCTTAAGGTAATGATTTGTTAAATCCAATACTTGTTGATTTTATTTGCAGTAATGTGATATTCCTTAGGATGCCAAGCTGTGTGGGAGCCAACGGACGGAAATGGGGCCAAAGAAAGCTCTAATAGGCATCTATAGATGGAAAACTGGTAAGGAGAACAGTTGGGAAACCATAATAAGGCCGGATGTTGGCAGTCATTGTCATAGCCTGTTCCTAATGAGGTAGGGCAACCAATGGTTATATTCCAATAGGTGCTATATAGTGTGAAGATAACTTAAAGCTGGTCTTCAATTCGGGATACCATTGGAGCATCCTGTCTGAGATGTAGATGTACGCAATCACTCAGCATCGGGGACTCGTGTCAACCTACAGGTAACTTCTCCCTCCTGGGACAGGAACAGCAGTCAGCATTTCTGTAATGGCATTCAGAATCTTTTTTAAGCAGCCCAATTTCCTTAAAGGGAGCATGGCTGCTTTAAAAAAAAAATCCCATTTTGAAAAACATCACTGAGAGTTAACAGTGGTCCCCTAGATCACTGCCTGTGCTCCCTGAAGTTGCCATCCTGATTCCCTGTGGTAAGTGAACCAAAGGAGACTCCTTTCGCTTTGTGAATCAGTTACCAGCCCAACTTGGGAGTTACTAATTGGTCCATGGTGTGCAACAGTAATGATTGGTTGCAAGCTATTGATACTTTGTTACCAATTCACAGTTTAGAAGGAATGCCCATACTGAAATTCGGGAATCATTTCTGAACCCTTTTTGTGATTCATAAAACCTTTTCTGAATTGCAAAAAGGGGTTGAAACATAAGAAAAAAGTGATTCATAGGTCTTAAACCTGTAATTTAATTATTTGCAGGGGTTAGGGCTGCTAAATCACGTAGTGCATCTGCCCCATATTTCCCTTAAAGTGAATAGAACATGGCATAATAAATCATCAAGACATGTTTGTTTCCTAAAGCAGTGATTCTAAATATTGTGAAACATATATTGCCATTCTCGTCTTGAAGTGAATTATTAGAGAAACAGCATTTTAGTTCTGGAATTAAAGATTTGATGAAATTTAATACCATGATTTACCATGTTTCTAATTTGATAAATGATCAAAAGTTGTATTTTTATTTTACCATGGATCGATCTCCACACTATGTACACTATTTCCGAACTGCATTTTGTACTACATTTAGTAGTACTAAAATAGTACTACTAAATAATATTTACAAACCTACAAGTGTCAATGACTAACTCCACCTCTCAAGCCTCACACATGTAGGTTTACTATTTAATAGTAAATGGGAGAAAGAGCAGGCGGGCTGGCTACAAAAAAGGAGGGGATATTTACTACAATAAAGCTAGGGCCATGGGAAGAGTAAAGAGGGGGTTAGGGAAGAAAGGGTTTTTGGAGGCAGAGAGACCCATTCACAATAGAGTACGCCCATTATATTCACAAACTTCACTTCTAAAGTTACACAGTCAAAAAAAGACATAAGACAGTAGTAAATTACTTCAGCTGAGACGTGGAAAATGTCCAACACCAAACGTGGAATCAGTGAGGGTGGTGACTTAAAACAGAACCCTATAGTAAATTATGTTAAATTAAATTCAAATGTTTAAATGTTGGTGTTCAAAAAATACAAAATAAAACATATATTTTAATTTAATCTTTTATAAATGTATTCATCTGTTTATTTGGTTTTATACATTTGAGAGGAACACCATCAACAGAAATCATCAAAAAGAAGAAAATAATAAAACAAGGACAATTATAATGTATAGTTTGTAAATATGGTTCTCTTCAGGAGTGTTCATATATGAATCCACTAAACGTACTATACTAGTAGCTCAGAGTAGAGTTTAGAACACTCTATTATATGGTATGTATGGGGGGTGGAGCTAGCCGACGTGTGAGATGGGCACTTAATAAGCGAGCTCCTCACGAACGCCCAATATGTCCTAAAAGACTATCCTTCACTTTGATCAAAGTCGCCTGAAAAAGGAAAGGGAACCGGAAGAGGTGACAGCAGACCTGTCGAAGCACCCTTAAAGACTCCTGCAGCTGAGCTGGTCCCCCGAACTGAGGAGCGGACAACTGTGGCCTGTGAGGCAAAAGTGAAAGTAAATCCTCGAGCCACAGTGAAAGGCCGCCCCGAGACGTAGAGCAAGTCACTCGGCTGGCCATGCTGAGTGGGCCCAGCTGACTTGTATCCTGGAACCCCGGAACACTCAACTGAACCTGCGACCTTGGGTGGCGATGAGACCTCTCTCTGGTCGGTGAGTGCTGGCGGGGAATAATTATATAACGCCTGAAGAAATAGAAAGGAGGCTTGTTGGAGGCGAGCAGTGTTTTGCGACCGACTCCGCTTGCTGGACCCTTGCTCCTCCAGGATGTCGGTGCTGAATGCTAGTGAGCCAGATTATACCCAGCGGATGCATCGGAGACTGTAGTGTGCAATCCTTGGGGGACATATTCAGGGAGGAGGAGCGCTGCCTGGCCGGGACACGCGTGAGTGCCCATACAACTCACGAAGTGTTGGGTGAATCTGGGCCTCCCCTGTGAGCACGCAGATGTGGTGAGAAGCCTCAATGGGGGATTATAAAGCCTACAGGCTGCACTGAGGAATGCTAGAGGTGGCGAGCATTACTAGGTGTAGTTCTGACTGCAGGTGGGCCCACACACCATCGTGAACGTCCTGGGGCGATAGGAGGAGCTCACTGTGAATGCAACCCATCAACAGTAAAGCCGCAAATACCTGCATTGCATGCTCCCTTCCTTACACTTCCACGTGCTGGACATTGTGCAGTTTTTTTAAGGGGTGTCCGGGACAGAGATGCCTGAGTGCTCTCATAAGCCTTCCCGGGGAGACACTGGGGACCGGCTGATCAAACGCATTGCCAGAGACTGAGGGACACTCGCGGGACTACTAAGGCGAACATGCTACAGAGCAGCTACCTGGAGAAGACACTAGTAGATCAATCGTAATCGTGGCCTTGGAACACTGTGGTGACCTCACCGAAGGACCTCAAATAGAATTGAGTAGGTGGATACGATATAGTGGCCCACTGTGGAGTTACACTGCGGGTCGGTGCTGACCCGAGGTCCCGAATACTCCGGAGCATTGACCTATCCGAGGCTACAGTTCAGTTACACTCTATCATTGAAATATGGGGAAAACAGACCACAACCAACCGAAAATAAACTTTGACCAGGCTAAAAAACAGCAGGACCAAAATGCTGATGAACAATCTGTCGCAAGAAACATCAGAAGCAACCGGGGGGATAACAAACGACGACATACAATCCATGTTTACTACAATCCAAGCTACACTGTCCAATATCGATGGGAAGATAGACTCCCTGACGTACAGGGTGGACAGGATGTCAGAAAGACTTGATAAACACACAGAAAGGATCGATATGCAGGGCGGAGAATATCAGAAGCAGAAGACTCCCAGGTGCAACTGGAAGCAAAACAGACAAAGATGGAGAGGCAGCTGGTGGCAATGACAGCTAAGACGGAAGATTTAGAAGCCCGGTCAAGGAGGAGTAACCTCCGCTTGATGGGAATTTCGGAAACGACAAACACGGGCCCCATGGAACAATATGTCGAGAGTTTGTTGATATCCATGCTAGGAAGAGACACCTTCTTGGACGTGTTTATTGTTGAAAGAGCCCATTGATCATTGGCGCCGAAACCACCCACTGGATCCAGACCGCGACCTATCATCGCCAAGATCCTGAACTACAGGGACATTGATACGGCACTTCGAAAAGCCAGGGAATTGGGAAAACTATCTCACGAAGGAATGGACATATCTCTATACCCGGACTTTACCTCTTCGGTGCAAGCAGCGCAGAAGAAATTTACTGCTGCAAAGCAGAAACTGAGGGAACTGAACATTCCATATGCCATGCTATACCCGGCCAGACTCAAAATCACCGTTGATGGTAAAACGCGGATTTTTAATGAATCTACGGAAGCACAGAAGTTTCTACAGCAAAAAGGCCAGGTGGGAGCACCGAAGAGATTGGCGAGAGGAGAACCGCGGGGGCACACTGGCCTTAGTGTAACCAGGCGCTTAAAAAAAATTCTTATTATAGAACATGGGGAACAGTCCACGATGTCTGATGTTGAATGATCTGTACTTATAAACTATAAATTGGACGCTAATGTGACTTAAATACATGTGCTGGAGAGCGCTCCTCTCTAGAAGGCGATGGTCAACGGGGATTTGAATATAGAAAGACCCTCGATATACATCTTCAGATAAGTTGGCAGTTAATCTGAACATATTGTAGTTATGTTATGATTTATTTATATGGAGTGGGCAGGGTGCATTGTGTAGGATGGGCAGGTGTTCACCGCTGTCAAAATGGTTCCCTTATATACCAAATAGTTATGATGTTAGATGTTGTAGTAATAATATGCATGAAAGGGCGTTGTCCCATGTGGCCTAGGCTGCAAGTAACGGGAGGGCAGCTCTGACCACTACGCGTGAACCGCATCGACTGTTATATTCTTCTCCTTTTTTATTTTTCTTCTAGGAATATGTTGGTTGTAGACTGTGGGTGTGTCTCCACTAGATTGGGGGCGGTGGAGTGGGAGGGGGTTAGGGGGTAAGGAGAAAACTCTGACCAGCGGCGCAACTGCAAAAGGACTTGTGACGGACAATATCAGACACAATAGACACATGTACAGGATGGATGACGACGCAACACCAAATGGCTGATACTCTAAAACAACATAGACCACTGGCGATCCTCTCATGGAATGTGAGGGGCCTGCATAACCCACAGAAAATACGAAAGGTGCTGGCGTACTTAGATAGGCATAAAATAGACATGGCTTGCCTGCAGGAGACACACTTCACTGAAAGTAGAGAAAAACAAATCGGAGTGAGCTGGGCCTCCTTCAGACTGACATCTTCCTACTCCTCATGCGCTAGGGGAATCCTGATATGGGGGAAGTGTACAGTACCATTCACACATATAAAGTCTGTGTGTGGTGATCAGGGACGCTATGTGATATTGCAGGGAAACTATGGGGGCATGGTGTTAACTATAGTAAATGTATACGGTCCAAACACCGATGATCCCTCTTTTTATCGCAAATCTGGGCAAAATTGACTGAGCTCCAACCCGGCACTATCCTATGCGGAGGCGATTTTAATATTTGTTTAGACCCTACACTGGACAGAACATCAGGACTAGATAGATATGGTAAACACTCGGCTAAGGTCATACGGGAGGGGATGGCGACTGGGAGTTAGTGGACATATGGAGACAGAGAAACCCAGACAGGATGGAAGGGACGTGCCTCTCATCAACACACCTTACCTGGTCTAGACTGGACTTCTGGCTACTCATGCAAGACGTATGCACATGGGCCACTGAAGTAGCACACTTACCCAAGACATTATCTGACCATGCACCGATCCGAATCAAATTAGAAATCCCGACGCACACCCCGAGACAGTTCACATGGAGACTAAGGTAGCAGCATTACAAGACCAGGTATTCCGTGAAGAGCTCCGTCAGGCCATACTAACGTTCTTTGAACAAAACACAGGTTCGGTTCAAAGTACGAGGACCCTCTGGGAGGCGTTTAAAGTTACTATACAGGGAAATTGTATAAGTGCACACGCAGGTATACTGAAAGTTATACAGAGACAACTGGAGAAAATTGAGGCTGACATTATTGGATTGGAACACGACTTTGCGGAAACTCAAAGTGACGTGACACTGGCTGAAATTAGAAAACACATTGATAAATACAATGAATTTGCAGACGATTAGGTTAAATACATTTCACGCAAATACACAGCTTGGAATTATGGGGAGGGGGCAGACCTGGTAGAAAATTGTCCCATAAAATCAGATCCACTCATACCACGGCGCATATCAAGCAGATTCAGGATGCACAGCACAATCCAGTATACGACACCCCAGCCATAATGGAGTGCTTCACCACATATTACTCTCAACTGTATACGTCCCAGGTAATGGCCTCCACATCGGACATAAGGGAATATCTGGATGACAAAGAGATGGCATGGTTGTCAGACACCCATAGAAAGTACTTCTGCCTCCCTGTCTCCAAAGACGAAATAGTGGATGCATTTAATTCTCTCCCCAATAATAAAGCTCCCGGACTTGATGGACTCCTGGGAGAATTCTACAAAGAATACAGAGATATACTAGTCCCACACTTCGCAGAAATGCTTGAAGAAGCATACGAAGAAGGTACATTACCGGCCACACTAAGTGAGGCTCTCCTGATAGCACTCCCGAAACTGGGTAAGGATCCCCTAGAGTGGGAGTCATATAGGCCTTTGTCCTTGATAAATATTGACGCAAAAATGTTAGCTAAAATAATTGCGAATAGAATACAACCGTTGCTTTCTAACCTAGTGCTCCCAGACCAAGCGGGCTGCATGCCTACACGGTCTACTACTCACAACCTCCGCACGATCTTCTCACTCTACCATCAACTAGATCCGGATGTGCCCGCTGCCGCAGCTCTCTTGGACGCTGCTAAGCTGTTTGACTCTGTGGAGTGGGCCTTCATGTTCGCCACTCTATGCAAGATGGGATTCCCTGAACCCTTTTTAACGTGGATTTCCTTACTGTATACAGCACCCAAAGCACGAGTCAGGATAAATGGCTATACATCTAAGCCCATAGCGATTACACGAGGTACCAGACAGGGATGCCCACTGTCATCAATGCTTTTTGCTATAATCCTTGAGCCGCTGGCCTGTAAAATCCACCAGAAACATTCCGCAACGGCTTTGCAATTCAGCCTCAGGCCAATCGGAATAGCAATGTACGCGGATGACATGGTACTATATACCATGCACCCCGATAGGAATCTAAACCCGCTTAATAGAGAATATGTTAAATATGAAAATTACTCTGCCCTCCGAATAAACTGGGGTAAATCTGTTGTGATACCACTTACCAAAGTCACAATGGAACCCAATTTAGAATTCCCTTTGAAATGGTGCACAGACCCGGTTAAGTACCTAGTGGTCTGGATTCACAGAGATCCGGAGACAGTTATCAGGGAGAACTATGGAAAGGCATTGACTAGACTAGAAGATCAGGTAGACAGGTGGATAAAAATGCCTTTCTCCATTTCGGACAGGATAGCTCTTCAGAAAATGATAATATTGCCCAGGTTCCTGTATCTGTTCTGGAACATACCACTATGGCTAAACAAGACCTTCTTTGATAAACTGGGCTCTACTCTGCAAAGGCTGACATGGGCTTGTAAACAGGCCAGGACCAGTTGGAGGACACTTACACAACCATATCACTTGGGCGGTTTTGGGGCACCAGATTTTCAGTTATACTTTCTCTGTGCACAGGCGCAACATGCACACTATTGGATGAGGCCACACGCATATATACCTCACATTGCAGTAGAAAAAGATAGCATTTCCCCCACGCCACTGACTACATTATTAGCTGACCCGGTTCGCTATACACCAGGGGACAAGATACACAAGGCCAAATGTACCTCGAGAGCGTGGCACACGCTGGCACACAGGGCACACAAACTACCGATATATGCATGTGCGCTGCCCACGGCAGGACACCCCAACCTCACCGTGACTCAAGAAACGAACATGCAGTCGTTGCTTGTAGAGATGAAATTAACCTCCATGGGACAACTATTTCCCCATAACACATTCATCAAATGGACGGACCCATCTCTATGTGCACATCAACTCCCCCTAAAAAACTTTGCGTATCTAAGGTTGCGTGCGGTGGTTAGGTCATTGTACAGTACCTTCCCGAATGAGCCCGAACAATTGAATGCTTTCCAACTATTACTAAAGGCCCCCTTCCGAAAGAATTTGGTAACGCGACTGTACACGGCGGCTCAGGATGAGCAGACCGTGAAACCCAAAGCAGTGCTACGTCGGTGGAAAAAAACACTGGGTGTCTCAATTGGAGAATACGACTGGCAATACAGCTGTACACAACTCACACTTCTTATGTCCAATTGTAACTTACGCATTATACAAATTTAACCACCAAATGTATTACACACTGGCTAAGCTGCATAGGCTGGGCCTTAGAGAGACAGATGCCTGCCTGAGGTGAGAAGCGCCAGGCGCAGACTTCTTACACGTATCATGGTCGTGTCCACAATTGCAGGTATATTGGGGTGAAGTCACTGACTAACTGCAATGTTATTAGAACTAATTCCTAATGTCCCCTTGATATGCATACTTGGAGCCAAGAAGCTCAAACATGCAGGAAATTCTTAGCGGTAGCTCTGCTACTTGCAAAAAGGCGCGTAGCGATCAGGTGGGGAAGCAAAAGACCACCCAGGTTTAAAGACTGGATCAAAGATATGACCTATTGCAAGGAAACGTTAGAGACTTACGTAGAAGACATCCCACAGGCTTTGAGACCAAGGGATTTTTGGGAGCCGCTCGTGCAATACTTGCAGGGAACTACAGAGCCAGTGACATGAACTGACGAATATCTATGATGTTGATACCGCAGTACTCGGATGAGTGCCTCCCATGGGGACTAGACGGAATGTATGGGGAGCAGTGCTGCTATGGAGGAGGGTTATGCTAACACATAGACACACTTAATTGTACACTGGAATTGACAAGGTGTAAGTATTAATGATTATATGTGTAACTTCTATTATAATCACAAGATGTCCAATGTCTCAACAAAAACTGATAAATGTGATGCACTATTTGCTGTGTAACTGATGGTCAAAAGGAAAAATAAAATAATTAAAAAAAAAAATACAAAATTATATGGTATGTATTCAGAAGACAATATAGACAGGTCATATTTTAATGTTTTTTAATTTAAAACTTATTCAAAATCAAATGTGTTTATTAAATATAATTAAATTAGTTTTAATTAATTTCATACATCACTTTCAATAATAATTGATGTACAATAATACATATTTGTTATTATTTTGGTGGGATTTTTTTTATTGAAATTTCTGAAAAATTATTTGAATATATTTTATTTAAATTAAGGATTTAATTAATTTAATTAAAGATGTATTTCATAATTAAGTTAACAGTGCTGTAGCCTTTTTATGTTGTTCTAAATTGAAAATAATTTTACGAAATTAGTTGACATTAATATTCAACAAATAATATTGTATCACTGTCAGATTAATTTTATTTACATTTGAGCCTGATTACGAGCCAGCTGATTCTTTCAAACATTGTGTCAAAGCGTGTTGAATATTATTTATTGCATCCATTAATTATTGGATGCGTTGGATACCTCAACTATTTTTTCATTTCAGCTCTTCAAACCTGCCGATATTTAACAGGGAAAACCATACGGTAATTACCATTTCATGTGGATTTTGGGGCGTTAAACATAAAATCTTAAAGTTATTCCCCAGAAACTCATAATAGGTGCTATTATTGCACCCGATAAATGACAACCCCCATGGTGTTGTTATTTACCATGTGGGATAAATAGCTCCCATACTTGTAATCAAGTCCTTCGTGGCCGAGCGGGTAAGAATGATGCACTGAAGCAGCATGGAAAGTGCTGACTCTTCTAGTAAGAGATGCAAGACATACATCAAAGTGTGGACATCTCCCATGATCACTTTGTAGCATACGTTCAGGAAGAACACCTCCATGTGCGCTATAAAGGATACCAGTTGAAAACGGCTGCCCGTAAAGTTATCAGCCAAACATGTGTTGTTGCCAGGTGCACAACTCCCAGCAACTAGTTTTTGAAAAGAACTAATACTGCGCATCCTGTACACAAACAAGCATGTGAGCTACTCCATCTGTTGACCATCTGTAGTCTTTCAGGCTTCTGTGGATAACAGGAGCCAAATGCAGAATCAGGTGCTGCTGCACTTTGTAGTAGTGAGAGTACACAGTGGCTGGTTGAAGGTGTGTATGTCTGTGCTGGAAAACATCAGATAGCAGCACTCCTAAAACAGAAAAAGGCAAAACATAACACCTCCCAGATAATTTCTATAGGTTCTGCCTGCTGGAAAGAGTTCCTAAGCAGTCACATTACACAGGCAACCATCCTGAGACAGGCTTTGGTTAAGGTCACAAAAAGAATACAATAGCTGTTTGCTGAAACTGTGCTAGGTCTTTACAGGATCATAGTGAGTAGCGTAAACAGGGAACTTTAATAGAGCCTTTTGATGGAAGTTATCTTCCATTCTTATATTCGTCAGGCAGACTCAGGTGACATTTATGAGTTAGGATTGGTTGAGACCCAACAAGTACGCACTTGGGGCCCGATGTAGGTAATTCTTATTTACCACTTCTTAAATACCGAATGTTACCGATTCGGTATTTAAGAAGTGGTAAATATGAAGGGGGGAGATGTAGGTATTTCAGAATCTGTAAATACCGAATCGTTAAGATTCGGTATTTACAGATTCTGTAAATACCGAATCTGTATTGCCCATTGATTCCTATGGGCTTCGAAGCCCGTAGGAATCATTGGGAAATACCGATTCTGTAATTACAGATTCTGTAAAATTACCGAATTTGCAAAGGTGACAGGGTGTCACTTTGACACCCTGTTGCACCCCTGTTCCTGGCTTGTGTGCCATGTGACACACAGACATGCCCTTAGGGCATGTCTGTGTGCCACATGGCACAGGTGTACATGCACAGATGTGCATATACACTGGAATTCGTTATTTACCATGGAATAGTATTCCATGGTAAATAACGAATTCTAAAGGCCCTGTAGCACTGTTTAAAGTGCTACCTACATAAGAAAATACAGATTCGGTAATTTTACCGATCGGTAATTTTACCGAATCTGTAAAATTACCGATTCGGTAAAATTACGGAATTTGTATGTTTTTTAAAGCCCTACATACCAATGTCCAAATACCGGTCGGAAACGGCTGAAAATCTGTATTTTCGGCCGTTTCCGACCGGTATTCAGACACCTACATCTGGCCCTTGGAGTGTTACTTGGCACCAGGCCATTCCTGAAAAGTGTGCACTGTTTCGGCTAAACCTCATCACTCACTGGCACACTAAGGGCCTTATTCTGAGCAGTGGTGGCTGGTGACATTTGAAAGTGGTGAGGTGTAAAGGTCAGGTATGACTTTTATGTAGCGAGGGACATAAACAATCATAATGGACAAACATGTGGTCCAGGGTGGAGAAAACAATTGAAAAAAGATTGGTAAATGCTGCGTTTTAAAGCAAATGAATTTAGTGATAAAGCAAGGTTTATAAAGCTGTGTATATAGTCTTGAAATTCTAAACACATTAAAAACTGCCCCATATCTTACTGCATTATGTTCAATAGTCACTGTAATGTGCAAATTGTACAGTGTGACAACTTCAGCCCATTAAAGCGGGTGCTTGCCCCGTGTCCTACAGAGTATGCGGCCTCCGCTTTGAAATAAAATGCTCTAACCGTGCTTCAGGAAGCACCCACAGCTGCTGACTGCAATCAACCATATAGAAATATGTGCAGACAGGTCTTTAAGAGGTATGAAAAAAGTGGGGGCTTTCTAAAAGGGAACATGTAACTTCTGTGATTCCCGTAGTGTGCATTCAGACCGGTATTTTGGTTTCTCTCTGAGGTGTAATTGCATCCAGATGTATAACACAGCAACTGCCATACACCTTAAACCTGTCAGTATGATTGACTTTATCAATTGTTGTTAGCTGATTAAGATATACGAGTAACAACAATGATTTGTTATAAATAATTAACATTGCAAATGTTTAAATTCTGAAATTGTTAGTTTGTGAAATAAATAGTATTAAGGCCTTTGGAAGGAGTGTTGGCCTTCAGTTATGTGTGCTTTATATTAGATATGTATCCCCTTTTTCTCTGCATATCTCATCCATTTCCACATCTTGAAACATCTCTCTTTGCTTTTCAGCACCCTCTTTTCACTCTGCACAGAATGCACTTCCTCGCATCTCTCACACTTCACCACTCACTCACATTCAAGTATTTTATTTCCTTTGCTTGGTAAATATTTTTCTATCTGTGTACCCCGTTCACATACATTTCCACAAAATTTCAATTGCAACTGGAATACATGACCATTGTTCTGTGCACTTTGCAGCGAAGTCAACCCTCTGACAGGCACTTTGCTTTTGCTTCAGCCTTCAGAGCTCTCAATCAAATCCTCTCATGAACATCTGGCAAGGCTCTACATATGCACTATGCAGGAGCAATAGCTAACAGAATGCAAGATTAAGTAAAACATGTAAAATAAGAGAGGAACTAAATCGCTGAAATGCATTGCCTTAACATTTTTAACAGTAATTATTCATAAATCAATCCATGGTTTTGGCATCAATGTTAAGGGCATGAAGTAAGGGCCAGTTTTTTCACCATGCAACAGATGGTATATCTTTGCTATAAGCATATATTTCTCCCTTTGATCTTGACTCAGATATTTGGATCAACTTTGTAAGGAAACAAAAACCCTACTTATCTTTTGGATCAATTTCACTGAGAAACCTATACAGCTGTACTACTTCTAAAGGGGCCAGGAATGGCAGCCAGGGCATGAGATGTCAACGTGGGGAAGGTTAGAGTGATCAGGGGTATCAGCACAATATACATAACACAATATACTTTAACACTTAAGCATACTGAACTTTGTTAATTATCTCTCTTTACAGAACTAGACCCTCTGTTACAATCGGTTGTTTTGTTTGCTTCTGCTGTCTATTTGTTTATTCTCTCCCTTAACTCATACTGTTCTTATTGCCTGCATATGGTAATCCACGCTCATTGTCTAACTATTTTCTTTGTATATTTTTATGTGTGTACTAGAATCTAATGTGTCTCGCATCATATGGTATGCAACTTGATTATACAGTGTTCTTCATGATCATGTTAACTGCTCTGATACCTTAAGGTCTAGCTAGCACTATATAAAACCTATAAATAACTAAATAAGATTAGCATTCTAACACGTCTCAAAAGGTTTCCTAAACGAAAGGAAAGGAGAGGGTCTGGGAGCTGGTTTTGAAGGTCCAGAGCCCCTGCTCCTTAGTATGAATCATACATTTTAAAAATTAGGGCTACTGTTCCTGGAGGAGAAGAAAATATATATAGGCAGGTTGTGTGAAACTAAAGCAAGGGAATGGGGGAAGTCAATTAGACTGTCTCATGGTGCCTTCACACATCCCAAAGGGATGTCATACTTCATTATAGGGCCTTTGCTCCTCGTTGGGCCGGCACTGTAATGCCCAACGGGTCCCCAGAAGAGTCACTTTAGCAGAGATCTTTTGTTGAGAAAAGCCGTTTGATGAGTGCTAGAGAGATTATAAGTGGGGAGGTGTGATAAGTGTGAAGAGAACACAGGATCCTAGAGACTGGTCCCAGGACAAATTTTGTTCTTTTACCAGTGAGCAGCCAGTGCAAAGTGACCCATGGTGAAAAAATATTGATAGTATATATGGGAAACCCAAAGTAAAGTGTCCCTAGTAAAAGGGTTTTAACATACAAGGGTATGGCAATGTGTAGTGTTCTTTGGGTACTGAGTGAAGAAACTGGAATTAATCTATGTGATGTGTGGCGTTCCTCTCTTATAGCGAATCAAAATTTGACTTGAGACAGGTCTCTAGAACCTATGTTGTTGTTTTTTTACCTATGATATGTCTTTGTGGTCTTCTTATGGAACCCTTACTTTTTTACTGTGGATAAATTTATACATACATACATCTTTTAATTAGCTCTTAATCTATCCTTTAACATCCTGACATGGCCGCCACACTTATGTAACCTTTACTGCCTAAACAATATGGGCTTGATTCACAAAAGTAATCTTAGACAAAATTCTAACTTTACGACTTTTGATATTCACAAAAGGCATTTAGGAGTAGTAAATTTAGGATTACTAACTTTACTACTCCTAAACTGAGACAAAATCCTAACTTCAGGATTCACAAAAGGCATTTGGGAGTAGTAAAGTTAGGATTCCTATCTACTCCTAAACTGAGATAAATCCCAACTTTACGACTTTCGGTATTCACAAAAGGCATTTAGGGGTTGTAACTTTACTACTCCTAAATGCCTTTTGTGACTACAGAAAGTCGTAAAGTTAGGATTTTGTCTCAAATTACTTTTGTGAATTGGGCCCTTAACTGAACTAAGATGGCCACCAGACATGAGCATCACACGTGCCACACCAACACGGGCTACAGCACCACTCCATGATGGCCGCCAGACATGCACGTTGGTATTATGGCGGCTGCACGTATCCCCAGTGCAGCCATCCAATCACACTTTTACTTAAATAGTCTACTCGTGTCTAAAGCAGACTCATTCCGGGGACACGGAGGATGAGGGTAAGTGCGTCTACCAGTCGTCACTCTTCTAAATGTGAGTAACTAATGGCGACTCTTAGGCAGACCTATGTTATTACAACTTCCAATGAGGTGGGGTCCACACAATTTTATCTAAACTTTCACTTCAATCCCAGTCTAGCATGACTGAGCGATGCACCTCTGCTTCATCTGAGGAGGCACTTAGAACTCCTTGGTTAGGTAAGATCTAATTACACGATTTAAGACAATGGAAGCAAGGATACCGATATTTCAAAGTAGCACACATCTGCCTCATATGCGCTTCTCGTGTCTCTTATCACTTTGTCAACAACAAAAATGATGACACGCATCGAGAGGCTCACATGTGTGTATCTAGACATCTGGTGTTTCTCTACACGATAATCCACGAACCAACATTTGAGTGTGTATGTGTACTACCTCCACTATTTGTTCATAATGCCTGCCAGACCATGCCTGCAACTTGTGGAGATTCTTGTTTACACAGAGATGCCATCTGAAATTTCCACAGCCTGGCAACTCTGTAATGACACAACATTTATGAGAACCATTGCCACAGTTTGTCTTTTTTTTTCTACTTGTTTTGTGTGTCCTGTGTTTATGTGATGTGTCTGGATGCCAATTCAGTATCAGACCCATATTCTGGTCCACGACATTGGACACCCTGGAGAGGCTCTCATGCCAGGAACAAGATAACTTTTATTCTTCTTTACTTCCCTTTTTTAACAGGTTGGATAGTGAACCACAGTAAAATAGGTAGCAATTTAGGGGCACCACTTTGATATATTTGTGGGATAGATTACTCCCTTCTTCAGTCCTGACGAAGCGCCAAGGTTCCTTATGACCACCAAAGGGCGCAAAACATGTTGACTTATTATTCAGAGTGAGACCTAAGGGCGGATACTCATGCACAACTACTAGGGTACTTTTTGACCCCACCGTAGTGTACTGACTACCAGGGTTCCTTAAGACCCTATTAGTCACATTGACCTGTTTAATGTTTTTAGTATGACAGGGCGGTCCAGTTATTAAAGAATGATTTGTGACCTCCCCTATAAGTTTTAATTCACATCTTCACACTTATAACACCATGCCACTTACAATATTTCTTGCACTTATCAAACGGCTTTTCTCAGCCAAAGATCTCCTCTAAAGTGACCCTTCAGATGACCCGTTGTGCATTGCAGCGCCGGTCCAACGAGGAGCAAACACCCTATGATGAAGCATGAGGGCAACATGAGACAGTCTTGTTAACTTCCCCTGTGTCCTTGCTCTAGTTTCACACAACCTGCCTATATACATTTCCTTCTCCTCTAGGGACAGTAGCCATAATTTAGCATTCCAAGACACCATTGCCAAGGATAAAGCACCAAATCACATGTGCTTGCATCAACTCCTACATGTGACAAATGGGAAAGGACGGAATCTGTCTGTGAATGCCGGACATCTGTACAATGCAGGGACAGAGACTCCAAAGCCCGAAACAGTGACGCTGAACGCATCACTGGCTTATACTGGAAACTACCATATACTACAATGGCAAGAAGTCTTTAGAATGGTAAATCCTGTGTCATGCGTCACAATTCAGAGAGTTGATTTACTGCCTGGCTTCCGTCTCCTGCTTCAGAGCGAGGCAGGGCAGGCAGCCTTGGACACACATCCCAGACTTAAATACATCAATTTGTTTAGAGATATTATCATATCTCTAATAAATCGATCTATTCAATATTTGTGCAGGAATGTGTTGGAATTTCAGTGGGGCGCCCTTATGAGTGCAACAATAATTCAATGAGGAGACATTGAGGCTGAAATTAGTGATTCTCGCTACTATCTCCCTTTGAGCTATGAGTTTGTTTCCTTTGGAACAGCAAATAACATGCAAACTGGTAAATACTGGGTCCAATTCTGCATGTGTTTTTCCCTTCTATGGGAAATTATGGGCGCAAATCCACAAACATTTACCACCTACTGACAGCAGGTGGAAAATGCTACAGGGGCTTTTTCTTTTGCCCAAGCCTGTGTGAAAAGAGACAGGGGCAGCTATGGCTGCAGGGGGCTTCATTTGCTCCCCTCATGCTGAAATATGCAGGTGGGCACATGCTACAGCAGCTCTTTGTAGCCCCAGCAGTTCCACGAATGGCTTTCCGGGCTCATAATTATTGGGTCTGGAGGTTGAGGACCCGATAATTATAAGCTTGGAAACACTTGTAGTTGCCAGTGCTAGGTCAAGGCATCTCTTATCGAGGGACTTAGTGGCAAAGCCTTCAAATATATTTAGTGAGTGGGGTATTGGGTTGGTCAAGACAGATGGCGCAGAAATATCCCTTCAGATGTCTCCTGATGCACAACAGCCATTGGCCCATAACCCAGTCAAAAGTAGGGTGGGAAGCCAGTGGGATAGATACTATGTTTTATTGTTCTTCATGTGCTGCGGACAAGTATTGCATAACATCAGCTTGGTATATCATGTGCCTCTTTTTTTGTCGTAGGGTAAGCCATTCAGTCCCTATTGTCTTGAGCACATGTTGAGGCCTTCACTTAAATGGGAAGCCAGTGCATGAGCCAGGGCGGAGCAAGTTGAAAATGTTTGACTCAAGACATCTTCTGCACAAGCGAGTCTTTTATGGAAAATGTTGTGAGACTTGCATAACATTAAATTTGCAATTTTTTAAAATATTGTTGGCATAAAAATGTTTTTGCCAAGGCCTAATTCTGACTGCAAATTACTATAGGGGATCTTTTCCTTTCATTTAATGTTCCACAAACGCCTGTGCCGTTTTTCACCACCTTAACAGCATGTGCTACAGCAGACGTGAAGCTAATCACACTCTTTTTGCGCTGTCCTTTCCTATTGATGCACCCACTAACATATATCTGGAGGCTCCACAGGGCTATCAAAGACATGATGGTCAGAACCCAATATCTGGGAAAAGACTATGGCCCAGATTTATTAAACTCTTGCGTTGCCATTGCGCCACACAAGGTAACGCAAGGCAATGCAAGGGCTTAGGTAATATTTACCAGGCCAAGCAAAGCCACCTTGCGAGGTCTGTGTGGCTTAGTGTGTGGGATTGTGTAGCACAAATCATTGGCTTGCGTTACTCTGCATTGGGAAGGCGTTACATGGGTGGAGTGTGGGTGTTCCCACGCCTCAACTCATGGATTTTGGTGCATTCCAGATTTACTAATGGTAGTAAACCTGGGAATGCGCCAGAGTGTTACACCATCCCAACTGAGGCATAATGAGGAGAAATATGTTCATTTTTCCTTGTTATTTTCTCCCTTCTAGGCATGCTGCATTCTGCAGCACACATTGAAAGAGGAAAATGCCTCTGAGCGTTGTTTATGTGCAGGATTGTGTCCTTTCCTGCACGCACAAAAACACAGGCACCCTTGCATCATGACATTACGCTGCACACAGTGCGCCAGCACAAAGAGAGATCAGGAATATGCCATATCATAATAAATATTACACATTCCTGCTCTCTCCATTTGACACAGGGCAGCAAGTTTTCCTGCTGTTAAATGTTACTAAATCTGACACATATTTCACCAAACTACAATAGCTATAACAATTATTAGTGATCCAAAGATACTTTTATGACAAGTTACACATTTTATATTCCCTTAATATCATATTACATTAAACATCACAGATTTGAGCCACATTACCACCAGCTCATCAATAGGGGATAAAGTTAACAAGAGTGGCAGCCCATCAGAGTCCTTTTTGGTCCCAGAAAGCCTCATTCTTAGATTCCTGAAGGCATATCTCTGTATCTCCTGGAGATACCAAAACCAGAAGAATCATTGCATCATTACCTGGGATGGAATTACTGGATACTCCCTGTGGCATTCTAAGTTTTCCCTTGGAAGTGAGGATTCCTGAAGGAATTAGCCAATCCAGTGCTGGTTCTCCATGCTATTCCTCATTGAGCCCCCGTATTTCACAGGGAGACTCCACCTAATTCGAGCATCAATAGTCTCTGGGTGGGTTACCACAGGTCTCATTATCCCAATAGAGTCGTCAACTCCTGGCCCTATAGGAATCTAACAGCTACTTGTAAAGAGGGCTTGGGAAGTTTTCGTTCCTTCTGTTTTATGAGAAATAGCATCACTGGAGTAGTCTACAAATTTCTCCATCGATTTTCACACAAGCCTTTCCTAAATGAGGACCCAATCAGGAGAGTACCAGAATCAGACTCCTGATCACTTTGTACATCCATTTTGATAAGCAGAAAGGCTGTCTGGGTGATTAAAGTGTGGTCAATGTTTTAGAATGATGACACTAATCCTACGATATCCAGAGAGATCCGGATTTCCTATCCAGTTTGAAAGCATTGTAGTTTGAGTCACACATATTAGAATTTAAATCTGGTGTTCTCTACTTGACCAGACTCTCAGGCTACTTTATTGGCAATCAGTCTCGTGATTATAGTGAGTCAATTAAAAGAATCTGCTGTGAGGTGGAAGAGAAACATTTCCCATATGCCTCTATGCACACAGGTCCAAGTAGTCCTGCATCCAAGCTTTGAGTGTCAAGACCAAGCTGAAGCCATTGTGACATTGATGTGCATTGTAATGACACACTTTTTAGTTTTAATGACTAAAAAGAAAGCTGAAAGGTTCGGACAGGGGATACAAAAATCTGCTCCATGGACAATGGTGTTCCTTAACCACCAGCCTCCCACAGCGCTCACATGCCTTATGAGATTAGTTAAGTGCTGTATAAAAAGGTTAAAATGGAAAAGGGGAAAAATATAAAAGCATATATAAAAATATTGGTCTAAGTCAATGCTCATCCGACAAATACTGATATGTGTTAAACACTGAACATCTGATTCTTCAATAATAAGACAATGTGTGAGGTTGACTTACCTATCTTACTCTGATATGATGGGTAAACATGGAGCACTACATTGGTGGCCAAGGTTTTCAACCTGGGTGACAAGAGGTTTACATGTTATCAGAGACACCAGATTAAATAAATAAATAACTCTGGGACACTAGTGCTAGTTCGCTGCACTTAAACCTATTAAATTCAAGCTAATAGTTCATGTAAGGAAAACCTGGACAGGAATATACTGTTCCTGAGGGCACTGAGCCATTTCTTCCCTAGGAGGGCTACTCGTGTGCTGCTCACATCTACTTGTGCTCCGACATTCTTTCACAAGGGATAATGCGCCTCAGGGATATGTGGTGTGTAGATAACCATGGTGAGTGTTTCTTCTGTAGAGGAAACATGCTTTGCACCTGTAGACTGATATGAGTGAGCAGCTGTCCAAACAAAACTGTAGAAAACACCCAACTCTTATGGGCACGCCTAACAGTAACTTAATACTTTCCATGCGCCAGTGTTTATATTGTTATTATGGTGAAGTCTGCAGTGAAGGGACCCCGTCTGACGCTGGCAGTCCTGCCTCTCTCTGCACAACACACAGTTCACTTCAGGACACTGCAGCTCAACCTGCGTGCATGTAATTGTGTCCTGGTCTGGGGCTGTAGTAAAGTCTGCATGTAATGAAATGAAAGCCACAGGCGCACTCCCTGGAGTGGTCTCCTGGGGTTGCAGCATGATTACATTCTGCTCTTGGAAGAGCTCCCGTGCATATACTGCTGAAAGATGGATTTTTTCTTAAATTATAGCACAGCCTTTTTGGTACATTTTCAGCTACATGCTTTGCAATATACTGAGGCACTACAGTGGGAAAAACATGCAGCTGAGGTATGGCTTATCCATTTTAATCATTCTATTGTATTGTAGAATTTATATAGCGCTGCACACCCCTGAGGAGTCCTCTCAGTGATCCAGCGTGCACTGGCTTCCTAGGCACCCTTTCAGAGTCATAACAAGGGTGCTGGATGCGGTGAATCTTGTATTGGAGATGATGAGTGAGCATCCGGTTCAAGCCCAGTACAGCTATGCTACTGCTCATACCTTTGATGTGTTGTGGAGAGAGTGAGAATAGGCAAATTCATACAAGCCCTTATTTTTGATCATTGCTCTTCTATTTAATAGAACTTAGAGCTAGTTGTCTGATACTCCAATTGATCGCCAATTCTTATTCTTGCAGGAATCAAGTTCCAGAGTTTTCAAGTCTGGATGGAGAAGCAGTTTCTTCCACTTTCTGATGTGAAAACTGGTCACAAGAAGGACCAACCTGGAGCATAATGGCCATGTTTGGTGAAATGTTCAGAGTTAATGTTGAAGGAAGAGTAGTCCCATTACTTAGGTAGCTTGATATGCAATGAACATTGCTTTGAGGTTGAAGTGTCTAGCCGCAAGCAACAATGCAAGGATGTGAAGAATGGGAGGGTGTGAGTCAGAGTAGGCATATTAAGAAGTTGTTTAGCTGAAGTCTCTGTGATTTGCCAAGTTTTAAAAAGAAGAGCCAAGATATAGGGGCCGATTCACAGAACTTATCTGAGATAAAATCCTAAACTTACTACTTTTGGTATTCAAAGAAGGCATTTAGTAGTAGTAACGTTAGGACTCCTAACGTTACTAGTACTAAATGCCTTCTGTGAATACCAAAAGTACTAAGTTTAGGATTTTATCCCAGTTTAGTAGTAGTAAAGTTAGTAGTCCTAACTTAAGTAAGTTTAGGATTTTATCTCAGATTAGTTCTGTGAATCGGCCCCACCTTTAGTGTAGTCAAGGTGGGAAAGCACCAAATGTATGGTTACTTGAATCTTTCAAGGGAAGACAAGGTATGAGGAGATTCAGCACAGGTGTGGCATTATTTAAAAACTGTATTGTAATCTTGGGTTACTTAAGGAATAAGGAACACAGCCAACACTTGAGTGCTCACATGAACTAAATGGGATGGTCATGGACATAACTCTTATGGTCAGTTGCTTGGGGGGGATTGGTGAAATTTGGTCCAATTTCCACATGCACTTATTGATGGGGTTCAATAGCACCTAGTGCTAATTTGCTTGCAGACATTGTCCAACAGTACATGAGTCAAGATCCAATGGGTTTTCAAATTCAACATGAATTGCATGTTGGGATTATTGCAGCAGTTAGGATTAAAGGAGGCGAAGGGCTCAAGTAGAAGAGCAAGGTACACACTGATGAGGGAATTGTACAAAATGGAATGGGTATTAACCAGACCCTGTAAGTACTATTACATTGGGGGAAGTATTTTTCAGGTGTGATAACTCACCCATTCTGATTTCTCAATTTACAAATTAGACATAACATGCAGAATCTGTATTTAATACACCAAAATTCACAATCTTTTCCCTTGATAAATTTCCCCAGAGTTGACCTGCCTACATCTGTCAGTGGAACTGGTACAATACATTACAGTATTTATATGCAAGCATATATTCTCTGTAACAGTATAATGGTTGAACTATTTGTTTTCTTCAGCATTCTTGCATTGCTGATCACACTATTCTGTTACCTTCTATTGATTATTTCTCTGCATGTATTTTACTCAAGAATCACAATAATTCAATTAATATTGAAACATTATGTTGTGTATTTCTTGTGTGCCAGCACAAGTTTGAATGCTTCCTGTACTACAGCGGGCATGTAATATTTGAATAATTTATTAGAGGCCACAGCAGCTGTGGCACATCCATTTGAGCTGAAGGGCCACACGCCCACTATTTTCCCTGGCAAGAAGAGGGTCTGTCAGGCTGAAAAAAGGTCAGCCTGACAGACACTCTTCTTGTTCAGGTCAGGCAGCCAGGAGCTAGACCTGGGCTACATTTTGCAGACTTCTGGCTGCTCGAGCGGAACTTTGCCTGCCTGAGGTTTTTACAGCCCTGTGGGCCTGACCTCCTCAGCCAGACAAAATGCTTTGTGGGCTTCCTCCTCGTTACGAGGGGTTGGGTCACTGATTGCCTCGGACCAGGGCTCTTCCATTGTAAGACCTAAAGTGCCCAGGTCTCATTGTCATCAGTACCACCTCGTCATTGCCTGGTGTGGGGTCGGGAGTCTCACTGACCCCATGCAAATCTGTGAGGAGTCAGCCAATGAGGGAAGGCAGCAGTCCCAGCCTTCCTGGGACCTCCGAGGCTTACATCCTGGAAAGGGTTAGTGAAGGTACGATTTGTGTCTTTTTTATGTTTGGTACGTGTGTTATGTTTGAATATATTTATGAGTGAGTGGTGTATGTGTGAGTGTGTTAAAGAATGGGTGTGAGTGAGTGTGTATGTCCACCCCATCTCTTGTAAAATAACCTGCTGCAACTGGAGCACTAACAGGTCTGAAACCTTTCTATTTGCCATTTACCAGCAATTTTCCAAATTTCCTATCGAGGGCAGAAACAGACTGTGCAAACATCAAGGACCACTTTTAAAAAACGGTATTACTATGCAAACCCTGCATCAATGAGTGATTTGTCAATTGCTTTTGTAAATGGCATGCTATTTAGAGAGTTAGTAATCTTGTTTACAGTGGGATAGATACATCATTGTATTAAAAATTATTGTAATGAATTAAACAATGTGATGTGACAGGAGTCACGTCAATTAGAAATAGGATAGTCATAAGGCGAGTACTGTACTTGTCCAGCTCATTCCAGAAATGTGAGGACTGTATTATACCAACCCGGTTTCTGATCTTGTTGCAAAGACAAAATATTATCAACCTGCTCTATACACATACTGAACATTGGGTTGAAATGCACGTGCTTTCATACGTTTAATCCACATGTTTCCTTTTAGTTAGGAATAAGAAGTTACTTTTGCGTTTGTTTAAAGTTTTTTTTCTTCAGTTTCTTGAGCGCATCTACCAGATGAAAGGGTAGCCCCCTAGCCTGATGGGTACAGTTGAGAGAGGCTCTGGAGGATTCCTCTATCTTGTTATTTGTGGCATTTCCTGCTCCCTGCACTGCAGCCTCTCAGAGTGATGTAAACTGCCATGCTTGAGATGAAGTGAGATGAAAACATACATTCAAGTGGTGTGTGTTTGAGAGTGTGAGCCTGGATTTGTATATCAGCATCTTGTCTTTGTATGCATTATGAGGGGAGGAAAGCAAATAAAGATAAGTGGTATGGATTGGTTTCAGAGGCACTTCAGATTTGCACAATGAACACAATGAGTTGAAATGATTCTGCTTTAAAGCATATAGCATTCATAATCACCTTGTTGCAAAGAGATGCACAAGCAGATATGTAGAACACACACACAAACAGAATATTCATATGTTGAAAGGACCCCGGTTTGTTTAGAAGGATGAAGATAGTATTTTACTTTTTGTATAAGTAAATGGCTTGAGGTGGGGAATGCATCTTTGTTTTATCATGTCTGCATTTTGTGAAGTGTGCAGAGTTCCCATTTGTAGGAAATTGGGTTTTTGGTTGAGGGAGGTGGTAACCCTCCTCAAGCAACAACTACAATCCCTATCAGGGTGAAACATAAGATTTCACTAATAAACCTGTACTCTAGATTCCCTCTGGTAGCTTGGCACAAAAGCAGTCAGGCTTAATTTAGAGGCAATGCATTAAGTATTTATGCAGTACACAAATTATAATAAAGTGCAAACATAACACAAGTAACATCCCACACCAATTAAGAAATGTAATCAATGAAATGGCATTAAAAAGTATTAAGTTCAACCAGTGGAACAGCAGTTATGAATTTTATTAAAACTAGGATTTGCTGCTGTGGAGAAGAATGTAGCAGGAGCTACAGCAAAGTCAGGTCGACCGATGATTCCCCTTGGGTGGATCAGCGAGCAGGTAGGTCCCGGTCCCATGTCAGTTCTCAAACACATTTTGGTTTCTTTTTGTGGCTGTTTAGCCCCCTTTATCACCACTTCCAAGGATCTAGGACTGGTGTGGAGCCACTTGGAGTGCAGGGCTCACTTCACGCAGAATCCGGGTCCAAGGTTGTAGGAGCTATTTGTGTCCCTGTAGCTCAGAACTGGAAGCCAGTCAGTTGGCTCTTTGCATCATGCTGGTAGTCCTGGGTTCAAGCAGCAAGGCAGGCCTCAAGCAGCAGAGCAGTCCTCTGGCGGTACAATGCAGGCTTCAAGCAGCAGGCCAGCTCTCTAGTAGCAGCAGGCCAGTCCTACGAGGTACAAAGCAGGCCTTAAACAGCAGGGCAGTCCTCTGAAGTGCAAGACAGTCCTTCTGGGGGTCCTCCACAGGTCCAAGAGCGAACTGAAGAGTTAATCTCAGGGTCCAATATTTATATCTGGTGCCGTTCTTTGATGTAGGATAAACATCTAGGCTATCCCCATCTGGTTCTGGAAATTTCCTTTCTTTCCCTGCTCAGGCTCCAAGTGGTCTAGGGTGGTGTCAAGTTCTTTGTGAGTGAGCTGGAGGCAGCCCCTTTGAAATGTAAGTAGGGCAGGGAACAGCTCTCCCCCTCCTATTCTGGAAGGAAGTTCCCATCCTGCCAACAACGAGTCCCCTTTGTCTCACTGTCAGGGAGGAGTACACAAATGCCAACAGCCACTCTATTCACAGTCATGTGACCCAGGGTTCAGGGTACAGGCACCTAATAGGGCAAGAACATGTTTCTAAAAGTGGCATTTTCAGAACAGTGAGTCAAAATTCAAATTTACCATTAAAGAGGATTTTAAATTACATTTCATTTGAGCTCAAAAATGCCATTTCTAACTGTTCCAAATCAAAGGTTAGCAGTTATTAAATGTTATAAGGTAGCCCAACTTTATCCTATTGGAAAGGTAAGCCTCATCATAGTTAAAAGTGAATTTACGAGTGTGTCACTGCCAGGACATACCAAACTGAATAACACCTGTTCTACCTTTTAAATATAATGCACCCAGAAATATGGGCTGATTAGGGTCTACCATAAAGGTGGCTTATATCTACTCAAAAGGGATGTTTAGCCCAAAGAGCTAAGAGAAGAGGAATACCACTTTCTAAAAGTTGCACTCCTAAACTAGTAGTGGGAAATCCAGCTTCACCTGTAAAGAGGATTATTATTTTGCCAGGTTGAATTGGCAGTTTAAAACTGCACACAGGCTGCAAAGACAGGTCTGAGACAATTAAAAGGACTACTTAAGCGCGTGGCAAAATGCTACAGGCCCACTGGTAGCATTTCATTTACAGGCCCTGGGGGCATGTAATACCACTTTACTAGGGACTTATAAGTAAATTAAATGTGTCAATTGAGTGCAAGCCATTTTGACTACGTGAACATAAGCACTTTAGCATCCTGGACCCCTCCCGCTCGATGACCAGACAAGTCAACGCCGTCTCCTCATCGTGTTTCAACACCCTGCGTATGCTTCGCAAGATCTTTTGCTGGATCCCGACCGAGACCAGGAAGACTGTCACCCAGGCACTCGTCACCAGCCGACTGGACTACGGAAACGCCCTCTACGCCGGAACCACAGCCAAGCTACAGAAAAGACTCCAGCGCATCCAGAACGCCTCCGCCTGACTCATCCTGGATGTCCCCCGACGCAGCCACATCTCCAGCCACCTGAGGAACCTGCACTGGCTCCCCGTCGACAAGAGGATCACGTTCCGGCTCCTCACCCACGCACACAAGTCTCTCCACGACCTGGGCCCCAAGTACCTCAACGACCGCCTGACCTTCTACACGCCCACCCGCCAGCTACGGTCCACCAGCCTCGCTCTCGCAGCCGTACCACGCATCCGAAGAGCCACCGCCGGAGGAAGATCCTTCTCTTACCTGGCTGCCAAGACTTGGAACTCCCTCCCCATCCACCTTCGGCTGACCCAGGACCATCTCGCCTTCAGGAAACAACTCAAGACCTGGCTGTTCGAGCAGTAGCATACCCCTCCCCCCAAGTGCCTTGAGACCCTCCCGGGTGAGTAGTGCGCTATACAAATGGCATGATTGATTGATTGTTTGTATTATTATTTAAACCATGATGTAACAGGAGAGTGGTACCTTAAAATGAATGAAGTTTGCGGCAAAGTTCCTTGGCTTTCCTCTCTTTGTGACATTCCTGGTTTTAAAGGTATCAGGTGTGGAGTATGCAAAAGGTTTTGCACATTCACCAATCTAAACGACATTAGGGAGGTTCTGCCCTTTCCTGGTCAAGACATTGAAGAAGCTTCTCAACTCTGGACTTGCCTGCCAGTTATTTATTTACTTTTGGATGTGCCTGCAGTCAAACTACATACTTTGTTACCAGGTAGCTTCCTGGAAAAGAACAACCGACCGACTTACAGAGGAGCTGCTCATTTATTTGAGGAACTACTGAAAAGATACTGTCAACTGAATACAAAAGTGCCTCTCATTACTACAATTCTTGTGAGTCTTGTTTGCATTTGTCACCCCGAGAGGGACGGTTATGCCCAGACGTGGGTCCCGTGCTCTCCATACCACTGGATTCAAGCTATCTTGGCTGATGAGGGCTGAAAGCCCTAAACCGGTCCAAGTATGCTTGTTTCCAGTCCAGGGAGGACCTGGCCTGGCAGTTCAGTCTGGACTGTTCTCATTGGGTGCAGGGTCAAGGCTGATTTACATATAGCTGGGTCTAAACTGGAATAGCATGGTGATCATAAAAACTATGGATTTAGGCCGAGATCTCTGTACTGGGGTGAATGTATGACATTGTTCATCATTCTGTCCATCAATTGTTCTTTTTGCATTTGTCTTGTTGTGAATGTCAAATTGGTAGGCCTAGTAGAAATTTTTATCATGCTGGAATAATCGGAGTAATTTCAGCAATTACACATTCCTCCTGTGATGTCAAAAAATACACAATTACCCAAGCTGAGTAACTAATCGTGATTTGGGTCAAAAAGGATACTGCAGGAGCACAGGAACAATACATAAGAGAGAGTGAGAGGCTGTTGGTTACTGCTGTTTGTGTACTGTTGCATTCAGTGCTATTTTGTATCCTTAACCCATTTTGGACACAAGGATGTAAAATAGGGTGTACATAGGGCAAAATGCTGGATTATGCTTCTTCTTACACAATTATGCATAATTACAAGACATTTTGTGGTGATTACAGTTATTTATATTGTAGAGAATTACGCAAGTTATGTGCTCCCCTACAAATCGGTTCAACTTTGTTAGAACTGGGATTCCTGGCTGGCTAAGGAGCACACCCAGGCCAGGTAGGAACTACCACTCTAGCCGGGTAAGATAGATAAACAATAAGATAAACTGTGCTCACCCTCTGGTAGCTTGGTACAAAGCAGTCAGTCTTCTCTAAAAAGGCAATGTGTAAAGTATTTGTGCAACACATACATGCAGTAATACAATGACTACATCATAAAAAGACTCACACAGGTTTAGAAATATAGGTTAATATATTCTGAACAAAAGAAAACCGAAACTACAAAACTCCAATCAGTGAATCTCACGATATGCTTCATTAAAGTGTAATTACGAAACAGTGTTTAAAGGGTCACTAATGCTTTCAAAAAGGTTAGCTGCGGTCATGCATACCTGGGTAATGTGACAAAAATCCCTAAGCGGCTCACCAGAGAGACATGATCACAATTGTGATGGAACCATGCACTCAAAAGTCGCTAGTGATTCAGTAATTAATTCCAGTCACTGAGACCGAGTTACTTTTACAGGTGCGGCCGCAGCAAGGGAGCTCAGGCTGGCTACAGGCACCCATAGGTCCTGCCTCATATCGAACATCTAGGAAAGGAGGGAGGCCACCGGCATAGCACGCACATAACGTGGATTCTCCTTATGTGGGTGGGCTTTGGTGGTGTCGGGAAGGAGTGGGGCGACTTCAGTCAGTGAGCAGCTACGAACTGCTGCTCCTGAACACACTCCACTGCCTATCGGACAGTGTTGATCATAGATAAACTCCACTGACACTCAGACATGAAGCGCTGATTGTATACAAACTCCACTGTCAGTCGGCCACAAAGCGATGATCGTAGACAAACTCCACTATCACTCGGACACAAAGCGCTGATCATGAACAAACTTCAATGTCAGTCAGGCTTGAAGCACTGATCATAGACAAACTGCACTGTTACTCAGGCATGAAGCCCTCATAGTAGACAAGCTCCTCAGGCATGAAGGGCAGCGCCCAGCTGCTGTCTAGGGAAAAACAAAGTCTTTGTTGTCCCTGATACTTCTTGAACAGGGGACAAGCCAACAAGTCCTTGGAGATCACCTGGCATATGGCACAGTCCAGCTCTCCTTCAATAGAGTCAAAGAGCAGCAGACAGCGGAGCAACAAGCAGAAAAGTCCTTCCAGTAAAGCAGTCCACTTGAGTCCTTCTAGCAGAGCTTCAGTTACATGTCCAGTACAGTCGGAGTAGATAGGGTCAGAGACCAAGTACTTGTACCCAAAAGATCCTTTGAAGTAGAAATGACTGCAAAGCCTTTGAAGTGCACAGGTCCCTTTTCAGCCCAGTCCGGTCAGGCAGCCTATCTATTGTGGGTTGATCAGTGCTTTGTGTAAAGACAGACAATACCTATTGAGGTGTAGGTGTCTCCTCTTCCTTTTTCTCTTGCCCAGGAAGACCCATCAGTATGCAGATGACTGTAGATGCTCTGAAGTATCCTGTGTCTGTCTAGAAGGAATGCACAGAGTGTAGCTGTCACCCTACCCCAGACGTGTATTGGAAATAGGCTGTAAGGCACACAAAGAGCTAAGAGAAGAAGATTACCACTTTCTAAAAGTTGCACTCCTAAACTAGTAGTGGGAAATCCAGCTTCACCTGTAAAGAGGATTTGTCATTACCAATCCAAAGACATAAAACATAAAGCAGCTATTCCTCTGGAATCAGGAATTACAGCTTAAAGGTATTTCAAGGAATCCCCAATGTTAACCTATGAAAGGAGCAGGCCTCAGGGTAGTAAAAAATGCATATGGATATTTGTTGCTACTAGGACATGTACAACAACCAGGTACATGTCCTACCTTTTTCTTGCATGGCACCCTATGCATAGGGCTACCTCTGGCCTACCTTAGGGGTGACCTATATGTAATACAAGGGGGTTAAAGACTTTGCAAGTCATTTTAAATGCCAAGTCAGAGTGGCAGTAAACTGCAAACACATGCACTGCAGTGGCAGACCTGAAACAGATTAAAAAGGCTTCTTCTGGGGGTGGCACAATCAGTGCTGCAGCCCACTAGTAGCATTTAACTTACAGGCCCTGGGCACATGGTGTACCACTTGACAAGGGACTTACAGGTACAATGAATAAGTGAATCAGGTATACACCAACCACAAACATGTTTAGGGAAGAAGCACATGCACTTTAGCAGTGGTCAGCAGAGACCTATGACCAACTAAAATATACTTGCTGGGAAGACCTTCCAGGTAACAGCTTCCCCTTTTGCTTCCATGTCCCATACTTCCAAACATGGGGTGCCACAGGGCTCAGCTTTGAGCCCTACACTTTTCAATCTTTATGTTTCACCTTTGGCAGTGTTGACCAGGAGCAGAGGGCTCATAGAGGTATCATACGCAGACGATACTCAGTTGGTAGTTGCACTCACGGATGACCATGCACAGGGCGCTTTTAAGTTCTGGAGCGATCTCGAGGCTGAGTGGATGACTGCCAACTGTCTCCAGCTCAATGCCAGCAAGTCGGAGGTCTTGCTGGTAGGGAGAGATCCAGAGCTGTGGAGTGAACACTGGTGGCCGGCCTCCCTGGGATGTGCACCCGCCCCTAAACAGGTGGTAAAAAGTCTGGGTGGACTCTGCCCTTACCTTTCAGACTCAAACCAAGAAAGTGGCAGGGACCTGCTTAGGCACATTGCGTGGGCATAAAACCGATACTGGGGTTTTGCGACCCACCCATTAGGCAGGGTATTGTGCAGGCTTCCATCCTGTCAGGATTGGACTATGCTAGTTCACTTTATTTGGGGACTAATAAGGCTGAAATTCTGAGACTGCAGAGGGTTCAAAACGCTGCTGCCAGAACTCTTCTTGGCTTGCCTAGAATGTGTTCTTCGACGAACGCCATCCGTCGGCTACACTGGCTGCCTGTGGCCAAAGGTGTAGAGTTAGTCTTTGCTAGGCATCCTGGCTAATTTACTAGCACCTTACACTCTAGCATGCCAACTTCGGTCGATGGGGCAGCATCTGACGTTGTTCCTCGGATGAGGAGGGTGCGCACAGGCAAACGTTCCTTTTGTACTTTGGCAGCCATACTTTGGAAAATGCTACCATTGCATATTCGTGGCATAGATAACTATTTGTCATTTCGTAAGGCAATCAAAACGTACCTCCTTCCTCCGCCTTAGGCTTTCCTTCTGGTAGCTTTGCAGGTTTCTGCTATCAGCGCTGGGACGCCCCTTTGCTGGGGCAGCTGTGCGCTTTAGAAAACGGTATAACTTAACATAACATACAGAAAAATGTGGGGGCTGGAATCAAAACTTATGAGGGAAGGCCACTGTAAGGACGACAGGTCAAGACACCTTTTTACCTGTTATAATTTTTTCCAATTGGCTCCAATGACCACAGTGTGAGGCATATGCGTTTTTTCATTGAGTTCAATGACAATAGTGCAACACCTGGCACCCTAGGTGTTTATTGCAACCTCTGTTTTCAGTTTGTGAAGCCGCCTCACAAGAGCTCACCTTGAGCACAACAAAGCACGTCTTGAGAGATATGACCAGGAGTCACTCCACTATATGTGATGTGCAGGCGTCTGGTGCCAGTAGTTAGTGGCCATATTGGGCTGGGCATTGCCAATCAACAGTGACAGGAAGGAGTTGAATAAACTGCTTTTCTTGGTCTTGTCTTTCTCCACCTTAAGCAATTTGCGTCCTGTCACCATCAGGATTGTGTTACCGGTACAGGAAATCCTGAGGTGGGATTTATTTATGTATTTTTCAAGCTACACAGATTGCTTAACTCTGTTTACATTGAGACTTGATGCATTCAGTTAAGCTATTATACAGCCACCCACCAATCCTTCCAAGAGCAGGTAAACCAGAGACTAAATGCAAGGAGTGGCTACACATTTTTAAGAACTATTTAACAGTTATTGGATAATTAGGATACACACCTCCAAGAAAACCAGCTCTTAATTTTAATCATCTTGGCATTGCAGGCCTGAGGGTATTTGACACTCTTCCTTAAGTTGCTGCCCCCACTGTTGAGCATCTTACTTGGCATGTGTACATCAGATAAAGGAAAGGATGTGGGGGCAGTTCTCAGAGGAGCCTAGTACTTCCTGACTGGCACAATTTCTTCAAGCATCAGCAGGGTAGTGACGAATCAGTGGAGGAACTCTTTGCATTTGAGAATATCATAAATATTTACATAATAGACCAGTTTGTGTTTAACTGCTACTCTAAGTTAACACAAGAGTGGTTTTTAACTTGCAGGAATCTTGCCTTGTCAGAAGTTAAAGTCGCAGCAAAAAGCATAGAAAGATCAATTGTTTCTTCACAAGCTTAGACTAGCCAAGAATGGTTATTTCCTGTTAATTTTAGATGATAATTCTGGTTTTGTGGTGAATTACAAAGGTGGTAGGAATTAGAATGTGCAAAATAACAGTTGTAGGTGTGGCACCAGGAGTCTAATGGATAACAACGCATCTTGTCCAGCCCTAGGGAAAAAGTATAATAGTTGTAGAAATGTTGGAAGAACACTCAATGAGGCAGAGGATATTTTCAAACTGTTTGGAGAGTGTCCGTGAACAATGCAAATATTGTCAAGATTTGTAATGTAAATTCAAGGACTGTGGCACGAATGGAAATGTACATGATTGTGTAGAAAAATTCAGCAATGTTCTTTTAGCAATTGAACCTCGAAGTGAACTGTGTTTGGACAGGAAAATTAAGGAGCTGTTGTATCAAGCAAAGATTATTGGTAAATCTTTTTTACTTACGGCCCACTCTTGAGCCCCTAACACAATTTTAGCATACACAACTTTTTACGAGTTCGGATAAAATTCAAACCATGTTAATAAAATGGATATTAATCCTATTGCTTTTGAGGACAATGATATTAACATGCTTGGGTACTTGAAACATCCCGGGAGTGCTTAGGGAGACGGTAAACAACCTTTACAACGCAACTTTTACATCGCAGAGCCTTTACAACGCAACCATTACAACGCAAACTATTACAACGCATTGCTCTGGGGGGCGCTCTTGGATAGGGAATAGGTTCATTTACTATCCAATAACTTTCCTTAGTGTCCACAGGGACTGGAGTTGGAATAGTAAATTAAACTATTCACTATCCAGCACCCCAAAGCACTATGCGTTGTAATGGACTGCGTTGTAATAATTGCGTTGTAAAGGCATGCGATGTAAAAGCATGCGTTGTAATGTCATAGATCCGGAGAAAACATTGGACAAATGTATATGTGGCCATAAATGGGTGAGATATATGATGAAAGAATTGGGCTAAATTAGGCATTTCTTTGTGACCAGTATATGAGGATCTTGTTGTTTTGGGGAAAATGCCTGTTTTAACCATGAATGTATGATAAGGATTAAATCTACTCAACTGTTGCTAAATATCCAAATGTATTTAAAAATAAAAATCGGAACTGGGCAGGGTTTTGAGCATGTTACTAAATTTTTAAAAAGTCACTCCCAAAAATCAGAAGGTCAGACCTATGTTGCTGAGTGTTAAGAAGGATTTAAAGGATCGTTTGGATAAACTGTTTTCTGAAGGGGTAAAAAATCCTGATTCATCAGAATGGGTCTATCCGATTTTTTTGATGTGGTAGTCTGCTGGTGATTTATTTGTGTGTGTGTGGATCTGAGGTTCATTGAACCAGAACATTTTAGTCGATTGTCATCCTTTGCCGCACATACAAGAGATTGCTGACATTGGTGGGTCTAAATATTTTCTCCAGGATAGATTTGTACTCAGTCTACCATCAAGCACCTTTGAGCAAAGATTGCCAAGAACTAAATACCTGTGTAACTTTGGTTTGGAATTAGCAGCTCGTGTCTCCGAAGAAATGACCATTAAGAGAATGTTCAGGCCTTCCAATATGACATTCTTATTTTCACGAAAGGAAGGCAGGAACATTTGAAAACAAGAGGACCAGTTCTTTGCATTTAAGATGAGAGAGCGATGACCGTTAAACCTGAGAAGTGTAAACTTCTTTTTTGAACAAGTTGATTATCTGGGGTATAATATCTTGAGAGATGGATTCAAACTGAAATTTTGTAGTCTTGTAGCCAAACTAAAGGCACCACCTCCAACTCATAAAGTTTTGCTAGGCAAATTTTTAGGGCTTAAGGCTTCGTGAATACTATGCTAGATTTGTCCCAGGGTATGCTTTCATTTTGCAACCATTGAGGTCTTTTCTTAAAAAGGGAAATCAGTTTGACTCGACTTTGCAGGTTATTAAACCCTTTATATAAATCAAGAAACTAGTTGTGATCGCTCCAACTTTAATCCCCTATGTACACAGTGAGACATGTTCCATTACAGTGGATATTAGCTTGCAAGGTATTGGAACTGTTTTTGGGCGATGGTAAAGAGATCACAGTTGTTTTAGCCTCAAGAACATTAAAGAAACCAGAAGACAACTATATTGCAATTTAAAGTGAGCCATTAGCATGCGTATGGGCAGTGCAAAAACTCAAAACTTATATCTGGGGCACTGCTTTTGATGTGTCTACAGATCATCATCCATTGGCGTATCTTTTGAGTGAAAATGGTTTGTGTAAAAAATTAACACTTTTGGTAAAATGTATTCCCAAACTACTGGGGTATGATACATATGTTAAGTATATACAAAAAGGCAGACATTTTCAGGCTTATTGCCTGTTTTGCTTGTCTTTACTTTTTTTGCAATCACACAATGCGAATGACAATAACATGAGTGTGCAGTGGTTGTGACTGATGCTGTTTCAGGAGGAAGAGGCTCACCACAGAAAACAAATGGAGATTTGTGACCTCTAGCGACTTGATCTTGCAGAAAGTCTTCAGTCAAATAGGGTTGCCCTTCTCCTTAGAAAAATCTTTCTAGTGATTTGAAGAGCTCAAATCTAACGTCCTCATAGTTAACGTGTGAGAATCACCTTTGTTTGAGAAATAGTTTATTAATACATCCAGTAGATCTACATGAGCATATAGTTAAAATTGCGCCCAAAGGTCATTTAGGTATTTCAACTACTTGAAGAATTTGTACTAAGTTTACTTCGGCCAAACATGGGCAATCAAGTTTCTTGTCTTATAAGTGAATGTTCAGTGTGTTGTATCTAATAAACAATGGGGAATGGTGAACAAACCTCTTGATTCAGTGCCATCACCCAAATGCCCACAGGGCCAAACAGCTTTAGATTTTTCAGGTTCTTTGCAGCTTCTTCCTGCTAATAGTAGGTTTTGATTGTATTAATTGACTACTTTTCTAAATAGATTTTTTTTTGTAGATTCCCATAACACTAAGAATGTCTTGAAATTTCTAGAGAGGATCTTTCTTTAGGAGGGATCTTTTAAAGAAATTGTCACTGAAAATGGCAGACATTTTGTATCAAAAGAGATAAATGATTTTTTGAGCTCACACAAAAGCAAACAACTTTAGGTTGCTCTCTATAGGTTTGCAGCCAAAGATCTTGTTAAAAAGGCTAATAATTTTTTGAAGAAAGGCGTACAGAATGTCCTATCAGCAGGGCTCGATGTGGATGCTTTCCCTAAAGAGAATATTTGAACATATTTGACTTCTCTCCATTCATTTATAGGTGTTTCTCCTTTTTAAGAATTTAAGAGGCAGGGAAGCAAAATAAACCTTGGGGCAGATTTACAAGCCCATGGCACCACTTTTGCGTCACTTGTATCTTTTTGGTTGAATGACACGAGTACCAAGGAAGTACTATGAGGGAAAGTGTCGTTGAAATCAGGGCCGGCTACCGGGCAGTTGTGTGTGCTGCCGAGCAGGGGGATGCTTTCGTTGATGGGGACCTGCGTGTGCAAAACAAAATTCTTTTTGCTTTTTTTTTCCGAAGCGTACGAAATACACCCATACTACGGAGAAATCATCCCCCTGCTCGGCAGCACACACAACTGCCCGGTAGCCAGTCCGGCCCTGGTGGAAATACAAAACAAACAAAAAAGAACTTTGATAGTAGAAAAAATGTGAGAACTCTGGGGCATAATACCAACAAAGTGGCGAAGAGAGGTATTAACCGCCTTGGCTTACCGCCTCTCTTCGCCACTTAGGAAACGCTAGGCTGCACCATATTACCAAGGATATGGTGCAGCCTAGCGTTTCCCCCTGCGATGGCGCTAAGTTTTACAACTTAACGCCAGCGCAGGCAGGGAAGGTTTGTTTATGTACAGGAAGGTGTTCCGTCCTGCACATAAACAAAGCTTAAATGCCATTTTGTAACTTACATGTGTGCTGCTTCATGCAGCACACATGCAAGTTACAATTTGGCACAAGGCAGCACACATGGAAAAAGCAAAAATGAGGAGAAATGAAGCATTTCTCCTCGTTTCGCCACCGTAAGAACTGGTCTTTCCTGTTCTTAAATTCGGCGCTGCCACCTATTATCACCTCTCTTGATAATAGGTGGCAGCGTCAAAGTGAATGGGTGTTGCGGTGGAACGCCCACCGCAACACCCACTGCAGCCCCCTTTCACGATGAGTTTATCGTGAAAGGGGCCCTATTACCAAGGCAGCGTTAAGCCACGTTAATTGACTTAACGCTGCCTTGATAATAGGGCGATGCAAATATCGGCGCGTTATCGCCAGAAAAGTGCCGATGACGCTGCGATAAGGGGCTTGATAATATGCCCCTCTTGTCATTGCAGCTGGTGATTGGGTTTTGATTAAAAAACCTTTCAGAGTGATAAAGGAGAATATAAATACTCTTTACCAGTCAGGGTCATTAAAACTAGCAAAGCTTCTGTACTTTTGCATGGCAAGGGGAGGTGGAACAAGATTAGTATGATTCACAATCTGCTGAGTTGAGTTCTGCTCCTCTCAAAAACAGGCAGGATTCAAATGACAGTTATAGAATATGTAGTCAAGCGTCACTGCCCTCGAGAATGATGTCTCTTCAGCGCACTCAGTTAAATATTTTCCTTGGATTCTTTCAAATAATGTTTTCTACGAATTTAATTCATGAATTGATTTATTTTCAGTTATTCATCAATTTGCACATTATTGCTTCATAATGTTTTTGAGAACATGAGATCTTTCTTCCGCCCAATGCATTTCGGGCATTAGCCCTTCGTCAGGGGACTTAGGGCCAGATGTAGGTAACTTCAATTTACCGACTCATAAATACCGAATTTTACCGATTCGGTATTTATGAATCGGTGAATTTGAAGGACGGAGATGTAGGTAATTCTATTTTTTTAATTAAAGAATCGGTAACATTCGGTATTTACCGATTCGGTAAATACCAATTCGGTATTGCCCATTGATTCCTATGGGCCTTGAAGCCCATAGGAATCAATGGGCAATACCGATTCGGTATTTACCGAATCGGTAAATACCGAATCCTACAAGGGTGCAGGGGGTGTCACTTTGACACCCTCTTGCACCCCAAGTACAGGCATGCGTGACATGTGGCACACATACATGCCCTAAGGGCATGTCTGTGTGTCACATTGCAAAGGTGTGCATGCACAGATGTGCATGCACACCTGAATTCTGTATTTTATCACCCAATAGGATTGGGTGGTAAAATACCGAATCTTAAGGGCCTGTGGCACTCTTAGGAGTGTCACCTACATATGGATTTACCGAATCAGTAAAATTATGATTCGGTATTTTACAGAATCGGTAAATTTACCGATTCGGTAAATTTACCGAATCTGTAAAATAATGACCCCTACATCTCAATCACCAAATACCGGTCGGTAACGGCCGAATTCGGACTTTACCGACCGGTATTTGGTGACCTACATCTGGCCCTAAGTCCTGTAAAGTAATCTAGTATGACACACTTTCAGTTCATGTTTATAAAAACAACTGTATCATCATGCTTGTGCTCGTATTAGTATCATGGAACACGCGTTGGATGACTGCGGGGCAGTTTATTAGTGGGACTGTGTCGAAACAATATAGTAATGGTGAAACGGAAGTGCTAACGAAGAATGGTGAACGAGCGTAGTTTTGAATTAAAAAACTAGTGCAATGTGTTCAAGCCGTTTGTAATGGTGAGGAAGTGAGTTGGACAAGGTGCCATTAACGTGGTGAGTGGTGAAACAAAGCGAGTGATCTGGTGTGTGCTGGGCTGACCTGCAATCGTTGCGGTGGATACCGTTCTGACCAGTGTAACTTTTCTGAATTACCTTAACCAAACAGAATAAAAAGACCTTCGTAACTATTTTGCAATGTTTGCGCGCGGAGCGCGACTCATTAATGCGAAGAAACGCGGTACTCTATCTTACCAGGTGAATGTCTGTGGGCAAAATTTTGTGCTTCGTAGCAGTCGACAGTCTTCCGTAGGTGCCTGCCGCCTAAGTCGGGTGTGTTAATAGGTTGTAAGTGGTCATGTGATGCCTCCGAAAAGCAAGGCTATCTGTGATAAGCGGTTGCCGCGTTACCATGGTGTACGGCCGACGCGTGAAATAAAAAAAAGTGAACGGGTTGAAAGAATGTTTTATCCCGTGCATTGGATGAGCCTGCAATCGTGCGCGTCAAAGGGGGTGGGTGGAATGGAAAGTACAATGAAATCTTCATGTATAAACAGTACTGGTGGCTGAAAGGAACAAATGGTTAATAAATTAAAAACAGTAACCATGATAAAGGGTGTAACTACATAGTGGCAGCAAACATGCTCAAATGAAAGTAAATTAAATAGAAGTCCCTGCGGGGAACAGTCTCTCTAAATGGTTAGTTCATAAATAGCAGATGAATTCTAAACGTTCATTGAGCCCCTTGGGCTGTACTGCAGATAAACGGTGTATCCAATGTAATTCTCGTCTGAGAAGGTACTGGGCATTGTCTATTCCTGGCAAGATTGGTACCATTTCTAAGATGCAGTATCTTAGTTGGCTGGGATTGTGATTACGTTCCTGGAAGTGGGTGGCTACTGTGGATTTAGTAGATTTTAGACGAATGTTGCTCTTGTGTTCTACTACACGTGTCTTGGTCTTCCTGGTTGTCTTCCCAACGTAAATAAGGCCACACGGACATTTCAACATGTACACTAAGTTCATACTGTCACACGTTCCATTGACATTCAATTTGATTTTAGTCCCATATAAAGGATGGGAGATTTTGTTGCCTCGTATAATGGAATTGCAACTGCTACAACTCAATAAAAATCCACTGATGAAACTTCATCAGATGACTCTCAGTCTAACAGAAGGGGCCCGTGTCCCAACGAAATGAGAGACAAGTACAAGAAGACACACGTTCCGACGATAACCGCAGACAAACATCAGTCAGTTCTTTTTTAGAGAAAGACCGCGGACCCCAGGATGAACCAGGAGGGGGAAGAACAGGAACAAAAGCAGGAACATCTACAGAACCGGTCTCAAAAAACACGAGGAGTCACAAACCTTGATAATCAACATATCCAAGCCAGAAAGAGACAATGCCCAGTACCTTCTCAGACGAGAATTACATTGGATACACCGTTTATCTGCAGTACAGCCCAATGGGCTTAATGAACGTTTAGAATTCATCTGCTATTTATGAACTAACCATTTAGAGAGACTGTTCCCCGCAGGGACTTCTATTTAATTTACTTTCATTTGAGCATGTTTGCTGCCACTATGTATTTATACACTTTATCATGGGTACTGTTTTTAATTTATTAACCATTTGTTCCTTTCAGCCACCAGTACTGTTTATACATGAAGACATGAAGATTTCATTGTACTTTCCATTCCACCCACTCCCCTTTGACGCGCACGATTGCACGCTCATCCAATGCACGGGATAAAGCATTCTTTCAACCCGTTCACTGTTTTTAATTTCACGTGTCGGCCGTACACCATGGTAACGCGGCAATCGCTTATCACAGATAGCCTTGCTTTCAGAGGCATCACATGACCACTTACAACCTATTAACACACCCGACTTAGGCGGCAGGCACCTACGGAAGACTGTCGACCGCTACGAAGCGCGAAATTTTGCTCACAGACATTCACCCGGTAAGATAGAGTACCGCGTTTCTTCGCATTAATGAGTCGCGTTCCGCGCGCATGCATTGCAAAATAGTTACGAAGGTCTTTTTATTCTGTTTGGTTAAAGTCATTCAGAAAAGTTACACTGGTCAGAACGGCATCCACCGCAACCATTGCAGGTCAGCCCAGCACACACCAGATCACTCGCTTTGTTTCACCACTCACCACGTTAATGGCACCTTGTCCAACTCACTTCCTCACCATTACAAACGGCTTGAACACATTGCACTCGTTTTTTCATTCAAAACTACACTCGTTCACCATTCTTCGTTAGTACTTCCTTTTCACCATTACTATATTGTTTCGACACAGTCCCACTAATAAACTGCCCCGCAGTCATCCAACGTGTGTGCCATGATACTAATACGAACACAAGCATGATGATACAGTTGTTTTTATAAACATGAACTGAAAGTGTGTTATACTGGATTACTTTACAGGACTAAGTCCCCTGACGAAGGGCTAATGCCCGAAATGCTTTGGGCGGAAGAAAGATCTTATGTTCTCAAAAACATTATGAAGCAATAATGTGCAAATTGATGAATAACTGAAAATAAATCAATTCATGAATTAAATTCGTAGAAAACATTATTTGAAAGAATCCAAGGAAAAGATTTAACTGAGTGCGCTGAAGAGATGGCATTCTTGAGGGCAGTGACGCTTGACTGCATTATTCTACCCCGGGCCCAGGGGGTTAACTTCAGCAGCATCGCCTACTTTGTGAACTTAAGAAACTAGATCACAACCAGCGTGCGATTTCTACATCTCAAATATTAAGTTATAGAATATGTAACAAGTGTGTAATCAAGTGACAAGTCAGATTGTACTTTGTCTTGAGTTAAATTCTGTTTTATATGTTGCGAAAAGGCGGGTAACGAAGTACTGGTATTCCTTCCCCATTATTGCTGTATTTCTACTTTGTGTCACGTTGCCTTTTACTTCTTGTTCCATTTCTGGAATGTAAGGTGAGTTCTATAATTCTTTAGCTCTGGGTTTAGTAGGAATGGGAACTCTGGGTCTGACTGGTGTTCTCTAGTTTTGTGGGTTATTTATTTACTTTTGCATGTGCCCGCAGTCACACAAACAGGTAAGTGACAGGAGGACAGAAGGCCTGGTCTTAGTGGATGTAAAAAAAAACTTTCAGTTCTTAATTGCAAAAATAAAAATAAAAGCAGAAGCCAAAAGACTTTTTTAGGAGACCGCCACAAGTGCAGCCAAGTAAGGGTGAAGCCAAACCCATCTAGTCTTGATTTATTTATTTTATTTTATTTTGAAAGTTTTATAGAGCGCGAACAAGATCCTTGCGGATATCAGAGCGCTTTACACACATAGAGCTTATACAGACAACATAAATCATTTAACATAACATTTTGTGCAAAGATGAGCCAAACGGTGTAAGACAATGAGTACCCATAGAGTCAAGGCAAAGGCAACAGAAGTGCCTAGGTGATCTAGCTGACCATTGTCAAAAAAGGAATACTAGTGATTCTTGAGATTTCCTTAGCCTATATTCATGTGAATTTTGCCAAGAGAATCGATTTTACTTCTTTTTTGAAGCATGACGTGGATGAGATAAGTCTTACTTCTGGAGGGAGTGCATTCCAGATCCTGGGCGCCATCCCTGAGAAGGACCGTTTATATGTTTTTTTCTTGTTGAATCTTTGTGGTGTCAGTAGTAGATTTTCTGTGCTTCTTGTGGATCTAGAGCCACCCGAGATTGTCAATTTCTGAGCGAGGTAACTGGGTGAAATGTGATGTATATCATAGTGTTACAGACTAGGATATCACAGAGCCCAGTCGCGTATCCTACAATTATGGCGGCCGCCACCTTTTCCCAACAGTGGCGGACATTTTTAATGTTCCGCGCGGTCTAGTCTCTATAGACCATTACGCAGCAAACATGGAAGCCTTAAATCCAGCTCCTCGCTGGAGACAAGCTAAGATGCGGTCCGGCGGGGAGTGGTCTAGGTGCCCAGACGCAGCGTCCCCAACAGTGAAGTAAGTGAAATTTTCTCCTACAGGTCTCATTTAGAAGGTTGTGAGTCTGACGTACCTTTTTTCTTTTTTTTTTAAACATTTTTTTATTTTTTCAGATAATCAACCTTACACAATGGCAGTCATGACAATCATACATTGATGGCTTAGTTACACAATGATGCTTAATCTAGTACATATTTATTATAATGGAAGCAGTACTTCACTCTCCTCATTACCTTGATCAAATTCTCCTAGGTACCCCACTTTAATCCCCTTCTCCCTCTTCATCAGAAGTGTTTATGTCGTCTTCTGGCAATGGGTCGCATATATCTCCCCTGAAGACATTCCAGGGAGTCCAGACCTTGTTCCATTTACGTGGACTTCCCCTGGTTGGGTACACTGTGCGTTCTGTGATCATCACCATGTCCATATTTTTACACCACTGTGCCAATGTGGGTAGCTCTGTTGCACCCCATTTCTGCGCTAGATCTCTCTTCGCTACCATAATGCCTATTGTATCCCAAATTTGACCATGGCTTGAGAGATCATTTGGGTCCCATACATTCAAAAGACATTTTCGCGACTCAGGTAAGAGGGAGATTTCTAGTGTCTGCGAGATAGTGCGCATCACCTGTCGCCAGTATTCAGCTATAAATGGACAGTCCCAGATGGTGTGTAGAAGTGTTCCTTCCTCCCCACACCCTCGAAGACAGTAGGGATGCTGGGCCCGCTGTAGCTTGTGTAGTGTGATTCTAGTGTAATAAATCCGATGTAGGATTTTAAGCTGTACTAGTCGGAACTTGGCCGAGATTCCCACCTCTCTCGGGGATGTCAGTGCCTCACTCCACTCCGTATCATCCATGCCGCCCACATCTTCCACCCACTTCTCTCGCAATTTAAGTGTAGGGTCTGGTAGGTTATTAATCAGTTTCCGATATGTAAGGGATGTGGCGCTGTGTTGCAGATAATCAGTAAGTAGTCGGTCCTCTAACGGAGAGGCCTCTGGGACGTCAGTGTCTGCTGGGATTGCCGTTAATAAAGCATGTCTAATTTGCACATATCTATATGTTTCGTTTGGACCTAGATCGTACTGTTGCTGAAGTGGAGTAAATGGGACCACCGTCCCTTTATCCCATAAGTCTCCCCCCCGTGGATATTCCGATATTGTCCCACTCCGTAAAGCCCCTACTGCTGCTCAGCTGACCCAGTGCCTTGGTGTCCCATAGCGGGGTGAGCTTAGTTATTACTCCTTTCCAACCCAGTTTCGCCTGTGCCGTGTACCATAATGTAGCTGAATGTTTTGTGGGTCCTATCAGTTTCGCTGCTAACCCTCTGTTATAGAGCACTTTCAGCATGCTGTTCGTGCCCGTCTTTGCTCTATCAGCCCTATAGGCTGGATCATCCTGGGGTGCAGGAATCCATTGATTGATGGTTTTAAGCTGCGCTGCCCAGTAGTACAATTGGAAGTTCTGCAGTGCAATCCCTCCTTCATACCAGCTTCTGTTCAACTTGGTGTGTGCTATGCGTGCTGGGCAATTTCCCCACAATAGGTTTGAAACCATTGCTGTTACCTGCTGAAAGTATCGCGGTGCCACCGGGTAGGGTGGGTTATCAAGTGCATAAAGAAATCTTGGCAGTGCCATCATTTTATATAGTGCTGCTCTGCCCAGCAGTGTCAAGGGCAGAGACGCCCAGTGCTTAACATCACGTCTTGGACGTTCTAGAGGCGGCTTCAGGTTTTTTTCAAAGAACTCTGTTTGAGGTCCTGGTGATGTATATACCAAGGTATTTAAAGGAGTCTTCTGCTAGCACAAGCAGGCAGTCAGTGGCGAATGAGGGTTCTGGACCCTTCAGGACATATATTACTGATTTTGACCAATTTATGGTGTAACCTGACGTTCTCCCATGGGTATTACAGAGTGCAAGAAGCTCCGGTATACTATGTTCCGGGTCCATCAGGTATACTAACATATCGTCCGCATAAAGCGAGAGACGATCCTCCCATCCCTCTCCCCAGCTAATTCCCTTCAGTAACGGGGTTGCTTTAATCAGGGTCGCTAGTGGTTCTAAAACTAGAGCAATCACCCCTGACGCGTCCCCCTGGCCAGCTGTATTATGTGTGAAATGTGTCCGTTAGCCGAGACCTGAGCAATCGGGTCAGTGTATAGGAGTCGTACCCATGCTGTGAATCTAGGGCCAAATCCAAATGAGAGAGGACTGCAAAGAGATATTGCCATTCTACCATGTCGAACGCCATCTTCGCATCAAACGATCGTATCACTGCTGGTTCTGTTAATAATGGAGCCCTTGCCAGTATCCCGTGTACGCGCCTGAGATTGAGAGCTGTGTTTCTGTTAGGCATAAAGCCCGATTGGTCCGGGTGGATCAACTGCGGGAGGTGGGACATTAATCTAGTAGCCAGTAGTTTTGCCAGGATTTTAGCTTCGGCATTTATAAGGGATATCGGGCGGTATGATGTGCAGTCCGTCGGGGGTTCCCGGGCTTCGGAATCGCCACAATCGTCACGGTTCGTTGGTCTAACGGGAGTTCGGTGTTCGTCAAACTCTGTCTACATTGCTAGTAGTGGTGCGCTAAGCGATTCAGACATGATTTTGTACCATTCTATGGGGATCCCGGTGGGGCCCAGAGCTTTTCCAGATTGTATCGCATTTATGGCCAATTGTATTTCGTCAGCCGTGAGGTCTGCCTCCAGTTCATCGACTGCTTCCGGCGTAAGTGTCCAGGTTACTATATGGCTGAGGGAGTCTAACGCCACCTCCTCTGTCACTTCTCCATTTGGAGTGTAAACTGTTTCAAAGTACTCTGCTAGTGTGTGGACTATCTCCTCAGGGCGCGTCTGAAGTATCCCCCCGACGTGTACAACTGTTGTATTCCTTTAGTACTTCCCCCTTTCTTGTCTAATCATGCTAACATTTTTCCCGCCTTGTCCCCCACTTCATATATTCTGTGTGTTGTCGCCGTAATACTGTCCACTGTCTGACGTTTTAGATGGTCCCTATATTGTTGTTGGCATATTTGCAGGGTGTGTGTCCACTCTGGTGTGGGATCTGCCATGTGTGCTACATTCGCTGCGTGTAGAGCCCATTCCAATTCTGACAGTTCTCGCTGTTTCGATCGTTTGTACCCAGGGATGGAGGTTATTGCTTGACCCCGGAGGACCGTCTTGTATGCTTCCCCGGGTCTCTTTCTTTCACCACTTCTCACTCTGGCACTTTATGTTTCTTCATCTCTTGCTTGCATGTTCTGTTTTTCTAACTCCTTCTAATTGTATTGCCTTTCTTCCTCTGGATCAAATTCTAGTGCTTAAAAACTAGCACCGTTCCCTAAAATTCAGTGCCACCATCCTCCACCTACAACCACTAATTAAGTGTTTCCTTTTTGGAACAACAACAGCTTGCCCGCTTAGGATTCTTTTCTAATCACATTTTATTTAATTTACTTTTAACTTCAGTAGTCATTGGCGCAAAGATGCTTGATTCACTTTGGGGATGAATAATGGCACTATTGCCTTGGAGTGTAGGCTATTTGTACTGGAGGTCACTCATGTTGTCTTGGCACCTTTCTGATGATTTGACTGTGGGACTTTTCCTATCGAAACTTATGTTTAGCCAAGGCTGTGTAATACATGTGTGGTAAAGAGCTCCTTCTTTCATACTTAGGAGTCGGAGAAGTTTTGCTCCAAATACCTTTAAGTACCCTTCCTTCTTTGGACAACAGGAGCATGTCTGTTAAGTAGAGTTTCTAGATAGAAGGATGCTCCTAATGCAGAAGTGATGGTGGACTGATTGAATTTATGAAGAAGGAAGTCTGCCAGATGAAAGTGGTGAGAGCTCTAGGATTCGATCTGTCCTTCTTCCACCTGGGATTCTTTTTCCATTGTACTTTTTTGCAATTATTTGTAGGAGTCATTGACAATGGACAGGTTACTCCATAAAATCTTGAGTCCACCTTCTTCTGAAGACAACATTATCACAGTGAACTTGAGAGTAAAACATGTGGAATAGAGGGTATTCATGTTGTGATGGCAAAATCTGCCTAATATGGCCACTTCTAGGAACATTTGTAGCCAGAAGCTCATCAAACACTGTCCTGTGATAAAGTGTTACTTTCTCTTTTTAACAAATCATTGAAACTGGAGGGTTGGTACAAACATCTTTACACCCCCTACATTAAATGGACAACAGCTACTCTGCAGTCTGTGGCACAACATGTTTGAAGCAGGAGGTAAGGTTGCTCATTTATTGCAAGTGACAAAGTGACAAAGAAAAGTCTGCCAGATATGGGTCCTGTAAAGCTTTCCTTATGTACTTGTAGGCTGTGAATGACTTTGTCTCCCTATCTCTGTACTACAGTGGTACTGTAATGGAAGAGAGGGGCGTTGTCAATCCCTCGTTTTTGTAGCTGCAGCTGGTGCGGGGTTCTGATGGGCCTCTTCTGCCAACAGCTTGGCAGCCAAAAGCTCATCATTAACTTGAAAGTGCAGGAGGGTGAGTAGGTAAAAGAGTGGATGGATGGGTACATGGATGAATGAGTGAAAAGAAAGCTGTAAGGATGTATGTATGAAAGAGAGGGATGATGGCTTGATGGATGGATGATGAGTGAAAGGATGAAGTAGTATAGATTTGATAGTACTCCTAAATGTTTTCCACATCTATAAAGATAGATGCAGATATGAAGTTAGAGTTCTGAATTCATTACACAATCAAATAATACAATGGCACAAACATGAATCTCAATGTATAAGGTGAGGTTTCAAATCTACAGTACATATAGTTTTAGAACAGCACATGGATTCTAGCCACACATTAGTTTGAACAGACATAGTGGTAGAGTAGATGAATGCTGGATACATTATCAAACATATGCACGTTCGATTTTTCATAGACGTGGTGCTAAAAGAAAATATTTTTTGATGAGCAGATTCTACATAAGAATTATTTGTAACATCAAACTTAGTCTTTCAGAAATACAAACATTTCTTTGTCCAGGTTAAGGCCACGGCCAACAGACCTAAGCTTATTGATCTAGGTGGCCTCAGGTTTTCGCAAAAGGTGTGTTCTATCACCACCTCTAGGATTGTCAGGGGCCACCGCTAAACTGTGAAATCTAACCCTTGGTAACTCTGCTATCCAATGAGTTGTATTGAAGTGGGCGGCCATTGGGTACTTGATATTACAATTCCTGATGGCCCTTATGTGTCCTTGTATACTTTCTTTTAGAGGTCTTATCGTGCTACCTACATAGATACTATTACATACACATATGATGCAGTATATCACAAATTTCGTATTACAATTCATGAATGTTTGTATGTTATGCTCTGAGGTAGTGTTATATTTAAATATTTTAACCTTATCCAAAGTGTAAGGGCAGATATTACAGTGCCCACACTTATAGAAACCAACTGGTGGAGACCGTAGCCATTGTGTATCTTCCTTAAGTCATTTGCGATAAACAAACGTGGACAGAGAATGTTCTGTAATGTTTCTCCCCGTTTGTAAATTATACTGGGTTATTTGGGAATAACATTATTCACAATGGGATCTACCATAAGGATATGCCAGTGTTTATTGAGAATTTTGTATAGCATGTGGATTTTAGAGTTATATGGAGTAATGACTGACACTCTCCTTGTTTTTAGCTTCTTTCTTGGTCATAATGGTCAAAAGACATTTACGGGTCAGTACAAGTGCCTTATTCTTAGCCTTTTCCGTTACTACCTAGCTATATCTTCTAGCCCTGAACCTTCTAATTGCCTCACTCATTTCCTTTTTAAACACCTCCTCCTCACTGCAATTCCGTCTGATGCATGTTAGTTCACCAAATGGAATGGATTGAATTTGTGATTTTGGGTTTTTCGTATCTGCATGCAAAGCTGAATTACATGCTGTAGGTTTTCTGGGGGCGCTACATAGAAGATGTTTTGTTAATTTGGACTGGCGAGGTTAAGTTGTTACATGATTTCCGTTCATTTTTAAAATCTACTGAATGCAACATTGTATTTACTTAGCAATATGATAAAAAGGAGATTTCCTTTTTGGATTTGAGACTTTATGCCAAGAAGGGTTCCATTCTATCTGCACTGTACAGGAAACCTACTGCATGTAATTCAGTTCTGCATGCAGATACAGCACCCCAGCCGTATGCAAATCAGTCTTCACAGTCTAGCATGGACTGCCAGGCCAGGCCCTCCCTGAACCAGAACACAAGCAACCTAGCACTAGTTTCACCCTAGTTTGGGCTGTTCAGCCACGTATAGCATGGTTCCAGTGGCACAGTGAGCCTCAGACCCATGACTGGGCATACGCAGCGCATGCAGGGCAGCAAATGCAAAAATAACAAGGTGATGGATGGAATTCTTGAATTAATCTCATCCACTGGCAATCGCTCGGGCAGCAGACCAAAATCCATTGTTTTTTGCCCACCATGCCACCTCAGTTTGGACCCATCTATATGCAAATCAATCTTGACCCTGCTCCTCATGGGAACAATCCAGGTGGAACTGCCTTGCCAGGTTCTCCCTGACCCGGAACACAGGCAACCTAGGAATGGTTTTGCCCTAGTTAGGGCTCTTCCGTCAGGTTTAGCTTAGTTCCAGGGACACAGTGACACAGTGAGACCGAGACACATATCTGGGCATGCTCCGCGCACTTAGGGCAGCAAATGCAAAAACAACAAGGTGATGGATGGAATGCTTGAATTAATCTCAACCATTGGCAATCGCTCGGGCCATATCCCTTTCCATAATTTTCTTTAGGAACAGGGTCAGTACTGATTTGTATTAGGTAGGCCTCAGTGCAGAGTGGCACAGTGGGTGAAACATGATGGGTTGGAATGCTACCACAAGCGATTGCTACTGGTTTGACTATTTGCAAGCCGTCTTGCTGTCAACTTTTTGGAGTTTGATTGCCAGTAGTATGCCTGGAAACTTGAGGCTGGTGCAACTTTCAAAGCCTATGACTTCCAGTGTTTGTCAATTCCAAAAATAAGTAAATTTGTACCCCTTCAAGGAGTACTTCTAGGGGTGCAGATTTACTACTTTTTTTGTTAAACGGTCACTATATATATTTAAGATCCTGATCTAAAAAATGAACATGCTAAAATCTCTAGCAAAATTAGTGCAAATAGAAACAAGTATACAGGGATAGCACACCCAACTCAGAGTTCCATAAGACAAGTACCAATCTAATAATACATGGGATGGGTGTCAACCCCAAACATCCCTCTTAAGCCGTGCTCCCGCCCATCCCACTTGGGCCTGAGTGTTATTACTAGGAACTCATTACTACGGTAACATAAAACAAAATTGCCTGGAGTCCCTACCTCAGGATCACTTATTTTAAATGTATTTCTCTTTCACAACAAGTCTTCATGGTAAAGTTGTCAAATTAGTGAATGTTGCTAGGGCTTCATGATTCCTCGCCTTTTACAGATTATTTTATCAACTGATGGCCCCATGTACCAAGCTCAAGTGGCAAACAGAGGTGGGGGCGCAAGCGAATTAATTGGGTGGGTCAGAGCAGAGCCTGGGCTCTGGCTTGGCTCTAAAATTCTGTAATCGAGCAGAGCCATAAAAACGTTTGGCATGTATATTGTGAAAAAAATATAGTGTAGAAATATAATACAGTCTGAATTCAAAAAAGTGTAATTCTTTAACACTTGGAAGCATTTCACCTTACAACATCAGATTATACTGCATAAATACACAGTATTGCAATGTGATAGTTTTTTAAAACATTCTTGGCTAGCCCACCAAGGACAATGCCATTAATGAACTAGGAGGCAAGTCAGTGGTAAGGTAAACCCTAAATGTGGCCAAGACTCGTATTATGGATGGAGAAACATTTACAGCCTTCTATAGCAAATAGAAGATTTACTTGTACAGCGCACATCCTGAACTCAAGCATTTGAAAGTGTGCTCATATGTGATAATAAAGAAAAAAGAGACTCTGAAATAAAATATTTGCCAATGATCACGCTATTTAGACAAGCGGGAAAGACAGTATTGATTGCAGTTTATCTGGTTTCATATTTTGAAATTCAGCTACAGATGGTATCTCTCTCTCTCTCCTGTTTTCATAAAAATTCAAAGTTTGGCTTTCATTCTCGTTCACAAAGAGAATAGGTGACACAGAGTAGCAGACCCGACTCAGGGGCCCCAGATCCAAGTATCAAGGCAAAAATTAATTTGTTCAGTGGGTGTTACACCCCACCCAAATCCATGGTACTTTTAACAGGGGGGTGTGGTGTTCCTTTGCAGGGCCCGGGGACCCCATGTCCTGGGTGTGAGAAGTTGGCCTGGCATATGCTGTCCAGTATTCTAGTGGACACCTTGCACCAGTCCAAACGACCCCTTATTGATGGTAGGTTAAAGACAACCTTATAGAAAGCTATCCTAGTGGTAGCTGTGGAGAGCAGCCTTCAGGCTAAGTCTTGATGGAATGTAAAGCAGCTTGTTTTACCAGTCTGTAATCTCATGTAATGACTGAATGAAAGGAGAACCACACCAGGTATATATATATATATATATATATATATATATATATATATATATATATATATATATATATATATATATATATATATATATATATATAAAAAAATATATATGTACTTATTCTAAACACATCCCGTAGTTTCTTTATGAGGCTAGTGGCAAAAGTACACAAGTAAACTTATTCAACACACAGTAAATTAGCACAATATATGATTAGACCTAAGGGCGTCAAAAACGTCACCACGACTGACATAGATACAAGGCCTAGAGCCTTTAGAACTGCTGGGGCCAACAGGAACCCCTTTAGAGCAGGCAGTTCTAGAGTCAATACCCACATGAGCACCGGAGTACTCGAGTTTAAGTATGGGCGAATTTTGCGAATCCGCGGTCCGTGAATTTGCGCGAAATCGCAGAAAAGTCCGCGAATTTGCGGATTTTCCAGCGAACTCGCAGATTTTTTTGCGATTTCCATCTACTCAACTGGAGTACTTTCTACTGGCTAATCAATAAGTGCTACCTCGTTGGGTAAATGTATAGTGCTTTTCCTACACTGCAGCTGCATAAAGGGTCAGAAGATTTGTCTCCACTGACCATGTGTGCCTGTAACTTAGCCACCACGCCAAAAGGCGCCGAGGTCCCTTGAGTGAGCTATCCCTCATAGAAGACGTTTGATACTGCTAGTGTGTGGTGCGGGGCTAATTTTCGACGGCAGATATGGGGTTAAGCACACTTGCCGAGCCTCGACCTTGCTCACTAATGTTTTGGGCTGATTAAAACGTTACTGAATTTGAGCTTCAACTCGGGCACCTGCTTTATTTATATCTGTAAGTGCTTCCTGTTGAGGTTTAATTTTTGGCCCACAGGAGGCACTTACAGAGTTAGGGCAGGTGCCCGAGTTCAAGCTAACTTTGTAAACATTTCAGAATGGCACCAGAGTTGCTTACTTGCAAGTTGCAACTCTGGCAGCTTGCCGGCGCCATTCTAAAATGGTTACAAAGTTAGCTTTCTTCAACTCGAGCACCTGCCTTAACTGAAATCTGCCGGCGAGCGGATTTGCGGATTTTTCGGCAATTTCGCGAAATTCGTGAAATTGCTGAAAATTCGCAAATTACGCGAGCGGAACGGATTTTCCGCCCATAGTTACTCGAGTTACCTCACCCAGGGAAGCTGGGTGCCTAGGTGAATTTTGGTGTCGGGTTTTCTCATTGTTTTCACTGGCGAGCTGCTGAAGAGTGCTGCATGCGGCCAAGTGGAAAGTGTCCGGATGGATCCAAGGGTGGATCAAAGATCTGAAAAACCTGAAAGCAGAGGGGACAGAATCTGGGACACTAGCCAGTGACCAGGAAGGCATGGAGAAGATGCCAACCAATGTCGGGTGATTTCAGTTGAAGAAGGTGAAGCTTGACTCTTCAGCCACGAGGACCAGGAGGCGTCAAAGACAACCAGGAGCTGGATTCGAGCTGTCCCATGAAGGATATTAAGTAATGCAGTGTTGGAATCCGGATTAGACCCAACAAGCCTTGGTAACAGCAACCCACGCAGAAAGCAAAGATTGGCTTTGGTGCAGACCAGCAATGTCTGAGGGACTCACCCTTTGGAGGGAAGTCAGGGCCTGTCTGGAGCAACCAGGAAAACCCAAGAAACAGAAGAGTTACCTTTGTGGGGACCCACCAATTGACAGACAAGGGATCGGAAAGGAGCCTCAAGCTGAAATGCTAGAAGCGGTCCCACGGAACACTTGTGGAGTGTAGGCCCACAATCTTCGGTGCAAATGGTGCTCAGGGCTTGGACAACAAGTAGCCCAGTGCACAACTTCAGAAAAGCTTGGAAAGTCAATGCACTAGCAAATGTGTCCAGGGGTTTGGGTTCCACGTTTCTCGTGATGGCTGTGGGTCTCAGCTTTGCTGTGATCTTGTGTCGACCTCGGAGATGTCTGCAAGTCTGGGTCCTGTGTCGCAAATCCTTCGGAATCCGACGGGAGCCTTGAAATGCAGACCAACAAGATGCTTCTTTGGTACCTGTTTGAACAGGAGAATCACTCCTTGACCCCAAGGAAGATACTTCCGTCTTCTAGTCGAAATAGAATGTCGTAGCCCCTGCAACCGGTTTGTACTGGTGTATGCACAGGGACACCAGGTGTGCACCCAGCACTGTCTGAAAAAGCATTCTATGAATGCACCCACCCAACCCCAATACACTAAAGCCTGCCTGGGAGGTGGTTACACCTCCCTGGGACAGGAAACCTATTGTCCGGGCCTCCCCTGCTCGAGTTTCGTCCAGCAGCAGGAGTTCAGACCTGTGTCTGTGGCATCCATTTTGTGATGCCAGGGCTCTTTAAAACTATTACCGTTTAAGTAAGTGTGTACATGTCTTCTCCCTCTAGAAGGGTGGAATTCTACCCCCGCCGCCAGAACTGACGGGGGGTGGGGGGTAGGATTCCAAAGTGTTTGACACCAAACACAACATGTTTCCATGCAGCCAATCCAAAGTTAGCATTAACCCCAAGGTTATAATGCACTTAAGAGTGTATGGTCTGACTGCATTACAGAACAGCTACAGAGAAGTGATTCCAAAAGCTGTAGAGGGGCTCAGCTCATGCTTGGGCACCCTCTCACACAAAACCAAGCACTCTGCCTTCAGGATTGTTAAGGCCTGCCATAGGAGTGACTTATAGGTTTATATGTGCCATATGAGCCTATATCTTAGTAAGGGGTGCAACTACCACCTTACCCAGGCTGCAGTAGCAGACCTCTGGTGCCATTTTGGAAGGCTTCCCACGGGTGGCATAATACATGCTTCAACCCCTGGTAGGCCTCTAGGGTACCTATGCCCTTAGTACCTAAGGTACCTTATACTAGGGACTCACAAGGGTAACCAAGTAACCAATATGGAGTGTGCCTAATGTACATGCAATCAATTTAGAGAGGAAGCTGCTAGGCTGGGGTTTTGGATAGCTGGGCCCCAAAGTCCAAAAACAGTGAAACACCAGCAAAAAGTGGGAGTAACCATAGTAAGCAGATCCTACTCTCCTACACTGGGGCCTTTAATATGGGGGGGGCATGCAGCCCAGGTCCCCAAGCCACTTCGTGCACCCAGGGCCTTTCCTAGGTTTTTTAAGAGTAGAGAATCAGAGGGTCCTTCTCCCTGAGCCACTTTGGGCCCTGGGGACGCCGTCCCACAGGACCTTTCTTTTGGTAAGGAGAGGGGTGCACGCCAACTCTCTCCCCAACCCACTTTGCATCCCATGGACACCATCCCTCAGGGCCTTTCTTTCTTCTAAGTTGAGGGGGTCCCCCACCCTGAACCAATAGTGGCACCAGGGACCCTATCCCTGGAACATCTGGTAGCTGCCCCGGTGCCCACCTGGGGCACCTAAAAAAGCAGTATGTTGGGGGCTGTGGAGGGTAGGCCCTGCCCTGCCTATTCCTGGGATGTAATCCCTGGGACACTGTGTAGCATCACAGCCTGGTGGCTGGGGTGACCGGGCTGAATACTAGCAAGGGGAGAGGGGTGCGGCCTCCTACAGCTTTTGTATATATTTGTCCCCAGGGGATGAGGTCCCCTGGGCCCAATTAAGTCTCAGGGAGGGAGAATGCATGCTCACTTTCCCTATAAAGGGCATTTATCCCTAGGGGATGGGGTCCTTTGGGCACAATAGCGGTTCATGGAGGGGCGCTGCATGCCCCCGTCTCCTTTAATGCACAGTTGGGATGAGTTGGGATGATTTTGCCTCGGGACTTTTGGCCCATCATATTTTGCACCTGGAGCAGACAGCTGTGACTCAAGCGGAAGGAGAAGGATCACACTCCTGCAGCTCAACCTCATCAACTAATCCCGCTGTGCAGGACACTTTCACCAGGGGCTTTAAGCCCTATCAATCTTTGCGCCTGGAGGCGCGAGCAGTTACTCGTGGGGAGGAGGAGACCAACTCACCTGCAGCACTTTAAAGCCATGGGCCCGTCATGCACTCATCAGCGCCAGAAATAAGCAGGGCAGAGCCCACCCACTTCCTTCTTTTATAAGCCTCTGTATCAAGAATCAGGTACAGCCTCTTTTCAATGTAAGGAAGTTATGCCTAGTTGCTCGAAACTTATATTTCTTTGTGGTTTATATTGCTCTTGCATCCATCAGTTGTAAGCAGCCTCTTTAGTTACGACACCTTGCAAGTGTATGCTGGTGTAACAGTTCTAAAATGGGGAAACGCAAGGTGGTGTAATCCTCTAAAATCTGAATAAGTATGTGCCAACTGCACCTTGGAGGTTACAAACCTCCTCACTGAAAAGGTTGAGTCCATTCTAAAAAATAAAGCGTCAATTCCAGCATGCCTTGACTGGCCTGAAGGCTGTGCATGATATGTTTAGATGGAAAAAGATGCAGAAAGTGGCGAAAACTGTAATGGGGAGAAGCCTTTGAGATCACTCACGGATTTAGTGCTCCTGTTGAAACTGTGGAATCTGACCGGCCATCTTGACTATGAATGTACTGCTCTCCCTCAAAATTACTATTCTTTCTAATGTTCCTTGTCACAATAAATTTCCACCATTGCATGTACCCAGTCCCTGCCCCCAACTAAATCCAGTGGGTGTTGAACAGGTTACTACCCAGACCATGTCGCAAGGCACTAATACCAGTGTCTTAGTCTCAGCAGAGGGCTTTGCAGAAGTTGATGGCTTAAGTACTCTGCATTGGGATTTGCAAGGAGTGAAAACTCTAGTGGGAAAGCTTATTGTATGAATTGATGATATTGTGAAATTTAAGTTTAATGCCAACTTTAATTGTAGTTGTGGTGAGGCGGGAAATACCTATACTGGGAATCCTATTCTAATTACTGAACGCCCTGAGTTAGGCAAGTCTCACACCGCCGCCCCAACTCCCACTTTGACTAGCTTAGTTCATGTGCCTATAGTTGGGGCGAGCCTGGGGTTGTTCCCACCTGGAAGGGCTCCTCATATAAACCAATACCATGATAATATCAATCCCGACACCAACAGATTGGGGAGAGGGGTTGGCCTAATGGCTAAGGCGCTCGACCTCGGACCTGGGGATCTGGGTTCGAGTCTCGGTAACGACGCCAAAAAACCCCTGTGATTCTGGGCAAATCACTTAATCTCCCCGTGCCTAAAAAATGAAAGTGTGTCCTCATGTAACGTAACTTGTGCTATGTAAAGCGCTCTGATAACTGATTCGGTTCGGTTCTAGTTCGCGCTATATAAAAAAAACACTCCGAACAGTAACAGATTTTTAATGCAGACAAAATGGGTGTGGCAGCCTGGTGGATGGCTGATTTGACAGTCATTGTCCTCAGGAGGATTTGTCCAAATTAGCAAGCAACTTAAACCATTTTATACTATCGCTGAAGGTTTACCCTCCCCCATAGGTGCCTGTTGGATTCATCAAGGTAGTCGGTATGACCCCGGTTCCCAAACAAGCCCCTGGTGAGGATGCTGAATCCTTAGTCAATAAGGTCATTCACTGGGCCAGAACTAAAGGTAAATGCTTATCAGTAATAAGATCCGATATTGTTCATGTCAAACATGGTTCGATTATATATCTATGATGATGAAGGAAAAATCATTGCCTGATGGGCTCATCAGCTTAGAGTTACACATTGGCTTTACAGCTAGGCCTCTTCCCACCACCATTTGATACAGATTACACCATCAATCTGGTTTTTAGGTACCTAATATTTGGGGTCTCATTATAACCATTTGGGTACCCCAATAGAGGCTGGAGCAGTGGGGACGAAAACTGGCTCAATTGACTGACTGGGTTGTCAGGTCAACAGCTCAACCAGCAATGCAGAACCTGGTGCATTCGATAGTGCAGGCCTGCGGGTAAGACGATCAGGCGATGCCTTTTTGGGGTTGGGGGTCTGGCTTCTGAGTGTCTTAGGGAGATGGAAGGGTCAACCAGTCATATAATTAATGAAGAAGTAGGTGCAATTGACAGTGTTGGTCTCCAGGTAATGCAACCAAGTGATGTTCACGCAAGGGCTCTGGGAGTGGGGTGACGGGCTCCTGATCGTTCCATTGTGACCGAAGGGGTAAACCAAGTTGGTCACTCCCAGAACAAATGTACGAGTATGGTTGCATTGAACCAAGAGAGTATAACTCCAAAAACTATTGTACTTTGATGCCATGGAACTCAGCTGGCATTATTTCCAAACTCTGTGATGCTGAGTGGAGTACTTATATAGTGGAATTTGATGCATGTGCATTTCAAGAAACTTGGGCGGGTGATAAGGTAGATTTTAATGGATTTACTTCCTATATTGTAGAGGCCATACCACCCCGGAAATCTGGTCATGCCTCCTGCAGGCTTTTGGTCGTGGTTAAGAACTCTGCCCCGATGTTCCCACTCATCGTTAAATATGAATTCTCTTGATCAAACGGGTTTGCCTTCAGTTTTTCTCAGGGTTGGATGTGGCAATTCTTAATGTCTACATAAGAGCGGTATCTGCAGATGCCGATTCCCCAGTTTTAGATCTTTTAGATGCTCTTATAGAATCCCACCAGAACTATGCTAGAATTACTATCACTGGGGACTTTAATGTCACCTTTGAGCCGTCAGTGTGGATTCATTTCTTGACTGAGTTGGAGGATGAGCAGTAGAATATACTGATACTAACTGATAAACCAATTAGGTTTCTTCCTAATATTGTTCATTAGCAAGATTCAATTGTAATGGGGGGGGCGTTTAACAGCCTCTAATGGATGTACATACCCTGATCCTGAGTTGGCATCCACCTTTTATAGAGGGACGTACAGGAGTAACATTGATTATGTCCTTGTGGATTTAAATCTATGGCCGTTCCTTGTGGACATGAAAATTGACAATCACACTGATAGTGATCATAATTCTTTGATCATCTACTTTAAAGGGGATGATCTTAGCTTCCCAGTTTCCCCGTACTACACTGATGAGCCTCTTACCCTGCTAGCTAACAACTTTAGACAGGTAACATGGCTTCAATGCTTGTCTAATTCAAACCTGTTATCTGAAATGTATTATTAGTTTGCCTTGAGGATGAAATCCACTATATGGAGATCAATACCAAGCTTTTTCCCAAGTTGTGAGAGTTCCTCTATAAAAAGATTATGCATACGCAGCTCCCTTGTGTCAAATCAAAACCATGGTTTAATAATGAATGTGTGCAATCTAAACAAGCACTGCAGCTGGCTGTCCAGTCGCATTTATACTCTGAAATTACCAAGGCTAGAAGCCAATATGAATTGACACTCAAGAAGATGAGGAGAGCCTGGGAAGATAGGAATTGACAAGATTTAGTATGTGCTGCCAGGACCAAAAACAATAATGGATTTTTGCATATATTGACCCCAAAAAGTTTCGATAGGAGTAATACCGTCTCTCACTATATCCAACCAGAAAAATGGATTTCAAATTTTTTATCTTTGAATGCCATGGATGATACTCATACCTTGCCTCCAGGCTCTTGTCCCATGGGTATCACTACTATTGCTACTCCTAATAAAACTACAAGCCATTCTGTTACCTTTAGTTTGTCTGGCACCTGGTCCCGATAAGATCTCATGGGACATATGCAAATCTGAGCCTATAGTTTGGTCCAGTTATGTCAACTCCTGCACTTTAGATGGCTCAAAGGTACCAATTCTACTCTTTGCTGAAGATGTGTTACTTGTCTCTAAGACACTGAGTAGTCTCCAAAATCTGATACATTGATTTGTTAAGTTCTGTGATTTGAGAGGGCTAGGATTGAATGCTGCAAAATCCAAGTTTATGGTATTTAGGGCTAGATCATCTAGGAAGTGTACTATGAGGGTGGGGACAGATGTGTTGGAACATGTTTATAGCTTTGATTATTTTGGGCATAAAGTTGTCTGCTAGATTTGCTTGAGGACCCCAACTTAATAAGAATTTTTTACTCATCTAACATAAGTCTAAAGCCATCACACGCTTGCACTATAGAACCAGCTCGTATTCAATTTCTCCAGCTCTGGAAACATATAGAGATAAGACCCAAAATGCTGCTCTTTGTGGAACCAAGTTGTGGGGTTTTCAAGATAAACAGCAATTAACTATTGCTGAAAACAACTTTGTAAGATCCCTCATCTCAGTTCCAGTAAGAATACCCACAGGGTATTTATTCTTTGTTACTGGGCTTAAAAGAATATCTCATCTAGTACAACTGAAGCTGCTGGATTATTGGTTAAGGCTGTGGACTTCTCCTGAGCTAATTGTCTATAGGAATGAGCTCAGCAGACTCACATAGCGTTCCTTGGCTAAAGTATATGTCCAGCTGGCTCATTAAATTGGGCCCAAAAGAGAAGTGGGACAATCCATCAACTATCAAAAGGCTGATGGCGAAGTACTAAAGCATTTGTACAAACAAATCATATGTTTTGTGATTTAATATGTATTTTAGCATTCATGTTTGAATATCTTAAAGTATATTTTCTGGAGTTGGCACGTTAAGTACTCATAGTAATGTACTTGCATACCTGGAGAGCTCCAAGTAGACTTTTCATAAATGTTATTTGCATTTGCACTTTTATCCACTTCGCACTATGTATTTAGTACGTTGTATAACACATTGATGTTTTTCATATATATAAGAATTGAATCTTGTCTAATCCTGCTATTGCGTGCAAATTATATATTTATCTCTCTCTCTCTCTCTCTCTCTCTATATATATATATATAGAAATTCACTGACAAATACATAGGTTTCAGGGACGTTATAGTTAGTTGGACATTTCACTCATACAAAACCAGGGAAATTCAGCCGGTATAGATAGTTCAGCTAACTTTAACTCGCTCCCCCGCTGCAGAGAGGTGTAAAAAGGGGCATGGCCTCGGACCACCTCTCTGCAAACGCAGCCGTGTGGCCCTTACTGGATGCACCTGGTGTGCTAGCTGGCCCCCAGGGACCCTCAGGATTGAAGGGGAATTAATCCCCCAACTTAAAATGCGCCAAGGGATGCCTTTGCACAGTAGTACAGGGAGGGGGTGGGACCTGATGTGACAAGTGTGCAAACACGCCCCGTGGTGCTTTTTAAGTTGGAGGATTAAGTCCCCTTAAATCCTGAGGGTCCCTGGGGTCCAACTAGGCCACCAGGTACCTACAGTAAGCGTCACAGAGCTGCGTTGCAGAGAGGTGTGAAAAGGGGCGGGGCCTTGGACCACCTTTCTGCAACACACCTCTGTGAAACATCGGGAAGCCAGTCCTCGCAGTCTTTGCAAACAGGCACAGAGGGAAGGGCAATAACCTCAGGGCACCCAAACAGATATACCCTACGTAATAAAAGTTACAATCAGGTGGAGTATCTGAAAGAAGCGCCAACGACAAGAAGTCTCGTCTTTAACAAAAAACAAATAAAAAAGATGTTAAGAACTTAAAAGGAAAACAGCAAACTATTTTGTCTCGATCTTCACAACAACTAAAGGAAACTTCTGCACTCAAAGTCACGCCTTCCTTAAGATCCTTTTTTAAAGTGCAGGAAAAGAAAATGCAACCAGCATTTCCTCCATTATTGGAGGACCCTCGGACTGTTATAAGAAAGGGAAGTGGAAAGACTGAATCATCTAGGGCACGAAAGGTACCTGAGATCACAATGGATAAAAAGAAAAAAATTCCGGCACCTGAGGGGGTAGATTTTGCCAATATCACAACAGAAAATATGTTTGAGGTACTGGGTGAGAATGGCCCGGGCTTGGCCTCTGCTTGTGATGCTCCGAGCTTCACGCCAACCTCCCTGGTAACATCAGTAATGCCATCTGTCTCAGATCAGCCGAATCTGGCACAGATGTTAGATACCCTCTTTCTAGAAATCAGGAGCAAGTTTGCCATCTCAGAAACAAACCAGGCCAAGATTCAAGACTCATGCGAATCGCTAGAAGCTAAAATTTCTGCGATCACCGAGAGAATTTGTGTAATGGAGGCTTCAATAGAAGCACTGAATAAACAAGTGGAGCAGAACTCAACCGAGATTCAGGCATAAAAAAAGGGAGAAAAAGACATGCTTGATAAATTGGAGACTCTGGAAAATAATGCCATATGTAATAATATTAAAATCATGAATATTCCGGAGGGCTCAGAGGGGGAGGATATTAAGACCTACATTATACATTTGTTAAGAGAGTTTATCCCCTCAGTAGATGTTAAGGAGTTAGAAGCAGACATTCAGAGAATTCATAGAGACCCTTTCTCCAAGAATCCAAATAGGGAAAATCCTTGGCGAATTCTGGTTAATTTTAGAACGTACACCTTAAAGGAACAGGTATTATCGGAAGCTTTAAAAGCAGGAACTTTAACGAAGGGGGACTGGACTTTCAGGATACGGTCAGATCTCTCAAGAATGACACAGGATTGACAATGGGAGTTGGGCAAATTCATCCCAATTCTAAGATCTCTGGGTGCAGCGGTACAGTTGAGATTTCCTGACTTACTTAGGGTTATGTGGAAAAACAAAATGTTTAACTAGCTGTAGCTAAGCAAAGATGGATAGATGCCTCACTTCATACCACATAACCCTTTTGTACCAAAGGCGTCGCCATTATGATTAAAAAACTCTGCTAAAGCTATTCTGGGCCCTTCTAAGTTGGACAATAGGGAGCGGTGGATCATAGCAGATGTAAAAATACGAAATGAGCCATCTCTTAGAATAATCTATAACCACTTAATAGATACTAATTTTCCCATTATCATGGGGGGTGACTTTAATGTTCTTTTGAACCCTGCCCTGAATAGGTCCAAAGGGGGGAGAGTGATACCTACGAAAATGGGTACACTGATTGAAATAATTATGAATGACTTAAATCTTGTAGATATCTGGAGAGCAAAGAATAAGACTATAACTGACCTCCAAAACTTCACGTTTCATAACAAAAAACACAAATACCACTCTAAAATAGATTACTTTCTGATAGACAATAGGTTGATAGAATTGATCAGTCTAGTCTTCCACATCCCAGAACATTTATCAGATCACTCAGCGGTCCAGATAAATATAAAATGTCCTAGTTATTCAGAAACCAAAAGATGGATGTTTGATAGAGTCATTCGTAACGATGAGTCAGTGATTGAACAGTTAAAAGTGGATACTCTGTTCTTTTGTTAGGTAAATAATCAGTCCGCGCCTCTGGAGATAATATGGGATGCTTATAAGGTGTATATCAGAGGCAGAATCATTGGCATTTCAGCTAAAAGTAATAAGGAAAAAAAAAGATAAAATTAAGCTACTGGAAGCAGAAATTCTTAGAGCCATGCTTAATCAAACAACAAGTCGAAGGAGTGTAGAACAGAGGGAGGAAAGTCCTGAGCTATTATCTAAACGACAAGATATGGCTGACTATCTTGACAGTATCACTAAAAGTAGATGAGAAGTTAGCAGACTGGCGAATTATGAATATGGTGAGGGCAGTAGGAAGCTCTTGGCCTGGAAAGCTCGAGCCAATCTATCTAGAAATCTGATCAAAGAGATATGCAATTTAGAAACAGGAGAGATCTCTTCAGACAGGGATAAGATAGAGAATGAATTTGAACTATTCTTCAAAGATCTGTATACCGAAGATCTGAAAGTCAGTGACGACCAAATTGAAAATTACCTCGCAAAAGCCTCCTTACAGTCATTATCTGAGGACCAGGTTGAACAACTTAATAGGAAGCTTTTACTCTCTGAAATCAGAACTGTGATAAAAAACTTAAAGAGAGGCAGTGCTGCGGGCCTAGATGCGATCCCTAACGAGTTCTATATTGCTCTTAATGAGACACTTGCACCGTTCTTAGAGAAACTGTTTGATAGTATCTTCTTATCTAACTCTCCAATCCCTAGTTCATGGAACGAGGTGGCCGTTTCCTTGATATTGAAACCTAACAAAGATTTTTTTAAATGTGAATCGTATAGACCCATCTCCCTGCTTAATTGTGATTATAAAATCTTTGCGCAAATTATAGCAGGGAGACTGAACAGTATAATGGGAAAATTAATTCATCCGGATCAAAAGGGATTTATTAGAGGACGCCAACCGCACGACCTAACACACGAGTTGATAGGAGCTATCGACATTGCTTCAGCTAATAGTTTGCCACTTACTATTTTTGCATTAGACGAGCCAAAGCTTTCGACCGGGTGAATTGGGCTTGTTTATACCACCTATTTGAAGAGGCCGGCTTAGGAGAAAATATTTTAAGAACTATCAAGAATATATATAAAACTCCTATAGGCAGGATTATAGTTAATGGAAACCTTTCTAGCCCGGTCACTTTAGAGCGAGGCACTAGGCAGGGGTGTCCCCTTTCCCCTCTTCTCTTTGACCTATATATAGAACCAATGGCCCAAATCATTAGGTCCAGTGACTGCTTTGCCCCATTTGAATTTAGGGGCTGGTCAAAGAAATTAGCCCTGTATGCTGATGACCTGATGATTTTTACAGAAGAATCAGCAGAGATTCTGCCAAAAATACTTACAGATTTTGGGAAGATATCAGGCTACCAAATAAACTCACTAAACACTGAGATTATGACATGGAATTGGCAACATAGCTCGTCCCTAGTACACCATCAAATAAGATACCTAGGTATTCAAATCACACAGAACATAAATGACTTGGCCCAGATTAATTTAGAGGTTAAAAAGAAGGAGATAAGAGCCCTACTGAAGTCTTGGAGCAACCCCCATTGTCGATCCTTGGTCGCTCTAATCTTGTTAAAATGTCGCTTCTCCCTAAAATGCCATTTATTTTTGATGCAATCCCTTTGCTATTTAGCTCAGCCGCTTTAAAAAAACTGCAATCAGACATTAATAGTTTTATTTGGGCTGACTAAGGGGTGAGGATTGCTTGGAAGAAACTGAGATGCGGGAAAGCAGCAAGGGGAATAGCCAGTCCTGACTTTGGGTTTTACAGCTGGGCATTTCTTTTTAGAGTATGAGATCTCTGCTTCTCGATTCCACCTACTTTGCACCTTGCCTCTTAGCCATGTCCAATAGTGTACCGCTGGGGGGCGATGGATTTCTTTTTAAATTTGGTCACCCAAAATGCTTTAAAAAAATTTAATTGAAGGTGATACGGTCGGCCTGTGAGTTATTGTTCCAGATTAGGAAGATGCTCAAAATTCCATACTACTGTTCTAGTTCTCCTATATGGAACTCTCCAGGCACTCCATCATGTTTAAATGACAGATTATCTGCCCCTCTAGGGGAAAGTGTATTTCAGAACTGGGGCCAACTACTGCGAGAAAATAAGCTCTTGTCATGAGATGACCTTAATTCTCAAACAAATCAAAGGATATCAAGATTTAAATTCTATCAAATCTCCCGCTGGGCTTCTAATCGGGATAAAAACGAAATTAGTAATGAAGAACTGGAGAGCATGTTTTTAGTCCGGAACAACCAAAGCAAAGAAGTGGCGAATTGGTAGTGGACTTTGATTAAAGGAGATCCACCATCACTGCCCATGGAGGAGCCCTGGATAAGAGAAATGCCACTCAGCGATATTTCATCCCTTTGGCAAGTATCTATATGCATTTTGTGGAAGGTTGTCAAAGCTGCATCGTTGAGGAGAAATCATCTGTTCACACTTCACAGAGCCTATTGGACCCCGAAGAGGCTTTCCAAGCTGGGAGATGGAGAGAAGGTCTGTGTGAAGTGTAACCTGAGATGCGCAGATGATGTGCATATGTTTGTGCAGTGTCCTCAGATCCAGGGCTTCTGGAGGCAAGTTGGTAAGATTATCTCCGGAGTAATGGGGCAAGAAATTCAGGTAAGCCTGGTATTAATTATTTTTTTAATTTTACCTGATGACAGTAGTACCAGCAAACTGTCAAACCTCCAAGTTTCACTATTGTTTGTTTTAATACTGTTGGCAAGTAGAGAAATCTGTCTAAAATGGATAACACCTAATTCTCCAAAGGTGTTAGATTGGGTGTCCTCTGTTAAAAGAATTCACAAATTGGATATGCTTGTGAAGCAAAGAAAAGAACTAGGTTCTGGGGGATCTGGGATAATTGGGGCAATAATTTAAACTAATTTGAACTTTACGACTTTCTAGCACGTATAAAAAGTCCAATGCTTATGAAACAAGTGAGTTTCTGGGAAAATAGTTTATGTATAAATTATGGGCGTGATACCATCTTCGACATTCCCAAGTGTAATGCGGTCAGTGTCTCTAAAACAACCTGGAGGTGGAAAGAGATCTGTAAGGTTACATATCTGCTCTATTTGGTCCAGTAGGGTGCCATGGTACTGCTCTATGACTACTCACTTTCTTTTTTTCTTTTATGAGGACAAAAAAAAACACAGCTCTGTGGCGCATACTGGAGGTACCTGGTGGGCTAGTTGGCCCCCAGGGACCCCCAGTATTCAAGGAGATTTAATTCCCCAACTTACAACGGGGAGCGTTTGCAGAGTGATACATTGAGGGGCGAGGCCTCCCACGCGATGCCGGTTCTTATTTTTTATTTTATTTTTTAGAAGGGGGCTGTGTGGCCCTCCTTCTTTTCCCATTTTTGGGGCCCTGGGGACCCCATCCCCCAGGGCCTGACCCCTATTTTGTTAACTTTGTCAAAAATATGGGAAGGGGGCCGTTTGGCCCCCCTCTTGAGGCCATTTTCGACCCCGGGGACCCCATCCCCAGGGGCATGGCCAATATTTAAAATGTTATTTTAAATTTTTTGAGGGCGGCAATGTGGCCCCCCTCTTCAGGCCACTTCTAGCCCTAGGGACCCCATCAACTGGGGCCTGGCCACTCCGTTGGTGTTCGTGGGGGGAGGCCTAATGACCCTACGTCTCACTGGCTCTCTGCCTCCTGCGGGAACCAGCATTGCTTTTCCACACGGGAAGCTGCTGACATGCAGCTCCCCTTGTGGAAAAGCAATCTGCTTTGGATTTTAGAAGCGAGAGCAGGAAACCTGCTCTTGCTTCCAAAATCCAAAGCAGAGTTTGCTATGGCAGGGCACAGCTCCCATCATGCCAGAGCAAACAGCAGTGTCCCAGGGGTGGGTACCCCGGGATAGGGTAGGAGCTGGCCCTGGGGGGTGGCGATCCCCAGGGCCATCAAGGGCTCCTGAAGGGGGGCCGCGCGCCCCCCTCCCTTAGTTTTGAAAACCCCGGGGAGGTGGTTGTCCCAGGGCATGGGGTCCATAACAGACCCCCAAATAGCAATGATTATGTGCCCCAGGGAGGTGGTGGTACCCGGAGCGTGTTGGGGGGGCTCTTGCCCCACACACATCTTTTAAAATATATTTTTAAAGAACCCAGGGGAGGTGGCGGACCCCAGGGCAGTGGGGGGGCCGTGTGCCCTCAAGCATACTTTAAAAAAGTCCCTGGGGTGGCAGTGGCCGGGGCTTGAGAGGCTCACCGCAGATCAAAAAACAAGCCCCAGGGAGGTGGCAGCCCCAGCTCTGCGGGAGGGCCACGTGCCCTCCAGCACATAATTTACATAGCCCTGGGGAGGTGGCGGTCCCCTTGGCTGCAAGTGCCCCCCGTGGGCCCTGCTAATTAATTGGTAGTGCTCCCAGGACCTGGCCCACCCGGAGGCTTTTTGAAAACAAAGAGCGGGAGCCCGCGCTTCGTTTTTCAAAATAACTAAAGCGGGACTTGCAACCCCATTGCGATTCCCATCGACATTATTTTAAAAAAATGCTTTTTTTAGTCCTGGGGTCCTTGTGGGACCCACTGATCAGGCCTAGGGGGGGGTGAGTCTGTTTCTACCCTGCCTCCTTTTATTGTTTTTTAACCTCTTTTTTCTCTTGTCTTGTGACTCGGTTCTGCCGAGTCACCAGATGGCTGCCAACACTTCCTGGTTTGGAGTGTTGGCAACCAATTAGAATATAGCTCATGGTCAGGGGGGTTTGTGAACCCACCGCGGCCATAGATATCAAAACTTTCTTTTTCTAATTTCTCAGGAACTACTGAACGGATTTACACCATTTAAAGAAGAGGTCACTTTCTGGACCAATACCTACCTTTTTGCCAAATGTGGTGTAATTCTGTGTCCTCTCACGTCCACTCTCCCTGCTTGCCTCAGATGTAGATGGCCCATCATCGGCTGATGGGTCTGGCAGGGTGGCACAGGCAGGAGTGGTGGTGGATGTGGTGGTGGTGGTGGCTGCACAGCTCACTATGGCAGGTGATGGTGTGGTGACACAGGCCGTGGTGGTGGAGGCAGTGATGTCCTGTGAGCCTGATGGCCCTGGAAGTCTGCTTGGTCCCGCTTCGTCCTCTGCGTCTGAGCTGGCAATGGGCTCGTCCCCAGAGAGTCCGTGCTGTGAGGGGGGGCGACTGGTGCTGGCGGTTGGTGCTTGCGCCAGTCAAGTTGCGATCACCTGAGGGACAAGATTATCATGATCAATGCTGTGGACATGACATGGTTTTGGTAACAACATTACTAATCAATTACCGCTCTCTCACACCCCCCACCCACCACCACCCTCCCTGTGGACATGGGGGCCTGTTGGGAGTTGTAGTGCTGGTCTCTCACATACCCCACCCATCACCACCCTCCCTGTGGACATGGGGGCCTGTTGGGAGTTGTAGTGCTGGTCTCTCTCTCACCCCCCCACCACCATCCCTCCCTGTGGACATGGGGGCCTGTTGGGAGTTGTAGTGCTGGTCTCCCACACACCCCACACACCTCTCTCACACCCCCCCCACACCACCATCCCTCCCTGTGGACATGGGGGCCTGTTGGAAGTTGTAGTGCTGGTCTCCCACACCCCCCCACACCACCATCCCTCCCTGTGGACATGGGGGCCTGTTGGGAGTTGTAGTGCTGGTCTCCCACACACCCCACACACCTCTCTCACACCCCCCCACACCGCCATCCCTCCCTGTGGACCTGGGGGCCTGTTGGGAGTTGTAGTGCTGGTCTCCCACACACCCCACCCATCACCACCCTCCCTGTGGACATGGGGGCCTGTTGGGAGTTGTAGTGCTGGTCTCCCACACACCCCACACACCTCTCTCACACCCCCCCACACCGCCCTCCCTCCCTGTGTACATGGGGGCCTGTTGGGAGTTGTAGTGCTGGTCTCCCACACACCCCACACACCTCTCTCACCCCCCCCACACCACCATCCCTCCCTGTGGACATGGGGGCCTGTTGGGAGTTGTAGTGCTGGTCTCCCACACACCCCACACACCTCTCTCACCCCCCCCACACCGCCATCCCTCCCTGCGGACATGGGGGCCTGTTGGGAGTTGTAGTGCTGGTCTCTCTCTCACCCCCCCACCGCCATCCCTCCCTGTGGACATGGGGGCCTGTTGGGAGTTGTAGTGCTGGTCTCCCACACACCCCACCCATCACCACCCTCCCTGTGGACATGGGGGCCTGTTGGGAGTTGTGGTGTTGGTTGCTCTGACAACATGCAAGCATGGGAACGTAGATGGCAACATTTGTGGTTGGTCATGGTGGGTGCATTTGAGCTGAGGACTTCACATTTGGGTGACTGTGTGGTCCACATACATGGATTGGGGCCAGGGAGATGTGTCTTGTCAGTTGTGCATGGCAGACCATGGCAGTGTGATCGTGGTCATTTGTTTGTACTTACCAGCCTCTTCTCCCTCCTCGATTCCTTCCAGGCTCTCAGGGTGCAGTATGCCCAGCACCTTCTCCTCCCATTCAGCAAATGGTAATGGCTCCGGGGGAGTGCCACCGCCAGTGTGGTTTGCCCGCAGGTGGTTCTTCGCCCTGATGCCTTTCACCCTTGCCTCGAGGTCGTGCCACCGCCTCTGGATGTCGTGTTTGGTGCGTGGCACGGTCTCTGACGCATTCACTCTGGTCACTATCCTGTCCCACATGTGGTTTTTGGTTGCCAAGATTGTCTGCTGGACTAGGTTGCCGAAGAGCTGTGGTTCGACACGGATGATTCCATCCACCATGACCTTCAACTCAGTGTAAGTGAATTTAGGATTTTTTTTGGGTGCCATGGTGTGTGATGTGCAAGGTGTTGGTGTGGTGGGGTGGGATGTGCAGGTGTGTGGTGTGTAGGGATGGTGTTGGGTTGGGTTGTGTGGTGTGTGTGTTTGTGAGCAGGTAGTATGTGTGTTTGTGTGTGTCTGCTGCTCGTGGTGATGTGGCTCTTGCTTGCAGCTATGCTGTGATGCAAAGGACTGTGGTAGTGGGAGGGTGTATTTTTATACTCTGTGTGGTGGTGGTGTCCCAATGGTTGTAGGCAATCAGGTGTTCTGTGGGTGTGGTGATTTTTGGGCATTTTTCGGAGCTGGGGGGTGTCATTGGGGCATGTAGTTGCTGGGGGTGGGTGTTTCTGGTGGTTGGGTGTTCGGTTTAATGTATTTTCTATTTACTTCCATCTGCCATTTTGTAATTGGTTTGACGGCAGGGATGGTGTATGTGTGGTACTTCCGCAGTCATGGTCAGTTTTCGGAGGTATTGTTTCCGCGACGGTGGAGGACGGCGGTGAGTTTCGTTGGAATGGCGGCATTATCCTAATTGCGCGGACGGACCCTCCGAAGGTATGACGGCGGTTGGGCCTGTTCCCGCCGTCATGTCCGTCCGCGGCGGTGGGTGTTCTATTGGTTCCGTCCGCCGTGGACGGTGTTAGATGTGTTCCGTCCGCCGCGGACGGTGTTTGATGTGATCCATCCGCCGCGGTCGGAGTTTCTTGACATGGATATCCTAATTGCAACCGCGGATTCTCCGCGGTGCGGCCAGGAGTGATTTTTCCGCGGCCATGGCGGACGGTACCCGTTTCCGTCCGCCATCCTAATCGACCCCATAGTTCGCATTTTGAAAAGACACAGCAGTGAAATTTATTCTCACTTTCAAAATCAAAACCAGATTGCTTTTCCACATGCAAGTTAGCATCTCCCCATGTGGAAAAGCAATGCCGGCTCCTGAAGAACGCGGGGAGCCGGCAGGGCCGTGGGGGCATTGTGGCTCCCCCCACGGTCCCCAACATTTTTTATAAGAACCGGGGGATAGGGTCCCTGGGAATATTTGAAATTACTGATAGGGGCTATTTTGTTACGGTAAAATTAAAAGTCGCTTACCCAGCGCAGCGCTCTGTGTGGCCCCCTGGTGTGCACACGCTGGATGCATGACTCATAATCTGTAGGGTGCGCGACTCCAGCACCTTTGGAGCACAACTTCTACGCGTGTGGGAGCCGGCATTGCTTTTCCTCATGGGGAGCTACTAACATGCAGCTGCCCATGTGGAAAAGCAATCTGATTTTGATTTTGAACGAGAGAACAGATTTCCTTGTTATGGGAGGGCAGGATGGACACCCCGGGACACTGCAAGAGCTGGCCCTCCCACAATACATAAAGCCCCGGGGAGTGGTGGTCCCCGGGGCTTTGGAGACCTTACAGCCCACAACCATTTTTTTTGTTGCCCCGGAGGGTAGCGGGCCCTCTAGTGCTCCAGGAGGGGGGCCACGCTGTCCCCCTCCCACAATACATAAAGCCCCAGGGTGGTGGTCTCTGTGGCTTTGGGGACCTTGGACCCCTCCTCCCACCATTTTATTCTTTTTAGCCCCAGGGGTGACGATCCCTGAGACATGGGGGTGCCTCTGGGCCCCTAATCAAATGTAATAATTTTGCCCCCGGTATTTAACCCCCCGGGGGCTAATTATAGAAAAACTCTGTTTTATTTTATTTATTTGATGGCACAGTCCACGCACCCTACTTGCACCTGCGTTTTTTTAAAACAATGGTGGGCCCTGGGGGTCCTTCTGGGACCCCCTAAGCAGGTCTAGAGGGTAAAATTATTTCTACCCTGCCCCCTTTCTCTGTTTTGCACACATATTCCACTGACTTCCTCAGCCTCGCTTCTACAGAGGCACAAAATGTTGAAAACCACTTGACAGCCAATTAGCAGTCAGCGCGTGATCGGAAGGGTGACCTTATGGTACGATGACGATCCTCCACACTCCGCGGATCCGCCGCACCCATAGATATATAAATGACTTTAACTGTAATTGTCTCAGGAACTACTGAACAGATTGACACCATTTAAGCAAAAGACACATGTCTGAACTGACGACTACCTCTTTGCCAAATTTGGTGTAATTCCGTTCAGCTGTTCGGGCTGTAGCTGTGGCTAAGGGTCCTATGGGAAATTGCATGGGGATAACTACGAAAATTTCAGGGCTTCTCTTTGCCCCAAAGACAGTGGCGACAACCTCTTTTAATTGCGCATTGGCATTCAGTATTTTTAATTCAAATTTCATTTTCTTCTTTTTGGATCCATTTTTCTTTCTATTCACAATGTTCACTTAATATTCACTTTCTCCACTGGAGAAATCTTCCACTTTGCCATGCAAGCAACATGCCTATTTCCATAGTTTCTCATATTCCTGTCGGCCTTTCGAACCTTTACTTCCAAGAATACGCACAAGAAGCATCGTTTATTTAAAAAGCAGTTTATTCATAATCCAATGCATTTCGGACCCGCAATGGTCCTTCGTCAGGGAAAACTGTAATAACAACAAAAACAACATATTATACTTTTATCCCACCTCGTATGTGTTCAAGAGGACTTATTTTTAAAGAAATGTTCGTTGCACGTATTTAATTACGCTGATTTACTTCGGTGACAAACACCCATCACCCTGCTGCAACCTTCCGTTTCACTGTAACCAACTCATTCCACCCTTCTATTCCTCCCACTTCGTTCTGGCAGATCTAAAATAACACCTTCTTTCCTACCATGTACCCTCTCTTAACATTTATTCACCTCCCCGTTTTATTATCACCACATACCTGCTGTAACGTGTCATTTTCGCGGCTCAAGCCAGCGTGTAAGATCTGCTCTATCCATTTTGACACTACACTCTTTATGAACTACCTACCCTCCGCCTCTTTGTCTGGACCCTCCCTCTAACTCTGTGGAATGATTAACACCTGAACATTCCTTCGAAATTACAACTCCCATAATGCTAGTAGTTTCTCATTTAAAAAGTGATGTGATAAAAACTCTCTACGTCCTTATTACAAAAGGGCTTCATTTTCAACCATCAGTTTGTCATGAAAAAATGATTTCCGAGTTATTACAAGTCAATATTTCAATATATTTGATGACAAATTTCTCATAAACATACTCCACGAACGTCGATGTCTCTTCTTGCATGGGAAATGTTCGAATATTTAAATAATTGAAGCGTCCTGATTCATCGTGGGTGCTTACCCGGTCGGGCTAAAGCATTTTTAATTTCACATATGAGTGGGTAGCACACCTTCTTTAACGCGTACACTTTCACCTTGGTTTAGTTAACATTTTCTACATTTGGCGTGCTCACTATATCGCATTGGCATGTTGCTTGCATGGCAAAGTGGAAGATTTCTCCAGTGGAGAAAGTGAATATTAAGTGAACATTGTGAATAGAAAGAAAAATGGATCCAAAAAGAAGAAAATGAAATTTGAATTAAAAAATACTGAATGCCAATGCGCAATTAAAAGAGGTTGTCGCCACTTTCTTTGGGGCAAAGAGAAGACCTGAAATTTTCGTAGTTACGTTCAAGCACGTGCTTTTTGGGCTTGGCACGATATAGTGAGCACGCCAAATGTAGAAAATGTTAACTAAACCAAGGTGAAAGTGTTCGCGTTAAAGAAGGTGTGCTATATGTGAAATTTAAATTGCATGGGGAAACACGTTTTAGGACCCCCCTTTTTTCTCAGCCCCCACTTGACGAATCACCCCAAAACTTTCAGGATAGGAGTGGACCAGATCTGGCCAAACGTGTAGAACATTTCGCAAAGATTCATCAATCGGCGCCAAAGTTATTGGGAATAGAATGTTGCGGATTTCCCATGCATAATAGGTCCTACCTATAACTACCTACTGGTGACTGCCAGTAGGTAATATATATATATATATATATATATATATATATATATATATATATATATATTCACGCTCCAAGGTTGCCCACTGCTTGAGGATGCACTCAGACTGAAACCAGCTTCAAGCCCTTTATTTGGTACAAACGTGTCCCACCCTGTCGAATCTGTTTGGCAGCTTGCATGTCAAAATGCCTGACGCGTTTCAGAGGTTAATCCCTCCTTCCTCAGAGGCTCAACACTTCAGCGGTGTGCTTACCCTGACACCCCCCATTCCTTCAGTAATTAACTGCCCTCTGATGGGCTCCGCCGATTCGGTTTCGCATAGAGTTCTGGGAGATATAGTCCGTGCCACATTCATTAAGTCCCTTATGGGTGCACTCAGTTTCTCTGCTGGTCACTTCTCAAAGCCCTTAGATGAGCCTCAGCAGGTAGGTCACGCTTTAAATGCATTGTTTCAGTCCCATCTTTCAGCCGGGTAAATCACAGCTGCCAGGCCCCCATTACGGAGTGGTGCATCCTCTGCGGCTGGACTGCCGCAAATACATTCACGCTCCAAGATTGCCCACTGCTTGAGGACGCACTCAGACTGAAACCAGCTTCAAGCCCTTTATTTGGTACAAACGTGCCCCACTCTGCCGAATCCGTTTAGCAGCTTGCATGTCGAAATACCCGACACATTTCAGAGGTTAATTCCTCCTTCCTCAGAGGCTCGACACTTCAGCGGTGTGCTTACTCTGACACGTCCCCATTCCTTCAGTAATTAGCTGCCCTCTGATGGGCTCCGCAAAGGCAGTTTCCCATAGAGTTCTGGGTGATGTAGTCTGTGTCACATTCATTAAGTCCCTTATGGGTGTACTCAGTTTCTCTGCTGGTCACTTCTCCAACCCTTTACCGTTTCGCAGCTTGCATGTCGAAATGCCCGACGCGTTTCGGCAGGGTGGGGCACGTTTGTTGCCTTCCAAAGACAAAAACAAATGATGATGAGCGGACCCAAGGTTCCTGGTGCCAATCAAAGTGCTTTTATTGTGCCCAGCAAATCCGCCATAACGCATTTCACTTCCCAAAGAAGCTTGATCACATGACGTATTGAGAAAAGAAAGGACAGCTTTTAAAGTATCACTACCAGGTAATGACATCCTAAAATGCAAATGCATAGACACTGGAGAAATACTTAAAACAGCATTGGCGTTTCAGTACAACAGTATACCATTGCATACATAATATAAACATTCACGGGCAATAAATATATAAATATATATCATATAAAGGTTAAAAAAGTGTTTCTTTTTAAAACCCAATAAATAGATAAATAAATACAGCCCAATGAAGCCATAGATGAAACTCATCAATATTCAGTTAATCACCTGAATTGATTTAGCTTATGTTGCTGATACAGTGCCATGCAGAATTATGCCCAAGTGAGCCAATATACTGTACTGTCAATCATTTAAATCCTGTATATTAAACCTTGCCTGTCCTGAAAAACGTTGAAAAAAATGTGCAAAAAAGTGCATGTTATTTTTATAAAATAAAATCATATTTACACATTGCAATAAAGAAAGAGAGAAGAGGAGAATCCGCAACAAACTGTTTTATATTTTTCCTTTTTGTATCCCCCTGAATACATCAACACGTGTATGTCCCTAAATAGTATAACCTTAGACCCAAATGGTATCTAAGAAGGGACTTAAAGACAGGTGTATAAGTCCTCGCTAGCATACAACCCTGTCGGGTTCTTAGTGTCGAGCTCCAATATATATCATGTCTCCAAGAGGCATAACTTAGCCTCGCGATCACCCCCACGTTTAAGTGGCAACACTGTGTCAAAATATTGGAGATGGCTCGGGTTCCCTTCATGTCTTTGCTCAAAATGCCTGGTGACAGGGTAGGCCTGATCTTTGCCCGTAATGGCCCTAATGTGCTAGAGTATCTGCTTGTGGGCAGGTAACCTGGTACTACCAACATACCTTAACCAACACGGACATTCCAGCATATAGACTGCATATTCGGTTTTACATGTCAGTCTCTTCGTAATCAAGATGGGTTCAGTTTTGAACGGACTGATGTAATGGGTTTTATTACACCCAAACCGGCATGCTTTATAGTTGGGACTCTTCCTAAATCCCTTACTCAAAGCCATCCAAGTACTGGGAGTAGCCACTTCAGGGCTGCTACTCACCAGAGAACTACCCATAGAAGGAGACTTTCTAAATGTGAGTGCCGGTTTGTTAGCAACCAGGTTCCCAATCACTGGGTCTCCCTTACCAGGTTCCAATTCCTGTAGAAAATCTTCCTAAGCTCTAAGTGTTGTCTATTGAATGTTAGAATAATGCGGTGGGCAACCTTGGAGCATGAATATATTACCTACTGGCGGTCGCCAGTAGGTAGTTACAGTTATGACCTAGTTTCCATAGGAAATCCACAACATTCTATTTGGAATAACTTTGGCGCCGGTGGACGAATCTTTGTGAATTTCTCCAAGAAAATGGCCTGCTCGATTCCGCTCCTTCTCTGAAAGTTTGAGGGTGATTTGTCAAGTGGGGGCCGAGAAAAAAGGGGGGTCCCAAAACGTGTTTTCCCCATGCAATTTTCCATAGGGACCTTTAGCCAGGGCTACAGCCCGAACGGCTGAACGGGATTACACGAAATTTGGCAGAGAGGTAGATTTCTGTTCGCAGATTTTGCTTTTTGTTTAATGGTGTAAATCCGTTCAGTAGTTTCTGAGAAAATTGCAAGTAAAATCATAGCGATATCTAGAGTCGGAGTTCAGTACGTGTACTGAAATCTATTCAATTACGAGCACGAGCTGCATGCTGATTGGCTGTGAACTGTCTGTCAACACTCAAAACCAGGAAGTGTTGGCGGCCATCTTGTGCCTCGCTAGAACCGAGTCACAAGAAAACAGTAAAACAAAGTTGAGAAATAAAGGAAGGGGGTAGGGTAGAGATATTCTGACCCTCTAGGCTTGCTCAGGGGGTCGTGCATGGATGTTTAGGGTCAATTTTTATTTTTTTTAAATAAAAAATGTAGGGGTACTCATGCAGTACCTGTACGTGGTGGAAAAGGTGAAAAAAAAAGTAGAAGTCCGTTTTATTCATTAGGTCCGGGGGGTAAATTACGGGGGCAATTTTTCTGCATAATGGGGGCTTGTAAGGTGCCCGAGCACTGGGGAACGGCACTCCTCTGGTTTTATTTTGAAGTATGCGGGGGGGTTACGGTCCTACTCCCCGCAGTCTCGGGGAGCGGCACCCCTCGGGTCTTTTTAAAAAATATATGTTTTGAGCTCTCTCTCTCTGTCCCCGTACACGTCGCGGGGAACGCCACCTTTCTGGGGCAGTGATATGTAAAATGACCTTCCGGCTCCGGGTATCTGCATTGTCTGGAGTTTTTTATTAATGTTGGGAGGGTGGGCTTGATAATATGTCCTTTTTAATTCCCATAGAAGCCTATGTTCTGGTGCTAACATGGGGTTCTCTGGGAAATAACAAGACCGTATTATCAAGCTCATTATCGCCGTTTTATCGGCAGTTTCTTGCCAATAAAACAGCGATAATTTTAACACCGGTCCTTGATAATATGCACCTAAGTTTACTGGTCAAAAAAAAGAGAGCAATGGGCCATATTATCAACAAAAGGAGATACATTATCGTCGCTTTTATTGGCAGGAAACTGACGATAAAGCGGAGATAATGGGCTTGATAATATGTACTTGTGAATAACCATAGCAGCCTAGGTTAGGATCAGAACCTGGGCTGCTATGGAAAGTTACAAGGGCCTATTATCAAGCACATTATCGCCGCTTTATTGGCAGTTTCCTGTCCATAAAAGCGGTGATAATGTATCGCCTTTTGTATGTAAAGCTTTCCTTTTTTTTGGTGTAGCAGTTGTACTCTCTTCGCATGCTCAGCGTCGTTTCGAAGTTTTTTCTTCAAGTTCAACAAGCAAACCTTTCTTTATATCAGTTAGTAAACCTGTCGATTTCTTTTCCCGGTTTGTGTGATTCATCCGGTGCTGTACTTATGTACAGTATTAATAGTGATATTTTTTATATATTTATTTGAAAGGTAGTGCCGAGGCGCCAAACGTTGATTACGTACTCCGTCCACCGCCATTGTAGTAGTTTCTCACCGTTGTATTTATTATATCAGTTAGTTAGAACTCAGTAGTTTTCAATCCTAGTCTTGAATATCTTACTATAGTATTTCAACATTATTATTATTGTGGACCGTCATACCCCTCCCCCACAAAATAAAAGAAGTATGTAGTTTTTTTTAATTAACTTTTATTAAACAATAAATATAAACGAAACTCAATTATAACTATATTAGAACAGGCAAAATAACTTAAACAATGTTATAAAGAATTTGTGAAATGGATTCCAAAAGGTGTCCGATTGGTAATCTGCAAAAGAAAAAAGAAAATTAGAGTTTAGAATTATGTAGATGTGAGTAAATGAGCTGAAGCATTACAAGTTGTGGTAACTCTATAGTTTTACGTGTGCAGTGTGACTCGTATATTCCTGTTCTGTTATAGTGCCGCGTTCAAGTGGTGTCTATATGGAAGTGCCTATTGCGTTACTGATGCCTGTTATGGCGACTTATTTCTAATGCATGCCTATGAAGGATTTGTAGATCTAGGCTTCTGTGCTTACCGTTGTATAAACCTTGCAGCCAAACACTGCAGCCACTGGGATGGACAACTTCAAGTGGGCTGATCTTCTACATGTCCAAGTAGACAGCAGTGTCTAAGTTTAAGAGAGATAGAGAAATGATGTCACAGAGAGTAAGAGAGAGAAAACATTAAAACTGTGTCGCAGAGTCTGGAGTTGAGATTTTTTGTTGAACCAGACGTAGGTTTACTAGCTCCTTGCATCACTTTATCCATGTTAAAAGTGACTCTAAAGTGGCGTAATAAGGTTGATGATCTGTTTGTCAGACTGTTGTAACCTATCTGTTGTCACTGCTCAGAGGTAATTATAGATTTTACAGAGAAGCTGCTGTACACTACGCACTCTGGGCCATAATATCAAGCCTGGTCGGCAAAAATTATTGCCACTTTATCGGCAGGAAAGTGTCGCTAAAGTTGCGATAATGGGTTTGATAATATGCTCTATGGAATGCCAATCGAAGCTCAATCAGATGTCCTTCACATCTAACATGAGCTTTAATTGGAATTTCATAGAGCATATTATCAAACCTATTATGGCCACTTTAGCGGCAGTTTGCTGCCGATAAAGTGGCGATAATTTTGTCGCCAAGGGTTGATAATATGGCCCTCTCTCGTTTCACAAATAAAGCTAACACTACAGTTTTACGAGTGCAGTGTACCTTGTACATTTTACTTGTTATAGTGCCGCGTTCAAATGGTGTCTATATGGAAGTGCCTACTACATTACTGACACCATTTATGCCGAATTATTTCTAATGCATTCCTATGAAGGATTTGTAGATCTAGGCCTCTGTGCTTACTGTTGTGTAAACTTTGCGCCAAACACATTAGGAAGTGGAGTTGACAACTTAAGTTGAGCAGATCTTCTACACGTCCAAGCAGACAGCAGTGTCTAAGTTTAAGAGAGAAAGAGAAATGATGTCACAGAGAGTGAGAGAGCGAGAAAACAACATTAAAACTGTGTCGCAGAGTCTGGAGTTGAGATTTTTTGTTGAACCAGACGTAGATTTACTAGCTCCTTGCATCACTTTACCCATGTTAAAAGTGACTCAAAAGTGGCGTAATAAGGTTGTGGATCTGTTTGTCAGACTGTTGTAACCTATCTGTTGTCACTGCTTGGAGGTAATTATAGATTTTACAGAGAAGCTGCTGTACACTACGCACTCTGGGCCATAATATCAAGCCTGGGTGACAAAATTATTGCCACTTTATCGGCAGGAAAGTGTCCCTAAAGTGGCGATAATGGGTTTGATAATATGCTCTATGGAATTCCAATCGAAGCTAATGTCAGATGTCCTTCACATCTTACATGAGCTTCGATTGGAATTCCATAGAGCATATTATCAAACCTAATATGGCCACTTTAGCGGCAGTTTGCTGCCGATAAAGTGGCGATAATTTTGTCGCCAAGGGTTGATGATATGGCCCTCTCATTTCACAAATAAAGCTAACAGTACAGTTTTAAGAGTGCAGTGTACCTGGTATATTTCAGTTGTTATAGTGCCGCGTTCAAGTGGAGTCTATATGAAGTGCCTACTGCGTTACTGACGCCCGTTATGGCGACTTATTTCTAATGCATTGCTATGAAGGCTTTGTAGATCTAGGGTGCTGTGCTTACGTTGTATAAAGAGTGCGGCCACCGGAGTTCACCATTCGACTTGAAGTCTGCCTATACGTCAAAGTATATTCAATAAGTTGCGGAGAATTCCATTGCTCTTGCTCGATAGGCCGTGGTTGCTTCTGAACGATGTTTGGTGAAGGTAACAAAAGGACATTTTGATTAGTCATCGTAAACTGAGTTACGTAACTACCATCAAAAGTGAATTTTAATGTGGGTTCTTAATATTCCGTAGTTAAGACTGTTGTTGCTCCAGCAAACAAAGGAAGATGAATAAGTTAATAGAGTCCTGGGACGGCCTCCTGACGCAGAACAGAAAATAGTATCATGGACGCACAATTAATAATAATAGAGGCCTAAGCACGTGGCGTAGTACAGAAATACGACACAGAAATGTATGCACGCAAAATGTTTAAGATTAGAGGTGTATAGGACCTTGTGACTTATAAAGAAATATTTCAATTATGTAAGTACAATTTAAAACCATTGAGGGGTAGGAAAGCCATATGAAGGATAAAAAAATAGCATTATGTATATACAATTTACAGTGGAGGCTGATGTTGTGACGTCTTCTCTTACCTTTGCTTCTGTCGTCTTTTGTCGTGTCTTGAAAGGCTGCGGTTTTGCTGAGTCTGGGGTGTTTTCGACAGTCTGTCTGTCATCGCAGCACAGGCAGGCAAAAGAGAGCGTATTCACGTCAGTGCCTGCATTATATGGGAACCACGGGAGCTGATCACACCAAGGCCAGGGCCGTCATTGGTAGCGTTTTCACGGTCTGCAAGAATAATGGCCCTGGGGGACATGCCATTGGGTAATGTATTGGTTTCCAGGCTAAATGATAGCAAGCATGCTAGGTGGTGGCATGTGGGTAGTGTGGGCGGGCGTGCACCACGCATGTGCAAGTATGAGTGTTTGCACTTACCATTAACAACAGAGAGAGATGGGGGCGGTGTTATAATGTACGCAGAGGCAGGCCCAGAATCGGATCTGGAATGAGTCAGCACTTCTAATCATTGTCCTTAGTGCGCCCTGAGGTCTGATTTGTCACTGAGAGGGTGATCGCACCATAGTTTGTACTGCTTATCATACTGTACCCGCACATACGGTACGAATATGCTTTGACGTTACGCGTTGCATTAAAGCTTCGGTGTGACGTCATGTACGGCGTTCTGTACGCGAAAGGGGACAATGTTTCTACTTGGTTTAAAACATGTATGTATTTAATGTAGATACTAAGAGCAGACTTTTGGGATAACTATGATTTTTTTAAATACTTTTAATAATCCTATATTACTTTTAAAAAGAATTACACAAATCGCGGTAGAACATCATGCGTACTCGTATTGAAAGAGCTGCGCAAGCGCATCATAAGCGTATGCAAAGCCATGTGACTTTAAAAGTAGAGATTTGATTGGTTCGTAACTTTTCCTATTGCGAGTGTTGAAAGTTGCGTCCCATTATAATTATTCGACTTTGACTTTCTAAGAAGAAGCATGTGTTGTGAGAATCTTCTCAAATAGAAGGAAGATCACCATAATAAGAGCAATGGAGTCATCTTCCAGCAGTTCTTCAGAGGAATATTTAATTCCTGAAGAAGCTCCAAAGAAGAGGAAAGAAGCTCTAATTTGGAAGTTTTTCACTTTTCCAGAAGGTCAAAAAAAGGTTAATGCTGCAAATGTAACCTGTAAAATTTGCCAAAGAACTCTTTCAAGGGGTGATCCATGTAAAAAATACTCTTTTGGCACAGCAAAAAAGGTGCGACACGTGAAGAACATGCACCACAAGAACTTTGCTCGAGCTGAAAGACGGAGGTTGCACGAGAACCCACCTGCTGCTGCACCAAGCACATCAACTGCGGCAGCATTTTCAGCAAGCAGTCCACACCCACATATTGATTCTGACTTTGCTAAGGTTAAAATTCTTTGCATTTATTGCAATAAACGTTTGTGTTATGGGGAACAGTCTATAGACCTGATGAAACACTGGATACAGGATCATTGCTGTCCTCGACATTAGTTGTTTTTTTCATTCTTTTGTTCCGCTTGGAATTTGTTGAGAACACACAAAAAAAATACAAAACAAAAAAAACAGTTCTTTTTAGAACTACCTTCACTGGTCAAATAAAGAACTATATTTCTATGTTAGTGTGTAAAAGTTTGTCAGAATTAATGTGTAGTTCATAAATGAATGAATGAATATATTACTAGTGTATGGAGAATGTGAAAGTGCAGAGCTATAACGAAGTGCTACAGCATAAATCTATAAGGTGTTTACCTATAGTATACTGTATGTGCGAAGCACTTGATTGTAAATATGTTAGAAGTCTATGCTTCAATTTGCGCTGCTGGTGAAACTGCCTGGGTGAATTTGTATGTGTTAGGGGCGGATTTACAATCCCCTTGTGCCTCTTTTACACAGCCGTTGCGTCACTTTTGTGACACAGCGGTGGTGCAAAAGATGTGCCATGGTGTGTGCTATTAACAATGTGACGCATCTGGAGGGTGCATTACATTGTAAAGCCCTGCGCCAGAAGAGGCTTTCCTGTGCAGAAGGGGGTGCAGCAACGCCTCCTAAAAGTGACTGAGTGAAATGTATAACATTTCATTCAGTCACTTTTGAGCTTATACTGCGTCAAAACCTTGCACATGCTTGAAGCAGGTGTAAGGATTGATACAGCTTTGTGAGCATAGGGCCCCAGAGCATTGCTGGAGTTGTGTTATACTTGCAACCGAAGTCAAGCAATAATTAATCCAAAAATGACTTTGCAATTTAGTTTTGTTATTATTTTATAATAAGAATATGAAATACATACAACTATTTATATTAAAAATATAAGAAATTTGTATAAAAAGAAAGACATAATAATTAATACATTTATAACTTATCATTTACAAAACCTTTGAAATTCACTGAAAAAACCATAGGTTTCACAAACGTTATAGTTAGGAATTAGCATTTAAAAAACCTTGCAAATTCATTGAAAAAACAATAGGTTTCACACACGTTATAGTTAGGAATTAGCATTTAAAAAACCATGCAAATTTATTTTTAAAAAAACTAGTTTTCACACGTCATAGTTAGCTGAATATTTCTCACATACAAAACCTTTGAAATTCCTCCAGTATAGTTAGCTCAGCTAACTATAACTTGCGCGCCCGCAATGCACTGCTGATGACGTCATATAACACCACTCATGACATGGTCAGTGATATCACTCATGACATCACTGATGACATCTCAAATGACATCACTAATGACATCACTGATGATATCATCATTGTGAAAGAATGGCAGACCTCCTTTTGGCGTAATATAACCTTTGATACACACCTTCAGAAATAGAAAGTAAAACATTTTTTAAAAATGGAGATACCAATACCACTTACCAACAACCTATTAAGTAATTCCGCCATCTACATACCAATGCACTCATTCACCAACAGTTCTATATAGTCACTTATACATGTACTCACTCATCATATGTACTCATATACTTATAAATACCGTTACACACCGACACTCATCCATACAGTTACTCACACACATACTCACACATGCAAATAAACTTCCATTTGTTTGCATATACAGCTATACACACACCACTACACTTACTTTTACAGAAACGTACACATACTTACTCTCTTAAACAATCAGTGATAGAAACACATACTTATTTATACAGGAACTTTTTGAATCTGTCACTGTCATATATCCTTACTTATATACATCGATACTCTCACATACTTGTTTAAAACATATGTACTCACGTATAAAGACACTATTGAGGCAGTCATTCACTCACTAGCACACCCATACACACATTCATCCACCCGTGCAGTCCTGCACACATGCTGTCTTCAAAACACATACAAACAGTGAGTCAGTCATTCATGCATCTGTGCCCTAAGTAATACCCGCCACCAAACCATACAGACACTCATTCTGATACTCAAAAAACCAACTAATAACCCATATAGACACTCGTGTAGCTACTCACCAACCCATGTAGCCACTTATACACAAAGTGAGACACTGATACAGATATTTACATATTTAAACATTACTCGCTAATACATGTATTCACTAAGATACACTTAATAAGTGAGTTATACAATTAAATTTACAAAAAAAACATCCATTTAGACACTTATTTACCCATTTATTCTTCCATCGACCTTTAGATATACATATATAAAAATATTTATTTTTCAGAAAGACACACATTCAGTGGATGATGTCATCAGTGATGTCATCAGTGATGTCATTTGAGATGTCATCAGTGATGTCACTGACCATGTCATGAGTGATGTTATATGTGACATCATCAGCAGTGCATTGCGGGCGCGCAAGTTATAGTTAGCTGAGCTAACTATAACGGAGGAATTTCAAAGGTTTTGTATGAGAGTAATGTTCAGCTAACTATGACGTGTGAAAACTAGGGTTTTTTCAATGAATTTGCATGGTTTTTTAAATGCTAATTCCTAACTATAACGTGTGTGAAACCTATGGTTTTTTCAATGAATATATATATATACATTTTTATGTATATATATATATATATATATATATATATACATATATATATATATATATATATATATATATATATATATAAAGATAGATAGATATCTCCTTTTTTTATTTCTTTGCTAATGCATTTTGCTATGTCCTAGATTTTTACAGTTTTTATTTACTATGAGGGTTTTATAACCTAACAATGATTTGATGATAACATGTGGCCTGCTGGATGGGGTCCCTGGGACTGGCTCAGGAAGGGCTTTCACTCTTCTCCCCTCCTTAAATATTTTAAGTAAATAGTCCTAGGCCCTGACCCACCCCAGGGGTCTAATTATTAAAATCTTAAACATCAGTCGGCATTTTCAGTTAAATTTATTTTAAAAGCCCCAATCCCATGGGAGTCCCGGGGGTATTTGTTTTTAACAAACAACTATTGTTTTGGCCTGAAAGGGAAACCCTCTGGGACCTGCCCAAATGGCCTATTGGGTAGGATGTCACTACCCTGCCCCCTTATAGTTGTGTTATTAATTCAACTGCATGCAGGAATAAGTTCCTAGGTCCTGTTGTAGCTGTCTGCAACATTCAGAGCACTCACTCCTGTGGGAGCCTTACTCCAGTGGGAGTGAGTTGGCTCAAGGGAAAAAAGATACCTTTGCCAATCAGAGTGCTCTACTTTTTGGGAGAGTCCCTCAAACCCAATAGCCTAGATATGCAAATATTTTTGGTCCCTAATTTGTCAAAAACTGCTGAACGGATTTACACCAAATCACAAAAGCATGCTTTCAGGACCAAGATGTAGTTTCCTGAGAAATTGCGTAATTCTTCAGCAGTTTCTGTGATATCACGTTACCAAAATGTTTTATAGAAAATGCATGAGGTGTTTGGATTTTGGGACATCCCACGTTTTCTTGGCATCTATTGAGCCCCAAGGTCACCATCATCAAGGATGCTTACTTAATAATAGGGAGGCAGGCCTGCTGCCCACTTCCCTGAGTCACCGTTGGGCCCCAGGGACCCTATCCCCTTGGGCAGCTTTATTTATAAAAAGAGGAAGGGCCACACAGCTCCCCTCCATGAGCCCTTTTTGTGCCCCAGGGATCCCAACCCCTTAGGGAAAATTACTTTATGAAGAGGAGGGGGCTGCTCCTGCCTGGCCGGGATCAAACAGGTGTCAGCTCCTTTTGCAGGTAGGGAAACTGTGTACCGGAAAGTGCCTCCCCTGCACACATCTTTTCAGATGGCCCTGGCTTGTGGGGTCCCCAGGGCCTTATGAGGCTGAGGTGTGTGTTCTCCCCTCCCCTTTTTAACTATTTTTACCCCTGGTAGTTCATGTCTCAAGGCCCTTTGCAGTGTCGAGGACAGAGACTGCACATCCCACTCCTCTTAAATTTGAATCAGCCGTGAGCGATGATGTCCCTGGAGCCTTTGCAAGCTTGGGGAGAGGGACCACATGTCCTCCACTTTAATTTAACAACAGGCCCTGGGGAAGGGGTCAAGACATTTTGGGTGATAAAAGTTCTGTAATCCTTGCAAGCTATGATACCTTGAACTCAACTGGGTGTCAAAAATGTCTGTGGTTAGTAGATTTCCCTGGACACCCATCGACCCAGGGCTCAAAGACTGGTGCTACCAACAAACCAAAAATCTGTCTAATTCCAAACTTCTATGCATGTTTCATGCCACATTCTGTTGTGTAAATGACGACTTTGGCGTAACTCAACAAATGGTGCCTTCCCACCCACGGGTGACATGGGTGAAATTGGTTCAATGCACCAGCGATGAATGTGAAAGACAAGTTATTGTGATCCTGCAGAACAATATTCAATGTATAATTGACATAGAAGTATTACTTTTGGGTTACTTACAATCTCATAAACGGACCGGGGGCACAGTGGAAAGAGCAACAAACATTATGTCATGATTCACAGTATCACACACATTTAACTAAGAAGATTGGACTCGTATGGTAAAAGTATTTATTGCTACGGGAAACATCTGTTTCTCAGTACATGTAAAACAACTACAAAGAATATTCTAAGAACAGAACCAGGACACGTTATCAATAACGAGAATAAACGGAACATTTCTAGCAATATTAAAAAGTCATTTAAATTACTATGTAAAACCTAACATCCTAATGCCTACTTCTGTGTGCTATACTATGAGAGCATGAAAAGCAGAGTAACTTGCCGTCTAGAGTTTCTTAGGGAGGAGAGACACACTGCATATCTTGTTGACAGCAAAGGCGGTCTTCATCAGTGAGGCATGAAGACAGTGTTCCATGTGAAGGGTAAACACCCACTGCGGCAGCAGGTAGTCAGTCTTCCTCCGCGACTTGGCTTTATCAGCTTTAGGCAAAATGTAGCAACTGCGAAGTGCACTGGCAGCAGGTAAAACCATCTCTGCCAGTTTCACTGGTGATAATCTCGGCAAAGGACCTCTCATAAAAGGAGCCAATTGTATATACTTATCATCTAGAACTTTAAATTGAAATTTCTGACATAAGTTTAGCAATTTCTAAAATAGATCATGTGCCTCAAGGTATGCATCCCAGACATTACCATATACAAATAAAGGCAAAAGGAAGTTAATTCAAACTACATTGTTTTGGTTATATGTCTGTATGTGTTCTTATTTAACCTTGACATGATGAGAAGTAGACATTTGACCCAGATGAATGTCGCATTAGCTGCTGTATCTATGTCATTAATTGAAGAGCTTGACACTATTATAGTTCCTAGAAAGATATGGTCTGGCGACATCTGTATTTAAAGGCAGACATGACAATGATTCTGCATAGCTCAGGGAATATGGCGACTTCCATTGTCTTAATTGAGGAAGATGGGGGCCTATGTGAACTAAGAAAGAAACCTAAATGAGATGGAGTTGGACCTTAGGAACTTTACACCAATTCTTGGTCCTCTTTTGTCTCCAACAATGGAGACACATACACTTATTGAGTACTGTTTTAACTTAGAGAAGTGTGGGAATGCAAGTGGACAGGACATTTGGAATTATCTATTGCATTCCTTTATACTTTTGGATCGTATTACAATCAAGTATTCACAAAAAATGCTTTTCTTACAAACCTACCCTGGCATATGGGTTATCCAGAACTTGGAATTGCTCAAATGATTCCTATCAATAAATTCAAATTCTTGGGCACATTTGAAAATGACATATAATACATAAAGCACACAAATGGGAAATGTCTATTTTCTTAGATTAACAAAAAATCTGAACAACATCTAACTACTTGCTATGTTGCAGCCACACTGCTCCTTTCTCTCACAATGCAAAAAAGAATAAGGAGATGTTTCTTTGTGCCCCAGCAAGGAGAAGACACAATTTAGATTTTTTCTTGTTAATGGGCATGTGCCCAGCAAGGCACTGTTTTATTTTCATAGAACAAGAAAGAATTTCACACACTCTCTTTCTCCTTGCTGGGGCATAGACACACAATACCTTCCTCTCACAATACTTCTTCCTTCTTGTCATGCACTGTGGGAGGAAAGATCTATCCAAACATGGGCAGAGACGCATTATTAGAGTCCGAAGATGTCCTCTGCAATGAAAAAAATTATTCAATAAATATGGTTTGGAAATTGAAGTTCTAGGATCAATCTTAGTCTCTGTCCTTCCAATTGCCATTCCAGGTTTGTTTGTTTTCTTTGATCTGAGTAATGGTGATATGGAGTATGCTCTTACTCTCTGTCCCACCCTTTTCATGCCCACTTATATAAAAACTGGAATAGGAAGTGGATATGGCTAAGAAAGCTGAAGTGCTAACAAGAGAACGTAGCCCCTCTCATGGCCTTCCCACCCGTCTGATTCTGGTTAAGGTCCTGGGGAGGGTTAGAAAATACCTTTCAGACCAATAGGTGTATGATGTCACTTGCGATCTCAAACGCATATCAAAGAGGTACCGCAGAAGTGTGCACCACACTGCTTAAATAGTGAGTTTTCCAGATATCAGGGAACAGCAAATGCCCTTCTTTCTCCCCCACCGCCAATAGAATGTTGTCTCCCATCCGATGGACAAATAATAAATGAAAAAAAAACCTGATGCCAAATATATATAGTGATCTATATATACAACAAAAGGGCATCCTTGGGGCACTGTTCATGACATACATATACATCAGTATGGCAACAAAAGTATTAACGAGTGGTGCATATGTTAGCTCCATAAAAACTATAACCAACTGACCACATCACTTATTCTCATGTAATCCCTGACATGGTATTTTCTGATTAAGGGTGACGGGTGAATTAACCCTTTCCATGCTGATGACGGCCCCCAGCTGTCATGCATCACGATGGGCGTGTGCTGATGATGGCTGGGGGCCGTCATGAACCCGCCCACTCATTAAAACGGCCGCACAGACGCAGAATCACGGCCGCGCCCAAGGGGTTAAGCTTTTCCTTTCTCTCTAATACTTTACACAAGAAATGAAGTCAGGTTATTAGTAATATTTCCAAAAATATTCTAGACTAATCATAATCTTACAGATCATACATTTTCTTTACTCAAAAACGCATTTCAGTATACTAGTGGCCTGATTACTAGTGCCCCTTTAAATTGGTGCCACTTGCTAAACACATGCTTGCTTAAGGATATCAGCTATGAATGGTGTGATGTTCACCGCACCCAGCATAATGATTGTACTCTAGTTACATTTCGACAGGTGAAATCTACTGACATTTAATGGCTGGAAAAAACCTGATAAATACTGGGACATAGAGTTATTGGTGCCAATATCATGCCCCATTTTCGGAGCAAAATTCTGACTAGGTGAAAGTTATAGCAACCAATAAATTCCAAACTACTTGGTGGAAGATTTTATTAGTTATGACGATTATTGTATCTTTCACCATAGCTCATGTTATTAGGTCATCATGATTTTGATGCTGACCAAATAAGGCAAACTTTTCCCCTAAATTATAATCCTGTGCAAAAGAAGGTTCTAAAATAGTGGCTAAACAGCAAATGTTCTAATGTCTAAAAATCTAATAAAGATTATTATTTTGCCTAAGTCTGTGCCAATATTTCAACCGATCTAAGTCTATATAATTAATCTGATGTTTAAACAATTTAAATCAGACATTTTGAAAATTAACTGGGATCAATCAAAGGCAGCAGGACTTAGAAGTTATTTAAGGTCTTTTTAGCAATATAGTGGACTTCTAGTTACAGATAATCAAATATATTACAAGACTACTTTCAGATAAAAGCAAGCTATTTTCTTTGTATCTCATGTAAACATTTTAAAATACTTGCTATTGTGATAAATGTTAGAAATGGGATTCCTGATTGGTTGAAGTATGCACCCAAGCCAGGCAGAAAACACCACTCTAGTCAGGGGAAGCTAGATACACAATAAGATAACCTGTGCCCACCCTCTGGTAGCGTGGCACAAAGCAGTCAGGGTTATCTACAAAGGTAATGTGTAAAGTATTTGTGCGACACACACACATAGTAATGCAGAGAACAAACTACTCCATACAGGGTTAAAAATCTAGATTATATTTTTATGAAAAAAACAAGATCAAAATGACAAAAACCCAATAAGTAGAACCGGAGTTATGAATTTTGAAAGTATATACCAAAAACAGTGCTTAAAAGTCAATAGCGATAAGAGGTAACTTTAGGTCGCGCTAGACCAGGGTAAATCCAAAAATTCAGGACTACCGCGAAGAGGCACGGGTCGTATACAGTTCCAAACAGTTCCAGCTGAAGTGTTACCTTCTCAAGTTGAGCAATGTTCCCCGTTGGCAGGGAAGATGGTTGCTGGGAGTAAGTAGAGTGCTGCCAGTGATGATTCTGCTGGCACAAAGAGTGGGCTGGGCATTGCGGATGGCAGATGGGCCTCGAGGTGACACACGGCAATGCTGGCTGTGCAAGGAGACAATGCTGTGGCAGCTTGCACTTATCCTACGAGCGAACGGCGCAGTCCCAGTGTGAACGGGCCCTTTCGCAGTCCTGAAGAGCCCAAAAGCTTGAGAGGGCTGGGAGCTCTAAGTGATGAAAGCAGCTGCAGTACCCACTTCTGAGGCCCAGAGTTAGTTTGAAAGGGGCACCTTAGGCAAGGGTAGGACTCACAGAAGGCTGAATCCAGCATCTCCAGCAGAATTGTAGGAAGTCATTTGTGTCCCTGAGTCTTCAGAAAACAGGAGGCAAGTCAGCAAGCCATTGGAGATCACTTGGAGAGAAGCCAGAGTCCTTCCAGTATAGTCAGGGAGCAGCAGGCAGCAAGACAACAGGCAGAAAAGCAGTCCTTCCAGAAAAGCAGTGGGGTTGAGTACTTTAAGAAGCACAGCAGTCCTTCTGATAGAGGTTCTGTTCAAGATCCAGAAGCATTGGCGGCTGGCATCTACGTGGGGGTGTGCGTGCAAGCAAAACAGAATAAAGATAATAAAAACATACCTGAACAAAACATCCTCCGCTCCAGTCCTCTTCTCACTGTCCAAACTGGAAGCAGCAACTCCCTTGAACAATCAGGGCGGAGCATGAGAGCAGCATCCTGTTTGGAGGGAGCAGTCTCACTCAGCACTCTACAGCTCTCTGGAGGCCTACACTTGCTCTAACCCATCTGTCTTAAGACAGCTGGGTTGAAGCTGTTTAAAGTGTACATGTGTAGTTGGCCGTCGAAAGACGGCCTGCAAAAAGGATTTGCGCACTTTATACAGTACTTTGCAAAACCACCTTCCTCCCTGCTAAGCGGCATGCTGCTGTCACTCACCGGCCCTGTCCTGACTCTCTGTTCGTGATGGGGAAGAAAAATAAAATGGTAATCAATTACCATTTTTAAATTTTTAGGGTTTTCAGGGGATTTTAACACTCCAATGGAGGAACCGCCCCTATCCATAAGTGTTTGATTTGTTTGGGTCAGAGACCCAGTACTTATACTCAAAAGTGCCTTTGATTTTGGGGGTGATTGCAAAAAGAACTCTCTGACGTGCACAAGGATCCCTTTCAGCCCAGTCCTGTCTGCCAGACTAACCCTGGGGAGTAAATCAGTGCTTTGTGTGAGGACAGGACACAGGCTATTTTGATGTAACTGTGATCCACCTCGCCCCTTCCAGTCCAGAAAGGCCCATCAGAATGCAAATGAATGCAGATGAGTCTTCAGAATGAAGATGAGCCTCATCTTCATGTATTTGTGGCTGTATACAGGGAAGGCACAAAGTGTACCTGTCACACAACCCAGATGTGTATTGGAGACATACTGGCTGGTACAAAAAGAAGCAAGTACAGAAAAATGTCCACTTTCTAAAAGTGGCATTTCTGAAACAGTAATGTTAAATCCAAATTCTCCAGTAAAGGATTTATAATTGCCATTTCAAACATATCAAACATGTAATAGCTTCTCCTTTCTGATCATGAATGGCAGCTTTAAAGTATTTTAAGGAATTCTCAGTGTGGGTCCATGAGAGGGGTAGGCCTCACAGTACTGAAAAACAAATCAGGCTGGTTGTCAATACCAGAACATGCAAAACATAAAGGTACATATCCTACCTTATACTTACATCACTCCTTGTCACTTGGGATAATTAGGACCTACCTTAGGGGTGACTTATATATATATATATTTTTTTTAACAGAGTTTTATATAGCGCGAACTAGACCCTGAACTGAATCGGGTATCAGAGCACTTTACATAGCACCAGTTACGTTACATGAGGACACGCATTCATTTTAGGAACGGGGAGATTAAGTGATTTGCCCAGAATCACAGGAGGTTTTTTGGGGTCGTTACCGAGACTCGAACCCAGATCCCCAGGTCCGAGGTCGAGCGCCCTAGCCGTTAGGCCAGCTCCTCTACCTTATATGTAATGAAAGGGAGGTTTAAACGCCTGGCAAGTTGTTTTAAATGCTCAGTTGAAGAGGGATTAAACTGCACACACAGGCTCCACAGTGGCAGACCTGAGAAAGGTTTGAAAGGGCTACTTCTGTGAATGGCACAATCAGTGCTGCAACCCACTAGTAGCATTCCATGCTCAGGCCCTGGCTATATGGTACACCAGTTTACAAGGGGCTTACCAGTACAAAAAATATGGCAATCGGGAACACACCATTATCACCATGTTAAGAGAAGAAGCACATGCACTGTAGCACTGGTTAGAAGTGGTAAAGTGCTCAGAGTCCTACAGCAAACAAAAATAATCAGCAAAAATGATAGTCAAAAGCCCAGAAGCAGTGGGAAAAAGACCACCCTAAGAATGACCGGACTAACAAGAAGCAATCAGTAAAATCTGGCTGCTTGTCCGATTTCAGATCGATTGTAATAAGAATACAAATTCATACAGGAGCCAAAACAGATTGATGGTCTGCCTGAATCTTTAGATTGCTACCTTCAAGCTAATGAACAAATAATTTGCATCAATTAATTTAGCGTTGTATTTTCTTATGTCACATGGACAAATCAACTTTTCTTTTAATAAAACATAAGTGTTTTACTATTTCTAAAATGCTTTAAAATATTTTATATTTAAGTTAAATATTGACAGTATTAAATGTTACATCATATATCTTAATGCATGTGAACATAGCCTGCATTTGTGCATTAAATGGCATATTTTATGTGTGGCTGCTTAGCATTAGTGCCTGAAACGCATGCTTTGAAATAAAACATTTTCATTGCTTTATTTCGTGCAAGATAGATGGAATATTTTTTGTGTTGTCAAAATGTTTTCTGTTTTACTGCTGAATATTAGCTGCCCCTGCAGCTGAGCTGTGTAGGACGCCTTTGTAACAAGCTCCTTCCATATCTAACGGTTCAAAGTAATAAACAAATATTTCTGTGATGCCTCCAATGAAAGCAATAATTTCAGCTTGGTTTTGCAAATGGTTTCCCAGTGAGAAGGCTCCTAACCGGACATAGAGTCACCTGATGGAATTAGAACATGAATAACAAAACATGTGTATAATATTATTCCATTGACACCGGACATTCTCTGGATTGTAGCCACTTATTGATGTTGAAATTATTCATCAGTTTGATTCTACTATCAGAATTAGGCTTTTCTTTACACCTATGACGACATCACATGTCATAGAGATCTCACAGATTGAACATCAGCAAAAATCAGATTTGGCTTTACATCTGTACATATAACTTGTTTGTCTGAATTGTACACTGTGATGCCAGAGTGAATGTTTATACGGCTGTGGTGTGTCTGCAGACTATCTTATTGTTTTCATTATTCATATTTAAGTCAATTTTGTACTTGCTGGCTATAATTTTTGTTTTTTGTCTCTCTATGTGAAAATTTGAGCAATATCAGTATTTCATTAAAATACTACACTAGGGATGTGAGCCTAACAATAAGCTTAGCCATCTATCTAAAAATGAGTATAAAAATACGTTTGAAAATCATATAGAGAAGGGTACAGGGAAGCACCCTTGGAAATTAGTATTTTTCACAGTCAATGTCCATTAGAGTAGTAATGTTTGCCACTTAGCTTGACCAATCAATCAAGAAAGTAGACACCAAACTTGTTACAAGAGAATGTTGGGGTGTGTGATTGGATCCTGTTGACCAGTTCTGAAATTGTTGCTGTGCCTGTAACTCCACTGTAGAAACAGTGTGTATTATTAATTGTTGGAATTTGGTCATGGTATTTTGCAAAGTGTCCCATCATGAACAGTGCTGAACTCCGGCCTTGGGTGGTTGCTTTAACCTTCTCTTCTCTCAGCGTTGACGCGTGTCTCCAGTGAAATATTGAACATTATTGGTATGATTCCCCCACGTTATTTTAGCTGTTAATAAATATTGGAATTTGTTATCTTCTCCATTATGGAAGTGCCGCTAAAACATTTTGTTGTGTGCGTCAATACCATTTGGTGGTGCTGTTAAAAAGTGACATTGGTGCATGTGTGTGTACATGTGTGGTCAAGTTTGTACTTGGGACTGCTGCTAAAATTGTCCAATACTCTGACTGTCTCCTGCCACTAGGAATTTGTCATTCTATGTGACTGTAGAATCTATATGGAAAAACAGGCATCATCTTCTGGCACCTACATGGGATCCCGGGAATACTTCAAAATATGGAGACATAGATTTCTTTGCACCCATCACCTGTAACAAAAAAAAGAAATTCTCCAAAGGACTTGGCTTATAGATCTCTGATAACAGCAAGAATATTTAACATTCGGAAATCAGAAATGAAAAGTAAAAATGATAAACGATAAAGAAAGTTAAAAGTTAACTCAACGAAATTCAGGTACTTGGCACTCTTAGATAGAACTACAATCAAAATTGCTATCTCAAATGCAAATTTCCATGGTCGAGTTGCTTTCATGAATCTTAGATTAGCGCAAATAAAGATAGCCATTTTTTTTTCAGGGTGCGATGTATTTAAAAGGCAGGACATGTACTTTTAAGTTTTACATTACCTGGTACTGAAAAACTCCCAAAGTAATTTTTCACTGCTGGAAGGCTTATATCCCCCAAAGAATAACATTGTGATTACCTTATTACATCTTATAAGTGTAATTTCTATTTGGGAGGAGATAAGACCTCCAAGTCTGGTGTCTCTGGAATACTAATTTAAAATTCTGACTTACGGAGAAGTTGGATTCTAAATAACAATTCTGAAACTGCCACTTCGTCCATTTGGTGCCTTGTGTGTGTCTTTGATCACATGTCTTGGGTAAGTGACAGTTGGGCTTTAAGTGCTTTAAGTATTCCCTCCGCAGGATGGGAGGGAGAACTTGGATTCAGCCTCACTTACACCTGAATAGGCTGTGTCCTGTCCCCACACAAAGGGCTGCATCACCCCCTGTAGTGAGTCTGGGGCCAGAGCAGAAAGGGAGCACTTCAAAGGCCTGCCTTTAAAATCTCTGCTACTAAAAAGGCCAAACTGGGTATAGGTATTGGACCTCTGCCACCACCACTTAAGTACACCTCTGGACCTGTGGATACTCTGCCAGGAAGAAGGACTGCTGTGCTGCTGTGCTGCTAAAAGAACTGCTTATGGGATTTGTAAAGCGCGTGACTATCCTTCGGCATCTCAGCACTGAGGTGATGCAGAGGTAGAGGCAGTGAGCACTTAGTCTTATGGGAAGAGACATGTCTTGAGTCTTTTTCTAAAGGATGCTTCATTTTCAGTGAGTCAAAGCTCTGGGTCTAAGCTGTTCCAAAGTGTTGGTACCAGATGAGTGAAGAATCTTCCATCCCATCCGGCTCTTTTGATTACGGTCGCTTTCATCAATAATTTTGAGCTTGATCTAAGTTGTCGATGGGGAGAATAATGGGCGACCAGCTTTTGGTTAAGGGCAGGGCCCCTCCCATACGTGGCTCGGTGGGCCAGACTTAAGGACTCAAATTTGATTCTGGCTTGAATCGGGAGCCAATGCAGTTCTATCAATACTGGTTTGACAGATTGACATCTGGGTATGTTTAGTAGCAGTCGGGCAGCTGCATTCCGAACAATTTGTAATCTGTTTGTTACTTATTTAGGAGAACCGAGAAAAAGAGAGTTGCGGTAATCCAGCCTTGATATCACTAAGGCATGGATTAGGATCCTCTTGGCGTCCGCTGGGAGTAGGGATATAATTTTTCTGATCAAACGTAACATCCCAAAACAAGTGCCAGATAATTTTTTGCCTGTACCTCCATTGGTAAATTCTGGTCCAGCCACACACGTAGGTTTTTTATGGCTGCTTTGGGGGGAGGAGATGGCCCCCAGCTGGCTGGCCAGAAGATCTCTGATCGAAGATTAAAGTTGTTACCCAGAATCACCAATTCTGTCTTATCCCCATTCAATTTGAGTCTACAGTCCGCCATCCATGATCCATTTTTTATAAGGCAAGGGGCAAGTTGTCGGTGGTCTGAGTTGAGAGTCTGAAATTGAGAACACTAGTTGCTTGTCATCTGTATATGACACAATGGAAATACCAAATTCCTGGGTTATATGTGCCAAATGACTTAGATAGATATTGAAAAAAGTCGGACTCAGGGAGGATCCCTGGGGGACTCCCCATGGTGCTGAGAAGGTCCTACTTAAAACCGGCCTCCATACATTGGAAGGTCCTGTCACTCAGGAATGACACAACCCATTGCTTCACTGTTCCTCCAATTCCAAAACGTTCCAGTGTTTGAGTCAGCACTGAGTTCCACAGCCGCAGTTCTTCCTTGGTCAAGGATAGATTTGAGATTTTCGGTGACCACCAACAGGGCTGACTGAGTGCTGTGTTTAGGTCTGAACCCCATCTGAGTCTGGTGGATGACATTATTGTTTTCAAGAAAGGTAGAGCTCGTGCTGTTCATATGTTTTTCTGCAATCTTGCCCACTATAGGCAATAGCGATATTGGGTGGTAATGTGATAAATCAGCGGGTCCAAATGTGTTTTTTTTCAGCAGGGGTTTAATGATAGCATGTTTCCACTCTCTGGATACCTTGCCTTTTTCAAAAGAGAGATTAATTAAATTGCATAGTTGGGTGAGAACGGGTTTTCCACCCTGGGCGAGGATGTGCGGTGGGGCTGGGTCTAGTGGGGATCCTGACTTGATTTTCTGTAATAGGGAAGATATATGATCTATCTTCACCAACGGGATAAACCTAGGAGCAGGTGCGGCCAATTGGAATGGTTCCTTGTGCTCACTCTGTGACTTGTTATATGGTCTTTGTGTAGCGCCTAATGTCGTCATAGGATTAGGGTGGAGAGAATTGTAGATGTTTTTCACTTTGCTTTTAAAGAAAATGGCCAACCCATTGCACCGTTCCTCTGAGTATTGGGGGCTGTTTGATCCTTGGTCTACAGTAGTGAGTGATTTAACAATTTTAAAGAGCTCCTTAGAGGAGTTGGAAGATGTTGCTATTTTTTCTTCATAAAAAGCAGCCTGCGCTTTCCTAATGCTCTTATGCTAGAGCTGTATAGCTATTTTATAGCTTCCTTTTAGTTCAGGGTCATGAGACTTCCTTAAGTCATGTTCCAGTATTTTACAGTTCTGCAACCAGCATAGGAGAAAACCAGGAAGATTTATTAGAATTGTTATGAGTTAGAGTTCCCTGGCTTCCTAAAATTTCTGTCAATAGAACTATTGAATCATGTTAGGCAGTTGCTATGGGCCTCTTCAATATCTTTTGTGTCTGGTGGCATAGAGGACTCCAGATCACAGATCCAGGCCTTAGGAACTATCCCAGGCCATTTTCGTCCCACTACTGTATGTTGTTTTTTTGTTCTCCTACCAAAGGTATCCAGAAATGCAGTGGAATCAAGGCATGATCAGTCCACGGCATCCATATGGGATCTAGTACCTTCAGTCTGAGGTCATTTGAGAAAATGGGGTATAAGAGATGGCCTTTCTCATGAGTGGCAGACGGTACCAATTGTGAAAGCGCAACTGCACCTTTGTTCGTCCTATTCTCGGCTTGATCCACATGTTTGACTATACTCTGTACTGCCTACTTGCTCATAATTTACTTTTTGTAAAGTGCTCTGATACCCTCGGGTCCAGCTAGCACTATATAAAACTCCTAAAATAAATAAATAAATAAAGCTGTAAGGCTTCCATGTCAGGTAGGCATATCCTGGCTGATGAGTCACTGGGATCATCCAGGTGGACGTTAAAGTCACCTAACAAGGTAAAGGCACTTTTCTCTATGAGCATGCTTGCCAGCAGGTCTGGGGCAGATTCTTGAAACTGGTCCTGGGGTTCTGTAGATCAGTCCCCCTGAGAAAGAACATGTCACCAAGAGGGAAATTCTAAATGTGAGGGCCTCAGATTTGACAATGTTAAAGGGGATGTAGTACATCCTAGCTGAGCCTTATGAATAATTGCTATGCCTCCTCCAATGGCTCCAACTCTATCAAATCGTAACCAGGAGGTAAATTCATTACTCCAGTTCTGCTTAATGGATTTTTGTTGTTTTGATCTTGTTTTATTTTTTAAATTAAGCTTTAGCATTCTAACTTGGTGTGGAATCTTTTTGTATGGTATTTTCACTGTTTTACTGTTTGAAGTGTTGAACAAATACTTCACACATTGCTTTTAAAGTTAAGCCTGACTGCTCTGCGACAATCTACCAGACGGTGAGCACAGGTTAAATCAGGGTATATTTGTTCCTTACTCTGACTAGGATTGTGGTGACTGCTTGACTAGGGCTTACACCCCAATTAACCAACAATGCAATGTTTAACATGGTAAATCTGGGAATGTGCCAATATCCATGGATGGATGTGTGGGAACACCCATGCTCCACCCATGGAACGCCTTCTTGGAGCAGATTATCACAATGCAGGGATTTGCACTGCGTTGTTCTTATCTAGAGTTATCAAGTCGTGCAAGGCCACGCAAGGTGGCCTTTCATGACTTGATAAATCTTTCTTAGTAGCCCTTGCGTCCCAGTACATGACAAAAGGACAATGCAACTGCGTGGTGAATCTGCCTCTGAGTCTGCATGAAGCTTACAAAAACAATTGTTTGGCATTTTACCTCATTAATAGGACAAACCTGCTCCTTGAACATTGAAAGAAGGCTGCTACTCACTATAATTGCCTTCTATTCAGGCACTATTCTGCAAGTCCAGGTTGACCTAACTGCCATTTTCCCTCACATGTCCCAAAATATCTACTGGCCTCAGTCCTCTTAGGTATGTCTACTTGTAATCAGTTAAATAATATTCCAGCAGTATCATCCTGCCCCTACCCCACCATCATCAATAGTGCTTCCCTATCTTCCCCTACCTTCAACAGCCAAGATTTTTTTTTTAAACTCCAGTGTCCTGCAACCCTCTCCATCCAGTCTGGACTCATGCCCAATATACAAAATAAAATTCCACGCATCCCGCCATTCTCACCAACCACTCCCTGTCTCTCCAATTTCCCTCCCGATCCTTAGCCATGCTCTCAACTCTTAATCCAAGCCAGCAGAGTACTGACAGAAAAGATGGCAGTTGGTGGTTGAAGAGTGACTCCCTAGATTCTTCTGTCTCTGATCAGTCTTTGCAGAAACATTAGATCAACCACTATTCCAGCACCTCCCTCAGCTTCATAGAGGTACTGTGATGTCAGAGTCAACTACCAGAGCACTTGTTTCAGAGCCAATTTCTCACTTTTCTGATTAAAAGGCAGTGAAAATCAAAGATCTCTTTCACCTCCCAGACTAGAATTTAGACAAAACATCCTTCCTAAGGAGCAATTTGGTTTTTACCAGAATCTCACTATGTGCCTCAGTGGGTACATATAAAACAACATTGTGCTCTGCTTTTACCACTCTCTCACTCCTTTCAATCCTCAAAATTTGTATTTGCAATCTCTCAGCGTACTATGTCAGATACGATCAATGCTTTAAAATACCTTGATAGAAGACTCTTGAATCCCTTTCATAAATCTAGATGGAGAACTTTGTGTCTTAATCCTAAATTCACTACTAACATTGATTTTACTACGGCTTCCCAGTGGGCCTCGAAAGGTATTAGACTAGTGAGAGACCTCTACGATACTAATCATGGCCCTCTTTCCTTTTTCTTCCTAGTCAAAATACATCATCTCAGTAACATCGATTTTTTTATTTATTTTCAAACTCAAAGTTACTGTTACACTTCCCACTCTGTGTCTACGTTCGGGTCATACAGCTTCCAAAATGTTCACATTTTTCTGTACTCCACAGTCTCCATAATCCACAAATACTTGTGTTTAATGGTCTTATCATTTTGAAGAATATATATTTAAACAAGTTTCCCATGATACCTGGCAGTTGATAGGGAAATTATCCCTTCATAACAAAATTGCTCCATCACTAATTCAATCCAAATTTTTCACAATGAATCTCCTACAGTGGATTCCTGCTGTTTCGCACAAATTGAAATTACGAGACAACGATCTATGTTGGAATTGCAATTTAGAACCGGGCACACATCAACATATGTTTTTTAAATGTACACTGTTAGACTCCTTTTGGGAACCTATACAGAATCATTTGTCTATAATCATCAATACACCTATCATTCTTTCCTTTCCTATGATTGTGCTGGGTCCATGGGGGGCTGTTGCCCCTCTACCTGTTGATAATAGAGATCTGGAATTGTTAGATTTGCTCTTATACACCTCAGTCAAGATTATACTCATGGAATGGAAATCCTTTCATCTTGTAACATACCACACTTGATGGGCTTAAGTGTCATATATTCGAGGATCTCATACTTTTATTGAAGGTAAACATTCTACGCCTTCAATCCCTAGCAGTGTATGGCCTTCTTTGGACAATTACATGGATTTGTCTGCTGGGGTTTAGTAGCTCAACGTCCTTCTCTTGATTTTATTATTATATGTGTAGCAGATGTCCCATCATACCCCCTGTATCCCCCACTACTACCCTTTTCTTTTCCCATCCTTCTTTTTCATTCCCTCTCCCGGTTTCATCCCCCTTGGTGATACACCTTACTTACCAAGTATTATGTGTTTTACTACACATCACTGTACTATATGGTGGTCTTTCTTCCGACCCCTATTCCTTTGGAATTATATTTATTATTCATTGACTTTAAAATACCTGCTTTTTGTCATTATATGTACATGGTCATGTATATATTATGGGTTTCACCTATCACAGTTAAAATACTTTGTCATGTTACTCTTTTAAACTTTTTAATTATTTACTCATATGAATCAATTTTTGGTATTTATGTAATGCTATTTATCTTGATTGTATTCCTTTTTTCCATATAGAATAAAATATTTGAGCACAAAAAGATCTCTTTACACTGCTCTTGTCTCAGAGCTCTGAATAAAGTGGTTTGAAAACCGTACTCACATTAATGGCTTCCAGTAAAAGCCATGCACAACAAAAAAAACACTGCCAATTGTGTAAAAACATGCAACAAGATCTTGTTATCTGTTGAGCAACCAGTTGAAAAGAGGACTAGAATTTTTTTTATCAGGTGTGTATGTTGTGTTTTCCCTAGTTTCCTCGTCTTCTTTCTTATTTTTAAGAGATACAGCAAACAATGGGAGCCTGTAGTGTAGACATGACATTTGCTGTCAGTATTCTTTATTTTTTGTTTTTATTTTGTTTTTATTATTTAAGTAGCATAGAGGCTACAGGTACAACAACAACACAATGCAGTAAATGAGTGTATAGAGTAAGGCGCGGTCAGCGATCCTTCTCAGCGCGGGCAACCATCTACATCACACCTTTACATTTTCGTGGTCGAGTAGTGTCCACCAGTGGTCTAATCCCTGCAAACCCTAAACAGTCCCTGTGAAACGGCAGAGGAATAGAAGAGAGGGAAAGAAAAGAATAACGAGGAGATATGGGGAGGGTAGGGGGATGCTGGCCTCCAAGGAGGTTTGATGTTATGCGCCAACTTAACTTTATTCAATCTGTTTACGGTTTAGTTGTTTCCTACACATTGCATTCATTCATTGGCATAGGGGAGTTTTGTCAGAGGCTAGTGGGTGGGAACGGTTCCCAGATGTCCCTGGGACAGGTCGGTATGGCCATCAGCTCCCAGTAGTCAGTCAGCTGTCCCTGACAGAATGCCACGTCACTCAGCCATTCAACAGCATGAAGGCTGCATCGTCTGCCACAGCGCATGGCTACCCGCCACTTGACTAGCAGCAAGAGCAAAGCCGCCAACTTCCTGCACAGTGCCGGCACAGGTCTCACATGTCCCAGGAGTGCTGTCAGAGGGGATTGCTTCAACTCATACTCAAGCATTTATTTCATCTGGCACTTCAAAGACGCGCCCCCAGTAACATGAAACCTCCAGGCAGGTATAAGCCAGATGCAGAAAAAACAACCTCCGGTGCCCAGCAATGCACACACCTCACGTTCTTCACTCAGACCAGCTCTGTGTACCAATGTAGGAGACCTGTAGATTTGGTGGAGGAACTTGAAGTGGATTAATCTCAATCTGTATTTGGGGGATAAGTCTCAATGCTTGCGGACAGCACTAAACCCTTTGCTCCCCCTTCATGGGGGCACCAATCAGCTACTCTCACCCTTTGCGCACAGCAGGTGCATATATTGGCACCTGACGCTGCATACCTGCATACAGACGGGTGAGGAGTTTACATGATGAAGGGTTATTTAGAAAGTCCTCGAGGACCTGGAACGTGGTTGGTGCCGCTGGGAATGAGGCATATCTCACTCACAGCGCAGCATGGATCTGGAAATATGTACTTCTGTCAAGCAGTCTGATGTCCTCATCTGCAAGAACACCATCGATCGATGTGAAGATCACCTCAGGGAAAGCGTCCCCCATTATGTGGTTATGGAACTTGTCCTGTCTCTGACACGCTCCTGTGTCCTCCAGGAACAGTAGATCCGGGTGACAAGACGGGGGCACACTGGAAGCACCAAGTCATGCCATACAACCAACAGTGTCTAACTCAGAGCGTGGCCTAGGCTGTGATTTATATAGTACCATATGCAACGGTGTGGGAGACGCTTCAGGCGCCATGTGTGCCATAAATTGGGTGGGAAAAATTCAGCGAAAACCAAACTGGGCTTGGGTGCAGTTATAATACAGCTCCATGTCTGGGGCTCCCAGTCCCCCTTGTTCAAAGGGCAGTGTTAAGGATGCCCATGATACTCTGGGCTGTTTACCCACCCAAGCGAGCAATACGAAGTTGGAACGCAATCAGCGCTTAAATGCCGTAATGAGAGAGAGCGCAAGATTAATGAATACATTCAGAAACTTAGGGAGAACAATCATTTTAGGAATTGCCAAGTGCTCTGCAAGAGACAGTGGTAAGGAGATCCAGTGCCCCACCCAGCACTCAAGCCATTCCATGAGTCTCCCGTAGTTACATTGCCATAATTACTCAATATTTTGTCTGAGCCAGATTCCTAGGTATTTCACTGGACCCTCAGCCCATCCTAGTGGGTATTCTGACTGAAACTGCACCGTGGTCGCTGTTAGTGGAAAAGTGGTCGATTTCCCAAATTGATAGTTACCCCAGAGAGACCACCGAATCGTGTAATTTCCCTGATAAAGGAGTCTATGTTTTCCGCTGGGCGCTTGACGTATAGTGTCACGTCATCCGTATACAGAGACACCAGAACTACCCTGGTTCCATGGTGATAGCAAAAAGACGAGGGGACATCAGGCAACCCTGTTGGGTACCACAGGACATTGAGAAAGAGGGAGATACAAATCCGTTTATCTGAAGCCGTGCTGTAGTGTAGTTCCTATTATCCCAATAGGCTCTGCGCAGTGGAATAATATCTTCAATAGTATAGACCTAGGGCAGAGGTTAACTAGGTCTTCTACCAACGATATTAGACTTAAAGTTTTGTGTTTGCCAGCTAGCTCAGAGTTCACTAGAAACTTTCTCGAATAGGCAAGGAGGATTTTAACCTCCCTGGATAGACAAGAAGGGATTTGGTTTCTGACAACCATAGAACATGACAACTTTGCTCTCCCCTAATCAAGAGTGTATCTCTAGAGTCGTGTGAAAACAAAAGACAACTTATTTTACTCAGTCAGTTCAGTGCATTCTTAGTTTCACCAGATTGTAGAGAAAAGGAAGAGACGGGCGTGTTCAATAAAAGATGTTATTTATTGATCAGTCTCTTTTCTCATACAAGAGAAATGAATCGCTATTATTGCAATACTTGTAGTTAAGTAAAGTGCATACAGTAAAGACAGAATTATAAAATAATACTGTAAAAGCATTGATATGGTTTCTGAGCCATATGATACTTTAAAATGGATAAAATAGATACATACATATATACATTTGACTAATCGTACTCAACTGGTGCTTCTAACCACGCCTACCCCAATGTACCTGACCTAAGCCTAATACGTGGGCGGGAGTAGATAAGTAGCAGTTTAAGTTAAGTTTGTTGTGCCAAGGGACTGACTCGAGAATTCTCTGCAAGGGGTTATTCAGTTCTGTACCTGAGATCTAGAATGGTGGAGGGCTGGTATCTCTTATCCCAGGTCTTGATATTCCAGCTGCCTGCGAGGGCTGCTTGGAAGCGCCGGAGCTGGATTTCTCTGCAGGAGAAAGGCAGCGTCTCGTTCTCAGCGTGTCAGGAAGGAGGGGCAGCGCCTGTGGGCTTCGCTCTCTGCTGGGCTCTTCGGCACGTCTCGCTGCTCCAATCTCGTCACCACCGCATGTGTTTGCTTAAGGCAATGTCGGTAATATTTATACCTGAAATGTGCCGAGATTGACGTAAGGATGGACATATATACGTCAATAAGGATGTCATATGAACGGGTTCGTTCGCACATTCTTTTACTGAAGTTCTCGGTGAAATCAAAACAATGGCTATGGGAATTTCCCAGGTCGCTGTAGGTTTGATTTGTTTTGAGAACTCCGTATGCCTTATCAGGGGCTGGAGGAATATCGCTTGTCTAATTAGATGGCATGCGTTATGACCTAATCAGATAACGCGCTTCTGTGCCGTGGTGTGGCTTAATCAGATAACGGTTTTTGCACCGTTGGATGGCTGCTAGTTAATTATTAACCAAACCAGGGTCAGGAATAGGGGAATCGATACAGTACCTATAGGAATACATCACACCCACTCCACGTAGACTATGTCCATATTTACAAATCTAGGCATAGTGAAACCAGTAGCGTTTGTGTATACCGTACCACCCCAAAATACATTCATATGTATTCTGAAAATTGGAATTATAAAATATACGAAACACAATCACATGTACTATCACGTGTACTATATGCACAAGCAGTCTAATAATGCTAAACATATAATGCATATTTTAAATTCAGCATGACTAAAATGCGAAAACCACACATGAAATGGCTCTTAATACAGAAAAAAAGTGTGAGACCATTTCATCACAATCATAAAGTTTTGTATAACAGTGCTAGAGGATAGCTAATGTCTCGTGACTACCTAAAATAGAAATTCAGTTCTCTAAGAATAATGTCTACTTTAAGCAGAAGATAAGTGTCCCAAAAATCGTAAATATATTGGAATTGGGGAAAAAGGTTCTTGCAGTCTGAACAAACTGATGAGAAAATTTTCCATATCGCTTTTCTTTAAAAATTTTGAAGGCCAAATTCAGGATGTGGGGAACTCCGAGTGCTAATTTGCTCAAAGTTATTCCTGCTGCTCTGGTGAAAACATCATATCATTTAGACTGTTGAAAAAACTGTCAACAGCTTCTTGCGTAAGTTCCACTAACTCGGAAAAAGTTGTTACCATGCATTCATGAGCCTGAGCATGATTGCCTCCATTGATGTTTTGATCAGCATAGCTGACTGAAGGTCGTACCTGATTGATGCTGCTTTCATCTTGTACTTCACTACCCCTCAATCGTAGTGGTGAAGTCTCCACGAATGCTGTCATCATGATTGGTAGCCGCCGGGGACAGCACAATGCATGAGCCGTTACCGGACCCAACAAGGTATCTGCGTCCATTGGCAAATCTGATTGTAGTGCCAGACAGGTGTCCAACACGCATTCTTCGCCGCATAGCAAGCACCTTAATACAGGCATAACACAACTTTGCCACATTGGTCTAAATGAAAGAGACCAAGTCATGTTCAGGTCCCGAAGCCGTGCTAGTCCAAGGACTTTAGTTATGCGGTCCCGGTAGCCAATGGCTAGGATCATTTCTTCCCTTGTCGCAGGTGTTTTGTCTGTGACATGGTTTGCCATAGCGAAATAACAGGATCAAAAATAGGACGCCTGCCACTAGTCCCAAAAGGAGAGGAAGTCCGCCAAAAATTGAATGGACAAAATCTGGAAAAATACCCAGGATGGCTTTGAATGGAGTTAAAGCTCCTAAAAACACTGTCTTAAATACACATAAGACACCACTGGTATCAGAAATATTTAAGATTTCGTTCAGTATTTCTGCGAAATGTATGGGGGAATTAGTTGATAACAATGAATGAATCTCTGCCGTTGTCCTTGCAACTTGGAGATCATACGTCTCTTTTGATGACGTTAGCCTGGTCGGCGTCTGTAGGAGCACAGTCTTCATTCTGCTTAAAGTATCAATTCGAATAGAAGCAATTTTCAAATCTGGCCATAACCTTGCCTCCCTGTCTGGAGAATCGTTAGGGAACAAAACTCGTTCACAGCACATGACCTTCCTAGTCACGGTTATGAGATAAGGTTTTCCGGGCAGCAAACTACAACATCTGCGATCTACTATTAGAATGTAACTCCCGTTCGAGAGTCTCCTAAAGAATAGTTCTATTCGTGTTGCAGGTGTGCCTAGCTGGTAACATGAAAGGTTATTTGAAGTCCCTTCACAGGCTCCGTGCAAACTAATACCCTGACACAGAAGTGTACCGCTTAGTGATCTTGCACAATTATCGCCACTGAGAAACACTTTCTGGCATTTATTACTGACACATTCGTGTGTATAGGGCAAGTTCCATATTGACTTAATGTACCCTTTACCCAACCTTTCATACTGGCCTGCCTGTATATATTTTTGGCAGTATTGAAACTGGAAAGTAGTTATCGGAATATTTATTATTCCATGTATTATCCATTCAATGACAGGTCGTTCTGACATTGTCAATGGTAATCTCTCAAGTTTTTCAATGCTCAGAATTGTATAGTCAGCACCCTTCTGTGCCAAACTGATTTGTTTATCAGTAAGGTTAAAGATATTAAATAATGACGTTGTGTTGATTAAACGCCAAGGCACATAGCCAGAATGCAGATTTTGTAACGTCCAGCCAAGCTGTACAATAGAACGCAATTGGGACTGACCGTGTTGTAACATCAGTAAGTCTTGCGATATTATATTGATTGCTGAAGACACAATTCTGTCCAGAGAATATATTCTGGAGGACAGAGTCATTAACCCATTGTCCACCACAGAAAGTGATTTTTCCAAATTAATACGGTCAATCTCCCGTATTTTTTCTGCTGTCTCAATTTGAGTTACTTTCCAGACTTCGTTATAAGCTGCATATATAGAGGCCGCTATGAAACGTTTTTGACGCTGTTTGCGTGGTCCCATAATAAAATCACGCAAGTCAGCACCTTCTGTAAGTAAAGTTAGGTGTTGCTTAATTTCAGTCAGTGTGGACGTTGGTAGCCATTGAAGGCAGAGCTTGCCCACGCTGTAGGTGGTTACTATCCCTGGATGTTGTCTTTGGGAATATCTAGGGTCTGGCCTAGTCAATGTGAACCCCTGTATTTTGTTCAGGAATCTGTCTTGACAGTTATTTGTATCTGTGGGCCATATCAACCATTTTTTCCATTCAGGATGTGTTCTGTTTTTGTTTAAAATATGGTTTACGTCTATCTCAACATCTATAGAGCTATTACTGTTCACTGTTGGCTTTGGAATAGACGGTTTGTTCAAATCTTTGATTTTGGCTAAGCCAAGACAGGTAGTTTGTTGAATCGTGTCGTTCAAAAATATAATTTGTTCTGGGATCATGCAGGCTCTTAACAATGATTCTATACCTTGTACTTGCCAATCTCTTGTACCCCAAACAGTTTTTGTTTCAATATTATTGTTCCAGAAATCAAACCCAAATGTATTCATTTGCTCCAAAAATGAATCGGAATATATCAATTTTATGTTTGTAAGCATGGTCTTCATACCTGTCTTATTTGATAATTTGAAATAAAATGTTTCTGCATTACTTGTGTTAAACCCTGAAAAGTATGAATATTTTTCATAAAATGTTTTCGAGCTATCTTTTGGAGGAGTAGCACAATGTTCCCATTGGTTATAATTTAAAACATTTCTAGGTTGTGCAGATTTATGTAGATAATGGTTACCATAATGGTTGTAGCAGAACATCTGATCATAATTAGACGAACCCTGCAAATAATCATGTTCTGTGAATTTAGCAGACATCACAAGATCAGACATCATATCATTAATACTTTCAAAGTCCCAATCATCTGCAAATGTGCATGGTTTTACAAAGTCACTCAATGAGATCTTGAATTGGTGTGGATACTTCAGGATTTCAACCGGACCATAGATTTCATAATCAGTTTTGTCCCATGCTACACCGCCTGGTATAGGATTGGCTGTGAAGTTCACTGAAGAAAGTTCTCTTTTCTCGATGTGTGAGGATGTGTGTGGTTTAAGGACCAAGTTGATTTTCTGGCTTGCTGTGTCCATTTTAGCATATTTTCCTTCAATGAAATGTCCCAAGCATAGTACCATGATGAGCCAAAGAATGAGGATAAATGCACCGAAGGCCACCCAAAATTCAATCCATGGAGAAATCAGATAGGTTTATTTCAGCTGTTGAAAAAGTTCCTTAGTTTTATCTTTAAAAGTTTTTGTTGATGGCTGTTTCTTAGGTTCACTCAGATCTTCAGATGAATCATCGAAGTTGATGAAGTAGCCGGATGCCGTTCTGTCAATTGTTCCAATTGCTTTTGGTTTTTGCTTTGTTTCATTAGCAATGTCTGTAGTTACGTCATCATAGGTTGTTGTTTCTTGATGAAAAGCTTTGATTTGGGTTTTAAGAGGTTCAAGTTCCATTGCTTCATTGCTTAGTCCTTGTTGTTTCACTGTAGATTTTCCAAATGTGATCAGTCTTTCAGTTTGAACCTCTGTATTCGTAGCAAACATTGGTGTTCTGCTACTTCTTGGGAGTACACTTGGCCTACTGTTTGTTATCGGCCACATGATTGTGGTTTTACCAGGTCGATGGATATGACTCGGTTCTCCTTTTTACCAGCAAGGGGCGGTAGTACTACTGATCTTGTCCCATTGATAGACAAGACAGGAACTGCTTTTCTGTAAGAAGGCCCAAATTCCTTCTTTACCGCGATCTTTTCTCTGACCAGATCCCCGACTTTTGGAATCCAGACAGGCCTTGCTGGGACAGGTGGTTTTTCTTCAGTGGTTGTTGGCTGTTGTTTCAACTTTATGTTGCTCAGGTCTTTTCTTGTTTCATTTAAGTCCTGCAAAATAGCCAAACGATCTTTGATATCAAAGCTTTTGTCTTTAACCACTGAAGTCTGACTATCAAGATCTTGGATCATCATTCTAGTCCCGAACAATAGTTCGTACGGACTGAACCCTTTCAGAGAATTCCTTGGCAGGTTATTTAGACTACGTTGGACACTTATTAAATGTTTGACCCACCCAGCTCCCGAACCTAATACCTTTTCCGTTATAGATTGCTTTATGTCTTGGTTTTTTCTTTACACCAACCCGTATCCCTCAGGAAGGAAGTGAGAAGAGTCCCGCTATGCAATGCTCATTTGGCCATGCTTCCCCATAAGCTTGAGGGCTAAAGAGAATACATTAGTCAAAACGTAGCATGCTCCTAGCGTATATGCCATTATAGACTTGCAAATCCTTTTATAACAGTCCAGAAGTCAGCCGAGCGCTGGGGTCTACATTATAAGTGAAAATTAGTCTTTTTATGTTAATATAACGCGTTTTTCATGATGGGTACTTTCTTATTGTTGTTGTTTATCTGGAGCGAAATGCCACGGCAATAGTCCTCCTCGCTCTCCACTGCGATCTCTATTGCAGTCTGGGCAGTTTTTTACAAAAATGTGATGATGCAGGCTCATGCCTGGCCACCAGTACACTGATTGTAATTCTTCCAGAGAATCTTTTTGCTTAAGGTGTCTGAGACCCTCACCCATATGTGCGTCTGCTATTAACAAGCCTCTCCTGTCCGTGTTTGGAATTACTCTATCCCCCACTCCAGGGATTCGAGCAAAAGGGACTGAGTTTGCATCGATTATGTATGTATAATTGAGTGGATAATTGATCGGTAGCGCTGAGCAGTCGCCTTTTGATGACGTTTTGACCGCCAGCACAGTTTCACCGTCAATGTGTTTTACTGTACGCTTTTTTGTAGCTACGGAGGCCGGTTTAGTTGCTACCGCTGTGGCTGTCTCAGCCAATGAATTCCCTGCAACGTGAACGCCATCACGCTGATGACTCAGTGAATGTATCACGTGAGTTTTTGGTAGTTCTTTCTTTAAAAGAACTAATTGTTCCCAAAGCGCTTTCTGCTTTATTGTGGCACCTGTGTCATCTTTGTAACCGTTTTGAATCCATTTCTGCAAATCGTTATTGTATGATTTGACGCAGTAATACGAATCGCACACAATAAGTGTCGGGAATTCGCGATTGGCATTATCTAGCGCCATTTTTAATGCCATTATTTCAGTTTGTTGTTCTGAATTATTTTCCACTGAGTGTGTTTTTGTAAGTAGAGGTCTTAATTTACCTCCGCGCCACACTTCTTTTACAATTTCGCATGTGGCGTTGTAAGCCAGCTCTCCCCAAACTGAGGGTTGAGCATGACCGTCTGTATATATTACACAGGCGTACTGTCGTAAAGGCAGAATGTCGATTGGCAGAGGGTATTCTCTCTCATATTCTAGATATTTTAATTCTTTCATTTCCGGGTCAAAATAGTATTTTACTTTGTCTGTAGCAACAGAATTTACCCATTGTATCCATTCCGGATTAAGTGCAGTTGTGGGTAAATTACATGGTGTTGTTAATGCCTCAAAAGCTGATTCTGCTGTTCTGACTGTAACCTGTCTACCGTCTGCTTGGTATTTTTCTTTTGCTACAGCTGTTTGAACCGCATGAACAATGTTTTCCTTAATGCTGAACCTTTTTTCAGCTTCTGTGTACAAATGTGATTTGTATGCTATTGGTACCTTCTCTCCCTCATTAGAGGTCAGGTATGTGAATCCGCATCTTCCTGGGATGACTCGAATCACAAGGTTGCGTGTGTTGTCACGTGTTTGTAATTTTGTTTGAACTAACATATCTGTTTGTAAAGATCTCAAAATTTCTGTGTGTTTTTGAGTCCAATTGATTCTTTTAAAATCTGGTTTTATTAGATCATAGAGAGGTTTAATTCTCTCTGCATAATTTATAATGTAAGTTCTTCCGAAATTTAGGAAGCCTAGAATTGATTGTAAGTTTTTCAGTGTTCTAGGTGCTTGGATTACAGCACATTTCTCTAAGAAATTGTCGGCCAGGCTTTTTCCTTCACTTGATAGTTCATATCCTAAAAACAGGACTGTTAGATGGGCAATTCTTGACTTTTTAAAGTTGAATTTGTAACCCTCTGCTGCGAACCCAAGTATTATGGTGTTCACTCTCTTCAAGTGAGTATCCAAGTCATCATCTGTTAGATAGATGTCGTCGACATAAGATAATGCCTCGTCATCATATGTTTGTAGTAATTCTGTTACTCTCGCTGAGAATAATCCTGGGCTGTTTTTGAACCCCTGGGGCAAACGACAGAATTTTTTTTGCGTGCCATTTATTGAGAACGCCGTCAAATATCTGCTCTCTGGTGTTATATTTTGACAAAAGAATCCATTAGAAATGTCTAATGTGGTTTTGGATTTTTTGCGCACTATGGTATTCATTAGTGCAGCTCTATGCGAGTTTTGTACTGCAAATGTTTTGCAACATGAATTAAGGTGTCTGTAGTCCAAAACAAGACGATATGAATTGTCTGGTTTGGAGACAGGAAACAAAGGGTTGTTCATTTGTGAGGTGCAAGTTTCAATCACCCCCTGGTATTCAAGTTGATCTAGGATCTCTTTTACCTGTTTTTTAGCTTCTTGCTTAATCGGGTACTGCCTCTGTGCAGTAGGTTGTGATTTTAACTGGATTTTGTGAGGAGGAGAGTCCTCATCCCATCCCACATGATTTTTATATAAGGCAGGGGCTTGAGCTACTGCCCACTTTCTTGCAAGTGTATATTTTTTATGAATTGGAATATGGTTTGAGAAGGCAGGCATAATTATTTCTTCCTGACAAACTCTGGAGGCCAGTCTCGTTCAGCTAGAAGGATGTCATAGCCCTTGGAGAGATTATCCTAAAATAGACCCCTTATTTTTCTAGTCTTATCCCCCTCTATACGCAATGTTATTTCATATATTTTATGAGGTTTGCTAACTCTGGTATCTGCAGTTTCCACCTGAATGTATTCATTCGTGTCCACTGTCTCTAGATGATTCATAAGGACTTTGCGAGCTATGCTCACTTCTGCTGCGCTGTCTAGCATTGTCTGAGCCCATTCTCCGTTTTTCAGCGGTGTCCTCAGTATTCTCGGCATTGTTGATTACTTTAATACTGGCTACCTTCTTTTTTGAAAATTGTAATTTTTTATTCAGATGAGCAGGTTCTTTGTCTTTGGACTTGACGTGCTCTTCCCTGTGTTCTGATCGTCCTCTTCTTTCCGATTTCTGTGAGGAAGTCTGAAAAGATTGAGAGGGACGTGTATCAATATCTTGATATCTATCAGGTTTTTTTTATATTATCCCTATTTCTAAGGTTGTATTTTTTCACAGAGGGCTCCCTTTGGGGAGACTTGCATCCTTGATCAGGAGATCTTTCTCTCCGCCGAGGAGACCTTCCTCTGGACTGGAATCTTTTTTCTTTAAGATTGGATTGCTTATTTCCATCCCAGCTCTTTTTTTGAGTGTTTAAATTATTTTTTATAAATACCTTTTCAGGACTTTCAACTAGTTGGGGTTTCACTGGTATTCCACCCAAACTATCTCTTCCTAGTTCTTCATAGGATTTTTCTATGATTCTGGCAATTTCAGATGGTTGGTCTGCTATATTTGTCTCTTTTAACCTCTGGCGAATCGCCACATTTGCTGCTTCTCCCTTTATGTTGGCTAATAATATTGCCGAGACCTGCTTGAAATCTTTCAGTAGTTTCATACCGAGAGTTAAAGCGGGTTCTGGACCGTATTCATCTTGAATCTGTTTTAGCACATCTGGTATTACTGACATGGATGGTACACCATGTGTTTTTGTGTAAATGGAAGCAAAGACTGTTCCCCAAGTGTCACAGTCCTCCACATGTGGTGCGATTCCCATTGGAAGACAGATAGTCAGGATCCTGTGTTTCTCAACCGGGGTGGTATCTGGAAATACCGCCTCTATTTGAGTGATTTTTTGTGCTAACCAGAATGGAATTTGTTCCCGTTTTGCGGGTACTTTACCTAGACAGGACTGTATGTTCTGTGGTGTAATTTTATTTGTGTTCCCCTGATGAGTGGTCAGCTGTGGAATTTTAATTGCTGGTTGGATTGTTGAAGTCCGCATTACATATTGGACTAATTGTCTATGTATTTTTATTAATTGTTTTAGCTGTGCTAAAAGATCTGGTGCAGGCATTTCTTCAATGTCTGGATGTGGTGTGTATCCGGCTAGGACCGGCCACGTTGCTCCTGGTCTACGTAGTGGACCGAGCCTGGTGAAGTGATTATTATGTTTTAGGGCGCCATTAAACAAGAGCAGGTGCTCTTGGAATTTGAGTGGTATTTCCACCTCCTCGAAAGGAATGTACTCATTAGGAGGTTCCTCTATTTTGTAATAGTGGAAGTCCTTTGTTACAGCGTTTGCTGCTGGAAAGTTTATCCATGAATAGAATACCTCTGTCTGCCGATATTCGTGTGCCTCAATTACGAATATGACTGTACCACCTCTTGGTGTCAGTCCATTTTCTATAAGTTTTAAGGTTATAGATTTTCTTATGTTGACCGGGATGAGTATTATATCCGGGTCATTTTGCAGCAGAGTATTGTCAGCTGCTAGGAGTTCAGTTGCTAATCTAGCTGTCTCCCTTTCTTCTTCAGTTTCTGACATACTATTGTCAAGAAGATTATTTCATTTATTTGCAGATCAGGTTTCTATGGAAACAAAGATTAGATGCACAATATTTTGGAACAGTGTATCCTTCAACGTTGAGTAAACCAAGAACCATACATAGGAGTCTCCTCCTGCGAGGTTTGGCGGATATGACCTTTCACCCACTCCAGACGTCTTTGGAGTATTATGGGAAAAAGGGGTCTGTGTGAAAAAGCACGACTGAGTTACTCTAATGTCTTGCGTTAGTTTTATCGCCTATCCAAACCGTTGGGCGCCATGTAGTGTAGTTCCTATTATCCCAATAGGCTCTGCGCATTGGAATAATATCTTCAATAGTATAGACCTAGGGCAGAGGTTAACTAGTTCTTCTACCGACGATATTAGACTTAAAGTTTTGTGTTTGCCAGCTAGCTCAGAGTTCACTAGAAACTTTCTCGAATAGGCAAGGAGGATTTTAACCTCCCTGGATAGACAAGAAGGGATTTAGTTTCTGACAACCATAGACATGACAACTTTGCTCTCCCCTAATCAAGAGTGTATCTCTAGAGTCGTGTGAAAACAAAAGACAACTTATTTTACTCAGTCAGTTCAGTGCATTCTTAGTTTCACCAGATTGTAGAGAAAAGGAAGAGACGGGCGTGTTCAATAAAAGATGTTATTTATTGATCAGTCTCTTTTCTCATACAAGAGAAATGAATCGCTATTATTGCAATACTTGTAGTTAAGTAAAGTGCGTACAGTAAAGACAGAATTATAAAATAATACTGTAAAAGCATTGATATGGTTTCTGAGCCATATGATACTTTAAAATGGATAAAATAGATACATACATATATACATTTGACTAATCGTACTCAACTGGTGCTTCTAACCACGCCTACCCCAATGTACCTGACCTAAGCCTAATACGTGGGCGGGAGTAGATAAGTAGCAGTTTAAGTTAAGTTTGTTGTGCCAAGGGACTGACTCGAGAATTCTCTGCAAGGGGTTATTCAGTTCTGTACCTGAGATCTAGAATGGTGGAGGGCTGGTATCTCTTATCCCAGGTCTTGATATTCCAGCTGCCTGCGGGGGCTGCTTGGAAGCGCCAGAGCTGGATTTCTCTGCAGGAGAAAGGCAGCGTCTCGTTCTCAGCGCGTCAGGAAGGAGGGGCAGCGCCTGTGGGCTTCGCTCTCTGCTGGGCTCCTCGGCACGTCTCGCTGCTCCAATCTCGTCACCACCGCATGTGTTTGCTTAAGGCAATGTCGGTAATATTTATACCTGAAAGGTGCCGAGATTGACGTAAGGATTGACATATATACGTCAATAAGGATGTCATATGAACGGGTTCGTTCGCACATTCTTTTACTGAAGTTCTCGGTGAAATCAAAACAATGGCTATGGGAATTTCCCAGGTCGCTGTAGGTTTGATTTGTTTTGAGAACTCCGTATGCCTTATCAGGGGCTGGAGGAATATCGCTTGTCTAATTAGATGGCATGCGTTATGACCTAATCAGATAACGCGCTTCTGTGCCGTGGTGTGGCTTAATCAGATAACGGTTTTTGCACCGTTGGATGGCTGCTAGTTAATTATTAACCAAACCAGGGTCAGGAATAGGGGAATCGATACAGTACCTATAGGAATACATCACAGTGCCTACCGGGCCAGCAGGGCAAACATATACGGCCACTCCAGGGTCTCAAATGCCTTGGTGGCATTGAATATTATTGCCACTGCTGAGATCAAGGGGTCTATCTTCTGAAAAGATGCAACAAATGTATGCCATTTATGTGATGTGGCTCCTCCAGGAACCAAGTCGCACTGGTAAGGCCTCAGTACCAGAGGCAGCAGAGGGAGCAGCCGTGTTGCAAAGAGTTTATCCAGGATTTTAATATCTAAGTTTATCATTGACAGCGATCTGTAGGAGTCACACATTAATGGGTCTTTGTCTGGCTTCAAACTTGTGGCAATAAGCGCCTCCTGAAGTGTAGGCGGGAGGACCCCTCGCTCAAGAGATTCATCAGACATGTTAATCAGGTGTGGTGCCAGCAATGGTGCAAATTCTTTATAAAAAGCAGTCATAAGCCCGTCCAGTCCCAGAGTCTTGTCCCCTAGTAGACCTCAGATGACAACGATCACCTTCTCTGTCGAAAAAGGTTCATCCAGATAGCTGCAGTCGTCACCGTCTAGCCAGAGCAGCTGGATAGAACCAAAGAAGGTGGTCGGATAGGGGTGAATGGTATTTTGTCTAGCTGCATGTAAGGAGGAGTAGAAGGACATTATTTCTGCCTGCACAGCGGTCTGGCCTATCGCCATCTCACTATCTGTTTTGCGTAATTCATTAATATAATCACTGGCCAATAGTTTCTGAAGGAGGCCAGCAAGTGTTTTACCGGCCCGCTCTACCTCTCCATATTGCCTGGCTCTGGTTTCTTTTCCCTGATAATAAGTCTCTCTTACAGCCACTTCCTCGAACTCGGCAATCTGTCAGCCAGCCGCCAAACCACACAAAAGAAGTCTGGGTGGTCTACATTAGGTCCGTAGACCAATAGCAATCTACTCAGGTGACCACCCAGGGTGCCTGCAAGCATTAAATAGCGCCTTATGGATTGCGCAGAGCCTTATGCATGCACCATGGCAGCCCTTTCCTCAAGAGGATCGCCACTCCTCTAGCATGGTTCGAATAGCATGCTATAAGTTTCTCCCCGATTTACCCCGCTCACAGTCATTCACTGTTATTCTCAGTCAATTGCAGTTCTTGAAAAGAAACTGATGTCTGCTCCTTGACGGTTAAGATAGGCAGCTACCAGTCTCGCCTTCCTTCTGTCATTTAAACCCATACAATCCAAGTGATTGATTCAGTGTAGTCGCATTCACAGCAGGAGCACCCATGACAGCCACAATGGTCTTGCATTCACACAGCAGGCACACTGCTCAAAGGCGCATAGTGTGTGGAGGCCAGCGGAGAAAGGGGAGGGAAGGAGCAAAGGGGAAAAAGAAGAAAAGGGACCATATGAAAAACCAACATACCCCAAAAACCACAACCCCCTCAGCCCCCAACAAGGCCACTTAAGGCCAGCAAAGAGTGACAGTATAGGAATCAGTTACACAGCAATTCCCAGCGGTGGAAGCTGGGAGGCGGGTTGACGAACAAGACACCTTGGTAATCTGCCTTTCTGTACAGCAGACATAGCTAATCAATATATTGCAGTACAGTTCGACTAGAGCAAATAGGAGGGATCAAGCTACTACAAAAATAGAAAGGCAAGGTAGAATGGGTTCAGTTTACTTGCAGGAGATCTCATTGTCGACCATGTCCATAACATCAGTTGTTTTCACTGAGACATTCCTTTTCCTTCGCCGCTTAGTCCAGGCGCCTTGACGATTTAGCAGGGCGAAGGTTGCGCACAAATCTGGTGGCTGAAGCATATGTTTATTTGGTACAAACTCTTTTCTTGCCGCCTGAACTGCTAGAGTAAAGTTTGGATAGAATGATATAGCCTTACCTTGAAACCTGGTTTCTTGGTGTTCTGTGGCTTTAATCAGCACAGTGTCCCTGGCGCGGTAATTTAGCAAGGGAGAAAATATTGGCCTAGGAGGGGCCCCGGGGGGGCCTGGGGTCTAGTGCCCTGTGAGCCCTCTCCACTATGCAGACTGCCAACAGGGAGTCCTCAAAGATGGATCTCAGTATCTCGTCAACGTAATCCTTGATACAAGACATTGCGGTAGATTCGGGATTCCAATAATGTACAAATTATTACACCTCGATCTGGCCTCTATGTCCTTGTTCTTGTTTTTTAACACTTTTTCCCATATTTGACAGTTTTTCACGCAACGTTACTCCTTTGTCTTCAAGTGCAGAAGTGCGCTGTTCCACCCGTCCAATGCGCTCATCATGGCTGGAGACCTTATCGCTTAATCTATCCAACCTGTCGGCTACAGTGTCGATTTTCTGCTCAATGGTTGTTAGAGATTACTTGAGCTGGCAAACATTTTGCGAATGTCTGGCTCCGGTGTGGCTGTGGCGTTTCCATTAGGTTTCGGCTGTTCTTCCATCGGTGGACCAGTGTTCTTTTGGAGCCGGCAGTGGTCAGAGCACAATTTGGGTTGGCAAGCGTCCGGTTTGACCAGATCCGCTTAGTGCCACTTACTCACGCTTCAGTGCCCTGCCAGTTTTCTCCCAAGTGGGCCATTTCTCTGTTCTTCCCACTAATGCAGGTAGGCTCTGCAGGCGCACCCAGCACCACTCAGCATGGTTACTAGGGGGCACAGAGCTTCTTTACTTTTGTGTTCTATATGTCCCAGAGAGGGGGGGCACTTCCCCTCAGGTGCCTAGATCATCTGCAAAAGGGCCGCTAGTGGTTGGGCCCTACTGCGTCCTGCCAGTGTGTAGGCCCCCTGCGGCTTCAGGCTGGGGGTCTCCACCCTTCCATACTTTCCAGGTCCTTGGCATCTCGCAGGCAAGTGGGTTTCCTGTGTTGCCTGGCTCTGGGGGACCAGCTGATTACACCACCTCACTCCCTGAACACCTCTCATGCTCCCCTCGTTCAAAGGACACTCCTCTCATGGCCCTGTTTCTTAGCAGTCCCACCAGTGCTCTTGTGAGAATGTCACCGTTTACAGGCACAAGCCGTGCCACAAATTGCCTGCCACCAATGCTGCTGAGTGAGGCCCAATTCCTCCTGCAGCAACACTTCAGGCCGTCTCCAACCTGCTCTGCTCTCGCGGGCGTCTGCACGGTGCGCACTGCCCAGTGCCACCCAGCTGCTCCCCTCACTTGATGCACTGGGGGTGGCACGATGTCCGCAACCTCCAACGGGGTCCTCCACCAGCCCAGCCGGGTCGCTCCATTCACGCGGGCGCCGCGGGCTGGACGACCCACTGCCTCAGGCCAACCGCTCTCTGTCTGCTCAGGTGGCGCCTCCTGCACCTCGCTTGGAACTCCGTGGCCCGCTGTGGTTCCTCTTCAAAGATGCAGGCTATCTGCTCCTTCACTGCAGTACTTTGGGGGCCACAGTGCCTCCTTGCCTTCACGGCGCCTCTCCTCGCCCAAAAGTTCTGCCAGATGGTCTGCCACTTCCTGGTCCATCACCGGGGCACCCTATCAGGGCAGCCGCAGTCGCAATCCGTTGCACCACGTCGCAGCTTTTCCGAATGCTCAAGGGCCAGTGTAGCCAGGCAGACGAGGAGGGGAACTATAGTCTTGGTCCCACACTTCACCGGTCCACCATTATGGCCATGACCCAGTCTTTGTCCGCCATACTCGGACCAAAAGAATGTCACGCCTCTCAGGGACGCAGGTGAGTGCCTCGGTGGCAGCGAAGCACTTTCCCGTCACTTAGGAACAACAATGTCTGCTGCAGCTGTCAGATTATGTCGGATTGTCTGACCGGCCTGCACAGTCTTACAGGGTGGTGGCCATCTTGCGGCCGGGCTCTCTAGCGCCCCCCCCATGCTGCCAGTATCCTTTAGTTCACATAAGGATGTGTTGCTCAGTATGAGCGATGATGACATCTCCAAAATTAGGAACATTTTGCATTACTCTAAGAAGCAGAGGTTATAACTTTTGCCTTGTTCAGATGTAGCTTGAAAGTATTCTATATGGATTGTGGTGAAAAACATCCATTGAACTTCCCTGATCTAAACCCAAAGTCTCATCATCATACAAACAGATAGATTTGGCTGGCAGGTTTTCCCTCAGGTATATCCATGTTGGCAGGGATTCTGCATCATGTGGCCTCAAGCTGTTCTCTCATTACAGGACCAGCCTTCCATTAAATTCCCTCGCACTGAGTCCAGGCTTATTTACATTGATAAAACATTATTTGCAATTCCGTTAAGTTCACAGTAATCGTATGTTCAAGTGAAAGGAATGCCTTTGAGGAATAGGACTTTAGCACTGATAGGTCCAGAGAGGGTGAGAAAAGCCTATGAAGAAATGGCAGAAACGTAAAAGGTGGCGTTCTTGTTGATTTTTAAAAAATTCCTCCTACAGTTTCTAGCATACTCCGTGTCATCATGGAGAAGGTGTCCCCGTCCAGGAAATGTATTTAAAAGGACAATGTATTCTGGGAGTTGCAGTACTGGTTTACTTCAGTTGCACAAAGTGCCTGAAACAACATTTTAGATTCAAAAGGACAGGACGTAGATCTTTGCCTGGGAATATGGTGTCTTTGATGACACAGTGCCACCTGGTAAACCTATATTATCAGTTATTATCGAATGGGTCTCATTGGCCACTACAAACACGCCGCAGTGTTATGTCAAAGTGTTAAAATAAAAGTAATTAAAATAAAATATCTAACGAAGGAAGTCTTGTTCAGGTCCTGTGGAATAATTGAAAACAGGACTGCAGACATATAGAAACCCTGCCAGTTTGAAGCACTGAAGGCCCCATGTTGTCAGAGCAACAATACACACATGTAACAGATAAGATACAAGTCCCATCTGGATAACTTATTGCACATTTCAGTTTTCTGAATATCACATTTGAATCAATATACCATACATCAACCATGACTTATTTTCAGAAAACATTAAGCTTTGCTTTCCCGGTAGAAAGAAGTCATTAAAAAGTTCGCAGAAATTACAGAGGCCCTGAGAAGATACATTAAACATTTCTCCACATGCAGCTTTGCTGTATGTATGCATATGTCAGAAACCCTGGGGTGGAGAACAGCTATTGGAGCCAGATGTTTCATCGCACATGCACACTTTTGCTTTCTTGCAGGGGGGCACATCTGGTGCCCAGGTATGACGTCACACTGGGAGATAACCGCCTTTCATTCGAACTGCTGTTTCTGGATATGATAAAATATGGCACGGTATTTATTTTAATACAATAAAAATTATTCACGCTTTTATAACAAAAACCCTCCTTTTGTGCAGTTCCATCATGGTGTCCTCTTTCATAAAGCACATTTTAAAGACTAATTCGTGGTAGGCTGCACAGACGAGTTAACTTCGATGAAAAATACTGATCTGCCTATTCAGAAGTGGACGGAATCAGTCCCTTATGTAACACAAATGCCAAAAGTGCTCAAGCTCTGCATAGTATGCGTGCCAGTAAAAACCTTTTCTTTTCGAGGTGAGCTCGTACCTGGTATATCGTGTGAGGCTAACACTTTTTTTTCACTGCATTATCATCTGAGGTAATGTTGTACACGTGCAAGCACTTAAAGTACCAATCACCATTTAGAAACTATGCTGAGGCAGCATTCTACCTTACTATTGGACACTCAGCCAGTGCTTAGTTGTACACAATGAATAGCCAGGCCCCAAAGCATTCCTCGGGGGTCCACTGGAGCTGGTGCCACCCCAGCTCCTGCTGCTAGAGCCAAATGTCAGTGACAACAGTACCTACTTGCTCGTTTTTATTTTATAGTATATCAAATCGCTACAGAGGAATTATCTTTAGAAAAAAAATCTGCACACAGCTCCACCATTTGGTGTATGATAATGTGCTAGTCTGCAGAAAAAGGCAAGCATCGGGAAAACAGCAGCACAAATTAAGCACACAGAATGGCATCAAAATTAGGAGCAAGCATTAGCAAGCCAATAGGTCTCACTTATGGAAGAGCTATTGGCTTCGTCAATTTCTTTGAGCTCTGTTGTACAGCAGCACAAAAAGAAAAGTTAGAAAAAATGGGCTATGAGTTGACCATCACTGATCACAAGGGGATGTGATCTGTTTTCTTATTATAGGATTATTCTCTGCCTTCCCCCAAAAATGTTTAATTATCTTACATCTAAGATGAAGTTTGCTCTTTACTGTCCATATGAAGAAATGCCACGCAGATCATGCAGTGCTGTTTGCATGAATGTAGCACCTTGTCATCCGTTGGCATTAATTTCGGGCCCTTTTTATAGTGGGAAAGGAAGGGACAAGCAACGAACAAGGAGGGGGGATGAACAAGCAACAACGGGGGAGTGGCAGACAGCATAAGCAACAACTCAGGAGGACGGGGGTGAGGGGGAGGCTGGCCAAGCAACAATGCTGGAGTAGAGAAGGAGCAAGGGGGTGCAAATAACAGGAAAAAAAGTAACTCTCAAAGCAGCAAATAGTGGAAGGACACTGGTCAAGGGAAACAGTACCTGAGACATGCTCCAGAGTAGGAACAAAACACAAACACAAAGTGATGTCGGACCTTGCGGACCAAACAGAAGCATGGAAATAAAACTGACGATGAAGCCAACCAATGATAAGCAATAGGGGGGCTCTAAGTCCCATTAGAAAACAAAATGTCTCACAGGCGACTGCACATAAGCTCAGGGAAGACATATTGTATAGGATGTAGGAAGAAGGAGGCACACTGTAAAAGAGAGGAAGGTGTTATTCAAACATGCAAAAGGGCTTAACATCTATATCCGGCCTGAGAGGAAACAGCCTTTACCTCTCAGCCTTTACCAAGCAGGACATTAACCGAACATGCTTTACAATGCAGATAAGTATTTGTATCCTTATAACACTGTAACTTAGCAAGCAGGTAAGAATTATTTTTCAAATCACATACTTTTTATGTTATTATAAGAAATTGATTTTAGGGGTGGGAAGAGGGGAGAGGTAAAGGAAGGTAAGCGTGACTTGAGTGTTCAAGGGTGGGTAGAAGTAAAGGGAAGTCGGGGTGACTTGAGTGTTCAAGGGTGGGTAGAAGTAAAGGGAAGTCGGGGTGACTTGAGTGTTCGAAGGGTGGGTAGAAGTAAGGGGAAGTCAGGGTCACTTGAGGGCTCAGGGGTGTGCAGAGGTAAAGGGACGGTGACTTGAGGGTTCCTAGGTCGGCAAAGGTAAAGGGGAAGTGGGGGTGACTTGAAGGCTCAGGTGTGGTTGGAGGTAAAGTGGAATGAGGGCGACTTGAGGGTTACTTAACCTTTTTACCTTTTAACCTTTTAACCCCTTCCTACCCCTTCCTGACCACCACAAGTGTATTTCTGAGTAAGATTCAAAAATTTCATCCACATTTGGTGTTGTTCCATTCAGCCATTTTTTTCTGTGTCAGAAAGCAACATTTCCTACTGTAATTAACATGGGAAATCAACATTTTGGGCCCCCCGTTTTTTCTTTGCACATGCATGACAAATAGACAAGAAACTTTCCAGTTTTTTGGCCCAGATTCATCAAATGGTGCCAGGGTATTAAGAAAACAAAAAATGCTCTGGCTGTGGTTGAAACTCTGACCTAGCTAGAACTACCGCGTGTCCTCAAACAAGCATACTCCTCACCAGGACAATAATAGCAGCTCAACAAGGCAAAGGAGAGCACGTTTCTTCATAATATTTCTCTGCCCAATGTTTTTCAAAATATCCATTCCTTGTTCACAGGTAACAGCAAAGCAACGAGAGAGAGACCGTGACTGCTTCCGCATTTAAATCCTTTTAATCATACTCAGGTGAGTGCTAATATCACAATGCATGCTGGTAAACACAGTCCATATTGCACCAATAGCATGCACTATAAATGTCCTTAAAAAACAAGTTAAAAACCCTTGATAATGTGTGAGAAACATAGCGTCTCTGTCTTGCCACATGAGAGCGTCCTCTCTCTCTCTCTCTCTCTCTCTCTCTCTCTCTCTCTCTCTCTTTCTCTCTCTCTCTCTCTCTCTCGTTCAAAACCCTTGATAAGGTGTGAGAAACAGAGCGCCTCTGTCTTGCCACATGAGAGCGTCCTGGTTTTTCCTCACGAAGCCGCAGACCCGCCCTTGATGGTTGGCGGTGGTGCGCTAAATGGCGGGACCATATTTCTCACTGGCAGGCAATGACATTTTTAAATGACATTTCACACAGAACCAAATTTGGGCATGTGAGACAAACGTTTTGCAGCAGCATTTTGAAGCACCTGTGGCTTCTTCGGATGTTGTTGCTGTAGATTTATGAAAAGACTGTTGCAATAATCTAACTTGCCCAAAATCAAGGCCGATATTGCAGATCTGTGAGAATAAAATCTAGCATCCTTTTAATCTTTCTAAGAATGAAGAAGGTAATTGAAGTTAAGGTGGTCACCTCTCTGGCAAAGGAGAGCTTATTGTCTATAATCACGCCCAAGTTTTTGGCTTTATCAACCGGTCTAGTTCTGCAACCCAACTCTTCAGGCCACCAACTCAGGGACTAGACAGAGGGGTCATTTCCAAGTAGTACTACCTCCGTTTTATTGGAGTTTAGGCAGTTACTACACATCCATGCAATAACAGCTAACATGCAATTATGGAGTTTTTTCCCAATGCTACAATACTGATTCGTAACCGCAACAAGAATCTGAGTATTATCGGCGTAAGAGGTCAGAGCAAAACCAAACAATTTGATGAACAGCACCAGGGCTGCTACATATACATTGAATAGGGTAGGACTAATGGATGAGACCTGGGGCACTCCACACAGGAGTTTAAAGGGTTCAGACTTGAAAGGATCTAAGGCAACAAATTGCTTCCTACCTGCTAGGAAAGATCTAAGGAAATTAATGGCTGACCCCTGGACGCCTGCAGCTGCTTACTCCTCCACAAAGATGTGGTGGTGGACGGTATTGAAGGCCACCCAGAAATCCAACAGGATCAGTGCGGCCTTACCTCCATCTAGTGCCACTCTGATTTCTTCACTGATTTAATCAGCACCAATTTCGTGCTACGTCCTCCTCCAAATCTGCATGTCATCCAGCAAGCTACGCTCAGTGATGAAAGCAGAGAGTTGAAACATGGCTTTTCCCTAAAATCTAACTGCCCAGAATCAAATGACACCCTTTCTACTCATGATGCACAGCGTTTCAGCTATATTCATACAGCGCCAGGATGCCCGTAGGGTTGCAGAGCGCTTTATAAATACTATGAATATATATGAAAATGAGGCAAGCTGGGACACGTTCGAATTGTATGACCAGCACAGTATTGCCAAAACGCTTTCCAAAATTAAACCAAACAATCACTATCAAGATCCCCTTCCCGCAAAATGTGTAAAAGAAATCAATCACGTTCTGATTCCGATATGGACCGAAATTATAAATGCCTCACTTTCACAAGGGATCCTCCCTGACTGCCTAAAAACAGATCAAGTTGCCCCCTTAATCAAAAAACCTACAGCAGATAGATCAGACCCAAACAACTATCGCCCAGTGACCAACATCCCACTATTGGCCAAACTAATTGAAAAATGCGTACAGATCCAACTAAGCCGACACATCATCAAGTTCTCATTGCTTGATGAATGCCAATCAGGATTCAGAACAGGTCACAGTACGGAAACTGCGATCCTCCATATTGTTGACGATGCGCTACAGGCACTCGACCAAAACAAAGCGTGCCTACTGATTCTCCTCGATCTGTCGTCGGCCTTCGACACCGTAAATCACGAAGCATTATTGTCCAGGCTACGAGATAGGATGGGTCTATCAGGAAGGGTGCTGAAATGGTTCATCTCTTTTCTACAGAACAGATCACAACGATTCCTGGTCAACCAGTCAATTTCACCTCCCTGTCCTATTTCAATCGGAGTCCCTCAAGGGTCTACGTTATCCCCAGATCTGTTCAACCTTTATGTTGAGCCGCTTACAGAAATTTTCCAAAAAGCAGGGATTTCGTATCACATGTATGCAGATGACACGCAAATATATCTAAAGATATCGTCCCTACAAGACTTGGAACGAGGAAATAAGGCTCTAAAAATGGCTATGCAATGGTTAACTACCAACCAACTGAAGCTTAACGCCAACAAAACGGAGTTCCTACTAATCTCACCAGCAAGGAGCCGTACGGAAATAAAGGAATGGACGAAAGTGATGACTGCGCTAAACTGCACCCCAACATTAATCAAGTCAGCGAAATCTCTAGGAATCACTCTGGATGAGAATTTAGACATGAAAGCCCACATCAACGCAATGGCCAAGAATGCTCGATTCCACCTGAACTACTTAAAAAAACTGAAACCTTTCATCTCAGAGGCGGATCTCAAATTAGCTATCCAATCCTTAGTTATCTCTAGGATTGAATATGGCTGCACCACCTTAGCGGGCTTACCAAAAATGTCCACAGCACCACTGAAAGCATGCCTAAACGCTGCGGCAAGAATTATCACCGGATCCAGGAAATACGACCACATATCGCCACACCTGAAAACTTTAAGCTGGCTACCCTATGAAGCCAGAATCCAATTGAAGATAGCTTGTATCACTCATAAAGCGATACATCACAACACCCCGGGATACCTAGCGAAGAAACTCCAGCTTTCGGGAGGGAATCGGCCAGCGAGGAGTACTGAAGAATTTCTACTACGACCAGCCTTTTTCCACAAGAAAAAAACCTATGACAGAGCGTTCTCAGGAGCTGCCCCCAGAATATGGAACTCAATTCCTCCTACCATCAGGAAGATCCAAAATGTAGAAGCATTCAAGCGAGAGTTAAAGAGCTATCTGATGAAAAAATACACTACCTAGAACTGATCAGTCTCGAACTGACAATGAACTAAATTTCATACCTGTTTACACACTCTACTTATGATAGATATATATCCACCTACGACCTTATTTATCATCTACCTCCTATCATCTACCTCATAGTTGCTTACACATCTTCTCGTGATTGAAGTATATCCAACACTGTCTATATTTATTACCTACCTCCTATCATCTACCTCATATTTGTTGTCTGTAGAACTGTTTGATATATATGTCTTTGTCCATGCCTCATATGTAATTCGTTCCGATGCCCATATAACTGAGTGATATATATTGTCTGTCGCATACGCCTATATGTTAAGCGCTCTGATACCCACGGGTCTTGTTCGCGCTATACAAAACTTTCCAATAAATAAATAATAAATAAATGAATAAATAAATAAATAAATAAATGATTCATGACTTTTTCGAAAATGTTTGTGGGCAGCGGAAAACGAGAAATAGAGAGGAAGTTGTTCGGGTCATCGGCGTTGAGGTTAGGGTTTTTTAAGATAGGTAGAATAGAGGCAACTTTACAAATGCTGGGGATACGGCCTGAACCCAATACAGTGTTAAATACTGTAGTAAGATTATCTGCGATGACGTCCGGTGCCAGTTTTAATACTGCCGCTGGGCAAGGATCCAGAGGGGATCCCGATTTTGCATTAGCCATGAGATCCCCCACTTGCCTAATGTCAAGGTCGGCGAATTTAGAAAATGGAGACTGGTCCGAGTTGGTCGTAGATTCTCGACTGACTTTAATCGCAGTACCCTTCAGTGGTGTCCTAGGTCAATAAACATTATTAAAGATATTTTGTACATTAATCTGAAAATGCATAGCAATGTTATCGCACAATTGCTGTGTGCAAGCAATTTCAGGTGAGTGTGGTGATGTACGAGTCATAGCTGTCTTAAATAGCTCTTTAGAGGAATTCCTTGCACTGTCGATTTTTTGGGTGTTGTACTGTATATTTTCCTTAACTAGAAGGGATTTGTACTTTGCGAGACAAGAGTTATACTTGTTCTCTCCTTACTATCATACACTGATCAACATGTGCATTCTTGTTTTTTACAGGTTAATTTTAGTTTTTTTAGCGCTTCCGATTACCAAGGGGCAGAAGGGCAACTACGTCCTACCTTAATGGTTAATTCTAGAGCGAGTGAGGTTACTGCCCCATCCATCAGTTGGAGTAGCTATTGATGTTCCTGTCTACCTCTTCAATGTAGGCTGGTTGAGAGGTGGGGAAAAGCTCCTGAAGTCACTGCAGGTTCATTTTTTACAGCGACACTTTTTCCTTGGGTTATTTTTTGTCCTTAGCCTGGTAGGACCACCCGAGATGGCGATGTTAAACAAAACTGTTGAGTAGTCGGACCAGGTCGAGGGCAAACTGTCTTTAAATGAAAGACAAGGGTGGTTTTAAAAAATGGCATCCAGCATATGGCCGGTGACATGAGTGGGTCCTACCACAAGTTGTGGCAAGCCAAAACCATTCATGATGGCAATAAATCGTGCTGGCTCTGCTCCAAAGCCCACTTCCAAGTGGAAGTTAAAATCTCCCAACATGGTAATTTTGGAAGAGGCTAGTCCATCTTCTAAAAGGCTGCTAACATTGTCCATGAAGGATGCTCTGAGGCCAGGGGCCCAATATATTAGAACTCCTTTGAAGCTGTATTGCATGGTGGGTTGGATGCTAAATGCAAGTGCTTCCCACTCCTGCGATGGTACAGCTAAACAACTCGTAGAGGTTGTCTCTCTATAGATGATGGCTAGGCCCTCTCCCCTACTGCCTGGCGTGTCCGAGGTGTAAAGTTCAAAACACGGGAGAGTGGCTTCTAATAGACTGGGCACAGATGCTGCGTCGGTCCAGGTTTTGATCATAAACTCTATGTCCATGTGATGGTTTTCTATGTACTCGTCACATTCTAGACTATGCTTTACCATGAATCTAGCAGTAATAAAGGCACAGCGAAGGGGCTTGTCTCCCTACCAACCAGCTTTGTTTGAAAAGATGGCCTCTGAGGAGGACAAACTAGTATGCCCTTCAAAGATCAGTTGGGGAAAGGTGGTCTGGCAAGAGGAGCATGACCGGGGTGGAGATTTAATAACAAAATCAATCATTGGGCCAGCACAGACCGTCCTACCTACCTTATTTAGAGCCATTAGCTCTCTCCTAAAGCACGATATTCAATTGTTGTCTTCTGCAAAGAATTGAGCAGGGGTACTGGCGCTGAGCACGGTCCAAATGCAAACTTGTCCAGATGGGCTTGCCCGGTGTGGACATGCTCTAGCTTGTCTTAAATACTTTTCCATATGACAGGGGGCATGTCCCAGGTCAAAACCAAAGGCCAACTTATAAGGTGCAAATAACTGGGGTCCAGCTACCTCCTGCGTGACCAGCAGGCTTCCCTGCGAATGTGCAGTACTGTGAACTTATAACAAATCAAAATAACAGGGAGAAACTTTCAAAGCAGAAAAGTAATAAAATACTGAAGCAACTTCGGTATGGCGTCCATGTCGCGGGAGACAGGCACCTCCTGAGTTACACCAAGTGTGAATACAAGGAAATGAAAGATGAAGAGCAAACACAGGCTCAATTACAGGCGACCGTAGCCTGATCAGCAGGGCTATGCGGACATGCTCTAGCTGGTCTTAAATCTCTCCCATGTGGGAGGGGACGTGTCCCAGTTCAAAACCAATGGCCAGCAAATAAGCTGCAAGAAACTGGGGTCCAGCTACCCTCTGTGCCACCAGCAGACTCCTCTGCAATCGCTCAGTACTGTGAACTTAACATCAAAATAACAGGGAGAAACTTTAAAAACATAAAAGTAATAAAAAACTGAAGCAACTTCAGTATGAAGCCCCTGTCGTGGGAACCAGTAGGTAATGTAGATATAGACATGTCTTGCTAAGTAAATCTGTCAGGAGATTTTAGCAAGAACTATTACAGTGCAAATTATCTACCAGCAGAGTTTAGCAAAGGCGGTCTAAAAATCATTGTCTCCTAAATTAATTAGGATTCAATTTAACAAAATACGTCAGCAAGTTTTAAAACTGGGTAATCACAATCCACCATTTGAGACCCTATCACCAGTAGCAAATGATTTTCACAATAGGTAGGTAAGGCCTACTGTATTTGTCATATTATTTTATAATAAACAGATCAACCTTTGGTATTGTACATATCTTTTCCCAATAAAACATTCAGTCCTGTAGACTGGGTTGTCACCATAACCACTCAGGCCTACTGTACTGAATATCACTTTCCCCAAAAAAACAACCATCAGGCATAAATTCATAAAATCACAAATATATACAAAGTTACAGTTGGTCCTATCTTCCCAAAGAAACAAGGATTTTCATACAGAAATTCTTCTATCCCCAATGTTTGCATGTAGGATTAACTAACACCCGACCCTAATCTACTAAGGTAATCTGTGATGTATCATTTAATATAATAACTCCCAATAGACTTTAATGTAATCTACCCATAAAAGTCTTAACTTAAACACATGCTTTTTAGAATAAATACATGAGGCCTCCTGCATTTGTCATAACTTTTCATAATAAACAGATCAGGTATAAAGCCTTGATCATTCACTTGCCACTGTCATGTGTCCCAGTTAGGTCTAGTAGGACCCGTTGCCATTTTTACATCTACAAGTTTTTTCCTAAAGTTGCCTTCACTTTGCCACATCGACTTTTGACACAATTTTGCATTCGTGACACCTGGGTTAGTTTCTTGGAAACATCGACCTTACTAACATGAATAAACTTTGAGAGAATGCTATCACATTGCCTTGGCATTGTGTACAAGGCCCTATCAAGTGTTGTGCAAATGTATTTGTTATTTACGTCCATATGGTGACACAAATATCTAGGGAATACAAACAATGGTATTCTGATCACAATCTCAGCTCGAGGCAAGGACACCATTTTTTATTTGTAATCGTTCGTTTCAGAGTATAATCAGAGGAGACATTTAGGCTGACTTTGAGGGGTCTCTGCTTGCTGAACCTCTCGCCCCGCAGCTAACTGACATCTTCGTGCAAGGGTGTCCAGTTCATGACAGGTGTCATGGGTTTGATCATCCAGTAGGGGATATCTTGGCAGAATATACATTTGCACCCCAGGCACAAATGTTAGCCGTTGCATAGTAGGGTACGCTAGATTGTTATTCTGTTACAAATGCTTGCCTATATACATTGTCTCAGCAAGATAGTCCCCGTCACAATCATTCTGCGACGCTCTGTCTGAGTTTTTCTTCTCCAAAGTAAATAATATATACCAAGCCTTTACGTCAAAATCTAAAATTAGCAGAGTCCCCACTCCCCTTACGATCTCAGGAAACACCATGACTAGTTTTAAAACTCTAACCACCGATCAAATAAAGGCCATTGTCATGTCCATTAACTCAGGATCCGCTCTGGATCCTTGCCCCACCTCTGTATTATCCATGGTGCTGGACACAACTATTCCAATTATTACTCATGTCTGTAATACGATTTTGAGTTCGGGGACTTATCCTGACTCTTTAAAAAACACGTTGATCAAGCCTCTGCTCAAAAACCCAGTCTAGATAAGGAGGAATTGAAGAACTACAGGCCTATTGCAAGTCTCCCTTTCTTGGCTGAAGTGACGGAAAAGGCCATGAACCATCAGTTATCTGAACATATAGAGAAAAATCATCTGCTCGACGACACACAGTTTGGTTTCTTGATACGGAAACCGCCCTTATTAAAGCAGCAGATTATATCAGAATCATCCGTGATCAAGGAGGAACAGCACTACTAATACTCCTAGATCTCTCAGCAGCCTTCGACACGGTCGACCACAAGACCTTGGTCGACCGTGTCGGAAGGATGGGTGTTCAGCTCACTGCGAGAGACCTGCTTGCCTCCTTTCTGGCAGACAATACACAGGCCGTCACATTGGGACCATACCAATCTGCCAAGCTGTCGTTACCGTGTGGGGTTCCTCAAGGCTCATCCCTTAGTCCAACATTATTCAATATCTATGTGTCGGACCTTGCTAGTATTATCAAAGCATATGGGATGAGCCTAACCTCATACGCTGATGACACGCAATTGGTGTTGGCCATCAAGGGTGATGGGCAGGAGGTGGCAGAACGATTCCAAAATAGAATGACTGCTATTGGAGAGTGGATGGCAGGTAACTGCCTGAAGCTCAACTCCGATAAAACGGAGGTGGTCCTTTTTGGAACCCTCTCTCCGACCTGGTCTGCAATCTGGTGGCCTCCAGCCTTTGGTACCCCTCCAAGTCCTACTTCTAAGGTTAGGAACCTGGGAGTAACCTTTGACGACCATCTCAACTTCATGGCACACGCAAACAAGGTGGCGGCCTCCGCCCACTATAAACTTAGAATGATAAGGAAAATCATCCCTTTTCTGCCGGATGCGGCCGCCAAAACTTTGGTTACATCCTTGGTTTTAACATCCTTGGATTACTGTAATGGACTTTTTCTTAATGCACAAGCTAGAGTCACAAAAAAGCTGCAGACTATACAGAATGCGGCAGCACGTCTGCTGTCTTTAACACCTAAATTCGCTCCCATCTCAGACACCTTGAGGACTTACCATTGGTTGACGATCCAAAACAGGATCAAGTTTAAATCTCTCTGCACAGTTTATAAGGTATTGCATGATCAAGGACCATGCTTCCTTAAGGACCAGCTTATCCCTTATAACCCTGTTAGACAGCTCCGATCCACATCTCTGAATCAATTAGTGGTTCCACGTTCCAGAACAGTCTCTTGGGGCGACCGCCGCTTTTTAGTTGCGGCTCCTAAAATCTGGAATACTCTGCCACAACACATTAAAACCAGTCCCTCACTCTTGCAGTTTCGAAAAAAACTGAAAACCTCACTGTTTAACCAGTGACACGGTATAGCTACCTGCTTGAGCTTCTAATCTTTGGGGAGGGACATCTCTTTAGTCTAGCGCCGAGACGCCTACGGGTATTCGTTCGCGCTCTATAAATGTTAGTAAATAAATAAATAGTGGAACTCTTCGCCCTGTTCACCATCCTCACATTTAATATAACTTTAGTCTGTTTCTGTTTATTGATCATTGCTGCCCAATTTCCTATAGAAGAATCACTTTGGTTCAATAAACATTGCAAACATCCCTTTGTGTATTCTTTGTGCATTTCTCTGAGCAAACAAGAGCATAATTGTCTGAGCGAGAGGTTCAAGGTCTTTCACCATGGTTCCTGAGGGAACAGGGTTTTCATGTTCAGTGGTTGCATTAACTGTTCACTCCCTGTCTAGGTTAGGGGGGCTTATGGTTGCACTTTGAGGTAGCTGGTACAAGCAACAACATATCCTGTGGAGTTGCATGGAATCAATCTGGCGCCATCCTAAGTTTATGTCGTCAAGAAATGTGCAGTTCCTACTGATTAGTGAAAACTACGCAAAACCACCATAATCAACACAGGGACGCCTGAGGGACTTTGATGTGGCGCCCTGCCCTGTGCCTTGACGCCTAAGCCGGACTAATGAGAAGGGGTGCATACAACACAGGTAAGGTTAACTACCTTTAATATTATTATCAGCATTTAAAGAACTGCCTGTTTACGAATCTCCATAGTGGGGGATCATTCTATTCCTTTATCTAGATATAGGAGCACGCCAACCTCTTATTAAAGAACGAGGGTGTGCCATGCGATTGGAATTACATGCGGATGATGCTACACTCTAGGTAGCGTATGCAAACTATATGTTTTTGCATATCGGAGAGAATGCCCTAATGTTTTATTTGCCAGCCACTAATTACACAGCTACTGTGATTCTTTATACTGTCCAGACACTGCGCTTAGGTCCAAGCTCCCTTAGACTTTTGGAATTTATGGGTGCTTGGGCCGCAAGGTTTACGTACAGGTTGGACCTTAACCATGATTTTAATGGGGGACTTGCTATCATCACTTTTTCCATAGATGTCAGATAATTATCTCCATTATCTCATGCCATATGTATTTCATTGTTTAGATTCAGGAATTTATAAGTACTGAGGCAGGTCATATCACGTACGACCCATAGGATCTTCTATATTGTATATGTGGGCTTCTGATGGGACACCTTGGAGTACCTAGAGGACGAAACTTGCCCCTATGGGTCTGTTTCTCTTTATAGGATTAGGTCAATTTTTACTTAGACTGACACATAGACTTTAGTTTTTTGTTGTCTTTTGAAGTTAACCAGTTCTTTAGACATTCCATTTCTCATCAATTATTTTCCATGTGTTCATTGTATTTCCATAGATTACGTGCATATTTTCTACACGTCCAGTACACTGTCCTACGGGGATTCCGGGCATACACCCACCCACCTCCCCGGGACCTGTATCTGTTCCAGTTCTATCTTACTTAGTTATGCACAGATGGACATATTTTTTCTTTCTACTAACTGCATCATTTTCCATCATGGCGAAAAGCAGTCTGGGGATGGAGTCGATGCCCATCCGCGCTGTCGTCCAGGGGGGGGGGGTCACCTCTCTCGTGGCTGCAGGGACTTCTTCCAAGACGACAGCAGCGTGCGGTCATCCGAGCCCAGCGCCAGGTGGTGATCTGGTGCTGGGTGTGAGACTCTGAAGCTCTACATACCAAGAACAGATGCATACTGGTAAGTAGCATTTTACCTACTCATCCAAAAGCCTCCTCCTACTGCTAAGACCTAAAAACAAAAAAAACAAAAAATCCTTCACTCTTTTATCCCTTCACTATCCTTTTCAATCAAAATTAACAGACTAACATGTTCACTTCTCAAATTCCATATTCAACTATACTAATTCACCACTAATCCTTTATGGGTTCACGAGTGGCATGCTTCAACACCCCATCAGGAGTAACAAGTGCTACATGAATGCAAACCTTTCTTCCCCTTTTATCCTTCCTTTATACTTCTCACTCCAAATAACTGACTAATAACCACCACTGAGATTACTTTCATATTTCACCATACTAATTCACCAATAATCCTTTATCCTTCTGCTATTATTCCAAAATCCAAATAACTGACTAACCTATGCACCACTTAAAATGTACTTGCATGTTTCACTATACTAATTCAACACTAATCCTCTATGGGCCCCGAAGTAGTGTGCTACTCGCCGAAAAAAGCGCTTCGATGCCTCGTCAGGAGTAGTAAGCTCTATATAAATGCAATTACAATACAGTACAATACATATTATTGGATCTTAGGTAAGGAACAGATCCAGATATGGCTCATTTCCTCTTAGCATGACTATATTTCAGAAATGCCTACAATGGATTTGATGACACCTCATCCGGGTGATACAAGATTCTCTCTTCTAGCTTATTTTCTAATTAATATACTTGCGCTCTTTTCTCCTTTTATATGTTATCTTATGGCACTGGACACTATGTACTTTAGCACAATAATGGTGTCTCTCCCACCTGGACCACTTTTCCTTCACATAGAATTTTATATCACGGGATGCTCTTCTCTGTGCACGTACGGTGTATCCAGGTGGCTTTGTGTGCTATTCTTAGTCTGTTTTATAGTTGGCAGTGCTAAAAAGATACTTTCTTAACTGTACCTTTATGTATGTTTTAGGGTTTTAATTGTTTTAATTGTATTTAACTTATTGCAGCCTTGAAAAAGTCCTGCTGAACGTAACACGTGTCGTCTGCCCATGTGGTTTTGTATGTAGACACTTGAGATCAAGGAAAGAAAATTAAAAGAATAAGAGAAAACTGAAAAATCTGATGGACCTACTTTTGATACTATTTACATCACCTTTTGACCTTACGTTTTTTGGAGACTTAACCAGTCTGCCATGGCATTTGTGTTTAGCATTGTGAACCTAACAGGAAAATTCTTTCCCATAGAGTTTGTCTTTGGTCTCTCTGAGGGTGGAGAGAGGTCGTTTTGCCTGGAGAGCACCATACCATACTATTTGGACTCGTTAATACTTGCCAGTCATATTACCGAGATGTGCATTCGCAACTAGGCATACCACCTTTGTGCTACTGTGAAAAGACAAAAACACCATAATCAACACAGTCCTGCTGTACAGAGCGTAAGCTTTCTCACAAGTCAAAAAGAGCGAAACAGTGGAAACACAATAATTCTGTGCAATCAAATGTGGTACCGAAAGGCATCAACATGTGGCCAGAGTCAAAGCCTCTCTCTCTGTGCTGCTTCTGAAAGATATTTTTATGTTGTTCTCATAAAGTCTGGCAACAGTTTCAATGCCATGCTGTGTTGTCCTGAGAGATAAGGTTTTCAGAATGTATGACTGCCTGTTTGGGAGCCTGGCAATCACAATGCCAGCCAGGCAAAAGAAGAGTATTGAGGGTCAAAACTGAGAAACATTGCGCAGTCTCAAGTTGCCTGTACATCAGTAGGGTGGTAAAAAAGAAATGGAAGTGCATGTGTGAAGCTATATTTAAACAGTGGCAACTCACACTAGAAATTGGAAGTGGATCACTCCTGAATTGTTGCATCAGCATTGAGAGGAAAGGTAAAGGCCATCTGTAATTGATATCGCAATCTCTCGGGGCTTGATGGAGATGAAAAAGCGAGTGGTTCTACACTGCCAAGTGGTGGTAAGCGTCAGGAAAGCATTGCAACACCAACACACAAACACTTTTGTTTGGACACCCTGTATGGGGACCACTTTGTCTTGTAAAGGAAGGATGATAGAGACCTCTCAAAGAATCTAAACAAGATATTGTGGATTATGTGCCCGGCCTTGGTTCCAGGATGGGTGAGTACATGAAAAAGCCAACAGCTCTAGAAGCTCTGGTATGACAAAAAGGCTTATGACCCAAAGGCGCCATGGTGGAGTTCATAAAGGTGTGGGGTTTTGAGCCTGTGTCACCTAGGGCCCTCCAGAACAAATGGACTGGGCCCTTCCCTATCCTTGTAAGAAAAGAGGAGGTCACCTGTTTGGTGGACCTTGGCACATGTAGGAACCCCTAGAGCGTCATACATGAAAATCACCTGACACGGCTAACATGAACATACTCATGGTCACTGATGAAGATCAGGAAGCAGAGAGTGAACTTCTCCCTGACCACCTCTCTCACAACCCTTTAGATGGCTCAGTGGAAGGAGTGACCATCTCAGACTCCCTCATTGACCAACAGCAGACTGATTGAAGGCAAGTCCATAATCAGTTTGCTGTGCTCTTTTCTTTTACCCCCGGTCAGACTATCTGGTGTACCCATGATGTGGACACTGGTGAGAGCCTACCTGTCAAAAACAAAATCTTCAGACAGTCTGATCATGTGAAAGAGAGTCTCAAAGCTGAAGTAAGAAAGATGCTGGAATTTGGTGTTATTGAACCCTCAGCGAACCCCTGGGCCAGCCCACTTGTTTTAGTCCCCAAGCCTTATTCGCAGGGTGGAAAGAAAGAAATGAAGATTTGGTGTGGACTATAGGGACCTCAATGCAGTCACAAACACACATGCAAGTCAAATTCCTAGGGATGATAAACTGATTGACGGGTTGAGGACAGCAAAATATCTGAATAGTTTTGATCTTACATCAGGGTACTGGCAGGTAGTTCTGACCCCTGCAATCCCAGATGGGCACTTCCAGTTTACTGTGATGCCCTTTGGATTAAAGAAGGCCCATGCCACCTTTCAGAGGTTGTTGAATAAAGTCCTTGATGGATTGGAATCCTTTAGTGCAGCCTATCTGGATGATATTGCTGTGTTTAGATCCACCTGGCAGGATCACCCGATCCATTTACAAAAGGTCCTGAAGGCTCTGCAGGGTGTAGGCCTCACTTTCAAGGGAAGTGAGTACCAGATAGGGCTGGGCAAGATTGTATATGTCTCTCACTTTCTTGTTCAAACTGACTACAAACCTCTCAGAATGTACATGCAGAAAGGAGAAAACTACAAATTGTTACTGTGGTCCATATCCCTACATGGAATGGACTTTGCAGTGGAACACAGACATGGGACTTACAATGGCAGTGCAGATGGCCTTTCCAGGTTCTTCCACTTAGACAATGAAAACTCAGTGAGGAAAGCTTACTTTCATCCTCTTTCGTTTGGGGGGGTGATCATGTAGAAAGTGCCTTTTTTGACATGGGTAACCCTACCTTTTTGCTTGATGCCTGTTGTGATTCCGAACTGTAAGTGCACTGGGTGCCTGCTAACAAGGTTCCCTGTGCCAGATCTCTTTCCCCAAACTCTACCACAATTGGCAAACAATCAGTCACCTTTGTAAGTCCCTAGCAAATGGTACCCCTGGTACTTAGGGCATGGCTACTGAAGAAGGTCATCGGAGCTGAGACACAAATTGTGCCACCCCACAAACCCCTAACCAAGACCATGCTAACTGCCACTGTAGGCTGCGTGTCATGGTGCAGAGAAAACTGAAGACTCGACATGGCACATAGCTCTGTGTGCCATGCCCTCACACACTGCATGAGATATAGGTAAGTCACCCCTACCACAGGCCTTACAGCCCTAAGGCAGGGTGCGGACATATCTGTATGAGCAGATATTACCCTGCAATATCTGAGCCCTTCTTGGATATTGTAAATGCACAAGAAAGTCATATAGGGTACAGGGCTAGATACTTGCCTTTACGAGTTTCCTAGCTCCATGATGGCTTCACTGTACCATAAGATGTTTAGTACCAACGATCTTGTATGAATAAATCCTCACTGATGCCATTGTGGGAATTATTGCTAAATGCACATAGTACCCTTTAGAGGGTCCCCTAAAAACCTACCAAGCATAGCCAGTATGCCACCACCAGAAATGTTTTGGACCTCGTGGGTTGAAAACCTGCACTCTCTGAGGCCAGAAACAAAGCCTTCTCTGGGCGGAGGTGTTGCACTCCTCCCAAAGTCCGGAATGGTGCTCCAGAGCGGGAAGCTTGAAAGGCATTGCTGCCTATGGAATTCAGCCTAGGCTTCCCTATATAGGGGGGATGCCACCCCCCTGTCCTGCTCCATATTTGGTGGGAGGACAGGTGGACAGATTAGTTAGATAAGGAGTAGTGTCCACATTCAGTCAGCCCCACCCCTAAGGTGTAGTAAGCGATGTGAACCCCTCTCCTACAAATCCAACATCTTGAGATAGTGGAACAACAACCTATGAGGGCTAGGATATTGCCTGTGCCCACCCACAGAAAGTAGTCACTTGAAGGGTGTAGGCACCATAAAGGTAGGTGGCCCATTGGCTACTACCTGTCTCCCCCTGTAATGCACCTAAAGTCAATATTTAGGTCGCACTCTTAGATCTAGAAAGGACAAAGATGAATCACTGCCCAAGAACTGAAGCCCTGCTGCTAAAGAAATTGCCACCAAACTGTGCCTGCTGCCTCTGGGACTCCTCAATTGGAGTGTGCCATGTCGTCCTGAACACGTGAAGACTCCAAGACCCTGGGTCTTCCCCAGACTTTGAGAAATCATCAAGAACCTCCCTTGGAGTTAAGATATCACTCTCCACACTGCAGGCACCAATCCCGCTAAGTCTGGTTAGTTGCTGTGCTGCTCCACAAAGACTGATGCAACACCCACACCAAAAATGGTACAAAAGATCCGGAGGATCAGATCTGTCTCTCTAACAAGTTTGGAGACAACACAACCTCCCGGAGCTGCACCATCACAATGTGTACTGGGACCCCTACAGCAAACAGCAAGGTGAGTAGTCTATTCTGATTCCAGAAACAAGCACCCTTCAAGGGATGTTGAGACCCCTGAGACCCACGTCCTGAGTGGCACAGCTGTCCTGAGATCACCTCTCCAATTTCCGGCTCCTGACCAGAGGCCCTGCTGACCTATCTGCTTTGCACCTGGCCCCGCCAGCCCCGGTATTGATGAACCAGCTGTTCTCCCATGGTCCTTTATGCCTTGCAACCTCTCCCTTCCAGTCCTTCCGTGCAGTGTCTTTCCAGGTAGCTTCCTTCATCCTAGAGCACCAGTTACCACCACCTTTAGCACCCTGCTCCGGGCCAAATCCAGAACTCTCCAGATCTTCTACTTCTGCAACTTTTAACCTGGCCCTTCCATCGACCTAAAATGAGAAGGTGAACTTTGTGAAGCATTGCCTGATTTTACATGCATTTTTTACTTTTCTCCATCGACTTCATGGTGAGTAATTGTGCACAAATATATTTGACAAACTCTTAAAAATCATAACTCTAAAGCACTTACTGCCACAGAAAGTTCATGGTCTTAAAAAGTACATAAAAATGTACATTCTTTTTATAAATTCCTCTTGAATATATTCTTGAGTGTGTGTCTCATGTATTGCCTCTGTGAGTACAGAAAACGCTTAGCACTACCCTCGGATAAGCCTAACTGCTCACCCACACTAACACAAAAAGAGAACTAGTATTATCTACTTTAACCTACATGTACCAGTAAGAGATCCACTGGACACTCTGCACAGTGTACTTCATTTAGTCCATTATATAGAGAGCCAGCTTCCTACATCCATACATTGACCTTTATCAGGATCCTTAATCAAATGAGGAGACATTTTTTAAGTCTCCAATTACATCCATTTTAGGAAAAATTGAAGAAGTTCTAATAATTGAAGAAGGCTTCAATTTTGTGATGAATATTATTAAAGGTAAATCCAAACCATTGTTGAGTTAAACTGTCTTGTTGTCTTGGAAAGGAAGGGGTTGGCTAAATAGCATGGGATAGCTACATGCTTGGTAATACCAACATCTTGACTCTATTGATTATTCTCTGTTTCAGCTGCAGAATTCACCCACCCTTGACTAGACCACATTTTGGTGGCCTCCTTTCTAAGTTAGAAAACATAGACAAAAGCCATATAGCACTCTCAGGTCATGCATCCATAACAATTAATTTTGCTGTGCCATTAAGCCTATGAGTGAGAATTGCTGGATGTTAAATGATAATCTATTTTAAACTATCTAAAAATGACACAGGGGAGCAATGAATTGTCAACATCTGGGATGCCCTAAAGTATGTCCGAAGTGTAAACTTGCTGTCTGCATCCTCACAAATGAACAAACTGAGACATTTGAGACATGGTAGTATTTGGAATTACCACTCAGGCCCTTATTTAGAGTTTGCTGGACTGGGTACTCCATCAAAAGGTGGTGGATTGCCCGTCTGCCGCACAAAAAGTTACATAAGCTATAATGCACTAGTAATATGGAGAACAGGACATCTGCCATGTTTGTGACAGAGTATACCATCTGCAAACTCTAAATAAGGCCCTTAGTAAACTCAGGTGATACACAAGAGGACAAACTCCCTGAAAATATAGAAAAACATCTTGACATTAAGAGCTCAGGTCAGTGCTTTGGAGAAGGATTGTACCCCTGAAAATCTTTTTTGTTTTTTTATTTTTTATTTAGCAGATTACCAGATGATTAATACTCAGATGGCCATAAAACCTTGCTTTTTCCAAGATGGATAAAGAAAAGCAGAAGGGACCAATACCATTTGACATAATCACAACATAAACGTCATTGTAACTAAATTGACAATGTACAATTGACCTTGTGCAACCAACGTTTAGAATACATAGTGGAAAAGATGAAAGTGTGCAAAACAAAGCAAAACATAATAACATTTTCTTATCAAATGCCTATGCAAACCTAGCAAAAGACCTGACAGAGAACCTAAAATAAACCTAATTTACCCTAAGCAAGCACATGTAAAAATGTTGCAGAAAATACATATCAAAGTGCAAAAGTGCAACATTATCCTCTCATTTTAGGCTACTATATTGAACTATATTACATGAATGACAACATTTTAGGGAATAAATGAGAGTAATACCTATATCAGTGCATGTATTGTAGCCATTCCAGTGTACTAAAGTGCTACTGCATGGCAGACTAATACATCAAATGGTGCCCATATGGTAATGTATTTTTTTCATACTGTTCATCCTCCTGGCATACGCTTCTTGAAACATATCTGTCCCTTGTAATTTCTGATCACTGACATAATAGCGAGACAACAGATGTCGACTTACAGAATTATCAAAACATTATTATCTTTAACAAGACTATCGAGAAGTTATACTTAATAAAAAAAAATCAATAATATCATGCAAATACAAATCGGCATCAAACATATCTAATCTGACATATTTCAAAAAAGAAAATATTGTGACTTATAACTAACCATAGACTTAATAATGTCAATAATATCAAAATCAACAACATCAACTACATAAATATTGTTAAACAAGGTGTTTTATTAAGAAATATGAAAACCACAATATTTAAACAAACAAACAACAAAAAATATATCCCATAATAATAATTACAATATATAAATAAAATATAATAGTTTACTTAACCAAAATAATACATTTAAAAAATATAAACCGAAAACTCCTCTAAATTATATATTACACATATTTACATCCCACTTACATACAACACATATTTATATTTTACAAACAATATAATTTCTTTATTTGAAATAAATACACCAACTTGGTCATGGGACTGACCGACTTTCGGTCAGCGGTCCCGACCGCCCCATTAGGATGCGACCGAACACTGTTCGGTCACATTCCTATATTTCACTATGGGAGCATGTATTGCTGCCATAAACCAGCTGTAATACATGCTCCCATAGTGAAACGGGAGGTGCTGTTCATCCCTGCACCCCGAGGCGGGCACCACAAGATGTCTGCCACAAGGTGCAGGGATCAACAGGGGGTCACCATAGGTACCCCCTTGGCCTCCAACTGGCCGTGCACCAAAGGGGGCCCTGCAGTGGGCCCCCAAACATGCTTTCCGACTTGGTTTTCACATCAGACAGACCGACATGTAAACCTTGTCGGAAACAGTGATCACAATCTCAAGGGTGGAAAGACTCAACCTTGAGATTACTTACCGGCTTCCGACTGGCGGACAGACTCTTCGAACACGTAGGAAGCCAGCCGAAATGACCGGCAGGTTTCTTTCTGACACCCTCATACATAATGAGGCGGTCAGAAAGGAAACAGAGTCTCCCGATTACGATGCAGCCCTAAAGCTCCGACCGATCCCTTATTGGCGTTTTCCAAATAAGGATATAACAAAAAAATAATTGAAATGAAGCTAAAACTAAAGCCTATTAAACAAGCTATATAAAAGCCACAAGTATTTAACTAAAAATGGTTAAAAAAAACGCCAAACATTTTAAGAGGAGGAAACTGTGCTGGATTTTCCCTGCAAAAGAGAAGCCTGCAACATATACTACCATACATCCACTTCTCCAAGTAAGTAAAAATTATAATGAACAATTCTCATCACAGTTTTTAACATTTATCCTTTTCTACAGATTACCTTCAACTAAACTCCATCAATAAGTATGCATCCCAGACCACAAAAAAGTAAGAATATCTAAAAAAAACTGCTTTAAATATATTAAAACAGCAGCAGTTAAAAATTCCAAACCTAAATGTCACTAAACTTCAAAAATAGAATTTATCCAACAAATAAAACTACCTTTTTCCTGCCCACAGAAAAAAATACCTGTCTCAAGAAGCTTGCCGAAGAAAAAGTTTCCAAGAACATACAGCATATAAGTAAGTCTTAACCATATATTAATAAACAACATTTATTAAATAACTATTTTTCTATATTCATATTATTACAGTAAATGAAGATATAATGACAGAAGATGCTAAATCTATAATATCACAGAAGGGCAAAATGTTACTGTGTTACATGGGATGCACCTACAGTCAAGATAAAGCTTCGGCAGAAAATATTAATTGGAAATTTACCAAATATTATTCTAATGTATGCTATGGGAGGGAAACCTCCAAAGAAACTGTAGTAATTAATGTAAAAAAGCATAACCTACCTCCCAATGTAACAGAAATAGAAGCAAGAGATCTATCAGAAATTATAAGAGAAACAAGCACCAGTACCCAAGAACCCACAGCACAAATACTTAAAGATATACTACACCACATACCAGAACATATAACAGGCAAGTTACCATCAATACCCACCTTAAAACTCATCATAACATGAATTAAAAGGGCCACCAGTGATACCCCACCTGCTCCTAAAACATACAGAGATATAGGCATCCCACCCCACCTTTCAATGACCCACAGGGAGGAACAATTCCTAATATATGATAATAAAAGTGATGACAAACATATACTTACATTTGCTACCCTACTAAATTACTCAAACTAGCCCAATGTGAAACATGGATGATATATGGTACATTTAAAATGAGCAACCTTTTAATATACATTGGTCGCATCTCAAAATGGCATGCATGTCAATACAGAATTTACATCTATTTTTTGTGTACCTATATCAATTAAGATATCCCTATGGCCTGTCATAAATTATAAATAGTTGGCTGATTGCAAGTTCTACAGAGCTGTACATGCACACATTCAGCATATGTAATATCTGCTTGGATATAGTGTTTGTTTATACCTACATTTTTAACCCGAAGGTAAACCCCAATATCATTTTTCCTATTGCACACCTTGTTCAAATGGTACATTTTGTTGCTCTTTTAGTTACTATCTGCAGCACTCAAAACTGGATGTCCCGGTAATAAACAAAATGAGAAGATCTTTACTTAAGGTTCAAGACATTATGTTTTTTCATGCTCATGCATTTTTAACAGTTATTTAATTAGAACTAGAGGATAACGTTTTACATACTTGTGACAGGTTCTTTCAGAGTGATATGCTATTTGTAAGAGACTGGTGTACTGGTCAAACGGGGAGTAAAACCCTACTCAAGCAGGAACCACAACCCTTGCCAGGGTGAAGCACATGCAAACCCAAAATTAACCTGTTCTCAATCCTCTGGTAGCTTTTCATGGATCAGTCAGTCTTTTTTTTTTTTTTTTGTCCTCATATTTGCCACCAGAATATATTTGCTCTAGATGGGTCTCACCGATGCCTCTTATACTGTCATTTATCGAGTCCGCCATGGAGACAGTATCATAGCATACAGAGAAGTCCCAGAGGTAGGCTGCTTTCCTTATCCCACTCCTCCAAGCCTATATTGGGCGCCCTAGGCCTGGTGGAGGACAAGACCGACTCAACCTCTGGCATAATCACAGGACCGTTCACCTATTTATCCAGACCACCAGTTTAGACCAAACATTCTCAATGTTCTCTATTCGACCAGCCAAATCCATTTTACAGACTTCCATTATATACTTCAGGCATTCTGCAAAGCGAGGAGGAGACACTGACTTCCACTCCATACAAATTTGTCTCCTAGCAATGATTATTATATAAAAAATAAACTGTGAGTCCGGACTATTGATATCATAATCTTTCGATAAACCGAAAAAAACAAGTCTACGGGAACAAATAATAGTCGTTAATAGTACATCAGACAAAAAATCCATAACCGCTTTCCAAAAGTCTTGAATGGCTGGACATTCTAAAAAGATATGAATATCGTCAGCTGCATTATGTTTACATCGGGGGCAATAATAGTTTTTTCGTGTGATCTTGTTCAGTTTGGCCGGAGTCCAATATACTCTATAGGCCGTAAATATATGGTTACGTCTTAAATTTGCTGGCTTAATTAGCCTCGATGACAACAAAAAGGAATCTAACCATACTTTGTTAACTTCATCAGGAGTGTCCGGTATACAATGACCCCATAAATTTATAACCTCTGAATTGGTTTTACTCTCTTCTTCTTTGATCAACAGTTTATACCAAAATGAGAGTTCTTTTACCCATTTCCCCCTCCTTCCTATATAGTCAAAAATATCTGTGTCTTTCTCTTTTTGCATATTTTGACTGGACCACCAGGAAGATAGTTGATAGTATTTGAACCTAGTTAACTGCCCATCAGTAAGTTGTGCTAAAGAATTCCAGTCCACCAGGCCCGAATCCCTCCTAAGATCACCCCATATTTTTAACCCAGCATTTCTCAAAGGTTGTGACAGATGATCTTGGAGGCATAAAGGTGTACCAGGAGAGTCCCAAATTGGGGTATATGTATGGTAATATGGGATATCAAATATCTTCCTGATGAACCCCCAGTTTTTTAGTGCGGTCGATAGGATTTTAAGGCGAATTTTTTAAAAAAAATTCTGGTCTCCAAATTTAAACAAAAAATAATCGTGGTCATAGGGTAAGTCAGTTAATAAGGCTTGAAACAAGCGGCCCTGTGATGATGCATCTAACTTATTTGCAAGAATCCTAAAATTTCTGAAATGAAATGCGTGACAATATGACAGGAGATCTGGGAGGGCAAGCCCTCCTAAACTTAAACCCCTCCTCAGATTCTTCCATGCGATTCTTGCAGACTTACAGGCCCAAATAAATGATCCAATTTTACCCTGCAAGGTATTAATATCTTTCAGTGAGAATGATAAGGGGATGAAGTTGAATAGGAAAGTCACTTTTGGGAGAATAGTCATTTTAATGAGGTTAACTCGACCGTATATATTCAGGGGCAAGTTTCCCCATCTTATCAATGTTTTATTAATATCTTTAACCACCATATTCCAACTGAGTGATGTAATGTCTTTTAATGATTGGGTTAAATAAATTCCCAGGTACCTCATTTTCTGATTAGTGCCTAATATAGGTACGTTGTTATTCCATCCCATGATCTCAGTTTTCTCCTTATTTATCTGGTAACCTGACAGTTTCCCAAATTCTTCTGATAAATAAAATAACCTTGGTATTGCTACTAAATGGTCGGAGGTATATAAAAGAAGATCATCTGCGTATAACGCCACCTTCAAGGACAGATTTCCGAGCAAAAAAGGTTGGATAATATTGTCCTCTCTAATCCCACAAACAAAAGGCTCCATATAAACATCGAACAGAAGAGGGGATAAGGGACAACCCTGTCTGGTACCTCGGGATATATCGAACCATTCAGATAGAATTCCATTAACTAAAACCTTAGCCTTTGGGTTGTAATATAGGGATCTAACCGCCTTTATGAACAATTGAGGGAACCCGAAAGCCGCCATAGAGGCCCAAAGATACTTCCAATTGACCTGATCAAAGGCCTTAGCAGCATCTATGGCGACCAGGGCCAGTGGGAGATTTTTAACGTTGGCGTAGTCTATAGCTCCTATTGCTTGAAAAGTTAGTTCATTTAACTGTCTCCCTGGGATAAAACCTCTCTGGTCAGGATGAATTATAGACTTAATAACCTTCGATAGTCTAGTTGCTAAAATACCAGAGTAAATCTTCATGTCTGTATTCAGCAGAGAAATAGGTCTGTAAGACTCTATTCTTTTGACATCCTTATTTGGTTTTGGTATGAGCGTTATAATGGCTTCTCCCCATGAGGGAGGTGCTGAGAAACCCTGAATCAATAAAAGGTTGAAAAGTTCCTTTAATGGAGACACTAATTGGTCTTTATTATCCAAATAGATCTCCACTGGCAACCCATCTGAGCCTGCCGCTTTCCCTTTTTTCATTTTCTTCAATTGACTCAGGATTTCCCCTTCTGTTATCTCACTATCCAGGTACACCTTATCTGTTTCAGGTAGTTGCGGCAAATGTTTTGTTATCAGCCAGGATTCTAACTCTTCCCCCTTAGGATCTTTATCCTCAGTATAGAGACTTCTCATAAAAGATCTTGCTTCTTCTCTGATTTCTACGTCTGTTTCCAATAATTCTCCTGTCTGTCTTTGTAATAGGACTTTGACGTTATTTCTAGTTCTCTCTTCTCTGGCTTTCCAGGCTAAAAGAGCTCCACATTTTTCTCCGTACTCAAAATTTTTTAATCTACTAGACTCCCATTTTTCTTTAAGAATTCTCTCCTCCGATACTTTTAATTGAAGCTGTAAATCGATGAGTTCCTTCTCTATCAAGTGTACTCTGCTGGAGTTCTCTAAAATTGCATTCTGTAATTCTTGATCTTTTCTTGTTATTACTGCCAAATCTTCCCTTCTTTTTATTTTTATGCTCTTTCTCTTATAACTCATTAGGGAACTTAGAACTCCCCTCAAATAGGCTTTACATGTTTCCCAAACAACCTGGGGGGAGGCAGATCCTAAATTCATCGCGAAGAACTCTGATGTTTTTTCATTAACTTCTTCTTTTAATTGATTATCTAATAGAAGTGATCTCTCCAGTGTCCACCTAGGTTTTAATGAAGTTATGTTCAATTCAATTACCACTTCCAGTACAGCATGGTCTGATAAGCCTGTAGGTGTAAAGGAAAGGTAATTGATGTCCTTAAGTAAGTGCTGATCTACTAGAAGATGATCTATTCTGGAGTAATTCTTGTATTTTTTGCTATAAAAAGTGAAGCCTAATTTATTTTTTTATTTTTTTCTCCAAACGTCTGCTAGAGTGAAATCTTTCATTAGGACGTCTAAGATGGCAAGTGATTTTAAGGGAGCATGGTATTTCGCCTTAGAAGTTCTATCTAATCTTTGGTCAAAAACCAAGTTGAAATCACCACCTAAGATTAAAGGGCCAGTTGTCATAAATAGTGCTAATTCCAATTTAGACAGTGGAACAGGATCGTCCTCATTTGGACCATAGTACACTGCAATTGTATAGGTGGTATTTTGAATAAATACTTCCGCAGTTAACCATCTTCCAGATTGATCTGTCTCGAATTTTCTCAGGCTTATCCCGCTATTTGCCCGAATTATAATAGAAACACCCCTTGTAACACCTGATTGCCTAGAGCTGATTATGTCTTGAACCCATCTTAATTTCTTAAAGAGAGAATTGCATAGTGCCTCCTCTAAGTGTGTTTCCTGTAACATTATAATTTGAGCATCTGAATTTTTTAGGAATTCGCAGATTCTGTTCTGTTTTACTTTTTCCCCTATACCGTTAATGTTCCATGACAGGACCTTAAGTTTGTATAAATTAATCATGGGTCTAATATAGGTTCATGCCCATCCAAGCCTTTGTTCAGTGTAGAATTATTTATATATGAGGATTTTTTGTTTTTTATTTGCCCCCTTGCACCCCCCACCCCTTGAACCCCTCCCCCCCGAGGAACCCCCCCTGCATACCTGGCGATGTCTTCGCCTTTCGGAGCAACCGGGTGGTGCCCGTAGCCTTTAACTGTATTTTGGTGAGACAAAATTAAATCACAACTAACTCATCAAGTCCCTCTGTTTTGTCATACAGCATATTTATATTTATATTTACCTAACGTTATAATTTTTTTTTTTTTATTAAATTCATCCTTTAAAGTAATTGCCAGTTCTACCCGTTACTATTCCTCCTGCTCGCTTTTTATTCGGTCCAAAAAATTATCGACCTCTTCTGGTTGTGTGAAACTGTATGTCTTATTTTTCCACATGATCCTGAGCATAGCCGGGAATCTCATCTGAACATGCGCTCCCACTAATCTTAGATCCGGCATTCTGGTACCCAGCTCCCATTGTCTTTGTGCAGTTCTCGCACCAATATCGGACCTTATGATATAAGGACTAGATTTATAACGTAGATCTGACTTTGATAGGGATCTTCCTAAAATAAGTTCCTTAACGCTGTAGGTTTGAAAATTTACTAGAATTCTCCTTGGTGTTTTCCTATCCGAGCGTCTCTTGTATGGGTCTCTGTGTACCCTTTGGATTTCTGCCTCCAGGTTTATATCCGGGCGATCTTTTAAAACACCATCCCTCAAAAGTCCACAAACAAAGCCCTTTAAGTCCTCCGACTCTTCCCCTTCCGGAATCTTTAGGATCCTTAGGTTATTCCTCCTAGCATGAGTCTCCAACCTCTCAATGTCCATAACCAGTGATCTGTTTTGAGTTTTAAGAAGTTCTATGTCTTTTTGATTACTGTGTGCAGTTTTATTCAAAGCAGCTGCTTCTGTTTCCAGGTTCCCTGTACGCAAAGTGACTTCCTCTAACTTTGCCTCTAACCCGTCAAATCTGTCCTGGATTGTTTTCTGGTTATTTTCCGATATTTCAAATTTCGACATCATATCACATCTTAAGGATCGAAAAAGATCCCCTAGCCGATCACTCTCCTGCTCACTAGAGTCCTCAGACCTTCTCCTTGTACCTAGAGTCATTTGAACAGAGTCTGATGGATTGACTTTGCTTACATCTTTTCTTCTTGTCCCGTCTTCACCTTCCTTAAAGCTGCTATGTACAGCTTGACTTTTGGGTCTAGTATCTTGCTTCCCTCTCGCTTTATCTGCAGGAGGTGCTTTAATTAGGTTGCCCTGAGCATTTGATCCTTGAAGTGTCTTTGTGCTTTCAACCTCTGATAGATTTGGCTGACTCTTGTGCAGCTCAGAACTTGCTATGTTCGGTGATTCTGTTCCCTCCTCTGCGTTTTCCATATTTCCCAAATTCTCCAAAACCCCGTAACGGTTTTCTGAGGGTACAATGCCGATGTTGTCCTCTGACAGAATTGGGGAACGTTTAGCCAGATCTAGGACTTTGAAGAAAGATTTAAGGGAGGGGGTACTTTTCACAGCTTGACTCTCGTGAGATGCTCCCTTAAGTTCAGTCAGTCTTAACGTAGAGGCAATGTGCAAAGAAAAATTCCATGTCAATTTAGAAACATAGAGTAACTTTTAATATATCAATGAAGGCCTAAGTGACAAAAGTACAATCAGTAGAACCGGAGATATGCAATTTTAAAGATTTCGGTTGATATAGCACCAAAAAACAAAAAAGCACCAACTGTGGGTATCTGGTTGCTCTAGACCTGGAGAAAGTCACAAGTTCAGGCCAACTGAGATGGAGCATGGGCCGGCTACAGGTACCCACTTAGATCCACTGAACAAGAGTACCTTAATTCCTGGTTTTTGAAGGGTTGTAGAGTCCTGCATCAAGGATGCATTGCACAGCCAAGGCAATGTGAAGTCTAGGTCAGAGATGTATCGAGCAGCGTTGGTTCAAAGGAGTTGTGAGGCTGTGATGTAAGGTCCTGTGTCATCATTGAGGTCATTGGCGAGGGGCATGTGCTGCAAAATCCTGTGTCAAGGATGCATCACACATTAGCTGGCTCTGAAGAAGCTGCAGGCCTTGCCATGCAGAGTCGAGGCTGCAGTCGATTGAAGACTTGAGATGAGAGGGCCTGCGTCATGGATGCATTGTGCAGCGGTGGTTCCAATGGGGCTGTGGGCTTCTGTTTGAAGTCCTTGCACCGGGAAAGTCAACACAGCAGAGACGATTTGCCGGTTCTGCTCAGGGTTGCGCCACGCAGCAGAGAAAATTCATTGGTTTTGCTAGATCCACAGGTGAGCTGGCAGAGTAGCTTCAGGCCCACTCCCAAAGGTCCAGGACTGGGGTGGCACCACTTGGCAGGGTAGGACTCACAAATGGCAGACCGATTTGTGAATTCAAGACAATGCCTCAGAAACCCATTTGATGATTTAGAAATTTCAGCAGTCCTCCATGATCCACAGTATCAAAAGGTTTAGTAATATGTCAGAGTACAAGTAGACATGATGCCCTTTCATCCAGTATCTGGTGAACATTGGCTGGAATGTTTAAAGTGACCCTCTCATACAACAAACTGAACAGAAATGTGACAAGCAACTTGGAAAGAGATTTTCTGTGCTTATGTAATCAGATAATTGATTCCAGATATACACATATCTGCTACAGAGTTACAGCAATTGAAAGTACAGTAGGGAGGTAGTATTGGTAAATTTTTCCACTCATTTTCCATTCAGTATAGAGGTACAAAGACGCAGAATGTAAAACCACCGCACATTTTTTGACAAGTTCAGGGAATCCACATATAAGGTGGAATAAGTGGAAAAATATATTTATCAATTACACAAGATTATTTGGAACTAATTTCAGCACAGAAAGAACATTACTGTTACACTGCTTTGGAGGAGAGGGTCAAGAGGTATTGGAGACATTACCAGAATTGAGTGCTGAGGAAGAAAGGAATCTAAGTGAATATGAGTTATGCAAAGAAAAGTTGAATCACCATTATGTACCAAGAGTCAGCACAAAAATGGAATGATAAGATTTTGGTCTTAGAGAACAGAGTAGTACAGAATCAATGGAGGAGTAAATTATCAGCTTAAGGAAACTTGCTGCAATGTGCAAGTTTGGTGTGGCAATGGATGAGAAGATCAGGGATCAATTTGTGCTGTAGTGTTGCAGTGACAAGATCAGGGAAGAGCTATGATTAAAAGATGAGCCGCCTCTTTCGGAAGTCATAATCATAACCAAAAGAGTGGAATACATGATGAACTGTGGGAAAGAGTTAAGCAAATCAAAAGAACAGGTGACAGGAGTGTTGACTGATGAGTCTGTATATTTGGTTAAAGACCGTAATATCGGGGAAAAAATGAGAAGATAAAATGTGAAGAAGAATACTTCAGATGCAACAGGCAAGGTCACAAAGCCAATGACAGTGGCTGTCCTGCAGTGCATGTTGTATGTAACCAATGTGGTAGGAAGGAAAAGAGGTACACGAAGTCATTCAAGACATAGAGTTTCAAATGTAAAAATTTCAAACATGAACCCCCCTCAGCAATAGTAAGAGTTAATGCTGCAAATATATTAATGAGTTGTGATTCCTTTAGTAAAAAATGTGGAACTCAAACACAACTTTTGGTACTTTTAGATCTTAGTGCAGCTTTTGACACCGTGCTGCACACAACGCTGCTGTCTCGCCTCTCGGATATGAGAGTGGTAGGATCTGCCTTTGAATGGATTAAATCTTTTCTTGAAAACAGGAGTTTTCAAATGCATTGTCCTCCATTAAAATCCTCCCCCAGGAAGCTGAGACATGGGGTTCCACAGGGCTCCAGTTTGAGCCCCACCTTGTTCAATCTCTATATGGAACCCCTGGCCCACATTGTGCAATCTTTCGGAGTGGATATTGTCATGTATGCTGACGATACCCAACTCATGATTAAACTCACGCACAATCAGGAAGATGCCACCAATTTCTCCAACTGCCTTCTGTCAGTAGCAGGTTGGATGAATAACAACTGCCTACGCCTTAATGATGACAAGACGGAGCTTTTGTCATCGGTAAATCCTTTTGTGACTGGTCACCTGAGTGGTGGCCAACTGAACTGGGCGCAATTCCTTCTCCATCGGAATCAGTCAGGAACCTCGGAGTTATGCTTAATGCTGATCTCTCTTTTAAACACCAGGTCAGCAAAGTCACGGATAGATGCTACAGCATACTCAAAACTCTTCGCAAAATCCTCGACCTTCTTCCCATCAACGCTAGGAGAAGCCTCATCCACGCATTAGTCACACCTCATCTTGACTACGGTAATGCCCTGCTCTGGTTTAAGTAAGAAAGGCTTACACCAACTGCAGTGTGTACAAAACGCTGCTGCACGCCTGGTTCTCAATCTGCCCGCAGAGCATCTGGGAAGTTGGCTCTGTCAAGACTTCACTGGCGCCCCATCAGGGAGCGTATTAAGTTCAAAGCGCTTTGCTTTGCCCACCGCATTGCCCAAGGAAAGGGCCCAAGATACCTGCAAAAGCTCCTTACCGTCCATCGCCCCATCCGGAACCTGAGATCGGCCGGAGCAATGCTGTTTAAACTCCCTCGCATTCGCAAGGCCAGGATGGGAGGCCGTTCCTTTAGGTTTTTGGCAAGTAAACACTGGAACTTCCTTAGATCTTCGTATGGAGCCCTCAGAAACAAGATTCCGTTCAAAACTTAAAACTCATCTTTTCCCTGCCAACTACAACTAGTGTTTCTAGCTTAATTTTCCCCCTCCCTCCGGTCTTCTGCCTTCTAGGGTCTTACAGCAATTTATAGCGCGGGGACACACTGTTTTAGTGTAACCAGGCGCTCTAGAAATGGCTATATTATTATTTTTTTTTAACTGTGTGACGTAGATATATACATCCAGGAGGATATGGAGGGGTACCCATTGAAATGTTGGGTTTTTTGGCAGCTAAATTGGAACTCCTGTGAAAGAAAAGTTTAAGTCTCTCTCAATGGTGATTGGTTGGCCTCCCCAAAAGATATTGGGTGTTAAACTAGACATCAATGCAGATGATCAGGTAGTTGTCCAAGAAATTCAACATACTACGACAAACTTTATTGAGGAGTTTCAACAATTATTTCAAGAAAAACTGGGATGTTTAAAAGGGTACAAGCACTATATAAGACTAAAGAGAAATACAGTAAGTTGAGATAAATTCTGCTAGTATTGATAATTCCAATGCCGGTCTTTACAATGATACATTCATAAGTAACAACAAGATTGCATTTCTATTATTAAATTCACCCATTATGAACTCTCCATCAACCCCAGCTAGGGCCTGAGGTTTCTAATCGACAGGTCACAGGTGGGATGGCACGGAGCTGGCAGACAGACGCAAACGGAATTTAAGGGCATTCCTTCAGATAAGTGCAGCGACACCACAATGGTCCAGGGATATTGGCCCCAATAAATCACATATGGCCAATGGGGTGTGTCATTCCCCAAATCACCATAAAGTAAGATGCCACATGATGTTAGGAACAAATAACCACTCAGGACATAGTACACAACGTACACACAGTGAACTGATGCCCCTCATGCCGGACATCTGGACACGTTACCCACTGGCCCGCATTGTGTCCACACAATGTCGAGACCCACCTGCATTTGTTATCAGGGGCCTTATTTATGACTCCAAAGTAAAGGCCCGCTTTCCTTTACCAAAAAAGGGATCGACTGAAACACTTTACGATACCAAAAGAAATGTATAAAACCTTGTTCAGATTGATTGAACTTTGAGACAGTCCTTAGACCTGCTTCAGTAACTGTGCTCCCAGCCAAAGTGCTTAATTAAACCAACAGTTCCTGTTTTGCCAAATGCCTCTTGACTTTTGTTTTTTCGAGGCAAATTTTTATTCAAGCAACAATTCCATTGAGTATGTAAGAGATTGTGAATGATGAACTAAGTGATTGATATGAAAGTGATCGAGCCTGTTGAGGCTATGGTGTGGCTGGAGCCCATAGAAGTAGCAAAAAAACTGAATGGGGATATTCAAGTTTGTATCAAGTTGAAAGGGCTTAACCATAAAGTCATAGTAGATAAACTTCCTCTTTCTAATACTGAGGAGATAGAGAACAAATAAGGACTTGTAGATCTCCCATAATAAAATGCTTAAGAGGTTCAACAGTACAACTGGCATGTGAGGCAATAACGTTTCTGAGCCTAGCGGCAAATGAACTAGAAAAGAGCAACAAACAACTCGAACCAGTTGGGAATGCAAGGTGATAAAGGGCAATTGAACACTCCGCAGTCTACTTGTTTACAGAACGATGCAGTTTACCTTGGAGAAATAACAGGAAATCATCAACGGTATCAGCACCTTATCTTAGATCACTAAGTTGAACTTAAAAGAGTTCATAAAGGAAACATAACATTGTCACTATATTTGCTAATCGCCCTAGGGCTACTCTGAGAGACCAGGTACCTAGCTTGGCCGTGCATTGCCCAAGTATAACCTCTCAAGAAGTATGTTTTTTATAGCACGGCTGGCAACTAACAAGACTGTAGGAATCATTTGCACACTGTTTTTAACTTGTTTTTAACTTGTTTTTTGTTATAAATTTTAATGAAAGTTAAATCAACCAACAAATCGGTACATTTGCTCGCGAATTGTATGTGTATCAGCGGTTGCACAGTTCTTTTATGATTTAAACTAAATCAAATAAAAGTATTTTTTCATTTCATTCATACTGAGGAGATAGTAGCAACTTTGGCTAGAGCACATTTCTTCACTACGCTTCCTATGACGTCAGCATTTTACCAAGTTGAATTAGAAATGGCCTCACAGGAACTGACAGCATTCATTTCACCGATGGTGGAGTACAAATTCGAAAGAATGCCCTTTGGCCTGATATTGGCAGCATCTGTTTTACAGAGAGTGATGTCTGTTGTTTTGAGGGGCTTGCATAGAGTCAGGTGTTACCAAGATGATTTATTGATATCTGTGAAAGACAAGGTTGAACTTGCTGACAGAGTGTGCTTGGTACTGGAAAGACTAAAGATGTCTGGCTTGACCTTAAAGGAGAAGAAATGCACATTTGGTGTGCAAGACATAGATTGTTTTGGACATTACATTACTGGGTCAGGTAGTCTTCCAAAAAGGGACCAGTGGATACCATAAGGTAACTAAAGGACCATCAAAAAAATAATAAATGTATCAAAAATTATGCAGAAAAAACTGTTAGCTTAAGATCCCTATTAGGCCAAGAACGTCGGCATCGTACTCGACTCATCACTCTACATAAACCAACAGGTCAACACCGTCACCTCCAGCTGCTTCAACACCCTACGCATCCTCCGCAAGACCTTCAAGTAGATTCCCCCTGAGTCAAGGAAGACAGTCACCCACGCACTCATCACCAGCAGACTGGACTATGGAAACGCACTCTACGCCGGCATCAACAAGTCCCTACTCCGCAAACTCCAGACAATACAGAACACCGCCACCAGACTCGTCCTGGGCATCCGCCGACACGAACACATCAGTCGACACCAACAAAGTTTCCACTGACTCCCCATGGAGAAAAGAGTCACTTTCCAAATCCTCACTCACGCCTACAAATGCCTACACAACAACGGACCCAAATACCTCAACGACAGAATAAACATCCGAATGCCCAAAAAAACCTCTGATCTTCCAACCTCACACTGGCCGAAACCCAGCGCATCCACAGGGCCGGAGCAGGTGGAAGATCCTTCTCTCATATTGCAGCCAAGACCTGGAACGACTACCGGCAGACATCAGACGCACCCCCGTCCTGAACACCTTCAGGAAGACCCTCTAGACCTGGCTCTTTGGCTAAACATATCTGCCCCCACCCCCCTCAGCGCCTTGAGACCCTAACGGGTGAGTAGCATGCTTACAATTCCCTGATTGAAAATTTGCAGAAGGAAATTACTCTGCAATTGAAAGGGAAGCAGTGGATATTTACTGGGCTTTGACTAAATTCTGAATATTTGCTTGGGGTATGTATTTCAAGGTATGGTCTGACCACAGACCGTTGAAAGAAGTATTCGTGAGGAAGGGACCTGACTCGATCTCGTCCAGGATAAGGAGATGGATCATAGCCCAACAGGAATTCAGTATTGCAGTAGAATACATACCAGGGGCTAAGAATTATTCTGCTGAGCGTCTTTCATGCCTAAACAATACTCAACATGATGATTCAGATGAGGTAGAGGATGGATTATTTGAGGAGACTGTCAGTGTGTGGGAGATCATATTGGATGCTGTGTCTGAATATTTGGAAACCAGAAATGGATAAGTATTGCATATTATGTGAGGTTTTTAAAGATATAAAAATGGGCTAGGTCAGTTCCCTTGGTAAACTCTGGTCTATGATAAAAAAGGAGTTAGCTGTTGACCATGTAATTCTCTTAAGAGGTAACATACTAATCCCACCTGAAGGTTTAAGGTGTAGACTAATTTCCTTAGCGCACAAAGGACATTTGGGTATCATCAAGACCAAGGAGAGATTACGTTCTAACTTTTGGTGGCCAGGAGTAGATATTGAAATTGAAAGATGTATGGAGGATTGCATTGAATGCTGCAACAGTGATAAGAATCTGCTTATAAGACAGGCTCCGATATTGTGCAGACATCCTTTGGAGGCAAGGGGCATGAACATTGTTGGACAAGTGAGAGTAGAACATCAAACACCATATTTGATTGTCCTTCTTGATTGTTATCCTCGGTGGGTAGAGATTAGCTGGAACATATAAATATCATCGACGAGTATGGTAAGATTTTTGGGAAAGATTTTTAAAAAGGAGAGTTACCCTAAGTCATTGTTGACAGACAATGGACCCCTATTCTGTTCAGATAAGTTTGAAAGGTTGTTGAGTGATTGTGCTGTTAAACACTAGAAATGATCTATATATCATCCAAATACAAATGGATCTTTAGAAAGACTGAACAAAACGTTGAAGGAAATGATAAAGTTAGCCATGGTGGATAAAATGGATTACTTTTTTTTTAACAGGAACTGATAACAGCATATTGCACGCCTCCTCAGTCCTCGACCAGGAAGTCACCTTTTGAACAATTAAGGGCCGATCTCCCAGCAGTATGCTATGATAAATGTTGTGAGGCAACGGCGTAAAGATCAATGGTCCAAGTCAATGGTGTGAAAAAGAACTTAGGTTGCAACAAAAGAGGAAAGAGTTTTTTGACAGGTTCAAGAAAGTAAAGTGTAACGTAATACAAACTGTAGACCTGGTAAAAATTAGAGCACCAGTTGAATGTGCTCAATTGTCCAAATTCACACAAAAAAGAGAGTGATTAAAGTTGTCAAGAAAGCTATCAAGACTGATGATGGCAGAATATGGAATTTAAATAGGTCTGTAAAAGTGAATGGTAATTCATGGTGATTTGAATCTTAATGTTGGGTTGTTAGCTGTACAACGCCATAATGTCGTTTTAAACGCTAATCAAAAGAGATTGGGCTAACAGGAGGATGAATTACAGATTGTGCAGAGTTCCAGTTTACCTTAAAGACTCTATGAAATAAGTAATGAATGTATCTCTAATGTTGCTTGTTTTTTTTGTTTTTGATCACATGTTTTAAAAACAAAGCATGAAAGCAAATTTCTGTGAACAAGTTTAGTTATTTAACATAGGATAACATTTTTAGAAAGTTTAGTAATGATGATAATCTAAGCTGTGTTAGTTTACTGTTTTGTTTAATGAGGAGGAAGACGTGTGATTTCTTGTACTAGCGCATGTTTGCTCCTTGCTACCACTTTGCATGCTCCTTCCTAGGAGCTCATGGTTACAGAATCCTAAGGAAAAGGCATTCTGTGTCAGTCAGTAAAGATGAAACGAGCTGCTGGCTGAGATGTAGAGAATAAAGTACTTACAACTTCCCATCGAAAGAAGTATCTTCTTCAACATTGATCCATGCGTACTAACGGATCTTATACATGGCAAGTTCGAAACTGGTTTGTAGTTATATGGAAGACTGGGGTCTAGATTATGCTTCTTCACAATGGGAGTCATTTGCCCACATATCATGAGATCAAGAAAGATCCTTTGCAAGAAAGAGACATCCGTTAATTAATTCCTGAGCCTGTTCCAATGAGTCTGTGGGTATAACACACTTGGTGGCAGACCCATCGTATGATTGTTCTGTAACTGATGTCAGTGTCACCATTCTACGGCATGGTCAAGTTACCAGGACTTTGTATCCGTCGAAGGAAGCTCCCTCAAGCACCTAGTTGCAATCATCTTATGCTGGTAAATAAACATAGATATTAGGACATTCCCAGTATGATTAGGGATGATGGGAGACTAGTGCATAGCCGTTCACCTGAAGAGAGTAAAATATAAAGAAAAAGGAAAAGAAAAAAACATTTCTAGTCTTACACCAGCAGAGGGCACACTTAAAAGAGCCCTTGAGTGATTGCTTTTATTTATATTTGTCTTCTTTTACTTGATCCATTTATCTCTCAACAAGAGTTTGCTGACTTTTTAAAACACATGGAGGATCCAAGTTAAGTTAAAAACATGAAAAGGTAAACAAAACAGAGGAAAGAAAAATATCAAAGTTGCCTACCTAGTTAGAATATATTTCTGTTGTCTATTGTTTTGCTTTACTTGTGCTCTGGTTCCTGCTCATATACCCTCAGAATTTGCTGTGCATACATGGCCAGCAAAGAGTTGCTGGTTTTACACATGTTTCTTGCATACCTTTTTAGGAATGTAGTGAGAACTGCCATAGTGCATGACTATTCAATCTTATTGTTTCTCTCTGTGAACATGACTAAATCTCTATGGCAAAATTATCAAATCTAAACCATATAAGCAAATGGTCCTCTGATGCTCCTGAGTGAATTTCCAGTCTTGCCATTAAATCTGTATTGCCCATGCTACTATTAACAAAGTGTATATGTAAGGCAGGAGTAGGCGCCTGGACATGTGCTCCCCGATAGTGGAACTGTGTAGTGGACTTTCAAGACTATCAAGGACTCAGACCAAAATTCCTTTTGTAGAAGATGAGCCTCCTTGGGCACTTAACATATTTTCTCAATTGTCAGGGAGGCCACTCACAAACAGATACAGCCCCTCATACAATTTGTCAGCACCAGAGTATCGAGATGCACATATTTATGTTAATGAGGAACAAATCCCTGCAATGTGTATGTCACAACAATGTTTTCTTTCCCCAGCATTTTGTTTTATTAAAGATGGACACATTCATAATTTTTTTGAGGCACATGGATATGCAGTGATTTGCCCAGAGTCACAGGATGTTTGAGCCTTCCGCCATACTCGAACCAGGTTCCCCAGCTTCAATGTCAGCCACTCTGCACCTGCACGCTAGGGCTGTGCGCCTCATTAAATGATATTCTATAGTATGACCAAAGGACAATCTGCAGGCACTTCAAGATATAGGTCCAGATGTACAAAGCCATTTTGCAGTTGGGTTTCGGAATGCATAACAAATTGCAATTTGGAAGGATGTGATTAGGGTATTGCTCTAAATATATTTTGCAATGCTATATATCAATGATTTGCAACTACAGCTTCGGTCACAAACCTTTGATAGGTTACAGACTCCTCAAAGGAGGTGGTAACTCATTCACAAAGAGATAACTCCCCTTCGACCCCTCCCTCTCGGTGAATATAAAAAAACGTTTGTGAGGGAAAGGGCAGTGGTCCAAAGGACCACTGCCAAATCTTAAACAAACTTTTAAAAATCGGTACAACATTTAAAAAATACTTTATTTAAATGCAATCACAGGCATGGTGGTCTGCTTACCCCAGCAGGACACCATCCATGAGATAGCGTTCAATTGAGTTGCAATTTGAAACCTATCACTTGAATATTGATTTGGGTTTGTTGAATTGCGACCCATTCCAAATGGTGATTTTGAGAACCGACCTAATACTAAATGGGTCGGTTCGCAAAGTCTCATTGGATTCTCAAAAAGTCAGTGCACAATTTGCTACTACTTTTTGTTAATACAATTTTCCTACATCTTGTCCATAGTATGTTCAGCAAATCCAATGCTTCTGTAGCTGAGTAAATTCCTGGTGACATTGCAGTACTCTTTTCAAGGACCATATTTGATATCAATGGAAATGTAAAGGTCGAGCATGAAATCTGAATTCAGTGGGCCCTTAAAGTGGGCAGAAAATGACCCAAAGTCGGTGCCTAATTCATTTTAGACTTCTGGAATAATTCTAATAATTCCAAAATAAATATTTGGATTTTATATTTCTCCAAGCACTCATCAGACGTACCTCAGAAATCATACTATTATATTAAAAATAGGGTCACATTATAGAATTGTGGTTAGATGTATCTACAAAAAGAGAAGGGATGCTGGTCTTCTTGGGACTGAAAATGGAAGAAAACTTTCCTGAAATTGACAGCTTGATACTATATGAAAAAAGCGAACACAAGCTGTATTATTGTATTGAAATAGAAATGCTGGAAACATGCTCCTTATTTAATTTCTTTCACAACTGTATACATCTGGGCCTGATATAAACAGAGAGCTTGTTCCACAAGACCATTTGTAAACATCATCAATACTGTCTAAACATCTATCCGCATAATATCACAGAGCTTGTCATTGTACTTTTGCTTCTGGTATTTCATTGTGCACGAGGTTATTCCGGGTCACTCGAGAACACAACAACTTGACATGGGGGGATTCCTGGCAAGGCTTAGACAATTCTGAATAAAACACAAACACTCATGGGACACCCCATCTGCGACAGTGAGAGGCCTCCAGTTGCACCAGTGTTGCTCGCATGCGTGTTTGCTTTTCTTAAACATCCTTTCTGATAATCTTGTTTATATACATTGCGTCTATTCTAAATAAATATGTCACACTCGATTGGTTCCTTACTGACACATGTCTTCCCATAGCTCTTTGATGTCATTGACTTCGGATGCAGACTCTAGTGTCACTCGCGTTGTAAAATTGAGGAAAAGGAGTCACAGCTCACAAAACATGAAGATTCATCTAATTTACCAACATGCATCATGGCACCAAAACTCGAACAAAGTACACAAGGTCCAGCATTACTAGACAGTGCAGTACAGTGTGAATGGTAAAATATTGTGCAAGTTCATTGTTTCCAGAGTCAAACGTGAAAGATATCATCGCCTGAATGTACTTAAATTTTTTTAGGGCAGCCCTCAATCAATAAATTATTCAAACAATCAGGTATTTATAGAGTGCACTACTCACCAGTGTGGTATCAGATGATATCATATTTATGATAAGCATTTCATAAGCGCTTGCTTTAAAGCAAGCGAGTCCAGGATCCGACTTGTTGCAGGACATACCATAGAGTGGATCAGTGGTAGCGATGATGCAATAAAGATTGAGCTCCTCAGACCATTAAATGATTCCGCTTTTGATTGTAGGAAATGCGTAATTTTATTTAAACTGTCCCTCAATTCTTACCCACGTCTTTACTAGGTGGTGACGTAAGTTCTGTGTATGCCGCCTGGTCTAGGTCGAGGTCCTATGTAGGGGTGGGTGGAATGTTTCATTCTGCCCATGGAATTGTCATCTCAATGTTACTTTATAAACACAGAGTTCCGGTCTAATTTCACCAAATGCCACATGGCGAAATTGTTTCCCGCAAGGCTCCAGAAATGTGAGCAAGATTTGGAATCGCCTAGCGCCATCTTCGCACAGAGGCGGTCGCAGTCAGAGGGCTGCTTCTCAAGTAGATGTCCTGCCTCTCTAGTAGATTTTCTACTGTTGAGGCAGCAAAATCAACTCAAAGGGCTGCATGCTCTTGCCACCACATGGTGCCATTTGTACTGATTTTTCAATCCTGCTTGTGCTACTTGCGCTAAATTGCAGCATGAGCAGAGCGACATGCATATTTCTGCCCGTTTGTGGGACTCTGTAGAATCTTGTGGAGTTTTAATGTAACTTTATGGAATTCCGTAAAGTGAAACTCCGATAGTTTCGATCACCCTTAACTATGATCCCCAGGTCAAACTGATTTTTAGGCAACTATTAAATATTGGGTATCTAGTTGGCAGAGGTAAGCACCACAATCCTAACAGGGTAAGCTTGTGGACGTCGATTCATCAAAATACCATGGGTAGCTAAAGTGACATCACATGCCATGTGACCACCGCCTGACATAACAGGAATGGACATTGCACAAACTTTGACCTGGTGACATCACAGGAAGTGAAATCTCCTGCCCTTTGACCCACCCCAATGATGTCACAGGAATTGACATTGCAAGGCATTTGACCTGATGACATTACAAGAAGTGACATCACATGACTGTTAGACCCCTTAGTCTCTTCAACAAATATGGTGCATCAAAAGCAGATCAGAATTAAAGGTGGTATACCATAGTGTGCCTAATAGGGAATCTTGTGTGGAACATACCTTACCAGCAACAAGCATCTTATCTAACAGCCAGAATTCCATGAACGTTTGCTTTACAAATGTGGTGGTTACAATCCACATTCTAAAACAACTACCTTAATAACTGCTCCTAAAGCAAAACTTTCCACGTTTTCAAAAACCATCACACACACATCCAGAGACAATGAATCCCACAGGTGTAAATCAGTGTATAGAAAATGGTACATAAGGCAAATGAGACTACAAGGTGTCGGATTCACATGTCATCCATACTGATGGGCACTTTTTATGAGTGCTTGGTCTGGGTAAGCACAAACTCAGAATTCAGACCATAACACAGTGGTTTAATATTAAGAATGTATTTGTACCAAAAAATACCTTTCTTAGCAACATCAGGATAAAAAGACTGGGAAAAAAACATAACTTTGTAACCTGTACCATGGATCGTGCATTCAGCTCTTAGATGGCAGTTCATATCTCACTGTGCTAGATTATGAATGTAACTTATGAACTGCACAGTAACAACAGAATCTCTGTGACAAAAGCAGTAACCCACTGAGCTATCCACATAAAATATTGTTCTTTGATATGCATGTTATACGTTCTCTGCAGCAGGCATATTAAACCTATGCACTACCTAAGGTAGGTGAAACCTGCCTCTGGACAAGACTCCCATCTCTTGACTCCAGCAGGTACATTAATAAATCACCAGAGTTAACATGACACTTTTATAGTTGCCTGAACACTGCTATATATACAAGGAACTTTGTAGTGCTTTTAAAACTGCTGCACTGCCACGAAACAGGCCCCATTAACAAAACCTGCATCCCACCCTTCCATCCTCCCATGGAAATGCCTGTGTGTCACCCGCTGAGCAGTATGCCCATTCTCGCCTTGGTGGTGTTCAAAACAAACAATGTCTTGTTGGCCAGTCCACCAGCACTGACCGGCGTGCACATGCTGTGGCTACATGGATGCAGTGCCGACATGAAACAATGAAAATTAAAATGTTTTTCACATTACCTAAATGATGGCTAGAATGCTAAAATGGTTGAACCTGAAATGTGTGCTTTTAATATTAATTTTTGAAGTTTTGCAGGGCATTTGAAAATCATGTGTTAACTCCAAAAAGAGATAATCTTAACTTAATTTACTTGCAGCTTCTGTTAGAGGTTTGTCCTTGGCCCACAGCTCACAGAAGTCACAACTACCAACACCACCAACGGGAGTTGGAGAGTCGAGATACTAGTAGAGTCAATGTGACGACTCAGTCAATCTCACTCTCGCACATGACTTGCACAATCAAATACAGTTTTTCTTGAACTGGCACTGATAACCCACCTGTATTGTTAATGGACTTACCCGTGTGGTCATTCAAAGCAATGTTATACTGCCATTCATATTAACCCTAAACAAGGTGCATGCAGTCATGCAAAAAATCAGGCAGTACAATCACCTGCCCCACGGCCTACCTGAGGTCCGATTCATTCAGGGAGTGACAATTAAGTGAAGCAATTCACTCATGGCCCGGTTGGCAATGGGAGTCTTCCTTGAACTTGAGTTGAAGTTAGTCACTCACTCTAGAGACTAGGGACACCCAGCACCCACGCCACAAAGCATTCATGAGTCTGACTTCTGCTCCGAGGCCACTCGTATCACACATTCTTTGCAGCAGGCATATCAACCGTCCGCGCTACCTTAGGTAAATGAAAACTGCCACTAGACAAAACTCCGATCTCTTGACTCCAATAGGTACATTAAAAAATTACCAGAGTAAACGTAGCACTGTTATTGCTTCCTGAAAACTGCTGATTATACAAGGATCTTTGCATTGGTTCTAAAACTACTGCACTGCTACAAAACAGGCCCCCCTAACAAAACCTGCCCCCACCCTTCCACACTCCCGATGAACTGAGCACACGTCACCCGATGCCTGGTATGGCCATTCCAGCCTTTAAACAGGCAATGTATTGTTGGCTAGTACACCAGCACTGATCAGCTTGCGCATACTGTGGCTACACGGATGCAGTGTTTGACATAAAACAATGGCAATTAATGTGTTATTCACATTAGCTACATGATGACTAGACTGCTAGAATGATTGAACCTGAAATGTGTGATTTTTAACAATAATTTCTGAAGTTTGCAGGGTATTTGAAAATCTTGTGTCAACAAATAATCTTATCTTACTTTACTTGTTGCTTCTGTTAGAGGTTTGCCCAGGGCCCGCAGCTCACAGGAGTTACAATGACCAGCACCACCACCACAAGGAGAGTTGAAGTGTCGCAACTCTAGTCAACTTGATGTGACGACTCAGTCAGTCTCACTTTCACTACCTGACCCGACTGAGGTCCGACCGTTTGTCTCAGTCACAGTGTGATAGCTAAGTGAAGCAAGTCTCTCATGGCCCTGTAGGACAGGAAGTCTGTTCTTGAGCTTCTGATGAAGTCAGTTACACTAGAGACTAGTGACCCTCAGCACCCACGCAGCAGACACGAGTCTGAGTAGGCTCAGTGGCAGCGCCGTCAATGCAGCTTTTTTTACTGCCGCGAAGGCTGGCCAATAATACTTTTGCGTGCTACCAGATTGACGACCTTGGGACACAGTCCCAACCACTGTGGTACACATACCACACCATGCACCACATGATGTCCTCAGCTAGGGTAGGGTGTGCAGCAGGTGCACACTTCCACTTAAACAATGTGCTGCGAGCTACAGCACGTGTAGTTAGTCACTGTCCAATCACGGCCAGTCACGTTGTGTGCTTCATGCTCATTCACTCAGCTTATATCATGGGCCACTGACAGGGGAATACATTCATCACCGTTGGCTACTACTCCTGGATTAGGGCAGCAGCAGATATATACAATTTATCCAATTAAGGATTGAGCCAGTCAGCCCGGGGTCACCCTACCAATGAGGAGAGAGACAAGTTCTTTCCCCCCACCCAGGCCCAGCTTACAGGCCATCATGATCTCTCTGCAGGCTGAGCCTCAGCACAGCAGTGCAACCAAGCGCTGCTCACACTGGCTGATTTTATGCCACCAGACCACTTGCTAAGGCTGACAAACAGCAAGGGGTAGTACTTAGTATGTCACGCACAGCCTAACTGTTCCAAGGTTAAAAAGTTTGTCGCGTGCTCCTGAGGTATCACTCTCCAATCCTATAAAGTGTTGAATGTATAGATCCAATATGCATCTCCTAATTAGGGGATGTTCCTCAGTGCACAGCCATCAAGCCCATGGGGGCATATGTAGTTGAAAACAAAATTGCAACAATCCAAAAGGGATTTTATTGAAAGTAATGCATTTATTGAACGTATTTATTTTCTTTGTTATTTCTTCTACATCTGATAAATGATCTCAGAAATCTCAATTTCAATGATCCAAAAATTTTCAACAAAAACATTCCCGATGCATTTCGGGTGACTGTGCCCTTCTTCAGGGGTCCCATCTGTAAATAAAACCAATAATGTACGCTTACAATCAGAACATATCTGACATGTTTACACAATGGGCAACTTGGTGCATTAAGCAATCCAATAACATGACGTAGAAGGTGGATTGTTATTCAGAAGTATAAGAATCATAACCATGGTGTTCCTCAAGTGCACACAATTATATTTGCACGTTACTAGTTATGTCACCACTAGACCCAAAGATTCTCCATTATATTGTTGTGTATAACCAACAAGCTACAATATCATGCCAACATTTTGTTTACATGTGACAAACAAACAAGTCATCGTTGAAATGTGTAGCTGCATCTCAAAAAATAACATAAAAAGTGTTGACCAACTGAATGTGGCGCAAAGCAAAGCCTTTGAAGATTGTGTGGAGCGATAGATAATGGAAACAACAGTGTGTGCATCCAGATTCATGCTTAACATAAGACTGTTTTACTTATGACCATGAGGACACAGGATAATTCCTAAAAATAAATTTGACAATGTAAACATGTGGTGAAGGTATTAAAAAGGGAAGGTAACACCCGTTGTGTTTCCTTGCACTCTTACTTAGTTTTTAACCTTGGAACAGTTAGGCTGTGCGTGACGTACTAAGTACTGTTTCTACAATTATCCCTCCATTTGACACAGCACTCTGAAACAACTTGAAACTCATCCATATTTTTTGAGAATCATATCTTATGATAACATTTCAAACTTAACTGTACAAAGAACAGAGACATTTGCTTTTACGGATACAGATGCAACCAAAATATATGCGCTTATACAAGAAGATATCACACCATTAACATCTAGCAAAAGCAAGGAAGGTAACATTAAACAATTGCTGTATTTGATGAAAAAAGAAACCAACCAAAGGCTGCATGTCAGCACATTGATTAGGTACCATAGAGTACAAAGGATTCCACATGGCTTAAGGATACCTCTAAAACCATTGCTATGCAAGAATAATTCAAAATTCGTTTACAAATGGTATGCCATTCTCAATAAATGCTCCCTTGATTTAATCTTGTTAATTATTGAGGAATCGTCAAATGTTCTTGAGGAATTAACCACTGAAATCAATCAAATTAAAACTGAATTAAACATCATGTTGGAGGAAGATGATTTAACAAAACTTTTGGATGACATTAATAGTCAATTGAATAAATATACTTTGGAGATACAGGCTCGCAAAATTCATAAGTATAAACGGGATAATATTGATTACAAATTAGGAGAGGTGTACACTAGGGCAGAGGTCTACGCCAGCCGACGACAGAACAAACCATACAACCCCAATTCAGAAACTGAGACATCCTCATAACATGGGGAAAAACACCCTCGAGTAGCACGTTCCAACGATACAACCGGAAGTTCCACCTATACTACTGAAACTCCATCCACATCCACTGTACATTTTTTAGACGAAGGTACAAGGGACGCAGGTGACCCAGGAGGAGACAAAGGCTCCGAAAAAAGAGACATCAACCGAGAAAAACCCAGTGACCACAGGCAGGAAGGGCCGGGGCAGGAAATGATGGAGTATGATAACTTGGTTATAAACATATTGTCATGCCAACTGTCAACAAGTGAAGCACGGACTTTTCAAAAGGGACAATCCTTTGTACCCACGACTTTTACCAACACTCGAGAGCTTGAAATTAGTTTTTTCAAATCTATGAGAAACTTACGGTTGAGAAATTATTTTGATAAACATGGTAACACCTGTACAATCGGATGAGGATACCTTATTGTAAGGATTAAGACCACAGAGCACTTTTTTGGCTCCAGCCAGTCATAAAAGTCTGGATCTCTTCGAGAATCTCAAGAAGCATGATTTATTAACCCTCAAATTTCAACATAAATCCAAACATTGCAACATGAAAGTTAAAGAGAAAGCAATTTTACGCAGCTTAGCCAATAATCCTGCAATTATATGTCAAAATGCAGACAAAGGTGGAGCCCTTGTGATAATGGGCAGTCAATTCTACAGAGAACAAGTAGACAACCATGTCAAAGATACCACTACTTATATGGTTTTAGAACACAATCCCACTAATCAATTTGAGAGCATACTCAAAAAGATCATACTTAGAGCTGTAGAAAATGGAGTGATCACAGAAAGAGTTCAAAAATATCTAACTCAGATCAACTACAGATCACCGTCATATATGTTACCAAAGGTAAATAAGAATTTGCATCAACCACCCTTCAGACCTATAGTCTCTACCAGAGGCAGTATTCATGAGCCAATTGGAACATTTCTGGACAGACATCTGCAGCCTTTTGTAACAAGCATCAACACATATGTGAGAGACACTACAGATTTCATTGACAAAATCAGCCACATTAAGTTCTCCTCTGAAGAAGAGATATGGATATGTACAGCGGATGTCAAATCGCTTTATACGTCAATACACCATGATTTGGGCATTGAAGCTATTGAACACGTGTTACTAAGATCTAACATAGAGAAAGAATTACAAGTCTTCATTATGGAGCTTTTACATTTCACATTATATCAAAGTTATTTTAAATGGGACAACAGATGGTACTTATAACTCTCCGGTACATCAATGGAGAATTGTGCAGCCCCAGTATATGCAAATATCTATAGGCACCATTTTGAAGAGAGTCACATTTTGAACAGAGAACCTTGGATTACACACAGGAGGATTTTCCTCCGATATATTGATGATATCTTCATTGTATGGTCAGGATCCAGAGATATGTTACAGCAAGCATTGGAACAACTTAACACCATTGATGAACGCATCCAGTTTACCTTTGAAAATCCAACAGGAGCTAATGCATTTTTTGGACGTCCAAATACAACGAGCACAAGATCAGTTTCATACCAACATTTTCTGTAAAAACACAGAAAGGAACAATATTTTACATTTTAATAGTTTCCACAGACCAAGTCTTAAATGCAGTCTACCATACTCGCAATTATTGCGCGTGAAGAGAATTGTCTCGGACCCTACACAAAGCGCCACACAATCAACAGCCATGATAGAGAGATTTAAAAGGCGGGAATATCCCACTGAAATCCTGCACCAAGCTAAAGAAAGATGTGATAATAAACCGGATGGTAATCATTTAGAAATACCCTACTATGAGTCAACGATACAAGAACATCATTTTAAAACTTTGGCCTATACTAACAGCGGAACCGGATTTCAATGGCATTTATGCACAACAACCGATATTTGCCCTCACTCGAGGCCCCAATTTAAAAGAACTATTAACAAAACCAGGGGTTGAACAAAAGAATATCACTTTCAAAGCCTTGCAACCATGTCAGAATTGCAGCAATTGTAACAATGTGATGCGTGGATCAAGCATTAGTCACCCAATAAAAGGTACCAACATTAAAATGAAAGTGAATGCTACTTGCAAAACCATGAACTTTGTATATTTGATCAAGTGCCCATGCGGCTTGTGTTACGTCAGGAAAACGACAAAGAAAATCAGAACTCGGATACTGGAACATAAAAGTAACATTCGAACGAAAAATTCCAAATCAACAATAGCTGCACATTTCATGGACAAAAAACACAGCGTTGCACAACTAAAATTCTTGGTGCTTGAAACTGTTGAAATAAGAGAAGTAACTGACAAAAATAACAGACTCTTACAGAGAGAGAACTTTTGGATCTGTTTGTTAAACATGATGCAACCTAATGGATTGAATGATAGGATGGAGTTTCTATGTTACTTATAACTCTGATCAGTTATTGATTGATGTTCATATTGCTATTGTAATCATGTAATGATGATTTGAGACATTTATGCATTAAGTATTTATACCGTATAAGCTTCTTAACCTAAACGTTACTTTTTGGCAACCTATTGCAATGAATATTCCATTCTTTATTGAATTATGTATTTACACCCTCATCAGGCGGTTCTACGACATGATCACCACTTCAATGCAGTCAAGTTAGCATCATCATTTGCACACTTTTCTTTACTTTATTAGTTCTTGCATTCGTCTTAATGTTCCAATGCTTTATTGAGCATGTTTGTATAGCTTTATTTATTGACCTCTATAAGATGGCCGCCACGTATGTGTGGTCACATGATCACGTGACGCCCTTCACTCGCGTTTCAAATTCCTCAACATGACTAGCTAATGCGTTCACCTTTTCGGCACCACGTTCAGCACGAAATTGATGGGGTTACGAGCCTCGAGTTTTGAACACTTTTTCAAGTAAGTCTGCTTACCGCACTTATCCTTAGTATGGTACACATAAGAACAGGCCAGTGATGGTTTATTTTTCATTACAGACGTACCAAGAGCTGTATCGGCCTACAACGAGTCCACTGTTTGTGGCTTTACCCATTCATTATTTCGGAGACGCGAGTTCGCACACCATTAGGTAAGTGTGCAAGGAAACACAACAGGTGTTACCTTCCCTTTTTAATACCTTCACCACATGTTTACATTGTCAAATTTATTTTTAGGAATTATCCCGTGTCATCATGGTCGTAAGTAAAACAGTCTTATGTTAAGCAAAAATCTGCATGCACACACTGTTGTTTCCGTTATCTACCGCTCCACACAATCTTCACAGGCTTCGCTTTGCGCAACATTCAGTTGGTGAACACTTTTTATGTTATTGTTTGAGATGCAGCTACACATTTCAACGATGACTTGTTTGTTTGTCACATGGAAACAAAATGTTGGCATGATATTGTGGCTTGTTGGTTGTACACAACAATATAATGGAGAATCTTTGGGTATAGTGGTGACATAACTAGTAACGTGTAAACATAATTGTGTGCACTTGAGGAATACCATGGTTATGATTCTTATACTTCTGAATAACAATCCACCTCTATGTCATGTTATTGGATTACTTAATGCACCAAGTTGACTATTGTGTAAACATGTCAGATATGTTCTGATTGTAAGCGCACATTATTGGTTTTATTTACAGATGGGTCCCTTGAAGAAGGGCACACAGTTGCCTGAAATACATCGGAAATGTTTTTGTTGAATATTTTTGGATCATTGAAATTGAGATTTCTGAGATGATTTATCAGATGTAGAAGAAATAACAAAGAAAATAAATATGTTCAATGAATGCTTTACTTTCAATAAAATCCCTTTTGGATTGATGCAATTTTGTTTTCAACTACATATGCCCCCACGGGCTTGATGGCTGTGCACTCAGGGACATCCCCATATTAGGAGAAACAGCAAGGGTTCACAGGCAAGGTGGTAGGGTTGCAACAGGTGGCTTAGAGTTTACAGTTGAGACCCCTCTCAATCCCTAATTGACGTCCATGGGTAAGCTAGATACACATTTTAAATCAGGTAGCTTGGCACAGAGCAGGCAGACTTAATTTAAGAGGCAATGTGTAAAGTATTTGTGCAACACATACACACACACAAAAACAAACACACACACCTTAACACAATGAAAACAACACAAAAAGACTGCACACAGGTTTAGAATGACAGAGAATATTTATCTGAGTAAAACAAAAGTAAAATAACATTATTACAATAAGGAGAACTTGAGATATGAATGTTGAAAGCTTAAATGCAAAAACAGTGTTTAGGTGTCACAGGCCTCCAAAAGGTTACTTGAGGTTGCGATGGTCTGGTGCAAATTCAAAGTTCAAGCCAACCACGATAGAAGACAGGCTGGCTACAGAACCCGTGCAGGGTCCGCTGAGAAATTACCTTGGATGGAGCAAAGTGTCGACGTAGAGGGCACGATGCGTCAATCTTTTCAATGCAATCTGGCCACAGAATCTTCATCGAACTCCGTTGAAATACAGGCAATGCATCGTCGTTGGCCACGCAGAGCTTTGTTATCAGGCCACGCAGACTGTAGAACCGCTGTTATTGAACTAGCGTTGCAGCGGCATTGAAGAGTGATGCATTTGTTCCGACTGGCAAAGTGGTGACGATGCATTGGTTTTGTAGAAAATCAGCTGCAGAACCCACTTCTGATACCCAGAACTAGAGGGAAACCTCAGGCAAGGGTGGGATTCACAGTTGGCAAAATCCAGCAGCACCGGAGGGATTGAAGGAAGACTTTTGTGTCCCTAAGACTTAAAATACCAGGAGGCAAACCAGCAACCCCTTGGAGTCACTCTGGGTTCAAGTGAGATGGGTCCAGTCCTTGTCCTCAGCAGGTCAGAGATCAGCAGGCAGCAGGGCAGCTCAGCAAAGCAGAGAAGCAGTTTCTCAGAACAGTCAGTCAAGGCAGAGTGGCAATCTGTGGAGGATAATCAATCATTTGTGTAGGGACAGGACACAGCATATTCAGATGTAAGTGTGAGCTCTCTCTCCCCCTTCCTGCCCAGGAAAGCCATCAGAATGCAGATGAGTCCTCTATCACACCCACCCATCCTGTGTTTGTGGCTGCCTGGAGGGAATGCAGAAAGTGTAGCTGTTACCCAGCCCAGACATGTATTGGAGACAGGCTGCAGGCAGACAGAGAAAAGTGAAGAGCAGAGAAATGTCCACTTTCTAAAAGTGGCTTTTCTAAAAGAGTAATTTCAAATCCAACATTACCAATACAAAGGATTTGTCATTAGCATTTCAATAATATGAAACGTGACTTAGCTACTCCTTTCTAATCAGGAATTACACCTTAAAAGTGTTTTAAGGAATTTCCTATGCTAGGCTATGAGAGGAGTAGGCCTCACGGTAGTAAAATATTGACCTGTTTTTCACTACCAGGACATGTAAAACTTAAATGTACGTGTCCTACCTTTTAGTTACACAGCACCCGGCCCATAGTGCTACCTCGGGGCTACCTTAAGGGAGACCTATGCCATATAGATATATATATATATAAAAGCTCCAGGATCCCCCTCTCATTCCAGAAAGAGAGTTAAAGCACTCCAGGTTTAGGCAAAGTGTCTTTATTCAGCACACAACACAGATGACAGACGCGTTTCGAACTTTTAGTCCTTCTTCAGTGTCACCGACCTAAGGTCTATGACGCTTATTTGTACCATGTGCTACAGAAACAAAAAGCGGACTTAGCGAAAATTATATGGATGTTAATTCAAACGCAGATGTGGGGTGATTGTGGCAGCCATATTTACATAGGAGAAAACAAGATTTACTAGCGACATATATACAAATAATATACAATAATTCTATCATGATTGTATTCAGATATACAAAATCTTTAGCTATAATTTCCTAGTACTCGTTTTTCTATTTATGTACCCATATTGTTGATGCCACTGCCAGAAAACATAAGATATTGCCGTGTATCGGCATAGGTCTGGCATGTCTACCCCGTGACCAAAGATCACAATTCTATTAAATGGCAACACGCTGTGTGGAAAACATAGAGACAAGATAAAACAAAATCTAGCCGTGGATCGGCATAACTCCCATAGCATTCAACTTATACTCAATTGAAAATTACCCAGCAAAGTTAGCAAGGCATAATATTTACAAAATTTACAAGAAATGATCTCAAGTTTGCAAAAACCACAATAAGTTCAACATTATCTCAGGTCATTCAATTAAGTTGACCAGATTATCCTATTCTTTTTTAGATACAACTTAAATGTCTTACGAACTGGTTCGCAAAAAAGAAGAACATTTCTCTATATATTTTCTGAGAATAGAATGGTAGGGGAGAAAAAGAATTATCATAAGTAATAGGAGAACAAAGGATGGGAGGGAAGGAAAGGGAAGGACGCAGAAGTGGGAGGAAAAAGCATTGGTGAAGGAAAAGAAAAAGAAAAAGGAAAAAGAAGCTTCAACCCAATAATGTGTGCCTTTCAAAATGTAGATGTTATAATTCATTACAGTTTCATCCTAGTTATAAAAGGCTACGATGGCTATCATGCTTTATCTTCCGAGGTGTACTGTCATTTCTTCTCCTATATTCAGTCCCTGAGGCTGTTTGGTTTGCAGATCTATTATGAATCTAGATTCAAGTCTGCGGAGACGGAGTACTCTGTCTCCACCTCTGGGGTTCTGAGGCACATGGTCAATCCCGAAAAAACGGAGTAGTTCCCTATTGCTTCCGTGTTTCTCGGCAAAATGGCGTGCAACAGGGTAGTTTGGATCTTTATTCATAATTGCCCTTTGGTGTTCCAGTATCCGAAGTTTCACGTTATTCATTGTACTCCCAATACACTGGAGACCGCATGGGCAAACTAGACAGTATACCACAAAAGGAGTTGTACATGTGATGAATTTGTTAATGCGTCTAGGTTGACTGAGTCCTGGAACCTTATAGGTTAATGTTCTTCTGCTACTTTCGCAGGCTTTACATTTTCCACATGGAAAAAATCCCTCCATTTCTTTGAGAGTTCCTGTGGATTTAGCTGGTAATGGCAATAGATGACTTTGCACTACCGTATCTTTGATTGACTTAGACCTTCTAAAGGTTATGAGAGGTTTAGTTGGAACATCACTCCCTATGATGGGGTCAGTTTGTAGGATGTGCAGGATATATATATGGAGTTCAAGACTTAGCAAGTGGTTTTAAATACCGAGTCGAAGTGGCAATTAAATACGTACACAGGCCTTGCAATGGCAGTCCATAGATACATTTTAAAGGCTACTTGTTTGAGAGGCACAACCGGTGCTGCAGGCCCACTAGTAGCATTAGATTATAGGCTCTGCGTATATGGAATACCACTTTACAAGGGAATTACAGGTAAACTAAATATGCCGATCAGGTATAAACCAATGTCACCATGTTTTAGGGAAGAACCACATGCACTTTAGCATGGGTAAGAAGTGGTAAACTTTTCTCCCTCTTATGTGGTTTTCTCTCTCTTGCTCATGATCAAAGTCTGATGAGGAATGATAAAAGCTTGTATTCTAAAATGAGTGCCAGTGCACCCCACCTGCAACCACAAGCTCCAATTAAGCGCTGTTTTTTTCATCTGGTCTTCTAAATGCAAATGTAATGCCCTACAAATAGTAAAGTTCCAAACTCACCTAAGCCACTTTTTTAAATTGATCAAATATTGTAAGATACCTTTCAGCTGATTATTTTGTCAGCACAGTCTGACTGATATGTAAGCAACTACAAATAGTAAGGCCAGCTATAATAACAACAATAATAATAATAATTAGATTTATAAAGTGCATAGCTACGTCAGCTGACATGTCCCAGTGCTGAATATCATTCCAATGATGCAGAGCAGGAATATGAGAACCCTAATCTGAGTCAACCTGAAAAAACATGTTTTGTAAATTCTTGCGGAAAGTTATTACAGATTTTTCTTGCCTAAGCCAAAGGGGAAGGGAGTTCCACCTCTTGGCTGCCAAGTAGTTGATAGAATGGCCTCCAATTCTGGGGATGCATGCAAGAGAAGCGTCAGCCGAGCTCAGATTTCTTTTAGGAAAGTAAGGTGTAATCAGAGGGTGAAGATATTCATGGCCTTTATGGTTGAACATTTTGAGGCAATAGTACATGGCTTTGAAAGACACCCAATGTCTTCACGGAAACCAGTGTGAAATTGCTAGATTTGGGGCCAATAGTGAGCATCTAGGCAAATTTAATAGCAGCTGAGCTACCATATGCTGCACCCGCTGTAGACTTCCTAATTGTGCCTGAGGCACCCTGAGATGCAGGACATACAGTAATCAAGTCTCAACATGATGAAAAACTGGACCACTGTCTTTCTGGCTGCTTCTGGCAGAAAAATAAGATTTCTTTTCAAGGTCTTTAAGATCCCAACACTTTGCCTGCAAGACTTGTAATTGGATTATCAAAAGATAATTACGTGTTAAACTTGATTTCTATTTTTTTCACTTTTGGCTTAGGTATAGGTAACTTGCCCAGAATGTCAGGCCACCAGGCCGATAAGCAGTTTGTGGTATGTTTGCCAAGGATGAGGGCCTTGGTCTTCCCGGCGTGAAGCTTCAAACAGCTTAGGCTCAACTATTCATCTACCTCTGATAGGCAGGAACGGAGCTTCCCCATATCATTAGAAGCATTTTGAGACAGCGTGATTATCGTTGGTGTATCATCTGCGTATGATGGAACAGTTATTGCACTCGACAATATCAGCCAGGGGGCACATGCACAGGTTGAATTGTGGCGTGCGTAGCAAAGAACCCATATGGCACCCCCCGCTGTAGTGAAAAGAACTTCGAGAAGTATTTATCTTGTGCCACCAGAAAAGACAGATCATATAAGAAAGAGGCTATCCACTGCATGGCCTTTTCACCAATTCCATGGTTATGCAGCCATTCAAGAAGTGGGCTTTGAGACACAGTGTCAAATGCTGCACTAAGATTTAACAGCAGCAAAGCAGTGGTAACTTCCAGCCACCTGTTTGGCGGATGGATTCAGAGGCAAACAGGAACGTTGACTCTTGACTCTGTGCTGTATTGATGCCGAAAGCCAGACTAAGTTCTATGCAGGATGTCCCGGGCTTCAATAGACACAGAAAGCGGTAAGTTAATGATTTTTTCTGCTACTTTTGACAGAAAAGGGAGCAGCAAGATAGGTCTGACGTTCTTCGGTTTGGTGGCATCCAGCAAAGGTTTCCTTAGTAGTGGCACTATGACAGCATGCTTCCAGGCTTTGGGAACTTGAACTATCCTGAAGGAGCTGTTTAGAAGATCACATAGCACTGGGGCTAAGCAGATTGTATCTTACTCCAAAACAGTAGGGGGCAGGGTCTAAAAGAGCACTGGATTTGAAGGAAGACATTATCAAAGTATGGGGCATATTATCAAGAACTGTGTTAAAATTATCGCTGCATTAGCGGCAGGAAACTGCCGCTAAAGTGGCGATAATGGGCTTGATAATATGCCCTTGTGAATTCCCATAGAAGCCCATGTTCTGGTGTGAACCTGGGCTTCTATGGGAATTCACAAGGGCATATTATCATGCCCATTATCTCCGCTTTAGCAGCAGTTTTCTGCCGCTAAGTCAGGGATAATTGTAACGCCTTTCTTGATAATATGCCCCTAAGTTCTTCTGACGTGATAACCTTTCAGCTAGAAAGTGTTTCACTTTCCTCCAAGGGTTCAAACCATGCTTTAAGGCATGTAGTGTTTCTGACCTTGAATGAATAGTTGTTTTCAGAAAAGTGACCCATTTCTGACAGGCATCAAGCACTAATCAGTGGGATGCTGGGCATCTAAAATAATGTAAAGGACTGTCTACAACGTGTCATGCTTCATCATTGGCAGTCCTCACTCTCTAAAAACTGCGTTTGGTAGAGAGCGGGCTTACACCTGTAGACAGGGAGGCACTTCTAATATCTAAGTGGAGGCCCGTGAGAAAGTGATCCTTAAAAACAAATGTACAAACCAGAATAAATATATTCGCTAGGCATTTACTTGGTATTAAAAAACTTAAATGTGGCAATTAGGGGGACTAGTACCCCGTTGCCATCAGTGTCATCAACATGTTTCTGCCATATTGGTCCAAAGGGTCTGTGGCATTCATCGGGGCAACAGGAATTAGGGGTCCTATCTGGTTAGATGCTACCACCATGTAGGGTGACCTGTATCATCCTCTTACTAGTGCCGGTTTTTCTTAAACCCAGAGGCTTGGTACTAATTGCCACATAGGAAGAGGATAAGAGGGACCCCTGTAGTCACACTTGCCTCAGGGTGCGTCCCTCGTCATGCTCCTAGCTGTGTCCGCTCCTCTCCCACGATGAGCTAAGATAGGAGCCCTAATCCCCACATTTAAGTTTTTTTAATACCAAGCAAATGCCTAGCGAATAAATGTCTTCTGGTTTTTACATTGGTTTTTAAGAATCACTTTCTCATGGGCCCCAATCTGTCACTTGAGAATTGGCTCAATCAAGGTCGTGCTCAAGAACAGGATAATCCTCTTTCAGTGCTTGCATAAAAGCCACTGACTTCACAATTGGCCCATCATCGAACCCTGGAAGGCTGGCCAGAGAAATATGTAGGTAGCAATAAACTTATCGGAAAATGAAAAGGTACAGCAGAATGCTCTGACCAGGGACGCTGAATAGGAGGGTCCACCACTAGATTTGTGAGATTAGAAAAAAACTGATCCAAAGTGTACCCTAACCTATGGGTTGGTGTACTAACCATTTGCACTAACTAGAGTGCTTTTAAATCTGTGAATAGAGCAGCAGTCGCCTGACAATCAGGATCTTCAACATGGAGATTAAGGCCTCCAAGTACCGTAAAGCTATATAAGATTAACTTGCAATTTCTATGCTGGCCCTGATTCAATATGTTTGCTTTGATCCTTTTAAGGACCCCATCCTGGAGGGTATTTATCACTTTTCCAGTGTAGTAGACCTACGTGCTCCCGGAGGGATGGCTGCCCTGGTGCAGTGATGAAGGTAGTTGAAGGTTACATCTGCTGTAGTCCAAGAGATATCATCAAAGCATTGCTTACTATTGGGGTTATTCCTGAAGCTTTCTAAACAGCCACTTTAAATATCCTTCTAAAGAAGCCATCTCTGGATTACCAAGTTAAAAGTCATCAGTAATGTCTCAGTTACAGTAGTTCAACAAGAATAACTATTTACTGGGCTTTAGCCTAGACCACACCACCGAGGTGGCAGCAGTCTTGATGTCAGATGCATTGTGGTTTATTAAGGGGCTCTGATTGTATTAGGTTTATTGTTATCTTTAAATAGCGAATCACCAGCGTTGTTACGTATCGATTCTATTTTAGACCATTCACAGCGAACCTTTAAATAATTGGCAAGTGATTTCCCCATTTTATTCTGGCCTCCATAGTAACAGGCTCTACTTTTTAAGAGAAATGAGGAAGTAGCTTCAGTAGATAATGTATTTAAAGTGAATTTTGCAACAATAAGATTTTTTAATGAAGAAAAAGAGTTCGAATGATAATAGTAATATTCAAGTTGCTTGCTCTTGGCTAGTAACTGAGTATTTTTAGCCTCAAATAATCTTTTTTTATGTGAACCAAAGTTTATAACAAAACCCTTGCAGCTTTAAAAGAATCCCAAATTATTACTGGAGAAGAATCTGGAGTAGAGTTAAAAGAGAAAAAATCAGAAGCAATTCAAATTAAAAACAAAACAGGAACAAAAACAGGAGCATGGTCTGATATTAGAATAGAACCAATCTCAGCATGGGTCTCCAGATATCAACTAAAGCTTTACGACGTATGGTGGAAGTAAACTGTGAGTGCACTCTTGGTATTGGAAAACTTAACAGAGGAATGCCTATCTATTATAAGGTCGAGAACTTGATTACAGTCGCCTCCAAAAATTACATAGTCATCATCAAACATAAGAGGTTTATCAGATACAAGAGTCCAAAACGTATTGTCAATATTAACAGGTGCATAAACATTAAATAGCACTAATGGTAATTTATCTATAAGTACTTTAACAATTACCTAGCAGCCTTCTAGATCGTTTTCCTGATGAAGAACTGAAATCTGATATTTCTTATGGCAAAGAATAAAGACTCCATTCTTTTTTCCTAGAGCTGGGGAAGGAAAAACATTTCCCACCCAGCCTCTCTTTATTTTAGCTGCTTCAGAGTCCAATAATTGGGTATCTTGTATTAGCGCAATATCAACCTTTAATCTAGCTAAATGGGTCAAAACACGTTGTCTTTTTATAGGATTATTAACTCCTTTAGCGTTTCATGTTACGACTCTAAAGGTAACTCGTTAAAATGAACATGAACATGTATTATGTCAACAATGCAAGTATCATGCTTATAACTTAAAAAGAGACATAAAATAGATGGAAAAATAATAAAAAAGAGAGCTGAGGTTAAAGAAAGAAAACAGGAATGTTTTAAGAAAACAGTGCCAACGATATAAGAAGAGAAAAAGGAAAAGAGAAGAGAAAGGGACAGGGAGAATAAAAGGTGAGAGAAAACAGAAGATAAAATGAGAAGACAAAACAAATCAAACAATTGATATTGAAAAAGAATGTCAAAAGGACATACCACAAGTAAACAATGACAATGGGGTGGGTGGATCCACATGAGGAAGAAAGCACACCGGACCGGGGATTCCATGAAAACGCGGCAAAGGGAAAGCAACCTCTAGGTAAAAAGCGAAGAAGACACATTGAAGGGATCACAAAACTGCATCTGGAAAAGTCAAACAGAAAAATAAAAATAAGTAACTGGTCTCACATCTTGATAGAAAACAGTCGGGATGAGGATAGGTCATAAAAAACAACAACAAGCAATGCGTATATTGAAGAATGTTTAAGGATGAGGAGTGTCCATAGACTCATTTCTACAGGAATTCAGGAAATGTTGCAGAAACGCTGGATCTTCGTAATTCGTCGTTTTTTTGTTATCGCTCACTTTGAAGAGGCATGGGTGGAATAGGCCATAACGGGCATTCAAAGAATGTAGAGTAGGCCTCATCTCTAGAAACTACTTTTGGTGATCTGCAGTAACCTTGGCATAGTCCTGCGCAAAGAAGAGATTTGAGCCATTCCATGTAATCTTTCCTTTCTGTTTAGCAGCCTGAATAACCTTAAGGAGATCTATATACTCTAAAAAATACAAAATCACCCCTCTAGGTTCCATTGAGGAGGAAGATGGAACACCTGTAAGAGAAATGTGTACTAGGCGATGGGCTTGTTGGATATTCAAGGTAGGAGAAGTTGGCAATTCAAGAAGCGTTGGCAAAAAAGATTGGAAAATAGGGTTAGATCCTTCAAGTCCTTCCGCGAGTCCATAAATGCATAGATTATTACGCCTGTTGCAATTTTCCAAATTCTCGACCTGTTGTTTAAGATTTTGTATTTCTTTATGTAGACATGGAACTTGAACTGTGACTGCTTGAACTGAGGCAACTCTTCTCTCCAAGTCATCACCTTTTTGTTCAGTGTGTGACCAATTATCTTCCAAGTTCTGAAGACGAGAATTCGTTTCTGTCATATAAGGTTTGAGTGAGCGGATTTCTTCAAGTAACAGTTCCATAGAAATAGATGAAGAGGAGTTGGTGGGCGAAGGAGGATTCGTTTTCACTCTTTTACCTTTAGAGGCAGATGTGGAAGGAATTTTTGAGTTATTTTCATAGCCTGAGCGTGAATTATGTGAAGTACCCTTCGTTGTATTGGTATCCATTGTTGTGTCTTCCACATTATCCTGCAATACTCTGAATGAGTTATTGTCCTCCAACGACCTATTGTTTGTGTTAATTTGATGAAGCCCACCTTGGGTAGAACCAGACATTGCCCTTGAAGAGAACTGGTTGAAAACGGAGAGAGAGAGCAGGCAAAGCAATGTCCAGGACACAAAATGGCGGTCAAAAAAGCTGTTAAAGTTCAAAACCCCAGCGTAATTGAGTCAATCTAAGAGTCAGCAAAATATTAAAAAGTATTACAATGAGGGGAAAAAAGTAGAAAAAAGAGGCATGTATTTCCCAACAGACATGCTTTTATAATTTTTTTCTAGTCCTTGAAAAAATGCCTTGAGGAGAGTCTGTCAGCTAGTGAGTCACGGAGCTCAAACATAAATCAAAATGGCGGCCGCACTTTACTCGCAGACCACGTTAGACTAGAAATCAATAAAAAGGCAAATTATGTCTCACCCTGGACATCGTGAACGTCGCATTGCACTGAGCAAACGTTCCAATAATTAATGCGGCAGTTTCGGGATTCCGGCGGCTAGAAATGAAGCCTGGAGGGCTCCCGTCATGCTACGCCGGTACGGAGGCCTCGGTTTCAGCACCCATTCCCTCTGGCGCCTTAGCCACAAACCCCCCGTTAGTACACTTCTAAGGTATGTGATAGTCAACTATAAGCTAGTTTTCCCTCTTTGAATATAAGTGATAACGCACATGCCCTTGTGCCATAATACAAAGGTGTGGGTATTCTCTCAAGCATAGGTTTTATACTGAAAGGAGTCCATCTCCATATAAAAAACTATACTTTACGGCTTTTCCCACTTTGCATGCGTGCTGTATAATGGAGCACAAATACAAAGTTCGAAAAAAAGATCAGAAATGAAACTCTTCTTCCTTGTTATGGCCGGCATAAAATTGTGGTGCAAATTCCTGTCTACCAATGTTTGTCAATAGGGATATGCTCCAAAAGACCTGGGTGGTTTCATTGGAATATCCATGCACCAGTAATTGATTGCGCCCTTTATGCAAAATAACACTAAGCAGCACAAAGTAGAATTTTGCATTACTTCAGGATACTATCCAATGCAAATTCCGATTTATGTTGAAAAGTCAATCTCACCCTAACACACTGTGCCAGGTTTATGTCTCAAAAGTGACACAAACCGGGCACAAAGCATTAGTTTACCTGAGCCTAACTGTCACTAAGCCTGAGTTAGTGAAAATGAGAGGCATTAAGAGTGAATACAAGTGAGTGAGTGAGAATAAATGTGAATGAGTGTAAGGGGGTGTGAGAGAGCGTGAGTGAGAATGAAAGTCTGATTGTGAGAGAATGTGAGTGAGTGAGTGAATGTGAGTGTGAGGGAGAATGGCATGTGATGCTTGTGAGGGTGTTGAAATCCAATTATTGTCCGCAGCACTTAGGATAAGTGCCAACTCCCTGAGCACAACCTGTGAGAAACGAATATCGTTTTTATCAAATATTGTTCAAATATTGTTCCAATAAAGTTCAGATCAATGCTGTAATGGATTGCTTCATCATTTATTCCATGTTGTTATCACATGAATATACTTGATCATCTCATCATAGTAGAATATTTTCATATTTCACATTTTGTTTATAGTAAGTTCATCGTCACCCAATGCATTTCGGACAGAGCGTCCTTCATCAGGGGTGTCCTTTTTTGTTATATAGATACCTAACCCAGGGGACCAGGAGTATTTTTCTGTCCACTTCGGTGGATAAAATCCCTTTACTCTCCCATTTTGTTTATTGTAGAAGTAAGCAGTGCGCCAGAGCTAACGTGTGGATGTGAGGACCATCAGGTACGAAGAAAGGAAGAGAATGAGTTTAAGACAGACAAACTGCGGAGAGAGAGAACTGTTACTCTGAAATTTGAGAGATAGTAGAGACGAGTATGAAAAGAGAGTGTTCAAGTGTGTGAATGTGAGAGAAAGGGCAGGGAGGAAAGAGAACAAGTAAGAGTGTCTCACTTCTATATACTACCCTTGGTTAGTTTGCCTGAAGGAGTTCATTCCTGAGCACAGGAGACTTGGGGATCCTCAGATGTAGCCCCACTTCATTCAGCAGTGTCTAACAATCCTGTATCACGGTGACACCCGCTGAGATACCATTATGCTCGGCGATAATTGCATTTGCTGGGAAACGATTTACCTCTTTCATCTGTTTTCCTTTGATAAAATCCAGTCCCTACAGAGTCATGTGCAGTGTTGCCTCGGGTCCCACTCGCTGTTGAGCATTTGGTATTCATGTGTGATGATTTTATAATGTTTTATGCAGTCTTTATCCACAGCTCTGAAAATGTACTTTCACAATGCACTATCAATCAATCAAAAAACAGTATTTGTATGGCGCAGCGCCTTCACTCCAAGGGGTATCTGGGCACTGTGGATGTGACGTCAGAATAAAGGTCAAAAACCAGAGGAAAAATGCAAAATAAAGGTCAGAAACCAGTGGAAAGATGCAAAATGAAGGTCAGAAACGAGCTGGAAGAGGAGGAATAAAGGTCTGAAGTGAGCAGAAAGAGGCAAAATAAAGGCCCAAAACGAGCGATAGAGGCAGAAAAGAGGTCAGACACGAGCAGAAGAGGCGAATTAAAGGTCAGAAATGAGCAGAAAGAGGCAAAATAAAGGTCAGAAACAAGCAGAAAGAGCCAAAAGACAGGTCAGAGGCGAGCATAAAGAGGCATAATAAAGGTCAGAAACGAGCAGAAAGAAGCAAAATGAAGGTCAGAAACTAGCAGAAAGAGGCAGAATAATGGACAGAAAGAGGCTAAATAGAGTGCAGGAGTAAGAAGAAAGTGGCAAAATAAAGGTCATGAAAGAGGCAAAATACAGATCAGAAACGAGCAGAAAGAGGCAAAATTAAGGTCATAAATGAGCAGGATGAGACAGAAAAAGGTCAAAAACAAGCAGACAGAATCAAAATAAAGGTCAGAAATGAGCAGAAAGAGGCAAAATAATGAGCATCAAGAGACAAAATAGAGGGCACGATCAAGCAGATTAGAGACAGAAAAATGAGCAGAAAATGAGCAGAGGATGCACAAAACCAAAAGCTGCAGAGAGTAATGGACTGCGGGCAAGTTGGACAGGAGCACCATCACAGGGGGAGCTGGCAGGAGGACCTGCAATACTCATGATCTCACTTTCCTCCTCTCGAGGGTAATACAAGACCAAAAGTAACAAGACACGCCAAGCTATTTGACCGTGGATCAGTTTGCACAACCGACCACTCATATTTGTTGGCACGCCTACTGTAACCCCAACGGCATACGGAACATACCTCTATTGCCCTCACTGTATCGGTACTATATTGTATTTACAATAATCTGCTAATAAAATCCTTTGAAATAAAAAAAATAAAAAAATAAAATGAACAATTGCCCTCTTAGTACTGCATTGACACCATGCCATCAGTGAAGTAATGCTCAATGACTGGGCCCCCGTGTAAAATGTGATGATGGACCCTGCCTGAGTGTCCTATAACTCACAAATATCCATTGGCCTTGGGTTAAGTGTGTTCTCTCTGACTGATTGGAGGCCCCCAGAAGGATTGTGGGGGACATGCACAGCAGGGGCCTGTGTTGCGTCCGTGCTTGCCTCACGCAATTCAGGTCTACTTTTAAGTGAGTCAGACATTCACTCATGATGTCTGATGTGCTGTCATGTATAACTGCTGTCAGCCGGGTGCCAGGAGTTGGCATTTTGCTGCTGCCATCCTGCTCAGTTTTGTAAGTGGTCAACGAATGAAGGAGATGAAGGTTTCAGCTTAAGACGTGTGCTGCGCTGACTGTACAGTCACATGTTGGAGGCGATACAACACCTTACGCTTTCTTGTGCTGCAAGGTCGTGATTACGTGCAGTCCTTAGTCCTGTGCCTCATTCATGGAGGGCTCAGTGCTAGCATGCCTGCACCAGGTCCCCCAACGGTATCCCTTGCACTACAAGTTCTGCTAGTTCAGCAGTACACATGAGTTGGGCTGATGCCACAGTGCTAATAAGGCTTGATGGAGCAGCCACCGTTCACAGTAAGCCGCTCCACAGCTGGACCTGATCTGCCGGTTCACATTGAGTACTCTATGTGCTGTCTCAGTTTGTTTTATAGAGCGCAGTAACCAGCCACTGCCAAGTGTGAGAGTTGCACCAATGTCATGTCCAACCTGGCTTCTGAGTGCTTGTACAGCTCTACAGCTCTCACAGGGCTCCGTTGGAGCTGACTTACTCCAGGCTGTGAGAAGACTCGGTCCCTTGAAGCGCTCAGCCAGAAGCTACAGTAGTACTGACTGTAATAATCGCAGGACTGTATGTAAAGGTTCACCTACACCTGACACTTCTAGTTGTATGTTTTATTTACACTAATAACCCTGACACAGCATCTGGGCACTGACAGACTGTCCCGCCTCCAACTGCCAACTCCAACCACTACCCAAAGTTCCACATCAGAGCCAAATCACATCATAATGCTTATGACACAAATGTACGGTTCCTCAAAGAGTTTATACATTAAACCCGCATCATAGAAAGGCATCACAACACGGGGGAGGAGCTAGCTCGAGACCAAGATGGATACTTGAGTCTCGAGCTCAGCCGAAGCCGGCAAAAATATCCTTGAAAATCCTTAGTCCTGACGTGGATGGGTGCTTAAATCGACAACGGCTGAGCTGTGGAACACACCCGCACACGTCTGTGCGAACGAGAGGAGTGGCAGGTCCGGTGATCACCCCCCTGGGGAGATAACTCAGGGGCGCCACTAGGCCCAGAAGCACCAGCCTCAATTTTGCAACCTCCCCCGCGACGTCGCCTTGCGTGCGGCTAGGCCCGGCGCCAGGACCCCGAGGGGGCGGAGACCCTTTGCGAACGGAGGCGGAGACAGGGAATCGCCTGTCTGAGAGGCGATAGCGCTTTTTACAGACTCCTGCGGAATTGCCCATCCCCGAAGCCCTTACAAGGGGGTAAGAGGAGGCGCGGCACGGCCGGGGACCGGCCTGGTGCTCGGAGGTGGAGAGACCGACTGCGGGAAAGGCGCGATCATCACCAGAGGCCCGAGAGAAGTGAAAAGTCCCGAGATACGCTGACCGGAGCTTGTCTCTGTGCACCCATCCAGGAACGGTGCCACGGGGGTGAGGGACTTCTCCCCGGCACTGAGAGCGAATCGGAGTGGCGGACCCCACACAACACAGGGAGGCTGAACTTTGGTGAATGGTTGGCAGGCGGAACCACCACACGGTGTAGCGGGGGCCAGTGGAGCGAGTGTGGGTTATATGCTGGGGGCCAGAGAGGCGACAGGGGCAACCGGTGAGGAGGGCAGCGGCAGCCACGAAGGACGGCGACGATGCGAGAGAGCCCTTGCAGAGGCAGAACACAGCGCAGTATAAACTCGGCGGGACGACTGGTGATCTGTGCTACTGATTGGGGGCGCGCAAGGGATAGACTGCTGAGGCCACAACTGGAACGCTGATAACAGCTCAGAACTACTTGGAAACCTTGGCGGAGAGTGGGGCGCGTATAAACCTAGAACTCAGAAGCGGCGGCAAGATGGGGAAACTGTTTGCGCAAAAGAGCGCTAAAACTAAGGACAAAGCGGCTGAGGACAATACCAGGCTCCCCTCCCAGCAAGAACACGATCAGGACATTAAAAGCCTAATACTGTCCATGGAGTAGGGTCTACAGGAAGGCATATTGTCGCTGGGAGCCAAGATGGATGCCATGACGTACAGGCTGGATAGAATGGGAGAGTGATTCGACAAGCATGTGGAACGCCTGGACATGTCGGAAAGAAGGATTACTGAGGTCGAGGAGGCGCAAACCACCCTTGATGCTAGTCATAAACAACTGGGTAAGGTGATGCAGATACTCCAAGATAAGACCGAAGATTTGGAGGCGCGTTCTTGGCTCTGCAATGTGCGCGTCGTAGGACTTCCTGAAACGACCCACACTGGCAATATGGAGACATTCATAGAGAGACTACTAACAACTCTGCTGGGGGCTGAGGTGTTCTCCAACATGTTCGTCATAGAGAGAGCGCACCGCTTGCTGGCGCCGCGACCGAAGCCGGGAGCCCCGCCGAGACCGATAATTGCAAAGTTCCTGAACTATAGGGATAGAGATGCGGCGCTAAGAGCAGCTCGAGAAAAGCAGACGCTAACATACGAGGGCTCAAGTATCTCTCTGTATCCAGACTTCACTTCCAAGGTTCAAGAAGCGAGGAAACACTTTCTACCTATGAAGAAACAACTGCGGGACCCAGGCCTGGAATACGCGATGCTATACCCGGCAAAACTTAAAATCAACAGGGACGGGCAGTCACACGTCTTCACGGACCCCAGAGTGTTACAAAAGGCGCTGAAGGACTGGACGAAGGGGCGAAGGAGAAGCCCGGATCTTACAACAGCGGACGGAGTCTGCGGAGGCGACATTGAGGAACAAGACTAAGAGACTGGGATCGCAGGCACTGCCCCGAAAGACTGTGAGGGTGGCGATTGGAACACACCCTACACGAAGACAACGAGGAGATGGGTGTTGCAATGGTCGGGAGTCACCCCTAGCGCAGGAAGGACAGGTTGCTGCCGGCTGGAGGTACGAGGCGAGTGTCATGTACTGAGTTTGTATTGTGTTATTGGCAGCTGGACTTGAGCTACCTCCACCTACATGTGATAGCGGGGGGATGTGGGTTGGGAGGGATTGGGAACTGGAAGTATCGCGACCTAGTTGGGGGCGGTCTGCTGTGGGAGGGGACGAGGGTTGGACTAGGGAATGAGGGGGGATTTTGTTGGTTTTGTTTCTAGATGCCAGAAGTTATAGACTCACAGTTCACCTCATTATCAGTGACGATGATGGTCCAATAAGGCTAAAGATATTAGCTCATACGAATGGCCTCTGATGACATGGGGCAGGAAACACGAAAGGAGGCACTCAGGGCTATGACGTGGAACGTCCGAGGGCTGAATGACTTTAGAAAATTAAGAAAAGTTTTTAATTACTTGCAGAGACACCACATAGATTTAGCTTCACAACACACGCTCGGGGCGTACTCACCTGGGTGAATCCGAAATCGGAATACTCCCTGAGAATGTTATGTGCTGACCCGGGAGGCAGGTACGTCATTTCACACTGCACGGGCAAGGGGATGGACATTCTAGTGGTTAACGTTTAGGGCCCTAACTTTGACTGCCCTGACTTTTACCAACCTTTGGCAGCAGTAGTGCGGGACTTCACAGACCTCCCAGTGGTTTGGGGAGGAGACTTTAATATGACTAGAAACCCAGAACTGGACAGATCGAGCGGCCCAGACAGGAGACAAGCCATAGCGGCCAGGGAATTGGATGGGTTATTAATTAGTGAGGATCTCATGGATGTGTGGCACAGCTTGCGCCCGGGACGAGGGGGTTTTACCCACTATTCTGCCTTCCATAACATCCACACGTATAGATTATTGGTTAACCTCCTCCCGACTTTCCCCACTAGTGCGCAACTGCCAGGTGCTCCCTAGTACCTTCTCTGACCATTCCCCGGTTCTGCTGACACTCACAACTCCACAGAGGATGATCCCCCCATTCACGTGGAGATTCCCGCCTTACTCGCTTCAAGACGCAGAATTCAGAGAGGAACTACACAATGCGATAGAGACATTTTTTGACATTAATATTGGATCAGTGGATAGTTTCTCTACGGTTTGGGAAGCATTTAAGGTTTACATTAGGGGTGAGGTTATGAGTAAACACTCGGGGGTACTTTGATCTATTCGACAACGACTGACTTCTCTGGAGCGGCAGTTGGCAGACTGCGAGGAACGACTGCTAGGTAGTGACTCGAAAGATATACGGGATGAGATTAGGAAGTTAGTAGCTGAATACCAGGAAGAAGAGGATGCTGAACTGAAACACCTGGGGAAATACGCGACAGCTAGAATATATGGGGCGAGGGACAGGCTGGGCTCGGTACTGGCCAATATGATCAAGGAGCAGAGGCGTAGAATAACGGCCATGGCCATAAAGACGAGGGAGGGCGACCTACTCACAGATGAGGAAGAAATAGCGGACCGGTTCAGGACTTACTACTCGGAGCTCTATGAGGCGAGGGGGCCGAGCAACGAGGAAGGGATCCAGGACTACCTGGAACACATTAAACTACCGTTTTTATCGGATGTCCACAGAGAATTTTTAATGCTCCCAATAGAACATGATGAGATCCGAGAGGCCCTCAGCGGAATGAGAGCAGGGAGCGCCCCGGGGACAGATGGCCTCACGGTGGGGTTTTATTCGGCCTTCCTGGACTTACTGCTGCCACACCTCTCTGCACTATTTGCGGACATGAGGGAGGCGGGTGTGATGCCTGCTTCAATGAGAGAGGCACTAATTGTGGCCATCCCGAAGCCGGGGAAACCCCTGGAAGAATGTAGCTCCTATAGGCCGCTCTTGAACGTGGACACCAAAATATACGCGAAAGTACTCGCGACCAGATTGGCCCTACTAACCCCGGAGCTAGTTGCACCAGAACAGGCAGGCTTTGTGGCAGGTCGGAACATCACATATAATTTAAGAACTGTGTTTGGAGCTCTCCAGCACATCTCCCAGGACCGGAAGGTGATAGCTGTGTTTTTAGACATGGAGAAAGCATTTGATTCGGTAGAGTGGCCTTTTATGAGAGTAGTCCTGACGAGGCTGGGACTAGGCCAGGGGTTCTTGCAGATGATGGCGGCCTTGTACTCCGACTTGACGGCTCGTGTGCGTCTTGGGAACCGTGTCACGGACCCGATCTCAATCCGGAGAGGCACTCGTCAAGGGTGCCCCTTGTCACCCACGCTCTACACGCTGGTTGTGGAACCGCTGGCCTGTGCGATGCGGGAGTACCACGGTCACAGAGGGCTAAATTTCCCGGGTTACCGCCTGATCATATATACCTACGCGGACGACACTCTTTTGTATATCCAGGAGGCGGAACAGAACTTGTCACCACTCCTGCGGGAGGTGGTGCGGTTTGGTCAGGGCTAACAGTCAATTGGAATAAATCCATCGCATTCCCCCTGACCCCGGCGACGGAGCAATTTGAGATAGAGTATCCATTAAGGTGGACCACGGGATCGGTGCGGTATCTGGGGATACAATTGCACACAGACCCGGACGTAGTTATGAGAGAAAACTATGGGACTGCCATGGCAAGACTGGAAGACAACGTTGATGTCTGAAAGGCCCTACCGCTCTCACTGATTGGTAGAATTTCGATCATGAAAATGATCGTACTGCCAAGACTACTGTATCTATTTACTAACATACCAATGGTCTTGCCGAAATGCTTCTTCAGTCGCCTCAAGTCCCTGATGATAAAACTGGCATGGGCGGGAAAGCAGGCCAGGGTGCAGTGGAATGTCATGGTGTCACCATACCACCTCGGTGGTTTGGGAGCCCCTGACTTTGAACTATACTTCAGAGCGGCGCAGGGTGTAATTGTCCATAGCTGGGTACATAACAAGGTGAATGCACCGTATGTACAACTTGAGAGACTCTATCCGACACCCAGGCCACTGCCAGCTGTTATATTTGATCCGGTAGACAGACGCACGGGATTGCTGGACTCACTGAATTCGCCCAGACATGCGTGGCAGGCTCTACTGCAGTGCTACTCTGGGGCGCTGTTGTACTCCCCATTGATGCCTATCGAGTGGATGGCTTGGCTTTCGCCGTGCTTGGAAAAGGGAGTGGTCACGGCCCTGAACGACTTGGGCATAACAACGGCCGGCGACATGTTCGAGGGGGGGACGCTTAAAACGCTTGCAGCAGTGCTCCCACCAGAAATGGAACCGACTGGGCTACAGCGCTTCCAATTTCATAGAGTCAGGGGGGCCTGGCGGGAGCAATTGGGTGATGACTTAACAGAACCAGCTGAATTGTTGGAACTCACGCACGTCATTAAGACAACTTCCCCCCGGAAAATGGTTTCCACACTGTATAGGATGACCATTGCAGGCAGAGCGACAGGGTATAGTAGGGCACAGCTTGAGTGGCAGCGGGACTTGGGGATAGCGGTTGACGATGAAATGTGGAGATACTATTGTAGTAACAGGAGGCGGATTTCCTTAAACGGAAGACATAGACTAATACACTTTAAATTTATCAATAGGGTTTATCACACCCCGGAGAGACTGTGCAGGTTTGGTCTGCGAGATGATGCGGCTTGTGACAGATGTGGGGTTGGCAATGCGGGGTTCATGCATTTATCCTGGGAGTGTCACGGGGTGCAGCAATATTGGAACAATGTGTTTCACACTATAGGTAAGATATTAAATGCTATGATCGCCCCGGCCCTACTGGGATACTCGAAGGGACTGCCCAAGGCCCAGATACGTTTGGTGGATATGGGACTGCTGTTGGCTAAGCGCAGACTGGCTGGAAGCTGGTTGAGGGGCCCGCTCCCTAAGATAGAACAACGGGACAGAGACTTGACCTACTGTTGCCCTCAGACAGAGAATTACAGTGACCTCATACCACTAAAAAGTAGGCCCAAGAACTTCTGGGGATTAAAGGCGCCTGGCCGCGACAGCAGAGGAAGAAGAGAGGAGGGAGGAGGACCTGGCTAAAGGGCCGCAAGATGATGAAACTTAGACCACAACGGAGCGTTGATCTTATAAAGGATGTTGAGGATCACGCCAGATGGGGTCGCCGTCACGCCTGGGGCCTCCTACAGACACGAAGAAAGACGGGAGCTAGTATGACATATAGGGACACACCATAGGACCACAGAGCGCACTGTAGAGTTGGAGGCATTGGTTGTAGTTGGGCTGTATACTTGTTATAACAATGAAACAAAAAAAAGGAAAAAGTGAAGGTATTGTTTTATTGTTTTATATATGACATGCATCATAGTCAGGTGAGAGCCGCAATGACTTGTAACTAACGCTGCCCGACCTCCGGGATGTGGGCTGAGCGGCTGTGTTTGACTAGTATATATATACTGAATTGTGCTGCCCTGGGAGTGGCGCGACTTTCTCTGATTGTGTGTAAAGTACCTAACATGGGTAAAAATAAATAAAAAAAATAAAAAAAGAAAGGCATCACAACACATCCCCCTTTTTTCAATAGAATAAAAATGTTCAGTATTACTAAGAACAAATTACATTATCACATACATAAATTAGGAAAAATGTGAACACTGTCAAACTCTAAAACATATTGCATAGAAGATGATAAAGCAAATATGTTCAACCAGGACATCTGTTGCATCATATACACAATAACTCATACAATAGGGACAGGAAGATTCCTCCATAATATACCCTAAATACTATTCCGTCTTAAAGTTAAGTTGCTAAACTTTTTCACATTGAAAATCATCACAACATAAAATAATTAAATTTCCAGATATTATGGTTAACAATACACACTTCAAGTTACTTAATCACATATAAATCTCGCAACTTGCTACGTTTCTTTACTATATGCCCATATTTACTCACTCTGTTCACAACTTGTTGACGCATTTCACTATGTGTATTATTATTAATACTAGCATTCTGTGATACTGATTCTTCTCCAACATCCAAACCATTTCTGGACCTTTGATCACATCCACTGCAATCAATTAACTCATCAGAGCTATCCATCTCCTGCCTCGTAGACAGATGCATGTGTGTCTGTTCTCTTCTGGAACCTTCTTCCTTATTCTGCACTCCCTCACTACTTCCGCTCTCTGTCAACCAGTTAAATGTAAATTTATCCTGTGCCCATGTAGGTTGTGAAGATGTTTGATGCAGGATCTCCTCCCCCTTACATAAAGATAAAGATGAGAAATGCCACACTCTTCCATCATTTAATAGCACTGAATTGCAATTTATTTTCTCAACGACAAATGGTTGTGAAAAACGGCTTTGGACCTTCTTCAAAATACAATTCCGTTTTACTCTCACTCTGTCTCCTACTCTAATGCGTACAGATTGTTTTCATGTTATGCAGCATAATATTTCTTGCACAAATCTTGTTCATGCTTCAGATGACCAATTACCTTTTTAGATGTGACCATCCACCCTACATTATTCTTAGTAATGGATGGGTGTTCTTCCTCTCGTTACCACAAAAGGGCTAAGACCAGTGGATTGACAAGGACTAATTATGTAAGCCCAAATATTGTATGCTCACTCCTTCTTTCTATTCAGGCCATTGTTGTTTGCAAGTTGCACTATACCTTTAATAACGCTGTAAAACCTTTCAACAGCACCATTACCAGCCGGATGGTAAAATGAAGTGGTCTTGTGTAAAATGCCATTATCCACCCAAAAAAATGTGAACGCTTCAGAAGTGATCTGAGGCCATTGAAACAAATGATACATTTAGGTATTCCTTTTTTTATAAAAACGTTTGGTGAAATAGCAATAATTGTTCAAGAGTCAGCTTTGTGGACAATATCCACTTTGGCCCACTTGGAAAAATGGTCAACAAGGACAACAAGATACTTCTGTTCACAACCTACCAAATAGGACCTGCAATATCAATGCCTACTCTCTCCCATGCATACTGGGACTAAATATGGGGTGTAATGGCAGCCTACAGGTAGTCTGAGGTTTGTCAGAATTGTCACAAGCTAAACAATTCCTCACTTTTCTTTCAATTTCAAAGTTCAAACCTACCCACCAGTACGCACCTTTTACTCTACTCTTAATCTTTTCTATGCTCAAATGCTCCTCATGACATATATCCAGAACCTTAGGTCTTAGACATACTGAAGGAATCACTCTACTGTTTGTCATCACTAACCCTCTTCCAAAAGACAACTCATGCCCTAATTCCCAATATGTTCAAAATTCCTTTTGCTCAAGTTTTTTTTCAGGCCAACCCTCACTGATTCTTTTGCTCACCTCAATCAATGTCTCATCAGCACTCTGGGCTTGCATCCAATCCTCCTCAGAGATGCTAGGTACTTCTTCAAGAATATTAGAAATATAAAAAGCATCCAAATCCATTCCACTTCCTTCTCTTAAAGGTAATAGCATTTGTGACTTAAAATATCTGCACCCACATTCTTCACCCAAGGCACATACTTTACCTAATAGTTGTAGTTCAACAAACCTACAGACATTCATGCAAGGTGGGGTGAACCGTTATGCAACCCTTTAGTAGTTAATATCTTTATGAGTGGTATATGATCACACCATTTAACATCATTTTAGAGCCCAAAATGTACTGTCTGAATGTTCCATACCCAAGACACAAGCTAGTGCCTCTCATTCATTGACTGAGTATTTCTCCTCAGTTGGAGTAATTGAACGAGATGCAACAGTTATAGCAATTCCAAATCATTCTCATCCTTCTGGGTCAACACCACCCCGATACCTCTACACTGGAATCAGTGGTGACTACACTATGTATGATGAGATCAAAACCCTGCAGAGATGGAGCATCACAAATATCTTTTTTGATATCTAAAAATGCCTTTTGAAATAGTTTCAACCACTCAAATGTATTTTTCAGTTTGAGTAGTTGTCTTAAAATATAGGTTTGTGTAGAAAAATATTCAACAAACTTTTGCTAGAATTCTACCAAACCTAGAAAATGGCTATACATTATCTTTGTTTTTGGGAGCTGGAGCTTTTTTGATGGCATCTAACATTTCTTTTCTAGGTTTGATACCCTCTCCTGTTATTTCATGGCCTGGGTAAACAACATTTTCCTCTGCAAATCTGCACTTACCCAACTCAGCCTTTAGACCCTTTTCCCCAAGAATCTCCATCACTTGGGAAAGTTTACAATCATGTCCTTTTCTGGTATTCTCTACTGCCATGATATTATCCTGGAATATTAACAGGTCATTCATGTCTTTAAAGATTACATGCATTAACCTCTGAAACATTGTCGCAGCAGAGGCCAATCAAAAAGGTACCCTTTTAAATCTGAAACACCCGAATGGTGTAGCAAACTTAGCAAGGCTTTTGCTTCCTGGGTGTAATGAGACCTGATTGTATGAAGCAGTGGGATCAATGCGAGAGAACCATTTGATCCCACTAGGTCGCTAAAGCATTTCACAAATTTTAGGCGTGAAAACCTGATTGATCAACATACTCTTGTTAAGATCACGGAGATCTATGCAAAACCCTAACTTTCCATTGACTTTCTTGGCAACAACCAAAGTTTTGACCCATTCTGCTGATTTAACCGTTTTGCTGATGCTTGCCTTTTGTAATTGCTGTAACTCTTTCTCCACCTCACCCTTTATAGAAAAAGGAATATTCCGTTCCTTATGAATGCAAGGTGCAGCACCAGACTTGAGTTGTATTTTATGTTGAAAACCTCAGAATTTTCCAATTTTCCCAGATAAAATGTTAGGAAAACTTTTGGAAATGAGGAGACTAAACTCACCCTCTAACTGTAGGGACACAACAGGTTCTAGACTGTTGAGGTCCAGCATAATACCCAAATCACCCTGATCCATCCAGTCAAGAACAAATGGGCTCTTGGCTGACACAAACACTTTTCCTAAAGTTTCTCTGTTCTTACATTTAAATAACAATTATCTGTGCCCTACCATAACAATAAGTTCTCTGGTCAATGTTTTGGGTGAAATATCTGACTTTTTCAAGTTGTCACCTATTACCGGCACAAATATTTCCTGCCAAACCTCCTCATTTACAATGGTATAAGGTGACCCCAAGTCTGCCACAATGGGGATTTCCACAACCCCAATAGATATCTCACACACAATTTCTTCCTTTTAGCCTTCCCCCACAAAACATCTTCCTTCACATTCAGTACACGCAAATTGAAATCTGCGTCATCTGAAGAACTAGATTGGACCTCACTCTTTGGATCTACACATTTTACAACACTGTCTCTCTTCGTCTTCTTCTGACACACTTTGTAAAAATGTCCAATGATATCACATTTTGAATATTTCTGCTTCCGTGCTGGACAATTTTTCTTATTGGCTAAGTGGTACTTGCTACCACATCTAAAACATTTCTTGCCACTCAATATTTTAGATTTATTCACATTGTCCATTTTACTACAATCAATCTCCTCCATAGATTTGCAAGAAGGAATTTTCACATTATTTACCTAGCTACTACAGAACTTTCATCCTTAGTACTCTTTGCCTTCTCCTCAGATAAAACAGCCTTAGCACAGCTCCCTTTTAATTCAGCATTCCTAATAATATTTATTACTTCTTGCAGAGATCATTCTACCTTAGCCCAAAGCTTGTCCTGTATATTGGGATTAGCTGCCTGCATTAGTATAAGATTGTGAATTATCTCATCATGAAGAGCACCAAACCGGCATGTAAGAGATTAAAGTTTTTGAGCCCCCACCACATCTTCAATAGAGCCCTCTTTTTCTTACTTCCTATGGAAGAATTAATAAAAGGTCTACTGCAACAGAAATTGTGAGTTTAAAACAGTTAGTTAAATCTTCTAAGGCATACGCATGCACATCCCCTTGGCCATTGAGTCTTGATTTCCTATTTATACGGTTGTATACTTTTAAACCTTGAGCGCCCAAACAAGGTAAATTTATCTTCTTCTTTCTTTCAGAAGTGAGTTCTTCATCGTCCTCAAAAGTAGAATTGGAAACCTCAAAATACTCACGCCACACCTCCCATTTAAATATTGAATCACCTGAGGGTAGCAAATATGGTTGGGGAGGAGACAGGTTCCATACATTTCTAGAAGCCATTATAGCACAACGCAGATAAAATTGTTAATGAAATGTTACAACAGTACAACCATTCCTACAAGGGTGCACCCTTATACAGTATTCTAAATAATTCTCCCCCACTGAACACAATTATTTTAGTTATGGAGAATCAATATAAAATAAAAGTTAAATTTAAAGAAAACCAATGTACATATTCACTTTAGTGAACAGAATAAAGGCATAAGTGTGTGTATCACTGGGAATGGCGTTGGCCTATGCACAAATATCAAATCAAGTGTGAATGTCACTATGCCTGTCAGAAGTAGTAAACTGACTAATGAGCTCAATTTAGTGTGTGTGTCACTATAATCGGAAATCAAAGAAGGACAGTAACACACTTGTATGAAATTCAGTGTGTTCGTCACAGTGCAGAAAGCTGCTGACTCAAGGGAATACCAAATACACTCCTAGCAGACCGCACTGTCCTAGAATTTAGTTCGCAGGCAGCAAGAGAGTTGAGAAATGCCCTATGCTTGAATAACGAGCTTGAAAGACTGATACAGTGTATGGATAATTTAAATTTAAAATGCAGAACAAAGTGTGCTCATTACTGTGAGGAAATGCACATATGCACACCCCACATGTGCTACAACTTACTATTTATGCATGTATAACAACTGTAGCTCTCTACATAACTGTGTGTCATCACGGCCCCCAACTACAAGGAATTACAACATCATTTGTCTTGAGGAGATATGTGTAATGGTGATTTAAAAGGGTCAACAAAATAAAGCATGTCTTCCTAATGGAAAATGTCATACTTGCAAAGCCAACGCACAATAACTTGGCCGAAGATCCATACAATGAGTTCCAATAATGCAGTATGCTACCAACGGCTTACTACGATGGTTGAATCCACCTTAGGATAAAAAGTTGAGAAAATAAAGTACTTACAACCTTCATTCCATCTGAAATGCGAGTGCGCTAGGAACTAAGGGCCAGATGTACAACCGGCCAATTAGCAATTTGCAACTCGCTAATTGGGATGCTCAACAGTGTCTGACACTGTTTGCGATTCCCAATGGGCTCAGAAATCACATGCCTCATTCATATTAATGAGGCTGTCGCAATTTGCGACCCCAATAGGAATGGCTGACACTCCCAGGAATCGTGGCCTGCTGGGATCAGCAGACCTCCATGTCTAGGACTGCATTTAAATAAAGCAGTTTAAAAAAAAATTAAATGCAGGCCCTTTTCCTTAAAGTAAACAGGATGCATTTAAAAAATTAAAATGAAAGTTTTCAGTTCCATTTTTTAAGGGCAGGCAGTGGTCGCTGGGACCACTGTAAGCCCTTAAAATATATATGCGCCTGCATTCACAAATGAGAAGTGCTTCTGCAAGTGATTGCGACCGCAATTGCGGTAGCAAACCATTCTTACATAGCTTACGGAGTCACTATTAGGAAGGAGCGCCCTTGGAATGCCCCTTCCTAATAGCAAGTCGCTAATCCTATTTTGCGAATCGAAAATAGGATAAGTACATGGACCCTGATATAGCATCTGGGCACCGACAAACCGCCCGCAGCGTCTCTCCAACTGCCAACTCCAACCAGCACCTCAAAGTTCCACACCAGAACCAACTTACATCATAGTGCTCATGAATAAATGCATGGTGCCTCAAAGGGTGTATACATATAACAGGCGTCATGCAAAGACATCACAACACAGGGCCTCATTTTTGAGGATCTTTGCTCCGCTGGAACATCACTTTTTGTGACATTCCATGGCCCAGGAGACTGCACGATATATGTCAGGCAGCACTAAGCGACTTTTTTTGGCTTAATGCTACCCGATAAATATCGTTCCCTTTAACACAGTTTTCTGCGTTAAAGGGGCGTGCATGGCTGTTGCTAAGGGTGTCCCCAGTAACATCCATGTGTTTTGACACTGCCCCAGATGTATGAGAAATCATAAATCTGAGCCAGCACCAAAAATATACGTAAAGGAGGCACAAGGAGAAATAAATATCTTTATTTCTCTTCGTTTTTTATTTTTCATTTTTCTATGTGTGCCGCATTATACAGCACACATAGAAAGAGAAAAAAGCCTTCTGTGATTGTTTTTGTGCTGGCAGGTTTCCCTTCCTGCACAAAAACAATCATCCCCGCAACGCAGGCACCCTTGCACCATGGTGCAAAGGTGCCTGCTTTGGTGCACTGCAGCCCAGTGTGCTCCGGGGCAGGGAAAGGGACAGGAATGCGCCGTATCTGATAGATACGTTGCATTCCTGCCCTTTTCTTTTGCAGTTAGGCAGCGCTGCAGGAAGGCCTGCAGCTCTGCCCTACGGCAAAAACTAATAAATGAAGCCCACAGTGTGCACTGCAGCAGAGCCCTCAGCATACGAGTGAATTGGTTCTGGCTTTTTTTTTAAAGCACTGTCTAGCTTACTAAGATACTGAAGATGCCTTAGGTGTAGAGCCTGTGTTTAATCTGTGTGTTTGACGCTGAAAGGTGTGATTCACTAAGGTTCAACCCTCGCTGAGAGTATACAATGTACAGTAAGAATGCCGCTGCCCACGTCTCCAGCAGGGGGACATCAGCAGCGCAGCCCCCTTAGTGCCCATTAGTCTGAGCACCCCCCCTCCTCCAGTCCTCGTAGAGGGGGGGCTCAACCAGTTCTCCAGCCCCTCCTCTGGCCGGGTGCACCAGTGACGTGCATCCGGGGGAGGGCGCATCGGGATGGGCCGGGTATTAGGCCCCTGCTGCCCAGTACATGACCTCTTTGCGGTCGGTCTGCCTTTCCGGCTGCTGCTGTCCGGCCTTGGTGCTGGTCGTCCTGCGCCTGCCTGCCTCGTTGCAGACACGCAGATTGCCCCGTCAGGGGTTTGTCTGGCGTCGGTGGCTGTTTTTTCCAGTCCTCGTGTGGTTTCAGCGGCCGGTGAGTTCACTTTCGGCGATGGGGTTATTCGATTGCAGTTCCAGGCGGGTGACTGTGAGGAGGCAGGGTCACGCTGGGGGTCCTGGCCTGTTGTGTGCTTGTTCCCCGGAGAGGCCTGCAGCATTCTGATGCCACTCCGTGTGTTGGCAGTCATGCAATTGCTTGTGATTAGCCCCATTTATTGGCTTCTGACATGCTCGGGGAGGGAGCGGTCGCCGGATTGTGGCCTTTGATTGTGCTACGCGATGAGATAGGGAGAGGCAAGCAGTGGGGTTTGGGCTATGGCAGAGTAAATTAAATGCTCTGTTCCTGCCTTAATTCTCTCTGAGCACTGTACATTACACAGTAATAGTTGGCGAGCGTCGGTGTCACCAGCGAGAATAGGAAAATTGATTTTGCACAGTAAGTTGCAGTCTGTGAGAAGTCACCATAATTTTCATTTGTTTACAGCCCCCTTTTGTGATGGAGAAGTGGATTGTGGGAATTTCAGGGAAGCAGTGTAGCGCAAAAATGTTGATAAGGGGATGTGCGTTGCATCATTGAGGCATTCTCTTGCTCGGACAAGTCTCCTTCTTGTGCGATACTTAGCTTGAATTTGTTTGGTGGGAACATGGTCTGGCATTCAGGTTTCACACGATTGTATCAGCGGAGTGCATTTCATAAAAACATTGTTTGGTGTACTTTGTCACATCCAATTTTGCAAGGAGGGGACAGTTGTGATATGCATGGCGACCACGCGTGCACGCAAACATATCTTGGCATTGCTTTTGTGCTGTGCATCTAGGTTCCTGTTTGTTGCCATATTGATGTGCATTTATTTTGTCTAGTTGTATGTCTGCGTATTTAAGGAGATGTTAATTGTGCATGACGTCTTGTTTGTGATTTAGTTTACACCACCTTTTTGAGAGCTGTGTGGACCGGTGTTTGAAGTGGCACCGGGCCCTCACCCCAGCAGGCAGAGGGTCTTAAACGACATGCATGCAGGCTATATTCAGAGTGTTTCAGGGGTGTTATCTGTGACTTGCGGGCTTTCCAGCGGGGGGCAATTTGGAAAATGGCGCCACGGGAACGAGGCTACCGAACCCTTCCAAAGGGCCACGTGCTTGTCAAAGTGGCGCCATAGGAAAGAGGCCCCGCTTCTTACGCGGAGCTGAGGAATGTTTATAATGGCGCCCACATTTTTAGAGAATGCCTGCACTAGTCCCCAGGCGTCTTCATGGCACCATGTAAAACCACATTAGGAGGTTTGGCTTAGATTGCAGTGGTGGGCCTCGGGCTCTGAGATTTCACCTGGTGGGGTTTCACGGCGGAGACGCCATTGGTGGTAGTCTGCTATTGTCCTCCGCCGCACTTGCATTGAAATCAGTGCGTTGGAGGGGTTCAAACTGGCCGAGGAAACTCTGTAAAGTGGCCCTCTAGCTTTCCAATTCTCTACCAAATGTGGCGAGGGCCCATTGGCTGGGCGGCATTATAGGGATTATAGTTGCGTCGGCTATTTACTTGGCTCCCCTGTCCTTGTGGCTGGTATCGCAGCTCTTCTTTATTATCTGAACGGCCGTTCAGGCCCAACAGCGGGCAGCGTCTGCCTGACGGTGTGCCCGGCCCAAACACCTCGCTGAGACCTGGCATGAGGTCTCGGGTTATTATCCGGCTCGCGCAGCGGGCTTCAATCTCGCGGTGCCATTGTTGCTGTCATTGCGCAGGAAACATGTCCGCAGGGGGACCGGAGCCAGTGGACTTTCTAAGCTTCCTAACTGTACAAAAACCTTTCATGGGGAAAGGGAGCGTCGTAAACATGATTAAACTTGAATGGAAGCAGTTTGGGGGAGTGCATTTTCTCCACTACCGAGCTCTTGCTGAATGTGATGGTGCGACCGTGATGCATTGTGCCCGGCTCCTCTCTGTTTCGATTCTTTTAGTGCTTGTTCAGGGATCACGGCGGTATTTGTAATCTGCAATGGCTCTTTTATGTTCATTGTGTCTTTAGAGTGATATTATGTGAAAGATTTGGTGACGTAAGATCGAATTATGGAACCGCATGATGACGAATTTTAAGGTAGCAGGGGATAATAAGTCGGCATGCCCGGTCCCGGGAGCATGCAGGACTGGTGGTTTGATCCGGCGGCGCTATTCACGACTCACGCCGGGGTCCGTTTGCAGTTGCAGTCAGCCTGAATAAGGGAGGGACAAGCGTCACAACGATCAAGGAACGGCGCGTTGCTCTGCCCTTTGGAGCCCCCTAAGGGAGCGCTTTCGCATCGCAGCACTGCACTTGTCTTTTAGCAAGTACGAGTAGATGAGGAGGAAGCAGAGTTCGCGCGGCCGACTTTGGGCGTTGAAGCCGCAGGGTCGCGTTCACATGTGATGGTTGCCTATTCACTTATCGATCGCACAAGCCTTTCTGGTTATTGGTAAACCCACTCGGGGATGCCCCCATACGTTTGGGTTGAGTTTGCGCCGGATTACTAGTGGTTTCTGGCCTCAGGGTCGCGTTCACATACATTGATTTTGTAATCACTCACCTTGCATGTGCCTTGAAGGTGTAAAGAATCCTCTGCCCATTCAAGCGCCACTCACTTCGGGGCCCAGTTCGTGCGGCCGACTTTGGTGCTAGAACCAGGGTTCGAGCATAAGGGTCGCGTCCAATTAGGCGATTCAGGACAAAGCGCGTAACTGTCACGTGCCGGAATGCGTAATGCATAAACTTTGCTTGACAGCGTTCCATTATTTAGTGGAGAGGATGTGGCCTTATTGTGAAAGCGGCCGGCTTTCATGCAGGGGACACAGGTTCGAGTGTACTGATATTCCCATTCCGCGGCAAGATGACAACCACGGGGTCACTCTTATTTATGCATCCTCCATAGCGCGGACTTTAAACGTAGGTGTACAGGGTAAGCGGTCATGTAGGTTGCGCGGGAAGCGGGTTTGGGTTTGGTTCGAGGCCCCGCATCCCGCTATGTATTCCTAGGCAGCGAGCTGGTGTAGGGAGGTTACCCGGACAAGGAATGGCAGCGTGTGAGGCCCTCGCTGAGACTGGGAGACGATGGGGCCTTTCGGCGAAAGCGGCCGACTAGGGGGCGGGGGAAGCGGGTTCCTGCTTATTTAGGCCCCGCCTCCCGTGCCTATTTATGCCTTATAAAATTGCTGACTTCACCTGGGGGGCCAGAGCCTTCACATTTAGGAACATAACTAATACATAGGGGTATTATAAGTGAACACATTACACAAGCAAACGCTAAGCTTCAAGAAGCAAAGTGACAAAGTGAGCAAACAAGTTAAGATGTAGCAAACAGTCCATTATAGGAAGGTAAAGTGACATGTGTGCAAGTTACAAAAGCGTAAAAGTACAAGGAGGGGTACAATAGTGCATGACAGGGCAGACACCCAAACACTAGAACAAATGCTACGTACGAAATGGTGGTACTGGCGCAACTAGCAGAAGCTATGGATAATGTAAGGGGTGGCGTACAGTGGGTTACATGAGAATAGTGACGCCTGCTTCTCACAATAGAGTACCAAACACAGGTAGAAGGATATTACTGCAATAAATCGCAGACCCCCAATTTCGCAGACTCGCCAACCACAAGAACACTCCGGGAAGACACTTTCAGAGTGAAGGAGAACAGTAAATTCGATATTAATAGGTCTTCCATCAGACAAGAGAATAGTAGGGGGACGAGTTAGGAAGTGACGCTGAATCACACACTCCAAAATGCATTGGTCGTTAGCGGATTCAGCATGTGAATAATTGACGTAGTTTCTAGACGCTGCATGGATGCATCAAACAGGCTTGGCCTGGGTAGCGTGTGGGACATTGTTGGCCCCTGTCCCATTACAAAAGATCATGATTGGTAGAAGAGGGGGGACAGAGCTTCTAATGAATGTTTTCTGTCTCCAAATGCAGGAACCGCGCTGGAGAATCGCTCTACTCACAGGGGGGGACCACATGCTACCAACAGGATAAGGGTCGTAGCACACAGGGGGTAATTTGCCAGGATCGGGGGACCCATGTTCTCCCCAGTTGTCATTACGGTCCCAGGTGTGGGGCGCACAGGTTACACCCATTAAAGTGATACGCTGGCAGTTTACTGGGTGTGGGGACATATTAGGTAGCCCCGGGGCAATAGTGTGACGTTCTAACTTGAAAGAATTACTATTGAGTTTGTACAATTGGGTTTTGATGGGCAATAATTGGGATGTCCCACTTGGAAGCTGGGGCAGAGCTAAGGGGCCCACGCATGCCTGCCTAATAATTCGAAAGCATTTTCTTTTTAAACAACTGGTGGATCTGTGGCATAGTATGCACCCCATGTGCATAGCAAAGGTGTTGTGTGGTACAGTAACCGGGGCGCAAATAATGGGCTCTGATCCTGGCTGTCAAGTGAGCCTAGGTGTACCTGCCAGCACGGGTTGGGGATGTTTTCAGGGATTGCTCTTTCTTCCCGAAACGAACGGGTTTCGCTCTAGAAGGGTCAGAACACGCCTAGCCGGCTGGCATGCCAAGGCCGGGAGCCGGTACACTGGAAGAAGACACTGGGGCCAGTGTGTGTGGGTTGAGTCAGAGTGTACATGATTGGATTCGAACTTTCTCCAAATATGGGACAAGCGGAGCGAATACACAGGCACGAATTTGAGTAGGTCATGTGATAACGCAGGCAGGAGAGCCGGGGCGGGCTCCGTCCTGGGAGCCTGAATGCAGTTTCTGGTTAGGGCTCTAGGGGGACAACCAGGTTCTGACTGCTTGTGGGGGAGATGAAGCAGTGTAAGCGTAGTGATTGCACAAATTACCATGGCATTTGCTCCTAGTGTGCCCGAGTACTCTAGGCAGTTGCTGGCAGCAGCTCATAGGTGACAGAAAGAGTGACCACAAGGGTAGAGGGTCACCCGGAATATTGCATACATGTCTTCTCAAGCATGCACAATTTTAGATCACGATGATCCAACAAAGACTGCCCCAAACCATGGTCTTTTTTAGAGTCCCTTGCTGGGTGGATGGGAGTAATTACTGTAAGGGGTCTCCCTCATCCTCATTGTTTTAAGTGATCAGCAATGAAGTTTCATCCTTAGCCTTAAGGTCACTCTTAGCGCATCCACAGGATGGTAATGTCACGCAGGGCAGTTGAGACCTGGGCAGACATTGCGGGGGCGGTGAGCTTGGTTGGCTAGGCAAGGAAGCTATAGGGTAGCCTATTCAGGTTATGCAACTAAGAAGCAGGGACTAAGCCAAAGATTTGGCCGGGCTGAAGATGTAGTGCTCCTCTTGTAGATATGGACAGGTAATAACAAATAGTCTTAACGCGAACCGCAGGGTTCAGAGGCAGTGTAGGGCCCTGGGCTATATGCACCAGTATGCGTGCACCCTGAGTCAGAGTGAATTAGTGGTTATTCAGGTTCTAAGGTGGCGAGATCTTAGGCAGTATAGGGTTGGCTGGTCACGAGACAGAGGTAATAAGTACTCTGCACGGTTTACTGGCATGGTGATTGGCCAAGGAAGTCTCAAAATAGCTTTAAGCGCAGGCTGGAGGAATTAGTGACATGCCTAGAGAGGTAAGCCTGGGTTCAGGACAGAACGCCACGGTAGATAGTTTGGGCGGCATGCACAGGCAGGTGATTTCAGCAGGGGGTTCAGCTAAGCTTGCGCCAGGCAGGGGCTTGCACAACGAAGGCGATTGCAGTAGGTTGCAAGCATTTATCCAAGAGATGGAGGCTCTACCCCATTCAAGACCGTCAATAGCGCCTGCGCTAGAACCAGGATCTAGGCAGTGGTGGTAGCTGCCAGTTAATTGCGGGTGGTGGTGCAACAACCGATGGAGAACGTGGGGTTAACATAATTTGGCTACAATGATCGAAGAGTGTTGTTTGGTGTTCAGACGGCCCTAGAAGGGACGAATATGTTGCGTTCAGATGCCTCCCCCCAACCCCCCTTAGATGACGAGGACTCAAGGACACCCGCTTCTGAGTCACTATCCCAGGGCAGGACAGTCCCCGGGGGGAATTGGCATGTTGAGGGTAGAGATTAGGCAGTAGTTACTGCCGGAAAGTGCATAGCGAGTTAGTAATGGTGTTACTAGTTGCCCAACTGGATTTTACATCGAGACAGGGTGCTTGTCAAATAGCCGCCAGGGATCCATCGAATGCCCAAGAGGGTTGTCTGGTCAAGAGACGGAATTACACGACTAAGGCTAATACATCAGGTGGCAAGCATGCAATAAGAAATAGGAGGCTTATGCCCATCACCCGTAAGATAAACCAAGTCAGAATGACACCTGCGCCAGAGCCAGAATGGCAGGATAGTCCCCAAGGTGGGAGAGGGCCATTGCGGCGCTTCACAGGTCAGGGACAGCCGCTCATACTAGCTGGAGCCTGTAAGGGGGATGAAGGTTAGAAACATGGACGGGGTGCCGGGCCTCGAAACCCCATCACGAAGCAGTGGGGGAGAGCAGGCGGCGAGGTGTCTTTAAGGGACGGACTAGGGCTTTTAGGGCCGAAGCGGGTGAAACAGCTTTTGGCAGGGACACAGATGGGTCCCCAGTGAATCCACCATGAAAGGGCTATGGTTAGACAAGGGACCCATGATTTTGTAGTCCGGCCCCATTACTGGTATAGGTATACAGGGTCACAGGTGGATAACAGGGTCCGGCCACCTGTAGGTTGGCACTTCACGGAATATGCAATGTCTTAGGAGGTACACCTTGCACTATCCCTTCTACCTGAGGTGACCCTTTTGCCAGGGATAAATGGAACGTAACTATGACGTTGTTTGGTCAATGTGGCAAAGTGGGGATGGATATGCTTCTCCCGGAAGTACAGGATGCCCTTGAAGCTGTGGGATGCAAGTAGGGAACACAGAGGTGAGGGCTCTGTCATCGACGGCAGCCTCCTCCAGAGCTGTGGCGGAGTTACAGGGCGATCTGGAGGCAGACGGGTACAGTAAGGGTACCTCTGCGGCAGACCGGTACAGTAAGGGTACCTCTGCCTGGCACACTAGGGGTGCCTGAGCCAAAGACCTGGAGCCGAAGGGAGGTTCCAGGAAAACCGCAACGGTGCCCCGTTAGTCCTTCGGGCGGTTGGGGGGCCTAACCAACCGGGGGTGTGCCATACCACGCTCCGCCCTGAAAGGAGGGGCGGGAGTATAAGACATGATCACGTGATCCGTAAGGGGATCAGCAAAGGCTGCACTGTCCGGGCGTCGACCCACCGTGCCGGCTGGCTCATAAGGCGGACGGGCAGCGAGGGGGCGCCTGCCCTGGATCGCCCGTATGATAACCCACTAAAACGTCATACTTTTGGTTGTATGAAAATAAACCTGCAGCAGTTCTTTAAACATAACAATGTGTCCTGTGTAATCATTATGGGTAAATGTATGAAATGCAAGGGGAGCGGATGACGGTGTGGGCACTATGCCGCTGCCCGCGTCCCCAGCAGGGGGACATCAGCAGGGCAGCCCCCTTAGTGCCCATTAGTCTGAGCACCCCCCCTCCTCCAGTCCTCGTAGAGGGGGAGGCTCAACCAGTTCTCCAGCCCCTCCTCTGGCCGGGTGCACCAGTGACGTGCATCCAGGGGAGGGCGCATCAGGGATGGGCCGGGTATTAGGCCCCTGCTGCCCAGTACACGACCTCTTTGCGGTCGGTCTGCCTTTCTGGCTGCTGCTGTCCGGCCTCGGTGCTGGTCGTCCTGCGCCTGCCTGCCTCGCTGCACCGACCCTATCCTCGTACCCAGCAGCTGGGCAGACAGCATGCTGATTTGGACGTACTAATGTTTCTTTTTTGTGTTGCAGGCGGAGTTACAGGGCGATCTGGAGGCAGACGGGTACAGTAAGGGTACCTCTGCGGCAGACCGGTACAGAAAGGGTACCTCTGCTTGGTACAGTAAGGGTGCCTGAGCCAAAGACCTGGAGCCGCAGGGAGGTTCCAGGAAAACCGCGACGGCGCCCCATTAGTCCTTCGGGCGGTTGGGGGGCCTAACCAACCGGGGGTGTGCCATACCACGCTCCGCCCTCAAAGGGGGGGGTGGGAGTATAAGACATGATCACGTGATCCGTAAGGGGATCAGCAAAGGCTTCACTGTCCGGGCGTCGACCCACCGTGCCGGCTGGCTCATAAGGCGGGCGGGCAGCGAGGGGCCGCCTGCCCTGGATCGCCCTTAAGATAACCCACTAAAACGTCCTACTTTTGGTTGTATGAAAATAAACCTGCAGCAGTTCTTTACCCATAACAATGTGTCCTGTGTAATCATTATGGGTAAATGTATGAAAGGCAAGAGGAGCGGATGACGGTGTGGGCACTAAGACTCATCTACCAGTACAGCCATCATTGCTTTGGGAACAGAGACTCTGTCAGCGGGGGACTGTCTGAAAGCTGCAGAGGCTGATCTGAGTCTCTGCAGGTAGCAGACAGTTGGGGGAATGCAGCTCGTGTGTGTGGTGGTCTCATGGAGTTGGAATCCGGCTTAGCAAGTTGTATGTGAACGCGTAGGGAGCTGTATGTTTAGGCACAGGCTGTATGTGCAAGTGCAGGGAACTGTATGTGCAAGCGGAGGGAGCTGCATATGCAAGTAGAGGGATCTGTATGTGCAAGCACAGAGACCTGTATGTGCAAGCACAGGGAGCTCTATGTACAAGGGCTGGGGCAGGGAGCTGTATGTGCAAGCATATGGAGCTGTATATGCAAGCGCAGGGTGCTGTATGTGAAAGCACAGGGCCAGAGAACGTATCTGCAAACACAGGGAGCTGTATGTGCATGCACAGGGAGCTGTATATGCAAGTGCAGAGACTTGTATGTGCAAGCACAGGGAGCTATGTGTACAAGTGCAGGGAGCTGTATGTGCAGGCAGAGGAGCTGTATGTGCAAGCTCAGGGAGCTGCATGTTCAAACGCAAGGGCAGGGAGCTGTATGCACAAGCGGAGAGAGCTGTCTCTGTGCCTGCTGCGTCTGCAGGCATAGGTATCTGTGTGTTTGGAGGGAGCTCTCTCTGAATTTGTACAAAGTTGTATTGCAAAAAGTCTCTGTCACAGAGGGAAGCTGTGTTTGTGTTTCTTTGTATCTGGAGTGAGCATCCCTAGCTATGACTCCAGGGAGCGCCCACTAGGTACATTGAGCTGTGCCTACTCACAACGGCAGGAGGCTGTACCCTATCTGCGTGCACAAGGCCCCCTCACTGTGCATGTGTGGCACTGTCACAAGAGTCAGAGAGCCTTACACACTATAAGAAGCTGGAGCAACCTACAGGAGGCGGTGGGAGGACGGAGAAGGGAGGAGAGGTGAGTGAGATAGAAAAGGGAGTGAAGGTGTGTGAGGGGATTACAGGGGCAGGGGAAAAATTAAGGAGAAAAAGGAGGGATAGGACAGGAAGAAGAGAGACAGACTTGGGGGTAGGGGGGTGGAGGAGAGACAAGAGAGAGACAAGGATGGATGGAGTCAGGTGAGACAGAGTGAAGAGGCAAAGGGCTGAGGAAGGGAGCAAAACAAAGGTGAGATGGAGAATGTTAGAGGGTGACAAAAGGAGTAGGCATGAGGGAACAGACAGGGGAAGGAGAGAATTAGAGGAAAACACACGAGGGGGGAAGAGAGAGAAACAAAAAGAGGAGGGGTGGCATGGAAAGGAAAAACAGAAGAGTACGACTGAAGGACAGTGAGGGAGCAAAGGGAGGAGCGAGGGAACAGTGGGAGACAGGTGTAAATAGACACAACCAGAAGGGGAATGGGAGGGAGGTCAGGTGACAAGAGTGAGGGAGGGAGGGACAACAGGAGGGACAGAGGAAAAATAGAGAAGAAGGAAGATGAGGGAGAAAGAATGATGGCGGGTGAATAGCCATCAGGTTGAATACATTCTGTTGACAAATATGGATCTCTAGCGGCCACAAGTTTGAATCCTGGCAAGGTAAAGCCATCCTTTCACCCTTTCGAGGTCAACATCTTCAGTTCTATAAAGGGAAATTGCAACATACGTAATTTAGAGCCTAGAAACCTCAATATAGAGGTATGAAGAGTTATATGAAAAACATGGCATTACTATGAGTGGGGGAAAGGCCTGAGAGTAACATGATTGAGCTACGAAGAATAGAGCAGGTGAACAGAGAGAGAAGAGAAAGATTTTCAAAGCGAAGGGTGGAAAGAATAAAGGAGGGAGACAGGTGGCAAGTGTTTCATGTCCCGTAACAAGAAGGGAAGGAAGTATCGTACCTCACACATACTACCTTATTTCCCTTGTTATCTTGCAGCCTAAGGTCTAGGATTTGCGGTAGGTGGTAATGGATAATCATCGGATGCACGTTCGAGAGGGGAATCTGTTAGTGAACCTGTTAGTGGAATTGTCTTCTCCATAGTGGTATCATGGTAAAAGAAGTACCACTTGTGGTACCTTTTGATCAAACGATTTATGGACTGTCCCTGTGCCAAGCGTCAGGGTGTGAAGCAAGACATTCTCCCAGTTTAGGCTACACATTCTCCTGTCCATGACCCACCGGATTGTTGCAATTTGCAGCTCTGATATACATGTGCACTCATTAATTCTAACTTTCCTAGTCTGTTTACACTGACTGTGCTGCACTGAGGTGATCTGTTCTCCCTCCGAGCATTATCAATTTTATCATTTGCATCAGTACTCCAGAAGTATTGCAACTGCTTTAAGCCCCCACCCCCACACAATTTCATTAGAGGAAAGAGACTAACATCCAATATTCTCCCTAGATTGAAATGACGACATGATGGTGTTTCGCATAAAGCACCGGAATGTCACACCTTTGTCGAAATGAGAAACACAAAGTTTACCAGGGGGTTTCAAGACTTAGGGCCATATGTATCAAGCCAAATTGAGTACGCAAACGCAGAAATACGCAGAATTTTGGCGTTTGCGAATGCAATTTGGACAATGGTATGCATCAAGGAAATCTGCTTTAAAAATAAGGAATCGCAAAATATGCGATTCCTTATCTTGCGATTGCATTTAAGGAATCGCTAATTTTGCGATTCCTTAAATGCAATGTAAGAAGCTAAAAAAAATTGCTAATTGGCCTTAAGGAATCGCAAATTACCACCAACTTCTAGTTGGTGGTAAGTTTCGAATTCCTTTCAAAATGCATATTGTTTCATTTTTCTAAGTGCCATGTGACGCACATACATGCCCTTAGGGCATATACGTGCGCCACATGTGCACCCATGCAGATTTCAGGGGTGCAACAGGGTGTCCTTTGGACTCCCCTGCACCCTTGAAAATATTCACAATTTGCGATTATCAAATTGCGATTCGCACATTTCCCCTTCATTCCTATGGGCCTCCTGGCCCATAGAAATGAATGGGAAATTATTCCTTAATTGCGATTTGCAATTTGCTAATCGCAAATAAGGAATTTTAAGAAATCGCTAAAAAGAAGCGCATTTCTACATACATACCATTTTACGATTTCTAAATAGCGATTCCTTAAAATTCGCTATTTAGGAATCGCAAAACGGAATGTTGATACATATGGCCGTTAGCATATGTATTAGCGAAGATAGAAATTGCGATTAATTGGAAGGCTGCAAGGGGACCAAGAATAGAGGTCTGGGAAGGAGAGATGGAGAAGTGGGCAGACAGAGAAAATAGAATTGTGCTGAGAGAGGCAAACCGATGCATTGGGAACCGAGAAACTGCGAGAGCCTGGGGGACATGTGGGCATCAGACCTAGATGAGACAGCAGAAGCCCAATCAAATTCGCCGCCACCGGTAAGAGACCATGAGATGGGATTTCTGCGACAATAAGATAAAAAGACAGACACAAGACCTTCCCTACCCCACACAGACCCCAGACAAGAATAAAGCATACAGTGAAAGAGGTGAACACGCAATGCTGAAAATATTAAGCTACAGACAAAGAGACTCGTTAGGGGGATAAGGAATGGGAGTTGAATGTAGGATTTTTTTTGAATGTTTCTAAGAATTATCATTACATCAGAAAAAAGAAAGAGAACAGTAGTGTAATCTATATATATGTATGTAAATATCCTGACATGATAACAATGGAAATGCATGTAAGTCAAATGCCAATCAAATCTGTTTTAAAAAAAGGCAAGAGGCATAGGCAAGACCAAAAGCATGGAAATATGGAAGGTAAACAGAAATGTGAGTGCCGGCTTCAGTCAGTGAGCAAGTGATTGTGTTGTTCAGTGTGTTAGTAAGTGCTCTGAGTGAGTGAATATGCAAGTGAGTGAGGAATTAAGAATCTGAACCAGTGAAAAAGTGTCTATGCTCATAAGTGATTGCGAGTGTGCATAAGTGAATGTCTATGAATAAAAGTATTTACAAGCAATTGTGTGCTTTTTGTCATCATATAATGAGTGTGTGTTAGTGAATAAGTGGGTCTGTGGATGCAGGAGTGAGTCACTGTTTGCATTGTTCAAAGTGTGATTGAGTACATTGTTGGGTGTTAATGAGTGACAGTATGGAAAAATATTTCTGTGTGATTAAGATATAGAGTGCATGAGAAGAAGGGATTGCATGACTCAGTATGTCAGGCAGGTGGTTAAGCTAGTGTATATGAACAAATTATCAAGCAAGTCAGTGCTAATGTGATTGAAAAGCTGCCTGAATGAGGGATTAAACATCTTTGTGAGTGAATGAATGAGTGGCAAGAACACATATGCTTCTGTGATTTTTGTGTGGTGTGACTGAGGTGAGCTGAGCATTTCACTGCAAAATGTGTTGGTGCCTGCAATAGTATGCAAGTATGTATGTGAGTAGGGGCCATATGTATAATTGAAAATCGCATTCGCAAAGGCCGAAATTCGCAGAATTTCGGCCTTTGCGAATGCGAATTCGCAAAATGATATGTATGAAGGAAATCCCGATGCAAAATAAGGAATTGCTAAATTTGCAATTCCTTATTTTGCAATTGCATTTAAGGAATCGCAAATTTTGCGATTCCTTAAATGCAATGTAAGAAGGCAAAAAAATTTGCTAAATGGCCTTAAGGAATCGCAAATTACCACCAACTTCTAGTTGGTGGTAAGTTGCGAATTCCTTGAAAAATGCACATTTTTGCATTTTTTTAAGTGCCTTGTGACGCACATACATGCCCTTAGGGCATGTATGTGCACCACATGTGCACCTATGCTTATTTCAGGGGTGCACCAGGGTGTCCTTTGGACACCCCTGCACCCTTGAAAATATTCTCAATTTGCGATTAGCAAATTGCGATTCGCAAATTGAGAGAAAATTCCCATTCTTTCCTATAGGCCTCCTGGCCCATAGAAATGAATGGGAAAGTATTCCTTAATTGCGAATTCATAGTTTGCGAATTCGCAATTAAGGAATATCAAGAAATCGCAAAAAAAATTGCATTTTTCTTGATACATACCATTTTGCGATTCTGAAATAGCGATTTCTTAAAAATCGCTATTACAGAATCGCAAAATGGTTCCTTGATACATATGGCCCTAGGTGAGCCTTCGCCTGAGTGAGCAAATGATTAAATATGTGAGTGAATGTGTCAGGGGATGCATGCCATACCACTCAAGAGAGTGTGCAAGTGAGAGTGAGTGTGTCTGTACATGCATGCCTTACAGAGTATGTGAATGACGTTATAGTTCAGCACTTAAGGTTGTGAGCAAGATAGTGTGTACGTGAGTGCATAAAAGAGTTGTATGCAAGTTTGTTTTATTTCTTTTGAACATGGACATCATTTGGGGGTGGACAGGGGTTGCAGTCTTCCCTGTGAGACTCTTGTCACTGCCTTTGCGACCCCTGACCTCAGTGGTAGTAAAGGTAATGCCATGAACAGAAAGCAAACAGTGCAGTGCACTGTTTACTTTATGCAGCCCTCACTGTCACCTGGGCCATTAATCACCTAAATTCAACAGTGCAATATATACTTGCCTGCTTAAATTAAAAACATGAATTAAAAAGTAAACATATGTAAATATTTGTAAACTAGATATTGCAGATTGTTAACAGATGGAAAATGATGTCTTTCAATAAAGTGACAGTGCCGTGGAAATAATGATAATCAAAACGTATAATAAAAGCTAAGGACTAATTTAAGACCAGCCCGTCACAGTGCATTAGAGGTTAACACAAAAGCTACCTCTCCTATCATCTGTAGTCTTCATGCTTGCTTTTGACCCTGTACAGAGCTCCACTGCCTTTTGACAAAGATTGCACTAAAAATACTACATACATACATACATACATACATGCATGCGTGCATAAATACATACATACATACATACATACAAGTCAATAACATAGTTCACATTCAATATATGGTCTACAAGAAGTAATACATGCAGAAATCTTTTGGTTCGTTGTACGTAATTTACCAGTACATTTTATGCTACAGAAACCACCCAATCATGGCAGTTTGTGGTACAAATAATTTGGCCTGCAAATTTTGCTTTGTGTTTTGTGTTGCTCTATTTTCATGTCTTTCAACAAAGACACAATTTATCATCCAATAAAAAGAGAAACATGCAATGTTTCTAGCATGTTTGTAGGCATGTCATATTTAAAATGAAGGTGCTGTATAAAATAGATATTTGTCTATGTTAGCAACTGTTGGGCTACCCTAGAATTGTGTACTCAAGAAGCTGTAAATGCCAGCAATTTCATTAGGGTGAAGGTCATGTGACATCACTTCCCGGGAGGATTCAGTGTCAAAGATCATATGATGTCACTTCCCATTAGTTCATTTTACTGAATCGTCGCCCAAGCTTTTGCATGCATTAGATTTCAATTACGTTTTTGCTGATGTGAGACAGTTGAAGTGGCAGCATTATTGGAAGCACACTAGACCCCTCTCAATCATCCCCAAGAAGGTTTCAAACATAACACATAGTACATTATTGGTGACGTTTTATAGCCAAAGAGTGTGGCTTTCCTTGTTTCGCTGATTGCAATAGAAGTGAGGGCTATTTCAGGAGGCAGAAAGTTAAAGAGCAAACCAGCTATATCATCTGTGTGGCATTCCAGTTTAGCAAAGGTACTATTCCGATGTGCCTAACACCGTTCTTACCTCATCCATAATCACAGGTCAATGCTGAAAATGAAAATATAGGCCCAGATGATGAGCACATTTGATGAGCTAATGAGAGTCCGAGGTTGTTACTTCATCCATATCTCTTTGAGGGGAAAATCTATAAAACTGGCATGACAATATATGTTTTTTAACCAGTGTGGTCAATTTAAATCAGCGCTACAAAGCTAGTTCATCAGCGCGGGATTATAAATCCTCAGCTTTGTGATATAATACTTCAATGATGCTTGATATTCTAAAGTCTTTAAGGAGCCCCCCTCCTCCCCCTCATGCATCTGTTGTAACCAAGCTGAGAATGCTGCTGGTAATGTGGAAACAGAAGAAGGATATCTACATCCATTTAATCAAAGCATTGAAAAATCATTGGCAAAGCCAATAGATACGGCTTATGAATCAAAATGCCTCTGAGTCATTGATGGGTATAGGCACAAGATAAGTCATCATAAGTCATCATGCATGCACTCTCCCACTTAGACTTTATCGTGGAGTTACCCCACACAGTCAAGGGACATAATACATTATTAGTTGTGGTGGACACGTTTACCAAGATGGCTCATTTTATACCATTAACCGGTCTCCCCCTCTTCTCAAACATTGGCATCAGTGTTTCTAAAACAGGTGGTTAGGCTGCACGGACTCCCATCTGTTTTAATTACAGATAGGGGTGCCCAATTTGTATCAAAGTTAATTGTCAACACCAGCGCTTGTGACATTCTACCACAAGGGGGTGATGTCAGACTGATTTAGAGATGACCATAACAACAGTCAATTATTGATTCAGTTTACATTAAACTTATTTTTACCTTCACCCTCAAACGATTCTTAAAGCTTTGAGGGCCTGGAATAGTATGAATTGTCACACTTATAGGAGCGTAATGGTTAGTAGTTGTGTTGTTAGTATCATTGGCAGCATGGCAGGGACAATGTGTGGTGCAAGCTGCTGTGGCCTCCTAATGAGAGGCCTGGCATGTATTTTTTTTTTTTTACAAATTTAGCATTATAAGCCAACAAGTAGCATTTAGTTAACAGGCCCTGGGTACCTAAAGTATCACTTTACTAGGAATTTGTGAGTAAATGAAATGTGGCAATTGGGTGAAAGCCAACTTTACCATTTTTAAAGGAGGGAGCACATGCCTTTTAGCACAATTTAGCAGTGGTAAAATGCACAGAATTCTAAAAGCCAACAAAAACTGGTTCAGAAAACAGGAGGGGTGGGATAGCAACATGTTTGGGGTGACCCTGCAGAGAGGGCCAGGTCCAACAGTAAAACAATGATACACTAAGTACAACAGCATTCCATAATGGTCTTTTACTTTACTTGTGGGATGATAGGCACTGCAGATGAAATGACTGGCAAGTAAGAAACCCATTAACAATGCCTCGAGAGCCATAGTATCATCCCAAAGCAAAAATAAAATCAAAAGAGGAGAAGCAACGTATTGAAAGGGGAACTATCAAAGGAGAAAACTCAAAACTGAAGGACTGGCTTAAGCTCACTCATTTTCAGGTGAATGTACACATGTAGTTCAACAGTACTATAATTCTTATGGCAAGGGAGCCAATTACTGATGTGAACTTAACCATTATCCCATGTAGTTCACTGTCATGGATGGGAGCAGAGTGTAAATGACACTTAGGTAGACCAATGTCAGAACAGAGCAGACCCAAAGGCCCCCTACATATATATATATATATATATATATATATATATATATATATATATCCAAATTACTTCCTCCGTTTCACCGCTTACTTGCCGGATCTCGGGTGCTCGCAACCGCGTGCACCACCTGGAGTTGAGGCGGCCTGACCTCCGGATTGTATTGGCAGGCGCTGCAAACTTCACCCGTGCCCTTCCACCCACTTGGGATAAGACATTGTACCAACCCACAGGGGCAACATTTTAATGAGAATGCGATACCCACACAAGGTCATTTAAGGAACTCGAGTCTTGGCGAAACAGTGGAACTATTACTACCAGAATGCCCTGCTTGCTGACGTCCATTGGGGCGGGACTTTTACTCTAAATAAAGCATGTTCCTATCAAAATCGCTGTCTCTGCATTCTCTGATAGCCAGTGATCAAGAGCGACACAGCGCTCGAAACGCGTTTGGCAGTATCTTACAAGGGGAGAACGTGCTGGAGATGTGGCGGCTTCTACCGGGGGCCGAGTCCTGTAACCCCTCTTCGTGTGATATCTCCACTTGGGCAAACCTTGCTTTTTGATATATATATATATATATAATATATATATATATATATATATATTATATATATATATATATATATATATATATATATATATATATATATATATATATTCACTGAAAAAACCATAGGTTATAGACCATATATAGTTAGGAATTAGCATTTACAAAACCTTGAAAATTCACTGAAAAAACCATAGGTTATAGACCATATATAGTTAGGAATTAGCATTTACAAAACCTTATTTTACTCACACAAAACCATTGAAATTCCATATATAGTTAGTTGCACTAACTATATATCGCGCACCCGCAATCCACTGCTGATGATGTCACATATTACATCATTCATGACATGACAGTGTTTTTTTAAAAAAAGAACAGTAAGTATAAGGGAAGGAAACAGACAGTTATGTTAAAAGAAAGACAGCTATAGGGGAGTAAACTAGAGATACTATTACCCGTAATCCACTGCTGATGATGTCACATATTACATCATTCATGACATGCTCAGTGACATCATCAGCAGAGGATTGCGGGTAACAGTATCCCTAGTTTATTCCCTATAGCTGTGTTTCTTTTAACATAACTGTCTGTTTCCTTCCCTTATACTTACTGTTCTTTTTAAAAAAAATTTTTTAGATCAGTCAGAAACAGTGAAAGTAATGAAATATAAAAGACTACGTATGCAACAACTTTGACACTTACAGAAGCCTCACCTTCTCCATGCCTCCTACACAGTTCTACATGTACATCATAAATGCAAACAGAACAGAATTAATTATACATGTTAAATGGTTTATTTTTGCTGTTCTCAGAATGTATCAAATTTCACTAAAACAGTGACTTGAAGGTATTCATCATATAACAGCGGGGAAAAAAAAACACAATCAAAATGATTGTGTTTAAAAAACCCATACAACATTACAAATCAGAATTCAGAACTCCTTAAAGTTAACTTACTTTCCATGACGGCCAAGGATGTCCTATGAACAGCTTACACTCTGTTGTGCTGTTATTACTTTCAACCCGCCACTTTCTGAAAGAAAACCTCCATCGTTTTCAAAAACATGTTACATACAATAAATGACTTCTTGCTCTCTACCACAAGTATCCACAAGGCCAAATCTTGTCAGAGCCATGTATAACTCTTGGATTTCTTGTTAGCCAATCCCGTCTTTTCGCATTTCCGCAACTTTCAGAATTAAAATGTTGAAGATCATTTACACAATCCTGGACTAGTAATATCTTCCCCTTCTTGCTCAATCATGTTCTACATTTCCTATCACACTGATACTGCTTACTATGAAGCAGACTTACACTACCTTTATGACTAGTACAATTATTTAATTCTCTACATCACTTTTAATCACAAAGCAATGTAAAACAGTAGACAGCATTGCAGACTTACATTCCCTCTACTCCATGTTTTGATTGGCTGCTTCAATTAGCTTATAAAAAGAAATAGTTTTTCTGAACTCATTCAAAGTGCACGTATTTCTCAATAACGTCCAGTGTTATGGTAAAAAGTTATGTCTCTGTACTACACTTATCCTCAAGGCCAAATAGTATAGGAGCCATGAGAACTTCTTGAAATTCCTCAGAGCACATCCCGAGATTCTTTCCCTAAAATTTTGGTTTTAAAAACACCAGGTAAGAGTTTTTAAGGTCATATGGCAATTTTTTTTTGAAAATTAAAACAGAATCATTGCAGAATGACCAGCCATTTCTACACTTTAAATAAGCTGTATAATGTCCTGATGTTATTGAAGGACCATCATGATATATAATTGCTACAGTTACAAAAGTCCTTCCTGATATTGACAACTGTGAAGCCACAAAATTTTTAATTAAAGTTGTCAATTTTGTTCCATCAGGCCTACATCGTTGGAACATTAAAATGACATACTGGCCATATGTTCGTATAAATAATGTGGACATCATTTCAGATTTACATTGCCTACACTCCATATTGTGATCAGCTGCTTTTACTAGCTTATTAAAAGAGACTGATTTACTGTCTGGCAAAGTTAAATATATAAATCTTTCTGAGTCTACACTAGTACTACTTGATACCCTACAGTTCTCGCAGTCATGCTGCCATTGATAAGAAAGCCCAAACAGGTGATCTACATCTACACCTTCAGCATGCAATACATCAAGCATATACATTAAAAACTCCTGACAATCTTGCTGACTATTTTGAGAGAATTGTGTTTGGCCTGAACATCTGTCTAACAGATTTCGAATTTCAGACACACTTTCTATGTTTGTTCTATCAGTGCTACATTTCTCTAACACAGAATTTAACAAACTGCAAAATCTTTGATCAGAATTGACCACAATCTCTTCTTTTACATTTTGTAGAGAAAACAAAATATTAACCACTACATTAGCATAGCAGTTGACACCAGAACTGTTTTCAAATTGAAAACCAACAACATCTTCAACAGAATCCTTTTTGTTTCTGCTTATAATTTCAGGTTCATCGACTTTTCGTCTTTTTGCTACAACCTCCCCAGTATTGGTCACATTTCTTCGTTTCCGGCCTACCACACGTTTCTCAAACAAAGGATACTGAGGCAAATGTGGCGCATACTCTCTTCTCAACCTATTGTATTCCTTAACACAATCTAGATCCGCACAAATGTTTGTGACATCACACTCAATCAAGTACAATCCCGATAAAGTCCTAACTCGTGACAATGCCACATATGCCATACCCTCCTTGAACACAGAACTGCCAATATTCACCAATGCACAGTCTACACTTAAACCTTGCGATTTATGGATTGTCACCGCATATGCCAAGCAAACAGGAAACTGCTTACGACGAACATATAAGTCTTTTACAAGCAAAAATCTAGCAGAACAACGAGCAATTAGCTGTACTTCCTCAATGCCATCAAATTTAATTTTTAAAAATTCAATTCCATCTCTATTTCTGTATTTCACAAAATCAACAACATTACCCATTGATCCATTTACCAGACCTCTTTCAACATGTAAATTCCTTCTTAAAATTATACGGCAGTTCAAGCACACATTCAGAGTCTTCTCAAAACCCGCAGTTTTAGATATACTCTTCTCTAATGAATCCAATTTTGTTTTCAGATTCTCAGACAAAATAATTGTTGATCCCATATGCTCTACTCTGTCAATAGCTTCCAATTTCACAATCTCTTGCTTTTCTAAATGCAACATTTTGTTGTTGAATTTGGCACATTCTGCAAGAGTTGGCATCAAACATATTCCAGATTTTTTCTCAGTAACTTTCTGAAAAATATTCTCAGGCACAACATCTTCGTCTGGATATAAATTTGTCAGTAATCGTGCATGTAAAGCTTCTTTCCCATGCTCGGTCACTTTTCCAATTCTAACATCTTGTAGAATAGTCTTGTAAACTTCATCCTTTGCCTGACGCATATTTTCATGCAGTTCAGCATAATTGAAGTTTAACCATATATTGACGTTGCCAATACTCCCTAAGCACTTCCTGGTATCTTCATGCGTGAGCATTTTGAACACAGGTTGCCCTTTCACTGGTGTCAGCTGCAGAAGATCTCCGAAAACAATGATGTGTTTGCCACCAAATAACACATCATACTCTGTTTTGAGAACTTCTTGCATTCTCAAATGCACAAAGGCAAGCATGACATTGGAAACCATGCTTACTTCGTCAATGATAAGATGTTTCATTTTCCTCAAGACTCTTGAAACTTCAAAACAAGCATCTCCAGATAGCTTGTGATATTCTAATTTGTTGTCATGCTCCACTGGCAGCATCAGTAAACGATGTAAAGTAATCCCTTTAATGTTATGTGCTGCCAGTCCAGTTGGAGCGGTGACAACACAAGACAGCGATGACTCTGTCCTTTCCTGCAAATAACATGAAATTGCTTTAATAAGGAAACTTTTTCCAGTTCCCGCTTCTCCACTCACGTACAGTCGGACAGGCTTCAACGACGTACATGAGCACTCTTTCTTGTCATGACTTAATCCATGATCAATTTGCATGGTAAGTTCGTCATATATTTTCCTCTGCTCAACGTTGAGTGGTCTTTCCAACTCTTCTAAGTTAACCGCATCCTCCTGAGCATGTGCCATGGCTCTTTCCACTTCATTCATAGCAGTGGCAGCTTCATTTTCGATAAGAGGTCCTCCTAGTGGATCCTGACTCAATGAAGCAGAACTCTGACTGTCCTGAGAACTGTCTCTGGCAATCTCGGCTGCAATCGTTGCTTCCTGCTCAATTTCCACATTCAACATTTCTACATATTTGGGAAAAGCAGGACATTCTATGGTCTCCTTGGCAGCATTGAATGAGTCTTCGTAACAAAGGAAATCTCCAAGCAGTTTCTCTTCTGCACGCCAAGGCTTAAAAAGTTGCAAAAGTGCTAAATAGAAAAACTCCTTTTTTGCAGGAGATTCGCCACTCAATTTTCGATGGTTTATCAAGTGGCATTTTCTTTGCTTGACCAGACATCCCTCACTTCCTATTACAGCATACACTCCTTTCTCAGTATCTTCTTTGATGTTCCTCTTGAATATGTAATTTTGCAGAACCTCATACAGACAAACATTCTCGAGGTGACTGCTTCGATTTGGATAATATGTATCCAACATGTTGCTCTTCAAAATGTCGGTACTGTTTGGCTCCTTTTCCGCCAAATACTCAATTTCCCGCACAGGTTTCAGAACTCGATTACGCGTTGCAGCAAGACCAACACTCGCCCAAACGATACTCCTGGACTTGGCATAGAGACTTGCTGAAGACAACCGGTCAGAACATTCGTAAGCTCCGATTTCTCGATGCGACAACATCTTCAGACTGAAACTGTACAACTTCTTGCTGAGGCTCTTTTCATGGGAAATGTCCTCCCACATATCCTTCAATTCTGTCTTCTCTTTTTTGGTGATGTAAGATGTCACATACCGAGCCACAGCCATACAGTTATCAGCCACAAACTGTATATCCATGTTAGCATTCCACATGGACAAAATCACCGGGTTGTAGTCGTTGATGTACTTAGACTCTTCGTTCCTCTTCAAATTGTATGTGTTTTTAGGTGATTTCTTCATCACATTATGTCGCAGCGAAGACATCAAACTGTTCACTCTTCCTTTAGAAATCACCGATCGTGGAAAGCCGAAACGACATTTGGTGTAGAACTTGTCTTTGTTCCGGAATTTACGACGACAGTACTTTCCACATCGATGGCTTTGGAAACGTAGAACTTTTTCTCTTAGGCTTTTTTTCTCCTTTGCGTTTGGAACAGCACACGTAGAATACTGTTCTATGAAACTCATCACTGAGTCGTCTGCATCCGTTCCAAATTTAGGTGCATCCTTGATCCACAGCAACATATGTATATGAGGAGCACCTCTTGCTTGGTACTCCTTCCTCCAGAAGAAATCCAACACCTCTCCAAGAGGTGGATTCTTCTTATTCATGATGAAAGACATCATACCTTCAAATCTATGATTGAAGTACCTACATACATTGACTGGATCCAAAGAGCACAGTTCTCCGGGTGTCTTGAATTCGATGTTTTCTACGTTAGCATTTGCCTCTCGTAGAAATTCAAGTAAGTCTTCCCAGCCATACTCAGCACAGCTCAAAGTGAGGAACCATGTGGGAGTTCCTAAGTTCCTCAGCATACATTTTAAATCACCATGACGACGGTACCAGTACTCATTAGTACCACGCTGACACGCCATGAGATTAATCAGGTGAGAATCCAAAATACTGTCTTGGACATTGACTTTATCCATAAAGTCACTTGCCGAGATGTTTTGCATGTGTATACCACTTTTCAAGATGTGGTTCACTGCATATGACAGTCCAGACAGATCGCTTTCAAACAGGAGATGAAACAAATAAGGAATGCATTGTCGAAACCTAGGATCTCCTGCATACAATCGCAAAGTCCGGTATTCAGAAGCAGGAATTTGATGAGGTCGCTCATCATATCTTCCTCCCTGACCTGTTGGAAAAAGCTGTGGGAAACACCGAGCTTCCAAACTTTCCTCCCAAACACTAATGGGACTCCCTTTCGCTTGTTTCATTTGAAACAACTCAATAGCATTCCCCATGACTTCCTTGGAATGCAAAGGATGAACACTATAATGTTCATATATTTCTTCACTAGTACAGGGTTCTACTTTCTCAATTTGACCAGCACACAAATCGCTATCCTCTTCCTCACTTACTTCCTCTTCTGCAACATATACATTTTTATAGTATTTATTATATTTTTTGAAATACAATGTTGCCCTTTTGACTTTCCTAACATCTACTAAATCTTGCCATATTTTCTTATTCTTTGTCGGAACCCCATTAACTAAGATAACAAGAGGTTCCTCTTCCACTTTTTCTACTCCAATTGTGTTAATGTTTTTCTTCAAATCTAGAGGCAAATAAACAACTCTTCCCTTTAATCCTCTCTGTAAATCTGATGGAGGCAATTTCCCTGTCTTTGGCTCCATTCTTACAATAGCCTGAAAGGGATGGATACTTTGAATCAAAATAGATTCATAAGTATTTAAATCCTTCAATTCAGAAGGAATCTCAACCAATTCCAGATTATTATGAACTGCTCTAGCAGGCATCTGGTTTTGATTTAATTTGTTACAACAATAAGTACACACACGTTGATCCAATCCCAAATCAAAACAATTTTCTACCATCAAGTATGTTGTAAAATCCTTCCATTCACTATTATTTTCCCTTTCACTTTTTCCATATAAATCCACTAACTTAGTCTGATTCTTATAATAAGTGCGTCGACAACACACACAAGTGAAATTTGGCCTCTCACTTGATTTCACCTCAAACGTCGCAATTTCCCTCTGGAAATTATCTGTACTGGAAACCTGTACACTATCTTCCACATTACTCTCTTCTTCTTGGTCAATTTCAACATTCTCCTCTTTACTTCCAAAGTAACAAAACTCAATTTCTTCACATATATTCTTCACATCTATTTCAGAACCATGCAAAAGAGCAGCGCATAATTGTTTAAGCATAATTGCTGGACTCTTAGCATAATACAACATTCTAACTAATTTCCTCACTTTATTATGATGCACTGCTAGCATCCTGAAATGATGAAAAACACTCTGGCATACTCTCCTGGAAAGACAAGCCAGTGAATGACCATGCAAACCTATCACTTCTCTCACTCTGCAAGGATCTAATTCTTGCAACAACTTCATTTTCTGCTTCAAACTTTTCTTACTAAATGACCGTATAAAATCACAAAGCAAATTGATGGAATCCTGTCGTACACTGCAAATACTACTACACTTCCAGGTGTACACAAGACCCTTAGGACGTCTCCCTAAAACCTCATTACCTAACACCTCTTCTATCTCTGTTCTCACAAGTTTTTCTTTTTCAACTGGACAACCATCTTTCACTTCATAAGCTCGACCACTGGTGTCAACTGCATGCACCAAATCATTATCCTGGAAATAACTCTCCTCATTAAAAAATGCCTCAGAGCTTGAACTATGCATCCATTCTCCAGAAAAAACTTCACAAAAATTACTACGATTAACTATTCTCTTCCATCTACTATTTCTTTTGAAATCATAAATTACCTTGTTTAGCTTCCTAATTCTATTGATTGTCAAAATAAATAACTTACGTTTAATTTCAAATGCCTGATCAATAACTTTCTCAACTATTTTTTTTCTCTTATAAAAAACCACTTTCTGCTGACCTTTCTTAATATTTTTTAACAAATTCCCAATTATCCTGTTGCGGAACATTCGTTTACGAATATCCCTAAACTGTTGTTTCCTTCTACTTTCATCCATAGAGTTATCTCTTACTCTAGCAGTAACATTTCTCATTGGCCTTTCCTTACCATTTGAATTCTTTCTCCTTTTCTGGACTGAAACATTTTCTGTAGTAATATTTTTTTTACTACACATATTTCTTATGACTGTTTTTCGACTCTTACCCGGTGCTTTCTTGGTGACTTGACAAATCTTTTTGTTAGAGGACTGCTGCATTATTCCATGGTCCTGCTGTCTTTGACGTTTTGCAGCCTTTCTTACTCTTTCTTTGCTAGGCATCCTAAAATCTTGAAATAATCTGCAGTTGAATCTGTGGTAAAATATAATAAAAAATGTTATTAACCACTATTACCCAACAGTAAATTAATAACAGTCATCAAAAACTTAACACACTACTTAAGTATATAATATACTGAAGCCTATCTCCAATTTTTCACTGAACAGGACTCATCTCTTCTTAACCTTGGATAAACCTCACCTACTCTGTGTCCCCTGCACATAATTAAATGTAAAGGGGCAGATTTATATTAACTAGCACATCCCCAGGGATGCACCAGTTAACGTGCACCGCTGCTCTGCCACCCACGGTGTGCCGCATTTACAATCAGATAGGACAAAGCTACATCAAAACCCTGCGCCTGCTTGAAGCAGGCATAGATCTTGACGCAGGTAGGCTGAAAGCTAAAGCAACAACTAAGTGTCGTGTGCAGAAGTTACAAAAAAGGAAAAATGGCGTTTAAACCAGTAATGAGACCATGCTAACGTAATACATAGTAAAAATATCCAGGATCTACATCAGTTTGGGGTTCACGAACCTGGCAGGTACAAGGCACTGAGGCTTTCCACCGTGCATGTCTCATCCCAAAACATATGTTGTTTGTGAATGAAACAATTTCCCAGACCAAATGCTTTGGATTGGCTACTTCTAAAAAATTAAACACCCCTACTATCCCGGAGTTAGAGGAATATGATGGTTGGAGTAATTTTACTTGTTGTCTATTAAAGATTTACAGGCCCTACTCCGTAATTCTTCCTTTAACATTTCCAGTATAAATCCAAAAGGTTGACTGCTTTGGCAACGTGCCTTATCCACGGTTTAATAACGCTGCCTTTTGCTTTATATAAGTTTTCAAATTGTATGAAATATATACCAATAGGTCGTTATTAACCTTTAGGTAGTGGTTTTCTTCATGAAGTCTGGTCGCTTCCATACACATACAGATTTTCAAAGATGATCAAGAACTTTATCTGAATGGAGAGGAATGCACTGAGACGCCAGATCATTCACTAATGTGTAGGCACATACAGTTACACGGTTCATGCAACAAACACCGACCAAATATGGCTTGCGTGTTGCAAGGCACACCAGTTCCTGCTATCATCCCCACGTTCAAGTTCTTGGAAAATGGTAGTTATTTGATGCTCAATAATGAAGATTGTTCTGGGTTAATTAAAAGTATTCATTTTATCGTAACAGTAAATGAACGGGTTATTTGCTGCAGAAATGTTCTATTTCCTCCCACACATGAACATAGGGAGTTTTCAATCTGGCCACAAATACCAACCTTGGGAGCACATTTCAACGGCATGGCAAGAATAAGAGCTATTTTGTCTCAGAGAGAGGTGGCCTTGAGTTCGGCCCGTGAAACTTTCGTGCTTCACACAGCGAACACCCGTACAGAGGTGCAGACCCTTTTAAATACAGATTCGCCTTTCCATTTCAGCAAGATGGTTCGGACTATCTCTAACGCGTCCTCCACAAAGGGCCTGGCGCACTTTTTTAAAGTTGTTACCAGTGGTCTCGTGACTTCATTTGAGAAAATCTTTGGAGTCATCCCTGCTTTCTTACATTCTATTTTTTCCACTCTGCTTCGTGGATTCCCATTTTTACTTGCATTACCAGCGGACGCTCTTGTGCTTTTTTACATTTTTAAATATGGATGTCCCTCCTGTGCAAGCTCCCGCCCTGCAGCTGCTGACACTGTTCCGCAATCGCATGCTAGAATATTATGGCACAATGCCGTTGGCGATATTAAGCACGGCATATGGATTCTCTTTTCTATGCTGATGTGATTCCTTCAAATCTAAGACACTAAAGTATCGGCACGCCCTAAACCAACACAAAGAGACCTTCTTAGCAAATAATATATTATGTGTATTAGGGAGGGTGAGATATAAGCAGCCGCGGGCCGTGGAGGGAGTTACAGTGGGGCAGGGATGCGGGGAGGGGGAGGGGCAGGGTGGAGCCCTCTCCACCCTGCCCCTCCCCCTCCCCGCCTCCCTGCCCCACCGTAACTCCCTCCACGGCCCGCGGCTGCTTATAAGTGTTGCTAACTCTTATTCATTTACAGCATGTTAACATACTGTCACCATTCGCTTTTTATGTACTATTGACTATGCTGGTAATTTTGCTACTGATAATATGTGTACTTGTATAATCTAAGATACTACGCCTGAGAAGACGGCATTAGTAAATAAACATTTCAAATACACATGTGTTCTTCTTAACTCCATGTTCTCGTTTCTAAGAAATATATAACGACCGACTGTTCATGAGTTCCACGTATCCTGAGGTACTATAAGTTCATATTCTGGATTGTCTAAACATTGAGAGTTTGTTATATCCAATGTGGCACTGTACCTAGCTTGCTAAGGGGTTTTGATTACTAAGGTGAGTTTTGGGACACCCTAATTCGCCGAGGTTCCAATCCTCTGTCCACAGTTCTGTGTCAGAACAGAAACCCTGCGACAGGGGCACCCCTCAACCTTACTGGAGCTTCATCACACTTGCGATACAACTCCAGCAATGCGCCAACTTTACGGCACAAATACGTCACGCATCTGTGCTGTTTTTGCCCCATGATGCGCCGCATTGTAAATGCAGCACACCATGGGTGTCGGAACAGCGGCACAGAATGACTAACACATCCCTGGTGATGCGCCAGTCATCATAAATCTATCCCTATGCTTCTTATCTTGTTAGAGATAAACCGCCATATGTATCATCAAAGTTTTTTGCATTTCCTAAATAGCGAACTTTAAGGAATAAATAGCGATTCTTTACCATTCCTAGTTTGCGATGACCTATTTGCTAATTACAAATTACCCATTCATTTCCATGCAGCAGGAGGCCCATAGGAATGAAGGTGCAATTTGCGATTAGCAATTACCTCATCGCAAATTACGAATTTTTCCGACGGTGCAGGGGTGTCTCAAGAACACCCTGCTGCACCCCTGAAAAAGAAATTTGGGGTCATATGGCGCACATAAATTTTGAAAACATTCCTTTACCTCAAAAACGATTTTCAACTCATAATTTGAAAACACTGCACATGGGGAAATGACTTAAAATGTCCTTAAGACACATAAAAGCATTTTTGATTGCCTTTGCAGCATGTTTCAGTCACCTTTAACATGCCTATGTAACGGAAACATTCAAAATCTAAATTTTCCATGCACAGGTGGGAGCATATTTACAAGCAATTTGCTCCACAGACAAACTTCTTACATTGAAATGGGAAAAATAACATCAGAGACTCTCAATTACCTTATAAAGAAGCAGACACCATTATGTCCTTCTCATCAATATTAAAACCATTGCTTTTTCTCAAAAACGATTTACAAGTCATAATTTGAAAACACTCCACAGCTCCTATGCACATAAAAGCCCTGTCAGTACTAATACTTCACATTTTCTCCAATTACAATTTCTCAAAGAAACAAAATATATTTGTGAAACACTTGAGACAAAGCAACATTTGAAAAACACAACTTTCTTCATAATTTTCTCCTTAAAGCTTTTTCTATCTAAATTAAAGAAATCTTTTCTCACCTTAGCAAATACTTTGAGTTTCAAAACAGTCTCAGAAACACACCAATTTGTCTTCAGCAGAGCAAAAGGTATGCACTCCAGAGTCTGCAGCTATCAAAAGCACAGAAATGCTGTAATTCCTCACACATATCTCTCATGTCACCCAATCAAAACTCTTCCCTCACTTTTTTCAAAGCAAAACCCTTCCCCCCTCTGCCCCCTCTCTGCTTTTTCTGCATAGCAACCACCTCTTGCAAGACCTCTCACACAACAATGTTGCAATTGAACTCTGAACTCTCAGTGCACCTGCATATCCAGAGCATTCTTTCATTTAATGATTTTTTCTTCGCCACTCAAAATACATCTTTCAACGAACTCATCCATGCACACTAACTTTCTGTTTTCAGCAATCAAAATCCACCAATCACTCTTACTGCTTCATTAACACAGAAACTCCTCCGTTTTTTTCATTTTACACTCTCATTTTTTCAACTGCCATTTCATTGCCACACTTCATCTGACTGCAGCAGAACCTTCTCTCACCATGTTTTCTGTCTGGATTGTTGGACATAGTTACATCTATTGGGCTCAAAGGTACGCTGAAAACAGGAATTTACCTAACCTCAATTTACAAGATGTGGAAATTAAGTGGTTTGGCCACAGAGGATTAAAATGTCACCAATTGATACCATTGGTGAAAACCTTTATGCATTTGCCAAAACTTGACCTGTTAATTGTGCACTGTGGAGGTAATGATTTGGGCACTTTGACTGGGGTAGGTCTGGAAATGCTTTTAAAGGACACCTTTGAGCAATTGATGGCACTTTTTCCTCAGACTGCCTTGGTATATTCAAATATATGCCAAAGACAGAAATGGAGGTGGTCGAACCAATTTTGTCCACAAATTGAGAAATCGAGGAAGCATGTAAACAAATCTGTTTCAGCTTACATGAGAGACCATGGAATGGGCTCCCTGTACAACAATAACTTGCGTTACTACATGCAAGATATCTACAGAGGAGATGGAGTTCACTTCTCAGATGAGGGCAACAGAGTTTTCACTCTGAATTTAAGACTGTGCATTGGTACCTACTTATAAGTACCTAAATGTACCATAAACCCAAAAGCTCTTCTCAGAGCTACCCTACATCTGATCACTCACAATTATTATTTTACTCTAACTTTTTTCACTAATTTTCAAGAAAGTACGCTCCCCAGAACGCTTCCCGGTTCGCGAACCGGGCGCACTCCACGCAAAAAAACAAAAAAAACTGTATATTTTCTTTTGCCCTGCGAGACCCTTTCAAAGCCTCCACATCAAACCTAGGGGGTCAGGGACGATCTACTATGCCCCCTTATGGTCATTTGCCCCTTCGCTTTGGCCTCCTCTTGTCTCTCGATCCTACCGAGAGACAAGATGGCGGCCGCTACGGACTGTTTGGAATGTTTACAGACGCCGAAAAACTAATCAGCTTCGCAAACCTCCGTAACGCGAAAAGTACGCGAAGCGGAGCGCTGTTACAGATATATATCTTTTTTTGAACGTTAATTTCTCAAAATCCACTGGAGCACATATATTGAGACCTAGCAAAGGCACATCGGGCTACCAGTCCCTACAATTTTGCCAAGTTTCGTGCAAATCCATTCAGCCGTTCGATTATTATTATTTTATTTTTTTTTGCCCCGCGGGGCCCTTTTAAAACCTCCACATCAAACGTAGGGGGTCAGCGAGGATCTACTATTCCCCCTTATGGTCATTTGCCCCTTCGCTTTGGCCTCCTCTTGTCTCTCGATCCTACCGAGAGACAAGATGGCGGCCGCTACGGACTGTTTGGAATGTTGACAGACGCCGGAGAACCAATCAGCTTCGCTTCACAAAGCTCCGTTGCGCGAAAAGTACGCGTCCTGGGACGCTGCCCGGTCTGCTGTTACAGATATATATCTTTTTTTAAACGTTAATTTCTCAAAATCCACTGGAGCACATATATTGAGACCTACAAAAGGCACATCGGGCTACCAGTCCCTACAATTTTGCCAAGTTTCGTGCAAATCCATTCAGCCGTTCGGGCTAAAAGTGAGGCCAACCGCCCTATGGAAATTAACATGGGAAAAACGCGATTTGGGACCCCCCTTTTTTCTCGGCCCCCCCTTGACGAACCCCCCAAAAATTTTCAGGGGCTGCTCAGAAACAAAATGTGCCATTTTCCTGAATATTTCAGCCAATTCCGTCCACAAACGCCAAAGTTATTAGACATAGAATTTTCAAAAATCCCATAGAGAAAAAATCCTAACTATATATACCTACTGGCGACCGCCAGTAGGTAATATATATATATATATATATATATAAATATATATATATATATATGAATATAGATTTCTATTTGAATGTATCAATTATTTAATGATTTATCATATGACGAGATCGTGGAAGATACCTGAGAAGAGATTCTAACTGGGAGGGCATAACTCGCAACATTTTCATGGGCATAATGACACGGAAATTCGTGGGGAGCATATGCCTATTGACATTAATACAAACTTTTCTCAAAAAATGTCAGGCCTCCTTCTTTCAACATATCTTTTTAATTTAAACAATCAGACCTCTAACCTTTAAAATTGGCTGGCCACCATTAATAACTCAGACCTGCTGTGCTCATTCATGAACCTTCCCACAAGGCAAGCACCAGGTATACTGTAATAAATGTACAAATATATACACAACAGGAAAGTCAATTCAATATAAAATCTATACTAATAGAGCCAAATAAGCATTACTGTAGTGAAAATTGTCTACCCTTATGAGTCGTTCAGGTGGGTCATCAACACCAAAACCGTTCCCTACTACAGTACTCTTGAGTGATTCCATGTAACAAAATATCAGCCTACAGGCTTTAATCCTTCATAAATTCGATCCACCCTGAAAAGCCCACTGCCTTTAACACATGCTTTTCAAAACAAGCAAGTAAGGCCTACTTACCTTGTCAAAACTTTTCATTATAAACAAATCAAACCTAGGGAATCTGACATGACTTCTGCCAGTAAACTGACAAGGCCTCCAGCCTTTACCAATGCCCTGATAATATATAAAACCCAGGCCTACAAAAGTATGCAGAAGCAGGAAACCATGAGGCATACATTTATAGTATTGCAAATGTTTACAAAATTACATTTGGCAAAACAACATACAGCCATCTCAGTAGGGCCTAACAAAATTCATCATTTTAATTCTACTCTCTGGAATGGTCAGAGTGGGTTACCATCACGAAAAACCTTGCCTTCTATGGTAGTCTGTGAAATTACATGTAACAAAATACCTTTCTACGGGCTGTAATATAATTAGATAGCGCTACACTGTAATAGGCCTCTTGGCTTTACCACACGTTATTCACAATAAATAAGCCAGGCCTACTGCTTTGTAATAAGTTTTCATAATAAACATACTAGATCTAAGGCATCAGGTGTAGCAGTTCTCTGCACACCAATTAAGCCTAAAGTTGTTATCATTGGCTCATCACCATAACCAAGTCAGGTCTGCTGCACAGAGCATACGCTTTCCCACAAGACAACCCTCAGGCATCCAGTCATTAAATTGCAAATGTATGCAAAATTTCTGTTGGCAAAGCATAATACTATGTCTCCTAACAGGGTTTAACGACGATTTTCGCGGTGCTCCTGATTTGTCAGAGAGGGTAACCAGTACCAAAACCCTTTCCTACTAAGATATTCAATGAGATTCCATGTAGCACAAATAATAGCTATATGCTTTAATTTAGAGCAATAATCCACCCTTAAATGACTGTTGACTTATATACATGTTTTAAACAATTAATATGTCAGGTCCACTGCCTTTATTATTAGAAACAGTCAGCCATAACCAACTCAAGCCAATTGAGCTGAGCGTAAGCTTTCCACAAGGCAAGTATTTAGCATACAGTCACAAAAGTAAAACCATATGCAAGATTACATTTGGCGAAACAAAATACCATCTCTCCTAAGAAAGTCTAACAAGGATTATTGTAGTGCACACCTTTTTTCCCCGGAGTTTATTTGGGTGATCACCAACACCAAAACCCTGGCCTCCTGTGGTAATCTGTGAAATATACATCAAAGAAAGGGGGAGGATTCGGCCTCCTATATGTACTGTAGTAACCAAAGAGAGCCCGTCAGTATTATTGGACTATATTTCTACCCATTAGATTCAACACTTGTGCTAGTATTCAATAATTTTGTCAAAAAAATAATATTACATACAATACCCAATTGGTAATGTTTGTTTTGATATGTAAAGAGCCAACGTTAGGCCTCATGGGCTCAGAAGGGGAAAAGGGACGCTTTTAGTCAGATTTTCATAAAAGCTACTCCCTTGACTTTTGGGATAGCCTGCCTGCGGCTCCGAAGACAGAGGCTATCCCCACAGACAAAATTATTGAATACTCACACAAGAGTTTTTTCTCATTAGGAGTGGTATAAGGGATCGTTAGGAGGTCTTGATGAAACGCTGCGGGGTAAGCCTCGAAACACGCAGATCCATGAAATACATACACCAAATCGTATATCTTTCATCTTTCCCCATTTTTAACCATTCCAGCAATATGTGAGAATACATTATTTTTCATACTTAGCCAGGTATTTCTAACCATTTTTCCATCTGAGATAAGACCCTCCCACTCTTATACCTCCCCATTCTTCATAGTATATGATCAAAGTGCTCCCACGTATTCGTAGGTTGTAGCATTCTCTGTTCCGCAGCCGGATGGGAGAATCCTAGGATGAAGCAAGCCACCAAGGGTAAACCCTGGTGGGTGAGGGTTATTTTATGAAAACCTTTTGTTTCTTACCTAATGTAACAAATGGAAAGATAGTTCAAGCAAACCGACAGTAATCTGTGAAATGCCATGTAACAAAGCTACTGCCAACAGGCTTTAACACAGTGGAATAACAATCGATCACTAAAAGCCCATAGTTTTGAATGCACGCATTTTCACAATAAGTATATCAGGCCGATTGACTTTGCCAATGTTTCTTAATAAAAAGATCAAGCCTATAAAATCTGGTGAGACTTTTCTGAATTAACCTCTTACCCTTAAACGTTGGCCTTACACTTTACTCAACACCACCCTTTAAACTGGCAGCCATTGTGCGTACAGTTATAAAATTACAAATACATTGACAAATACTCTCAATAGGGCCTAACAAGGGTCATCATGGTGAAAACCCCCAGGATTTGCCAGTGTGGGTGTCAAATGCAAAAAGCACGTGCCTACTACTGTAATCTGTGGGATTTCATGTATCAAAATACCTGTGTATAGGCTGTACGTGACAACAAACAAATGTTAAAAGCTTATTAACTGTACTGTATGCTTTTCACGATTAATTAGCTAGATCAACTGCATTTGTCAAGCATATAGCTTGTAACCATAAGCAGGTGTGCAGTTTTTATTGAACACCTTTCCACAAGCCAACCACCAGACACTCAGTCAGAAACTTAGAAAGTTATACAAAGTTACAGCTGGCTATTCAAAATACTATCGCTCATAAAATGGCCTTACAAGGTTTCTCACAGAGCAAATCATCTTTATCCACTGTCTGTCACACTGGGTAATCAACACCAAAACCACTGCCTACTATGGTAATCTGTGAGATTCTGTGGAACAAAATACCTATCTGTAGGCTTTAATGTAGGGTAATAACAATCCACATTTAAATGCCAATTGACTTTAACATATGCTTTTCACAATAAATATGGCAGGCCTTGTGCCTTTATCATAGTATTTCATAATAAACATGATCACAGAGCTGCCACCATAAGCAACTCAGTCCTGCTGTATCAAGTATAAACAATGTCATAAGCCGAAAAGTACAAACATGCACCCTTTTTATTGGAAGCACACAAATTCGCCCCAATCAAAACTCGTACTTGGGGGAACCGGCATGCGAGAGAGCTCCCCTCTCAGTAGGACTCTAAAAGGTCTTTTTTGTTGAACACATAAGGTTGGAAAATTGTTGCACTGTCAAGCCGGGCCTAAACATCCATGTAGATTAGTATGGCCCTGTATAGTATAGCCCTGGGCTCTGAAACGCAAAACTGCACTCTGAATTCTAAAGTTAGTGACTGCCATCCGATCTGTGCTGCTCCCTGAGAAAAACAAACACCATAGATTATGTAGTTATCTAAGACACTTAATATCATTACAATGTAATGTACTTGCCCTGAATGTTCAAGTTCAGGCTGCAGGATAAATAAAAAAATTATAACAGCTGCATGGAAGACAAGCACTTTTTTGTGGAAGCATACAGCTTCTGCCCAAAACATGCACTCCAGGCTACGCCAAACCACTTCTTCTAGTAGTGCTTCTAAAAGCCCTTTTTTAGGTTAATCACATAATGTCTGGTGACATCTTCACTGTCAAGCCAGACCTATAAAAAGAATACAATTTCAGTTATTTGGCCATACGGTGGAGCTCTGTCCATGGAAAGTAGGGACATCACATATTTTAACTCCTTCTGTGCCGCGGTGGCGCTGTGCTGATGACGGAGCGGTTCCATCATGGCCCGCCCAACGCACCTGCGCGGCGCTGATTTCGCGCCTGTGCGGCACTTATTTCGCGCCTGAGCGGCGCTGATTTCGCACCTGTGCGGCGCGTTCTATTAAGTGGGCGGGGCCATGACGGAACTGCTCCGTCATGAGCACAGCTCAACCGCGGCTGGTGACGGAGCGGTTCCGTCACTAGCATGGGCCCGCCGCGCTGCCCCCTGCCCCCTTAGCGCTGCGGCCGAATAGCCGCTGCAGCGATGGGGTTAAAGAAATACGGAAAAGAGCAAACTTTGAATCGAAAGATACTGAGATCGGAGCACGTATGTTTTATTGAGATGCTGACGCGTTTCATCCTTGTGGAATAAGAGGGCTTTGAGCAGATTCTTTTAAGAGAAAAGAAGTGCGGCCGTTTTATCAGTGGCTGTCTCTCTGTTCATGAAATCCAAAAGCGAGAGGTAGTTGATACTATAGCTGTGTGTGATTGTCCAACTGTTGGGAATGCTCATTAATCATCAGAACGATGAAAATTTTATTTGAGTATATTAATGAAACGTACTAGCCTGTTGTCTACTCCCAAGTAGAGTTTCTTACAAATACGCAATATACTGTCATTCACACAGGAGAGTCCACGGCTAAATAGGGCTGACTCATTGCCCTGTACAGTTTATTGTGGTGGGTGCAAACAAATGTTAATGACAGTTTAACAGGCTAATACACAAAGAGGACTGGCTGAAAGAACCTCTATGTATATATGTGTGTAGATGTATTTTTAATTTATTTGTAGGGGGAGTGTCTTGGCTAATGACAGAGATAAAGATGGAGCATAAGTCAATCATTCAAAATGTGATGCATATAAAAGCCATATCCATTCAGCATTTATATTACATCAAAAATGAGTTTTCCTAATGGTGTAAATGTGACACTAAGCATAACAGAGCATTGAATATGCACCATCTTAAAGAACATAAAGAACATTATGTCACAATGCAGTATCGGGGCACTTCTCCCGGAACCTGGCAACCAGTCCTATTGCTCATGAACGCTACGCTTGCCTTTGACCCTGTACCTCTCTACCCTGTACCCTGTACCTCCCTGTACCGCTCTGTTGCCTTTTGGCTAGGTTTGTGCTATACAAATACCAAACATACACAGCCAAAACATTAAAGTAAAAGAAATTCCTTACAACCAGAATTAGCAAAGCATATATATCAAAAGATGAGAATAGCATATGTACAATTTTTTCGGTCCAAACAGATGTAGACAAAAAAGAATGTGGAAATTAAAGGATTCGGTGATTACTTTTCAAAATGTCCAATGTGCTTGACAAAATAACACATATTTTTCCTTAAAGAAACTGTATGAAAACTAATCGAGATATTGAAAAATGACCTGTAGGCAAAAAGAGGAAAAAGTATGATTACTGCAGAAATAAATGTGGTATGTACCAATTTCTGCGAGTAATTCCCCATTTCCCATCTGGCAAATCAAAATATTAGAAGTTGACTTTACCTGGTTCTTTGTACGTTGTATTTTCTAAACCACAGAAAGTGCCTTGGGTGGCTTAGTAAATTCCTAAAATTATTAAGTGTCAGGGCTGCGCCACAAATTAATGCCACCCAGATGCAAAATCTTAGTTAATCTGGCCTGAAGTGTTTTAGAATCCCAGTGAAATCAGTAGGGCAGAGCAGAATTCACAGCATAGTGCCCTATTTATGGCTATCAAGTCTCTTTGTTATCCATCAATGCCTCAACAGTTACAAATTCCAATAGGGTCTTCCTAAGGACCAGAAATGGTATAACACCAAGAAGCAACATAAAAATAGAGGAGGACTATACTCCTAATGGGATGCCAATCTGTTGAAAAGGTAGACATAATATTTGATCTAAAGAGTACTCAGAGAAAACTAAGTGCATTCTGAAATAAGGGTGAGAGAGGGTGAGATAGTTAATATTATTGGATCTCCCCATGTTATTAAGGTGCTAAAGCATCACACCATGGTTGTTACAGTGAACAGTGCACTTAGGATATATACTTGGTAATGCTCTACTACTTACTGGTAATCTTCATTACTCCTGGTCACGTTGTCCTCATCCCATTCATAAACAATGAGATAATCCTATCTCACCAACAGAAAAATAGAACGAAGGAATGCTGGCCCCTACCCCAACCCCTTCTACCGGGAGTACATAAGCATGCTTACCCAGCATTCCCACTGACCTACCAAGCCACAGATGAAAGCCTGCACATCCGGGAGAGAGGATAGTAATGAATGGGACGAGGACAACGGGACCAGGAGTAATGAAGATTACTGGTAAGTAATAGGGCATTACCCCCAGGTCCCTTCTGTCCTTGTCCCATTCAGAAACAAGTGAACATATCCAAGCAACAAACATGCATTCATCAACAACAAACCCCCAGGACACAAGGCAGACAGCAACACCCTGCCATTCACTGAGTAGAACGCCCCAGTACACCCGCCAGAGGGAAACCAGAAAGGGAGTAGGCCAACTCAATGGCCTGTTTCAGCCAGCGACCAATGGAAGAAGAAGAGGCCTTCCCCCATGAGAAGAAACCCCAAAAAATGCAAACAGGGAGTTGGACTTCCGAAAAGGACGAGTTCGATCCAGATAGATACGCAAAGCTCGGCAAACATCCAGCAACGACCAAGGAAGATCATCTCCAGATACCTGGTCCACGCACAAAGCAGGCAAAACCAACTCCTGCGAAAAAATGTATCTGTGAAGGCACCTTCAGGACAAAAGAAGAATTCAATCAAAGGACCACCCCATTCTCAGAAAAAGACAGGAAGGGCTCCCGAGCCATCAGAGCCCCCAACTCCACAAGGCGCTTGGCCGAAGTGCTGGCCACCAAAAAAGCCACCATCAACTTCACAAACCTAATGTCCACCTTAGTCAAAGGCTCAAAGGGAGATGCCACTCTACCAGGACCACTAGAAAACTGCCTCCGAGAGGGCTGACAAAAGAGGAATTTAGATCTAGAAGAACCATAAGCAGTGGATGACTGCATAAAATAAGAAATGTGCCTTTTCTCCTTAAAAAACTTGTGCAACCTGCCCTCCAACTCTTCCCCAGATATCATAGTCCCTTGGAAAGACAAGCGCAGGGCAGAAGCCTTCTGAGCGGAATCAGTCTTTCAATCCTTTAAAATCAGATTGTGCGAGCTGCCACATCAGCCACCCCCCATAAAGAGCTGAGGCCTGCCCATCATCAAAGGACACATCTGAAAGAAACTCCACTTTCCAGACCTATCATCCGGGGACTTATACAGAGCTTTGATATCAGAAATAAAGATCATGCAATTTTATTTCCATAAATCCCATCACACAAAGCCAATGGGAAACTGAAGAAACCTACATAAGGGAAGCATCCACTTTCTTATCCACTGGATCCCTAATAACCGCATACTCAGCCAACGAAGACCCATTCACCAGACAAGCAACAAAAGAATCAATCGGGATGGAGTCTGCCAAGTCCTGAAGAGGATACAGCTCGGCCATGAAACAGGGAAGCACAATCCGATAAGGGTCCTTCCACTCCCGCTTCAACACCTCAAGGATGTAGGGATGGACAGGCACATCCACCGCTGCTGTACTATGAAACTGGCGCAGCAATGAACCACCCAATATGTTGGGAGCCTCTTCCCAGGAAAACTCATGTTATACTTGACATGTCTGAGCAAGTCCAGTAACATGTTCTTAACAATGTACTTCCCCTTGTGCTCCTCAACCCCCATCCAATTCACCTCAGAATCAGAAAACTGAGATGGCTCAACAGGGTAAGAGCTCTTGGCCCGGGATCGTCCCCCACCCCCATCTCCTGCAAAGTCTCTTTAATCAGCCTTTTAATTCTAGCATCATCCCCCTCCCTGAGGCACTTAGACCGCGCTGGAAAAGGAGAGGAAGGAAGAAGAAGATCCAGAAGACGTAGAGGAGGAACGCTCCACATGTTTGCGCTTCCTGGACTGTTTGCCCATTTCTGAAAACACCAATATCCAACAGAAGCACAGTCCAGGAAAAAGAACCAGCATCAGGAGCACACCAACAACTAAGCCACAGCACTACGGAAATCCCAAATGCCCTGGAAAGCAAGGCCACCAAAACCCACTATGCGGTACTCACCCGATTTGGCTGCAGATAAAAGAACACCAAAACTCGTCATGCAGCCGACCAGCACCATAACGCCTGACTTCCTGGACTGCCAAGACGCCGGAAGTCAGGCAACTCGACCGAGTCCACACCAGTCCATTCAGGAAACACCATGCCTCCCGATGTGCCCACGAACCCAGGAGGCACAGCCCGTAAAAAGGAAACTTCCGCCAGTCCACTGACGGAAGAGGAAATGCGAATGTCTTGCTCCAAGCCCGGCAGGGAGGGAGACATGACCCCGAGCAATGCCCCCACCACCCGGCAGCGAAATGGTGAATCCTGCAGAACCCCCTAGCTCCTGACCCATCCCATTCTGTAGGAAGACAGACAAAAAGAACAGGATGAATGCTGGGTAAGTACGCTTATGTACTCCCGGTGGTAGGTGCTGGGGTAGGGGCCAGTATCCTTCGTTCTTTTTTCTGTTGGTGAGATAGAACTATCTCACTTGTTTATGAATGGGACGAGGATAGGAGGGTGGTAATGCTGTTTATAATTGAAGTATGAAATAAATTAACAATAATTTGCACAGAAAAAGCGGACTGGTTGGGTAAGTGAGTGATCAAAATAGCTATGATGTGAGGATAAGGTACTCATCAACTAGAATAGAAGGGAGATAATCATCGTTCATTACTCAATGCAAGAGGTCAGGCTTTGTTTATAAAATAAGTAAATATTTATAAGGTAGACAGTTATAGGAATATTATAGTAAATCTCCAGTCAGTATTATTCATATTATGGTGAACTTGATTTTATTAAGCAAAATGTAAGATTCCTCAGGGATTCATGAAACAGCCAACATGTGTTTCATCCATTAAGTTGCGCATACCTTGGGCTTTTCAAGGCATATTTTGTCAAGGGCTCTTTACGTTCCCAGAGAGAAAAACGACTTAGTAATTCCTCATGGTCCATGTTGCAAGATAGAGGGGATGTGAATGGGTTCTATAGAAAAGGAAGCAAAGAGTTGGTTCCAAGGTGCAAGCTAAGACCCGCAGAGACCCGCTTTCCTGACGTTCTGACAGCAATAGGACACGCTTACAGAATTAACACAGCTTAGGACTTTGGACTGAACGCCATAGCTTCCGAGACTATATACCTCTCTGGATAATTAATCACATCGACTATCCCTATAAATTCTTGAAAACGTTCCAGGCCAGCGTGCTGCCTAATCGACGAAACACGTGTTGGCTGGTTCATCAATCCCTAAGTAACCTGTCCAGGTTCCTAGCCTTTACCAGGCATGCCCCATGGTTTTCTAAAACTGGTCCTTTCCTGCGGCCTGACAGTTCTGCTTGTAGTTCCAATTTGTTAGTTTTCTTAAATATTAATTATAAGAAAAACAAGCAGTTAACAGCGGTGCCTTTACCAGCTGCTCATTCAATGATCGTTAAACTTGAGCATATGTTGGCATTAAACGTTGTAAGTCTGTGCCTCAAAGTGAAGCCAATACACAAAAATACTAATATAAACAACCACAGATTTATTATTTTTTAGCTCTCTGCTAAGATGCATTGCACATGGGAAAGAAAGCAGCACTGTCATATTTCATTAAAAAATCGCCTGCTGCTGCTCTTATAACCCGGGCTCGCGCACAAACAGGCACCTTGTGCCTCACACAACCTCTGCGCAATGATGCAGAGATGTGAGTGTGCAATACAGCATAAGAATCGCTCGGAAAGCATACTTTACCAGCAGTAAATAGTATGATTGTGGATGTGCCGCATTTGTCACACAATCCATCATCTGCTGCAGAATCTGCAGATTTTGACAAAAAGCAACTTTCTTTCTAGGTCAGTTACCAGAAATGCAGCGACACGTGTTGCTGCACAACGGAAGTCCATTTGCCCTTTTCTTTTTTTTTTTTTTATATTTATTTAAGCAAATGCATAAATATACAACTCATACAGTACATATAATAAGTAAGTGATCAATTCCAAAAGAATCAGAGTTTGGCAGGTATATGACAATGGCAGATGCATAACATGTGAATGAGTAAATAAAGAAATAAAGAAAAAAAAAAAAAAAAAGAAGGTATCACATCTTTAGAAGCTATGAGTTTCTTTGGTTGTCAAACCAGGTGGCAACTGGGGCCCATACCTGAGCCCCAAGGGATCGTAGCCTTTTCCCTTTGGTTTTATAAATTGCAGTCTCCTGTTTATAAATTCCTATTAGTCTGTTCAGCCATCCTTGAAAGGTAGGGACATCTGTATCTTTCCACTGTGTTGTCAAAAGTATTCTATATACTGCTGTCCCAACAAATATGGTCCATGCTTCATTGTTAGTATACCCTATAGAATCATCGTGGCCCAGGATTAATAGTGTTGATGATATTTTGAGCTCGTGTCCAAAAATTCCAGCCCAATATTTGTGCATCCTTTTTTTGATCGAGTCTAATTTAGGGCAGTCAGCGAGCATATGTATCAGGTTAGCTGGGCTGAAAGAGCATCTCGGGCATTGATCATTTATTCTTTTTCCCCAACTGAATAATTTCGCAGGGGTAAAGTAAAGATCATAAATTGTCTTAAAAGTTTGTGCTTTTAGGTTAGATGCTAGCAGTAATTTAGATGATAACATCAGGGACTTATCAATATCGATATTTGGATTATATAGCTTAGAGGCCCATCGTTTTTCCGTTTGTTCTAAATCGTCAGGTTGATTGTTTATAAGCATTTCATAGATATTGCCTATCCTAGTTGCCCTTTTCTGGATTCGTTTTAGAATTGGGATAGCCATCAGTTCTATTCTAGGTAGGATCTGTCTAATAGATGTATATACCTGTATGAATTTCATGTAGTCAGTACGGGGAGTTTGATATTTTTGGCATAATTCTTCAAAAGGCAGTATATAATCCTGATGAAGAAGATCTCCTAGTGTCACTATCCCTAAGTTCTCCCGTTTCCTCGAGATGTTATCATTAAGTTGGGTCGGGATTATTGAACTATGCCAGAGTGGAGTATATTTGGTGTATTTAGGTATACTCAGATATTTCGTGGTATTCTTCCAAACTCTCCATGCATCCGTGATAGTCTTAAATTTTATTTTTTTAAAGTAAGATGGCTCAATTTGTTTTAAGAAAAGACCTCTGGCTTTTCCTCCCAATAGAAGTTCATATATTGATGGTATGAAACAGCTTAGGCCGTTATTCATTGGTGGTTTAGCATCAAATAGGGTAATCATTGGTTGTAGTAGTGTTGCCCATGAATAGAATGTTAAATTTGGTACTGCCAGCCCTCCTCTTTGTTGGGGTAGAGTTAGTTTGGGAAGAGCCCATCTGATTTTGCCATAGTTCCAGATAAATCTTACCATGGAAGAATCGAGGGCTTTAATTATTCCAACATCAGCCAGAAACGGAATTGCCCGAAATAGGTATAAGATTTTGGGAAATATGCTCATTTTAAGGTAGTTCGTTCTGCCAATTATTGTTAGGTGTAAGTTGTTAACTCTAGCAAGATCTTTTTTAACTTTTTTAATGAGAGGGTAATAATTAAGATGATTTATTTTGTTTACCTTAGGAGAGATGGTTACTCCTAAGTAAACCGCATGGTTGACTCTATAGGGACTTACAAAAGGTGTGTTTTCAGTACATATAACCATCGTCTTATTTTGGTTCAGGGAATATCCTGAGTATAAACCATAGGATCGAGTGATTAATTCTATCTCCTCAATTGCCTCGGTGGGGTTTGGTGTTAATACCGCCACGTCATCGGCATAGGCAAGTATTTTGGTGTTATAAGTGCCGACACTAACCGGTTCGATTAGTGGGGAGGTAAGAAGCTTAATGATAAGTGGGTTTATGTTTAGAGCGACAAGAATTGGGGAGCACGGGCATCCTTGCCGCGTGCCCCTTTGAATGTTAATAGGTTCTGACTCTCTACCGTTCACAGTAGTTTTAGCCTTAGGATCAACATAGAGTGCTTTGATGGATTTAATAAAGGCCGGGCCAAGATTATTTAGTTCAAGCACTTCCCATAAAAACCGCCAGGAGACCCGGTCGAAGGCCTTCTCCGCGTCTAATAGGATCATCGACATCTGGCCCCCCTCTACCCCTGTGATGTCAAATAGGGAGATGGCTCTACGAGTGTGGTCAGTCGTGCTCTTACCGGGGATGAAGCCGTGCTGCCAGGGGGAGACCAGATGTTCGATGATCCTACCAAGCCGGTTGGCCAAGACCTTGGCTTAGATCTTAGAGTCCGAGTTGATAAGTGAAATTGGGTGGTATGATGATGTTAATTCGGGTGGTTTACCTTTTTTGGGAAAGATAGCAATATTCGTGTGCTTCCATGATTCCGGCGGTTTCCCATGCCATTGTACGCCGAGAAAAAGATCTAGTAGATATGGTACAATTAGATTACTCAGCAGTTTATAGAGATCCAGTGGAATTCTGTCTGGCCCTGCAGCTTTACCAGAGGCTAGTTATAATAGTGCTAGCTCTACTTCGGTAATTGAGATCTCTTTTTCAAGGTCATCCTTTGTTATGTTGTCAATAGTTTTACCTGGGTCTGTTTCGGGAAGCCAATTAATCAGAAAGTCTTTAATATTGGGCATAGGCAATTGATCTTCATTTTGGTACAGCTTCTGATAGTAGTCTTGAAAAGCTGTTACTATGCCCTCAGAGGAGGTATATTTATGTCCTTCATAGTCTATGAGTTTTATTGTATTTTGTGATTGTTTCTGACGAACTTTAAGAGCCAAATGCTTCCCCACCTTTTCCCCATTTTCATAGGTTTTATTCTGATTTACCTGGAGGATTTCCGCTGCTTTTCGAGTCAAGTCACTATTAATCTCGGCTTTAAGCACTAAGATCTTACAGAGAGTATCTTCTGCTTGCCGCCCAAGGTGTATCTGGGTGGCGTGCAGCAGCTCTAAGTTTGTTAGTTCTGTATTGAGCTGTTTAGTTAGACTATTAAGTTATTTTTTACGTTTGACGACAAAAGATATAGTTTCCCCCCTTAGAGCCACTTTATAACAGTCCCAAACAACTAGCCTAGGTGCACTGTATTGATTATAATCAAAAAATTCTTTTGTCCAGATTTTAATGTATTCTATATATTCTTGATTTGCAAGAAGTTTGCGGTCAAATGACCATTGGAAGTGTGGCTTTTTATAACTGGGAACGTCGAAAACAACAAAAAGGGCATTATGGTCTGATATTGTCTTGGGGGCTTTAGTTATCACAGCATCCAGGGCGATATTGGCTGTTGACATTATATAGTCAATACGTACATATTTATTGTGCGGATAGGAGAAATATGTATAGCCGGGGTCGTTGTTGTTTTTTAGACTCCAGATATCATTTAAATTATGACTAATCATAAATTGCCGTATTGCCCTGTATACTCTGAGTTTACGCCCGGTATATGTCTGTTGTATTTGTCTACCGTGAACGTGTTCAATAAAGATATTAAAGTCGCCACAGACAACCAGAGGCCCTGTCCAAGATGCGAGTTCGAGTTCTAGGTCATAAAATAGGGCTGGATCGTCCAGATTTGAACCATGAATTGAGCAGATGGCAATGCCGAGATTAAGTTGTACTATAGCCCACCTCCCATGGGGGTCAGCTAATTTCCGCAAAGGTTTGCCCAAAAAAGTTCTTGCAAGAATAGTGACACCTCGGGTCTTAGAGGTCTGTGTTGTTGTATCTACAATGTTGAAACCAGGTATTTTTAGTATCTCAATTTCTCCTATCGGAATGTGGGTCTCCTGAAGGCAAAGGATGTCACATGAGGCTTGATGTATCATCAATTGATATAACTGTGCCCTCTTCCCCTTATCATTAAGACCCGCCACATTCCAACAGCAGAGTTTCAGTTTACCCATAATTCATTTTGGTTAGTCCGACAGCATAGAGTACTGAGCCATGTTGCTAGCTTTCTCAATTCTATAAACATTCTAAGTCTTACTTGTTCTACATAATGTCCATATTGTCCATATAATTTTATCACATAATGTACCATAGTTATTTCCTTGACTGTGGGTATCTTTATTATGTTTGTTGTATATTCTGATTTGCTCTTTGTTTTCGTTTTATGCTGTGCCCACCCCCCACCACCCACTCTCCCAGAGTACCCCTCCCCCCTTACAACCCAAAAAAAGGCAATTAGACTCGGTGAGCCTGTATGATGGACTAGCGCTGCCTGACCAGAACATCAATTTAAAAGTAGGAGGGTACAGGTATGAAAAGATTAAGGAGGGGAGGGAAAGAAAAAGAAGAGAGGCTAAACAAGAAGAGGGTCACAATGGATTGATTATTTAAACATCACGTTCGTCTGTGTCCGATTACGTGAAATTACAATTTTAGTCAATTATAGATATACTTTTGATTATGACTACTTCAGGCTTTCTAAGTACTCCTTCGCCTTAATCTCAGAGGTAAAAAACCTTGTTTGCCCCCCAATTACAACTTTGAGCTTGGCTGGATTGTTGAGATAAACCACTGCCTTCTTCTCTAAGAAGGGCTTGATCAACTGTCTGAGGCGCCATCTCCTTTCCACAGTTACGTGGCAAAAGTCAGGTCGTACAAAATAGGTGATTGAGTCTCTACTACGACACGAATCGGGTCTGGCTTTATCCGAGATGGCTTGTCGGAGTAAAAAATTGCCAAAATACACTAAAATTGCTCTGGGATACCCCCCCCCGATTTGGCAGGGGATTTTAATGTTAAGGGAACTCTGTGGGCCCGTTGTACCTCCAAGTTAAAGTCCCAGCTGGTAAGTTCTGGAAGGGTATCTCGAAAGAGTTGAACAATATATGAACGACAGTCCTCCCCTTCGCTTTTTTCCGGGACACCAAGGACGCGTAAGTTGTTTCGGCGTAGCCGATTTTCACAGTCCTCAAGTTTCCAGCGCACGTCTTGGAGCTCAGCCTCATGAGATTCAACTTGTTCTTGAACCGCAGTTGCCTCTGTTTCGTTAGAAACTATACGTACTTCCATCTCGTTTAATCGCTCATTAAATGTGCCCACGGTTTTTGTAAGTTTGCGTACAACTCCTTGAACTTTATGCAGAGCCGTCCTTGCTTTACGACTGTCTTTGGAAGTCTCTTCACGGTGCGATGCTATAGCCTGAAGGACAGTGTCCATAACTTGAGTTAGTGTTGCCCCTGATTGTTCTGTTTCAGATACAGGTAGGCTTGGCGAGGCTGCCTGAGAGGGGGTTATTTGAGATGTATGGGGTAGAAATGACTGGCTATGTACCTGTAGCGTTGGGGTATAATCCCATGCCAGATCATTAGCCCCGTGATGGCCCTTTTTTTTCTTTAAGACTGTTTTTCATCCAGCCCGTGATCCCTTAATACGTAGGTCTTGATCACTTTCTGTGCTCGTAATGGATTCTGCGCCATCGTCGTCCAGCTCGTCAAGTTCTTCTTCAGAGTCCCCAGACCAGTTAGCGTCTTCAGAAAATGAATAGAAATCAGTGGGGTCTGTGATGTCTTTGTCGGTCTCAGCCGTTTCTTTGATCCCATCAGCTTCATTTACAGCTCCCTCTACCAGGCTGTTGAGAGGGCTCTTTTGACATTCTATTTCTGACTCTGCGTTATTTACTGTGTCAGAATGCTCCTCTGAGCGCACCATATTCTCGTGGGTCATACGTGTGTATTTATGTCCACACTAAGATCAACACTAGCGTCTCCGCTCCCCACGCTCCCCACGCTAGCATCTGTTTGCAATAGTGGGGGTGAAGTGATAGAGGGCGCAGTTTCAGTCGAAGCGTGAATGGCGGGGGGGACAGTCGTGATTAGTCGATCGCTCGATAGTGATGTGTGCGAGGGTTCGGGGATTGCCGGGGTACTAGGGCGGAGTACTATAGTCACACGTGAATGGTTTGTGCCCCCAGATTCCCCTCCTAGCATACCTTTCTCTGGTGGTGTCTCAACCGGTATAGTAGCTGTAGTCGTAGTCTCCTGCACAGCTTCTGTTACTTGGTTGACCAGCAGTGCTGTTTCAATCACAGCCGGGATGTCTGAGGTTCCCCCTTCGGTTGCAGCTTCTGTTTGCACCGTTGAAGACAATTCTGTCTGAAGATTTTGGTCCTTGGGTAGTACCGCTGGTGGACCAGCGTGTGGCGCTGCTGAGGACTTTGTGGCTGTGGCTGGGGCTCGTCGTAGCATTTCGACTACGGAGGGAGCCGGTGTACCAAGTTTCTTCGCCGATTTTGTTGTTGGTGTGGGCGTCAGTTCCTCAGACCCCCCAGTCAGGCCAGTGACAGGTTCACCGCGCTTGAGCATGATTTCGCGATCTCGGAGAGCCTGTTTAGCGGCTCGGGTTTTCGCCGCGGCAGCAGCTGCAGCGTTCTTCGGCGCCATTGAAGTCAGGGAGCCGTTCGGAGTGTCTTCGCGTTGATCAGCTGTCTCAGGTGAGAGAGCGCTGCTCAGCAGCCGCAGTACCGCTATGCCAATGAAGGATGCGACGAGTGAAAGCTGTGATCTCAATGCAGTTTTCTTCTCAGGACACACTGCTTCCGCCTTCTTAGCTGTTACAGCTTGCATTTCTTTTCTTTAGCTCGCCGAGAATTAACTGGGGGTCAGCGTTTTTTCTTTTCTTCTCCTCCCCCAGATCAGACGCCTCGGTTTAAGCCATGTTGCTTAATTGAACGGTAGGAGGCCGGGGAATGATCATTCCTGCTTGCTCGTGTTGATGGTCATCGGAGCTGGTCAGAGAGCTGCTAACAGCGACCTAGCATGTCGCCGCCATCTTGCCCTCCAGGTCTCCCATTTGCCCTTTTCAAAGGGAGATTTGTCACCTTTCTGTTACTTATTCCTCTATTTGGGTGTTAAACTTGTACTAACCAGGTGCAACCAATGCCCAGACCTGGTTAGCAGTATAAAAATTACAAAGTAATGAAGTAATCCTACCACAAAATCTGCCAATTTACGCTGAATAATTTGACTTTTCATGCCGCATAATTTACTCTGCCCTGCCACACAATTTGGCCCTCCCCTGCTGCATAATTCAATTGCCCTGATGAAATACTATGCCTAAGCAAATTCTTTAGTATTTCACACATTGTTTGAGTGCTGTATAATGCAGCATACATTCAATGTGTGTATTGTTAGAAGAAATAAAATAATTATCTTTGTTAGCACCTACTTCAAGGAGGCATTTTCTTTTACATGAAGGTCAATCTGGCTATCTTTTAGACAAGACTCTGAGACAAAATCTATCGAGTTTATGCTGATCTGCCCAAGTAACACCTAAAGAATGCCTCCTTAATGGAAAGTTACACAAAGCGCTCTTTTGCACCCTTCAACACAGCACCTGGAAAGTAAATACCCTTGCAAGACCTTGGGCCACTTTGCTTCACTTTGCGTGACTTTATACTTGTGCAGCTCTCTGCAAATCTGGTCCTGAAAGTAAATTATTTTCCTATAGCTGGGTGGTAATAATTTTACTATACATGAATGCTAGCATTGGGGATATGCATAGTTTGGGGATGCATGCGAAAACAGGACAGTTTTGGCTCAGATTCGTACGCAAAGGGGCAAATTCATCATAGTGTTGCATTCCCCTAGCGCCACATAATGGGGCACAAGCATGACCCAACTCTAAAGTTAGATTTATCAAGCCATGCAGGGGCCACCTTGCATGAAGGCTACCTCGCATGGCCATCAGTGGCTTGATACATTTAGAGTCGCGCAACGCTGCTCAAAGTGCTGCTTTGTGATACTCTACTCGAGGGAGGCGTTTCACGGGCAGAGCATAGGTGTTCCCACACATCCACACATGTATTTTGGCACATTCCCAGATTTACCATTTCTAGTAGACCTGGGAATGCATAAAATGCTGCGCATCCCCAGAGGAGCCGCAGAGAGGAGAAATATCTTTATTTCTCCTAGTTTTTTCCTCTTTCTATGTGTGCTGCACACATAGAAAGATGAAAATGCCTCAAAGGATAGTTTTTGTGCAGAAAGTGCCCCTTTCTGCACAAAAACAATCCTGTCTGCAAAGCAGGCACCCTTGAACCACGGCGCAAGGGTGTCTGCGTTGGCGCTAGGCAGCAGTTTGTGTGCCCACGCAAGGAAATTGGAGGAATGCACCATATCATCTTAAAAGTTTGATAATTTTGCCCCAAAGTTTGAATCAATTGAGTAGCTTCACCTGCAGGACAAAAATAATAAATGTCTTGCTGTAGAAGATGCTGGAGCAGGAAATGAGATGTGGGAAAGCCCTGCTGCTCCTGATTGCCATGATCGTGGTAAATGCGGGGAATGCAAGCCACTGAGTACTGGGTGGTAGGGCGATGGATGTGGAGGGGGCAGGATCTTTGGTCGATGAGTGTTGTGGATGGGCAGGCATAGTGTTGTGGAAGCTGACCGGGACGTCAGCCATGTCCTGTGAGTGGTGGCATGTCCTGTGAGTGGTAGCATGCCCAATGAGTGCGATTTGGGCTAGCAGAGGGTATTTTCAGAAAGCATCCATAAAAATTTATTCAGTATGCCAGGCCCGGGACTGGCAACAAGGTACGGGTGGGCGATTCCCAAGCAGTGCCATTAGCCACTATTCGGTCCTAGGATTTTTTTTTTTACTAAGAGAGTTACATACTTTACGTAGCACCTTTAGTTTTCAAAAATATTTCTTGTTGCAATTTTGCACGCTCCGGATTCTCATCAGATGATATCCTACGAGGGAAAGGTCACCAATGACAAATCTGATCTCAAATATAACACTGATATATGAAGCTCTGAGATATATTGTGCTAAACAAAAACAATGTTTTCTTATTCGAGCTGGCAGGCCCATAATGCCAGTTGAAGTCATTTAGTTTAATCTAAGCCTTTGACATGGTACTTACATATAAAGCGCTGAAACATAGTGTGTGTTAAATCAAAACAATGTTTTACATGTCTAAGTTCTAAGACGTGACATGCTTCTTGACATTGTTGCCTTAATACAAAAACAACAGCAGACAAGAAGTGGAATTTGCAAGCATAACTTGAAAAAGTCATTTTTCCATAATTGATGACATTCTTGGTATTGTTACAGATCGCCACATCCAATACTGAAAATGAAATGTTGAGTTCTTCATTTATTCTGTTAGAAAAAATATAACAATTCTTAAACAACCAAATGTACCAAATCATATGCACCCCTAAGAAGAACAAATACATGGAAATAAATCTCTGCAAGCCCATAGAGACCTGGAGGAAAGGAAAATACACTTTTTACCCAAAGATGTGTTGAACAACTAGGGAGAAGGATAGAGTCCTAGTGGAACGCTCTTGTGGCTATTGTGAGAACCTGGGTTGGTGGTTGAGGAGGTTGTGAGCCCTCCATAAGCAACAGCCACAATCCCTGTCAGGGTGAACCACAACAGTCACTAAATTAACCTGTGCTTAACCCTCTTTTAATTTGGCACAAAAGCAGTCAGGTTTAACTTTGAGACAATGTGTAAAGTATTTTTGCAGCACTTTAACAGTAACACAACACAAGAAAAATTCCAGACCAATTTAGACTAACAGACTACATATTAAGAAACTATTTGACACCAAAAAGGCAAAAAATCCAATCAGTAGAACCTGAGATATGCAATGTCAAAACTTTAAGGTAAGTATAGGACTTAAAAGCACAAAGCACCACTCAGGGTTGTATGGACAAGCGATATCGGGTGAAATTCACAAGTTAATAATGGAGCATGGGTCGGATCCCACTGAAAAATTTGCCTTCTCAAAGTTCAGCCCAAATAGTCCAGTTAGCGGTGGAGGAGGCTGTGAAGAACAGGGAGAGAAATGTGGAGGATCGTTGCTGTAGCGCGATGAGCAGGGAAGGTGTTGCAGACAACTCTCACTTTAGCTTCACGTTGGCGGTCCCCGTAGGCTGTCGATGCTGTAGCACACAGTGAAGATATCGTGTTGCCAGTTGTGGCTGACATTTGCTGTAGTGCAAAGAGTCTGGTTCAACAGAGCTTTGCGTTGATGGTCATCGCGGGTGGCAAGATCTTGGTGTGAACTGGCCCATTCACTGTCGCAAAGAGCCTAAACCTTCAGGATTTCTTCCTTTCTTTCAGGAGGAGCTCAATTGATGCCACACCAACGATCCTGAGACTGGGAGGCACCTCATGGGCTTAGGGACTCACTCCAGCAGAGGTCAGCAGTGCTCAGGCCGGTCCAGTTGCAGGTTCAGTCAGGTCCAGGTCAGCAGGTCAGCTGGGCAGTTGTAGGGATACATCTGGAGCTTGTTGTGTCCTTGTGGCTCAGAACAGGAAGCCAGCTAACTAGCCCTTGGAGTCAGTGAGGTAGCCTGGGATAAAGGGAGCAGGTCCAGACTTCCTTCTCAGACAACAGGTCAGGCCTCAAGTGATGAAGCAAAGCTTCGCATATTTTGCGACTTGCTGAAGTCAAGAACCTTGTTTATGTGTAACAAAGTAATAAGTGTAAGTCTTACTAACGTTTATATTTAGTTTAAATAAAGATTAAGACGCTTGCCTATATGTTTTACTAAAATAATTTACTCGAGTCACTTAAAATGGCTGCCGCTTGTATTTAGTTACTGCGCATGCGTCAGCCACACTCACGTGTCCTGACGCGTCTGCAGAGTTGGAGGGAAAATTTTGCGCATGCGTAATACATAGCTGTGCCCATCATGTGGTACTGCTCGTGCCACTGCTCTTGTGCCTGTTTCCATGTAGCTAACATTTAGACTGCATAAGTATATGTTATGATGATAAGTTGAAAGTACAACCCTGTGAATGTGATTTCATAACGTTATTTCTGTGTATTAATTTGTTCTCGCTTACTTTTCATGTACCGCGGGGAATGGGGGTCCAAACTGATTGGGAGCCATATTGACAGTCTCTTCTGCGCATGACCAGGGAGCATTGAAAGGTGGCCACTTTGGACAGTGGAACTCAGCCAGCTGGCAGCCACAGTCAAGATACGCCTGGGAAAGCCACCTCTGCGCTACGAGAACGGCGAATGTTGCTCCTCATGTGTTACAATGTTAATTTTCACTCGTATTTCTGCACAGTTCTCATGAGAACCCCAATCTCTCTAGGCGGTACCCAAGTATGCTAATATAGGCTCAAATTAGCGTGTTCTGATTGGTGTGTTACCCAAATCCTACTTTAGGACCAATCCAAATTGAGGGATTCTGACACTTTGCAACATTGGGGGGTGGTACACCGTCCCAAAAGAGTATATCTACCCTGGGTTTACCTAGGGAATTGTCCGACTTGTCTGGTTTAGCTGACCTGTCACTGACCCATCGTACTCAATAGGTGACTGAAGATACAGAGAGCTGCAGAGCACTCTGTCCGAAATTGACCATAGACTAAGGTTTTACTGAACCTTAAAGTGCTGGCAAAGCACTTTGCTGGGAGTTCGTTGATCCAATCGGGGTCTTGATCGATAGCTGCAGAGAGGGTGGAGCGCAGGCGTTGCTTCCAAACTGCGGGTGCGGTCCTGTCCTGAGCGGTCCTGTCCTGAGGGTTTGCTGTCCTGTCCTGAGGTCCTGTCCTGATTCCTAATCTGAGGGTATCCTGTCCTGTCCGGGGTGTCCATTCTGCACCTGCTGTCCTTTGAGGGGTATCCTTCCTTGAGGGTTTCCTGTCCTTAACTGACCCGTGGCCAGGGTTTGGTTTCCACACCAGTCTAGGTAAATACTGCTCTAAGTTCTTTTAAACTTGCACCTCTCTATATTTCTACCTTTTGCTATAATAAAGTGACACCTTTGCATATGTTGATTTTCCATGCTTTTACCGCAAACTATTGAACGAAAGTCATCTGCATATTTTTCATGATATGTTCCCATGTCTCTCAATCTTTTAGAGATTATATTTTGCATTGCTGTTTGTCAATTTCTGATATGGTCTAGAACCTCCTTACCTAGACTGTTTAAAGGTCCCTTTACTTTAAGTTTAGCGTGTTACTCTTTATAGGCCCTCCTATAGTAACCCATGCATAGTCTGTCCATGCTTAAACATTTCTGAGATTATATAGTATTTTTCCCATTTGCATTCCATATTACATTTGAATGGTTACCCTGTCGTTATTTCTCTATAGTTATATCATTTACATTATCTTGGTTATTGATTGTTTTATTTTTGTGTATCTAATGCTTGATGATAACGATCTTTAGATAAACATTTTAAAACTTCCAGTTGTCCGTGGTCATTTAAACAATATTGAATGTTATTTGAAATTTGCATTTGCTGCCTTTCCTTTTACAGCTAGGCCCCTGATCCATTGAAGTCATAGGTACCCGTGTCGGTGGATGGTAAGTCGGGTACACTGAGTCATAACAAGTAGGGAAGCACACACAATTGATAGCAGCCCGTGAAGTCGCCTGGTCAATGAATAGTGTGAATTGAAAGTATATGGGCCCTGAAGCCGGAAACGGCGGAATCATTGGCTGGGTGACCTCGCGCGCTCTATCAGTTTTCTGGTAAGCAGAGGTATGGTTAGGGACTAGCTAAAGGTTAGGCAGGATTAGTTAGACTAGTTGAGTCGGAAGCTGCTAGTACATTAATGCTGCTAAAAGAGCGGCTGTTCCGAGGGAACTGATCACTCTCTTGTGAATACGCTGCTGAAATCAATGAACTGTTTTTTCATTATTATTCTTGTTCTTATATTGTTATATGTATTAATCCATGCGTTTGTCAACCGTTTAGTTTCTTGTTGTCCGAACTCCCCGGGGAATTGAAAGGGCAAGTGGTGAATAGAATCCATTGTCCTGAGGTCACAGGCTTAAAGGAAAGTTAGGTGCAGGTTAGGATAACCGGGAAGCACTAACTAGGGTTCTGAATACATGTGTGAATAAATGTCAGTAACGAGGTTCATTGGCAAAATTCCCATAGTGGCGTAACCTAGTAAGGGTCACATCGGAAAAGTAGCAGGTTCCTCGGAGCTTGGGTGAAAGCAAAGGGGTCCGCTGAGAAACCTTAGACTCGGAACATATCCCGGAAAGAAGTGGATGAGTTTAGGGGAATAACAGGTTCACCGATGCTAGAGTGAAGGGTAGGCGGAAGAGATCTGCCCGCAGCGCGTGAAAAGTAAATGGAAGTAGTTTACTTGCAGTAAAAGAAATCTTTCTGTCTAGACACTTGAGCACTGTGGCGAATGTGTATTCGTTGTTAAATAACCAAGCACTGAGCACTTTAGAAAGAAAGAAATAAAGTTTCCGTTACCTTGTGAAGGGAGGGAGTCAGTCGCGAAGCGCCTCTGACGTCACTCCGTGCCGCGCTGGGATTGGTAGAAGCAGCGGGCGGGTAGCGGGGCTGGAATTGTAAAGGAGGGGTGAAGCGCCGAGGAGTGGGAACTGTCTCACGAAGGGGCCGCGCACCCATTGGTCGAAACTATTTGAACACGTGCACCTCATTGGTCGCACAGAATTGCAAGGCGCGTTCTGATTGGAGGTAGCTTTGTAAACAAAGTTGAGAGTAGAAATCGTATGTGGCACTCGTATTGTCCAGAGACTAGACCCGATCCAAGAAACCAAGGGTTCGAAAGGGATCAGTGGAAAGCCAATAGATACGATATTATGTACGGAGGAAAGAGAAAGATGTCCCTTGTAAGTAGGGTAAAGAATTATTTCAAAACGGACAAACCGATTAAATCTAGGGAAGGCGTTGTTGTCCCGCCACCGAATACTCCTGCCTCATTCATGATGTTTGACCGAGGGTACAACACCTGTGTGTGGTTGGAGAATTGGGTGAAGTACACAAAAGATGACGGAGTATTGGCTTTTCCGTTAGACGGTACTTTTAATGGTAGAATTTTATTCAATTTGAGAACCCGCATGAATGAATTGCATCCCAGACCGAGACTAACGCAGTATGAGGCATTAGAGGAATGGGAGATTGAGGCTTTTGAAAGAGAGAAACCCCGAATGGACAAAGGTCTGACCAAATGGTACCCCAGGCTGAAACAAGAGACCAGGGATAAGAGGATGAAACAGTGGAGGCAGAGCATGATTGTTGAGGGTCTGTTTCCTATGATGCCAGCATGTACCCCGTCGGGGGGAGAAAAAAGGACAGAAAAGTGTAAGCATTGGGGAGCTCTTGGAGAGTCAGATGATGAATTGTTAGATGACATCTTTACGAGAAGTCCGCCCCCTTATAATGAGGGAGCCCGAACTTCCAGTACAGGAGAGAACCACCAGCGTCCATCTATTAAGGAGGAGGACAGATCCCTATGTAGGGGGGGAGGGGGCCAGGTATTGCCCTATTTTGAGAAACCCGAGCCCCCGGAGGTACGCAATATATATCCTAGAATGCCCGAGAGATCAGAAGAAAAATATTCCCGTGAAAGAACATTTTACCCCAGACCTCTTTATAAGAACGAAGAAAAACCAGTAGGATCAGGGGTACCCTTTTTGCAGCCTCCATATGGGGAAGAGCGTAGGTCATTTGGCACGGGAACTTTGTTCCCGAAACCAAATTATGGTGGGGGACCAAGTGAGACGCATCCTACTGCCCCGAGTTTTACGCCTCAACTGACCCCACAGATGATACCTGACCGAACATTAGGAAGAGTGTTAGATGAAAGGGAGCAAGAGGCCATAGCTAAACAGAGGTCAGAAATAATTCAGAAAATTTCCCAGTTAAATACCAGTCCTGAAGCTTTGACTATTCCGGTAACAATCGGACCAGTGGTTCCGTTGTACGGGAATAGTCAAGGAAGTCTGAACCCTCCAGTTATGAACCCGATAATGGCCCCGCCGAGGCAAGAGCCCTTACTAATAGACGATCAGTCCAGTGAGTGTGAGTCTGATGTTGTGTTCTTGGATCTGCCAAACAAACAGACCGGAAAGGGAGTGCAGAAGAGGCATAATCCTTTTGATGCGAAAGAAATTAAATTAGAATCAGCAACAGGGACTAGGAGTGTCTCTTTGGTAACGCCGGAAGAAATTGAAAATTGGAGTCGTGAATTAGAAAAACAGGCTCCGCAAACGAAACCTTTAGACCTCTACAAACTGAGAGTAGAAATAGAGGAATTAATGGCAGGAAATGTGGGGTTAGACAGATTGAATACCTATTCTGAAGAAGAGTTGCTGTTTATGTGTAAAAGTCTTACCCGGAGTACTAGGGTGCTCCATGAAAAACTGACCGACACTGCAGTTAGTATGGGGATAGATATATCAAGATCGAAGCCCTTGCAGAAACCATACCGAGCTGAGTTTTCCAACAAAGATTTAGAAAGTCTGAATGTGTCAGGAAGAAAATTGCAGATTAAAGAGTTGCTTGCAGTTTTGCAAAAATGGGGAGACGTGGAAAGGTGGAAAACGAGGTGGGCACATAAGAAAGAGGAGGCCCGCTCCAGACAAGCTACTCCTGAGTTCCCTCTGAGAGAAGTAGACAAGCCCGAAACTTTATGCCCCATGCGCGAAGTACCCGGTGGGAGGTATGTGCACGTTCCATGGTCCAGACAGGATATTGTCTCCTTTACTAAAGATTTCCCAAAATTGCGGGAGAAGCCAGTTGAATGGTACCGGCAAGTGGAAAGGTTTGTAAAGGTACAGAAATGCCTGTGGAAAGACCTGGATGGGTTTTTCGACATTGTGGTCCCAGTCGATCTATGGACCGAGTGTAAAATAGCTATAGCCTGGCCTAGTGAGGAATACCCGAGAGATGAAAAAACTGGGGAACCATCGAAAGAAGTGATGAGAAAATATGAGCAAGTAATTCAGCATCTGAAACTAAAGGTCCCAGCAAAGGAAACTGATTGGACCAGGATAGACAGAACAACGCAGGAAAGAGAGGAGACAGTGCACTCCTATTATGAAAGGCTGTTACAGGTGTTTAAAACATACAGTGGTATAGATAACATCGAGATGAAGGACATGACGCACTTCATTTACAGGTTTGTAAATGGTTTAAGACCTGAGATTTGTCAGTGGATAAAAGATAACAAAATCTGTTGGCACTCCAAAAAGGTAGATGAGGTCCTGCGGTACGCAAAGTACTGCGAGGACGAGATGGCAGAAAAGAAAAAGGCTCTAAAGGAAAAAGTGATGTGGGCTCAGGTGAAGCTCGCAGAGCAGCAGGAAAAGCAGTTGAGTAACATGGTCAAAAATGCTAAGAATGAAGGCCCTGGGGGAGGGGGAGGAGGCAAGCCCCGGCCCAAAATGAGCAGGGAGGAGGCTATGAAGAAATTTCCCTGCCATCAGTGCGGCGAAATTGGACATTGGCGTAACGAGTGTCCTTACTTGCCCGAAGATAACTCCAAAACTCCTGATTTAACTCCACAGACGCAGAAAGAGAGACCGAGAAAGACTCAACCACAGGTAAAAACAGTTCAGGTGCCCCGAGCACCAAAGCAAGTATACAGGGGAAAACAGGCAGAGGGAGATGAGATAGAAGTCTGGGAAAGCAATGAGAACAGAAATGCAGCAACTTCGCAGTATCTTCTAAATGATACCTTCCTTTGTGATGACCAGTACTGACGGGGCCTGAGAGGGGAGGACGAGGAGTGCGTACTTGGTGCCTCCTTGCCGGTAGACCAGTCCGGACCATACATTGAAGGAAAGGTTGACGGAAACGATGTCACCTTTCTGTTGGACACTGGCGCTACCCGTTCTACTGTGAGAACAGTGGACGTTCCAAACCTACCCCTCTCGGGAGAAGCCATCCAAGTAGTGGGTGTATCTAATCAATTGATTAGTACTCCTGTTACCAAGCCCATGGAGATCTCAATCGGAAACTTTAAGGAAATGCATAGATTTGTAGTTTGCGACACCAGTCCAGTAAACTTACTGGGACGTGATTTGCTGTGCAAAATGAACTGTACCATCTTTTGCACACCAAAGGGTGTTGAAATTCAGACCCCAGATGAAGACGGCATTTATAAATTAATGTTAGTCCGCCCTGACTCGGAAATTAAACGAATGACCATGCAGGATTTACCCAAAGAACTCCAGGAAGCAGTGAAGCCGGAGGTGTGGGACTTTACTGGGAAAGATGTAGGGTTGATGAAAAATGTGGACCCCATACAGATAGCAATAAAGGACAATGCGGTATACCCCAATACTAAACCCTACAGGATGAATGCAGAAGTGAAAGCTGGTGTTGCTGTGGAAATCAAGAAATTGTTAGAAGGAAACATCATACAGGAGGTGATGAGTAGCCCATGTAACTCTCCGATTATGGGCATTAAGAAACCTAGTGGCAAGTACAGAGTAGTGCAGGATTTGCGAAAAGTTAACAAAATAGTAGTTCCCTGTTGCCCTATTGTCCCGAACCCAGCAGTGATTCTGTATCAGATTCCCTGGGATGCTGAGTGGTTCACAGTGATAGACTTGTGTCATGCATTCTTTTCCATTCCTTTGCATCCAGATAGCAAATTTCTTTTCTCATTTGCCTTCGAAGGTCACGTGTATTGCTGGAACCGGGTCCCTCAAGGGTATACAGAGAGCCCCTCTATCTTTAATCAGATCTTGAAAAAATGTTTGGAAACTTTGGTCTTACCTGGGAACTCTGTCTTAGTGCAATATATAGACGACCTCTTGGTGGCGTCTAAAAGTCATAAGGATTGTGTGATTGACACCATTGCCCTACTGAATCATCTGTGTGAAAAGGGACATAAAGTGTCCCCTGACAAGTTACAGTTTTGTGCAAAATCAGTGAAATATCTGGGGCACCAGATAGAAAAAGGTGTCAGAAAAGTGACATCGGAGAGAGTGAGAATAATTCACAAGATGCAGTTACCCCGTACTCAAAAAGAGATCAGAATGTTCCTGGGCGTGATAGGATACTGCAGGCAGTGGATTCTGGGATTTGCAGTCCTAGCCAGGCCCTTGATAAAAATGACTAAGAGAGGAACACCCGAGATTGTAGAATGGGATGTTGAAAGTTTAACAGCCTTCACCAAACTACGAGATTGTCTGTGTACTGCTCCTGCATTGGGGATGCCAGACTATTCCAAAGAATTTGCCCTATTCTGTGACACTCGCGATAACTGCGCATTGTCAGTCCTAACTCAAGACCATGGCACGACGAGAAGGCCTGTGGCATATTTCTCTGCCACCTTAGATCCAGTGGCTGCTGGATTACCAGGTTGTCTGAAAGCAGTAGCTGCTACCTGTGCTAGTTTGGAACAGAGTGAGTCAATTGTCATGGGACATCCGGTAACTGTGTATGTTCCGCATGGAGTGGTAATTTTGTTGACCAGAACAAAAACACAGTATCTCACCCCTAGTCGGCTGACTAAATATGAGAGGATTCTTGTGGGTGCTGCAAATGTAAACATTGTTAGGTGCAGTATTCTGAACCCAGCCACTTTACTCCCTGACCCAAAGGATATGGAAGGGGGGGTGGATGATGAACACGATTGCATAGACTTAACTGAATTCAACACCAAGCCACGCCCAGACATAAAAGAAACGCCCTTGCCTGAGCATGACAAAGAATTATTTGTAGATGGTTCATGTCTAAGGCATGAACAAGGAGGCTTGAGTGCTGCCTATGCAGTAGTGTCCTTCGAGAAAATTGAGGAAGCAGGTTATCTATATCACATCAAGTCTGCACAAGTAGCCGAATTGATTGCTATGATAAAAGCTTGCCAAATTGGGAAAAACATACGTATAACAGTGTATACTGACAGTCAGTACTGTTATGGGGTTGTGCATGACTTTGGCCAGTTGTGGCTGCAGAGGGAGTTCCTGACTTCATCGGGTACTCCTATTCGAAATGGAAAAGTTATTCAAGACCTTTTAGAGGCAATCCAGTTACCAAAGGAACTGGCAGTGGTAAAATGTGCTGCTCATAAGAAGAGCATGGACAAGGTATCACTGGGGAACGATTATGCTGATCGAGTGGCCCAATGGTGCGCAAGAGATCGGTATATCGTGAATCCAAAACGAGGGGGGCCAGGAACCAGCTGCCAACTTCAGGTGTTTGAGGAAGTGCCTACATGGGATGAGGTGAAAGAGTGGCAGCAGGCGGCACCTTGGCAAGAAAGAGAGAAGTGGAAGGAAGATGGATGGAGACCAAGACGTGTGGATGGTGTCATTATAGGTCCAACTGGTATGCCTGTGTTACCTAGACACCTACTTAGCGCAATGGCGAGGTTGATACATGAAGGATCACACATTGGTAGGGACGCCATGATTCTAGTGTTCCAACAGACTTGGTACAGTAAGAAGTTCAGGAAAGTAGCAGAGTCCCTCTGCCAGAGGTGCCTGTCATGTCAAAAGATGAACCCAGGGAAGAAGACTGTAGTGGAACTGGGAAAAATTGGGAGGTCCGGGGGTCCCTTTGTAAGGATACAGGTTGATTTCATCACCATGCCCCATTGTGAAGGGAAACGATATGTCCTTGTCATGGTCTGTTTATTTTCAAAATGGGTGGAAGCTTTCCCTACTCCCAAAAATGACGCAAAAACGGTAGCTAAGTGTTTATTAAAAGAACTGATACCTAGATTCGGGGTGCCAGTCACTATTGAATCAGATCAAGGCTCACATTTTCATAATGACGTCATCGATGAACTCTGTAAGGCCTTTGGAATTGCACAAAAGCTACACTGTGCCTACCGTCCAGAGGCTTCTGGAGTGGTGGAACAAATAAATGGAACTATCAAAAACAGACTAGCAAAACTGTGTGATGCAACTAAATTGAACTGGGTGAAGGCCCTGCCCTTGGTCCTGATGGGACTCAGAAGTATTCCTGATCGCAAAACAGGCCTAAGTCCCCATGAAATCATTATGGGAAGAGTGATGAGACAAGCATGGGTGCCAGGAAGCAAACTGTTGAGTATTACTGATGATTTGGTACTTGAATACTGCAAGAGATTGGGTGACCAAGTGCGTTCTATCTCTCGCCAGATCGGAGAAGACGCCATCCTCAATCCAACGACTCCTCTCCACAAACTGGTCCCGGGGGACTGGGTGAAGATAAAGAAGCACACTCGGAAGACCTGCCTGGAGCCAAGGTGGGGAGAAAAACGTCAGGTGATTCTGGTTACTACCACAGCAGTCAAGTGTGCTGGGGTTCCGCGTTGGATACACGCCAGCCACACCCAGAAGGTACCACCAGACGAAGTGCCTGAAGCTGAAGGACGTCCAGCAGAGGACTCTGCAGGAGCCAGACCAGAAGTAGCTGACAGCGTACAGCCCAGTACCAGTCAAGCTGCAGAATCAGCAGACGTTGGCCCAAGAATAGTTGACAACGAACTACCAGGAGTCCAGCCTGCTGAAGGGGTCCAAGAAGCTGAGCCAGAAGTAGCTGAAGACGAGCTGCCAAGCATATGGCCAGAAGAGTGGATTCCATTGATTGACCTCACTGAAGACCCTATTCGAACAAATGAAAGACTTTGGGAAGGTAGAGATGGACTAGTCAGGAAAAGCAAGGCATAGGCGAAGAGCCTCAGAATCTTGAGATTCACATCAAAACTGAGGAAGGAGAAGGTCAGACAGGGACAGAGCACGTGATTGATACAGAACAAGTGAATAAGACTGAACAAGTGCCCGATACTGAACAAGTGAAGGATCTTGAACAAGAGAGGAATACAGAACAAGTGATTGATACTCCTCCACTGACACCTGATATCGGGAAGGGACAGACTAGACATAGTGTAATAGTTCGAGCAGAAGAAAATCAAGAGATCGAAGAGCTTGAACAGGATCAGATAGGATTAGGAGAAAGTGTTCAGGAAATAGAATCAGAGACACTTGAAGAGCAAACACACAGTATACCTGAACAAGGCCAGATTAGTACCCAGGCAGAAGAAACAGATACTAGCCCTGGAATTAGTCAGATAGAAGAAGAGGAAACTGAAGCAGAATTGCCACAAGCTAAGGAGAATAAAAGGGCAAGAGAAGGAAACGAAGTCCAAGTACCAACCAAGAGACTTAAGAAAAGAAAGCATCTTGAGCCTAAATACATAAAGAAATTGAGATTGAGAATCAAAACAGTAGAAGAAAAACGTGCAGAAGAAAGGAGAAGTGCTCGTATAGCAGAACAACCAGAAGACTCTTCCAAAAGAAGGAGTGATCGAATAAAGAGACAAAACAAAAAGTACAAGTCACCTGAATGGACACTTGTGTTAGAAGAGCTTGAAGATCTCGACATCACTGACGTAAGCGACGGAGAGCCCGTCCCTGAGTACTCTGACGAAGAGGAAGAAGAGCCACCGTGAATTTGCACAAAGTAAGATACTCGTGTAAAGTCACAAAGAGGGGTCGAGAAACTTCTTCTGAGCCAAAATGACTGATTCAAACGTGAGTGGTAGACCTAGTCGCAGCTGTTGTAAAACTTGCTGCAAGGTATGTGTCTGTAGTGTAGTTGTCCTGATATTACTCTGGATAGGACTAACAATCTTTATACCCTTTGCTGTGAGTAAAGATACTAACATTGTCCCTACTGAAATTGTAAATGCTGACAGTGAAGAGCTGACAACACAGAGTGTAGCTAGACATGAAAGAGCACTGAGACAAACAAAACGAGACTTAGAAGCATCAGATGAGGAACTACATTATCATAGAATCAAAAACAGGACACGCTTAAATGTTTTCGCAAACTTGTTAATACACTATGTAGAGACTATGGAAATTGAAGATTGCTATGTCTGCATGAAGCTACCTACTTCTGTAGCTGAAGGCGTGACATACCATCACTTGCCACTGACATACGGAATTTCCTGTAGCATTTTAGCTAGCTTATTTTACAAAAGAGGACCGTTACAGTACTATTACTCTAACAATGACGTGATCTTTTCTGAACTTCCTATACGTGGGAACTTGAATCCTGTACATACCAAAAGTGACGCAATACGATACATGGGAGATTATTTCCTGACTATAGGTAACATTGACATAGCGGACGCACACAGAGATAACTTGACTTGTTCTTTGCATGAGCAGGAAAAGATGTTCCTAAACATGGCAGAGAAAAGGAGAATTAAAATACAAAAGAAGGCTAATGACGAAAGTCAGAAAAAGCCAAAGTGGGCAGAGAACATGGAAGGCACCTCAACTGGTGGGGCGGGTCCTGCTCTGTTGCTGGATTTTGAAAAGAAAGGCAAGCTATGTCTTCACCGCGAGAAGACTAGCTATTATAATAACATTTTCATTGGTTCCAGTGAATGCGAACATAATTACAAGGTAATTGGAGGTTGGGGTTTCAAAAATGGGTCAGAGCCTGTGTTTCCTGGAATTTATTATATTTGTGGGGACAAGGCTTATTTCAAATTGCCGGATCACTGGTATGGAAGTTGCTATTTTGGCATTGTCTTCCCGAAAATATCCCATGTGAATGGAGGCGCTGGAAGCAATGAAAATACTAATGGCTTAGTGCGTAGTAAAAGAGAAAGCATAGGTGAAATAATGGGTAGTATTTTCAGTGCACTGATACCTGGAGTGGGAGTGGTTCTGAACACTCACAGAATTTGTAAATTGTCTACTATAGTGGATGTATTGTCTACTGAGACAGCTCATGGATTTCTGCTGGTCAACACCGAAATGGTTGCGATCAGATCAATGGTTTTGCAGAATCGACTTGCTCTTGACACCTTATTAGCGAAAGAGGGCGGAGTCTGCCGGATGTTGAAGGCGCAACATTGTTGCACTTATATTCCGGATAAAAGTGTACAGATCAAAAGATATGTGAAAAATATTACTAATTTGGCAAAGGAACTCAGACCACTCGAGGTTGATAGTGCCTGGAAGAGACTGGTAGATGGTCTCTCAAATGTAGGTCATTGGTTCGCTAGTATAGGTAAAGGCTTATTGCTCAAAGTACTGATGCCAATTGGAATTATAGGTCTCATCCTATTTTTCATATTTGTCTGCTGCAAATGCCGCAAGCGCACCGGAAAGCATGAAGTGAATGCCAGAGGGGTGAAACGAAGTGTGGATGAGATTGAATTGGAAGAAGTGAATGATCAGATATACAAAAAGGTGAAGACTTCTCACCCTACCAAAACTGAAAGAGAGAAATTGGAACGATTGCTGGAAGAGATAGAATTGTATAAAGTGTGAAAGAAAGTTGGCATCTGGTTCCATTTATTTGTGATGATAGTAAATATCATCAAAGAGGGGATTGATGAAGCAAAGCTTCGCATATTTTGCGACTTGCTGAAGTCAAGAACCTCGTTTATGTGTAACAAAGTAATAAGTGTAAGTCTTACTAACGTTTATATTTAGTTTAAATAAAGATTAAGACGCTTGCCTATATGTTTTACTAAAATAATTTACTCGAGTCACTTAAAATGGCTGCCGCTTGTATTTAGTTACTGCGCATGCGTCAGCCACACTCACGTGTCCTGACGCGTCTGCAGAGTTGGAGGGAAAATTTTGCGCATGCGTAATACATAGCTGTGCCCATCATGTGGTACTGCTCGTGCCACTGCTCTTCTGCCTGTTTCCATGTAGCTAACATTTAGACTGCATAAGTATATGTTATGATGATAAGTTGAAAGTACAACCCTGTGAATGTGATTTCATAACGTTATTTCTGTGTATTAATTTGTTCTCGCTTACTTTTCATGTACCGCGGGGAATGGGGGTCCAAACTGATTGGGAGCCATATTGACAGTCTCTTCTGCGCATGACCAGGGAGCATTGAAAGGTGGCCACTTTGGACAGTGGAACTCAGCCAGCTGGCAGCCACAGTCAAGATACGCCTGGGAAAGCCACCTCTGCGCTACGAGAACGGCGAATGTTGCTCCTCATGTGTTACAATGTTAATTTTCACTCGTATTTCTGCACAGTTCTCATGAGAACCCCAATCTCTCTAGGCGGTACCCAAGTATGCTAATATAGGCTCAAATTAGCGTGTTCTGATTGGTGTGTTACCCAAATCCTACTTTAGGACCAATCCAAATTGAGGGATTCTGACACTTTGCAACATTGGGGGGTGGTACACCGTCCCAAAAGAGTATATCTACCCTGGGTTTACCTAGGGAATTGTCCGACTTGTCTGGTTTAGCTGACCTGTCACTGACCCATCGTACTCAATAGGTGACTGAAGATACAGAGAGCTGCAGAGCACTCTGTCCGAAATTGACCATAGACTAAGGTTTTACTGAACCTTAAAGTGCTGGCAAAGCACTTTGCTGGGAGTTCGTTGACCCAATCGGGGTCTTGATCGATAGCTGCAGAGAGGGTGGAGCGCAGGCGTTGCTTCCAAACTGCGGGTGCGGTCCTGTCCTGAGCGGTCCTGTCCTGAGGGTTTGCTGTCCTGTCCTGAGGTCCTGTCCTGATTCCTAATCTGAGGGTATCCTGTCCTGTCCGGGGTGTCCATTCTGCACCTGCTGTCCTTTGAGGGGTATCCTTCCTTGAGGGTTTCCTGTCCTTAACTGACCCGTGGCCAGGGTTTGGTTTCCACACCAGTCTAGGTAAATACTGCTCTAAGTTCTTTTAAACTTGCACCTCTCTATATTTCTACCTTTTGCTATAATAAAGTGACACCTTTGCATATGTTGATTTTCCATGCTTTTACCGCAAACTATTGAACGAAAGTCATCTGCATATTTTTCATGATATGTTCCCATGTCTCTCAATCTTTTAGAGATTATATTTTGCATTGCTGTTTGTCATTTTCTGATATGGTCTAGAACCTCCTTACCTAGACTGTTTAAAGGTCCCTTTACTTTAAGTTTAGCGTGTTACTCTTTATAGGCCCTCCTATAGTAACCCATGCATAGTCTGTCCATGCTTAAACATTTCTGAGATTATATAGTATTTTTCCCATTTGCATTCCATATTACATTTGAATGGTTACCCTGTCGTTATTTCTCTATAGTTATATCATTTACATTATCTTGGTTATTGATTGTTTTATTTTTGTGTATCTAATGCTTGATGATAACGATCTTTAGATAAACATTTTAAAACTTCCAGTTGTCCGTGGTCATTTAAACAATATTGAATGTTATTTGAAATTTGCATTTGCTGCCTTTCCTTTTACAGCTAGGCCCCTGATCCATTGAAGTCATAGGTACCCGTGTCGGTGGATGGTAAGTCGGGTACACTGAGTCATAACAAGTAGGGAAACACACACAATTGATAGCAGCCCGTGAAGTCGCCTGGTCAATGAATAGTGTGAATTGAAAGTATATGGGCCCTGAAGCCGGAAACGGCGGAATCATTGGCTGGGTGACCTCGCGCGCTCTATCACAAGCAGCAGGGCAACCCTCTTGTAACAGGGCAGTCCTTCTGTAGTGTCCACATGTTAAAGAGGGTCATCATTTTATACCTGCTGCCAGCTTTGAAGTGGAAGAAGTTCCTGGAGTCCCCCCCCAAGCACCGAAGGGTCTGGAATTTCCTTCCTCTCCGTGCTAGTCCCAGTATTTCTGACGGCTAGTGGGAAGTTCCTTGTGTGTGAGCTGAGGCAGTGTTTTTAAAGTGCAAGTACGGTAGGTGACAGCACAGTCTCTCTCACTAAGGCAGGAGGAACTATCATGGAAAAACCCAGTTATCCTTTTGTGATGCTTTCTTTGAGGAATACAGAAAGGTCAACTATATATAGCCATGTGACGCAGGGTATTGTCTGCAGGCACCAAATGGTTAGCAGCACATTGTTATAAAAATTGAGTTTTTAGAGTTATGACTTTAAATATAACTTTACTATTAAAGAGGATTTTACAATTCAATGTCTTAGACACCAAACATAATATGTCTACCTGCTCCCAAACAAAAGTTAACACTTATTAGATGTAATAATGTAACCCAATGTTATCCTATGGGAGCAGTAGCCTCAGAGTAGTGATAATGAATTTAAGAGATTTTCTCTAGCAGGACATGTAAAACTTAAAAATACATGTCCAATATATTAAATACAGTGCACCCTGCCCAATGGGCTGTTTAGGGCCTGCCCAACGGGTGACAGATATGTATTTAAAAAGAAGGTTTGGGCCTGGCAAAAGGTTTGTTTTTCCAGGTTGAAATGACAATGTGATACTACACCCAGGCTGCAATGGAAGTGTTTTAAAAGTGGGTGAGACAATGAGTGCTGCAGGCACACTAGCAACATTTAATTCACAGGTCCTAGGTACATGTAGTACCACTTTACTAGAGATTTATAAATAAATTAAATGTGGCAATTGGGTGGAAGCCAATTTCACCATGTTTGAAGGAGAGGCACAAGCACTTTAGCACTTTAGCACTGGTTAGCAGTGGTAAAGTGCACAGAGTCCTAAGGCCCCCAAAAATGGGATTGCAAAATAGGAGTGGTGAAGGCAAAAGGTTTGGGGTGACCCTGCAGAGAGGGCCAAGTCCAACAGTTATTAAAGAAAGCACATAAACACAACACTGTACACTCCCTTAGATTAACCACAGGAGAAGAGATGGAAGGAAATGCTGCAAAAGTTCAGGAATTTCAGTCTTATTATAAAAATATATCTACTGCTAAGATGATTACTTCAAGCCCTTCCATAGCACTGCATGGATTTAGGGTGATCCTAGAGCCTTTCTACAGCAGCCAATTGATCAGCAGCAGATTATATTAGCCCTTAAGGGTTTGTCTGGAAGCAAGGCCCCTTGATCGGACAGACTCACTGATGAGTTCTACAAGGCCTTTAGGACATTTCTAGCACCGAGATTGGCTAATCTTGAGCAGGAGGCAGTTGATACTGAAGAGCAACCCTGAACTACTAAAGGGGCTGTTTTTAAATTGAGTAACAATGTGCATTAATATCAGTCCTACAGACCTCTCGCTCTCTTTTGAACCTAGAACACACAATTCTCACATTTATTATTCTCAATAGACTTAGGTTTTTGATGAAAGCTGTATTTAATAATTTATGAGAACCCTATTCTTCATTATGCACCTAGTTAGACCTAAAATATTGCCATCTCAATTTTTCTGGATGCTGAAAAGGCATTCAACTCACTCAAATGGTTAATGGTCCTTCCTGTTTGCTGCACTATCAAGCCTCAGAATCTCCCCAAGCACAATAGGCCTCACTAAATTACTTGACACTGACCCCATGCCAGAGTCTGTATCAATGCATATACATGTGTGCCCTTCCCGGAGTGTTGTGGCACTTGCAGAGGATGCCTTCTGTAGCCGATTCTTTTTGTTCTTGCCATGGAGCCCCTTGAAACCTGGTTGCAAAAGAGAAACCTAGATAGAGGCATTGCATTTCCAAACAAGTGCATACTGTTGTCAAAATATGCAGTTTAAATTATACTATTTAGGAAGGACCCAGAGACACACCCTGAGTTTGTACGCAATGGGGAAATGTCAGGTATCCATATCAATTGATTCAAATCTGAAATGTTTCCCTTAACAGAGGCAGCCCGAGATCAATGAGCAGTCTCCCACTGGGATGGGGTGAGAAACACGGTCCGATACTTGGTATTCTTACATAACAGGGACAGGGAAATGTTGATTCGGGATGACTCTGGTCCCACAATTGATAGATTTATTGTACAGATCAAGAGATGAATAATGATACCAATGTCAATAGCAGGCAGATAGTTTTATTTAACCTTTTGGACGCTCATGACGAGCTGAGCTCGTCATAAGCCACCACGCTCCGGTGCTCATGATGAGCTCAGCTCGTCATGGCCCGTGGAACGCTCAGGTGCGGGGAGAATTCCCCCGCTGTGCTAAGCGTTCCACGGGAGGCAATACACCTGTGACGAGCTGAGCTCGTCATGAGCACAGGAGCGCCGTAACTCATGACAAGCTGAGCTCGTCATGAGCATGGGGGCGCTGTGCGTGCCCCCCTCCCCCCCAGCACAGTGGGAGAATAACCCCTGCAGCGAAGGGGTTAAGATGTTTGCCCTACCTAGATTTCTTTACCTTTTCCATAATATCGTCATCAAATGGGGTAAAGCCTTCTTCCTTTAGTTAGGATCCTTGTTATTTAGACTCACATGAGGAGGACGAAACCTAAGGCTAAACTGGAACGTACTAATACTGCTTTTTGATAGAGGGCGGTTTGCGGTACACGATTTAGAAAGGTATTCCCATGCTGCATGGTTTCAATATGCAATATTTAGGTATCATACGGGGAGACTTGCATTGCATCTCTCTATAGAAGAAAGCTAGTGGAATTGTGGGAATTGCAAACCGGTAATGCATTGAAACTTCCAAAACTGTTGCAGTTTATACAATCTGTGCACTGGACCAACTGGTCACTGTGAATAAAGGCAGAAGGAGCCAGTAACACTCACCTCTGCTCTTCAGCCATCCTCCTTTTAAATAGCCCTGACCTCCAGCGGCGGCCCTACCATTAGGGTGGAAGAGTGTTGCCCCCCGCGTCACCCGTTTATTTTATCCTCCTGGATCCGCCCACAGGACTCTGACGAGTCTTGGGGGCGGGTCCAGGGGGATGACACTGCTTGTGGGGAAGTGGTAGTGCACAGTTACAGTGCACAGCGCATGACGGTTTGGCCGGCCATGTCAGGCCGTCCAAACCGTCATGCACAGTGAAGCTCTCTCCAGCCCCAGCTATGTTGCTGGGGCTGGAGAGGGCAGGCACAGGCTCCCAGTCTGCCTAGGAGAGCAAGTTCAATACAAAAATGGGAACCTCATATGGACAATATTTAACGGGGTGCAGTGTACATGTCCAGTCAACCATATATCACAAAAGTACAAAGTTCCCCGGTGGAAAGATAACAATGTGTGCGTTTTAGGGAGGAGAGCATAGGCAGGGGACAGAATGTTCCCTTGTTGGAACTAGAAGACCTCACACACCCAGTGAGCTAGATGTCATGCTTCAACATTGGTCTCCTGCTCCTCGTCAGACTGGCGCTGCAATGTCCGACGGGCGCCGAAGAGGCGCTCTTTGTTGGAGTTCTTTTGTTCCAGCCAATGGTTGAGTGCATGTGAGGGGTCTGGTGAGGGTGTAGTCGTAAGGGAGTGGTGGTTTAAAAGAAGGTGGGTCAGTCCACAAACAATTTTATTCACGTGGCTGACTCCCTTAGTAAAAAGGGTGGGAGGGGAGATAGGGACTGTAAGGGGCACAGCGGACTACCTCAACCCTCTAAATCGGTCGACATGTTTCATGCCCAACTGGCAATTCTTCAGGACCCCAAGTGCTCGGTACTACACGGTGACTAAAAAAACAACAAAGAAAAGAGGAGAAAGATACAACCTCTCTGGGTCAGTAAGGAGGCAGGCCAGAAGATCCTGCTCTAGCGGGGTGACCCAAGGAGTGTCCCTAGTGGGCCCCGCAGTCTGTTCCCGTGGGGCTGCCCAATGAGGTATGATGCCTCTATCGCGAGCAGCCTGGGTCCGAAGACCTACCCACACGTCTAGTGCTCCGACGGTAGCGCGGAACAGCTGGTGCCGGTTTGCCAATCCAGCCGGACTTAAAAGCTGTTCGTACTTCCAATCCCTCCACTCCACTCAATCAAACTCACTCTACAGTCCAATCCACCCCTATCTTCCTCACTCTACCCGATTCCAACCCAACCCACACCACTCTATGGCACTCCACTCTATCGTACTACACTATACGACACTGCAGTCTGCCACTGAACCACTGAACTCTACTCCCCTCTACTCAACTGTATGACTCTACTCACACCACTCCACTCAAGGGCAATCTGTGCCACTAACTTTTAACCATGCTGAACAGCAGCCACGCTAGTGTACAACATGCCAAATACACATTGCCAAAGCCAATTGCTCCTATAGGCGAGACCTATTGGCTTTGCCAATGCTTGTTAATGATGATGTTATTCTGAGCCTTTGCCTAGAATATTTACCAAGAAAAGATTCACACAAAACATTGGGTATTAACACAGTGGTAAAAAGCACAATACCTATGTGGTGGTGTGCCAAAGGTATTTTTTTAGCTGTCATTTGAATCATCACTATCATATCAAAGTGTTTAATTCCACTTTTTCTAAGGAGTTGCTATTATACTATTTAATGACGCTCCGATAATGGACCCTGGAAAGATGATTGTGCATCACTTAGATTCAAACTACTGATCTGCAGTTATACAGCCAGGGTGCAACTCACTCAACTATTCTGCTATCATCTGTGCACAAACAGAGGCCTTTGCTTGCCTCCTCTCCAGGCTTTGTTGGTCAACAGATTTACTATCCAAACCAATGACTCAAATATTAGCGACCACACACAAGGATCCAGGCCTTGCACTTATGTAGCCTTGTTTGTTGCACATACAGAGGACAAACACACTTTACAAAGGGGGGAGAGGGAAAGAATTTTTTTTTAAAATACGCACTTACCTGTCTGCCGCTCGGCATCACCTCTGCCTCCTCTCTGTCGTCTACCCCGCTTCCAGGGCGGGAAGCAGGATGCATCCCGCTTCCAGCCTCCTGATGGCCAATCACAAAGCTACAATGCAGTGTTGTGATTGGTCTGAGCACCATGGATCGGCGCTCAGCCAGAGAATGGGAGGCTGGGCATGTTCTCCATGCAGGCTGTAATGCAGCCTGCAAGGAGAACATGCAAAGTGCGCATTAATGTTTGGCCGGCCAAATGGCCTGCCAAAAGTTCATGTGCACGTTAGGGAGTGCAAACCACTCCTCCAGTCCCCTGCTCTGACAGCAGAGCAGCCACGACCCGTCCCTCCCGCAGAGCTGCAGCAATAATGAAAAAACTAAATAATAACTTAGCTATTATAATTTTATTTTTCCTTAAGTGACACTGCTTAAAAGCAGTGGGGTCACATTCCTCCACCACTGGATGTCGTTTTTATATGATGTCACTTCTAGTGATGTCACATGCAAATTAGAGGGGCCTCACATCTTCCATTTCGCCCAGGGCCTCACAATTCCTAGGATCGGCCCTGGTGCAGACAGTCCTAGGTGTCTATGACACTCAAAAAAGTTCCACACAGTGCACGTTCGCTACGTTATAGATCAGTGGTGCCTGCTTCAGCTCAGTGTCACCTCACTGCAGTATAGTGACATCCATGAGATGTGTGTCCATAGTACAGGCCCTTTCCAGTCCCTGCATGATCATAAATAACTTATTCCAACAAAATGCCATGAAATCATGCAAGTAATCAGTTTGAACATACATAAAGACATCAGATAAATAAAAAAAATTGATCACAGGAAATATCAACGAAACATACATACAGTAGCCTAAACATAAAGTCATAATAAGGTGCGCACAAAGATATTTACAATTCAGGTAGCAAGTGCTTAATGAACGGCAATTTAACAACAGAAGATTTATATTGCCAAGCAGCACCAGCATTTTGAGTGCACGGCCAACCTGTCCTTCTCCTTCTTAAATGTAACACCTTTGCAATACAAGTGCTATGAGTGAAGAAAGATAAGTTCAAGTCTTTAGACTAGATCACAGCCTCTGATAATATGTAACTAATATTATAAAATATATATTTAGTGTTGAATATTTGTGTACATTCAAAAAAATAGGTATGCTTGTCTCCAATTGAATCTGATATGCTTTAGTTTTTCCCAGTTTTAGATATGCAGTTCCTGTCTGTTTAAAAACACAAAGGGCCTGATTATGACTATGCTGGTCCAATGGATCGTTGTAGCCACGGTGGTGGTACCGGCACCACCACACCGGCCGTCTAACAGCTCGATTCAGTGGCGTAACAAAACTTGAGGGGGCCCCCTGCAAGGTACGCAGAGGGGGCCCCTCCTGCAGTGGCGACTGGTGACATTTGAAAGTGGTGGGTGTAAAATAATTTTTGTAATGCACTGCGGCGAGCAAGCGAGGCTGAAAAACATAAGGGAGGTCGTGGGGGGGTTCTCCCCTCGAGAAGATTTTGAAAAAAGAGTGGGCAAATGTTGCATTTTCATGCAAATTTGAGAAAGCAAGAAGGTTAATAAAGCAATTGTGAAGGTGCAGTTATTACATTAATAAAGAGATATCTTATAATAAGATGGGTAGCTGCTTATTTAGTATAACCACAGCGCTTCATAACAGACTATGAGATACAATGCTGAGTACCTTACAGTTTTTTTAATTTAACAAACTACCAACTAAACAGGTCTCAAACTAGCAGCATTCAAGTAGAAATTTTAGGATTAACATATTGCCTGCCTGGTGATGATGGTGATATGATATTATAGGTGGCAAATCCCAGGCCATGGGGGAGGGGTGGAATAAGTGAAGATATGCGTTTTGTGAAATCATTTAGTTCACTATTCAAAAGACCACAGCAGTAGTCACACATCCAGGCTAGAAATATAAAATTGTACAAAACTGCTGCAACAACTTGAACATCTAAACATTGAAACCATTGCTGTGGGCTTTTAGAGTCTGAGTATTGTAAAGATTGTGACAGCAGGATATGCCTAGGTTAACATACCATCAGTCTTCGCCTTTACTTCACTTTGAAATATATAACGCCTTAGCAGTCACCTTAGCCTACAACTACAACTACAGTATACACACTACACACAGCAGTATAAAACAGAATTGCATGAGAGAAGGGCTATGGAGAGATAAGGGGCAATGTTGGAGTGTCAGTGTGGTAGTGGGGGGCAGCTCTGGAGAAGGGTTTTTTGGGGGTGGACCATTGGGGAGAGGGTGCCATCAAACAATATTGCCCCCGGCGCCATCAGTGCTAAAGCAGACACTCTCTCTGATCTTGTCTCGTCACTCGTGCTCAATGCCCAGTTGATTCATACCAGAAAAATCTAAAATCCCTTCATAAAGCACCAAGCTGGCATGAGATTTTACAGTAACTTTACAGGTAGAAAAATGTGTATCTTACATTTTCCATTGACCTAATGTTACAAATGGATTCCATAACTTGCGCTTAGCTTGCTTCACATGTGGATTTGTGATAGCTGCAGTTAAAATCAACAAGCACTTGCAATGCCATAGGTCTCGCATTTGCGAGAGTTAGAGCTATTGGCGTTGTAAATTACAATGTCTTTTACCTAAGTGTTTTGGCATGGAGCGTGATGGGTGCATGTAAGGTTGTGACTAAGTCAGTTACCTCTAAAATAGTTTACTTTTAAACAACCAGTTAGGGTGAAGCAGCCAGTGTTCAAGGCCCTACGTCACTGTGGCTGCAAGAATAGTTAACCATGTGTTAGATGTTAATGGTAGACTGATAGATGATAGGCTTGGTTGGGGGAGATAATCATACCTGGGACTGCAGCCTAAGAGCCTGATTTGTGTTAATATAAAAACAATTTTGAGAGCAACAGAAATTACACAAATTCACTTATGTGCACTGGGATTACCTGACAGCAATTTCATTATTGGTAAATCCAATCAACAAGTACTGTATTTCCAAATAAATGCAAATATGAACCAAATGAAAAAATTGAGTTTAAAAAAGGTGGAGGACAAAAAGCAATGAGGGTTGACAGTTCAAGGGTTTTAGTGGAGAGTCGAGGAGGTCATGAGAGATATGAAGACAAAAACATGGAAGGAAAATAGTTGCATAGAGGATAGAGGGGAGATATAACAAATAAATTGGATGCCAGAGGGCAAGGAGGACTGGGATTCAGGGTGGGCAAAAAAGCAGATGTGTGGATCAAAGACAAATACGTTTTGAAAATATTCAAGGAAGACTGGTTTTTAGATTAAACAAAAAGGCATGCATGTAGTCAAAAGTTGAGGGTGGCTGGAGAAGAAAGTAGATAGAATTCAAAGATGAAAGAGTGTAGGGTGGTTGGCGTGGAGCAGCATGAACAATGGTCAAGAATTGACATGGTTGTTAATTTATTCTTAACAAAGGCAGCATATTAAAAATGCCCACAATGTGCCTTGCCTTTTAAATGTGCCTTTCCAGTTTTGGTCAGGTTTGGATGAGACTGCACAGTAGAGGTGGTTCGCGTCAGCTATATGAAACAGTGTAGTGCTGTTGCCTGCCATATACTCAGGTCTTGCTTAGTGTCCTGGTCCTGGCTTTGCCACATGTAGTGGTTGGTTTCACAGCTCTAAAGAATGCAAACCTCACATTTGCTGCACATGGAACACCATGGAGTTGGAGTCCACTCTCATAGACCATTGTGTAACATATAGCTCTTTATGCCATATGCTATTGGACTGCAACATTTGTTACCTTTACACACACAGTACAATCATTTTATCACTCTTGGGAGGATGAAGGTCTAAATCTGTCCTGAAGGTATTCAGACCATAGCCTGTAAGTTTAATGCAGTGTTCTACTGATACTGTAACCCACTATGTTACCCTACAAGAAAAGCAAGGGACACCTGGAGTTCTGGTGACACCTAATTCAAAATGGAGCCAATGTGTCTGTAGTGTTACACAAGCATGTCTCTGGAAGAAAATCATTATGTGTTACATGACACCACCTAAAACACAAGCACAAATATCAGAACTAGAATAAATGCACCATTGCAGGGATTTTCAGCTTTAGTGTGAAATGTTTTTCGGAGCACTGCCTCCCAAATTGCTTCATTCCAGGAGCGATTTTTAACACATCGAGTGGTTGACAGATGGGAGGAGGAGGTTTGCCATGGCAGAGACTGTATGTGTAATGTAACTGGTGCTCATAAAGTGCTCTATTACTTCGGGTCGAGTTTCTGGTGTATAAAAACTGCAAAAAGAGGTTGAAAACAAAGCCTTAATATAATGAATGACAAATAGATATTCATTTAGTGGATGATTTGTACAAAGTGAAACCAGAAACTATTGATAAATCATGGCTACCCCTCTTAAATGGTATGATCTTAGGCAAATATTGTATTTTACCAAAACTTAATTTTCTTCATTATCTCGAATGCATGCACTTTTAAATACGTGAGTTCAGAAAATTAGTTGTACAAAAAGTGTGGCTAAAAAAGCCAAAATATTATGAAAGCTTTACGGTCAGGTAGCTACACATAAAATAACTTGCAACTTAAATGATTTTTTGTTTTGTTTTAAATGATAGCGGCAAATGCACTGTAGTACATTATGAAAGTCTATGAGTTAATACGCCACAGAATTACATCTTAGTGCAGTGGAGAATAGTTACTTGTGTATTTCTAGTGCCACAAGGTCAGTCTGTGACAGAAAGCACTGAGATTATGTAATTCACTTTTTTAAATTTGCAGTACACACAGTAGAAGATATACTGCTACAAAATGCTTAAAAGGTTAAGATAAAATTGCTTCCAAAATATATATTATAATAATGAGACTGTACGTAATTACTGTTTTTACATTACTATTCCTTCAACACCATGCCAATTAAAAACACTCACTGCATAATTCACTTGTTAACTCTTTGCACTACCAGTCAAAAAGAATGTCTTTGCCATCACAAACCTTTGATCAATTAAAGCCAGTACACCTACTAACTCCCAAGCATCCTTTACATTTGCAGATGTTTCCCTTTACATTTGCAGATTAACTAGTAGGCCCCATTTGCATTTCTTTCAGGCAGAAGGCACACTGACTGCCAGGCTTTGGCGTTTCAGCACAGGAGATGTGCACAATGACACTTCAGTTAAAGCACTTAATTTAAACTAGTTGAAGGAATCGTCCCCACTACTGCTACTCGAGAAGAAATAGAGGTTAAGGGAGAGAGCGACAGGCCAAGGGCAGTGGGGAAAGGAAGAGAAGAAGGGGTTTAGGGAGGGAAAGTGTAGCAGACACGCCGACACCCAAGGAGGACTAAAAGCACTCACCCGTCACTAGTAGTCATGTTGCCAGGTGTGGGTGTCTCATCAGAAGAGTCCATGGTGCTTCCTTTCAATGAGGCCCAGCTGCAAATCCTATAATCACCTCTCAATTACAGCTCTAAACAGAATACACGCGGCACAGAAGCATGCGCCTGGTAACTGTTTAGAGCACATGACCGCTCTGATATCAGGCCATTTTCCAAATGCTGCAACCCCTCCCTTTCAAAGATGTCACTCTGTGACAACTTAGCCTGACATGTAATGACGCTTTTGATATAATTTAAAATAGGATAGTCATTGCTTTTATAATTACCATCCACATCCATATAGCGCATCATAGCTGCCAAGGTTTCAGATTGCTATGAGTGACATTTTCATAATTTCAGCGGAATTATGAGTGACATTTCAGCAACTATGAGTGACACTTTCCCATGTGAAAAGTCAAGCAATAAGGACAAGTGGAACATATTAATTAAACCAATTTGAGCAATGAGAAACTTTAAGAAGATTTTAAAACTGCTGCAAAGCACCATAAATAGAGGGGCACTTAGGAAGCAAAGAGGTGGCAAGGGGCATGTGGAGTGGGAAAGAGGCACTCGACCTCCCTGGTGGAAAGACTGAGCAGCATGGATAATGCACGACATAGAGTGCCTGTTTCTAAGCACTAACATGATCATAGGACACAAAAAAAACAGACCAGAGTCTGGGAAGTGTAAGGAGACCGGAAATAGCTGTTTTTTAGAGGTAGATTTTAATAATATATATTCATCCAATTGGTGGGACTCGGCTGAGAGGTGCGCAAATGAGTAATTATTGGTAAATCTGCTGCGCTCGTGTGTGATAACACACATAATTTTAAAATACATTTTATAAAACATGTCTCTGGTGTGAATACCCAATTAGGACACACGTTTGCAGTAACAGATTCAGCCCTGCCTAGTATCACGCATCAAGCATTAGACTAACGCATTTCAGTGTGGTGTTCCGCATCACTGCACTGAAATGGAAAGTCACGCATTGATAGGGCCTACCGAAGCTGTCAAGCAAAGCACTGCTGATAGCATTGAGCAAAGCACCGTCTGGTACGTGCTGCGCCGGCAGCCTCAGAGTAAGGTGACGGACAGGTTCTGCCCTAGTTGGGGGCTGGCTCACCTGCTCTCCATTCACCAGAGACGCATATTCACGTGACATGATGATGGCAAACGGTGTCCCGTGATTTGCCTAATCGAATACGGAGCTAGGACTATAGGCGGGGCCGGCGTCAAACGCGAGACCGGGCAGATGTAGTTATGAAGTTTGGCTGCTCGTACCGCCTTCTACAGTGCCACTGCCTGCAGCCTCGCATCAAATTATGCCTCTTGACTGGGCGAGAGCGGGGCCGCCGGAGTGTTAGGTGCCCATGCTGCCTCTCATGCATAGCTGCCAAGGTTTCAGATTGCTATGTGTGACATTTCCATAATTTCAGAGCAAGTATAAGTGACATTTCAAAGACTATGAGTGACACTTTCTCGTTATCAAAATCAAGCATTGACGATGAGGGAAACATATAAATATCAGAAATTGCACCAATTTGAGCAACAAGAAACTCTTAGAAGATCTTAAAACTGCTGTAAAGCACCAGAAACGAAGGGCACCAATACTAACTAAATGCTGGAGGTGCCAGAGTGGTACTGACATAACACAGAACTGCGACAGGCCTCGATGTTTATCTGTGAAGAAATTCCTATTAGACTAGACCATGAGAATCTCACACTAATATAGTAACTGTATGAAGTCCTTGTTTAACTTACTATAAAAGAGTGTAATTTATCGTGCAACATATGAAGCCCTTTCCCCATTCTATGAATGTGAATCGATGCCCGATTTTATGGAGAACTGTGTATGGTTCTTTGCTGTTCTATGAACTGCTCAGAATGTAATTCTGTATTTGTACTAACTTCTGAGTCAAGCCTATAAGTAGATTCTTGTTAGTCATCTGTAACTGGACGACTTTACTCAAGTGATGAGTCTTCATTGATCACCCCAGTAGTGAGAAGGGTCCAGTGGGAAGCACCAAAGTCCTAGCAAGAAACTTCACCGCTCCCAGGCCGGGCGTTCGACGCAAAAGTGAAACTCCAAAATAAGCCGAAGGGTCTCTAGTCGTGGATCTGCTGGTTGACAGATCAAAGTCTGTGGTGCGCATTATTGTCAGAGTTTGTTTGGCTTCTCTTTGGTTTCCATTATTAAAGAAAATGCACAATAAATGAGGCGTCCTCGTGGGTTGGACTGTAACCGCCCTTGTCACAGCCATCATGTGAATGTTTATAGAACCTGGCTTGTTTGCTTCTGTGCGACACATAGATTTGTCTTCTCTGTATTGCATCATTTACAATAGCCTAAGATTAAATTGTGGAAACCCCCTCTTATGCTAGATATACAATTGCAGTGTTCTATTTATTACTTTATGATTTTTTTCACTGTAATGAGAAAAAGAAAGTGCCAAAATAAGCAAAATGTTAAAAAAAGTTCTTGAATGTATTTAAGTGAATGTTATAATGAATATAAGTTTATTAATAATTGTATATGTTTTATATTTGATTGTTAGGGAGGGCATACCGATGTTTTTGTGGGTATTAAATTGCTAAATAAATGACAATGTTGAATTTAGAATTAGTAGAGGGGAACGTATGTTATCATTACACCTGTCAAATGCCTGCATTATTACTTCAGTGTGTTTAAGAGTTTTGTGAAAACCGTTTTCTGTACAGAAATATTTATGTTTATTTCTGTTTACATACTTTTACAGACTGTCTTCTTCTGTTCTAAGTGAAATCCTTTTGTCATCTCCCTGGGGCTTCTTAAATCTGTGTTCTGGCAAGCGCGGGCGGGTTTTCCACACAGTAATTTAAGCCCACAATTGTGTGACAGTGGTGATAGGGCAGCCAGCAGATTAGGTGTGACTGAATGCTGCCAACAGAGGCAGCGTGCGAGGACACATTTTTGCCGCCACTATACTTTGCTTTCCAGGCCTACATTGTTAGGTATTGGCCGTGGGTTATATTAAATGAGGGCATCCGAAATTAGCATTATGTTAAAAGGGCAGTTGTTGTTATATGCGGCCTCCTCCTGGCATCACTTTTGGATTCATCTCACAGAGGCTGCTCACTTCCATCTAGCCTCACAGCCTCTTCTTAGATTTATTTGTATAGTGTATAGAAGCGCACAGGCACACACAGTGGAAGCTTGTATTACAATCACAGCTTCCTTTCAAAATCTGTGAAATTTGAAAGTCACCCGACTCCAGGTCGACTTCAACACACTTTTTTAGCAGTGGGTTCCCCGTCCTGCCTGTACCCAGGGGAGGTCTCTGTGCTGTTGTGCTCAGGAGGTTTGCGCTGAGACGCTGCTGGTGTTCTTCTCTCTCGGTTTCTAGGCAGTGGTGGGCCTCCTGGGGCTGAGACACTAACAGTCGAGCTCAGCGCAATAGTGCTAGAGACACGGCTCAGTGGCACCATACTCTTTCCCTGCCTGCCTGGAGCCTCGGTCCTTCCAGACTCGTGCACGAATCAGATTAGGGTTGGCAAATATGTTGCACTCCGGATCACAAAGAGTCTATCCTCTGAGCTCCAGCTGTTCTTTCAACATTTATTTGTATTATTCAACTGTTGATTTTTTGCAAATTAATGAACTCCTAGAAAATCACAAGGAAATAAATTGCATTCGGTAAAATGCAGAGTGCACTTACTTGCTTCAATGCAGGCCCGGCAGAGAAGGAGAAAGCATGTGTGTTGATTGGGGTGGGGGTGCTAGGCATACAATCACGCAATCAGACACGGACACAGTGGCTGGGGATGGGTAATGGGCCATGAGCACCTGCGCTCAGCCCCTTTTATTAACCAGGGTCATCTGACCTATGACGCCTGGTGGTGGGTGGGTGTTAGGTGTATGGTTACATAAGAACTGAGACACTAGACCGTGTCTTCCGACAGTACATCCCTCCCAACCTTAGTTAAGAAAATTAAACTTACTAAAGTCCAACCTGTGGGAAAGAATACATTTCACACAAAACCCATAATTCAATCACGACGACTCCCACGTAGTCTTCTTTACTGCCGGTCACTTCAATTGCTGGCAGTGGTGTCTTTTCTTGCCTTGGGAAACTTGCAGCTTGTAAGTGGGCTGTATAGTCTCTATCACTCCGTTTCACATCCTGTGAACGCGTAGAGGTATAAATAGCAGGTCCCGATTGTGTTGCTTTCCGCTGGACCGTCCTGGTCAAAGTGTTTGGTTCAAACTGGTGTCGGTTCCTGACGGGATCTTCAGCTGCAAGTTATCCCTCTCACGGATACCCTTCTCTCGTGGGTGTCCCCTCTCACTGGATGACCTGGAGGCCCTTCTGCCAGGTTCCCACTGGACCGGAGGACATGCCGCCTTGTCACTCCAAAGTGTTGAAGGACGTCGCTACAGGCTCTCTTCTCCGTGTCCGAGTTCCACCTGAAAGGGTGTTGTTGGCACTGGTTCCGTCGCGTGCGACCTTCGGTCTTCCAGGATCTTCAGCGCGAGCGTCAACAGTCCGTCTTTCGTTGGGGATGCGCTGCCACCGGTGTCCCCGAGGCCGCTGCCCCAGGATTTTCCGCGGCTCTTGTGTCCGTTCCATCCCAAAGGTGGGTGTTGCCAACAGACCGGCCTGCTCGCTTCCGTCATTCTTGAATGACTGTCGGGTTCGCACGTGGATGCTTGCTTCCAGTGATGTTACGTGTGTCCCGGTCATGCGTGTGGACTGTTGTGCACCTCTCACAGTCTCCTTGGCGTTTCCCCTTTTGTGTGTCGTAGTGTCTTGGTCCACACTCCTCTTTGCTCTACTCCATTCTCATTGTCTTCCTGTCGTCGTGCTTCTCAGACCTCTTCTCCTTTTCCTTCTCTTTGGTGGTGGCAGACGTGCCACTCCGACCTCTTCTCCTTTCTCCTTCTTTGGTGGTGGCAGACGTGCCACACAGACCTCTTCTCCTTTTCTTCTCTTCTCCTTTGTGGCGTCGTGCCACTCCTTCTCCATCTTCCTTTCCTCTGGTGGCGTCGTTCCACTCAGGCTTCCTCTCTTTCCTTTTCGCAACGCGGTCTGGTCACCTTGCTGTCTTCCTCTTCCTGGCCAGACTTCTCCAGGCAGCATGCACTCCACCTGCTTCCATCCGGTCTTGTCCTGGTTCACGGACACTGTCTCTTCTCATCTGTGACTGGACCGGGCGTTGAGATCTTCTCTCTCTCTCTTTAGACGTTACATGTTGAATTGTGGTTGTTGAAGTTCGTTAGTCGCTGATCGTGGACTGTGTCTTGGTGTTCGAACTTCTTGGACCTCTGGCCGGTCCACTCTGCCGATGCTGGCAGGCTATCTTCGGTCCTCTTGCGGGATACTTGCTGTGTCATGGTTTGTTGACCCTTCCTTCGGTGACCTCCTTTTGCGACCCCCAGTGGGTCGGCTTTTGGTGCCGCTATCTGGCTGGCCGGCTTCTTGGGTGCGTCACGTCGTGTGACCGTCCAGTTTCTTCGTGCGACCATCTGGTTGGTCGGCTTTTGGTGCGGCCATCTGGCTGGCCGGCTTCTTGGGTGTGTGACGTCATGTGACCGTCCGGGTTCTTCGTGCGACCGTCTGAGGGGTCGGCTTCGTGGGGCGACCATCGGGGTGGTCTTCTGCGTGAGTCCTCACGCTTTGCTGTCTTCGGTGTGGTCGCTCTTCGCTCCGTTCCGGTGCTTGAGCATTGGCGCGCTTTTCTCCGCGCTGTTCCTGTGATTAATTAGGTGTGGAGGGTTACGCCACCACTCCGAGCTTCTTCGTGTTCAGGTCGTCCTGTTACCTCACGGGGTGTGCTTGCGTTCATGTTCTTTTCTTCCTGTTGCGATGGAGGTTCATCACGCAACTCTGCGCCTTTATGCTTCTGTGTCCACAGATATTTGCTGCATTGGATCGTTGGTGTGGACTCTTCCTGCTGCTGTGAGTACCTGTGGCCACTAGGCATCACTGCTCTCTCCGTCCTTGATCCTGGCAGGAGTCCTGAAGTTCTGTGGTGGCCTGGCACCACTGGTACGTCATGCAACCTTGCGCTTTCTGTGGGCTAGTAGCAGTCTGTACTGCCTCTGTGCTGTTGGCGTGTCGTCTTTCTAGACATCCTGGATCTGCCTTACTTTTGAGCCTCCGTGTTGTATCACTCAACTTTGCATGGAGAGTGCAGTGTTGCTGAAATGCCACCAGGTGGCAGCGTTGATTCCACCTGTGCTTTCCCAGTCTCTATTGTACTTTCATGTAGCGTGTCCTCGTGTGTGGAACAGTGCTGCCTGCACGGGTGTCGGGCTCTGCTGGAGGATTTTCCCCTTGATCACCCGGTGAGTGCACTTCTGTCAGTTCGTGGGGGGGGGTAGGAGGAGGGGTGAAAGCCAGTTCCCTCCGTATTTTTTACTGTGTCTTTCCTCGCTGCTGGTCGCTTCCTAACGGCTCACAGCAAGCTGGGCTTCCGCAGACTCTTCACTCCCTCTTCCCGGTGAGCTTGCGAGGTGGGGCACTTAGCAGGGGGGGCACTGCATCGTCTCACGGGGCGGCGCTGGCCACGCGCAGTACCTCGCCGCCCTGCCCTCCTCATTTCTCAGGCTGCGCTGGGCAGAGGAGAGCCAGTGCTGCTGCTGCTGGGGCCGTTCCTCTCTTGGTGTGCGGGTGGGCTCCGCAGTCATTCACAGCGCCCGGCGGCTCTCATCTAAAGTTCATTCTCCCCGCCGCCGCACTTCACACGCACTGCGGCGGGGGATGCTTCTGGCAGGCCGCGGGTAGGCCCCGCTGGTCCTGCTTTGACGCGGGGACAACGTCTGGCGCCACTCGCCCTGTTTGGGGGCACAGTTCCCATTTGTAGCGGGTGGACTCCGCTTGCAGTGTATACTCGCCCGGCAACTCTCGACACGCTGAGGGCGCTTCTTTCCACAGTTCATTCACCCCCTCGCCTCGGCAGCCTCAGTCACTCGCTGCGCGGCGTGGGACAGGGGACCCATCAGGGAGGCCGCGGGTGGGCTCCACTGGCCCTGCCTCATCTTTTGTCTATTTTCCGGCACGGCGCCATGTCATGCGGGTGGGCTCCGCTTGCGGCGTTTTCCCGCCCAGCAGCTCGCCTCACGCTGCGGGTGCTTCGCACTCCAGGTCATCTACCCCTTCCCTGCGGCAGCCTCAGTCACACGCTGCACGGCGGGGGACAGGGGACACTTCAGGCAGGCCGCGGGTGGGCTCCGCTGGCCCTGCTGTACTTAATGTTCATGGTGCAGCTGTGGTGAGTGTGGGTGGGATCCGCTTCAGTCTATATGCATGAGGGGGGTCGCTTTTGGTTTGCGCGGCCTCTCAGGCTCACCTCAGGCCCACGGGCCTCTTCAATCGCTACGGCAGTGGCGGGTGGGCTACGCCATCGCTCCCTTCCATGGGGCACAGTCGTGGCCGGTGCAGGTGGGCTCTGGCCGGTCCGTTGCGGCTGGTGCAGGTGGGCTCTGGCCGGTCCGCTTCCTCGTCCGGCAGGCTTGAGAGGTGCGGGGTGGGTTCCCAGTCACCGTCTCATTAACATGCGGGCCCGGGGCTTGGCACACGCCCTGCGGGCCTCTCGGCAGGCTGGCGTCGATCTTGCGGGGGAGGGGGGCGCGACGTCGCCCTGCAGCTCTCTCCTCTTCCCCCACGATGTTTTTCAGGTAGTTGTGGCACAGCTCCGCCTCGTCGCCATTGTGGTGATTGGGGTGGGGGCGCTAGGCCCTCATCACACAATCAGACACGGACACAGTGGCTGGGGATGGGTAATGGGCCATGAGCACGTGCGCTCAGCCCCTTTTATTAACCAGGGTCATCTGACCTATGACACCTGGTGGTGGGTGGGTGTTAGGTGTATGGTTACATAAGAACTGAGACACTAGACCGTGTCTTCCGACAGTACAGCATGTACACAACAGCTGCCTAAATCGTCTCACCGTCCGGGATGATGGGTGCAATGTGAAGGAAGGAAGGACCATAGTTTTTAACCGGCAGGTCAATTATCATAATTGTTTTCCAGTGCGCGCTTAAGTATTTTCAATCCAGCAAGTTGACTTCAGAAAAAGACGTAAATGTTCCCCTTTAGAAAGAACGATGTGGATAATTCTATGCAACATTAAATAATCAGGAGCTCTCCGGTCCGACGCTCGAGCACTGTGCTGAGTGGGCCCCCTAGAGCTTGGGGGCCCCCCGCACCGCAGGGGCTGCAGGGCTCTGTGTTACGCCCCTGGCCCTATTACAATTTTGGCAGTCGGACCTCATGGGACTGCCGTATCCCTAGCGATGTTGCAGCGGTCTTGAGGCTGCAATATGCTTGGCGGTGCCACTGCAGCACCGCCGAGCATATTACGAGTTTCCTCTTCGCCACGGTTTTCATGGCGGTGAGCCTACCATGTAAACTGTGGCAGAGAAGAAACAAAGGGGCCCTAGGGTCATGGTTTTCATGCAGGTGGACACATAGTGTGCCCCCCTCTGTTCATGCCCCCAGTTCCTGCACAGTATGGACTACAGAGTCCATGTACCCTAGGAACTGCCTTTGACGCTCCCATTACGGTGCCCTCTTTCAGAGGTACCACTGTGGGACCTCCCAAAAAATGCCCACCAGACATGAGAAAACCCATAATCTGGTGGGCGGTGCTCACACGGTTTTGGCAGTGTGTGACTGGGGTGGCGGGGTGGCAGCCACACTCCCACAGGCCAACGTTGTCATAGGGCCCAAATCTCTTATGATTTTAGTTTCCTGTCTCATTTACCTATTTAAGGTAAACCGATGGCCACAGTCTCAAGCTGAGTCACCAAGATCATGTATGGCCTCCTGCTCGGTCTCTTCACAAGTGGTCTCTGAATTCTGTCCTGATAATTTAGGTAGGTTTTATGTAGTAAACAACACAAGAAAAAACTGGTGGTCTAGCAGGAAAAAAGGGAAAAAGCAAAGATCACAGAACACAAATAGTAACAAATCATATATTTATATGACCGCTAAATCGTAGTGTAATGATCCTGACATAAGAACAACTTCATGACAGAAGAAACCCTGAGGAGGGGAGACAGAAAGTAGAGGATTTCCATCAACTGCCCTTAGTGGCCAGTGTCATCATCTGGAACTCCAAAGGTGCCCCTGTCACCTCAGCTCTTCTGGCAGTAAGCCAAACGCTAGTGAACTAGGCGTAATGTGAGACCAATGATGAACAAATGACAAGCTGAGTATCTCTAAAAAAAGTATACTGACCAGACTAGTCAACAGAAGCAGTGCATAGATAGAATATTTAATCATGTTAAAGGTCTTTCACAAGTGTTAGTGGCAACAGGTTTTCCTCCGCTCCATCATCTACATATACAAACCCTGCAATGGCACTTTGTGTTTCTTTGAGGTGGCCATATGCCAATCTTCCTCCCTACTGGGTTGATCTCCTTTGTTAGATCTCAGCAGATGCATGGTTTCTTACAACTCTTGTTACACAATTGTTGGCATGCTTTATGTGATTTCAGACCCAACAAAATGAGTTTTTCTCTCGGTATTTCTGCAGTGCTTGCTGCCAAACCATGTTGTGCAATTCGAATAGCCCAGAATGTGTCTGAATAAGAGAATGAGAAGGGTAAACTACAAACCCCCTCACATTTCCCACGCTCGCCTGTCCCCTCTCCAAGAAACAAGCTCACTTCTAAGAAACGAAATCTGCTTCTGCAAGAGTCAATATGTTTGTGTCTTCCAAAAACCAGGATCCCTCGGGTTGCCCAATGTTCTGCGCATCACTAAAGTGCATTCAGATGCTTTCTCGTTCAGTTGTCTACATAGAGATATTAGTAGTTGCTAGGTGGGGTTTTAAGATCCTGTCATCAGTCACTATTGCAGCTTTAGTTGGATTTGAAATGGTCTTTTTTCAATTACACCCTTTTTTCATCAATGTAATGTTTCATCTGCATGAACCACAAACAATTGATGATTATTTTAATGTTGTTTTATCCCAAATATATGTTATACAAAATTCTGTGAGGTCTTCGACTTGTATAGATTGCGAGATTTTTTATGTTTTCAAATAATGCTTAAGACTTTAGGGGCATGTTATCAAGAAACAGTGTTAAAACTATCGCCGCTTTAGTGGCAGGAAACTGCCGCTAAAGCGGCGATAATGGGCTTAATAATATGCCCTTGTGAATTCCCATAGAAGCCCATGCTCTAGTGTGAACATGGGCTTCTATGGGAATTCTCAACGGCATATTATCAAGCCCATTATCGCCGCTAAAACTTTAACGCCCTTCTTGATAATATGCCCCAAGGTAACATAATAATGAGTGTGAATAGCCACGCTTTTCCGACAATAGGCATCTTGTTCATCCCACTTAGTGTGGAGAGAGTGGGCATCAGTTCCTCCACACTGTTTTCCTAGTGCATTAAATGTGGATTTTTTTGTCACATCTTATAAGAAACCACATGGGTGGGCTTTAGGATTCCATCTCCTCCTCCACAGCTCGAAGCAGAAGACAAATCTTTTCCAGGGCTGTATTCTGGAAAGACTTAATGGTTGTTGGAGAATGTTCAGAGAGTGAGGAAGCAGGACACGCCAAGGGGCAGGAAGCTGGTGTCACACAACAGTCCCTTTGTAGGCCCGTAACAGTAGCAGTGATCAGTACTTAATTCGTAAAAAAAAAAAAAATAGAAAATACTTGCTAGGGCCCTCCTCAGGAGGCCACTACAGCCTGTGCTACTCTTTGCCCCTGCCAGACTGCCAGTGTGACAGTTCTGACTATTCCAGGGCCGCAGAGCTATAAGAATGGTTTGGGCGGCAGATTTTTTTAATTTCTATTGCATATTGAATTAATAAACAACTGTTCTTGAGCTCATCCCTAAATTAGATGGACAACGCCACTGGAAACCACCATCTCAAATTAAACACTGGCTACAACCCAGAAAAGCTGCGTTTTGATTGGCTTGCCAGATCTGAATGTTCCCACCAGTGAGCTAAAAGAGTGTATATCTTTTCTGTACATGAGTTGGTCTGGCAGTCTTCCACTGTGCTGGTGCTTTCCTCTCACTGTGCTCAGCTGCTGCTACTATCCACAGGCCTATCATTAGTCTTGTTCCATTAGAGAGTAGTAGTGTCATGTCTTAACAACTGAGGTGAAGTAGTGTTATGGTTTCTTTAGCAGTGGTCCGTTTTTAGGTCGAGCCTGAGTCAGCGCACATGCGCTGCTCTACGAGACTGTGTAGTTGAGTGTGGAAGAGAAGCCCCACCCACTCTCCACCCTTATTTTTAATTGGCTGGTGTGTTTGTCTTTCGTAAATGCTGGCTTCTGATCACTTAATAGGCTTGTTAGCCACTCCTTAGTACTGCATAGTCTACATTTGTAACCTCCCATGGCTACTGACCCCTTTCTTACAGTTGTTACAAGGTACGGGCTATTCAGTCTTGTAAGCACTATTTTGCTTATAGAGTTTCACTTACTGCAGGCACAACGCACTTTGCTTACATTCAGTGCACCTGCCATGCTGGCTTTCTCTTTTGAAAAACACACAAGATGATGGACGGAATGTTGCACAATGGCAAAACAACTTGGTCACAGATCAGGGTTTAATCCATCGTTATTCTGCTCACCAAGGCACCCCAGTTCAGACATGGCCATATGCAAATCAGTCTTGACCCTGTGCCTCATGGGAACAGTCCAGACCAGCTGCCAAGCCATGTCTTCCCTGGACCGGAATCAAGCATCCTAGGACCGGTTTCTGGCTATCAGCCATCTTCAGCCAGGATAGCTTGACTCAAGTGGCTTAGTGAGCACGGGACCCACGTCTGGGCATACTCTTCCCACATAGGGGGAACAGCAAAACACACAAGATGATGGACAGAATGTTGCACAATGGCAAAACATTCACCCCCAGTCACAAATCTGGGTTTAATCCATCGTTATTCTGCTCACCAAGCCACCCCAGTTCAGACATAGCCATATGCAAATCAGTCTTGACCCTGTGCCTCAGGGGAACAGTCCAGACCGAACTGCCAAGCCATGTCTTCGCTGGACCGGAATCAAGCATCCTAGGACTGGTTTCTGGCTATCAGCCGTCTTCAGCCAGGATAGCTTGACTCCAGTGGCTTAGTGAGCACGGGACACACGTCTGGGCATACCCTTCCCACATAGGGTGAACAGCAAAACACACAAGATGATGGACGGAATGTTGAACCATGGCAAAACATTCACCCCCAGTCACAGATCTGGGTTTAATCCATCGTTATTCTGCTCACTAAGCCACCCCAGTTCAGACATGGCCATATGCAAATCAGTCTTGACCCTGCGCTCTCTTTTGAGCAGCCAAGATAATGGCGGGCACCTATTTCCAATGCCATAGATCCTGCATTTAAGTGCGAGACCTATTGCCTTGCAAATCATTTTTATATTTTCTGAGCGTCGTGCGCGCTTTTATATTTGTTTCACAATGGCGGCAGCCGCCGCACCCACCACTCTCTGGACAGCACCCACATTCTTTGCGGCTGTAACACTGGAGTATATATATATATATATATATATATATATAAATATATATAAAAGCGGAAATGAAGGTTGTGTGATTGCTGTGCTTGCCAGCTTCCATCCCCATGAAGAAGGAGCTGTTGCTCTGAAACGCGTCGGGAAGAAGTATAACTGCAAATCTTAGCGCTGGTTGGAAATAAAAAGGTTTGAAAATCGGCATCTGTGGAGTAGCGTCCTTGGAGCTCAGGGCACCTTTGGAAAATATATATATATATATATATATATATATATTCCAGGAATAATCCGAAACGGCGCAAAAATACTTCTTTGCTGCAAGTACGGACACGAACCCAGTTTTGGTGCAAAGAATAATTTATTCGACCTCAGTGCTCCCAATCGTCACGACGCGTTTCGCGCTTCACAGAGCGCTTGATCACATGACACAGTTATCCACCAAGCATAGGTTTAAATACGATATCACATGACCCTAAAGCCTACAATTTGCATAGACATAGAAGAGTTCTAAAGTCATTAAACTACACAAGACATTTAGACTATCTAGGCATTCATTTCGCTTTATCTTTTATTTTTATATAAATAATTGAACCACAATTCTGTCATGGTAGTATAATATAAAACTTATAAACCCAATGCGTGAAAATTAAATAAAGGTGATAGTGCAAAAAGATGGAGAAAAGTAAATATAAGAATTTACAATCCATATAAAGTTGCGTGATGTGTTTTAAAAAAATCCATGTATAATATACAGAGTACAGCGTTTTTTCAGATGTATAGACATATAATGATTATTTTATTTTATGTTCTCGTGTGCAAGATGTCAAAGCACACCTAATTATGCGCATGGAAACGATATGGAGCCCCATATGTTCGTGATGTCCATGTATGATTCGGGTTGTATTCTAAGAAGAATAAAGTGCTGCAGTGAATTTGTACATTCTGTGATCATACAGGGGACAGTACCATAGATACACCGGTGACACACCCTTAGATACATCTAATCTCGGTCAAATACCTTATTAATTAGATGTGGCCCACGGCTAAAATAGCGGTCATCCAAGATATTTCAGATTCGTAATTATGTAACTTTGCTATTAATAAATATATATATATATTTTTTTTATATATACAGTATTCAGAGGAAGGGGCCGAGGAAGAGCAAGAGGCCGCCATGGAAACAAACAAGGACAGGGAGGAGGAAGAGAAGAACAAGAAAAAGTGGGCACACAAACAAGGAGTATGCGGAAAAAAACGTAGATATTGAAGAAAAAGACATGGAAGAAAATGATATGGATTACTTAAATGTGATAAATCCATCGGACAGGGTAATAACAGAAACAGAAAAATCACTCTTGCAGCGAGGTTTGAACTTTTGCCCGCAGAACAGCATAAATATAGCTCAGACAAGGATTGATCTGTATAAATGTATAAGGAAAATTAAATTGGCTGAAGCCTTTAAAGAAAATCAACAAATGGGACAGTACAAAAAGGCATCGACCAAACCTACAGCAGAACTCGAGGCAAGTGATGCAACATCCTTTTTATCATTGGTAAATTTGGATGTGATGAATGAGGAAGAGAACATAGAAGTGGAAACAGCATATACCCAAATGGGATCTAGTTTGAGTGGTCTTAAACCAAAATCGCGGTTTTATCCACATGTACCCCCTGGAAATAAAATTGACATGTTTAGTGAAGCAGTAATTCATGAATTGTATGAAATCACACAAAAAGAAATATCAGTACAATCTGAAAGAAAATGAAAAAGAAGCTCTGAAGGAGCTAATGCATGATGATCAAATTATCCTAAAAATGGCGGATAAGGGATGAAACATCATTTGGAATAAATCTGATTATGAAAAAGAAGCCCATTGCCAATTGAACAATGTAGAATACTATACCAAATTGAAATCAAATCCAACTTTAGAATTTAAAGGAGAACTGGACAGTAAACTTGAGGAACGGAACGTTGCAAATCTATTAGATGAGGATGAGGTCAAATATTTAAAAACTGATCATCCTGTCATGGCGACAATTTATTTTTTACCCAAGATCCTTAAACACCCAACTAAGCCACCAGGCAGGCCGATCGTGTCTGCAAAGGGATCTTTGTATGAGCCAGTAGCCAACTATGTGGATTCTTTTGTAATGCCATTTGTTTTAAATTGAACCTCGTACATAAAAGACACCAGTGACATGCTAAGACATCTGCAAGACATTCCATGGCAAGAATCCTACAGTTTAATCACGATGGATGTGATTTCACTGTACACAAACATAAAAAATGACATAGGAATTACAGCTTGTGAGTATTTCCTTAAGAAAAGAAACATCCAGTATATTGAGCATAATCAAATGATCTTGGAGATTATCAATTTATGTTTAACACACAATGTATTTATATTTGGAGAGGAAATCTACAGTCAATCAAGGGGAACAGCGATGGGATTTTCCTTCTGTCCGAGCTACGCGTGCCTGGCAATGGGCTGGTGGGAGCAGCACTTTGCCTGGCACCCGGACAATGACACGCATATGGAGAAAACCATAGTTTGGTTACGTTTCATTGACGATTTATTAATCGTCTGGGACGGTAATGAACAAGAATTCATGGATTACTTTGCAGTTTTGAATACAACAAATGCAGGTTTTAAGTTCAAGTACTCCATGAGTAAAGAACGAGTAATTTTTCTGGACACAGAAATATATATTAATAAAGGCAAAATTCATACTACACTACATCGAAAAAAGACATCCACCAACCCTGTACTCCATGCCAATAGTTTCCGTCAGAGCTCACTGATTTGAAGTATACCCTACGGGGAATTTGTGAGGATCCGCAGAATTTTCTCAGAAGAAGAAGAATGGAAAAAACACAGCAAAAAAAACTGCAATTAATTTCAAATGAAGATGGTATCCCGCAAAAATAATTGAAAAAGGTTAACAAACATCTGTAGAAAAATCAAGGGAGGAAACAATAAGGGTGAAACTCCCTAAATCTGGAACACCGACAATAAGATTCTTTACAACCTTTTCACAGGAATCAAGTCAAGTTACAAAAATACTGAGAAAGAATTGGAAAATCTTAAAACTGGATCAAATGGTGGCGAAAATTGTAGGGGAACATACCAATGTAACATACAAGAGAGCAGAAAATCTAAAAGACAAATTGGTGCAGAGCCACTATTGGAAAAATCAGAGCAAGAAGAAACAGTGGTTAAAAGCAACCGGTTTTGTCAAATGTTCAAACTGTAAAGTGTGCGAAATCGCAAAAAATACGAAGGAATTTATTGGTATCAATCAAAAAGTATGGCACATTAGACAATTGATAAACTGCAAAACTCAGTATGTTGTATATATCATTGAGTGTCCCTGTTCTTTGAGATATGTAGGGTGCACAATCTGTGAAGTCAAAAAACGAATCCTAGAACATGTGCTGGCAACCGTGAACAAAGACAGAAGCAACGCGGTTGCGAAAAACATGGAAGAAAAACATGGCAGTTATTGGAAATCTTTATTTTTTTGGCGTGGAGAGTGTGGAAAAGCATTACGGGGAGGAAATCGTGAAAAAAGACTACGACAGTGTGAGTCACGTTGGATTTTATCACTACGCACTTTTGCCCCACATGGTTTGAATCAAGACGAGGAGATGTATGTACATCTTGGTTAAACTCTATTTCATGGAATTAGTTCTTAACATGAATCTTTCCCCCGCGCCCCTTTTTCTCAGGAAAATCATGATTGGCTGACATAAAACCATAAAATGCTATGATGAGATTAAATCAGAGTAAAGCAAAATATGAACTTCATGCAGGATGGCAGTCTAAAATGAGAATTGCGGGTGGTTTAATTATGATTTATTATTCCCCCCCTCTTTTTTACTGCTCTTATTATTCTTTTTACTGTTTTGTTTATTTTCTTCCCCTGTTCGTTTTTTTTTCTACCTTTTTTAATGTATGAGTTTAAGGTTTTTAACAGTTCATAGTAAATTTGAACCAAGGTTTTATATAAAATTGTGCAATTCAATTACATGATGGGTTGAGATAGGGTTATAATTCCTTGTAGAATCAATAGAATTGGCAGATGTTATAAGCTATCAGCATAGAAATCAATGAATGTATGCCCACTGGAGGGCAGGAAAGAAAGATTCAAATTGCAAGACTTCATTTGTATGGTAGCAGTTTCAACCCATAATTTGTCAAATGAAAACGTGCAACAGGGGTCAAACCTCACAACAATATGGTGGCAGAATAGATAATGAATGATTTATCACCAGAAATGTATTGGAACTACATGTCCGATAATCCTTCCGACGAGGAAACAGGAAGTCAGATGTTGTTTGTTTAAAAAAAAAGTATATACATTGTATATGTAGCGCAACATATCAACCGTGATCAAGGTGTCGGAGGACGCCGAAACGCGTTGGTTGAGCGATGACCCGTGTGGATTGCAAATAAAAAGGAAATATTGCGAAAGCACCCGTGAGTGCGCCTCCATTTCTTCTTTGAAGGTTTGAAGAATATACATACATTGGTGTAGAAAATTGAAGCTGTAGAGCTGTGAACAGGGTTGTCACTGCATGATCGCTCCGTTTATTTACCTGTATCTCAAGCAGGGATCATCAGAAAAGGCTTTGCTGTTAATAGAACAGTTACGAGTACTGCACATCTTCTGAGAAGACAGAAAATCAGTGAGCAGCTTAACTGTGCGAGGTCAAGCACGGGTTTCGTTAAGCCGCTCATTAAAGGGTAGGGAGAGATGGCAATTTGAGCCCGGTAATGTGAGGGGGCCCAAGCAAGAAGCAAGAAGTAAGCGGAGGAGTGGGGCCGTGTGATTTGCACCTGACTTTAAGAGACCGTTGTGCCTTTCTTTGGAGAGCAACTAGCCCTCCGGGATGCAGCTTTCATTTACCTGTTTTTGTTTGGACTCAGTTTACCGTCATGCACTGCTCAGCATTCTCTCTAGGCTCTGTTGATGATTTAGTGGCAGGGTATTGTTAGGGTTTCACTGCACTACTGGACTATGGATTGCATCCTTCTGAAATTAATTTCCCAGCCTAACCTTTGCAGAGTATCGCTGATGCAACTAGGGAATGGGACTTGGCTAGCCATACATGTGAGCTAGACGTGGGACAACTGAGGAGAGTGCCTGTGACACAAGGGGAGCGGGTGGGTCTAAGTAGCAGCCAACTAATTTACTGTACGCCCCCAGGAGATGGCAGCTCTTACTTTCTTCTAGGTCCTGGTACTTTTTCTTTAACTAACATCCTACAGTTGGCTGAAAGCAGCCTTTCCCCACAGCTGGTTCCTCAACTGTACTTTATTTAGTGTATCCTCCATGTTAATCTCGATCTACTCATCTTGTGTACTCTCACTTGTGTTAGTTATACATATATATATATATATATATATATATATATATATATATATATATATATATATAAATATATATATTACCTAGTGGCGGTCACCAGTAGGTAGTTATAGTTAGGACCTATTATCCATAGGAAATTCGTAACATTCTTATCCCAATAACTTTGGCGCCGGTTGAAGAATCTTCGCGAAATTTTCAACATTTATAGCCCGCTCCGGTCAGCTCCTCTCTTGAAAGATTCGAGGTGATTTGGCAAGCGGGGTCAGAGTTAAAAGGGGGGTGCCAAAACGTCGACGTCCCGTTTTCAATGCAGCAGAACGACCTGAGCCTCCCTTCCTACTAAAGGTTCAAATATGGATTTTAACAGAAACATAGGAGCGCTCGACCTACTATAGGAGATATGACTTCACCTCAAGGACTACATATACCACCATGCTCGGTGGTGAATGCGATAAGCCACGCCCACTTAGGGCGGATTTTCCTGGAATACGAATAAAATACGATGGAAATGGAGGTGTTGTGAATTGATGGCTCCTGTGTAATGTCCCCTTGATGAAGAGGCGTAGTGACCTCGAAACGCGTCGGGAATCATGCATATTACTGGAGGAAGAGGCGTGAATGCTGCAAGAGGTACATAAGCTGGATGGCAGGGGTGCCGCGTGTGACCTTCTGAAGCGCAAGAGCGATTGGTGTAACAATATATATATATATATATATATATATGTATATATATATATATACATATATATATATATATATATATATATATATATATATATATATATATATATATATATATATATATATATATATATATATATATATATATATATATATATATATATATATATATATATATATATATATATATATAAATATATATATTACCTAGTGGCGGTCACCAGTAGGTAGTTATAGTTAGGACCTATTATCCATAGGAAATTCGTAACATTCTTATCCCAATAACTTTGGCGCCGGTTGAAGAATCTTCGCGAAATTTTCAACATTTATAGCCCGCTCCGGTCAGCTCCTCTCTTGAAAGATTCGAGGTGATTTGGCAAGCGGGGTCAGAGTTAAAAGGGGGGTGCCAAAACGTGTTTTCTCCATGTTAATTCCCATCGGAAACTTTAGACATGGCTACAGCCCAAACTGCTGAAAGGAATTACACCAAATTTGGCAAAAAAGGTAGCCCTTGGTTCAGAAAGAACTCTTTTTGTTAAATGGTGTAAATCCGTTCAGTGGTTCCTGAGAAATAAAAGAAAAAGAGGTCATAAAATACATTTCCCATAGGAAACTTTAGACACTGCCACAGCCCAAACTGCTGAACGGAATGACACCAAATTTGACATGAAGGTAGCCCTTGCCTGAGAAAAAACTCATTTTCTTAAATGGTGTAAATCCATTCAGTAGTTGCTGAGAAAATCAAAAAATAAAAATATCGATATATAAAGGCGCTATGGATCCGCGCACCCTGCTGATCACGAGCTGCATGATAATAGGCTGTCAACACGTCAAACCAGGAAGTGTTGGCAGCCGTCTTGTGCCTTGGTAGAACTAAGGCACAAGAAAGCAGCCAAAGAAACGCGCAAAACGAGAAAATGGGGCAGGGTAGAAACACCCTGACCCCATAGGCCTGCTCAGGGCCCAAAAAAGCATTTTTTTTTAAAAAGCGGCGAAATACGCGGTGGATCCTCAGATCCTGCAGCGAAGAAAAAAAACATAGCACGGGCTCCCACGCTTCATTATTATTTAGCCCTCGGGTGGGCCAAGTCCCGTGGGCAATGTTTATATTGTAAGGGAGGGCCCAAAGGGCCCCCCAGTCCAGGGGACCGCCACCCCTGGGGCTTTTCTAAAATATTTGCAGGGGGCACATAGCCCCCGCAGCCCCAGGGACTGCTACGCCCGGGGCTTGTTTTAATTTTTTTTTACCTGTGTGGGGGAGGCTCGAACCTCCCCACATGCCCCAGGGACCGCCACCTCCCCGGGGCACTAACGATGCAAATTTAGGGTTCCGTTACGTGCTGCTCCCGCTCTGTCATAGCAAACTCTGGTTTGGTTTTTGGAAGATAGAGCAGGGAAACCTGCTCTCTCTTCCAAAAACCAAAGCAGATTACTTTTCCGCACAGGGAACTGCATCTTAGCAGCTCCCCATGTGGAAAAGCAATGCCGGCTCCCGCAGGACTCGGGAAGCCGGCAGGACCATGGGGAAATTTGGAACCCCTGCATGGTCCCCAACGAAGTGGCCAGGCCCCGGGGGATGTGGTCCTCGGGGACAGAAGTGGCCAGGGAGGGGGGCCATCCAGCCCCCTCCCCTATAATAATAAAAATACATATATATAAAAAAAATGCAAAGGCCGGCCCCGGGGAATGGGGTCCCCAGGACCATAAATGGCCTGACGGGGGGGCCATGCAGCCCCCCTCCAATTATTTAGAAAGAATAAAAAACACTGGCCATGCCCCGGGGGATGGGGTACCCGGGCCGAATATGTCTTTGGAAGGGGGCCACACAGCCTCCTTCCATTTAAAACAATAAAAATAAAAAATAGGGGTCAGACCCTGGGGGATGGAGTCTCCAGGGCCAATATAATTGGAAAGGAAGGGGGCCACACAGCCCCCCTTCTTAAAAAATGTAATTAAAAAAAGACCGGCATTGCACTGGAGGTCCCGCCTCCTCCCTGCAGCACTCTGCAAACATGCCCCCTGGCACGTTGTAAGATGGGGAACTAATTCCCCTTGAATACTGGGGGTCCCTAGGGGCCAACTAGCCCACCAGGAACCTCCAGTATGCGCCAGGGAGCTGCATTGCAGAGGCCACAACCATTTTTCACCTCTCTGCAACCCAGCTCTGTGGGGCTTACTGGAGGTACCTGGTGGGCTACTTGGACCCCAGGGACCCTCAGGACTCAAGGGGACTTTATCCCCCAACTTAAAACGTGCCACGGGGGTGTTTGCACAGTGGTGAAGGAAGGGGGCGGGCCAAAGATGAGATGTGTGCAAACGCTCCCTGTGGAGCATTTTAAGTTGGGGAATTATTTCCTCTTTAATCCTGAGGGTCCCTGGGGGTCCAACTAGCCCACCACGTACCTCCAGTAAGCGCCACAGAGCTGCGTTGCAGAGAGGTGTAAAAAGGGGCGTGGCCTCTGAACACCTCTCTGCAACCCAGCTCCCTGGTGCATACTGCAGGCTAATCACAGGGGTACCCCAACGCATAGTGTCCCCTAGTGTATGTAGGTGTCCCTGTATTCTAAGTGTCTTTTAGCACAGCACTGGCTCTATGCCTGGTTAGTCAGAGTCAGTTACCACCAGTACCCGTCTGAAAAAGTTGTGGGCACAGGATGATTTTGGAACAAGGCCTCTTTCTGCTCCTCTGCTAGTTCTTTCTGAACATGTCTTGCTTCTTCCTGCACTTTTCTTCATCTTTGTGGACTTTCTGCATTTCTTTTGCTTCTTTCTATGCATTTTTCTTCTTTCTTCACATGTCCTACCTCTGTAGGCATAGTTAGAAACTAGCATTTGAAAAATCTTTAAAATTCACTGAAAAATCCACAGGTTTCAGTCATGTTATTGTTAGAAATTAGCATTTAAAAAACTTTAAAATTCACTGAAAAAACATAGGTTTTAGGCACGTTATAGTTAGAAATTAGCATTTAATAAACCTTAGAAATTCACTGAAAAAAACATAGGTTTGAGGCACGTTATAGTTAGTTGGACATTTCACTCGTACAAAACCATAGAAATTCCTCTGTTATAGTTAGTTCTGCTAACTATAACTCGAGCCCCCGCAATGCACTGCTGATGATGTCACATATTACATCACTCATGACATGGTCAGTGACTTCACTCATGACATCACTGATGACATCTCAAATGACATCACTGATGACATCTCAAATGACATCACTTATGACATCATCCAGTGACTGTGAGTTTCTATAAAGCTTAAATATGTTTAATATATATAGGGAAAGGCGTATTGAAGAATGAGTGGGTGTATAAATGTCTGATTGGATGATTTAGTAGGTGCGTGACTGTCTCTATAAGTGAGTGATTAAACGTATCTTACTGAATACATCCGTCTGTCTGTTGGTGTGTACCAGCTATATGGGTTTGTGAATAGCTACATGAGTGTCTATATGTGTTATTGATTGGTTGTCTGAGTATCTGTATGGGTGCCTGAGTGTTTATATGGGTGGGGTGTGTGACTCTGTGCATAGATGTGTGAGTGGGTGATTCACTGGGTGCATGGTTTCAAGAGTGCATCGGTGATGGACTGTATGGGTGGGTGAGTATGTGTATGGGTGTGTTAGTGAGTGAATGTATATCTCTGTGGTACATGTGTGAGTAACTACATATGTGAAAGGCAGTATATATGTGTGTTGGAGTATATAAATGGCTATAAGTGAGAGTTTGTGATTCTGAGAGTGGATCTATGGATGAGTGTATGCTTGTATCAGTGATGGTATACAAACGTAAGAATGTGCTAGTATTTCTATGAGTGATTGAGCTGGTTTGTGTATAACTGTATAGGTGAGTAAATGGCAGTGTGATTAATTATTTGCATGACTGACTAGGTGTGTGAGTACCTCTATGGATGAGTGGTGGTGTGTGAGTGTTTATATAGGTTTATGAGTGCATATGATAGTCCTGTACTGAGTGACCATAAGTATGAGTGCCTGTACGGGTGAGTGAGTGGATGTGTGTGTAAACCTAAGAATCAGTGAGTGTGTATGTAGTTATTGTGGTATGAGTGTCAATTGTTTTGTGAATGGTAGTCTGTAATTTAGAGTGGGTGTATCAAAGGTAATATTAGGGTATGAGAAGATGCATCAATTTATCACATGGATGATTTCATCAGTGATGTTATTTGAGATGACATGTCACTGACCATGTCATGAGTGATGTAATATGTGACGTCATCAGCAGTGCATCGCGAGGGCAGGAGTTATAGTTAGTAGAACTAACTATAATGGAGGAATTTCTATGATTTTGTATAGGTGAAATGTCCAACTAACTAAAACGTGCCTGAAACCTATGGTTTTTTCAGTGAATTCTAAGATTTTTAAATGCTAATTTCTAACTATAACATGCCTGAAACCTATGGTTTTTTCAATGAAAATATATATATATATATATATATATATATATATATATATATATATATATATATATATATATATATATATATATATATATATATATATATATATATATAAATCTATAGTCCTTTGTGGGTCCTACGTGCTGCTGTCCTTTTGGGCAGATGTCCTTGCGAGTTTAGATTATTCTCATTCCCTGAAATTTTCACAAGCATCAGTATCCTCTTGCCTGTTTTTAAATGTATTTGTACATTTGTGGGTGGCATAGACCTTCCAAATTAATCCAATTAGAATTATGTTACTTCTCTTTATCCCTTTCTCTGCTAATTGAAAAACCCCAAAGTTTTCCTTCTATGTTTGCAACAGTTATATCAAGCATGCAGTTTGTTTTCGGAGGAATCTGTCAATCAAGATCTGGCCCTATGTGAAAACACTGCATGTGCTATTACTATTCATAACGATTCTTCCCTTATTCATTTCCTTTCCTCAGACCAAAATGAAAATACATTTGCAATATTTCAAATTAATTTTTTATTATATGGTTAGTTCAAGATCAATGCACAATTCATTTTTTATATAGATACATAAATTCAGCTTTGAAAAATAATAAAATAAAATCCATATTTGGCAACCCACTTCTGTCACTACAGCTGCAAAAGCTGCTGCTAAATCTACTGCCAGACCCCAAATCACTACCACACAGTCCGTAGGGAGGTCACGTTGCAGTAATGTGCGATAGTATGCAGCATAGGTAATTACTTATAAGGTCCCAAAGGCGAGACCGATTGCATTGCAAATGCTTGTTTATCTTATTCAAGAGGCTGCAGTGGCAGGTCTACAGTTTCGCCATATTTTTTATGAATCTGTAAGTATGTATGCTCTAATTGTTATCCTTAACACTTGGCTTTTTTGTTTGCTTGTTTGCTAAATTTGCCATCTTTTCCTAGTTCATAAACTGACTACGGGGCACACAAAGATTGACTTTTTATTCTACATTTGTGGCTAGCCTTTGGGTTTACCAACTAAAGACGATGCAGCAGTGCTCTGGGGAAAGTCAGTTCGTTTCTTCATTAGCCACATTACTTTAACAACCTAATAATGTTCCTGTAGAAAGAAAAGCCAGATTATTCTATTGAAAAAGGTTTCTCTCAATGTCTTTCATTTGGAAAATGTTGTCAGGCAGCCAGAATACAATGACGCATTCACGAATAATTTTAACCAGAAATCTCTATTGAAGCTTACTGAATTCTCCTTTCTTGTTTTTATACTAGGCCCTAAGGGCTTTCGATGTGTGGAACAGTGAGTGCGGTAATAAAACTGAAAGTGGAATATTTCCAGCCACAAATATTCTAGAAATGTTTCAAGCACAACATTTTCAGTGTGCCATCCTTTGTATATAAGTTACTTTGAACTTCCGTTCCTTCATTTTTATGTGGTCACTAAACCAGCAAATCAAAAGAGGTAATATGCAGCCCCTTTTTACTCCCCTCTCTCTGGATTCAGTAATTCCCCCCCACCCCGCCACCCAACAGAGACATGGAAATGTGACAGCCCTAAACATTGTGAGCCTAATTAATGAAAACTGTCATCACTGCAACAAAACAGCAAGGTGACAGTTTTCTTTGTGCCCTCCGAATCGACACGATGATTGCACCATATTTAATGCACGGCATTCCATGTCGCACGGCATTCCATGTCGCAAGGAAAGACAGATATGTCAGGAACTTTGATGTACCTGTTGGCACAAAAGTCACACATTGCTGGAGTTGTGTCGCAAGTATGACGCAACTCCAGCAATGCGTCGGGGAGGCCTATCCTTAATGCACTGTGTTACCCTTACGCCTGCCATGAGGCAGGCATAAGGTTTTGACGCATTGGCGTCCTAGAAGTGGTGCACTGAAATGTCACCAAATTTCAATGCATTACTTCTACGAGACATTTATGCGGGGGAACGTCCACCTTGCATACATTATACCTGTGGCAGGTAAAATGTAGCATAGGATTTTACAAAGTGATGCATATGCCTAGATGCGTCACTTTGTAAATAGGACGCAACGGGCACATTTTTTACACTGCCGGTGCGTCACAAAAAGTGATGCACCAGCAGCGTAAAAGTGTCTCAAGGGCTCATAAATAAGCCCCTGAATTGTCCTGCATTTTCAAATATGTATCATCTCTATACAGACTACACTGGAAAGCAGGAAGGCTAGCCCATAAGCTGAACGGACTTCCTAAAATATAAAGACTTTAATATGGCTTTTGCAATAGTCGGAAAAATATCTTTTTCATTCCTCTAGACAGGGCTGAATTGAGAAGGTGGGATTTTCTGCTTTGCCAATGGCTGTTTCTCCCTAGTTACTTTCCTAGTTATGATTTGATGGAACATTAGGAAGGAAGATTTGATGTATCACTGGGAGGAGCAAGCTTATCATCGTGTCAGCGCGGCAAGCATAGTAGGCCTTGTCGTGCAATATGTTAAACCAATACAGTGAAGAAAAAAACTAAAAATATATAAGGAAATTAGCTTTACAATGCAAAAAAAGGAGGAAAATCTAAAAGTACAATTAGAAGCTTATTCGAAGGAGTGGCATGGCCTAGACAAAAAACAATATGGCTGCTTGTTTTCCAAGTCTGCAAATACTGAACACAGGCTGATTTCCTTCATGTCTGCACTTAAGACTTTTCTCTTCTAGGATCATCTTTTGCAAATGAAACCTTCCGCATGATGGACCCAAGCACGCACTTCCCCTTGTTCAGACTACATTCCCTCCCTTAACCACCTTCAATTTACTCCTCCCCTCTGCTCACACATTTCAGCACCAGTGTGTTGCTTCATGCCTACGTTTAGACTTTCCATCCATCCTTCCATACGAAAGACAGGCCCGCTCTTTTCCCTCTGTCAGCTAGTGAGCGATTTGGAAAGGTGCGAAAGCTAGGAATTGGTGCAGGTTGCCAGAGGCAGTGGTGCGACAGAGCAAAGGAGAAAACATTAGATCATTGGAAATAGAGCACATGGGGAGACAGAAACGTATCAAATGTTCATACAGGTGATTATTCCATAGTAGAAGAGAGAAGTTGTGTACAGGGAGGCAGCCACATTGGTGTTGGATGGAGAAGTTTATTAACCATAGTACATTAAGGATTAATGCCTGGTTCCATCATAGAGTTACTCCAAGGCCTACGAAACCGGCCAGTGAATAACCTCATGACAAACATCATGAGATAGGTAACACGCTTAAAATGCATGGAAGCTAGTTACAAAACTCACATAACAATGGCTACATGGCATGCTGGTCACTAGTGCCAAAAAGTAGATGATGAAATTATGATATGAGTACCTTCTAGGTGACATATATTAACCAGAACTTTGAGAACATAGTGTAGACATGTATCAGGAATGGGAATGGGAACCGCGTTAACCAGAGTGGTTTAATACACCTGTCAGTGGGAAGACTATTAGGTGAACACTTAACCTGACAAATCCCTGGGATTTCAGAATAAAGTAATCTGCGTTATGCAGGGGGGTCACTCATATCAAATAACATAGGGCCCAGACAGCATACGGTATCAATGTCATGGCTTTCCGGCTCATGGGTTGTTAAACTGTTGATGGGTTGAGTTTGAGAATATTTCGAATGCTATACAATTTCATCTTCAAAAACAGTACACTAATTAAAGTACAGTTCAAAACCCATGTAGTTGTAAAAGGTTTTCTGTAGCAGAGTTATGAAATCCCACACCGCAGTCCAGCCAGGCACAGCTAGCAACTGACAGTCAACGTTCAAACCATAGAATTAAACTATGTCATAATGCAGTGTGCAGCTCCAGCCTGGCTGAAGCTGCCTAAGCATACATTACAACACATCTCTTTATCTTAAATAATGACAACGGTGGAACAAGCTCCTGTAAGAGCACAAGAGTTGACAAGCAGGTTAAGGGAAAAAAACACCCAAGTGGGCAAAAGACATGACAAGCAACAACATAAACAAATACACGGATGAGAAGTAAGAAAAACCTAGGCTACAGAACAACAAACTGAATGCTTAATCACACAAACATATTCCCCCAAACATATTCCCCCAAATAGCCGGGAGACCGCCCACTCTTTCCACCCTCTTACATTGTGAATCTTGTGAAGCTTCCCTTGACTAATCTCCCCTTCCCAGCACACTTGGGGTCTCCTGGCACCTGTTTCCTACCAGATCATTTGTGAATTCACTGTCCCTCATCAATAACCATGTAGAACCTGAACCCGATGTTTCCTCGACATCAACCAAGCTTTTCTCCAATACCCCTTGTTTCTAGTATAGGGCTGCTCTCCTGAGATTACAAGTTTGCCCATTGTCCAACTTGACCCAATTCCCACCAACCATTTTGACTTCATAGGGGATCTCAAAACTTGGTTAAACCTTTTCCACCACCACCCGGCTTAACCTTGACCCAATCTCCGACAACAATAAAATGTTTTTCCAGACTTTCTTTAGAGTACCCTTTTGTCCTTGCCAATCCTTCCTGCATCCAAGATGGAACTAATTTAGTTCCTGGTTGCCTGCCTTGCATCATCTCAAATGGAGTTTTCCTTGTCCTGCCACTGATCGCTGTGCGATAGGCCCAAAGCATGTCCTTATCGCCATCCCTCAAAGATTAACCCGCACGACACACCAACTACATTGTCCCTTTTACCAGTCTGTTGAACCTCTCCACTAAACCATTACCCCGGGAAATATCCAGTGAAAAACATGAGTTCCTCACACCAAGGGTGCCCAAGGAAACTTTCATTTCATATTACGTCAGTTGTGTACCATTGTCTGTGAGCAAAACAGAGGGCATTCCCTCCCTTCTAAACACTTCACTAAGAAAATCAAATGTAGAAGAGGTGGTGACTCATTTCATGAATGCTACCTCTACCCACTTGGATTTTGCATCCCCTAAAACTGCTGCAAACCTACCCTGAAAAGGCCCAATAAAGTCTAAGCAAACTTTCTGCCACACCTCCCTTGCTTAAGAAATATACTGTTCCTCATGCCATTTTCCAACTTCCACTCTCAAATGTTTTTCTGACTCTTTACAAAAGCCACACTTCTCAACCCATTCTTTCACCTGGCTGTCCATGAGGGGCCATCAAAACCTTTCTCTGACCCTCTTAGTGGTCAACGCTTGGGCTAAAAGACCACCATGTGCCAAACTGATTAACTTAGGCCTGAGAGCACTAGGGGGCACAAACATCTAATTTCTCATCACCAAGCAATCATCTTGCATCAACAACTCATTAACCACCTTAAAAAATGTTTTTGCACCATCAGGCGGTGACAAGAGCCTGGACTATGCTTCTCTGGTTATCTTCTCGAGCCATTTCAGGATGGTAAAACAGGTTGCGGCCACCTTCACATCTTGTTGACGCATTGATAATTGATCATCAATGATGAAGCCTAAGTTGAGGACTCGGCAGGAGGGCTGAGGTAGAGCACCCATTTCAGCAGGCGAGTGTTGGGAAACCCAAAGATCTTTATTTTTCCCCAGAATCAAGATCTCAGTTTTTTTCTACATTAAGATTTAGAAAATTGGCCTGCATCCAGGGTGCGATCTTACTCAATCCCAACTGGAGAGCAGATGACCTCAGACGCCCTCTCGGCAAAGAGACAGAAGATAATGTCGGTGTAGTCAGCGTAAGAGAACAGGGACAACCCAGCCTCCTCTGCAATCTCTACCAGGGGTCTGACATACATGTTAAACAACAAAGGCCTGAGGATAGAGCCCTGGGGTACCCCATAAGGGGGAAAATGAGTATTGGAGCTGGCCGTTGGAAAAAATACATGGAAAGTACGATCCATGAGGAAAGAAATAAGCCAGTTAAGTGCTGGCCCAGCAACATCTAAGTCAAGCAATGTGAGGGCTACTATGTCTTGTGCTGCAGTCTTTCCATGACTCCAAAAAGGGTAGTTTAGGTCGAAAAACCGTCTCTAAAGCCTGACTGAGATGTGTGTAAGTAATTTTGGGACTCGAAAACTGGGATAGCTGTGAGTTAATATGTATTTCTAAGATTTTAGAGAAGGCGGGGAGTAATGAAATAGGCCGGTAATTGGAGGGCTGGTCAGGATCAGCATTAGCCTTTTTCAAAAGGAAGAAACATTGCGTGCTTCCAACCTGGAGGAACAGTTGCCTCCTGTAAGGAGGCATTCAAGAGTTATATAATTATCATGAGTGAGGGCGACTCAAGCTGCTGCAATACCGAGATCAGAAGAGGGTCACAGGGAGAGACTGATTTAATGCTTGATAGGAGCCGCTTGAAGGAGCTCATATCTAATAGAGACCAGGTTTCCAGTTTGTTAGTAAATTTAGGAATCTGGCTATTTCTATGAATAATGGTGTTAGCTGCTTGAGGAGAAATGGATACTTGCTGAAGGGGGTTACCTGACCTAATGCCCTCCATCTCAGAGTATATTTTCTCCACTTTATAGAGGAAGAATTTGGCAAGGTCTTCACATTGCAAGCCATTGAGGGTGGAGGGAGTGAATTGAGTTTCTGAGCCAGAAAGTTCTTTAACCATCTTGAATAGTGTCTTGGAACAATTTTGCGTACTAGAAATAGCAGCGGAGACATATTGCGCACAAGCTGACTTGCAGAGAGAATGGTATTCACTTTTGGCGCTTTTATATACAAGCTTGGTGTCAGACGCATAGTTCCTCCTCCAGCATCTCTGCAAAGCTTTGCATTTGGTTTTCTCCATTTTTAATTTCTCAGTCAACCAAGAGGCCGGGGGGCTGTGGTTGTTCACCCCCTTAATTGAGGGTGGGAGACAATCGTCAATAGCATTCGAAAGCCAGTTTTGGATGGCACCCGAAAAAGTGACAGACATTTGTTTATCAGTGGGAGCATTGGTGGACAGAAGCTTGTTGAGAGTTTCAATATCCAGTTTTCCCCAGTTTCTAGTTAATTACTTGATGTCACATGCAGCTGCTGCCTTGCTCACTGGAGTCCCAAATCGAAAACAGATTGCAAACTGATCAGACCAGCATAAAGGAAGAGTTGGGGGGCATTGAATGTTAGGTAAACTGGAGAGAATAGTGTCAAGCAGGTGGCCAGCCAAATGAGTGGGGCCAGAGTCACAAAGTAAATATTGTGCTGTAAAACCAAGGGGCATATTCACAAGGAGCTATCGCCGAATTAACAGCACTTTATCGCAGCCACAGTCATGATAAATTTACCACCCCATTTACAAGCTGGTGCTAACAGCCCACAGCACCAGTTTTCCCGTGATAGCAGCCGCAAACAACATTGCCACAGAGGACCCCCGCAACTATCGCTAATGAGATGCAGAGTAGGCGTTCCCATGCAAAAAGCCACGACGACACCTCAACATTCACAATGACCAGCCAGATCGGCGATAAGAACATAAAACACGCGATAAGGCATGTTAGCAGCTGCAAATTAACACCTGCTCCTGATCTGGTGTAAAGTCGGACCACAGCCTGCACCACAAAAGGGAGCCCAGCCCAGAGCCACACCTGAAGACAAGCAGATGCCATGGAGCAACTGAACATGCAGCACGGACACCCAAGAGGACCACAACACCCACCGACACCAAACCCCGGACCACTCCTCCCTCCCTGGCACCCCCCGAGCAAAGACATGCCACATCAGCTACACCTAAACATGTACGAAATAATCCGCCTGATGTCGCACAATCACAACTGGTGATATACATGTGTCGCCACAGAAGTGAGCATCACACATTCACTTTTGAGGCAACCAATGAAACTATTGAAATCAACACAGAAATGAAATGAAGACACATGGCGGCTCCCCTCTGGACAATCCGTAGGCAACATCCAGCAAGACAAAAAACATGATGAGAAGGTGTGTCCTGCGCACATCAAAGGCTAGAGAGAGAGCGAAGGAGAGCGAGAGCAGAAGATAGGGGGAGAGAGAGAGAAGAAGAGAGGGGGAGAGAGAGAGAAGAAGAGAGTGGGTAGAGAGAGAGAGAGAGAAGAGAGGGGAGAGTGAGAGAAGAGAGGGGAGAGAGAGAGAAAGAGAAGAAGAAGAGAGAGGGGGAGAGAGAGAGAGTGCCGCCCCTGCGCACCCAGGCCACACTGCTGACTTGCTGCCACCGGTGTGGCTCCAACCACTTGCCGGTATGTATAGCCGTACACCAGGTCACACCTCAGAGTCAGAGTTGTCATCTGAAACAGAGATTGTATTTAGCATCACAGTTTGGGAGGTCCACCATAAACACACCCTTCCATCTTTCGATTCATTATGCGTTTCTAATCGTATTTTGTGATTCAGTAACAGGTTACCAATTGCAAAATAGGTTTAGTCCATTTAAAAAGCTAATTTAGTGGTTGCAAACCATGTGATTTAGTGAATCATAAGCTTTGCGACTGCTTAGTGGCTTCAGACATCTGGCCGTATGGCCCTGATTATGATCGTCAGAGAACAGATAACATTATTTATATTCCAACCACACAGTGTTCAGAAATGTTTGGATGACATAGATAGCACTAATTACAATTACTGTCCAAAAATGGAGCTTTACATGCAGATCTTAGTGCTTACCACACCATAATTCAAATGACCCTTTATTTACTATTTTGACTACCAAATGTTATAGGGGAAAAGGCATGAGATATTTCTTCCTGTGTTATACTTCTGGTATCTTTGATTTGGCTGCTTGAATTGTAGGGAAGCACATATTGGGTCGCAGTTATGCAATCAAATGTCAGTAGCAAATAGAGAGAGTGTGTGTGTGTGTATATATTTAAAAAAATTAAATCGTACAAGTCAGATTTACGCATTTTTTAGCAAACAAAACTGGTGTGCAGTAAAATAGTGAACTGGAAAAGTGTGTGGCAGTGTTTGTTTACTTTATCAGCGTTGCACCCTGCCACATTCAACAGTTCTGAATGCCCATAATGGGAGCAAAGATAAAAAATCTGTGGCATAGGTCCCATCTGCCCACCCTCAAGAGATCCCAGTCCCATCATCTCAATTCTGATATTACACTAGTGAACTCCAGTCTTGGACACCTACCCCCAATGCAGACATGTGAGGCGATGGTTTAGGACCCAAGTTATCATGGAAAGGTGTTTCATCCAGGGTAAATGGGTTTTTACACTGGAGGAATATGAGCTCATACTCTCCTGGCGAGACGCTCGAAATCCTCATCCTACATGACTTCAAATAGTCCTTTTGTGGAGGCCCCTCTCCTACCCCTCCTCCAGCCTTCACCCGTCTCATCAAGGAGTACTCAGAACATTTGTCTTGGCGACTTAACGCAGCACAACATATGGATGGTCCCAGCTGTCACCATAGAGTACTCTATGAAGAGTTGCAGAATAATTGACAACAACTGATCAATGTAAGCTGCTTATTCTCTGTTCTCCCAACACTGCACTATTAAGCACTGTGCGAGAAGACTAGCTAAGAGCACCATTCTAGTCACTCATGTACGACACAAGCATTCTTCCCATATGCACCACATTGCACTTTAACACACTTCCAATGAAGCACTCCCCCACGGTCCCATATGATACCTGCCCATGAAAGTGCTTTGGGGTTGGGTATGCACAGCTGTATAAATGCAAATCAGCAGGCAAGAAGCACACATGAGCTGTTTGTGAACCTGGTAAGGGGAAAGAAGGTGCACTATTAGGATGTAATTCCCCATTCTGAGTGAGTCGCAAATTGTACAACTGGGAAATACTCAACCCTTTGCAATTGTTATTTACTGATACACAGTTCGCGCAACTGTGGGCCTCCTCTGTGGACAGGCCTAACTATGGTCTGCTAAATCCAACTATAAAGTACTTGACATTTCTTTTAGCCTCGTGGTCTTTTGAGATGCTTAGATGAGTTGGCTGCAGCAAACTGTTTATCAAAAGACATATTTAATGGCAGGACAATTGATGCAGCTTGCTCCAGAGGTAAGCTGCCTTATCTTTGATCACAACCTTGCATAATACTCAACTTTGATAGTATAATAATTTGGAATTCATGGCAACAATATTTTCAACTAGTTCTTAATAAATGAATTTGCAATAACTACTGAACTCCGTTGGATGTACCTTTTTCATCTATATCAACCTACACTGAGGAAAATGGTATTCAAATGATATGAACAGAAACTTTAAATCATGAAGTTGCATTAAAGTAATGCACAAACTACAAACAGATGGAAGGAACACAAGCTATATTTGTTCTTATCGTGAGAAACATTTAGCAAACATATATCAAGATGCAAAAGATAAGTGAATCAGAACATCGGTTTGCCCTTGCTTAAACTGTTACAGTTTGCAATGCAGGATTTCATTGCATTCCTTGGCAAGCAGGGCATTACACATGATATCTTTAGAATGTATCATCTGAGGTCCACTTCCTACCAGGAATGTCACACTGAGAACTACTAAATTAGTAAAAATGTACTTTATTATAAACTCAGTTGTTACCCCTAGGAATAAGGAATTGTTTACCACGAAAGTTATTCTGTTGATCTCACCATTCCCAGAACAGTAAATAATCAATTGGAGGAGACTTGAGCGTCACCTCATTACCACAAACTCTTCTTTTCTCACACAGAGAAAATACAAAAGGAAATGTAACTTGAACTCATTGTATATTGGACCTTATTCACATAAGTGAATAAATGTAAATGCCCAAATGGTAAACAGCATTTACAACGCAACTTTTACCACGCACAACCTTTACCACGCAACTTTTACAATGCAATTCGTTACAACGAATTGCGCTGGGGGCGCTGTAGGATAGGTAATAGTTTAATTTACTATCCAACACCTTCCCTACTATCCACGGGGACTGGAGTTGGAATAGTAAATTAAACTATTCACTATCCAGCGCCCCCAACGCAAGTCGTTGTAACGACTTGCGTTGTAAAACCTGCGTCGTAACGGTACGCGTTGTAAAAGCACGTGTTGTACCGTCATACACCCTGCACAAATGAATGTGCCCTTTCAATCTCTTTGCAGATTCCTGATGGGCATACATGGTTTAGTGTGGACATCTCTGCTACAAGTGTAGATGAATTCACACTTGTAAACCAAACTTAATGGTTGGAGTAACTTCTATTCCAGGATGGAGAAGGAAACTGATCACCCCCACATTTTTCCTTGTGAGTAAAAAGAGTGTGAGCTTGCACATGGTGCTCCACCCACCTGGGCAGACGTCTTCACCAAGGAGACCTTGTGCCCAGGAAATAGGCCTCGTGGGAAGTGTTATCTGACATTTTCATTAGTATGCCTGCTGCAGCATTCTAGATGTGTGTACGAAATCAGGTTATTGATTGAGGCAGATGACTACCCAACTCAAATAACAACCACAATCCTTGTGAGGGTGAATCATAAAAGTCACTAAATTAACCTGTGCTAAACCCCCTAGTAGCTTGCAACAAAAGCAGTCAAGCTCAACTTAAAGGGAAAGTGTAAAGTACTTATGCAGCACACAAACTGAAATACAGTGAGAAACAACACAATGAAAGTCCCAAACCAATTTTGAAAAAATAGAGTAAATTTTAAGCATAAATGGAGACTAAAACAGCAAAAATCCAATTATAAGGACTGGAAATATTGAGGTTTTAGCCTAAAAGCACAATGCCCCACTAACAGTTATCTCGTCATGCTCTACTTGGGGAAAGTCACATGCTCAGGCCGACCACTATGGTAAGCAGGCCAGATACAGGGACGAGGTAAGTCATGCTGAAAAAGTTACTTTTTCAAAACCCAGCTCAAAGTGGTGGAGGAGGCCCTAAAGAACAGGGAGAGCCTCATGGATGGTCGTCGCTAACATGCAAACAGCAGGCGTGCCGCCGCAATGGTTTTCACTGTAGCACAAAGATCCAGTCGGGAATCGCAGGCGGTTGTTGCTGGAGTTTTGCATTAGCGGTCACCGCGGGCTGTCGTAGATGTAGCGCGCAGTGCAGACCTTGAATTGCAGGTAGCTACTGGTGGTCACTGTAGAGTCAAGTTCACCGGGGATTGCATTGTTGGTCGTCGTGGGCGGCAAAGTTGTATGGTGAACAGACTGCTTCATAGTCTTGAATAGCCCAAAACATTAGGATGTCTTCTTTCTTCAAAGAGAAGTGCATTCTGATGCCAACCAAGGGCCCAGGACCTGAAGACTTACTCTAGCAGAGGCCATCAGGCATCAGGCAGATCCAGTTGCATAAGGTCAGCTGGGCAGATGCGGTAGGCCTCTGGAACTTGATGTGTCCTTGTAGCTCAGACCAGGGGGTTAGCCATCTGACCTTTGGATTCACTCAGGTTAGCTTGGGATGAAGGGAGCAGGTCCAGTCTTCCTTCACAGAGAGCAGGACAGGCTTCAAGCACCAAGGCTGTTCTCTGGGGAACAACTCAGGCCTCAAGCAGCATGGCAGTCCTCTGGTAGAACTAGGGCAGTCCTCTGGGGAACAAGGTAGGCCACACGCGGGAAGACAGTCCTCTGGTAGAAGCAGGACAGTCTTCGATGGAACAAGGCAGGCCTCAGGCAGAAAAGCAGGCCACTGGGGAACAAGGCAGCCCTTCTTCGGTAATATCCACACGTCCAGGAGTGTACCCCAGAGGCTGTTTAGGAGTTCTAATATTTATAGCTGGTGATAGCCTTTGTAGTGGTGGTGACATGACAGCCACCTCCACATCTGGTTCTGAAATGTTTTTCCTTTTCCCTGCAAAGACTCCAAGGCTCCAAGTAGTCCGAAAGGATGAAAGACAGGTGTCAGGTTCCTTTGTGTGAGTGCTGGAGGCAGCCCTTTGAATTGTGAGTGGGCAGAAACAGCTCTGCCCCAACCATACTGGCAGGTTGGCCTGTCCTGCCAACATCTAGTTGCATTTTGTCTCACTGTCTGGGAGCAGTTCACATAGATACAAAACTACAGATAGGTAAAGGGTCCCAGGGATAAGTTTAAAGACCTGCGCGGACACAATCCCCGAACCACTATGCTACAAACAAAACTACCAGCGGGTCTGAGACAACTATAGTACTACCAAGCAATATTATATGTATTTAGGAAAAAAGAGAGTCCTTTTTAAGAGGACCTAATCCCATCACCCACCGAAGTGGCATGCTTCATCATCTGGGATCTCTCCTTGGTTTCCAGGCCTAGTGCAATCAAGGGCTGCAACTCCCTTCCTAGAAGGGAGGAGCTCGCAAATGTTTGCACTTTAGTCAGTTCGATTTATCTCCTAAGACCTGAGAAGCATGAGCATTGCTCTCAAAGGTGGGTATAATGCAGGGCAAGAAAAGATGTGAGGAGTGAAGCAAAAATTGACTACCAAATGCAAAATGAGACTTTAATAATTAACATTTGGGGGCAAGATTTAAAAACAGTGCAAGGATGCTCTGAAAATATGGTTGAGAGTGTTGGTCTATATGGAGGTTCTACATGTTTCGGCCACCGTGATCGATCTTCGATCTTGGCCTTCTCAGGACCTTGATAGTGATGCTACTGCAAATATGTGTGAAAAAAAGGAAGTAAAATACCCACTAAGTAGGTGGAACCATACAACCTACGGTCACCTGTGGTCTTCTATATGACAGTTTCTACAGGAACAGTTTTACCACCTGTGAAAGAAGAAACAGAGTGACTAACTCCTAACAATTAACAACATTGCCACAAAAAAATACACTAACAAATGTTTTGAAACATAGCAACTTGATCTGCATCAATGCTCCCAACTTACAAACAGGTTCACATTGTGAAAGTATTGAACACATTCTCTTACCCAGACATATATAGGTAAATTCCTCAGCACTCCTGACAACAGCTCAGGGAGTGAGGCACCACTCTGTTTAGAATAAAAAAGCTACAGTCATGGATTTTTGTAAATGAGCCATAATTGCGGTTTTAATAAAATGCTTTTAAGACACGAAAAATTACTACACCAGTTGACCGGCATAAATCTATGATCTAAAGTGACACAAATGTAGCAACTCAATCAAAGCGATTAAAGTTCATAAAGAATTTTGACTCGGTTTCAGTGATGTATTTGTATCGTGTACATTTGTGCTGATTTGGATGGGGCACACCCTTAATGGATCAAACATTATTATCACGTGCACCATCAAATGTGTATACACACTCATAGTAGTAATGATTCAAAGTAATAAGCCCATGTTATACGGAATGTACAAGCTGACTGCCGAATAGGAGGCTGTAGTAATGTATATATATTATTATGAGCGAATAGCGTCAATGAAAAATGTATTCAAAGTGTATTCAGCGTCAGCGAATAACACGGATGATAATCAAAGTGTCACTGTTGGCAAGGAGGATTTTAAATTACAATTCATTTGAGTCCAAACGTGACATTTATATCTGTTTCCAATCAAAAATGTAATAAGGTAACCCAATGTTACCCAATGGGAGAGAAAGGTCTTACAGTAATGAAAAGCAAATATAGGAGTTTTTCACTACCCAGACATGTAAAAAGTAAAAATACATGTCTAACTTCTTAAATACAAAGAATCCTACCCTATGGGGTTCTTCAGCCTATCTAAGGGGTTTACTTATGTGCATTAAAAGGAAGGCTTAGGCCTGCCTTGAGGTTTATTTTTCCAGGGCAAATTGCCAGCTTTAAAACTACACTACAGACTGCAAAGGCAGGTCAGAGGCAGATTTTAAAGCGCTTCTTTAAAGACTGGCACACTAATTGCTGTAGGTCCACTGGTAGCAAAAAAAGTATAGGCCCTGGGTAAATGTGGTAGCACATACTAGGGATGTATAAGTAAAATAAATATGCCAATCAGGCGTAAGCCAATTTTACCATGTTTTATGGAGAGAGCACAAGCACTTTAGCACTGGTTTGCAGTGGTAAAGTGCACAGCATCCTAATGGCAACAAAAACACAATTCAGAAAACAGGAGGGGTGAAGGCAAAACATATGGGGGAAGAGCACAGTACGGGGAACAGGTATAACAGTGTGCTATTGTTTCAAATCAAATCCATTCAATACTTTATTGTTTTAGTTAGTTAAAACCGTAAAAATATACTACAAATAATACATTTAAAAGAATTATGCAAAAGAGATTTCTTCTTTTTTTAGAAACATCAATTGTTTCACAAAACTTTACATACATTGCACATTTAAATGTGAAAGGAGACAATCGCAATAAAATCAAGACATAGTAATCTTTTTGATAAAACACAGTGTCCAAGGGGGCCTGCTAGGGTTACAACCTTAATGCTATTGGGAATAGTTGCTGATTCTAAAAAGTAGTTCATCTACTCCTGTACACAGATATAAATAACTCTGTGCGTGCAGGTACTACTTTTGTCGTGAGCCAGACCCATAGTTGATAAATCTGCAATTAGATTTGCGGGAAATATAAATTGGGGAATACAATAGAATTGGAAGCTTTAATACATTTGTTCAAATAGTGCATTAGAGCTACACTTTTGAAGTACTGGTGCCCAGCAACGGACAGTTCGTTAATGGTTATTGTAGGAAACAATTCACGGATTATTTTTTTTGGGAAGATGCATCATGCAGACACACCACTTTACGTAACATGCCTTGGTATTTCACAAAGTTTTGCATGCCCACTATGTGTCTGCAGTTCTTATCAAGGGTTTGAAAAGCTAACAAGTACGACTTTTGTATGGAACTTGCGCACAGATTTATACAATATACAGCCATAAATCGTACATCCACATCATTATAGAGAATAATAAACGTACTGATAACCATTTTACAAAGTGGAATAAACATGCAGATAGTCATGCACACAGAAAAAAATAACAGGCACCAAAGAAGCAGGCAAGAAGGCATACATCACATTGTGCAGGAAGGTGCACAGGGTAAAGTGCACAGGTTGAAGCCAAAACATTGTGCATCAAGGTATAATAAGCTTTGCAGTTAGGTGGGTATTGGGTGACACATGCCAGAGGAGCACTAGGCAATGTTCTTCTAGGCAATGGTTTAGGACCCAGATTATCATCCAAAGATATTTCGTATGGTGATGGTGTTACACTGTCGGACTATGAGCTCATACTGTCCTCGTGAGACTCCCTAAATGTATTTCAATTTAGTAAATGTTGATGTAATAGTGGTTCTGCTAATCCTATTACCATAATAGAGTGCTTTACAATAAGGATCAGTAGACATAATATCATTTGTGTTTGTGAGCAGTTGTATAGAAATGTGTGTCCCTGTGTCTGTGACACACTGGGCTTCCATACACATGTTAATCTTTGTCTTTCGCGTTGGCCGAGCATGTACCTGAGCATACCATGTCACTATCTTTACTTCTTAGTCTGAGTGTGAGAGTGAGTGGCTTTCTGCAAATACGTGTTCCTTCATGCTCCTCTGGGTGTATCAGTGTGCATATATGATTCTGGGTCTGAAACACTGGTGCTTTGCAAATGGTGTTCCTAAGTGAGGCTATAATAGTGCACTCTGCTTCTGTCTTTGTGAATGTGAATCTGAGGAAGTGGTGTACTGTGACTGCATGACCCTTAGTGTATCTCTGGGTGTGTCTCTATGCTTACGTGATTATTAGCCTAAGACATTAGAGTAGTTCAAATGCTTTTTTAGCTTAAATTTGAAGCTTTATTTTGTTTTTTTCCTGGTGTATGTGTTTGCAAGAACTTGGGTTACTAGTTGAATGGGTGGGGGGTGAGCCGTGGTCAAGCAGAAACCACAATCCTTGTCACAGCCAGCTTAACCATTCACAAAGTCAGCAGGTACACTTTCGTTATCTCCATTAAGTTTTTCCAAATAAGGCATTCATAAAAGCCAAACCTTATAATGACAACATGCAAGATGTCCTTATGCCCTCCAGTGTAACTTGTGTGTGGTACACCTTGTCTACTCTATACAGGGGAAATACCTGTTCTGAACTTTCAAAGGAATACAGGTATTTTTCCTGACACTAGCGTCTTTTTGCTAAGAACATTCTGTTTATATTGCACTTTTTACTACAGGCTACAGACAGCTGTCGGGAATATCTTATGTCATCAATTCTTTAAAAAAGTACACAAAGGAAAAGTACAGAGAAATTTGGTGCTTTGGGTGGCTTTCGAGCATTTTCTATCGTTCATATCAGGGAAATCAACAGTAAAAACTGACACAGCTGACCACAAATTAGGGCCACGAACAGCTAAAATATCAGCCCACACGCTGGCTTTTCAGACTAGCCTGTCAGGCACTGCCTGAGTGCCCTATAGGCCAGTCCAACCCTACCTGCCTGGCTTCTACTTCCTACTTAGAACTTGTAGACTTTTTAAATGGGGATCTTGACATTGTCTGCATTTCTGGTTGTGAATCTGACATTCGGGGGACATTCTTGACATTAAGAATGAACATTTATAAAGATGTATTAAACATTTAGGCTGTTATAATTGGGGTAAAGTATCAACTAATAATTATGATATGTTTCATAGGTAAATGAACTAATGAAGAAAGCTTTTCCAAACCGAAATGTATTACGTATATTGTTGAATTTTGTGAATAAACTTAGCAACTTGCAAAGTGACTCAAAACTTGTAATGAAAATCAAATTAACTCATCCTAATAAATTGATGCATAAAGACTGAGAGAACCAAAAAGGAACAACATTTAGTGAACTCTCATGCAAATTATCAATAACACAAAGCAGTGCGCTGTGTAAATGCTGCAAGAGTTGCACTATATCAAATGAATTCTATTATTCACTGAAAAAAACATAAGTGTCAGGCACATTATAGTTAGAAATTAGCATTTAAAAAACCTTCGAAATGTACTGAAAAAAACATAGGTTTCAGGGGCTTTATAATTTCACTCAAACAAAACCTTAGAAATGCCCCCGTTATAGTTAGCTCAGCTAACTATAGCTCGTGCGCCCGCAATACACTGCTGATGACGTCACATATTACATCACTCATGACATGGTCAGTGACATCACCCATGACATCACTGATGACATCTCAAATGATGTCACCGATGATATCACTGATGACATCATCCTTGTGATAGAGTGGCAGACCTCCTCTCAGCCTAATATAACCTTTGACACACACACTCAAAAATACAAACTAACATTTTCAAAACAATGGACATACCAATACCAGTTACAACACACCTATTCAGTAATTCTAAGATCTACACACACATCTACTCAGTCACCAACAGTCCCTATACAGTCACTCATACATGTACTCACTCATCATATGTACTTATACACCTATACATCCTGTAACACACCACCACTCACCTATAGAGTTACTCACACACATAGCCACACATGCAAACAAAGTATCAAACATCCATTTACTTGCATATACAGTTTTATACACACTACCACACTTACTTCTACAGAAACGTACACATGCTTACTCTCTTAAACAATCACTTATAGAAACACCTACTTATTTGTACAGGAACTCTTCCAATCTCTCACTCTCGCATATACTCACTTATATACACCAATACTCACATAGACTAGTTTAAAACATATGTAGTTACTCATAAAGACACCATTGAGACAGTCATTCACTCACTAACACACCCATACACACACTCATCCACCTATACAGTACTGCACATATGCTGCAACACATACAAACAGTGAGTCACTCATTCATGCATCTATGCACTAAGTAATATCCCCACCGAACCATACAGACACTCAGACACTCATAATGATACAAAAAAAAACTAATAACCCATATAGACACTCATGTAGCTACTCACCAACCCATGCAGCCACTTATACACAAAGTGAGAGACTGATACAGATATTTACATATTTAAACATTACTCATTAACCCATGTATTCACTAAGATACACTTAATCAGTCAGTAATACAATCAATTTTACAAAAAAAATAATCAATTTAAACACTTATATACCCATTTATTCTTCCATCGACCTTGAGATATACATATATAAAACATATTTAATTTTCAGAAAAACACACATTCTCTGATTGATGTCATCAGTGATGTCATCGGTGATGTCATTTGAGATGTCATAAGTGATGTCATGAGTGATGTCACTGACCAGGTCATGAGTGATGTAATATGTAACGTCATCAGCAGTGCATTGCGGGCGCACATGTTATAGTTAGCTGAACTAACTATAACAGGGAAATTTCTATGGTTTTATACAAGTGAAATGTCCAACTAACTATAACGCCCTGAAACCTATGGTTTTTTCAGTGAATTTCTAAGGTTTTTAAATGCTAATTTCTAACTATAACGTGCCTGAAACCTATGGTTTTTTCAGTGAATATATATATATATTTATTATACTATGTATACATGTGAAAATGTCTCAGTCCGCCTGCTTGCCTCAGTGGCACGGAAAAAATGGGTGGAACTGACGTAAGCACACCGATGAGGTCCTCTCATGGCTCCGATGACGTCATACGGTGTCGCGAGCGGAGCCGTGCTATTATGACTTCCTCATCGACGTGAGAGAGCTAGGAAAGAATTTCCGTGCAAAGTTGGTGCAGGGGATATTTACCTAAGTGTTCAGGCTAGTCCTTTGGGAGCAACTGTTTATGTTGCCACTCCAGAAACCGAAACCAGTGATCCGAGGGCAGAGGCCCTGCAGATGACACACGAGGTGGGGTGCCCAGTCGTGTACACCGGCGGGGCAGCGAAGTGACAAGCAACACAACCCACAAAAAAGGTAACAAGGGCATTGAATCTTCTATTTGTATCTGGCAGGAACAACAAAGTTAAAATGCCCTAGTACCAAAATGTAGAATTAGTGCTTCAAAGGTCTTCAAGAGGACCTGCGATGCCGCTTCTGCCTCCCGCACCCTAGAAGCGGCACATGGGTCACGCGGTACGGTCATACTGCGGTGGGACACACACCGGTTGACCTCTCATGGCACTGGTCTACACTCCAGGGAGGACATTTTCCATTAGCTATGTTTTCTGATGACATGTCGCACCAGCCCGGTCCAACAACAGAACTCCTTTAGTTCCAAACAGACTCTTCCACTCTCTCCGGAAGTGAAATCAGGCCACGTGGACACTTTCACAATACAACAGCCGGGAATGCACTTCTCGGTAAAAAAAACACATCCCTTCCTCCTAAATAATCAAATAATTGTCACACTGAAGAACAGGGGCCAGCTGCGATCGGTAAATAACCGTTACAACAACTTTTTCACTTAGTAAGACTGATAGCTCTCTAGTTGTTCTTTAGAACACTCTGGGAAGCTGCAGTACAATACAAAGGCATCAACTGACAGGCTGCTCCTGTTGAAATATAACAGAAAGATATTTGAGATCACACTTGAAACATGTCCTCATTTTTCTTTCTACAGCACTAACCATAATTTCTATGACAAAATGAACCCCATAATTTTGTTCCTTTTTAAATAAAATGTTTTAAGTGTTACCAGTTTATTCCAATCAGGTTGGCTTCAGGTGTGCCATACTTTTGTAAAGATGTTAGCGCTCTAGTTGTTCTTTAGAACACCCTGAGAAGCTGCAATAGAACACAAAGGAATCAACTGACAGCGTCTGCCCTTGTTGGATGTACATGTTTTACTGAGAATTTCAGACTTCATTCTCACATGACTGAGAAAGATATGTAAATTTACAGAAAATATGCTCTCATTTTAACTTCTGGAGCACCTTCCAAAACTCTTTGGGACAAGGATGTGAAGATAGTTTTCTCTCAAACATGATTTATGATATCCCAGCAGAAGGTTTTTCACAGGGTAAAATCACCTTAGAACACACCACAATTCCTGAAATTAGTATGGTACCATCAACAAATGAATTCTAATGTAACTAAAGTCTGTTATCTCCCTTTATAGTTCTCATTTTGGTAACCCTCAAAATCTTCGATTCACTACAATGCATTTTAATGGGGTACTATCATGTATATTGGCTCCAAGATGGCTGCCAGCAATTCCAGGATGAAGTGCTGACAGCCAATCAGATCTCACGATGACATGTGTGGTTAGGCTCCGCCCAGATATCAATATTTTTTCTTTTTCAAATTTCTCAGGAACTACTGAACGGAATTATACCATTTAACAAAAAGTGTTCTTTCTGAAACAAGGGCTACCTTTTTGCCAAATTTGGTGTAATTCCGTTCAGCAGTTCGGATTGTAGCCGTGTCTAAATTTTCCTTCAGGAATTTACATGGAAATAACACATTTTGGGACCCCCCTTCTTGCCGAATTATCCTGAAACTTTTAAGATAGGAGCTGACCGGAGTGCCCCACGAGTTTGGAAAATATTGCAAAGATTCGTCAACCGGCGCCAAAGTTATTGGGAATAGAATGTTGCGAATTTCCTATGGGAACTAGGTCCTAACTATAACTACCTACTGTCAACCGCGAGTAGGTAATAAATGCTTGACTACAAGTTTCAGAATACACAGCAAAGCATGGGACAAGATATATTATTCTACACTGGGCAAGTTGTGAGTTGGGCCCAAAATCAAAAATGATTTTGCCATGCCAAGTTGGTGAGGAAATAACAGATACTGAAAGATTATGATTTCTCCCTCCTTTCTTGTCCTGGTCTACCTATGGATTTGACTGTTGTCACTGAGTTTTGTGTAGTGCTAGGACGTGCAAGTGCCTACAGGATAGGTTTGCTCCACCCATAAAAAAACTGCAGTAGGATGTCAGCCTTGTTGATAACCACTACTTATCTGCGGCCTGCCTTCAGTGCACAACCTGCAGGACAAACAGCAGGAGAGACAACAGGAAGTATTCTTGTGTCGCTGCTGCCTGAAGGTGTGACTGGACTGTACCCTCTTCTGGGTGAGGTCACAGAAGGACGTGTTGGGTGGTCCTCAGATTTGTTAGTGACTAAGAATGACAGGAGGAGACATGTGACATCACACATCACTTGGATTGATCATTTGCAAGTGAGTAATTATGTAATTTTATTTTCACAGTAAAATTCTTACATTCAAGTGCACCTCAAGAATATGAAGAACAAGAGTATAATTTTCCAACTCATATATATGGCACAAAGTACTACACCATACACTTAAGGATACTGCAAGTCGCCAAGGAGGTCCATACCATACAGAGGAGCAAGGCAGAAGGCCAAGTGTCTTTATAAGGTCATGGAACGGCACAGGGAATTTCTATTGCACATAAAACATGGTCACACCATTATCCTTCCCGCAAGGCAGTTAAATACTTTGGGGCTGATTACGATACGGCCCGTAAAGTCTCCAACCAATGGTCAGAGCCTTCCGGGCCGCATCGTAATCGGCCCTTCGGTTTAGTTTTCGACCATTGCATTACAATGCCGATAGTCAGTAACTAAATTGGACTGTCATTCCAGCTGGCTTCCGAGGGGCTCAAGGAGTCCGTTGGGCAGTTGGAACCGGCTTGTAATCTCAAAATGCGGGCCTTTCCACGCTTGGGATTATGATGCACGGTTTCCGGCATGGTTTCCATGCCAGCCTGTCCGACATGGAAACCATATCAGAAACCATGTTTGGGAGCCCCCAGCAGGGCCCCCTTGGGTGCGTTGCCTCCAGTTGAGTGCAGAAGGGGCACCCATGGTGCACCACTGTTGAGCCCTGCACCCCGTGGCAGGTACCTTGAGGTGCCTGCCACAGGATGCAGGGATGAACAGCAGCTCCTATTTCCCTATCGGAGCATGTATTACAGCCGGTTTCTGGCCGTAATGCATGCTCCCATAGGGAAATGTAGAAATGCAACTTAACAGTGTTCGGTCGCATCCTAATTAGGTGGTCGGGACCCCCGACCAGAGGTTGGTCGACCCCAGGACAGAGACGGTGTCGGCCAGAATTAAGTCTGCCCAACATTGCAATTAGCCCCTTGGTGCCCTGCTCTTTTTCTTTGGAAAGAGATATTGTTGTTGCAGACTTGAAGATTAAAAGAGGAAACTGTAATGCAAAATTAAACATACAAAAAGCAGTTCATATTTTTTTGCACAAGGTATTAGTATCCAATGTAATTCATGCTGAAAAAATGGCATAGCTCAGAATATGCAGTCAAGTAGAGTGATTCTTTCCTGTGATTACTTATTGGCTAAACACAATTAACATGTTGCTTGAAATATAACGTTTCTGCTTATCACTGCTCAATTTAGAAAAACATATGGAACCGAAGACACCTTGTTTTAATTGTTTAAACTAGTTGCAATGATGCTCTGCGACCTAACTTTCTCCTTGGCTGTTAGCTCTGACAGGACGCATTATGACATCATAACTTATCGATAACAACCTATTATATTTGAGCAGACATGTTATTTTCTTATTAAATGTGACTAGAGATGTCACAACTCATCTATAACATATACTTCATAAATAGGTAACTGTGAATTATGGGGATGTTTTTTACTTAAGGGTTCTGAGTGAAATGAAATAGTCAATTAGATTGAACCCTGAGTTGTCTATGACATCACATAGAACACACCCTGAAAATCATCCCCATAATTCACATTTTTGTCCATCAATAACTTTATGTTGGTTATAGCCCCATCACATCTGGCCCAGCTTTTTTTTTTTTTATTTCTGTAATTTTTTATTGTAGAAAAAATATATATTTACATGGAGCATAACATATACATGGGGGGAAAAGAAAGAGAGAGAGAAGAAAGGAATGCAGGGGCAAAGGTGTAAAAGGGGAGCAATAAATATCAAAAATGCTTTAAAAAAACTTGTTTCCTGGCACCACCCTCCACATATTCGCTCCCCATCCCCCACACTAAGAAATCAATAACTGGCTTGCTGATTCCCACATACATTTTACCTCTGAAAACAACCTTCCCTAATGATCTCCAAATATTAAACAAAAGTACCCAGCCATACTTCCCTCTGCAAAAAATCTGAGAAATACATTCCAGGACTCCTGGCATCCCCCCCCCCATAATCTCTGTGCTATCCAGTCCCCTGCTTGACACACTGGGAGTGGATAGCCAACACAAACCTGACAGCAGGTCTGTGAGAGACACGTTAGCAGTGCTGGCTTAACGCATGTGCATGATGGGCAGTTGCCCAGGGGCCCCAGGAGCATAGTGGCTCCATGCAGACCAGAATAACACTAATTTTCTGTTAAACATTTTTATTCCTGTGAGTGGTTGTGTAGGCAGGGCCCAGTGAACTGCTTTGCCCAGGGGCCTATAATGCTTTTCAGACGGCCATGCATGTCAGCACAGTTTGAGTTCTCCTCTTAGCTCAGACCCATGCTGACCGAGGAGGAGGAGGCTGTCGGCGCAGGTACAGTGCCACGTGCTTTCCCCCATCTTATTTGCTCCTAGGAGACCTGGTAGAGGTAGAAGAAAGAGAGTGAGACAGCCAACTGCTATTTCACTGCCGCACGTGGGTCTCAGGGAACCCAGGTGATTCCACAGAACAAAGGGGAAGCCAGCACTCACTCTAATGATGTCACAACAGTAGTTGACCACCTTGGGTAACCACTGTAGTTACGTCACAGTACTGAATAACCATATTTTAATACAGTGGTTCACGAGGAAGGACAATTACAACGCACAAACGATAGAAGGCCTTTTATACAGGGATGGGAGGCTCCAATGTATTACACATCTAAATATAATAATACATGTTGCAATCTACAGCTCAAGCTGTGCAAATTCTACTCAGTACCTAATTTCTATGTCCCGTCGACCAGCTACATTTCGGGTAGCTTGCCTTCAAAACTAGAATGGATCTATGGCACTAACGTACCCTGGTTATGGTGCAGTTTCTATGGCAGCAATAACATAACAATGTAATATACATGTACATATGGTTCCCCACTGCTGAGTCAGTGATAAAATGTTATACATTTCTGACTATCTGTGTTGTGTCAAAACACATTCCGATGGTTTTCCTGATATCCTGTTAATTGTGGGAGAAGCAACAATCTGCATTATCATTAAACTGCAGGATAGTTATAAAAAAGATGGATATCTATTCGAAATCAGAAAGTGTATTTTATACGAGCAATGTGTAAAAAGGAAAACCACATAGGATGCAAAACCATTTATAAAGATTAACTCCTCCTGTGTGAAAATATATCAGTGCTTCATGTAAGATTTGAACATAATTTGCTGACTTATATGTGCCTGGTGACTAAAAAGAATAATGGATAATATGATACCGTGAAAAAACAGGTTAGCTCCAGGTGAAATATATCTAAAACAGATGCGATCCTCCCAGTGCCGATCGTTAATGGAAAGCAGCCAATGCTTATTCAAAGGAAGTTATTTCTGCAATAACCGGCAAAACGTGCAGTCAGAAGTTACAGTTTCGAAGCCTGATAATGAATCATGTTTCTTAGTTTATACAAAATTGAACACACACATGATGTTGCTATGTGAGCATTCCTGTGATCACTTTGGGCCTGATTCATTTTGTGACAGGCAGCCTGTTTCTCCTTCAGGGAAATGGAGTAAATGACTCCTTAGCCCTAAGGGAGGTGCTGCCAGCCACATTTAAAATTGACTACCAAATAAAGAAGAAAATGTTCTCTTCCATGTCGAGGGGAGTATTTAGCAGTTTTCACCTCCTCTCATAGTCAGGATTTTCCTAGTGGTGACAGGCAGTGAAAACTGACCTCTAATTCTGACCATTTAAAATAGGAGAGTGGAATTAGAGGTCAGCCTCTGATGGCCTTTAGGCGGTCAGAGATGGTTAATCATGTCAGAGACAGAGTAGCCTACCCCGTGATTCAGCCATGGTCTGTACAGGTAAAAGCGGTGGGGTCGGGTGGGGCGGATTTTGACTGACGATGGCGAGGGAAACTTATATATTTATTTAATTTTCCCTCAGCTTCGTCCCTTGAAATACCTTCCCACCCAGCCCCACAGCTGTTACCTGCACGTACCGCGGCTGCCATGATTATACCTAAGGTCCACCTGCATATTCATTTGGTGAGTGTAAAACAGTCTTGGAGGTATAGATACTCTGTCGTGATGGAGTATCTACACTGCCAAGAAATAAATCAGTCCCTTTGTCTCAATGGCCAAGCAAACCAGCTTGTTCTGTAGATAAGATGAATATGTCATCCCATGTATAACCCGCTTCCTATTGGCCATAATAAAAATAGGAACTAAATTGTCCATTGATATGGGTGAATTTCCTATAAAAATATCAAGACGTTCTTTATCAGTTTTTAAAGTCTTTATTTCGAAGTTTTCCTTCATAAAAGACATCACATACACAAAAACATTTCAACGACAATAAAAGAAAAAAAAGTCATTCAAGAATTATCTTAAAAAGTATTCCTTAGTATAGGCTAAAAGCCACAAAGTATATTGTTTGACAATTATCAGCAAAAGCTATATTAGTAGGTATCAAAACAATTTACACATTACACAATGGCTAGACCAACAGATAAAACAATCATTATATCCTATTTCATATTCAATAGAATTCAAATAATCTCGTTATGTTAGGAATGGACGCTACTTGTTAAATTCTTTGATGTACCTTGCACGAATGACCCAAGCCCATCCAAGATATTTAGCCGTGCCAATGGACACCCACTCAGCTGTGTTTGTTCTTAGAATGTATATTGCTTCTTTGCACACCCGTACATTAGCTCGACGGCAAACTGGTTTCAGCCATTTCTGGCGGGGTGCACGATAAGCAGGACATTCGAATAGGAAATAGCTCATAGTTTCATTAAGTCCTATACAAAAGGGGCAATGCATTATCAGACTATTCTGCCATTTGTTGGTAAATTCCCTGATTGGTAAGGAACCTACTCTAAATTGATGATAGAATTTCCTATCTAGGCCTTTGGTGATGTTATCCCAATATGTCTCATGTTGGGAGACTACTTTATGTAGCAGAAAGGAGCTAGTTAGAGAAGAACCAACTGAAAGCAAAACCATATCTTCTTTAACAACTGTCCAAAACAACTGTTTAAAATCATTCTTTGAAGGAAAGGTTTGATTGCCTGGGTCTGACCAATGTAGAGGTAAACCCATCCTAAAAAGTGTTGCTTTAACAGTTTTAAACCAGGGTATATACCCTGAGCCAAAGGACGATTGAACCTCCCGAAGCTCATTAGCAAACATTACCAATTCTGGTGTAGACCAAATTCTTCTCCATAATGCAACCATTCTAAATAGAGCTTGATTTTTAAGTGATTGGCAGCCCATATCAAACATTAGGGGGATTGCGGGGGTTGAGGGCGGTAAGCCTACCAGGCTACGAAAAAACTTGTTCTGGATTTTATCCAGTGGCGCAAGATCGACATGACCCCAAAGGTCAGAGCCATAAAGAATGGCTGAACTAATTTTAGCCTTATAAATTTTCGTTGCAGGAAGAACTCTTTTCGTGAGGGAGCAACGCTGTTCCTTCACAAGACACCCTGATAACCTGGCTAGTTTAAGGCACATGGCCTCAATCTGTTCTCTCCACCGCAGTCTATAATCAATAGACACACCTAGATAGGTCATTACCCAAACTTGTTCCAATGCTACGTCATTCATGGTTACATGACCCTTATGTGGTTTACGCTTTGAAAAGACCATGATCTTAGTTTTCTTGACGTTAATCTCTAGATCATTTAGGATACAGAACTCCGTAAATTTGTTGATGGCAGTTTGTAACCCCACCTGAGTTTTGGCCAAAATCAGAGTGTCGTCGGCAAATATTAAAAGCGGGAATTTAGTCCCTCCCAATACAGGGGCATCAGTTGGAACAGACGAAAGGAACTGCACTACCTGATTAATAAAGAGAAGGAAAAGGGTAGGTGCCAAGACACACCCTTGTCTGACTCCCCGCGTAACAGGGAATGAGTCGGTTACCTGACATTGGGATCCCCATCTTACTCTCGCAAAGTTATGTTTATGTAACCTAATTGTTAAATCTAATAAATCAGGAGGCATTCCCATTTTGCTTAGTGCCAACCACATCTTGCCTCTAGGTACCAGGTCGAACGCAGATTTTAAATCTACGAACGCAGCGTATAAGGTTCCTTCACCTAGATGCACTATCTTCCAGTAGATCATAGTAAATCTAAGTACCTGGTCAATAGTGCTTGTATTGGCTCTAAAGCCTGCCTGTAGTGGGGACAAAATATTATCATCCCTCACCCATATCTGTATTCTGCCTAACAACAATCTGGCCATTACTTTTTGAAGTGCATCGATAAGGCTAATGGGGCGATAATTCGCCGCACTAGACTTATCTCCTTTTTTATGCACAGGAAGGATCTCCGCCCCTTTCCAAGAGTCCGGAATTTCTGCGCCCATGGCAATGGCATTAGCCAGGGTGGTAATATACGGAACCCAATTTTCCATATCATATTTGAAAAGATCTGCTGGAACGCAGTCCATACCAGGTGCCTTGCCATTTTTAACTAATTGCAGCGCAATCTCTGTCTCACGTTCACTAAAGACCACAGACCGGCAGTTCGCCAACTGTGGAAGAAGCAACGTACCCTCCTCGCAAGAAATACCATCTGTTTCCTTATCACAAAATTGGGCTGAAAAAAACTCAACCCACGTTTCCGCAGGGACATGGTTGGTCGGGGTTTGCAGATCACTACATCCTCCCCATTTGACTACCTGCCAAAATTTCAGTTGGTTGCCTGATAGGCTGGCCTCATAAAGGTCCTGCCAACGAAGGTCATCCCATGCAGTTTTGGCTTGTTTTAGGGTTTTCCTATACTTTGCCCTCTCTACTTTAATTGCCTGGGTATCCCTAGTTTTAATAACAGATATCAGGCAGCTATGTGCCTTCCTGCAGTTTGCATCATACCATTTTGCACCCGAGATACCTTTGTTAGTTGGATTATTGCCACCTTTATGCATAAAATAGGTTTTCAATGTGGTAAATAATGATTCATGGATTAAACCTACTTGGTCTAAGGTGCCCTTATTAGCCAATAATAACTCCAGCTTCTCTGTAGCCAATGAGACATCTTGGGAGATTTTGGCCAAGACACTAGGGTCTTCCATAACCCTATCCCAACGAACCCTGCGACAATCGTTAGTAAGGACTGCTGTCGCTGTTGTGTAGATATCAACATTTTGTTTACTATCTATACCCATTTCCATTTTTAACATGGTTGATAAAGGGTTGTGGTCACTTTCGGGGCGTGTAATTACTTCCATGTCTACCAAAAGGTTCCAATACTCCATTTTAAATAAACAATAGTCGATACGACTATTGCTATAGCCATTATCAAAGGTAGTGTTTCCTGCAAGATCTGACTTGGACCTCCCATTGGCTGCCCTCAGGTTCCACTCCAGACATAGCCCAAGCCACTGGAGTACTGCCTCGGTTACTTTAATAATTGGTGGTATAGTTAGACTAGGAATATTCCAAAGCTGGTCTGCTTCCTCATAGCAACCATCGTCCATAGACAATACGGGCTCAAATGTACAATTCAGATCACCCAATATCATTACACAATTGTCAATACCAATGTCATTTAGCAAGAGTTCGAGGTCTTTTACCACTTCAGGACATTTTCCCCCAGGTCTTCCCCTTGCATATACATTGATCAAGAATAAATCCCGAGATTTAGCCCTACTCAGTTTCAGCCCCAGGAGATCATCATTCAAAGTTGGTAACTCGTACACCCTAACATTTAGGGATTGGCGAACCCAGATTACAAGCCCCCCAGACGGCCGTCCCCTGGGCCCTTTGTGAGCTGGTTTATAAAAGTTCAAGTAACCCAGCCGAAAAGATGCATCCGTTGACCAGGATTCTTGAAAGACAATAACATCATATTGCTCAACAAAGTCCCCCCAATCAATCTCAACCATTTTACCTCTAAGCCCTGCAATATTCCAGGATAAAACCTTTAAACAATTTATAGACTCACACAGGGTTACAGACAATAATGGATTAGGTAGGTCTGTTAGTTCAACTACACTTTCACTGACCAGAGTGGTACACATACTCACTGTGCAATCTTCCACCACCAAGTCAGCAAGAGGAATGTTACTCAAATTGTCGTCCGAAGTTTCTACTACTCCTGTACCTGGGGAGATAACTCCATCCACTAACTCCCGTGTACAGTAAGGATGTGGATGTGGAGATAAGGCAACATTAGTCAAACATAGACTTCCCTGGCAATTGGCCACTAAACCGCTATCATGTCAATCTACTCCATCCAACCAACTTAGTGGAGCAAATCGATTTGATAGGTGGGGCCGAAACAAGGGATGTATGGATGTTCTTTATATGTTGGATACTATTGGATGCAATAAATATCACATTCGCTAAAAAATTATACCAAGGTGTTCGGTAAGTATTGGGTGCATAATTATCATATATCACAGGTTTTAGTGAATAACATGCATACTCCAGTAAATACTGAGCATGCCCACCCACCAATACATATTAGCAGGATTGACCTGCCAAGATTTATAAGAAAACTCATAATTCTAATATGTACAGTAACCACAATTAGTGCACATATCTGAATTTTCTGCAGGTGTGCAAAATTTGCATATTTCGTTTTTGGGTAATTAAGTGACATTTTAGGAAAATAAGTCAATATTTTTGGGAAATCGCAAGGAACTATGCAAAAAGCAAAGCCATCATTTAGTGCTATATTTTAGAGCAAAATGCATCCTCACGTCACATTATCACTTGAGGATACATTTTGCCATAAAAAATAGCATAAAAAACAAATGTGAGTGAGCCACTTAATTACATGATGTGTGTAATGGCACAATTTTGGACATTTTGCATCAGAAGCATAACGCGAAATCTCAATATTAGGGAAGTGTAATTTAGATTTCACCCAGGCATAATTTTATTCAGCCCAGATATATTGAGAGCCATATTATTTTGACGGCTTCAGAAGGGATGAAATGCCAAATGCTAGGATTTAAACCCGTGATTTGAACGTTTTAAATGAGGGATGATAGCCAGCTCAGCTATTCAAACAGCATACAGACATTTCAAAGAACTGATACCTTTGACAGTGACACAGAGCACTTACGCACACCAAGAAAATGTTGAAGATGAAATAACATTAAGAAAGAAAATATATTTATTTTTTTATATTGCACCACAACTTTATACTGATTCTGAAAAAAGGATAGAAGTCTGCAACTAAGCTTTGTTCTCAGAAGATAATGGATATCTTGATTTCCATCCAGATCTCCTTTGCCAGCCTGTGCGATCTTCAAAACCAGCTGCATCACATACAAAGCCATCATAATCAGCACGCCCCCCCCCCTTATCTTGCACAGACGCTCCCCATTTCCGGTGGTTCTTTGAACACACGTAGCATGGACATCATTTAGACCGTAGACTACAAAGAGTAAAACAAAAAAAAAGAAATGGCAGCAGGCCTTTTCTGTCTATGCTCCCCAGATCTGAGAACAAGATCCTTGTATCTATCAGGACAGCCAAACACTTCTCCAATTTAGGAAAGATTTGAAGTCACACTTCTTTAAAGAACACTCAGTCACAATGTATGAACAGTCCACATACCAGCTACCTCTCCTATCAATCGTAGAGTTTATGATTGTCTTTGACCGTTTACAGCACTCCGCTGCTTGTCAGCTAGGTACACGCTATACAAATACCGCATACATGCATACCAAATGGTCAGACTTATTTTTGACCAGTCAAAAGGATTTCACAGCAATTGGTAAAGGGTAACTGCATTCATCGTATTTAAAATATTTGAATTAGAGAAGGACTGCAATGGCCCGTCCACACAGTCTGCCCTCAATTTTCTTACCCGCAAGAAGAGTGTCTGTCAGACTGAGAAAAGGTCAGCCTGATAGACACTCTTCTTGTTCAGGTCAGGAAGCCAGGAGCTGTATAGGCTCTAAATGTGCAGGCCCATGGCTGTCTGAGCTGAACTCTACCAGGCTGAGGATTTCACAACCCTGTGGGCGTGACCTCCTCAGACTGGCAAAAACTACATCAAGGCCCTCCCCCTTGTGATGAGTGGGAACATCACTGTTTGCCTGGGACCTATGCGCTTCAGTTTTAAAGCCTGAAGTGCCCGGGCGAGTGTCAATCAGTGACAACTCTTCACAGGGTAGGGTGGGGTCGGCAGTCTCATTGACCCCACCCCACTCTGTGACGAGGGAGGAACTGCTACCTGACCTTATTTGGCTTAACTAAGGTCAACCAATGAGGGAAGGCAGTAGTCCCAAATCTCCAAAGGTTCTTTACTTGAGAGCTGTAGAGAAGGTGCGTTTTATGTTTTTTTATGTTTGGTGAGTGCATGTATGTATGAATGTATGTATGTATGTGTATTTGTTAGTGGGGTTATGAATCAATGTTTTTGTAAGCATGTGTAAATGCATGGGTATAAGCAGTGCTAAATTTGTAAAAACTGAAGTGCCAGGGCCCTTCCTGGAAGGCCACTGCAGCATGCACCACCTATACCCTTCCAGCGCTGCCAGTGGCAGTACCAACATAACACCTAACCATTGCACTCCTACAAATGTGACAATTCAGACTATTTGAGGGTGCACACAACTATAATACTAGCTTGAGAGGATAGTAATATTCATTTCCAATGTATTAACCTAATAAACAGGGTTGTTGTGCTCATCTCAAAATAAAAAATAAAAACAGCACAACCATGTGGTGGACTGTCACTGGAGCTGGTGCTGCCAATTAAGTGCTGGTGACGAGCACCAGAACCTCTGGCACAAATTAAGCACTGGGTGTGAGTAAGTGTGTATATGTGTAGCTCCCCGTCTCTCTCATTGCTAAAATACCGTCCGCCACTGGAGAAAGATACTTTGTGACCGTGAGTTCGCTTTGCACCACAGCCACTAACAATACCTTTTCTCACTTTTAGATCAATATAACTGATGTCTGTTATGGACTGAAAGTCAGGGAAGAAGCTTGGCTTTAAAGGCAAAAGAAGGGGAAGCTGCTTAAAATATAGTAGTACATAATTTTGGGTTGCCTCTATGCCATGGATCTAGATATTTACATTTATCAAGATTCACTATTCAGTTGTGGCCCTACAGTTACAAATCTCGAAATCATTCATAATATTTTTCACTAGACTAAATTGTCCAAGCCCTGTGTATTTTGTAATGTTTTGTGAAGCTTGTGCAACGCATAAATACATGTTTCGTGTTTGCAATAACTAAGAAAATGGTATCAACAATCCTAATTTTCATAATAAACCTTCATTGTGAAATAACCATGTGTTTGTGAATCACACTTGTGAGTGGTAGCGGTACATTGACACAACTAATGTCTTAGTCCATCACTGTCATGAAGAATTTAATGTTTTGGTAGCTTTTAGTCCATAGTGTCTGTTGTCTGATTCAGATCTTGGCAGACAGGTTACTCCATCACAACAGTGATCAATTTCCCATCCGCCAAAATATAAATCCCAATATTTCCTATGGGATTTATATTTCGGTAGATGGGATGTCCGTCACTGTAGTGAGGAGAAACCCTTCCACCAAGATCTAAATCAGGCTCTTAGTCTGCATTGTCTGTTGTTAAACCACTGTTATATAATTCTCAGTCCAATCAGAGAGGCAGCAGGAGTTGACACAGATATTTCATGTTCCTTGAAATCGCTCCTGGTTTTCTTTATTGGTAGCATAAAAGGTCCTCCTGGGTATAAGTAATTTTGAGCCTTGGGACGGCCTTACTTGGGTATTTTTCAGGGCTCGGCCCAAGGTTCTGTAGTTGTAAAAACATGGCTTTAGAATTCATGGAACAGGATATGGTGCCACAAGTGTTTGGAATGTGGATTCATTCTTGCTGCCCTTTTGTTTTTTTTGTCAATCTGTAACTGGTGTAGGGATGTAAAAGTGAATGGTTTTAGGTAAATATGTGGCGAATAAAGTCTGTTGCAATCTAGTGTCAGAGGTATTGAATAGCACTTAGCTAGAGGATTGCAGATGGTGTCTGACAACAGACTCTGCATGATTGGAATGCGTACTGGCTTAGGTATGAAGAACAACTGAGGGAAGTTCCCTGGGTGCGGTGCTTTGTCCCTACATGAAAACAAGAAACATTAGTTCTTTAGGACTCTTTTCATATATATTCAAAAAAGTTCTCTCTCTCTCCTGGTATATGAAATATATTGCTTGCATTTAGCATAGTAAAGGTAACTCTCTCTATATTTTTGCCTTGGTAGGTGAAATGCCAGAAGGCATTTTTTGGCGTGAGAAGGTCGAAACGTAGACAACTTTAGAGGGGCTTAATTGATTCTGTTGACATTCATCTATGTATTTGAGAATAAATGGAGCAATATATTTCGTATACCAAGAGAGAGAGCTATTTTTGAATATATATGAAAAGAGTCCCACAGAACTAATGTTGCTTGTTTATGTGTTGTACTCCTTGGGCAAAAGGGGTTGGTCCTGTGAATCATTACATTCTCCCTACATGGAAGCACTCTTCTGTGATGCTGATTGTTTGCATCTTTCTCAATGATCGGCTGTTACAAGTACTATTTGGACATTCTGTAGCCAACATATATAACAACGTTTTTCTTTATTTATTACCTGTCAGAGCTCAAGTGCATAACTGTTAGATGTGAAGTAGGAATGAAGTTAATCCACCTAACCACATTAAGGCTCTTACCTGCTTGCCCATCTGTTGCACACGGGCAGTCCTGTCAAGTATCACGCATCAGACGTGACTCTAACGCATTTTAGTGTGGTGATCCGCATCACCGCACTGAAATGCATTGTCACGCATTTGCATAGTGTTTGAGCGGTAATATTATTAAAACGGTAATATTATGAGTGTGGCAGTTAACAGTATGGCGCTGCTCCTGCCTGCTTGGTGCTGTAGCTGGGCTAAAGGCAGCTGCTAGGCAGCTCACTGGCTGCTAAAATGTATCGTAAATGTCCGCTGTGCGGCGTGCGGCTGCGCAATGGCTACTAAACATCACAGCCAGGGGGGCCAAAGTTAGATAAAGCCATACCTGGTGCCGCCGGCTGACGTCCCGTCCTGCTGCTGTAGGCGGGTAGTTTGTTTTGCGAAGGGCTGGTTACTGGTCAACGGCCCGGCTCCTCCACGCTCATGGCGCTCGCAGAATTTACGTCCGCTCGTCCTGGGCTCTCAAACATCACCTGCATGGCATTCAATCATTGCTGGGTAGCATCACTGCATTCAATTGCCGGGTGGCATCGCGTCATGGAGCCAGTGACGGTACCGTGTTTGCAGCGGTTGCTCAGGACAGACTTCTGTCACTGGACTGCAGGCTCACTGAGGACTGCAGCCGGAGCCTTGAGATGTTTTCAGCTCCAGCGAAGGCCACTGCCAGGATGGCTTTGGCCTACCAGTCAGACTCTGACTGCTTCAAATGCACTTGTCTCCTGCTAGAGAATCTTCCGGGCGCCCCCAATCGAGTCAGGAATCCGTGACCCTTGCACAGTTGTTTCGAAGCTCAGTAGTTTCAGAGATACCCGCATCTGCTCCTACCTAAAGGCCAAGATGAGATCGGAGAAGATGACAGCCGCGGGACGGACGCACTGAAAAAAGGAGGCGGGCACCGTGGTGGCTCATGGCCTGCTGATCCGGGTCTTCCTCCTTCACCCCTGTGTTGATCCCCATGTCCACGGATCTCGCGCTTAAGTATTGTGCTTAACAGTCGACAGGCCATCTCAAGGCTCCTTGCTAAGCCATGGTGCAGTGGCCAGTGGATACCGGCGCTCGTACAATCGTGTTTCCCCATGCTTGGCCTTCGCTCTTCCCTGCATTCAATCATTCCAACCAGGCTCTAGCAGCCCGGCAGCTTAGATGTTTTCCTTCCTCATCCTGTGCCCCTGCCCAACCTTGGTGTATGTCTACCGTATCTGCACAGAACTTAATACATAACTGCTTCTGAAAGACTTGATTAATATCATGGTTACTCATTCGTTTAACACAACGATCTGGTGGTTACAAGGGCACAAGTGCTTTTCAATTTCTGGTACTTTGCAGTAGTTTAAAACCTTGTAAGGGTTTCTTGTTGGTCAAATAGGTGCAATTTCTAATATTTATGTTTCCCTATATCTATTTAATTTCTTGATTTTTGCGTGCGAGAAAGTGTCACTCATAGTCATTGAAATATCACTCATAATTACACTAAAATGATTAAAATGTCACACATAGACTTCTGAAACCTTGGCAGCTATGCCTGCAGATCTCGGTCTTCCTCCTTCACCTCTGTGTTGATCCCCATGTCCACGCATCTTGCGCACAAGTATTGTGCTCAACAGTCGACAGGCCATCTCAAGGCTCCTTGCTAAGCCACGGTGCAGTGGCCAGTGGATACCAGCGCTCGTACAATCGTGTTTCCCGATGCTTGGCCTTCGCTCTTCCCTGCATTTGGGTGATTAATGGCAGGATGTCACAGACCCAGCGACCAGCCTTGAGAGCCCCATCCTGAACCAAGGCATCTGGGGACTGAGTCCTTGCATCTTGGAACTGCTGGGCTCAGCTACAGGTAGAGTGGGGACAGGGAGAGCAGGGTGTGGGGGAGAGCACTGCAGAGTGTGGGGGGAGAGCAGAGGGTGGGGGGAGAGCATGGTATGGGAGGATAGCGGCCAGGGGTGATGCCCGTTAGCTGTGGGTCAAGTGTGCGAGTTGAGAGGGAGGACTTGGCTGTGTATTTAACGGAAAGCGCTTTAAAAAAAAAGTGATTTACTGATTCCTTTCGTAAAAAAAATGTCATAAAAAAGGCTCTTGAGTCAATTTGGAAACATGGTCATGCACAAGGCGCTTGCATAATGACACATATATAAGATCACATATGCGCTATCACACATTTTTTTTCTTCCTTCTGCTAATGCTATAAAGAGTACAGCATGATGGATTTGTAGATCCAATAGGCCTCATAGAAAAGACCTATTGAATTTGATTGATTCCCTAAGGGATCCAGGGGGAGCCCAGTGGGCAAACGTTGACTGAGGTAGGAATCAAGTTGTTTTGCAACCGCCCACCCAGCATCACTACTGAGAGCTGAGATGAGAATTTTGTTGGGGCCTTGCATACTGTTTGCGCCTGCTCCCACGTGGGACAGAGAGGCCTTGGATTCCACACTGTGATGGTCTTCAACTACGCACCATTAATAGCCAGTGAGGAGTCAGGGATTTAGTCGGCAAAGCCTGGCTATGCCAATCTGTTGCTAATTGGCTTTTCTGTCAATCTGTCCAGCAACACATCAATCATTCCAACCAGGCTGTAGCAGCCCGACAGCTTAGATGTTTTCCTTCCTTAGCCTGTCCCCCTGCCCAACCTTGGTGTATGTCTACCTTATGTGCACAGAACTTAATACATAATTGCTTCTGAAAGACTTAATTAATATCATGGTTACTCATTCATTTAACACTACGATCTGGTGGTTACATGGGCACAAGTGCTGTTCAATTTCTAGTACTTTACAGTAGTTTTAAAACCTTGTAAGGGTTTCTTGTTGGTCAAATAGGTGCAATTTCTAATATTTATGTTTCTCTATATATTTAATTTCTTGATTTTTGATTGCGAGAAAGTGTCACTCATAGTCGTTGAAATGTCACTTAGAATTACACTAAAATTATGAAAATGTCACACATAGCAATCTAAAACCTTAGCAGCTATGCATGGACAAGGGATGGAAACTCAGAGCCGAGTGTTAGGAAAAGGTCAGTTGGAAAACAGATTCTTTAGACTACCTCTTAAAGCTTCTAAATTATTAGATGATACATCTGTGAGCTCTGGGTACAGGCTGAACCCATGGAAACACCTTGGATACTAAGGCACATCAATGACTCTGGCAAAATAACACATTAACACACCATACCATATTGGTAATTGATGCAATACCTTTGCGTGCTCTAATTGTCTTGTTCATTGATGTTGGATGGGCTTAGCTAATTACTTAGCGTAGTCAAATAAGGTCCGGCATGCCCATGTTCATGTGGCTCAGTTTACAGGAAAAAGTTAAGGGGGTCAAAAAAGACGGTCTTTCCTATTTTAGGTCACATAGGAAATTGTGGTTGCATCTACAGCCAAAATCACTGAACATATTACACTAAACTTGGCAGGAAACTAGAACTTTACTCAGAAAATGTACTTTTGTTGGTTTATTGCAAAACCATTCTGTAATTTTTGAGATATTACTGTTTGAACCATGTGCTGTGTGGGCTTGAAAGGATTAACACCTTTGTGTATCTTGTCAGTTGAGAGCCATTTGTCGATTTGTTGATTTGCTTATAACTGTGGTACTGTTTGATGAATGTGCATGGAATTTTGCAGATGCTTCATATTTTAAGCCAACTCTTAGTATTTTCAGTTTGTTTTGATCCATCAGGGTCCAGTTAGAAAGAGGGACAAAATAGCCTTCAGTTGCTAGTAACATTAGTTTCTTCTTACCTCCATTAAGGGGGTGCAAAGTCTGTGGGTGGGTGAATACAATTTTCAATTGCCTATAATTTTGCTGACCTTTATTGAATCTACATCAAATGTGTCAGGCAATTAGCAAGTTACACACAGTGCAGGTATTTCAGTGTTCATGAAGAGCTAATGGCAGGTTAATATATGTTTGATTTACTAACACCGTTTGATGGAACTTTATGAAATTTGACAGCGACTTGCCCGCTTATCCCTCTCCTGATATTTTTATGCTTATGCAGATCCACCAAGGGGGCACATTTGAACAAAAGTGTTCATTTGTTGATACCAATGGTACCATGTGACAAATCTGCACAAAATGCCAAGCCATCAATGAGGGTAAAGTTAAACAGGGGGACCAAAAACATTTTAATTTGCTGAGAACTTTATTGTTGTTTGATGAATCTGCATGTAATGTGGCAGGCCGTTAGCAAGTTAGCGATTACCAAGTTACACTCAAAAGAGGCAATTCAAGTTTCGTGCAAATTCCATGTGAGGCCTAATGGGGGACCAAAACTTTGTTGATTTACTAATATCTTTCTCATCATTTGATGAATCTGCATAGAATTTAGCAGAGACAAATCATGTCATCTTACTCTCGGCTAATCTTGGACTTCTAAATCCCATGTAGGTTGATGAATAAGGGTAGATTTCAGGAGGGGGTCAAAGTGATAATAAATTTGAGACTGATGAATCCACAAAAATGTGGCAGGTGTTTAGCAGATTTAGCTTTCTATTGTTAGTGACAACTTTTAAGGAGCTCTGTCAGTTGGAGGGTGAGATAAATGTGGACGAATAAAGATTAATTCACTAATAACAGTGGTGCTGTTTAATGAAACTGTGTGAAATTTATCAACTAGCAATTTAGCCTCAGTTCAAGATCAAGCAGGGCCTTCGACCAAACCCCGCTGCTCATAGCTGAAGCAGGTTGAACTGTGCACTGCACAGAATGGGTATGTGCCAGGTGCTGGCAAAATAAAAACATAAGATTAACTCAAAATACCACAGTCAGAAGTTAAGGCCCCTCGTGATGCTCAATACCCTTAGCAGACAGCATAAATAAAAAATAGCTGCCAACAGAAAACAAACATTGGACTTCTTTCTAAGAAGGTCTAGTTTCTTTTCAGATAGAACTTTGACCTAACCATAACTACAGAGTTGCTATACACATGGAGTGCATGAAAAATGAATGTTCGTTTTTAAACGATTAGTTTTTTCACAGTCTTCATTATTTCAATCAAGGTTAATTGGAGAGTATATCATTGTTTAAATAACGTTTACTTCAGAAATATTTTAAGAATGTTATTTTAGATGGTGCTGCGAAAAGTCAATATAGTGTTCCCATCAATATACCTAGACCTTCCTAATAAGTTCTGGCTTAATCAGGAATTGCAAGGAATGTGAGAATACCGATTCCACACTGTTTACACACCTCAGACATTTCACCATTTCAAAATTGTTGAAAACTTCAGGTGAGAATAGGTGAAAAATAGGGACTTTCCTTTGCAGATGAATGCAAGTATTGGCAATTTCATGGGCCCATTACTAGTCACCTGGTGTTTGGACAGAAAGGTCCTCTGCATGGTAATGGACGTGCATCCCTACCCTTAGTGTCCAAGTGTACTGATGTCTGGATCCCTAATGCCGATTTTTGTTGTCACAGGCAAAGACAGATCATGTGTGTGTGCTGTGACATAGGCCTGTCTCATGGACTGTGGTCTTGTTGAACCGGAAGAGGTACCCAAACCACTACCCTCATAGTGGTGAGAGACTACTGCCTTCACCTGGATTTAAGCAGCACGAGTGCGCTGGTGGCAGCTTATCATCTAGTGAACAAGTCCTTTTTACCCTGTGTCACAAGAGTGAGGTCTACAAGCTCACTCATTTTCTGATGATGTGTGCTTAACTCACACTTGGACTACATTGGTTTGTTGTGCTACACAGCACATGAGTGGTGTATCTCGGCTAGGTGCTTTTGTGCCTGGAAATGGTACAATAGAGGGATAATGCTGTACGGAGCAATGCATGTATGGTGAGTGCTTATGCTAGGTGTATGTGTGCCTATGAGCATTACAGTATATGAAGAATGCAGTGCTGTGCAGTGAGTCCATGTTAAATGTATGTGCTGAATGTATGTGTGCCATGAGTGGTACAGTACACGAAGGGTACAATGCTGTGCAGTGTGCGGAGGAAGTGTACATGCACTGGGTATATGTGTGGATAGTACAGTACATGGAGGGCCTTGAATTGTATTTTGGGAGACCCAGGCCTGTATGTTAAACATGGAGTGGAAGTAGATAAATCCCCCCCCCCCAGACAGGTTTGTTTATTGCTGCAATCCTGTTAGCTGGGTGAGATACACACTAGAGAAAGGAGAGCCAGGCTTCCACTGCACACTTCAAAGTGTGCTCTCTGATTCAGTGAGAGGTCACAAGGAAGGAGCCTGAGCACATCTCAGGAAGGAGATGGGTTTGGTAAGAGGACCATATGGGTAGAGCTGGGACCCTGGGCTAACCTTTTTTCACACATTTAACTGTGGCTCACAGCCAGGTGTGAACTCTAGTTACTCCCATGACCAGCTTTGGAGTCGCTTCTGTTGTGACAGACTGCTTTCAAGAGGAGGAAGAGAGCAGAGGAGTGGGCACTTCAAAAGAAGTAGACCTCCAACATAAACTTCAAGGAATCAGTCTCTAAATTACTTTTGGTGTCAGGAAATGGACTATAAGAAGGGGAGCCTGAGACCCCTAAAATTGTCTTCTACTAAGCAGCAAGGTGGGCTGTGTGGGGATGAGAAGCAATGCAAGACTTTTGCTTGTGACCAGAACCGGGGGCCAAGACCTGCTAGTCTCCCTGCTCGGTGAGGAGACATCAATCAGAGAAGCCAAGAACACATGCCCTGGCACCTGGAGTACCAGTGCCTGGCTGCTTGCCAAGACCAGTGTTCACTGTGAGGAAAGGGACAGATTTGGAGAGAGCCAGGAGAGGGGCCCTTGTGAGAAGAAAGCTATGCAGTAAGGGTCCTATCCTATGTGAGGTAGGGGCCCACGGCCCCATATGCTAGGATGGGTGCCACCACCAAGGACTTCACTGTGCAGTTGGGGCTGGACACTGAATGGACCAGAGAAGGTCACAAGAACCAGCAAGTTGTGTGATCTGCTCAGATTTGTCGTCGAGAGCAGTAAAGCCCCTGAGGGACACAGTACACCTGTCTGGGATGAAGGATTCACACCAGGAGCATTGAATCATCACCCTTCCTTCATCATAGGAGGAAATATTGACTTACCCTGCAAGGAGGTGGAGTACTAAGAATCTCCAGTCCCTATGGAGGCATGACCACATGGGAGGTCCTCTTCAACCTCTGAGTTCAACCTGTTATTGCACAGGCAGCAAGCTCACCTGAATTGGCTGCTGCTGTTCTGGCACCTGTGGAAGGGGCAGGCTCAGGAATTCTGTTATTGTGGACTTTGAGACTCAGACTACTAGTGGGCGTTATCCTGTATGTTGAGTATAGTCAATGGGGAAAAACCCACTATTGCTGGGAGTGAGGAGGGGGTGGGACCTGGGAGACTGCCTAAAGAAAGACTAAGGGGAACTCTGTAATTTTTGGTGACTGCTGTATTTTTCCTTTGTGTTAGTAAGGGTAGAACGTATCTATTTTTTCATAAAAGTGAGTATTTGTGTACCCTTCCTTCTACACACACCTACGCCTGAGAAAGCCTTGGACTGATTGACCAAGTTACAGCTGAAAGTCAAGTGCGGGAGTGGAACTTGGCACCGTTGCTAAGAATCCATAGTAGGTCAGGCCGGGGACATCAGGAGTGAAAACCCCCAAATCCCAGTCATCGTACCTGCACTTGAGCCCTCTGAAAGAGGTTTTGACATGTGATGAAAGGCATGTCACTGCAGCCCACTGCAATACCAATAGCAGGTAGTACTACAGTGTTTTTGCCAGGCAATTGTCATTTTTAACACCTGAAAAGAGAAATAACATGAAGAAAGTAGTGACACTGCACTGTTTACCATATGTTTTTTTTCAAAAGTTGGGTCCATTTTCTGGGCCTATTTCCATTTGCTATCTAATGGTGTGTGTTAGACTTTTTGCTTTTTTGCCTCCTATTTTTGACCCTATTTTTGTTGGTTTTTGGACTCTGGGCACTTTACCACTGCTATTCAGTGCTAAAGTGCATATGCTTTCCTGGTAAATTAGGTAAATGGATTAGTGTTTCCATGTTTGGCTAATTTGATTTACTACTAAGTCGCTAGTATAGTGCACTGTATGTGCACAGGGCATGAAAATCAAATGCTGCTATTGGGCCTGCAGCACTAATTGTCCCACCTACACAAGCAGCCTTTCAAAAGGGTACTCAGACCTGCCACTGCAGTGTCTGCTCACAGTTGTGACTGCTGTGTCAACCTGGCAAGTTCACCCACTTGCCGGGCACAACCTTCCCTTTTATTACATGTGAGTCCCCTCTAAGGTAGGCCCAAGGTACCCCCGTGGGCACCGTGCAGTGTATGTGAAAGGTAGGACATGTACTGGTGTGTGTGAAGTCCTTTCTTAAGTTTTGAAAGGTCATTTGTTTAAAGTCAAAGGTACAAAGTACTGTAAATGTCATACATAGTAAGCAAATGACAAATCAAAAAAAGGAAAAGAATTAAATAAAAGTTAGGTAAAATTTGGTAAGTTGTGCTAAGATTTATAACCATGTGTATTTGTTAGACAGATATAATATTAACAGTCATGTAATATGGAATGTCAAGGAGGTTTCAAACCTACTTGTTCTGCAGGTGTTCTCATGTTATAAGATTTCGCATTCCTATCTATGAATTGAGTAAGAGGGGACCATATTAAGAATCGTTTCTTAGCGCAAGAGGGGGAGACTGCATACCACCAAGCCTGGAAGGACAGTTTAGATGTCTTTCCAATTTTTTGTGATCTGCTGAAAAGTAACTGCTATGAGCAAGTCTAGAATTTGTGTATTTAAGAAACATTTATCCGAATCATCTGATAGGGAACCTAAAAAAATGTTAACAGGGGAAAAAGGAGGAGGATAGTCAAAAATCACTGTTATTTGTTACCCGACCTTCTCTCAGAAATCATGAACAAATTGACAGTTAGAGAGTAGATGTTTTAAATCACTTTGTGCTAAGTAGCATGACCAGCAATCATCTGACATGTCCTTGTTTATTTTATGTAGGGTTGTGGGAGAGATGAGGAGCTTATTGTATATAAAAAACAGTGTTTGGGTGGTATTTGCTGCTCAGGAGATTTTCCTGATTTTAAACCAAATTCTAGACCAGGTGGGGATTGACCAAACCCTTCCTAAGTCTTGTTCTCAAGCTAATAAAACATTCGTTTTGGCTCTAATATTATTGGACTTGCATAAAGCAGAGTAAATTGTGGAGGCTCTAAGATTTGTTTGAAAGAGATTACAAAAGTGAATGATGTTATGGGGAGTGCTAGGGGGAGATAAGGGAAACAAATTGAAGGCATAGCATAAAGCATCATACAATGATAGGTATTTATTTTGAAATGAGAGAGGAAAGTTAAACAGGAGGCTAGCTTGAGAGAAAGGTATCACTCTGTCAGCCTCAAAAAATTGGTTCACCCAAATGAATCCTTTCTGTCTCCAAATTTTCCAGTAGAAAGGTTTACCTTTGATCAATATGAATTTATTGTGCCATAAAGTGAAGTTGAGAAACAATTTATGACTATTAGGAACAAATGATAATACCATGTCTAAAAAGTGGCATGAGCGTTTAAGAATGGGAGTAGATATATGCTGGGGTTTGTGGGTGAACAACAGGTATTCTTGGAAAGAAAAGGGAGATAAAAAAGACTGTTCAAGTGACACCCAAAAAGGTGGAGCCCCCGGGGAATCCAATACCCAATTGGATGTTTGGCATAACAAAAATGCTGGATGGTACTTAGAAAAATCAGAAAAATTAACTCCTCCCTCTACTTTGGGACTCATACGTTTTAATAAAGACATGCAGGCTTTCTTGTTGCTCCAAAGAAAAGAAGAAAGTGTGGAATTAATTCTCTTGAAGGATTTATAGGATATAGCCAGTGGGATGTTAGAAATAGTGTAAAGAATAATAGGAGAAGCATTATTTTAATAGTATCCAAGCACCCTCACCATGGCAAATAAAGCGGATGCCAACTGCTCGTGAAATCATCTAGTTTAGACAAGCAAATCTCTACATTTGTGGAGATGGAGGTTCTAATTGATGAGGTGAAATGTAAACTTAAATATTTTAAGTGTTTGGAGTTCCAAGTAAAATTAGAGCTGATAAAATCCTTTTTAAATGTAAACTTTGTCAAGGGCAGGATTTTGCATTTATCATTGAGTTATTTATAACTAGAGACAAAAGAATAAGAATTTACTTCCTGTAGAAAAGTAGGAAGGGAAAACTGGGGATTTGAGATAAATAATAGGATGTCATTGGCGTATGTTGCCAGTTTCACTTGTAATGAGTTAGATTTAAAACCATGTATTTCTTGGTTCTGATGTATTTTCAGAAAGGAAGGTTTCTGTGGCTAAATTAAAGAGAAAAGGAGACAAGAGGCAGCCTTGCCTCACCACTCTGCCTAAGGTGAAATAAGTGGAAGAAGTGCTATTAACATAGAGTGCTGCTTTCGGATTTGAATGGAGGAGAGAAATGAAAGAAATAATCTTAGGATCAAAGAAAAGGCCAATGGACTCTGTCGAACGCTTTATCAGCGCCCAAAGCATTTGCCGCTAGAGACTCGGAGGAGTGGGAGGATTTAGATAAAATATCACAGAATAATCGGGTGTTATCCGTAATATAGCGTCCCTTAACAAAACCTGACTGTTCCCTTCCTAGAAGATCTGGGAGACAAGAGTTCACCAATATCCGCCGCGGAAAAGCATGTCTCCGCACACATCATAATATGGCTGGCGGTGTCTTGCAGACACCGCCACCATATTGTGGTCCACACCCTGCGGATCAGCGGTGGACGGACCTGCCGTCCGCCGCTGATCCCACTGCAATCATAATCTGGCGGTGGGTGTTTTCAAGGACCGCAGCGGTGAATTCGCATCCTCCGGGCTGGCGGTGGTTTCCACCGGCCCGGAGGATGTGGATTCACCACCATCATAATCGACCCCTAAGTTAGCATTCACTTCCTCCCTACATCTGCTGGCTGTCGAAGCAGTCAGCTCCTCTGAAAACTCTGAAACAAAACAGCTTCCTTAGTCGACAGAAAAGGGTCTTAAGAGGAAAAGTAAAGATCACTGCAGTCAGAGGGGGATGACAATATATGCAAGGTTCATAATGTAGAGATTGCTTTCCTCCCCTTACCCCACTACCCCTCACTGCCACATTTCCGTGACCTTGTCATCCACCTCCTCAACAAATGCTTTCTCAACGGAGTCAAATATGGTACCCCCCACAGTGAGAAATGACGTAACATAACATAAGGAGTTAGCGGTTCAGCACACGTGACATTCACCTCATGAAGAAATTTTCGTGTTTGACTAAAATTACATTTTTTAAAGTAACCAGCCCTTATGAAAAGTCCATTGTTAGAACACTGTGTTTCGATATAATTGACCCAGAATACTTGTTTGTATATTAAGTGCGCTATGCCTAATGAAGTGCTAATTGTGTTTTAAGCATGCTAATTAGTACATTACTCTATTTAATAAGGACAACGCAACCCTGAGGCGACCTGTGTGAAGCTTTGTTGACTGTGAGAAGTAGCGTTTCCTTAGTAATCACAGCCGGGGGCTAGTGATGAGTGCACTGTTGCGGGGGGGACTGGTGAGTTCACTGTTATGGCATTGGATGGGGGACTGGTGAATGCCCTAGCGATCAGAGCCTGCAGCTGCTTTTACTCTAGTATAGCCATGGGAGATGGTGATGGCTCACGGCTGAATAAACAGGTAGTGCTGTGCACCAGAGGTGCACACTAGAGAGCAAGAACACTAAAACGCTGACCTTTCTCCACATCAAGAGAGCAGTCTCACACACAAGTTCCGTGGATGGACAAGAAGTACGTTGGCCTCTAGAAACTGTTAAGTGCAAATACACAGAGGAACCACAGGAAATGTATGCTACAGCCAATAGAAGATTAGGAAAGGTGAGCGGCAAGCACAGGAACCAATGAAAAGCAAGAAAGCAAGGGGGCAGGATAAAAGCCCCTTTTAAGATTTAGATTGAATACAATAAATTTCACAAGCACAGCGCAAGCGCTATGCAGGCAAAACCTAAAAAAAAATACATCTGTATGAAAATTAACAATAAATGCTGAGTGTATATTTTACAACATTGACATTTGTTTCCATAAAGTATAAAGGGCTGTACTAGTTAAGTACCCAGAACAGCACATGAAGGCACCAGGAAATTGCTCCGCTCCTTCCACGTGATTTATTGTTGATATATGCATTGGACAAGAGTGTTTTCATTTCTTTTGCTTGCGTGGCTCCCAATCCCCAATGATTATTTCGCAACTTCTTTAGCAACTACTTCTGGGGCTCCAAGTCTATAAACACAAGAAGGGGTTGTTGACTGGATCATAACTGAGAACTGCATACAATAATTAATTCCATGAAAATGCTCTTGGGACGGCTTTATTTCTTCCAGATCACCTCCCAAAAAATCTCTATACCAACGTTTTGAACAGGCCTGATTGCTCTGTTTAGCTTTAGAGTGGAACGACATGCAGCAAATCTCACATGGCTGAATTATAGGCCCCCTGCTAGGATATGTTTCAAATGATTTCCTATTATAAATATTGCCAAATTACCATACAGCGACCCTGTGAAACGCATGTCTGGAACCGCTAAGAGTACTAGTTTTAAACCATGCTAAGTGATGCATTTTTTACTACATTTTGCGTTTTTCGCGCCCTTGTATCTCTGTGTCTGTTTCTATCCCGAATAAATCAGAAGTTTACTGCACTGCTCCGGGAAATCCCTACACGATCTGCAGTTATGAACTTTTCTGAAGGAGCCACGTTTTTCTATGCTAAGTTAAATTAGAGAAGCGAAGGTGGCCAGGATACGGGGATATCCCTAAATTAGTTTTAAAGTAGCTAAGTACCAAGATACATGGGAACATGAAGTCTGGCAATACAGGGTCAACGAGGTCAAGATGGCGCTGCCGGGATATTTCCCATTCACTGACAGACTATATTTTTGTGCTTTACTTGCTTCCTGTTTCTGCTGTGAGACAAAGTACCGCGTGGCGAATCCAGGATTCCTGTCTCAGATCTTCCTTCCACTTGACCTCATCACTGCAGGCATTGGACCCGCGTGACCTCCAGCGCCCCTCCACTAAATCGTTAATACATTAAGACTCGTGATTGCAAAATGGCTCTATGTAGGAACAGCTGCAGCCCCTTCAAGCATCAGGGAAGACCGACAGCCAGGGCTGAGCTGCTCTCCCTGCAGTCAGATGTAGTGTTATAGCTTCCTTTCAAAGGCTACAGATACAATTAGTGTCTAAAAAAATATTATTGTTATCATTCCAAATATAATGCTCTTTCATTGAAGCAAAGCACTGAAGTTTGTGATGTTTGTATTAATAGTGTGACCTCTGACCCCAAATCGGGCAATTAGACTTCAGCATCTGTATAAACATTTCCTCTTCAAAGGCAGAGGGTGACCTTAACACATAATTTTCAGTGATCTTTCAGGGACTGCCAATTACTTTGCAAATTAAAGAGAAGCTGAAGTCGTACAGGGCCACTGAGAAACCGAGTCTTCAGAGACTCTATTGTATAGAAAAGGAGCCAGAACTTTTCCCCACACTACTTATATACTTAATAATCGTTCTTTTAATGACCAGTGACTTTTCAATTTGAAATCACATGGATAAATGAGCAGATGAACGATGCAAAAATATGATGTAAAATATTTACGTGTATCATTTGTTAGCACAATTTTATGCCCAAGTCTTAAATAATTTTACATTTGGACATAACACGGTGCAGTGTAATCCCAGGCATAGCATATCTATAGTGTTTGAGTTTATTCATGAAATTACAAAATTAAAACCTTTATCTCACTACAGAACAATAATGGAGTCAGGAAGTCTGTGATTTGTGAACTATAATAGTTAAGGTCACAACGTCACTACCCACTGGAAAATACTTTTTGATGCATAAACTATCAACATATGTTATGTTATGTTATGTTATGTTATTGCTTATTTGTATAGCGCCTATCACCGCCGGTCTCTAAGCGCTTAGAAACAGAACAACACAACACACTGTTAACCCAAGTCCCTCAGGCTACCCATCGACTATGCTGGAGTCATCGCCCTTTTAAATAGATGGGTTTTTAATTTCTTTCTGAAGGGCAGTAACTGAGATTCTTCCTTCAAAGTAGTCGGAAGTGCATTCCACAACTGTGGGAGAAGAACAGACAGGGCTCTGCCTCCTCTGGTTTTTAGCTTGAATCTTGGTTGAATCAGATTAGAGGTCTTCCCTGAGCGCAGAGGTCTACCGGGAACGTATCTCATGAGACGTTGTTTTATGTACTCTGGTGCTTTACCAAAGAGAGCTTTGTGGGCTACACAGAGACATTTGAATTGTACTCTATACATGACCGGTAGCCAGTGCAACTTTTGGAGCAGGGGGGTGGCGTGAGAGTTTCTAGGCAGGGAGTGGATCAGCCTTGCGGCATCGTTCTGTACTACCTGCAGCTTCCTCAACAGCTTCTGTGGCAAGCCGAGGTATAGTGCATTGCCATAATCAAGTCTTGAAATGACTGTGGCAGATACAATCGATTGCAGGGTAGAGGCTGATAAGATGGGTACCAATTTCCGCAATTGCCTCAGTACACCCGTGCAAGAGCCAACCACGGCTGCGACTTGGGGAGCCATCAAGCGGTCTGCATCAATCCTCAGACCCAGACTTTTTACCACCCTACCAGGAGGGGGAGTGGAACCTAGCTCTGGGGGCCAGTAAAGGTCACTCCAGGTGTTCCATAGGTTACTGAGGACCAGCACCTCTGTTTTTTCGGCATTCACTTTCAACAGATTGTTGGTCATCCAGTTGACCGTGAAGCTAAGCAGATTCCTCACTTATTCCTGGGCTTCAATGGTGTCTTCCAGCTGAACCAGTAGCTGGGTATCATCTGCGTAGTTAAAAACTTCGCAGTTCCGGCTCATGTCTCCTCAACCAGCGGCTGCAGGTAGATATTGAACAGCAGGGGGGATAGCGCTGACCCCTGGGGCACACCCCATGTTATATCACTAATCCCCGATAGCTGATCACCCAGCTGTACCCTTTGAGTACGACCTGATAGAAAAGACTCCAGCCACTTTAGCACTTGGCCTGTGATCCCCAGCTTCCCGATACGGTCCAGCAGGATGGTGTGGCTGACCGTGTCGAAAGCCGCCGACAGATCTAGGAGAATCAGGGCGCACGGCTGTTTATTGTCTGCCCTGACCCTCAGTTCGTCGGTGACCGCGGCCATTACTAGTTCCGTACTGTGTTGGGATCGGAACCCTGCTTGCCTGGCGTGAAGGAGATGGTGTTCCTCCAAATAGCCGGCCAAAGTGCCTAGGACGTGCTTCTCCAAGAGCTTACTCAGGAAAGGAAGCTGCGAGATGGGCCTATAATTTTTCAAGGCCTTCGGGTCAGTGCCAACTTTTTTAATAGTAGGGAGACCCTAGCTTCCTTCAACTGGACAGGAAGATGCCCTGTTTCCAGTGAGTTATTAAGTAAACTCAACACCTGCTCTAAACTTAAGGTATGCAGTGTACTATCGCAATTCAACCAATTTGATCCAGTACATTTACATTGGCTAATTGGCAGGGCAAAATGAATTCACAGAAAAAAACAAAATCTAGAATTAAAACGTGCACACACACGCGCACACACACACACACACACACACAACCCCTCTTCATCCCACCTTTGACAGTCAGCTAAAAGAGGTGCCTGAATGTATCACGATTCAACCAATTTGTGTTAGTACAAATTACATTGGCTAACTGCCAGGACAAACTGAATTTCACAGAAAAAAACATAAATAGTAGAATTAAAACGTGCACACACGTACAAACAGACACACACATACACACACACAAACACTCTTCATCCCACTTTTGATGGTCAGCTCAGAGGTGCCTGAATGTAAGAGCATCTGGCTCAATGACAGCACATATTGGTCACCCACACAAGCCATTTTCATCTGAAAAATGCTGTTTTGTACGAAGTGAAAGGATACTGCACAGAGACCTATTTGAAACCCTGCATGCAGCACCACCAAAATGTGTGATTGTGAATAGCATGAATACAGCTGCACAATTTTTATCATCACTCCATGGGAGGGTTAAAATTGAAGGCTTGATCCTCCTTTAGAGGAGGAGAAGAAAGAATACATGTACTAAAATTTGGAGGAATCCAGACTGGGAACTGAAAGCAGCCCTGGCAAATTTTCTCAGACCAGCCCCCGTCCGGTGCGTAGCGAGCGTGCGGAGCGATCGAGCCCGACCGCTACTAGGGGGGTTTGAGAAAAAGAGAGACCAAAATGGTGAATTTTACAGCACATTTTTCATTACGAATTCAATTGTATCAGCTTTGAAAGCACAGTAAATAGTAGATGATAACCCTAAAGAGCACCAGGTTACCCACCCAGTCATATGTACCCATAGACATTCTTTCAGAGAGCACCAAAAATAGACACAAGTAGTGAATCATGTACATCTTATTTTCTGTTTGCATTTTAATAAATACACTGGGGGTGGCATCAAGTGTCTCACTGAGGTGCACCAGTTTGAACAAGATGACTATCTCCCTAAACTGCAACTGCAAGTTTAGCTCAGATATAATAGATGTTCTGACTACACTACTTTGGCTATTAACCACATTTCCTATGAGATGCCCCTGGCTTCTTCATATTCACTCCTGTTCAAGTACTTTCAGCCAGATTCATTAATCCTCATCTAGCTGTTTATGCTTTTTTTTTTAAACGTGTTCTTTCCCAGAAAGAAGGGCATTCTCCCATTTACCTTTCTTTCCCTTGCTACTCTTTTTCCTAATCCTGCCTTCAACGCTTTTTACTCAGATGTCAAATTCTCCATTCTTAAACCTTTTTTGCCATTTGATTTTCTTCTTTTTTTCCTCTGCTTTCTTATACTTTCAGTTCTTGTCCTCATTGTCTCTCTTTTTTTATAACCCATGTACTAAATATAATCTCCCCTCTCATTGTGTTCCTTTCTTTTCCCTTTCACTCTTCCCTACCATATCTTCATGATCACCTAAGATTCTTTACTTAATTTCTATCCTGGTTAATGCTCTCTCATTCGTCCCTCCCTCACCCTTATTCCTCCTTCCGTTCACCTCATTACTTTATTCCATTCCTTCTCTCGCTTCTTCCTCTTGTCTCCTCTGCCTTTGACTCTCTTTCCCATGCTAGCTTCTCTTTCACTCCCTTCTCCTTTGTATACCTTTCTTTTTACGCTATTGATTTTTTTCTCTTCTTTATTTTCCTTTAAAAGGCACAAGCAAATGACAATAGATGTACTGTAGTTGTGTGAAGAAGGAAGACCATGAAGAGTATGAGAATAATGAGTCTGAGAGTAATAAAAAGACTGGAAAGGGACCGGGTACACTCAATGACCCACTGTTGTAGGGTAGACTGCAGCACGTAGGTTTGGAATTTGAACCTGCAGCTGTCTGCAGCGTGAGATAACGCACCAGATGAGGAATCGAGCCTGCGGACTTTGGGTTATGCATGCATATGGACAACAGGCGCATTTACCTACTGTACTATATACATACAGAGTGCTTCAAGTAGGATAAACACAGCAAGGGGTCTCTAGAAGGGATGTGGCAAACGAAGTAGAACTAGAAATATTTTCCAAGAGTCGTGGTCTATGTAAGGAAGGGCATGGCTGAAAACACAGGAACTAACATTCTGTTCTTCACGTATATGCAAAACCGTGTTATCTCTTTCCTCTTCTGCGCCATTCCTTTCACTCTCCTGCGCCATTCCTTTCACTCTCGCCTTCTGCACATACCAGCTTTTATCTTCTCCACTCCACCATCCCTGCCACACTCAACCCACACACCTGGAAGCATTTCATTTCTATTCCTTTGGCACGGTCTATATTTTGACAGCTGTGTACTTCCTTCACACACTTCCCAACAGTTATCATTAGAATATATGAGACCATCGCTCTGTGCGCTCTGCGGAGAGGCCAAGGATGGGATGTGCATGCAGTCTGAATACCTCTATAACCTACTGACAGGAACTGAAAGAAACTCACCCTTCTTCAGCCTCAGCTGCAGAGTTATGAATTGTGTTCCATCATAAAAACCCACCCACAAGCCTAGAGTCGAATCACTTCACAATATGCACTATACAAGAGTCATACCTTTTGTAAAAAACTACAGAAATACATATGGAAAAAGCAAACACTCATAAGGAATGCAAGAAGTAAAATGTGAAATGTAAGTGGGGGCTGCATTGGTGACGTAGATCACCCTGACTGAAGAATATTGCAGTTATTGTTTTGAAACTGACCAGTATTTTTGCCTGTAAAGTTAGGGGCCTTAGAATCGGAGGCCCAGATAAGGACTGTCCAGCTAAAAATCTTTGATATATGCCGAGTTAAAGTCTGTTCCCTGCGGTACTCTGCAGCAGGTGCATTAACCTCTATGCTATTTTACCGGATTGGAACCTGGAGATTAGTGAGTTTCACAACAGCTACATTAACCCTCTGAAATGTCTTAATCTGTCCCCCGACATAGAGAGCTGCTCACCAGCACATGCATTAACCCACTAAGCCGTGTTTACCACAATGTCCCCTGTGCTCAACATCTCAGATGAAAAGCTGTGCAGTCAGTGCTTAAAGGCGTCTGCCAGGCTGCAACACGTGTGGGGGCTGAGGGAGAAGGGTTGGAACATGTGTAGAGTTCTGCACAGTACACTGGATTTTACACAGACGTGCATTACAGGTGCACTGATTTGCAATTGTAGGCACAGAGAGAGAGAAGGAATTCAGGCAGAACGTGCAAATGTTCACGGGCGTGACGGGCGGCAGCGCAAACTTAGCCATCACCCCTCCCCCAGCCCAGACTGTGGGGGTACGTGTCCTCTGCAGACAGGAACCCAGGGCAAGTGTGCACCCTCCACTCAGCCTAGCCTGTGAGTGACGGGCTCAGCCCTGACTGGGTGAGGTCACAGGTCAGTGAGGGAAAGACAGACAGCCATGGGCACAGACTGCAGCAACTTGCAGCCACTGAGACCAGGCAGAGGGCATGAGCGGCACGGGCCTGGGGGCCGCTAGGGAGACGGGAAGTGGGCCGTGAGGAAGAGCGCCAATGGGCGGGGAGGACAAGACAAGCACGGGCGAAGAAAAGGGAAAGTCAGAGAGAGGAGGCTCGGAGGAGATTGGGCACACACATTACAGCCAGACAGAGAGGACGAGGAGGAAAGGTGAGGGAGGGGGCGAGAGAGAGAAACAGGGCAGTGGAGAGAGAGTGTGATTAGGCAGGGAAGGGAAAAGGGAAGGAGTGAGTTAGAGGGAGTGAAATAGGCACAGGAAAATGGAGCGAGAAGAGAGGGCAGGTGAGGGGTGAGATGAAAACGAGGCAGGAAGCACCAGTGGGAAAAATGGAGTGAGGGAATGGACTGGAAAGGGGACAGAGAAAGGGAGTGAGAGAAGGAACGAGGGATGAAGAAAGGAAGGGGGGATGGAGTGAAAGAGGGGTGTGAAAGAAATAGGACTAGAGAGGAGATGGACGTAAGGGGTGGGATAAAGGAAACGCACTGATGAGAAAATAAAGTGTTTTCATTGATGGTGGAGGGGAGAAGAGAAGAGGCGGAGGAGGGAGAAGGCGATAATGGTGGAGAGAAGCAGAGGGGTGGAGGCGGAGGAGAGAGGTGGACTGTACACGGAAGAAGGAAATGAAGAGGGAAAAAGAAAGAGGGAAAGGGATGTGATAAAAGGGAAAGAAAGAATGGAGGAAGAGAAGGAGAGACAGACGGGGAGGAACGATACTCAACAGTTTACAAGTGAGAGCGAAGGAGAAGCAATGTACTCTGCTCTTGCATGTGTAGAAAAGAAAAAACAACACTTAACGGGCGAGGCCTAAAAACTAGTCCAGGCAATACACAGCTGAAGTGAACCATCGCCCAATTTAGGCAGAAAAATAATTCGAATAATTGCATGGAAACTGGGGGAGCATCAGCGGAAACAAGGCCCCTTGTTTTGTTTTCTTGGGCGGAACTGTCCTTTTCTGTATAGTGCCTCTGAAAATAGTCGGCAGCACTTTCTTCCAAGCGCTGACAGAGTACTCTCACCCATTACTGGAATGGGCCTATTTTGAGGGGAGGACAGGGTCAACGACCGGGGGATTTATTTTCACCCATAGCCCTCCCTCCTTGGGCCGTGGGGATCTGCGAGTAGGAAATTGTGTGAAGTGGGGTTTGGCGGGCCGGAGATGTCTGGCATGAGGGTGTACGTAACTCGGTGTCGGTGGCACTGACTGGGCAGGCGATTCATGCACGATTTGGAGACAGCAGTTTTGGTTAAGAACCTTCCTGGTATCAGGCACACGCTTGGATCACAGGTCCGGGACTGGGCCAGGTCCGACTCCGAGGTCCTGCCTGGTTCAGTCGTAAATAGACTCACCTGCGGCTGTGGGCGGTAGACAGGGGGAATTAAATTATGGGGTCAGTTTGGCCTCTGAGAGCGAGCGATGCCTGCCGCCTCCTCGACCTCCTCGACCTCGCCTCAGAGTCACGCGCTCTTTTATTTTTAATTGCGCATGAGCAATGAGCATCACCAGGCAGCGGACCCCACCCTAAGGCTGAACTAAACTAAAACCGTGGCATGTGGAGGCGGTGACATATGCGAGCAGCTACGTCATCATGATCACATGGTAAGGTGGGTTTTAAATTATAACGAGTCAGGACTGATCTGCCTGCTGCCTAGATGACATAGAAATCGGCCGGCGGGTCAGGTCACTACTCACGTCACAGCACCAGCTTTATAGGCAGAGAATCGTTGTGCTCAGGCGGCGATGTGCAGGAATAGAAGTTAATGCAATGTTTGTTTGCACGGTCGGTCCGACATGGCCAAATCGGCCCCCAGCAAGAGAACCGGCCCCCCTGTCTCAAAACCGGCCCCCACCCAATCCAGCCTACCGGGGATTGCCCGGTGCCCGAAATTGCCAGTCCGGCCCTGCATTTGGGCCATCCCTCAGTACTCTCACCCGAGGCACAATTGAGACACTTGTTTTCAACAGCGGAGTCAGAGAGAGATGGTACTCAAGAGTAGTAACGGTTCCTGGTAGAATACATTGAATAAGAGAACATGTTTTTTTAAATTTTATTTATTGATTTATTAAGGAGTTTTATATAGTGCTAGCCTTACCCGAGGGTATCGGAGCGCTTCTTTAGCAAGATTCAAACAATAAGCAGTATTCTACATATAAGTTCGGCAGTCCATGTGTGCTGAGCAGCATTGAGGTAGTATGTGAGTCCTGAGATAACCTCATAGAGTGCACGTTGTCTTGGGGTTGAACCAATTAATGGGGGGAGCAGTTGGAGGTCAAATAGCAGGGAGGAGGTAAGTCTTAGAGCTACAAAGTCAGGAAGAAATGACGAGCAGGGATAGTGTTTTGATGGCGGCTATCCATTCATGAGGGAGGGGTTGAGGAAAAGAACTTTAAGTTGTTTTGGGAGCCCTGGGCCAAACGTATTTTAGATTGGTCACTGACAGTGCACTGCACACGCTCACTTCTCCAAATTCGAAATGTATTTACATCTAATATTCAGGAATAGTGATGTGTGTTGTCAGTATTGTAACGTAGCAGTAGCTCACCAATATTACTATAAAAATCTCATATGTCAGATCCCTTATTGATCTAAGAGAACGTTGATTATGGATGTTGCATTAAACATAAACAAACCATTTGTCTGCAAAATGTCTGTCATAGACTCTCACATATTACCCACATTAAAAAATATTTAAAGGAAAATGCTTTTTACAACATACTGTTCAATAATAATTCAAGTTCATCAGGCCAAGAACAGATCTGCCTCTATCAGGGGGCCCCCTAAAAGGCTGTGGCCCTGGGTAGTAGAGTAGAGTAGTAGGGTACTGGAGCTCCTGAGGTTCCTTGTCTGACCAGCCCTCTTGAGTTTGGCAGCCAAATACTCAGGTTTCCCTGTGTTCAGGGCATTATGTGTGTGGCAGGCAGTTCTGTATTTGTCACGCAGTTCGATTGGGAGCTATTTTAGTTCTCTGAGTGCTGGTGAGATGTGATCGTATTTCCTGATTCCAGTGACCATTCTAACTGCTGCGTTGAGAGTAATTTTTAGGGGGGCTAGTTGAGATTTTGTTGTACCAGTGAGGGTGGCATTCCCAAAGTCGAGTCTGGATAGCACCAGTGATTGGGTGGCTTGTTTGAGGTCGATGGTTGGGATGAATGGTTTTATTTTGTTACGCAACTTCAGGTTGACAAAGGCACTCATTGTGGAGTTCTTGATGTGATTGGCATGTTGAGTTTTAAGCCTAGGGTAATTCCTAATGATTTAACAGAGTGGGTCAGAGTGTGATTGCCGTTAAGAGCATCCAAAGCGTTTAGCCATTCTGAAATATGAGGTTCTCCTCTTTATTGGAGATGAGGAGTATTTTGGTTTTGTCTTGGTTGAGTTTTAAGCGGTTAAGTGACTGCCTATGCTGGTTTTCTTTTAGAGTGACATTTAGTCTGTGAATGTCATCAATGGAGGAGGTTTCAAGATAGATTTGGGTGTCATCAGCATAGAGGTGGAAAGGGATGTTAGCATTTTTGAGTAGGATGGTGAGGGGTTCCATGTATATGTTGAACAGTTGAGGTGAGACCACTGAACCTTGGGGGATGCACCTGTTTACAGGGTGTAGGTCGGAGGTAAAATAATGTTTTTATCCTTTGTGAGCTGCTGTGTAGGAAGGAGGAGAACCAGCATAGGACCACTTCAGCAGCTCCTATCCTTTCTTGTAGAGCCTTGATGAGAAGTTGGTGCTCAACCGTATCAAAGGTTGCCAATAGGTCTAGGAGGAGGAGGAGGCAGCATTGGTCGGTATCGAGGGATTTGTGGATGTCATCTGTGATGTTAAGGATCGCTGTCTCGGTGCTGTAGCCTTTTCTGAAACCCGATTGGTGGGGGTTAAGAAGGTTGATGTTATCTATGTGCTGAGTCAGTTGTTGGAGAATGCATTATATCAGGATTTTGGATAGGAGGGTCTAAAGTTCTTCAGTTCCTTGGAGTCAAGGCCTGTTTTTTTTAGTAGTGGCATGACTTGGCCAACTTTGAGGCATTCAGGTATGATGCCAGTTCTCAGGGAGCTGTTAATGATCTTGCACCAGAATGGGGATATGGAGAGACTGAGGGGCAGATTTACAACAAAGTAATGCAGCACGGTGCAGCAAGTCATTATGCTGCGCCGTTCTGAGTTAGTTTGGAAAGCACAGAGATGCAACATATTTACAAGAATGTGTCGCATCCCTTTGCTTCCCCTGAGCTGGCGCACAAATTGCAGCCATGTGCCGGCACATGCACCCTTGCACCATGGTGCAAGGATGCCTGCGTTGTGGGGAGATTGTTTTTGTGCAGGAAGGGACACCTTCCTGCACGAAAACAATCACAAGAGGCTTTTTCCTCTTTCAATGGGTGCTGTAGAATGCAGCACGCATTGAAAGAGGAAAAACCGAGGAGAAATGAAAACATTTCTCCTTGTTGCGCCTCGCTACGCCACCTCTAGGGTGGCGTAGCATTCACACGCATCTCCAGATTTACGATTTCTTGTAAATCTGGAGATGTGTCTTGTTCCATGGATGTTGCGTGGGAACACCCACAGCAACACCCATGGAACGCCCCTTCCACGCACATTGCTGCGTGTGAAGGGGCCATATTTATGAGGAGAGGAAAAGTGGCGCAGTGTGGCGATTCCTCTCCTTGTAAATATGGAGGAGCTCCCTGCACCACCAGTACTTCACGAAAAGTGATGTAGTGGTGGCGCAGGGGGCTAAATTTGCCCCTCAGTTTTTTGGTCAGTTCAGTGGGAATCGGGTCAAGGACGTGAGAGGCTGGTTTGGAGGTGAAGATCAGTTTGAGGATCTCGGTTTCCGGGATAAGGTTGAAGGACTTCCAGGATTTTAGGTGGTGCTTGGGTGAGCTATCTGTTGTCACTGGAGGCAGGTTTTGCAGACGAGGTTGATGTTGATATCCAATGAGAGCTCAATCTTGGTGATTTTATCTTCGAAGAAGTTAGCAAAGTTTTCACACTAGTCTTTTGAGGCCTGTACGGATGATTCCGGGGGGGTTTGGACATTTGCTGTCTGATGATTTTGCACAGTTCGTTGGGCCTGTTTTTTGCATTGTCCAGGGCGGTTCAGAAGAAGGTGGATTTTTCGCTGCTGATATGTTTTTTGTATTTCCTTCGGGCTGCTTTGAGTTGTTCGAGTAGGTTTGAGGAGAGGTTGCTCCTCTATCGTCTTTCTGTAGTTCTTAGTTGTCTTCTTTCGTTGTTAATGTCCGTGTTGAACCAAGATCTGGATTGGATTTTCCTGTTTTTTTTAGTTTTAAGGGGTCTACTTGATCTAGAATGGATCTCATGTTTGTGTTGTTGTGGGGGGTGAGTTCTGTTGTGGATAGATCGTCCGTGGCGGCAGTGTGGAGAGTGTTAACCCTCTAGGTCCCATACCCACACTTCACCAATAGGCAGTTGGATTCAAAAGATCTCCGCCAAATAGTCCCTCTTTGAGGTGAGCCCGTTGGGAATTGCACCGCCTACCCGACGAGGAGCAACGCCTATGATGAAGCATGACACCTGCAAGGGTGTGTGAGGCAAACATATCCAACACAATGGATACCCAGTGGGAGGTTAACACCCTATAACCACCACTTTCTCCCTTGACCAGTGCACCCCACTCCCCTTCCTCCTTTCCACCCGAGGAACAGCCTTGTCCAACTTTCTTGAATAAAAAACCCTCTAGGTCAGTCATGTTAATCTGGGTGGAGTTCTAGTCCATTTCGGAGGGTCTTAGGTGGGGGGTTTAGGTGTGATAGGCTGAGTCGGGTGGAAAAGGATTAAGTGGTGGTCAGACCAGTCCACGAGCAGGATGCAATCTATCATGACAATGTCGTGCTGGGCGATAATGGCGTCTAGGATTGCCCCTTTGTTATGGGTTTCTTCTAAGCAGTGTTGGTTGAGGTTGTTGCTGTGAAGCAGCTCCTCCAGGCTCTGGATTAGCAGGCTGTTTCCTTCATTCCAGTGAAGATTGAGGTCACCCAAAATAAGGTTGTTCATATCTCGGAGAAAGCAGTGGGCAATCAGGTCGGACAGGTGTTCGGTGAATGTGGTGGTGTTGCCTGGGGGGTGGTAAATGAGGTGGCAGATGAGTGTTTTGTTGTTGCTAGTGTTAATGTTGGAGGTTAGGCACTCAAAGGTGTTGTAGGTGAAGGAGTCTATTTCCGTCACGGAAATATTGTTTTTGTGGATGATCAATCAATCAGGCATTTGTAGAGGGCACTACTCACCCGTGAGGGTCTCAAGGCTCTAAGTGGAAGTGGGGGGCAGGTGGCTACCGGTCGAACAGCTACGTCTTGAGGAGTCTCCTGAAGGCCAGCAGGTCCTGGGTCTGGCGCAAGTGGGTGGGGAGGGTGTTCAATGTCTTTGCGGTGAGGTGGGAGAATGATCTGCCGTTGGTGGTTGCTCAGCAGATGCGTGGGACGGTGGCGAGGGTGAGGTTGGCGGAGCAAAGCTGCCGGTTCGGGGTGTAGAAGGACAGTCGCTCGTTGAGGTATGCTGGTCCGGCATTGTGGACTGCTTTGTGGGCGTAGGTGAGGAGATTGAAGGTGATGCTCTTGTTGATAGGGAGCCAGTGCAGATCTCTTACATGGGTGGTGATGTGGCTGTGGTGAGGGAGTTCGAGGATGTAGCATGCGGAGGCGTTTTGTATGCGTTGGAGTCTCATCTGGAGTTTAGCCATGGTTCCTGCGTAGAGGGCTTTGCCGTAGTCCAGCCTGCTGCTGATGAGTGCCTGGGTGACAGTTCTCCTGGTTTCGGTGGGGATCCATCTGTAGATCTTGCGGAGCAATCAGAGGGTGTTGTAGCAGGAGGAGGAGGATGAAACAGAGTTGACTTGCTGGGTCACAGACAGCATTGAGTCTAGGATGAACCCTAGATTGCGTGCGTGGTTAGTGGATGCCGGGGCTGCTCCCATCGTGGTCGGCCACCAGGAGTCATCCCATGCGGAGGGGGTGGAGCAGAGGATGAGGACCTCCATCTTGTCGGAGTTCAGTTTTAGTCGGCTGGTCTTCATCCAATCTGCGATGGCCTTCATTCCCTCAAGGAGGTTGGATTTGGCGGTGGCCGGGTCTTTGGAGAGGGAGAGGATCCGCTGGGTGTCGTTGGCATATGAGACGATGTTGAGGTGGTGTGCGCGGACGATGTTGGCGAGCCGTGCCATGTAGAAGTTAAAAAGTGTCGGGCTGAGGGGTGATCCGTGGGGTACGCCGCAAGTGATCGTGGTGACTTCGGATCGGAATGGGGAGACGGACTCTCTGGGTTCTGCCAGTGAGGAAGGAGGTGATCCAGTCCAGGGTTTTGCCTCGGATCCCTACGTTGTGGAGGCGTGTGCACAGGGTGTGGTGGCAGACGATGTTGAATGCAGCCGAGAAGTCCAGGAGGATGAGGGCCGCAGTTTCGCCCTTGTCTAGTATGGTCCTGTTGTCGTCCGTGGTGGCAATGAGGGCGGTTTCGCTGCTGTGGTTGCTGCGGAAGCCAGATTAGGAGGAGTCCAGGACATTGTTCTTCTCCAGGAAGTGGGCGGTCTTCTCAATGATTTTTGCCTGGAACGGCAGAATGGAGATGGGTCGGAAGTTCTTGAGGTCCTTTGGGTCCGCCTTGGGTTTCTTAAAGAGGGCGTTGATCTCGGCATGTTTCCATCTCTCTGGGAAGGCAGTGGTCTTAAAGGAGCTGTTGATGATCTTTCAGAGTTAGGGTGCGATGATGGCACTTGCCTTGTTTAAGATGTGGTGGGGGCAGGGGTCGGAGGGTGAGCCTGAGTGGATGTTGTTCATGATTTTGATGGTGTCTTTGACGTTATTCTAGGAGAGCAGAAGGTCGTGTGCTTGGTGGATGTTGAGTCCAGGGGGGTTGGCGTCGTTCATCTGCACCTGGGTGTCGAAGCTGTGGATACAAAAGGGGGTGGTGATGGACGGAGCATCTGAATCAATCAAACACTCGCACCCAGTCAAAAGATCTGTGTTTAATCCATCACCGTTCTTTAGCCCACTCTGCCACCCCAGTTCAGACATGGCTATATGCAAATCAGTCTGACCCTGTGCCTCATGGGAACAGTCCAGCCCGAACTGGCCAGCCATGCCTTCCCTGGACCGGAAACAAACTTCCGAAGACCGGTTTCTGGCATTACAGCCGTCTTCAGCCCGGCTTGCTTGAATCCAGTGGCGTCGAGTCCTGTGGAGGTCGCGGGGGCCATCGGGTCTGGCTCTGGGCTCAGTCCTGGCACATATGGGCTCAGACGGGCTTCCTTTGACCCGCCAGCTACGCACCCGCTGCACGTGATGCACGAAGTTGGAAAAAGCAAAATCACAGGCACAGTACAGTACAGTAAGTACAAAACAGATACAATCAAGCAGACAGGGATAGCGAGTAAATGCTACACTGACTGATACTGTGAAAAAAAAAGCTTAGGCCAAAATATACGGGAACGGGGAGTTTCGAACCCTGCATGGAGGTGCTGGCTGGCTTCAAGGCAAATCAGAGCACCTCGGAGCTGCTGGCTATGCCTCCATCTCTTTGATATTTTTCTATCTTTGTTGGTGATAACAAAGCCAGGGGGGACAAGATTATCCATGGATGGAAATGCGGAGTCATTAAGCCATGTCTCTATGATTAATGCTATGTATGTCTATGTCATGGGTGAGGATGGAGTCTGCTAGCTCTGTGGCATGCTTGGTGGCTGATCTGCAGTTTATGAGCATGCAGTTTGTGGGGGACGTCTAATACTACTAAATGCCTTTTGCGAATACATAAAGTCGTAAAGTTAGGATTTGTCTCAGTGTAGTAGTAGTAAAGTTAGGAATCCTAACTTTACTACTGCTAAATGCCTTTTGTGAATACAGAAAGTCGTAAAGTTAGGATTTTGTCTCAGATTACTTTTGCGAACCGGGCCCAATATTTATAAATTAAGGTGAAGTAAAAAAAATATTAACAGCAAAAATATTGAGATTTAAAAGTATAATAAGTATAACACAGCTACTAAAAATATAGTAGTTTAAAAAACAACAATATACTTTATATTACTTAAAAAGTATAGTGTAGAAAATATTGAAGAAATAATGTTTGAAATATTTCTATTATTCTTAAACTTAAAACCGTAAAAACTGTAAAAACATACATCATTTAAACAATTCAAAGTCAAGTTGTTGTTAATAATTATGCTTAATTATACATTTCCAAAAATACACTTACATCAAACTGTATTATTATAATTTAATTTCAAGCACCAATAATATAAACATATTTGCTAATACATATCTACAATTACAATTTTTCTCTCTTCCTGTCTCTGTTACAGAGTAATGGATAACTTGCATGCCTTGAATTCCGTAAGGGTTGGCCACCACACATGTGATAAACTGATAATGAGAGCAGATCAAGCTTAGGCAATGTACTGTGCATAAAGAGCCCATTCAGGGCATGATGAATTCAGTAGATACTCGCCATGTTGTATGAGGTATTATCTGATAACACACTCTGTGCAAGACGTGGTAACGTCACCCATTCAGATGAGAAATTGATTGATTGGATGCTATTTTAGGCAAAGAATATTAATGTCACATAATAATGACATATGAAATATATGAAGTTTCAGAAAATGTATTGCTATCATAAATTGCACGTTGTTGTGTAACGGTACTCCGTTGAAAGAGGGGAACTACTGTATTTACACAGTGTTAAAATGGTAGCGTTATTTACATTCACATTTGTAACTGCCATATTAGTCCCTCGTTTGTGTTGCCTACTTGAGAATGTATTTTGTATATAAAAAATGGTGGCCAAGGCGCGTCTGACAAACATCGATAAAGGCTTCATCTGAAACGCGTCTGTTTAGCTGGAGTGGAGGTGAATAAACTACGGAAAACTCACCCGCAAGAGTGCTGTGTGTCTTTGCTCGGTACGATTACCTGGGAAACCTGCGAGCTGGAATATGCATGCAGGAGCACCCCCGCAACTAGAGCACCCACCCGTGAGTGCACCGTTTTTCACTGAAAAAACATAGGTTTCGAGGCTGTTATAGTTAGCTGGACATTTCACTCGTACAAAACCAATGAAATTCCTCCGTTATAGTTAGTTCTGCTAAATATAATTCACGCGCCCGCAATCCACTGCTGATGATGTCACATATTACATCATTCATAACATGGTCAGTGACAGTACCAACTGTACCTACCTCAGCCGCGGTCGGCAGTAGGAGTACCTGCAGGGTGGTGACGTGGGGAGGGGGAGGGGAAGGGTGGGGGGTAGTAATGTATGGATTACGGAGTTTAACAGGTAAGTAAACATATAAATAAATCAAATGAATTTCGCTGCGCGCACTGCATCGCATTTGGTGATGCAGTGCGCGCAACGAAATTCGTTTTATTTATTTTTATGTTTACTTACCTGTTAAGGTGCATAATCCATACATTACTACTCCCCACCCTGGCCCTCCCCCTCCCCACGTCACCGCCCTGAAGGAACTCCCACTGCCGACTGCGGCTGACCAACCTGACCCTGGGAGACCCCTGAGTCTATGCCCTGAACCTTAATTCTGCGAGTCGAGTACTTACCTAAAAGCTGATAACTCACTTTTCTTCCATAGGCTAACATTGACTGGTTTCACTTGGAAATTCTTGTAAGTGTGGAGTTTTGGAACTATAAAATATTCATCTAAAATCAACCAAACTTCGAATTCCGATGTGCTCACCTGTTATCAGGAGAGACCTCAGTGATGCATCTTTGAGCCCAGTACTGATCCTGAAAGGTAATTCTTACCGTACTTACCAGTAACTTGGATTTCCTTCAATAGGATATCATTGCCTGCTTTTTGCTGAAAAAGTTTCTAAGTGTCAATTTTTGAAACTTACAAATATTCCTCTAAAATCAGCCGAACTACGAATTTCGATTTACTCACCTGTTATCAGGAGAGACCTTGGTGCTGCATCTTTGAGCCCAGTACTGATCCTGAAAAGTAATTCTAACCGTACTTACCAGTAACTTGAATTCTCTCCCATAGGATTTCATTGCCTGCTTTTTGCTGGAAAAGTTTCTAAGTGTCGATTTTTTGAAACTTACAAATATTCTCTAAAAACCATGCCAACGATTAAAAAAGTAATTACTTGCCTGTTTTAGATAGAGGTTCCAGTGCTGAACCTAGGAGTCCAGCACTGGATTACAAAAGTAATGTGAACATATTTTACCTGCAAATTGAATTTCCTTCTATAGGATAACATTGGTAATTCTAACTGAAAAAGTTTCTGTGTCAGTACTGTAACCAAAACGCTTTTACTTAACTGTTTACAGCTCATGTTCTGGGACTGAATCTAGGATCCAGTCCTGTGGTTAGAAATGTAATCTACAAAGTAACTAATTGCATTTAACCAGAAATTCCCATTGAGCTCAATGTTGCATTGTGTTTGAAATTGTGTTGCCTATTGCAATAAACTGTAACTATTGCATTCAAAAAGTCTTTGCCTATTTGAAAAGTATTTAACTAAAGTAACTCATCCTGAGAAAGTATACTTTGATACCTTGTTGGTCCTAAAATAAAACAACTATATCTTTTGAATTATTTCCCCAACTTAAAACGCACCACAGGGCGTTTTTTCACACGTCACCTTGGGCCCCATCCCCTCCCTTCACCACTGGGTAAACGTGCCCTGTGTCCGTTCTAAGTTGGGAAATTAAGACCCCTTGAATCCTAAGGGTCCCTAGGGTCAAACTAGCCCACTAGGTACCTCCAGTAAGTGCCACAGAGCCGCGTTGCAGAGAGGTGTAAAAAGGGGCCTGGTCTCTGAACACCTGTCTGCAACGCAGCTCCCTGGCGCATACTGGAAATACCTGGTGGGCTAGTTGGCCCTCTGGGACCCTCAGTATTGAAGGTGAATTAATTCCCCAACTTACAACTCGCCAGGGGGTGCGTTTGCACAATGGTGAAGGAAGGGGGCGGGGCCTGAGGTGACATGTGTGCAAACAAGCCCTGTGTCCCATTTCATTGTGTAGCCCCGTGGGGTGGCGGTCCCCGGGGCTGGTGGGGCTGAGAGCCCCCCACATAATTTTATAAAGCCCCAGGGGTGGCGGTCCCCAGGGTTGGCGGGTCCTTATGGGCCCCCCATTACAATATGCACATTGCCCCCGGGACTTGGCCAACAACGATTTGGGAATTAACAACGAAGCGCGGGAGTCCACGCTTGGTTTTTAAAAAACTTTCAGCCAAAATTCGCGCTGGGTGAGCGAATCTCACTGATTTTTTAATTGAAAAAATACATTTTTTTCCTTTGTGGGACCCCCTGAGCAGGCCTAGGGGGTCAGGGTGTTTCTACCCTGCCCCCTTTTTGTGTTTTGCACGTTTCTTTTAATGTTTTCTTGAGTCTCGGTTCTACCGAGGCACAAGATGGCTGCCAACACTTCCTGGTTTGGAGTGTTGACAGCCAAGCATACAGCTCGTGCTCGGCAGGGTGCGCGGATCCTCTGCGCCCATAGATATATATGTGATTTTACTTTTGATTTTCTCAGGAACTACTGAATGGATTCACACCATTTAACCAAAAGGCACGACTCTGAACCAAGTGCTACCTTTCAAATTTGGTGTAATTCCGTTCAGCAGTTTGGGCTGTAGCTGCGACTAAAGGTTCCTATGGAAAATTGCATAGGGAAAACACGTTTTGGGACCCCCCTTTTTTCTCGGTCCCCGCTTGACGGAGCTGGCCAACAGTTTTGAAAATGTTGCGAAGATTCGTCAATCGCCGCCAAAGTTATTGGAAATAGAATGTTGCGGATTTCCTATGGAAAATAGGTCCTAACTATAACTACCTACAGGCGACCACCAGTAGTTAATATATATATATATAGAGAGAGATTTTTGTACATTCATGTACAATTTATATTTTTATCTTAATAACTACAGTTGTTAAAATTGCTATATTTACTAAAATTAATGTTTTGTGCGAAATACACAAACATTTTAAATTTTAAATGAATAGCATTTAAGCATGTATTTGTGTCAGGTATAGACGAAATACTGTGCATACTGTGCTTTTTAAGTCTTTTCACACTGCCACTTGACCCTGTGACCGTTTCTTTAATGCAACCCAGGTGTGCACTTTCACCATATGTATATAAAGAAAAAAATGGCCCAGTCTAAGCTGAATGTGATCAAGGGCTGCACAGCCCGAAACGCGTCGTCGTGAGGGGTGATTAATAAAATACTTCTTGCCTGAATACTTTGCTGCAGAGGCCTGAGTCTCCTTCCTCGCCAGGGGCTTTCTGGAAGTGGTTGGGGTTATCTTCGGATATATATATATATATATATATATTATATATATATATATATATGTGTATTACCTACTGCCGGTCGCCAGTAGGTAGTTATAGTTAGGATTGGCTACCATAGGAAATCCGCAACATTCTATTAGGAATAACTCTGGGGCCAATTGAGGAATTTGTGTGTAATTTTCCAAAATGTTGGCCATCTCCACTGCGCTCCTTCCCTGAAAGTTTCGGGGGGATTCGTGAAGTGGAGGCTGAGAAAAAAGGGGGGGTCCCAAAACGTGTTTTCCCCATGTTAATTTCCATAGGACGGTCCGACAAGTCTACAGCCCGAACCGCTGAACGGAATTACGCCAAACTTGGCAAAATTGTAGGGACTGGTATGCAGATGTGCCTTTGCTATATTTGCTGAAAATTGCTCCAGTGGTTTTTTTGAAAATTAACTTCAAAAACACATATATATCTATTGGTGCGCTCCGAGCGCTCTCCGGTAGGCGTACCGGGGAGCACACCGGGCGCGCTACGGGAGTGCGCGAGCGGGAAGCTGATTGGCTGTCGGGTGTCTGTCAACATTCTAAACAGTCCGGAGAGTCCGCCATCTTGTGTCTCGGTAGAATCGAGGCACAAGAGGTGAAAAAGAAAGGGGGAAATAATTAAAAGGGGGCAGAGTAGACACCCCCTGACCCCCTAAGTTTTCTGAAGGGGGCCTAGAAGGATTTTTAAGAGCAAAAAACCTTTTTTTTTTTTTAAAAATCACGGGGTAAGCGCTGGGTGCGCTCCCAGGTGCGCTCTCCGGTACGCGCACCCTGAGCGCACCATGGGGAAAACAGTGTAAAAAAATAGAGTAAAAAAATAATGTAGAGTGTTTAGAGGTAAGTTAGCTCTGAAAAGAGCTGTTGTGTTAAGTAGGTGTTTTTTGTACCTACAAGTAGGTACCAATGCAGAGTCTTATATTCAAGAGGAAAACTCTATTCCCCTCATCTGTAAAATGCACATCATCTCTCCTACAGATGTCTTGCATGTTGTAGCGCAAGTTGTTGTGGTAAATGGAACCCATACCATAGTCTCTGAGGTAAGCAGAAACAGATTTATTTACATGTTTCCTTGCTTTCTCAATCTGTGGACAAAATTGGTTGGACCAGTTCCATTTTTGCCTGTGGCATATATTAGAAACTACCAAGGCAGTTTTTGGAAAAAGTGACATCAATTGCCCAAAGATGTCCTTTAAAAGCATTTCCAGACCTACCCCAGTCAAAGTGCCTAAGTCATTTCCACCACAGTGCACAATTATAAGGTCAGGGTGTGGTAAATGCATAAAGGATTTTACCAATGGTATCAATTGGTGACTCCTCAATCCTCTCTGTCCAATCCATACAATGTCCACATTTGGTAAATCAAGATTGTAAATACCTCTGTTAGCTGCGTAAGTTTGACTCCAGTAGACATAGCTATGACCCACAAACCAGACTTTTGTCATTTTGAAGGTAGATGTGCTTCTAGTGAGATGAGTTGTGGAAATGAAATGGCAGTTTGATTATGAAAAAAAGTGTTTGAGAATCAGTGCAGATGAATAACCAGAAATGATTGGAGCTTTGTTAAAAATCTCCACTGAAAATTAGGGTGCATGCTTTTTTTTTGTAAGAAGTCATTTCAATGGTTGAGAAAAATTCATTTAAGGAAACATTGCATTTCATTAGCTAGTAGATTGAGAGGTCAAACAGCCTTGATGGATTTGTTTGCAACATAGTATGATGAACTTGTGAACTGTGTGCTGGTTTAAGAGGGAGTTCCCTTGGTTACTTGGTGAATGAGCACTGGGGGGATGGGTGAATGTTATGTGAGTTTCAAAGTCTTGAAATGTACAACCAATTTAAATGTGCAGTTTGGTTTTGAATTTGTGTGGGAACAATTTTTTTTGGCTATGTACAAGAATATGGGTCTGAAATGAAAAATAATCTGTGCCATTATTGAAAGGCTCCAGTGAAGGAAGCATTGTTCAGAGATTCTGCTTAAGAATATCTGTTGACTGTGACTGACACTGTTTTACATCTTCCAAAGCATTTTTAAAGGTGAGTAATGATTCTTTTAAAAAAGATAGAGAGCGTAAAGATTTTTGACAAGTATCACAGTGAGTGTCTGTGTGAATTAAGAAATTATATTTTTACCTTTTTCCATAATGTTAGCTGTGTGTTTATAAGGTAGACTTCTTTATAAATTGTTTTTTATGCTTGGATTCAATGCTGGTTTAGAAATTGTGTAATGGTTTCATTGGACTTGTAAATATGCTCCTTTTTTTGAAGCGCCTTGTGCAACCTTTAATATGGGTGGAAGCAGTGAATGTATGGAGAGGGATAGGAATAGCAGATAGAAAACCATATGAAATGGTGTGGGAGATGCATAAAGTATTTCAGTAATGGTATCAATTGAGATGGAATAAAAGATAAAGAGGGGCATATTTACAAGACTCTTGCGCAATTTTTGACATGGGTGCAAGCAGAAAATGCATGCAGAATAATAAAATTGGTACCCAGACAAGAATATGAAATGTCGTGAGAGATGTTTAAAGCTTTTTTTTAATGGCATAAATTGAGATAGAATATACAAAAAAAGAGAGGCATATTTACAAGCTGCGTGCGCAATCTTTGACATAGCTGTGTGTTTATAAGGTAGACTTCTTTATAAATTGTTTTTTATGCTTGGATTCAATGCTGGTTTGGAAATTGTGTAATGATTTCATTGGACTTGTAAATATGCTCCTTTTTTTGAAGCGCCTTGTGCAACCTTTAGCATGGGTGGAAGCAGTGAATGTATGGAGAGGGATAAGAATAGCCTAAAGAAAACCATATGAAATGGTGTGGGAGATGCATAAAGTATTTCAGTAATGGTATCAATTGAGATGGAATATAAGATAAAGAGGGACATATTTACAAGCTGCGTGCGCAATCTTTGACATAGCTGTGTGTTTATAAGGTAGACTTCTTTATAAATTGTTTTTTATGCGTGGATTCAATGCTGGTTTAGAAATTGTGTAATGGTTTCATTGGACTTGTAAATATGCTCCTTTTTTTGAAGCGCCTTGTGCAACCTTTAGCATGGGTGGAAGCAGTGAATGTATGGAGAGGGATAGGAATAGCAGATAGAAAACCATATGAAATGGTGTGGGAGATACATAAATTATTTCAGTAATGGTATCAATTGAGATAGAATATAAGATAAAGAGGGGCATATTTACAAGACTCTTGAGCAATGTTTGACATGGGTGCAAGCAGAAAATGCATGCAGAATAATAAAATTGGCACCCAGACAAGAATATGAAATGCCGTGAGAGATGTTTAAAGCTTTTTTTTATGGCATAAATTGAGATAGAATATACAAAAAAAGAGAGGCATATTTACAAGCTGCGTGTGCAATCTTTGACATTAATGCTGGTCCAGAGATAGTGTAATGGTTTCATTGGCATATTTAGAAGCCGCGTGCGCAATGTTTGACATTAATGCTGGTCTAGAGATAGTGCAATGTTTTCATTGACATATTTACAAGCTGTGTGCGCAATGTTTGACATTAATGCTGGTCCAGAGATAATGTAATGGTTTCATTGGCATATTTCCAAGCCGTGTGCGCAATGTTAGATATAATGTCCATGTCTGTCTCTGCCAACAGTATGTGTGACTCTGCCTAAGATCACAGTGATGGGTGAATCAAGCTTCACTCACAGTGTGATCTTAGGCACATGATCAGAATGTTAGATATAATGTACCATGTCTGTCTCTGCCAACAGTATGTGTGACTCTGCCTAAGATTACAATGATGGGTGAATCAAGCTTCACTTACAGTTTGATCTTAGGCAGATCAATAGGATTTTAGATATAATGTACCATGTCTGTCTCTGCCAACAGTATGTGTGACACCGATGGCGAGATCTATTGCATTTTCAAAGCTTGTTTACTTTGGTTTCATCAAGAAGGCATTCAGATGTGTCACACATATTTCTAAAATCCTATTAATCTGCCTAAGATCACACTGTGAGTGAAGCTTGATATAATGAGCAACTAGAGTGCTAACATTCAGAATTTATGGCAAATGTGTGACACATCTGAATGCCTTCCTGATGGAACCAAAGTAAACAAGCATTGAAAATGCAATAGATCTCGCCCTCGTTGTCAGACATACTGTTGTTAGAGACACACATGGTACATTATATCTAACATTCTGATCATGTGCCTAAGATCACACTGTGACTGAAGCTTGATTCACCCATCACTGTGATCTTAGGCAGAGTCACATATACTGTTAGCAGGGACAGACATGGTACATTATATCTAAAATCCTATTAATCTGCCTAAGATCACACTGTGAGTGCAGCTTGATATAATGAGCAACTAGAGTGCTAACATTCAGAAATTATGGCAAATGTGTGACACATCTGAATGCCTTGTTGATGGAACCAAACTTAAAAAGCATTGAAAATGCAATAGATCTCGACCTCGTTGTCAGACATACTGTTGGCAGAGACAGACATGGTACATTATATCTAAAATCCTACTAATCTGCCTAAGATCACACTGTAAGTGAAGCTTGATTCACCCATCATTGTAATCTTAGGCAGAGTCACACATACTGTTGACAGAGACAGACATGGTACATTATATCTAACATTCTGATCATGTGCCTAAGATCACACTGTGAGTGAAGCTTGAATCACCCATTACTGTGATGTTAGGCAGAGTCGCATATACTGTCGGCAGGGACAGACATGGTACATTATATCTAAAATCCTATTAATCTGCCTAAGATCACACTGTGAGTGAAACTTGATATAATGAGCAACTAGAGTGCTAACATTCAGAATTTATGACAAATGTGTGACACATCTGAATGCCTTCTTGATGGAACCAAAGTAAACAAGCATTGAAAATACAATAGATTTGGTGTGATCTTAGGCACATGTCCACCATATTACATGTAATCTACCATCTCTTTCTCTGCAAGCAGTATGTGTGTCTCTGCTGATATTATTTCAAAGTATCTACTGGCCAAACACAGACAACCAATATATAAGCAAGACATAACATTAATTAGTTAAGCGTTTTTGACAGAAAGCAAAGCACATGTAATGTAAATGAGCCTTTTGTTTTATACTAGTGTTTATATTGTTTACTTATTGCAATTGATGTGTAATATGTTTGTAGTGGTCTATAATATGTTATTTTTTCTTTACTACAGATTATAATCATCTATACAAACAAACTAAAAGATGCCTTCTAAGGCAAGAAGAGAAAAAATGTATAAAAGAAAATTAAGGACTTAGGAAAAAGAAAATCAACAACCAACCAAAATAAAATCTTCAGAGAAAAAGAAAAATGCTCCTGGTAAGCAATCTAAAAATCTTCTCAGGAACTTATTGAAATGTCAAGAAAAAAAAGTTTTTTTAGAAAAAACAATGAAACACCTGTAACTTCGAAGAAAACAGGATGTCCTTCTAAAAATGTTAGAACAGTACAAGGAGATGATACTTTGCATACCGAAAGAAGAAGCAAGCAATTTTCTGAAATACGTAGGCGAATGTTTTACAACAGAATAGTAACAAATGTACTAAAAAATGTAAGGAGGTATTAAAAAAAGACTGCTTTTTACAAGAAAAAAAACATAGTTAAGATCGTGGATGAAGCATTTAAAGGGAAAAATAAATTGTTTTGTTTAGTAATGAATAGAATTCGTACACTTGATAAGATAATCAATGTGTTCAAATCAAAATGTAAGTGGAGGAGAGTAATTAATCGAACTAATTTCTGTGATGTTTTTTCTGGAGAATGGAAGCATAGTTCAAGTTCTGAGCCATTTTTTAATGAAGAAAGTTACTTTCAAGATAATGATTTGGTGCATGCAGTTGACACCAGTGGTCGAGCATATGAGGTGAAGGACGGTTGTCCGGTTGAAAAAGAAGAGATTGTGCCTAGAAATACAGAAGAGGTGTTACCAAATGTAGTTTTAGGGAGATGCCCTAAGGCTCCAGTGTATACATGGAATTGTAGTAGTATTTGTAGTGTCCGACAGGAATCAATTGATTTGTTTCGCAATTTCTTACGGACATATACTATGAAAAGTGTGAAACAAAAAATGAAAATTTTACAAGAGTTAGATCCTTGTAGAGTGAGAGAAAAAACAGGTTTGCAAGGGCATTCATTGGCTTGTCCTTCAAGAAAAGTATGTCAGAGTGTTTTTCACCATTTTAGGATGTTAGCAGTGCATCATAATAAAGTGAGGAAATTAGTGAGAAGGTTGTACTATGCAAAAAGTCCAGCACTTAAACTAAAACAGTTAAACAGTGCTCTTTTGCATGGAACTGAATTAGATGTCAAAAACATTTGTGCTGAAATTGAGTTTTGTTACTTTGGTGAAAAAGAGGTCAGTGCATAAATTGATACAGTAATAGAAGGTAATGTAGAAGAGAATGAAGAGATTTTAAGTACAGAAAATTTTGAAAATGAAATTATAAAGTTTAAAGTCAATTCAAGTGAAAGGCCTAATTTTTCTTGTGTTTGTTGTCGACGAACTCTTTATAAGCATCAGACTAGATTAGTTGATTTATATGTAAAAAGCGAAAAGATAAATAATAATGAGTGGAAGGATTTTACAACTTATTTGTTGGTTGAAAATTGTTTTGATTTGGGCTCTGATCAACGTATTTGTACATATTGCTATAATAAATAAATGAAAACAAAAAGCCTGCTAGAGCTGTTCATAATAATATGGATTTGGTAGACATTCCTTCTGAATTGATGGATTTAAATACCTATGAGTCTATTCTGATTCAATGTGTGCATCCTTTTCAGGCTATTGTTCGCTTGGAGCATAAGACAGGGAAATTGCCTCCTTCAGATTTACAGAGAGGATTAAAGGGAAGAGTTGTTTATTTGCCTTTAGATTTTAAGAAAAATATTGATACAATTGGTGTTGAAAAAGTAGAAGAGGAACCTCTGGTTATTCTAGTTAATGGTGTTCCGACAAAAAGTAAGAAAATCTGGCAAGAATTAGTGGATGTTAGGAAAGTCAAGAAGGCAACGTTGTATTTGGTAAAAAATAATCAGTACTATAGAAATGTGTATGTGGGAGAAGAAGAAACAACTGTAGAAGAGGCCACTGATGTCTCTGCTGGGCAAATAGAAAAAGTTGATGTCTCTATAAGTGAAGACATTTATGAACATTATAGTGTTCATCCATTGCATTCCAAAGAAGTAATGGGGAATGCTATTGACTTGTTTCAGATAAAAAAGCCGAAGGAAGTCCCATTAGTGTATGGGAAGAAAGTTTGGAAGCTCGTGTTTTCCACAGTTATTTCCAACAGGTGAAGGTGGACGATATGACGACCGACCTGTTCAAATTCCTGCATCTGAATACCGGACTTCAAGATTATATGCAGAAGATCCAAGGTTTCGTCAATGCTTTCCATATTTGTTCCATCTACTGTTTGAGAGTGACTTGTCTGGACTTTCTTAGGCAGTAAACCATATATTGAAAAGTGGACCACATCTACAAAAAGTTTCGGCAAGGGACTTTATGGATAAAGTCAAACTGCAAGACAGTATTTTGGAATCTCAGCTAATTAATCTCATGGCATGTCAGCGTGGTACTAACGAGTATTGGTACCGTCGTCATGCTGAATTGTATGCTAAGAAACTTAGGAACTCCTACATGGTTCCTCACTCTTAGCTGTGCTGAGTATGCTTGGGAAGACTTACTTGAATTTCTACGAGAGGCAAATAAAAACATTGAAAATATTGAATACAAGACACCTGGAGAACTGTGCTCTTTGGATCCAGTTAATGTATGCAGGTATTTCAATCATAGGTTTGAAGCTATGATGTCTTTTATTACAAACAAAAAAAATCCTCCGCTTGGAGAGGTGTTGGATTTCTTTTGGAGAAAGGAGTATCAAGCAAGCGGTGCTCCTCATATACATATCCTGCTATGGATTAAAGATGCACCTACATTTGGAACAGATTCAGATGAGAAAGTGATGAGTTTCATTGAGCAGTATTCTACATGTGCTGTTCCAAAAAGTACAGAAGAAAACAATTTAAGACACCAGGTTTTACGCTTTCAGACCCATCGTTGTGGGAAATACTGTCGTCGAAAATACAAATCCAAGGACAAATTCTACACGAAATGTCGTTTTGCATTTCCACGTCCAGTAACATTGAAAGGAAGAGTCAACAATTTTATGTCTTCTCTGCGACATACTGTGACAAGGAAATCACCCAAAATACATACAACCTAAGTAGAAATGAGGAATCCAAATACATAAATGACTACAACCCAGTCATTTTGTCCATGTGGAATGCTAACATGGATATTCAATATGTGGCTGACAACTCTCTTGCTGTGGCTCGATATATGACGTCTTACATCACAAAATCATAAAAAACTGAACTGAAGGAAATGTGGGAGGAAATTTCACATGAAAAGAGTCTAAGCAAGAAATTATACAATTACAGTCTGAAGATGTTGTCGCATCGAGAAATTGGAGCTTATGAATGTTCTGATCGGTTGTCATCAGCAAGTCTATATGCCAAATCTAGAACCATCATTTGGGTGAGTCTAGGTCTTGCTGCAACACGAAACCGAGTTTTGAAATCTGTAACAGAAATTGAGTATTTGGCGGAGAAAGAACCAGACAGTACAGATATTTTGAAGACAAACATGTTGGATACATACTATCCAAATAGAAGTACTCACCTTGAGAACGCTTGTCTCTATGAAGTTCTGCAAACCTACATTTTTAAAAAGAACGTCACAGAAGACATCAATAAAGGTGTATATGCTGTAATTGGATGTGAAGGCTGTCTAGTAAAACAAAGAAAAGGCCATTTGATTAATCATCGAAAATTGAGTTGTGATTCTCCAGACAAAAGGGAATTTTATTACTTAGCTCTTTTACAACTCTTTAAGCCTTGGCGTAGAGAAGAAGATCTACTTGGAGATTTTCTTACTTATGAAGATTCGTTCAATGCAACCAAGGATACAATAGAATGTCCTGCTTTTTCAAATTATCTGCAAATGTTGAACGAGGAAATACAGCAAGAAGCTACAATTGCAGCAGAGATTGCTAGAGACAGTTCTCAAGACAGTCAGAGTTCTACTTCATTGAGTCAGGATCCACTAGAAGGACCAATTATACAAAATGAAGCTGCTTCTGCCATGGATGAAGTTGAAAGAGCCATGGAACAAGCTCAGGAGGATGGAGTTGACTTAGAAGATTTGGAAAAAGAACTAAACGTTGAGCAGAGACAAATATATGACCAAGTCACAGTACAAATTGAGCATGGTTTATCTCATGAGAAAAAAGAGTGCTCATGTACATCATTTGTACCTATCCGACAGTATGTGAGTGGAGAAGCAGGAAATGGGAAAAGTTTCCTGATTAAAGCGATTGCAACATATTTGCAGAAAACAACGGAGTCATCGCTCTCTTGTGTTGTTACTGTTCCAACTGGGTTGGCAGCACACAACATTAAAGGGATTACTTTACATCGCTTATTGATGCTGCCAGTGGAGCATGATAACAAATTACAATACCACAAGCTATCTGGAGAAGCTTGTTGTGAAGTTTCAAGAGTCCTAAAGAAAATGAAACTTCTTATCATTGATGAAGTAAGCATGGTATCAAATGTAATGCTTGCTTTTGTGCATTTAAGAATGCAAGAAATTCTTAAAACAGACTATGATGTATTATTTGGAGGCAAACACATCATTGTTTTTGGAGATCTACTGCAACTAACTCCAGTGAAAGGACAGCCAGTGTTTAAAATGCTTACGCATGAAGATACCAAGAAGTGCTTAGGAAGCATTGGAAATGTTAACATATGGTTAAATTTCAAATATGCAGAACTACTTCAAAATATGCGACAGACAAAGGATGAAGATTATAAAAATATTCTACAAGATGTAAGAATTGGAAAACTAACTGAGCATGGCAAAGAAACTTTACATGGACGATTAATTTCAAATTTGTTTCCAAAGGAAAATATTCTCCCAGAGAATATTTTTAAGAAAATTCCTGAAAACAAATCTGTCATATGCTTGATGCCAACTCTGCAAGAATGTTCAATCTTCAACACCAAAATGTTAAAGTTGGAAAATCAAGAGATTGTGAAACTGGAAGCTATTGATAAAATAGAACATGAAGGAGCAACTATTATTTTGTCAGAAAAGTTGAAAACAAAATTGGATTCTTTAGAGAAGACAATATCTAAAACTGCTGGTATGGAAAAGACTCTGTATGCATCTTTAAATTGTCGTATAATTTTACGACGTAATTTACATGTGGAAAGAGGGTTAGTAAATGGAGCAATGGGTCATGTTGTGGATTTTGTGAATTACCGAAATGATATTGAAGAAGTACAACAAATCAGTCATTGTTCTGCTCGTTTTTTGCTAGTGAAAGATTTATATGTCCGCAGAAAACAGTTTCCTGTTTCTTTGGCATATGCAGTAACTATTCATAAATCTCAAGGTTTAAGTGTTGATAGTGCTTTGGTGAATATTGGAAATTCTGTGTTCAAGGAGGGCATGGCATATGTTGCTTTATCTCGAGTCAGAACTTTATCTGGGTGTACTTGATTGATTTTGATGAGACAAAGATTAATGCAGATCTAAATTGTGTAAAAGAATATAATAGGTTAAGAAGAGAGTATGCTCCAAATTTACCTCAATATCCTCTGTTTGAAAAGCGTGTGGTTGGCCGAAAAAGAAGAAATGAGAAAAATTGTAGTGAAGTTGTAACAAAAAGAAAAAAAGTAGATGAAACAGTAATTGTAAGCAGAAACAAAATGGATTCAGTTAAAGATGTTGTTGGATTTCAGTTTGAAAATAGTTCTGGTGTCAACTGCTATGCTAATGTAGTGGTTAATGTTGTTTTTTTTCTCCAAACTGTAAAAGAACAGATTGCTGAAAATCGTGATCAAACACTTTGTTGTTTATTAAATTCTGTATTAGAGAAATGTAGCAGTGATAGAACAAAAATACAAAGTGTTTCTGAAATTCGAAAGGTTTTAGACATATGTTCTGGTCTAAATCAATTTACACAGAATATTCAGCAAGATTGTCAGGAATTTCTAATGTATATGCTTGTTGTTTTGCAAGATGAAGTTGTAGATGTAGAAAATCTTTTTGGCCTTTCTTATAAATGGCAACATGACTGTGACAATTGCTCCTTTTCAAGTAGTACTACAGTAGACACTGAAAGATTTATATATTTGACTTTACCAGACTGCAAATCAGTGTCTTTTAATAATGTAGTTAGAGCAGCAAATCAAAACATGGTCTGTAGTCAATGTAAATCTGCAATGCTATCAACTTTATTTTTAAGAAGATATGGACAGTATGTTATTGTAATGTTCCAACGATGTCGACCTGATGGAACTAAATTGACAACATTAATTAAAAATGTTGTGGCTTCTCAATTATCAATTTCAGGAAGAACCTTTACAACTGCAGCAATTATTTACCATGATGGTCCTTCAACAACATCAGGACATTACACATGTTATTTAAAATGTCAAAAAGGGTGGAAGCTCTGTAATGATATTCAATTGACTTTCAAACAACGTTTGCCTTCTGACTTACTAAATTCTTACTTAGTGTTCTTACAACCGAAATTTTAGGGAAGGTAATTGGCCTATGAAGATTGCAGCAGTTAATATAACTTAGTTTGCTCTTCAAAATTACTTTCTGAATGAGAGTGATGAAGATAATAAAAAACATGTAGTTCTCATAGAGATAGTATATTTTTATCATATAGTGTGTGATGTGAGTATTATACAAATTATTTATAAAAAGTAAGCTAGAGGTGAAAGTAAAACTCTTGTTTCATAATGTAAAAGGTGTTGAAGCTTTTCTTTCAGAAAGTCGGGTAAATGAGACATTAAGAATACTCTGGACTAATTTACAAAGAAAATGACTTTCCATATACTATTTGGCCTCGTGGAAAAGTGGATGGGTCAAAAGTGAGTTTAGATATGGTTTTTAAAATTTTACATTATTTAAGAAATTATTCAATGGGTTTTTTAAACACAATCATTTTGATTGTGTTTTTTTTGCCCGCTGTTACATGATGAGTACTATTGAAGTCACTGTTTTAAGTGAAATTCAATATATTCTGAGAACAGCAAAAATAAACCATTTAACATGATGTTGAAATAATTTTGTAATATCAATTATTATTAAATATATATTATTTTCCCATTCTCTTATGCTCACTCACCTATTTCCACCCTCTATCACTCCTCTTAACTCACCCTCACTGGCCTTTTTTCACTCTCCCTCACCCCTCTTCCCATATTCCACTCTCCTCACTTATTCTCATTAACCACTCCTTCACTGTCTTTTCCCTCTCTCCCATTCACTACTTTCGAGCTGTCAGTAACTCTACTTCACTCCCCTTCCCCTTGTTTTCTTTCTTTGTTTCCTCAATAATTCCCCTTCTCTCACTCACCTTATTACACTTTACTCACTCCTTCTCTCACTTCCTCTGTCCTCTCACATTCTCATTCCCTTTCTCTCACTCCCTGTCTCTTAGCTTCAGTCTTTCGATCCTGTTACTCTCTCACTCCTCTTCCGTCATCCTTACTCCCTAAAACTCACCCACACTCCCTTACTTATCTTTCTTTGATCTCTTACTCAGTTTCTTTCTGCCAGTGTTTCCTTCACTACCTCTATGTTCTCACTCTTTCACTTCCTTTGTCTCAAGCTCATTTGCTTGTATTGTAAAATATATATTATACATATTCTAATTTTTTTTGTCTTTCACAGATATAAATTTTAATGGAAATATGATATTAAATTTACATTACTTATAAGGTAAGTTTGATGTACAATATTTATTTTCTCTATACTGTTTTCCATAACCTCACTACTCTTCTGTGATACTCCCACACCTCTGTTCCCTTTTTGCGCTTGCCTCACTTATTCTGAATCCCCACATCTACTCTCTTTTTTCACACTCTTCTCTTACACTCACCTTCTTTCAGGCCTTCTCTTTTACTTTCTTTCCTCTCTCTTCTCTTACTTCTTTGTTTTATTTTTTTCCCTTCCTTTACTCTCCTTACTCCACTTCATTAACTCTTACTCCCTCTGTCCTCTTACTTCTACACTCCACTCCACTTCCTTCAATCTCTTTCTGTTAGCCTCATTCTCTCCATCCCCTTAGTCTCTCAATTCTCTTCTGTCACGCTCACTGCCTATAACTCAGCCATACTCCTACACTCACCTTGTTTCAGATCTTTTCCTTTACTTTCCTTCCTCTGTCTTTCCATCCTTCGCTTCTTCACTGTTTTCCCTTCCCTTACTCTCCTTACTCCACTTCACTAATTCCTTGTCTTACTCCCTCTGTCCTCTTACTTCTACACTCCCCTTACCTCATTCTCTCTCTGTTAGCCTCATTCTCTCCGTCTCTTTAGTCTCTCACTCCTTTTCTATCACGCTTCACTCCTCTTCTGTCACGTTCACTCCCTATAACTCAGCCATACTCCTACACTCACCTTCTTTCAGATCTTTTCCTTAACTTTCCTTCCTCTGTTTTTCCATCCTTCGCTCCTTCACTGTTTTATCTTCCCTTACTCTCCTTACTCCACTTCACTAATTCCTTGTCTTACTCCCTCTGTCCTCTTACTTCTACACTCCCCTTACCTCATTCTCTCTCTGTTAGCCTCATTCTCTCCGTCTCTTTAGTCTCTCACTCCTTTTCTATCACGCTTCACTCCTCTTCTGTCACATTCACTTCCTATAACTCAGCCATACTCCTACACTCACCTTCTTTCAGACCTTTTCTTTTACTTTCCTTCCTCTGTCTTCCCATCCTTCGCTCCATCACTGTTTTCCCTTCCCTTACTCTCCTTACTCCACTTCACTAATTCCTTGTCTTATTCCCTCTGTCTTCTTACTTCTACACTCCCCTTCCCTCATTCTCTCTCTGTTAGCCTCATTCTCTCCGTCCCCTTAGTCTCTCACTCCTCTTCTGTCACGCTCACTCCCTATAACTCAGCCATACTCCCACACTCACCTTCTTTCAGACCGTCTCTTTTACTTTCCTTCCTCTCTCTTCCCTTCCTTCGCTCCTCCACTCTTTTCCCTTCCCTTACTCTCCTTACTCCACTTCACTAACTCTTTCTCTTACTCCCTCTGTCATCTTAGTTCTACACTCCCTTTCCCTCATTCTCTCTCTGTTAGGAAAAAAGCAGTGTAAAAAATTATAGTAAATAAATAATTTCCAGCAATGCATACTTTCACATGGGGCAAGCCCCATGTGAAAAGGCCTGCGTCAGTCTTATGCCTGCTGTGAGGCAGGCGCAAGATTTTGACGCAACGGCGTCCTAAAAGTGACGCAGTGAAATCTCATAGATTTCACTGCATCACTTGTACGACCCTTCTTTGCGTCAATACGCCCCCTTTGCATACATTATACCTGGCGCAGGTATAATGTGGCACAGGGGTTTACAAAGTGACGCATCTACCTACATGTGTCACTTTGTAAATATGAATCAACAAGGTGCAATTTTTACACCACTGGTGCGTCACAAAAATTGACGCACCGTCGGCGTAAAAGTGACGCATGGCCTCATAAATGAGGCCCTGACGCGCACCACAGAGAAAAACAGTGTAAAAAATTGTAGTAAAAAAATAATTTCCAGCAATGCATCCTTTCACATGGGGCAAGCCCCATGTAAAAGGGCCTGCGTCAGTCTTACGCCTGCTGTGAGGCAGGTTCAAGATTTTGATGCAACAGTGTCCTAAAAGTGACGCAGTGAAATCTCATAGATTTCACTGCGTCACTTCTACGACCCTTCCTTGCGTCAATACGCCCCCTTTGCATACATTATACCTGGCGCAGGTATAATGTGGCACAGGGGTTTACAAAGTGACGCATCTACCTAGATGCGTCACTTTGTAAATATGACTCAACAAGGTGCAATTTTTACACCACTGGTGCGTCACAACAAGTGACACACCGGCGGCGTAAAAGTGACGTATGGCCTCATAAATGAGGCCCTCAAGCGCACCACAGGGCAAAACAGTGTAAACAATTATAGTAAAAAAATAATTTCCAGCAATGCATCCTTTCACATGGGGCAAGCCCCATGTGAAAGGGCCTGCGTCAGTCTTACGCCTGCTGTGAGGCAGGCGCAAGATTTTGACGCAACAGCGTCCTAAAAGTGACGCAGTGAAATCTCATAGATTTCACTGCATCACTTCTACAACCCTTCCTTGCGTCAATACGTCCCCTTTGCATACATTATACCTGGCGCAGGTATAATGTGGCGCAGGGGTTTACAAAGTGACACATCTACCTAGATGCCTCACTTTGTAAATATGACTCAACAAGGCCCTTTTTTTACACCACTGGTGCGTCACAAAAAAGTGACGCACCGGCGGCGTAAAAGTGACGCATGGCCTCATAAATGAGACCCTCAGTCTTCTACTCTCAATTTTTCTTTCACTTTCTCTACTCCCTTACTCACCTCGTCTCACACTCACTTGCCTTTATCCAGTCTGTATCTCCACTCTTTCCTAAACATCACTGCTCTTTTCTTACCCTTCCACACCCCTGTTCCTTTACTACATTTTCTTCACTTATCCTCATTCCCCATGTTCACTCTCCTTCTCCTCACTCACCTCCCACACTCACCTTCTTTCAGTCTCCCCTACTTCACTTCCCTTCCCCTCTCGTCCCTTTCTTTGCTTTCTCACTCATTTTCCTCTCCTCTCTCACTGCACTCCACTTCAGTTATTCTTTTTCATTTTTTTAAGAATACAGCTCTTTTTTGAGAATTGGAGGTAGTTCTAAAAATAACTTTTTTTTTTCTTTTTGTTCAACAAAAACAAAAACAGGGAATGGCAAACTGCTCAACAGGAGCAAAAACAATATCAAAATTAGGGCTGGGGATGGCAGCGGTGGTTCTCTAATGCCCGAGCAATGATCCAAATACTTTGTTCCCCGTAACAAAGTATGGCATCACAATGCTTGCATTTGATGGAGGCCTCATTAAAAATAGGCTGAATGTTTGGGATCAGCTGCTCTGGTCGCCCCCTCACCGATGCAGTTGCTCCTCCAGTTGAAGTAGAGGCACCATCTCTTGGAGCCTCTCATGCCAGAGCCCTGACACTCTCCCGGGCATAGTTCTGGGGATGCCTTCTCTGGACGTGGCGAATCATGGTAGAATTACCAAAACTGTACTTCCTTCTGGGGTCTCCTCGGGACAGTACAGTATGGCAGATCTTTCACTCCACCTTTTGAGCATTTACTTTTTTAAGTCCCTCAGGAATATCAAAAAATTTCCATATGAAATGTTCTTTGACCTTCGGCTGAGGAGGCTCTTCATCTATGAATCCATCTGACTCCTCACTGCTGCTGGATGCTTGGGCAGCCATTGTATCCACAGATTATAAGCAGAGAAAAAAAGAGGTCTTGCTCTCACCAAAGTGAAAGAAGAAGTGAAGGAAAAGGGTGGGGTTTTCATTATTTGGAAAAAAAATCTGTTAGCAACCAATGAAAATTGTTATTTTAAGGTCACATGACTTGACGCGCTTACGCTACGCGCACCGGAGCGCTTCCGGAGGCGCTCACCGGGGCGAACGTAGGCGCTTCCGGGGGCGCTTACGCGGCGCGCCTGAGTGACGTTTTGGTAGCTTTACGGAAATGCAAAATCATTTTCATTTGGAAAATCAAAAATACTGCTTTATAAGTATGGTACAGAATGTCTTGCATTATTATTTAGTTTTCACAGACGCAGAAATAGCGCTTTCGCTGCGCTCTCAGGAGAGCTTACCGGTGCGCGCACCCTGAGCGCTCCAAGTCAAAATGATACGGGTAAGCTTACCGGTGCGCGCACCCTGATGGCACCAGGAAAAAATGATAAAAAAATATATATATACATTGAACAAATAATTTTAAAAAAATATATAATTATTATTTGTAAAAAACAGCTAATAAAATAAAAAAAGAAACGTAGGTTACAAAGTCGATATACAAAGGAATTAGCTTTTTAAAAAACTATGAAATTCACTGAAATCACCATAGGTTTCACAAACGTTATAGTTAGGAATTAGCATTTAAAAAACCTTTGAAATTCACTGAAAAAACCATAGGTTTAACACTCGTTATAGTTAGGAATTAGCATTTAAAAAACCTTTGAAATTCACTAAAAAAACCATAGGTTTCACACCAGTTATAGTTAGCTGAACATTTTACTCATATAAACCATTGAAATTCCCACGTTATAGTTAGTTGGACTCACTATAACTCGCGCGCCCGCAATCCACTGCTGATGATGTCACATATTACATCTTTCATGACATGGTCAGTGACATCACTGATGACATCACTGATGACATCTCAAATGACATCACTGATGACATCACTGATGACATCTCAAATGACATCACTGATGACATCACTGATGACATCATCCATGTGATAATACGATGCACCTCTTCACACTCTAATCTAACATTTGATACACCCAGTGTTAAATACAAACTACCATACCTGAAATTATCAGCACACCAACACCAGTAACTACATACGCACTCACTGATTTCTAGGTCTACACACACATCCACTCATTCACCCATACAATCACTCATACATACAGTCACTCATCAATAGAACACTATCATATCCACTCACACTTATACAGACACTCACACGCTGACACTCATCTACAGAGTTACTCACACACCTAGTCAGTTATGCAAAGAATCAATCACACTCCCATTTCCTCAACTACACAGTTTTACTCACTAAACCTTACTTAATCAAACATATACTAACACATACTTACTCTCTTTAACAATCACTGATACAAGTACACATTGATCCATACAGTCACTTATGCCAACACAGGCTCTCATTTATAGTCATTTATATATGCCAACTCTCACATGCACTGTGTTTTACATATGTACTTACTTAGACATGGAGCACTAAGATAGCCATTGACTCACCAACATACCCATGCACACAGTCAACCACCCATACAGCTCTTTCCACATGTACTCTTCCATATACAAAGTGAATCAACTGCTCACACATATATGCACAGAGTCACACACCTCCCAGCCACCCACACACACACTCACCCTCACATACAAATATTTGGGCAACCAATCAATAACCCATATAACCACTCATATAGCTACTGATCAACACATGCAGCAGCTTACACAACAACAGACATACTAATGCACACATTCAGACAGTTTAGTTACTAACCAATGCATTCAGTAAGACACATTTAATCACTCACTCATATAGTCAGTCACGTACCTACTAAATCCTTCATCCAGACACTCATACATACAATCATTCTTCAATATATAAAACATATTTTACCTTTCAGAAACATACATTCACTGGATGATGTCATCAGTGATGTCATTTGAGATGTCATCAGTGATGTCATCAGTGATGTCACTGACCATGTCATGAATTATGTAATATGTGACATCATCAGCAGTGGATTGCGGGCGCGCGAGTTATAGTGAGTCCAACTAACTATAACGTGGGAATTTCAATGGTTTGTATGAGTAAAATGTTCAGCTAACTCCTTCCTAACTGGCCGTACCCAGACAGTTCAGCTAGACACATTCTCATCAGAACAACTGGCCTTACCCTGCGGTGTTCCCCAAGGCTCATCCCTCAGTCCAACCCTATTTAATATCTATGTCACCGATCTGGCAAGGGTCATTAATGACTGGGGGATGAGCCTAACATCCTATGCGGACGACACCCAGCTGGTTCTCACTATCAAAGAGAACGGAGGAAAAATAGCTGCCAATTTCAATAGGGCATGCTAGCCATCAGTCAACGGATGTCAGCTAACTGTCTTAAATTAAACTCTAATAAAACAGAGTTCATGACATTCGGCAAACTTACTCCTTCATGGTCAGAGGCATGGTGGCCCACCAATCTAGCCCCCCCCCTCCCAGCCACCAAGGTTAAAAACCTAGGAATAACCATAGATAATACCCTCTCCTATTCAGCCCATGTCAACACCACTGTTTCATCCTCTTTCTTTAAACTGAAAGCCTTAAAAAAGATTCTCCCACTTCTTCCTCCCAACTCTGGCAAAACCCTGGTCACCTCATTTGTCATGTCCTCAGTGGACTATTGTAATGGACTTTTAATGAATGCCCAAAACAAGGTCATCAAAAGGTTACAATCTATACAAAACGCCGCGGCAAGATTACTTTCCGGCACCCCCAAATTCAAACCCATTGCCGACACTATAAAAAACTATCACTGGCTCACAGTCGAAAATAGGATAAAGTTCAAAGCACTCTGCATAGCTTACAAAGCCGCGTACAAACAAGGTCCGCGCTTTCTCATTGACCCATTCACGTTTCACGTTCCCAATCGATCATTTCCCTCTATGAACAATTTCATCATGACAGTCCCACGCACCAGAACTGTTGCATGGGGTGATCGCAGCTTCTACATCGCAACGGCAAAACTCTGGCACTCCCTTGATCTAGATGCTAGGTCTGCTCCTACTCTGACCATCTTCACAAGGAAAATAAAAACATGGCTCTTTAATCAATAAATCAATCCCTCTTTTCACTTTCTGCCTCATCCATAGCGCCGAGACGCCCTTGGGCAATTGTTCGCGCTCAACAAATCACATAAATAACTATAACTGGTGTGAAACCTATGGTTTTTTCAGTGAATTTCAAAGGTTTTTTAAATGCTAATTCCTAACTATAATGAGTGTTAAACCTATAGTTTTCTCAGTGAATATATATATATATATATATATATATATTCACTGAAAAAACCATAGGTTATAGACCATATATAGTTAGGAATTAGCATTTACAAAACCTTGAAAATTCACTGAAAAAACCATAGGTTATAGACCATATATAGTTAGGAATTAGCATTTAAAAACCTTATTTTACTCACACAAAACCATTGAAATTCCATATATAGTTAGTTGCACTAACTATATATCGCGCACCCGCAATCCACTGCTGATCATGTCACATATTACATCATTCATGACATGGTCAGTGACATCACTGATGACATCACTGATGACATCTCAAATGACATCACTGATGACATCACTGATGACATCTCAAATGACATCACTGATGACATCACTGATGACATCTCAAATGACATCACTGATGACTACATCCAGTGACTGTATAATTCTGTAAAGTTAAAATATGTCTTACATATTGAAGAATGAGTGGATGTATAAGTGTCTTGATGAAGGATTTAGTAGGGGCATGGCTGACTGTATGAGTGACTGATTAAATGTGTCTCACTGAGTGCATGGGTTAGTGAGTAAACTGTCTTAATTTGTGCATCATTATGTCTGTTGTTCTGTAAACTGCTGCATGTGTTGATCATTAGCTATATGATTAACTGTATGGGTTATTGATTGGTTGCCCAAGCATTTGTATGGGAGACTGAGTGTGTGTGTGGGTGGCTGGGAGGTGTATGACTCTCTGCATAGATGTGTGAGCAGTTGATTGACTAGATGTATGGGTTCAAAAGTGCATGTGGAAACAGCTGTATGGGCGGTTGACTGTGTGCATGAGTGTATTGGTGAGTGAATGGATATCTCAGTGCTACATGTCAAAGTAAGTACATATGTAAAACACAGTACATGTGAGAGTTGACATATATAAATAACTGTGCATAAGAGCCAGTGAATGTGTGAGTGGCTGTATGGATCATTGTGAACTTGTATCCAGGATTGTATAAGTGAGTAAATATGTTTTAGTATATGTTTGAATAAGTAAGGTGTGTATAACTGTATAGTTGAGGAAATGGAGGTGTGATTGATTCTTTGCATGACTGACTAAGTGTCTGAGTAACTCCATGGATGAGTGACAGTCTATGAGTGTCTGTTTACACTGAGTGTATCTAAGGTTATATTAGAGTCTGAAGAGGTTCATCGTATTATCACATGAATGATGTCATCAGTGATGTGATCAGTAATGTCAAATGAGATGTCATCAGTGATGTCATCAGTGATGTCATTTGAGATGTCATCAGTGATGTCATCACTGATGTCATTTGAGATGTCATCAGTGATGTCATCAGTGATGTCATTTGAGATGTCATCAGTGATGTCATCAGTGATGTCACTGACCATGTCATGAATGATGTAATATGTGACATGATCAGCAGTGGATTGCGGGTGCGCGATATATAGTTAGTGCAACTAACTATATATGGAATTTCAATGGTTTTGTGTGAGTAAAATAAGGTTTTTTAAATGCTAATTCCTAACTATATATGGTCTATAACCTATGGTTTTTTCAGTGAATTTTCAAGGTTTTGTAAATGCTAATTCCTAACTATATATGGTCTATAACCTATGGTTTTTTCAGTGAATTTCAATGGTTTTTTAATAGCAAATATCATAAGCTGTCGAATGTCAAGTACGTGGTAAGTGAAAACATTTTCGTGTTTATGCACACTGATCTGCTTTGAATGGTGCCCCCCCCCCTCATTTCTATTAGGAGTACTCTCTCTTTGCAGATAGTGAAAGGTAGTTAACGCAGGCCTTTGCCCCCGTTGTAATCCGTCGTGCCTGCTTCTCTCTCCATTTGATTGATTGTTATCCAAGTATTTACTGTTTTAGAATTAGTTCTCTTTGGTTCATTCTCTATTTACAAACAAACACAGAGTCGCAATACTCTGTTTAGTCTTTGCAGATAACGAAAAATCGTGTAAAAAAAAAGAAAAGGAATCGAGCAAAATCAGTAGGCCACTAATGGGATCTCTTTTTGACCTCGCTAAAATAGAAACATTAGGAACAACCCCTCATGACAAATACAAAACTAGTGAGATGAACTGAACTCCACACAATGATGGCTGCAAAACAGCTCGGCTCCGCCACCCACCCCGCCCAAAATAACGATAAAGAGCGGCTGCCATGATTGGTTGCGGAATGGCCACGACGGAGCTACGAAATGGTGCTGCTCTCATGCTAACCCCAGCTTCAGTCTGAAACATCCAGAAACACTGTAGACTACCAATTCGATCAGTTCCGGTAGCGCCCCAATGTAACCCGGTAGAGAAGAACTAGTCCTCCCCTCTTTGACTGATGGTTCTTGTTGCCTGTCCCTTCTGTTGTCATTTAACAGAACTATTTAGCCTGCTGAAAGGGGTTATGTTCCGACCGCTGGTTGGTGGAGACATTTTGACTATATTCTGGACCTGCGTTGTCGCGTAATGCGTCATATGACGCGCCGCGTTAGCGCATCCGGAAGTCATCCGGGGCGCGCAGCGCGTAACGTAAGTATAACAAGTCATGTGACTTGTTAATAAAACTTTTCATTGGTTCATTTTACTTTTCTTATTGTAATGATGAAAGGCTTGGTCAAATGACCTAAAAATTACGTTTTTCATTACTTCCGAACATTATTTTTTCTTAAATATATGTTATAATGTTCCAGGCTAATGTACTTTCCCGGAAATTTTACAACTGTCCTGCAAGTAAAATATATTCTTTTTTCGAGAAAAAGAGCGTTTCTTCGTCCCATGACGGAGCCGTTGAGCAAAAGAGGGTCGACCTGCTGTCTTAGTCGCCGATACGCCTGAATATGAGATTCTTATCGATCACTTTATGTTGCAGGAATAGAAAACACAACAGCCCTTGACCATTTATCTTTACTGCGTTCCTTCGTATTATACCTTTTACCCTTCATGTAATTGGTCTGCTTTATTTCACTTGCCTTTTAATGATTCTAAAACAGTGACTATTATTAAAAACTTTACCAATGTATATACTACTACCATGTTTTCTTTTAAAAACCTTTATTGTGAAAATTTCATTATACAAATACGAGCCTATAACCACGTGGGCCTGCCACGGAGCAAACTGTAATCGTATATGATGAATAGACATTTACACTGTAGAGGAACGTAACGGGCGGGCCATTAGGTTGCAAGAACTAAGGTGTCTAACAGTTACGGAATCGGTGGACGTACATTTTATAATTAAAATACGACAGGGCCAGTTACAATAAAATTATCTAGATATACATTTGCGGGCAAGTACCATGGGTGACGTTAATTCGAACTTTCAACAGTACAGTAATCAATAACACATCAGAACTTAATATCAATAGGGATGTCGAAATATTCAATCAATTCTCGTCCCCGCCCGCCATGTGCTTCAAAACTGCATACGTATCTCGTGATTTCAAGGTTCTGCAACCAGTACACAACAAGGAGTTACGAGTCCCATTTATTCCGGCGCCATTTTGGGCGAGGACGGGCAGGTCCAGGATATAGTCAAAATGTCTCTACCAACCATCGACTATGATGATGTTCATATGCTGTATTTATTAGAGTAACACTCATCTGTCCACATGAAATTAATTTGCCACAATCTAAACATGTCATTTTAATCTTTCCAAAGTTCTTCTAAATATTTGGGACCGTTTCCCTTGCCTCTAAAGCTCTCAGTGCCACTTCTTTGATGAATGTACTAGCAGGTCAGGGGTTCTCCTCCAAATCTCTCTTTTATGCAGCACTATAATTAATTGGTGCCACCTCTCCATATGACGATGCATGGTATAGTTACCACAACTATATTTTTTTTCGGTTCCTCTGGAGAGTTCATCGTGGCAGATGAAGCGTGTAACGTACCGGGCATTTACCTTTTTTTGCATGTACAGGAAAGGAAAAAAAAATCGAGCGTCCGAGTTCTAAGGTGTCCCAGGGCCATTTTAGTGGACCAGGCCCAAATCCAAAGAACAGGCCGCCATTTTGAGAGTCCTCTTGCAGCCGCCTGTCGCTGTAGCATCAAGAGCAGCCGAAACTCAGCAGAATGGCAACTGAAACGGTAAAGGGGCGCCCCACTACAGCAGATGAGCCTCCACCTAGGAAGGCCCATTCACGCCGGCTCCCCCCCCCCTTCGGGCACCCCACGCCGTTATTCGGAGCAGTATTGTAGGATGGCCACACCAGTGCGGCAACTTGCTAGACATCACCTCGGTGGTAACCGAATCTCAACGCCTTGTGGTGTCTTCTATTCAGAAAACATTGTTATGCTGCCTTCGACCTATTCGCCGCAAGTGCGCACACAACTCAACTGCATAGCTTGCTAGACACCATCTCGGTGCCATCCGGATCTTGGAATGTCAGCGCCTTTTGGTGTCTTCTCTTCAGAAAATATTGTTGCGCTGCCTTTGGCCCCATTCGCACATCAGTCCGCTACTGACGCCATCTCACAGGCTAATGGGGCGCCCCACGCCGACTTTCAGCATTGTAGGATGACCACACCAGTACAGCAACTTGCTAGACATCACCTCGGTGCCATCCGGATCTCGGCGCCCCACTGCAGATGAAGTGCCTCTCAACTATGAAACCACCACGGTGACATCCGGATCTTGGCGCGTTGTGCTGCCTTCGGCCTATTCGCACATCGGTCCGCTACTGACGCCATCTCACAGGCTAATGGGGCGACCCACGCCGAGTTTCAGCATTGTAGGATGACCACACCAGTACAGCAACTTGCTAGACATCACCTCGGTGCCATCCGAATCTTGGCATCTCAACGCCTAGTGGTATCTTCCATACAGAAAATATTGTTACGCTGCCTTTGGCCCCATTCGCACATCAGTCCGCAACTTAGACATCACCTCGGTGCCATCCGGATCTTGGCATCTCAGCGCCTTGTGGTGTCAGTCAGAAAATATTGTTGCGCTGCCTTTGGCCCCATTCGCACATCAGTCCGCTACTGACACCATCTCACAGGCCAACAGGGCGCCCCACGCCGACTTTTACCATTGTACGATGGCCACACCAGTGCCACAACTTGCTAGACACCACCTCGGTGCCATCCGGATCTTGGCATCTCAGCGCCTTGTGGTGTCTTCAAATCAGAAAATATTGTTGCGCTGCCTTTGGCCCCATTCGCACATCGGTCCGCTACTGACGCCATCTCACAGGCCAACGGGGCGCCCCACGCCGACTTTCAACATTGTAGGATGGCCACAGAAGTGCGACAACTTACTAGACACCACCTCGGTGCCATCCGGATCTTGGCGCGTTGTGCTGCCTTCGGCCTATTCGCACATCGGTCCGCTACTGACGCAAACTCACAGGCCAACGGGGCGCCCCACGCCGACTTTCAGCATTGTAGGATGGCCACACCAGTGCGGCAACTTGCTACACACCACCTCGGTGCCATCCGGATCTTGGCATCTCAGCGCCTAGTGGTGTCTTCTATTCCGAAAATATTGTTGCGCTGCCTTCGGCCCCATTCACACATCGGTCCGCTACTGACGCCATCTCACAGGCCAACGGGGCGCCCCACGCCGACTTTCAGCATTGTAGGATGGCCACACCAGTGCGGCAACTTACTAGACACCACCTCGGTGCCATCCGGATCTTGGCGCGTTGTGCTGCCTTCGGCCTCTTCGCACATCGGTCCGCTACTGACGCAAACTCACAGGCCAACGGGGCGCCCCACGCCGACTTTCAGCATTGTAGGATGGCCACACCAGTGCACCTTACTAGACACCACCTCGGTGCCATCCGGATCTTGGCGCGTAGTGAAGCTGCAGCAGCTGCAAATAAGCTTCAGACAGTGTTACAACCGCTGCTCAGAACTCTCAACTATGACACCACCTCGGTGCCATCCGGATCTTGGCACGTTGTATTGCCTTCGGCCTATTCGCACATCGGTCCGCTACTGACGCCGCCTCACGTGCCAACGTATTTTCTCCGCATTTTATACCCTATGCCGCATAACAGGTCATGTGACTTGTTTATAAAACTTTTCATTGGTTCATTTTACTTTTGGTTTCCTAATGATGGAAGGCTTGATCATATGACCTAAAAACAACACTTTTCATTGGATGAAAACTTTTTTTTTTTCCCAAACGATGAAAGCCCCACCTTGTTTCTGGATGTTTCAGACTGAAGCTGGCGTCAGCATGAGAGCACCACCATCTCGTAGCTCCGTCGTGGTCATTCCGCGAGCAATCATGGCAGCCGCTCCCCACCAGAAGCCTGCAGGAGTCGGGGCCCCCAAAACTTTTGATGAATTCTCAAGGCGGAGGGGACGCTTTCGAGAATGGGGTCCAAGACCTAGCAGACAAGCGTCCGATTTCCAAGGTGTCCCAGGGCCATTTCAGTGGACCAGGCCCAAAAAGGGAACAGCCTGCCGCCATTTTGAGAGTCCTGTGACAGCCGCCTATCGCTGCACCGCAAGAGTGGGCGCAACTCAGCTGAATTGCGGCTTTTGACACAGTGGACCAAAAACGGACGGAATGGCAACTGAAACGGTAAAGGGGCGCCCCACTACAACAGATGACACTCCACCTGGAGAGGCCCGTTCACGCCGCCTCCCCCGGGGCGCCCCACGCCGTTATTCGGAGCAGCATTGTAGGATACCAAAACCAGTGCGGCAACTTACTGGACATCACCTTGGTGCCATCGTTCTGCTGCCTTGGAACTATTCGCACAACAGTTTGCTACTGATGACCCACCCCCCACGACGCCCCACGCCGTTATTTGCTGGGTGGCAACTTACTAGACATCACTTTCGTGTCATCTAGATTTCAGCACGTTCTGCTGCCTTGGAACTATTCGCACAACAGTTTGCTACTGATGACCCACCCCCCGCGACGCCCCACGCCGGAAATCTGGACGTTGTGCTGCGTTGGGACTATTCGCACAGCCGACCGCTACTTCGTTGTTTTTCCCTAAAAATGTTTATATGTTATTACTATTTTTGTTTTCTTGTATATATTTATAAATTATTAAAGTTTTATAATCTTACTACTTTGTCGGAGTGCTATATATTTTTAATGTGACACATAATTGTAAAAACTTTGATGTACAAAGAGTCATCCCTGGAATCTTCCGCTTCAGGCTCGGTCCCCTCCCCAATCACAATACAGGATGGTTTTCAGATAATAGCAACGCTTCTGCTGTGACGGATCTCATCGAGTGTGGGCCTTGATCTACTATAACTCCTTTGAAGAGGGGTGATTCTTTACAGCTGTGGCCATAAACTACATCTGCAGGGCTAGCTGATACCCTAGGACCAGCCTGGACAATCGGACACAGAGGAAAAGGAGTGTCAGAGGGTGCGGTAGTGAATAGGGCGAAAGGGAGGTGTCGGGCGGGCACAGGGTGTGATTCTCAGGGAAGAGCAGCGCAGATGGGGGGAGGTTTATTACCCATGCATAAGACAGAGAGCGGGGGTGACCACTGCCTGGGGGAGATGCTTGCGAGGGTGGGGAGCCATGCTAAGGATCGACAGCGTGCACAGAGTGGGTCTGGTCAAGGCATCTAAAATGGCTGCCGTGCACGACAAAAGTGTGGCATTTGAAAAAAGACAAGATGGCGCAGACAATGTTTTTCAACACTTCCTGATTTCCTTCGAATCGAACGTTAACAGACGTTGGGGCATATTACCAAAGTTAAGCGATATTTATCCCTAACGATGCTTAGCAACGATTTTTTTACCGTCAGAAATTATCGCAGATAAACCTTGCTATTATCAAGGTTTATCGCAAATACGATAAAAAACGACCGCAATGCATTAATATCGCTGAAAACTCAGCGATATTCATGCATTACCGAGCTAATGCTCTTAGCCATGTTATCCACCTCCCATTGGATAACATGGCTAAGAACTGCTCAGGGCAGGTGCTAGCTTTTGGAGATATTCGCGCTTATCTCGAATATTTCCAAAAGTTGATAATAGGAGATGGCGATGTTAGCGACTGTTTCCAGTCGCTAACATCTTGGCATGCCCACTTTGCATGTCATTAGTGATAAATATCACTCAGATGCAAAGTGGGGCCCAAGATGGTCGCTATCTCCTACTAGCCGTCGCTAACTGGTGTTAGCAACAGCTAGGTAATACAGATATAATTTTATCTCCGCGAAGCGGAGCGCTGTTACAGATATATATCTTGTTTTTGAACGTTAATTTCTCAAAATGCACTGAAGCACATATATTGAGACCTAGCAAAGGCACATCGGGCTACCAGTCCCTAATATTTTACCAAGTTTCGTGCAAATCCATTCAGCCGTTCGATTATTATTATTATTATTTTTTTTTGCTCCGCGGGGCCCTTTTAAAACCTCCACATCAAACCTAGGGGGTCAGCGAGGATCTACTATGCCCCCTTATGGTCATTTGCCCCTTCGCTTTGGCCTCCTCTTGTCTCTCGATCCTACCGAGAGACAAGATGGCGGCCGCTACGGACTGTTTGGAATGTTTACAGACACCGGAGAGCCAATCAGCTTCGCTTCGCAAAGCTCCGTAACGCGAAAAGTACGCGAAGCGGTGCGCTGTTACAGATATATATCTTTTTTTGAACGTTAATTTCTCAAAATCCACTGGAGCACATATATTGAGATCTAGCAAAGGCACATCGGGCTACCAGTCCCTACAATTTTGCCAAGTTTCGTGCAAATCCATTCAGCTGTTCGATTATTATTATTTTTTTTTTTTTTTGCCCCGCGGGGCCCTTTTAAAACCTCCACATCAAACCTAAACGGTCAGGGAGGATCTACTATGCCCCCTTATGGTCATTTGCCCCTTCGGTTTGGCCTCCGCTTGTCTCTCGATCCTACCGAGAGACAAGATGGCGGCCGCTACGGACTGTTTGGAATGTTTACAGACGCCGGAGAACCAATCAGCTTCGCTTCACAAAGCTCCGTTGCGCGAAAAGTACGCGAACTGGAGCGCTGCCCGGTCCGCTGTTACAGATATATATCTTTTTTTAAACGTTAATTTCTCAAAATCCACTGGAGCACATATATTGAGACCTACAAAAGGCACATCGGGCTACCAGTCTCTACAATTTTGCCAAGTTTTGTGCAAATCCATTCAGCCGTTCAGGCTAAAAGTGAGGCCAACCGCCCTATGGAAAACTCAATGTTAAAAACACGTTTTGGGACCCCCCTTTTTTCTCGACCCCCCCTGGACGAACCCCCCCCCCAATTTTCAGTGGCTGCTCAGAAACAAAATGTGCCATTTTCCTGAAAATTTCAGCCAATTCCGTCCACAAACGCCAAAGTTATTAGACATAGAATTTTCAAAAAACCCATAGAGAAAAAATCCTAACTATATATACCTACTGGCGACCGCCAGTAGGTAATATTTATATATATATATATATCAATCCCACAAAGAGCTCCTTCCGAGATACTGGGACCCCAGAGGGTTGGCGCACACTCCGGCGGAGCGTGCCGGTGAATCACAATCCAAAGTCTTTTTCCACAGTTTAGTCGTGCGCTCTCAGGAAATGAGTAAAATACCACGAGTAAGTTAAACACAGGTTTAATCCACACAACGCGTTTCGCCTTGCAGCTTGTTCATTGATAACACAATTGGTCTGAATGCTTGCCAGTACTTTTTAAAAGAAAGAAACATCCATTATAAAGAACACAATGACATGCTAATGGATATGATTTCCTCATGTTTAACAAACAACATATTCCTATTTGGTGATCAAATGTATCGTCAACAAAATGGAGCTGCAATTGGCTTTTCCTTCAGCCCAAGCTATGCTTGCATAGTTATGGGTTGGTGGGAAAAGGAGGTGGCCTGGAACAGCAAGAATGAACGCTTCACCAAACACATAGTCACCTGGAAAAGGTTCATAGATGACCGCTTTAGAATTTGGGAAGGAAGTGAGAGGGAGTTCCAGCAATACTTTGAAATTCTAAATTAGAGCACACCAGGTCTAAAATTCACTTTTAAAAAGAGCAAGAGCAAAGTTGTATTCCTGGATGTGGAAATATATATAAAAGACAACTGCTTGGAAACAACTCTACAGCGAAAAGCCACAGCAACCAATGCAACATTGGAAGTGACGAGCTTCCATCAACCATCATTGATCTCAAGCATCCCCTACGGGGAATTCCTCAGTCTGCGAAGAATCTGCAGTGAGGAAAATGAATGGAAGAAAAAAAGCGCAGGAACAATAAAGCGCTTTGAACAGAGGAAATATGGTAAAAATGTCATAAATAAATGCTGGAACAGGGCAAATACAAATCTAGAACAGACTGTCTCACACCAAAAAATGTGGAAAAACCTGAGGAGGAGCCCATAAGATTAATCTTAGACTACTGTCTGGAGTCCAAAGAAATAGCGAAAATCATGAGAAAAATTGGAAAATTTTACAATTGGACTCCATCGTAGGTAAAAAAATGGGGCCACATCCAGTAATAATTTATCGAAGAGCGAAAAATTTAAAAGATCAATTGGTTCATAGCCACTTTAAAAGCAAAAATGTGAAAAAACCTTGGCTAAAAACAAAGGGGTTCGTAAAGTGTCATAATTGTAAAGTTTGTGAAATTGCGAAGCCCACAACAGACTCTACAATGGCTAACAACAAAGTATGGCAAATAAAAGAAATGATCACATGCAAGAGTCACTGTACCATCTACATTATTGAATGTCCCTGTCAATTAAAATTCATAGGGAGTACTATATGCGAACTGAAGAAACGCATACTGGAACATGTTTGTGCCACAAAAAATAAAGACAGAAATAATGCTGTAGCCAAGCACATGGAAAAACCCATCACCATGGGATTTGGAAACTTCTCAAATTCTATGGGATAGTAACAATACCTATTTCAGACAGAGGTGGCCACCGAGAAAAAACACTACGTCAAAAGGAGTCACGACATATCTTACATTTCCGGACTATGATACCTTTCGGACTGAATCAGTCGGAAGAACTATATATACATTTGTGAATTATAAAAATTAGCTTCTATCAGTACGCATGTATCAGGGATAAAAGAAAAAGGAAAAACATTGTTCAGTAAGATGGAAGAAGGAAGATCATGAAATAAAATATACCCACTGGAGGGTTTAAGAAAAGGATTGAGAAACACATAGACAATATTAAACCACTGGAGGGTCTTAAAATTGAGGAATGCACTTTAGAGGCAAAATGCTTTAAAAATGAAAAGTATAAATCCGAATGTTTGATCATTACAAAAAAGTTGATAAAATTGCTACATCTTACTGTGAGAGATGAATAACCTTGATTAACTGCAACATGCTGATTATGATTGAATTTTGCACAGAATAGAAAAAACTACAGAGCCCAGAATCCTTTGAGGCGGTTTCTGTGGGTTTGATGTGGGAAACAGGAAGTTGTGTTACCTTAACTCCCTGGAAAGAAAACGTTTTAAAGTGTTTGTAAATCGTTTGACAAACTGACCGTGAACAAGGTAGAGGCAACTACCGAAACGCGCGGGTCAAGCCTGTGCGAATAACTAATGGATTTAAGAATAAATTAATTGAAAGATAAATGGCTGGAGTTGTGGCTTCATTGTCTTCGTGAATACGCTGTTTTTGATATGTATATATATATATATATATATATATATATATATATATATATTAACAGTAGGTAGTTATAGTTAGGACCTTGTTTCTATTCAAAAAGCGTTTTTTGTTTTCCCAATAACTTTGGCGTCATTAGATGAATCTTCGTGAAATTTTCAAAACTAGTGGCCCTTTCTGGTCAGCTCCAGTCTTGAAAGTTTTGCGGTGATTCATCAAGCGGGAGATGAGAAAAAAAGGGACTCCCAAGATGCGTTTTTCCCATGTTCATTTCCATAGGAAACTTTAGACAAAGCTACAGCCCGAACTGCTGAACGGAATTACACCAAATTTCGCAAAAAGGTAGCCCTTGTTTCAGAAAGAGTCCTTTTTGTTAAATGTTGTGAATCCGTTCAGTAGTTGCTGAGAAATTAAAGAAAGTTGAAAATTATATATATATGAGCACCGAGGATGGTTCGCGAACCCTACGGGCACGAGCTTCACTCTGATTGGCTGCCAACACTCCAAACCAGGACGTTTTGGCAGCCATCTTGTGACTTGGTAGAACCGAGTCACAAGAAAACAGTGACAAAGAGGGTAAAAAAGAAGAAAAGAGGGCAAGGTAAAAACACCCTGACCCCCTAGGTCTGCTCAGGGGTTCCCACAAGGACACCCAGGGCCAAAAAAAGTCTTTTTGTTTTTAATAATTTCTGCGGAATTCATGGTGGGGTCATGAATCCCCCCAATTAAAAAAAAAAATGAATGTGCTTCATTATAATGAGGCCCCCGGGGGGGCCAGGTTTGGGGTCAATGTGTATTTAATTTGAGCGACCCGCAGGGGCCCCCGCAGCCCCGGGGACCGCCACCTCCCCAGGGATATAATTATTATATGCGGGGGACACATGGCCCCGGCAGTCCCGGGGACCGCCACTTTATTGAAAATAAATGCGTGGGGGGTCCCAACCCACCCCCACCCTGCCCTGGGGACCGCCAGCTCCCCGGGACATTGATGAAAATGGGCAGGAACCCCGGGAACCAGCACCTCCCCGGGGCGATAAAGAATAATTAGTGTGGGAGGGCTCAAGCCCCCCACACTGCCCCGGGGAACTTAATATTTAAATACAGTGGTCCATTGCGGACCCCCGGGTTCCGGGGACCATCACCTCCCTGGGGATTTGAAATGGAGGGAGGGGGCCGCATGGCCCCCCTCCTGGAGCCCTTGATGGCCCAGGGGACGCCACCCTCCCCAGAGCCGGCTCATTCAGACACTTTGTTTGCTGTGGCAGGGCAGGAGCTGTGTGGCTCCCGCTCTGCCATAGCAAACACTGCTTTGCTTCCTTAAAGCAAAAGCAGGGAAACATTTGAGATGTGGCCTCGGAACATCTCTCTGCAATGCAGCTCTGTGGCACATACTGGAGGTACCTGGTGGGCTAGTTGGCCCCCAGGGACCCTCAGTATTCAAGGGGAATTAATTCCCCGACTTACAACATGCCAGGGGGAGCGTTTGCTGAGTGCTGCATGGAGGGGGCGGGGCCTCCGGCGCGATGCTGACTTATGTATTATTTTTTTTAACAGGGAAACAGTTTTTCTCATTAATGATTTTCAATGTTATTTTCTATGTTTACTCTCATACTTTTGAGGTGCCAAACCACCTCCTTACCAAATGGTGAACACACAATAGGTTTTCTGGATTTCAAAAAAATATGGGCATCAAAAATATATTTAGCTTTATTCTTCCTAGTACTTGCACTATTGTATAGTCTTCCTGTAAACTCATGTACCCGCCTCTCACAATTTTTTCTTCTACAATTATTCACCAAAAGTTCCAAACAAAAAATACATAATAGTACTCGCAGGTAGAAAACTCTTTTGAAATCTTGTCAGAACTGCGCTGTTTTGGTTTACATCACTGATACATCTGGCTAGCAGGGTACCATTCAAAAAAGTATTTGCTGAGACATTTGCCTTTGTCCCATACCTTATGTATTCTGGGGTACCACTTAAATGCCCTGGGCATTTTTCACAAAGATAACTTAAGGGCATGTTATCAAGCAGGGCGTTAAAAATTATTGCCGTTGTTAACTGCCGCCAAAGCGGCAATAATGGGCTTGATAATATGGCCTTGTGAATTCCAATAGAAACCCATGTTCTGGTGTGAACATGGGCTTCTATTGGAATTCTCCATGGCTTATTATCAAGCCCATTATCACCGCTTTAGCGGCAGTTTTCTGGCACTAAAACCGCAATAATTTTAACACCCTGCTTGATAATATGCCCCTTACACTTTTGAGTACGTTTACTACTTTTCGGTATTGGCATACTTCACTTTTGTAGTAACTTAGGGCTAGATGTAGGTAATCACAATTTACCGATTCTTACATACCGAATTTTACCAATTCGGTATTTAAGAATCAGTAAATGTGATGTAGGTAATAAATCGGTCAAATTTACCGAAACGGTAATATTCCTTATTACCGATTCGGTAAGGAGGAATACCTTCCCATTCATTCCTATGGCCTGGAGGCACATAGGAAAGAATGGGAAGCCATTCACCATTACCGATTCAGTAAATACCGAATCGATAATAGCGGGATCATATTTAAGGGTGGCAGGGTGTCACATTGACACCCTGTTGCACCCTTCAATCGATCGTGCATGTGTGCACATATGGCGCACAGACATGCCCTAAGGGCATGTATGTCTGCCACAAGGCACTTTTAACTAAGCAAATAATTACTTTTTTAAAGGTATTCGCTATTTACCACCAACTTGTAGTTGGTTGTAAATAACGAATCCTTAAAGCAGAAATGCACTCACTTGAGCGCTTCCTACATAGGTTTTAAGGATTTGGTAATTTACCGATTCCTTAAAATAAGGAATCGGTATTTTACCGATTCCTTATCATATCGGTAAACTACCGAATCCTTATTCAGAGCTACCTACATTGGAAAGGGCTAAATACCGGTCGGTAACGGGAAAATTACCGATTTTCGGCCTTTACAGACCGGTATTAAGCTAATTACATCTGGCCCTTATACTTTTGTTGTGTGACCAGCACTATACATGACCAACTACCGGTACTACAACAGCCTCCCATAGAGTACACTGGAGATAGGGATTTAAAATAATACCCCATAGGAAATAACAGTGAATAACTAAAAGTAGTACACATACCTTAAAAATGTTAGCTAGCTCGAAAGTAAAAGTTTGTGAATCAAACCCCATGTGTCAGACTGGTTGGTTTGCTATTTTAGAAGAAAACCATACTGCTAAGGTTTGATCAATTAAATGGCATAGTGCTGTTTAAGAAACGACTAGGACAGAAAACAGCTCTAGACTGCACCACAACATATCCATTATGAAGTTCTCAAATATCACTGTGACCATCTATGGAGAATTCAGGCTCTGCATTGATACTAAAAGCAACATGGCATAATTTGTACTGGTTTAGAAACCGGCCCAAAGTCCATGTGTGTATGGTGCATTTGTAACCATTTCTTTTGGTGGAGATTGCTTAATATAACTGAGTCTCATACACATGCTGTTGATCCAAATATCATCAGTGCTTTCACATTATTTAAAAGACTGGGTGGAGATTAACTGACCTCGGAGGTCAGTTAATATCCATTCTCTCTTTGAGGAAATATCCTACACTTATGAAATGCATCAATAGAAGCTGTTCATGAGCCTGGGTGAATTTGAACCCCAGTTTTGACTCAATGCCAAGGCACTCAGATTTATGTAGGACATAAAATTCAACCTCAAGGAATACATTGCCAAGAAAACCAAACTGATTTATGTAGGACATACAATTCAACCTCAAGGAATACATTGCCAAGAAAACCAAATTGACTTGGTACCAGCTCTTGCCGATGAAGAAAGTGAAGCCATTTCTTCCTGATTGCAGCTTCAGACCTGCTACCCAATCCATGGTACTGTGTACCAGGATGGTGGCATCACACTGTCCCACAGCTTCTCAGACTCCACTCTCCTACATGCATCAGCATGCCTCATAGAGGGCTTGAAGTATTACCTAGAGGTGAGTGAGGCAACAAATTCATAGGAAGAGCCGAGCTATAGCCCAGCCAAAGGTTTGGCTAAGATCTAAGAACCAAGCCATGAAAACGTTTGCTATGTAAATCTTACAACAATTATGACGTATAACGTGATAGTCTCGGCAAAATAAAAAATGGGTATTTCTTTAACGTGTGTAAACGTTGGCATTAAATGTCACATTATAGCACTGCCCTGATAAGTACTTATTAAGGGTTTTAAACTTGACAAATTAGTGAACAGAGACAAGACAGTTGTCTTGTTAATCCTATGTAGGGCCCAGATTATCTTAAAGCAACATTACAGTCAATTAAATCAAACAATAGGTTCTTGTACAACTGGTATCCTTGAATAACATATTTAAAAGTGCTTTCATACGCAATAATGAAGACAAATTAGCTTTAGTAAAATAAAATGTTCGCCTAAAATCACACAATTTAAATGGGGGAGATTTACCCAGGTTTTCTGTTTTCACTTTGTACAAATCAGCAGCTAAAAGAGTACATATTTGTCGTTCCTTTTTTATGTTAACTCTTTGTGTTTACCTATTGCTGCATTTTTCTTTAGTTTTTGTATAGTGCAACCAAATGTATTGGAGCACTTTACATGAATACCAGTGTCATTATAAAAGGTCAAGTTCATGTTTTTTTAGGCAAAGGGAGAATAAGGGATTTGCACATAATCACAGGATGTTGAGTCCAAGCCAAGACTCAAACATGGTCTCCCAGTTCCCTAGGCTGCTAATAGCAAATAAAAGCAGCTGTAGGGTCAAAATCAGCAGCTCTGGGTGTAATGCCATAACCTGTGTAAACGGAGAGTAGCAGGCAGAAGCCACATTAACCTTTAAGGTTTAAGCCCATTTTCGAACAGTGGGCCTTCATGAATCCTAAAAGGAAAAATGAAATGAATCCCAAATTTAGGGAACCAATGACCAGGAATAGGCCAGTGAACACAGCTGTGGCATCAGGTGACATTTGAAAGTGGTGGGCGTAAAAGTTGGGTTATGACTTTTATGTAGCGAGAGAAGCGAGCATGCTTAATGAACAAACGTGGAGTCTAGGGTAGGCCCTTCTCTCGAGAAAAAATTGAAAATAGATTGGAAAATGGTGCATTTTAAGGCAAATAAAATTAAGTGAGAAATCAAGGTTTAAAAAGCAGTGGGGGCATATGGTCTTGAAATATTAAACAGTTTAAAAATTGCCCCATATCTTACTACATAATTATGTTGAACGGTTACTGTAATGTGCAAACTGTACAGTGCTACAACGTCAGCCCTTTAATGTACGCTTGCGCAGTGTCTTGCACTGCATGAGGCATCGACTTTGGACGCAAATGCTCTAACTAGGCTTTGAGAAGCACCCACACCTGCTGGATAAAATCAGTCATTTGGAAATATGTGCAGGCAGGTCTTTAAGCAGGATGGAAACAGTGAGTGCTCTTTCAAAGGGAACATGTCAAATCAATTTCTGTGATTACCATAGTGTGCCACACAACCGATATTTTGATTTCTCTCTGAGATGTTATTGCATCAAGATACATTTGACATACACTTAAAACAATTGACTTTGTCAATGAATGTTAGCTGTTTGAGATAAATGAGTAACAACAATGATGCGTTATAAATAATCAACATTAGAAATATTTCAGTTCTGAAGTTGTGAGCCTGTGAATTAAATATTATTGAGGCCTGTGGAAGGAGTATTGGCCTTCAGTTATGTGCGCTTTATGTTAGATATATATGCCCCTTTTCCCCGCTCATCTTATGCATCTGCACATCAACTGCCTCTTTTCTCTTTAGCACCCCTACTTACTCTCCCCAAATTTACTTCCATGCATCTCCCTCACTTCACCATAAAAAAAAATTAAATACCAAAAAAAATCTGACACAGCGGTGCAAACCGTCAGCATCTTGGTTCAAGGAAAACCTTAAAGAGATTAAAACTAAATCCAAGAAACTTGAGAGGCAGTGCCAGAGGATATACTCAAAATGATAAGATGCAATTAGAAAATGCACTGAATTATTGTAAAAATGACATTAGAAAAGCTAAAGAAAACTACTACGCTCAAACAATTACAGAAGCAACAAATAGGCAGAGAAAAATATTTGGCATAGTAAGGGACATAACAAACCCAGACTGCACACAACAAATTGTAAAAACCTCACAAGAACTAGGCGACAGTCTGTCCGAGGTTTTTAGTACTAAAATGTAGCTAATCCTAGAAGACATAAACAAAGATACATCGCTGAACAAACCACCCATAGAAGAGGTGGTTAGCACAAAACTGTAAAATATAGATACAATGAAAGAGGAAGAATGAAAATCTCTGCACCTGGCCATCTCCTCAGGCTCCCTACTAGATCCAATACTACCTACTATGTGGAAAGAATGGCAGATGAATTATATCTGAGTCTATTAAAGTACTGCAATCAATCTCTGGTGACAGGCAAAGTTCCACAAGCCTGGAAGAAAGCCCTAGTTACCTCGACATTGCAAAACCCAACAGCAGACTTCAACAATCCCAGTAATTACTATCCAATCTCACAACAGCCCTATCAGGTAAAAATAATGGCGGAACATGTTAGCAAAAAACTAGCAAGCTACTTGGAAAATCACAATTTCCTGGAAAATGAACAGACATGCTTTAGACCAGCTCATGGCACTGAATCAGCATTAAGTCAGGCTGTGGATGAGCCGAGGAGTACGGTGGACAGAAGTAAACCAGCACTTCTGATACCATTTTATCTGTCAGCTGTGTATGATATGTTAAAGACCGAATACTGATACTAGACTGAGGGAGATAGGGTTAGAAGGAACATTATTGGAGTGGATTGAATCCCACTTATCAAATAGGACCCAAGCAATCTCACTCCCTACATTCCTCTCAGAGTTTAAGAGAACAGAACATAGGGTACCCCAGGGATCAGCACTGAGCCCGACCCTCGTCAATTTATATTTATGCCCACCATTGACCCTCATCCAACCATACGGGATCACTTTTGTAGACTATGCGGATGAAACACAACTCATTTTGTCTCTGGACAAAAACAGTCACACCTCAGTAGGAGGACTTCGCACATGCTTAAAAAGAAATGGCAAGCTGGCTGAGAAAGAATTCATTATAGTTCAATGGAGGAAAAACTGAATTCTTATGTTGCTCACACTCCAAAGAGTCTCAGCCACACCCGAATAACTTCAGGGCATGGACCAGTAAAGATTATCTTAAGGTATCTCATGTACTTCAAAACCTAGGAGTGTATGTGGATAAGTTATCCATAAACAAAACGGCAGCCACATGCTGTGGATTACTCCAGAATCTTAGGAAATTTGTCCCACTATTGCCCCAGCCAGCAAGAGGCTATTGGTTCATTGCACTCTTTCAGGGTGCATCTACCTAATTAAAAGACTATGGGCCTCATTATGATGGAGGATTTTCCGCCTCCTCCGGGCCGGCGGAAGCCACCTCCGGCCCGGAGGAGGCGGAAAATCCTCTGCGGACTCACCAAAGACCCACCGGCGCATTACGATGGCTGGTGGGTCTTGGTTTCTGTCCGCCGCTTTTCCGCCGCGGTCAGATTACAACCGCGGCGGAAAAGCTCTCATTTGGCTGGCAGTGTCTATCAGACACCGCCAGCCGAATTAGGATGCATTTCTAAACATGCTTTTCTGCGGCGGTTTTTCCGCCGTGGAAAAGCATGTGTACTTTTGATTTTGGGGGCCCGTTGCGGGCCCCCAGGGTGTTGGCGGGTGGGGGGTGCACATGGGGGGTACCTGTGGTACCCCTCAGCATTTACATGCACAAAGCGGCAGGCACCGCGCGGTGCCTGCCGCTTTGTGCATGTAAATGTTAAACATGCACTTTTAACATTGCGGCGGGTGCTGCTTGAAGCAGCACCCTCCGCAATGTTAAATATCCAGGATGTGACCGCCAGGGTGGCGGTCACATCCTAATCGCACATGAGGGAACGCCGCAGCCCATGCGGACGTTCCCTCATCCTCTGGGGTCGCGGACGGACGCAAGTCCGTCCGCGATCCTAATGAGGCCCTTAGTACAGTGCAAACAATAGCAGTAAAACGTGCACTGGATACATCCAGACATAGCTCTGCCTCAAGCTTCTTGAGACAACTACACTGGCTTCCATTAAAAGACAGAATAGTTTTTAAATTAATGTGTGTCATCTACAAGACCTTAAATAAAATAGGACCCTTGCTGTTATAAAGAAAAGTCAGACATTACAGGTCACAGAGGAACTTTTAAGTCCTCGTCTGCTAACTTCGTCTGCTTACGGAAAATTAGAAAAGTGATGTCTGCGGGAAGGACCTTTCCGATAAAGGCAGCTCAATTGTAGAATAAGCTTCCAGCTCTCTTTAGAGCTAGTGCGAACTTCACCTGCTGTAGTAGAAACCAACGGGCCTGGGTCGTTCAAAAAAAGTAGTTAGGGCTAATGTTAGTACTAACTCAGAAAGATGATGCAGAAGTAAGTGTATTTGTGGTTAAGGATCTGGCAAGGTTATCATAGCACTAAGATACCTGCAAAGTGAAAGTTTGCGCTTTACAAATTGTTGTTACTTACTTACTTACTTGACCTCCAAACTTACACTGCACTCACATTCAAGCATTTTATGTCCTTTTGCTTTTGCCTTGTACATATTTTTACATCTGTGTGCACCCTTCACACACGCTTTCACAGAATTTCAATTGCAAGTGGAATGTATGGTTATTGTTCTGTGTGCTCTGCAGAAAGACCAACCCTCTGACAGCCTCAGAGCTCACAATCAAAGCCCCTCATATACACCAGGCGCTTTTCAAAGAGTGCACTGTTTAATATTTTTGGGGGCAAATATGTAGGAATTTCGGAGGTGCACAGCCCCAGAGCCCTAATGGAGAAACTGTACCTGGGACACAGGCCAATGAACATAAATGGTGCTCGCAGGCTGATAATTGCAAACACAAGCAGCAAAAGGGTCAAAGTCAGCAGCTCTGGCTGAGGGAGGGTGGCAGACAGAATGCACATGAAAGCTCGGCTCGTTATGTGCTTGAGGTTCCAACAGGACCTCATGTTGAGCCAGATCCAGGTTTCAGGCTCGAGCCTGGCTCAAGCTTTCAGTGGCTTGTTCACCTGTACCCTTACCTATCTGTCTGACAAGCTCACTGCCTTTGGTGACTCTTGTAACCAGTTGTGGCTGGTTTCAGAGGAGAGTTCCAGGGAGTGGGCTGAGGGAGGAGATGACAACGAAAAAAAGAACATACCTGCCGCCTGCATTCTGAGCCTTGATTTGCGCTCCCAGAGAACCTGTGTTACCGGGTTGGAGACAGCTTCAGTGCGCATTTTGGTTTCACGCTTGAGACAACCAGCCAAACCAACATGCGCACTTATAGCAGTGCATACCACTTCCCGTTGGTGCCTGTCATCCCCTTGACCCCGCCCCTAGACTCAGTTGGGAAACAAAATAAAACAATAAGAAACTCAGGTTTATTATTATTTTATTTTGATTTTTACGCTACTGGCAGGCAGGTGAGGGGGTATGCTTCTCTGCCATAGCAGAGGAGTGACTGCTGCTTGCGATACCCACAACCACAAAATCATCATGTAGATGGGCAAAAATAAAATAAAACGCAACAGGCTTTCTCAATGTATGCCCTCAGAATCTGACACAACATCCCTGTGTCCCTCATGACTGCCCCAATGCTACTTCTATTTAGGAACAAGATGAAGACACACCTATTTAAAGAACACCACATCTTGAGGAGGTAACAGTCCACCTCCTCTCTCAGAACCCAGCTTCCCTTACAGTCAGCTTTTGACAGTGTCTTTGCCTTTGACATTGTGCAATGCTCCGCCTGTTTGTGGCGAGCATAACACTATACGAATACAAATACCAGATACATGCATTACATTCATTAAAGGCAAAGGGTTTCAGAAGGCTCAGTGAAAATCTCTTTCTAGTTCCTTTAGCATGACAGGCGCATTCTTCTGGAACACAGCATTAAGGGCCAGATGTATGTACCTTTTTGTAGCACACAAACGAATCGGTCCGCTTGCGAACGGAAAAATACCTTTTCAAATGCCTCAAACCCAAAGAGCGATTAAGTAACCTATTACCGAATCACAATTTGGGTTTGCGATTCGGTATTAGGAAGGGGAGTGTTTAGCGCATCCCTTCCTAATACCAAATAGCATTGGTATGTATGAATGTTTTGTGACCGTAAATGCAAAACATTAGCATTTTACCACCTACTTCAAGTAGGTGGTAACCCATTCGCAAATGGGAAAGGGTCCCTAGGGGCACCTTTCCCTTTGTGAATGTTTGTAAAAGCATTTTTTAAGAGCAGGCAGTGGTCCCAGGGGCCACTGCCTGCACTTAAAAAATTAAAAGAAACCTTTTAATTTTTCTTTTTAAAATGCAACCTGTTTTCCTTTAAGGAAAACGGGCTGCATTTAAAAAGAAATGATTGCTTTATTTAAAGGCAGTCACGTACATGGTGTTCTGCTGACTCCAGCAGGCCACCATCCCACGATTTTAGCAATTCCTAGGGGGTCGCAAATTGCGATCAACCTCATTAATATTAATGAGGTAGGTCATTTGCAAACCCCTAGTAATCGAAGAGTGTTCAACACAGTTCCCTACATGCCGTTGTTTGATTTCCTAATTGAGTATCCTTGTGATTCACAATTAGGAAATCGCAAAATGGTATCTTAATACATCTGGCCCTAAATAAAGTAAGCGCCAGTGGGCCACTAATCAGCACACATCACTCATGGAACTTGAGCTGCCCTCAACAGCCAGCTGCTCTAAGCCCTAATATATACGGACGTAGTTAGGCCTGTGGTCATTGCTAATCAGACACATTCTATGTGTCAGCTTCTTGAATATGTACAGCCTTCCTCCAGTTAAAGTGGTGAACAGTCACAACATGGAAAAAAAAATATCGAATTGACAGAATATCGAGTTTTTTATATAGAATGGACAGAATATTGAATTCCAAAAATATGGTGGGGCAGAATATTGAAATTCGGGTTAGAAATATTGATTTCCATAATATCGAAGTTAGTAATATCGACAGTCATAATATAGTTGTTAAAAATATCAAATTGTTTTATAGTGTTTTAAGTGTTAGTATATGTGTTAAAAGTATGTATTATTTTCGTAATGTATGTAAGAATTTTTTTAAAGTAATGAATTTTTATGGTATTTAATTTCTGCGTAATTTAATTCCGTAGCGGGTTGTGGGTTTATAGGGGAATAGGGTGGGAAGTAATTTAATTATAGTAAATTAAATATTAATTTTTAGGAAATATTCATTATTTTTAATTTAATTTGGTGTTTTAGTTCTGTAGCGGGTTGTGGGGTTATAGGGGTATAGGGGGGAAGTAATTTAATTGTTATTAAGTAATTATTTATTTTTATTTATTGGTATTGATAATTAATTTATTGTTAATTAATTTATATTAATTGGTAATTATTTTTTATTAATTGGTAAATAATTTTCATTAATTGATGATTATAATAATTTATTATTTGGAGCAGGTTGTGGGTTTAAGGTAGAATAGGGTGGGAAGTAATTTTATTGTAATTAAGTCATTATTGAAATTATTTTTGTGTATTGATAATTAACTTACTGGTAATTAATTATGAATTGGTAATTTTTCTATTACTTATTAATTTTTGGTATAACAAATTAATTGGTTGTTAATGAATTAATAATAGGTAATTAATTTTTAATAAATAATATTTATTGGGACTTATAATTAATTATGTATTACATATTTTGTAATTGATCATTACTTTTAATTCATTTTTTATTGGTATTGATAATTACTTTTTTTTATTTAAATATTAAATCATTACTTTCCCTACTGTTGCACTCTCTGGAGTGGGAATAGTAATTATTACCCCTATGCTTGTCCAACCCTTTACCTACTGTTGCACTCACTGGAGTGGGAATAGTAATTTTTACCCCTACGCTATCCAACTCTTTCCCTACTATTGCACTCACTAGAGTGGGAATAGTAATTTTTACCCTCCCGCTATCCAACGCTTTCCCTACTGTTGCACTTAGTGGAGCGAGAATTGTAATTTTTACCCTCCTGCTAACCAACGCTTTCCATACTGTTGCACTCACTGGAGTGAGAAAAGTCAAGTTTACCTTCCCGCCATCCTACGCTAAAAATATTGAATATTTGTTATTAATATTAAGTTAATATATATATGTATTAAAAAATAAACATGCATGTTTATTGTTGTTTTTACTTACATTAAGGGGTCGATTCCGATACTGGAAAAAAAATGTCCGTACGATTCGTATGCGGAGCCCTCTCCATACGAATCGTAAACATGCCGTACGACCCGACGAGTACGATCCGGACCGGGGTATGAGGACGCGATTCGTATGGTCCATGTCAGGTAAGGGCGATTCGTATGGTAAATCACAAAATCACATACACACCGTACGGTTCGTACACCCATGATCGCAGGGGTACGGTCCGTACCCCTGCGATCGCAGGGTGTACACACTGTACAACCAGCGAACAAGGGGTACGGTCCGTACACCCAGCAAACATGGGGTACGTTGCGTACACCCCATGATCGCGGGGTATGGTGCGTAGACCCCATGATCGCAGGTGTACGCACCATACCCCTGCGATCATGGGGTGTACGCACCGTACCCAGGGGGGGCCGTTCCGTACCTGTTTCGAGGCGAACTCTGCTTTTATGGCTGTTTTAGCTCCCGTAGAAAAAGGGTCATATGGTGCGTACCCGACATGAATCGTACTTACTGGGTTGGAAAAACCAGCCGCGAACCATACGGATGTCGCGTACAGCGGGTTACGAGGGAGATTCGTAAGGAGATTTGAGTCGTACGGTCCCTGTACGATTCATACGGAGTCCAGCTCCTGGTACGAATCGTACTTCATCGTACGTACGGGGGACGTTTCAGGGTACAATCTGTATGGGAAAAACGCTCCGAACGGCTGTTCGGAGCGTTTTTTCCCGAATCGGAATTGACCCCAAATTATTTATTAATTTTAAGGTTAAGTATTTTTAAGTATGTTTTAGTTAAATATAATTATTATTTAATTAGTTTTACATTACTTTTAAAACATTTAAAAAATGTGATATTTTAACAAACTATATTATTTACAACAATATTTTGGATTCGATATTTTTGTACTTGCCTGTTTGTAGATAGGAATTCGATATTCAGGTATTCTATATCTTTACCTCGATATTTTGGCAGGTCGATATTTTGCTCCTCGATACTCTGTCAGTGATCCGAGATACAAGGGATGGGATTCTTGGATGGAGGGCACGTGCTTCACCAAGATGCTGAATTCCACCTGTTGGTAATTACCAAGCATTTTTCAGCTGTAAATTTCATCAGGTTTGAGCTGGGGAATTGAGCCACAGAGCTGCAAGTGATCGTGCAAAGCCCTCTACAGAGGGAGTTTACACGTCCACCTCCAGTTTGAGGCTTCCATTTCTTAGCACAATATAAAACACACATTCTTAACGAAATTAAAAAATCTCCTCAATCTTTTCAGCATTTAAAACGTTCGGACCTGAAATAAAATACAGATCTGAGATGGCACACTGGGTGAGCTTTTCAGGGACAGTAAATGGAATTACTATACAAAAGAGAGAGGTGGGGGACCAAGGAGCTATTATGAGGTCCAGTGTCCATGCTCCTATATTAAACTGATTACCAAAAAGGGACACTGTTCCTAATGCAGGGTGCAAAAAGTCACCAATGCATGAGGGTGCTAATGTCACCCATATATGAAAAAAGGGAGAGAAAGAAAAGGGGAGAAGGAACAGAATCCCTAGGTAAGGGGACCCACAGTAAACAGGGAAAACATTTTGTGTCCTCTGTTGCCCTCACACACCTCGAAAGGTGTCATGCTTCATCATTGGGCAGTTGCTCCTCGTAGGGCCGGCGCTGCAATCCCCTACGGGTCCCCCGAAGGGTCTCTTTATCGGAGATCTTTTGAAGGACTGCCGGATGGTGCATGCGGGTGTGCGGGGGGGGTTGTGTGTGGTGGGTCAATAGGGTAATAAAATGCGTGCTAGTGTAAAGTGAAAAACGTAATGGGTAACCATGTAGCAATTGTTCTAATTATGTACCCTGAGCAGACTTAACTGCTAAATAAAATCTAGCCCCAGTGGCATACTATGCCTGGGTATAGAGAGATATAGGTCAACATGTTTCGCGCCTGCGTCGCCTTAAGGGTCGTTGGCGCTTCGTCAGGACCAGAATTAAAAATTATTTGAAGTGCACGTGAAAAATGGATTAAAAATACCCTCATAATCGATCAGGGCGGGCAGTGACCTGTATGCCCAACATCTGGCTACAGCTGCATGTTTGTAACCGCTCCTGGTCAGTACCTAGGAAGGAACAAAATAGAATATACATTTAAAATAAATTTGAATTCAAATCAAATCCAAATTTGAGCACCAGGAACACCTTGATGCCACATCATGTGCCACCACTGTGTGCACATGCAAAAACATGAAATTATCAAAGATAACAGGCGCATGAGACACAAATTCACACCAGGAAAATATTGGGGTGTGGGGATGTTGTTGGGCCCGCTCGTATCCCTATATTCTGTAACAAAGTATCTCAACCACTCTATGTCATAGTGCTCTACAAATCTTATCAAGGAGTCAGTGCCCTAGAGATGTATTCCCTTGAAACAAGCTCGCCTCGTTATATTGAGGGGAACGAGCCGTTGGCGCCACGCAATGGACTCACCCACAAAACCCGGCTGTGGAAATAACAACCAACATGAGTTAACAAACAGACACGGGGCGCCCAATATCGAGCTCTCAAAAAGTCATGGTACCAGAGTCCCTGCGAAAGTGGCACATGATGTGGCATCAAGGTGTTCCTGGTGCTCAAATTTGGATTTGATTTGAATTCAAATTTAATTTAAATGTATATTCTATTTTGTTCTTTCCTAGGTACTGACCAGGAGCGGTTACAAACATGCAGCTGTAGCCAGATGTTGGGCATACAGGTTACTGCCCGCCCTGATCGATTATGAGGGTATTTTTAATCCATTTTTCACGTGCACTTCAAATAATTTTTAATTCTGGTCCTGACGAAGCGCCAACGACCCTTAAGGCGACGCAGGCGCGAAACATGTTGACCTATATCTCTCTATACCCAGGCATAGTATGCCACAGGGGCTAGATTTTATTTAGCAGTTAAGTCTGCTCAGTGTACATAATTAGAACAATTGCTACATGGTTACCCATTACGTTTTTCACTTTACACTAGCACGCATTTTATTACCCTATTGACCCACCACACACAACCCCCCCGCACACCCGCATGCACCATCCGGCAGTCCTTCAAAAGATCTCCGATAAAGAGACCCTTCGGGGGACCCGTAGGGGATTGCAGCGCCGGCCCTACGAGGAGCAACTGCCCAATGATGAAGCATGACACCTTTCGAGGTGTGTGAGGGCAACAGAGGACACAAAATGTTTTCCCTGTTTACTGTGGGTCCCCTTACCTAGGGATTCTGTTCCTTCTCCCCTTTTCTTTCTCTCCCTTTTTTCATATATGGGTGACATTAGCACCCTCATGCATTGGTGACTTTTTGCACCCTGCATTAGGAACAGTGTCCCTTTTTGGTAATCAGTTTAATATAGGAGCATGGACACTGGACCTCATAATAGCTCCTTGGTCCCCCACCTCTCTCTTTTGTATAGTAATTAAAGCACGGCTTCCCGGCCGAGGGACCATTCTATCCCCTTTGTCTAGTTTTTCCTTTCTACAGGTGCATGGGACACACCCCCCAATTTTCAGCCAGCATGGATTGCCAATGTAAACTGTATGTGTGTTCATCTGGCAACCTCTTTGGGTATCTGATTCCCAAATTATATGGGTGACGCAGGAGGTATTAAGACAATTGCACCATGAGTGGCATTCTCACTCTAGCCCTTTGTACCCAATTACGTTGACACGATGTAGTGTATAGTATTAATTTTCTTATTCCCTTTTGCAGGCATTAACAATTGGGACCCCCACCACACTCACGGAGTAGACGCACAGTAAAGCGGGACTTGCACCAATTTGAGCAGCTCTTACTATTGCACCTTTGGTTTTTAACACGAGTAACATCTTAAGTTAATTTTTACCTGGAACCATTGGTTTGCGATTACCGGGTTGAGCTTCCACACTATTTACGAGTGCACGGCTTGCTTACGTATTTTTGCAAGAGTACACAACCAAAAAGAGCATATAAACTGCACATGCGTGGGGGATTAGTTAACTCGAGTTTTTGCACATGCGCGGTACGTCTGAGCTTCCAAGCTTGCGCATTGACGTAACTTACCAAATAGGATGTCCCGGATAGGGTAGACGCCCAACACACCTGACCCTTGTGATCTGGTTATAAAGGACTGGGGAACGCCACGACTTTCCCTGGCCGACGCAATGATGGGGTAGGTGAGGAGGAGATAGCACCCAAACTAAGATGTGAGTAAATCCCTTTCGCAGGGACTTTGGTACCATGACTTTTTGAGAGCTCGATATTGGGCGCCCCGTGTCTGTTTGTTAACTCATGTTGGTTGTTATTTCCACAGCCGGGTTTTGTGGGTGAGTCCATTGCTTGGCGCCAACGGCTCGTTCCCCTCAATATAACGAGGTGAGCTTGTTTCAAGGGAATACATCTCTAGGGCACTGACTCCTTGATAAGATTTGTAGAGCACTATGACATAGAGTGGTTGAGATACTTTGTTACAGAATATAGGGATACGAGCGGGCCCAACAACATCCCCACACCCCAATATTTTCCTGGTGTGAATTTGTGTCTCATGCGCCTGTTATCTTTGATAATTTCATGTTTTTGCATGTGCACACAGTGGTGGCACATGATGTGGCATCAAGGTGTTCCTGGTGCTCAAATTTGGATTTGATTTGAATTCAAATTTAATTTAAATGTATATTCTATTTTGTTCTTTCCTAGGTACTGACCAGGAGCGGTTACAAACATGCAGCTGTAGCCAGATGTTGGGCATACAGGTTACTGCCCGCCCTGATCGATTATGAGGGTATTTTTAATCCATTTTTCACGTGCACTTCAAATAATTTTTAATTCTGGTCCTGACGAAGCGCCAACGACCCTTAAGGCGACGCAGGCGCGAAACATGTTGACCTATATCTCTCTATACCCAGGCATAGTATGCCACTGGGGCTAGATTTTATTTAGCAGTTAAGTCTGCTCAGGGTACATAATTAGAACAATTGCTACATGGTTACCCATTACGTTTTTCACTTTACACTAGCACGCATTTTATTACCCTATTGACCCACCACACACAACCCCCCCCGCACACCCGCATGCACCATCCGGCAGTCCTTCAAAAGATCTCCGATAAAGAGACCCTTCGGGGGACCCGTAGGGGATTGCAGCGCCGGCCCTACGAGGAGCAACTGCCCAATGATAAAGCATGACACCTTTCGAGGTGTGTGAGGGCAACAGAGGACACAAAATGTTTTCCCTGTTTACTGTGGGTCCCCTTACCTAGGGATTCTGTTCCTTCTCCCCTTTTCTTTCTCTCCCTTTTTTCATATATGGGTGACATTAGCACCCTCATGCATTGGTGACTTTTTGCACCCTGCATTAGGAACAGTGTCCCTTTTTGGTAAACAGTAAATGGAATGCCATACAGCTTTTCATTGTTTTGTGGTATGAAGTAGGCTTTAAATAATGCATTAAATTAGAATTGTATGCAATAAATGATTTGAAATAACTGTAAAGTGTGCTGCATGTTTAGCCTTGCAAATACTTCGCACATCTACAGATTCCAGTGAAGCCAAGTTGATGAATTGATGGTTGCGTTCGCATATCAGCGGCATTCCAGGCAACTGTGAATTGATACCCGCCACAATGTAAAAATACGTGTTTCACATTTGCATGTACAACGTGGCAGGCACCCTGAGGTGCCTGCCACCTTGTACATGCAAATGTAAGGGGTACCATAGGTACCCCCACGTGCAGCACCCCCCCTCCTCTGGCCCCCATCAAGGCAATTTCCACCTGTCTTTTTGTGGCGGAAACTCCGCCGCAAAAGACAGGCATCCTAATACCCACGGCGGTGCCTGCACAGCACCGCCTCCATTGCCCCATTGTACCTGGTCCCGCAAGGCGGGCCGAAAAGGCCCCCCTTGCGGGACCACAGCTGACAGTCTTTCTGCCCGCCGAGGTACCTTTCCCCTTCCCACCGCCATCCTAATTTGGCAGTAAATCCCCGACCGTCAGGCCGGCGGTCGCGGATTTACCGCCATCGTAATCAGCCCCTAAATTCTCATGATTTTCACAGTGTGTGCAAATACATGTGAATGCCTTCTTTAATGTGCTTGTTTATAAATACCTAGGCATCATTTCCCTTCAGAAAGTTTTGCTTCAGAAGGGAACTCAGAACCCTATTCTTCAGTCAGCACCTTTGTGTGATGTACCCTCCTTGCAACTCAGCAAAATTGAAGAGTTCCCTGTCCTGTGTGTCCTATTGCAGCTCACCCCTCCTGACCATTGCGTTCCACCCTGTGTTCCTCCTACACTTTCTAACCTGCTCACTACAGTATCTCACCAATCCATTTTAACCATCTAATAGCTACCTTCATACATTGACTGTTTGACCTGACAGCCTTGGGGTGGTCTTCCCTAAAACCTTTGCATCACTCCTCCATTTTTTCAGAACTCGTTTTTGTGGGCCTTGGGACTCTGTGCACTTTACGACTGCTAACCAGTGTTAAAGTGTGTGTGCTCTCTCCTCTAAACATGGCAAAATTGGATTAAACTCAGATGGCACATTTAATTTACTTGTAAGTCCATAGATAATTGGTACTACATGTACCCAGGGCCTGTAAATTAAATGTTATTAGTGGGCTTTCAGCACTTAATCTGCCACCCACTTAAGTAGCTTTTTTTAAATGTCTCAGGCCTGCCATTGCAGCCTGTGTGTGCAGTTTTATACTGCCAGTGTGACCTGGCAAAATAAACCTTTTGAGAAACAAAAATTTAAAATAGCCTGAGTTGACTGTGTGCACTGCTAAGCAATGTTGAAAGTCTTTTTGAGCAATCTTAGTTTAAAATTACACAAACGTAAACACTTTTTTACAATAAACAAAGTAATCACTGGAATGTGTTAATTATTTTTTCTTTTTCTCATAAAAATTACATTGAAATCAAGACAATACAAATTTACAATCATGTGTTTTGATGCTCAATTGAATATGATACAATACACTTTCATGAAAAATACAATTTATCTTCATGCACATTCAAATCAATAGCGTGTTTCCAATGCATTTCGGGACAATTCGACCCTTCTTCAGGGGCCACTGTGAAATAAGCAGAAAGTAACCATGAATTACTGGGTGCTAGTAATACTGATGACTGGCTACCCGCCGCAATGACACCCATCACAAGAATAGCAACTAGATAGTAGGATGAACATCAAATAATACCCAAAATGAACCCAGAACCGAAAGATAACTAAATGCAATATGAATTGAAACAGTGCTAAAAAGTCTGTGCAAAGATAAGCGAGTGGTGTAGATGAGTATTAGCTCTAAAAGCCAACATATATAAAAGATGTGAAACGAAGAGATGTAATGCTTAAAATGTTAACTCACAGTGATGCACGTGACTAAATACAAAAGAAAAACAAACGAGACTGCTGAGACATGGCTTACTTTCAAAATGAGAACGTCATAAACATGTGTTCCGGCAGCTCAAAGCACAGGTTAATTTGCGGTTTGCTTGTGTTTCACCCTGACAAAGATCATGGTTGCTGCTTGAGTAGGGTTTCACCCACCCTGTTAATGCAGTGGCACAGTGTTCTCTTGTTTCTAGCTAGGTCCATGCTAAACAAAAGTGCAAGTTCATACATACAAATATACATATAGCATTAAAGGGTCCATTCAACTGCCAAACCTCTATAAGAAGAGGCATTTTGCTGCAGCAGACACAAGTGAGTGCTTTTGTTTGTGGTACAGTTAGTGGCTCAGCTAGCTGTACTTTCGTCCACTATTAAGAGTGGACACTGCTTATGTTGTAATGAATTAGTGGTTAACGGAGGGCAACCAGGTCAGACAAACTGCTACTCTATGTTCTGCTGAATCCTACCTTAGGATGCCTCATCTTTTTGAGATGGTCAGTCATCATATGCTCAGCACTGATTGTTTGGAGGTGCTAGAGGTTTTTGATGATTTCATTAAAGCTCTTGATAAAGTTAGGCTCACATCCAAGAATGTCTTCATGTTCATTGTCTTCCAAAACATTATCTCACAAAAGAGCAGATGACTATGTATACATAGTATTCATTCAAACCCAAATGAAGAAGAGATCTATTATTGAGCTGCTGTTCGATGAACAATGTGCAGGTTTAAAGCTTATTATGGTTACTTCACTGAACAACATGTATTTTAGAGTGCATAAAGAGAGGTTTGGTTACCACTAAGGACAGGTCCACGTCTGACAAGATCTTAACCAACTGCTAGATACCACGTTTTTTCTCCCTCCCTCCTCAGTTTTTGTCACAGTGGAGATGATGAGCTTAAGGTGAATCAACTGAATTAGTCACACAGTACCCACTTTCAAATATCTGACGAGCAAGTCACTGGTAGCAACTATAAGTGCCATCCTTTCGAAAGAACAGCGCCGTGCTTTCGCCTTGCAGAATATGAACAGAACAAATGATCCAGCTAATTATTTGTTTATATATTAGGGCTGGGCATAACTGCTAAAATTACTGCAAAATGACTCTTCATTACTCGTAATTGTGTGAGAAGCATAATCCAGCATTTAGCGCTATTTACAAAATGCACTGTTATGTCCAAAATGTGCCAGAGAATGCATTTTGCGCTAAGAAAATAACACTAAATTCTACAGGACATGAACAACAGCAGCCGGCAGCCGCTAGCTCTGTCTTAGTTTCTTATTCCTTGAGCTTCTGTGGTAGAATGTTTCCCCCAAATTACTCTTAATTAATCAATCTGGCACAATTTTGATCATTTCATAAGACAATTGTAATGCACAATTACTGAAATTACTCAAATTACTTTGGCCTAGTTTATATGGGCTAAATGTACTATAGTAAAGTGCTGTGATTTGTTCATATCTGTCATTAAGTGCAACGACAAGACAGTGTGTGTATACATGAGTGTGCTAGAGTAAAGCATTCTCGTTGATCAATTTTTACACTGCAGAGATATCTCTGGGTTTAGCTGCATGCTGAGCAGTGGTCAGCAAATCTACAAGGAATTTGCAAGCCTGTTTCAAGTCTGGTAAGGAACAAGGATGAAATACCTCCAATCTAGCAGCACATCAATGAGTCAGAATGACTATAGCACAACACCACTAAGGAGTGATGTTACATCTACAAAAATGGGAGGAACTGAACATGCTAGTCTTGTCATTGTTGAGGGCAAAAAGCGAAGTGCCCTTTGTAATCTTCTTAGTTGTAACATCCAATTTGTGCAGGTATTCATCAGTGTTACTAACATAGCTGTAGGAAGAAAAAACCCTGACCGTAAGTAAAAATATGGCACCCCCTTTAAAGGGCCATGAGTGCTTCCTAGATTTGAATGAAAATTACACCCACCTATATCGAGACCTGCAATCAAAAAATAAAGGGTCATATTACCAACAACTACCGATATCTATCGCTAAATGCGCTTAGCGAGTATTTTTTTAACACCAAGCATCGCCGAATATTATCACAGAGATAACGTGCTATTAGCAACGTTTACCTCTAAAGCGATAAAATATCCGGCGTTAGGGGTGAAATGCGTGAATATCGCTGGTAATCCAGTGATATTCACGCATTATGGCTAATGAGGACTTAGCCATAATATCCAACTCCTATTTGATATAATGGCTAAGAACTGGTCTGAGCAGGCGTTAGTTTTTGGAGATATTCGCGCTTAGCACGAATATTTCCATCGCTACGCCTGCCTTGCTAATAGGCGATAGCGACGTTAGCGACTGCTTTCAGTCGCTAACAGGTTGGGTATACCCACTTTGCATGTCATTAGCGATATATATCGCTGACATGCAAAGCGGGCCCCAAACCGCTCGCTATCCCCTACAAGCTGTCAATTCAATTCAATTCAATTCAATTTTATTTTATTATGTTTTGGCACTCCAAAGAGGGCCACATAAAACAAAATACAACAAATACAAATACACATTTCTCTAAATAAAAATGATGACTACAACATTTTCCACTATACAAGAAAATCAGCGTCACAGACCTCCATATTTCATCAATAAATAGCTAAAAACATTTTAAAAAGTTAAAAATATTGAAGCAAAACATTTCATTAGGAGGAGTATATAAGGCATGGAAAAAAGAATTCATATTGAGGATACCCAATTGTAGGCATATTGGCTTTAACCACTTCAATCGAAGTGGACGCAATGCATGACATGTAAACAATATATGGGAACGATCCTGAACAGATATATTACAAAAGTTACATGTGGGAGAGGACCCATACCATTTTGCCAAAAGAATGTTCAGGGGCAACAAGTCCTGCCTTAAAAGGAACCAGAATCTCCGAATACCATGAGGTAAATTCCAGGCGACATAGGGTTGGGCAAGCTTCATAAGATATGAGTTAGCAAGGAGATCACCTCCCCTCTTTACTTGCATAGACTTCTTATCCAACGTGAAACATAAGTCCCATGATGCCTTTTTCAAAAGGGATTTTAACTGGGTAGAAGAGATAGTAAAAAGAGTACTCTCTTCCAATTCAAGAAGTGCCACAGCCTTTCTAAAGTTCTTAACAATTTGGGAGTACTCTTTTAAATTACCCATCAATTCCCCTTTAAGAAGGAATCTCAAAGACCCCTTTTCTCCTCTAGCTAGGCTAACAACCCATCGAACTAGCGCTGATAAGCCCTGCGCCCAACTGCTACGGAGACCGAATTCCAGTCTGCAGGCGGCCACAGTACAAGCCGGATTAAGGGATGTTATAGACCTTAATAATTTTCCTTCTACCGTCTGCAAAAAGCCCCAATTCTTTATATCAACCAGTTCCATTCCGTACAGGAGTGTTGGAGGAATTTTTGCCCTAAAAACCTCCAGTAAACAAGCAAAATGTCTTCTCCCTGTGGCGGAGTAAAGGGCACTCAAACTTTTGCCTTGGGATCTGGCTTTACGGGAATTATTATCAATATGAGGCTTCTCACTCAAGTTGGCGGAAATTATTTTTCCTAAAAAGGTATATGTCTTAACCACCTCCAGTTTCTGACCACCTACTGCCCAACCAAAATTCTCAGATTTAGATTTTTTCCTCCCTGTAATGCACATGATTTTACTTTTAGAGGCATTTATCCTCATATAGTGAGACTCTGCAAAAAGATGTAAAGCCTGCAGACGATTGGCCAATCCCTTGGGTGTTAAATCTAGGATAAGAATGTCGTCTGCATATAGCAAGCAGGAAATAGAATATCCCCCCACTACCGGGGCCACTACCAAGCTTTCTCTAAATGCTATTAGCGACAGCTTGCTAATAGGGTGATAGAATTATCGCCGCTTAGCGGCCGAAAGTGGCGATAATCACATATCGCCCGCCTTGGTAATATGCCCCAAAATGTTTTATTAGAAAAGTGTGATCTTTTGGATTTCATCAGCAGCCTGGAACTTCAAGGGGCCATTCAGAGATTTATTTAATCAGTAGTTAATACTGGTAATTATAAAAACAGTGTTATTATTTTTGTGCCATGCAACAGAAATAGAAGAGCTGATGCACTAAGTATGCAAGGTGCTACACAATGCAGTTTCCACACAGGGTCCAAATCAGTGTAAATTTTCAGAAAACAATCATGTGGTTTCATGGTTTCAGCTTCTCATACAAGAGTACACAGGATGCCATAGAAGGCTTCAATCCATGCACTGATTGACAACAACACCCTGAAATAAATGTTCACAATGGCTAGGTACTGTGTCCAACGTATACATGGCATTGCCACACTAAGCAACCTCTGTGCGAGATGATCAATCAAGGGAGATCGTTCCACTGCTCTCCTTAATGCAAAGATGCTTTTCAAGGTAATACGTTCTAAGTAATTAATGCTGGACAAATACCTTATTTAGACCTACATTGTACACTGATGTCACAATAGATGACAACCTCTTTGTTTTTAGATCGAAGTAAGCACAGACGGCAAAGAGGAAATGCAAATTGAAGTGTAATGCATCAGCCTTAGAGAGAAGGCCAGTTTCACAGCCATTGAAAAGAATCTTTCTTGTTAGAGCAAGAATGGACACGTTATCTTTCACTCTAAGGAAAGCAGTCAATGATAGTGATAGATCACCTAGCAGTACATTTGGAAAAACAGGCAAAACATACCACCTTGCAAACAGTGCTGAAGCATTCAACTATAGGAATATAACTACATAACTGTATACAAGCCAGAAAAGTAAATAACGCAGTTGGTAAAATGTCACGACATCCATTGAAACAAAGCCATGGATGTCCCTGCCGAAGGCACCTCAGAGCCTTGCTGTGTGCCTGGCAGCATTGTCCACAATACATCTGACTTTTCTTGCTGTAAACTGCACTGCAGATTACACTAATGAAACTTAAAACATTTGTTATGTTGCAACATTGATACCAGATGAATGTCAGGTGTCTCACCTTTTTGCTTCTCATTTTAAAGGGTGGGACTCAATTTCTTCATATTTCTCCCGTCTGGACACTTTCTTACTGTTGGACCTGGCCCTTATAGCATGGTTATCCCCAGACTTTTTGCCTTCCTCGTGTATTTTTTTTACTTTGTTTTTGCTGGTGTTAGAACTCTGGGCACTTTGCCACTGCTGACCAGTGCTAAAGTGCAAGTGCTCCCTGTAAATTGTATTAGTGATTGGTTTATCCATGATTTGCGTATTTCATTTACTAGACAGCCTCTAGTAAAAGCACCAGAGAAGCCCAGGGCCTGTAAACTAATTGCTACTAGTGGGCCTGAGCACTGATTGCACAACCCACATGAGTAACCCCGCAAAAATGTCGCAGACCTGCACCTATTGTGTCTGTGAGTGCAGTTTAATACTGCCATGTCGACCTGGCAAGTGCACCCACTTGCCAGGCCCAAACCTTCCATTTTATTACATGTAAGACACACCTAAGGTATGCCCAAGGTAGCCCCATGAGCAGAGTCCGGTGTATTTAAATAGTAGGATTGGTGTATTTTACCTGTTCTAATAGTGAAATATTGCTAATTTCATTTTTCACTAGTGCAAGGCCTGTCTCTCTCATAAAGTAACATGGGGATTTCCTTGAAATATCTTTTAAGTGTTATTTCCCATTGGGAGCAGATAGAGATTTTGAGTTTAGGGTCTCTGAACACACAATTTAATAATGCATCTTTTGGTGAAGTTGGGTTTTAAATTGCGTGTTTGAAAATGCCTCTTCGAGAAAGTGGTACAAAAGGGGGTGCTGATGGACGGAGCATCTGAATCAATCAAACACTCACACCCAGTCAAAAGATCTGGGTTTAGTCCATCACCGTTCTTTAGCCCACTCTGCAACTCCAGTTCAGACATGGCTATATGCAAATCAGTCTGACCCTGTGCCTCATGGGAACAGTCCATCCCGAACTGCCAAGCCATGCCTTCCCTGGAGCGGAAACAAGCTTCCGAGGACCGGTTTCTGGCATTCCAGCCGTCTTCAGCCCGGCTTGCTTGAATCCAGTGGCAAAGTGAGCAAGGGACTCACGTCTGAGCATACCCTGCCACACTTATGGCGGCCAAAAGCGGTACAAAAGGGGGTGGTGATGGGCGGAGCATCTGAATCAATCAAACACTCACACCCAGTCAAAAGATCTGGGTTTAATCCATCACCGTTCTTTAGCCCACTCTGCCACCCCAGTTCAGACATGGCTATATGCAAATCAGTCTGACCCTGTGCCTCATGGGAACAGTCCATCCCGAACTGCCAAGCCATGCCTTCCCTGGACCGGAAACAAGCTTCCGAGGACCAGTTTCTGGCATTCCAGCTGTCTTCAGCGCGGCTTGCTTGAATCCAGTGGCAAAGCGAGCAAGGGACTCACGTCTGAGCATACCCTGCCACACTTATGGCGGCCAAAAGCGGTACAAAAGGGGGTGGTGATGGACGGAGCATCTGAATCAATCAAACACTCACACCCAGTCAAAAGATCTGGGTTTAATCGATCACCGTTTTTTAGCCCACTCTGCCACCCCAGTTCAGACATGGCTATATGCAAATCAGTCTGACCCTGTGCCTCATGCGAACAGTCCATCCCGATTTGCATATGGCCATGTCTGAACTGGGGTGGCTGAGTGAGCTAAAGAATGGTGATGGATTAAACCCAGATCAGTTGACTGGGGGTGAGTGTTTGATTTGCTCAAACGCTCCGTCCATCATCCCCTTTCGTATCGCTTTGTTCGCCCTAAGTGTGGCAGGGTATGCTCAGACGTGAGTCCCTTGCTCACTTGGCCACTGGATTCAAGATAGCCTGGCTGATGAGGATTATGAATCCGAAACCGGTCCCAGGATGCTTGTTTCCGGTCCAGGGAAGACATGGCTCGGCAGTTCGGGTTGGACTGTTCCCCGAGGCACAGGGTCAGACTGATTTGCATATGGTCATGTCTTAACTGGGGTGGCTGAGTGAGCTAAAGAATGGTGATGGATTACACCCAGATCAGTTGACTGGGGGTGAGTGTTTGATTTGCTCAAACGCTCCGTCCATCATCCCCTTTTGTAACGTTTTGTTCGCCCTAAGTGTGGCAGGGTATGCTCAGACGTGAGTCCCTTGCTCACTTGACCACTGGATTCAAGATAGCCTGGCTGATGAGGATTATGAATCCGAAACCGGTCCCAGGATGCTTGTTTCGGGTCCAGGGAAGACATGGCTTGGCAGTTCGGGCTGGACTGTTCCCCGAGGCACAGGGTCAGACTGATTTGCATATGGCCATGTCTGAACTGGGGTGGCTGAGTGAGCTAAAGAATGGTGATGGATTACACCCAGATCAGTTGACTGGGGGTGAGTGTTTGATTTGCTCAAACGCTACGTCCATCATCCCCTTTTGTAACGCTTTGTTCGCCCTAAGTGTGGCAGGGTATGCTCAGACGTGAGTCCCTTGCTCACTTGGCCACTGGATTCAAGATAGCCTGGCTGATGAGGATTATGAATCCGAAACCGGTCCCAGGATGCTTTTTTCCGGTCCAGGGAAGACATGGCTTGGCAGTTCGGGCTGGACTGTCCCCGAGGCACAGGGTCAGACTGATTTGCATATGGCCATGTCCGAACTGGGGTGGCTGAGTGAGCTAAAGAATGGTGATGGATTAAACCCAGATCAATTGACTGGGGGTGATTGTTTGATTTGCTCAAACGCTCCGTCTATCATCCCCTTTTGTATCGCTTTGTTCGCCCTAAGTGTGGCAGGGTATGCTCAGACGTGAGTCCCTTGCTCACTTGGCCACTGGATTCAAGATAGCCTGGCTGATGAGGATTATGAATCCGAAACCGGTCCCAGGATGCTTTTTTCCGGTCCAGGGAAGACATGGCTTGGCAGTTCGGGCTGGACTGTTCCCCGAGGCACAGGGTCAGACTGATTTGCATATGGCCATGTCTGAACTGGGGTGGCTGAGTGAGCTAAAGAATGGTGATGGATTAAACCGAGATCAATTGACTGGGGGTGATTGTTTGATTTGCTAAAACGCTCCGTCCATCATCCCCTTTTGTATCGCTTTGTTCGCCCTAAGTGTGGCAGGGTATGCTAAGACGTGAGTCCCTTTCTCACTTGGCCACTGGATTCAAGATAGCCTGGCTGATGAGGATTATGAATCCGAAACCGGTCCCAGGATGCTTGTTTCCGGTCCAGGGAAGACATTGCTTGGCAGTTCGGGCTGGACTGTTCCGCGAGGCACAGGGTCAGACTGATTTGCATATGGCCATGTCTGAACTGGGGTGGCTGAGTGAGCTAAAGAATGGTGATGGCTTAAACCCAGATCAGTTGACTGGGGGTGAGTGTTTGATTTGCTCAAACGCTCCGTCCATCATCCCCTTTTGTATCGCTTTGTTCGCCCTAAGTGTGGCAGGGTATGCTCAGACGTGAGTTCCTTGCTCACTTGGCCACTGGATTCAAGATAGCCTGGCTGATGAGGATTATGAATCCGAAACCGGTCCCAGGATGCTTGTTTCCGGTCCAGGGAAGACATGGCTTGGCAGTTCGGGCTGGACTGTTCCCCGAGGCACAGGGTCAGACTGATTTGCATATGGCCATGTCTGAACTGGGGTGGCTGAGTGAGCTAAAGAATAGTGATGGATTAAACCCAGATCAGTTGACTGGGGGTGAGTGTTTGATTTGCTCAAATGCTCCGTCCCTCATCCCCTTTTGTATCGCTTTGTTCGCCCTAAGTGTGCCATGGTATGCTCAGACGTGAGTCCCTTGCTCACTTGGCCACTGGATTTAAGATAGCCTGGCTGATGAGGATTATGAATCCGAAACCGGTCCCAGGATGCTTGTTTCCGGTCCAGGGAAGACATGGCTCGGCAGTTCGGGTTGGACTGTTCCCCGAGGCACAGGGTCAGACTGATTTGCATATGGCCATGTCTGAACTGGGGTGGCTAAGTGAGCTAAAGAATGGTGATGGATTAAACCCAGATCAGTTGACTGGGGGTGAGTGTTTGATTTTCTCAAATGCTCCGTCCATCATCTCCTTTTGTATCGCTTTGGTTGCCATAAGTGTGGCAGGGTATGCTCAGACGTGAGTCCCTTGCTCACTTGGCCACTGGATTCAAGATAGCCTGGCTGATGAGGATTATGAATCCGAACCCGGTCCCAGGATACTTGTTTCCGGTCCAGGGAAGACATGGCTTGGCAGTTCGGGCTGGACTGTTCCGCGAGGCACAGGGTCAGACTGATTTGCATATGGCCATGTCTGAACTGGGGTGGCTGAGTGAGCTAAAGAATGGTGATGGCTTAAACCCAGATCAGTTGACTGGGGGTGAGTGTTTGATTTGCTCAAACGCTCCGTCCATCATCCCCTTTTGTATCGCTTTGTTCGCCCTAAGTGTGGCAGGGTATGCTCAGACGTGAGTTCCTTGCTCACTTGGCCACTGGATTCAAGATAGCCTGGCTGATGAGGATTATGAATCCGAAACCGGTCCCAGGATGCTTGTTTCCGGTCCAGGGAAGACATGGCTTGGCAGTTCGGGCTGGACTGTTCCCCGAGGCACAGGGTCAGACTGATTTGCATATGGCCATGTCTGAACTGGGGTGGCTGAGTGAGCTAAAGAATAGTGATGGATTAAACCCAGATCAGTTGACTGGGGGTGAGTGTTTGATTTGCTCAAATGCTCCGTCCATCATCCCCTTTTGTATCGCTTTGTTCGCCCTAAGTGTGCCAGGGTATGCTCAGACGTGAGTCCCTTGCTCACTTGGCCACTGGATTTAAGATAGCCTGGCTGATGAGGATTATGAATCCGAAACCGGTCCCAGGATGCTTGTTTCCGGTCCAGGGAAGACATGGCTCGGCAGTTCGGGTTGGACTGTTCCCCGAGGCACAGGGTCAGACTGATTTGCATATGGCCATGTCTGAACTGGGGTGGCTAAGTGAGCTAAAGAATGGTGATGGATTAAACCCAGATCAGTTGACTGGGGGTGAGTGTTTGATTTTCTCAAATGCTCCGTCCATCATCTCCTTTTGTATCGCTTTGGTTGCCATAAGTGTGGCAGGGTATGCTCAGACGTGAGTCCCTTGCTCACTTGGCCACTGGATTCAAGATAGCCTGGCTGATGAGGATTATGAATCCGAACCCGGTCCCAGGATACTTGTTTCCGGTCCAGGGAAGACATGGCTTGGCAGTTCGGGCTGGACTGTTCCCCGAGGCACAGGGTCCGACTGATTTGCATATGGCCATGTCTGAACTGGGGTGGCTGAGTGAGCTAAAGAATGGTGATGGATTAAACCCAGATCAGTTGACTGGGGGTGAGTGTTTGATTTGCTCAAACGCTCCGTCCATCATCCCCTTTTGTATCGCTTTGTTCGCACTAAGTGTGGCAGGGTATGCTCAGACGTGAGTCCCTTGCTCACTTGGCCACTGGATTCAAGATAGCCTGGCTGATGAGGATTATGAATCCGAAACCGGTCCCAGGATGCTTGTTTCCGGTCCAGGGAAGACATGGCTTGGCAGTTCGGGCTGGACTGTTCCCCGAGGCACAGGGTCAGACTGATTTGCATATGGCCATGTCTAAACTGGGGTGGCTGAGTGAGCTAAAGAATGGTGATGGATTAAACCCAGATCAGTTGACTGGGGGTGAGGGTTTGATTTGCTCAAACGCTCCGTCAATCATCCCCTTTTGTATCGCTTTGTTCGCCCTAAGTGTGGCAGGGTATGCTCAGACGTGAGTCCCTTGCTCACTTGGCCACTGGATTCAAGATAGCCTGGCTGATGAGGATTATGAATCCGAAACCGGTCCCAGGATGCTTTTTTCCGGTCCAGGGAAGACATGGCTTGGCAGTTCGGGCTGGACTGTTCCCCGAGGCACAGGGTCAGAACGATTTGCATATGGCCATGTCTGAACTGGGGTGGCTGAGTGAGCTAAAGAATGGTGATGGATTAAACCCAGATCAGTTGACTGGGGGTGATTGTTTGATTTGCTCAAACGCTCCGTCCATCATCCCCTTTTGTATCGCTTTGTTCGCCCTAAGTGTGGCAGGGTATGCTCAGACGTGAGTCCCTTGCTCACTTGGCCACTGGATTCAAGATAGCCTGGCTGATGAGGATTATGAATCCGAAACCGGTCCCAGGATGCTTATTTCCGGTCCAGGGAAGACATGGCTTGGCAGTTCGGGCTGGACTGTTCCCCGAGGCACAGGGTCAGACTGATTTGCATATGGCCATGTCTGAACTGGGGTGGCTGAGTGAGCTAAAGAATGGTGATGGATTAAACCCAGATCAGTTGACTGGGGGTGAGTGTTTGATTTGCTCAAACGCTCCGTCCATCATCCCCTTTTGTATCGCTTTGTTTGCCCTAAGTGTGGCAGGGTATGCTCTGACATGAGTCCCTTGCTCACTTGGCCACTGGATTCAAGATAGCCTGGCTGATGAGGATTATGATTCCGAAACCGGTCCCAGGATGCTTGTTTCCGGTCCAGGGAACACATGGCTTGGCAGTTCGGGCAGGACTGTTCCCCGAGGCACAGGGTCAGACTGATTTGCATATGGCCATGTCTGAACTGTGGTGGCTGAGTGAGCTAAAGAATGGTGATGGATTAAACCCAGATCAGTTGACTGGGGGTGAGTGTTTGATTTGCTCAAACGCTCCGTCCATCATCCCTTTTTGTATCTCTTTGAGAAAGTGGGCATTTTCTTGCTTAACCATTCTGTGCCTCAGCCTGTCTGCAGAATTCATGTCTGGGTGAGTATGACAATTGGGCTCACAAAATGAGCTTAGGTGTGCCATGCATATCCTGATGGGCTATCTTGAGCTAGAGTGGTGGGAGGAGTCATTGACACCTGAATAGGGCTGTGCCTGTCCTCACACAAAGATGTCTCCACCCCCATGTAGTGTGTTTGGACCCAGGTCAGAGAAAGGAAGGCTCTTGAGCACTACAGATAATCTCCTTTAATGTTTGCCTGCTTTAAAGGCAGAAACTGAAGTTGTTACACCATAACTTCAGAACACTTCTGGACTAATGAACATTCTGCCAGGAAGAGGCGCTGTATGCTGTAGGAGGGACTGACACTGCTGGTTTGTTGTGCTGGCCTGCTGCTTGCATCTTCTGTCCTGGAAGTGAAAGGACTGGACTTTGCGTTCTGTATCCTGCTTCCAAGGTTCTCCAAGGGCTTGTGTGTGCTTGTTTCCTGTTAAGAAGTCTAAGGGCCATCAAAGACTTCACCTACCTGTGCCTGGGCCCATCTGCTGAGAGTCCTGACTTGCCAAGTGGTACCAAATCCAGCCCCTGGATCCTTAGAAGTGGAATCTGATGAGCTGATGGAGAACATCCATGCTTCGACTCCCAGCATCTGTTTTTATCATCACATCGCTACAAACTTCGATGCATCAACGCTGCCAATACTGGAGCATGATTCCTGATTGGCGCTTTGACCACAGCTTTCCCCGCAGGCCCCAGCTTTCCATTGCAGTGTGTCAGAAAAACCACCACAGCGTGAGTTTCAAGCACTGCATCACCAAAGTCTGTGACGCACCGCTCCAACTCAGATGCAGCACCAGCTTCATCACTGTGGAATTGATGCAGCACGTCTGGATTTTCTCCATTGAAGTTGCCCAGCAGTTAGGAACCAAGGCCCCATGTTCAGAGATTGATGCATCACCTCCCCTTCCAGTAAGGAACTGATGCATCACCTCCCCTGACAGTAAGAAACCGACTCATCGCTTTGCTTTCTTTGCTCCTCGCCTCCCCTATGCCTGTTTCGTCTTTGAATTTTGATGCATCCAAGGTACTTTGTGCTAAGAGTGACGCATCCATAGATTTCTATGGACTGAACTGATTTAACATTTGAAAAGTGATATCATACTTGTGTATGTTGGATTTCTGTCCTTTTGGTCTTGTTTTATTCAGATAAATATTGGCTACTTTTCTAAAATGGTGTGGACTAATTTTTTAGTGTTTTCACTCTATTACTCTGTGTGTATGTACAAATACTTTACACATTGCATCTGAGATAAGCCTGACTGCTCGTGCCTAGCTACCAAGGGGGTGAACAGGGGTTATTTTAGCTGTGAACTCCCTTAACCTGACTAGAGTGAGGGTCTCTACTTGGACAGGGTGCAAATAACTGCCAACTTGGGAACCATTTCTGAAACTTACTTTTTCGACATTCACCAGACACATACATTTTTGTAGACATGGCAGGATTACGTTATTTGCCCAAAATCAAGGATGTTAAGCCCACGTCGAAACTCGCACTTGGTTTATCAGCTCCATAGTCTGTCTCTAACGGCACATTCTCTTCCAAAAGGGCACAACATTATCTCCTTAGCATTGGCCTCAGCTCCATATTTTGTGATTACTGATAAATTATGTAATCTCCCTGTTTGTAAACACAGAAAGCATTGGCAAAGCCAGCAGGTTTCACCTGTGCGAAATCTATTGTTTTTAGGTCTCAGCTTGGCTCAGCTGTGGGCTTACAGGGCGCCCATCTACTGCCATTGGTAAACTTCAGCATTGCTTTCATTTTGTTTTGCCATTCCTCAGGGCATGTGGGCGTCTTGCCCTCTTCTTGTGTTTGGCCCTCCCATAGAGCATGAACCAGTTACATGTCTCCTTACACTGCTCCCAGTTTGCTTAGCTATTTTCTCTTTATTGCCAAACACTCTAATGGAGTACTTGTGTTATCAGACCCTTATACACATACCACTAAAATGCATGATTGTGTACATACATGAATACATTTCTTTAAAAGTTGTTAAAACACAAACAGCACTTGATTATTTTAACTTTTGCATGATCTGTCCTCCATCTGGCCATAGGGCGAACATGAGCCATTGGCATTGGAGTGCTGTAACTGCTCACCATTTACATTCCACAATGACACATTCATTTTTGTTGCATCGCTGATCCTTCTTCAATTAAGGTATTTTTTCTCTCTTCATTGTTGCTTCCTCCCGCTCGACTCGTCTCCACACTACCTCCCTCATTGCTGCTTGTTAGAAATAGGGTAGCATGGTGCAGAGCAGGTAGACCAAACTCCAGGGCATTGTGTAAAGCATCCACGCAGTACACACAGGCGACACGCAAGGCACACCACAACGAGAGACCACACCAGATTAGGTGAGAAGAATAACGTTTGCATTGTATAAAACATACAAGAGTAACCACATAGGTAACCACAGTAGTCTCTAGACTGCGCCAACTTGCGCCAGGGCAATACATACAAAGGGAATATTTACAGGGCCAATTGGGCCGCTGCCAGAACCATTACCAAGGGACAAAAGATAAAAGGAAAAGATAAGTCGATCAGTTTCAAGGCTGTAGAAAAACATAAAGCAATATCATTTAGCATAAGACATTAGGTAGGAATCCATTAACACTGGGCGTAACATTAGCAATCAGTATCAGTCTGAGGGGAGGCATTAGCATAACTCCATTAGCACAGGCATCAGGTAGTATTAATCACCGGTGCATAAAGCCTGAGCAACACCTTGGGCTTGTCATGGGGCACCAACCTTATGGAAAGAAACATTAGATACATTAGTGTAGGGCCCCGTCCCAGTAGGCATGAATCACATTAGGCGTGACATTCACTGTAGGCACAACCATATCCAGCTGGGGGAACCATTATGCCTCGAGACATTGCACAGACTTCATGACATCCCTACGAGAGGCCTATCCTGCACAAAACCATCAGTATAAATGCAGCCTCCATATAGGCGTAAATCCTTGGGGCCATAGTCCTGGAAGGTAAACATTAGGCCTAGGACCAGTGGGCACAGGGTATAAAGCATAACATTAGCATTAGGCACTCAAATAAGCTGTAAGGATACTAACAACACGGCCCCCCCAGCCAACTTCAGCAGTGCCCCCATGGGAATGGTCACATCAATCACCCCTGTCAGTCTAGGTCAGTTCCCGGTGCCACGGTGCCTAGGGGTTCCCTCCCTGGGGTTCCTCAGATGAACAATGTCCCAATCGCGGCAACTGCCCCCTGTCTAGCACGGCAGTCAGATCCAAACAGGTCCCAGGCCCCATACAGTGTCTCTGGATCCCAACCCCGGGACTCCCAGAACGTGCAGCGGCCACTGTCCAGCGGGCCGCTATGGAAAACAACCCAGTCCTGGTTACCGGTTGGAGCAGCCCTCCAAGGAATGCTGACACCAGGGGCAAGCACTGGCTGTGCCCCGACATCCCCCCAACCACCACGCAATTGAGTCCCAATGCCCCACTCACTGGGCCCTCGGGGCAGGCTTAGGCCGTCTCCTCAGGCCGGGACTCCTGGTCAGCCCGGCAGGCTGCCCACAGACACTCCACTGCAGCTGCAGGGCTCTCCCTGCCTCCTGGGGGAGGGGCCCATGAGTTACTCACTGGATCTTGAGGGAGCTGATCCGGGTTCCGGGCTCCCATGATGTCTTCTGGCAGGGGACAGACACCAGTGTGTGCCTCGGCCGGCCCCTGCTTACTCCGGCAATCCATTTTCCCCGGGCCTCGTGGCTCAACACACGGGGCTCTCCTCTACTCACAGGGAGCCCTGCAAATTCCAGCAGCACTCGGGGCTCTCCTCTGACTTCGGAGGGCCCCTCCCCACCACGGAGCGAGGTCTCGGTCAGCTTCCGGGCTGGCTTCGGGCAGCCGCTACTGCAGCCGCAGGGCTCTCCCCGTACATGGGAGCCCCGCCAACACCAGCGCCCCTCCCGTCTTCACCCGAGCCCTCTCCTGGGAACCGGGGCTTCAGTAGCCGGGCGCGAGGCTCCAGACGGCTTCTGGGGCCTCCCTCCTCTCTCCTCCTGGGCAGGCTTACTCGCGGGGGTGCTGATCAGCGGGGTGGGCTCCCGCTCCGGTCTCTCCTCTCACACGGGGCTCCCTCGTCACCATGGGAGCCCCGCCACACCTCCACTTCCTTCTTCTGGCTGGTGGGCCACGCCCCAAACCAGGCGCGCTCCTGCCTGGCTTCCGGGTCACTGCGATCAGCGCAGCGGCCCGGGGGGTTCTCTGCAACCATGGGTTGTGGCGGTGATTTTCTTGCAGGCAAAGCGCGGGGTAGGCTCCCACCCAATTAGTATAAAAACCGCGGGGTAGGCTCCCGCTGGTTTTACGTCAGCAAAAGTGCTGCCATTACACGGTGTAGGCTCCCGTTAAATCAATATCAAAGCCACGGGGTAGGCTCCAGCTGGTTTCCAGTTGGCAACAGGCAGCTCCATCGGGCAGCGCCACCTCCTAGCATTACACAGAAGCCGATTCTTGTGGGACAGCGCAGGCAGCAGGATCCCTCAGTACAGCGCTTGGTGGGCCCCAAGCTTATTATTTAGGGCACAGTCCACAGAAATATAGCGCTTCCACAGCCCAGCGCTGTGGAGAGCAGACACTCCTCTTCCCCGGGCACTTTTAATGCAGCACCCACGAGGTGCCGGGTCCCACCATCAGCCTCAAGGGCCCCAGGGCTGCGCTCCTCACCTCATGGGGGGGGGTCCAGGTCACAGAGCAGCAGGCACTACTGGGCAAGGTCAGCAGTCAGTGAGCACTCATCAGGACAGGGTGGTAGGCTTTGGAAACCATCCTCCTCTGTAGCATGGCACTCCTCCTATACAGCAGCCTTGAATCCTGTGGGGCTTTCACTGGCCCTGTGAACAGCAGAGGGGTTTCAGTTGGATGCAGGATCCAGCAATACAGGCCCAAGTGGCGGTACCCCCTGGCAGCAGGTCCCTCACGCTCATGTCCCTGCTCTGTCTGAGCACATGGTGGCACAGCCCCCCTACTTATACGCTCCTTACCCCACCTACCAGGCAGTGCCAGAAGCTTCTAGAAGCCTCTGGGGAACTGGTTCTAACTGGCTCATGGAGAGGAGTAGAGCACCCTGGGTGCCAGGCTTTCCCTCCAAAAGCTGGGATAGCTGGGAACCGAACATCTAGACCGCTAACCTACCACAGTCAGGTGGCACAACACACAGCCATGGCATCCATTTTAAAAGCGACATCTCACCAGGGTGCATTCCTACAATGGGGGTTAACAAGTGCGCACACCATTGCATTACATTTTGTAGTGTAGTTCCTATTATCCCAATAGGCTCTGCACATTGGAATAATACCTTCAATAGTATAGGCCTAGACCAGACGTTAACTAGGTCTACTACTGTCGATATTAGACTTAAAGTTTTGGGTTTGCCAGCTAGCTCAGAGTTCACTAGAAACTTTCTCGAATAGGCAAGGAGGAGTTGAACCTCCCTGGATAGACAAGAAGGGATTTAGTTTCTGACAACCATAGAACATGACAACTTTGCTCTCCCCTAATCAAGAGTGTATCTCTAGAGTCGTGTGAAAACAAAAGACGACTTATTTTACTCAGTCAGTACGTGCATTCTTAGTCTCACCAGATTGTAGAGAAAAGGAAGAGACGGGCGTGTTCAATAAAAGATGGTATTTATTGATCAGTCTATTTTCTCATACAAGAGAAATGGATCGATATTATTGCAATACTTATGGTAAAGTAAAGTGCATACATTAAAAGCAGAAGTATAAAATAATACTGTAAAAACATTGATATGGTTTTTAAGCCATATGAAAGTTTAAAATGAATAAAATAGATACATACACATATACAATTGACTAATCGTACTCAACTGATGTTTCTAGCTACGCCTAACCCGTGTACCTGACCTAAGCCTAATACGTGGGCGGGGATAGAAAGTTACAGTTTAAGTTAAGTTTGTTTTGCCAAGTGACTGACTAAAGAATTCTCTGCGAGGGGTTATTCAGTTCTGTACCTGGAATCTAGGATGAATGAGGGATGGTATCTCTCGTCTCTGGTCTCGATATTCCAGGCTGCCTGCGAGGGCTACCCAGAAGCGCCGGAGCTGGATTTCTCGGCAGGAGAAAGCAGCGTCTCGTTCTCAGCGCGTCAGGAAGGCGGGGCTGCGTCAGCGGGGTCTGCTCTGCTCTGGGCTTCGGCAAGTCTGGCTGCTCCGATCTCGTCACCACCGCGTGTGTTTGCATAGGGCAATATCGGTAATATTTATACCTTTAAGGTGCCGAGATTGACGTAAGGATGGACATAGATACGTCAATAAGGATGTCATACGACTTGGTCGTTAGCACATTCTTTTGCTGAAGTTCTCGATGAAATCAAAACAATGGCCGCAGGGTTTTTCCCAGGTTGTCATAGGTTTGATTTGTTTTGAGAACTCCGTATGCCTTATCAGGGGCTGGAGGAATATCGCTTGTCTAATTAGATTGCAAGCGTTATGACCTAATCAGATAACACGTTCCTGTGCCGTAGTGTGGCTTAATCAGATAACGGTTTCTGCATCATGGGGGGTTTCTGCATCATGGGATGGCTGCTAGTTAACTTGTTTAACCAGAATAGGGTCAGGAATAGGGGGATCGATACAGAACCTATAGGAATACATCACACCCACTCCACGCTAACTATGGACATATTTACTAATCTAGGCATAGTAAAACATACTGTAGAGTATAGTGTATACCTTACCACCCCAAAATACATAAAATGCATTTTGAAATTATCAAATATACGGAAAAAGCAGTCACATGTATTATATGCACTCAAGCTGTAGAATAATGCTAAAGTAATCACGCATATCTATACATTATCACTAATTTGTATATGAGAATTTACACATGAAATGGCTCTTAATACAGAAAAAAGGTTCGAGACCATTCCATCACAGAATAAGAATAATTATGAACATACCAGCGGGCAGCTAATGTCTATAAAGTATCTAAAATTAGAAATTCTAGTTCTCTAAGAATAGTTCTTACTTTAAGCAGAAGATAAGTGTCCCGAAAAATTGTAAAAATATTTTGGGGCTGCTGAAAAAAATTGCTGTCCGTGAACTGGAGGGAAAATTGTTCATGGTATTTTGCTATTCTAGTTGAAGGCCAAATTCAGGGAACGCCATGTGCGAGCTTGCTCAAAAGTCTCTATTTCTGCTCTGGTGAGAACATCATATCATTTAGACTGTCGAAAAAGCTGTCAACAGCTTCCTGGGAGAGTTCCACTAACTCGGAAAAAGGTGTAACCATGCATTCGTGCGCATGATTGTCTCCATTGACGTTTTGATTAGTATTGCTGACAGAAGGTCGTACCTGATCGATGCTGCTTTCATCTTGAACTTCACTACCCCTTAATCGTAGTGGTGAAGCTTCCACGAATGCCATCATCAGGATTGGTAGCCTTTGAGGGCAGCACAAAGCATGAGCCTTTATTGGACTCAACAATGTTTCTGCATCCATTGGCGCATCCGATTGTAGCGTCAGACAGGTGTCCAACACGCATTCTTCTCCGCATAGCAAGCACCTTAATACAGGTAAAACACATCGATGCCACATTGGTCGAAATGATAGAAACCAAGTCATGTTCAGGTCTCTAAGCCGGGATAGTCCCAGGATTTTTGATATCCGGTCCCGGTATCCAATGGCTCGGATTGTTTCTTCCATTGTCGCAGGTGTTTTGTCTGTGACATGGTTTGCCATAACGAAATATTAGGACCAAGAATAGGATTCCTGCAATTAGTCCCAAAATGAGGGGAAGTCCGCCAAAAATCGAATGGACGAAATCTGGAAAAATACCCAGTATGGCTTTGAATGGTGTTAATGCCATCGAAAATACTGTCTTAAATACTTATGAGACTCCACTGGTATCAGAAATATTTAAGATTTCATTCAGGATTTCTGCGAAATGTATGGGGGAATTAGTTGATAACAAAGAGTGAATCTCTGCAGTCGTCCTTGCGACTAGGTGATCATACGTTTCTTTTGATGACGTGAGCCTGGTCGGCGTCTGAAGAAGCACTGTTTTCATTCTGCTTAAAGTATCTATTCGAATAGAAGTAATTTTCAAGTTGGGCCATGCCCTTGCCTCCCTGTCTGGAAAGGAGCTGGGGAACAATGAGCGTCCACAGCACTTGACCTTCGCAGTCGTAGTTACGAGATAAGGAGTCCCGGGCATAAGACTACAACATCTGCGATCTACAATTAGAACGTAACTCCCATTATAGAGTCTTTGAAAGAATGGTTCTATCTCTGTTGCAGGTGCGCCTAGCTGGTGACATGAAAGGTTATATGAATTCCCTTCACAGGCTCCATGCAAACTAATTCCATTACACAGAAGTGTACCGCTTAGTGACATCGCACAATTATTGCCACTAAGAAACACTTTCTGTCCTTTATTACTGACACATGCATGTGAATAGGGCAAGTTCCATGTTGTTTTAATGTACCCTTTTCCCAATTTTTCGTACATGCCAGCCTGTATATATTTTTGGCAGTATTGAAACCTGAAGGTTGATATTGGAATATTAATTATCCCATGTATTATCCATTCACTGACAGGTCGTTCTGACATTGTCACTGGTAATCTCTCGAGTTTCTCAATGCTCAGGATTGTATAATCAGCACCCTTCTGTGCCATACTGATTTGTTTATCAGTAAGGTTAAAGATATTGAATAGTGACGTTGTGTTGATTAAACGCCAAGGCACATAGCCTGAACGCAGATTTTGTAACGTCCAGCCAAGTTGTACAATAGAACGCAATTGAGACTGACCGTGTTGTAACAACAGTAAGTCTTGCGATATTATGTTGATTGCTGAAGACACAATGCTGTCCAGAGAAAAAATTCTGGAGGACAGAGTCATTAACCCATTGTCCACTACAGAAAGTGATTTTTCCAAATTAATACGGTCAATTTCCCGTATTCTTTCTGCTGTTTCAATTTGAGTCATCTTCCAGGCCTCGTTGTATGCTGCATATACAGAGGCTGCTATGAAACGTTTTTGACGCTGTTTGCGCGGTCCCATAATGAAATCACGCAAGTCAGCACCATCAGTAAGTAAAGTTAGGTGTTGCTTAATTTCTGCCAGTGTGGAAGTTTGTAGCCATTGAAGGCATAATTTGCCCACACTGTAGGTGGTTATTATCCCTGGGTGTTGTCTTTGGGAATATCTAGGGTCTGGCCTGGTCAATTTGAACCCCTGTGTTTTGTTCAGGAATCTGTCTTGACAGTTATTAGTATCTGTGGGCCAGATCAACCACTGTTTCCAATCAGGATGTGTTCTGTTTTGGTTTAATACATAATTTACGTCTATCTCTTCATCTGTAGAGCTATTGCTATTCATTGTTGGTTTTGGAATAGACGGTTTATTTAAGTCTTTGATTTTGGCTAGGCCAAGACAGGTAGTTTGTTGAACAGTGTCATTTAAAAATATAATTTGTTCTGGGATCATGCAGGCTCTAAACAAAGATTCTATACCTTGTACTTGCCATTCTTTTGTACCCCAAACACTTTTTACTTCAACATTTTTGTCCCAATAATCAAAACCAAAAGTATTCATTTGTTCAAAAAATGAGTCTGAATATATCAATTTCGTGTTTGTTATCATGGTCTTTGTCCCTGTCTTATTTGACAATTTAAAATAAAATGTTTCAGCATTACTTGTGTTAAAACCTGAAAAGTATGAATATTTGTCATAAACGGTTCTTGAGCTTCCTTTTGGAGGGGTTGCACAATGTTCCCATTGATTATAATTTAAAACATTTCTAGGTTGTGCAGATTTATGTAGAAATTGGTTACCATAGTGGTTATAACAGTACATACTATCATAATTTGTAGAACCCTGCAAATAATCAAGTTTGGTAAATTTAGCAGACATCACTAGGTCAGACATCATATTATTTATATTTTCAAAGTCCCAATCATCAGCAAATGAGCTTGGTTTTACAAAGTCACTCAATGAGATCTTGATTTGGTGTGGATATTTCAGGATTTCAACCGGACCATAGATTTCGTAGTCAGTGTTGTCCCATGCTACCCCACCCGGTATAGGATTGGCTGTGAAGTTGACTGAAGAAAGTTCTCTTTTCTCGACGTGTGAAGATGTGTGTGGTTTGAGGATCAAGTTGATTTTCTGACTTGCTGTGTCCATTTTAGCATATTTTCCCTCAATGAAGCGTCCCAAAGTTAGTACCATGATGAGCCAAAGTATGAGGATAAATGCACCAAAACCCACCCAAAATTCGATCCATGGAGAAATCAGATATGTTTCTTTCAGTTGTTTCAAAAGTTCTTTAGCTTTATCTTTAAAGGTTTTTGTTGATGGCTGTGTTTTTGATTCACTGAAGCCTTCAGAGGAATCATCGAAGTTTATGAAGTAGCCGGATGCAGTTCTGTCAATTGTTCCAATTGCTTCAGGATTACGGTTTCTTGCATATTCGTTTGTTACTTCATTGTAGATTGGTGTGTCTCTGCTAAATGTTTTTATTTGGGTTTTCAGAGGTTTAAGTTCCATTGCATTGCTGCATAGTCCTTGTCGTTCTTCTGTAGGCGTTTCGAATGTGATTAGCCTCTTAGTTAGGACCTCTGTATTGGTAGCAAACCTTGGTGTTCTGCTACTTATCGGGAGTCCACTTGGCCCACTGTTTGTTATCGGCCACATGATTGTGGTTTTACCAGGTCGATGGATACAACTCGGTTCTCCTTTTTACCAGCAAGCGGCGGTAGTACAACTGATCTTGTCCCGTTGATAGACAAGACAGGAACTGCTTTTCTGTAAGAAGGCCCAAATTCCTTCTTTACCGCGATCTTTTCTCTGACTAGATCCCCGCCTTTTGGAATCCAGACAGGTCTTGCTGGGACAGGTGGTGGTTCTTCAGTGGTTGTTGGCTGTTGTTTCAACTTTATGTTGCTCAGGTCTTTTCTTGTTTCGTTTAAGTCCTGTAAAATAGCCAAACGGTCTTTGATATCAAAGCTTTTTTCCTTCACCACTGAAGTCTGACTGTCGAGGTCTAAGACTAACATCCTAGTTCCAAATAATAATTCGTACGGACTGAATCCCTTCAGAGAATTTCTTGGCAGGTTATTTAGACTACGTTGGACACTTATTAGATGTTTGACCCACCCAGCTCCCGAACCTAATACCCTTTCCGTTATAGATTGCTTTCTGCCTTGGTTTTTTCTTTACACCATCCCGTATCCCTCAGGAAGGAAGTGAGAAGAATCCCGCTGTGCTATGCTCATTTGGCCATGTTTCCCCACAGGCTTGAGGGCTAATGTGAAAACATTGGTCAAACGTAGCATGTTCCTAGCGTATATGCCATTTAGACTCGCTAATCTTTGTATAACAGTCCAGACGTCAGCCGAGTGCTGAGGATCTACATTATAAGTGGAAACTATCCTGTATATGTTAATCGGACGCTTTGCTTTTTACTGTTGATCTTTTCTGGAGTGAAACGCCACGGTAGTATACCGTTTCTCTCGCCACTGCGATCTCTGTTGCAGTTTGGGCATTTTTTTACAAAAATGTGATGCTGCAGGCTCATGCCTGGCCACCAGTACCTTGATTGTAATTCTTCCAGAGAATCTTTTAGTTTGAGGTGTCCGAGACCCTCACCCATATGTGCGTCTGCAATTAACAGAGTTCTCCTGTCCATGTTTGGAATTACTCTATCCCCCACTCCAGGGATTCGAGCAAAAGGGACGGAGTTTGCATCGATTATGTATGTATAATTGAGTGGATAGTTGATCGGTAGCGCTGAGCAGTCGCCTTTTGATGACGTTTTCACCGCCAGCACTGTTTCACCGTCAATGTATTTTATTGTACGCTTTTTTCTGACTACGGAAGCCGATTTAGTTGCTACCGCTGTGGCTGTCTCAGCCAATGAATTCCCTGCAACGTGAACGCCATCACGCTGATGACTCAGTGAGTTTGTCACGTGAGTCTTTGGTAGTTCTTTTTGTAACAGAACTATTTGTTCCCAAAGCAGTTTTTGCTTTATTGTTGCACCTGTGTCATCTTTGTAACCGTTTTGAATCCATTTCTGCAAATCGTTGGTATATGATTTGACGCAGTAATATGAATCGGACACTATAAGTGTCGGGAATTCGCGATCCGCATTATCTAGCGCCATTTTCAATGCTAATATTTCAGTCTGTTGTTCTGAATTAGTTTCTACTGAGTGTGTTTTTGTTAATAGAGGTCTTAGTTTACCTCCGCGCCACACTTCTTTTGTAATCTCACATGTGGGGTTGTATGCTTGTTCTCCCCAAATGGAGGGTTGAGCATGTCCGTCTGTATAGATTACACAAGCGTATTGTCGTAAGGGCAGAATGTCGATTGGCAGAGGGAATGTTCTTTCATATTCTAGATTTTTTAATTCTTTTAATTCTGGATCAAAGTAGTAGTATACTTTGTCCGTTGTAATTGAATTCACCCATTGTATCCATTCCGGATTCAATGATGTTGTTGGTAAATTACATGGTGTTGTTAATGCCTCAAAGGCTGGTTCTGCTGTTCTGACCGTGATATGTCTACCGTTAGCTTTATCTTTTTCTCTAGCTATTGCGGTTTGAACTGCATGAACAATGTTTTCTTTAATACTGAACTTCTTTTCTGCTTCTGTGTATAAGTGTGATTTGAATGCAATTGGTACCTTTTCTCCCTCATTAGAGGTCAGGTATGTGAATCCGCATCTTCCTGGGATGACTCGAATCACAAGATTGCGTGTGTTATCACGTGTTTCTAATTTTGTTTTAATTAACATGTCTGTTTGTAAGGATCTCAGAATTTCTGTGTGTATTTGAGTCCAATTAGTTCTTTTAAAATCTGGTTTTATTAGATCATAAAGGGGTTTGACCCTTTCTGCGTAATTTGCAATGTATGTTCTTCCGAAATTTAGGAAGCCTAGAATTGACTGTAGGTTTTTTAGTGTTCTAGGTGCTTGGAGTACGGCACATTTCTCTAGGAAATTGTCAGCCAGGCTTTTGCCTTCACTTGATAATTCATATCCTAAGAACAGGACTGTCAGATGGGCAATTCTGGATTTTTTAAAGTTGAATTTGTAACCCTCTGCTGCGAACCCAAGTATTATGGTGTTCACTCTCTTCAAGTGAGTATCCAAGTCATCATCTGTTAAGTATATGTCGTCGACATAAGATAATGCTTCGTCATCATATGTTTGTAGTAATTCTGTTACTCTCGCTGAGAATATTCCCGGGCTGTTCTTGTACCCCTGGGCTAACCGACAGAATTGTTTTTGAGTGCCATTTATTGAGAACGCAGACAAATATCTGCTCTCTGGTGCTATGTTTTGACAAAAGAATCCATTAGAGATGTCTAATGTTGTTTTGTATTTTTTGCGCACTATGTTATTCATTAGTGCAGCACTATGCGAGTTTTGCACTGCAAAAGTTTTGCAACATGAGTTAAGGTGTCGGTAATCCAAAACTAGACGATATGAATTGTCTGGTTTGGAGACCGGAAACAAAGGGTTGTTCATTTGTGAGGTGCAAGTTTCAATCACCCCCTGGTATTCTAATTGATCTAGGATTTCTTTTACCTGTTTTTTAGCTTTTTGCTTAATTGGGTACTGCCTTTGTGCAGTAGGTTGTGATTTTAACTGGATTTTGTGAGGAGGAGAGTCCTCATCCCATCCTACATGATTTTTATATAAAGCAGGAGCTTGAGCTACTGCCCACTTTCTAGCAAGTGTGTATTTTTTATGAATTGGGATATGATTTGAGAAGGCAGGCATAATTATTTATTCGCCATGAGGGCAATCCCTGACAAACTCTGGTGGCCAGTCTTTTTCAGCTAGTAGGATGTCATAGCCCTTGGAGAGATTATCCCAAAATAGTCCCCTTATTTTTCTAGTCTTATCCCCTTCTATATGTAAAGTTATTTCATATATTTTGTGAGGTTTGCTAACTCTGGTGTCTGCAGTTTCCACTTGAAGATATTCATTCGTGTCCACTGTCTCCAGATGATTCATAAGGACTTTGCGAGCTATGCTCACTTCTGCTGCGCTGTCTAGCATTGTCTGAGCCCATTCTCCGTTTTTCAGTTGTGTCCTCAGTATTCTCTGCATTGTTAACTATTTTAATGCTGGCTACCTTCTTTTTTGGAAATTGTAATTTCTTTTTTAGATGAGCAGGTTCCTTGTCTTTGGACTTGGCGTGCTCTTCTCTTTGTTCTGATCGTCCTCTTCTTTCCGATTTCTGCGAGGAAGTCTGAAAAGATTGAGAGGGACGTGTATCAATGTCTTGATATCTATCAGGCTTTTTTATATTATCCCTATTTCTACGGTTATATCTCTTCCCAGAGGGGTCACTTTGGGGTGACCTGTGTCTTTGGTTTGGAGATCTTTCTCTCCGCCGAGGAGACCTTCCTCTGGACTGGAATTTCTTTTCTTTAGGATTGGATTGTTTGTTTCCATCCCAGCTCTTTTTTTGTGATGATGAATTATTATTAAAAAATATTTTTTCAGGACTTTCAATCAGTTGTGGTTTTACTGGTATTCCACCTAAACTATCTCGACCTAGTTCCTCATAGGATTTTTCTATGATTCTGGCAATTTCAGCTGGTTGGTCTGCTATATCTGTCTCTTTTAACCTCTGGCGGATCGCCACGTTTGCTGCTTCTCCCTTTATGTTGGCTAATAATATAGCCGAGACCTGCTTGAAGTCTTTCAGTAATTTCATACCAAGAGTTAAAGCGGGTTCTGGACCGTATTCGTCTTGAATTTGTTTTAGCACATCTGGTATTACCGAGATGGATGGAACACCATGTGTTTTTGTATAAATGGAAGCAAAGACTGTACCCCAAGTGTCACAGTCCTCCACGTGTGGTGCGATTCCCATTGGAAGACAGATAGTCAGAATCCAGTGTTTTTCTAACGGGGTGGTGTCTGGAAACACCGCCTCTATTTGGGTGATTTTCTGTGCTAGCCAGAATGGTATTTGTTCCCGTTTAGCCGGTACTTTACCTAGGCAGGACTGTATGTTCTGTGGTGTAATTTTATTTGTGTTCCCCTGGTGAGGGGTCAGCTGTGGAATTTTAATTGCTGGTTGGATTGTTGAAGTCCGCATCACATATTGGACTAATTGTCTATGTACTTTTATTAATTGTTTTAGCTGTGTTAAAAGCTCTGGTGCAGGCATTCTTTCAATGTCTGGATGTGGTGTGTATCCGGCTAGGACCGGCCACGTTGCTCCTGGTCTACCTAAGGGACCGAGCCTGGTGATGTGATTATTATGTTTTAGGGCGCCATTAAATAAGAGCAGGTGCTCTTGAAATTTAAGTGGTACTTCCACCTCCTCGAAAGGAGTGTACTCATTAGGAGGTTCCTCTGTTTTGTAATAGTGGAAGTACTTTGTTACAGCGTTAGCTGCTGGAAAGTGTATCCATGTGTAGAATACCTCTGTCTGCCGACATTCGTGTGCCTCAATTACGAATACGACTGTGCCACCTCTAGGTGTCAGTCCATTTTCTATAAGTTTTAAGGTTATAGATTTCCTTGTGTTGACCGGGATGATTATTATATCCGGGTCTGCTTCTTGCATAGCAGTATCAGCTGCTGCGAGTTCAGTTGCTATTCTAACTGTCTCTCTTTCATCATCACTGTCTACCATTTTTCCGACAGGAAGGTTATTTCTTTTGTTTGCAGATCAGGTTTCTTATGGAAACAAAGATTAGATGCACAATATTTTGGAACAGTGTATCCTTCAACGTTGACTAAACCAAGAACCAATAAAACACATGGAAGGTACTCAAGGTCTGAAGAAAACAAGAAGAGAGAAAAGTGAATAGCAAATCTCTCTTTGGGACCTAGTAGTGTCCTATTTTCATACCCAGACCACACAGTTGATCTAGAGAATTAACATTGTTATACCCAAAAGGCATGAGAAAAATATGAGAAAAATAGAGAAGATACAGAACTAGAGAAAGAATACCCATCAGCCCACTCATAAGTGGAATCTCGTCATCTGGGTATGTGTTGGCAAATGGTGTCCTGTAGGTTCTACCTCGGAAAAGATTCACGAGGCTACCTAATAGTGGACCCAGAACATTACACCAACAGATGGCAGTATATGAGCGGGAGGGGCTAAGTTTGCAGTGCTCAAAAAAGAAGAAAGAAAAGGAAAGTGATCCAAGTGATTCTAAAAATACCTACAGTGATGTCATAGAACACTTTATTAGGGCTGACCATCAAAGTGGTATGATTAAAAAACAGTATGTTGATAGCATGTAAGGAATTGCTACCCACCAGTGATGTTATTCGGTCAACATGTTTCAGCCTAGAAACGGCTTTCGTCAGGACCTCTATGGTGCTACTGCAACACTTACTTTAGTGATGTGATGTGGAATCTACACCCGCTTTCCAAAATGAAAAAAGTGTATCTTCTCCTGTATATACAATGTACAAAAAAGAGACAAAATACAATGTCAACAGAACAGGTTCAAAGATATATAGTTCTTGTCTCTTTGGTCCCTATAGTGTGACTATACTCATTAGTAGGACACTCACCCTTATTGTAGGGAGAGAAAACCTCACCTCACCTGGCCACTGCTCAGGGTAAAAGGAGGCCACGCACTGGAAATAAACAAATCAATTGTAAAGTTAAATCCAGAGGTATTTGAAAAAGAATTAAAACATATGAATTGGTGACACACATGGTAAAACAGCATGGCCAGAATGGTTTTCCATAGCATCAGGAAAAAACGCCCAAAACACAACTGACTGCACTAGCTTACACAGTCCTACAGAGTGAAATGGAACAGGTAGCTAGCTACAATCTCAGCAAAATGAGGTGCCTGCTCCTGTGTTCTAAATGGTTCTTTCAAACAAGGTACCAGACATCCATCTAAATATACCGCCACCACTGACCTCTCCGTCGTTGCCTCGGAGTAAAGACTGAGCCGAGGGGGAGGCGATGATGGATGGTCGTGCGCGGTATTAAGTACACATCGCGGCGGACCTAAAAGGAAGCTCACACCAAAAAGGATGTGATTGGTTGACAGCCTCCTCGTTGGTAGACCAATGGAAGGCAACCTCACAATAGGCCAACGCAAACATACGCGGACAAAACGGAAACTGCCGCTCGATAACGTAAAACACTACCTCCGTCACTTCCAAATAAATGAAATGTGACGAAGAGTGTTTCTTGCTTCACGTAGCGTATGCAAGGAAATTAAGAGAATCATGAGACTTCAGAACGTCCGCAACCCCAAAATTTGGTAGCGGACCTTGATGGAAACTAGTCTCTCGGGCGCCGCTGAAGGCCCGCGCATTGGTTACAGCGGAGCCAATCAGCGGCGTCTATTCGTCTTCAGACAGGAGCCCGATTTTCAAAAGCAAAACAGGCCCATCTTGGTATGAGAAATATCGAGCAGAACCACAGATGCATTGAAATGAAGGCAGACCCATAGAAATGTCCCAAATGGCATTTAAAGGGAATTAAAAGGATCTTCAGGTTTACAACACATACATATATATACCCAAAAGTTGGTTGGTAGCGGAACTCGGTGCGTGTTCATCTCAAGGGAGCCGTTTGAGGCTCACGCATTGGTTGAAGCGGAGCCAATCAGCAGCGTCCCTTTGTCATCACACAGACGACCGCTAATGTCAACCAAGACTCTTAGAGATAGAGGCCACACGAGCGTCTAACTTACACCAGTGTTCGTCCTCAGACGTACATTGGCCGTTTAACTAAGAATCACTGCTGATTGGCTCTGCCTCAATCAATGCGGGAGCCTCCAGTGACGTCTTTCATATCGTTACAGTTATGGTTGTGCCTTTATTTCTTCTGCCAGTCCCTTATAATTTCAGTTCCTTATCAAATACCAAGACAGGCTCGGCTGAGCTTGTGTACGAGTCTTGGTTGACATTAGCGGTCGTCTGTGTGATGATAAAGGGACGCTGCTGATTGGCTCCGCTTCAACCAATGCGTGAGCCTCAAACGGCTCCCTTGAGATGAACACGCACCGAGTTCCGCTACCAACCAACTTTTGGGTATATATATGTATGTGTCGTAAACCTGAAGATCCTTTTAATTCCCTTTAAATGCCATTTGGGACATTTCTATGGGTCTGCCTTAATTTCAATGCATCTGTGGTTCTGCTCGATATTTCTCATACCAAGATGGGCCTGTTTTGCTTTTGAAAATCGGGCTCCTGTCTGAAGACGAATAGACGCCGCTGATTGGCTCCGCTGTAACCAATGCGCGGGCCTTCAGCGGCGCCCGAGAGACTAGTTTCCATCAAGGTCCGCTACCACATTTTGGGGTTGCGGACGTTCTGAAGTCTCATGATTCTCTTAATTTCCCTGCATACGCTACGTGAAGAAAGAAACACTCTTCGTCATATTTCATTTATTTGGAAGTGACGGAGGTAGTGTTTTACGTTATCGAGTGGCAGTTTCCGTTTTGTCCGCGTATGTTTGCGTTGGCCTATTGTGAGGTTGCCTTCCATTGGTCTACCAACGAGGAGGCTGTCAACCAATCACATCCTTTTTGGTGTGAGCTTCCTTTTAGGTCCGCCGCGATGTGTACTTAATACCGCGCACGACCATCCATCATCGCCTCCCCCTCGGCTCAGTCTTTACTCCGAGGCAACGACGGAGAGGTCAGTGGTGGCGGTATATTTAGATGGATGTCTGGTACCTTGTTTGAAAGAACCATTTAGAACACAGGAGCAAGCGCCTCATTTTGCTGAGATTGTAGCTAGCTACCTGTTCCATTTCACTCTGTAGGACTGTGTAAGCTAGTGCAGTCAGTTGTGTTTTGGGCGTTTTTTCCTGATGCTATGGAAAACCATTCTGGCCATGCTGTTTTACCATGTGTGTCACCAATTCATATGTTTTAATTCTTTTTCAAATACCTCTGGATTTAACTTTACAATTGATTTGTTTATTTCCAGTGCGTGGCCTCCTTTTACCCTGAGCAGTGGCCAGGTGAGGTGAGGTTTTCTCTCCCTACAATAAGGGTGAGTGTCCTACTAATGAGTATAGTCACACTATAGGGACCAAAGAGACAAGAACTATATATCTTTGAACCTGTTCTGTTGACATTGTATTTTGTCTCTTTTTTGTACATTGTATATACAGGAGAAGATACACTTTTTTCATTTTGGAAAGCGGGTGTAGATTCCACATCACATCACTAAAGTAAGTGTTGCAGTAGCACCATAGAGGTCTTGACGAAAGCCGTTTCTAGGCTGAAACATGTTGACCGAATAACATCACTGGTGGGTAGCAATTCCTTACATGCTATCAACATACTGTTTTTTAATCATACCACTTTGATGGTCAGCCCTAATAAAGTGTTCTATGACATCACTGTAGGTATTTTTAGAATCACTTGGATCACTTTCCTTTTCTTTCTTCTTTTTTGAGCACTGCAAACTTAGCCCCTCCCGCTCATATACTGCCATCTGTTGGTGTAATGTTCTGGGTCCACTATTAGGTAGCCTCGTGAATCTTTTCCGAGGTAGAACCGACAGGACACCATTTGCCAACACATACCCAGATGACGAGATTCCACTTATGAGTGGGCTGATGGGTATTCTTTCTCTAGTTCTGTATCTTCTCTATTTTTCTCATATTTTTCTCATGCCTTTTGGGTATAACAATGTTAATTCTCTAGATCAACTGTGTGGTCTGGGTATGAAAATAGGACACTATTAGGTCCCAAAGAGAGATTTGCTATTCACTTTTCTCTCTTCTTGTTTTCTTCAGACCTTGAGTACCTTCCATGTGTTTTATTGACTAGTTGGGGGACTAGGTACTAGTGGGTCTATAATAATTTCTCCCCTCGGACCCTCCATCACTTCTCTGTCTCTCTGTAAACCAAGAACCATACATAGGAGTTTCCTCCTGCGAGGTCTGGCGGATATGACCTTTCACCCACTCCAGACGTCTTTGGAGTATTATGGGAAAAAAGGGGTCTGAGTGAAAAAGCACGACTGAGTTACTCTAAATATCTTACGTTAGTTTTATCGCATATCCAAACGCGTTGGGCGCCATGTAGTGTAGTTCCTATTATCCCAATAGGCTCTGCGCATTGGAATAATACCTTCAATAGTATAGGCCTAGACCAGACGTTAACTAGGTCTACTACTGTCGATATTAGACTTAAAGTTTTGGGTTTGCCAGCTAGCTCAGAGTTCACTAGAAACTTTCTCGAATAGGCAAGGAGGAGTTGAACCTCCCTGGATAGACAAGAAGGGATTTAGTTTCTGACAACCATAGAACATGACAACTTTGCTCTCCCCTAATCAAGAGTGTTTCTCTAGAGTCGTGTGAAAACAAAAGACGACTTATTTTACTCAGTCAGTACGTGCATTCTTAGTCTCACCAGATTGTAGAGAAAAGGAAGAGACGGGCGTGTTCAATAAAAGATGGTATTTATTGATCAGTCTCTTTTCTCATACAAGAGAAATGGATCGATATTATTGCAATACTTATGGTTAAGTAAAGTGCATACATTAAAAGCAGAAGTATAAAATAATACTGTAAAAACATTGATATGGTTTCTAAGCCATATGAAGGTTTAAAATGAATAAAATAGATACATACACATATACAATTGACTAATCGTACTCAACTGATGTTTCTAGCTACGCCTACCCCGTGTACCTGACCTAAGCCTAATACGTGGGCGGGGATGGAAAGTTACAGTTTAAGTTAAGTTTGTTTTGCCAAGTGACTGACTAAAGAATTCTCTGCGAGGGGTTATTCAGTTCTGTACCTGGAATCTAGGATGAATGAGGGATGGTATCTCTCGTCTCTGGTCTCGATATTCCAGGCTGCCTGCGAGGGCTACCCAGAAGCGCCGGAGCTGGATTTCTCGGCAGGAGAAAGCAGCGTCTCGTTCTCAGCGCGTCAGGAAGGCGGGGCTGCGCCAGCGGGGTCTGCTCTGCTCTAGGCTTCGGCAAGTCTGGCTGCTCCGATCTCGTCACCACCGCGTGTGTTTGCATAGGGCAATATCGGTAATATTTATACCTTTAAGGTGCCGAGATTGACGTAAGGATGGACATAGATACGTCAATAAGGATGTCACACGACTTGGTCGTTAGCACATTCTTTTGCTGAAGTTCTCGATGAAATCAAAACAATGGCCGCAGGGTTTTTCCCAGGTTGTCATAGGTTTGATTTGTTTTGAGAACTCCGTATGCCTTATCAGGGGCTGGAGGAATATCGCTTGTCTAATTAGATTGCAAGCGTTATGACCTAATCAGATAACACGCTCCTGTGCCGTAGTGTGGCTTAATCAGATAACGGTTTCTGCATCATGGGGGTTTTCTGCATCATGGGATGGCTGCTAGTTAACTTGTTTAACCAGAATAGGGTCAGGAATAGGGGGATCGATACAGAACCTATAGGAATACATCACAATTTAACATGGCGTCTCACACCACACATGGCCTATGCATTTCTTTAGCGTATCAAGAGAGAGAGAGAGTACTAGAAAGCTAGTCCGAATCCCCAGGGGTTTATATATATTGTTATCAACAGGGACTAGCCATGTGGGACCATAGTAGGACTCTGAACTGTATTATCAGCAGGCATCTAGTAGGTGTTTTCATGAAGCCCTCACCCACCAACCTAGTTGGTGGCATGCTTCATCATCGGGCCCACCCAGTCACACCTAATGTGTCCCGGGTGTGCTTCAATGCCTGATTACAGCGGAGCAGGTCTTTTACTGAGAGTGCAGTGTGGTGAGTGATAAAGTGAAGGTTAAAACGGTTCACAGTGGTCCCAGTACCCCAGGGTAAATTAAATTTTAATAACTGGGCCTCCGTGAGCGGTTAAAAACAAGGCAGGTGGATGTTGTGGTGGTAGAGTTAAGACCACCTACATCCGATGGTGGTCGACATGTTTCAGCCAGTTCCTTTCATAATGCTGGCTTTCCTCAGGACCATAAATAGTGTGGGTGCAACTTAAAAAACAAATTAAAAAACAAATAAGTGAGTGTTTTACAGACTATGTGTCGCACTCACTAAGGTGCTCTAAGTGTGCGAGGGGGATTCCCCCACCACGCATACCTGAACGAATAACACGTGTAACAAAACAGGACATACAGAATAAAGAGTCAATTAGCATTTGTCTTTAGGTCACAAGAACCGTAATTGCCGGATTTTAAGTGCTTCGCGGGTGGGGGGGAGGGGGAGAACAATAGCACGACAAAAGTGTAACAGTACTGGTGGTGCTGTTAGTGGTCTTAACGGGGGATGTCTTGGCATGGTGAGGCTAGAGAGCGAGCATCACACACACTTGGTGACAGGAGCGTAAGGAAAGTTGTCACACGCTAGCGATTTGCTTGGTATGCTCCTTGGAGTGATTCGGCAAGGGGATCGACCCTAGAGGGGGACCACTGATAGTTAGACAACCTGTAAGGAAACAACCTGTAAGGAGAGAAACGCTTACCCAGTAGATGCGAGTGGTGATCATCATACTCACAAGAATGTCGGTCAAAGCCTGCGGGGTACCTGTAGTGCCGCCATCAACCTCCAGAACCCGAGTGAGGGTACTGGCGTTTAGTGGTTGCGAACTCGGCTGTATCTCCCATTGATCTTTATTACTCCTCCCCACTCATCACGGTCCGAACCATTGCGACCGGACGCGTAGGGGCCGGAATCCAAACATCCCTCCCAACTCTGTTCACATTGTGTGAACCCACCCACGTGAACATAACATTCCTCCTTTACCCGGAGGTAAAACAAATAGAGGAAAACCACAACTACTAATGAATCACTACCTAACGTACTTAACATGAGAACTAGGGGAGAGAGAGAGAGAGAGAAGAGAGAAGAGAGGAGAGAGGAGAGAGGAGAGAGGAGACTGGACCCCCACTGCACTTTACTCGGTAGGACAGCAGGTGGCACGGTACCAGGACAGGATGAGACATCAGACTGATGGAGTCCTACTCCATCGGACAATGAGGGAGCCACTTCGACTCAGACTGGTGCCTCAGTGGGCAACAGGTTTTCCATCGATCCTCTCTCTACAGGTGTGGGTGCATTCCCCGAGGTCTCAGGAGCCCTGCTCATCTCGCTAGCCAAGGCCGGAAACTTCTTAAAGAATGAGGCATTCCTCAGGATGGTCTCCCCCAACCTCTGAGCCGTAACCATGGTTCCTTTCCCTGTTTGAACCGGCCAGGGTTGGTGCTCAAAAGGTATCATGAACTTCCCTCTGGACTTTCTGTTCTTGACCAACATGAGATCACCGGCTTGGATTGCACTTTGTCTCGACGGCCAAGTCCGAAACATGTGCTCATTTCGCATTCTTTGTTTCTGCAAATTCTCATCAACGTGGTGTTGCACCACCGGAGGCTTCTCCACAGAAGGAATTACTTTTTCCAGTGTGCCATTCATGCACAAAGCACTTGGACTGACCTGGGTTGTAGTATGAGGGGTTAGACAATACTCTCCCAGGAACGGATAGAGAGCACAGTCCACATTCTGACCATTAGCCACTGCAATTTGGAGCACTTTGTTTAGGGTGTTCATGAATTGCTCAGCTTCCCCATAGGCTTGGGGCCGTCATGGCATGATTTTCTGTTGAGTAACATCCCTGGATCATGGATATTCTGTGAATTCCTGCCTTGAATAAGTGGGTACGTTGACTGTACGTAATTCTTTAAGTAGCATGATCTTCTCCAAATGAGGTATCGTTTGACTTGCCGTTGTGGATTCCAGGATCTCTATCTATGGGTATTTTGAAAAACCATCCATGACTATCAACATGTGCCGACCATCCGGGAGGCTGCTAAAATCAGCACTAGCCCTTTGCAAGGGAAACGGCAGAATACCTTCTATAAGGATTGATGCAGGGGGATGAGCGGGTCCAGTATCCTGACATAGGGAGCATAGCTTCACAGTTTGTTCCACCAGAGCATCCAGATCGGGAAAACAGACTTTGCTTCTCAGCCGAGACTTGGTCTTGATGATTCCTTGATGGGCTAGATGGGCCAGATCCAACATTCGCTGTTGAAGAGCTCTGGGAACCACTAGCTGTGGACCCCTCATAACACAGCCTTCCAGGGATATCACCAATTCAATGCGCACATTGTAAAGAGAAGTCAGCACTGATCGTGCAGTCTCCGTGCGATATGTAGATTTATCCTTTAGGGTATCCCATCTTCGGGACCTCACTGCAGAGATGCCCAGCACGATGCACTCATCACTTTGAGTGGTTTGAACGATTTACTCCAACGAGATGGGCAGTGGGTGGGAGCGTTCAATGACCCGTATAACCTATTTTTTGACTTCTTGTGCATCTTGTTCCTCATGTTCAGTGGCCAATCTAGCATACCTAGAAAGATAGTCCGCGCCATTTTGAGCACCCGGTCGAAACTTGACTGTGAAATGGTAGTCTTGTAACTGCAAAATCCATTTCTCGATCCTGGGTGGAGGTTTGGATGCTGACCCCATGAACAATAGATGAGAGGTTTGTGATCAGTGTGAACCACAAATAGCTGGCCATATAGATTCAGATGAAAATAGCGGCACCCCCAGTGTACCGCAATGGCTTCTTTCTCTATGAGTGAGTAGCGTTGTTCAGTGTCCGCCAGTGTTCGACTGGCTTATAGGCCCTCTCCCCATTGTCTGCCTCTGGGATAGCATGGCACCAAGGCTGGTGGGACTGGCATCTACAGATAACTAAGAGTCTTTTTTCAGGTCGAAATAGACTAATATTGTGTCCACTGACAGTGCCCGATTAGTAGCCTGGAACTCTGCTTCTTAGTCTGGGCCCCAACTCCAGGCTGTGCTTGCCTTAGTCAGTTCTCTCCAAGGACCAATAGGTAGCAATGCCCAGGAAGCTCCGCACACCTGTCACCGTGGTGGGAGTTGGGACAGCTTGAATGGCCTGGACCTTTGCAGGATCTGGTTGTATCCTTTCCTGGGAAAACCGATATCCAAAGAACTATATTTCATTTTGGAAGAAAGCGCACTTGTCTCGGTGAAGGGTGAGATCATTCTCTCATAGCCATTGAAAGGTGGCTCTCAGGCGATCAAAGTGTTCTTTGAGAGTGGTAGCATGGACCAAAATGTTGTCACTGATATTGAGGACTCCGTCTAGGCTAGCCAACACACTTCGGATGGTGTCCTGAAAAACCTCTGCGGCACTCGATATCTCAAAACTGAGACACTTGTATCTCCGTAGTCCCACATGAGTGGAGAAGGTAGTGATGGCGCAAGAGTCAAGGTCGAACATTAATTGATGATAGCCGGCTCTCAGATCCATTTTTGAGAACCATTTTAACCCCCTCATTTCTGATACAATGTCATCAACTGCGGGCATCAGATGACTGTCGCTTTTAATGGCCAAGTTCAGTAGGTGCATGTCCCAACTTCTCCTGGTTGTTTGGGTCTGTGAGCTACAATGATTGGGGACACCCACTGAGTCAGGCCCTCCACTTTTTCAATAATGTCTGCCTGCTCCAACTTCCTCAGCTCCTCTTCCACCTTGTGCCTGAGGTGGAAGGCTATTCGTCGATGTTTCAAAGCCACCGGTCGGATCGAGTCATCAATGTGCAGGGGGATCAAATGGCTCTTAAGGCATCCTATCCCTTCAAATAATGATACAAACTGCGCCACCATGTCTTCCATGCTTTCTCGGTATATGCTGAAGGCAAATGTCGTGAGTTGAAGTTGCTTTGCAGTGCGACATCTCAGTAACATTCCAGTCCCTCCTTTGGTGACATAGATCTTGCCCCTTGTTGAGTGAAATTCATGAGCGATCTCAGTTGTAAATACTCCCGCTTGGGTAAGATTGAGGTGGATCCGTAGGTGAATACCTTTGTGGTGGTTGGCTTCAGAGTGGGTTCATCCAGAAATGTGCGAAGCAGGAACCGAGCCATGATGTTGATGGAGGCCCCAATATCAACCAGCAGCTGCACTTGACAGCCATCCACGAGGACACTGCACCTTGGTATGTGTTTCTGGGGACATCCGTCCGGTTGCATAGCATGTATTACCTGCGCGGCACCTTCGAGGACATCATCGTCCATGTCCTCTTCACCTCCCTGGAGCTCCGCAGCATGGAGGATATTGACCGGTTTGGGTCTCTGACCTCTGGTGAGTGTCAACGACCGACAATACTTTGGCGAAGTGGTTCAGTTTGTTGCAGGTTGGTGAGGGTTTTCTTTTTGTCCTGGTTTTGAATAGCCACAGCATTGATCGGTTCTTTCTTAACCTGGGGTTTTAATGCTGCCTCCATGTGAGCTGTTTGCACCTTGCACAGATATTTTGACCTGACAAGGGTCAGCAAATCCGCCGTAGGTATTCCTGGTACTTGCAGAATGTTCTCTCGGAGCAGCCTTGAATGAATTGAGCTCGTATCTTGTCATTTTCCTCATGCAGCGTGGACATGCTTGCTAGTTCCTTCAGACGAGCATAAAAACAATCAACTGATTCCTTTAGCAGCTCTCTGGCCTGACACAGCAAGAATAGTTCATAATCAGGATTGGCCAGGGGTTCAAAGTAGGCAGTTAACGTCTGTTTAAGGGTGACATTCGTTAGCAGCAGGGAATGAACACCTGCCTTGTACTGGTGTTAAGCAGGATAACAACCTGCAGTAGAAAGGGAGCCCAGCCCAGAGCCACGTTGGCATACCAACACATGTCATGGAGCTACTGATCATGCAGCTCGGAGACCTAAGAGGCCCACAACACCCACCGCCACTACCCCCAGGCCCCCCCCCGGGCCCCTCCCCCGGACCAGCCCTCCGGAATACCACCGCAGCAGCGCAGAATAAGAGAGCGGTCCTTCAGAAAACGCACCAGCCTCACAGAATTAACACCAGAGGAAGTCATTGCCCACTACAGCCTTAAAAGGACAACCATCCTCCACACCCTGACCCACATTGCCCACAGGCTGATGGTACCAACACAGCGGACAACCAACATCCCTCCGCAGACAAAGCTGCTGGCTGTGCTGCACCTGTGGGCCTCTGGCACCTTCAAACCAACAACCGCCAGTTGAAGAGTCTCACAGCCAGCCCTATCAAAGTTCTTCACAACTGTCTTGGATGCCATCATCAGTTTGGTACCCCAGCACCTTCACATCCCCCACAATACGCAGGAACAGCTGGAGACAAAACAAGGCTTCTACGCCATAGCTGGCTTCCTGCACGTGTTAGGAGCAATTGAGTGCTAACATGTCCTATTTGTGCCCCCTGCCAACACTGAACACAATTACTGCAACAGAAAGCACACGCATTCCATCAATGTGCAGGCAATAGTGGACCACCAGGGACTCTTCATCAATGTCGTCGCCAACTACCCAGGCAGTGTGGACATATACTGCTTGTGTTCTTAGTGTCGTAGGCAGTGGACACAACCATGTTACCTCAGGAAGTGGGGTAGACCTTGGACATGTAGCTATGTCATCCCCCCTGTAAGCATGAGCGGAGTGGGCTGGGCCAGCGTAGGAGTGGAAATTAATAGCTCGGGGCTCAGGGCATGGAACACTTCCGAGATGGCCACCAAAGCAACTACTGCGTGTGTTTCTGTGTCCACCATATCCTCACCATCGGCCTACACACATGTGGCTGACCACCTTCAATAGCCAATATCACAGTGTCGTTGTCAGGCTTGTGGACATGTGCAGACAGTCATGACAATGGTGTGTCTTAGGAGTGCAACTGATGCAACCACGCAGTGCATACAAGTAAACAGGCTCGGGTGAGTGAGGAGCAGCTGGTAGGCAACGTAATACACATGGATGCCACTCATTTGCCACATGCAAGACATGTCAAACATGAATCCCAAAGTCCCACACATCACACACCAATATACTTTTTTTTTTTGTTTGTTTTTGTCCTCATCTCACCTTGGCACGTACAAATGAACACTCGCAACCCCTATCCATCCTGGGCGCCCCGGGTTTAAGTTCTTGCTGTACCCAGAGCCGATCCGGCTACCCCTTTATTCTGGGGCCAGTTGTAATCATTGGACAATTTCAAGGTTTGTTACCAGCCTCATTTCCTTAGCCCATTCCAACAGAAGTTGCCATACCGTGCTATTCCTATTATCTGGTGTACCAGTTTCTAAACGTGCAATTCTAAGTACAGATTGAAGCCACTTTTTATGCAGGGGAGGGGTAACATCCTTCCAAACTTTACATATTTCCCTGCGTGCAATAAGAATTAAAGTAAAAAATAAAGCCACCTATGTCCCCTTTAGCCCATTAGTGAGATCACTGTCCAAACCAAAAAAAAACCTTACAACATTGAGACTAAGTTTCATCTTAAAAACACTCTCCAATGTCCTCTCAATAGTGGCCCAAAAGGGGCCGATCATAGGGCAGTCATAAAAAACATGGATATCGTCAGCCTCTGGCATATCACATCTGGGGCATACAGGAGGTGGGCTGACAAATTTTGCGATTTTTTTTGGGGTGTAATAAAGCCTATTTATAACGTAGTATTGATTCTTTTTAAGGGAAGCAGATTTAACAAATCTTTATAGATATTGAAGAGATAGATTATACAGATCAGCTGAAGGAGCCTCCAGGACAGAAAGTCTCCAAACAAAATATAACGGTGGAGCTAGGATTTCATTCGCCTCAATCAGTTCCCTATATAAAAATCCCACTTCTTTCTTCCTGTGAGTCAACGCCTGAAGCGCCGACTCGATGTCCCAATTTCCACCGATGTTGTTTTTCTCAGTGGAATACCACGAACAGAGTTGGATATATTTAAATCTTGAGAGGGAGTCCCCAATCCTAGACCACAAAACCTCCCAAGGAAGTACACCCTCCGATGATACTAAGTCTGACCAGATTGTTATTCCTGCTCTCCTGACTGATAGAGACAGGCTATCCTGGAGACATAGCGGTGTACCTGGGGAGTCCCATATAGGGGCAAAATCTGAATAATATTTTATACCCCAACTTCCCTTAACTCTGTTCCACAGAATCAAGGCAGATTTTAATACCTTTAGGCGAACCTTTTTGTAAAATCTTGGTGCACCAAATTTATACAAAAATCTAGGGCCACCCCCTTCCTGATCTAACATCGTGTTCAAAATATGCCCCCAGTGAGAATTGTCTGGGCTACTTAAAAGGGTACGGACATTTTTTAGCTGAAAAGCAAAGGCATATCACACAACATCCGGGAGTGCCAGTCCCCCTTTATCAGTCTTCTTTTCAGTTTTTTCCAAGACATCCAGGCATTCTTATTTGTCCAGATAAAACTGCCTATCTTCCCCTGTATCTTTCTTAAGATTTTATCATGGAATGTTAAGGGTATCGTGTTGAATAGATAGGTTAGTTTGGGCAAGATGACCATTTTGACCAGGTTAACGTGGCCATATACTGTTAACAGAAGGTTTTGCCATCTCGACAATAGATGATCAATATCTTTAGCCACCTTTTTCAGATTTACTTTCACTATGTTATTGAGGTCAGATGTGATTAATATGCCTAAGTACCTAAACTGGATACTTGTTGCTCTCTCCCACTGGTCAACTCCCCAGCACATTATTTCTGTTTTTGTGTTTTTGATTAGATAACCGGAGTCTGCCATGATCTCCTCGACTCTGGGGAAGACCTCTGCCGGATTGCTGGTATAAACCAATAGGTCGTCTGCAGCTGGCAACAGTAGTCCTTTATTCTGAAAGGTGTAATTTGGTCATCTAGCCTCAATGCTTGTGTCAGAGGCTCGATATAGAGATCGAACAAGAGGGGCGAGATGGGGCACCCCTGCCTTGTACCCCTCCTGATATTAAAGCGTGGTGACAAAGAGCCGTTCAATAAAATCGCCGCCGAAGCACCCTCATAGCATCCTCTTATAGTTTGAATAAAGGTCTCTCCGAACCCCATAATGTTAATTCATGGATATATCTCCCTGGGATGAAACCCTTCTGGTCCGGGTTAATCAGGAACGGGACCAGCTTGGCCAATCTCCCTGCCAAAACACTAGTGAAGATCTTATAATCTGCGTTCAGCAGGGAGATTGGTCTATAGGAGTCTGCCCTAATGGGGTCCTTCCCCGGTTTTGAAATTAACACAATGGTGGATTCTTTCCAAGACGGCGGAATTCTACCTTGAGGGCTATATATATATAATTAAATAGCTCACAGAGTTTTGGTACCAGAAGATCCTGGAGCGTTTTATATACTTCGCCAGGAAGAGCATCAGGCCCTGCTGCTTTATTATTTATGTTTTTTTTATATATAGTTTTATTTCTTCTTCTGTAAAGCGGCTATTAAGCATATTGCGGCCGTCCTCTGCTAGGCCTGGGAGAGCCTTACTTTCCAACCACCGTAAAGTCGTGATAGAATCTGGAGAGGCCTCTTCTTGATATAATTCCGAAAAGAAGGTAAAAAAACATTTTTCCATAACTTCCTGATGGTAAGATATAGTTCCCTGGCCATCAATTATTAACCTATTAACGTTGTTCCTAACCCGGTCTGCTCTTATCTTTCCTGCCAATACTGCACCGGCCCTCTCACCGAACTCATAATTTTCCATTGAATATGCAGCCCACTGAGCCTTAACTTTTTGATCTAATAAACCTCGGTATTCTAGGCGTAAACATTCTATTTCGGCCAAGACCTGTGCCAAGACATCCTCTTTTGCACCTAATCTCCGAGCTTCCAAAGATGAGATTTTCTCTTCTATTGTCCTAAATTTAGCTGCCTCTTTTCTGTTACTAAGGCTGGTTAGGCTAAGAAACTGACCTCGAATATGAGCCTTATAGGCGTGCACACACTAATATACTAATAAGCCTGCCAAAACAGAATGCAGAACCACCGATTGACACATCTCTCTACTATGTCACAGGTGATCAAGGATATGCACTCTGCCTGTGGATGATGACACCCCTCCGAGCCACGAACACCCAGGCCCAGAGGCAGTACAATGTGGCCCACCAGCGCACCAGGGGCATTGTGGCACACTCATTTGGCGTGTTGAAGTCACGTTTCAGGTGCCTGGACATCACAGGTGGAAGACTCCTGTACAGCCCGGAAATAGTGTGCAAGATGATCATTGCATGTTGTGCGTTGCACAACATATGTGTACGCAGCAATGCCCCATGGATCCATGTGCCAGATGCACCGGATGATGATGATGAGGATGAGGCAGGTGGATGACACCCCGGTGCAGCAGCAGCAGGAATATGCCGAAGGGACAATATCATTAACAATTTCTTCACATGAGAATGTCACATTGGGACTGTCCTTGGCAATCATGGGACAGGACAAAATGACCACAGGCACAGCATGTGCAAATAAATTGATTCCAAGACACATTCCCTGTGTGCATGTCACTCCTCTGCATTGGCACATCACTCTGACAAGTGCAAGTGCAACATTTAGTGCTGACAATTTCACCGATGGCAATTTGATGTTGGCAGTGTCACCTCCATCATCAGGATCCTGTTTTCCTGCGAACTGAGCAGCATCTTCCTCTTCTTCTTCTCCTTGCCCTTCCCTGATCCCGGGGTCCCAGGCTGGTCCTCCGTGGGGCTTGTGGGGTTCTAGTTGTCCTCTGTACTTGCTCCGGCTACCTCCATGGTGCTTCACAGTTGTTTGTGTTTATTGTTGCCGCTTTTATACAGATTTTTGCAGCCTGATTTGTGGGACTTGCAGGTCTGGCGCTACTTATCGCTGGCTCTTTTATCGCAGTTGGGCCCAAAGCAACTTTTGTCCCGTTTGGGTTTGGATTTGTATCGCTGTCCCAGTAATGTTATCGCAGACATTTAATATGTTATGGGGAAACTATCGCATGTTACCGCCGTGTTGAGAATGTGATGTTGACACAGAGTTATTTTCCAGCGACAGACGGCGATATGTGAAATTGCGTTAACCTATTTTGGCGATGATTACTGCCCGTTCTTGAGAATATTCCCCCAAATTGGTTGCCCCTGCACCAAAGGTGGACATAAAATTATAATGGTGCTAAGATCGAGCAATAACACCTGCCCTTCTACAACCTGCTCACAATTCATACTTTCAAACCCTTCCAAAACACCATTGCTATTGCATATTTTATATTAATAGAAAAATTTCCTGTTTTAATATTTTAACACAGCCTTTAATACAGAGGTCTTCAAACTTTTTTGCTCTGATCCCCACCTAAGCAAAATTTTATGGCAAGGATTGGGGGAGCAGGAGGGAGATGGTTGCATGCAAGTGCCCGGTTTTATGAGTTGATTTCCGGAGTACTTTTCCTATAGTTTATAAACTGCACTAAATAGACTTATAAAACAGCAAATGCATCAAACAAAACCATGCATTACCCCAAACATACATATGCCTATAATTGGGGTGGTGTGAGCCTCTAACAATCTTGGACCCCAATGCAACTACACCTGGTGCGCTAATGATAACTGTAGTACTGAGTAGCAGGCTACTCCTCTGCATCTTTTACCTCTTCCCCACCATGACAGACCATCACCTCGGTCCTAATGCTAGAAAGGAAAATAAGCTCTCATGCCCCTTTTTTAAAGGTAGACAGTAATAATTGTGATGCAGTGGGCCCCTCAAACCCCTGGGCCCCAGCCCTGCTGTATCTGCTTCCTTAATGATAATCTGCAGTGGCCACTTACAATCCTGGCAGCAGCACCAGCTTCACTAACGAATAAACCTTTGAAAAAACAATTAAAAAACACTTACATTGTCCCCTTCTTTGGGGTATCTCTCAGAAAAGGCTGCATCTGGCCATTTGTAAACATAAAAATTAGTCCCCATACAGTGCTCCCTATTGTGGACCTTCTCTTTGACAATATCTATCAATCTCGCTCCTTTCATCTGTCTCTTAAACCATTACCGTGAGGCCCCAGGGATCGAGACGATTAGGGCTCTGTATCTGAATGTCATCCTGCTGGCCTTCTACCCGCCACCTCATGGACTCAGCTTTCACAAAAAGCTGCCCCTGAATGGTTAATGCTGACTTTGAGGTGCCTCTGCCAGAAAGCGAAGGGTGTGGAGGTAGTGCAGAAAGTTAAAAAAGAAACCAACCATTAATTGATTGTGTTGCTTAAAGCCAGGGCCACTGGAATTATGAGTTTCTGCAGCAGCAGCGTTTACAACATAATTGAGTTTACCACATTTGCTACATAATCCACAGTCTGCAGATTCCAACAAAAGAAACTTGATTCTAGCTCACACAGAACACAATTTACTTAAAACGTGGCAAAGTGTTCCAGAGCATTGGAAGGCCCTTTGCAAAGATTGACTGGAAATCTTGTAGTTGTTTATTGCTGTATTTAGGTGTTTTATAGATTTGACACATAATCCGCCATCTGCCACATCATCTGCGGATATTACCAAAAACAAAAAAATGGTTCTAGGTCTAACGGTTCCAAAGTTAGTAAAAATGCTATGATACATGGTGCTGGGAAGTGGAAGGCACTTTGCAAAGCGGCCTGGTCTTCTTTCGGTTGCTTATAGTTATATTTCGGTATTAAACTGGTCCTAATGAGGTGCAATCAATGCCCAGACAGTGTTACCAAGTTTTAAAATGAATAAATAATGAAGCAATGGTATTTAAAAAACTTGCTGCATAATTTGCCTTTTTCGGTCCACATCATTTACTCAACTCGGTCTCATAATTTGTCCCTCTTCTGCCGCATATTTCCAGTGGCCTTGCTTATACCCTGGACCTCAAGCTAAGCATTCTAGGTTTGTGTGAGGTACAGGCGCTCGCAAGTCTACAACTAGGCCCAGTAGCTTCCAGGCACCTATGACATGCCTACCGAATGTTAGAACTACCCACTCTTTGATGTGCGCATTTTAAATGTTAACGTTTTTTAAACAAAAAATGATTAACTCTTCATCCCATAATATGGGACAACCGTGAATCGAGCAAGTGAAAGCAGCAATTACTTCTTGTGCTCAAAACCAAGACACTGACCAGCAAGGCTCGTCCTCGTGAAACACAACCAAAAGCATCAAAAAATAAACGATGGAAAACGCAAAGTACTAAAGTTGCATTTAGTACTGCCCAGTTAAAACGCACATTCAAACAACCTCTCAAACAAATATAGTTTTCACTACGACAAACAAACCACAAACTGATTTCACATTAAGAATTTGTGCAGCCTTTAATTATTGAAACATAGAGAAAATACATGTTTCAGGCAAAATAAGTCTGACCATTCATAATTACACAAATTACACAAACTGCAAACACCGCAAAATTGGTTTCTCTATTTTTGTTGAGGGTCTTTCATTGACCATAGCTTTTTTGATAATATGTCTATAACTCATGATATATCAATATAACTTACTTAAAATTATGTACGGGGTCAATAAACAAGTTCATGCGGTTTCAGACCCGTTTCTTCATTTCACTTTCGTGCAAAAACCTTCATGTAACATGGACTTATCAATGCCTCTTCATCTATGCTGCATTAGGTGAGCAGAAAGATGAGCAACGGTGAAGGTAGATTTGACGTGTTTCTGCACCAGTGAAAGGTTCTGTGTCCCAACCCCTGTTGGGTGTCATTTGTGTTGTGCTTAATACAATGCTATTCCAATTTGGGACATTTATGCGTGCCCTAGAGGAGTTCTACTACATCTGTTTAATAATACATTTGCATTATTTCAAGGGAGTTTCAAAGTCTGTTCAGGAATGGTCTTTAAAGGCTAATTGTGAAAAGTAAGCTCTGAAACGCACAGGTTTCCTGGCGGCACCTTCCTTTGCAGCATAAATCACTGCCCCCCCCCCCCCCCCCCCCCCCAACCAAGTATCTGTATATTTAAATAAACCTTTATTGAAATTAGTGGCATGAAAATAGATGAAATTAAACGTGAAGAAAGAACGAGCATTTGCAATGCAACAGGTCTCGCATTTATGCGAGTTTGAGCTATTGGCATTGACATAGCTATTTACAATGCCAGTAGCTTATATTCCGGCACATGTGAGACCTATTGTTCCAAATGCTTGTCAGTAATCTCTTTGACCTTGCCTGCCACACTCAGTGACCCCTGCCCCCAGGGCACTCAAATCACGCTCGCTCGGAATAAATGAAGACAGCCTGGAAATGCAGCAAGTCAACAGAGCTCGCACTTCCAGGCCATCTTCATTTACATATACTTGGAGAGGCATCTGCGCCCCCCTGGGAACCCATCCACGCCCCCCCCAGGGGGGCGCGTCACACAGTTTTAAGACCTCTGCTTTAATACCAGATTTTCGTAGGACTCGTGCATCTTGTGGAGTTTTTGTGATTCCTTGCTTCCAATCTGCCTCGACGTCAACAGTGTGGGTAATCCAGTATGCTCTCTACATATTATCTACCACCCACCAGGTGACAACCTCATCTTCACTGAACACCTCATGGACATGATCACAACCAACTCGGGTCGACAAAACACACAAATATTCCTTGGTGACTTCAACTTGCACTGGAATGATCACAACGACTCACTGGTTAACAGTCTCAAAAACTTCCTCAAAACCTTAGAACTAACCCAAATCTGCAACAGCCCCACTCATGACAAAGGCTCTATCCTTGACCTCATTATCTCCAAAGGTGACACCACCCAACTAGACTTAATCCAACCTTGTGACTGGTCTGACCACCGCATTATCACATTCTTCATCAATGAACTTGTGAAACTGCACCCAACCCAATCCACCAAACCCAAGATATGGAAAAGAGACTTCAGGAATCTCAATCCTATCTCCTCACCCTCCCCCAGCTACAACCTACTGATACCCCCCATTGGCAACGACGACGTCCAGGTGCTTACCAATCACTACCTCAACACAATGACCACGATAATCAACGAAGTTGCACCCCTTCAGCTAAAGAGAGTCTCCTCCAAAAGCTCAAAGCTGTGGTATGACGGTCTACTTACCAAGGATAGACGAGACATGAGACTAGCAGAACGCAACTGGAGATCCACCCCATCAGCTATGCACCTCAATACTCTGAAGAAAAAAAGAAATGCTTACTTCAGGAAAATCAAACGAATGAAAGCGGACTTCTTTACCCAGCAACTAGACCAAGCAAAAAACAGACAGAAAAAACTATTTGACCTAATCAAAATTCAATCCAAAGACGAAACACAACGAATGCATAGCACAACCAGCACACTACCATCCTGCGAAGAATTCTCTACCTTCTTCAACCTAAAAACAGTCAAGATCAAGAAGGATCTCCTCACTGATCTAAACCTACATTCTAACCCCATCATCAAAACACCCATCAAGCTAAAAAACAATGCTTCTTGGACATCCTTTGATACCTACACGGAAGAATCTATAGGCAAGATCCTAAATACCCTGAAGCCCTCCAATCACCTCTCCTATCCTCTACCTGCAAACGCCGTAAAGGACTTTAGCCCATGGCTTCTCCCGCTTTGGACCAAAATCATCAATAGTTCTCTTCAACAAGGATCTATCCCAGACTCCCTCAAGGTGGGACAAGTTTCACCCATACTTAAGAAACCCACAGCTGACCCCACTGACCTCAATAACTATCGCCCCATCTCTAATATCCCTACCTTAGCCAAACTATTGGAAAAATGTGTCCACCTCCAACTGACTAAACACATCAATCACTTTGACCTCCTTAACCAACACCAATCCGGTTTCCGTGCAGGCCACAGCACAGAATCAGCCATGACTCACATAATTGATGACGCACTCCAAATCCTAGACCAAAACGGCACCTGCCTCCTCATCCTTCTTGACCTTTCATCTGCATTCGATACGGTCAAACACGACAACCTACTCGATCTGCTGAATATCAGAATGGGCATCTCCGGGACAGTACTCAAATGGTTCACCTCCTTACTTCATAACCGGACCCAGAAATTCAAAACTAATAACACTATGTCCACACCAGTTCCAGTTACACTTGATGTCCCACAAGGCTTCTCCCTATCACCGACCCTTTTCAACGTAGTCATGGAGCCACTCACCACATTGCTTCATGCCTCTAATGTTCAATTCCACATGTATGCAGATGATACCCAACTCTACCTCAAACTACAATCCCCGGAAGACCTCAAACTACTCAACTCAACACTTAAGGACGCACAAACATGGCTGGCAGAGAACCATCCCAAACTTAATGCCCTAAAAACAGAATTCCTCCTAATAGCACCCCCCTCCAAAATCCCCATCGCCCAGGACTGGCTGAAACACCTCACTGCATTCAACGTCCAACCTATCATTGTGGACTCAGCGAAATCCTTAGGTATCACCCTCGATTCCAATCTCAATATGCATCGACATATTAGCAATGCAACCAAGGGAGCTAATTTCCAAATTAATATCTTGAGAAAACTGAAACCCTTCCTCCCAGCCAACGACTTTAGAACTGCAGTTCAAGCGCTAGTTATCCCTAGGATTGACTATGGAATTACCGCCCTCTGCGGCCTCCCACTATCAACAACCGCACCATTAAGAGCCTCCATCAATGCTGCAGCAAGGCTCATAACTGGATCAAAAAAACGCTCGCACATATCTCCAGACTTAAAATCTCTGAATTGGCTACCGCTCGAAGCCAGAATAAACCTGAAAATGGCATGCATTACTCACAAAGCACTACATCACAGCTTGCCCAGCTACATTGCTCAGAAACTGACAATCTCAGGAGGCTCTAGAACCACAAGAAGCACAGAAACTCTCCTTTTGAAACCACAAAGATTCCACAGGAAAAAAAAACTTACAATCGTTCCTTCTCAGGGATGGCCCCCAGGATCTGGAATGCCCTCCCGCCAGAAACGAGACTCATTTCATCCACTGCCTCCTTCAAAAAAGAAGTCAAATCTATACTCATGGCTAAATTCACTTGAACATTATTGCGCTCTCCTTTCATATGTATGTACTAATTGCCTTATTAAGTCTTCTTTATTGCACTCTCCTCTCATATGTATGTAAAGCGCTCTGATATCCGCAAGGATCTTGTTCGCGCTATACAAAACTCTGCAAATAAATAAAATAAATAAAGACTTATAACATTTTATTTTTTTAAATGCCTTTGTGCAAATATCTGTTGTTTCTAGTAAATTATGATATACAAGAGTGATTTTCATTTCCATTTGCTTGTAAGTCCCTCCCAGTTTACAAAGCGTAGGTAAGAAATTTATCCTTGAGGTTCAATGGGAATTGTTTTGCCCTTGAATATTTTGAGAAAAAGCTAAAGTATCATAAAAAAGTTGTATCACTGTTACACTACCACAACCCTCATTGTAAGTGCAGTGCTAAATTCCTATCCCGGTGCAAAATCTTTGTTGGCATAGGGATCAGAATAAAGAGCTGTGTGTTAACTATCTCACCCTCGCATTTTTCTACTGATAGATTCTGACAGGCCCTCTGTTGGATTTGGCCCTTTTTGGCAGGTTCACCCCTAAACTTTTTGCCTTAAGCCTCTGTCATAATGGTAGTGATTTTAGGCCTCTGCGCACTTTAGCACTGTGGCCCAGTGTAAAGTGTGTGCGCACTCTGAGTGCGTGTGGTGAGCTGGGCCTGCCCTCCCATAGGAATGCATGGGGGATGTGTGTGCCCGTGGTAATTCCTGATATGAGGGGAGTGCAGGGTCAAGTTTAATATGTGTGAACTCGTGAGAATAAATGCTGTACAATAGTGTGCACAGATTTATTGTGGTTATTTTAGAAATGCCACTTTTAGAAGTTGGCATTTCTGCATGCTGGGTGATGTGAATTGCCTGTCTGGCTTGTGAGTGACAGGTGCTGGATGGTGTGGCTGGCTCCAGGAACCAGGATGAGTCTGCCCAGTGGTGAATAGGTAGTTTTGCATGTAGATGGGAGGGAGGAGTTGCACCTGGGACCTGAATAGGGCTGTGCGTTCCCTCCACAATGCTGGCTCCACCCCCTGTGGTGCGTCTGATGTCCCTGGCCTGTCCCGTGAAAGGGAGAGAGAAGCTGTGCAAAACAAAGTGCTCAAAAGCTCCCCTGAACCAGTTGTATCTGGTTCTCCCATGCCCAACACTTTGAGATAAAGGGAAATGCTGCAAAAAAGAAAGGGCTTTGACTCCATGATGTTGTCTTGCTTTTGGGTGCTGGTTCCTGCTGTGCGTGCTGCTTCTGGGGCCCAGGAGGACTTGCCAGGAGGGCTGCCTCCCTAGGCCCAGCTATGCCCTGGAACCTTTTTTCTGGATCTCTTGTAGCCCTGGGTCCTGCCTTGCCCTTAATGCCTGTAAGACTTCTCGGACTTTTGGCTCTCTGTTCTTTGCCCCAGGACTTCCTGTGCTCCCTAGCGCCCTGTGAGCGCTATCTTCTAATTTTCCCCCAGGAGAGGGAGAGCCTGGGAGCTGGACAGCACAGTGCTGCAGCCCCTTTAAGAGGGAATCCCCAGCGTAGGCATTCCCCCATGATGATGTTGGCGGCGGGTGCCCACCCCGCATTTGGCTGTGTTTCGCGGGAACCCACCCCCCTGTTGTGCCACTGGTACTTTGGTGGTGAACACGGGTGCCCACCTTGCTTATTTCGTTATTTTCTATGCGGGTGCCCACCTCACTCATTTGATTTCCAATGTGGGTGCCCACCCCGCTTCTACATTTATTTTATTCCTCGAGGGAGCCTGCCCCCTTACTGCCGGAAAATATCACCGCCGCCGGCCCGATCGAGATAGGAAGTCAGGCACGTAGTGCCTGGCGGCGGGCGGGACTTCTGGTTTGCAAGGGAAGTCCCGCGCACGCCCTCACGCTGGTGAGAGGAGGCCAGAGAAATGTGGATGCGGGGCGCCCATGCCTGAGGGGGAGCACCGTGGTGGCGGCAAAGAAAGGAGAAGTCCTGGGCCCTAGGAGAGGACCCAGGTGAAGCGCCACGATGGACCAGATGAAGGGGACAGGCGGCACAGCACTGCAGCGAGGTGGGGCTCCCGTGTAGTAAGGAGAGACCCGCGTGCAGTTTGAAAGCCGGCCAGAAGTCCACCCAAGAGTCCCGGAGAGACAGGAGAGCCCCGCAGCCCATACAGATCAAAAGAGTAGGGGGCTCGAGGCACATTGCCGGTGCCTGCCCCGCCGCATCCAATGAGAGGAGACCCCGCATAGCCGGTAATTGAGGGCTGAGGGGGCAGATCTGTGGAGGAGGGCTCTCCTGAGGGCCACAGTGCTTGTGGGCCCTATTTGTTCTAGAGCCCCGTGTGGCTCCAACGTTGGGGGCCAGTTCTTTTTCTTCATGGCCACAATTTGCTTTAGAGTCACTGTTGGAGGGGCTTGGGGGCACCAATTGTTTACTGATCCCACGAGGCATGCATGATTTTGTTCTAGGGGTGCACAGACATAATATCGACTCCAAAATATCGTTTGGACAGAATATCGAGTTTGAAATATCGTTTGGACAAAATATCGACAGGACAGAATATAGACAGCCAAAATATCGTTTTTAAGGTAAGTGAAGTAATATCGACTGTAAATAATATAGAAAGTGAAAATATCCAAGTATATAATCTAGATAGTAAAAAATATCGTTTTTTAAATAATATTTAAATATTTATAGTGTTTTTTTCATGTTATAATATGTGTGAAAAGTGTCATTTTATGTTATAATTATTTTTAATTAATGATTTTTTTAAATTATTGTGTAATTTTATTCTGTAGCGGGTTGTGGGTTTATAGGGGAATAGGGTGGGAAGTAATTTAATTATAATTAATTAAATATGTAAATTTATTTATTGGTAGTAATATTTAATTAATTGGTAATTAAATAATATTTGTTAATTATTTAAAATTTAATTGGTAATTAATTTAATTTTATTGATTAATTGCTAATTATGTAAATTTAAATAATTTATTTCCTGTAGCGGGTTGTGGGTTTATAGGGGAATAGGGTGGGAAGTAATTTAATTATAATTAATTAAATATGTAAATTTAATAATTGGTAGTAATATTTAATTAATTGTTAATTAAAAAATATTTGTTAATTAATTAAAATGTAATTGGTAATTAATTTAATTTAATTGATTAATTGCTAATTATGTTAAATTAAATTATTTATTTCCTGTAGCGGGTTGTGGGTTTATAGGGGAATAGAGTGGGAAGTAATTTAATAATAATTAATGAAATAATAACATTTATTTAATTGTATTTAATATAAAATAATTGTAAATTAAATTTTAATTATCAAATAAATAATTGGTAATTAGTTATAAATTAGTATTAATAGGTAACTAATTGAAATATTTATAGTTAATTAGTAATTTTAATATATTAATTATTATGTTATATTAAATAGTTAATCATTTTTAAATAAATTTATATTGATATTTTTTTGTAATTTATTTATTAATATATGAAGTATTTACTTTCTCTAATGTTGCACCCACTGGAGTGGGAATAGTAATTTTAACCCTTACGCTATCTAACGCTTTCCCTACTGTTGCACCCACTGGAGTGGGAATAGTAATTTTAACCCCTACGCTATCCTACGCTTCCCCTACTGTTGCACCCTTTGGAGTGGGAATAGTAATTTTAACTCTTACGCTATCCAACGCTTTCCCTACTGTTGCGGGAAACATCCTTTACAACGCAACTTTTACAACGCACTACCATTACAACGAAACTTTTACAACGCAAAAACTATTACAAGGCATGTTTTTACAACGCGGATACCTTTACAACGCATACCATTACAACATAAGTATTGGTAAGTATATAATAATTTTTTTAATGTACATTTTTGTAATTTTTGGGTAAAGGGGTATTTTTAGGGTTCAGGGTCAGTTTTTAGTTTTTGTGTAAAGGGGTATTTTTAGGGTTCAGGGTCAGTTTTTGGTTTTTGGGTAAAGGGGTATTTTTAGGGTTCAGGGTCAGTTTTTAGTTTTTGGGTAAAGGGGTATTTTTAGGGTTCAGGGTCAGTTTTTAGTTTTTGGGTAAAGGGGTATTTTTAGGGTTCAGGGTCAGTTTTTAGTTTTTGGGTAAAGTGGTATTTTTAGGGTTCAGGGTCAGTTTTTAGTTTTTGGGTAAAGGGGTATTTTTAGGGTTCAAGGTCAGTTTTTGTTTTTTGGGTAAAGGGGTATTTTTAGGGTTCAGGGTCAGTTTTTAGTTTTTGGGTAAAGGGGTATTTTTAGGGTTCAGGGTAAGTTTTGGATTTTTGGGTAAAGGGTTTTTTTTAGGGTTCAGGGTCAGTTTGGGGTTTTTGGGGTACAGGGGTACAGTGTAAAAATAAAGTAAAATTAAATTTACATTAAATTAATTTAATGAAATGAAATTAAATTAAAATATATTAAATTAATTTTAAATAATTTAAATTTAAAAAAATTATTATATACTTACCAATACTTACATTGTAATGGTATGCGTTGTAAAGGTATCTGCGTTGTAAAAACATGCGTTGTAAAACATGCGTTGTAATAGTTTTTGCGTTGTCAAAATTTCGTTGTAATGGTAGTGTGTTGTAAATGTTGCGTTGTAACGTCATATATCCACTGTTGCACTCTTTGGAGTGGGAATAGTAATTTTAACCCCTACGCAATCCAACGCTTTCCCTACTGTTGCACCCACTGGAGTGGGTATAGTAATTTTTACTCTTGTGTATTTGTACGTTAATATTATTGGCTGTTATTTAATTAAATTTTGTTACTATATATATATGTTTTAAGAAATATGAATAAAAAAATATTATTTTTTTACTTTCATTAATTATTTAATTATTAAAAGTTATTTTAAGTATTGTTAAGTATATTTTAGTAATTAATTTTTTATATTAATGTAATTAAACATTGTTTTTATTAAAGTCGATATTTTTTACAACAATATTTTTGTAAACGATATTTTAAACTCGATATTTTTGTACTTACCTGTTTGTACATAGAAAGTCGATATTTTGACAGTCTATATTTTGTCAACGATATTCTTGAAGGTCGATATTTTGTCACTCGATATTATTTCAGTGATCCGTTCTAGGAGCCAGCCTGCGCCACCTTGGCCATTGTCCTCCAGCTGCCCCACTTTGCCGGGTTCAGCTCCAGCGTTGGGGGCAAGTTATTTTTCTTTATTGTGGCATAATTATTTCAGGAGCCAGTGTGCTCCATGGGATATGATTATTTTTAGAGCCTAGGTGGCTCCAACGTTTTGCTAATTGTTTTCAGAGCCCTGTGGCTCCAACGAGGGGGGCACATTTGTTTAAAGGGCAATTGAGAGCCCATGCCTCATTCTCCTATTTCCAGCTGCCCAGCAAGTAGTGGGCAGCTGCACTGTTTAGGTCTTTCTTTTAGGGGACATGTCTTGAATTCAGGAGTGAGTCGCACTCCTTCGCCCCCATCTTTTCCTTCACAGCTGCGCAGCATTTAGTGCCAGCTGCTACGTTTAGGTCTGCGCAAAGTGCGCACCCTTGACTGTCGCTGCATTGGCTGCGCGCCCTGACTCTTTTGGACAGAAGGCATTTGAGCCCCTTAGAAATGGCCAGTTGGCCATGGGGACTAGTAGGTTTGTAGGGAGCCAGGCCCTAGCGTGATCTATATAGGTGCTAGGAAATGTAATGTCTATGATATGTCTTATGCACCTTGATTTATGCTTATAGATGGGATTTTATGATTATGTAGTTTTGCATACTGTCTTATGTTTTATTTGATTCTCTCCTGTGGTCTAGGTTTGATTTATTCCCTACTGCAGTTTATGTTAGTAAGTTTATTTTCTAAAACGAGTTATGTTTAGGAGAGTATGGTCTACTATGTTTTGGCGCAGAATAGATTTCTCGCCTTATGTGATACTGTGCATGATATGATTTATGTTACAGGTTGATGCTGAGTATAGTGTCTGCCAGTAGTTACTGGTTGTGTTCTAAGTTTATGATATGTTCTGACTTTTACTATTTTTACGAAGTGATGATTCTGACAGTGGCCCACGTGGCCCTATCACGTGTAAATATTCCCCTGTAACTATTGCCCAGTGCCAGTTGGCACAGTGTATATTGTGCGATTACCATCTAATGTGTTTGATGATAATACAAAGGCTATTTTTAATTATAACCTTGTGTGGAGTTCCTTTTGTGGTGTGCCTAGTATGTTGTTACTGTGTGTGTTGCGCAAATACTTTACATATCGCCACCGGGATAAGCCTAACTACTCGTGCCAAGCTACCAAGGGGTTGAGCAGGGGTTATCTTTGGCGTGTAACTCCATTTCCCTGACTAGAATGGAGATCTCTGCCTGGCTTTGGCGCAAGCCTTAGCCAACCAGAGAGCCCCATTTCTAACACCCTTGTTACAAGTTAAGGACTAAGTTCTGATCTCTATGCAAACATATTTTGCACAGGTATCAGAATTGCAATTTCCTTGATCACTATCACACCCTCACAGTTTTCTTCCGAGAAATTCCGGCAGGTCAACCCTGCTGAAAGTTATCATGGGAAAAGGCCCAGAATTTGTTAAAAAAACGCTTCTCTACGTATTCCTTATTCTCCTTTAAAACCCAGAATAGGAGGCTTTTACCTCACATGGAAAAGATTTCATCATTGAGTAATGATATTCATCTTGTGGTAAATTCACTACCCTACTCTGAAGAAGTCCTAATGAGTGCCTTAGGGACCTAATTATGAGCCGGTTTGCATCACTTTTGCACCACGCAACGTGGTACATGAGCGACACAAACTTTTAGTGAGATTTATGAAGCCACACATGACCACTTTGCGTGGCCCTGAGTGGATACGGAAAGCAACATAGCGCAAATTGCTGCCTTGCCTTACTCTGCACAAGGGAGGCGTTACATGGGTGTTGCGTGGGTGTTTCCATGCAGCTCCCATGGTTTTTGATGCATTCCCAGATTTACCAGTACAGGTAAACCTGAGAATGCACAAAAAATATACGCATTCGCAGACATAGAAAGAGGAATATGCTCTAAGCATTGTTTTTGTGCAGGAAGATGCTCCTTCCTGCACAAAAATAAACATGCATGCAACGCAGGCACCCCTGCATAATTGTTTGAGGGTGCCAGCATTGGCACTATGCTGCCAAAGGGATGTCAGTGCAGGGGAAAAGGCAGGAATGCACCATATTGTCTTAAATATGGTGCGTTCCTGTCTTTTCCCTGTCACGCAGTCTAGCGCAGCAACGTGACTTGCTGCGCTGCACTGCTTGAGAAGTTTATGAAGCTACCCTAGTCTTTATTTAGAGCATCTGAGTCTCATTACCAGAAACTTTTGTGACAGTGTCATGGAATAAATTAACTATTTGATTGGCTAGACATGTAATGTTTTCAGTAATATTGTATGTTATGTTTGTGATGTGAATCGGTTGTTAGTAGTTAGTGATGTTGGGGATATTGTGAGTGCTGCCAACTATCCAGTAAATAAGAACAATTCCCAACAGGTGTCAATTAGAAGACAGTTTCAAAGGTGTATGCAATATGCATTACAAAAAATGAACAGAAAGGAGTCTCTGCGTTTTTTTTGAAAAAGGGTATTATTCACCACTTTAAGAGCAAGGCGGGTCTATAGCATAGTAATACAGTTAAACAGCACTGTACAGATCAAATCGTGTGACAACCCGGTAGCACTTGGTGAAAAGTGATATATACATAAATATATACAGTGGGTGATAGTGATAGTGCAAGTGCTGGGGTGAAACAGCGTGGTTGGCGCGTTGTGACAATTGGTGAAATATATACAGTAGTGGCTCCAAGGATCAAGTTGTAATCACTTAAAACAAGAATAGGTCAAATTTCCAGGAGTACAAAACATAATGGGCGCCATAGAATTTAAGCTGTGTGGTCGACGGCGTTTCGATCCCCGTCAGTCGGGATCGTCATCAGGACTGGGTTGTCGATGAAACAGTGCTGAACGGCAATTCGGAGGGCTTGGTTCAGCGGGAGCCGGCGGCGTCTGAACGGCAATTCGGAGGGCTTGGTTCAGCGGGAGCCGGCGGTGTCTGAATAAATCCGGACGAAGGGGCGATGAATACTATCGCAGATGGCTGGTGCTCGCAATGAATGCAGGAGCTCCCGCTGAACCAAGCCCTCCGAATTGCCGTTCAGACGCCGCCGGCTCCCACTGAACCAAGCCCTCCGAATTGCCGTTCAGCACTGTTTCATCGACAACCCAGTCCTGATGACGATCCCGACTGACGGGGATCGAAACGCCGTCGACCACACAGCTTAAATTCTATGGCGCCCATTATGTTTTGTACTCCTGGAAATTTGACCTATTCTTGTTTTAAGTGATTACAACTTGATCCTTGGAGCCACTACTGTATATATTTCACCAATTGTCACAACGCGCCAACCACGCTGTTTCACCCCAGCACTTGCACTATCACTATCACCCACTGTATATATTTATGTATATATCACTTTTCACCAAGTGCTACCGGGTTGTCACACGATTTGATCTGTACAGTGCTGTTTAACTGTATTACTATGCTATAGACCCGCCTTGCTCTTAAAGTGGTGAATAATACCCTTTTTCAAAAAAAACGCAGAGACTCCTTTCTGTTCATTTTTTGTAATGCATATTGCATACACCTTTGAAACTGTCTTCTAATTGACACCTGTTGGGAATTGTTCTTATTTACAGTATACACCCATCCCAACGTGGTCTATGGGTCCCCTCCTGTTATTCTTATATGCCAACTATCCAGAACATTTTTTCTGTGTTTGATGAGTATGGAATCTCCATAGTGTACTTTAATTAGGTGAATTTTTAGATATTTTCTGTTGTGCTTTTTTCTCAGACGAAACTTTCTTTGGCAATGGCTGGCAACATGGGCACCATGTTTTGTTAGATGTATGTGACAAGTGGTGTCTATCCACTAATGGACTTATGTGTGGCAGACATTGTTGTATGTACTGTTGATAACAGTATTGGGGTGGAGTATATTGAGTGTCTGTGGTACATTTTGCATAAGCAAATTCGAGGAATACTCACTGCTTTGAGGAGTTTCACTTTTCTTCTGCTTTGTTATGACAATAAGGTCTGTTTCTGAGGCCTGACAAACAAGCCATTACTAGTTGGTTAAACACTGGCTTAAACTGGCGAACCTTCTGCGGTTCAGTAAGTCTTCTGTAAAGTACAGCAAAGTAAAATGCTTACTCTGCATTTACGTTTACAACCCAAATATAGGCATAAAGTTACATCATAGCAAAAAAACCTCCATACGTTATAATGAGATTGGCCCTAAAAAAACTTTGCAGTCATGACAGCCAAGCGGTTGGCCCTTCATACAAAATGGAAATTCAAGGCAATCACTAGTCTCACACTTCACCACATCTAGAACATTATTTTCTAACCTATTTCTTAAAATGTATTATTTATTTATTAGTGCATTACATTTAGATGTAACACTTTTATGGGGGCATCGAAACATTTTGTAACCCTGTGATCTAACCTTATTAGTTGGGACAGTTAAATGTAGTCCGAAAGATATTTTATAGCTATATAGATATTAATATTTTAGAAATTATTATGGAGATATCAAACTCTCATGTAGTCTATTGACCTGTAGTAGCGTGTAATAATGACTTGTCATCTAAATTACACACAAAACAAGTCTTATATGGCACATCAAAACATTCAATTTTTCCATGCAGACAGGTTTATCTAAAGGTAAGATTTAGGAAGGTAGTTTAAGGTAACAGAGTTAATATTGATGTGAGGAATCCCTGGTCCATGGGGTGATGGAGATCTATTATGGTAGTGTTAGATCTGGGGATCTCTAGTTGACAATGGTATACACCTTTGTCCAAATAGGGACCCTTACTTCTAAGTCAGGATAAGGGGATTACACTCCCTAATAACCCCTGCTCACCCCCTTGGTAGCTTGGCACAAGCAGACAGGCTTATCTCAGAGGCGGTGTGTTAAGCATTTGTGAATATACACAGCAATATAGTGAAAACACTACACATGGACACAACACTGGTTTTATAAAAATACGTTTTCTTTATATAGACTTAAACACAAGACCACAAACAACAAAAATCCACAATACTACACTGAAGATTGCTTTAAAGATGATCAAAGTTATTACTTAGTTCAAGTTGATGATAAATGCGATAAAGTTCTCAACAAAGTACCTGGATCCGTAACACAAAGAAAACAAAAGGCTCGGAAAAGGGGAGATGCGTCGTTTCCGTGATCCGGGGGAGATGATGCGTCGGGCCTCAATGCTTGCACAGAGTAGGGGATGTATCGTAATCCTTACTGCGGTGGAGGTGATGCGTATATTCTCGGCCTGCGGGCCCGTTGCGGTGCGCAAGATGGCACCTTGATGCGATGCGATGATCCGGCTGCGATGCGAGAAGATGGCGCCCTTGATGCAGTGATGCGATGACGATGCCTAGACGCCCTGGCAGCCTTGCGACGACTCTGTACTCTGGAGCCGCAACAGGCCCTGCGACACGCTTCTCCAGTGATGCGATGGCGACTCTCTCGATGGTGTCACGATTCTCCGGTGATGCGACAGCAGGCAGCTTCGATAAACACACGCTTCCAGGGAGATGCGTCTAAGCCTCGCTTCTCCGGCAATGCGATGATTTTAGCTGTGGCAGCGACACGCTTCCTCTCGATGCGTCGCTCTTCCAGCTTCCAACGACATGCAAACGTCTGTAGTTGAGAATTCCCAGCAAGGAAATTCAGAGGGGAGCTGAAGATTACATCTTTCATCCCTGAGACTTTAGCAGGAGGCAAGCACAGTTCAAACCCTTGGAGAATTTCTGTAGATGATGAAAGTCCCTAATAAGTTCCTTCTCCTGTCCTTGGCAAAGAAGCAACCACTGCAGGCCAACCCAGCAAACAGCACATTGGCAGAGGGGCAGTTAAACTCCTGCAGCTTCCTTGTTTTTTCTCCCTGGCAAAAGGTTTCTTATTCCAGAAGTGATCAAATTTCTTGGGATCATGGTCCCAATATTTATACCCCAAAATCCTGTGTTCTCCTAAGGCAGAGAGGCCTCTGCCTAGTCCAAACCAGTTCCTGAGCACTTTGTTTACATGACTCTATTCTTCCTTTCACAGTCCAGGGCAGAGACATCAGATAAGCCACAGGAGTTGGAGCCATCATTGTAGAGGGAAGGCCCAGCCCTATTCATGTCCCAGGTGCAACTCCTCCCTCCCATCTAGATGCAGATCTCTCTATTCACGACTGGGCTGCCCCAGCCTTTCTCCTGGAATCCCCCAACCCTGTCACTCACAAACCCAGACAAGGAATACACAACCTAGCAGAGGCAGGCCCGGACAGTTAGACAAGAAAATACCTACTTTCTAAAAGTGGTATTTTCAAACACAGAATATTTAAATCAACTTTACTCAAATATCTTTTTTATTATTCAGGCATGCTAAATCCGAATTCCTACCATGTTCCCTGTGTCAGTTAGGATTATGAGAATGTAATAATCTAACTGCCCATTGTAGCCTATGGAGAACAGGTAGCCTTCAATAGTGAAAAACGAAAATGGTTGTAATTCACTATTAGGACATGCTACATACACTAGAGCATGTCCTACCTTGTACGTACAATGCACCCTGTCCTTGGGCCTACCATGAGGGTGGCTATCATGAAGCAAAGGGAAGCTTTAGGGACTGGCAAGTGGGTTCACTTGGCCAAGTCGACATGGCAGTGCTAGACTGCACACAGGCCTTGCAATGGCAGGCCTGAGACACTCTTTACAAGCTGCTTCTGTGGGTGGCACAACAAGTGCATTTCATTTACAAGCCTTGGGCACTCATGGTGCACTGTACTAAAAAAGGTAAATCAAATAACCCAATCATGGAATAACCAATTAGTACATCAATTTAACATAGGGAGCACTTGCACTGTGGCACTGGATAGCAGTGGCACAGTGCCCAAAGCATATAACCAGTAAAAACATTTCAAAACAGAGGAGGAAAACCGTCAAAATGGAAGAGAGACTCACACCCATGATGCCAGGTCTAGCACGTGTCCCCTCCAGCTGAAATATGGGGAGAACTACCCTTCCCCTTGGGAGTTCTCTTCACTAAGGCAGAAAAATCTGGACAGACCATCAGCGTTGGCGTGTTCTGTACCAGAGCGGTGTTCCACCGTAAAGTCCATACCCAGTAGGGTAATGGACCACCTCAACAGCTTTGGGTTCTCACCCCTCATCTGCATCAGCCATCTGAGGGGCCTGTGGTCAGTCTGAACCCGGAAGTGAGTCCAAACAAGTATGGTCTCAACTTCTTCAGCGCCCAGACCACACCAAATGCCTCACTCTCAATTGCACTCCACCTCTGTTCCCATGGAAGTAACCTCCCACTGAAGGCTACAGGTTGGTCTAGGCCCTCTTCATTAATCTGTGATAGAATAGCCCCCACACCATGCTCTGAAGCGTCTGTCTGTACAATGAATTCTTTTGAGAAGTTGGGCGCCTTAAGCACGGGTGCTGTGCACATGGCAGTCTTCACTGTGTCAAAAGCCTTCTGACAGGTGTCAGTCCAGCTCTTTTTCTTGGGCTGCTTCCTGGAAGTCAGCTCAGTCAAGGGTGCAACAATGTTGCCATATCCCTTGACAAACCTCCTGTAGTACCCCGTGAATCCTAAAAAGGCTCTCCCCTGTGGCTGAGTCTTTGGGGGTTATCATGCAAGGATGGTATCAAGCTTGGGTTGTAGGGGCGCCACCTGGCTGCTTTCTACCTGGTGACCCAAGTACACCACGGAACCCTGCCCGATCTGGCACGTACTCACCTTGATCGTGAGGCCTGCGTTGCGCAGTGCCATCAACACTTCCCAGGGGTGCTGCAGATGTTCTTCCCAACTGGCGCTGAACACTGCAATGTCATCCAGAGGCGGCACTGAAATGCTCAAGTCCAGCCAACACCTGGTTGACCAACCTCTGAAAGGTAGCAGGGGCATGCTTCATACCAAAGGGCATAACCCGGAATTGGTAGTGCCCATCTGGTGTGGAGAATGCTGACCTCTCCTTAGCCCCATCAGTCAAGGTGATCTTCCAGTACCTAGACAGAGAATCAAATGTGCTGAGGTACCTGCAGTACCTAACCGATCAATGAGCTCATCAGCTCTGGGGATGGGGTGTGCGTCAGTCCTGGTGACTGAATGTAGTCCACACAGAACCGGAGTTCAGGTGTGGTACCCGGTGAGGCAGCCTTTGGGACCAAGACCACTGGGCTGGCCCAAGGACTGTTTGAGGACTCAATGACCCTTGAAGCGAACATCTTGGAGATTTCCTCCTTAATGTAAGCCCTAACCTTGTCAGTCACTCTGTAAGCCTTTTGCTTCACAGGAGGACTGTCTCCAGTGGCCACATCATGGACGCACCACTCTGTGACAACAGGAACCAAGGAAAATAGATCAGAGAATTGCCCCAACAGCTGGCGACAATCTTGCTGCTGATCAGGGGTCAGTGTGGCAGAGAGGCTGACACCATCCACTGACCCATCTTGCTCTGTTGCAGACAGGTGGTCAGAAAGAGGCTTGGTCTCCTCCTCTATTCCATCATCTGTCGCTAGGAGCATGCCCACTTCAGACCTTTCTAAGTGGGGCTTTAGGCGGTTAACATGCAGGACCCTCAAGGGGTTCCTGGGAGACTGCAAGTTCACTAGATAAGTGACATCACTCTTGCGCTCCACCACCCCATATGGACTGGTCCACCTGTCCTGGAGCGCACAAGGCTCCACAGGGGCCATGGCCCAAACTTTCTGTCCATCCTGAAGCTCAATCAGAGTGGCATTCTGATCGTACCACTGCTTCATTTTCTCCTGGCTGGCTTCCAGATTCACCTGAGCGAGATCTCTGAATCGCCGAGTCTGGTTCCTGAAGGCCAGCATGTAACTATATACATCCTGGGGAGGTTTCCTGGGAGATTGCTCCCAGCCTTCCTTGACCAAACTCAAAGGTCCTCTTATCGGGTGTCCATACAAAAGCTCAAAGGGGCTGAATCCTAGGGACTTTTGTGGCACCTCACTGTAGGCAAACAGAAGGCATGGCAAGAGGACGTCTCATTTATGCCTCATTGGTTCCTCAAGACCCATGATCAGGCCTTTAAGGGTCCGGTTGAATCTTTCAACCATCCCATAACCTTGTGGGTGGTAAGGGGAGGTGAACTTGTAGGTAACACCACACTCCTTCCACAAGGACTTCATATAATTAGAAATGAAGTTTGTATCACGGTCAGACACCACCTCCCTGCGGAACCCCACACGGGAGAAGATCCCCATCAGTGCACGTCACACCACAGGGGCCGTCACTGTCCTGAGCGGAATGGCTTCCGGGTACCGGGTAGCATGGTCCACCAAGACCAGGATAAACCTGTTGCCCAGGACTGTCTTGGGGTCCAGTGGCCCCACAATGTCAATGCCCACCCGTTCAAAGGGGATACTGACTACAGTGAAAGGTTGGAGAGGGGCCGTGTGCCTTCTTCTACTTTTCCCACTTGCCTGGCAAGTTTGACAGGTTCTACAATGGGTATCTGAACTCTTCCGCATCGGGGGACAATAAATGTGGAAGGCAAACCTTTCAAAGGTCTTGTTCTGCCCCAGATGACCAGCTAAAGGAACATCATGAGCCAAACCCAGTAGGAAGGCTCTGAAGCGTTGGGGTACCACAAGCACACGGGCTGACCCAGGCTCAGCAACCTTAGGCTCGCTATATAGGAGACCTTTCTCCCAGTAGATCGAATGTGATCCAAACTGATCACCTGCTGCCTGGTTTGTGGCCTGTTGCCTCAAACCCATAAGAGAAGGGCACTTCTGCTGCTCTTCACAAAATTCCTCCCTGGCGGGACCCCCTTCTTGCTGCCAATGGTTCAGCTCAGGCAGGTTCCCCAGTTCAGAAACTTGCTCCCCTGTAGATTCCAGGGCATCCCCCCTCAATGTCTGCCTCCTTCTGGACCGTGGGAACAATGGGGGCTGGTTTCCCATGCCCCCTACCTCTTTTCTTTATGGCAGGTAACTGGGCCATACTTTCAGGCTCCTGGGTCTCTTGAACACCCTTAGCTGCCATAGACCGAGTGGTCGCACACGCCCACTCAGGCAGACCCAAAATCTCTGAATGCGCCTTCTTCTCCACCTTAGCCCAAGGGGAGCTTTATAAATCATTGCCTAAAAGACAATCAATAGGCATGGATGGCCTCACAGCTACTTGAAGAGTACCAGAGAACCCCCACTCAAAGGGAACTTGAGCCACTTTGCAACGGCTCTCTGTGTTGTCAGCGGCAACAACTGAGAAAAATGCATTGGGGACCACCTGCTCTTCAGACACCAAGTGACACTTGACAGCTGTCACACTAGCTCCGGTTTCTCTCAGAGCCTCCACTCTATGGCCATTGATGGTCACCCACTGCCTGTATTTCTTAGTGTTATGAGGCAGCTGAGTTCTAGGGACCATCTCAAAGTCTCCTAATGAGACAAGAGACATTTCTGCGGGACCCCACCCACCTTGGACACCCATCTCCTCCCCACCCAGGGCTACACTGGCCATCTGACGGGGGTGCACAGGAAGGCATATACTCACCTTTTGGGGACACTGGGGATCATTCCAATGGTGTCCCAGCTGCTTCCACTGAAAGCAGGTAATAGGCCCCCTATGAACAAGTTTACCTGTCGGAATCCTGACTTCTTCTCAGGGGGAGGCTGGGAACCCTTACCTTGGTTCCCTTGGGAATTACTTTGGGGCCCTTTCTGGTACTCCCTCTGTTTAGCAAAACATACAAGATGATGGACGGAAATTTGCACAATGGAAAAACATTCACCACCAGTCAGATCTGGGTTTAATCCATCGTTATTTTGCTCAGCAAGCCACCCCAGTTCAGACATGGCCATATGCAAATCAGTCTTGACCCTGTGCCTCATGGGAACAGTCCAGACCGAACAGCCAAGCCATGTCTTCCCTGGACCGGAATCAAGCATCCTAGGACCGGTTTCTGGATATCAGCCATCTTCAGCCAGGAAAGCTTGACTCCAGTGGCGTAGTGAGCACGGGACCCATGTCTGGGCATACCCTTCCCACATAGGGTGAATAGCAAAACACACAAGATGATGAACGGAATGTTGCACAATGGCAAAACATTCACCCCCAGTCACAGATCTGAGTTTAATCCATCGTTATTTTGCTCACCAAGCCACCCCAGTTCAGACATGGCCCAGGGTCAAGACTGATTTGCATATGGCCATGTCTGAACTGGGGTGGCTTGGTGAGCAAAATAACGAAGGGTCATTCTCACTGCATGTGAGAACGACCCTACTATGTGTATGTAATACCCAAACACCAATGTGTATCTCCTCATTGTATGTACAATTACTAAATCTGCCAACATTTCTGATATTTGTATGTGCCCCACGAAATTTGAAGATATTGTCGCTCTATTGGCTATGCATTTTCGAGTATATGGGCTTGTTTTGCAAGATGTGTATATTTTGCCAAAAACAACCGTTAGAAAACCTTCCTCACGGATGTGTATTTTTACGTAATGCATGTTGTTTACATTTTGCCCAACAAAATCTTTAATGTTCTCACAACACAGTCAGCGTAGGACATACCCACATTTACTTGGATAAATACAACTGCCAAATAATCTAACATGAGGGCTTTAATATCGCATACGTTTTGACATCGCATACGTTTTACCACTCGAACTATGAATGTTCATTAGATAGACATCTCGCTCTCCAGGCCTAACACGCCCCCCTACACACCCATTAGTAGAGGGCACTGCGAGCCCCCATGCAACCACCTAGCGGCTGCACCCCATGGTGCACGCACACCGTCGTTTCCACTACTTCTAGCGTGAGAGAGCAGGCGGATGCTCTGTCTCCGATAAACCGCTGCCAGACGAAGAACAGAGCTGCTCCATGGCCCCGTACCCTGATCGGACGCAACTCAATGTTAAGGCAGGCCCCACATAGGCACCTTTTTCATCCAAATGATTGTAATTTTACTCTTTCGCACTTAGGGCCGTTCTGCTGGCATAATTTTTAAACACAGCACGTCTAACTTAAGTCATTTGGTGCACATTTTCTAACGGATGTCTTTTCTCTACCTTTTGATATATAATTATTGTCCATCCACATTCGTGGTTACTCTGCCTTAAACCAGATTTTCGACAAGTGCGCTCTATTTTGCAGCAGCGCGTTTATTCATGTAGTCTCCTGACTATTGCCTTTCATCCAGCAGGCTTAACGGCCTCCAAATAATGGTACTCCTCGTCCTAATCAATCAATCAATCAATCAATCAGTGACACTTATAGAGCGCGCTACATACCCATAGGGTCTCAAGGCGCTGGGGGGGGGGGGGGGTGCCGCTACTGCTCGAACAGCCAGGTCTTCAGCTTCTTCCTGAAGGAGAGGTGGTCTTGGGTCAGGCGCAGGTCGGTCGGGAGGGAGTTCCAGGTCTTGGCGGCCAGGTAGGAGAAGGACCTTCCTCCTGTAGTCGCTCTTCGGATGCGGGGGACGGCGGCGAGGGCGTGGTTGGCTGATCGGAGGTGGCGTTTGGGAGCGTAGAAGTTGACTCGGCTGTTGAGGTAGCTCGGGCCTTGGTCGTGTAGGGCTTTGTGTGCGTGGGTGAGGAGGCGGAAGGTGATTCTTTTGTTGACGGGGAGCCAGTGAAGGTCTCTCAGATGTCCGGAGATGTGGCTGGTTCGTGGGATGTCGAGGATGAGTCTGGCTGAGGCGTTCTGGATCCGCTGGAGTCTTTTCTGGAGCTTGGCGGTGGTGCCGGCGTAGAGGGCGTTGCCGTAGTCCAGTCGGCTGGTGACGAGGGCCTGGGTGACGGTCTTCCTGGTCTCGGTGGGGATCCACCAGAAGATCTTCCGTAGCATGCGTAGGATGTTGAAGCACGCCGAGGAGACGTTGTTGACTTGCCTGGTCATGGAGAGGGAGGAGTCCAGGATGAAGCCCAGGTTGCGTGCATGGTCTGTCGGTTTGGGTGCGGTGCCCAGGGCGGGGGGCCACCAGGAGTCGTCCCAGGCGGAGGGCGAGGAGCCCAGGATGAGGACCTCCGTCTTGTCCGAGTTCAGTTTCAGGCGGCTGGTCGTCATCCACTCGGCTACCTCTTTCATCCCTTCGTGCAGGTTGGCTCTGGCGGCGGCGGGGTCGTTGGTCAGGGAGAGGATCAGCTGGGTGTCGTCGGCGTAGGAGATTATGCTAAGGTTGTGCTTGCGTACGATGGCCGCGAGGGGGCTCATGTAGACGTTGAAGAGGGTGGGGCTCAGAGATGATCCTTGGGGGACGCCGCAGATGACTTCGGAGGCCTCTGATTTGTACGGTGGTAGGCGGACTCTCTGTGTTCTTCCGTCGAGGAAGGAGATGATCCATTCCAGCGCCTTGTCCTGGATTCCGATGTTGCTGAGGCGCCGTACTAGGGTGCGGTGGCAGACCGTGTCGAATGCCGCGGAGAGGTCTAGGAGGATGAGGGCCGCTGTTTCTCCATTGTCCATCAGGGCTCGGATGTCATCGGTGGCGGCGATGAGGGCGGTCTCGGTGCTGTGGTTGGCTCGGAAGCCGGACTGTGAGGGGTCGAGGGATCCGTTCGTCTCGAGGAAGGCGGCCATCTGCTTGTTGACGGTCTTCTCGATGACTTTGGCTGGAAACGGGAGAAGCGAGATGGGGCGGTAATTCTTGAGGTCGGTGGGGTCCGCTGTTGGTTTCTTGAGTAGAGCGCTGAGTTCGGCGTGTTTCCAGCTCTCAGGGAAGATGGTGGTGTCGAAGGATGTGTTGATGATGTCTCGCAGGTGGGGTGCGATGACAGCGTCGGCCTTGTTGAAGACGTGGTGAGGGCAGGGGTCGGTCGGTGATCCGGAGTGGATGGAGTTCATCGTGCGGATGGTGTCTTCGGTTCTGATCGGGGTCCAGGCGTGGAGGGTGGTGGTGGGGGGTGGTTGTTCGGTCATGGTGTGCGTTGGTTGGTTGTTGAAGCTGCTGTGTATGTCCGTGATCTTGTTGTGGAAGTATGCAGCGAGGGAGTTGCAGAGGTCTTGCGAAGGGGTGATGTCGTTGTTTCCTGCGCTGGGGTTGGAAAGCTCTTTCACGATGTTGAAGAGTTCCTTGCAGTTGTGTGCGTTGTTGTCCAACCGGTCCTTGTATGCTGTTTTCTTGGCGATGCGGATCGTCCTAACCATTGCACATAACCATTGTGACACTAGTGGACACCCATCCGTATGTGTTTAACTCATTTAACAGTATTTGACGCACTCTTGGGTCGTTTCCTCCATAACCTGATGGAATCCTTTCCTCCCTTAGACTCTTATCCGGATTTATCAGCGCCTGCAATGGGAGATTGGTTCCCCATGCCCAGCTAGATCATTAACCTATGTGAGTACGCCACCACTCGGAGTTTCTTATGGTTCAGTAATTCTGTCCTGACATGTACACTCATATAGCATGTCTCTCTTATAGCGAGTCTGGAGCTTCAGGAAAGCCTTTTAAGGATTGAACGTTTACAGTCCATCCTACAGAATAGTAGGTTAAATTAATTTTCTACCCATTTTAGACATTTCACCACACACAAGTATTTCACTATTAGGTACTGAACTGTATCTATTACCCATAGGTGCTCATCTGTCCTGATGAAGACCCCGTTGTGAGGCAACCAGAAACCCTCATCTCCGTGGGGGTCGAAACATAGACCGTCTTTTCAAACACCTTCATGCTCATGGATCTAGATGTATTAACTGAGGATGTAACTATGAGCAATGTATATGGGAACTAACTGACCTTTTATAGGCCGGAAAGGCTTATCTGTATATAGTGTGTATTGTATTTATGTCACAAACACCTTTACCCTGTCCCTCACCTGCCAACTCACTACCACTGCCCTATTCTTCCCTTTTTGCTCCCCAAACCTATGAGCACTACCCAATAAGAATGCATATTGACCCATTAATGCTTTGACTGATAATTGCATTCAATGTGGCTGCTACAATGAAAATTAAATCCTTGCTCTTGAACTGTTTTTGACTTATGGTGATCTGGTTTTAGGTGCTCTATTTACACTTTGATGTGTATTTGATTTGTTTGAACTACTCCAACCACTTGTATAAACGTACTGTAAAGCATATAACCAGCAAAAACCCATCAAAACAGAGGAGGCAATCCGTCACAATTTAAGGGAGACTCACGCCAAGGATGCCAGGTCTACCAGGTAGCTTAAAGTTAACACAACTTTTATTTTTTTAGTGTATGAATTCTGACTGGAAAGCTTTCAATTTTGTTATGCACACTTTGCTTTCCAGATTCACGGTCATAACAACCTAAGTATTTTTGCAGATCTGTATTTCTACCTGCGGAAGAGCTGAAGATCATTCAAAATACTAACAGACTCACAACATCAGCAATACAGGAGGATTGCCATGAAGTCTTTTGAAATATAAAATTAAAGCTTTTCAAACTTTTATTTTTTTACGATGACAGTAATGCCAAATTCCAGCTTTGAGGGTGGTTGGAGGAATACAATGAAGACATTTACTTTCAGTCTGGTTTAAGGAACTACTATAACTTTTGACAGATATTGGAAAGGAATAAAAAAGAGCAGAAACATTATGGTCCAAAAAAAACTTCAACTTGGGCCCCAGAGCCTCAAGTATATTTTTTATTGAACTTTGCAAGACTCAGACAGCTTCTCTGTACCTGGATTCTCCTGTCATGAAGGTGATTCTCCACTCTAAAGGGGAGTTAAAGTTATTCCCAACTGTTTGGCTTGGCCCTTTCTGCAGGGTAATTCCCAAGCTTTTTGACTTAACCCTCCTGTTTTCTGGAACCATTTGTGTTGGTTTTTACGACTCTGTGCACTTTACCACTGCTAACTAGTTCTAAAGTACTGGTGCTCCCTCATTAAAACATGGGAGACATGGCTTATAGCCAATTGGCACATTGAATTTACTTGTAAGTCCCTAGTAAACTGGCACTACCTGTGCCCAGGGTCTGTAAATTAAATACAACTAGTGGGCCTGCAGCTCTGAATGTGCCACCCACTTAAGTAGCCCTTTAAACATGTCTCAGGCAGACTGTGTATGCAGTATTAAACTGCCACGTAGATCTGCCAAACAAACCTTTTGCCAGGCCCCAACCTTCCTTTTCAATACATTTGTCACTCCTAGGGTAGGCCCTGGACAGTCCAGAGGGCAAATGCAGTGTATTTAAAAAGTACTACATTTACTTTCAAGTTTTGCATGTCCTGTTAGTGAAAAACTATTGCATTTGTTTTTCACTACTGCAAAGCCTACCTCTCCCAGAGAATAACATTGGAATTACCTTATTACATTTAATAATCTGTAACCTCCAAATGGGAACAGGTAACTAGTTCATGTTTGGGTCTTTTGAAATGTAATAAACATTTCTCTCTTATGGTGAACTCCAATGGGAGTGCTAAGCTGGGCACAGCCCTACTTACACTTGAATAGGCTGTGTCATGCTTCCACACAAAGAGTTGCATACCCCCTATAGTGTGTTTGGGCAGGTGTGGCAGGAAACCTGTGCACTTTAAAGGGAAATATTTTCAATATCAATATCTTCCATTATACTGAATGGATTTTTGTCATTTTGGTCTTGATTTATTTATTACATTTTGGTCTAGTGTTCTGAATTGCTCTGGGATTTTTCTTATGTTGTGATTTCACTTCATTACCGTCTGAAGTGCTGCATAAATACTTTACAAATTGCCTGTATGTTTAGCCTGACTGCTCTGTGCCAAGCTACCAGATGGCTGAGCACAGGTTAATTTTGGGGTTTGTTTGTGCTACACTCTGACATGCATGGTGGTTGCTGCTTGAGTACGGTATCACCCCTCAACCAGGAACCCAATTTCTTACACCAACTAATATATTGACACACATTCCACTGTTGGTCTGTTTCTACACTAAGGATGTTTTAATTTACCTCGGGCAAATGGCAGGACTTTAGAATTTGAGATGTTCATTGATTGGTTGTATTCTGTTAGACAGTTCAGCAAAAGATGATGCCCAACTGAAGTGTATTATTAATAACAGATCACCCCGAGTGGGACGGATATGCCCAGACGTGGGTCCCGTGCTCTCCGTGTCACTGGAGTCAATCTATTCTGGCTGATGAGGGCTGACAGCCTGAAACTGGTCTTAGGATGCTTCTTTCCAGTCAAGGGAGGACCTGGCCTGGCAGTTCGGGCTGGACTGCTCCCATTGGGAGCAGGGTCAAGACTGAAATGCATATGGCTGGTTCCAAACAGGAATGGCATGGGGAGCAAAAAAATGACGGATTTAGGCTCAGAAATCTGTAATGGAGTGAATGTATGACATTGTTCTACATTCTGTCCATCAATTGTTCTTTTTGCATTTGTCACCCCAAGTGGGGCGGGTATGCTCAGACGTGGGTCCCATTCTCTCCATGCCACTGGAGTCAAGCTATCCTGGCTGATGAGGGCTGAAAGCCAGAAACTGGTCCTAGGATGCTTTTTTCCAGTCCAGGGAGGCCCTGGCCTGACAGTTCGGGCTGGACTGTTCCCGTTAGATGCAGGGTCAAGACTGATTTGCATATGGCTGGGTCCAAACTGGAATGGCATGGTGAGCAAAAAAACAATAGATTTAGGCCCAGAACTCTGTACTGGGGTGAATGTATGATATTGGTCTGCATTCTGTCCCTCAATCGTTCTTTTTGCATTAATCGTCAGTGCCAGCCGTGGCGGCAGAAGCCACAAATGTCTTTCAAAACACTCCAAATTCAATCGGAAAGGAGGCGGGACACCAATTCAAGCCACATGTTATTTATTGAGCAAAAAACAACGCGTGTTGGCCGGAACGGCGTTTGTCAAGTTACTATACAACTGCCAGTGGTGCCATTAAATACGTCGTAATAGAAATAAAAAAACTACAATGCGTAATGTTAGCGATAATCAAGATACTGTAAAAAGGCATATGTCGATCAGGATGGAGAACCTTATAGATATTATTAAAGAAATGTATAAACAATTGTATACTAATACTGGTGTGATCGCAAAATAGTTATCATAATTACGAGCAGGACACATCCTCTTGCTCCCTGTTCTGGAGTGAAGACGTGCCAGCTGGAGTTTCCTCCCATATCCATCAGGGCGCAGTAGGCATAGAGATCACCAACTAGAGACCTCGCAGGCTTTTGGGGTTCTGGTTTGATTGATTTTGATTTTTGAATTTATAGAATGTACCATTTACCCAAAGGCATCAAGGAGCTAATACTGGCTGTTCATTGCTAAAACCTAACTGAAAATCCACCTAAATAGTTGGCTACAAAGCATATAGGCAAGTTTTAAGAGCGTTCCTAAAAGGCAGCAACTGTAGGATAGCCCTCAAGCTTTGCTGAAGAGAGTTCCAAAGATTACTTGCAGCAATCGAGAAGGTTCTATCACCCCATTTCTTCTTTTGAGTCCTAGGCACAGCGTGCAAGTATCGGTGTACCGAACACAAGTGTCTACTTGGGGAATACCAGTGAAACATATCTTTAATCCTCTCCAGACTGGAAAGAAAAAGGGCCTCATGCACTGTACAGAGCACCTTAAACATATTATGCTTTCAGGTGGGGAGCCAATGTTGGGCTCCCAAACCCATAGAAGCCGATTGGCGCATGGGAATGTCAAAAGTAATTCTAGCAAGCGCATTCTGTTCTACTTGGAGTTTGTGCTGAGTGCTGATGTTGGAGTCCAGCTAGAATGAGTTACAATAGTCCAATTTGGACATAACCGGGGCTAATGCAACCTGCATGTGTGCAGGCTGAGGTAAATGAGGAACAATTTTTCTGAGCATCCTTATGATCCAGAAACAAGTTGCAACAGTGCAATTGGTCTGGGCATTGAGTGTGAATTCAGTATCTAAGAAGACTCCAAGGTTTTTGACCTTCTCCACTGGGAAGGGACATGTGCCGAAGGTGTCTGGCCTCCGGTTACTATTCAGGCAAGGGCCAAAGAGCAGCACCTCGATTTTATCACCATTTATTTTGTGAAAGTACCGTCCCATCCGGTCTGAAGCTGCCGACATGCATTGAGAGAGGTTTTCTACCATGGTGGCCGAGTTCTTGGGAGCTCACACGATAATCTGTGTGTCATCGGCGTATGATAACACCTGCATCCCGAAGGCCCATATTATATCTACAAGTGGTGACACGTAGAGGTTAAAAAGCGTAGGGCTTAGTGATGAGGCCTGCGGCACTCCACATGGCAGAGAAAAAACCTCTGATTAGTACTGCTGTACCATCACCCTCTGTAAGCGATCCCTAGGGAAATAAGACAGATGGGCTAGGGCTTGTGTGATACCCATGTCTCGAAGGTGCTTAATCAACAGCAAGGGTGAGATGGTTTCAAACGCTGCTGATAGATCCAGGAGTACCAATGCCACACATTGTCCTTTGTTCACTAAACCATGGCAATTATGCAATCCTATGGTTGATGACGTACTTACTTCTGGGATACAGTGAGTTGAAGATGGGCTGCCAAGGTCCAGGGTCACGATATGTTTGCAGTGCCATAACCTCATCTCTGGCGCAGTCTTTGAAATTGTCCGCATGGGCACCCTTCTCTTTTCACAGCCGCAGTCTGCATTAGCACATTTCTCTTGTGTAGTGGCACAGTCCTCTAGGACATGCTTCTCTAGTGAAGCAACTCAGTCCTTGCTGGCACATTTCTCTGGCAAAGAGGTAGAGTCTGCTTGGCATGCCCCTTTGGTATAGCAGCACAGTCCATGCAGGCGTGCTTATTGACATGGTCCCTAATGGAAACTATTCGCGTGGATTGACTGTGCTCCTTTATTATCTGGCCCGCAGATCTCTCCCCCTCAGTATTCCACACCACTGGGAGTCAAGTTCTAGTGCTTTAAATACATCACACCTCTGCTGGGTGGCAGAATCCCTCCTTGTCTTAGTAGCAGGTTGACTTCAAAGTGCTGTTACTCAGTTTACCAACCTCAGGAGGATGCAAGGCTGACCTAGCCCTGCTGGGATTCAAGCTGAAGTTGTGACACATAGATCACAGCAAATATTAGAGGGGAGTCTTAACATACTGCGCTTTCTTGCTAGCATGCAAAAAGAGCTTAGTGACTGATGTAAAAGAAACACATGACTACACTGAGGTAACATTTGATTGTATTATTGACTGGCAGAAATACCTGAGCACCCTATTAAACAAGCATAATTGAGGAAGGTTTAGGAAGATTGTTAAATTAAAAAAAAAAGTGTTTTCATGTTTCCTTTCAATGGAGAATAGTTTCCACGCACATCCTTCCTTCTTAAACCCACCTGGGGAACAAGTTGGATTTTGATGCAATATCTCACATTTTCTACAGCACTTTCATCTGCATCATTCAGGCATACAATGTAAAATACAGATACTCTTGAGAAAGGCATTGCAATGTTTATTCACCTATTATTGTAGGGTAACACCCTCACACCCACAAAAAATAAGAGATGTAAAATGGCAGAAAAAGCACCATTTTAAAATGATGGATTTTTCACCATTTTAAGTGCACTTTACGATCGTTAACTCCGCAATTCATGAGAATGAGATAAAATTAGCATTCTGGACGGTATGTTGAGGAAGTGAAGGTACACCTCGGCATGCGCTAAACGTTTTTACTTACATTCATTATTTTGCGAATTTAGCTATTTAGATCCAATAAAGAGGCCGTACATGAAGTGCTAGCTAAACTATATAATTTGTTACCTTCTTGACCGAAACATATTTACTATCCCAATTTTCAGCTATCCTCCAAAAACGCAAGTTCTGAAGAAGGCCTCTTGCAAATGTGTTACTTAATTTATGTTTCAATATATTTCTTCACTGAAAGGAGCAACTCTCTATCCACCTATTTATAAGAGCCGTGCGTGTCACAGTGTTTGCTCTCATGCTTTTAAAGCTGTGCCACGAAATTAATTGGCTCCCCCTGTGAACCATTACTCATATTCATATTATGTGCTCTATTGTGATACGTCATTCTATTCTTATACCACCGGGAGTGACACATATATTGCAAATCTCATTTTGCAAATCATAAATAATGTTGGCTGAATATTTGTCCTTGTCTGTACAAAATAGGCTCATGTTCTCACAGAGTGCAGATGGTTACCATATCGCTGGCCCTTTTGTGGCCCTCTAATACAAAACGATTTTGTTTACTGTCATAGATAGTCTAACTATTTCTAATTTGTTTAAATCCTCATTGGCAAGATTTGTTTGCAACATGAGAAACCATTCAACATTATATTATTAAACCAAATATTTCACCCATTTAGAGTTAATTTGTGTTTTCATGCAGAAACGTTGAAATCAAATTATTATTCCCAAACTTCCTTCTTTGGTCTGTTTATGGTAGTCTTGAGTAAAGCTGCCATTCTTGGAAGTCAGAAATTGTAATGTTATTGTTAATTAACATGTTGTAGTGACTTCTACATTTCTCTGTTAGCAGTCTCTCTTTCTTCTCCTACTAGAATGTTAACATGTGTGTGGTAATAGAATCCTGGCTGAGCTTCAATGTCAGTTGAGACTTGGGGGTTGTACTAAGATGACATGCTCCTGGTGGGTTTAAGTTTAATCTCAATTTTTACATCTACTTAATCCATGTACCTTTGGCTCTATATCCTTGTACCTCGTACCACCTAACTTCTAATAAACAACATCTTCAATCAACTACTGGACCATTCTTCATTCAACGTTCACTACACATGTGTATAGCGAACAATCATCCATTAATAGGGCATCCCGGCGCCTTTCAGTAGTTTACTAACTCCAAGCCTACATCAAGCTCAAAACAAGCATTGGCAATGTCTCTAATGTTGGCTATTATGTATTGAAAGCTATATGCAAGCTTGATTAACAGGCAGATGCACAGTTGCTTCACGTTCAGTACCGGTGTTGTTTGTTTAGCGTGGTGCATACTAGTTAGGTCTTGCCTACCAGACTTTTGGGAAAGATCTATTGTGGGGTCCCATATGGTAGAGTAGGCTTAAAAGCCACCCATTGCTTACCCTTAGTTAGCTTTATTGTCACTCTCATTGTCCTGTCCATTGTGGGTTTCTCCCCGCCAAGGTACATAAAAAATTAATTACCAATAAATAATTAATTAACAATAAATTAATTATCAATATCAATAAATACAATTAAAAAAATTACTTAAACACAATTACTTCCCACACTAAATAAAAAATAATGAATAATTCAAAATATGTTGTATTTCATTTACTATAATTAAATTACTTCCCACCCTTTTCCCCTATAAACCACAACCTGCTACGAAATCAAATTATGCAAAAATGTAATAACATAAAATCCATTACTTTAAAAAAATTCAAACAAACATTACTAAAATAGTAAAATAATACATACTTTTAACACATATTCTAACACTTAAAACACTATAAAAAAATAAAAATTTTTAACAACTATATTACGACTGTCGATATTACTAAATTCGATATTAAGAAAATCGATATTTCTTTCGGGAATTTCGATTTTCTGCACCACTATATTTTTTCAATTCGATAATCTGTCCATTCTATATAAAAAACTTGATATTCTGTCCAGTCGATATTTTTTTTTCGATATTGTGAATAGTCACCAAAAAAAAGGGCGTCTGTGTCGTTTCATAAGTACGCACATGTGTGATGATGCATGTGCATATCTACAAAATGACACAACTAGTGACAGCTGCTGCGTCACCCCCCTGTTTTTCTTTATTTTCTGTTTTCTTTTTTTGTCAGAAGGTTTGGTTATGCCAATGATTGTTCACTATACAAATGTGACAGTGCTTTTCATGAGCAAGGAGGAAACGTGTTAGAGCAGTGAAAGGTAGAGGTGCAAGTAGAGAGAACAGTATTTGATGTATGTGGGGTAAGGGACGGAGTAGCCACCTGGTTCACCGACGACCTCAAGAACATAAGGAAATCATGCCGAACCCTCGAGAAGACCTGGCACCATCACCAAACAACATAGAACCTCACAGCTCTCAAGAACACCACCCGCAAACACCACCAACTGATCCGCACCACCAAAAGGACCACTTTAAAAGAACGCCTAGACAATAACGTTCACAACAGCATGGAGCTCTTCAGCATCGTGAAAGAACTCTCCAACCCCAGTGCCAACTCCAACGATATCCCACCCTCGCAAGACCTCTGCGACTCCCTCGCCACCTACTGCCAGCGACATACATGACAGCTTCGACGCCCAGACCCCGCTACCAGCCACCAAGACAACACCCCCCACCGACACCCTCAGCACCTGGACCCCCGTCAGCATTGAGGACACCACCCACGTCATGAACACCATCCACTCTGGCTCACCATCAGACCCCTGCCCTCACCACATATTCAACAAAGCAGGCGCGCCATCGCACCCCACCTACGGAACGTCATGAACAACTCCTTCTTGTCCGCCACCTTTCCGGAGAGCTGGAAGCATGCCGAGATCAACGCCCTACTGAAGAAACCCACAGCGGACCCAAAGGATCTCAAGAACTTCCGGCCCATCTCTGTTAGGAATTAGAAACCTTGACATGTGGGATTGGTGCAGAAACTCCGGTATTTAGACCATAGCCCTAACCACTGTAAATTCATAGCATTTATTGATGCTCCCTAGCGCAAGTAAAGAGGCGTGTCGGAACGTAGCCGTTGCTTGGCTTACTGTTCCAGTACCACGCCCCCTTTCCACTTCCTGGTTCCTGATCACGTCCTCCGTGGCGTGTTGCAGATCCCTCTGGGCGTTTGTGGAGAAAGTCCTTCCTGCATCTTGCTGCCGTCCCTTGCTGCAGTGCCCCGCTTTCCTTGTGCGCAGTGAAAAAGTTCTTGCCGGTGTTCGGCATTTCTCTATTATCGCGCTCGAGCAAGCTTGGGTTCTTTCCCTACCCTTCCTCACGCATTGTGCGGGCGTCCTGCTCGACTCCTTTCTTTAGCCTCCAGGCTTTGTGGCACTAAGCAACCTTATTTCTCCCTTTTACATTTTGATACCTTCTGAGAGAGAGCGCTCCGCCCTGGTTGTTCCTAAGGGCCGGGTGTCTCTCCTCCTGAGTGTGTTACCACTCCGCTGTTCACTCCCCTACACAGCCGGTTGGGACACCTCACTCCTTATCTTGTTTTCTTTTGTGTGTCTGGTGTGTGAGTCCTTCGATAGTTCTGTCCTACCTGGCCTGTTCTTTTGGGTCTACGGAATTCCCTCTTCACAGAACTCATCTATACGGCGATCACGACCTTCATTTGGGGGTAAGAATACCTGGTACAACCCTGCATGTCAATGTTTTAAAAGTTACAGTGACATCTAGATAAGAGTGTATATTACCTAGTGCTACCTGGTTTTGTTTCCTAGCCTGGACCACCACCTGAGACTCTTTCTACTACAAGCTGACCCCCTCGTATGAGGAGAGTGGTGGACACTCCTTGGGTTATTCCCTCATACTTTTAGGGGACAGTAGACAGGAGTGTGTTTCATATAGCATTCTTGCTTCTGTGTCCTGGAGGTGAAGGGATTCTTCTTCGTTCCCGTGTAAGTTGGTCAATTTGTTAACAGAAAGCCAAGCCCACGAAATATCTTTCCCCTGAACGAAGATGAATCCCGACCCTTCTTTGGGTGCTACTGACCTTAACCTCCAGGTCCATACCACGGAAGACCTAACTGCTGCTTTAGTGGCCCTTCAGTCAGAGGTGGGTAGATTGGGTGTCGAAAACCAACGACTACAGGCAGAGGTTCATCAGTTAAGAACAGCTAATAGAGAAACAGGAACTATCCCTAAATCTCGCAAGACCTACATACAACCAGCCAGATTCACTCTGGGTTCTACAGAAACAGAAAAAGGGGCTGGCGGTGATTCCACCATGTCTCCTGTCCAAGTCACAGTGCATACTCCTAGCCCAGTTCCCTTAGCAATGCCCGAGAGATTCACAGGGGATAGTACCAAATATGATGTGTTTATGAACCAATGCCAGCTCCAGTTCTTATGCAAAGCTGCAGCGTTCCCAGATGACTCTGCTAAAGTGGCCTTCATCATTTCCTATCTTGCTGGGAATGCAGCTGAATGGGCTGTACCAATGGTACAGAATAATGATCCTCTATTATACGATCTCTCCCTGTTTCAAGAGAATATGAGAAGCTTCTTCGCTAAGCATATTTATATGCAAGCCAGCGATACAGCTCTACTAAATCTTGAACAGGGATCCAAAGACCTCCTTACTTACATCACTACTTGTAATCGTCTGGTTTCTGAAACACATTGGCCAGAAGATAAGAGGACCTCCTTGTTTTACCGTGGGTTATGTGATGAGTTAAAAGACTTACTCTCTCAAATAGTTAACCCACCGGAAGACTGTGCCACATTTATTGATCTAGTCGTCAAGTTGGATCATCGACTGCATGAGAGGAAAGGGGAAAAGAATCGAAGTAGTGTACCCAGATTTGTATTGACCAGACCAGAGAAACCCCTACTAAAAGACACCCCAGAACCCATGCAAATAGGGGGAATAAGAGGTCCTTTATCCACAGAAGAAAAGGATAAGAGAAGAAAGCTGAATCTATGCTTGTATTGTGGCAAAGGGGGCAATTATGCAAAAGATTGCCCAGTTCGCCCCAAAACACCAAGACTATCAGCCAGCAGCCTTTCTAGTTCGGAAAACTAGAAAGCTTGAGGAACAGAGGGATCAATTCCTCAAGCCACAAACCCCAGCAGATCTCTACCAACAAACTATTAACACACCAAGTGGTAAAACACTTTACGTTACCCGTCACCCTCACTTACATGAATCAAAAACAGTACAACATGTCTATTCTTTTAGATTCCGGAGCTACTGGAAACTTTTTTTTACCTAAAACTCGCTAAACAACTGGGTCTGTCTTTTGTTGCTAAACAACAACCTGAATCCATATGGGCTGTAGACGGGTCCGAGTTGTCTTCTGGATTGATAAGTTATCAAACCTCGCCTATGGTCATAGTTTTTAACAATGGACATTCTGAGAGTATTGTTTTTGATTTAATAGATGCTCCAAATTTCGGTGCTATTTTGGGAGTTCCATGGTTACAGGTACACAACCCGTTAATAGACTGGGTAAAAAGAACTGTCACCTTGATATCCCCGTACTGTAAAGCTCACTGTTACCATGAAGCCATAGAATAAGATCTCCTGTTATATTGTGCTGTTCAAACAGGGGCTGACCTGAGGCTACCTGACCATTATCTGGATTATAAAAGCGTATTTAGTGAACAAGAAGTTACTAAGTTGCCTCCGCACAGGAGCTATGATTGTCGCATCGACTTAATACCCGGTGCAGACTTGGCCTGTAGCCGCATTTACGCCCTGACTACCTCAGAAACAGATTATCTGAAGGGTTATTTAGATGACATGCAAAAAAAGGGGTTTATCAGGCCCTCTACTTCACCTGTGTCCTCCCCTCTGTTTTTCACTGATAAAAAGGAAGGTGGGCTCAGGGCATGCCTGGATTACAGAGCATTGAATAGAATTCCCATAAAAAAACAAATACCCACTTCCTCTAATTCCTGTCCTCCTTGATCAAATTAAAGGAGGAAAAATCTTCACCAAAATCGATCTCAGGGGTGCTTACCATTTGATACGCGTCAAGCAGGGTGACGAATGGAAAACCGCCTTTCGCACCAAATTCGGTCTTTATGAATATTGCGTCATGCCGTTTGGTTTGTGTAACGCGCCTGCGGCATTTCAACATTTTATCAACGACATCTTAAGGGAATATATCGATATTTTTGTCATAGTCTATATTGACGACATCCTTATATTCTCACAGAATGAAACTGATCATGTAGAGCATTTTCGGAAAATCTTGAACAAATTGCAAGAAAACCTCTTGTTCGCCAAATTGGATAAAAGTGTATTTCACACTGCAGAAGTGGACTTTCTGGGCTTCATAATCAAGCCTGACGGCATTCAGATGGACCCCAAGAAGGTGGAAGCTTTGGTTAAGTGGACATCCATCAAAGAAATACAGTCTTTTTTAGGCTTCGCCAATTTTTATCGGCGATTTATCGACCGCTTTTCTGATTCTGTTTCCCCGATCACAAAACCTTTGAGAAAAGGGGTGCCTTTTGTATGGTCGGCCGAAGCAGAACAAGCCTTCTGTGACTTAAAAGACAAGTTCACCACTACTCCCATCCTTCATCACGCCGAATGTCTGACAAAATATCGATAACACAAATATCGATATACAAAAATATCGGAACAAAAATATCGAAGTCAAAAATATAGGAATCCTATCCCTAACAAGGTAAGTACAAATATATCGAAAAAAAATATAGAATGACAAAAATATCGTTTTTTGTAAAATATCGTTTTTTTTATTAAATAAAAATCTAATATTAACAAAATAATACTTATAAATGTAATAAACATATTTAAAAATGTACTATAATATTTAAAATTAATACATAATGTAATACAAATTAATATTAATAAATATATAATACATAATATATTTTTCATTAATATTAACTCTAAATTAATTATTTTCATAACTTATAAAAAATAAAAATATAATAAATTACTAATACATTTATACACATAAAATAATCACATAAATAACAATTAATAACAACATAATACTAATAAAAAAGCTAAATACATTTTAGATAGTGTATGAGTAAAAATTACTATTCCCACTCCAGAGAGTGCAACAGTAGGGAAAGTGTTGGATAGCGTAGGGGTAACAATTACTATTCCAACTCCAGAGAGTGCAACAGTAGGGAAAGTGTTGGATAGCGTAGGGGTAACAATTACTATTCCCACTCCAGAGAGTGCAACAGTAGGGAAAGTGTTGGATAGCGTAGGGGTAACAATTACTATTCCAACTCCAGAGAGTGCAACAGTAGGGAAAGTGTTGGATAGCGTAGGATTAAAAATTACTATTCCAACTCCAGAGAGTGCAACAGTAGGGAAAGTGTTGGATAGCGTAGGGGTAACAATTACTATATCAACTCCAGAGAGTGCAACAGTAGGGAAAGTGTTGGATAGTGTAGGGGTAACAAATACTATTCCAACTCCAGAGAGTGCAACAGTAGGGAAAGTGTTGGATCGCGTACGGGTAACAATTACTATTCCAACTCCATAGAGTGCAACAGTAGGGAAAGTGTTGGATAGCGTAGGGGTAACAATTACTATTCCAACTCCAGAGAGTGCAACAGTAGGGAAAGTGTTGGATAGCGTAGGGGTAACAATTACTATTCCAACTCCAGAGAGTGCAACAGTAGGGAAAGTGTTGGATAGCGTAGGATTAAAAATTACAATCCCAACTCCAGAGAGTGCTACAGTAGGGAAAGTGTTGGATAGCGTAGGGGTAACAATTACTATTCCAACTCCAGAGAGTGCAACAGTAGGGAAAGTGTTGGATAGCGTAGGGGTAAAAATTACTATTCCAACTCCAGAGAGTGCAACAGTAGGGAAAGTGTTGGATAGCGTAGGGGTTGAAATAACATACTTATAAAAATAATTCATTTTTACTTAATTACATTAAAATTAGTTCCCACCATATTCCCCTATAAACACACAACCCACAACAGAACACATTTATCAATTAATGAATTATTTAAAATTAATTACCAATTAATTTTAATTATTTACCAATTAATAACAATTAATGTATGCTTCCTACTAATTAATCATTAATTCTACATAATTAAATTACTTCCCACCCTATTCCCCTATAAACCCATAACCCGCTACAGAACATATTTATCAATTAATCAAATAATTAAAATTAATTAAAAAGCATTCTCAATTAATGAATTATTAATTCCTACTAATTAATAATTAATTTAACATAATTAAATTACTTCCCACCCTATTCCCCTATAAACCCATACCCGCTACAGAACATATTTATCAATTAATCAATTAATTAAAATTAATTAAAAAGAATTCTCAATTATTAATTAATAATTCCTACTAATTAATAATTAATTTAACATAATTAAATTACTTCCCACCCTATTCCCCTATAAACCCATAACCCGCTACAGAACATATTTATCAATTAGTCAATTAATTATAATTATTTAAAAATTATTCTCAATTAATTAATTTATAATTCCTACTAATTAATAATTAATTTAACATAATTAAATTACTTCCCACCCTATTCCCCTATAAACCCATAACCCGCTACAGAACATATTTATCAATTATGCAATTAATTATAATTATTGAAAAATTATTCTCAATTAATTAATTTATAATTCCTACTAATTAATAATTAATTTAACATAATTAAATTACTTCCCACCCTATTCCCCTATAAACCCACAACCCGCTACAGTACTAAAAGACAACATTTAATTAAATTACATTAAAAATAAATTATTACACATAATAAATACAATATAATATACAAAAAATGTATTTAAACATCGATATTAGTAACATCGAAATTATTTACTTCGATATTACTGACATCGATATTTAAAACTTCGATATTACTAATATCGATATTAGGAGTGTCGATATTACTTACCTTCTATATTATGTCCCTTCGATATTTAAACTTCGATATAATTGTATATCGAAATTTAAAACTCGATATTTTGTCTGTGTACCATCACGCCGATAACACACAACCATTTTTTGTGGAGGCGGATGCTTCTCAATATGCTGTAGGGGGAATCCTTTCCCAGAGAGACACCGAGACAGGACAAATGCATCCTATAGCATATTTCTCAAAAACCTTATTACCTGCTGAGAGAAATTATACTATAGGAGAAAGAGAACAGTTGGCCATTAAGCTATCCTTTCAGGAGTGGAGACATCATTTGTGAGGATCCCCCCATGTAGTCACCATTTATTCAGACCACAAAAACCTTCAGTTCTTTAAATCTGCAAGAGCTCTCACGCCAAGGCAAATGAGGTGGCTGTTATTCTTTAGTGAATATGATTTTTTGATCACCTATCGACCTGGGTCACAGCAGGGAAAGGCGGATGCCTTGTCACGGTTAGGACATGAAAAAAGCACAGACAAGGAACAACCCCTTCCTATTATTCCTGCGAACAAGATACTTGGGGTGGGAGAAAAAGACTACAAACTCCTTGATGATATCAAGGAACATCTCCTAGCCATGCCATCTGAAGACTGGTTGCAAAATCCCCTACATACCATCAGAGAAGGGTTGTATTACCATGAAGACAAACTGTATGTCCCTACTTCCGCTCTTCAACAAAAGATCATAGAGTGGTGTCATAGTAGCACCTTGTCCGGACATCCTGGCAGTCGTAAAACAAATGAGCTGTGCCACAGATGGTTTTGGTGGGAATCCATGTCCAAAGATGTGTTAGCCTATGTGCAATCCTGCGCCACCTGTGCACGTCAAAAGGCTTCGCATTGCGCGCCTACAGGGCTCCTAAGACACCTAGCCGTTCCTCCATCACCCTGGCACACCATAAGCATGGATTTTATGACTGATTTTCCCTCCTGTCAAGGTTACACCACTATTTTTGTAGTAGTGGATTTGTTGTCTAAAATGGGACATTTCATTCCTCTGAAAAAACTACCTTCCTCTAAAGAACTAGCGTCTGTCTTCTTGGACAATATAGTAAAGCTGCATGGATTACCCACAGTCATCATCTCTGATAGAGGTCCCCAGTTTGTCTCAAAGTTCTGGCGGGGGCTGTGTTCCGCTCTGGGTATTGATCACAGACTTTCCACCGCCTATCACCCCCAAACCGATGGGCAAACAGAAAGGACAAATCAGACCCTAGAACAGTTCCTGCGTGTTTTTTAACATCCATTCCATCTACTTGGGTTCAAGCTCTTCCAGTGGCAGAATTCACTTACAACAATTCTAGTCAATCCGCCACAGACGTCTCCCCTTTTTTCTTTTTGCATGTGCAACACCCTAGAATGATTCCTATTGTGTTACAGCCAGATGAAACATCTGTACCAGCACTAGATGAACATCATGCACACATCTAGGATGTATGGGAATCAGCAAAGACAGAGCTAGGTAAAGCCAAAGAAACCATGAAAAGACAAGCTGATAAACACAGAAGGGAAGAACCTATGTACAAGGTAGGAGAGAAAGTGTGGCTGTCCACTAGAAACCTTAGGATGGAAGATCGAAAAAATTCCAACCTAGATTCATAGGTCCCTTTCCTATAGAGAAAATCATATCCCCTGTCACCCTGAAAATGCAATTGCCCCCTTGCATGAAAATACATCCCGTCTTCCACAGTTCCTTGATCAAAAAATACCTACCCTCCGTTGTCCCTGAGATTCCTCCTCCCCTTGTACAAATCAAAGGTGAAGCTGAATATGAAGTACATAAAATTCTGGATTCCAGGAAATCTAGAGGCAGACTCCAATACCTCATAGATTGGGTAGCGTACCCCCCAGAAGACAGATCTTGGGAGCCTGCTGAAAACATCCATGCAGCCAGATTAATCAGACAATTTCACAGACTCCATCCCTCCAAGCCTGGTCCTGGGAATAGGCCTTTGAGGAGGGGTACTGTTAGGAATTAGAAACCTTGACATGTGGGATTGGTGCAGAAACTCCAGTATTTAGACCATAGCCCTAACCACTGTAAATTCATAGCATTTATTGATGCTCCCTAGCGCAAGTAAAGAGGCGCGTCGGAACGTAGCCGTAGCTTGGCTTACTGTTCCAGTACCACGCCCCCTTTCCACTTCCTGGTTCCTGATCGCGTCCTCCGTGGCGTGTTGCAGATCCCTCTAGGCGTTTGAGGAGAAAGTCCTTCATGCATCTTGCTGCCGTCCCTTGCTGCAGTGCCCCGCTTTCCTTGTGCGCAGTGAGAAAGTTCTTGCCGGTGTTCGGCATTTCTCTATTATCGCGCTCGAGCGAGCTTTGGTTATTTCTCTACCTTTCCTCACGCATTGTGCGGGCGTCCTGCTCGACTCCTTTCTTTAGCCTCCAGGCTTTGTGGCATTAAGCAACCTTATTTCTACCTTTTACATTTTGATACCTTCTGAGAGAGAGCGCTCCGCCCTGGTTGTTCCTAAGGGCCGGGTGTCTCTCCTCCTGAGTGTGTTACCACTCCGCTGTTCACTCCCCTACACAGCCGGTTGGGACACCTCACTCCTTATCTTGTTTTCTTTTGTGTGTCTGGTGTGTGAGTCCTTCGATAGTTCTGTCCTTCCTGGCCTGTTATTTTGGGTCTACGGAATTCCCTCTTCACAGAACTCATCTATACGGCGATCATGACCTCCATTTGGGGTAAGAATACCTGGTACAACCCTGCATGTCAATGTTTTAAAAGTTACAGTGATATCTAGATAAGAGTGTATATTACCTAGTGCTAACTGGTTATGTTTCCTAGCCTGGACCACCACCTGAGACTCTTCCTACTACAAGTTGACCCCCTCGTATGAGGAGAGTGGTGGACACTCCTTGGGTTATTCCCTCATACTTTTAGGGGACAGTAGACAGGAGTGTGTTTCAAATCGCATTCTTGCTTCTGTGTCCTGGAGGTGGAGGGATTCTTCTTCGTTCCCGTGGAAGTTGGTCAATTTGTTAACAATCTCCCTTCTTCCCTTCCCAGCGAAGGTCATCTAGAAGACCGTCAACAAATAGCTGACCACCTTCCTCGAGGCAAATGGCTCCCTCGACACTTCCCAGTCTGGGTTCCGAGCCAACCACAGCACCGAGAACCCCCTCATTGCAGCCACCGACGACATCAGGACCATGCTCACCAACGGGGAAACCGCCGCCCTCATCATTCTAGACCTCTCTGCCGCCTTCGGTACCATCTGCCACTGAACTCTAAGATCCTGCCTCCACAACGTAGGGATCCAAGGAAAGGCCCTGGAATGGATCACCTCATTTCTCTCCGACAGAACCCAGAGAGTCCGCCTCCCTCCCTTCCGGTCCGCCGCAACCAAAATCATCTGCGGCGTACCCCAAGGCTCCTCACTCAGCCCGACCCTCTTCAATGTCTACATGAGCCCCCTCGCCGCCATCGTACACAAACACAACCTCAACATCATCACATATGCCGACGACACCCAGCTGATCCTCTCCCTCACCAAAGACCCAGCCAGGAAGGAATAAAAGACGTCACGGAATGGATGATATACAGTCGCCTAAAGCTAAACTCAGACAAAACTTAGGTCCTCATCATGGGAACATCACAATCTGCCTGGAACGACTCCTGGTGGCCCGCCACGCTGGGCTCTCCACTGACATCCACGGACCATGCACGCAACCTAGGATTCATCTTGGACTCCTCGCTCACCATGTCCAAACAAGTCAACGCCATCTTGTCCTCATGCTTCAACACCCTGCGCATGCTTCGAAAGATCTTCAGGTGGATCCCCACCGAAACAAGAAGGACAGTCACCCAGGCCTTCGTCACCAGCCGGTTGGACTACGGAAACGCCCTATACGCAGGAACCACAGCAAAACTTCAGAACAGACTCCAGCACATACAGAACGCATCCGCACGCCTCATCCTGGACATCCCCCGACACAGCCACATAACCGCCCACCTGAGAGACCTGCACTGGCTCCCCGTCAACAAATGAATTACGTTCAGGCTCCTCACCCACGCACACAACGCACTTCACAACACCGGACCCGAATACCTCAACGGACGCCTTACGTTCTACACTCCAACCCGCCAGCTCCGCTCCGCCACCCTCACCCTCGCCGCCATCCCACGGATCCGCAGAACCACCACCGGAGGAAAATCGCTCTCCTACCTCCCCGCCCACCAACGTCTGACCAAGGAACACATCACCTTCAGGAGACACCTCAAGACTTGGCTGTTCGAGCAGTAGCAGCACCGCCCCCTCTCCCCCGAGTGACTTGAGACCCCCACAGGTGAGTAGCACGCTCTATAAATTTCTTGATGGATTGAGTAGCACACACCCAAGTGAAAGCACTGTGCCAAATTGGAAAGGGGAGTTTTCAAAGGTAAAGGGGCGAAGTGCAGCACCTGGCCAGCTGGTGATAATACGCAGCAGAGGGATCTGGGTAAAAACAGCAGAGGGTCAGTGGGTAATGGGACAGTGCAGGGTTCAAGTAGGTCAAAGAGCAGCACAAGGTTTAAAGTGGTAGAGGAGCAGAGCAGGGTCCAAAGAGGTGAAGTAGAAGTACATGGTCCAGATGTAGGGGAGATGCACAGATCTAAATCATTTGCATTTGTAAAGCGCGCTATTCACCCGTGGGGGTCTCAAGGCGCTGGGGGGGGGGTCAGTGCTCAAAAAGCCAGGTCTTGAGCTGCCTTCTGAAGGAGAGGTGATCCTGTGTGGCGCGCAGGTGGCTGGGAAGAGAGTTCCAGGTCTTCGCTGCCAGGTAGGAGAAGGACCTGCCCCCGGCGGTGGCCCTGCGGATGCGGGGCACGGCTGCCAGGGCTTGTCCTGTCGAGCGCAGGGTGCGAGGAGGACAGTAGAAGGAGAGGCGGTGGTTGATGAGTTTTGGTCCGAGGTTGTGAAGGGCTTTGTGTGCGTGGGTGAGGAGCCTGAAGGTGATCCTCTTGCTGACTGGGAGCCAGTGAAGTTTCTTCAGGTGTCCGGAGATGTGGTGGTGGCGGGGGATGTTCAGGATGAGTCGTGCGGCTGCGTTCTGGATTCGTTGAAGTTTCTTCTGTAGCTTGGTAGTGATGCCGGCATACAGAGTGTTCCCATAGTCCATGCGGCTGGTGACGAGGGCGTGGGTGACGGTCTTCCTGGTGTCGGTGGGGATCCAGCGGAAGATTTTGCAGAGCATGCGGAGGGTGTTGAAGCATGCCGATGTCACCGCGTTGCCCTGTCTGTTCATGGAGAGGGACGAGTCCAGGATGAAGCCGAGGTTGCGGGCGTGGTCGCGGGTTGGGGAGTGCTGCCCAGGGCGGGGGGCCACCAGGATTCGTCCCAGGCAGTGGGAGTAGGGCCGAGGATTAGGACCTCCGTCTTATCGGTGTTGAGTTTAAGCCGGCTGTCTGTCATCCAGTCTGCTACTTCCTTCATGCCTTCGTGTAGTCTGGTTCTTGCTGAGGTGGGGTTGTTGGTGAGGGAGAGGATGAGCTGAGTGTCATCGGCATAGGATATGATGTTGAGTCCGTGTTTGCGTGCGATGTTCGTCAGGGGGGTCATGTAAATGTTGAAGAGGGTGGGGCTGAGGAAGGATCCTTGTGGGACGCCGCAGATGATGTGAGTAGCTGTAGATCTAAAGGGGGGAGTCGGACTCTCTGTGTTCTTCCGGAGAGGAAGGAGGTGATCCATTCCAGGGCCTTGCCTCGGATGCCGGCGTTGTTGAGGCGCCGTATTAGAGTACGGTGGCATACCGTGTCGAAGGCTGCGGAGAGGTCCAGGAGTATGAGTGCCACGGTCTCTCCCTTGTCTGTCAGGGATCTGATGTTGTTTGTGGCTGCGATGAGGGCGGTCTCGGTATTGTGGTTAGCTCTGAAACCGAACTGTGAGGGGTCGAGGGAGTCGTTGGATTCTAGGGCGGTGGTGAGTTGAGTGTTGATGATCTTCTCAATCACTTTGGTGGGGAATGGGAGGAGCGAGATGGGCCGGAAGTTTTTGAGTTCGGTGGGGTCTGCTGTAGGTTTCTTTAGGAGGGCGTTGAGTTCGGCGTTTTTCCAGTTTTCGGGAAAGGTGGCGGTGGTGAGTGATGCGTTGATGACGTCTCGTAGGTGGGGTGCGATGATGTTTTTGGCTTTGTTGAAAATGTGGTGCGGGCATGGGTCGGATGGGGATCCTGAGTGGATGGAGTTCATGATGCGGGTGGTTTCCTCGGTGGTGGTTGTGTTCCAGGTGTCGATGGTGGTGTTGTCAGTGTCGGATTCCGGAGGTGGGTTCGTGTTGGATGTGGAGAGGCTGTTGTAAATATCGGTGACCTTGTGGTGAAAGAAAGCCGCGAGGGAGTCGCAGAGATCCTGAGAGGGGGGGATGGCGTTGTTTTCAGCATCAGGGTTAGAGAGTTCCCTGACGATGCCGAACAGTTCCTTGCTATTGTGGGCGTTGTTTTCGAGCCTGTCTTTGAAGGATGATTTTCTTGCTGTCGGAGGAGTTGGTGGTGTTTGCGAGTGGCGTTCTCGAGAGCAGGCATGTTCTCGTCGGTCTGATTGAGGCGCCAGGTTTTTTCGTGGGTGCAACATTCTTTTTTGGAGTCCTTGAGGGTGGGGGTGAACCAGGAGTTTTTCTTGTGGTTGTCTTTGTGTACCTGGGTCTTCAGGGGGGCCAGGAGGTTGGCACAGTCTGAGATCCAGTTTGTGAGGTTGGAGGCCGCTTCGTTGGGGTCTGCGATGCTGGTGGGTGGGTTCTGGGAGAGGGCTGTGGTGAGTTGTTCGGTGGTGACTCCGTTCCATTGTCTTCTTGGTGGTTGTTGGGCGTGGCAGTTTTTATGAAGCTGAAGTGGACACAGCTGTGGTCCGTCCAGGATAGTTTGGTGGTGTGGCTGAAGGAGATGTGTTTGCTGGAGGAGAAGATCGGGTCGAGTGTGTGTCCGGCGTAGTGGGTGAGGGTGTTGACCAGCTGTTTCAGTCCGAGGTTTGCGAGGTTGTCCAATAGGGTGGAGGTATTGTTGTCGGCGTGGTTCTCCAGGTGGAAGTTGAGGTCCCCTAGGAGTCTGTAGTTGGTGGAGGGGAGTGCGTGTGGGCTGATGAAGTCTGCGATGTCTTCGCTGAATTTTGTGCGAGGTCCCGGTGGTCTGTAGATGAGGGTGCCTCTAAGGGTGGTCTTGGGGTCGCAGTGGATTGAGAAGTGGAGGTGTTTGGCGTCGGGGAGCGTGTTGTCGGTGGTGGTCGTTATGCGGATGGAGCTCTTGTGGACGATGGCGATGCCTCCTCCGGTGTGGTTAGTGCGGTCTCTCCTGATGATTTTGTAGCCGTCGGGGATGGCTATGGCGGTGTCGGGTGCCGAGGAGGGGTTCATCCAGGTCTCGGTGAGGAAGGCGATGTCCGGGGTTGTGGAGTCGATGAGGTTCCATATTTCGATGGCGTGCCTGTGGACGGATCGGGTGTTGATCAGGATGCATTCGAGTTTGTTTCCGGGGGAGTTGTTCTTGTTGGGTGCGTTGGGTGTTCGTAGGCAGGTGAAACGGCAGTTGTGGCAGGAGAAAGGTCCGTGGGCTCGCTTCGGGGTGGCGCGGCAGCAACCCGGTGTGCGTCCGCGGTTGAGGGCGGTGAGGGTGGTGGTGTCGTAGATCCGGCGGGGGGGAGGGGTGAGGGTCATGGGGGGCCAGGGGTTGTGGCGCCGGGCGTGGTCCAGGCGCGGATGGGCGCAGACGGGCTTGCCTTAGGTGCGCCTTAGGCGCGCCAGCGGTGCGTACGCTGCGCGGCGCGTACGCTGCGCGGCCTCGCAGCGGCCGCCATTTATGGGGTAGCTGGGGGAGGAGGGGTCAGCTGGAGGGTGGGCCGCGGGAGGGTAGGTGGGGAAAAGACCGATTTGCGGTCAAAAAACGGCGGGAAAAGGGTGGCGGGGGGGACGGAAACAGAACGAAGGGGAATCTGTGGAGAGAAAAAACAGTGAACAGAGACCGACAAAGCTGGCAAAAAACGAAGGGGAATCTGTGGGGAGAAAAAACAGTGAACAGAGACAGACAAAGATGGCAAAAAACGAAGGGGAGTCTGTGGGGAGAAAAAACAGTGAACAGAGACAGACAGAGATGGCAAAAGCGAAGGGGAATCTGTGGGGAGAAAAAACAGTGACCAGAGACAGAAAAAGATGGCAAAAAACGAAGGGGAATCTGTGGGGAGAAAAAACAGTGAACAGAGACAGACAAAGATGGCAAAAAACGAAGGGGAATCTGTGGGGAGAAAAAACAGTGAACAGAGACAGACAAAGATGGCAAAAAACGAAGGGGAATCTGTGGGGAGAAAAAACAGTGAAAGATTGGGGGCAGATGGCGGAGAGCACTGGTGGCGCTGCACGAGGCAGGGGGAGCGACCTACCCTTGGGTCAAGGGTCGCTACCTCAGTCTCGCAGCGGCCGCCATTTATGGAGTAGCTGGGGGAGGAGGGGTCAGCTGGGGGGTGGGCCGCGGGAGGGTAGGTGGGGAAAAGACCGATTTGCGGTCAAAAAACGGCGGGAAAAGGGTGGCGGGGGGGACGGAAACAGAACGAAGGGGAATCTGTGAAGAGAAAAAACAGTGAACAGAGACCGACAAAGCTGGCAAAAAACGAAGGGGAATCTGTGGGGAGAAAAAACAGTGAACAGAGACAGACAAAGATGGCCAAACACGAAGGGGAATCTGTGGAGAGAAAAAACAGTGAACAGAGACAGACAAAGATGGCAAAAGCGAAGGGGAATCTGTGGGGAGAAAAAACAGTGACCAGAGACAGACAAAGATGGCAAAAAACGGAGGGGAATCTGTGGGGAGAAAAAACAGTGAACAGAGACAGACAAAGATGGCAAAAAACGAAGGGGAATCTGTGGGGAGAAAAAACAGTGAACAGAGACAGACAAAGATGGCAAAAAACGAAGGGGGATCTGTGGGGAGAAAAAACAGTGAACAGAGACAGACAAAGATGGCAAAAAACGAAGGGGAATCTGTGGGGAGAAAAAACAGTGAACAGAGACAGACAAAGATGGCAAAAAACGAAGGGGAATCTGTGGGGAGAAAAAACAGTGAAAGATTGGGGGCAGATGGCGGAGAGCACTGGTGGCGCTGCACGAGGCAGGGGGAGCGACCTACCCTTGGGTCAAGGGTCGCTACCTCAGCCTCGCAGCGGCCGCCATTTATGGAGTAGCTGGGGGAGGAGAGGTCAGCTGGGGGGTGGGCGGCGGGAGGGTAGGCGGGGAAAAGCCGGATTTGCGGTCACAAAACGGCGGGAAAAGGGTGGCGGGAGGGACGGAAACAGAACGAAGGGGAATCTGTGGAGAGAAGAAACAGTGAACATAGACCGACAAATCTGGCAAAAAACGAAGGGGAATCTGTGGGGAGAGAAAATAGTGAACAGAGACAGACAAAGATGGCACAAAATTAAGGGGAATCTGTGGGGAGAAAAAACAGTGAACAGAGACAGACAAAAAAGGTGGCAAAAAACGAAGGGGAATCTGTGGGGAGGAAAAACAGTGAACAGAGACAGACAAAGATGGCAAAAAACGAAGGGGAATCTGTGGGGAGAAAAAACAGTGAACAGAGACAGACAAAGATGGCAAAAAAGAAGGGGAATCTGTGGGGAGAAAAAACAGTGAACAGAGACAGACAAAGATGGCAAAAAGCGAAGGGGAATCTGTGGGGAGAAAAAACAGTGAACAGAGACAGACAAAGATGCCAAAAAACGAAGGGGAATCTGTGGGGAGAAAAAACAGTGAAAGACTGGGGCAGATGGCGGAGAGCACTGGTGGCGCTGCACGAGGCAGGGGGAGCGATCTACCCTTGGGTCAAGGGAGATGCACAGAAGAGGTTCCATATTTCGATGGCGTGCCTGTGGACGGATCGGGTGTTGATCAGGATGCATTCGAGTTTGTTTCCGGGGGAGTTGTTCTTGTTGGGTGCGTTGGGTGTTCGTAGGCAGGTGAAACGGCAGTTGCGGCAGGAGAAAGGTCCGTGGGCTCGCTTCGGGGTGGCGCGGCAGCAACCCGGTGTGCGTCCGCGGCTGAGGGCGGTGGGTTGTGGCGCTGGGCGCGGTCCAGGCGCGGACGGGCACAGACGGGCTTGCCTTAGGCGCGCACGCTGCGCGGCCTCGCAGCGGCCGCCATTTACGGGGTAGCTGGGGGAGGAGGGGCCAGCTGGGGCGTGGGCGGCGGGAGGGTAGGTGGGGAAAAGACCGATTTGCGGTCAAAAAACGGCGGGAAAAGGGTGGCGGGAGGGACGGAAACAGAACGAAGGGGAATCTGTGGAGAGAAAAAACAGTGAACAGAGACCGGCAAAGCTGGCAAAAAACGAAGGGGAATCTGTGGGGAGAAAAAACAGTGAACAGAGACAGACAAAGATGGCAAAAAACGAAGGGGAATCTGTCGGTAGAAAAAACAGTGAACAGAGACAGACAAAGATGGCAAAAAGCGAAGGGGAATCTGTGGGGAGAAAAAACAGTGACCAGAGACAGACAAAGATGGCAAAAAACGAAGGGGAATCTGTGGGGAGAAAAAACAGTGAACAGAGACAGACAAAGATGGCAAAAAGCGAAGGGGAATCTGTGGGGAGAAAAAACAGTGAACAGAGACAGACAAAGATGGCAAAAATGAAGGGGAATCTGTGGGGAGAAAAAACAGTGAACAGAGACAGACAAAGATGGCAAAAAGCGAAGGGGAATCTGTGGGGAGAAAAAACTGTGAACAGAGACAGACAAAGATGCCAAAAAACGAAGGGGAATCTGTGGAGAGAAAAAACAGTGAAAGACTGGGGGCAGATGGCGGAGAGCACTGGTGGCGCTGCACGAGGCAGAGGGAGCGATCTACCCTTGGGTCAAGGGAGATGCACAGATCTAAGAGGTGAGAAATAAACTCAAAAAGTGATCCAAGGCCTTTCAAATGGTAGACATGCATATATAATCTTGTGGGACTGTTGGATAATTCTGCCTAAATGCAACTCAGCACAACTCCCGCTCCAGAGATAGTCACCCTCAGGTGAAGCTATGTGCCTAAACTCCTGAATGAAAGCACACTTGGACTTAGGTGACATATATAATGCAAAGCGAGAATCAGTAGCAGCATTATTCAATGGGGTGGAGTTGTAGATCCAATTGGTTGCCCAAATGCAGATGTGAGAAAAGGGGGTGGATCTACGGTATGGGAATGCCTGACAACACCTGCCTCACATAATGCTTATGTACCAAAGAAAGGACAACAACTGTAGATGAGTGGGGATGGTGAGCTCTGGCACCAACTGCTCTTGCCTGTTTAGACTGAGCAGACTTTGAAACAAAAGGCTCCCAGGCAAATTTAGTCATAACAACCACGCATTGCTTGAAGTGTGTTAGCGAGCTAGCACAAGCAATGTGAATGAGGTGGTTCTCCCTCTCCCCATCTTTGAGGGAGACTCTGTGGCCCACAGAGTATCCTCTGCCCAACTCAGTGGGTAACCCTGCTAAGAACTTGGGTGTCTGGTTCGGTGACGACCTACGGTTTTCCGTGCAGATTAAGAGGCTTGCTGCGGTCTGCTTCGGCACACTCAAATCGCTCAGAAAGTTTCTCCCCTTGTTGCCCAGGCCAGCCAAGGAAATGGTGGCTCATCCTCTTATCTTGTCACACATTGATTATGCCAATGCTCTGTACATTGGCATACCTGGCTACCTGCTAAACAAATTGTAAACAATACAAAATGTGGCATCCAGGCTTCTGCTGGGCATTACAGGAAGATCCAGAGTGAAACATCATCTGCAGGACCTTCACTGGCTCCCTGTGGCCCATAGAGTTCAGTTCAAAGCCCTTACTCTGGCTCACAGAGCCTTGCATGCACTAGGGCCGGCGTATTTTAGGAGGCATTTTGCATTCTATGTCCCTCGCAGAACCTTGCGTTCTGCTGTGCAGCGATTGGCAGTGATCCCTCGTTTCCACAGGACTCACTTGGGGGGTTGCTCCCTTTCCGTCAAAGCAGCAGAAACCTGGAACTCCCTGCCCGTGGAGCTTCAGAATACTCAGGATACTAGGCTGTTCAAGAAGCAATTAAAGACCCTACTTTTTAATAAGCCCATTTAATCTCAGAACCTCCGCTTTCACGTTCACCACCCGCACCGGGACACTCTTGAGTATCTGTACGCAATATATATGTATTATAACAGAACATAACATAAATACATTTCTGAAAAAGGGATCAAAAGGCAGCACTTGAAACACATATTTCAAGATACATTACCCCTAATTAAAAAGACATAACCTTTTCAGCACATGTTATAATCCTAGAGTATACCATGATCACCAATGACGGTAATTCCAACAAGTGGTGCATTGACATTAAGATGCAGGATGGGAGTAATGAGCTTTCATTGGGAAAACACCTTTGTCGCTGGATGGAAGAGCACAGCGCCATCATTTGCATCCAGGTCCTCCAAGGAAAATTAGAATTTTGGTCAACCATGTGCTAAGATGGACCACCTTGCACCGACCCTAAAAACATCCGGCCTTCCAGGAGTATTCCATAAGCCTGAATGAAAGTTGTATTACACCCATGAAAGTTTCAAAATTCCCAAATTTCGTGTTATGTGAAATTGCATTTTTCTTATGCAGATGCACGTGTGCTTAAAAGAAGCCTCACAAGATACGGGGAAAACAAATAGTGCTGTGAAAGTGTAATTTCACAAAATATTTCAAAAATGTTCATGGAATGTAGTTACATTTTGTGAAAAATATGATTCTTTCAGTACCGGAGGCAAGGATTATGCTCAACTTTATTCCTTTTTCCAGCAGCTTCAACTTTAAATGAACAAAAAAACTATCATTCCCATAGTGCATGCAGTAAGGGTCATCTACGATCCACCAATAGGCAGTCCATATGGACTACGAGGGCGTGTGCTTCCTGTGGAACTTCCTCTTTCTTTTCCTGCTTCCAGCAGATAAGTATTCTTTCCATCTTGCTTGTACAATGCAATGTGATTAAATGTATATTAAGTGTATTTTTTTAAGTGTACACGTGTTTGCTAGCTAGCGGTATGCTATCATCTGTTTGCGCGTTAGGTTATTGTTTTCTTAAACACATATCGGGGCAGCCGGATCAATTTCGTGTGCTCCGCTCGCGGCCCCCCTTACTGAACCTCAGGCAAAGCGGTGCAGTGCGCAATTCTGGAGAACAGGGGACGCATGTCTTCACGTCTCGTTAATCCGCGTTGCGGTGATGGCGAGATCAACAATTGCCAGACACAGCGCTAGTGACCCAACACGCCGCCTGAGCCATCTGAAAGCCCTTATGCACACCAAGCGTGGCTTCTTATTTCTGCATTGCTTCTCCTGACGCCCGCACCACGGTTCTGTATTTGAACACTGCAAGGTGTGTGTGAGTGTTTCTTGCGCGAGAAGGCTAACAGAGGCCGCCCCAGACGTCTAGGACACCCATTACTGTTATGGCCCCTTTTGAGCGCCGCATAATACAAATAGCATATGCTTGCCAGGGAGAACAGCCCCAGTGCGCCCGAAGCGTAAGAGCGCCTCAGGTATGGTTATGGGGCATTTGAGCGCTTGAAGAGGGTGTTCTTAGCCAGACCAGATGCATTGTTGCAAGACACCACTCCAGAGACCCCAGAGATTCCTAGTTTACATGAAGATGTGGAGGATTTCTTGGGAGAATCCGCAGATGAGGCAGGTCCCTCCCGACCTTGGCGCCCTATAGGGTCCCCCTCCTCACACATACCCAAGGGGTCAGAGGAGCTCGCAGACATGTTTGTCCCTGAGGATCTAATACATTCCCTGTCCTCGGAGTGGGTGCTCTCCCCAAAGGTTACGGCATTCGTAGCAGGGCACTTACTCAAACTGAGAGAGAGAGAGAGAGAGAGAGAGAGAGAGAGAGAGATAAGAGCTTGCCTCAGAGCAGACCAGACGTTGACCCAATAATGGCCACTTGTCTGCAGAAATATATTTGGGGCTTAAAAAAGGGGATAGCCAGATCGTGGAAATCCTGCCAAGATAAGCTGTTAGATATAGCAGGCCCCATTACAAAGGTCTTAGATTTGGCGTAGGAGGCCAAACTGGCAGGCAGCCCCCACTTTCCCCAGAAAGAGTTTGAACTGGGAGCAACGCACAATAGTCTTCCTGGGCAATACTAATGTTGACCTCTCCACCGAGAGGCGACTCTCCTTTCTTCTAAAGTGGAACCCAAACTCGGAAACTTGGCTTCTTCTGAGGCGAGTACAGTGTCACAAGGCGGACTCCTCGGGGAACCTATCATTAAGGAACTCACCAAGTTTATCACCACTTTTACGTCCTTAGATAAGGCGCAGTACTCCATTAAGAAGATTTTACACCCAAGAGTTTTTGTCGGGCCGAGCGTATTTGGCCGGGCCCGCTTTTACACCCAAGGCCCTCAAAGAGGCGCCAAGAAAACCCAACACTCAGGCAGACAGGAGTTCTTCTAATCGAGACAAGGCTACAGAGTCCACGGTGGCAGAGGAGCAGCCAGAGGCCAACCCCTGGCCACATTGGGCGAGCCTTTCATTCTTCCTCCTTTAAAGGTGGACAGCATGTTGGTGGTTTTCAAACACAACTGGATGTCTATCACCTCCGACGCATGGGTGATACAGACCATGCAAGGTTTTCAGATAGAATACTATGGCTGTCCCATACAGGAGGTTCACCCCCCGCTGCTGGTTTTTGCACACAATCAGGTCAACCTCATAGATCTAGAGGCGGCGGATCTGCTGCAAAAATTAGCGATTGTTCCAACACGTCTACACCCAAGAGGCTTCCTCAGCAATATTTTTCTTCTAAGCAAAACTGATGGGGGTCAACGGCCAGTGATAAACCTAAGAGAGTTCAACCAAAATGGAGGGCCTCCATCTTCTTCGGGACCTCCTTCAACCTGGTGGCTGGGTGGGCTGGTGTCCCCATCTTTCCCCCACACCGACGATTCCTAGTTTCTGTGGGAGTATCAGGTGTACAAGTTTGCCTCCCTCCCTTTTGGTCTTTCTTCTGCCCGTGGTGCTTCACCAAAGTTCTCAAACCAGTGGTGGGGACAATAGTAGCCAAGTGCTCTTGTATCATCATTTACTTGGATGACATTCTGCTCCTAGAGCAATGTCCGCTCCACCTCTCACAGCAGTTGCAGGAAACAGGAGACCTTCTCCAGAACCTGGGGTTCATGATCAATGCCAAGAAGTCACTCCTGAAACCATCCACGCCGGTGACCTTCCTGGGATTTGTCATAAACTCGGTGACCCGCCCCCCCAGTCTTCCAATGAGGAAGATGACGAAGATTCGCAGGGAACTGAGGCAAATGCTAGCACATTCCTTCACCTCATTGAGGCAGATAGCTCAGTTGATGGCCTTTTTGCCTCATAAATTCAGGTGATTTTCCCAGGAACGATCCACTACAGAGCTTTACAACGTCTCATCTTTGCAGAGGCCTGCAATATTCTGACTAGTGCCCATTAAAGAAGAAGTGCACAGGCAAATGAGGTGGTGGCTGGATCATATGGAACCCTGGAATGGCAGAGCCATATTTGCTGCGATCCAGACTTAGTGAGAGAGTCTGATGTCATTAAGTCAGGTAGGGGAGCTCATTGCGGAGACTCCTTTACAGGAGGAAAGTGGTCCGCCTAGGAAGTCCAACTCCACATCAATTGGCTAGAACTGATGGCAGGGTCCTTCACATTCCAGTGTTGGTTGAAGGACAAGGTGTCTTGCAGTGTGCTCCTGAAGATGGACAATATCTCGGTGGTCCGTTACATCAACCATCTCGGGGAACAAAGTCCAAGGTTCTAGTGGACCTAGCCAAAGATTTTTGGACATTTTGGGGCATATTACCAAGCAATAGCGATAATTATGGCTATTGCTTGGTTAGAGACAAAAATTTACCGCTGAGCTGCGGCGATTTTTATCGCAGATAAAGCTTGGTATTACCAAGGTTTATCGCAAATGCGATAAAAAATGGCCGCAATGCATGAATATCGCTGAAAAGTCAGCGATATTCATGCATTACTGAGCTAATGCTCTTAGCCATGTTATCCACCTCCCATTGGATAACATGGCTAAGAACTGCTCAGGGCAGGTGTTAGCTTTTGGAGATATTCGCGCTTAGCGCGAATATCTCCAAAAGTTGGTAATAGGAGATAGCGATGTTAGCGACTGTTTCCAGTCGCTAACATCTTGGCACGCCCACTTTGCATGTCATTAGTGATAAATATCACTGACATGCAAAGTGGGGCCCAAGATGGTCGCTATCTCCTACTAGCTGTCGCTAACTGGTGTTAGCGACAGCTAGGTAATAGGGAGATAATTTTATCTCCACTTTCTTGGCTTTTAAAGCCAAAAAAGCGGAGATAAACCCCCTTGATAATATGCCCCTTTGTCTTTCCCACAACATTTTGGTGACAGCGTAATACCTCCCAGGAGCTTCCAATGTGATAGCAGATTGTTGCTCCACGCAGACATGAGCCTGTGGCAATTACATCCACCGTTCTTTCAGAGACTTCCCAACACATGAGGCCCGTTCTCGATAGACCTCTTCGCATCCCGTCCAGACCACCAGCTGCACGATTCTTCAGTTGGAAGCCAGGTCCTCTAGCTACTGCAACGGATGCCTTCCTCTCAGATTAGTCCAGGGAGATGGGGTACGCTTTTCCCCGGTTCGCGGTGAAAATGAGATTCACACCACAAAAACCGCAAACAACAGTCGAAAGTGGTGTTGATTACCCCGTATTGGAGGTCTCAAGTGTGGTCTCTAGCTCTTCTGGAACTTTACTGGGATTCTCCAATCCTTCTACACTGAGATCTGTTTATTCTGAGGGATCCCCAAGGTAATTCCCATCCTTTAGTCCAGCAAGGGTGAATGCCCTTGGTGGCCTGGCAGATTTCCGGTATCGCTGGAGAGTCTCAGGCGTAGGGAATGATTCCCAGAGGTTACTGAGAGCAGCTTGGGCCAACAGCACAAACAAGTGCTACAGATCACCAGCATGGACCAGATGGGTCGGTTGGTGTGTTCGGAATGACCAGGATCCCCTGGGTTGCGAAGTGGTAGCCATTACGAATTTCTTGGCATCATTAGCAGCCCAGGGGCTGGCGTGCCACACTGTCAACTCTTAGAGGTCAGCGATCTCAACAGGCAAAGTGCCTGTCCAAGGGGCACCAGTTGGGGACCATCAGATTGTTTGTAAATTGATGCGAGGCTTTTCCTCACGCTTCCTCTGGAACCCAGATACTCGTCATTATGAGACGTCAATAACATTTTCGACCTATTCCTATCTTGGCAGCCTAATAAATATTTGTCCCGCAAGGAACTATCAGCTAAACTGGCTAAGTTTTGTGTCTAGTATCACGTCGGCCAGTGTCAGATGTTAGAGCTCTGGACATTTCCGGAAGGGTTTTCACCCTTGCGGGGGTCACCTTTCATTGTTCGTCGAACCAAATCATATTCCAGAATGGTGTCCTATCCAGCATTTGATAATTCCCCTAAGTTGTGCATGGTCAGATGCCTCAAGGAATATGAGTGAATGATGGAAGAAACTCATCCACCATGGGAACGCCAGTTATTGATTTCCCTATGGAAGCCTTTCAAAGTGGTTACGCCACCAACCTTAGCCCGTTGGATCAGGTGGGTGATGCAAGAGGTAGGTATAAACGTCTCGCAATTTGGTACTCATTCAGTGAGGGGAGCAATGGCTTTAAAAGCTTTCTCATTTGGGGCAGGGCTAGAGTATATTATAAACGTCACAGACTGGTCATCAGACTCTATTCAAGAGATTCTACTTTAAACCAGTCATGGACATGGCGTTGGTAGCGGCGTATAAGCTTTGAATGAGCATAATCCTCGTCTTCGGCCCTGACATAGATTGAAAAATTTCCTAGTAATCATGACTGAAAGTTTCAATTCTATTAAGGATGCAGAGGTGAGGATTATTCCCACCTGAGGCTCCGAGAGACCTGATCCCAACCCGGAACCATTAAGTCATGTAACCATCAAAGTGGGTCCCGGTCCCATGGTGCCTTTTGATACTGTTTACTCTTTGGTTGGTGATCCCATTGGAGATGGATGATGTATATGCTTATTATTGTTCATACTGTGATGTAATTGCATTATGATCTAGTGATGCTTACCTAGGTTTAACTGGAGATCGGAGTCAATGCCTTGTCTCTCGGCTTCTTCAAGGTTCTTAGAGTTCCAAAGCAGACTAACAAGATTCGACGATAATGTGGTTGCAGTCAAGAAAGAGGAAGTTGCACAGGAAGCACACACCCTTGTTGACCACGGGGACTGCCTATTGGTGGATTGTAGATGACCCTTACTGCATGCACTATGGGAATGTTAGTTTTTTTGTTGATTTAAATTTGAAGCTGCTGGGAAAAGGAATAAAGAAAATTGAAAATTGAGTATATTCATCGCCTCCGCGTCCTTGATAGAATTGAAACTTTCCGTCATGATTACTAGGAAATCTTTCATTCAGTTTTGAAGTTCACACAGCCTTACCTCCGTGTCTCACATGTTTAGGGTGGTGCTATGCCTTGGCCAATGTATAACACTCCCTGCATCCTCTTTTTCCTACTCTTCTGTCCTGCCTCTTGGCACCCATTCTCTTTCAAACACAGCAGAGTCTTTTTCCATTGGTTCTTGCTTGGGGGAAGGGAGAGTGAGTACCACAAGCTGAACAGCAGAGAAATAAAAATGGTGCAGTGGAATACGTGGACCTGTATTGCGACTTATATAGCGCACGTATCACCCGAAGGCATCAAGCCGCTTGCCTTGGGAACCCGTCCTGGCTTTTCCCTGTGAGATAACCCCTACTGGGTATCCCCAGGGTGAAAGCCAGGCATCCCGCAGCGGGTGGGCCGCCGTAGTGGAGATTAAGCAACTATTGCCCAGAGTTGCAGCGTGGGACCCCATGATTAGAATAGGCACCGAGGCGAGAATTATCGAGTCCGTGGACATTTTGGGCTCAGGACCCTGCCGCGTCGGGAATTGAACCCTGGTCCCGGGCCAGACCTCTGCATCAGGGTCTGCCGCTCCAATCAGTGAGCCACACTCCTCCACTGGCAGTCATGAGTACCTCCATCTGCCTGGGTTGACCTTTCCCATCTCTCCCGTGCTCCTGAATGTAAGTGGACTCTTGGGCAGAAGGAGCAGTTCATGCCACAACCTCTCCCTGCAATATCCACCCATCAGTATGCACTGTCTTTCTACTTACCTTTTCCGTCACTTTCTATATTTCCAGCTGCAAAAATAAATTGGTTCAGTTTATGGATTTGCAGGGTCATGACCACTACCAAATTAACAAGCACAATCAGGTTAGGCAAGAACACATTTCTGAGACAATCTCTGCTCAGCCCCTGGTAACAATGATTAAAGAAATAGTGCTAAAGCTGTTAATTGTTCTTCCAGCTGTTCCTCTTCACTTCTGAATAGCTAAGTCCTGCTTAGTGATGAATGGCTAATATTGTCTTGTCCTTCCTAGGCTAAGAGGCAGGCCATTGATTTCTGAACCAGGGTTGTTAACTCTACAGTCAAGGATATGTGTTCTAGATCTGAAGGTGTGATGTGCACAGAATTGGTTTTACACCTCCACTGGCTCAAACAGCCTAACGTACATTTTTGTACAGTTACATTTCACTTCAAGTTATTAAAAATCTTTTTCTGAAAATGAATTAAAAATGACTTTGCATGACTTTGCAACCATTTTCCCTGACAGAGATATAGAGTTAATTATTCTAATCACAGCCAGGTATGTCCTATGGAATACGGAGCTGAGCACATACAGTGAAAAAACATTTAGATCTGGCTCTGAGGTCACACTTTTTAATAGTGTGCCACTTCCTATATTTGTCATACTCCTACTGTAGGACCTAGAAAGCAAACTTCAGGGGTGAATTATTATTATAGAAAATGAGGTTTTCCTACATAGCAAAGACATGTTTCCTTTCCATCTGTTACTGCATTGCCTTTAAACTGCATCCCATCCAGAGCACAATGGTACTTCTGGCAAACACTTATTTTTGTAATATATGTTGGTGGTGTAATATCCAATGCAATCAACATACACCATTGGACTCCCATCTCAATTGTGTTTTTTTTGCACCATCTATTAATGCCTTACAAGAAAAATAAATAGGCCAGTTGGGTGAAACCAATTCTACCCAATACCATTTTAGAAACAAAAAACATTCACTGTGTCACTCCATGGCATAGTCTTAATACCACCATAAATTGGAAAAGAAAAAGGTGAAAAAACTGAGGTGAAGCTACAAAAAGGGCGACTTTGATTCACATGATGTGCTGTATCCTCAAAAAGCTAACCATAGTAGCTTCAATTATTTGAATTAACAAATAATATAAGTCTTTAGGGCTTAATTAGTGACTTTGGCCATTTAATCAAGATGTCGCTTCTGGTGAGAACTAGATCTAACATATCTAGTTTGATCCACATGGCATAGGCAGAAAATAGCACAGTGATGTCACAGATGCAATCAAATGTAATTGATTCAACTAAGTCCTACTAAGTGGCACATTTATAGATACAGGCCCATACACTGCTTTTGTAGTGCTTGCACATACTGTAAAAAGTAGGGAAACATTAGGAATAGGCATCGGTGTTGTGCATTGAAAATGTGGTGATTTTATTAACTGACAAATACAGCATTTCTGATGCTTGTTTGAGAATTACATTTCTGTGTAACTGAGTAGTCCTCAGCAAAGTAATGTCCTCTTCAAGATCTCATTTTAAATTGATGAAATGTCATATCATTTATGGCCAACATATTGTGGGCAGCTAGATGAGATGAAATCAGTATTTTTTGCTTGTGCTAAATTACCACCTATTATGTTGGACTTTTCCCTACAAGAAAAGTATTGTGAGTGAGAACCTTAGAGAACAAATATTGTGGATGAGAATTAAAAAGTATAACATATGCATATATGTTTGCACCAGAGGTGGAAGTGCTGTAGCTGCAATATTTAGTGGTAAGATTTCTATATGGGACACTTTAGCTGCAGAGGAACAGTAGTAGAGAATGCCAGACATGTGTAGATAGCAGTTTACTTGGTTTGTTTGACTGGATGACTGAGGGTATACAACCTTTACCACGCAACTTTTACAACGACCTACCATTACCACGCATTTTTTACAACGCAGGATCCATTACAACGCATACCATTACAACGCATGTATGTACAACGCAGGTACCTTTACAACGCATACCATTACAACGTAAGTATTGGTAAGTATATTATTTTATTAAAAATATTATAAGTTTGGGTTTTTGGGTAAAGGGGTATTTTTAGGGTTCAGGGTCAGTTTTCGGTTTTTGGGTAAAGGGGTATTTTTAGGGTTCAGGGTCAGTTTTTAGTTTTTGGGTAAAGGGGTATTTTTAGGGTTCAGGGTCAGTTTTCAGTTTTTGGGTAAAGGGGTATTTTTAGGGTTCAGGGTTAGTTTTGGGTTTTTGGGTAAAGGGGTATTTTTAGGGTTCAGGGTCAGTTTTCAGTTTTTGGGTAAGGGGGTATTTTTAGGGTTCAGGGTCAGTGTTTGGTTTTTGGGGTAAAGGGGTACAGGATAAATTATTTATTTACAAAGTTCACACTGACAAGGAGTTTTTGGGAGAAAACATTCTTGCTTCTTCAGATTTTTGCTCCAGCCAGCGCAGGAATTTACAAGGAAGTGTTTGTTCCAGATTAATGGACAGTGTAGTGGGGTTAGTAGAGGAGGCCAGACTACCTTCTAACTTTTAATGTGTCAACATATCCACCAAATGGGGGCACCACTTTGATCATGCCAAAATGAATCAAAATCAGTCTAGGAAATGTACTCTCCATGAAAGAAACATCACTGACTTTACCTTATGTTTCAAGCCCCAAGACCTAAGTCGTAATAAAATATGAGTACCTGAGCATAGTATTCTGTCCCATATTGGGGATATTGCTTGTATGATGCAACTGTCTTCAGAGACGGATCACTGGCAGAATATCGACAGTCAAAATATCGACTTACCAAAATATCGAGGTAAAAATATAGAATGCCAGAATATCGACTTCCTATCTGCAAACAGGTAAGTACAAAAATATCGACTCCAAAATATCGATAGGAAAAAATATAGACAGTCAAAATATCGAATTTTCAAAATATCTTAAAAGTAATTTTAAAGTACTATAATAATAAATATAATTAATTTAAACATACTTAAAATACTTAAATAAAATTAAAATTAATAAATAATTATTGTAAATTAAAAAATATAAATATTTTTAAAACATATATATATATATATCTATACTACTATTATAAAGAGAGAACTTGCACCTTTTGGCCAGGTAAACTCGGGAACCACAGCGCCAATCTACACACCCGATACATCTATGAAAATGTCAGGGTGTGTAGATGGACATAGGCTATATAAATTTAAAAAAAAAGTAAATAAAAAAATTACGTTTGTAAACAAAGTAGTCTCCTGAAAGTAGTGCCGGCCGGGACCTAGCGCTGGCCGCGACGCGACGTGCGTGATGACCGCAACGCGCGTGATGACGACGAAGGAGGAGCGGCGGTGCAGTGACGAGCGGCTGTGCAGTGAGGAGCGGCGGCACAGGTAAGGAAAGGGAAAGTTCAGTGCGAGACTGTGTGATGCAGGGGGAGGCAAGAAGGAGGCAGCAGTAAAGGAAAATATCGGAGAGCGAGTGAGTCGGGGCGGGAGGGGGACGCAAATGAGTCGGGGCGGGAGGGGGGCGCGAGTGAGTCGGGGTGCGAGTGAGTCAGGGCGGGAGTGAGTTGGGGCGGGAGGGAGTCGGTTCGGGAGGGGGTCGGGCGGGAGCGGGTGTACTGCCCCCAGCCCCTTTCTGCCCCAGGCAATGCTGGGGCGGGCTGCTAGTATATATAAATATATACATATTATTAAGAAAACATATACAATATTTTTTCCGTAGGATAGCGAGAGGTTTAAATTTACTATTCCCACTCCAGTGAGTGCACCAGTAGGGAAAGCATTGGATAGCGTAGGGGTTAAAAGTTATTATTCCTACTCCAGAGAGTGCAACAGTAGGGAAAGCGTTGGATAACGTAGGGGTAAAAATTACTATTCCCAGATCAGAGAGTGCAACAGTAGGGAAAGCGTCGGATAGCGTAGGGGTAAAAACTTACTATTCCCACTCCAGAGAGTACAACAGTAAGGAAAGCGTTGGATAGCGTAGGGGTAAAAATTACCATTCCAACTCCAGCGAGTGCAACAGTAGGGAAAGCGTTGGATAGCGTAGGGGTAAGAATTACTATTCCCACTCCAAAGAGTACAACAGTAGGGAAAGCGTTGGATAGCGTAGGGGTAAAAATTACTATTCCAAATCCAGCGAGTGCAACAGTAGGGAAAGCGTTGGATAGCGTAGGGGTGAAAATTACTATTCCCACTCCAGCGAGTGCAACAGTAGGGAAAGCGTTGGATAGCGTAGGGGTAAAAATTACTATTCCAACTCCAGAGAGTGCAACAGTATGGAAAGCGTTGGATAGCGTAGGGGTAAAAATTACTATTCCCACTCGAGCGAGTGCAACAGTAGGGAAAGCGTTGGATAGCGTAGGGGTAAAAATTACTATTCCAACTCCAGAGAGTGCAACAGTACGGAAAGCGTTGGATAGCGTAGGGGTAAAAATGACTATTCCCACTCGAGCGAGTGCAACAGTAGGGAAATCGTTGGATAGCGTAGGGGTTAAAATTACTATTCCCACTCCAGAGAGTGCAACAGTAGGGAAAGCATTGGATGGCGTAGGAGTAAAAATTACTATTCCAACTCCAGCGAGTGCAACAGTAGGGAAAGCGTTGGATAGCGTAGGGGTAAAAATTACTATTCCAACTCCAGTAAGTGCTACAGTAGGGAAAGCGTTGGATAGCGTAGGGGTTAAAATTACTATTCCCACTCCAGCGAGTGCAACAGTAGAGAAAGCGTAGGATAGCGTAGGGGTAAAAATACTATTCCCACTCCAGAGAGTGCAACATTAGGGAAAGCGTTGGATAGCGTAGGGGTAAAAATTACTATTCCCACTCCAGCGAATGCAACAGTAGGGAAAACGTTGGATAGCGTAAGGGTAAAAATTACTATTCCCACTCCAGTGAGTGCAACAGTAGGGAAAGCGTAGGATAGCGTAGGGGTAAAAATAACTATTCCCACTCCAGAGAGTGCAACAGTAGAGAAAGCGTTGGATAGCGTAGGGGTAAAAATTACTATTTCCATTCCAGAGAGTGCAACAGTAGGGAAAGCGTTGGATAGCGTAGGGGTAAAAATTACTATTCCCACTCCAGAGAGTGCAACAGTAGGGAAATCGTTGGATAGCCTAGGGGTAAATTTTAATATCCCCACTCTACTGAAAATAAATTAATATAAATCACATAATTATAAATTAATCAATTAATAAATTTTAATTTCCAATTAAGAATTAATTAATTACCAATTAAAAATTAATTAACTATTTATTTAAAATAAATACCAATAAATGAATTATCATGTTTAATTAATTATATTAAATTACTTCCCACCCTATTCCCCTATAAACCCACAACCCGCTACTAAAAATAAAATAATATTATTCACATAATTATCAATTAATCAATTAATAAAAATCAATTATCAACTAACAAATAATTAATTACCAATTAAAAATTAATTGACAATTTAAAAAAAATAAATACCAATCAATTAATTAATTAACATATTTAATTAATGATAATTAAATTATTTCCCACCCTATTCCCCTATAAACCCACAACCCGCTACAGAAAATAAAATAATATTATTCAAATAATTGTCAATTAAACAATTATTTAAAATTAATTATCAATTATCAATTAATAATTATCAATTAAAAATTAATTAACAATTAATTCAAAATAAATACCAATTAATTAATTAACATATTTAATTAATTCTAATTAAATTACTTCCCACCCTATTCCCCTACAGAAAATAAATTACTAAAATTAAAATATGTATCAATTAATCAATTAAAATTAATTACCAATTATATTTTAATTAATTACCAATTAATAATTAATTAACAATTAATTCTAAATAAATAACAATAAATAAAATAACATATTTAATTAATGATAATTACATTACTTCCCACCCTATTCCCCTATAAACCCACAACCCGCTACAGAATTATATTACACAAAAAATAAAAATTAATAATAACTTACCTAAACCTCGATATTTTTGTTGTCTATATTATGTCTAGTCGATATTATGTCCATTCTATATTTTTGATTCGATATTATGTCCATTCTATTCAATGTTAAAATTTTCTAGTCGATATTTTGGTAGTCTATATTATGTCTAGTCGATATTGTGTCCATTCTATATTTTTTACTCGATATTATGTCTAGTCGATATTTAAAACTCGATATTTTGACTCTATATCTTCAGAGACATTTATTACAGAATTTCCCCAAATGAGAGATTCGCCTCTTTTCTGATTTAATTGTTGAACCCGTGTAGACAAAGTGAGAAGGTACATCTTATTTTGTGGAAAAACACATGACTACGATTTCATAGTAAAAATATAAAACATGGGCAAGTAACTCCTATAAAAAAAAGTGGCTGCCATGAGTAGGTCAAATAGTAACTAGTATAGTGAAAAAAGAGCACTGGCATACTTGAAAAGTGTCTAGTAACCCTTACTTGCTGTTGATGTTGTTGTCCTATGGGCGTACAAACAGCAATGATTGAGTGGAAAGAGAAAACTTGAATCAGTAGGATTAAAACAAACAACTTTTGTAAAAGTTCTCCAGAGTTCTGATGTGATTGCACATAAAAAAAAGCTACCCAGGGAATTGGTCAACTTGCAAGAAGTCTGTTATTTAATGAAAATGCTGTGCAGAAATGGTCAATCTAAGGACCCAGTGGATCATGTTCAAAGAATTTAGTCACTAATCCCCATCTTCGTTGGGGGGGGGAGGGGGTCAATTTAAGAGGCAAAGTAGAAAATATTTACTCTCACAGAGCCAACAATGAATAAGCCTTCTGTGGCTTGTGAAGATAGTCCCATTTTGTTTTAACCTAGGTCTTGAACACATGGCAATAAGACACTAATACCTTGATATTCTATCTCACACAGAATACATGACAATGGTTGACAATTAGAATCATCATGGCAAGTTGTAAACTGGTCCATCCCTCTGGTGGGTGTCTGGGCAAACTACTAATAACTGAGTACTTAACCCTCTCCTGTCTGCTGCACCAATAGCATCTCTTATTACACATCCTAGGTACTCAGTCTATCCTCCACAAGGAAATAAACAAGTTCTGATGTCTTATTATATACTGAGTTGAGTCCACCAGTAACCCTCCCCATGCTAAGACGTTTTTGGGGTTCTTGGGGTAATTTGTGGTTGGGCCTCGTAATTGTTTGTCCACATAAGGTATTCACACCAAATTTGTGTCCATTTCTTCTAACATCCTGAGAATTCTAAAGGTACCCAGGGTTTGGGGGATTCCACTGGAGGGGACTAAGAAATAGCCAAAATACAGCAACATTTTGGGTTTTTGGGGAAAAATAGGAAAAAAGTGCTGCAGAAGAAAGCCTCTGTTTTTTCCCTGCAAATGGTATAAACAAAGGGTTTGTGGTGCTAAAATCCCCATTTACCCAGCTTTCAGGAACAGGCCGACTTTTATAAGAAAACCAACATTTTCTACACAATTTTGGCATTTTACTGGAACATAGCTTATTTTTCCTATTTTTTTTGCTTTCAACTTCCTGCTGGTTAGTGGTAGAAATGGGTGTGAAAGCAAGAATGTATCCTGGAAAGCTATTCATTTCCAAAAGGTAGAAACAAGTTTGAATTCAGCAATGGGTCATTTATGTAGATCCTTCAAGGTTTTCCTATAGAAACTAACAGTTTAACTGAAAACATATTGAAATTGAGTTAAAAAAACAGCCAATTATGCAAACATTTTTATGTGTAACTTCTTGTAAGTATGGCAGATTTCTGAAAGCAATATACTGATCATCTGCTGGACGCTTCAGGTTGCAGGGATATATAGGACTTGTAGGTTCATTAAGAACCCGAGTTACCCAGATAATTGAGTTGCTCCTTGCAATTGGTTTTCTTTGTATACCGGGTATATAGCAATTAATTTGGTAAAATATAGATAGTTAAAAATAGATATCAAGGAAACCTATCTATTTCCTAAATAAATGGGAACAAGATATAGGGGTCCATTAGGATGGCGGGCGGGCTTTGCCTGCCCGCCACCCTAACGGAGTAGTGGACCGCCCGCTAACAGTGCGGGGGTCCCGAAAATGGCATTAGGATGCGCCCGCCACACAGGCGGGCGCATCCTGTATGTATACCATTGTTGCGGGCGGAGCAGGAATCTCCGCCCGCCGCAATGGTAAAAGTGCATGTTGTGCTTTTCAAAGTGCAACATGACAGGCACCGCGCGGTGCCTGCCATGTTGCACTTTGGAATGCGGGGGGGTACCATGGGTACCCCCCATGTGCACCCCCCAAGCCACGGACTCCCAGGGGGCCCGCAAGGGGCCCCTGCAGGGAGTCTCCGCATGCCTTTCCGTGGCATTGTGCATTGTGCACAGCCCATAGTAATACGGCAGGCGGAGTCTAAAAGACACCGCCACCATGTTACTGGTTTTCCGCCCCGGCCGCTAGGCGACCGGGGCGGAAAACAGGCGGGCAGTGTGTCCCACCGCCGCGGTCCCTTCCGCCATCCTAATCTGGCGGAGGGGAATTGGGCTGATGATGTCGGCGGATTTCCTCCGCCAGGCTGGCGGTAGCCACCGCCAGCCTGGCGGAGGAAATCCGCCCGACATCATAATGGACCCCATAGAGTTTAGACGCAGTGGTTATTTGCACATCTCCGAAATTTTGGGTACCCACACTAGCATGTGAATTAAAGGAAATTTTTCAAAATGAAGTCTTTTTTACACATTGTTTTACATTTGGAAGGCAGAAATGCATAATCTCATATGAGACGCCAGTTGTTGCGACGCTACGATTAATATTATTATTATTATTATTATTGCATTTATATATGGCGCGACAGCTACCCTGAGGGTTCCCCGGCGCCCTGGATCAATGTACTGAAAAGAAACCGGGGACAGTTATTGATTAAACAGCCATGATTTCACTCCCTTGCGAAAGCGTAAATAACATGGTTCTAGCCGTAGTTGGAGGGGTAGTGAATTCCATAGTGTCGGCGCTAAGAAGGAGAAGGAGCGACCTCCTAGTCGAACCCTTTTTGTCTTGGGCACAATGAATTTTGCTTGATTCATTGAGCGCAGGTTACGCGCAGGTAGGTATTTCTGGACCATTTTACATAGGTATTCCGGGGCTGTTCCTAAGCTAATTCTGTGCATATAGCACAGTGCCTTGAATTTTATTCTGCTGGACACTCTCAGCCAGTGTAGATTTCTAAGATGGTCTGTCATCCTCGTGCGTCCTGGAAGATTGAGGAGCATTCTGGCCGCGGAGTTTTGTACTACTTGCAGTTGGTTCAGAGTTCTATTCGTAGCTCCTAGAAATAGTACATTCCCGTAATCTAATCTAGACGTAATTAATGCCTGTATAACAGTCCTCTGGGCCCCATCTGGCAATTGCCACAATATTTTTCTCAGCCATTTAAGGATGAGAAGACATGTGGAGGCCGTTTTAGCTGTGTGTGTCCGCATGGACAGTTTATCATCAATTATGATTCCTAGATTACGTGCAGATTGAACTGCGGTAGGGATGGCGCCCATTTCCGTGGGCCAGTGAGTTGGTCCCCAGAGATTCTTTTGATTGCCAAAAATTAACAACTCTGTTTTTTCCCCATTCAGTTTCAATTTATTAGAGTGGAGCCAGTTGGCCATTTTGAGTAGTCCTGATCGAAGGGGAGAGATGTCAGAGTTTTCTGAAGGTGTAAGGGAGAACACAAGTTGTGTGTCGTCAGCGTATGAATAGATGGTCAGATCCATCTCTTCTGCGATTTTAGCTAGGGGCGTGACATACACATTAAAAAGGAGGGGGCTCAATATAGAGCCCTGGGGCACTCCATAGGGGGACGTATATATTTCATACCGATTGCTTTTGGAGAAGACCTGATAAGTACGATGCAGGAGAAATTGCTCCAACCATGTTAATGCTTTCCCTCTAATACCAATGTCTTCTAGGCACTTAATGAGGGTGGTGTGGCATATGGTGTCAAATGCGGCACTCAAATCCAGAAGGATGAGTGCCGCCGTGCCTCCCTTGTCCAGTTCTTGTCGTATGACCTCTGTAACCCCAAGTAAGGTGGACTCCGTGGAGTGACCTTTTCTAAAGCCTGATTGTGAGTAGTGAAGCAGATTATTATTGTTGACAAAATCTGATAACTGATTGTTGACATGTTTTTCAAAATTTTTTGACATGATCGGTAGTAAAGATACCGGGCGAAAATTAGAGAATATTTCAGGGTCACTATTGGCCTTTTTTAGCAAGGGGACTACCATTGCGTGTTTCCAGTCATTTGGTAGTATAGCTTCCTCTAGGGAGGCATTTAATAATGCTCTAAGTACCTCCAGGGTAGGACTGTCTACTTGTTTAAGAACATGTGCAGGTAGAGGATCTAGGGGTGAACCTGATTTTATGCTATTCAAGGCAGCCCTAAAGGCCAGAGCGTCTATTGGTTGCCATGTTCTAATTTCTTGGTTCCTCGGGACCTCACGTTGATCTTTTTTGAGAGGTGTAGGGGAGTTGATATTGATATCATCTTTATTGGGTGTAAAATTGGTGTATATCGTTGCTATTTTTTCGTGAAAGAAATTAGCAATGTTATTGCATTGGGTAGATGATAAAATAGGAGGTTCAGGTAGAGTTGTTGCTCCAGCTAAATTTTTAAGTACCTTAAAGAGGGTCCCTGAATGATTCTGCGCTTCTAAGATCGTGTTCTTGGTAAAGTTTCCCCTGGTGATTTTACATGATAGGTGGTATGTATTGAGCGCTAGCTTATACTTTTCTTTATTCTCATGATTATAATTTTTCCTCCATTGTCTTTCTAACTTCTTACATAGGCTTTTTTCCTCTCTTAGCTTATCTGAGAACCAAGGAGTTGGAGGGTTACATGATTTCTGTTTACTTAAGGTCGGGGGGACGACCGTCAGAGCAGCGTCTGCTATCCAGCTATTAATTCTGTGATGATCCTCAGTTGTAATTTTATCTATTTCAAAGCCCGGGTTGGATCTGGTTAGTTGTTCATCTAGATCTTTTATCTGAAGTTTTTGCAATTTTCTGAGCCACACTTCTGATTTTTTAATATTTTTGTCAGGGGGAGCCCATATGGTAAATTTGCTAAGAAAGTGGTCCGACCACACAATGGGTAGTGTCGACTCCCATTTAATGCGATCAAAATTTGCGAATATGGGGTCCAATAGGTGGCCGGCCTGATGGGAAAGAGCAGAGTTCCACAGGTGGATGTTTAAAGCCTCTAGATCTGAGAGAAAATTGACTATCATTGGGCAATCACGATCTTCTAAATGTAGGTTTAGGTCGCCTAGGATGGTAAACATGGAAGCCTCTAGTAAGAGAGGTGCTAAAAGGTCAGGTAGGGCAGCCGTCCATTCTCCTGCCGCCCCCGGGGGGCGATAAATCAGAAGCCCTGTGAGTGTTATTTGAGGAGTTAGTGTGAGTTTAAAGAGTCCTGCTTCGCAGCTACCTAATTTCGCATCAGTCCACTTGCATTGATAGATATTTTTAAAAATTACACAGATACCTCCTCCTCCTTTTTTCTCCCGATCTTTCCTAACAATGGAATAGTTGGGAGGGAGGGCTTTGGCTATGTCAGGGCCAGAACTGTCTGATAACCAAGTCTCTGTGAGGAATAACGCATCTGGCTTCTGATCAATTAAAAGATTAAAAATATCCTCTTGGTGTTTTGGGAGTGATCTGCAATTGGTGCTCAAAAAGGAGAATTGACTATCTTGCTTGTCAAGCTTGTTTCGGTTTGAGAGTTTGCTGTCCGCTGATACCCCAGTGATTTCGAGTGTTGCGTGGGTGAAGGAGAAGTTACAATGTTGACAATAACTCGTGGGAGAAGCTGGGTTCAGTGTTTTACATTTATCATCGCATCTCGTCTTAAGGGCTAGCAGTGTGTCTCTCGAATAAGTGGGAGCTGTAGGGTTTTGGACAGGGGGGGGCGGCTCCAGGTCCCGTCTGGGCGCAGACGGGCACAGACGGGCGCAGACGGGCTTGCCCTTGGCGCGGCTTCGGCGCGCCGCCGGCGCGCCCGCTGCGCTCGTCCGCTGCGCGACAGCCCCATACCTGTTTAAATAGTGTCTCTGCAGGTAGTTCCCGCCCCCCGACCTCCGCCCCGTGACTCAAGCCTAGTCCTGCCTCCGCTCCCTCCACGTCAAGCGGGAGAACCTGTGGTGGAACGGGGAGCCGGCGGACTGGACGGTGGGCGTTAGAGAGGTGAGGTCAGACACTTTAAAAAGATTAGTGACAGTTTAAAATACACATGAGCAGCATTTTGTGTTTTAAAAAATACAGTTTAAGAGTGATTTAAAAGTAATAGTGCCTCCGTAAGGTTTCAGTGCAAATCAGGTGTGCAAATAAGCAGATATAGTAAATCAGACCCGCCGCCTCGCACCCTTACCAAACATTAAATCCAGCGAGTGCCTCAGAGATCCACTCCTAAATAGTGTCTCTGCAGGTAGTTCCTGCCCCCCGACCTCTGCCCCGTGACTCGAGCCTAGTCCCGCCTCCGCTCCCTCCACGTCAAGCGGGAGAACCCGTGGTGGAACGGGGAGCCGGCGGACTGGACGGTGGGCGTTAGAGAGGTGAGGTCAGACACTTTAAAAAGATTAGTGACAGTTTAAAATACACATGAGCAGCATTTTGTGTTTTAAAAAATACAGTTTAAGAGTGATGGCAATTTAAAAGTAATAGTGCCTCAGTAAGGTTTCAGTGCAAATCAGGTGTGCAAATAAGCAGATATAGTAAATCAGACCCGCCGCCCCGCACCCTTACCAAACATTAAATCCAGCGAGTGCCTCAGAGATCCACACCTAAATAGTGTCTCTGCAGGTAGTTCCCGCCCCCGACCTCTGCCCCATGACTCGAGCCTAGTCCCGCCTCCGCTCCCTCCACGTCAAGCGGGAGAACCCGTGGTGGAACGGGGAGCCGGCGGACTGGACGGTGGGCGTTAGAGAGGTGAGGTCAGACACTTTAAAAAGATTAGTGACAGTTTAAAATACACATGAGCAGCATTTTGTGTTTTAAAAAATACAGTTTAAGAGTGATGGCAATTTAAAAGTAATAGTGCCTCCGTAAGGTTTCAGTGCAAATCAGGTGTGCAAATAAGCAGATATAGTAAATCAGACCCGCCGCCTCGCACCCTTACCAAACATTAAATCCAGCGAGTGCCTCAGAGATCCACTCCTAAATAGTGTCTCTGCAGGTAGTTCCCGCCCCCGACCTCTGCCCCGTGACTCGAGCCTAGTCCCGCCTCCGCTCCCTCCACGTCAAGCGGGAGAACCCGTGGTGGAACGGGGAGCCGGCGGGCTGGACGGTGGGCGTTAGAGAGGTGAGGTCAGACACTTTAAAAAGATTAGTGACAGTTTAAAATACACATGAGCAGCATTTTGTGTTTTAAAAAATACAGTTTAAGAGTGATGGCAATTTAAAAGTAATAGTGCCTCCGTAAGGTTTCAGTGCAAATCAGGTGTGCAAATAAGCAGATATAGATTATTGGAATAGTGAGGACGTTACGTCTTCATAATTAGATTGGTTTATCTGGATCTTATTTGCATATGTGCATATTGGATGTGCCAAGCAGTTTGTTACTGTGTCTTTGACACATGGTTTTGCTAAAAGCTACGGTTTATCAAAAGTGGTTTGGCGTTCAAGTGTATTTCCTGCCTTTACAGGCGGTAACCCACTGCTTGAACTTTCTTCATTGATGTTGGAATCTGGTGAAAAACACAGCCAGATCGGCCCCCGAAGAAGGGACCTTCATGTCCCGAAATGCATCGGGCCCCAACAAACATTATTGCGATAATTTGGCTGGATTGACACTTGAGTATTTACACTAATTGACTATGTTATGATCCTATTTTTCATCATATATGTGAATATGTTTTATATGGTTCAAAAAGACATTTTGACTGAATATGTTTGACCATAGTAACCTGTAAAGATTTACATTTACAAGTCTTATGGTGTTTATGTTTGTTCATTACTGATATATTGTGTTCATTTTGTTAAGAAAGTAGAAAGGTCGCTCAGTGACCATTCGTGCACAGTGCGCAGTGGGGCTACCCTGTTGGTAACCTTATCTATTCCTAGTCAATTGACCCTTGTGAGATAGCAAGAGTCTCCACTGCGGCACCATTGTATTTAAGTTGTTTTACCATTGTTTAACAATTGATTACTAAAGTATAAAAGGTGTGCGCTTCCCTTCTCTAATCCATTCTTTTTAATACATATATATTGATTGCTCCTAAAGTTTATGTACACACTTTGAGTACTGAGCTGCGCAGGGGAGGTCTTTCATGAAGAAGGATGGTATTAAGTTGAAGTTTTTCAAGTCAATCCATCATTTACCAGAAATTAACAAACACAACATAGGCTGCTTAGCTACCTTACAAGTTGTTACTGATGGAGCACTAAACTTTGCTTGGAAATGTATATCAATTTGTGTGCGTGAGTTTGATGTTTTTATAAATCTGAACATCCTTGGACAAGATTTCAGGCCTAACCTTAATTTACTAAAGCAAGCAAAGCTAGGCATTAGCAAATATTCCATTTCTCCTCGAAACCTTACCAAAAATCTCTAATCTGTCATCTAATCATCTGATGTAAATTTTCTCATTCGTCTATGCATCTGTTGGAAATTAAAAAAATGTAAATGATGAAACATCACAACTTTTGTAATTGTTTTAAATCCTAAATAGTTGTTGGATAAAACATAACACCATAGCTTTAGAAAATCAAGTATTTTCTACACGTTTTGTGTCAAGATGATAGACTTATATTATGCTCCAACTTTCAAAGTATGGTCAGTAGGTATAAATAAAAAATTAAAAATTTGCTCCCCAAAGTATTTGGTAGTAAGTCTTCTGAGATGTAAGCCCCTCATCTGTCCTCTGAAATGGTTGGTGTCTCTTATCCCTCAAATCAATGATGGAGATGAATCGGGAGAATGTGACTTCCAGAGAGAGTGATAATTGGCGGGTCCATTCGGACTGCAGATAATAGTTTTATGAATCCCTGACTGTGCCTAAAAAACTGGATATATAACTGTACTTGTGCCAATCCTTGTATGTCTGTGCATATGCCCCCCCTATAAACCGCACACTTTATAGGAGTTTGAATATCACTTTGCTTTCTATAAGATATGAAAACATAGAGCTTTATTTAGAGATGATTGGTGCTGGAGCTCCACCCTGAAGTGGCAAAGCTCCCACCATGTCAAACTCACAGTACTCCCCCATCAGTTGCAAACTCTTGACCTGACAGGCCATCCACCACAGATCCACCAAGGCCTGCTTCAGGATTGATTGGCAAACTTTTCTAGCTGTTGTGACTTCTGAGCAGACTTCAGGGACAGCATTGTGTATGTGTTTTGCACTGGTAGGATCATTAACATATTACATTTGACTTGTGGGTGGTAGAATGTTAAGATAGGAGCTCCTTAAAAGTAAGTCAACAAATCAGCAAGCATAATTACTGTGAGAGAGTCCAGATTGCAGCTATTTGAGGGTTCTGTTGAATGTATCAAAGAAAATATATATGATTTCAAACAATTGTACCCTGGTGTGGGCCGTAGAGAGTATGGAAATTGGAGCAATGTTTTAGTTTTCTGGATAATGGTTTTACTGATCATTAGCAGACAGAACGTGAATTTATAATGATGTATTTTTCTACACAATCATTTTAGTGACAAATAAAGTATGTGGGCCTGAATAGACATCTTAGTAAATGCAAGATACCAAGTAAAGATGGACTGTTATGTATGTAAAGTTCCTGTGCATGTCGTAGTGCACTACCTGCAAACCCTGAAGCATTGACCGGTTCATCTGTTTTTATGCTGTTGGTTCTTACAATATCTTTATGTCCATATCTCAGATCAAAGCATTTGACCATTAAAGTGCAAGAAGTAGTCCGGGTTGTCTAAGGCCTTGCTTATCTGTTCATCCCTGAGTAAAATACATCACACTCTGCCTCAGGGATCAGAATCTAGAAAATGTTAATCTCTCTCTAGAGTCCTAATGTGACTAAAACATGCAGAATATCCACCTTGGAGGTCATTTCTTTCAACAATCCTGCAGGATGGACTCCTGCATTTCTCTCTGTACCTATCAGTCTTGATGGATAAATCTATTTTCCCTAAATATTAGAAACATGGTCTAGTGCCTTAAGACACTGCTCTTTAGTGTTGTTTTAGCGCTATATCAATTAAACGCGTGGGAAATCACACAGAAGAAGATTATCCATGTGCAAAGTTCATGGTAAATCAGCGATGGTATTTTGTTTTGCCAAATTTTAGAGTTTGAGTAAAGTTATACTTTTTAGATATTTCCACAACAAGCAGAACCACTCTAGAGCCTCGTAATTAGGAAGCTAATGTTCTTGACCACAGATTAATTTATAACATATTCATTTTTCTTTGACTCAAAACGTGTGGCTGTCGAAATTTCGTACCCCAGCAATTCTTATGTTTTTTTTTTTTTTAATATCTTGGGTATTGCGGTCAAAATGATTAACTGTCAAGGAAACCACGTACATCCTAGTTAGCCATATCCTGTAGGGAAGAATCATGTGTTTTATACGCAGCCCGAGGGTCTACTGCATATCTTTCATTTTCATAGTTCCAGCCCATATACTTCATACCTCGAACTTCTAGACATATGTTGAAATTGGACCGCATGCAACTTAAACTGTGTCAAAGTAAAGGATTGTTTCAGAAAGTTGTAGGCATTCGCAGATCTTCCTAGAGTAACTTTAAAAGGGTTTACAGGAAGGTCAACATACGCTTCATACGTTTTTTTCATCTTTGTTCTACTTTTGCCAAAATCTTTAAATGAACACTCGTCATATATCCCTGTCAACTATTCATATTACTGCTACTATCTTGGAATTCAGACAAACCTTGTATTTATAATATAGTACTTGATAAAGTGACAGTGGTTAGATCAAGGTAATTTTCCCATTTACTGCAAAAGCATAACTCCAAGTGTAAATATTCATAGGCAGAGTACCTTTCGTCATGACTACTAAACAAGGTTCATTGGGGCATGTTTACAAGGGCATTGCGACACCAGAGCATCACTTTTTCCGATGCTCCGGTGGCGTAATGCTCTGCTCCATATTTACAAGGCATAGCTAGGCCACTTTACGTGGCTTAAACCCGCCTTGTAAATATGGCCCACCTCGCAGCAATTTTTTGTGGCAAAGGGGTGTGCAATGGGTGTTCCTGTGGTGTTCCCAGACAACAATCATTGCTTTTTGACACGACTGCAGATTTACAAGCATCTGTAAATTTTAGGCTGCGCCAAAAACTAATGCCTTTGAAAAGGAGGCCTTAGAGTGGCGCCATCAAAAAATACTTTTATTTGTCCACTTTCTTGAAGCACACATAGAAGGAGCAAAACAGCATTAAAGAGTGTTTTTGTGCAAGAAGGTAACCCTTCTGCACAAACCCAATCATCCCTGCAACACAGGCACTCTTGCACCATGGTGCAAGGATGCCTGCGTTGGCCCTAGGCAGATTTTCTAGCACTAACACAAGGAAAGACACATAGGTGCACCATATTGTTGTGAATATGGCGCACCCCTGCATTAATTAAATGACACAGCCTGGCACAGGTAAATTGGTTGCAATAATGTGCTTCGCCATTACATTGTAAATATGTCCCATCCTTCTTTTTCACATTAGCAGAAATAGGGGCATATTTACAATGAAATGGCATAGTGGCGCCCCTCAAGGATCTTCCCTAAGCCTCACCCTGTCAACTTCTACATGACACTCCTTACCAACATCATCTAATTCCAAGGCTTCACCATCCTCTCCTGTGCTGATGGCACACAACTCATCCTCTCCCTGATCGACAAGACAACCACCACCAGAACCAGTGTCTCTAACTGCATGGCCACTGAAGCAGAATGTATGCAGACCAACCTCTTAAAGCTCAACTCCGACAAGACGTAAGTGCTGGTCTTTGGAAACAAGACCTTCCTATGGGACTCCACCTTTTGGCCATTGGAGATAGGTCTGATGGAGCAGGGTTTTCCCAAAAAGAAACCTGCTCGGATTAACACCCCCATAATACATACTAACAATGTGCAGTTGAAACTAACATGCAAAATCACATGAAACACACGGGAAACTGCTTTGTGTATGCGTGCACTAATGTCAATGAATGCATGAAGGAACTAAGCCGCATTTACATTGCGCTTTGAAGGAAACAAGAAATAATGCATGACTAGAATGCATTTTGCAGTTTTGCATTTTTCTTTAAAATAATAAATAATGCCGCTTTTACCTAAAGCTTTGCTATGAAAAACACTAACCTGGGATAGTGCAAAGGTGGGTGGTAAATAGTGAAAAGTGCACTTCTATGTAACTAATAAATGCCTGTATTTTGTTCATCATAGTGAGATGAATGGGCCTTGAAAATGCATAAAGCTGACATGATAGTTGAGCTGGAGAGAAAACTTGAAATAATAAAGAAAATAGACAGAAAAGGCTGAGCACAGCAGAAGAAGAGCAAACGTTCAAGGTTGTTCAGCTCAAAGAACATTGTTTGCCTGCTATGAAATGAGACTGGCTGTGGGACCCAAGACTTCTTACGCGGACGTAGCTCAGAGATATATGAGAAAAATAATGAAAAAGTTACATGTATTAAATGTATAAACGAGTCAAAGCTTATGTCATGAGAAGGGAAGTAGAACAATAGACTATAGTAATCCTGAATGAAATCATGATGGTGTGACAGACCACCTCCCGGCCCATCCAATAAAAAGTCAAATTCTATGAATTGTTTCAACTAATGTGAGTTGTACATGTAGGTTTTAGGGTATAACTGGGGCGCTTTTGCCGGTGTGGTTTACCGAAGTGAAGAGATCAGGAGAGAGGGGTGATGCGTCGCTGTCCATCAGTTTGCAGGGAGGCCTAGCTGTTCCTGTCCCTGTCCCCTTCCTGGGTTCTGAAGTCTTTGTTCCCTGACTATTTCAGGGGACCCCCACTACCTCCTTTGCCAGGAGGGTGGTATTTCACTGATCCTTGGGTTATTACATATATCTGACTCGTCCTTTGCATAATTATGTATTTTTGTCTCTGAAACTTATGTCTCTTCATCTATCCCCTCCGTCATATGTATATTGTTTCACATCATTTGCTGAAACTTATGTTTCTTAATTTATCCACTCCTTCATGTGCATTTCGTTCATATGATGAGTATGACACTGTTTGCATTTGCTGATATTTTTCTCTTCCTCTGACGAATTTCATTGTTTGCATTTGTAACCTGTTCGTAATGAGCATTTGTTATTCACATTTTATTTGATATAAAGTTTATAAATCTTACTGAGAGTCTGTGTTTATTTAGCTATCTAGATAGTTAGATAGATAGTACTATTATTACCATCAACTACCAGAGGAAAGAGAGTTGATATACAGGTTTAGCTATGTATTTAAAAATGTTAAATATGAAGAAAGGAACTATTAACGTCATTAAAATTTGACCCCCAGTGCATCAGGGATTTGGGTGAATGTGTATGGGCCATTTGTATGTGATGTTATCGAGTACTGATCCCTGAATAGGTGTTGCGTTGGATCCGGCCCAATACCGACACAGAAGGTCCATGCAAAAAACCTGGGGATCATCGATGACAAGTTAAACATGACAGCACAAGCCAATGCAATGAGCTCTTCATGCTTTCACATCACACACATGCTACAAAAGATCTGTAAGTGGCTACCACAGAACACTATCAGTACCACCACACAGGGACTTATCACTTGCAGACTGAATTGCGGTAACACTCTCTACTCTAGGACTCTTCAAATATCTCATACACAGAATCCAGGCCATCCTGAACAGCGCCACAACATTCATACTCTATATCCCATGCCAAACCCACATCAGACCACACCTCAAAAAGCTTCACTGACTCCCCAATTCAAACTCTGTACGGACACATAGAAAGCCATACACAGCACAAGGCCAGAATATCTCAACAGCTGCATACACTTTCACCAGCCTGCCAGACACCTGCGCTTTGCCTCACTCGCATTCGCACACATCTCTTAGATCCACCAAATTAGTGTAGGAGGTCACTCATTCTCCTACATCACCCCACAGCTTGGAACGACCTTCCTCAACATATCAGAGCCCCTCCTCTCTTCTTGATTTCCACAAAAGGCTGAATATCCGGCTCTTTGGATAGCACCAAGGGCAACACACACCTACAATCCCGCTCCACCTGGATACCCTCCGTATGCTTCATAAATTCACATAACATCTGTGATCCATGTGATCCATGTGCACTACAAATTCACATAACATAACATAGTATAGTATGCTTCTACTAAAACATTGAATGCAGTGTGTGATAATTAACAATTTTGCATATCCATAGTCATGTTGTGTCCATGTCCCTAAACCATGTCCAATTGTATTTTTATAAATGAACCACAAATCTTTCAACATTGATTAGTAAATTGGAATGATAACTGATGATGTACGGAATAGAAGAATTTCTCTGATATCTCCTGTTTCTCTTTCTTTCAGTGAAACCAGTACAGCATACAATGGCACTCAACATACCAAGAACATTCCTATTTCACAGGAATCAAACCATAGAGTGATGACGACACCATGATAATGCTGCAACAGAACATAATAAAATTACTTCAGGAAGAAACACAACACACTGATAAAGATTGGAAGGATATGTCCCCATAATGTACAACAGTCAGTATGTATTCAAAAAAATAATTTCATTTACAATGACAACAGAATCATCAAATCTCAAACACACTGTGACCTCTGGTACTCTACCCAGTGTCACTTTTACTTTGAATAGTTTCCCTACACAGTCTTTTCCGTGTTTCTGTACCACAAATTCCACTGGTCTGTGTCTGCATGGTCCAACCTCCATTGTGGTTCTGCAGGGGAAGAATTGATATCTATGTTTCTTTTATATGACAGTTTTTTGCATATTGTTTGCATCTGTTTTCATTTTGTGTTTGGTACAGTTTTTGTCTCTATTAGGTCTGTACTATGCCACTCCTCCCACTCCCTCTCTGTTGACAAGATTGAGTGCACATAGATCAAACAGAGAAGCTGATTGGAAAAGGGTTAGAGGCGCAAGAGAGAGACAAACAGGTGGCACTCGTCTGCGTCAGATCTTCAGTAAGTGAACTGCACTGCTGGGAGGAACAGGGAACAGGGAAACTAAGCATAAAAACAGACACCAATGAAGATATACAAATGCAAAGACTACAGGTACATGAAGGAAGTGGTCTTATCAGACTCCCTGGCAGATGGAGCAGTGATGAGCCCAACACTGACTTGGATAAGGTGCCAAACTGAGAAACACCACTACATAATCAGCAAAACTCAGATGGTAGAATTCAAAGCATCCGAGGGAACAGTCCTGTCTAACCCCACTACATATAGAAACCACATATGGACTATACAAGAAAGGTGCAGGGAATGAACATGTTGATAACCTCTGAAACAGAAACAGAACCAACTATCCGAAACGTTTCCAGGAAGCTATTGCATGTTAACCCGAGACTTATGAATCCCTCTGCCTAACATGCCCCGATGTAGTAGATCTAAAGCAAAATTGAATACTCTTAGATGTTAGCAGTCTAGTTCTCTTACCACGTTTCCACCAGCCTATTTTCTATTTCTTCAGGCAACCTTAAACCTCTCCATTTCTCCTGTGCAGGTGTTCCTGTGACATGCAGTCCTCGTTGTTTTTGCTTATTCCCTTATTCAGAATGTCCCATGTGTCATGCAAGCTAACATTTGGAGCCGTTTGATCCTCTCTTCTTCTTAATCCTGACAGAACCCTCCTGGAAACTCAACCCAACTCCACTGGCCCATGGTTTATCTGGATATCTAGCATGAAATTATTTAAAGAAACAGCGGGCATGAAGAAAGGAATCAGGTTACCAGGAATGCTCAAATACATCAATCAATCAATCAATCAGGGATTTTATAAAGCGTGCTTCTCACCCGTGAAGGTCTCAAGGCCCTGGGGGGCGGGTTTGCAGCTCCAGTTCAGTCAAAAAGCCAGGTGTTGAGGTTCTTCCTGAAAGTGTGTAGGGTGGTAGAGCGTCTGATGTTGACTGGGAACTCATGCCAGGCTTTGGCTGCGACGTAGGAGACTTCCGCCTGCTCTAGTTCTGTGGATGCGGGAGGGGGGGTCACTGCGAGGGTGAGATCGGCAGAGCGGAGGTTACTCTTGGGTGCGTGGAAGAAGACTCTCTCGTTGAGGTATTTGGGTCCAATGTTGTGAAGGGATTTGTAGGCGTGGGTGAGCAGTTTGAAGGTTACCCTCTTCTTGACGGGGAGCCAGTGGAGGTCTTGTACCTCCACGTATCATACTGCCCCCTTTCCCCCAAATAATGTAGCTGACCATATCTTATTGGTCACTAAACACTCCATTTCATACTCTAGTGACTGATCTGGCATTATGGGAGGAGGCAGAATTTATGCAACTGCTCCTGTTGTTTTAAATCTCGAAATGTAGACCTACTGCAAATTCTCCATTTCACATGTAATTTTAGTCTAACTGCTCTTACCAACTCTAAAATCTGGAAGGGTCATTCAAATTTTGAGAAGAGCTTTACATGTGAGCCTGGTAGTAAAAGGAATTTTGAGGACAGACAAACGTGTACCCCTACTTTGTAGAGAGTGTACTGTCAATGGCTGTCTGCTGTTCTTTTGTTAGCTGTCTTGACAGCCTGTAAATGTTTATGTAAAGTTTATTTGATATGTTTAATGTTTTGCAAAACATGAACAGCTGAGGGGAATTTAGATGGAGAAATTCACACAGGAAGCATCTGGGCAGTACAGTAAATTGAGGCTGCATCCATGGAGGAACGCCCAAGTTGTTATAAGTGAATTTCACCAATGCACTCCATGAACTCCATTCTGCAGGATAAGTCACACAGAACTACCACAAATATTGTTCATTTGACTAAGTCAGCCTTTATGTTTGTCTGTCAGTTTGAGGGAGATAACTTGTACAGTTGGAGTGAGCAATCCATGTTTTTTTCATACATTCTCTCCAGAAGTGGACTACAAATTGTGAACCACAATCTCTGATGATAGTGACTGGTAAATCATAAAGCCTAAAAATGTATTCCAAGAAGATGACAGATAACTCTAGGACTATGGAACGATTTTTCAGAAGGATAAAATGTCATGGTATGATGAAGTAATCTATGACAACTGGCAACATTGCAACTCCATAGGAATAAGGAAGTTCAACAGTTAAATCCTTCAAAATCATGACACACTGTTGCAGAGTTGTAAATGACTGTAACAGTCCCACAGGTTTCATGTGTGAACTCTTGGTCTGAGGACAGATGCTGCATTGCTCAGTCTAAAGTTTGATTGATGTTGTTATCTTTCGCCATCAGAAGTATCAGGTTACAAGTTCTTTAATTTTTTTTGTCCTGGATGTCCTGCTATGGAATTTTTAAGGTACCAATTCAAAGTTTATTATTGCAAATCCTCCTTTGATAGGTATTTTCATGAAACAATAAAGTGTTTATTCAATGTCTTCTGACCAGATCCCCTTTTTATCCAGCCTTCTTTGTTCTCGTTCACAATAACTTTCCAAGATCTTTGAGAGGAATGTATTAAGTACAGACTCCTAAGGATTCTAAATATCCGGAATGCTCAGAGGAGTTTCAGTTGATACATGATTATATACTTGCCAGGATAAGGCAACTGCCTCACCCTGGTTGTTTCCTAGTAGATATGTATACTGAAATGGAGATAAAAGTAGTCACTCCCTTCCGTGTATTTCTTTGGTGCACTTCATTGATGTGAGACAAAGCAAGTTATTATTTTCCATCCAGGCAGTGCATAATTTGAGCTGGTGATTTACAGTGCTTGGTACCAGTGCTTAATTGCCAACACCTGCAGTTGTTACTTGCTATTATTTCAATATACATAAAAAAATACTAATACCTGCTGACAAAATCATTTGTATAGATTTGGGGACCAAGAACAGTCTGGATTGTCACACTTGTAGGAGTGTGATGGTTAGTAGTTATGTTGGTACTGCCGTTTGCAGCGTTGGTAGGGGCAATGGGTGGTACAAGCTGCATTGGCCTCCAAGCACTGCATCCAGGTGGGTGGGTATCTCATGGACTGATCTTTCTAAGTAATGCCACACATCATATAACAAATCATTATTGGCGAGGTCCTCTTGATCATAGACCTGGTAGTTTTTCTCAGTGCTTGTCAGTGTTTTTAAGAAGATCACTATGTGATGTATAGATTTGATTTTTGCATGTTGGTATGAAACTAATACTCTGACTGGATAGGTGGAAGCATCTGTCTCAATAATGAAAGGTAACTGTACACGATGATGCCTTAAGATTGGAGCTGAAATAAAGGAGGCTTTAAGAGAGTTTCTGTTCTAACAAATCTCTAAAGATGTCATTAACAAAATTCTGGAATGCCACAAGAGCATTAAACAGGTAAAACTGCATAAGTAGATTTTCATTATGCCCATATCTTGTAATGAATGCTGACCTCTACTCATCTCCCTCACATATACGGACTGAAGTATATGCTCCACATAGATTAAGTATGGAGAAAATCAACCTTACAAATACAAAAAAGATAGATAGACGAAGGAAACGGGTCTCACTGGACTCATTGGATACATGTGCCAAACCCCAGCACCCCATGGAATCTGCAATGCTAAGATAGTAGAAATACAAAACATTTGAGGTAACAGTCCTGATTAGCCACACTACTAAAGGAAACCAAATAGTTCCCCTTCCAAGCTTCCATCAACCTGTTCTTAATTTGGTAACCATAACTCCTCTCCATTTCTCCTGTGCAGATTTTCTTGGGACTTGTGGTCCTCGTTAAGTATGCTTATCCCATGTTTCTAATTTGACTATGTGTTGTACAAAACTCAGTTTCCCATTCTTTAGAACCTCTCTTCTTTCTAATCTTGATAGTATATTCCAGTTGGGGGTGATGCTCATAGGACTTTGATTTGTACAAGTCTAAGTGTGACTACTTTTCATACATTATCATGTACTTGGCACAAGCCAAAGTCCTGTGGTGCAGTGGCAATATGCTGTAGAGACCAATATCTGGTTGGCACTAATATGCATGTTTCTTTGTGCTGTTCTTCTACTGGTGATATTTGTCAGGTCCAGGTGCGCCCGGCACAGTTAAGAGTGGTGGGGTGGTGGGGTGGAGGGACGCGGTGGGACGCGAAGTCGACAGATGACTGGATAGGTAAAAGTAAATAATAAAACCACTTACCTTGCTTTCGCCTCATCACCGACTCGGCGATGCGGCGAGTGCAAGGTAAGTGGTTTCATTTATTTTCTATTTAATTTGAAATATCCCATCGTCTGATGACTCCCCACACCACCACCCCGCCCCACAGCACTTACATTTGCTGGCCACGCCTGGTCAGGTCTAACCAAAAGTCAGAGTCCTCTAGTCCTCTCTCTAGGAGGCGAGCAGTACATAAATTGAGCCATGCTTACGCGCAGCGGGCACGTGCTGCGGGGACGCCAGATTGACGCCGGAGTTACACCAGAGTTCAGCCCGTCTGCGCCCGTCCGCGCTGAGGACGGGCTGCAGGTCGGGCTGGACCTGGTCTTCGCTCCTCTGCTCTCCGGTAAGACTTCTATGCGCTATGCTCCATCTTCGCTTCTGGCTCTTAGACCTCCCGCATGCCCCTCTTTACATCGTTTTACTCCGCTAGGGCTATTACATTCTCGTTGCTGTATGGCCTGTTCCTCTTTTTTCCATCCCCTTGTCACCCGTTGTATCAGCCCTTGTCCTTCCTCTCCAAGGTCCACTGTTTCTCGCAACACGGGGTTCCTATTAAATGCGCGCTCGTTAATCAAACATAATCTTGCCTTTCACGATTTTGTGGATGAAAGGCAGCCGGACTGGGTATTTATTACAGAGACCTGGGCCACTGACTCTTCTGGTCATGACCTTCTTCTAGCCATCCCTGAGGGCTATTCTCTACATAGACTCGACAGACCTAAACGTAGAGGAGGAGGGATTGCGATTCTTTGTAAATCCTCCCTACTATGTACGGTTAATCCACTTTCCTCGCCCCAAGATCGCTTTGAAGCCCTGTACTTCTGTATTACATGTGCCCCTTCAGTCTCCTTTACGGGTATATTGATCTACAGGCCGCCTGGTCACAGAGCTAACTTTGCCTCGGATATATTGAGGATCCTTGAGCCATACTTTGGAAAGCCCTCCTTCACCATTTTAGGTGACCTCAATTTCCATCTTGATGAGGTTCACTCTAAGGACACTTTATCATTGGTTGAATCTCTCGGAGCTTGTGATCTTATCCAGCTTGTTACTAAAGCCACTCATACAGCAGGTCACATCCTTGACGGGGTTTTCTCTAATGATCTAAAACTCTCCAGCGGCACACCTTTACCATTGGTCTGGACTGATCATTTTGCGGTTCCTCTCTATTTAGCCTTTTCCACTTCCAAGTTTACTAAGAAGGGGACCACCCCTTTCGTTTCTAGAAGAAATCTTAGAAACCTTACGAATTAGACCTTTGCCCCTTTTGATCCTACACCAGAGGCTCTCTCCCCAAAAGACGCGGATGAGGCAGCACAAGTTCTGCAGGATTCCATCACTAATGCAGTAGAAAAACTTGCCCCCGCATCCCTGCGATATGTAGCCCGGCGGAAACCATCAGCGCCATGGTTTTCGGACCATCTTAGACTACTAAGACAGGGTTGCAGAAGCAGTGAGAGGAGATGGAGGAAATCCTGGGATCCCATGGATAGGGAGGCTCATAAGTCTGCTCTACAGGAGTATAAGCTGAAAGTGATAATGGAGAAGCAGGAATACTTCTCCAACTTGACTAGCTCACTCACTTCCGCCAGGGAGCTGTTCAAAATTGTGGACTCGCTATGCTCCCTCCAACTTCCAGACCCCGTAGTTAGCTCTCAACGTCTCTGTGACGACATTGCAGACTTTTTTCATAAAAAAATCTTTGATATTCACTCTTCCTTAGAAGTACAACGCCTCTCCTTGGCTGAAAATAATCTTCCAGGCATACGTTCTTTTGAGGCATTGGATATATCTCCTTCCAGCCTCCTCTCTGATTTTCCTTCTATGTCTTTGGAGGGATTGAATCTTCTTCTGGACAAGACGAAGTCTTCCTCTCCATTAGATCCACTGCCTCTTAAAAAGCTAAAAGAGTGTAGGAACAGCCTCCTTCCTCCCCTACTTGAGGTGATGAATAAGGTAATAGTCCAAGGCACTTTGCCATCAATATGGAAGAAGGCCATTGTGAGGCCGCTCCTCAAGTAGCCCTCACTCGATCCTGGCCTTTTGAAAAATTTTAGACCCATTTCCCTGCTCCCTGCACCGGCTAAAATTTTAGAAGCACACCTGAATCGCCACTTATCTTCTTTCCTTGAAGCCTCGGAGTATCTTGATATTACCCAGCATGGATTTCGAAAACATCATAGCACAGAATCTGCTCTCACCTCTGTAGTCGACAACATCCGACGCAAGGTTGACGCTGGACAAACTACTGTTCTTGTGCTATTGGACATCACGGCCGCATTTGACACTCTGTCTCCTGCCATTCTAACATCTCGGCTTAGGGAGGCAGGTGTCACTGGTTCGGCCCTGAGTCTCCTCAACTCCTTTCTCCTTGATAGGGAACAGAGAGTGATGCTCGGCAACCACCTCTCCCCAGCAAAGTCTTTGCAATGTGGGGTGCCACAGGGGTCGGCATTAAGTCCGACCCTGTTCAACATCTACGTGGCCCCCCTTGCCAGGCTTGTAAGATCGCAGGGGATGGAGGTGGTATCATATGCCGATGACACCCAGATCATGGTTTCACTCACTCAGTCCTCTGTCATAACATCTGCCTCTAGCTTCAGGTCCTGTATGCAACATGTTGCAGATTGGATGGTTACCAACTCCCTGAAGCTAAATGGCGACAAGACTGAGGTCCTGGTCTTTGGGAAGGACCAAGATATCTGGTTGAGTGAATGGTGGCCCTCCTCTCTTGGCATCTGCCCCACTCCCTCGCAATCCGCCAGAAATCTGGGTGTGGTGTTCGATACTTCACTCTCGATGTCCCTACAGGTGAATCGGACTGTTTCGACCTGCTGGGGCGTGATCAGGACGCTCAACAGAATTCGCAGTTATCTGTCTCTTCAAGCACGCAAGCAGATTGCAGTCGCCCTTGTTGGTTCCAGGTTGGACTATTGCAACTCTCTTTACATGGAATCCAACAAGGGCCTCATACATCGACTGCAAATCGTGCAGAATGCTGCTGCACGTTTTGTCCTGGATCTTCCCAGGGCCTCTTCTGCTACTGCTGCGAGGAGAGACCTTCATTGGCTGCCTATTCAGCACAGAATCTATTTTAAAATTCTGTGTTTGACCTACAGAGCTCTCGAGGATGGACCTAAAGGTGCTATCAGCTCCCTGCTTACCCGCTATCACCCTACAAGGTGTTTGCGCTCTTCGGGACTATTCCAACTTGTTGTCCCCCGCTTTAAGCTCACCAGATGGGGAGCTAGGGCCTTCTCCGTCGTTGCGCCACAGCTTTGGAACTTCTTGCCGATGGAGTTGAAGATTTTACCCTCTCTATCGCTCTTTAAAAAGGCCTTAAAAACGTGGTGCTTTTCCAGAGCTTACACAGGTTGAGCTGCAGGGTTTTTTGTTATGAGCTGGATTTGGAATTAGGCGCCTTGACGCCCATTGGGCTAAGTTTGCGCATGATGAGACCCCCTTCAATTCAATTCAATTCAGAGTCAGGGAAAATATATTTGAAATGATTTAGTCTACAGTGTATAGTATTCACTGCAACTCAGCAGATCTGGGCCTCATTCAGAGTTTGGTAGGGTAGGGTCACCACCCTGCAAAATCTCTGCCTCCATCTACACCAACAGAGATTTGCTGGCTCTGCCATTGTACACCGCTCACCAGTCAGAGCAGCTGTTCATGATTTTCCCTGTGCGTATCCACCATGCCGGGGAAATGTAGAAAATATAGGATGGGTCCAATGTGTAGGGAAACAAATCTGTGTGTTGGGAGCAGCATTCACTTCCTTTTACTGCCAGGGTTTTCCTAGTTATGGCCGGCAGTGAAAATTGACCCATAATTCCACCCATCTTGATCAGGTGGGGGGAATTACAGGTCTGCTTCAGGTAGCCCTTACTCCACAGGGACATCCGAGAGGTTCAATTGCGGCAGAGACAGAATAGTCTTGCTGTGATTAACCCTAAGGTCCGCCGGCAATTAAATTAGGTGTGCAGGCAGATTTCTTGGCCGTAAGGATACTAGATCACCATTGCGATGGAGTATCCTTACTGCCAAGAATTAAGTCAGGCCCTAAATCTTGTTACCAGAAGTCTTTGCTGGGCTCAATTTAGCTTTTGTTGGAATGAGAGTAAATACTATAGAACAATAACTTCAGTTTTATTTCTGTAGGGGAAGCACTTATTGCTCAAGTGGATGAATATATATTTAAAATGAGGAAAGATCCTCCAGTTAAAAAATAACACTCCTTTAAAACAAAATTCAACCTCATTGCTGTGTTCGCAGCATCATTTAGAAAAGTTGTTGCAAATTTAGTTAAACCACAACTGGAAAAGCAAACAAGCAATAGTAATAGAATGATATATTCTGCATTTTGCATTGAAAGCATGTCTTAAACAAAAAAGGGTCATGCCTTCGTAGTTATGCCCTGCTGCTACATGCCACCATGCTAATAGTTTAAAGAGTTCTTCACGTCCAGGGGAAAATATTTTTTTTATAAAAACACATTTTCACTATAACAGATTCTATCATTGATTCTGACAGTGAAAATCCAATTTACATTAAAAGGCCTTACACTTGCAAAACATTTTGTAACTGTAATAATGGTTCAAAATATGTTTTCCATCAATACAAAAAACTAAACCAATTGGCATACTGTAGCTGGTGGGATTTCTAAAAAGAAAAAGATGTGACCTCACTTGGTTTTTTGGCACTGCTGTCAGCTCAGATTATTAAATATACACTGAAATCCAAATGTCGTCATCCCACGCAAAGCAGAGTGAAATATATATTTAGGAGGTTATTCACAAAGGTAACTTCCACTTGTGACTAATTTACTTTTATACGTTTGAGTAGCTTTACTGCTTTGGGCTATTCACAAAATCTGAGTGTAAAGTTACTCAAAAGTGTATTACATGTTTCCATCCCCTGAAAAAGGGAGTGGAACCAAATTTATGAGTGTAAGCTGCTACTGCCATAAAGAAACGATAGTAAGTCCAGCACCACACATGGCCAACCACTGATACTGGAACACTCTCTAATAGAAAATGGAAGTAGGATTTTACAGGATACAGTATATTCCCTTAGAAAATAATTACAAATTAAATTAGATTACTGAAACAGCTAAAAATATAAATACATAATAATATATGTTACAAAGATGTAAAAATAACACATATATATTATTTAATGAGAAAATATTGTAACACCTTTTGTATACTGAAAATTAATTTAAATTTACATTTTAATAAAATATATTTACATTACTTTTAATTAATTCTATACATCATGTTTAATGATTATCAATGCATGGTAAAACATTTATTTATTTAGTTTTTTATTTTATTTATACTTTAAATGTAATTTGATTTATGATATAAATTAGTTGACAATTTATTTCAAAATGAATTTAATAGTGCTGCAGCATTATTTTACTCTACATTTAAAATAAATATGTAACATTAATGTACAATACAAATATTTTTAGTAACTGTTCCAAAGTTAAATACATTTTTCACATTTTTCCTATACTTTATCATATGGAGCTCTCTAACCCGACTATAGAGATGTCCCTATATAAAATCAAAAGAATTGTTTTACTTTATTTTGCTATTTAGAGTTCTCCAATTTGACTGCACAGATCTCCCTGTTCAAAGAATAGCACATTTAGACTGTAACTCTTTGAATGTCAGCAATCAATCACTGTCAAACAGTTTCTCAACAAAGCATAATTTAAATTTAGGGTAATGTGTTGTACGCAAATCCCCCATAAAGATCAATATCTGGAAGTGCTAGGGATTCAGAGTGTCTTTCAGAGATGTTATTCCAAATGCAAACATGGACTGAGAGTGTCTGGAAGCATATTTTTTAGACTAGTGTTGATTGGTTATCCAAAAAACATGTGAGACTCACAGCCATCAGCTAAGCTGCAGCTTCTAATAATGTTTCAATGTGAACAGACATCCATCAATTCACCTGGTAAAATCCAATGATGAACAAAGGGCTAGAAAAGTAACCTATACATTATTTTAATGTGTCCAAGATAATGAGGTTAGGAATAGTGGTTATTTGTGCAACCTCCAATTTGCGATTACTATTAATATCATGTTATTCAGAGGGCTTTTCAAAATATGTTCTTTCTTTCACAGTGGCTTACATTTGGAGACCAAAAATTGAGATAAATCCAATGATAGTAACAGATCTTCTACTAATGTGTGTTTCCACACTTCTTCTGTTAAAATGGTACCCCACTTGTTTGGATGGAGGGTAGCCCGGAAAAGGCCATAAGTAAACATCAAGATTGTTCCCTTCAAATTCTTATTGTGGGGTGGGGCTTCTGGATTCGGGCCTGGGCTTGGCCGGAACTCAGGGAAACATACCAAACCCAGACATCTCAGTCCCAGCCAAGAGTGGTATGCCATATGTGCATGCCACAACCTTTTCATACCTGGGAAGCCCTAAAAATGTCAAACGTTGGTTACAATGGCAGTTTCTGTGAGGAAACGTTCCAGAATCGATGGGGATCCACACGTTCCTACCACCCAGCATTCACACACCTCCCCTAAAAAAGTACCTCGCTTGTGTGGGTGTGCCAAAGTGCCCAATGCCCACAACAGGAACTGGTCTAAACGTGGACAAGGTTAAGTTATTGTGATGTCAATGAGATCTTCATATGGTTACAGTTTTAGTTCATTCTGTATTTGTTAGGTCTACTGCACATAGGAGAAAGTATTTTAATCAGGAGCAGTGTGGGAACGGAGGGTGCTAGTACTTTGGTAATTGGTTGGACAGATAATATTTTGTTATCCATATTTTGACGTTCACAGGGCATTTGGGCTAGGAAAGCATGTTGGGATCCATGCATGTCATTTCAACCTTGGATTCACTGGGTATCTAGATTTCAAAAGTATCAATAGTTGATAGGGTTCCCTGGTTACCGGGTGTGCCAGATAGTGTAGCAATTCATGCTGGCAAACAAGAAGCAACAGTGTTTTCTTTGAGCATAGTTTTGACATATGGACTAGCAGGAAGGGGATAAAGCTCTTAAACTACACCTCACAGGAGACAGAAAGAGTGTTGATACTTTAGGGGTGGGGGTGAATGCCTGATGCCTGGGTGAGCCAGCCCCACCCCATTTCTTTGTTGTGAACCCTGTCAGTAGTGCAGTTGAGCCTTCTTCTATTTTCATTATGCACCTGCTTTTAGATTCTTTTATGTCTCTCTTCATAGAAAGTGGGACCTTATGGATATGCTCAGAAGTGTTAGTATAATGTTTGCCTCCTTTCTAGTCTGATATATTTTTATTGTTTTTGTTATCATATCAAAGACTTTTTACTGTGGAAACTGACCTGTTTTAATTGTTTTAGTTATCGGAACAAATTATCTATATGTTATGCAGTTGACACACTTATCACCATATTGGTTTAGCCTTGTTGAGACTTTAATGTCTGCAAGTACTGTTTTGTTTTATAAATGTGAGATAAAATTGTCATTCAGATAGTGTGAAAATTGTAGTGGCTTCACACTAGGGCTTCACGCCCCAGGGCATGTCGGCTTTCAGTCACAACTAGCCTCAGTCAGAGGTGGCACTGGGAACCACAGTACAGGCCTCAGGCTTTGCACTGCTTATAATTCCCAGGCAAGGGTTTTATTATTGAATTGCGAAACAGCTATTGATAGTAAAACAGCTATTCTTTTTAATGAGAGAAGCATACTCTGCAGTCCATCTTTATTAACTAGCTTTATAGTCTTGCTTTTTCTGCTAAAATTTAGAATATCTCTTGGAAGTGGTGACCTTGCTAACTATGTTAGGAATTTTCATATTGTTTTTCCTGCCCATGCCAGGGATTGCTGCGTTGATTTTCTTAATTGTGTGGTTAAGGTTCATGTTTTTCTCTAAAATGTTTTAAGATTATCCCCTCCTTGTTAGTCGAATTGGGGGTAAATCGACCCAATCTGCACCTTATGGGGCACAACAACTGTTGGGGCCTTTAAGACTCAAAGTATGGCCCATTGCGTGGACAGGCCAGACCCACCCCAATTCCTTTTTATAAGTATGAAAAGGCTCAGTGTCTAGTGAAAATCTTGCCCCCTCAGGTTGGCAGATTTGGGGTAAACACTCGATTCTGCCCCCAGAGTGGAAGAAAGATTTCTGTGACCTTTAGGAGTGTAGGTACCCACCACCCCATCTTTTTAATAAATACAAAAAACATTGCTATTTAATTTGTTTGATGTTCCTCAGGGAGGGAAGTCTGGCAGTATACCACTTAATTTGTCCTTCAAGGGAGGATGGAAAGAATGCGGCTTAAAATGAGTTGAATATTTACAACACTAGAATGTAAAATTTCAGTGGTCAGTCTAAGGTTCTCGAGCTGCACCGTACATTCATTTTTCAGATCTTTTCTATTAATGAGTTCAAAGGATTTGGGCTGCTCATAATAATTAGGATGCCCTGGGTCACAAAAGAAGTGTTGAACATATTTCAACCGGGCAATACGTGAAGATAGGCTTGCGCTGTGGAAGTCCCCAATAATGGCATGATTTAAACCAGTAAATTCTGATATCCAGATTTTGTCCCATGATAAAATGGTCTGCAACGTTATTAGGTTTGTGAGCAACGGACCCCCCAGTTTCCACATGATAAAAATTTACAGAGGCACTCTTAGGGGTGGCAAAAAGGTACCTTAAAAATACATTTTCCACTGTCTGCAGTGTCAAACATTTGAAGTGAACCCCACTCCCGCTCCATATAATGCCACACTCAAACATTTAGCTGTGTAGATCTTTATCATTTCGTCATGGGGAATCGTTCCCAATCTTCTGGCAAAGTTTCATAGGGCCATACATGCTTTATTTAAATTGTAGCTTCCTAGTAGAAATACCTCGGATCCATGAGCCTTCTTTATAAAATATTATGCCTAAATATGAGAAAGTGTTTGTAAAACCAATATTTGCACCCTTGATTTTTATATCTCTGCAATTTGATGTTCTAGTCCCACATTTCATAATAAATGTTTTAGATTGGTTTACTAACAGACCTAAGTACTGCATACAGTCAACAAAATGTAGAAGAAGGCTCTGTAGGCCAAGGGGAGTTTGGGCCATGAGAACTGCATCATTAGCATAGAATAGAGGAACAGCAGTAGAAAGGCCAAGGTGGAAATTGAACATCACCATGTTCAGTGTGTGCAAGGGTAAGGGGTGGGCTTTTATGTGGCATGGTCTAATTTACCTTAATACACTAGGATACCACGAACCATATGGGGCACATTTGTCGGAAATGGGTATGGGCTTGTTCCTCCTCGGTATTGAGGGGGTTCTCAAGGTACTAGGTTCAACTAGGGAGCGGCAGGAGGAAAGCAGGTGGGGGGCGGCCTGTGGTCATTAACCAACAGCCAGCATGGCAGGGTAAAGCTCAAAGGGACAGCGGAATGAGTGCAATAGCCAAAGGTGGAGGAGCTTGAGCACATGCCATTGGGATGCCTTACAGCAGGGGCATGGGGAGCAAGCTAAGTGGGAGCATGGGATCATGGCACTTGCAGCCTGGGTCGGGCTATAGGGCCGCCCACAATACTTGGCAACAAGGTGTAGCATGGAGGCTGCAGGTGAGGGGCTAGACGGGTGCTGAGTAGTGGCTTTCACTCAGGGCACTGTTACAAGGTGCTGTCCTGGACTGAGGACTGGACTTGAGCTACAGACAATTTGAGCAATAATAATGTTATGCTTGATTAAACCTGAACTGTGTGTTTCCTAATTCAATATGTGAATAAAGAGAAACTGTAGCCATTTTGCACCCCTAGGTTGGTTTCATCTGTTACAGCAAAGGAAGTGGGGTGCATGTATCGGCAGGGGAGCTGGAGGGTATTCACTTGTCTGTCAGAGGTTTGCTGAGACTTGTTGGAGGCTCCGCCCCCTTCCTCAACCATTCTGCACAGGGGCCTCCTGGCACACTACTGGTTGGCGTATGAAGTTCCCGTGGTTTGCCGAGGGCCGTAGGGTGCCAAGACCCCTTATTGTTTTGACATGTAAGTCCCCCACAGCACGATTGCTGAGATGTCGTTGGAAGTTCTGCCTACTTTCTCAACCACTCTGCACTGGGGCCTCCTGGTGCACTACTGGTTGGGGGATGAAGTTGCCTTGGCTGCTGTGGGTTGTTGGCGGCCAAGAACCCCTATTGTTGCCACAAGTAAGTCCCCCACAGCCAGATTGCTGAGACATCACCAGAGCCCGCCCACTTTCTCAAACACTCTGCACAAGGGCCATCTTGCGTACTACTCATTTGGGAATGAAGTCCCCTTGGCTGCTGAGGATCGTTGAGGGCCAAGAAACCCTATTGTTATTGGGTGTATGAGTGGGTGTACAGGTGAATGAGTGAGTGGGTGTGGGAGTTGCTCTATGGCCAAGTGAGTGGTTGTGTGAGTACTTGTATGGGACTCTGAATGAATTTGTGAGTGAGTGTGCGAGTGGGTGTATGAGAGGTTGTATAGAGGTATGAGAGGGTGTGTGAATGCTTTTGTGGAGGATGTCATCAGTGATGCCTTTTGAGATGTCATCAGTGATGTTACTGAGCATGCAATATGTGAGGTCATAAGCAGCGCATTACTGGGGCAATAGTTATAGTTAGCTCAACTAACTATAAATGCTGAATGTCACTGGTTATGTACGAGTGACATCTGAGCCTAACTATAATGTCCCTGTAACCTTTGTTTTTTTCAGTGAATTTCTAAGTTTTTTTATGTTGTTTGCTGTTTATAAGGTCCTTGTAACCTTTGTTTTTTCTAAGTGAATTTCTAAGGTTTTTAAAAAATGTATTCCTAACTGTAACCTGTAATCTTTGAGAATGAGTGTGTGAGTGAGTGTGTGCATGTGTGTCGCAGTGGGTGTGTGAGGGATTGTGTTAGTATCTCATTGGGTGTGTGAGTGTCTGTATGGGTTTAATATTGTTTGCATAAGTGTCTCACTGAGTATGTGAGTGGATGTATGAGTGTCTGAATGGGTCTGGGAGTGGGTATTTGAGCCCATCCTCCAGGGCTTGGCCTTAAAATGTATATATTTTTAATGGGGGAGGGTGGCTACATGGTTTCCCTCCCCTGGTTGATTTTGGACCTGCGGACCGACCCCATCCCCTGGCCATAAAGAAATAGGGGAGGTGGACCACCCAGCCCCCCTCCCTGGGCAGTTTTGGCACTGGGTACCCCATCCCCAAGATCCCAGCCTTAAACGTATATACTTTTAATAGTTGTGGGGTGCCACATGGCCCCCCTTACCTGCCCAATTTTTGCCCCAGGGTCCCCATCCCCAGGGGGGCCCAATCATGTCTCCTGGGTGCCCTAGACACCCAGTGTGAGGCATGGGGACCGTGGAGGGAGCCTCAAAGCCCCTGAAGTCCCAGACCACTCCTACCCCTTGTGGGAGCCGGCATTGCTGCTGCACAGAGGGACCTTCTGGAAAGGCAGCTCCCTCCGTGCAGGAGAAATTGTTTTTTCTCTTCACTGCCCACATGTCTGCAGGCAGTGAAAGAGATGAAACCTCCACCTCTAGCGGGCGGGAGCACTTTAACAGCTCCTACCTGCTGGAACCAGAGTGTTTGTTTTTGCTTGGCTCCCGCCAAGCAAAAGCAAAAAGCTATGTCCTGGGGTGGCACCCTGGCATATTGCAGGAACCGGCCCTAGAAGGTGGTGTCCCCAGGGCAATGTATGGCTCCAGGAGGGAGGCCGTGATACCCCCTACTTTCTTGTTCATGGGACACCCTGGGGAGTTGGCAGCCCCTCTCCCTTTTAAAAAAAAATATTAGGTCCCTGGGAGGTCATGATCTACGGGGCCCAGGGGGTTTACCAGGCACCCCATTGTGTTATTTAACCCCTGGGAAGTGGTGGTCTCCGGGGTCCGTGCAGCCCACCTATTAATGTTTATTTAGCCTCAGGGAGGCGGAGGTCTCCGGGGCTAAATGGGGGTCTGTGTGTCCGCCCATTAATTTTTATTTAGCCCCAAGGAAGTGGTGGTCCCCGGGGCTTATAAATCCTCAGGAAGGGTGCCTTGAGTGCCCCCCTCCTTTTTTACAAATAAACCCTGGGGAGAAGTTGGTCACTTGGGCTCCAAGAGCCTAAGGAGGGGGGCCATGTGCACCGCCTCCTTTTTAAAATAGCCCGGGGCTCTAATAGAAAGAAGTACAGGAGCCCACGCTTGTTTTAAAAAAAAATGTTTGCTGGTAAGGAAGGTGGGGTGCATGTATCGACTGGGGAGCTGGAGGGTACTTGCCTGTGTGGGAGAGGTTTGCTGAGAGTTGTTGGAGGCCCCACCCCCCTTCCTTAACCACTCTGCACAGGTGCCTCCTGGCACACTACTGGTTGACGTACGAAGTTCCCTTGGTTGCCGAGGGCAGTTGGGGGCCAAGAACCCCTATTGTTGTGATGAGTAAGTCCCCCACAGCGGGATTGCTGAGATGTCATTGGAAGTCCCACCTACTTTCTCAACCACTCTGCACAGGGGCCTCCTGACACGATACTAGTTGGGGGATGAAGTCCCCTTGGCTGCTGATTGTTGTTTGGGGCCAAGAAACCCTATTGTTGTGACAAGTAAGGACCCCACAGTGGGATTGCTGAGATGTCATTGGAAGTCTGGCTACTTTATCAACCACTCTGCACAGGGGCCGCCTGACACACTACTAGTTGGGGGATGAAGTCCCCTTGGCTGTTGAATGTTGATGGGGGCCAAGAACCCCTATTGTTGCCACAAGTAAGTTCCCTACGGTGGGATTGCTGAGAAATAGTTGGAGGCCCAGCCCTCTTTTTTAACCATTTTGCCTTGGGGCCTCCTGGTGCACTACTGGTTGGGGGATGAAGTCACCTTGGCTGCTGAGGGTCGTTGGCGGCCAAGAACCCCTATTGTTGCCACAAGGAAGTCCCCCACAGCCAGATTGCTGAGATGTCAACAGAGGCCCAGCCCACTTTCTCAAACGCTTTGCACAGGGGCCTCCTTGCGTATTACTCATTTGGAGATGAAGTCCTCTTGGCTGCTCAGGATTGTTGGGGGCCGAGAGCCCCTATTGTTTTTGGGTGTATGAGTGGCTGTATAGGTGGATGCGTGAGTGGTTATGTGAGTACTTGTATGGGACTCTGAATGGATATGTGTGAGTGGGTGGCTGAGAGGTTGTATAGTGGTTTGAGTGGGTGTGTGAATGCTTCTGTGGAGGATGTCATCAGTGATGCCACTGGAGATGTCATCAGTGATGTTACTGAGCATGCAATATGTGAGGTCCTAAGCAGTGCTTTAATAAGACAAAAGTATCTAATGCACCCACTGATTTCTGCTCAGCTTAATGCGAACAACTATTTCTCTCCTTCATGTCTGAAATTACAAAGATAATAAACCCTTCAAGTCATCATCTGACCCATCCTCTGTCTGATGCACAGTCTCCTCTTCCTGAGCCAGATTATGGAAAGAGATGTGGTAGTACAGCTCTAGAAATAATCTAAACTCAGAGATCGTCCCACAAGCAGATGTCTTGATTCAAAACTGCAGGCAACAGTGAATTTGCAGTTTCCATGATCAGAAAGGATCACCATCTCTCCGGGGACAAAATAAATAAGCCCTGATATCAGCCGCGGGGTGGGGGGGATTACAATGGACGAGGAGAAATGATTTATTTAATTTTCCCTCTGCATTGTACCTCTAAATCCCCCCCACCTGTGCACAGTGCCCCACCACTGTTACCTGCATGGCCCACGGCTGCCTGATATTCTTTGACCTGTCTCAGCCTCATGGAACTGTTCATCACACAATTTTGTTGAAAGGCTTAATCAATGGTCGGTATAGCAGGATCGACTAATCATATATCCAGTCATTTCAGATTTATTGCTGAAAATCGATTCAGCATTAATCTATCTGATCAATAATCTATCAAGAAAGCGAAACACGGTGGCAGATCCTTGTGAATTTAAGGACCCTTACTTTAGAGCGCTTTGGGATCTGAAGCCAGTTCTTGTGTCTCAAAGTTCTTGTGCAGTCATTATACAGGAGCCTCTACTGGTCATATGACCGTTTGATTGTGCATGAAAAGAGCTAGCATTTACAACACATTTAAATGAGATTGAATTAATGAGGCTAAACCAACATGACGGCGAGAATTATTCCCGAACCATGGAGGTTTTATTAGGACATTTTGTAAAAACTACAAATCAATTCCCAAAATCATTGAAATCTATGTATTTATGCAGTCTGAATTTGTATGTTATAAAGAAAAAGATGCAAAATAAAACAATGTTAAGAACATCAAAAAAGTATGTAAATTGGTTACATAAAGGAATTTCCCTAATCTATATGACGCTTTGAAAGTGGCAAGGGGAAATTCAAGGAGAAAGGTGTCAGCATCAGGGGAACCAAATGACATTCCTTGGGTAAAGAGTGGGTATTCTAGCATGAAGCTCAACGGCAGGGATAGGGCAAATCAGTAAAGCTGAGAAAGATCTTCCCTCAGCTAAGTCAGGACAGGATCTGTGAAATTATTCTAAGGAACATTAATAAGCAATGGAAGGTTATGAAAGCTTCTTTCCTTCAACTCGTTCCAGATGGTCCAATCAGGATACAATGTTCTCTGGGAGCAGGTTCCCAGGGTCAGACAAAGAGGTACACAGGTGTGTGGGCAACAAATATGTCAGCTAGTACAGGATTCTCACTCCCATCCCCGTGCACTGCACATCCATGTCCTGCTTTCAATTATGCCAGCTAATCTACCAGTTCCCAACAATAAAAAAAAGCCCTATTATAACGAACGAGTGCTCCTCGATACAACATCTGCAGAGAAGGCAGAACATGAAACTTGCAATTCATTTATATAATATTTTGAGTGGCTGACACCTGTGTGCAAGTCAGATCAATATTAAGAGGGGGAAAGATGGAGACAAGACGGTACAGTTAGCATTAGTGAATACAATGATTATAATATGATTATGTTAGGTTCTCACTACAGGTAAATGTAGCCCCTTACTGTTATGTAATTAGTATGGTGCACACAGGTTAATTAGGTTAGCATGTAATATGTATATATGATGTATATGTGCATGAGGTGCTCAATTGCGCTTCACCAATCGCTGGCTCTCGCTGAATTATATCGACATGGTAGCGCTGTATTAACAACGCTTAGCGCATTGGTGACATAAAATCCAGCGATAGCAGGGAAATGGGCCAACATCGCTGAAAAACCAGCGAAAACCAATGCAACAGGGAGAAAAGCTTGCTGATTCAACCATGTGGCCTTAACCGTATAATCCACCTCCCATGTTAATTATGTCTTAGTCAGGAATTTTGAAGACGTTAGATTCCTGCGTTAATGGTGAGTTAGCGCAATTGTTTTTAAAGATACGACGGTCGGGGCCTCGTTGTATATATCGCAAAGCTGCATTACTGATATTTTCCCATTCACTTTTTTGAGGCATACCTACTTTGCATCTTATTAACGATGCGATGCGAGGCGTGAGTAAACTGGGGGCAAAAACATGGTAACACGCGCTAGCGTGCCCTCGATTATAATGCAATGAAATTATCGCTACTTTTCGGCAAAAAACGGATGTTGAAGCGGCGATATTTTTATCATCCCTTCTTGATAATATGCCTCCAAATCTTTACATATGCTTTTATCAGAACACAGCAGGGGTCGCAACGGGACATCATTAGTCTAGAATACAATCTTACCACAGATAGGGGCCTTGCTTTGACTCGTTAATTTTTTCACATGTTTTCATTTGAATTTTCTACAGTACTCTGATATAACTGACCAGTTAGAGATAGTAATGAACTTTTACCATACAACAAATCCAATACCGTCTCTTTATATTTCCACCAAAAACTGCTGCTCTCATAGGAATCATGCTGTTGTTGCGATCCCAGCATTTCTAGTCGAATAAATAAAATATAAAATAATATCCTGAGGGAACTGCGGGGCATATTACCAACAACTAGGGATAATTATTGCTATGTTGGCTTAGCGGCAATATTTTTATCGCCGTGCTGCGGCGATTTTTATCGCTTAGGAACCTTGCTATTATCAAGGTTTATCTCCTAAGCGATAAAAATTGGCCGAAATGCATGAATATCGCTGAAAAGTCAGCGATATTCATGCATTACCGAGCTAATGCTCTTAGCCATGTTATCCACCTACCATTGGATAACATGGCTAGGAACTGCTCAGGGGCAGGTGTTAGCTTTCGGAGATATTCGCGCTTAGCGCGAATATCTCCAAAAGTAGGTAATAGGAGATAGCGATGTTAGCGACTGTTTCCAGTCGCTAACATCTTGTAACGCCCACTTTGCATGTCATTAGTGATAAATTTCACTGACATGCAAAGCGGGGCCCAAGATGGTCACTATCTCCTACTAGCTGTCGCTAACTGGTGTTAGCGACAGCTAGGTAATAGGGAGATCATTTTATCTCCGCTTTCTTGGCTTTTAAAGCCAAAAAAGCGGAGATAAACCCCCTTGATAATATGCCCCTGCATTAGCAATCCATGTCAGCTGGCATTCAGTTCAAAGCACAATGCCATGCATTGAGGGTGAATCATTCCAATACATTTAAATACCTGGGCTTTGTTCAGGTCATTGCCACATTCTTGCCTGCACAACTCGATTTAAGCTGTAATCTTTTGTAACGTAATGGTGAGTCGGCACAGGAAGTAACTATCTGGCTTTGCACTAGATGGGCACTGTAAACCTCATATGCTTGTATTTACCTCTCCTGTGTAAAGGTAATTTTCCCTGTGCACAGTGTTCTTTGCCCACTTCCTGCCCATCTGCCGATGTACACAGTTACTCGATTCCCCAGAAATATATCCCCCAAATACAGGTATTGAAAATTAAATAAATCACATTTCCTTTGTTTGTTCTCAAAAAACCTAAAATTTTCTGCATTCAATATTTCTGAGTTTAGATCCAGAGTGGCAATAAGGTTGTCACTGAACTTTGTGACTTTATCCATATTTTATATTCGACAGAACATTTATGCACTGTTGTCTGTAAATCTGAACACATCACTCCTATATGTCTAGTCTTCTACAACTGGACCTTCACTTTCATAGTGAGGTCCCCGATGGGAATGCATGTCTTGGAACTCACATCTAATACTGCAAAGAACCTGCACATCTGTGGAGCCACAAAGGGTTGTCTCAACCTAAGATTTTCTCTGGGTAGTTATTCTGAATGTTCTGGTGCTTAAATGTCCTTTCATGTTACAAGAGTGCTAGAGCAAAGAGCTAGAGCAGTAAGCTAGAGGGCAACTACGTAGCCAGTGGTGCCACAGGTGGTAAAGCAGCAGAGGATGGAGGGATGGTGACAAAGACTGGTGGCAGCCTGGTCCCAGGAAGAAGCCTACCAAATAAGGTGACCTTAGTCAAACGTTTGTTGGCGGAAGGTAGAGCAATCTCCACATTAGAGTCAGTGGAGCTCTATTAAAAGCTAAAAGAGGCCAAAGTGACACAAGGGATCTGTATCCGCTCACCCCCCATCAATTGCAGTTTTTTAAGCTGAGTCACTGCGAACAGATAGCCTGGGTTTAGTGCAATGCAGCCTATGGGCATGTGTCTTCATTCATTCATTCACTCATTCATTCAATCAGTTCAATGGAACAATTTAATTGAACAAGAAGAGAAACAAGAAGAGAAACTAAAGTCAGTGGGCCTATAAAATCTGTATAATAACAAAATAGAGTTTTTTCTTGGCTGTACTCACAAAATTATGATTGTACTAAAGAAAAAGAGGATGGTTTTGTGTGACAATTCTTGTATAATTGTTGCTCCTTCAATCAAGGGAATTATGAGTACACTACTCACCCGTGAGGGTCTCAAGTGGCTGGGGGGTGAGGGGTCAGCAGTTCTGTAACAGTCGAAGAGCCAGGTCTTCAGAGCCTTCCTAAGGTGTTTAGGGTGGGGGCACATCTGATGTCGGTGGGGAGCTCGTTCCAGGTCCTGGCCGCTATGTAGGAGAAGGATCTCCCCCCTGTTCTGGCTCTGCGGATGCACAGGGTTTTGACAAGGAGGAGGTTGGTGGAGCAGAGGTTTTGTTTGGGTACGTGGAGGGTAAGGTTTGGGGTTGAGGTTTGGGGTCCGTTGTTGTGTGGGGATTTGTAGGCGTAGGTGAGTATCTTGAAAGTGACTCTTTTCTTCAGTGGAGCCCGCGTAGTTGTTGGCTGATGTGTTCGAGTCGAGGGACCACGAGGACGAGTGTGGCGGCGTTGTTCTGTATTGTTTGGAGGTTGCATAGTAGAGACTTGTTGATGTCAGTGTAGAGGGTGTTTCTGTAGTCCAGCCTGATGGTGATGCGTAAATGGGTGAATGTTCTCCTTGCCTCGGGGGTATCATTTGAATGTCTCATGGAGGATGCAGAGGGTGTTGAAACAGCTGAAGGTGATAGCGTTGATCTGTCAATTCATGGAGAGGGAGGTGTTGAGTATGATGCCAAGGTTCTTGGCATGATCCGTGGGGGACTCCGCAGTTGTTTTCCATGGGTTTGGAGAGGAAGGCTGGCAGTCTGATCCTTTGGCTCTTGCCTGTGTGGAACGATTTGATCCAGTCGAGGACGGTGCCTTGCATGCCGGCGTCATGTAGTCTGGCTGCGAGTGTGTGGTGGGGGACGGTGTCGAAAGCTACAGATAGGTCTAGTAGAATCAGGGCTGTGGTGTGGCCTTGGTCGAGGAGGGTGCGGATGTCCTTGGTGGGGGCAAGTAGGGCCGTCTCGGTGCTGTGGTTACTTTGGAATCCGGATTGGGAAGGGTTGAGGATGGCGTTGTCTTCGATTAACCTTGTCAGTTCTTCGTTGACTGTCTTCGCGGCAACACCACATTTGACACCACAAGACAGACAGTGATATCAACAAAGGCAAAGGAAGGGCACACTGGTCATCCCCTCTTTTGATTGAGGGTCAAGGTGTAAAAAGTTAAAACTTACAAAACCAACCACGAAATCCAACTGAGAAATAGGTGAAGAAGGCAAACCAAGAAAGACATCTTACAGATGCACGAATGAAGGTAGGCAAAGCAACAAAGTCCAACAGTGCCATCTCCTAAGAAGATTAACCAGAAAGCAAGACAAACAACTGTAGTTCACAATACTTCATTTAGGTCCTAGGAGATTGGAACCCAGGGAATTCAGAAGGTACTACAAAGGAACAGTACTTGTGCCACAGGCAAATAAGATACCAGGAATCCAGGAGTCACTAACAGTGCCAGACCAATGGGGGCAAAGAGCAGTCAAGCTAGATGAAGAGGTAAAGACAGATAGACAATGAAGGTTGGAGGGATAGCATCATTGATCTCTTTAAGAAAGATAAAAAGCATGCTAGCAGAAGAAAACAATCAGCACAGTATGATAGGATATGGTAAGCTTGAAGCAAACCGAGAGAAAAAAAACAATCGACTATACCGCAAGTGACAACAACTTTCTTTAACTGCAAGGAAGGAACAATCACCAAGGAGTGCATGTGATATACTGTCTAAATCCTTGTGTTTAATAAAGTTATGATTATCTCAGTGTAGGTTAGCAACATTTCTATTTTATGGCAAAGCGTTGTCAGTTTATTACAAGTTCTAAGCGAATCAAACACTATGGAAACATAATGTTAAATAAGCTAAGAATAGGACGTCAGAAGGTAGAAGCTTTGAACCAGTTAGCATTTTGCAGTATCGCAGATATGGCACAGCCAAGAACTGATACCTTAGTAGTCATTGTACCCCAAGTTGAATGAGTGCCAAACTTGAACCCTGCTGGAAAATGAGTATGAATTTCCAACAGTTAGGGACCAGGAATCTGACACTCTTAATTCGAATCAGGCTAAAAAGAGGGGTCCACTTAGACACAATCTAGTTTGAGTCAGCATATCAGCTGGTCAAAAATTAAAGAACCAATTGACATTCCATCTAGAAGAGAACCTTGTCTGACGGAGATAGGTAAGATGAATTATACTCATCAGCCTAGAGACCGAGAAGCCTGTATTGATGGTGATGGAGCACAACACAGGGTGGCCAGAGAAAATCTCTAAAAAGTAAACATTAAGATGGTAGTAGGAGAGGCCTTTCATCTGAAGGGAAGCATAATAGATAACTACTGGTGAGAGAGTAGCTCCTAAGGGATCTAGGGGTCCAAGCTTCTTTCCATACTCAAGCCCATTCTTTTTAAACAGGCTGTGTCATGGTGTCTGTGATGCCAGGTGACCAAGAATCAATTACAAGTCCCCGAAGCCTCTCAAAAAAGATTAAAGAATTAGCTTTAGTTCCCAAGACAAGGCTGGCCAGAAGAGAAGGATGACTGTAGCAAAATTTGCATTTTCTGCGTAGTCACCCCAGAGTTCCTGCTTTTTTTATGGTCCCTATTGTTGCTGCTTTTTTAACTCTGTGCACTTTACCCCTGCTAAATCAGCAGTGAAGTGCCTGTGCTCCCCTTTAACCATGGTTAAACTGGCTCATCCTTGATTGACATATTTAACTTGCCTATAAGTCTCTAGTATATTGTGTTTGAAATATATCCAGGCTCTGGACTAAGTATGTAAATGTAAATGTAAATGTACAGGAATTTATATAGCGCAAATCACCGAGCGGTTTCTAAGCGCTTGCTTAGGGAACCCGTCCTGGTATTCCCCTGTGAGATAACCCCGGCAGGGTATCCGCAAGGTGAAAGCCAGGCATCCCACCGCGAGGGGCCGTTGTGGAGATTAAGCAAGCTATTGCCCAGAGTCGCAGAGTGTGAACCCATGAATCGAGTAGGCACTGGAGCGAGAATTGTCGAGTCCATGGACATTTTAGGACTCAAAACCCCGCCGAGCCGGGAATTGAACCCTGGTCCCGGACTGACCTCTGCTTCCAGGTCTGCCTCCTCTAACCAGTGAGCCACACTTCTCCACAGTATGGGTGAAATTTGCGAATTCGCGCGAAAGTGAATTTGCTGTCTGAAAAATCCACAAATTTGTGCGAATTTGCGGATTTTTTTGCGTGTTCGCGGGTTTTTTTTTCAGCGCGGCTACCGCGAAGTTACCCATGCGGTCGTACATGGGCGTGGCCATCTCGCTCGCGTTGCGTATTTCCGTTTCCGGGCGCTAGTGGCATGCTCGCGTTTTCCATTTCCTATGTGTGAGGCGCAATTGCGTGTTCGCGTCCGTTTTTATGTGCTCTTGGGGGATATATCGCGTAGACTTACCCACGTGGTCGCAATGGGCGCAGCAAACTTGTTTTTCATTCATTGCCATGGTTCTGGGCATGCTTTTTCAATCCTCCTTTATTCTTTGTAATCCTTTGTTTGTTTGAACTTTTTTTTAATCTTTTTTACTCATTATTTATCTCTTTATTTTTGTGCATCTATATTTTGTGTTTTTTCTACTTTTGGTTACTTTAAAACTACTGTTTTTTAACTCTCTTTTCTTTTACTTACTTTCCCTATTCTTTCCTATTTTATTTTCCTTTAACTGTCCAGGACCATGGCAAAGGGAGCCTGCAAAAATCTGAAGGGGAAGGGTCCCGCATCCCGAAGCCGGCTCCCTTTCGGGCGCTTAAGGGGGGAAGCAGTAACTGCCCGGGAGATCTTCAGCGCGGTGGAGGTGGCCGCACTGGTTTTCTTTGTCCAGCGCCACCTCCCAAAGACCGTTGCACAGGCGGCAGTCCCGGTACCGGGTACGGGCTCCGGGAGCGTCGACAGCTATGGGGGAAGGTGTGCTGGGCCACGTATCTGAAGTCTGGGTCCGGCGCACCTACAACCAGGCGACGCACCAGTGGTCCAACATCCTGGACCTGGATCAAGACCTGCTCGACCTGCTTGGCGTCGAGATCCATGGGCTTGGTGAGTAGTAATTGCTATTTAATCACTACTTTGTTTTCTCCTGCTCTGTGTTATGATATTGCAAATATTTGTTTTTTACGAAGAGCAAGAATGCTGCCAATTACATTGCAGGTAAATTATGTTTCAAAAGCTTCTGTGATTGCAGGTGCTCGCCTGCTCACTGGCGGTGCTACTATGCTTACTTGTTTTCAATTTTGTGCTCATTTGGCCTGGGTGATTATGTATGAGTGTACTTTACAGAAGTGGGTAATGATAGACACTAGCGATTACATTGCAGGTAAATTATGTTTCAAAAGCTTCTGTGATTGCAGGTGCTTGCCTGCTCACTGGCGGTGCTACTATGCTTACTTGTTTTCAATTTTGTGCTCATTTGACCTCAGTGATTATGTATGAGTGTCCTTTACAAAACTGCGTAATGCTAGACACTAGAGACTCAAGTCCTTCCTTTGTACTCCTGCCACTAAGAAGAGATAGAGGTGGTGGATTGATAGTTTGAGTATATTATGACTGGTTATTTAGTAGGAAACTTTTTAGTGGCGGACTGTGTCTGTCACTTTGCGTGCCGCGGAGTGCTGCCTGCCAGTCCTAATAGAACCTTTTTCTAGTTGGTTTAGTGAGTTACATAAATTTCCAAGTAGACGGTCCGCGAATCCAGCAATACTAATATCCTAGTAGACCACATTAGATAGGTCAATAAATGTAGTGCAATTGTTGTCTATTTCCCCGAAATAATTTGTTATTGTTTTTTTGAAATGTTTGATTTGGTTGACAACAATCATCCATGTTTATGTCTTTCTTTCATGTTGTATATCAGCTCCCACCAGGGCAAGAGGACAGAGGAGGAGGTAGCGCCGGCGGAGCAGGAACAGAAAGGCCAGGATAGGTCAGCCGAGGGCTCCTCTGCTGGCCCCAGTGTGTTTTCCTGTTGATATTATTAATTATACTTCCCTATATTTACAGCTATCATTTATTCCAAACGTTCCTCATAATTCTATTTTTTCCTAAATCGTCTTTGATCTTCTTGTAGACTGTTTCTAAATTCTTATCCTGCCTCTGCTATGACTCTCTGTGCTACTACTAGATTATTATTAGTCTGTCTGTGTAGCTAGCTAAACTTGCACAGTTGGCAAAAGGTGTTAAACAAAACTCCTAATCAGCAATAGCTCTAGGCACTGGGTGCAGTCCTCTGGGTTGTCCATAATGTCTATTGAAGTCTTCTAAATGTTTATGCTTTGACAATTCCCGACAATAAAATGTCAATGGCCACCAAGAATAAGATACTAGTTTACTTTTTGATTGGATAGGAGGACATACTACTACTGTTGCAGGGACTATTCTGCACATACAGAACTATGGACAAGAAATAGGGCATTGGTGATAATAGGCGCAGTTAGACTTTCCACATACCTCAGTCATAACAGAAGTTGAACCCCCAATCTCCTTACTGACTAGCTAGTGTGTCTGGGTCATTATTTAGCTCCCAAATGAAGCGATGATCCCCAATGATTATACAACCCAGAACATAAGACTACAGAGTCAGAGTCCCGACCTCTCAGAGTCACGGACTCATGCTTGCAAATTGCAAACCCTTTCGCTCACTCACTCATGACCAAAAACCACAGAGTCTATGTAAGTTTTAAAGCTTTATTAAAAGTAAAACAACTAGCTCTGTGTGTACTCTGTAAAAATGTAAACTGTGCATTATATAAAAACCTTTATTAAAATCCTCTATATCTAAGATAAACGGTGAACGACTGAAAAGTGGCTGATTTCACACATTAATTGTGGGAGAGCCCTCACCTGAATGGAACTTAAAGTCTTGGTGGGGATGAATCGCTGACGACTCCGACTAACATTCATATGATCTTGCTCTTGTTCGTAGAAGGGAAGCTTCTGTCTGTTATGAGAAAAATGGTGCGTGTTAAAAAGCAAGCATTCATCAGTTGTGCCAAAAAGTGTAGCATCACATGTTATGGCTAAGCATAAATAAAAAACACCCTTCCCTGAAGAAAGGGAAATTTTTAGTTTAGACTAGAGAGCCACAAATTAATAAATTTGTTTATGTAGTACTAGTAACATTTTTTCATTCGTAGACAAAATAGGGAGTGGTGTATATGGCATCTAAAAATATTAAATGTATTTTCTAGGCTTAACACCATCGGCACAGCCAACCACCAGTGCTGTGGCCAGCGCGAAGGTGGTCACTCCAGGGGCGGATGCGGTGCCACAGCCAGCAGAAACTGCTGTGGGGGATGCCACGGTAGTGGCGGGCAGTGGTAAGCTATTATATTCCTTACTTATTGAGATTGCAGAGTGGGCTCTCTGCAGGGGTGTGTATATGTTGTACAGTACAAGTACACTTTACTGTTAAGAAGACTTACAAATTTAGAACTAAGTTTTTGTCAACCAGGTAGAAGACAGTCACCCTTGACTTCTCATTAGCAATAGCATTAGCGGCGGGAGTTGATGAGTAACGAATGGCCTCCTCTAAATTTGACTTCAACGCAGCTGTGAAAGTTTTATGGAGAAGCCAAGTCAGATCAGAGATGAACTTGATGGATGGGATGAACGAAAAGGGAAAGAAGGGTGTAAGGAAGGACGAGCGAGTTAAAATTAATGACTGGCAAAGAATGATACGTGTTTTTGAATGCTGCCCTAGGTGGCTGGGAATCTGATGCATGGCCGGTTGAAGGCTAAAGCAAGGATGGGTGGAAGGAGAAAGAAAAGAGGACTGCCAGGGTGGGTGAAACAGAAATTGTATGTGTGTGCAATATATCCTTTGGTTCAAATTCAAATGCAAGTCAAGCACGGATGCATGGCTGGCGGTTTACAAAATAAAATAAAAAGGTTGTTTTTCGGTGAGAAAAAGTAAGGTTTGTCCAGTTGAGAGTCAGACATTAAGAAGAATGACTGACATTTACTTTGAATGGATGGATGCCTGGATGGTATCTTCCTCATAGATAGCATAGGTGTATGTAACAGAGTAGACAGTCACTGGATGAAGAGTGTTACTTTGAAGAGCATGTAACACCGCACGTCCGTGCCAGAGTAGCAAAGCTGAGTAAAGAAGTTGTAATTTTTCTGAATACTACCATGACTGGTAACAGTAGTTTGCAAGCACAGCATATATCCGGCGATTACGGGGACCACTCACTACCTCTGTTAATAATGTTTTTACAACTCTGTCATTCATGTGTGGCCTATCGGTGTTCACTCAATCAAAAACAAAGCACCTAAAGTCATCTGATATGTAAGCAAATATCCTGTGAAGGGATAGATGGTAAGATTATTTATCTTCTTCATTTTCCTTTTGTAGTAGTCAGGGGCAGGGCAGGGTGAAAGTTAAATTAATTAAGCAGTAGCCCTTGTAACAGAGTATGGCCAGTGCCACCCGTAATAGAAAAGTAAGAGCTTCACCACTTGCATGTACTGGACTGGTAACCGTAACGCAAGTCTGTGTCATCATGGCTTGCATCTGTTTTTCTCGGGTGCAATTTGACTGTGCTGGCATTATGCCGGCTTCCACAAGTTTACGTACCAATTTCGCTAAACAAGAGAGAAGAAGAAGACTGGTGTACTGTCTGAGTCTAATGTAATGAGTCCATATAGTGCTAGTAGAATTCCTGAAACTGCCACTAATGTTAGAGCAGAGGCTGACGAAGTGGTAGGTTAGATAGATACATTCCACAAATGTTATGTACCGTGCTTGCAAGTTGCTAGTGCTACTGTGACACAACTTTCTGCTAAATTATTTTGTGTTAATCTTAAAGAGCATTGGTTACAGTATGTTTTTCTTTCTTCATATAGATACTCCTTCTAAACTAACAAGGAAGGAGTTGGCTAGAAGGGCCTGGCAACGGAAGCTGGAGGCATTTGTCGCTGAATATCGGCGGCTGGTGGCCCAGGAGGAGGAGGATGACTCGCAGTCGCAGTCAACAACATCCATGACAGCTGCATCCTCCTCCACTGCCCCTGGGTCATACAGTCAGCGCAAACTGCCAGCGGTATGGAGCCGTGGTCCGGCAGCCACCCGCCGCCGCCGAGCAGCAAAAACAACAGCTGCCCCCACAGTACCTGCAAGTGCAAGGCTCGTGTGCACCAATTGACCCTGCGAGTGTCCAACCTTGAGCAGGAGGTGGCATGGCTGAAAGCCCTGCTCAAGGACCTCCGGAGAGAGCAGCGTGACCACCTGGCCAAAGGGCAACGCCGGCGGAAGTAGAGAGAGTGTCCCTTGCCCCTTTTTTAAAGACTTTTGGGGGGGGGGAATTGGGCGTTGGGGTTTTTGGACTGGGGACATTGATTTCATGGACATTGGTTGGGGTTAGGGAGGGGGGTGGGTCGGGTCTTCTTGTGGGATGGTTTATTTTTGTGAGGGCTCAAATAATTTATTTATTTCAACTTAAACATAGCATCTGCATTTTTTTACTGTTTTGTGGGGGAGGCAGGGGGGGTTAACTGTATGTTTGTTTTCCTGAAACAACTGGCTGGTTGATTCAAATTGTCTAATCCCCCAAATTTGTACAAACGTGCCACTGACAGACTTAGTGAATTCAATTGTCCTACTACTTTACTAGTACTACCGTCAGTCTCTCCTCTCCTCCTACTCCATTATTCTTCCTCCCCAAAATGCTTATCTTACCTGTGATTCGTGTTTGAGAATAGGGCTAGGCACAGGGCCCGCTGCATGGCAAATGGCGATTAAGGTTGGCTATGGAATCCTGGACGGTGAAATGTCATCGATGTGGTGGTAGTAGTAGTGGTACACACTGGCAGTAGCAGCATATGAAAAAAAAGGAAATGAAACATTGAGTGGCCTGAGCGGAGCATTAGAACAGTACGATAGATAGTACAGTACACAAGAACAGTGCCATAAGTTGTAGCCTAAGCAATGCTAAAGTATTCAAAATATAAGTACTAGTTGCGTGGAGTATGGCTACTACAAGAAATAGTACTGAAGGTGAAGGACACAGCAGCGTAAGCATTCGTCACATGTAGGAGGAGGATGTTGTTGATGATCAATCCACTTGATGGCGCACATGAAATTCTGATTTGATTTGCAAATACTCATGGGTGTGTGTCAAGCAGAATAAGAATAAGAATACATCCTCGGATTACTTCACCAGCCTTGAAATTGATTTTCTGTTGCTTTGACCTTATCCTCCCCAGCAAGTGTGTGGAATTATTGTTGTCATTTAGTCACACCTCAATGAAAACCACACAGCCCGGGGGAAGAGGGTTAGGGTTTGAAAATTGTATGGGAACGGGGGTTTTGGGGAAGGTTTTGTGGAGAGAGGGAAAAAAACACAGCATGGACAAACAACAAATGAAGAAAAACAAATCTTTGGATACGAAGATATCCATAAATCTTTTAAGGGACAAAAGGAAGTGCACTGCATGCATGAAGTTGTTTGCTAAATGGGTGGTTAGGTTACTGAAAAGTAGTACTTACTACAACAAACTAACTATGAAGAAACAATTTGACAGTACAGGGCTGCAGTAATTACGCAATTTCACTTGCCTATCTGCCCTCAGAGAGAATAAACACTTATTAGTACATTAAATTAGTTTTAAAAGTAGCAAATAACTTATCAAATAGCTGTAGGGATGAATTTGAAGCAGAGAGCAAACGCACAGAGTCGCACTCATAGAAGTAGTTCACAACAATAACATTATGTAAAAGATAAGGAGAAGTGAAGAGGATACTGTAACTGTATGTTGTAGTTGTCCTGTACAATTTGTGAAGTTGCATGCATCCAGCCATTCTTCTTATTCGCGGTACTCCTCCATTCCATCTGACGCTCCGTCGATCAATCTTGGTGACCAGAGACACTGTCCACTGCCTGCCTTTCGGATGCGGAATTGCGGATTGCTAATGGTAAGCCTGAGTTAATGTTTTTCCCATCGCACATGGTAAAAGCCGGCCTGTAATTGTTGATGGAAAAACAGGAAGGGATATTAAAACACCATGGAGAAAAAATATAAGGTACGGTGTGTAGTGCAAAAATAACACTTCCACTTTCAGAGGCGACAGTATTACATACAAGCATCATTTCTAAAGTGCGTACTCTGGGTCTCCTTTTCAAGGATAATATTTAGCACAAAGCAGGCCAGGGCCATGCAGACGGTCAAGGCAGGCACCACTGAGTGAACCAACCTGATGTAGCATACCTCTTTGACACAGACAGACATAGCATATCTAATTTTATGCAGCAAGCCACATAGCCGCAATTTAATTTACATGAACTGCTGTCTGCACTCTGGCATAACAACATTACACTGGCTCAACCACTCTATACCACGACTAGACAGACATGTAGTTCTGCTGTGGTTGTTGTTGACTTGTTTACCTGTTTGCCACTCACGAAATGGCCATAGTTCTTCCGTAAACTAACGATGATGATCCAGCATCCATCCCAGTGAGTGACTGTAAAGAATAAATATATTATGTAACTTTGATCATCAAGACCCATCATCATCATGGTATATTGGCAAACTCAATGTTGTTCATGCAGTCACAGTCTACACACAGTGAGTCCAAGGACAGACATTTTCCATATTAAAAAATGCAACGTAGTGGCCCCTGCAGTAGAAGTACAATTTGAATTAAACAAGGTAAAAACAGAGTAGACTTGAGTTACATTTAGTGTGTAAAAGATTAAATATTAACAGAACAAATATGATTAATGTCATGCACAACAAACAGCAATTGCTTTCATCAGAGCCAGACAGCCAGTGTTGTCCAATGCATGCCATCTCATTATTCATTACCTGTTCCACTTTTTATCTGCGTCTTCTTGTTCTTACATTGAAGGCCCACAGGGCAGCCTATTGTGTCAATTTCAGAAGTAACAGTCAGCAATCAGCATATAGTCAGTAATTCCAGTCCCACTTCTTTTGAGGGGACTCGTCTACGAAGCAACAGTTTCTTGATTCTGCGTAATCCAGCCATCTGCCTTGAGGGAAATGGATAGGGGGATTCTGGAGGAGGAGGATAGAGGAGCATGACTGAGTTGTGAACTTGTGAACTTCAGGAATGCAGACAGCGGCACCTTCAATAAGGAAATAAGACGAAGACAGTGCTGCTGATGGATTTGTTGTGATTAGATTTTTGTTGTGGTAAAAGTTGCAAAACAAAGAAAGACACAGGAATAAAAGTGAATAAGGACGAAAAAAAAGGAAGTCAGTATTTCAGGCCTAGGTGTCAGGGAAGTAGAGCTCGTCCTCAAACTCTGTGAATTGAAACCGGAGTAGGTCAGCTAACTAACTGCTGCTCTTTTTCTAACCGAGTGGCTGACAGAGCTAGCCAATGTTTGTACCTTGAAACATCTGCTTCAGTAAAAGGAATGAATGTATTGCTGGCCAGTGCCTTTTTGTACCGTGGATCCAGAATAGTGGCACAAATGTAATGTTGTTCACAATGTATTCCTTTAAGCCTTGCATTGTCAAGTAGGTGGGTTAATAAGCTCTCCGCCAACTGATATGCGTCTTGCTTATCATCTTGGAACGTTGAAGACACCGCCTTCAGTTGGTGCTCTAGCATGCGCAACAATGGGATAGCTTTGCCCACAGTACAGTCCTCCCTGCTGACTTCACGCGTGAAGACCTCAAAAGGACAAAGCATGTCTGTCAGGCTTTTAACTAGGTCCCATTCCTCCACCTCTAGCCTCATGTCCTTCATAGAAGCACCCTGTGCGTTAAAGACATACTCATTGATTACCAAGTACTGCTCAAACAGATGCTCAAGCATGTAGAAGGTTGAGTTCCAACGTGTTGCAACCTCCTGGATGAGTCCTCTGACTGGCACTCTACGGACACGTTGATTGATCCTCAGCTGCTTCCGGGCCTTAAAAGAATGGCTGAAATGTGTGCAGATTCTTCGTCAGGTGGTCAGTAACTTGCTGACTTTGTTTTTTTTTTCAAGAAATCTTGAACAACAATGTTAATACTGTGCGCCAAACACGGCACTCTGAAATAGCCACCATCATTCATGGCCCTGACTATATTACTGCCATTATCCATGGAAACATAACCAATCATGCGCTTTCTTGGATGCAGCCATTTAAAGACCTTACTGTTAAACTCCTCCAAAATGTTTACTGCAGTATGAGATTTCTCCATGGCAAACATGGCTACTTTTGCATGTTTCCGACTAGCTTTAAAAATTGTGGCACTGTCAACACCTGCAGATATCTCTAACCCCCGCAAAAGAGACCCAGTGTGCAGTGATGCACATGTAATCAACGGCTTGGCAAATGGTCCACATGTCTGTTGTCAGGTGGATAGTGTGAACAGCACTCTTCTGCAAAACTGCCCCAATCACCTCCAGCACATCTTGATGCAGTGCTGGAACCGCAACTCTGGCAAAATAGGACCGGCTAGGAACCTTCCATTTAGGGCAGACTGTTGCCACAAATTCTAGAAAACCCACCCCTTCCACGAAAAAAAAAGGGAGAAGGTCCAGCGCTAACATTTTATCCAGCATTGCATTATAAAGACGTGCCGTTGGGTGGTTGCATTCATATGGCGCCTCTGACCAAAACATGCTTTTAACGGTGGTCTGGACAGTTTTCATATGTGACGAGGATGATCCAGACCTCTTCAACCCAGTTAGGCTCATTGATGTACTTTTTCGCATTGGTGTCTCTACCAGACTACTGTGCCCCCTTGATGTTGCTGGGGTAGAGTAGGGTGTGGGTGCTACCACTGCAGTGCTGCTGCCCGGGGTACTGTGTGTACCAGAAAAAATATCTCTCGGTTGTCCACCTCCCCCCTGCACGATCAGCTCCTCCTCGTCATCAGATGCAATATCAATGTCTACATTTGGATTTGTACTTTTGGCTTTCCGGATGTTACTTAGGTGTGCCTCCAACTGGATAATGTGTTGTTTTTTTAGATGACCTCTCTGGCCTCAGGTAACATATTTGGTACCAAGCTTACCCCGACTAACTACTTGTTTACAAATCGAACAAATGACTAGGTTTTCAGCCTTTTTGCTAATACTAAAGAAGTCCCAAACTGGAGAGCTGAGATTTCTGGTGGTGGTGGAGGTGCTACTTTCAATGCCAGATTAAGTGGAGGATGGGCGTGGCTGAATTTGACTCTGTTGTGCACTTACAGCACTACTACTTGAGGTAATGGAGGTTGAGCTAGATGGAGGTCCCTGCCGGCCCTTCTGACGAGAAAATATGGAAGCTGTAGGTCGTGTTGGTGTAGTAGTTACCTGTGTTTGTGGTGGTACCACCAGTGGTGCCACGCCACACACATCCTGCGCAGCAGCATTTTTGGATAGGGTCTGCTGCATGCCCGCTGGGGCTGGAGTGACGACTGTGATGACTAGGTCGTCATCGTCAGACTGTTCATCAGCAGCAGAATACACCACTTCTACTTCTTCTTCGTCATCACCCATAAGTGAAAGCCTTGCGGGAACCTACCTTTTAGCTAGCTTTGTCGGCTCATGGCGTGCCTCCCTCTCAGACTGCATTGGTGGGTGCCAATCAAGATCGAGATCATCAGAAGGAAGAGGGCTTGAAGAAGAACTTGTACTAGCCCTCCTTGACCTTTTTCTTGCTGGGGATCTGGATCATCAGGAGGAGTGGCTTGCTTGGAGGATACCTCCGCTTGAATCTCGATTTCCTGATGTGCCCCTACTTCTGGAGGAACACGCATTGTAGGGCAGTTGTGCCTCTCCATGCACCTCTACTTGCGCCTCTACTTGCGCCACTCCTCGCGCCACTCCTTGCGCCACTCCTAGTCTCACTCCTTGCGCCTCTCCTAGTGCCACTCCTTGCGCCTCCCCTTCCGCCTCCCCTTGCGCCACTCCTGGCACCTCTCCTTGTTGCACCTGTGGTTGTCGTTGCGGCTGTGCTTGAACACTCATCAGATGAGTTGATTGGATGCTACTTTGCGATGAGTCAACGCCAACATCACTGGTCGATGGTGAAAGAGCAGTTAGAGAGGCTGCCTCTGCGGCACTCATGGACTTGGGCCTAACTTGACGTGGTGAATATAACGTTGGTTTTGAAACCTAGTTGGTTGCTTGTTTGTTTCAGAGCCGACACCCACCGAATTGTGAGCACCATATGGAGGTAGGAACTAGTTGTCGTTTATAGTGGTTAGTGACATAGGGTGGTCCTCTTCCAGACTGACACATGCCTGTCTTTTCATTTACAGCTACGTGGTCCTGATGAGATTTCCCTTTACAGCTAGGGATTTCGAAACGCGTAGACCCTATTGTACACAGCATTAGGAGTACTGTTGTGAAATCAAAAATATCTTTAAATTGAAAAAGTTTCCCCAATGCTGTTGTGTTTTTTGAAACAATGTTTGTAAATAATGTGTTGTAATAACTGATGTATTTTATGTTATCTTTGCGGCGTGTATGCATGATTGAATGACTGAAGAATATGTCGAACTTTTAGATGTGAGTGAGTGTTGAGTGAAGTAAGCAATGTTCGAAAAAATTAGATTTTTTTCTAAAATGTGATATGATTTAAAAATGTTGAATAAAATGATTGATTGATTCAGGACTGAAAAAGTGGTCCAACGACTTTCTGTTAAAATCAGGCAGTTGTCAGGTACAAATAGGTTACCCTTAATAAGTTGGCAATATTGGTGCTCGTTTTGGTTGTTCTATTAGGTGAGGCTTGTCCTTATTGCCCATGAGCCCAGACCTAGTTTTGGTTACGGTAACTTGACATGGTGGCACTGAGACCAATGAAGCTGAGGTGCTGATCCCCGCTTGGTCCCCGGCGGACACCGCTGCTGCAGGCGTAGTTTTTTTTTTCCCAAAAAAAGTGTCTGTCGGCACACCAGTCTCCTTGGTAAGTGGCGCCACTTGCTTCTTCTGCTACCTCTTACTGGCAGTGGCACTGGCAACTTTCTTGGTAGAGGAGCTACGGCCACCTTTCTTTGGGCCCATCTTCTTCAGATGTCAGAACAGCAGGACACAGTTGCATGAATTGCAGAGTTGTCTGTGGCCACCACACGTGACGTCACGTGACATTGTGCACACACCGCAGCAGGACTTCTTCCTGGCACTACAACAAGGATGATGAGGATGATTCCTGGTTGTCAGTCTTTGTGCACCTAAAGCAAAGGAAGCCAGAGGAACATCAGTTAAATAAATGTTGTATATGACGTATTCAATTAATATTTGCAACTAGGTATTTATTATCATTAACAGAACACACCCAAAAATGGAAAGACCCAAAATAAAAATTGCAATTCTAATCAAAAATGGATGTATAAATTAATAGAAGAGAGAGAGACCACACAGAGAGAGTTGTTTCATGCACCACTGAGTACCACTGGGCATAATGGATGAAAGCAAGGCAGACTGGGCGCAGGCCTATGGGACAAAGCACACTGCCTGGCTTCAAAATGGCCCCTAGACCCCCACCCACTTGGCCAGGCCCTGGACCAGGCCTCAACATGGCCCCCACCCACATGGCCAGGCCCTGGACCAGACCCCAACAACACCCAAAAAATCGAAATACACACAAAAAATCACCCCAAACCAATGGCATCCATGCCCTAAATTATGTTTAAAATCAAGAGAACACACAGAAAGACTTGGCCCATGCACCACTGACTACCCCTGGGCATAATGGATGAAATCAATGCAGACTGGGTGCAGGCCTATGGCACAAAGCACACTGCCTGGCTTCAAAATGGCCCAAAGACCCCCACCCACATGGCCAGGCCCTGGACCAGGCCCCAACAACAATCAAAAAATCGAAATATACACAAAAAATCACCCCAATCCAATGGCATCCATGCCCTAAATGATGTTTAAAATCAGTCAATCATCAATTTCAGAAGGTTTATGCTGCCAGCGATAGATTTCTCGTGCAGAATTGCAATTTTTGCTATTTCGGGAAAGCGAGAAGTTCAAATCACCCGCCGGAAGTCAGCTGCGCGGCGCAACTACGTGTTCGCAATTGTTTACTCTTGTGATGCGTGATCGCGGGCCCTTATGACGTATTTGCGTTCTGAGCGTCTCTCAGTGCAAGACGGCGGGACGCTATGACGTACTCGCAGTTGAAAAGTCTTGCGCGATCACGCAATGACGTATTCGCGGTCAAAAAGTCTCGCGCGATCACGCAGCAAGATCGAAAATGGCGCAGCGCACGCAAACCGGGAGGCAAACAACTCGGCAAACTCAGAATCACGGTAAGTCAATGCCGCGCGCACGAGATTGTATTTTTGAAGCGTGACCAAGCAAAAAAAATCCGCTAACTTGCAAATTGCGAATTCTTTGACAATGTTGCGCAATTCGCGGACAGCGAAATTGGCAAAAATTTGCACATTCTGCGAGCGGAACGGATTTTCAGCCCACACTTACTCTGGACATTAAATGCCACCTGTGGACAGCAGCACCTATGGTGCCATCCAGAGAATGGGACTGTAAAACATGACTTCTAACCGACCACAGAGACTTTAGCACCCTAAGAACCTGCTGTCAAACTTGTAAAAATAACCCTTTTTTGACAGGCGGGAAACCTTGCTTTTAAATATGAATAAGTCTCCTGTAAGAACACCTTGTCACTCAAAAGGTAAGTGGCTCATATTTAAAAGTGTGATATGTTCAAAATTAAAGTTAGCATCTTCCTCCAGTGAGTAGACCTCAAAATCTATTTTTAGTGGTAGGACTGTAGTTTGATCCCAGAAAATGTCAAAGTGCAGATTATAAACTTTAATATGTAACTTTTGACAAGAAATTGCTAAAATGGTCATTCAGAACTAATTTTTATATTTGCTAAAAGTCCAATTTATTGGGTAAGTAATTTTTTTTTTAATAATTAGGAAAAGATAACTTCCAGAAATGTACAGTTACCCTGCCTGAAGCTCCTGAAGGCCAATTTACATTAGCCTGCCAGCACCTGCCCAGGAAGTGGTTGAACCTTAAAGAAGTCTGTTAACTGCTCCCAGAACAAAAGAATGGCTTAGGCGGAGTGGTAGGATGGACTAGTGGGGCCATTCAATCACTATCAGCCCAGGAAGGACAGGGTCAGTGGACCCAAAAACGTTATTAACTTGAAAGGGACGGAGGTGAGGCCTGCCAAATAATAGTTTAGTGTAAGGAAAGCCTTTGTCCCTCAAGGCTCACACTAGCTAGACTGGCTGTCAACCCAATGAAGAGAAGTTACCAATGAACTGGTTTAAGTGGCCACAGAGGAGGGGACTGCTTATTTGCCTGCCACAAGCCCGGGTAGATACAAGAGCTCACAACAGAAAGGAACGGTTTAGCCATTCTTGGATTTTAGGAGCGAGGGGCACTGTAGGATTGTTTGTCATAAAGCAAACAGAAACTGTTGAAAACGTGGGTAGGGTTGGACTCTGGAACTTGTTCCCCAATGGCTAGGGGGTGTTCAGGAGTCCCCCCCCCCCCCACCCACTGGCTAGTGCCAACTATAAATGTATCACCCCAAGTATAATTCCTCCTAACACTTTCTGGACCTGCGGAAGTTCAAAAGAGGGCTGGACTTGCTGTCTATGCCTGAAAGTAGCCCTGAAAGACTGAATCTGCTCCTTTTTATACCCAGGAAAAAAGAAGTGGAATTCAAGGTTCTGTTGGCAGACCTCCAGTGTGGCTACAATGACACAACAAGCTCCAAGAGGCCTTTTCCTGGTCTAGTTCAGGTCCTGTTGACTTGTGCCAACTGGACCTTAACTGGACTTTGCTAGTAGCCTCTTTTGGAGTGAGTTTGGGCTCCTAAGTGTGATTGTAGAGGTCCTGGGAGCCTAAGATGCCGGAGGACAGCTTCAGGATAGAGATGCTGCTCCTGGTACCCTGAAAATTTGTGTCTGGACTCCAAAATATCCAGTGCCTTCAGGGCGACCTCGCAGCAAAGGTGTCCAATTTTGATGCACCTTCCTCAGACACGGCTTGAAGCTTGCCCCGCTGGAGGATTTTGAGCTCCACAAGGTACAATCTTTGACTATGATGACCCTGCTTGGTGTATCCGACTTGCTCTTTGTCGCCTGTGGACTGAAATTGCATGTAGGTCTCAGTTAACTGCTTTCATTGACTATCACTAGCAATTTTTGCTTTTTAGTACTATTTTTACAGCAAACAGTAAAAATTCATATCTCCAGTTCCCCTTATTGGATGTTTGTCATTTGAGGTCATTTTGTTCATTAAATTATTGTCTGTTTATATAAATTAGAGTGGGATTTTTATTGTGTTGTATTTTTTACGTTGTACCTGTTTTGGTACTTTTGAATGCTTTACACATTTTCGAAAGTTAAGCCGTTATGCTCCGTGCCATATCTACCAAGTGTTGAGCTCAGATTAATTTATTGACTTGTGACTTTAGGGTTCACCCTGATAAGATAATGTAAATATCGTATGAGGTGGGCTACCATCCAGGCAAAATAAAAATCTATGGGGCATATTAACAAGGAACAGGAAAAATTAACGCTAAGGGCGCTTAGTGTTAATTTTTTTAACGGCCGCTATCACTGGATAATATTGCCTGGTGGTTATCTCGTTAATAACAACGCTAACCGCCTAGCCGATACAAAATCCAGCGATAGCGGCATTTTGGGAGGTTATTGCTGGCAATGCAGCGATAAAACTACAAGGATAAAGATATCCATGTTGATAGCCCATGGTGGACTTGGCCATGTAATCCACCTCCCATTGGATTACATGGCTAAATCTGAAAATTAGCAGACGTAAAAAAGCAGCATTAACCGTGGTTAGCGCTGCTTTTTTTGTCTCTAACAGGGTTAGCGTGAAGCTTGATAATAGGAGAAATGTCGCTTAGCGACATTTCTCCTATTATTTTGCACTAGAATGCCCACAAGGGAAGTGTAGTGAAAAAGGGTGCTAACATGCAATTTTGCATGTTAGCACCCTGTTGTTGATAGGGCGATATTTTTATCTCCGCTTCTTTGGCTTTTAAAGCCAGAAAAGCAGAGATAAAGCCCTTGTTAATATGCCCCTATGTTTTTACAGTGACCTTGCATGAATAGAGCATGGGATTTCATTGCAAATGTTGCAGTATGGGTGGAGCTGGTGTGCACATGTTGGGAGTGTCCATTGTGCTCTCCATAAGGGGAAAGGATATAAGGCTTGAGAGGGACAAAAGGGCATCACGATGACCACATGAGCCAGACAGTCAGGCAGTGGAGTAGATGCAACCTGCCGCACCCTGGCCTCCACCAAAACTGCGTCAAGAATCTCAGAATCAAAATAGATAGCGCCCTCTCCTTCTTACAGCAGATTCAAGCACTTGGTGGGTCTTGCTTCAGTATGCTTTGCATGCTGAAATAAACTTCTTCTTCTACTATATGAGTCTGCTGGCAGAAAGGTAGTGCAGGCCCTGATTATGTCTAGATTAGGCTATGGGAATTCTCTGTACCTCAGCCTCCCTGACTATCTCCTTAACAGACTATAGGTGGCTTAGAACTCCGCAGCAAGACTGCTGCTCAGACTTTCTCCCAGGTTCCACATGACCCCTCACCTAAGGGCCCTGCACTTGCTCCTGGTGAAAGAGAGGGCGGTCCTCATGCATAAGGCCTTGCATGGGACGGGGGCATCGTATCTCAAGAGGAGAATTAGTACATACACTCCTGCTCGAACCCTCCTCTCTTCCTAGGCGTTACTGGCAAAGGTGTCCCCAATTTGGTCGCCCCGGAATGGGTGGGAGATCCTTTTCCTATCTAGGATCTTTCTTCTTCTGTGGACTCCCAGTAGAGCTTTGGCTTATACATAGCCTCGTTCAAGAGGAAGCTCACAACCTTCCTTTTTAACATATAATCCCACGGCCTGTCCGATTCCTCCTACGCCTAGCACCAGGATACTCTGCTGAGTAGCTGTGTACTTTATAAATTAGTATAACATAACATAACGGATAGACCACAAATCGCCAGTGTGGCAAAGACATAAGCCAAAAAGGAGGATGAAGTATTGCAGAAAGGCAATTTTTGCCCATTCATCCGGGTCCATGTGCCAGGTCGAAAAATGGTGGAGTTGGAAGTTGAAACTGGGGACAAAGAGGTCCCATGATGCACCTGATAGCCTTAAGACTATGGGATCCACCATTTCGTTGCTGGACAGTCTCCTGTTTCTAAAGTAGCAGTCATCGGCAGAGAAGATATCTTACAAGCCAGTAAGTTCAAAGATCTTTGGCTAGAGTTGCTACATTTTTCAACCTGATCCCTTTAACTGCTGGATATGACAAAGACGGGGGAAAGAATGTGCATAAGGGGCAATTCCTGGCTAAGCTTCACGGGGAAGGTTCTGGTCAAATGTTCCAAACAGTTCAAGAAAAAGTTACATATTTGGAAGGTCAGGAACCTCAGGCCGTTCACATTTGAGAAAATGTTTCTCAAATAACTTTTAACTGACTTTTATCACACTCTTTGAGCACTTTAATTTGCACTGCAATAGTCAGTACTAGATTTGTGCCTCAGGAGAATTATATTTTCATGTGTGGCCATCATCTGTTTATTGTCTTTTAACCAACTGCCACTGAATGTCAGACAGCTTGCTTGAAATGATTGCCCTTCATTTTATTGGGTGCTATCTTGTAAAAGGTTCAAAGGGAAACATGCTAGGTGGAGCCCGAAATACATACAAAGCTGCAGCATTCTATGCAATCACACATCTGCTCTCTGCTGCTGTCTTGGCTGCTTGCCACCCTCCTGCCCCCCCCCGCCCCCTTTGACCGAGACCAATAATAAAACAGTAACGTATGAGCAGAGACGTTTCCAGTTTTATTGTAATCAAGGGAGGGAGCGCCAAGGAATAAATCAGAAGGCAGACATCTGCTGCGGGCTGCCACCTCCCTCGGTGTCAAAGAGCAAGGAACTGAGTCATGTTAGAATACATGGCTCCTCCCGAAAGCAAGAGGCATTCAACACAGATCTTTGTTGTATTCTAAAATATGAATTATTTGGTATGTAACCTTTAGAATACATCTACTAGAGAGTTTTACTGGAAGCATATTAATGGAAAAGACACATCCGATTTGACACCCTCTGCGTTTACTATGACTCACCCTGGCCTGGCATATATATTTCCACTAAAGCCCAATTTCCCCTGTCCTGATCAAGAAATCGATTGCAGATCGCATTATGCTGAGGTTATTCCAATTGCATTGCAAGAGAGCTGCATAGAAGTCACATCATATTTAGCTTTCATTGTGAAAGAGCATTCTTCAAGAAACAAACACAATTTGGGATCACCAGAGGAAAGCAGACAGGGTCTGTAGCTTCAAGCTTGGAATCCAGATGGTATTATTTGCATCTGCATGAGATTGACTGAGGAAACCTGGATAGGTTTACTTATGAGTTGCAGCTGGAAGCCAATATGGCAATCAGGTGGTTTCAGAATCAAACATACTAACTCTCAGATCCATGCAGCCTGTTCTTCATGACATCAGAAAGGGCCATACTGTGGTAAAAAGAGGTCTCCCTTTTAAAGCATGGGTCCCAGTCTGATTACAGTCTCCCCATCTACAATACAGCAGAGAAATCCAAAATGTACTTTTTGAAAATAAATGCTTAGCCAATCTATCCACAGAGCATTAAAGAAGACAGACAATGACCTCAAACAGAGATCATTTTATAGTGCTGGAGAGTTCGTTTTTGTCATTTATTTCACAAAATGAAGTCAAATACAGATTCAACAATGATGTGTCGGCCATTGACCAGTCAGTCCTAATTTTGAGAACCCTACAAAGGTTTAAGAGGCGTAATTACACTCAGAATTTACTATACAAATGAAAACATTTTAAGAAAACAGTTTGCCGTTTCCTAACCAAAACATGCATGGGTCTTTAGTACATCAGGCCAATTAGTGGCCGTCACAGCTTAGAACACGGTTCGTTTTGTGAGTCTTTTCACAAGCTGTATGGACTGTTCCCTGCCCTGCTGGATTGTGGACTGCCAGCGTCACTTGTTAGTGATGTGAAAATGCATTCATTAAATAAACAGAGAAATTGCTGTGGTAACAGCTGCATGTTTTATGAGAACATTCATGTCTGCCCAAGCTGATATTTAATATTATGGACGTCTCAGGAATCTGTGACTGGTACTACAAAACATTATTCCAGTGTGCTGAAGTCTTGCCCTAGCAACAGCTGGACGGGCCATGTGGGGCACAGGGAAACCTCCAGGTGGGATGAGGACCAAAGGGCTATTTTTAGGAGGAGTGGAACGGGGGTGTACATCACTTCTTCAGTCTGGCAACCTGCCCTGTTGGAAACACGCTTTATGTAGACATGATGATATTTTTCCCACCTATGTCCTTTTGGAGAAGTTAAATCCACATGCAACACTCACTCGGTAAGAACACTTTGTCAGGAGCTGCATGCTTCTTTCACCCAGGTCACCAATGTGCACTTGGTAAAGCCTCTGAAACTTCGGTTTAATGCGAAGAAATGTCAGAATAAATGTAATGAGGTTGACCTGGCCAACATTTAGACTACCAGTTCAGATTCATCATAAACTCCCTGTCGTATGTTCCTGTGATGGTTCATACCCCAAGGATACCTGGCCATGCCAAGCAATCTAATAGAATGTGAGTGACACATTGAACTGGTCCTTTACTTTCTCTGCCTACAGATGGTGGCATTATTTACACCCATTGCAACTCAAACTACTTTTCATTTGTAAGTTATGAGTGATTGAGTGAGTGAGAAGGGTTGCACCTAGGCGCTTCCTGACCGAAGACTTGGTGGCTGGCAATTAGAAGTCGTGCATTCTCAGTTTCTTTCCAAAGGCCTCAGCATTTCCGTGGAGTGAATTCATTCATTATTGGCCCATTAGAGTATACAGGAAAAGCAATTCACCAGTCCTTACCCTCATCACTTAAGAACAGCTGACAAAAAAATATTATCACTCCTGGACTTGATTTTCAATGTAAATATTACTCATTCATTTGGAAAAAAGTACCTGAATTTGAGGGCATAGGGTGGAGAAAATATTGGTTTTTGCTTAAAAATGCAAACGTTTAAATGTGCAGGCATTCCAGCTCTGCACTTTCTTTGCTAGATCATTTTAACTTTAAGAACAGCATTTACTATCCAGCAATGCCTTGTATGCTGTACTTTCAATGCATATTATAAATTACTCTTCTCCAACAGAAAACTCCAGTCACACATCCGGACACCATTGTGCACACACCATGGTGCCAAGTATATAATTACTAGAGCATTGCTACCCCTTCACCACACTAACCTACATCTCAGAACGATTCAATACAATATAGCTGTAACATACCACACCCATGAGCACAAAGAAAGCTAGATAACTGGCTTAAGATACTACTCTGGAGAAAAAAACCTTCCACCAGGCAGGCAATGGACTCTCACACCAATGTAATGAACCCATTAGCAAAGGGCCAGATCTATAGTTTGGCGGATGCAGATGAGCTATCAACAACTGTCTGTTTACACATCTGCCATAATGTACGTCCATCCATCAGACTTAGGCCCTGATTACGAGTTTTTGGCAGCACTACACCTCGGCCTATATATATTACTATATATACTAACATTTTGCATCATAGTTGTGTCAGTTTTTTAGCGCAGCGCAATGCAAAATGTTAGTTGGTATTTACTAAGCCATGCAAGGGCTGACTTGCATCACCTTGTGTGACTAGGTAAAGGAAATATAATGCAACACAGCCGCTTGCACTGCATTGCGCTACTCTGCCTCTGGGAGGCATTCCGTGGGTGGAGCATGTACATTCCCATGCATCCACCCATGGATTTTGGTGCATCCAAGATTTATTAAATTTAGTAAACCTGGGAATGCATCAAAATGCTACGCCTTTCCCAGTGAGGCATTACGCGGAGAAATACTTTATTACTTCATTATTTCCTCTTTCTATATCTGATTCCTTCTGCATTATGCAAAACATATGGATATGGATATAGCACTGCATTACAAAGTGCCTTACAAGATTGTTTTTCCTGCATTAACCCCTTCGGTGCTGATGGCGGCTCCCGGTCGTCATCAATTATGGTGGGCGTGTGCTGATAACGGCCGGGAGCCGTCATGACCACGCCCGCGATCGGAATGTGCCGCACAGGCGCAGAATTCCGGCCGCAGCCAGGGGATTAAAACAATCCTGTCATAATGCAGGAACACCTGCAGCATGGTGCAAGGGTGCCTGCGTTGGTGCTAGGCAGCCACAAGCATGCTCACGCTGGAAGGGAGCCGAAGTGCACCATATTTAAGTAGACATGGCATTTGTTAGCTCTCTCCCATTCACTCAGCATAGCAACTTTGCTTGCTGACTTGTGTTGCGTGAACCTCTGTTAAATATCCCCCCACATTTTCTATATACTATTTATGACAGTATTCGACTGACAGACTGACAAACAATCTCATGGCATTATGTAGCAACAGTGTCATCTGTTGTTAGCAGAGGTCTGACACAGGACACTTGTAGCGCTATTGAAAGACATATATTCATTACTCTATTACCACTTTAATATAGATGATCCAATGAATGTGTGTTTGCTTTTAGTAGTCCTTACACATTTCAAGACCCAGCCTACTCAATGTTATGTGTGAGTATAATGTGCATCAAAATAAAGTCACTTAGTTGACAAAATGGCTACATTTCACTTTGACTTCACTTTTTAGTCTCTTAGCTTTTATGTATCATTTGATTCAGGAGTGTTTGTTGAAAAATCTAAATAAATTAATACAAATAAAATCCATCAAAAGCAGTGATCTCCGAATTTAAAAACAAAAAGCGGGACATTTTTGTCCTGGTGACATGGATTTACTGCTGCATTTTTTACAGTGTAACAAATCAAGAGTGTGCCATGTGAAGATGATAAGTAAGCATGAGCGCAAAATCCGCTCCGATCGCGGATTTTGCGGATTTTCGGTAAATCCGCGATCCGCGAACTCTCGCGGATTTACCGAGAATCCGCAATCCGCGATCGGAGCGGATTTTGCGGTCAAAAGTTCAAGCCTGCATAATTTACGATGGCGCCGGCAAGCTGCCAGCGCCATCCTCAAATGGTTACTTAATTAGCTTCGACAGGAAGCTCTAACAGATAAGATAAAGCAGGGGCTCGAGCGCCTGCTTTATTTTATCAGTTGGAGCTTCCTGGTGAAGCTAATTAAGTAACTTTTGCAGGATGGCGCTGGCAGCTTGCCGGCGCCATCGTAAATTATTTACATGGTGTCTGAAGGGCAGGGTTCATTCTGGCACGACGCATGTGCCCTAGTTGCAGCTTAAATTCAGTGACTCATTCATCAGCCAAAAAATAATCGTGAGCGTTGTGGAGGCTGGGCAGGTGTGCCTTGTGCGCTCGCATGGAATCCCCGTCCGTTTGGCCCCGCCCACACACTCGAGGTGTGCACCGTCTTCCCGCCATTTACCCACTATGATGGACATTTCAATCAAGGGACCCCTGCTCACTTCGGCACGATTGCATAGCAACACACACTTGGTCGCTGGAACTAGTTGAAGCGCAAATGCAGTGACTCATTCATCAGGTCAAAAAAAATCGTGATGCTGGCCAGAGACATTTGCATCTTTGACTTTCACGAGCGCAATCCCCGTGCCTTTCCTGTGACCAGGGGCTTCTGTCTCTTAATCTGCTGCTCTGATCGGTCTCTGACCTTTTGTATACACAAGAGGCATGCGCGCTCGCATGGAAGCCCCGTCCGTTTGGCCCCGCCCACACACTCGAGGAAGCCCCGCCCCCAAATCCGCCGATCCGCAAAATCCGCGGATTTTGCGGATCCACGATCCGTGAATCCGCAAATTCGTGAATCGTGGATCCGCAAAATCCGCCCATGCTTAATGATAAGAGTCAGTAGAGCTTACCTTGTTGTGAGTTACTCAATAGATGTTTTTGTTACATTCGAGGGTGGGTTCTGTTGTCCAAATATAAGATCACATCTGTTTGATTGTGTTTCCTATATAATTTAGGTTAAGGAGAATGTTGAGCCAGAGTGAGTAAATGGTACATTATGAATACATAAATAATGTAGTTGTGAGAGACATCAGGTATCCTACTGATGTGAATAGGTTCACATTGGTGGACAGATTTGCATTAAGGATTGGTAGTGTGAGAGTGCAGAGAGGGTGAATTAGTTGCTGTTAAGAGAGCTAGTGTTTATACTTACCAGTCTCCTCTCCATTTGAAGTTCCCACAATGCCGTCATTGAGGAGTATGGACAGCACCTTATTTTCTCAGGAGATAAAGTTGAGAGGATTGGGAGACTGACAACCCATTACCAGGGCCTCTTGATGATCCCTGGAAGCAAGGGAAAAGACTCTGTCTTGCAGGCCATTCCACCAGACAGCATTAACCATATCCAAAATTCTGACACACATTTTACTTATTAGGCTCACAGTTGTTGTCTGGACCAGTGCTCCAAACAGCTGGGGTTCAACCCTGATTATTTTATTTGCCATCACAATTAATTCATTTTCAGAGAATTTGGGCTGTTTATTTCCAGATATTTTTTCAAATAATGAAGACAGGTCTGCTGCTAGAGGTTCGAGTTTGTGTGGTTAAAAGAGTGTCATTTGTAGTGGAAGCTGCAGGTGTTGTTAAGTAGACTTGAGCCAGGTAGTGCTGATAAATGTGACGTCAATGGTGACAGACACGTCCACCACTGGAATACCTGTCTGTCATTTCAGTCCTCCATCATAAGCGTCCATCCATCCCACTCTGGTGGCGGACAACACTAAATATGGTGATGGTGGACAGATGTCTGTCATACCAATGTTTACAGAGTGGTGTCTGTCAAGGGTGGATGGGAACTGACAATAGAGGACAGAAGTACATTAGATGGACTGTCCTTCATCATGCTGAATGGAGGTCCATCAGACCAAATCCTTGGTAACGAGGACAGATAACTGCCCGCCTGATGGAAGGATCAGATTGACATGGATGGATGAATGACGGTCCATCCTCCAAACTCTAGATCAGGTCTAGAGTCTCTTAGTATTTGCATCCACATATGTGAGACACTACAAATATTTTTTAGGTATTCCATTTTTCACTCTAAGCAACATACACATCTTACCAACTCTATTGAACCAAACACACAAAATCTGAAAGCAATAACATGCCACACACATTGTGCAAAGGCACTATACAAATGCTCATAACATAATAGCCTAGCCTCTCATTGCATAGCCTAACATGACATAACATAACATAAAAGTAACTTTTTTCTATTTTTCTCAATGAGGAAACAGTTTTACTTGTGGATAAACCTCTTCCAGTATTAAATAGGAAGACATTTCTTTCCTTTTCCCATCATATATCTGTGGGAATGCCCACAAAGATTGACCTTTGTGAGCACATGCAAAAGGTTGCATGGCCACCACCTCTGTGAAACCCCTTTTCTTCTGGTTTCCCTCCCCTCATGCAATACTTTTCAGAATGAGTAAGTGGGTGTGCAGTTGTAAATCTTTAGAAATCATGATCAGAGGTTAATTTGTTGAAAAAAATTAAGATCAAGGGGCCATTATCTTTCTTAGGAGCCCACTGCTGATTGTGCTGGGGATGCTGATTAACACGGCTGTCTAGTCTTAATTCCACCGTATGCCGTTCCTGTTTTTTTTATCTCACTCTTGTAGGATCTTTTCAGCCTTGATGTCTCCCTTTGTCACTGTTTTACTAGGTTCCTCTTCCCCCTTCCTTCTCTCCGTAGGCATGTTGTTGTATGTAGCATAGACCAAAGGGAAGAGGGGTACTCTAAGGAACAAAGGCAGAAGGCAACTTGCATTTGGAAAGGAATTTGGTTTATTTAAAGAGAAGCTTCTTTTATATCTGTTACTGTTTTGCTCTGGGTCAGAAAGGAGACACTTGTTACCTCAAACAGCTCACATTTAGTTGTTTTGTAAAATGTCATCACCACTCACTTTTTTCCTATTTTATTTTTTGTTGCACTGTTGCTGGACGGTGAAAGTATCACAGTAAGAGGATTTCGTTTTGGACGGCGTTCCACTTTTGGAGCGGCCTGGATAAGTTTCCAAGAATTAAGAGTGCATTAAAAGTTATTAAATATGTGGGTTTGGAAAGATTTATGTCAGTCTCATGTTATAAACGTCTTCATTCGTGTAGACAAAATTACATATATATCCCCTATGTTTGAATCCTGTTGATACTGTGGCAGAAACTCCACTCGGTCAGTGATGGAGAGGGAAGGTGCAGGGAATTGGGTCCCACACAGGCAACCTTCACAAGGCAACTCACCAAGTTCAACGGATGAAGCCAAGAGAAGTCCAGATTTCGGTTTATTGAAATATGCTCAAAAGCCATTTGGCGATGAGATTTGATGGAATACCGGAATCCATTGACTCAACAGTCTTTCAGGGATACGGTTAATTGAAACTCTGAGGACTGCATGACAGAAATGTGATTCAGATTTAGTTTTCAAGAGACAGTTTGGTAGCTACGGAAAACAGCAGAGTCATTAGTTGATGTCATCAGTTGATGTCATCACTGAGGCAAACAAGCTACAAGTGTGGTGAGCAAGCGCCGCTGTTAATTCGCCACAAGAGAAAAAATTGTTCCATTATCTAGCGCCTAGGAAGCCCATCGTTTAGTTCAGGAGCCTGCAGTAAGGTCTATCAAAGGTCGTGGTACCGAAAACCAAGGCTCTGTGATGATGCTTTACTTCATGCCTCTTTCATCCACCACCAGACGGGGTGCCTCTTTATCTCAATCTTTCGGGTTCTATTTCCTACCCACTGTCTTTCTTTTTCACTTTCTCTCTTTTCCTCGTTTTGTGTTTTTCTCTCTCTTTCTTTTGGGCAAAAGAAAAATAGGTGCCACTCATCGAAATGAGTGCTGGTGGACCCCACCTACAACCAGCAGTTCAAATGTAGCACTTCGCCTACTATCAGTACAAGAGGCAAAGGAGAGCTGCCTTCCTGGGAGGTCAGAGTGCACCAAGGGCCACATTTATGTCCTGGTTTGTTTTGCTCTTGCGACGCAGACCTTAAGCCAAATTTTTGAAGCCACGCAAAGCCACTTTGCGTGGCTTTGAGTGTCACCAAAAACCTGGAGTAACACAACGCAGCACAAATCGCTATGTTACGTTATTCTGCCCTGGGTAGGCATTACATGGGAGAGTAGCGGGTGTTCCCACACAACTCCCATGGTTTTTGACGCATTCTCAGATTTACAAGACCTTGTAAACCAGGAAATGTGTCAAAAAGATATGCCTCCCAGGAGAGGCTTTCTATTTGTGCTGAATTCTGACACATGTAGAAAGAAGACAATACCTCACAGGATTGGTTTTGGGCAGGAAGATGTCCCTTCCTGCACAAAAACAATCCAGCATGAACTCAGGCACCCTTGCACCATGGTGCAAGGGTGCTAGGCAGTCAGCACAGGGGCAAAACTCAGGAATGCGCTGTATGCCTCAAATACAGCACAGTCCTGCCCTTTCCCAGTGACGCAGTGCAGTGCAGCAAGGTTACTTGCTGCGCTGCACTGCGCCACTATGTCAAATATATATGCTCCTAGGTGTGGTGAATATTTTCATAGGTCAGCCCTACATTGGCCTAGGAATAAGTGTCTTTGCAAAGTTTCTCTTATGCTCTTCAGAAAAATATGAAAGCAACAACATTATTTCCTACAGGTTGTCAATGTTTTGATGGTGCTTTCTTTTACTGAGCAGTGGGGTATTGATTTTCTCTTGAAGGAACCTAATTACCTCTTGGTGTTATCACTAAGGCAAAACCTGTCACATTTCCTGCAATATTGGCTGTTGAAGTTTATGCTGACATACATGCTTCATGAACTAAATACAGAATGGTGACATATTACCAGTAAGCAGACAGTAATGAGCTAGCATTAGGTGACTTCCACATCAAAGGTAGGAGAGGAGTTGGCCTAACGGCTCGCTAGGGCATCCGACCTCGAATCTGGAGAACTGGGTTTGAGTCTCTGCAATGACACTGAACATCCTGTGATTCTGGGTGGATCACTTAATCTCCCCGTGCCTAACGAAAATGAATGTGTCCTCATGTATTGCTAATTGGGGCTATGTAAAGCGCTCTGATACCCGATTCAGGTCAAGTTCGCGCTATATAAAACTTAAAAAAAAAAAAAAAGGTATGCCTCTTTTAGTTTGGATTCTAGGTACATCTTCTTGGTTCTGACTTCCTGGCAGAGTAAACATGTCCCTCATGTGCAGATAGTTGTTCTGTTCGGGAGGGTTGTGACCATGGCTGCGATTAAAGCCCAATAAATATATACAGAGACAGGACCATAACATATGGAACTAACTCACCTCAGCCTCTCTACATACAGTGCCTGAGCCCTCTGCTAAAATTCTCTGTAGCCATTGCAGAATTAGATAATCCTATTTAATATGTTATGGTAGATCAGCTTGAACCGAGCATTCCTGGATACTGTACTTGGGAACATGAAGAGTCATTAGGTCTCCCTCTCTAAGTCCTCAGTCGACAAGCCCCTTGCTGTATCTAGTTTCACTCTGTAAATCCCCTGTATAGCCAACTATAGCAGAGAGCGTGCCCGACTTAATGTTTAATGCCTTGATTACTTACCGGTAATCTTCATTACTCATATTCCTGATGGCCCCATCCCATTTATTACTTATGAGGTTGAACCACGTCTTGAAACAGAAAAAAGAAGAGGAAATGCTGAAATGTTACCCTCCCCCATAGGCAGTAGCCTATACGTGTACACACCACCCAGCATTCCTTCTGAAAAGCCAAGCATCTTCCAACATCTAAAAGTCTCAGTATTCAGAGGGGGTGAGGGTTGTAATCAATGGGACAGAGACATCTGGACTGGGAGTAATGAAGATTACCGATATGTAATCAAGGCATTACCTCTATTCCCTTCTGTTGCCATCCCATTAATTACTCATGAGGAATACCAAAGCGGTTCCAGCAAGCCCTTCAGTCTTCAGAAGCACAGAACATAATGGGCACATTCAAACCAAAATGATGTAAACAGAAAAGATATACTAAAGAAGAACAGAAATAGACACCAACAGAAGAAAATAAGGGCAAGCCAGAGTCCAGAAGACCCACCCCAAAACTTTTATGAGCATTCATAACATTTTGTAGGTGATAATGGCAAACAAAAGTATTTGGACCACCCCAAATGCCCACACAGCAAATCTCAGCAATGGACACACCCCTTGCCTCAGCCCAGGCACAGGAAATACTTCTTGTGGATCGCCCCTGAATGCCACCCTGGGGTTTGGAACCTCTTAAATAGAGTAAGCCAGAAAAATGGCCTGTATGTTTCATCGGCTAATGGAAACCAGAGAAGGCCTCTCACCCCTAAGAGATGACCCAAAGGAAACAAAAAGTAAGTCAGATTTATGAGCGGTGACAGTCCAATACAAAAAGACCAAAAAAAAGCCCATTTCACATCCAAAACATGCCATCCCAACTTCTGAGAAGTCTCAGACACTTCCAAAAGAGCTGGCAAAACAACCTCCTGATTCAGGCGGAAAGCAGTAGCCACCTTAGGCACAAAAGAGGGACCTAAAGGAAGTTCCACCCCATCCTCAAAGAAAATAAGAGATGGTTTTCTTGCCATAAGAGCAGCAACTCCCCAATTCTCCTAGCTGAAGTGATAGCCACCTGATAAACCCCTTTGAGGGTAACAAACTTAACCTCAGCCTGTTCAAGTGGCTCAGAGGGAGCAGAGGTCAAGGCCCTTAGGACCAACCGGCGATTGCACAGAGGAAAAAGGGGTTAATGAAAGGTCTAGAATGAAAAAATCCCTTCAACAATCAGCACACCAAAGCCTCAGAAAACGCCAGATTGCCCCACGGAGCCCAGAAAGCTCTGATAGCTGCCCACTTGGTCCGCAAAGTAGACACTGACAACAATTTTTCATGCCCATCCCATAGAAACTGTAACACATCCGCAAGGGAACAAGCAACCAGAAAAGCTGAATGATTCACACACCTAGACTGAAAATGTGCCCAATGGCGCCCATACAAATGCAAGGTGGAAGGATGTAAGGAATTCTGAACTGCCCGCTGATAGATGATCTGAAAACCTTTGCCTCACCCACCCGTATCCTTTCAACTTTGAAACCAATAGTTGTAGCCTCTGGGAGAGAACCCTGGACAAGAACCTGAGAGGTGAGGGCCAAAGAGGAAGTAACCAAGAATCCTTATGGGCTAGGGACCCGAGAATCAGACACCACACCTGAGGACAAAAAAAGAACCACGAGGATCCCTGCCCTGTCCTCACTGTGAAGCCTGGACAGAAGATTTGGAATCAGGGGGAGTGGAAGGTATGCATAAAGAAGCTTGTTAGATTAAGAAATCAGGCGAGCATCCATCACCCATGCTCCCTACTGAATGGTCCTTGTGGAAAACATCCAAAGCTGATCATTGGAACAGGAGGCAAATAGATCCAGAAAATGCACCCCCAAACCTCCGACAAATTTCCATGAACATGGACACCTTCAGAGGCAACTCCTGAGAGGGGGTAAAAATGTGAATCAGAGAATCGGCAATCACATTGTACACCCCTTGATGTGGACAGTAGAAGTGGAAAGAAGACTGATCTCTGCCAAACGTATCATTTGCCTGGCCACTAAATTCAGATACTGAGACCTGGTGCCCCCCTGGTTGTTCACGTCAGCCACAGCCACTATATTTTCTGACCTGGCCATCGAATGCCAATAGAACATCTTGAAAATTCAGCAGAGCTCCCTGACTGCCATCAACTTCATTCAGTTGAAAGCTCTCCGACCCTCTACCAGAGACCAACATTCTTGAGTAGAGGACAGATCCAGAGTTGCTCCCCCCAGGAGTTGTGATCCGTCGTCAGAACCACTGGGGGGTCCAGTTGCAGCTTTATGGCCCTAAATAAGTAATCTGGCAGAAGCTACCCTGCCAAATACTTCTTGAATTCTGGGGATCATGTTTAAATCCTTTGAAGATGGAGCCCAGAAGGCATGAAGGTGACTCCAGGGGCCAGGGGGAGCAAAGCCAGAAGGCGGTTGGTGGTGTGGCACCACCTTGGTCAAGACATGAGGAGCCAACTCAAGGCCAAAGGGTAGAACATTGAACAGATAAAGAATGCTGTTGACACAGAACCGTAGATACTGATGGTGATTTGGGTGGATCGGGAAATGGAAGTAGGCATACTGTAGATCCAAGGTGATCATCCAATGACCCCTGCAAACCAAAGGAATACTTATTTGAAGTGTCTCCATTTAAACGGGATGGTCTGTGCAAACTTGTTCAGGCTTGTGAGGGATCCTAAATCCCTTTAGACGGTTTTACACTCAATCATCGCACATTCAGCTTATTATCTCATGTGTACAGGGCATACAGAAAGTAACCCTTTACTATTACGCCCACTATTACCATTGCCTACTAATTGTCATTGCTATTTAGCATTACACTCACCTGATTTCTTGAATGACTACTGACCATTGAAAGTGCATCCTCCAGAATTATGATGGTTTGCATAGATAGATCTAAAGGAAACAGACCAAAGCGCTTGCTTCAGAAGCATTCGAAACATCAACATTTAGCAGTCGCAAATTTTCCCATCGGTCAGATAAATGACAACAACCAAAACTTTCTTTGCAGAAATGTTAAGAGCCTGATTTTCCATTCATATGGTGTGACTGAGATCTTTCAAGTTTGTGATTCAGGCAACATTTAAGGAATATAGTTTATGAAATAAGACTTTAAGATATTTGCTTCTGTGTGACTATGGGGGTGTCGATTTTTGAGTCTCCTATTTGGGCAACATTAAGTAGCTTAATATCCAGTAATGAAACACTGACACTTTTACTGAATGGTTTCATGAAATGCATGAGGCGTAGTAAATCTGTGCAGTAGTATAAAAAGTTGTTTGTGAATGTGTGAGGTAGTGTGCAGTAACCTCAGGTATAAACAGTGGCATGTTTGTGTGAAAAACAAAGTGGCGGTTATATCTTCATTGAAACACTGAGGAGGTATATCACACAAATGCCACCAGCTGAGGATAGAAGTTTTGTGTGCCTTCTAGGGAGTACAAAGAGAAGTAATGATAGTGACAGTTCCATGTATGATTCATGATGTATGTTCTAAGATGTTGCAGTTGATGCAGCATCGAGGACAAGAACTTTGGACAGCAGATCAGAATAGAGAAGTCAGGATAACCATGAACCCACAACTAAACTATAATTATTGCACCAAGTTTGTGCTGAAAGGTGCTACCTGCAGGGGTGGCAGTATTCACAGGCCTGGATGGTTTGTTATAGCCAATGCAGGCAAAGGTGAAGAACTGAAGTCAGTGCTAGTCTGCTAGGACAACCTATTCTCCGTATCACAGCCTGAAAGGGAGACATAACAACCCAAGGATGGGAAAATGCAGAAAACAGCTCCTCCTGTATTTTTTTATTGGAATTGTATTTATAAAGCACTTACTACCTTTGACGAGCCATTGAAGCGCTTTACGGCGAGTATCACGCTACTCTGGAACCCCAGGTTAGAGGTTAATCAAGTGTTTATTGTTGGGTATTGCGATTAGTCATGTGATCTTAAGAAAAATTGGATGCATTTACTCCAGTTACTTTGTGATAAATTATATTAATACCAGTTAGGTGTGATCATATATATAGTACCAGTAGGTAGTTATAGTTAGGATCTGATTTCTATTAAAAGCTGTTTTTGATTTGCCAATAACTTTCCCATTGTTTGTCAAATCTTAGCGACATTTTCAAAACTAACAGGACGATCACTTCAGCTCAGCAGAAAACAAAGACATTTTTGAAATTGTAACCTTATAACTTAAAAAGTATAATTTGTGTTGCACTAAGCTGTAAAATGGAGGAAAGTGGGGAAGACTGAGAGAGACTTGGCAGATAATGATAAATGGTCCCTACCTTTCCCGCTTACTCATCAGTGACTGTTCCGAGTCTGCTAAAGCTCCATTCTTTGCCTAGCAACACGCCTGCATGCCCCCTCCCCTTCTAGTCCTTCCAAAACTTGAGCAATTGCTAGCAGGGACAATATCACTGGGCACCAACAAACTGAGTGTTAGAAAGCAGTAAATAACTGGCATGTTGGCGTTGCTGGAAAATGTGGGTGTCATGTGCTTGCAGTTTCTGACAGTAAACGTGTAGTTCTCCACATGTGTAAGAATATGGGTGTATGTGTGTTTCTGAGTGCATCCCCAGCATGTGTATATGTGCTGGTGGACATTTGAGTATGTTGGTTACTGTATCTACGTGCCTGTGTGTGAATGTGAATTCCTGTGAGTGTGCAGGTCCTCCCTCACTGCATAAGGGTGGACCTCCCTGGCATATCAATCAATCAATCAGTGACACTTATAGAGCGCGCTACATACCCGTAGGGTCTCAAGGCGCTGGGGGGTGGGGGGGGTGCCGCTACTGCTCGAACAGCCAGGTCTTCAGCTTCTTCCTGAAGGAGAGGTGGTCTTGGGTCAGGCGCAGGTCTGTCGGGAGGGAGTTCCAGGTCTTGGCGGCCAGGTAGGAGAAGGACCTTCCTCCTGTAGTCGCTCTTCGGATGCGGGGGACGGCGGCGAGGCACTCTTTTAAATATTGATATCGATGTCCTTTGCTGGCTTACTTCTGCTCTTCTTTGACATAGTGGAAGTATTCTCTGTCCTTCTTGAATCCAGTCATACCTCTCGTGCATAATGGATTGCCTATTTGACCTCATTAAGGATCTCCGTGCCTTAATTTAAGCCCTCTCTGACTTAATGATGCCTCTTTTAACCTAATCATGCCCACTTTGGCATCACAAAGGCGTGTGCATGGAGAGTTCCACTCTTTGTATGGGAACCACCTCTCTTTGGTAAGAGCAGGCAGAGTCAGCCTTCGATTATGTGGGATATATTGTTAAAAGGGCACATGATCTCCTGAATGGCTATGTGTAGAAAAATGTTACTTTTAGAGCCAAAGGATACAATGTGGTACATAAGTAATGTCAGGGCTATAAAGGCAAATAAAGGTCATATACTATTATTGTCATAGGACTGGCATCTCTTTCATATGCAGATACATGGTATACAGTCAAAATATCGAGTTTTTAATATCGATTTGCATTAATATCGATTAAAAAATATAGAATGGACACAATATCGACTGGACAGAATATAGACTACAAAAATATCGAATAAGATAGCATTAATATCGAATTAAAAAATATAGAATGGACATATTAACGAATGGACAGAATATAGACTATGAAAATATAGAATGGACAGAATATAGACTACAAAAATATCGAATTTGAGGTAAGTAAGTTAATATCAATTTTTAAAGTGTTTTTTATGTTAGAATATGTTTGAAAAGTGTATATTTATTTTATTATTTATATTAATTAATTATTTTTATGGCATTTAATTTGTGCGTAATATAATTCTGTAGCGGGTTGTGGGTTTATAGGGGAATAGGGTGGGAAGTAATTTAATTATAATTAATTAAATATGTTAATTTATTTAATGGTATTTATTTTGAATGAATTGTTTATTAATTGGTAATTAATTAAAATATAATTGGTAAATAATTTAAATTAATAGATTAATTGATAAATATGTTAATTTTAGTAATTTATTTTCTGTAGCGAGTTGTGGGTTTGTAGGGGAATAGGGTGGGAAGTTATTTAATTATAAATAATTAAATATGTTAATTTATTTATTTGTATTTATTTTGAATTAAATAATAATTAATTATTAATTGGTAATTAATTAAAATATAATGGGTAATTAATTTTAATTAATTTATTAATTGTTAATTATGTTAATTTTATTAATTTAGTTTCTGTAGTGGGTTGTGAGTTTATAGGGGAATAGGGTGGGGAGTAATTTAATTGTAAGTAATTCTATTTTTAAATTCTTTTTTTATTTTATCAAATTTTTAATTATTTTTTAATTGTTAAATAATTTATTGTTAATTGGTAAATATTTTGTATTAGTAGGTAATTATTTTTATTAATTAATTTTTATTTTTATTTTTAATTGATTAATTAATATAGTATATACAAGTGTTAAGTATTTTAATTAATTTGTAATTGGTATTAATATTTATTTTATTTTTATTTATATATGAAGTATTTACTTTCCCTACTATTGCACTCACTGGAATGGGAATAGTAATTTTTACCCTCCTGCTATCCAATGCTTTCCCTACTGTTGCACTCACTGGAGTGGGAATAGTAATTTTTACCCCTACGCTATCCAGCGCTTTCCCTACTGTTGCACTCTCTGGAGTTGGGATAGTAATTTTTACCCCTACGCTATCCAACGCTTTCCCTACTATTGCACTCTCTGGAGTGGGAATAGTAATTTTTACCTCTACGCTATCCAACGCTTTCCCTACTGTTGCACTCTCTGGAGTGGAAAAAGTAATTTTTACCCCTACGCTATCCAGCGCTTTCCCTACTGTTCCACTCTCTGGAGTTGGAATAGTAATTTTTACCCCTACGCTATCCAACGCTTTCCCTACTGGTGCACTCTCTGGAGTTGGAATAGTAATTTTACCCTCCCGCTATCCAACGCTTTCCCTACTGTTGCACTCTCTGGAGTGGGAATAGTAATTTTTACCCCTACGCTATCCAGCGCTTTCCCTACTGTTGCACTCTCTGAAGTTTGAATAGTATTTTTTACCCCTACGCTATCCAACGCTTTCCCTACTGTTGCACTCTCTGGAGTGGGAATAGTAATTTTTACCCCTACGCTATCCAACGTTTTCCCTACTGTTGCACTCACTGGAGTGGTAATAGTAAATTTTACCCTTTCCGCTAATCTACGGTAAAAATATTGTAAATTTGTTATTAATATTACGTTTATATATATATATGTATTAACAAATCAAGTTGTATGTTTTTTTTACTTACATTAATTATTTATTATTTTAAGGTTATTTAAGTATTTTAAGTATGTTTAAGTTAATTATATTTGTTATTGCATTAATTCTTAATTAATTTAAAGCATTTTAAAAAATTCGATATTTTGACTAACTATATTTTTTACATCGATATTTTTGATCCGATATTTTTGTACTTACCTGTTTGGAGATAGGAGGTCGATATTTTGGTATTCTATATTTTTACCTCGATATTTTGGTAGGTCGATATTTTGGCATTCTATATTATATCAGTGATCCCAGATACATGTGTGGAGAAGGCAGTATCTGTCCATATGTAGCAATAGTACATGAAACAATGGATGAATATGGCACGATGATTATCAATTCCAAAACATATATTTACTAAAAATCAAGAAAGGGTATGTTGGCAACAAAATAGTGTTTTAATGGGAATGACAAGCTTTTGTTTGAGGGACGTACATGCCTTTTGAAAAGCCCGACCTGCTTGATGTTTGGTTACAAAATGATTGAACATCAAACATTTATTTAAACTTGAGATTTTGGGAGAGTTATTGCTAATGTTGTTTTCTTAGTTACACAGGACAGTTCTGTCTGTGGTTGTTGTTTCGTGACTTATGAGCTATATTGATAAAAAAATTAATGATAACATTATCACAATTGCTTTGGAAGCCTGATTCCGGGGCATTGGTGCACTCTGCCTGCTGTCTAATCTGAGTGACAGACAAGCTGTTGGAGCCTGTATACTCTGTCTACCTCTGCTGTCTATCGCCTGAGATTGCGAAAATTGCATTACAACTATCTGTTTTCCAGCATACCCTTTCCAAGTAGATGCTCAGCCATAATGTATAACCCAGAATCTACTGGGCAAAGGCATAATGTCAAAATTAAATGAAAAACATTGTAGAAGTAATATGCTCTGTACACTACACAACACGAAAGTGCATGTCCTCAGTGATAGTGGAGTTGTTTAGCCTGCAATCATAGATATAGATTACACTACTTCTGACACTTCTCAATGTAATTTTGTGGAATGTGGCTGGTCTCAGTACTAAGCTGTATAATCTTGATTGGGTTGCGTTTATAAAGAATGTTGATTGTATTTGTTTACAAGAAGCATGGGTCTTCCAAAAGATGATTGATATATATTTACCATTGGATATACTAGCCATTCCATCTACAGCAGGTAGGGCTAAAGACTGGTTGTCAATTTCAATTTCTGGTAATTTCTCAGGTAAAGTTTTGTGGCCCTCCTGAGACTCTCTATATTACCCAATGGCTTGGCTAGAATGGGCCGACCAGCATACCATATTGGGGATTAATTTTTATATCAGTACTTTTAAGCACCACAATAATGATACTAAAGGTAAACATTGGTCGATTTTATGGGCAGGAGATTTTAACACTCTTCACAATCTTGGTAATCTAACTTCAAAAACTGTTTGCGGCGTTTTCAATATGAGTGGGGAGGGTCAACCTCATTTTCAGCATGGTTTTTACGGTGAAGCTCTGAATAATAGTTTGGTAAAAAAAACTCTCTCTTTTGTCCTTTGATGTGCGCCCTCCTACTTCTGTACATTTATCAATTTTACTAGTAGGGGAGAAGCTAGCACAATTCATTTTACTATCATTGAAGATGACTTACTTTCCTCTCTTTTTGCTTTTTCTCATATACCAAATTGTGCTGCTCGCCATAAGCCCATCTTGTTGTCTTTAGATATGGGCTTAGAGTTACTCAAATAGTTGCTAGACATATGGAGCTTAAAGTAGTTAACAGCAAAGGAGTGTTGCCTAAATGGGCTCAAATAAATCCATATTGCCAGTTAACTGATCTGCTTTCAGCTTCTAAAGTTGAGATGATGACTTGCCCTGATGCACAAGCAAAAGACTCAGCAATTATGAGTTTGTTCATTTGGTCTGTACATCTACTAAGATGTGCATGACTGTTTTGGCTCATCCAGTGTAGATACATTTGTTTGGCTAGTTTTATTGTACCTGCTCTAGAGTACATAGAAATCTCATGAGAGGTAAACAATATCTCACATTCAGGCTGAGGTTCAAGGATGCAGAACTGACTATAATATGAGCCTTAAATCCAGAAAGGCTCAAATTATGGAGGAACCTTGGGCCTCTTTGCAGGCTGTTAGTACCCAAAATGGAGACAGTGCCTTTTGGAAAGTTATTAATGGACCGGATGTTAGGTACACCCCTATGCCATCTCTAGTGTCTGTAATTCATGTGTATTGATAGGTGTACCATTTCAGTAGTGTCTATTCTATTGCTCAATCTGTACCAGCTGCTATTGAGGAGGGTTTGGGTATTTAGGGATCCTATAAATCATATTTCTCCTTTGAGCTATCAGATTTAAATGCAGCTATTAATAAGAGCTTCAAAGGAAAGGCTCCAGTCCCTTAGGGTGTTGTTATGTATATTTATAAAAGTAATATTGATCCATGGACCCCATCAGTGACAAATGTTTTAAGGGCTGCTGCCTGGAGCAAGTCACCTTCATCTTGGCCTTGTCTTTATCTTTAAAAAGGGTGATGAGGCTGACACCATTTATTATCAACCAAATTAATTTCTGGATCGTATCGTAAAGGTTGTTGGCAGAATCCTGTTATCCAAATTGGATAGCCGACCACAGGAGTTATATATTGTCCCTGTGGTGGGGTTTGGTTTCAGGCAGGGGTGGGAACTACTAAACAATGCTTTAACCTATGTTTGATAACTATGAAATGTACTTGGGCCAAACTAAATTATTTCATTTGCGTTGGACCTTAGTAGGGCCTTCAACTGTGTTAATATATCAAAGCTTTCATTCAATATGACACCTATGAAGGTCGAGGACTGTATTGTTCTTTTTTTTCAGGCGATCGCATGTGGACACATCTGCCAGCGTCTGATATGGCCAAGGCAGGGAATGGACACATTTATTATGCTGATGATGCTGTACTAATGCCTAGAATGGTAATTGGACCACAGAAATTAAAACTTTGAATACTTTATAACGTTGTATGAATCAATTGGCCCTCCTAACACATTTTACAAAATATTTTGTCATAGTTTATGGTCTGCAAACTCCAAAGATTAATTCATACTTCATTAGTGGTGTTCAGATGCAAAATGTGCTAATTCTCCATATCATGGACTACCTATGGACTATGCTCTTAAATAATGTGAGTTATGCATTGATAGGCAACAACAGCTCGAAGGGTTCAGTGGTGCGGTTTTCAGGTTTGCCCCCAAATTTGTCTCAGAACCACTTATAGAAATGATTGCAGTGTCTAGGAGCAAGTGGTTGACTGTGGTTAGCTATGGTGCTGGTATGCTGGGTTATACAGATGTGAGTAGTAAACAAAACTTTCAAAACATTTTCCTAAGAAAGTTACTTGCTGTCTCACAAATTAGCTTTACTTACATTTGTCATTAGGAATTGGGGGTCACTTACTTGGAGGATGTGTATGAGTTCTAACCTCTAGTGATACAGATGTCTATTTGGTTCAAGCCTAAAAGAAGCTTAAATCACTGGTAATTCAGGACTGTTTGACTTTGGGTCATGTGCATCGGATTCCCTGGCTGAAGTCTATTACCAGCTGTTGGGTAAACCAGAGATATTTTTGAGGCTTGAAGCTAATAAAGCCTCAACAAAAGTTATCATTAAGTCTTTATTTTTTAATTCATGTAATGATGTTAGACTGGAAAAGGAAACTTTAAACCTTCTATGCAAGCTTATTCTTTGCTTTCTAACAATAATTATTTGAATCATATCTCATCTACATAACTAACACTTGTGAGAAGTTGGCCTTGCATTTGATGTCCACTATTCTAGTGGGCACCTTGCAGCAGTCCTAACAACCCTTATTGATGGTAGGTTTAAGACAACCTTTATAGAAAGCTATCCTAGTGGTAGCTGTGGAGAGCAGCCTTCAGCCTAAGTCTTGAAGGAATATAAAGCAGCTTGTTTTGCCAGTCTATAATCTCTTGAATGATCAAATGAAAGTACACCACACAAGGTATATATATATGAATATATAATATATGTATTTCTTCTAAACACAACTCCTCTAGTCTCTTTAAGAGGCTAGAGGCCAAAGTACAATACAAGGACTTAAGTAGCACACAGTAAACTAGCACAGTATACGTTTTGCCCTAGGGGCCTCACAAACCATATACTAAAAAAGTGGTATAAGAACCACGTGAGACTTAGAAGTGAGGACTAGGGCCTGTAGACCCACTGGGGCAACCAGGAACCACCCAAGGTAAGGATGCAGGAGACCCACTGGGGACGCGTGCAGCGTCTAAACACAGCTGTGAATCACCATAGACTACTATATGGAAAGTTTAAGTTACAAAGTTAAAGATTTAGGACACTTAGGAGTGGAATGCGAGGGAACCCCTTCAGTATTAGACACTTCGAGAGTCAAGACCCACGGAAGCACTGAAGTACTCGTGTTATCTCACCCAGGAAAGCCGGGTGAATGGGTGTCTATTTGTGTCGGGTTTCGTCGTCGATTCCTATGGAGAGCTGCAGAGAAGTGCTGCAGGCGACCGGGAGCAAAGTGTCTGGATGGATCCAAGGGATGGATCGGAGAACTGAAGTACCTGAAAGCAGAGGGAACAGAGTCTGTATCACTCGCCAGTGACCAGCATGGCGACAGGAAGATGCCAGTCGATGTCCGGTGTTTTAAACTGAAGTAGGTGAAGCTTGTATCTTCAGCCACGAGGACAAGGAGGCGTTGACGATGACTTGGAGCTGGATTCAAGCAGTCCCACAAAGGATGTCGAGTGCTGCAGTGTCGGAATCTGGATTGTACCCAACAAGCCTTGGCAACAGCAACCCATGCAAGATGTCAAGATTGGCTTTGGTGCAGACCAGCAAGGCCTGAGGGACTCATCCCTTGGAGGGGAGTCAGGGCACGTCTGGAGCAACCAGGAAAATCCAAGAAACAAAGGATTGTCCTTCGTGGGGACCCACTAGCCGATGGACCAGGGATCGCGAAGGAGCCTCAAGCTGCGGTGAAGAAAAAGGGCCCAAGGAAAACTCGTGAAGTGTAGGCCTCTCAGCTTCAGTGCAAACGGTGCTCGGGGCAAGGGCAACAAATAGCCCAATGCACAACTTCTGGAAACTTCGTGAAGTAGGTGCACTTGCAAACTTGCAGGATGTCCAGGAGTTCCGGTCCCACATCTCTCGTGATAGCTACAGGTCTCAGCTTTGCTGGGGACTCTTATCAAACTCGGAGATGTCTGGAAGTCTGTGTCCTGTGTTGCAGATTCTTTGGGATCCGGTGGGAGCCTTGAAAATGCAGACCGGTAAGATGCTTCTCTGGTGCCTGTTTGAACAGGGTGGTCACTCCTTGACCTCAAGGGAGATTTCTTCCATCTTCCAGTTGACATGGAATGTCGAAGGTCCAAGATTTCATCTTCAGAGTTTCATCCAGGGTAATCTGAAGTCCTAGGAACTGGGTTCCTATACTTATACTACATTTAGGGGTTGGACTAACTCTAGGGTCCCACCTATGGGAGGACCTGGGGAGGGGGTGGTTATGCCCTTTCCCCTTTGTCCAGTTTCGCACCAGAGCTAGGGCTGAGTGCCCCACCAACCGGTTTGAACTGGGAAATGCATGGAGCACCTTTTGTGCCCCAGGCAGTGTCTGAAAAGCATTCACTGAAGGCAACCCACCCTGCCCCAATACACTAAAGCCTGTCTGGGGAGGTGCTGCTGAGGCTCTTTTAAACATTTACCGGGTAAGTAAGTGTGTACATGTCTTCTCCCTCTAGAAGGGTGGAATGCTACCCCCGCAACCAGAACTGGCGGGGGGTAGTATTCGAAAGCGTTTGACACCAAACACAACATGTTTTGATAAAGCCAAACCAAAGTTAGCATTTACAGCGAGGAATAAAATGCATTTAAGAGTATATTGTATGGCTATATCATAGAACAGCTATAAGGAAGGATTTCTGAAAGCTGCAGAGGGGCTCAGCTCATGCTAGGGCACCCTCTCATACAAAACCAAGCACTCTGCCTTCAGGATTGTCAAGGCCTGCCATAGGAGTGACTTATAGGTTAATATGTGTCTATATATATATAGGTAGATATAGGTATACTATATGTAAGTAAGGGGTGTTTACACCACCTTACCGTGGCTGCAAGTGCAGACCTTTGGTGCCATTTTGGAAGGCTTCCCATGGGTGGCATAATACATGCTTCAGGCCCTGGTAGGCCTCTGGGGTACCTATGCCCCTGGTACCTAAGGTACCATATACTAGGGGCTCACAAGGTAACTCAGTAACCAATCTGGTATGTACCTAAAGTACATGCAATCAATTTAGAGAGAAAACAGCTAGGCTGTGGACCTGATTAGCAGGGCACAGATAGACTAAAGTCGAAAAACCAGTGAAACACAGCCAAAAGTGGGGGTAACCATAGGAAGCAGATTTTACTCTCCTACAACACTTAGCACAGATTTTTCCTGAAAATGTTTTATGTTACATACCACTCAATTTTCTGTTTAATGTTCGAAGACTGAATATCGGGGAGGGGTTTCTGCTTGGCTCTTGCGGTAGGCACTCTGTGCAATCTACACTACATGTTATGCTTTTTGCTAATTTTATACCCTCCCTAGAAATTTGTTTACAGTTCCTTTATTACAAACTTTTAGGTTTGCTCATTGTAGGACCTGCATTCTTCTTTTTCCAATTATCATCTACAAAAGTATCTTGTTTTGCAGTAATTAGCTTCATTTGGCAGGCCAATACAATTAGGCGATCAATGCCTGAGTAATCAGGAGGAATACTTGGTGTTTCACATTTTAGATAATAAGCGCTTAGAGACCCCTGGGTGATAAGGCGCATTACGAATCTAAATAAATAAATAAATAAATATTCTTTTTGATCGATCTTTTAAGTTATGAAAGTATTTTGCATTTATGACATTTTTTTGCCCACGATGAATTTATGATAAAAGGCTTGATTTATGGACTTTTGCTTATGTCTTCAAGTATAAATTACGTTGCTTTTTTCATATATCTTTAATCGCTTTTAAAAGCTGAATAAATACATTTGGCTGACTGAGTGGCACACCCAGAACTGCTTGTATTACATACTGCATTTTCCATTCTTTAAGAAAATTGTGCTGAATAAAAAAATGTTTTGCTACCGTTTTGTATTGGGGAGGTTAGTTTTGCTTGTCACGCTATGGAAGTACTGAAATATGTTATGGGGAACCCTTTATTACAGATGACTTTTTGACCAACAGATGTACACATTCAGCATAAGTTGGTCCCTGCTTCTATAAAATGTTATGAAGGGAAACCACTCCATACCCCTTGCAGGTGAGTAGACACTTTCCCATAGATGCTTTGTGAACTTCTGGTTGCATTGGGGACCCACCACTTTAGCAGTTCACCTGCATCCATGGTTGGATTTCTGTAACTTTCGTTTCTATTTCTGGTACTTGCAGAACATCCCAATCGTTAACAATGTGAATGGTAATCTACTTGGAACTGTCAGGAGAGGAAACTCGTGGGATATGCAGCTGAAGGAGACACTTTAAACATTTTGAAAGATGATAGACGGGGCATGTCAAATTGCCTGAGTATTTAATGCAAACCTAGCTGGAAAGCGACAGTGTACTGAACATTCTGGGGAATGTTATGTATATTTACATTTTGAGGCACCCACAGAATGCGTGAGGCAGATTTACAAGAAAGTGACACATCTGTAAAGATGCGTCACTTTCGTTGCGGCACCCTAAAAAATGCTTTCGTCACCATGGGTGTGCCGTATTTACAATACGGCGCACCATGGCAGACGGATTGACAGATGCATAAGAAATTCTGAAGCATCTGTTGGGGCAAAAGTCACGCATTGCTGGAGTTGTGTCGTAAGCACGGCGCAACTCCAGCAATGCATTTTGTGGCCTATTCCCACTACACTGCATTACTCCTTACGCCTGCTTTAAGCAGGCGTAAGGTTTTCACACAGTGCGTCCTAAAAGTGACACAGTGAAATCTTGTAGAATTCACTGCGTCACTTTTACGAGGCTTTCGTGCGTAGAAATGCCCCCTGCATACATTATACCTTACGCAGGTATAATGTGACCCAGGATTTTACATCATGACCCATCTCCCTAGATGCGTCGCGTTGTAAATATGGCACATTGTTTGTGCTGCCGTTGCGTCACAAAAAGTGACGCAATGGCGGCCCAATGAGGTGCAAGGGGCAATCTGCCCCAGACTATTTTGCGCCAAGTGACAGGCCAGACTCAATCCAGGTTTCCAGGTTCCAAAGTCGGCAACCTAACCACTAGATCACTATTTAACTTGTCTGTAAAATGTTTTACATTGTAGCCAATTCCTCCTAAAAGCTTTGCTATAAAATACATGAATTTGGATCAATTTTTGTCAGAGATTTCTTCAGGGTGTAGGAAGGATCTTGCACTAACTATTCAGTAAAGAGTGAGACTCCTTCAGCTGGAACATAAATATTGAAATATTTAATGATAGCCTCTTTTGAATTTTCTAATTTGCCATTTTATCCAATTTCTTTTCTGAAAAATGTACTATTTGGTACGTTTGAAGGAACACTACTTGGTGGAATTTGTGGTAGGGGTTCACTTGCATTGGTCATTTGTTGTGCTCAGTGGTGGTTAATTATATTATTTTGTGAAGAAACAAGGGCCCCCTGGTAAGGATGAGAATCCTGGGTCAGGGAAAACATACAATGTGAGGGTAACCACCCAGGCTATTTGTATAGCAAACACAGGCTATGTATATGACTCATATACAATAGCCACAGCAACAATAGACAGGACATGTATCATTGCCCGTCTAATGTTTTTTAATTCGTGTTTTCTTAAATATAAAATATATCACTTTTTATCATCAATTCTTTATAATTGTATATTTACATTGTAAAAGAAATTTATCCCTGTTTTTATTAAAATACACTATTTTTGATATAATTTTTATTGTTTGTGTTATGGTTTAAGTTCTCTGATCTTGGGAATGTTGCAGTTGAATATATAGCCTGTGTTTGCTATACAAATAGCCTGGGTGGTTACCCTCACGTTGGTTAATTATATTAACCATGACAGAACATTTCACAGACACCACTAATTATAATTCACGGTGCTATTTATATGTATTTACGTTGTTTTACTTTATTAGAATACTCATTACAAACAGTGACTAAATTTGAAAAGTCTTAATAACTACAGTAATGAGTAATTAACAACCAAATTTAGATGTTTTAGCACTCAAAATATTGAGATTGCTAATACCCGACCATAATATATAAAAGTTACCTCGGCTCACTTAAATATATTGGGGCAGATTTACAAGCCCCTTGCGCCATTTTTGCTTCACTTTTCCGATGTTAAAAGTAAAGCAAAAGTGGAGCAAGGGGCTTGTAAATCTGCCCCACCTTGTTTAGTTTTAAAATATTATTCTGACAGGCAGAATGCTTTCCCAAGAATACATCTCGCCATGGTTGCTATTGTTTCCGAAGACTGGTTCACCTTATTTGTAGTGTATATGTTCTCAATGCCAGTTCGTGAGTGTCTAAAATATCGACTGCTTTGTATGTTCTAAACAAAAAAGTTACATTTCAAAATGTCAAAAGAATTGACCAACGCATCTAAAACCCTGCAGGTTTGTGTGGATTTCCCTCCTTTGCTAAGTCAGAATACGAAAATCTGCCAAATATAGGGGGATATTCTCAAGAACGTGTGATAATCACATCAAAAGTCGCTTAACCCAACTCTTCTTATCGCAGTTTATCGCGGGAAAATAACTCTGTGTTAACATTGTATTCACAACATGGCGGTACCATGCGATAGGCCCACGATAAAGCGTCAAATGCCTGTGATAAAGTCAACGCGACGCCGCAAAAATGCAAAACACAAACGCATAAAAAGCTGCGAGTAGGCCTATCGATACAAAATTCAGCGAAAACCAGCAACAGGCCTGCAATTCACACACGTCAGAAGGGAAACATCACCATAAAAATAGAAAAAAAACATACAAACAAAAGCCAAATAACAGCGAAGCACAATAGATGTTGCCGTAGCAAGTACAGAGGACAATCAGAACCCCACAAGTTGCCCCAAGGACCATCCTGGGACCTTGGGGTCAGGGAAGGGCAAGGACAAGAAGATTAGGAAGAAGCAGTTCAGTCCGCAGAAAAACAGGATTCTGATAAGGGAGGTGGCAGAACACTGTCAACTACTGTTCGTCACCTCCACTGTGTCATAGGCAACAAAAAATGGAATATGGCAGTCCATCGTAGACAAGGTGAATGCAGTAAGAGTGCTGAAGAGGACAATGGAAGAGGTCAAGAGGAGCTGGAATTATGTTGAGCGCAAAACCAAGCAGAAACTCACCAACAACCAGAAGGCAGCAATGCAGACTGGAGGTGGGAGTCCAGCGCCACTGGAGGAGCTGGACGATATGGAGGAAATTGAGTCCACAGACATCAGTGGGGAGATGGTGGCAGGAGTTGAGGGACCAGACACTGCTCAACATGACCGGACACATCAGCACCAGGGTGTGTAACGACCAGGGATTCGAGGTACGGGGGGAGATGGGCACAATGGGACACAAGCACAATTAAGTAGAGCATATGTGCAGACAAACCATGCCCCAGACCCCCAACTCCCACCAAGAGATCAATGTACCCAAATAAGCCAAATTACAGCACTGTACAAGCACAGAATTCAAAGGCACACTGCATGTAAGGGAGAAGGGGCAGCAAAATCAGAGCTGCAGGGCGACTCACACAAAATGCAGCACACACACATAACATGCAGAGCACATCAACATTGACAACGGTGTGGTACAAACCGCAACACGTCCACAACAGAACACATGACACAACTGGTGCCGCATGTGTATAGAATCTACCCAAACACATTTCATTGCAGGGAAATGTGAGCTGATAATGTACAAGTACCAACACTTATCTGTGATGTTGTCGAAATTACCACTGTCCCACATCAAATAGGCAGCTCCTCACAAACAGCCACAATGCATACAGTCAAGCAGTATGTATGTAAACATTTACAATGCGACAACATACATGTGAAAACAATGTTAAACTGCATCTCCCCTTCACATTGCAGAGGGAAGTCCAACACCTCCTGCACAGCAGCCATAACCTCTCTTCTCTGATGACAAAGAGGACCACCACACCTTCGACTCTGACGCCCTCCAACAGCTCATGGAGAGCCTCTGCAGCCCACCTTCAGGGGTAGGGCAGCCCAGCTGCAACGAGGAGACCCCACCCCCTGACTACACAGCAGGCAGTACCCACCACCATGGCTGCCTCCCAGGACCCCCATGAAGAACAAATGGCCTTCCAAGACCTTGTGTTGGGGGGCCAGGAGAATCTGGCTGAACAGGTGCGGTTGGGTTTGACCGCATGACTGCCAAACCAGATGCCATACGTGGGTGTCTGAGTCCCATCAGGGACCATTCACAGTCCCTAACAGACACCCACAGTCCGCTCAATGCTCTCTAACGGACCATGGCTGACATCGCTGGATCCCTGACTCAGAGACTAGAACAACTGTCTAGTCAGAGTGGCTCTAGCGATGTCACACGGGAGTTGGGACACATGAGAAGGTTAATGGAGACCATGGAGTGGATGCAGGCGGAAAGAGCAGCTGCCACGGCCGCGGACCAGCGAGAGGTAGCTGTGTTCCTCAATGACCTCAGGACCATCCTCATGGCATTGCTGCCACAAGGCCTGGCACTGATGCATGCTGCTGCTACCACTACATCCACATCTCCGCCCCCTGAAGTGTCAGTGCCACACAGTGCGGCAGACATTCCATCTCTGGCCTCTGATGTGTCACTGCCACACAGTGCTGGAATCAGAACAGCACCGCCCACACGTGAGGCACATGAAACAGCAGAGGATGATGTGGATGAATCTGCCTTACTGGTAAGAAGAAAACTGTAGCATTCATCGCTGCCATATGGCCGGTTTCTGCTAGGTTCTGCCCTCTACATCATCACCCTCCACTGTCCGCCGATACACTCTGCGACACTCACCTTGGACCTCGAAACGGACTGCCATATTCTGTTTGATCGCCAATGACACAGCAATCAGCCTTCGGACTGAACTCTTCCTCTTCCTTTGGACTTGGCACTCCCTAAAGGACACTGGCTGGCCCTCCATGGGCCAACATTGGAAAGTGGAGTTTGCATGGCCCTGTACTGCCCCAGCTGCAACACTCCACTGAATGTACATTAAACATTCATAATCACACAGATGTGTCATGTTTATGATTTTTCAAGTGTAGAAGTATGGATGTGTGTAGGGTCAGTGATTCCCCCTTATGTCTATGTTGCTCATGTTGTGGGACTTGGGTCACAGGGTGACACATTGCCGATTGCGGTCCGGGTGGCGCTGACACTACAACAGAGACACACACATTACTTATTTGAAACAAGAACTGACAAGAGGGAGTCTTATGCGCAATGAATAGTGTTCATCTATCTAATCCAACTTATTAGGTAATCTAGTCAATGCTCTAAGGTGGAGATACAACCCTTGTCAACAGTTGTAATCAAACAGGCATACCAAGTATGACTGTTAAACATATAATTCAACAATTCTCAACCTGAGCAAATCTAGTAAAAGAGTCAATCGAGTCCAATCAAAAAGTACTGATTTGCAATCAAGTATATTCTTCTTCATTTCTTAAGTGGTTATTTGCAGTCACAACGCACAGTTTCTTCAAATCTTTATCTTAGTGTACAATTCGTTGCCAACACGTGTTTCGTCCAGCTAATAAGCTTAAGGACTTGGTCAGGGCAGTTTGACAAATTAGATTTTGTAGGGTAGAATTTAAAGGATTGCGATTTCTCAAGAGGGAAAGTAACCTGAATAGTGGTTAGTTCCCTCTCATGTCGTTACTCGTGACTTCTAAGTAAGTAATATCAAAACCTTTTCTTTACTTGATAAACTCCAAAAGAGATAAAACTGCACTTTTCTTTTCAGTGTAGTCACAAATATCCTCTTTTTTATTCCCGTATTATAATTCTCACGGTCGATTTTAGAAGTCACTCGCAACTCGGCGTCTAGCCCCCGAGTTGCGAGTGACTTCTAATATCGACCGTGAGAATTATAACACGTGTTGGCAACGAATTGCACACTAAGATAAAGATTTGAAGAAACTGTGCGTTGTGGCTGCAAATAACCACTGAAGAAATAAAGAAGAATATATTTTTGAAATTACTTGATTGCAAATCAGTACTTTTTGATTGGACTCGATTGACTTTTTTACTAGATTTGCTCAGGTTGAGAATTGTTGAACACACATTACTTACTTCCTTGTCCATACCAGTACGGAACCACGCCCAGAGCCCTGGGGTCATTGTTCACACCATTACGCTGGACTGGCATACACCAGGCCAGCCCACTCCGCTTACGCTCACAGGGGGAACGACAATGCTACATGTCCCAGGTCTTCCCTGTAGTGATCTGCTGATCACAAGCCTAGTTGCCAGCATACCACAGCCACTACCTCACGGCTTGTATACATGCCACACCCATCCAGCACACGCGTCACAGGACATGTGACCCTGTCAATAAAAAGGGCAGGGTGCATGTGCTCGACACCATTTCTACTGTCTCTCTGGGTGTATCTGTGTGGTTATTAATTATGCATGAGGGCCTAGGGCCCTGCAACATCACATTTCCCAGGGCCGGAGGTGACATGATGACGTCCGCACTACGATATTCAATCATAGAGGGCCCATGACTTGCGGGGCACAGACTTGGTGGCACCGGATACACTGCGGCCAGCACAGGCACACCGCCATGGGACGGTGACTTTCGGTGCACTGAGGTAGGGGCACCGTACGTGCTGAGCGGGTGGGCAGCCTGCGATGATGCCCTGTGCACTGATTTGTCCTCTGCCATAGCAAAATCAAGACCCAGAATCAAGTGTGAGACCTGGTGGCCCGCAGGGCGGGGCTGTATGATGTGGCGGGTGCCATGTTCGTGGGTCCCGTGCTTTGGGCTTGCACCGGCACGTGGTGGGCCCTCTTGGAGACACGCCGGTGGTGGAAGGTGTCCAGTGAGGCCTGGGTGCACAGGCACGGGCATGCACCGCTGGGCGGTGGTAGGGGCTGGGGTGCAGCTGCCTGGGTGCGCAGGGGCGGGCATGAACCGTTGGGCGGTGGGAGGAGCTGGGGTGCAGCTGTCTGGGTGCGCAGGGGCGGTCAGGCAATGATGGCGTGTGCAATTGTATGTACTCTGCCATTCATGTATCTGGACTCTGTTACAAATGAGGGATCTGGTGAACTGCAGTACATACCGGCACATGGTTGGTGACACATCGGTGGCAGCAGGTGAGCAGTGAGGCCTAGGTGCGCAGTGTCGACACTCTCTTTCACCGTCCCTCTCTACTCTTCTCTGTGTCTCTCTCTCCCTCTCTTTCCGTCTTTCTCCCTCTCTCTCTCTCTCACCCCCTCTCTTTCCATCTTTCTCTCTCTCCCTCTCTTTCAATTTTTCTCTCTCTCCCTCTCTTTCTGTCTTTCTCTCTCCCTCTCTGTCGTTCGCGCTCTCTCCCTCTCTTTCTCCCTTTCTCTCTCTCTCCTTCTCTTTCTCCCTTTTTCTCTCTCTCTCCCTCTCTTTCCGTCTTTCTCTCTCTCCCTCTCTTTCTGTCTTTCTCTCTTCTTCTTTTTCTCTCTCTCTGTATCTCCCTTTCTCTGTCGCTCGCTCTCTGTCCTTTGATGAGTGCATGGATGTTTGTCTTGCAGGCTGTGACCTACAGATTGTCCCTAGGAGACCCGCCATGAGTCTTCATTAATATTGTTTTGAGTTTTTTAAATAAATGTTTTGTTTGGTAATTCGAAGGTGAATGTGTGATGCTCATTTTTGTGATGACACATGCATGTTACCTGTTGTGATTGTGTGACATCAGGGAAACTTTTTGTACATGATTTTGTGAACTTGATGTGACATGTCTTTGGGTGGGGGATTCTGGGGGTGGTGGCGGTGGGTGTTGTGGCCCTTTTGGGGCTCCCAGCTGCATGATCAGTGGCTCCATGGCATCTGTTGCCCTTCAGGTGTGATGTGGACTGGGCTCCCTTTTCTGGTGCAGGCTGTCGTCCGACTTTTCACCGTGTCAGAGCAGGTGTTCACCTTATCGCCCATTTTGGATTCTTATTGTCGATCTGGCTGGTCTTTGAGAATGTTGCAGAGTGGTGTTATCGCGGCTTTTTGCACGGGAACACCTACTCTGCATCTCATGAGCGATAGTTGCCGGGGTCCTCAGTGGCAGTGTTTTTTTAGGCTGCTATTGCAGGTAAACTGGTGATATCGGCTGTTAGCACCAGCTTGTGAATGGGGCAATGAATTTATTGCCACTTTGGCTGCGATAACTCTGCGATAAATCCTTGAGAATATGCCCTTTAGAGTACTACGCAAAGACATTGGAGATTTCACCACTAAAGTGCTGCAACTAAAGATCATAAGAGAAGCCACTTTCGGTCAGACAAAATTTGTCAGTAAATCCACAATAAATATACAATGCATTAAAATCCAAATCAAACGTGTCCCTAGCTCTTCCATATCAAAGAGCATTAGAAGGCACTTACTACATGACCATTACATTTTCTGATTCCTTAAGCTATGACGTTATAGGTTATTTATATCTCTATTACCTCCCTTCAAGAAATTGATCGACTTGGGCCCTTTGTACTAAATAAAGCAAATGGTCAGTGGGTGATTTGTACCCACTATTCGTGACCTGTCTGTTAGTAGGTTGGGCTTCAAGTCTTTAGCCTTGCTTCCCAAATTTTCCACTTTAGCTAATCCATGTCCACTTTCACTCACCTTAAATGTACTATACTTCTTTAACCAATATTCCGTTTTACTTTCTTTGATACCTCTTCCTTCAAATATAATGTAACAACTTTTCACCCTCATTGCCTTGCATGGTTATTATGAATATAAGAACACACTTTATATTGCAGTGATTTTGAAAAAAGCTTAATTTACTTTTACATAAAATGAAACTTACTCACTCCAATTTCCATAATTCTCATTATCAGTCGTGCTTACCCTAAATTGGTTTGTTGAAAACAATCTTATACTTCTCTATGTATGCATATTTGTCTTGTTTATTTTTCATTTCTTGCTGTATGTGTTTTTCCAAAAATATAATGCTAAATATTCTGACATCTACCCCTTTTGGTCCAGTCTGCCTAGTCCTCAACTCGTATATGTAATTAACAAAATGTAAGTATCTTCTGGGAGGGCTACTGCCAAAAAGGGCAGTAAGTGAATGACAAACAACTGCCTGCCTTTAATCCCTGCCTAGACATTCAAGGCCTACTTCAAACTGGATCCAGCAAGATGACATGTGTGCTCCCCCCGTGACTGCAAGCAACAAAAGGTGGTAGACTGGCTGTCTGAAAGTAATTTATATGACTTCGCTCTATCTCTTTTGCAATATCAAGTCTGTGACCTGCTACTCTCGAGTAACCTCAACTTTATCTTGTACTACCCTTGTGTGCGGGATCCAGGGAGATAGGGGGGAGCAGCAGTGATGGAATGGCAGTGGGTGACTGCCATCGGACTGCGGCGACGGTGGACTGGAGGCACTGGTCTCTGGCTGGGGCTCGGAGCATCTGCAGCTAGCTGCTACCACCTACTCCTCCCCCTCCTTCCCCAGGACACCAGCCCTGATGGCTTCAAGTTTCCACTGCCGGGTCTGGGCAGCTATCTCCTGCCTGCTATGCATAGGACCAGTAGGAGTAGCTATATCAAGAAAGAAAAAAGACAAATTGTAAACATTGCTCTTAGCAAAACACATACAATTATGTAGTAGCACAGTAACAGTACATTTGCAGGTGACCTTGGACCATTTGATTTTGATGTGATTAGAGTTTCAGACATTATGTAGTATAGAGTGCAAAAGTATATATTTGTATCTTGTTGAACTAAATTAATTGAGGCATGCATGCATGCTAGCCCTAGTCATACTTGCATTACTTTGCTACTGTCTGCAGCAGTGGGGCAGCTGTACTAGACAATTATCTTATTCCTATCATGGCCATGCTCTGTTAAATAACTTTCAATTTCAACCTGACTCCAAGGCAGATGAAATCTATGAATGATATAGGTCACATGAAGTACTATAAAATGAATCTTGCAGACAGCTATCCTCCTGTCTGCCTGTAAGTAGACGGTGGGAAAAGCAAAGCACTACAGTACAGGCAAAGGATTAAGGAACAGGATATTTTATTTGGTATGTTTGTTACAGACTATCCCATACGTAAAAGTCAAGGCGCTTACTCTTAGTCCCACTTTACTCCCTGGCCTTACCCTCCGTCACCACACTTTGAAATTACTTTCCAATAAAATAGATTTGCTTGGCAGTAAGGAAAATAATTATTAGCTTGCACTACTGTGGGAAAGATAGGGGGATTAGGCCTAGTATGTGGATGGTTCACTGATCATCCTCATCAAGTGCCTAAGTAAAGTACAGAAACCTGGAATATAGAAAATATGTAAATAGGATAATGCAGGGATAACAAGAATTCAGAATGGATAGATCGAATAGGATCTGGAATAAAATGTGGAAACGGGTAGAAATAATAATTCAAAATAAGGAGCGGTAAAAGTTAAGGAAAAAAATAATAATATTAACAACAGGAGGACTTACCGGAGCCAGCATAGCCATCGGAAGTCTTGGAAGGCATCTCCAACTTCTCCCTCAGCCGACTTGTTGCCCCTGGATGCCGATGTAAGATATAAAGACAAAAAAATTTGGTAGTAAATAAAATAATCTTTCCAAAAATATTTTTTGACAGGAAAAGGCAATTGCAATAACATTTAACTTTTCTACATCAGATCGACTAGTAGTATCGAGTACCGTCCTATTCTATTCTAAATTTCCTAAACCTACCTAACCCATTTTCAAATTTACTAAACTAGATTTTGGAACTACTAATAAAATGCAAAGCATGATGTTTTCTTCTCATCTCATTCGCAATCTCCCAACCCCTTTTGATGGGCCAATTCACTATGTCTACTTTTTTCTTTAAATGCATAGATGGACGCTTGCATACACCATACACATTACTGGGAAATTGGTTGCTTGACACTGTACGAGCTACAAAAAAAATAAAGGCTCTAAGAACTGAAACGAGAGGATACACTAAGAAACAGGAAGATGAAAGGTAAAAATAAGGAAGTAAAGCAAAAAAATAAAAAAGTACAAAACTCACAAAAAAGTTTTAAAAACTTAAAATACGCACTCACAAAACAAAAGGTAAGAAAATAAATAAAAATGAGGGGGAAAAGGTTTTCTAAGACAAGCATTAAATAGATTAGGAAAGCATGAAAAAGTTGGCCCCAGCACCATAAAAAGAGTGAGAAACAAGATGGCTGCACCCAATGAGACCTACGTGGTGCAGTTTGCTCAAAATTTCTGCACGAGAACGCACTTCTCATTGATATAAGACGTAAACGTCACACAAACAGGCAGGACAAGGAAACGCTGTCTGATCGCAGAACTCTGCGTTGCACGGCGGAGTTTTTTTGCCACTTCACGGAGTTCCGCGTATTACTACTGTGCGAACTCCACCCGGGACTACTTGTGGCCTCCTTCACCATGAATTGGACTCTTTGTGCCAGACTTTGAGAAGGCAACTTTTTCAACGGACTCTGTATCCGACCTGCGCTCCATCGTGGTCTGCCTCAACTTGCTGTACTGCCTGGTACTGCTTCCCCTGAGCTTGGACTTTCCTTTGAAATGAATAAATAAATTAGATTCAGAAATTATTGGACAATATTAGCAGAAATTTCCCTTTTTGACTAAATATGAATGTTAAGTTTGCACAAGTCCAAAGATCCACTAGGTTAAGCACACAAAATAAAACACCGAAAAACATGAATGCTGTGGTCACTTGACTAGATCGTACATCCATCACATTGTAGAGAGGTGCTCCTAAACAATCATTGCCAACGCTAATTGGCCTCACCTACCTAGGTATTGCCTTTGTCAATGGTTTTAGCTATGTTGTACAGCCGCACAGCATGGCTCCAAGTAAAAGAAAAACACTATGGGAGGGCCAGTGCTGTCTGCGTCATAGCATATATTTTTTATTGCTGGAGGGAGAGATGGTAAGGTGTTTGGCAATAAGGAAGAAAGTGGGAGGCAACCAGGAAAGTGTGGGGAAAAAAGAGCTGTGATGCGGCCAGCAAGCCAACTGAAAAAGATGCATTCTGGTAGAGTGCTTAAAACCAAAGAAAAAAGTAACACCTAAAAAATGAGCAGTGGAAGGGCACAAGTATTGTGTCTGTGGTCCAAGTGAGGGACGAACAAATGAAGAGGAAGAAAGCCTACTGTAACTGAGCAGTAGGAAGCACACATATGAGAGCGACAATGAAGCCAACTAAGGGTAAGCAATGGGCAGTCTCTAAGCTTACTGAAAATGAAGGGCAGATTTACTAACGCGTCATGTAACACAATATAGCACAGCAAGGCAACTTGCTAAACTGCGTTGCATGACAGGGAAAGGGCAGAAATGTGCCATATCTAGTGGGATATGGCCCATTCCTGCTCTCTCTCTGCGCTGGCACACTATGTGCATCCTAGTGCCAATGTAGGCACCCTTGCACCATTACATGCAAAAACAATCCTCTGAGGCTTTCTTCTCTTTCATCGTGTGCTAATACAGCACATGTAGAAAGAGGAAAACACAAAGAGAAACAAACATGTATCTCCTTGTTATGCCTCACTTGGGAAGGCATAACATTTTGACACGTTCCCAGGGGTCTCAAATAAGTCTTAATAAATCTGGGAATGCGCCAAAATCCATGGGAACACCCATGCTTCACCCTTGGAACGCCTTCCAAGGTCGGAGTAACACAAGGTAGTGACTTGCGCTGCCTTGCATTGCTCAGGATTTGCTAAGACATGCAGAGCCACAAAAGGTGGCTTTGCGTTGCTTAGTAAATCTCACTGAAGCCCTTGTCTTGCCTTGTGCTGCCTTGTGTGATGCAATGACAACACAAGGGCTTCATAAACCTGGGCCAAAAGGTCTCAAAAAGACAACACATTCACTGTTTAGGCGAGACCTAAAAATGGCTTCTCATGAAAGACTGGGCAAACAACCGGACACGAACAAGTGAGCTGCACTCTGCTGCAGACCATCAAAATCCATCAAGGTAAAAATAGGACACCTGGGGCCTCCTTTACAATTATTTAGAGTAGGGCAGCAGCTCAAGTCTTTTTGCTGCCCTGTCCTTTGCCAAATCGAAAGGGCAGGAATTACCCTATTTATGAGATACAGTACATTCCTGCCCTTTCAGCTAGTGCCACTGCACAATATGGTGCCTAGCGCCAGTGCAGGCACCCTTGTACCAGGGTGCAAGGGTGTCTGCATTACTGGCAGGATTGTTTTTGTGCAGGAGGGGATACCATCCTGCACAAAAACAATCCATGGAGGGGTTTTGCCTCTTTCTGTTTGCGCTACAGAATGCAACACACACAGAAAGAGTAAGAAACGAGAAGAAATAAACATATTTTTTCCTGTTACTCTTGCCCCGGGGAGGCGCACAGTTTTGACACATTCCATGGTTTACAGATCCTTGTAAATCAGCAAATGCATCAAAACTCAAGGGTGTTGCATGGGAACACCCACTGCAACGCCCATAAAACACCTCCCCGACGCAGTGTAAGGCAATGCAGTGACTTGTGATGATTGCCTTACACCATGGGAACTCGCAAACATTTTCCCAGGGGCCAAAATGTTTGTTCTGTGATGTGACTAAGGGCCGCATTGATGACAGTGCAGTGGCAGTCGAGCGAGGGTTGTACAAGGGGGATTGGCAGTAAAGAGGGTGTAGGGTAAGCGAAGCATATACATCTATTGGCTGAATTGAAATAAGATTAAGCCAGAAAACATGGGGTTAATCTCAGCTTCCTACTTTACCATATTGTGTGCTCCTAGTCAATTATGTCATTTTATTTTCCCTCCTTTTTCTTCATTATCACATATAAGAGAATCTCAAAATACATGACTTCAGGATGTGCACTGTACAAAACCTTCTCCAGTGTTTGATTTAAAAACTAAAATGTTGTTCATGTATAATAGGAACGCATGCCACCAAAACAGTGTGCATAACAACTGACTTGCCTTTTTAGTTCACCATTGAAATTGTTGACAGGGTGGGGCCGGGGGAGAATGTATGTTTCTAAATGTTTGTTTGAAAACTATCACTTTTAAATTATTACTTCCCAATGTGCTGATATGTAGGATCTGATGTACTAAGGTGAAAAGGATTCTGCATGTTAATTAAAAACATTTTTGAATTTTGAAGAGACTTTGTCATATTTTTTAACTTTTGATGCAAGTTGTCTTTAAAAATGATGGTATTCCTAAAGTCAAGTGGGGCGGGACACCCCAAGTAATTTCTTTATTTAATTTAAATGAACCCTTAAATAAAGTTTTGCCTGTTTATTGAACATCTTTTTAATTTTAGTACTGAGTGAGTAAACAGCAGCCCAGTTCTGCTGGAGACGGGGGGGGGGGGGGGGGGGGAGGGGGCTGCATGTGAAGGTCAGGAGAGCAACATGCGCCCCCGGGCCGTACTTTGAGTATTGCTGCCTTACACCCTATCTACGAGGCCAACAAGCCATGCAAAGTGAGGCCAACAAGCCATGCAAAGTGAGGCCAACAAGCCATGCAAAGTGGCTTTGCGTGGCCTCATAAATATGAGGCACATAAAAAGTGATGCATGGCAGCACAAGGGGCTTGTAAATAAACCCTTAGCTTCATAGCAAGTATTTGTGTTATTCTATTAGAGGAAAACAACACATTGTCTTGCTCTCAGTATGTCTAATGAGAATCGCATCCATTGCATATGGCTTGAGAAAAAGCCTTCCAAAGAAAAAAGAACATTTGTACCGAAATAATTTCTAACAATTCCGAATATGGGTTTTCGAGCTGGCTGAAATTATCAAAGGTCGGAGAGTCATTAGTCCCGTGAACCAGACTGTACAAAGCTCGGAGATTCGTTTTTGCTGCTTTCAGATATTCGCCCTTCAGAGCATAAACACATAGTTATGATTTCATGGTACTATCATGTTTTCAGGATCCTCTATTCCAAATATGGATGTGTCATAAAACATAATTGTATATACGTTCCTACATGCTGATTTGATCCTAATGTCTTTCACATTTTTTTTATCAACACATTATTTTGGTTTTATATTTTAATATGTTTTATTTGTCTCCAGCGGGCTGTGTTAAAACTATGACAAATGAAGTCGTTGAAATCCAGACCGTCGCCTTCAGGGCTGTAAAGGGATGCAGTCCATGAAGTGCATGTAGAAAATGTGTACAGCACATGGTGCAGTGGCGGATATAAAATAGAATGTTTCCATTACTGTTCTTCACTCAGTAGCTCCCCATGTTATCAAATGCACGGGCAGAAAAAGCAAAAATATAGGGGGGACCACCCACACCGCCCAAGAAAAGCCCATTCGTAAATGCAGATTGCGTACTAAATTCTTTTTTGTTTTTCAACCAAAAAAGTAAGTGTGCTTTTATGATAATGGCGACTTGTAGACGGGCTCTGGACTCTCGTGAGCTGGCTAGACTTGACCTTATCCAGAGATAGGGGGTTAGTTGTGTAATGGAACATGACCATTGTTTACAGCTTTACACACTTGATGGATTAAGGAAGACTATGGAAATCTGTTCATTCTGATGGACCAATTGTAGTTATTTTCAGAAATCAGAAGGTTTCCAGTATCCCTATCAGCGTCTGCCCAGTTCTTCCTGTCACCTACGTATTTGTGATAAGAGTTCATGGGAACTCAGTACGAGCTTTATTGCTGGTTGTGCATCACCAGGGGAAAGGATTATGTTTGAAGCATGAAACCCTGCCGCAAATGGAGAAACTTTCACTAAGCAAAGAAAGAGTTTTCTTAGCAAACCTCCTTTATCCATTAATTTGAATGATCATTTAAAAAGGTTGTTGCATTCATTAGTTTCAATATAATTCTATCACTCCACTGATGACGAAAATTTGCTGTTGCTTCTTAAGCAAATGCTGTTTATAGTGATAGGGCCCGGGAGGCGAGAAAATTCATGTTAGTTGATGAATAGCTGGAGGAAGGCTCAAACCCACTCATTTTCTCCCTTGACATCTATCGGGTCGTTGAAGGAACTCTCAGCAGGATTTAGGGTTTTCAATATAGCATGAGTAGGAGAAAAACGTATTTCACTCTTAATGAGTTCACATAATATGTGTATCTTGTAGATAAATGTGTATATTTTATGTTAATGACCTTGGGGGCAATGTTACAAAACTTTATGAGAATCTGAAAAAGTTAAGAAATCTAAACGTTTTGACAACAAATGCTGGAAGGATGATTCAATGAGTTAAACGCACACCAGTGGCATAGGCGGTGATATAGAGTTCATACATTCAAACCATGGCACGACATACACATCATTACATCCTTCTGATTTAGGGACAAGTATTACCATTGAATAGAATAGTTGCAACACGTGTTGCTTACAGATCTTATAATGGGAAACGTTTGTATGAAGCACTATATAAAAGAAAGGTATTATTATTATTATTATTATTATTAGATGTATAAGGTCTTAGCAAAATATGTGCAATTTATTGTTGAAGGAAAATCGAAAACAATGTAATTCATCCTTTTATACCAAACATACAGATATAGTTAAAAATAGAAAGTGTTCTTTGCCACTGAACAAAGGCAAATCGCCAGGCAACATAGAAACACAGGCATGGATAGATCATATATATGGGCGATGAGTAAAGACAAATATAGCCACCAAGAGTTTTGCGGTGTCTCCACTTCAACAGGGCTATATAATTCCAACCACAGAAAAGAAAAACGAAGTTAAAAAAAATGTCGATCACCAAAAATCATGAATCTACTTTGAAGTGATAACTTGACAAATTTCACAATTGTAACTTTATAGACCTGCTCTCAATACAACAGTGATTCATTGTGAATGTATTTTAATAATATAGCTAATGATAAAAGATGATGTTCTGCTCCTCATCCTTATAAAAAAAGAATCAACATATTAATACTATTTATTTCCCAAACATCCAAAAAGGCCAAAAGCTGTTTGAGCATTTCATAAAAAATGCTAAAAAAAAAACATCATTATATAGATTTCATATACAGCTTTTTTAGTAGACGAATTTCAGGAATTTATAATTTCCTCATCAGGATACCACACACAATGTATATATTTAAACACCTGTCCTACCACTAATCGTCCTTTATATCATCAAGGACATTGGGTAAGAACTGAAGCCTTTCCCTTATAATTAGACCACAGACAGACCATGACCAAACAATCTGGTTGAATAGAGGAACAGACATTGCAATGCAGGTCTGACTGGGCCTGTACCTTTACCGCATGTTAATGAGTTGACCATGAGAATGATCATCCAGCCTCAGTATTCAATATGTATTGGGATCCAGTCCAGTTTTCTCATTACAGGTTTACTGCCAATGATTAGTTTGATTCAATATACTTACAATCTTTGCCAAAACAGATGAAAATGAATTTATTCGAAGAGTGTTTGCTAATGAGCACACAGTATGGCCACTTGGTGAGGCTGGGTTTCAAAATAAGGCGCCTTATTTAGTGTTTGGCGGACTGTGTATTCTGTCAAAAAGTGACTTACATATCGTGTGCCATATTAAAAGTACCATAGGCTATAATGCACGTGCAATATGACAGATGGGATATCTGCCTTGTTTTGACAGAGTATCCTGTTCTCAAAACTCTAACTAAGGCCCTATGCGATCTAGTTCCACACTTACCCAGATCTGTAATGCTGCCTTTATTGCCAGCATATTTCAGGAAAGTAGTAGGCATTACATGTCATGTCTCGTAATCAGATGGCTAAAATGTGCACACTGGGCCACATCAAGATGGGAGGAGGGTGAGGGATGTGTTGGGGCCAGTGGTGGTTGGTGGCAAATCACATGCGGGGGGCGCACACAATATACACATAACAAATACACATATTACACATAACATATACACATATATACACAGACATATATAGATATACACATACACATAACAAAAACACAATAATACATACATTAACATAAATATACACATAAAAAATCACTTACCCTACACTTTCGCTCGATGTTCTGCAGTACGCCCTCGTTGTTCTGCAGCACGTCCTTCGAGCATGAAGCCCACAGACAACTCTCTCATCCAATCAACATGCTGTTCTAAAGCATCTTGATTGGCTGGAGCAGGCTGGCTCCATGATCCAAAAAGCACTGTAGACCTGTGCCTGCTCTCCAACCCAACTGTCCAAGACTGCCTTGTTGGAGAGGTTTGAATTGTGCTTGTCGGTTTAGCTGTAGCAAGGTAGCCAGACAAACCAGCATGTGCAGTGCAAACTTAACTGGCCATTGGCTGTTTACCTGGGACAAAACATCAGATTCCGTTTCAGCGGTGCAACAGTGCCTAGTTTCCATCTTTAAATGGCTGGCAGATGCACAGCTCAAGTGCAATGAACACAAATCTGAGATTTTGCTCTATGGTAAGATTCCCGCTGACTTCTGCGAGCAGATGTGGCCACCTGACTCTCCTCTACCCCTCTCTTCGGGACAGCCCGCTAAAAACCTGGGAGTGTCGTTTGATGAGAGTCTTTCTTTTACAACACATATTAAGACATTGGCCGGATGCTTTTCGGCCTCCTTAAGACTCTGAGGATTTTTTTTCCTCTCCTCCCGCAAGCAGCAAGAGAAACAGTCATGTGTGCTTTGATTCTGCCACGCTTGGACTACGCCATTGCCCTCTATACTGGAGCCCGTGGCTACCTGTTTAAAAAGCTCCAGGTGGTCCAGAATACGGCGGGCAGACTGTTATTGGGCACTCCAGCGAGGAACAGTGTGGCTCTCCAATTGCGTTCTCTTCATCGGCTGCCTGTGGTTGACAGGGTCAAATTCAAATCTCTGGCTTTGGCCCACAGCGCTCTCCATGGTTATGGCCCTCTTTATCTTCAGAGGTGCTTCTACTTTTATTTTCCTTTGCGTGCTCTCCGGTCTAGGTCCCTCCGCTTGGCTCGGGTCAGGTGCTTTAAGCTCCAGAGGGTGGGTGGTAGCTTTTTTGTGGTGAAGGCAAGTGTAGCCTGGAATGCCCTCGCCCTTGCTTTGCGGTCCATCCAGGACTCAGCCGTGATCAAAAGGAAACTTAAGACTTACTTCTTTGCTTGATAGCTTTTCCTTGCACCCCTCCGGCATCGCGTTGGGACACTCACGAGTATCCGAGCGAATTACAAATGGACATAAAATAACATAACTCCTCACAGCTGGCAATCAATGGCAGCAGCGATGCACTGGTCCTGCCCTGCCCTCACACTCCGTTTGCTGCCACAAAGTGCCGAAAATATAATAGTAATAAAATCATTTTATCAGCATTTAATTGATGATGCTTTTTGTCCTGCATTATAGGGGGTGGGGGGTGATGCTCCTCCGCTGCCACAGAGGAACCACCTCTGGTTGGTGCTGCCTGTCTGCCCCAGTGAATTGGTCACTTGTTAATGCTTTTTTATAGCACTTACTACCTGAATTCAGCCTGTTTCTAAGCATGGTCAATGTTTGCAAATTAGGGAATGAGTGCACATGGAGAGTGTTAAGACTTGTGTATTGGTCTTGGGGTAGTAGTTCAGCAGTTCCCAATCTGTGCACTGCGGCACCCCGGTGCGCCGTCAAAATTAGCCAGGGGTGCCACGGTCAGATACGCACACAGTTTGGGTACCGCTAATAAAAAGTATGCTGCACTTATGTGCATCTGAATTCTACACCGCTCCATGTGGTCAGGCCAGCAGTGGTCACCCTGTGCCATAATGGGGTAGTGTAAGCTCACAATTAAGGTGTCTAGTAGCAGAACAGGAGGGAGACGAGGATGTTACAATGCATTTGCTTTAGCGCAGTCTGGTGAGGTAAGGTCTGCTGTGTGAGCTGACCCGCAGAGACCGTACCGAGTAGCACGTGGGTCTCTGTGCACTGAGTAATGTGCCTTTACGTACGGTGGGATTCATTTGTCTTCATTGAGCTGTAGGCTACATGGTAGTGGTAAAAAAGGAAGCACTTGTCCGCATTCGAAGAGTTCCATTGAGTCAGACTGCCCAAACCTTTAGTCCTGCATTTGTTTCCTGCTGAGTTCAGAGCTGGCAGCAAAGGAGGCGGCTGGCTGTCTTTCCCTTTACCATTATAGCAGCCTTTAAGCGGCGCTCACTGAGACTGTGTCTGTCCCTCTGTAGTGCTGTCTCCCTCCTGTTGCTGTTCTAATCTAGAGGGTCCTTGCCCGGAGATGCAGCACAGTTCAACCTAGACTCTGGTAAAAGTTCAAAGCTGGGAAATGGCCAAAGATAGGTGGTAAGAGAAAGTATTTCTTTGCAAAGAAGGACATCAATAATGCACATATTCGGAAAAAAGTGGGGGTTGGGAAATTGCAGGGGATATGAAACAGTGCGACTTGCAGTTACATGCTTCGATCTCAGTTAGATCATTCAGAGGGCTGCGAGTCTGCTGCAGAGATCAGCGTACAACAGACATGCAGGTTACAAGTGCCAATGCCAGTAGTAACCTTTTGGGTTAATGGGGCAGTAGCGAATATCACAATATACTATTAGTTTTTACACTGCTGTTTTTTATTACACATATTTACAATTTAAGGCGCATAGAAACACAGACGTTTGTCCACAATTGCATTATTGTCAACCAGGGATAACATCCATGTCTCTAAAGTCCACGGCAGCTTTAGGGTTTTTTTGGGGTGAAAAAAATCAGCTCCTTCACTTTAGAAAAGAAGTTTCAGTTATACGCCTTTACTGTCTGACAAACTTTTGTAAATAAACATTTCTTTACCATGCTGTCCCCTATAGCTTCCTATCGTGCCCTCCTTGTTCTCTTTCCCATTCTAGAACGATCAAAAGGATGGAGCCAGCAGACGGAAGCACCCGTGACCATCAAATGAGATAACATTGAACTCACAGGAAACCCGCGTGCATTGCCAGTGTCCAATCTAATGTTTATTGTTTGTCTTTTCTGTTTGCCAGAAATTGCTGCAGGCTTACTACGAAGCTTGATTGTGCTTAACTGTGTCTCGATCATATTAGTTTTAACTCTTTTTTTCCACTACCCTCGTTTTACACGTTTTTATTGAAAAGCAAATGGCGATAAACAACAGGAGAACTGTGGTCACTATCAATAGTATTAACCTATGTATATTTGTTTGCAAAAGTGAATGTTTAGTTCCACAATGTATTGTATATTTTGTTCCTCACATCGTGTTGGTAATTAGTTTGTGAACCTCTCATTTGGTGTCTTTTTTAAGAATTTGTAAATGGCTTAGAAACATTGCATGCTCTGATTTGAGATGAATAAACCTTGTTGGTGTTTCATCTGATGATGCTTCCAGTCTGGCACTCAGGCTGCGGTGTGCAAGCAAATGTGTTTTAGGCATGCACACTGACGTGCATGCACAGTTCACTTCTCCGAGAACACCATGTCCCTCCTCCAATGAGTCCAAGCCCATCGTTGACACAGCATGGTGCTCCTAAGTAGATAGGATAGCATCTTGAAGCGTGTACAACACCAGAAATAACATAAAGAGGCCAGCAGTTACAAAAGTAGGTTTCTTCTTTATTCCACAAAAAGGAGCCCATGTCCTTTACGTCCTTTCTCCATCAGTCCCTGACTCCAGCTGAAGGAATGGAGTCGGCAACGATGGAGAAGGAACACAGAACATGGAGCTCAACACAAATATAAACAAGCATGTCATTTCCCTGCGTAACGGAACAGGTATGTGAAATTGTGAAAGACAGAGATGACAGACTAATATTATGTCACTACACATCTATGGTATAATACCTTCATCGGCTTCATCCCAAATAACACGGACAGCAGCCAATAGGTCAAGGGAGCTGCGGGTTGGGAACGTTTGGGAACCCTTGTGTAGGTGGTAACTGAACGCTATTTTTTACCACTGGTGTCCAGCCGCAGCCGGTAGTGGGAGTACCTGCTGGGTGGTGACGTGGGGAGGGGGAGGGGCAGGGCGGGGGGTAGTAATGTATGGATTACGGAGTTTAACAGGTAAGTAAACATAAATAAATAAAGCGAATTTCGTTGCACGCACTGCATCGCATTTGGTGATGCAGTGCAGGCAACGAAATTCGTTTTATTTATTTATATGTTTACTTACCTGTTAAACTCCATAATCCATACATTACTACCCCCCACCCTGCCCCTCCCCCTCCCCACGTCACTGCCCGGCAGGTACTCCCACTACCGGCCGCGGCTGCTGGTGTCCCAGTGCTTAAGATACTTTTAATTTCAGTTTGATACCCAAGCTACTCCCTTTGTACAATGACTCTCTCAGGGTATAAACGCAAGCAGTCAAGACTAACTACAGATGGTGGCAGAGGGGTTGCAACACAGATACAGAACTTCTATGTAAACATACTCAATATATTTGTTGTAAGGTCAGATCTATGTGAATTTAATATATGCCAGATTTATGTTGGGGGAAATGGCAGGCATAGAATTAATAATTCTGGTTGTTATCTGCCCATCATCAAAATCCATACATTGTGACAGGATGTCCCAGAACAGTGAATAATCATGCACACTTAGAGATATACTCAGTTCTTTACCAGAGACATTAACCACCTGCTAGAACAGGTCATCAATCTCAGTGGGGGCCACAGAGGGTCAATGGGTAGAAGGGGGGTTGGGAGGGTGTGGATAGGCAGAACAGGCAATGCTGTGGCTTGGTAGAGTGTTGTATGCTCCTTGGTGGGACTTATACTGATGTCCAGACCTCTGTTTCAGCTCCATTGCACTGATGGTTGTACAAGGTGCATATTCACACCCATTGAAAACAGGCCCGATGTTCTCGCAACTAGTAATTCTGAGTGCAGGAACACTAGCACCTTGAAATCAGGCTGTGTGGTAGACCTCGCGAGAAACTGCTCAGTCTGACTTGTAATGAGGGCCTATATCTTGTAAAAGAAGCTAGGATACTGTTCATAGAATAGTATTATGGAGTGAATCCACACAAATGAACTCACTAACCATAGTCCATTCCCAGATAAACTTCAAATGATGGCCCCATGCTCAATATGTCTCCACAAGGGAAAAGTGACTCCCTGCATGCAAACTCTGAAGTGATGAGAGAAAGTTGGACATACAATGAATGTGTGGTGTATACAGGTTTCACGTTTGTGTTGTTTGTGAATGTGTGACTGTTTGTACATTGTAGCAAAGCCAGACATGTTGGCATTGTCAGAATGTATTGAATTACCAGCATTTCTTTGCATTGGTGGTTAGTTGCATTTAACCGCCACAGTGATGTCTCAGATGGATAAAGCAGGTATATATAGCCTAATATATAACTGTCTGTCGTGCTGGATCACTTTCTTATTGGCATGTTCTCTTCCCTTACTATTTCAAGAAACAGACTCTGGCTTCATGCGTGTGGGCTTCCCAGTTTCAAATTACAATGTATTCAGTAGGTTCACCACCTACCCCATTTGCAAGTATTACAAGAGAATAATTGTGAACAGTGTGATTGACCATACTGCGAGACATATGGAAATCATTTCCTCATTCCCCTGCATTAAAATGGTAGTCAACAAAAGCATACATAGTAAATGTAAATATTTCAAAGCTACAGCTGAATACCATGTAATAAAAAAGTAAAGATAGTACTAAAACATCTTAATTTAGTGTGAAGGTTTTTAGAGTGTGTCTATGAGCCCTTTCATGGCAGACTATTTGCTCCACTAACTCATGATTACTAGTCAGTAGTTAAAGAGTAAGTAAACTAAAATAACTTTTCCTTGTTTTGTCAGTGAGTTGAAGGTACCAGAAGGAGCAGAGCTATCAAGTGTGCAACAGGTAAGAAGCACAGAGGCCCAGATGTGTTAGGGACCAACCCAAATAATGGCTATTTGTACTGTGGAACCAAGGCTATGGACCCAATTTCCTTGCTTGCATTAAGCACCTTTGCTACATCACTGAGTGCCACATGCAAAGAATGTCATTATTATAGTTATTCTATTAAGCCAGATTTCGGCAAAATAGGCTTCACCAGATGCTGAACGATAGACTGTATATGAGTCATTACATATTGCTAATTAGGTAATTTTTTATTTACTACCAGGGTAATTTTGGGTAAAATACCTTTTGTTCACTGTATAGATGTGAAATCAGCCTAACTAAGCCTTGTCACAAAGAAGGTGATGGTCGTCTCTAAGTAGAATCAATGACCAGATGTCCATGATATCACAAATCTGAGGTGATTGAAAACATTAGGTGGATTGGATTATAATGAGTTTGAAGAAGAGGCTATATGACGGAGCCAGACTTATTTCAGATACTTTTTCATGGGGTCCAAGTAAGTGCTGGTCAATTTTGTTTCGACATTTCCATGAAATGCTACTTGGTGCAATAGAAATATTTTGTTCTAATCGATTGATGCTAATGTAGGTTCTAGACTAGTGGGAAACTCATGGGCATCAGTGCAAAAGTGCCTTACTTAAGTGAAATACTGCTCAGTACTGGTACAAATATGTGATTTGGCACCAGATAAGGTTGCTATCAGGCAGATCCTTTTTGAGACTCCAGTGCATTTCGACTTTTACAGTCTTTCAGATCACAATTTTACCAATTTTTTTCTATCTAAATAACGCAATTTTTGGATAGAAATTATATTTCAGTCATTGATACTCTCCAGACAAGATAAGGGTTTTCAGCAATTGTACTACCACGAGTGAATCAGACAGTAATGACCAAATATCTTTATTCAGAAGAAAGTGTGCACCCCTTGCCAGAAATAAACCATCAGCCCATGCAGCCCACTGAGAGTTTGAAAAGAGGTATGTGTCCTCCCCAAAAAAGGCAGCATCAACATGCATAGACCTCAGCTGTCAGTTAGCCCCTATGTCACAGAATTCCATGGGTGGACATTATGTGCCAGCACTTGTAAAATCTTTGAGTGCTGTCATGTAAGAATACAACAGCCCACTTTTCAGACATACCCGTTTCCATTTGCTAGTTCATTTAGTATCTGTGCTGTGGATATGTGGTTCCACTATGAACATTAAGGAGCATGATGCCAGATTTTGCAGCATTGATCAAATATGAATTTGAAAATCATTGCAGAAGGTGACTCATTGATAGTGTCCACTATGGCTTTAATTGAAAAGCATCCTGAAGGATGACATGTACCAGAATACACAGCTGAATGGGATTCGGAAATGTATCGTTTTTACATCAAGGTTTTTAAGTCACAGGTGCAGCTAAAAGACTGCCACTTCACATTTGAGGTTCCCTTCGATCAACAAGCATCACCTACAATGCTCCCACATCCTCAAGACTATGAACACACCCTACAAACTGATCATTAGCATCGTGATAGCCACTTATCTTTTGGCCCAATGATAGTAAGCATAGGTAACCATGACTCTATCCCTCTTATCCATCTGTTTTTCACTCTATTCGAAGGTGCATTAACAAGTAAGCAACATTACTTTTTGACCACCCTGCAAACATCACACACAATACCAAAGCTCTTACCACATAGGCCACACCAGAAAACCCACTGTGAGAAAATTACCTTTCCATGTGCAGTCTAGGATTTAGTATATCTTTAGACTGGACCATTGAATCTAAGCAATGTAGAATTGATATCCAGTCTCTTGGTGCAAGTGCACAGACTCGTAAACATCAAAAACATTAGCTGAACTCAAAATGCTTATTTAATTTGTAACAATGTCACAGTGGCATGCGCCAGCACCACCCCAGTGACATAAAATATACATTTCATCTGTAACCTGAGTGGCTAAAGCCTACAAAACTGCAGAAGACATATAGAAGAATCTTAAATTTAAGCTAAGCCTTCAAAAGGATTGCCCTGTGGCTCACAAAGGTGATTGAATAATGTACTAAATTTTAACAACAGTTTCTGCCTGTAGTGACACGATTTAAAGTGCTAATTTCACTGTAGGCTACAGTGGTGTTTCTTTTAAAGAAGACCTACTTGATATTTAAAGTCACTTTTCCTAAATCAGCCTAGAAAAATCAAACAGAGATAATGTAAGCACTATATTTAATATTTGTCAAAAATCTTGTTCAGACGGCGAAGGAAGATTTTTCATACGGGTGGGTGATTTTTTGAAAAAAGAACTATTGGTGGCGTATGAATCTTAGCCATAAGCAATTCAGTTCCACTGGGCTCTTCCCTCCTCACTCTGATCAGTCTCTGTGATTACATCTGCTTTACTGTCCACTCCCCTCACCCATTCCAAGACAGGTTGCAAGTTGTTACTCCCTAAATCTTCCTGACAGCAGTGTCATCTCTATAGCCTCTGGACAGAGATGTATTGTACACCACTATCAAGACTCTAAATACTCAAGACCACCCTCAAGAAGAACAATCTTTACCTAATTTAGCTGGACAGCTATGGATCAATCTCAAATGTCCTGTTGCTTGGAAACTGATCTAAAGAGCAACATACCCTTATGTCTGTGGCTGCCTTCAAGAAAACAACTTGCTGTCAGATAAACAAGTTCCTAGCTTAGATTATCTTGGCATTAAGCAAACTGAAAAAATCAGTTGGAGCACACAAATTGAAAAATGCTCCTTTACAATTATACATTGTTCAAAAGCTATATAGCACTCATATTCCAGAACAACATGTAGGGAAATCTCACTGTCCCCCAAAGCCTATAAATTACAGGTACAGAGTACTGCTCTCTAAAGTGCAGGAATCGTGGGACGCCATAGATTTAATGCCTTGAAAACCAGAAAGAATGCATTTTCTTATCATTAGCAGCATTACCAACAAGTACTTCCCTAATTCTGTTGTACTGGGACATGGATCTAAGATGCGTCTTTGACTTGGCCATTTTAAAACCCCTATTATATTGGCTAAGAATTTGGCATACCCCAGGGATTGAACCCTATAGGAATTGCCTTAAAGAGCTTTTGGCTCTCAATAAATGAGGCATTGGTATACAACGGTTAGCACGCATTTTTTACAACGCGGTGCTGTTACCACGCTACTTTTACCACGCAAGTCGTTACAACGACTTGCGCTGGGGGGCGCTCCAGGATAGTAAATAGTTTAATTTACTATCCAACTCCTTCCCTAGAGTCCACGGGGACTGGAGTTGGAATAGTAAATTAAAAAATTTACTATCCAGCGCCCCTCCACGCAAGTCGTTGTAACGACTTGCGTGGTAAAAGTAGCGTTGTAACGGTACGCGTTGTAAAAGTACGCGTGGTACCGTCATACATCCGAGGCATTGCACCTTGGCTCGGACATGTGCTGTACCTTTTTCAAGTTTGGCATGAGCAACCTGTGGGTTAAACCCGAGAATGGTACAAATATATCAGTACAGGATTTAGAATCTTCCTTTTGGAATTATCATGTGTGTTCAACCTATAGATATTGCCTCTAAGGCATTTTAACTATGCAATATCTAGAACACAAACCTGTTCTAGGTTCAGTGGCATAGCTCTAAGATAGTTTTTCCTGCATTTGTTATTCCCACAGACCAACCAACACCCCCGCCTCTCATTCTGATGCACCTTGACTATGCACACTGCCTCCTCTAAGGTATTTCAGTCTGCAGTTAGTGCAAAGAATCCAGGATCAAATAGCTAGGCTATAGCTACATGCTCCACTATCTTACAAGTCCTAGAAACATTTCATGGCTACCTTTCTCTAGACATTCAACTTTTACCACACCACGTGTATCACAGCAAGAAGGCCTCATTGGCAAAAGTCCAACTTTCATTCAAGTACAGCCCAAAAGATCTTCGCAACAGCTTTTCCTTTGAAGCAAAGACCCAAAATGGAAGGCCCAGAAACGGAAAACTTTCATTCCAAAAGCCTCTTCAGATCTTCATCAGTGAACCCAGCGGAGTAATAATGGATCCAGCACATGGAGTGGGGCGGTTCCCTCATCTCTCAGGGCTGTGTCTGGAAGGGAAGATGAGGGTGCTGAAGAGGAAAGGAGGTGACGGTAGTCTTTATTGGGGAACTCTGGAAAGTTTGACAGTAAAGGGAAAAGGGAAATGCTGCAAAAAGACATTGGGTTTACGCAGGAGAGTTGCCCGGGTCGGGTGAAGGCCACTTCCTCATACTCCTCAAATAACATCTAAAACAAGAAGACGATTCTACCTGCTGCTTAGTAGAGGGCACCTGCCTTGTGCTAGCACCCAGGGAGAGGAGCCGCTCTTGAAGGGTTGGCTTCCTGTTGCTACTACAGCAAGACAAATTGTAAAAGGGCTCCCAGCTCTGAAGAAGATCCAGCGGACCAGGTGTGAGCACTCTTGGGTGAGCTTCGGCTGAAGAGATAGCTGGTCGCTATATACCGGCTTTAAAGACCTGAGCATTGAAGGTTAAACAAAGATTGACTTTCACAGTGTCAAGAAATATGTGCTTTTAAACTGGAAAAATCTATTTCTCTTTTTCCCGTATCCGATTCTAATCATTTGTATGTCTTTTTGCTCATTAAATTATATATATTTTTATTTACCAATATTGGTTTCAGAAATGCATTGCGCTGTGTTCTTTACCATGGATCTTGTTCGAATAAATTTCCATTTATTTGAACTGTAATCAACAGGGGTTAATACTTAACAGACATTGACTTCGAACTGTACTGTGATCCAGAGATTATGTATTAAATTGGCAAGGGTATGCAAATTTTAATCAATATTACACTATCTCGGAGTTACTACATAACTACAACTACAATACAATTATTCACAATTTGTGTGATATGTTAAATTCCTTCAAATCACTGGTAAAGGGGTGAATGCACGTTTTCTAAAAACGAACGCGCGAGGGCAAATTTTCAGAGGCCGCCGCACCCCCCCGAAGGGGGGGGGAGGCTCAAGGGCCGGCGCCATAACCCACGTCGAGCCCCAGTGGAAGAACCGGTTCTGGGTGCCCAGAAAAGGCAGGAAGGATCAACACCTCCCAAGGGAACATCCGGTTGGCACCAAGGAACCCCCTAGCCAATAGGGGGGGACCGCTTGGTACGAACCCCCAAATGGGGGGGCAGCTGCGTGTAGTGTACGAGCAGAAGGGGGATATAAGCCGCCGCTCCCCCCAGATAGCTCCTAATTTTCGTAGAGCGGGGGAAGCGGCGCACCTGAATTTTGAGGAGAGAAGAACCCGGACCAGGAGCAAGGCGAAGCGCTGTCGGCGGTACCAGCAGAGGAGGAAGCGTTGGTGACCAGCGCTGGGTTCCGAGATCAATGGTGCGCCGGTGGCCCCCTCCGAGGCGGGCTGGACAAGGATTTCTCCCTGCACCTCCACGACCAGACCGCAATATTCGGCGAGGTGAGCCGGCTAAGTGAGGCGATTGGCGGGGGACCAAGGACCGAGCAGTCAGGAACGCAGGTGATCCACCCCTTGGTTGAGGCCTACAACAGCTGCGGACCACACAGGCCTTCCGTCACCCGCCAGGGGCTGCGCCCTGCGCCGCAATCAGCTGTCCGATCATCGAAGGGAGCACGGGCAGGTCTGAGTGTCGACCGTGGGCATGACCAAAGGATCCTAAAGGGCCCACCACGGGAGGAACGCCGGGGCCGAACGGCTCGGCGACGAAGAAATATAGAGCTCCGGGACGACGGACAAAGGAGCCAACACGCGACTGGCATTGAAGAAAAGCATCGGGCAGCGTTCCCGGCAAAGGAGATGGATCGAGCAAGGATGCCGCGAACCAGGAACCAATGCAGGGGTCCCCCTTGCCGGCAGAGGCATAAGTGAGGACTCAAGTTTCGGAGACTGAGTCAGGAGGCCAGCATGCAAGGCTTGCGGGCGCGGTGTGGCCCGCAACGAGGTTAGCACGAGTGTTTGAGGTAAGGCGGCCAGGGGGGCAGAAATGACGGCATGTCCTATGGCGGAGAGGTGTTGGCCTAACGGCTAGGGCGCTCGACCTCGGACCTGGGTGTCTGGGTACGAGTCTCGGTAACGCCGCCAAAACCGCCGGTGATACTGGGAAAATCACTTAATCCCCCCGTGCCTAAAATGAATGTAAATGGGAAATATGTAAAGAGCTTTGATACCGGATTCGGTTCGGGTCCAGTTCTGCAAAAAAAAAAAAAGAAATCGTACACCAGGAAATAAATATGTCGACTTTGGGGTCTTCGTGATGAGAATTATTTACGGGGCAGGAGTCCTTCGTTGCCACACTGCAGCGCGCCCCCGGGTAATTTAAGAAAGGCAGACCGGTAGCGCTTTGGCGGGAAGAGCGAGACAGAATGCATTCTTGTCCAGGTAGAGTTTAGGTCCACCCGCTCTCGCTGCTAGTCCGCTTCCTGGTCCCGTGCACACCTAGATGCTGTGCCTGGACGGGATAATGACATAAATGAACATTCCCCTCCTTGGGGTACCTCGTCCGATATACTGGGTGCTTATTTTGAGTGGAAACGTGGTGCTTCCGCCACACTGTGTAGGCTTTAACCTAACTATCTTCAGAGGTAATATCAGACAGTGTGCATGCGAGCAAGAGATAGAGAGGTACACGCGTGGCAGATATGAACGAGCGAGGCGGGTCATTGCACCCGGAGAGAATCGGGCAAAACCTACAGCCGCCCCCTGCACGCTCCCTACATATACATCACCTGGGACTTAATTTGTAAAACAAACCGTGGAACGCCGCCCTAGTTTCCCAAGGTGCCGGCCCTGTCGCTACACCAATGGGATAGGGGCGAACAGGAAATCTGAATAGTTGCTGCTGGTAAGGATATGTGACCCGGTGAGAATTAAGCACCAAGCAGATTCAGGTAAAACGTTTAAAATGCTGTCTTCCGTTTGTCAACGTAATTGGGTTTTGTTACGTCTCCGGATGTAGGGCAAAGCAAGCATACATATACAGAGGAAATATTCGGTGAACAGAGCGCGAGCGCGCTCTCGGCCCCTTGACCAGTGCAGAGCTGCGAGTGCGTACAGGGATTGAACGAAGTCACGCAGCCAGCTGGAGAGTTGGTATTGTGGTAGATGCCACGCAGTGCACGGATTTGGGCATGCGGAAGGCCGGAAAGGTCAATAATAAAGAACCCCCTTGCAAGTGCAGTTAACATATCTATACGCCCCTGACAGATAAATCCGGCCGGAAATGCCCAGCGCAGAGGATGCAATTGTATCGGGCGCATTAAATAGGGTGATTTAGGACCATGCAGCACCCGCAAACTCTAATTCATGTACAGGAGATGTCCTCGTGTAAGGCAACATGTGTTCATAGAAGGCGCTCTAATACCTTCGGGTTGAGCTTGCGCTATTGAGAAGTGCAAGACAATAAATAAATGTTTCAAAAACGCTTCACAGACAGGGGAGGCATCTCCCACCAGACGCGATGTGCGATCGAGTGATGCACCATCTAGCAAAAAAAAATAATAGTAGCAGAATTAAGCAGGCGTGTACCTGCTAGCATCGCCGTGCTGCCCAGCCTACTTGCGCCCATTACGAAGCGCCGGCGCAGTTGTTATGGCTCTAGACTGCCACCAAATCCCAGATCGCTCTCCAGCAGGAACATTAATTACGGCGTTGCTTCAATCTTACCCAGACAATTGTTTTAATGGTGCCTGGAAACTTCTGGGCACACATGGGAACCCTAGGAAGTGCGCTTTCCACAGCCGCACCCCTAGCTTAGCGCTAGGTGCAGCTGCATACTGCCAGTCACGTGGGATCGCCCTTAACAGTCGACCCTCCAGACATCCAGAGTGCCGTCTGGCCCCGCGCCGGCGCCCTGTAATTTGAACTACTCCATGCCCAGCAAAGTTAGTGCCTGCAGTCAGACTTCCATTTGCACTTACCTAAATCTGTTTCGAAAGGAAACCAAAATATAGGTCGAATTTGAGCAACATACTACCTTTCATGGGCAGGTAGAATGGTGGCACGGATCATGTTCAAACCGAGGCATGTTTCAGATCTGTCCGTGATGGCAGAGAACAGTGGATAGTCGTGGGCCTAGGTAGGGTGACCATCTGGCATGGGTACGAAGGCAGGGCAGTGAGTGTAAAAAATTCAGGACGAAGGGAGCAAGAACACCAAAGTGTAAGTGGTACCCCGAGGCATACCACTAGAGGTCAGTGTTGCACAGCCGGAGCTGTGACTAATAATGCGCAGAGGTATAAATGAACGTTGCGGCGGGAGAGAGACGTTATCAAATCGCTTCTCGAATTTGAGCAACATAATACCTTTCATGGGCAGATAGAATGGAGAAGTCACTTTCCCCCAGGGGCACACATCCGTGCAGAGGGCGGATCACGACTACCCAATAACCCGTCGCGCCCGGCCCACCATGAAGAGAATGTGTTAGGTCGACCGGCAACAGCAAGGGGACAGTTACAAGTGGGCATATTAAAAAAAAAAACAAAAAAAAAAAACAGACGGTGAGTACACGAGAGCATAGGGCAATCGTGCAACGGCAAAAAAAAACACAAAAAAAAGAGGTTGAAATGGATACGACATGGCGCGGCCAATGAGGCCAGAGGAAGGAGTCCAGACAGTGCAGTGGGCAGGTTGAGCATACAATAAACCACAGTCCAACCTCGACAAGGAGGCTCAAGCATCCGGTGATTTTAGGCAAATAACTTAGTCTCCCGGGCCAAAGGGAATGGCTGTGGCAATGGGTGCGAGTGGCCCCGAGCGCAGATCCTGCGCCCACCCCGGTGTGGGTACAGGGGCCGGCCTCACAAATAAAGGAAAAAGCACAGCCGCGCACAAGTGCACAAGGCCGGCTTAGAATATGTATGGCGGCTTTCACCTTGGGTTTGCCCTGGTCGCCTAGAGCCATTCGGCCACGACCGAGTCTAACTGGCGGAAGGAAGGATGAGAGCCAGCGAAGTGCCTTCCCGTACCGCAATTGCGCATAGAAGCCACAATAATCACGAGAGCTGGGGGGAGCCGCAGGAAGACGTGCGCCTCCCTGCGGCGTGGCGGAAATTGTTACAACGGATGGCTAAGGAGACACACCAACAGGGCGGTGTGTAGAAGTAGGCCACTCATTTTTGGATGCCGCACGGCAGGGTGATGTGGCCGGGCTAAGGATGGGAGTAGCAAACGGAGACGGCGATCGCGGCCCAGACCCGGCCGGACGGCAGGGCACAAAAAGGTAGCGAGTTGGGCCTAACTCCTTGGAGAAGCTACCCCTCCCTACACGCAAAGGGCGTGGGTGACCACCCAAATTGTGGTCCCAGAGGTAACACGACAAAGAGGACGACCAAAGAATAACAAAAGAACTGTTTTGGTAGGCGTGCCATCTACGAACTGAATGTACCACGATATGATCTGAACAATATGATGATTGACATGTTTATGACCCAGATATGATTTATGACGATGATGATGACATGTTTATGACCCAGATATGATTTATGACGATGATGATGACATGTTTATGACCCAGATATGATTTATGACTAGGGTTAGGACATGCATGATTTATGACCCAGATATGATTTTATGAACACGATGATGACATGTTTATGACCCAGATATGATCTATGACTATGACGATGGCATGTATGATTTATGACCCAGATATTATTTATGATTATGAGGATGTCATGTTTATGACCCAGATATGATGTATTGGCTATGGTATTGTCGTGTATATGACCCAGATGTGATTTATGATCCCAATAAAACTGCGGCCAACAACCACCACAACAAATACGACCTTGTTGGCTAAGTATATTGGGATGACAGGGGTACCTGTCTTGGGGTAAATACTTCCCACGGTATGGGGGAGTTCGAGGGTTATTGCAGAGGCCGCCGCACCCCCCCGAAGGGGGGGGGGAGGCTCAAGGGCCGGCGCCATAACCCACGTCGAGCCCCAGTGGAAGAACCGGTTCTGGGCGCCCAGAAGCGGCAGGAAGGATCAACACCTCCCAAGGGAACATCCGGTTGGCACCAAGGAACCCCCTAGCCAATAGGGGGGGACCGCTTGGTACGAACCCCCCAATGGGGGGGCAGCTGCGCGTAGTGGACGAGCAGAAGGGGGGATATAAGCCGCCGCTCCCCCCAGATAGCTCCTAATTTTCGTGGAGCGGGGGAAGCGGCGCACCTGAATTTTGACCCACACCTAGGAACCAGCAGTTGTCGCAGTGCTGGACAGCAACACAAGCATGGGCGGAAATTGTTACAACGGATGGCTAAGGAGACACACCAACAGGGCGGTGTGTAGAAGTAGGCCACTCATTTTTGGATGCCGCACGGCAGGGTGATGTGGCCGGGCTAAGGATGGGAGTAGCAAACGGAGACGGCGCTCGCGGCCCAGACCCGGCCGGACGGCAGGGCACAAAAAGGTAGCGAGTTGGGCCTAACTCCTTGGAGAAGCTACCCCTCCCTACACGCAAAGGGCGTGGGTGACCACCCAAATTGTGGTCCCAGAGGTAACACGACAAAGAGGACGACCAAAGAATAACAAAAGAACTGTTTTGGTAGGCGTGCCATCTACGAACTGAATGTACCATGATATGATCTGAACAATATGATGATTGACATGTTTATGACCCAGATATGATTTATGACGATGATGATGACATGTTTATGACCCAGATATGATTTATGACGATGATGATGACATGTTTATGACCCAGATATGATCTATGACTATGACGATGGCATGTATGATTTATGACCCAGATATTATTTATGATTATGAGGATGTCATGTTTATGACCCAGATATGATGTATTGGCTATGGTATTGTCGTGTATATGACCCAGATGTGATTTATGATCCCAATAAAACTGCGGCCAACAACCACCACAACAAATACGACCTTGTTGGCTAAGTATATTGGGATGACAGGGGTACCTGTCTTGGGGTAAATACTTCCCACGGTATGGGGGAGTTCGAGGGTTATGGATCCACGAGCTCAACCTACAAAGGTGCACGTGCGTAACAAGCGGTCCTCTTCCGCTCACAGGAAATGTCTGCTCAAGCACTGGCAAAGGCAAAGGAGCTTTTCTTATCAAATGCTCATAGCAGAGGTCAGCTTGGTTTGAAAGCAACATTGCTTTAAGGAAAACAAAATAAAACCGCAGCCATGCTCCTCTAGCTGGGGGAAGAGAAGTCATCTATATTTCCTTTTCTGGCACACGCACTTGAACGCCCCCTCGGCCTCTCCTTTCCCTCCCGCGCAGCCAGCTTTCAGGGAGTCTTTGGTCTACGAAGTGACACTTCGATATCTCTTGTCAGCACTGTGTCCAGCCTACATTACACGCTTCTGACATCAGCCAGGCTGCCTGGAAGGCGCCTCTTGTCATTTTCCGTCGCTGTCGCCTGCCTCTCTGCGCCACGGTCTTCTCGTCAATACCCGTTTCGCGACAGTACATATATATATATATATTTTTTTTTTAACAGTAGCTACTTCCGTTTCTTCTGTGGCACCTGCAACATAAAGTGCCGTTTATGTCTGGCAAGAAGGTTTTAGAGCTTTGAACTTTCAGTAATAATCTGTCAGTCCTAATCACAGACTGTAAACCACGTTACTGGGATAGAAAGAGTTGAATCCTGTTGTGCAATTTGTGGTTAGCGGATGTGAAACGTCGGGCACCTGGTTTTGCATCGGACTACCCAGAATTTAAAAACAAGCATTGGCAAAGCCAATAGTTTTCGCCTGATCGGAATACCAAGGGTTTGTCAATGTTTTCTTATACATGCTGTACAGCAGCACATAAACATTATGGGGGGGAGAGAAGCGTCAATGAGAATTGCTCACAACTAAGAAGGGAAACTGGGAGGAACATTGAAAGTACACATAAAACATCTTTAAAATATCATTAACAAAGCCAAATAGCTCTGGGCAAATTGTTTGTCTTTCTTAATGCTTTTTTTAAGATGCACTCAAACACCACATTTCCATCCTGAAGTTGCACTAAATTTGTGCCTTTTTTAAAATCCCATTCTCACGGTCAAGATTGCTACAAAACCTGTATTCAGATAACGCCCACGTCCAGAGGAAAGCAATTCACTTGCAGAGTTTTACTTTTTTATTTTTAAGAACTAGACGTTTTCTTTAAAAAACAAAAAAAATGTAAACCTTATATCTACAAAATATGACACTCATTTGATTAAAAAGTAAACCAAAATGAGCGCGCGCACACATGCACGCACACACACTTGTACATGTGTTCCATTTCAAACAGACACATCGGCGAAGTACTTTAAATAAAGGTATGACCTGATATCCTGAAGTTTTTAGTAAGGCAGAAGGCATTGTACAGACAGACATATGTCCTGTGGATGCAGGGTTGCATACTGACAGCAAGCTGGAAAAGGCTGCAGGGGCCCTGTGAATTGTGCTCTGTTTCGGTGATTATTGGGGATGAGAGCCAGGTGAAAGCCAGTTATCAGTAGTTCAGTTCATAAACTTTATTCGGATAAACATTGTATCCATAAAAGTACAGAATAGTAAAAGAAATGTAAATGACAAAAGAAGAGTAACAATGAATGGTAATAACAATTTACAGTTATAAAACACAATGTTACAGGCTTAAGATTATAACAAGCATTGGCATAGCCAATAGGTCTCGCTTTTGGGACCTTATAAGTATTTAGTTATGCAGCACAATATTCTTGGTGCAATAACATCAACTGTTGCATGGCTAAAAACGTATAAGGTCCCAAAGCCGAGACCTATTGGCTATGCCAATGCTTGTTTACCTTGGCTGCAAAACCGTGCTAATAACTTGATGAACCAGAGTAGGCATTGTCTTTGAGACGAGGTGCCCGTGAGTGAGGGCGCACAAAAAGAAAAAGGAACAAGAAGAAATGTTTCCACATTAATACCAAGAACCACCAAGAGCGGAAACGAGGCATGCAGATAAATGAAATTCTTATCGGCGGTTGTTGTTTTGTTGACGCGGACTAAGTAGTGCCTTGAGGTGGAGGGGGGGGGCTTGGGTGCGGGTTCTGGCCGGGTGTTCTACGGAAGCATACCTCTCCGTGCACTGATCTGCATATTCCACGAGCTTCCCTTCGCCAGGGGTCCCATGACTTGACATAAAATACATGGCAGAGTAGAATCAATGGGTGTTCGCACCTCAAGGAGAGCGGGTCTTGGCCCCCCGACCAGGGGTGAAGGGGTGGCCCATTTCCGGGGCTCCCGTTGCCTTGGTCCCTGTTCAGGAGAGAGGGGTGGGTGTTCTATACCTCAGCAGATCACTCAAAGTGCTGTATGTCGCAAGTTCCGGGGGGGGGTGCAAGTGAGTGTGTTGGGTCTGTGTGCGGGCAGTGAGTGTGTTGGGTCTGTGTGCGAGCAGTGAGTGTGTTGGGTCAGTGTGCGAGCAGTGAGTGTGTTCGGTCTGTGTGTTAGCAGTGAGTGTGCTGGGTCTGTGTGCTGGCAGTGAGTGCGTTGGGTCTGTGTGCTGGCAGTGAGTGTGTTGGGTCTATGTGCAGGCAGTGAGTGTGTTGTGTCTGTGTGCGAGCAGTGAGTGTGTTGTGTCTGTGTGGTGGCAGTGAGTGTTGGATCTGTGTGCTGGCAGTGAGTGTGTTGGGTCAGTTTGCGAGCAGTGAGTGTGTTGGGTAAGTGTGCATGCAGTGAGTGTGTTGGGTCAGTGTGCGCGCAGTGAGGGTGTTGGGTCTGTGTGCGAGCAGTGAGTGTGTTGGGTCTGTGTGCTGGCAGTGAGCGTGTTGGGTCTGTGTGCTGGCAGTGAGTGTGTTGGGTCAATGTGCGCGCAGTGAGTGTGTTGGGTCTGTGTGCTGGCAGTGAGTGTGTTGAGTCTGTGTGCTGGCAGTGAGTGTGTTGGGTCAATGTGCGAGCAGTGAGTGTGTTGGGTCTGTGTGCTGGCAGTGAGTGTGTTCTGTGTGCTGGCAGTGAGTGTGTTGGGTCTGTGTGTGGGCAGTGAGTGTTGTGAGTCTGTATGCTGGCAGTGAGTGTGTTGGGTCTGTGTGCGAGCAGTGAGTTTGTTGTTTCTGTGTGCTGGCAGTGAGTGTGTTGAGTCTGTGTGCTGGCAGTGAGTGTGTTGGGTCTGTGCTGGCTGTGAGTGGCAGTGACTGGGTTGGGTCTGTGTGCTGGCAGTGAGTGTGTTGGGTCTGTGTGCGAGCAGTGAGTGTGTTGGGTCTGTGTGCTGGCAGTGAGTGTGTTGAGTCTGTGTGTTGGCAGTGAGTGTGTTGGGTCTGTGCTGGCAGTGAGTGTGTTGGGTCTGTGTGCTGGCAGTGAGTGTGTTGGGTCTGTGTGCTGGCAGTGAGTGTGTTGGGTCTGTGTGCTGGCAGTGAGTGTGTTGGGTCTGTGTGCTGGCAGTGAGTGTGTTGGGTCTGTGTGCTGGCAGTGAGTGTGTTGGGTCAGTGTGCGAGCAATGATTTACCAACCAACCATGTATTGTTATCCTTCATTTCTAGAGCCTCTCACAACAGAGAGGGCCTCTTGGTGCACTTGCACAGAAGCTACAAAATATGACCCCGTATGAAAGAAGGTTTATAGTGTTACAACAGAAGATTCGCGGGATCGGAGTCCGATCCAATGTTTTTTTACTTGAACACCCCCCATTCCCGAAGAATCGGAGCAGAATGCGTTTTATTCCGATGGGCCTCACTCACCTTAAATTCATCTGAAATCGATATATGAAGTGATATTGTGTCCTGTAATATTAATGCCTGTTGTTTGCGGTGCTATGAAAAGACAAAACTGTAGCAAGCGCTATATAAAAAGGAAATTATTGTAATAAGGCAGAGTGACATCTGTAGCACACACATAATCTTTAGCAACTATTCCGTCAGCATGGGGAAGTGATGGTGGGGCAGACGAACCATAGTTACTTGTGCACGTTCTTACTGGTAAAACCAGAAATGTTCTATAAATGCGAATGGTATTCTGCAAAATAGATTTATTAAGCTTCATCTCATACCGTACTAACTTTTTTATTTATTCTATTTACAATATAAATAGAAGGCACGCACAAATAAGCAACGGATAACAAACATGGATCCTTCTCTCGATAGTCATATGTACACACACACACTGGTAGTTTCTTCTACCCCCTCGTTTTGTCTAAAGTGACCTGAAGTGGCCGAGGACTCGGCGCGGCACTGTCTGAGGAAACGCAATCCCATCACATCCCGCGGCAGAACGACCAGCAAGATTTATTCCCAAAATGTGGGAAGCGGTCAAGGGAAAAGAGGAGAACTGGAAGGAGGGAAAGAGGGGGCAGGGTGGAGGGAAGGGAGGTGGAGACAGGCGGGGCTGTGCACAGTGGGTGCGGTTGTTGTAAAGTCGGTTGAGGAGCACAGAAGGTCAGGAGTGAAGAGGAGTAAAAGCAGAAGTAGTGAATGTCAGTAGGATAAAGCGAGGGGTGGAAGAGAGAGAGAAAAGACCGAGGGAGATAGAAAGTGAGTGAGTGAGTGATGGGAGACAAACATAAGCACTTCTTTGCTCCCGCCTAGACTTATGAATTTGCTCGCCTCGAGTAGTAAGGTGTGTGCGCTGTAAAGGCGCCTAGAGCAGACCGCAGAGTACTCATCCTTGACAGGACATGCCTGTAGCGCCTGAAAGGACGGCTTCTCTTTTCAGACAGAAAAAACAAGTTTCTTTACTGTCACTGGAGTCACTGAGTGTTGTTAATTCTCTTCACATGTGCTAGTCGTTAGATAGGGAAATACACGGTAAGAAGAAAGGAAATCTCTTGACTTGTTTTATTTTGCTTTGTGTTTTTGTAAAGCGCTACTAACCACCCAATGGTGTCTTCAGGGCACCATAGGATGCAGGGTAGGTGAATAAACCGATAAGCACGGACACACCGGTGGATTCACTTAGGTCAAACCTCGACAAATAACTAGAGAAACTTGGTTTAACAAGCAGTGCTCTAAGCGCCTTCGGACGGTTCATGCAGTCTCCTTGCCCAGACCAAACACACAAGCACTTGCGCTCAAAGTAAAAAAAAAAAATAGTGTGTGCGTACTCGCGCAAAATTGCAACGGAAAAAGTGAAAGCAGGCTCAAAGTTAAACAAGCATTGGCTGCGCGGGGGAAAAATGCTACTGCTGGCCACAGCTTGCAGTGCATGTGCGCGAGTGGTGCGCACGCAGCAGTAATCGCCATATGGCGCCTCTGCTCAAGCGTGCGCCCACGCACATGCACTGCAAGCTGTAGCCGGCGGTAACATTTTTTGAAGCCCTTCTTACTTAAGGTCTGGCCAGATCAGCGCTGGGTCAGGCGAGACCTAAAAATGGGACATTCATTATCAACAATTATAAGCTTATCCTTTCGTAACTTAAAAACTCAAGAGTTGAGCATTGTCTTACGTGCCCGAGTAGTGAAGAACCGGGTTATTTAGGACCCAGCGGCGCCAGGGGCACGCCCAAAGTCTTCGGGTTCACCTGTCTTAAAATACAGAGACACGGGACTCTTCGTGGTGACGTCATAGATCGATTTTATTAGCTGTAGCCAGTAACAGAAGTCCTAGAAATCATCACGGTATGAGTTCTCCGGAGACTGCTCAATTTTACAAAGCAAGTCATCCCTTTTTATGCCAAAAATCACATTCCAGACAAATACCTAACATTTACAAACTGTCCAATCACATGTATTCACACCAAAGGTATCGCATGACGGTAAAACCCACTTTTCAATTGTCCGGCCCCTGATCAATCTTTGGACAAACCCAACATTCTTCTTTAGACAGGCCGAACGAACCCATAATAAAAGAGGCCCCAACCCATATCATAAATAAACCATAAAGAAGGAAGCAGAAACAGGTAAGAGTAGGATAAGGCATATTTGTGTGTAGTAAAACTTTACGATGTCCTGCGCTCTGATCTTAGACTTTATCAGCTAGCGGGCAAGAACCGGCTCAGCAAGGTCGGCTTCAGGCAACGAGGTCAGTTCACTTAGGGTCATGTAAAAGTCAGCACAAACCCCAGCTAAAGGACACGGGTCTTAAAGACTCATTCAGCCGCAGTCATCGGCCTATGTGAGGGCAACCACAAAATGGCTGTGTTGCACAAAATGGAAACCAAGGTTCAGAACGGAATCTTCAAATACACTGTGAATCCTTGTGGGTAACATGGCGAAAACACTCGTACTTGCCGAACTCATTAGTTACGGTTCATTGTTACCCAAATCGTAACGGAACCATGACATTTAAAACACGGGTTCAGAATTCACGGAACCTCAGAACCTCCTTTTGCCCTTACATAGGCAATTACTCAGTCTATATCTGAGTCGATGTCAATTCTCATTAGATCACCAAGGTGCTGTTGAAGCATTATCTTGTTTCCCTGTGCATCCCTTGAGACAGGCGTTCTCCTGACACACGTAGTAGCACAAAGGCCACATATGGCAGGACCGCACTGTACACAAAGACAACATGAGAAAAGAACCGCTAGAGCCGCACCAATGATCATCAGAATTTTCCATCCCCACACGGATAACAGTCCCTAAAACCATCCAGTTAACGACCAATCTCCTTCATCCAAATGTATAGACTCGGAGATCTTATGTAACCTGGAAATGGCCTCGTATACCGTCGGAGCATTATCTGGGATAAAAATGCAGCAACTCGATTGGATCACTTTACATACTCCACCTCGATCTGCGAGTATGACGTCTAAAACCATACGATTCTGTAACGTCATAAGGCGATCCACTTGAAGCTCAGCTGTCAAATTACTAAGGGCACCGGCAGTTTCGTTTATGGTGGATTCAACCACTCTCGTTAATTGTCGTAAGCCTCTACTGTTAGCCATAGGTCCCCAAAACGGTAAGAAACCCTTAAAGAAGTCTCCCACTTCCTGTCCAGCGGTATCTTCCCGACTGAAGACAACTCTAACAACTCTTGTCTTGTGGTAATCTGCAGCAGCAGTATACGTAGGAGGCAACAAGTATCCAACATAACACGTTCCTGAAAAATCAGGGGGCAACCATGTATATGTTCGGTTGTAACAAACAAAATACGTGCCCTTAGCTGCCAAAAAAGTTGGGGAAGATTGAGACGTAAAAACATACGTCTGGGTACAAACACTCTTCCCCAGCTGAGCTTTCGGATTTTTGCCATCACCTTGCAGACAAAAATGACCTCGGTGGGGTACGACCCAAATCGGAGGTGACCTCTTTCGTTTCTGCTTTTCACTCAGACTAACACTGTATCCGGTCGTGTTCCATCCAGCATAAGCCGATAACTCTTCCTTGGGAATAGTTCTGTACGTATCGATATCTCTGCTCATATTCATAACTCCCTTCACCAAGGCTTGATTACTCAAGTTATCTCTCATGGAATGCAGAGGATAGACTTCCAGGGCATAAATGAACATCGTCTGAAAAGCCCATAATGACCCATTCTGACTAAACGGTAAGATCAGATAGGGGACAACTCCATCTGTAGTATGTGGCATAAGACCACACACCCAACAATTAGTAGTGTTCACCACCAACTGATGTTGATGCAGTAGCTGTACGAATGTGTTATGTACAAATTCTGACCTTCTAATCTGCTCGTGTTCAGTAAGATATGAAAAGAGTGCACAGAAGTAGTAGTTGGAAAGGTCGTAGGTTGGGAAATGGGTGCAGAAGTCAATTGAGTAGAAAAAACAATTCAACCCACCAAAGTTAACGTCATGCTAAAGAACATCAGAATACATGTAATCAGAAAATACTTGTTATGCATTATTTTACATAGTTTCATCTTAAAGTTCATTTTCTCAGCAGGTCTCTCGATCCCAAAAAACTCCATCCTCTAACCGGGCTGTTCGCGGCGGTTGGTTTTCTTCTGCTTAGGAGTGCTTCTGCAGTCTAGGGAACGCCCTTAGACCGACCAGAACCGTCGACCTTGTGTCTACACGGCTGCAATCCCAAGTCTTTACACCGCGACCCTACAGCTGAACCCGGATGGTGGTTACAAAAAGGAGAAAAAAGAAAATCAAAACAGTTTCTTGGCTGAGAGAGTGCAGTTCTAAAAACCCCAAAAAAGGAATTATTTGCTCTTTATTTGTCCATTATTTCTAGGTCGTAAATTATAACGGTTTTTGCCAGGCTCTGTCTGGTTTTGGAATAACGGTTCAGGCTCGGTGGTGTCCAATCTCAAAGATGAAGGCACAGCTGCTTGTAAGACATCATCATCTTCTTTCTCAGTCCCTCTCCATACCAACTCAGCATCGCTGAACGGTGTGAACTTCGGCAATCTTTCAGTCTCGGTGTCTGCAATACCTTCGAGGACCCACTGGTCGTACGGCAGAGGTAAAGGTACCCTCTTACAGTGTACGCCGTGGATCCAATTTTTCTTCCCAAAAACTCTTACAGACGTTCTTGTAGAAAGCAACACTCGGTGGGGGCCTGTCCAGCGGGGCTGGTCGTTCTTGGGCCGTTGAAAATTTTTCACGAGGACCCGGTCACCAGGATTGATGGTGTGACCTGGGTCCACAGAGGCTGGTGGCAGGTTATCGTGAACCTGTTGATGCAAGACACGCAATTTAGCCGATAGGTCATACAAATAGTCCACCAACACAGGATAGTCAATATCACTAAATTTTGTTGGTCTCGGCACTCCCCACACATTTGCCGGTCGACCAAAAACAATCTCATACGGACTAAGTCCGATTCGGGAATGCACTGTAGTTCTAGTTGACAAAAGTGCCAACGGCAAAGCATCGGCCCATTGGAGACCAGAACTCGCCTGAATTTTGGCTATCTTTAGCTTCAAAGTGCCATTGTAACATTCCACTAATCCAGCTGATTGGGGATGATTTGCAGCATGGAATTTTTGTCTTATGCCCAAACCCTCCCACACTCTCTTCATGATCTTCCCCACAAACTCACTTCCGTTATCACTCCACACCATCCTTGGCAACCCGAACCTAGGGAAATATTCTTTGAGCAAGACTTTAGCTGTGGATGAGGCAGTATTATCTTTTAGGGGGTATGCCTCTACCCATCTAGAAAAGGCACAAACAACTACAAGGACGTATTTCAAATTGTTGCATCTTTCCATGTGGATAAAATCCAATTGCAGAACCTCAAACGGATACGTCGGAGGCGCAAAGTGACCAGCTGGAGTTGGAGTTCCCTTACCAGGATTATACATCAGACACACCATACAATTCTTGACCACATTCTCCGCACATTTGGGAATCCTACCATTCTCCCACACTGGAGCCAACAACTTACAAATTCCTTTCGCACTAATGTGAGACAACCCATGTGCCAGCGTAACCACCACAAGCACATATGCATCTGGCAACATCCATCTTTGGTGTTCTGATAACTCCACCCAACAACCAGTTGAATCCAATCTACCCGTAGTTTCTCTCCACACACTCTTTTCTTTTTCAGTAGCTTCAGCCTGGATTGATTTCACACTCTCAATCGTATCTTCACACATTCCAGCTGCACCTATCCATCTCGCAGGGCCTGCAACGTACATTCGACTCATCACATTTCTCGCTGTTTCTTTCGCAACTTCATCAGCAAACGCATTACCACGACCAACATCATCCGTAACCTTTCGGTGAGCACTACACTTCACAATCGCAACTTGCTTCGGCAGAGTAAGTGACTCAAGAAGTTCATTCACCAACTGCCCATGCTGGATCTTAGTCCCATGCGATGTAAGAAATCCTCTTTCTTTCCACAAGCGTCCAAAACTGTGTGCTACACCAAACGCGTACTGACTATCGGTATACACATTCACTCTCTTTCCCTCAGATAAAATACACGCTCTCGTTAATGCAATCAATTCTGCTGCTTGCGCCGAATTATAGCTCACTCGTGCAGTTTCAACGATCGTACATAATGTCGTCACGGCATACGCCGCAGTCGTATCGCCATTTGGAAGCTTGTAGCATGACCCATCAACCCATAGTGTACCATCAGGATCCGAAAGAGGAGTATCTTTTAAATCGACTCTCCCCTTCGTTTCCTCCTCCGTCCTAAGAAAACAATCATGCTGTTCCTGACCATCTGTGTCCACAGAAATCGGCAAAAATGTCGCTGGATTCAATATATTACACCGCTTGATGTGCACATGACTAGCCAAAAGCGTCAACTCATAACCCGACAACCTCGCACTAGTAAGGTGCTGAGTCTTGGTTCTATTTAACAGAGTATCCACTGCATGTGAAACCATCACAACCAACGTGTTATCCATCACCAATCCAGCAGACTGTCGTATAGAAACAGCCACTGCCGCTGTAGCTCTTAAGCAACTTGGCAACGCTCTAGCTACCGGATCTAAAGTCGACGAGAAATACGCACAAGGACGCTGCTTATCACCGAATTGTTGGGTCAAAACAGACAATGCACAACCCTCTCTCTCGTGGACATAGAGTGTAAAAGGATTACCGTAGTCAGGAGTACCCAACACTTGAGCAGAACACAACGCATCACGCAACTCAGAAAAACTTTTCTGACAATCGTCAGACCAAGGAAGAGGGTTCGGTATATCCTTACAAGTCAATGCCAACAGAGGTTTTGTCAACAAGAAAAAGTTCGGAATCCACTGTCTACAATATGACGTGATACCCAGAAAAGCGCGTACCTCTCTCTGCGTACTTGGCACAGTCATTCGAGCAATCGCTTGAATTCGTTCTGGGGTCAACCTTCTTCCCTCCTTTGTGGAACCATCACGACCTCTCGGGCCGGTATACCACTTGCGCGCTGTCGTAGAACAGGACACTCATTTTTATAATGACCTTCCTCCCTACAATACGCACACTGATTCAAGCCCAAAGGTGGTCTTCGAGGAAAATACCCAACTTTCTGTTGCGGTCTCTGAAACGATGGAGGTTGCTGAAACCGTGGGCGTTGCTGTAACTCTTGTTGATTTGAGCGAGGCGGATACGCCTGCTGCAAAAGAACCTTTGTCTTTAAGTCTTTCGTCTTTTTCTCTACTCTTTCTTTCTCGTCCTTATTCCTATTCTCATAGTACTGTGCAGTCGCCAATATCTGGGCCGACGAGGAAACAGCCCAAGAACTCTTAGAATCTTTCAACTTATTACACAGTTCAGGAAGTAAGTTAAAGACAAACTTATCTACGAACAATCTTTGTCCACCTTCCGTACTCATATCTTGACCACTATGATCTATAAATGTGTCTTCAAACCTAGTGAAGAAATCAGATACACTTTCGTCCTTCTTCTGCTTACATGCTGCTAACTTGTCCCAATTTACTCATAACGCTGGCATCATCGTTTTCATAAGATTTATAATTCTGCCAGGTAGATCTGCCACTAGAGGCTCAGGCTTAGAACCACCACCTTGCCTAGCATCCGCGGCAGCAATATTGAGCCATGAGTCACCTAATTCAATCGCATGATCCTCATGACGAATCTTTGCCCATAGAGGTTGAGGTACTACGTTACCCAACAGAATATCTGTGTCGGCTAAATTCATGATGCATGCGTCAACTGTCTGGGACAATTCTTTGTAATAGCCTGCTGGATTCTTACCGGTATCAGGTAAAGACTGTTTAAGGGCCAAAACTTCAACTCTCTTCCATGGCACATGTACCCATACTCTCTGAAAATGAGGCAGAACAGGCGGATTAGCGTTTACGTCCCCTTCTCTCCAAATTGGGGGAACCTCTCTCATTGGATATTGTCGTACCTTTCTCCTAACTGCGGAATCAAGCTCAAACAATGGCTGAGACGGAAACTCGCTCCTAAACGCGAGTATCGTCGCAACTGCTTTCTCAACGCCGGAACCCACTATCGTCCCTTTCGCAAACTCAGACTGGACATTTAGCAACTCTACTGGGACTAAACCCAAATCATTATCTTCCCACTCCTCACGGAGGAAAGTACACATTACATCAAACACATATCTTTGCTTGGGTGCTTCCCACTGCAGGAAGACATCCATAACTGACTCTAAATTATACCTCGAAACATTCGAAATCCACCTGCGAACCAGGAGATCCAACACTGTCCGCTCTTAGGTAACTGACTACGCAGTTGTTTATGCGCAGAAATGGGGGTCATACTCGATGACCCAAAGAAAGGAGACAAAAGACCAGTAACAGTTTCTGTCATTCTTTGCCGAGCAGAAGGAGAAGCTGTCATAAGGACAGGAGACAAAGTATTTTGAGGTGATAGAAACGTAGCAGTAGTAGGAAGAGAAATCGAAGGTACAGGAGAGTAAGATGAAGAGGTTTGAGGCAGAACTGATAGCAAAATCGGCGGCCCCAGAGGAGGCTGCGCCGTAGGAGGAGAAACCAACTGAGGAGGAGCTGGCAGTTGAGCAGGACCAGGAGGTGGAACAACTGGAGGTGGAGGAGGTGCCGTAGCGTTCTGTGCATAAGGGGGTGGTAATCTCAATAGATGCGAAATTAAAGGGTCCTTTTCAGGGTCCTTTGTCGCCTTCTCAAGAAGAGGTGGCAATGCTGGATAACATTTATCAATAGCCATATTATGTTGCCTATCTAATACCTCAATAACTTTATCTTCTTCGTCTGCTTTAAACTGCTTGGCAGCTTGCATTATCGACAACCCCTATTCTCTCTTATCCCCTTTAGCTTGTTTGATTTCTCGTTGTCTGGCTTCTTTACGCCAAAGGCGAAAGGAGTCAAACATTGCCGGCCGGGCATTCTTTCTAAACAATTTTGTTTCTAAATTATCTAAAATCTCAGTATCAAAACTACCATATTGGGACCATCGTAAAACCCCATCTTTTCTAGTATAACGGATCCACACTTCATTAAACGTAATGGGGCCCACGCCGTGTTTAGAATAGAGTTCATAAGTCGGGGTTCCAACTGGAGGTATCGGACATGAATCCTCTAATCCTTGTTACAACCACAACAGAATATCCTCCTAATTTTGCTAAGACTAGGCATCTTCGCTCACTAATCTAGCTTCAAACTTCAAGGGATTATCTACAACGATAGTCTCGCAAATATACGAGTCCCTCGACTTTGGAAATTGCAATACCCAAATCAAAGACCCAAAAACTAAGTATCCAAAGAACCAAAAAACCAAGAACAACAAAGAACTGGGAGCGACCCACGTATACTTAACTAAGGTATCAGTCACGTCACCAGAAGGCCCGTCTATCGTCTCGCCTTACAAGCCTGCACAAAGGGGGTCCAAGACAGGGCGGCAGTCAGGGCAGCGGTCCTTCGTAGCCGTCTAGAAAGCGGGAAACCTCGCAGCAAAGACCTTCAGACCACGTTCGACATACCGGGGTCGATGGAGTGGGGGCCCTTCTCCCGGAATTTCCTCACCAAGCTCCTCACAGTCTTCAGGCTTGGACCGGTACCGCTTGATGTCGCCCCGCGTTGGGCGCCAACTGAAGAACCGGGTTATTTAGGACCCGGCGGCGCCAGGGGCACGCTTAAAGTCTTCGGGTTCACCTGTCTTAGAATACAGAGACACGGGACTCTTCGTGGTGACGTCAAATATCTATTTTATTAGCTGCAGCCAGTAACAGAAGTCCTAGAAATCATCACGGTATGAGTTCTCAGGAGACTGCTCAATTTTACAAAGCAAGTCATCCCTTTTTATGCCAAAAATCACATTCCAGACAAATACCTAACATTTACAAACTGTCCAATCACATGTATTCACACCAAAGGTATCGCATGACGGTAAAACCCACTTTTCAATTGTCCGGCCCCTGATCAATCATCGGACAAACCCAACATTCTTCTTTAGACAGGCCGAACGAACCCATAATAAAAGAGGCCCCAATCCATATCATAAATAAACCATAAAGAAAGAAGCACAAACAGGTAAGAGTAGGATAAGGCATATTTGTGTGTAGTAAAACTTTACGATGTCCTGCGCTCTGATCTTAGTCTTTATCAGCTAGCGGGCAAGAACTGGCTCAGCAAGGTCGGGCTTCAGGCAACGAGGTCAGTTCACTTTGGGTCATGTAAAAGTCAGCACAAACCCCAGCTAAAGGGCACGGGTCTTAAAGACTCATTCAGCCGCAGTCATCGGCCTATGTGAGGGCAACCACAAAATGGCTGTGTTGCACAAAATGGAAACCAAGGTTCAGAACGAAATCTTCAAATACGCTGTGAATCCTTGTGTGTAACATGGCGAAAACACTCGTACTTGCCGAACTCATTAGTTACGGTTTATTGTTACCCAAATCGTAACGGAACCATGACATTTAAAACACGGGTTCAGAATTTACGGAACCTCAGTAGCAATTCTCAGAAATGTGCTTATACGAAAAACAAGCTCTTCATCAGTCAGCGCAAGCATACTTAAAAAGGCAGAATCCAAGCTAATAGGCCTGCTCCTATTAAAAAAGGGTAAAGAAGCCCCTTGCAATATTTCATGTAATATTTACAGAAAAACAAAAAATTTAGGGTTGATTGGCAATTCACCCCGTCACATGGACAGGGTGCTGAATCAAGTTACGAATGGTAGCCAAGAGGAAAACACAATGCAAATTTAACTGTCCCTGCTCTCAAGCGGAACAGGAGGCTCTTTTCCCAGTAGCTCATGGGTAGAATAAGATAATTTGATGAAGGGTGGCAGTGCCGCTCAAGAGACCTATAACTAGAAACAAAAGGTTTCTTCAATTCCAGTGCAAATCTTTCTGTGCTGTATAACAAATAGAGGGCGGTTCTGAGTTCTTGTTTGTGCAGAGTTTCGTCTTTGCTGGGATTTAAGAAGATACAGCCTTCATTGATGCTGCATAAACTCTGATATACTCTAGATAGCCAGGGAATATCCATCCCCTTCTCACACTTCAAACAATCAGTAATAATGTCTCTAGTTAAAGTCGCTGCCTCGTTCTTCCAGACCGATAACCAGAAAAGGGCTGGGCGAGCATGTATAAAATCAGTTATATAATTTAAGTTTAATTCTTTCTGGCAAATATATTGTGGGGTTGAGATTGGGGTACCCAGCAGTTTACTACACAATCTGTTTTCTTTCTGCTGGATGCAGGAACTATTTGCAGTACCCCAAATCTCAGCTCTATAGGTAGCCACTGGAACACATTGTAGTTTAAAAAACATGTTAAATAGCTAAAATGGCACCTGTGTTCTTTGGACGGGGAAAACTGAAAATCGAATTGATGCTCTTTGAGAACTTGCACCTGGAATGGGTAAGATGCTCAGTCCAGGAGCCGTTCGCAGCAAAAACCAACCGAGGTATAGAAATTTACAGGTGCTTATCAAGTTTTGACTACCGACAGCGATAGAGCTGAGCTGGCGTTTCCGGGGGCCACAAGACATTAAAAATGATTTATTAAAATTAACTCTTAGGTCCAGACTATCCATGTATTTAACAAAGGACTGTACTAGAATGGGCAGAGAATTTGAGGTGCGGCATATAAGAACCACATCATCTGTGTATAATAGCACAGGAAGGGGTTTCCCATTAATCATAGGGACGTCTTGGGTCATGGATACTAATGATTTGTTCAATCCATTAATATAAATGATAAAAAGAAGGGGGGCCAAGACACATCCCTGCCTGACCACCCTTCCGACCTTGATGGGTCCTGAAAACTCTCCACCTCTGCAAATCCTCACTTGTGCCTGGAGGCCTTTGTGGCGATATGCCAGGAAATTAACCAAAGGCTCATCCAGACCATAGTCCAACAGGATAGCCCCCAGCTTTGATCTATTGACGAGGTTAAAAGCTGAGGACAAATCCATAAAGGCCAAATAGACTGGAGATTTCAGTGCAATAGTGTATTTCCCAATTTCAAGGCTAAGGTTGAGACATTGTTCATTAGTGCCGATCTTGCTGCGGAAGCCTAGCTGGCAGGGCTCTAAAATACTGCATTCCTCTGACCGTTCCAGGATCTTATTATATAAAACTCTGCCCAATATTTTAAGGGTATTATCAATCAATGAAATAGGCCTACAATTACTGGGTTGCGACCGATCCCCCTTTTTAAATATTGGGACAATAATACTCTTTTTCCAGGTTTCGGGTAACGGGGCGTACATTAGATTATTAATGACATTCAGAAGAAGCGGTGCCTAAAAATCCGGTTTCCATTTAATAAGATCTATTGGTAGCCCATCAAGGCCATGGGCCTTGTTCTCAATGCTCTGGTGAATGGCTTCTTCTACTTCGGAGAGTGTTATCTGAATACTGATAGATGAACCAGGTTCATACTGATCGATCTCCGATAGGGGGGTGGCATACATTTTAGAAAAGTGGATTTCCCAAGATTGGCTAGAAATAGTGCAGCTAATGGGAGTTAATGGCTGACCCATAGATCGAAGATCCCTTACAGCAGACCAAAATTATTTATCCTTTTTATCAGTTGCAGCCTGCAATAAGGTTTCCCAACGGTCCCTTAGGAGTACTCCCTTCCACCTATTAACTGCTATATTGTACTTCTGCCTAGCCAGTTTCACATCTAGAGCACACCTAGGTTCAACTGATAATGCCTTACGCAAGTTCCTATTAGCCAGTGAACATTCATCGTCAAACCATCTAGGGTTATGCTTTCTCAAAGATACAGGCTTCAACAGAAGGGTTTTAATAGCCAAACAGAGTTTAGAAAAATCCTGGACTACCTCTGGGTGCAGGGTTTGAATTAACAAACAAGAATTGATGAGGGGCAAGTTGTCCTTAGCTAGTGACTTAAACAGATCCCCATTGTCAATGCCCCTCCATATTAATCTTAAATTGGCAGTCGATGGCGTTAAATCTCTGGCTCTGCATTCAGATGAAAACGCAGGCCGTGAAGCCAATCTCAATGCTATTTTAATAGGGTTGGGATCCCCATGGATAGTAGCAACAACCTCTGCGGTGAATAAATAATCTAGGAGTAAAGGGGAGATAAAAACAAAATCTATTGTGGACGAGTAGCCCTCACCTCTAAATGTTAGATAGTGGTTGTTGGTCGCGTGTAATATACCCGTCTGATCCATGACATTAACCAGGTTATGGGACCTCAAAAACACTGCCAGCTCTACACCCCTACGGGAAGAGGGACCTAAATTGTGTGGCCCTGAACCAAAATGCATATCATTGAGTTTTGCGTTAAAATCTCCTCCTCAAATAATCCCAATAGTATTGCCCGAAAGTTGCTGATAGTCTAAATTAGAGATACAATCAAAGAGCTCAATAAAATTCTGGTTGTGAATGGAAAATGTACCAAATAAAAAAAAACTCTTCTCTTGTAAAGTATAACTTGAAAGTTGCAGCTGTTAGTTGGAAGTATTTAAAAACGTCCGCCAGCTGCTACATTAAGCCCAAAAAAAGGCACCCTGATGGTCGGCCCAATTTATGGCGTGATGCCGCTACATTAATACAGTGAACCCCCTCGATGTGCAAGTCGTGTGTGGCCCAAGACTCCTGAAACATTACTACGTCTTGTTCTTTGACTAGGCGCAACCATTCCTGATCATCGAGTTTAGACTGTAACCCTGCTACATTCCAACTGAGAATGTTCAAATCTGCTCCACTGTTAGCTCTAGTTGGGGATTGGTCATCATTATTATTATTAATTGTTACTGTGATTACAGGGGAGTCCTCCAAATGGTGCTGCTGATGCAGCTGGGCGACCATCAACGGTGGTTGTCAATCCTGTGCATCTAAACTAGAAAGTGCGTTGAACCTATTGGTTATCAAAGGCAAGATGTGGGAATCCCTGAAGGGTTCAGAGGGTGGCTTATAAAAATAACCCAAAGGGAGAGCACTAATGTGAGTGTTTTGCGTGGGGGATTGTTCGAAGATACTCAATAAACGGCGAACCATATGGAGTCTGCGGAAGTTAAGAACTTCACAATCGCCATTTATGGCCAGAAGAGTAGGGTGGGTCGGCCATTCTGTTAAGAACATAAATGGTGATTGTGTTATTCTTGAAAGCCAGTTATGGTTATTAGGAATTCACTTCAATGCGTGGTAGTTTTTTAATGCAAAACTAGCCGACCAGGACAAGTTTCCTAGCTGGCTAAGAAGCTGTTGCTCAACCACTCTGTTATTCAGTTGCTCCGCAGACTCTGCGGTGTGAATGTGAAATCTTGAGGTCGCAGATAACTGTAACTCTGCTTAAATCAGATACAGCTACAAAATAACTTTCCAAACTTTTTCATCGATAAAAGGGGCCCTTTTGTGGGCTTCAAGGCAAACACAGGAGCAGGGACTCGGGGCTCGGTGTCCCAAGTTACACGTGCAGTGGTTAGGCATCCTGGCAGCGGGAAGACACTCTTTAATTGTTATTCCCTACTCCGGTTCAAAAGGCACTAGAAATCAAAAACAAGCTTTAAATGAAAAGCCGTCTTCCCGCACCAATAAGTTCTGAGGAAAAGAGTGACAGAGAACAGAGGCTAGATAAAGGGTAACAAACAACTTCACTGACAGGGCAACACAACACCACAGCACGGCGCGGTGGTCATACCACACTGGACTAGATGGTGGCACTTCACTGAACAATGTGGCACAGCGATGGATGATATGACACCACGCTTAGCTACATGACACTATACTAGACAAAATGGCACTGCTCTGGATACCCTGATCGAGCAACACTGGGCAACATGGTACAACATGGAGTAACATGAAACCACAGTCAGCAACGAGAAATCTCACTAAAACATAATACTAGACTGCCCAGCATGGAACAATGGGGCACTAATCAAGAAAAATAGCACCACACTGTACACACTGGCACAAGATTAGATAGAAAGACATTGCACTGTTCAACAAGGCGTTCATGAAGTGAACATGCAGACAGACACAGACAAACTGACATGCATACACATGACAATAGACAACTTAAAGATGTTTCTAGTCAACCTACAACTCCTCCCTCCTCCAGCTCACTGGCCGAGGACAACCTAACAAGGACAGCGCAGCGCTCTGATATCTTTTGTTGGTAGCACTATTTATATGTGCAAACATTAGGTATAAAGCAACATTTCAGACTGCAAGTCAGAGCATTGAAGGTAAATAAGCCAGGAAGTCCATTTCAGAATAGTTTTGATTGAAAATCCTTGGATGTGATAACAATAGAAAGTCATAAAAGACAGCACACACTCAATCAACAATGAGCATTGTTATTCAACAGTTACTAACTGAGATGGATCATGTCTAATGCCGCCATATCGTTACTTGGCTCTGCCTCCCGTGCAACCTTTATTTATCAACCAGCGCGTTGAGTGCTTAAATAGGTAAAACACAGGCATGCACATGTGTACACTGGGTAACAACACGCCGATTTGCTTGTGGCACGCAGTGTGCAATACATGCTGACAATATAATATAATAACTAAAAACACTCTGATAAAATGGGAATGGGTATTAAACACACCCACAGATAACAAATAAAGGTCTTGTTGAGGTTGCCTGTCCTACCCCCACAGTGATGCACCCAGCCTTTCTGTTAGTCTTCCGATCTATATTTCTTGTTTTCAGTTATAAAACATCCCTGCCGTTTATTGCTAGCACTGAACATGCAGGAGCCTGTAAGAGAATTGTAGTGCAATCCTATTCTGACAAATTCGCGGGCGACATGAAATATAGCGGCACTGGATATGAAGTTCACCAGAGCGTGAAATGCTTATCCAAGAGTAAAATATTGCAGTGATTATTCTTTGAGCTTAGGCACAACCAAAGCCCACATGTATGGAGGTACATTTCTAGAATTAACAAGATCTGTGCATGCAAAACCTAATGAAAAAATTCCACAAAAGTGGATGAAAACTGTACTTGGGCCATGGGACACTGATAAGAAGAACACATGAAGAACAACAGGAAATAGTATGCTACTACCTATAGAAACGGAGGAAAATAACACGGCAAGCACACAAAGAAATGAAAAGTAAGGGCAGGATGTATGTCGCTTTTAAGATTCATATTAATTACAATAGATTTCACCAGCACAGAGCAAGTACTGTGCAACCGAATCCTAAAAATGGAACTGAACTTAAAATCATCACAAAGCTATGAGGCATAAAGGAGATGATGAATAGCTGAAAGGCAGCAAAAATAGGCATGCAGCGACATGCTTCAAGAATGTGTAAATGTATTGCTAGTGTGGGATTTGTACATTAAAACAGTTTAATCCAACCCAATGAAAACATGATATTATTTTAGTTGTACAAGCAATCCAAGATAAGCAATGTCCAAAATGATGTGTTTGAAAACAGAGCCAAAGGAGAAAGCAGAATAAGATCTGGAAACAAAGAAAGTGTCATGGAATGCGTACCATGATCACAGCGTGATCAGAGGATAGACACTAATTAAGTTGAATCAATTTGTGCTTGGCCCATGCTCCACAGAAAGGATGGAAAGTGATGATGGGCATGTGCTGGCCAATGAGGAGGCAGCAAAGAAGAGTGACAATAACACCAATGAATGGTAAGAAGTGGGCAGAGTCTAAGTCCTTTATTATAAACAATACCCCTCACAAGTGCATGCGCTGTCGCAGGTAAGTCTTACAAAGACAGAATGGACACAGGATGCAGACAAAATGCAGGCATAATTCCCTGCTGCATAAGAAATCCTAATTCCTTGCAGTGAGTTAGGCACAGAACGATGAATTCTTGTGACATCCAATGTAGCTAGAGGCCATACAATGTGAGTGCTTTAGTGCTAGCTGCCTAAAGTTAATAACACTGCCAAGCACCATAGGACCTTGCAGACACTAGCTGAACACAGGCTTCCATTCTGTAGACATTGTTTTAAAAAAACCTGTCAGAGGTCAGGCAATATATTTATTTTAATGCAATTATGCTGTTCACTGTGTTGCTTTTATATTTTATCTTAGATGTAGAATGTTAATATTGACTTTTTATACATGTTTGTGTCTTTTATGGCTTATTTTGTAGCTGAATAATGAATTGTCTGACTGACTAATGCAATTATCATTAAGCTAAATACATTTCTCTGCTCATCAAAGTGCTCATTCAAACAAATAATTGGGCTTTCTGTTTTTAAAACCTACAAAGCATCAGGCAACACTGACGATGCCCCGTAGATCGAAATAAAAACATCAGCAAATGTATGTTTTTTCAAAAATCAGCATCATATTTTGCCAACCACAAGAGGCACGAACACTGCCACGCCAGTCATCTATCGGCAGGCATAAGAAAGAGTTAACATTATTAAAAAAGTTTTGAAGGACCAGATTTACAAACGTTTGCATCGTGAATGGACAACTTTTTTGCACAGCTTTGATGAAAAATGCTAGTAGATATTTACAAAGCCATGCAAGAGGCGATTTGCACCACCTTGTATGTCTCTATAAAGAAATGCAAGGCAACATAGCAGCTTGTGCCTCACTGCGCTACATTTCATTCTGGGATGTGTTCCATGGGCTTTCCCATCTATCTTCCATGGACTTCACGCAATCTCAGATTTACAAAGGTTTGTAAACTTGGGATTGGGTAAAATTGCAATGCCTCAAGGAGAATGGAATAACGAGGAGAATGTCTTCATGTTATTTCCTCTTTCTGCATGTGAGGCACTCTGCAGCACATGCAGAAAGAAGAATATGCCTTTAGGGATTGTTTTTGTGAAGCAAGGTATCACTTTCTGCAGACAAAAAACGATCCTTGTAATATAGGGCTCCATGCACTGTGCTGCAAGAAAGCCTGTATTGGCGCTAGGTGGCACAAGGAGAGTGTAGAATTGCGCTATATCCTAGTAGATCTGGTGCATTTCTGCTCTCTCCCATTCACGCAATTCAACACATTGTGGGGCATATCATCAACAGCCAGCGATAATTATCGCTGACCGTGTTCCGCGTGCACAATTCTAACGCCGCTTATCGCCGGATTCTATCGCCCGATTAGCGCACTATTAGCAACGCGCATCGCCGAGGTGATAGAAATCCCGGCAATAGCGGTGTAATCTGGCAATATCGCAGCATTTCCAACCATTAAACACAGAGTTAGGGTAAATATTGGAAATAGGGAGATGTGGACTTAGCATGACAGTCCACCTCCCATGACACATATGGCTAAGTAATAAAAACTGCAGGTGTAAGGAACCGGCGATATACCGGGTTAGCGCTACTTTTTAAGTCACTAGACGGGATAAGTCACTAGGCGATTCCCTTGTTAATAGGGAGAAGCCGGGTTAGCGATTATTTTCACTGGATTTCTGTCGGGAACGCCTACCTTGCATCTCATTAGCAATGTGAGGCGAGGTGCTAAGGAGATGGGCGCTAAGGCATGGATCCACGAGTTAGCGTGTCCATACTGATAGGGCGATAGAATTATCGCCGCTTTTTGCCCGAAAACGGACGCAAAAGCTGTGATAATTCTAACGCTAGGCCTTGTTGATATGCCCCCAAGTTCTTTTGCTGCAGTATGCTGCATGAAAGGCTAGTAAATCTGGCCAGGAATGTGGAAATAGGTTCTTCAGATAACATATTCTTGCTTAGACACTTTTCAGACACTTTTGAAAAAAGTGTTAGCTACACAAATGCCACGCAGATCTAATTTTTTATTGTAATTTTTTTAATAAATACAGTTTGGTATTAACTATCAGATGGTGGCTCTTAGTTGGGGATACAGTTTCATAAAGCAAGCAAAAAAAATAATCTATAGATTACATTTATGGAGGATTTTTCATTCAGCTTCATAGATTGATCCCAGTCATTGGAAATGTAATGGAAAAATATCTTTGATATTAGGAAGTCATAGGAATCTGCTACCCCTTGCTTGCCTACTGGTACCCCTGTCACTGCCTTTGCTAGCCCTGGCAGGGTTGGGTCTCCACAGAAGTCAACAGGAGGCTGTTGAAGGGCAACGTGTGGAACACAGAGTCAAGTTTGTGATGTCATCGTGGTCACAAAACTTGTGATGTCACTTCTGCTACCATTGGCATTTTGGTGTATCGAGGAACATAAACAAATTATATATGAAAAATGTTGCAGTGGCTGGAACAGAAGGAAGTAATGTCTGACAAATCTCGTTAGCAATTTGATGAGGTGATCATTAAAGTCAATAAGCTCAGAGCAATGGATGTGACCTAATTAGCGTTTGATGAAGCTTTTCTACATGATACACTGAAGATTTGTAAACAAGCTGAGGAACTTTGAGATGGGAGAAAGTTTATGAACTGTCGCAGGGACAGTGTGAGTTATTTAAGCCAGGGTTGCTGGTGTTTTTATAGCCAAGTGTTAGGGATTGATTCACTGTCTGGCATGTGACGCAAAGATCATTCATATGTATGATTCATCTTGAGTGAGTCTAAAAGCCATCATAGAAAAAAAAAGGGAAAATGGTCTTGGAATAAGCAACTTATATGCAATGCTGCCAAGTTCAAGTTCATGCACTTGGAGCTCATAACAGATGATGACACATGGCTCTTAACCCATTAAATATGGAGACTGTGGCCATGGCAAGAGCCCTTGGGGTAGCGTGCAAGATGTACTGTGATGAGTAAGATAGTAAATCCTCTAAGAGACATGGCTTTATATATTAATACAAATCTTTCTTTCATCTCATGCTTGTCACGTCTTAGCCATAGATAAATCTAACCTCCTGTGAGAACTTTCACATTTCACTATGCCATCAATTTTTAAATAAGAAATTAATTAATGGCGTGTACTTTCATTTCTCCATTACTGTATGTCTTAATTTATACAGCTATTCCATTCACCCCATGATCTTCGCACTGCTGTATTGCCAAACTTCAGGCTAGTAGGTAATTTGCGTCTGGTGCTGCCTCTGAATCATGGAGCCGTCACCCAACGTCTAACATTAGCATTGGGAAAATAGATGTAGATTTAAACCCTAAACTAATAGGATTCTCAAATTTTTGTCGCAAATTGATTTTTGACCTTATGACCTCTGAGGTGGTAATTGGGCTATTGATTTTTAGCTGCTCCTGATCTGTAAGTGAGGGAAGTTTACATTCGTTTAGATAGTCGTGCACTTTTGTGCTGTCCAACTCTTGATTTTTGCTATACAGGGTACTGTAGAAGTCCTTAAAGATTTCTGCAATTTTATCCGGGTCAGAGTGAGCTAAGCCTTTATGGTCGATTATGTTTTTAATCGTGTTATTCTGTATTTTAAATTTTAGGTATGCAGCTAGGCTCTTCTCAGCCTTGTTGGACTCACAGAGTTGTGTGCTTTTTTGTCTACTTATCCATATTCCTGCTCTTTCTTTGAGACTTTTATTATACTTGTATTTCTTTTTGACTATTTCGTTCATGACTGTTGTATCCCTTGATATTATGTGTTTCCCTTCTAATATAGCGATCTCTTTTTCTAACTTTTCACGGTTTTTATTATAATCCCTATTCATGGCAGCCCTAATTTTGATAATCTCTCCCAATATAGTGCTCTCAAAGCCTCCCACCCGGTGAGATCCGATGTGTCCTCCTTTTTGTTAACCAGAAGGTAATTCTGTATTGCATTTTCAATGATTTGTCTATGGGACTCTTTTTCCAAAACTTCATTGTTAAACCTCCAAAGATGTTGGTTTTTTGCCGGTTTTGTATCAGATATAGGTAGGGTGATACATGAATGGTCTGAGATTACTCTTGGCTCAATCAATGTTTCTTCAATTCTTTCAGTGGCATTGCTGGAAATAAGTAGGTATTCAATGCATAAGTAGGAGTTATGCGGGGGCGAGTAGAATGTATATTCCCTCCCTGTGGGGTTTTGTAACCTCCAAGTGTCCAGCAGATTGAAACGCGTGCAGAGATTAATAAGGGCTTTGTGAGAGTTGTTGCTGCAAAACGTGCATCGTGAGTCTCTGTCCAATACCGGGTCCATGGGTAAGTTAAAATCACCCTCTAGTATGTGCATAGCAGTGTCTGGGATAGTGTCAATTTGCTTGTTTAAGTCATCCCAGAATTCCACGTTGTCTTTGTTAGGTGCATAGATATCAGTAATGTAGAATTCCATATTGTCCTTTGCCAACTTTATTGTAACCCATCTCCCCTTAGTGTCTGATTGTGTGCTACTATGTCGATGTTTGATTTTTTTGCTACTAGAGTCAGGACACCATTCTTTTTCCCTATTGCGTCAGAACCAGCAACTTCACTGTAGAATCTATTTCTAAGTGAGTTAAATTGCTTTGAGTCAATCTTTGTCTCCTGTAGCAGGAAAAACGTCACCTTTTTGTTTTTGGAGGTAATCAAGAATCTTCCTCCGTTTAACTGGGTGGTTTAAGCCTTTAACATTCAGTGAAAGTATCTTGAGGTTGTTATGTGCTGAGGCCCATAGGGAGACCTTTGGAGAGGTTTGAGACATCATTAATGTGTTATCAACATTGTATATGCGATCCTAGAGCTGCATCGACTGTTGTACATTTTACTCACTGTGCGGTGATAGGATATGTGGAATACTGGACCATTGTGGTAGCATCCTAGTGATTGAAGGCATTGTGAATTAACACATCATAACCAGAGCTGGTACCTAATAGAGAAGGCATGGTAAGCAGGCAGAGAGACATGGCATTTCTTCGGCAAATATCGACGAATGAGGTTTACTGTTCATATATGAAACTATTACTGTAAGACAATACCTTTGGTAGAAAAAAGTTGTGTCTGCATGACAACACGCATTTTGTCGAACTAGCATTACATACAAATTGGTTGCATACAAATTGATCGCACCTGTTTGCATTGAAAGGTCATTGCGTGAATCACTGGGGAGATCAATATTTATAGAAGTAGGCAAGGCACTTGAGCAAGGTAAACAATAATGAGCATCACTGAAAGGGCAAAAAGCAAAGAGAAACAATAATAATGTAAAGAACATAAAATCCAAAACCCTGATCCCACCCACCCTCAACCCTGACCCTCCCTCGCACCCCACTAGGTAGAAAACACACATGGCGACTGGGGAAGAAGTTCCCCTCCCAAGTGAGCCAGACAAGGTGTATTGGTTGCATGAGATCAATGTGTGGCTTGAGAGTAGAAAACTACAGCGTTAGAAACTAAGAGCTGAGGACTTAGAACTAGAACTAAGAACTGACAACTGAATGTAGCTGGACTCCCGGTGCAGTTCGTTTCAAAATATAATGCAGTATTCATGGGAACAGCGTCTCCTAATCTTGCAACATCTTACAATATCTATTGATAGCAATATCTAGAAATATCTATGACTATATAGCTGTATATCTTCCAGTACAGCAACTCTAGCTGTATCCATTAGTGACTAGCAATGTCTAGTAATATACCTGGCATTATCTAGCAAATCTAGCGATATCTAGCAACATCCAGTGATATCTTGCAGTACCCGGCAATATCCAGCAAGGCTCAACAACCTATAGTAGCACAGCAATGTAGCAATGTATCAACACCTAGTAATATATAGTAATGTAACTATATATACACCAACATATAGCCTAATAAATGACCTGCCTCTCTAATGGCAGGCCTGTCTAGCGAGATGACCATCAATGGCATGCAGTTCGGACAGTTCAGGCTGTTCAGGCAGTTTGTCAGTTGGGTGGTTAGTTGGTATCTAGTTGTTTATCCATAACAAAATATCATAGCGGATGGGGACAAACACTGTTGTACATTGTTGTGCACATCACTGCATATTTAGAAAACATAATGGCCAAGGAGCAATAATCTGCAACAACCTGCAGCAACCTGCAATAATCTGTATGGGTTAGAAAAGGCTTGTAAGTGCTATATAACACTAGGGTAGCAAGGTGACCCTGAGTAGCCCAGGAGCATCCCAAGGACCCCAAGTGCCCCAAAAGCGGCCTAAGAGCCTGCAGTGGAAGGACCCAGTATCGCCGTGTCCATTGCAGGATCATCGGAGCCATCTAGGAATTTCTTTAGTTGTAGGTGATCTGTAAAAAAGCGCGGGGTTCCTTGGATCCATACTCAGAATTTTCCCGGTCCTGCAAAGGCATATTGATGGTTCAAGGTTCGTGTGGTCGAAGTACTAGGAATTCCTTCCTTGTTTCCACAGTTTCTTTGCTGTAATCTTGAGAGATGTAGATTTTATTACTCCTCCACAGGATATGGTTATTTTTGCGCATGAATCCATCAAAACCGGGAAGGCTCCGGGGAATGATGAGTTTAGTGCCCAAAGTTTAGAAATGCTTCGCCTCAATACTAACTCTTCCACTTTTGTATTGTATTGTAATTGCATTTACATAGCGCTTACTACCCCTGACAAGGTATTGAAGCACTTTTTCGGCGAGTAGAACGCTACTCCGGGACCCATAGAGGATTTTAAACCTGTTCCATGAATTCAGCAGCTCTGGCAAAGGTAATGGGACACTAGCTGAAGCCATTATAGCAGTAATCCCAAAAGAAGGAAAGGACCCAACACTCCCCAAAAATTATAGACCGATATCCCTAATTAATTTAGACTGTAAAATTTACGCAATGATTTTTGCAAAGCGCCTTCAAACATCTTTACCCAAACTTATCCACCCCTCACAGGTTGGCTTTTTAAAAAATAGACTATCCAGTGACAACACCAGAATCCTAGCTCATGTACTCGAGAAAGCTAAACTCACTGACTCACCAACAGTGGCCAACACTCTAGATGCCGAAAAAGCTTTCGACAAAGTAGATTGGGCCTACCTGGAAGCAATGCTGGATAAATTCAACCGGGCAAGAACTTCTCACGCATGGTTATGTCACTCTATTTTAACCCCTCGGCCAGAGTAAGAGCGGGAGGCTTACATTCATCCTTTTTCAAATTAGAACAAGGAACAAGGCAAGGCTGCCCCCTTTCCCCCTCTCTATTCCTGCTTGCTATTGAACCCTTCCTATACCATCTTAGGAACAATAGCCAGATCTCAGGGATACATTTCAATGACTACACAGTAAAGATTACTGCATATGCTGACGATGTAGTAGTCGTCTCTGAGAATGTCAAAGCTACTATCCCTGCTCTCATGTCTTCAATAGAGGACTTTGCTGCAGTATCTCGTTACAAATTAAATAAAGATAAAACTGAAGTTAAACTCCTAAACAACCTTGGTGGTAAAGAAATCATGGGCGACTCGGGTCTCCTGTGGCAAACCAAGTGCTTCAAGTACTTGGGCCTAGACTTCACCGTAGACTTGATCACCACCCTCCAAGCCAACGAGACCTCACTCTACAAGAAAATCTATTCACAGCTAGTTGGGTGGTCTCCCAAATATCTTTCGTGGTGGGGTAGGGCTGAGACATTAAAAATGATGGTGACTCCTCTTGTTAACTATATATCTAGCATGATACCAATGACTCTCTCAAATGACTTCTTGAGTAGAGTCTATAAACTTTTTAATACGTTCCTTTGGCAAGGCATGAAACCCACACTATCAATGACAAAGCTTCAATTACCAAAGGAGAAGGGTGGTCTGGGCCTTTCGAACTTTAGGAACTATCAGACAGCGTATCTTTGCAAACAAGATGCCAACTGGCTAATCACGCAGACTGACTATACCCCAGTTTGGTTAAACATAGAAAGGCCAATCATCAATGACATACCTCTATCTGCCTTCCTTACCATGAATGTATCCCACCTCCTCCACTCAAAGTACATTCTGCTTAACACCAGATGAGCCCTTTTACGACTAGACCACCTCTCCAAACTAAAACTCAACAAGTCCAACATGTACACTCTCTGGTGAAACCCGAGCTTGAAGATCAACGGTGAGATGCTCCACTGGGAACATTGGTCTCAAATGGGCATAAATCTAGTTAAAGACCTCTTTATAGGGGCCCTCCCACTATCTTTTTCTAACCTCCAAAACCGGCACGGACTAAAACCGATGGAGTTTTATAACTTCCTAAAACTAAAATCTCTCCTCACGATGCGCTTCATTAAATCCCTCGAGCTGACGATAGTCTCCAATATGAAACAACTACTAGAGTCAGGACACACCGTATCTAAAATATATTACCTTTTTTCTCCCAAACCCAGTAAATCTCACAGGAAGAGTGAAGGTAAATGGGAATCCGAACATAACACCATTCCATATAACTGGGATAAAATACATATCACATCATTTTCAAACAAAATATCACCAATATTGTCGCAATACATAGAACATACTGGACACCCGAGAAAATCTTTAAACTCAATTTAAGTGAGAGTCTGACATGCTGGAACTGTAAATCCAACGTTGGTAACCTCTCCCACATGCTCTTCTCTTGCCCTACCTTACAAACATACTGGGACATAATCTATGATTGTATAAGCAACACATTCAACATAACCGAAATCTACGATGGATCGCACACCGCTAGCCTCTCCTCCGGATCGCCCCTAAGCACTCTGGTATGTGTCTCGGGTCTAGAGATCTTGGGGACAACGAGTACCTACTCGCACCAACTTTGGTGAACCACTTACAAACTTTGCTTCTACTCTTCGAACTACACGCACTTCAAATACCAGAGTGCTTAGGGGCGATCCGGAGGAGAGGCTAGCGGTGTGCGATCCATTGTGGTATTCTACTTATAGCGCTCCCATGAGCCCCGAGCTGACGAGCTCCTGGATATGCACCTGAGCGCCGGAGAGGCATCAGGGCCTGTGACGGATACTTGGCGGCCTTCTCATCCACCCCAAATACTTCTCTACTGATGAGGGAAACTATCCCGAAACCCGGGCCATGTCTCGGGTATAGAGATCTTGGGGACAACGAGTACCTACTCGCACCAACTTTGGTGAACCACTTACAAACTTTGTTTCTACTCTTCGAACTACACGCACTTCAAATACCAGAGTGCTTAGGGGTGATCCGGAAGAGAGGCTAGCGGTGTGCGATCCATTGTGGTATTCTACTTATAGCGCTCCCATGAGCCCCCAGCTGATGAGCTCCTGGAGACGCGCTGGAGAGGCATCAGGGCCTGTGACGGATACTTGGCGGCCTTCTCATCCACCCCAAATACTTCTCTACTGATGAGGGAAACTATCCCGAAACCCGGGCCATGTCTCGGGTCTAGAGATCTTGGGTACAACGAGTACCTACTCGCACCAACTTTGGTGAACCACTTACAAACTTTGTTTCTACTCTTTGAACTACACGCGCTTCAAATACCAGAGTGCTTAGGGGCGATCGGGAGGAGAGGCTAGCGGTGTGTGATCCATTGTGGTATTCTACATTCAACATAACTATTGTGAATTCCCGTGGTGAACTGTGCTGTACTGTGTTATGTCCTCTGCGATCTAACTGTGAATATCTTGTCTGGGCACTTGAGCAATTTATAACTTATAATTTATGGTTTTATAGTGTATAGCTTACTTTTTTATTACTTACGTATTTACTAACTTATTTATTTATTTACGTGTGTTATCTCTGTATTAGTTTTTCTTTCTTTCTCTAAAAATTCAATTAAAATGATTTGAAATAAAAAACACAAATTGATTTTTGACCAGATAAACTGAAAGCTGAAATCGACCTTTCAAACATGTATGAGCTTTTAGTTGCCCTTGGACTATTGGAGTCCTAGATAACTCTGCTGCTCTTCTCCTCAGTGGACCTGAAATTTCCAATAGACCCAAAGAGTTGCTGTATTTCAAACACAAAGGAAAACAAGATATAATAGTCTGCTGGCTTATCCCCAAGTACCAAGATATTTTATCTGTCAGCGGTGGAACAGATAAGGAGTAGGTTTCCAAAATGTCAGTCCTATTGCCCCAGGAGCATTGAAACCCCCTAGTGCATGGAACTGTTTTCGAAACATAAAGAGTACATAAAAAGAATGAGGCTCCAAGTCTGTGCCATGCCCGTTCACTGATAGTGTTAATATTTATTCAAGGGCCCCCTGACAAAGTTAAAAACAGGATTTTATGCAGTTCTAGCAAAATATGTACTCTTACATCTATGGTCTACATGTCTCATCTTCAAGACGGCAAAGATGGTCAGTTGGCTTTCTTAAGAACTAGGTAATAGGATCCTTTTCCACATTTATATTAGTGTTTAGTGCCACATTACTGTCAGTCATGTACTCACTCTAGTATGCCAAACACTTACGAACCCTTCTGAGGGACTTCCCCTGTATAGTTCCTGTGTGCAAGAGAAGAAAATTACTTGTTATTATCTATCACAGTGACTATTTATTGTCCACTGCAATACTTTCTTATGAACACTGTAAATACTACCATTTTGTGTGTAGGAAAACATGCAAACACTCTCATGCACTGTATATAATGAGAAGCACACTAGAGTGAGCTCATTATCTTTCATTCATATATGGTCAGCTTTTCATACTGAAACTTCATGCATGTTCTACGTACAAAATGCCACAACAGATGTACCTTTTAGTTGCCTAGGTAATGCCCCACGGGGATGCAGAGAGGGATCGCCCAGTCAGAATTTTAGAAAGGAAATTAGCCTATAAGCAAGGCTTATCCTTATAGTAACTCATGTCATCAAAGGTCCTGATCTTCTTTGTCACCTAGTGCGCTCCTTGCATCTCGTGGGGATAACCGCACAGGTGCCTCTTTTTTCTGGACGCAATCTCTTCCGGGTCTCGTGATTACAGTCGCATGATCCACCTTCTACTCATCAGTGCATCACCATGTACCCTTGTTAGTAGCCTTTCATTTTTGTTTTGTGTCAAAACCGTCTCAAGCTTGAGAACTGCATGTGGGGGGTCAGAGATAGCTACAGGCTGTGGTTCTAAACAAATTGTTCCATTCTCAGCATAAAACATTGGGAGCGGTTTAAATCTGAAGTGGATGGGGTGTTGGGCATTACTCGTGTGCATATTTGTATTGGTTGTAGCTTTTTGTTATGTTAGTCAGAGAATCCTCACACTTGTCTGTCCATCCACCCATTACTAGCCACCCCCTACACTAGTTCTTGTGGAGCACTGCTTAATTCCGTAGCAGGTCTGTTCCCCCTTGACGGTTATTATAGTGATTCCTATTTGTTCATGCATACTCAAGGGATATCAATATTCATCTCCTGCAGGTGGTAGCAAAGACATAAAATCCAATGTTGCTCCATCTCAAAGATTGTTTTTCAAGGGTTTTCTGTGTTTTAATCCAGTTAATCTAGTGCCACCCATTTCAAGTGTGCTGTTGTGTGGCCACTTGTGATGTAATGACTGCCAATTTAGGTTGTGTTTTTCTTGCACCATAATTAACTTCTAAGTACACCTATTCTGATGGTAACCTTTCTGCATGTTGTACCTCTGTTGTTCTCTGGTTTTGATCAATTGCTTGTATCAGGACTTGTTAATTTTCAATATGTAGGAGAAGAGGAATGTCTGTTCCATTCCTTCCCACCAATACCATACCAAGTGTAAATCACATGGAACATGATTTTTTTTCTTCAATTGTGGAACAAAAATGAGCACTCTTCATTGGAATGAGCCTTATCTCTTTGTCTACCTTATGTCCCAGTAGTTTGTTTATATTTGCACTGATGATTAGATAGGAGAACTCTGACCCTGATCTGTTTTTCTGCTCTCCTGGAATAAGGGTTAAGAGTAGTGTTTTTACCTCCCATTCTGTCCTTCATAGTTGTGCAGGACTCCATACTGGAGCCAGGTTTTTTTTAACCCAAAGAGAAGGGAATTAGGAAGGCCCATGGTCCACATCCATGTCTCCAGCCTGAAATAAACTGTTGTAGTTTTATTTCCCTGAGCATCAGCAGAAGAGGAGTTGGATGAACTGAGGATATTTCTTTGGCAACCCCTCAGTATGTCAAGTGATTAAATTATTGCTGTAAGGAGAGAATGAGCTTAGTGAGAGCCAACATCCAAGGGCCACCTCCATCTTGTTATAAATAGAATTACTGGTTGGCTGAGGTATGCACCCAGGCCAGGCAGGAATCACCACTCTAGTCAGGGTAAGCTAGAAACACAGTAAAACATAACCTGTGCTCACTCTCTAGTCGTTTGGCACAGAGCAGGCAGGCTTATCTAAAGAGGCAATGTGTAAAGTATTTGTCCAACACACACACAACCATGCACGTGCACGCACACACACACACACAGAAAAACAATTAGAACACCACAAAAAGACTTCACACAGGATTAGAACAATAGATCATTATATTCTTAACACAACAAGACCAAAATGACAAAACAAATCCTATGTATAGAAGTTGAGATATTGCATTTGAAAGGAATAAATGCAGTAAAGTGCTTGGAAGCAAGTAGCACTAAAAAAAGTTACTTTAGGTCACACTGGACCGGAGCAAAGTCAAAGCTTGGGTTGACCGCGAAGGAGCGCCAGCCGGCTACAGGACCCACGCTGGCCCCGGGGAAAAAAGTACCTTTCCTGGTGGCAAACCACAAAATGTGTCGATGTCGAGTCCTGTAGGAGCAGGATGCATCAATCTTCTCGACACATTGAAGGTGATGTGTCAGTTCCGAAGACGGGTGCTGGAGTCGAGAGGCACCGAGCAATGCACCAAATTCTGCCACGCAGTCAATGGAATGTGTCAATCTCATCAAGCTGCAGTGACAGCAACACGCTGTCATGTGCGTCGGACTCTGGATACAAAGTTCTTGTTCTGAGGCGATGCGCTCATTTTACTCCTGCATCCAGGACAATACATCGGTTCTGCTACATGCAGTCAGGAGATGCGTCAAAATCCGCATTGCAAGTATCTGGACCACTTTCAGTGAGCCAGGCACTGGAGCAGGAATAGAGACGTTGCTATACCTGAATCTAAAGCCACAGGAGGCAAGTTAACAGGACATTGCAGATCACTTGGAGTGAAGTCAGAGTTCAGCTCTCCTTCAGCAGAGTCAGAGAGCAGCAGGGCAAAAAACAGAAAAGAAGGCATTCCAGATCAGTCCAGTTGAGTCTTTTAGGAGTACAGCAGTTCTTCTGGTACAAGTTTATTAGTATCTGATTTTAGGGGGTCAGATACTCAGTACGTATACCCAAAGTGCTTTTGATGTGGGGGTGACTACAAAGCATCTCTCTGAAGTGCACAGATATCCCTTTCAACCCAGTCCAGTCCAGTCTGCCAGGCTAACTGTGTGGGGGGGGGGAGGGGTAATCAGTCATTTATGTGAGGATAGGACACTCTCTATTCAAGTGAAGAGTTAGCCCCATGCCCAGGCAAGGCCATTAGAATGCAGATGTATGTAAATGGGTACTCAGACAAACTTAATCTTGCTGTGTTGCGGCTGTCTGGAGGGAATGCATATAAAGTGTAGCTGCCACCCATCCCAGATGTGTATTGGAGACAGGCTGTCAGACAAACAGAGTAGTAAGTGCAGAGAAACGTCCACTTTCTAACAGTTGCAAAAACAACAGTTGATGGACAGAATGCAGAACAATGTCATACATTCACCCCAGTACAGAGATCTGGGCCTAAATCCAATGGCAGTTCGGGCTGGACTGCTCCCATGAGGCACTGGGTCAAGACTGATTTGCATATGGCCATGTCTGAACTGGAGTGGCTTGGTGAGCAAAATAACGATGGATTAAACCCAGATCTGTGACTGGGGGTGAATGTTTTGCCATTGTGCAACATTCTGTCCATCATCTTGTGTGTTTTGCTGTTCAGCCTATGTGGGAAGGGTATGCCCAGACGTGGTTCCCGTGCTCACTAAGCCACTGTAGTCAAGCTATCCTGGCTGAAGACGGCTGATAGCCAGAAACCGGTCCTAGGATGCTTGATTCCGGTCCAGGGAAAACATGGCTTGGCAGTTCGGGCTGGACTGTTCCCATGAGTCACAGGGTCAAGACTGATTTGCATATGGCCGTTTCCCAAGAGTGTCCAGAGATGAGAATTAAGAGTGAATGTCTGTGCCACGTGCTCTGAGTCAAAACCACTCACATCACCCAAAGGCAAAGGTAAAATGGTGAACATTGTGATGTACAAAGTTACAAACAAAGCTGTTGCGTGTGTGGATCCAGCTACTGATCCAACGCACCAGGGTTGTTCACTGTTGGACAACATGTTGCAGCTCCATGTGATCCTAGAGCCTTTTTCTTCTCTAGACATGCTTGTGAAAGCAGCCAGTCTAACTCCAGGTGGAGGCACAGCATATTTGCTCAAATGGTGACCCAATGAAAATGCAGCCACAGTACACTGAGGCGGTGAACCAAGATGTACCGCCCCATTCCTGTGTACGTATATCATGGCATTTAGTAAGGAATGAAAATACGTAAATACCCTGGTAGCACAGGACGAGTGATCCATTCCCCCCTTCATTGTCATTACTATCCATTGCAAGCTGAATCGATCTGTACCTCTTTCTCCCTCCCTGTTGCTAAATACAAATATGAACCATCAATGCCTGTAGTAATATAACCGACAATGTCTTACTCTTCAAACACAGTTGCTCGTGGGGACACAGCAGCAAGTGAAGAGGAGTCCCTGGCCCAGACTTTGGGTGGGGTGGCATTAGTGATAGGCAACATGACACATATGGGTGGGGTGACTTTAGTGGTAGGCAACATGACACATATGGGTGGGGTGGCATTAGTGATGGCAATATGACACATATGGGTGGGATGGCAGTATGGGTGGGCAACATGCTCCTATGGGTGGGGTGGCATTAGTGATAGGTAACATGACACATATGGGTGGGCAACATGCCCCAATGGGTGTGGTGGCATTAGTGATAGGCAACATGACACATATGGGTGGGGTGGCATTAGTGATAGGCAAGATGACACATATGGGTGGGGTGGCAGTTTGTCTGGGCAACATGCCCCTATGGGTGGGGTGGCATTAGTGATAGGCAACATGACACATATGGGTGGGGCGGCATTAGTCATAGGCAACATGACACATATGGGTGGGGTGGCAGTATGGGTGGGCAACATGCCCCTATGGGTGGGGTGGCATTAGTGATAGGCAACATGATACATATGGGTGGCAGTATGGGTGGGCATCATGCCCCTATGGGTGGGGTGGCAGTATGGGTGGGCAACATGACCCTATGGGTGGGTGGCATTAGTGATAGGCAACATGGCACATATGGGTGGGGTGGCAGTATGGGTGGGCAACATGCCCCTATGGGTGGGGTGGCATTAGTGATAGGCAACATGACACATATGGGTGGGGTGGCATTAGTGATAGGCAACATGACACATATGGGTGGGGTGGCAGTATGGGTGGGCAACATGCCCCTATGGGTGGGGTGGCATTTGTGATAGGCAACATGACACAAATGGGTGGGGTTGCATTAGTGATAGGCAACATGACACATATGGGTGGGGTGGCAGTATGGGTGGGCAACATGCCCCTATAGTTGGGGTGGCATTAGTGATAGGCAACATTACACATATGGCTGGGGTGGCATTAGTGATAACGCAACATGACACATATGGGTGGGGTGGCATTAGTGATAGGCAACATGACACATATGGGTGGGGTGGCAGTATGGGTGGGCAACATGCCCCTATGGGTGGGGTGGCATTAGTGATAGGCCATATGACACATATGGGTGTGGTGGCAGTGGTGGTGGCCATGGGTTCCCTAAGGAGGCATGTTGCTGGTGGACAGGGTCTGGACCCCCTGGGTGTGTGTGACATTTGGTGGGTACGTGTCGTTTGTTTGTATGGTTGGTGTCCGACTTACCGTCTGCGCTGTCCGCGTCTGATCCTGATCCCGTCATATATGTACAGGACTGGTATGACCTGCGCGATTGGATTTCATGTTGCTCCGTCTCGAACCGTTGCTAGCTGCTTCGTTTCAAATCCGTGGATTGTGTTACTGGCGCGATTCATAGCTCATATGCAGCTCTTCCGGGTGCTGTGACGTGCTGTACATGGCGACCCGTCCGGAACGTAGGAACTACGCATCGTACTTGACTGGCTGGAAGTAGCTGTGTTTATGGAGCCGTGCAACGCGAATTGTGTGTTTCCGGGTCTGGCTCGAACAGAAAATGTGGATGGAGTCGGAGCGTCCGGGTCAGTCGGGAATTTGGCACTTTTCCGCATTGTACTTCATCGCCCGGACGGTCCCGCTCCTGGTACGATTCAGCCGTAAGGTAAGGCTACTGACACAACTCGGAGGGCTGACCGACCGAGATCGGAATCGGTCCCTAGGTCTTTTCAACTTAAAAGTGAAGTACGTCTGAGTATTCCAAAAAAGGTACAGAGCTTGTAGACTGTCAGAAAAGTACTTAGTTTCTGCTCCCTAGGGATAGGTATTGTAGGTGTAACCCCATCATCTGCACTCTTTAAAAAAGTCGCTGAAGTCCCTTCTAACCAAGGACAGTTTTCATTGTATTTAAAGGAACTGAACGGAAGTCTTTCAAGGATCCTGTTTTACATTCTCCTGCCTTTTCACAAGCCCTGAAAAAAAACACAGTTATTTTCCATTGAGTGTTGAAGTGTAGGGATTTTCTAGAACATATGAGCATTTACCTACATTCAACTTATATTATTGTGCATGCAATCTGATACCTATCAGAAAAAATACCCCTTCTCAATTGTGATTAAAGAGGGATAATATGCAATGCAAAAATAGATGGATTTAGTGCTTCTCATTATACCATTCTGCTATGTTTAATGACATTGAGCTTCTTGCATATCTCATCTCACAGGTGATGTTTTTGCACCTCCAGTGATGCTGTTGCTTAAAATAGGGTGCTTCGTAACCTATGAGAGGTTTCCAATATTTTTTCATGAGTCCTGCGTCATAACACAGGTGGCCATTTTAATATACTGTTCTAACATGGTGGATGGTAAATCTAAAAGAAAAGGTAAAACAAGACTCACAAAGCGCAGAAAGTGAAAACATCGAGTAGTGGCCCAGCAACACTTTCCAATTGCTAGTAAAAAGAAATTGTTTGCCCATATGATGGGACGTTGGTAGCGTGGAAGCCAGAAGCTGGGAAGATATAAAAGTAAGCAATGGCAGAACTTTACTGCTTTTGGGCCTTTGTGAAGAGTAGGATGGGAGGAGGAAGAGAGGGAGTGATCGAGGAATCACTTGAAACACATGCACTCTGATAAAGTGCTAAAGGCAAAGTAGAAGATCAGTCCCTTCAAGGAAGCAGTGGAAGGAAAACAATACGTCCAATCAGAACACATTAAGACCGAAATCCTCCTAACGGGGACAAATATAAGTATAGAGAGGAAGTCCATTGAAGCAGGAGCAGACAACTGAGAAAGACCACAAAGGCACCCGATCATGTCAAGAGTTTGACCTAAAATTCATTCAATGTATATTGGAAATAATAGGTCTTGCCAACAGACTGTATTCAAGATCTAAAAACTGGCCCATTTCCTAAAAACATGTTAACAGTCTAACCAAATGTGATAAAAGTAATGGCTCAGTTAGTAATCTTTGAGGCAAGAATAGCACCAGGCTTCGTTTCAATGCAGTTTTAGTTCAGTTCTGGCATACACAATGTGCTTCGTTTCAAGCTTTCCTAAATCAATTTACCATTCTTTTTTTTTGTTGCATCAATTACGCCTCTCATTCAGTCTACATTCCACCCTCGTTATGTTTTTTAATCCGACAGTAAGTGGAACAACTTGATACAATAAAGGGACTTCAAAACGTTATCTTCTACCTTGAGGAGAAGGGTTAGAGAAGAAAAGGTGTGCATCCTTTAACGGAGCCCTGCTGAGTGAGTGTAGGCCTTCAAAAAGTAGAGGGAATTAGAGGGGAGTGAGCGTGCTGGGGATAAAAATAATAAACAAATCTGTCAGAGAGGTTTTTGTCAGGCTAGGTATTGCCACTTAAATTAGAATTGTAGGTGAATTGCATCACTAACCTGCTTTCATCAGGCAGGTGAGATATTTCTCAAAATAAATTACAGTCGAATCACAATGGTAGTATCACAAGCCCACGTCACATTCTATCGCAATTTTCACAAACAAATAAACGCTATGGCAAGGAAAATTAAGGATTTTAAAACTATTTCATTCAACTACACAGGACCAAAGCTGGAAAAAAGCAATGTGAGCTCATCATTCATATAATGGAAATTAATTTGGTCAAGTTGATTCATGACACAGTGCTGGTTCTGTCAGTCATTAAAGAAACCCAACCTAGGCATGTCACCAATGCAGGCCCATCCCCTCACTGCAGATGCATGACGTGGTAGAGCCATTGCCACAAAGCAACTCGGGTAACCACGTCAATGTGTAAGTGTGGCAACGGAGTCCTTCGCAAAGGTGCAGAGATAGCTCATGGAGTCGTCTCTACACAGCAACCTGAATGTTCACGCTGTATCTTTATTGCTTTTACTATTGTATGCTATAGCAGGCCCGCTGAGGCAAAGCACTTCGGGTAACTACAGCAATGGACAAGTATGGCAGCAAAGCGAGTCAAAAGGGCACCCAGATAAGGCAGGCAGGTTACAGCCAAAGGAGAAAGGAAAAGGGCATTTGCTGGTTCAATAAAATTGGGCAGAATTCAGGTTAGCAAACATGATATGGGGATGCCAGCATGCCAGCAATCCACTGCAAAACGGGAGCTGAGTCATTCCAATTTGCTTCCAGAATGAGTAGAAGGCAGTAAATATACTACAGCGGGGGAAGTACCTGCTGAATCAGCATTCTGCGGAAATTAAAATAACGTGGTATAATTAGATTAACACACATTCTGCTTATATACAGGTCTCAAGGAATGCAAACATATTTTTCTTAATGGAGGAGTTTCAAAAATATATGTCAGCTAACATGAAGCTTATAAAATCAGCCTTATGTTTCTAAATGTTTGAAGACTTAGGGCCAGATATACAAAGGACACCAACAAAAATTAGCAGTGAGTCAGAAGTGACCAATCAAAATATGTACCCAGCTGATGAGAAATGGGAAAAACTATGAATTCGAACGAGTTCCCATCAGTCCACCATCGAGACCGCCCTTCATCATCTGGGATCTCTTGTTCCTTTCAAGGTTGGGAAACCACAACAGACATGGCAGATATTGGTAACCAAGTCAAGAGTGTCCCAAATAAAGTGCCACAAATCTGAACAGGGTGTATCTAGTGTGGAACTGAATAGCAGTGCTGAAAAAAGTGTTAAAGTGAAAAAGAAAAAGAGAAAAAGCTCTAAAATTAGGTAGTGATAGCGAGAAACAACTTTTAATATGCACCCTCACACTCCTAAATCAATAAAAACAGTGCAAATAGTAGTGTAACAAATGACTACTGATAGAAATGTTAGGTCGACATGTTTCTGCAGTTACTGGAGCCTGTAGGTCTCCCTCTGCTTCCTCAGGACCATTAGTGCTACTGCTATATATTAAAAATGTAAGTAATATCACCTGATACGTGTAAATCTACTCGTCTTCCCAGCTTTAAGTCCAGAAGATCAGCCAGGACAGAAAGAGGAAATATATGGGTACATAAAAGAAGGGCAAAAAAGAAAAAAACACAGTCAATAGTAGTAACACTGTGTATTGATTATAATGTAAAGAATTTACCACAAGCCGTTTGTAAAATATCGACAGGTGCTGTATAATCACAGTTTATCACAGGTGTATAGTTTAGATTCACTCACCCATTTGCTGGGAAGGAACAGCCCCACCTCACCTGGCACCAGCTCAGGTAGTGGGTGCACCGCACTACAGTAAAAACAGAAAGGTATTGTTTTAGATAGATACCTCCTATTCCACATTCCACCGGTCTCGCACACGCCGCATCCGGCGCTGCACTCTCTCATTAGTTCGATCTTAATCATCCTATTATGGAAACACAGCGCGATATAGTGAAAATCGCTGGCTCCATTTTCAGAAATAGTCATGCTCGCCAGCTCGATGGCCCTGTCTCCGAGGAGGCTCACAAGACAAGTCACACGCATCCCCCCTGGCGAAGGAATTCAAAAGAACTGTATTCGATATCCCGCAAAGCGCCGCTAACGCCCCTCGGTGTATGATTGCCCCTTACCTCTCCGTCGGTACACCGGTCGTCCCTCTGAAGCTGTTTCGTGGGGAGGTACCGACTCGGTGTACCGGCGGTAGATAAATAATATTGTTACGTCCGTGTTTGGGCGTGGGCTGCATGCGTACGAACGACGTGATGACGTCATAACGTATAGCAGGCGCCGGGAGATGTAGTTCCCGTTTTCACAGACAGAGACCCAGTTCGAATCCCCGCATAGCACAATATTAGAAATAACGTTTTAAAATTGCGCAACAATGTCATTATAGTAACACTAGCGATCCAAAACTGAGTGGTTTGAATTGCCACTTCTAATGTACAAATTATAACACTATCGATCCAGATCTGATAAGTTGAATTCCAAAGAGCAAAAAAGGCACATAGGTATTAGGCAACGGATAATAACGTCGTGATGTGTAGTGACAGTCGGGAGATGTAATTCTCGTGTTCACAAACAGAGACCCAGTTCTAATCCCCGCTAAGCACAACATTAAAAGGCAGTGTGTCTAAAGTACGAAAAGATGTCAGTTCTGGTGTACAATTAGTAACACTTGTAATCCAGACCTGAATAGTTGGATTCCAAGCAGCAAACAATCACATCGTTTTAGACTCCAAGCTAGAATGTCAAGCAATATGATGGGTCCTCAGATCGACATCCAGGGAATATCTTCATTCAACCCTGATTGGTCTGTCTTGAGTCGAAAAACCCATCTTTATACACATTTAAAGAGAAATTTGGAGATATCAGTGATTGTTGGTGGGATCCATGGTTGGTCAAGTACTGTCCAAAACAGGTCAGAGGGTTGGTGACCTACTTCAAGGAAATGTTTGGTCAGTTTTGTCGCTTGTTTGCAACAGCGAATGGAGCTTTTATGCTCAGAGATTCTCAGCTTAATTTTCCTCGTTGTCATCCCTACATAGTTCAATTTGCAGGGACATGTAATTAAGTAAATCAGATTCGAACTATTACAGTTCGTGAACCTTCTGAGTTGCCACGGTCGATCAGTGCCTATGTCAATTGTGAGTGTCTTGGTCGTTTGAGGGCAGGCCGCACAATTGCCACATGGATGATGTCCCATAACTGCAGGCAAGTCCCATAGGGTACCGACTGCTCGTGGGACATCTGTCTTTGGTCTGGTATGTACCAGCTGGACCTTCAGATTCTGCCCTCTTTTAAATGCAAACAAAGGAAGGGGCAACGTATCAGTGCCCGTATTTAAAATCTTCCAATGTTTTTTTATAATTTTTTTAATCTTGTTGGAGTATGTACAATATGTGTTTACGCAAGTGATTCTCTCCTGTTTAGGTTTTGGAGGTGCCAATTCCAAAAGACCCTCTCTGTTATTATTGGAGGCCCTTTTCTTGGCATGTCGAATCAGATGTTTCGGATATTTCTTAGCCAGCAGATTTTTCTCAAGTGCTTGCGAATGTTCATAAAAAGCAGATTTTGTTGAACAATTCCTCTGAATACGGAGGAATTGCCCAAAGGGCAAATTGTCCCTAAGTGCCTTTGGATGAAAACTCTCGTAATTTAACAAGGAATTCCTCACCATTGGCTAGCGGTATAGCTCTGATTGTAACCCCCCTCCAGATTTATTTATTTATTTCTTTGATTTGTATAGCGCACTATAACCCAGAGGTCTCTAAGCGCTTTGACAGGATCCACAGGCAATTCGAAGGCTACAGCAGATTTATCATTTAGGAACATCCCCATGCTTGCTGAAACAGCACTGTTATTAGTTTCTTTCTAAAAGACATTAACTTAATGTCCTTTCGCAGATCCAGAGGCAGTTTATTCCATAGAGCTGGTAGGGTGTGTGAGAAAGCACGACCTCCCACCGTGACCAACCTACAACGCGGCTGGACAAGGAGGGCTGCTTCAGCAGATCTAAGCTCCCTAGCTGGTCTATAGGGAAGCAAACGTGCCTTCACATAATGGGGTGCCCTTCCATACAGAGCCTTCTGAACAATGCATAGCACCTTGAACATTAGCCTCTGCTTGACTGGCAGCCAATGTAGTTCACGCAAAAGGGGTGAGGCGTGTGTATGCCTTGGTTTTTTAAAAATGAGTCTCGCAGCATCGTTCATAACAATCTGCATTCTTTTTAAGAGTCTTTGTGGTAGTCCTATATACAACGAGTTGCCGTAGTCCAGCCTGGCTAAAATCATAGCGGAAACCGCACTCCTCAAAGAGGAGAAGGATAACACAGATGAAACCTTCCTCAATTGTCGGAGAAGGCCGACGCAGGTGCCTATCACAGCTGTGACTTGTTTTTTCATGGACAGTTTATCGTCCACACGGATGCCCAGGCTTTTGACCACTGTCGCCGGTTCCGGGGGAGTACCCAGCTCCCTGGGCCAAAATTGATCACTCCATGGGTTGCCAGCTAAAGTGATTGGCAGCACCTCGGTTTTATCCGGATTGATTTTTAGGGAGTTCTCGGTCATCCAATTAGCTGTGCTTCTCAAGATGTTGTGTAATCTTGCAGGGGCATCCTGACTATCATCCAAATGGATGATGAGTTGGGTGTCATCGGCGTAGTTATACACCTGGCAGTCCAATTGATTGAGCATTAGGATCAGGGGCTGTAGATATATGTTAAACATGAGAGAGGACAGAGCAGACCCTTGTGGTACTCCGCAGATGATCGATGTTGCGGTGGAAAGCAGGTCACCTAATTGCACTCTCTGCTTCCTCCCTTCAAGAAAGGATGCGAACCAGGCAAGTGCTGTGCCCTGAATGCCGGACTCCCTCCCAGATGCAGAGATCAGTAGATCTAAAAAGGGTAGTTGATGTTTATCGAATTCTATAGTGAATTTAAGAAAACGATTCCTATCATTGAGCCACACATGAAATTGGTGGAGTTCATCAGCAGTGCCACGCCACACCACCAAGATGTCGTCTATGTACCTTTTCCCCACTCGCAGACACCGAAGATGGGGATTGGTGTCCGCGAGTATGTGCGTATGCTCAAATTTATGAACATACAGGTTAACGAGACTAGGAGCAAAAACACTGCCCATGCTAGTCCCGTTAACCTGCAAATAGATAGACTCCTCAAACTGGAAAAAATTCTCAGTCATGGCCAAAGTAGCCAAGGTCATAATGAGTCTGACAGGCGTGATGGAACTAAGGTCTCTATTGGTAAGCAATTCTTCGATTACCTCCAACGTCTCTGTCTGTGGGATTGAAGTATAGAGACTTTCCACATCAAATGACACTAAGAAATCCAAATCCTCATTGAATTCAATGTCAGGGAGAATCCTCAAGACATCCTTTGTATCCTTTAGGAAGGTAGGCATCTCCCTCACTATCGGTTGCAAGAAGAAATCTACAAAGGTAGATAGAGGTTCAAGCAATGAGCCAATACCTGAAATGATTGGTCTACCAGGTGGGGGTCGTTGAGTCTTGTGTACTTTTGGTAATATGTAAAAGTACGGCATTTTGGGGTTCACAGTGCAAAGATATTGAGATTCCGTTTGGGTGATCCATCCCTCGGCTAGTGCTTCCTCCACTATATGGCCAATAACAGTGGTGAGTCTATCCGTTGGGTCATTGGTCAATTTGCAATAAGCCCTGGTACCATTAAGTTGGCGCAGGCATTCGTCTCAATAGGAGTCAGAATCCATCAGTACAATCGCCCCGCCCTTATCGGCTGGTTTGACTATCAAAGATTCCGAATTGGCAAAAGTCCTAACTGCCTCTTGTTCATGTTTTGACAGATTAACAAACTGGTTACATGGTTGTTGATACATTTGTCTCAAATCGTGATCTACCGCCTCCTCAAAAGTCAAGACTTTAGCTGGTAGCCCAACAGTCGCCGGGTTAAAGGTTGAAGGTCTCTTGAATCCAGTGTTCTCTGTGTCTTCCATTTGCTGGCAAACCTGTTTGTTGACAAACAGATAATGGAGCCTAATTTTACGGAAGAATCTTCCCATTTCAGTTTGAACAAGAAAAGGATCCCCTCTGTTAGTTGTTACAAAACCTAGTCCTTTATTGAGGACCGATTCCTCAATATCGGTGAGAATATGTCTACTGAGATTTATCACGAGGCTGGCCCCGCTGATGTCCCTGCCTGATCCTGAGGGATTTTCTTCCCATTTCTCAGGTCCATTGTTACAGGCGGAAGATTCCAACGGACTTGTCCTTGTTGTTGTGCTCTCCGTCGGCCTCTTGGACGTACGTGGCCCAGTCCTAAAAAAGACTGTTGGTTATGTTCGGGATACAATTGTTGCGGTCCGAAAGGACCCGATGGTGGGAACGTTGGTGGGCCCCAAGGTGTTGGTTGCCACCATGGCGGGATTTGAGGTTGGCTGTAATAGGGATTGTGGCCCCTCCAGTTTCTCCTATTGCTGCCCCGTCCTCTGGCACCACCCCTACTATTGCCTTGATTCGAGGAATCAGAATCAGTTAATGTATCATCAAAGTTTGATGTTCCATATGTTGATCCACCTGTGCGACCATTTTTGTTAAAAGGCACAGGTACATAGTTATCACTTGTATATGGATGTATTTTCTCAGCAGAGAACTTTGCCAAATCCTTCTTGAATTTTTCAAGCTTATTAAACAGGATAGAGTCCCTGAATTCTTTGCTGGTCTTGTTTCCCTCCTCCTGTCCTTTCCCGAACACTTTTCCTGACAGTGTGGTCCTGATCCGACCATCCAAAACTTGAATTTCAACTAATATTTCATCAGCTGTTTTTTTGGCGGTCTTGATGATTAACACCAACCAATCTCGGGTGCATTTCCATGCTATAAGATACCAATCCCTGCCGAAGTCTTTGTTGTCAAGAAAAAGGCGAGGTGCATTGGTTACAATTAATCCGCTAGGGGCACAATTACCCCTTAAATATTCTGCCATAGTGATGCCGTGGACACAGACTCTGGCCTGGTTCTTTTTTAATACTAAGATTTTAGCCCATCCGTCATCACTTTTTGTCTGAACAGATGGTAAAGTATCTAAAATACTAGGATTGTCCGCCAAAATCAATTCGATTTCAGCCTCATCGAATGCCAGCCCTGGGTTGGTAGCCATGATTTTAATGAAAGATTAACAACACACGGGATTAGCATGTAAGTCAACTAATGTTAATTGGAATATGCACTACCTCTCTTGTATTGCGGTAGAAGAATAAAAGAGATCCGGACCCGCACCCTAGGCTGCACAAATACAAAAAAACACAAAGGAAGGTCCCAGGGGAAATTTTAATGACCCTAACTGCTAAACCCCCTGACTATAAATGACACCAACAAAAATTAGCAGTGAGTCAGAAGTGACCAATCAAAATATGTACCCAGCTGACGAGAAATGGGAAAAACTATGAATTCGAACAAGTTCCCATCAGTCCACCATCGAGACCGCCCTTCATCATCTGGGATCTCTTGTTCCTTTCAAGGTTGGGAAACCACAACAGACATGGCAGATATTGGTAACCAAGTCAAGAATGTCCCAAATAAAGTGCCACAAATGTGAACAGGGTGTATCTAGTGTGGAACTGAATAGCAGTGCTGAAAAAAGTGTTAAAGTGAAAAAGAAAAAGAGAAAAAGCTCTAAAATTAGGTAGTGATAGGGAGAAACAACTTTTAATATGCACCCTCACACTCCTAAATCAATAAAAACAGTGCAAATAGTAGTGTAACAAATGACTACTGATAGAAATGTTAGGTAGACATGTTTCTGCAGTTACTGGAGCCTGTAGGTCTCCCTCTGCTTCCTCAGGACCATTAGTGCTACTGCTATATATTAAAAAGGTAAGTAATATCACCTGATACGTGTAAATCTACTCGTCTTCCCAGCTTTAAGTCCAGAAGATCAGCCAGGACAGAAAGAGGAAATATATGGGTACATAAAAGAAGGGCAAAATAGAAAAAACACAGTCAATAGTAGTAACACTGTGTATTGATTGTAATGTAAAGATTTTACCACAAGACGTTTGTAAAATATCGACAGGTGCTGTATAATCACAGTTTATCACAAGTGTATAGTTTAGATTCACTCACCTATTTGCTGGGAAGGAACAGCCCCACCTCACCTGGCATCAGCTCAGGTAGTGGGTGCACCGCGCTACAGTAAAAACAGAAAGGTATTGTTTTAGATAGATACCTCCTATTCCACATTCTACCGGTCTCTCACACGCCGCATCCGGCGCTGCACTCTCTCATTAGTTCGATCTTAATCATCCTATTATGGAAACACAGCGTGATATAGTGAAAATCGCTGGCTCCATTTTCAGAAATAGTCATGCTCGCCAGCTCGATGGCCCTGTCTCCGAGGAGGCTCACAAGACAAGTCACACGCATCCTCCCTGGCAAAGGAATTCGGAAGAACTGTATTCGATATCCCGCAAAGCACCGCTAACGCCCCTTGGTGTATGATTGCCCCTTACCTCTCCGTCGGTACACCGGTCGTCCCTCTGAAGCTGTTTCGTGGGGAGGTACCGACTCGGTGTACCGGCGGTAGATAAATAATTTTGTTACTTTCGTGTTTGGCCGTGGGCTGCATGCGTACGAACGACGTGATGACGTCATAACGTATAGCAGGCGTCGGGAGATGTAGTTCCCGTTTTCACAGACAGAGACCCAGTTCGAATCCCCGCTTAGCACAATATTAGAAATAACGTTTTAAAATTGCGCAATAATGTCATTATAGTAACACTAGCGATCCAAAACTGAGTGGTTTGAATTGCCACTTCAAATGTACAAATTATAACACTATCGATCCAGATCTGATGAGTTGAATTCCAAAGAGCAAAAAAGGCACATAGGTATTAGGCACCGGATAATACCGTCGTGATGTGTAGTGACAGTCGGGAGATGTAATTCCCGTGTTCACAAACAGAACTTCTTAAATTCACTATAGAATTCGATAAACATCAACTACCCTTTTTAGATCTACTGATCTCTGCATCTGGAGGGGGATTACAATCAGAGCTATACCGCAAGCCAATGGCGAGGAATTTCTTGTTAAATTACGATAGTTTTCATCCAAAGGCACTTAGGGACAATTATCTGGTGCCTAATACCTATGTGCCTTTTTTGCTCTTTGGAATTCAACTTATCAGATCTGAATCGATAGTGTTATAATTTGTACATTAGAAGTAGCAATTCAAACCACTCAGTTTTGGATCGCTAGTGTTACTATAATGACATTGTTGCGCAATTATAAAACGTTATTTCTAATATTGTGCTAAGCGGGGATTCGAACTGGGTCTCTGTCTGTGAAAACGGGAACTACATCTCCCGACGCCTGCTATACGTTATGACGTCATCACGTCGTTCGTACGCATGCAGCCCACGCCCAAACACGTAAGTAACAAAATTATTTATCTACCGCCAGTACACCGAGTCGGTACCTCCCCACGAAACACCTTCAGAGGGACGACCGGTGTACCGACGGAGAGGTAAGGGGCAATCATACACCAAGGGGCGTTAGCGGCGCATTGCGGGATATCGAATACAGTTCTTTCGAATTCCTTCGCCAGGGGGGATGCGTGTGACTTGTCTTGTGAGCCTCCTCGGAGACAGGGCCATCGAGCTGGCGAGCATGACTATTTCTGAAAATGGAGCCAGCGATATTCACTATATCATGCTGTGTTTCCATATTAGGATGATTAAGATCGAACTAATGAGAGAGTGCAGCGCCGGATGCGGCGTGTGAGAGACCGGTGGAATGTGGAATAGGAGGTAGCTATCTAAAACAATACCTTTCTGTTTTTACTGTAGCGCGGTGCACCCACTACCTGAGCTGGTGCCAGGTGAGGTGGGGCTGTTCCTTCCCAGCAAATGGGTGAATGAATCTAAACTATACACCTGTGATAAACTGTGATTATCCAGCACCTATCGATATTTTACAAACGGCTTGTGGTAAATTCTTTACATTACAATCAATACACAGTGTTACTACTATTGACTGTGTTTTTTCTATTTTGCCCTTCTTTTATGTACCCATATATTTCCTCTTTCTGTCCTGGCTGATCTTCTGGACTTAAAGCTGGGTAGACGAGTAGATTCACACGTATCAGGTGATATTACTTACCTTTTTAATATATAGCAGTAGCACTAATGGTCCTGAGGAAGCAGAGGGAGACCTACAGGCTCCAGTAACTGCAGAAACATGTCGACCTAACATTTCTATCAGTAGTCATTTGTTACACTACTATTTGCACTGTTTTTATTGATTTAAGAGTGTGAGGGTGCATATTAAAAGTTGTTTCTCCCTATCACTACCTAATTTTAGAGCTTTTTCTCTTTTTCTTTTTCACTTTAACACTTTTTTCAGCACTGCTATTCAGTTCCACACTAGATACACCCTGTTCACATTTGTGGCACTTTATTTGGGACACTCTTGACTTGGTTACCAATATCTGCCATGTCTGTTGTAGTTTCCCAACCTTGAAAGGAACAAGAGATCCCAGATGATGAAGGGCGGTCTCGATGGTGGACTGATGGGAACTCGTTCGAATTCATAGTTTTTCCCATTTCTCGTCAGCTGGGTACATATTTTGATTGGTCACTTCTGACTCACTGCTAATTTTTGTTGGTGTCATTTATAGTCAGGGGGTTTAGCAGTTAGGGTCATTAAAATTTCCCCTGGGACCTTCCTTTGTGTTTTTTTGTATTTGTGCAGCCTAGGCTGCAAGTCCGGTTCTCTTTTACTCTTCTACCGCAATACAAGAGAGGTAGTGCATATTCCCATTAACATTAGTTGACTTACATGCTAATCCCGTGTGTTGTTAATCTTTCACTAAAATCATGGCTACCAACCCAGGGCTGGCATTCGATGAGGCTAAAATCGAATCGATTTTGGCAGACAATCCTAGTATTTTAGATACTTTACCATCCGTTCAGACAACAAGTGATGACGGATGGGCTAAAATCTTAGTATTAAAAAAGAACCAGGCCAGAGTATGTGTCCACGGCATCACTATGGCAGAATATTTAAGGGGTAATTGTGCCCCTAGCGGATTAATTGTAACCAATGCACCTCGCCTTTTTCTTGACAACAAAGTCTTCCGCAGGGATTGGTATCTTATAGCATGTAAATGCACCCGAGATTGGTTGGTGTTGATCATCAAGACCGCCAAAAAAACAGCTGATGAAATATTTGTTGAAATTCAAGTTTTAGAGGGTCAGATCAGGACCACACTGTCAGGAAAAGTGTTCGGGAAAGGACAGGAGGAGGAAAACAAGACCAGTAAAGAATTCAGGGACTCTATCCTGTTTAATAAACTTGAAAAATTCAAGAAGGATTTGGCAAAGTTCTCTGCTGAGATAATACATCCATATACAAGTGACAACTATGTACCTGTGCCTTTTAACAAAAATGGTAGCACAGGTGGATCAACATACGGAACATCAAACTCTGATGATACATCAACTGATTCTGATTCCTCGAATCAAGGCAATAGTAGGGGTGGTGCCAGAGGAAGGGGCAGCAATAGGAGAAACTGGAGGGGCCACAATCCCTATTACAGCCAACCTCAAATCCCGCCATGGTGGCAACCAACACCTTGGGGCCCACCAACGTTCCCACCATCGGGTCCTTTCGGACCGCAACAATTGTATCCCGAACATAACCAACAGTCTTTTTTAGGAAAGGGCCACCGACGTCCAAGAGGCAGACGGAGAGCACAACAACAAGGACAAGTCCGTTGGAATCTTCCGCCTGTAACAATGGACCTGAGAAATGGGAAGAAAATCCCTCAGGATCAGGCAGGGACATCAGCGGGGCCAGCCTCGTGATAAATCTCAGTAGACATATTCTCACCGATATTGAGGAATCGGTCCTCAATAAAGGACTAGGTTTTGTAACAACTAACAGAGGGGATCCTTTTCTTGTTCAAACTGAAATGGGAAGATTCTTCCGTAAAATTAGGCTCCATTATCTGTTTGTCAACAAACAGGTTTGCCAGCAAATGGAGGACACAGAGAACACTGGACTCAAGAGACCTTCTACCTTTAACCCGACGACTGTTGGGCTACCAGCTAAAGTCTTGACTTTTGAGGAGGCGGTGGATCACGATTTGAGACAAATGTATCAACAACCATGTAACCAGTTTGTTAATCTGTCAAAACATGAACAAGAGGCAGTTAGGACTTTGGCCAATTCAGAATCTTTGATAGTCAAACCAGCCGATAAGGGCGGGGCGATTGTACTGATGGATTCGGACTCCTATCGAGACGAATGCCTGCGCCAACTTAATGATACCAGGGCTTATTGCAAATTGACCAATGACCCAACGGATAGACTCACCACTGCTATTGGCCATATATTGGAGGAAGCACTAGCCGAGGGATGGATCACCCAAAAGGAATCTCAATATCTTTGCACTGTGAACCCCAAAATGCCGTACTTTTACATATTACCAAAAGTACACAAGACTCAACGACCCCCACCTGGTAGACCAATCATATCAGGTATTGGTTCATTGCTTGAACCTCTATCTACCTTTGTAGATTTCTTCTTGTAACCGATAGTGAGGGAGATGCCTACCTTCCTAAAGGATACAAAGGATGTCTTGAGGATTCTCCCTGACATTGAATTCAATGAGGATTTGGATTTCTTAGTGTCATTTGATGTGGAAAGTCTCTATACTTCAATCCCACAGACAGAGACGTTGGAGGTAATCGAAGAATTGCTTACCAATAGAGACCTTAGTTCCATTACGCCTGTCAGACTCATTATGACCTTGGCTACTTTGGCCATGACTGAGAATTTTTTCCAGTTTGAGGAGTCGATCTATTTGCAGGTTAGCGGGACTAGCATGGGCAGTGTTTTCGCTCGTAGTCTCGCTAACCTGTTTCTTCATAAATTTGAGCAGACGCACATACTCGCGGACACCAATACCCATCTTCGGTGACTGCGAGTGTGGAAAAGGTACATAGACGACATCTTGGTGGTGTGGCGTGGCACTGCTGATGAACTCCACCAATTTCATGTGTGGCTCAATGATAGGAATCGTTTTCTTAAATTCACTATAGAATTCGATAAACATCAACTACCCTTTTTAGATCTACTGATCTCTGCATCTGGAGGGGGATTACAATCAGAGCTATACCGCAAGCCAATGGCGAGGAATTCCTTGTTAAATTACGAGAGTTTTCATCCAAAGGCACTTAGGGACAATTTGCCCTTTTGGCAATTCCTCCGTATTCAGAGGAATTGTTCAACAAAATCTGCTTTTTATGAACATTCGCAAGCACTTGAGAAAAATCTGCTGGCTAAGAAATATCCGAAACATCTGATTCGACATGCCAAGAAAAGGGCCTCCAATAATAACAGAGAGGGTCTTTTGGAATTGGCACCTCCAAAACCTAAACAGGAGAGAATCACTTGCGTAAACACATATTGTACATACTCCAACAAGATTAAAAAAAATTATAAAAAAACATTGGAAGATTTTAAATACGGGCACTGATACGTTGCCCCTTCCTTTGTTTGCATTTAAAAGAGGGCAGAATCTGAAGGACCCGCTGGTACATACCAGACCAAAGACAGATGTCCCACGAGCAGTCGGTACCCTATGGGACTTGCCTGCAGTTATGGGACATCATCCATGTGGCAATTGTGCGGCCTGCCCTCAAACGACCAAGACACTCACAATTGACATAGGCACTGATCGACCGTGGCAACTCAGAAGGTTCACGAACTGTAATAGTTCGAATCTGATTTACTTAATTACATGTCCCTGCAAATTGAACTATGTAGGGATGACAACGAGGAAAATTAAGCTGAGAATCTCTGAGCATAAAAGCTCCATTCGCTGTTGCAAACAAGCGACAAAACTGACTAACCACTTCCTTGAAGTAGGTCACCAACCCTCTGACCTGTTTTGGACAGTACTTGACCAACCATGGATCCCACCAACAATCACTGATATCTCCAAAGTTCTCTTTAAATGTGAACAAAGATGGGTTTTTAGACTCAAGACAGACCAATCAGGGTTGATTGAAGATATTCCCTGGATGTCGATCTGAGGACCCATCATATTGCTTGACATTCTAGCTTGGAGTCTAAAACGATGTGATTGTTTGCTGCTTGGAATCCAACTATTCAGGTCTGGATTACCAGTGTTACTAATTGTACACCAGAACTGACATCTTTTCGTACTTTAGACACACTGCCTTTTAATGTTGTGCTTAGCAGGGATTCGAACTGGGTCTCTGTTTGTGAACACGGGAATTACATCTCCCGACTGTCACTACCCATCACGACGTTATTATCCGGTGCCTAATACCTATGTGCCTTTTTTGCTCTTTGGAATTCAACTTATCAGATCTGGATCGATAGTGTTATAATTTGTACATTAGAAGTGGCAATTCAAACCACTCAGTTTTGGATCGCAAGTGTTACTATAATGACATTGTTGCGCAATTTTAAAACGTTATTTCTAATATTGTGCTAAGCGGGGATTCGAACTGGGGCTCTGTCTGTGAAAACGGGAACTACATCTCCCGACGCCTGCTATACGTTATGACATCATCACGTCGTTCGTACGCATGCAGCCCACGCCCAAACACGGAAGTAACAAAATTATTTATCTACCGCCAGTACACCGAGTCGGTACCTCCCCACGAAACAGCTTCAGAGGGACGACCGGTGTACCGACGGAGAGGTAAGGGGCAATCATACACCAAGGGGCGTTAGCGGCGCTTTGCGGGATATCGAATACAGTTCTTCCGAATTCCTTCACCAGGGGGGATGCGTGTGACTTGTCTTGTGAGCCTCCTCGGAGACAGGGCCATCGAGCTGGCGAGTATGTCTATTTCTGAAAATGGAGCCAGCGATTTTCACTATATCACGCTGTGTTTCCATAATAGGATGAATAAGATCGAACTAATGAGAGAGTGCAGCGCCGGATGCGGCGTGTGAGAGACCGGTAGAATGTGGAATAGGAGGTATCTATCTAAAACAATACCTTTCTGTTTTTACTGTAGCGCGGTGCACCCACTACCTGAGCTGGTACCAGGTGAGGTGGGGCTGTTCCTTCCCAGCAAATGGGTGAGTGAATCTAAACTATACACCTGTGATAAACTGTGATTATCCAGCACCTGTCGATATTTTACAAAAGGCTTTTGGTAAATTCTTTACATTACAATCAATACACAGTGTTACTACTATTGACTGTGTTTTTTCTATTTTGCCCTTCTTTTATGTACCCATATATTTCCTCTTTCTGTCCTGGCTGATCTTCTGGACTTAAAGCTGGGAAGACGAGCAGATTTACACGTATCAGGTGATATTACTTACCTTTTTAATATATAGCAGTAGCACTAATGGTCCTGAGGAAGCAGAGGGAGACCTACAGGCTCCAGTAACTGCAGAAACATGTCGACCTAACATTTCTATCAGTAGTCATTTGTTACACTACTATTTGCACTGTTTTTATTGATTTAGGAGTGTGAGGGTGCATATTAAAAGTTGTTTCTCCCTATCACTACCTAATTTTAGAGCTTTTTCTCTTTTTCTTTTTCACTTTAACACTTTTTTCAGCACTGCTATTCAGTTCCACACTAGATACACCCTGTTCAGATTTGTGGCACTTTATTTGGGACACTCTTGACTTGGTTACCAATATCTGCCATGTCTGTTGTGGTTTCCCAACCTTGAAAGGAACAAGAGATCCCAGATGATGAAGGGCGGTCTCGATGGTGGACTGATGGGAACTCGTTCGAATTCATAGTTTTTCCCATTTCTCGTCAGCTGGGTACATATTTTGATTGGTCACTTCTGACTCACTGCTAATTTTTGTTGGTGTCATTTATAGTCAGGGGGTTTAGCAGTTAGGGTCATTAAAATTTCCCCTGGGACCTTCCTTTGTGTTTTTTTTTTCAGATATACAAAGCCCTTGCATTGCCCCTGCGTGACAGATGGAGATACATGGCAATGCAAGGGCTTAAGTGAGATTTACTAAGTCACGCAAAGCCACCTTGCATGCCTCTTTGTGGCTTAGTAGATCCAGAGTAACGCAAGGTAGCGCAGATCGCTGACCTGCGTTGGGAAGGCGTTGCATGGGCGGAGCATTGCCCTTCCCATGCATCCACCCATGGATTTTGACACAATCAAAGATTTACTAAGGGTTGTAAACCTGAGATTGCGTAACAAGGAAAACTAGTTTCAGTTCTCGCTATTTCCTCCTTCTATGTGTGCAGCACACATAGAAAGAATAATATCCATCTAAGGATTGTTTTTGTACTGGAAGGTGTCCTTTTCTGCACACCCAAAAATCCCATCTGTAACACAGGAACTCTTGCACCATGGCGCAGGGGCACCTATATTGGCGCTGCGCAGCACCAGCGCATTGAGCGAGTGGGAATGCACCATATCTCAGTAGACATTGCCCTTTCCTGTTCTCCCCCTGTCACGCAGTGCAGTGCAGTAATTGTCTTGCGTTGTGTTAAATTTTGATAAATCTGCCCCTTAGTCTATTCTTCAAGAGTGTTCTCTCATGTATTGCAGAGTAAACAATACACGAATGAATATGTTGCATTTAACCATAACACAATCAGCTTAATTTATACTTTGCTGAATTGGGGTATGCATGGGGAAAATTTGAGGAGAAATGCAGTCTATTGGCGATAGAAGAGCAGTGAAATGAGAACTAAAAACGTGGAAATTCTGAGGCAAAGGTAAGGCTAACGCGCAGTCCTTCACACCGCTGCTTCTATGCACGTTTTTCTCTTGCTGTTTATTTCTGGAAAATGAAATGTCTTCATACGGCCAAAATCACATTTATGAAAAAACACCTGATTTTAGCTGCTGGTTTGTTAAGGGAAAATGTAACTTACCACAAGCTGTCCATCTGAGAATCGAACCATTGACTGGCGGGACTTCTTTACATTCTCCAAAGTCTAGTGTAATCTTCAAGCTAACACAAGAACTTGTCGAAGAGTCTACACTTTTAACATCTTAATACTGCTGTGATTGGAGCTCGTTTTCAACAGTGAAATAAAAGTGTTAACCCATGTAGTAAAAGTGTGGCAATTATAATTTCCATTGACGGTTTCCGTATTGTTTAAAAAAGGGGGTGCTACTTCAGAAAATAGGCACTCTTAGAGAATTGAACTCTACCTGGATATACTGAGTGAGCTATTACTCTAACTGGAAAACGACTGAGCTATACAAATATTAATGATACTAGAAAAGCTGAGCCTAATTTCCGATACACAGACACTTCTTAAGTAGACCAAGCTAAGTGCAAGGACGTGAAGCTTCACTATTAAGCAATCACATGCTATCAGAGGCAGTGCCAGAATTGATCCGTCAACTGATCATATGAAGGTACTGCTGCCTTCTCCACCATAAAACCGGCCTTTTTTTAAAAATATGCAGTTTTCTACAATAATAGTGAGCACAGACGTTATTCGCTCATGCAGAAAAGGAAAGACCACTTGAGCAGATAATGTGCGAAGAAGAAGCAGAATAGCAGGCCAGGTAAGTATACGTGAGGGTAAATACGTTTTTGGGGACATACCTCTAATGGTGATAATTTGCGAGGAATTGAAAAACCTTAGTTTTTGCGGCCACCTTTCTGCTGGACTGGAGGAGAAAACACCTCCGCCACTCGCTCAAAGAATGGTTCACAAATTTTCAGATCCCACCGCGGAGAAGTGGAGGGGGATGCCCACTCAAAAATAAATAGGACGTAAAAGGGAAAAACTAAAAAAGCTTCACTACCATTTTGGAGCCATAACAAACACAACACAAATTATGATCTGCTGGGACTTCAGGGTGGAACCCTTTAATCTCCCCTGTGGAGTGCCCCAGGGATCATCCCTTCGTTCAACCCTAGTAACTGCTATAAACGGCTAAACACTGCCTCCCAAAGTGCCTTGACACCTTCGGATATAGTGTGCTCTACAAACTCTATCAACATAAAAAACCATAACTAAACTATTGCAAGAGGCAAAAAGAAGCAATCATGCGTGATAAAGCAGATGTTTTTAAGGACAACTAATAGGACATTTAAATCAGTATTTACATTTTGAGAACATTAAAAGCACAAACTTAAAAATTGGTTATTGGAAAAAAACTTTGTAGCAACAAAATTGAGCCAGAATTTAGAGGAACACCTATTGAAGTCAATTGATGAACACAAGAAATGTATTGTCTGGAGATAGCTAAGAATGGTTGTGCAAAGGAGCACAGGTTGACAGAGACATTTTTACAACACTCACTGATATACATTTTTGAGATAAAAGCAAGTTTTCCTTGGAAGGGAAGACCCTGGGCGTGTTAAGTAACAAAATTGAAGCAAAAGATATTCAATCACATTGAGTTTAATGAATTTGCAAACGTTATTTTCCGCTAAAGGCAAACTATAATTTTGCACGTATGAACATAACTTTAAAGATAAAGTTGTTTTGGAAAGAGTACTGCACTTCAATTGATTATAGTGCAAAATTAAAAATAAACCTAAACCACATATTTAAAGCGGGCACTCTGACTTTTTATTTTTTTTACTGTCTGCAGCCTCCAGAAATATCCTGCTGGTGAGGGACAGTAAAACAAGCAAAGAAAAATGACCTCACTACCATGGGAGAACACTCCCATGGTGCACCGGTAACCCTTTTTTTTATTTTCTAAACAAACTCCTGATTTGGGATTCTGTTTTTGAAAAATAGAAAACTTTGGAAATGTTGACAGCCAGCCGTCATGTTTCACAAAGCTGTACAGAAAGAATGAGCAGCTCAACCAATAAACGCCAAATGTAACCTCACTGGCGCTGGACAGTACTGTTATTGCCCTGTCTGTACAGTTCCTATAAAATTCTTCTAATAAAATCCTTTGAAATTAAAAAAAATAAACATTTCCTACATTGACAGGAACCTCTATGCCAGCAGCTACTGCTAATGTATAGAGATTTCAATGATGCCAACAAACATCTCTAAATTTGGCAGGCAGAGTAAAGCAGGACGGCAGACGTTAGATTTTCAGCCACCCTGCCTGCCTTATACTCTCACCCAAACCCTAAATCAAGCCTTATGTTCTGACTCAGGGCCTGATTACGAATTTGGTGGTGTGGGAGCAAGGCAGCTCGCAGTTGCCTCGCTCTTGCACCGTCAAACTTGACCGCCGGCCACCCACCAGATTCCGAGTTTTCTCACTGTCTGGCGGGTGGTCCTTTGACATTCCCCTAGTGGTGCCTTTGAAAAAGGCACCATAATGGGAACGCCAAAGCAAGTTCCTGCATGGCATGGGCTGTTCAGTCCATGCTGTGCATGAACGGGGTGTGCATGCAGACCCCTGCAAGCATCCCCATGGCCTGAGGCTAAAGGGCCCTGAAGGGCCTCATTAGGTTCCTCACTGCCAGCAATTTTATGGAATGAACACTGCCATGAGACCGCTGGCAGTGAGGAAACTCATAAAATGCTTGGCGGCTGCAGCGCCCCACCAAGCATTTTATGGCCTCACACCGCAGCGCCACTGCCAGGGATCGCGGATCCAAGGCGGATGCAGCTGTCCCATGCCGATTTGCCTGCTGAAGTTGTAATTCGCCAGTTGGACCTCTGATGCAGCGGTCATATCCGCACCACTGTGGGTTTGGAAGTCCTATGGCCCGCCAAACTCATGTTCTAGCCGGTGAACAGTCAAAATATCGACTACAAAATATCGACTGGACACAATATCGAGTTTTAAATATCGAATGGACAAAATATCGACTGGACAGAATATAGACATCAAAAATATTGTTTTTAAGGTAAGTAATGTAATATCGAATGTTAAAAATATAGACATTTAAAATATCGAAGTATATAATATAGGTTAATAAAATTATCGAATTTTTGATAATATTGAATTTTTTATAGTGATTTTTATGTTATGTGTGTTAAAAGTGTGTATTTATGTTATAAATAATTTTAATTAATGAAATTTTAATTTTTTAATATTTGCGTAATTTAATTCTGTAGCGGGTTGTGGGTTTATAGGGGAATAGGGTGGGAAGTAATTTAATTATAATTAATTAAATATGTAAATGTATTTATTGTTATTCATTTTTAATTATTTGTTAATTAATTTATATTTGGTAATTAATTAAATTTTAATTGGCAATTAATTTTAATTAATTGATTAATTGCTAATTATGTTAATTTTACTAATTTATTTTCTGTAGCGGGTTGTGGGTTTATAGGAGAATAGAGTGGGAAGTATTTCAATTATAATTAATTAAATATGTAAATTTATTTATTGTTATTATTTTTTAATTATTTGTTAATTAATTTATATTTGGTAATTAATTAACTTTTAATTGGCAATTAATTTTAATTAATTGATTAATTGCTAATTATGTTAATTTTACAAATTTATTTTCTGTAGCGGGTTGTGGGTTTATAGGGGAATTGGGTGGCAAGTAATTTATTTATAATTAATTAAATATGCTAACATATTTATTGGTATTGTTTTAGAATTAATTGTTAATTAATTTTTTATGGGTAATAATTAAATTAGAATTGCTAATCAATTTTATTTAATTGATTAATTGCTAATTATGTTAATTTAATAATTTATTTTCTGTAGTGGGTTGTGGGTTTATAGGGGAATAGGATGGGAAGTAATTTATTTATAATTAATTAAATAAAACAATTTTTTAAATTGTATTTACTTTGAATTTATTGTAAATTAATTTTTAAATGTTACATTATTAATTGTTAATTTGTATTAATAGTTAAATAATTGTAATAATCAAATTTAATTTGTAATTTTAATTGATTAATTATTATATTATATTAAATTCGTAATTACTTTTAATTAATTTTTGATAGATATTAATTTATATTTATAGAAATAATATATGAAGTATTTAATTTCCCTACTGTTGCACTCTCTGGAGTGGGAATAGTAATTTTTATCTCTACGCTATCCAACGCTTTCCCTACTGTTGCACTCACTGGAGTGGGAATAGTAATTTTTACCCCTACGCTAGCCAACGCTTTCCTCACTGTTGCACCCACTGGAGTGGGAATAGTAATTTTTACTGCTATGCTATCCAACGCTTTCCCTACTGTTGCACTCTTTGGAGTTTGAATGGTAATTTTTACCCCTACGCTATCCAATGCTTTCCCTACTGTTGCACCTACTGGAGTGGGAATAGTAATTTTTACCCCTACGCTATCCAACGCTTTCCCTACTGTTGCACCCACTGGAGTGGGAATAGTAATTTTCACCTCTACGCTATCCAACGCTTTCCCTACTGTTGCACTCTTTGGAATGGGAATAGTAATTTTAACCCCTACGCTATCCAACGCTTTCCCTACTGTTGCACCCACTGGAGTGGGAATAGTAATTTTTACCTCTACGCTATCCAATGCTTTCCCTACTGTTCCACTCTTTAGAGTGGGAATAGTAATTTAAACCCCTACGCTATCCAACGCTTTCCCTACTGTTGCACTCTTTGGAGTGGGAATACATTTTTACCCCTACGCTATCCAACGCTTTCCCTACTGTTGCACTCTTTGGAGTGGGAATAGTAATTTTAACCCCTACGCTATCCAACGCTTTCCCTACCGTTGCACTATTTGGAGTGGGAATAGTAATTTTTATCCCTACGCTATCCAACATTTTCCCTACTGTTGCACCCACTGGAGTGGGAATAGTAATTTTTACCTCTACGCTATCCAACGCTTTCTCTACTTTTGCACTCTTTGGAGTGGGAATCGTAATTTAAACCCCTACGCTATCCAACGCTTTCCCTACTGTTGCACTCTTTGGAGTGGGAATAGTAATTTTTACCCCTACGCTATCCAACGCTTTCCCTACTGTTGCACTCACTGGAGTGGGAATAGTAATTTTAACCCCTATGCTAACCAACGCTTTCCCTACTGTTGCACCCACTGGAGTGGGAATAGTAATTTTAACCCCTACGCTATCCAACGCTTTCCCTACTGTTGCACTCTTTGGAGTGGGAATAGTAATTTTTACCCCTACGCTATCCAACGCTTTCCCTACTGTTGCACACTTTGGAGTGGGAATAGTAATTTTAACCCCTACGCTATCCAACGCTTTCCCTACTGTTGCACTATTTGGAGTGGGAATAGTAATTTTTACCCCTACGCTATCCAACGTTTTCCCTACTGTTGCACCCACTGGAGTGGGAATAGTAATTTTTACCTCTACGCTATCCAACGCTTTCTCTACTGTTGCACTCTTTGGAGTGGGAATCGTAATTTAAACCCCTACGCTATCCAACGCTTTCCCTACTGTTGCACTCTTTGGAGTGGGAATAGTAATTTTTACCCCTACGCTATCCAACGCTTTCCCTACTGTTGCACCCACTGGAGTGGGAATAGTATTTTTTTACCCCTACGCTATCCAACACTTTCCCTACTGTTGCACCCACTGGAGTGGGAATAGTAATTTTTACCCCTACGCTATCCAACACTTTCCCTACTGTTGCACTCACTGGAGTGGGAATAGTAATTTTAACCCCTACACTATCCAACGCTTTCCATACTGTTGCACCCACTGGAGTGGGAATAGTAATTTTTACCCCTACGCTATCCAACGCTTTCCTCACTGTTGCACCCACTGGAGTGGGAATAGTAATTTTTACCCCTACGCTATCCAACGCTTTCCCTACAGTTGCACTCTGTGGAGTGGGAATAGTATTTCTTACACTTATGCTATTGTACGGTAATAATATTGGATATTATTTAATTATATTATGTTAATATATATATATATATATGTTTTAACAAATATGATTGTAATTTTTTTATAACTTTCATTAATTATTTAATTATTATAAGTTAATTTAAGTATTTTTAAGTATATTTTAGTAATTAATTTTTAATTGTAATTTAATTTAACACCGTTTTTAATAAAGTCGATATTTTTTAAAACTATATTTTTGTAAACGATATTTTGCACTCGATATTTTTGTACTTACCTGTTTGTAGATACAAATTCGATATTTTGTCTGTAGATATTTTTTCCTTGATATTTTTGCTAGTCGATATTCTCTCAGTCGATATTATGTCAGTGATCCATTCTAGCCCTCAGCCACTGATTGAGGCTCACTGGTATCTTAAATAGTTGAGGAGTGCGAGCAGTGCTTTTTTCCGCTACAGGGAGGAGCTGGACTGTTCCCATGGGAAGAAGGGTCAAGACTGATTTGCATATGGCTGCGTCCAAACTGGGGTGGCATGTTGAGTAAAAGAATGATGGATTTAACCCAGATCTCCTGACTAGGGGTGAGTGTTTGAAAAGTTTCAGCACTCCATCCATCATCTTGTTGTGTTTGCAACGTTCGCCCTAAGTGGCCAAGGGTATGCCCATATGAGTGTCCCTTGCTCGCTTTGCCACTGGATTCAATCTAGCCAGGCTGATCAGGGGTGATACCCCAAAACTTGTCCCAGGATTCTTGTTTCCGGTTCCAGTGAGGACCTGGACTGGCAGTTCCAGATGGACTGTTCCCATAGGAAGCAGGACCAAGACTGATTTGTATATGGCTGGGTCCTAACTCGGGTGGCATGGTGAGCAACAGAACAACGGATTTAACCCAGATCCCTTGACTGGAGGGTGAGTGTTTGAAAAGTATCGGCACTCTGTCCATCATCTTGTTGTGTTTGCTATCTTCACCCGAAGTGGCCAACGGTATGCCCAGACATGGTTCCCTTAATCGCTGTGCCGCTGGATTCAATCTAGCCTGGCTGATGAGAGGTGCTACCCCAAAAAACGGTCTCAGGATGCCCGTTTTTGGTCCAGGGAGGACCTGGTCTGGCAGTTCGTGCTGTACTACTCCCATGTGGAGCAGGGTCAAGACTGATTTGCATATCGCTGGGTCCAAACTGGGATGGCATTGTGAGCAAATGAAAGATGGATTTAACCAAGATCTGTTGACTCAGGGTGAGTGTTCGAAACGTTTCGTCAAAACTGAATGCAACACAACTACTGCAGTACAGTGCAACACAATATCAAATTGCAATAATGCAGGACAAAAATACAGCACACTTTGTCACCGTAATAGCATTCATCACACATGCACATTGTAGTCCTACATTACTATCTTCAGAATCAATTTTCCATAATATGATGGGCAAAGGTGTTTGCACTAAGCACTGCCTTAACTTATTAGCAAGGACATGAAATGGCGCTAGTGAAAAATGTTTTGAGATATGGCCATACAGTTATAAACCACAGCAAAGTTTGATTCCAAAATCCAGGATAAAAATAAAATCATAGTATCGGAAGAAGGTAGTTAAAGCTAAATATATGTAAGTAGGACAGTTCAATTTGAGAAATCAACCCTCTGTATAAGAAAAGAATAGTCATGCATTTATGTTGTACAATGGAATCGTACATTAGAAAAACAGATAGGCATTAGAGGCAAAAAGCATTTTTTTAAATGTTTGACTTGGCTCTATTACAATGGTCTGTGAAGGTGGCATCAAGGAGAGGTGGTCAGACTTTCCATTACCATTTACATTTCTATATTTCAGTCATACATATTGAATTCCTGTGTTAGAAAACCATGTTCAACCTCTGTGTCCAGAAGTTATATAAATCAGCCTAGAAATGTGATCAGTGTATTAAGTATTACCTGCAAGTCATATATTTGAATCCTGGTCTGATCAGTTAGATTTTCATCCTTGTGAGGTCCATATAGCGTCATTAAATTGGTTAAACGCAGCTACACGTACTTTAGAAACATCAAAACTGTGTTAGTAAAACAAATAACTATTTATTATTAGAGATGTAGAATCACTACTGGTTTTGATCAAAATCATCTCCCATGCTCAAAGCGCAATCTATATATATAAATGGGCGCACTTGATTGGCTATCCTTGCAAGTCGATCCAATTTTGGACTGGCAGATTTTACACTGGTGAGGTGTAGCAAATGCCTGCTCAAAACTGCACTGCTCTGGGGCAACATTTTGAGAAGTTTTAAGGCCTGGGCTCTTGCCCAGGGCCTCAGCCTTCCAGGGGGCTCCCTGATGGAGGCAGCTCTGTTCTGCAGAGAGTCTTGCCCTGATAACCTTGAACAATTCTTAAACTGATTGTAATCGACTCTCACACATCACCCATATTCAAAATAAATTAAAGGAAAACAGTATTTGAAACAAACATTTTGCAGAGAAATGTTGTGTTTGTTTCATTTCTTTGAGATCAAAGCAGGACCTCACATATTCAAATGTCACAGAGATTATTTGCAGTAATATTAGTAAGCTGCTGCTGTGTTACAATATTGAAAACACTAAATATTAGCTGTAAACACATTTAGAATATGGACCAGTCTGCCTGTCCAGTGTCAATGACCAGGCCAGAGAGGGCATGAAAGATCAGAAAGTGGATAATAAATTCAAAGCTGTCCCGAACAGGGGCCCTCAAAGAACTGTTTGGCCCAGGGACTCCAAAATCCTTAAAATGTCCCTGGCGCCATTACGTAATCTCACCCCTGTATGTAATTGACGAACGCTGAACGAATTTCCGCCGAATCCATTCTGCTTAGTGTTATTGAGTTGTGCCATCCGGCTGAAAGACAAGTCAATGACCCGAGTAGAACCGTGTTTGCTTCTTGTGTAATAATTCGTTCGGAGAAACACCAAGGGCTTGTGTGTTGCTCTTTAGAAAGATCATTGGACACCAGTCGAAGAAATGTAACAGTTGCCGTGTGTTTGCTGTTAAAGGAAAGAGTGTGCTGAGGGGATTTCAAGAGTATTTTATTAATAACAAAATCCTGGGCAGCTAATTGACTAATATCTACAATTGCTGTGGGTGATGGATAAAATATTGTGAAATGAATCTAAGTTACCAATAGAACTTGGTGTGAGATCTAAAGTGTCACTCTAGTCAGCTACAACATATTCACCTAGATTACGTTTCAATAACAGCCAGTTGCTCACACCAGTGGAAACTATGACCTGCAGCGCTGGGACCACCATTCTCTCGAGTTCAACTTGGCAGCTCCACACTCATTTCCTAGAAACTTTAAATATAAGAAAGGGGTCTTTAACATGAACATTTGAAGCTGTATGAAGAATCTTTTCAAAATCTCAGAATAGGTGATGGAAGACGCGATTGGGGCCAATATGACATATTAATAAATGACTGCATATTGTCATGGGAAGCAGAGCTTGGGAGAATGGAAAGAAGGCAGCGACAGGAGACATGCCTGAAAAGGTTACGAAAAGAGCAAACAGGTTTAAAAAGTGAAACAGAAGCAAATGAAGAGAGGATCCAGTGATAAAGTTTAGCAGCGACCCCACAAAAGGCCGTTTCGCAGCTTAAGTAATTACATAAATAAACAGGTTAGAGGTAAACAAACCTCTAGAGCAGGAAGCCCACATGAAAACAACTGAGTTTCATTACCGAGGCAAAAAGACTTCACTCTGAAATCCTTAATGGGCCACACATTCACTTCTGTCTTGTGAACCGTGCTGGTAACAGTAAGCCTGTGCCCATACATTATAAAGTGGGCACTGTTAAATTTCATAAGCGTGTGTTCTATTGAAATGAGGAAAAAAATGCTTGAACATAGCCATTTCTAACCACAGACACTCACCTCTGAACGTGATGACGTCACACGCTGCTGGTGAACCTCTGACTACAACACGGCTTTCAGCTCCCAGACACTTTACTAGCTCCCGGATCCGATTCCCGGCTCCCCTGGTCATGGCCAAAAGCCTTATTTATTTATTTATTTATTTATTTATGCGTTTTTATATAGCGCGGACTTTACCCGAAGGTGTCAGAGCGCTTCACAATAGGAACTTTAAGGATACATGAGGAGAAAATTACAAATGAACCAATTACAAAAGTCCCTTGACTTCCTTTGGACAGCTGGAGCGGAGCTCCCAGGCGGTACAGTTCAGCCTGCGGAGGGCCACGGAGGTTCAGGACTATTTGCCTGCTTATCATTGGCCTCGTGGCCTCTTAACAAGCCTCCTGCTATCACTAATTTCAACGGGAAACATCCTTTACCACGCAACTTTTACCACGCAGTGCCTTTACAATGCAGGTATTACAACGAAAACCATTACAACGCATTGCACTGGGGGGCGCTCTAGGATAGGGAATAGTTTTAATTTACTATCCAACACCTTCCCTACTATCCACGGGGACTGGAGTTGGAATAGTAAATTAAACTATCCACTATCCAGCCCCCCCAAAGCAATGCGTTGGAATGGCTTGCCTTGTAAAACTTGCGTTGTAACAGCATGCGTGGTAAAAGCATGCGTTGTAACAACGTACATCCATTTCAACCCACCCTGCCGAATGAAGCTACTCCCCATAGGGGTGGGGGGAGCCCTGGACTTGCTTTTCCACACATGTGCAGTGCTTTAAATGGGCCGGTATTGTCCGGTACTGAGAACCAGCATTTTTTTTATTTTGAGAGGGAGAGTACCGGCACTTATCAGGAGAAATGTAATACTTTTATTTGGAGAGTACCGGCACTTCCCAGAAAGTAGGAGGTACTCTGGTACACAGTACCTGCACTTCTATTTTTTCATTTCAAGCACTGCACATGTGGTATCACACACCAGCCCAACAAAATGGACCAGACACTGGGATGTAGTGAGTGATGCTCACCCTGCTTGCAGCAGCTGCCCTAAGTAGATCCCCGGGGTTGTTACCCAGCACTAGCTTGTAGGCACAAGTTCCCGCAGTGTAGATGTGAACAGCTTTAGGCCAGTGGAACTTGCATGTGATAAGATGGCCGGCGCCAATCCCCTCTCGCACAGGCTCTAAATTATTACCTCAGTGACTACCCTCGACCAGCCCAGCTTGTCCTATAAGTGCCCAGCCATCCATAACTCCAGCCGCTTTCATTTTCCTTCAATGCTCAGTAATTTATACAAGCAGCAGCCAAGAGTGAGCCTGTAGCTCTCGGTTTTGAGTGCACACTTCAAAGCATCTTGCATTCATCCTCCACCTTCACCTAACGTAGGCACTCCAACACTCTATAACACAGCATGCCCATGCCCTTCCCCTGTATCCATTGGAGGCCATCACTGAGGGTAGGTGGTACTAGTCGAGGTGCTCCTAGCCCCGGATGACCTTCTGGTCTTTAAGCAGGAACAATGCGGTCAAGAAGGATGAGGAAAGAGCCCCAAACCACCCTATAGCGCAGGAAGAACAAGTCAGGCTGTGTGGTGAACCCCTCACATCTTCAGCTCCGGAGCTCAGTCAACAGTGCTCTCCACCCCTACACCTCCTTCGGGACCAGCACTGGATCCCAAACTAATGAACGCTCAGCACAGAACCAATTACTGAATTGGATATTTCAGTAATTCAAATCATATTCCGGTTGTTGTACCTGGCTCAAGAGGAAGGGTTGGTGACCCTGGCACTCGTGTGACAACACTATTGGATTACTTTAAAAAGCCAACCACAGTTGACATTTAAGACACCCCTATAGGAAGCACGGGTGGTCCCTCCATCCACTTTAGTTCAGTGCCAACACAAACTGGTCCCTTGCAGCTTAAAATTCAGACTACAGTCCATTTGGCCCCATCAACATGACCTAATCTAGATTACAACAAAGACACTAGTGGTAAGATGGTCAGAGTCCAGTCGAAGGGGCCTAAGAAATCTGTTGCCCCATCAGTCTCACCGGCTCCAAACCGCTGTTTGGTGCCAGCCCCCCTCCCAGGCAGCTACACCCCCTCAAAACCCCATATTACCACCACATCAAGTGATTCTGCTTCAGAATCTGTCCTCCTTCCTAGCGAGCCGGCACACTTACTAACAATCAATCAATCAATCAATCAATCTGGAGATTTGTTAAGCGCGCTACGAACCCGTGAGGGTCTCAAGGCGCTGGGGGGAGGGTGGGGGTGCTGCTACTGAACGAAGAGCCAGGTATTGAGAAGTCTCCTGAAGGTCAGTAGTTCCTGGGTCTGCCGTAGGTTGGTGGGGAGGGTGTTCCAGGTCTTGGCGGCAAGGTGGGAGAAGGATCTGCCGCCGGTGGTCGTTCTTCGGATGTAGGGGACTGTGGCGAGGGCGAGGCCGGCGGAGCGGAGCTTGCGGGTAGAGGTGCAGAAGCTGAGTCGTCTGTTGAGGTACACTGGGCCGGCTTGTGGAGGGCCTTGTGTGCATGGATGAGGAGCTTGAAAGTTATCCTCTTGTTGACGGGGAGCCAGTGTAGGTCTCTCAGGTGGGGTTTGATGTAGCTACGGCGGGGGATGTCAAGGACCAGTCGTGCCGAGGTGTTCTGGATGCGTTGCAGCCGTCTCAGGAGCTTAGTTGACATTCCTGCGTAGAGGGCGTTTCCGTAGTCCAGCCTGCTGGTGACGAGGGCCTGGGTGACTGTCCGTCTCGTTTCGGTGTAGATTCACTTGAAGATCCTGCGGGGCATTCAGAGGGTGTTGAAGCAGCATGAGGAGATGTCGTTGACCTGCTTAGACATGGAGAGGGTGGAGTCGAGGATGACACCCAGGTTGCGTGCGTGGTCGGTGGGTGTCGGGGCTGTTCCCCGTGATGTCGGTCACCAGGAGTCATCCCAGGCTGAAGGGGTGGAACCGAGGATGAGGACCTCCATCTTGTCCGAGTTCAGCTTCAGTCGGCTGTTCTTCATCCACAACAATATCAACACCATCCACCAATTCACATCATCTGGGTGCACACGGTCCTCAAATCAGAGCCTATCCCTATCCAGCTGCCCAGCACAGCCTGTACCAACCCTGAAGGCTAGTGCAGATTGCCCCTTCAGTCCACCAGCGGAAAAATGGATTTGGGCTCCAGCCAGGAACATAGTATCATTTTCATCAATGGAACCATTGAATTGCAAACCCAGAGCACAGACCCAGTGGCATGGAATGAAACAACCAATCCCTTCTGGAGCTGTCATTTTTTTAGACAGAGACTCCTCGCAGCCCTGAGCTACCAAGTAAAGCTGCACCAGACATGTTCAGAGCTTTCCCTTGTACAATTTGGCCACAACCTTTGCAGACACTTCAGTCTACTGTTTCCACCCTCAATTACCATTCTGATAAACTGGACCTCCAAGTTGACCTTCTGAACTCGGTAGCTGTTTTCACAGCAGGGATTGAAAGCAAGCTTGGCAATTTAAATCAACTAATTCTTAGAGCGCAATCTACCGCTGACCTCGTTCAGTCTGTCTGCTGCTGCTCCCCCATTATGGACAATTTTCCCTCACTCCACACATTCCTCGGTGCGGTTTTATCAAAAATCAAGGGGCTCGCTAATAGCAAGAGAAACCTCTTCACAAGCCCATGAAGTCCATATTACCCAAATTTCAGACGTGCATATCATGTCCAATTGCTGCAGTCCTGATCTTGCAGGCTCTGGGCTGGCAATCAGCTCCTCTGCAACTATTAATGTAACCAGTATCTGGGCTGAAGGTCATGATTGCCCTCCAATAAACGCACACATTCAGTCAATAAGTTTGAGCCCTGAGCAGGCAAGATTATCTCCTCTGTCATCCTCGGAAGCGACCTCTGCTGCTTTGCCCCAGCCAGCCCCCAAAATCATTTACTTAGAAGCAACTCAGCTCTCACGACCTCTCAGCAAGAGAGAAAGGAAGTGACTTCTGAAGCATGAAAATAAAACCAGCAGCAACTCGTCCTCCACTACTCACAATCTATCCTCCCTGTTCACAAGCAAAGAACAAGGCCCCCCATGCCCAACGGCGAAGAATATGGCCTCCAGACAATGCATGTCTCACCCTTGGCCCAAACAGAAGGCCCAGTGCCCGCTGACTCAAATACACCTCCAGGCTCTCCTCACAACAGGCCATATTAACCAGTAAAACAACCCGGCTCACATCCAGAAGACGTACCATTGAGGGCCAACCATGCGGGCATGGTGGGCATGGCCCAACGTCAAGCTCAGGTTACCTTGTTGACCAACCCAGGCCTCCTGTGATTTCGCTCACGATTCTATCTGAGTCATGATTGCAAAGACTTGGAGATCCCTGAGTCATCATTCGGAACCAATTGACAACGTTAAGCCCTCCTCATCTCGCCTGCAGGAAGGGGACTTCAAGGACGCCACATTCTGGCCAGGTGGCCCAAATTCCTCCCATAGGACACGGTTCTCCAAAGCAAGCAATCTCGCAAGTCTCAAGTGCCCAACTGCTATTCATTCTGGAATATCACTGGCAAGATCACAATTACAATTCAAATAGTGGAAACATCTTAAGGCCGTCCCCGAGTTGAGTTGCCTGGAGTCATACAACCTTGCATCAATTGAATTTCTGCCTCCTAGGGCCTCCCCAATTTTAGAATCTACACTGGCAACTTTCACCTCGCCGACCCATGCACTGTCAGTGCTATCTGGTGCTGAGGCATGTAATGCATGGGGCATTAAGATCAGTCTCCTCAAAGTAGCCAGCTACCCTGTGGTGCTGACAAACCCCAGGCTCATTCAGAACTGCCTAGGAAAGAGCCTTACTCACGCCCTAAAAGCACCCTGGGCCGTAGCATCACATCTACCAGTAACCAAAGGGTAGTAACGAACGACCTTTCAAGAAACAACTGGAAGAGGCTGTCATCCGCTCTGTCCTGCAGATTTTCCGACTGAACTAATTCACTGGCGTGCCCACGCTTGAAGCCATTATCTCTATCCGTGTGTGTTGAAAATTAGTACGGTTTGGTGAACATTATCTGCGCCATCTTGCCTCTTCCCCTGATGCCACACTTTTGTCGTGCGCGCCCGCCATTTTCTAAGATGCCCCGATCAGAACGAACCCTTTTGCATGCCGCTGGCCCCTGACATAGCCCTTCGCCTTCACTAAGCCTGCACGCTGACCAACCCCCCTGCTTGCACCTGCCTTGAATCATAAACCCCTTCTTCGGCGCTGCTCTGCCCCAGGCCCTCATCCTGTTCCCAGCGCGACACCTCCCTGCTTTCCTTTCATGATCTCCGGCCCTTAGATGCAAACCCCCCTTTTTTCCCCGTGTGCCCGTTTTGTCCTCCCCGTTCCCAAGCCGACACCCAGCTCTGCCGATACCATCCTTGCCCCTCCCCGTACAATAGAAAGCTTCCCCCATCAAAGAATCCCCGGGTTGATCAAAGCCCCCACCCCATGAGATCCGATCAAACCCCCACATTCCGTGAATCGGCGGATTATCCAGCTGCGCGATGCTCATCACCTGTTGTGACTAGGGTGGGGACTTCAACTGTAAATGTGTGTGGGAACGGGCCCAAAGGGGAGTTCCGAGAATGTCTTTTCCGTACATCAAAGCTTTAACATGTATGTGTAATCTACAATAAAGTCATAAATGTGTGTATAAGAGGCCAGGCCTCAGGAATACAGTTAGAGCACCTCAGAACGATACCTTCTGTCCGTTTCGTTGTGTTCTCCTCCGGAGAGAATAAAAAAACCTTGTTTCCTGCTTTCCAGTCTCCAGCGCCTGCCTCTTCATTGATTTAAATAACTAGAGGGTCACAGAGGCAATACCGCCGGGCAACTATCGATTGTCCCCGACCCGATTGAACTTTTTACATGTGCTCCTGGAACATCAGCTGGCTTTTGCAGAAACTCCAGTCACTTGACCTTATAGCTTTCTTGAATGACTTCAACAACATCACCTTGCAGGAAACATGGGCTGAGTTGAGCTGTCTGATAACCGGCTTCATTGAGCACAGGAATCCGACTTCCAGAGTGTACAATTCCGGGAGACAAAGAGCAGCCTGTCCTTATATATTGCAGTAATACTGCAAGGGAAAATCGACCCAATAACATTCCAAGAGAGCTGGTTGTAAGGAATCGAATCAGTAACTGGAGACCACATCGCTAGCTCTTGCTGATTAACATCTATGTCAACCTGAGTGCAAGGGAGAAGAGGTAAAAACGTAGCCGTCCAATACTGGTTCTGTGTGATCCGGCCAGGGACCAGCCCCTACCTGATTGTACGATAACGTGATTTCAACACAAACCTTTTTCAAGATCACCATGAGGAGTCTGAAGAAATTCCCCCTTGGGGCTCTGAGAAAATTGTTGAACAAACCAGGCTGAGGGGCTGCCCACAAAGCCTGTTAGGGGAATTTCTGGACCTGTACATCAACATGTTGGCCTCAAAGTACTAAATGGCTGACTCCCACAAGACATCCCAACAAACTGGTCAATAACTGATAGAAAAACCTGCTCCTATCTCGACTATGCCATATGGAACAGGGACATATTTCCCTCAGTAGAGAGATACTGCATTGTCCCACGCACTGAGAGTGACCATCGTTCTCAGATTATCAAAATAAACTCCAACTTGTCCCACTATGCTCCAGTCTATATCACATGTGAAGGCATATACAACGATAATCTCAAGTGTCTTAAATGGAGTGATACCATCATCGGTAATATTGAGGCTGAATGTACACAATCCATTGCAAAGGCGGACCTATGCATTATGTTTCCAAACATCGAGTCGACAAACCTTATCACTTGACTCCTCACCAAATTTTCACGATCAGCATCAAACTTTGCCCAGTCTCACAGCTTCAACAAGCCATTTAGTACCTCAACAATGATTCAGCACCTAAAGAACGCCTGTAACACTACTATGAGAGGTGTTTGTAAGAACCCCGGGATGAAAGAGCTAATCATAGCCTTTAAGCAGATGCCCAAAAATTACAGGCAAGCAGTTCATGCAGAGAAGCTAAGTCACCAAAACCGTTTCTGGTTGATCATCTTATGTGAGAGTAAGAAAGTCAACTCCAGGAGATTCGGGGCCCTGGTGAGCAGGCAATTGAATGGATACAGTAGGCCTGGCTGCGCGAATATCATTGAACCAGAATGGTCATCCTTCCTCTCTAGGCACTTCTCGTCAAGTGGGGACACAGATTGTATATTGGAAGGGGGCTCCCTTAGTTCAACTACAACTATCATTTTAGTCTCGCCCCAAGATCAAAATCGCCCTTGCCCCCTCGTCGCAGACTTACTATCTTTGACAAGTTGGATGGAACATGCAATGTTGAGGCAAGGAAGGATGGGGCCCTCAGAACCAATGGCCTCCCAGAAGACCTTTTTAAACTGGACATTCTTTTCTTGGCAGGCAGGCTTTCATCGCATTTTGACCTCTGCCTGAGGAGATTGACAATACCTTAGTCAAGGCGCCCATCTATTAAGGGGGTTCTAGATCAGACCCGAGCAAGTACAGAATAATTGCACTTCTGGATAACCAATCAAAATTCTATGCCAGTCTACTTCTGAAAGACCTGCAGCACTTGGTGGAGATGGAGGGGTTCATTCCAAAGAAGCAAATGGATTTCACAGCAAAATTTGGCCCAATACTCAAATTGTTAGCTATCTCATTTTTTGGACTTTTGTGTACCCATTAATATGAGTTTATGATACCTTCACTATGAATT